>NC_088284.1:26672191-31472191 GCF_036013445.1 Caloenas nicobarica
AAATGTCCTATCTGCATTTCATCCCTCTGCATATCTGAAAACAAAGATATAGCTTCTCTCAGAGATATATGACCTAAACAATTACCAAAGTATCACCTGTGTATAGCCATTCCCTTCCCAAGGAGGAGCCTTGATCATTTTGCATCTCTGCTCCTCTGTATTTAGAGGAGTAGACTTGCAGAATCATTATCTCATATTTTAGAGGGATTTTAGACTCCAATACTATTTCATATTCAAGAACAGGAAGCATCCACATTGTAGACATTCTTTCATAAATGTTCAGTGAAGATTTATTTCTTGCATACTTGCTGCTTCTTGCCCTGTTCCTCTGAGCTTTGAGTACTAGTGATTCCTTCCCAGAGTGAATCGTAAAAAAGATTATTGCTAGACTGAATTTCCACAGGAGAGCCTCTAGCCTTCAGCATTGGTAGTTAAGCTTGGTTACTAAAATATTTGGTTATTTTGGTTAATGAGAACTTTTGAAGTTACACTTGAACAGAATTTTTTTCCTTTCCCTGTATCGTCATGTTCTTAGCATTTTTCTTTAGCAGTTGTGTAAACATTGCTTAGAGAAATTGAAAGGAAACAAGTTGGAAGGCTTTTGGCATATAGTCAGTTCATTGTATAGATACTTATACAAATAGTTTAAAAAATTAAGCACCTGATGTGGATAAGGGTCACATGAATAACTTCTGATGGTCTGAAAAACTGCATCTATTAAGCAGCCACTGGGCTCTGTTTGGAAAAATAATTTATTTACTGTCATCTTAAACAGAAAACAGTATTTCCTATATAGCTTCTCTAGACAGCCTTAAAAACATTATTTGATTCTTTTCGTGTGCAAGACATACAAGAAACTCTCATCCTTAAAAGTATTTACCTGCACTACAACATTGTTTGTGGAAATTCCATATTCATGTGAAGAAATGAGAAGAGAGGAAACAAATTGGCACCACAGATTGCCAATTTTAAAAGAAATGTTACAACATAAAAATACTTGTATGCTGAATGACATTGCCCCAGGTGTAAGTATGACTGCACTGACCATCCAGCTTTGTGCTGGAACCAAGCTGTCACAGAAAATGTCCTAGAATTTCTCCCTGCAGCTTGAGCCCTCATCGGGGCTGTAGGAAGGGATCACCAAGTGTTTTCTTGGTTTTTAGCACACATACAAACAGGTAGCTCGATAGCTCTGAATATGTTACAGAAAGATGCATTTTCACTTGCAGTCACTGTGGAGTTTGGGTTTCTAGCATAATTTTAGTAGGATGATAAATTTCAATAGACAGATCCAAAGTAAAAGGGCAATGAGCTGGACTGTTTATTGTAAAATATGTCCTTATGTGAGCGCAGCTTGCTCTGTTCTGACAAAGAACTGCTGGAAAGCTTCTCATGATTCCTGATGTGGATGCTTCAGTGTCACATGGAAATGATCTAGGGTATGTACTGAGTGGATACATGAAAAGTGAGTAGTTATGAGATCTTTCTTCCACATGTCAACAACCTCATTTAAAGAGATGGCTCAAGACAAGTGAAATTTAAGTCCGAACTTCTCCAGAGAAGTAACTAACCGACAAAACAGCTGATGAGCTTAATGACTCATCTGAAGATTTAGGATAATGAAAGGCAGGTAGTTTCTTAGAGGAAGAAAAGATTAGTGATACTGCACATTTTAGGAGATGAATTGTGTTCGGAAAGTCTGTGAGAGAGAAAGGAACCCAAACCCTTTGGTCAGTAGAGATCCTGATCTCAGAGTGCTGAACCCATTTTGTAAATATATGAAAGAAGTTGTTGTTTGATTTATGTATTTCTTGAGCCACTTAATGCACTGTGTGAGTCAGCTATCATTTGCCGGGAGAGAGAAAGCAGTGGACTGAAGTGCTTGATTGGTCAGACTCCTCAAAAGCCTGGTTGGCAGAGATGAAGCATTAGTGTGGGCACCCAGACCACAGAGTCCTGTTAATCAGCTGGGCAAAGAAGGACACAGGGGGAAACTCAGCTCAACCACTCCGTGATGTCCCCAGGGAGCCAAGGATTTAGCAGGAGGAGCACAGACTATCCCAGTCCTTGTACCTTTGCAATTGAGATGGAAAATGCTTCGGGGCAGGGATTGTCTCACTGTTTCTGGTAGCACAGTGGGACTCACATCTCAGCTGGAGCCCTTGAGCAGCACAATAAAGCAAATAATGACATTCATCTCCTGTAAATCTACTATGAACCACTGACTCTATTTCAAAGGTACCAGAATTATTAGTTCCTTGCTGGCTAACAAGTAAAAATTCTCATCACTTATTTTGCTCTCTAATTTTATGAAGCTTATTTTGTCAGTTAATGAAAATAAACTGCATTTTAATGGATAGCCTTCATGCAGGTAAATACACAGAGTGGAGCTTTTATTAACAGTAAATCAGCTAGTTCTGTCCTGACCTCTGTTTTAAATATACTTGATCAGAAGGAGAAGCTATAAATAACATAACCTTGCAGTTTCTATCTGCAGGACAGAGAAATGCAAATGACCATCCAGTTGTATATGCCTGTATATGTTTGGACTGCACAGATTAGCCCATATTAACATTTTAAGATATTTGAATCAAAGTGGAATTGCAGGCTTAAGTTGAAATGAAGGTTGCCACAGATTTTCTTGTGATGCACAATCTCATCTAGCTCTCTAATAATGAGCAAGACACTTGAAAAAGAATCTACAGAGAATTTTGTAACAGAGTTATTGTAAAAAACAGGCTCTTCTATAAGATATGCATCTTAGGGGATATAGACTGAGCAATAAAAAGATCAAATGAATTCATTTCTAAAAAATCAGGCTACTTATTTAATTGCTACATATGGATTTAAGTGGGTGAATGTAAACATGTATTTGAAAATCCTAAGTCATATGGCCTTTCAGATATGGATCAGACTTCGGTCAGGCTTCAGTTACCTTCAGGGAAGGCTGCAGCAGCACATTTGCCACTAAAGACGGGCTCACGCAGTCCAGTATATGCATGGGGAGGGAGGACAAATATAGCATAGAGCTTCATGCCTTGCCTTGTAATCCCTGAGTCCGACTGGGTCATAAAGCTGCCAATAGTTTGGTGCCTGGATGTGCTGGAAACCTTCTGTGGAGCCAACGGTTTGACAGTCAAAAATATTGTTATGGCTGATAATGACTGAAAGCTACATCTGAGCATCTCCCACTGAGCACCAAAGAGTCAACAACAGTCTCTCACCTGGGATTTACCTTTCTTTCCACAGAGTACAAAGTCTTTCAATCTTATTTTGTGTGCCTTGCAATTATTCCTCACTCTGTACAAAACTGGGCCTCCCCCGAGTGAGTTTCGAGGGGACTACAGGCTATTATTTTTACCTAATTACAAGAATCACTCATAAATAATTATCAGGACTTGTTCACTTCCTAGCAGCTCATCCGTTCAGCTGTACTCCAGCCAGATAAGGTCCTAATTTCATTTCTTTCTCTAGATGTGGCCTTGGGTCACATTTGCCAGTGACCTAGTCATTGCCTTGAGGCCAGGCATCCCTGTATGTCCCAGGCATCGCCCCCTAAAAGGTCTAGCATAATGTCTAATACCGGGTAAAATAAGAGACATTTGGATTTTTTTTTTTTTTTTTAGGAAATTACAATTTTCAGTTTTGGTCTGATTCATTTTCATGTGACCCCTCATTCCTCGGAATGTAGCAGGGAATAGCACTCCAGGAGGTAGTGGCCTGAAATTAGAGTTGTAAAAGCAGTTTTTCTCAAATCATAAATCCAAGAGATAGAAACAGATGTCGGGCTGTTGGTTTCCTCTCATTGGTGATTTCCAGTTGTCAGAATATTTTCTAGCTATTGTCTGACAAAGAGCTGTTAACTAAAACGCAAACATGATGCCTTGCTGTAGTAATTTAAAACTTTCAATTTTTTTAATGGGTGGGGACTTGAAAATGGCATTTTGAAAACCCAACGAATGTCTCTATTTTTCATCCTGTAAAGACTGCAATGTTGCTTTTTGAAGTGTACAAAACACGGTGACATTTTAGCAAGTCATTTCTATTATTGGTCATGCAGCTTTATTTTATCCTGGTTGCTTTAGAGGCACTTGATTTAGGTACCAAAAGCACAGGATGAGTGTGAACTCTGTTGCACGTTTTATAACACACAAATAATCTCGAAGAGATAAACGCAAGGCTGTCTCCATTTTGTGGGGCTGGTTATCTTGCAGATCTTTTAAAAAGGCTGCAAGTTATAATTTCTATTAATATAGAATTACTACTGTGCTTCTCATAACACCAGTGGTCTCTAAATGAATGTAACAATGTAGAGGACCGGTCTGAAGAGACACAAGTACTAAAGTTTCCACAGCAGGTCACTGAGATTAGAAGAAATTCCTGCCTGGGATACTCAGACTATAAAATTTTGTGCTGTAAGAGCTAAGTAGATCATTTTTGTCAAAGAAGATGGTATTAAGTGAAATGTGCAAACATATAAGCCTTTCATATTTTGACATCCTCAGTAGATTGTATTGTTTTCTCATGCGATAAAATATTTATGATTAATCATAAGGATTATTCACTGCATGTTTTGTAGTGCTCATGGCTTTTACTGCTGGCACTTATATAACAAAAGTTTCTGCCAGCACTAAAATTTTTAAAAGGCTTTCTGTGAGTTCTTACCACAGTTCAAAAATAATACACGATGATCAATCATTCTACTAAATTCTGGAAGTTAAATTGTTTAACACTTTTAACTGCATTGTTTGATCAAAGGAAAGTAGTAAATATACAACAGGTGTGAATATGATACATTTTTTTATATCCTTCATCCCTTTTCTCTTTTGCTACATTCAAATTTGCTCCCCAAAGTGCAGGAAAACAACACTCTGAATTTTGTAAGCATATGTTTGTGATCACTGTACAGGGGTTCAAACCATGCAGAAATAGGATACGTTCACTTACAAAAGATAAGATTCAGAACCTTTGATCTGCCCTCTTTCTGTCTCCAGTTGTGTATTTTTGCTTTTCTCTCTCGGCATTTTATTGCCTAAAAGTTGCATTTATCTCTGCTGTGTTTTCTCCTCTTTTTCTTTCTCTCCTAAGTATTGATTCAGTCCTGAGTGGCTTGGGGCATGGAAAGCCCTGGGGCAACTTCTTGTCTAAGGACAAAACAAGATGAACTGCAGGACACAGCACAGACATGCAATCCTGGAGCTCAGTGTAAGCATTTGTTTTTAAGGGCCACCCCATCTTACCTGTGATCAGTGCACAATGTCTTAGTAAATGTGCATGATGCCCTTGCTACAGCCTTGTAGGTGCACATAAGTGTATAATCATGCACATCTTGAATAAAATTTTCCAGTGTTCATGTCCACAAGCCTGCAAGAATACAAACTGAAGTGTAACTCTGTAATAGATTTTATTCAAATGTGCTTATTTTTTTGTCATTGTATATATTGAAATGCAAATGCATAGGGTTTTACTCCAAGTAAACTAAAATATTAATGATGCTTAGTCACGCATGTACATCAGGTAAGTTAAAGTCCAGGAGAGTGACTGTGTTCCCCCTGGCTCACAGCTGCGAGTAGCATGCCGTGCACAGGTGCATCTGAAATCCTCAGTGGTGCTTTCAGCAGAGCAGGTTCAAGCTGCTGAGAGTGATGAGTTTCCTGAAAGATAAAATAGCCTATTGCACTGGAATTCCAGCCAGTCACAGAGCCTTCAAATCATGTTAAAGAGATTCAGATACAACATGCTCTGGAATCCTTCAGGACCTGATGATCTAAGCCCCATAACAGATTCATAGACAACCCTAAAGATTTTTCAGGGTTGTGTTAAAGTCCGCACATGTTTATAGTAAGTACTTCCTAAGTAACTGTTATACAATATGACAGCTTCCATGGTGAGTCAGTAACCTATCCAATGTTCCTCAAACAATGGGACATCAGGAGGTATTCCAGTACAGATATTGCCATGAGCGCCTGCTAATTTAGTTCATCCCAACAACATCAGGCAGTGATAAAACTTTTTGTAAGCCATCTGTAGTATTTAGCAAAATAAATCTTGGCCAAATCAAATATTCTGAACTTTGTATTCTGTTTTTGAGCCCAGGAAAGTATGTTCCACCTTGAACAAACACATTCATATTAAAAACCTTCAAGTTAGATTAAAATTGCTGCCTTCTCACATGTATTACTTTAGGTTTTTAAAGGAAAAATAACCTTCCCCCGCCTTTAATATAAGTACCATAGGAATATGTTTTCACATTCATTTCAATGCAAATTTTATTCCAAACTTCATAATGGAGAAAGATATTCCCTAATCTGTCACTCTGCCCCTAATAGTATCTGGTATATTATAGAGGGGCAGAGCTGAAGCCAGCATGGTCTAACAATGGAGTTCAGACAAGGCACCACATGCTGTGTAGCAGCAACGTCCTGTAAGAAGAGTCTGATCTTATATAAATAAAAAATTCCTTTTCCTGAACATGATGTTTTCTTGAGCATGAAACTACCTCAAAAAGAAAGTGTTTTCAAGTGCTTTCCTGGGAGTGGGTAGGAGAAGACTTTCTTTGATTATTTTCTTTTTTCTGGACTTGAAGATAATTATTCCCCCAATTTTCTTTTGGGGTAAATGTTACAATGAGAAACAAGTTGAGAAGAGAGATGTGTCAATCCTGAAACTTTCCCTACTATGTCAAAAAGAGCCATAAATTGGGCTCTAAATTGCTTTTTGTTAAAGCCATTTCATTATTTAATAAAAGCACTACTTTGTTGTGACTGGAGCAACTATGAAGTTCCCTTATCTAAGCAGTACATCACAGGTTACATGACAATAGTACCAATTTCTGAATACAGTGTTACAGTTGCAATCATTTCCTGCACTGGAAGTCTCTGGACCTCTCATTTAGAAAGATGATCTCTACACACAATCATTCCTTAACCTCAGACTGTCAACAAAGTAGCAGTAGACATGAGGATATGTAGCCCTTAAGAAATGGAAGAAGATTGGCACGTAGAAAGTAGACAGTAGTCTTTTTTAATTACTGCTATAATCCACCCCATAGCTGAAGTAGAAATTATTCTAGCTGATCTAATTATTCTAACCCAATCTAATAATTTGCAAAATGACCAATATATTTTTATTTTCAGACACAGTCAGCCATCACTGACTTTTATCTAACAGTTTACTTAATTCACTACCTCTGCATGAAGCTATAAAAGAAGAAAACAAATAGTAATTTAAATCCATGCATGGAACGTTTTTAATTTTTTTCCTCTTCTCATTACAAGTGTTAGAGGGCATACTTCCACGGACTTTCCGAATAGGTCGTAAAAATTACAGAGCTTTAAATGGTAAAAATAAGTGAAATCAAAAGAAAACTTATCTCACTACTGTCAATAATCTTCCATTTTCTTTTAGAAGAATATGATACTGAAGATATGTTTTGAACTTGAATATTCTAATTGGGTAGTCTTGGGTGATTTGTGTGGGTACAGGATATATTATCAACCCCCTTGATCATTTCTTACATACAGTGAAGAAAGTATCACATCTAGACACAGCTTCATTCTCACATGTTTTTAAAAGTGTGTTTTGCCTTCATTTTACACTTCTGGGAGAGAGACAGCACCCAGCTGACAAATGTTTGTATCGATCATATAGATCTTAGTAGACTCTAAAACTGGCTTAATTTTAAGCAGTGTAGACCCAGACTGTGCATACCTTTAAACCAGTTTAATCCATATTGAAATTGGTTCAGCTTGTCTAAACACATGAAGCTTCCTTTGCACATTACTTACAAGATAGTGATTGCTCTAAGGGACTCTATAATGCATATTGCCTTTCAGACTCTTTAATTTTGTTCTTCAAAATGACTTTGGTAGAACTGTTCTTATGTTATAGGTTGTTAAAATATATGAAGACATTGTAACTGAAAGCATACTGAAATTTTGCATAGCTAGTCTGCATTTACAAAATATACAACTTTTAGGGCTAACTATGTGAAGCACTGTATCCGCATGATCATGATTCATTTTCTCTTTCTCAGCCGCTAATTCCCTGCCAAGTTTCACTGCTGACAGTTTTGTATAGTATAAAGATTTGAAATCAGAATGTGGTTGGCAATAATTACAGAAATAAGTTAAAAGATCCCAGTGTGTTACTTATTTTTAAAGTGTCTGGATAGCTTTCTTTCTCAAGTCAGTAGCGCAAATTGCTCCTTTTGTGTTTTGGGCTAGGCTTCCTTCAGTTGCTCTTTCACAACATCAGTTTCACAACGCTGAGGCAACAGACAAACTAGTCTGCCTTAGCCACAGGCATTGCTATTAGTTTACATTTCCTTTTAAATATTGCTGGAAAATTAGGGAGGAGGGAGGTTGCTGCAAAAATACATTTTCATATCATTGCCATCAAGACAGATATGAGACTAACGCTCATCTCTGACTATAATTGCAAGAACTTGATATGAGGTGTAATTGATAAATCTTGAAGCTTTGAAATGTTAAAGCTTTCTTAAGCTTTTTCTCAGCGACACATGAGATCACTTGGGTTTTGCCACCTTGCAGGAGGCAGACGGGATAGCTCAGGTGATGGAAACGGACTTAGGTGACTGGGGGACCATACTACTATGTTGAAACACCAGAGAAGGGGAATTGCTGCTGGAAAACACATGTTTTCTGGCTGTTGCTATTTGCCTGGCAAGTGGCCGCCTATGTTGCATGGCTTCCCAGAGCAAAAGGAAGCGTGTTGTGCTTTGCTGTCACTGTCGTTGTCGTAGACCTGCAGTGGGGCAGGTTTGTAGCTATCGGTACATTTATAACAAGGACCTGTCCATGATTTGCAGTGAGCTGTGGTAGCTCTCAGCATCCTGCTGCTCCCACAGCCAGAGAATTGCCTATCACTGCAAAGCACACAGGTACAGTGATTTATTTGCAGACATTAAACTGGATTGTTTTCTCATTCTTTACAGAGGGAAAGATTAAAACTCAAAAATATGAACAGTGCTGCAGTGACAGTCATCTGAATTGCCTTCTTCAATGTCTTTGATGTTCCAGTCCCAGAAAAAGTAATTCGTTTGTGCATCATGACTTCAAGTCAGTAAGACTTTGATCTGTGTTTAAAAGCATGTAGTCACAGCCTTTATTTACATAGTTCAGATGTTAGGGAAGAAATTGTGCTTCCAGTCTTGAAGGCTCTGCCACTCAACTGTTAAAACTCTGCACATATGGTTCATATGTGACTGACTCCTAAAATGCAAGCAGAGTCTTTGTTTCTTACCTCTGTTTACTGGTTACTGTGGTTGGCTAGAAGGAGGTTTAGAAGTGGTTTGGACAGAAAGGAGAGTGATGCGGCATGTCCCACTGCTCTGTTGCAGGGCAAGTTGAGCTGTGTCCAGCCCTTTTGCCAGCCTGTGTTGGCTCATTTCTCTTCAGAGGGAAGGGACCTCGCTGCTTAACACGCTCCATGCCAGCATACCCTGCTCTGAGGTGCTTTCAAACCCTGCCCATCAAAATTTCCCTCATGTGGATGCCAAAGCCAGCCGCAGCAGACAGAGCTGGGTATCAACATGTGGAGGGACAGTCCCTCCCTGGTGGGTAAGTCTGTGCAGAGCTCCATAAAAATCCCAGGTTCCCCAAGCCCCGGCCCATCAACTTCTCTCCTGAACTCTGCTGGTGCTTGATCACGCCAGGATCTCCTGCAGTTCTTGTCCTTCACACACATGTGCCATGGGCACCAGTGAGGTTTGCACTGGGAAGAACTACCGTGGAGGATGAGAATGCTTGTAGGGCCATCTGACAGAATGTGACATTTTCAGGGTGGGGACAACAGGGCATATCTCCTTGTAGATGACAACTGCATACTTATATCTGAAGCAAATGGATCAAACTGCCATATTAGAGTAACCAGCCTCAGCCACTCCATGTCTGCTCAGGAGTCAGTGATCTTGGCAGAGGTGGTTGGCTTTTTAAGCAGGGTCATTTGGCTTAGACAAGCCATGTAAGAAGCAGAATAGACACAACTGTAGGGACAGAAACTTTTGGGATGCCGAGCCCAAGCTGCTGGGCTCAGAAGTTGGGTAAAGTCTTGAACAGATCTGCTCCCAACGGACTAGTCACGTGCAATGGAAATTCAGTTTGGACACAGAGGTAACCCGGACCAGAGTGCAGGATTTGAGTGTAACACAACTCGTGATTCAGAAGGCTATAAAAGGGGAATATATGTATTCTCCAGTGCCAGTGTTCAGAGGTTTGTCATCCCAAAACTTTCGGGTTTTTATGTGGTGAAAAAAAAATCACTGTATATAAAAAGAAAACAAACTAAAGAGATTAATAAGAAATGTAAGTCTATTTAATTTAAAATGAAGCAATGAAAGAGATTTCTTCATATACCAACACTTTAGGAAATACTAAATATGAATAGTTAGAAATCCATGGCCTACTCCTGCAAATTTTTATTTGCAGCAAGATTTTCCACATGTATATCTTAATTTCCTGTGCTGCATTCTTCTTTAAATATACAGTACCACAAAGCCTGCACATACTCTATCCTTCTGAAAGTACTTTGAACTTTTCAGAATTTCCAATAAAACATGATTATTGAACTAGAAATTTCACTTAATTCATCGCATATGCATTTTTCTTGACGTATCAAGTCATGTCAGATTTATGAGCTGACAGCTTGTTGGCTGCTCTTCGTTTCACTATACTGTGAACAGTTATATAAAGTGATGGCATATGATTTTTGTGGCAACAAAAAATCAACAGAACCCTTAACATTTTTTAAAAATGCCTTATATGTATCATTTGCTATGTACATAATTTTGTTTTTCAGCACAGAAAAACAAGAACAACAACAACAAACAAGGGAACAAAGGAGAAATCCCCACAACTTTGAATATGTCTTCCTAGTATCCTAGCATCTCACTACTTTTCTATATCTGAAGTGGTGATTTCTAGAATTGTGAATAACCACAATGAATCCATGCTTAACAACAACTCTAATGTACTCATGTTGATCCTGTCTGCTTCCAATTTTTTCTTGATTTATGTGTATTTCTTCTAGTGAGTTACTATTCTGTACATGACCTTAGCGGGAGACAATACGTATCACTACATTTCACTATAAGCAAAACAACTTTGATAGCTTTGATAAATGTCCATCCTAATTCTGCCTTATTGATGCTGCAGCAAATGTTCATCATCAACTGCTCTGGGAAAACTCAGCAATACACCAAGATTGTTCATGGTGGTACAATAATATATAGAAATGTCTGAAATCAGATGTATTTTAGGTGTCCCCAAAGAAAGGCCTTGAACATGAGCACCTCGTTTCTTTACAAAATAGTACTTCTACCCAAATTTTGCCACTGCAGTCAGAGTAGAAACTCTCAGTGACTCAAAGGAAGCCAAGATTTCACTTGTCTGTAAGTGCTCTCCAGTATCTTGCAAATGTCAGTAGTAACAGTCCTGAGCACAGCAATCCATTGACAGAAAAACTTCTTCATTTCAAAATCTGGCTTTCTTTTGAAATAAAAGTTAACATTCCAAAAGAAAAATCTGAGGAAAAAAGTTCAGCTGAAATCAACACATACATTTTGCTCTGATAAGACTTTTTTTTTTAGGTCTAACTGCTATATGATCAACTTATACGTTATAATATGAAATAAATAAATATGCAGAAAAAAAATAGAAAACAGCAGAGCTGTATATTATCAGAGTACTTAAAGGGCTTCTTTACCCAAACAAAATTTAGCCAAATAACTATATGCTGAACAGCGTTTGAGATGTGATTATATTTCTAAGTAGAAAATGGTTCCCTAACTCTCTGCCTGGCTCTAACTAGCAGAAATTAATAGTATATATGTGAAAATGGTAGCTTCAGATTAGCTACACCATAGCTAGCATATAACATGAATATTTGTACTTCTCTTGCATTGTTTTTTCCCCTGTGACAAAAGAGGTGTCTTCCCAATTAAGGCAGTGATAGCAACACGAGACTGTGGTAGCTTTCCCATCATCTTATTCTTCCTGCAAGTTAGTAGCCTCTAGAACTACTGGTCAAAAAGGTAAGACAAATAAAAAGGTTACAGATCACGATACCTATGCCAGTCCGCAACTTTCTTCCTTTTCTTGCAAAGGGAAAGACAAATACCAGAATCCAGAAAAGGACTAAGTATCATTCATACCAGGAACTCCCCTTCTTGTTCATCTGTTAAACTGTTAATGACTGTTACCTAATAATAAACAGCTTCAGCATCTCCTTATACATAACACAACTTTGCTAATATTTAAACCCTGATTAATTCCTCTCCTACCAGAACAGACAGCCTACCACAGAAAATCAAGTGCTTCTGGTTTTCTGAGATGAAGAATTTTACTAACATGGCAATGCTCTAACATCTCATCCATTTTTATACTTTTTTTCCAGGTACTACAGGACAATGCAAATTTAAGATCCATTGCATCCACACTGAGTTTAAAATTGTAGGACTGTTGAAATGTTGTTTTGAAGGGCTCTTTTGAGATTCTCTAGTCCAACTCCTGCTCAAAGCAAGACTATTGCCAGCATTAAATCAGGTCAATTGTAGTGTTGCCTGAGCCTTTGAAATCTCCAAGGATGGAGATGTCACTATGTCCCTCAGTTTCCAGTGACAGAGGAGGAACATTTAATCCACCACCAGCCCACTACCTGATAGTTCAGTGTTAGGACAGCCTTACTGAAAACATAAACTAAGCTTATCTCTGCATCCTGAAGGCTAGATGGAAAATGAGGTGGTGTTTCAATACAATAATTATTGCTTCTTGCTCCTTCTTAAATTTATTGTAAGCTCATACTTTGGCTGATTTAGATTCTGCTATAGCACTGTATTTTGGCTGTTAGATGGTTTATTTATCATCTGAACATAACTTTGGAGTGAATTTTCTGTGGCCTGACTTTGATGGAGGAAGAGAGACTTTAGACATGTTACAGATGCTTCCAATATTTTTGCATGGCAAAAAGTAAGTTCTAAGAGATGTAGGCTCTGTTAGGAGCTAACATTGCATAAAAAACACTTTTTATTTTTTTCAAGTTGATTTTGATTACCATGAAATCACTGGTACATCATTACAAGGTTAACAGAAATGTGATCCTCAAAGCACATTAATGGCAGGAAAACTTGGAAACCCCATGTGGCTTTGTGGCTGAAACACTGAATTGGGCGGACATGGAGTTTTATTCGCAGCTTTCCACTTGCCCAGAGTAGGCAAATTATTTCATCTGTTCCCCATCTGCAAATCAGAGTAAATGGCAGTGACCTACTTTATAAAAAGTGCTTTGAGATCTGTTGTCAAAAACAACTAAATGAGAGACTTTGCTCATACTAAGTAAAAGGTCTTATCTCTGGGAATTACGCAGGAGGGCTCCCAGTCTTCATACAAGAGAATTGCTCTGATTTAAACATGTTCCTTTAGAAACTGACTCAGTAAATCATTGCAATTTATGTGGTACAGACAAGACCAAAGAAAAAGCCTGAAGCAATAAGTACAGGGGGAAGGGACTGTATTTGTACATCAAGCAGTACAGAGCAAAATTCTTAGAAGCCAGCACTTCATTTGCAACCAGTTCTCAGTAGCTTCCACCTCCTCCTGTTTTAACTTGGGATCACACTATACAAATGTAATAGCAAACAAGATTCAGCCCTTTTACCCGATGTTCAATCACACATTATTCTGTAGTGCCATATAAACCATACTTGCAACTTTCAGCAGATCATGCAGCCACAGACAACAATTAAAATGAATGAAAGAACAACCTGTGCCAGACATGGAATTCCTAGTATATTTTAAAGTAGTGATGATTCATTTTGGCAGCAGTCCAAAGCAAAGTGGGGGGCCTTAGCCTGAAGGATCAATGGTGTTGTCACTGTCATCCTTCCTCATAGTTTTGTCTGGAATAGCTTAAGAGGCTTTTCAGCACGGCATGCTGAATCGACTCATTCTTGGCCAGCTCAGTTTGCTTCTTCTGATCCCAATGCAGACACAGCCTCCTTATTCTGCAGACTTCTTAGCTCCTTTGTCATGGTTTCTGCTACCTGGACCTAGCGAAAATTAAACCATGTCCTTTGTCCAATGTGTCTTGTGATAGGAGTTGTAATTTCTGTGCATGTTCTTGAAGTGCAAAAAAGCTGTGTGATTCACTATGATGCTACCACAACCCCCCTTATCTGACTCATGTTATCAAAACCTATTCGATCTTTAATATATTAATGTGGAGGTTTTTGATTGTATGAAGCAAAGGGAATATGTAACACAAAATACAATGGCTTAGATGAATTAATTCAATCCTGGATGACTTTCTATTAGTTTGTGGGAGAAGTACATGTGTTTGCAGCAAAGAGAGTTCAACACATTCTGCTTTAGATGTGTCTGTAAGGATTCTGGTATGAGTATTTTGATGCTTGAATCCAAGAGACACAGTATCTAGCCAAGCTACTATCTTAACTGCAATCAATGACATTTAGAGTAAGAAGCACTGAACAGAGCACTAGATCTCTCTCTTCAAAACATCCATTGCTGAGGCAAAGAGGAAGCCCAAGCCATGACATGGGAGCCCTGTATGTCCTTTCTCTTTCCACAGCGAGATGTGCCTGTGCCTAGTGACCAGAGCAGATGGTCTCATCTGATTTCACTTCCATCTTACGCCACAAATTTTCTGTGTAATGGCAAGATCCTTCACTTGCCTGTGCTTAAGGAATTGCTGTTACACAAATAAAGTCTGGATATTTAGAGAATTACAGTGTTAAATTTGCGGGGCAACCTTAACGTTTTCTCTTACAATGAGTGCTTTGCTCAAAGAGATCTTCATATCAGTACTAACACAATACTTCACACACCTTTCATTAGGCATGTGGGAAGATGACACACAATATTTTGATTTATCTTTGGCTCATTTGAATAAAAACACCACTCATTTTTTAAGAAGTTCTTCTAAACTTGAACCTCTCATAGGGCAAGATCCAGAACACTTAAAGTTAGGCTCTGGGCAAGTGAGGACTCCATTGCCTTCACTGGGCCCAGGGAAGGAATGGTAACAGCATCCTTCCCCCATCACTGGAGTAGAGCCATCTGAGTCATAACTGGTGCTCTACAAAAGCTTAGCTGAAATTGCAAAGGAGATGTGGACAGATTTTTTTCTCTCCTCTCCTCTCCTCTCCTCTCCTCTCCTCTCCTCTCCTCTCCTCTCCTCTCCTCTCCTCTCCTCTCCTCTCCTCTCCTCTCCTCTCCTCTCCTCTCCTCTCCTCTTCTCTGTAATTTTGGTGCTTCCATATATCCTCTTATAAACCAATGAATGCCAAAACACTCAGAAAATCATACTGTAAGCTTGGGCTTACTAGAAAAATTTTCATTCATACTTTCCCATCTTCTGCAGCAAGACTAGAATGCAAGACATCAGTGGAATTCAGACCTATGACCTTCCAAATATTCATAATGAATCTGCTTTGAAAGCATATTACACTTCAACCTTAGGACAGATTTTGTTGTCTTTGGTGTGGTACAGTTACTAAAATAAGGTGGCTGGAATGCCTTTTCGTGTACAAACACAAACTATAAACACCCTCACGCCATTCTGTAACATATATTTGACATCAAATCTACTGTTGGTTATGGTTTTAAACAAATTAATTGGCAGGCTTATAAAGCTTATCTAAGTCTCATATATGAAACTTTATTATTCCAAATTGTAGCTATTTATGACATGCTTTGTTGGGGGCAGGAGAAATAGAAACATTTTCTCTTTATAGCCACAACTTTGGCTTTCATGACATCATCAAAATGCACCAGAATTTAGGTTCTCTTCTTTCAGTACTTTAAAAAAAAAGAGGGACGGAAGAAGGAGACAGAGGTTTATGTTACATACCTTTCTAATATGCCCTTATGAGTAACAGTTTTAGAATAAAAAAATAAGAACTAAAGAGAAATTTAAGGGAAAAAAATGGTGGACAAAGAATTTTGCATTCATTGACTGCTTAATACATGTGTTCACACAAGTTAGAGAAATAATCCAGTTTTATTTTAGACAGAAATAAGTTGTTTATACCACTCATATTATGGGAAACTCTGGGTTTAAAAAATAGGATTTTCATCTTTCTGCAGGCATTTCCAATTTGCCACATTCTTCCTTCATAACTTTCTCAAGTTATACTATTCTGATGCTTTTGAGCTTCCTTCAAAAACTGGAAAACACTGGATAATTTAGAATGGTGAAAAGATGAGCTGTGATGTTCTTTGATATCTAGACTCTCATATACTAGTGGATATAATACCCCAAATCCTTCAAAATCTGAAAGAGAAGATTCTGGTGGACATTTATAGAGCTCTATAGAAATACTTCTGACCATTCTGTTGAGACAGAAGATTCTCAAAAACGAAGTTGAATTTTAAAAATCTGAGGGAATTTTTGGAAATGTGGAAAAGGACATGACTCTACTAGTCAGGGTGAGAAGACAGTTATGTACTGATTAATGACGTAGTGAATGGCAATCTACTCTATTAAAATCTAACTGGCAGGATAAAAGAATAAAGGGTTAACCTGAACTATTAGATTGTTTTAATATACAAAGAGAAAAGTACTTTTTCTTAGGGTTTAATGAGTTGAATCTCTGCCTGTAGCTTAACTGACATAGAGAGCTGGGCTTTCCTCATATTTAAAATTTAATGTTGATGTGGGTTTGTGTAAGTGCTTCCACTGAACTAAACACAAATAAGTCTGAGTTCTCTGTGAAGAAGAAGGTGTGTATATTGTCACAATCCATTGTAAATATGGGGACTTAGAATATACAAAGGAATTTGGGAATAACTCCAAAAGTTTCAGCTTTAGGAACTGAAAAAGAAGAGGAGGTGCTGTTTTCATTATTTAGCTTCTTCACTCAGAGTTGTATTTTTACATTTGGTATCTCTCTATACTTAAAGTATACATGGATATGACCCAGAGGGTGAAGGAAGCTATTAGAAAGGGGCCTGCAGTAGTTCTTACTGTAGACTGAAAGGTACATTACTGTTCTGAGAAGGATCCTTTGTTCTGGCTAAACAGAGCAAACAAAGAGTTATAATCTCAAGACTTCTGTGACTAATATGCAAATGTGTTAATACACATTCTTATCTTGGGTAGAAATTAAAAGGAAGATTGTTCTTTTCAACATAAAGCAGACAATTCATGCAGCTTTATGATTAAGATGTCAGAGACTACCTAATGAAGTTAATATAATGAAATTAGTGTTAACATTTGTAAATAAAATCACCTGAAAATCCTCTGTCTAGAGGATGGGAAATTAATAGCAGCAGCTCAGTGGTGTTCATTTGTTAATGAAATTCAAGAGAAAATAGTGATATGTATTTTTGAAGTGATCTGACTTGCACTGTTAGTATTGTGCACGATAAACTTCATTAAGGCACTGTCCTTGAAAAGCAGTTATGCAACTCACTGGTAGTGGCTGGTGTGATTAATACCTCCAACAGTAAGTGGTCACTTATGCTCTTGGGACTTGCAAGCCTTTATTCAAAATCTGAAAAGTTTTGGCTTAAACCACAAAGAACACGGAAGATAGGCAATCTGTCAAAGTAAATAATATATCCTACCTTGGCAAGCATTAAATTAATGCACTTTCCCAAGTCCACACAAACATAATCTGCCAAGGTCATTCTTTGCTTCTCAAGGCCTTTCATAGTGAAAACATGTAGAGCACATAAAGTCAGCTCAGTTTTGTACCCTGACAAGGTTTTCAGGTTACATCAGCAAGACAAAATTAAATCATCAAAAATAAAATTGTGAAGTATAAAACCAATCTAAGAAAGAAGCCGCATATATTTGTTATACATATATGTATAGTATACACATGTATTTATATTACATGCAAATTAACTTTGCAAATGTCAAGGATTATCAATTAATACATCTATTTTCTGTTATTTCAATATCTAAGAGAATAAAGGTAAGTATGCAGAAAGCAGAGGATTTATCTAGTGATGATTTATGGACAGGTGAGATCTATTGGTCTCTATGAACATAATAAAAATGTAAATGAAGTGAGTGTAGCAAAGGAAGCTATGATACAGAACAGCAAGAGCCCTATGAATGACAAATGAACAGCAACGAAATTCAAGAAGTAGATAGAATACTTTTGAAAGTACCTTTCTATAAGTAAATCAGATCTCAAGAAAAGGTAAGGAACTTGTTTTTCAAATATACATTTTATTTCATCATATTTCTTTTGGAGACAGCTGCTCATGCAGTATAAAGGTAAGTTTGGTTTTAATTCCAACCAGACAGTAAGACTGAAGTTACTTTTCTCAGAATTCTCCAGTGCAACATTTATTTTTCCAGAAACTACCAGGGAAACACTTTTATGATTCGTGGGCTCTTATTTACATACGTATGCGCAGAAGAGAAGCCTGCTGAAGCAACACAATGCTTAAAATATTTTGTCTCAGGACAGGCAGATGCCTACTACGCATGTCCAGATGACCTGGATTTGGAGGATGTTTAGTTCAGATGACAGCTTGGACACTGTGATGAAGTGGCTTTGGAAACACCATTCTCAGGACAGTCACTGACATACAGGCAATAAAGTAGTGTTACATCTACTGTAGTTACTGGAGGGAATAACTTAAATTGAAGAGCTTAGGAAAAAAATGATGCAGTCTTTTCTAAAAAGGTGGATATGATAAAGAACTGACTGTTTGGACATAAAAGGTCCCGTAACTATTCGTAAGACCAGTGGAATTGCACCCTCAGGCAAGCCCAGCAGGTAGACAGGGCACACAGTACAGGGGACTCCCTACCCTCTCTCTGCACGGTGGAACATAGTAACTCAAGGAACAGGGGACAGTTGCAGCGTGTTTCTACCTAGGCAGAAGGAGAAGGGTCTCTGCTGTGACTACCACACCTCCCCAGGTTCCCTTGCAAAACAGGTATGAGGCTCTGCAAGTGGAACCAAACAACAATATTGAGGAAGGTGGTTCAACTCAGTTGGAGGTGCCACAGAGATGAAGTCAGCCTGCCCCTCCATCGAAACAGCTGTTGTAAAGAAAAAAAGACAGGTAGTGATCATAGGAGACTACCTTCTAAAGGGAACAGAAGGCTCTACATGCAGACCAGACCCACTTCTGAGGGAAGTCTGCTGCCTCCCTGGAGCCAGGGTTAAAAATGTGAAGAGAAAACTTCCTGCCCTGGTCAGGTCCTCAGACAACTACCCTCTACTAATTTTTCAGGTAAGCCATGATGAGACTGAAAAGTGAAATCCGAAGGCAATCAAGAGGGATTTCAGGGCCTTGGGACAATTGGTTAAGGGATCAGAAGCACAAGTGGTGTTCTTCTCTGTTCCCCCAGTTGCAGGATATGATGATGAAAGATACAGGAAGACTCAGCAGATCAATACCTGGCAACTGGCATCACTGGCAGAATTTTGGGTTTTTTGATCATGGGTCAGTTTACATGACATTTGGCCTGCTAGAGACAAATGGGATGCATATGTTTCAAAGGGGGAAAAGGGTCCTTGGGCAGGAGTTAGCAGGGCTCATTGAAAGAGCTTTAGACTAGATTTGAAAGGGGAAGGGGAGAAAATCAGGCACAGCAGAGGCAAACCTAAGGGTGGCATGCCAGCATTTGAGGCATGGGGTGATAGCAAGGCCCTTCGGTCTGCTGTCTGAGTGGAGGAAGGCGATGGAGAGCCATGTGATAGAAGAGACACAAGAGTTATAGACGTGTTAGATACCACAGAAGCACCTGAGAATGACCAAAAAGGAATTAGGGCTTTTCAGAAAAGGAATTAGGGCTTTTCAGAAAAAGGTGGTGGGATCGATGGCCCAGCTGAAGTGCGTCTATACAAATGCATACAGTATGGGCAACAAATAGTAGGAGCCAGAAGCCATAGTGAGGGAGAAAAGCTATGATGTAGTTGCCATCACAGAACATGGTGGGATGACTCCTACCACTGGAGTGCTGCATTGGATGGCTATAAACTCTACAGAAGGGATAGGTGAGGAAGGAGAGGAGGTGGAGAGCCTTGTATGTTAGGGAGTGTTTTGATTGTCTGGAACCTGATGAGGGTGATGACAGGGTTGAGTGTCTATGGGTGAGAATCAAGGGGAAGGACAACAAGGTGGGCGTCTGTTACAGACCACCCAACCAGGATGAAGAGGCACATGATATATTTTGCAGGCAGCTGGGAGAAGCCTCACAATTGCCAGCCCTTGTTTTCATGGGGTTCTTCAACTTACCAAATGTCTGCTGGAAATACAACACAGCAGAGAGGTAGGAAGCAGTCTAGAAGGCTCCTGGAGTGTGTGGAAGACAACTTCCTGACACAGCTTGGTCAGTGAGATAACTAGGGAAGGTGCCCCACTGGACCAGTTGTGTGTGAATAGAGAAGGACTTGTGGGTAACGTGTTGGTTGGAGGTCACCTTGGGCATAGTGATCATGAAATGATCGAGTTTTCTATTGTTGGAGAAGGAGGGTGGTCAGCAGAACTGCTACTTTTGACTTCCAAAGGGCAGACTTTGATCTGTTCAGGAGGCTGGTTGCAGAGTCCCTTGGGAGGCAGTCCTGAAGGACAAAGGAGTCCAGGAAGACTGGTCGGTCTCTCTTCAAGAAGGAAATCTTAGAGGCGCAGGAGGAGGTTGTCCCCATGTGCCAAAAGACGAGCCAGCAGGGAAGAAGACTGGCCTGACTGAATAGGGAGCTCCAGCCAGAACTCAGGAATAAAAGGAGAATTTATAACCTTTGGAACAAGGGGCAGGCTGTTCAAGAGGTCTACAAGGATGACGTGAAGTTATGCAGAGAGAAAATTAGAAGGGCCAAAGCCAACCTAGAGCTGAGCCTGGCTACTGCTGTAATAGGGAATAAAAAATGCTTCTATAAATACATTGGCAACAAAAGGAGGGCTAAGGAGAATCCCCACCCCTTGGTTGATGTGGGAGGGAACATAGTGACATAGGATGAGGGAAAGGCTGAGGTACTTAATGCCTTCTTTGCCTCAGTCTTTAATAGTCAGAACAGTTGTTCTTCAGGTGCACGGTCCCCTGAGCCAGAACACAGGGATGAGGAGCAAAATGAAGCCCAAATAATCCAAGGGGAAATGGCTGGTGACCTGCTGCACCACTCAGACACACACAAGTCTGTGGAGCCAGATGGGATCCACCCCAAGGCTACTGAGGGAGCTGTCGGAGGTGCTCACCAAGCCGCTTTCAATTATTTATGAGCAGTCCTGGCTAACTGGGAAGGTCTCCGTTGACTGGAAGTTAGCAAATGTGACACGCATCTACAAGAAAGATCAGAAGGAGGATGCAGGGAATTACAGACCTGGCAGTCTGACTGTATTGCCAGGGAAGTTCATGGAACACATCATCCTGAGTGCCATGACATGGCAAATACAAGGCCCTCTCAACATGGGTTTATGAAAGGCAGGTCCTGCTTGACCAAACTGATCTCCTTCTATGACAAGGTGACCTGCTTAGTGGATGAGGGAAAGGCTATGGATGTTGTGTACTTAGACTTCAGTAAAGCCTTTGACACTGTATCCCACAGCATTCTCCCGGAGAAGCTGGCAGCTCATGGCCTGGATGGGTGTACTCTGCGATGGATAAAGAACTGGCTGGATGGCCAGGCCCAACAAGTTGTGGTGAATGGAGCGAAATGCAGTTGGTGGCCAGTCACAAGTGATGTTCCCCAAGACTCAATATTGAGGTGAGTTCTGTTTAATCTCTTTATCAATGCTCTAGACAAGGTGCTCAACTGTACCTTCGGTAAGTTTGCAGATGACACCAAGGTGGGCAGAAGTGTTGATCTGCTTGAGGGGAGGAAGGTCATACAGAGGGATCTAGACCAGCTGGATCATTGGCTGAGGCCAGTTGTATGAGGTTCAACAAGGCAAAGTGCCGGGTCCTGCACTTGGGTCACAACAACCCCAGGCAGCACTACAGGCTCAGGGAAGAGTGGCTGGAAAGCTGCCTGGCAGAAAGGGATCTGGGGGTGTTGGTCAACAGCCAGCTGAACATGAGCCAGCAGTGTGCCCAGGTGGCCAAAAAGGCCCACAGCATCCTGGCTTGTATCAGGAATAGTGTGGCCAGCAGGACTAGAGAAGTGATTGTTCCACAGTACTTGGCGCTGGTGAGTCCCCACCTTGAATCCTGTGTTCAGTTTTGGTCCCCTCACTACAAGACAGACTTGAGGTGCTGGAGAGAGTTCAGAGGAGGGCAACAAGGCTGGTGAGGGGTCTGGAGCACAAGTCTGGTGAGGAGCAGCTGAGGGAACTGGGGCTGTTTAGCCTGGAGAAAAGGAGGCTGAGGGGAGACCTTATCGCTGTCTAAAACTGCCTGAAAGGAGGTTGTAGCATGGAGGGTGTTGGTCTCTTCTCCCAAGTAGCAAGTGACAGGACAAGAGCAAATGGCCTCAAGTTGTGGCAGGAGAGGTTTAGATTGGACATGAGGAAAAATTTATTCATGAAAAGGGTTTGCAAAGCACTAGAATGGGCTGCCCAGGGAAGTAGTTAAGTCACCATCCCTGGAGGTGTTTAAAAGCTGTAGAGATGAGGCACTTAGGGACATGGTTTGGTGCTAGATCTAAGTTATGGTTGGACTCAATGATCTTAAGGGTCTCTTCCAACAAAAAATGATTCTATGATTCTAAGATCTGTGGACTTCCCACTATTATTGCAGCAAAAGGCTATTTGATTCACTTCTGCCATGGTGCCATAAAATTGGCAGGCTTGACATTAAGTGATCACATGATGAACTAGGCACTAATGTCACTGCTGAGTTTTCTTATTCCTTCTGACAATTGTGAGGACCTTGGCAGGGTCTGCCTGCTAGATTTAGGAAGAGGAACACCACCACTGCTACCCATTGTGAATGAAAGCATACAGACATTTTCCTAGAGGGGCAGGGTGGGCTGAATAGAAATAAAAAGGAGGGAGATAATGTGCCAGGCTGGCTGCCACGACTACACCCAGAAATGATCATTCAGATGTGCCCAGCTTTGGAGAGAGTCAGTAGTGCAATCTGTGGAGAGAGTTCTTGCCAGTTCCTTGCCCTAGTGATTATTTAGGGGGGCAGTTATCCAGAGGTGGCTGCCAAACTATGTTGCTCTTGTCTGCTCCTCCAGGATCCTCACATAGCTTGTGTGGTATGTGCTGGATATGCCAATCACGAGAGGCTGTTGGTTTGCAGCCCACAGCCATGCTGAGATACACCAACAAGACTTAGCCTTGTTTTTATATTTGGTGATTTTTGAATGTTTATGCTGTTGTCATGTTACTGTCCTCTGGTAACTGCAGTTTATTGTTGGCACTTCATGATTCTGCTCCTGGCAGGAAAGCAGAACAACAGGCAGAGGAAAAGAATAACTGTGGGGTCCTCTTGGGTGGGAGTGAGGAAGTGGTCCTTCTTCCATCCTGATCTTTCACGTTCCCTTTCAGTATTTTGCTACATTGTCCTTAAAGACAAAACTCAGAATGAAGCTCTTGCATCTGTTCCCTTGTAACTTGGAAATCTATAGCTTCCAGTGGAGAAAAGCGTCCACAGTTTATCAACAGCTGTGCTTATGCTTGTGCCTTTGTCTGGTCTGAAAGTGACATAACAGTCAGTGGTAGCAGTAGGGTAAAGGAAAACCAAGCTACTGTTGGTCTCCCGAGTCTGAAATGGTACAGTTCCTTTCCCCTGGAGAGGCAGCAGATAGTGGTGCTTACCACACGTCACTGCTTATCTAGGTGAGAGCTATGTTGTTAATTTAGTAATCTGGAAGAATGTAAGAAAAAGAGCTGATAGCTGCAACAATTCTGGTTGCATTTCTCAAGCGATGTGCAAGAAGAAGTTTAACAGGTCTTGCACACTTCATTACTATTCTTCCTTTGAGCAAGGGTTCACCTGGAAACTCAAAAATATTAAAGCCCTCAGCCTTGTGTCAGGCCTGAGGTAGGTAAACATATTTGTTACCCAGTTACAGTTGGGAAAAATTGAGCCATGAAAGGATGGTGACTTATCCGAGGTCAGAAAAATCCTCTGTAGCACAGTCAAGAAGAATATCCAAATTAGAGACTACCAGAGGTCGCAACTTGAACTGATCTTAATTGTTAATGCAAGATGTACAAACAAATGACACAAACCCCGCCCCCCCACAAAACCAAACCAAACAAAACAAGACAAAACAAAACAACAACAAACAATCAAGGTGGGAGATAGACTTCCATTGTACAAGGATTGCAATTTAGCTTGCTGATTGTTCCATTTATTGTCTCTTTCATACCTAAATTGCAAACTCTGGGGACAGATCACCTTTTTGCTTTGGATCATTTGGTGGATAGACCAAAAGGTTCTTCAGTTCATGAGTAAATGCTACAGAAACAAAACTGATTAACTGTGATGAATGTGCCTAGACCATAAAGGGCTGTTAGAAGAAACATCAGTATTGTTACTTCTTAAAAAGAAACAGAGAACTGTTCTTACATGCTTTGGCAGAAAAAAGGAGGTTTAAGTACAGCTCTTTTCTTATATAATGCGTCTGACACCTAGGTCAAGAGGTAATCTTACGTTTTGTGGGTATAAAATACATTTCTAACAAGAGTTCTGTTCTGTGTGAACTGAAATGTGACAGACGAAATCTTTAAACACATTTTCGATGGAAATCAATGCTGAAATTAATCGGTAAACTAGTAAGAAAAATACTCAAAAACAGTCACACTAGACATTCACAGTGTCTGAACTAAACCCACAAAACTCCATGTAACAGATTCCTGGTTTACTTTGGTTTCTCTCTACTGAAAAGTGATATGGTACTGTGCTTTTCTGAGGCGTAATTACTTCTAAAAGGTACACCTGTTATGCTGTTCTGTAAAGTAAGAACTGAGCAGCAGCAAGACAGCAAAGCATTTCTACAGAGAGCAGAGACACCAGCAGATTTTCAGCATGTCCTAGGAAAAAAGAACGAAAAGAACCTCAAACTCTGTGTCTTCATTTAGTGCCTTGACTTCTCCGTTACATGGAGGAGTAAACAAGAAGTGATTATGGCTTAGGAGCAGGTTTGCTTTCCCTTTCTTACAACAGAAAGAATGAACGGAAGATCAACATGGGGATAAGTCTTTCTTCACAGAAGAACAAGACCAAGAGAATGTAGCTTGTATACAGTATAAAAGCACTTTTTTGCATGTTTAGTCAAGACCAGAAGCTACAGACTGTGTTATCTCTTGTATTTATTCTGTTTGCGGACGATGATGCCTAGGTTATGTAGTCAGGGGCATGGCAGATTCCTATCTCTAGCATGTTGAAAATTGTTGGTTATTCATGACACTGTTACAGGTTTTGTGCAACAAGGAAACTCCTTGGCTTGCAAAAACTTATTGTGTTCCCTAACAGAAGTTTCTTTGTGTACAACAGTTGATGTTCCAAATGTTGCACGATGCTAATTTGAGGCCAAAGGCTTCTGTTTCATAACAAACCCTGGGTACTGCTACTTGTGACTTAGGGGAAACAGGCCCAGTGAAAACTGCTAAAAGTCTCATGTTACCCTCCAGAGCTGTATTCTAGATAGACTGAGAAATTATATGTGCAAGAGGTAACTGAGTATTTTTCTGAGCTCTTCAGTAAGTTTTGTGCTTTTTACAATCGGGTCAACTCACATTGGCTGGTGTTCTGGAATGAGGTATGTTTTCTTGTTTGCCACTGTGCTGACCTGGTCACAGCAAAGTGGAGAAATGTCCATTTGAAACAATAAGGTGAATATAAGGATTGCAGGCAAAATGTAATTTATTACAGCTGGATTTCGGCCAATAATAAGGGGATAAACAGCCCTTATACAGCATGCCATGTATTCTTCATTGACTAAATAGTGAGGTTTTTCCACTTCCCATTTTATCCAAAAGTAACTCAAAACCTTGACAGTGCTGGCATTACTAAAAAAGGCAAAGTTGTGCCTTAACAGGGATGGTGACAGCACTTGTCTGCACTTAATTATTTCTTACTCTGGTGCCTTCCACTGTCCGTGGATTTCATGTTTCACCCTGTTCTTAGCTGCTTTCCAGCAATCATTTCACCTCAGTTCACACACAGATTCCTCAGTACCTCATCGCCACTCTGACATTTTGCCTTGAATTTCCCAAGTTTCTCTCTCGTTTAAGCTTTGTTGTAGCCTTGGCACTCTGGCAGAGGTGTCCCCTATGATCCTGTCAACCCAAAAGGATGTCCACAAACTCTTACCTCCTAGATTTACTAGAGATTTACTTTTTCTTCTCTGTATCCTTTTCTAATTAATTGCTATTCAAAGCTGTATTCCTCCTCCATGTGACCAGCGTTTAGTAAATTCCTAAAGCTGGGTGTTTTTTGCTTGGTTGTTTCTTTTGTTTGGTTGGTTTTGATTTTGTTTTTGTTTTGTAGTTTGGTTTCTTTTTTTCTGTTTAGAATACTTCAAAAGCATAGGGTTGGTTTTGCTTGCTTGTTTGTTTTGTTGGTGTGTTGGGGCTTTTTTTTCTGTGTATGTTATTTTGTGGCAGAGAGGAATATTTGAAAATATTTAATAGAGACATAATAGTGCATTTTTTTTCTATTGAAGACTAGAGGATCCTGTGTACATGCAGGTTACACTGCCAACAAACAGTAATAATTTGAGTTAGTTTCAGCCATGTTTCAGAATTTGCATGCAGCTAATCTCATGCCACTTCTACAGAACACATACTTTGCCCTGTTCTTCCCTGCATGTAGTAACATCCTCACTTTGACAATAAGGCTTGGTTTAGGAATCTTCCAGAATACTGTCCCTAATTTATAGTAGAGGCTTTAAGTAAGTGTTAAATACCACCTTTATGAAAATCAGAACTAATTTATCTTTAAATGTACATCCCTGACTTGTACATTACAAGAGGATATTTAGATCACCTGCTCATCCCAAAAGTACCCCGTTTACACGGTGACAATTCACTCAGCTGACTTCCTCACAGCATCCTTCACTGAAAAACTTCCATGAGCATGGCGTGTTGACAGATACCTAAGTCAGGGGTGTCAAACTCATTTTCACTGGAGGACACATCAGCCTCACAGTTGCCTTCAAAGGGCTGAATGTAATTTTAGGATTTGGCCTGCAGACCTTGTGTTTGCCGCTCGGTTATGTGCATTGTACTCCTTTATCACGGACACTGTCTCATAACACAACAGACATACTGTTTTTTCTCCTTGAAACACAAACATTTATTCACTTTCCCATCTATCATTACATTGCCTTCCTTTTGCATCAATCTTTCTCTTATTGGACATTTTGGGATTCAAATTATTCCACCAAAGATGGTATGGTGTGCCACCTAAGTAAAAGACCAAGATGTCCTTTGGGACCAGGTTAAATAATAGTCAGGTCCTCTCACACAGCTCACCTTTCCTTCAAGCCCCCCTCCCCATAAACAGCAGTCACCCTTTCTCCATCAGTTCTCCTCCTCCATCTATCCCAGTAACATTCTCCTTATTCCCCCATCACCAATTCCCTGGACAGCAACATTATCCTTAATGCCATTCCCCAGCATGAACGTTCTCCTCATTCTTCCATGGTGGAATAAGGAGAATGTTCCTCTGGGGGTGGACATGCCTACTGATAATTCTCCTTTTATCACCCCCTATGAGGAGCTTTCTCCTTATTCCACCATCCCCGCCCCTGCCTCCCCCCCTCCCCAGGTAATTCTTGTCTTTCTTGTCTTTCAGTGCTCCAAGACAGTTACCAGTGTCCCCCATCAGTCTCACCTATTACTCTTCTCACACAGGCTCACCGCCCTCCTTTAGCTACAGCCGCAGCTCCCGCCGTTCTGCTCCTGCAGTGCAACGCGTGTCACACACTGCACGCGTGACCAACACTGGCAGGAGCCTGGGGACAAGGAGCTCGGTGCTGCCAGCAGGTAAGTGCCAGGCTGGACAGAACAAGGAGGGTGGCCAGATCCGGCCCATAGGCCATGTGTTTGACACCTGTGACCTAAGTGATTCACTTAGTGTGACCTTGAGAGTATATGCATGCTAATGCTATTCTGCACCTTTATGGAGTACAAACAGTCTCCTCAGGCTTTTCTCTAGCAAGTCTGGAGGGAAAGAACTCTTCTAATCTGCTATCACATCCTTCAGTGAAGACCCTCCATTTAGATCAGTGTCTGATCACATATGTAAAGAGGAATCTGCTTCTGTTAGGAAGCAGATTCTCACTCAACTAGTACTTCAGATCAAAGCAGTGACTCCAGCAAAGTGACCATACTAATAATCATTGTTGAGATGCTTAGTAGCGTTACAGCTGGGGGACACATAGCAAATTCTGAGAAATGAGCCTAAAATATTCAGATTGAGTGCTTTGAACTGTGTGGCTCCCACCATATCCAAAATCACACCATCCTGAAAGCAACCTGGTACACACGGCAACATTTAGTTTTCCTTTCATCTCAATCAGCATTCAAATAAGTAGGCTTTTTCAGCGGCAGCAAACCACCTTTTTGACAGCAACGTACACCCTTCTGTTCTTGCAGGAGTTTTAAGTTCCTCCTCTGCAGCTCCGAAGTTGAAAGAAAAACCACCCACATGTGATCGAATGGAAATCTAGACCAAGAGTAAATTTTACTTGGACCTCCCCAAGGTTCTGGTCATGTGATGTCTCCTGCCTCTCTGCTCGCTCCCAGTCTCTTGGGAAACAGCCGCAGCGGTAGGTGTATGTGGCAGGCTATAATCTGAACGTATGCGCATATGGAAACGGGTGTGCTCAGACGAGACGTTAACGCTTCTAAGTAGTTACAGACATGGAGAAGCACCCGCGGACGGGTGAAGCGGCGCCTGCCAAGTGAGGGCAGCCCGGAGAACGACGCGTGAAAGCTGCAGGCAAGGATGTGCCTTTGATTTCCTGCAAATCTCGGAGCGAGCAGGTAGGCTGGGGCGCGGCAGCGGCTTCCCAGCGGCTCGCTGCAGCGCGGGCGTCGTGCGGGCGTCGTGCGGGCGTCGTGCGGTTCCCGGGGAAGACATCGCCTGGGGAAGTTGTGAGGGTGCTGGGGAGAGGGGGCGTACAAACGGGGTGCTGCGAGCTGGGGGGCGGCGCAGCCCGGAGCCGGCCCCAGCTTCGGGAAGCGCTTCCCCGCGCCTCAGCTCCTCACCGGCCAGCGGCGGGCCCGCGCCGCGGTCCCCCGCCCCCGGGGACCGCCGGAGCCCCCGCTGCTCCCCCACACGTGGGAAGGGCCGCGTGGGGGCGGGGACGCCCTCCCCGCTTGGCGCCTCCGCAGGCTCCCGGGCGCGGCGCCGCCCGGCCCGCCGCTCCGCGGGCTGAGCCCGGCCCTGCCCCTGGCGCGCGGGCGCCGCTCCCTCCGACCGCCGACACCTGCGCGGGGGCGGGCGGGGCGGGGCGGGGCGCCGCTCGGCGCCGCCCCGCTGCACCTACAGTCGGCCGCCCCGCCCCGCGCCGCCCGCCGCCACCAATCCGCGCCCGCCTCCCGCCTACGCCGTTTGCGCAGGCAGCGCCGTTTCCGCAGAGGGTTGGAGCGCTGGCTCCCCGCGATCCTCGGGAGCCCGATGTGACCCGCCAGAGAAAATGGCGGCGGCGGCGGGGAATCGCACCTCGTCGTCGGGATTATCCTCGGGCAGCGGCGCGGAGGCGGCCGCCGCCGCCTGCGGGAGCCCGAAGGGCGGTGCGGTCGCGGGGAGCGTCGCCGGCAGCGGCGGGGGGCTCCTGCGGGAGGCGGGCGGCGGCTGCCGGGAGCAGCGCTCTGACTGGAGACGGAAGCAGCTGCGCAAAGTGCGGAGCGTGGAGCTGGACCGGCTGCCCGAGGCGCCCCTCTTCCTCGCCGCCGCCCCGGCCGCCGCCGCCTCCTCCTCCTCCTCCTCCTCGCCGGAGCCCCCCGAGACGCTGCTGCTCCACTACCTGCCCGGGCCGCCGCGCTCCAGCCCCGCCAGCCCGGCTGCCTCTCCCAGCCGCTGCGCCGAGCTTCTGGAGCCGCTGCCGGCGGGGAGCCCGGCGGGGACGGACCCTGCCGCGGAGCGGAGGATGGAGCCGTCCCCCCCCGCGAGGTGAGGGGCTGCCGCGGTGGGGGACGCGTGGGGCTCGACGCCGGGCTGTGGCGGGTGACAGCGGCGGCGGGGCCGTTCCCGCGGGGAGGGCTCGGGGTGGTCTCCGGCGCTTTGCTCCCCGTCGTGGGCGCCCGGACGCCGCCTGGCCGCGGGCCGGCAGCGGATGCGGGGGCGGCGGGAGCCGCCCTCGGAGCGCAGGGCTCGGGCGCGGCGGGCAGCCCTCGGCCGCCGCCTTCCCCCGGGGCGCGGGGGCACCTGGTGCGTGGGCGGGGGACGGGCGGCCGCCGGGCCGGGCCGGACCGGGCTGTCCCACCGGTCGCCCGCAGCTGTCAGCGGGTGGAGCTGCGCGGGAGCCGAGCCGCGGGGGTTGGCGGGTGCGTTTGCGGGGGCTGCTTTTGTGTTTAACTTTTGCCGGAGTCCCGAAGGGCTCTGAAGTGTGAGTTGGGTTGGGGGGGGGGGGCGGGTGTGTCCGCCGGGGGGTGTCGGGGCGAGCGGAGCCCGGTGTCCGTGCCCGCAGCTCGGCGGTGCGGGGCAGGGCGCGGGCCGCGCCGCGCTCCGGGCGGCTGTGCGCCTGCCGCGGGGCTCCTCCTGCACCGTCCTCGCAGTTCGCTGCACGGAACTGAGCTGTGGGGGTTTTTTGTTGTGCGTGTGTTTGTTTGTTTTGGTTGTGTTTTGCTTTAAAAAAGGGCTTCTACGAAGTCTAATTTGCAGTATAGTGGTAGTGCGAGGCTGTTTTCTTTAATTCTTAGTAAGGGCGCAGAAAGGCTTTCGGGCATAAACGTTCTCTCTTTCCGAGAGAAAGTAATTTTTTGGTGCTTTAGTCTCTAGATGGTGTATTTCATTGGTTTCATTTAGTGCCCTACTGTTTATAGCCAATATTTGCCTTCCATGTGTATTGTTTGATAAGTCTACCTTCTTGAAGTTTTATAGAACTGCCCATATTCTTTCTTTTTGACATGCGTAGAAGTATTCGAGATGAAAGTGAACTCACGGCTATGGTGAAGCAGTTTAAGTGCTTCAGAGCACATTTTAGCTTTAATGTGTACTTGTAATGTCTGACTGGTATGTGTGTGGGAAGGTGCTGCAGTAGTGACGGTGTCATTTTGTTGTGAAGTTGACAATTTCATATGGATTTCTTGAAAGGTTTTATATGATGTGGACTGTGTAGTTTAAGGACTTAGTATTAACCTACAAGGACCTATTTGAATGCCACCTTACAGTTTGGCTAATTATTTAAACCTCCTAAGAAATCGAGTTCCAGTTTGGACAGATGACTTGTGTATTCTTTTTAGTTGTGTCTTATGTCAACTAAACCTCAAGGATATTTTTTAAAGGTTGACTTATCTTGGGACTACTGTAATAAGAACTGATCTCTAGACCAATGTCCTGTTTGTATGAATTCTCAGCAATTCAGATGGATTTTGGTCTATTTCTAGGGCAGTGTAAAAATACTTGATATGGTGTGGTTGTAACAGATAAGAAATGCCTCTGTACTTACAAAAGGATTAGTGGGAAATCTTAAGTGTTGTGAAGGGGGAATAATGTATGAATTTTAGTGAGTAACTTATCTTTTTATGACTCAGCACCATCTTTGTCTCTATCAAGTAATAAAATTATAATGTACTGTGTCTTGTAATACAATTGTAACCAGTTTCATGGCTTTCAAGGAAAATTAAGACTCAGTGTTGCAACACATTTAAAGCAACTCAGAGTCTCATGGTGATAGCAAGCAGGAGTTAGGGTCGATATGAGAGGTTCAGGAAGGTCAACGCATGTCGCATCTATGCTGAAACACTGAGTCCATCCTTGCTAGTCAGTCCCACAGCAGCAATGACAGAGCAGCTGTGGAATTTTTTTCCTTTCACATGGACCGTTTTGCTTACTTTTAAGTACCTGCATTTGGACAAGTCAGTGTTTTGAGTGTGTGTACAGGTTAAAACCCTTCTCCTAAATGCTTGCTGACATTCAACTGGGAATGTTAACAAATCATAGAAAATACTAAATGCTAAGTGCTTTTCTGTTTAGTATTTTAGTGAGATAGTCTACTTTGAATTTGTCAGTTGAAAATACGTGACAGCATTGATAGTGATTGTTCTTCAGAAATACAAGATAAATACTCATGTAGAGTATCTCTTGTGTTACCAGTGAATAGATGTTAGACAAAGTGCTGCTTTGTCAAGCCGTATGAAGAACTTTAAATGCCTCTCTGGCCTTATTGTAATATTAATTGACTTATTCTAGCCAAAGAAGGGAGGTTAATTTCTATCTGAGAGACAGCATATTACACATTAAATTTGTGCATGCAGCTGTTGCCCAGACTTTTATTAAGAGTCAAACTGAGGGACATAATCAAAATAATGTATTACACAGAGGTTTTCTGTTGTGTTTTTAAATACAGTAGTTGTACTTTCCTGTAAGGATCTACTGTTAGTCAAAAGATACCGTGCTTGCTCCAAAGGCCCCGTATCAGTCTCTTTGGTGTTACAGTTACTTTTTTAAAATAGATTTTCTGTTTATGCTGGAAGACCTGCATGAGCATCATAATGAAGCTGAGAAGGGAAACTGACTCTGCTGTTAAGTCCTAAATGTAAATATTACCTTTTTTCTTTAATCTCTCAAGCATTCAGCTTGTCAAGGCAGTAGAACAAATATTTTAATTAAAAGCCTCTGAACGTTACAAGCTATCTTTTTATATCACAGGAAGAGGAGGAGGAGGGAGTTGTTTTACTAGGAAATGCAGCTTCAACATAAAGCACTTCAGACCTCTTATATCTATACTGACAGAATATTGATTTGGTTTATATAAAAAGATCCAAACAGTGATTCAGTGGTAACTGTAGTATAATTTCTTGTTATGTTGGGGAAATCCATGAAGGCAAAATGCCCCTTCTTCTCTGCGACCTTAAAAATGTTATTTTAAAATATTCGCACCCTGTAAGTGATGTTTATTTGTGTCCAAAATTGGTGTAGGTGACTTATTGCATCCCCAAGTACAGGATTAGTTCTACTGTCATTACCCTGTTTTTATAAAAATAAAAGGCAGGAAATGCTGTAGTTCATCTCCTCTGCATGCAGTAATGATGTAGTGTGTGACTTGCTTGAAAATTGTTTGAAAATGTATCTACTAGATATGGCAGACTTGCCAGATACTTCAGCTGCAAGACAACTTTTTGTAGATGTTTATGCTGTATTTTCTGCAGTTGCTGCTTGACTCCTGCTAGAGACACCAAAGACAAGCTGTGAAAATGAAGTTTTGACTATGTGTACTAGTATATTAGTGTATAGTAGTAGTGTATTCGTAAAAGCTCATCAGGTTTAGCTCTGCTTATCAATTTGTAGCATCTTTGGTGACTTTCAAAGAAGGGCACAAGTGCTTTAATGGAGCACTGGGCTGGGTGGGAACAGTGAAATCACAGCATGGCCAAGATTTGACTTGCTCTTTTTTTTTTCTTTTAACTGAAATGATGATAATTTTTTCTCTTCATCTTGTCGAAATACAGCCGAGGGAAAAAAATATAGCTTGTTATACACCTTGACTATTCTTAGCTAAGGTAAAATATAATTTTATGTGTTTTAACTAAGTCCATAATGCTGGATATCTTGAACTGGCTGCTTAAATAAGCCACCAAATTTTCTGCTTCCAGTTTGAGCTGGATACTTCTGTGAGAGAAAATTCACCTTCCACCTCTTCTGTGCTCTGCGTATTGAGAGTACGTTTGGGAGAGGGTCACCCTCTGCTGTGTCTGATTTTTATCACTCCCAGTTATTGCAAGTGGTAGGGTTCTGCTTAAATAGTCTGATCTGGCATGGCAGCTTCTTTGTTCCTAGGCAAAGTAAATAGATTGTAACTAACTAATCTGGAGCTTTCTGTCTCGTGGGATTTAGTGATACTGAAGGTTCAGTCTCCGCTGTCACTCAGTGGAGTCTCGGCACAGCGCAGCACGATACCTGTGTGTGGGCATGTGCAATCATGCCTTCACCAAAGCTCCAACATGTCGAGTGCAAGATTTGGACATCAGTTTTTCATTCCGTCTGATGGATTTGACCTTCCAGAGATCTTTTAGTGTGCTAGTGCATCGGTTGTGGTCTGATGTTGGAGTAAAGGTAACAGTGCAGCTGTGCAGAAGTTTGTCCTGGTGCAGGGCGGGGTGAGACCGGAGTGGGACCTGGCGCTGAGGGCGGAGTGGCTGTGGGAATGCTGCTGCTCCAGTTGGCTTTTGCTGGCTTCCAGTGCTGGCGAAACTTGGCTTGGGCTTGTTTAAGATAGAAATTATACATTGCCTTGTAGCTGTTCTTTAAACAAACTTGTAATGCTAGTTTTCAGCAGCAGTGGTGATAAGAGAAGGGATCTGGTTTGAGTTTTGATTTTTCTGATGCTAATCTTGGTGTTCTCGGAGGATTCTCTGCAAAGACCCAAGGGTCGCCTTTTTTTATCTGCTCTCACTTAAAACTCTAGAATTACAGTTCATTCTTTTGCCTGAGGCAAAGCGGACAGAAAGCCTTTAAGAAGGCTTCATTACTTGTCTGTGGATGAGTAGGAGAACCTGGTTAAGTGGAAAGTTGCTCTCTGTTGCTTCCCTTTGTTTTTATCTTTACTCGGAGGCTGAGTGTTGCCTGCAGAATGCTTCTGATTTCCTGCGTCACCACGCTGTGAAACTGGACAATCCTGCTCCGTGGTGAATACTCTTGATTATTTTTTTCCTATAAGATATGTTGGGGAGTGGGGCAGGGTTGTGTGTTTGGGGATTTTTGTTTCTTGGTTTGTGTGTTTTCAAGTTTTCTTTGCGTTATGGTTGAGTTCTGTTTTGTTGGTTTGGGGTTTTGGTTGGTTGGTTGGGGTTTTTTTCTTTGGTTTGGGGTGTTTTGCGGGTGTGGCTTTTTTTTTGAACATCAGTTTTCTTTGGTCGACTGAAAAATGTCCTGAAAAAACAGCACCTCTATTTATTTGAGTCATTTGAAATTAGGAATTGTTTACCTTCTGTCTGGAAACTGATGAAATACTTTTCAAGCTGTCTTAATAAAAGATGGTAGAGCCATCACTCCCTCTTAATTTTGCCCAGAAATGTCCAGTTTTTTGATAGCGCTGAGCATCTGATGACTAAGGATTTGAAGGTGTTTGAAAAAGTGTGGTGTGTTGTTTTTTGGTTTGTGGGTTTTTTTGTTTTTGTTTTTTACTTAGAATGACATTGACCATTCCTGTTTCTCTGCTATGAGATTAAACTGGAATTCAAGTCAGTCTACCTTTGTTTCCAACTGTCTACATATATTTCTTTTGTGTCCCTGAAGTGTAAACTGTTCACATAATTCATGGAAATATAACACAATACTGTTTGTTCTCATCTCTCTTGTCCTAATATTATAATTTGTAGTGGAATGGCTGCTAATGTACCTATTATGACAGGTGACTTCAATTATTCCCTAGTATCTCTCATCAATAAATTTCACACTGCTGTTGGTACTGCAGCTCCTTGTAATTTATCCAGGATCATGTGGAAGGTGGGTGTAGAGCGCTGCATCTGCTAGACCACACTGACATCTGACCACATCTGACATCTTGTTTTCTGATCTCTTTTTCATCCTCTTCTTGAGCATCCTCTCATCTTGCTTTTTGAGCAAACTGAAGTGAGTCTTTGCTCAGCTGTCAGCAATGATTGTCAGGTCCTTTTGTGAGCTAGTAGTTAACCCTCAAAGGTATGCAACTAATACTCCTTGTTTTGGCCCATGGGTATGCATTTCATTTCACTAGTTATTTCTGTCAAATACCCTCTTACACCCCGGGGGATTTTTTCTATGTCCTGTGTGACTGTCTTGCTTGTGTCTTCAGGATTGTTCATTTCATACTGGAAGAGCTTGGTGTAAATATTTTAAGTGTTGAAGGAAAAAAACTTAACTTGTGATAAGACCAAACTGAGAAACAGTTTAGTTTTTTTAAACAATTTGTCAGTGCTACGTCCCATTCTACTGCCAATACATGATTGCAGAGTTTTATTTTAGTAATTCTGTGTATTCTTTCAAAGAGAAGCTTCAAAGCCCAGTGGATAATAGGGTCGTCTTTTTGTCTTCAGGTAATATTTAACTGTTCTGCATCTGGAGAGGCATACAGAATGCAAGTATGCGAAATGGTAAAAATTGCAGTGACTTCCAGTTTGCAGTTCATGTAGAGTTTGAACTTGTCAGATTAATACACTCTAGCAGGCAAGTGTTTGCTTATTGTCATGGTTAAGGCAGTATTCTAATTGCTTTGAGTTACAACAGTATCTTAATTTCTGGTTGCTGAATATGTACTTTGAAAATTCATGTGTAGTCAGTGACAGTTTTCTCAGTTTATCAATATTTAACTTTTTTTTTTTTTACTACTTCCATGTTTTTAGACCATGGAGTTTTTAGGTATGATACTAATATTACTTTCACTTTTTTTCTCTTGTTGCAAATTTTTACTTTGCCACCAGATCTGTAATCAGTAGCTTAAATGTTCCCATAAAATACATCTGAAATGTTTGTTATTTCACTAAAGTAAATGCATCTACTGATGCTTAACCTATGACTAAAGACCTGTTTCCCTAATGTAAGAAAATATTGTGGTTGTGACTAGCATGGAAACCCGCTGAAACAGTGCTATTTTGTTCCTAAGAATTTGGAAAGGCTCTGTATTCCATATTAATTTAGTTGGATTATTCACATAAATAAAACATAGGCGGTGGCTCCTATAGTTGTGTAAAATTCTTAGGCAGTTCAGACTTGAAATGGAAAAGTGAACAGCTGTTTTTTTAAATGGAGTGGTGCTGGATGGAGTTTCTCTTAAAACTATATTAATATGCATAAGTTTCTTTTTAAAAAATTATTTCAATACTGTCTGCATATGGTTCCAGAAAATGAGCTCTTCTGTAAATATATAGCAGACATTAATTTGTTGAGTTTTTAACTGTAAGTTCTCCATTTATTTGTAATGAACAGCTCAATTCAGATTTCCCAGTCTCTGCAGACCAATCGGATGCCCCAGCCGGTAGGAAGTGCCAGGCACTGGGGTTTTGATAAGGTTTTCCCTAGTAAGTGCAGAACGCGTTTGTTCTGTACCAGCCAGCAAGCTCAGCCAGGCTCTTCGCTGCCTGCCCTGCGGTGGCAGCTGCTGGCGCTGGCAAGGTCACTGCAACCAGCAGAACCACCTTTCTCTTTGAACCTCCAAGGTGAGAGCCATGTTCTCCTGCACTGGTATGTTCTGCTCTATGCAGGCTTGTTTACAGCTTCTTCAAATGTCTTCCTAAAACTAACAGAGTTGTGGTTTCTTCCCCTAGCAAGAACTTGCTCTGAGTTGCAATTGCTTGTCTCTCATCCCTCCCAGAGGCTCTGGGGAGGAAGAGCGCGGGGTACGTGGGGAGGAGGTCTCAAAGACATGCAGATTGTTGTCTGTATTTGTTTTAAGCCAGTGTTACAGGAAGAGGGAGGAGAAGGAGCTCCCTTCCTCCCCTCCCCCGGCCTTGTGTGCGAGAAGGCATGAAACCAAACTCCCCAAGCCATACCGATCTCTGGCGGAGAGGGATGCAGGCAGTCTGCAGGGCTGTCATTTTAGAGCTGCATTGTGCCAGCCTCGTGCAGAAAAGACTACATGACTGATCTATTTGGTGTCACTCACTGTGAAGATTGACAGGACACTCAGACTGCCTTTTTTTGTGGAAAGCAGGCAGGTAATCCCCATCAGGGAACTGAGTTAATACAATGTTTTGGATTAAACTAAGATGTCTTCCGTCTGTGCAAAGTCGTAAGCTGATTTCACATATGGATATGTTCAGTATTGTAAACCAGTATACACTGATACCCTCTCAGCAAGCTGAGTGAGGAGAAATATTAACTCTTGGCAAAGTGTTCGGCTGAGGTGATACAGGGCAATTTAGAATTGCTGCAGTGGGTTACAGTGGTGTAATGCCTGGCCGCTGTGTTTGGCTTCCACTGCAGGTCAACCTGCCTCCATTCACAGTGGTTACTGTTGTCACTCATGTCAGCTTTCTTGTTGGTAGTGAAGGATTCCATTCTTATAAAGCTTTTTCCTTGTTTGGGTACTTCAAAGCCAGAAGGGACTCTCTTGGGAAAGGAAAAGGTAGGGGAAAAGGTTAGAAAGTAACGGATCAGTAAAATAAATGTGAAGTGTTTCTTTGTACCTTGGGTGCTTGTCATTTCAACCCAAAATAATTTCTCAGGCCAACCTTTTTTTCTATCCAAGAAAGAAGTCAGAGTTTGCAGACTGCAGTCCTAAACTCTCCTACAAGTTCTGGGTTTTTTTCTACAGTGGAAGCCAGACTTCCCTTTCTGAAGGAAAAAACAAATGTTGGAAGGCTTTGAGCTGAAAGTTGTTCTATAGGATGCCCATTAGGAAGGCCTTGATGATATCTGATTCAAATGTCTGCAAAAAATACATCAATGTCAGTAACTTTCCTTGGCTGCTGCTTCTGGCATACTGTATATAACATAAGTTTACTAATAATATCACGAACCTTTATGAAGACTTTGGCCTTTCTGAGCAAAGTACTGTCTTTAACCAAATCTTCCCTCTATTTTGTCTGATTAATGGTATTAAACTAATGAAACTATTTAACGTTCATCTTTCTGAACTCATTTGGAGTATAATTATACTTAGTCTTGAAATTACATTACTTACATTGAAATTTTTGAAGTATATATTAGATTTTAGAAAGTTATATGTATGAATGGTAAGAGGAACAGTGCTAATATATCTTCAGTTTTGTCTTTTAAGCATACGGTTAAGTTCCAGCATGTTTGGCTACAGTAGTAGACCATCTTGTCCGGGTAAATATGCTGAAGTATATAATTCTCCTTAGTACCTAAGTAGAAAATTAATATGCTCTACTGTTTGCTTGTTCTGACCTGCTCTGACCTGCATGTTTGTGGCAGTATTTTACAATTCTGCCACTAGTGAGGATGCCCAGTGAAGCCAAATGGAGGAGAACAATTGCTTTGGCATTTAGAAATCGGCTATGTGTGAGTGACATTCCTGTATTTTTAAATTGACTGCGAAGGGAATATAGGTCCCGTGCCAGGGCAGGCCACTTGTAGACCCTGGGAATCAAGACTGTAAGGGAGAGCACAGCCAGAACTTTTAGGCTTTTGGCTTCCTTTCAGCCCACACGGTTGACTGCTGAGGAGCTAGCAAGAGGAACTAGTAGGAAATCTGCCAACTTCCACCACGTAGACAAAGTTCCATAGGAGCGTCATCAAAATGGATCTCTGACTACTTCTGAATTGAAAATTTTTTTTTTTAAAAAAAAGCATTTATATCCAGGCAGCAGCTCAGCTCTGTATACATAAGTATTTCCATTGTCTTCAAAGTACTTGCATGTGCTTAAGTAGTTGAGATGTAAATAATCATAAATAGCTGGGACTTAAACAAAGATACAGGTTTTGATCTTGTGAGTGAGCCTCTTGTGAAAACCATATGCGATGGTGAAGCCTTGTAGGCTTTACTGGTATTCTTTGTCAGCAAGTGTTCACTTCTTGTGTATCTAATCCCATTTGTGGTATTGGCAAATTAGGCTGAAATAAGGCAAGGTTTATCACGGAGTAGGTGAGACTTCTCTGATCTGGGTTTCATTCAAAACATGAATCCCAATTCAAAGGAAAACCAGGACCCCAATTGCCACTGTGCCCACCTTTGAATTACATGTGACTCCTGTAGGGTTCTGAGTGAAGTTTCTCTCCTTCTCAGCTCTGTCAAGCTACAGGCAGGGAGGTGATGCTGGCATAAAACCTATTGTACTCACAATGAGTAGGTAAGTGCTGTGCATCTCTTGGCTCTCACCTACATAAAACTTGGTGTGGGGCTCATAAGGTTAGTGAGGTGGACTATCTCTGGTGCTTCAGGCAGCAGATACCTATAGAGTTCAGGAAAAAGAAGGATGCATAGCATAATAGGTGTTACAAACTGCAACACCTCCTGGTTCTAACAGAATCTCCGCATACAAATATTTGTTTAGCACTGTGTTGCTTCTGCCTAGGCCATGCTGATTGTGTTTTGGTGCATAGTGATTTGTGAAATATCTAAAAATGATGAGTTTCTGTCATGATTAAAACCCTGATTCAAAGGGTGTAACAGTGAAATGAAAGTTGTCAAAAGTAAGAATATGATTGCTTTTCCTTTTTTCCTGTTTGTGTTTTTTTTTTTAAAATTTAATATACGTAGGACCTTCTTAACTATAAATAGCTATACTTAAGGAGCCATAAGATTTTGAAAAAATACCCAGTTTGCATCTTCTGGCTTATTGGGAAATAATTCAGCTCTGTTCCTATTAATGTTTGTAAGAGAGAGACTGCTGAACAAATTAACCTTCTTTGCTTACCATTGGTACAAAATGTACATTAAGTTTCTCTGATTGTAGAGCCAAAGGGGCTACACATCCCCCTGATTTGCACAAGTAGTAAGTAGGTAAACTGGACTGGTACAAAGCCAAAAGCAGATGAAGGACTGATTTATGCAATTGCAGCATTTTCAGATCTGTGAAACCTTGTCACCTCTGCAAAAGAGCTCTACTTGTTTTACTAGTTGAGACCAGCTGTGCTCTGTCTCCCCTCTGTGGGGAGAACACAGCTTGTGTTATGGGAGCTGCTACCTTAAGAAACGACCATTTCCGTAAGTATTTTCAGTTAATCTCTGGGGGAGAAGACACTGCCTCTGGATTTCAAAAACACTTTTCTTGTGCAGCAAACATGACAAATTTATGATTTGGTGGAGGCATAAAACAGGCTTATGGATTTTGCCCTAAATTAATTTTTAGAAGTTGTTTTTTTTTTTTGCTCAAAACCACAAATAATTAGTGGGTAAACATAAATGCAGTCAAAATTTTTATTGTAGTTATAATTGGGCAAGGTTTTGGCATTTGTCAGTAACAGTCAGTCTCTGCAATCTTTCCTCAGATTTCTTTACAGCCACTTTTGGAAAATCAAAAATACTATGTAGAGCTTGCTCTTTCCCCTGCTAAGTTATCTTCTGAGAACCAACATCTCACTTTCTCTCATGAAGGCTCAACGTCTGCTTCATTGCATTTCTGAGCAGTTTTGCAACAAGGTCTGCATTTTGATACCTAAAAGGAAGTGGGGAATGAGACAATAAGGGTCTAGCAGTGTTACTCCCTTTCCATGTTCAAATAAATGTCACGTTTTTATAACTGGGAGGGGATAAAGCTGGCTCTCACAAGGGAAGCAGTTAGTGTAGCTGGTTCTTACCGTGGTGACTTTTGATAAGAGTTTGTTGGGTTAATGTATACTTATTTGCAGTCACTAAAATAATCTATAATTTCAGGATTTAAAATGTTTAACTCTTTATTTTAACTACATCAGTCCTTCAGAAGCTACCAATGGGCAGTCAGGGTGTAAGAATTGAGAACTGTGGTATTCCATACTCATACAAGAACTTACTTCTAACTGTGTAGATGTGTGGCTGTCTGGCTAGTGATTAACCTGGATGTATTAAGAAAGCAGATGGGAAGACTGCCTTCTGAAAGTGTTGACCATTCCTGTCTGCAGTGTTCAAAGAGATACGGTTTGCATCATGTTGTCTGAATGTTCACATAGTATTTGTCGTTAGAAATATGACTGAAGCTGACTATGCAAATGTCTTTAGTTTTCCAGGATGGGATTACATGACAGTGTGTTCTTTACTGGTCCTGTGCAGACAGGGCTTAAGTCCACCTTCTTCCAGCTCCAGTTCAATGATGCGTCTTCCTTCTAACATCTGCATGGACTTGAGGCCCCATCACCCTAGTCACAGATTGCTTGTCAGTTTAGTGTAGCAATTAATTCGATGGATGACATCAGTCTTCAGCTTCCAGTTCATAGCCAAGCCAGTACTTGGTATAAAATTAACTTGTTCAGAAAAGTGTTTCCATAAAGAGTCCATTAGTAAGACACAAGGGCATGACTTGTTTCAGACACAGACTTTTCTCAAACTATAGTTCCACCAGTGTTTCCTGGAAACTACTTTTTATTTCTGGTCTTTTATATACATGCTGTACTTTCATAGCCATTTGAAAAGCACTTTGTTTAAAGAAGTGAGACTGCTTTCTCAGTTAATATCTCATGTTCGAGAGGATGCTTCTGTGATACAAGCTGTCGTGGTAAGAAGTAAAATAAGTCTGACATCTGTAGTGATCACAAATGTTTGCTTATCTTTGAATATTTTATTCAGATTTAATAAAGCATTTATCTGTGTGTTAAAGCAAATTTTTTTATATCCTCTTTTCTTAGATATTTGTCTTGTAAAGGTCTTTCAGAATAGCATACTTTTCCTTGACCTTAAAATCAGCATATTGCACAAGTGTTTTGGTGATGTAGTTAAACTTGTGAGACATCTGATCACACATTGATTTGACATAAGATTCTTTCGGTAATCTCTTAATGTGTGGCTATACCATTAAACTAGAGCACCTTACAGAGTTGTAAGAGGTGTGGATTTCTTTTCTCACTTTTTTTTGTTCTTACAAAGCCTAAAAACCTTATATTGTGTAGCAAAGTAGAGAAAGTGACATTGGATTGTGCGTGGGTTTATGAAAGGCAGGTCCTGCTTGACCAAACTGATCTCCTTCTATGACAAGGTGACCTGCTTAGCGGATGAGGGCAAGGCTGTGGATGTTGTATAGTTAGCCTTTGACACCGTATCCCACAGCATTGTCCTGGAGAAGCTGGCAGCTCATGGCTTGGATGTGTGTACTCTTGGGTAAAGAACTGGATGGCTGGGCCCAAAGAGTTGTGGTGAATGGAGCCAAATCCAGTTGGTGGCCAGTCACGAGTGGTGTTCCCCAGGGCTCAGTATTGGGACCAGTTCTTTTTAATCTCTTCATCAATGATCTGGATGAGGGGATTGAGTGAACCCTTAGAAAGTTGCAGGTAACACCTAGTTGGGTGGGAGTGCTGATCTTCTGGGGAGTAGGAAGGTCATACAGAGGGATCTGGACCAGCTGGATCGTTGGGCTAAGGCCAACTGTATAAGGTTCAACAAGGCTGAGTGCTGGGTCCTACGCTTGGGTCACAACAACCCCAGGCAGCGCTACGGGCTCAGGGAAGAGTGGCTGGAAAGCTGCCCGGCAGAGAGGGATTTGGGTGTGTTGGCTGACAGTGGCTGAACATGAGCCAGCAGTGTGCCCAGGTGGCCAAAAAGGCCAAGAGCATCCTGGCTTGTATCAGGAATAGTGTGGCCAGCAGGACTAGAGAAGTGATGGTGCCACCGTGCTTAGCACTGGTGAGTCCCCACCTTGAATCCTGTGTTCAGTTTTGGGCCCCTCACTACAAGAAAGACATTGAGGTGCTGGAGAGAGTGCAGAGGAGGGTGACAAAGCTGGTGAGGGGCCTGGAGCACAAGTCTGGTGAGGAGCAGCTGAGGGAGCTGGGGCTGTTTAGCCTGGAGAAGAGGAGACTGAGAGGAGACCTTATTGCTGTCTACAACTGCCTGAAAGGAGGTTGTAGCATGGAGGGTGTTGGTCTCTTCTCCCAAGTAGCAAGTGACAGGACAAGAGGAAATGGCCTCAAGTTGTGTGAGGGGAGGTTCAGATCAGATATTAGGAAAAATTTATTTACAGAAAAGTTTGTCAGGCATTGGAACAGGCTGCCCATGGAAGCGGTGGGGTCACCATCCGTGCAGGTATTTAAGATGTGTAGACATGGTGCTGTGGGACATGGTTTTGTGGTGGACTTGGCAGTGTTAGGTTAACAATTGGACTTGATCATCTTAAAGGTCTTTTCCAACCTAAATGATGCTATGAATTTGTAATAATCAAACAAATTCTGGTATAGATTTGTACTGTGTCCTGTTAACACGGGGGTTTTTTTAACTATGGTTGAAAGTCTAGTCAGTGGAGTCACAACACAGCAGGGTAGTCACAAATGGGACTATGAACTGGTACAGCTGCCACTCTGCTCAGGCTGCTTGGCAGTCGTGTTGAATTCGTTACTGCTTTATCTTTCCATATGTTGAAGCACAGCTGATGAGTAAAAGCCTATGTGGTAGCACCTCAGGGAATGACTTCAGATTCAGTTGTTATTGATTTCCTTTGGGTGAAAGATATTTCCTCCATAACAAGGAGGAATAATATGTGCTTTCTGAAGTAGGTTCAGTGACACCTTGCACTTTCATTTCCTACTTTTTTGTGTTTCGTTACTAGAGTGGGTATTACTGCTACAAGTCACAGTCCTGGCTTGTGTTTTGTGTTTCTTATTTTTGAATGTGTTGCTTAAAAAAACCCCCACTGTTTTAGGTTACTGCTGATTTTTGTATGGACTCTGATATTAAATGCTCAAATAGATTACGGAAGTGTGGACAACACACAACTTGTTGAGATTTCTCTTGTGACTGTTTCTGCAAAATACACCTGTGAAGCTTTTGGAAGAAAGCTTTATGGGACAGATCTGACAATTCGAGCTTTCCCATTAAGAATTAGTGCTCTTGAAGATAATTATTATAGCTCTTCATTTTCATTTTGCCATTTGAGTCAGACAGTTAGAGCTGCTTGCAAATAAATGAAATCAGTTTTAAAATTTTAAATTGGTATAATGAGTCTAGTACAGAGACCAAGCAACTGATAACTTGCTTCAGAAGGAAAAAAAGCCACAAAGGATAGTCTTGAGCTGCTGAAGTTTAGGGGTTTTTTACTATGTGAAGATACTTCAGGCTAATTTAGTATGGAGAATTGCAGAAATCTGTTCAAACAGAAATGAGTTGTGCTTCATCAAATATAAAAATCAAAAAAACATTAGGTGAGTCAATCCTCACCTGTGCCTTAAGTACACACTGGAACTTGAATAGACTTATGAACCATACGAAAACTTCTAGCTAGCAACTTCTTCATTTTTTTTCACATCCAGTTGGATTTTTATTTGTTGTAGCTTTTTTCTTTTTCCCCAAAGTAACTGTCATAGCTCTTATTCACTGTTGTTTTTAATAGTGGAGTTTTAAAATGCATTCTTGTCTTTTGCTGCTTTCTAGGTTGTTATACTTATGTCTGAATGTTTATACAAAAAAAAAACCCCTTCAAGTTACTCAAATTTCTTTTAAATTTCAATTAATAGTTCTGATTTGTTGGTATTTGATTTATGTGTTTTCTGACGATGAATGCATCATCTGCTCTTTTTATTTACTGTGCCCTCTTTGATTAGAATTGCTCATACAGAAAGTGAAGGTTGGGTTTTAAATATAGCTGAAAGATAAAATTAGTTACTTAATGTGATGCCTACATTTGGTAACTGCTTTGGTAGGCTTGGTGTTTTTTAGAAAACCAAATTACTCCTATGGATACTTCCATATGAATTGGGAAGCTTTTGTAAAGGGAAGGCAGAGAGTAGAGCAATCCAGAACAGCAGTCACTGGTAGTCTTTCACCTTCTTCAGAAATTTAATGCCCTCTTTTTCTGGAGCTGGCAGTGGGTGAAAATTAACAGAAGACTCTGTTTATCATCCAGTTTGCTCTAAGTAATGTGGCTTATTCTATCTTTTAGGATTGAGTGCACAATATTAAATGTTACTTGCGTTATTAATTTGAAGTTAGAAGTGGCTAAGAATCTTCCAAGAATAATGCCAAAATTTTACTTTTCTCAAAATGTGTAACTTTCTTGAGATGCTTTTTGCTAAATGCTTTTGAAGAGATGCTAGCTGGCACTTTACCCACCAATTTGAAAACCAGTAAACTTTAAGGTCATCATTTTAATGGACCAGAATTTGTTGTTGCATGAAGAAATTATTAGATGGTTTCGAACAGAAATACAAGATTCAGTCAATGTTACTTTAACCTTCCCTTAGACTACCGAAATAAAATGAACTGGAAAAGCTCCAGAAACTATATTAAGACACACTTGAAAGCACAGATTGACTTAGTGCCTTTCTTATTCTCGTGCATCATGTTGTTCAAAACTACTGGAGAATTTTCATGAGGAGCTAGTAATAAATTGTAGTAAAAACTTGCTGCAGGAATGTATGCATTCATTTCAGAAATTCCAGTTAAAAGTACACTACAGAAGGAGTATCTCAATTAGTGGATTTAGTATGGTGAAGTGACTGAGGTGAAGTGACTCTTCTATCTTCGTCCTGAGGTAAAACAGCAACACGTGCAAGCAGTCAGGCTTTGGGGCCTTTTGCAAGAGAAGGTGGTTTTTCAGCCAGCCTCAAAACCTGTGGTCTGCACTGGCAGGGACTTGTGTCTGACAGTGGGATGTGGGGAGGAACAGAGACAGGTCTTGGCTTTACTGAAACTCTGGAGCTGGTTCAGCATTGTCATTTATGGCCTGTTCTTCTGGGTTTGGCTTTGTACACCTATTTTTCAAGTTTTACATTTCTTGTTCTTCACTACACTAAACAGTAGGGTGAAAGTTAAGGAAAAAATATTTCTGTAATTAAGTTCTGTACCAGATTTTGGGACATGGGTTTCTTATTTTGGCGTTTATTCCTGAAAGCACTGACACCTGAAGAATGTTAACTTTAAACAACGCTGTTCCTGTAGGTGCAAAATTATATAGATGCCTTTCAAATATGATATGAAAAAATAAAGCACATATTCTTCCTTAATTGCACCCATGTCTGGGTCTAATACTGTTGTTCAAAGTTCCTTAAACTGATGAGATATTTTTGAATAGTGTCTACTATCAAGGAGGTCCTGTGAAGTGCTTAGTTTTATTATTTTCTGGGGTATTTTCTTAAAGTTTTAAAATCAGAAAAATTATAGAACTATGCAGTTTGCGTTCATTGCAGATGCACAAATCTTCACCTGTAGATTGGTACGAAGTTTTCCATCAGACAGCCATTTACATTGTGTTTCATATGTGAGTTAGAAAGGTGTCCTAGATAGACTGGCATTAAAAAATACTACACAGGTTTCACTGTAAAGTGAAAAATCTGAAAGCCACTTCTAAAGAGTAATGGTTAAAAGAAGTGGGAAACAAATACAGAAGTTACAATTTAAACTTGTTCCATAGATTCGATCTAGTATTGACTCTTTAAAAATAATAAAATTTGAAATGCTTTTACTCAAATGGAAGGGGAAAAAAATGAAGCAGATCTCTGTTGCACCCAGGCAACAACATAGTCAGTGTCAGCTGGGAAAATTTTGGACCCAGCAGAAGTAAAGGATGCCTTTCAGGCCTGCCTCATAGCTTGGCTTCACAAGTGAAATATTGCCACGTAGAGCCATTCCAGCTTGTGGAAATGAGGAACAGTGTAATAATTATGATAGTATGGCATCATTTCCTATATCAGGAATTACTTCACAAAATGTCTAAATAGTGTCAAAGGATCATTTTCATGTCCAATTTTCAGCACTTCCTGGAAAAACAGTGTTTCAGTCTTCTGTCTCAATTTATTTTGTTGCCTATAAATAACCAAGGAGTTTACTAGCGAACTTGAGCACCTACCTCTGTGTCACAAATAACAAGTATGAGATACTTGAGTGCGTGGAATCAAGTGCAAGGAAAGAATATATAGTTTGAGTTTGGGTTGTTGTGAGGTTTTTTGAAGTGAGGGTAGGGATAAGGTATTGGTGATTTCTTTTAACTTTTTCTGGTATTGTTTCAAGACTTTTCTTGTTTGCATTTTTTTTTTCCAGATTTAGTGTTAATTATTTGCTTGCTTGCTTAGATAGAATTGCTTGATTTCTTCGTGGGGCTGCCATTAATTACCAGCACATCTTTAATATCTTTTGATCTGATGGCAAGTTAACAGTATGTTTCAGTATGTTTTACACTAAAAGCCTTGCTTTTAATGATCGAATCGATTTGTGAAGCGCTGAAGGGGTATACAGTGCAATATCATCTTGTTTGCTTATAGGTGTATTAACTGGTGAGTATATGAAAGCAGAAAAAGATTCAGACAAGGACAACTGTTCCTTCCTCACACTAGCACTCCTCTAGACACTAGTGGCACTTGTGCATTTTGTCAAATCAGACGTAGACACTTTTGCTTATTGTTCTCACACATTTTAATTCTATTGCCCTTCATAAGGGAGAAAAACTATGGGTTTTTCAATTGAATAAACTAAAATAAAAACTCCAGATAACTAACTTTGCTTCCCACAATAATAATAATAATTTTTGTTAATAATGCTTTAATGCATGGGCTAGATTTCATGTTCTGCTTTCTTCTCAGTAAGAACAGTGCTCTTAAATTAATGCTGTTACATAGACGTGAACACTCCTTTTTGCTTATTGGGCCCTGGACTGAGCAGAGAGTAGCGTATGCTGTCCAATGGATAAGGGGTTTCCATATCCTGTACATATGTAGTTAGTTTACTCTTTAATGCACTGTGAAACTGGAGCTGGTAAGTTGCAAATGGAACAGCCAGCTGCTACTTACATAGTAAAATTTCCCAAATTAGCTAATGTTTCCTTTACTGTACCACTTTCAACAAGATGTATTAGATGTGAATGACACAAGATTTGTTTTGCTGCGAAAAGAATAATTTTATAAGAGAAACATTTGCATTTGTGAACTGTGTATCAACTCTCCCTGAAAACAAGGCAGATCTGAGTTTGTTGCTCCTAGCTGAACTTTTAAAAATATTGCTGTAAAAGTCTTCTGAGATAAATTGCAGGTAATGTCTAGTACTTTTTTTTTTAATTCCACTTAGCTGCTGCAGCTGAATCTGTAGAGAAAGATTATAGTTTGCTGTGGATTTGCAGAATACACACACTGGGAACTTTCTGCTTCAATGCAAGGAAACTAAGTCCTGATTTCCAGCACAATGTTGTGTTCTTAACAGCTCTATCGTAGTAAATTGTTTATTACTTAAACATATCTTCTAAGAAGCAGCTGAATTGTGACAGATCATGTAGTAAAATTCAGTCTGTGCTGATCATATCTATTAAGTTTATTTAACTATTGTGTATTCTAAATTGAGTCCACTGTGTACTGTGCTATTCATAACAATTCAGTGCAGAAGTCACGTAAGTGTTTGTCAGACACACATTTCCCTTTTTATAATTGTTAAAACAAACAGCTGTATTTCTACATTGTCCAGCCATTTTGGGTTTTTGAATGTAACGATCTGTAGAATAGAAATTGCATCATAAAACGTGCTCAGATGTTAGAACAGCACTTGAAAATAACGTCTATTTTCCTGATTTCTGCCTCCTGTTTTACTGAGATTTTTGCATTCTACAACAGGAAAAAGAGTCTTTTCTTAGCCTGATAAGAGAAACTGAAAGCATGCAGCTGACTTCTGCAGAATGTTTTTTCATTCCCCACTTTTGCATGGGAAGGAGTCCTTATGAAGCCTTTAACATCCATTAGTACGTATCTTTCTCTTCGTGTTGTCTATGTTATGGCAAATGTATCTTAATGTGTGTATTGAAATTTGTCCTTTTTGTATCTGTGTTTCAGAGAGAGCATGAAATGCATTTCTTGACTGCTGTCTGGTCTTGTTCTGAGTAGGCCTCGGGGAGAACTTTTTTGTTGTTGATGCCTTCAGGAATTTGAGGTTGCTTTTTGGTTTTGTTCATCTTTAATTCTGTTGTCAGCTTTCCTTCATAGCAGAAGTACTGGTTTAAGTTGCTAATGAAATACTGTCAACATCTAGGGTACAGTGAACTATTCCTGCTTGCCTGTTAAATGTTGATAAAGTGACAGTTGCTTTGATAGTTTTGAAAAGCAGAAAGTTAACAGACTCTTTATGCTTTGTCAGAAACTTCAGTGCCCAGAGCAGGAAGAACTGCTGAGATGCCTAAGAACATGTTCCAAGATATAAACACGCAGTGTTTCTGGTTTAGCTTCACTGTTTGTGAAGAAACTGATTTAACTGAACACTCTTTTTTGATAGTTTGTGGTAATTGATAATCATCTTGTGGTTTGTTTAGCATGATTTACAGGTCAGTTTTTAAGAAGCCATGGTGCAATCTGCCCTTATTTGTAAGAATTTATTGCTAGTATAATTACTACAGGGAAAGCCTTCATGAAATGGAGCTTTCCTTCCTCTCCTCTTCTGGGCTGTATCAGTGTGGTAACACTGACATCTGTTTGTCAAATGTCTGCTGGCATGCACAGTTTCTTTTAGAGTTTTAACATAAACCATAGTTGTACAATTTCTCCTTCTTGCCTCACCAGAAGGTCAGGTAGGTCATCTGGGGTTTTCTGTCTGCCAGTTTGATTTGAGTGAAACTTACTTGTTGAATACATAAAGCATTTTATGGTGGTATCAGATCTCCTAACCTTAAGTACAATTTCTCTGCCTCCTCATCCACCTCCCTTCCTAAAGAGGAAAGAAATTTCAAGGAAAGCTAAGGTGGTAGATTATATATATGCTAGAGAATGCTATCTGCGTAACTCATGGTAATATGTATTTGAGTCTGTAGTTCTCTGCGCTGGGAGAATTACTTGGGTTTTGTAGTTCAAATGCAGTTGTATATAATGTTTTTTCTGGTGTAAGATTTTTCTAAACATTGAAACAGTGGGCTTTATTGTATCAATCTTGTGTGCTGATGCTGATATAATGACATGTAATCAAGGACATGCAATGTCTTCTACCCAGAGAAGTGAAACACCCTAAGATAAACTTATTCATAGCAAAAAAAGAAAAAAAAAAGGAAAAGCAAAGCCTGTACTTTATGGACCAATTATTAGTTCTCTCAATACATGAGAAGGTAGCCAACTAGTCTCCTCCTTTTTGACTTATCTACAAAGCAGATTTCATTATTACAACATTTTAAAAATTGCCTCAGGATTTTAAAAGAAAGGGGGAAGATCAAGGGTTGTGTGTTTGTCTTTATGGGAATTCTTTTTTTTTTTTTTTTTTTTAAAGTTACTGGGCCTTCAATTTTTCTGATTTCTGACAGTGGTTTTTGTTCCCTGACCTAGATTTGTACACAAGGGTGTCATATAAATTGGAATAAACAATGTGCATTTACCTCTAACATGTATCTGACATAACTTTCTATACTACAGTTAATTTCAGCTGTTACCTTGTTCCGGTAGTTGTACCGCAGCACAAGTAGTTGCTGTTTGACATAGGATACCGGGCTAGGTGGACTTCTGATTTGATCTTATAAAGATGTTCTTACGAGGAGATCCTGTGGAGTGACAGACTATATTAAGCTTCCCAGTACATCTAATGTCATGGCTACAAGTCATAACCCCTGCTGTCTTTCTGAGTAAATTCAGGTTGAAAGAGAATAAACTTCAGATTTTGGGGGCTGTATTTCCTACTTGACAGGCTGTGGATGTTGTTTACTTGAACTTCAGTAAAGCCTTTGGCATGGTATCTGGTAGCATTCTCCTGGAGAAACTGGCAGCTCATGACCTGGACAGGCATACTCTTCACTGGGAAAAGAACTGACTCTATGACCAGGCCCAAAGAGTTGTGGTGAATGGAGTTAAATCCAGTTGGTGGCCAGTTATGATTGGTGTTCCCCAGGGCTCAGTATTGGGGCCAGTTCCGTTTAGTCTCTTTATCCATGATCTGGGTGAGGGGATTGAATGCACCCTCAGTGAGTTTGCAGGTGACACCAAATTGGGTGGGAGTGTTGGTCTGCTGGGGAGTAGGAAGGTCATACAGAGGGATCTGGACCAGCTGGATCGATGAGCTGAGGCCAATTGTATGAGGTTCAACAAGGCCAAGTGCCAGGTCCTGCACTTCGGTCACAACAACCCCAGGCAGCGCTACAGGCTCAGGGAAGAGTGGCTGGAAAGCTGCCTGGCAGAGAGGGATCTGGGGGTGTTGATTGACAGTGGCCGAACATGAGCCAGCAGTGTGCCCAGGTGGCAAAAAAGGCCAAGAGCATCCTGGCTTGTATCAGGAATAGTGTGGCCAGCAGGACTAGAGAAGTGATTGTTCTACTGTACTTGGCACTGGTGAGTCCCCACCTTGAATCCTGTGTTCAGTTTTGGGCCCCTCACTACAAGAAAGACATTGAGGTGCTGGAGAGAGTTCAGAGGAGGGCAACGAAGCTGGTGTGGGGTCTGAAGCACAAGCCTGATGAGGGGCGGCTGAGGGAACTGGGGCTGTTTAGCCTGGAGAAGAGGAGGCTGAGGGGAGACTTTATTGCTGTCTACAACTACCTGAAAGGAGGTTGTAGCATGGAGGGTGTTGGTCTCTTCTCCTAAGTATCAAGTGATAGGACAAGAGGAAATGGCCTCAAGTTGTGAGGGGAGGTTCAGATTGGATATTAGGAAAAATTTATTTACAGAAAAGGTTGTCAGGCATTGGAACAAGCTGGCCAGGGAAGTGATGCAGTCGCCATCCGTGCAGGTATTTAAGATGTGTAGACATGGTGCTGTGGGACATGGTTTTGTGGTGGACTTGGCAGTGTTAGGTTAACAGCTGGACTTGATGATCTTAAAGGTCTTTATCAAACACAATGATTCTATGATTCTGGAGCTTCATTTTCATAAGAAAACTTTCTTCATCTTATGGAACTGTAGTCTGCAGTGTAGTAAATTCTATTGTTGTATTTGGAGCTTCTTCTCTACTGGAATAAATCTGTATCACAGTGCGTGTGTACTGTGAAATTGGAAGACCTCAGTATTATGTTTTAGAAGATTGAAAGTTCATCAGAAATGCCATCCTGTCTTTTTTTCCTGGGAAATTGTCATGAGACCATGTTATGAGTTGAATTGGAGAGCAAATCCAGTTCAACAGTTTTCTGTTTTTTCCTCTCCAACTTCAGGTTTCAAAATATGTGAAGTTGGGGTTTTTTTGCTGGTGGTTGGTTGGGCTTTGGTGGTGGTTGTTTTGGGCTTGCTTGTTTTTGGTGTTTTGGGGTTTTTCATGGAAGGTTTTTGTTTGGTTGGGTTTTTTTAAGTCAGATCCACATCAATAAGGAGGACTAGAAATGAATAATCAATGTGGGGAATAGGAACTCCTCAAACTGACGCATTGCTACTGGGAAGATGGTATATGGAACTGTTTCAACAGGTTACCTACCCAAGTTAGGTTAGCTTCTAATCTCTTCTTCCTCTCTAGTGGCATATATAGCTGTTTATTCAGAGCCTAGGTATTTACATTACCTCATGTGTTTCTAGGCTTGTTATCACTAAAGTTCTAATGTTAGTACTTGATCTAAGAGTATTCTAGCTGCAAAATCAATATCGTACTTGCATATAAATATAATACGGACTCTTCACTTTATTTATTATTATTTAAATACACAGTGTATTTTTTCATGCTTAGAAGCATCCTGACCTGTAAAATTTAAGTGTTTATGGCCAAGATTAAGGTGCATAACCAAAATGAAAAACTTAGAAGTATCCACAGCATCAGTAACTTTTCTTTAGTGGATGTGGAATGGCAAATGGGGGAATGGTAAGAAATGAAATTTGGATACCTTGCTTAAGTGGGTTTGTATTCAGACGAACATTCTGATAAACTGTTTTGGCTTTTTCGCCTTTTGTTTCTCATAAATTTTTGAAAGCTACTTAGTAAAGAAACAAAAAGCTTGCAATTTTTACTTTTTCTATGTTGTCCCATGGAATAAATTTTCAATAATCTCTCTGAACCTCCAGCTTTACAAATGTTCTCTATGACCTTTGGTTTGATATCATTACCAGGGATTCAATTCCACTTTTTTAAAGACTACATTGTATTGCTAAAATGACTTAGTATCTCTGTCACATACTGCAAGTAGATTGGAAGGTTTTAGAACTTCATTGCAGCCTGCTGTGGGCTGATTTATTTTGCAAAAAAATGCAGGACTTCTGATTTTTCTGCTTTATGATCTAGTCCAACTCTGGCTTGTAGACTAGACTTTAAGTGTCTGATTCCCTTTTGTTATATGAGACATCCTTTAGCTGAAAGCTAAAGATAAAATTGTCAGCTCTACTTGTTTTTTTTAGAGTTAAAATTCTACATTTCTACATAATTGAGTTAACTAGGGAAAATGTATTTTGTGTTTATGCATGACAAATTTAAAAAAAATAATTGCATAGGGTTTTTTAATTTATGACATAACATTAATATTTCTTAATAAATTGAACTTCAGGAAGTTAGATTTAAAGCTGTTATTTTGGATTGAACTGCATAAAAACCAAAACTTTCAATTGAGGTTTCGGTTTTAAATCTGCTGCTTTCATGTAGTAGCTAGCTCTGTGCCTGCAATATATCATCTCGAACTCTGCCTCTTGCCTGGAAAGGGGAGCAGAGCAGTCTTCATGAGTCTAAATGCCTGTTACCCGCTGCTGTAACTGCATTTTCTGATTAATCCTTGAACTCGATTTAAGAAAGGCATTTTACAGTGGCATGGACTCTTCGTTTGACTGCTTGTGTGCACATTCCATCCAGTGCTGTTTTTTTCTGTGACGTTGGTCATACTGACTGACAGCAGTAGGTGTGAAGCTGAAAACCGGTCTGCTCCAGGAGACAAGGGCTGCAATTCTGCTGTCTGTCTCTAGAGCAGGTAAGCGTGGCTGTAAGCGAGACCACACTTCCTACCTTTCATCGTTACAGCGTTGATTGTGAATTAATTGTATTGAAACTATCTGAAATCCAGCGTTGTTAGAGGACAGTGTTTAAAACTTAATACGTAGCCAGATACAAGTAATATGTAAAACACATCTGTCCATTAAAACAGTATTAAAGTGTCCTTGTAGGGAGGGATTCATGTGATATGCTTGCAGCAGCATCCACAGTTCTTCTGTCTTGCTTTTCAAACTTGGCAGAGCTATGGAAATAATGTCCTGTACACAGGGCTTCGTGTAGCAGGTGCTCTGCTTAATGTGTGGATTTTTAAAATGTTTAATGGATTGGCAGCAGCAAAATTTAACGTGAAGTACATTCACTTTATGAACCATTCATGAATGAGACACTCATACCAGGGACTGGCACAGTTTATGTGCTTTTCCCATATAGCTTTGAGTTGCTGTGTGAGACCTTTCTTAGGAAAAAAAAAAATCCAAGGACAGTGCTAATACATGTGAAGCTGAAAATCAAAGCTCTGATATTTCTTCACTTTACAGAAATAAAAGCATGCAGGGATAATTTAAATAAAATATCTTCAATTCAGGACTGAAGTTTCTCTTGAGCTGTTTTAAATGCAGAAATGTTTTCAATTCCACTGCTGCCTGAATCATAGACACTAATTACTGATTGTTCTTGTTAATCAGATGCTGGTGGTAGTGACAGCTAGGAAGTAGAGGAATATGAGCAAAATATTCGGAATCTTATTTCAGATGGCTTCAGGATGGTAGCACTTGGGCTATTCCTTCTCTGATTGTCAGTTTTCAATATTTAAGTGCCAAATAAAGCCAAACTCGAATTTTAAGTGGATCATTGTAATTCCATTTTTTGAGTTCCTTTTTTAAGGGAATCTGATGTGTGAAAGAGGTCAGTGTCATTGAAAACATCTCCTCTGCCTGAAGTATACATATATCTCTATATTCCCATGCTCCAGATAGTTGTCTTGCAGATATACTTCACATACATCCCACCAAAAAAAGCCTTTGGTGCTTACCTTATAACCAATGCTATTGAGTATGGTTCTCTCAATAAGCAAGTAAATGCTTTTTTTTTGCGCAATTGTGCTTATTTTGTAGCTTCAGAAATGTAAGTCTACTTTCTATTCGAAGACAATGGTCATTTCTTTTTGAGCTTGTGTGAAAAAAGCCTTCTTACAAGTCACTTTAAGGTGATGCCTATCCATGGCAATAAAGAAAACTACTGAAGTGCTGCTGTTGATATTTTTTGAAATAAGTATTTTTAAGATTTTTTTTTTTACAGTTTCACCTGTTTTTATAGTTTTTCAAACTGCCTTGTACATCCATAAAACTTGTATACCATGATTGCCTGTGCTTATTCCTGTTTATAAATTTTCTGGTTCTCACAAGTTGTTTTTTTTTTTCCTCCTTCCCTGATTCTTTTGGATCAATGAAAAGATGACACTGGTAAATTTAGCTACTCTGATTTTGTTTAGCAACAGTATATGAAAATTTGAGTTACTCTTGTAACTCCTTCCCAGCCAAAACCTGTACAGTAGTTACCTTGGGGAGGAGATCTCAGATTGGAGTTATGAAATGGAATTATTCTCTTATTCAGTTGTGCTGCTGATTAGAAAGCACAGTGACAGATTAACTCTCCAGTTCTGGAAAACCTTCCTCCATTCCACTTGAAAGGGATTTTTAACAGCAGTAAGAAATCGGTCATCGTTCTGTGAAACTTAGATACAGTTGGCATGATCTAGAGTTCATTATTTACTTTTAAACATTATTACTTATTTTCAATGTATTTTGGGGCCTGAAAGTCCAACAGGAGGTTAGAGACAGATTTGTTACAACTACCATATAAGTACATATACCAGAATGTTTGAATAATACAGTAGTGGGAGATGGGCGAGTATCAGTGTAAGTTCGAGGTTGTTCCACAGTGTGGTTTATTTTGTCCTGTTTGTCCTGTCTTTTGATCTTTCCATACTTCCTTAGGTACAGAATAGCTTTCAGTGTTCAAAGCGTTGTGGTGGTGCAATCAGTACAGTTTTACAAAACAAGCACTCTACGCAATCTTGATGGAAGGAAAAGATTTCTTGTAGCTGGCAGGCATGGGAATCCTAAGAAGTGCTATCCTGGAATAAAAAAACTGCTGTTTAATTGAAAAAAATAAACGCAAGAAATGAGAAGTAGCCAAAGTATTTTGTGATAGACTGCTAAATGGCTTAAATGAAAGCAACACGCTCAGCTCCTCCATAGAATTTACTTGATTGGAATTCAGAACTTTATTTGATGACTTTTTGCACAAAGTTTAGGTTTGCTCTTTTAAAAATTTTATTTTTCACTTACTAGTTTCCTTGTAATGATTACTGAAGCCATTGGTCTGGAGAACTCAGGAATGTGGTCAGAGTGGTATGCAGGAAGCTGGTGTGTAGAGCTGTACATACTGAGAGGACCGAGTGCTTGATGGCCCACAAAACCTGCCGAAGGTTGGCAGTAGTCCACTGGAAATCAGTGTCCTAACTGAAATCCGACGGCAATGAAGACATCTTTATTCACTGCCAGTGTCTTTTTTAAACTAAGACTTTGCCCTTTATGTGAAATAGTGCTATTCTTTCATGAACCGGGACTTAGGAGGATCACATATCTCACGAGATAAAAATAAATTAATTTGCTTTTTCCGTTTATTAAGGTTGTTTCACAGATAGGAAAAAGTATGTCCAGCTGTCCCAAATGCTCTTACTAGTTACATTCCCCCTCAGATACTGTATAAATGCTTAATACTGCTTCCAGTTGCTGTTGCGCAGTATGTCTTGATTAAATTAGACTATTCCTTTTCCATAAGTGTAATATCTAGCTATATAATTTCATGCTAATGCATCTTTCTAGATATGTGTAGTGTTATTTTAATTTTTTTATTGTGAATTGCCCATAGGTATGAAATTATTTTTCCCAGGTGCTTGCTTACAGGATAATATATTGTGCTTAGGAGCCTGGGAGGGAACGACTGTACTGAAACCTGAATGCAAAGCCTTTCTGATCAAACTCTGTTCACATAGGACATTGTGTCTTTCTTCAAATCACTGGTGACAAGCTGGAGGTCTTGTAAAGTGAAGCTTCTCTTGTGTTACGTTTTCACACTGCTGTGTCAATGTGTCTGCAATTTGTATGTTAATTTTTAAGTAAACAGTGAAGGTATCCTTTTCCTTTTATCCAGACCTGTATCAAAGGGATGTGAGCTCACTGCCTTTTTACTCCGGCAGTGTGTAATTGGTAATTAGTGTCAAGAATTACATTTCTAAAGAAGGATGCCTTACTATAAATTAAAAACTTAGTACCTTGTTGTGAGATAAGAATGCAGCAAAGTTTTTAAATAAAATCTCAGTCAGGAGTACACTGAGGATGATAAGAAAAAATTGTGTATTTTTTGTTAAGGAGTAGTCCATATATACTTGCTGTCCTGGAATTAGCTTCCTTGCTTTGTTATCACAGAACTGTTTGGTTATTATGGATTCTTTTTTTGCTACATTGATTATTTTTATTTTTTTTTTTTTAATTTACTTCACTAAATACTCCCCTCCTCATCAGATAAGATTCCTGCGCTTATTTTCTCTTTCAACTATGGATTTTAAAGAAGCTGAAATAGGAGTTACTGAAACTATAACCATTTTTAGCCAAATGCTTGCAGAAGTTTTGAATGCCTTTTCCTGCCATTTTTTTTGTCATACTAGCTTGTTATCTTACAAAAATAAACATTTGTAATAGTAACTGCCATTGTTAAAGTGGGTGTAGTTACTGTATGCTTGGCCTGTGGCTAGATTAGTAGACAGATATCACCGAAAGGTCTTGCTATCCAGGGAGGCACAGCCCAGAGCATGCTGTGTACGTACAGCGGTGTTATATGTGTGAGAGCTAAGGAACTAAAGATCCTAAGTCTGGATCTTCAGGATGAGAGCCAGTTCACCTGTGACTTTCTGCTGACAGAAAATGCGCTGTGCTCTATGGATCCACCGTAAGTGGGTGAAGGATTCTAATGAATTGCTATAGGGCTGTGTTTCTTCACCTAGCAGTTACTCAAAGTAGGCTTGCAAGGAGTTTTGTATTTTATTTCTGCACCCCAGAAAAGCTTTTTATGGCAGAGCCAGAAATATATGTGGAAATGTTTTGTCCTCTCTGTCTTTTGGAACAGAATTCAGCATATGCATGGTCTTGATAGGATGAGGACATTTTTGAATGCTCTGAGTGTCAGTGAGCAAGACTCTTCAGCAACTTGTAGTACTTATTTACTACAGCTAATTATTCCTGTATCATAAGAAATCATATTAACGATATTAATTCCCAGTGTAACTCAGATTGGTTTTTTCCTTCTTTTCATATTTCTTGTCCATATATTTAAGCATAAGCTTAGAAAGGATCACTACCAAATAACAAAACCAGACACAGACAAGATATGTAACTAAAAAACCAAATTGCGATTATTGGAATACTAGGATCTTGCTTCGTGACTCCTAAATGCTTCTTCAGTACAACTAGTAGACGACAATAATAATTTGTTACAATTGTCAGCAGTGTAACCTAACAAACAAGTATAACCCTGGTGAGAGAGAGTGATTTTTATCACAGAAGCATGGCGGTCAAATCGTTCTTCAGAAAATAACAAGAGCAAAACTGTTAAACTTCTTTCTGGGTCTCTGGTCTCCCTTGAGGCCAGAGTGTGTTGGGTTTTATAACTTTTTGAATTTAGCTTTAAATTATTGAAAGACTTACTTGTTTTGGAAAGAGTAATTTTGATTCTCCATTTGATTTAAATGCCGTATACTGCCTAACCAGTCATTAAGACTTAAATTTTAGAGTATGTTGTTTCTTTGCTAGAAATAACATGTCTATAAGACATTTTTTTAAAATTTTCTTTCTTATACTCTTCATTTTTATAATCATCTTTTACTGAGAGAACTCTTAAATTCTCTTTCCAGCAGCAATCTTGGAACATTTGGTATGTGCTGAAAATTCTGCTGGTTTGAATGGTGCCAGAGTGGCCTAAATTCCTTTCTTGTTTGTAACTCCTCCAGAAATTATTTAATGTATTTTAGTGTTTGAAAATATACGTAGCTTATCCTGTCCAAGTTAATTTTTGTATGCTGTCTTATTTCAACCATTCTAATTGGAGATGGAGAACATAGTATGCACAGCTTAACCTGCATATTCCTATTATCTTAAGCTGATTCAAAGTATAATTTTTTTTTTAATAAAATATCTGATATTCTCTGTTGGGAACAGGGGAGTTAAATGGTCTAAGAAGCTCTTAATCCTGTGCATTATGTGTGGAGACGTTTTATTCTGACAGTCATCCAATATGCAATAAGCAATTTCATCTTTATGAGCAGGATAGATTCTAACTCAAAACAGTATGAATTTTCTCACATACCAAATATATGGACATATACAAATAATCTGCAGGGAGAACTTTGTTTTAGGACTTCTATTTTGGGTTTTAAGTACTTGTAATCCCATTTTTCTGTTCATGGCTGCAGGCTTTTACATCAGCAAGGACCATACCTCTTCTGACATGATGATTTCTACATCTTAGCCAATTGCATTTCACCTAGTACTGCTGTTAGAAGATATGACGGGCTTAAAGAATCTGAATCCAAAGTTCAGTTTGGTGCCCAAGAGATTAAACTGCGTGGAGCAAGCAGGGCGATAAGCAGGATTACAACCCTGGAGCTCAAGAGTGCTAACTTTGGCCTCTTCAAGGTCCTACTTGGAGGAATCCCATGGGTTAGAGTTCTGGAAGGTAGGAGGGTCCGAAAGAGCTGGTCAGTATTCAAGCATCACTTCCTCCAGGCTCAAGATCAGGGCATCCCTGTGAGCAAAAGGAGCAGGAGACCTACATGGATTAGCAAGGAGCTTCTGAAAAAAATCAAATTGAAGAAGGAAGTTTACAAAATGTGGTGAAACAGACAGGCCACTTGGTAGGAATGCAACATTGTTAGAGTATTCAGAGATGCAGTGAGGAAGGCTGTGGTCCACTTGGAATTAAATCTGGCCAGGGATGTCAAGAACAAGAAGGGCTTCTTCAAGTACATCAACAGCAAAAGGAAGGTTAGGGAAACTGTGGGCCTGCTGCTGGATTGAGTGCTCTGGAGATGGAGGATGCTTAGAGGGCAGAGTTACTGAATGCCTTCTTTGCTCCAGTCTTTACTGCTAAGACCGACCCTTAGGAATACCAGACCCTGGAGCTAAGAGACAAAGTCTGGAGAAAGGAAGACTTTCCCCTGGTTGAGGAGGATTGGATCAGGGATCACAAATCCACGGGCCCTGATGGGATGCACCTATGAGTGCCAGGGGAGCTGGCAGATGTTATTGCCAAGCCATTCTCCGTCATCTTTGAAAGGTCATGGAGAACAGGAGAGGTGCCTGAGCACTGGAGGAAAGCCAGTGTCAGTACAGCCTTCAAAAAGGATGATAAGGAGTACCCAAGAAGTTGCAGGCTGGTCAGCCTCACCTCCATCCCTGGAAAGGTGGTAGAACAATTTATTCTGGATGTCATCTCTAAGCCTGTGGAGGAAAGGAAGGTTATCAGGAGCAGCCAACATGGAATCACTGAACAGGGGGATTTGACTTCATAGTAGCTAGAAAAATCCAAGCAGCTAATTTACCTCTGAAAATTTAGGCATCTGTCTTTGGAGATGCAAGTCTTACACACTGAGGGGATGATCCTTGTTGACGAGGGCCAGTGAGGTTCCACTGAAGGTGACGGCTCCTCCCGTAGAGTTAGTGCTTTGGTTGTGAGTGTTGTCCTGTTAGCAGTGAAATACTCTCTTTCAAAATGTGCTCTTTGACATATCAATCTTCAGGAAAAATACTTGGTAAAATGACATTATTGGCAGAGGAGACAAGAGGTGTATCAAACTGGGGCTAATTAATTATTACCAAACTGGTAGAGGTGTAGCCTCAGTACTTCTCATTTCAGAGCCAAGTAACAGAAATGTTTTTCTTTCATATTTTCACATCCTATACAAGTTTGTTTCCCTTTTACAGAAAAACGCTGGAAGAAACAGGATGTTTTAGCTTCTAAAACTACTTTGAAGTAAAGATGCAGTGGCTGTCACCTGATGGTGTTTTCCAACAGGGCCTCTCACACTGCAGCCTGTGGTCCCCCAGGCAGCAGAGGTTCAACAGGAACCTGCAGGGTGTAATGTTTCTGTTTCATTTATGGTTTTTCTGCATTTTTGTAATATATAAATGTATTTGTAGTTTGTTTCAAGATATATGTAGAAGGTGTGTATATATATATATATAAAAAACATAATACATACATATAACATAATGCAGAATGCTTGTTAGTGATTCATCTAAATGACATAAGAAAGTGGCAATTTTCTAGTGTGAGTGAAAGGCAAACAGTTGGATGTTGAGTACCACTCAATAGATACTCCTTGTGAGCTTCAGTGAGTGGTATGTTGGCCAAATGAAGACAGCCTACGGTATTCTTAAGGGAAGAGGATGAAGACCTATTGGGGAAGCTGAGGCAGCTAGAAAAAAAGAAATACAGAATCATAGAATAGTTTGGGTTGGAAGGGACCTTCAAAGCTCATCTAGTCCAACCCCCTGCCATGAGCAGGCACATCTTCAACTAGATCAGGTTCCTCAGAGCCCCGTCCAGCCCGGCCTTGAATGTCTCCAGGAATGGGGCATTTACCACCCCTCTGGGCAACCTGTGCCAGTGTCTTACCACCCTCATTGTAAAAAATTTCTTCCTCATGTCTAGCCTGAATCTCCCCTCTTTTAGTTTAAAACCATTTTCCCTTGCCCTGTCACAACAGGCTCTGCTAAAAAGTCTGTCCCCATCTTTCATATAGACCCCTTTTCAGTACTGGAAGGGCACAATAAGGTCTCACTGGAGCCTTCTCTTCTTCAGGCTGAACAACCCAAATGCTCTCAGCCTGAATGAAATATTATTTATTGTTTTCCCTTTTGTGTTTGTCAGGCATTCTAACAGAAGCATTTCACACTTACGACATTTGGCTAAAATCCCTGTAACTATTTTAGGAAGCCAAATTCATTAGCCTCCATGAAGTAGTGTGTTTAATGTGGTCTTTAAGCGGCAGTTGCTGCGATTTAGTACTAGTTTGAGAAAGTTCCCTGTCAAGTTTTTCATTTTACTAGAATGTGCCATAGCTGATCTTTTGCTTTGTTGAGATGAACACAAATGGTTAGATGATAGATGCCAGGAGTTGTGGCTCAGGATGAGAAGGAATGGGAGACTGGTAAGAGGACGGATCAGGCCTTGCCCATCTTGATCAGATTTTTGTCGGTTGATTGGTTTTGTTTTGTTTTTTTACTGATCCTGATAATAATTAAAAATACTTAATGGCAAAAGAGAAAGTGTGAGCACTACGGGAACTGTTAGTGGCAAGAAGATGTCTAAAACACTAATAGCTGACCTCATTTTGGGGAACGGCTAACTCTTCTTGTCCTTGCTCCCCACACTGAGCACTGCTCAGAGTACCTGCAGGCCAAGGCCAGCTGACTAGCCCAGCGTTCTCTGGACCTCTTGAGGGTTGGGTTGCAGTTAGCTGGGTGCCCATATTCTTAATTCTTGTTTAAGGTCCCCAAAATGAGTTTTATACATCCCACCTAAGCTTGTCCCCGGTATTAATTGTCACCAATGTAGCATTTGCACTGAGCAGAATATTTAATTTCTCCCATATTCATTCCTCCTTATTCAATGCTTTTCCATCAAACCCCAGGTTCTTCTCCTCACAACCTGTTGTTAAATGCGCTGATTGTTCTTTCTTATGATTGAGTATTTGTGGATATAGGAGACAGAGCTTCCGTTTTCTTGGTGAATTGACTCTTTGCTATTTCAGAACTTGCCTTTTTCCTGTTTTCCTGCTGTTAATAAAATCAGGTGCAGCGTGGCTCTTGGATAAAGCTGTTTACCCGATAAGACAGCAGAGAAGCCAAGACATGTAACTGTTTCTAAACACTGAGAAGCACAGGAAAATGAATTGGAGCTAAAATTCAGCTTTCATATACCATTATATACTCTTTGTAAGAAAAATGCTTGCAGATAATTAATTTTAAATTCACCGAGCTATTCGGAGGTAAATCTTGCTTGTGCATTTCACAAAAGTTTGCTAAGTAACGTGTGTTGCATACCTTGTGTTAAAATATTGAATCACTGATCCATAAAGAACAAGTTGCTAATAATCTAACTGTTCAATTACTGTTCGCAAGTCTTCAAAATTAAGACACAGAAACAAAGGCATTCTGTCTTCTCTGCACAGGATGTTAATTTAAAAGATCCTTAATGTTGTTGGTGGGAGGGGAAGACGCGTGGGGGATAAAGTTTAAAAGTTGAAATTTATCTGGAAAAAAGCCTGGTATCTTCTTTGCTTGATTCATGAAAAGCTGAAACATTTAAAAGCAAAATCCTTGCTTCCTGATGAAGCAGAGGGGTGGGATGCTGCAAAATGTCAGACTCCCTGGTCCAAGGTGTAACGTGTTCTGAGGTTTGGTTTTTGGCCTGCCCCTGAGCTTTGTCACTGCTGTTCAAGTAAAGCACCGCTTGAGGACATCCTTACCTTGACTTGTGAACAGGTCTGCTCTGTACACTGTAGGATGAAGTCCTTGGGGGAGTATGCTTGGGATTTATTATTTTTATTTTGTGCTGAGGTACAGTGATATGGAGAGTGGCAACCGTTGTCACGTAGGAAAACAGCAGCTCACCTGGAATAGATGAGATTTGCTTTAGATTAAAAAAAAAATTAAATCTTGCAGGTTGAGGGCGACAGAATGAGGATGTCTGCAGTATTCAGGAGTTTTGTGCAATCACAGGAAAAATATATTTTCCACTGACCCAACAGTATAGGAATTTTTAATAAATATTTTAGCTAAGCTTGAGTTAAAATATGAAGTTTTCTTGAGCACTTCAGAGGCTATGTTCTATAAAAATACACATAATACTTAAATTTTGCAAGAAGATAACCATGGTGTACTAAGCAAAGCTTTCAGACTCGGTTGGTCGATTTTCCCACCTGCGTGGAGGAAAAGCACAAGAGTTCTTTGTGCAGGCGAGAGTGGATCGGTTAAGCTGTCACATGAGAGGAAGATAGTTGCTTCTGCTTTTTAGAGAACAAGCACAGATTGTGAAGCCTCCACTGTTATATTACATTGTTCATGAATTCAAGTCCAAGGGCCTCTAAAAGCCTTTTTTTATATCACTTGGGAAGTTAATCATGGTTATAAGAACAAATGAATTACTGTGTCATTCTTTAACTGCTGGGATGGTGTTTTCTGTCTTGTATACAAAGTATTCATGCAACTGAGATGGTTCATGCCATGGAATAACTGATAGAAAAAACAGGGTAGCTATATTTAACTTGCACCTATATTATTTCAGAGCTGTACTGTTATACAAAGATTTTTGTCTTTGAGCTGGTACTTTTTTGATCGAGGAAGAAATGTAAAGTTGAGCCTTTTTACACAGTAGTTTTTCCCTTATTTTAAACTTCTAGGCACATTCTCCTTTTGGAACCTACCTGCTGCTATAATATCTTTGTTTTTCATGAACTGTCACTAGTTTTGTTCTCTCTGTTTTTAGAAAGCAATAGTATGGAATTCAGTGCTGGGACAAAAATATTTTTATGTCACAGGTATTAGTTTTGAAGTTAAGCATTATTACTTAACCTCTGCAAAAATATTCATTCTTAGGTGGATTGTGTTTTGATTTATAAACATTTTTTAAGTCTTTAATCGCTAGACACAGTTCTCAGTGTCTAAAATTGGTTATTAACAGTAGGTTTAGACGTTGCTTGAAAGAAAATATATTTTGTTTACAATATCCATCTGCTTATTACGTTTCAGCACTGAACAGGAAGAGTTATTTCCTGCCTCAGAATATTTTGTTTCCTTTGTCTTTACAATGAGAGAAAAAAAAAAAAGAACTCCTTCTTACCAGTGGAAACTTCTCATTTTTCTAAGTAGGAATTTGTGATAAATCAACCTTAATAATACGCTGCTGATGAAGACAGAAATTGTAATTTTAACATCATCTTAATGCAATTAATGTGGTAAGGAATATATCGTAGGTCATCATACAGTATATAAATACAGTTTTAACTGCATAGCTAAACGTTTTAGAAGCTGAAGACTGCATGCATGAAAGCAGTGGTTGTAAATAAATTATTGCATAGCCTTATCTTCCGCTTTAAGTTGTGATTTGTTTGTTTTTGTTAATAAAACTTCATTCCGAGAACTGGCTTAATCAAGCTTGCTTATTTTTAAAGGCGGCTAACTTGAAGATGGGTGGGGATCATGTACTGCTGCTTAAGAATGTGGTTTTCTTGGTGGTTTAGCAGATAGTTTGACAGAATCAGGAAATGTAACAGACTGTTCCTGTTTGTTTTTCAGTGTCAGACCGTATCTTTTGCTTTTTTGTTTTTGCCAGCAATCACAAGCAACTACTTTGCTGTAGGTTAAAAATGAAAAAAGTACAAGCCCAGATAGATTACACTTTCATTTTACAGATATGAACTTGCTGTGAATATTGCTGTAATTATAGCTGACTTGAAGAGCTTTTGTGTCATCAGTCACTCAGAAAACAACTTTGAAGGCAACTAGACTTACTCTCATGACTAGCGTTTCATGATTTCTGTGTCTAGTGTAATCATACTTAATGTGTATTAGTTGACAAGTCCTCTTTTTTGAGGAAGAATTCATGTGTAGGGAGGGGCACTACATACATAGTTTCATGGTTTGCATCCTGGGAAGGTAGAAGATTTTTGATATTAATTTATATTAGTTTTGTAAATAGTTTTAAAATAGAGATTGCAAGCTTTAGATCGGCAAGGAATATACGAACCGTCACAGCACTGTGAAACTTTTAGTGAATGACATGACACGTAGGTGATTTTTGTATCAGTTCAATATTTGCCAAGTCTTTGCTTTTTACTGGGTGCCCAGTGTTACAAGCAGTACACGTATTTTAAAGAACTAGCCCTCAAAACAGATCTGCTCCAAATGGCAGACTAGAAAATTAGTCGTAACTCTTACAAGGCTTGCTGCAGTCAGTTGGAAGTAATGTTTTAGCAAATGGTTTGTGAGGAGAAGGTGAAGAGGGTGGCACAAAGTTTAATAATACTGTGGTGTTTATACTTTGACTAAAAATAATTGTGTTTATGACTATATTGTATTTATGATTCTATTTTTTTTATTTGCTGTAGTCGTGACATGGAGAATAAAGAAACCCTCAGGGGGTTGCAGAAGATGGATGACCGCCCAGAAGAGCGCATGATCAGGGAGAAACTCAAGGCAACGTGTATGCCAGCCTGGAAGCATGAATGGCTGGAAAGAAGAAGCAGGAGAGGCCCTGTGGTAAGTGGCACTGATGGAAGGGCGGTATCTGTGACAGCTATTACAAATAGAAATTCCTTGTATTTCTTTCTATTAGAAACCTCTTTATCTTAGTAATTTGCACACTCTTAATTACAGGGCCATTCATTTTTTATGAGCTGTTTAACAGCAAACTGTCGTTGACTTTCTGAAATGTACGCACTTATTAAGCTTTATTTTTGAGAAAATGGCATATAGCTGTGCTGTTAATTGTGTACTAATAATGTAACAACACTGCCCTCTAATGGCAGCAACAAAAGTAGCTCCTATTCATCAGATAAAAATTTGAGTGCAAAACTGCACTATGATGCTTTGCACTCCCTTGGTTCTTAAGGGTTTCATGACTTCACTTTTCCTTAGCTTGGAAATGTTAAAGTTTTCTATGGATCGTAATGGAAGCGTATGGATTTTTTTGCTTGATGAAAAAGCAAACTGCACTCTTACCAGAACCAGGAAAAAAAAAAAAAAACAACACAAAACTGAATATCTCTTTCACACAAATCTCAACACTGCTAAACTTTAGATGCCAGAGTATTTTGTTAGCATTTTAGTTAATGCTTTTGTATATTAAAAAAACCAGACTGCATTGCTTTTTATACTTCTCCTTTATTCTGTTCACTTTCATAATCAGATAGCAATATATTTAAAAACAATAGCAACAAAAGTTTCTGAAAAGTTCAGGTTTGCGATACATTAAATACGATGACTTCTTGAAGTAAAATGAGCAGTGCTTGAGTCAAGACTGTAAACACAGGTTTTCATTCTCTTAGGCAGCACCTGACTGCTAGACCACAGCCTCCTCATTGTCCTCTTCTTCCTGTAGCTGGCTGAAACTGAAATGTATTTCTGGATAGTGGAATAGTTTGAGCTGAATGAGTTAAATGCTTCAGTTTAAAATGAGTTTGGCCTTGTGGATGCAGTCCAAGCCATCACGTAGAAAAGCACTGAGTCTGGATGTCTCTTCCTTCCCATACCCTGAAGTGAGGAAAGCCCCTTCCATTTTTTTTAATCTAAATCCAAGAGGCCTCTGGAACTTTTTAGGAGAGATCTGCTCTGTTAACCTGAAGTGTAATTTGAGGCTTCCCTGCAGCTTTAAGGCAAGCCTCTAAGACATGGAGAAATGTAGAACTAGAACTGACTCTGCCTGCTGTGACTGCTTTTAATTCAATTCCCAGGGGCCTTAGTCTTCTCATACATCATGGAAGCTGTTTTGAAATATTCTGTACCTCAGTGTCAAAATTCAGTGTTCGTGCAACAAAGTACTGTATTAGAAGTGTATGTACTCACTCTGAGCATATGTGTCAATTCATGTAGTGCAGCACAGTGTTTAGCTCAGATGCCAGATGTGGTGTAGGTGTTTTACTTGTATGGTAGACAGAAAACTTGGGAAGGTGCAGCACACCTTAATCTTGCTGCGTTGCCTGCAGGTTTAAAGTAATTTTTACTTTGCAACGAGTGTTGTGCTGTAGAAATAACGACCCTGATCCTTACTGTATATAACAAGACGGACCCAATGTTACAGTTCTTAATAAGCAGACAATGCCTGTAGAAAAAAATTCTTTTGGCTCATACTATCCAAATGAGGGAATTGCTGTCCTTTGAGATATCAGGAATGACTATTACAGAAGTACTTTAAGAATCAAATTGGTTGACAGTACAAATGGACAGGAAAAAGGTTCTAGCTTTTGTGTTGTGTATAGATTAATGAGAGAACCCCTATTGGATGTTAATGTTAAACCTGGGGAATATGCAAACTTCAGATGTCTGGATAATGGTTTAGTTATACAATGCTAACAAAATAAGTTTTGATTCACTTCTTTTTTCCTTTAGTATAAAATGATCAATTCATAATTCTAACATAATTCAACTCCTGCAAGGTGGTGAAACCTATTCCTGGGAAAGGAGATGGATCGGAAATGAACAAACTCTCTCTAGAGCCCCAGAGTGAAGGACAAAGCACTGCTTCTTCACCTGCACAGAAAGGAAGACGTAGTCCTTCTCCTAGTAGCTCCTCTTCATCATCCTCTAGGACTGTTAAATCTGAATCACCAGGTGTTAGAAGAAAAAGGGTATCACCAGTGCCTGTAAGTTGCAAGCTGTGATGTAACTTTTAATGTGGCTATATTCTGCAATCTTTTGCTTATAGAGGCAATTAATTTTCTCGCTCTGTAGGGCAAGATGCTGATACAAAGGGGTTATGACAGGGTATCACTTGAGTGAGATATGCAGAGCATATCCCATGTTACATTTCTCATATGTGGAATTTTATTCTCTACTCTTAGGTGCATGTTTTCTTTTTAATTCAGCCCTGTTTTCCGTTTTTATTTGTAGGAAATAAATGAATAAATATAGATAACGTAGTTGTGAAGAAGTGTATGTGCTCTTTGTTTGATTTGCACAAAGAAGTGCTTGTAGTTTGGGTTTTTTTCCAGTAGTCTTGCATGTCAGTTCTCCAGGCAGGTATATTCTGTCAGGGATAGGATTGTTTACTGGTTTAAGATTCTGCAGAAATGTGTTACTGGTATGCTGTTTGTGATCCTCTATTCCAGAACTGATCTTTGTGTACAGATGAGAGAAGGTTTAGCTATGTTCATTGTTAGAAAACTTAACTCCGTCATTATATTTGAGAAGATCTCGAATAGGGGACTTTAAACAGCAGTAACTGGCTTCATTAAAGAAGATCAACAGTATCAAGTTTGTAGCAATAGTATCCAGTGGGTTTGCTTGTTGTAAAAATGCTCATCCACAGTTAAGCTTCAGTTGTCTTGTCTACAACTTCACAATGCAATTAGGTTAAGAATGAGATCTAACTGCTTTTATTGTCCCATTACTCTAGAGATGTTTCAAAAATTAATTGAAATACATTCTGCCATTCCTCTGAACTTGAACTAGGGACAACTATCACAAGTTACAGCACTGCAGCACAGTTCTTTTTGTCTTGACAAGAGAAACTGAAAGGTTAAAAAAAACCAAAACCAAACAAAAACAAACAAAACCAAAACAATCCACTAAACTATCTAATTTAGCCTTTGATTAATTTTTACTGCATTGTTTTACTTTGTTTTATATTGTTTCATATAAAACCTTTAAAGTTCAGGCTATCTTTTACTTAACTGATGGACAGTGAGTCAGTTATAACCTGCATCAAAACATAAAATTAAAAGTGGATATAAATCAAAGCAGAAGACTTGAAATTGAACAGAGCATCTCAATGTTAGAAATGTGAAGAATTTAATTTAAGACAATTTTAAGATAAGGTTTGGGCCATTGAATTTTTGATCATGGGGAAACAAAACAAAAAATACATCCTGAGCTGAAAGTTACTTTAATTGTGCAAAGGAGAGGAAGCTGCATCCTTTTTCCTTTCCTCTGGAATTTCTTAAACTTTTGTTCTTCATTGACCGGATATTCCGTTTTTTAAACTGAAGTCATAGGATTTCTTCAATTCTGAAATATATTAGCATTATACCCTTATGTAATAATTTCCTGTATTGAGTCACAAGTCTATGATTATCTTCTCATTGAATTATACTTGCTAATTCAGTAATAATGTGGTGAGACAACCAATGAACACTTGCAAATAGAAGGAATCTCTTTTCTGTCATAATCACAGACAAGATTTCAGTTTTTCTTCTGCCCTCGAGTTCTGGGCATGCAAGAAAAATAATCCTTCTAAAATCATTTAGTCTAAGCAGGTAGTAGTAGTTTCAGGTTTGGGGGACTGTCTTATTCTATCACTTTTGGGAAACAAAACCAAACCAACAACAAAAACCAAACAAACAAACCACAAAAAACAAAAAAAACCACCAAACCAACCAACCAAACAAAAAACCCCTACAAAACCAAAAACAAACAAACAAAAAACCACCAAAAAAACTTGCTGCCTTTGCTGCCTTACTGTTGTCCTGGAAATGCTTACGGTGGAACCACTTATGTAGTTTCAGAGTGGACGGATAACACCACCTCGACGAGCCCCATCTCCAGATGGCTTCTCTCCATACAGCCCTGAGGAAACAAATCGTCGTGTCAACAAAGTTATGCGAGCCAGGCTGTACCTGCTGCAGCAGATAGGACCTAACTCTTTCTTAATTGGAGGAGACAGCCCTGATAATAAATACAGAGTGTTTATTGGGCCTCAGGTAGAGAACCTTTTTTTGTTGTCTGTAGCATTTCTTAATTTAGAGTTAATTTTGGAAGAATTCAAAACCAAATTAGATCAAATTAGTTGCCAATCCATGACAACAGTACTATAAAGTAATGTTTAAAAGTTGTAATCTGTTCTCGTGTAATGATCATCTTGTATTTTGTCATATGTGTCTCTTTAAAAAAATAACCCACCACTCTAGTTTGGAAAAAGTAGTTGCTATTATGTATTTCGCATTCCTAGAATTGTTTACGAATTATATATGTCTAGTATTTTGACTAAAATTTGATCCCTTCATTTTCCTACTTTTTCACTCTGAAACACATTATTTATTTTGTTCATGGGGCACATACAAATGACAAGCACATTACTTAATTCTTTTAGTGGTGTGGTAATTTCATTAGTACTCAGAGCGAGATCCTTTTCTTAGACGTTCATAGTACTAATGTGGTGCCACGTTGGGGGACATCTAGGTTTTTGAGTAAACAGAGGCGTCTCATTTAAGTTTGCTGTCCTGTTATGGATATATGATGATTATATGCATAAATTCCTTCCTAGTATGAGGTCTAGCAATAGCTTTAGTTGATTTTAAAAGAATGACAAAATGGGAAGAAAAGACAGTTGAAAACTGGTGTAATAATTGTCTGCTTTTCCATATATTAATATATTTATGAATACTATTTTGGGAATTAACTTTTTCTGTAAGGCTATGTAAGAAGATGCCTATATTAAAAATATTTGCCATCAACTACTTTTTTTCTGGGTTGGGGGAGGGTAGTGTGTGTTCTATGAGGCACTTAAATATGGAAAAATTATCTACATCATTATCAATTCAGTAGAGCCTTAGCATATACTTTTCTTTGCAGACTTGTAGCTGTGGCCGTGGGACATTCTGCATTCATCTGCTGTTTGTTATGCTGCGAGTGTTCCAGCTTGAACCCTCAGACCCAATGCTCTGGAGAAAGACACTGAAGAACTTTGAGGTAATCAACTTCTAATAGATCTAATGGCAGATCTAAAACACACTGCAGATAAATGTTTTTAGAACATTATATTAAAAATGCTGAAAACTGTTGCTTTTGAAAGCAACTAGAATGTATGTTTTTAATTATATCTTTAATTCAGTCTCAAGAGCTCTGCAAGTAGGAAAAAAATAGCTGCAAATAAAAGACTAACTAAAAGAAGAGAGCTGTAGTTTAGTGAGTGATTCTAGTCATGGATTTTCTGTTCAAATTTGTATATCTGTCTCACTGATTAGCTGTGAAAGGAAAAAAGAACTAAGTATTCAGAAGTAATTGTGTGTATACTTAAACCTGTTACTTATTTTTAATAAGCAAGTACATTTTTGTTGCAAAGTGCTACGCATTATCGTGAAGGTGGATAGATTTTTTTTTTAGCAGTTGTTAAGCTTCAATAATAGTAATAGTGTTTTTAATTACAAGCTGCACATGCCATAAATACGACTGTTGCTATCTTTTTCTGATGTTAGGTTGAGAGTTTGTTCCAGAAATATCACAGTAGGCGTAGCTCGAGGATCAAAGCTCCATCTCGTAACACCATCCAGAAGTTTGTCTCACGCATGTCAAATTCTCATACATTGTCATCATCTAGTACTTCTACATCTAGTTCAGAAAACAGGTTAGTATTTTTCTAAAGGAATTAAGAGCTTTGTTCTGTGGTTTTCTTCTAATTTGGGAGATTTAGAGTCACCTACATTCTTGTTCAAAACTTCTTTCATTTCAAGCCATGTTAAGTCTCTGTATTTGCAAACAGTTGAGTCAAGCATACGTTAGTCACCATGGTACCAAGTGGGCGTATTTGCTTTGTAACTTCTGTTTGAAAAATAGTTGTGAAAAGAATTTTTTTGACCCTTTATGAATTTGGGGAACAAACTTCTGAAATATAAGTGCAAGCCTGAAGCATATATTAACTTAGGAAACCTATTTCGTATGCACTTGTTCAAATACAGCACTTGTGCAAATGTTGACAAATGAACAAACATGCTTTTTCCTTTTCTCTTATCCTACTATGGAGAAATACTTGTGCAGACAATATTCTGAAATATCTTTGGGTCAATGCACTGTGTTTGTGTAAACATAAATTAAAAAATAAGAAAGCATGTATTTAAAAAAAACACTTCATGTGAAATGAGTGATTAAATTAAGGAAGCTATTAAACTATTAGGACTCTTATAGTTTATACAATATATGCCTTATTTATCAATTTTAAGTGATATTTGCTTCTTTGTTTGGGGGTTTTGTTTGTTTGGTTTGTTGGGTTTTGGTTATTTATTTTTTCCCAACTTCTATTGTTTGAGTGCTTTTGCATGTTCTTTCCCTTGATTTTGAAAAGATATTAGTTAATTTTTTAAACAAGTAATTTGTGCATGCACTAGTTAGTGGGTGAACTAGGTGTCCTCTGGAGGGGTCAAACCCCAGAAGGCAACCTAAACTGAGGCTTTCTTTTGTATAAAGTGAAACCTGACATAAGGAGTATCTTGATATGTTACTTTGTGAAAATAACCATATAATTAGATGAATATATTCAGATAGGTGTATAATTCTGATTTACAGACTGTGACCTTAGTTTCCCATCATCTTTTACTTATTTTTCCAAATTGTCAAATAAATTCCATAAACAAAGCGGTTAAATACATAATCTATTCTGGAACTACTTATCTGGCAAGCCAGTTCCTTTAATGTGAATACCTTGTGTAGGAAAACTTTTTTTTTTATATAGTTGGCTTCACTGGAACTCTACTGCATTAGTTCTCTTTTTTGACAGGATGATTTTTTCAGTTATTTGCCAGTACACCTGATGTTTACTTCCTTGCATTACTGGTTCAATGAGAGAAGTTGCTATTTTGTGCAAGCCAAATCTTGCATAATATTAATATAAGTACTGGAGAACACTGAACATCAGATTCATTTGAGAGAAATAATTTTCGTTTACTAATTCTTCAAAAATAAGTTTTATTAATGCTTGTGTTTTTATACAGCTGTGGAAATGATTTTTTTACTGTAAGCTTATTTTTGTGGGTTTTTCAAGGATAAAAAATAGTGTCAACCATTTACAAGGAAACAGAAGTGAATATATGCATCTATGAACAATGTAGATACTAATAAATTTTATTTTAAAAATATCTTCATGAACAAAGACAGGGTTCTTGCAAACGTTTAGACACACAAATTTTGATCATCTTGAATGTGTGCTATGAACAGCAAGAGTTTTGCACATTTAAACAATATTACAGAAGATTAAAATTTGTGGGTTTCACTGCATGTTGCTTAAGTTAATTTTATTTCTGGCAAAATCTCTGGTTGTATCCATTTAAAAATTAAGGTGAGGGTAAATAAAATGGAAGTAACATGTAAAACAGGGAAAATGTTAGAGCTCTTTTTTTAGATCTGCGTGTGACGTAGATACGTTAGTGTTCATGTGAATCTGGTGCATCCGTTTGTTAGTGGCAGAAAACTGAGTGGCTGTCTTCTGTTAATTTTTTGAGGTTTACATATGTTCATCAAATAGTAGTTACAGTTTCTTGTAATGGGCTAAAGACTACCTTGTGACTCAATACTCTGAAAGGAGTCTGGAAAAAATGTGGGTAGCTTTCAAAATATAAAAATTTCTTAGTTTTTCAGAACCAAATTACAAGTAAAAAAGTAAAGGTTGGTTTGTTTAAAGAAGCCTTAGGGGAAAAAAAGTAAGTGTCCAAGGCTGGGCCTTTCAGTCTCTAATTCGTATCTGACCTAGTTTGAAAAGATGTCATGCATTTTGTGGCTTTCCCTTTCATTTTGACAAAGTGTCATCTGTACTCAGTGCTTCTAAAAATGTTGTTGCTTACTTATTCAGTCCAAGGTTCAAGAAAATTATTCATTAATAGTCTATAGTTATTCAGAAGTGACTGTTCCAAACTGGAAGTTAATCTTTTTTTCACTGTTTAAGCCTGTTTTGAATTCTGCTATGCCACTTTTACAATCACAAATATCTATTTTTATAGTATGAAGGATGAAGAAGAACAAATGTGCCCCATTTGCTTGTTAGGCATGCTGGATGAAGAGAGCCTGACGGTGTGTGAAGACGGCTGCAGGAACAAGTTACACCACCACTGCATGTCAATATGTACGTTGTCATCTTTTGTCCAGTTAAGTTCTGGTGACTCTAAATATGCAAAAGTATTATAACTTAACATGTTTTCATTTGTGTGTTTTGTTTGGTTTTAAAAGTAAAAAAACCAGAAACCTACTCTTAAGTCATGCCTGGTAGCTCTTTGTGAGAGTTGGTGTCCTTCAAGTACTACTGATATGCCTTATTTTATCAGTTATTCACAAATCAAGTTTGTAATTTGACGCTTTGAGAAAGAAGTTAACTGCAGGGCTGGAGGTTTGGTCCTCTGAGTGAAAAGATTATGTCCAGTTAGGGCAAGATTAGAAACAGACTTTTATCCCTCTGTGACTTGTTGTTAGAACACATGAAAGTAATCTACTATCAGCTAAGATTATACAGTGAATTGTGGAGTATGCTTACATACTACATTAAATAAAGTTTAAAATGTATATATAAAAAAATAATTATACTTTGCTTTAACAAATAAAATTCCATCTCCTGTATCTTGATAATTTTGAAAAAGTATTGCCTATATTTGAGGTTCAAAAGGAACTGCATTTCAGTTCACAACTTTTAATATTAATTGTAGTGCTACACCAAAGCATTTCTGCATGCAAAAATGTTTAAGTGCCCATATTTATCTGGCTGCTGCAAATGGCTCAGTTCAGAAGCTTTTATCCTGAAACTGACATTCTTCAGTAGAATGTAGAAATAGTAATACTATCTTCTTCTGGTTTTATACACTGTAAAACTGGAGTATCTGTTGTCCTGTTGCTCTGTTCCAGGGGCAGAAGAATGCAGAAGAAACAGAGAGCCACTTATATGTCCTCTTTGTAGATCTAAATGGAGATCTCATGATTTCTACAGGTAATGATTCAATCTGCATTTCACAAACTATCTATTTCTGGATCCTTAGTTGATTGTTCCTAAATATGCTGATTTATTGCAGTGAATGTTTCATTCGTTAATCCATTTTATTTGTTGTTAATCTGTAGTCATGAATTGCCAAGCCCTGTGGATTCTTCTGTTCTCCGTGTGGTTCAGCAACAAACTCAGCAGCAATCTACCGCTGGATCACAGAGAAGAACCCAAGATAGCAATTTTAACCTTACTCACTATGGGGTCCAGCAGATCCCTCCTGCCTATAAAGATTTAGCTGAGCCATGGATTCAGGTAATTTTAGTTTGTAAAAGAAGCTTCAAATGTAAAAACTGATTTCAAAATTATTTGCTAGATTTGTCAGATCAAGAATTCAAAAATTTATTCTGAATCCCATCAGCTTTATAGTTTCTTATGGGAAATAATTGTATCAGAAGGCTTTCCAGTCTCGTTTTGACTGGGATTTCAGTTTTGGACTTCATATCAGGCCTCATATTAAAGGTCCATGTAATAAAATGTAGTATTCTTACCTCTAGTTTTGATTGTGCAAGTGTCACATAAGTACAAAGTTGCTACTCACTGTTACCCAAGTTGTGCTGCAGGAGCTGAACATCCTAAATAACCTCTAGAGCTTAGAGGTGGGTTCAGTTGAGCAGGGCTCACACACTTAAAAGTGAGAGAGCTTGTATTGCTTGTATTTCTGCTGCAATATTTGCTTGGTGTAGCCAAGTCTTGGTTTAAGAGTTGTTTACGTCGACATCTAGAAACAAACTGCATACTGAATAATTAAAATTCAGAGTGAATGAAGCCATCCATACAGTCATCCTCCCACTTCTCTTAACAGTTTTTGGAGAACTGATGACTTACCACTTAGGATATTTCATTTATACCACAGAATCTTTTTAAGACACCTTGTGACACATTTTTGTTACGAGACTTCTTAAGGTGGTTTTTCACCAGAAACATTTCTTCGCAATTTTCATTGTTCTTCTTAGGTACTTAAGTTTCAATATTATTCAGTTTGACTCCTGTAATGTTGCTTTTTCCTTGGCAGGTATTTGGAATGGAGTTAGTTGGCTGCTTGTTTTCCCGAAACTGGAATATACGAGAGATGGCACTTAGACGTCTTTCCCATGATGTTAGTGGTGCTCTATTACTGGCAAATGGTGAAAGCACTGGAAATTCTGGAAGTAGCAATGGAAACAACACAAGTGCTGGAGCTCTGGGAGCAGCTAGTGGGTCAGCTCAGACCAGTATCTCAGGAGATGTGGTGGTGGAATCCTGCTGCAGTGTGCTCTCTATGGTCTGTGCCGACCCTGTCTACAAAGTGTATGTTGCTGCTTTAGTAAGTAGCTCATTTACTTGTTGTATTATAGAAATTTTGAAGTTATTTCATTTTTGAAAGGGAGGAGATAATAAGTCGGGAGTCCTAGTTATTTTGTTGAACACCACTGACTTAAGTTGTAACCATCATCTAAAAGTGGGATGTACAAAATCCTCAGCAAAAGGGAAATGGCATGGCTTCACTGGCCAAGTACAAGGAAATGCTTGCTACACCACTAAGTATTAACAGTACTTGTATGACTAGGTTCTTTCCAATCTCAAAGAATACGTGACTAATTCTAACAGTGAATAGGCAATAAGCTATTTATCCCTTGAACATTTCGCTGATATTTTACATGCAATTTATATAAAACTATTTACAACCATTTAAAAAAAAAAATTGTACCTAATTTGATTTCATATGTATTGCTTTTTTGCTTTCTTTTAGAAAACTTTAAGAGCCATGCTGGTATATACCCCCTGTCATACTTTGGCAGAGAGGACTAAACTACAGCGACTTCTCAAGCCAGTTGTAGAGACAATATTAGTTAAATGTGCAGATGCCAACAGGTATGGTGTCTCATGAACTTCAGATTCATTTTGGATTGTTACTGACATGCCTTTAAGCTTCATTTGTTACTATTTATGTGGATCTAGGAGACTGTTTGTAGTTGGTGGTGAAAGAAAATGTGTGGATCATAAGTATAAATACATCATGTTTTTGTTAACGTCTAATTGCTACCAACAAACTTCTGTCTTGAAAGACATAGGTTTTGAAGGCACCTGATTGTATTTTTCCAGCACTTACAGATCTGAAATGATACTTTGCTTTCAAAAGGCCTTTTTTCCCCCCGTAATATGAAGGAACATGTTAGGTACAGTCAGCCATCCCCTCCACCTCAGTTGTTATTGCTTTGATCTAATTCTCATGACTCACCTTTAAACAGTCAGCAAGTACTGATCATGTACATTTCCTGTTGTACATCTGTGTCATGAAGTGTTAGCATAACACTTCTACTTTTTATTTTACAGTGTAGTGTTAGGAGATGGCTATTCTGAGTGAATGGCCTTGGCGTTTCTGGCCGAAGTAGGCCTTGTCTTCCTGTCCTGAGCTACCCGCTTTGTTCTGCCAGATGCAGAAGTCTACCAGCTTGATTTTTGTCTCTAAGCAGCATTTCTTCTGAAACTGCAGCTAGAGGTGCCCTGGCAGTAGTCTAGCAATAGAATAGCTAATGTTGAAGGAATAAGTGAGATAGAACTGTTCCTTGCATTACTGGATTCCTGGATTTGGCCTGTTGTTGCAAGATGACATCCTTTTTGGGTTTATTTATTAGTGATGAACACGACATTTCTGGAAGTATCTTTGTGAAAAAAAAAAAGTCACAACTATTGTTAGCTTACAGGTAGATGATTATAGAAATGTATTGGAATAAAGTAATGTGAAAGCATTTTCCATGTTTAATTTCAAAGTAATGGCTATTGAAATGTAATGATTAGGACATTTTTCCTTCAAAGCATCTGCTAAGAGAGTTATTTTTTTGTTTTAATTTCTTACAGTCGAACAAGTCAACTTTCTGTTTCAACACTATTGGAGATGTGTAAAGGCCAAGCGGGCGAGCTGGCAGTTGGGAGAGAAATACTTAAATCTGGTAATAATAGGTCTTTATGTATAATTGAATTGTAATTACAAGCAAATATACTGGAGTGTTTTAAATCTAATACAGGATTTATCTGATATCAACATGGCAAAGAGAACAGTGTTTCTCCGTGCCGTTTGGGAGGAGGGTGATTTGGGCACACAATATGTATTTCTGAATGATACAGTTCCGATCCTTATTTCGATCAGAATTTAGAGTGTGAACATATCTAACCCTTATTTTATCAACCTTTCTTATAGGCTCCATTGGTATTGGTGGTGTTGAATATGTCTTAAATTGTATTCTCGGAACCCAAATTGAATCTAGCAACTGGCAAGCGCTACTGGGGCGACTTTGTCTAATAGACAGACTTCTGTTGGAATTTCCTGGTGACTTTTATCCCCACATTGTCTGTGGAGATGTTTTACAGGCTGATACCGTAGTAGACAGGTACTTGCTTTACACTACGTGACTATTATTCTTGGTAGATGAATGCATTATAGGTGATTTCTTAAAAAAAAAAAAAAAAAATTGTTGTAATTCATGGAAACAAATAATATGTATTTATATGCAAAAGTGCACTTACTTTACAGAGTAAATGGTTGCCTTTTTTAAAAATCTTCTGACCAGTGAGTCAAATTTGAGCACCAGTGCAGCAATAAGTCTCTATTGCAGAAGTGACAGCGAAATACATTATCTTGAAATGGCTTTCTTGACACTAGTTAACTAGAGTATATGAGTGTATAAAACACCTCTTTTCTTTTTTTTAGGTATAAGAAGCTTCTCTCTCTCTTAACTTTCGCCTTGCAGTCAATTGATAATTCACACTCAATGGTTGGTAAGCTATCACGAAGAGTATTTTTGAGTGCAGCAAGAATGGTGGCAAGAGTGCCCCATGTTTTTCTAAAGCTGTTAGAAATGTTAAGTGTGACGAGCTCATCTCATTATGCAAGGATGCGTCGACGTCTGATGGCAATAGCAGATGAAATGGAAATTGCAGAAGCCATCCAGCTAGGCATGGAAGAAGTGCACTCTGGGGAATGTCGACATGAAGACTTTTTACAGTTACCTGTACCAGATAACTCTCCAGAAGCTACAGAAAGTAATACTCCTAACAATACTGTCCAGTTATCAGGGAAAAGTGGGAATGGTTTAAGTGATAAAAAACTGAGTGCCAGTCCAGAGGACATTTCTGAGATGCTGGCTGGCCTTGCTGTGGGACTTCCTGTTTCATCAGTAACCACTGAGCAACCAAAGCCAGCCATTCAAACAAAAGGAAAACCCCACAGTCAGTATTTGAACTCTTCTCCCTCATCTAGTCATTCCCAGTCACTGTTCCCAGCACTTCTGTCTCCTTCAAACCCATCTGTGCCAGCTGGCACTGTAACAGATGTCTTGAAGCTTAGACCTCAGGGATTTGTTCCCTGCAAAGTGCCCTCACCTTCTCCTCAAACGCAGCGGAAGCTTTCTCTTCAGTTTCAGAGAAATTGTTCTGAAAATAAAGAACCAGATAAACTTTCTCCAGTTTTTACCCAAGCCAGGCCATTGCCATCCAGTCACATACACAGGCCAAAGCCATCACGACCCACCCCAAGTGATGTGAACAAGCAGGGAGAAACCTCAAAAAACAGTATGACACTTGACCTGAATGATATTTCACAGTGCGATGGCAATAGCAGTAGTAGTAGTAGCAGTGCAGTTATACCAAGTGAAGAGACAGTGTTCACACCAGTAGATGAGAAATGCCGATTGGATGTTAATGCAGAGCTCAATTCCAGTATTGAGGACCTACTAGAGGCGTCCATGCCAACAAGTGACGGCACAGTTACATTCAAGTCTGAAGTTGCAGTTCTTTCTCCTGAACGAGCAGAAAATGATGATACTTACAAAGATGATGTAAATCATAATCAAAAATGCAAGGAAAAGATGGAAGCTGAAGAGGAGGAAGCTTTAGCTATTGCTATGGCAATGTCAGCATCTCAAGATGCCCTGCCAATAATTCCCCAACTACAGGTCGAAAATGGTGAAGATATCATAATCATTCAGCAGGATGTAAGTATACATATGGCAATTTAGTATAAGTGAAAGTTGAGATTCACTGAGTTTATGAAGCAGTGCTGTTGTATTTCCAAAGTTAGGACAGTTCCCTGTCCTCAGAGTTGGAGTATGAAGAGTCTACCAGTTGAGAGTGCTAACAGAACACTTCCATGGTTATTAACAACTTAGAGAAGGTATTTGGAAGAGAAACACCATGTAATGTACCAGCCTTTAAAATGGCAAAGAAGGAAGTGGAGAAGTGGGGAAACCAGGAATGAGAACAAAGTTTTTAATTAAGCAGGAGTAGAACCATACTGAGTCTTAATGCTGATTTACTTTGGAGGCAATCGTGCAAAACCAAACTAGTTTTGGGGAAAAAAAAGGCAGAGTTGAAAGAGATCTTGTTGTCAGTACATCTCAGGCAAGAAAATGTGAGATACTTTAGAAGTGAGAAAAAAATATATTTGCAAATAGACAATAGCACAAGAAAAAGGAATGTTTTATTTGTGATCCTTTGCATGAGGTAATAAAATGTGAAACATAAAATGGGAGAAATACATTAAGTATAAAACGTGACTTTGCTTGTTTTTACTATAGGTGCTAACTAAAACCTTGACTAGACATGAGATCAAGAATAGGAAAAGAGTCTTGCTTGTATTCATGTCCTTAAATCTTGCCTTTCACCTTCAGGTGGTAACGTAGAGGAGGCTCTTTGTTTTTACATGCAGTAGGAGTATGTGGATTTACAGAATACACTGGTGTTCTGGTCTCAGCTGAAACATCTGTAACGTGCAGTACAAAGAACTGTAAGGGAGAGGAGAGACACATAAGCTTGGGTATTTCATAACCTTCCAGAATGTCTACATCTTAAATGCATGCTGGCAAACATGGAATTGTTTTGGAATTTAATTTGCAGACACCAGAAACTCTGCCTGGACATACCAAAGCAAAACACCATTACAGAGAAGATGCAGAATGGCTTAAAGGTCAGCAGATTGGTCTTGGAGCTTTCTCTTCCTGTTACCAAGCTCAAGATGTAGGAACAGGGACATTAATGGCTGTAAAACAGGTAAATACCTCAAATACTTGAATATGTTGTGCTTGTTCTTCGATATTTCCTTGGAATATTAAATATAAAAACTCTCTGCTCTCACAGACTTCTTGTGTTCCATGCTTCCTCTGTTCCCTGTAATGTGTTCTCACATACTACATAATAATACCATGCACATAAAGACTTTTTAACGTAATATTTACAATTCTTTTCTCTTATCCTTAGAATGGGGAAAAAAACCCCACTGTACTTTTTTTATATGACCATTTACTGTCATAGTTCTCCAAATGCATTTTTACTTCCATCAAGTTCATAAATCAGTGACAGAGTTAGGAATGGAGCCCAGATCTCTTGATTCTGAATTGATGCCCTCTTTGCAGGGTAGTTGTTAAAAGTAGTTTCCTTGAACTTGCCAAGCTTTTTTTTCCCCTAAAACAGTTTAAGCAGAGGAAATACGGTTGGATGCTTGTTTCTTCTGATCAACATCCAACTTAGAGGCAAGTATTTTTAATACTTAAATTAATAGATACAGAAGCGTGACTGAGAAAAGTGGCCTAAACACACATGCTTCGCTCAAGATTTTTGAAGGTTCTAGATATGAGTAAATCTTTCACCCTTAGGCTGCCCTAGGTCTGAATCAGTGTTACCAACACAGAAGGAATCCTAGTCCTGATATTTTTTCATTAATTATAGAATTAACTTATACCTATGGAATCAAGCAATTTCAAAACATTTAATGAGAGAAGGAATATCTGTCATCAGCTATTCCTTCATTAAAACTCCTCTGTGAAAGAGCAGGACTGTCCATGTAGTCCTTGAGGCTCTTCCTGAATAGATGATGATGATTCTGATGCCTGGGGGAAATTCTCTGCACCATGCCATTGTTTCAGATTTAGTGTGGATCAGAGCTGGAGTTGGCTCCAGTTCTATTACAGGACTTCTGATCTGCTTTTTCCACCCCTCCCTTTGAATATCTGGGATAAGAGATTTAGTTGTGAAACTAATAGCATGGTTAAACTGGTAAAAATCTTACAAATAACAACACTGTCAGAATCCTGTTTCAGGCATTATCTTCTTTTTCTTCAACATCTGGAAAAAATATGTATTTTTTCCTAGTTTAAGCAGAGTAGGGTGAAGAAGGAAGTTTCCCCACTCCATACTTGGAGAGATTTTTTTGTTGGTATTTTCCCATAAGATCACTCTTAATTTTCTCTGATTGTCTCACATGTTCTCAGCTGAAAGGTCTTGAGGTAAAAGAATGCTTGCCATTTCCACATAATGAAAAGGAATGAAAACCCTTGTTATTGTACTGAAGGGCTGTTATAGGACTGGTAATTATGTAAGGTAAATCTGAATACCGTATTTCAAAACAGGTGACATATGTCAGGAACACATCATCTGAGCAAGAAGAGGTAGTTGAAGCACTGAGAGAAGAAATAAGGATGATGAGTCATCTGAACCATCCTAACATTATTCGAATGTTGGGTGCTACATGTGAGAAGAGCAACTATAACCTCTTTATTGAATGGATGGCAGGTAAACAATTACTATGCCAAAGAAAATGAAAGTATAAGTTAACTGTTGAACTATGTAGTTTCATGCTGTATTTTGCATCACTTCAGTTTCCAAATTCGTATTTTCACAGCTGTTGGTAACCCGCATAAAGTTCTACTTACAGAACAATTCAAGTGGTCATAGGAATATCCTTACTGGTACATACTTTTTTTGATTTGGTGAGCCCCGAACAAAAATTCTACTACTTTTTCCTCAATTTCTGAATCTAAACAAGGATTTGGAAACTGAGACAGGCACTTCAGTTGGAAATACATCAAACTGTTGCATGTTTAGTGTACCTGTGTAACTTTAAGTTATTATTAAAAATAACTTTGCTATCCTTTTTTAAAAAAGGATCTTTATTAATTTTATGGGATTGTATATCGTTGCCATCCTACTACTAAGACCAGATTTGGTGTTTGATACATCTTTCTTTTGTGTACAAGAAAGCATTGCACTTTAACTCACATTCTTTGGCAGAAACCACTTAGCAATACCAGAGTGCTAACAAACAAAGCCCAAGTAAGTGTTATTACAAGCAATAGTACAGAAAAATATTTTCTCAAAACTAAAGGTGTTTAACTTTTTAAAAGTTTTTTTTTCTGAAATAGTATTATTTAGAGAATGAAATGTCAGGATTTGTCTTTACCTCCTTCAAGCCCAGGTTATATTAGAATACTTTCAGAGTCACAATGGAAATGCAAAATCTTGAGGATCTGTGTACCAGTTTTGGAAAACAGAGTAAGATGCTGCTTTTCCCTACTTGTCTACTTGCCTCTATATATTGGTACTTAGATGGTATCAAAACTAAATTACAATCTTCAGAGTGAATGCTTACCAGAGGCTGTGTGTATCTATTGTCCCAAAGAAATGTAGTGTTCTGCTGCTTAAATGTTAATGCAAAATGCAAATAAATATGTGTAGTGTTTTTTCAGAACAATACTTTGTACACTAGGGGACTTGTACATTCTTCTAAGGAAGTATAAAATTATTAGGAAACATGAAGACTTATGTCTTTAATGTGTATACTTCCAGGTAGAAAGTAATTAAGTAACTGAGTATATTATGTTTTGCCTATGAAAATTTTTAATGTCAGTGTGGGGAGAAATCTAGTTATAAATTAGGAATACCAATACAGAGTTCCAATGCAGTTCTGCATTCTACTAATACAAAGCAAAAATGTTGATAAAATGATATTTTTTTTAATCTCCTAGGGGGTTCAGTTGCTCATTTGTTAAGTAAATATGGAGCCTTCAAAGAATCGGTTATTATTAATTACACAGAACAGCTGTTACGTGGCCTTTCTTACCTCCATGAGAATCAGATAATCCACAGAGATGTTAAAGGTGAGAATTATTTAGAAAGTCTCTTTAAAAGGAATATTCAGAAAGCAGTGTCTGTTTTGGCTCGACACCTATTCTTCTCTCAGATGCCATTTCAAGAGTGGTATTTCTGTTGGGTTTTTCTGATTATTCTTAATATTCTTTAGTTTCTGAAATTACTCAGAATGTTCTTAGCATACTTGGGGATATTTGCTACCTGTGCTGATAGTTTAGAAAAACTGGTTTTCTCAATTTGTTCAAATAAAATATGAAATTGCCATATAGCTTTAAAGATTGCTAGTTAAATTAATGTAAATGTTTATACTGAAATCATAGTAAAATCTGTGAAAAAGCCAAGATGAAGAGATCAGGCTTATAATGTTAAGGAGTATTGTTTTCTTCCTTCATTGTAATTGAACATAAATACAGTTGTACTGTGTGTGAGCAAAATGTGGACATTATTGGGAAATACCAGTCTTACTAAACCTTTCCCTTTAATGTCACCATAGCTATCCAAGAACTGGAGAGATATCCAGATCAGTAGCAACAGCAATGGCAAATATTTGTCTTTAATATTTCCTCCTTAAAATAGGAAAACTTTCAATTGTTCTGTAATTCTCTTCCAGACATCTCAAAGTTGCTTAAGGATGAAATAAGTTTAAATTTCACAGGGAGCTGCAGGCAATGAAAACCTGGGCTTTTAGGTCACCGCTTTCTTTCATTATTCCGTTTCCAGGCGTTGTTCCAGAATCCTGTGTTTGCCTTACTTTGAAAGTTTGATTGCTTCCCTCAAATCTCTTGGACAGCCTCCAGCTGTGTGCAGTGTCATTCAGGCATAATGTGACATTATTAGACTTTGTCCTTGATTTCTAGATTTCCTTGATATTGGGGTTGGGGAACAGCAACCTATTCATAGTTTTGAAGTGGAGGGAGGAAGAATGTCTGTTCATCCTTTTGCCTTTAATAGAAAGCCAACTAGCAGTATTTTTATTATGCTGTTGACAGGTGCCAATTTGCTAATTGACAGCACAGGTCATAGATTAAGAATTGCTGATTTTGGAGCTGCAGCCAGGTTGGCATCAAAAGGAACTGGTGCTGGGGAGTTTCAGGGACAGTTGTTGGGAACTATTGCATTTATGGCACCGGAGGTAAGAAACCAGTTTTGGAAGTTACTTCAAAGTTTGTTTGAACTCTTTAAGATAATTCATACAACCAAATAACAGAAAATTGCTGTAAATGCTTCAAATGCCTTTTCAATATATTTGTCCTAAAGAATAGGAATGACTGCAACATGGTGATAATTACATTTCTTTCTCACTGTTGAAGTTGTTTTAAGTAGTTTGTTACAAGATATATCTGTCATAAGTGTTGTTACTAAAGCCCAAATGACCATTTGGTCAAAAGCTAACTATTACAAAGTATTTTGCTTTGCTCTTTCATCAGGAATTTTATTTACTAGTTCTCTACAGCTGTATAAATCTTATTGCATTTACATCACTGATCACTCTCTTAACCCGAAGTATCAATCAGAATGCCCTTGGTTGATGATTTTTTATTCATCTAAATTACTTAGAGTTACAACACTTTGAAGTGGTTAATCTGAGCTTTGTTCTGTTCGTCTGTTCAGGTTCTGAGAGGTCAGCAATATGGTAGGAGCTGTGATGTGTGGAGCGTTGGCTGTGTTGTTATAGAAATGGCTTGTGCTAAACCTCCCTGGAATGCAGAGAAACACTCCAATCATCTTGCTCTGATATTTAAGGTGAGGTATTTTGTTGCTACCGATACGCTATAAGAGAAGGTGACTAATTTCATATGCAGCAATGTGAATTTTAGAAAAGTATACAAGTAGTAGAGGTTGTTGCAATAGCTGTTCTTTATATTGGAGCTGCTTCTACAAAATCAATACTGATACCAACAAAATCATACTTGCTTGTTAAAAAAAAGAAAGCTACCAACACAATAACATGCAGAAAAAACTCCGACATATAAATACATAGTATAACAGGCTGAAAAAAAAATAGAGTTGATCTTGACTCTATGCAGAAGGCCGGGATTTGAATTCTTTCTTAAAGTCCTGTGAAATATGGAAGCAAAAGTAGTTTTCTACTGTAAAACGTTTCTGTGTGTATTCGTATTTCATAGTGGGGAATGTCTTTTGGTAAAAACCTGGTGTTTGACATTTGGATTTTTGCTGAAAGATATTGGCCATTATGCCATGCTATATATAAATATTTCCCCTCTCTTTTCTAGGTCATGTATTATGGCATTCATATGTCTTACTGAAACCAATTAGGTACATTTAATTCTAAAAGTCTAGTTAAACTGTAGGTGTGAATGAAGAAAATACTACCCCAGGTGGAGAAAGTGATTATTAGTGTCTTCACTAGCATGTTGAGAAAGTGTTTCCGCAAAACAGAACTAGCACAGCAGTATTCAAATACAGAATCGTAGAATAGTTTGGGTTGGAAGGGACCTTCAAAGCTCATCTACTCCAACCCTCCTGCAATGAGCAGGGACATCTTCAGCTAGATCAGGTTGCTCAGAGCCCCGTCCAGCCTGGCCTGGAATGTCTCCATGGATGGGGCATCTACCACCTCTCTGGGAAACCTGTGCCAGTGTCTCACCACCCTCATTGTAAAAAAAATTCTTCATCATGTCTAGCCTGAATCTGCTTTCTTTAATTTAAAACGATTACCCCTTGTCCTGTCATAACAGGCCCTGCTAAAAGGTGTGTCCCCATCTTTCTCATAGGCTCCTTTTAAGTGCTGAAAGGCCACAATAAGGTCTCCCCGACCTTAAGTTCTAATTATGTTCTAATTAAGTACAAATCATTTGCGATAAGAGATGTGATTGTCTTGGTTCTGTGTGTGAATCTGGTGGTACTACCCTAGTGTTCCCAATCATCTTGCTTGATTTGGTTTAGAGATGATAAAATTAACTTGGTTGGGAGTGATCTGCATCTGAAGAAGATTGCTTTTTGGGGTGGTTGCAGAAATAGAGTACGGACAATGCAAGAGAGCATACCCAGCTTAACGTACCATAATGTAATGTCATTTAGCTTAATGTATCTCCATGTTGACTTACGCCAGTTAACAGTAATGGCAACTACTAGTGTAAAGAATACCTGTATGTGTGACGTAAGAGCTTGTCTTACAGCCTGCTCACCAGGTGGCCACTGCAGAATCTTGCTGTGAGAAGAAAATTTAGAGAGAAGTACAAGGAGAGGGGCAGACCGTGAAAGGCAATAGAACCCATGTTATTCGGTAAAGAGGCATATGGGCAACTTAAGACCCATTTTATAAAATTGAAGCAGTGATGTAATCTTCAACTGCAGTAGGAAAGAACACTAAATGGAGAAAAGCTCATAAATATAACTTACCAGCTGAAAATTATGAGCTTATGGAAGGTTTTTCATGTAGGAGAAGGGGGCTTAAAAATCACTGACTTTTAAAAAAGTTATTTTCTGTTTGTTTAGATTGCTAGTGCAACTACTGCTCCATCAATCCCTACACATCTGTCTCCTGGCCTGAAAGATGTGACTCTTCGGTGTTTAGAACTTCAACCTCAGGACAGGCCCCCGTCAAGGGAGCTGCTGAAACACCCAGTCTTCCGTACTACATGGTAGCTACTTACATGTAAGGCTGATATATTGAAGATGATGCTACTGAATACATGATAACTGTTTTGCAGTGCAGTTAAGCACAGCACATTGTATTATTCTGCTGGCCTTAAGGATAGATACATCAAGGACTTAAGGCCAATGGAGAACCCTACCTAAGTATGTGATTTACAAATCGAGATCTTTACCTAAGCTCAATATGCAACATTTCACAACTTGTGCAGAGATTTGTAAACCGTGCCTTTTCAAACATCTGGCTTTATGTGAACACAAAAGCATTTTTCCTTAATCTGCATGATTATTTAGCAGATAAGTGATTTTTATTTTATTTGGAGCACTTTTTCAGCAATATTAGCAGCTGAGAGGCTCAGGATCTGTTTTAATATAGCAATCACTGTTCCATTTCACATCATGTAAATGTAAGCAGAAGGTTCTGCGATTAGTCAGTTTTCAGCACTGGTTAAAAGGAAATTCTGTATCTGTCCCTTTTAATTATACAAAGTTCTCTGAGTTACAAATCCAAATGTTGACGGATACATTACAAAAACATTTTGCCTTCCTTAAAGCAAGAGCAGGCAGTTGTGGTTCCCTGCCCATTTGCTGCTGGCTGTGTAATTTCTTTTGAAATTAAAGTTTGTTTTCATTGTATTTTTAACTTTCAGGGAAAAATGGGGATATTTTTAAATAGTCTTTAGAAAAGATGCAAACTGTGTCATGGAACATCTTGCTGACACAATAGTTTTTATAACAGATTTTCTGGAAATCTGTAATAAATGCCACCTTCAACAAAGCAGTGTTGAAGGCTCTGATAGTATAGGTTATTATATTGTATTATTATATTATAAAACAGAAAAAAATATATTGTTCTGCATAAAACAACTTAGTCTGAATCATGCTAAAAGTTGTTGAGCCTTCTTTTCATATAGCAGTTTCTTCTGGCAAATCATGTAGAGAAGTTTCATGTGAAAGGCCCTAAACCCAGCTCCCATTAAACTTTATGGGAGACTTTGTCAGTGGGAGTAGGTGCCACCTATGAGCAAATCTCATTGTTTATGTAACAAAACTGAGGTCACAATCTCTACTGATAACAAGTTTTACCTGCTGTTTTCCTTCTGCCATACATCATCTATTTACTGTAGACATTAGTGATAATTTAATTTGAAAATGTTAAAAATATTACCATAAGAAAGGTATTTATTTTAATAAGAGATGAACTTGGACTTGAAAAGCAAGATAAAGTAAAATGTGAAGTAAAGCTTCACCTGTAGTGCAAAACTTGTTTTTAGCAGGTGTGTTTTTTTTAAAACAGGTTTTTAAAATTATTTTAAAGGCAGATTTTTAGATTCTGATGCATGTAATTCTGAAGGAAAATGGCAGCTTTTCTTTTGCTTTTTTAAAATGGGGATCTTTTTAAATCAAATACTGATTGTGTTTAATCCATTTGAAAAAAAAATACTGTTCTTGTTTTAACTCTTCAGAAGCCAGTTGGATTGTTTGTCTGAAATAGAATTGGTTATTTTCAAAGACTCAGGAGAAACTAAATAAGCTATAGTACATTAAAAATGTACGATACAAATTGGAAATAAAACATCTTAAAGATAAGTTTACAGGAATGATATTGCTCATACTAATAAAAAAAAAGCAGTGTCATTAGTTGTGAATATGTTTCTTTTGGAGATTTTACATTCCTTTGTTTTGGAAGACTGGCAGATTTTGAAGAGTTAAAAAGATAATACCGAAATGTGAAGTTTGGTAGCTCTAACTGTTTTGTACTTGACCTTTTTTTTTTTTTTTGACCACTTTAGAATTTCTCGTTCTAATAAGATTGTTTCCAAGTCTTTCTGTGTGCAAGCTTTAAAGGATGCACTCTTGCCAATTCATGTACTGGAAGATCACTTGTCAGATAAACACTATTTCTGGCAGAAATGTAAACTGTATAAACTGATGAACCTCAGCTAATCAGTATTACTTCATAGATCACCATGCCTACCACATTTCAAACTCAAACTGCCTCTAGGTGTCCAAATGCATTTGTTTGAGTTTGTTTGCATTTCCCTTGGCTTGCTGGTAATTGTGGTGTTTTTAAAATGCAGATGTGATGTAATATTCTTATTTTCTTTGGATCAAAGCTGGACTGAAAATTGTATTGTGTAATTATTTTTTTGTGTTCTTAATGTTATTTGGTACTTAAGTTGTAAATAACGTCTACTGCTGTTTATTCCAGTTTCTACTACCTCAGGTGTCCTATAGAGTTTCTTCTACCAAAGTTCACTTTCACAATGAAATTATATTTGCTATGTGATTGATTCCTAAGACTTCCAGGGCTTAAGGGCTAACTTCTATTAGCACCTTACTGTGCAAGCAAATTTTGCAGAAATCTCTGGGTTAAGAAATTTGGCTTCATTGTATCCTTTGTTATTTTAAATATATCAAGATATTTTAATTAAAAGTTTTTACCCCATTGAACCAATTTTATATAGTATAATTTGTACCTATTTTGGTGGGTTTTGTCTTTATAGTAAATAAAAGCTTTTGAACAAATGTTGTCCTCTGCTAATTGTAACATAAATATGTTCAATTTACTGATGCAAATAAAATATTTCAGGTACACTACACTATTTATACACAATTTCATATGTAACACTTCATATATAAAGACTTAGTTTCTAATATTAAATGACACATATGAATGAATGAGTATTGGCTGGTGTATCTTGGGTGCATCCATAAAGAATGCTTAGATAAAAGGCAGCAACAAACTTTTTTTTTTAATCTTTTTTAACAATAGGAACTTGTCTTACAACAGCACAGTGTCTATGAACCTCACTTGCCTTATGCCCTTAGATCGAACGTTAAATGTCTAAATTTTGCATTACTGCAAGTGTAACTATTAGTTACCAAGGCAGGCAAGTTGATTTCGTTGGATTGGTTCTGTAGCCATTGAGGTGTATCTTGGAAGTTAAATCTGCTATTCTGTTGCTTATTCTGTTGCTTGTGATTTAAGCAGACAACACAAGCCTGTCCTTATTCAGGCAATCTGAACATGCATTGCAAAGCTAGGGCTTGTCGCAGTTGTTTGTCTCTCTCCTGATTTTTTTGATATTTTTAAAATTAATCAGATTTTAGACAGTTAAATTCAAGTGTCCTGTAGCCTTTTTTGTGACTACAAAATTGTACATTTTGAAGGATTGCTCTCCTGGTAATTTCCATTACTTGTGTGACTTCCTGCAAATAGAGATGAACACAAAAATCACTAGCGAAAAATGGTAGCAGAAGTCTTCAGATAAATTCTAATATTTGATTTTTAAAATCAGAAAAATGTACTAACTGAAATGTCAAGAAGGAATATACATGGCAAGGATTAAATAAAAGATAAATTGAGTGTAATGTATCTTCCATGATTTGGTTTACTCTAGAACTCCTGAGTCTTACTGTGTGGTAGTTCCTTTTTAGGAACAAAGGATAGCAGGCATCACCTGTCCTCACCAGCTGGCAGTACATGTGAAAGACACCTACTTAGAGAGCCAAATGTCTTCATTTGCAAAGGGTATGTTCAGTTCTCCTGCGGACAAATAGTAAGCAATGCCCGTTTTGGTTTATCCGGTGGGAATAATGTTACAATCAGTGTTCTACATGACAGTCACGGGTTGAAGTATTACAGTGTTTGAAAGGTAACGGTTGCTTCCAGAATGTGGAAGCTAGAGCGTCACGAGGATCATGTATTTCATCTCAGCAGGCAACTTGTACGCGTGGCTGTTCTGACCCAACTTCCCACCTCCCAAGACACTATTTCCCTTACTAACTTTTCTCTTCTTGCGTTGTCTTGCTTGCTGGACTGAATCATGCATGTGACAGTCTTGCTTTTAAAAGGTACAGTATGCAAGTACTGTGGTGAAACGTGCATGTTGTTCTCTCATTATGGCACACAGCCGCTGAAACCCAGAATTTAAGTTGAGGATGGAGAGCTTTCTTCCCTGTCACTTCCAACCAAGCCCAGAAGATGGCAGGAAAGCATTTCCAGCCAGCTGAGGGTTTCCCTGAGGTACTGTACCATTTCCTTTTATTTGTCTCAATTATTTCAGTTTGCAATATATCATCACTCAGTTCTTGTTCTCAGAAAATATGTGCAAGGCCAACAATAGAATTAAAGCGAACATAGAGTAAATCAAGGCAATTTATAAATATTTGCAAGGCTCTGAGATGGGAAGTTAGTTCTGCTTGTTGCATTGCTTTGGTGGAACTGGCTCACAAAATCCCAAAGTCTTGGCAAGAGTTCGGGTCCAGATGCAGGGGTATAAACCTTGACAGTGATTTCAGGTGTGATTTCTCTGTTCATCCCAAAAAACAAATCTCAAACACTAGCTCTGCATGATTATTTTTTGGTTTCCTGAGAAAGATATATGCTGTCCTGTCTCATTTTCCCAATAACTTTTGGTTTAATTGGCAGATTTTAACTAAAATTGCAGAGAAGGAGCAGCATCCAAAGAAAAAAGTTTTACTGAAGCAGGTGCCCAAGCAGAGAAAGGAGAACAGTGGGGAAGGAGATAAAATTACCCTTGTCTTGGTATGTCTGACTGAGTGATTTGTAAAGAATTATTTGGGAGCCTTTAATTTTTGAAGATCAATTGCTGAGCGATTGTTCACTAATTGTTGTTTTTTACAAACCATGGTAGAATGTGGCACCAAAAGAGCCTATACCCCTCACCCCACATGCACTCAAGTCGTACATGCTCACCATTTGTAATATATCCCTCCCCTGGCTTGTTCGGTTTGCTCTAAGCGCTGCAAACTGAGCGGGCTGCATCTTTCAAGCTTCAGTCACTTAGGATGATGTACAGCACAACTCGCGTCTCCTTGTCACCAGGGCCAAGCACTAGTCAGAACTGTGGACAGAAATGTAACAGGTGTCAGCTCAGGGGCCATTCCTTTGATGAGGTGGATCATCCCAGGCACTAACAGTCTTCAGCCCTGGGAGAGGCTGGCACAGGATAATTTTGGAAAGGTGATCTAACAGCGCTGGGATTGCTTCTCGATGGAGAATCGTCAGGGAGATAGAGTTCAACTGCTGCTTCTAGATAATTTTTTTAATCTCCTTCTAGTATCAGATCTTGCCATTTTAGACTGTTTAATAGACACAGAAGAGACATGCAACATTATTTAGAGAGATGCGTGTGTATGTACATATATGTAGTCACCAATGGGACACGAGTTTTCCGGTGCCTGCAGCTCTCCCTTTTTTCTTGCAAACAGGCCGTGCCTTTACCCTGCCTGTGACTAACCAGCTCTTCACGTGCTGTCAGACGCTGAAGAACGAGAAGTCCCAGCTCCCCTTCAGCCCGATTTCATTGATGAACATGATCTCCTGTTGCTTGCAAGCTGCCTCCTCTCCCCAGCTGTGCAAAGCTGCTCCCTGCCCAGCTGCAGGTCGTGCAGCACTGGTCTGTCTGTCTGTCCGTCTGTGTTTCCCCAGAGGACAAGATGTCACCTCAGGCACCTGCTGAGCCTGGGGAAGGCCCCTCAGGGCAGTCAGTTCGGGGGGCTGACATGTGCTTTGGTTTATTTTGTTTTAATATACATACGCTTTTCCTACGACAACTTTTACCGATGACCATTGTAATTTTAAAAATCCATTTTTAAAAAACTAGGAAAATACGTTGGAAAAATTGGGTGGCAATTATGGCTTCATGCGTGTGAAGCGCACAGCAGTGACTTAGGAACACAAATAATGTACATTTTTCAGGCGACGTTTAACCTCACGGGTGGGGTGAGGAGCCGCTTGCTCCCGCACCGCCCGCAGCCGGGCCCCGAACCGCTGTCTCCGTCAGCAGCCGGAACCCGAGCCCAGCCGGCCCTCGGCGCCCCGGGCTCTGCTCGCCCCTCCCACTGGCCAATGGCAGCTCCGTACGCAAATACGGCCGCGCGTCCGGAGCGGGGATTGGCTGGGCCGGTGGCGCGGGCGCCGCTTGAGAGGAGGCGGCGGTGAGGAAGGGGCCCGGGCGGCCGCCGCCATGTTGGGCGCCTTGCGGCGGCGGTGGGACGCGTACAAGTACCGCTTCGTGCCCTGGCTGGCCCTCAACCTCCGCCGCAAGCGCAGGTGAGGCGGAGGGGCCCGCCCTGGGTGGGCAGCGGCGAGGCCGCCCGGGAGAGGTCCGCCGCACCGCCCTTTCTGCCCTCCGGCGGAGTGAGGCGTCGGCAGCCGGTGCCGCCTGACGGGTTTCTCGCAGGGTTTCCCGGCCGGGAGCAGCTGCTGGCGGGGGGCGAGAGCTCCTCTCCAGGGCCGCGGCCCCGTCTCGGCAGGGGCTGGCTGGGGGTTGTGGCGGGGAGGGGGTTCGGCCTCGTGTGTCACTTCGTTGGTGGAAAACTCAAATACCTTGGTACTTTGAAGTGGTGTGTAGCGTTAAAACTAGATAGATAGGCTTGTCTGTGTTTGTTTGCTTTTTGTAAGGTGCCTTTGGTCTTTTTAAAGGTAAAAGTAGTGCTTGAATTTAAATACGACGTTGTAAGTAGCATAAATTTACATCTCCCTAGTCTGCATAGTATTTGTGCTCACCTCTTTGAAAGTGTAATGAACTATATATTTTTTATAAACTTCGATAATCCCATATATTTGACTTTTAATATGTTTGTTGCCAAGAGCTCAGTGGGGTTTAACCTACTTGCCTTGATGTAAATGCACCAGGTAATGGTTTTATAGTAAGACAGGTATGAAAGAACATTTTAGAGTTTGTTTGAAACATCAGTGCATATAACTTGCTGTTGTAAAATGTCTCTTCTGTATTTTATTTAGGAAAAATGTAATCTTAATTTTTTTTTTCCCTTTACAGGACCCTCCGATATGTTCCCGAAAGTTCCCAAGACAAAATTATCTCTGATGAAGATGTCTTTGAAACACTACTGAAAATATTTAAAGCCCTGTTCATAAATGACTTCAGTAGACAAGCACACATTTTGGCCTTACTTCCAGACATCAGATGTAAATATCTGGAATTACTGACTGTTGAGCAGAAGAGATCAAAAGTAAATTCACATCATCATCAGAGTCAGCATGTGTTTAGTCCAGAGGAAGTTCTGTTTAATACACTAGGGTTCAGTGTCACTCGAGACCGAAGTTCCCTGGTGTCTGCTGGAACTGGAGTTTTTGTTACCAAAGGTTTTGTACCAAAAGGGACAGTTGTATCTATGTATCCTGGTAATGAAATGTTCTTTTTTTTTTTTTTCCTGATCAAGTTAGATGTGATTTCTAACCCTCTAATTATAGAATACCAAAGTTTTACACTAATTTTGATTTCATGAGGTTTATTTCTGTCATTTCTTCACAAAATCACAAGTTACGGTGAATCGGGATATTTATGTGTAAACCGACTACTGTACTTTTGGAAATGAGCAAAGCTATATTGGTGGGGTAATTTTATTTCTATATAAAAAAAACTTTCAGTACTCAAAAATCTGAGTTTTCAGCTGCTAAAAAACTTGTTCCAGATTCTTTAAACACAGATGGATGTGAGCAATTTCAAGCAGATGAACAATACAGTTCAGTTCTTTGGGGTTTCTGTTTGGATTAGGATCTGAAAAGTAGGGTTTTGAGATCTCCACACAGGTCAGCGGACAAGACTATGAACTTTTTCAGAGCGCAAAAGTACAAACTGGAGAATGAAAATAAGCCACTTGTTTAGCAGAACTCTCTTCCGTAAAGAATGTGTGGAAAATCAACCCTTCCCTGTTCCTCCACATTTCTTGGAACTGTATTTGCTTATTTCTTGAAAATATTTGTAATTCTGTTAGTATGGCCAAGCTAGGACAGTGCTGCTGAAATGCTTTGGGTTTGTTTCTGTTTCATCTGTCCCCAGAATCATCCTCTGAACGTGGCCTCTAGTTTACAGGCCCAGCATTGCAGGATCAGGCCCAGCGATGGGGCAGTGGAGCATGTTTTGCCATGCCAAAGCAGGAGTGCCTGGCTGTTACCATTGACTGGTGAATGGAGTAATTGTCAAGTGACAATCACGGAGAAAGAGCCTTGCAGCTCTCTTCAGATACTAAATGTGAGGGTAGGCTTGTTGAGAGTCTCTTCTGGCAGCTCATCTAGGAAAACAAGAGGAGGAGCTGTTGAAATGACTTCCTTTTTCAAGGATACAAAGACAACCACAGGGCTGGTAGCTGCAGAGAGTAGGTCATTGTTCTCCTGCCTACTTGGCACTGAGAGCAGCCTGTCAGTGGGGCCTTCACCTGCCTCCTCATGAGATTGCAATGAAGGATTTCTGCAGAGGGTTGCCAAAGGTCTAGTGGGTGTGAGGGATGCAGGACTGCAATGTCATAAAAAATTGCAAGCCAGTCAGTCTGCTGTCACTTTTCTGTGCTTGGAACACAGGGTTGATTAGATCCCGCCTTGATTTAAATCCTTGTCAGGTTTGGGAAACAGCCTGCTGGAATGATTCGTCTGTTCTTGGCTTGGCACTTTCTCTCACTGTATCAAGCAAAACCTTTGATCAGAGTGGTGAAGTGCTTGTTTCAGGTTCCTTGTTGACTCTGTGTGGTTTTCAAAGTGTCCTGACACAGTAGTAACAAGACAGATTTCCTGGACAAACATCACTTGGCATTTTCCTCTCTGAAGCAGGTCACTTGGCTGTGATGCTTTATCTCCCTCTCACATGGATACTGAACACATGCCTTCTCTAATTATTTCCTTCAATGGCTCATATCTTTGGAATATCTCAGCTTATGTAGATTTTTTTTTACATCACACAAAGATGTGTCTAAAAGCTTGTAGGTTTACAATCTAAAAGCTTGTAGGTTTACAAGTGTTAATGACATTAACTGAGAGAAGAGCTCTCTGCTATTCTCGTTGTCTTCTTTGAGTTTCCATGTGGAGGGAACTGAATGATATCATAAGCTTGTTCTGACAGTTAACTGACTTCTGAAATAATCATATTTGTCTTGCAACAGGTACAGTATACAGAAAGCATGAGCCCATCTTTTTCCAGTCCCTTGGCAATCCCTTTATTTTTAGGTGCATAGACGGCATCCTTATTGATGGAAATGATAAAGGACTATCAAGGTCAGTGTACAGGTAAGCAGTCAAAAGAAACGGGAGTGTCACTCAACTAATTTAAAATGGTGGTACTAATAGTCTCAGTTCCCTGTTGTCTTACCCTAAATTGAGTTTTATTTGAATATTATTCACCTATGTGTATGTCATAATGCAAACAATACAAGGATAAGAGCTGCTGGATGTGATCTGTTATATACTTGTGTCTTAATCTGTAACACCAATGAGATGCATTTTGATGTACAGAGGCTGTTTCCTGGACTTGCTAATACAAAAAGGGTGAATCTGGTAACTCTGGTTCTGGTCTACAGATGAGCAGCACTTTAGGAGAAGGTAGCAGTAACCCTAATAATAATAATAACAGCAATAATAATTGTTAATAGCTGGAGTTAGAAGGTTCCTGTAAGGATCACCAAGTCCAACTCCCTGTTCCTTGCAAGACTACCCAAAACTAAACCATATGACCAAGACCATCATCTAGACACTCCTTCAACTCTGACAGGCTTGGTGCTGTGACCACTTCCCTGGAAGGCTGTTCTAGTGACTGACCAGCCCCTAAGTGAAGAACATTTTCCTAATGTCCAGTCTGAACTTATTCTGACACAAGTAGCCTGGACTGGTTTAGCTTATATTGAAATATAATTTTTAGCAAATTGTGTTTAAATATGACATGGAAATAAAATAAGCAAAATTATCTAAATACCTAATTTGAGTGTTAGTACATACTAATAGCAGATTTTAATTCCGGGAGTGAATTTGAAGCTGATAGGTTTGTGACGATTGTAATGAGCCTTCATATCTTTAGAGCTGAACAAGATGTGTTGCTACTTCTGTAATGGTAAACTTTGATGTTCATTTCTGGAACTGTACATGGTGGTTTTGTGCAGTTTTACCACCAGAGTCTGAAAAACACCACACTCTAGTGGGAAGTTTAAATGTAAAGTATCACCAAGGTGTTGGTCTGCACACCTCACCCCGCCCCAGTGTTGTCATGTCTCCCAGGTGAGTTGGACAGCTGTAACTTTACCCAGGAACTGTGGCCATTTCTACAGGAGGAAGTACAGATAACCTGTCAAGTGAAAGAGCTGCGATTCATGGTAACGCCGTCCCTCATTTCAGGTCTTGCAGCAGGAGAGATCAACTTGGCCCATTTCAAATGAGTGATGAGAGTTGGCTCACAGCTGCCCTGCAAAACCCACTGGCGGTGGGTCAGTACGTCAACAACTGCTCGCATGGTAAGTTCCAGGTAAATTTTCAGGCTTGAGTTTGTCTTAATGGATATAACTTATTTTGGAGGTGACACAGAGAATCAGAAAGTGAACTTGGGGGACAATAATGCTGTTTAAAACAAGATAAGCACTTAGGGGATTAAGAGTTTCTGAGACCTTTTGTGACAGCTGGGTGCAAAAATCCTTCAGCATTGCAACACTTCAAATGTTCTTGTGCTTTTCTCACTGACTTCTGCAGATTCCTCAGTCTGCCTCCTGTTATGTAGAATGAAAGGCGTACATCCCAAAATGTGAGATGGTGGGGAAGGATATCTAGCAGAGGACCTGAGGCAGTATACAGAGTTGCAGATCAAGTTCCCCAGTATGGTTCCAGCAGTCTTCATGAGAAAACCATACACACAGTGACATGTACAGTAAGATTCTATCACTGCTCAGTTTGGACTGTAGTACTTTGACTTCCATAGGTTTATGTGCAAAATCTACAAAACCGTTGGTATGATATAGCTGTTGGACACGAAGAGGGGAAAGATTTATTTATTTAGTGCGTATTCATCTTAAGTTTTGGGGGAATAAAGAACTCATGGGAATGGTGGTGAGATACAGAAAGCTCAGTTGCTACCATACCTAACCACTAAGTGGCTTTCAGAGCTTCTATTACACTAGAGACACCCAGCATCCAAGTAGCATCCAGAAAGGTTGCTGAGTAGCAAACTAGGTATTGACAAGCACAGAAACAAACTGTTTCTTCCAGGTCTAATGTCCCTGTAAAGAAAATTCAGTTCTTCCTGCTAAACAGATGGTGATTTCCTCCCTGGCTGTATTTATGACATATTTTGCCACCAGAAAATTTTTTTTCTTTTTTTCTTTTTTTTTTTTAATGGGAAGGCTAGTGTCATGTATTAACAGCAGTTAGCAATGCTGTAATCTACCCTTGGCACTGTGCAAGTTGTTGTTCCCCTTCATATACATGTTGATAATCAAGCCATCCTGTTTCATGCAATAAGGATGAATTAAAGTTGGTTGTGTATCTTGTGTGTAAATTCAAAGTAAGACTTCAGAGGAGTGTAGTAGCTTCTAACAGGCATGGCTTTCAGGCGTGATGAAACATCTGGTACTTTTGTAGCAGTACATTTGATATTTTTACAAATTTCTAAACCAAATCTAAAATTCTCTCAGTATTATAGAGACTTTTTTTTCCCCTTTATTTCTAGATACAGCAGCCAATGTGTGTTATCAGGAGTTTGATGTGCCGGGCTGTTTTCCAGTAGAACTGAAGCAGTATCTTCCAAACATCGTCTACAGCCATGACATAGAGAGGTTAGCAGCAACTCAAAGAGCTCATAGATTTGTATGATACAAAGCATACTGTATACATTAAAAAACCAAACATACTTGAAGAATAATATCATTCCATATGAAGATGAGTTACACAAAAGTGTGCATCTATATGAAAGAGGTAACTCTTTGAATAGACAAATTTTACATGATTTACATGCCTATGTCTTTTTGTTCCTTTTTCCACATCTTCACAGGTGAGATCAGCATAGCTCTGAAGATGCAGTTTTACAAACAATGGTTAGACTGTAGTTTACTTCTTCTGAATCCCATGAAGCACTAGTTGTGTTTTGCTTGTATTACAGTACTCAGGTTTTCCAGTATGTATTTCAAAGGTAGTTTGTAACCCTTAACCAATCAAAGCCCTTCCAAGGTAGTTGAGATTTAGGCTTCTTACTCTTCTGTTTCCCATGTCTTCTGCTTACGTGAGGAATAAGCAGGTGAATTTGCAAAGAGAAACCTAACATTAATTTGTATTGAGACAAATGAAGTACTATGGCAGCATAAAGGCACATGACTTTTAGTTACATTACGCAATTACAACATCCTCATTATGCCCTGAAAATCCACCTCTTACAGAAATTAAAACACTTACAAAACTTTCTCAGATTTTTGTTTGGAAATGTGTGAAAAGTGACAATCAAATGAATATGGACAAGGAGCAATATGGACAACAAGGACAGACAATATGTCTGGAAGTGAGTGTCCTGTACTGAGGTATAGTCAAGCTGTTAGAAAGTAAGTTGTAATGTTGGTCCTGAATTTAACACACTGAAGAAGTTGCGTTTCTGATCCAGGTGCTACCTTCAGGAGCCAAATAATCCTATTTGTCTAGGGGATGTGTAAGGATTTTAGAGCAGCTCATCTTGATTTCTAATGTAATTCTGGAACTATTTTAAAACTCTGAGATTTGATTGGAGAAAGTTATGGTGCATATTGGAAAAGCAGATTTTCTGCTTAAACTTAGACTTTGTTGAGGCAAGGTTAAAGACACACTTGTAATCTGCAGATAAATAAATAAATGCTAATAAAAGAAGAGGCAAGACTGAACTTTAGGGAAGCCTGGATAGCATATTTGAAGTGTGAAAGTGCAGTAAGCAGAGCTAAGCTATGGGACTGTTTCAGGAAGGGGGAATTTTGCTTTCTTCCTTGGAGTCTGTCCAAGAAAATACAGTTTTTCAGTCATAAGTTTTGCCAGGGTACATCTACTAGACAGAAGATCCCAGATCTGCTTCTAGCTGCTTTTTTGGTGTTTATAGTGCTAACAGCATAGGTAGTCTGGCTACTAAATCTTTTTCTATCTTGTAAAAAACTTCTTACTACTTTCTAATCTTTTTTTTATTTATTTATTTCAAAATGGCCTCATGCTACATTTCTTAGTAGTGAGGACTGTTTGGGTTGATGCTGTTCTTCACTTTCCCGTTCATCAGCATCAGAAGAATATGCTCTTCTTCCTACAAGAGATACTTGAGCTTTAGGGCGTTGTCATTTACTCAAAGGAAATTTAGGGGGGTGAGTTCTTAAATATCTCTGTAAGAAAGCTGTTTGCTAGCCACTGATTTCAGCTTGGGGTTTGTGGGAGGATTCGTTCATCAACAAACATTCCAGCAGGCCTCTTGCTGCAGTTCAGAGCTGTCTGAAAGTGGGTTTAGCCAATAGCACCTGTGGGTAGGCATCTCTAGAGGAGTGATTTCTGCTCCACAAACTTTGCTGTAGCTTCTCCTCCTGTCTGTATAAGTGTCTTTTTCTCTGTCTTGACTAATTCTTTTCATTTCTGAATAATTGCATGAGTGGAAACGTTATTTTCATACCTACATAGGCTGTGTTTTTTGGTAACTATATTGGGTTTGCTTGTAGTTGCTATCTGTAGTTCAGTGTTGGTTTTCTAGTCTCCCTTGCCTGCATTATGCGTATTACATAATCTAGATAGAGCTATTGTTTAGCACCTTGCCATGAAGAATTTTAAAAGTTGAAAGAGAAATGCAATTTTTCACTTCCACATGTTTTGTTTTTCCTTCTTTTACAGCCACCTGAGGTGTGTAGTGCTTGTCACTCTCAGAGACATCAAGCAAGGAGAAGAACTTTTTTCGAATTATTATACTATTGTCAACTGAATTAACAGATTCAAGACTGAAAAATCTTGTGTTATTAAAACACTGTGTGTACATCAAGCTTCATGAGCATTTTTACATAATAGAGGACTGCAGCTTTCCTATTTAGAAAGCAAGCTGGAGGCTAGTATTTCCCTGAAAATACTACACATTTGATGCAGGGGTGAAGATTTAACTGTTTACATCGTTAGGTTCTCAGCTGTCTACTGTTGTAGACATACAATAGCTCATAAAATAAAATGCAAAGTTCTGGACGTGTCATTTATTCTTCTAGTTTGCACAGTTGTCTGTAGCTGTGGCTCAGTTTTAATATTTTGCCTTTTCAGTTCTCATGGACCCTGTAAGAATGACTTCCCTCTCATGAACTATTCCTCAGGTGATCCTCATAGTTGCTAGGTCTTATTCTGGTTTTACTGGAGTTGGTCGCTTTGATATCTGCTTGCTTTTAGAGAGTATTTCAGTGTAGCCAGTTGTCCAAATCTTTCATGAAGCGTTTTGGAGCAGAGTTAATGTCTGTTTTGGGTGTGCCTGCATGGTGCACTGCCACCAAGAGGCCGCCCTGAGCCACTTGTTTCAGCTGTGCCTGGCTTGGAGTAGGAGGAAAGACGATCTGGATCTCGAAGCCCCGTCCAATCCTAGTTTCAGTGGTTCAGTGAAAGTTTCCTGGCATGTGGCAACTTTCATAGCTTTTATTCTCAAAGAGAGAGAACTTAATATTGTAGCATAGCTGGAGGAAATTATGCCAGCTGAGTGTGCTCTCTATTTTTTTTAACTAGTTACTGGCATAAACAGAGCCAGCCATTCCCACATTAATTCCTTCTGCTGTCTGAAAACTGCCTTCAGAAAGTAAACGAGAGACAGCTTGTCAGTGTTTGGGTCTGGGTAAACAGCTTGGGAAAGAAAAATGCCAGTATTTATTGCAGAAGTCCAAGCAACCCTCCTGATGAATTTGTGCTTGGCATAATGGTGTACTCTAAGGAATCTGGTAGTGTTGGGGCAGCCAGGGTGTTGTCCTGCTTAGCTGCAGAAGTTTCTAGTCCCCTTTTCAGAATGCAGAGCTTTTCGGTGTGTGTGTTACTTCGTCACCTTCCAAGCCTGAACCTTGCCTTTCATATTAATCTGAATCCTTCTCAGCCAGAGAGGGCTGGCTTTTTCAGGACGATTTAAATAGAGCTATGAGATGGTGGCATGTGGCTGAGCACAAGTTGTATGAATATGCTGGGCACAACTTCCAGTGACAGTCCCTGTGCCTTCACTGTGTGGTAACAGATCAGAGCAGGTGGTCATCTCCAGTCTGCTGAAGAGGATGCTCGTCCTCCATCCTTCCGAAGATCCTTCTGAGCTGGTCCTTCTCCCCATCTCCACCTGGGAAGAGGTTACTGGACATCTCTTATTCTGAAGAGGAGGCTGACTGTCAGGGCACCTGCAGTGTTGCTCAGCTCAGCAGGTCAGGTTTTATGGTCAGTGGGCAATACTGGTCTCAGCACATCAGGGAAGGCAGGTGCTGTTCATGTTCTCCAGGCTGAGATGCTGTCATGCGAGAGCGTAGATTACTTCGGTTGTCTCATTATACATGTTAATACTTTTTAAATGACCAGATTTGAAAGCGTATTCCTGTCTGACAGCTATGGAACTGAGGTTTACGGCGCATTTTGTTGAGAGTCGTTTTACTTCACGGCACTTGTGGCCTCCTGGATGTGAATGTTGCACGGTAGTGGAGGATTATTTCAGTGCTGGCGTGCAGGCTGCCTGTCACAGGGTGTATGGGACGGGCAGCTCCTCACTGAAATAAATACTGAAACCTGTCAGCCTGTTTCAGGGACTGCTCGTGCACCAGGGAAAGGAAGACATCACCTGCAACTGGTAGCAGCAAGTGATTTCTGTTGGTTGGTGGCTGTAGAAAGACAAAAAGCAGCAGGAGGCGGTGCAGTCAGGTGGTACTTCTGAGTAAGAAGCAGAACGACATGGGGACTGAGCAGGAGGAAGGAAAATCGAAGAGTAGAAATAATCATCTGGTAAAGTGCTGCAGCCTGTGAAAGGGCTTCAGGTATATCAGACTGTTCCTTGTCTTTAGGTTCCTGTCACTTCTTTGTAAGTGAAAGTCCTAATTCCCTGTCTGCCCGTTCACCACCACCAAACCGACATCACCAGTGCCTGAGAGGAGGATGCATTGTGACAGCATTTCAGGTGTAATGTGCAGTCTGACAGTAACCCAGTATAACACTCTATGCAATCTATTTTTTGTTTGTTAATAAATTATTTGTCACACTATGTACAATCTCTCTCTTGTAAGATGATGTGCCTGAGTAATTTTCATTGGAATTTCCTGAAAACAGGAACTTACTTGGCTAACTCTGCCTCTGTATGGCTGTATACTTAGTGGTAGAAGAAGGAAAGGAAAATCAAAATTTAAGGTAGTTTCAATTACTGGTAGGTGAGATCTGCAAAGTCCTTCTCCCAGATGGAGACCCATAGTCCACAGGTGTGAAAATACTGCGCTAATCGAAGAGAAAACGTGTGTGTTTAAATCGTCTGCCAGCAGTGATGCGCGGGGCTGGGGTGCTCACTGAGGACCAGTGACGGTTCCGGGCCCGGCTGGGGGGAGCTGGCAGCGCTGTGCCGGGTACCGGTAACTGCCGAGGTGCTGGTACCGCAGCCCTGTGGTGGCTGCTCCCTGGCAGTGCTCCCGCAGCATCAGGGCCGTGTCCCCAAACCCGCCCTGCCCGAAGGCCGGCAGGCTGGGGGTGGGCAAGAGGCCGGGAGGGGGCACAGCCAGGAGAGCTGTCGCAGGCTGACCAAGGAGATGTTCCATATCGCACAATGTCACGCTCAGCAATGAAAGCTATGAGAAAGGGGTGTTTGTTATTATGGCGTTTGTCTTCCCGACCAGCCACTGCATAGGCCCTGCTTCCTAGGCAGGGGCTAGACACCACCTGCTTGGTAGGGAGTGGAGAATAAATATTTTTGTTTCCTTTGCTTCCACATGCAGCCTTTGCTTTTCCTTTATTAGAGTGCCTTTATCTCAACCCATGAGTTCTTTTTCATCTTATTTTCTCCCCAGCAAAATGGAAGGGCTCACCACTGCACTGAGGGTTTTAGGCTTGTTTTTCCTGGATTTGTCTGAACTCCTTACCCCTGTGGTAGTTGTCCTGGTTGTCCTGGCACTGCGGGTGGGGGAGTCCCCTGATAGCAGGCACGAGCCAGCGTGCCAGCTTGAGGGGGGCTGAAAGGCTGGGGAGCTCGGCAGGTTGGGCTGAATCCATGTGCCTCCTCAGCAGGAGCAGGAGGATGGAGCCCTTGTCCCTACAGTATTGATTTGGAAATGCCGAGAGCTGGCTGCTGCTGTTCAGATGGTAAATTCAGATTTTGGAATGAATTAGATTGCATCAAGAGACAACTAGCTGGTCTCAGCAGGCTTTCCTGAAGAAAATTGGTCTGACAGGCTCTGACGCTTGGCTTGGTTGGTCAACAGGCAAAGCTAGCGGTAACAGTTGACCGTAATTATCTTGGAGGCTACGGTGTTAATGGGAATCTGTTGATTCTGGTTAGCAGGAAAACAGAGCTGCTTGGAAGATCATGATGAGCTAAGAAACTTTGCAGAGGGGTGCTGCCGACTCCCAGCTGGCCCACAGCAGGAAGGATGGAAAATGGGTTTGTCAGGCACTAAAAAAAAATATGATCTGTTTAACTACTGAAGGATATGTATACGTGTGTATATGTGTTCAGATATATGTGTTTGTGTGTGTGTATATATATTCGCACATATACACAGGAGTGTTTCTGTACAAGTACACATATATCTAAGCGGGACTGGTGTAGAGGGTTACAATTCCCCAGGCAACTCACATGGCACTCTGTACTGGTTAAACTGAAATTGAGTTAATATTCTTCATGCAATTATAAATTTTTCTTATTTTTTTTGCAGCTAGCACTATCAGTTGGATTTAGTTTGAGAATAAAATAACACCCTGGGACAGAATTAATGCTTCTCTTCAAGTGACTTTCTAGTGGTTTTGAGTTGGAATGGTGACAATGTAAGAACTTACTGTTATCTTTGCTGCTGTCTGGGAGACCGAGGTCTTTCTGGGCTCTATCTGCAGGTGCGAGGCAGCAAGGAAGGGGGACATGGATGTGACAGACCTGGACTGACATCCCGGCCGATCAGTGACAATATTCCGTGCCATTAGCATTATGCTTTGTATTTAATGGGAGTCAGGGTTTCCAGCTGGTGCTGCTCCGTTTTGTTTGGGTTTGGTTCAGGAATTCCTTTAGGCCAGCCTTAAGCTGTTCTGCCCTTTTACACTTGGCCTCTGGGCCTTTTCTGCCGTTTTGGTCATTTCTATTACCTGAGAATAGGCTGTTCAGGACCAGAGTGTTCTCTCTTCCCAGGACTGGCTGCTCGGTACAGATGGAGTTTGTGAGGAATTGCATTGCTTATCACTTATATTTTATTCTCACTTTATATATATATTAGTAGTAGATTAGTATTATTTTGTTATTTTATTAAACTATTTTTATCTCCATCCACAGTTTCTCCCTTTTCAATGCTCACGCCTAGTCGGGAGTGGGACGGGGGAGTGAGCTAGCAGCTGTCGTGGTTTGGATTGCTAGCTGGGGCTAAATTGTGACACACTGTGACAGGAGGAGAGCGGGAAAGGTGTACGTGTGTGTAAAGGCTGCTGCTCACCCCCCACACCTTGCTCTCAAGCTCTCAGAGCCACCATCCTTTCCTGATACAGCTCGGCAGACCCTGCCGTGAGCAGGGCATGAAAGCAGCCAGAGACCACGTTTCTGCTGAGCCGTCCTGTATGGGAGGGCCAAGATTTGCTGGGAGATGTAAATTACTTTTCCCTACAGAGAAATCCAAGAACTAGTAAAAAGTCTTTTAGCAAACGGATTGCTGGGGTTTATGCTTCTAGTCTTTGCAGTCTTGCATTTCGTGGACAAAACAAGGACTTAGGCACCAAATAGCCAAAGCACTGTAAGGACTTCAGGGGCTGCTCATCTTTTTAGTGGCAGAAGTGGATGTGGCCCGAGATTAATGGAAATGTACGTAGTTAGTAACTACTGGGCTGGGGGAAAAGCTTTGCATTCTACATACATATACTCGTTTAAGGTTCCAGCATCACAAGGCTACCAATTAGTTACATTAAAACAAGAAAAAACAAGATGGGGCCGTCACTATGATTTGTTCTAACACTGATCTTTATGCTGAACAACTAGAAAAGGTGAGGTGTGGCTTGTCACCAGAGAGTTTTGAACAGGTATTTTATTTTGCATGTTGTATCAGCCACCATTACACCTGCCTCTCCATCAGGGGAAGCAAAGTTCATTACACTACTGGGAAAATTACAACTTTTGCTGTTCAGAAGTTTATCAGCTTGTACTCCTCCTAGTTTATTAAAAAATAATAATTTATTTACCTGATGCTTTCTTGTACCAGCCACTGCAAAAACAAGCACGCTGGGCGTAGGAAAGCACAACACTAATTCTGGCCTTTGGCAGAATCGGTATGTACATCTTAAAAGTGCTTTTCAGTGTCCAGGACTAGTGTTCATTCTCTTGCTGGGAAGCAAATTCAAGACAAAAAGCATTTCAAATAGCTTAAGCATTAAGGCCTAAGCCAAGTAGAACTTTTGTATTCACACCTGGAACCTGGCTTGACATGGATTTAAGGATTTGGACAAGTTTTCTTACATCAGAGGAGTGTGTGCCCCACAGCTTACCGCATAGTTTGGATGCTGTGTTACAACCCTGTGATGAGTTATTCTGAAGCTACGCGGAGGTCCCATCTAAGATTTTGCTGTACTTAAGCCATAATATTCTAATGTTTAAGGGAAATCATTACGTACTATTTTACCTGCTGGCTGCATGCTGCATTTTTCACTCTCTGCTCTGTAACACTAGGTAGAGTGGTAGCGTGCACTGTCACAGCACCTGAGTTGCTAAAACGCATTCGGAGTTAGTGCTAAACATTTCTTAAAACGAAGTAGCAAACATAGTGCAGATACATGAGAAGCTTTACAAGTAAAGAAAGGTTTCCAGACATTTATTTCTGGAACTGTACACCAGGTATTAAAGTACAACAAATACAAAATAATGCTCAAAAAAAAAAAAATCAGTGTTTATGTACAAATATTAAACCAATGCAACAACAGCGACTTCCTCTTGAACATCTGATACTAAAACATGTTCCGATTGTCACTAGATTTTTTGTTATGCACAGGGTACTTTGAACTGAGAATAACTGGAATCTCTGCTTTATTAAGAGGACTATAACCAGCCCTAATCTATTTTACAATTGACAGTATCTTCCTTCTTCTTTCAATGAAAAATAGGAATAAAAAAAATAGTAACCTTGTCATTATTTTATATATTACTGTATCTAGTTTCCCTGGCTGTAGATAATGTGCTTGTAATGCTGGGCAAATCGTGTCCCTGTTGGTCAGTTTATCCATCAGTTACATTCAAAGTTGAAATATTCACTAGAGACTTTGGTTAAATTAAGTAGTATCACTGTGTCCTACTTGATCTGAAGTTTTCTGATATTTTTGACCCTTAGTTTTAAAAATTAAGAACAGGAAACAATTGCACGATTCATTGACCTAATTGTACACAATTTAGTATTCTTCAAACAGTATCGTACACCTTTCAAGTAACTCCAGCAGTTTGACCATGACAAGAGGAAAACTAAACATTTAGAAACCTAGCATGAGAAGATGACATATGACTAACCAAAGTAAAAGTATTGCTATAATCACAGCACCAGTTACACTTCTAAATGAATCAGCTATCCTCTTCGGATTCCCTGTACATAAAAAGGATACATTTACCAACACTGCAATTACCCATTATGGATTTTTTGGTTTGTTTGTATGAAGAAAGAGTGTGGCAAAGGACGAAGAATTCATCACAGTTTGTTATAAGAATTGTGCTTCACCATCTAAGAACCAAGGCAATGTAATTTCTTCATAAGGTTGCGATTCAGTTATCTTCATGCTGACTTTCAAAACGCAATTCTTTTAATAAACAGTAACAAGTTCTCCATTTAAATGTTTAAACTGAGAGAAAAATAAGTAAGTCCAGCTTTTAAAAGAAAAATTCAATAAATAGCTATTTTACATGGATAAAGTCATAGTGGTACAAATTTATGAATGTCACATCAAGCATGCACAAAAATGTTACTATACACAGAAGTAGTCAGAAAATATTGAAATAGATATCTAAAAAGATATGAAGAATTTACATATTTACAAAATCTTGCAAATTATTGCCTCATTTTAACAAGGAATTAAAAGTAAACGATACCAGCTAGCTAGCCAACAGGGTAAATAAGATCGGCATTTAAAAATCTATTAGACTAGCTGGAATTAATTTTTCTCTCATATCATTTTCTGGATTTTGGTCAAAAGTCTTTATTAAATAACTAAAGTGTCCATTCAACTTGCTGACAACCCAAACCTTAGACAAGTCTCTGTCTACATTAAGAGCCCAGCAATGCATAGATAAACTGAATATATTACTGCATCAGCTAATGAAATGGGCATGTTCATTTAAGTGCAACTGGTATAAGCATTCAGTCTTCTTTGTATGATTTTTATACAGACCAGCCACTCACTGTAAACCCATAGATAAACTTGAATGTGTAACAATGGAGGATTATGGCCAGTATTTTACAAAATTACATAAAATGTGTTGATTCATAAACAAAAGAAAAAAGGTACAAAGTTCAGCACAAAACACAGCAACAAGAAACTGACAACTTGGCTAAAAATGTCAGAGTACAACACAGGGCCAAGGCCACCCGTTACTTACTAAAATTAAGTATTTCAGATGTGTGAGTTAAGAACTGATTATAAAATTATCTCCACTTTTGTCCACTGTGCTAAACTAATTCATTTTTAATATGGTAAATGTCCTATTGCGTAAACACTTCAAAGCAATTTTGTTCCAATGCTGTAAAGAAAACTCCATACGCTGCACCCAAAACTCAGGATGTCAATGCAGTTCACAGTATGCATAATAAATACCCTTTTCCCTTTCAAATATTAAAGTCACTACTTTCTAATTACTCAGCATAGCCTTGAAGCAACTATTACAAATATCAACAATGCAAACTTTATCACTTGAATAATGAAAACAAATTAGTGGCAATTAAATTTGTAATACAAACAGTGCAAAGAAAAAGTATGGAGGGAAAGGGATAATGAAGTGAAGTTCAGATTCTCATTAAAAAACCCTGCAAGTTGCATGCTACAGCAACATATTATAAGCCAATACTGTATTTGGTTTGACTGTCCCGCAGGAATTAGAACAAACGTTTGCAATACGAACTTCCTGGATGGTTAAATTGCACTCTATGTTCAAAATTAAAAAAAAAAAAAAAAAGAAAAAAAAAAGAAAAATTACTGAAGTTAAATAGTTGCATTTATGGGGAACATTTTTACTCATCCTTTCTTATTTAATCAAGGTAGTGAAGTGCCATTTTTGAGCCAATGACTTCCCAAAACAAATAAATGAAATCCACGCTAAAGAAAAACTTTCAAATACATACTTCAAGGTTCTATTATTCCTATATAAACTAGATAGTCCCTCGAAACTGTAATACTTTGAACTGCAGTGCTCCAAACAATTTAAGATATCTTCTAAACATAGACTGTTTAGTGGCAAATCCTAAGCTCTGCAGACTGTAGCTTTATACATCAGCTGCCTTAGGGAAGTTAAGGTACACAATTACTCTTCAACGTTGTGGACAAAACCCATCCAAATACAATCTAGCGTAAAACGCATCTGTTTAAGCCAGTAAGTACATAGACACCTATGGCAGCATAATTACTTCTGTGTAAGGTAGCCATGGCCTAGAATTTCGCAACAGCATCCAAGTGTAGGTCTTCACACCCTACTCATGTTAAGATCCTTGTGCTAGCTTCCACCAAGGTGAACTTGCTGTTTTTGTAAACTGAAGTGCTCTAGTTTAGTAACACATGAGAGAAGGTTCCATTTAAAAAAACATCCTTGTATGTTTGTGCAGTTTAAATTAAAGAAACCCATCCCTGCCTTTATAAGAAAAAAAAAATGCTACATTGAGCAGGCATCAGGATTGGTACCTGTAAACATCATTATTCCACTGCATCCGTTACGGCAAAAGTAACTTAGACTAAAAAGCCACTCCAATCCGTTCAGAACTTCTGTGCTGGTTTTGGAACGGTGGCCTCTGTCTACAGGCTTTACAAAAAAAACAATTGAAGCAGAGCTTAAAGCTGCACCACAGAGTTCTCTTAGTCCCAAACTCTGCCGAACATCCTATCACATCTCCACATTTATGGACTGAAAAAAGAAATTACTCTTGATAAATCAAGATATAGTTCTATACATACAAAGACATCACTGATGTCATAAAGTTCAAACTTCCAGTGAAAGACTAAGCAAACCTGATAGCTCCCATCAAGTTTACTACTACTGCATAAAGTACCCACTGTTTGTTTAGTTTCCCACAGTCATTCTGAGTGAAGGGCAGCATGTTGGTGAAGAGTGTGGGTGTTGATAAAACCATTTGTCTCATTTGCAGATAGACTGCTGAAGTCAGCCACTGAAACAGCCATTTTGGCACTGGTAATATGGTGTGTGTGGTTCTCAAAGTCCACACCAAGGTTATTTACAGAGACATCACTCATGAAAGACTCTGGGACAGCAATTCCCATTTTCAATCTCTTTGCAGGTCTTTCTGTCTCCTCACTGCACATGTTCATTGGATTTAGCTCTGAATGATAAAAGCCAGTCTCAAATAAATTAAAACAATCACTTTCACCATTGCTGGGCAAGTTAAGCAATTCTTCTGTTCCAACAGGCACATGATTAACTGGTGCTCGGGGTAAGCTGTCCATAGGAGGAAAGGTGTCATCCAGGCAGTTCACATCTGAAGTGTGGCAGACTGTAGCTACGCTGTTTGTCAATGCTGGAAAAAAGATGAACACAAATGCAAATGAAATAATTGTTTGTGTAGTTACAACAAAAGGACTTTTTTCCCTTTGATTTACCTGTCAACTCATTGGCAGTGATAGAGTTCAGAATGCTTAGCTGTTGATCAGGAATGGTTTCTGTTCGACTATTAGATGTTAAGGCTGAAGAATGCACTGCTCCACCAAGGGCTTCTGCTTCATCTACCAAACGATCCATGTAGTCCCTAAAAGAATATTGCATACATATTGTATTATTTAACCGGAAAACAAGGCCTAAGAATGATGATGGATTTAATTTCAGTTGCCATAGCCACTGCAGTATTACACTGTAATGACAGGAGAGAAAAAAAATATTCTACATATATGATTTGCAACAGAAAACATATTCCAAGAACGTTTTACTTACGTAACTCCTGGATGGTGGTTGTATCTCTTCTTTCCAAATCTCGTTTGCTGAGCAAAGTAATCGTAACGTTCTGACTTTTTCCACATGTAATAGAAAGCCACACACTCAGCAACTGTTCTGGTTCTTACCTATAACAAAGCAAGAAGAACTGACAAGTTCAATGCAAAGACTTGTATTTTGTCATCTCCCCAGTTCCCATATTCCTGCAATATTGTTAGATTTATTCTACTATCTGGAACAAACCAACTAGATTAAGAGACTTCAAAGGGATCCGCAATTTCAGAAAAGCATTACATTTGTTCTATTGTATGCATTATTGGCTTTTTTAAAACTAGCTAGATAGAAACTGTATCTACATCTGAGGCATTTCAGTTCATACCCTATATGACAATTTTTTAAACTATAAGACAGACTCTTTCTTAAGATGGAAAAAGCTGAGCAAATCAAGGACCTAAGATAAGTGAAGCAGAAAAGACTTTGAGTACTTAGTAGTTTTTGGAAAGTCCAGAACTGTGGAGGCTTTGACAACAGATATTCAAAACAGTAAATGCTTAAACAACAAAATGAAATTATAGTCTTATTAAGAATGTATAAAGGACTCCAATGACTCATTTTGATCTATACTTAACTGTTTGTATCTTTCCCCCAAATGGAAGTTACTATATGAAGTCATATTCCTGCAGAAAAAGTCATTACTTTTATCAATATTCTTATAAACTATATCAATTTTTAGATGCAGAAACATCACGAGCCCACAGTTCCAGCTGAAGTTTTACAACTAGAATATACAACTCTATCCAGATATAGTCTGGCAGTAAACGATACTTGAGCTTAATCAAACTTACAGAAACATCAGACTCAAATGCAAAATGCCTTGGGTGTAGCAGTACACCTTCCAAGTCCAGACACAAACATAACAGGCAGGGGAGGAAATGAACAGACGTCCGTATGCTGATATATAAAGACCCAGTTAACAACGCTTTGAAGTACAGTGACAAGGAAACATCTCTTGTTAAATTTCTCTATGCACTAAATCTTGTCTAGCTGACACTTTCCATATACAAGAGACATCAGATTATGCTTGCTCCCAGAACTCTGCCTAAACATTCCAGCATTTTACCTACTCAGAAAAAAACCCCAGTGGATTTCTTAGATAAATTCTGGTCCATAGCAACAAATTCATCAATTCATGTGCTTTGTTGCATGTTGGAAAGAATATTTTTAGATTTTTTTTTGCATCTCTGATAAATTACTATTTATTGGTAAGGTCCATTTAAAATATTTATCACAGGAAAAACTAAACCAGGTATTGAGTGAGACTAGCTGCAGCAACCACAGCTGTATAAAGCTTACTTGAAACATAACCTAAAAACAAGTCTCCCGATGAAAAAACCCTCATGGTGGAATCAAAGCATGAAGAAGATACACAGAAAACTTGGAAACATCCATACTGTCAACTGTACCAAATTATACATATTTTTGATTAAAAAAAAAAAAAAAAAAAGGAATCCAATCTCTATTCTTCAGTCACAGAGGAGCCAATCAGAAGCAATCCAAATCAAGATTAGAACTCTTGTTGGCAAGAAACCAGAGTACTGATGGATGACTATGCCTTCTGAAAACACAAAAAGCTAAGCCTCTTTCTGCAAAATTACACCTTCCTGGTCACTAAAATTATTTAAGAAAAGATGCATTTTCCCCTCCCACAGTGACGGTATGGAAATATTATACTTCTAGGAGAGGCCCAAATTTAAACTAAATTATAGTACAAATGCATAAATGGAAGTAATGTCAACGTAAGTTGATTTCAGAGATAATATATTGACTCATCTTGCAATACCTAGCTTTTCCAGTGACATTTGAGCAAAAATCAGCACAAAAATGCCAAGCTGGTTTTAATATGTTGGTTCTTATTTCACTCTTCGGCGTGGCTTCTGACAAATGTATTGCTTTTACAGATTTGCAGCATTGTATCACCTACCAATTCTTCCATTTAACCATAAGATACTAACCTTGTTTTTCTGTATGAGATGAAAGTCTTTTCCATAAATCAGAAGCGCATGTTCAAAGCTTCTGCATTCTTCTTCTGTCCATGCTGTCATCTCTTCTAGACAATTACAAAAATAGCACAAACAACTTATTTTCACTCACAAAACTTTTGCAGAGAATAAAACATTTCTGTTGCTAATGCATGAATATCCAAATACATTTGGAAAAAACCCCAACAGTTCAGTTATTTAAATCCATGTTCCTTCCCCTACTGTACAGATATCCTACCTGAAATCTAACATTCTTGTTTATAAAGACTCATAAAAGTTTGATTTCCGAGTTTTTTTTATCCTTGAGGGCAAAGGACATTCAAAAGAGTTATTACTTCTCAGTAAATTTGCAATAAAAAAAGCCAAGGTTTGATCACATCACTGAGATATGAGTGAGATCATTTTTCTGAGAATGTCTTTTCACATAGGATACAAAGAACAGTGGTTGCTGGAAAAAAGAGAGAAGGAATAACCTGTTGTGATGGATGGTCTCACTCTGAGTGAGCAGTACTTTGGTTCAGGCATCACCAACAAGACGGCCTGTCTGAAATCAGTGCTGCTTGTGCAAACCATGAGAACTGTACTAGGCTGTGTCATCTCAAGAATCAAGGAGTCTAGGCCATGTCTTATCAGGAGCTAACGGTATCAGCCTGATCTGGGACTAGACAAAATAAAACTGCTACAGCTGCACAACTGCACATACACCAAAGTGGGGGTTGTTTACGAGTCAGTCATTTTATGCTACAGATATCTGCAGCCCCCCTGTATGGCAGCAGGCTGCAGAGAGGTGCTCTCCCCTTAAGCAGGGGAGGGACCTCTCGAGGTCACTCTTCAGGGCTGAGACACTCCTTACTTCAGGATTACATTTTAGGACTGTATAAATGTATAAATGTAACTACCTCTACATTTATACAGTCCTAAAATTACGTTCAGCCCTTTGAAGGCAACTGCAAGGCAGATGTGGCCCCCAGTGAAAATGAGTTTGACACCCCTGCCTTACTTGGCACCTGATATCTGAAAACAAAGCAAGTGACATTTTACACTAAGCCTAAAGGTATATTATATGCTAGCAACAAGTATATCAAGCTAAGCTTAATTACTAGAAGTGTAGTTAGTAGAGTGTTTGGCTGCCACCTAATTATCAATTAATTATTGTTAAATCATTGTTAAATCACTGCTTAATTACCATTTATCATTCAATCATTAATTATCATTTGATCATTCTTTAATCATTAATAAAACCTTTCAGTTAACCCCATAATGATGGCTTTTCTAAATAATTCACCTGCGACAAAAATTGCTGTAGTCAGCAGAATGAGGGATTCAATCACTGTCTACTTATGGAGGCATGGAGTTAACCCCCTCACTAAAATTTTTGTGTGATTAAGTGCACAAAAAGCAGACTGATTGGAATAAGATAAAAAAAAAGTTGAATCTTGTAAAAGAGAAACTGAGAGATGGTAAAGGGATATGATATGATTGATATGATATGATTGATATACAAGATGTTGAAGAGGTATTTAGGAGCTGCATATCAGTACAGGGAATGCAATGAAGAAGAAATGAGAATGTTAGGAGAACAAAGAACGTGACAAGAAACACTGCTACCTCTGTGAATAGACCAGTTGCTGAAAGAACTTGGGGAGGAAAAAGGAAAACACAGAAAGGTAGAAGATAAACTAGAACTAATAATAACTCAGGCTGCCATCCCCCTCAATCCTGTAAAAACGTGTAAGCTAATCCTTTCCCTGGAAGATTGGAATGGAGACATTCAGGAGGACTCCGATCAAGAACCTAGCAATGACAGTCAAATAGATGAATCAGAATTTAAGGTAGCCCCTCTTGTTAAAACTGGGGTATGTGCCAGACCTCAAGGGGACAACCAGAGAAATACAATAAGGATCACTCCATGGGGACCCCTTCAACTGGCCAATCTGCATGAAAAATAAGTGCAGAAGCCCAGCGAGAGTGAGACTGAGTATCTGCAGCATTTCTCCTTAACTGGAAGAGATTGTATTTTGTTAGATCAAGGTGAAGTGGGTGGCTTTTGGGGACCATGAGTGTTCCTGAATGAGGGACCAGCCTCTAACACTGAATCACACTCTATTACACCCCAGCAGAATACTGGGCAAGCAGCACAGACCCTCAGGACAGAGGGCAGCCCACTGCTCTACCAGTGAGATCGTTAAGTTTTTACGCCATTATAGAAGCAGCCTGCCTTCAGGCTACGAAAGACAGGGGTGCACATGGTAATTACTCTACCTCTGCCCCTGTAGGCCCCTAAAGAGCATAAGACCACTCCTAAGAAGAGCCCAGCTGTTTTAAAGTTGTGCCTCATTGTGAAAAGTGATCAAATAAGACAAAACATAGAACACAGGTCTTGGGAGGGTCAGGATTGCAAATCTTGCCTCTGACGCATCCTGGCCTCGGCAGACTCGATGCATGGCATTATAAATCACAGTGGAGAAACGGGGTGGCATGAACTTACACAGCAGGGCAAGCCTGAGCTGACACAGCAGATGGATCTGGCAAGTAAGACAGACTCCCCAGAACTCCTGACACTTTCCCCGAGCTCATAAACCCCGCAGTGAGGCAGCGGACCCCCGGAAAAGGGCAATGAGCTGTGGAGGAACACCCTGGCGCTAGGTGTACCTTGGGTACCAGGGTACCAACTGGGACTATACTTAGTCTGATCCAGGCTTTCGAAAAACAAGGGATGTTAGGAAATCGGAAACAAACCAAACAACTATCTGCTCCTAAAGATCCCACAAAGCACCTTTTCAGGCTTCTTAAGGATGAACTCCGAATCTTTTTTTGTTTGTTTGTTTCTTCAAGATAAAACCTGCAATTTCTTAAATTGAATTTCAGTTTTACAAACAACAACAAAATCCACTAAAGAAGAGCATGACTTTTAAAACTCAAAAAATAGCTGAAACTATTTGAATACGTCATTTTTTTCCCTCAAGTATTGTTGCTTTCCTTCTTGATGATGGCTTTGGGTCTATATATAATTAAGAAGCAATATTTCAGGCATGTTACATTCATAATGGTGATCCAAAAAGTTTCTGTTCAGCTGACATTCAAAGCCAATGGGGGAAGAAAACAAACCAAACCAAACATCACATTTCAAAACACTTCTGGAAGCAGACACTGGAACCAAGACCTTTCTGCTCCCAGATGAAAGTGATCATCATTCCACTGCAAGGCAATTTTCTTTCTTTCTTTCTCACCCCATTAATTTTGCACACCTTACTACAGAATTCTCAAGCTTCAAAGAGAAGAAAAGATCCCCATGTAAAGTCTCACTGTTAAGAAAACATCTTGGGAGTGGTGGATTTTTAATTCTCATCTTGAGAATAGCAGTCAGCTTCAGTGGGTAGAGTAGACGACAGCATAATGGTTACTCTAAGAGACAGGCACTGACACTATTGTCATCCTTTACCATTTTTAATGAGGGTGTAATATGTCTCATCTCGCTTGGGGCAGAGAAGGGGAGTCTGAGTACTAGTCCTTAGGACAGAATTTTGGGCTCTGAATCACAAATGGGCAGAGGTATTTTTCAATCCCAAAATAAGAATCTAAATCCTAGAAAGGTGTGGTATTTAGGATACAACCCTGCATCTGAAGCACTGCTCTAATATTCTTTATTGTCCCCTTCAGCTCTGCTTTAGATACTCAGCTTTCACAGCATCTCACTTGTAAACACTCAGGTTCCCTTTGGATCCAGTTCTGAGCATGGAATATCTGCCAGAATATCAATTTATAGCAGAGCTCATACTCCACTTCTGCTTTATGCAACATTCATGTTAAAATACACGACAAAGAACAGTCTTTGCTAAATTATAAACTCTGGTTTTCATTTAAGGGAGTAGTAAAGTTATGGACAAACAAGATGGAAGCTCATTTTCCCCTGTAAACTTGAGCAAAGCTCTCCATGCTCTACCAAAGACCTATAGAACTACATGGTAGACCCAGTTAGTGTTGGCATAGCACGTTACTACAGCAAGGAAGAGAGTGGGGCTTATTTACATAGCCAGCTATGTTTTCCTGATTCTGGCATAAATGTAATCAGATTACAATTAATCATGATCTCAAAAACATACTGTAATGTGGGTAAGAACTACCTTACAGGAGCAAAACTACTGCTCCCCTCAGCCCTCTCCTCAGTCTGTGCCATTCTTAAAACAGCAATGGAGGAAAGCAGGGAAGGTGAAAAACTGATCCTGCAACCTTTATGCAAATCGCAGTCTTCTCTCATAGGAATTTCCAGCTGGTCAGCAGTCAGATAATACCTAATCTTTAGTTAAGATATCATGGAAAGGGATGTGCTCGTCAATCTGATTCTTATTCAAGGTTTTTCTACACAATTTTTTTTTGGTCAAACATGTATATCTGAAAAACCAGGTACTCTCTCTTACCCTGGGATGCCTTTCCATTTGAGCAGTATCTCTCAATGGCTTCTTTAACATTATGGCTACTTTTAAGAAGTTCATACAGCGCCTATAAAATACAAAAAGTCTTTAGAAACAGTCAGAGTTTTCAAATATCCAACACAAATCTCTAAAACTAGCCTTTCAGTGAGTGTATCTAATGTAAAAAACAGGACCTAGTTTTATACATGATGAAAATTTTAAAGTAACAACCAAAAGAAAACCATCCAAAAGTTGAGGTAAGGTTTAATTAAAAAAATGTAAAACATTGTATGCAATTAGTAAAAAAGCTGGATTTGTCAACAGCATGGCAATCAGAAACATCACATATCACAACACTGCCAATATTCCAATAGTCGTAATTTTAAGCATGTGCTTAAAATTACAAGTAAGATCCTGACCCCAATAACACCTAATTTAAAAAAATAATTTAGTATTGCTGCCTTTATAATACAAGGCAGAGAAGGAGAATACATATTAATTACAAAGCAATGTGTCACAAATGGAACAGGGTACAAAACATACTTGTTCATTGTCCCGTGTATGTAGTCCTTCAGGAATTCTGCCAATAGTTTTTTCATTTCCTGTTCTTAAGGAGGTTTCAAAAAGGTATTCTTTAACTTTACTTTCTGAGATCACATCAGGTTTCCAAAGTAAATGGTCTTCATTTTCATAGGCTGTTAAAACAGAAATCCGTTAATGCCAGATGTGACATGTTCAAGGCTATAACATAAAAAGCTATTCCAGAAAGACAAAGAACAGGAATACAGAGGCAATCATAGAATGTCCTGAGTTGGAAGGGACCCACAAGGATCACTGAGTCCAACTCCTGCTCCTGCATAGGACAACCCCAAAATACACACCATGTGTCTGAGGGTGTTGTCCAGTCTCTTCTTGAACACTGTCAGGCTTGGGGCCGTGACACCTCCCTGGGGAGCCTGTTCCAGCGCTCCACCACCCTCTGGGGGAAGAACCTTTTCCTAATGTCCAACCTAAACCTCTCCTGGTACATCTTCCTGCCATTCCCTCGGGTTCTGCCATCAGTCACCAGAAAGAAGAGATCAGCACCTCCCCCTCCCTTGTGAAGAAGCTGTAGACCGCAATGAGGTCTCTTCTTAGTCTCCTCTTCTCCAAGCAGAACAAACCAAGTGACTTTAGTTGCTCCTCACACGGCTTCCTCTCCAAACCCTTCACCAACTTCATAGCCCTCTTCTGAACACTCTCCAGTAGCTTTGTATCCTTTTTATCCTGTGTCACCCAGAACTGCACACAGTGCTCCAGGTGAGGCCGTGCCAGTGCAGAGCAGAACGGGACAATCACCTCCCTGCCCGGCTGGCCATGCTGTGCTGGATGCACCCAGGACACGGGTGGCCCTCTTGGCTGCCAGGGCACACTGTTGGCTCATGTTCAACTTACCATCAACCAGAACCCCCAGATCCCTCTCCGCAGAGCTGCTCTCCAGCCTCTCGTCCCCCAGTCTGTATGTACAGCCAGGGTTGCCATGTCCCAGGTGCAAAATCCAGCACTTGCTCTTGTTAAACTTCATGCTGTTGGTGATTTCCCAGTTCTGCAATTTGTCCAGATCCCTCTGCTGGGCCTCTCTGCCCTCGAGAGTGTCGACAGCTCCCCCCAGTTTTGTGTTGTCAGTGAACTTACTTACTATTCCCTCGGGTCCTGTGTCCAAGTCATTTATGAAGACATTAGAGAGTACTAGCCTAAGATGGATCCCTGTGGAACCCCCCTAGTGACTGGTCACCAGCCCGACATAATCAAATCTAGCACCATCATGCTACTTTTAAATTGCAGCTCACTCCTACCCCAAAAGCCTCAGTTAAGAGACAGAATTTGCAATGTGGTATGGTGAAGAGATCCAGATTCTGTAAGGATAAGAGTCTTTACAGAGGAGAAGCTCTTGACAGCTAGATGAATCAAGTCAAATTATGCATCATGTGTATTCATCATCCTCACTGAAACAAACTAGCAAGACCATTCAGTTTTATTCAGCTGTTTTCAACAAGTAAGCTACAGTTTAAAAGAGTATAATATTCCAAAAGAGTATAATATTCCAAATATTACATGCCAAAAAGAAAAGGTGACTAATTAGTCATGTTCAACTAAAACTTGCCAAAAATTACTTAACAGAACAGAAATCTAGGTCTCAATGTGGTAATTTGTTTTTCTATTCACTAACAACTGAATGCTGTCAAGAACTTGTAAGTTGCATACTTTACAAGCAATCAAGATGTCCTCCTTTATAGTACACTGAAATAATGTATGCATCTCTTAAGCAGCTTACTTGAAAGACCATATATTGGAAACATGCAAGAGCTGGCCTGAACCTTTGTCAGTCTGTGCACGTTTCAATTCTAGATTAAACTATAGATCCTTTATTCTGATCAAGAAATTTGATTAACATTGTACATAATGTTTCATATACGCTTGGCAATACGAAACTAGATGTCACTCAATTCAAACACACAAGTATAATGGCTGTTACAGTAGAAGAGATTAAGATCCTCAAATCTCTCATACAACTTCAGGAAACAATATTAAGCTATGGTGAACAATGAACTTACGTCTCCTGTGAAAGTTCTGTTCTGACTTAAGAACACAGAAATCTTCCAAACAGATACGTTACAAGCTGCCCAGGGGGGTTGTGGATTCTCCTTCTCTGGAGACATTCAAAACCCGCCTGGACGCCTTCCTGTGTAACCTCACCTAGGTGTTCCTGCTCTGGCAGGGGGATTGGACTAGATGATCTTTTGAGGTCCCTTCCAATCCCTAACATTCTGTGATTCTGTGATTCTGTAAGGTTTACAGAAGAGCAGAACTGCCTTCTAGCACAGTTCTGGTAGCTGGGACTACACCACAGAAATTTAAGCCCTGTCTGCCATCACAGGCTTTTCCGGAAGGACAAAGGGTAATGGTTTTAAACTGGAAGAGTGGACATTCAGGCTAGACATGTGGAAGAAATTTTTTTTCCATGAGTGTGGTAAAATACTGGCACAGGTTGCCCAGAGAGGTGGTAGATTCCCCATCCCTGAAGATATTCAAGGCCAGGCTGGACGGAGCTCTGAGCAACCTGACCTAGTTGAAGATGTCCCTGCTCATTGCAGCGGAGTTGGACTACATGAGCTTTGAAGGTTCCTTCCAACCCAAACTATTCTATGATTCTACAGAAGTGGCTTTTACAGAATCCTCCACCCCTACCAGCCAGGACCAACCTCTCTGAGCACTGCCAAACCTCAGCTTCAACCTCATTTAATGACCAAGACAAGCTATCCCTTCTTGCTGGAGTCTATGACTGATAACCTCAAGAGGAGCATTTCTGGCTCTCCCATGTGGGATCTTCCTCTTTGCTCTTGGCCTTGCCATCAGACAAGACTCTGACTGGTTCTCTCTAGCACCAGATCATTCCAGAGAAAGCTGTCAGATTAACCCCTTCCTGGTCATCCTCTGGTTATTGGCCCTTCTCTATCTAGTTCTTCACTGAGGAGAAGTCAAAACGTGTCAGTAAAAGGACTATCCAGATAAACCCAGTTCTTACTACTCCATTTCTTACAACCCACAAGCATTATGCTTGAATCTTACGAGACTTCCGTAGCTCAAGCAACACAAGAGATGTTTGCTTCCTAATGCTTCCAGCTCCATCCATACCAAACATGTATTCTTCTCTATTGCAGATCATCATTCTTCAAAACATGGTGAAAAGACCCGATTTACTTCACTGGAATAATATTCCCATGAAATACTACAGTTTGAACACAAGTAACTTGCAGTATATTGAAAACTTACAGAAAAAACCAGAACATTTTTCATTTATTAACATGCCCTCCAAACTCTTCCTTCATTTCACAGCTGTTCCACCTATGGGCAAATTTATTTCATTATTTGCTTTCTCACTTCCACATCTATATGTGCTATACTTTTCCCATAGTGAAGGTTTCTAAAGATACCAAATAAAACTCTATTAAATAAGCTCTTTTTTCTACTCTAGCACAATTGCTGTTTTTAACCCAAATTTACACTGCAATAACATCATACTTAAAACATAATATTTTTACAAAACAGTGTATCAGGACCTACATCTTCTACTGACACTATGGAGATTTAAAATAGTTTATTGCTTTGTTTTCCTTATCAATTTTGTAACCTGCACTGTTGCGCTTGGCAAAAAAACAGCAAAGAAAAATACTGTTTTGAAGATCTTCAGTGTAAACTAAGTTACACGCTCACAGACTAGTTATGATACTCTGATGAAAATATTTCCTTCTTGACTCACAGTTTGTTGCTTCCTAATATCACTAGTTACTTCAGAATTAACACTCTAACCCATCCTCTGATGTTTTTTTGAGAATGTCCTCTCAAAGTTGAAGAATCACATTTCTGAGATATAATTATGTGGTTGTGTTACTTTAGTTTTCCAGTGGGCTTCTTTTAAGGTCTCTGAGACTTTAACTAAGCCATTGTATTTACCTTATAAATTTAAATAACATTTTTCCATCAACTTCTATGTGAAAACATCAAATATAAACTATAACAGTCAGAAGAACTTACCCTTTTCATCATCACTGCATCTGCCAAGGTAAGGTGGAATTTCAGCCTGGTACTGTGAACCAACCATTATTTCCTGAAGACGTAAGAAAAATAAGAAAAAAAAGGTATTAACTTAATATTTTGTGCACGGCAGCATTAAAAATGCCATTTACCTGGCATGTGGCAGAAAATTCCAGAATTAAGGTACTATTTGAAATATGTACTATAAATCTTAATGCATTTTCTTAACAGTGAAGTTTTTTAAAACTTTTTTTTTAAAGATATAATTATTACCTTTCTCAAATCTTCAGATGAATTACCATTGTCTGCCTCTACATCTTCACCATCTGATTCCTTATCTCCATCACACGTAGTGTTTGCTTCAGACACAAAGAAGTTTGGTTTTAGCTAGGAAGAATTTTCAATTCAAACACAGAACTACAAAATACCCTTTAGTTTTAAAGGGAACATCTGCTTTTATTCTGGGAGACACTCAGCATGAGCCTGCTGATCTACATTTCTATCAAACTAGAATGAAGTCAGAAGGCACTTGTATACTGCAGAATTGAAATATTTATCATGACTGCAACTGAGACAATGTACCATATTTCTAACAGTCAAAAGGAAAGGAGATCATTTTTCTTCATCAATTTTCTCCAGTAAAGGTTTATACCTTACAGAAGAGGTATGAGAGAAACAGAAAACTTCCAGAGCTATGACTTAGCCTCAGGCTAATCACAAAGAAAGTAAACTTGAAGGCATATCTTTATTACCTACTAAAACTTCCATCAGAAGTTTTAATAGGCATTCAAAACGTTCCTTTAAACAAGGCTGCCTCAGCATGGAGTGAAGATACAGAAGAGATATACAAAATGGAATCAGCAGAAGACGCTTACTCCTCTTCACCCCCACACCTTGCCTTAGAAAGAAATACAGCAGAGCACTCCAAGCAGTTTTAATACAGTACTCCAGAGAAGAACTCATATTTTAGAATCTGGAGCACCATGGTACTGAGTTCTGAAGTAATTCTATTTTTATAGCTGTATAATCCCTGGCAGAATGGAATCTACAGTTCTGATACGATTAAAGCTATTTTGTATTCTCAAACTTCAGAAATAACATGCTCATAAACATGGTTGCAATTTCAGCTTAATCACAACTGAACAGAATTGTCCATATCAGAGGCAATACCCAAGACTGTATGGACTGCAGCTTCTCTTCTGTAATCATTACTACAACTACCAGTCTCTGGTTTTGTTATTAGAAGTAGCAAGCAAGAAGTTAACATGAACACATGAAATAACAATATGCCTAGATAACCATTATTTTTTCCAAATTAATGCAAATTTAATAAAATAGCCTATTTTATGTATAAGACACATTTGTCTAAAACTTAGTGTTATCTTAGTAGCTGAGAAATAGACAGAGACCAGAAAAAAGATGAAACTGCCAACAGCACAGAGAACTGACACCTCCCTCTCTGAAATGGTGGATATTTGATTTTAAGATGTCCAGCCAAAAGTTCTAGTAGAGGAAGTAACATTCTGATAGAAAACCATGACAGCTGAAAACAACGCTGGCAGTTTCTTAATCCTCAGTAAGACGAAAGGCTAAAAATCTTTTCTATAAAGCTGCCACACTTTCAGTATTATATTCATTAACAGTTCACAAGCGATGTTTAAGTGCCAGCAAGTTTGGGGTTTGCTTAAATGAAAAAAGGACATTATAATTTTTAAGGTTTTTGTAACTCTCTTTCACTAAAGTATCTTCTATTGATTACACCATCAGCACTGTGCAAAGGGCTACAATTGCTGATGACTGAGGCAGTGTATGTCCTGTATCATTCACCTTCTCTAGAAGGATGAAATCCCCTTGGAATAGCTTAAGATACTTGTCAAATTAAAACTGTGACAAAAATCCACCACATTGCTCTATTACACCAGTGAACAAATGAGCTGCAACAGGCAATGAGGAATATCTCCTCCAGGTTGGATACCTGAATCACTGGTTCTTAGATCTTTCCCATAACAGCTCCACAGGTAGTGAAATTTTGGTGGTCATGGGTTTATAGGCCCCATCCCATATAAAAGCACCTTGGCTCACCCCATGAAGTCCTATGGAAGTGTTGAATGTGTGAAGGGAAATAACCAAGGAAACCACGTCCCAGTTGACATTCACAGGCTGCATGGAGGAGTCACTGGCTTAAAAGCAGCAGCAAAAATTTTAGTAGAGAAACACTAATTTAAAAGAATGGGTTACATATTCCTGTAATTCACTAACATAGTGAAAGTCATGATGGGTGTTGCTCAATACCACATTAATTATTAATTATGAAGTTATTGTATTTGTAGAGAAATTAATTTTGTGCTTTGAGCACAGTACCAAATGTAAGTCTTTCAGGTGATCAGTAATACGAACCAAAGACAACATTCATGTACAACATCCTGCAAAGTGCTGTTTCTCAATTCCCAGTAAAGTCAATGCTACTCTGCAATTTTGACATTTTAAGCTAGGAAGCTACATATGATGCTAAGACTTTTTGAGTACTATTATAAAATTAGGTTTCCTACATCGTAATGGCCGAGGAAAGAAGTCAGTAGCCTCATGTGAAGTAACCGATGGTGTCAAGTCATCGGCAGAGGACTGTGTTTCTTCATCATCGCCCGACAAGAGGTCTTTAGCAATTTCTTCCTGTATAATTAAAACAAAAAAATAAAACCTCAGACTGACTATTAAGTATAAACCGGTGAGCATTTATATTCAGCAAACTGTAAGTCTCATTAATTAAAATGAATTATTTTACCGTAAGTAAATTTAGCAGATCATACTCCCTTAATTCAAAAGCTAGTTCACTCTTCCTAAATCTTAAGAACAACTATAACCATTCATTTCAGAGTTCAACACAGAAGTTCATTTCCCATTTGCCTTCTATTAAAATAAATGCACAAGAAGTAACTTCTGCAAACATCAATCTCAGATGTTCCTCCAACTGCTTGCAATGAAAAATGCCAGTGGAAACTGCCTTCAATCTTTAGAATTCTGCAATTCTTTGCATCACAATATACCAAAGCTTTAAAAGCCTTAAACTCGGGGAAAAAAAACAAAAACAAAAAACCAGCCAGGCACTTCTGTAGACTTTTGCTGACAGGACAGTTACAGATAATAAATAACCTACTATTTTCCGCAAGCACCAAAAAAAAAAAAATCACAGTGCTGTATGTTAAAAAAACCCAAAAAACACAAACCAAAAAAAGATAGTAAGAAAGAAAAAGCTCATTTCCTCCACTAGCAGACATGTTTGAACCCCTCTGTATAGATGTTTGGAAGGGAAAGAACTGTATTAGACAACAAGCCGACTACATTTTTGTAGCCTCAACACAATCGTGAATCCTAATGAGAATCAGATGTGCAGAACCATCATTATACCCTACTTTCTGTGGAGCTCACCATTACATCATACTTACAAAAAGTTTTTAAAAAAAAGACATATACTTACTACCTATATACTTTATAATGCAAACTACTAGCTTCATATGCTTTACAGTCAAAAATCAGATTACAATCTCAGAATTCAAAGTTAGCTTGCAAATCACAAAAAGTGAAGTTTTGGGCTTTTACATCAGCAATGTGCGACACATTGCTGCACATAAAACAATCTCTCATTCCCCAAAGTTGAGAACTTTCAAATAATATGCACTTGAAAGCAGCACTCCAAAACATTCAGGAGTGCATTTTCAAGTTATCCACATGTTTTGATACTTGACATGTGTGTTGGAAGCCAGAATTATTATTTCTGGACATTGCATACATTATCAAAAAAATCGCACTTCTATTAAAAATACCCCATCTATTTAAAATTCTTTGGATGCGTTTTAGAAGTACTGTGAACTTATTAATTTCTCATTTGTAGTAATATAGTCCATTGAAGTTGCTATGCATTTTGAAGTGTGATAATTAGAATTAGATCCTCAACATCCTTGAAAAAGAATGAATTCAGAGTAATATTGTATACTGAAATTAACAAAGATAAATATTTTGTAACACCAAGAGACAGAGAAATATGATTTAAAGTCATTTGGATTTCTGCTTTTAAATCATAACACAGGGGAAAATGGTTTTGACTTACTTTATCTAAAGTCATATCTGGAAGTTCATCCGCGAGTTCACTAGGAGAGCTATCCGCACTGGAACCTGCCATAACTGGAATTGTGGGTTCATAGCCATAGAATGCCAGTAAATCTTCCAATGGCATGTTTCCTTCCTAATACAAGAGGATTCACAAACATTTCAACACATTGCCAAATACTTGTACACAGTTCAGGCCTAAAAGTTTAAGACATGTTCTAAAAAAAAATTTTAAAAGTAAAAAACAAACAAAGAAAAACTTGATTGAAACCAGGAATCCTGGTTAAGGATTTAAAATATTCTCAGGCACAGGACTGAAACAATTCATAATCATGCTTCTTGCCATATAGTGAAGTCCCATCAAGCTATTGAAGAAAACTGTTCACTGGATGAAAATAAAGAGTAATTATTAGAAATCCACTCCTTACCTGACTCATACTGTAAAGCACTATTTGCCTACACTTTTTCAAGACAGAAGAGAGCCTAGAAAAACTAACAACCAGTCTACAAGAGAGAAACGCAGAAAATCTTGAAGACTTTAGTCCTACATAGTTACAGCTTCCTGAGTGCAAAAACCCACAAAAGTAAATCAGTATAGCAGCTTTTAGGCCCTGCTTTCCACCTCCTGCACAATATATTTTATAATGACCATTGAGAAGGTAATAGACTGTTGATGATACAGAAGACAAAAAAGAAGACAAAGGCTTTATTTATAACTTGGGTTTTTTCTAACAGCTTTTGATCAAGTGATTTTAGTAAACATCATCATACTTGCATCCTAATACAATTAATAAAACAGTGGAGGTTTTTTTAGTTACCTGATTCAATCTGTCAAAATACTAAAAATATTTTCCAAAATTTATACCTTTAAAAGTTATATTGCTTTTAAAAATTCCTTGTTGAACTCATACACTGATTAAATTACTTGTTCTCGTTAGTCAGATAAGGTCTTAGTCCTGCAAAGACTTTTCGCAACAGGTAAACATAAACTCACGTCCAAGTCCTGCCAGGATTGAGACCTAATGTAATAAAGTGTTTAGGAAGAGTGGTGCTCAGTTTTATTTCCTCCTATTGTAGAAGCAATAGTATCATCTTATAGAGTAACAACTCCATTTTAAACACCAGATTTGGCAAGCTGTTTTGCTATTACAATTGCAAGTTCATAATCAGCAAAAATGTAATTGTGAAGGTAGCAGGACAAAAAACCAAAACAAACCAAAACCAAACCAAAACCAATCAGGAACATAAACACTGTCAAAACCACATTCAGAAAATTTGTTTTTACATGGGCTACAAAAACATAGCCTCATATTTTATGCTAAAAATTACACTTTCCTGGAACTCTGTTGACCAAAATCTGCAGTTATGCTGAATGGTGTAAGTGGGTCACAGAACAGTAATGCAAGCAGCATTAATTTGTGGGTGGTTCAGCATTCAGCAGGTGTTAAAAATGGGTGATGCACTTCCACATATGAATAAGAGGTGTAATTAGGGAAAACATGTAATTAAAGAGTGTAAAATAGAACAGAAATAGAAAAAGCCAGGGAGCATGCTGGTCATTTCGTCCATCTGCCAAATGCCAAATTGATGAAACTTAAGACATAGACCTACCATTTACGTAGCAAATGAACATGATCCATCATGACAAAAACAAGACTTTGTTTGCATATCGGAAATGCAAAACCGAAATGAAAAACAAAACAGAATGAAATACAGCTAGCTGTCACTTAACAGTATGCAAAATGTACACTTTCAACTTATATCAGATTTATAAAGCTTAGAAGTGGTAGGTGATATTAGATGATACGACTCTAAAACCTGCTTCAGCTATTTCCCTACAAAAGAAAAAGGACAACTAAATAAAAAATAATCTGAACTTAACATAACACTAGTATCTTTGAGAAGCTAAGCGCAGCCTTTTTGTGAGGATGCACTGCTGTATCATAACCAAACCCGATTTTCTTTTCTTTTTTTTTTTGACAAGTTGCAAAGGGGTGTTGCAGGAAATTGCATTATACAATACACACTGAAGAACAGGTTGAGTGTTTTTTTCACTAGAAAAGTTACAACATGTATGGACACTTACAAGAGAGCGAGACTATCTTACCTTTTCTAAATCTTCAATTTCAGAACTGAAATTTTTGCTTTCTTCCATCATTTCCTCTTCTTCAAGAGTTCGCTCATCATCATAATCGTGTACCAGCATTTCAGCAGATGGGTCAAAGTCATGATCCTCAGAAGATAAAGAGCCAACTATCAAAAAAACCTAATTTGAGTCATTTTTCCTATACCAACACAGGAAATTACATCACACACAAAAAAATAGTTGTATGTATTCTTTTACATAAAGGGTTAGAAATCTCAATGGAGTAACTGGAATAAATTCCTAACTACTTGACAAATTCAGTTGTTTTAGCTGGCATTCCCTTTTTGTGTTTGTAAATAACAGATGCAGTTTTCTTTCTTGTAGTATAGAATACTTGGGAGAAGTACCTAGACTACTGAAACAGACTTTCAGAAAGTACAATCCCAAATTAGTATTTTACTGAATAAAAGATTGTTCAAAACATCATTGAAATCATCATTAAGGTACAAGGCACATACATCACAAGATTCCTGATGCTCTAAGACCCTGATCTATAGACTCTGATCCTACATATGTATTTTATATGGTAATTAGCATAGTTTTTCACTCATAAACAGCTAATCTAGGTTAAGAATCAGCTTCCTACTAACAGCAAAAAACCAGTAAGATTAGCTTCAGATTAGTTCAGCCTCACAGATGGACCTTCTCTGAAAACTAATTTAATTCTTAGCAATTGATTTGAAAGAAAGAATAAACAAAGCAGCTTCAAGAAATATTGAGGAAAATATAATGGAAATGACAAAATGCTTCTAATGGATCACATTAATTAACGAGTCATTGTGACAGCTCTGTGGTCCAAGAGACACTTTTTCATTACTAGATACAAGTCATGCAAAAAGTAGTTATTATTTTAAGTGCATTTTGTCAACTGCTAAAAAAGGTTATAATTAGATTCAACAAGTTTTAAAGATGCAAATATTCTGCACTGCAAAGCCAGTGTTCCACAATGAAAATCACTGAACTACAAGGTTTTTTTGTTCTTTAACACTGACTTTCTCATAGCTTTCCAGGATGGGGGAAAGAAATTAATTGGGGTGTTTGTCTTTTACTTCTGGTTTCCTCTTCTAGTTCTTACATACTACTGCTTTGTCACAACCCTTGGGTTAAAACCAGCAAAGAAAACGTCTTTTAAGAATTATTTACATGTAAGAACTTATTTAGAAGTTTTGAAGGAAATAGCTACACGTTTTCAAACTTCTTCAAAGAAATAAAGCAGTATCCGTCTTCGCAGTGCTTCCAGCCTTGAAAAATAACAGTTGTATATACTAACACTTCTGAGTCGTAAAACATCTAATTATTTTTTCAGCAATTATGCTAAGCGTTCATTCCTTATATAATTAAACTTTGTTTAGCTCACTAAAGACAATACTGTGAGAGTTCATGATATCATACTGTAAAGGAGTATTCAGGCCAAAAATGTTTTTTATTCACATGGTTTTCATATTATGGTCTCATAGAACTTTCAATATAGCTGATAACTACTTCAATTAGAATAACGACATTACATGTGGAATTTTCCTACAGCTGGCCATCATATCCTGACCCAGTTTTAAAGAAGCGTCAACTGCCTTAATCTAATATATATTTATATATGTGTGTGCTCAAGAATATCGTGTCTAATCACTGTTCTAACTCACGTTTGAGTAAATGAAGCGGAAATTCTATTCCGATCACAGACTTTAGATTAAAAAGTTCCACTTCTTTGGTAGCTCTGAATGCTAAATATCCCATTTAAAATATTTAAAACCATATTTAAAAATACAAGCTCACTAAATTTCACAAATAGCTATAAAACATATCAAGCAGCCAAAGCAGAAAGCAGTTACGCAGAAGCAAGTATATTCCCCAAATAATTCTCCGAGAGTAGCCCTGCTGACGTTGACTGTTTGCTTGTGTAAAGTATTCCAAAAAACCTTAACAGCAGTTAAAGCCTTAAAAATTACTGATCATTATGATTTTAAACATCTCCTGTTATTACCAAGAAGTGAAAAATTTACACAAGCCTGTAGTTATCAGCAAAAAGAGAAGCAGGCTCTCTCCAGACTACATGGCTTTAATGAGAGGCTGACTTAAAAGCGCTACAAAACTTTGTTTTCATTTTGGGTTCCAAGCAACCAATTACTAACTGCAATCGGAGTTAAGGGAAGGACTCCACAGTGCACATCTCCTTCTCTTAAAAATCTGGCAGGCGGTGAATTTCGTGCACATGAAGCGTTAAGAAAGCTACGAGGGGATAAATTTGGGAAGGAGCAGGAAGGAGAAAGCGGCGTGCAGGTGGCAGGCCGGGTGCCGGAGCAGGAGGTGGTCGAGGACGAACCTGGGCTCGAACTCCCAAAGGAAGCCTGCGGGGAAAAGACAGAGCGAGGTGAGGGCAGCTCCCTCCGGCCCGGCAGCACGCAGGGCTCTTCGTTTCACGCTTCCAGCCCCTCCGCCCCCGGAGCTGCCCCCTTCCCCCGCCACCGGCCTCGGCTCCCACGTCCCGCCCTGCTGGCCCTTCCAGCCCGTTCACACTCTCCCATCCCTCCTTCCTTCACTCGCTCCCCGCCTGACACTCCCCTTCTCCTCCGCCGGCAGAAGACCCCCAAGAGCCGCGCCCGGCCTGGCCGGCGCTCCCGCTCCGTCCGGCCCCGGCCGGGCGGGACATGACAGAGGCAAGCAGCGGCGGAGGCAGCCGGACCGGCTGCCGCCTCTTCCCCGCTCCAAGCCCGGAGCTCGCTCCTCCTCCCTCCCGCCGGGCGTTACTCCACCGCCCGCGCAGCGGCGGCGACGCCGCCGGCCCGTCCCGCTCTCCCCGGGCCCCGGCGCGGCGGCCGCGCCCCCCTCTGCGCCCGGCCGGGGCCTGTCGGCCGCCCGCGGGCTGCGAACCCGTCACCCGCGCTGCGCGGCGCCCGCCGTGCGGCCTAGTCGCGCAGGCTCCCGCTGACCCGGCGCCGGCGGCTCCTCCGGCCGCCCCGCCGCCCCGCCGGCTCCTCCGCGCCACCGGGCCGCCCCGGAGGCGCCTTACGGGGATGTCGAGGCGGGTGAGGGGGGCCTGCCGGCGGCGGGGCCCCCCGGGGAGCCGGCTGAACACCGGCGCCCCAGCCCGCTTTCCCCGCTCACCTCCGCCATATTGGGACGACCGGGCTGAGGAGCAGCGCTGCGCCGAGTGCCCGGATGGGGCCGCTAAGCCAATGGCAGCCGCCGAGCCCCAGCCGGAGCCGGCCAGGGAGGGAGCGGAGGGGCCGGCGGGACCGGGCTGGGGCGGAGGAGGCGGCGCCGGGGCAGGGGCAGTGCCGGGACCCCACCTCCGGCGGCGCCGCGGCCTCCTGCCCCGGCCGGCGAGGGCGCTCTGCCCGCCCAGGCCCGCCGCGTCCGGGCCTTGCCCCGCCCGGAGAGGGCGCTCGGCGCCCGGCGCTGGGTCCCGGCCGCCGCCCTCCACCCGCCCCCCCCGGGGACGCCTTGTCAGGCAGAGGCTGCTGCCCACGGGGCGAGGCGAGGGAAGCGGGCGGGGCCCTCGCCGTGCTGCCTCGGGGGGCCCGAGGCCGGCTGGAGCTCCGGCGGCTCGGCCGCCTCCCGCCTGGGCCAGCGTGTCTCGCACGGCCGCGGCTTGGGGCCCTGTCCCGGGGCCGGGGGTGCGGTGCGGGAACGGCTGTGGGACCTGCATCAAGCCCCTTCCTAGGTGCCGGTGTGGAGTTTTTCCACCTAAAAGTTGAGGCGTTTTACATGCAAGTAATACCTATTCCATTTTTTTTAGTAGTATTTTTTGTCCCGGTACACGTAAGTGGGAATTAGGCCATTTTCAGCTTGATCATCCCAGGCTTTAAAGGCTCATGCTTTTAATTTTGGAGCAGCGTGTTTCAGTTTCTGGCCAAAATAGCATCTGCCATACTTGCTCTTGTCGAATACCGCTCTGCTGGAGGGTCATGTGCGTCACAGCAGCACTGAGGTGCAATGGTGCCCCAGACTGTGTCTCATCTCGGGAATTTGGGAGGCTCGTGGCTGTATCTCGCAGGAGATGGCTTCTTTGGATGTATCCTAAATTGGGTTTGCAGACAGTGTAGAGATCCCAAACTAGTTTAGGTACTTAAGCAGTGGAGCGCTATACGGTTTAATTTTTTTCTGCTGGGACCTGGTGCTCTGAGAAACAGAGTAAATGAACTTGTGCCACATGCTGCACTGCCGAGTCTACTCTAATTCCAGTATATAAACTGTGCATCTCCGAACTACACAGCAGCCTAAGATGTAGATGTACCTGCTCTTGATATGCCTGGGGTAAGAAGCTGACAACATGAAAATCCCAAGACTTCACAGAAACACATTTCTTAGGAAAGCTTTTCACAGTCACAAGCAGCTCTAGCAGTACCTCATCCTCTGATCAGTGTTTGCCTTTTTGCAAAGATATATACACCAATTGGGGAGTTTTCTGGTAAAAATGATCAGCGACAGGCTACATCAGAGCACTCTGCATGTACTCAGAAATTAAGACGGAAGATGTAATTCTTTCCACTTTTGACTGGTCTGGAATGTCATTATAACCCACTAATACTCCTTAGCCTTTTTCAGTTTTTTTCCCTTTGGAAACACCAAACCCAGTTCCTGTAACAGTTCCCTCAAAGCGTCAGCTCAAGTAAGGCAAAAGAGCTTCTTACATACACACCATGTGTAACACACGCACAAACCTGTTCACCGTATCAACAGAATACGACAGAGCAGCAGGAAGAATCCCCAATTCAGGGAAGTACCTATTTGCTACGACATAAATTTTCTCAATAGGAATTATCTCTGATTTGGGTGCAAGTAGCTATTCCCTAACTTCTGAAATAGTTTACTTCACAGTCTTTCAACAGTTTAACACATTTTTTTCAATTGTGTACAATTTTACAGAAAAATCTCCTGCTGTTAATTTGCTGGCTCAAATATTTTACCAGATTTAGATCTGAGGGGTTTTTTATTATAATTCAGTACAATCTGTCCAAGGCCCTTTATATTTTGACTAGTTGCTGTGATCTAATTATGTTAGCATTATTTCTTCTTTGACCGTCTGGATAGTTATGTTAGTGTTGATCTTCCTTTATCATCCAAGTGGCTGGAACCGCACATCTTGCTTTCCCACACATATATTGACTATATTTTATCATCCAAGTTAATCTCAGATTAAAAAAAATATATTTTGGAGTTGATTTTTTTGTTTCAATTGATTGAAACAGTAAAAAAATTGAAATAACTGAAATGAATTAGAAGAATCCAGCCTTTAAAACAAAACAAACCAAAAAACCGACAATGCAATGAAGCTGAACAGTTACAGATGAGGAGTCGTAAAAGAAAGAATGCAGAAGCTCTAGAAGAAAATCTCCTTTGCAGTTAAAGAATTATAAAATTAAGTGTTAAGTCTTTTACATTCTGCATGCTTAGGTGTACACTATCATGGATACATCCAACAGATATATGATGGTCAGAGAATACTATAACCATGTTTGAAGTCTGTGTCTCCATCTGGGTGGTGTGAATGTTGTGATAATTCTTCATTTCAGTCTGTGCTCTTCCAGCAAACCTGTTGCCCAAAGCCTTAGAGTAATCACCTCAATCGCCCTTTTTCTAGGCATAATGACAAAAAGTAACGCCTGTTTGTTCAGGAAATGAAGCCAGTCTTAGACCCTTCCGCTGTATCTCTACTAGTAAATTAAATATGCTCACTATTAAATTTCACATGTTTCCTAGACATTAAAACCACCAAAAAAGCACAAAACTGCCTACATCTGTACTTCCTTCAGAGACCGTCTGTGGCAGATGGACCATTGAATACAATAACTCCTGAAGGGTACTGAGGGGGTAGGCTGGTGGGAGCAGGGTACAAAGCATGCAGGCACCATCCAATAGTTTGGTGTTACCGTTGGCCATGGGCTAGTGCTATTTAACTTGCTGGAAAAGATAAAATTGTAAAATAACAAGTCACCATCTCCCACAAATATATTTTCCTTGAGCTTGGAGATGGGAGGGAGGAAGAAAGGAACCTCATCTGTGGATTGGGCGCATCGCTTAGTACTCCTAATCACATTGCTCGTTGTGCAGATATCATGGTTTTGAGGATTGTATTTGCAATAGAGAATGGATATGCAAAACAAGTTGTTAAATCCCCTACCTGTATCGGTCTACCAGTGCTTTAATTTTCATGAGTGCACATAACACAAATTTCTACAGTACTAACTGTAGTACTAACTGCAGTAGTAGTAGTAGTACTACTAGTAGTAGCAGTACTTTCTCCAGTACTATCTGAAACAGGCACAGGCTGAAGCATAGAAGGTTCCATCTGAATATGAGGAGAAACTTCTTAACTTTGAGGGTGCCAGAGCACTGGAACAGGCTGCCCAGAGGGGTTCTGGAGTCTCTTTCTCTGGAGACATTCAAGACCCGCCTGGCCACATTCCTCTGCGATCTGCTCTGGTGAACCTGCTTTAGCAGGTGGGCTGGACTAGATGATCTCCAGAGGTCCCTTCTAACCCCAACCATTCTGTGATTCCGTAACTGGATTCCTGTATGATGTAAGAAAGATAGACTTTCAAAAATACTGTTGGTCGCTTACCTCTCATGCCAATTTCTGAAAAAGAATAGTTTCCCTTACCTCCTTCCCAAGCTTTTAGTATTCTGCTATTTTTATTGAAAAGTTTAATTTCTCGCTAAAGAACACAGAGAAAAAGTTTTAAATTATTTACTTTTCATAGTAATAATAATAATAATTTAATTTTAGTAATAGGCAAACCAGCTTATTTTTGGTGACACCAACAGCCAGCCGATTTACAGCAAGGAGATGTTTTACCCAGACTCACAGATACAGCATGTACATGTAATGACATCACTGGTAATTACGTGAGAGACGGTGTAATGTGAGCATAACAAATATTTTAATTTAGGGGATTTTTCAATGGTTTCTTTTGTGAATTTAAGCAATTTCATTTGTATATAATCATGAATAATAGTAAACAAAAGATGAGTTATTGTAGCAGGAACTTAGGCAGCCTGACTGTCCTGGCCAAGTCACTCCCTCAGTTCCCCTCTACCAGGAGAAGCAGCTTCTCAATGAGCAGTTTCTTCTGAATCACCCATAACTGGAATGACTCTTTTTGTTTAGGTTTATTTGTCATCCCCTTTAAAGCGCCGAAGGGTTTCTATCTAGCCAGTTATATTGGTCGGTTTGCCCTCCAGCATCTTTTACCTGTTGCTCAGATAGCCTGTAGTGAGTTTCTCCCTCTTTCTAGGCTCCAGAGTCTTCCCCATCTTTTCTAAGTGCCAGTAATGCATCTTCTCACTTCCCGGGTAGCATATGGCTGCCTGTTCCTTGGCAGGGATTCATACTCACAAAGCTCCTGCCCACCACAGCACCCTCTGGCATTTCACAGAGCTGGGCTAATGAAGGCTTGTTATCAGGGACCACCTTCCGCTGCACCCTACAGCCCTCCCAGTTTTACCACTGAAGCGACAGGACAATACTGGTGTGAAGGGGATGAGCCCCATGCTCCCTTGAGGGCACACCTTTCCCAGGAAGTGCTTCTTATTTGGAGAAAGCGGCTTTCTGATTGTCTTCATACAGACACAGGGCTTTGCTTGCAATATAAATGAAAACAACTGTTAGCTATGCATAGAAAAATGGACGACCCAGTACCTCCTCTGTGTGCCTTACTGTTGGGCAAGGGGAAATGTAGGAATTTTTAGTGAAAGGGTAGGTGTGTGATTAAATTATAAACAATTTTCAGCATGACAAGAAAGAATTTCTCCTTAGTATTACACCTCGCTAATTTTCATTTCATGGCATCAGCAGCTGTGTCATGTTATATGAAGGAAAAATACATCGTGCTTTTCGGTGTCTCTCTGTATTTTAAATGCATAAACAATAGCCATCATAATTTGAAAAATATTTGCAGGAAACGTGCTTTTACTTAGCAAAGTACTGCTATTCGCCATTCTGGCAAAGTTAGTATAGTGTAATAGGATATCATTGTTTTGGAAGAACTGAGAAAGAATATTTCCTAAACAGGAAACACTGTACTTGTGTTTTGCCTATTTCTTTTGAGCCAATTTATAATAATTAGTAAGTTTAGAAAAAGTATCATCATTGTCTTTTGAAAAGTTCATGAAGATACACAAGCATTTATATTCTGCAGATGTGAAGACTAATGTACAGAAAAGTAAAAAAAAACCCACAGCCAGTATCTAATTGAGGTTCTCTGGCAGAAGTGAAAATCAAAACAACACAAAGCTGATTAGAAGCTATTGCTTCACCTTCGTAGATTAAAGCTTGTATTTCAGGGATTTCAAACTTAGAGTTATTTTCCACTTATTTACAAATAGCAGACATTTCCAATAGCAACATACAAAAATCCCACTATTTAAGAGTACGAGTATCACTCATGTTAGATGGGTGTCCAGTAGGAAGGAACCATATCTCTAAATAACAAATAAGTGAAAGCCTCTGAAATATGTTTAGAAGGATCTGGAAAACAGCATAACATAGCTCCAGGAAGATAAGTCTGAGAAAATACTTGATTTGCTTTTGACCCTATTCACAGCCTTTCATACCATTAATGTCCCTGGGTTTTTTTTTTGTTTGGTGTTTGTGTGTGTGTGTGTTTTTTGGGGGGGTGGTGGTGTGGGTTTTTTTTTTTGTTTTGCTTTTTTTGGTTTGGTTGGTTGGTTTGTTTTGGGTTTTTTTTGTTTTGTTTTGTTTTGTTTTTGTTTCTGTGGGGTTTTTTTGGCAAAGTTTCAGTTGACAAAACCATACAGCAGATAGTAGAAAGTTCTGATGCCTGCATTTGTCCGTTTAGGGCAAAATAGAGAAAGAGGAGCAGCTGAGAAAGAGATTTCCCGTTTTAACCTTTTGCATTTAACCTTGTTAGAATACTAAAGCTTTGCTGGGGCATTTCAGCCTGGTTTAAAGATGTAAGAAAACTTCTGCTAGTCAGAAAGCTACTTTTAGTCTTTCTTGAAGTACTTGTAAGTGAATCTTATTTTGGTCATCTGATGCATTTTTTTCTCTCAAAGGCTGATTGGTAATAAAGGCAAGGAACTACAACAGCTGAGCCAAATCTATCAACCTTGACAGTACTTCTTTTGGGTGATCATGCCACCAAACTCAGTGAGCTAAATCCCACAGTGTTTAGTATATATGACAAAATCTAGGCTTCTAGCAGTTCTAGCAAACAGATCTAAAAAGCAGTATGTGTATTTTGTTTGGTTGGTTGGTTTTGGTTTGGTTTGGGGTTTTTTGGGGGTGGTAGGGAAAGATTATTCTATTAAGTAGGTAAGTTAATATAGCTGACAGATTTTTCTACATTAAATTCCTTCATCAGGTCTGTCTGTGTACAGAAGCAACACATCTCTTGTGCCAGTTACCTAAGGTGAGCCTCTTTAGTGAACGCACATTTAAAAAACATGAAAATATGTATATTGATGGTGGGCAAAACTTGCAGAAAATGCTTACAAAAATGGCTTTCTTCACTTTAATTGGATGTGAAAAGTTTCTAAATCAATCTAGTTGTTAAAAAAATGGGGGAAATAAAATGTAAACTTGATGTCAATACAGATTTTTTTAAAGAAAAAGGGACAAATGAAATAGATTTGGCTATGAAATGAACATGCATTAAAATGAGATCTGCTCATTTTTAAGTATGTGCAAGATCCTATCATCATCCTTGTCATCTGGTCTCCTTATTTCAAAATTAACACGCTCTAAGTTCACAAGTTAGCTACGTTCATTTTAGGGAAAATGCAGGAATTTCATTGTATAGAGAAAAGGGTAGGATAAAGACAAGCATCTTAGGAAAAATTTGTCACTTGGTATTGCATGTTCAGTTCATAATTCCTTCACCTTGTTCCTTTTCATCTAAGCAGTTTCTTGTGATTAACAGTTATTATTTTGCGCTCTTTGTGAAATTCAGAACAGTCAGTATTCACTTGCTGTTACTTTGCTTTCCAGGGTGGAATGGAGCAGAAGTTGAGTACATTTAGGATTTACTTGTTTATTATTTTAGAGAAGGTGTATAGCATGACTTGATCTTTCAACAGAATGAACGTAATGTAGACGGCATTCATCCAGGACATAAGTGATGAACAGTTGCACTCTTTTAACCTCAGTTCATTAACTGGATAACTTACATGCAAGGAATACTACTTAATGGAGATAAACCATTAAAATAGTTTCAGATAACCCTTGGTTTAATAGTGCCTGGTGTTTCTGAAATGCATTCTTGGAGATGGATACTTTTACTGTTAAAGGGGGAAAAGCTACCAGTGAGGTTATTTTCAGTTACAATATAGGTGAAAAAGCTGAAATGGAGAAGCTGCTTTTTTAAAAGCTTGATTCTTAATAATCTTTTTACCTCCAATTAGTACAACAAAATAATAGCCTCTGAGTTCTTATCCTGGCTATTCACTAGTGTCACCAAGATATTGATTCTTTCAGGTAGAAACAGCTATTCTCTTGAAAGAGATAAAATGACCTATTAATTTCAATAATACAGGTCAAATTTATACTTATGTGTCATTCAAAATTAATACATAGGTATTGCTTGAAAATATGAACCGTTAACTACAGCTTTATTGAAGTCTTCACTGAGAATGCTGCTCCCATCAAAGTTAGTAGTAATTTTAATATTAAAGTTCTTCAGAAAAGAATCAAGAGGTACTTCTGTTTTAATTTTCAGACCTGTTTAGTACTTACTGATTGTATTAAAGTGCATTGGACATGGAGATGCTCAGAACTCTTGGAAGATTGAATAACTAGAGGTTATACATCTTAAGATGCAAATAACAATGGTCAGTTATTTAATACGGTCAAATCCCATTGTCTTATTTGTGTAGGCAGACCCACTGAAATCCTGAAGCAATTGGAAAAGTCATTTTACCTTCTTTTCCTGGAAGGGACAACACATGAATAGACAAGCGGAGATACCTTTTACTAGTAGTGTTCATCGTGTAACTGCAAATGATAATGTATAGATGTTGCTACGCGCTTTTGTATAATGCTTTCATTCTTCTGATTTTGTTACTTAAAATGTCCCATATAATGAACATGGAGCTGAAAGATATTTAAAACTTCGCAACAAGGACTGTTTATTAGAACTGTGTTTGTACTGACGAATTCTCACTGTGTTTGTCATCTGATTATACAAATACTCTTCTGTTGAGAAGAATATACATTAGAATTATTATTATTAGGTGGCCATTTTCTTTCTAGCTTTTAAATATTGGGCTCACTGCATCAGAAGCGTTCTGGATCACATCTGTATTAATCAGATTTTAAACCCGTTACATGAAGATTTTGATTTTGGCCTTCTCCCTGGTTCTGTGGTTCACATTGCATATTTGCCATTGTGGGTTTTTAGTAAAAGGTAAAGTGTTGTTTTGTGTGTCTTCATGGAGCGACACAAAAATGTGTAACAGTAAGGAATTAAGTATGTTTCTGTATTTTTATTTAATATTTGCTTAATTAACAATCTGAGTGTGTAATATACTTGCATAAGTCTCTTGCATTCTTCTCCTAGAACAAATGAAAGTCAGCAGATTTCAAGTGCCTGCCAAAATACATTTTCAACTTTTGGTCTTGTACTTCCTCCCATCATCCAAGTTTGCAGTAAATAATATAAATTCATTATACATTTTTCATATTAAAATTAGTTCTAAGACTTGTACTTAAACATGGATGGTTACTATTTGGTGGGAGTTAAAATGTTTCTGGTTTCATTTCTTATATGTCAGCATTTCCCACACATTTTGGTTTCACTGTATTTATTCAATTCTTTTGTATACTGATGTAGACAGTCCCTCAATATGGAATGACCTCTCTCTCTTTAGTTGTCTCACAGTCTATAGTCTGACCTACACCAAACAGAACCTTAAATTACATATGGTATTTAGAATATTACATTTGGATGAAAGTGCTAAATGTGTCTTTCTTGTCCCTCCATCAGACTACCCAGAAGTACCTCAGTCATTTAAACCCAGTAATTTTTGGCTTGTTCTTAAATCTCAGCTGTTGTCTAAATTCCACGAGTCACCCTTGGCGTATATCATGGTTCATTGAAAGGACTTTTAAAAACGTTTGTGAGCACCTGTGGCAAAAATCTTGACCTACATTTCTAAGTTTGCTTAACGAATGAGAACTGTTCATATAGGTATATCTTCCATCCCATACTAATTTCCAATGTAAATTTCATCATAACCTCCTATAGCAGTTTTCATAGATGTTCAGCTCAGCCTTCCTAGTTTCAGAAGCTGTTTCTATTAAATATTGTGGCAGTTGCACATCCCACAATGAGATGCGGAGCTTTCAATAGGGCAGTTGATGGCTCTTTAGCGCCTTTTGTGCCCCACTGTGCCTGTCCCCATGTACAACCCTTGGTGGGTGCTGACAGTCACATCCTCCCCCCTACCTGGGCACAGTAAGTCCTCACATTCACCTCCCGCAGCTGGGGGAGCAGGAGGGGAGGGATCCTTGCTCAACACACAGTATCCTCAGCCAAGGAGGAAGCTTCTGGACCATGCATGTAATGACCATAGCCAGATCTGACTGGGCTACAAAATGGGGCTGCTGCCAAAGACCCCCTTGGAGTGGTCTTCTTGGAGCAGAGGGACTGTGAACGGAGCTCTCCCCTTAGAATTGGACAACATCTAAGGAGAATTCTTGGGATTGAGAGCCCTCATCTTCTCCCTGGTTAGTGTTATGACCCTGAGTGAGTCCTTGCCTACCCTGGGCAGGTGATTACTTCTTCTGGGTACCCCTGAGTGAAAGTAGCCTCTTGTTTTGTGAGTGCGTGCATGCTGTGGATCCTCATTATTCTTATATGGTCTTACAGTAATAATATCCTCAACTGGTATCCAAACCTGTGCTTTGTAATGTTGACAGAGTGCCGAATAATTTTGGATAAACCCTGTTTCTAGTTGTTTTTCTTTGCTGAACGGTTCTGGCTATAATAGTCTGTTTGGAGCTTGTTCCCTGCCTAAATTGACTTTTGGGGTGCCTCCATGATGAATATCAATCACATTAATGCTCTCCCTCCCTTCTGTGCTCTATGTACTTCTGAAGATGCAGATACAGCTTCGATTTGGAAGATCAAATGACATGTTTTTTAAAAAAAAATGCTATAAATATTGCTTCACAAGTTTGACATTCTGGCAATCTTCTGTCCTGTTCTTCACGACAGACAATGACTATGTTTATGCTAGGATTTCTTCCTCAGTAATAGAATACATATGGTTTTATCAGCATAGTTTAATTATTCCCCCCACAAGCAAAGCAACCTGTGTTAGTAGAGGCATTGTTTTGCTGGTATAAACTCTGTGTACACCAGGAGAACTGGCTCGTATAGTTAGGCTGTGCATGGCAGGAACCTCATCACAAACCAAAGTCACATGCCAGCAGGCTTGCAAATTCCTTTAAATTAATCACCACATGCTAAGAATGGCCCCGTTGACTTTGCTGGAACAGCTTGAATGCTCATGGCCTATAAAATACAGTGTGTTAGAAGAGAAGAGCTCTTGATTTGAATTTTGAAAAGTGGTTTGCCACTGAACTCCATAAGGCAAGGACATTACCTCAGCTGTTTGCTGGGTCAAACCTTGCTTTTCATGAAGTGGAAATGGCATTATACTGTCTTTTAAGAAACAATTAGAGATACACATCAAACCCATTTCCTATTAGTACTTTAAAGTAATTTCCCCAAGGACTATCACAGCTTTTCCTGTGGTTACTAAAATTGGTATGGTTATTGTCACCGGAAGGAAATAGATGGATCATATATGTAGCAACACAAACAGAAACCTATTAGGAGGACTGATACAGAATCATAGAATCGTTTAGGTTGGAAAAGACCTTTAAGATCAAGTCCAGCTATTAACCTAAAATTGCCAAGTCCGCCACTAAACCGTGTCCTTAAGTGCCACGTCTATACATCTTTTAAATACCTCCAGGGATGGTGACTCAACCACTTCCCTGGGCAGCCTGATCTAATGCCTGATGACCTTTTTAGTAAAGAACGTTTTCTTAATAGTCAACAGCTTGAGGCCATTTCCTGTTGTCCCATTGCTTGTTACTTGGGGAAAGAGACCAACACCCTCCACGCTACAACCTCCTTTCAGGTAGTTGTAGACAGTGATAAGGTCTCCCCTCAGCCTCCTTTTCTCCATGCTCAACAACTCCAGTTCCCTCAGCTGCTCCTCGTAAGACACATGCTCCAGGCCCTTCACCAGCTCATTGGTCTTCTTTGGACCTGTACCGCTGCCTGGGGTTGTTGTGACCTAGGTGCAGGACCCAGCACTCAGCCTTGTTGAACCTCATACAATTGGTCTCAGCCCAACAATCCAGCTGGTCCAGATCCCTCTGTATGACCTTCCCACCCTCAAGCAGATCAACACTCCCACCCAACCTGGTGTTATCTGCAAACTTCCTAAGGGTGCACTCAATCCCCTCATCCAGATCATTGATAAAGAGATCAAACAGAACTGGCCCCAATACTGAGCCCTGGGGAACACCACTCGTGACCAGCCACCAATTGTTAATAGACTTGACTCCATTCACCGCAACTCTTTGGGCCTGCCCATCCATCCAGTTTTTTACCCAGATATGGATGAATTGATAATGTCCTGCTACTTAACTGTGTTTCTCTTTGGATACCTGCAGTACATAATGTATTACAAAGCCAGAAAATGCTCAGAATAGCTGTGCGGAGTGGGTACTTTAGCCATAATACACTCAAATGAATTGAAAGATCATTTCAGATCATTAATATAGCCTTAAGTGCATGTTGTCAAGGTGGCCTAAAGATGTGTCATTAACTTTATACACTTGTTTTCATGTTGCTTTGCATTCACATCTTGTTTTCCTAGATACTGTTGCCCATCGTATTTTTGGATTTTATATGTTGCTTTGGGACTTGTATATGATTACTTTGGTCAGAGCTTTCTTGGTATTACATGTGTTTGAAGCACACATCACAGTTGAGTCCTGGAGTCCTGAGATGTTTTTGGTGATTTTTCCTGACTGAACAAACCTGTTACCTTCTAGATACTACTGCAACATGTGTCTGATATGAGTTAAATTGATCAATATATAGGTTATAAATTACTATTTTGACAAAGATTTTAATAATGGCACTTGAGCGTGTGGGCCATTTTGGTACTATAGTCCTAGTGGCCATACCTGGATGCATCAGACTTGGGTGCTTGGCTGGTGCCATGGTTTGCAGTCAGACCAGATGGTTAAGTTCTGCCTTGCCTTTCCTGTTTATGGTTTCGAGGTTGGCAACAGTGAAATTAATTGAGGGGCATTGGGTATGCCCTGACACCCTGCCTGGGGAGCCTGGTTTCTGCAGCACGGGTAAAGGCAAATAAAAGGACAAACAATCTCAAGGATGGGGTATAGAAAGGAGGTTGCAATGCAGTCAAGATTGTGATGGAAACCTAGAAAAAACACCACTGCTGTTAGAAATTGTAACTGGGGTTGACTGTTCCGAGTCGAGCTGGAGATAAATATGACCATAACAGTTAAGGAGGTTCTGTCATTTTTTTTTAAGATGAAACTGTCATATGCTTTTCTAGTTTTTCATTTTTTCAGTTGTTAATTTTTAGTAGCTTTTCTAGTATTTGCTGTTTTCTAGTAATTTTACCAAATGAAACCAGGTTATTTCTACAGCATATATACACCTGCAAAATACATTAAAAATCCTACTGCTTGCTTGGACTTTGAGACGTTTGTAAAAAAATCAGTGCATAATGTCAGTTCCTACAATAATTTAAATCTCATAGAGGAAACTGCCATTGCAAGAAAATCCAGAATCAAATGCAGGCTCTAAAAACACTTGCCAGTACCCTTTCTAATGATATTTAAACATAATTCTGCATATTTATTTTTTCATGTAATTAATTGGAGAATAACTTGACTTGTGTTGGAAACGAGGTTTCAAAATTGCAAAACGGCGATCTAAGCATCTAGTTCCCAGGCTGCAAAAACTCACCGAGTTTCTTTCAAAAGCGCAACGCGCAGACACGGCTGCACGTACGTCACGCAGATTTCCACCCTCCAGCTCGTACGTTAAAGCCGTTTGTGTGGATTCAGTGAAGGCGCTGATTTTTTGTGGCTTGTTCAAATAGCGGCTGTTGCTTCCTTTACCGGCGCCGCGGTTTCACCCCGTCCGCTGCCGGTGCGAGCTGTGCTCCGCCTGGCTGAGGTGCGGGAGGCCCGGGGGCGCCGCTCTGCCCGGAGGTACCGCCAGCGCTGGGGACCGGCGCTCCCGGGTGCCCGCTGCAGCCCCGCCGCCCGCGCACCTCGTCAGGGCGGCAGAGGGTTTTCGCTGGCGCCGACCGGGCGGCGCTCGCCGACCGTGTCCGCACGCGTACGCGGCGCACGGACCTTCTGGCGGCCGGTCGGGGCCCCGCGCTCCCCGCCTGGGCTAGTCCGGCCGGCCCGCGGCCTGAGCCCGCGCCTCGGTTCCGCTGCCCCGGTTCGGCAGCTCAGCGTTGTAGCGCCGGTGCCGGTAGGGGTGATGCCACGCGGCCTGAGGGGTGCGCCGCTGCACGGTTAATTACGGCGGCGCCAGGGACTCCCGCGGGCGGGGCGGGTGCGGGTGCGGGGGCGGGGCGCGCGCTGGGGATTCCCCCGCCGCCCCGCGCGGAACTTTCGGGATTGTTCTGTGACGTCACGGCAGGGGGGCTCCCGCCGGGCGGGGGCGGGGTCGCACCCTCGGCGGCGGCCGGGAAGCCCCGCCCCGGGCTCCCGCGGGGTCGCGCGGCGGCTCTCGCGAGGCTTGCTCGCGCGGAGCATTGCGGCTCGGAGCGGCGCCATCTTGGGAGCGAGGCGAGCGGGGCGTGAGTGCGTGCGCGTGAGTGTGTGTGAGTGAGTGAGTGAGTGAGCGTGTGTGTGTGTGTGTGCGCGCGCCCGCCCGTGCGGCGCTCTGGCACGCGCGGCTCTCGCGGGGCCGGGGGGGCAGCCCCCAGGGCCGCTCTGGCGGCGGCGGCCGGGGGCGGGCAGGGGGCGCGGAGCGGCCGGGGCGGGTACTGCCGAGCGGGGCGCCGGGCCGCCTCGGTCCCTCCCCCGCCGCGCCGCCAGGCCCGCCCTCGGGGAGGGCAAGGGGGAGCCGCCTCCGGGACCCCGGCGGCGCTGAGCGCTGCGCGGGGGCGGTGCGGCCTCCTCCCCCCCCTCCCCGGGCAGGCAGGGCAGACGCCCGGCGCGGGCCGGCGGATCCCTTCCCGGTGCCGCGGCAAAGGCCGGCGGCGGCCAGGGAGCTGGGGCCCTGCCCGCGCCCTCGGCGGACGGTCGGCCCCGGGGCGGCGGCGCTTTCCCCGGGCGCCGGGGCTTCCCCGGGCGCCGCCGCCGCTCTGCGGGCTCCTCCCGCGCCCAGTCGCGGGCCCCGGCCAGCGCCTCCCCCCCGGCTGCGCCCTGCAGACCTCTTCATCCTCCCCAATAAAATGAGAAATGTCCCTTTCTTTTCCTTTTTTTTCTTTTCTTTTTTTCCTTCCCTTCTTTCCCTCCGTTGTGAGAGGTGGGAGAGCGCTGTCACTGACGGGCTGCGTTCTCTGGGACGTGAGTGAAGGTTTAACCGAGGCTTCTGCGCTCGGGTTCCTCTCGCTCGTCGTGTGCGTGTTCGGTTTTTGAGACTCAGGTCTGTGTGTTCGTCTGACGCCAGTTCGCGTTTCAGAAGGGAAAACTGATTGTTCTGGTTCTTTTTACCATAGGCAGTGTGGATTACAGAAGGAGTCCTGGGTGTTTGCAGCCTTCTGCTTCCGCTGGTAGGGAGAAGGTGGAGACCGACCTGCAGCACCTGCTTCTTGTGGAAGGGGAGAAATATCAGACACTGTCTGGCATTATTTTTCCAAGTGCTTCCTCCTGAAGAGTCTTCTGAAAGAACCAGTAGGCGTCTGAGAAGTGAACTGGAAGTTTGAAGTCGTGAGGGTTGTTTGTGTTGTGGTTTTTTTTTTTTTTTTTTTTCCCCTAGCAGTGTCGAGCACGTCGTTCTTGGACGCTTTTGTCCTCATGGCTTGTATACGTGGCTAAATTTATCAAGTTCTGAATACTTCAGCTGCCAAAATAAAGTGCTTTTTTGCTTTTAGATACTTTTTTATTCTTGGCAACATTCTTTCTGAGTCATAAACGTAACCAGTGCTTTTAGATGACTCCAGGTTAAATGCAGCCTGAGTCACTGTGTAGACATTACTGAAAAGTTTAATGGCAGATATTTTCACTCTTATCTTATTTTTTAGATTTTCTGACATAGCTTTTGTCATTTTGCAGTGAGATCTATTTTCTAAATGAAGAATCTAATAGACATTTGTTTATCGTTTTTTCTTTTATATTTTATTTAAAATTTTGTTGAAAAATAATGTTGCCAATAAGCAGTATGGAGGTATCCAGATAGCTGTTGTTTACAAATGTGTCTGTTACCTGAAGCTAGGAAATGTTCCGCAATTCAGATGTGAAAACTGGATTTTCAGCTTCACAGTTTTTGGTGTAAAAAGTGTATTTATTTCACCTGGAGCTGATGCTTCTTATAGTGATATGTACATGGAATAGACAAGAGAAGAAGCTGTCAAAGAAAAAAGAAGCTTTCTAAGACGGTTGGCAAATTTTGGAAATAGCCTTCTGGAATCTGTAAGCAAGAAGGATGGGTAGCTGATTTCGGTGAGGTCGCATCTATGTGAAACAGCTACGAATGTAGTATCGACAAGAATTCGGGATATATCTCAAGGAAAACTGGAAAAATACTCATCACGCAGTACTAACGCCTTGTGCAGTCCTCTTGGATTAGGTAAGTAGTGTTCATAAGTCAGTTTATACCCGAAGCATTTTATCAGTAGAGTGGTTAAACCAGTAATGTTTACTGCTTAGATGTTGGTTTTTTTGAGAATGTTCAAATGAGCTTGCAGAACCTAATTTTTACTTGCTGTTTGTAATAATTAATGGAATAATTCTTTAAGAATTTGAAGAATACATATGCAAGGAGAAATGTGTAGGTAGGAGAGTGATTTTTCTGGGAGATTAGAAAATAGCTACATCTAGACTGAATCCTGTTTTTCACGGTAATATTGTAATCTCAACAATGAGCTGTTATACTTATTGAACAAGCCTGCTGGATGGCTTGCACATCTCAATCTTTGCATTTGTATTAGATTTTTTTGCAGCGTGGAGGTACTGATAGTATAGTTTTGTGTGTGTGGTTTTTTTAATTTTTTTTTGCCTTCCACGCTTTTTTGTCACTTATGGAAGTGATATTTTTTACCAAAGATTAGTTTACTGCATATGCAAACTAGCTTTTTCATGTTTTGGTGTTTTATGGTTGAGTTCAGTTGAGTTGAGTTCAGTTGAGTTCAGTTATGGCTGAGTTCCGGTTCTGTAATGAGAATGAATGAGTCTGGTCTGCAAGTGTAATGTTACAAAAAGCCTCCACCTTTTTGGAAAGATTCAAAACAAAATCTAGTGGTGTATTAACTAATTTTACATGTTATTTTTAGATATATTGCTGTCTCCTTCCTCCCATAGTCGTTAAATGTTTCTGAAGATATAGTTTAAATGTTGAAATTAATATATTTTTTAAATTTATTTTTAATATTTTTTTAATATTTTTAAAAATATATTTATTTAATATATCTTTTGTAGGTTTGCATTCAGCTGAATTGCTGCTGCCTCAAAGAAAATGGAGCTGGACAGAGCAACTTAATTCAAAAGTCAGTGGTAATTTTACTAAAATTCTCTACCCCTTACCCCATCTTGATTATTCATAAAGCTTTAAATAATTGGGTAGCATTATTGGGTAGCCTGTAAACCGAGTGTCTGGTAAAGGTGTCACATTTACCTTAGTCGCCACTTTCTAAAAAGTTTTTCAGAGCTTCTGTAATACTGAAGTATTAGTAGTAGTGAGCTTATGGAAAAGAAAAAAATTATTTAAGGCCAATGCAAAGGTGTTTGTCAAGATGGCTTTTGTTAAAGCCTTGTAGAACAAGCATATGAAACTGTATCTAAAGATTACCACAGCATTTCTTGCCCCTGTAGCTTCTTACTAATAATTTGACCACAAATGAAAGATTTGCATCTAAATAATTTTTTTAGATTCTTAGGCTCACTTGAAGTAGTAGTTTTTTAGATTCTTAGGCTCACTTTGTTTTTTGTCTATTACATGGTCATAAACAATAATAATACAAGTACTCCTTAACTCAGAAAAAATGATGTCTCTTTTTTTCAACCTATTAACTTTCAGTGCTATGAAGTACTTCTCTAATTTGACAAGAGGCTCCCACTGAAGCCAAAGAGTTGCATCCCCCCACTTAACTATTTTGGGTGACATTTTTATCTGCACCCTTTCCCTTCTGGATGTTTTGAGGAGTTTGCTGGCTAGCTTCATTAAATTAACTCTATATTCACATCTCTCTGTTTGCTGTTAGGATAATTCTTATTTTCTTTTCAACGTGTTTGCACTTGGGAAGTGCAGTTGTTCTTGTTCATATGCATATGTATTTCACAAGGATTTAGGCATGTTTTACAGCTTTGCCCTTGTACCTTAAGCAAAATTCATACCTGAGTGAGGCCCATCGAAGAGAAAATGCCTAGCATGCTGGTCCACTTTAATTCCTTCTTTAGGTTTTATATGTATAGTGCTGAGAGTCTATTACGTGTTTTGCAGACAACTATGAAGATAAGGTCCTTGCCCCTGAGAGCTTATACCTTAAGCCTTGAGGTAAACATAGCTTTTGTACTGGAATAACTGTCAGCAACATGGCTCTTTTACCAATTCATTTATTCTGGCAGAATCCTGAAATGGGTACATTTGTATTGAGGAATTGTCTGGAATGGTGTAGGCTGCTCTGCTGTGTGAAAAAAATGTTGATGGAAGCTTTTAAGAGTAAGCAGAGTTTAAATCCCTAGCAAAGATTAAGTGGAATTACATCTGTAAAATGATATAGGGAAATGATGTAGATATTTAACTTTGCTAGAAGAACTTCAGAATTTAATGTGCTCTATGTTCCTTTATTTTTGTCCTCCATTCTAGTGAGATTTTTGTGTTTAAACCGTGTGGATAAAACATTGTGACACTGACAGTTCATCAGTAACTTCTGGGGAAGATGCTTTTTATTCTTTATTTTTTAGTACTGTAGGAAACAATTATTTTGCAAATATAATAGGCCCAGGCAGGATCTCTCAGCAAAGCATATTTTAATAATGATTTTGCAAGACCGAGTGTTCTACCTAAAGGTAGGCACACCTAATAGGGCAAAAAGCCCCTGCTTATATCTCTCCAAAATCCCGGCCGCAATTTCCCTCCCCTGTTCCCCACTGGTTGGGTACTTCAGGGTTTACAGACTACCCCAATGCGTACAATACCCTTCCCCATATCAATATGGATTCCTGGCACTTTGGCTACTCTTCCCCCTAAATTAACTTGTAAATACAGGTATCAGTATATATTCCGGGAAGAGACTGTGTTTTACATTAAGAATTCATAGTCCGATGTCTCTCGGTCCTTCCTGCTAAATTAGCTTGTAAATACAGGTATCAGTATGTATACAGGTGTCAGTATATATTCTGGGAAGAGACTGTGTTTTACATTAAGAATTCATAGCCCGATGTCTCTCGGTCCTTCCCCCGTGCTGGGGTCAGGTGCCAGGTCCTCAGTTATGTAAAAACAACAGTTCTTCGTTAAACGTTCCTTATGCTACTAGGAGTAAGTTCTGTCCTGCAAGGGGAACTGTATGCAGACCTTATTATAAACAGACTTGAATGAGACTTGGCATGCTGTTTGATTTGGTTCTTGGTAATGTGTGTGTTTGAGCAGTAGTAGCACAGAATAGCTGATGATGATCCCTTATGTGGTCCTGTCAACTCTTTCACAGTCACCTCCTTTTGTATTTTTAGTAAACATAGTCTGGGAAACAGATTAAATACGTGGAATTTTCTGTGTTAAATGCTCAGCATATGTCAAAACTGCTACCTTTTTCAACTGCTTTGTCTTCAGATCCTTGCGAAGACTCCAAAGTGCAAAAGAATTCCTGGTGATTTTGTTACATAATGTATGCTGAACAGAGTGGTGATGTTTTTGCACTAATACTTCAGCTTTTAGACTTTGAACCTTGCAAAGGGCAAGAGATTAGTGTTTATCTAGCTTTCTGCTAAATGGTACTGCAATTGTGTAGGGTTTCAAGCAGAAGGAACCTGGTCCTAGTTTACCTTCAAATACGAAGTTATTCTATGTTACAAAATGGTTCACTTTTTTAAAATTTACATTTTAGTACAATGCAAGAAGGAAAAACTACTTTGGATAAAAGTGGTGATGAAGTTATTTGAAGCTCTCTCATCGACTTTGGCTGTTTCTAAAACATTTCTTAGAAGATGTTTTGATTGTTGTGACATTAATATTTGATTCACAGAAGCAATGTTAACCCTGTTTCTTGTGAACTATATGTATAGAAGAGGGATCATATGATAAAGAGCAGTTGTTGGGATTTTTAGAACACCAGTGTCTCCTCAAGTCTGCTGACATTCTAGAATCTTATGCAGAACAAAGGGTGCTCACATAGGAACTTGAGCCCTAAATAGAAATGAAGGTGGGTTTTCCTTAGCTTTTTTTGCTTGATTTTTTGCTAAATCATTGTAAAACTAGGTTTTAGGGCTGTGGCTGTACTAGAGAATGTGTTGGCTTTAAATGGTTAAAAAATTGACTATTACAGTTTGACTCCATACACTTTTAATGCACCTTGAAGATGTTCAGATTTGACAGATTTGACCTTGCTCCATCCTCAGTGTTGTGCAGGAAGCCTTAGTTCTCATATTTCTTTTTAACGGATGAGTCAAGTATATTTTCGTTTGTTCTTCCTTATTGTCCAGTGCTACAATACTCACCAGAACAGTTCTGTATTGGATGGTGGGGACAGGGTGACTAAAACTGGAGTTTACTTGCTATGCAGTAGTACAGTTAAGAAAGAAGAGGCTTCAGCTGAATTGTTCAGAACTTTTTAATGTATGTTGATCTAATGGGAGAGAAGACCTTAAAGGTTCAGCTCCCTTTCCTTTTATTTGAGGTACAAGTCTTTGACAATCAATTTTGGAGGACCAAAGAACTTGAGTGAATTAGGTGTACTAATTTTATCTTGTTTGTAAACCATGTGTCTGTAAACCCTCTTCTACACTGAAATGTAGTGGGAGGGTGACACACATGCTTTCCCTTCAAAGTATTAAATGGTTGGCTGTAGAGATTTAAGCTTTTTGTGTTGTGGCTGTGCATTTATACGGAGAGAAAAGAAAGGAAATAAGTATTTTTTTGTTTAAGTAGTTGTCATGTGTTTGCAGCAATTTGTGATCAGTAGAAATGCTTCAGCTTTCAAAAATTCAGTAAAGCTCGTGATAGGGTTTGGATATTCTATTAACTTGCAAATTTTGGTTAGCAAAACAACTTGAAGTTAGCTTATTTTGCTTTGTTGAAATTAAATGAATCGCAGACTAAGGAAGATCTCTAATAAGCTGTATCTCTAAAAGGGAAATGAAAATTGAGATGTATAGAGTTTAAGCAAAAGCATTGTTTAAAGCTTGCACTTACCAACTTTACTTCAAATTAGCACTACTCTTGACTGGAGATAACAGGGAAGGTTCTGTTACCACGATAAATATTTTGTTTAAAAGAAAATGTGTTTTTGTGGAGAAGGGAAAACTTTTCGTGGAGTGGTTTATTTTAAAGGCCTGCTTAGTTTGAGAAAAATCCTGAACATTTCTGCTTGTGAAGGAGAGACTGTGTAGTCTGGTTAGGACTTGTGCATATAGTTTCTTTGCCTAATTTAGAGCAAAACTTTGTATTTTGTCTATGACTGATGCTCAACAGGTGAAATAAACTTTTGAAGCTGGTCCAAGATGGGAGAACTAAAGTGTAAATTTATTCTGCAGTTCAGTTCCTCCAGAATTACTCTGTTTTAGTGAGAACTTTGCCTGCTGCTTCTTCAGAAAAAAAAATGACCTTGGTAAAGAGACATATCTTATTGTTGTCATGAAATGCAGTACAATTTGTGTTTAGCATATCTTTGATAGCAAATGTTCAGTTTTGTTTACCTCCTACAAAATTTTGTGCCTCCTTTTCCTTCTTTTTAGATGGTCACTAAGATGTCATACAGACTTGTTTACTAGATGCCTCTGAAATTCATATATACACTTTGTTTGTCTTCCTGACTTATTAAGGTTTTGATATACTTGCTGTAGCTCATTACCAGGGAAGGAAAGCAGAAGCAGTAGCAAGAAACTTGAGACACTGAATGATATATAACCTTTTATTTTTCCTGCTGTCATAACAACACTATAGTGTATTTTAATTCTGATGGCTTACAAGCTTCTTTACCCCATTTATAAATATTATATTAAAAATTATGGTGACAGGATGAGGGTGGGTTGTCAAACAAGTGTGTAACTGAGGGTGGAGTTAAGGTTCCTACATGTAATTCATGGATGTGAATAATAATCTGTGAGGCATTAAGTAAAAGATCATAGGTATGTGCTACTTAGATATGCATACATGCTAATTTTAGACTTGCCTGAAAACTATGAGTGTGTGTGTATCCATGTGCTTTTAACGTGTATTCTGTTCATGGGTTTCTCTATGCAAATCAATAGACTGAACTTCTAAATTGGTCTTCAGGGAGCATCAAGAAATTTGAATTCATATCTCTCTTCTAGCTCAGGAATTCATGTCTGGAAGCTTCCTTTTTTTTTTTTTTTCCCCCTCCTTGTTAGTAACTTCGCTACTCCACTCACAGGCTTCAAATATTCCTTACTATTTGAGTTTATATTGCCTTTTATTTTAATTGTTTTCTAACAATCTCTGAAATACCCAGTGTCACAGGAACTTCTTCCTGTAAAATAATATAGGCTATCCAAAGAGCATGAGAAGTATAGAAGCTGAAAATGCAGAACCATTTTTCCTTGTCTCTAGCTTCTGGTGAGATGAGTTTAGCTGTAAGGGTTTTTTTTCCTAATTTTTATTATTTTAAAACTTGTTTTTTCCAGTAAAATTCTGGTTGGCTCTATTTAAATTGGATGTATTTATTCGCATGGTGACTCCATAAGATGGGCAAAAGCATATAGTCTTGTAGTAAATTAAGGTTTTAGATTGTAGACGTTTTGGCTATTTTACTACTACACTAACTAGCCTTTTTCTTATTATAGTGGTGTTACCATTTTTTATCTCTTTCTTCATGCTAGGACATTATCAAAAAGGAAAGCTGTTTTTTATTTATTTTGGTAGTTCAGACAAATAGTGTTACCAAATGCATCCTGCTAACAGTAATGAAACATGTCTTGAAAATCCAAGACAGCTTTCTGGGCTAGAGAAAGATTTTTCCTTTGTACACTTGAAGAGACCTCCCTGAAGTTGGATCTGTTCAATACCAGTGGAACTGTGTTTCCTCTGCCAGCTAAATACTGGTTAGACAAGATGAACAACGTGCCCTTAGAACTGGGTGGCGACGGTCTCTGATCTCATGTCCTTGTCATCCTAAAGTTCTGCCGTGTCTTATTCTCCGCCCTTGTTGGAGAAAGGATCAGGTTAGGGAATGTTTAAATAAGATACACGTAAATCCATGGGGCCTGACAGGATGCTCCCAGGAGTGCTGGTCGTTCCTTATTAGCTTTGAGAGGTCTTGCAGTGATTGAGAGAGGCTCTTGAGTACTAGAAGAGAGCAAATGTCAATCCCGTCATCAAGAAGGGTAAGAAGGATCCAGGGAACTACAGGCTGGTCGGCCTTGCTTCAGTCCGTGGGAAGGTGGTAGAGCAACTAATCCTGGAAACCGTTTCCAAACACATGGAGGACAGGAAGGTGAGTGAAAGCAGTCAGGATGGCTTTATGAAGGGGAAGTCATGCTTAATCAAGCTGATGGCCCTCTACAGTGAAATGACTAGCTTGGTAGATGAAGGGAGAGCAATGACAGGTGATTTTCTTGACTTCAGTAAGGGTTTTGACATTGTCTTCCATGGCATCCTCATAGAGAACCTGACAAAGTTTGTGTAGAGAAGTGAATGATGAGGTGTGTCAAAACCAGGCCGAATGGCCAGGCATAGCTCATCAGGGTTGTGATCGGTGGCCGTTTGTTGGAAGTCATTATTGTTGTACCACAGAGTTCAATACTGTAGCCCATACTGTTTAACACCTTCATTAAAGCCCTGGACAACGGGGCAGAGTCTACCCTCAGCAAGTTTGCAGATGATACAACATGGAGAGGAGTGGTTGAAACACTAGATGTTTGTGCTGCCGTCCAGAGGAACCTGGACAGAGGGTCCTTACGAAGTTCAGCAAAGGGAAAATGTGGAGTTGTGCATCTGCCGGTACATGCTGGGGGCTGACTAGCTGGTGAATGGCTCTGCAGGGAGGGACTTGGGGGTCCTGTTGGACAACAAGCTGACCATGAGCCAGCAGTGCATCCTTATGACAAAGAAGGTGAACGTCTTCCTGGGCTACATTAGGACAAGTGTTGCCAGCAGGTTGAGGGGAATTCATCTTTCTTCTCTACTTAGCCCCGGTGAGACCACATGTGGAGCACTGTGTACCATTATAGACTCTCCGATACAAGAAATATATGGAAGGATGTGGAGCGAGTTCAGCAAAGGACCACAAAGATGATTAAGAGACTTTCCTATGGGGAAAGGCTGATACTCTTTTTGATCTTCTAAGGGGGTACAAATTGGTCCTCAGTCTTTCAGAACACTCTCTGGATGTTATATTTTAATTTTTCAGAAGATACCTTCCAGATTTAAAATTAGTAAGCCAGCAAACTTGTATTTTTCTCATGTAAAATGTGTGAAGGTGAAAATGATGTAGGAGGCTTGGTTGTTAATACTCTTGATGGGACTATAGACCCTTGGGACAAGAGTAGACGGTATGCCCTCAGAAGGTTGTTACAAGGTAACAATGTTTCGTTGCAAGGAGATGCTTAAAGTTCATAACCCTGTCTGTGATAAAGTGAAGAATTGTTGTTGAGATATGCCTTTTATTATCTTTAATGGGTGTAAACCTGGGAAGATAAAAGGTAGGATTGCATGTTTTTTCGCTTGATTCTTATAAGTTGCAAAATTTTTAATAGCATTTATAATTACATACAAAATGTGATACTAAATGCATTTCCTCTACTTAGAACTACTTAAAACAAATAATGAAAATCATCTTAAAAAATCACAGCAGTTAAATGTCAGTGCAAGTCACCTTATATGCCATAGTCCTTTTAGGATTCTGTACTTTAATCAGGCTCACTTTTTTGTTATTTGACCTGTTTGTAGAAAACAAAACATGGAACTAAAATTCAGAATGTTTCAATTACATCTTGCTCTGCTCTCTGCCCATGGCATATAGCACAAGAAAATTTCTCCCCACCTTGTCTGCAGGCTCTCATGTCCACTTATGCAGCCAGTGCAGAGATTCCCTTGAGATGAATTCTCATGGGAGTCACTTTTCCAACTCCTGAAGAGTATTATGCACTTCCAGATATGCTGTACGGCTACTTTTAGTGTTGTGTAAGTAGAGAAAGAGAGAGAGAGGATTTCTAGTGCTGGGAAGAGTTGTTGAATGGAGGTGAAGCTAGAAGAAATTCTGGATAAAGGATCACCTTTATAAGGGAGCAGGAGTGATCACTTAGATTATTTTTGTGAAAAGTTATTTTTTGTGAAACCAGTTTATTCCAGACCTCAGCAGCCTTTGTTTTTTTCTTCATGATATATTTAAGGCCAGGTTGAAGACATTTGTGAAGGAAATTATAATGTTCCACTGCATTAGCAGGAGCAGTGCAGGAGACATCATATGAATTTCTAGGATATGAAGGAAGTCAGTTTAGATCATACAAGTTCCAGTGTTTCAGTTGGAGACTTGGGGTTTTATCTTTATTTTAAAGCTTTCTCTGGTCTAGTTGTTTCTAACATATTATAAATGCCTGGCATGAAAAAAAAAAAAGAAAAGGAAGAAAAGTCTAGGTCTGTCTTTGGCCTGGTTTCATCTGGGACAGAGTTAGTTTCTTCCTAGTAGCTAGTATAGTGCTGTGTTTTGGATTTAATGTGAGAAGAATGTTGGTGATACACTGATGTTTTGGTTGTTGCCAAGCAGTGTTTGTATCAAGTCAAGAACTTTTCAGCAGGAAGGATGCAGATGCACAAGAAGTTGGGAGGGAACACAGCTGGGACAGCCGACCCAAGCTGGCCAAAGGGGTATTTGATACCGTATGACATCATGGTCAGTGTATATTTTTTGGGAAGAAGAAGGAAGGGGGGATGTTTGGAGTGATGGCATTTGTCTTCACAAGTAACTGCTACACATGATGGAGCCCTGCTTTCCTGGAGATGGCTAAACACCTGCCTACATATGGGAAGTGGTGAATGAATTCCTTGTTTTGCTTTCCTTGTTCTCGCAGCTTTTGCTTTACCTGTTAAACTGCCTTCGACTCAACCCATGAGTTTCCTCACTTTTACTCTTCTGATTTTCTCCTCCATCCCAGTGCGGGGCGGGGGGTTGTGTGGGGTGGATGAGGGAGCAGCTGCGTGGTGCTTAGCTGCTGGCTGGGTTAAACCACGACAGTCTTCTTGCCTCATCCTTTTGCTCTGTAATTTTTGGCAGCAGAACTGTTTCCTGGTTTAGCACTGCAGCTGAGTGGGTTAATAAATGCACCAGATTCTGTCTGCAGTGACTCTACAGTTACCCCATCTGTAATGGGTCTGGTATGTGACCTCACTCTATTCCCATTTTTTATGTGCTATGCAGAGATACCGGCTGGACTGACAGATGCTTGCTAGGGTTCTGCACTGAGCTTAGCCTGTAACACTCTTTGTGCTTCACCAGTGGTTGGAAACTACTGCTATATACTGCCACTCTGCCTGTTTGGTGAAATCATTCCGGAGTGAAGGAGGGTGAAATCTGTAACTGACGTGGTCGTGGTTGCAGGACTCCCTACTTTAGGATGAATGGTATGAGAATGAGCAAGCATCCTCTGTTGCATGGGGTTTTTTTATTATTTTTCTTCTTTTTCCTCCTAGTATACATAGGTTGTTTTTTTTTTTTTAATATCTTTACTGCAAGAAATCCCCCAAATTTTATTAAAATGTGAGCAATTGCATTTGTTAAACGCAAGATGTATTCCTTAACAATGTTTCTGACAGTTTGTTTGAGTCGATCTCCTTGATCTATATGCATTTCATGCCCTGATTTATGAGCTAAATGCATGGAGGTTTTTAGCTTACAAATAAGCTTTGCAAACAGAAGTTTTGAGTTTTTTGAGTCATTTTGGCTGTTGCATATTTTTTCCCAGCAATAATTAATGAAAGGTTGCAGATGACATGTAAATTGTAATATAAGATGAAGCTTGAAGAATCACTTTGCCGAACTAATGTGAAAGTAAGTAAATCCAAAAGTTCATGAATACAAGATGTTTTCTGCTTTTGTACCATGTTGAATTCTACCTGTGATACTACAGGAAAAAAAAAATAACTTGATTTATACTTTGGTTGTAGTGGGTGGCTTTATGCTTAAAAAGTATGGGTTTTAAACACTCTATTGATTGCAAGTAGCAGGGGAGAGGGGAAAAACTTGCTGGGGAACATTATTCTTATGTGAAAAAGGTGGATTAATTATTACTTTCTACTAATTATGTTAACTGTGTGTACAGGCCTTGTGCTACACATTAAACTGTTAGTTACAATTACTAGTTTCTGAGTTAGAAGCATAATAGGAATTGACAGATTAAAATATTTATCTTGGATCTTAAAGTTGTTCCAAATCTTGTTCTTCTGATCTTCAGGACTATATGTCCAGCCTAAATCTATTATGGTTGGTATCTTCTTGTGATTCTTACGGTGTTTTGGATTAAGACATCTCTTTTCTTGGTGGAATTTACTTCTTCAAATGTTTATAACCACTGTTTAAATACCTTTTTGATCCTCATTTTGTGGGGCAAAGCAAGCCAAGTAGGTTTCTTAGACTTCTCTTATCCCGTATCACTGACATAGTTCCATTATTACACCCAGTAAATTTTTAAGTTTCTGTGCTATTATTCTGAGTGTGATTTTACTTGTATCTCTTTCTGTGATGACTTAAAAAATAAAAATTTAGTAGTGCAGGGAAAATGGACTATAATATTTGGTTTCTTAGTTTGGTCAGCACAAGCTAGACTAATGATAGTTAATGATAGTTGTTTTAGTTACCTTTTTTTTTTTCCCCTAAAGTTTTGAGAGTTGTCTCTAGTTGTTTTTTCTTAGCCTTTTCATGGAAGTCTCGGCTGCTGATTCACACAGTGGCTTTATGATTCCCTTTTCTCAGTATATTACTTTTTTTTCTAAAACACAGGCAATATATTAAATTTTCCCAAATGCTTTTCAGATGACACAAATGAGGTAGTTTAAAAAGTAGTGTTTCCAGCTGCTTTAAAACTGGTCAAAAATAGTTCTGTCACAAAAGGACCTTATTGACTCAACCGTAAAAAAACCCCTGGCCCAACCTTCTTTGGATGTTGGTTAAGCATACTTGGTGCAGTGTTCTTATTTCAGCTGCTAATGTGGCTCAAAGTGGATGACTGAGGTGCATTTATTACAAATTTCTTCACTGTACGTAATTTGGAACCAGCTGTTCATTATTATTTGGTATTTGCTGCCTTATTTTTGAAGATCACTCTTCACAAAACTATAGAATCAAACTTTATATAATTGAATATTGGAAGAATTATTACATGCCATCTGAAACAAATGCTTTACAGACTTCTCTCAGATCCCTGAAAGAAGTAAAATTTAAGAACAGGATTTTTTTCTTTGCTGCAAACTATTCTACTATCCACAACGCAGCAAAACACGAATTTTGTCTGAATTTATGGGCTATGGAAGACTTTCTTTTTTTGAAGTCACTATGCAGTACTTGAATCAGACACTAGAGCCTAGTTGTGAGATGAAACTGAATATTTTGACCAGTCTAATTAAAGAAACTTAAATGTGTTTGAGTGTTAATAGAGGATAGCAGTATTTCAGCATCTTTTTCTTGACTGTCCAGAGTTGTGCAGCTTTGCTTCAGTAGGCAACCCGAGCCAAGTTAGCATTTTCAACACTTTTGTTAGGGAATGGCAGATAGATTTTTGAGTTTGTGTTGCTGGGGAACGATAACTTAAGACATTCAGTGATAAATTTTGGGCCTAATCTTTTGTTACCAAGAGAGCTTCTAAAAGCACGGGAATCGTGTTTGGCTCTGTGGCACTTCTGTCAGTACGTTTACTTCTGGTAGCTGCGTTAATGCTTGGGAGTACAACAGCTGTTTTATCAGTGTTAATGAACAGCAGTTGATCCCTTGTGTGATGCGTATGTAAGAGACGGCTTGCTAGCACGGAAATAATGGCTTCTTCGTGTCTGTCAGTGAAATAGAAATAGTTTCTTGTAAATGCTTTTATGGGTGCATACTATTGACTTTCATTCTATTCAAATACTTTTTGTTTGTTTTAGTTTAAAGGTAGTTCTGTATTTCCTAAAAGGAGAAGTGTTCTAAAGTAAATTGCTGATCAGTGTTACCTATTTGCCTTAGAGGCTCCTTCAGTCTTTGTAAAGGCAGCTCTTGTTTGATGTCAAGCTGGAAGAATATATCAAGTAAATTCCTAAAGAAGCCTCTTCAGTATTTTTATTAGTAACTTGATGGAATGGAGTGTGTGCTTATTAAATTTGTAGATAGTACAAATCTGAATAGAGGTTGCAAGTGCTTTGTGGGACACAATGCAGAAATGTCTCTCACTGCTGGGTATAGCTTAGGTAATGAACCTGAATTGCAGGAAAAAATAAAACAACTTCTGTCAGACCTGGTAGAAGGAACCTTTCTAGGGATGGGAAATGTTGCATAATAATGTACTAGTTTCAGTTGTTGGCGTAACTTAAGTTGGAAAGCAAGCAAGGGACGAACTGATGTTGGGCAGCCAAGCTGATCACAACGGGTTTAAGCGTAGTGAATAAATCCTGCCTGTGGCAGCAGAGTGGTTTTGCTGACATCCCATTCTCACTTTTTGTGATGTATCTTCAATTTACCAAAAATATCTTCCAGAGAGTGAAGAGTATCCTAGAGCTATGTAATATTTGCCAGATCATCAAAACAGAGCTCATGCTTGTAATGATAATGTTTTTATATTAAAATACATTCTAGGATAAACTCGTTGGCCACATCAGAAAGCTAGCATCTGTAAGAGTATTTATGAAGCCCGATAAAACATGGAATTGGCAACTTAAAGCGGGGTAGGCTATGTACTCTAAAATGTAATTTAAAGAAAAGATGTTAATATTTGTCCTTTCCTGATCTGCTGTTTATTTCCTAGTTTAATTACGGCTGGGTATTCGTGCCTATTAGAAGTTAGTGAGTAAGGTTTAACAACGAAAATACTTGATTTTCCCATGTCTAATTGCCTGACCAATAATATGTACGATCAGATGAGAGAACAGTTTTCTTCACTTTGGTGGTGTGGAGGTCAGTATCCTCAATAATTGCTTTTTTCGGTAGCCTTTAACTGTAAACCTGTGAAATTGGTCAGGTAGTGTTCTAACAATGCATCTGTGCTTTTGTTACTGCTGCTCTTTCATCAAAACTAGCTGGAAGAATTAGGTCTAAAAGAGTTATTCTTTAATGGGTTTATTGAAATTTACAGATATTCTGCTGCTGACTTTGCACTGAGTGTCATGTAGTTTTGCCCCAGGCCTCTGTCTCTAACACTTCACAGCTGCTCTGTAGGAAAGGAATTGACTCATCTGACTGAGCCACAGTATCAAAAATCTTTTTAGAGGTTTTAGTTGGAGAACTGAGAACATGGGAAAGACTTTAATTTGCTTTTAGAATAATTTTTTTGCTGGAAGAAATATACACTGGGTATCAGTGAGCTGTGGACACAGCTCTGTTAAAAAACACCTTTCCAGTCCTCAGATACATGGTGATCACCCAATCTCACCTCAGCCCTTGATTTGTGTGCAAAAGGTAAAAAGGTAAGGATGTTAGGGACTTCAGAATGAGCTCTTTTCATGGCAGTTTGATAAATAGTAGTATTAGGAAGCTTGACTAGTTTTCTAAAAAACAGTAAGATTAATTTATTAAGAAATCACATTGTTAGTGCCTTTGTTGTCCCATACCTAATAGCCTGTTCACCAATAGCTTGGTAATACTTTTTGGATTCTTTGTTATGTTTTAATTTGATACAAACCTAATCTCTCCATTTGTTTTTCAGACTGTAAGTGCCTTGGTCTGAAGATTTTTTTGTTGTGCTGATCTTCTAGTACTGATAAGTGTTTTGGTCCTTTCTAAAGATTTCATAGTTCTCCTGCTTGGACATGAGAACTGTATCTGAGGGAAGGAGAAAAAAAAAATTCTTGCTGCAGTCTGCTCACTTTTAGTTTGATGTTTCTTAATTTAGCATCTCTTGTATTGGTTCATTGGTTCATCTGTAAACATATACTCTCTGTTTCTATACCATTGCTGAACATGAGTAATCAGTAAAAGTTAACTTGGTTCCTGTTAGAAAGAGAAACCATTTTTGTGATGGTTGGGTGACTCTGTAACTTCTGGGTTTTTGTTATTTTTTTTACTACTCTGACATAATTGGATTCTGTAGAAAATTTTTCTGGAATTTCTGTTGAGGTTAATTCAAAGAGAGTGTTGGATGACTTCACAGTAGTTTATATGAAGTTATTTGAGCGAGACATACGTTAAACTTGTCTCTATTGAATGACAGTACATTTTGTGCATGTTAACTTACAGTTTAACTGTGGTATTGGAGGTACATAAAAACCTAAGTATAAGCTCATGGCATAAAAAAGAACTGGCAGCTCAACTGAGAAGTGGAGTTCAGTGGTTAGAAATACGTTAGACCTCTTTCTAGAAGCTGGAACATTGACCTCTGGCATTGGAGGTCTGCAATGGCCTGGTTCAGGCCAGAATACAACAATAATTATCAGTTATCAAGTTCAGATACACAGTTCTTACTAATAGTTACTCATGTTACAGCAGCCTTAGATGAAAATGAACTATATCTGTGCTCACTGACTAACAGATCTGCATTCTGTTGTGCAGAGATGTGGAATACCCATTTATTTGGGTCTCCCTATAAAATGCATGTAGGTGTTTATTATGTTTTCACAAGCTGAATTTCTGATAGTATATATATCATACTTAAAATATTTTGGAATTGTTGGCGGTTTTGCAGTGTTTAGCTGCAGAGCATGATTCAGATACCCTTATAATTCAGGTAGTGTTTCATCCATTTCTTTCTGTGCTATAGTTCAGCTTTCAGTAATACAGTTCATATTATCTTGCATTCCTAGGTGTTTTCCTACCTGTGGGGAGAGCCCATTTTCAAACTAGAGAATTCTACTGGATTTTGACTCTTTCTGGACATGTAGACTCTGTTTCCATTGATTCTAGAGATAATATGGGGTTTGTGGTGGCCCTGAGCACATAGCTATTTCATAAGGAACATTCATATGGCCTCTGAGATTAACCTCTAGGGATTAACTAAAAAAGAAGCAGTTTCTTCTAGGAAGCTAATGAAATAGCTCCTGAAATCCATTCTAGACAACACCAGAAAGTATTTCAAGAAGCTAATTTTGCAACAGCATTCTGGATCAGACCTTACACAAGAAGCTTCGTCCCATTTTTAAGAGGAAATAAAGGGAGGAATGTTACAGTTGTATTTTCATGATACCTGTGGTATTTTTGATTAGTGTGACGCTTTGCTAATAAAAGCACAACTGTGATGCTATAAATGAGATGAGGATATTTAGATTCTAAACCAGATCTGCCTGAGAAAATAATACCAGGAAACGGAGGGGAAGTAATGATCAAACACCACAAGTTTAATCCACTTGTAATATAAGCATCTGAAAAGTACTCATTTCTTGGTTTTTTTGAATTACAGGGACTTGCCATGAGGTGCTGAAGCCTTATTTCATTGATTCGGAGAGACTGGACCTAAATGGCGCAGCATGACTTTGCTCCAGCCTGGCTTAATTTTCCTACTCCACCATCATCAACAAAGGTGTGTTCTTTGTTGTTTTGAACAGGCACTCTCTTTATTAAAGAAGCCTAAATATTGTAACTTCATTCACAGTAAAAAGACAAATGTCTTTATGAATAGGGTGGTAACAGATGATATCTAGCAAATCTTGCTGTTGTGATTTAAGTAGTTGGACCTTGGTTGTCAAGCTCATACCTCTGTTAGATTTTTTTTTTTGCTTGAGCAGCTGAGTTCATGGTCAGAAGTGTGGCCACATTATCAGAACTGGTTTTGGATTGAGATTGCATTCATCAGGAATTTAAAATGATGTATTGTATTTTGTGCTAGAACTACCAAGAAAGGTGTGCTTAATGTTCTTCTGATGTTTCTCTGTGTGTTATTCTATCATCCAAGTGATTAGAAAAATGCTATTAAAATAGACTTTCTGAAAGGGCTCTTCATTTGCTTGTTGCTAACTGGTAGAGTGTGTTGTGTTCAAATGGTTGTGCATCTTCACTCTGGTTGTTTCATCTAGACTAGTCTTCCCTTATACAATGGGGCAGTTAGCGTGGAAACAGGAGAACAGAGGTCTCTGAATCATTAGGATTCTAGGAAGTCCTGACTATGTCTGTCTCATAAATGTTTGGTTTCTTTTTTTTTCTTTTTCTGGCCAGTGCTTCTGCTCTTTCCTAATTTGTGTGAATGCAGAAGTAGAGGCAGCACTGCATTTTTCAAACTCCTGTCACCTGTTTCTCTAATGGTAGACCTGTCTTCTTCACTGTAATATTTTGAATGCAATATCCATATCTGCAACTATGAGAGTGGCATTGCCTTACTTTAATGTATTTATGTAAGTTTCTCGCTGTCTTTCCTGTCCATGGAAAATATTTAGCTTTTATAAACTCACAGAAATAAGCTTGTACTATTGTTAAATGAACAGTCAGCTGTCAGTATTAGTTGTGTTCCCATTGCTTTACTTCAGTATGTCTATACACACACACATATGCGTGCATTTCTTTTTTTTAGTCAGGTCGTTGAACGTACTTGTTCATATTGTGCTATTTATCTTTCTTCTACACTGACCTAGCTAGCTTCTTTGTTCAGTAAAGTCTATCAGCAACTCTGTTCTAGGAACATCAGGCCTGTCTGTTCCAGGATGGTTCCTGCAATCTATCTGTTTTCATTCTGGATGGTTTCTGGTATATTCAATTCTTTTGATCTGCTTTTTCCAATCTGATACCTTTTCAATTGGAAAATAATCAGAGCTTAGTTTAATATGTTGTCATAATTACAAAACAATATTCACCACATATTTCAAGAATCTGCTGGAAGAGCTTTACCTGTATGCTTCACATGTCAATATAGCAGGATGAAAGCAAGTTCAAGAGTTGCTGCAGTACCACCTAACTATATCTGAGGTATAAATTTTGTCACCGCATTCCTGAATCGTGGGAAATTTCTTTGCAAGGACACATTGTGGATCCTGTTCTCTTCCATGATTCTTTTCCTCAAGGAGTTTAGACAGATTTTCTTTAATCTTTTCCAAAAACTGTGTAGTTGTGTGCTTTCTCCATTGTAGTCTTCATGCTTCCTATTCAGCTTATTTCCTTGCATTACCTTCTCCCTCAATGATCATCATTCTGTGATATATAGCACATTTGGATATTAAACACTTGAAAAGTCTTTTTGGTCCTATTCAATGTGTAATAATTAATTTACAGAAAAAGGCTTGTCCTGTCATTCCTCTACGAGACAGGTCTTAAGTGTCGTCGCCCCCTGTCCCCTCCATTTCCTAGAATAGATGTTTATTTCTGATTCCCATCTATCAACAAAGCAGCTGAAGAGAAGAGCAGATAAGAAGGATAGAGTTGAAGAGGAAGGATGGGGTGAAGAAGGCAAGGTGTCTCATGTTTTATGCAGAATGTTGCTGAGGTGAGGCTATGGTGTCAACAACATTTAGAGAACTAACTCTGCCCAGTCAGTTATTACTTCCCCGAAGAGGGACTTTTAGGAATTGCATCTTTGGGAGCTTGGTTTCCCACCTCAGTACTGAGTAGCTGAGGCTTTCCCTTAAATAAATAAAGGCTAGCATCAGAAATACCTGATGCCAGGAAGCTGGGATTGTGAACGGGCTTTCTTAATTTCACTTGTACAAGTTACAGCTTGACTGAAATCCAGCTGCCCTGTTGCTGATGATTTCCTCTTAAGGATAAAGTTTTATGTCATCTCCCTGTCACTTTTATAGCAAAACCGACCTAAATAGCTGTGTATCCATTGCTCAGTAGCTTTCGTTCACATCTGGAATGACTATATTTGCGTCAATGGAGTATCGCAGTTGGGCAGATGGAAATGGGAAGGTGTTGTGAATAGTGAAGCCATCCTGGGATATGGATGAAACTTTTCACAAAGTATTGCTGTAAAATGTGTATGAGGAGATTGCAGACAGACTGGTGAACTCAGTTTTTGCAAGCTTACTTTTGCTTCATGTTAATAAAACTCCTTACACTTTAAAAAAAAAAAAAAAAATCTGTGTTGCTTGCTTTCTTGGCTGGCTGAACCTAGTCAGATAGTTTCTCCATTTCCAGAAATCACCAGTAGACTTCCTGTTGGTTACAGAGTTTACTGTTATCTCTGCCGCAAGAGGCTTGATAGATTGATACCTCCATCATGTGGAGAAAATGCAAACTGCATGATCTTTACACACGATTTAGAGACTTTAGATTCATTACAACAAGTACAACTTGGAACGCTTTATATAAAAAGCTGTCAGTTATACTTTGTGAAAACGTGATTCTTCTTCAAAGTTCGTAAAAAATATAAAAGGTAAACTCCAAAGACAATATTAGAGCGTTGTCATATGTAAATGAGCACATGAAGTTATCTTCTAAAATTTTATCTGTGATCAACAGATATGGAGCTTTCTGAAATTTTTGGCAGCTTATTCAGAATTGCTTTATAACAATTTATTTCTTACTTAAATATTGAGATTCATTATAATTTTTAACTAGTTAGATCATTCGATAGTTTCTTGTGATTTTCTGTTTTTTCTGTCTCCAAGTTTGTCAAGGAAATAATTCACTTCTGAGGTCTCAAATTGAGAGGGAAATTCTTTTTCATTTGACTTATGTGTGGTTGGTATGATAATTTGAAGTGTATTAGTACACTTTTGACTCTAGATTTTGTTTGTATTTTGTAACTATTTGCATTTGCCTTCTTAAGTTAAAATCACAAGGCTAATAAACTGGGCCTTTTTTGGGAACTGGTGGAACTGACTCCTTGCTTTCTATTGAATGCACATGTGCAATCTCTGACCACCCGAATTAAGATCCCGTACTTCTTTTCTGGCTTCCAAACTGATCTCCTGCCCTTTCTTAAGTTTCTTCGTTTTTCCTCTGCTGTGACACACGTCACTTGTGTTCTGTTCTTCTGCCAAAACACAATAGGCCTTGGGTATTTTACCCTGTGTCGCAAGTGTGGTCCTCCTCAGTGCTGTTTCAGTGTCCTGGAGCAGAACATACAGCTTCCGCTTGGCTGGCATGGGAGATGGTGACGTAGCTCTGCATGCATGCGTACTTGAGGGCTGCTGCATTGTCTGTCATTCAGTCCTTTTAAAAATGGACTGTATATACCACAAATAATGTGCGTGTTACAGTTCTGATAATTCAGTTTTGTTACTAATCAGATATATCAGGTCTACCATTTGTTCTCCTTTATAGTCATCACTGAACTTTGAGAAACATTCTGAAAATTTTTCGTGGACAGAGAATCGTTATGAAGCAAATCGCAGAAGACACAACTCTTCAGATGGGTTTGATCTGAACATTGGACGGCCTAATGGAGGTATAATTTAGGTTTCATGGGACATCTTGAATACATTTACATTATTGCTTTGTGGCACTCTGGCTAGAAAAAAGACTGATGATTGCTTTCTCATGCCAGATTCTTATTCTGTAGTAAAATAGAGATAATGGAAAGACAGATAGTCTGGGAGAGGATGTGATGACTAATGGTTGGTTAAAGTAGTGCAATTCCAGGTGTATTTTTCTCTTAAGAAGATTAAGAGTGTTGAGTTAATATTCCAGCCAATGACATATAAATGAACAGCCAGAAAGGGAGGTTGACTTGTCTTTATGTTGGACTACTATGCTTTTTCTCTGGCACTGGTTTGTAAGATTCTTCTCTGCTGCTTATGTGAAAGAAAGCCAGAGTTTAGTATGCTATCACATCCCAGAGTATAGAGTTGCTTACTTCTCTAACAATTTTACAAAAGTAGAATGTTATTTTAAAACTATTTGCAATTACATTTCTACAAAATTTACAAATCTAAGGGCATTTTGGGAGAAAAGAGAAGAATGGTTGGCGTTCACATGGCAGAAATGGTACAGAAAATATAAACCATCGTGGAGGGTACCATGGTGGAGGTTCCCGCACTCGTACCAGCACTTTCCACTGTGGAAAAGGCCAAGGACTGCATGAAAACAATGTACCTGATAATGAAACTGGGAAAAAGGAAGACAAAGAAGTTCCCAAACAATTTGAGGCTGAGGATTTTGTAAGTTAATTGTAATTATAATAAACAAGCTTTCATTGTTTCTGCCATTTTGTCCATTACAAGCCACTTCATGAGATTTCACCAGTTTCAGATCATCATAAAAGGGATCACCCTTCCCATAGGTAAGAGGGTGTTAGTCATTTGTCCACTAACTTGTTTCTCCCTTTATATCCAGTTTTTATCATTATATGTTCATTATTGACACTTAAATGTTTAAGCAAAACTACAATTGGGTTCCAGTTTACTGTGGCATGTGTATGTATTAAATTCTACACAATTACCTTACTGGAAATCTACTAACAAAGTGATCTTCCTACCAATGACCCTTTGACATCCCATGCTTCAACCTGGACTTGTAGGATGTAAAAGGATGGGCGAGCTTCCTCTTTGAAGGACCACATATCACTGTTTTTTGCTTTCTCTGGACAGTTGATGTAATGGTATTATTGACTGCTGCCTGAGATGTTTTGTTGGAGAAGAGAAACAAGTCAGCACTGACCTATTAGGGTCACAGGGGGAAATATCTAGTCCGTCTTCATTTAAAAATATTTGACAGCAGAGGTCATACTGCCAATATTATTGTGATTCTCTATTTCATCGTTCCCAGAACTCAATACTTGTTTTTTTAATAATGATAAAACTTGCTTTCAGCCATCTTTGAACCCTGAATATGAGAGGGAACCAAGCCAGAATAAATCTTTAGCTGCAGGTGTGTGGGGTGAGTATTTTTGATGTTTTTGAATCTAAAAATGTAGCAGAGATCTGAAGTTGTTTTATTTGAAACACAGAGTTTTATTTAGAATTATAAAGGTATAGATTGAAACTGATGCAACTTCAATATTATTACAATGTAAGTAGCTTTTTGTTAGAGAGGTAACACGTCTGTTTGAATATCAATCTGTTGGTCTGTAGATGCAGCCACAGCTACGATTCTTTCCCAGAACACGTATACATATTTTTATAAAGATGTCAAGAATTTATCTTCGTGTTTATTTTCAAGAGTGCGCTGGTTTAAATAAAATGGAGTTAATTTTCTTCATGCAGTTAGCAACTGTTCTTTTTTGCAGGTAGCATGGCCATTGTTTGGATTTAGTTTGAGAACAAGAAGGTAACACCCCAGGACAGAATCAAAGTTTTTCTTTGCTATTGCAAACTTTGTTTCAGAATAGAAAAACTGAAACTAAGTCTATTCATATTCACTTTCAAAGGAAACAATTATTCAGGAAAGGAGGAATGTTACCATCCCCTTATAATATCTGTTAAAATGTATGCTTCTGTTATATTCCCTTTTACGTTGTGCATACGTGATGGGATCATGCAAGTAATACGAAGGTCTTTTCATAAAGTTTAATGAGAGCTAAGTACACACTTGTCACAAGTGTTGTGTAACATCTACCAACTAAACAAAGCTAAAGTCACTTACACTTTTAAGATAGATTTTTTTAAATGTAGGACATGATGACTCTGCCTGTGAAGTAGAAATGCTTGCAAAGAGAGATTATCTTGGAAAAGGCTGTTAATGCAGAATTGGAATGCATATGCAAAAAATAATTAAAGTGGTTTTTTTTTACTTTTTGAAAATTTTAGAACTGTTTTCAATAGGTATTGTTTAAAACTGTTAAATGTCAGTTACTTAGCATGGCAGCTGACTGTATGTGTCTTAATTAGTGCTCTCTTGAACATGGAAATGTTGTAAACTTAATTTGTTCTCTTATGCCCACCTGAGGCATGGAGATAGAGAAACTGGTCATTCCTGTGGCCTAGAGTAGTATGTATCTGTTGTCTTGTGTTTATAGAGCTTCAGTTTGGAGCATTTGGCTCTAAACTGACCTGTTGATAAATATATAAGTAATTATTCTTTTAGTAACCTCAAAAGGAAATACGAAAATCATAATCTGTTTTGAAGATTAGGTAACTATCAACAATTAATAGTATTTGTATTTTAGATTTGCAAACAAGAGCTGTGTAGCTAGCTTATTTGAGGAATATCTTTACTTTTCAAAAGTAAAAATTCCTGCATTGCCAAGTGAAATATTTTACAAATGGTGGTTGTAGAAAATGGAACAGAACCTGTGTTTATCCAGGTTTGTACAGTGTGTTATTTGTGGAACAAATACTGGAGTAAGTTCCTGATTTATACCTGCTTGCTCTGGACCATGTACCCTATGAACCAGAAACTCGCAATTGTATACAAATGAACGCACACACACACATATGTACGCACTCGTGTGTGTGTGTATATATATATACTTCTTTTTTTTCCAGAGTACCCTTTGAATCCTAAATCTAGATCTCCGAGAATGCTGGTCATTAAAAAGGGAAGTACAAAAGAGCTGCAGATATCTGGATTCCCAGTAGTAGGAAGTCTTCATTCACAGCCAGTAAGGAATGGAACTGGCACGAGTGTTTATAAAGGATTAGTCCCTAAACCTGTCACTCCACCTGCAAAGGTGAGTCCTAGATACCAGTGATAAGAACAATATGCTGAAAAAAATCATGCTGTAATTCTGAATGTGCTTATTTCACCCCTTAGAGTACTGTTCGGACAGTATTATGCTTTCTACTCGTGCTCAGTGCAGCACACCCTGAAAGTGAATGAAAACAACTTTTTCTCATTTTTCTATTTAAGCTATACTGTAATTGGATCTCCCTTTGTTTTTCATTTACATTTTTGAGAAGTGCAAGAGCTGTCCAAGTGAGAGAGAAAAGGAAGTTTTTTAACTTAGGGAACAGCAGTGCCTTTCATATATATCTATTTGCACGGAAAAGTAGATACCTAGTAGAGAGATACAATTGGCATAAAAATAACTTCAGAACTTATCCTAAGTATTGACTGAGATGATGTTGCAACTTACTAGGGTTGTTCTGGTTCCTTTTCAAATGTGACTTCCCATTTTAATTTTTGGATTTTTGTTTCAGGAATTCGTCTGTGCTCTTGAGAGCAAATGATGGAGTGGTTCTTAACTCTCTTAACGTTCTACATTAAAAACACTACTTTCAGCTGTAGAGTACTTTCTTGTTTTGATTCTCAATACTTGAAATATGAATCTTAATTGTTTTGAAATTTTCGTCTTTTTATAAAAAGTGTGAACAGTATTTGTGAGCAGATGAATTGCTCATAAACAGTCTCTTATCCACAAGAAAACAGGTGTTCCAACTAAATCATGGTCGTAGTCATGGCTTGCTTTTGCTTAATCATTTTTCTAAAGATTTCTGAAAATAATCTTTCTTTTGTTCATGACTCTTTAAATTTTGTTTCAGCCTACACAGTGGAAATGCCAAGCAAAAGAAAATAAACTTGGGAATCCGTTTCCTCATGAATCTGCGTATGGTGTTGGCAATTTCAGTCCTTTCAAATCAACTGCCAAGGCATTTACTGTATCTCAAAATTCAGTGAGAGAGGTAAAGCCATGTCTGTAGTTTTTATCAAATCTGTAAAATGTTTAATTTGGTTTGATAAGTGGATCAGTAAGTTTTATGCAGAATTGTTTAAATAAACTTTTTTAAGTTAATGTGTGTGAAGGCAAATCGCTGGCCTTTAAGTACTGCACAGTTGCTTTGTAGGCTTGGTTTGGAGTAAAAATGGTGCACTGGAAAGTATAACCTGGAAGGTTTAAACTTTGCTAATGGTATGGTACACTTCAAAAGGTCCACTGTTCTTTAGCAGTGCTCCATAAACCTGCATCTCTGGGCTACATGTAAGAACTATATATACTGAAATATAAGTATCTTCTATCTGCTTTTGACTGTGGATGTAGGTGAAATCTGAAACTACAGGTGCCAGGGAGTCCTTCTGTCTTTTTCTCAGAGTCTTCTAAAAGAATAAACTTCTAATATTATTTCTTTTTCTTACTCCCTACATTAGTGTAATCGGTCAAATTCTTCATCCCCTGTTGACAAAGTCAGTCAGCCTCGTTTAACAAAATTAACAAGAATGCGGAACGATAAGAAGAGTGAATTTTTGAAAGCATTGAAACGAGATAGAGTGGAGGAAGAACATGAAGATGAGAATCATGCCGGTCAAGAGAAGGTAGTTTTGTTCACACCTGTTGTAGATCCAGCAATAGCAGTTTTCAGGCGGACCATAAACTACTTTTTATTTGGTGGTAAATAGTTGTTTACATGATTTTGTTTACATGGTCTTGCATCTCTAAACGAAGGAAAGGAATTACATTTTGATGAATTTGAAACAGTTATTCCAAGCACTACTATTTCACCAGTGCTTCTTAGTTGTTTGTTTTCTTTTTGCAGTATATGTTCATACATATTAATAACTCAGGTACCTCTGTGTCTTTAGCAACAACAACAAAAAAATTAAGCTTACTACATTAATCTAATCTTTGTGGATGGCAGCGTTTCATACCTTGGCTGTTAGTTATACTACAAAACAATGGAAAAACTTTGTTCCGTTTCTCAAACTATTTCCTTTCTAATTAGAGTGTTTAGATAGCCAGAAGTTCTCGGTTCTTGGTCTAGTCATGGAAACAGTAGTTCAATTTTGCATATAAAGAACCTGATTTTACTTTTTAATTGAGAAATGGAAGGCCTATACTCTCTGTATACAATATGTGTCAGGTTTCTTTCAATCTGGATCTGTTTGTACAGTACTTGGCTGGCACTAGAGAATATTTGAGTCAGTGCTACCAGCCACCAACAAGTCATAAGTGTAGCTATTTTACATAGTCCAAATGATAAGTATTGTGTTATTCTGGATGAGGTGATTACAAGCCTGTTTACTGTAAATGAATGAAGTGTTTTAACAAAACCAAAAACCACCATAAATTACAAATCAGACGGATAGATGGCATGCCTTGATGAACGTTTATTTGGATTCTGAGACTTGGAAAAAGAAACAGTGCCCGTGTGCTTTGCTCATAAAAGTAAGATGACTTTTCTGACCCTATTCCAGCCAAAATAAAATTTGCTGTAATGGGACTGTGCAACTTAGCTGTATGTGTGGGTTAAGAAAGGTCTGCATCTCCCCATTAGGCGTTCTGTGGCTGAGCATCTTGAAATGAGTGTTGGGGGTTGGTGTTCATGCGTGTTTAAGAAATACACAAAGATTTTGATTTAAGATTAAAGAGATATTTGGAAACACTGTCTTGATCTTCAGAATTCTGAAAATAGTACATGAATTTGGGGGAGGGGTTTCTGTTCATGAAATTGTCTTGAGTTCATGATGTCTTTGTGATACATATGTCAAATGCATTTGGTTGTCCCATTGTACTTGGGCTGAGTTTTCAGAAGCAAGTGTATGTAAAAAAGAAAAGGCTTTTACTAGTGGAACTTGTCCTTGGACAGGTGTATGTAAGATGTAGTCTGGAGGAGGTGTTGGTAAGTGCATGCTTCCTTTTCCCTGTAATTGCTGTTTCACTAACAAGTGTGAAAGGATGTTAAATGAATCATGTATCTAATGGTTATCCTACTTCCAATGTTCATTTTAATGATCATCAGTAGAAGACATGGTGTGTAACTGGGTGTATGGGGAAATAACTGCACAACAGTTTTTTATAACATGATCCTGTTGATGGAATTTTAAGACCTTCAGTAACAGATTTCACCTCTGAAATAACAAGGCAAATCAGATCAGCAGCTGAATCATGCTTGGAAGAATCTATCTTGCCCTATATGTTAGAATTATTTAATATTTTTATGAATTTTGTTTGATAATCTGACATGCATTCTTCAAGCCTGTGATTTAACAGCTGAATTTGTGTTTACTGACATACTTCTTCTTAAGAAGTTCTTGCTGAGCATTTTAAAATTTCTGGAAGTGGATAACACTCTGAGTGAGAGGGAAATGATGGGTTTGATCCTGGATTCTGTAGAATGGTTTCTTACAAGTGCAGAACTGCCTGATTGAGTGATTGCCTCCTGCCGTAGATAATGCTGTTGTATCCCCAGTTTAGGGATGTTGTTGTCAAAAGGGTGTTAACTAGTTAATGATAATACTCTTCTCTTTGTTTTTGCAGTTGGTAAGACTTGGGAGGCTATTTGGCTGATTAGTAAATAAGAATTATGGGTTGCTTAATGAGTAGAATAAAAAGAAATATCTCTGGTTTATAGGATTACAGAGCTTTTAATATTTAGAGCGAACCCGAACAGCCTGCTTTCTAAATAAACTTCCTTCCTAGTTCTTATGTCATGGCTTGTAAGGTGCAGCGGCTGTTAATGACAGCCTGAGAAGCTTGTGGTGAGTGCACGTGTACAGGGTAAGCTGTTGTCTGAATTTAAAGAGCAGTATCCAGTCTTTCTCAACTTGGGGCAGACTAATTTGCAGACTGAGGTATGGGCGCTGTGACCTGCCCCTTAAACTGAGTGAACTTGAGAACTCTTATGCTTTCAGGCTTTTCCTGACACACATAGCTCTGGTGTTTAATTAGGAACATTTTTTGTAAGTTCAGCAGAGAACCTGTTATTTCTGTAAATATGAAAGGCAGCTTAAGTAAGTTTGAATTTTAAGATATGTTTGAAACTTCATAGGAAAAAGTTTGAGGCATAGTATGGGAGGTACTTTCTACATTACTTGATCAGTGGTATAACTTAATGTTTCTGTAGTATCCAGGTATTGCAAACTGTAGAAGTACGATCAGAATTACCACTGAAGCAATATAAAGTGTCTTCATTTAAACTTAATTTAGATTAAACAGAATCACTGAACTGAAGCACTTGCAGACATTTACTTGTGAATGGAAGTGACTTTTACCTTTGTAATATATAATTATTTTTAACAGGGTGATGGGTCCTTTAACTTGCATAACAGCAACAGTCCTCATCATGAGAGAGACATAAACCGAAACTTTGAAAATGAAATTCCGCAGGAGAATGGCAATGCTTCAATTACGTCTCAACAGATCATTCGATCTTCAGCTTTCCCTCAGGCAGATGTTCTTTCAAGCTCACTTGAGGCAGAGCATAGGTATGTACTTTATATAATATAAAGAATGTTCCTTCATGGTATGTGAGCATATAATAAATTCTTCTTAGTTTCAGAAGTCAGAATCTGAAAACTGAGAACACATAGAATATTTAATGAGTACTGTTAAAGTTTAACTTTTAGACTCGTATTAATCTAACATGGAATATACTTATATTTGCTTTACTAAAAACTTATTTTATTTCCTTATAAAGAAATAAAGCAAACTGCATAGTGCATCCATCCCTCTGATTTTGGCCTGCATGTCTAGGAGGAACAGTGCATGTAGTTGCTGTTTGTATTAATAATGCTTTAAATGTTACATCTTAGGTAAAACTCCAGTGAGTTTTTCCTCATTGTTAAAGTAACTATTTCTGTAGCTGACTAGTTGACACAGTCAGTGATATCTCTGGAAACAGAGAAAGTAACTTCAAAAAAAGGATTGAAACAGTTCTAGTATCTAGCAAAAGTAGCTGAAGTAGCTACTGGTAGCCGTGAGAGTCATGCTGCTGGGAAATCACAACTGAGTCTGGAGGTGAACTTGTTGTGAGCTCTGTCAGATTATTACTGTTTCTGGCAACTACAGAACTGCAGTGATAGATTAAATGTGTCTGAATAGCCTTCACAGGGTTTCTGGGCAAGTGTCTTTCCTTCGTGGCATCCTAGAGATGCTGTGTCTCCATATTGTCCCAGCCCTTTGGCTGTGACCTTTGCATGCATGTAGACAGATGTCCTGGTAAGCCTTTTTGTGGTAAAGTGGACTCGAAGTGACCAGCTTAGCTCATGCATACCTAGTAAGAGTATTGGCATATCTTGTACAAACTATTTCTTGGGCTTCTGTTCTGCTGGGGAGGTTTCTAACATGCAGCCATCCTGTTGGTGTCAAGTGTGCTAATCTGATGTTTAATTTTTTTTACATGTTTCACACTTTTAGCTGTTCTAGAAGCCTACTGTCACTTTAAAGGGGCACCTGTCCCGCTAACTTTAGACAATGTTGCCTAAAAGTTAATTAGCCGTTACCCTAAATTTTATTTACATTAGCAGGAGCTCTAGAACTATTTATTGTACATAATACTGTTAACAGTTTGCTTGCAGTAAAACTTTTGAACTCGAATGACATTTGCCGAAAGTATTACTAAAATTGAACTGCATTTGGCATTGTGAGGCTTTTTCTGTATGTCTATAGAAATGCACATATTCTCTTAAAAGAGAATTTTGGATTACTTGCCTTTTTATTTCTGCTGCTTCCTGAGAGTTTAATTGGTCCTGGCTGATGCATTGTCTAGTTTGGTCCAACTGCTACAGAGGATGTAATTTCCATTTCTGTTAATGTCCTGTTAACTTTTTTAAACAGAGTAGTGCTCTTTTCCTTTCTCCTTCTATAATTCCAGGCTTTTATTAAGGTTTTAACAACGGTCATTGGTCAGCTGCTGGTTCTCCCAATGCACAGCCGTTGTATTGGGACCTAGAGGTCTTTGTGGGTAGGGTTATGTTGAAGGGCAATTTTTGCTGATATCTGACTAAAGGAAGTACCCCTCACATGACATCAACTGTGAGTTCATCTTAATTCCTTGTTTTAATATAATATATTCACCGTTCTTCAGCTCCATGTGTCAGTTTCTCATGTCAGTTTTGACATATACTTTAGAAACTTCTTTATTTTTTGTGAAATAGCTGTAACCTCCTTTAACATCTAAGGCCAACAGATGCATGTCCTGAAGAAGGTGCTAATCCTTTTGGCAAAAACTTTGCAGCAAGAGAACTTACTGTCTTCGTTGTTAAACGTCACAGTGTCTTCACCCTCAGATAACCCCAGTTTTCACAGCATCTTCACATATCAAACCACTTTCTTTCTGCTCAGATACTACTGTTCTGCTTTTGGTACGAGCTAAAACATATTGATTATTGCATCTTTCGATATCTCAAGCTTAGTCACAAGAGGAATCTGTTTCTTGTTTCTTTTTCTTCCCTCATCCCAAAACTCACTTCTAGTTGTAGTCTGTGTGTGCTGAAATACCTGCATCTGCTGATGGATGAGACTCAGTTGCAAAGAAGCCTATCCTGGCTCTGATATTTGCATGTACTAGAAAAAAAGAAACTATGTGACGCCATTGCATCACGGATTGGTTCCCTTGGAGGGAGACCACCAGTATTCCCCATGGCCGCTCTGTTACCCAGGAAAACCTGCAGAATCCCTCAGTGTGTCTTTGTCTCTTTGTAGTATTTTTAAGAGGGTACACTGCTGCTCCACCAGAGCAGTTATGCAAAGGAAATACATACCCTTCTTTTCCACCTGGCACAGTGTTCTTTGAAGGTACCATTTTTACCACATGTGGTGGTAAAACAGGGTCATCTGTGAAGGACCTAAGAGCTTTGCAACTTCTATGCTTTATACAACTTTTTGTAAGGCTTTTAAACTACTTTTGTGTGAGAGTTTGTTTAAAAAAATTATAGACTGATTAATCCATTTGTTACAGATCTTTACACATATGTGTAGGCAGATCTTGAGATATTTGAGTATGTGTAGCAAATTCCTTAATGATGTCATTTTTAATTTAAAGGTTGTTAAAGGAGATGGGCTGGCAGGAAGACAGTGAAAATGATGAAACCTGTGCTCCACTAACAGAGGATGAGATGAGGGAGTTCCGTGTCATTAGTGAACAGGTAATGTCAAGTTAATGTTCATTATCAGCTTGTAATTGGCTACCCTAAATGCCTGCCATTGAGGAGAATCTGCAGTACTTTTGATGGTTAGGGACAGTACTTTTGATGGTTAGGGATGTTGCCACTTCAGTACCATTTCAGTATTACGCTTTTGGAAGAAGAGTTGCATCAAAAGGAAAGGGGACCAGTGCTTATTGTAGGTAAGGTCTATTCTCAAAATATCAAGGGAAAGGTAAGGGAGCGCTTCTGAGTAGTTTCAGCATTTCTGGTAGGAGAATGACACAGGCTTTCCACCTCTGCAGCTTAGCCTGAGGAAAGGCAATTTTCTTTCAAGGTTTTTATGCAGGTTACTTGATTCTACAAAATCTGAATTTTCTCTGTTGGAAATTGAAAGACATTTAGTTCACTAGTAACAAAGTCGGAAAACGCAATCTAGACTTTATTTTTTTTTTTTTTTTAACATTAGGAGTGTTCTATATACCTGATAAGGTCAGTGAGAAGGATCTGGAAGGGAGAATCTTGTGCACTGTTAAATCTGAACATTGGATATTTCCATAAGTCTAGCCACACATGTATTAATTAGAACATTTGGAATATTCAGCTCTTAAATGCTTGGCTTATTGCTCATCTTCTGTGCTACGTGCGGAAATGCAGTAATTCCTTTCTTGTAGAATGAGTTGTTTCCTTTCTCACCAGTGTGATCGACTTTCCAGCTGCATCAGGTAGACAGATTGGGATACCCATTCCTCCCTGCTCCTCTTCTAGACTCCCTCATTATTGCAGACTTTGCCTAGATGTTTTTGAAGCACTGTGAAAACAAGGGACTGCATCACAGGAGAGACCATGTGGGAGGAGGGATCACTGGGGCAAGATATCTGAGGAAGTGGGTGAGAAGAGGGTGAGCTCCTGTTGACTGCAGGAGCTCAGCACGGTTGGAGGGGTTTGGATGGAGGTGGCTGGCCCAGAAGCGAAGGCTCTCAGGGGAGTTTTTCTTTGTATATATGAAAAAGTAGTTATTTGGATCTAATGTAGCAACAGATTGTTGTTTAGCTTTCTCTTTCTCTAAATACATCCTGTTTTCTCATTTCAGTTACAAAAAAATGGCCTTCGGAAAAATGGCATTTTGAAAAATGGCCTCATCTGTGATTTTAAGTTTAGCCCCTGGAAAAACAGCACTTTCAAAGCTGCTCTGGAGAATGAGGATTCTGAAACAAGCAGCACTGATACGTCAGATGATGATGATGTGTGAAGACTTCCATAACATCTGTAGAAGCCTGTTTTGATCTCATGAAAATTTGGGGATGTATTGTCCAAAAAAAAAATCTAATTTATGTAGTAACATACCCACTAGAGGAAGAATGATAGGACTTTTCTCTGAAGAAAGCAAGGAATGTTGTGTTGGGTGTGTTGAACATTGCTATAATTTCTTTATAAACGAATGTGGTAGAATGAGGACTTGAGTTGACCCAGCATTGACTTTCTTCATCACTGAAGCATTTCTGACTAGCAATGTGAAAATGTAACAAATCAGACTTTCTCATTTAATAATAAAAACAAAGAATTGTGTAATGTCTTGCAAAGCTTCTGTCTTAAAATGTCCAAGTCTATAAGGAAAAAAAGGGCAGCTTGACACAGTGTTTTGCTTGCCAAGTAATTTATTTCTTACAATGGAAAGAGTCCACTTTGTATGCAAAAAGGGCAATGTAGCATGTTGGCTAAAATGAGCAAAGTGCACTAAAACTCCTCCTTAATTGAGCTGATGTATTGTTCTACTTCTTCCACACATAACTGCTCTTTAGCCATTTGTAGTGTAGTCATTGTTATTAATGGCAGAAGACCCTGATGTTGCAATTCCAAATTTCTAGAACTAACCTTTAAACTGAAAGCTTTATAGGGTATTGCAAGACCCAGTATTCTCACAGTCAACACATTTCTTGTGGGAAAATATGCACTTTGATTCTACTATTCACATGCAGAAAAATAATTACACTGACTGGATTTGTCCACAACATGGAAAATAAACTGATTTACAGAGTATTGTCTCAGTGCATAGCATCAAGGGTATTGTTTTTAAATCTGGTAAGTTTTGTTTGCATTTATATTAAATGTACACTGGCAGCAGTGACTGCATTTCAGAATGAGGTAAAAATATTTGCATCACCACGTCATGCTTTTATAGCAGCAGCAGCAGCAGTATATCTATGCAATAAGCACCTGTTTTCTTACTTTGTGTCAAACTTTTTATTTACGATCACAGGTTTTAAAACCAATATAATATTATTTCAGTTTTATTTGGTTCAATTTAGTTCTTTTAATATTTTCCACAGGGTTGTACAAACTATGTAGCATTAATCCATAAGCAGAACTGCTCTTGGTGTTGTCACATGAATTTGTAATGTAGTTTATATATAGACATTTTGCCTTCAAGATATTTTTGAGTTGTACTATTTCTCATAGTAAGTAATTTGCTATTTAGAACTCTAAAGCAAGAATACTTATAAAGCTGAGATTTTGTCCATATTTAACTTCTTTAGGAAAAAACATGTTTTATAAGGTGTCAAAGGTGGCCAAAGGTGGTGTGTGGGTTTGTGTTGGTTGTGGTTTTTTGTTTGTTTGTTTTTTTAATAGGGATTTCTATTCAAGGGGTCAGTTTTTGTCTTGGAACAGGCATGCAAATGTTGATGCAGTTAATTTTGCACAATGTATTGAAATACGCCATTTTCTTGTATAAATTTAAGGGGATAAAAATGTTTGTTTTTTTTAAAGAGCAAGTTGCCATGTCAGTACTGAAGTCTTTCCTACCTGTCTGCCTTACACACCTTTCTCCTTCCCCTTTGCTGCAGTTTTTTTTACTAACTTTGACACCTTGGTGTGGTTTATTCCCTTTTTAGTTTTCACGTCCTAGTGATGGGGTCTGCTGCCTGTCCTAATTAGTGGTATGTGAATATGCTATTTTTATTCCTAAGGGAAAACTTTTTTGCCTTGGTATTTCTCTAAGTGAGACACAGACTTTTTTCCCCCTCTTTATTCAGTTTAGTGACAAGTGTCACCTCTGTAATTAACACTTTGGGAAGATACTATAATTATAGAAGAATTGTGTTATACTAAGTGTATAGACTTGTGAAATATACGGGTTCTAATTGAGAAAATTGCCTTTAGAGAAAGTAGAGACAATGGTTGGTACTTGTTTCCCAATTTTGTATCCTAAAGCTGGTAAAAAAAGCAGTGGCTATGATGAGCTGGGAGCAAAGGAGGTGACAGGAGCCGAGCAGTGGTTTTGCTTTGTAGAATGAAACACTTTTACAGCCTTTAACTGCTCCTCTATAAGTGTGTGGCGGCTTCTCCTCTATCTGCTGTGTTGCCCGTCCTGGCTGTGTGTACAGACAACGTAATTACTCTGTCCTCCTGCTACACTGTTTGCATTTCTGAAGTCTGGTGTCGTTGATAGGGTGACTTGATGTTGTGGGGATATGTAGCCTTAACCAGCTGATACAGGTGGAATGAGTTCTCGTCCTATACAGTCATTTCTTCTGCTAGTTGAGAGATGTGTCAGAGATCTGCACAACCCTTAGCTGAAATGGTTATCTGCCTGCTCTGGTACTTCAGTTTGCCCTTCAAAGCTTCCCCACTTCCACATCACGATGATGTTTCCACGGAGGAATTGGATTGCGCTGTGTTATATCTACTTATGGTAAAGCTAAGTAGAGTGTTGATCCTCTTTTTTGCAACCTTAAGAAACACTTTAGTCACTGGGAAATGTCACTTGAAACGAAGTTTGGTTTTCATATTTTGTTTCCATAAAATGTATGAAAGCTTTCTTTATGCTGTGCCCCTCTCTTTTGCTCAGTGCTTGAGGATGTGAAGCAGAATGAATTCTAGCATGTGACTACAATGTTTTCTGTCTTTGACTTTACTAAAATTGCCCTGGGAAAGAAACAGTTTGTTGGCCTTTCTCCTCTGTCGTACCTGAACCATGATCCATTCCCAGGATACTTCCTTTCTTGTTTTTCTGCTTGAGCAGATCGAACACCAGGAAGGTGTTCTTTAGCCTTAAAGGCTTAAGAAGTTGTTGGACTAAGCTTGCATTCCCTTAGTAAGTTCTAGCAAGCTTTGGATATTAAAAAATGTCTGATGGAGATAGTTGTCAGTGCTGGGCTGAAAGAGCTTGACTTCAGTGACAGCATTCACTGGTGGCTGCATGCAGACGCGGCAGTGCTGTATCGTTTGCAGTCACTGCCATTTCTCTTCCTCATCCTGTCTTTAGTGGCAGAGAACTGCATCTTCCTGGTTCCCCTTTCCATCCCTCAAAAGGGAGGAGGAACAATGAGTCACTCACTGACTTTCTGATCTATTGGTGATGAGGGATGTGTCCTCTGTCTGCTGGTGGGATGGAGGGTATCCGTGTTTATGGTAGGGCAGTGGGGCTCCATTACTGCATCTACAATCACCAGAGGCCTTCCTCACTGGATTGTACAGGGACTTTTTCTCTCTTAACTGGTAAGCAAAACTAGTTACCATTCCTGAAAAGAGTATTAATTACAGTACAGTTCTCCATTAATGCATATTGGACCCAATGAAGATTCTGAAATAGATTTGTTTTTCCATGTCATCCCAGTCTTTGAGAAATGTTAGTGGTGAAGGAATTTATTTTTGTTCTCCTATGCAATTGCCTGTGAGGGGAAAAAACGTTCTTCATTTGTCATGAGGACTTCAACTTTAGTAGTTCCTTAAGGAATACCTGTTCTTCAGTAAATACATTTAAACTTCTGGCTACTATATACTAGAAGAAGAGTTTAGTGAAGGATGTTTTTGTTTTTCCCTGTTTTCTGTTTGCTGCCAGGCAGTGGCTGAGGCAGTTTACTCAGCTGCAGGGAAGTTTTAGTCTGGTTAAGGGTTATTGCTGTTGTGCACCAAGAATTATTGGTTCATTAAGATGATGAACGTGCTGGCTAGCTGCTCAGCTTTCCTCCTGCTGTTATTCATAGTCATCAATGAGCATTATTGCAAACTGAATGAGGCTTATTTTGTACTCTGGATCTCTCTTCAGCCTTCTCTAGACAGAGCTGGCAATGCATTTGCTAACCCAGCACTGGCCGCGATTTGTGAGGCAGTCTGTGTGAAGCACAGGTGTGTATTGAAAACTTTCTTCTGCATCTGGATGTTTGCTCTTCCTCAGACACTTGTAAGCAACTTCTGGGGTCTATCTCTTAGTGTTGCTCTCTAGGAAAGACCTCCAGACAGACTAAAGAAAAATTAATACCTTTGAGCAGTTGGCCAGTAGAGCGTACTGCTCTGTTCCTGAATTCAGCACCTACCAAAGCCTGTGTCCATTGCACTCTCTTGTGTGGATCTGGTCATCTGATGGGGATGTGAGGTCTTCCAGCATCTGTAGTGGCATGTGTTTCTTAAATCCCTACACAGATACCTGAGAACATGCTTGCTATTTAGGCTTCATTCTCTATACATCTTGGACATCCTTTTTAGTATGCCGTTATTTATTCCCCTGGCAGTAGCATGCATGTTGTAGAGAAATGATGTTCCATACTTGCAGGGCAAATGCTAATTTACTTTCCTATCCTGTCTGGGTCAAAGAGACAGCTTTGAAGTGGGAGTATTTTTGGCAACTTGTATGATTGCTGATGGTCCAGAGAAGCATCTGCACATCAGAGTCATGGAGCCTGCGTTGATATGAGAGAACTTCAGTTCCCCTTAGGCAATGTGGGGAGATAACTGATTCTGGTGGTGCTAAGCGACGCACTGCAGAGTTTCAGCTTGGGAAGCAAATGAAAGCAAACTCCTTCCACTCTGCCAGAAAGCAGTCAGGCTTGAGAACTAATGCAAGAAAATCCAAATGCTTGAAAGATTAACTTGGAGCACTGTGGTGGCCCAAGCTATTGTGTTTTGCTAGATTATCAGATTGTGTGCTATTAATATTAAATAGCAATATTATGTTAATATAGCAATTAATATTGCTATTGCTATTAAGTCACCATCTTCTAAGCCTATAGATTCTGAAATGGCTCTCTCTGCATCAGGTACCAACGGAGATCTCTTGACCTCTGAAGCCAGACATTACCCAGTGTTGGTGTCCTCACACTTGGGTCAAGGAAGGTGATGTAGCTTTTCCTCCAGTCTGTTACCCAGTATAGCCAACAGCAGTACATGATGTGCAGTTTTGATTTTGCTTATTCTAGCACGGTGGCTTTGGTACAGTGGCTTTTGATTCCTGTTCCTTCTGTGTGGTAGCTTGATGTCTGGGCACTCTGTACTATTCTAACCTTTGCGTCTTTCGTTTCCCATTGCTTCCTGTTGCAAGACTGCTGAAGGGAACCATCTTTAGCAAATTCTGGAGAATCCTATCTGAGCTCAAGTGTCTGCATCACGGACAGATGAAAAAATGATAGAGCTTTGAGTCATCTGGCATACATGTGAACACGCACAGTTTGAATGTAATACAAGGGGACATTGTATAATACAATTGTTAGCAATAACTTTCTGTGTTTGCCATTTGTACCTGCTGGTGTTATTGGTGGCTCTTGTCAAGAGCAGCATGTTCTTTCCTGCCCAGGATATACAGAACTTAAATTTTAGCCGGGCTGAAGGGTTTTTATGCTTTTTTATCTTGTAACATTGCTTTAGGTAACAAGGCATACTGTTCGAAAGGAATATGTTTGAAATGAGCTGGTTTGTAAGGAATTGACATGTACTGTAAGGAGGCTACTGATTGAAGCCATTGTTTATGCCAAGCCATAAACACTTCATGACCAAAAGCTGTCTGGATTGGAAAGGTCTTTCAAAAAGAAGCTTGAATATGAATGTAAACTACACAGATATTTTACCAAGCCCTCGCGTCAACATTTTTCTTTGCTTTGATTTTTTATTTTCATTGTCCACCTCTAAAGCGGGCATACACAAGTAATCTTTGCACAGAATAAAAACATTTTCTTAGTGAGGTTAATGAATTAGTTATTCTGAAAATGCAATGTGGAAATAGCTTAATGTTCCTGTTAAACTACAAATTAGTATAATTTCATTTGTAGTCTTTTCTTTGATGTAACTGCTGAAAAATGAACGCAATGTTGCGGGCAAAACTGGTGATGCTGGCTGTGGTTATGATTATCTTATGCTTCCACTGAAAGATCTGTTGTTAGTCACTTAACTGGCAAATACTTAATTTTGTGGGACCAGTTTTCCCTGGCTGAGTAGGTAATTGGAGATGCAGCTGCAGGTGGCAGAGCCCAGCAGCCAGGCTGAAGGCAGCTAAATCCGGGGAGAGCTCCATGGCAAAAGATAGAAGAGAAATTTTGGTGGCAAGAATAAATGGGAGCAAACAGAAGGGGGCAGAAGCTCTTAACTTTGAAATGAAGGTTCTGCAGTATGTTTCCATCCAGATCACATAGCTGAAAGTGTGATGTGTGTCTCCTGGTGCCAGTGAAGTGTTCCTCCGTGACTCTTAGTGGCTCGTCTTGTCTTAGAAGATTACAGCCAACATTTACTGCACGTGATGATCTCACATTATGCAGTTAGGATGTACGAAAGTAAAAAATCTTAGATGGTTCATGGAGAGGCTTGATGTAGTTCTCTTATTTCTTGTCCCTTTTTTTCATGTGCTTTTGCTTTGTGTTGAGAGAACATAAAGCTGATCAGGATGTGCCAGGTTTAACAATCAGCAAGCAAGATGTTGATTTTAGTGGATGTTTCTGAATATTTTTATCTTAATCTTGGTAATTTATTTACTTGGAGAAATTGGACCATACTGTGGGCTAGCCAAAGGGATATGAAGTTAATGTTGGTGAAGGACTTAGTACAAGGGCACCAGAGGCAACACTTGGGGCCAGTAGTTCTGTATTTCGTACACAGTGTGGATGGCATGTTAAGTAGGTAAAAAAAATACTGAAGCAAGTGTCCTACCAGGTGAATACTGTGTGCTTATACAATTAAGGGCTCAAAAGTAATGCATGCCTGCAGGTGCTTGAAGGTTGCACAGGCTTGTACTTCCTGGCCTTGAGTCAGGTTCTGTATTTTTCACCTTACAGGTGCTTAGCTTCAATTTTCTTTGAATACCTTTCTCTTGCCACTTAATAAAGGTGGTACTGATGTTATTCTAGAATAGGTTCCTGTGGTATGAATGGGAAAATTAAGTTTGAAAAGGCAATTAGAAAAAAAGATGGAGCTTGTGTAAAATCCTCCAGGGATTTTAGGAGCAGGCACAGTCCTGTGGGTGAAAATGAAGGAATCCTGCAGGTGACCTGGGGTGTAGAAGTGCCCTTACATAGAGGGTGCGTCACAGCCAGAGTGGGGCAGGACTGGGGAAAGTCCTGGAGGTGAGGCTGGTACCTGACTGAAATGAAATCAAAAGGAAGAATGCACAGCCTGGCTTAACTAATTTATTGGTCAACACTGGGCATCTACAGTGTAGATTAAATCTGCATTTCTCATCAGCATTTTTTTGTTTATTTGTTTTTTTTTGTCTGGCTGCTATTAAGACTTCAGAAGTGCAGATGGCCTAACCTTTGAATTTTTAGCAGATTTTGTGATGCAGAAATAGCAGGTCAGTAACAAAATGACAGGCTCAGCAGCTGCCCCACTTGGGCTGAGGGAGTGGAACATAGAGGAAGACACCTTCACCCACAGGACTTACTCACTTTCTTCTTCCCCTGGATGCCCAGTGGCAGGTAGCATCCACAGCTAGAGCTGGTTTCAAGGACAAGGGTGGAGAGAGAAGGCTGGAGCAGAAACTGCTCAAATACCAAGTGGAAGACAATTTCTAAAGAAATAGTAAGAACAAAGGGTGAAGAGGACTGCAGAGACACGGCTTGTGGGGCTGGGTGGTGGAGTAGCTCCGTGTTTGGCAGAAACAGCTGTGTAGAATGAAGGATGGCCAGCTTGGCTCTGCTGAATACAGGGGCTTCAGCAGTGCTGCAGCTGCGGATCAGGAGCTGCTTGTTACCCCCAGGTGGGCCTGAGCTGCCTGGTGGGACTAGGGGAGCAAACTGGCCTCTGGGGGAGAGCCCAGAGGGCGGCCAGTGAGGTCTTGGTGCCGCACTGGCTGTAGGAGCAATGGGTGACATGTGGACAGGGGGCTCAGAAACGTGCCTGGGGGAGGAGAAGCTGCAAGGAGGAGGAGGACTGATGAAAAGTGGTGGCTTACAGCTCCAGGTTGACCTGGAGTGGTCAGCGAAGACTTGCAAGCTGGTAAGTTGGTATCTGAGTGCTTTAGTGGTATGTAAGCTCTGTCAAAGAGTAAGTGTGGAACCAAGCTGAAGAAGTGTCAGGAGGATGGAGCCAGGCTCTTCTCTATGACAACCAATGATAAGACAAGGGGCAATGGGTATAAACTGGAACACAGGAGGTTCCATTTAAATTTGAGAAGAAACTTCTTCATGGTGAGGGTGACAGAACACTGGAACAGGAATATCTCCTTCTCTGGAGACATTCAAAACCCTCCTGGACGCCTTCCTGTGTAACCTCATCCGGGTGTTCCTGCTCCGGCAGGGGGTTTGGACCAGATGATCTTTTGAGGTCCCTTCCGATCCCTAACATTCTGTGATTTTGTGTGATTCTGTGAAGTGTGAGGGAAAATAGTTCTGGCTGAGCAGTGAGTTGCTGGGCTGTTTCTGAAGGAGGTTTGTGGACAGGGAGCTGAGCAAAGGAGCCCAGTTCTGCAATAGTTTCACTTTTAATTGTTAGGAAAAAAATGATAAAAACCCGTATCTACGATGTGAGGTAACTGTGTTATGATTTGCCAAACCAGGATGGACAGGCTTCATTAATATGTAGCAAGCCTCAGCAAAGAATAAACCTTTTTGATTACCTATGAAACAGTGCTAATCTTGGCAGAGCTGCAGGGTGATGGGACAGCGTTGTTGGTGTTACTGGGAGGTGAGGGAGAGGATCGCATGAGCAGGGGTGGATGGTGAGCAGGGCGAGCTCTTGCTCCACTGGGTGAGTAGGGGGCTCTGTAGGGGAACCTAGGAAGGATATTCCATGTTTACTCACCTTGGCGGTGCCCAGTAGCAGCAATATGCTGGCTGCTGTCATTGTCACGTATCAATGTATGGGCAGATTAAATGCTTATGCTTATGGCCGGTTTTCCTGGTCATTAATGATGTGGGGAATAGCAGCATGGCTTGGAGCACAGGGAGGGGTCTCTAGGCCTTGTTGTCTGGGCGTCTGTCTGTCTTCTCTGCTCTTGAGGAAGATTTGTTCCCAGGAACTTATTCAGTATGAGCCTGGTCCTCCTGCAAAGCTTTTCTGTGATTGACACCTGGATGGTATTATCCTCTCCATCATGCAAGAAAGCTTGACCACTCAGGGGCAGACAGGTCATTTGATCTTTGGCTTACTTTGGACAGGTCATAGGCTAACGCCAGTCCTTGGCCAGGCCAGGTGACCTTCCCCTTCCAGCTGCTTGGCCGTGTCTCTGCATGGTGGTCCCTAAAGTGTGCTTTCTGTGCCTTAACTCTGCACAAAGTAATGAAAGTCTGGGCGTTGGGAGAACTCCGAATGACTCTAGGGAGAAAAGACCATGGTGTGACTGGAGAGAACAGAGGTGAGCTGCTGATTATTGTTTTTGAAGTATCTGATCCTCAAAGAGGAAAAAACTGCCTAATGTCGCATGGCCCAGGACTCAGAGCTGTTGACGCTAAATGAGCTAAAATACCTGTGTGACAGGCAGTGAATGGCTCCATGTGGTGTGGAAGCAGTATTGCTTAGCCAAGAGAACCAATTTCCCAATCAGTGGTCTGGTTTCTATTTTCTTACTTTTAAACAGTATCTTCTGGCCATTTCACTCTTCATTTCCACTCCTAATTATTAACTTCTTGTCTTGCATCTCTCTCCATCTTTGACTGTGGGTTCTCATAACTGTCTCTAGCTGTTGCAGATCTTCTCTGTATGACACCTCTAAGGTATAATCTGTCCTGTCCATGTAGCTCAAGATTCTTCACTGGGACTCATCTGCCCAGCTCTTGAGTCAGTAGTGTCATCTCTGGCCTGAGCACCATGCTGTCCCACCTGTCTTGAGATGATGCTGTACAGGTTCTTCTCCCATATTCGATCATCTCTGGCTCCTTCCATGTACCTCCTGCCTCTGATTACATTAAACACACTTTTGAGCCCCCTGTGATGTGGATGCTCCCACTCAATATGTCACTTCTCCCTTGACTAAAAGAGGATGGATGGCATCTGCCATGGATTGTGTCACCTATGCAGTCAGATTTGAAAAGGGTGTCCTTATACTTTCTTCCATTCTGTCTCTGGAGGTCAGTGATATTTGATTCTCTTCATTCTCATATTCCTTCCTGGAGATGGTATTTGGCACCACCCCCTCCTCCCCACCACCTCCCAACCTTCCAAAACAAAATGAAGCAAAATGAGAAACCTTGACAACTTAGGCTGCTCTGATTCCTGCCTGGCTCTTGGCCCATATTGCACATGAATTGTCTCTGCTCTCCTATTGGTATCTCCTAAGTAGGTTTCTCCAGTATCTGTACTTTGTCCAGTACATTAAAGTTCTGGCTCTGAATCTACAGCATTGAACAAGTACAGTAACACAAATAATAGATGCTGAGACTGACAGGAACAATATTGCAACCGTTAAAATTTCTTCCCGAATTTTTCAAAACAAAAGGGTGTCCTGTATTGTCCACTATAGTGCTGCGGAGACCACCGGCATGCCATTAGTTTGCATCTAGTGTGTATTACCTGGGTCTGTCACTGTCGCTTGAGCAGAAGGGAGGTTTCCAGCCGTGGCTGTGGCCTCCAGGAACCAGAAGAGGGTGCTGGAGACCTTTGTCTGGCTCTGGCCTTCGGTTCTGCTCTGCTCACAGGTGCTCTGGAACTATTATTAGTTAATCTTTTAACTGGTTTTGTTTTTCTAAATTAGTGTAAGTATTCTAGAGTTTTTTTAATACTTTACTATACCAGCCCATAAATGCAGAAATAATTGCATTGTTCATAGAACTGCTCTACTTTGGTAAAATGTATTACTGTATTTGTGAAACCACTGAAATAACTGATTATTGTGGGTTGGAACTTTGCTAGAGATATTCTTAAGCGGGACAGGCTCCATGTATAGATATATTGTAAATCAAAGAGGGAAAACCGTTCTACTTGGCTACACAAATGCTGAGTGCACGTGAACTTTTGTTTAAAGAAAAGCTGGGAGCAAAATAAGTTGTGGTCTCTGTCCTGCCACGATTCCCTCATGGAGTAAACCTCGTGTTAGAAGGTTGCGGGTTGCATTCATGTGCTGCAGTGATGCTGTCTCAAACTTTGCAGTTATGTTTGGGGAAGGCTGATGGTTTTTGGTGAAAGCTTGGCCTCTTTTCAGAGGTGTCCTTATATCAGTGTTCAGTGTTCACAATAGGACAGGCATTCATTTGCTTTAAAAAGAGCAGTTCAAATGGATAACAGAAAAAGGCTCATTCTGATTCTGTTCATTACAAAAAGCTGACAGTAGAGGGCAGCAAAGAAATAGTTGAGATGTGCTCTCATTTATGTGCTTGCAGCTAGACTGCTTCTCATCAGAGTTGGGATGAGATGGCTTTTTACAGTCTGTAACTTGCAGCTCACTTCAAGTGTTTTCTTCTTCACTGGATTTTTATGAGGAGTTTTTATCTCTCTCACGCACTGCAGCTCTAATGCTGACGCATGCTTGTTGGAAATGAGCCATGGGCACTTGTAACAATTTTTTGTAGCTTTTGGACAAAATCTTGAAATCTGTGTGGCCAGCATAGAGCACCTATATTGACATGTAATTACCTCATTTTTCCAAGATGGAGAGCAACCCCATTCCTATTCATCAGTGGGGGTAACAGATAGTCACTATTGTCGAAAATAAAACCTCACAACTGAGTTTTGGACTTTTAACGAAAAGCAATTGTATTTTAACTATCCAAACCTAATGGAGTTAGGGAATAAGAGGTATTAATGTGCCAGCCTCTCTTGCTCAGGGAGGAATGCAACACGTCTCACTAGTTCCTTCTGTTGTTACGCTAACTGGATAAGAGAAGCTGCAGATGTTTGCATCCTGGGTTAAATGACATCTTTTTCTTTGGTTCCATGTTTGCAGTTGTGGACACATCCTCCTGCTGTAGGGAACAGAGAAGTGTGGGGCTAGAAAGCTGCTCAAGGATTTTTATAAATAAAAGTCAAAGGCTACACGTGTAATGGAGGTCATGCAGTTTAGACAGTACAAAGCTCTTTTATGGTAAGACTTAGGGGATTCATGGTGCCTGCAAATGAAGGAGGAGAGGCTGCCTTTTATCCTGGGATCAGTCCAGGTGAAACCAAGCTGCCTGCTGCTGCCTCCAGCTCCTTGGAAAACAGCAGGAGGTGTCCATCCAAGAGAGGAGAAGTAAAGCCACAGGTCTCATTCTTGTTATGTCCATTCTGGAGGAATTATTCCCCCATCTTCCCACCCCTCAACTTGAGTTAAGCTGATATTCAAGAGTTTTTGCTATACCTCTCATGCAAACCCTTTGCTTTCTTCACCATCTAAATCAGGGCTCAGATTTCCACTCCTTTAAAACCAAACCAAAACTGAAAAGAACCCCAAAAACTAAAACACACCTGCAAACAGTCATTTAAAAGAAACCCTCTGCCCTCATCTTCCACCAGTTCTTCAATTGCTTTTTTTTTTTTTTTTTTCCCCTGTAAGAAGAGCTTAGGCCCTTCTGTTCTGCCCTTTGCTCAGCAGGAATATCATGCAGGGTTTCAAACCTAAGGATTTCTCGTGATTATGCCAGAGGCAGAGCAGATTACATCTTTCAGACGATGGTTACAGTGATGCTGCACAAGTTGGGGCGTGCACAGTGCATCATGCTGCTGTAAGCAGGTGGCATCACCGTGTAGCAGTGCTCAAGTCAGAGCTGGGCAGCAGAAGAAAGTCTGAGAGCTCCAGTCCCATAAAATTATTTTCATTGCCTGTAAGACAGGACCAAATCTTTCATTTTTCTAGGAAAGAACGTTTTGTTCTCACTCAACAGGTAAAAAGAGAATACACGAATCAGACCAAAATGAGAAGAACCGGGCTACCAGGGCAGTAGGTGTTTGAGTAAAGACACTGGGTATACTCACTGCTCTCTGTTTTCTAGAGGAACTGGACAACAGAGCAAGGTGAAATATAGGAAAACTGAGCAACCATCTCATAAATGTCACTGTGTGATGTGATGTAGGATGCAGTACATTCTGGAGATGAGAGTTTTAAGTAGGAAATGTACTTTTCTTCAGCTGAAGACTTTAGGTTTCTTTTTGTTAAACCTTTTGTAACTTTTTGTTGGAGATGGAAACCTGTTAAAAACCCAAAAATATACATTGCAGGGTTACTGATTTTTAATTCTTACTCTGCAGAAAATGCTTTAAAACCAATGCATCTGTGTGTATATGTATATACATTTAATTTTTTTAAGCCATATGAGGACTCCGAGAACCAATCTTGCTTCAGTCCTTAGTTTCTTTATGAATCATCTGGGTTTCCGTGGGATGTTTTGTTCTTTCTCTCTTCCCTGTTAAAGGACATACTACTCAGAAGTTTACAACTGTTGTTGTAGACACTAAGGTCCAGGTATCCAAAGATGCGTAAGTGGCTGCAGCGTGCAGAGTTGCAGCTTTTGCTGAAGGGGCCTGGTTTGAAGAAACATGAAGAGGTTCAGAGGAACACGTGTCTGTAGCACGTGCTGCCTTGTGTAAGCAGAACATGCCCTTACACTCTCTCCAGGCTGGGGCTAACTCCCTAGAGTCATAACAAGTTCGTGTCTATGTTTGTTACTGCTTAAAACTCTACCTTGGTGAGGCAAAATATAAACTCTCTGCTGAGGCCTGAGTGCTCACACATTGTTTTCAAGGGTGGTAGGCAGGGACTGAGTAAGTCCAAGTGAGGACCTGGAAGAGCAGATTAGGAGTAATTGTGCTGTTTCCTTCCTACACTGCCTGTTTAAAAACCTGCAGATGGCACCAGTGCCAGTGTAATACCTACGGGTCTTCTGCAAAATGTCTCTTCAGTGGATGCTTCTAGAGCTGGCTGCTATAATTTTTCCAGACATACTAAACGACATAGTAACTCTTTAACATTTCAAGCGGTTATCTGCAAAGTGAGGGGACCGGTGTGTCCCTCTGCTCCACTCTCCCCAGGTGTGACGAGCATCGTGGGGCACGAGGCCGTGGCCGTGAGTCACTTCTGGGGTCACCCCTGCCAAGCGCACCCACCAAATGCAGGACGAATCGTTCCACTTTTCAGTATGTTTCAAGAAAGCCAATTGTTTTTTTTCCTGAAGTATGTGATTCATATTAATGTTTGAGCGGTGAATTGGCTTACTGTGCAGGGAAACCAGAGGCAGCCTTTTCAAAAGTTATTTACTGTATGTCTAAAACCCACAATGTGTAATTGAAGAACAGAGAGCTCTTCTCACACAGTGTTTATACATACAGATTAATATATTCTGGGGTTAAAGCGAACACTTAGTTCAACGAACTCGTCATGTTTGTTTGTTGGTTTTAAAGACCTTACAACGTGCATGGCTTTACATTTGGGAAACAAAAGCAGCAATCTGCAGGTCTTGGCTTTCGTGTATCAGATCTTTCCTAAATGGAATGCAAATACGCTTTTGTAATATTTAGCTTTGTGTTGATGTTATTTATTTTAATCTTTCCTAACCATCAGTGCTGGTCACATCAATAAAAGGGTAGGGGCATTTTTTTTTTTTTTAACCAATATTGCTATAACTCATTATCTGAACGTGTTACAGCTTTGTTTTCTTCCCTGTTTATTAAGCAATGAGAGTAACTCACTTCATGTCTTATTGATTTTTGAGCATTTTCCTGTTCATACCGATTTGAGCAATTATCACTTTTCTTTCTGGATCTCTTTAGTATTTCTACAGGCAGGTTATAGAAACTGCACAGCTTCCATGCACCAGAATAATATTTGACTTGCAGTCATGCAGAGACAGCTTGATTAAATGATTTTTTTCTTTCCTATTCCTCAAGAAAATACTTCCGTTCCTACTGGGCTCTTACTAAAACCATATTTATATATAAAGTAAATATTTTCTTGGACCTAACACCAGCTGTCAGTGTTCATCTAAGTATGCTGATTTGCATTTTACAAGTTTTAAAGTCCCTCATTGTATTCTGGTTCTACAGATCCTCAATCCTCTACAGATCCTCTACAATCCTCAACAAGAGCACTGGGTGCAATTGGTCACATTGTAATTTGTATTAATTTTATAAATAGATGAACTAGAGTTGTACAACTGTGTTCAGTAGGAACTTACAGATCTTAAGATCTCACAGAGTCACAGAACGGTAGAGGCTGTCAGGGACTTCTGGAGCTCATCTGTCCAACCTTACTGCTGAAGCAGGGCTACCTGGAGCAGGTTGCCCAGGACCATGTCCAGACACTTTTCGCATATTTCCAAGGATGGACAGTGGGAGTAAATTCATCAAGATCACTATCGCCTGCCGAGGTAACGTGACCCTGGGCTGCCTGCAGCTCCCACCTTCTGCTGGGGAGCCATCTCCAGGGCCGTGGTGGTGCCAGGCGCTTGGGTCTGTGCGCTGTTGCGGCGTTGGTGCAGACGATTTAAGAGGCTGTGCTGGGGCTGTGTGTGGCCCCACAAGCTCTGCAGCACCGTGCCGGGCTGTTCTACATCCTGCATGACCCACGTTATTGGGCGCTGAAACGCATCACACCCTGGCACTGAGCTCTGCTCGACAGAGCTGCGTCCCTGTGGAAGGGGGGCGACGTTCAGAGCCGCCAACGCAGCCCACCGCATGGAGATGTTCCTTCTTAGCGCTGCGGCAGAGGCGGCGTGAAAGCATGTGCGTGCCCAGAAGCCTGCAAAGCCACCTGGCACATTGCGGCGTGTCGGTTCTGGCTGTTGCTTTGCTAGAACCACAGCAGTGCTGGGGAAGAGTTTGTCCCTAATACCACTTTGTAAGAACAGGTCTGCCCTGCCCGGCCTTTGCTTCTTGCTGGGTGCTAAATAACCAACGGCCCACGTTCCCTGCTGTCAGTCCTCTGTGTTTATCACCAGTGGAAAACCACACAGAAAAAGGCAAGGGAAACAAACTGGAAGCGGAATGGGTAAGAAGGCAGAGGAACAGACGTTTCTTTTTCTTTGTGAAAATTTTGTAGGAAAAGTTTTAAAAGGCCTGAATACCTGGTGTTTGTCCATGTCAGATGAACCTGCTCTCCGAGGTCTAGATAGACAATACTCCAGTATGATCCAATAGATCAGATAGTACTGTGTTGTTAGGAGTGTGAGAATTAATCCTTAGTGAGGAGGAGAAATGGCCTTTAGAAAGCACTGCGTGACTCCTGTCCAGAAGAATTGTACCAGTTGCAGACATGGCCACTTTGAGATGATGGAAAAAAAGGTGTATGTCTCCTGGATTCCTTCAGATTCTTGAAAGTTTAACTATGAACGCATGAATATTTTTGCCAACACAAACAAGCAAATGGATATTTAGGAAAGCAAGACAAAACAAAAACCTCCTGGAGTTTGGGAAAAAGCTTATGAATATTTGGAATCAGCAGCAGGTGAAAAGCTTGTGTGTTAGTGGTAGTGCCTAAAGACCTGGTAATGTCAAAAACTCTTGGGAGAGTGTAGAGCTGCTGCCCCCGAGCAGCTTGCAACCATGTACTCAGAGCACAACTCGCTGCGATTGAGAACATGAAAGATTTTGTGTGCAAGATGTGCTACTTGCTTGAAAGCAGCACCAGTGTCTGACATAAAACACTGGATTTTATACAAATGGAGGAAGTGCAAAAGTAACTGGGAGGACAAACATGTCAGGTCTGCATTTCTACTGTGCCACAGTGTGAAGAAAATGAGCCTTCCTGACATCCCCGTACAACTTCCATTTTCCATAGAATGCTCCGTCACAACCGAGTCAGCTACCGGGTACGTATTTTTGAAGTGGGGTTGTAGGTTCTTCCCGCCAGCTGTACGTAGGAGTGGGAAACTGGAGCCGAAGTGGCCGCTCACGCGTGTGCTGGGGTTGGTGCTGGAACTGGAGAGGGAGAATTTCTGCTGGCCCCTGGGCCTCTCTGTGGGCAGGGCTCCATCTGTAACGTGAGTTGGTGGTAGCATGAATTGACGCTGAGGAACGTTGCCAAGTAAATTGGCCTGTGTATTCTCATGTATTTATTATTTCCGTCATTCCTGTTCCAGTGGCCCTCACCTTGCTTAAGCAGTGTGGTAGTTTTAGCTACCTTCCCTCTGGCCAACTGCCCTGTGATAATTCAGTTGCATACCCCTGGCTTATAAAGATAACAAACCTCTCTTCCCACAGTCCAGGTAAAACTGTGATTAAATCTTTCTGCTTATTAAAATATACTCATAAAATTGAGCTATTTTCCCCTTTTTCTAAGTAGTCCTTAATGCCAACAGTTGTACAGTGTTACTTTTAATAGTGCTCTAAGATGGGTCTATTTTATATAGGAGAGGAACAGAGTGGAAAACAGGTGGCACATTATTTCCCCAGCTATGCTGGCCTCCCTGTCTCCTGTCATGCACTCTGGAAACAGGTCAGACTTCTCTGAATTGCTGTATTTTTTGTGAACATCTTTACAATCTGGATAGACTTGCACAGAACTGTTAGTATCAATTAGATCAGCAAGAAAAGGAGACATCTGAGTTTTTAGGGGTTAAAGTAGAGAGATAAAAACAAACAGGTGGAAGTTCTTCTACTAGACATGTATTAGATAGTCTGAGCACTGTGTAGGGGAACCAATGACCTGTGTACCTCTCTGCTGGCTCCCTTCCATCACAGTCAATCAGATGTGCATGCAAATTAATGAGGCCTTTTTCAAACAAGTCCTTAATCAGGAGCTGATGCTGCAATAATTACATCCCAGCTTCTCAAGGGTTTGTTGAAATAGTTACTGATTTAAGAACATTTTTGGCTTGAAAGTTCGTATGTGAAGGAGTATTTGGAAAGCAGTAAGTAGCTCTAACCTTCTCAGAGGCCATGTTTATTTGATCATAATATAAATCATGTAGCGCTCTAAGGTCAGACTCTTCCAACAGCTGGGAAAGGTTGTTCCTCATGTGTATTCTGGTATAGGCAAGCTAAGTTTAGCATTCGAAGAGGATACACCTTGGGGTGGTTTGCTATATTTAAGAGTTGGTGTCAAGTTCTAAATCAATACCTCATTTGTGAGTGTGTGCACAGTTTTCATAAAGTGTGTTCCTGTGGAGATTGGGTACATGCACTGCCCATATGTGCAGTGTTGGCTGCGACTTTGACTCTCGGAGAAACCACGCCATGAGAAGCTGTAAATAATCCAAGTGAAGGATAAAACTCAGTGACTGGGGTGGAATATGAGATTTCAGACAAACTCTAGGCATGAAGAAATTATAGCTCATCAGAAACTGATTAGCTCCTGCAGTACTGGATGTCGTGTTCGATATCTTAATGCTGACATTAAATGACTGATGCTGCAGACTATCTGCTGTATAATAGAAAGGAAAGATTATTTCCTCTTCTGTAATTATTTATTCAAATAACAACAGAGCTTCCCCCAGCCTCATTTAACAGAGTGATTTCTTGTTCCTTCACTTTGCAAAGCTGGCAATGCTGGTTTTGGGGATCTGTGAGAGATGGTGCATTGCCAGCATCCACTGTAAGATAAGTTCTGCAGGCGGGTTACGTTTGTTCTGCTCAAAGACAATCGACTTTATTTTGCAACATGGAGAGTGTTTTCCATACCTTAAATTAAAGAAGTTTCATCTACGTCAAACTCTTGATTTCCAGGAAAGATGAAGAGTGTTCAGCAGGATTATATCAACAGTGGATTTTTTTTAACCTAAACACTATCTGACTAAATGCAAAAGCCCTAGCAGAAACTGCTGACCTTTTGCATGATTACAGCCTCTGCCTTGCTGAAGAACCATAAATGAATCATCCTGCAACGAAATGTAAACAGGATGCTGCTTTTCCATTGCCGCTATGTTTACCAACATGTGTTTGTCTGAACTGCAATACAATTAAATTAGGTGACAACAGCAGTTTGTAGCAACACAGGGACCCAGGGTCAGAGCTGTGGGAGGGGGTATTACTCCCTTTCTCCACCCCCTTCTTCAAAGTACAAACTGAAGCAGAAGAGTTCTCATCCTCTTCGACCAGGTCTGAATAGTCTTGTTTCAAGACTGACAAGGATAAAAGTGAGCAGTGATGTCTGAAGTGCATGGAATGCATGATTTGGGGCTCTCTTCCTTTTGTTCAGGCTTCACCTGGAACCACAAAACCTAGCCAAGTCTCAGAGCAAAATGAGAGTTGTTGTCTCTTTCTTTTCCTGCCAGGTTTATTACCCACGTGAAAGTGAAGCAGCAAGATGCCAAATTAAGTCCTTAAATATTCAAGGAACATGAAACAAGGTAGCAAATATAACTATGCTGGTTTCGTTCACATCCATGCAGGTTAGCTGTGTCTCCACTATTTTTACCCATGCTTCATTTTTTTCCGTGAAGCCACAGAAATCCAGCTTTGCCCTCTGTCTTTTGTGATAGCAGTAGGAAAGCAACTAGAAAACCTGATGGTGGATTGAAGCAAAGGAAGTAGCAGCTGAGCCTTGGGCAAATTAATGAATATAGACTGGATACACAAACTCTGATTCAGGAAAGCTTGTAGGTACAAACTTTTGGAAGCTGAGGTAATGTCCCAAGGATTTATCACTATGGTGCCATTCTTCTTGCACCCGTATTTGTCTTCCTGGCTGCTGGGCAATGCAGGATACTCTGGTGGAGCTAGTCCAACCGTGAAGTTGTTCTTATGGGTAGATTTGGTGAGGTTTGGATTCATAACAACACCTTTAGTTTTCTCTGCTGAGTTGACTTCATGATATTTTTGGACTCTGTGATGCTTGTGATTAACATTACTGGGTTTTGGAAGGGGGGGACCGATTTTTATGGTCTGGGCATCCTGCCACTATTTCAAGGTCTGAGATTCTTAAAATAGTTTGCTTGATATGAAAGCCACCATTTGAACATAGCAATATTGTAGTACAGTGTGAGGGCAAATAAAGAGGAGAGAGAGCAGTGAAGTCTGTGATGAAAATTATTTGGAGATACTTTAGGGACCGAACAGTGAAAGTGTGCAAGGATATATCGGTGTTTGTAAAAACTGAATTCTCAAATTCAGCTGTAGTAACTCCTGTGAGTCTCTTTGCCTTTTGCTCTCAGTTTACTTCCTTTTGGACAGTCTTGTGTTATATGACACCTGTTTTCCTGAGGGGAGATGGTTGAAAGGAGATGGGGAGATGGTTGAAAGGAGATTGAAATCTGGTTGGGGATCCCAATCCACAAGACAACCAAAGAGTTCAAAGATCATTAATAATCTTCCTGAATTCAAATAGCCCATATTTTGGTTTGTTTTTTTTGTGTTTTGTTTGTTTGTTTTGTTTTGTTTTTGGTTTTTTGTTTGTTTTTTCCTTTTAAATTTAAATTCAATAATCCTGGAGATAGTGCTTTAGGATGCTCAAGTTTGATTCTTGCCCTGCTACTTTCCTTCTTGGAAAAAAATTTGACTACAAAGGAAAATGACTCTAATTTCCAACCCAAGCATAGAGGTGAAAGGGATGGCAGGAACTGGAAGCAGGAGTCTGAAATGAGCCTGGTTTGAAGGACAGCATTAGGCCAGCTCATGTGAGCCAGGGACAGGTACTGATGAGTCCTTCTCTAGTCCTGCCTGGTCACGTGTGCATTTGTTTAGTTATGAATGTCAGTTTGGTTCTTACAGCAGGTGCACTGAAACCTATCTGGTCACTAAAGCCATCATGAGGTAGACATAAACAGCCAGAAATCCTGGCTGTAGAGTTGTCACTTGCTCTGGAGCCAGAAAACGTGAGAGCAGGATCTGAGAAATGTATCCTCTCTCCATTAGCTTTATATAAATGAGCAAATCTCCACAGGAAACTTCAAGTTATCTTTTCTTTCTCTGTTATCCTTCTTGAGATGGTGGGGGTGGGGGAGAGCTCTGTTAATTTTGTTTTTCCTTTTTTATGTAAGTGAATTTTAAGAAGCACATTGGATTCTTTATAAAATATGATCTATACTGAGTCTTGCAGGATGACAGGAATGAATCTGAAGAATTTTTGCTTGAAGTAGGGCTTTTTGCTACCTTAGTTTTCCAAGCTTGCACATTCATGTGAACACTTGTATGCTGTAGACTCTTGCTAGCAAATGATGCTTTTACTATTCACAAGGAGGAAAATGATGTTCTAAAAAGGCTTTTAATGTGACTTAAAATGTTCAGTTGCAAAGCACACTTGGACTATCAAGAGCTAAGCTCAAATCTCACATGTCAATAAAAGGATAATTTTCAAGTTTGGGATTCAAAAAGTTTAATGTCATGTCATGGGATCCTTCTCAAAGACTGATCAGTGAGTCCTAATTTCTGCAACAGGAGCTGGGGAGGGAGAGCTTCACCTTATAAAACTATAAAGGTAAATCCAATCACCGTTACAAAGTGACCTTTTTTTCTATTTTGTTAATTTGAGAATTCATAGTGTAATTTTTCCACAAACATATCCTGTTGTGCACATCTAAAGCTAGTTGTGCCATTGTGATTCCTGTTGTTTTTACACCAGGCCTTTTATACTAGAAAACAGGAAAATAGCCCCAATTTAAATGTTGTGTTACAAACTATCATAAGGATTTGCAATCTGATGCTGATAATCAGGCACATCACAGACACCTTCAAAAATGTACTGTCCTTTTTTTTTTTTCCTTTCATCATTATTTCTCAAAAAATATATTTTGCTGAGAGGCAGGCGTATTACCTATTGCTGTATGCCTCTACTTTGTGGTAGTGGTTGTTGTGAAGTTACCCTTGCTAAATACTGCCCAGGAAAACCCTAGCTTTGTGCTGATCCTTCTGCCTGGGAACTCCTGATGCTGCGTGATTAAGTATCCTCCTGGATCAGCCGGACAGCACTGTTAGGAAGAAAGCCACTTGTTTTTCACCAGTTCTCTGATGATCTTTACCTCTGCTAACCTGGTGTTAAGATACGAACTGGAGTTTCATGGCACTGACAGGGCAATCTACCAGGTCATTGCTGTCAGGAAAGGGTTTTACTTCTGGGGTAGTTGTCTGTTAGTTGTGTGGTCCTCCTTGCTCTAGATCCCCTCAAATTGGCTCAGGTGTTCTTGAGCCCTCAGTGAATTGATTCAGCTGACTAAAAACAAAACTCAAAAAAGCCAACAAAAAACCCCACACCAAAACCAAACATATTTGATTTTTTCTGAGATGAGAGTGGAAGTGTGTCTTCTGGTGACTATGAGCTGTTTGTGTGCCTCACCTTGTAAAATGTCTCTCTGACTTTCTGACTTCATTTTTTTTTTAAGAAAAGAGGTTGTTAGTGTAGCTTTGCAGCTAAGACTCATCCAAGTGTTTTGATGTTACCGTGACCTGTAAGTGTAGCATCTCATACATCACCAACATGATCTGAAACTGCTTGAGCCAGAAGGAAGCACACGAAGTGCATACAAATAGCATGCTGTTTGGAAGCTGTATGGAAATGAAATGGTCTTTAGTGTGCATCTGATCCTGATAAAGCTCATCGCTTGTTTGTTTTCTGCTGCTATAAGCTAACGGGCTCAAACCCAGACTTTTTAATATTACACAGTGAAGTAGTTAAAAAACATTAAACAAAGCAAAAACAGTATAACTATTTTGATATGTTCTGCTTTTCCTCTAAATCAGTCAGAGCCTCTTGCAATTCATGCAAACAAGGTAGTTAGGAAAAATAAGTAGTAGGAAGGTAGAGGACAGAAGGACAGCATAGGGCAACTTCTTAAATGCAACGCTTGTGTTTCTGAAGAGGGAGAAAATGCAAGTGAGAACTTGCTGTCAGCCAGTGGAATGAATCCAGACTACTTCTATATTTGCTATATTTTATTCAGCCTTTGATTTTCCATAGCCTTCTCATTAGTTGCTAGTTCAGTCTGTTTTGGGGTGCCAGGGGGTGGTTTGTCCCTCTCTGGTCCTGCTCAAGCCTCCCAGCATCCGTGACTGACCTTAGTGCTGTGCTCGGCAGGTTGGGGAGCAGGACGGTGGAGGATGTGCAGGGCACAGTACTAGCAACAGGCTCTTTTATGGATGCAGAATCTGAGTCCTGCTCTCCTGGAGCCTAGTGCACCATAAAGGAGAACATTGTCCTGCAAGCCCTGGAAATGGTATCCTGGTTTCAGCTGGGATAGTGTTAATTTTATTTCTAGTAGCTGGTATAGTGCTGTGGTTTTGATTTAGTATGAGAAGAATGTTGTTGATTTTGTTGTTGCCGAGTAGCCAAAGTCTTTACAGCTTCCCATGCTCTACCAGGTACACAAGAAGCTGGGAGGAAGCAAAGCCAGGATGGCCGACCCAGGCTGGCCAAAAGGGTATTCCTTACCACATGTCGCCATGCTCAGTACATAAACTGAAGTTCGTCAGCTACCAAATACTGCTGCTCAGGAATGAATGGGCTATTTGCATCATGGTTAGTGGGCAATTGCACTGTGCATCACTTGTTTCTTGTTTTGTATATTCTGGTTTTTTATTACTGCTACTACTATTTTATCTTCCTTTACTGTCCTATTAAACTGTTCTTTCTCAGCTCATGTGTTTGGTGTTGGTATTTGTTGTTGTTGTTTTTTTTAGTTTTGTTTTGATTTTGTTTGTTTGTTTGTTTTTCCTTTTGATTCTCTCCTTCATCCCACTTGAGTGGGGATTAGCAAGTGGCTGCATGGTCCTAATTGCCAGTGGGAGTCAAACCATGACAAAAAGTTATTTTGCTTTGTACATACCACTTGTGCCCACCTCTATTTTGTCCTCATTCAGCTGCATACTGGGCTTAAAGCAGAGTGTTGATCCTGCTTTAAAGCTTGCACACTCCTGAGTCTCTACTCTCATGATATTTTTTTTCTTGTAACACACTGCTCATGCTGTCTTAGTTACATTTTCATCTTAATGCACCATATCTGATTCCTTAAATTCACAACAGTAACTTCTGCCACTATTAGATGGCCCTTACTGCAAAACTGTACACTGGAAATTGTTTTCAAACCTAACTCCAGGTGAACAGACTCTTTCTGAGTTTCAGGTTTTTGGCAAATATATTACGGTCTCAAAATTCCTTGGCACACTTTTCTTTTGCAATGTTTGACCCACTCCGTCAAGCCAAGTTTAGAGATGATGAACCGTTCGATTCAAACGTGTTTCTAATACCCTCCTAAGGTGCAAAAAAAGGTGTGGGAATGAACAACTTCTGTGGATGCTTAGCATTGTCTGCATATTTATCAGCACACAACTACGCAGCTCTTTAATTAAATCAGATAGCAACTAATAGCCCATAGTAGTTGTTTTTCTTATCTACCACCCCCAAGGATACATTTTAATGAACATAACAAGAGCAGGTTTTAGAGCCGCTGGAGCAGTCTTGTCTCCTAGCTAGTGCCAGGTCATCCGCCACGCGGAGGCGTGTGTGCTGCTGTATTCCCAGACAAGGGCGACTGACAGTGCTTTAGCCCTTGTTAGGTCGCCGAGCTTCCTACTAATCCTTGTGTACTGTCATCATGTTCTGGCAGGTGTCTGTAAGCCACTCCTCGAGCAACTTGTGATATGGACAGGCTGCAAGTCTGCTGGTGTCCCACCCTGCCAGACATCGCTCTGCTTCTCCAGGTTTCTGTTTCTCCATCCCAGCCACTGGGAGGGATGTCGTCTTAGAATCATAGAATGTCCTGAGTTGGAAGGGACCCATAAGGATCATTGAGTCCAACTCCTGTCCCTGCATATGACAACTCCACAGTTCACACCACATGTCTGAGGGCGTTGTTCATTCTCCACTTGAACACTGTCAGGCTTGGGGCCGTGACACCTCCCTGGGGAGCCTGTTCCAGTGCTCCACCACCCTCTGGGTGAAGAACCTTTTCCTAATGTCCAACCTGAACCTCCCCTGGAACATCTTTCTGCCTTTCCCTTGGGTTCTGTCATTGGTCACCAGAAAGAAGAGATCAGCACCTGCCCTTCCCCCTCCCTTGTGAGGAAGCTGCAGACTGTGATGAGGTGTCCTCTCAGTCTCCTCTTCTCCAAGCAAAACAAACCAAGTGACTCTAGCTGCTCCTCATACAGCTTCCTCTCCAAACCCTTCACCAATTTAGTAGCCCTCTTCTGGACACTCTCCAGTAGCTTTACATCCTTTTTATCCTGTGTCACCCAGGCCTGCACACGGTGCTCCAGGTGAGGCCGCACCAGTGCAGAGCAGAGCGGGACAATCCCCTCCCTGCCCGGCTGGCCATGCTGTGCTGGATGCACCCAGGACACGGTTGCCCTCTTGGCTGCCAGGGCACACTGCTGGCTCATGTTAATCTTGCTGTTGACAAGAACCCCCAGATCCTTCCCCATGGATCTTCTTTCCAGCCTCTCGTCCCCCAGTCTGTATGTACAGCCAGGGTTGCCATGTCCCAGGTGCAAAATTCCGGCACTTGCCCTTGTTGAAGTTCATGTGGTTGGTGATTGCGCAGTTCTCCAATTTGTCCAGATCCCTCTGCAGGGCCTCTCTGCCCTCGAGAATGTCAACAGCTCCCCCCAGTTTTGTGTTATCAGCAAACTTGCTAAGCAATCCCTCAAGTCCTGAGTCTAAGTCATTTATAAAGACATTGAAGAGTGCTGGCACTAAGATGGATCCATGTGGAACCCTGCCAGCGACTGGTCACCAGCCCGACACAACTCCATTTACTAGAACCCTTTGAGCCCGGCCTGTCAGCCAATTGCTCACCCACTGCACTGTGTGTTTACCCAGCTGGATGCTGGGTATTTTGTCCAGGAGGATACTGTGAGAGACAGTATCAAAGGCTTTACTGAAATCTAAAAAGATCATGTCAACAGGCTTCCCTCTTGCTCTGGACTCTTCTGATGCCTGGCAGAAAGTGACCTTCAGAGCTTCTTTGGGCATTGCTAAAGCTTGAGTGGCATCAGCCATGGGAAACTGGGTGCCTCTGATGTGAGCCGCAGCTCCTATTCACCTTGGTTGTTATGTGCTACTTCTGGGATGTTCCCGACATTAACAATTACACTAAAAACCACCTAAGCCCTGTGACAGGACTTCAGGTGACTTGGTAGCAAATGCACTAATTTCTTTACATGTTTCCCCCACACCTTTCTGCTTTCTGTCATATTATATTTATGTGGGAGGACAGTTGTGCCCTCTTGCCTGTGCCACGCATCAGGAGAGGCTGATCTCTTTCCCAGAGAATTCAGAATATGCTGATGCTGGTGGACAGCAGTGCAAGAGGTGGTTTCTGGTCTTGCCTGGTGCATGTCACCTCCCTGCAGTAATTCCTCTTTCCACAACACAGCATGATTTTCAGCTGCTGAGCCTGTAGGAATATTTTGAAATATGGAGTCTTTGACCTAGCCAGGGCCATTGCTTTAAATAATGCACCTCTGGGGTCTGTACCAACAATAACCTCTGCCAACTAGGCTTATTTGCTTTATAGACTTACTTTAAATGAGAAGGAAATCTTTATCTTGCTGGGGTAAAATATAAGTTAGTTTATATTCCTAAAATCTATGAACTGATAATAAACAAAAGTGCTGACATCACTTGCCATGGTTTCTTCAATATCTGAGCTTGCCCTTACAACGACACAGCGAGTTCCTCCTATGTAGAGGACAGTCAGTCAGGCCTTGTCCTGTTTTAATGAGGCCTGGCATTTGCCTAAATTGTGGGAAGGAACAGGAGACTCTAAAAGAATGGGAAGAAGCACAACAGGCAGGTGTGGGAAGAGAGGTAAAAGATGAGAAAATGCCCTCTAAGAATGGCAGTCAGTTTCATGTTGTAGAAAGCCTGTCTCCTCCTTCAGCAGCAAAAATTACATTGTTTATTAAGGCTGCTTAATGCTTTCTGTTAGAAGATGTTTTAGTTTATTATTATTTTGACAAACTTTAACTACAGGGGCTGAAATTATGTGTCTCAGGAGTCTGTCTCAAGCTCACTCGTGTATGTATTTTTGAATGGGGTCCGTGTAGCATGAAGAAGGTTTTGTCAACAGCTGCCTGTGAGTCACAGGCAGGGAACGTCAGATCGGAAGAGACATGAATGGTTGGGGACAGCAAATGCAGCAAGTGATGATTAGCCTGAGATGGGAAATAAAAATACCCTTGTGATGACCAGAGAGAAGTGAAACAGTGGCTACAAAATGGTGCTAAAGGAAAGGATGTAACTGGGGCAATAATATGCTGAGTGTCATGGAGAAGGTGGGGTCACAATGTGTCAAGGTCAGGCAGAAGGGTCCAGGATACTCCTGGAAAGCCTGGGAAGGGGCAGCAGGGCTGAGAAACTCCATGGTAAAGCTTGGCAGGAGAGTAACAATTATGATAACAATTATGTTGTCTGAGTGCAGTTTGAACAGTGAGCACTAGATAAGACATGAAGGTATGTCCTCCATGAGGAGAATAAGAAATGCCAACCGAGCAAAACCATTTGTAGGGAAAAAGCTGCTTTAACAGCACCATCCAATCAGGTAGATCTGGATAAAGACTTGTCCGGATTTGTCCTTTTGTTTTCCTTTTTATTTAGAAAGAAAACTTGCACTATTTATTAATTCATCTATTTATTTATTTATTTATAGTGCAGGCCATTTTTTTCCCCCTAAAGATTTAGTTTATATGAAAGAATTCATAAAATGAAAAGGGCAAAATCCAAACAAAATGTTCCGAAAATACTAAAAGAAAACAATTACTAAAGCAATAGTAATTTTCAGAATGTCAGCTTTTTACCTCAAATCAAGCTGAGAAGCAATTCCAAAGCATCAGACTTGTCTTGGCCAGGAAAAAGCATCCATGTCCCACCTACACTGCAAATACAAATCTAATTCTGGTGTCGTCTACCTTGCATGTACTGACTTTTCAGCCTTAATAATAGTTTTCTCCTGCAGTTTGAGCATGAGCTGGAAGTTCACTGCTCAGGTGGAGGCCGGGGGGGTGTAATTCTGCCCATGCTGAAATTGCAGGGAGCTCTTCGCGAGTTTTGCTCTGTTTTCCTCCCTGCCTTGGCATGCTTGGCTGCCTTGAGCTTTTCATGCCGAAAGCCTGTGTATCGCTTTTGTCTGTGGAAGAGAGAAACGGAATGGAAACATGGAGTAGTGGTGGGAAATACTGTGTGGGAGCTTCTTGTCCAGGACAGATGGTACATAAAAAAGACTTGGCCCCGATGCTTGGCTAATGAGCATCTTGTGGAAAGGGTAGAGGGACCTGTGAGACTTCCGTGCTGCACTTGCAGCCTGAGCTGAATGGATGGGAAACTGTGTTCAGGGATATCTGAGGACTTTGGTGTTGCTATCGTTGCTTTATCATAATAATTGGTAGCAAAAGCAGTTTCAACTGAGCAGAGGCCAATAACTGCGCACAGCCCAACATTCAACTTGCATTAAGGTACTGTCATGAAATACGTTCCCAGGCAGCCAAACTATTCCCCTTCATTAATAAAGTCTAAAGCAATAGTCCTGTGGCTTCTTTTATAGACCTATGTTTGTATTTGTTCTCCTGAAGGGACCTAGTTTTGACATATTTAATTAGTGGTAAGAACCCAGAATAAAGGCTTGCAGGTCTGAAGGATGCATCAGCTCTTCAGATGCAACTAGTAAATATTTGCTCTCAGAAACTTACTGTGGTTGATTCTGGTTCAGATAATACTTTATTGTATATGCTTTCGTTTGCTGGGCTGCAGTCCCAGGAAGCCCTGGCAAAGCATGTATTTTCTAAATCCCTATATATAATGATTGATTTCTACTTCACTGCAAAGCACTCTTTCTTTAATTGTTTGAAGTTTCATGTCTTGGGCCAGGGCTGTCTAGCTGCTTGTATATAATGTGCATAAAAACCCCTGCAACTTGCTGATATGTAGTCATGTGCACAACAGCTGCTTAACCTCACAGAGTAACACTGAATTTCTAATTAGCACGCGAAAGGAAGAAAAGTAATAAAAGTTCAGGAACAGTTTTAAGGCAGGATATGATAAATTTGTATCTTGTGTCATTCTGATGCCTCCTGGGAAGTAATTTTTAGTTAAGAAAGGGACTTTGTTTGCTTTGTGGTCTTTCTGTTACATTGAGCATATCTAGGCTGAAGCTGCTGAGATGTAATAAATGCAAACCATAAACAATCAACTTTTATGGAATAGCTTTTCAAGCTAGGACCACATCTTTGAGGAAAATATGTTGAAATTCATACTTGCCAAATTCATCTGGCAGTGCTGGCATGTCTTGTGGTAACTTTCATTGGAGATTGTTGTGAAATGTTTATTCTTTTTCTCCTCCTTTCTACACATTCCTTCCTAAATCCCGCTCCCCCACCCTGACCTCACAATAAAGAGATTAAGTAGTTTCCACCACAAGTGCTCTGGAACAAAAAGAAAGGACACATTTCTCTTTGTGAGGAGAAGAGGTTGGTGATGATCCTTGGCTCTGATTTTGCAAGTGCAGATGAATGTAGTCGGTTTCCTGGGCTTTTTGTATGTATGAAGTTAAAAGATCTACTGATGTGAGCAAAATTAAATGTATACCTTGGATAACAGAACTGAGGCTATGCTATCAAATGTTTGGATATTTGTTTGCTTTCAACAATTAATTAAAAATGATGGAAAACTTCTTTTAGTGTACCATTAGGCAAAAATTCATTAGCATTGGTGATCTATAAAAGGCATTTATGTCATGGATAATTTCCAGACTGAAATTAATTCTGCAGCATTTTAATGACTGTGTCCCAGGCTGTGCTTTCTGGCAATTCCACTAATTCTATCAGGGTGTTCTTGTCTCCTTGTCTTGCTGCTGCTGTCTCTGAAAAAGATGTCCAGGGCAATCACAGGTGATGCCAATGTGGGCAGAGCTCTACCGACATGCTCTACAGGTCATTGAGGTAATGGATGGCAAATGTATTTAATTTCCAATAATAGAATAATAATCATGAGAACAAATAACTTCTATTCAGTAGCCTCACGTTTAACAGGTACTCTTTCATTCTATTATGTTAAAGATTTCTGTTCTAAGAGGACTGGGGGAGACATGGTAAGATAAAAAGCTCTTGTTCCACTGGACTACTACAGGGGAGGGAAAATGCAGAGCATAATAAGAATTGAATGTGCTGGACTGTAAATCAGAGAAGATACCATCATAGCATATGGCTCAGATGAGAGCTCAGCAACAGCACTTTCTTACAGATTGCTGCATTGCTTTCTTATCAGCCTGTAACACAGCGGCATGAACAGATGCATAGACACTGCTGAATAACATCACTTACACATATGGCTTGCCCACAAGAAAAAAAAAAGAATGTACAGCCGCTCTGCTATCTTCACCCTATTAAGCACTCCTGTTACAGAGGGAAGCACTCTTCTTTTTTTTTTTTTTTAAATTAAAAAAAAATCTCTAAGTAATGAACTACGACTCAGTGAGAAGTGACTGAGGTTTTCCTGTACTGACCAGTGCTCACTCTAAGGTGGGTGCTGTAGAGGTATAAAATGTTGAGCCATAGGCTCTAGTTTCTTATGCAGTCAGCTGGAGAGGGGTGTGCAGGGGAATCCTTTCTATGTGTATGTTGTGCCTTAGGAAAAAATAACAGCATGCAGTTAAAAGTGTAGTGAATCTCAAGTTGAGGGATCAGCACGTTTGCAGCTTGCATATATCTGGAGCTGTATTTTTGGATAAGGCCCCAGAACATGTGGGAGTAGGTAGCTTTTGTGTTTGCATGAGGCATGTAAAGCAGACAAAAGGTTAAACTGTGCTACAAACATACATGTATGTCTTTGGTTTTGTCTGTTAGCAACTGCAGTGATTTTCTTTTTTGTGATTCCACGTGTTGTCGTGTATGGGGTGTTGGGGTGTATGGGGTGATGTACTAACACACTGAAAAGACAGTAATCATTGTGAGAACGGGATAGGAAGCTTTTCTAAAGAATTGATGCTCTGTATGCAGAGGCATCTTTCTCAGTGCTCCCATTCCCACTTCAGCTAAATTGTCTAGGCTTCAGCCAGCACATGGACACTGTGAGGACAGTACAACAACTGACATGTCTTGTGCTCTGTGAACAAAAAGCTATCAAGTCATTACAAAAGTGGAAATGTTTAAGACATTTCAATACCAGTGTTGAAAGAGACATTTTGTTGCCAGATGCATAGTCTAGTAGACACCAAATAACCTGAAGAAGGATGGGCATGCCCAGAAATTTGTCATCTCTTTCCCAACTGTAATGTTTGATTTAATGAGACATTATCTTCCCCTGCAGACCCTGTTTGGTCAAATTACTCCTTCTATGATTGATGCTACAATGCCCTTCCTGGACAGCCAGCTCCCATGGCCTTTTCTGAGTTGCCTGCCAGGTGTTGTGCCTCTGTCCCTGTAGGGTGTCATGCTTTTGTGGACCACTATCATTTTCTTCCTCAGTTGTTTCTTTTTCAGACTGAGGAGTCTGAAACAATAACCAGCAAAGTTTTTGTTTCTTAGTGGGAAACAACCCACACCTTCGATCATTTTTGTTGTTCCTTTTTCGAAACCTTCACAATTCTATTATCTCCTGCTGAAGATGACAGTAGTGGAACTGCACGCAGTATCGAGTTTGTGGATAAAGCCTGGATTTGTACAGGAAAATAATTATATTCTTGTTTTTTTTCTCTGTTTCTTTTCCAATAGTTCTTAATATGCAGTTTGCTCTTTTGAGTGCTACTGAGCACTGAGCTGATGTATTTTGGAACGATTCGTCATAACCTCAAAATTTTGCTCTCGAGTGGTAATGGTCAACATGGAAACCATCATCTGACGTCTGAAATTAGGATTTTTTTTTTCCCTTTGGGGCTGACTTTATGATTATCTGTCCTGAATTTAATCTGTGTGTTATTATCCAGTCATTCAGTCTGATGAGGTTCTTCTGAAATTGTTGAAGATTGCTCTTTTCAAGTACCCTGAATAAATAAGCATCAGCAAACTCTGCCACCACATTGCTGTTTCCAGATCACTGAATTTGTTGAACACCACAAGTCCCAGTGCAGACCCTTGAAGAATGCTGCGTGTTACATCCCTCCATGGCATAACCTGACTGTTTGCCTCCAATGTTATGGCTGCTGAATTTCCTTAGAAGTCCTTGGTGGATGACCTTGGTGAAAGTGTTAGAAATGCAGAGAGATTATCTGTCAGCCATACATCCTTTTCTACACACTTACTGATCAGTCCAGAAAACTCAAATTGGTTTGCAGAGAAGGACTTGCCTTTGCAAAGTGGGGATCATTTTGAGCACTGTGCTCACACTTTCCGAGTCTGCTCCTCTCTTCCTGTGTTCAGGTAATGTATCCTCATACTCCTTGATTCCAGCCGTTTGGCTGGGAGCCCTCTTTGGGGCATTTTCTTCCTTCATGAAAGGGGAAGGCATTCTAGTGTTGTGAGGTCAAGGAAATGCTTGAGGGATCAGTTTTGGTGTGGGAGGCTGAGTGCTTTGGTTAATCAGGCTCTGAGACCTCCTACTTCTCGAAGTCTATTCTGCTGCTTTTTTTTCCTACTCCTCAGGTTCGTATTGATAGATTTAGCCAGTGGGCTCTTATATCCTTTACCCCAAGGCCATTAATGAGAATAGGAAATAAAATGGGTGCCCTAAGACAAATGTGAGTGGACTGTCCCTCCAGAGGGATGGTTCTCCTTACTGTCAGCTCTTCAGTAGCTGTTTGCGTGCCTTCTTAACAGTTCTTGCAATAATCCTTTCTCTGATCGAGCAAGTAATCTTCCATGAGATGCTAGCTGGTATTTATCAAAGTTTGGTTCCCTTGCTTGACTTTAAGAAGTTCGTTTTTCTTCCTAAGGAAAAATAATAAGTTGGCCTGGCTTTGCCTTTGGTACACTTGAGTTCTCCAGTTTCTGTTTCACTCTGTCTTTCATTAGGCTGCCTTTCCTAATTTGCTCTAAAACCTTAGATATCATTGAGGTTTGGCTAATGTAGGTAACTTTTGCTATTTCACTTTATCTCCCTATTCTTTAAATAAGGACATTGATTTCCTATTATCCACTTATTTGTGCCTCCATTGATTAGAGAAGTTTATGGAAAATATTTGCTACCAAATCTGAGATTTGATAGAGGAGACCTTTAGAAGTTTTGAGATAGGATTTGCCTGATTGCTTTAATCAAGGATGCACAAAGTCTTTGAGTTCTGCTTCCATTTTATTTGAGACAATTTTCAGTTTCATACCCTTAAGCCTATCTTCCTTTTGCTCCTTTTATTAACATTTTTCTTAATCTATATCTTACTTCTGATTTTAATTAGTTTTAGGTTCTATCTATTTATCCTTCTAGTATTAGGGCTGTTCTGACTTCTGCAGCTGAATGTAGCCAAGTGTTTAATTTCCATTACAAAGTCACACTCAGTTCTCAAAAGTTTTCACATCATCACCGTGCTTCTTTACTCCTAAAATATTGCTTCGTCTTCAGTGTTTTTCCTGCCAGGTTTTCGGCTAATTGTGAAACTACTGATACATAACTCATTATTTTGTAAATACAGGGGCGTGTTTGAGTATATGCTGACTACTGTCCAGTAAACTACTATGTGTTAACTTGGTCCAGCAATAGTTTTTCAGAGTTCAGTATTTAGTTATGCTTCATGCGAATTTTTAGAAGTTCAGCCTTGAGTAATACACTTACTCAGCTTTTGGAGTATGTACATATTTCCCTTCAGTGTAACTCTATGTGTTGCTCTGGCGGACAGTGAAATTACATAGAAAATGCACGGATTTGCACTTGCCTCTAAAAGGACTAGGTCTTACAGGATGTCAGCTAAAACAGCTTCTTGTTTTTTTCATCTGGTTATGATCAAACCTGCAGGGAAGTCTGCGTGCTTTTGATTGAAGGAGTTACCTGACGTTGCAGTAGCAGAAAACAACCCATCACTAGAGCTGCCTGGGGTTGCTGCTGTGTATAACAAATGGAAAGAACACAAGGTTGCTATGGCAGCGCTCCTTCAGCTGCTTGGGTAAAACACAGCTGGGCCCGGGGACTCAGCGTGCTGCCTGCTATCAGCACGGGGACTCATGCAAAGCTTTCATTTTGAGCAGCACTATATTTTCTGCGGTGATATGAGCCAAGGGAGGTTGCAACCTTTCCTTGCAGCTGTACACAAGCAAAGCACAGTTGTTGGGGCCTGCTGCAGAAAGCCCTCGTTACAGCAGCGGGCAGGTGTCATAGCGCTGTGTGGCAGTCTCTGAGATAAGGGCTGCCAGGGGCTCAGATAAGATTGCTATATTTCCTCTTATTCAAGGCTAAAGATATATTATTGTTGTTTTTACCTACAGAATGTAAGATCTACTTAGCTACGTGCAGTGCTTTGGTTCAGTGAGAAAGTAAATTGGGCTTCATGTTCGGGTAGCAGCATGGTGAGGGGAGCGTGTTACATACCTCCCCTGGCACACATGACCTTCACCTCTCTGGAGTGGTACCTGGATCCTTTTCCTGCAAAACTAAAGCTCTCATTAACATTGGCAGCATCCAGGCTTTACCACCATGGATCACATTTGCAAATTTTTGGGGAATTGTGTACCCTTTCCACTCATATTCTTCATACTTTAAAAATTTTTTTGATATTTGCTTATTTTCATTTTGTTCTAAAACATAGCTGTGTACAGAGTTGCTAGAAATCTAGAAATGATAGCATAACATCTGTTTTCTCTGTGCATGTATGTGTATAAATAAATTTCTAGTCCTGTTATGGCATACTGGTCCAGACGGGATCATTTTGAGCACTGTATAAAATACATTTCCTTTTAGATCCAGCACAGATGATGCATTTATTACTATTGCAGTGATGAATCATTAGGACAGTCCAAGAACTTGGTTTAATGGCTCTCCAACACTAACTTGAAAAAAAAGGACTTTTATTTTCCCCATCAGATGACACAAATCAACCCCATGACATTAAACAATATATTGATTTGACATCTTTTACCTCAGACTAAATTAAGGTGCAAAGCAAAAATATTTGACATAAGGAATGCCCTAGCTGGTACAATGTTTAAACTCAGGCATAAAAAGAGCAAATAGAGAGCAGAACACAGTGACAAATGTCTGACAGCTGGTATTAATTTAGTTGATTCAGGAGTTTATATCAAATTAAGGCAGCCAGAGCAAAACTTTTCAAACTGCTCCTTCAATGGGGATGTTCAGTTCTTCTTATGGGTGATCTGACTGAATGACACACTAACAATTTTCAAACAAGAAGGTCTAATCCCTTTTGCTGCTTTTCCTTAATAGTGATAGGCGTCTGTGCTCTTGTAGCACCATGCTTAAGACAAGGACTCATTCTCCTCTGTCCATGCTTTACAAATTACAACCAAATTCCCAGAGTTAATGTTCACAAGGACTCCTGCTAGAGAAAAGACAACCTCATCCCAACATATTTCTCAGGTAATAAATGATTTGCTAATAGTTCCCAGTTTCTCTTTGGGCCACTGACTCTCTTACCCTATCATCCATTCTCCAGGAAATGCAATTGACCTAACTGCTTAAATATTCACAAATTGACTGATTTTCCGGTTTATTTATATATAATAGTGCACTGACACAAAAACTATGTAGAAAGGAGATATTAGGAGATATTTGGGTTGCAAGGATAAGTATTTGTAATGTAAGGAATGCCAAAATGATAGTGTTTTGAGCAGCCTATGTGTGTTGTATGTTGTAATGCATATGCATTACATCATCTTTAATTACAAGACAATGTATTCTACTTCTGAATCAAGCATTCTGCCTTCTCCAGTACTGAGACCCGAGCTGCTCTGAAGCCTCACTGATGCTGAAAAGCAGATGATGCTCCTTTTTCTAGGAACAGCCTTATTTATGTTGCTTTTGGATATGCCTAACAAGCAAGCTAGGACAGAGTCCCTCTCCCAGTCAGGTCTCCTGTCTCTAGTCTGACGGGCCTCTTACTTCTCCTACTGACTGGTCCAAACCTTGCCTCTTCCAGGCCACAGGAGGATCAGCAAGGTGGTGCATTGGTGGCTCCCGTCTGCAGTGCTTAGCACCTGCCCCTCCATGCTGGAGAGCCTGAGTCACCAGCCAGCCTAGGCGATGCCCTGCTGCCCAGGGCTGCAGAGAGGCTCACCTGTCACCTGGTCCTGGACACCAGCTGGAGCTCTGGGCAGCCGAAGTGTACGCAGCAAGTCCCTGGTGTGTTAAGCTGCCCTAGTCTGGACAGATTTTTATGGGAATGGCAAGGACATTTTAAATGACTAAGTTTGATCCTCAGTTCCTTGTCCCTGTCTCATTATTGACTCTGATGCTGGGTGTGTTTTAAGAAGGAATCACAGACTTCCAGTGACTTCTTTTTTTCCCTTCCTGATTTCATTCTCAGACAAATTTAACTGGTTTTGCCAAAAAATTCCAGAAAGATTGTCTAAACCAGACATCCAGTATGGAGGGCTACAGCCAGAGTGGAGTCTGGGAATGCTGAAATAAGGAGCGCAAGGTTTTAGTCTCACAAGCATGTATGGTTTTCTGGAGGAGGGTTAGTAAGGTAATTGTGCACACAGTGTGCTAGTAGTTATCTATAGCGTCTTCCAAGAAGAGGAACGGCAGCTAATAGAATATTGAGATTGCTCTGTAAACAGTGGTGATGGATTCTTTTCGTTCACATAAGGATTTTCCTAACACCTCATTAATTTATTAAAACCGGACAGCAAATCTTGAATAAAATAATGGCAATGATCCCAGAATAATTAAACACAGATGGTGAAGTCTGTTCAGTTTAAAAACACACACATAAAACAAGGTACCATTTATTGTGACTGTTGCTGTCATCTCTGAATGTGCATATTGACTTATTTATGATTTTGGGGCACAGTGAACGGTTATATCTTCATGCTATAATTAGTATTTGTTTTCAGCAGCTGTTGAAAGTTGTTTTGTGATACTGAATGAATTATTTTAGATACAGGAAACATTAACTGTGAACCATCTGTTTTAGGATAGATTAAGATCTCATTTAAAGATGATGTCTGAATAATCACTTCTTCATTTTGAACTTTCTAAAGCAGAATTTAGTTTTTAAACTGCTGACAGATCATTTTAATGCTTTGTGTTCCACTCCCCCAACCCCTACCCCTTACAGAATCAATAGTGTTTCTCTGCAAAATGAAAGGATGCTGTCACTTTGATGTTTTTCAAACTTTCAACCTTCCCTAAATCATATGTACTCCTCCAGTCCCTGGAACGTGAGGTAATACACTTAGAAGGATTGTGATGGGCAGGTGAAGAAGCTTTTGAAGTATCCTTATAATCCTAATACTTTAAAGTAAATTTGATAATGCAGTTATAAAAATGCAATGCATACTTTTATAGGCCAGATGTTCCCCTTTGTTAGGGCATAGGATAACTTTCAGGCTTTCCTTCTCATCCAGACTTGTTCTTCAACAGATGAAGCCAATGGGAATCTCTCCGTTGCTACAGGAGTGGCACAAGGTACAAAGCCTCTGAAAGCCATTCTATGCAGATATTAGAGCTGAGAGATTTTTATACAGCATGCGTGTCCTATGCACAGCATACCCAAATGTGCTGACAAAGCCCCAACTGACGCCTGGTAGGCTTTAAGTACTCCAAAAGGGTATGCATGCCTAGTGATTCTGGAAGAACCAAGAGGCAAGGAAATCACAGAGATGGCGGCACAACAAGCAGGAATCAACTGAAAGTGAGGGTTTTAGCTTATGCAGATTATCTTACCTTCACTTTGTTCCCAGTACACGAAGCCAATTCTGTAAGTTAATTATTTCCTCTTAAGATACATAGACTAAACTGGTCTTTGGAGGTCCCTATCCCTTTTCACTAAGTGTGGAGGAAACCTGGGTAACCCTGTTAGACCGGACATCTACGTTTCAGGTGACTGTAGACAAAATGAATGTCATCCAAAACAGAGTTCCTCCACAGCTTTCATCCATGCACCCTGATCACCACGTGATTCAACTTGGAGGACAAGTGATTCTGCTCTTTTTATGTACCTTTGAAAAACAAACACTGATTTAAGCAGGCAGAATATCTGTTATATTTTGATTTCTATAGAGGAGATGGGTACCTTCCATGTACATTGATCTCTATGTACTACATTTCTATATTGCATCCTGTTGTGTCTTTAATAATACATGGAAAGCAGGAACTGAAATGCAATTTTTTCTATTTACATATCTACAGATATGATAATGTAGAAAGTGCTCCACAGCTATGACTATCCATCTCCTCAGTACTTAGACTACAGCAAAGAGCAAAAGACACCTCTGTTTGTTAGACGATAATTGGGACTGTACCAAATTTTCCTCTTTACGCTTTTGCTCAACAAGATATGTAGGTTTTGGATAAATTGATTTCATAAAAAATTTTGAACCACACGTTTTTCATATATTTTCTGTTTCAAGAAAGCAGAATGGTGGCTGATGTATTTCAACTGACTACCAGGAATTATTATTCATAATCTGTCCTAAATATTCTAGGAACCAAATGGGCTAGATGTCTTTCATATTTCCAAGGGTAATACTACATACACCTTTCCAAAGTAGATTAGCTATACGTTCTCACTTAGGTCCTATAATATTTGTCATCTGTGGGAAGCAAAGGGTCAAGAAGGTTTATGATAGATTTTGAGATAATTTAATCTGCAAAAAATGAGAGTAGTCTGCTTTGAACAAAAGCTCTTATTTCATAGGTACAAATATTTTTCAACAGTTGCTCCCTCTCAGGCTATATCTACATGGAAGTTTTGATTAAAGTCTCCATGTGTAGACTGTGTGTGAAGCAAATATGAAGAAGTAATGGGGAAAACCTGGCTGTGCCCAGGCTTTTATGTGTCCGCTGTCCTGGGCTGGTGAGGATAATATCACTGGCTTTATCCTCTGGCGTTCACCCCCTAAGTCCCCTCCAGGGAACAGACTGGCTTTCTCACAACCAGCTAAAAGAAGATCTGAGACTTGGACTATCTCAATAAAAATTATGTCTGATGGCATGCCCTCCAACACACAGTTTACTCCAGGAACAGAATACACAGCCTCCCCTGCGTTGGCATCTGGGGGACCTCCAGTGCCTCAGTGCCAGTTGCACTTGATAACTATGTAGTATAAACTTACCCTTACTAATGCTTTATGGTAAAACTACCATTAAACATGGTTAGAGATAGATTATAATAAGCACTGAAGCAAATCCAGATAGTTCTTGGAAATAACATGCTTTATTTCTAAGTAGAAAACAGGACAACAAACTAGGGCCCAGCAGATAATTTCCTGCAAAATAGCAGTCGATTCACGTGAACTTTGAGGAGAGAGCTGAAGCTGTACCAAAGCTATTTATTTAAAATACCAAAAAACTCTTCATTAAAACAGAACATTTTCAAACTGAAAAGGTTAAGTAAATTCTTGCTGGATTTCTTTTTTATTGTGAAATACTATTAAATCACAGTAATACATTGTGAATAAACACATTGCTGTCACACTTCTGTGAATAAATGTTAGTGAAAAAATACTTACGTATGTTTTTCCCTCAAGATATTTTGAAAAGTACAGTTTTGAAATTTACAAAATACATATTCTGCTGGTCAGAAAGACAGTGTGTTTTAAATAAATGAAGGATACAGGAATTAGAAGATCTGTATCATACAAATTTATGCTGGAAATTACATAGCTGTAAGCTTACAACTTGGAAGATTTACTTAATTCAAAGTATAAATAGGGACAAAATTTTGGCCACTGAATGCATATATGAAAAATACATTACTGCATAGTGATCTAATCAATAGAAGAGACCTCAACATGAAACCCAGTGTACCGGGACATGCTGTCCTTAGAAATAAACTTAGTGGTCTTACAGTTATAGATTAGTCAACACTCTATACAGAAGTCATAGAATCGTAGAATAGTTTGGGTTAGAAGGGACCTTCGAAGCTCATCTAGTCCAACTCCCCTGCAATGAGCAGGGACATCTGCAACTAGATCAGGTTGCTCAGAGCCCCGTCCAGCCTGGCCTGGAATGTCTCCAGAGATGGGGCATCTACCACCTCTCTGGGCAACCTGTGCCAGTGTCTCACCACCCTCATTGTAAAAAATTTCTTCATGTCTAGCCTGAATCTCCCCTCCTGTAGTTTAAAACCATTAGGCCTTGCCCATCATAACAGGCCCTGCTGAAAAGTCTGTCCACATCTTTGTTATAGGCTCCTTATAAATATTGAAAGGCCACAATAAGGTCTTTCTAGAGCCTTCTCTTTTGCTGGCTGAACAGCCCCAACTCTTTCAACCTGTTCCCATAGGAGAGATGTTCCATCCTTCTGATCATTTTTGTGGCCATTCTCTGGACCCATGGCATGATCTGTGATATCACAAAATGTTTTCAAGCTTTGCACATGCAAGCCAAAAATAGTAATTGGTATTGAAAGATGCTTTCATATGAGAACACGTACAGTGCTGGAGAAGTCTGATAGCATGCCTCTTCAGTCTTTGTTATTTTTATTACACTGTTGTAATTTAAGTACCAGGTTTTCCACGAGATTTTTGAAAAAGGGTAATTTTCTCAATGCTGTTATTTCCTTATTGAATTCAATTGTTACACCCGAATTTTTTCTTTAAATGGAAAAAGCTTTTGTGTTTGCAATAAGAGTTAATTAAATGCAATTTTTTCTGTCTTACATTTATAATTGATAAAGCTGAAAAAAAGTATCATTTTGTAAAAGGAAGAGATTTTGGAACAACAAAAAAAATGTTTTCCAGATATAAAAAGTTGCCAAAGCTTGGAAAACTGCCAGTTTAACTTTTTTTTTTTTTTTTTTTTTTTATGAGCTGGTGCCTTTTCAGTAACTCTTGTCATCCTACAAGCATGGTCTCCAGCTGTGTCAGCTCTTACTATGCTGCTATGCCCATGCTTCTCATTTGGGTACCCTCATTAATGGTACTTATAGTAGAAAATGCATTCTTCAAAGGCTCCCCAGAGCTTCTAAGATTTTCGGAGTCAATGCAGTTATTCAAGAATCAGATTTGCAAAAGTGCTTCAGACAGTTAGGAGCCTTGAAAGAGACCTCCCCACGTTTAGAGACCCCAGGCTAGCCCAGAGCAGAAAGGAGATGACTCTGTAATTGCCCCATTTTTTAAGCATCTGCCACTAACATTGCTCAAAATGAGTTACTAAACAAGAAGAATTTTTAGTTTGACCTAGTGCTCACACCAGTGTTTGGTGCAGTTCAGTCGTATGCAGCATAACTAGATCAGGTCTTGGGAGCAGCATTTTAGCTCTTCCTTCCCTGCTATGCTGATTCTGATTTGCCTTTGATTCTTAGCATAATTTGGTGAAAACCAACCTTTTATTGTCCTGAATTTCTATGAGACACAAGTTTTGAAATTACTTCTAAAGCATTAATTAGCTTTTAACATTGCTTTTAAACTTTTAGAATGATGTCAGAATTTTCTAATTGTAAGTCTGACTTTGGAGATAGTGAGCTGCGGTCAGGAGGTGTTGCAAATGCTTAGCACTGTGGAAAACCTGCACATTCATAGGCAGTAAATAAAGATTAATGATGTAGGCACCAAACGATATGATGGGATTCTCATTGCATGCATATTGATGTTATTGAAATAGCTGTGTGAAAAAAGTACCCAGATAACTTTAAAGTATTCATCAGAAATTACACAGGAAAAATCAGGTGACTTGTGCAAGGCCATAAAGAAAGTTTGTAGAAATATCAGGAATAGATTCTAAATCATCTGACAGCTGGACACTGTTCCTTGAAGATGGGACTATCTTTGCTTTTCCATGTGCCATGTAGGGGAGCTCATTTCAGAGACTGGATGAGTAGAGCTTCAAAAAATATCTGAGAAACCATAAGATGGTAGGAACACACACTGACTTTTTCCCTTCACCAGTTGACATGGTTCTTCTTAATCCTCAAAATAGCACAATCATAAAATCATAGAATAGTTAAAGATCATGTTCCAGCCCCCATACCTTGGGCGGGGACACCTTCCTTTCACTAGATCAGGGTGCTCAAAACCCATTCCAACCTGAACTTGAACACTTCCAGGGATGGGGCATCCACAACTTCTGGGCAACCAGTTCCAGTGCCTGTGTGGGACAAGCAGAGTGAAGGCACCAGCCTGCAGAGGTGATAAAACCTACAGTCTGGCCATGACCATGAAGCAGTTGAGATCTTGGAACCAACGTCTAGGACAGGGTTGTGTGTGCTACAACTTGGAATGTGAAAATAAGTATTTATAAATGAATTTCCATTAAGACAGAGAAGAGCCAGTAGGCTGCATGCTTTGGATGTAAAGCTTGTAAACAGCATTATTAACCTGCATTTAGGTCTTGTCATGTGATTTTTCCTAATATAATGTGTGTTCTTGGGAACTAATTGCATCATTTCCACTTTGCAGTAGTACAAACTCAGGAGATAACAGAGAAAAAGGAGAGATGCTGAGTTGGTCACAGCTCTGATCTTGTACTAAAGAGGCTGTGTTATTATTTACAAAACAACTGATTTGTTCAGAGATGCTCATCATTTGGAATATGACGCACCATACATTCAGTGATTCAGTTTAAATCATTTCCATCGCTCTGTCTCACATGTCATATTTAGTTCATCAAAATCTTGTATTTGCTTTTCACTCCATCAAAATTTTTATTGCTTATCTACATAAAATATTGAAAGTAGTATTTTGGAGGCAGCCATAAGGCAAATTGCTGATGGCAAGAATAGGACCTGACAGCCCCTAAGCCCCCATCCCCAGGATTTTCAGCCAGAGTGAGTGATCTGACCTTTGTGTGGTTAAAAACTTCACTGATCCAGCTGCCACTGGAGTCAGCAGGAGGCTTTTCCAAAGGCGGCTGCAGAGGGCCTTCTGCCCTCTTTAGGCTCTGGTATTCATAGAGGATGATTTTACCCTTCAAACAAGAAATGGGCGGAGCACTTTGACTTTGATTGGCCAAAACCATAATGAGACAAGCTGTTGATTTTGAGGCTGTTCTGCTTGATTCAGCTTTTGTCTGGAACTATCAGTATGTGAAGCAGACTTTGTTTAAAATAACTTCTCTTCATAGCAGGAGCTTGGTTTCCCTAACTGTTTGTTGTGCAAGGGCTGTGTTGTGTTGAGACAGGAGCAATCTTGCATCCCACGTCTCTAGGAGCCAGGAGAGAAGTTCTCCTGCCCCTCCCCTCATCATCCTGAAGTGAGCAGAGAACTAGCTTTCTGATAAAATATATCAATCACTTAGTATTTGGGGCAACAAATACATTTAAAAAGTATTGAAGTAAGAGTTTCAACCAATAGCTGTTAATTGCACTTCATTTTTCAAAGGCACCTTGCACATGCTCACAGTTTGCAGCATTTTACCCAGGAAGAAGTGTTATATTTCCTTGCTACCCAGCAGACTTAAAGGAGAAAATGTTGTCATTTGATTAAATGTACCACTGGCAATCTAAAAGGCCAACACCTTTCTTTTAGTTAGTCATCCCTAACTTTAATGATGATATTTAAATGTCAGTCCTGTTTATTTTACTGGAAAATTATGGCTGTTTATCATCTCTGGCTGGCCCTGTAGGTATTAGAGGCAGAAACACATTGCTAGCTGCTTTTTTTCTCCCTGTTGCCCAAGGCAACTGCAGGAGGAGATAACGTCCCATTAACATTAACTTTTATGCTGTGACATTCTGCTCCCAACTGATGTGGGAGAGTTTATTATGGTGAACATATGGATGTACAAGGAGGTAAGAGTGCTGGGTTGAAGTCAAGCATCAAATGGGATTGGAAAAGATTTTTGCACGGGTTTTGGAAGTTATACATCCTGTTTCCACTCTTGGCCCATGAAAAACAACCCCCCAGAGGGGTGTGTGCAGGCACCCCTGCTCCACTGAGAGACCTTGTTGCGTGGTCTGTGGTGCAGGACGTGCACGCTGTGCTCCAGCCAGCACTCAGAGCCCGGTTCAAATGATTGCACAATGATAACCTGGGGTGGGGATAGTTTGGGTCTGCCTGCTAGTATCTCTCTCCCTGTCCCTACTGCAAGAGTAGTAAACTCAGGAGAGGGACTGCAGGCATCATATGGGTGGGTGGTATCTAAAATGCTGTGTGAAGAAAATATGGCACTTTGCATGCCCTGAAAGATGTGAGGAGTAAGCAGTAGGTTAGGAATTGGCCTGTGCAATGTTATTTTGTGCCAGCGGCCCTGAATCAGCAAGTCCAAGAGAGAAGGTTGGTCAGTGTCATCTATGTAGCTCTCTGGGGATGTGTGTCCCAACAGACCACACAGTGTTTAAGGAAAACATTTGCTAAAATACTGTTTTCTTAAATGTGGTTATACAGTATGTCGCATTTTCAAAACCATTGTTTGTTTAATAGGGGTTTTGAGCACAGCAATTTGGCATGTGGCTTTGAAGGTAGGAGCAACGTCACATGAAACTTTAGGCTCTGGCTTCACTTTAGCAGTCCTTGCTCTGCCGCCCAGTGCTCAGAGCTCTGAAGCTGCTTCGTTATAATCCCATTTTACAGCAGCTCCATTCAGCTCTTTGAAGTCTGGGACTGAATTCTGCTATAAAAACCTTCTTAGCCTAAAGGCAGCTTTTCCTTCTTCAAAAGGGAGAATAAGGGTAGTAGCATTTAATGGGCTGTGTTTGTTCCTGGTGCAATTTGATGTCAGTGGGTTTGTACTAAGCTTGTATCTGGTGTTAAGATGTAAGAAAAGTGATACTGGAGGCAGCTCTCAAACTGCCATTTCTTAAAAAAAATTAAAAAAAAATTAAAAAATGAGCGTCTATTTGGACTGATCCTAGGAGGTGCTAGTTACTGCTTAAATGCGAGTTTATGTGCCAGGGTTCTGAGTGTAACTGTGGAGGGGTGAAAGATGCTACCTACACACTTATTGTGAACTGGAGTGAAAGCAGACTAGATAAACACATGCATAGGTCTATCTAGTCCATGTAGGAGGTAGTGTTCATCCTTGGAGATCTCAGGGGAGGAGATGATGACACTGGAAGTTGTAATTTCCCTTTGTCTCTCTGTGGAGGACACTATTCATTAGCAATCTGTTCCTGTTACAGTATATCTTCTTCAGTATATTACTGCTCCTTAGGACTCCAGGGCGGTGGTGGTGTCCTGTCTTTTTTTGCTTCCACACAAAGAACTAGAGGCAACAGGTCTGTGCAACTTGCTCCCTTTCCCCCCATATCTGCCCTACATCAGCCTTGGCAGGGGAAAGTATAGAGGGCTTGTTTTATGGGGTTGCTGCATGGGCTGGTCCCAAACAGGTTAGGTGACTGGTGGCCCCACTTGGTGTGGTCCTGTAGCTCATGCCTGTCCCTCTGAAGAGCCAAGTGCGTGGCTCCCTCTGCAAGACTGTGCCTTGTGTGTGCACCCCAGGCAGGGCCTCTAGGCTTGTTGCTAAAGCCTGGCTCAAAACCTGCCTGCAACTCACTCAACACCTCTGTTAGCAGGCATGATAAATACCTGGTAGCACCTTGAGCTCGGATTGTATCCGTATTGTATCTTAAGGAACATAAGGATCTTAAGCTTCCCTCAAGACCAGAGTTGCTGTCTTCAGTGGAGCTGAGATGAAAACACACAGGGTTAACTGCTTTGGCTCTGATTTAATTTTATTGAGCTCCCACCTGTCCCCCAGCTATTAGTCCCACCTCCGTGAAAACAAATATGTACAACACTAAAAATATGTATTTTCTCTGGACTGCTAGACAGAAATTCTTAAGAGTGTTTTTGATGTTTGTTTTTCCCTATAATCTAAGCCAAATTTATCATCCTAAAAGAAAAAAAACCCCTCAGGAAATAAAAGACTCCTAGACTACATGGGGAACTCTGTTCCTTTATTAAGACTTAATTATTTGGCTTGCACAAGCGATATTTTTTATTCAGTCTCTCCAGATCTGAGGCCCTGTGTGTGGGGCCCTTTGAGAGGTGGTGTGTGCTCACAGCCATGTCCCTTAAGTTGGCATGGTTTCGGCCAGCTGCCAGCACCAGATCCTGGCCACCAGCCGGACTCGCTGGCAGCCTGTGCTGGGGTAGGGTGCTATTCTGCCTCCCACCCCTTTGAGCAGATGATATGAGTTTCTCATGTTTTATTTTCTTTTCACTTACTCAAACTCATGGTTATTCAGAAGCTAAAGGTATTATTATTTAATGATGCTGATTTTCATACATAAATATTAAATCTAAGGAGCTAAAGCTGGGAGCAGGGTAAAAAGGCCACCCAGTTTCTTGATCTATTCTTGCTTCCTTTTGAAGTTATTAGGAACTTCGTCGCTGTGTCACAGTGGGAAAAGGAACAGTGTATTTTATGATCAAATAAAACTGGCTTTCATATAATTAATATCTGAGATATGAAAATATTGTACATATAATGAGTATGTTTAAATGCCAAAGCTGTGTAAATGCACATATACTGCTCATAAGGAAACCCCACATGTACCACTTGTAAGCAAAGCACATATTGCACTTATCATTTCCCTTTTTTGTCTAATGGCGGTAACTGTAGTTAAAATCATCTTCTTGACACATGCGCTTTGCTGGCTGCAATGGGCACCCTCTTGAGAAAAGACCTTTTTTCTACCATAATACAAACTACTGAAAGGTGGGATTCACATCAACCCCAGCTCTCTGATGGCTTTGCGTCATCTGCACAGCAGTGTAGTCCTACCAGTAAGACATGCCACTTTTTCTCTCTAATTGCCAGCACACATCTGTAGTACAGATCTGGACTCTAAAACTTGCATAAATGGTGTCAAGTGTAAGAAAGTTGCAACCCATTTAGCCTTGATGCAGCTGTGGTGGTGCAGCTCTGTGGCAGTGGGGAGGAGTCAGATGGGCTGCTCGTGATACTATGGTGTCCACACCAGGGCTTATGTACCAGTGATTGTGCAGGTAAAACCTCATGCTTGCAGTCATGTTATGAGACTAATGCAATTTTTTGCTGTAGACCCAGGTACCTGTGATGTGGAATATGTTAAAGACCAGCCCCTCTGCTGGCGTGAATCCAGGCAACTCCACTTTCAGAGTGTGATTCTGTACCCTGTAGGTTGTAGCTGGCTCCTCATAAAGAGAGAATATAACATAAAAAGAAAATATGTGGAAATGAGGTAGCTTACAATTACTTAAAATTAAAAACCCAAACACCTGGGCATTTATATTTTTATTATGTTTCTTAGAGTATCTAATCCATATGTATTGAACAACACAAATGTGGTTGCCGAGTGAGGGAAGATTCTCCATGGTAAGAAGGGAATAAACCCATTTTGCATCCTTAGCTATCCAGAAAATATCTGCACAGTTTCCTCTTTCTATCTTCTGTTGACAAAGAGTCACCCTATTCATCTGTCAAACAAAATAGAAAGGAAATGTAATACTAGAATGAGCTTTAACACAAGATGGTAAATACAGACCACCCCAAAGATATAGTACTCCCAGACTTTGGGAAAGAAAGTTCAGATATCACAGCTGAGACTCATTTTTGCTTATTACTGGTTTTAACTCCCGCATCATAGAAATCTGCACATTTGTTTCTTGTATTTCTGTTTTCAGTTCTTCCTATTATCAAACCCTTTTAAATTTGAGTTTTATTACAATACATCATAGCACTACCATTCACTTGATGACAGATTTTTTCTAAATTACGTTTTTTTTTTCCTCATCAAAGAGCTGCCACAGGAAATCCGATAAACTTTCAGAGACCCCTTCCCCTGGAGTCAGTAGCATATTCATATTTTTCATATTCGTATTTTCTGTCATCAGCCACAATTCTGTTTCAGATCAAGGGAAAGGGAACCTTTTTTATGTCGGAGCATAAGATTGAACTCAGCAAACTTAAAATGGGTACCATTTGTCTTGCTTTAAATCATTCTGGTTTTAAAAATCCTTTAAAGCTTTTCATTTTCTGTATGACCAGAAAACATCCAGTTCATCTCCGTGTTCAAAGCGATGAACTTTGAAGAAGCAAATTATCATGTGTTGTTAATTCTCTATAAACAACCACATTTCCAGCAGTCAGCTGGCTTGAATTAAGGCGTTATTAAGCTTTCATGTCTAGAAAATGTCATGTGCACTGCTTTGAAAGTGTAGAATAAACTCAGCAGTTTTTTATTTTTCTTCAATGTAAATGCCTGTCCTGTATGCCTATTAGTGATTTTTCTTTTTTTTTTTTTTAATACAAAGGCATTAAAAAAAGAGAAAGACAGAAGGATCACACTCTGTCCTATCAGTCTTTACTTAACCTTCACCATGCTGTGCCAGGCACCCAAAGCAGCCTCTGGGGCAGGTATTTGCACCCCTGGGTGGGTGTATCAGTAGAGCACCATCAGTCTGAAGCCTTTTGCAGCAGGGTGATTGCTGCACTGGGGTTTACAAGTTCTCAACTCTGGCTTCAAAGGAACATCATTATTGTGAGGAATAAATTCTCGTAGCAGTGGGACTTGCCTCTGGTGATTGTTTTGGGTAAGGGTTTTTTGCAGATGTAGGACTAAAACTGAATCAAAGCCCTGACTACTTTTCTTTAGCTTAGTAAGGCTAAAAATGCCCCAAGAATAATACACTTCCCTCTAATGCCAAATTATGAAATACTTCCGAGATATAAATGATAAAGAATAAGGTCTTTACTATTCATTGTTAGATAAATGCAGATGCACAAAGAGCTGTTGTTACACCACACTGTTTTAGGGAGATGTCTCTTTCTTCACCACTGCCCTCAAGCAAGCAGAGTGGGATTATTAGTGTCAAACTGAGACTTGTATCTTCAGCTTAGAAAAAATTGGAGCTTTGTTGTGTTGGCACAGGCCAGAAAACATTGCTGGTGCTCAACACCTGCTTTTCTGCTTCAATGGTGTCACAGAGGCAAAGTTGTCGCTATATAAGGTACCTCCGCTATGCCAGCATTTTCTTCTGTTATTATTAATATGATACAACGACATACATTGCCACCTTTGGGGAAAATGGAGAAAGCAAAAATAACGTGCTGTCACAGCAAATGCGTTCTGTGGTTACTGCTCTGGCTTCAAGGGGGATTGTGGTGCTTCCACTGACTCCTTGCCTCAGTTTTGGGCACAAGTAGTGGTGGAGTTCCCAAGCCAGGACCTGTAACCTGTTTCTCCCCAAGCACTAGGACCTCTGCAAGGCAGCACACCCTGAGTGCTGTGGCTGCAGAGGAGTCTTGCCTGGCTTTTCCACACATCTCTGCTCTGCATGAACACCCTGTTTCTGATTGTTTACAGGCAGGCAGAACAAAAAAGTATATGTCCCCATGAGGAATTCCTCCCCAAAATTGCTGTGGCCCCTGATGCCATAGAAAGCCAACTAACAGAAATACAGTTTGGTATTTTACTTTCCTAGCTATCTAAAAACCCTGGAAAGATTCTGGGAGCTCTATAATAAGTGACAGAAAATTCTATAAACATCTCCCACAGAAAACCTCATTTCAAGCCCTGGAGTACACAGGCTACGTTCCCATGCAGTTTCACAGAGATTTAAAATTGAAAACCCCAGAAGCTGGGTGAAATCTTGCTAAAATTAATCCCAGTTTCTTTCAAGATGGCTTTAGATTAACCTCCATCATCATGATCCTGTTATGAACTGGCAAAAAAATTTAAAAAGAAAGGAAGAAAAAATGGAAAACTGCTATTTTTTCTGAATTCAGAGTGATCTGGTATCTAAGTACTCTTAGTTGTTCAATATCTAGGGAGGCATGGGAGGAGTGTGGCTAGTGGGAGCGAAAAAATAGGGACACTGATGTGTATCAGAGGTGTTCCATATACAATAAGCCATGCTGCATGCAAGGTGGTTTTGAAAGACCCTGGTGATGGAAACATGGTACAGGCTGTGTGAATTGGGCTTGCAGGGTACCACAAGAGGTTGTGTGAAGGAAGAGTACTGACTGCATTTGCACTGAGGTACCTCTTCTGCTTCCAGGACTGGGCTGTCCCTGGGAACACATATTCATGTTTGTGCAGTGATGAGCTTGCGCCTGGCTGAATCCATGATGCACCCGGGGAGAGCTAGAATCATTGCAGATAGTAACTTCCTTCTTCACATGCCAAAATGAGGTATTGGAAAGCCAATTCAACATCTTTGGGCACTATGCATTTGATGACATGAAAAGAGGAGCAAGCGGTATCCTCTGTATCTCTGAACTGTTCTCCACGTATTTAGCTTCACAAGATCTTTCTAAACTAAAACAGCGTAAAGCAGATCTCGTAGCCCCTTTCTCTGAAGAGTTAGGGGAACACTCCTTGGGGAGATAAGGGTCATTTCCCAACTCAGCTGGTATCAATGAGCTCAAAAATGCTGCCCTACTTCAGTTAGCTTGTTATTCTCATCTCTATTTTGGGAGAAAACTAATTTATAAACCATCAGACTGCAATTAAGTTAAATTTAATTTCAACTCCACTGATACTCCAAACGATCTACTCTGCTTACTTGTCATTTCATGTTTTTAGTGTCGAAGGTAGCCGAGCAACAAGCCTGGTCTTACTTATCTTGGCAGCAGTGTACTAGAGGGTTTGGGGTGACTGTTGTCCTACTCTCATGCCACATCTAGCAAGGCCTCATTTATTTGTACTTTTAGTGTCTGCATCATAGCAAGAATCTGGTCTGGTGAGAGATTAGCAGCCTTTGAAAAGTAAATCCAGATTTTCTTTTTGCAGTGCTGGATGTCTGTCATCTCAGCTGGTGTGGTGGCTTCTGCTGTTGGTTTCACACTGCAAGAAGTGAATGCTGGCTGATTTTTTAAATTACTTATGGTAGAAAAAAATAGGTTGGCCTCCTCTCTCTTCCTCTGTGCTGTACCAATTCTGACTGCTTGTTTATTCCTATGGGTTTCAGCAGCCTTTAATATCTCCCGATCAGAAAGGACAATTTTGCATCTGTGATGGGTTTCGCTCATGGTGACTCTCTTTAGTGGTGGTTAAACAATTTTGCATTTTTTTGCTACTTGAGTATCAAGTCATAGGCTTGAGAGGAATTTCAAAACTACTGTATCTTGGGAATTGTTAAACAGCTGGGAAAGAAAACCAGAATAGTATGGGATGAATAAGCACACGGGATGATGGTGAGACATTCCAGACTACTCAACTGGGCTCTACCACTGAGATTTCTCTGTCGCTGACAGCAAGTTGTTCAGCTTCTCAACTTCCTTTGTCATCTGTAAAACAAACATTTTAATAGCAAAGCTTGTTCTAACAACTCTTATCAACACCTGGAAGTCAGTGAAACCACTCAAGAACACTTAATCATAGAATCATAGAATAGTCTGGGTCAGAAAGGACCTTCAAAGGTCATCTATTCCAACCCTCCTGCAATGAGCAGGGACATCTGCAACTAGATCAGGTTGCTCAGAGCCCCATCCAGCCTGGCCTTGAATGTCTCCAGAGATGGGGCATCTACCACCTCTCTGGGCAACCTGTGCTGGTGTTTCACCACCCTCACTGTAAAAAATTTCTTCCTCATGTCAACTCTGAATTTCCCTTCCTTTAGTTTAAAACCATTACCCCTTGTCCTATTGTAACTTGAACTATATGCTTGAACGATAAAGTAACTTGAAATATATACTTGAACTACAGAACTAGGTTTTTACTGACCTCACTATTTTCAACTGGGTCTGCCAGGCTTTTGGTTTCCTAACATTATTCGAAATAACAATTGTTAGCAATGATTTTTTGACAATGTCATTGGGACTTATTGTTAGTACATGCAGAAAGTCAGTTGAGCAAGAAGGATTTATTAATACATAATTTCTTTTCAGAGCAAACTTGAACTTATTAGTTCATTAAGGGCTATTTAAGTTTGCTTGCAACTTTCTGGAAACATATCCAGATCTCTTAAAAACAAAATTTGTGGGTTTTATTCGTTTGTTTGTTTGTGTTTGTTTTTGTTTTTCCCCATTTTTTCCTAAAGGAAGTTGTAGGTTCCTTTGCTCTCATTCAGCTGTCCTTACTGCTGCTGCATCTGTAGTGCCCCAGGCTTTCATGGGAGTAACCACCTCCCTTCATAAACTGCTGCTGGGAACTTTATTCATTCACAGGATACTAACATATTAATTCACATCACAACTGTTTTTCCTCAGGAGCTTGCTAGCTGCTGGGAGATAGCTGTAGTGAGAGCATTTCCTAACTCAGTTGTCTTCCTGTCGGTTATGGAAATGCTTTTTTACTAGGCACTCTATACAGCAAAACTCAAGACTATGGCTGTTGAGCCAAGCCTGATTTATAACTTGTCATGGTATTATCACTCATGACCTGACAGGGTTTAGCAGCAAGTCCTTCCTTTAGCTCTAAGTGTTTGTTTAATGCATTTCCTGAGGGTAGAACATAATGACAACCAATACCAACTTAATTTGATTATTATATAGACCATTAATTAGACTGTAAATTGTTGCAGCAATGAACAGCATGAGACTTTGCTAAGCATCATTTGGGACCCTCATGTGTTTTAACTCCCTCATGCACCAGTAACCGACTAATTGTTTCATTATTACAACCAAAATTAAGATGCACTAGTTATGCTTCAGTAATGAGAAAAATTTGCCTTTGCTAATTTTAGGTGGTAGATTATGCCAAACCCATGTAATGAAAGTACTTGAATAGAAACCAGTATTTCTATTTCCCAGCTCTGACTGAGGACTTGGAGATGAAATGAATTCAGTTTCTTTTTGGAGCAGAACATATGCAATACGTGATCTTACTAAGTGTGGCTTGAAACCTAAAGAGGGAGATTTTCAACGGTTGATTTTTTTCCTGTTTGTCTGTGCTGTTCTCAGCCAAGTACTGAAAGATGTCACACAGCTGCCTCTTCTCTTTGCTACAGTGGAAGATGCATGATGATGAGATGTTCTAGCCACAATTTATTCATGATAGCTAGTTGTGCACTCATGTAAGTTCTGCCCCCTTGTTAGGTGTCATAGATCCTGGCTGGGAACTTGGTATGCTACACTATTGCAAATAAATACAGAACTTTGTTATGGCATCTGGATTTGCTGAGGGGTACATGGGCCACTGCATTTAATTCGAGTCAGTCTGTCAAGATCTTTGAGCCTGAAAACACTTGCAAAAGAATAAAACACTTAAAATTTTCCTTTTGCTGTTTGCCCAATGATTTCTTATGAAGTCTAATGCAGCAGGATCCAAAACTATTACTATGCTCCCTCACATTGTTGCCTCAAAGGTAGAATGTTGTGGTCTTCCCTGCACCCCATCCCACCCGAGATGGATGGGTTGATGTTGCTTCCCCTGGTGACACGAGGTGGGCCACATGATGGGCTATGTCTGCAGTTTTCAGCCTCATCACTCTCCACTTGTCACTCTCCTGTCATGTGCCTGGAAATGAAATTGCATGGCAAGGCATGTGCCCATTGATGTTCTTCTGAGGGCAGAGCCACTGGGCATTTGGGAAAGAGGTGGTATGTCATGGGTGGGTAAGCTTTCCAGATGGCCTGAGCTCAAATCCCCACCTGTATCTTTGCAGCCGCTGAATCAGATGAACCTGCCAAGAGCAGAAATGGAGCTGCAACAAACAAGCTTAACCTGGAGTAGTTATGTTGTATGGTAGCTTGCTGCCTTGTCTGCAGGCATGAGTCTGCCGCTGCAGACAGGAGTGCAGTTTCTCTGCAGTATGGAGCCTGAAACATTATCACTGTTAAAAATGCAGCCATCTCACCCCCGAAAAAAAGCCGTTGTGCACCCTTTTCCCTGATTGCATGAAGTGGGTCGAAGTGAAGGTCCCTTTAGCCCAGTAGACCTGTCTCACAATCTCACCTTTGGTAGGTGCTCAGGTAAATAAGAAGTTGGTCATGTACAGAGAACTGAGGTTTTCCAGCCTCTCTCTGCACTCAGGAGGAACAAGCAAGAGTCTTCACAGATGTCAGTTGCCAGATTTTTTATTAACCTCTCACTTGTGTAGTTCTTGTGTAGGTTGGTTTCATTAAAATAGCAAAGAAACCTTTACTGGAAGCTGCACTTCCACTGGCTAATTTCACTTCTCGGTTTTTATTTCAGCCTCTATGTTGCAAAGTTAAATGACATTATTTCTTTTCAGTAGATTCCAGTGGATATCAGTGAGCAAAGCCCTGTGGGATCAGCTTCTGCTGACTGAGCATCTTTCACTTTTCGCTGCACTGCCTGTGCAAAGGAAAGCAGAGAAGCTACTAGCGTTGAGGTGTCTCTTAACTGTACCATTCTCCATTTGCAGGATGCCACATGCCTTTTTGGTCCTGGCTGTCTACAGCCCCTGGTAGTGTGGCGGGGGTGTTTAGAAGGAAACGGGAGGTGGCAGCCATGGTGGGTTGAAAAGGGCAGAGGACTCCCAGCAGGAGACACCAAGAAAGTGGTTTTTGTAGCTGGCTATTTTGGGCTACCTGCTGTCTTTATCCCAGCAGCTGTGCATACTGTCAGAAGCTATCAGCAACAGCCTAATAGTCTCAGTAAGTCCTGTGTTTTCCATTCATAAAATCATTTCTGTTGGAAGAGACCCTCAGGATCATTGAGTCCAATCATAACCTAACCTAACTCTAGCACTAAACCGTGTCCCTAAGAACCTCATATAAACACCTTTTAATCACCTCCAGGGATGGTCCTTTTTCACTACATCTACACATACAGTGACCTGGAATTGAAATATTACAAGACTTTCCAAACTCGACTGGAGCTGTCCCTGAGAAACTTGATCTGACTCTGAAATTAGTCCTGCTTTCAGCAGGGCATGGAGATGACAACCTCCAGAGAACCCCTCCAACCTACACTGGTGCATTTCAGTGGGATGCCAAAACCTACACAACCAGTGAAGGAGCAGCAGGTTTCCTTCCACTCTGCAGACCTTCACTAAAATATAAAGAATATTGGTCTGTTAGATACTCAGATGACTTGTGAAGTGCTTAAAAATGATAACTACCCTGCCTCCTCTGTGTAGTCAGGAGCCCTGCAAATTCTACTTACCATTTAGTTTTGATGTTGAGGTCCTAAAGGGTGTACTGAGCCTGTGCACAACAGTGGCACTGGGCCTTGAAGTCACGGAACCCAAGTCCAGTTTGGAAGGGGCCAGGTTTTTGAGGAGGTCTGGGCAGGGTGGCTGCTGAAGGATGGTTCTGTCTCCAGACAGCACACCAGCCGCAGGGTCAGGAGTGTGGCAGGAGACGTGATACACACGGTGCTTCTACCAGGGACTGGCGGCTTGTCTGAGCTGTCAAACAGGACCCGCTTGCTAGTCTGCTTTTCCTTGCTGGGTCATGCGTAACTATAATGTCTCTGGTTGTTGTATTGATGCACTCTGGTTAGTTTCTATGTGTCAGAAGACTTGGGTTTAAAAATAATTGCTCTCAGTCTGGAGCCTTATACAACAAAATACTTCAGAATTTCCATGAAACCAATGAAAAGCTACCTCACAATGCAAAAATAGCATTGTCTTACTATAATAAGACTGAAATGCCTTAGGTTATTCTTTTTTAAAATGCTAAACTTCAGCGGACTATGCTTTTTTTTTTTTCACACCATCTAGTCAGTGCCAACATCTTGATGAAATAAGATGTTATAAAGTAGAACTTCTCAGCTGAAGTGTGCCGGGGCAACACTGGTCATGACCTGTAAGGTTTAAGAAAATAACACCCAAACAATGTGCTTAGATGTAGATAAGAACAATTAATTTCATCTTATCATCCACCTATAATGTCCTAAACTCCAGGGACCATTTTGTATTCCAGGCACCTCAATTGATTGAACAGGGAGAAAGTTTTCATATTATTTCAATAATATTTTTACTTTCCCCTTTCATAACATTTTCTTACATTTTGAAAAGTTAAATTCTCCTGCAATGAAAAAGCATCCCTGATCTGCCAACTTTAACTTCATGATGCAAGTTTAGGCAAAAGGATTTCTTAGATGTTATAATACTGTAGCCATCACAGCTTTCTGGTAGTTTGTTTCTGCTTATTTCAGAGCAACTCTGTTAATTCCTTAATTTTTCTCATAATTGCCAGGTTTCATTTTGAGAGACCATAAGAGGCACATCCTACATCTTCATGTACCAAAGCAAGGATGTCTCACTCATATCCTTCTACCTACTTTGTATATAAGATACCTGTTCTGGACCTATCTACTTTTGCACTGTAATTTTTCCTTTAGTTTCTAATAAGCAAGTCAGTTTGCATGGTACTGCATGTTATCTCAGCTGTTCGAAACACTGTCATGTTGAAACCTGGCATACAAGTTGCCAACTTGAAATCACATTAAAAAAAAAAAAAAAAAAAAAAAAAGAGAGTATTACTTTGATCCCTTTGGCCAAACTTGATATATTGCCTGAGGGTGGACTAACAGTCTCATGTTCAAATCTGAGATCTCCCCCCAACTCCTCTGAACTCCAAAGAGTTTTGTAGCCTTTTGATATTCTGAAAGACAGTTCTGATATGGGATGAGCAATGCAACATTTGAACTGCACGATCTTTTCCTGTGTAGTGAAAACTGAGCTTTGCTTTACTGATTGTTTTGCAGAAGCATCCAGTATTTCAGATTAGTCCAAATTACCTCTGAACTTCTTAGGGCTGCAAAATTAACCTAGATAATCTCACAAGAATAAATTGCCCTTAATGTTACCAGTAATTTCTGGTTAGGCTTGAATGACTCTGGTAAGTGGTTTTCTCTGAGCACTTTCTTGAGACTCCCAAATCTAAGGCGAATGAAAATGAATAATAATTTCTTACAATAATAAAATTGCATAACTGCTGACTGCGTCTGACAGTGTTGCGCATCCAAAACCAGTCTTTATCCCGGGAGCTAGTTTAGGTTGTTGAAGGACATGTCTTCTGCCTGGGCAGGAGATAGGAGCAATGCTGTCATCTGGCAGAAGGTGGCCAACCCATCTCCTACAGGAGCCAGTGGTAACTCAGTGGTAAAAGGGCAGTGACACTGCATAACAGCTTTCTCATATTGATACTGACATTATTTTGATATGTCTGAATCTTGTGTCTCTTCCTGTGTGAAGGCTTTAACAAATTGATTTATATTGACTTATGTGAAAAGATATTGGGTTTATTTCTGGCAGAAAACACATACATTCATGGTTTATATGGTGACTTAAAGAAGATGGAAGCAGGGTTAGATTTTCATCCTGCTTGCAAAAATGGAATTAAAAGAATTGGTGACATGTAACTAGCTATTTGAGAACTAGTGCCTGAAACCATATTGATGGTTCAGTAATGAATCAGTTGAGCTTTTGCAGTCAGCAAGTTTAATGCCATCAGCAGTCGCTTGCCACAGCTCTGAGGTGCACTTGCTTGGGTTACAGTGGAAACAGTCTGTGCCCCATCACAGACATCGCCCTGAGGGACTGTTGGTTGGCATCACTAGAATAATCCAGATTTCTTTCTTGTGCAAATGAGAGTCAAATTTGGCCTCTAGGATTAGACCTTCTGAGGCTGTCAAGCCAATTCTTCAAGTATTCATGGAAATATAGATTGTGAAGATTTCCCAAGGTGACTGGGGAGTTCTTCCCAGGAGTCCTCTCTAAGTTTTTCCAGTTGAAGGAAATATTGCACCTTGGCTTTTGCAAAGTATCACCTCTATTGTGTGTTCACACTCTGTCTTGATCTCAGAACCCAAATCCCTCCAAACCCTTGGTGAGGTGGTAGTAGAAACCATAACAATCAAAATTCATGCTCTGTTTGGGCTTTCTTATGCTTGGTGGCTGCTTCTAGCCTTCATTATTTGATTGCTTTTTGTGCAGTTGTTTTCAGCCAGATTTATTTTTGTATGAAGGCAAGATTTTCATTTTAGAAGGAAAGGCAGTGAAAAGCTGTAATACATACAGGACATTCTCTTATGGCATAACCTGTGAGAGCAGCTTGATGGAATTAAAGTTTTTCCGTTTGGTCCAGGAGCAAGTATTTTCATGTCAAACATAAAATAAGAATTCTTTTTTTTTTTTTTTTTTAGAAGTGAAAAGAGGATTTACATATTTTCTTCAAATAACTAAAGTCTAGAAAATAATTTATTTCTAAATACAAATGAAAAAAGATCATACTATTAATTCAGACATCGAATACACAGTTTCATTATTTATATTGTTTTGGTCTTGCATTAGTGGTTTTGGAAGTACATCTGAAAACAAAATGTCGTGAAGAAAATTCAAATCAGAGATCCTTTAAAACTTTATTTATAATGGCAAGGTACAAACGATTATTATGATTGGAGAAATGAAGTTGCTATATCAGAGATGACCCAGCTGGAAACATCTGACCCATCTTTGGTAAGGAGAGCAGGAAAAAAGCTCCGGCCAACTGTCATTAACCATCAGTGGGCCATTTTGTGGTGATTGTGCTCCTCCACTCCTCCAGGGATACCTGCAATTTCCAAATTTCTTTCTGCTTCCCCACAGATGGTCCCTTTATTTAAAGCACAATTAGCGCAGGGTCTTCAGCCGCTCAGGGATAATTAGATTTTGCTGTCCCAATGTGTGTAGGTTGGCTGACTCCATCCATGGAGAAGCCTGGCAGACCTGGGCGTGCTGCTGTGGTTGGGGTGCTGGGCTGGGGGTGTGGGAGGTGCTGCTCTTCAGAGGGACCGTGTTCCCTCTTAACATGTTCTCCAGTCCCTTTCCTGGGTGATCAGCAGTCTGGTGTGGAAAAAATGACTGTAGCCTACAGGATTTGTCTGCTTTGTGCATGCACTGTCAATCCTGCTATAAAATCACATCTGGTATGATTTTTTTATTACAATATAGATACCCACTGTCTTGGATCATCTTACGAGGACTTGGTTGCTCCATCTCCTAATCTTAGATGATCAGCCTTTGGGTTTGGCTTGCAAGGCCCCAGACAAATGCTCCAAGATACAGTGAAAAAAAAGCACAGAAACCCACCCTATAATCAGGAATGGAATAAAGAGGAGATCCAATTCAGTCTTCCTTACACTAGCTTTATACTTAATAAAGATTCACCAGAATCCCACAGATATTGAATTCTTGAGGCAGAGTTTTATATGGGCCAGTACATGGGCAAACTAGAATAAATCAAAAGATAGTTCACATTTCACTTTTCCTTCTGGAATGCTAATTTTCTTCAGTTAATCCTTTGGTTTGCCTTTCCATGTCAGCAAGTTTCTGCATTTACTCTATTGCCTCTGTGTTTTGTACTTCATATCCTAGTTAATCCTGATGATGTGGTTAATTGCTTTTTAGTTTTGATGGATGACAGATTATGTCAATCTGTTGCATATATAAACAACCAGTTTCTTTTATCTCCCATGTTCTCTGATGAAATAGGTTTTGGATGGAGTAGGCAACTATCTTGTATCCAGCAAGACTACACAGTTGATGATGCTGCTGAGGTATAATAACCATTAAAAAGTGGTTACACTCACTGATGATCATCATAATGCTGTAACTGAGGTCCCTTCCCTTCATTACAACTGGGCCGAGGAACAGATGAGAGAATCGCTGTTGGAAACTTCCTGAAGTCGTAGTCAAATTATATATTGTATATATATATATAATCCAAACCATGGACAGCAAGCTAGTCTTTGTGGATTTGGCAGGGAAGTCCCACTGTTGTGATAATTTCTGGACCAGCCTCCTAGATGAAAAGCAGCAATTCCAAACTTTAGATTGTGTCAATACTGCAGTTGTCCTGATGGCAACAGAAATCTGGTTTTGAAATGAAGCTACTGACCTGTCAGACTCACCTCTGTGCCTGGGAAGATCATGGAACAGATCCTCCTACAAGCTATGCTAAGGCACATGGAAGACAGGGAGATGATTTGAGACAGCCTGCCTGGCTTCACCAAGGCCAAGTCTTGCCTCAACAGCCTAGTGGTCTTCTACGACGGAGTGACTGTTAATACAGTAGTGGACAAGGGAAGAGCTAGGGATGCGATCTATCTGGAGACTTCTGTAAGGCTTTTTACTTGGTACCCCACAACAATCTTCTCTTTGAGTTTGAGAGATATGGATTTGATGGGTGGACTGTTTGTTGGATAAGGAATTGACTGGATGGTCACATCAATGAGTCAATGTCTGGACGGAGATAGATGATGAGTTGTATCCCTCAGGCATCTGTATCAAGACTAGTACTCTTTAATACCTTCGTCAGTGACACAGAGAGTGGGATCAAGAGAACCTTCAGTAAGTTTGCAGATGACACCTGAGGGGTGGGAAGGCATTTAGAGGGAGCTGGACAAGTTCAAGAAGAGGGCCTATGTGAACATCATGAGATTCAACAAGGCCACATGCAAGGTCCTGCATCTGGGTTGGGGCAATCCCCGGTATCAAGACAGGCTGGAAGATGAAAAGATTGAGAGCAGCCTTGCAGAGAAGGACTGGTGGGTGGAAAGCTGGACATGACTTGGTGAAGTGTGCTGATGGCCCAGAAATCCAACTGTATCCTGGGCTGCATCAAAAGGAGCATGGCCAGCAGGTCGAGGGAGGTGATTCTGCCCCTTGGCTCTGCTCTGCTCTGATGAGACTCCACCTGGAGTCCTGTGTCCAGCTCTGGAGCCCTCAGTACAGGAAAGATAATGACATGTTGGAGAGGGTCCAGAGGAGGCCATGAAGATGACCAGAGGAATGGAACACCTCTCCTGTGAGGCCAGGCTGAGAGAGTTGAGGCTGTTCAGCCTGCAGAAGAGAAGGCTCTGGGGAAACCTTATTGTGGCCTTTCAGTACTTAAAGGGGCCTATAGGAAAGATGGGAACAGAATTTTTAGCAGGGGCTGTTGTGATAGGACAAGGCGTAATGGTTTTAAACTAAAAGAGGTTATATTCAGACTGGATATAAAGAATAGATTTTTTATGAGAGTGGTGCAATACTGGAACATATTGCCCAGGGAAGTGGTAGATGCCCCATCCCTGGAGACATTCAAGGCCAGGCTGGACAGTGCTCTGAGCAATGTGCTCTAGTTGCTGATGTCCCTGCTCATGGCAGGTGAGTTAGACTAGATGACCTTTACAGGTCCCTTTCCACCAAAACCATTCTATGATTCTATGATGGGGGAAAAGTTTCAGAGATGTTCTGGGCTGCTAGTTGTGCTGGTCCATTGTATGCATAGTCCATTGTATGCATAGTAGTAGGTAACACATCCCTTATGCAGCATAACCGTCAAAAAGCAAGACAAATTATATTGAATATGTTGCACATTTTGCTTAAGTAAATTCATATCAATAAGCTCCACCCACCTCCCACTTGCATGAGTATGGGTGATTTTTCTTATTCAGGCAAGCTTAAGGTAAACAGTGTTGGGCAAACCATATTCTTCTTTCTTTTGAACATCTATATCTCTTGGTTTGTACTTACTTTTTGAAATCGCTTGGTTCCTGTCCTGCTCACAGATGGGTACAAAGCATCTCACCTTTCCACCTCCTGCTTTGCTATTGCTCAAGTATATTACCCTTGTTGCATTCTAATTAATGATGATATCTCTGGCAGGGGGACAGACACCAGAACTGTAGATTAAGTAGTCTTCTGTTTCAAACTCTTAAGTGTTAATAGATGTACACAGATTGATGAACATTTTTAAAACTGCTGTGCCAGTGAAAAGCTTACTGCCTTTCTCCTGGTGAAGCTGTAAGGTGTCCATCAAATCTATCTAGGTTGCTGATGTGATTTGAAGTTCCTTGGCAGATGCAAAATGAATGAGGGAGCATTTACACAAACACATCTTAGATGACAGAAATGAGAGAGGAGGAAGAACCTCTGGCAAAGGGGGTAGTGGTAGTTTGAGGGTTACCACCCCTCAGCACCTTTGACATGTTGGGTGCTAAAGAGGAATTAACTGGTAATTACGGGTTCGCAGGGCACTGAGGTACTGTTGCAGTGGCTTAGCAAACTGTAGGGTTGAGTTTACAACCTTGGATCCAATGTGAGGCACAAAGTCTTGGTTGTATATTTTCAGCCATCTCTGCCCATTTATTAACCCCTGGAGAGGCTTTCAGCTGTCATAATTTATTTTACTACTCATCATGAAAAAAATCCATTCAAAACAGGGGCAGGGACATCAGATACAGAGTGTATCTGACGAGGCTGAAGAACCCCAAAATAATTTATCTTGGGAGGCTGCTGATGTTTTTTTCTGTCTCAACCTATTAATACATTTGCTTTCTCCCTTCTAATAGCATAATATTTTCCCTATTTCTCTCCTCCTCCATCCCCTAAAGCCAGGTCTACTTTCTTACACAGTTTGTGTTTACAACCAATTGCCAGTAACACACCATAGGAACAAAAATATGGGCTTCAAATGAAGCCTGTCTAGCTTTTGCAGTAAAGAACTGGTTGAAAATTGGTTTTCTGGAGGGGTATTTTGATCTGAAAGGGAAGAATCCTATTTAAACTGTCATATTTTCTCTGCCAGGATGGTTCACCTTTTCCCATCTTCTGTCCCCAAGTGATTCAGTACCATTTTTTTTCTTCTTCACAGCTGAGTTTCACCAGCTTGACACAGCATTAAAAGCATTTGCGCTTTGTCTATAGCAATAAGCATCAGCAAAATTGCCATAAATGCTCCTGTGATACATTGCCATCAAATACAGCTGCAGCTTTTTGGATGTGGGAGAGAGAACAGCTATGGTTCTCATCTGAGTTAAGGATAAACCCATTTGCTTGTGCAGAAGAAAGATGAGGGACCAGATTTGCTCAGCTGTGTTTATCCTCCCGCCCACACGTGTGCCCGTACAAGCATCCCACCAGCCAAACATCAGGCTAATCAAAACAACATAAAGCCGGCTGAATCGCAAACCAGCTGTGATGAGGCTTGTCATGCCTATACCATTATTGTTGTTGCTTCAATTTGTAAAACTAACCTCTGCTGATGGCCCTGCCTGCAGCTACCTCTCCTCCAGCCTCTCTGGAGCTCCCATATCCCCAGGCCATCCCAGGACGGATGGCTGTGTGCTCTCACCCACATGTCCCCCACAGCTCCCCGTGGGACCCAGCCGGCCAGCTCCCACTCCACCTCTGCCACCGGGTTCTGCTCTTTGAGCTGCAAATGAATTCAGGAACCTCCCTGGGAACAGAAAGGCTTTTCAGCTGATCAAATTGCTGAAAAGGAAAACATAACCATATGCTGCTGTGTGAGCTCGCTGAGCCTATGTGAGTCCCTTTGTTAAAGTTTCTGTGCCCTGCCTAGCCCTCACCTGTCTCCAGGTGCGGGGTGGAGGAGTTTTACCCAACTAACTCTGTTCCTTGCAGCCCTGCAGGGTTTGGCAGTGGTTGCTGTGGGACCCTCCACCTAACTTGTGGGCATCTCTCATGCAGCGGCATTCTGATGGGCTGCTACTGGATTCTTCCAGTACCAGGAAAAAAATAGCATGGCTTAATGCTCCTGTGACAATTTTTGGTGGACTAACTTGGCCTAAGGATTTCAAAGGCGATGGAATGGTTCTTCCTCTTGCTGTGAGAAATAGGGAGCATGGTTTGAGGTTTTGAGTAGAGAGACAAATTTGTTCTGCTGTGGCATGCACACTTCAAAACTGCCTTTTGCAATGTGTTGATTACAGAGGAAAAAAGAAGAGTGAAAAGTGAAAAATACACATGCTGAAATGGGAATCAGGTGGTGCCCAAAGAGGCTTAGACAGAACCTGTGAACATCCCCACGTGCAGGGCTGCTGCGTGCAGCATGTGGTCTGTCTGCTGTTTTTCTGGAGTGGGAAAAAGGGTGTTAGTCCTCCTGTCAGGACCACTATATGCTACAGTCCCTGCTCCTGCTTCTGACAGAAGGCAGAGAAATGTGAATGGGGAGAAACCTCACCCTGCTGGTGCTCCCAGGGTGGGAGGTGTGCTTGCCCTCACCGGCTCTGCCATGCAGGCAGGTTGGGTTGCCCACCTGGCTGGGCATTCAGGTCCTGATGCTCAGCTCTGCTATGTGCATGGCATCGGCCTCCTCCAGTCAATCTTCATAGGCTGGGTGATGCCCAGGAAAATATCACAACATGCTGTGATCTCAGGTTCTAATGGAAAGCAGAAAAAAAAGTCAGGGGAGAAGGAAGGTACCCAGGGAGGGCCGTGGCAAGGTCTCTGCTGGCTCAGACATGATGGCATGGTGCCCTGTGTGCCTGCCAGTGGTTTGATCTGACCCTGATGAGCCTCTACAGCCTCCTGGCTCACCAAAGAGCATGCTCACCAGCTTTCAGTGCACTTGAAGTCTTAAAGGAAAGGAGAAAGATGGGTAGTAGGAATAGAAGTTAATACCATAAACATAAGCACTGAAATAAGTGATTGATCTAAATGATTGCCTGACTTGTGGCTCCTGTGTGTCTAGCCCCACTGCTGGTAAGTGTTGCTGTCCCTTCCCTCTCCTCCACATCTCTCCACACCCTTCTCCCACCTCATTCCTACTGCTGAACTCCAAGCTGGTGCTGTGAACAGACCTCAACCATTAACCCACAATGGTGACATGAAATTATGCCCAATGCTTCCCTGTCCCCAAAGCCTCAGCCATTAAATGTCACTGAAGGAAAGATCTTTATAATTCTTTTCTGACCCCCTTTACACTCCAGTACGGCTCCAGCATGTGAGGCTATTCTGGTCAAGGGTCTGCTCTTCTTAAGTGTATAATCTGTATAAGAAGTGAGAGGCTACATTAAAAAATAATTTTTCCCCCCAGTTTGAGTTCATGCTAGTTTTACAGTAGAATAACTGTGCTTCCTCAATGCTACTCTTTCTACAAGGTTAATTGGTGTATATGAAGCAAGCATGATGATCCTTCACTTAAAGGCACACTTGGGAACTTGCTAACCTCCCTGGAGGTTTGGCCAGGTTTTATGTGTGCACTCCTGGTTTGCGTCTGATTTTTCTTCCATACACATGCCACAGAACCCTTTGGATGCTGCTTAGAAAGCTGACTTTAATAAAACTATAAGCCTAATATACACCTCATTCTGCAGAGATCTGATTGAAAATATTTCTACTCTTCCCATGATTTTTTTTTCATTTATCTTAAAAAAATATCCTTTCTAATCCTATTTTTCTACTTTCTAACTTCCTTGTGAACTGGATTTGTTGAAACTTTTTCCTGCTGATAGCCCTCCCAGCATGTCCCACGATCGGAGCGTACCCTGGCCATATGCTGCTTCCCCTGGCTCTACTGAGGTTGTTGATGGGCTTTCCTTTGGGCAGCTCTTCAGGAAAAGGATTAAATTGGCAGGCAGGGCAGGACCTCCATGGTTACTTTGCTTTGTTAGCTTAAGAAAGTAAGCCCTCGCCTGTGATGTTTATGAGCTTGGATTACTCTTTCATTTGTACATCTGTATATCCCAGAGATGCAATATGTCTGTACAATGCCACTGGTCTTGTGGTGAGAAGGCTTCAGTCTCCCCTTTGAGCTGTGCTGTCCTCATCTTGTCTGGTGCAGCTGATGTGGAGAGCAAGGCCAAGGCTCGCTTGTACCTTTTCACTGACCATGCAGTCTGCTGCTTTCAAGAGATGACTTGGTCACTGTTGCCTCCAGCTGGCTCCCTGGAGGCCTGTTCCTCAGCAGGGATTTTCTCTACAGGATGGGTTCATGTCTCCTATTGTCCATGGTTTCAGTTAGTGCTGAGCTTCAAACCTGAATTACAAAAATATGCTTGAACATACTTAGCTTATTTTTATTCTTCCTCTGATCTTTTTAAAAACCACATTCTTTAGCTATATATAGCAAAAGACAGTCTTCATAGTCAGATCAGATACCCTTTGCTGAGAAAACTTATTTTTGGGTTATTTATAGAATTAGAGTTCTTAACACCACTGTCCCTTGCTTTCTTTGTGCAAAGCTATGGCACACTGTGATAAAAAATGACCTTATCCTCTGAGTAGCAGACTGGTCATTCAGAAGTCCTTTTTTTTAACTGAACTTGTGTTCCAAAAGGACAAATTGTAATTTTCAGCTACAAATTTCTCAATTCCTTGTGCCTGGCTGGGTTGCTGTGATAAACAAGTGCAGAGTTCAAGGGGGTTTTTGTTAAATCTTGTAGTAGTTGCGCATGTCCCCCATCAATATCATTACACTACTGCTTCGTGGTCTCCTCTTAGCCACAGAGTTGTTAGGATTTTCAAACAATCTGGCTTTGCAGCCTTTTGGGTTATGAAGACAACATGACCTATCAATGTGCAATGCAGTTATAAAACAATAGTTACGGGAGGTTTGATAATGCATCTGGAAAATGTATTTTCATTACAACTCAATACTAGTATAGATGCCATGTAATTGATTAAAACTAATAGTTATTTTCATTAAAATGTCCACCTACTATGAATAGTCTGTAATCCCCCCATGGCTTTTGCCAGATGAGAGAAACTTGAAATATCTCTTACCTGTCTGTTAACCTTCTCTCCTCCCAAGTCTTCTTTCCTGATTTCTACAGCAATGGTCTTCAAGACTTACAATTAAAAATCTCCCAGCCCCTTAAAATAACAAAGACCAATGGGCATAGCACAAAACTAACTTTTGTATAAAATGAGAAGACCTTGGGAACACTGAACGTCAGTCTGTCATTCACATTATATTTTATTCAAAGAGAAATGTCCAAATTTTCGCTCACATAAGAAGGCCACCAACATTTGCGAGAAAAAATGTTGCATGGAAATCTGGTTGCTCCAGGTGCAGATAAACAAGCTTGAAGCATCCTTTCCCAAACATTGGGTCAGCAGTGATATCGCATATTGTTAGAAGTATTGTGCACCATGGACTGACATACTTTTCAATGGAAATTTAAAATTAATGTCAAATATAATCAGCAGGTAAAGCAAATAAGCTCACTGGAAAAAAATAGCTTCCAAAAGCTTTAATCTAGAGGGAGTAAATCTTATGAAAAGACACTGCAGAGCTCCCCAAAACAACTGGTAACTGACCTAGGAACTGCAGCAGTCATCAGCACTCCTGGCAACTTTACAATGCACCTCGTAGCATATGAAAAGCTTTCTGCAAAATTAATAGCCCACATTAATTCCTGGTTTGACTCCAACAGAAATCAATGATGTTATACTACTGATTAATATGGACAAATTGTTTTAACAATTACCTACTAAGTAGCAGATTAGTGAAAACCACTTTGCATAGCAGGCAAATACAGTCAGTGGTACGTGGCTATAAATTGTTGCTGAAGGAGAGGAGATTTAGGGAGAGGTGGAAAGAGAACAAAAAGGTTTCTTCTTTTACATTGGCAGAGTGGTCTTTTCCAGGCTTTTTTGCCAAACCAAAGGAACAGATACAAAGATATAGAAATGGGAAAACTTTATTGTTCCAAAGCGGTTGGAGAAAAACAAATAAGCCCTATAGGTCCCAAATCAGCAATCGACAAATTTTCCTTGCCTACACTTGGGGTTAGAAATACCACTCTTCAGGAAGACTGAGAGCGCGAAAGCGGAGAACGTATAAAGAGGAAAGAAAGTGCACAGCAATTAAACCACCATTTTTGAACCTGGATTAATAACATGGTTATGGGTCCTGAGTTCTCAGACATACTCTATTAGTAGAGTTGTAGCAGAGTGGAGAAGTTTCACTCTGCTGAACACACCAGTGTCCCATGAAGCCCTGCAACTATAAATTAGAAGCAGCACTCAAATAAAATATAGTGCAGTTACAAAAAAAAAAAACAAAGCGAAACACCCAAAGCACTTTATTCCCAGTTCATTGTATGCAACAATGAAACTTGAGATCAACACTTATCATCCTTCTTATTCGTGGAAGCTGATTTTCTGTTTCTTTAATTGTGCATGTACATGTGTGTGATTTTAAGCTTATCCTGCATTTGAGCATGGAGGTGTCTGTCTGAAAGACTTGAAAATTAAAGAATCTGAAAATAAGTGAGGAAAGATGAAGAAAGTACTTGGATGAACAACATTACACAGTATCATAGGGGAGATCAATTTAAAATTCTTAGTAAGTGCAGTTTAACTGGAAATAATGCATCATTACTCTTATTCTAAAGACCTTAAAGGCTAGACAAAACAGAGGATGATGGAAATCAGTTTAAATACCAGTGAACTGAATGGTAGTTGAATGATTTGCTTTGAGAAAATGGGTGATTTTATTACTTTAGTGGAAATGGCCATTATATTCAGAATTGCAGAACCAGATCATAGTGGTGCAGGTGGGAAGGGACCTCTGGGGCTTTCTAATCCAAAATCCTGCTCAAAGCAGTTCCAGTTGAAGCAGGTTGTTCATAATGTGTCTGGTTAGGTTTTGAATATCTCCATGGATGGAGATTTACAGTGTCTATTTCAGCATTTGACCATCAGTCAAATTGCATCATTAATGCACATATTTCCCTTATATCAAGTTGGCCTTTCCCATGTTCCAGCTTGTGTCTGTTGCCTCTTTTCCTTCCATTGGGCACATATGAGAAGAGTCTGACTTCTACCTCTACACCCTTCATTAGGTGGCTGGTCCCCCTGAAGCCTTGCCTTCTCCAGGCTGGAGAGCCTCTCCTTGCAGGGCATGTGCCCTGAGCATCCTGCTCGCCCTCCACCGGGTTTACTCCTGTTTGGCAATGACTCTCTGTGCCGAGCACTGTGGACAGGCTGACTGATGGCTGCACCAACACGTGTGCTGCCATGTGCCTTTGGGACAAGTGAAGAGGTAACACCTGAGACACCATTACATGGACATTAGGAGAAATAACTCTTCTGGAATCATATTCCCTACTTTTACCAAAATATGGAACTACACATGTATTGGCTTATTTTTATTAGGTTACAGTGGTTAATGTAATTGTTACCATGTAGTCAAGAAAAAACTTGAGTGCTTCCTTCCTGAGTTGGGGGAACTCCTGGTCCACCTCTTCCCAAGGCCAATGGCCTGCTCAGACCTGCTTATACAGTTATGGTACCTCCCCAGACTCCAGCACACATCAGGTGCTCCAGTCTCCTGGAAGGTGAAGACCAATTGACTTCCATGTCTCTGTGAGCCACCCTGGCAGATAGAACAGGACTATCAGCTTTGCACCTTGCTACTACAGGTTCAGCTTAAATTTCTGATGCTAAACAATGTAAAGTATCAGTGAGCATCTGCAGATCTGAACTCACCTCGTGACTGCTTCTTTGGAAAAAAATATTCTATATATTTAATCTTACCATAAAATAAAGCCTGTTTCACATTGCATAACCAATGTTTCTGGCCAGCTTAGCCTGGAAATACTGATCTGGCCCTGTCAAAGTCTCCAGTTCAGAGAAAATCAGATTCTCTGTAAAACAGAACCTCAACAGGCTTTACAGTCTTTGTTTTGCACTGGGAGAGGTTTAGGAGTTATACCCCAAGGGAACAAACATGCAATAGAAATAATAGAAATAATTCTCTCTACTTTAGGCTGGGGCCTCCTGATAGAGGTGGTATACCTACATGGAGTAAGCAGATGATTATGTGGACTTCAGAAAGGGGTCACAGTGCAGCAAGTTACCTCTGGTGTTTCAACATGCCCTGCTTCTTCTAAGGTTTTCTGTATGTTTACTGGAAAGGAAAGCTACCTTAAGTTGTTCTTAACCTAGGTTTCCCTTCCTGACTGTCAACAGTTTTCCCCTCTTCAAAAACCAGTACTGTAGACAGCATGTCTGGAGAAATGTGTGTGGGAGAAATGCATGGGCTCATTTTTCCTTAATACATGTCCAGAGCTAAGTCCACTGGGCTTATATTTCTCTTTGATGAGAGCAGATGAAGGTGGCTGTGGCACCAGGGCTCTCTGAAGGCCACAGGATCTCTCTTGGCCAATTAGTCTTTGCAGGGAGTAATTCAGCCTCTTGCGGTACATGGACTGGAACCTGGTGGTCCATGGCAGGCTGGCAGGTAACCTTCCCTGACCAAAACCTCCCACAATGTGTCTCCTGCATGCAGCTCCCTCTGAGTGGTCTGTGTTTCTCCTTGCTGTGTCCTCCGCCTGCTCCTTATGGAGAGACCCCACTGTTGGATTTGTCCTGATTTCCCTGTAGCACCAAGACAGTGCTTGAGAATAAAACAGAGCAAAAATTATTTTTCAGTGAGTTCTGAAGCCAGACTTTATTTACATGGCTGAAAACAGGTAAGCTGCAATTTTTACCTAAGCCTAGACATTAAATATCTTCCCACTTCCTCAGCCTCTCCTCAGAGACAACTTGGAGGCATCCCAGCTCCTGCAGTCAGGGTCCAGACTTGCCCACCATGTTGCCCCTTTTCTGCCTTCAGGGCAGACCTGGAAATCAGCCACCAGGGATGGAGAAGAAGACCCTATTCCAGCTCCTCATTTTCTCTGCTTGGCTTCCACCTGCTGCTAAAGTGCAAGCGAGGAGTGGGTGGCCTATCTGTGCAGTCATCATCACTGCATTATCTTTATCACCCTCATCTTGTCCCCATTTCCTCCCAGGAAGTCTCTGCATCCAGCCCCAGCTGCTCTTTGCTGTCCAGACTGGGCATCAAGTGAAGGTTGTTGGTGCTGGGGTGGCTGTGTCCCTAGGAAGCCCATGTGTGTCACCTCAATGGCACAGGTGACAAGATGCACACTGGAGTGCCTGATCTGTCTGCATCTCTGCTCCACCCATGCACTTTCAAGGATTTTTCTGTCACAGAAACCTGCAGTCTTTAAAACTGAGTAAATGTGATCTTTCAGAAAGATTTTCAGTTATTACATACTGGGCTCTTAGACACGGTCACATTATGTTAGAATCATGCTGGTAACTCCACAAATGAGGGAACTAAGCAATTGTTCATTTGACAGCAGTGGCTTTTCTTACAGCACACCAACTGCTTCTGACTTTATAGAAGATTTATTACTTATACATTTTTTGTGGTTAAGAGACCCTTTCCTATTCAGGTAAAGTCACTGCCAAATCTTGAAATAGTTGTATTTGTGGAGGCTTGAAATGTCTAATTTCAGTCAAATAAGCAGATCCAGACCCTTCACCAATGTTCCTAAAACAACATGCTCCATTTTAAGGAGTGTAACGAAAGTAAACAGCTTTAGAAAATTAATTTACTCCTTTGCTGAAAGCTTTCTGTTAAAGGGGACATGGCAGGAGGTCATGGGGTACAAAATTAATACCATATTGCTCTTTGATAGCACCTTTAGCAAATTTCATAGGAAAAGGATCAGATTTGCCATGTATCAGAGCAGCACTATTACCAGAATGCTTATTTTCTCCCCTCCCTGTGACAGTCTCCCTCACTTACTTCACCTAGCTTTTATATTGTATTTGTAAGTATAAAAGTTTATTTGCAAAAGTTTTTGTAAGCATAGGTATCTAACTTTTGTATTGTATTTGGACCTTTAAGCTTAAACATACAAAGAGACATTAAGTAGTATGAACAGATCCCCATGTATTTGGATTCTCATTGTCTTTCAGTAGCTGTCTTGCTTTAAGGTCAATTTGAAACCAGTAGAACCCAGTCATTCTCATTCCATTTTGCTCCACTTTTTCCTTATATTGACTAGATAAATGTGGCATGCGGCAAAAAAGGGTTGCACTCCATGTCCTGGATTTTGCCCTTGGGACATGGCAACCTTGACTGTACATACAGACTGGGGGATGAGAGGCTGGAAAGAAGCTCTGCGGAGAGGATCTGGGGGTTCTGGTTGATGGCAAGCTAAACATGAGCCAACAGTGTGCCCTGGCAGCCAAGAGGGCCACCCGTGTCCTGGGTGCATCCAGCACAGCATGGCCAGCTGGGTGATGGAGGTGATTGTCCTGCTCTGCTCTGCACTGGTGCGGCCTCACCTGGAGCACTGGGTGCAGTTCTGGGTGCCACTGGATAACAAAGATGTTAAGCTACTAGAGAATGTCCAGGAGAAGACTACTAAGTTGGTGAAGGGTTTGGAGGGGAAGCTGTATGAGGAGCGGCTAAAGTCACTTGGTTTGTTCAGCCTGGAGAAGAGGAGACTGAGACCCCATCGCGGTCTACAGCTTCCTCACAAGGGGAGGAGGAGGGGCAGGTCCCAGACTCTTCTCGCTGGTGACCAGTGACAGAACCCGAGGGAATGGCAGGACAATGTTCCAGGGGAGGTTCAGGTTGGACATTAGGAAAAGGTGGTGGTGGAGGGTGGTGGAGCACTGGAACAGGCTCCCCAGGGAGGTGTCACGGCCCCAAGCCTGACAGTGTTCAAGAAGAGACTGGACAACACCCTCAGACACATGATGTGAACTGTGGGGTTGTTCTAAGCAGGGACAGGAGTTGGACTCAATGATCCTGGTGGGTCCCTTCCAATTCAGGACATTCTACGATTCTGATATTAAAAGAATGGACAAAAATATTCCTAACTGATTCACATAACTTAGGCCTCCAAAATTGGACTAGATCTCTTAACTGGCCAAGCGTTTTCCAAAATGTAAATACATCTTTGTTTTAGCAATGCTTGAAATGTTGTGGGAGTAATTTTTCTCATGGCATTTTGGCCTTTCTACTTCTAGCAGCAACCAAAACAGAAGTGCAGAGGCAGGAAAACTGATTGCTCAAATGAATTCAGCAGCACATGGAAAATATGCTGCTCTGTAGTGGTTCTGCAGAAGAAGAAAGGAGCAGAGAACATAAACTGTGATTAGAGAGGGAAAGATCTTTGTAGGAGAATACCCTGTCTTGCAGACCAGCATTGCTCCTCTCACTGCCCCACTGTGCAGGCAGCAGACTCCAGCCTTCTGGGGAACTGCTGCACTGCATTCCAGATGAATTGTCTTATCCTGTGTGAAAGTAATACAGAAGAGCTTGAAAATAGCACTGTGTTGCTTGGCTGAGAAGCAAAGATCAGGCATGTTGGATGCTCTGGACAGCCAGATGCTTGTGGTCTGGAGAGAATGCACTGACAAATGGCAGAGGCTCCGGCATCCTCAGTTTGACCTTTTCTTCCAGGTACTTTGGAAAAATAGAAAGAAACTTACTGAGCAATGCCTAAAATACATATTTAAGTTGTAAAGAATAGAGACCATTTTCTGGATCTGTACTTGTCTAGCAGTAGCACAGTTTCTTGCTTGTTTATTACCAGGGTTCCTAGATGTTGCCAAGAAATTGAATGGAATTTATGTAACTAGCTGCTTGAGAGATTAGCTGTTTTACTGGGACTGTGTACAGGAGTTACTGTTTTCCAAAATGCACACTTCAAAAGGAACACCTTTTAAAATCCTTTTATAGCAATTAGGACTTAGAGATGAAGCAAACACAGTGATTTTTCCTGCAATGAGACTGATATTGATGCAAGTGAAGGCCATTAAACAACTTCTGAGAGGGATTTAAAAATTGTATTCAAAATTTGCCCTGCTTTTCCCCCCTGTGTTCTTCTGTCACATAATTTTTCATATTAATTAATATTGGATGCTGCAGAAACAACATGAAGGCTGAATTTAAAGGAAAAGGAGGTGACTTTTCAACACAACACATTTCTCAGAAAGAAATTAATGGCTCATGGTGTCCTTGGTAGAGTCTTTCTTCTTATCCTTCTTTTTATAAACAGGCTTCAGAATTCTCAAATGACTCCTTCTCACATGGTTTCATTATTTTGCTTTAACTTTCCCATTCTTTGTCCTGTCTGCTCATTTATCCTCCTTGCTGTGCCTCAGCCTGTATGCTTGTATAATCAAAATAGTCCCTTCCAATGTTTTTTTTCGTTGTTTAACTGAAAACTTGAAGTCAAAGTCAGTTGTGAAGAGAAGAAAACTGCCACAGATTCAATTTGTTTCCAGTGTGGCCTGGAGAAGGGTAGAAGGACAGACACAAATCCTCTGGCAGCATTACGAGTTAATACTAACTGCTTTTTACATATGTGACATGAGCAAAGAAGGAAATAAAAGAAAATAGCAAGGAGAAGGGCTGAGGCAGTTGCTTAAATACAGGGAGCTGATCATCTCCTCCAGTGTCTGCTTTTCAGTTGTGTCCCAGCAGGAAAGGAGGCTCACCGAGTCCATCCTGGAGCTGAGGGCTCTCTCAGTGAGTCCTGCTGTAGTTTTACATGACTTCTTTTTATCCAGCAACAGAGGGTCTCTGGCATCCTCAAGCAGTGCAGTCGCTCCTGGGTGCACTGGCTGCTGGAGGAGCCTGGAGCTGCCTGATGCTGCTGTTGCTGCAGAGACTGCACCACTCCAGATTTGGCCTTGCAGCCTTGCCAAGCGTCTTTCATTCTCTCTTGTTTGCTCCACTAGGCACATCTAGGCAATTGATTTTGGACATCTCCCCATTCAATTTTTGGAATAAATGTTCTTTGGAAGTATTTAAAAAAGATTTTTCTTTAATTACTCCCACACTTGTTTCTCTTGAAACCTTTTAACTATGAGGTCCAAGTTCTCAGGGAATGTCAGCAGTCCTTTACAGAAATATTTTTTCCTATGTTGCAAAAAATGTGGCTATTTTCTCCCTGCAAATCTAGTTTAAACACATTGTTTTAGTGAATTCTTATTAGTTTGCACTTCAGGAAGACCCCAATAATTAAACAGCTGTGTGTTCCAGCAGTCTTATATAGTGGACTCTTGTGAAGTCTTTCTTCCTATTGCATGCATAAGCAACTTGATTAATAATCCGGTATTGCCATCATCACACCAATTAAAAATAGTTCCATCAGCAAAAAATTATCCTCAGGGTGCATATATTTAAAGCAGTTAAAGAATTTAAAGCAAATTAACACTTTTTTCTGCCAGTGCTTTCCATACTTTTGCAGGGACATGCATTATATGAAGGACAGGAGGGACCTTCTCTTTCTGCCTGCTTACGCTGGATCTGTCTAAGCTCCCCAATATCCTGTACCACAGTAACATTTGAGTGCTCATCTGCCTGTGTACACGTACTCAGGGATGGGTGGAGAGTGAGTAGCCATCAGTACATGCAAGTAAATGGCAGCACCAAAGTTTATAAAATAGGATCTGTAGGAAAAGAAAGTTTAAGAAAGTCACCTGAGATCACACCAAAAGTCACTAGCAAAAGGTGGTGAATTAAACTACTGCCTCACGGATCCTAAATTATCACCCAAATCAGCAGCATTGAGTCTTCTTTTTGGTTGGAATTTTACTGTCATTCAATTGGAGGTAACATAGTGGGAGTAAGGAAAGCAAACTGTACTGTATTAGATGTCTCTTAAGTAGTTTTTAAAAGAATACGATGTTCTCTTGTAAAAGAAGCATGGATTTTTAGCAGTGTTGCAATGATGTAGCATGGCTAGTGTAGCACCTGAACCAGGATGTCCTGTTGCAAAACAGTGGTGCTAGGTTTCAGTGAGAATTTCTTAACCCTGTTTTCAATAGATAAACAGTGCCTTTATTCAACAGATAAACAGTGCCTTTATTCAACATCTGTACTCTGTACATTGTCTTTTGTGTCTGAGCCAGAGGATCTGGGAGCTGAATGTAGACATCTAAAATTTAGTCAACAATTACTTTTTTAGAAACAATATTATTAGCTTCTCCTTAATTTTATAGGTGTTACATTTTCTACCAGTGGGCTGACTTACCAAGATATGACCCTCCTTGGAGTATCTGCTCACAATGCCAGAAGATGAAGACTCTGACACAGGATTCCCAAACTCACTGTTCCCATGCCCTTGGCACCAAGACCCTGAGTTCCCAGGCAGCACCTGTGTATCTGAGATTGTTACAGCCAAGAACATGGGTGAAGATATGTTGGTCTTTTGATAGGTATTGCACTCAAATTGGATACACACAGCCTGCATTCAAATCCTTGTTCCACTTGCTTTGAAATGGAAACTCAAACAAAGTGTTTTTATCACTAAGGTTCATCATCTAGTAGATCTGTCATCATGAGCAGGAAAACAGGGTGAACTGGGTCATATGTCCAACTCTAGGTTTTGGATGAAAATCCCAAGCAGAGGTGAAATATGGCTTAGAACCCAAATTTGGCACTTTGGTGCTTGCTGGTGTACATGGATTTCATACTTCTGCAGACTGACTCTTGAGCTCAGTTTGTAGATGCCTGGACTCTTGGCTGTGAATGTCAGAAGTTTAATTCTAGGGAATGACTGAAGTATGGAGTATATTGAAGTATGGAGAATATGAAGTATATTATGAAGACAGGAAAGATCAGACCCCAGCTTGTGATGATCTGGATGCAATTATGAACCTCCAGGATAACTTCTTAGATGTGGGTTTCTTCTGCAAAATGAGGAAAGATACAAACCAGCCACTTCCTCTGGAATACAAAGACAACATTGCATGTTATTCCATCTTCAGCTGTGCTTCACTTAGAAAAGCAGAGGAAATAGAGCCTTATAATACCAGCTACTATCAGTTTTCTGAGTAACAGCTATCCAGCTAGCTGAGAGACTTTGCAATGCAGGAGTCAGTATTCAAATCCAGTATGCATTCTGTGTTAATGTTTTCAGTATTTGGGGTGCTTTGTTCTTTATTCCTCCACTTTCATTCTGCACTTCAAAATGAATCACTTTTGAGCTATTTTATCTCAGGAGACACAGGTACCAATCCTGCCTTGAAAACTTTGGGGAATTCTCTGCACTCTCCTCATCTTGCCCCCAGTTGTTTTGTAACACATCCTTGTTAAATGCTTTGCTGAGAGCGCAAAGCCAGACAAGTTACATGCAGTTGGTAACATAGAGCCAGGATTAAAAAGGTCAAGGACAATTTTCATACAGTGCGGTCAAACTTTGTCACTACCACATGTCTGTGTGATGCTGCCATTCACTTATGAGCAATGCATGTTCCACATCTAAAGTAAACAGAATAATTCTTGGTCATTTCCTGTTCACTGTAGGTTATGAAATGTCAGCATGCCAGAAACAAGCAAATCTTGAGACAACATAGCATAGAGTGTTTGAAGTAACAACACACATTTCTGTCTTCTTCCTCTTTAATATTCCAGATACAGAAATGAAAGTAACACCTCGTGGCAGATTGTGTTCGAACAGAACAGAGCTGTCTGGCTTTTCGTTGCCTCTGCTGAGCAGGACTTCTCCATGGGTTTTGTGTAGGGCAGAGATGGATACTCTCCTACATGCAACAGAACAAACAGTAACTGAGTTTTGGACATTCTTGGCATAAAAATGTGCATCCTTGGGCTTCTGAGACAAGCACCTTATGCCAAAATTCCATTCTGTTTATATGTATCACAAATAATTTAACCAAAGTATGCCAGTTTTTGAACAAAGGAGAGGAAACGATGTAGGAAGGTAGCATCCTCACCAGAAGGGAAGGCAAGGACAGGTAGGATGAATCATTCCTCCTAATGCCATCAGCAAGAAGTGTGTGCGTTTTCTTTAGAGGTTTCACTACCATTCATGCGCTCATGCAGAGCAGCTTAGGCAGAGCTAAGTGTACAAGGTAGTAAGTGTACAAAGCCTCTCAGACAGCCTCAAAGCAGTCTTCAAAGGAGCTTTGGTGTTCACTTTCAGTGACACATCTAGGAATTATTGTGCAACTGTAATAATCACTTTCTCTTTGCAGTTTGTTGATCCCAGCGAGTAAAGGCTTGTTCACACACAGGTTGTATTTTCATAGTTGTAGAACACAGTGTGTTATATATATTTTCTGTCCCAATATCTTGCGCACATTCAGCTATAGTGCTGTGAGGGTGCTTAGTGCTGGCAGACATGATCCTATAGATAACGACAGAAGTACGTTACTGCAGTGTCTGACACAAAGTTACTTACATCTGTATCCACACGGGGACAGTGCAGTTCTACCAGACAGACAACAGCTACTTCATCCTAGAAAGAGTGGAACATCTTCCTTGCCTTGTCTCTCCAAGCCTCACAGTAATTCGTACAGACCTAACTCTTTTTGAATATCCTCCCATGCATCAATTCAACTCACAGAGCAGAAAACCTCTGACTGGCTTTGGTAGTTCATGTTTCTGCCATGGTGTTAAATTTAGCTGGGTTATTGAGAGGTGAAACAAGACCCCAGACTGGAGAAAGCGTAGCAGTTTGTGCTGTTATTTGTGTTAGCTCAGTTCATTCCACCTTGTCTTACTTCACTCTTGAAGAACTGTACTCTTTATTTATTTGGAAGTTGTGATGGTGCATGTAGGGAGGAGCTCAGTGTTTAAGTTCACAAGTTAAAACAGTGCCAACTGGAAAAGAGCTGCAGAAAAGCATGGAGACTGTGAAAAAGCAAATCCTCACAAATATTTTGGAGGTTAAATGGATGTCATGTTGAGAATTTTGTGACACAAATTGAAAACTTGTCTATCCTTTGCTCTCACATGTTTAACATTTTCTTTTGCTTTTAGCATATTATCCAGCCCCAAAACCTCTATGCCCTCCAGCGGGAGTTTTCAATCAAAGAAAAAATTCCATGAAAAAGCTTTTTGTTTTTTCCTTTTAAGGAGCTCGGTTGTCCTGAATAGCACGTAGTGTTCTACAGGAAGGCACTCTCAGTTGAACTGTAAGACTGGATCTATGTTGAACAAAGGGAAGTGTTTGCCTCTATTCAAGCAAGTATAAGAGACTCTTGCTTTCCTTGATGGTTTTAGAAGATAATGTGGTGTTGTTCTCTTCTCTTGGAGCTCATAGGCTTGCTCATGAGGCAGCATTAGCCATTAGAGCAATAGATATCAAGGCTAAGCCTCTGCAAAAAGTGGAAGAACAGCCCTGTAAAATAGTTAAGTGGTTTCTGTTTTCCAGGAATGTAACAAAATACTGAATTGAGTTACTTCTTGCCTACTGTTCGCTATGACAATACCAATCCAAAGAAGGCCCAGAAACTTTGCCCTCCCTTTCTTGTTTTCTTTGGTGCCTTAAGGCTTAAATGACCCATGGCATCTGAAGAGTCAGACAGGGATGCCATCAATAGGAGAGCTGCAAGGAACCTTTAAGATCACCTCTGTGCCTGATGCACCCTGTGAACTTTTGTCTATGTGCCCTATTTCAAAACAGAAGACTGTTGCAGGAGTAAGGTACTTCAGTTCTCAGGATGCTGTACGGTGAGCCTTGTGCAGAATCAGGAGAGACTAACATACCTTATTTACTGTGTATCTCCTGCCTCTAGGGCAAAACACACTGCAATATCTTAGGCACACCATGTTGCTGATCCTTTTTACACTCTCTTCTAAGGTGACCCAGGGGAAACTTCTCACCCCAGATCTGCTGTCAAGACAGCCCTGAGCAAAAATCCTCAGGCTGGTGTCCAAGAGGATTTTTCATGCTGCCTCTAAACAAAGACAGCCTGCCCTCTGTGCTCCTCATGGCTGAAGATAAAAGAGAGAGGAGTCTTTTTACACACCAGAGACAGCATTTCCTTGCCTACCGCCACTGACCTGAAAGGGAGTAGAAAGCTTGGAAAGATGAATGTGGGCCATGGCCCTCACCAAAGAGCTGCAAGATCTCAGAGAATAAATAGAGAGATAAGAAGTACTGGGCCACCCTCCCCAGCCCCTTGTGGACCTCACTAGGTCCCAACGGACTTCTCCTTGGCAGGTAGAGACCATCACCAGAGAGCTGAATCACCCCCTCATTATAGTCTTCAAGCAAATAGGAGGAGCTGGAAGCCACTGTACTGCTAGAAAGCTGCAACCTAGTTGCCATTACTGAAACTTGGTGGGACGAAACTCCTGACTGGTGTGCGGCTATCAATGGCTATAGGCCGTTCAGAAGGGACAAGCGAGGAAGGAGGGATGAAGGGATTACCCTTTACATCAAGAAATGGACAGATTGTGAAAAGCTGTCTCTGAAGAAAAGCCACAAGCAAGTTGAAAGCTTACAGGTAAGAATTAGAGACAAAGGCAACAAAGGAAACCTTGTGGTTTGTGTTTACTACAAGACACCTTATCAGGGGGAGCCTGTTGATGAAGCCTTCTCACTCCAGCTATGGGAGACATCATGCTCACAGGCTCTTGTCCTGCTCAGGGACTTGAACCACCCCAACGTCTTCTGGAAAAGTAGCACAATGAGCTGTAGGCAATCCAGGAGTGCACGCAAGATAACTTCTTCTCAGTGAGGGTGACAGAACACTGGAACAGGCTGCCCAGGGGGGTTGTGGATTCTCCTTCTCTGGAGACATTCAAAACCCGCCTGGACGCCTTCCTGTGTAACCTCACCTAGGTGTTCCTGCTCTGGCAGGGGGATTGGACTAGATGATCTTTTGAGGGCCTATGTGAACATCATGAGATGATCTTTTGAGGTCCCTTCCAATCCCTAACATTCTGTGATTCTGTGATTCTGTGATTCTTAAGGTAGGTAATAGCCCTACCAGAGGGGATGTGATACTGGACCTGTTGGTGACCAACACAAGTGAGCTAATTGGTGAGGTCAAGACTGGAGGCAGCCTGGGCTGCAGTGACCATGCACTGGTGCAGTTTGCAGTCCTGAGGGATGCAGGACAGGCAAAGTCAGGATCCTGAATTTTAGGAAAGCCACCTTCCGGCTATTCAAAGAGTTAGTCAACAGGACCCCTGGGAAATTACCCTCAGGAACAAGGGAGCAGAACAGAGCTGGAAGTTCTTTAAGGATGCATTCCATTGAGAACAAGAGCTCTTGATTTCCAGATGTAAGAAAACAGGAAAGGGAGACAAGAGTTTGGCTTGGCTGAGTCAAGACCTGCTGGTCAGACCAGACTAAAGGGCAAGAAAGAAATGTACAGGAAGTGGGAGCAGGGACAGGTATCCTGGGAAGAGTACTGGGATGTTGCCTGGTTGTGTAGGAATGGCATCAGGAAGGCCAAGGAACAGTTGGAGCTGAACTTGGCAAGGGACACAAAGAATAACAAATAGGACTTCTACAGGTAATTCAGCCAGAGAAGGAAGGTCAAAGAAAGTGTACCTCCTCAATGAACATGACTGGCAAACTGCTAACCATGGACGAAGAGAAGGCTGAGGTTGCTTCAATCTTCCCTAGAAGTTCTTTTCCCACACCTCTCAAGTGGATGAACCACAAGACATAGATGTGGGGAGCAAAGTCCCTCACACTCTAAGAGAAGATCTGGTTCAAGACCACCTGAAGAACCCAAATATGCATAAGTCTATGGGACCTGGTGCGATGCAACCCAGAGTCCTGAGGGAATTGGCTGGTGTAGGTGCCAAACCACTCTTCATGGTATTTGAGAAGTCATGGCAGTCAGGTGAAGTCCCTGGTGACTGGAAAAAGGGAAACATTGCATCAATTTTTAAAAAAGGGTAGAAAGGAGGACCCTGGGAACAACTGACATATCAGACTCACCTCTGTGCCTGGGAAGATCATGAAATAGATCCTCCTAGAAGTTACGCTAAGGCACATGGAGGACAGAGAGATGATTTGAGACAGCCAGCATGGCTTCACCAAAGACAAGTCTTGCCTCAACGGCCTAGTGGTCTTCTATGCTGGAGTGACTGTTAACACAATAGTGGACAAGGGAAGAGCTAAGGATGCCGTCTATCTGGAGAGTTCTGTAAGGCCTTTGACATGGTCCCCCACAACAATCTTCTCTTTGAGTTTGAGAGATATGGATTTGATGGGTGGACTGTTTGTTGGATAAGGAATTGGCTGGATGGTCACATCCAGAGAGTAGTGGTCAATGAGTCAATATCTGGATGGACATAAATGATGAGTTGTGCTCCTCAGGCATCTGTATCAAGATTAGTACTGTTTAATACCTCCATCAGTGACATAGATAGTGGGATTGAGTGCACTCTCAGCAAGTTTACGCATGACACCAAGCTGAGTGGTGTGGTTGACACACCTGAGGGGTGGGAAAGCATTCAGAGGGAGCTGGACAAGTTCAAGAAGAGGGCCTATGTGAACATCATGAGATTCAACAAGGCCACATGCAAGGTCCTGCATCTGGGTTGGGGCAATCCCCAGTATCAAGACAGGCTGGAAGATGAAAGGACTGAGAGCAGCCCTGCAGAGAAGGACTTGGGGGTACTGGTGGGTGGAAAGCTGGACATGACTTGGCGATGTGTGCTGACGGCGCAGAAGGTCAACTGTATCCTGGGCTGTATCAAATAGAGCGTGGCCAGCAGGTCGAGGGAGGTGATTCTGCCCCTCTGCTCTGCTCTGGTGAGGCCCCACCTGGAGTCCTGTGTCCAGCTCTGGAGCCTTCAGTACAGGAAAGACATGGACCTGTTGGAGAGGGGCCAGAGAAGGGCACAAAAATGATCATAGGAAAGGAACACTTCTATGAGGGAAGGCTGAGAGGACTAGAATTATTCAGCCTGCAGAAGAGAAGGCTCTGGGGACACCTTATTACTTAAGTACACCAGTACTTAAAGGGGCCTATAGGAAAGATGGGAACAGACTTTTAAAGCATGGCCTGTTGCGATAGGACAAGGAGTAATGGTTTTAAACTAAAAGAGGTTAGATTCAGACTAGGTATAAGGAATAGATTTTTTATGATGAGAGTGGTGCAATACTGGAACATATTGTCCAGAGAGGTGGTAGATGCCCCATCCCTGGAGACATTCAGGGCCAGGCTGGAGGGGCTCTGAGCAACCTGATCTAGTTGCAGGTGTCCTGCTTATGGCAGGGAGTATGAACTAGCTGACTTGGAAGTTGGAGGGTCCCTTCCCACCGAAACCATTCTATGATTCTATGATCCTATTCTATGATCTTGCAGTATTCAGCAGTTGGAGGAGATAAGACTGGGAAACGTCTTTGAGGTTTAATCTCATTAGGATGCTTATATACTTTTTTGGTCCTGTGTGAGCAGGGTCTTCTCAGCTGTCCTGAATGAAACGTGTGGGCCTCTATGACCAGCTGAGCCCATAAAAATACACAAAGTGAGTGGAGTAGTTAGCTAAGTAGACATCAAATACGAATTACTATGACAGGCAGATGGGGCATTAGCTACACTGGTGACTTCGGGCAGTAATGCTGCAGGATACCTCACTTGGGCAGACACCTTGCACTGTAATCACATCCCAAACGAAGCATCAGGACCCCAGGCAATGCTGTGAGTGGAACTCGGGAGGGCACACCTGAACTTATTTTTTTTATTAGGGTCTCAGTGAACCTTGCCCTAACAAAGAGCCCTGTGTTTAGTCTTTTCCTGGAAACAGAAATGTACACTTGACACTTCCTTACCCCCACAGACTCTCCCTGGAGCAACTGTGATGTCTAGGACACTATGTTTTGCATAAGTGGATTATGAACAGTGAAACTAATTATGCCAATAGCTCATCACAGTTGAAGTCATAACAGTTACCTGCCATTCAGATTTTCAAGTGCTTTTAGAAGTGTTTTCCTGTAGACTGCAGAAGTAAGTTTGTTTCAGATGTGCTTCACCAGATCTGCCTGTAGAAAAGTGTTTTTTCTGGATGCGAAATGCAGAAAATTCCAGTACTGTCTGGCACGGATGGACTAGGAACTTGCTTTTAATAGGAGTGGAATGTTTACTGCTTATTTGCAGAGCTTCACTTCAGTCCAAATGGGGTTTCATATGGTGGAGATCTATCCCAGACTATTTCATATTCCTATAAAGCAGGACTCTGATGGACTGTTTTCCACAACCACTGCAGAAGAGAAACTCTGATTAAATTTGAGCTCTTTCATTGCTTTAAAAGGAGCTCTGATTTAAAAGAATGCTATTTCTGTAAGAAAGAGTGTACTACACTTTAAGTAGATCAAAACTTGATGATTAGGGAGCTGCCTGCTATTCTTAAATAAATTTGAGAGCTATTTTAATCTCTCAAGCTTACAGCTACACATTTATGCACTGAGTGGTTAATGAGTACTACACGATAATGGATACTAACATTAGAACAAAATGATTTGACTCCATCTTTTTTGCTTTATAGCAAACATGAACTCCAATACACTGTAAATTACTAATTTACAATAAATTACAACTTATGAGGACCAAAGAATCCCTACAGCTTTAACAGATTCAGTCTTCAAAATACACAAATAGCTAAAAAGTATACTTTCTATACATTTGACTAATATACAGATATTAGTCAAATTTGGCTTATTCATATTGCTAGTGAACAGAGTTTCACAGGGAACAAACTTACACTGGCATTTCTCCCCTGACTTCCCTGGGCATTCAGACTAGAAAGATGTTTAAGGTGCTTTTCCCCTCCCTTAACACAAGCAGTTTTGTTTCAGTTGTTGAAGTCAAATCTCAGAATTCATTACAAAGCAAATGTAACTATGGGAAAACAAGACCCTATTTAATCTGCACAGAGCTGGAGGAATTTCCAAAGAGACCCTGAATATTCTGTAATCCCAGAACCACTCTCTAAGAAGCTCTTCAGTGAATTTCACAAGTTGTATCTTGTTACCAGAGACATCTTGAAACATGCCTGGAGAAGGTAATTTGAAGGAGGTGTCTTTAAACCAGGTCACAGATCCTACTTTTGCAGGAATGGATTTTGCGTATCACTGGTCAGGATATTGCATGATGGAAAGAAAGCAAGCCTTAAGTGACTAGTTACTGTTTTTCTATGAGGAGAAATATTGTTCTTGGGAATGTAAATGTAGCTTGATGTGCTAGGAACTTTAATTATGCAATAGTTAGCAAGAAAGTCCTTTTAGAATTGTGTTTTAATGTGCAATATAGGAGCCAGTTTTATAATATATACTTTAATTTGCTAAACCACTCTGTTGGAAGGTGGAAGAGTTGCTAAAATCAAGATGTCAATTTAGATCAAATACTTGTGCCAAGATGGGAAAATTAATTGGATACTTATTGAACTTGGTGTCAAAGGCAGAATTTGTGAAGTCTACAGACATGGCTGAATCAGTTTTGCCCCCAGAGAGCACCTTGCTTCTAGGTAAGTCCTTGCAGACACTCATGCTGCAATTCATGGTGAAATGGTGGTTGTCTCGTGGATGCTACAGGCTCAGTGGGGAGAGCAAACCTCAGGGCAGCAGACTCTGTTCACTTCTGTGAGGAAGCCTGTGCTTCTCCTGCATGGAGACAGTGGCAGCAGTGGCCTTTTCTTGCTCAAAGTCCAGCACAGCATGGTAGTTTATTGTGTCACATACCAGTCTCTACTATATACGTTGTGGCACAACCGTAACAACTTTTAACCAAGATTTTCATAAGATAATGAGAGAATAACATGGAGAACCCCAAAGGACTGTAAAGCTGACCCTGTCACCAGAGACCATCATACTACCAAGGTGATAGTTAAGTTCAAAACGATACTTCAGACTCAGGACACCTCTCCTGTTTTTGGGTCTTGACTCAACCAAGTCATCTGTTTTGACCTACCCCAACTGCACCCTTCCTATGCCTGTTGTGCTCAAGAACAGAGGGGAAGAACAGCAGCTGAGGCTGGGTCTTGCACTTGCCTAAGCAACTGTACGCAACTGGAGATCTGATCTTTTTTTTTCTTAGGTTTTGGTACTAGAAGAAGACGGTACCACTAAGTCAAGTATCCCCAGAATGCTGCTGTTGAAAGAAATAATAAAATGACCTTCGACAAACTCCAGCCACTGAAAAACAAAATGAATTTCCAAACTGTTTTGGTCCCACCAGTGGCTTTTTTGGGAAACTATCCCTTTGGGTTTTCTGCCTGTAAATAGCCTCCCTGCCCATGCTGCTTCTCCACTGTCAGCTGCAGTCATGGTAGACTCTTTGGCCCCAGAAGGATGATTTAATCTATTCCTCTGAACTACAGCCAAATACATCCAGTGTCACATAGAAGAGTTTTAGGGAGGGCACAGAAAAGAGACAGAGGTATTTGTTTGTAATAAGTGAATAAGATGGATAAGTAAGCATCTCTGCAGTGCTAGAGAGGGTAAGCACATCCAAACACTGTGTTCTTGGAGGCAACATGAACCTTCACCACTAGATGCACCACGCATTGAAAGCCCCTCTGATAGGAGCCAGCAAGGGCACCCAACTTCCCACATCCACCCACTTTTCTCCTTACAGTTTATTGCCTCAAGTTGTGCATGGTGATTAGCTAAGGAGAAGAGGCAGGTAGCCCTGCACCTGCTGAACTTCTGACCCTGAAAATGTTTTGTTTACTAGCTTGAAAGCCTGATTGCTTGGAAAAGTGTGAGGGTGAGACATGGGGATTATTTTTGTTGTGTTGACTTAGAAAATAAAAGATTGCAAGAGGAGAAACAATAAGTGTAAGTCATTGGTTTACCCCTGTCCTATGAAAAATTGTGCTGATATTTCCAGCGATGGCTGTTTTGTGATATTCAGCTGGCATCTGTACTTGGGTGTAGGATTTTTTGTTTCCCAGTGCTGAAGTACTATTATGTTTATAAACATCTCGGACTAGGAGCTCTTTCTTGGTTAGTGTGGCCTGTGTTCTTGCTGCTATGGTGTTTTCTGGTTTTACATGTGCTTTTGAAAGGTGCATGGAAATTAAAGCTGCATCTAATTTCCTTTTAAGAGGTACTTAAGAATGTGTTTGTGTTGGCACTGCAATGGTATGGACAAAATGTACTCTAACATAAAAAGAGAAAATGGTGCATTCTTCTCTAAATTCATGTCCAACTAATTAACAGTCTTACACTTGGCTTTTCTGCTGTTGTTTTGGGTCTGCAAGTGTGACTAAAATACAGGAGAAGCGGAGACATGGTTTATTGGTTTCCTTACTAAATCAAGCATGTTCTAAAAAGTTTTCAGATAAATTTTAATCTAGGCTGTAAAATATTTATACCTTTTATTAAAATCTGTTTTGTTGTTGAGGAATTTTTTTTTCTTTTCTGTGAACACCAAAGCTCGCTGTGTTATCACATGGATGGCAGCACATCTATTTCTCAGGGATTGGTGTAGCACTTTACTGGCAACTGTCATGACTACATGAGTTTTAACTCTTTGTGCTGAAATACAATGCACTGGATATCTGCCTCAATCTGGCTTTTTGGTCAGGGATTGGCAGGGAGAGAGTTTTTAAATGAAACAATAAAGCTATTTCAAAACAGGAATAAGAGGAAAAGCCTGTCCTTGACGCTATAGCAACTTTTATTTTAAAACAACTTTAAGGTTTCCATGCTCCAGAGAAGAGGCCTTGCAATCTGGTAGAAGGTAGTATTTTACACAGGACTTGTGCTTCTGCTGTTTTTCAGGACAATTTGTCTTACTTGGGTCAGGCTTATTATATTCACTTTATACTAAAATCCTGTGCCCAGGATAGGGAACAGCAAAAACCCTGGACTTTGCTCTTAATAAACACACCTAAATCTGAGGGAAAGAGGAATGTTGTGAATAAACACAGTATCAAACCCCAGAACTGCAAGGCATACTGTTGGTGTATGTTAATGTTGAAGTGCTTGACAGCAGTTCCCGTTGTATGAGGGCTACACCTTGACAGTTTTCTTTTTTTTTTTTTTTTCCTAGCAGAAAGATTATCTACCACTGTGTTTCAAGACCTTTATCCAAATTTTGAAATGCTGAGAACAGATTCCCTAAGCAGATGCAGTGTTCATGAAACATCATTTGCTGTGTAACTCTGTAAAACATAAATCCTAGGGCAGATTATTTTTCAAATATTACTTTCTATTAGATAGATTTAATTTTTTTCTAGTGTAGGAAAAAACTTGTGTTGAAGGGATTTTTTTTTCTTCCTTCTTCTGATAAGACAAAATAGAATAAGGGAGTCTGATGTCATCTGGAGCAGCTCATTTATGTAAATGATTTATCCCTTGCTAGTAAGTATTAAGAGATGGCAGCATTGTTGTGCTATCTACTCAACTTCTAATATCTGAGGAGAATGTATCAGTGCTTCTCTTGTCATGAAGTTCAATTATTTGTGTTATGGATATTTTAATACAAACTTTGTTCTCATTCTATTAGCAAGTGCATGTGAAATAGGAAAGCATTGCGTGCATTTAGTCAGCATTCAAGGCAACATAGTTTAATACATGGAATTAATATACATGTTCAAATGAAATGGAAATACTGTTCTTAAATAGTCCAGACAAAAGATACATTACACTAGATATAAGCATGTATGCAAAGTGTTGGTGGCTTTTTAGTAAAGAGAAACATCCTGATTAACATTATGTGTAAGTTTTGCTTTCAAATTGCTGGTTTGGACAGGGTCAGTGGGTCAACACAATTTTTTCAAGTGAGAGGTTGGAGAAATTTTGAGATCTGACAGTAAGCCAGGTTAACTTTATGTGACCTCTCTTTAGCATTTAGTCCATGTTTCATCTTGAAATTTAACACCTGTAGAAAATGCATCTCACTGATTTTCCTGGTCTTCTGTTTGTTTCGACATATCTTTCAAAATGCATGTATGAAAATAAAGCAAATGGAGGTGATGTTAGCAGTATCTGTTCACTGCTTTCTCTTGTAGAGTTTGCATAACTTTGTGCAAGCTCTAACTGGTTCTTGTGATGTCTCAGTAGTGTGTCTTCACAATCTCATTTCATGAAGCAAAATTTCACGCAGGCCAGAGACAACTCTGGGAGGTTGTTTCTGGAAGTGTTATTACTGAAAACTGGTGTATTATAGAATTGTGATCTGAAAGAGACCTCTTCTCTTGTCTTGATAATGCTGGATCAATGATCTTTCTCAGGCACATTGGTCCAATAGCTTGTAAACTACTCTAAGTTTATGATGAACTACTATAGTTTATACTTCTATGACAAGACCTGCATATTAAGTGCATTTTTAAGTAGCTTCTGAGACGAGGATAGAGGGCGTAGACTTGGCTTAGTTTTGGCAAGGCTTTTCTGGATGAGAGCTTGGACACCTGCTGCTTCTTCAATGGGAGCTTCATCTGGATTTCAGCATTTATTCCCCTCTCTAATGTACTTACTTTTCTGTATGTGTGATGCAGGGGTGGCCTAGGTTGTCTGCTCTCAATGACATGTTTACAGTGCAATTAGGACCATGCTATGCCCGTGCATTTGATTGCAGATGTGGGGCAATGACCCACTTCCCCAGCTAGGGAGCTGCAGGATGCTCTCAGGGATTTGTGTACAATCTCTCTGGATACCCTCTGCTTGTCCAAAATGGAGATTACAAAAGCGAATCTCTTTTTCAACTGTTTTCTGCTGTTCTTGGATCCAGACACCTGAAGACCAGCAGCCTCAGGCAACAGCTCTGCCCACCGGTGGCACCAGTGTTGTGTTCCACTTGGTTAGCAGCAGCAGGAGAAAATGTCAAAATTCCTGAAGCCAATGACTGTTTGGTAGTGTGTCTGCATGCAAATTTACAGCTAATACGCAACATGATGTACCTAACTTCTCTGGTATGGTTTTGCTTTTTCCCCCACAAGTAGGAGTGTTTGACTGCTCAGCTCATGCAGCTCCTTGCTCTTGGGCTTCATGGCAGGCAACTCTGCATGTAGGTAAGCCAGGACTGGTGGAGGGCAGAGAGCAGTGTCAACATATGGACCTGTGCATGCAGCACAGATACATCTGAAGGTTTCATCAATGATTAAAAAAAAAAAAAAAAAAAAAAATTAGCAGACAGGTTCATACCCAACCCAGGAGCCTTTTGCATTGTGCATTTCCCCAGCCTACTTCTCCAATGTAAGTTATGATGTAGCTCAGCTCTTTGTGTTGTTGGTGCCGAGTCATTGTGAGAGCTTGGGTCCCCGAGCTATGCCACTATGTTTACAAAGCCACTCATTTAACCAGGTTGCAAAGTTAATCTGGTTTAACATATCTCATCTCTTTCTTTTTGGGAAGAGAATGCGTATGCACATGTGGGTTTGCGTAGCTAATTTCACTAGCTGTGCTTACAGTACACACCTCAGATGGTTTGCATAAACTTCACTTGGGGGTCTGAAATAAATGGGCAGAAGAAACTGATAATTTCTTGCACTGCTTTAGTTGCCAGAGATAGTGACATGAGAATATTAATCTTTTGTTGCTGACTAATTAAAATAACTCCCTGCTTTTTAACTCTCCTAAGTGTCTCCATGCAACTGTTGAACCCAAAGTGTATTTCTATGTACCTGCTTTTAAAAGTAAAAAGAAACATTTAAATCCACAGAAAGCACACAAAAATGACGCATAGATGTGATGATAAAGTGATGATAATTGTTATAAGTGCACTTTTACACGTTTTTCATATTTAATAAGCATTCAATTAGAGATTTTCATCTCTGAAGTGCTACTTAGATTTAACGCTGTGCTTCTTGCAGGTAGATATAGGAATTTTACAGTTGGGGAAACTGAGACGCAAGAGAGATTTCGTAATTTACCCATACAAAGCAATGCTGTAACAAAAGTTTCTCAACCGAGCAGTAACTCACTCCCTTCTCCTGTGCAAAGAAGCTCCATTCCTGTGCCAGGACCCTCTTCAGCCACATGTGGGAAATGTGGGCTGCATTTTCCTTGCAGCACACTGGGGATTGGTGGGTAGCTCCATCACTGAGAAAAAGCTGTCCTTTCAGAAAGAAGGAACGTTGGAGGCTGCGTCTGTGCTGGTGGGTGCGAGCCCCTCCCTTGTGGGGTGCAGCACAGGAGGACTCTGGGAGATGCTCTGCTACAGTACAGTGCTCGTGTCCTCATGTGGTGTGTGTCCAGGTGTCAGCTGTCTTCCAGTTCAATGCTGAAGCCAGTTGTGCTTGCCTGTGCAGGCAGGTGTGCCCATAAAAATCTTGGAGTTTGTTGCTAAGTCTGCTCTTTAGCTGTTTGCAATATTTTCTGTGCTGTGATTGAAAGTGTGATTGCAGCATGTGCAATTGTACATGAGCTAGCTTTAATTTAACTAACCTAGATATTAATAGGTACGAAATTGTACTCTAAGCTGTAGACATCCTCCAGGGAACCTGGAAGATTACAAAGCACTGAAATTTAAGTAGGTGTGTGTCTGCTGCTAACTTCACTGATGATAGCTCGAGTACAGACAGCTACAAGTGCTGCAGCTGTATCTCTAGTTGGGGAATACACACTGCCTTAGCGTGCACAGAGTTTTGGCCTTTAATGGCAATACATGGGTTATCTTAATTTCTGAAGTGAGCTATACTACATTTGTTCTACATATGGTTTTATACAGCAGTGAGGAGAACAGGATCTTGAGTATCTTCTGGTTATATCTACAATAATTGCCTCATCAAAGGTAAAGTGTGCCATGGAGAGCTGATGGAATGTGCACTATGCTGTGCCGAACCTGAAAAAGGAGAGATCGAAGAGATGTGCCTTCACCCTGGAGCAGAGGTTGCAAGGTTGTGATGATCAGTCTGGAGAGCTCATGTCACTGACTTCGTCCTGTGTTTAATGTTTGTGCTAGAAAAACAATGTGTCCTTGAGAAAAATAATTGTCAACTGTTGGCTTTTACATATTGCCCAGAACTTTTGTGTCTTGATAATTAAGAGTTTGAGTCTAATAGACAATTTTCCCTCTTTATGGAAGTGAACAGAGGTTGGGATTGATGTGTTAGTGATGGCCAGCGGTACCAAGGGGACAGTGGCATCACAAAATTTGACATTTTCATGCCCTGGGTGTCTGCTATTGTTGCTTTTTGAGAGAGGCCTGGAGGTACAAATAACCAATGACTGATTGCGATTTGCCAGAATGTAAAAGGATGATGACTTTCTCATACAAGTAAGCATTACTTGGAAAAACTAATACGAGGGAACATGGCATCCCAAGAAGCATAAAAACCCTCTTAAATTATAAACTTCATTGACCTTTGTTGGACATGTGCTTCTAGTAAGAAAAGACTGATCCCCTGCTTTAAAAATTTGGCTGTAATCCTTTTCTGTGCCTTCAAGTTCGAACTTCACTTTGCTCATCAGTCCTCTGTTTTTGCCTTTTGTAAATTAAATGTCATAGCTAAATAATGAAAAGCAATGGTCCAGATATTCGAAGCCATCTGTTTTGGCTTTCATATATGGCAGGTTTTTTTGCCAATTCTTAGAATTATTACTTAGGATATAGTTGCCCAATAACAAATTTCTAACATGTTAAAAGGAAGAAAAAATATATACAAAATCTGAAGTTGTAGTTGTCAAAGACCATGCCAATAGAAGCATTTCTGGGCCCCGATGAACATCCTTCTTTGCTACATTTTCACACTAAGTGAATTGGTAAAAACAACAATAATTTCAGAGTAAAAGCAACATGCTTAAGGTATTTGTGTGGCAAAATATGGCAGAACTTACTCAAGTAGGAAAGCAGTTGGCACATAACTGTGCTAAATAGGTTATATCACTCCAGAAATCAGAGAGGCAACCTGCAGAAATGTAGTTGCATCCATGCTCCCTATGCTAAAGGTGTTCCTGAGAAAGGAACTACCAACCCTTCCTGCTTTGTTTCTCCGCGTCTAATATAAATGGAAGAAGATACCTCTGAGTGATCATCTCTACTCTGTGCTGCTCACAGTGCTGCACATCCCATGGCATGGAGCAGGAGCCAGGGACAGACCAATGATCACAGCCATGAGGGAGGGAGCTGATAGAGAACATGATCCAGATTCTATTCAGGACACAGGAGTATGGAAATAGGATGTAATGAACGAAGCAGCTTTTTTGCAGGGTCTATAAAACACTAGAGTGGAAGGAGCTCTTTTTCTCAGTGTGGAATAACTCTGCCAGCAAAATTTAGGGCAAGAAATTAAAGCTGAGAGCCCAAGGTAGTTTTCCTAAATGAGAACACATGATGCTACTAATTAGATAACTAAACATATACATATGTGAATATAAAAATGGCTTTTTAAAAATATTTGCTGAAGTTGTTTTTTTCTTTAATGTGCTTTCCTCTGCCATCTCCATCTGATGCCATCTGTTGCCTGTTTTTTGTGTGAGGCTGATTTTTGAACCACTTCAGGCAATTATGCATATACATATGCAGAATAATATAGCTAAATAAAGTTATTGCCTTCTGCTCTTGGGAAAATTGTATTCTGTCAATATTATTGTATTTGCTCAATCAAATCTAGTCTTTCACTTACAGTGAAGAGAGTTGGGGGAAGAAGCTTCATGAGCATTTTCTTCCTGTTAAGCAGCGTGTGAAATCTCGGTGAAGATTCCCGTGTAGGGTAACCCTGCACTCTGCTATTATGCTGCACCAGTAACTTTCTAGCCAAGAATTTTAGAGAGGCCTGTGACTTAGAATAAACTCAACATTTAAAATACATGTGCTATTGACAGGTTAAAGCTAAAAGGAGATGAGATTTTCATTTAGTGTAATTGCAAGGAAACATTAGAAATCCCTCATTCATATGACTATGACTTCCTGTTCACATGGAGGCCCATATTGTGATGAAAATGTTATTATCAGGAATGGGTGGTTAAGCTGTTTCGAGGGTAAGTAACATCAGATCCAAAGAATTGTCTGTAATGTTTGCTAAAAATTAATTGAATTTTCTCACTGTGCTTGTCTTCTTAGCCTTATTTGTTTTCTTAATGTTGGGAAATAGGGACAAAAAGCTACTGTAAAGTAACACTAAGAAGTCAGCAGTCAACTTTGTGGCTGGCAGGTCAAGATCTTACTACGGCTGACATACGTAAATGTTGCCAAGCCTACATTAAAAAGTCTGTGTAGTTGTTTGAATTTTTTTAAACTCTTTTAATTTTTTTCCCCTTCATTGCCTGACAGAGTGAAATACTTTTTTTTAATCCTAGCAGTCCACCTTCGAATGTTGTTTCCTTATTTAAAAGTATAAGCATTCTAAATTAATAAACTAGGCTTCACATGATTATTTTCATAAGAAAAATGGATCAGTTAGAAGAAAGCTAATGACTATCACTTTTGCCAATGGATTAACATTACCTTTTGGAGACCTTAATGTGAACAATTACTCTTAATTTTATTGCTAATATTTATCAGTTTCTTGCATGACATTAATTTCTATTTGACTGTGGCCTCTCTAAAATGACCTGAGGTGACTCTTACACTCTTCAGTTTTAGGCCTTCACTTAGTATTGCTTTTTATTTTTTTCCTTTCAGGAGATCACCTCCTCCTCTTTAAACTCTGTGACTGATTACTGCAATTTTATGTGTACTGCTTCGTGGACTCTTGCTCTTCATTAGCAGCATTAGTGTCTCATAGAAACTGTTAGCCTATGACTGAGTGTCCTTAGTGAACAGCAAATCCTACTGGATGCCTTTCAGTTTTCTTCAAATTGGAGCTGACGAGACCTGCGCCTTTTATCTTTCTCAGCTGATGTAAGTACTTAGTTGATATCTCAGAGGGTATGTGTTTTACATAAAAAACTCACAAAACTTTAACCCTCAGCTCTCACAGCCTACTCGTATGTTTGTCATCACTGGTCTCCATGATGCATGTAGTCCTGCAGTGAGGGCAGGCTTGTAGAAGGCCGAAGTGACCAAATGAAAAAAAGAGCAGCCAGCTTGCAGTCTCAGGTTAGAGTTTAACAACCATGTCTGGTAAACAGAGGCATGCTCAGGAGTGGTTACTGTGAGGTCTGGGTAGCCTCACCTTAGATTGATACAGAGAGCCATTGGTCTCGACATATGCATGCCCTCTTGTGCGGTGCCTGGGTGGCCAATGGGTCATGTTCTTGTCACGACCCAGTGAAATCTGGGACTGGTCCTGGAACATTACTGATGTGAAGCTGAGTCTGAAGTCAGGCAAAAATGCCTTTCCCTAAGTCTTGAGCTGTGGTCACTTGTATTTCAGTGTGGCAGTTCATGGATTGTCACTGTATATCCAACACCATGCCATGTTATGTCTTGTAAGAAAACTAAGGTCAGGAATAATAAAAAAGAAAGGCTAGATTTCTCAAATTATTTAGTGAGGTAATGCTGAAACCAAACAATCTAGCTAAGACATATCTCCTTGACAGACTGACTGGAGAGCCCAGCTGTCATGTTCACCCTGATGGTACTGCTGGTGTCAGTGTGGGTGTGAATGAATGTGACTAAGTGGGCTGCTCTTTTTAAAAAATCACTTTCATTAGTTGCTCGGGATCTTCAGTTCAGACCAAGGCTGTGTTAGTTTTTGTGTCCATTTGCATATGTGTTTCCAGACTTTTCTCCTAAACTCAACCTTCCTTCTCTTGAGTTGTCTCATGTCACCAGTGTGAGCTGTTTGAATGAAAAAACACGGATTGTCTCAAGCCTTTTGTGCTTACCAGCTCCCTTTTTAGGGCTTGCCACACTCACAAAGGCACTGCCAATGTCACTGGATTTAAAGATGGATTAACATTTGGGTTGTGTAGAACCAGACAGTATGAAATATCTGCCCTTACTCTGCAGCTCTCATGCCGGAACTATGCAGAGGGCCTGGGCAGAGGAGCCTGGGAGGTGACTCACAGCCACCACTGCATCACATGAGGACGAGCTGGCTAGGAAGCATGGACAGATGCATAAAGCTGGACAAGGAAACTGGGGAAGGGTTCCTTGCTAAGAAAACCTTGCTCTGAGGTCACTGCAGAAGAGGAACTTTTTCATTCCCATGTGTGCTTGCTTCCACTTTCAGTAAGGCAAGTAAGTTTACATTTTTGTAAGATTTCACTTGTTTTGAAATACATGACATTTCCACATGCCTTTCTTTTTCAGATGAGTCTTTTGTGAAGGAGTTTCTGTTGGATGCAACTGAAGCAAACACAGCCTGGTACCATTGTACAAAAACCCCAGAGCCACACTTGCCTTGAAGAGGAGGTGGAGAGAGGCAGAAAAGTGACTATCTATATCACTTTTCATTATTTTACTTCAATTTCAGGGAAAGGGGAAAACCCAGCAGTAACCTTTTTATTTATATTCTTGCCCATGTTACACTATGTTCAGATTCTCTGTTTGAAACAAGAAATAAACAGTCAAATTAAGCTGTTATTGCATCAAGGACCTGGCTAGTTGACAATTTATTTATTAACAAGCAGTATTTTTTTTTAATTATGACCCAAGTCCTAACTGTCTATGCCACACTACTAATTACTATTCTGGTTTATAGCTGTGGTAAATTTCACAAAGGAATGTTAATTAAAAAGATGTTTGAACAGTGAGTAGGTTTGTTCGCTTGTTATTTCGGATAACTAACACCCCAACAAGGCCTGATGATGTTTATTAGTCTATTATTTGAGAAAGATGGTCCCACTGGAACTTTGGTGTTTTAGCTCCTCAGGTGCAAAGTCAAGATAATTGTAGTTCTTCATGCTCAGGACCATGAGATGACAGTGGTAGCAGCATGAATGTTTATGTTCTAGTGAATGATGATATCTTCCTGACAATCCAAGGCTTGTCACGCTTGAGAAGTACAAGTTTCAAATTTTACTTAATAGATTTTTTTTTAAAAGTGATAAGATCAGCTTGAGTTACTGTTGTGTGAAAAACTTACAAGAATCCCCTTTCAGAAAGGAAAACAAAACAGGATTAATGTAGATAAAATTATTTACTAAGCAATAGATGATCATAGGTAAAGGCAAACTACCACCAGTCAAGGCAAGAGGAGTTTTCTAGAAAAGGCATGGAATAAGGTGGGTTTTTCTGACTTTCTTTGCATTGTAATATCCCACAAAGAAATAACTAATGCAATGAGGAGAATGGAACAATATAGAACTGGTCATTAACTCTGCTTTCACTAATGATTTATATTTCTCTTTCTCACCTCTACAGGACTGCTTCCTGTCTCTGCCTTTCATGGGAGACATCCACAACCTCTTCCAGGACAGCCCAAGGACAACTTGCTCAGCAGGCTGGGCTGGGTTGGTCATCGCTGGTGACTGGGATCCTTCCCATCTGACAGATGACTGTCCATGTCTGTATCCACCTGTGAATGAAGTGGTAAGTGACAGGGGAGTCAGTGTTGTGGACACACCTGAAACACACAGGGTAGTCTTGGTTTTGGCTCTTTGGTTAGAAACCGCAATCTTGTAGCAGTGCTCTTCAGTGGGTATGATCTGCTCTCAGTGTCAATACTTGCTCAGCTTCCCCATCTGTCCTGGCACCGGGGATAGTCCCAATATTAGAAATAAGATGATATTATTTACAGGAATTCTAGCACACTGCTTTGTCTGGCTAAGCCACAAATGTGGAGGCTGCTTTGGGCTTGGTGGAGTAGTTAGATGGCTCTGAGACCCTCCACAGGGATGTCTGAGTGACAAGTGGGGCGATGGTGGTTGGCTGCACGGCTCTTGGGGAAGGAAACCAAAGTGAGTGGCAGCGTGGTGTGAGGCGATGGCTCCTGGCACATCTGGGGAGCACCACTACAAGGAATGTCTCTCTGCCACTGCACCTGCTGAGCACTCCAGCCCCACTGCCCAAGGCAAGGTGGCAGCTCCGTGAGGTGCTGCCTGTGTGTGCCAGGGCTGGCCATGGCCACAGATACCTCACCAGGCTCTGGGGTTTACAGCAGGGCGATGTGGCAGTGCACGCAGAGTTTGGTGTTTTTTCCTGTGTTTTTGCTTCGTACACCAAACTCGATGCAATCCATTTTCCTGTGGGGCTACTGGGGGTTGCTGCCCAGTTTTATTGCTCCTAACAACAGCTGCAGGCTCAGGCAAAATATCTCAGTCAGGTATTTTGGAGTTTTTTAACAAGCAGTTTAGAAAGCTTTCTCTTGGGATTGCCTTTCCCCTTCATCTTATAAAGCTGGAGGAAACCAGGTTCACTTGACCAGAGCTAGTCATAGAAGAAAATACTTATGTTAATAAAGTAATTACATTACATATAGATCTAATTACACGTTCAGATGATGACACATTTGCAAGTTTCAGGCTTCATGGAGGTCACTGCCTTTGTGCATGAAAGAGGGCAGAACTGAACCTGGAGTTTTTTTCCCACTCATCAGAATTGTAGACATGTCTGAGGTCCTTCTAAATTGTGGATGCTGGCCTCTCTGAAATAACAGGGGATAAAAAATGCTGCCTGAACGGTACAGTGCTGCAAAATGAGGAAGATTGAGTGCGGCAAAACTTAGAATTTGTTCTTGATTTCATCATGTTTATTAGCCTGTTTGGGGGGAAATTAGAAATTCACTCAGTGGGGGCAATTTTATGGTGCTTCAAAATCTTTAAATTTGACTTGTTCTAGTAGACCCTTTTCTTGGCTTGAAAGAAGAGATGGACTCTACTAGAAAACTATACAGCTCTATCTTCTGCAGTAAAATAGGTGAGATGTTGAGAACTAGGGGAAATTCTCAAAGATCAGAGAAGATGCTTTACATAGCTTACCTGGAAGAAGAAAAGATGGTTTCAAAGAAGCGCTACGAGTAAGTTTACTGCTTATTTTCCCTCTTACTGGAACTGGAAATTTTCAGATTTGTTGAAGGACTTCTGATGCCAGTTTCTCCTCAGGGCACTTCAAGACACTTTTATAGCAACAGTTCATAAGATGCTACTGGTCCAATCCACTTTTCCTTTGTGCACTCTTCTGCAAGCTTTTAATTTTTTTTTAATTTTTATTTATTTCCTTTGGGGCTATCTTCCTAGATGACTTTATTGGAGTAAGTTTTTATGGTTTCCGGGGCTGGAGGCAGACTGCACACTATTTCACAACAAATAATGAGCTTTACCAGCTGCGAAGCAGATCCCTTGAGGATGTGTAAATGATGAACCTTCCCAGAGCACCTCAGGACAGTTTGTTTTGGTTTCAGATTTTTTTTTTCCGTGACATTTCTGCTTTTACCCTTGTTGAAATAGACACTATTCCTCTGAGCTGATTTTGGAAATTACTGGCCTGCCCTGAAGTCCCAGTCCTTCACTAAAACATGTGAATTTGGTGTGATGTGGAGAGGAAAACCATGTTGTACTGCTGTCTGGATTGGAGACAATATAGAGGAAATGCATTAAACCTGACACATGCATAAGGGAGAGGGTAGCTGTGAGGAAGAAGAAAATGTGGGGTGAAGCTTTCCTTCACAAGAAGTCTCTCAGCTCATCTGAGAGGACAGCAAGTGTTTGGTCGGTCTTGTCTGCTCTCTAAGGACCTGGATGGGTACAAGCTCTGTGGCTGGATATAAGCTTTTGTCTTGGTTTTAATATTGACAACATTTACATTAGTTAGAAATCCAGAAAAGTCCATTAGTAGCTGACACAACACCATCTCCTTTGTGCTTGGTGGTCTGCAAAAAATGCTCCCCCTGCCCCAATTCTTGTTTCAGTGCAGTTAGTTCATCAGCAGCACCATTAGGGAAAATCATCCCCATAGCTACTATTGACTGGCCCCTGTGTTGCCTGTCTTGTGGGGTGCCTGTAAGCCATGCTGCTTTCACATGACTGAGGGCAGAGCAGGCAGAATCATGCTTACCCTGCTGATAAGCAGAGAACTTAATTTTCCAGGCACATTTGACCCTCAGCACTAAATGCAGTCACCCATTCCAAGCATTTATTACAGCTCTGCTCAGAAAGAAAGCTTTTGCTCACTTTCAACTCTGGCAAAATTATAAATCGTATTAGTAGGGCAACTCATTACAGTCTGTGCAACTATTATTTTGTCTTAAGTTAACTTTGAATTTCCTGATCCTAGTTTTGTGTTATGTATGTTCAAAGACTCAGTTTTGTTGTTTTAAGCAACTGCTTAAAAGATATTTGTGGAATTAGATGTACGTAGTAGAAGAGACAACTCAGAGGGCATTGTCTGGGATTTTGTTGACTGTTTGGGTCATACCATGTCAGCTCTCATCAAATCCTTCTGCTACCGGGAAAGAATCATTATTAGCTGTATTCCTTAGAACCCAGCATCCTAGTAAATTAACAGATTCAATATCTTGGCATAACACTTTGGAGGTTATCTCATAGTGGCAATGCATTTTTACCGGTAGAATGTATTTGAGTTTTGTTGACAAATCCTATTCAAACAACTGCTGAAGCTTTGCTACTGGTTGTAATACACGAATCTTACAATTTCCCTGTAGCAGTCTTCGGATAAACAACCTCACAGTGCCTTAAAGGAATTTTCTGTCTTTTTTGGAAGGTAAATCAATCAAACATAGAAAGCTCCTGTTGAACCCAGAGGTGATCTGTTATCTCATATGAACTCTGCTTGTTTATTGTACAAACCATAGTGAGGCACACTGGGGTTAATCCTCTCACGTTAAGAGACAGCGTGATTCATAGGAAAGCTTGAAATAACTACAGAACCATGTATATACTGTAGCACAGGTTCCGTGCAAAACATCCCTGGCTGCCTTACAGCGATGCATACAATGGTCCACAGTTGCAGCTGTGCATCACTTCAGCTCCACAGACCTCTGAATCATTTGGGTGGACGTTGGTGTGTGCCCTAATATTTACTCTTCTGGATAACAGAAAGGATGTCTGAGTCAAAAATTTTCTGGGCAGATGGTAGGTTTTGCTCTGTAGCAGACTTTGTAACTAGCCTGGATGACAGTCCTTTCAATTAAGTTTTGTTAAATAGATGAATAAGCATTTATAATAGCTGAGAATATGTGACAGTGTTGCCTCTTTGCTTGCACTGGTGATTACCGTTAGAATCATTCTGGATAATATTTTTACAGTAGTCATTTCTATATTTTAGAAAAAGTTGATATTTACTGTTTCTTATTTTCATGTTCCATAATCCTTTCAGTGAGTCTTGGAGAATTAGAGAAGGAAATTTGTTCACACTTTGTAGAAGGCAGTTTTCATGCCCAGTGAAAATATAGCATGGGCTGGGAAATATTGATACAGGAAAATATCTGTTTTCAGATGAAACCTGGACGAGGTGGAAAATGAAACCTCTCCTCTGAGCAGCATCCTAAAATTTTCCTGTGGGAGGCAGATGTCTTTTCTTCTAGATAAATGGTTAAAGAGGTCATGGTTCCTGGTATTTATTTTTTTTTTAAATCATGTACTTTTCCAATGCTTTGCAATGTGCTTCTTCTGGACTCTCCTTGGCTGTATAGTGCTGATCATTGTGGCTATGATCAGCAAGGACACTCAGCAATACAGGACATGACACCCTCTGTTGATCATTACTGTATGTGGGTCAAAGCCCTTGTTTTGTCTTTTTTTTTTGTTTTTTAATCTTATACTGTCTGAGTTCATTCATGCTTGATTACTCATCCTGGTTTTGACCCATAGCCTTGAAAAATTATGAAAAAAAGAAAAACCCCTCAAGCAAATCACCAATTAAAAGCAAATAATCAATAAAGTGCAATCGAAGAGAATCTATGGGAAGCCAAGTGTGCCTGCATGACCTTGGGCAACTATCAGACCATTTTGCTTGAGTAGCTGTCAGCTGTATTTCTTTCACTCCAGAAAGGCACGAGACTGCAGCTGAAATGGTTCAGAAGTGCTTTCCACAATGTGTGGGCTTATTCTTCCTTTTATGAAATATTCCAGCTTCTTTGTGTTGATATGCAGGGGTAAGGGGAGAGGTGGCTTCTTGCCTGCAGGGTGAGCAGAGGCATGGGGGTGCCCGGCCTGCCCCCTGCGGCTCCATGAGCCCCTCTGCTTTGAGCCAGAGAGTGGGAGGAGAGGTGTGACCTGAGGTCCAGATTTCACATAGGATTCAAATTCCTGTCTATTTGCTAAAAGAATGAAGCTTTGTATGTTAACTGCGTGTGGGCAGGCAGCCCTCCATACCTCTAAGGGCCGCTGCTGCAGGCACCTCTCTGCCTGAAGAACCTTGGAGGAGACATGCGGGCAGCTGATCTTGGCAGAGTCTTTGTGAATGTGTGAGTGTGTGTGGCCCCTTCATGGGGTCCTCACTTCCAAGCATCTGTGCTTTTTCCATCCTCCTGTGGCCCATTGGCGGGTGACCCCTCCTTTCATGGCGGTTAAATTGTCCTGGAGTGATATGCTGTTATGTAGAGAGGAGAGCCCAGTTTTGAAAAAGCCATTTAGGTGGCTGAATCCAGTCAGACATGTTAGCACAATGTTTTTCAGTTGATTTAGCCTGCTTTTGCTACCTGAGCTCTATCAAATCTTGCCTGGATATTGCACGGTGCTGCTTTCTGCTGCACAGTCTTTGCACTGACAGATGCGAGATCTTTTTGTCAGAGAGCAGCAAGACTTGATGGCTGGACTTGATGATCTTGAGGGTCTCTTCCAACCGAAATTATTCTATGATTCTATGATTCTTTGAAATGTTTTTCCCTGCAGGACTGTGCCTATGTGAGGGACATGAATATGAACCAAACCCGGACATTTGAGAAATATGCTTCAGCTCTGTGTTCGATATAGGGCCATGAGGCATGAGTGCAGTGGGCACTGCTGTCCCCAGGATGCCCCTGTAGATACCAGCTCTGCAGCACGAGCCTTGGGCGAAGCAGTACAGTGCACCGTGCCATACACAGAGGCTTGGTGCGGGGGCTAGAGGCCACCTGACAGTTTTTACCGCCTCCCTCTCTGTAAGCAGTCGTGGTTGTCTCTACCTGCCCTGTAATCCTGCATACATGTTCAGGCATACCCCTTTGCTGAACTACTTTCCCCTCTGAAAAACTTGTTTGTGAACATGTAGTGTTTCTTTAGCTTTCACAAGAGTGTTGTGGGGAGGAAGGCGGTCACTGGGGGTGAAGTGTATCCCCTGTGTATTAGCTGTAGGAATAGTGAGAAGCCTGTGTGTATGTGTGTGAACTTCAAAATATTGGAAAGAAAACCTGTGGTGCACCCAGGTTTCAAGGTAAATTCTTCTAGTATTATTCTAGTATTCTCTTAGTATTCTGACTTATGACTGAACACAGCTGAAAGGTGTGCTGCTAGTGCTGGCATGAGAGCTTTTGGGACTGTGAGTTTAACTGGACCAGCCTCCTGATGGAGATGGACACTAACCTCTTGCCCTTGGTCAGCTCAGCCACCAAAAGAGCTGAGGGTACAGACACGCTCCCTGGAGACAGCACCACCTTATAGAGGCTTGTGCTGTCTGTAGAGGAGCACTGCAGTCTTTCCTTTTTAATCTCTCTTTGCTGGAGCAGGAATGAGATCCCAACTTAACCAGTCTTACACGAGGCAGAAAGAGATCCACCAGCTGCTCACTGGCTCTTGTAGTTCTGTTTCGCCATTCCTAAGGGTCCAGTATTGTATGGATACAGCATTAATAACTCGTACCTGTTTGACTGTCTCCACTTCTCTGTGACTAGAATCGACGAGTAGGGACTGAGAGGGAGACAACCATAATTGCATTGCACCAACTTCGAGCTGAGTCACGCAGCCACGAAACAGGTCTGCTTCTGCTTCTTGGAGGGACATTCTCAATGAAATAACATAGTATCTATGATACTGCCTTTTCTGGTGGAGAAAGTTGATGTTTTTGTCCAACATAGTTGTTACACCACCCAAAAAAGTACTCTTGCTTATGATATTAAGTAAAAGCACACATGGGGCTGGGCTGGTGCCCCACTGCTGATAAAGGACTGGGTTTATGCTCTGCATTGCTTAGGATCCAGCAGAGTCCTGCTTTAAACAGTCAGCAGCACAAATAAAAATGGAATGAGGGTGGCAATGAGCACATGGGAGAAAATTTGCTGAAGTAAGGCTCTGCTGTCTGATCGTTAGCCAATGCTGTATCCTCTGGAAAACATTGTCTTTTCCTTGAGTGTTTTTGTAAGTATGTGACACTGAGACAACTGCTTTATCACCTGCCTCTCCACATCCCCCCCACTCCAGTAAGGGAAACCTAACTTTACTTTCAAAGATGATGAAATAGATATGTATCTAATGAAACTGCGATAGTTTGCTCTCAGCTTGTAGTTGCATTTGCAATCTTCTGTTTCAGATACCAAAAGGAGCTTGTCTGTTCCTTGAGCTGTACAACTTAGTCTAATAAAAGATACCACTGCTACTGCAGTGCTTTACTGAGAGCCTCATTAATCTGAATTCCACTGGGCATGAGCCTTGCTTTCTCTTCTTTTGGGTGACAGCTAAAGTAAAGCCTTCATTTGAGTAATGTATATCAAAATGGAAAGAAATGAGTCAAGCACAACCTGCTACATACCGTCTAACTCTGCCGGGAGTTAGATATGACGTGGCTGCAGCCCCTTCAGTTCTTGTGCTTGATGCTTGGTAGCAATCCTTTGACAGCCTTAATAATTGCTATGAGCCTTGAATACTTTTTTGGAAAAATCCATTGCAATTGAAGAGACTTTGGTCTGACGTGTTAACCTACTTGCTGCCCTGCCATGGTTTGCAGGGTCCTGGTGGGGTTATCTGAGAGCTGAGTAGAGTAGAGTAGATGAGATGACAGTTCTGTGTGAATGTGTGGATGAGTGTATAAATATGTTTAATCACAAAGAGAGAAGAAAAAATGACAGAGAAGATAGTTTTTCATTCTCCACTGTGTGACCACGGTCCGTATTGTGTGTCACACATACTGTCTGGCACATGAGGAGGACAGCAAAGACGAGAGTTGCTTTAGGACTTTGGCTGAAAACAGAGCCTGGGGTTCTCCTTGGACCCCTGTTCCAGCCTGTGGGCTTGCAGCTGCCTGGGTCTTAGAAGATTGAAGACAGTAGCTAAAATGTCACAAATAATGGCATCAGCCTACAGGATGCTCTTTCTTGAGGTATCCAAGATTGCATCTGCACAGACAGTCAAGCGCCAGTACTATTCAATATACTCATCAATGACTTGGATGAGGGAATAGAGTGCACTGTCAGCAAGTTTGCTGATGACACCAAACTGGGAGGAGTGGCTGACACGCCAGAAGGCCGTGCTGCCATCCAGCGAGACCTGGGCAGGCTGGAGAGTTGGGTGGGGAGAAATTTAATGAAATATAACAAGGGCAAGTGTAGACTCTTGCATCTGGGCAGGAACAACTCCAGCTACCAGTATAAGTTGGGGAATGACCTGTTGGAGAGCAGTGTGGGGGAAAGGGACCTGGGGGTCCGGGTGGACAGCAGGATGACCATGAGCCAGCACTGTGCCCTTGTGGCCATGAAGGCCAATGGCATCCTGGGGTGTATTAGAAGGGGATGGTTAGTAGGTTGAGAGAGGTTCTCCTTCCCCTCTACTCTGCCCTGGTGAGACCGCATCTGGAATACTGTGTCCAGTTCTGGGCCCCTCAGTTCAAGAAGGACAGGGAACTGCTGGAGAGAGTCCAGCACAGAGCCACAAAGGTGATTAATGGAGTGGAGCATCTCCCTTATGAGGAAAAGTTGAGGGAGCTGAGTCTCTTTAGTTTGGAGAAGAGGAGATTGAGGGGTGACCTCATTAATGTTTATAAATATGTAAAGGGTGAGTGTCATAAGGATGGAGCCAGGCTCTTCTCGGTGACAACCAATGATAAGACAAGGGGCAATGGGTACAAACTGGAACAGAGGAGGCTCCACTTAAATATGAGAAGAAACTTCTTCACAGTGAGGGTGACAGAACACTGGAACAGGCTGCCCAGGGAGGTTGTGGAGTCTCCTCTGGAGACATTCAAAACCCGCCTGGACGCCTTCCTGTGTAACCTCACCTAGGTGTTCCTGATCCGGTGGGGGGATTGGACTAGATGATCTTTTGAAGTCCCTTCCAGTCCCTGACATTCTGTGATTCTGTGATTATGCCAGCTCTGGTTTGAAAGCTGTCTGCCGTGTTGGCATAGTGTTACCTCTGAGCCAGTAAGCTCCTCCATGGGGCTGTTTCCTACTGGGCTGTGCTGTGCTGCATTTTGGTGATTGGCTTATGTTTGTCTTTCCAGCAATCAGTACAGAGGCATTCAGATCTGCCTGCACTTGTTGGAGTAGATGGACATGCCCTAAGGCTGTGACTGAGTAGGTGACTGCCTTTTCCTTCTGTCAGATTAAAAAAAAGTTGCTTTCTCACATGGAGCTCTGCTTCGTTCTTCTTTTAGCTTAAGATAAAATCTGGTTTTGGAGTAGGCTAGTGAAGAATTTCTTCTGCTGTAGAGCCAGTTCCTCTGCATGATCCCTTCTTCATGACCTGCAAAGTCTGTAAATGAAATCACAGTATACTGAATGCTACACTAACACAAATCTTCCCAAGTAAGTAAAGCTGGAGTAATGTTTACCTCTGTCAAATGGTATACAAGTTGTGAGGCAGCACTTGTATGAGCCATGTTTCTGGCTTCGGTTTCAGCTCATTTTAATTTTCCTGTTTCATAACTTTCTCCTTCCCCAGCATCTCAGTAGTGCAGTTCCGGGAGGGCTGACTGGGCATGATCTGCCATGCAGGTTGCCCATAACAGTAGGAACTGCTAAATAACCTGCACAAGGCTTTTGACAGATTACTTGTGTTAAACTTCAGGAACATATTAAATTAGGAGTCAACTGCTTTAAAGTTGTAGGGTGATGTGTTGTGTGGCCTGGCTGTGGTGTTGGAAGTCATATGCTGGATAGATCCTCTGCTAGGGATAAAAACTGGAGGCCAATGATGAGTGCAACTGCTCCATGTCCTTAGGGAAAATTTTCCCAGGCAGCCTCTGAAGCATCTGCTCCAACATCTAGTGCTAAAGGGGATCCTTGAACATGGCTGCCCTGTGTGTATAATCAAATACAAAAAAAAATGTCTCCTCTCTTGCTTTTCTCAGTTTCTTAGAGATGAGAAAACACCAAGGCCACAGTTTACAACTTGTGACGTTTCCATTGCCACTGAAATACAGCTGCTTCTGGCAAGTTCCTTTCATATGCACACCTGAAACGTGAAGGTGGAAGTGGAGTGCTGCTTTCTTTCAATTTCATGTTTGTAAACTTCTGTTATATTCAAAGATGTGTGTCAGAACTCTGAATGTACACCAGCTCAGGGATGTTTTTAGTATGGAAACCTCATGAACCCATATATTTAGACTGGCAATGAAGGATAAATTTAAACTGAGATTACAGGCGAAACATCGAACAGGAAAGCCAAGATGTGAAAACTTAGAGGGAATTTTGCTGGGATAGGGTTACCTCCACTCTTTTGCAGATGAGACAGTTGAAGAGCTGCAAGAAGTCAGCTCTTCAGTTTCACACTCTTATTTTAAAATCTCCAGCTCTTGTGGTTTCTTTTCCTCTCTTTAGTGTATTACTAGAGAGTCCACTTTTGCCTACTCAGGTCACATGCCTATAAAGGATGTTTACTTCAACTGCTTTTTACGCAGTTGGAGAAAACTACACATCCCTTTCACTCATAGCACATTTTTCCTCTCTTAGCAAATTGTAAATAAGCCAGGATCATTTGTGAAGTGGCGTGTATGGAAGGACAGTTCAGCTCTGGGAAGAGACTCTTTAGTTTCTAAATATAAAGTCACGGCAAAGCTGCTGGTTGTGACACGTGCGGCACAGAGTGGCTTCGTGTACATAACAGTGATCCTCCTTCCATGACAAAGGACTCTTCCCTGAGAAGAAATTTCCTGTACTTTTGTATTCTAGAAAGTTAAAAGATAATTCATGCAGCAGTATGTGTAAGCGCTCTCTAGAAGGCAGAATAACATTGCAGATTCACAGGCTTAAAGCCTACCAGCATCACAACTTCACCTGAGAAGTGATAAAAGAAGAGCTGAGTAACCTGCTCCCTCCCTGCTAGTGGGTGCATACCTAGAGGAGAATGTTCTGCTCCAAAGCACATCAAATGCATGGCAGGTCTTCCATAAATGGCAAACAGTTTATTTCACTCTGATGTTGTTTTCTTCACCAAAGTATTTGTCATTTTTTTCTCTGCCAAGGCACAGAAAGGATGAGTCTCAGCATCCCCTATGCTGGGGGCTATGGGTCATCAGCATGGCCTCACACTGGACATCTGCTGTCCAGCTGAGTGCTCCTCTCCACTGAGCTGGCAAGTCACTGAATAACTGCCAAAGCTCTTTGGAAGGGAATCTGTTTCTGTGCTGTTATTGCCTCACTTTCCCGTTCCTGCTTATGCTGATCTTGCAGCAGGCTGGTTTCTGTACGGAGACACCTTTGCTTCTGACTGATTTGGTGCTGTGAGAGTCCTGGAGGGTCCCACCACTGGTCACGTCTGCTGTAGCTTAAGGCTTTGCATGGACATGAATTGAATTTTGTTCCCTGTTCTCAACTGCTTAAGTTTGAAGAGCGAAGGAGGCTCCAGCCCGCAAATGAACAGTGGTGTGTACCAACAGCCATCATAACAGCAAAAAGGAAATGCTAAATAACATGTATGCCCTTCTATAAGACTATTTGATCTGCCACAGGTTAAAACATCTTGCTGAACATAAGCAGTAAGAACACTGCTGTATGAACAGAGACTGAGTTGCATATATTCAACAGTTTGGTAGCAAACATGCTCTTAAACTCCTTAAGACACTACCACTTGTGAATTGTTGTGACCATGTGCATTTTTAAAGATACATCAGACAAATTCCTACTCAGAAGTGCGAACTAGTCCAATGGCAGCATTTGCCCAGGGCTGCTGCTTTTTACGCCTTTGCTATGTGAAGTGGAGGCTGCAGACAGAACCCCTTTGGTTGTTTGTTCTTACTCTTCTTTTTACTATTAATTTTAAAGCTTTGCCACTAATTGCTTCTGTCAGATTCTGCATCCTTTCATGGTTATAGTAGGACTCTTCGACTGCTTAAATAGAGCAGACTGATATTGAGGGAGCAAATTTGCTAAATGATAAAATAATGGCACATTTCAGAGCAAATAAAACAACAAGACTCTTCCTGTTACTGACATTGAAGCATTTTTCCAGGCAAAGCAGATGAGACAGAGGCTCTACAGTAGAGATGTATATCACCTTAACTTAATCTCGGGTGCAGGGGAGGCCTGAAAGTTGGGTGTCTGCTATGTCTCTGAACATGAGCAAAACAGTGACATATTAAAAGACGGAATAATATATGTCTTTCATAGCAAGGGCCCTTGGAGACCATTGCTGTTACCTGATGACTTGAAGAAATGCCTGGACATGTTTTAAAGCACAGTCTAGACTGAAAAAAAGAAAAAAAATAAGAAAGGAGAAGAGTTTGAGGATTGATGTAGGAGTGACAAGCTGGTGCTGCATGGTTTTGTGGCTGGGTGGTCTTCAGCTTGCAGACAGAAAATCTGCGTGTGCTGATCAAAACACTGTCTTGTTCTGTCTTCACTTTTTCTATTATCTCTGTCTGCAGCTTTCCCCTTCCCTCTCCTGTTGCTGTATGTGTGTTTCTTGGGAGGGAAATCAAATGGATTGTATTACTCTCTGCCTTTATCTAACTCTTAATTACCATAATTGCTACTGGAGGGCCAGGCATGGAAAGTTTGAAAACAGTTGTGAAGAGGGGAATGCAAAAACACGCTTCTGAGGCTGAGGTGTCTTGTGGGGAGAACCTGCTAGATAAAACAAATGGGATAGCAAAGAAGCTTGTGTATTTTACTTCAGGTAATGTTCATGGTTTTTTTGACAGCTTATAAGACATGCTAATTTTGGGACTTCTTTTAGATGACAGAAATAAAAGTAGTCGTTACACCTAGAGAAGTGAAATCCTGATCTCAAGAAAGGCAGACTTGCCCCTGCATGGCAAGGGAGATCTGGATGCATCCTTGAAGTAGTTTTTCCTGGTTCTGACAAAAAAACAACTTCTTTGACTGTAGTCTTGTCTTTCCTTGTAGGAAGTGCATTGGTGGCTTTTTTCCTGACTCAACACGCTTAATAAAACTTGTTTTTCAACATTTCTTTAGGCAATAGTTTCTCCTTGGAATACTGCAGCAGCCAGAGTTCACATATCTAAGGCTAGATGTATTTATACTCCTACTTGGAAAGAAGAAAACCTGCGACAGCTTCCACAGTACACATTTCACTTCATGAGAATTAAATTTTAAAATTGACTTGCCTTTGAAACTGAAGCTAGCAAAGGTGAAGGAACAAAGATTGTGTTAGAAGAGAGAAGAGAGAAGTGAACCAGCCAACACAGTTAACACAATGTTTGCAAAGTTAGCAGTGACTCAAAATAAAGAAAATAATCCTGAGAGTTATCTAGGTTTAGGTATCAATCAGGGATGTGTCTTGCTGGTAGAAGAGCGGTAGGTCAAAATTATAATAAACACCAGATTTTTCAGAGTTCTTAGGGTGAATGTTTTCCAGCACTTCAACTCACTCTTTCAAATGTTATAATCAATATAACATACTTAAAGAATGTGAGAAATTAAATCATTTTCTTACAGTTGTACATACGTAACTATTTAAGACTTTTCGGGATTAAAAAAAAATGGAAATGAATATTTTTAGGGGGAGGAGTGATTGAAAGTTGTGGGTATTCGAAGTATCCATAGTTGGTAATTTATTCCATTACACTGTTGACAGTATATATAAAGAAAAAGAAAAAAACAATCTGGATGTAATGATACCTCTGTGCAGCCATTAGAAGGTTGGAGCCTACAAGTATTATTAGCAATTTGCTACCAGACATGTGGTGAGAAAATTAAGCCTTAGCTCATCCTTGTAATCTTCAGTTTGTTGTCATTCTATGGCTACTGCAATTTGGAATTACTTGTGGAATATAAAGTTCCTTCAATCTATTAATTTTCTGTTTAGATAATTTGGTCTTGATGCATCTCTGTGGAAGCTTATAAGTAGACCAGCCAATGTTTGTTAAATATATAAGAAATCAAGATAAAAAACTGTACTGAGCTTTGTAATGTCCTGTTTGTGCGGCTGAATCCAGGCAGGCAGATGACCAAGAGGGAAAATTGTTTATTCCTGCTAAAGAAAGTGAAACTACCTGATTTTGTTTAGTACACAGAGAATTTTACGTTAAGAGTATCAGATGTCTGTGGTATAATCAACTGTTCTCCCCCATGCAATAGCTTCCCTGAAAAGTGAAGTTTATATGAGGTGATTTCATGTTTGATTAGGACACAGATTTTTAAAAAATCTTGAAACTAGAGGTTTTTTTTTTAAATAAAAATATAGGGTTTTTTAAAGCTGACTGTTTTTAACCAGTTACCCTAGATAAGACTATAATTGTTACAGGGGAAATACTACTATGCTCTGGAGGTTTGTCTGACAGACAGATGTGGCTAGAAATGAGACTATGGCACCCTGGGAACTCTAAGGCACAGGAGAAAGCTATAACAAGGTGCTTCCGCATGCTGGAGTGTCTAATTATTCTTTCTGAATGCATTTAAAGGATTTGATTAGTGTGTAGGAGGCAGCACAGCAGTGGAGTCTGCCTGATGACTATTGATTTTTAATAAGCCTGGAACAATCAATTGTCTTCAGGAAAATATTATAATAAATTTATTTCCCATGAAGAATTAAGGAATTAAGACAGTGTGACACTGGGGCTTTCATTTTAACTAGTTTTAACTCCCTTGAGCCAAAGTCCCTTCTGACTCTTGCTATTTATGGCTTTTTTTTTTCCTTTTTTTTTAAGTTTCTTTGCTATGGTTATCAAGACTACTCAATATTTTCACAGACATTCCTCAATTAGCCTTTTTAATGTAAGTTGTGCCTATGGAGATTTTGTATTGTGGATGCAAAAGTGTACATTCATGTCTTCTGAAGAGTAAAGTGCTGATCTTTCTGGGAAAGCATTTCCTCCTTGCCCAGGGAGTGAGCGTACAGTTTTGGTTTTCCATTGGTTCAGCCTCATCCCAAGGGTGTGTGGCTGCTGGAAGAGAGGAGGAGCTGATCTGCATTGATTCTTGATGCCCGCAGCAGTGCGAACGGGTGGTCCTTTGCTACTGTGGCAGCTTGGGTGTCATGGGAAGCACTAGCTCCTTTGAAGGCAGTAACAGTTTTTGTCCCTGAAATCTGGTTTCTGGTGGAAATGCTGTCATGATCTGCCAGAGGAGTTCAGGGAAGGCTCCAGTGGCCACCAGATCAGCTCTCAACAGCAACAAGACAAGGCTGTGTAAAGACACTTGCATTAAGATAAAAAATAAAAATTAGGTACACAGTAATAGTCTGAAATTTTTCAGGGACACAATCCCTAGCTGTTTGCTTATGAGAGCAATAGCCACAGGGAAAAATGTTTGCGAAGGTGAAATGTCCTGAGATTGATCAGGGTTTTCTGAAAGGATGGGGAACATAAATGTTCATTCAAACACGAAGAGAAAAAGAGAATAGATAATCTGATTTTTAAGTCTGCAGAGGATAGAACAAGAAGTAGTGGGAGTGTTGCACTGGGTTGGAGTTGCTGTGGGACAAAATGCCTGGGGATATGGTGGAGGTTTTTAAGAACTAGCTGGACAAGCACCTGCCAGGAATGTCATCAGCATCCTGCCCTGGGCAAGCAGAAAGACAAGATGACCTCTTGCAATGCCTCCCAGCCAGAGAGATGAGATGACCTCTTCTGATCTCTCCAGGCAAAGAGAAATAATGACTTCTGGTAATTTCTCCCAGCCTGTCACTGTGTCATTCTAGGATGGGTGGATTAAGGATGGGAGGCAATGTTGCATGTTGTAGTGGTGGGGAGTGCAGAGGGGACTCAAAGTCAGCTCCTTTGTCCTGTAAGGTTGGGTGCTCTGTCACCCCGTGCAGGATCTAGCAGTTCCATCCTGCAGCTATAGGTCCCTTCAGAGACTTCCTTAAAGCCTATGAGATTCCCTGAGCTTCCGGAACACGAAGTACATCTGTGATCCTTTACCTTGCTGGTGAGGAATGTGGGCTTTGAGACTGTAAGGGTGGAAATCCAGCAAATACAGGACGTCCACCAACAGTGCAGAGCTATAGGCGGAAGAAGCAACTTGAAGCTATTTTACCCCATTTATTGCTGTTTCAAGCATTTCAGGTGAACAGGACTGGTGAAAAGGCTGTGCAGGTGAATAGGCGCTCAACAGCGATGAGCCTGGGAAGACGCATGTGGTCTTTTACTGCTCTGCAGAGGCTTAGTCCAGCTCTTCCATGTGTTTATATGGGGTTTTGTTATTGTGGTCTTCATTAAGGTACAGGAAGAAACATCCTTTAAAAAATATTTATATTTTCAGGCAAGTAAACTGAAGTTATCTGTGTGCAAAAAAGATGGCTTGCCACTCCATGTGCTTGCTTTAAAATTTTGTCATTTGCTATTGTTTGGTGTTCACAGACTGTTATGCCAAGGAGTGACTCCTTCGAGGACAAAACTCACAGCCACCCTCAGAGTAGAAGGTGACTCCTCTGAGCTATTCAGAGGCTGACATTTACACAAACTTGTGGAACATAGGATCAGTTTGTGAAGTAATTCACTGAAATAACCCCCCTGAAAGACATTGGGTACCAAGTAATTTTTCATGGTCATCTTGATGCACCTGTTTTAGTTTGCTAAGCACTTGTTAATTTGAAAATATTTTTTGGCTGATAATTACGACAGAAAGGAAGTCTGTATAATGTTGCTCTGTCCTTGCCTTCTCTTTAGATTTACACAGCTTCTGCAGACAGTAACAGCAGGGTGCCCACTGCCTATAAATGCAAAAATCTTAGTTCTTGTAAGCCCCATTTTTCCCTTCTTATTCTCTTTTCTTCAGGAAACAGTCACAAAACAACCCAACTGAAAACACGAGGTAACAATTTCTCAGGAGGCTTCCTGTCAACTTGCCAACCGGGGAGCTGTATGCTATCTCTGGCTTTTAACATTGCTTCTCTCTTTTACATGCTTTCCTAGGCAGTGATTTGAATGTTGTGACCTCTTGAAAGAGCCACAGCCTGTAAAAATGTATCTTATTCTTTGGGAAACAGCATTGTTCTTTCCCTCCAGCTCCTTCCAAGGGCTCCAGATGTGTGTGTGTGTCAGTTTGAAGTTGAATATTGACTAATATAGGTTTTCTTGTTGTAGGATGGCATTAGGACTTGGTATGCTCACATTTAATCCAAACAAGCAAAATGTAAGCAACAGCCACAGGAAAATTTGGTTTATTTTCTTGCAGTGGATTTGTAAAATTGGCATCTCCAAGTGGGCATAGGGGCTTTTTGTGGTCTTCATATGGGAATGCAGGATTGTGCTCCTCTGGACCTGTCGAATCACCATCAGGGTGTTACCAACAGTGAAAGTCTCTGCTGACAGCAGTTCCCTGCTTGCTTCTGGAGATAAGAGGGTTTCTTATGGCTGAGGTGCAGCACATGAGAACAGGGACAGGTTGAGCCACTTGTGTCCTTTGGGGAAGATACTGTGTTTCCAGAGACAGTTTAAATAGAATTTACAAAATATATACTAATTAACAGCCCTGGAAAGATTAGTTTTGACAGAGACCCATTCACCTCTGCCAGCTGGAGCAGTGGGAGCTGCCTGAGGGGTCTTGGTGGCACTGTGCAGCCGCTGCTCCATTCTCAGGCCCTGGCTCACAGGGGATACGCAGGGACGCTCCCCTGCCCGCAGCTCGGTGCTCTGCCCTTGGCCAGGCCTCTGCCCCTGCTCAGGACTGCTTGCTCCTGCTCTCGGGCGCATTTCATCGCTTCCTGGCTTTCTTTACTTTCCTCTGTTTCTCTTGGCAGCACACAGATGCATGCGATTGTGTTTCAGCCCACTCTAAAAAGGTCATATTTGCTGCTGGTTTCCAGATAAAGACCTAAATCATGAGTTTGCTTTGAGGGCTTTTTTTCCCTTCGGAGACTTTTCTTGCTCAAGCCTCAAGTGGTCAGTGATTTGGGCAGTGGATTCCCTTGTTTTCGCTGTTGCACAAAAGAGCTTGTTCTTCCTAAATGGGTTAAGGAAGGGTGACTGAGAGGCCCCTCAGCTCTCGCAAGGTCTTTCGGTTCTCATGGCTGGACAGCATCTTGCAGGTAGTTACTTTCTACCACGGTGCAAGAATAATTAGATTCTCCAACTAATCTTGAACAAAATTATAAATTACTTATCTCAGCTATATTTTCTCTACTGCTTCAAATATTTATTTAATATTCCTTTTTAAGTAAATGAAGGTGTTCTGTGTATAAAAGACCTGAGATATTTTTATTTTTCCGTAAAAGTCCTGAATATGGTGCTAAAACATATCTTCTCTCACAAATGTTGCTACTACTGCATATGGAGTTCAATAACAGGGTATGTATGTTAGATGAGTGGTTTAAATTTGGATAAAGTTTGCTGAATATACAAGCATGTGAAATGAGAAGCAAGCACTATGCCAAAATCTAGTGCAATTTTTGAATTAAGTTGTTTGATGTTGTTCGATGCTGATGGCATTTTTTTTTGGCTGTGACCATGAAAGTATGGGCTTTTTCCAGTGAAGTTTCTTCTATTCCGTTAAAACTGCATTAATTACAGATCTTCTTCAGAAGCAGTTGCTTTTCTTGACCACTAAGTAGTAGAAATTGGCTGGTTTTATTCAATCTGTTGTGAGTTCTGTGTTTGCACATGCTTGGAAGATATCGTCAAATCACCACAGTTAAAAATGCAAATACAAAATATTTGATTCAGTTGTTGCAAGGCATTCTCCTACCTCTGGAATACCATCATTGGATGGAGCTGTGTGTACTACTGCTTTAGTGGGACCTTAAAAACAATCACTGCATCTTGTAGAACCATTGACAAGGACACCTCACATGTAAAGTGATTGTAAAATTGAATGAGGATTATTCCTGAGATTTAATGAGATTTTACTACTACTTTATTGGTTACCACTAATTATAGTTTACATTGCATAGCTGCAGGATTTTTTTTTTCAAGACTTAAAGGCTGTTTGAAAATGTGTTTTATTTGTCATATTTTTAAGAGATCAAACAGGAGGTAGATATTACCTTTGTTGCAGCCTTTTGAAGTTTTGTAGGACAAACCTTGTTGAACAACCCATAATGGGAGTGTTGACCTGCTTGAGGTTAGCAAGGCTCTTCATAGGGTTCTAGACTGGCTGGATCATTGGGCTGAGGTCAGTTGTATGAGGTTCAACAAGGCCAAGTGCCAGGTCCTGCACTTGGGTCACAACAACCCCAGGAAGCACTACAGGCTTGGGGAAGAGTGGCTGGAAAGCTGCCTGGTGGAAAAGGACCTGGTGGTGTTGGTTGACAGCAACTGAACACAAGCCAGCCGTGTGCCCAGGTGCCCAAAAAGGCCAAAGTGTCCTCGCTTGTATCAGGAATAGTGTGGCCAACAGGACTAGAGAATGATTGTCCCACTGTACTGGGCACTGGTGAGGCCCCACCTCAAATCCTGTGTTCAGTTTTGAGTCCCACACTACAAGAAAGACATTGAGGTGCTGGAGAGAGTTCAGAGAAAGGCAACGAAACTGGTAAGGGATCTGGAGCACAAGTCTGAAGAGGAGCAGCTGAGGGAACTGGGGCTGTTTAGCCTCGAGAAAAGGAAGCTGAGAGGAGAACCTACCGCTCTCTACAATTACCTGAAAGGAGGTTGTAGCATGGAGGGTGTTGGTCTCTTCTCCCAAGTAGCAAGTGATAGGATGAGAGGAAATGGCCCCAGATTGCACTAGGGAAGGTCCAGATTTGATATTAGGAAATATTTCTTCATGGAAGCGGTTGTCAGGCATTGGAACAGGCTGTCCAGGGAAGTAGTGGAGTCACCATCCCTGGAGGTGTTTAAAGATGTATAGCTGACATTCTTAAGGACATGGTCTAATGCCAGAGTTAGGTTATGGTTGGACTCAATGATCTTAAGAGTGTCTTCCAACCAGAATTATTTTATGATTCTATAAATTTACTGTAGATTAATCAGTGTCTCTCAGCTTGCTCCTAATAGAGTCTATCTTGACAACAATGTAGCAGTCTGTATTCGTATTTCAAATCCTTGCTGCTCCTCCATATTTGAAATTTATATTGCATGTGAAAATTCAATAATTGGGATCAAGTAGTTTTCTTCATTTTATGTACCTACCTGCTCCAGTGGGGTAAGTAGCATTGCGGTCAGGCTGCTGGCACCTCACGCAGGAACTGGGAGCATGTTGGGCTGCATTTGTGATCCCTGGTAGTTGGAGTCAGGGCTGCAAATGTCCCATGCTTGGATTTCTCTCTGCAGCCAGAAAGCTAATTCTGACATTTTACTTTTCTTTTAGAGAAATCACTTTTGTTGCTGGGACCTGGTGTGATGTGTGCTGCTAGTGAAGCATTTCTGTTGCCCATCATAATGGGACAGCATTTATCCTGCAGGGAGTGTTTTTTGTTTGGAAACAAGTGTGTACAAATAAAGAAGTCAAACTTTTTTTTTTCTTTCCAAATCTGAAAAGCGCGGCTGTTATGCTCTTGCACTCACGTCCAGAAATGCTGCTCATGGGCTGCCAGAGCAGGGAGCGTCACAGCAGAACAATCAAGCCACCCTGCTGCTTGCACCTCTCTGCTGCCATACTTGGTGTGGCTGATTTGGTGGCGCTTCGCCTCTGTAAGTTTCAATGCGTGGTCTGTGTGGTGTTGCACTGAGGCTATGGCTTTACTGAATCTTTCTCAATTTAAAGCATGTTTTTAGGGTTTTTTCCTGAGTGGACATCACCTTTAGGAGATATTGCTGTGTGTGGGAGATTTTCACCCCCTGGTGCATTACAGAACAGTAGGGTAGCTTGGCTGAGCAGCAGGAGTGGTGCACAGAGACCACAGAAGAGATGATCCTTCCTTCTGTTTGGAGGTTGAAGCTTTTAATGGCATGGGGTGATATAGTTAACACATGGTCTAAGCTCAAATAGTCCTAAGGTTAGAATCTTTCTGCCTACTGAAGGCTTGCTGCCGTAAATTTTGCCTCTCCTGTTTTGCAGCCAATGTGGTGGAATCCACAGTGGATTGAATTACATGGATTTTGTCTTCTCAGCTCTCTCCAGGTTCTGATCTGATAGTGTCAAGCCATGGGAAAACTACCATTAATAGGTATGAGTTTTTCCAGGGGCAGAAAGTATCTTAACAATTTTGTATCATTTCGTCTACACCTTTCTGTGTGAACAATTTAAAGAATAGTATGCTGGTTTCTGGATACTGCTTTTGCGAAGGTCTCTGTGGTCTGAAGAGAGATTATCAACCACCACCTCCAAGTGGTAATGCTTGCCAAATACTGATTTCACCTTGCTTTTCGAAGATTATGTAGATATCTGAGGCTCTGAGAAGTATAATTGAAAAGGAGGTTATTGGGCTGAGTTCTTGCTTAAGGACTAGTTGAAAAGAAGAGATATCATGTGTAGGTATGCTTCCTCATCTTTGTGTAGCATATGGAAAGAAGGAAAACAAGATGTGTTTGCTAAACTGGCCATACTCAATATTTCTAGTGACTAGATCAGCAATATAAAATTTCTACAGTAGCAGCAGAGCATGCATCAAATTTCTGTAATCAACGGTCCATACATTTTTGCCTGTGGCTAGAGCAACGTTTTAGAAAAAAATTAAAAAGTAATAAACCAGAAGCAACGTACACATGAAATATGAAACCCTCATGATGCTATTAGGAGGAACTGGATGCAAAATGCATGAAGCAGCAATGTCATTGCTCTGGTGGCCAGTATCTAAAGTATACTGTTCCGGACCAGTTCTATCCTCTACTTGCAAGAAAAAGGCATATTAGGGTTTCCGACTTAATGTGATGCAGTTGTAAAAGTGATTTAGGAATTCATCTGCAGGATAAAAAGCAAACTGCATGTTAAGTGGCAGCTCTGCTTCAAATTAATTTCTAGGCCAGAGTAAGTGTGAAGTGACCATATAATATATCTGGGCAAGATAATTGTCCTTTACTAAGCTAGAGTCTTTTTTCAACTGAAATAAGTTGCACGTATAAAACCAAACAAGCCAGTTCTGATATTGGTATGTGTGGAATACTTTCTGTCAGGTGCTCGTGTCTCTGCCTTCATCATCTTGGAACATCTTCTCATGCCAGGTTCTAACTGGTGTCGAACCAGGATGAAATGTGGCTTGAGAGAACAAGTGTAAGCTACGAAGTAGGCTCTTCAATAACTTCACCTTTCTTGGTGCTTCCTGAGCATGCAAAAAGCAAGCTTTCCCTTCAGCAGTCTCAATATAGGCATTTCCAATCACAGCTTCTTTCTGAAAAACTTAGCCTGTATATATTTATGTGTGTGTATACATATACATTATTTCTTATACACACACATAAATGTATGTTTATATCACATGGTATTTATTTCAAAACAACCTCCAAATGGAACACTTCCCTCCCTTTCACCAGTTTCCCTCTCCCATACCATTCCTCTGTCCCTGGCTGTCTCACCATGTATCTGAACTCCATCCTGTCTGGCATATACTGCCCCTTGGTATTTTCTGGTCTGAAGCTTGGTCCTGATTTGTAGACTCACTTCTTACCCTTTCGAAGCTTCAGTGATAACTTGTGTCAGGTGTGTGACATTTTTTAATCTCCTGCTTACTCCTGGAAGAAAGGGATTTTGTGTATTCTGCTTGAGCAACTTTGGGCTGGTGAAGACAGTATATCTGAATTGAAAGACTTGGGATGTTGTGATGGCAAATGTGAAATGTGCCTGTATTTGGTTTATAATGGTCCTAACTGGTGGATATGTTTCTCTCTCTCTTTTTTTTTTTTTAAATTAATTTTTTATTATTCCGGTAGTCAGAGACCCTCAGGAGCTGAAGCCCCATGTTACTACTTCATACACTGAAGCAAATGTGGAAGCTTTTGGTCTCCTCTTCCTCCCTCTTGGACTATGAAGTGACACCTGTTCAGTGGATTTTTTTTGCCTTTGCTCCAGAGAAAGCCTGAGCAAAAGCAATTGAATTTTTCTTGATTTGGTCTTCAAACCCTGAGCTGATCCTGGTTAATTTGATATTCCTTGCAATGCTTTGAGGACTTTTTAGACTTTCAAGCTCATGATGCAGTTGTCATGAGCTTGGAGCCCCGTCTTGTGATGTGAGGAGTACTCTCATCCAAGTTCGGCAGAGCAATTATGTACCCGTACTATTTTAAGATTACAAATACTTCCATTACAGACGGTGGGACCATTGACAGCCAATAAGCTACAGGTGCCCTGCAGGATTAAAGCCTCTGTGTGGTTTGGAGACTAGCATTTCCTGCAGCTTGATAAACATTTAAAGTTTGGATTGAGTTTAGCAGGGTTTGTTTTTTTGACTGTTTTCATAATATCTCCTTATAGCAGCAAAAAAAGTAACTTCATCAGTTGCAGCCTATTAGTAGTGTAGTAAATGTAGTAATATTTGCAAAGTAATACTGGACAATTATTATTCCAGAAGTTGTTTGCATATTTAATGGGTCATGAAAAGGAAAAGAACACAAAAGAAACCCCCTCGAGCTTGCCTTTTCTGGTCTTGTAGTAGTTGAAAGACCTTCTGGCTGTTAATTGTCTTTATTTTAACTAGAGACACACAGAGATGAAAGTATAAACAAAAGCCCACCCATTCAAGCTTGAAGCACAGCCACTCAATACAGGCCCTGTCAAAGAAGTAAGTGCTGTAGCACACAGTGGCAAGGCAAACAATTACCCTTTTTTGTTTATATAGCAGAAATGTGAGTTTAGAGTGCTAAAGGAATGATAATGATTCTGCTCGAACACCCACACATTGACATGACTCTGAGGCAAGACAGGTGGAAAGTGAAAGAATTCCTTGCTTTTGAGAACCGAAGTGCTACAGATAACCTGAACTGTCAGCTGCAGATTTTGTGCATTTTTACGTAAATACTTTTGAAGAAAGAAACATGAATTGAGGGTGAAAGTGAATGTGAAGGGCAATTACATATCAATTTTAGGGTGGTTTTCTTTTTCAGTAGGCTCTACAGCATGTAGAAATGTGTTCCATTGCTCTTGTTTATTTGTTGTTTTTGTTTGTTAAAAGGAACTTGTGCTTTCATATCTTTGAGGTAGTTCTGAAGACTATGCCTCTAGTTCTGAGGCAGACTAAGTATCTTAGTAAAACATGTAATATTGTGTACTCAGGATCCACCCAAAGCCAGTTGTCAACATCTACATATTAATTACAGAATATATACACTGTTTATCACGAAGATGATAGTGAAGTTCTCAATTCTCCCTTCTCTTTATGTTTAAAATATTAGAGGGCACTGGAATGAAACACTCATCAATTTTTATTCATCTTCCCATAAATTGAGTAGTAATGATTTTAGCTGTAAAAGAAGAGATTACAATCCATACATGATTGTTATTTTGGTAGTCAGGTCACCAAAAACCAAAAAATAAATTCAAGGATTTAAGAAATCTATAGCTCCTTCTATAAAAGTAAAAAACGCATGCAATATTCTTGTTTTCTAGTTGGTGTATAAGAACTAGGAGTGAACAAGAGCAGTTGTAGTGTATTCAGTGGTAATACTGGTGGGTGAGATCCCATTTTCTCTCTCAAATAGAGTGAAGTAATTTAAAACTGTATTGGAAACTAGTTTATCCCTTGCCAGCAAAGCTGCAATTTTATGTGGAAACAGTTTTCCTTTGGAAAACTTTGCTATGACAAGAACTTTGATTCTGCCTCATGGAAAAAAAAAAAATAGATATATATATATGAGGAAAGCCTTGTAAATTAGGAACACTAAATCATTTTTATAGGCTGAGACTACTAATTTTTATACCGAGCACTTTTTCACAAAAATCATTCAGTGCTTCATTTTTCTAAGCCACCAGAGACTGTGAAAGGTCTCTGGAAAACTGAGTAATGATTTAGATGGAAAGTCTGTTTTGTCTCATCCAGCAGGAAGTGTGTTTATCAAGGTGCCTGTTAAACTGTGAATTTTCTAGGGAGCACTCCATGTACAAATTGATGATCTTGATCCATAAAAGTGGGCTCTTAGACATGACTCATAAACCCGTCTGTGATTCTAATGTACTCTTAGGTTTTGAATAAGGGAGTTGTCCAATGAGTTAAATAGGGCTCATCGTGCTTTTATCTATATCTGATGTACGGTGTTAGCCCTCTGATAGGCAGGTGCATTGGACATGGTGGACAAAAGTTCAGTCTTATGGTGGCTCATTCAAGAGTAACTGTTAAAGGAACAGATCTTAATTACAAATATTATATTTATCAATATGAATGTGTATCTTCCACTTTTTTAATTCTTTAGTTTTCTGGGAAAATTACCACAATGTTATAAAAAATAATTTCCTCCATGTGCATGTAGTGTGTTGATTAACAGGTTTAATGACTTTCATTGTTTTTATAGCCTTTCTAAACTCTTATCTGTCTTCCTGACTTTTTTGCTTGTTCTAGTCATTTAGAAAATCCTGAAAGGAAGACAAAACAAGAGCTTTTGAGACACTGAAATGAGACAGCTGATTAGTCCAAAGGAAGCTTCAAAGCAGATAAGCAGACTAGGTCAGATATGTAGTAAGGACAAAGATAAACCATTTAAAAGGATCATTCATTCAGGGGTACAAAGCATTTGACTGAAGATTTATGAAACTTTAAAGAAAGCATGCTCAGAAACATTTGAATTAACAAATAACACAGCTGAAACTTGCCTGGATGTCTTCAGTTTATAGTTTGCTCTTGAAAAATGTGGAGTTCACTGAACTGTGAAGTTCTGAAAAGAGTTTTTTGTATCTTCTGCCATCCCCTTCCTTTCTTTATGTGGGATTTTATTTTCTTGTTCAGTAACATAACCAATATTTTTGTTTTCAGATTAATAAGTGGCAAAGAATGACAGATGATGATGTTTTCTTCCACAGCGTGCACATGGTTTTCGGCATTGATCTGTGCTTGTCCACATCAATAATACAGCGAGTTCATTGAGATTTTTCCTCCTCAAACCACTTCTCGAGTTGTTCACCCACTGTGGTTAGGCTGCAACCACATTTTTCAAATGCTACTGCCTCCCCTCGCTGCCTAATGACAGTGAGTGCAGAAAGTACCAAGCATCTTTCTGTGCAAATCTTGCTCTCATGAGTGTATGGAGCAGGAAGATGGGTAATGTCTTATGTCACAAGTCACCCTTCAAAATGCACATCAGCAGAGTTTTGCTTAAGGACTTTCCTTTGAATTTAAGGAGAAAGGAGTAGGTACAATTTCCCCCATCTGCTGAGGTAGGTACTCTACATAATACATGATTTTTGTAATACTTTAAAAATAAGGTCTTGAATAGAAAACTAGATTATTTCATTTTCAAAGGCATTTTAATTTGCTAAATGTGATTCCTTCCCTTCTATTCCCCAGCCAGCCTCTAATAATCTAGGTAGATGCTGATCTTACCCCTTCTGGCCCCCACAAAGGTCCTAAAGACAGACAACAGATAAATGCATTAAAACCCAGAAATGAGTTAACTATCTGAAACTGGAAGGAAAACATGTGTGCTACCAGTGACCTTTATTTGCTGTCCACCAAGATGAATTGTGTATTTTTTTCTCCCTCGATGATAAACACAATGTGAGTCATTAAATCTTCCATTGCAGACAGAATCGTGTTTTGTGCAAAGATACCTACCATGGACAAGCTTTAACATATGTGTTTTCTAAAGGGGTAGTGACCGACACCAACAACTGTGTCTTTAAAAGGACAGAACTCCCACCTCTTCATAACTGACTGCACTTCCTTCAGTGATGTTAGAGCTGTCCTGTCTTTATTTGAAAAAATAGTATCTCTGAGAAAGGTATTAGCTTTGTTTAATCACCACCTATATGGTTTTCCACGAGGATTGCTTGGCACATAATATTAGACCAGGCAAATTACATTTAACTGCTGCAGCATCAGCATCAAATGGGCAACACTTGCCTGACAATGTACACTTGTGCACGTCTTCACTGAGCTCTGCACTCCTTTTGTTATCAGTGAAGGAAAACAAGAGCTCAAAGGGTATGGTAACTCCCAAAGTTGATGTCTACAAGAGACTATTTTTTTTGTTTGCTGTAAAAGTAGTCAAGCCTGACTAGTGCTTTAGATGTCTAAATTATGGGGAGATGAATTCCATCTGCATGTCACTGTTACCCCATGTAATTACGCTGGTAATACTGGGGTGTTTCCACAGACTGCAGCTTGATAACAGTGTTGCTATCATGCACTGTAAGAAAACCTTTTCACAGCTAAGGTTGCAGCAAAAATATGGTTATGTACACGATATTCTTCCCTGTATGAGTCAGATTACTGGATATTATGTGTAAACTGAGTGAGACCTGACTCTAGGCATAGGCAAAGTAGGCAGTTACAGGCAGCAGCACTGCCTGAGTCACTGAACCATGGTCATGTACCCTGGCTTGTGCGAGCCAGAGAGTGGCCATTGTTCTGCAAATGGGGCAATGCAGGCCCTCCAACCCCTTCTCACCAGGGTTTTCCCATGCCCTCCTTCCCAGCAAGCTCTTGTCTCATCATTGGGGTGGCAAAACTGAATTTTGCTGACAGCAAGCACCTGAGTAAGTTCTCAGAGAAATGAAAAAGCTTTTAAACTCTCCTTCCTGGCACTGTTTCTTGGTATTTTTCTGTTTTTCACTACATTTGTACTAACTTACAAAACCTGGGGTGTAGGATATTTCTCTGGTAAATCTAGGGCAGCCTATTTTATTTTATTTTATTTTATTTTATTTTATTTTATTTTATTTTATTTTATTTTATCTTATCTTATCTTATCATCTTATCTTTACTGTTCACTTAAGGGATTCTGTTGTTCTCATTCACTTTATAAAGGGCATAGTTGAATGATAAAGCGCATAGTTGAACGATAAACTACATAATTGTTTTCAGATAACTATCCCGGCATATTCAAATGCTCTTCAGCATCTTTTCAGCAGATAGGAGTTGTAGGATGTTAGGAAGCAGGCCAAAAAAGCTTCCTCCTTTGCTCTGCAAATAAATAAGAGCTTCTGGAAGCTGGCAGGCCTCGTCCTGCTGATAAAAGTGAGGCCATTCAAGTCTGGAAAGGAGGGAGGGCACTTGATTTACTGGACTGTTTCTCTATCCAAGCATGGGTTTTTATTCCCTTAGTTATGAAGCTGAAGAAACTCCTGATCTTGAACTGCAAGGGCTCTTTTTCTGTAATGATGTTTTTTTTCTGACAGTTAAACAAGAATGATGTTATCAGTTTTTAATTATTTCATATACTTGGTCTCCTTCTTTTACTTTCTTGCCACTGTATGGGCATTTCTGAGGGAGTTTTGTTGGAGAACTCCTTGCCATCTTGCAAACAAAACAGGTGTAGTCTGAGGATTGCTGCTATGGAGATGCTGGTGTGGGTGATCATGCACTGGACGTTTTGTGGCAGTCAAGGATGAACAAATCTCAATCGGTTGGTGGGTTGCAATGTATTTACACAGAGTATCTGCACTTACTGGTGTGCCTGTGAATAAGTTCTGTGTGAGAAGATGGAAGACAGCTTGATTTACAGAATAGGCTGCTAATTGTGTTCTTCCTCCATTTCCCAGCCCAAAACATCAGTTAAATTCAAAGTACATACCATTTCCCCTCTCCCTCCTCATCCTTTCCTTTTTCCTTTCCTTTCCTTTCCTTTCCTTCCCTTCCCTTCCCTTCCCTTCCCTTCCCTTCCCTTCCCTTCCCTTCCCTTCCCTTCCCTTCCCTTCCCTTCCCTTCCCTTCCTTTCCCTTTCCCTTTCCCTTTCCCTTCCCCTTTCCCCTTCCCCTTCCCCTTCCCCTTCCCCTTCCCTTTCCCTTTCCCTTTGCCTTTCCCTTTCCCTTTCCCTTCCCTTTCCCTTCCCTTTCCCTTCCCCTTCCCTTCCCTTCCCTTCCCTTCCCTTCCCTTCCCTTCTCTTCCCTTCCCTTCCCTTCCCTTCCCTTCCCTTCCCTTCCCTTCCCTTCCCTTCCCTTCCCTTCCTTTGATAGCTTCAGCACTTAAATATGTTTGTATATTTTTTTTCCTTCTGGGCTGAATTTTTGTGCTTACAGAAGAGGTTCCATCCCATGTCACATGCTGGGTTGTCTGCCCATGCCTATGAGGGATGATGAGATGCTCTGACTAGAGCCTGGCCAGCCCACCCAGCCTGGGCAGGGCTTCTGCTGCTCTGTGCCAATGCCACTCATCTTGAGAAGTGTCTGCACTAGCCTGTAGTGTTGCCCCTATATAATTCTGTAGGACTTTGTTTTTATAGCACTCCACCAATCTCTAATTTATGAAGTGAGCTGTGCTGACATTGCCATGCAGGCACACTTCTGATCCAACCTGTTCTGGAGCCGAAGTTACCAAAAGTGAAAGGCCAAGATTTATGCAACTGAAATGTGCATAAATCTGTTCCCTACTCCCTGTTTTTACCACAGCAGTTGCAGCAGTAACACCAGCTGTGATGCATCTCTCCATAGGTACTTCTGTGCCATTTCCCATCTAATCTCCTCTTATCTCTCATCGGTCACAGCAGTGCCTGTCTTCATTTTGGGTAGCCTGAAGTACTCAACTGCATGCTTTCAGTAAGGCTGTGTATTAATTCCCTGGGACACTAAACTGACTTGAATGTAGCTCTTAATCCTGCAACTCTACGTTCCATTTCCCTGGGGCAGTATGCATCAGCCAGGGTCCAACAGGATGTCCTTACACCAGACACTGACTCAATTTCAAGTGAAACTGTTTTTCCCTGCACCAAAAGTTTTCAGTTTCTTCTTAGTGAGTATTATTGCAGAAGCACTGCCCCACCCTGAATTTTTAACGGAATCCCCATGTAACCCTTTTCCTACAGATTTCTTCTTGCTTTCCACATATGTACACAATGTGTGCTTTAGTTTGTGTACATTTTAGCAGGTAGGTTCTCCAAAGCAGTTACAATTGATGGCCCTACCTTATTTGAGGAATCGCACCATTGTAAGTAATGTTTTTGAATGAAAATTATAATAACTGTGTAGGAAAAGAAAGAAAACCTGGTATTTGCTGAAATTTTAACAGGACCTTCTAGAGATTAATTGGTCTCAGTTCCAGTTACTTTTTTTTTTTTTTTTTCAGGGTGGGACTTTTAGACAAAGAAAAGAAGAATGTTCATTACTCCTTGTCCTAACAATCAAGGCATGGAAAACAAAAAATATTCCCTTTGTCAAGACCTTTTACTTAATCTCTTGTACTTGTAGACCAGGTCTCTTTAAACTCTTTTCTTTTGGAGTGTCCTATACTGGGCATGGGATTCCAGCCAATACCATAGAAAGCAGTCTTCCCTTTTTTTTCCATCTCTTTATGGTATCCAGCTTTTGAAGAGTAAGAATGATGAGGGTTAATATTTTCTGCTCAAAAAATAACTGAGGTGTAGACAACAGTTCTTGGATGGATGGATGGATGGATGGAGGAGGCAGTTTCTAGTGACATACTTCAGAACATAAAGAAAAGGAAGGACATGAGAATGAAGAGCTAGAAATGGTATTTAGATGGGAGAAGGTGGAATAGGTGGTAGATTTGTCATGAATGATGGGACTGGACAAAGAGAATGAAGAGCTAAGAGAAAGTTAGTATGGTTTCATTGGATTTTTCAGAGAATGGTGATAGTTGGTTTGATCTTATATATATGAACTGAACCACTGGAAACCATTTATACTGTTTATATGCTTTTTTCAAATGTTACCTCCACCCCACCCCGAGTTCGAACTTTAAACAAAGTAAGTTGCACCACACAGCCAAAGTGAATTTCTATACTAGCTGAAATCAGTTGGACAATTCAGTTATCATAATAACATAGCTCCTGTCCCACTGGAACTTCTTCCCCTGCTAATGCAAACCATATTAAGTACTTTGCAGATATTTATTTTCGACCCATTTCCTCTATTCCAGGAATTCCAGCATTGTGGATTAGTGAAGACTTATGAAAACATATATTTGTTATTTGTTGTATACTCTTATGAGATAAGAATTTTAGAGATTTCACTCCCAGTTATTTTTATGTTATGGATTTTTTGGTGTGGTTAATTATTACTAAAATATTAAATGAGCAACATTAATTGCCAAATGTGGTATGAATCTTATGTATACAGACATTAAACCAATAAGTTATTGAGATTAGAAGTTTGTCCAGTTTGCAGGATATGTATATTAGATCACTCTCAAGCTTATTCATGGCTGTTTATAAACTTGGAAATAAGATACTTTTGCTTGTGAAATAGTACAAATAAGTTGGTTAAGATTTTCTTTTGAAGGAAATTCCAGTGTAAGAAACATATAACACAGTAAGGTAGAAGGCAAAAGTGTTCTAGTTTTGTTTCTTGATTTTTTGGCATTTCTGTAGAAGACCAGGACGCAGGTATGAATGAGAGTAGCCTGAAGGCTACTATTATATGGGCCACATTTGGCACCAGTGTGTCAATATGGCAGACAAGGATAGTTTTGTAGGAGAAATGTGTTTGCCTTAGGCTGATGTGGGATCTCTAAGTAAGAAGCTTCCTTCTGTTTATACAAACAGTGATTCTGCCTGTGATGGATACACAAGTGTCTTCTGGGCAGCTGATTTTGGAGAACCAGGACTTCACTTTCACAGAGTAGATAAAGTTGAGAGTTTTATACTCTTCGGTCAGAAAGTAGGGGGCTAATTTAAATACTGTCTTGCTACTTTTCTGCTTATCTCAGCAGATGTGATTAATTTATAATGTATGACTACTGTAGTGGGAATGACCCTGAAAAAAAACTTTCTCATTGTGAATATGGCAATTTGGTGTTACAAAGCAAGATGTTCATCTGCTTTGACTAAAAAACATAGAATCTTAGAATCATAGAAGAGTTCGGATTGGAAAGGACCTTCAAAGATCATCTAGTCCAACCCTCCTGCCATGAGCAGGGACATCTGCAACTAGATCAGGTTGCTCAGAGCCCCGTCCAGCCTGGCCTTGAATGTCTCCAGAGATGGGGCATCTACCATCTCTCTGCAATGTGCCAGTATTTCACCATCCTCATTTCACCTTCCTCATGTCTAGCCTGAATCTCCCCTCCTTTAGTTTAAAAGCATTACCCCTTGTCCTGTTGTAACAGGCCCTGCTAAAAAGTCTGTCGCCATCTTTCTTATAGGCCCACTTTAAGTACTGAAAGGCCACAATAAGGTCTCTATGGAGCCTTCTCTTCTCCAGGCTTTAACAACCACAACTCTCCCAGCCTGTCCTCACAGGAGAGGTGTTCCATCCCTCTGATAATTTTTTGTGGCCTCCTCTGGCCCCTCTCCAACAGGTCCATGTCTTTCCTGTACTGTGGGCTCCAGATCTGGATGCAGGACTCTAGGTGGGGCCTCACCATACATATAAGGTCTTTTCCAGGTTGAATCATTCTATGACTCCGTGTATTTATTTTAATTTGCAAGCTGTAGTGGAAATAACAAGTTCCATATCTGACTGTTCAGATAAGCCAGGCGTTTCTTGGTTGCACCACTGTTTGCTATTTCTGGAGAACCTCAAACCTTGGCTGAGCAGTCTTTGTAATTTATTCTGATGTTTTCCTCAAGGGTACTACCAACATATGAGCTGTTCTTTTCTTCCTTGGTTGTAGTTGCTAGTCCTGCAAGGCAGATAGAAATAAAAATAAAAATAGCACTCTGCCTTGTAACAGTACTCTTTGTGAAAGCCTGTTCTCCCATTGCACATACTGCTGCTACTTCCCATCATTTGCTGATAAGAGCTGCAAAGAGTTTACAGTTGGTTAGGGCCATGTGAGAGACTTTCTCCATACAGTCTCTAAGAAAAAGCTTTTTTGCCTAAGTAGCACAATGATTTTATTCAGTTCTTGGGATCCTGTTTTCACATTCAGTTAACAATCAGATTGTATGTTATATTGCTGATTTTAGAGGCCATTGCACTTACCCATGTTTAACTGTTATTTTGAGGGTATTTGAGACGTGATGTATTTTTTCCTGCATTACAGTCTGTTCTCTCTCTGAGTTTTATCTGTCTATTTCCACTGACAGTTCCTTTTCAAAGTTACACTGTCTCTCAGCAGATGCCAGAGATGGTCACACTATGCAAAACAAACTGAAATATGGCAACATTCCTTCCTCCTACGAATGAGCAGCAATGATGAAATCAGATCTCTGTTCCATTCCATGCTCTTCTCAAATCACGGAACCATAGAATCATTTATGTTAGAAAATAACTTTAGGATCATCAAGTCCAGCAAATGCTGAGCTTTCTCCTGAGTCTCTGTTTTGGTTTGCAGCTGTGCCAGCAACCATTGCCACAGTGCCACTAGGCAGCTGAAGCAGTGTTTTGGTGCTCACAGCTCAGGTCATTTTAGGACAGGACTTCCAGGTTAATTGCACCGAATGTTGACTCTTTTTGCTAAAATAAAGAACAAGATTTTTCAATAAAGTATTTATAAGCCAGACTAGATTTTGTCTCCACATGAGATGGTAAAATATTAATTGGCCTCTGTGCTGTCAGAGTTGAATGCAGCTGTCAACATCTTTAGGGCAGAGCAGAGGAGACAGCTGACACAGATCATTCCTGTGCATTAAGGACTGCCTCAGTCCCGTGCTTGCCAGGAACCAACAAGGGCTTTCCAAACTTTCACTGGTGTGTCTTGCAGCTGCTCAGGTTCCTCTCTGTGGCTGAGTCTCTCTGAGGATGGGAATTGTTTTACTGAGCAGTTCGTCCTAATGTAGCTTTAGTAAATTTGCAGCTAGTCTAATGCCTTCTCTTCAGTTGGCCTGGTTCTGATGCACCATAACATCTTATTATTCTGTCTAAGCTGTCATGGTAAAACACATGGAGAGCTGATGTATGTGGCAGCATCATTATTTTTGGGTACTTCACATGAGCAATGCCAGATGTCCCTTGCATCTTCCATCCTGCCCTGCTCTTATGTCTCTGCACTGCTACATGAGTCTGTGCTTTATATACCACCTATAAAGGAGGAAAAGAATCCATCAGATTCTTTTTTTGATAAAGATCTGACAGGGTTCCTACTCATCCCAAATCCTGGAACTCTTTCAGAAAGGGTGTTTGTTTTGGGCTCCAGGAGTAGAGTTTTGTTCTTTTTAGAGGGACTTGCAGTTTTGGAGAATAGAGAAAATACAGTGGGAAGAGGAATTAGTAGCCGTATAACATTAACACGTGGAAGTCCATATAAGTATCCAGTCTGCTCAACCATATGTCAATATTAGCACCATCATGTCTACTCACATAAACCACTGGTGGTCTCTCAGCATGCCTGGCAATCTTTCTGTTTTCACATTTCAGTAATGGCATTCTGCAAAGCAGGTTTTGGGCTGTGAAAAGGGAGGACTTGCTCTCAGATACACACCATAACCAGTTTCTTGCTTCCATTGTTGTTTTGACTGAGCTTTTTACTAGAGAATTTCAAGGAAGGTATTTTAAAAACGCCTAAATAAGAGGCTCGTGAACAGGGAGACCACAGATAGTTGAAGGAAGGAAAGAAAGGGATGAGTCAGAGGAAAATAAGTTGAAGAAGAAATAGTAGAGAGGATTTGCTAGGGATTATGTAGAGGATTAGAATTAATTTTCAAAGAGTACCATGACAAAAACCTTCCAGATATCAAAGTTTGACTTCAATGTACTAGTATGTGCTTTTTCCTGCATTACCGTCTGTTCTCTCTCAGTTTTATCTGTCTATTTCCACTGACAGTTCCTTTTCAAAGTTACACTATCTCTCAACAGATGCCAGAGGTGGTCACACTATGCAAAACAAACTGAAATATGGCAACACTGAGGGAGCAGCAAAGACGGCAAGACCTTGCCAGATACTAAAACTCAACAGAACAGATGTCCAAGTACAAACCCTAATACCACGAAGCATTATCTACCTCCCCTGTCCAGGAGGTCAGGGAGCAGAGGCCTTCCATTCCCTGCCTTCAGGATGTTGCTTTGAAGGGTTCTGCTGGGCCTGTTCTGGCCTTTCTGCTTTGGCAGGTTTTGTGGGTGTATTGCAGTAGTGATGTCCTGTGCCGTAGATCCAGTACAATGCTGCAACTAGGACAAAGCTCGTAGGAAAGCCCAGTTCCTGCTGAGGTGAAAGTTTTCAGCAGCAACATTTATTTTGACCAGATTTTCAAAAGGATTTGACATACAGGCTTCTTTTTGTCATTTGAAAACAGGTCTCAGCTGTATGTGCTGAGCCCGACTGAGAAGGAGACTCTGGGGTCCTCTGTCATCTTCTCTGTTTCACCTCTGTAAGCCACCATCCCTCCGCTGACATCTCACCATCTGTGTCTTCTTCACAGTTTTCACCTCCTCATCAGTAGGTCTGCCTCTGCTTAAACAGTAGGCTTTCCTGAATTTCACCCTTCTTCTCTCTACACAGGTAGGAAGAGAGAGTTTTCTTTTTAATGTAAAAGCTGAGAAAAGCATATCTGAATTAAGAAAAAAACATAATCAAGAATTATGGTTTGTGTGTGCAGGGGGCAGAAGATAAGGAGGTAATCACATGCACAGTTGTTATTATGCTTGTTCTTTTGTTCTAATAATTATGGGAATAAACTTCCAAAAATAATTCTGGTGCAAGTTGTTGTGCTAGCGTCTACAGCTGCTCAGCTGAGGATGTAAAAATCCCTCAGTGAATTCAATGGGACCGGAATTTTTTACAGTGGAAGAGACTGTCCAAACCTTCAGCCTTCTGTCTGTGATGGATACAGGTCAGGCTGTGCCTGCATAGCTGACATAATGAATCAGTCACAAGGAGTTGCCCAGTGCTCCTCACCTTGGCACATGTGATTCTTTGTCCTGAGTAGTACATGTGTGACCCTTTCTAACAGAAACCCAAGGATTACCAAACTTGTAAAGGCCCAGAAATAAAAGCAATCTGTGATCTAGAAGACTGGCCCAAACTGGCCTTAACTCCAGCCTCTGCAATCTCAGTAACTGTGGGTCAGCAGGAGCTCCAGACATTAACCCACAGCATATGGCCACTGCTACGGATTTAGAGTAATATTACTCTCCATGTTCATTTAATTACTTGCTTGTTTTGTTTAAAGAATTGTTTTGAATTTCTCTTCAAGGTCTTTCAAGTATCTTTTGTCATCTGGCCTTGTATTTGAGTATTTTTATTATGGAGAAGGACTCCTCAGTTAATAAGACTGAGTTTTATTTATGCTGTGATGAAAAATGGCTGTTACATTGATCACTTAATACTGGTGACGAACACCATCAGGATTTTCCTCATCCAAAATTTGTATAGCAAAGTCTGTCCTTAAAGATCACATGGATGTACATTTTAAGAGCTCATGTGAATACGTGATATGGCAGTGCCACCCTCTGCGTCTTGACCTTTGCGTGTTTTGGTAAAACCCAAATGCTGTGGCCTGTGTTTTTTGGCAGCTCTGTGCCTCGGGCCAGATGGTGGTTGTGAAGGCCTGTGATGCTGGTGCAGGAAACCGCAATGCTGTGGTGGATGAATGCAGTGGCTCTTCAAAAGCACTGCCAGTCAGCCAGTCCAGATGACAGCCTGTGGAGCTGCTTTCTGCAAAAATTAAGCTGTGATCCTTAACCTTTCCAGTTTTTGGCCTCTTTTCCAATCCCATATGATCTTTACAGCACCTCAGGGATTAGTTGCTTTGCTTATGTTTACTTCTTACACTTTCTCACACCTTTCCCTAATCATATTTTGCTCCCAGGAGTCTTCCTGTCTGCAATAACTGTGAGAACATTAGACAGCTGCTTGATCAAGCAGGCACTTGTTTGCACTAATCTGTGTATAGTTACTCCTCATTAGGTGGTGGTTAATGATCCTACAAGTAAAAAGGACCTGAATTTGCAGACACTCCTTTTGGTTCTGATATTGCTCTTTTGCAACTCTTGGATTAAACCTACTGAAAAAGACATCCATACCAGTTAGAGGCAGCATATTGTAATTCTTTCAGGAGATACTTGAAAACAGTGTTAATTTTCCACATTAATTTTTATATGTTTTTGACTTTCCTCTCTTTGCTAAAATTTTCCTTTGAACATGAGAATGCTTGCAAGCTTATACTTCTTGGTGGAAGCTCTGCCTACAGGTCACAGTCTGAAGCTTGAATAGTTCTTCCCTTAAAGTGACACAAACAGACTTAGTGTGATAGGAGTGTTGAGACACGTCCAGAGAGTTCAGGATCAGAAGCTGGAAAATGAGCATCATGGAGCTTTCCTGGCAGTATGTCTCACCTCCAGGCACTGATAGCGGCACATTCATTCTGTTTCTTCAGCCTCCATGAAACATTTTTCACTTTTTGACATGCTCAGACATTGCAGATGAAACATCTTTTTTGTAACTTTTTTTTTTTTTGTCTGGCTGGTGTCATGACTGTGAGAAGAATTCAGGGAGCTGCCAAATCCCTTCACAGATAAACGGTTTCCCTTGCTAACAACTGCCCATAAATGTACTAAAAATTATTTTGGAAGTAAATGGCACAGAAACTTCTTAAAACAAGCTTCGGCCTCAGTGATACCAGCACCTATGGGTCCAAGATATGGATAGGTGGAGAAATGCCACTTTCCCCTCCAAGTCCCTTAACACTTCTGCACAGAAAACATGGACTGTTCCAATTCCCTTTAGTCACTTATGGCTGGTGATAACTTTAATACATATTTCAACGATAATTTTCCATTCCTCTTGATCCATTAACTTGTAATGCATCAGTGATACCTGTGACTGTCAAATAACACATGCTAACAGCTATGAGGTTTTTTTTTCCTGTCAAGTACAATGCAATTTTGTTTTCATAGAAGAGTAAAAAATTTGCAGCACCTTACTTGATTTGCATAAATTCGAGTTTTTCAAAAGGTAAAAAAGAAGCCAGTTGAAGATCAAATGGGAAGCACAGATCGGATGTTATGAGCTCATCCTCAGAGGTCAGCAGGGGTCCTACAAGCCATCTCAGTGCGGGTTGATGCTGTGGTGGTCCCTCCAGCTGTGATGCTGGAGGTACTGGCTGAGCTATGCATTTTCTGGGACTGTGTGTACCCAAAAGGCCAGGTGGGCTGGGCCTGGCAGCAGCTGAGAGCTTTTGCTAGAAGTAAGCCCATTTCAAAGTGAAAGGTGGTAGAGCTGGAGGAGGGAAAGAGAGACTTGTTTGAATGTCATACACCTTCAAACTACAATAAGTAGTTAACCAGCCTTGCTTAACTTCTTCCTGCACTCTTCAATAAAAGATTAAATAGGGTGATAGCAACAGCTGCCATATCATGGTGTGTGAGCTACTGCTTGGACTCTGAGGGATTTTCTAGAAGAAAACAGTCATCAATATGTAATGTGACATCTCGGGCTTTGCCGAGACTTCTAAGGAGGAAATTGCTGTCCTCCCTCAGCTGTTTTCTTTGAGACATTTCCATTCCCTTTTGCTTTTAAGTTCATTAGAAGCATTACTAGGAGTTTGTTGAAACTTCACTGAAATGTAGTGTTGTGGTCAGAGAGACTGCTTCCCAGAATGCAGTGTCTTTTTGCAGCCCCAGAAACATTTTTCTCCCTATAACAACAATTTGTGAAAATGAGTACGCATCTGAAAAAGAAGCAGAAAAAGAGAAGCAGGAGTATAGCCCAGTCTCTGATAAAAGAAGGAATGTAGCCCAGACAGGTGCTAGTAAGGTGGCCATGGAAATGACTTAGAAGAAGGGTCTTTTAGGCTCAGCACTGTCAGAAGGGAAGTTGGAGCCATAAGCAGCCAGTTGTTTGACGCTTGCTGCCTTAAAAGATTAGCAGGACTTCCTACATTTTCCATATAAGACTAGGATTGCATGTGTGAAATGCCTTGAATTTACCAGTTTTTCCTCTTAAGCCAGCAATGTCCCCCATTTAATGATGTCCAATGGGCTAAAAATAGCAACGTGCAGTCAGGCATGGGGTGTAGCGTGGAGGTTTTAGATTGAGGTCTGTAAAACTGGCAAAACACTTTCCCACTCTCTTTAGGAAAAATAGGTAAGTCATGAAGTCAGGCACTCCTGTTTGCCTCTCCCAGCTTGCAGCACAACACCTTTCTCAGAGCTGCCCATGCTGCGCCCAGCATGGAGTACACCTGGGATCTGACCCTCTGGCTGCCACTACCTTCGTGGTGCCTTCAGGTGGTGTTGCTCTATCTCAGGGTCTCAGCACCAGGTCCAAAGCATGCACTGGCTGTGGGAGAAGTTTCCTGTTGCACTGTAGCACAACATCATCGAGAATTTGGTCTGGTTTTAACCCCGTGTGGGTTGACTCATGCCAGAGCAGGGCTGTGTCAGCACAGCTGCAGTTCTGTGTCACGGACAGGAGTGTCACCTGGGAGGCTGCAGGGATGCTACATGGACACAATGTGCCTGGGCTGAGGTTGCTTACCCTCCTTGGTGTTAATCCTGTCAATCCTAGCCCTTGCCATATTACTAGGCAGGTGGAGGAGTGAGGGGGTTTCAGCTTTTAACCTCTACTGAATTCCCTGTCTGAAAGTTACCACTCAAGCATTGTGCCAATATGCTGACCTGTCCTCAAGGAGCTGCATAGACTTAACAAATAAGAAAAAAGAGAGAATCTTGGACAAATTTGGAGTCTACTGATTTTTTTGGTGACTCTAAAATATTAAATATAGTAACCCATAGTGTATGTGGACCTCATGTCTCATCCGTGCTTTAACTTGCAGTCCAAAGAATTTCCATTTGATAACTGAAACCACATGTGAAAGCAGTGTTTTTTTATCCGTATAATTTAAAGATGAGCTATGTATTTAGAACATAGACTTTTCAAATTTTTCTGGAAAAACATTGCTTCTGGCTTGACTTTTCTTATGCCAAAATTTTGGGTCTGAGACATTTTTTCAGCCAAAGTTCTAATCCAGCCCCATTAAAAATTTATATTAATACTGGAAACATAGAACAAACTTGAAGGCAAACAATATTACAGCGCTGCATTATATTAGGAGATGTTGAAAACGTTTTTTTGATAGTGGTATTTTCACATCAGAACTACATGTGAAGTTCTCTATAAGAAACAGACTTTTTTGTTAAATAGAAAAAAAATATTCAAGGCAAAAGTCTTCTGTGCTGTCTTTGCAAATCTGAGATTAATGGCATTGGTCTGGAATTGATCCCCTAGCATATCTGTTCCCTAGATCTGTGAGTATATAGTTTATGATCTAGGCATTTCTAGGTAGTGTTTCCTAAAAGTTACCCATAAATATTGATAATAAAAACATTTCTGGCTTTAATATAGAGATTAAAAGAAAGACGGTTCTCCTTAGGATTCCATGCAAAGTCTGCATGTGTTCATGTGTAACTTCTGAGACACAGCATGCAGTTATCTATGCATGTATAACATTCCGAATTGCAGTTTGCTCCCTAAACATCTATTTTCTCTTAGAAATTCCAAAATTTCAAACGGGATTTTGAAATATAGCCCTTTTTCTCTCGCAGCTTATGTTCACATTCAGGTTAATTTTTGAAGCTGAAGGACTCTTCAGCTGAGCCGTGCTTTGAGAAATCCAGGCACGTTTAACAACTAACAGCATATACAAACAATTACAGTGTGTTGTGGTGTATAAAGGTAATTCAGAGTGTAGTTACTTCAACAAATATATAAATAGACACAACAATGGAAATGCAGTGTTTAGGGAGAATTGTTTTCCTAGGTGATTGAACTGATTAGCATTGTAGAGTTTAGCTAGCATGTCCTGCAAAAGCTCTGATAAACATGTAGCTGCTGGATTTTTTTCAGCCTGGTGATCCATCTTTTTGATTATAGTCCCTTATAAATCACATTACCTTGTGCACTCCAGCTATATTTGCTGATACTGTGTTTTGGCTCCTCTGGTAGTAATAATTTTAAGTTCCTGGGTTTTTAAAATGGATATTGAGTTACAAAAAAATATTTTCTCTGAGTTAAAACAACTTTTAAAAATCCAATTAAAAGCATGTGCCTCTCCAGTGCCAAATAAAATTAACTTAGAAATGCATGTCATTTAGGCAGCAATCTGTTCTTATGATCTTTCACCCTGAATTTATGAGATGTGATACAAACAATGCAAAAGGTAGGCACAAATATAGGGAAGGAGACTACAAATTTAGGGTGGAAGTGGGGCAACAGAAGTGTGAGCTTGTGGGAGAAGACCTGGAGGACTGAGAGGTGTTTTGAGTGAAGAATAAATGCTAATTGTTCTTAGTGGGGATAGTCACACGAATCAAAACGCAAGGTTAGTGAAACAGGTGACAAAATGGAAATGCAGGGAGCAGGTAGGGTGTGCAGCCTGTGACAGAAAAGTGGAGGGGGCAGACGGGCAGATTTGCCATCTCACCCATGTGCAAGAGCATGAGGGGTGAGCGTGGGAGATATGTGATATGTAGGATGGTGCTGGAAAGGAAAAGGGGACAGTGGTAGCACAGACCTGAGCCCCAGCCAGCGCTGCAGGTTGGGCGGAGCAAGGTTTGTGGCTACACAGGTGCAGTTTGGATGCCGGGGGGACAGGCAGGAGTAGCTCAAGTCTGCTGCTATATCCCATGCAGATCTCATCACCATAATGGGCTGGTAGGGCACTGATCCAGCATGAGAGATATTTTCAGCATGAGAGAGGTGTTTTCAGCTGTTACTTAAAAAATTGTCTTTTAAACGCAGTTAGTGAAAGATAGTAAGGAAAAGTGAGAGGACATGAGACGTAGAAGGATACAATATAGGGAGCAGGGAGGGGGTGAATGAATAGAAAAACAATTGTTGAGGACTGATGCTGGTGAGCAGACCTTACTATGGACAGAACTGTGGATCAAACATTACCCTGTCAGGCGTGTTCGTATTAACTTGCTCTTCTTGTTGAGTTCGACAGAAACACAACAATAGTGTCCATGTTGCATTCAAAATATGTCTTGGTTTCCTTTAAAAGTGCATTGAAATGAACACAGGTTATGACAATGTCTTGGGTTGTATCTACTGAAAGTATGTGTGGGTTTTTTTAATGTGAAGAGTGAGTCTGATACCCACTCTTTCCTAAAATTGCACGGGGAGAATCTCACCATGATGGGTGGCTCTGGAGTGCACAGCCCCACTAGTCAGAGTTCAGAGTTGAGTTAAAAGATGAAAGTAGGATTGATCACACATTGGAAAAATGATTGGTTTTGAATTGGTCTGGAACAAAGCTGAGATCCCAGAGCTCAAGGAGGAAAGATGCTCCCTTCACAAGCCCTGTATTGTAAATTTTTTGGTTGTCCAGCTTTCCTGCCTGTAGGCTTGCAACAGCTGCTGCTTGCATCCTTCTCCACTGGCTACTTAGTGAAACAAAATGATGAGATCTTCTCTGTGAGATACAAAGAATGACTAAGTCTGTTATACATGTTGGAAAGTGTTTCCTTGATGCCTTTGTATTTCCCTCTCCTCTGCTGCTCTGTGTGCAGAAAAACAAACTAAACTGCTGATCTGCTTTTGATTCTTCTTTGCAAGTAGAGAAAGCGACAGAGTTAAGGACAAACGCCAGGGCTACAGAGGAAAAAATATCAAAATCTTAGAAGGAGGGCTGAGGTTCAGCTCTGAGTGCAGCTAATGGGATGCTAGATGCAGAGAGAAAAAAGTGTCTCAGCTCCACCTATGGTCTTGCGGGTCCTGGGGCTTTCAGTGCGTTATCCTCAGAAGGTGAATGTTCAGCCAGAAATGTAGATTGGCAGGCAGAAGAAAAAGGAAAATAAAAAAGCAAACAGAAAATTATGCAATTTAGATGAAGCCCCCAGAGGGCCAAATTTTATGGATTTTCTTTTTTCCTGGGTTTCCTGATTTGATTGAAAATGAGCAAAGCCACTGTGAGGAGGAACAGGGCCATGGCAATTATGGAAATGTGGCATTAAAGGAGAAAGCTGATGTGCTTTTGAAGGGATAGTCAGTAATAAGAGGAAACTGTTTTTCAAGGACCTTAAAACTGAGATGTTTGATTAAAATCACTGTGGCAGTACTAAACTCATAGTGCTTGTGCAGGGAAATGGGTATGCGTGTGAAATACAATATTGCATATAGCTGCCACATTTCATTTCTGTGTATAAGAGAACTGCATTATAGCTGTTGGAAAAAAATCACAGCCTTCACATTTTTTGACTCTGTGTGTTTTAAATTCATCATCTTTAATGCAGGGGTTTTTTTATGCTGTGAATTTTAATGGCTGGAACTTAATTTTGCTGTTCAAAACCCATGAAAATATAATACATTTTCATGTGTGTTTATCTTTTATTCAACCCTATTTACTTGTTTCCTTCATCTCTTTGTATCCTTACCCACTTGGTTCCTTTTACTCTAACTTGGACTGTGATTCATATCCAGAGGAATGAAAATGTTGTATAAACAACATTTACATTTAAAAACATTATCCCCTACAGTGGCTGTCATGGACATAGGCTAGACACAAGACAGATCTCAGGCATCAGTTAACATCCTCTGATCTCTACCTGTGCAATAGGACTGATAATGTTTATTATCCCAAGGAAGCTACAAAAATTACTTGGTATTTGTAAATATGAAGGTTGAATCCCTGCAAAAAATCTCAAGGGAGTTCTCTGGTGTCTGCGTGGGCAGTGACGAGACTTTTTTAGAAGTAACAAGTGTTTTCTAAGAACATATATTCATGTAATGATAGCTTTTTCCATCTTCCTCTCATGGTTATTTTGTTTACAGTTCCCTACACAGTCACCTTGAAACCATGTAGCTGTCACTGTGGACTTGAGGTGTGTTTGTCTTTATGGAAGCAGAAAACCAGGGAGCCAGCACAACAACCTTTGAATGCAGTATTGAGAATAATTGCTTGTTTCCTTTCCAAAATGTTTTTTCAAAAGAGATGGAAAACATCTGGATTTTGATGGCTGTTATTTTATATAATGAGGAAAACAAAAGGAAGACAAAGAAAGGAAAAGAAAATAGGAAAATTTCATTGAAGCCCAAAAGGACAATATATGATTCTTCCTTCAACTGCTTAATGTTTTCCATTGAATATTTTGAGGATGGGAAAAATCATTTTCCCATTACCAGCAACCTCATTACCTCTGGAATAACCTAGATGTGTCAGCAGGTATCTTTGCCTTCCAGTTGTGAATTCCATGAAGCAACTTAATTTAACCTCAGCTGATTATTAGTCTAGCATTAAAAGAATTCTCCACCTCCACACTCTTAGCCCACAGCTAAAAGATGGTGCACTTCTTACTATGTTAAAAGAGAAAATTAAAAAGTCCAGATGTTGGAAAGCTGCAGCTGCATAAATGTCCTCTTCTCCCTGATTTTGTGTCATCACCAGAAGAAGCAGAGGCAGAGTGAGGGTGGCAGTTGTGATAGCATTGCCAGCACGAGATGGCAGAAAGCCACCAGCTGAGCCTGGTCCCGCAGGCTGCCCCATCTATAGCATGCAGACCGTAGACCTGACCTCCCTTGTGAAGGAAAGCCCTTTTCTTGAGCAGACTGCATTCACCTTGGCTTTGGTGGCCTTTAATGCTCATCACCAAATGCAGCATTCCAGGGTGGCATTTTAGTGTTCATAAAGGCTATTCATAGTGCAAAGGAAAAAAATAAAATTTTTTAAATTTAGCATGTGTATGCCTACATCACAAATACTATTTTCCAACCCCCTCTACTTCAGCCAAAGGAGACGTGGAAGAGGCAGCTGGAGAAAGGAAGTAAACAGGAGTTGTTTTCATGTGGGAAGATGGAATAAGAGAGAGGGAGCAGGATGAATATAGGGAACAAACTGCGATACAGAGGGCAATGGACAGAAACTGTTTGTGGCTGGGCATCAGACTGGGCATGGGAGTTACAGAAGGGCTATTGGTTGGGTCATGCTGCAGGGATGAGTGTCCTGAAACCCATGGTGTGCACCACCATGCAACACAGAATGGTGTCCAGAGACCCCGGACTGGGCCTCTGAGAGGGGCAACACATGGATTTGTCACTCCTCTGCTCAGACAGTTGTGCACCTGGGATTTTCTCTTGTTCCAATATCCTAGATGCCAAGCTTGAGGAGGCACCAGAGTGCAGAAGCTGCTCCCACGCACTCTGTGAGCAGCCTGTTCCTCTGCCGCAGCACTGCCCTGCCCTTTGAAGCTGGGTGGGAAGCAAATGATAATAATAATCTGCTCCTTGATGTTCTTTGATCTCCCACTCCAGCTGAAATCCATCCTGGTTGGGGAGGGCTGTGTCAAGCTGTCTGCTCCACAAACATTCTTAACATGGTGTTGGGCAGGCTCTGGCCCAGTGGTGAAGGACTCTGCATTGCAGCTGAAGCCAGAAACTTAGGGTTTTAACCTTTTGATGAAACAACAGACTTCACAGCTGAAACTGTAAATTTTAATCTTATTTTCTCTTCTAGGCTGGAAAAAAGCATGACTTTAATCACTCAGTTCATCGCCTGGGTCACTTCACTAGATTTCAGGAGTATTCGTAATTAATGGCTCCGAGCAGGTTTTTTTTTCAGTTCATATTTTTGCTTTGAACTCAGCATTTTTCCTTATTCCAGCAGCATCGTTTACATAATGAACAAATGGCATATTAATCTTTTGATGTGGACGCGTGTTGTTTATCAAGTTTCTCAGATTCTTAAACCTGTCTGTCTTGTCATGCTTTTAAAGATCTTAATCTTCAGCAGGGAAAAAAATGATGCTTTCCCCACTGCATCCTGTTATCCCTGTGGAATCATACAACCTTCCTATCATAAAATCCTGGTAGTGAAAATGCATTATAATTTCTTTATGAGGTAAACTAGTAAATCATGGTGTGTCTAACTGATGTTTCATGGTAGGTTTGCAGATTCCTGTCCCCAGCTGTGGTTTGATTACTAACTGATAATTAATTGCACAATGGTTTCCTTGTAAAAAACACCAGCTTTCTGGGAGTGGAAGAAAAGGTTAGTGTTCATAATGAGAAATACTATAGAAATGTTTGCATTAAACTAGGACAAAACTTTGGCTGCAGCCACAACTTCTCAGATATTTTTTTTTGAATCTCTGAATACTGTTTTTGCAGAATTTTGGATAAGTAATCTCTCTCTCTTTTTTTTTTTTTTCCTTGTCTGTGATGGGTTCATTTCATAATGTCCTCAGAAATGCATGTTTTCCTCTTTTTTGGACAAATATGTCTGTGCATCAGTGACTTGAGTGACATGTGCCTGATTCAAAGGAAGAGGTGTATGCTGTGGTGAGCTACTGTGCCGTAGCCACCTGCCTGTGTGCATTGGGTAGGTAAGCCCATTCTCCACGTGAGCAGGAATAAGCACCTTTTGGTGACTAAAGGCAAACTCCCAGTTTTCTGGAAGCCCAGATCTGTAGTAGGGTTTTGACATGGATACATGCTACATAGTTACTTACTGGCCCGCACTCAGGTATCCTCAGGCAACGGCTTCTCTTTTTGCCCTTGCAGGATATAGAAGAAAACGAGGAGAAGCAAAAGAAAGGAGGGTTTTGTCCTGCCTCCAGACATCTTTGGCAAACACCTTCTGCAGGCAGCTCTTCTCCATTACTCAGGAAAACAGGCACTGCTGACTACATGTGGTCATCAGGGAGGAGAAAGGAAAGGGACATAATATGGCACTCTTAGATTCTTGCCAAAGGATAACTGAGGAGGAGCCCAACAGTTGTTATTATCGCCAAAGCTGGTGACTGACCTAGTCAGACGGTCCTTGCCAACAGTGGGTGCTGCTAACATTTCTTCAGTGTAAAGCCTTATCTGTCAGATACCATCCAGTGGCTCAGTTTCTTTCTGTCCTCAGGAACACAGTGATCACCTTGTGTCATGAGGAACACAGACTACTGAGGCCCCTCATCTCTTGTCACTCACTTAACTGCAAATTTTATTAACAATATTCACATACATTTCTACTTTTGAAAATATTGCATTTATTTATGTATTTATTCCTCCTTTCCAGCAAGCTGTTTAAAATGACTTTTCTACATCCATTTGTCTTATGAATTCTTAAGATTGGTTTGTTCTTATGGGTGTTTAAAGTTTGGTCTTCTAATTCCAGTAAGTGCATTACCAAGGATAATGGATAGGGAGCAGCTCAGTGACTTTCTCTGTAGTATATACTATTCTTAATGACTTTCTTTGGGAAAGACAGGCCAGCAAGGTGAGATGAAGGAGTTGCACTTTGAGAGAACAACTCGAATGTATCAGTCTCTGCCGGGGTGGGGTAAAGAATGAGTTGAGTCCTTATGGGTACAAATTAAGCGACAGGCTAACAAGGGAGGACACTGTTGTGTTACTACAGGCCACCTGATCAGGAAGTTGATGAAGCTTTCTACAGACAGCTGGAAGTAGCCTCACGATCACACACCCTGGTTGTCATGGGAGACTTCAATCACTCTGGCATCTGCTGGGTGGGCAACACAGCTAAGCACACACAATACAAGAGGTTCCTACAGATCATTGATGGTGGCTTCTTGACACAGACGGTGGAGGAGCCAATGAGGAGGGGTGTGCTGCTGGACCTTGTCCTAACAAACCAAGAAGAACCGGTTGGAAATGTAAGGGCTGGGGGCAGCCTTGGCCACAGCAACCATGAGATGCTGGAGTTCAGGATCCTGCATGTAGGAAGCAGGACAATAAGTAGGATTAAAACCATGGACTTCAGCAGGGCAAACTTTGGCCTCTTCAAGGTCCTGGTTGGTAGAATCCCATGGAATAGGTCTCTAGAAGGTAGGGGGGTCCAAGAGAGCTGGTTAATATTCAAACACCAGTTCCACCAAGCTCAAGATCAATGCATCCCTATTAGCAAGAAATCAAATAAAGGGAGTAGGAGGCCAGCATGGATAAGTAAGGAGCTCCTGTCAAAACTTGGGTGGAAGAAGGATGTTTAAATAATGTGGAAAAAGAGACAGGCCACCTGGGAGAAATATCAGGTGACTGTTAGAGTGCACGGGGATATGGTCAGGAAGGTTAAGCTCCACTTGGAATGAAATCTGGCCAGGGATTTCAAAGACAATAAAAACGGCTTCCTCAAGTATGTCAGCAGCAAAAGGAAGGTTAGAGAAAATGCAGGTCCCCTGCCAAATGAGGTGGGTGCCCTGGTGATGGATGGTACAAAGAAGGCAGAGTTATTGAATGCCTTCTTTTCTTCTGTCTTTACTGCTGAGATCAGCACTCAGGAATCCTAGACCCTGGCGGTAAGAGTCTGGTGAAAGGAAGACTCTCTCTTGGCTGAGGACAATCATGCTAGAGGTTGTTTAGGCAAACTGGGCATCCACAAATCCGTGGGCCCTGATGGGATGCACCCACGAGTGCTGAAAGAGTTGGTAGATGTTACTGCTAAGCTGCTCTCCATCATCTTTGAAAGGTTGTGGAGAACAGGAGAGATGCCTGAGGACTGGAAGAAAGTCAACGTCATTCCAGTCTTGAAAAAGGCTGACCCATGAAACTACAGACCAGTCAGCCTCACCTCCATCCCTGGTAAGGTGATGGAACAATTCATTCTTGATGTCATCTCCAAGCATGTGGAGGAAAAGAAGGTTATCAGGAGTAGTCAGCATGGATTCATCAAAGGAAAAAATAAGTTTGTCCAACCTGATAGCATTCTGTGATGGTATGACTGGCTGAGTAGATGAGGGGAGAGCAGTAGATGTTGTCTACCTTGACTTCAGCAAGGCTTTTGACACTGTCTCTCACAATATCTTCACAGGCATGCTCAGGAAGTGCAGGTTGGATGAATGCATAGTGAGATGGATCAAGAACTGGTTGGATGACAGAGCTCAGAGGGTTTGTAATCGATAGTGCAGAGTCTGGTTGGAGGTGTGTAGTTAGTGGGGTTCCCCAGGGGTCAGTATTGGGTCCAGAACTTTTAAACTTGTTCGTCAATGACTTGGATGAAGAGACTGAGTGCACCCTCAGCAAGTTTGCTGATGATATCAAACTGGGTGGAAGGGTTGATGCACTGGAAGGCTGTGTTGCCATTCAGTGAGATCTGGACAGGCTGGAGGACTGGGCAGAAAAGAACGTGATGAAATTCAACAAGGGCAAGTGTAGGGTCCTGCACCTGGGGAGGAATAACCCCAGGCACCAGTATAGGTTAGGGGTGCACCTACTGGAAAGCAGCACTGCAGAGAAAGACTTGGGAGTTCTGGTTAACAACAGGCTGACCATGAGTCAGCAAGATGTCCTTGTGGCCAAGAAGGCCAATGGTATCCTGGGGTACATTAAGGAGAGTATGACCTGCAGGTCGAGGGAGATCATCCTTCCCCTCTACTCTGCCCTGGTGAGGCCACATCTGGAGTATCGTGTCCAGTTCTGGGCTCCCCAATTTAAGAAGGCTGAGGACCTACTGGAAGGAGTGGAGAGTGGAGAGTTACAAAGATGATGAGGGGTCTGGAGCATCTTTTTTATGAGGAGAGACTGAGAGAGCTGGCTCTGTTCAGCCTGGAGAAGAGAAGGCTGAGAGGGGATCTCATCAGTGCTTATAAATATCTCAAGGGTGGGTGTCAAGAGGATGGGATCAGACTCCTTTCTGTGGTGCCCAATGGTAGGATGAGGGGCAATGGGCACAGACCAAAACATAGAAGGTTCCACTTGAATATGAGGAGAAACTTCTTTACTTTGAGAGTGACAGAGCACCGGAACAGGCTGCCCAGAGAGGTTGTGGAGTCTCCTTCCATGGAGACATTTAAAACCTACCTGGATGCATTCCTGTGCAATCTGCTCTAGGTGAACCTCTAGGTGAAACTGCTTTAGCAGGTGGGTTGTACTAGATGGTCTCCAGAGATCCCTTCTGTCTGGGAATGTAGCGGAAGATTTGGCGAGGAGGTTGGTTAAGTATAAATACGCTCAAGTGACTTGCAGTTGTCTGTAGAAAAAGCACATACATCACACTAATTGTTTTGCTGACTTTGTGTGTTGATGAGTAGAACCTCTGTGTTAGATAACATAGGCCTATGAGAAACTCTAGGCATCTTATCACTATGTCTGAGATTCCTGCTTTGTTGTGACAAAGGGCGAGAGGCTGTGCCTGCCTGAAGCCTTGAAATCCAGGTGAGCTCAGCAGGCCCAGTGATCTTCCAGCAGGGCTGAACTTACCAGCGCCTGCGTCCCCGCTTGTGTCACCTCTGCCTGGGAGCTCAGGTACGACTTCGGAGATCCCCCAGTAGAGAGGTAACTAAAACAAAACTTGCTCTTTGCAAATGCATTCATGGCCTCTGGCTCTTCTTGCGACGTGCCTGCGTACGTGCGCACACCTTCCAACTCCAACCATTCTGTGATTCTGTAATGTAAACTTTTCTGTCCATATATTGCCTACTACTTCCCATCCTTCCCTCTTCTCACATGCACATGCTTGGCCTATCTGTAGGAGACAAGTATGTGGGAGCAGTGAGCTATGTAATGGTCTGTGTGCATGTTCAAAGGACAAATATTTCTCCTGTTTCTCACAGAAAAGGCAGTGTTGTGACAGATTTTTTCAGCTGTTTTCTTCTATCTCTAGTTCATTGCACACAACGGTTCCTACAGTTTGAACCAGGGTAATGCAATAACTCTAATACAGGTGAAAATAATCCTATCATAGTATCTTTAATAATGCCAGTTTATCTTCGTTCTTCATTAATGCTCCTTCGTCTGCCCTCCATTTTAGTGTTTCAAGCAATACATCACCATAAACCAATGCTACACCTGCTAAACTAAGGCCAGAAGTGTGGAGTAATTACTTCTACCACATAAACAGACTGAGTTATAGACAGAAATGTTATTGTTGCCACTTTACAAAGCATGTTGTTCTTGGCCTTTGGTGTGCAGTGCTCAGCTATAGACCAGCTGGTAAAACAAGAGCTGATGGGTGTCGTGTGGACTTGTATATCGGCTGGTGGAGGGACATAATGAATACTCAATGAATATCACCAATTCTAATATTTAAAGGGCTTAGAGCTGCTGCGAATATGAGGAAATATTTTCCCCTTCAAACATTTAAATTTTCTAAATAATCCCAAAAGAGTTACATATTATTTGGTTCTCAGCAGTGTTTCAGGATGTTCAAAATGCTGTTAGGAACTACTGTAGACGTAGCAGCCCTAACTTCGGACTAGGTGGTACTTTGTTGCCTTACAGCAGAGATGACTTTAGGATTGAGAAAGAGGAGTTTGATAGATGCTTTGCATGAAGGAAGGTGAAAGATTATTGGGTTTTATTTCTGAATATTTCAAAGGCTCCGTTGTGTTTGAGTCTCCTGCATCTGTATTGTGATGTATCTGAGCAGTCCCATCAGACATATATGTAGGGATTCTCACATGCTTAAGTCAGCTGAACTACACTGAAATAATAGAGCACAATACACCACTTAGAGTGCATACCCATCCTGTGATGTCTGGAGGTTAAAGAAACCCATGACCATAAGGTTTATTAAGTTCTTTGAGTCTCTGCATGGCTGCAGGACTTTCCTGATGACCTCCTTGAATCTTGTAACATCCTGAATAAAATGGCTCTCATGTTAATTTTCCTATATTATGATGATTCTTAAAAAATATTATTTGAATTTTTAAAAAATCTTTTGAAAATCCTTGGAGAAGACAATATACTTATTTGTATTTACACAATGTTTTTTCTTTACTGTCGTAGCAGAATCCTGTGTTTATTGAAATAGAAGCAAATATTTGTCACAAAGCTAGCTTTTTATTGGAGAATCTATTATAGGCCTATTTTTACTATTGAATTTCATCACACAGATTTTGTACCATTCAGATGGTTCTGACTAAAATATCTTAACTCTCCATGTAGTCTTCTATCTCTTTTGACAAATCCTAATATCCAAAACCAAAGAGTTTCCACAGAAAAGAGTTTCTATCTCTGAAAAAAGCAGTCAGAGCTCCAGAATGAGGGTTGATGTTCTTTTTCTGAAGGTCTGTGTGAGTTTGGGAAATGATAATCTTCACTGGCTCTTCACTGTTCTTTCACTGGAGGGTGTTTCCCAGCAGCTGGAAGGAAAATGCAAGCTATAGAGCCACTTATCTAGTCCCTAGTATTTGAAATGCTCTAACCTTGCCAGATCTTGAAAATCCACAAGTGTTTAATCTGCTGCTTTGTAAAAACCTGCATTTGTGGGACCTGCGTTTAGCTTCAGTAATAGAGATTTTGGAAGTCCAAGTGTTATATTTTAAAATTCTTCCAGGTTTTGTGTAGTTTGAAATATGCTGTCTTCTTGGGTTTTGTCAATCTGGTTGTTTTGGCTTTGTTTAATGGCAATTTTGGTGTTCTTGGAGCTCAAAGAATATCTGTGGCATTTGTGGAGGTCTGAGCAAAAGCATGGACAGAGGAGGTAGTCAGAAGCTTATTTCACTTTCCTTCTCAGGCACCCCTTCCTTCTGGCAGGGACCAGCCTCTTCGTGCCTTTTCAGCATTGCCATGTCTCAAGGTTGCATTGCGCAGACACACCCTGCACTTCCCCTCAGAGCTGATGGGAGCTGCAGAAGATGTGGCAGGTAAGGCTCTTGTGTCGCAGTGGTTCACACAACAAGTTTTATAGGAATACAGTAGTTACTGACACCTTGTCAGTCAGCGTTACCACTGAAAATCTTACTATTAAAGTAACTTCAAGAGTAACTTCTTACACAATAAGTTTAGCAATATATGAATACTTTTTTTTGGGGGAGGAAAAAGCCCAGTCATTTTTCATAGGTACCTAGATTCAGCCCTCTCTCTCCTCTTTGCCTCTCTTTTGCTAACAGTAAGTCCAACATGTTAATCCATTCTGGTCCTGCACTGAATACGTTCACGCCTGGAGTAAGTCAGCTTCCTTGCCTAGCAGAATGCCTGGGCTTGGGAAATTCGCACTGAGAGTGCTCACTTGTCGTTTATGTATACAGTGGACAGAAAAAAATGATCCTGAAGCAGGTTCAGTTTAGGGAAGGTGGGGAGTTGTTGCCTGTTATTCGTTCCTCACTTGGGTGATGTCAACAGCATCCTTTTCAACACAGTGACTCCAGCTTCAGGACTGAGTTTGTTTCAGAGTAACCTTGTGGTCTTGGGCTCTGGCTCTCTGCCGTTGTTTTTCTTTACTGTTAAAATGGGCTAACAATCCTCTCTTATCAATCCTCAGAGGGCATTTAGAGGATTAAGAAAGTATTATCTGTGCAGAATTGGAGATTGCATACACACAAGTATGCCCACAGCTAGTAGCACTGGATCACAGAGTCACAGAGTGGTTAAGGTTGGAAGGGACCTCTGGAGATCACCTAGTCCAACCCACCTGCTAAAGCAGTTTCACCTAGAGTAGATTGCACAGCAAGGTACCCAGCCAGGGCTTGAATATCTACAGAGAAGGAGACTCCAGAACCTCTCTAGGCAGCCTGTTCCAGTGCTCTGGCACCCTCAGAGTAAAAAAGTTTCTCCTCATATTCAGATGGAACCTCCTATGCTTCAGTCTGTGCCCATTGACCCTCATTCCTACCATTGGGCACCACTGAAAGGAATCTGGTTCCATCCTTTTGACACTCATGCTTGAGATATTTATAAGCACTGATGAGATTCCGCTCTCAGCCTTCTCTTCTTCAGGCTGAATAGACCCAGCTCTCTCAGTCTCTCCTCATAAGAAAGGTGCTCTAGGCCGTTAATCATCTTTGTAGCCCGCCACTGGACTCCCTCCAGTAGTTCCTTGTCCTTAAACTGCAGAGCCCAGAACGGGACATAGTACTCCACATCTATTGCATAAACTAAAAAAAGGAAGAAAAGAAGTATTTATTACCTAGATGAAAGGAGACACTTAAAAAAATAAAGAGGCCTCAGAAAAGATAAGGAAGGTAAATACCACATGGCCATCTGATACTGGCAAGGCAATGAACTGTCCATCCAGCCAGTCTCTGGGGCAGTGTGTGTCGGTGCTGCTTGCTGCAGGTGGTGGAAGCCACCGAGGCAGCTCTACATGAAACCATAAGATAAAAACCCACAACTGGTGGTGCTGGGTTATCCAGGGACCCAGAAGAGCAAGTGGTCTTGCACTGGGGAACTAAAGGGGCAGAGATAACAAGAGTGAGCCAGAGGGTGTGTGGGATTGGGGAGGCTTCCAGCCTGGGAGGATGGAGCATGCACTTCTCTCCTGGGCAGAGACATCCTGTTTTGAAACAGGCAGGGTTGCTGATGTTAGGATGGGATTCTCCCTCCTCTTCTTCACAGGCATATGAGGGGTGCCTTGAAACTTCACATGTGAACTGTTATGGCATGCTTTAGGCTGGCTTTCAGATGTGTGCTAAGCCCTTAAGTGTCCTTGCCACAGAAAATTAGGCGGAATAAGGCACAAGCTAATTCCCTGAGCTCTTATTAGAGTTAGTTTTAGTATCTCAAAAGCACTTAGTACATGCCAACAGAGGTTCAGGGGCCAAACTCTCATCTCGCACACAGAAGATTTGTGTGCAGTGCCTGGGGCACCTGAGCACCTGTGTCAAGGGCAAATATCTGACCTAGTGTGAAGGGCATGAATGTAACTGACTGATTGCTAAGTTATGCACGTAGACTTGAGTTCACATGGGAGTAAATGGCAATGCATGAGGAAAAAAACCTTCCCCATCTTGCTGCTGAGGCCAGGAGTTTAGGCAGTCACTGCTGGCACTGGGACAAGGACTACATCTCTGTGTCTTTGTCCTGCCCTCAGGAGACCCTGAAGTTGGTTGCTCAAGGTACAGCCACCAGCTCTGGGGGTGGCAGGTGCTTTGCCTTGGCTATTCAACACATTGATTACTTGCTGGCTTTCTTCACAGACCTTACTCTGTACGGAGGACTTTGTCCCAGCCTTCTCTGTCAAAAGGGAATTAAATAGTGCAAACACAGGTCGCATAGTTAACGCCTTAAGCCTACAGAAAACTGTGCAGTTTAATCTGCTGCCATAGACAAGCTAACCTTGTTAAATAGTTTAAATTTAGATGGTAGAGCCCTTGAGAGATTATTTTTGGGACACATCCTGTTTACTGATCTCTGTTAATCGTGTTATGTATTAATTCTGCTGTTTAAAAGCACATGCCTAGACCTTGTACAGAGTTTCTAATTTGTCTCTCTGCTACATGAAGCAGAGATCCAAGGAAATTAGAAAATTACTCTGACAATTTCTACCAATCCTCTTTATTAGTGTTTTGAGCAGTAGATCAGATCTGCATGGTCAGGCTGAAACCTGGCTGACCTTCCCTTCACTCTGCATTTACAAACACGAGGAGGAAGTTTACTTACTGAAGATATGTGCTTTGCTGGATGCACTTGCAAATTTCAGCAGTCTGAGATCCCTCACTGCTGCTACTTAGCAGTGCTGTGCTGTTGAGTGGAAGATGTGGTGCTCAAATTGAGGTGGTTTGGAGTACAACTCTCCTTGAGCAATTTGTCCCCTGCTGTAACCTCCTTATCCAAAAAGGCTTCTTGGTGGAGCAGCCCAGTGCTTTTTTTTTTTTTTTTCAGCTTTCTGCCCTGGTGGGTAACCAAGGCAGCCAAAAAGTGAAAGATTTCCCTGGAAAGCAGGTGAAGACATTGTACACATATTACCAGGTACAATTTGTCTGCATCACCACTGAGGCACCCTGTGTTTCTGCTCAGGATTTAGCTGCTATAAACTACCCCTACGATATAAACAGTGTTGTTCTTCAACCCTGCTGGTCTGGGAGACAGTGCTACATGCCAAGGAAGTGCAAGTGAGACCAGTGAGACTTCAGAGATTAGCTAATAATGAGTTGATTTAGTTATAGACTGACAACCTGTCACAGGATAGATACACAAGTGCTGTGGTCATGCTGCTGCTGCTCTGGCTTGTGTGATATGGCTTGTCCTGGGATGATCCTTGGAAAAGCCACCATGCAGCGTTACATACCTACATACCATTTGGGAAATTTAACAGGATATACTGTCCCTGCTTATACTGCCCAGTTAAACATAAGTTTGAATTCTCAGTTAGACTATTTCAGATCCACCGAAACAAACATTATTCTGGTTTGCTGCAGAAAACAAAACACCTTGGAGAACAGTAGTACTGCAGTGAAACCACCTCAAACTCTTCTGTAAGGCCTTTGTTCCACTTGTATCGTTAACAGCACAATGACAGCAAAAATATATGGAGGTAACGGGAAGAGAGAGACAGAGAGGGAAAAATGCTCTCACATGGCTTTTTAAATATATGGAAAATATTTCTATGGATACATTCTCTTGCCAACTCTTTTCTGAGTTGTATGGAGGGCTGTGGAAACAGAACAATCTGATTTTTAGACAAGATGGCCAAGTATGTACAGGGATATGCTGTGTTATTGGCGCGCTAAGGGAGAAGGATCTCTGTGGATCTGAGCATCACATAAAGTAGATTTCTAAGCGGGGCACTCTTGGGAGTGTGAGACTCAGTGTCAGAGGGCTTCAGTCTGTTTTCTGCTTGCTCTGGGGAAGTTATCTTCATACAAGTGGTACAAGGGAGACCAATAAGAAGCTTGTCCAACCACTAATTCTATTACTGGATAATATTCCTTTACATTTTCTTTTTTATTATAAACTGAGGAAGTTTCTCTTTCCTAAGTAGTGAAGACCAAAGACATTTTCTAGTTACAGTCACAAAGCTTTTATTTTCTTTATGTAGCCTTTTGTAAATAATTGTCCTAAGAGTGCTTAATGCAAAATTACTAAGTGGCATTAAGCAAATGAGTTTGCATAAAGCAGAAAAATTGTAATCCACAGCTCCTTATCGGCTAGTGTATTTTTATAGAAAAACCTTAATTTATCTCTTCCCCTTCCAGTTCTTTTATTTCTGTGCTATTTGGCTCTCTGTAATATTGTAACTCTTTCAAAAGAAAACTTTTCATGGAAAGACCTTCATGACTGCAGAATATTGTGGTGACCAGTGAGAAATAGAGTGTGAATAGGTGATATTTTATCTGGAGAGAGAAATCTTTTCCTCTGGAAGATCTGTCCAGCAAAAGGCAGGGCTTCAGTGGGCTTAATATTCAGTGTCCATCATGGAAAAGAATCATCATCAGTGCCTCCAGGGACAGATTTTTTCCAACAGCATCATCAGTGAGCTGAATAAAGGAGTATGCAGTGAAGTCTCAATGTCTGTGGTTGATATTAAGCTCTTGCAGGTAGTCAAATATGCTAATGAAATGGGACCCCAAATGAACCATGCAAAACTTGAGTGATCAAGCAAAAAGGTAGTAAATGAGTTTCAACGCAGACAAATACAAGGCCATGCACAGAAAAAGAAACAATCATAACCATGCCTACCTGATGTTAAACTTGGAAAGAGATCTTAGAGTACCTGTTGAGGGCTGTTTGTGATTGCCTTTCAATACCAAGCAGCACCAGAAACCAAAAACCCAGCAAAATATTGGTCAGCATTATAAGGGTGATGAGAAAAAGGAAAAAGGCATCGTTTTACTGAATGTGTGCAATTCTGGTCTCCATACCACAAAAGAAAGTCTTAGAAGAAGGCAGCAATCAAGATCCATATCTTGTGAAGAGATATTAAAATGCTGGATATCAAAAAGACTCTTTGTCTTGGAAAGGAAGAAGCTGGAAGGCTGTGCCTGAAACCTACAAAATCAGAAAGGAGGTGGACAAGCCTAATGTAGAACTAAATCTCCCAGTACTGGTACTAGAACCACTCAATGAAATTGGGAGATCGGTTTAAATCAGATAAAAGCACTCCACTGTGTGGGCAGTGAACTTCAGAATTTGATATTGCAGGAGACTGTAGATGCAGATGACATCAGCAAATTGTAACACAGATTAGACAGTTTCGTGGGTAATAGGTCTGGAAACAGATAGTTAAAGTCCTAAGGGATACAAAAAGAGGCATGTGTCCTCTAACAACCCTAACACAGCAGCTGAGGGTGCTGGAGGGTGGTGTAGGAGAATGAGGCAGAAGCACAGCAAAGTTTGCATGTGTGACTGGCATCTGTCACTGCAGAGCATGGGGCTGGGTGCACCAGAGCTCGGACCTCTCAATTTGTACCCAGCTGTTTGGCTGGCCTGCCTCCAGCCCATTAAAACTGCAGCCAGCACTCACAAAAGGGCAACAAGGGATAGAGAATCAGGACCTCACACAGCTGGAAAACACAAACTGGCTTTCCCCTTTGAGAGCAACTGGTTGCCACTTAGGGCTGCCTAAGCACTGGCAGCACTCAGCTCAGGCACCAGACTGGGGAAGAAGAGATGTCTGACCAGTGCAATGGCTGAAATTTTTCTGTACATCTAAATTAAAAGGCAGATAGTTGAGCTAGGCTACTTTACACTTATCTTTGTGTGCAAGGAAGATTTACTGAGTTTAAGTAGGTCTTAGGTTTACTAAATGAAGGCAAATGAAATCTAAAAGATTGCCTTCTCTCTTCAAAGGAAAAAAAAGGGGTCTCAAAGATTAGGCTCCTACATTTTGTATTTATACATTAGCTTTTCTTAGAAATCTTTAGAATTTTCGTTCTTGTAACAAAAATATACTTTTCCTTATGCAGAAAATATTTGCTCATGTTACTGAGAGTTACACCTGATGCTTTCATTTTTGTAATGGAAATGTTTATGTTTTCAAGAAAATTATTTTTTCTCTTATAAGAACTGTTGTTTTGTGTTAGAAGTTTTAAGGAAAGGCTTTGGCAAGAATTTTTGTTGTTGGCTGTTGAGGTCATGCTCTGGTCTGAAGTGGTTGTTTCCCTCTGACATGCCAAAGCTGAGGACATCTGCCACCTGTCAGATCTGTTGTGTCACCTGGAAGCCTTGTAGGGAGCTCTGCAGCACTGGGCACCCACAGCAGCTCTTACCTTCCTGCCTGCCCGTAGGCTTGGGGCTGAGAGACGATGTGCTGAAAGGACTCCATGTGAGCATGTGCACCCCACCTCCACCCTCGAATGCAGCACTTTATTGAAGTAGTCTTCAAGTAGAAGTTTTCTACTGAATTTTGTTCTGTAAATGAAACGAAATGAGGTAAAATTAAAAACAAAGTAAAACAAAATTTAAAAAATCCCACAACCCCCCACAAAAATGCCCCCAAAAACTTGATGACAGCTCTGCTTATTCTATAATCTACTGTACTGCCTAGGTGGCCCAAGAGCTCATAAGTGAAGAATTAGGTTTTTTTTGTTTGGTGTTTTTGGTTGGTTGGTTGGTTTTGTTTCGTTTTGTTTTGGTCTGGTTTAGTTTGGTTTTTTGTGTGTGGGGGGTTTTTTTGTGTGTGTGATTTTTTTTTGTTTTTTTTTGTTTGGTTTGGGTTTGTTTTGTTTTGTTTTGTTTATTTTTTTTTTGGTTAACCTTATTTGAACTATCGTTATATTATTCCCATCTGCTGTACTGGTCAAGACCAGACTAAATTTAAGTTAGAAGGAATGGGAAACCTGTACCTCCAATTTAAAAGATACAGACTGATAGGAGATTCCAGCAAAACTGTCTTAAATGAAGTAGTCTCTTGATTCATTGCATAACTTTTTCCCTATTGATTATAGTGAGATTGGAATATGTTCCCTTCCAGCTTCTGCATTTGCTCTTCCCTGTAGGAGCTTGTGCAGCACCTGTCCTCCTGTAGCAACCCCTCTAACATCGTGTCAATGGTTGCCTGTCACTTCAACAAGACCTTGACCCTGAAACCTTGACAGGAGTGTGTTTGCCTGAGTAGAAAATCTGGCAGATTCTTCCACATTATCTCCTTTCTGTTTTTAGTATTATTTGATCAGAGCTTCTTTTTGTATCCTCATGGTGCTGCAGAACGAGATGCTGCTTTGTACATCCTTGCCTCCCACTGATTTGTCGCTTCTTGTCTTCTCTCCTAGTGGCTCCAATGAGGCCAACATCTCTGCTGCTGCTGTAACAGTGGCAAAGAAAACAGCAGCAATAGGAAGAAAAAGCTGCAATGGAGTCAGTGGACCTGGCAATGACTTAATTTAATTATTGATTTAATGTGGCCAATATGACAGTTTTCATATTTCACAGCTTTCATCCTGGCATGCTCTGTTAGCACCTGTAGTGGTTTCATTTGTTTTGAACTTTTCCCATGGTGTAGCTCCTGACTGCAACTGCTATGGAAGTGAGCACAAGCTCCTCCTTCACAGACTTATTAGTGTTCAGTAGTGCTTGCAGGAGCCCCAGACATACAGAGCCAACCATAAAGTGCCAAGCTCCTGCTCACATATTTATTTATTTATTTATTTTTAAAACATGCAAATGATTTTTTAGCCTAATTAAATATAAAAGTGGCTTAGCTTCCTCCTTGTCAACCAAAGGCGTCCTGATTTACCCATCTTAATCATTATTAAGGAAAATTAGTGGTATTTGACTTCAGTAAAATACAGCCTGCTAGGGCTTCTGTCACTAAGGCTATATGTGTAACTGGGAGAGGTACAGCTCCATCAGCACAGGCACAGTTTGTCATTGCCCAGGTTTGAGGCCATGGAGTCACTGACCAATTTCACCAGATTCCCCATAATGCAGGAAGGGTGCTGCTGGCACAGTGATACCAAGAGTGACAGAGCAAATGCTCTGGCACAGACCTCTGAAGGAGTTGTGGTCACTCTTTCTTCTGTGGAGCTTTGGCAGGCTCATGTGGTGAAGTGTTGATGTGTTAAGGAAAAGCTTTGCTCCCTGAAACGGAGGCCACTGGCAGCTGTGGGTCATTTCAAGCTCCTTTACTCTTTTGTCTTTGACAACTTCCCACCCTTTGGTTTTGCCAGCTCAGGTGGTGGGATGTAGAAGACAATTGAAGTGACCTTGGACAAAGAACGATAAGTATTTGCACAAACATGGAGCTGTTGCATTTTCAGGATCAACGTACTCTTACTGATGTGAAAACCTCAGGTGCTATATGTTTCCTAGCTAGCACTTACATTCTTTAAACTGTCTTTGTGTCTGGATCATCTTTATGGCTCTCCCGATGAATACTCGTTGAGGTCATTCCTGAGTAGTCAAAATGTATCAGTTTGGTTCCCAGAAGTACCAGGACTTTTTTGCTCAGCAGAGACAAAAATGAGATATGTGTCAGAAATGTCTGGAGAGTGATTATCCGTTTTTTTTGACTGTCCTTGAGGCACTGAATGGCACCATGAGAAGGTCTCTGGGACACTGTTTAAGACGAAGGCTGCTCTTCGTGCACCATGTCCATGGACATGTATTTTTAGTTTGTATTGAATCTTACAACTTTGGAAACAAAAATCTCTGAGGAGGAGTGGCTGTTTGTATCAGGAGGCAGACAAAGAACAGATACAGAGAAACATGGTCACTTTGGAGATGGTGTGGGTACAGAGAAGAGCAGTATTTTCCTGGTTCTTCCTTAGACCTTACCAAAACCAGGACTGGGAGGGCTGAAACTCTTTAGATTTGGTGTGGGAAATGCTCCATGGACTCATGCGTGTATGTAATCTTTAGAGAGAAGCTGTGTAAGACCAGATGAGGTGAGAATAACAAAATCAAGTTTTGCATTCTGCATAGAAAAGCAAATAGTTGTCTCATTTTTTCTTGGAGGAAGGATGCAATGTCAATTTTCAAGGGAAAGGAAAGCTCGCTTTTTAACAGTATGGATAAAGAATTGTGAACCATGTTGACTTTTGGCAGATAAATTCTGTCCTTTGAGGGTCATGACACACTGCAATTTTCTATTGAGGCACATTGATTTAAATAATCATTATTAGTGATTTTTTTTTTTCTGGTATAGTTTATTGCAGTGACGGGTATTACAGAAAATTGTAAGAAACACCAGATGATCTTAACTTTGGCAGAGACATTTGTAGAATTTCTTGAATAATCAATTTTATTTTTTTTTAAGTGTCTGACCTTTTATCAAACTGTTTTAAAAATTTAAATAATAAGAAGTGGACTAGCAAGAATTAGTTGCCATTATATCTTGAGGACACTTTGCATTCATAGTCTTGCTGGTGTTTGCAGGAACCTGTTCTGCCTTGCTCTCCACAGCTCATTCTAAGAATATCTGGTACCTGACATAACCAAATTCCCTTTTATTAAAGAAGAAAGTTGGGTTTATATGCATGGTTTATAATGACATAATGTCCATGCTTTTCTTTTGGATTTTGGCTGTCTAATTCTCATGTGGTATTTTGAAAAAAACAAACCAAAACAAAACGACAAAACCAAATCCAAACCCAACCCGGTATTTAAAAGTTTTGAAAACAAACTCCGTCCATCCTAGCAACTATGTCTTGTCTCATTCTTTGATTATGCCTAATATCAGTTTATTTTCTATTTAAATAAAAATATACATGACTAAATTCTCCAGTCCCTCCCTGCATTCTCTCTATGAGTCCCTGAGGAAACAAGATTTCTCAGGGGTGGTTTGTAAGGAAGTAGAGGACAAGGGAGAAAAGAAGGGAATTTGTCACAGTTTATAACTGAAATTATTGGCGTGATATCACTACAACTGGAAAAGCAATGTGCCAGAGAAACAGCGGTGAAGGTGTCTACAGATAAAGTATATCCTGATTGTAAAAGCACGGAAACCTCTGCAGTTGACTGAGGCCACTGTGTACTCTGTCTGAACTGTTCAGTATTGGGTGACAGAGCACTGCGCTTTTGTAGCAGCTGAGATGTCTGCAGGAAGAGTCACTGCACATGAGACATCCCAGACATCTCTAAACCAAACAAGAATAACTTCAGATTATTTAACCTGTTGAAATAAATTCTTCCCCCTCTACTCATCCCTCATGGGACCTCACCTGTAGTTCTGAGTTCAGCTCTGGGGCCTCCAGCATAAGAGGGACATAGATCTGTCGAAGCAAGCCCAGAGGAGGGCCACAAAGATGATCAGAGGGCTGGAGTTCCTATCCTCTGAAGACAGGCTGAGAGAGTTAGGTTTCTTTTTAGCCTGGAGAAGAGAAGGCTCCAGGGAGACCATACAGCAGCCTTCCAGTACCTAAAGGGGGCCTACAAGGAAGATGGAGAGGGACTTTTTATCAGGGCATGTAGTGATAGGATGAGGGGTAACAGTTTTAAACCGAAAGAGTGGAGATTTAGATTACATATAAGCAGGTGGCTTGGTTTTTTAATTTTTTTTTTTTTTTTTAATTTTGTTGTTGTTGTTTGTTTGTTTTTAAATGAGGCTAGTAAAACACTGGAACAGGTTGCCCAGAGAAGTTGTGGGTGCCCCATCCCTGGAAGTGTTCAAGGCAGGGTTGGATGAGGCTTTAAGCAACCTGGTCTCATGGAAGGCATCTCTGCCCATGGCAGGGGGTTTGGAAATAGATAATAATAAGTCTCGTCCAATGCAAGTCGCTGGTAAAATATATGTTATCTAGACAACCTAGATTTTTTTTTTTTTTTAATGGTTGATCACCTATGGTAATTCTCTCTTAGAAGAACTTTCCTCCAAAGTCCTGTTTATTTAAACAAGGCTGAGATCAAAGCCTCTTTCTGTAACTTGCAAAATATTTTTTGTCTGATCTGTTGAAGGAATAATCCTAGTTGAGTGAGATTTTTAAAAAGCTATTTTCTATTTTGTTTGGAAGACTACTGCATGCCTTTAGAAATTCAGAAGAAACATGCCTTATTTAAAAGAGTTCTAATTTGCAAAATATTTTAGATTCTGAGAATGGCTTTCATTGTCTTTTTTATTTTTTAATTTTTTATTTTCCCCTACTTGACAGAAATGACCAAAAAATCAGAAAGAAAACATTTAAAGAGTATTTTAGTCTGGAGGGCAATGTAGAGAGAAGGAAGAGAAAGCATGTATGGAAAGTCAGATACAGTGTGTGAGTAAATGGGAAATAACTTCCTTCTTTTTTTTTTCCTTTTCCTATTTTTTTTCCATTGTGAGGGAAGGGAATGACAGTAGTTATCTGTGAGTAATTTTTCACTTGCTTTTTAAAGCACATCTCCTTTTTTCATTCCCATTCACACTTTTTTTTTTTTCCTTCAGTGAAAGCAGATGTAGAATTAATCTAGCCACTGGAAGAATTGCAGTAAATTTCAATTCTTCTATATTTTCAAATGGTGCCATAGATCAAGATGTTATGCACGGCTGCTAGATTGTATGGTGTGCAAATGCTGCCATTAAGTGGAAGAAGTCTTTCTGCTATTGAGTCTTATGGAAACATTGTTGATGTCAACAGAGGAATGAGAGGAATTGGGTGGAACACCTGTTCTAGAAGTCAGGGACCTGCAGTAAGGAAAAAGCTTATGGTTTTGCAGCATAGTGAGTGCCAGTAGTTCAATATTTGTTTATACTAACCTGTGTGTTTCTGAGCACCCAGCAGCCAGATGAAATCTGAAACCGGAGTAGGCACACAACCTCATTGCTGTTGTGTTAACAAGTGTGAATAGCGTGGTCTGTGCTGGCTGTTTTCTGGCACGGGAACAAAGGTTATACCTGACCTGACAAGGTATTTTGGGGGCAAAGTTATCTCTCCAGGTGTTTTGGAACAGATTCGCAACAGCAAGAGTGAGTTAGCACCAATTCAGCAACTTGCACCATGCAGCTGCAACAGTTTTGAGTTGTGATTACACACGATAGTCTATATAGTGATCAGAGGCGCCAATACAGGTCTTCCATGTGCCTATGGCAGTAGCTGGAGTTGTTGATATGGAAGTACTGAGCTGGGTAAAAGGCCTCCGCAGAGCTACTGGTGGCACGGAAGATCCTTGGATGCTATTGATATGTTTGTGCTCTGGATGCCAGAGGCTTGCACAGCCCGTGCCACTGGGTTTTTCTGGATGAACAAAAGAGCTGCACAGGTGTGGGCATAGCACAGGCTGCTTTAGGACACAAGCACTTGCCCACACAGTAACAGCTTGCAGAGGTTGCATTCATCCTCCGTGCAAGGGAAGGGAGCATTGAAACACATGAAACTATTTTGTTTGCGGATTGGCGGAGGAGTGGCCTGTATGAAGTTTGGTCTCCTGAGATACTACAGGTAGGGTGAGTTTTAAAATGCATCTGCTCTTGTCTCATGAAGTAATTACATCTGTGTAAGGTGTGTTCAGATCCTTATCTGGCTTGTTGGATCACGTCTGTGTAAAAATTTGTCTTGTGTTGAGCAGTGTACTAGATAGCTGTTTTGCATAGGAATCATATCTCACAGAAATGCATCAGTTCCAGGGGTCTTTTGAAAATTTTGCAGAAATAGCACAAGTGATTATGGTCTCAAAGGTACACACAGCATGGATTAATGTAGTCTTTCATAATTTTTTCCTGTTTGTGTCATGTACCTCAATACATTTTGAATCTAACATGTCTGTGGTTCTAGTAGTAGGTGATGTACCTGGAGAGCTGTAGCAAAAACCTTGCTTAATGTGATCCACTGAATTTAAACTTTGTTATAGTTTTACCTGCCTTTGTGGCTAGTAGCACAATGAACACACAATGAATATAAATATCACACTCAAAGAGACTCTCTTCCCTTGAGGAGACTTGATTTGAGACAGGCCAATGCTGGTGTCAACTGTAAATCCTAATTGAATCCCGACTTGCTAGCAGGTTTCCATTTGTAGCTTTATTAAAGAAACCATTCTCATTTCTTTGTAGGAAAGATATTTTTCCAATGAATTATGTGCTAAGCCCAAAATTCTATTTGCACGTGTATTTGTGCAGACAAAACCTCTTTCTTGCTTGGATATTTGTGCAAAGAGAGAATAATAAAAGGAGTATGTATGGCAAATCTAGATCTAGGGATGAATTTTTGTGAGTTTGTTTGCATTCACTTTTTATTTTCACAACTCAGTTAAACTCAGTGGAGTTACTTTTTATTTCAATAAAGAGTATCTTAACTTGTTGACACAATGGTGGGGTTTTTTTGCTTTATTGGTTTGCTCAATTTACAGTGGGTGAAGAGTCAACATCTGTGAAAAACATATGAAAATCATGCACGGTTTTAGATTTTCTCACGTGGTTTGTGGTTTTCATATTTATGTTCTCTTTGGAAAGAATTGGGATGATGTATTCAGGTCATAAAGAGGTAGAAAACTGCCTTACAATTTATTGGCAGCAAGTGAGGATGTCTGAAGAATGTGTGTTAGAAAACGATTTCTTTTTCTTTTGTTCTAAATAGGCCATTCTGGATAAATTAGGCTAAGAATCTTGAAAATCCTGGCTTGGCTGGTCTTTACTTGACTAGTATAAAATGTGCTTTATAGTTACGAAGAAGTCATGCATCTCTTAGTAATTGTTCAGCTAGTATACATTGAAAATCTGAAGGAGTACCAAAATTTGGAAAAGTCAAGTATAATGTCCAGTGTAACTTATAAGTCTAGTGTCTTGTCATCTTTTCAAAGGAAACAAAAAACAAATATGGGGATTCAATGAAGAGATTAAAGGATAGGGAATGTATTTAATGGAAGCCACCCTGATTTTGGAAGAAGTTGACCGTGCCAAGAAAACCTAATTTGACTCTCATTAAAACGCATAGTAATACAATGATCGTATTAATACTGCATAATATTCTAATTTAAGACTAGCTTGTTATGATATCAATAAAGTGAGTAATATATGGATTAAAAGTTGGGCCAAAAAGGAAACCTCACCAAATAGAAATATTTCTAGCATGTGCCTTGTCCTAGTTTATTACCAAGCCTTAAACTATCATGTGTTTTCATTAGTGATCTAGATGTGAATATTCTCATACTGCACTTATCAGTGATTTTATGCTATGAAGACTGGCAGAGTTTTAATCAATGATGAGGACATAGGAGCTAGCTGGAGGGAGGAATCAGAATGTCTCAGTATAGGAGGTCAAATTACACACCATTTGCTATTAATAATTCAAATACAAACTTCTTTGTGGAGAACCAGGCAATGAAGGCTGTCCCTGGAGCAGGAAATCCAAATCAGTGAATCTGGAAAGGCTGTAGGGGCTGATCCATCCCTTGCCATGCCCTCCCACCACAGCCCTGGAGTAGGGGAGGCTGATGCTCTCATCAGAAGAGCAATGAGGAGGAGGGAAGGGAGAAGGGGGACTGAGGCTGCAATATGTTATGCACATCCAGAGTCCACCTAAAACACAGCACAAATTTGAAGATAGTGATGACAACAGCTCCAAAAGCTACAAAAACAAGGCTGAAGGGACGGACAGTCTGCCAGTGAACAACTTAAAATAATGCAATCTACTTAGCAAAAGAGGGCTGAGAAGTTATTTTTTAATATTTTCTAAGTATCTTCAGGTAATTTTTATTTGCCTGTATATTACATGCTTTCTTCATGGAAAGCAAAAAGAAATGGAATAAATGAAGGAGGTGAGAATGGAAAATTTCATTCCTTTAAAACAATACTTTTTTGTTGTTGTTTGGTAGGTAAGCGTAATCTAGAAAAGTTATACTTTAGTCACATGCATGGTTTTGAGTTCAATACAGGGTAATTGAATGAAATTTTATGGTTAGCATTTTATAAAAGAGCAGCCTAGATCCTTGAGTGTGGTTTACCTGTCTTCTGTTTTATTAATCTTGAAACAAGGAGGAAAAACATGGATAGCACTATTGTGTCTGAGCTTCCCCTTGAGGAAGGCTGAAATGTGTTGTGGACAGCAGGCTCTGTGAACATGTGCTACCTTGGCTTTCTTTCAAATACTACAAATAAATATTTGACCATATAAAGCTCATGTAGGTACCGACCCGAAATTCCTATTTCTCCATTCCACACAAAATCTAATCTGCAATTGATTGCTAACCAAACTGCAATGAAGGCAAGTGAAATAAATTCTGAAACAGAAGAGACCTGAGGCTGTTGCTTGCTGCCCTATGTTGGAAAGTAAGCAGAGGTGACACTGCCTTGGAAAACTTTCCCTTCCCTCTTGCCTGTGGAAAGCCTGTTTCTTGTGCACATGTTTGCTGCTGCCATTCTTCAGAGGCTGCTCTGTGTGCCGAGGCTGTGTTCCTCTCTACATCGCACCAGCTGCTTGGAGACAGGTCATGGGCCCTGGTGTCAGTGGGGAAGCAAAGACCTCATCCAGAGCCTCAGACCTGATGGGAGGAAGGCAGTAACCAGCTCTACCCTCCCTTTGCTGTGTGTCCACATTATCCCAGGAGCTGCCTCCACCTGAATGCTTTGCCCGGTGGTCTGATAGGCTGCCTAATAGAACTAGAATAAATTGTGAAGAGGCCACAGGATGTCATGAGGTGAATGCAGAGATTACAGTAGCCTGGCTAATTCAGTGTGGATATGGAGACCATGAGGACAAACACAAGTGGGATGCCTATGTCCTCTGGTTACTAGAGGAAGCCAGTACAGACCACCCCAGTACAGCACTTGAGGCCAAGCTAGCTAAACCTGCTGAGAGAGACAAAACGCAATGGCAAGGGTGTATTAGCTTGGGCTTGGTGTGATGATAAGATGGTTACATTACCCTTTTCAGGCTTGGAGCATGGGCAGAGCAGGCCTGCATCTGCCACAGTTTGTGTTGTAAACATTCCCAGTACAAACCTAAGCACAAATGCACAGGCTTGGCCATCTTTGTGATGAGAAATCAGCATTCGGACACTGCTTAGAGCGCATCAGTTCCCTTGTCCTGGACCAGTATTGCCGTGGGAACATGCTTTGAATCCACACTTTGTGGGTAAAGGTTTTTATGCCCAGATGACTGGGAGTTTTGGGCAATACTCTATAGCAAAATAAACTGTACCAAGTCTTAGAAGTATTCTGTAAGCAGAGATTACTCAAGACTATGGTCTAATTTGATGCATTGCTCATCTCTGTGTTGCTCTGTGTGACCTGTATTCAGCATGGATGGTCACTGACATTAAAGATTATCCTCAAGGTAAAATCTGAAGCCCTATCCTGCAGAAAGCATTCAGTAAGTGGATTCTTGCATGCTCTCAGAATGATAGTAAAATCTGCAGGCTTTTGGCAGAAGTTCTTAGGATTGAGAGCTGAAATCGCACAACAGAAGAACTCAGTTTCTTCATGTTTTTCCTTCATTTCACAGACAGCTAATTTTGTGGCAGAAAGGTCTGGAACAGCACACTGAAACCTGTCTTGCCTGTCAGCTGAGTTGCTATGTTGGTCGATGCTTGTTATGTATCAGAGAATACAATACTCCCACTCCCACTCGCATGTAAAATTAGCTTTGTTTGTGTATTGCCTACCAGAAGACTATAGCATTTAAGCATAAGAACATAATATATCACGAGCAATAAGGATGTCTGTGGTGTGGTTCTGCATCTCCTCATTTGACATCTGTGTAGTCTGACTGATTTCTGTGTCCTCACACTGGTACAATAAGATCAGGTCTTTAATGTAGAATCTGTTTGAAATGATGCAGGTTGTTTTTATATTTGTGCTCTTTGGTTGAGCTTTGCTTTTAGATGTGGGTGCTGCTGCAAAAGTGAGGCTGTGTCTGCACATGTTTTTTTTATAAGTGGGATGTCTTTGTAATAGTGGAAGTCTTAAAATAGCTGAGCAACATGACATTCTCACACATTCTCTTCTAAAGCTGATACATCTGTGGTGGGATCACACATTACTTGGATACTTTATTAGCAAAGCAGGGATTTTTTTCTCTGGAAATAATCCCTCTGTATCTCCCCCCTCCCCTGAAAATACAGCTCTGAAAAATAGGGAAATTCCATGGAAAAAAATCAGTTTTGCAAAAAAACCACCACCTCATCTGATTTTCTTTTCCCTATTAAAAACATTAAACTGTGAATTCCTAGCCCCATTTCCCCTGGGTAGACCATGATAAAGGAAACCAGACCTCTCAGATCTGAGCAGGTCTCCATAGCTGGTACCTAGCAGTACACCACTTAACCCATGTTGCCAAATCGTGCAAGCTGCCACCCTTCATTTCCATGCTAAGGCAATTTACACGAGTTTTATGGAATGGAAACTTTCCTTATCAAATGTCTCAAGGAAAATGGCAATATATTTCTCCTTGTTTGTGGGGAGATATGTTATTTCCCAGAGAGCTGTCTATAAGCTGGTTGACTGGGCAGCTGTAACAGATAAATCCTTTCTCTTAGAGGACCGTGATTCTTGTAATCACTTGCCTAGTTTTGATCTTAACCTGCAACTGGAAAATGTTCTCCATGACTGGGTTTCTGTGTTCTGGTTCTAATGCATTTCCTGTAAATCCCTACTTGAAAAATAATGTTTTGGTCTGGGTAAAATGGGTTTAAGATTTTTTTGATAAACGGAGATTTTCTTTTGTCATGTTATTCCTGCTGCATGTGAAGCAGAACTTGGTTTATGACCACATGTGGACTGTTTCCGACTACAAGGATATTTTAGGTGTGACATGTGAACATATTCAGTGATTTATTCTTTCACAGGCATTGAGTAACTGACTCAAAATTCAGTTGCTGCCAGAAAAGAACAGTGGAAACAGAGGCAATGAAGGACAAATGAGGTTTTTTGACTACTAGTAGCAGCTACCTTTGACAGAGGCTACACGGTACTCTGCGCTTGCATATGGCAAAAGGGCTGCTCTCTCTGGTAATATCATGGGGCAATATGTGTCCTCAGAACCTGCTGTGAATATAGTTCTTAGACATACTTAAAATTCATAGTGTTTCCAACTTGTCAGAAAAATCTGTTAACAAGGTGTCTCAAAAAGTGGGGAAAGAGTGATGAAAAAAGTCTCACTTTAGTGGGTATGCTTATGTAGCAGAGCCCACATAAATAATGAATTGAAGTTTCTGTTTCTTCTCTGCTTTTAAGTAAAAAAATTATTGCAGACAACATGAGGGGAAGAGTATTTGCTTTGGTTCCAGCATTTCTGGAAGACCCTTTGGGCATAGAACAGTGGTGCAGTGTTAGAGGGATCTTAGTTCCCAGACTAGAGACTACACTACAGGTTTGCAAAAAGGTTTTGATGAGCATGACACCACATGCTTCCTCATATCCCCTGTGAAGAACCAGCTGTACACAGAATTATGCTGGCTTTATACCAACATCTGAAAATACTTTGGAGCCTTTTATCACGCTTCAGAGACAGAAGTTGCCAGAAGTCTGTAAGATCAAGTAAAATATCAATGTCATTCTTCCCTAATAGTTGCATAATGTTGGCATTACATATGAGAAATAAGATTTCCCTCCAGTATACTATGGTTTTTGCTGGACAAATTTCTAAGCACTTAAAATCCTTCATGAAAGAGCAATTTTTCTGGTAAGGAATATGCAGTCAGCGTGCCAGCATGAACTACTTGCACTGAGTGCAGGGAAGGCAAATAACCAGGGATGCTAGCTATCAAAGCAAAGACATTAGCCTGAAATTGAAATGTTACTTGAAGGAATAAGGGGGTTAAAAGGCTCTCAAGGAAAATGTGTTGTGTCAAATTGAGGGACACTTTACTGCTAAGAGTAAATATAAGTTTTGGGAAACAGTACAGAGAATGTAGAAACCAAAAAGAACATAATTTATTTTTATCTGAGGGGCTGATGGGCAGAGTTTCAACTTAGATTTCCTTCTCCTTGGAATTTTACGGGATGTTTAAAGAGGAATTGGAGACTGAAGTGCACGAAAGCTTGGGTCTGTCTGTGGTTAAGTAACAGCTAGGCCAAAGGAATGTCTTTTTCTAGAAGTCTATTTGAAGGTGAACAGAAAAGCTTTCTGAGAAGTTATTAGCATCCCGAGTACCACAAACCTGGGGCGGAGGATTGTGGCAGTCTGTTTAGCTTTGATGTAACCAAAGGAAATATGCCTTACAGACTATTCCTGAGCACTTCATGTGTAAAATAAAACTTAACCAGGAATATTAACAGGATTAGTACCTGGGTTATAGCATTCATTCATCCTCAGCATTTATTTTGTGCTTTAGCAGAAAAAAAAATATCCTTATGTGATCTCCACTTGCTGACACGCAGGAGCTTGCTGAATTACTTCATCTTTGAGGAGAAACTGAAGGAAAGAAGTTGGACCATGTCATTGGTGTGACCTGTTCTTACTACTTTGTTTTCTGAGAAATGGTATTTTCTTGCAGTATTTGCTGCAAAGTATATTTGCTGGAAAATTGACAACACATTTATTTTACAAAGACCACATTTTTAGCCTAAATGATAAAAAAACCACTTTCTTTAGCGATGTGAGGTGGTGACATCATTAGGATATCAACAGCATTAGGATATCAACTCCATGCTAATATCACAGCAGTATAATTCCAGTTCCTATGCATTTGCTGTTTTTAATCTAGATAAGCTGCTTGGATCTGCTTTGCTTTGATTGTCTAGAGCATATTCCTCTGTGAGTGAAATACATCAATAAAGTCTTAATGAAAATTTGATTTATAAATTCTTATATTGCTTTTGGAATACAGACGAAATCACAGATGCAGTTTATAAGAGTTTCAAGTTTGTGGAAGGTTCCTTAAGGAGATGGACTGGTTAATTTATGAGATGAGCAAGTTGATGGAGCAGGGCAGCATTTAGGATAACCCCTATCATCCCTTTACCTCTTTAAATAAAGCCCAAAGGCTATAGAGTTTCCCACCTCTTCACCCCTTCCTTCTCCCACCTTCCCCAAAGGTGCCCACTGCAATCTGGTTTTTCTCTTGAAAAGGTGGAGGCTGTCCACTTCATCCCTTAGAAGTAACATTTCCCAGCATGTGCTAGCATCCCAGAAGCAGGCAATACAGCAATGTGAGGGTGCAAGCCCCAGGGGAGGGATGCATCTCCTGCTTCCAGCTCCAGCCTTTCCCCTTGGCATGTGCCTGGCTTAGGTGTAGGGTTCGCTCATCACCATGGCCGCTTGTCCCAACCTCAAAGAGTGCACCTGCATGCCCTTTCCAGGTGGTCCTTGGTGGTGGTGCTCACACCCTGCAGACACAAAGCAGAACTGGACCCTGTGTTTTCATCACAAGAAATGCTCCCCCAGCGAGTTTTTCAAAGCCCTTTGCGGCTGGTGGGTGCAGATAGAAGAGCTATTTCAGCAGCCACTGGATGCAGGGAGGATGCGGCTGGGTAGTTTCCAGGGCTTGCCAGCCTCCTGGCCCTGGGAAGAGTGTGAGCTATGGCTGCTCTCTCCTCTATCACAGTGAGTTATCGCAAAGGTTTGAAATGGATGTCATAACAAATGTGCAGGCTTGAGAAAAATTTCTGAGGTCAGACCTGAAAGGAGGCATAATGCCCCTTTCCCAAGACTGTCTCGTTCCCACAGGTGCCTGTAGATAACTATATGATGCGGAAGATGATAAGATATTCAAGCTTCTAAAGGCAGGCAGCATTTGTGGATAGGTCTGGCAGCTGCTCTGTGAAGTGGCTTTTGTTGAAAGCTGTGTCCCAGTGGTGTGAGCTGTACAAACTATGCTGCAGAGCCAAGGAAAAACACTTTTTTGGCACAGCAAAGAGTGTGAGACTGATTCACAGGATCACAAGTAGGTTGTGGCCTGAGAATCACTTTATTAAGCAAAGCTGTCAAAGCGGGAGTTTGTTTCTTAGGAAAATCAATTGCCCAGGTTCAGGTTATATAGTGCAGATGTGTCAGTTCCAGAGGGCAGGTTTCTCAGCACTCCCACAGGTAGCTAAGTTTTCTGGCAGGTGTCCACCAGGATTTCTTTGCAATCCTTAGCCCTATTCAAAACATCTGACTTTCATAAATAAGTGTTTTCCATCAGGAAAGTGTTCTCCTATAAGTTCTGAGTTATTTATCCATTGTTTTTTAACTAAAATAATTGCTCCTAATAAGGGACAACCAAAACCCCAGACCTGAGTCAGCACTCCTTCAGGAGCAAACAAATTACTTGGTGTTAATTCTTTAAATGTTCCACACTGCTAATTGATGCTTCTCACCTGAAACACTTAGTCTGAATGAGAAAAAAAAGAAAAGAAAGGTAACATTTCATTTTCTGAGCAAAATTCACGCTACCTAATAGAAAATTATTGTAACTTTGGGTGTAACTTTAGGAGTGGCTATTTAAAATTCAGTCCTGTTGTAGAAGGCCAGATTTCACAGTACTGTCTTTTATTATTTTTATTGGTTTTTAGTATACTTTTAGGAAGTCTAGCAGCCAGATGAGAACTGAATGTGTTGAACTGGGACATAGCTGCCTAACAAGACTAGTTAACCAGCAGAGTAGCTCTATCTCAGGGTTTGTTTAGATGTCTTTGGACTGACAATGAGAGTTTGTATATATATAAGCATGCCTAAATATCAGGCAATTGATATTCTTGGAACTCTGGTATATTCCTGTAGTACACTGCCTTGTAACTACTTTTCTAGGAGACACCTTAGTTTGTGGATTAGCTCTGATTTTAAATCTGTCTTATGATTAAAATTAAACATTTATTCCTGTTTTGTTGAACTGGAGAAAACTGTTCTTACCTTAGGACTTTTTGACTTTTTTTTTCTTTTTTTTACTTTTTTAAACTAGTAAGTGTTATTTTCAGAAACATTTCTAAACAAAGTTTTTTTAAAATGAAAAAATCAAACAATTTCTTAATATTTTTCTTCTCTACAGGCTTTTTGAGCCAAAACTAACCAATAAATCATGTGCCTGTCTGCAAATAGTTAAAGTTGCACCCAAATCTGCTTTTTTTTTTTTTTTCCCCAAAAAACGTTATCCTGTGTTGTATGAGGTGATTCTGCTTCTTTAACCCTTTGAAAGAAATCCACACCGCAGTGTAAATGCAGAGAAGGCTTTGGGATGTTATTCTGTGTGTTTTTGTAGAAGAAACCATTTCTCTGCTAGTCAAAGATTGTTTGTCAGAGCTATATGAGTCTGATAAGACTAGAATCATGTACCTTTAATTTTATTGGTTTAAAGTATAAGTAAATAGAAATGAGTGGGTGCATAAAGCATATTGATGGAATTAGGATTTCCAAACAAGGTTTAGAAGAACAAAAATGTCCCAAGATGCTGCCTGTCAGAGCTGCATGTGACATGGATGAACCACAGGAGTGTGATAGAAAAATCAGTTTCCATCAGAGAAGAGCAGCCTGCTACAAAAAGAGGAAGAAAAATAGTACTATTGAAACTTGTCCTGTACGCCATGGAGCCTCCTAGAACCACAGGGTAAAAATGAAGTCGCTTCTGGAAACTGGAGAGACGAAAGGCAAAACCTGACCTTTGGTTGTCGCTTTTGGAGAATGGGGAAAAGCTGGCTTTTGATGGCTTGGGTGACCAAAAAGAGCATTACTTCTGTGGAGGTTCCACAAAATGGTGATTGCTGCATTGATGGGAGATTCTTAATAGAAAGCTTGTTTGTTTTTGGAAATTGTAGGACCAAAAAGAATTAGGAAAGAAGAGGAGATATTTTTTTAAGGTTTCGGAATGATTCAAATGGTTTCAAGACAGTGGGACTTTCTGAAGTGGCCAACTTGGCTAAAATGCAATGCATGGAAATCTTACCCTACTCCCAAATCTCTTTCCAAAAGCTCAGCTTTGTTAAGTGGTTCCAGGTCAGAAAACCTGGACCTGGTGTTGTGGCATCAGTGTTGGGAGTAGCAGGCGTACTTTTCCTGGGGTGTAGATGAAGGGGCTCCTTTATAGAACTGTTTTTACAGGATTATCTCCAAGCCCCATCATTTCACCTATATGATGTATCAGGTAGCCCTGCTCATGTGAGGGACAGGAATGGGCAGCTCAACAAGAACATGTGATGCTGATGGGAAAACACAGGAGGAGCACCAGCCTGGGGTGCAGGAGAGGGGGAGAACAGGAGCCTCAGGAGAGACTGCAAATGGCAAGGAGGGCATGACAGGACACAGCTAGCCTGGGTGGGGAGCAGCAGGTTTGTTGCCAGTGGAAAACTTGGACTGTGCTCCTTTTCTGCTTGTTTTCAGGCAGACTGGCTTGCTTTGGCCTCTCGAGCTGAAAGAGGGACATAGGAAGGAAGAGCTTTCTCGTGATAAGAACAGAAGCCTGTGCTGTATGTTCTCCCTGTGGATCAAAACAGGAAACGTTGGCCGACAGCATCTCCTTCTCCATCAGCAATGCTGCTCTCCCCTGCCTGGCACTTTGAAGGTGTGTTCTTGCTTGACCTCATCCCTTCTGGTTGTCATGAGGTTAACACAAACTCATTATCCCATCATTTTTGTGATTGCAAGAGGATTTATATGCAGACTGAAAAACTGCAAAATAGATAGAGGCTTTAATTTTTCCTTATTTGGCTTCTGAAACCCTCTCCTTTTTCTCAGTGGGTCAGTATCCAAATTTACTCTTGATCTTGGTTTGACCAAGCCAGCTTGAACCCTCAGTATTTTCTCTCTCCAAAAGCTCTCATGGTTTGATCTTTCAATGCCTGTGTGATGACAGGAAGAACCATACTCTGGATAGGGCTGCAGGAGCGCTGAAAGGAAGGATCACCCCTTCCCTTAGCCCACTGGCCCTGCTGCGGGGCACTGCCAGTGACACTGCTGTCTTCCCCAGCCTTGCTGAGGGTGCACTGCATCCCACTGCCCAGGTCATTGGGGAGGATGTTCAATAGCATGGGGCCCCAGCAGGCTCCCTGAAAAATGTCACCCTGAATCAGACTGTGAATTGCTGACCACTGATCTTAAATCCTAAATGTCCCTCTGGTTTCCCAGGCCACCTTGTGGTTCACTCAGCCCATCCTTATTTCTACTTTGGATGCAAGAATATTGCATGTCAAAAACCTTGCAAAAGTCAAGGTATACTTTCCTATTGTTATTCTTGACATTTGTTCTTACATATATTTTTATTTTTTAAAACACCTAAATATTTAAAAATGTGTGCAAAACTTGTTTGAAAAATAAACAAACAAAAACAACAACTCAAAAAGCAAAAGCTATATCAAAGTTTGGTAGCTCTTCTGCAAGATATTTTTAAGTACTCTTGCTTGTAATTCTCAGAGGTTCCATTAAAAGTTTGAGACAATATCATCTCTACATGTTGGCTACTTTTATATTTGCAGTACCTAGTGTTACTAAGCAAGGGATAAAATTATTATTATCGCCGTCGAGTTACAGCCTAGAGACAACCAGGGGAGATGGGGGCCCAGAAGAAAATACAGAATTACTAAAACTTGGTGTTGCTTCTTGTTGATGTTCGGCTGCGGAATGAAAGACAAAACGTGAAATGGTGGAAAGTAAAGAATGCATAATAAAAACTAATTAAGACAAACTAAGAAAAAGTCAGGATTAATTATTGCGTGTTATGAGTGAGCTTTTGCTTAAACTGCCTGATGTTGCATAAATATTACATTCAACTTCAGAGAACTGGAAGGGTAAATTTTTCAGGAGAGTTTGAGGTAGAGAGCCCAGAGATTAAGATAAAAAAGAAATTTAGTCCCTACTTCTGTGCCAACTTCTGTTACACCAGCTTTAGTTGGGTCATTTCTAGCCACAGCTGGACCCTTTGATGGTAGGAAACATTTCTCATACCACCATCCTGGGACAGCAGCTCAGGCTTCAGCTCAGCAAAGCACATGCCTGGCTTGCAGTCTGTGTTTCTGATCTGCGAGGCACGTGGGTGCTGGCTGGGAAGTGCCTCAGCCCTGGGGTTGCTTTGGCTCTGTTACCAGCAGAGGCTGGTAACGTGGAGGGGAAAATCCTATGTCTCTGTTTGGATTGTGGTGAGAGGAAACTGTGAGCAAAAGGAAACCTTCCCTGGCTTGGGGTGCCAGGAGCCACAGGGAGACCTCCCTGCTCCTCGCCCTCCATTCCTGTGCAACCAGCCAGTCCACAGCTTCAGGGTAACACTGATGTGCTATCAAAACATGAATGACTACTTGCTGTTTATCTCACCAATATACTTTTAAGCCTCAGCCTCAGTCAGCGTTCCACACTGTCTGGGTTTTAATCTGCTTTCTTTGTTCTCTCACAGGCAGGTGATGGAAGCCCACTGCAAGCAAAAAGAAACAATGATTTCTACTGTCTCTTCCCCTAAAGAGTGACATTTTGACTTTGATTTCTATTCTTTTAAGTCACTCTTGGTTTTGCATTGTTTTTAGTTCGAATTGTACTTTGGCTGGTATATAGTCTTTTCCAGATGCTCCCTCTCTCTTTCTCCTCTAGACTGTACTCTCGATAAAAAGCTGTATAGATTGGGTCATTAGTCAAAATACATATTTCCAGCTTTTGGTAAAGCAGAGGATGATCCGAAGAACCTTCATGAGCTTTACAAATATGGCAAAGCTATTTTTTATAGTGTGTTCAGCACACCATTTCCACATGTGGTCACACAGATTTTCTGCTTCATCATGCAACTGAATAGAACACTTTAAGTACCTCAAACAAAAACAGAGGGCATTTCTGGAAGGTTGAAATAGGATCATACCAACTGTAACAGGTCAGTGTTGGTTTGCTTGAAGAGGGAAATGTTTGAACGGTGATTAAGGCTATTCTTAGCGCTAGCTCTTACCAAAGATCTCAGTCAGTCAGGTAGAGCTGGGTGAGTGCCAGGAGCAAGTTCCAGCAGATAACACAGAAATCAGTCGCCATTGTCAGTGTTTCCAGCAGTGCTGCTGTTTTCTTTACTTCATGGTAAAAGAAACAGGGCTGAGTGGCAGCTTTTGTTAAACTACTTCCTGGCAGCGTGCAGGATAAGCTTATTTGGAAACAAATATATTTTTCTAATCCTTGGCTAAGAAAACTTGACATCTATCCCTACACATGACGTGATGGCTCCAGCAGACTTTCCTACACGTATTGCAGCCAGGCCTGTCACTGCACACAGTGTTGTAAATATGTTGTGGTGGCCTGTTTCCGGTTGTGTGTGGTGTGTTTTTTTTTTTTTTTTTTTTTTTCCCCCCTCCCCTTTGCTCTGGTGTATGTCTTCCCTGCCTGTAAGGAAGGGTACTAAACTGATGCATGAAGAGAATGTGGTATATATATACATACACACACATATATATATATACACACACATATATATATTAGTATCTTCTGTTTTATTCAGATTCTTCCTTTCCCCAGGGAAATCCTCTGTGTGAAGACACCTGCCTACCCCTGAGAGAGGGTGTATTTTCTGGCACTGGAAAGAACCAGGCAATCTGAAAAAAAATTCCTCCTTACTGCCTTCCATGACTAAAACATTCATTTTCACAGACGTGACATCAGAAATTGGATTTGATGAGTTTTACTCACAGTTGTAAGATATCATTATGTGGATGAAATGAAGATTCATTTTTCCTTCCCCCTGGGAGCTGGGCTAAAATACCAACCCCCAAAACAAGATAGCTATAGAAAATGCTTCCCTTTGCAATAGCCTGTTCTCACAGCTTTTAATGCATAAACCTGATAGGAGGTTTTGTTTAAGATGCACATTATTGTATCAGTAACATGCATGGCAATTTCTTTTTCTACTAGAGATGTCACAATTGTTTATTTTCTTTAAATAATTTTGTAGAACAGACTTTCTTACTCTTTCAACATGTTCCTGATGGACTGTTTTATTAGCTTATGTTATCGTTGCTTTGTGCTTGGTGGCTTAGTAAGAAATATATTTACTGTGTGACTGAATTGGAAATAGATTTGCAAGGTGGAAATAAAGATGGCCATTCATGAGCAGCATGAACAAAGGCAATCCGCAGCAAGCCGTTACACAGGGTATGTGCCAGAGAGCTGATAGACCATAACCTCTGTGGCACTTGCTTAAAAACGTGCTTAATAATAACCCATTGACTTTAGCTGCTATGGTTTTGGTGCGGAATTGTTCACACTGACTTTCTTCATCCTAACAACGAGAAATGTTTGCAAGAAAGTATTCTAGAATTCCACTCCTTTAGTTTTGCCATAGTTTTGAGGCAAGGTTCATAGCAAGGGATGGCCCAGATGATGAATGGAGGTCAGCAATAAGATGAAGAGCAGGATGTCAGAGGGAGGCCTGAAGATGATTGTGTGAGTTTGCCTATATGCTGGAGATGATGGGAAACCTCACTGATGGGTGCTGGTGTGGCAGGGTGGCCCGCAGTGCCAGGTGCTTGGGGTTGGGCCAGCGAACAGTGCTCAGCATTTTTCACTAAAATACACAATGTTTTTTATTTGGAGAATGTCCATTGTGAGGAGTAGTTGTGAATGAGTTAAAGTACTCTAATTTCTTTTTTGTCTAGGTTGTCAAGCACTTCCAGATGCAGGAAGAAAGGCAGTATTTAAGAGCTATGGCTACTGAGTTATCATGCAACACATAGCAGTAGCTGGGTGCTCCAATTTCAGCCAGGACACTTCAAGAATTTGAGGATTTGTGGGATGCCTGTGTATGTACGTAAATGCCATTCTCTAATCCTAATCAACCCTTCCCTCTTCTCCACCTGTCCATGTTATTTGAGGCAGATGTAGTACAGAGAGGGACCATTTCATGGGCTGTAAGAACTGTGTGAATGTTCCATATATATACCCAAACCCTCTCTTCTGTCTACTGTTCTGTGTTTTTGAAGGTCCTGCATCCCCAGAGTGTTTGAGGGGTTTCTCTTATGGGTAATGAATCGTGGTTAAACTGGGGCACATGCATAAGGCTTATGCTGAATAGTTCTATGTTACACAGCCCTGCCAGTGGTGCCATACATATGGGTGAGTCTGTAGTGTTTGACTATAGGTTACTTCACGTCTGGTTGTTCCCTCTACATACAATGGCTATTCCCCAACAGCTGGCATCCAAGCATGTCATATGTTCTGAAAAACCTTGTATTTCTATGAAAACATGCAAAAAGCTGTGTTCTGTCATGGATGATGAAGAATTTAACCACAAACTGCAGGAAAACCCAGACTGACAATTGCATCAGAAGCTGATGATCCTTCCAAAGCAGAAGGCTGCAGATCAGATCCCTGTTAGGGAACAGAAGAGAACTTCTCTAATAGCCCCATTCCTCAAGGTGGGGAGATGCCTCACATCATAGTTACCTGTAGTGCCAGGGAACAGAAATAAATATGTGACAAGTGAGGATTTGTTTTTTCCCTTTTTTTTTTTTTTCCTTGAAAGATAGATATACAGGGTGAGAACGTATGCATTTTCATTTAAGAAGAGAAGCACAAAACTTGCGGGCCAGTCTGTGTGTGAGAGAAGGAATCAGCTTAGCTTTTGCCTGTCTTCATAGTGATCCAGTATATGATTTTTGGCATATGTTAGGTGTACCAAGAGACTTGTGTTATTGTACCTCACCTGAAGCTATACGTGGACTGTGGTGCTGTGCACAGCCCAGGGCCTTTGCTGCTTCTTTGCTTAATACAGGACACCTCCTTTCTCAGTTGTTCCCTGGAGGAGATTTTCATAGCTTTCTCATGGTGACCATACCATTTCCTCTGCTGTCAAGGAGCTAAAACTTGTGTGAGCAGTGTATAGACCACCTCTGCAGATAGCTGTGCCTGGTAATGGACACAGCAGGTCCTCTGTCCTGCATTTTGTCCATTGACTTTTGCTCTTTGTGTCTGGCAAACTCTGTGCTGTATTCCTCATTCCCAAAAGCAAGTGCAAATTTTGCAAGTGCAAATTTTACAAGTGCAATACACAGGTGGTGTTTCCGCAGCTTGGCCTCTGAACAAATAGCTCTTTCCCCAGGGAGGGTGGGCAGGACCAGCTGCAGCAGTGGTGGCAGCGGGTCCTGTCTGTGGGCTGCAATGCAGCAGAAGATGAGATGTGAACCTCTAGAGGTCACTGACACACCGGGTTGGCGATGAGGGGACAGCCTGCTCCAGGCAGGGTGTACAGCAAGCTGTGTGTAAAGAACAGCAAAGAGCACGGCAGATTTTGTGCTTGAGAAAAAAATGAGAGGCAATGCCTTGTCCATGGGCATGCCTGAGGCCCACAGAGGCACTGTAACCACTCCGTGGCTGATAGCTTAGGCTGCAGGCAAGCATTGTGAGCTGGAATGGAGGTTTAATTCATTTGGCAGCACTCAAGTGCCACGCAAAGTGCTGCAGCCGTAGGAACTGGGCATGGGGCTGGTGTCCTGACAAGTGGACAGGGGCAGCGGGAGCCCACTAACCACAGCGACCTGTGGGTACCATTGCAAAGGATGCCAGGTTTGCTGTGTAGCCATCTCCCCAACCTCAGTTGCCACATGGTGATGCAGAGTGCCATTTTTACACATAAGCAATGCCTAGATTCCCCAAATCACAAATGTGTCAGAAGAGGGAAGGATTAATTCATTTGTAGAGCACTTTCTTGTGCCACCCTGTAAGAAACCCCAAAGGGCTGCGAGAAACCAATAAACTGCTGATGCCAGCCCAGATTAGCCGTGTGTGTGAAACCACTCCACATTGGTATTAACAGAGAAAAGCGAAGAAGCGTGTTGTCAGGCAGTGAGCTCTGCCCAAGGGTGGAGGAGGGAGCTGTCGTGAAAGGGTATTTGAGCTGGGTATAACCTGGGGTCCCTGATAGCTGCTGTGGGGTGACCACGTGCCTAGCTTGGGCACCTGAAATACACTGCAATAACTGCAAATGTCCTTGGAACAGAAAAGCTGTCAAGGTTCCAGGGATGTCAGCTAGGGCATGCCTAGTAGTAATGCATAAGGACTGCTCCCTTTGTAGTTTATCGAGGTAAGGTCTAAGCAAATGTTTTCTTCTAATGTGTTTCCCCTTGAAGTCACAAAGTCGGATGAGAAAAGAAAGCTCTGTAGTTCACAACTCCAAATGGGTAAATGTTATTGAAAAGCCAGGACGCGGTGGGGAATAACACCGGTGGGGTCTGTCTGTCTCCGCTGACCTGGGCGTAGCTGGCTGCCTTTCTCAGCATTGTTCCTCCTGCACTCTGAGCTGGGGGAGAGGAACTCCCACCCCGCGGGGCCCCTGCCCACATCCCCCCGCCCGCCCCTCCTTCCTCACCCACCCTCCTTGTGGGGCTGTCTGCCTTCAGCTGGAAAATCTACTCGGGTTCGCACAAACGCCTCCTAATGTAAATATCAGAGCACTATAGAAATGGTCTCTGTTGGTGCCGGTTCTTCTGATCAGTGATTTTAAAGTGCTGACTGTGTTGGTTCTTATCATAAGCCCGTCTGAACAATTAAGTTTCTTTTGATCACTTGGGTGTGTGCTTTTTTTTTTCTTTTTAAGTACACTTTCAATAGTAGATTAATGTAGTGACCAAATACACAGACATATGATTTTTAATTTAAAGGAAATGATAGTTAATTTCTTTGTAAACTGACTAGACATTATCATGCTTCTCCATACAAAATAATGGTTTTAAATTACAGTTTTATAGAGCAAAATATTAATGGGGAATATTACTTTAAAACAGGTGATTTATGTCTGCGTAGGAACATGTGAAAATTGGCATACAGATTTTGAGTATGATATGTTAAAATTCGATGTAATTTACTGCGCCGTTTCACATCAACATCTGTATGAGTGCTTGATGAAGTATTTTGCTCACAGGGGTATGGTACCTGGGTACTGGTGTCCCTGAATGTATGTCTAATTAGGTATGGGTCAGTCCTGCATCTTGTTTCTAAGGGCTTGAGCTCCTGACAGCCCAATATCACCATCAGTCTCTGCTATTCAGTCCAAATGAACACAGAAGAGTTTTTCCCTCATTAGCAGACAAGTGCTCAATGGGACTTACTCCCTGAGATTTTGTCCTGGACTTTTCTTTGTACCTCTTGACAACACTGCATATTCCTGAATGTTTCTGTAACATCTCAGAAGCATTCTGCTCTATGTGGTATTAGACCCATACTCAGTGAAATATAAGAGAACTGGGGCTGTAAACAAAATCAGAACTTTTGTCTTAGTGTGAAGTTCAGTGCTCGCTACTAATGATTTGTGTTTTACAAACTCTCAGCAGACTAGAGCATGTCCCATCACTTGCAGTAGTGAGGAAAGTCTGTGGCCTGTTTTGTTGAGCAACACTATATTTCTGGGGTTAGCCCTCATGAGTTACAAGACACGATTTTTTTGATAGAACCATGAATATTCGAAACAAACCTCTCTCATTTTAAGCAGTTAGATCACAACCTTCTTGCAGCGTACATGCAGGCTGCTTTTTTAACATAGCACGTGACAGAACTGTTGCTCTGAACTTTTTGATGAAGATGTGACTAGAATGCTCAGCTTTTTATGCAAATAGTAGTACTGCAAGGACAGCACTGCATTACCCCCATTTGAGCTCTTGGATACTTTTGCTGGATGATGGTTTTGATATGTAAATCAGTATTTTTGCTATTTGGTGAAGACTAGACGTAAGTCAGACTCATATAATTAAAAACTAGAGTATATTTATGTGTAGTATTTCCCCTGCTCCTCCTTGGAGAGCTTTTGGGTGAAGTTGGACAGGTATTACTATGGCTGTTCCATATTGCTTAGGGTCAATACAGAAACAGGGCTCCACTCAGGTGCTGCTCACTGGAGGCTTCTGTCATGCAAAACTCAGGATTTCCTTCCTGTAGCACCTCTCTCACAATCATGTAATTTGTAGCTACTATGAGATATCTTATTCCATTCTCAGAAAATTGCCTCCCATGCTTTGAGTAGTTATACAAATTCCAAAATTTGATTTTGTAACATTCTTCATGGTGGTAACTCACAAGCATTTTCTTACACCATGGTAAATGCAATATAACTCAAGACCAGAAAAACTCATGTAGGAATTCACTGGAGGTCCAGCAGCCCAGAGTCCTGTTACAAGCAGTGGCCTGCAATAATTGCTTAAAAAAGAGGCTGAGGAACAGAAGATATAGCAAGTGGTTATCCTCACCTCCAGCAATTGATGTTTTAAGAATTTCCTGTACTAAAGTTTGCATCCGGACCATTGTGCCTAATAGCCACCAGTGAGTTTATTCTCCATGAATCCCCCCTCCCCTCTTTCCAATTCCTTTTCTGCTGTGACCTCCACAACTTCCTGTGGTAATTAATTCCACACTTAAATTAAAGAGTTATGTGGAAAAAGCATTTCCTTTTGTTTAAGTCTGATTATTTCTCTGGATGGCTTCTTATTTTTGTATTGTGATATGACATGAAAAATTATTCTCTTCAGACCTTTTTCATGACATTTATCATATTGTAGTCTCTACGATACTCTCTTCCTGGTTTGCCTTCATATTATTTTACTTTCATTTGCCTCTTTTCTTTAGCTTTGCCAGGCGTTCCTCTTGAAGAAACCTAAGACTAACTTGATTTAATCAGAATGACAAACTAGAAAGACCAAAGAAAAAATGAATTAACTTAGTCTCTCCTTCTACAGAAGCTCTTCCAAAACCTGCCATCATCCTGGTCTCCTCTGCCTGTACCTTTTTAGTTTCTTCATACACCATGATGTGTGTTGGTATGAACTACCGACAGTCCAGGAAATACATTTGCAACATTGCTCCGCACAATAGTGTGATTACTTTAACCACTTCGACCTATATTGCTTTCATAAAATTTATTTTATTTGTTTTGTTTGATAATCATTGATCTCTGATGTTTTTCATGTACTACCTTTCCTACATGCTTTTGGCTAACATAGTCTGTCATTATGCATACCTACTTAAGGTTATTTTTCACCCACGTGTATTATTTTGCACTCATTAAAATGTCATCTGCTGCTTTCTTCAGGTCACTCTGCTGTTCTCTGCTTTGATGTACTTCAGCACATCTTCACAGGTAGTTTTAGGCTGGATAAGCCTATATCAAATCGATTTGATTATTTTGAACAACTGAGGTCAGAAAGGCTGTAAACCAGCTTCTCGACTGGTCTGCTGAGTATATGCAAGCAGTGGCATAAAGTATGATTTAAACCAGTAATCTTTACTTTTTTTTTACAGAATTGTCCTCCAGATCTAGATTTACGTGAAGACAGCAATCATCTGAAACTTGTCAGCACTGTTCAACCAGGTCTGATTACCAGCTACTGCTTGAGTGAGGCAGAGAAGTGACCTGAATGCAGCTTTCCCATTTCTGGGCAATCTGAGTGCAGATGGGGAATTTCTCTCTTGGAATGGCAAAAATCTTGCAATCCTGGGTATTTTCAGTGGAGAGGACAAGCATGCAACTCTGACCAGCTCTGGCTATGGTTTGATGGGAAGAAGGACATTCCTAATCACTCTTCTCCTGATTTCTGTAAACCTTCCTAATGATTTTCACATCCTACCAGCCCATTTTGTTTCTGAGTAATTGCATTAAAGGTCACTGTACCTGAGTTCAGCCAATCATCCTGTGCTGCCTTCTGGGCTATTTTTCATGACACAACCTGTTTCTTTCTGTGGGCAGTGCATCCAAACAAGTGCCTTTCCATGCCACTGTCTGTCCAGAACAGAGAAGCAGGACCTGCCATTGCAGGAAGACCTCAAATGAAAAAAGTAAAGGTAGAAACATTGTCTTTTAATGCCCACCTGGGCCCCCAAACACCTTCTGCGTAAATTGCTGTACAAATAGGTCCATATACTCTACAAAAGCACAGAGCATCCTAAAAAGAACGTTGTCTTATTGTCTGTGTAGTAGCTCCCTCAGCACAGAGGGCACATACAGCTGCTCTTCCTAACACTCATTTTGTAGCCACTCCTCATGTGAAAAGAGTTGCTTTTCATAGCTGGGTCAGACTGTGCATCATGAGAAGTTGATGTATGTGCATCTGGCCAGCCAAATAGGAGGAGCTGCAATATAGCATGATGACTCTGGCTTTTTTATTTGCTTGTTTACAGGTAGCTTTTACACCCATCATTATGTTTGTGGTTGACTTTTGGGAGTATGGATTTTAATTTACTTCCCTTTATACTTGTGGATGAGAGGGTATGGTGGGCATATCCTTTTCGGTAAAACATTACCACATCCTGGAATGGAAAGAAGAAGTAGTTCTGTCAATATTAATGCACCTGGCTTTCCTCTCCAGAGGCTTGCATGCCTAATACATCGTTAAATCCAGTAAGAGAGAAGCACTGGCTCTTCTCTTTTTAAGACCACTATATAAAATAAGTGATTCTGAACCATCTGTCATGCTGAGACAGCATGTGCTATAAGAAGTTATGACATGTTATCATTAAATGCAATCTAGAAAGTACAGCAGCCTGACTGAAAATATATTTCAAGATCTTTTTCCCTTCTAGTGAATAATATTTACTCTGGTTTTGTTGAACAGGTTTTTAGAGATCATTATATTTAAAGTAATTACCACCAGTTCAACTCTTGTACTGACTTTGCTTCCAGATTAAAAAAAAAAACCCAACTTTATATATATATTTTTTTTGCCATGATAGATGATGAGTTAATTTATGGATAAAAATGAAGGATCAAAATCCTTCAGATCATTTTTCTGTTTCCATGCATATGTTAAATACTGAAAACAAAATGGTCTATGAGCTAAAGATAACAAAATCAGAGAAGCAATGTACTGAAAAATTCAGGACACAGGTCTTTTTTTAAAGGAATGATTAAAATTATCTAGTGAGAGCATGACAGCATTACTGTGACTGATATAGATTGTCTGTATTGGTGGACATAACTGAAAAAGAAGATTTTTTGAAAAGAGCTTTTAATGAAGACAGAGTGGTAGACATTTTGTGACTTTCAGCCAGGCAAGTTTTCTAGCTGGCCAGTCCAGTATGTGCATAATTTGTTTCCAGTTACTACCCGCTAGAGGAACTTGTTATTCATGCTTCCTATGATGCTAAGTGTATCAGCACTCCTGACTCCTGGAAATACCAGTTGCTAAGAATAATAAGAGAAAATAGAGCCAAAGGGCTTAATGTTTTAATTGTTTGCAAAATGTTCCTGGTGCCAATTTCCCTATTTTCTTCATGAGTTGGGTTTTTTTTGTTAAACCCATGTAAATTCTCCTGGCTGTTTCCATAAAATGTAGGTATTCTTTCTGAACTGAAACTCGTCTGTTGTTGCAGGGTGCAGGTGGCAGAACACTGAAATGTCTTTCAACTCATCTGCCCAGAATCATATATATGGGATGACACAATGGACACAGTTTTGGAATTACAATTCCACAACAGCTGTCATAAGTTTCTGGCTAGAAATATATATATGGGAATGGCCTAGAGATACCCACCAGCGATGCTGTTGTATGAGGTCTCCTCCTTGCCAGCTGTGAGTCTGCAGAAGAAAAGGATAACATGTGAAGGAAAGTGATATGGGAAGAAAAATCCTTTGTAGCAATGGTACTAGCTGCACTGCCAGCTCCAGAGAGAGACTTGCTTATTTTGTGTAATCAGAAGAGGCTGTAAAATGATGATGGCAAGTGAAAGGATTTTAGTTGGAGGGATGAAGCAACTGGTCTTGCTAGCTTATATCTGAAAAGGTAGATTTGTGTGACATTGATGAGACATCTTGACCCCTTTATAGCTTCCCTTAAGCCTGAAAACTTCTGCCTTGTAACACTTTGTGTATGCTCCTTGGGCTCTCTGAATGTGACAATGTGATAGTTTTATCAAGAATAACTTTGCAGAGTCCCAACTTTCAAGAGTCAATTTTGCTCAACATATGAAAACAGAAATTGCTTCTTGTGCTTATTCCTGCAGTTCATTCAATCCAGTCCAGGCTCTCAGTGGCAGTGGTCAGTGCCAGAGGCTCTGAAAGCATAAAAGAAACTGACCGTGTTGAAAAATTTGAGGTAACTTGTCTTCCTTCTGCCAACTTAAATGTGGAATCATAAGCTTTTAGGTAAGGTATAAAAGTTATTGCATTTTTAATAATTTAGAGGTTTATTATTTAGGTTTCTAGGTAAAGCCTTCAGAAGTTAAGATATGGCAAGCTAGTTCTTGCTTGTAAAGTTGTATTTACACCCCTCGCTTTTCAGTACGTACAAGAGGCAGAGGACATGTAACAGACCACCCACTGGAATTACAGCCAGGTGATGTAAAACTAATGGCACAGGGAATTAAAACTCCAGTCCAAGGCCACAAACTGTAATGGGTGCACTTGAAACATGGCTCATTTTACAGCAATCTCATGTTATATACATGAGACTAGTAAAGTGACTTCAGGCTCTTGGAATTCATTAACTTCAACATCAGGTCACTCAAGATTTTGCTGTTGTTCTGTTGCTGGTACATGGCCTCACTTTTGCTACTTGCTTTTAAACCTTATTATTTTTAAAGAAACCTTTTAAGCCATACTTATTTTCTAAATCGACTCAGACTTCAGGTACCAATAATAAACATTCATCAGAAACAAACACTGTGCCGCCTCAGTCAAGAATAGCTATCAGAACAGATCTCTTGTGCTAAACGATCTGGACTCTGATAGCCTTGCTGTTGTTGGTGTGTCACACATGCATGCTCGTTCTGATCACGCTCATAGTGAAGGTGTAGTTCTTGCCCTGTGTGCATCAAACTCTTTACTTTGCATTTTCCCAGGAATGAAACAATTGCCTTTATCTGATTCTCCCAGGGAAATGAAGCTGAAGTGCAAGACGGTAGCAGACAAGTCCACTGACAGGCCTGACAAGAAAACGTAATGGCGGCATAAAGTAAAGAGGGAATAAAACTGTGTCTGTTACCATTCCTGAGGAAATGTATGCATTGAGAAAACAGGGCTCAGAGCTTAGTAATTATGAAACTGGCCTTTTCTGGGAGAAAACAAAAGGATTATGTTCGCTAAGCTACATCTTGTCACTCAAAGTATGAAATGAAGGCTTCCTTTTTTTTTCATTTTTAAATTTTCTTTCCATAAAGGACTTGCAATTCTGTGTAATTATAGTGGGCACTGGAGGGAGGAAGGTGGGAGAGAGAAGTGGTACATGGGTGTTGGGGTGTTAATACCAAGCCACCACACCACTTGAACACAGCCTAGCAGCAATTCCCATTTAAGCTAGGAAAGGCCTAGATGTGGTCCTCATATGATCCTGCGTTGAGGTAGCTTTATTGGAACAAGAGGAAAGATAATTTAAAATCAAATATTCATGGTATCTATGTGATCTTTGTAAAGATTTTTTGTTTGAGTTTGACTGTCTCCATCTCTCCCTCCTACAAGATTGATACTGTGGTTTTTAGTCACCTCTGTGTTGTGTCATTGATAAGGAGCAGTGTTTACTGTGTTGCTCAGCTCTGAACAAGCTGTGTTGATGTTACAGGTCAGTCGGTGCCCATCCTGGAATTAAACTCTTGCAACCCCTCTTAAGTATTAGAATTTCTGCAGTGGGGGTGAGAGACAAAGGTCATAAAGTAAAAACCACTTGCCTATATACTGTATCTTCTTTTCATCAGTTACATTTGCGTGTATGTTTGATACTGTTTATTTTGCAGGTGTGTCACACTGACAGGTGAAAATTACTTGAGTTATCGGTTAGCCAACCTGCGTTGGTGTCTTTTATTTTGTGATCTTAATTTATCTGGTAGGTTGGTGGATTCTTTGAAGTCCCAAAAATTCTTAGGAAATTTTTCAAGTTCTGTTCTTTATTCATGTTTAATATTCAACGAATCTTTAAGAGTCTAAAAACTTCAATGTTGTCTTGCTTTTCTACTGGAACCACTGCTTGTTGGTTGCTTGTCAGCTGCCTTGATCTGCTTTTAAATTCTTTATGCAAATATGCTCTGTCAGCTGTAAAACTGTTGGCATTGACTTAGTTAATGCTTATGATTTTTTTTTTTCAGTTGGCTCATTATTTTCTTTCCATTAAAGGTGACCTACTTGGGTGGTAGCTGCCACAGGTGAGAAACATGGCCATTAACTCATGCAGAGGCTTGTGGTGCACAGTACTGACCAGGCATAGCCTAAAATAGCCCTGAACTGGACTGCTCAGCAAGGAGCTGCCACTTAAATGCTTCAACAGGTCCTCCTGAGAGAGGTGGGCATATGAAAAATTTCCAAGATCTGACAAAACCTGTCTGAGGAAGTAATGTTTAAGATATTCAGCTTCATTTATGCACTTGCTGTTTTGGCTTTTCAGCTTCATTTACAGCGCTGTGATTCAGTACTTTTGAATCTCCAGTTTAGTATGTGTTTTGCTGGCTGTCAAAAATTATAGTAGGTCTCAATGCATTTGAGGAAAAGGTGGGAGGGGGGAAATTAATCAATATTTTCAAGTAGCAAATGTTTCTTTTGAAGTCAGTGCTGTAAATGAAAGTAATAGTTAAGCCTCAAACACAGGTTTGATGACAAACCACCTGAGCCTATCAATAAATCAGCTTCTCTTCTATGAAGATCTTTTTCCCTTTGAAATTGTTTTACAAATAGTGCAGTCTCATGTCATGTGATAAAGAGTGGATCATATTTATGCCAAAAACTTCACAAGGCCTCCTCCCTGAGTGCAGATGAGTAGATAAATGAGCTAAACTAACTTCAGAAAATAGATTTTACATGAAGTGTGAGACACCCCACCCTTACCATCCCTCATATTTAGAAACTGGAATCCTGTTTTATTTTCCAAGGTGAAATATGTGTTTGTATTTTACATTAACTTTATTATACTGAGTTTATTAGTCTAATGATCAAGGATACTTTTGAAAGAGACCTGTAGAGCTCTAATCAAACATCATGATCTTTTTCAGCTTTGAGTTTCTGGGCCAAAGAATGCTCTTTTATGCTTCTGTGAGAGCGTAAAGGTCTATTATCTGGATTGTGCAAAAATTCAATGTGATGATGAAACATGGCCAAAACCCTTTGAAAACTGTGATGAGGTAGGTTAACAGGGAATGGTCTCTGAAACAAGGAGCAAATTACAGTTTTACCTGAAAATATGTCCCAGACACCTGAAGAGCTGTTAATACCTAATAACTCAGTCTGGCAACTCATGTGTGTCTTATGCACGGCAGCCCCTGGTCTGTATGATATAATTTTAAATTCAACGATTTTTTTCAATGTTGCCGTATTCTACCTTGAACACAACTCATTTTGCATTTAGTAGCATCCAAAAAAGATGTTTTCTTCTTCCACTGAGGGAAGCTGAACCCAAAAGAAACGGGGTTTTGTGTATATCTGCTCTGTGAACCATATCAATAAGAACTGACTTCGTGTTTTCACTTAGGTGTTTCACACAGAGACTGATGTCTTAATTCCAAATCTTATTCCTCCAGAAGAGAAAAAGACAAAGCAAAAGTCTAATCCTGCCTCTTGGGCTCAAAGCTGTGCAGCTGATTGAAACCATTATGCCATGTTTGAGATCTAAAATAGAAAGAGTCCCTCATATAAAAACTAAAATTCTCTGATGAAGTCTTGAAGGCAGCATAGTTATTTGTTTAATGGGGAGGACTCAAATTTTGGACATTTCATGGCCTCTCACAGGAAAATAAAGAGAAAATTCCTGAAAATCAAATTCTTTTGAAACATAGCTGCCAATATGACTGCCATGTATTGTTCTTAGGGAGATAGCTGCAAGGTTATTTGTTAGCCTAGAAACATAAATCATTCTGCAATCCCTAGAGAGTTCTGAGTATCTGCTTACAGACAGAATCCAAAGGCTGGGTTTATCTGCAGGAACATCCCCTAGGATTTCCTTAAGACATGAACCCCTTACTCCTCACACAGGCCAGACCGTGCTGTCAATTTTTGGTATTTATGGTGAGTGCTTGTGAGAAGGGATATGTGTGCTAATAGATGACATTCTTCATCATTAAGCTCTTTCAGTTTATGTTTGAGTTCTTCTCTTTCTTCTCTCTGCTTATGTGAGCCTCCCTTTGCTGTGTCCTATTTGCCTCACAAGTCCTCAAGCTCTAGGGCAAGCAAGACACAAGACATAAAAAACAGGTAGGTAGAGATTGTCCTATATTATTTCCCATTCTGAGATTTTTTTAAGTGACAGAACAAGCTTCAGGAAGCCAATCGTTTGCTTTTTATTCTGTATCACTGTCCACTGATAATTTGTTGTTCTGTAGGCATTGTTCATCTTCTCATTTTGAAGTATTTTCAAAGTGTGGCCTGTTTTTTCTTGGCAGCCATTTAAGACTGTCCTTCAGGGCTATCTTCCTAGCTCTTCAAGTTGCTGAAAGGTTTGTGTGCATAGAGGAGCCAATCTTGAGCCTTTCATAGCTGTCACAGTCTACCTGTTCTAGAAGAATTTAAGGTTTGTAGGGAACATCATATTATTGATTTTTTTTTTTAATAATTGTTTCAGTTCACTTATATGGAATGAAACTATTTTTTTCTTCAGAAAATTGAAATGTACCATCTTCAGAAAAAATGGAATGTGCCAGCAGTGCTTGATGCCTCTCTTGGTGCAGTGGAGTGTTACTGGGTAACATGTCTAGATAATCCAAACTAACATCATAGCCCTGCTTTAAAAAAGTATGAATGATTCTCCCCCACTACACTTCCTCCCCGACTGATTTGATTACTCATATTTCAAGGTTAATGTAAGTTGGGGTAAAATAATTCTATGTTGTCTCAGAGTTCTTGGTAGTGTCTCCAGCTCAGGCTAGTTTGAAATGTTTATAATAGAACCTAAAAAAACCCAAACAAGAGCTAAACAAACAGAAAAAGCAGGTCTCAATCCATTTCTATCTGATATGCCTTAGGTAAAGGTCTACAGAAGAGTCTTCACAATATTTTCCACCATTACTCTCAGTAAAGTTCCTACACAATCATCAATGGGTCTTGCTGTAGGCTGGGCTTAAAGCTTCAGTCCAAATCTTCTCTTGCATTGTAGGGTAAGGTTTGACATAAGATGCTGAGTAGCCTCCCTCATAGAGCTATGCTGATGAAAAACAACTGGGCTTACTCATCAACTGTCTTTCCAGGAGGAATTGTTTGTGACATACTCTATTTTATAGCTTTTCCTCTTTGCTGGAGTACAGGAAGATGAATCTTGGTGATCATTAACCTTCCAGTGCAGTATGCAGTCTGTTGGTACCTGGAATCTGTAATGTACCACCTAGCTTTCTGGAGCAAAAATTAAGAGCACTGTTACTCATATCAGAAAAAGGTGCAGACAGCCTCCCTTCCCTCAGTAAGAATATGTATGCATGTGCATGTCAGGGGAAAGGGAAGGATAGCAGGGAGAGAGCACTAAACTTCTGGAGCCATCCTGGTTCTTGACCTACTGCTGAAGCTGCTGCTTACCAGTATTGAACTAGAGTTTTGCAGTGAAGATTACAACAAATGTTTGACTGATGGATAGTTTATTTTCCTTTCTTCATCCTACTGACCATTTTAGATTTGCACTTGGAGTCTGTGACCTCATGACTACCATTCAAGCAGTTCACAACCCATGCTTTTGTGAACAGCCATTGCCACTGCTTCCTGAATAGGATACTACCAGGTTGTTACGAGAGTTCAATATTTCAGACCTGCATGACTGCAGAGTGGCCATTTAGGTTTTGTTTTGACAATGAAATTACTAACCTGGCAGATCCCAGCGGAGAAAAGGCCTGAGTGGTTTTGACACTGATGAGGCTAGGGTAGGTACACTCAGGGATCAGTACTTGGGGATTTCCTTGAGAATATTTAAGCATTGTGCAACTTCTTGTGCATATGGGATTTAACAAGTCTGCTAACTCCATGTAAGAAACCACTTTTCTATTTAGTAAAGAAACCACTCTTGGGAAAAGTCAGAACCTGATACCAATTTGAGTGGGATTTGGTCTCTTTTTGTGCTCTGTTTCAGTTTTCTCTTATATTGCATAAGGGGCATTAATCAACTAGGTTGTCTTAAGCAGCACCATTATTTCAAAACAGACTGGGGATATTCTGCTGAACCAATGTATTTCTGAGATCAGTGCATGACTCTACATCCTTTCATTGGCACAAAAGTAATTTGTTTCCAGTTTTAGTGTTCAAGTAGAGGACTCTTACCACTGGGAAACTTTATGGTGAACTTCATGCTCTTCTGTGGTTAGAATGACTGGAAATGATATTACAGACAAAGCTTCAGAATCAGGGAAGCTGCACAGCCACTCTTGGATCTGGACAAGAAGAAAGCTGGGTAGGAATTAGGAGAGGATACTTAAAAGTGTAGAATCCTGTGTCGTTTTGTTCCTTCCTATAAAGAACAGTTATTGTGTTGTTGAAATACTTCATTTATGATCTGAGACCTGTGGAATATAAAGAGCAAGCTGAAATGTTTTAAAGGTTTTAAGTCTTGGTAGAGTCTCAAGTTCAATCTTCACCTTGTTAGAAAGATTAAGTCAATGGTCTGTGCCCTGGATACAGATGCTATGTTTTGGAGTAGACTATCTCTCAGCTACAGTGGGTTGAAAAGAAAAAGGATATAAAAATGAAGAAAGACAACATTTGGATACAAACCTTAACTTCTGAATGTCATAAAGATTGTTTTGATTCATAGTAATATTAAGATCAGGAACTGTCTGAGGTCATAAACAAATTCTAATTAATGTGACCTTCTGCAGGATTTGAACTGAAGTTTCTAACATTAGTAAACATGAGCTCTATCACTATGTGTTAGATTTTCTTCCCCCTTACTGAAAACCTAGAGAACAATTTGAATATCCACATTATATGCTAGGCTGTAGTAGACTCTACAGTTTTTGGCAGGCATAAATGGAAGCCAGAGTTATGAAATTATGTATTTAGATTTGCTGAATGTACTTGTCATGTCTTCCTTTAGATCATGTAGTGCTAGTATTAAGAAAATCTCATTAAGTAGTCATAAACACATTTATTTTGTAGGCAATAGAGCAAGCTGTGCAGTAACATCCGTAACACTTGTGTATTTGCAGTGACAAAGTAGTGTGCCAGTTTTCTTTCTCATACAAATCATCCTTTCTATTATTATCTCCACCCTTGTTTACAATTTGCCTAGCATAATTGTTATGTTTCTACCTGAAAGAAAAGGGGGAGCTAGAACCACACAATTGTCTTTCCATGTCCAATCCTGCTTTTTACCCCTGGTTGCTGTTTGAACTGTTTGTGATAATGACTATGTTTATGATTCAAAACATCTCGGGAAAAACAGGTAATCAAAAAAGTGGAATAACTTGTTGAGTTTTCCTTGAGTTGGTGGGAGACTGAGTTTATCTTCTAACCACTAAAGAAACTTGAGGGAGTATTTGCCTTCCTGTATTCAATAGGACTATGGTTTAAACGCAATCACATTTTTGCAAGTTTCTACTGCTTCTGTGATGCGTAGTACTAATTAACATTAAGTCCAGTCTACCCCATTCTGAGGGTGAAATGGCTCTAATGTGGGAGTAAGTGGTATTTTAAGGCTTTTTTAAAAACAAACAAACAAACAAACAAACTAGAGTACCATAAAGCATTCTTTAAGCAAAGAGGCATCAGGTCCTAGGAGATGAAGTATATCAAAACAAAACCAATAACAACATTCCTAGTGGTTTGGCCTGTGCTCAAGAGCAAATGTGTGGGAAAATAGAATGACTGAAGATGATCTGATGGAGAATAATGGATACGTAACTCCATGATTAAATTCTCTACAAATCATGTATCTTCCCACTAATGAGTTGCTGGAAGTCCATGACATGACCACATCCATCAGTTCTCCTGGAATGGTTGTGACATAGTGTCCAAACTTGGCACTTTCTCAATGTGGCATTTTGTCAAGATTTTGAAGGGTAAATTCAAGTTTCCAAATTCATGGGTACAGTCATATCATTGGAGACCAACACTATGAGATGGCACCAAGAAAGGCAAAAAGCCATATTCTGCTTTGATCATTGCACAGATTTTGTGGCTACAGTTTTATAACTCACTCTCAACTCCCTGACATGATGGGTCACAATTAATTTTCTTCTTGTGTCATAAACATCAAGCAATGAAGAAAAAAACCTACAAGACTGGAGATTTTCAAACATTGCACAAAAGTTTAAGAAGCACCTTATTTGTCTAAGAATGAGAGATACTTAACATGAATTACTTTCCATAATCAAAGTGGCCCTGATGGACCATTAGTCTTCATGGTCCTCAATTCAGCAAGTAACAAAAAAAAGAAAAATTATATTGTGGGATAAATGCTTGTTTGACTCTGCTTAAGCAGACCTTTTTTTCATATGAGTGAAATACTATAAGTGCTTTATCAATTTATTTAATGTTGAATTACTACATTGCCATGGAGGTTTATAAGCATACTACAAGGGATTTTCTATGCATTCCATTCTAAGTTGAATGAGTCAGTTTAAAAAATTTTTAATGAGTCACAGAAATACATACATTGTTTCATGTATGAGTCACTCCAAAAAAATGATCAAACATTATTTTTCAAGTTTAAAAATTTCTTAAGCAGGAATATTGCAAATACATGACCATGATTGTGCATTTCACAGCCTTCTGCCTTCTGGTTATTTACTGCTTCTATTACGGCTACTGCTGAAGAATAGGAAAGGTGTAGAAAGGTGTAAAATATATTTCTCAAATTTATGAATAACAAAATAACGAAGATCTTAATTTCAGCTAGGTAGGAATGCACTGCTATTGTATGGAACTAAGCAAGTTAACTTTGCATGCTCTGGTACATTGTCTGTTTTAATCACCTCACCTCTCTCTGAAATGCTAGCCAAAACAAACTCCATTATTTCACTTCCAATAACTCTAACGCTCTTTCATTTTTAGGGTTTTATTACTACTGTTAAGTTTAAGAATTCAACATCCCTTTTAGATATAAGCCAAAATCATTAAATTACCCCAGAGAATACTGGACTAACTTTTGAGCCCGCACGCCTTAAGCCGATGTCAGTGAAATGATTATGACAACTGGACCCAGGACTGACAAAAGGAAGGGCTGATTTCTGTAGAAATTACATCCTGACATCCTAATTAAGACCTTCCTTTCTGATATCCAGTGGTATGTGAGGCAGCTTCCTTTCTCCCCTTTCTTTGACACAACTTGTTGAAGAGGAATGCAAAGGCTGGGTGTGATCTTCCCAACATCAGAGCGAAAGGAAGTAACATACCAAACAGATGATGGCATAAGTGCTGCTGAATCTAATTGTACCTCCACCCCTCTGGGTCACCACTCAGCAATATTTCAAAAGGCTAAAGTCAATAGTAATAACAAAAAGCCCATTCAAGGTCTGTCAGTATTAGAAGTGGAGATAGAAGGAGAGCTAATTAAAAACTGAATTTATTTATGTGCCACAAGTTTTATTTTACTGAGTTAGCTGTGCTCAGGCACTTTGCAAGTTCAAAAGGTAAGGAGACTTCTGCACCAAGAATACACTGGGAAGTGCTGACTGCAACCCATCTTTATAGAGCTAGGTAAACCTGTTCAACATGAACAACAGTGCTGATTCTCCAGACAGGCTTTATTCTGAACTCAGTAGTGTGAGGATCATTCCTGATGGTATTTTCTTTGCGGGAGACAATGGAAGTTGAGATGCTAACATCTTTTATTAACTGTCCCCCTCTCCCCCCGCCGCCCCGGAGCTTGCTCACATTTCTCATAGCTGATGGTGCATTCATTCATGTATGAAAAACTTACCGCTATCTATCAGATATTACTTTTTGACACCACTTTCCTGGAAAGAAGTGATTAGTCAGACAGCACTCCAGATGTGTTCATTGAGGTAGGGAGGGATAACACCAGCTACCTTTCTGGGCAGAGCTGCCTCTGCATAGTTTTGTTGCTTTCTGGCTGCACTTCATGTTAAGCACTTCAGCCTGCCTTCAAGTTCCCTTGGCATCAGGAGTGGCAAGAAATTAAACCAAGGCCTAAATGCATTGTATGGTCATTGTCTAAATGAGCATCTATGTACTTGTGGAGGAAGTTGTGCAGGGCTGTTCACCTGGGGGACCCACTCCAGGTAGTGGTGGTAACCACTGAGCCAAGAAGCCTGTTTAAATAGCTGTCTGTGTGGCATAGGCTGTCTTTAATGGAATTATTTTTGCTGTCAGAGACAGCAAAAAAGAAGTCCAAAGCCATGGTTGGCAGTGTAAACACACAGGCCAGAAAGGACACTGGCTCAAGCATCTCACAGTTGAAGTTTAGTCCTCTGCAACAGCAGGGAACATGTAAGCTGTGATGAAAATAAAGATATCAAGAAGTTGTTAAGTCTTCATTAACTACCTCCTGAGGAGAGAAGGCCTGCCTAGATTCAGGCCAAATCCTCCAGATGATGAGCCAGCCATGCAGTGCAAAGTATGTGCAGCTAACGACCCATGGCCACACACACATGTTAGCACTGAGCACCCATTTACCTTTGCTACCTTCTCTGTATGCTTTGGTATAGTCTTTAATTTCATGGCAATTTGTTTATGTTTTGCTTCCAAATATGTGGTTTAGGATTCTATATACCAAATTTCAGGAAAAAGAAATTGTTTTTCACAAGGTTACCCAATAAAATCACAACAGTATATTTTATGAATGCTCAATTGTTTTCTAGAGAAGAAAATTAGCCCTGCACTCTTGCATAACCTGACTATCATGATGATGCACTGTGCATGAATGATGAAAGAAAAAGATTTGGCAAGGAATTAAAAAAAAAAAAAGATGAAAAGTACATTAGAAGTTTACTTTCTAATCTCGAGAAGATGTATAAACCTGGCAATATTAAGATGATTGCTTTGGGTTACCATAATTTGAATATCGTTTAATCTCCATAGGTTATATTTTTCTATGACAAGCTTTGATAGCAAAGTCAGTGATAATGAGAGTTTGATGCTTTACTTATGGACAATTTTGCTCATAGCTCAGTGATGCTGCTGTGAGATATCTTGTGATAATTTGTCTGAGAAGGAATAACTCTATAATGTTAATCATTACTTCTTTGATGTGTGGTGTGGTTAACACACTTAACATACCTGATTCAAATAACTTAGCCTTGATACAGAACTATCTCATCCTCTAAGTCATATTGATTTTTCCACAGCAAAAAGAGCTTGAACTCCGTAATGCAAATATGTAGAACATGCAGATTTATACCTGTCCACAGATATGCTGAAGTTCCCTAGAGATTCATGACAAATACCAGTATCTAAATGTAAGAAATATGAATTAGAATAAATATTTCACAAACTTCCTGGAAGGAATATAAAGAATAAGACAACATAACGTGAAGGTACAATACATGGTACAGGGCCAGCTGTAGGAAATGCACTGTGTAATTCCTATGGGCTGAAATTCCTTATCTAAATAAAACAATTTTAGAATCTGTTTTATAGAATCATTCAACAGCCAAGATGATAACAGCAACCTTAAAATGGAAGGGAGGCAGATGAGGTCACAGGAGCATAGAAAACAAAATGACACTGGAAAATCTCAATTATTGCTATGGAAGGGAAGAAGGAATTACTAAGGTACTTTGAAGCAGTACGCACAACCCATTTCAAGATGCAAGCAAAGTGGCATTAAAGTTTTCTAATTTTTTAAATTAGAGAGAGAGCAAAGTCAGAGGGTTTTTTTAGCCATGGATAACCAGGGTCAAAAGGAACACTCAGGTGAAACAGAGTCACTACAAAAAAGTCAGATTGTTTCAGTTGGTATTGATCTTGGAGAAGGGCACTTTGCCTGTGGTCCATCACTACAGAAAGAGAGAATCTAGAGTTTTAACTGTCAATTTAGAAGTTAGTTTAGAAAAGTTTTAGAAGACATTCATATAATGAATAGTAAAAAAATTTCCAGGATCAAATGGTATTCATGTGAGAATTATAAAAGGATTCTGATATAAATATTTACATCACTTAAACATAGTTCAGTGGTCACAGAAGATGAATAGCATGGTGCTAGTCTTTAAAAAAGGTATGGAGAAATATCGCTGAAAACACAGACCAAAAAGCCTGGCTTCTGTACACTGTGAATTTATAACAACTGTAACAAAATAGTAGAACCGAACATTTACCATAGACATGTATGGCTTTCTTTAGGAATAGGAAGGATCCTTTTTGCAAGTCATGTCTCACAAATCTACTAGAATTGTTTTAGGGAGCTGAAATTTTATCTATATATAGATCCAAAGTGTGAATCAGAACAGAAAAAAGGCTTTGGAAAGGTTCATTATTGAAGAATAAAGGACTCAAATTCTCAAAAGAAAAGTGAGCTTATTTTTCTATCAAAAAGCAAACAATTAATAGATAAGAAATAAATAGTAACAACAATGCGTCATCATTCACAGAAGATTGCCAACAGGAATGAAGGTCCACCTCAAGCTTCTTTAGTACTGACGTGCTGACCAGATTGCTCTTAAATGATCTGGTATGGGGATAAGCCTTGAGTTGGCAAAGTTTGCTGATTACACAGTTGTTGGGACAGTCCAACCAAAAGCTGACGGCACAGGGTTGCAGAAAGATCTTAGAGCATTGACCAACAGGATGATAAAGGGACAGATTAAATTTAATGCTAGTAAGTATGAAGTAATGCACATGGGAAAAACAGCAATTATTATAAGTAAACAACAACCTCTGAATTAGCACTCAAGAAAAAGATTTTTGAAAAAGTTGTTTCACTAGGGGTTAAAACCCCACTAATACTGTTATAAATTATTACTAGCTTTTAGTTGTATGGTGTAAGAGTATAAGCAAGGGAAGGTTTCCAGACAGAAGTATTAGCTTCATCGGTAACTTAACTGTGAGAGTTCTCAAATATTACCAAAGAAATAAAGAATGAAAAGAAAAAAAACCCAGAAGCCGCACTGTGCTTCTGCAAAGCCATGATTTATCTGCGCCTTGAATATTGCATGGAAACCTGGTCACCCTATTTCAGAAAAGTAGCAATAAAATTAGAAGGTAGGTTGAGAAGGTTGTCAAAGCTAAACAGAGGTGTGGAATTGCTTCTGTCTGAGAAGAAATAAAGAGGAACTCTTCATCTCAGATAATAGCAGGTGATACATGACTGTGGTGGATATGACAGAAATGTTGAAATCATAAATGGCACAGAGAAGGTAAGCAGAGGATAATTTCTCCCAATGCAAAAGATTGGTGCAGTTAGGTTAAAAGTTATAACCAAATGAAAAATAAACTATCTCTCCAAAAAGTATATAATCAAATTAAGGAGTCTGTTGTAACAGATTCATTAGAAGTAGAAATGGATTAAAAAAGAGCCTGGGCAGCTTTGCAGATCATCATCCATCATTGGCACAACTTCCAGCTTGACAAGTCCCTAAATCACTGAGAGAAGCTGAGAAGATATATTAGCAGAAAGGTCACACTCTTCATGTTCTATTTGTCATGTTCCTAAGCACCTACTGCTGGCTACTGTCACAGTCACTGTGGTGGGGTAGACAGACTGGTGTCTTAACATCAAGTAAGTGAATAATTTTAAAATCCATCCCTGATAGTGGAAAAAACAATCAAAGACGCCTTATTCTGCCAGTATTCCAGCACTATGACTCATTTTTTATCTAATTCAATCTTCATGCCATTTAATCATGAGGTTTCTCAACAAATATTTGCTTTTTAATAAGAATGATAGAAATTTGTATATTGAATATGATCTTGATTCTTCCTGTGCTCAGAGGAGCTGACTCACCAGTTGATGCTAATATCCAGTTTGTACTTAATATGTTCAAAATGTAAGGGTGTAAAATTACTCACATTGCTCTTCATTAATTTACATATTAAATGTTCCTCATCCTACTGCGGTGAGTGAACAAATACAGAAAATGACAACAGAGAAGAGTTTCTCCTTCTGATGTGGGGACCTTCAAACTTTGCACTGGGCTAAATGACTTTGCAAGATTCAGTGACTGTGCAGAATTAGACTCAAAGTGTGTGGAGAAAGTATACATATATACTTATGCACTCTCTCTGGACAGCAGAAATTCATGGGTACAGAGAACTGTTGATGTCACCAAGTTGCCTGCAGAGTGACAGAGCCCATAATGCCTCTCACTCTAAAAAGTGGCTATGGATTTGATGTTGCTGGGTAGTATAGAAAATGGCCTTGCTCATGAGAGAAAAGTCTTCTGGAAAATACAGTCCTTCTGAGAGACGTGAGATGGTAAGTCCCTCTGGTGGGAGCAGATGGCTGACTCATGTCTACCAGCTTGAGCAGAGATGAATTTAGTCCTTTCAGATTCACTCTCTTTCTGTAATTACAGTTTTCTTCTGCCCATGCTGGGTCACTGAGTGAAGGGTGACAGCTGAGGACAGTTGTGCGTGACAGAGCTGGGAGTATTTAATGTTCTGTCCAGGTCCCTGCCATGGCATATCAGGCTAAAGAAGTAGAGAGAAAACATACCCTTGTGCTAGGTTTGCACCAGCAACCAGCACCTCTGGAGGAATGAGGAGGCTAGAAGAGAAGGTCGTGCACCCTCAGACCATAAAGAATTCTGCAGGTGAACTTTTGTGTTTCATATTTTTTTATGTAAGTGTTTGTATGATTTTGTATTTTTAGAACCCAGGTTGGATTGAGCAAGGGCTGTGAGTTCATAAGACTTCTAAGCAATTTTGGGTAATTTCCACCAACAACACTGAAAGCCACTGCTGTTGATGATTCTAGCATGTACAACATACATATTATAGATTCAGATAAAATCGTCATCTGTTTGCTATGAGAAAACTAGGCAAAGACCTTCAATATCAGAAAATGCCCAAGTTTTCTGTGTGACCTGAAGAAAGAGGCTTATGTCTTGATTTCCAAACCGCAGCTCCTGGCTCCCATGAAATGGCTTTCAAGTTAATTGTCTCCTCAAGGTTATTTCTCAGGCTCTTGGCATTTCTGTTGGCTTTATTGGCTTGTTACTCAAGCCTGGCATTGTCTTTTGGTTATTCCTGCTATTCATCTTCCTGCTGCTTATCTTGGCCTCTCTACTCTCTTTCTCATCCTCCCCCAACAGAGTTGGCATTACTACCTTCCCAAGCTTTTCTCTTAGAAGCTGTGACATTTTTTTCATCTCCCAAGGCACATCTATTAATTCCTCTAGCTGTTTCCTTGTCTCTACTAAGTTTCTCACCAGTTCATTTCCCCAAAGCTTAGCAGTGTTATAGCACACCTCTTAGATATTCCAGGACATTTCTCACCCACCACTATACCACCACTTCATTTACTTTGTCATATGTTTCATCTGCCCATGGGTTTAATCTTTCATGATTCCCTTCTTCCCTCTCCTGGCTTATATGTGAGCTGCTATGAGAAACTCCGCTTTGCCAATTCCACTTGATCAGAGCAACTAGTGCTGCAGCTGGGGATGCACTACACAGGTACTTACTAGGTCCGGTCTCCCAACCTTCAGGGGCCACGGATGAGCAAACAGAACACCCCAAACCTTGGCCTGTGAACATCAGTAGGACAGGAAATAGGAAAGAGGTTCTGGCTATAGCTGTGCACAGACACTTTTTGAAAATGAAAGAAAAATGCATGAAGGTGGATGAAAGCATGTTTGCAACAACAACAAAAGAGATCTCTAGCAAGGTTTCACCATCATTGCACTGCTTACTGTATTGGCTCTCCCAGACAGGCTGTCTCAAAATACACAAAGAAACAAAGACACATGTCTGACTGTGTCCAGGTATGCACTTTCATTGTCCTTTGACAGCTCCAGAGAGTGAAGTGACTGCTGAGCCCACTTCCTCTGGGTGCTGCAGATTCATGTGCTCTCTGCACCCTTTCCAGACCTGCTGGTGGTGTTGCCTCTTTGGTCTCCAGAGTAGTTACCCATTCACCAGCCCCACCAGCATCTTTAGCACCAGGATCAGTTACTCTGCAGAAAACCAGCTTGTGGGCTGTAAGCCTGAGCAGCTCAAGGGCCTCCCTCGGCTGGTAGGCACCACAGCAAGTCAACAACATGCGAGTACGAAGAGTCTGACTTTGGTCTTTGCTTGGGGCATCTGTGAACTTTTTGCTTTCTCTCGCTGTTGCACTGCATGCTCAAGTTGTTCAGAGGAGAGTGTGTACCTATCTACTTCTGCTCGTTGCACTGTGAGACCAAAAGTCTCCTTGCATCCTTCTCCATTCTGCATTGCAATTCTGTGCTCAGCAATTGTTTCTTATTACCTAGTATAGTCTGTATCAAAAATAAAAGGTATATGCCATGAACAAAGGCTGTTATTTTTAGATAGCTTCTTTCCAGCCCAGTTAAAGGATTTTCTGTGTCATGTATTTTCACTGTAGCAGGCACTGATTCCTACCCATCAGTTTACCGTGTTCAGATAACCTGTTCCTGGAGTTTGTGTGGGTTCTGACTTTAATTTGCCTATTAATGAAAAAGCAGCAGCACATCAATGGCATTTTTGCAGATGAATCCCTCTGCTCTGATGAAAGAATTCATCTTCATATTCAAAGAATGCAGTTGTCCTGAGTCAAGTTCTGCTAATCAGAACCTATAAACAACCCAGCACTGATGAGCAATACTAAGTAGGGGGAATGCAGATAATCAAAAGAATGCAACTTTGCGAGTAAAGCACCTGAAAGTACATGAGTGCTTCTGTGCAGAATACTCTTGGTGTACATAAAAATAAATAAATACAAATGAGAGCATTTTTTTTTATCACGTAGGAGCTGCAAAGCACAGTGACTCAGCGGTATGATTAACAAATTTTATTATTGGAGACAAAAATAACATGCAAGCATCCAGCAATAAGAAAAACATACAAAATTAACCTTTCCTTGATAATATCCTACACAATGTCATTTCTTGCTTTGGGCCATATCAAAAACATTTTACTAAATGAACCTTTTCTAGAAGAGCAAGCTTTCTATCTGGGAGATCTCAATCTCCTAAATTAGAGACAGAGCAATAAAATTCAACTTGGAGGGTCTGCTTCACCTTTTCTCTGATAGTAAGGGACTAAGTGAAGGCATCTCTGAGAAAGACTCAGAAATTAAACCAAATCTCAGGAGATGTCTCCCATATATCATGGTAGTGTTAGCACTGCTTTTCCTGATCAGTGTTAACTGCAGCTTGATGCTGTGATTTGTAATTCTGTTTCTTTGGCAATGCTAATTGGACCAGCAAAGAAAGCACATTATCACAGCAAAGCCTCTTAGCATCTGTTTCTAGGTTTTGGAAGATTTTTCAAGAGTCCTTCAAAACATTTTAAAAGACCTTACTCTTTCAGTGAATATCCAAATTACAGAAGTCATGCAGTTACAATAATACACTGACTTCCTTCATATAAAGTGTAGAGTTTTTTGTCCTTTAATATAATTTGAAGCTGGGATAGGATGGTGAGATTCTGAAAATAATTAAATCAAATTTGAAAATATATTATTCAATTTACATACATCTCAAAATTATGGGTAAAACAACAAAAGAAAATGAATGATTTACCTTTTCTTCTTAGGCAGTCACACGGGACAAATTAAAATTTTAAGTGATCAGTAATAAATGATTGTTTTAGGCCATTGTTCAGTAATTCAGAAAAATGAAACCTTTTTGTGCCTTGAGGGCTAATTTTCCTCACTCACAGACATGAATTGCTTGTCTTAACCGATAACATTAAGTAGACCAAAAGGGCAACATACTTAATTCAGGACGACATGCAAAACAAATTCCTCAAATCTATCCATTTCACAGTCCTAGACTTTTCAGAAGCAGTGGTCAGCCAGCACTGCACTCACCCTCCTGCAGCCACCCCTCACCCCAGGGTACCCAGGTGGGGTGGTCTTCCTGCCCCTATTGTCCCAGCAGCTCCCTGCTCACTCAGTTTGCAGGCAGACTGCTTCTGGGAGGTGGGGAATTTTAGGCAAAGCCCAGGTCGTATGCAGAACAGTATTTTTAAGCTGAACGATAGTGCCAAAGTATCATAAGGCAGAGCTTTCATCAACCTTCCTTCTAAAATCCCTGCTGGAATAGTAAATGGAGGCCTCGCAGCAGCCTCCTGGGAATGCCTGAGCTTCAGAGAAAGGACCAGCCAGCATTGTATGCTCTGAACTCTGTCTCTCAAACATACACCTCCAAAATGTGCATTAGCTCCTGGAAACAACCTCTTCTGTCATGCTTTAGGTTTCACAGTGGAGTGATTTTGAAGGACTTTAAAGGCAAGAAGGTGTGTGAGGTTGATAGTTTGTTTTCAGTTTTGGTTTTTTGTTTTGTTTTAACTCCTGACTGGAATGTCTAGATCAGATATCTACACTTCACAATGATCATAAAATGATCTCAGCAAAACACTACCCAGCTATTTCTGTTGTCTCGTGCAGGCAGGCTCACACGACCTGCAGTTTAGCTCCCTTGAGCATGGTTTGCAGTTTGGCTGCAGTGATGTGGGATTCATTTGGGGCTGAAAGACCTTCTTGGGAGCCCAGATGAAGAGGTGATTTGTGCCCAATATTAAAACTAGCCCTGATGGGGGTTTGTTGTAGAGACACATCAGTGTTGATGCATAACCTGAGGTGGGCAGGACAGGTTGGTAAATGTAGTCTGCAATGCAATGTGCTCTTGTGTAGGTGGTAAGGAATATGTTCAGCCCTCAAAAATAGCCATGCAGCCCTTGAAATGACAATGGGATTTACACATATAAGTGAGAGAGCAGCTGAGCTGAGATACTGGAGTTGTGACATCTGTCTTAAGATTTTCCTCTGCTTGGTTACTCATGATCTTCCATTAAAATTTTGTCAGGAGTGCACACAGGGGACTGTGGAATGGGAGGTAAGTAAATCCTATCTTCCTGACGGAAGTGTCAGCCCATGTTGGGCTGTGTGGTGGATGTGTCTTCAGCTGAAGATTCTTGCAGATATTGCCCAGAACCCCTCCTTCTCAGTATATTTTCTGCACTTGTTTTAACTACCCCGACAACAGGTATCACATTGCCTTGCAAATGCATGAGTTCCCTGTACTGGACAATAGTAATTTGGGCAGGAGTAAAGCACACTGTTCTCTCTAAACCATTGCCTGAGAAGTGCAAAGGAATTCTCTATCTGCAGAAAAATCCCAGGGATCCCCAAGGAAGCTTCTCCAGCAATGTGAAATGACTTGAGTTCTGAGTTTATGTGTCCTTATTGTGAGCAGCAGCAGTAGCCTCTTGGCCATTATTTATTTTTGCTGCATATGTATAAGGAAGAACACAATACCTTTTGGATATTGTGGTTTAAACCAGCACTATTCATGTCTTTTCCCAGGCCTTCACAAGCTGGGAAAGTCACCTTGTGTTCAACCAATACTGGGTGTATCCTGCTTCAGCTATTGTCAGGGAGCCAGCATTTCATCACTCGGCAAGCACATTGCAGTCACATAATGGAGGCAGGAACTCAGCTGAAATAAAGCAATGCTGAGACCTTGTCAGAAATGTAAATGACATTGCACCTATTGTTAACGACGTATCCTCCATTGTTCTCACAGTTGTTTCCCAGCCGAAAAAATGTTGGGGAGCCTGCATGATGAAACCAATGCCTGCTTACAGTAACATGCTCCGTCAGGAAGAGCTAACTGATCTCATGCTTCAAATAGCATACGTTTGTGGCGAGGAAAACTCAGTGCTGAAACCCAGTGTTCATAGCACTGCAAAACTGTAGCTGTGTAGTTTCCACTGGCTATGTCAGCATTGTGAGAAGGCTGAAAATGCACAGTTTACCACAGCCTGGGAGGAAAGGTGGTTCCTCCTTACCTGTGCTGGAAGTAAAGCTAGAAGAGTCTCACCAGCCTTGGTCCAGAAAAGGAAGGGTTGCACTTCAAGGGAAAGTGAAAAAACAAGAATTTATATGACAGCCAAGCAAAGAAAAATTCTAGCCCCAGTAAGTTCATAAGAGATTTCTGGGTACAGTGTTTTTAGCTGTCCTTAAGGAAAGGAAACCTGAAAAGATGGTTGTTTTTAGAAACCGAGAATAAATATGCAGGCATGTTGACAGATGCATTATTGAGAGAGAGGTGAGATGCCATTTTCTGCAAGCGTGTTACTTTCAGGCACCTTGCTGTGAGTATTTTGATCTATTTCCATAGAGTGATACGAGCATTTTCCATGATGCTTATAATCCAGGCTTTCAAGGCTTGCTTATGAGGACAGGGCTTGCTTGTGTGTATAAATCTGGCTGAGCTGGAGCACAGAGGACAGCCTAACTTAGAATTTTCCTTATGTGAGTTTTCACAATGCTGGAAAAACTTCTTATGCTGAATACAGACAAAAGTACCTTGATCAGCTTACTGAATACATTTTTGTAATAGGTCTTGTTGAAGTGATAGATATTTTAACCTTTTGTGTTTTTAAACCACTCAAACAACTCGAATTTCAAATGGAAAATTGCTTTGGAAAGGAAGGTGAATATTTCATCTTGGAATTGTCAGATCAGTTTGTTTAATAAATGTAAATCTTTTAATGAAGCTGGTTTATTTATTTATTTATTTTTTAAATGGAGAGTTACTTAAATGCCAGTCTCTTCACACAAGCAATTTCTGCTTTGATGATTCCTTGCTCTCTGACAACCAAAGTATTCTGTCAGAAGATGTCCAATCTGTTGTACCTGCAAGCACATCTGTTGTTCGCAAGTACCTCGAGTGCTCAGTCAGTAGTTCACAGAGAAGAGGATGAGTTAGTGGGTCATTGTCCCTTGGACAAGCTTTTTCGCCAGTGGTTCCTAATGAAAAAGAAGTAAGGAAAACTGGCAAAGAGAGACAAGGGAGAATAAATTCCCAGTTCCTCTTCTTCTTCGTATGGTCACATAATATGAAAAATAATGCTACTTTTTCAGATACTTTTCCCTACCTCTTTAAAAAAATTCTTTCCTAAAGTTCTCCTCTTCATTCCTTTTCAAATTTGCTTTATACATTCTCCCTACTGGTCAGAAAATTTACTTCTAGCTATTTCATTAGGCCAACAACATTGCTAGATGCAAGTAATGACACCTTGTATGTACATTGCAGAAGTAATGCTCATCACTTTTTAGAGGAGTTTCCCATGAGGTAATGGCGTGAGTCAGCGAGGAGGCTCTCTAGCACCGACACAATGAAATGGATAATTTACACAGAGATAAGTGTAATTTGTTTTGTGTCTGTTGGTTTTGACCAGTTCTCTGGTCACACTAAGACCTCTTTTTTTTTTTCTTTTTTCTTTCACAGCAATGATGCTTGTGAAAGAAATAAAAATGTAGGGACACAGTTCTGTGGCTGCTCATCCCTGGAAGAAACAGTGAGGACTCAGCTAAGGAAATTAGTTACTTGTAGGTACCTGTCAGACAGAGAGTGCACAAGGTCAAATTTGAACTGTGGAAAGATGCAGGCAACTCGTAGCAGCCTTGGTGGAGGGGACATGTTGGTTCCTGGTTTCATAGGAGCTGGCCTGGATATATGAAAATGCTTTATTTTAAGAAGAATCTTTTTTTTTTTTTTTTCTGTCTTCAAATCAGAAACACCTTCTCAATCTAATAATACAACACCAAGCAAAAATACCCTATATCTCAGTCAGGTCTTTTTTCCTTTCCCCTTATCTCCGCTTCGCCTTGCTAGGTGTGAATGGAGCCACTTTCCTTTGACTGTCAAATGACTTTGGGCTCCTTGGAAACTGGAGATGAAATGCAAGGTCTTGCATTCACATCAGGTTGGTATAGATCTTGATCTCTCACCTTTGCCCTTGCTATAGCACGAGGATAAAATGTTTCTTTCATGATGGATCTTCTATGCCTTTCATCTTAAGCCTGAACAGCAGAGATATGATACACTTATGTACCTTCCTTATTTAAAAAACTCAATGCAGATTACATCGTGATATCACAACAGTATTTTTTCTTTTTTTTTTTTAATTTAAAACACATTCTTCTACTTCTTTGTAGAACCCTGCCCTGTAATGGGTCATTTGTCTGTAATTTGCATTTTAAACCTGTCATCAGACAACTGCTTAGCAATACCTGTTGCAGGTATCTTTCTGCCTCCATCTCATCTACCTCTAAGCCACTGAGTGGGTGTTTGCCTTTGATTGTAAGAAAGTTCCCAGATGTATCACCTTTCATTTCCAAATACCTAGAAGATAACTTTCAGTCATTTGACCATTTTGCTCATCTGGCCCAAACTTAAGGCCAGGTCTAGAAAAGGAGATTCTGCAATGTTCCCAGTGATGATAGGATATATGGGGCATTTCTCGACATGGTAAGACTGCTTAAGAAATTTTACAAGAGGATTTGCCGTTTGTTTGTGTGGATGAAATTGCCAGGTAAGGCAACTGTAATCTCAAGAAAATAGGAGAGTTTATTTCAATGTTTCAGCTAAACCCAACTTTTTCCATGTTAAAAAAAAAAACAACACAATTTTATTGGTTAGGTGAACAGTTTCAATGTGATTAGAATGTTTGGTATATCATGGATGGATGGATGGATGGATGGAACAAAGGAGTAAAATGACTGCAGCAGGAGCATGTGAGCACACGGTAGCACTAAACACTTTTGGTTAAGTGTGGCTGGATTCAGATTCGCATCCTTTGACATCCCCAACACATAGTCATCTTAATTCTGGTCAAAATCATCCTATTTATCTAAACTGAATGGAAATGAATGCTACTAATTGAACACGGATATTTTTTTATATGATCTAGAGTAAAAAAGAGAAGACAAAAAAGGCTATTGAACTCCTTTGTCAATGATCTTAAATATTTCTCTCATTCTTTACACAAACAGAAATTGCACTACTGTGTTTTCACAACATTTTAAAAAAAGCCCCACAATGGTGGCTGCCTTGGAGCTTGGGCAGTTCTGAGACCTCCCACTCCTCTCTCGGCTGACTTTTTGCAGCATGGAAGAGCTTGCTTTGTGCCACAATCAGATCAAATGTGAGAGAAAATGTGCATTAAGCCAACTGCATCTGCCAGTCGGTATGTTCATGATTCAACTACTGAACATGCTTGTATTCAAAAACAAACAAACAACTTACAAAGAGAAGCAGGGAAGAGTGCATTAAAAATGTATTTACTGCGAACATGCCCTTCAGCCTCCCATTAAAGTGTACGTGTTTGGATTTGTTAATCTCCAGTTGCTATGCGATGTTTTCTTGACTGTCAGATGAGGCTTTTCTTTTCATGCTGTTGGGCCTGGATCCCATGCGGGAAAGTGATTATGCTAAAAGTCTGATCAGTAAAGCAAAGATCCACTTGAACCTGAAAGAACAAAACCACGAGTCTCTGCAGCTTGAGGCACAGAGCTGTCAGGGGGCTCTTTGAAGCCTGGCATAGCATGAGATATGTAAGGAATCGCACAGACTCATGAATTTTGGACTTTCTTACTTCATCCATTGACACTGGAATAATTTACAAGCTGGAATTAGGGTTTGCCCTCCCGCTTTGGGGGGAAAACCACTATGCCATGCGCGGCACCTGCCCAATGAGGGTCACCTTTCTCCTCCCCTCCTGGCACCCGTGACTACTCCCTCCTGGCCCAAGGGTCCGCATCCCCTTGCTGCTGCCCTGCTCTCACTGCTGTCCCGGGGGAGCATTCCTGCTCCTTCCTTGACCCACAAACCGCCCACCCTTGTCCTCACACAGCAGGAGTGGGACTCATGCTGCCGTCTGCATTTACAAGGAGAACCTGCTCACGCCAGTGCGGCAGAGGACACTGTTAAATTGATGCCTTTGCAGTCCCCGTATCAGGAGGAGGCCAGTCCCAGGACAGCAGGCAGTGGGGAGCAGCCCCCATGGAGGGAGCAGGATGCATGTGGTAGGTCTCGGAGTCGGCTCTGCCCAGCAGATTGCAGGGCTTCTTCCATGAAGAGGTGCTGGCTGGTGAGAACAGCCGTGAGAAAAATTACACAAATGCTCAGAGCACAGCTCTCGCAAATAACATTGTGGGCAAGATGTTGTGATTTGCGCTGGCCCTGAGCTGCAATGTAGGTCTGCCTCACATTTTCACTTGAAGGTGGTTAATGTAATGTAGTCTGCACTGGCACTTACCTTATTATGAAGATGACAGAGCAAAACCCAAGTGAATGCCATTCTCTGTTCCACTGTTTCTACACCTGTGGTGCAAAGGACATTGAAAAGTGGTCCATAGAATGCTTTCCAAAAGTGCAAATAAAACGCCACACTTGGGCTTTGGATTTTAATTTGTTGCACTTATTTTATTTTTTTCATTTTATTTGGTTGCTTGCATATGAGTAAGGGAGGAAGAGAAAAAACTATGTGATATTAGAATATACCTATGTATTTTATTTCTCTTTTGTTTTTCACATAAACTGTGAAATGAATAAGATGGGGTCAAATAAAGTTAATAATATTCAAATCTAACCCTAATTTCTAGTAGCAGCAACATACACTGCTCTTCCTTTCTGCCCATAGATTTTTCCTCAGAAAAATCAGGCTATCTTAAGAGTTAAGTAAAACTGATAAATGTTTAAATCATTGCAAGGGATGGGTAAAGAGATTTCCTCTAGGATACCAGCAGAAACTATTTAAAAGTTCAAGGGAAGAAGCTTCCACAACTTTCCTGGTGAGACAGTGCTGCAGCTCATTAGCACTCATGAAGTCTTTCCTGCTCTTTAGGCCCACCCTTCCTTTATTTTCTTATAGTGAGATATTAATTTGCGATAGTAAAGTATAACAGGAACTGGTCATGTTTGCAGCAAGTCAAAACCCTATGTAATTTTGCATACTGCTACTAGTGTTTTCTGCTGTAACATCCAGTAATTCTTGCTGACTAAATCACATTTTTGTCCTGCTCCATAAGGCAGCACTTTCTTAGGGAAATGAGTTTGCTTTATTTGGCTTGAAATATGAAAAAGAATGAACAGAAACCTTTCTCTGAACCTTTCTTCTCTGTCTAAGCCTACTTGCATGTATAGTAATTCTGTATAAAGGTCACTTCCAATTTTCTTCACCCTGAAGGCTTCCCAGTAAAACCTCAGAAGATGTCCTGACAAGCTTTGCCTGACATCTTTGCCTCCAGTTTCAAAGTGATGATGACACCATCGTGGTTGCCTCCCTGGGAACCTGGCAAACGCACGAGTGTACACAAAGAATCTTCACTCATTAAAATATACAGAGACATTGTACAAAGGCTCCTTTTCGCGTTATCTCCAGATAAGATTTAAAGAACAGGAAGGGGGGAAGAGAGGAGAAGACCTCTAATGTTTTGTCTTTTATATTAATGATTTCCATAGGACTTTCATCATAGCAAATCTCAAGTTTCTTAAGAACTTATGGACTGTTTAATCATAGAATCATAGAATAGAATCACAGAATCATTTTGGTTGGAAGAGACCCTCAGGATCATCAAGTCCAGCCATCCAATCACACATGCACAAATACAATCACCTTTTAACTGCATGAAAGTTGGAGACCAAACTAATGCAGGTGCACAAAGTTTGTGAGCTGCAATGCCATGAAGTGCAGTTCTGGGGTAAACTAGTTGACACAGGTCATGAAATGCTTGCACTGCTCTTAGGCAGTGAAAGTCATCCAACTTCAGTGGAAACGCACTGACCTGTTTCCCAAGCCAGTCTGGCCTGGAGCTGGGTTTTTCTGCAGAGTGCACAAACCGGTTTACGCTGCATGAACTGTCCCATGGGAGCAGATGGGTCCTCACCACGCTGACCTCTCTGGACCCCTGTGCCTATGTCCCCACCACTGCTCTTGCTTGCTGTGGTCTGGCTTCTGGGAAGTGAAATACAGGTCTTGTGTCCCGCAAATGTTTTTTTCTATTCTGTTTAACTCCTTTTTTTTTTTTTCCTTTTTTTTCTTTTCTTTTTTTTTTTTTTTCCCCAATGAAGCACCTCATTACATCAGATTAGTGAAAGGAAACAATTTGCCAGTTGGCCGGTTTTTAACATACAGTGAACACAGTCTTAAATAGTTCCCATAATACTAATGTATGGTGTCTTTGTCCTCAGGGTATTTGCTATTGCCAGATGTTTCTCCCTCCTCCTGCTGCTTGAAGCTCAAAATTGCAACATAAGCTGCAAAACACATTCCTTTGTTTCTTAACTCCTGCACCCACATTTTCACCTGATGTTAATCAGCATAGCTAAAATCAGTCTAGGGCAGATATTCAGCTCTTCTGGAGACACCCTGTCACACACCTGTGTCTGCCTGGTTGGTTGCTCCTAAAGCAACAGAGTCGTTTTCTGTGCAACCCTTCCTTCTCCTTCTCCACAAGTATGCAAAGCAGCATTTGTGTCTTCAGAGTCAAGGATTTAGCAGACAGGGCAAAATCTGCTTAATGACGAAGAGAAATAGCAGATAATGTAACACAAACAAGGTTGAAAATAATGCATACATTATTGTTATAAGGGATAAAATTAAAGCTGTATGTGTCCGTATTCAGTTCCTGAGCCTAACATTGCCAAAGTGAAGTGGATTTCGCTCACTGAAGATACCTTAACAGCAGGCAGTGCACACCTGAGGTGGTGAGCATGTCTTAGGGACCAGAGGTGGTCTTTAGGGAGACATGCCCACGGAAGGGCTCACCACTGCCAGTGGTTCATCATTGCTCTTCTGCCTCATGTTGCTGCACAGCACCAGTGGCCTGCAGCACAGTTCATGTGCTGCTCTCTTACCTCTCACAGTGACCAGGAAAATCAGGTGGGGCAGTCTGAGCAGCAGAACTGCTGCCAGGCTCATTTTCCCTCATATGAACCCCTCTAACAGCAGAAGACTGGAGGTAACCACCCTGAGTTGTGTGGTGGTGAGCTTCTGGAGGCAATCACCTCTCCCACTGGTATTTCAGGAGCTGGCAGCATGAGTGATGGCCCTAAAAGTCTTCTTAATTGGCTTTTCTCAAGAATGGTGATTTGCAAAGATTATAGCACTGGGAAAAGTCAGTCAACAGCAGTCTGTGGTTGAGTTAAGGTCAATGGGTTGCTCCATGTGTGTCCTGTGACAGAGATCTTTCAGTGCTTTTATTTTTTAAACATTCCATGAACACCGAATTTTCATATTTTCTGATTTTTTTTCTTTGAGAAGCCAAAGCCTATTAAAAGTATACTTTCTCATTTTCTGCAAGCAGTCACTAGCTATTTCAGTCCAGGAGAAAAGAATAACTATTTTGAGAAAAGCAATGATAATTTCTTCTCAATGTCTAGTTTTCTTACAAGTGGGGATTCTAAAGGCAAGTCCCAACTGTGGTCCCCTTGCTATCTGAAAAAGTACTTACTTTCTTAACCTAGGTGTTTGGTAATAGCAGAAGATACCTTTTTTCCCTTTCAGAGGGTATTGACAGTTTTCTTCTGCTAAATAAAAAGACGGTTTTCAGTTCAACAGACTGACAAATGAGGCATTGTACCAATCTACACTCATAATCAAAATGAACAGTGCAGAACAGATCTTAGCAGCTCTTGTAATACCTATAAGTGTTGCATTTTGCAAAGGAATGATTTTGTCGGTACAATAACACTCCATCATATCTTGAACAAAGCCTGTAGGGTGATATGAGGACAGATAACACTTTATCTCTGCAAAGAGGGTATCCAGGGCTCACAGAACATCTAGACAACTGAAGTTCCTTAAGATTCAAGGAAATTTTAGTCAAGTCTCTTTCCTGAAGGGAATCTTGGAGTAAAATATTAATTTCCAAGTTGTATTGTAAATACATAGGTAGCTGAAGATGTTCAATTATTGGATGGGGTCGTGATGTTTTTACAATGACCTTTTATTCGAAGTAATGGAAATATTGGAAAAACACTGCTACAAAGCCTAGCCAGAATTTTAATGAATTTGTCTGAGATGTGCTTGATCTCTTTCATATTCATTTACAACGAATTGCAGGACCCCTGACTGTATTATGTAAGTCTTCACTGAAGCAGTAGGAAGTGATATAGTTCCAAGTCCAGGGGAGTTAAAGTCTAACCCATGGCTGGTTGTAAGCAGTTCCTGCTGGGGCTGATGGTGATGAGCATCTTCCTCCCTGGGAGGATGCAGATGGCCAAGGGGATGGGAGACTAGGCAGCCTCAGCACATTTGGGGATGACACCCTGCTGGGGTGGGCTGTGGGACACTGGAGAGCAGGGCTCCACAGGGGTGCCTGGACACACAGAAGAAAGGGTACAGCATTGCATTTATTAAATAAATAAATAAATACAGGTCCTGCACTTTATATTTTTTTGCTTGCCCATCTGACTCAAAAACAAAACCCAAACCCATGATTTAAGACACCAGCCACCACGTAGCAACAGTATACAACTCTTAAGATCCAGTTACTTCTTGAAAGCTGATGTAATACAATTAAAAAGAATTTATCCGTGTGTCTGAATGGCAATGAGGAAAGTGCGTCCTCTCGGAAGATATTTAGGGATGGAGAAATTGTTCATCGTGCATTATTTGCTCGATTCCATTTAATATTTTATACCCATGTGAAATTTGGGATCACAAGGAGCGTGGAAAGTGATACTTTCATTCAAGACCAATTTCCATTACTGGCAAAAACCTCTATGACTGAAAGAAACTCAGCATGAGGAAGACACTTGGAAAAAAGACGTTGATAGCAGAGTGATGATATCACTCTTGTCCACTATCCTTGCACTACGCAATCCCATCAATTCCAGTGACATAGCATGAATAAAACACCCAGTACTGGATTACTTTGACTTACATAGGAACCATAATACGCACTAGGGAATGAAGAGGTCAAGAAAAGGAATATTCCATCCTCCAAACTCCATTCTTTACTGCATAATTGACTATAGGTGTAATAGGGAATTATTTCATATGTTCCTCGGGCTATTTCATTGGTATGCACATGTGTATATGCACATACATGTGCATGTGGACTCTTTTTTTATTATAAAAGCAGACTTATGTGAATTTCAGTAATGCTGGGTCCTTTGTTTATCCATAATTAAATCAGCATTGACTTCTTCTCCTGTAAAACAAAAATATTTGCCCAGAGTGAATATTTAGTGAACCAAAAAATAATTGGTTTTCAGTTTGGAGGTGTATGAAATCTGCCACAGGATCAGACAAGAGGTAAAACACACTGTGGTCCCCGTAGTAAGTGTCACATTCTTCTGTGCATCCCCAGAGGCAGTGGGTTGTGCTGATTCTGGTTGAGGAGTTCTTTAGACCTACCAGACACTCTGAACTCCATTCCTTTTTGTAAGGTTTAAACTGTCATCCATGCTGAGATGAAGAATGCCATGCTAATTGAATTATCTTCAGTGAACGGTTATTTCACAGATGAACATGTATGACTGATAGTTGTAAATCAGAGTGTAAATGTTTCTTATTAATCAGCAAGTTTTGGTAAACAACCTAACTTGCCAAAAAAGAAAATCAAGTTCAGAGCCATGTGTGGTTTGGGTTTTGCTTCCTTTCCTTCTGCTGTGACCAAATTGGCCTGCTCAGCATGCAGCGACGCAGGGCTGGATGTGTTGCTGTGATGTCTGCCTGGACCTGCAGGTAATATATTCACCTGAAGATGCTGCCAGAGCAACTGAAAAATGGGACTCTTACTCTTAGCCACAGTCTGTTGGTGAGTTTGTCTACACTGGTTATGCTTCTGCTTGCATGTTGCAATTTAGCCATTAAAAAAACTACTAGCAAGATCATGTTAATTTATACAGTTGCATAATATTTCCTATGTGTATAATGTAATTATTTTTTTTTTCTTTTTTACCTTTTCCAACTAGGGAAATTATTTTATACCAACTGAGCTAAGAAATGTAGAGCCACTGATCACAAGTTACTGCATTTTGAACACGCCTAGAAATTCTTGGCTTTGTTTCGAAGAAATATTTCTTTGACCATTTCTTACCAAAAGTAAGACAACAATGGGTGTTCCTTCTTTCCATCTGCACCTGAGCTCTGATGTCCACAAAGGCTTCAACCTGCCCAGGAAGATGGTTCTCCAACAGTTCTTATTTATTTTCATAGCAAATTGTTTAGCAAATGTTTCTGTTTGTTCTTGTCTGCTGGGTGAGGGGGAAGTGCTTTATTTGTGTGTGCTTTGTCAGACAGACCTTGAAGATTAGAGATGAACTTGTGTTTCTGCTGATTTTCCACTAGAGACCTCCATCAGCCCAAATAACTAGTTCTTTGGTAGTTATGACTAGTGCGTGTTTCTCGAACAGCTGAGGAGGATATGGCCTTGCCAGTTGGCCTCCGGGAAAAGGCGGAGTCCCAGGTCAAAGGAAAATGTTTCTGTGAACATTTATTTTTCTCAGAGAAGTTGAAGTTTATCCAAGCAGGTGTGCTGTGAGAACTTGAAGAGGAAGGAATTTTTATGCCTTGAAGCAATGAGATGGCAAGAATGATATAATCTAAAGTATGTCTATCGTTTTCATAATGCGCCCATGGAGAACTTGAAAGGCTTCCTTCTTCTGAAAAGACCAGCTAATGTACATCCAGACATCTTGCATTGATGAGCATAAGTGCAAACATGTTCGATTCCTGTAAACTGAAGAATCTGGAAGTAAGATTCCAGGTTTACAAGAATCACAACAATAACAGGGGGAGTCGGGGAGGGTGTCTTTCAGCAGTTAAGGCCAGAGCAGGAGAAGCCTGGACTTGTCGGATAGTTTTGCTGGACTTCTTGTTAAACTTGGGGGCCAAAGTACTGCTTCCTCTGATGAAACAAAACACCTAAACCTGCAAGAGCTGCCAGGACTCTGTAAGAATTGTGGTTTTGGTTTTTGCAAGTGATTCATCCCTCGAGTTTAAATTTGTCGTTTCTTGGGTACACACTCTGAACAGTTAGAATAGATTTGTGCCTTTATTTTGGCGTGAATCTCATCCGCTATATTATCAAGACCAACACTTCCTGTGATTGAAATTTTGTTTGCAACATTCTCAATAATGCTAGCATTACATTTAAAACAAATTCTGCAGTGTGATAACAAAACAAAACAGCAGTTATCTTTTACAATCCTTATTTCTCTTGAGTGGAAGTAGTTAGGAAGCTGCAAGTACCTGAAATACACTAAAAAACTATAAAGTTGTTGATGTGTCATTGCTATAATACTTTGTCTCATCTCCTATTCTTGCAAATGTCCTTGCTCCTTGCTTGAATCTATTATTTATCTGTTCTCCTAGGAGGCTAAAATATAGTTGAATCAGGAAACTATAGCTAGAACAACTGACTTTGTTCAATTTGTTTCTGGAAATTATAAGCTGTACTTGTTGCAGGTAGGCCTTATTGCAAAATTAATATTTGGGATATTTTGCTTGTATTTCAGTTTCATATAGCTCTTTCTGGTAATGTGCAGCACTATTCTAGAAAAAAAAAGATGGTATTTCCTTTTTAAAAAAGAGAATTTTTCCTTTCTATTTTTTTTTCAACTGTTGTGGTATAGTGTTAACTATATGCTTTACGCTGAGTAGGTTGTAAGGATGAAGATAGTCTGTATTTACATTTATGCATGGCTGTTGTTCTACTATGCTTTCTGATTTGAAGCTTACACTTAAATATGTGGTTCAGTGCAGAAAAGTGGGAACTCGGGACAGGGACTTCTTTAGCCTCATAATCTCATAGTACTGTCTGCTATTTAGACAGCTGTTTGTGTCTTCCACATCCTTTAAAAATCTTTCATGGTTTACTGGTCACCAATTATTTCCTTAATGTATTGCTGATACTACCAGGTAAAGATCATTCTTAGAAGGTGGTGAATTGGAAAAACACTTGTTGCCTATCGCAATAAGCAAGATCATGAAGATGTAGTTGAAAGCACAGCATTGAATATAGGGGAAGGCTCTCTCAAATTTAAATATGTAGATGATGATACCATTATTTAGCCACATGTGCTAGGCTTGCATCTAAGTGAAAAGGCAACTGGTATAAACCGCTTTCAAAATACATTGGTTGTTTCATGGAATACTAGAATACTCTATGACTTATTCTCAGAAGTGTTCATGGTCTCAGACTGTGAATGATCAGAAAATGTGAGAAACCAGACTGTTTTCGTTGAAATTCAAGTTTTTTACCAGGAGAATGGGCTTTCGACCTCTATAATGTCTTTTCTGAGAGAATGTGTATACGTGTTCCAATACCATTTGTTGGTCCGTCTCAAAAGGGATTTCAAAAGCAATCTTGCTTAAAAGACATATATTTGCCTGAGGACAAGGAAACAATTTGGTGGGCTCATTGTCAAGGATTTTTTGGCTGCTCATGACTGCAATTAAAACTTCTCTTGAGGCTATTTTAAACAAGGCATTTAAACACAGGGAATCAAGAAAGTCTGTGTGCAATTCAGGTAATAAGCAGCTACTTCCAATGATGACGACCAAGACACATGGTCTAACAATGACCAGCTATCACTTATCTAGTCCTTGAGTGCTTTGTTTCCTGACTCTTTGAGGCCTCTGATGTTTCAGTTGTCTTTCAAGAGTGCCTGCAATGGCCTGATCATGCATCAGTTCACCTTACACTGATTTTTGTGGGAGCTGAAGGTGATCTGTGCATGCCAGGGAGAGCTTTATCACCTCTGTTGGGCTGTTGACTGCAAACAGTGCAACATTCTTCTGTCTTGGGAACCATTACTGGGTTTGGGAGCGACTGAGACATCAGTGGAACAACAACAAAGACAAGCAGTTCGTGTAAACTTTAAATTGCAAATGAAATTAATCTGACAGTCTACATCTAGTCCTTGGGAGAGATTAATATTGAAACACATGAATCATGGCAGAAGTCCTGCCGTACTAGAAGAAAGTCCAACTAACAATGAAACAGGAGTGATACCAAGAACATGGCTGACAAAAGCCCTCAAAGATATCAGCTCTTCCTATAATGCCAACACTTCGGGGAACTACCACAATAAGTGGGCATGCATATGATATGAGTCGACCTGGCTGAGAGATATCTCTTATGAAATAAACACCACCGGGAAGCAGACAAAGAAGACTCTCATGCACCTGAAGTTCTTTCTTCCCCTTACTTTTATGATATTTTGTGTAGGAGCCTCAGAAATTTCATGACTATGTGGCATATTGCATAAGGCAGGTGCCAATAGCATGGTCCTGTCAGGTTCGGTCAGTTAAGCTGTGCACTTAATATTGCTTGCAATTTTGCTCACTTATGTGCTCATAGCAGTGACAAAAAGCATTTACTTCAAGTTATTTTGAAATCTGCAGCTGAGAATGCACTCAGTGATACAGCCCATGATAATAATAGGAAAAGGAATGTTTACTGTGGACTATCAAGCTCCTTCATCTTGGCCCAAAAGCTGCAGAGATGCCAGGGCTGCCACTGGTTCACACAGCGGGGCAGGAAGCCCTGCCTGTGCAGGCAGGGGGGCAGGCAGCAGGGAGGGTGGCTTTTGTCTTAGTGAGAGAGGCTGAGATGGAAAAATTGCTTAAGCAGGCTGCACGTAAAATAGATTGTGTTTTTCTTAGAACTGGTGAATGCACTAAGGTAACCAAGTAATTTCAAAAGCATATGTAAAGCTCCATGGAACAGTAGAAGTGCCAGCAATGGGTGTATTGTATGGGATTTCATCATGTTCTTGGTGGACAATGCAGGTAAAATGCTGCGGAGTGCCATGGTTTTTGTTGTACCCATGACATCTGACACAGCACTGTCATTTTAACATCTGATATGTCAATGGGCAGGTGTGCATAATCAGCCTCTGAATGTACTTTTCAAATGTTTACCTTGGGGCTGTTGTTTACACAATCTTGCGCTACCACAGCTTGGGTTCCTGGTTGCTTTTAGAGCTCCTGACAGAATGGCATATCTGTGAATGATGTGCTTCAGGGTGATTCTGGGTACTACACCACCTCCAGCATGCTGCCTGGTCTCCACCAAGTGTGAGCACAGTGTTAGGGCTTAAAGGTCGAAATCATTTAATAAAGAGCTGGAGATGGCAAAACATTATTGAGCACCCTCCTTTGTCCTGGATGCCATCATATCTTGAGTGTTTAGATTCTTGGATGAGTTACTTAGACTCTCAACAATTTCTGACTTGTCTAAACCTTTTGTATAAATGTCCTAGGAGTACTGCTGGTGTGCAAAATTGTGGTGGCCCTGACTCTATTTCTTTTTCCATTTTATTTAGGAAAAATGCAGCGAGTCTTTCAAATGTGATGTATAACAAAGTTCCTTCTTTTTCAGCTTAAATTATTTGCAGGTTTTTATTTTTAATTTTTTTTTAAATAGGAAAGGCATCAAATTGCTGAGATTGGGTAGCTGCTTTATGTAATACAAAGGGATTAGGAAAGGAAAAATGTATAAATTAAGACAGCCAGAAGGGGCTCCTATGGACTGAGTCATAGATATATGGGACACATCCTGCTCTGGTCAGGCTGCTTGGCTTTGGGTGGTCTCAGAAGTCCCAATATTTTACTTATAGCATTAATGCCCCTCAGCAGAGTGCCTAAGGAGGCAAGGCAGGCTGTGTCCACCACCTTGTTTTTCTCAGCTCTGCTGCGTTTCTTTCAGAAAGGTTCCCTCTCACTGGGTCTAACCACAATAATCTAGTGGGCGAATTACTGCATGTGAACTCTTTTTCATCTTCTGCCCATAAGGCTTTTGCACATACTGGGTGCTGGCACCCTGGCAATGTGAGAATGCTGGTCACTGCAGGTCTTCATCTAACTTAGTTTTCAACTTCTGGAATTTGAAAGATGCTGAAACATTTGGACTTCAAACAATAAAAGCCTCCTTGATTGATAATTATTCAGCATTTTTTGTTAGCACTTTTGAAGGTACCAGTAAAGCATGATGAAGCGGGGCAAAGAGAACAGTCCCACCACCCAAAACTTGGGTGATCAGTTGTGGTGCTGGTGCCTCAGAGCTGCAGGTGATGAGCAGTGAGAGTAAGTCCCTGCCGGGGGCGCAGCTTGGGGCAAATGAAGTAAGCACCTTGCCTGAAGGACATGATTTTTGGGGACTGATTAATTTGACTTCTCAGGAAATGACTCTTCTATGCTATGAACAGGTGGTATGACTACAGCCGTTTTCCCAGTCTTTTCTGAAGAAATCAAGGAAATACAAAACTTATTGATTTTACATGTTCAAAGATCTCATAGAGAATGTGGGGTGGATTGTGTTCATTGTTCTGCAGTTATACATTCCTGCCTCTCTTCTTCTCAGTGACACCAAGACTCAAAAAATCCACCCATTTTCTTTAGTTTCCTTTATACCTTCGTTCTGGTATTCTGCTCTGCAAAAACAAATTTTAAAGACTTTGAATTTTAAAAAATCAGGTCTCTCTAGCCCTCCTTCTGGAGAGTTATCAGGCTTTTCTCTTTGCATATAGATAATTTTTAGTTACACTTGAATTTCAGTCTTTGCATGTTTATTATGGTATTATAACATGGTGTCAGATAAAAGATACGCATTGTACTATTCTGTGTAACTACAGAAACATTTTCTGAACATCACATTCCTAGGTTACTCCAAGCAATCACAATATTACATTCTTTCTAATAAATCTTACATACGTTCCTAACATGGGATCTAAAATTCACTGCAATGCAAAAGTTTCCACACTGAGGCATGAATCCTATTCCTAATAAATGTTTTCTAACACAAAATATAGCTCACTTCTTTGCACAAGTCTTGATAAAAAGCAATGCAACATTTTAAATGAAAATGTAAATAATCAGAAGGAGAAATATGGATTATTTTTTCACAGCTTAAGTGTATGTTATTAAAATAGGATTAAATGACATATATCTTGCTATATTTTTTCAATATGCTATTAAGGATGGGTTTGAATAATACGGGGGGTTTTTTTCAGCTTTGAAGAAAAGAAGTTTACATCGTGTATTTCTGTGCACATGCATTACTTTCAAAAAGCAAGGTGACTGCTGATAGAACCTGTCAAATATATTCTCAAATATATATATAACCTGTCAAATATATTCTCAAATATATATATATGCTCTTCTGTTTGGCTTTAGATTTTGACCCATTTTTTAAAAGGTGAATCCAAACAGGTATATTTCTAACCAGAAGTGAAGTGTAGCATTTATAGAAGAAATTGCATAGTCCTTCACTCTCATTTAAGTCCACCAATTATTTCAGCAGCACAAGGAAGAAAAACTTTAAATGATGGAGCTGTCATGTCTAAGTATTTTTTTTCTTCCAGAAATGGAGGCCATGTCTATTTTTGACAGATCACTGAAGTACTGTGAAATAAAGTTTTCAAGAACTTTTTGAAAACCTATCATTGTGACCAAACTTGGTTTCTGATACTCGCTTTTTATGGTACTGTGGTGTTTTCTCTCCCATGCTAAAACTCTGAGAAATAACTTTGTAGAAGTACCAAAAATTTCCACTTTTTTATGCAGGAATTTCTGAAATAAACACACTGACTGTTTGCTCAGTGTACAGCAGGTCCTCGCTTGTTGCTGTGAGATATTCCGTAACTGGCACACTCCTTTGGAGTAGTGGGAAATCAGAAAGGTCTATAAAATACTTTTGCTTAAATGGCATCCATTTGAATGCTTATTTTCACCAGAATAAATTAATAGATAAAATAAAATGAGGGATGTTACCACTGGACTAAATTCTCTAGTTTTTTAAAGTGTACAATTTAAAAGAACCAGTTTAGACTTGCCCGGAAATATTGAGATATTTCCCATTCTCCTAATTAAACAAATTCTGAGAAAAACATGGAGAATGAAATATTTCATTCATTTTTTTTTCCACGCTACATTTGAGCTCTGTATTTTGGGATTTTTTTTCTCAATTTTTTTCCCCCATATGAATACCTGAAGACTTTCTGACAACACAAATATTCATTTTTTATTAATTTAAAAAAATCATCCTTTCCCACAAGGGAGTTTGCTGAAGTTGTTCCAAAAGACTCTCTCAATAGTATTGGTTTTGCACACAAGGGCACATTTAGGGTCAGTGGTATCATTACTTGAGTAACTAATACAGGAGTAACAGCTGAAATCAAAGTTGCATCTAAACTGAGCCTTGTATCTGAGTGGGAACTGCTGCCAATCCATCTTGGGGTAACCTGGAATCGATTTTGTGCATTTGGCTTACTTCAGTGCTGCCTCCATGTGCCTGGAATCTTCCAGAATGATACACAGGATTAAGTCCCTGGGAGAACCTCCTTGCCATTGCCTAAAGAGAAGAGCAGTTTGTGTTGTTTCATGTCTAATTGTCTGCAGGAGCCTAGTGTGGGAAGGGATTTGGAAAACCAAGTGCATTATAAAATAAATGATTTTTCGTTTTCATATTTCATTTCATAAAAACTGCCATGGAGCACAGAAGAGTTATTATTTTTAGAAACCATGAAGTACCTATAAGAGCTATTGAACAGTCTTGGTCTTTGTCTCTCATCCCAGCTAACACTGGATCTATTTGTGGCTCAAGAGTTTTCTTGGTATTTTCTGATTAAATATTTAAGAATAAAAATCCAAGACTCAACGAATTGAAAGGAAGCTTGCTTTTTTACTTCACTTAGGCATTTCCAGTGATTTATAAATCTCCAGAGGGGAGTTCAGATAGAAAGCACCTGTCAGTCCAAGAGCACCATGCGAGTTCAGTCACGAAAAAGTGTCTTCTCCAGCTCCTGTGCCTTCACAAAGTGGGTACTTGCAGCCTGTATGCATTCTGACTTTGGGACCGAGGACTCCTCCTGCCTTTTTTACCACTGTACAAAGGAGAACTTTCTGCCCCAAGGAAGGGACTAACTAGAAACTGAATTGAAACACGTTAGCAGTTGAAAATTCCCACATATTTCTTTGCTTTTTATTCTAAAAAAGAATTTTGGAAATTTCTGTCTACCTGGGGAATATCCTTTCCCCATGTCACATCCTTTACAGTAAAAACTATCCATGTTCTGTATTTTTTCCTGTTCTTTTCACACACACACACACACACACACACACAAAGGCTTGGTTTTGCTAGCAATGTATTTGGAACGAGAGACAAATTTCCTTCCCTCAAAGGGAAATTTGAATCTTGGAAGAGAACACCCGTGAAAGTTTTATATTGCTCCAAATATATATTTTTTTCACTATCACTAATTATTTGTACAAAGAAGTTTTATAGACCGTATCATATTACACCGGCCTTTTTCAAAATACTTTTTGCTCCAGTGCCTGAATGGATGTACTGTCAGGTGTTCTTCTCATGCCTTCATTTGTTAAAGCATGCTTAAAGCTAAATATCCTCCACCCTCTATGTTTCTCACTAAATATTGAAAGCACTACTCTGGCGGAAAGACATAGCAAGATATTTTGGCATCTGGAGCAGAATGTGGAAATGAACCATCTCCCTCAATCTCTTCCAACCCTGCAACCCTCACATGTATCCATCCTCAAAAGGACTCTGTTGAATACAAATTCACATGGGGAATCACAGAAGCCTTGCCTTTTAGTGGAAATGCTTGTAAAAATGTTAACTCTTGATTTCATCAAATCATAGGTCACGTTTTGATGATTCCCAAAAATATTCTTTGCTACCCCTGAACACCTTACAACACCTAAAATTCTGGTGCAATGCTGGGAATATGACGTATGCCGTTTATTCAGTATGCGTGGATGGGTGCTTTAATATAAAAATCCTTAGGTCAATATTTAATTGACAGTAGCTTTGAGAATCTGATTTCAGTTAGACTATATTTAAATGTTTCTTTACAGTCAAAAAGGGAATTAGAAATATCTATTCATATGTTGATGTGAGAAAGTATACGTAGCATAAAGTGGGTTTGAGTTGGCACAAAGACAGAAAACAGAACAACAGCTCTGTCGCAGGCAACAGAAGGAAGAGGCCTGCAGGAAAATCCAAGAGGATGTCATAAGCTGCTTTAAAGAACAACTGAAAAACAGGCTGTTAGGAGAAACGGTATGTGAAATGCCTGGTAATGCTGCAGTGAAGTTCATGCCTCTTTATTCCTTGGTTTATCAGTAATAGAGTAGGAGAAGGACAGCGAAGCTTGACCACTGATCTTACAGAGGCTTGTCTCCCCTCTGGGCTTGTGTGGTGGCAATGATGGGTTGGAGGGAGGTTATGAAATTAAAATGAAAACCAGTCTATATCTTTATTTTTTCATCACCTGGAAAAGGTCCTCAAAATAGTGTAACTTTTCCCAGTCTTCTTATTGCTTCATAGTACAATTTCTCTAGTGTTGTGATCCTGCCATACATGCTCAGTGTGATTTATTATTGTGCTAGCAGTCCAGTACTTTAAAAAAGCCATCTAGGTAAATCTGAAATTCTAAAAACCTCCCATTTTCAACTTACTAAGTGCAATTGCACGTGTGGTGGAGAAACTGGCTGAATTGCTGTTATCTAAATACACACTACACATGTGGCCCTGCACATTGGATCTTTGCTGGTGGTGTAGGATTAATTATTTAAACGGACACCAAGTGTGTGTTTCTGCATTCAGCATTTTGAGTACAGAAGAAGCTTGCTGTCATATTCACACCAATGGTTCATTTGTGAAGCCCCTTGATGAGCCCAACAAACTGTATTAGGGACATGTTTGAAGGAAAATCTTTCATAACCACATTCAATCTTTATTTTCACTTTCTACAAGTCCTCTGAGGCATTAACATAGTATGTGAGTATGAAACATAAATTAGACTCCAGTTTGATAAAGTAATGAGCAAAGTTTGAAGAGTTCACTTCAGTTCAGGCACACCGTGAAAAAACAAAGTTTTGCTTAGATCTTCTCTGAGCAGGCCTGGAATCAAATGGGAAATTTAAAAGGACCTAGTTTCTTTTCCTCCTGAGGTTTGATACATGCTCTCTTCTCAGCTGCTCTGGGAATAGGAAGTGCTGAAGCACTCAGAAAAGAAAATGAACTATAAAGTATTGAATCTGTTTGCTTTCAAGTGGTCATTTGAATTTGTTTATCTGACCTTAATAAATACGCTGCACAACTGTTGTGATATTTCTGGAAGAACTTCTCCTCTTTCGAGAAGAAGACATCGAAACGGAGAAATGTTAGCTTTTACAGATGCTAGAGAGGATTTGCTTTGCTTCTGGTTTTTGTTATTCTTTGCCTTTTGGTGGTATCATTGTAGCAGAGTGTCAGGGCTCTGGCCAGGCAACTCAGTGCCCCACTAAGGGCACCCACAGCCCAGGAGACACAGCCCTGACCTGAAGCATGATGTAGGTGTGTGTGCTCCCAGCTCTGGTCCCTGCTGCTCCCAAACTGATGTTGGGAACCTCTTGACAGGCAGAAGACCTGCCTTGTTGCCTTGTTGCCTTATTGCCTTGCCCTTGCCCCCAGCTCACCCTCCCTGCTGGAGCAGCCAGGAAAGTCTGTGGACCTTTCATGAACATGTTGAGCGCTGCTGCTAACCTTGCTGCTGTATGTTTTCTTGGTTGAGGTGAACTTTAAGGATCAGCAAAGTCAACAAATATTGACTAGCTGTTTCAGCTTTTCAAGTGAAACCTCTTGTGTTAAGGTCATATGAAAAAGCCGATTTCATTAGCTTGCTAGCATCATGCTATGGCTTCTTTGTGTGTTGCTGTTCTAAAAGTAAACTGGTTTTACTTCATCTCACCCCTGATGAAATACTCTACCCCTTTTTACTCAATATTTCATAGACCATTAGCAAATAAAAGCAGAGAGTCCATCCTCTTCCCCTCATTGGGGCAATTGTATCTCCCGAGAGGCATTTTCCTAACTCTGTCTTAAAGATGCTGCTTGATTTCTGCCAGACACTTTAATCACTGTAAGCCATTTGCGTTGCACCTGTGCTCAGGTGCCTGATGCTCCTGCTGCTGAATGTCTCATTTGAAAGTCACTGATAGCTTTAGGCTCAATCCTTTCCATTCACTAATGAGCAGGATGTAGATGGGAATAGCAACAATCCCCACAGTATTGGACAGATTCAGTGGTAAGATTCAAGAGGAAAAGGCTCTGGAGCATTTCTTACAGAGTTGTTTCTGGATCACAGAGACATCTTTTGTATCTTTTCTATCTTTTCTATGGTTTTATCTAAATGTAATAACTGTTATCTCTTCGGAAGAGAGCATAATCAAATACTGTTTTCCTGGCATATTTAGCAATATTTTACTCACTCTCCTGAATTTTAAGTCTGCAGGAGATGTCTGCACGACTTTGGGTTTTTTCCTTATTTTGTTAAATAATCAGATTTTTCCTTCCATACTTTTTGTTTATAGGTGATTTTCGTTAGAATTATTTTAAAAGTCTCATGGTGTGTGCTAGTGATGGATCTTCTCTTCCCTTAAAGTAACTTTATATGTGTCCACAAAACAAATGTTCCAGCGACAAGTTTTCCTGCTGGCTTCTCATGATGTACAATGGACCATAAACACTGTCACTGAGCATTTCTTTTCGCTTCTGTGAAGAGATTGCAGATTCTGTACCAAACCGTGCTGTCGGAAATCAGGGAAGCTTATAGCAGATGAATCCAGCTGTTTGCAAGACAAATACGAAAAAGACCTACAGCTTTATTGAGGTTGCAACATCTTATTTTTACAAGGAAGTTCATCTTGTGCACGTGCAAAAAAGCAATAGATTAGCCCAGAGTAAAAAATGTAGTGTCTTTTTTAGTAGTGGACATACATAGGCATTTTCCAGTTCATGCTTTAAGAAAATTGGGCTCCCAACCTTATCAGGATCTCTTGTTCCTCTGCAACACTCTTATTTGCACTGAGTATTAATAATGAGCTAGGGTATATACAATAGGTCTGTAAAGGTAGGAGATTTGAGTAATGGTATGACCCAGTTGAATTGTCAGCCTCTTATACATTCCTGTATTCTCCCTTTAATTTGAAGCTATTATTTTCAACTTCATTAAACTGTTGTCTTGAAGAATTCTCACTGATGAAAATACATGCTTATCAGGTGAAGGAAGGAGGGTGGCTGTGATCCTAAAAGGTCAAATCAGATCCAAGTAATTTGGAATTTGAGATACAAGAGCAGACATTGCTCTACAGAATTACTGAACACGATCCAGGAGGTTCAAAGCTTTTTAGCTGATGGGTACCTTGATAGAAAATGTTGTACCAGACATTTGAGTGAACATGCACATACATATGAGGATTAAAGTGAAAAATGTAATACAAACCAGTGTCATTATTTATTTTCATGATAATTATTTATTATCCGTATTCATTATTCATCACCAAGACAATGTTAACAACATGCGAATACTCAGTTGTGATATTTTGAAAAATGAAAAAAATTAGTTACTCCTTTGTAAAATACCTTTACGTGCCCACCTCTGTGAGCTTAGGGATAGTCAAATACATGCCCACTGTGGGCTTCTGCTTGAGCACACAAAGGCACACGAAGACTGCAATACATTTAATAATCAGTTTTAAACAGGATCTGTGGAACATGTTTCACTTAGAAGTTTTCACTGATCATTCACAAGCTTGCAGTGGTGACCGTGTAGCAATGTGGCGGAGTGTGAGAAGGGCAAAGACAGGAGAAAGTTACAAAGTCCTTTACAAGAGTATGGCTATTTTTTCTCTGAGGTGTAACAAATAAATAATCTTATTAGTATTATTTTGATACTGAATAACTTATATAATCTTTATTTTGCTCTATTAAGCCCCCCTGTTGGTTTGTGCTGACACTTGGTGTCACTGTTAGGATGGAAACACAAAGAAAAACCTTAAAGAATTTGTAAAATTCTGGTGGAGGCAGACTCCTGCTGTTCTTAAGGTAAGAGCCTCTCAACCTCAAGGTTAAGTCCAAATTCTGGTCCTGGCTCACTAAGTACCAATTCTGGTCACATTCCTAAAAGTCTGAACTCAAATTTACTCTGCTGAAATCAAAAGAAAAACTTTTGTTTAAAATTGCTATAAATGGTCAGGTTTAAAATGAATATATGTTACGTTTTATATTCCATTCATTTCAGATTTCCCATCTGAGGGAAACTGAATCCCTTTCCTTTTCTTCTGGTTAATGAATTTATTTTAATAATAAGAATAGGGAAGGTAATGAAGCTCTTCTCTTTTCTGCAGGATAATTAAAGATTCATTGGGGAGAGGGAAGCATTGTGGAGCCCACTGGCTAAGAGATTCACAAAGAAAATTAAAAAACAGAGTTTGAACTTCTAGTCCAATTAATATTTATATATTTTATGACAAAAGGAATAATTCCCACTGGAGGAAGCCCTATTTTAGATGATTCATTAGTTTTGCAGAGCTGTTAGGTCCCTGCAGGTATCTAAGCTGTTTGAACCTGAAGACTTTTCCCTTCAGATGGGTAAATTCACTTTGGATTAAATAGTTTCGGTAAGTGGGCTGCAGTAGGTACATCCTTTTGAGTTCTTTTACCAGGCCAAGTCCTGAATGGCCTTGTAACATGGGGACAGCAGATCTGTACTGGCTGTGCTGATGATTTGAGCACTCTTCCTCAGGGACCCATGTGGTGTCTCCTCTGGCTCTCATACCCCCTGGTTTTGCAGGGTGTTGCTGAGTGCTCAGTGATGCTGACCAGTGCCCTTGGGAAGGCCCCTGGACCTTTCCTTGGCTTGTTTTGATGCCAGGATTAATAATGGTGAAGTACGGAGCAGCCTTGGCGAACTGACAAAGGGCAAAGGCCGCTCCTCAGTTGCCTGTTCTGCTGCCTTCTTTGTCATTCCTCAGAGACTGACAGAGATACACAGGGAAGCAATGGTATGATTTGAATGTCATTTTCTGTGCTTATGCTTTCACTCATCTGTGCAGAACTGCAAAACAGACTCTCTGAATTGAGTATTAACACCTCTTCAGTGTCCCTTCTTTCATCTGAGTACCAGGTTGCCGGTAGCACCCTCAGAGATGAGCTGTGAGCTTCGAAGTCTATAATAACTCTCTTCAAATCCAAGCGTATAATGATACATGAATCTGAAAGGCTGCATTGTGAATTTGTTAATTTCAGAGTAAATTTGCCTGCCTTGTGGGTAGAAGGAATTAGCTTCCCTGTCTGCTGGTGCTGAAAATCAAGGATCTGAAATTCAAATGGATGTTTTTTCTACCCTAGTAATAACGGTTAGTACTTTGCACCCAGTACTTGCATAGACAATTAACTTTCCTTGGTGTAACATGATACATGAAATAGAAGATAGTCCATGCTCCTGGAAAGTTTTTGGCCTTTGTCAGAAAATGTTTCTTTTATTTGTAAGGCAGAGAGATGAAACACATATAAGAAATGTGTTGGCAGTGTTGCAGTGTTGCTATTTTTACATAATCGCTTTCAATGAATCAGATTTTTAGATTCTAGAGAATGCATGGATGTATGTACAGGTTGGAAAGACTAATAAAAACACTTAAACCAGGCGTTTATGTCTTACAGGTTTTTCTCTTTCCAAGATAGTAAGGATTTAGGAGAACCTGGAATATAGCTTGAAATACCTTTTCAGCTCATACTCTCACATCTGTGTACAGCTTTATAGCTCTGAACCAACTCAAAAGTTTCCACTATCCACACATTGAATAGACAGATGTATGTGGGACTAACTTCTGCTACACCTTATAAAATGCTAAATCTGATGTTGCTACACCAGTTTTATACCATATCAAAATCTAGCCCTTGGAATTTAAAAAAAAAAAAAAATTTGCACATCTATATAGGCTCAAAAAATGTCTTTATAGCACTAGTCTCAGTCTGCAGCTTGATAATGACAAAATATCTTGTAATTTAACCCCTCTAAAACATTTGCCACCTTTGTTGTATGCTTTTTAATGGTTTAAAGAGCTTCTGTGATTAATATCTGAGCCTTGCTCCCTATTATTTGAGAACATTATGTGATAAATTGTCAAAATCTACACTCTAAACATATTTATAGATTAAATGTAATCTTCAAATATTGCTGGTGCAAATTTAGATTTTATTAACAGTGTTGGTTATCTTTAGACATCAGGTAATAACAAAATACATTCTAATTTTTAAATTTCATGTCGATCATGTCATTCCACTGTACGGTAGATGCTGGTAACAAGTCAACACTTGCTGGCTGTTGCCAAGCAGATAACACAGATATTTCCTGTTCAGTCAGGGTTGCCATTGTATGGGAACTGCCCATGAGTGCTGGCTTGTGATGCCAATCATTCCTACCACTTTTCAGTCTGGTATTTGAGATGCCTCTCACAGGCTGGGTCCTGCTGAAGATTCCCTCATTCTATTTCTGGCTTTTACATTGACTCAGGGACAAGAAAGTTGTTTTTTTCTGCCCTTCATTATCTCTAAGTAGATCTAGTAGTTCAAACCAACCAGTAACTTTTTACTAAAAGTATCATTTGTCTGGAAACACACACACAGCTGCTCGCTCATCCCCCTGTCAAGTGGGATAAGGGACAGAATTGAAAGCGGAGAAAGGGATAAAAAACAAAACTAAAAATGGATTGAGATAAGAACAGTTTAATAGGACAGCAGAGAAAATAATAATAACAACAACAATAATAACAACAAAACCACCACCACCAACAATAGAATATATGAAGCAAGTGATGCATAATGCAAGTGCTTATCACTTGTAACACCAATAACCTGTCCATTTCCAAGCAGCGATATTTGCCCCCCATGACCATGATGTTATACAGTAAGGAACACCCCTTTGGTCAGCCTGGGTCAGCTGTCCTGGCTTTGTTCCCTCCCAGCTTTTTGTGCACCTGCAGCCTTCTCCCTGAAAAGTCCTTGGCTTTCTACAAATGTTGCTTGGCAACAACAAAAAAATTAACATTCTTATAGTAAATTGAAAACACAGCACTATCCCAGCTGAAACCAGGACAGATCTTAAGCCAGACAGTATTTTTTAATGGTGAAGAAGTTGGGTGCTTCAGGAGCTGCCAGAAATTTTGCTGAAGCCTGAATAGGATCTGATGATGAACTGGAGATGAATTTTTGCGTTATTCTCAAGAAAGAAGTGGAAGATGCCAGGGGATTGACAGAGCCAGGCAGGATGGTCTGCCAGGGTCTGAGGCACATGTGGGAGATTCCCACTCCTCTCAGACCACAGAATCTGGCTGGATGGGCATTCACACTCCTCCCTGTGCCACCATCACCACAAGGCAGGATCCTGGCACAGGGACATTCTCCATTTGGGAGCGAATAGACACAGCTCGTGCGGAAAATAGAACTGACTAGAAATTTTTATCACAGCGTTTAACAGACAGCAAAATGCCTTTCTTGTACAACTGAAGATTTCTCCAGTGAAATACTGATTTCTCGGAAAGATTTTATTTTGCATTAAAAAAACAAACCAAACCAACCAATCAACCAAAAGAACAACAAAATCCCAAAAGAAACCCCAAACAAAACAAAACAAAACCCAAACCAAATTAAAAAAAAACCCAAACAAACAAACAAAAAAAAGGAAACTATTTGCTTTTCAATATTCTGGAGAAGGAATATTCTAAGTTTTGAGTAGACCCAAGATAATTTCTGCTATTCACTCTAAAAAACAGTTTATATTGTTTTTTATTGCCATAGATAGTTTAATGTTATTTCACATTTGCTTTTCCATAATGCAAACCCATGTAAAATGTGTAGGGATACACTGAGTGAAGAAAACTAAAGGAAAATTGGAAATAGTAGTACAAACAAATGATGTATGATGACATCACGACACAGTTCAGAAAGCAGAAAATGAAGAATGATAAATTACATAATTGGATTAAAAATAGTGTGATGTTCCCATACTTTGAAAACCAAGTTTTGCAGTATTTCTATTTTGCCACATTTTTTCAGAGTTTTTAAAACTTTTTTCCTGGTACAAAGCCAAATGTTAAAATGTTCATATGGATTAGTTGTTTTAAGAAATAAATGGTTAACAGTTTAGAAGTGTCACCATAATTAATAAACTTACTTTCTACTATGCTGATGTGAGAGCTATTCCCTTGGATACTATACAGCGAAATGTTCAAGCGTATTCATCTCATCTAGGTGTTCCTGCTCCAGCAGGGGCATTGGACTGGATGATCTTTTGAGGTCCCTTCCAATCCCGAACATTCTGTGATTCTGTGATTCAATTACACTTAATGGCCCAGGGCTTTCTGACTCTTCCTGGCAACCCTGGTGTTTGAGTGAAGAGATGAGGCAGTGGGTTACATCAGTCTAATTTGGGAGCAATGTCATTCTGAGTAACACTGGGGACAAGACTGTTTCTGTGGCGTTTTGGCACAGTTCACCTTTTGTCAGGAAAGCTGAGTGGTGGTGCTGAAACTAGCATAGCATGTCATGCCTGGGTGACAAGCCAAGTGCAAGGACCTGCACATGTGTCAAGGCAATCCCAAGGACAGGCTGGGCAGAAAACGGAGTAAAAGCAGGCCTGAGGAGAAAGACTTGGGTGTGTTTGTTTATGAGGAGCTCAACATGACTCAGCAATGTGTGCTTGCAGATCAGAAAGCCACCCATATCCTGGCCTGCATCAAAAGAAGCGTGACCAGGAGGCTGAGGGAGGTGATTCTGGCCCTCCACTCTGCTCTGGTGAGACCCCACCTAGAGTCCTGTGTTCAGCTCTGGGGCCCCCAACAGAAGAAGGTCATCATCCTGCTCGAGCAAGTCCAGAGGAGGGCCATGAAGATGATTAGAGGGTTGGAACACCTCTCCTGTGAGGACAGGCTGAGAGAGCTGAGGCTGTTCAGCCTGGAGAAGAGAAGGCTCCAGGAAGAACTTATAGCAGCCTTCCAGTACCAAAAGGGGGCCTACAAAAAAGACTGAGAGGAGCTTTTTGCAGGGGTAATGCCTTTAAACTGAAAGAGGGTAGATTTAGATTAGATACAAGAAAGAAATTCTTCACTATGAGGGTGGTGAGACACTGGAACAGGTTGCCCAGAGAAGCTGTGGATGCCCCATCCCTTGAAGTGTTCAAGGCCAGGTTGGATGGGGTTTTGAGCAACCTGTTCTAGTGGAAGATGTCCTCATCCATAGCAGGGAGGTTGGAACTAGATGCTCTTTAATGTCCCTTCCAACCCAAACTATTCTATGATTCTGTGAATTCGGTCCCTTTGTCAGTGTACTTCCCATGCCTCTCGCATGGCAGCATACCCACCACGTGCTGCTTTGAGGTTGCTGCTGCCCAGCTGCCCTCGGCCTAACAGCAGCGTGGTAGGTATTGTCAGTGTTCATTTCTCCCAGCCTCAAGTTCACCATGGGGTCTTTGTTCCTTGACGTTCAATTTCTTCTGTGTTTTCTGCCACACTGCACGAAACATGACTGCTGGCAGCCCATGGTGAGAATGTTGCACTGTATTTAAACAAGTGCTTATTTACATGCCATGAGCACATCATCCCTATTAAACCCCATGGAGGAGGGGTAGAGCTTTTCTGTGTCGTTTTAGATAATTGGAATAATTCAGCAGTTCAAAATGGCTCAAAAAATATTCTTGCTGTTCTATGGAATTCTTTATGTCCATTTCCACATCCACACATATGAGTGGGAAGAAAATTATTTCATTCTGATTCAGAATAACTTACCTGTCACTATGCCTATCTCACACTTGAATAACAAAACCAGGGTTCAGAGTGGAATGTAAGTAGGGGGTTGTTGCAAATGAAGCCATTAGTTCAACAACAAAAAGTGGAATACAATTTTTTTTTTCTTGCTAGAATCTTGCAGCACATAAAAATATACAGAATGAGAGAACAGATAGTTCTGTGTGCCTTTACTCAATGGTGTTTTCTGACATCATTGCTTTTTTTCCTGCAAACAAAACTGATCAAAGAAGAAAAACAAAGTTAAATGCAAGAGAATTAATTTCTACCTAAATAATCAGTTACAGCCTCTTCAGATAGTTATGAGAAAGTACAATATGATAATAAAAGCAGAATTAGCTTGCATTTATATCAAGAAAACAAATTTTGCTGGAACAATTTTCTTGTGCTGCAGCAAGCACTTGGAGAGAAATTAACAGTAACACCTAAAGGTAAGCAGAGAAGACAACAGCTAATTGCAGATGTAGGAGGAAAGTGACAGGCTAGCAGGAGTTCTGTCTCTGCTCTCTGGGTGTTTGAGATTTGTGTTGGGTCAGGCTATTCCAGGGTTGCCTGAGTATAGAGCGGTTCAGAGTAACATTTCCAAGGAGGTGTTGTGTTAATGTCACCATCATCGTAGCAAAGACATTTTGGAAGTCTTTGATGCTGGTCTAATTCAGCCTTCACTTGTGCATGATGAGACTCATACACAGAGATTTTTGTGTATTTATTTCTGCATGCTCTGAATCTGATCATGAAGATCACAGAGTTACAATTTCTGTCATTACTAATGCTTTGTGTGCTTTTTTTTCCAAGTCATGGTACCTGAAATAATAAGAGACCTGTCACAGCCCACCAAAACAGTGCTTAGTGTCTCATGGCCTCCAGGAGCAGTACTGGAAGTGGTGTGCAGAGAGGCACTCCTAGCACTGACTTATCTGTAGTGTCTCTCTGGAGGAAAGTATTCCCAACAGTATGTTTTAGATTTGCTTTGGAGAGCACTGGTGTGGAAAACCAGAGACCAGAAACTGAGAACAAAAAAAAAAAAAAAAAGCAGCTAACCTGTTTGTCTTACTGACAGTCACCTCTAATGGTTCACATCCTCCAGTGACCTGATGTCTTGCATTCTGTGTGCATAGAAAACTCTTATTTCGGGTTCCAGCATTGGCCTTTCAGTTTTTTCCCCTTGCATCATATTTGAGTAAAGATTTGTCTTTCCCCTGGTGACTCTCTGTCAGAAATAGCAGACCTCAGTTCTAATTTAAAAGGCTGCAGTAAACATTCTGACCAGCTCCTACCTTTCTGCTGACCAGACATCAAGACCTAATGCTACAGCCTATCGACAAGAAATGGTATCTGTATGGGGACAGTATGGCAGCATTGGTAGCTGCAACAGTGGAGTGTGCCAAGGAACTAACATTTTCATCATTGGGGGTTGCTCGTAGAATTGTTTTCCCAACTGCTTTTTGTGAACAACAACTTTAAACTCGCTATGTTTTGGAGAACAAAAGAGAATGCTCTTGGAGCAGGCTTTTGTAATGCAGTAGTTGAAAAGACTCTTGTGAGTGGGAACAGTTAGATGGGTATGACAGGATCTCAACTGAGAAACACAGCAAAGTCTTTCAGGAAATTTCTCCAGACTTTCCAGCTTAAACCAGATGAGAACCTTTTCTTTTTTTCTTTTTTTCTTTTTTTCTTTTTTTTTCTTTTTTTCTTTTTTTCTTTTTTTCTTTTTTTCTTTTTTCTTTTTTCTTTTTTTTTTTTTTCTTTTTGTGAGATTGTATAGGATGTGTATAGGCAAGGAGTTGTAAGCATTTGTCAAGAAGTGATTGAGTGTGGACTCCACAGGTCCACTGATGCAAGAGGCACAGGCTCAGCACAGGCACTTTGAGTATGTAGCAGCAATGCATTAAAGAAAGGACAATTTTGTGATGGTTTGGGACACGGTTTTTAATCACATCCCCAATTTTTATTACTGTAAGGAAAACAAAACATATTTAGCTTGCTCTTCCTTAAAATGCCTAATACAATTGTGGGTACTTACCCAAAAACAATGCCAATGTTTTCTTTGATTTATTCTCACAACAAGGGTAGACAATTGTTTCTCTGAATGGGAGCTGTCAACTTCAGCTTAAGGTGCCATAGCACAAAAAAACCCCTGAAGGTAATTCATTGATGTGAACAAGGCAGCTGATCTGCCAACGACATTTAACCAAGCTCACTGGAGAAACAAGCTGGTATATTACCTCTACTCTTTTGCAGTGCTGTTGTTATATCTGTATTTGTTCCAGCCACTGCTTCAGCTAGGTTATTTGCAAGAAACGGGTTCTCATTTTTCTCAGTACAATGGAGCTGAACATTGCCATAACAGTTCCTGCTCAGTTTTATACTAGTATTGTATAATGTCATCTTTATTCATTTATACATGTGTATAATGCAATAGCAGTCACTGAGGCAGTAAGAGGAGTCTAGCAAACACATCTTTTACATTTGCTGCTCTCTTCAAAAAGCTAATGGTAGAAGAAGTAGGAAAAGGACACCTGAATGCTGACAGCTCAATATAATTTGTTTTAAAATTGATTTTATTTTTCCAAAAGTGTATTCATTTCGTACACGCTGTGTGGATAATATTAGCTGTACATGACCCTTCAGCATCCTGCAAATGCAGTACACTGTGGAAAAATACTAACTTCTGCACCTCATTAGCACAGGTAGCTAGATGCCCATTCAGTGTTCAGTGTGACATTTTGTTAATGATGCCAGAAGCTTTCTGTATTTTCAGTTGTATATTTTTCTCCCGTACATTTTTAAAAGTACCCTTTATTTTCTGACAAAGTACAGCAACAGAAACAGGAAATAATGGTTAGCAGCTTATGAAAAATAATTTGTCAAAATGTCCTTGATGCAATTCTTAGGAATCTTAAAGTTGTGATTACAAAGATATTTTGATGAACACAGAGCTCATGCATATAAATGTGAAGTACAGCTGGGTTTTGTTTAGATATTCATTGGTTATTTTTTCAGATCTTCAGTACTGACTTGGAAAAGGTGTCTGTTCCTCTGTTTTCAAGCCCTAGGGTTCGTTTGACTCTTAAGAGACACATAGTAGAAACCACAAGACAAGGGCACATTAATGTCTTTAAAGAATGTACTGCTCTCAGCAAATGTCTAGTAATTACAGTTGTTAGACCAGTTATATACATCAGGTAATATTCTTTGCAGAAGTATCAGCTATTGGAAATATACATCCTACTTGCTAAAAGAATAATACATCTGTGAAATCCAGGAGGTGAAAATTTAAATGAAATATAAAATCCCTATGAAAAAATAGGATCTGTTAGCCTACTGAATAGTTTTACTATTAGTGCAATAGCAGCTTTTGCTATTTCTGCCAGTCTGCTTATAAGAGCTTTTGTTAATGCCTCTTATCAATTATTTACCAAATCTGCAGACTTCTGAAACATCAGTTTCCTAAATTGATCGGGATTTCAGGGCTGCTGTTCTAACCTTAACTAAGGGCTCGGGTGCTGCCACTGTGACCTAAGTGTTGTGTTGAAGGCAACTTTGAGGGGAAAAAAACCCACGTACAGAGGGTTAACTGGTAGTACAGAAAGCTCAGATAAGTAGTTTTTGCACAGCAACTCAAAGGCATGTTGATGAAGGAGAGCTTCCATGCGTAATGACCCTTGTATTTAAATGGAGATGTGCCTGATGATACACAAAATGCTCAAAAGCCTTTCTGCCTGTAAGTTTAGAGTGGGGTCACTGTGACAAGTTTTTAATAGTTTCCATACATTATAAAAATTCCAAACTATTTGTAACAAAGATGTGACCAGAATATTTCCAGTGGAAAGAAGTGTTTCTGAAGGTTGCCTGCAAGCTGAAATACTTTTCTTAAGCAAGCACCATTTTGGTCTGGTTTTGGATCAGGACCCCTGAGCTTTGCAGCTGGAGGAGAAAAAAGGGTTGTGCTTTATTATCCCCATGTCTCTCACAGAAATGCAGCAATGGACCCTGAGAAAGCCTGTGGCTTGCTCTTGTACAGAGGCATGATCAGAGTCAGAGGAAGGTCTCATGTTAGCAACATCAGCTTAAAAAGTACTGTTTCATGAAAATGCTTACAGGCAGAAGTGAATCTGAAATGAATGGGTCTCTGCCTCTGAACAGAAACAGGCTTCTCCAGTTGACTTCTGGGATTAAGCAAAGGCAATACTCCTACAAAAGATCTCTTATAGATCATAGATCCCAAAGCACCATTCAGTTTCACAGCATGATATTTGGTGATACAAAATTTCACCATGAAGTAGCTAGTTTGTATGGGAAGGTACCAATGCTTATTCATGAAAGAAGTGATCACAGAACGTTAGGAATTGGAAGGGACCTCGAAAGATCACCTAGTCCAATCCACCCGACAGAGCAGGAACACCTAGATGAGGTTACACAGCAATGTGTCCAGGCAAGCTTTGAATGTCTCCAGAGAAGGAGACTCTACGACCTCCCTGGGCAACATGTTGCAATGCTCTGTCACCCTCACCATGAAGTTTCTTCTCATATTTAAGTGGAACCTCCTGTGTTCCAGTTTGTACCTATTTCCCCTTGTCCTATCATTGGTTGTCACCGAGAAGAGCCTGGCTCCATCCTCGTGACACCCACCCTTTACGTATTTGTAAGCATTAATGAGGTCACCCCTCAGTCTCCTCTTCTCCAAGCTAAAGAGACTCAGCTCCCTCAGCCTTTCCTCATAAGGGAGATGCTCCGCTCCCTTAATCATCTCTTTGGCTCTGTGCTGGACTCTCTCCAGCAGTTCCCTGTCCTTCTTGAACTGAAGGGCTCAGAACAGGACAAAATATTCCAGATGCGGTCTCACCAGAGCAGAGTAGAGGGGAAGGAGAACCTCTCTCAACCTACTAACAACCCCTCTTCTAATACACCCCAGGATGCCACTGGCCTTCCTGGCAACAAGGGCACCGTGCTGGCTCATGGTCATCCTGCTGCCCACCAGGACCCCTAGTCTCTTTCCCCTACGCTGCCTTCCAACAGGTCATTCCCCAACTTATACTGGAACCTGGGATTGTTCTTGCCCAGATGCAAGACTCTATACTCGCCCTTGTTATATTTCATTAAATTTTTCCCCTCCCAACTCTCCAGCCTGTCCAGGTCTCACTGGATGGCAGCACGTCCTTCTGGCATGTCAGCCACTCCTCTCAGTTCGGTGTCATTAGCAAACTTGCTGATAGTGCACTCTATTCCCTCATCCAAGTCATTCATGAATATATTGAATAATACTGGCCCCAGAACTGACCCTTGAGGCACTCCACTAGATACAGGCCTCCAACTAGACTCTGTCCCATTGACCACAACTCTCTGGCTTCTTTCCTTCAGCCAGTTCACAGTCCACCTCACTTCCCAATCATCCAGACCACACTTTCTCAGTTTTGCAGCGAGGATGCTGTGGGAGACTGTGTCAAATGCTTTAATGAAATCAAGATAGACCACCTGCACTGCTTTATCATCATCTATCCACCTGGTTATGTCATCATAAAAGGCCACGAGATTGGTCAAGCATGACTTCCCCTTGGTGAAGCCATGCTGACTGCCCCTAATGACCCTCTTATCCTTGATATGCCTTGAGATGGCACCAAAGACAAGTGATTCCATTATCTTTCTGGGGATGGAGGTGAGGCTGACCGGTCTATAGTTGCCCGGGTCCTCCTTCTTGCCCTTTTTGAAGACCGGAGTGACATTTGCTTTCCTCCAGTCCTCAGGCACCTCTCCCATTTCTCGCAACTTAGCAAAGATGATGTAGAGTGGCCTAGCAACGATTTCAGCCAGCTCCCTCAGCACCCGTGGGTACATCCCATCTGGACCCATGGATTTATGGATGTCCATATTGCTTAATTGGTCCCTAACCCAGTCCTCATCAACCGAGGCAAACTCCTCCATTGTCCTGCCTTCCTCTGGGGCCTCAGGGGTACGCGGCTCCTCAGGACAGCCGTCAGAAGTGTAGATGGGGACAAAGGAGGCATTCAGTAACTCCGCCTTCTCTGTATCTTCTGTCACCAGGGCACCCACCTCATTCATCAATGGGCCTACATTGTCTCTGGTGTTAGTTTTATCTGCCATATATTTGAAGAAATTCTTTGTTGTCCTTGACCCCTCTCTCAAGGTTTAATTCTAAGGAGGCCTTAGCTGTCCTAGTCGAGTCCTGCGTCATCTGACAACAGCCTTATGTTCTTCCCAAGTGGCCAGCCCCTCCTTCCATGATCTGTAAACTCTCCTCTTCCACTTGAGTTTGCCCAGCAGTTTCCTATTTAACCAAGCAGATCTCCTGGCTCCCTTCCCTGACTTCTTACGTGTTGGGATGCTCTGATCTTGAGCTTGGTAGAAGCAGTCCTTGAATGCTAACAAACTATCTTGGGCCCCTTTACCTTCAAGCAGCATTGCCTGTGGGATTTCCCCTAGCAATTGATTTAAAAGGCCAAAGTTGGCCCTACTGAAGTCCAGGGTTGCAATTCCGCTTGCTATTCTGTTCCTGCCTCATGAGATCCTGAACTCCACCATCTCATGGTCGCTGCAGTCAAGGCAGCCCTCAACCTTTACTGCTTCAACCAGTAACTCCTTGTTAGTGAGAATGAGATCCAGCAGTGCTCCTCTCCTAGTTGGCTCCTCCACCATTTGCATCAGGAAGTTATTTCCATCAATGCACTGGAGGAACCTCCTGGACTGTGGATGGCTGGCTGAGTAGTCCTTCCAGTCCTTCCATAACAAGGTGCACTGATGATGGCAGAGCGCTGGATGTGGTCTACCTTGACTTCAGTAAACCATTTGACACAGTCTCCCACAGCATCCTCACAGCTAAACTGAGGAAGTGTGGATTGGACGATCAGATAGTGAGGTGGACCGCAAACCAGCTGAAGGAAAGAAGCCAGAGAGTCGTGGTCAATGGGGCGGAGTCTAGTTGGAGGCCTGTATCTAGTGGAGTGCCTCAAGGGTCAGTTCTGGGACCAGTATTATTCAGTATATTCATCAACGACTTGGATGAGGGAATTGAGTGTACTATCAGCAAGTTTGCTAATGACACCAAACTGAGAGGAGTGGCTGACACGCCAGAAGGCTGTGCTGCCATCCAGCAAGATCTGGACAGGTTAGAGAGTTGGGAGGGGAAAAATTTAATGAAATATAACAAGGGCAACTGCAGAGTCTTACATCTGGGCAGGAACAACCCCAGGTTCCAGTGTAGGTTGGGGAATGACCTATTAGAGAGCAGTGTAGGGGAAAGGGACCTGGGGGTCCTGGTGGACAGCAGGATGACCATGAGCCAGCACTGTGCACTTATGGCCAAGAAGGCCAATGGCATCCTGGGGTGGATTACAAGGATGTGGTTAGTAGGTCGAGAGAGATTCTCCTTCCCCTCTACTCTGCCCTGGTGAGACCTCATCTGGAATATTGTGTCCAGTTCTGGGCCCCTCAGTTCAAGAAGGACAGGGAACTGCTGGAGAGAGTCCAGCGCAGAGCCACGAAGATGATTAAGGGAGTGGAGCATCTCCCTTATGAGGAAAGGCTGAGGGAGCTGTGTCTCTTTAGTTTGGAGAACAGGAGACTGAGGGGTGACCTCGTTAATGTTTATAAATATATAAAGGGTGGGTGTCACGAGGATGGAGCCAGGCTCTTCTCGGTGACAACCAACAGTAAGACAAGGGGTAATGGGTTCAAGCTGGAACACAAGAGGTTCCACTTAAATTTGAGAAGAAACTTCTTCTCAGTGAGGGTGACAGAGCACTGGAACAGGCTGCCCAGGGGGGTTCACAGAATCACAGAATCACAGAATGTTAGGGATTGGAAGGGACCTCAAAAGATCATCTAGTCCAATCCCCCTGCCAGAGCAGGAACACTTAGGTGAGGTTACACAGGAAGGCGTCCAGGCGGGTTTTGAATGTCTCCAGAGAAGGAGACTCCACAATCTCCCTGGGCAGCCTGTTCCAGTGTTCCGTCACCCTCACTGAGAAGAAGTTTCTTCTCAAATTTAAGGTTGTGGAGTCTTCTCCTCTCGAGATATTCAAAACCCGCCTGGACGCCTTCCTGTGTAACCTCACCTAAGTGTTCCTGCTCCGGCAGGGGGATTGGACTAGATGATCTTTTGAGGTCCCTTCCAATCCCTAACATTCTGTGATTCTGTGATTCTGTGGTTCCAGCAAACATCAGAGTAGTTAAAATACCCCAAAGACAACCAGGTCCTGTAATTGAGAGGCTGCTCTCAGCTGTCTGTAGAAGGCTTCATCAACTTCCTCACCCTGATCTGGTGGCCTGTAATAGACTCCCACAATAGTATCACCCCTGCCAGCCTGCCCCTTGATTCTCACCCACAGACTCTCAACTCGCTCCTCATCCACCCCTGGACAGTACTCAATACATTGTAGTTGCTTTGATCTCCCTCTGTTGAATGTTGGTTATCTTTAATGATGAGCTACTCTGTTATTTTTTTGAGGGACATACTTTTAGACCAGAATCTAGACAGTATGTTGTCAAAAGTGAAGTTAATGAACTATTCATCTGCATTTCATCAAGTAAATTACTTATTCTAAAGAATATTTCTAGGGAATTGTTACGTATCACAGTCATTAGAAAGAGTTGGTATAATTAAAATATATAAATCCAGATGCTACAAGGACTCCTCCGCCTTCTCTTTGGTATTTTGCTGTAGCTTTATTTTTAAATCGGTCTGAATTCATTGCATAACCATACAACATGGCAGTAAAGTTCTGGTTTGCTCTGTCCATCTCATTTTAATTTTTAATTTTGTTGGTTTCTAAAGTGCTAAGGAAGTATTTAAATAGAGGTGGGACCCAGATGGAGTATTGAGATCTACATCTGAAGTCTTAGCATACTAGCATTAAGAGTATCTTGGCATCTTGGCATTTGGTGAGGAAATAAAAAAACCCTCAACCTCTCACTCATTGGTATGAAATGAAAATGTTAAATCTCCTCTCATGCATCCAGCTGCACCAGTAAGTGAGAAAGTGTTAATAAGGAAGAGTATTGAGCAGGGTGACTTTTCTAGCTGTGAAAAACAGGATGTATTTATGCATCATTTCCCAATGTAGTTCTAGAGAAAGAGTAGGTAGCAAAAGGACCATATGTTAAAAAAAGAGCTGTGAGATCTTGCATGGCATAATGACAAGTGTGGGAAGGCATATTTATTAGAAAAAAAAAGTGAGTAAATGTTCACGGAAAAGAGTGAATTAGAACTTTTTTAAAGGTTACAAGAATATTTCCTTAGCTATTTGTCTTGGTCTCTCTCTGGAGCCATTTCCTTCTGAAAAACAAGGTGCCACTTGTCTCATTGCATTTTCTAACTGTGTTGGACCTGACTTCAAGAGACAGTCACTGGTAGGTCACTCACAACATAGGTAAACCTGCCGGAAAAAAATTGGCAGTACTTCTTCTGAGTCAGTAATTCAATTGATTCACTCTGAAGCATTATCATTTTCATCTCGCTGCTGGAGAGGAGGATTGGCATGACAGCATGCTGTGAATGCAGAGTTATGAATGCAACTTCAGACTGTGTCATAATGTGAATTCCTATCAGAGAGAGAATAAAAGTGGCTTTCTTGCATGAATTGTGGAAGTGAAAGCCTCAGTTTTTAGTGATACAAATGGATATGAGGTTTAATCTTGAGCAGTATTATTAACCTGTGTGAAATGACTTTGCTATCCTATTCCCATTCCTTGGGAAGACTTCATACTTCTTTAGCAATCTTTGCAAGAAGTGAAAGCATAAATGATAGCAGGCAATGGGCAATGCAGAGGGCTGGTCTGAGGAACTGTGAAGTATTACTAAGCTAATCTGTATAAGTTTTCATTGCAGTTACTTGTGTCCTCCTGCCTTTGGACATAAATGTCGATATATGCCTTCTGTTTCTTTTCCACTCCCTATTTATCCCCAACATTATAATTCTAGGAGGGCAAATTCTGTTGCCTGCCTTAAGACAGTAAAAAAATTACATAGCAAACTGTGCTTATTCATTGACAAAACACCAGAACCCAAACGCAGTTAGTTCACCAGCTAATTCAATTCAGCAGAAGATGCAAACCTATTTATACTGACTTATATTTATGACAACAAGCTACTTTGGAGACAGAGAAGCTCATAGCAGTGCATGTTTTCAGTGCAGGAAAGTCCTAGCCCTCTTGAATCCAAAACAAAAAAAACATCAGCATCATATTTTCAGACTAGATTTCCCAGAATAGATAGCCTGTTCGTTTACTCAGAGTGCAGACCCAAGTCTTTTAATGTACATTAGTGAGAAGGTAGAAGTAGCAGAGAGTACTTAATGGGATCTTGACCTAATTAAGATAAAAAGAAAATGTTCCCTTGGGTACGTGGATTGTATGTAGGTTAGACATTCATCCGTGTTCCCTCATGTCTCTCTCTGTGAGGGAGAATATGAAATGATATGTGGACTTGCATTTTGAAACTACTGAAATCTGAACTCACAGAAGAGACATCTCCTTTGGCCCTTTACAGGTGAGGAGGCAAGCACTAAGCACCACATCTGGCTCTTTCATAGTGATACTGTTTCTATCAGCTGTAAAACTGGCTGTTGCTTAGTCAGTTGAATAGAAAAGACCGAACATGCAGCAAGAGTTGCATCTGCAATGCTACAGAATAATGATTTCTATTCTAATTATACATAACGGCGAAGTTAAAGTTCAGTCTTTCCATGTAAGTCTTCCTTCAGAAGATTTACTTCTGAAAATGTTCTCAATACTGTTTTCTTCCTCTCGTTGTTCCTTCATTTCATGAAATGTTCCTTGTGAAATATAAAAAAATTTTGGAGTCTTACTCATTGGACAAAAGGAGGGATGAAAAGTTCATACCATTCACTTTATTAAGCCTCTTTCAATAAACTAGGACTTCTTCCAAATATTCAGATTTTCACTTGGGTTATTTCTAAATATTCATTGATTATGGATGTAAGTCCAAGCCTATGAAAAGTAGACTTTATATCTTAGATAAAATGTTCATTATAAGTTACAGAAAGGCTTCCTATCATCTCCAGTGAATTTTGATTCTGGCCTCCAGTTTCCTGCAGAGGACTTGCCTCTAAGGCTAGTCCAATAATGGGAACATGCTTGTCACTTGTCTGGCAATATCAGATAATACTACCAGTCTGTTCTTCCAACTACTTGGCAAAACATGTCGGTGAAATTTGTAGAGATGTTTCAGTAAAATAAGGTGCTGCTTGTCAAAAAAACATTGTAACAAACATCAGACAATTTGACATTTTCAAGGTGCTTTTGTAGTTGACACGATGCGTTTAATTTTTTGTTAGTTTTCAATTTGAATCATGGATTGAGGAACACATAGGGAGTTATAATATTTCAGCAGTGTGACCAGCTCTTTAATGGAAGCTCCGTGAGGATATGTTTTGTTGATGGCCTGGGGAGCAAAAGGCAATTGTGTTTAGTCTATTCTTTGTACTGAATGTTCTTCTTGTAATACCAGTACATTTCCTACCCTGTGGCAGCTCTTCCAGCCTCTGTACACACCAAGGTACCAAAGCAAAAAAGAACATAGTGGCAAGAGCCAGTAAAAACTTTCTGATGCTCAGGTGACAAGTATATGATGACAGAATTTGGTTTCAAGCCAACCTCGTGTAACATTGCAATGCTCAACCTTACTCCCCATATATGGTCAAGCTCTTCTGAAGTGTTAACAGAAGATATTATTGCAGGTGAGTTGCTTACTATGACGCATTAGGAACAATCAGTCAGGGACATTTTAAACGGAGAACTAGGGCCATGAATGTATAATCAGTAATGAAGTGTCTTTATTTTAAAATATCATTGGGTTTTTTTTAGTTGAAAAAAAGAATGTCCCCACGTTGAAATACTACAGTTGGGTATGCTTCAGTGGTGACTCACCAGAGCTACTGTTTGGTTACACCATGTCCCTATTCTCTCACATGCACTGGATTACCCATCAGAACTTCAGCTTCCATAGTGCAGCAGAAGCTGGAAGGCTTCTCCGTATTTCTAGATATTATTCATAAGAAAGCTTATCAGTCATCATAGGACACGGAATCTGAGTAGATACATGATGCTTCTGTACTGTAACTCAAATGAAACACCCAAAATTTCTTCTGAATAAAAATATTTGGATTTTAGCTGGAGTGTTCCAGTTTTTGAGTAATCATTGAAAAGTTTTGGATTTCAAGAGACACAGAAGAATATTGCTCATGCAAATGCAACTACTTCTTTTATTTTTAAGTCTGCTTATATCACAGCAGCTCACTGTGGTCCAGGCTGGCAACTCTGTGCAAAAGACAACTATGGACATATTGGTGACTTACTTACTGGTATGTCCACTTGTTTTTACTGCTCTGCTCTTCACTACTGAACAGGACACAAAAGTGCTTTCATCCTGACCAGTTTTGTGCACACAGAGCCATTACTGTACAACACTTTAATTTCTATTGTGACTCCCTGTAGAGGTGTGAGGGCTACAGAGGATACAAAGTTTCCGTACAAAAGCATAGGGACTGTTTGTAAAATAGACAAAGTTATTTAGCTGTAGGTATGGCACCTTTTGTTTACTTATTAATAAGAATGTTTTCAAGCAAGAAATATCAGGGAAAATCTGAATGATGGAGGCAACCTATTAATGAGAGATTCCCTGGATAACTGCTGGTGCTAGAGATGGGACTCATCTGACCCATTTTAGAAGTTTACTTTGATGGGATGAATTGTGTGCTGCAAGTGCTTCTTCCACTACACTGGGTATAAAAGGAACCTAGTATGACTATTTCAGATAAAAGCCTTTGTATTTGTCCAGTTGAATATCAGTATCATATGTGAATGCCTAAGATTTTATTTAACAGGGAATGGGAGAGAATAAGCACTCAGAGAATCTGTAGATGTCTATATGGATATAGAAAAGGGGAGAAATAGCAAACTGAGGACTGATGTGGGCTGTAGAGAGAAAATCAGTAGCTTTTCTTACAAAGGAGACAGAGCTAAATAACACCGACCAGATTGCGAACAGCTACCACTAATGAGCAGTCACATTAGCTATTACTAATGACAACGGGAATGTTTCTCTGAGCAATTGCTCACAATCTGCCCCAGAGATTTGAAGCTATGCTGGAGGAAAAAAAAAAAAAAAAAGAAAGATTAAACAATAAATGGGTCTAGGATAGGTCAAAGTAAAAGGAAAGAGGGAAAATGGGAACAGGAATAGAGCAAAAGGTGTAAACAAATGGTTAGACAGAATGCTGAATTTTGCTCTTACAACTCTTAAGACGTTACGAGGCTCAGCTGAGAAGGGAATAGATGGTAAAATAGAGTAGATTTATAGAAGTTTCATTAGTATAACAGACCATAGCACAATTAGGAAAATTGTCTATTAATTTTTCTTCACAAAAATGACAGACATTCTTTTCATTGAGCCATGTCTAAATAAAACATTTGTAAATACTTTTCTGCATTATTAGATTGACTTTCTAATTAAAAAAAATATAGATAGAGTATTTACTGATTAATTCTTAACTCGAGTACTGAGGAAGACCACAGTCATCTTAATTCACATTAGGATTTAAATCTGTGCCACCTTCATGTGTGCCTTGACAAAATTATTTGGTTATTCTGGCATAGGATACTTGGAGGTATTCCCATGGTTTGACTAAGGCAAGTATACTCACATCTGTGTGTAATCATGTCTACTTCAAAGGAAGGTTCAGGTTAGAAAACTAGTATAAATCTTTGAATTTCCTTCCTGAAGGGCTTGTTTTTACCTCTGACTATAGAGGGAGACTATCAGGGTGAGTAAGCTGCCTAGGAATGGGTGTCTGTCTCCATCAGGAACACCTCCACTTCGGAACAAACGGGTGGCAGAGAAGCATCTCTGATCTGGGTCTGCAGCATCATGATGGAGCTGCTCTGCTGGGAGAGTCCAACATGGTTGCCCTGGGGCTGATGGCTCAGTCTCTGCTCCTGTGATAGCTGGCTTGAAGCAAGGACTTAAAGTCACATTTTGCTGTCCTGTGTGACTATTGTTGATAGAACAGTGTCCTACCCTGACCCTCCAGTATTTAATTCTCTAGATGAATTGGAACAGTTCTCGTAAGGAAAATCTCCATGATTATTCGGCAGGCAGGTGTCCCCCTTGCAAAGTCAAACCATCTCATTGGTTTGATGTAAAACAGGGATTTGAAGCTGCCAAGCACATCCTAGCAGATTGCCTAACCACTGTACAATCACACTTGTCTGTTAAAACCTTTAGAAAACCTTGATTTGGTTCAAATTAAACCAGGATAATATTTGAAATTTTAAATAGTACCATGAGATATAAAAATTATTTCTTATCCAGTTTCTTTCAGTAGATTTTTTTTAGCTTATCATCAATATGGAGGAAACTACCTGTCACTGATAACATCCATAACTAAATAACACTGCAGCTTTGTTAGCGGCATAAGTATAACCAGATAACTGAAAATAATGTAGTTGTTGCAGAGTGCCCTTGATTGTGTATTTCACACAGCAAAGAGATATTTAGTAGCATACAGCAGTGGATTTGGGCTGAATGCTGACTTTTTTTTTTCCCTTTGCAGCTTGTGCAATAACATTGGTAACACTTTGACCTTGCAATACTTCATTAAAGTAGCAGGATTTGAAACCCAATGTTTTGAAAACCCTAGGTATTTTGGCTCTTAACATCTTTCTGAATTGGACAGATTTCAACTGGTTTAAATAAGAATACACATGACGATATATGACCAATGATTTTGGGGAATAGGTACATCAGAAAAATCAGACTTGTATTTTTAGGTCATTTAGGAGACTTTGAAAAGCTCACTAAGTGATTAGTGAATTTTTTTATTAAGGTTGCAACAGAGCCTCTAATATTCAGCTTATAAAAGTAACTTTTTGGGTATTAAATGCTCCACTCCTGATTTCTGTCCAGACATGAACTGGATCAGAAAGCAAAAGCAAAGTCCCTCACTCTAGAAACACAGACTGGTTAAAACTGTATTCTTTGATAGAGCTGGTATCATCACTGTTTGCCCATATCTGCTTCAGCATATTCTTGCTGAGTATGAGCATTCAAGATAATGTTTGTGCTGGTTGAATTGCTCCCCTGTGTTTTACCCAGCCTAGAGTCATCCCACAGTAGGACTGACCCCCACCAGTTGGGCTGGTCACAGTTTTTGGGATCAGTGCTGTCAACTGCATGAGACAAAAAAATAACACAACAATACTTGCTTCCCAAAAGTACAGAAAAGGAAGGAGGGTAGAAGGAGGATCACTTCAGCAGCACAGTTTATTGCACAGCCCAAAGTCAGACTGGCTTAATGTAGAAGCAGAGAATTTCACTGGGACTGGAAAAAGCAGATCTGGGGAAAGGAGCTTTCACGATGTCAGCATATGAAATTGCAACTTCATTTTTCTGGATCAGAAACTCAAGGGAACATGCTGTCTGAGTGTATTGTAAATGCAGTGCTTTCCTCCCCTATGTGCAGCAAGTACCCTAAGCCTCTGCTGGACTCAAAGGAACGTCACCGGGCCAGGACCAAGCAGCAGGTGACCTCCTTGACCTTTTCAGTCCCATTTCTCAGCCTTGGTGCAAGTGTTTCTTGCTCTTTGTGGAGAACCAGTGTGGCTGTGTTCTCCCAAAGGATTTTTTCTTGGGGACCTTCTGATCAGACAGTGTTTGTGGAGGCTTGCTGCAACCTCTTTGCAACAAAATGCAATTAAATCAACAGGAAAAACATGGTCAGAGAAGCTAAAGAAAGAAAGAAGGCCTGTGTACATGAATCTTGCCCACATATAGCATCCTGGTACCATTTTTCAGATTCTCTCTGTATCCCCGACTTTCATCTTGATTACATTACCTGTCAGCTGACCAGGTCAGGTCTTCTCTCCCAGAGCATCACATTTAGGTTGGGCTGAGCAGTACTCCAGGTGGGGTCTTACCCATCATCACCTCAACTCTCCTAACATCTTCAGTCTGAAATGGGTTTTTTCTCCATGATTTCCTGCTCTCTTTACCATCTTGAAGCAGTCTGAGCAATGAAATTTTTTAAAATGTTATTTTCCTAGATTTTGCCAGTACCTGATGTTTCTGAGAGTAGGAATCCATATTTATCCTCACCAACTGCAAAAGAGTTTGGAAATTGAGTGCAGTATATCAGGAATGTGTCTGACTTGGAAACCTGAATGCAGATCCCAGTGTTCCTAGTTATTCACAGCCAAGCTGCTGGTCTGCAGTACATCTCTATTTTAACAACTTCTCTTATGCGTATTCAACTGAATTTCAAAATAGGCACAAAAGTAGATGGATAAATATTTTAGGTTAACATTACACCCCTGCTAATACTACATTTTTGTTGTTGTTGTTGTTTTGTTTTGTTTTCTGAGGACACGAAGCCTGTCAGAACTGAAATAGAGCTGGTGATCATTGAATGAAGACAGGTCCACCTGGTAAGGCACCTCACCTCTACTCTATGTACATTCATTCTAGTTGCATTCACTTCCTTTCATCTTACGCAACTTCAACTGGAGTAGAACTAAGCAGGATATTTATCTGTGAAGCATGTTGGATGCAAATGATGCTGTAAAAGGTATTGTCATATATCCGTCATACAGCTTCTGCAGCATCAACTTATTATCTATCCTTCTGGAAGAGCTAAAAAGAATAGCGTGGAGGATTCACAGAATATGACAATATACAAGGAAGACAAAGACTTCCCTAAAGTAGCAGAGTTAACTGGCTTCTGTGAGGTTATTTTTCCAAGAGTTCATCTTTTTGGCATTTATTTCTCACAGCTCTTAGTGAAAATTGAATTAACATTATTCTTGAAAATTACCTCATTTCAAATTATTGGCTTTTTTACTTGCTTTAGTACCTACAAGCACATGCACAGTAATGAATACATCTTCTACATTTAATTACTTTCTAACAATAAAAATCAAAAGGACATTTTATAGATAGCATTTAATTTCTAGCAAGAAGGAAAAAATAATGAAAGACCTTTAACTCCAGAATTTATTTTTTTTTCTGAGCTCCTTACCACTATTTCTTCCCAGACTAAACCTAACTATTGTCTTTTTATCCAGATGTTGAGCACTAGAGAAATACTTTTTGACTATGTCACAGGCTTTTATTTTCTCAAGACTGAATTTATTCTTTTTCTGGGGTTTGTTTTAACCATCTACAATTTTGCAAGATTTTATCTAAGAAACGCCCCTTTGTTTTGTCTCTTAATATGTTACTATGCAAAGAGTTGCAGTCTGTGTTAGAAATGGATTATGAGCAGAGTCTACAAAAAGATGAGTAATGGAAACTAGGTGGAAGGAGGATGTAACTACAGACGATGTACTTCCACGAGTGAATGTATGGATGGAGGGATTTGTTTTTTCTGATCAATCATATGAGTTTCCTGGTATTCCTCCCTTAGGATATTTATTTTTTTGCAGGGATTTGGAAGAGCTGTAGATTTTGGCTTCCAATTTCTACATAACCCAGACTCCCATAACCAAACCAGTTATACAAGCATAAGACCCTTGTAATCAGAATAAAAATCAAGTAAGGTGATAAACCAAAGGGCTGAAGAAGATACAGATCATCACAACTCAAGGTAGATACTTGAACATTTTCCTCTTAATTCACTTCTCTGTGCAAGAGAAAAATCACTGCCAAAAGGATGTGATTCACAGAACCACAGAATCACAGAATGTTAGGGATTGGAAGGGACCTCAAAAGATCATCTAGTCCAATCCCCCTGCCGGAGCTAGATGAGGTTACACAGGAAGGTGTTCAGGCAGGTTTTGAATGTCTCCAGAGAAGGAGACTTCACAACCTTCCTGGACAGCCTGTTCCAGCGCTTTGTCACCCTCACTGAGAAGAAGTTTCTTCTCAAATTTAAGTGGAACCTCTTGTGTTCCAGCTTGAACCCATTACCCCTTGTCTTACTGTTGGTTGTCACCGAGAAGAGCCTGGCTCCATCCTTGTGACACTCACCCTTTACGTATTTATAAACATTAACGAGGTCACCCCTCAGTCTCCTGTTCTCCAAACTAAAGAGACCCAGCTCCCTCAGCCTTTGCTCATAAGGGAGATGCTCCACTCCCTTAATCATCTTCATTGCCCTGTGCTGGACTCTCTCCAGCAGTTCCCTGTCCTTCTTGAACTGAGGGGCCCAGAACTGGACACAGTATTCCAGATGAGGTCTCAACAGGGCAGAGTAGAGGGGAAGGAGAACCTCCCTCGACCTACTGACCACCCACCTTCTAATGCACCCCAGGATGCCATTGGCCTTCTTGGCCAAAAGGGCACAGTGCTGGCTCATGGTCATCCTGCTGTCCACCAGGACCCCCAGTCACTTTCCCCTACACTGCTCTCTAATAGGTCATTCCCCAACTTATATTGGAACCTGGGGTTGTTCCTGCCCACATGTAAGACTCTGCACTTTCTCTTGTTATATTTCATTAAATTTTTCCCTGCCCAACTCTCCAGCCTGTCCAGATCTTGCTGGATGGCAGCACATCCTTCTGGCATGTCAGCCACTCCTCCCATTTTGGTGTCACCATCAAACTTGCTGATAGTGCACTCTATTCCCTCATCCAAGTCATTCATGAATATATTGAATAATACTGGCCCCAGAACTGACCCTTGAGGCACTCCACTAGATACAGACCTCCCACCAGACTCCGCCCCATTGACCATGACTCTCTGGCTTCCTTCCTTCAGCCAATTCGCAGCCTACCTCACTATCTGATCGTCCAATCCACACTTCCTCAGTTTAGCCGTGAGGATGCTGTGGGAGATGGTGTCAAATGCTTTAACGAAACCAAGATAGACCACATCCACCACTCTGCCATCATCAATCCACCTGGTTATGTCTTCATAAAAGGCTATGAGGTTGGTCAAGCATGACTTCCCCTTGGTGAAGCCACGTTGACTGCCCCTAATGACCCTCTTATCCTTGATATGCCTTGAGATGGCACCAAGGATAATGTGTTCCATCACCTTCCCAGGGATGGAGGTGAGGCTGACAGGTCTATAGTTGCCCGGGTCCTCCTTCTTGCCCTTTTTGAAGACCGGAGTGACTTTTGCTTTCCTCCAGTCCTCAGGCACCTCTCCCATTTCTCGCAGCTTGGCAAAGATCATAGAGAGTGGCCTAGCAATGACTTCAGCCAGCTCCCTCAGCACCCGTGGGTGCATCCCATCTGGACCCATGGATTTATGGATGTCCAGATTGCTTAAATGCTCCCTAACCCACTCCTCATCAACTAAGGCAAACTCCTCCATTGCCCTGCCTTCCTCTGGGGCTTCAGGGGTACGGGGCTCCTCAGGACAGCCTCCGGCAGAGTACACAGAGACAAAGAAGGCATTCAGTAACCCTGCCTTCTCTGTATCTTCTGTCACCACGGCACCCACCTCATTCATCAGTGGGCCTACATTGTCTCTGGTGTTAGTTTTATCTGCAATATATTTGAAGAAGCTCTTTCTGTTGTCCTTGACCCCTCTTGCCAAGTTTAACTCTAAGGAGGCCTTAGCTTTCCTAGTTGCCTCCCTACATCCTCTGACAACAGCCTTATGTTCTTCCCAAGTGGCCAGCCCCTCCTTCCATGATCTGTAAACTCTCCTCTTCCACTTGAGCTTACCCAGCAGTTCCTTGTATAACCACGCAGGTCTCCTGCCTCCCTTCCTTGACTTCCTATGTGTCGGGATGCACTGATCTTGAGCTTGGTAGAAGCAGCCCCTGAATGTTAACCAACTGTCTTGGGCCCCTTTACCTTCAAGCAGCATTGCCCATGGGATTTCCCCTGCAATTGTTTGAAAAGGCCAAAGTTGGCCCTGCTGAAGTCCAGGGTTGCAATTCTGCTTGCTATTCTGCTCCTGCCACACAAGATCCTGAACTCCACTATTTCATGGTCACTGCAACCAAGGCAGCCCTCCACTTTTACTGCTTCAACCAGACTCTCCTTGTTAGTGAGAATGAGATCCAGCAGCGCTCCTCTCCTAGTTGGCTCACCCACCATTTGCATCAGGAAGTTATTTCCATCAATGCACTGGAGGAACCTCCTGGACTGTGGATGGCTGGCTGAGTAGTCCTTCCAGCAAACATCAGGGAAGTTAAAATCCCCCATAACAACCAGAGCCTGTGACTGTGAGGCTGCTCTCAGCTGCCTGTAGAAGGCCTCGTCAACTTCCCCACCCTGATCTGGTGGCCTGTAATAGACACCCACAACAGTATCACCCCTGCCAGCCTGCCCCTTGATTCTCACCCACAGACTCTCAACTCGCTCCTCATCCGTGCCTGGACAGTACTCAATACATTGTAGTTGCTCTCTGACATAACGAGCAACTCCACCACCTCACCTTGCTGGCCTGTCTTTCCTGAGAAGAACACAGCCATCCATGATCACATTCCAGCCATGTGTGCTGTCCCACCATGTCTCTGTAATTGCCACCAGATCATAATCCCCTGACTGAATACAGGTTTCTAACTCCTCCTGCTTATTCCCCACACTGCGCGCATTGGTGTACAGGCACTTCAGGGAGCGAGCTGAGTACACTGATTTCACCCTAAGGGTGTGGGGGGCCTCCCGGTCTTTATTGATTTCAGCGTGCTGCCCCACTGATGCAAGCCCAGCTACAACCCCCTTCAAATCTAGTTTAAAGCTCTCCAAATGAGCCCTGCTAATTCCTGTCCCAGCATCCTTTTGCCCCTGTGAGATAATCCTTCCCCACATGTCACTGTCTGGACTGGTGTCTTATAAAACAAGCCATTATCAAAGAAATTAATGCCCTGCCTGTAGCACCAGTCTTGAAGCCAATCATTTATGGACTTAATTTTTCTATTCCATCCCACGTCATCACCCGAAAATGGAAGGAGTGAAGATAACTTGAGCCCCAGACTCGTTCGCCATCCGTCCCAAAGCCTTGAAATCTTTCTTCATTTCCCTCAGACTATGGGATGCAGCTTCCTCCCCATCTGTCTGGAAGATCAGTAGTGGGTAGTAGTCTGTTGGGTGCGCCGGGTTGGGGAGTGCCCTGGTGATGTCCCTGATTCGGGCTCCAGGTAGGCTACAAACTTCCCTATGATGAGGGTCAACCCTGCATATTGGGCCCTCTGTCCCTCTCAGAAGGGAATTGCCTGCTACAATTACCCTTCTTTCTTTTTTATCAGAGGCAGTCTTGAGGCGTGGACTCAATCGCCTCTTCCTATGTGACCTTGTAGGCGGCCCTCGCACCACATCCCCACCTGCCTCTTCTTCAATATTCAGGGCCTCAAACTTATTATGGAAGGGCACCTGGGGAAGCAAAGCAGGTAGGAAGGGGGGTTGCCTGTGACGCCTAACTGGAACTCAGACACTAAACAAGAGGCACAAGGTCTCAGAGTATTAGTTTTTTTTCCTGCCAGTATATTTAATGGAATGCTTTTAAATTATGAGAAAAAAAATGTGTATGCATTTATAGTTCAATTCAATAGTTCAAATCAGATTCAGTTTTATTTGTCACAGCAAGGAGGAGAAAGGAGTTGCAACGGGAGCTGAAATAGCTAAAATCTCAAAGTATAATGGGTAGCAAGAAAAGGAGAAAAAGAAGGGACACTAGAGTAGTTTGCCTGCAGATAAGTTCAGCAAGTAGAAGAGGTGGTCTCTGAAGGGGCTAGAAACAACCACAGAAAAAGTAACACAACTTGAACTGAGCCTCCAACATTTGAATAGGTGCTCAAAGAACAATGATGAGTTTAAACAAGAACTCTGGATTAGAAGTTCACTGTGAAGTGTAAATCTTGGTGTCCAGAATTTCACCTATAGTAAATAAAACATGACAAATGTCATGAAACTTCAAACACAGCACAACCTTTCACAAAAGTTGTTGAAACTAATGTTAACATTTGGCTGGAAAATAAAATAATAGACCTTTTATCAGTGAACTGATTGATTACCAGTAATAGAATTTGTTTGATTTGTTTGGCAGTATCAGCAGCATTGTGTGATCTTCAACTACATAAATTAGGTAACAACTATGCAAAAGTGTTCCTGATTTCATAGTACAATCATCAGTGACCTCTTTTATCAGCATTCCATGGTGACTTAAAGATTTTTCATCAATCTGTCCTTTACTATACAGACGACAGCTGCCTTTCTAGATTAATTTTTAGCTTTTATAAAATTAAATACCTGATTCAGAATTTATTTGTATGAAGTCTCTCCATACTTTGACAGTCCGGGGACAAAGACAAATTACGAACTCTGCTTTTGATGAATAACTAAATACTATTCCACCTTCACTGTACTTAACTGGTACAAAAATAACTTTAGTAAAGAAGACCGTAGATAGAAGCTGATTTTTCAAGTACTGGAGAAGGTAGGGGTCCTGTTTTCAACTTGGCTTAGCTGTGCCTGAACGATAAGTTGAGTGGTGCAGTTGACACATCTGAGGGACAAAATGCCATCCAGAGAGATCTGGACAAGCTCGAAAAGTAGGCCCATGCAAACATCATGAGGTTCAACAAGGCCAAGTACAAGGTCCTGAACCTGGCTTGGGGCAACCCCCAGTATCAATACAGGCTGGGAGATGAAGGGATGGAGAGCAGCCCTGCGGAGAAGGACTTTGGGGTACTGGTGGATGAAAGATGGGATATGAGCTGGCAATGTGCGCTTGCAGCCCAGAAGGCAAATCGTATTGTGGGCTGCATCGAAAGGAATGTGTCTGGAAGGTCAAGGGAGCTGATTCTGCCCCTCTACTCCACTCTGGTGACACCCCACCTGGAGTCCTCTGTCCAGCTCAGGAGACCCCAGTACAGGAAAGACATGGACTTGTTGGAGACAGTCCAGAGGAGACCACCAAGATGGTCAGAGGGCTGGAACACCTCTCCTGTGAGGACAGGCTGAGAGAGTTGAGGTTGTTCAGCCTTGGAAAGAGAAGGTTCCATTGAGACCTTATTGTGGCCTTTCAGTACATAAAGGGACCCTATAAGAAAGATAGGGGCAGACTTTTTAGCAGACCCTGTTGTGATAGGACAAGGGGAAATGGTTTTAAACAAAAGGAGGGGAGATTCAGACTAGACATGAGGAAGAAATTTTTTATAATGAGGATGGTGAAACACTGGCACAGGTTGCCAAGAGATGGTAGATGCCCCATCCCTGGACACATTCAAGGCCAGGCTGGACAGGCCTCTGAGCAACCTGATCTAGTTGCAGATGTCCATGCTTTTGGCAGGGGGATTGGACTAGGTGACCTTTGAAGGTCCCTTCCAACCCAAACTATTCTATAATTCTGTGATCGATGAGGATCGGTTGATGAGGAGAGGGTTAAGGACCAATTAAGTAATCTGGACATCCATAAATCCATGGGTCCAGATGGGATGCACCCAAGGATGCTGAGGGAGCTGGCTGAAGTCATTGCTGGACCACTCTCCATCATATTTGGTAAGTTGTGGGAAACGGGAGAGGTGGCTGAGGACTGGAGGAAAGCAAAAGTCACTCCGGTCTTCAAAAAGGGTAAGAAGGAGGATCCGGGTAACTATAGACTGGTCAGCCTCACATCCATCCCTGGGAAGGTGATGGAATGACTTGTCCTTGGTGCCATCTCAAGGCATATCAAGGATAAGAGGGTCATTAGGGGCAGTCAGCATGGCTTCACCAAGGGGAAGTCATGCTTGACCAATCTCATGGCCTTTTATGATGACATAACCAGGTGGATAGATGATGATAAAGCAGTGCAGGTGGTCTATCTTGATTTCATTAAAGCATTTGACACAGTCTCCCACAGCATCCTCGCTGCAAAACTGAGAAAGTGCGGTCTGGATGATTGGGAAGTGAGGTGGACTGTGAACTGGCTGAAGGAAAGAAGCCAGAGAGTTGTGGTCAATGGGACAGAGTGTAGTTGGAGGCCTGTATCTAGTGGAGTCCCTCAAGGGTCGATACTGGGACCACTACTATTCAATATATTCATGAATGACTTGGATGAGGGAATAGAGTGCACTATCAGCAAGTTTGATGGTGACACCAAAATGGGAAGAGTGGCTGACATGCCAGAAGGCTGTGCTGCCATCCAGCGAGACCTGGACAGGCTGGAGAGTTGGGAGGGGAAAAATTTAATGAAATATAACAAGGGCTAGTGTAGAGTCTTGCATCTGGGCAAGAACAACCCCAGGTTCCAGTATAGGTTGGGGAGTGACCTGTCGGAGAGCAGCGTAGGGGAAAGGGACCTGGGGGTCCTGGTGGACAGCAGGATGACCATGAGCCAGCACTGTGCCCTTTTGGCCAAGAAAGCCAATGGCATCCTGGGGTGTATTAGAAGGGGTATTGTTGCTAGGTTGAGGGAGGTTCTCCTTCCCCTCTACTCTGCTCTGGTGAGACCACATCAGGAATATTGTGTCCAGTTCTGCGCCCCTCAGTTCAAGAAGGACAGGGAACTGCTGGAGAGAGTCCAGCGCAGGGCAACGAAGATGATTAAGGGAGTGGAGCATCTCCCTTATGAGGAAAGGCTGAGGGAGCTGGGTCTCTTTGGTTTGGAGAACAGGAGACTGAGGGGTGACTTCATTAATGTTTATAAATATGTAAAGGGTGAGTGTCACGAGGATGGAGCCAGGCTCTTCTCGGTGAAAACCAGTGATAAGGGGCAATGGGTTCAAACTGGAACACAGTAGGTTCCACTTAAACATGAGAAGAAACTTCTTCACAGTGACAGAACACTGGAACAGGCTGTCCAGGGAGGTTGTAGAGTCTCCTTCTCTGGAGACATTCGAAACCTGCCTGGAGACATTCCTGTGTAACCTCATCTAGGTGTTCCTGCTCTGTCGGGGAGATTGGATTTTTCGAGGTCCCTTCCAATCCCTAACCTTCTGTGATTCTATGATTCTGTGTTTCTGTGATGATTCTATAATTCTGTGATATTGCATTTGTGTAGAAGATACCACTACTCTTTGGAAAGATTGTGTGCTTGCTGGGCACAGGAGATTGAATTAAAGATTGACCTTCTTAAACTCAGTTTCCATGATATTGAGGATGGAAAGGATCTTTAAAGTGTTGCCTGTCCCAGCATGAAACACTACCACCAAGGCTCCTGCCATTTGTGCATTATAGGGCGAGAAGGAGCTCTGCAGAGGAACAGTTACTGGTTCATGTTGCAAGCCTCTGGAAGGCTTCTCCAACATGCAGAAGCAATCTCACAGTGGTTCTGTGCCACAGACCAGGCTTGTCTCAGGGCTTGAGGAAAGCTTGTATAAAGAAAGTGAAAGTGTGAAAAGAGAGAAAAACTAAAATTACCACAGAAAAGGCAGAAGGGATAAAGTGGTGAAAAGTGTTAGCGAAAAAATGAGGAAATCTGCAGGGACAAGGACTCCAGCCTAAATTTTTGTCATGTTTAAGTCAGTAAAAGACCAAAAGTAAAGAAATTGGCCCAAATTGAAGAAACGTCCTTTTAAAAAACAAATCAGCCAACTGTGCTGCTGAAAACAAAACAAACCCTAAATAACCAACCAACCAACCAAAAAAACCCCAAGCAAACAAACAAACCAAAGCAAACCCAAACCAAACCAAACTAAACCACATCAAACCAAACCAAATCAAACCAAACCAAACTAAAGCGGAATGAAAGTATTGTCATGCTGCTGTCTCTGGGGAGGAGAAGATTATAAACTTCTGTTTTGTTTCACTTCTATTTTCTGTTCCACGTCATGTCATCTCTTCACACACACGAACAACACTTGCCCTTTGATCCTCTCAATGACAAACAAAGATAAAATGACAGGTAGAGTTGCCAGTTAATAAAATAAATTTTAATTTTAAACCTATTAACTGTAACTTGAATCAATAGCCAGAAAAGATTCTTTGGGAACTTATGATAGGACACAACTTAGCATAGGACATAGCTTTGGGAATTTATGATGGCACATACTCCCAATAGTGTAATTTATCAGCTGGCTTAGAGAATCTTGTAATTATTCCAAAATGTAAAATTTTTTATTGAATAACTTCTGTAAATACTCACAAGCGATTTGCAGCAAGTAGTTAATACTGAAAACCTGAACATTGTTTGCAAATCACTATATTTTTTTCTGTTCACTGGTTGGATCAGGACAGAATATACGCTGAAAACCAATTGTAAGTGATTCTAAAACCGGCATTCTCTTGCAAATGGTCTCCACTGTTCACTTACATCACTAGCTTTTGCAAATGTTTCTGCCAGTAAACTGACTCAGTAGTATACTTATAGAAAGCAGATAGGACTGAATTCATTTTTTTAATTGGGGTGAATATCCACAAGTATTTTGAAACTGGCACCTAGTGCCAGTTGCCAACTGCATTACAATTTTCCCTACAGAAAAAAAAAAAGAAGAGAGTATGACCAGGTGCAAAAGTTATGTGGTGAATTTCTCACCTTGCAGCAATTCAAGGAATTAATGGTGTGGATGAGAGTTTTTTCTAATGAATTTACATTCTGTCAACTCATTTGAAATAATTCTGTATGACTTGCCCAATTATTGTGCAGGAACATGCTCTGCCATTGCCTGATGTGATACTTGGCACAGTTTGAGCACATACCACAGCACATATTTTTCATTACTTAAGAATCTGAGAAGTGACTAAAAATAATGGAGTGTATTTATTCCTACAATTTCAAGTGTTTGACAGCTTTCCTAAGCCTTATGCTCAGAAAGCAATCCTGCAAAGCCTTATTTGGTGTGTCTTATTAGCACTGTCTGTTTGAGAGATTCCTTTAAAATATAGCTCAGATTTTACAGCCAGAAGACACCGTTGTGTGGTCTGACTTTCTGCCCATGATTTTATTGAGGAAATTATTGCTCTTTGCCTACTGAAGCATGTTTTAGAAAAAATACACTGCAGTAAGTGACAAATGTATAAGAGCAGATTAATCACTGGTGCTTTCTGAAGCTGCTTTCATGTACTATTTAACAAGTCATTTAAGTCAAACATAACTGAAGTCCACAAGGAAGGGAAACTGCAAAAAAACCCCACTTAGTTTGCTATTAATCTAATCTTAATATTTGATATTTTTATATAAAAATCAAGGTAGGTAGTAGAATTTAAACTGGTCCCTCTACTTTTCTGAACATTTTAATGCAATTTCCACTTTAGGTTATCTCAGGAGGACTGGAAGAATTTTTATTCAAATCTAGAGTATGTAAAAAATCCCTGTTCTCGTTTACTGATTCTCCTCTCATAGCAGAGAGCATACACTTTTACACAGTCATGCTAAACTCTCCTAATGGCTATAGCAGTTAGAGAAAACAGCAAATTCAAAATCTTAAATGCAGAGTCTCCAGATATTAAGACCAATACTTCATTGTTCTTCAAGCAGGGCAGTCCTGAAAACCTCATGCTACAGTTCAAAGACTAAATATAACCCTTATTCTTGGATTTGAAAATCTGAAAATAAACTCCCTTTCCTGAAGCATCCAGAAAATCACTTGCAGAAATCATTCTGTCAAAAACTTGTAAATCAATATACATAAGAAAAAAAAATTGCTTGAATGAAATAGCATATTTTAAGAGAAATATTTTGCTGAAAATATTCTGAGTAGCTCTTCACGCTATGTCTATAAAAATAGCATACTGCTACTAGAAATCCATTTAATTACATTAATAAACATAGTACGTGAGGCGTGCACGAAAGTAAAACCTAACACTGTTGGGAAATATTTTCTGAGCCATTGGATAATGAAGATGTTCTCTTCTGACTGTTTTAGTGACCATTTGTATTACTGTTAATGATATTAGACAGGCATACCTACATTTTCAAGCAATGTCATGTTGTGTCTTTCTGTTTCTTGCTTGTTTTTTAAGAGCTACAACTTGCAGTACAGACAGCAACATATATTTTGAAACCTGATGTTCCCTAATTCCCACAACCTAGAGTCACAGTTACATAAAAAATTAATGCTTCAAATTTTTAACCAAAAAGGAAATTTGATGCTCTGCAATTTAGGTAGAGAAGTAGAAGACTGAAATACACCCCAAATTTTCTGAAGACAATGCCCTCACCCAATTCCAACAATTTTCAAAGCATCATGAATCTGAGGAAGTTTGGCTTAGTCTTGTAAGTCTATGCCAAAGAAGCCCTCCAAGAAGCTTCTGAACAAACATGTCTTCACAAAGCTTTTGCAGGATTTTTATCCCTTCTTGATATGATACAGTGAAAAAGGAGATTTGATCCTGGCCTAGCTGCCAGGTGGTATAATTTAGTTCAGAGCCCAAACTTCTTCAACGTGTAGTAGTTTGAGGAAGTCATATATGAGGCAGTCATGGGTTACATTGCCAGGGTCTTTTTATGGTAGTTTTACTCAGTGCAGATCAGCTTTCACTCTGCTATCTCTTTCTTAATACGAAGGTGTGGATTTCACCTTGCCTGCCAAGGCATAAAGGAGTACATTCTCCTTTTCCCTTTTGAAAGCAACAACAACAACAAAAGCTTTTTTGCTCCTAGTGAAATTGAAGTGTAATGGGCAATGTTTTGAGCATTTGGTGGTGCTCAGGGCACCTTATGCCCTGAGATATTCAGAATCTTGCAGAACTCCTTGGTTTAAGGAGAAAAAACAACTTGGTACTTGACAAAAAAAGAAAGAAGAAACAAGACGTGAAATGTCACACTGCCTAAAATATATCGTAAATCTCCTAAAAAGGGCAGATTAATAATGGCAGAGAGATTAACATATTTTTCTCTGAAATGAAAAAAATATGATTTTTCTATATACTTAAAATCTGACTTAGAAATTCAGAAATACTTCACTGTTGAAATTTTATCGAGTAATCATAGAGGAGATCTGCAGGATACAGAGGGATACATATGGAGAATTGAGAAAGCTGAGACTCAGTGACTGCAGGATTCTTTTAAAATAAGGGCTGACTCTGGAACTGAGATGACAGTAATGTGTAGCAGCCTGTGCTGTTCATTGATGAAGCCAAAGGTGTAGAGTTCTGCTTGGGCTACCATAACATTAACAAAAGGCAGACAAAACATAACTATGCAGTTATGAGTGTTTTAGTGGGCAGAGACAGAGCAGCATAACAAGTAGAGAACGAAATAAAAAATGACATAGTGCAGACATTATAGATTAAGCCAGACACAAATCAAATGAAAGTTACTTTTTGCTGTCTGGGTTATAAATCTGGTTAATCAACTCACAGTAATGTTTCAGCTATCTTAATTCATATTTGGTAAAAGTTCTAGAAAGTCTACAATCACAGTCGGAAAAGGCAAAATTTTCAGAAATGAAAAATGCTGCTTTGGCAATGGGAAAGCCAAAGATAAAGAATCTGAAAAACAACAAATATGGAAGCCAGGGCAGGAATAGCCTCTGGTTTGTTGCACCTGGGCTTTGGTGACTTTTGCTCCTTCCCTTCATTTCTTTGATGCTAATCACAGATTCCAATTCTAGCAAAGTCAGCTTTAAATACTTGTTTTGCTGGAACTCCTCTCTCACAAGAAAACCTAAATATTACTGTAAAAAGTAAAACAAACAGCAAAAAAGGCAAGACTTTCGGTGCAGAACCTGCTGAACATCTGACTCATGTTGATGGGTCTCATTTTCTTTATTGCTTGGCAAATGAGTATCCAGTTGTGTTGTTGTGTTGAGATTGGAGGAGTCCTTAAAGCAAAGAGAAAGCGCAATTTTGTTTAATGCATTTTTTTTTTTTTTCTTTTTGCTTCTGAAATAGCAGGAGGAAATTGAAACAGTGATTTATTTTAAAAATAAAGGGGGGAAACTGTAGAGTTTGATAAGCTGAGTCAGAGATCTCTGGAAATAAAAAGGGTGAAGAAGTGAAAGAAAAAGTACAACATGCAAGAAATTACTTTTCTAGTGGTAAAATACTTGTCTGTGTGCCCACCTGTTTGTAGACATTCCAGAAGTGTTCTGTGTCTCTGGGCGCATCGTGGGTGAGCCAAAAGAAACCTTTTCTGCGCAGAGAAGGTACTTTGTATCAATAGACTAACTCTACTGTATATTGAATGGAAAACTTTTGGAAGAAAAAGATGGGAAAAGAAAGAAGAATTGGGCTAAAGTTAATTAAAAGGCACACTGAAAATTCAGATCTTTGCAGGACCGTAATGCATATGCAGATATAAATAGATGCAACACTTAGATCAATATGTTCAATGTTCCAAAGATGACTTGTGAGGACTTGAGCACATAGGACGTCATTCAAAACAAAAACTGTTCGCAAATAGACAAAATGAGCATAATTATAACATTTTAGTGGAACAAAATAAACACTGCAATATCAAATATTAATGTAATATACAGCCTATTCTGTATAGTAAACTAAAACTACTACTGTTCATTCCATACAACTAACCAACACTCTTCATGTCAATACATAGTAGAAAAATTATCCCAAACTAACTTTTTCTAAGGGAAAATTTTGCTCACAAACCTGGGAGAGTGAACATAAACAAAAAATGAACAGCAGAAATTTGGCATAACTTTCAGGCTGTTCATTCTGCTGTAGCATCTCAATCTTGGAATCTCAAAATCACAGAAGGGTGGAGGCTGGAAGGGACCTTTGGAGGTCTTCTTGTACAGCCCTCTGCTCAAGCCACCTAGACTAGGTCGCCTAGCTGTCCAGACAGATTTTGCATATCTCCAAGGACGCCGATTCCACAACCTCTATGGAAAACCTGTACCAGTGCTCAGTCACGTTTACAGTAAAATAGTGTTTCCTATGTTCAGAGGAAACATCCTGTGTTTCAGTTAGTGTCCATTGCTTCTGGTCCTGTCACTGAGAACCACTGGAGACTGGCTCTGTCTTCTTTACACTGATCCCACTCTTGTTTCATTCTTCATTCCCAGATTTGAACAATAGTATTCAAAAATTTATATTTACTATTCTTTCTGTCTTAGTATCTTGTTAATTTTTAGTTTCCAGCTTGTTTGCCCTGAATTTTATTTTAAGAGCTAGTTTTTGCTAGATGCTTCTTGCACCATGTTCAGTATACTCTGCATGGCTATTATCTTCCTAATCTAATATTTTCAAGAACTTTAAAAAAAAAATCTATTAGGATTGTATGATCTTCTAAATGTTCTCTGGATTCAATTTTCCTGTTGCTTACTTGTGACCGCATATTAGTACTGAATGCTGAGCACACTGTATTTTAATAAAACACATTCTCATCAAGCAAACAAAAGTTATTTCAAGTGAGTTCTACAGTTTTCTTTCTGTTGCTTGATCAGAAGTGAATCACTGTGAGTGGGAAGGAGGAGGAGGAGAAGGGAGAGAAGTTTAAAGTAATCAGACTATTTCTGATTAGACTTGCAGTTGAAATAATAGAATATTACCATGCCAACATCTTTGTTGTTTTTAGAACTAAACATTGCAGCACTGGAATCTGTCATTAACATTACTGTGGATTGCTTCAATGAACAGTGTATTTATCTGTGGTCTTAAATGGGGAAATGTGCAAAATATGGAGCAACAGAGTCTAACATCAATAGACGTGTTATATCTACAGAGACGCATGCTAGCATTTGGTACAGGCACTGTTTCTTCAATCTCCTGCATGTCCCTTCTAAAGCCATTCAAGTCACTGGTCTCAGTTTATCAAAACAAGGAAATGGATGTGGTGACCTGAGAGGCCCTTTCGTTTTTGTTTAAGACTGTACCTATTCGGATAGTTTCCTGCTCATAGGCCTCCCTCCAAGTGGAAGGAGGGCTCATCCACTACTCCGTTAACTGTCATTTAGTACTTTTGTCCTTCCTAGGAAACCACTCTTTCTAGCTACTTTTCCTTCTTCAAATTCTTTCCAGTTGTCTCTCAATTAAGTGTCCCCACTTCTCCACAGAAGATGCTTATTTTAAGGATTGCATGCCAAGATTCATAAATCCAGAGTGTAGACAGCGAGAGCAGAAAGGGTGTACCTTCCAAAAATGGGCATGTGCTCTTCTTTCCTATTTTACAGCAGTAGGCAATAAATAACTCTTTAGATCAAATGTAATGAAATGAGCTATTGGTGAACTTCAGGACTTCTGAAATACTCTGAAATACAGTAGTCCTAGTAAAAACTCTTAAACAAGTCTGTGAGCAACAGGACAGAGATTGGCAAAATAAAATTATCTAGATAGGCTAAAAACTGAGAAACACGTTGTTCAAATTTCGATTTATCCAAAGAAAACTAGTGTGTTTTAGACTAGAGACACCAATGTGAGAATAATTATTGATCAATTAATTATTAATTGATGTTGCAGAGAGAAAACACTTCTGGTCAAGCCATAACATTCGAAAGGCCAACCAGTGCTAATTTCAAGGATTGTGAATTGACAGGGGTTTTTTTTGTTTGTGGTTTGTTTGTTTGTTTGGTTTGTTTTGTTTTTTCATTATTGATAACACATTAAAAATAAATATGAAGCCATAATATGTCTAACTACATTTTCCAGCTTTAGATGCCAATAGGTCTTTTCCTTTTAAAGAGTTTCTTCTCCAGCTGGTAAATACTTCTGGATTGTGATGAGATCACCTCGACATTTCCTTTCATTTTTCTTAAAAAAGGTTTATTTAATCTTTTCCTTTAATGCACATCTCAGTACTTGTTTGTAGCTCCTTGTTATTCAATGAATAACATTCAATGAATAACAGAGACACACACATGTGTTTTTGAAGGAATGTGAAAAGCCTTGTTAGATAAAGGAGCAAAAAGATGAGAAGAAATCTCTGTCTTTCAAGTAGTTCAGAATGAAGAATTGGTAGCTAGAGGTTAAACATAATAAATCAAGAGATACCTCCAACCTCAGGCAAGTAAAAGGTGTGTATTGCAGCACTTGCCAGATCTTGTCACCTCCATGTGAGCTATATGCTAGAAAGAAAAAAGCCCAGGGACGGCAGTTTGGACAAACACTGGCCAAGAAACAAATTATTCTATTTACAAGAATATCGGTAAGAAAAAGGGTCATAAGCTAGTCTGAAAGTAAAACTGAACAAGTGCTTTTGTTGTAGACGTTAGAAAAGTTCAAGAGTTGATTTGCTACATAAGGGATGAACAAGGAGATGAGTTGACTTTGCTCAGTGAAACCTACAGGCCATATGGTGTTGATCCCAAGGAAGAAAACAGTTGTTATTTGTGACATATTTTAGCACAATTACACAAGTTTTGTGCAAAACACCCACTGCACAGATGCTTTCATTGTCTTTACACCCACTCTGAGCCAGAAGTCAGGAAATCTGCATTGGTCAGGGCTGCCATCTGTAGTGGAAAACTGAGGAGGCTGTAAAGAGTATTTTCCTGGCTTATTCTTTGTTTTAGTATTCATCTGAGACCACACGGGGAAAAAATCAACAGTGCTAGTGGTGGTTCAAAATAGTATGGGCATGGGACAACTGTTGTTGCAAATCAAATCAGAGAGTTTTGAGTTCTTCCTATCAGGTATCTGTGCTGAACTATTAGTTGCCTGTAAGTTTCCTGCGTGAACCAGTAAAGCTAAAATTTACATTGTCAAAATGCAGCTCTGTTGCATGCCAAGGGGAAATAAGTCAGAGACTGAACTTCAAACCTGGATGTGGGGATGTGAGGCGTTTTTATCAATGTATTTGCTATTTACTTTGTGATGCCTGCAACTTCTTCCTCTAACTTTTTGGAAAATGCCACCTGATGCACAAAATTAATCAGCTCACAAGGGGATTCCAATGAACATTAAAAATGTATGTCCATAAACCTATTGATGTTTTCATGCTGGGATCAGAGACATTCTCTTTCTGTGGCCCTGAACGTTGTGACCATGGTGTGCCCTGTTGCTTTACTGCCAAGCAGGGAACCAGATACAGACTGCAATGAAAAGCCATGTCCAGGTTGTCAATGTTATATTTTTTTCCCAAGAGAGGCATTCCACCTTACCTGAGTGGAAAATGGAAGAACAGCTCCCTCCCTCCCTCCCTCCACAAATAATTAATAGCTCAAGGGTTAGTGTATCTGTGTGACATGTGGAAGACTCAAACGTATCTTCTGCACAGATTAATGAGTTTATTAATGGTTATATTCTGCTGGAACTGTTTTGTTGTGTGGAAATATGTAAACAGTTGGCTAGAGAGAGGGGTGGCCTTGGGTTTGTGAGGTGGAGTTGGAAGATCCTGTTGTGATGGATGTTTGTGCATAATGGCACGTGTCCATGGAGAATCTGAGTGTGGCTCACCACTGAACAGTCAACAGATTAACAGACTCAGGTGCCACATGGATGTGAAGCTGAGTTTTTCACCCCTAAACAGATTCACTGCCTTTCATATCCATCAGAGTGGGACATCTTTATATGTCTAAGAATTTAATAATGTAGACTGTCAACCAACATCTTGTGCAGCCTGACACCTGACTTACCATGACAGACTATGGTTACTAGTATGTTAGTACCTGTCAGATTTCTAGACATCAATAAAACCACATCAACAGACAAACAAATATAAATTGTGCATGCAATATCCAATTGCTCTGTTACTGAAGGGCACTGGAAGCACGGAGAACTTGTATGTGTCCAACTGGGCTAGAGAGGTACGTTGGTTATATCATTTATAAACATCTACTTTTGCAGGTCTCCAAGGGACACCTCTGAAGAAACAGAGGGTTGATAACCCCCCAAACCCTTTAGCATTCTCGAATATTTTTTCATCTTTGCATAACCAGAGAAGAGACCCATTTTATCTGGATCTTTATATAAAATAACTAAGGCAGTAGGAAGATGAGTTGGCATGCCCAAAGTACATGTAATATTGGTCCTGGAACTGAATGAAAAGTCTATATAAGCTGAAATACATCCAGCACTTTGCTCAAAATAAAATCAAGTTTGGAATTCACAAAAAAACCCCCCAAAAAACAAAAATGCAAAAAAATCCCAAAACCCTACGAACTGGATTTCTTTCAAACTCAAATGGTGTCAACAATGCCTAAAATCAAACTTCACCTCAGGAACAGTATAAGCAAAAAGCAGGAATATGAAACAGAGAGAAATGGAAAGGTATGGAAGTTAAATTTAGGGTAGAGGAAATATCCCCTGATGAGTCTTTCCATTATTGGTGTAATAAATCGGAATATGAGGAAATGCATGTACTGAGTAATAATCACAACGATTTTTAACTCCTGCCCATTCGATTTCAGCCTGCTCAAACTTTTCAGTGGAGGACAAAATAATTAGATCTTTACAGCCTGATCGTTACATCTGATTAATATTTATGTCTACCCCACCTACAGGACATGTCCTCAGAGTGCATCCAGTAAAGGGGACCAGAGCACTGAAAGGGTATCTTGTATATCACTGTTTCAGTTCTTCCACATCCCTGAATAGCCCTAACTTAGCATCTAGAAGTCTTCAGAGAAATTCAAAGAAACTTCTCCATCTGAACAGTGCAGGGGCAGAGATTGCTGCGCTTACAGAGCATATATACTTGCAGCTGCCTCCAGGCTGGGATTGCACAGCATATTCCTCAAGATTTAAGGTGGAGATTTTCAGGATTTTGTGATCAGTATGATAAAGAAAATCTACCTGGACTGAACCTTAGCATACTGTGCTGTGTGGGCCCAGGTGTCTGATGACAGGACCTAGGACACGACATCTCAGAGCCCAAATGGCAGCCTAGTCACCCATGGGGGCTGGCGCTGAGCCTTCGGCTGCTGGATGGTACCTGTGGGAGGGGGAACTCCTGAAAGTGTAAACCCTCACCATCCCCGTATGGTTCTGGGAAACTGCTGCCACTTACTCAGTTTCATTCAGCTGCTCTGGCTTCTAGGATATGTGGCTATGGAGGGTCTCTGACAGTACATTTAGGGAAAGAAAAAAAAAAAAAAGAACATAAAAGAGGTTATGGTAGCTTCTGGTTTTGGAAGGGAAACATTTTTATTTCTTCTGCAGAGGTGAAGGGGGTAAGTAGGAAACCTGTGAATCAGAAATCCTCCACTGTAGTTGTATGGAGTTTAAAATGCTGGATACCTTGCCTTTTTTAATCTCTGACCGGGACGGAAAAGTAGAAACAAATCATTGTGGAAGGTGTAGTTGTGTTAGGTTGGAAATTTTAGCCTTTTTTACTGTTAAATCCTCATCTAAGGAACTGCATCCTGTAAGAGGCAGAAAATATTTGCTCTAATCCAGCAGGTAACTTGAGCATGCTTATGTTCGCTAAGTCAATGGTTCCATTGGCTCTGACATGATCCCAGAACTGAACATTAAGTGTATGTCCCAGGGATTCATGGGGTTGGGACCCAAATTTTCGGCTTCTTACTGTTTTTATCTTATTGTGCCATGTGAAACCCCTTCCGAACACTTTCTTTTTCGAAAGAAAGAGGAAGCAAATCTCATCTATATTACTTATATGAATCTCATTATATATGCAGGCTGTGTGCCAAATCTTCTCAAGAATTTTATCATTAAAACCTTTAAAACAGTAATTAGAAGATTTTCTGGTACAGAAAAATTTAGATAAGAAAAATCAAAGTAAGCTGTGATTCCTAAAGTCTGAAAGAATTTTCATCTAATTGTGGCCTGTTCCATTTTAAAATTATCAGAATGTAATAGGATGTGCTGTTTTTGAGAATACTATCAACTTCAGTAATTATTAAAAAGTATAACTCTCTAGAAGCAAGAAAAGAGAATAAATTATGAGCACAGAATGTCAGAAACTAGTATCATGACTACTGAGAGAAAGGATCATGAATCCTGAGATTCAATAATACATCTATTTTTCCCTTAAGTAGTAGAGATGAATATATGATTGGTAAGTCTTGTGATATGCTAGTAAACACTATGACTTATTATGTGATCAAATTTGCATTCAATATAGAAAAGAAGCACTTCTATTCTGCTTTATCATAGCCAGTTTGCATCATTTATTAAAATATTATTAGTTAAAAAAAAAAAAAGTTGTTTTATCAGTTGCATGGCTGACCATTTGCCTACTTTTGGTTAGAGGATGAAATGTTTACCATCAACAGTTTTGAAGTGCTGAAATGGACTAATTTTTATTCTTTGCTTTAATTCTGTTGTTTGCTTCATATATTTTCCAGCACATATGGAAGGGTTAAATAAAAAGTATATTTGATACTTCCTTCAACAACAGTATAAAAAAGGTTTGACAGTTCTTCTTTTTATAGTTGGTACCAAAGAAACCTTGGGAGCTCCTACTTCATTATATTCCTCAATAACAAGAGCAGCCTGGCCAGAATATTTATCTAAATAGAAAAAGCTTTTTGTGTGAGTCTGAATGTTGCATCTTTCCACTTACTCTTCCTGTGACAGTCAGTTCATTAGAAGCTAATCAACTTCTTAGGCGATTAACTAAGAATCCTTATTTGCTCTTGTTCCCTGAAACAGTGGACTTCTACTTCCAGTGAACCTGTAGTACCAATTACTCCCAAATTTCACGATTCTCAGTAAGCCTTTCCTAGCCTTTTTCATACTGTTGCTAATCTCCATGGAAAAACCAAACCAAACCAAACCAAACCAAAGCAAAGCAAACATATTTTATTTATGCTTCCTCTGTAAATACTGATTTGCCAAAATACACAGTAAGAATCCTGAAAAAGTCCTGATACTCTGAAGACTACCTCTTCTGCTAACCAGCATCATGTCACCATCTCCTCTCTTTCTGGACCTAGCTGTTGTCTCATGACAACTTCTTGGGTGGTGTCATGAACCCCCTTTTCATGAAACCTTAACTACCAATGGAAACAGGAGATGGCGGCAAGAAGAAATTTGGGAGCCACTTGTTTTATATTGTAAATTTTGTGGACAGGTTATCTTCTGTGTACATTATCACAGAGATCAGTATCTGTGGCTATTTGACACCTTCATTTGACTTAAGTGCCTTTTTTGAAATGAGTGATTATGATCACTAATGAGGATAATTTTGTAACAGCTGTGAATTAGTAGGCATAAACCTAAGGTATCTGGGCCAATAATGACAAAATTTTGGGGGGTCAAGTACCACACGAATTTTAAAAATCACTGGATCCATGTTGGTGCCAAGTTTGGGACCTGTGCCGTTGCTTTACCACCCCCCAGCATTTCCTTAGCAGAAGCGGAACTGTCTGGACAGTTCAATGTCCCATGACCAGGAGCACGTACACAGCACCACGCAGTCCTAGTTGCTCAAGGAAGGGTAGGATGTCCCTTTGATAAATTGTGTCCATCAAAGAGATTGGGAGGCTATATAATATCCCTTATCTAACCAAGCACTAGCGGAGAAGGTGCAATCAAAGGAAATGGCTCATGTCTTGGATGTATCATTACATCCTGATGAGGAAGCTGGGAGCAAACCAGAATGGCTCTTGATCTGCTGTGAGGGAGAGAGCAGCCCGCGGTCAGTGGCTGGTCACCTCAGTTTCCTGAAGCTGCGATGATGGCTGCTCTCCAACCTTGCACTAAGCATAGCTCAAACACGCAGAGGAAACGGGAGGTCCACAGGGAACTGCTCCAGTCTACTTAGATCTTATAAATAATCCTGCAGAAATTTCATATGCCTTTTCTCCTATGTTCAAACAAATGTGGCAAATTTCTATCTGGACAGTATCAATATCAGAAAATCTATTGAATGTCTATTGAACCTTTCAGCCATTGCTGGGAGATATTTTTATCAAATGCTCTTCAGTTTTGCAACAAAGGAAGAGCAGACCTAAAATCATTCTGCACTTACGTAAACAAATATAGATCTTAATAGATAGAAATATCACACTTTGAAGCCACTTTGATATCTTTAATAGCTATGTATTTATCAATTTATGTGGCCAAAATTCTGTTCTCTTTGTGGCAGAATTAACCCAAATTGTGTTATAATGTGAAATTAGACCAGACTTTTCCTGTTTACAAAGCCAGGCCATTACTTCCAATTTTCACGTAACATCTAAGCAGGCTGTTCTAAATTAAATTTCCAAATTGCTAAAAATATGCCTTGTGAAATGAACTTAGTAAGCTGGCCTTCTGGGAAAGTCACTCTGCTGTAAGTAATTTTGAATTTACTGTATTCACCTTCTCCCCTGACCTTTTTGTTATGTTCTTATTCAAATATGATATGTCTTCTTTACCTATAGTGTCAATTTCAGTCATAAAATGGGTTGAATCACATACTTAAAACCACCAAAACTACATGCAAATCTGCTAAGACAAAACTTTCTTAATTAACTAATGGCTAGCTTAATATTTTTATCAACACAGAAAATTAAAATTTGCTTCACTTGCAGAAGGACCATATAAGTAAGAGGAGTTTGACTGCATTGTAGCAATATACTATTATAATTAGATTAGATTTGAAACTGAATTATGCAGATTTGATACTGTAAATCATTGTTACCAACAACAGAGAAAAATTCCAGACATATTCAAACTTTCCTTTATTTGCCCTTACTGAAAATTGTATATTGGCATGACATGCTACATGAAGATTAATGATTATAAATGTTATTTTTTGGTCTACATCTTCAAAATCACATAGGTGCACAGTTTAGCCTTGCAGTTGTTATGACTTCAAGTGCAAACACAATAAAAACATCAAAACCACCTGCTCTGTGAAAATTCACAGGGGCTAAAGGTACATTTTGATAGGTTTTGAGATCTGGGCTATCTCAACAGTCTGTGTCTAAAGACTCTAGCTTTCCTGTGCTGTAACTTACTTTACCCTATTTTTGCAACAAGTGCCTTTAAATACTTCACCAGAGTCACGTGATTCTTCTTTCCTGTAAGCTTCCTTTATTCGCACATCCTCCAGGCTAATTACATTTTATCTCTGACAAAAGAAGCTGCACACCACTTCCTTCCTACCTGGAGTTTCAGTCCAAGACCTTCCAAGGGAGCAACACTCTCAACTCTCACCCGAGAGGACACAAAGCAGCGCAGTGAGATGGAGAGGAAAGAGGCTCCTGCTGCCAAGGGTCACAGGGCACTGCTTAGCAGGAAACAGACACTCTACATATCATGTTTCTGCAGGATTTATTTGGCAGGTGGGACAGAGCCCACACTGCAACAGTGCAAGTGTGGGGACAAGTTTCCTCAAATAAATGTGTGCCACATCATCCACAGGCACTTAGTGTGCCCTAAGTTTGTGTGTATCTGTCCTCTCTCAAAAGACAGAAGTAAGGAGATGTGCTTTGAAATCTGGTCACTGACAAGTGTGGTCTGGAGAACACATTGAAACCTTCCTCTACTTCTTTTCCTTCATATATTTTGTTTAAAGTGCTCTTTGCAGAGAAGCAGTACGTTTCATTTTTTATGCAGGGTAGTTACAGGGGGTGTATTAATGTAATGTAATGTAATATAATGTAGGATTGGCACAAGTCAGAAGAACACAAGTGTCTTGGTCTCATTTATTTCAGAGAACCCTTGTTTGCTGTGTCTTACACATAGATATCTACTGACAGTGAGATAACTGGCAGGCTGAGATTTGTCATCCATCTGAAAACAGGCTTTGACTACCTAAGTACCTCTCTTACCTGCTCATGCCATGGGAAAGGGGCATGGTGATCTGGTCTCCTGAAAATGTTGATGCTATTACTTGCTCCATGAACAGCAGAAGGGACAGAATTGCACTGAACTAATCACAGAGGAATTCCCAACTTCCTTTTTTTGTTTCATTCACTTTTTCCTGCATTGGGAACTGGAATCTTTTTGAAAAGAATCCATCAAAGAAACCACTGCATCTTTTTAACAATTAGAACAAGTGGAGACTTAAATCCTTCTTTCAACTCAACTGTTCTCTACTACAATTAGCACCCATCAATGGGGAGTCTAGATCAGCTCCTGTGGAAGAATTATTCACGTTGCTGCTCTCTAAGGAGTTGCTGTTGAAGGGTTAAGGTAACTATAGAAAATGAAAACCTTCAGAAATGGGAGCTTCATGAAATATGTAGAAGCACATAAAAAGAGAAAAGGGGAAGTTAATAAAACATAAAAACTTAAAGTCATGACATGCCACACACAGAAGTGGTTTACTCAGCCCTCACATTGTCCGCTTTTGTACGCACATCATGAGATAAGACATAGGACAAAAGCCAGAGAAATACTATACCTCCTTTGTAGCTAGCCCCAGTTCTCAAGATGTAAGGGCTGCTTTCATCTCTAACAGGAAGATTTTGAAGCCCACAAGTGCTTAGTGTGCTCAAATATCTGCTCTTAAGGCTAAGAGGAGAGATGGGGAAGAGCTACCGTTAGAAATATTCAAAAGCAGGCAGCACACTCGGATGCTGGACACACAGCCCACATCTTTGGTAGAAAATCCCGCTGAGGCAAAAAACAGAAAAATAAGCTGTCCTGTAAAGCAATACAACCACAATGCTTGTCAGGCAGTTTCTGCCACTTGAGAGTGGTAAGCCATAAAGAAGGCATTCTTTAGTACTGGAGGACTGCACTTCCTCCTTAGCTAGTAGAATTTGGGATAAATCCATTGACTTCAAAAGAAATAAATCTATTTTCACTGGCTAAAAAATTGGGCTTATTGCTATTTTCTATTTTGGCTGAAAGAAACTAGTCGATTTTCAGCAAAACTACCATAAGAAAACAATACAAACCTGGCTAATTTCACTTTGAAAAAATTGTTTTTCATGGAGGTTGTGTTTAAGATTTTTCAGAGCTTATCTTTGTAATTTCGTTAGTGTTACAATGCAGCATCAGCTGTGACTTTAGTGGCCCTCAGAGAAAAGACGAGATGTCTGTTTTAGTATGGTATTTAGGCATTTGCTTTCATTTTTCAGAAAAACAAGGCCCTGTCCTAAAAAAACCCGGACAACAACAGCAAAACAAACAAACAAAACACAAACAAACAAAATACAAACAAACAAAACCCAAGCAAGATTGGCCTGTAATGGAAACTAGAAGCCTAAAGAGTTATATCCATGTTACCAGGTGTTATTATCCTGTCTGGAAAATTTAGGATTCTAGTGTAGGAAATGCTACAGATAATGATTAGAATCAATCCTGTGTTTTATGATACTTCAATGCTACTGCAAGTTGCCACAAAAGCATTACTGGACAGATACTTCTGGCACACTTCAGGATCTCAGAAGTCATGTTTAAAAAATGGCACAGCAAACTGGACAGAAATATGAGCTACTCCATAGTGCCCAGCCAGCAAGACTATATTATTCTGGAAGGACCTTTTTTAGTGATGAGAAAGACACTCAGTCATTGTGATAAATAAGCAATCAGTAATGAATTTCCAGAACTAGGATGAGCTTATGTTTCAGGGTGTTTTTTAAAGACACAGAAATTCTTACAGATCTCTTGCTGTGTGCTGAAGTTCTCCCCTTAAGTCTAAGCTATTTTGTGACCCCTGTGGAGCAATGAAAGAATCCAAATGTTCAGAATATGTGCCTACAAATGAGACACTGAGCATAAAAATGACCAAGTCAGACATATTAATGCTCTTTTTTGTGTACACAATCACTATACACATATTTTATTAATTCATAGATGTGATGAAAGAAGAATCAGCACGATGTTCCCTGATCTCCTCTACATAACATAATGTTAAATTTCTCTCACTTATGTCTACTCAGAGACGGATAACTCACACTTCAGTGACATACACCTTGTACATATTAAAATTCATTCCAGAAAAGTAGTCTGTGCATAAAGATAAGAAGAAATGCAGCATTTTAAACTTCTTAAAAGGCTGCTCCAGTGATTAAGTGTTCTCACTGTTTAAACGATGAGTTCAATGTTTAAAAATTTGTCTAATTTCAGCTTATGTTGGTTCACTTCCCAGCCACTGCTTTTCTTACACCATTCTCCTGGTTATGTAGGATGTTGGTTGCAGCACTGGCATGCCTAGAGACTTCGTGGAATTGCCATCACATCTAGATAGAGCCATGGCTGATCTGACCTGGTGTTGGAGTCATCCTTGCTTTAACTGGAGGTAGGAACAGATGATCTCCAGATGTCCCTTCCAGCCAGCATGACTGTGGTTAAGAAGTATTCCAAATCCAATAGGTCATTACAATGAAAGAACAAATACACAGCAAATGAATTTTAGTCTCTCTCCTCTAAAATTCTCAGCCTTACTCTGATACCTCCTCAGAGAGATCTTGCCAGAAGCTCAAGCTGAGACCTAGCAAGGTATTTCTCAGACAAATCTATCCCATCAGAATATTTGTGGACTACTCTATCCACTTAAATTCAAAACACATAGCTTTTTCTTCCCTCCACCTGAAACCTGAAGTACACATTGACACATTTCCTAAAACTGCTGGATTCTTTTTGTGGGACACTTAACACCTTATATATCAATCTTTCTCACCAAAAAAAAAAAAAAAAAAAAAAAAGTTTCCCTGCTTTAAATGCTGCCCTATCCCATTATCAGTATTCATCAGGAAATACTACTGCGAAAAAAAAATATATTAGCCTGTCACATTGGTCATACCAACTCTTCCTTTGTACTCTTTCCCAGATTTGTCTTTTGTTTCAAATATTTCTATTTATCTAAGATATATGCCCTCTTGTGTTTAGCTTAGAAGCTCCTCTAGATAGCACCCATCTTGGTGGTCGCTGGTTCTGTAAGACACAGCAGGTGATGTGTGGTTGGCACTTCTGGTATTGCTATACACATAATAATAAAAGGCTGAAGAATGAAAAGACTGAATTTATGACATGGATATAGTCCTGATTGACAAGTGTTCAAGGCATTTTTGTTTTGTAGGGAGCAACTTTGACATTCAGATTGGGAAAAGTCTTTTTCATCAGATCCTGACAGAGAAATAAAGAAGAAACAAAATGCTTCTAAAGAGACCATTACAGTTAATAAACTCATATGTAGGACAACTCAGAACTAGCCAACAAATATTTTTATTCTATGTGCAACAAAGAAAGTGAGTGTTGAGATTTCTAGTCATGTAGGTGAGAAGCACAGCAATCACTTGAAAATAATTGTTTGACTGAAGTGCAAATGGTCGAATGAAAGCTTTTTCAACAAGAACTTGGGGGACTGCGAGAAGGGCAAAAGGAGATTACCTGCAGTTGAAACCACCTTTGCAAGCCTTTGGGAGCAGCACATACAGTCAGAGCAAAGACCAGGTGGCCAAGAGCAGGAGCCTGCCATGGGGCTGGTAACCAGTGGGTGTCCCTCCAGACCTTGGGGTGAGAGGGGGCTTGGAAACATTTCAGCTTAAGTCTTCGCTCCACTGAAGATAATGGGAATACTGTCACTGATTCAGATGAAGCACTCTAATTCTGCTACACAATGTAGAGCAACTAAATTTACGTTTAAAATATCTGAATATCAGATATTCTAGTTGGAAAAATGTTCTCAGTTTTAAAACTGGTGGGGAAGCTGAGCAAGATATTGAGAAACAGAATGAAAAGGTGAAACTCAGAGAAAGGAGTTGTTCTGAAGTCTCATTTGGGTTGGTGGTGTCATTCTCAAGTGGAAGGAATTTTGCATTTGCAAAGACTCAAACTAAAACCTTCAGAAAGCTGCAGCATTTAGAAACACCATGTTTGCATTTCATAAGTTACATCAAACCCAGCTGTTAGGCAGCTGTGCTGCTTTTCATCCAGATTTATGGGAGAAAAGCAATGGGGTAAAATTATTCATGGAGTTCCTTAGCAGAATGTATCTTTCTTGAGAAAACTCAGTAGACTAAGTTCAGTCCTAATTACTTATGTATTCACTAAGGTATATTGAACCTATAATAGCATACTGCATTCTAATTTTTTTTTTCTAGTAGTTTGCTGTCTTCATTCGTAACTTTATGCTCTTTTGCTTTCCTTCTCTTGGTACAGTAGTAGGAAATCCATTTGAATTATTCAGAGTCTTGTTTCCTTGGGAATCTAAAGTAATGAGAACAAGCTGCCTATCCTGCCTCCACCCCTAGTAACTTCAGAACCCTGTAGCCAATTTCAACCCAATTTAAAATTTACTGAGACTTTGTAGGAGTCTCAGTGAAAGATTCTGCAGATTTTATGAGAACTATACACCAAGTATGAGAGATGCTACTAGGAAAGTATCCATCATGAGCTCAGTTGTCACTAGATATTAAAGATATTCACAGGTCAAAGCAATTGGAAGCCAGGAAGTCACAACACAATGTGTTTAGCTGTGCCTGTCTAGTACTTCTCTGGGAAGGAAGGAGAAAAATGTACAAGTGTTGAATGTGGGGTTCAGGCAATGGAAGAGGCAAGGATCACTCTAATAGAAGCAGTTATCAAGCCTGAATAATTTTGAAATTTGAGGTAAAGACTAAAATATTTTCATTTTTCAAGGTTCTGACCAAAGAGAAACCAAATAGTATTTTCAGTTGTCCACGTTTGTATTTGCATGGCGATTACATTAATGGACTCTAGAACTCATAGTGTGGTTCAAGAGCGAAAGAAGAAAGCATTGTCTACTATGGTGGTTCCCTTCTGCAGGTAGGAGTCAATTTTGCATTTTACATTGAAGATAATTGTAGCCCACACACTGTTTAATCAACAGGCACGTCAAGCTTGATGGGGAAGAAAAAAAAAAAGCAATGCAGTCATTGTGCTTCATAGTATGAATAGCATCTGATGACACATTGCAGAAACAGCCAGAAATAACATGAAAAAGGATTTTTCACAGAACAGATTGCATCATGAACTCTATCTACCAAGCTTAGGAGGCTACAGTTCAACCCTTCTCCATATGCCTGTGTTCCCTAAACAAATCATGTGATTGTACCCTTTCTGTTTCTCTGTTTGGAAGACATCAAGACAGCTGGAGGCAAGAAGTAGGTGGAAGTCTCTTGGCACCTGCCAATCTCAGCAGCAACATGAGTATGTGCTAGGGACAGACCTGTGGTGGGGAGCGATTGTGCTTAAGTGGTGAAATTCTGCCAGGAGACAGGCTGCTCACCTGCTTGCAGGGACCAGCCCTTCAGGGAGGAAAAGCTCCTCTGTCTGTCTTACTGCATCTAAGCAGTAGACTCAATTGTTTTTTTCTTTTTAAAAATTAAATGCATGTTAGTATTTTTTTTCTATCTTTTATTAAAGTCTGTGTGGAGGATTGTGCATAGGTTTTTCTTGCTACTCTTTTTGTGTGCTTTAAATAACATAACACATAATGTTGAGATTTTTTGAAGATTTTTTTTTCCTCATTCACTGCCACAACTTTTGTATGAAATGGCCAGAGAGTGACTGAGTAGAAGTCAGCCTAGAAAGTCACCACTAACAGACCTGTAGGTCATACTTAGATTTTTATATAAAGGGAATAAAGTAAGATTCAACTGAAGAACTTGTCATAGCTGCAGGTAAACTCATAAGACAAATTACAAACTCAGTTTGTGGCAGAAAATATTACATAATTTAAGTTATTTTGCATCCCAGTAGCCTAGTAATTTTAAATACTAGTGTTGTGTATTTTCCTGTTACATATTTGGAAGTGGCACTCATTTTGGCAGCTATTGACACCTGAAAGTGTAATACTGAACATAGTAGAACATAAATCCTTCATTTTACAGCTATGTAAATAGTAATTTTGTACTGCTTGTGTACACCTGTAGCAATGATCAATTTTACAGGGAGTTATATGTGAGATAACTCTGGGCAATAACACACCTGTTTTGGTTTAGTCATTTGAAGTCAACAAGCTGAAAGTCAGCTCTGCAGAAAAGGACTTGGTGGTGCTGGTGGACACAAAGCTGAACATGAGTCCACAGTGTGTCCTTTGGGCAAAGACAGCCTACAGCATCCTGGGCTGGATTAGAAAGTGCTTTGCAAGTTGAGGTAGGTGACCTTCCCCTGTACACAGCACTGTTGAGACACTTCTGGAGTGCTGTGTCCAGTTCTGGGCTCACCAGTACAAATTCGAATACAAGAACATCCATGTAGACAAAAAAATGTGACCAAACACTGGAACAGATTGCCCAAGGGACTTTATTCTCCATCCTTGGAAACAGTAAAAATCTGACTAGACATGGTCCTGAGCACATGATCTAGTTGATCCTGCTTTGAGCAGTGGAGTGGGACTACACAATCTCCAGGGGTCCTTTCCAATATCAACTGTTTTGTGATGCTGTAATTTATATGTTTCCCTATATTCCCCATATGTGAATAGAGCCTCTTTAACAAGTTCACCTGTTTGAGTGTTGGGACTTAAACTGGACAACATATTTTGAACTGATGTTTCATCTTCATTAATTCAACTTAGTCTTGATTTAAAATGAGAGAAATGTTTGGATTCAAACAACTAGTACAACTTTCCTTGGAAAAGTTTCTACAGGTTGAACCACACTAGAAGGGTCTGACAGCCAAAGCATGCCTTGCCTTGGTGCTGCCCTCTTGACTTGATCAGTTAAATTAAAGCTGAGACTCAGGAAAACACGAACCTGTAAAGTGATGTCATGAATTCCGAAGACAGCTTGGAAGATATGATTCAAAAACCAGTATAGCCTGATATTGGTAAAGATCTGTACTCCTTACTGAATTAGCAGATCTTAATAAGTTCCCAAGTGACAAAACTCAACCTAAACTACATCAGAAAGTTCATTTACAGGCATTTTGTGGAAACAGGTGTGCCATAACTCCTACCATTTCTACCCTGTTGAGTTCCTTGAGCAATCAAGAGTGAGGACTCTAGCCCAGTGGGCCAATTTCTGTTTATTATCTCCAGAATATTGTTGGCAGCCACCTTTCCTTTACATTTCAATAGTTCTTCAAAGGAGACGACTTCTTTGTACTGCTGAAAATGTGTCTTTACTCTGTTTTTATCACTTCTCCAAATAAACATTGAATGGGTCCTGTAGTATTTTTTAAAATATATTTCAGGAGATAATACAATGAATCCTGTTTTACAGATTCTTTTTTTTTTTTTTGCATTCAGAAAATGAAAATGTAAATCAGAAGAGCCAGATTATGAAGCCCATGCAGTTTAGTATCACAACAGTAGACAAAAGCTGTTAAGATGTCTGCTTGGACAAGTGGTTTGATATGGAATATTTTGCACTTTCACTGTGATGCAGATCCTGATTCTTCCCTCTCCTTCCCCCATTTTGTCTTATAAACTAACCTAACAACATAACTTAAGCTCAGATGTGATCATGTCTATTTCCACAAACTCATCACTGGAAAGAACATCAGAGCACGAAACTAGTGATTGCTGCCAGAATGGTACGACCCCTCTCAGTTAGCAGGTTTTGTGGCCATGCATTGTTTTCTAAAAACAGGGAAATACCACAAATTTTGTTGCTACATTTGTTCACTTCCCCATAGTAGAGGAGTAGCTTTATTTAAGACAGAATCCAGTTTCATTCACAGACTCTCAGTAGGAAGTACTGAAATAAAGCACAGGAGATGAACCGTAGCATACATATGCCTTCTCGCAGATTTGGAATGACAGCCTGGTATGCTTCCTAACGCAAAATGCAGCTACTTAACATTCTTTTAATATCTCACAATTACCATGATCCACAACATGACACAGCCCCAGGTTAGCATTCAGGAAACTCCTGTCACAGGCAGCTGAAGATTCTCAAGAACTTCATTAGGAGAAGGCATACATTAAAAAGATGGGAAGAAATAAGTACCAAGAGAGACACTGATGTAGAAAGCCTTCCAAAAGATGATGAAAGAAATCCAACAACAAAAAAACCAAGGAACTTCTAATACAGATGCTGCCTACTTTCTTGAGTGATGAAAGGAACTGCGGTACACTGAACTTCTTACAGTAAACACTAAAGAAAAGAAAAAAATCCCAAAATTTTGAGACCTGCTTCTAACAAAATACTTTGGTTATTCATTCAATATTAACTCACTGAATAAAAGTGCATTAAGTTTTGATTTTTTTCCCAGGCTCACTGATTAGCCTGTCTCCCGTGATTAACAATGGCTAGTTACTCCTGTGTTGCACTAGAGCAGATCAAAGAGGTAAAGCAGCCTAGCACATCACATGGGATGTAATCCATCCAGAAAACTCTGTTCTCAAGGAATCTGTGCATCTGCGGATTTCCAGGCAGAGAACAGAAAGCTCAAGGAAGTGGTGAATTAAAGCCCCCTTTGTAGCATCTGGCACGAGTTCCCAGATCAGATTTGCATAACCCTAGAGCTGTAGGGTCCCAGTATTTAAAATGAGGCTTCTCTGAAAAATTAAACTAAATTGACTCAGGTCAGCCAAATGGTATCCTCCACCAGCCCACAGATGCGGGCTTCCAACAGCAGAGGCTGCTTCACCAAGGCTCAGAGGTTCACAAGAGCCTGACCAAGTCCCAAAGAAAGTCTAACTCTGCACAGCTAATTCAGAAATGCAGGATGGCACATCTTTGTTAAGATCATACAGAGCCTAATCAACCTAGCTCCAAGGAGCCCATGCCTCTGTAGTGTTTGTAGGTATCTCCAATATTATTACACAGAATGCTTTTTGGCCAGTCATTTTCCGTTCTGCTAAAAGATGCACACCAAGCGACACTGAGAAAGAGATGCCAATGTGGCTAAACTCAATTCTGAGGAGACAGGCTAAAGAGGGTGAAGACATCTCTGATAATACTGAAAAATTAAATTTTAGGTTTCAGATATTTGAACCTTTCATTCACTATTTAAATACATCAAATATATTACTTAAATGATTTAATAAAAAAGGTTATGATCCTCTTAGGAGGAACAAAATCCTTGGTCAGTACCTTATCAGATTTAAGGCGACAATGAATAAGGGAGCTTTGAAATATCTAATACAGGTGTCGTTCAGCTGCTGGGGTGGGTTTGGGTACATTTCCTCACACCTGACTAGCACTGTTTTGGGAAACTTTGTGGGACACAAGTTAGACACTAAGAAAGAATGTGGAGGAAGAAATAAGCAGAAAGTTGCAAGTAGCATAGAGAAACATTGGTAGGAAAGAGCAAAAAGACTAGAGGTCAGAAATAAAATAAAATCAGTAGCTATGGTATATTATGATAACACAACAAACATATCACCTTGTCCATCAGGCACTGCAAAGACAACAAAAGTCTCAGCAAAATTATATTTCATGCTGAGAAAGGTATGCACTTCAAAATTTATTGATCAGTAGAAATCAGTAGAAAATGATTCCCCTAACCCATATTAACTGTGTGTTATTTACATGGTGTTTGAGAAGTTAATAAAATTCTTCTCTACTTGGCACAGTGTTCATCTTGTGCAAGTGACAAGCAGTCTAGTCAATTGTATTGGTTCCAGTGTAGACATGATTTGCTCAATAACTGATAGCAGAGATGTAATTAGGCTTGTGCTGTAATTTTCTAGAGACATCAAAATTAAAGAGTTACTTTTCTAATATAATATTTATGTATCTAATATAAATTAATGAGAGTTAATAAACATTAATCACCTCCTGTCTGCAAGTCTTACAAACATTAATGAAATAAGTTGTTAATTCTAGGATAAAGATAGATAACATAATGAACATTTTGATACAAAATACTAAAATAAGACAAGATATTCTCTGAACCTGTGAGGGGAAGGTAGTACTCAAAAGACTTTCCACATGAGAGATGCCACATAACAAAGACTAAAGACAAGGGACATTTTACACATTTCTGCCCAAGATAAATAAAACACATGCCAGATGGTTTGAGAACCTATCTGAAGTGATAAAAGACTTTCCACCAAAAAAAGCTATGAATAGCACTGGAAGAACAAAGAGAGGACGGAATAGCACCACCTTGCATTTCACTTTTCCTCCACATTAAATATGGACAATATCAGGATTCTGGATACGTGCTCTGTTTCCCTATTTGCCTTTAGGCATCCACCTGGGGATGCTGTTTCTAGTCCTCCAAGGGAGTATTTTTTTTTCTGATTTGGTTTGATTTATATACTAATGACACTTAAACCAGCTATCAGAATCAGACATGAATTGTACATTGCCTCACTTGCCCTATCCTTTGCTGTATTAGAAACAGAATAAGAATGGATTTTAGTCACTTCAGCTCAGAGACATAAAAGCCAAGACAGTAAGATCTTCCAAGGTAACAACAACCTCCAAGCAGTTGAAGCCCCTGTACAATTTTATGTAATTATTTATTTTGCCAAAGGAATTAGGAGTTTTGGAAGACATCTGGACATGATTGATCTAAGACAATGTTGTGAACCCTTTTTGCACCAAAGTTTTTCCTTGGAGACCAGATCACAGTCATCAATCATTCACAAGACAGGCCACCAAAAATATTTCTAATTTGGAACATGCTGAGAGAGCATTTACTTGGCTGGTTAAAGCAGCTTCTACCTAAACCAAACAAACTACCAGCAATGCATGTAATCATGATACACCTGCATGGTACCAACTCCCAGGACTTACTGCATCTGTGTGCAGCTCCCAGATATAGGTTCTGATCAATTAAAATAAATTAGTGACTACCAGATCCCCAGTAAAGCAGCCAAAATTCCAGCTAATGTATTTCTGCTGGATCTTCCGAGATGCACCTGTTAGAGAGCAGAGTTGTGCACTGGGCAGAGAAAACATTCACATTCCCAACTTAAGCTACTACTTTTATTTCCATGGATTTTATTAGGAGCCAAGATTTAAGAAAGAACTTAGTGAATGAAGGCCATGCAGTGAACTGAAATCAGAGCCAAAGGGTTATGGTTGTTCAGTTAGCACTAATTATAAAGCACCTACATGTGATTGCTATTTGCAGTAACATTCCATGTGAGCAAAACAATTTTTTGAGCTGCATGTGAATGTAGCAGTGTGAGTAGGGCATTGCAAGTCATTAAGCTCTTTTCTCAGAGGTTAAAAGGGAGCCTGGGAGATATTTTTATTCTCAGATGAATCTAAAATGGGGAGTGTCTTTCTGAAACAAACTCATCCTCCCAAAGGTCAAGTGAGGTAAGGTGACAGACCTAATTACATGTGTTAAGTGAGGCTGTGTGAACCATGAAAAAACTCTTCCACAGCTCTATACCCACAGGATTTTCATTTTTTTCTGGAAGTGATGACTTCAAGGTAGAACACATATAGAGAAAGTTCCAAGATAAAGAGAAAAACAGCTGAATCTACTCTTTTGTACAGTACATTGTTTATATGCCCTGAAGTCTAGCACAACAAGAATTGCATTGCTTTCCACAGTTCTAGGAGGATCTCACAGCATAACAATCTGGGAGCAGGGTGCCGGATACCTGCTTATCAGGTTTTATCAAGGCTAGGGTTCAGAAACATGGAAATTTTAACTAAATTATTTCCTCAGCTTTTTCAATGGAACCAGTTTGAGGGATGTGAACATGCATGGGCAGATTTATTTATATTTTTTTGACCCAAATCTGTGCTTGGCAAAAGTCATTAGCAAAAAGTCAATGCATTAGTACCTCAGTAAAGAAGCAAATCATCAGGTGCATATTCTGGTCTTAAAATGATGTGAGTAGTTTGACTGGAAGAATCATACATAACTGGTATGAGGGCCAGTTACATTCATTTTGGTCTCTTAAGCAGCAGCACTTTATTCTTCTGCATAAAAGCTGTACAGTAGCTGGCAAAAATCCACATATTTATAAGAAAGTTCCCATATACAGAGTAGAGTTTAGCTTGCCAGAAAGTGACACTCCCATAGATTCTGAATTTATGTAGTAATAGCTTCTTTTTCTTAAATATGTAGATGAATAACATAGAAACATTTCATATTTGTTATGGTACATATTTACTCTTTCCTTTTAATGTTCAATAGAAGAGCTACTTGTCCTCCAATTATTTTCTTATATAGAACAGGATTAAAACAAGAATTTTAGCACTTGAGTTGAATGCCACTTTCAGTATCCTGGAAGTACTGTAAGGACATTTAGGTCATTCAAGATTACAGTATTGCTCCCAAGCTAGCAGCTTATTGACATAACTGGAACACTTCAGGCATTTGCGTAATTGTTTCAGTCTGCCTGCAGAATTGAGTCTTTGTTTGTAAAGCTCTCAGGACTTTCAGCTGAGAAGAAAAATCTTGGGCTGTAAAGCCTTGTCTAGTTTGAGTTTTCCAGCCCCAGCAGCAGGATTTTGTGTAGGTGCATACAACTTGCACCAGTGCAGTTCACTCTGCCTTTTGTCTACAGCAATTCTGCACCAAGACCTGTTTTCTGCTGTCTGCCAGCTACAAAATAAATGAGTGTTCTATTTATAGGTAAACTTCCTGTGACCCATGGAAATATATTCTTTCACTTAGGCTTATGTTTTTGCCTGTTCAAAATCCCAAGAAAGGTATTTCACTTTTCAGCTGTTAATGCTTTTTTTTTTTTGACCCATTATATAGATATGCATTAGCTGGGGATTTTTTTTAGAGGGATCACTAATATGCCTGCCTAAGATTGCACCAGTTAGTTCATAACACCCACACATTTTTCAATAAGTTGATAAGTTTTCTTCATTTTTGTGAGCATATTCCTTTGACTCATAATACAGCATGGCACTTCTAGCTTGCAAAGGGATACTGGAAACTGAAAAGGAATAGAACCAAGAAGAAGGTAATATTTCTAAGGAAACTCTGTTCTGAGTTTTCAGATATTTTTCTGAATTGATTGTGCCGTTCTGTTTTCCAGGTAATACAATCAACTTGCCTGATTCAAATTTTTTTTCCAACAGCCGTTATTCCTCTACTCCTTTTGTGTGTGTGTGTTTTGTTATTGTTTTTTGTTTGTTTGTTTGTTTGTTTGTTTTCCCTCAATTACAAGCAGCAGACTCAACTTCAGACATCACAGCATATATTTTCCTCTGAGTAGAAACTGGTAGTATAAAACTCTTGGCCATATGCTCTCAGCGTCCTAGCAATAATTATAACATGCAACATCAGCTTTATGACAGTCGGAGTTACCAAAGAACAAAGGACTATGCTTTTGTCTTTGCAAGACTGTGTTGGTTTTGTTCTTTTGGACACAGCTGTCTACATCTGAGCTACCTTTGCAGTGAACAAGGACAGGTGGATGATCCACACCCTAAAGCTACCTAACCTACTTCATGTGCATCTTTCTAAAAAAGAGACAAGCCACAAATTGAAAGTGTCAATATTTCTCATTTCACTGAAAAATAAACTAAAAGAAACTATGTCAGAAATAATGCTTAAAGCAGAGTTTGGTCCTAGCTTGGTGACTGTCAGAAATTTGCATATTTGCATGCATTTTATGAAACTAGCAAAGCATTTTGGTAGCTAATCTGAAATACTTTGACGGCTGATTTTAGGGAACATTAGGAATTCACAGTTGCTATCAGTGGTAGGTCAGATTATGAATCTGCTCAATGTTTGACTGAGATATTGACAGAAAAGTCTTTGAGACTTTTTTTGGCAAACTTCTCCTGACCCGCGAAAATCTTGGATTTCCAACTTGCCTTTGGAATCCCAAGAAACTGGTACTAGCCTATGCCTTATGTTCATAACAAATACAAATCCAGGATTCAATCACTTGAACAGTTTTGCCAGGAGTTTGCTTTTTGAATGTTTAAGTCAAGACAAACCTCTTATGGGGCAAACTCGTCTGGAGTTTGGGACATTAGAGGGACAATGTGTTAGCACAGCTATGTATATAAACCCCAGTGGCAACATATCCAGCAGATTTGGGAATGACCTGGAATTCTGAAAACAAAAAAACCAAAATAGTCAGCTTCTTTTGCTGAAATTACCCTTAACACCTAGCAGACCAGCCTTCTAGGAGGAAAAACAAAATTCGCCATACTTCTTACCCAAATGTGAATTCTATAAAAGCAGTATCCACAGAAGTCAGTAGCAGTAGTCAGTACCTTAAAATATAATTGCAGAGAACCTAGTGCTGAAAATTGCCATTGATTTCTTAACACCCAGCATATTTCTAGTAAAAATTTCTAGTAAAAATTCCAATCGCTATCTCAAAATTCAGAAAAATGTTCTCTACTTCTACTGATTTCCAAGTCATAAAAAATACTAAATTTCTGGAAAAGGAGTTGTAAGGCCTTTTGTTGTTTTGTTTTCACTATGCTCTTTACTTCAAAAGATATTAAAATGGCTGTAAAACTTTTCCTCTTTATCTCCTACAATAGTTTACTTGGTAGATAATGCCAATAAATATTTATCGGAAGCTTACTGTACTTAAAATAAGTTTGCATACTGTGAAGGTCAAACAAGCCTAAAAATAGGAGGATTTGCATAAGCCAAATAGCGCATGGTTCATTTCACTAACATAAGTAGAAAACCTTCCCTTCCTCCCATCCCCCCAGATATCCAAACTCTTCAGATCTTCAGGTACTAACATGGACCCATATTATAACCGGCATAGAACCTACGTTTAAGATACTGTTACTGACCCCTACCTCCATGTAGAATGTCAGCTCTACTAAATTGTTGTCTGCAGATGTTTGGACTCTGGTGGCAGTTTGAAAGGCTCCCATTGCAGTCCCTCCTTTTCTTTCCCACTGCCTTTGCTTTTCAGAGACTGTTTCAGTGAGCACGGTCTTGCCCCTACTTGTCTCCACATGTCTTTTTTGACACAAAGGCTAGTTAAACTACACCCTGAGTTTATTAAGCCCAAATGTAATGCCCAAATTTAATTTGATGATTATTATATTTATTTGATGTTTCTCTCCTGCCTCACCTTTTTTTTTTTTTTTCGTTTTGTTTTGTTTTAAGGATTCAAAAATTTAAGAACTGGTCAGGGAGTCCTTGGACACCAAAATAAGAATATTTTCTTTTTTTGTTACATGTATGAGTTTTGCTGCATTACTTCATTCTGGGCAATTGTTGATATGAGAATTTGACAGATGTTTTGTTTCCTTGGAAATAAAACTGAAACACTGATACATCTCATAGGAGAGGAACTCCAATAGGTTTGTTTGCAGTCTGTTAGAGCACTACTCTGATACTACTTTACAAAAAAATGCTCCTTTGGCTCTAGCTCACTTTAACCTTTCCCAGAGCCAAGAGCTCAGGACACCCCCCTGGTTTTCTACAGAATAATTTTACAGCTTTTCTCAGAAAACTTTCAATTTTGGTAAATGTTTATGGAAAAAGATATTCTCCTTAACCTAATGCTAAGTATTTTGTATGTCTTTTCCCACAATTAGACTTTGTTGGCGTGTTTCCTGCACTTTGCCTTGGTCTTGTGTGCTCTGTCTGTGTGAGATTACACAGGGTTTTCCTTAACTTGAAAAAATCTTATCTTTCGTTGGTGGGAGTGACCTCACTATTTTTAGAACATAATGCAAGACCCATCTTTTCATGTGGTCCTTTCCTCAGTAACAAAGAATGACATAATGTCCCACGGATAATCTTAAGAAAATAATCAGACCCTTAGTAACTAGATATTGACGATTAAATCAAGACAGGGAAATTGAGGCCTTTTACAAGATACATCTGCAAAAACAACTCTTGCTTATAACCATAGTAAATTTGATTTGCCTAGCCAAGGAACTGATAGCAATGAAATGACAGCAGCTTAGGTTTCAGGAAGTATAAGCTCCTAGACAGGATTGCAGAGCTACTGGGACTTCTATAGACTACGCACATCAAGGCCATGGCTGCAACTGGTCTCCTTGATTACAGTACAGCCAAAAGACTGTTCTCACCCACAGGGGCTCATGAAGGCCAGCACCCAGAAGGTTATAGGTTGCACAGACAGCACTGCTGCACCTCTCATCCACCCAGAGGTTGCTGAAAACACACCACACTTCTGCTCGGAGTGAGCGAGCTGGGAAGTAAGTGACCAGCTGTGTGGTGCTTAGTTGCCAGCTGGAGTTAAACCATGACAGTCCTTTTGGTGCCCAACGTGGGGCTCAGTCTTCAAAACAAGACAGATTTGATTGGAATATGCTAGATCGCTATTGTTGTTTAGCTGCTAATATGTAGGCCTCTGTGCTTGTCATGGGGCTTGCTTGCTGTATTGTAAATTAGAGTTTTGTGCTCATTAGTGCCTCCTTTTCGCTTTTGCTGTTTGCTATACTGCTTATGCTCTTACTCTGCTGTGCCTGGGAACGTATTGATAACAGCAATGTCAATGCACCTGGGCCGGTAAATGGCCAGGGCGTCACTGCTCTTCCTGTGTTGTTGTTGGACAGGCTGGAACTCCAGGGTGAACTGAAGCTGAAACAACTCTGACGACACAACGGTCAGTGAAGAAGGAGGAGGAAGGAGCAGTAGAAACAACATGTGATGAACTGACCTCAACCCCTCTTCACCGTCCACCTGCAATGCATGGGTAGAGGAGGAGGCAGAGAAAATCATGAGTAAAATTAAATCCATTATTTGAGTTGCATGTTGTGGGAATCACTATAGCAGGAACTCCGTGTTGCTAATGATGCTGGAGGCAAGAGGAGAAGTTCATTGCAGTATTAAAACCTCCCTATAACCTAGCCCAAATGGACTAGGGGTGAAGACTGTAGTGGAAATACCTTTAAATTGTTATAATCTGTTATTTGAGTTGCATCTTACAGGAATCACTATTGCAGGAACCACCTGAACCAACAGAGGAAAAGACTTACAAGGATCAAGTGCAGCAGTGATCTGAACTGAGCTGGCTTTAGTGCCCAGTAACTTCATGCAACACACCACCTCTCCTGTCCTGAGTGACTCCTATAACAGGTGCAGCCCAAAGTCATGGACTAGATGACCTCAATGGACATTTTGTGGACATTTGTGAAGATTTTACAGACATTTCACAGAGGTTGTCCATAGACCAGGGGAATGATATCTGTGTATTATATCAAAGGATGAGAAGGATAGTGGTGAGTAATGAGAATGTATTGGATACAGTGAGACCTGAGCATGACATAAATTGTGCAGAATAAAGACTGGATACTGTCCTGGTTTTGGCGAGGATAGAGTTAATTTTCTTCCTAGTAGTTGGTATAGAGCTGTGTTGAGGATTTAGTATGAGAAGAATGTTGATAATACACTGATGTTTTGGTTGTTGCCAAGTAATATTCATGATAAGTCAAAGACCTTTCAGTGAGAAATATGCAGGTGCACCAGAAGCTGGGAGGGGGCACAGCCAGGACAGCTGACCCAAACTGGCCAAAGGATTATTCCATAATGTATGACATCAAAAAGAAGAAGGAAGAGGGGGACATCCAGAGTGATAGCATTTGTCTTTCCAAGTTACCATTAGCCCTGCTTTCCTGGAGGTGACTGAACATCTGCCTACCAGTGGGAAGTAGTGAAGGAATTCCTTGTTTTGCTTTGTTTGTGTGTGTGGCTTTTGCTTTTCTTGTTATACTGTCTTTATCTCAACCCATGAGTTTTCTCCTTTTTACTCTTCTGATTCCCCCATACCACTGGTGGGTGGGGGCACATGAGTGAGCAGGTGTGTGGTACTAAACTGCCGGCTGGGGTTAAACCATGACAGCTGCCAAGAATGTACGGCTCTGGTCCTGACTTTCAAGACCAAGCATTTTTCACCAGAGTGATTCAGCTGCAAAAAACCAGAAGTGTGAACCATCTTTATGGAAGCCATAAGACCCTCTTAGACATTTCAGTCACTGTAAGACTGATGCTTATTTTTGCTTCTAATCGCTGCCAACCTTACCATCAAAGTCACACTCACAATCCCAACTAAAGAGACAATGTATGTACTATGAAATCCAGTGAGACTGTTTATTTGACAGTGAAGCATATAGGAAGAACTCATATAGTACAGTCAGTGTCAGGAGTACAAAACCCCTAAAGTTACATAAATACAGTAGTTAGTCATGTGCTCTCTTGTGTAGCAGAGCAAACTTCTGATTGATGCAAATTAATGTTTAGGAGTCTTCAGGCACAAATAGGTTGGTAGGAGGATTTATTCACAGGGGAGATTGCAATTGTTTTGCTACATGAAATTGAGTCTCCTTACTGTGGAAAGGGTTAAGAAGCAAAGGGAAACACTACTGTTCAACTGATTTGGAGGAAGCAGACACCCCTTCATCATGGGCACCGTCTGGGAAATGTGACTGACCTCAGTTATGAGGTTAATTAAATTTGTGTCAGAGAGAGAAATCCAGATGGAGAACTATTCTTCTGACTGGGGACAACAGGCATTTGTCAAGTGCCATATACATTCGCTATGACAACAAAGCCTTATTGACACCCTTTCCTCACTAAGAGATCAGCCATTTTCACCACTTATGTTTCTCACATGAGGCAAGTGACTTAACCTCCTTAACTTCAAATATTCAAAAATACACATAGCAAAAGCTTTTCCTCAGTAAGCAAAGGAGCTTATAAGATATGATTTCTGAACAATAGTTAGTAGGCAACAGATTCTCCCACTCATGAGCTACAAATACACTACATACCATCAAGAGCTTTTAATAATTTTGTCATCTAGTCCTTTCAAAAATGTTTTTAGATTTCTGCAATATGTTTAGCTGTGAAAGTGGCATGTATCCAATGTTAACAATAGACTCTAAGCTATGAATCATCAGAGGAAGTAAAAAAAAAAAAAAAATCACAAGAATAATGTTTAGTCATATTTGTTGGAATATATCAGAACAAGCAAATGCAACCCTATACCTCAGTGTTCTAGAGACTAAGTCTCTCAATGCAAAATTCCTGAATTCAGTGAGAATTTTGCCAAAGGAAATCCTGATTTAAAATTCAAAGTACCTTGAGACTGTGGCATTTTTGAAAACAAACAAAAATACATTTATGAAATCCTACTGCAGCACTTGGTGAAAAGTTTTTTCCTCAGTATTGAGAGCCTTATGATTTGGGGAGAGGCAGGAGGTGGGGAAGGAGGAGCTATGGTATAAATATGCTGCATGTGATATTAAGGACTCCGGTTTGGCTCCAATACAAGTCTGCAAAGTGTGCAAGTTAAGTGTCACACTGCTTGAATAGTAGACGTCAGAGCCCTTATAATACTCTTTTCATGAACAAAGTGCTTGCTACTGGGCTGTCTAGAGATACCCAGCAGGAAAATCTGATTACAGAAACACATCTCATATCAGCTTAGTTCATGTAGTCTGTAAGGTAATGCCTCTGCCAAGTCAGGATCTGCAGCCCAGAACCTTCCTCTTTCCCCTCAAAGCACTGAGCGAGGTCAATTTTTGTCACTGAAGAGGTGTCAGTACCTGTATCCTCTTTGACAACTTATTCAAAGAGCATTCACGAGTAAGCAGGAGAGCCAGGTTCACCTACTTGAGGAGTTTCAAACTTGCACATCTATAAGGAAAATTCCAAACTGTTATTTGCCATTCTGTACTAGAAGTTTGCTTCATCCTGTTTAAGGCGTTCTGCACAGAAAAAGAATTCAAGATCCATTTGGCCAGAAAGAGAAAACAAGTGGCAATCTTGTTCAACACTTAGGTAATCATCACACTTACCAGAAGGGAAGAGTACTTACTCCTAAGAATATTTTAGGCATTTACTGGCCTTGGAACAAGCTACAGGCACAGGCAGAGCAGCCCATATCCTGGTACCTAGGGCAAGATGATGAATGTGGGTTTGAATTCCCTCCAGCAGAGGATAGAACTGAACATGGAAGCATCACAATGGCCTCAAAAATTCACCTATGTTTGCAATTTCCCACCTCCTTCAAATTCCACAGCCAGAACACCATGCTATTAATATCACTTCATAAGCAAACATTTCCAGCCAGTTAGATCTCTAATATTTATTTCTGCAACAGGTCTCTCCTCTTTAGTAATATTGCAACCTCAGCAGCTGTACGAAACTATCACAGTTAGTTGTGGAAAGGGATGACAAGAGCTGAGCACAAAGGCCCAACCTGTCACTGCACAGACTACCAAGAATTATAGCTCCTCCTAAAAGATTTTTCTTATTTTTAAATAAGCATAGCCTAGCTACAGTTTTAATAGTTGTGTTCAGAGCACTTCTTCCCCTACAGAACACGTACCACTCCACACTCTGATCTTAGTACTTTCTCCTCCATTTCTGAGTGTTCATGGAACAGCTGCTGTTGGAAAGAATAGTTTTGAGAAGGCACCAGGCGTGAAAACACCAAAATGACCAAAGGACCTGAAGTCCTAAACCTGTATTTAACAGTGTATAATGTGTGTGTTCTGCTTTGAGACTTCAGGGTGGATATTTGCAAGAACAGGCTGGGCCTAAGCCTGTAAGCCATGCCATTTCTCATATAAAATCCAGAGAAATAGAACCTACCTTCTTCATTTGTCTACCTCCAGGCTCTAACAAGCAATTGAGCAAGTTTTTAAATGACTAAAAATCACTGCTGACTTTTAAATGACTAAAAAAATTACCGCTAAATTTCATTACTAGTTTCAAGCTCTAGTTCATTTCTAGAGCTTGAAAAAGAAGTACAGAACATTTAAATTGTTTCATTTAAAAATAATATTTTTGGATTAAACAAACCTAAATAGAGCTAACAGAAAAAGACGACAAACTAACTGAGCCAAACTTAAGTTGGAAGAAGGCATTTTCATTCATTGAAAATCCAGGAAAAAAATAGTACTCTTTTACCTTAAAGCCAAACAAGTTTGCTATCAAATGATTTGATGTGGGTTCTCAGCCCTACTTCCCCTCTTCCCTGACTTTACAGGTACACAGTCCAGGCAAGTATATTGCAAAGTAAAGAGGGAATGTTTCCTATTACAACTTTGGCAGGACATCAGTGGTCAGCAGTTGCCATGAAGGAACCTTTGTGACTCAATTCACTGTGAAACAGCAGCACCTTTTTACTTTGAAACAAACCGGCAAAAGCAATTACACCACAGATGGGAAATTTTCGTGCTGTTAGTATGCATAGTTGCAAGTGTTTGGTTTTAATAATGAAACACCAAGATGGCTACAAGATAAGTTGTCGAATCAGCTTCCTGACTTATAACTGTTGAGTCCTTCATCCTATATATAACAGCATTCCAAAGTTTCTTAATCAAGTGGTAAAGTAGCACCAGCCCTTCCTTATTTAAATGCTGATAATATACTTCACAGGTAACCAGCTGTTATCTCCCTGAACCCATTAGCTTGTGGCTAGGTTTATCTGCTCATATACAGAAAGTCCTGTTGTTCTAAGTCACACTGGATTTGCATCTGCCAGTTCCTCTTCACAGAAATGGACCTTTCCTGGGAACAGCGAGGCATTTATGTCAGCAAGTAGTTGAAGTATGAGCTTCTCTACACCTAGAAATGCTGCTGTGGATAACTGTAAGAGCTGGTCTGAGCAAGCAAATTCCATTACATGAAGCACTTCAGAAGTTGAATTTTAAACCAGCTTCATTGAAAATTGGTTTCCCTCCCCCTCTTCTTTTTTGAGGTCAAACCTTGGACTGAGAGTCCTATTCCAGAGCATTAGCAGAGACTTCCTGCTGTGCAAATACTGAAAAGCCCAGTCCCACCAAATCTGGACAGCAGCCCAGATTCCTCAGAAACCCTGACAGGCAGCCAGCCCAGTGAGGGAACACAAAACTGTCTGCTTCATTACCTGGCATGTTGAAACTCCAGTTGTTCTCATCGAGGAGATTCAGCAGATCCAACTAGCAGAGCTGCAAACGTAAGTGCTGGAACTGCTGACTGCAGGGTCGGTAATACACTGGGGATGCTCCAGATCCATTGGCTTCTGGCAGTCCGGATCCCTCATAACCTGCTTGATGGGCTCATGGATGAATATCCTGGCAGAAATCCAGAAAGGGTTCATGCACACTCCAGAGAAACACTGTCTGCTGACATTTCCAATTTCACAGACTCATCAAGTGTGGATAGGATTGAATTTTTTTCTGACCAGCTTTAAATTATTACTACAGCATTGTGACATCAAATCTTTTGCATCACTTCTGCTGCTCAGCACTATTGATCTTGTCTCTGTTGCAGGAAACAGAATTGGCAGTACCCAAAAAACTAAACTGGACTAGCTCACATCATATATTTTTATTTTCTTGAGCCATGGTCCATATTCCAGAAAAGACCTAGCTTAAAATTGCTTTAAAGGCCAGTGAACCAGTGTATTGAGTTTGTGTGACAAAGTTTTGGTAGCAAGGGGAGCTACAGTGGTGGCCTCTGTGAGAAGCTGCCAGAAGTTTCCCCCATGTCTGACAGAGCCAGCACCTGCCGGCTCCAAGACAGATCCACTGCTGGCCAAGGCTGAGCCCATCAGCAATGGTGGTAATACCTCTGGGATAACATCGTTAAGAAAGGGTAAAAAAATCTGTGCAACAGCAGCTGGAAGAGAGGAGTGAGAACATGTGACAGAAACAGCCCTGCAGACACAAAGATCAGTGAAGAAGGAAGGCAGAAGATGCTCCAGGTGCTGGAGCAGAGATTCCCCTGCAGCCCGTGGTGCAGACCACGGTCAGGCCGCTGTCCCCCTGCAGCCCACGGAGGCTCATGGTGGAGCAGATCTCCATTTGCAGCCCAGGGAAGACCCCAGTCCAGAGCAGGTGGATGCGTGAAGGAGGCTGTGACTGGTGCAGGCTCCTGGCAGGACCTGTGGCCCTACGGAGAGGAGCCCACGCTAGAGCAGGTTTGCTGACAGAACTTGTGACACCTCAGGGGACCCACGCTGGACCAGTCTGTTCTGGAAGGACTGCGCCCTGTGGAAAGGACCCATGCTGGAGCAGTTCATTAAGAACTGCAGCCTGTGGGAAGGACCCACATGGGAGAAACCCATGGAGGACTCTCTCCTGTGCGAAGGACCCCATGCTGGAGCAGGGGAAGAGTGTGAGGATGGAGGAGGAGCAGAGGCAATGTGATGAACTGACCATAACCCCCATTCCCCATCCTCCTGTGCAGCTTGGGGGAAGGAGGTAGAAAAGTTGGGAGTGAAGTTGAGCAGCAGAATAAGGGAGGAGTGGGGGGAAGTTGTTTTAAGATTTGGGTTTATTTGTCATTATCCTACTCTGACTTGATTGCTAATGGATTAAATTAATTTCCCCAACTCGAATCTGTTTTGCCCATGATGGTAATTGGGGAATGATCTCTCCCTGTCCTTATCTTGACCCACAAACCTTTTGTTGTATTTTCTCCCCCATCCAGCTGAGGAGGGGAGTGAGAGAGCAGCTCGGTGGGCACCTGGCGTCCAGCCAGGGTCAATCTGCCACAGTCATTTCCTTCTTAAGCTGTTCTTTCTGGGTACTTGTAAGAGGTTTCAAGTCACTGAAGTCCTCTGTTTTTATGCAAGAAAAAAATATAGGCTGTGTAACAAAAGTGACTGTTTTCCCCAGCCACTTCAGTGAGCTTAGAGGGGTGTAGCTTGTTGACTTTGCATGAAAGCAAGCTGGAGGAGGAGCACCCCCTCCCACAGCAGCCCTCTCGCTTTCCAGGTTCTTTTTTGTTCCACAGTAAAACAAGTGCTGTCTCCTTTGCTTATGTGAAAATGGAGAGGTACAGATTTTCAGATTTTGATCAGTTTTTCAGTACATGTGTGAGAGGAAATATTAAACGAGAAAGGTGGCTTTTTTTTTTTTTTTTTTTTTTTTTTTTTTTTTTTTTTACTGGAGCTAGTGCTGCAAGTAAGGGGAAAAGAGCAACTAGGCTCTTTGACCTGGAGCCACTATGTCAGTGTCCTACAGTGGTTAAGGGCACACTGAAGAACCTGGAGTTGTTATAGCATTTGTTTGGGATGAGGGCTCTCAGGCTCAGGGCAGATGGCTTGATCTAGCATAGCAAGGGGAGGAATCCTTGCATTTAAGGCTGGTTGTGCTGTCACAGGGTAAAGACTGCCTTATTGAAAAAGAAAAGCTGCAACCTCCCACTAATCTAGTTGGTCTCCTTAATATGTTTTAGCTTCAGTGAAACAACATATTTTAATGAAGTCATTTAGGCAGTGTTCCCTCTAGTTTAACTTTTCATGCCTGCTGACACATTAAGAATGCAAGTACAGTCAGTACCTGTGCAATAAGGCTAATTCTTGCAGTATAAAAGCCTTCCCACTGGAGACAGAGCTGTGATCACGATTAGCTTATTTGACACAAGGTACAGTGACGCAGGAAAGTGACATCTTAAAAAGTCAGCCTTACAACAGACTCCATTTTAAGGTATTTGGCTTTCAGCAGGTTTTATACATAAAGTGCTCCTGTAAAAACACTTACTTCACTTCCTTATTCCTCAGGAAAACACAAAGGAAGCTGGCTAGAGTCTACAGTTTGTACTACTGGCTTTTCCAGTGCATATGCAAGACTAGATTTGTGGTGAAATTTTTTCTGTGCTCCTTTGAATATGTACCTTCTACTTTAAAAACACACAAGCAAAATCGAAGTTATTACGATTATGGAACATGAAGTAATATGTAGAATATAGCACTAATCACAGCATTTCCCCCATAATAATATATATACCCAAAGCTTTTTTTCATATAACACCCCAAAAATAACATGCCCAGTATCTACTTTCCCCCAAAGAGGAATACAACATACAACATAATTACTGGGAAAGACAGGAAAGGAAAAAAAAAAAAAAGTTTTTATAACACACAATAAGTAAAAAACCAAAAAAACCACCTCATCCAAGCTTCTTGTTTTCAACTCCTCTGTTGCACTTCAAAGCGAAGAATACACCTCTCACCTGCAGGTATCCTCCACTGCAGTCACTCAGATGCATAGCTGGGAGCGAGACTGGGGACAGGTCCCAGCTGTGGCACATGAGACCCCCTACACCACCCCCAGTCACATGCTCGCTTTTTCTGGCAGGAGCAGTTCCCTCTGTGTTGGAGCTGACAAACTAGAGGAACAGTCAGTCACCTCTCAGATTAATTTACTGTCTGTTTAACTGTGGCAGTCTCTGAAGTTATGCACCCTATATTCATTAATATTAAATAGATAGCAGTGGGGAGAGACTCCAGGAGATGTATGTATTACCCAAGCCATATTATATAATAAAAGGGCTGCCCTGGACTGCCCACGGGTGTAGGGAGGGAAAAGCTAAGTAACAAAGGTGAGGGTCTCTTTTAGAGATAATCCTAAATTCAGGTGTTGTGGGTACTTCTGCTATTGAAAATGATGCTGCCTTTGGGATGAGAAACAAGTCTATTGACTAAGTGGTATTTTAAAAAGCCTGAGAAACTTTCTGAGAGTTACATATTCAGCCAGCATCCTGGTCAAACTCTATTTTGGGTAAATACGTCACCTGTAGAGAAAAATATACGGCTTCATCTAGAAGAAGCTGGTATTTTTTCCTCCTTTCCCTTTCCAGCAGAGGTAATGGCCATGTGGTTGATAAGTTACACCTCACTGCTCATGGCTTCTAGTGGCAAGTAAGACAGCTGTGACTAAAGACTTTAAAGTACCCACTCTCTCTACCAACTTCCTCTGCTTAGTCTCCTCTCCTGCTGATTTTTTACTCACCTCATTCTCCCTTTACCTGCATGTTATTTTGCTCTTTTTCAGCCATTTGGGTCCTGCCATTCCCAATTTGATTTTATGTTATTTATCCAGTGTTCCACCTATGGCCTGTCATATTTCATACCTTCATTTTTTTTCTGCCTTTCGTTGCATATGCACATTATAGGCAGATATTTTTTTCCTCTGCTTGTGTTCTGACCAAAAAAAGTAAAAAACAGAAAAAAAAAACCCACAACTCACCCCGCAAGTTCATATAAACACGTCAGAAAACCTGAGTTTCTAAACTCAGACTCAGTAAAATTTATAAACTTGGGCTCCGGACTGTTCTAAGAGAGACAAACAGTTTCTCCCCCTCCCCAGTATGAGTAGAGCAGGGTGAACTTGCATCAATAACGGTTGCACAAGTATTTACCTATAAAGTAGTTTGCACATATGAAATCTGGACTGCTCACAACGATCTCTGTGAAGCAAAGACTCCATGAGTATGATGGAATAGTTGCTTTTCTTGCTTTACACACATCTTAGAATGAACTTTGCCTTTCCACTACCCCGACCTGTAGCATAAAATCACTGACTTCTGCTGTGATTTTGATTACAGCAGTCCCATATCCTTTTGTGTTGGACCTCTGCCTACCTGAGTATTTGTCTTCTGCAGCCATTTATTGGCTTATTCTTTCTATTGATAGTATTTTGTTGTGGTCTCACAAAATTTCATACTGTAAGGCTTCGGAACAACTTTGCATTTTTGGCAAGATAATTTTGAATCCTGATCCTATTCTTCAGAGTGCTTACAGACCTCGCCTTTTTTTTTGTCATCTCAGATTTTATGGCTATATTCTTTCGTGTTTTACTCGTTCTGTTATGGAGTTCAGTGACCTTTGATCACTAGGAGCTACTGTTCAAAACAAATAAGGAGAATAAAATAACACTCACAAAGTCCAGATAAATTTTTCATTAGTCAAAAGCTCTGTAAATTGTGTACAATTGCAATCATACATTTTTACTTATGTTTAACTGGCCTTAGTGTATTCTCAAAAAATATTGGGAAGGAAAAATATGGATTGCTTTATATGTGGTATGAGGTTAAAGAGCTGAGCAAGTCTGTCAGGAAAAGCTGTTTTGCATTTGCTGACTACACCTGCTAATTATGCTACACGTATTTCACAGCTTGTGCATTGTGCTTTTATATGGCTCATTCTTTCATGTCTCTCCTTTGAGCTCTCCAATTTAATCCAGATAGCCAAGTGTCCTCACATCTATTGCCTTCTCTAAAAATCACCTCCTCAGCATCTTCCAAGATTAATTCCCAAATAGGTATTAAAAACCAAGGAAGAAGTTCCAGTCCTTTGACCATGAGAGCATTGTGTATGTGACCAATAAGCACTGTTACCTAGGGAAAGCTAACTTATACGATACAGAGAGACATGAACCTCACTAGTGCTGGAGAAACCAGCTAATCTCTTCAGGGCTGCTTACAGTTTCTTTTGCAGAGTATTTCTGTCTGTATTCAGTTGTTGCCTACACGACATACAGGTGAAGATTGCTGCGGTTTATTCTTAAATGGCAGAAATATCCTCATGAGTTTATAATTAATTTCATCTCATCCTATAGTAGAACTTTAATCTTCAAGGAACAAGGACATTGGCCTAGACCCATCCATTCTATAATTAGAGATTATATGGGAGAAGAGTCTAGCTAATGAAAGTGCATTCTACAATCCATAGAAACTACCTTTTAGGCTGACATAATCTTAAGAAATATATTTCGGCTAGGTACCTAATGGTAAGTAGTCTGAATCTGAGTCTACATCTTCAAGATTTCTGTGATAGTCAAATAAATGTAATGACGAATTTTCCATCGCTGCTATGATTAACAAATTATGATTAGTGTGTTTATTATTGAATAACTAATAGCATGTAAAGTAATAATTTTTATAGGAGCTTTCAGGAAGATGGCACTAAAACTCTACATGATTTCTCATTACTCAAAAATATCACAGATGGGTTTATATGGCTTGCCTAATCATCATCCACTATGACTACTTCCCATGCAGCAGAGGGCTGGAAAACAAGATAACAAACTAATGTTGAACCCTCTAGTCATCCCATGAAAATTCTCAGCTGAGTTTCATTGAACCTGGGATAATCAAATGACCTTGACAGAATTCTTTCAGTCCTTGGTCATTTGAAACACTGACAGCTGATAAAATATTAGTGAGATGTCCAATGTCAAGAAAGTGGTCTCTGGCAAGACAAGCTTTTAGTCTTTTCCTCGGATGATGTAACACCTATGGCAGAAAGGGAAAAAAATCATAAAAAAGAAGTAGGAAAAGAAACAGACAGGAGGTCAGTCTCTTATTTGTGGAAAGGAGGTAGCTTTATTATACTAAGGATTTTTACTCTTCTTAATTTTCAAGCCTGCTTCAATCAAAAATCAGACCAATTCTGTGATTGTAGCTATGATTTATACATATACATACAGCTTTTCTGTATTTCTATTCTCTCCTTAACTGGCGTGTTTGGATTTTACTCTGTTTTCTCCTCTGCTAAAAGGTGCACAGTCAACCCCTGGGTATACTGACACTTAAGTCAGAGTTCAAATCCAGCTATCAGTTGCTTAAATATACACATTAGTATTTGCCAAGAGTTGTGAATAGGACTGTATTCATGCTAAAATGCACGCACACATGGTGGGGGGAGGTTTTCCTACTTGAGGTTGGACAGGATGTTGTCTTTCTTCAAAGAAGAGGGAAAAGAGAATAGTCTTTGAAAACTGGGAAAACCTAGAAAAATGCCTGACAATAAAACTTCTTAGCAAAGATGAAGGTTTTACACAATGGACCTTCTTAGTAAATGGGAAGGTTTTAGAGACTTCTGGCCATGTCAAATTCCTCCTCCACTTCCTTGGGCAGAAGTCCAAAATCAACAGTAGACATACATTGGCTGTAAGTAACTATCAAAGCAGACTGAAATCTGTGACCTTTCTGAACTCTGTAAGTACCTCCTTAGCCTGTAAACTGGATTTTGGAGTTACAAGCATCACCAGCAGCTGATGCTTAGCTCTTGCTCAGGTGCAGGTAATTAGTACCAAATCCCTGTTCATGCTGACCCTATTGAATGCTGTAAGATATTATAAATGCCTATGTTTACACTGTCTACTGAAAACTCTGCAAACTTAATGCTAGGAGACTTTTTTGATTATTGTATTTCTTGCTCTTTCACAGATCTGAGTTAACATTCTCTCCCTCATTTAAAACATGCTGACTCTGCTTCCATTCACAGCAAAAGAACTGAGGTGTTCCTTCCTTCTATCTTTTGTTTGGCTTAGGAGCATGCAAAATTATTATGACTATGGAATATTTTTGTTTAAAGATAGAAGAATATGACCAAATACAATAAAATACAATGCATTCAGGTTTAATTACACTTTTTGGGAGCCGAACACTGTCTGTGGATGCTGGACTGCAGACCAGGTAGGTATTCATGTGAAATCTCATTAACTTAACATCTACCTGTGTAAGGTGCTCTCTGCAGATGCACTACTAAAGCATTACAGCTAGCTGTAATCTCATGAGACACAGCAAATCCATCTCATACTTTTATACATTAGTGACTATGAAGAAACAGAACTTCATAAAAAAGGATATTTTTGTACCTCTGCTCCCTCTTAACTGCAGCCTGAAATTAGTAAAATTTCATGCACTTGTCAAATAAAGCTCCTGTTGTGGAAAATTCTTTACCTAAAACATTTCATGTGTCTTTAGAAAAGTTTGCAGATGTTTGAGCCCCACTCTGAACTCCCAGAACAACAAAAAATCATGACAGTTTCTCGTTTGTTGAAATAATGCATTCTGACAAATTCACCTTTTTAAATATTTTGTTTAATTTTACAAAAAGCAAAGCAGTAACTTCAAAACACAACCAAAATAGAAACTTTCCTGAAATTTGAAATGACATTTGTTGACATTGTAGTCTATCTTTGTGAAACAGAACTGTCACACTTTGAAAAATGTTTACATTAAATCAGTATGGTTTCATGTTTTAATCAGAAAGCTGTTTAAAAGACATTTCTTCATTGTAATTCAGAGTCATAGAAAAGGTGTGGTAGCTGAGGTAACAGTTACAGGGTTTCCCTGACTCCACTGTCACGGGGGACTTGGTGGGATGAGAACAAGAAGAAAGTGCGCCCTGTTTCTTGGGACAATACACAGACTAAGCTGTGTACTAATGATGTAATGGACATGTAAAATAATGAATGTTTACAATGGATATACAAGAATATAATACACATGCAAAACTCCTGTTCCTTTAATGAATACACTACAGTAAATTATCTGTGAATATTTTTGACAAAAATCTTTATTAAGTTTAGCTCTACACAGGTACACTCCATACATGCAAAACAAACAAACAAAACCACAAACAAACAAAACAAACCATCATCTAACTGTTACTAAATTTTCTTTCTCTTACTTTTTAAAAATGTGGATAGGGGTTTGGATTTCTCAGGGGTTGCATCCAAACTGCTGTCATCTGCTGCCAATTAAACACCATTCAGTGGAATCCAATGGTTTCTCGACAGCCTTCTACCACAACCTGCAAAACTGGGATCTCAGTAACGTGGGAAGAAACATAAATAAAGTAGTTCAAACTACAGCTTCTACATTCAGTCAGGATTTATAATTTTGGGCCTGAATGCAGATCTCACCTGCAGAGAGTGGCTAAGCGGTGCCTGCCAGATCTATATCTATGTTTCCACTGCAATGGGAAGTCCCTCAGTTACATAAGCAGGGTTGAATTTGGGTGAAAGAAGCATTTCACCTTCTGTGGCCAGATTCACAAAATTTAGTCTCCAAGTGGACACACTCTTCAGTATAATTTAAAATAGAGACCAAGATCATATTTAAAATTAGCTTAGGCCCAAGAGCACAGGCTGCTCTGTGTGCTGATCAGAAGTCTGGTGTGCTCTGGCTTTGAGTCTTTAGGTTTTTGGACGTCTAATGGAGAAAAGACTCAACTGAAACTTTTCCAGTGGCAGCCACAACATCTGCCTCTTCCCATTGAATTCTTTGGAGTGCAGGATGAAGTACAGTCTCTATAATACATTTTCCTCTCCACTGGTATTACAGTTTCCCTCTGTGTCTTATTCTCTGAAAACTAAAAGTCTGGAAGCTTGGAGATCTCCTATTCTCTCACTTAGGAACAGTATCAAAAGTTTTTTTAAAGGGGGGAGACAGACTCTTTCCCTTACACTCAATTGCATGTCTCTTTTTCATCACGCTAAAAGGAAAGTAATTTAGCATATTTTTCTATTATATGATGTTGAATACTTTATCTATTAAATACCAGCAAGTACTTGCATTAGTAATATTCATTTATCAATAATTAGATTCTTTGTCATTTGCTCTTTGGCTCTTCTTACTAAGAACTACCCCAAGTGATCAGCAACTTGTTTCCATTACATGTTTTATTTTAATATGCTTACAGGAATTAACAGCTCAGCAATTGCTGACAAAGGAATAATAGAACAGGGTTAAATCATGCAGGAAAATACTAATTAAATACATTGTTCCATGCATAAAGCTATGTTTCAGAAAACGTATTGTTCATCCAGCAAAATTTCACCACTTCAGAGACATTCTAGTGTCTGAAAATGGTCCCTCTGATTTTCTGGGTCTTCTTGATTTGAACTCACATCTGATTGTATAATGCCATAAAACACATGAACAACTGCCAAGGTCACTTCAGATAGCCTTATTGCCTTTTTTTTATTCAAAGAGATAGCCCTTCAATAGTGAGAAATATGATATCCTGGAATTCCAGCTTGCCCTCATGTAATCTCTTTCACAAAGCATAACAAAGAACAATTGTGTGAAGCACAATTACCTCAGATGCTTGAAAGCTCTCAAGCTATTTATGAATGTGGAGTGGAGAGACTAAGCATGCATTCAGGATGAGGAAACCTTGACCAGAAAGAGCCCATTTTAGCTATGAATTATTTTTGTATGAGGAAGCTTTAGCAGAAAACAAAAAGTACAAGTACTATGATAGTAAAGTCAAAGACGGGCACATTAACTTTTGCGTTAGTTCTGAGAGTGCATCATGCCTCTTCAGAGATTAGTGAGAGCAGACAAGACATGCAGTGTATATGTCCTTGAGAAAATTCATGCATGTTACTGTGAGGAGTCCTTGTACACATCTATCAGTGAAGGTCTAAACTAATAAAGAGATTCCTCCTAGCACTACTGTGGTAAAACCAGATTACTTTGAATTGTGAACTGGCAGCTCTGTTTATCCAAGGAAAAATAACCACATATCTTGTCGTTAAGTAACTAGCCTATGTATGTGGCATACTATCAAGCGAGAGATTGCATACCAAATTATCCATGGCAAATGAGCCATGATGTGCCCATTCCCCAGATAATAGGTACTAATATGTCTGTGACCTATGTGTGCAAGCGTGTCTGGATAGCGATCTTTTCTACAGATTGACAATATTTAAAGGAGAATTTGTGGGCTGAACCAAAAGAACTGTCTGTGCTATACACATTTGCCACTCAACTGCTGTCAAATAAAAAAAAAAAAAAAAGTAAACAAAGTCACGACTTGGAGTTGTAACTATACTTCTGTGATTTACAGCATCTGAAATCAAATGTGTTATCATCACTGTTGTATGCTACAAAAAGCAACATCTCACATACCTTCCACCCTGAAAATTACTTCACCTCTAGGGGCTTTAAATCACAAAAAGCATGATTTTATTTGGCTATCAGGAAACAGGAATCACCAGGAAATTTTGCACTGGAGAGAGATAAATGCAGTGAAGGTCAGAAAATATTATGAGAATGTTATATGTGGGAGCAAATGTTAGACAGATGAGGAAGTGAAAAAACAGATGATTGGAAATTCCAGTCCAGAAAAGGGCAAATTTGAATGCACTCCTTTTTTCCATATTAACAGGGATTTATCGAGAATAGTATACCGAGAAAGTAAGGCAGAGCCTGTATGTAAGAACTGTGTATAGTTAAAACTAGGCAAATACTAAATTCTGAAGTTACTTCTCCATGTAGGACTTTGTTAATTATATAAATCTGAGCCATTGTGATTTATGATTTCAAAGATATCTAAAAGAGTGCAACAGCCCTTGAAACTATGTTTGTTTATAATACACAATAGCTTAAAAATCATTTTGGAAGTACTTTAGAATACATTTCAAGCTTTTGGATGGGGTGTTGTGTCTTTTTTACTTCAAATAACATGAAAGGAACTTCCCTGATGCTTTCCTAAATTTTTTGAATAAAAGTGGTTTTATGTTTAAAATGAAGAACTCCGATTTTTGTATAATTTGAAAGTCACTGACAGTCTTCTTACATAAAGACTTTCACTTTGTGCCTTATCATTCCAACCATGCAGTAATCATCTTCTGTTGTTAACGGCTATTGCACACGGAGTCCTTTCTGAAGCATCATAGCTAAATTATGAAAGAGAAGGGATATTTCAGGACACAGAGAATGGAAACATGAGTGCAGAATGACAACAAGCTCCGCTAGAATCTGGTAGTCATGATTGCTACATTTCCAGTAATGCTTAGTTAAGACACAGTCTTTACTTCACCTAGGAGCTATGGCCATAAAGTCTTACAGTCTCACTACGTGCATTTTCATTATTACCCTACTGTGATCTGGTAACTGGGTATGACAACAGATAATAACTTTCAAATACAAGTTTCAGTTCTCAACAGACAACCTTTCTTTAAAGTTGTATTCTTTGTATTCTATTTTCAGTCTATTTCTGGATTCTCTCTTAATCATACATTGTCCCAAAATAAGCAGTGTATGGTGACTTCATGTAAGCCATATAAAACAGGTGTTTTCTTTTTAAATTTTGTCTTCACTGAGGTATCAAGTGCACACACCGTACAAAGATTTAAAAACTGGGAATGTGAAGTCATATCCCTCATATCTGAGAAATGAGAAATGACCTCTATGGTAATACTAAGTATTATAGATACAAGACAAACAGGTAAAAGAAAGACAAACAGGTAAAACAAATGTTATTGCCACCATTATCCTTATGTATTTGTGTCAATTACTGAAACAAAACAAACAAAAAAAAGCAATTATGTGAAATACAGTGAAGTGCTTGTCTTAGGCATTTACTAGTTCAATGTTTGCCTAATGCTGAGCTGTGAAAAACACACAGACGTGAAGATGCTGAAGTAATTTGTACTCCAGATGAGCTTAGTTTAAGCTCTTTACTTTCCAGAGTTTAATACACAAGCTAGGGAACATGTCCTCACCTCCTCATTTGGAAACAAGGCATTACAATGTTATCATTAAAACTGTTAAAAAATATAAGCCACCATTTTCCTATTTTCTCATTACCATTAAAATCTAAATGGCCATTTTGTTCTTATTTGAAATTTTATGATATTTTTCACACAGATCTTTATATTGTAGTCAATACAGCTGGTAACATTTTTAAGAACAATTTATTTTTTTTAAACAAGATCAGTATTTTATGAACTTTCAGGGTGTACTGAAAAACTGCCTCTGTTTTGCATCCTCAGAAGTCTGGTTTATGAATTCAGAAAGAAAAAGGCAAATAATCAGGTTAGGACATGAGGAGATGGGAAAGAAATATAAAGAACAAATAATCTTCTCCTTGCACACCACTCCTGCCTTTTGAAGTAATATGGTCTCTCTGACCATAGGATTTCGGTACATTGCACTTTTTAGTGTTTCTACTCATCGGCACAGGAGATCAGTATTTTCTCCACTTTACTTTCTGTTGGGTGGATATATAGAGATCTGCAAATGTATCGAAGTACCTCAGTTTTGTTGGAAAGGAGTAATCTTAAAGACCTTGGAGAACTTAGCAGTTCATGGTATAGTACAGACATGAACCCAGATCTCTTCAGTGGCAAGCCAGTATCAGATCAAGAGGGTTATGCTGCTTTATTCCATAAAAGCCAATAATTAAGTAAAATGGCTCAGAAGACTTTCTTCAGATTGAAAGCAAGAGCCATGGTCCAGCTTATGATAATACAATTAAATTCTCTCTCCTTAAAAGAGCAGTTGTGTTCACAGTCCTCTCTAGGAAGCACCTCTGGGCTTTGCTAACCTTTGAACTGTGCCTACATGTCTGTGAAGATGCCAGCTGGTGTGCTAACAACTAAACTATGAAGACATGACACTACTTGGGCCTCTGCCTTGGCTACGTTTAATGTCCTAGTGTAGATAACAGCCGATTATAGCAGTTACAAGCCTTCTGAGACATCAGTATTTGAGAAAAGAAATAAGAATGGGAACTGGCCCACAAGGGGGTAGATTTATCCACTTTGATCTCTGTGCATAGCACTGCACCCAGATTATTTTCTGCTAAACTCTGCACAATGGCTATCACGTATCTGTGTGCAATGAACATGAATAGCAAAACACCTTTTCTCTCCTCCCTTCTGCCCCTCAACACACGTACACACTCTCTAACTCAGTTCCCAGGAAAAACAAAACAATTCTGTGAAACAAGCCAATTCAAAGCAACACAATGAATCTGCCAAAATAATCTGTAAGAATGACGAAGAGGAAATGATTTCACTTTCTGCTTTATCCAGGGGGTGCTCTTGCATAACCTGTTCACTGTGCACAAGAGCTCAGTTCCAGGCTCATGCAAGACATATTTGAAAGCAATGCTGAGAATATAGTTTAGGATAGAAGTTGTTCAAAAGTCTATGTCTTCCAGAAAGCAAGAACTTTTCTGTCTTTGCACTGAAGTGTTTTAAAGTGCTTATGAAAGTCACACAGGAGGGTTGTTTATAGGCAACTGTGAGCCTGAAGCTGACAACCACGTATTCAGAACTGAGAGCTCATAAAGAGCTAAAATGTTTCTAGTTATGACAACGTATTACATCTTAGTGGCTTAGATCCTATTAACTCTTGGTTGACTTTCCTGAATACTGCCCATGTTTTCTGATTGCATTTGGTTCAAATATTGCTTACGTGAATTGACTAGGCTGACCAGCTTGATCCAGTACCTCCATTGAAAATTGAATTTAGTAGGTAAGCTAATCATAGGGTTGGCATTCTCTCTGAATATCTCCATTATGCTGCAGGAAATGCAGTATCCATTCAGTATCTGTGCTGACAAATGAATATTATTAACCTTGCCAAGAATATGGTTTTAAGAATTTTGAAATAGCCACAACAATCATGAATGCAAAGGCACATGCATATAGGAATTTGTGAAAATGCACATTTTAAACAAGACACTTCAGCTCTCAGAGGCACGTTTGAACGAAGGGGTGTCCCTTTTGCTCCGAGCCCCAGCTGGGAGGCAGCAGCACGCTGGCCCTCTGGCTCAGCAGGAGCGACAGAGCAGCCAGCTGACACAGAGCACTCAGTACCGCTCTGCCAGAGCAGCCTCTGCCACCCTTAGCCCATGTCCTGCCACTAAACCATAATCCCATTTTCCGTTTTATCTTTCCTAATCCTTCCAATCTCCTGCAGGAAAGTCAGTTCAGTAAAACATGAAGGGTGTAGGTCTTTCCTCTGAGGTTTTGGGAATGAAGGATCTAAGGAGCAGGGATGTTAATATCACCCACCTCATACAACTGCAAAGACATGGGAATAAGATGAGCCATCTCCTTAAGTGACCTTTTGTTACTCCTGGGAGAGTTTTGGGAAAGCAAACGGCCTTTAATCTTTTTGGAAACTACATATTTTTCTAAGTCTTGACTGTAAGCCATTTACTAACTATTCAATTTACTTTCATAAAATGAATTTTATCCTTTTATATGTTACAAGGTCCTGCTGTCCTTAACAGAATTTTTTAATTTCCTTTAATTACTTAAAAATATATTATGGCAATGGGCAGCAAGAAATTTTTTTAGCTTCTTTGTAAGTTCCTTCATTGATTTCTGAGATGATAAGCTGTTTGTAATGTACCTATAAATGCACTCATTAAAGTGAAGATTACTCCTAACTAGATCTAAATCTGAGTGCAGTATCCAGCTATCTCTCAGAATATCATAATGATTCTCCTTTGGGGGCAATACTCTGGCACATTACCATAAATTCAAAGGAATACATGAAAGCATAAATAAAGTCATGTCTTTTCTGCTTCCATTGCTTGTCTGTATTCACTGCAACCCAGCAGGTGAATTAAATACCTTAGAGATGTTTAGAGATGTTTTAGACACTCCTGGGACAGGAAAAAAGAAGAAACAATATGAATGATTGTCCAAGGTGAAACAGATCTATGCCCTTTAGGCATTCTAAAATAGTGCAGTATATTTGTGTGGAATTATTAACTTCCATTTTTATGAACTCTACTTCTTTTCTTTATCAGGACCAGAAGATGAGCTGATAGAATGTAGTCAGATAGCCTACCTTCTGTACTGTTAGCACAATGAAATGAAAGGAGAAAATAAACAGGAAAATCTGAAAATTACATTCCTGTGTGATCTCCAGGTTCATGTTCCTGATCCAGAGTGGCTATCAGTCCAATGTATTTCACTAATAGGTGAAAGCCAAAACCAGCTAGACAGTTTCAGATAAGCACTGACATTAAGAAGAATAAGACCTTAAGAAGAATAAGACCTTTCAGGAGACTCCCAAAATTCATTGTTTGGGTTCTGAAATAAAGATTCATCTTTATGTCAAGCTCCCTAACTTTTATCAATTAGCAATGTTTTCAAAGTGAATGAGGTTTTGATTTGATGTGGGAGGGCACTTGTACATGACATGTGACAAGTCAAATATTTTCAGCCCCCATTATCTTTAAAAGGAATGATGTGATTCTCAGCTCCAACTGCAAATGCCTAAAGATCTCTATGTGTTTAATGCAGACAGGATCAAAAGGTTAAAATTACCATGTTCCTGTGTTGTTGATTAAAAAAATTCTTTAAATCCTACAATGCCTACGGATAATTGAAGGATGCACCCTTTTGTGATGATCTTTGTAAATATTACACTTAGGCAGAATATTTTGCACCTATTCCTTTGAAATTTTGTTTTCAGTTCAAAAGGATTGTTATTGCTCTCACTTTTATGAATGTTATTATAGATAGGTTTTTGTGTTATATTGACTAACCATCCAATTCCTGAGCAAAGGAAAATGGCAGGTTGTTTAATAAGAGATGCAATCAGCATTGCATATGAACTGCGAATAGGAATTATTATCTGCAGAAACTTGAGAATGACTTCAAACAAGTTTAAGAAATATATTCAGTCTTAAAAAAATCCCAACAAATTTAGATCAAAGTAAAAAGTAAAGAGAAACCATGACTGTAGTGCCATGAAGTACAGCAGGTTAATGACAAAAGGTGGACTCTAATAATGTCTGTCCTTACCAATCACATTAATTGCTTTTATATTCATTTTATGAAAAATGCCACAGTAAACATATGAATAATGAGAAAGTAATTTTGTCTTGTTTAACTGGAGGGGTGGGAGGAAGCGGTGTTTGTTTTTTACTGTTAGCTACTTCAGTAGAAAGAGATTTTGCATTAAAGAACTGACTTTCAGAAAGTCCAAGAAATTTAATTCAATCTGCGTTGGAAATTTTATTGCAGAACTTATCCTTATTTTCCTTGTGTGCACAATTTGAACTTTTAACGTTTAAACAGATTAATTTATGAGTTAAGCTGGGATATGGAACTGCAAATTTACCTTTATATTAAGTTTCGCTATCTTAAACGGTTTTCATTACCTCCCCATTGTCCATGAGGTATGTTTGTAATGAATTCAAAGTGTGAGGACTGGTATCTAAGCAAATGGACTCTCCTGAAACAGTACATAAAGCGTGTGTGGCTTCCTTAACTATAGTTAATTGCTGTTCATTCCTTTTAGCAGTGGTTTCTTTATTGTTAGATTCTTGGGAAGCTTTTATCAAGAATATTTTCTCTATTTGCCTAAAAATAGGAATGCATCTAGGAATAAGTCCTCCCATGCTCTTTCTAAGCCAATTTTGGTCAACCTAATAGTGAAACAATTCAAAGAATTGTCTCTAACATCAGGGCTGATTTAGAAAGCAGTGCTATGCTCCAACTCCCTTCTTTCCCACATAGTTACTTTTGAATGAGAATTTACTGAAAGGCTTAGAGTTCTGTTTAGGAAAATCTTTGTTGTTTTTTGGTTTTTGTTTTTTTGTGGGTTTTTTTGTTTTTTTTTGTTTTGGTTTTTTTTGTTTTTTTGTTTTTTTCCCAAGGGATTTGCTGTTCAGAATTCACATTCTTGTACCTTGAAGCAATTTCCAGTATATTTTCATGTGCTTATTGACCAAACTTCCAGGACAGTGCACTCCCTACTCTCCAGCAGCATTCTACCTATCAATGGGGACCCCAGATGTGCTGCATGACTCTGGCCCTGACCCCAGAGCAGGCTGGCTTCTGAGGACAGGGCTGCAGCCCACTGCACCAACTGCAGCAGCCAGAAGTTTCTTCCCCTTCTCCCATGATTTTAAATGTCCTCAGTGGAATTTTAGGAGAGAATTTTAAAATTCATGGTTTTCTCTTAAAAAATAGCCTGGAAACTGGACCTGCCTATGCAGTTTGGGGCTGAAAAGCTCTGCTGCTTCTGACAGTCCATTTCAGAGTAGGAATGCAGGGACAAGGCTCAGTCTGGGCACAGGGCTGGTGCTCTCCTGGCCATGTTCTCACTATGATGCTAAGGCGTCCCTTTTATTCACACTCAGTCAGCCTTGCCTGTGTTTTTGCACAGTGGTTCAGTGACAGCAGGTATGGAGGCTTCTAGTCTGGCGTCTGGGGTACTCCCAGGCCTGAGAAATGGAGATTTGACCTCCTTAAGGTAGTTTAAACCAGATCTACCATTTTCCAGGCAACTTTTTACAGTAAACACTAGACTCCTGTAAGTAAGGTATATTCTGACCATCAAAAACAGTGGAAACATTATTTTATTAGACAAATTAATACTTCTAGTGTGTAACATTCTCAAAGCATCTCTGCTCAGTTGGGTCACTTAAAACATTTTGGTAAGGAATACTTATGGTGATATTCATACAGCCTAATATTGTTCTTTGGATTTAAGTGTTTTAAATTGACCTTCACTGGCACCAATTTCTCTTCACTGACTACAAGAGGAACTTCAGGCAGCTTTGAACCCCTGAATTATGCCTTTATTATGTACTTAAAGTAGAGAGTAGGACTAACCCCCCTGGATTCTGAGTTCCGCTTAAGAAGCCGGTACTTTGGTCAGACTGTGTTCAATAAGAATTTGCATAGAACCAGAACTGTGAGTGCCTGGAAAATGTCTCAGGCCAGTGGAGATCAGTGCCTTCAGGGCTTACTTTGAGGTCGTCTGAGTGTAGAGCAAACAAGCCAGGAGTGATTGGAATGAAAGTCTGACCATAGCTAGGAAATGACATAAAGTCTTCCTACTTGATAAAGATTTCCCGTCATAGAATGCCATTCATATCATTTGCTATCCTCTCACAGGTGCCAAAAATTTCAGCAAAAGACAAACAAAAACCAATTCTATAGCCTGTCTTCATGCCATGTAGATGCTGAAATGGGGTGACGGCTAGACACTAACTCCATGTAGAACTTTGCATCTGACAAACCATTTTGGGTAGAAGAAATTCAGATACTACAAAATAGGCAGCTGTGTAAAGGTTTGAGGGATGCTTCTACCTTCGTACAGGTGCCTGCTTCAAAGAGTCTGAACATCCCCCAACTAAAAGAGCACTACCATTGTTTTACCTACTGTGAAGGTTTCATCCTATAATGATAGTGTTTTGTGCAGACTATGGCAGGCACTAGACCTAGTGCTTAGTCAAGATAATAAAGATGAGCTTTAGGATGGATCTGGAAAGCACATACATGACACAGCATGGAAAAGCGTATGGTCTTGCAAAATGTTAGGATTAACCACTAGTAATTTTAATGTTGTATAATAATACACTGAGAAGCCCCTTCTCAGTATGTGTAGACTGGAAACTGAAATGAGTGGGAAGACTGAGTAAAGCAAGTGACCCAGATCGAACTACTTCCTAGCTATCAGGCCATCAGTCTCTGAAGTATTCCAAACATTCACTGAAGGCAACAGGAAGTTCTGGTCCAAGGCAGTAACCCTGAAAACAAAGATGTGTTCAAAGTGCACTTACCGTATTACTGTAATAGTAGTGCATGCCTCCATGATTTAACTGCACAGTTTTAAAGACCTGCTCACCACCCATCACAAGGTAAAATATCTGTATTGATTACAACTTGGCAGTAAGTGCTGTTGTTACTGTTGCCATGGGTCCCTTCCCACTACATAGCACCATGCCATTTACACTCTTAATTAAATACATTTATCCAAGTGAGTTCTGATTACAAGGATAAGACAAAGGTTGATGCATTAAACTGGTCCAGGGTGATGACTTACATTCTCCACATCATTCACACTAGTGCTTTCAGTGTCAGTCTGGTAAAACCTGCAAAAATTAATGAAAGATTCTCTTAAGAAAAAAATATTTTTGTTCTTACTCTTTTTTTTTTTTTCCCCCCATCAGTTTCAGGGCCATCAGCAGCCTTTACAGTTCCTTTCCTCCTTTATAATTATTTAAAAGAGGAGGGTTTTTTCCTGTTTGTAGGCTTCATTATTACTAGGTTATCTGAATTATTCTCATATCTTGATAAACGTACAAGGTCCTCAGTAAAAACTAGTCTGTTTACTAAACTTCTTAAATTATGGAGCATATTCTTAGCATATAAAGAAAATGACAGAAGGAAACCCTGCAATACCTAAGAGAATAAAACAGATTACAGGCTGTACAACTATAAAAAGATCAGTGGCTGTAATAATGCTTCAAACTGAAGGGATTCACGCACTGTTTTAAAAGCTTTGACATTACGTGATTATTCATCTGTCTTAGCTCTGAGTGACAGGTTTCAGACAGAAATTTTCTGGAAACAAATCTGGAAAAATTACAGACAGTGGTAAGATCAGGTGGAGCTGGGAAAATGTTATTTACCTAGTTCTTCATTTGCAGTAGAGTTTCATTGCCAAGGTCTGGAATACAGTTTAAGTTTAAAGATACCTACTGATAATACCTCATTTAAAAATCAGTTTTGAGAGCAAAAGATAGTTCTGCAAAGACAAAGATTATATCATTCTTCTAGTGTAGTAAAAGCCCTTGTGTTCAGTTGCAGAGAACAACTAGAGCCAGTTACAACATTTTCAAGTAAATGTATCTTACTCTAAACATACCGTTTCATGGCAGTGAAATTTATTTTAAAGAATCATATCTGTTGCAAGAAACATTTAAACAGGAAGGTTTAAGAGGTCATGGTTCCTCTAAGCATTTCCAACCAGAAGTGAGAAAACTGAAAACTTGACGTGCTGGATAGGAACAGGTATTTTGAGGCTTTTTCACTAAGCTCCACTGTAATTAAAGCAGAATCTTCATAGCGCAATAAATTCTGTGAATTGATTAATTTGTGAAGACTATAGACAGCTGTAAATGTTCTTTTTTTCTTTCTTCTTTTAGTGACTGTGGGAGGTTGACATTGTCAAACTGAGGGACCAAACCTAGGTATCTCTCATGCCTGACTTATAGCTGAAAGTGGGTGCTCCCTGGAATGTTTGGAAGAATCACTCTTGGGAGGCAGGTGATCAAATTAACACAGCATGATATGAATTGCACTTCTTAGCTTAAGAATCCATTCTCTCTAAGCAAATAGCTTAATTTTGGGTCAGGCGTCCCTCAATAAGATGCCGTGTAATATAAAATAATATTCTTATAGGCTTTCATAATGACGATAAGAAGACAAGAAGCAATCATATTCCAGAGTTTTTCTTCCATGAGTAAAAAGGATAACAAAGAACTATGAGAAGTAGTTAATAAAATTAATATAACAGTGAAATTATACAGGGAGCTAATATTTTTTACAAGCTATTGCAATAATAATAAAAGGTACTATGTGAAATAGAAATGTGTCTAGGAATTAATGAAGACCAAAAGCAAAGAGGTCTGACAAGTAATGTGATATACAGATTCTTTCAATATGTTCCATGAAGATTAAATTGCTTTACTGCAGTGAAATGTCTACAGCAGTATGAAGACCATAAGCAGTTACACTTGATGCACTTTAAAAAAGCTTGTAAACCTAGCTGTCACGAGAGGGAAAGCCACTGAAGTGAGACAGACACAGGTGGAAAAGCCAGAGCAACCCTTGAGAATACAGGATACACAGTGATCCAGAAATGACACAGTTTGCTGAAACATTGCTGTAAGGGTTAAGCATCAATCTGCGTGAGAGCTGGAGTCTTCTCCTCTGTGCTTTTTTGTGATAACTGAGACAAAGGCAGATGATATACTTTTGGTCACAGCATTTACGTCTGACAGGAGATGACATGCTCCTTCTACCACCATTTCAGCAGAACTCAAGAAGGTTGTTTTTCCTCATTGCATGTTGCAAAGCACATCTACCACCTCAGGTGAGTAAGAGAAATTGCGCTGCATGAAAAGAGATGTGTTACTGTGTCTTTTACTGTGACAGTGCTTAGAAGCATTAATCAGTAACTTAGGCCTAACTGCAATGACAGCTATGCTCATTTTATTAACATATTATTTATAAACTTGGACCTGAATCCTGACATCACTTTTGCTTGTGCACAGACCTCCTGTAAAAGAAAACCTCACAAGAGTCACTAGTACTATTTACATTAGAAGTTAATTGGTTATTGAAGAATCAATAGGACTAGGACACTGGCACACTGTTTTTGTGTAATGGCAGATGACAGTAGCTCTAAAAAGGTTCTGCAGAATACCTGGAGGAAATTTTGTAAGCAAAGAAAACATAGACATTGAAAGCCTAAGTCACACCTGGATTTTGTCAACACCTCTAATTTTATAAATACATCAAAAGCTAATACCTCTCACTCTCAAGTACTTCTCACTTTTTTAGCACATATGACTGGGGAAATGGAGTCACAGAAGCTTTTACGGGGAAAGCTGCTGTGACCATATGTTCACACAGAAATAGCATGTGAGAGATGGCCCCAGTGGCTTATTATTTTTCCTCTTAAGGCGTAAGTATGTGCTTTAAAAGGTGATCTTGTACCACCTCTATGTGGAAGTCAACTTGTGGGGTAGCTCTCCACTGTCTTCTTACAATACCACTGCTGCTTCAGCCTCCAGGTACATGACAAACATCTCACTGAAGGAAGTCCTACTTGTTAAGACTCATTACTGATCTTGTAACATCAGATCTGCTGTTACTCCAGTTTCATCCCACAAAATCAGTCTCTGAATTACAGGCTCCAAACAAAATAGTTCAAAAATGTATTTTTCATTGTCTTGTTACACCTGAATTCCTTACAATCTTTAAGTCTCACAACTGTACTATTTCTTGTCCACAATAATCTTCTCAAAACAGAGGCAACACAAAAAACCCTAGTGATAAGTAAAATTCTAAAAATAATATAATTAGGATGCATGTAAATTAAGATTGTCAGAATTAACTAGTTTCCCTCTGTCCTACAGGAAGAGCAGAAAACTTACTTATTGCAAAGTTCATCACTTGAAGTTTTTGTTAACAAAGAAAGAAAGAAAATATCCTAGAAAACAAAATGACAATGGACAGTTAAACATCTATCATAATTATTTTGCATGAGAAAGTTTATTTCACTGGAAGATGGGAGTTTCAGAGAGTTGCCATCTGTTTATAAACTACATATAGTTAATATATAAAATCCAATAACTTTTGAAAATAAAATTAAAACAAACCAAACAAACAAATAAAAACACTTTTGAAAGTATAAAGAAAACTGTAAAAAAATAAAACCACACATTAAGGTTCTAACAAGAATCTCTTACTTGGCCACCAAAGTTAAACAAAGTCGCCTCCAGCAAACAGTCATGCAGAAGTCACAAAATTCATTGCCACTTAAAAAGTGCTACAGGGCAGTTTCCATCCTGCACTGGCCTGTAACAAGGCAAAATACATTAAACATCCAGGGGTGCTGAACTGCTGCAGTAGTGAAGCCGCAACCATGGAGCAAGGATGGAGAACTAGAGCATCTCTGCTCCTGCCTATGAGTGAACAAGCCACTCGGAAGGTCTTACAAGTTAGGTGCCTTTTTACTAGACATTCCACTGGGAGAAAATGCAGATATGGACTTGGGAGGAAGTGGAATATAAAGTAGAGGGGCATTACTGAGGAGAATGGCACTATAAAACAATGGGAACAATGAAAAAAAATGTTATTAGAAAATTTTATTACACTAGAAAAGGAAGTCACAGAAACCTTGTCTGAGAAGACAAAGATTAAACAGAAGTTAAAATGACCATTTTAACTTGCACAGTGGTATTAAAGTACACAGCAGTATAAAATGCCCCAAAGAAAACTGAAATTTCAGATGGCCTAGGCATTCATAATATACAATAGGTTAAAGAAAATGAGTACAAATTCCAGAATAACACCTGACTTTCGAAGTACTTCAGCATGCTCCAAATGATTTTTTTTTAAATCTACCAAAATAAAAGCTCACATTTCTGAAAATCTGGAGCCAGAAATGTACACTGAGCACCTGAAAATATTTCTATGGTATTGCCTTTGTTTAAAACAAAACCAAAATCAACTCACCTTGATTCTCCAGGTTAAAGTTTTTTTCAAGTATAAAATAGAAAAAAGACATAGATCTGAAAAAATCTGTTTTGTTCTCAGGTACAAAATAGAGGAAGAGATCACAATGGAAAAAGCTAGTTGCTCTTTCACTGAAGCCTTGTCACAGGGCTTTCCTGTAAACAATAACTCAGAAAGTTTGGTAAATTACAGAATAATTTTGATATTAGATCAACTAAGAAGAGCTTGCAGTAAAGTGGTTTAAATGTCTTGAAATTACAGGATTCATCTAAACTGAATCTATGAGGTTTTGTTTAAACCCCAAATCCTAAAGATGTATTTGACAGAAGGAGTAAAACAAAAAGATTTAGCAGCTCTCAGATGACATAACAATCAAGAACAGACATCTACAGAAATTCAAGTAAGAGGAATACTCTTCTAAATTATCAGTGGGTAAAATTATTGAACTATTTAGGCAGTTCCCAGTATTGCTAATAGGCTATTGCAGTCTTCATGTTCCATGTCAGCCTCATAAAGATGTGCTTGGTACATTCATCCACTCCACTGCTACTTCGTCTCAATATGCTATGACCACAAATATTTCTTAAAATATTTTTGAGCTGCTCCACCCAGGATGTGGCAAATTGAGATATGTAAGAGTACAAAAGACAACATTTATTGGGGAAGAATAACAGCTCTTCTTCTTTTACAAATGAATTTGAATATCGAGCTGAGTAGGGACACTGAGCATGTTTACTGATTTTGGAATTGCTGTGCAGCTTCTGTGATCTCCAAAAAAAAGCACAGCCTCAGCAGGAATCCTGTCACATCATCACATTCAATCGCAACACCACAGTTATAAAACCCAGGGCATTTTAGCAGTAAGGGCCTGGGATTTGGGAAGTGTCTGGATGAAGCTGAATGTTTGTAACCACACATCCTAGCATAACCACTAATTAAGGGTGCTGGAGGGACTGTCCCTGACTCTGTAAACACCAATCTGTAATTGCATGTATGTCATCACTTTGAAAGGCTTTCAGTCAGTGGGATTTAGGGGAGACTTAATCTCTATTTTTTACCTCATGTATAGAAACTTGATTGCACTTCAGAAACAAACCCTTCAAAAAGATGCACATTTTTGTGTGTACAGTAAATTTGAATTATTTGGCTTTTCTTATAGCTCCTGGGCAGCACTGAGCACAGGCCTTTGGGATGATATACAATCACAGGGATGAAAGGCTCACTCCTTCATTTCCTGTCTGAAGGGTCCCTCAGGGGAACACACATCTTACAACTGAAAGAAAATCAAGTAATGTCAGCACCTTGACTTCTGTGCTTCAACAGAAGAGTAAATACATAGCAGCTTGATCCAACATCAAAGATGAGTTACAAGAGCCATTACTCACTGTCACATTCCTGATTAATATGAAGAACTGCATTGAAATCAAAGGAAGGTACAGTTCCTGTTCCCATGGTAATAAAGTCTCCACTGCTCTGCCTGCCAAAACTCTCACCTCTGTTTTCCAGCCAGGTGACTGGAGACCTAATTATTTGCCTGTACATGAAAAGCTTCTCTGTGCATGTGGTCATTGCACTCACCACTGCATGGCCTCAGCTACAAAAGCTTCTTCAGCTTCACAGATTTTTACGTACTTCTCTCACCTTCAGCTCTGGGCACAGTGCAGAAGTGAATGTGGGTAAATGTGTTTTACAAATGTCTTTAAGATTCCCTTTGGCTCAATTTCCCTGTCTTAGAAATCTTCCCTGAACAGCACTGTGTGTTGGCTGATCATGAAAATCTCATGGATGGCCTTGCCTCCCCAATGACTCTTTTTCCCATGCCCCACAAATGTAGAATGAAAGAGACGAGGTATTTATCTGGCAGCATCGGTGCCCCTGAGAATGTCTTAAGCTGTGTTGATCCTGCTGCTGCCAATTCATTTACATGATGTAAAACTGCTCTAACTCAACAGAGAATTTTGACATTTATCTTCATGCTGCTATGAAGCAAAGCAAAGCAAAACAAATGCTTCACAATAGGTTAAGCACTGAAACTAGTGCAGAGAGCTGTGGATCTGCATCCTTAGGTATTTTACAGGATAAAGGCCTGGGCAACCCAAGTTGACTTTGCAGTTAGTCCTGCTCTGAGCAGTGGGCTGCACTAAGCGACACCCAGATGTTCCCTCCAAGATAGATTGTGCTATGATTCTGACTTTTAAAGCAGAATTTGCCAATTAAAATGCATAAATCTGGTTCCCGCTGTGCAAGGGGCATGAGATATTTATTTTTAATGTGGTGTACTCTTCACATGATATTCACTGTGACCCCTGAATTTCCCTCTGCTTGAGTAGTGTGCCAAATAAATCATCATAGTGAGGCAATGTTTTAAGGGGTCCAACACACCTCTGAAACTGAAAGGAACCCAACCGTACAGTGACAACTACAGCAAGTACAGTTGCCATCAAAACTCACTTTTGTAGAATTTTGCAAAGGTCATTTAATCCTAAGGAAGTTTAAGAAAACAACTGGCAAACACAGCCTGGAAAGACTGAACTCTTACTGTCTGAAGGAGTTTGATGCTCCCTATGGAAATGAAACTTTCAAACATTGGAATGTTGTTACATTTGTGAAGAGGTGAAAATAGCATAGTACATTTCCCTATAAGAACTTAGATCCATTTTTGTGCACAGTAAGCATAAAATTTTTTGTGAGACCAAGCGTGACTGAGAATAGGGTGTATTTTTTTCTACAAGCAATGGCTATCAGCACAGAATGTTTAACAGAAACAAGAACCCATAGGAAACAGTGTGAAAACAACCTTTCCTGAAGAGTTGAACATTATTATTGTTTATTCCTTGGGTTCTGGTAGCTGTCAAAATATTTTCACCTACAGAAAGACAGTTCTTGGCCTGCCAGGTTTACGGCCTGAGAAAAATCATGCAGAAAGTACAGGAGAGATGACCAAAGGCTACAGTCACTTCCTTGTATTTTCACAGTGAATGTTCACCATTAAAGGTACGTGACAGCACCTATTTAGAGTAACAGTAGCAATACCTGTATTCTTCTAGACAATGGCACTAGAATGATGGTTTGCTGTATAAACTCATTTAAATTAGTTTAAACTTGCTGTATGCTCATCTGTTATGGATGCAAACTCATCCTTGAGTTACACTATATAGAATATAATCCTCTGCAGTTTGCTACCTGGGCTAAGTTTTCCAGCACAGTACTTTGCAACAGCATCATATGGCTGACTTTGAGACTTCTCTTGGGTAAGCCCGATATTTCTAGCAGACAATCTAGGAATACAAGGTAGCTGAGTTTGTTGCTAGAATTTTAGTTTTAGTGGTCACCAAGGCAACACTTAGTTTTGAGAGTTATATAATGTGCCGATACAGTGATAAAATAATTTTGATGTTGACGTAACAGCTGCAGGTAAAATAAAATCTGTGTCTATTTTCTATTGCATATGAAATGCCATTTGCTTTCCCTGAAGTCCAAAGGTTTTAGATTAAAATCAGTTTCTCATCTGGGGCAGCAGTCTTCTTTTTCAACAAACTAGCTAGATCTCTAGAAGCTAATTTATGAAGATGTTTAGCCAAATGACATTAAGTCCCTGGATTCTTAGAACAAGCCATTTTAAAATGTTTGGACAGAGTGAGTATTGTACCACTCAAAAATTCCCAGCCACGAGAGGGTGTTTTACCTTCTGGTTTTCTTTTTGCATGTAATTGCTTACAGTGATCTTCCTAGCTTCAACTGTATTGACATATTCTTTTTGAGAAAGGTTTCTCAGTGTCACATCAGTGAAGAATTTTCCTACAGCCACATCGTAAAACATGACATGGCTCTGTGAAAATGGAGTAGTACAATTGCTGCTTTGCTTTGCTGCAGTGAGAGGGGAGATCTATCAAAGTATGGGGAAGCAGGAAGGAGAAGGAAGGAAGTTTATTAGCAACCCTTCCGCCATTAGCGTCTGTCTCCTCTTGGCAGCAGTGACACTGGCCTCTGCACACCTGTCAGGTATGAGAACAAAGACTGAATGATGCCAGGTTTGCAGCAGGGGAGCAGGAAACAGGAGAAAATAGGGTCTAAGAATTGTTTCTATGGCTGTGTCACGCTACCTGTGGGACCCCACTGCCTGTGGCTGTGTGCCCATGCAGCTGCCTGATACTCCTCTGGTGGGGACAGTGCAGCGACACTGGGCATGTCTCAGCACCACTGAAGGACCCATGTGGAAAGGATGACCATTTGCCTCTCCCAGGTCACATGAGGGCCGTGTCCAGCTCTACCTGAGATTCTTGACCTCAGCTGAAAGCATCTGTGTAGAGTGCAGACCTGGTCTCATCAAAATGACTAGGCAAGTTCCCACTTGCTTAAGCTGTAACAGATTCCATATGTAGTAAACTTGTAATTGTACCTAGGCTTCTCTGCAGTGTGGATATGCAGCCTGTGGATATCACCAAGCCCACCTGCCAAGTTTCTTCATAACAGATGATGTCTCATGTTGGAACTTTTACTCTATAAGCGTCATTCTCTTAGAAAATCTTATTTTCTAACTCCACATGCTGAACTGCTCTCAAATCAATTTTTTTTACTTACATCAGATTTACTATCCTTTTCGTTTCACTTTTATCTTGCAGGAGGATTCAAAAGTTCATGTGACTCTGAAGCTTTAAAAATGGTCATTAGGCACCTTTTCCAATGAATCAGAAATGAACAACACTGATAAAACTGCCTTTGGAAAAGAGGAATTATGAATGACCCCATATGCATGTTTCAGCAATGTTTGTTTTCAGCTGAGTGAAAACAGTGGTTACTTTCTCTAATGCAATGATTTCCAGCTGTGAACTTGACACACAGAAAAAAACTGAAGTAACCTTAGACAGATTAATTCTACTTTCAAAAGAACTACTCAGGTAAAGAAGTTTTGTGGGGGTATGATATCTATACTGCAAGAGGTTGTATTGTAATTGGATTATCTGTTTGTGCAGTGCTGACAGGTCATTTCTCTTGGAAATGTAATACATTTTAAAAGATAGATACAAATAATAGTAGTAAAACATGTCCTTCAGCAGTTGCTGCAAAGGTTGAAATATTTGCTACACTGAAGACAGAGAAAAATTTGACTGTGATATCATTGGGATCAGAATTTCACTGAGACAGTTTTTTGCATCCTAAGTCAACTACAAGCTTTGGTTACTCATGAGAGTCCTAACTTAATTGGCCTGATTGCACTTCAACTGGACTATAGGTTGCCGCATAATAGTCCAGTGCACAGATTACACTTACACCAGGGGGCCCTAGCTGATCTAGGTGGGAAGGTGGAAGCAGCCTACCCAAAGTAGCTGGAAACCAATTTGACCGCTGAGAATATCACGTGGAGCTAGCTTGGGCATGTCCGCACACCACTGCAATGTGCAGTGTTTACACAAGAAAGGAGCAACTCCTGGGGGCTGGCAGAGTCTCACTGTGGCTGTGATTCAACCTCGCAATTTCTTCTGTGGCTAAAATACTTTAAGAGGTTTCTGTTCTTCCCCCTTCGCTTTCATCCAACTTCCTCTATGAAATGATATGGACTAAACTAAGCCCTCCAAATAAAATTTTTCGTTTGAATTTCATTTTTTAAAATTAATAATTTCATTTATTGAATTGATTCCATGATTAGCCTTGTCATTCTGATGAATGGAGTCAATTGCAGCTTGATAGTGGGAACAAATAATTTGGGAAAGGGAGGGGTGGGAAAGTCTTAACCAAGCTGTATATCTGGAGGAAATGTCCATGAAGTGATCTCTCAGATGTGTGTATTGTTCATATGGAACAATTTGAAAAATAAGGTCATTAAAACAGCCTCTGGATCTGCTTGTAAATAATGTCTCAATGTAGAACACAGAAAATTAGTTCTTACTGGCAATGTGTGAGTCTTGATCTAGTTTTAAACTGAATGATTTGTTTGGGGAAACAGTATGACCGAAGTATATTTGAAATGTCTCCTTTGTTTTCTTTATTGCCTATTGTACTGCTAGGGAAATATAAGTAACCACTGCGGTAAGATTATTTGCAGAAATAATTAGTATTAGAAGTGGGACTGTTTATAGGGAGAGTTAATACTGGAAGATGTTAAAATATTTTTAAAAGCTATAGGAATAACACAAGTCCTTCAGTTAGGAGGCATTTATTTTGATAACTTCATAATTGTGCCTTGAATTCACTGAAAGTAAAAGATGAGTAAATGAGTGCTTTTTGTTTGCTTTGTGTGTCCTTCCTGACTAGTTTAGGCCCTGTGTTGTCAGACTTTCATACATCCATTGTGACTAGGATTGCATTTTTTGCATGCTCCAGATGGAATTTGGTTTAGATATCTTTATGGCTGTAATGCTAATCAATGATGTTGTTATCTGAGCTACTGAAGATCTCTTTGTAGTATCTAATTAACAATGCCAAGATACAGAAGAACTGTATGATACTGCTGTTGCAAGCGATCCAAAGAAGATAACGTTTCTTCTCATTAGTATTTGCTATTACTAAAGCAATTAACAAACAGTCAGAATAATGTGTTTCTGCACTATTTAAAAACCTCAGAAAGAAAATAGATTCTAAAAATGAAATCTGCTCCTTTCCCAAATGTAACAAAACATACACTGGATTTATAGAGCGGACTTGTGTTTTGAACATATAGGATGGAATTTGTCTTGCTCAGCCAGGCTCCAGTTGCTTTCTGGTTCTCTCTACCTCTGACAGCTCCTCCTTTACTGACGGTTCACATGTCATAATGCTTTGACATATGAAAAAAAAAAAGCTGTCGAGAGAAAAATTGTACTTTGTGAGATCTGTGACTTCTCTGATACCAAAGAAAGTATATTTAGTATATTTCTGGTTTAAATTAAAAAAATACACTGAACAAAAGACATTGATTCCACTTCAAATAACCCAATGTTACTCAAGTAAGTATTCAGGCAGTCATTTATGGAAACACCCTGTGGTCAGCTTTCTGACAGATGTCTCTGAAAACTCCAGCCAGAAGCTGTTTCTCAATGTATTGGTCTTTCGTAATCCTAGCCCACGATAATGGTGTAGAGACAGCATTAAAACACTGATGTGACTCATCATGTTAGCATAGCTTGTCGCTGCATGACCAACATCAGAGACTTAACCTTAATGACAGATTTCTGGGGCAGCATAAAGCACTACACACCTAACTTCTTCCAAGTTAGATACTTTGATTTTTGTTGGTGTGATCTGTAGCTGATGTCACAACACTGCTTAGGGTTACCTGGCACTTGTCAGAATACTTTATTTTAAAAGTTGTAGCTTTATTAAATTTTATCAACTTGATCTGAAATTTTCACTCCTAAGGATATGAACCAGTTCAGCAGTATGAGGAGCACCTCACTCAAAACCGTTTGTTCTCTGAGAACAAGACAGAGAAAAGGTATCATCTTCCCCATGTTCTAAAATTCTGGAAATTCTGGAAATTTTTTGTTTTCTGTCTAAAATCTGTCAAATTTGTAGCATTTATACCAAGAATGTGACTTGTGCTCTTATGGTAAAAATGTCCTAGATGTTCTTCCTGCATATGGCCCAGTCCAGAACTGCGTGAGACAATGCCCCAGATTGTAACTGTGGGATACTATGGACGGTATGCAATACTGATCCAGAAACCAGAATCAGAAACTGGGACACTATATTGCTAGTGTTTCCTCTGAACTCATTGTTAGGTGAGGGCAATGAGAAGGAGGTGGAAGGCCCCAGTCTCATATGAAGAAAATACAAGAGGCAGATGTGAAGAACAATGCAAACTGCACAGAGAGAGGCCTGATGTTGTGAAGCTGTAAGAGAGATCCACGGAAGAGCAAGGGAGAGACTGAGGCTGGACAGGGAGCACAGAGAAGGAAGATGGGCCTGGATAGGAAGCATATATGAAACATGAGTCCAATAAACCACTGATATGAAAGGTCTATGAGGGAGTTAGACAAGTCAATTGAAACAGAGACTGCCCAAGCCAAGTGATATGGACTTGCTCCATGCTGCTGAAGAAGAAACTGGGACAGACTGGATGTGAAAAGTGTTATGAGGACAAGCGTCCTGAAAACTGAATAGCAACACATACTGTTCTAATATAGCTTATTCTGCATTTATGATGTTATGTCATAACTGGTACATTAATGCATGGAGTTCAAATCTGTGTTCAAATTTCAAAGCACAGAGAACATGGAAAGAAAGAACGCATAGCAATTCCAGCATTGCTGGCCCATAAATACTTAATTTGGGTAAGAAATCCTTCATCTCTGAGACTAGGATTTGCATTCATTTATGAAATGTAATTAAATAAACCCTAGATGGAAAGAAGGAAGGAAGGAAGGAAGCAAGGAAGGAAGGAAGGAAGGAAGGGAAGAAGGGAGGAAGGGAGAGGGGGAGGAAGGCAAAGAAAAAAACTCCAACATAATTCAGCCCTTTGTCATCAGTGTAAAATGACAGTTATGTTTCCATAGCAATAGAAACCAGTGAATAAGCTACTCACACTGCATGCGAATTAACACATCCAGCTCTTTGACTTGACTTTAGGTTGCTATAGCGACCATTTTTATATTGGTGTATCAGATTATCAAAATTAATTACAAATGGTATCCAAGGCATTGTAGCTCTTGTGATTTCATTAATCTCATCGTATTCTTATATGTTTGCTGATTGAGAGTTTGTAAGTGTAGAAAAGGCACACTTGGGAGCAAGATCCCAGTATCACAAACATTTATCTGTACTAACATCCCAGGCTGCAGGAGGTGCATTCTGGAATGATGTGGGTCCTGCTGTGAGGACAGCCATGGTCCTCGGTGCTCCCTCTGCAGCATAAGCAGGTGGAAGAGCTAGTGCTATGTATCTCAATGAATTTAACAATTATGTGTAAATAGGTTACAATGTACAGAGAATCCTGAGGGATCTTGTGTTCAGTTATGATTTTAACTCAGAATGTAGGTCTTTAGGAAGTACAGTGACCTAAAGAAACAGCACTGAAAATAAGATCCTTTGTTACATGAACAGAAAGTAGTCATACAGCATGTGTTTGACTGAAGGCAAGTATCTTAGTCTGGTTTGCTGGGGGAGAGGACACTGAAGGATCAAATTGTTCTCCTTTCTTTCTTTCTTTTTTTTTTTTTTTTCCTCTCTCTTGGATAAATAGGGCTATTTCATAGCAACGTCAGTAAACCCTTATAATCTCGCTGGTGCAGCAGATCTGTTGCTTTGTGTTGTGTTCTGTGCAACTGTAACTGATAGAGGCAGGCTGAGGTTCCACTTTTCAGCTTCGCAGATTACTTCACAATCTAAACAACTTCTGCAAAACTGCACCAGCTTCCCTTGAATTAGACTTTCCTAGATCAATTTAAGAGACAGCGCTGCTGTTCATTCACTATAACTGGCATGTGTTTTCTCTCTAATCTGAGGCATTTGGTAAGTCAAACAGATTCATGACTCCTTTGTTCACTTTTTCAGCTTTGTGGAAATGTCTTTATCTTTTTAACAGAACCACAGAGTCACAGAATCAGAGAATCACAGAACAGTGGAGGCTGGAAGGGACCTCTGGAGGTCATCTCGTCCAACACCCCCACTCAAGCAGGGTGACCTGGAACAGGTTGCCCCCAGGACCACATCCAGAAGGCTTTCAAATATGTCCAAGGATAGAGATGCCACAATATCTCTGGTCAACCTGTCCTAGTGCTCAGTCACCCTCGCAGTAAAAAAAGTGTTTTTATGTACTCTGAGTAACAATCCTTCAGGTTTCCCAGCAAGACTGTATATATGTACACACACACTCATAATAGCATACAATTCCAAAGATGGAGCTCATTTACATAGAACTTTTTAGACATAATGCAAATGCTGATCCCCACTACCTGAATGCCTAATATGTCTTTAAGTCCCTAAAGCCAACTTGCAAAGTCTTTCTAAATGGTCTGCAAAAAACTCCTTAACCATGTCAGAACCATGACAGAACTGGCTAGTCATTAGGATACCATGCACAATGTCTTGACTAGCTGTGTCTTCACCAGTACGGGTGTGCTAGTGCTCAAGAAGCAGCAGGCAATCAGAACCCAGAGAGCTCTTGTGGTTTAACCTGAGCTAGCCATTCAAAACCATGATAGCCATTCGCTCACTCCAACTCTTCCCCAAAAGAAGAAGAGAGAATCAAAAAGGCAGGCAGAAAATGATAGATTAAGACAAACACAGTTTAACAAAATAACACCAATATGCTAATATATATATATATATATATATAATGGAAATAGAGTATAAAATAAAAGATACTCAATGCAATTCCTCACAAACTCTGTCCACATCTAGCAGCCAGTCCCAGGAAGAAGCACCCTGGCCCTGAACAGCCAATCCTGGAGAGAGAAGAGAAAGAAAAAGGCAGAAAGGCCCAGAGGCCTCTGCAAAATGGCAGAACAGCAAAAGGCTGAACTAAAGAAACTCCCAAACAGAACTCCACTGAAAACAGAGCAGAAACCAAAATGGGTCTCTGTCCCTGTCTGTCCTTCTAGCTGGAAAGTCCTGAATCTCCTTAAATATGAAGCGTGATGCTAATGTCATGGAATATTCTTATTGATCAGTCTGGATGTCAGTCAAGGTCTGCCCCATCTATGCCCCGCTTCCTTGCTGCCTCACACTTGTGGGCAGAGAGCTCAGAAAGTCCTTGGCTTCCAGATAACAACAATGAAAAACTTTAATTCTGTCCCAGGGTGTTGTCTTCTTGTTCCTAAACTAAATCCAAACCATGACCATGCTAGCTACAAAAAAGGAAGGTTTCTAACTGCATGAAGGAAGTCAACTGGCTTTCAGTCAAAGCAGCACAGGTCTGCAGCTGGATGTCCCATATCCTCCAGCCCTTCTTATCATCCTGCTTAGTAGTAAGAAGTCACTGTAGGTGTCCCATATCAATGGATTTGTTTGGACTTTTTGGTCTCCAAGCTTACAAAAAGCACCTGACCGGATATACAGACCGAAAGCGGTGCATGTATTAAACAAAGCGAAGTGGTTCTTCCCAGATCAGGCCTTTGAACTCCTTGTTCTAGCATGGTCACAGATAGTAAAAGCTTATACGGATTCAAAAAGTAAATGGGCAAATTCACTGAAGATTAAATACTGAGAACTTTTAAGTGAAAGTATATTCCCATGCTGCTAAATAAAATGGGGCCAGAGTACTGAGGCTAGTCAACTCCAGTCAGCTTTGTCCAAGCTGTGTAGTACTTGTTCCCAGGTTTCTTTGGTGCTTTCTGTGGTCCCAAAACATTGTAATAAGTTTTGTGTTGGGAGGTGGGGATATCTGTAAGTGAACAACTTTGCAGCACTCCTAGTTGCTGTTTTTACACACCTATCAGTCTATCCTTGGTGCCAGGGAGGTCATGGACCAAATCATCCTGAGTAACATCACATGCCACATACAAGAAAACCATGTGTTCAGGCGCAGTCAACATGGGTTTATGAAAGGCAGGTCCTGTTTGACCAACCTGATTGCCTTCTATGACAAGACGATGCACCTAGTACATGAGGGAAAGGCTTTTGATATTGTGTACTTAGACCTCAGTAAAGCCTTTGACACTGTATCCCACAGCGTTCTGCTGGACAAGCTGGCAGCTCATGGCCTGGATGGGTGTACTCTGCAGTGGATAAAGAACTGGCTGGATGGCTGGGCCCAAAGAGTTGTGGTGAATGGAGCCAAATCCAGTTGGTGGCCGGTCACAAATGGTGTTCCCCAGGGCTCAGTACTGGGGCCAGTTCTGTTTAATCTCTTTATCAATGATCTGGATAAGGGGACTGAGTGCATTCTCAGAAAGTTTGCAGACAACACCAAGTTGGGTGGGAGTGTTGATCTGTTGGAGGGTAGGAAGGCCATACAGAGGGATCTGGACCAGCTGGATCATTGGGCTGAGGCCAATTTTGTGAGGTTCAACAAGGCCAAGTACTGGGTCCTGCACTTGGGTCACAACAACCCCAGGCAGCGCTACAGGCTCGGGGAAGAGTGGCTGGAAAGCTGTCTGGCAGAGAGGGATCTGAGGGTATTGATTGACAGCCAGCTGAATACAAGCCAGCAGTGTGCCCACGTGGCCAAAAAGGCCAACAGTATCCTGGCTTGTATCAGGAATAGTGTGGCCAGCAGGGCTAGAGAAGTGATTGTGCCACTGTACTTGGCACTGGTGAGACCCCACCTTGAATCCTGTGTTCAGTTTTGGGCCCCTCATCATAAGGACATCGAGGTACTAAAGAGAGTGCAGAGGAGGGCGATGAAGCTGGTGAAGGGCCTGGAGCACAAGTCTTATGAGGAGCAGTTGAGGTAACTGGGGCTGTTGAGCCTGGAAAAAAAAGAGCCTGAGGGGAAGCCTTATTGCTGTCTACAACTCCCTGAAAGGAGGTTGTAGCATGGAGGGTGTTGGTCTCTTCTCCCAAGTAGCAAGTGATAGGACAAGAGGAAATGGCCTCAAGTTGTGCCAGGCGAGGTTTAGATTGGATATTAGGAAAAAATTCTTCATGGAAATGGTTGTGAAGCACTGGAACAGGCTGCCCAGGGAAGCAGTGGAGTCGCCATTCCTGGAGATGTTTAAAACCATTTAGATGAGGTTCTTAGGGACATAGTTTACTGTTAGAGTTAGGTTACAGTTGGACTCGATGATCCTGAGTGTCTCTTCCAACCAAAATGATTCAATGATTCTATGATTCTACTGCATGTAACTGAGGGGCAGGGCAGTATGAGGGCAGCTACGTGTGCTGGGCTAATGGTAGAAGAAAAGCTGCAGAAAAGTGGAGTCAGACCTGATGCAGTCCTGTTCGTTATGCCAGTGGGAACAGTTCTTGGCACAAAATAGTCCCTAAATAGCTCCTGAGCACTATCTCTATGGCAGAGTTAGCCTGAGCCAAAACTGTGCCTCAGGGTATGGCCACAGTTAAGCATCATGGACACTTAACAGTCCAGTGTTCAAGCTTACTCCCCAGCCCAACACAAAATGGTACTCCTACTGCTGTAAAAGGTTGACATTTGAGAGAATAATCCTGGGAAACATCAATGTCTGCTGGTCCTGTTCCTATAATCTTTCCAAAGGATTTACTATTGGCAGGATACTCAGCTAGATGGACTGTGGTCTGGCTGAATACAGCCATTCTTATATTTGTTAAGTTGTCCTGCATGTAGGAACCCTGCTAGAAAGCCTTGTTCTGACACTGAATGAAAGAACTGACTCCAACTGTGCAGCAGCAATTTCCTCCCTTCTAGGACCACACTCGTTGTACTGTTCTGAATAAATCTGGCAGCTGTCTGAGGTCTTTTGTTCCTGCCCACATATTTTCTTTGGTTGAATTTCTAGGGCATCCCCTAGAAAAAAGCCTTTGGAGAGCACAGTATCAGCATTAACTAAGTATAATTCATAACTATTCATGGTCTCAGCCTACTTTGCATCTAAAAAGTGAGCATTCTACAGAGGGCATATTGTATTTCTATACTTTCCTGAGAGGTATGAAAAAATGTCATCATCTTCTAGCCATGGCCTTAACACACATGCTTTTTAACTAATGTTGTTTTAATGTTTGACCCTTGTGCTCTGTCTTCCCTGGAGGCCTGAATCAATACCAACTTGAATGCTGCAGCTAAGTGTTTTGAGCAGGCTTTGTGCTGTTCTGGTTCAGTCTGCTTGTAGTAGCCAACCTGTTTTCTGTAAATAGCGCTGAGGGTAATTTTTTCCTGTTACTGAATAGACATTCCTCTTTTATCCTGAGCATCCCTGTTGGGAAACAGCCCAGAAGAGGATGGAGGGGGAGAGAGAGGTGGATCCTCCAGATTACTGCGTCTGACTCTACTAATATCTCTCCATAGCTGTGGTTCTCTAGATACTTTCAATGACGTTCTTCCTTGCCTTATCTTATTGACATGCCAGATGCCTGGAAAATGCAGTTATTTCACCATGACAACAATGACACAAACATTCAGTTAGTGTTTATAAAGCTCAGGTAGGTCTATAATGGAAAGAACCATAGAGAGGTGTAGTCTGGCGAAGATTTCTGTCTAGGATGCAAGATATTATACAGTGTGGGCTAATTTACATTGTTGCCCAGGGCTCCATGTCCTACAGATACATCATAAGTGGTTAGTGCACTGGTAGGAAAAGTGCCTTCTCAAAATGTGACTAAGAAAAAGTCAAGAAGGGGTAGGACTATATGGGAGGGATGTTAATAGCAGCACAAAGAAAAAAAACAACCTTGGGTATACACACATAAGTGTTTTTTTCAGTGAATATACCTGGCTTTATTGGAGTGCTTTATTACATATTACGTCATTGAGCCATGAAGGTTGAAAAGCCGCAAGGCAACATGTCCTTTTAGGTTAGGGGGAACCTCTGGCTTGTTTTTCCCTGGCTCCTTTCTGTGTGTCAGAATTCTTAGGAGCAGATGCACACTGTATGCACACACAAACACATATTCTTTTTTTTTTTTTTTGAAGAAAGTTCTATTCTATTTAATAAATCCACATTCTACACACAATTACATTTAAAGAGATGGTTTTGGTTCATCTTCCTTGTCTGTTGGAGAAATAGAGAGGGTGAACACAAGCCAGACCTGAAACTTTCACCATGGCTTTTTGGTTCAGTATGGAGTTACATTGCCAGAAGCTCCCAGAAGTTGAGATTTTAATTATTTGATAATTTCAGAGATGTATATGAATGCACCAGGCCCTCTTTAATTTCTCACAACAAATACCTTAGGACAAGCAGCTCCAATTACCAGTGTCCTTCTTCTTCCTCCTTCTATGAGCAAGTGGCTCAGGATGGCACTGCACACTGAATAGAACAGTGGAGTTGTGCTGGCAAAAAAATTGGAAGCTTTATAGTAGCAGTGCTTGCCTTCTGCACTGAAACCATGAAAGAAAAGGCAGGCTTCTTTAGAGCAGCTGGTATCACACAGGCATATGCTGGAAACAGCTGTGAAGTCTTCAGAACATTAGCTGCAACTAGAGAAGTAAAAAAGGTGTGTGTGCAAAATGTGACTCTTCACAGTTCTCCTAAAAATACATCAGCAGGTTGCATTCACGTTGCTGAGTAAAGCAGCACTGGGTATAAAAATGAGGTCAAAAAAGCTGCTCATCTATGCTATTGAGCTATTACAGTACATGTGGGACTCTATGTAGATTCACAGGCAGAACTTTTAGTGTAGCTCACTATAAGCCATTATATGATCCAGCTCACAGCATGGGCTTACCTGCAGAAGAGCTGGTGCCCATCACTAGATGTAACTTCCATATTTCCCACCTGCTCCTACTGGGATGGCATGAACTGGAAAAGACAGCATGGGATTCTTATGAGTGTCCTCATATATAGGGGTGGAATGTCACCTGTTGAAAAGGCAAATACAACCTGGTTACAAGAAACAGGTGCTAAGATAATAGTTTACAGACGTAATTAAAGAACTGCTTTTTACTCCCTGTTTTTCTACTACCTGGTTCACACCTTTCACTTGAAAAGTTTTACAAGTATTTGTCATGCTTTTTCCCAACACCAAAAAATAAAGTGCCTGAGTGGTATCATTATGGAAGTTCATGACGTAGCACCTTCAACACAGAGCACTGGATTTCAGTTTGCAAAACCAAAATGAAACAAAAGGCTTCTTCACTGAGTCACTAAAATACAGATGTCAGTTTATAGGACAACACACCCCTTGGTACTGTAGAACAAAGAAAAGCTAGAGCCAAAGTTGTAACTCCAGTTGCAGACATTGCTGTTAGAACAGAGCAGTAGAAATATGGTAGTGATTAACCCAGATGATTTTTTTAAAACACGCACACAGCTCTAATGAGATTACAGAGGTTTTCTTCAACAGAGAAGTTACTAGATCTTCTTTTCATGTCAGGAGATAAATACTGTAGCAGCCTTTAAATAGTTCCCCTTGACGTATCCAGCCTTGCTATAGGTGGAATATTTTACATGAGATATTGAAAAATATCATCCAGATTGCTTGCTTCAACTTTCATAAGCCCTGCTATGATAGTTCGTATGTCTTTCGTTACACAAAGATATGGAAAAGAGAAGACAGGCATAAGTCAGAACACTCTTAGGGAAATATTAGCAATTTATGCTATGGTTGGTAAATTTAAAGCATATTTTCCCTTAATATTTTTTTCTGATATCATATTTTTGAGCTTTCAGAAGAAATACATTCTTCTGTCATTTGGAAAATTATACTGGATCCAGTCAAATAAATGCATTTTGTAGTAATGAAAAATAATACTGGAAGATCATTCAGCGTATCTTCATACATTTATTATGCAAATAATAATCATAATAATCAAATAATCACCATCATTTACCATTAAACAAACTTTGCTGTTAATATTGTAACAAAGTAAGCACATTTATGTTAACGGGTAAATTAATTGCAGGTCTAGGAGATCTGTTCAAGGCCACAAAATAGGTCTAGGTCAGGTAACAACAAACTTGAGGAGTACTAATCTTCAGTTTTCTGGTCAGCATATAACAACCTTAACTTTCACCCTTCATATTTGCAAGATAAATCCTTCTTGTTTCAAAAACATTACTGACAGAAAGTTTTATTTCACTTAAGAGATATGTAAAAGCAAACATTAACAGGTGTCGAGATGTGTGGGATACTTCTCACACTCTCCAGAAAAGACAACTCCTTGTTCTAATAATAATCTAAGAAAACAAACTACTCAGTCGGAAAGTGAATGTAAGTATCCCCTATGGTCCTGGTAAAGTTGTACATTTCCCTTTAAACACAGGCCTTGTTATCTTCAAATTTTTCAATGAACGAGCGAGAGCAAATTTGCTAAGTGAAATGTATTTTCTTAGGTTTGGGAAGCTGTTTTCAGCCTGTAGTGAATGAAAGGTTCATTTATTGTGAATTCTCTGGTATTCCATGAGCATTACTTGAGGCTTTGAAGAAAAGAGGTTTTACAAGCATGTTAAGGAGTTGTAAGCTACAGTAAGACTACACTTGCCCTCTAATATTTTTGTGCAGATTGATGAACTTTTTAGTGATAGAAAAACACTTAGAAGATTTCTTTCTTCACTCTGCTGAGTACACAGAAAAACACGTCAGCTTGTAAAAATAAACTAATAATCATTTTTTCTATTTAAACTATTCTGGACTTAACAGTAAGTGTGCTAAGTCACACTATTCAGTACCTTACAGAATTCAGAACTATATGGCATTAATTTAGTCTCAGAAATCAGTGAAGTTATACCAGATGTAAGCAAGAGAAGCTGAAACCAAGCTTATTTTTCCTGCACTCATTTTCTGTCAGTGGATATTGGCACAAGTTTCTCTATTGAAATCAGGCTGTTGTGCTGCAAAGAATACAAAATTCAAGGAGATAGTGAGACACTGAGAAACCAGCATGACTTAAGAATGAGGACAGGGTTGGTGTTTGGACTGGATTACAGGCATTGTCTTACTGTCCTGCTTCAAGTACTCTGAGGATGCTGAAGGCCATGTAAGCAATTCTGCTCCCCCAGAGCCCCTGCAGGGACATCTGGACCATTCAGAATTTCATAAACTCTGTGGCCAGAAGAAAACTTGACCTAGCTCTTCCCAACCCACTTTCCTCCCCTAGCTCCTATGAAAACATTACACAGACAAATAATATATCCCAGAGGCTGCAAAAAACCCAGCCTATATCTAAGTACATTTTTCAGAGAAGATATTTGACACCTTTGTTTTAAAGATTTCAGCTTGCAACGAGTTCATTATCTCCCTCTATAAACTGTTCTACATACCTAATTGCTCCTCAAAGACCTGTCAGGAAGTTTCTTTCTATTTCAAAGTTAAACTTGTCCAACTTGACTTTTTGTCACTGAATTTTGTTATGACTTTGTAAGCAAGACTGAGAATGTCCTGACTGACAATCCTCTTCCATGTACAAGTACCTGACACACACAACGGCCAAGTCACCTGTTTGCCTTTGCTTTGATAAGCTGAACATATTGGCTTTCTTAAGTCTCATATTGTACAGCTTGTTTGCAGCAACAGTTTATCTATAAATACATTTGTGAATCAATTCGTCCTTAATAAGGACATCGAGCTTGACCCTGCTTTCATTGAATGCTAGTTTTGTCTTTGCAAGTGTGAGAGTAAAGACCTCTGGAAGTATATATTTGAGCTATGAGGGCTTCACAGATCGAACTTTTTGTGTCTAAGTTTTTTTCTATTTAGAGTCATTCAAGCTCAGAGAACACTTCTGATTAAATTGAAAGTTTGTCCATTATTTTCAGCACTAAAATCTATAAATAAATTTTCTTCTTTCTGATTAGGTATGGTATTAAAATAAGAAAAGTTTTATTAGGGAAAAGATGGAAAAAAAGTTAGAAAGTCAATGAGAGTGGGAGAGGCCTGACCAGGGAATTCGGTGGTTTCCATGAGACCCTGCCTAGACGTCTGAAGGCAAACATATTTATGCCTGAGTCCAAGTTTGAGAATTTCACCCCTGTTTCATAAATGTGCTCACGGTATGATACAACTTGTATTTCTTACCCAAGATAGTATCACTTATATCAAACATTATTATGTCAATAAATGAAAGATGAGCAGCTAGTCTGAGACATGTTGTCCCTGACAGAAATATCTGAGTATTAGTGTCATTTTTTTTCAGTCAGACCTTCCCTTGGATGTGTAGGCCTGGATTTTCTCTGGGGAAGAAGGATGGTGGGATCAGAAACTGTTTTGGTTAGTCTGTCCTTTGTTCTTCTGCACTATGTGACATTTATTCAGTTGTATGGCTGTGCAGCTCTCTTCCCTGTGCTCAGTTTGAAGCTTTATCTGCCCCTGTCCCAATTTATTCTATGTTTGCCTGGCCACAACAGACATTGGAGATAACAGTCTGAGTTCCTTATCTATAGATTAAAAATGCACACTTTATTGGTAAAATTCATCACACCAACATAAAATAAGGAAGGAGGCACTGAAATGGGAAGATTTAAAGTATTCATTTCAGCCTTTCTATTTGATTAGTATTACCACGGCATTCTTTAAATATTCTATAACTTGTAATTAATCAATAATTTCCTGGTTTATGCCACTACTAATGAGGTTTTTAGGGAGGTAAACAGAGGGGCTGATACTGGAACCATTCACCCCTCTCAAATTTTGTAGCAATATTACAGAAAATATTTTCTTCCATTTTCCACCAGTATGAGAAACTGCTTACAGGGGTTTGTGAGAGAAAATGTTTGGAGAGTATTAAGCATCTAACAGAACTGACTGGGAGGACCTTTGTTCCCACTGCTCTGCTGCTGTATCCCAGATTTGACCTTCAGCTTAACAGCAGCTACTGTAGACCTGGTTTCTTTGGAGAAGAGTTTGCTACTCATGCCAAATCATGTGATCCTTTTTTGACACTAAAGAAAATCCCACTCACTCCTGAGGCCTGTCAAAAATTCCACAGTACTCAAGGGGGAGCTTTTATTCTGATTTCAGGAGACTTTGGACAGAGTTTAGCGAAGCAACCTCCAAATTCATTTACTTTGGAACAAGAAGGACAATCTAGATGCATTCTCAGAAAAAAACCCCCAATGCATTAAACATCTGAAATACCTAAACTCTGTGTGGGAATTTATTTTTTTCATCACCATTCCTCCATTATTTCCTTCCAGAAAGCTAATTTCACGTCTCTTGTTTTGTATCTACCGCATTACATTTGTGATCAAATATGTCAAAAGTAAGCATATTTATATGATTGACTGAGCAAAAGGCAGATGCCAAGCAGCACAAAAGCAACTTTAAAAACCCCTGACTTTACATGTCGTGTTAGATATGGGTTTATTTTTTCTACAGATTCACTGACTGAAGTTTTCTTAAAATCTACAGTCTTGATTATATCTCCCCACAATGCAGACAGATATTTCAATTTAAAACCAGGCTAGTCTGAAGCTTCTTTGCAAACAGTTTCTAAATCTTCAATAAATGTAGTCAGATCAGGTTATGTGATTATTAAACCAAATTTCTATTATGAATTTGAGAAACAATAAATGTTGTCAATTACAATAAACATGCCAAATGAAGAGAAATATAGAAAAAACTTAAAAGGAGGATTTCTATAAAATATGATCTATTGGAAGTACCTTAGAAAATTGTAGTTAGAATGATTTTTTCCATTTTGTGTGATTATGACACAGAACATGATTTGAGTCTAGCTGATTTGACTTTGAGGAGTGAAGAATATTTTTAGAAAAGGGAAGAAAAATGGTGTTCCTCTGCAGAATCATGAAAAAAAAAAAATGAAGAACGTTACACAGACTTTAAGAGTCCTAACAGTAAGATTTATCTCACCTATATTTGGCTGTCTAAAAGTATAGTCCAGCCTAGTTGTCAAAACCAGACTTCTGAAACAGAGACTTGTAGAAGGAGGCTCACTGATTTAGCCTCAGTTTCCTTTAGACCTCCTGAAGTATCTCACTTTGTGTATGCACCCTTGATCATGCTTACGTGATGTTTTTTGTACTTAGACCTTCCAAACATCTTGACTGGAAGGACTATGCAACTTCAAAACAGTTTAAGAAACCTTAAAAAAAAAAATAGTAGAGTCAATTTAACTCCATGAGCAGCTGTGAAGAGGCTGTGATAGCTCAGCTGCCACCTGTGTTACTGTGACAGCAATGAAGAGGAACGTTGTAGCAGAAGCTTACCAGGTTTTACCCCTTGGCCTTATTTATGATCAGAAGCTAATACATTGACTGTTCCATTTGCAGAAATTTTTATACACTTCTTTTTCTGTTTTCTTTTTTTTTTCTCCCTGTCCTTCAGCTGTTTGTTCGAGAAGCAAGAGATCTAACAGTGACGCTCACACAAATCAGATTCTTAACTGCAAAACTGCCATATCCTCATTCTTCAGAAAAGCCCCGTGACAGGGAAACAAACTCAAAAAAATGTAGGAGGTTACTAATACTAGGAATCCATCGAGCAAATCTTGAACTGGTGTCTTCCATCAGAAATGGAAATTGAAATATGGACTCTTTATATTCTGGACAAGATAATTAATTGCAGATCTATTGGGTCTTTCTTTGTCCATAGTATTAAGGAAATCTGTTGCAAAGCACCACATTTTTAGTGGACTTAATTGACCAGGCATGTTCTTCCAGCTCCTTAGCACAAGTGGAGGCAGTGGTTAAGGAACCTCTGAGCATAGGGGCTGAGAGGAGCAGAGCTGCTGAGTGTTACCAGGAATGAGATGCTTCCCTGCATGCCAACAAGGAAGAACTTTGGGTAAATCTTAAAGGTGACCGTCAAGGCCGTTACGGAGTTTAGGTGCCTCCAGAGTTAATCAGTAAGCAGAGAACAGATTTCAGAGTGGAAATTTTCAACATAAAGACCTTTACTCTGCCTGCATCCCATATTAGCTTAGTTTGGTATGAGTATCTAAGAAAACAGAGTAGGTTTTGGGGAAGGGTGTCTTAAGTACTAAGGCATTGAGGGGTTTCAGTAGTAGCATAAAACGCATGATAACAATGCAAATTCCCAGACCTGCGTCATTGTATTTTCCCATGCATGTCACTCCCTGCACCTTTGTCATTCCACTGTTTAATAGTCTACAGCTCAGTCATACCAGCTGAACATCTAAGAAGGCTATGGTGGATATAAGTCATGTCAAAGCAAGTGGCCACAACTTCTGGCCCAGGGAAAGAGGTCCAGGCTCATAAAAACCCAGCATAGGGTAGGATGTATCCCTTTGGATTTATTCTCCACTAAAAATATACTTCAGTGTTTGTATACAGAAAAGACAAGCAAAACTACCTGGGGTTTTGATGGTCACAGATATGACTGATCTCTAGCCACTTCCTGACTGGGTTACATTCATGCCAAATGAAGGAGTTGTCCACAGTCACAACATATATTTTCTTCAGCCCACATGAATTATGTAGCCATTTTGAAGCCTTTCATTTTTATATTTTAATAAAGAGAAAGGAGCATGAACATATTTCCAATGAAAATAAAAGCACTCAAAATTTGAAACTGGATCTGTTTGTATAACTTTCTTTCCTTTTCCAGTTAAGAAATTCTGAGTGTTATCTTTTCAATGCATATTTTGTGAATAAACCCTCATCCATGCCCAATTTGAGTGGGTAAGAATGAGGCAATTTTGCCCATGACAGTACAAAACCCCCCATCTTTTTGAACAACAAATCTGATGACATTAAGCATATCCTTTCTTCACAAATTCTTCATAGCAAAAGAGATTAGCAGTACAGTTATTTTCAACTGACTGGAAACCTAGAGGAGGAAACATCTGTACATTTTGAGAGGGTAAAAGATCTTTCTGTGCAGAAACAGAAGTATCTAATTCAAATGCATCATTCAAGAATGCAGAACAGGTGAAGATTTAGATTTTCTTTTTAGCTCATTTGTTCTCAGACATGTGACTTGAACTGAACATATTGGTAGAAATTCCTTGCAGCTTATCCTGTAACTATACTTCCCACTATAACTGGGGGAAAACCAGCATGCTTTCTCAAGAGCTGCTTTAGTAACGTTCCTTAATGACAAATTGAGACTGCATCTGAGGGGAAAAGAATCAGTCAAACTGGAGGCACATTTTCTGCTGTCAGAATCATTAAAGGTCAGTCGAGGAAAGCAAAATAGCTCACTGTTTCTTTGAACTTAAATCTTCTCTATCCAGCTGGTCTTAAAAAGAAGTCAAAATGGCATCTTATAAAGTCAAGGATTATATTTCCCTGTTGATATTTTTTCATGTATCTTAAAGAGAGGTTAGCACTAGAGTCTTACATGGAATAAATCAGGTACAAACCTTGAGCAACAAAGCTCGTCAAGATTCCAGTGGTAGTTTTGGAGCCCACATTTCTAATGAGACATCGTTTTTTCCTCCCGGTACCTTGTTTTCCTTAACCTGAGACTTACATAAACTGAGGCCTCTCCCACAGGTCAACTGATTTAAAGTCTACTAAGGTCTTCTGCATGTTACTGGCCATGTAATTTCACTCAGTTTTCCTGTATGGAAGTCAAGTTCATAAAATCATAGCTCAGGGCAGGATGTGTCTCCTCCTGTTTGTTTTCTACTAAAGGCTGGTTTTAATGATCATGTATGCAGCAAACAGCCTTTTCTTTTTTAACTTAAGACAAACCATCAAATCTGCCATCGGTAGCCTCCAACCAGTAGAACTGAAATTACCTATTTTGCCCAGGCTTTAACCCTAGCAAGGTTATCCGCACAACAAACAGTTTACTCAACAGATTAGATTGCATGGGCAATGCACAGAGATCACTGACAGTTTGCCAGTGCTTTTCATGGAGATTGCATTTTTTTTTTCTCCACATGGGCTTCCACTCTCAACAACATTCAAGATCAGCCAGGATTGTACATATCAATAATAGTGGTATCCATAGGGATGGCTCTGGGACCTTGCGTAGGTGTGAAACAGAAAGAAAGCAAAGATGAGCTCAGGACACCATTTCCAAATGTCCTGTTACCAATATCATAAGTTCAGGATTAGCCTCCAAGGTAAAGATCCAAGCCAATCTCCTCTTAAATGTGTTGGTTTGTTATTTAGTCTTAGGCTTTGCCCAGTGGTTATGGTAACCATTAGGGATGTAGTTGTATGTTGCTCTGCTCTGTCATGGTACATCACCTGTGACAGTCCTGAGCTGCTCCGGGTCTTCACTGGCACATTATGGCTGGTCGTGTATCTGCCCCATGTCATTCCATGTTTTCCTTCTGCCAGGCTTGTGGGAAAGTTCTGTTGTGGATTACTGGCCTTGCCAAACTAATTTCCTGGCAGCAGGTCAGCTCATGTGCGTTTACTTGCCCTGACTGCGGCCAAGAGCTACTTCTCTTTTGAAAGCAGAATTTCTTTTTCATGACTCTGCATAAGGTGCTGCCAGCACATGTTGGCAGCATTTTACTTTAAATGATGCTTTGAGGCCAGGGAAAATAGAGGCAACAGCTCCCAGTCAGGAGCAATGCAGCCTCAACAAATGAATGAGGATGGGAGAGGCTTGCCATGGACTATGTCTGCTGGATGAGACACACTAAAACACACACTTTTGAAAACCCATTGTACTGAACAATGCAGTGAGCACCCGTTCACCTAGAACACATTAAGATTTGAAATAGGCAAAATATTAATGTGAAATATTATTATGAATATTTTGTGAATACGATATTTTGGAGAAATGTTAATGGCACTAGATGAGGATTTTACTCCACTGTCTTGACACCAGAACAGATGGATGTGACAACACATATCAAGTTGTTATTCCACTATTGATGGAAGTGAGCAACCCCACAGCCTATGGCAACAAGCCTCATGCTGGTGATGGGGTCATAACTATTTGGAGGCAATGAATGCTATGCTCTCTTCTGTGGAAAATAATGGAATTTGCATTTATGCTATTTCAAGGATAGTAAGTGTGATTAAGAAGGTGCATTCCCATTCAGCCCTCTAATTGCAAAGCGCTACACAAGGCTCTCAGATTTGTTCGGAGAACTCATGGACTATTAATTCAGGAAACTGTCAGATTCATTTTATGATCACTATTACAAAGTTGTAAAAGGCACCGTATGAATTAGGATATTTGGCCAGTAGAAACAAAGTGAATAAAAGAGCATATCCTTGAGCACTCAGGCAGTTGCCTTATATTTATACTTATATTCAATATTTGTGCGTGTATAAAATAGTATTTTCCCCTCAGCTTTATTAAAGTTTGCTAATGCTAAAGAAGTATGTCAGCTGCTGAGTTAAAGTGAGAAGTTCAAACATTAGATAACTACTTATCAGCCTTAGCAATCATAAGTATCCCTAGTATACATTTTTGTGATATATTTACTCAGAATTAGGATGATGTCGATGCTATAATGACCCTCCTTCAATATCTGCATTTCTGTCCACATCATCAGCCAGTTCCTCCCTGTTCCTCACTCTAGGTCCTGGTGAATCAAATGCTGTCTCTCCTGTTCCATGTAGGTAGCATTGGGGCAGACAAAACTTGTAAGTATCTTTGTTTTCATGGACTTTCTTCCTTGTTGGTGTAGTTGTATGAGAATATAAACTACTCTTATCTTAAACATTATTCCTTTTGATTACAATTTTTCCTGCAGAATTATTCTGCAGGAAGAAATCATCAGCATCATGTGTAAAAAGATTTTGTAGGGGCAAGGATGAATGGGGAGACCAGTTATTCGTTGCCAGGGTAGGAATAGTGTTATGAGTCAGACTGCTGCAGTTTTAAATTATGTTGCAGCACCACATATTCCAGAGCAAGATGAAAGATCAGCAGCTTCAAGCAGTGGGATAGAAATGCTCTCTTAGTATCCCATGCACTATGTGATTTTTCAGATAGGCAACAAGGGGTGGCTCCAGGGGCAGCAAAAGCAAGGTTACACCTGAAAGTTATCTTGAACTTTTTTTCTGTTGCTGGGTGTTGCCACAGCTGATGTATGTTCCTTTATATTTGTCTGACGCTTTGAATATTATGAAAAGGAGAGTAAGGAGTTGTTATAATTGTGGGAAGGGACCTATGCAAATATTTTGCCATACCTTTTGTAAGAACAGCAGCAATTGAAGATTTATGTCCCGATTCTTTCTGCTTTTCCCTGAACTACTTGGCTGAATGAGATGACTATTTGTAGCTGGCATGCAGTTCTAAACTCAGGTTCATACTTGATTTCCAGATGAGTTCTGACTTTAAAGGAGCTCACGGTCTTTTAAAGATGCATCATTTCAACAGAAAAACAGCAGCTGGAGAGAAAAATAAATTGTGTCGCTGACTTTACCCTTGCTTGTCTCTGCAATATTGAATAGTTTCCTCAACACTGCACTCTTCTCACAGCTTCTTAGAGCTCCTAGATCCAGTGCATGCATTCTCCTTCTAGAGCTCAAGCGCTGAGTTTTTTCCCTTTGGTTCAAAGCCACCCCAAGGGTCTGAAGTGTTTGTAGCAACAAATAGCTGTACTTCGAAGCATAAGCATTCATGGGGCCACTACTCCATATAAAATACAGACAATACATGAAGCATACTAAAAGCAGAATTAAGACCAAGAATGTTGAGCAGTGGGATATGAAATTCTCATGAAGAAGATCTGAGACATCTCTACTTAGACATGGTGTTTCAGTCAGTTGTGAGAAAGAAAACAGGTGATGAAAGCTACCTCTTGGACTTCCTGGGACACCATGGACTGTCTGTTTTGCCACATGGTGTGTGCATGCACTCTACCTTAAGAAGGTAATGCTCTTCAAACTTCAGTGAATGTGTAGCAAAGGTAAGATGTTGCACTTGGAGAGCAGAAGCACTTAGATGCGTAACATGAAGGACCATTTTGGGAGATAAACTGTTAACTCAAAACAAGTCTTACAGCTAAGGCTTGAATTGCAAATGCATGGGGATTGATTTAATGAAACAGGCTTCCTCATCAAACAAAGCTGCTGAATAAACCTCAGGGTGTTAGCAACACATCAAGGTCACATACCCCCAAGAAAAGCTACTGCATGCAAAATAAATGGGAAAGAACCTGGACTCAAATTATCCTGCAGCAGGGGATAAAATGTTTAGGCAGCAGCAAGCCGAGGTCTGTAAAGGCACCTAACTATGCTACACACTGAATGGATTGCTTTATAGATCGTCAAAACTTTAAACAAATCCTAGGTATGGGACATGAAGGGCTTTTTTGAGAAGCACTTTCATGCTTTCAATATTTACAATGCTTTTTGAAATGCATGAAAGAAAACTTACACTTGGTAGGTTAGTAATACAAAGCAAGAGTAGGAACAAAAGACACGTCAAGTGGCCACACTTGGTGAGGTGGAGGAAGCTCTAAGGAAGAAAAGTGATATCTCCGTAAGAAATTAAAAAAAACAAAAGAAAAGCCAGTAAATTGCTCAGGAAACTATTTTAATTTGTTAGGCCAACTTCTGAATCTTCCATTGCAACACTACTAACTTTAGGATGTGGAACAATTTTCTGTTTGACAGAAAAAAAAATCTCCATGTAAGGAATCCAGACTACAGGAGCTGTGAAGAAAGAACATTTGGGAGCAAACAGGAAAATTGTGTGGAAATAAGTGACTGGAAAGAATAAAACACTCTTTAAAAAGCCCCACAGACCTGGATCTGCCTCACTCTTATGCAGCAATGCTTTGGTTGCTAATGACAGATTGTAGTTGCTGATATCCAGTAGTTATTATTTGATAAATGCATGGACAAGAATGGGTGACTCTCATAAAAGATTGCATTGTGGGTGCTGATCTTTGCTATCTTTTCTGTTTTCTATTTACATGTGGTTCTCCTGTCCAAGGAGAGATTCTCACCAGTCATTTTCTTTAGCCTGTGCTCATCACACAACTATATTTATAGGTCATAAAAAGAATTGGCATAAGAGAGAAAACTTGTGATTAAGGCACCTGACTGCAGGAGGAATTCCTGGTTCTGGTCACTGGTTCCAGATTGATTTCTGCATCTTACGTCCAGCCTAGGCCTGGGAGCAGCAACAAGAGCCCTTCTTTTCAGACTGCTTTTCTAACCAAGAAGGTTTAGTAAAATCCCTTGAAGATCCTGCTCCAGTGACACATGTAAAGGTGCTGCATTCCTGCACTGTAGCATCCAGTGCAAAATAGAGCTGTGAGGCATCAACACAACAATGTGCTCAAGCACTAATGAGCTGAGTTTGGACCTAAGTCAGACTAACTAATACTGTGCTCTTGTGTTGCAGTAGGATATTCTCAGTCTGGCATTTGTTGGCAAACCATCAGTCATCTCAGACTTGTGCTCTGTTGATGGCTACAACCCGACTATTGGTAAACTTTGTCTTACCTGAGGGGAACTGGGATACTCAAAAAGCATTCTGTGAAAAACTTGACTGTTATCCAGGAAATTCATGTTTTTCAAAGTATCTGAATAGCCCGAAGTAAACAGAAAATTGTCTTTTTTTTTTTTTTTTTTTTTAAATTCACAGGCCAAATCACCTCCTTCCTTTTGCAAGGTGAAGCAGATGACAACTAATGAGCTGAAGAGGTGAAGACAAGCTTCTATTCTTGGTAGTCATAAGTACCCTTTAACTCTAATGAGCTGTAAACAACTTATGTTTGTTTAGTAGATATGGTTTGAAAAGAACGGGACTTACGGATTTTTCCTAACGGAATGTTGCTCAAGAAATTCGCACTTTAGCCTTTCATGCGACTTCACTCATTTTACTTTCTGCCAAAAATCTATGCTGGCTGGTCACTAGAAATTTTATCCCATATCGAATGACTTTTCTAGACACCTTTAATATATCAGTTATTAATTCCAGTTTCATTTCTCTGTGGACCATTGATACTTCTTCCCCTGCAGTTAGCAAGGTCTTATATCTGCTTTTTAATATAAAGTCATCTCATTTTTAATTGCATCCAATCACATATGGTGAATTTAGGAGCTTGCCTCCCTGTAAAAGTTTCGGGAAATTAATTTTGTTTTAAGTTTGTAGTCATGAACTTAAATATGACAGACTGGCTATCACTGTTTTGGACATTCCCAACTTCTCCAGTTCCAAAGACAGGAAATACAAGTGGATCAGAATGATTTCCATTGTGATATCTGTTCTACTAAAACAAGTTGCTATTTCTATATTTATTAATTTCAGGACCCTTGCAACAAAATCTTCTGATACTAATGCAGAGTTCAGGGCTAGCTGCTCTAGCATGGGTCTACCTGAAACTGTAAAAGATGAAATGGGTGTAGAAAGAGCTGAAAGTCATATTACTGGCACAATATTTATCTGCCTAGCTAAGGTTGTTGATCGACGTAAACTATTTCAAAAATTCAGTTTCTGCTTTATTTGTGCCTCTATTAAGTGGTCTGCAGCATATTTCAAGATGCAGGCATAGATGACAAAAATATTAATTGGATTATATAAATGAATGCACATACAGTTTAATACTGTATGCTTATGTTCAATTGTATTAGTGAAGAATGTACCCTCTGCTCTATCCAGGCTATTAATTATACTGCCTATACCCAAACCTGAGACTTGAGGCTTCTGCCTTTTACAAATGAAGAAAAAAAAAACAACCATGCTTAGATGAAAAACAAATGGTGTGTAATTTCATAGTAATATTGATTTTTTTTTCTCAAAACACAAACCATTATTTTAATATGTTATCATTTTAACAGGTGAAAACTTATAAGTTCTCTCTTTTACTTTAAATATAAAATTTTTAGTGGGACATCAGCCTTTCTGTTTGTGCTATATTCCAGTTATATTAGTACATGTAAAGTGTGCAAAATATCCATTATGTGGACACAAAAACCTATACAATCTGCTTTTTAACAGATGATGGAGGAAAAAAAAGTGCTTTTGATCTTGAGAATTATATGTGCAAGCTTCTGTGTTAAGACAGAAAAAAAAAATTATGTCATCAGTGTTTCCAGGTGCTAAGTTTCTCCGGGCTCTCATAGCAACTCCATGTACATGGGTACCAAGCAAGGTTGGGACCATCTGTGAGGAGCTAACCTCCCTAATGTCCCCCAGGAGGAAATTTCTCCCCACTTGCCACTGCAGGGCCAGGTCTGCGGGCAGGTGCACTGAGACCAAACACACTGACCTGGGCTTCTCAGAAACCACAGGCAGAGAAGCAGCATCACCTGCCTCCGCAGCCACACACCTAGGGCCCTTAGCTGGGAGGAGGTATGTCTAGGCATCAGTAGGTGCTCTGGGAATATTTGAGTAGTGTTGTATTAACTATTCAGCAGAGAAAGAAACAGAAGTTCTGTCCTCCATTGCCTGCTTTGGTGCCCTAATGAAGCTATAGGGTCATCCTCAAGCTCTCTTTTTGCCCCTCGTGAATATTTCACATGTGCAACAGCTAAAGCAGTAGTGCATGGTAAAGTCCACCCCTGGAATACCTCCCAGCCAGATAATGCAGCAGAAATGTCATTTCACATCATACCAGAAGAAGATGGGACAGGAACATGTGCTCACCTCCTCCAATGTGTGTGCTGCAACCCCAGGCAGCCAAACAGGAGCCAGGTCAGGACATGGTTCCCCTCTTGCTTTCTGAAACACACCCTCTGCCAGCCAGATCAGGCAGATTACTGAGTAACCTGGCCTTAGCTGTGCTTAATTTTCCCTGTTTCTTCAAGTAGAAAGAGTCACTGGGCACCCCTAGTAGCAGGTGAGGACCCTGCCAAGTGGCAGCTGTGGGCCCATTCCTGAGCTTGGGAACAGAAGATGCTGCCCTCGTCTTCTCCTCACACAGCTGCCATTTTGTTTGATTACACAGTTTCCCTCACCCCCCCGCCATTCTTATCTTGGGTTTCAGTGACTTTCAAACCTTCCTTCTGTATTTACTCAGTCAGTATTGCCAGTGCCTATTTAACATCCCTGCAGTGGGTGCAGGTGGCAACATTTTGATAGCAGAGGGTTTCAGGGGTGAGGGGAGGCTGAGGCTGCCCCACTATGGACAGAATCATTCCCAGCTGGTTCCAGCCATCTCCAACAGACCTACCACAGGACATGGCTGAGCCCCTCAGCCAAAGTGGTGGCACCTCAGGGAAAATGTATTTCAGAAAGCGCAAAAATTCCAGGGAGAAGAGAGGAGTCAAAAAAACCCTAAGTGTTAGAAGCAGCAGAATGAACACCAAGCATCAGAGAGGGAGGTGGAAGAGGAGGTTCTCCGAGTGTCAGAGGAGACATTTCCCTGAGGCCCATGGGGAGGAACCCCATGCTAGAGCAGATACCCACACTGTAACCCGTGGATGACCCCATGCCAGAGCAGTTGGATATTCCCTGAAGGAGCTATAGTCCTTGGGGGACCCACGTTAGAGCAGGTTTATCCTGGAGGAATGCAGCTGGTGGAGAGGACCCATTTTGGATCAGAAGTAAAGTGTGAGGAGAAAGGAGTGGCAGAGAGGAGCCATTACAGACTGACTGCAGCCCCCATTCCTCATCCCACTGCGCTGCTCAGGATGGGGTGGTAGAGGAGTCGAGAGGGAAGGGCTGAAGTTGAGCCTGGGAAAAAGCAGAGGTGGGAGGTTTGTTTTTTTATTTCGATTTGTTGTTTTTGTTTTTTTTTTTTCTCCTCACTGTCCAAATCTATTTTACTTGACAATAAATTAAATTAATTTTCACCAAGTCAAGTCTGTTTTGCCCATGACAGTAACTAGTAAGTGATCACCCTGTCTTTACTTTCACCCATGAGCTTTTTCATCTTATTTTCTCCTTTATCCTGTTGAGAAGGGGGAGAGAGAGAGCAGCTGGGTGGGCGTCTGGCAGCCAGCTGATGTCAGCCCACCACAGTCTCATAGTCCACTGTCCTGAGTTCATCTAAGACCATGTTCCATATGCAGAACCTATTGTCCAGGAACACTTCATGGGATTTTCATGCTCCTGGCTATTTTGTTTCCCCACCCAGACATTGTTGCATTTACAGTTAAGCCTCTGAATTACTCTAGTCAATATCTTTAAACACAAATGAACTAAATTCAAGCCTATACTTGAATAAAACCTGCTCTTATTGTTTCCTTCTGAAGGAAAAACCCTTCAAGGATTAAATGCTTTGCAGCTGCTCTGCCTGCATCTTTATTAGGCAAGCATATAAGCATTCCTAGATCTCTTTGAAAGACAGAAATACCTTATTGGCTGAAGTAGCAACAAGCTCACATCTATAGCTTTAATTATTAGAGGCAGTTTGCAAAATTCTATGGCAAAGATTAATTTTTTTCATAGTTGGAATCCGAGTCATCCTTTTTCAATGACAAGGTGCAGAATATACGATGCCCATCATTTGGCCTGTAGAGTATGAAGTGAGAACAATGTGAAACTGATGGTCACTGAACTGGTCTTTGTCCCTCAGAAAAAGCAAGTAATATGATAAAAATATGGATTTACATATACTTATGTTTATAGAATATAATTTTACCTATCTACTATTATAACTTATTGGTTTTGCATAAAACAACATTGCTGTTTTTCACAGCTTGGCTAATCCGTGTCGTAACTGAACATCTAAAAGCACAATATTTAACATTCAGCTATAGCAAGAGATGAATTATTTAAGGTTAATAATTTTCTTGGCAACACAGAAAATATCACTTCCAATTTTGTCTTGCTACAAGCCTCATGTGTCACCTTAGGTAAAATACCCAATATCGTCATGTTTCCCTTTCCCCATGCAATAGTTAAACAATGATCTTGACATAGGATATTTATTTGGGAGGTTTTGTTCAATTTGAAAACTGATATGCTTAGATAAAAAGTACAAAGCGAGTATAATCACTGTTTTCTGTGTAGTAATAATAGCTGCTCTCACAACAACTACAAAAGAATGGAATTTTAGAAATTCTATGAATTTCATTAACCAGATGTTTGGTTTTTTATTTCAGAAGTCACAATTGACCTTTCCCATGTAGTTTTACTAGCCACCCTTGGCATATCATAGAATCATGGAATCATAGAATTGTTTAGTCTGTAGAAGACCTTTAAGATCATCAAGTCCAACCATTTACATAGTACTGCCAAGTCCACCACTAAGCCATGTCCCTAAGAGCCACATCTATGTGTCTTTTAAACATTTCCAGGGATGGCGACTCAATCACTTCCCTGGGCAGCCTGTTCCAATGCCTGACAACCCTTTCTGTAAAGAAATTTTTCCTAATAGCTAATCTAAACCTTCCCTGACACAATGTGAGGCCATTTTCTCTTGTCCTTTTCCTTGTTACTTGGGAAAAGAGATCAACACCCTCCATGCTACGGCCTCCATTCAGGTAGTTGAAGAGAGTTATAAGGTCTCCCCTCAGTCTCCTTTTCTCCATATATGTCTGTGTTGAAGCTGCATTATTAGTACTGTCCTGCTTCCATTTCTCACTTCACAAGATTCTCTTCATATCCTATTATTTTATGTTAGCCATGTCATTTGGTTACTCGGCCTACTTCAGGTTCTACATTACATTTGCTACTTTTTCAGTAATTGTAAAAAAGGATTGCAGTACAAAATAGAGCAGCAGTGTCTTACGTAGTACAGGTATACACTGAAGATGAATAGGGATTAACCTTACAGAAGCTCCTGTAAGTTGATAAGACGTGGATATACTGATAAAAGCTGTCTAAAGCAAACTACTGTAAATAAGTTCTGAATCAAGTCCTTCAGCTCTTAAGACATTGGTCACCAAACCTGGGGTTTGTAGTTCATCCACTAGAACAAGGAACAGCTGTTGTTGCTGTTAACGTTTTGGGGTTTTTGTATCTGTTTGGCAAGAGGCCTATACACTGCACCAGGCTACATATACACCAGGGCATTGAGCAGGTTTGCTGCAGCATCAGCTACAGAAGGATAGATGGAGCTGCGCAACCAGCCCTGCTGCTGCCTCTCCTTGTGGGGAAGCCCAACAGCACCAGCCTGTTGACTCCTCTGGGGGGACATCCAGCTCAATTGAGCTATGAAAACCCCTAGCTGGGGTTTGTGCTATGCAGCTGCTTATTACTGTGATTAAAGAGGATAAGCTGCTGTCTGCGAGCATGCAGGAAGGCTGCACATTTTGGCACATGTTGGATACCCCTGGCATCCCAAAAGAAAAGAAGCTGTGCCCTAAAGGCTGGGTTTCAGCAAAAGGGAATGTATCTGATTTGTTCCTTTTGTATGTGCTAGTAAATATTCATCAGTTAACCCCATCTAGAGTAAGTATACGATATCTTTATTTATAGTTAAGTACCTGATAATAATTGGCGTATAATAGTAACTTTAGGAAATACAGAGGCTCTCGGTACCTTGCTTTATAGAAGGACACTGTGTTAATCTCCTGGACTAATTCTCAGTGCTATACCAGAAGCTTGATCATAGTAGCATCTCTGTTCCTACAGAACACACAAAAAACCTCTACTCAGCCACACTAACACGAAACATCTATAGACTGTTCAGGAATAGTTGTTTTTGGTTTGGGGTTTGATTGTTTGTTTGTTTGTTCTTGTTTATTTTGGGGGGGGGGGGTTTGCATTTTAATTGTTAATTTGCAGTTACTCTTATTAAAAAAATGAGGCAAGGCAATTCTTTACTGGGATAGACACATTGACCTATGAATGTAAAGAGCATAAGCTGAAACTTTGGATTTGGGTCCTACAAAAATTACACTCCCATATCTTCCCAGCCAGCTATGCAGATCAGATATCACCATGCACACACGGATGGTTAGACACTTACATCACGACACCTGTACAAGTGCCTGTTTTACAACTACATTCCAGGTATTTGCATTAATATTTTAGACACAGTCTGTCTTCTCCCTTGAGTTTATTATCCCGAGAGCTGTTTTTAAATTGAGCAGTTTAGAAGAAACCACAACTCTTTAAATTATTTTTCTCCCAAGAGCTATAGCCACATCACATTTTGCTAAATTCTGTAAAAATGGATTCCAGAAAAAATGTTGTTGCCCCAAAACACCTATAGAGTACCTACAGAGCAAAAGAAAGGGATGGCATGTGTGTGAGGTATCAGAAACCATTAGATAACGCAAACATTTGCATTTTAGAACCAAGTTATTTTGGGCCAGATATGTTTTTTCATAGTGCACTTGATGATTTATGGTAGTACAAAATGGTGTGCTTGGTTCGTTTGTTTGTTTAAACGACAACAAATAATCCCCAAAGTTATCTTACAAGCACTTATCAAAGGAAACAAGGAATTTTGCAAAAGGGGATGAAAAAGGAAAGGAAAAGCCTTGTGAAAACATTTTATAATTTCTTGAAGGCCTTTTCCAGTAAATGAAAGGCAGTATTGTCCCTCTAGATCTGAAACTCTGATATTTCCATAATTCAATCCTGTTGAATGGTATTAGTACTGATTTTACGGTTTTCAGTTACTGGTTTTGGCAGGAAGGTCATTTGCAAAGCAATTCTTAACCATGTTTTAATGTAGGTGAGGAAAGATTTTCAAGCGCAAAATCAACATTTTGTCCCCAGCTCTCAACTATTTCAAATAAGAGTTAGTCACGTAATGGCCAATGTTGCTTTTGAGAAACTCTTCCTTTTTTTTTTTTTTTTTTTGATGCACTGTTATTTTCAGTCCCTTCAATTACAGGAGGTGTACCATTGGCTGCTTGTCTGTTTGTGAGGATATTAAGAGCAGTCACTGTCAGACTAGTAGAGCCATGCAAGAATGGGTTTACCAAGAGAAAAAGACAACTAGGAAATTGAGCTGGGATTATAAATAATCTGAATCCTCCAGAGCTCCATGCAGTGAGAGGCATCTGCCATTCATACTTGCTAAGCAGGAGTTGAGTGGCTCTTGGATCCAGCCTAACCACTATCCTGAAACACTGGAAAAAGACTCAGCAGACATCTCTTCTCTGGATACTGTGTGAGCAGCACTCTGACTACTTATTTGTAGCTCACTGCTCTCTCATGATACCCTCCAAGTGTTATTTGGCTCATGTTTCTTCTCTCTTACCCAATGCTGTACTCTGCAACTGGATCCCAAAGACACAGCTTGGCAGAGAGAGGTATGAGTCAGACTATGAACCAGCACGCAAAATTTACATGCACTGTCCTAACATCCTGCTTATGTATAACACACATGTGAAGCCTCTGCCTGTTACTCAGCACCATAAGTAAGTGGCAAAAGGAAGAAATACACTTTGTATGAACAGGACAAGAAATTTTTCCAAGATTTCCATACTCACACAGATAAAATACAGATAAGAGATTAAAATGTGGTAGGGACACAGGAATCACCACAATGGATCAGCACAATACCTATTTATCTTAGTATCCACTCACTGACAGGACATGGAGAAGCTAGAACTTCCCCTTAGAACAGTGCAGCTGAGAAAGGGAAATGTATACATTTTTTTCTACATAATGTTTTGTTATTCAAGCATGCTTTATTGAAAGACAGTATCAGATTCTTTGACTTGTAGCAAAGGTTAAAGTGGACATAGAATCATAGAAACATGGGTTCATAGAATAGTTTGGGTTGGAACGGACCTTCAAAGGCCATCTATTCCAACCCCCCTGCCATGAACAGGGACATCCTCAGCTAGATCAGGCTGCTCAGAGCCCCGTCCAGCCTGGCCTTGGATGTCTCCAGGGATGGGGCATTCACCACCTCTCTGGGCAACCTGTGCCAGTGTTTCACCACCCTCATTGCAAAAAATTTCTTCCTCATGTCTAGCCTGAATCTCCCCTCCTGTAGTTTTAAACCATTACTCCTTGAACTGTCATAACAGGCCCTGCTAAAACATCTGTCCCCATCTTTGTTATAGGCCCCTTTTAAGTACTGAAAGACCACAAGTCTTTCTGGACCCTTCTCTTCTGCAGGCTGAACAGCCCCAACTCTGTCAGCCTGTCCTCACAGGAGAGCTGCTCCATCCCACTGATAATTTTTGTGGCCTCCTCTGGCCCCTTTCCAACCGGTCCATGTCTTTCCTGTACTGAGTGCTCCAGAGCTGGACACAGGACTCCAGGTGGGGTCTCACCAGAGCCTGAAATAGAAACCAGTGTTGTCATTATCTGAAAGTTACTTCAATTCCTACATCTAACGCTATAGTATGTTGACCTCTGACTTCAGCAGCTGGGGAGACCACAGCTGTTTAAACAAGATCACAACTGAAATCTGGAAAAAAAATGCAAAATACTGCAGCTTTAAGGTCTGGTAATTTGCCAGCTGCCAGGACCAGCAGCACGGTGGGAGATGAGTTGTTTTGTGAGAGGATGCTGCTGCTGTCAGTGTGTAGTGTGAGTGAAGCTAAGAAGACAGAGGAGGTGTAAACAGGACAGGGACAACTCCACAAAGGCACGAGTGAGTCTTTCTTCATCTGGGCCAAAGTATGTTTTCCCAGAAAACAGATACCTAGTCCTGTACTCACTCACAGGTAGATTTCAGATAGACTGGAATGGAAGAAAACAGATTCTAGTGTGACAAAGAAAGTTGTGAAAGGCTCTGGGGAAGCTCCCAGAGCATGATAAATTACTGAAGTGTAGCAGCAAATCTGCTGGTGAAGAGGTGGCAAAGGAAAAAACACCCCAACTAATTCTTACCAGACCATCAAACTTTTACTGAAACACATTGTATCGTCTCTAATTGTGGTTAAAGCAGGTCAGTAGGCCTCAGATGAGCCAAGACTTTGATACAATGCAATAATCTCTCATTATTATGAGTGGTAGTATTCACACAGCATAATCACCCAGACTATTCAACTGCTTTTATAAGACAATGAAGATTCAAAACATATTTACGTGGTGTTATTATATATTAGTAGTCTGTATTGAGAGAAATTAAATCAAAGGAAAAAAAGGCTGTGTCATGCAACAATCAAAAAATAGATGTTTGGATTTAAATTTAAGGTTACTGGTTGCCTATCCTCTGCTCTAAACACTAGAAAACACTCTTGAAAAGACACCATTTGAAAGCATAATCTTGTTAGTTCTTAAGTAGCTCCAAAAAATCAAGAAAAACATAACTCAGCTGATCAACTAGCATGCAGTGTCAGGAATGTACACCTACAGAGCTGACCTAATGCATTAATATGAGCAGGAAGAGGTACTGGAACCTCCATTTAATACATGAATGACTTATGGGTACTGTCTCTGTCTGCTAGTGTGCAGCCAGGCCTACCAATAACAAGCATTTCATAAGCTTATGTACAATTTTCTACTGCTGTGAGGGGAGACTAGAAAGGGACTAGGCCATAATATTGCATTGAATCACTTAAAGTATAATCACAGCTGCGTATAATTATTGTCACAAGTAAGTAGCAGTTACTGACATCCAGTAACACTGGATTTAACGCAGGTAGTCAAGACTGCTGATGACTTTACTTTTCCAAAACACTAATGATTAGGATTGGTCTCATAATAGCAATTTTATTTCAAACTCTATTTCTCCAGACTTGCTGTTAGGGGTCAGATTTTAATTTAGCTGAAATAAACACATATTGAGGTTCACTCCAGCAGATAAAAATGCCAAGTGAAGTTTCGATTCAGCAAGTGCCTAAAGCCTCACTTTCAGCACAAAAGTAATCCCTGCTGAAACCAGTGGCACCACACATGTGCTCAAAGTTGAGCAAGTTTCAGGCACTTTTCAAAGCTCTGCTTTTCTGTTATATGTGGTAATGAACTTGTCGCTAAAAAAAACAAACAAAAAACCAAAAGGAAGCTTTCTTGCATTGTGCTTTATTTATGGATTTATAAGAATATGCCACATGATCTGCAAAACCAGGCAACACACCAGCGCTGGATTAGTTTAATGGACTCAGTTGCCTAGTCATGCAACAGAAACAGCGCAGCCAAAGGAATGTTAATGTCTCTGACCTAACTATTTTCATTATTGCAACATAAGCAAGGTGCTACTGAAATAATCCCAAAGGTATTTTCAAAGGAGTGGAGTGATGCTGTTTTATAATGTCTCTAACGATGTGCCTGCCTTTAGCCATACCTATGGAGAAACTTCAGCACTAACTTCAGGAGCCACACCTCTGTATGAAATACCAGAGTATAATAATAATAATTAAAACGCAAAAGTGGCTTTTCAATAGTAAGACTTGCATTACAAGCCTCACAATCTTCTTTTACTTCTTATTAATGGTATGTGTATGATTGTAAAGAAGTCTGGGACCAAAATTAAAGTATGTCTTGGTGAGACAGCTCTCACTTGGTTTCTGCACAAATGTGTGCTCCATCTGCAGTCTATGAAGAACACTTCAAGCCATTTTGAAAATGCCAAACTATGTACTGGGACAGTGATTTATTAGGTAAATCCCTCAATTAGTTTCTGAGCCAGGGGTCCAACACATCCTAGTCTACAATTAAAATGAAAGAGATGGTCTTTTTTCTGAGTCACAGATTGATCTTGAATTGGCACAGGCTTTTTTAAAGTCAGCCAAAGTAATTGTAACTTTGAAATCAGTCTACTAAAATTGCTATAAATGGTCTATTCCATAACAGTATAAAGGGCAAAGAAATGATGAACAAATGTTAAAAGCACACAGTGGACAAGTCCCTCAAGAAACACCACAGTGGGAGTGGGGTTATAATCAAACTGCTAGATTACAGGACTAATGTTTAAAATGTTGTTTCCTATAGGAATAAAAAAATTCTGTAAAGGCGTCCAAACGGGACATCAAGGTAAACTTGACATCTATCAGGGAGTGCAGACTGCAAAGCTGAGCCTTCAAAAGACACTTCCACTGCCTGAGCACTCGAATGCCATGAATGAGTTACATATGCTGCAAATTCAGAAGCCAAATGGCAATTTTGGGTCTTCAACATTCAACAGCTTTTGGTTCTATATATGCAACAGCAGGTATAACACCCACTACAATGGAGATGCTGCTTCTGAAAAGTGCAGGTTTTTTTCCTGTCAATCAGCATAGTTTATTATAGCAGCTGATGTGGTGATCCATGAAACTGTCAACTTATTTGCATTAAATTCCCCTTAAATATTCTTTTTAAGAATGCTTTAATTTAGGTAGCAATTAAAAAGCCATCTGAAGTTGTTGTCTGCAGATATTGTAGCAAGTATGTAAGAGATGAGACAAATGTAAAGGAGAAACAAATGAGATAAACTGTTTCTTGGCTGTTGTAGCTCTAAAGGAGAGTTTGGAGTTTTTTTAGCTAACCAGTAATTATTTAAGAACAGGATCTACAGAAAGAACAGTAAGTTTTTTCTAGGTTAAAGCATCAAATGAAGGCTAAAGTGAGCAATTTTAGATAGTCTAATCATTCCCCAGCTCTTAATGATTTTTATTCTTATTCTATGCAGATTCTCTCGGAATTTGTACTACTTGCTAAGAAAATAGAGAAAGGAATGTTATAAATTGTATTCCAAGCATCATTACCTAAGGAATAAAAATGATTCTGATCTGTAAAAATAATATTAATTAAAGCAGTTGAAGTACATGTTTTAGAGTGTGTGGGAATGCCTAGGCTAAAATTGGGCCCTATGCTGAGCACAAGACACTGCATCTGTCAGTCAAATACGCATGCAGATAATATTAAATATTTAACTGAGATATATATGCCCGTGATATATTTCACATGATTCTCTATGAGGATGTTTAAACAAACGGATGACTTTTCTGATGCAACATAAGCTGACCAAAGGCAAGAAAATCTAAGTATAAGAATCAGGCTGTAAACATTAGAACGACCTCTGAGACAAAGAAAGTCTCTCCATCTGATTTTCCAGCTTTTGTTAGTTTGTGAATTTTCATGTCACATTTACTGTCCTTTTCTCAGACCAAACTTTTGCAGCATATATAAAAAATAAGGTATTATATGTATATTAATATATAAATAATATGGATGGGTTTGTGGTGTTTTTGTTTTTAACGGCAGCCTTCTTTTCTCTTTCCTTTGTCATATGCCAGGCCCTGCTGCCATGGTCCTCTTGACTCTGAAATTATAAAACTGCCTAATTTTCTAGATGGGTTGAATTAAAGCTCAACAATATTAGGTTTGAGCATTTCTTCTAAAGAATCTAAATAACCCAACACTTGTGCTGGGAATAGAGAATGTTATTGCCTCCTCAGCAGAGTCAGTGTCTTTAGAATAATGGGACAGAAGTAGGAAATAGGAGACCTACAGGTCTGCATTTTTCTAAATGTATGTTTAAGGCTCTGCTTGGAGAAAGAGACATTCTGAGGAGTAGAGAAGATGACAGAAGAAAGGACTCACCTACATCAAATAAATATTTTCTTCTCTTAAAGCTTTTTTTTTGTGCAAATATTTGAAAGAAGAATCACTGTCAGAGGAGCAGGACTTAATTCAGTAGTTTTGGAATACTTACCTGAATGCAAATTATTGTCATCTGCTTACTAATTGTTTTCATTTCTGATTATGTTGCATAAAATTCATGGTTACTGGCTCTAATAAACAACATGAGAAAAAAAATTTCCAGACTCTGGCTGTATGTTTATTATTTACATACCTGAATACAGAGGAAGGTGTGTTTCTTGTATGTGCACACAAAGTAACTATGGCCTGTCAGTGCATGGGAACTATCAAACCTTAACCCCCATATGCAGAGAAGCTGAATGGCTTTTCCAGGATGTGATACCCCAACGGATGTTTACAAGTAGAACAATGAATTCATCTAAGAGATATGTTTTGTATTTTCCACCTGACTGTTCTCAGGCAGCTATTTTTGCAGTTAGTAACTTGCAGATTTATCAAAAAAAAAAAAAGAACACCACCAAAAAAAGAAACCAAAAAACAAAACAACCAACTGAAAATAAAAAAAACAAACAATTCAGAAACATTTTGGATGGCTTTTGATTTTTGAGGTCATACCAGTGAAACAGGACTGCTAAAGTTCTGATGCCATACTTGCTTATTTACATGAATTATTTTGTCTTACCAAATGAAGCTGCAGATGGAGGGAGAAACAATCTACCAAGGACTCGGCTGAGTGAGACACAGCCTAGGAAGGTACTGGGCAAATTACTCAACATTACTCAAACAATGCAGCTAATTTCTATTCTACCACACCTTTGTTATTCCAATCCCAATTGTCTCTTGAGCAGAGTCTTTAAATTGCAGTGTATTTTGCAATCAGATTGCATGCCCAACAGACAAAGATGAGATCAGACTCCGGACCTTGGCCCAACTGTTATTTGGTTTTGAGTCTCCAGGGATGCCCTCACCTTCTGTGTTAGTCATTCATTCATTGTAGCTGTTTCACTGGTCAGAAAATGCAGCAGGAAAGACAGTAGCCTCTTCAAGCTTTTTAGCCCTTTCTGTCAGGATGAATGCTTTAGTTGTGTAATGGGATTCACAAACATTCTCTCTGGGACCAGGATTTCTAAATTTAACTTGAGTATTTCAGTCTTCTTGTCCTGACCTACAACCCTGGACTAACACCAGTGGAAAAATCCTGAAGGATGGGGACATCTAGTTGGAGGGATTTCACTTTACAGTATGAACAGATAAACATACAGAATTCAACTTTCACTAAAACCAAGCTTGGGTGAATCCAATTGTTTTGTCTTGTAAAAATCACAAGCAATAGTTCTTCTGATCCTCCTGTCTGACGCACATAGGAAGAGCCTTGCGCTTCTATACATCCTTCAGGTGAGGAAGGATGGAACTGTATAAGACAGAAACCACTTCTCTTGGTGATCAAAAAATGTTTCCTATTGCATTACAAGAAAAAAAATTACTATATTCTTCCTTGCTAAAGGCCCCAGAGCCCCTGAGGCAGAAATGCTGGCCGCTCCTGTGTCTTATATCATGTACAATCAGTCAGGCAGTCATGGGTGTCAGACCGCTTTTTAGCTTCCAGTTGATATCCATAGCTATAAAGAGATGAACAGATAGAAACCAAGGAAAAAAGCATTGTCCAGACACAACTTTTTCACCATAACTTCCAGGGGTGACTAGGATTTTTTGGCAGATTAATATTTTGTTATATTTTCCTGTCATTTATTTGACCAGAGCAACTATTTAAGAAAATATTAAGAAACATTTTAGCTGCTTAAGTAATGCCACTTCTACTCGCCCCTCCATCCCCAAAGTAGTTACATTATAATGTGATATCACCTGTGTCATTCCACTGGCATGGAAGCAAAATGCATTTCCACTCCTGCCCATCCTGCAGGTCATCATGCCAATGTCATACTTCAGGTAAGATTTCCAATTTTTACTGATGTTCACAGGTCAGAATATGCCAGATAAAAGATTAGTAGTGCTTAAGTGCTTTGATATACAGGCTATTAGCACTCTTACAAACAATGCAAACGCAGGATCATACCCATGCACCCCTCTAATACAGTATTGCCACTGCAAGTCAAGCTGTAAGATTTGTGCTGAACTTGTGAGACCTCAGAAGTAAGGCTTGTCAGGCTTGCTCAGCCTGAACTTTTCTTGACCTGCCTTCAGCTTTGGTTTACTTGCTTTAACCATGACAGTAATTTCTCTAATTGACCAGTTGTCTACAGCTAATTTGTTTTCCTCTTGTTATCTTTATGTATTCCAAGCACTGTTTTATGTAGCTAGCAGTAACAAACAATTATTCTGTGGAGAATGGGATGTTTATAAGTCTAACAAAATGATGTGGTGTAAAGAAATGTAAGTCTAGTATGACAGTGGCAGCCTTGAGAAGCAGAGACGGTGGATATGTCATGGAACTGTACGGGCACAAGATGATAAGAGATGAGGCACAAGGCTGACACTGGAGACCCTTCAGCTACGAACAACTTCCCCACGGTCAGTTAAAGAAAAGCAGGCATGGAGCTGGACAAAACTATTTTTAAGGGTCAGAAAGAAAACAAGTAAATAATATCTGACGTATAAAAGCCACAATATGCAGTATGCTTCGATGTAATACAGAGCTGCAGATGAATGAAGAAAGACAAGGTGTAAAAGCGTGTTAGCAAATACATAAAAATTACCCCAGCACAATCCTGGAGCAAGGAGAAGAAACCAGCAACTTGAACATTGTAATTCATTTGACAAAAGACTCCAGATGCTAATATGTTACTGTAACATCACCACCACCACAAGCAGAATGAAACTACCTACCTTCAAATCAGAACAGCAATAGAGGGGTGAACACACCACCAGGAGAATGGATAGTAATTAAGAAGTGTGTGTATAACAATTTCAACTATATTATTGAGATGTTTTCTATATAGAAGCATTCTAACTTTATTATTATTCTTTTTATGTAACAATTAGACATGGACTAGTAATGATTAAGATTTCAGTTATATTAACAATAAATTCTTGACTGTATATGCATATATGTAGAGTGTGCTCCCTCTTTGATCATAAACAAGATTTTGAGCGTAACAGTATGACTGGTAAAAGTGGGATCATTGCTGCAACCAGTGTTGCAATGCTGCTGTTCCTGACATATTTATCTTAGAGTAGGTATGTGGTCATCTCCTATGTGGAAAGTACCACTTTGTTAATTTGGATTTGGGACCATGTGGGAGAAGTCCAATAGGCATGAAAAACAAATGAGATGATTACATGTTCAAAAAAATATGTCTGGAGAAAAAAATAAGAGAAGAAGAAAGCATCATGTATTCCCACAGCCAAGTGCTGGGCCTGAGGTCACTGGTCTCTGTCCCACCACAGCACTGCTGAGTGCTTCCAGAACACATTGCCTGGCAGGGGTTCCCTGTGTGTGGGGAGGGGAACATGCACAGGGGCAGCTCCAGGTGAATGCAGACGGTGGAAGCAGGACTTCTTCCATCCCTCAGGCTGGAGGGATGGGTCAGAGTCAGCTGGCTCACAGGGGTCCCTGACCCTGGCCTGGGACTTGTCATGCCTTGCTACAGACAGATTGCACCCTTAACCATTTCCAACAGAGCACCAGAACATGCACTGTGACTCAAGGAAAATGATTTGCCATTCAGAGATGGAAAACCTCCATTGACCTAGGAAAAGCATGGCCTGAACTGTTACAGAAAGTCAGGGTGGAGTTTGGAGGATTTCCCTCTGGAGACACTGCCATGGGAGACACAAAGGGAATCCCGGTTACTCTCCACCTCCTGCTGGGGAGTAAAACTGCTAGACAGATTTCTTACTTCTAAAACAAAAAGAATCCAGACTTTTTATTCCTTTAGTCCCAGCTGCAGCAGCAAAACATCACTTTTATGCAGTTAACTTCCCCAAGTCCCCTCCTTATAGAGTGGCTCATCCAAACTACATATTGGGAACAGGTCCTGGTCTCTCCTGAATACAAACTAGGCTTCACCTGCAAATATGCTAGCTGACCTAAATCAAAAGCATGCCAGCAACCATGGTCACAGTATGGATGGCAACATGTCTGTGTCAAGCCTAAGGTGCGACTACATTTTGTTTACTAGTACAGAGGCAAACACTGAGATAAATTTTGCACTGGTTTACACTGTAAGCAAAATCACTGGGCAAAATTTTTCTCTTTCCCTGTAATTTAGTTGAGCCAAGGTGATATCCTGCTGAATCCTGAGCTTCTCTGGCTGTGTTAGCTGTGCAATAAAAAGGGAAACTGCCTGAAAATTTACAGCATACTTTGCTTCAAGACTGATCTATCTGGTATGTCACAAGAAAGGCCAGGCTGCACTCCAGTGCTTGTAGAGCAGGAGATAATTATTGCTGGTTAGAGTTGCTGGTACTTATCTGTCAAAGGGGAGGAGTAGAAGAGCCCCAAATAAAAATTTTTTCTCATTTAGATAAAACTGTGACCTAAAATTACTTGTGACTTTTTATGGGTTTTAGGTCAACTGGTAGACATGTTTCTCATACTTATACAATTCATAAAAATTAATGAAATGACTCACTCAGGCAGTGTAAGACTCACATTTATATTCAGTTTTAACTCCTGACCTCAATAACAATATGTTCAGAAATTTATTTTTAGAGTAGTTGTACTTGCATACACCCTCTGTGTTGTTTATGAATGTGAACTTAAACATTGTACACATCTCATAAAACCTTCTTTGCTTACACTGGGGATTCAAAACGGTATTTCTAGAATCTGGGACGAAAGCCCCCAGTCCTGCACCTTGGGACTAAACAGAGCCGGCATCCTCTGTGAGTGCACATACAGCAGGAAAACAGTACTGCATGCCTTAGGTTACATCAGTAGGATTCTTCTGTCGAACTCTAGCCACTTTTTGACCAAATACCTGCAGAGCACAGGACCATGAGCACAGCACCTCATCTGTCCTGGTACAAGGGAGGCATGTTGCAGCTCCCTTGCAGAGAGAAGAGTGAGCCTTCACTCCTTTGCCCATCACTGCTGAGGGCTGGCAAGCTGTGCCTTACCTTCTCCTGTCACACCTCAGAAAAAGGAGAACAGCAGAGGCAAGCTGTCCTGGAGTGCTCAGCAGGGCTGGCTTGCCCTGCACAGGGCAGTATAGACCCAGGTGGCATGGTAATGTTGTCTTCTAATAATGTTCATCTTGCTGATATCACATGAATTTGTAAGCACACACCTCAGGAAACAGGTTGGGGAGCTCACAGAGCCACATACAGCCAAACTACCATGAAGTTCTGCCAGCAACTTTCCTCTATCATGGGCCCAGAATCCTCTCCCAGAGGTTACCAATGCTCAAAAGCCTGACCTCAGAGTTTGACTTGATAGCAAGACTGTGGAAGATTTCTGTGTTTCCACATACAGCTGCAAGCAGGTAGTGGTTTCTGGAGAATTTAGAATTTATACAGACAGGAAAAGTCTGTCTGCTTGTCCTGCCCTTCCTTTCTTTCTTTCTTTCTTTCTTTCTTTCTTTCTTTCTTTCTTTCTTTCTTTCTTTCTTTCTTTCTTTCTTTCTTTCTTTCTTTCTTTCTTTCTTTCTTTCTTTCTTTCTTTCTTTCTTTCTTTCTTTCTTTCTTTCTTTCTTCTCTTTCTTTCTCTCTTTCTTTCTCTCTTTCTTTCTCTCTTTCTTTCTCTCTTTCTCTCTTTCTTTCTCTCTTTCTTTTCTTTCTCTCTTTCTTTCTTTCTCTCTTTCTCTCTTTCTCTCTTTCTCTCTTTCTCTCTCTCTCTCTTTCTCTCTCTCTTTCTCTCTCTTTCTCTCTTTCTTTCTCTCTTTCTCTCTTTCTCTCTCTCTTTCTTTCTCTCTCTCTTTCTCTCTTTCTCTCTTTCTCTCTCTTTCTCTCTCTCTTTCTCTCTCTTTCTCTCTTTCTTTCTCTCTTTCTCTCTTTCTCTCTCTCTTTCTCTCTTTCTTTCTCTCTCTCTTTCTTTCTCTCTCTCTTTCTCTCTCTCTTTCTCTCTCTCTTTCTCTCTCTTTCTCTCTTTCTTTCTCTCTTTCTCTCTTTCTTTCTCTCTTTCTCTCTTTCTTTCTCTCTTTCTCCCTCTCTTTCTCCCTCTCTTTCTCCCTCTCTCTCTTTCTTTCTTTCCCAACATCAAGCTGCAGTCCTCAAATAGCACCAAGATGATGATCATGATGATGATGAGGAACACTTCTAGCAAACAGAACCAATTACTTTTAGTTACAAACTGAACTATTGGATTCAAGTTTGTTGTTCTCTTCCAAAAAATATATACAGTGCATTAATTCTGACCATCTGTAAGGATTAATTAACAAAATTGGAGAGAATACCAGAGAAGCTAATTCATTCCTTTTAATCCAAATTTTATCTCATCTTTATTTTTAAATACTTAAATGGTTAGGACAGCAACCATGATTGCAGAAAAAAAAAATCTGCCTTTAGTTAACGTGTGCTACTCCAAGTGAAAAACAATATAATTACTTGCAAATACCTGCTGATTTAGCTGTTTGGATAGGACTATCAAAAGAATCCAAGAACTAATTGTCTGGTTTCAGGAAGACTGAAGTCCCCACTCCCTTATGCTTTTTGGAAATGTTAGTCTTTCTTAACTCAGTGACGATAATGTTGGTGGGGTTTTTTGTTGTTGTTTTTTTTTTTTTAAGAATCTTTAAAAGAATTGACATGCATCAGACTATCCCAAAAAGAGAAACAGTTTTCATATGCTGTGAGTACAAGATCACCTCCCCTAGAGAGACGGTGTGCATTATGCCTTTTTTACGCTTTTAATTTAAAGTACACTGAACTAAGCTTCTGAGAAATTGTGTACTATTCAGCAAGCATAATCTTTCCACAATTTACTTCGAACAAAATTCATCCTTTATCCATTAAGGTGTTTATTCTCATACTGAAGATATAAAATGACCTCTTAGTTACAGAAACTTCCCTTTGCCTATTTAAGGATCTCAAGTCTGAATACTTGTAAAGTGAAAGGAAAATATTTCCAAAGCATAGCAATGCATTTGTTTGTTCAGATGGTTTTCTTTCCTTTTTCTCCATTTAATTTTAACACAACAAAGCATTAAAAAAATATGAAAGCAGCAAAAATATGAAGGCAAGACTAAAATCCAGGACTCCTGCTCTTAAACGAGTGCACCAATGACTACGCTGCTGATAGACGCTGCTTTAACTCTCCTGCCTTGGCTCCGTGAACCTTGCACTCTATTCTTCAAAAGGCCTAGGTCTGACAATAAAGGTGAATAGAAAACTCACATGCTGTTAGATGATGAAGGGTGTTGTGCCAGGGGTCGACACAGGTTGGTTTTCCTGTAGGGCCCTAAAGGGAATACCACTGTGTTGTCTTCACACTACACAGAGAAGGAAAACAAATGCACTGAAGAGATCTGAGCCAAGTGCCTAAGCTCCACAGGAGTGGCAGGATGTCAAGGACATGTCTGTGTTCAGCATCTCCTATTTATCCTTATTTAGCTCGGATTGCTGAGATGGTTCTTAAATGCCTACCTCTTGTCAAAATTTTAGCAGGAACCTAAGAGTCTAACTTTGGTTTTAGAGATCTAGTCTGGGGACCAAAGAGCTAAAAGCTCAGTGTCATATTGCCTGAATTGCAGGGTGCCATACCTTCCCTGGCTTTGTCTCTATAAGTTTATCAAACATTTTATCAACAACAACCATTTTTTTCCAAGCCCATAGCCACAAAAGCAGACAGTGAAGAAGTGCCAGAGAGAATATTAACAAGAGAACTCAAAGTCGATTTAAAAAATAGTGGAAAATCTAGCAGGTTGAAATATTTTTCCATGTAGCTGGTAAGAAATAACTAAAAAGGGAAAGAACTGGAGTAACCATTACATTCAAAGAAAAGTTCTAAGATAAATTCCGAATCATATATTCACTGTCTAAGAGAGAGTCACAATAGTCTGAACCAGGCTGCTTTCTCACCCACTGCTGAAATCGCAGTACTGAAGACAGGAGTCCATACTATGAAGCACACTGTGTAAATGGGGCACTACATCACAGTAGCTTTAGTATAAAGTATAATACACACAACAGGAAACTATGTCAGAAGTGTCAAATGCAAATTCTGTTCAACATGCAGAATAATCTCTCTCATTTGTGTTCACCTTTGGCCCCAGTTCTTCAAAGACTGCTCTCCTAGCTGTGATAACATGGGCTGTGTGTGAAAAGCGATAGATAGAGGGTTTGAGGATCTTGTTATAAGGACTTTCTTGGAATTTTTTTGAACCATATTCATGGTGAATAAAATTCAGAACAATAAGCAGAAGATGCAGTTAACCATCTCAAGGTTCAAAAGGAGTGTTAGAGATACACAAGACTCATACTTGCGCTCCACATACGGTCAGGTGTCAGTTCTGAAAATTACCAAGATCTCTGGTGTAACCACTTTGAGCCATCCATGACTCTCCCCAAACCTCCTGTCTAGTAGCACATCTGGATCCCTTTTCTGCAATCTGAACTGTCAGGGAACTTCTGTTGAAACAGAGGTCTGGAATTTGCAGCTTAGAGTGTACTTGCAGCTAGGCAAAACATTCCTTGTACAGGAAACTGTGAACCCTCTGTCTCTGAGCTTTCAAATGCAGCTATGTTGGGCCTGTAGACAATGCCATGACTTGCCCAAATTCATAAAGAGTTCTTATTGTTATTCTATGGTCTTGATGTCTATTGCAGATAATATATATAAAGATTTATTCTTGGCAGTGATTTTCTTCTCATTAGGCTGTCAATCTGCAAAATGATTGCCCCCTTTTACCCACACTGGTGTCTGCCTCACCTGAAAGAAACGACTAAGCTCTGTGTAACAGAACTGACCCTAAAAGTGGCTTGAAGCCCATAATGCCAAAAGTCAGCTTGATTCCCAGAAAAAAATTAGTTCAGAACTACTGCCAGATTTATAGGCTTGAGATCACACAAGCTCGTGTGAAAGCCCCTCCTTTCTGTGATGTGCTTGGAGCCTTCCTACATACCCTAAGGGGTAACAGAAAATGAAGATCTCAGACAATACAATTGCTTTGTGTAGAAATTACACTAGGGGAACTGCAAAAGCTTAAAAGACACTGACATTTGGGACAAAGGTAAGGAAAAGAGTCCAAGGAAATGGATTGATGTTGATCATGGTGCATGGCTGCAAATTAAGAAGAAACTCTCAGGTTGTGCAAGAAGAAGGAAGACATGGAAATGAAGCATGAAGAAAGAAAAGGGGAAAAAAAAGGACAGTATGTAAGAAAGGATGCAAATGGGAGGAAGAAGAATCTAAAGACAAAAGATGAGAGCATTGCACTAGAAAGCAAGAATAAAGAGAAAGATGGGACTGTAACAAACTGAAAGGACTATGGAAATAGAACAAATGGCAAATGAGATGGCATTTTTCATGAGGTTTTTATATGTAACTATGTTTATTGCCGTAGCTCAAAAGTGGAAGAAAGGAAGGGATATGTCTCTTGTCATTCTTGCATGGCTGCAACTGGACACTATCCACATCCATATTTCCATTCATAGTACTGCAATTATTTTACACTCCCTCTCCCAGGCAGCAATGAACCTATGCAAATCACACAAGCATCTTATTGATGTATCTAGAGATTAAGTGCAGACTATCAGCAAGCCAAGAGGAGATGTTCTATGCCACAATTTCTAAATAAACCTACAAAAGCTAGGTATGGGATTCCTCTTTAAATGCATTAGGATCAAAATATTTATCACTGTTTTAGGAAATGCAACTCAGAAAATATTAAATATATGATGTATTGTTACATGAAAAAGGGAGCAAGAATGGTAGATAAATGATATATCTTCTACTAGTGTCATTAAAAGATAAATATTTGGCAACATGCTATTGAGTTCCTTCCTTCAACAACTAAAGCAAACCTGGGTGGACATAAACAATAGGGTCACAGCTAAAATCCCAGTGATGTACAGAGGCAGATGTTTGCTGTCTGTTATCAATAATCTTTTATCTTCCCTTTGAAGCTAATCTATCCATCAAGTTGTACAAACCTCAACACATGTTTTTCTGATTTCATTTTCAGAAAGGAAAAAAAATCCTTTTTTTTCTTTTTTTGGTATACCAGTGGAGGCTTTTCTTCTTTTCCTACTGATCATATATCTTTGGAGTACTGAGTTGCAGGCACTCATGGAAAAAAAAATGACAGCCTTTGTTGGTCTTCTCAAACATTTAGAAAAAAAAATTTAAAAAGGCAAATTACTTCTACATTAGTGGCACTCTATCTAAACCTTTAAAATACGGATTAGAAAAATATTTGAAAATATTAACTTCTCATTCTCCCAACATGAACAGTAAGGTAATATAACTTGGATGGCAATAGGTATCTGCTTCTTGGGAGAAAAACCTCTCAGTCTTGGAGGTGAGGATCACAGAATCACAAAATCACAAAATGCTTGTGGTTGGAGGGGACCTCTGGAGATCACCTAGTCCAACCCACCTGCTAAAACAGGTTCACCTAGAGCAGATTGAACAGGACTGTGTCCGGGCGGGTTTTGAATGTCTCCGGAGAAGGAGACTCCACAACCTCCCTAGGCAGCCTGTAATCTGTTCAAACAAACAGCAGTCAACAGACACTTCCTCTGAGCTTTGAACAGACTTTATTTAATTTTTTTAAATCTCAAGAAGTTTGCTCTGTTTTCTGCAGGCTTCACTACAGCCCAGTGCTGGCATGCAAAGAACATATATATGTTCACCTTGGTATTTTTCTGACTTATAAGTTAGAAGCAGAGATTTCCTGAGAAAGCCTGATCCCACATGCAGTATGGTGCATGCCTTTCAATAAATCCCATTGCACCCCTTTCCACATCTGAGTTTGTCTGGTTATTTTGTGGGAAACACAAAATATCTATTAATGCAAAATTTTACAACAACTTTACCTTTTAAGAACTTTTTTACCACACATCATGTTTAAATGATTAGAAGTAGTGGATTAGCCACAGAACAATGATACTGAAATGATAAGTGAGGAAAAGTACAAGGAAAATGTGTCAATCAAAATACATTTCTGAAAGTCTACTGAGTAAATACAAATGAGAAAAAGGGACACTTTTAAATCTTCCCTTCCTGAATTTATTTTAAATGTCAGACAATTTTGTGCTACAAAGTTGGAAGGGGTTTGCTTACAGTTCATTCAGGATTAATTGGCTTTCTGCTCATTGGGTGTCAAAAGAAAATTTTACTTTAGGGACAGCACAGGAATTTCCAGCTGCTTTAGCCTAACTTACGTGAGATACTAATGGAAACATGAATTTTAGCTGTGAGGTCACGGTTTCCCAAAGGAACCTGTGAATAAACCTTTGTGACGAGCCTATTGTATAGAGGCAAAGAGTGGTTTTATTCTGAAATATATATTACAACTGAGAAGACCAATGAGCTAAATAAAGACTGCATCCTCAGATAAAGCTAAGCTAGACTGGAAAGCTAGACAGAAGAGTATACAAGGTTAAGGTTTTAGATACATGAACAAGGCTATCTGCAGTCTGGGTCATTTCAAGGTACTGCGGTTTACATCTCTTTCTATATGGCTTCCCAAATATACTATTTCTAAAGCAGCAGAAAATAAACAGCTGAAATATCTTTTAAATGAAATATGGTTTGTACTGCTGTAGAGAAGGCCTAAAATTGAAGATACCATTAGAAGCATGGGAAAACAGAAAATAAAGCCTTTAATTAATTTATAAAATATAATTCATCACAAGAAGTACTTTTACAAGCCATTGTGATATTTTTAAGAAAGTCGCTCACAGTTCACAAATCATTTAAATGTCATGGGCCACATTACCAGTAGGAATCCTATGACTACTCAATGTTTGTAAAGGTGAGCATAGAAACTGGAAAAAATTTCTGCCGTGTGCATCTTACATGTTCTGGGTGTTCGGTGTATCTAGTATCCAACTAGAAGCTGATAAAGTCATAAAAACAATAATAATGAAAGATGGATTTCTTTTTTGCTTAAATAAATACATGATTTCATTAGTAAAGTGAAAATTTCTGAACATCTTACTCAAGCTGCTACAACTAGCAAAATGGATGCACTCTGGAAGGACATGTCCACACACAGAAATATGTGGTGCAAGGCCATGCATCAGTATTTCTCTGAGCTATTGAGAAAAAAAACCAAACTAAACCAAACCAACAAACAAAAACAAATAAAACAAACAAAAACAACCAAACAAAACAACCAACCAAACAAACAAAACCTCTCTTTGCCTGAGTCCGTAAATAAGGAGAAAGATCCCAAAACCTGAAACTAATAATCACCCCTTTTTTTCTAATGCAAGAGATTTCTTCTGTGGGTTAACAGCATTTCTGGAATTGGATAATATATCCAATTATGACATATGCTGAGCACTAAATTTGACAGCGCCCACAGTCAGCAATGAAGGCTACTCAGCCTGAAACTGGAGGGAAACTTTTATCCGCACAGTAGCTATCGTTTTGTGTTGCAGATGTCATTACAGACTCCTGACGCAGATCGGCCTCCTCTGAACTGGAAGTTAAATGAGTAAGTGCAAATGTTGCAGATGCAGCAGTTGTGCACATTGGGAGCCTTGTGATTACCCCAAGCTGCTTTCTTAGTCTAAACCTAATTCAGTCACAAAGACGGCTTGTCCTTTTGTTCCTGAGAGGCAAGTGACCTCATTGAAACATTCACAATCTGCTGCTGCCCTTCAGGAACACGCTTTCAAAGCAAGACACCCGGTTCAGGCTTAGAAAAACTTTGGTCTCTGTTTTGTGCTCAGTCTGCTTCTAAGGTGCATTTTAAAAAGGCTGTCAACATTGTGTATCTCAGCTGCTTTCTATGTAAGTGCGCCAGCTTAACTTCCTCACGTGTCCACCCCACCCCCCTGTTAAGATACAACTCCAAACCTTTTCAGTAGGTCAGCTAGCGTGACAAAAGGAACCAGTTACAACTCTGTTAGCAACTACCAATCTTCTAAGCCCCTCCGTTACCCAGCTACCAAAGGTTCAACTATGAGAGCTACCATTTACTCAACACTGGATGCTTCTGTGGTCCTGCACTCCTCAGGGCATCAAAGCCATGACTTGAGAGAGATCACCACTGTTTTGCTGCACAGGACAGGAATCTGATTTTTGTGCTATGTAGAGGCAATGGATGCCCAGCCACAAGAACGTACAACAACAGTGCTTGTTTACAGTGTAAGATGTAGCAGGAGCTGCACTAGCAAAACGGATAGACCAAGAGTGTTGTGGAATAAAAATCTCCTTGAAAACAAAAAAAAACCCCTTGCTCTGAGTAAGTGCTGAACTTCACAAGAGAAAAAGATTTTTCTTCACTCAATAAAGGCCAACGTTCTCAGAAAGAAGGCTTTGCCTTTCAGGGAAATGTTTATTTCTATTATTTGTTTTCCCCACACGGAAGTATATGAAAAGAGTTTCCTCTTTCTAGCTTGATGTCATTCACACTAGCCACTGTAATTATTGAAACAGTCATGTACTAAAAATAACCTCATTGTCCCTCAAGCAGAAAAAAAATGTAAAGAAGTTGTTTTGTTTTGCTTTGTTGTCCTTTGGAGTAATCTACTGAGTGATATATATTTAGTCTTTCATGACAAAGGTTACTGGAGAAGGTTATTTCACTGCAGGTCCCTGTGTTTCTCTGGATTCCTTCTTACTGACACCATTCTTGATCTAAACCTTTGGGTTCAACACAGAAATAGCACTGGGATGCGCTGGGATGCATTTGGTGAAAGAAGAAGGCGATGGACAATAATCTGTTGCATCAGTTGACGTTTTCTGAGAACTTCAGTTCTGCTGAGCACAGCACACTGCTGACAACTCCAGCAGGGACAGAGATGTTGGTTCTATGTCTGAGGTCTCAGAGGGCTGCATGCATGGGTCAAAGAGAGCAGGCAAGAACTGTCCTGCCCAACAGCCATCCCTGTGTCCTCTTGGTCCTCTCTGGCAATATCAATAAGGTGACACAGGGAGGGTGTTTTTGGTTCAGTCTTTTTTTTTTTTTTCACTGAAGAGAGAAAAGTCAAATGCTTTAATGGCAACTCCCCAGTGACCCAGCTGGGGTCAGGATTTCTGATAAGAAGGAAAGAAAATACCTCTTGGTACCACAAGGCAACTGGGTTTCACAAAATCCTGGAAATAAGGAGATAGAATTACAGGTGAAGAAAGTTTTGATTGACTACTTGGAAAGCTTAATAAAAGTGGAAATCATCAAATGGTGGAGTATTTACTCAAAGGACATGAGGGAAATTTGAACAGCAGGGAAGGTGGAAGTCATGCTCATAGAAACATCAGAAATATGCACTGTTGTGAGCAATGCTGCATGGGAGGGGTATAGGTCAGCTGAGCCTGTAAGCTTTTTCCACATCTAACTTTAGCTTTAGACATTTAACAAAGCCACACCTAAAACTCTGAGGCAGCCATCACTAATCACGGTGTCGACAGAATTACCATGACTAATTGTGGGAGCCCAGATGCTGGTGATGGAAAAGTCCTATGAGGCCATCAATCCATGCCTTGGAGAATGCCTGACTGAAGATGTTGTCACAGGATGGAACATTTTCTATTTAAAGAATGGGGCTGGGTGTCAGAAAACAAAGGCTCTGTGCCTGGTTTGCTCTTGACTTCCTGCATCAGTTTCTGCAAAGCGACATGGACTTTTTGTACTTAAGTTCCACCATCTATAAAATCTAGAAAATCAGTACAACACTTATCTACCTCACTATGTGGCTCTGAATTCTAGCACACGCTAGAATCCAGAGGTCTTTATTGTGGAAATCACTGTACACAGAATAATTTCTTATTCCTGTTGCACTTTTCTAAGTCTATTGCCAGACAGCAGTGTTCAAGAGTGTAACCTGGGCAAACCTGGCTTTGTTGTAAATAGATATTCTCACCTACTTTTAAAAGATATAATAGATAGTACAAGTAACCTGAGATTCTCCTGGAAGCTCTCAAATCCAAAACATTTTTTAATTTTTTCATGAGTGTTCTTTACTCTCTTTTTCCATCACTGGTTTTTATTTTTAAATCACAGTAAACAGTTAATGAGAAATTGAAGATTTAAAGTTATCAGGGAAAATGCGTATCTGTTTTCAACAATAGTTTAAATAAATTCATTTAATTATATGCCACAAGGTAGGAATCTGGCACTACTTTATTATATCTGCTGATCTTTGGCAACAACAGCTGCTGTACTCAGAGTTAGTTATATATTTTCCTGACAAGTTATCGTGGCTGCATGCGAAAGAATCAATCAGCCATCAGACTGATGCTTCACCTGTCAATGCTGAACACTTGCTTTAGTGATCTCACTTTGCTCCTGCAGACAACATGGCAGCCACAGATATAATAAAATATTTTTCCTGTACATCTTCTAAGAGCTCCATTTCTTAAAAGATATTGCAGAGATTTTATCTTGACAGTAGGAAGGAGAAATATATCATCCTCACCATTTCCCATTTCATTTTACTAGCACTGTATCATATTCATATAGTGAAAAAGCTTTGTAGGTGATAAAATCTTATTTTATTAGTACTGTCTTATGGTCAGTAAGCTCATATGATAATGTGCTAGTGCAGAAAAAAGAAAGGAACATTATTTTCATAACATTGTGTCATAGTCTGTCAGTGCTTCTGTGCTTTTAAAATTTAGAAGATGATCTGCTGAATTTATAGGCCAAAAGCCTAAGTGTGTGACAAATTAATATAAAAATAACTTATTAATCCCACACACTATGAGATTAAAAAAATATATTTTTTAGTGCTAGACAAAAAAAAATTCAATATATTTTATTTTCATTAGAAAGATCTCCCACAGGCTTTTTGGTGGAAAGAAACAAGTACTCTGTAGCAGTTACTGGAATTTGGGGCACATACTGGTATTCACCTTCATCTCACTAATGCCGTACATAAATTTTAGTACAAAATGAACCTCCTTCTAGAGGCAGTTTCTAGCTTAAGTAGCACAGACTTTGATATTTAACTTTTAAACATCGAAAGTTATAGTAGATTAATTGCATCCTTAGTTGTTTGTCTGAGGACACCAATGACCAGACAGCAGTGTGGGATCTATGATGCATTAGATAGAAAAGGATCCTATATAGCACATATACATGATTAAATAAAAATGTAATAATTATTATCACATATTAATACAGATTTTCCAACTGGAATTGGGATTTGGATTGTTATTTAACCCTCTTTGCACCAGAGACCAGTACTTGTGGACTCGTGATGGTTATCAAGTTTTGAGCTCCCCAGTATAAAAAAGACAATGACACATAGAGGCAAATCCAGCTAAAGGCCAAGGTAGCTAGAAGACTGGAAAACATGACACATGCAAAAAGGGTGAGGGAACTCTTTGTATTTAGTGCTAAGAAGAGAAGGGTAAGGCGACACTTCCTTGCTGCCTATAGCTACTGGAACACAGGATGCAGAGAAGATGGAGTCAAACTTTTCGCAGACATGCACCAGGATAGGATGAAAGGCAACAAATACAAGATGCAATGAGGGAAATTCCAACTAGGTGTGAGCAAAAAGAAATGTACTCTGACAATATATGGAAGAGGAGAGGCTCTGTGGAGTTTCTGTGCTTGTTTATAATCAAAACCCGGCTCCATGCTGCGCTGAGCAACCTGTTACCTGGCCGTGCACTCACCAGGGGATTGGATCTGGTGGCCTCCAGAAGTCCCTTCCAGCACAAATTACTCTGTTGTACTAAACTGTCCATGGCCATTCATCTAAAAAATGAGAGCTTAGCATCAAAACCCCTTGCCTTCTTACAAGATTTACAAAGTCTTTAAATTCATTGATTTATGTACACGTGGAAGAATCATGCCCCCATCAATCTTATTCAGTTCAATAAAGCAAATTTTACTGGATTGTCTGGAAAATATCAAGGCACTCATAATCCTTGCTGAGTGAGTGTCAGTGAGAAAACACATCCAGTAAATAATACAACTGGATTTACAACAAAAAGGATCTGTGTTACATGTTACTATTAGATTTTGTGTTACACTAGCATCCAGGTTAAGTCTACATGGTTCACCAAAAGACTATCAGGATCATAACTTTTTAGATAATTGCTATACATTTTTTATAGTACAGTATAGTATAGTATAGTATAGTATAGTATAGTATAGTATAGTATAGTATAGAAATGAATTTTTAAAATAATTTTTAATGAAGTACTTTGTAATCTGATGTAGCAATTAGAATCCCCAATGGTACACTGAAACTTTATTTTGAAGGCATTTCCTCTTCCTTCCACTTACGAGTAGAGGGAGGAAGATTTATTTTTAAATTATTTTTGCTGATCCTTTTCATGCCATTTATCAATGGCATCATAAATCCTTTATTTAGCAGTGGTGTTTTTGATCTTTTGTACCAACATTTGTCTTTGGGAAACTTAAGACTTTCGCCCTACTATAGCATACATCAGAAAAAGAAAGACTGCGTGTTTTTATTTGCCTGCTTAATAACATGTAATAATAAATATTCATTTAGGAGTAGTAGGATATCCAGTGTAAAGTGTCAACTTCTTACACTAATGGTGGTTATTACACTTTGTAATTAAACTAAAATTAAATATTACACATATTGAAATGCCTAGAAGTCAAATATTCTGCAGCCTGCACAATAAAAATATGCGTGATGGTTAAGCTTGCATAACAAAATGAGAAAAAAAAAAATCTACATTCCTTAATAAAATCGTATATCCATTAAGGTGATATCTCTGTGCTTATCAGGAACATAAAATCAGCAGATTTTATATAAAAGGAACAGTAGAGAAAAGATGTCACCCTAAATAAACTAAATTGAAGTAATCAGTTTGATTCTTCTGTTTTGCATCCATATTGATTTTATAGCTTTTTAACATTTAATTTGGACTTAATCTTACATTTTGTCATTACTCAGCCCTAAAATCCAGGAGGTCATTCCATATCTTGTCATGTGAGCTGAAAGAGGTATTAGCATGTTTCTCTCTCCTTTATTTTTACTGAGTTTATAGTTCAAACAACTTTAAAATCTCAAATTTCATTTGAGACCGGCACATAAATTCAACCTATGCTTTGACTTTACAGCAATATTTTGGGCAATGTTACAGTTTCATGCGATTTCACTAAGGCTATTTCATCTAGTTCTTGATTTCACATATTATTAAATCCCTTCTAGTATAATCCTCTTCAGAAATATTATTATGCAATCAGGTTATATCATATTACTTTTTTTGAGAGTGCAACATTTATTGTATTAGTGAGAGCAAAATCTGGCAGTCCGGATATGATCTGAAACCAATATTTCAGTTTTTATATATCCCAAATTATGAAGGCAGCTCCTAAGATAGTAATTCCTGTCCAGAGAAAATTAAGATTGGTGAACTATATTTCAATTTTTTAAAAATTGAAAATGACTTTTAAATGAAAAACATAATTTTCACAAAAGAATGTACCATATCTAGAGTTTCTCAATAAAGATGTGCAGTAAAGATGGGGTAGAAGAGGCAGAAATAAAGGCTTCGAATTTGCACTTAGAAGGCAAAGTTTGGTCCACATTTAGGGGCTGCCTGTTAAGCAAATTACTTTCCAGTGGTAATTCAGCTCCTTTCCATAAGAGGGACAGACATTTTAGGGGAGTACAAACCTTCTCTGTCTGTCCTTTTCTTTCAGCGTGATCCATGCTCCATCCCATTCTATCTTAAAGAATATCTCAAGGTAATGGCATAGGTATAGGAGCAATCCACAGCTATGAGATGCTTCTGCAAAAATATTTTATGGAAAAGGAATTTATGCCTTCTTTATGACTCCAGTGTAGCAGCCTAAATTGTGTTATCTAGAGTACAGTGCTTTAAAATATTGCAGTGTTGTTTGTCCACTGCCACCCAAGTGACACCCGTGTGGGAATACACCTTGTCTCCCCTAAAGCAATGAGACTGTGTACCCTTTCGTTGGAAATGTGGGACTAAAGATATAGAGGGATGGAAAGGGGCTGCACAGTGCCCAGGCCTTGCCACTGTACAGGCTTGGGATGCAACATGCACCCAACCCAGAACTCTGGGCTCTTCTGCAACCCAGGCACTATATCATGGCCCCACGGCATTGCTTAAAAAATACAGAGATGCATCTCACAATCGCAATGCAAATCCTGATTGTTCCAGTCCCCACAGGGCTCAAGGACATTACCTAATGTCAAGAGTCGACACATTCACAAGCTGGGTAAACTCAACGAATTTCCAAATGCGATTTGCAATGCAAATGCTTGTGGATTTGCATTCCTCCCATCCCAAAGCAGCAAAAAAGACATATGCAAATATTTAAATTCTAACATCGAATTTTCTCCCTGTTCATGGCAGCCTTGACCTTTCCACTCCCAACCGGGAGAATTAAAAAAGGTTTGAGTATCTCTACAACTACTCAAAACACCACCACATATAAAACAAATTGCATAAATGGAACATCACTGTAACTGTTGCTGAAATAAATTTCCCTTCTCATTTGTGAAGCACACTTAAGCAGGAGGCAAAATGTTGTGAGAAGCAGTACATAAAAGAGATAATTGAATTAATTAAAAAAAAACATCACAGAGAAGTCACGCTGAGGCAGATCACTGATGTGGAGACTGGGGGAGTCTCTGCTGTGTAACCAGGGGATTTCCCAGCAGCTTGTCCCACCTCAAGGTGAACACGAGGTGCTGGGGAATGAATGAACAAAATAGTTCCTTGGTGCTTTCAATTTGAGGATTTTCATAATCGTCAGTGAGAAAGGTTCATATACCGTACAACTCTGAGGATGTAAAGTACTGCCCCTTAAAGGAAAGGAAAGAGAAAATGAATCTTCTGTGACCTGCTTAAAGCTGTTTAGTGTAATAACTGTTTAGCAGAGAGGAGACTGCAGCTGGAAGAGCTCAGCCAGGTTTACACATCCAGGCAGATACGGGCAGAGAATGGAAGTGTTTGGGCCAGTCAGAGTAGAAACAACAGGACTGAGAGAACACGGGGGATGCAAAAAGAAGACACTGAGTTTTTGACACTAGCAAGAATATGGTATTGTGTCTCTGCAGGTAAAACACAAGGTGTCTGAGAGAGGACCTGGAAACATAAATGTCTCTGAGGATGACAGCATGTCTGAGAGGCTCTCTTTGGGGGTTAGGGATGAAATGTGGCAACGGGAGTTTCTGCGTGTAGGTGTCAGGCAGTAGTAGAGCAGGCATCTGTGTGGGGATGAGTATGAGTGTTGGGAGTGGAGGAGGAAGCATTATAAGACGCAGTTCGCACTCTAGGAGACAAAATATTAGGGACGCGAAGCAACAGAAGGCAAGCAGAATAGCAAGCGGAGATAAATAGTACTACGAAGTTGGATGAGGAAAAACATTCCACAAGAGGGATGATATTCTAATATTAAAGAAATGAAACTGAAAGATAACTCACAAACCAAAGGAAGAAGCAGCAAAAAAAGGTACCCCTGTAGAGGAGAAAAGTAATACTGGAATGAAATAGATCTAAGAAAGCATAAACAGGAATGAGAATAGCATGAGCCTGCAGCAATCTTCAGAAATTATTCCTTGTGAGAGTTATGTAGCTAGGTAGGATTCTGTGAACGTGTGTCTCAATCTGCATAGAAAATGTCATATGATATTTGGGTCACAAGCCATCTGCCTTTATCCCATTCATTTTTCATGTTTTCACTGGATAGACAGTATGAAACATGAAATTCCTCCTCCACTCACAGTACCTACAACAAAAAATCTGTAGCTATTATACACTGAATTTTATAAGATGAGGGTGTCTTCCTCCTATAGCTATGTGCAGTTTGGGTGTCTATTATAAGGAAGAAAATGTACCTGAAATATGCATAATTTTGTAAGGGTGTCTTGGGTGAAAGCAATGACATTGTCAGGAAATTTTGAACTCTTTTATCATTATCAGGAGATACTAATTCTCTCTGATAGTTTTTCTGTGATGAAGCAAGCAGTTTCGTTTGTAGAGACTACGCCATGACAGGCAATTTCAGCAGATACAAGGAGTCTGCCAGCACTCTTTCGGCTCTTGCTGCAGATTTGCTGGCCTGGGGAACCGCGATGCACAGCGTCCTCCTACCAGCATCACTGGCAGCTCAACAGCAGGGACGCAGACCATGCCTCCCTCCACTCGCTTTCTTGCCCCGGAGAAACTGCGGTTAAACACAAAGCACCATGAAGGCCAGATCTGACGTGTAGATCCGCTGCCTGCTCCCGGTCTCCTCTCAGTCAACCCCAGCGGGCAGTTGCCTGGGACAGCGATGGGAGCAGCGCAACAGGGGCAGAGCCAGCGCTTTCCAAGAGCAGCTTAGGAAGAACCTGGTTAACAGAATGACTTTCATAATTGAATAACTTCTGCTGTCTGTTGGAAAGAGGTTTCATTTCTGCCTGTTGTTTTTTGGTTTTGTTTGTTTGTGGTTTGTTTTTTTTTTTTGGGGGGGGGGTGGTGTGGTGTGGGGTTTTTCTGGTTTTGTTTTGTGGGTTTTTTTTTTTGTTTTTTTGCTTTTTCGTTTTTGTTTTTTGGGGGAGTGGGGTGGTGGAGTATTCAGTTTTGCTGTGGAAAGCAGTGCTCTTTTCTTTGTGTTTCAGAGAAGAGGACATTAAAAGCCTGTGTGAGATGTGTTACGTCAGGAAGATCATGCAGTACCTTGAAATTATCTTCTTACGGCATGCAGCAAATGGGAACTGCTCATTCAGTCCTCGGGAAGCTACAGCATCTGATTACTCTGTCTCAGTGTTGGCAGCAAGGTGTTGCCCCTTGCTCAGTGTTTCCAAGTGGGTAATATTAGTGCCACAGTCCCAGATTCCCGGGACATTACAGGGGACTAAAGTGATGTTTTAATCAATTATTTGAACATGGCTTCTAAGAGACTCAGGTTTGCAAAGAGTGTTAAATTTAGGTAAGGCTGCACTACCCCTACAAACAGCTTTAAGTATAGAAAAGGAAAAAAACATCTTTCCAAAGCATTGCATGACTGCTTTCCACTTGGACTCAGTCACACTTTCAACAAAGGGTTACACATTTATGTAATGCTAAATGCTTTTACTACTTCAGCTGAAGTTACTAAACTGTACGAGTGTTTCCAGTATGGGCCCGGGCTACCCTGAGACATCCACCTCATAGGAAAGGCAGTTTTTCTGCACATCACCAGCAACTGTAAATTTTATTATGTTTTTGATTAATTGAAGGAAGGATCTCAAGGACCAGGAGGAATTAGAATAAATTTTTCCTAAGGATAGCATTTGTAAAGACAGCAAATTTTGAAAAATCTTTATTAGTATATTTTGAGGAAAGTTATTTTTTCCTAGGAAAGGAATACACATACAATCCCTGCAGGGCTCTTTATGGCTGATGGAGTGCCCTCCTGCAAGAATGGAAAGGAAGGTAAATCAGTTGAATTTGAGATTAGTTTCTGAAAATACAAGGCCTACAGTCACTCCTGCCTCTTTCAACAGTTAAAATGTAGAGCTCCTGTGAGAGCTTTCAGTGTAAATGTGAAACTTTGTAATAGATTTTACTGTTCTATTTGCATTGCAGCACATCTTGAATCCCTCTTTATGTAGTTTGACACGTTACTGAAATAGATACAAGTAATGAAACAGCCAATGCCACTAAGAAGCTTGCGCTGCAGATAAATGACAACTTAATCACCCTTGCCAGTTGGAAAATACAGTATATTCTTAAGATTTTAGCAGGTTACAATGAAAAAATATATATATACACCTTTGGTATCTGTATACACCCCTCTGATATTTTATTGTCTTAGAATATCAAGGAACCAGACCACCAGATTAAAGCACCCTTGGACTGGCAGAACATTTTTTGGAGAATGATGGGGCATGAGATGGTGGGCACGAATTCTCGAGGCAAAGTGTTCACTCCACAGGAAAACTTGAGCCTGTCCTAGTTTTAGTTCACACCACTTATCACCAGTTTGTTGGCATCCCACACCTTTCTAAGATGTGTGATAAGTACTCTATGAACAGAAAGAATATGTAGCCCAATAAATAGGTTTTACTCTTCCCTTCAAAACCAGAAATCATGAAGGACATGGTATTCCTTTCAACAGTCACCTGTTGACCCTACTTTGTTGTACACAGACCTTTGTTAATTAGGTGGGATGTGCAGGCAGCCGCTTTATGGTACAGATTTGTGGAATATGACTAAGAGCCCCCTTGTCCATACATATGACTCACATCAGCAAAGTGGAATTCTTCAAAGGCTGTGTACATTTTTTAAATCAAATCAAGTTTTATTGTCAGCCACCTCATCAGTCCAGCTCTAAGAAAGAGTTAGAGCAGGACTAAGCAAGTCTCACACAACTGAAGATATTTTCACATCTGTGTCCTGTGTACCTGTCCTGGCAGGGCACTGAGCCTGAGCAATTACAAATTGCCTCTCAGATGGGCTTATCAGCTCAGGCAGAAGGCTTTGGCTCAGCCAACAGTCAGCACCCATCCGGGTATTAGGTGGATGCAAAAGTAATTGCGGTTTTGGACTGTGAATTTTAAATAATTATAACTAGGCTCAAACACATCTTTATTAAGCAAAATAGGAACGATTACAATCAACATATATTCACAAAAGAGAAGTAAGTTTGTTTATTCCTGTAGTGTAAAAATCTGTGCTTTGAGATTCAATGAACCCTTGGAAAGCTTTTTCTGCATCCTCCTGGTTTTGGAAGTGTTTTCTCTGCAAAAAGTTATTGAGATGCTTGAAGAAGTGGTAGTCAGTTGGCGAGAGGTGAAATTTTGAACTCAAATAAGAAAACCATTAACATTTGCTTTTCGTCTAACATAATTTACATAATCTAAAAGAAATATAAAATAAACAGCAAGTAATAAGTCAGTAGCAAAAAAAGATATAAAGCGAGAAAAGTGCATTAAAATGATGTATAACATAACCACATTTATTTAAGAATGTATTTCAATATCAAACAGCAAATTTCTACAATGCAAAAACTGCAGTTCCATTTGCATCAAGCTAATAGATACCCCCTAGGCTATAAAGCATGAAACCCAGGTGGAATAATTGTTAAGACACAGATGTGATCAAGTGCACTTGTAACCCAGCTCTTACTTGAGCTTGGTGAGTTGTCCTGCAGCAGAGGCCATTTACCTCGTATGCCAAACTTGAGAAGCTGAGCTTCGGCTTCCTCTCCCTCCCACAGAGCTCCCAGCAAGCTACTCAGACTGACAGGGTTAGGAGTCTGAATCCAATGTAATGGTATGCCTCACCTGCATCCTCTTCCATTGTCCAACACATAGTTTCAAACTCAGTACAATTATCTGTTTGCACAAAATATGGAAACATACTTATGACAGTCCTCAGTAAAATAACTGGAAAATTCATATAAAAGAAAAAGAGCAAGAAACAGTGTTCTGTCATCTCTGACAGTCTGCAAATGCCCCTCTGGACTGTCATTAGCCAGGCTAAAATCCCTGGCACAAGGCAGCCACTCTGCCAGACCTTTGTGCTCAGAGGCAGAGCAGCTTCCAATGGCACAGGGTGAGCTGTGCAAGTGCACAAAGTCCTGGCATGACTTATTTCATATGCAAGAGGACAACGTGGCATCACATATCCGGTAAGAGGACTGAAACATCGCAATGCAATCTATTTCAGATTTTAAATATTTTTAAATTGGATGTTTTATCTCAGATGAAATAGGGTCATATTTTGTTTTGTTTTGTTTTGTTTTTTAATTTTATCAGAGCTAGACAAATTACATTTAGTACCCTAAATATGATCAGCAGTTTTAAAATCTAGCCAATCCTAATCCTCTTCCATAATTCTGCTCTGCCCTGGATATCATCTCCTACCCTCTGTGTCACAGTGCTTTAAAAACGTACAACTGCTGAACTCATAACACTGCAGATTGAAGCATGAATGCATGTCAGCTGTTCTCATTAGCCTGTAAGGCTCAGAGGTCTTCTCTGAAGGGTAAGTTACATCTCCCACAGTGGCTGAGTGACTGAGATAAAAAATACGACTGTAAGATCATAATGTAAAGCTATTTTAGGCCTGGAGAGAGCATTTCCTGGCTAGATTGAGGATGGAGATGCTGTAGAAAACATACCAGAAACAGCTGGAGCTGCATCCAGCCTCATGAGAAGGGCAAGAGATAGGGACAAGACAAAGAAAAAACGAGCAAGACAAACACAAAACGAGCAAAACCACATTATCATATTTGTGCCTTTTGTCAAATTTCATTTCCCTTTCTTTACATAAGGAAACTCATTTACCTGAATCCCATCTTATAGCAAAGATTTTCAGCTCCCTTGTGCAAAACCAAAAGTCAAGTTCTTTTCGACAAAATTCTAGCACTTGAATAACCATGAAAAATTATGAGGCTGATGATGCAGGGCTACCTACTAGAGACCAAAGGGAAAGGTTCATGAACTGTAAGCTGTCAGCTTCACTTCCACTGGCAGTTGTGACAGAGCTTGGTTTCACGTGAAACACCAAATCAAATCAATCTAGAGCTCTTTGCTGACTTATCATACATTATGAATAAAGGGGTGATACAGAAGACAGACACAGTGAAAGAAGATAAAGAAGGCAGAGACAGCGAATGCAGAGACAGTGCTAGAGAAAATGGTAATTTCCTGCAACCTGTCTCTTGTCACAAGTCAAGTGCCAGTTCGGTTTAAACATTTCACTCTCAGACCCATCTGTCTGCGAACTCCAGTAGGTAAACTGAAGGTGCCGCACACTCGAAGGACGTCTGAAGTGGGGAAAGGAGAGGGAACACCAAGGAAAGCAACTCATAGGAATGTTCAGCTACCTGTGAAGTAGGAGAGCTAGCTATCCTGAGGCCACTGTGCCTTGCACTCTACTAGCAACACCCGTCTGCCTTTGGGGTGTCTGCATAGCTAAGCACAGACTGTTGCAAGCAGGTTCTCACCACGGTGCAAGCTGGCAGATAACCATAACCACAAGAGAATAGTCAGGAGAGCAGCAAGTCCCTCCCAGACTGAAGGAATGGTTTTACAAGCTAAGTGCTATGGAATTACCAGAGTGATCTAAGAAAGAAGCACAATTTCCTTGTGAAACACTCTGGATCCTCAAGTGGGTGCTGCTATGTCCACTTCTGGCCTTCATGAACTACATTAAAACACAAATATATAACCAGAGATGTGATTAATTTTCTTCCTCCAAACTTTAATTTCTGAAATATTAAGGATGTCTTTGACATAGGCTAGATGATCACACAAGCTAAATGATCATGTCAGCTGTGTAGCTTAAGCTGTGTATTTTCTTCCAAACTACTTCATCGTGTCTGTTCCCTTCCACTGTGAGGAAAATGCTTTTATGAGAAAGTGTTAAGGTGGAGAGGAAAGAAAAAGGCTTAAACAACTTTGCTTGATAGATGATTCTTACAACAGCACAGTTCGATTAGTACATCCAACATAGGAATCTTAAAAAAGCTAGAGCAAAAACATCAGACAGAAGGCGTTCAGAGGGATGTTCAGAGACATCTCAAAAAAATTTATACTTTCATCTTTATAGTGCATCCATGAAAGAGCTAGTAGCTGATTACTGATCTAGATCCACTATTTTCCAGTCCTACAACAGTGTAGGTATTAATGCTTACTCCTGTGACTGATTTCATGCGACTAAACAGACACAGACATTTCCAGAAATGGGTATATATGTGTCATCCTCACTGTGCTCTATGCTTTAACCAAGCTTTGCTACTAGAATAATACTCATTTTTATAATCCAACACAGAAGCACAAAGACATCATCCATATGCCTCAGGCTTCCTTACAGAATTGAAAGGAACTGTCTTCTCAGCAAAACTCTCTTTTTCTTCCTTCTATTGATTTTTTATTTTTAAGAAACAAGGAAAAAAGCATTTTTTTTCATTCAAGGTACAATGCCCCGCCTCAGTTTTCATGTGATATTTTCAGCTGGGCCACTGTTATCTGTACATCAGTACACCTCAGTGAAACTTCATAGCACTAACACAAATGGGAATTGTGTGTCAGGTCTAACACTTTTCACAAAGTACACAGCAAAATGAAAAACACTATTCTGTTTCTGGTCTTCAGATATTATGAAAATATAGTTTCTTATCTCAGTGTCTTTGCAGCCTGGATCTCTCTAATGTGAATAAAAATGTAATAGGGCACAATTAGGCAGGCTTTAATAGAAAAAGCTTTTGTGGTAAACCTATGGAAAGCACAGAAGGGGCAGTGGTGATTAGAAAATTGCAGCACAGTAGAAGAGGATTTTTTTTTTGCTGCAGTGGTCTGTACCTGTGACGATAATTCTCAAGAATTTAAATTAAAGGTGTCCTTCCTTCCCTCCTTCCTTCCTTCCTTCCTTCCTTTCTTCCCTCCTTCCCTCCTTCCCTCCTTCCCTCCTTCCTTCCCTCTCTCACTTTTAAATATAATCAGAGTTTACTTTCTAGAGCACAGACTTAGCAAAAGTACAGTATACAATACCAAAAAATGAGCATGACTATATGCATTCTAAAGGTCAGGGATGTATTTAAGAATTTGGAAGAATTTGAGTGCATGTTTATTCCACAATTTCTTAGCAGCAACATTCTATAAACAGGACATTTCAGTATAAATAAAGGACATAGCATATTCAAAATTAGAAACATTAATTTGAATATTAAAAATGAAGAAAAATATAGGATAATGAAATTGCCCACTACAAGTTAGTCTTTTATATATATGATGAAAAGGGCTATTCCAGTCAATATATGGCCATTCAGCTGACATTTAGATCAGCCCCAACCTGTGACAGACAAAGCTAGACAACCTTCATATCAGAGAACAACATGGATAATGCAACAATCAGAATTTTAACTGCTGAATAAGTTAAATGAAGCATGACAATAAGACTATATGTGAAAGAAACTGTCTCCACTTGAATAAAGAGTGGCAAAGAGCAGGAAGAATGCTGAAAATGACAGATTATGGCAGTAAAATGCAACTGATATCACACTGTTGGTGGAAAAGAAATGGACAAAATGTATACACTGGATCTGGGGATGTCTTGTGTTTATGTTCTGCTGTTCAGGATGAGAGAGCATACCTACATTGAGGCCTGACAATAACAGCAACTTGTCAATGACTGTTGACAGCTCTGCACAGAACAGCACAGAAAAAACAATATTTTGTCCCTGTTAGTGAGATTATGGTGGATTAGGCTAACCAAATATAACACTGCTTCCTGGAAAAAATATTGTGTAATTCTTCTTTTATACACGTGAGGCATTCTGACTACAGGTCTTGCTAAGAACTCACTAAGCTAAATCCACTCTCACAACTTTAGAAAGATACTGCAAACATTGACATAGTTCTGCTCCAAGGCAGAACTTGCTTTGTTGACTCAAGGTTATTGTCTGTCAGGGCTTCACTGAAGTCAACAGGGTTGTATAAAAGACAAATGACAAAAGATACTGAATGTAAGTCTCAGGAGGAAGGGTTAATGTTAAAATACAATTTTGCTTCCCTGCTTCAATACCTATTGATATCTGCAGGTGCTGGGATGGAACAGGGCTGTCAGATGCCTGTTGTCACCGAGCACTGTCCAGGTCCATTGCATGTAGGGAGTCAGCAGAACAACCTTGACCTGAACATTTCCTTGGTTTTCTTTTCCTAGCAGCAGGTAATGACCATGGGCTTTAGCTCAAACATGTGCTATCCCTTGCCTTTCAACAAATCCCAGTTTCCCTGCAGGACTATGAGTGAGATTAAGTGACCTGGCCTGCCTATTTATGGCACGCATATACCACATATTCCTACAGTTCTAGGTGCAATTTAGAAATACCTAACCCAAACCAAAGACTTTACATAAATATATATGCAGAAATATCTTTCTATAGATCTGAAACAGAAGGCATGAAGACAGCATTGCTCAAAAATCACATTGAAAGTGAGCAAGTTGCTACTTGAAGCAGCTGCAGAACACAAGGCAAACTCCACCAGCACCTTTCACTGGTGAGTCAGCAGCCAGTTCTACCACAGCAACTAGATGTGCTCATTGCATCTTGTCTGGGGTAGTGGACAGTGAGATGCCCAACACAGTGTTAACTCCAAGAAGGACAAGACTAAACCATCAGTTCCTTCTGTAAATGCCTTATCCTTGTAGCACATAAGTTTTTGTTTGAATTCACAAGTGAACATAAATTAGACCTTTACTAGAAAACAACACACTGAATGGTATTATTGAAATATCTAAATAAAATCAGCATTTTTGTGACATTTTAAAATAGTTTGTGCTCTGCACCTTTCTGAATTGCTAAGTTTTAATCATGAATCCTAAACTGGATTGTGTTATCAGAATAGAAAATTAGGATACTTGTGCTATCAGTCATTGTCAAGACATTAGATCTTTTGGGAAATATGGAAGATGGGACAGGCGAGGAAGATAAATGCCTCTTATTAAATTGAAAGATAAACCAAAAGGTCATATCTAACCCTCATTTCTTTCCAGTTATTCATAACACCTTAATTTCTCTCTAGAGCCTCACATAGGCATCAGCTGACCTAGAAACCTTTTCATCAGAAATGTGATTAAGCTTATTTAAGAATGAATTGGCTTTAACCTCTGGCTCTTCTTTGCCAGATCCAAATTGCTCAAAGTGATCTTCTGCCAGGCCCAAGAAGTCCCCTGCTCTCTTCAGGAAATCACTCAATTGCCCTTAACCCCGGTCTTCAACTCTGTGGAAATAGCTGTTCTTGCAAGAAAGACTACACTTATCACAGCTGCCACCTAGCCCTGGAGATACATAAAGTCTTTAATCACCATACTTTTTAACTGTAAAGCTCTTTATCTGCCTAAAGCTCAGCTTCTGGCTCTGCTCAGAAGTGTTTCAGCCTTGATGGTTTGGGACAGTTCAGCAACTAATCAAAACTTAAGCTTTACTAGGATTCAGAAGCTAGCTGGGCTCTTGTCTTACCTCCAGGCTTCCCCTAGCAGGTGTCTTCTTAGCATATGCAAGAGACAGAGCTCCATGCAAATCATGCTCGTTTCTCTTCTACCTAGTATCTGAATGGCTAGAGCCCTCACCTATGGCAATTAGAATTCAATTCCTTTGTAACATCCTTAAAGAGACCGCCCTAGCTGCTAGGCAGTATGGTGCTCTGAAATGAGTGCTTCACATTTCTTCCTGGAGTAATTGCCAATTTTGAATGGAAAGATGACAGCAGAGGCAGAGAAAGTGTGTGAGCATGACATAGGAAGCTTATATAACAGAAAAGACTGGTGCCCAGAATCTTTTACACTGAAGAACTTTCTGTTTTATGCTAAATATGCAGTAGAACAGGAACTAGAACCCACCATTATTGACCATGATGGTTTGAAAAGGAAACTTTATTCCTTTATCATTGGTTAACTCTTTTGAAAAAGAGTTGGTGGTCATACTTCAGGAACACGCTTGCAGTTGTGAATACTGAACATGTGAAACTGGTCCCTTGCATGCTAGCTGGGACGTCAAAGTCACAGCATTTGGACTACGAGACTCATCCCTCTCCTCAGCCTTTCACCCACACCTAAGCTGGGTGGCTTCCCTGTTGGATGTTTGCCTTTTGCGGACCCCATTCCTGAGCACCTAAGTAGCTTTCAGAGAGATGCACCTATGTTATTATCAGCTCTGTTAACACAGTGCTGTTGAGGAACACCTTACAGAGACACCACAAGGGGTATATGCACATAGAACTAGTTAACTGTGGGAGAGCATCGTGCAAATTCTGTGAGATTGCTTCAAGACCCCTGACAGCAAGGCTGTGCTGCTAACCAGGCCAGGAAATCACTGCACTGTGTTTAGTTGCTCCCCAGGAAGACATGTCCTGACTTGCTCTATATGTTTCATAATAAGCCAAAGAACCTCACTCAGACTTTGTAAATTCCATTAAATACTTGGCAGGAAAGTGCTGTAAAAAACTGACACGTAGCAACAGATTAAATTTATATGTCTGGGAGTATTATGATCCTCCCCTCAGTGCTCATCATGCTTCATCCTGACAGGGGCAACAAATGGGACATACTTCTACACACAATGCCACAATTCTCTGTGTTTAGATAAACAGTGTAACTGTGGTGTTTAACATGAACTGAAATTCTAAATTTGCCAAGTTTTTATCTGTGCATGTTTGCACACTTAAATATCCATGTCTAGTAGGAGGGCATTAGCCTCCGGGACAGGTAGTGGCCATGTAGGGCAGTAACTACTTTACCTGTCCCATGTAGCCAACTGCTACATGAAAACCAATATTGCCCATAGTGAGTGCCTGCTTTGTTCTGATAAGTCAAGCCCTTACATATCAACCGAGCTAATGAATAACTCTTCAAAGCTGAACTCAGATACTTGAGAGCTAGGAGGAGGACTGAAAAGCAGAATGATGAGTAAAACCTCAAAGGTTTGATAAGATATAGGGTTTATCTGGAAGGAACTTCCACATTTTTTTTTCTAATTAGTGTGTTGTTGGTCTGCTTACAGATGATAAGGCAGCAAAAACTGCCAAGAGCCTTACACAATCCCAATGGAATTCAGATTGCAACTGGCAAAACAAATCATTTGTAATCACACTTCAGGCTGTAGTGTTATATATACAGATGTCATTTTCTGACATACATTACAGTGGAAAAAGTCAAAACATTATTATTTGAAAAAAAAAATACCATCTCACATTGTACCTTCTGTGAAAAAGGGTTTAATGAGCACATCTGTGGCCAAACACTCGAAAGTGCAAATAAGGAGGTATATACACAAAAAACACACGTCAGCTGTGAAACCAATGGTTGTAGGAAGAAAGCGGCACAAATTTCAACAGCTCTGTTTAGCTGTTTAGAAGATTTGGTGACAATTATGTAATAAGTTTGGAAAATTTGCCTTTGAAAGCATCCTAGACTGAGAACTACTCTTTGGAGTAATTCTGAAGCAATTATACAAGCCAATTACTAATTTTTCTTCATATGGCTTATTTCATGAGCTTTGCTTTTTGCTTTATGAATTACAAACAGTCCATACTTGTTTGGAGAAAAAAATAAATTACATTTTCAGCAATGAAGACAGCTCATACAAGCATTTTTAGAAAACTTTAAATGACCATTTACAGCTGAAAGCCTGTTCTTAACAAGCTCCAATATACATATGTAATTATAAATTATCTCTGTACTATTGGTAAGTCAGCTTTAACTCACAATACTTTCATCCTTAGCAAATCACAAATATTTTACAGTGTGCAAGCAGGATAATGCTACATGGTCTTGCAGTTGTCTAAATGTCCAATAGTATGTGACTATCATTTCAACAGAATACCCTTCTCTACACTCTCATAAGAGCATAAACCTTTGCAATAAAGTCTATCACACAGCATATAGCACTATAACATACTTAGACTGAAGAAAAGCTTGTGCATCTAAGTTCCTTTGAAATACATTTTATATCAGTTGTGCTCTCATTAAAGCTGAACAAAACCTCATAATATCATGGGAATAGTATGAGAATAGCTTGGTAATTTTGGCTCTCAGCTCATAAAACTAAGACTTGCAAATGGAACTGTTCTGACATGTCCTGACATGATGCTATATACAATTAGAAGCATCACAATATAGAGTGATAGGGAAGTGGCAAGTTGAAAAAAATTTACTTTTTTATTCCTGGGAGGAATTAGACTGGTTTTTCTCTTCCTGGCTTTGCTAAAACTGTACTTGGAAATTGTGGTAAGACAAAACGTTCTTTGTTTTATCCACAAAGGAAATAAGCATCCAGAAAAAACCTCCCTAGCCAAAAGAATAAGTCATTCTGTTACTTGTTTCAAGCATGTCCAACTGCAGATCATGGAGATGCTTAAGAATTTCAAAGCAGAGAACAAACATGCTTAGTGCATTCTCCTGCCCTGTGCACAAACATGGCCTCTGCGATGTGGCAAGCACTTCTTATTTTTACACCAGCCTTGTATGGTTGTTTGAAGCTAAGAGGCAGTCCTGGCACAGATCTGCTGTTCCTATTACAGTCATTTTCCTCCCTGACAAAGGAAGATCTGCGGCACGTGTCCCTGTGACAGCTCTGTGATACTCAGATGTCTCACTGGCAGTAAGCAGCTGCATCACTACTGAGGGTTTGGTCTGATGAGTCTGCTTGGTTTTCTGCATGAATAAAATCAAATGTGGCAGGGCTGAGATTAAAGTCCCCTAGTTGCCATTCTTTTCATATTGAAGGCTTAATGTTACAGTGCTGACAAACCCTTGTTCCTTTCCTCAAAAGGACCAATTTAAGGCCCAACCTGTCCTCATTTTCATCTATGCAAAAGTTTCCAACAGCAGTGAGGATAAGATGTGGCATAATGAGAATTATGATAAGTCTCTACCTCAACCTGATGAGAAGAACAGCTTGCCAGAGTCCGTGTCATGTAGTAGTGCTCTTAGAGACATTGTTTTATTGTATTCCTCAATTTTTAGTTGTGTTCGAGCCATGTAGCTACTGCATAGAAACTAAAAGAGATTTTTTGAGCACACAGCAGTGACGAACAGGGCCAACTCTGCTTTTGTACCTGCAAATGCTGACACTTAATTGTCTGCAGACATCCGTCTCCCTGTCTCTCACATAGGTCTTTATCTTCTTTCTCCTGATACAGGCCATACCACAAAACTACGTTTCTGGTGCAGTAGCCATTAATATTCTAAAAGTGGGACTCTGCAGATCCCAGACAACAGCACAATAAGCTCATATACAGCAACTTTCTATAAACAAAGCTTGATGATATTTTTGAATTTAGTTTGTTTTTCTCATGAGCAGCAAGTTTAATGAATCATATAGATGAACAGGTATTGAAACTGTTAAAAATTATTCAGATCAAATTTGGTTAATAAATTTAGTTGAAATATTTAAAATGTTTTCAAAATGAGTTATATAACTCTGCTTAAAAAAAATAAACAAACCACACACACACAAAAAAGTAGCAAGACAAAGTTTAAAAGAAAAAAAAAATTCACTGAATTGAAATTGTTGAACAGATTAAGGTAGCTGGATCAAAATACCCCTTATTCACACATTTCTATTAATAATAGGTGCAAGTCTAGTGAGCAATAGACAACCTCTGTAAGAAAAAGAAACATGTACGTTCAGTACCTCACAGTACAAGACCAAATTTAATTTATCTCTATGTAAAAGTCTAGTTTTACTTCTTTCAATTTTGTGTTCTTCTCAGGGTACACTTCTAAAAATTCTTTGAAGGTGGTTTATCTTTTACTTATGACTTTGTGATCAATGTGACTTCCCTAAATATGTTCAACAAAATAATTTGTGAGTTGCCACCTTAAAATTTGCAAAGCTTGTAACAACTTCCTTTCAAACATGAATGATCATGAAACCTTTGCAAGAAAATATACAAATTTCCAGAATACCTTTCTGTAGCTTTAGGATTTACCTGCTTTGTGGTTATGAATGGAATGAACCTTCATGACTTGCAAATGCCAGAAGGTTCCATTTCCGATGCACAGTCACAGCCTCTTCAGACAGAGTAGTACATGGCATTTTTTCCTCACTCTGTCAATACATTCCACAAGGGAAGTGAGGCTTAATATTCCCATTTTACACAGGATGGAAACTGAAGCAGAGAGCTGCCCAGGACATCACCCTGGGGTGTTGGCCCCAGGGTAGAAGACCTCGCTGCCTTACATGGTATAGTGGATAGCCAGTCCAGACCTGAACACCTCATGGTATGTGTGTGGACCAGAACTGTGGGTTCCTCACAATGTTCCTCTCATATTGAGGAACCTCAGTAATGTGTAATGCTCACGCCATGTCCTGAGTATTACAAGAGCTTTCCTGGATTTCCCTGCAGGGCAGTAATATGACTAGACTTATAGAGTATAGCCTCCCCATAAGAGCAGTTTATTTTTTTGACTACACAGAAGAGCTATGTGTAAGTAAATTATTTTTGAAAAGCAGTTCCTGCTTTCTATTTCCTTTCAAATAGGTCAAGTTCAGCATGCCTTCAATGAAAATTTCTTAGCTGTAAGAGCAAATTGCCCCATCAATTCAACAAAGATATGTCTCTGGCAAACTACCTCACTCAGACTAGAGCTCCTAGCAACAGAGGGTGATCTACCCATCTACACATGCCACCTGACGCAGACTTCACTGCACAGAAATGTAAATCAAGGAAGACAGTGGCATTCTAGGACAGGAAGGGTTGTTGTGGGTGAATGCCTCTTCTCAACTGAAAGGAGATGAGCAGTCTGGGAACTTCATCTGGAAGAACAATTTTAGCCAATTCAAATAAATACATCCTCCAGGCTATTGTAACTTCTGCCAGGAACTGATTCATCCATGGTAGGCTTCTGAATCTGGGTGATGAAATTGTGATGAAAAGGGCGAAGCCTCAGTGTTTTTCACAAAATGAGTTTTTTCCAGGTTTGTTTTTCTCACACTTCTTTTTGCAAAAGTGCATCAAGCCCTGAAACAGCTAGAGATCAGACTTCTCAATAGCATTGGCCAGGGATCTCCAGACAGGACTTGTTTTTTTTTTTCTCCTTTTAAACAGAAAGTATCCTTTTTTAAAATGAAAGACATTCCTGAAACAAGCATAACTTTACAGGTAAAAGCTAAAACAAGAAGAAACCCTGCTTAGCACTGTCAAAAACAATTTTGAAAATTTTAAAAATGTATTTAGGGCTAACCATGCTCCCATAAAATTAACATCCCCAAGTCTTACAGTATTCACTTCTGGAATCTTTCCATTGGCAACTACTATTAAGAAAGCACATACACAAGGTGATGCTTTGTCCAAAATAAGTCTGAATACACATTTTGTCATATGAAGAAATGTGTCACTTTCATCTGCTTTCATCTGCTAACATAATACCACTATTATCATATCATGTCGGCCTTTTTCTGTAGCATAGGACATGTGAATTAAAAAATGCAAAAGGAGACTTATAAGATAAAAAGATATTTAAGTTCCTAAGCACAAAATTAAATTCCAGATTTATATAGAGATTTTTCAAATCTCAAAGAATTATCTGTAAGAATATTTTCGTAAATGTCTACATGCAGGTAAAAACTCTTTGTGTGACTGAGAGATACAGTAAGCATCTAAGATTGTACAAATCATGTAGGTTGTTATTATATGAATGGTTACCTAGAAGAGAATCAAAAGGTGAACTAATATGAAGGGTAATTGTTTTAAAAACTTTTTTCTGTCTACATAATCTTCTGTTACTCCTGATATAAAAAACTTTTAGTTGTCAATGCCCAAGAAACAGAACATACATAATAAAACCTGTAACAGAATACAATGTTCATGACTTCCATCATCATGAGGGATATGATTCATTCAAAACAAAGATTAATTTTTGACTCATAGAAAACCAATATGCTTTGCTTTTAATGTTGTAAATTACATGAACCCAAAGCGATAATCGTATTTTGCATTTTGGTAGAACTTCTCACCCTCTATTTTTTCATTGTGATGTGTGTAATTACTTGGTACTTATCTTGCTATGTGTACACTGAGACTGTAAGGTCTATGAGAGAAGAACGCTCTTATCCTTTTCCATAGCTACCGTAGCAGGATTCTCTCTCATTATAGGGACATGTTAAGTCATCTGCTGCATTCAGGCACTTAAAAACAGTCAATGAAGACTGGCTATTTTTATATTTGCATTACTTGTAAGAGAACTCAAGCCCAAAGAAGCAATTTTCTGAAGATTTTGGGTATTTGATTTTACCTAAAGATACTCTGTTCAGAGCACATTCATGTATGGATGTGTCCAGGCATATTTGGCACACACTTGGTACACACACATGCCTAAAGGTGTTCTGTATTCACCTGGGCAAGTATGTGGAAGTAACTGCTCTGTAAATATCCCACTTTCACAGCCCAGTGAGTTCATCATGATCCAGCTTGGGCAGGTATCCACTGGTACACAAGCAAATATCAGGTAGCAAGGACAAGCTGCCAATTATAGCCTTCTCTGAACATCTTTTAGACCTCTTGCATGTTTCAAAAGCAGCAGCCGCTGAGCGGCAATGACCTAGAGGAACAAGCTCATGGCCCCTCTGCAGACTTTATCAGTTTTCCATGCAATGCTTCAACACTCACCTATCCCGAGTTTAGTAGATTCCAGAAACACAGGTAAGAAACTGCAGACAAAATCACAAAGCTTACAAAACAAGAAAGTTACTTAGACCATCAATGCACTGGGCAGCTGTAATGACACTCAAATTTTCATTGCTTTGTTTACCAAGAAAATGGATCTGTAAGGGATCTTAGGCCTTGCATAAACAGGCTTTTGGAACCCAAGCAGGCAGTTGTTGATTCTGGAAAAAACAACCAAACAACAAATTAAAAAACAACCAAACAAAAAAACCCCTTATGTATACAAACATGCAACTACAGTGCCACAGTGTACACTGCCATTTAAAAAGAAAGACAGAGGATGTTCCTCAGTTATTCTCTAGGCTCTGGAAAAACAAACTGCAGTAAAGGTTTCTCTAATAGAAAGAGTGACTGGCATTGTATGGGCCCAGGAAGAACAATTTGACCACTTTCAGCATGTCGGTGCTACCTCTCCTTTACTCATCTTCTATAGCTAAGGTTAGACTCTTAAACACCTATATATATTTCCACCAGAAATATAGTATTCACAAAAGATGAAAAGCAGCTTTATTCTTGGCTCTTAATTTACATTTGATATTCTCCTTCTGTATTTGAAGAGTAGAAAGCAAGGGAATATATGTCGTTATAACACTATGATGTTTCAAAATACAGTTTAAATGCTTTATCACATGTTTACACCCTATTATTTTTGATAAAAGTTTCCCTTTTTTTCCCAACAGCTGCAATTGTCAAAATCTACTCGTCAAAATATTGTCAAATGTTAATTGGAATAGGAGAGCATTTAAACTGTATTTTCTGTCATAGAAGGGAACTAATTGAGTGATATTTAAAATCCTGAGAATGAACGGTCATTTCCTCGTAAAGTAGTTTCAATCTACATGTGTGAAGCTAATATTTTAAAAGCCTACATCATAATACTAGGATGTTACTACTTCCCCATTAAAAACACGGAATAATATAGTCCTCTTTTGGAGAAGGAATACACAAAACTTTTGTAACATCTTCAGCAATGGACATTTCATATTTACTCTTACTTACCTATATATTTCTTAAAAAGTCTGAGTAAGCTATAGATTGATCTAGTCAAAAATATAAAATAACATAGCTTTTCAACATCTTGGGAATGATCTTTGACTCTTCTGGATTTATCCTTTTAATCAGTGTCTGATTTAGTCTGCTGACACTTCGACTAGAATCATGGGCCTAATATAATTTGGAAAACTCTCACTGGATTTCAATGAATAAATTAAATGCCAGTCTGTTCATTGCCCCTATAGGAAAAACAAACAAACAAACAAAAACAAACAAACAAACAAAAACAAAAACAAAATATTAAAAAAAGAAAAATTACTATTCTATGTCATTGCTGACTATCTGGGTCTCCACCCATCAGGATCTCTCAACACACCTGTGATCTCAACTTTGACAGGAATCATATCCCACAGGAAGGTTACTGGACTACTGTGATATTACACATCTACTTAGTGGTGGCTTCCCATCTACATGGTCATACCCAAAGCAGCTCTGTGATAGTGCAAGATAACTCACCCTAAGTTAAAGTGAAGATGAGACAACTTGTTTAGAGACACAAAAGGAACACTTGTGGAGAGAGGATAAAAACTGGACTAACTGACATTATCCTCACCAAAAGAATAGACGTGCGGTCTGTGACTTCACCATGCCATTTGCTGGAACAGGCAATGCATGGTGCTGGAGTCTTTCATCCTTTTTTCTTGTAGGAAATTCACATGCAGTAAGAAAGGGAAATTGGTCCTGCTGGAGCACTGTTGTTTACAGCTAGAGGTGTGACTCTTCATGCGTAACACCCCAGGAGCTGTGTTTTCAATAAAAAAGATTGTACATTCTTGGTCATATAAGAGAGCTGTGATGTTATGAGCCTGCATCAGACAGGGTAATTTTATGAACCGTTTTACATGGATATTTTTATCCTTTGTCATCTTAAAATAACATCACTGTAGAACAAAGGGACTCTTCCTCCTTCCTCCCATGGAAGCTGAAGGACACCTGGTAATCTGTCCAAAGATGAAATATGGTTTTATGTGCGCAATTTCCCCGCTTCTCTTTAGCTAGGGAACAGTGTTGCATTTTTATTCACATGTCTGTGGGGTGATAAAAGGTGTTTGTGGTGTTGGGACAACATGTGTCAGTTATTCAGAGACTATAAATGGCAATGTTCATCAGAGTGTGTTTTGAAAATTGCAGATTATGGATGCCACAGAAATGGTGTGGCCATCTAGACAACCAGCAAGAACACACTGATCACAGCAGCAGAATGACATTTTAAAAAACGCTCTCATTTTCTACATTTTGACCACAGCAGACTGACAGCTGTGTAATGATCACTGGAAGAGAGTGCCTCTTCCAAACATATCCAGGTCAAATACCATGACCTACACACACTTACAAGAAGGTCAGGAAGTACAGCAGCTTACTCAGTGGTGTGTGTGCTTCTTTCTAATGCAGTGATGGAAACAACAGTAACATGCCTACAGATAGAAATTTCCTCACCACCATTTCCCAACCAATAATAACCCATACTGTGACTGCATCCACACCTGATAATATTTCCCACTGCTCTGTAACCACAGTGTTTGAAAAGGTCTGCACCTGCTTCTACTGAAGGTTTCTAAAATGTTTCCTTCCCGTTTCTGGAAGCACCTGGGTACCATCCATAGGGACACATTATTATTCCTAGCCATGAATTCTTTTCCTTACATACCCCACAGAGGGGTTAAGAGGCAACTGGAGGGAAATGCATCATAGGACAGAAAGGGTTTTTTTCACTTTCCATTAATCAGACACTGTATAGTATTTTTAAAAGTAAATTGTCTCTAGTTTCTCATTCGATAACCGTGTCTTTGTTGCTGTAGACAGAACATCTTAGAATGCAGGCTTCCATACATTTACTTCATGAGCTAACACGTCCTAGGTTGTCTCTTTCACACCTACGTGTAAGGCATATATAGCACTCACAACATAATTACTGTGACGAAGAACTTTCCAGACTTTTGGCAGGAAGCTACAGGGAAAGGGATATAGAGTTTGGGAAGGTAGTTCTACACCCTATGCAGAAAGAAGATACTCTTAAAAGTTATATGAGAATCAGCTTATCATTTTCCAGGTAAGAACAGAAAAAAGTGCCAGTTTCAGGTGTTTGTAGGTGAAAATGATGTCTTTCATATAGTTGCAATCTGGTGTGCCAAGACAGCAAGGTAATTAAATGTGTAAGTGACATCATGTCTACTGCAGCACATTTTCAGTTCAAAAATTGCATACAAAAACAGGAGGCAACTTTTCAAAACTGAGCTGACAGGCCAAACTAAAAAAATTTGTAAACAAACCCTGTCCATCTTTTTACATAGTAGGTAACCGTCTTGAGTCTTCTTCCTACGTTGTTCTAATAAGGAATGAACACTGACACAACTTTGTCAAACAGAGATAAGAGCTTTCCCAGAGCACCTGACCTCTCTAGGCAGCCACTCAGCCAGAACACAAGGAGTTACGTAGCCCCTCCACATCTGCAGGATTAATGTGCTTTTCATACACAACTCTGTATTAAAGAATGATACAAAATGACGATGTGTCTTACCAATTGGAATTTGATCCTGACTAGTTAAAAACAATTCTGAGTTTCACAGTTTTACAACAACCTCTGTTTTTTACAGTGCTCTTTGCCATAAATGTCAGTAAATTTGGGCTGGGTGTTTGGATCAGTTTTTAAGGTTTTTATTGATGTTTTTGCTAGACAGCATCAACTGTTAAAGATATATGCATATCAAACACACATATATGTTTTAGCCTTTGCACAATATTTAGAGGCTAAAAACAATAATTAAATGCTTAGCTGTACCTTTTTTATTGACACAGCCTTCCTGTTCCTATGACTAGTTTCCTCTAAGGAAAAGGTGACGCATTGGATGATTTCCCATTTTCTGTTCAGAGAGGAAGTATATAGGCCAAAAAACATTTGGTTTTTCTGCTAATCTTTAGTCACTGAAGAACACCTGCAGCCTGTTGCCTTGTACTGCTGCTCAAGGTCTGTAGCCATCAAACTACATTGTTCAACAAGGGAAAAAGTTGACATCACACCACCTGGAAATCAAACAACTTATAATTTATATGCAACAGTATAGAGGAGACACACAGAGCAGAATAATTCAAAAGAAAGATAAGTAACCATTTAGAATCAAATATAAAAAGCCTACTTCTTCCTAATCCAGGAAGATGAAAAGTCTGAAGAAATTAAATGCCTTTACATTCTGCTTTCATTACAGACACAGCAACAGTAACAGTACTGCTGCAACCTGCAAGAACAAAGCAGGAAGGAACAAAATCTCCCTCCCACTTTGTATTTCACCACTGGGTTGTTAGTGTTGTACATGTTAAAACAACAAATCTTTCTGATATAATAGCTTTCTGACATAATGACAATGCTTTCATAGGATCAAACTGCAAATAAATACAGGGAACAGACTCAGGTACCTACAAATTCCCAGAACACCTCCACAAATGTTTCCACATCACAGAGGAAGAAATATTCTCTCTTCAAGCTTTCTGTCAGACACAGGGCCTTGGAGATACCTGTAGTATAAAACAGTACATGTTGATATCAAACATTTCACAGCAGCTGACCACATTCCCAAACAGGAATGTTCCTGGACCTCACATTTATATTACTTCATCTCAATTTCATAAATGTTTATTTCTCATCCCTTATCAACATCCTAACATCCAACGTCAGCCATTGGCTGGTTTTCTGTCATGCCTTAAAATCCACTGACAGGCAACCTCATAATGTTTTTGTTCTCGGCCTTCATATCTCATGCTATGAATTTATTACATCACAGGGGTTTTTGTGACAGTCCGAATCATATATTATCACTGTGTAATGTACTGTGTAATGCAATACATTATTGTAGAAAATCAGCACCTGAATAAAACTCTCAGAAAATCAAATTAGAATCAGGATTAGACTAAAACTAAAAGAATCAAAAGAGAATCAACAGCTCTAAAGACTACATAAAGTTTGTTGAACTTTTAAAAGTTTAGAGTACATCCTAATCATGGAGGAGGTTGTTAAGATCAAAACAATTTCTTGTCATATATTACAATTAAAATCATTTTTGTTTCTCACCTTACCATATTAATACACTGATATATTTTACAAACATCCCTTCTGCCATTTCTCTACACCTATACTCATCTACACATTTCTGGTTTTTAGGTTCTGTGTTGAAGACATCTTGCCACTCTCAAATATGGGAAGGGAGTAATGGGAAAGTCCTATCAGAGAGAAGTGAAGGCTTTTTATCAGTGGAAGAAATGCTGGTTGGTCTGTTCAGAAAGACATGGGAGATTAAAACAAAACTTTGCAAGAAAACTGGTGACATTTTTGTTATTAGACAACACAGTTGTAGAGTGGAAAATACACCAGAGTGATGTCATTTGCATGGGTTGCAGCTCAACAGTCAGCCGGTGTACAGAGGCTGACTAGAGAAAGATGTGACTGTAGATGGCGGAAAAATGTAACTTGGCCCAAGGCCTTGTCTTTCAGAGGGAGAGTTCACAATAAATTTGAAGTCTTTCTTAAAAAAAACCCACTAATGTGTCTGAAAATAACTGAGCAAATACAGATTTGTAAGGTTTGTTCTTATTTCTCCCTATCTGTCATTATCTTCTTGCATGATCCTAAGCAGCTCTGTAATCTCTTGGTGCCTGGTCTGAAAGGGTAGGCTGAGGATGTTGGCCTTACTCCAGTGGGTTTCGTCCCAGGTAACTGCTTTCAGAAAGGCCTCCTGTTGAAGCTGATTGCCTAGGCACTCTCTACAGACAAAAATAAAGAGAAACAAGGACTTGCAAATGGTGTTACATCCTATCCAAAGAAAGGCGTAAAATATAGGATTGCTCTGTTTCTTTTCAAAACCTCCTTTCTGTCTCTTCAGTGACTATAGAGGGAGCCTCGATGATCATTTTATAGCAGACACCTAAAATAGATGGCAATGAGACTCGTTTGTCAGGAACAGAAATTAAGACTTACCTCTTAAATACTACATCCCTGTGTAATATTTGTGTGCCGGTAGTTCTTCTATATATGTTCCCTTATTACACCAATAAACCATGTATTTATAGATAAAATGCCCTCTTCAACCTTGAATCTTGACAGTAGTGAGTGATTAAAAAAAAAATCTCATGCTGATTTCTCTGTTTCAGTCTTGCCCTGAACAGAATTTAATTTGCTTTTACTCATTGTCTGTGATCTTATTTGATTTAGGTGCCTGCTTGTCACAACCACTATGTTCTTTCTCAGAAACAGCTCCTCTGCCAGCCTCTGCAACTGTGTTACACTTAGTGCCACTTCCTTCCAGGATCCTGAAAGGGAACAAAATGCATTTTCAAATTCAGTGCATTTTCAAATTGCTCGTGGCATGAACTGAATTCACTATTCTGGCCACACAGTTAAAAAATATACTGTTCAAAATGTGGGCTTGATCTTGAACTCTTTATTTGAGTGATGCTACCACCAAAGTCAGTAGAAATTTTGTTTAAATAAAAATGCAGATCCAGGTTTTCAGACCGTGAATTTATTTTTATAAGCACAAAGATTATATAAATATAAATCTATATAAAATATATACATGCATGCATGGGTTTTGTTGAGGAGAGGGATATTATCAGAGCTATGAGTGAGAATTAATCATTCAACTCCCACTGATGCAGTACAAAGACCCTTTGTGCTTTTAAAAACCTCCACTCCCATCTACCTCTTTTTCTTACTTGGTAGAACTGTTGCAAAGGGGACATTTCACTAGTGACAGCTGTTGTTTTCCTTTTTTGTTTAGCTGGCAGGTTAAAATAAAAAAGGCAAAGTGTCAAGGAAACAATGAGAAGTAGAGAGTGCAGGCTAAGAGGCAAAAAGCAGCATCCTCAAGATATCTCACAAGGGAAGGAAAGGCAAATCTGCCAGCTGTTCCAGAGAAACCTGTCCTCTCCAATGTTCCTTTTGTAAACTTAGTTGAAATTTACATGGAATGCAATGTTTATTTTGTATTTTAATATATTCCTTATATAGCCATAGCCATGATCTTTTGTGTAGACAGATGCAGTAGTTGCCTGTTTCTCTGAAATGCAATAGACTTTTCTCTGTAATAAGTAACTTTCCCGAGTTTTGTGAGTTATGATATTAAACTGCAGAAGACTGATCTTTAAATTAATAATAGCAAATATTTGTTCAGTAATTGCCTTTTCAAAGGTTTTGTTTGGCCTACAATAACCTGCAAAGCTGCAGAGACCATGCTGAAAAAGGACACAGTATCCTGACAGGTGATCCTTTTACTCAGACTTTTCCATAACACATACAAGACCAGGCACGGTTTGTCCAAATTGTAGTGACTTTACTGGTAGAGGATACTTCAGGATTTTCACAAGGGTAAATGACAGCCGAGCCAAGCTGCTCTGAGTAAAGGGTAAGAACTTTGCACCGTATACAGTTAGGTAGGTCTTAACATCCTGACAGCTCATTTTGCAGTAGCTATAGTGCACCACACTGCACAGTGTAGGTCTATCTGAATCTGTAGCGTGCACCTACAAATCTGAAGCTTGGGTAGGCAAACCAAGAGGGCAATAGTACTACATCTGCAGCCTGTACTTGGCAGTTTCAAAATCCTACACTCTGATATATGACTGTTCTAAAGCTTTTCTTTTTAAAATTTCCTGAAATGAAATAACATCTCAGTATAGTTTTTGTTTTGTTTTGTCTTGTTTTTCTTTTTTTTTTCTCCCTTATCCTCATTCCTATAGGAGGCTAAACTTTTCTTGCTTATTTCCCCCCTCTCCCACAAAAACAAAAAGCAAATAATTGTTCCAAATTGGTTACCCAGCAGGAAAACATTCTGCAAATGAACTGTGAAGTTAAAGATATGTGAGCTGTGCAAACCATTTACAGCAGAGAAATAAAATCCCACTGAAATGGAGTATAAGTAAATGTATTCTGCTTTGATGTGTTGTCTTTTTATGTCTGTCCACTCTTTGCTGATAAATAACCCTTACAATATCTCCCATATGGCATCCTGATTTATTTATTTGTAGTATTTGTATTCATCAGTCACATACTCTGAATATTACCTCTTCAAAAAGGTAATCAGCGTTCTCTTTTACTTTCTTAGGAAGTTTCCTTGCTTTCCATCAATGAAACATGTTGCTAGAGCAAAGGCAGAATACTTACTGTGCTTCAGAACTGACATTTTATTCATACATATGATAATAAGGATTTGTCAGTTCTAGTTCCTCACATTAAATCTATTAGTATTCCTTATCGCTTGGACAGACTTGCTCTTAATTTATCAAGTGCATGATGTTTTTCTTCAGTAGACTCCAGTGCAGAAAATCTGGCAAGGTGTTATCCAGGAGCTTTAATTTCTGTGTTGTTAAGGAAACTATATGCATGTTAAAAAAGGAAACAAACATTTTAAATGATCCACCACTCCAATTTAAGCCTTTGGCAATTTTTACAGATTCTGTGTAGTTTTATTCTGAAAGGACTAAAACAAGGACCCTTGTGACACTTGGCTATAATATCCTGTATCCTTTAAGTGACTTCCCAGTAACCGGGTTTTAATTGCACACCACAGGTGTGCACTATACTTTTCTACATCCGTCACTTTGTAGCCATTGTCATATGCTCTCATCTGTTACAGGTGGTTGTGAGAAGGAAATTAAGGTGCTCCGTGCAACACCTTCATGGTAGCAAAGAAATCTGCTGCAACTAAATACTTCTCTTTGGAATGGCTGGTACAAGACTGCATTGCCAATGCCATCATCTTCACACAGTACCTTTGTAAGGGACAAATTTAAATAAGCCCCAACACTACTGAAACACTATTCCACTTGTATTGCATTTGCACAAAAAGTAACTTGCTTTCCATTTTGCACACTGCCAGATTTCGCAAAAGTAATTGCAGAGTAATGCACTAGATTCTGAAGGAGAGAGGTCATCAATAAAGCTGGGAAAAAATTCAATAATAGAAATTTTCAAATACATTGTTACAAGACAATTCACAAAGAAATATCTGGGGCGCTTTTTTTTTTTTTCCCAAAAAAGCTGAAATATCCCTGAATTAAAAATAAATTTTAAAAAAGTGCTGCAAAAGTCTCCAGAATATCCCTTAATATCACGAGGTAGTGTCTGGTGAAAACAATGAGTTCACGCTTTTCTGCCTTACATATACTTTTTTTCTGAAATGCAAGAGTGGCAGGAGTCAGAATAGGCATGCAAAGGAAGCAGGGAAAACAGGAGACTAAGTGATGATAAGTAAAGAACAGAACAGCTCCTGCCCTCACATGGGGAATGACATCTCACATTCGAGTCCAGGAAGCACACTTCCAATATTTGCAAATACTGGGCGGATCAGGGGGGCATGGGGAAAAAAAGGAAAACACGTTTTGTTGTGGGAGCCCTGGCATTATCCTCCATATAGCAAAAAATTCAAGTTAAGCAAGTGTATGGTATGCATATTCAAGAATAAGGCTGTGTGTGAGTGTTATGTATGAGGAAGTCATCCCTGAAGACCTGCACATGTAGATAGAACTTTGAAGAGCTCAGTGGATTTCCTTCTCCATACAGTGTCCTCAGCTGACTTTTCACAATGTCTGCCTTCGTGAAAAAACAATTGTGTCTGCAAAAGAACCTTTTCTTCTATCAATGTAGCTGAGATACATCTAAGTAGTATAAGCAGTACCAATGAACAGAAGCTAAAGGTAGGAAAAAAATAAAACTAAATACAGCGCAAGTTTACACCAAGGGTGACTGTCTCTTGATATAGATTAATCAAAAAGAGATAGACAAGTTGCAGAAAGGTCAATTGTCATTAGACATACGGAAAAATTTCTCCCCAGGGAAGGTTGTCAAACACTAGAGCAGGCTGCTCTGAAATTTTTTGCGATTTCCATTCCTGGAGATTTTTAAAACTCAACAGTAAAGACCTCTGTAAACTGATTTGAATTTGAACTTAGTCCTGGTTTGAGCAGCAGGTTGGGCCAGATGACCTCTAAAGGTCCATTCCAACTTAAACTATTAAAAAATTCTGTGATGGTCTCACTGTCTTTCATACCTTCCTATCAAAAGTGTATGCACTTCTAGAAGTGTTATATTAACCAAATGGAAGTAACACTTGGATATAAACTATGGCATGTGAAATAAATACAGTAGGTGTGACAGAAGTACGGAGCAGGTGATACAAAGTTCCATTTTGGTCATCAAGAATATCAATTAAAATGTAAATACATACAAACTTAACTGACTCAATCAACAAAATAGAACACAAAACCACACCAGGATATTTTTCCCTCCAAACTGAACATGAGGAGCACAGAAATATGTTTGCTGTGATTTGCATGACACACTACAGCCCTTATGTCATCCCTTCTAGTGCCAGCAAAGCTGAAGATATTCTAATACAATGTTGGAGCTCATAGCTACAGTCAGACCCAGTTGGTCTTCCTTACATAGTCCAAATAAAAGAATGAACCAGAAATGAAACTGGGTGGGACAACTTTTGGTATCTGGATTTTTGAAACATTGGTTTCCAAACAATCAAACGAACCAACAAAAACAACACACCACCACATGGTTGCACATATTAGATTTCAAGAATCTGAAAAGAAATAAAATACAACAATGGGGGGAAAAAAGCTTAAAAAGATTTTTATTTTTCATTTCATAAAGAATGTGAATTTAGTTTAGAAAAGGAATGGATTAAAAAAAATAAAAGAAACACCTTTCTCAATGGAGCCATTCCTGGAGAAATTCCATTTTAAGATAAAAGAATAATACAGGTAGAGACAGAAAACCAGAAAACCTTTACATTCCTGGATTGAGAACTGCACCCGTTGGAAACTTAGAAGTGCATTATTCTCCCCTGTCCCAAACATTTACAAGAATTCCTAAAGGCACATTAAACTGCTTTTCCATCTCTCATGATCCAGAGTTCTTTTGGACAGTGTGAAAGTACCAGGTTTCCTCACACTCTGACCAAAGGATATGAGGGAACTTTCAAGCAAGACAGATTTCAGCATTGACAGAAGGCCTGGATGTAATCTATTTATCTTTCTAATTGTGTCTACCATGTCTTGTATGCCACCCTCTGAAATATGTAGTAAAACTATGTACCAGTACATCCAGAAATCAGTCCTCTGTTGGATTCCATGAGCAGCAGCTAACTGGAAGATCTTATACTTTTTAAAAGCTAGAGGAGCATAGAGCCAAAACTTTGCAAATTTTGAAAGAGACTTTACAGCGAGACAAAAGCTTCCAAAACTGTTTGAGAAAGTCTTAAAGATTTTGTATTAGTTCCAGTGTTACTTGATAAATGGCAACTTCTGTGCAAATGCAGCCGTCATGAAAATCTATCATTGTTCTGACTCTGGCTGCAGGCCCTGCTCTGCACCAAACAGCAGAGCAGACGGGAGGAAGTGCCGTGTGCTCCCCGAGCTGGGGGCATGCAGCATACTGCTGGTGTTGCCTTCAGCTCTACGCTACCCAAAACCCTTGACAGAGGCATTGCTAAGTCACACCATCCCAGTCCAGGGACCTGGCACCCTGCCACATGTGCCCCATTAGGATGTTGACTGTTGACACAAGGTTGGTGTGGTCTAGTTACTGTCTTCACCCAGTTTAATGGATTTTAACATAAAATCCTAACAGATTGCACTCAATGACAGCAAAGGAATCTTCATCTGCAGCATCTGGCTTCCAGGCTCTGGATGAGAAAGAGGAAACAGGCTGTGTTTCTTCAAACAAGATAACCAGTTGTAAACCAGCAAATATCCTTTTGTTGTCTTTAGGAGACGCAGAGGTAAATCATACTGTCTATCACTGTTATCACTGTGAATTTGCTGAAGTGGAAAAAAGCTCCACCCTGGCACACAAAAGAGCCTCCTGCCTGCTAACTTTGACATTTTGCTGTTCCTCACCAACTGTTCTACTTGTGCAACCCCACCAAGTTTCCCCTACGTCACTCTTGCAGCCTGTTTCCTGGTCACTTTGGCCTCTGCAGGAACTTGGCAAACCTCTTCTCCGTGTGGATGCTTATGTGTCATAATAAATTGTCCCCTCCTACCCATCCACCCACCCACCTATCTAATAAACATGCAGAAGTTACCCAGGATTTCCTACACAGGGAACAGACAGCAAATAAGTTGGATTTGTCAGCAATCTCCACATTTCAGTGACTTACACCCTTTCCCCTGTAATCGCAATGTGACAACCCTCTCACACACGCGCTGGTTGTCCAGCATAACAATAGCTCACCAATATCATCGTCCTCAATCACTGTCCCTTGACCAATATCATTTTCCCCAGTCATTGTCCCTTGAGCACAGGGGTCTTGATCATATGGATACAACTGCTATCATCACACCAACGATAGTGAATGCCAAATAATCCATGTATTTTCTCTTTCCCTTCAATCTCTAAAAAGCATCCCAGTTTATAGACTGGGAGGGACAGACATAGACAAGTTGTCATATCTCTCCCCCAGGCTCCAGAGTCTATATCTAAAGTAATAATGCCTCGATTTCATTTGAGGAGCCCCGTACCCCTGAGGCCCCAGAGGAACTCAGGACAATGGAGGAGTTCGCCTTAGTTGATGAGGATTGGGTTAGGGAGCAATTAAGCAATCTGGACATCCGCAAATCCATGGTTCCTGGTGGGATGCACCCACGGGTGCTGAGGGAGCTGGCTGAAGTCATTGCTGGACCACTCTCCATCATCTTTAGTAAGTCGTGGGGAACAGGGTAGGTGCCTGAGGACTGGAGAAAAGCAAATGTCACTCCGGTCTTCAAAAAGGGCAAGAAGGAGGACTCAGGTAACTATAGACTGGTCAGCCTCACCTCCATCCCTGGGAAAGTGATGGAACAACTCATCCTTGGTGCCATCTCAAGGAATATCAAGGATAACAGGGTCATTAGGGGCAGTCAACATGGCTTCACCAAGGGGAGGTTGTGCTTAACCAACCTCATAGCCTTTTATGAGGACATAACGATGTGGATAGATGATGGCAGAGCGGTGGATGTGGTCTACCTTGACTTCAGTAAAGCATTTGACACAGTCTCCCACAGCATCCTCACAGTTAAACTGAGGAAGTGTAAACTGAATGATTGGTTAGTGAGGTGGACTGTGAACTGGCTGAAGGAAAGAAGCCAGAGAGTCGTGGTCAGTGGGGCAGAGTCTGTTTGGAGGCCTGTATCTAGTGGAGTGCCTCAAGGGTCAGTACTGGGGCCAGTATTGTTCAATATATTCATCAATGACTTGGATGAGGGAACTGAGTGTACTATCAGCAAGTTTGCTGATGACACCAAGCTGGGAGGAGTGGCTGACATGCCAGAAGGCTGTGCTGCCATCCAGCGAGACCTGGACAGGCTGGACAGTTGGGCAGGGAGAAATTTAATAAAATATAGCAAGGGAAAGTGCAGAGTCTTGCATCTAAGTAGGAACAACCCCAGGTTCCAGTATAGGCTGGGGAATGACCTATTAGAGAGCAGTGTAGGAGAAAGGGACCTGGAGGTCCTGATAGACAGCAGGATGACCATGAGCCAGCACTGTGCCCTTCTGGTGAGGAAGGCCAGTGGCATCCTGGGGTGTATTAGAAGCGGGGTGGTTAGTAGGTTGAGAGAGGTTCTCCTTCCCCTCTACTCTGCCCTGGTGAGACCTCATCTGGACTATTGTGTTCAGTTCTGGGCCCCTCAGTTCAAGAAGGACAGGGAACTGCTGGAGAGAGACCAGCGTAGGGCAACGAAGATGATTAAGAGAGTGAAGCATCTCCCTTATGAGGAAAGGCTGAGGCAGCTGGGGCTCTTTAGTTTGGAGAAGAGGAGACTGAGGGGTGACCTCATTAATGTTTATAAATATGTAAAGGGTGAGTATTACGACGATGGAGCCAGGCTCTTCTCGGTGACAACCAATGGTAAGACAAGGGGTAATGGGTTCAAACTGGAACACAAGAGGTTCCACTTAAATTTGAGAAGAAACTTCTTCTCAGTGAGGGTGACAGAGCACTGGAACAGGCTGCCCAGGGAGGTTGTGGAGTCTCCTTCTCTGGAGACATTCAAAACCTGCCTGGATGCCTTCCTGTGCAGCCTCATCTAGGTGTTCCTGCTCCGGCAGGGGGATTGGACTAGATGATCTTTTGAGGTCTCTTCCAATCCCTAACATTCTGTGATTCTGTGATTCTGTGAAACAAGTATATTAACTCTCGTGATGTAATTTGCTGACAATGACTATTCAAGCTCAAATGACAAACTGTTCAAATATACACAGTTTAAAGCACCTCTCAAGCCACAGAGAAAGAATATAGAAGATACTTTGTGTGTATTGAGCACTGCTGCCCTGCGATGGTCCAGTCAGGCCTGATTAAACAGTTTCCTTGGGGAAGAGAGGGGAACAGGTGGGAACTTGCTCTTCCAGAAAACACATGGTAGTGATCTCTGGAACTGAGAAGGAAATGTTGCTTTACCAGACTTCTTGAGCACTGCACTGCAGATGTTAGCCTAAATCCACCTGCTCAGAGACGCCTTCACATCAGTCCAGGATTCCCAGCATAGAGCTGCCTAGTGAGCAAAACATTATGGAGAGTCACAAGGGGGGAAGCACATACCCTTGCTTCAATTCTTAAAATATCCAGCTTACAGGGAACCTGGGGGAGAGCCAGAAACATATCTCGTGGAAGACTGATCAACATTGTCCTATTGTTAAGTCTCCATAAGATGATGTTACAAAGGGCATGACAGCGATTTGGCTGTTTAGAGAAGTTGCGCTGGTAGCCACTTTTAGGGAAGCATGGTAAGACTGTATGATAGGCTTGAAAGAAATTGTCCCCTGAGAGGAGGGAGAGGAAGAAGGTAGATATAGCTAAGAAACAGGGAAAATAAGAAAATGGCTTGTTTCTTCTGCCATTTAGTGCATTTAATTCTATTCAAACTACTTCAGCCCTTTCCCTTTTCAAACAGCCATAGTTTAAACATTATTTTTATTGCTTTTTGAAGGTATTTTTTATAGTTTGAAAAACCATGTCAGAATTTAAGTTTCAGTTACTTCAGTTATTTCTTTCATTATGTTGTAATCCCAGACCCTTTGGATAACAGTTTCTGTTTTAACCAGAGGCAGTAGACAGGATATGTTCTTGTTCCAGCCTTGCTTTCCACTTGGATTTACAGGAGCGCATTTTTAGTGACCTTTCTAGTGCTCTACAAGACTTCATTTTTTCCCCCTCCCCTCGTCTTCCAAGAGCAGTTGGAACCTGAATAATTAGACACTTCTGTTCCATGGCAGCACTTCTTCAATCCCACTATCATGAAGATTAGCTTCTAATTGCTGGATCATCTGATCTAGCATTCCCCAAATCCAACTTTTCTCAGAACTCCATGTTAAATTCTTCAGTCAGCTAAACTACTGGATTTCTACAATAGCCCTATTAACTCCAATGGTGTTTCTCTAGATTTCAAGCAGCCCACAAGGAAGGTCTCACCTGGCATGAAGTACCAAACTATGTCGCTTGTCATCTTGTCAAACTAGTTTATCCATTACTACTACCTCTGTTACTACTAGCTCTTAACTTTGAGGCATTAGAAGTTGTTCTAAATTATTGTCACTCAAGGTCTCAAAATAAGGGAGCAGTAGTGCTCTATGTGACAGGAGCACAAGACAAGGAGAGGAATGGGGAAACCTTGAGAGCCTGGTGCTCAACAGAATCACAGGAGGAAGGTTGCATGAAGAATAAAGTGCTGGATGGGAGGCCAAGGGCATCAGTGTAGTCTGTGACATTTTTCTGGTATGTCTGAAAGAGAAAAGGCTACCTACTCAAGTTATAGATGTACTATCAAACATTGGGGGGGGGGGGTGTTTTGGGTTTTTTTGTTTTGTTTTCTTCTGGAAGGCTCTTTATCTCACTTTCACCACTTTGATTACAATATCAACAAATGCTTAATTAAATGCAACATTTTGTCCCTGAGCGGGTATGTAAGATGGAAACATTCATATATTAAACCAGAGAATAGCAACATGGGTGCTGGGATGATAGTTTGTTGGAATTACATTGCCAAGTCCTGTTTTTCATGGTGCAGCATGTCTATATCCTATATATTTGGTGCAAAACTAGCTCTTTATAGGGCTTTTGTTTGATTTTTTTTCCCTAAACAAGGTCAATGTTAGGAAACAGAGCCAAAATAAATGTTCATCTCTTTGCTGAAAGCTGTGCAAGCTTTTAGATGTGAGTTTTCAGTTGATTTCTGCCAGGAACATCTGCCTTGACTCATTTTAGTCTTACTAAGGTTGTCACCCTTCCGAAAGGAATTCCTGTTTCCCTTCCTTTCACACACATATGCACTGCTTATCAGGGCATCTAGAGGAACACACAGATCTGTGTGATTAAGAAAAAAAAAAATAAAGATGACCTGTCACTCATCATATCCCTCGGATTCAACAGAAAGGAAATTAATTTTAGTGAGCATTCAAACCAAACAATAGCAATTCTGCAGCTGGTTTCAGAGGTCTGATGTCAACAACACTAAACACATTTTTATCTCATTTGAGATTTATTGAAAAATCCAAGTGCTTGATAAACAGTTGCTGACAAAAAACAAAACAGATTACCTCAGCAAGTAAAGTAGGATAGGAGGAGACTTGTGGCATACGTACTTTGGAACATATTGAACACATCAATTTCTTATAAAATATTAGCTAGTTGGAACATAATTTATGTTAAGTTTTATCCATCAAGTTACATTTATTCGCCAGTGTATAAGAATTATAAATATAATTATTGAGAAAATTGCCATTTTTTTGAGATTTCTTGCATTGAAATTTGTTAGAATTAAAAGCAGTTTTCATCAATATTTGTTCATCCCCTCAGGTAACAAACCAACCTTTTTTTCTCAGAGTGACAACTTTCAAAAGTTAAAAAACCAACAGCTATAGCTATTCTTTGAAGCTTTCAGAGATTACATACTCAAGGATTAGCTATATTTTTGCTTGCTTTGTAAGAGGCAAGATGATCCAATTTCTTTTTCTATTCTCTACATGGGATCTTCCTGTTTTCTTTAGCTCCCACACTACTCTTATCTTCTATAAGAAATCCAGATGGCTGAGATTTAGGACAGCCCATGCTTGGTGACTAATGCATTAATACAGAGGATGTTACGTTGCCTGAAGAATAGGCAAGGAGTAAACAATCAAAAGATTGTTTATACTGTCTGGAAAAAAAAAAAAAAGAGAAACTTCTGAAAACACCTTTCAAAGCATCCAAATCCCATCCTCCAATTCACATTTTGTAACTCCCTGAGGATCTATTTTCCAGTATTTCTTAATAGAAACGTGCTTAAAAAAAAGCAAAAGCCTCAAATACCCATCAATATAAAGGGTTTTTCATACAAAATATGCAGGTAGCTCATCTAAATACCAGTATTGTAAAACACTGGTCAAGCTCAGCCCAGACAGTGGACAGTACGTGGTACGACCTGGGAGCTCTGCTGTGCCATTCCCAGCCAAAGGACCTGGAATCAAGGCAGAAATGTAGACATCCACATTGAAGATTGTCAGGGATTGAAAGATTGGTGAATTGTGTGAGCTAAATCTTCCCACAGAAGGGAGTGGGAGGGGGAGGGAGAAGAAGCTTGCTTCCTAACAGATCAAAGCAGAAAAGCACATCCAAACTCATGAGCTAAATGCAGTGCATCATCTTAGTCTACATCTGTGTTAATAAATTAAATTGTGCTGAAGAATATTTCTGAGCACTGTGCACATTCTTAAAACAGTCTGTGGCATGGCTTTGGCTGAAAAGACATAATATTCTCTGAAATAAAACCATATTGACTGGCTGTTTTTTGCATCTTCAGTGTATATGTTCAAGAGAAAATCCATCTATACAAAGGTGACTAATATCTCAGGAAGAAATCTCTTCAGGTAGATGAAGAATGGCAGAGGAATAAGGATTACAGGTATCACACCAACAAAAAAATATGGTTAAAATAAAGGGATGCTTATATACTTTTTGAATACCGATTAAGACAGTTAGCATGTTTATGCTCCACTAGATTGTCCAAAGCTGGTTAACACTGGCAAAAAAACAGCACTGTAAATTGACTAAAAGATTGATGCTGTGTTGGGGGAGACTAGCAAAAATGATAAAGAGAAAGAAGAAAAATTATTACCATTAATATGCCATCTGATGTCTTCCCCTCTGGGAAATTAACATTAAAGGACTTTCTACATGATTTTTCAGAAATTAGATTTCTTTGTAGTTAGCTTTATGTGATACCAACTTTAAGGCAGTGTACTCTTCATGCTGTCTGGAGGCATTTTTCCTTCATTTACTATCCCTCCTCAGGAGGAAGATGTCAGCAGTCAGTCAGGACTTCCACAGAGTGAAACATTATTCCCAAGAAACCATAGCAAACCACCCTGTCATACACCAACTTACTGGGAAAACTCTGCTCTTGCTTTCCAGGTTTATATGAGTAAAAATTAGTTGGGTGTACCTGTTACCTGGAAGACTAAAAAGCCAGAAACATTGTTTTCTGTCATTGACACAGTTAAGACCTTTTAACTGTTGCACAATTATCCCCAAACTCATGACAATATGAACTACAATGATCCCAAGTGTAAATAAGTAACCAAGGAGCTTTTGAAAGGCAGAGGAAAAGTGTATTTATGGATTGATTGTGTGCTACAATACTAGATAACGCTATCATACAAATACCAAACATTCCCTAGCTGCTACCTCATGCGATCAGTTTTATTGCTGAGGACACAGGCAGGCAGCCGAGAGGCTCTCCAACCATGACAGTGCATATTGTCACATCCAATAGTGCACACGAGGTAACTCCTCTCCTTGTTTTACCATTTATGATAAAAAAACCAGGGAGGTTGTGTTCCTGCAAATTGTATTTTGGAGGACAGAACAAGTCCATGGACATTGCTTGCCCCTGCTTACTTCCACACAGCGCTCACTGTCACAAAGGTCCAAATTCTTCAGTGTGACTGTAACTGCTTGCAAAACAAAGCACCTTTCATCTGTTTTATTGAGCTTCTTAAGAATTCCTTTTGTAAGTTGGAACTCAGGTAATCCACAGACATAAGAAAGAAATGCCTTTGCTTTTTGAACATTTCACATTGATGAAAGCGGGGCATCTGAGGCAAATGGGACATAGTTAAAGCATCTCCTGCTCTTATAGATATCTGCTTCTTGCAACTCTCTTTAAGCTCCTCTAAAGAATGCTAGGATCTTGAAGTTTCACAGGTTACAACAAGGAGTGAAGAGTATGCAAGTGAGTTGCTGCCATGATTTTAGCAAAATACAGCTCAGCTGTGGCACAGGAAGGTTAAGCTCTGACTGTCAAACCCACACCAATCAGATCACTCCAGAAATCTTTCCACTCATAACTACCTTAAGTAAATACTTTTTTACTTCCAAATGTTTGTAGTATATTCGAGCAGCAACTAAAGAACAATACTGCAGGACTAAAATAGATACGAAAATCCCACGCACTCTGCTGCTGGTGGAGCTTTTCCACTCATTAGTCATATTTCTATTCTGTTTGACTGTGTTATTACTATTTTATTTCATTCTTTTTCCAGAGGCTGCCTATGGTTACACCTGATGACAGTTATTGTTTCCATTGTTGCTTTTCTAGTGCAGTGCCCAGAATGGGCTGCATCTAATAAAACATTAACAAAAAACAAAGCACAGAAAGGATCTGCCCACTAAAATAACAACAACATGCCTCCAGCATATGAATAGCACTGAAAACCTTCCATTCAGGGTTTCCAAAGATGTTCCTGGATTTGCAGAAACATCACAAAGAGAAGATTAATAGCTGTATATATTTATTTCTTAGCTCATTCCAGAAGACAAGAAGAAAAATGGGAGCCATTTTGAAAAACAAATAAAGCACCATATAGACTGTTTTATTAGTGTAGCATTTGTTAACAAGGAAACTTCTACTAAACTGAAAGTTATTATCTTGTATTGGAAGGCAGCAGTTATTTAACTCTGAAGATGAATGTTATTCCACCACATTGCCCTGCAACTAAAGTGAAGGACTAGTCAGCAGTGGACTCCCCCTTTTGGATTCAAGAATGAGGTAGCTGAAGTTCCTCAGGTCTCTAATGCTGTTATTATTATTTTCCTTTCTCTCCCATCTCTAACAGACAAGCAATGTGGGATGATCTTGTACTCTTCTGCAGTAGTACATCTGGGTCTGATGAATATGGAAAAGAATGTCAGTGCTGATAAGAATAAGGCTTCTTTATTTTGCCACAGCCTTGGACATCTTTTTTTTCTGGTAGCTGCAAAACAAGACCTCTCCTGTCACATTCCTTGAGAGATTTGTGCATGAAAAAGTCTGATTTTTTAATCCTTCGAAGTATGACCATATCCTTCAGAGAAGGGTATTTTCACCATCTTATCTTAGACATCAAATTTAGGTACTTCAGCTGATATCCAGGGTTTTCTACATAGATAATGAAAGGCATCAGTGAATTGCGCATGGGAAGAGTTTGAGTTAGACCTCTCCCCCTTCACCAGCCATTCAGGCAGCTCAAAGCCTTCTGCCTAATTCTGGCTACCTAGTGCCTTTAAGTGGAAGTTGTCACTTATTATTATTGAAATCCAAGACATTAACACTACATCTACGTGTGGGGGCTCTTCAATATAAACCCCAAATCATTTCATCTCTCCAAGAGAAACTCCCTTAGACAAAACAGAATCAAGACTCAAACTAGTCTCCAAACAACTAAAAAACCCTGCAACCTCCAACCCCACCCCCCAAACTAGAAAAAGGAGAAAAGTACCACCAAATAAGAGAGAAAAATGTCACAGTATGTGCTAGCTTCATGTCCTACTATGTATTTATTTTCCTTTAACAGTTTCTGCAACATTGGGAAGCACAGTGCAATCCCATGTCACAGGTGGGGATTTGATATAAAAATGCTAAAACTTAGAACATGTACAGTATTCAGATTCATATCCTCGAATTTAAGTATTGGCCTAGTGTTAGAGTCCTAAAGTTCTAAGTGCTTTAGAAGGAATATGCTTAGATAGGTCTCCTTCAGGTCAGATCAGAAGCCTATGTCACTGGACTGGATCTGCCAAACCCAACATTAGAATACTTTTTGGGACTACTGGGGAAGTTGTCTTCTAAGGAAGAACAGTTCAACCTGGTTTTTGCCAGATGATGTTATGTAAACCCTCTTCGGAAAACTTATGTTACAATCATGGACATATTTCCAGACACAGGTTGTGTTACCAAATATTTAAATCTTCTACAGGAATCCTCTAGTTCACTGATTTGTACCATCACACGCACAAGCACCATATAAGTAAATACTTACCAGACACATTTCTGTTATTCAGCTGTCAGGCCTGCAGCATCTTAAAGTCCAGCTGTTCCTCTAGGTACAAACATGAACAAAATAAAATGGAAGCTGTCTCCAAAAGGGAAATGGTTGTTGGAAAGTCCCGTACCATCTTTCACCTTGCAATATTTTCAGCACATTACTTAACAGCAAACAATCCAGAAAGTGAACTTTGTTCTGAATTATCACATTGGTGCTTTCCCGTCTGCAGCCAAAGCAAGCAGTAGGATCACAAAGGCTGACTGCATATTGATTTTGCAAGAGACTGAGCAAAACTTCAGAGAGCACTAATGACAGCTTTTGCTGTCAACACATCACATGTTCCAACAAAATTGGAAGTAAAAACTTATTCACCTTTTAGCTGAAGGTTTTCTGTGCTTCTGACCATTTCTGATTAACCAGCTAATCTCCAGATGCTTACAAGTGAGATATCAAGTGTCTGAGATAAACAGTTTAACATAACTACTTTTTTGGTTTTGTGAGTAAATTGCTGAGTCACTTATACCCACTTCTCTGACAAAAAGGTTAAAGGACCCTACAGAGTCCTCTCAATATTTAGGTTTTTGCAATAATACTTTTTATTACACCGTCAATAGAAGAAAGCAATTTTGCTCCCCACACTCACTTGCCTACAACTGAAAAACACGAAGTGTTTCAGGCTGTAGTAATTCTGACATTCATTAAAAGAACCCCTGTTCACTCAGCCATTCTGGGATCTTGTGTGTTCTTTTGTTCCAATAAACTATACCTTTTGACATGAATTACAGGCATTGCACTGAGTGAGACACAAATACATATCATTGCTGGTCTGGGACTGTACCTGGCTTTCTGCTCTGCATCTGCAGAGTGCCTATTCGAACCTGCATGGCAGTCCATAAAAAAAGTAAAATTCTTTTTATTATTGCAATAAAAGGTAAGGACAGTTCAGCAGTCTAAGCATCAGAAACAAAAGCAAAAATCTCAGTGTTTTTGACTGCAAAGACAGTTTTTTCCACAATGGTACAGGTAATTTAGCTACGAGTTTTTAATTGTTGTTTATTCTTGCTTACTGTTTCTCTGCTTATCCAGCTGTACGGAATAGGCATCAGAGCAGGACAGGGATAACATAACCATTTTAGGAAGCTAAACACACCTCATAACATTTGATGTTCCCAGACATCCTTCGGTGCTTGATCAGGTTACAGATTATTTAGCTGTTCTGAGAATTTCCCTGACCTGAGTTAACTGTGGCTAAAGTTTATCTCTCATTTCCTGCCCTGTCCCCTCCATAAACCCCAGCTCCTGGTTACACTGTCCAGCACTGAAGTCAGGCTTGAGTGTGTTACAGCTTAGAGACTCCAGGACAGCTTCTGTCCCATTCTCAGTGCTGGCTGCTTCCTACTTCTCCGTTCACGTCTTGTGTCAATTGAGTGAGTCTTAAACAAAGAGATTCAACAAAATCTCAACACTGGTTGTCAAAATACTGTGAGCATAGACAAAGCTTTACTACCCAAGACCAGGTCGCTTTTAGTGAGGAAGAAATAGCAGAGGACTCCAAAACTACCCTAATTAAATTGCTACAGTTATGCTCCATTTTCTTCATCAGAAAATGTGTCTGTTATTATATCTCTTCCTTATTTCTTTTGTGATCATATATGTTAAAGTATTAGTTAAGTTTTCTGCTAATACATATTGTCTGCCAGCTGCCTCTGAGAATACACTTGCCTTTCAGCAGGGCTGCTTCGAGCTCTTTGGCACGTCTTTCAAAGCGTCACCCTGCACTGAACTGTGTTGCATTCAACTAAGAGCAGACTGTCAGTTCATAAATATCTCAGTTTCAAAGGAGCAGAATTGTTTCATATTCCTTTACCAAATGGAACTTGAAGCCAGTAAATCTACTATTGAATTGGAGCATATGGCAAAGTGCGTGCTCCATTAGAAGGACAGACAGGCGAGTGTCAGCAATGAAGATTTACTGCTGCCTCCCCTAATCAGGCATAGCCTTGTCCTATAAACTCAGCCATGCTGTCTTCTCACACCTAGTCTGGCATCCTTAGAAAGCCAAACACAGATCCATAGCCTACTTTGTTCCTAGGCCATCTACCACACAGCCTTTGAATGAAAGACACTGTGAATGCAGGCCAGTCCAACTCTCTCAATTGCACTCTACACAGGTAGACTGTCTCATGCTGTGCAACACCAGTGACTATGTGCAGGTCCAAGCATGCAACTTTTGTTGTACGGAATCAAAGCCTCGGTGCACACTGTACAGAGACAGAGATGCATCAGGAGATGTAGAAGGTAAAACAAAGACATTCCGGATTCATTAAGTTCAAATTATGAGTAGTTTATGCTGGGATTTTTGACAGATATTCAAGTAACCAGAGCATCTGAATACAGATAAAATTGAGTGCAGCTATAAATATTAACACAGATATGCTGCTTTAAAGTCTCCAGGTTCCACAGGCATGTTTTTATCAACAGCAACTTCCTCCGTATAATTTTTGACTGATATTTGGATAACGATGTTCTTAGACTCTAGTATAAGAAGACTTCCCAAAAAAACTAAAACACACGTTAGACTGTCTTATGCAGAGTTAGGAATGCTAGTTGGCCTCATTATTGCATGAAACCTTATCTGTGAAATGCTACAGAAGAAGATATTATTCTTGAATAAAAAAGAGAGGAACCCAGCAGACAAGCTGGAAATCATAAAGTGGTAACTTTCACAGTGATGGTACCGTGTCTTAATTATATAGCCATTTGAGCCTGCTTATATGCCAAGCAGATCTGTAGATGCAAAAGTGAACTGTCCTCTTCTACTAGGGAAAGACAAATACTGTCTCAGTGCTTGCAGTAGAAGAAGAGACATGGAGGAAACACACAAATAAACAAAGTGGTAGGTGAACAGCCACACAAGCTCATATCTCACAGGAGTCCAAGGAAGAAGAAGCACACGCACTGATTTGGACCTTACATTTTACTATGTATTAGTTGCTAGAGTATTAATGGGTTTAGTCACAGACTTATTTAGGTCATCTATTTCAGTCTTTCCAAATCTGAAAAAGAAGAAACTAAAAGACAAAGAGCTTAAAGGCACTGTTTGGTTTTTTTTTAATGCACGGTGTTTGTTTTTCCTAAATCTGATTTTTTTCCCGATAATTTCTTAATCCTGTTGTTGCTTCAGACAATCGCTGGATATGCTCCCTTTCAGTTTCTTCTGCTATGCCTAAATTTAGATGAAGGGTTTGAATCTCTCAGTTCCTGCTCTAGAGACTTGTATTGGGTTACTTCACAATATTCCTCTCTAGAAAGCATTTACACTATGTCCACAGCACTATATAAGCATACACTAATCAATTCATATCAATGCTTTCCTTTGCAGTAAGCCGTTTGTGCACCTCATGGTTTTTAGTAACTTGAGGCAGATCTACAGCAGAAACAGTTCATCTTGGATTAGCCTCCTTCATTAAATTGCAACACACTATGCCTTGCAGAAAGCAAAACCTTATCCATGATTCCATTTATTTGGTTAATTTTTAAACCCTAAGAAATTTTTAATCAGAAGAGTGCTCCCAGCAAGTTCTGCTCACTGCCCCTGCTGGTGTCTCTTCCAAGGTGCTATCACACATGTTAACAACACATCACAGAGGCTGCCTTCTGGGTATTTCTCCAAGCCCTCCTAACTTGAAACTTGTGCTCCTTTATCTCCATTCTACTCAGGTCATCACACACCCTTGTAAGAACTACTGCAGCTATTCTGCAGGCATTTGTTAATATAGAAATCACTTAAGTGTAAATCTTGCAATCAACTCTTTGTAGCCTGTTACAGTTCATACTGCTTCAAATGTAATGGCCTTTAAACTGATCTCCAAATTCTTGCTTGTGCTACTGCTATTGAAGGTGTACTTGCTTCCACCTAAATTCAGCTTTCGTCCTTTGAATTTTATAATCTACTTTCTCTTAATTATCAGTACAACTTGTTTTCTTAGAGCCTTCTATGGCATGTTTGCTCAGGCTTCGCCTGCATCCACAGTCCCCACATTCTTCTTCTGACCTTAGTAATACGCATACCAAATCAACTATGATCAGTTTAATGGATTGCTGTCGTTATTGTGGAGGCACTGGTGTCCCACTGCAATACCTGTGATTGTTATCTGCAATTCTTTTGTGTGACTGCTTATCAACAGGACCAGACAGGCCTTAGGTTTCTGGTTACTCTGTCAGAGCACACGACCTTAATGCCTTGTTTGTCACACCATCTGTGGTTTCTGCACTCATCTCCAGAATACTGTCCCTCACAGTCACAAAAAATTTCAGTTCCGTGGTTCATCATTCTCTCTTCATTCACTTCTAATCCCTGTGTGGGTTTATCAAAGCATTTGTTACTGTAAGATAATGGCTATCTTTACCCTCTCATTACTTTCTCCTGCATCAAAGTCTTAAATTGGTACTGAATCATTTGCATGCTCCCTTAACATAGTCCATTGCCCAAAGGCACTTTGAGAGACCACTCAATATAATGATAATGATATGAAACATATTTAACAACTGACTAGTATTTGTAAACACTTACAGAGGTGGAGGTTTCCCAAACAATCTGTCTTATATGGTCATTATTACACTTCTCCTCGTATCTAAACCAAATCTTCTATCCTAAGGAATGATTTCTGAAGATAAAAGCATCCAAATAACTGCTGAGAAGTAGGACTTATTGGCTTGACCATGATCCTGTGCTAACACATCTATTTAACTTACTTTATCTTTGTATTTCTGTCCTTTATGTGGACTTTAGTTATCTCGTCTGTCTAGCTAAATTCTTCAGGGCAAGTTTTTGTCTGCAGTATATTCACATGGTTTATCCAGAGAGTGAAATGAGGATGAGAAGCATATGAACTCCTCACTTTTCTTTGCACCGGTGCAGAACAACTAGTTGAAAACTAAAGTCATTAAATGAAAATTTCCACTCTGGATCCTTTCTCTTTTCCCCTTTGGTTACTTTGTCATCATAACACTAGCATATCAGTAGTCAGAGAGCAGGAACATTTTAGAGACTACCTCTTTAATCTTCTTTCAAATGCTATATCCAACAGCAAAATCTGAATTTGCAAGATTATTTAGGAAAAAAAGAAGCTAATATCATCATAGCATGAAAGATGTTCTTAAATTGCTTAGCTGTAAGTGAAGTTCTGCTGTAATATACCAAAGATATTCCTGTTTTCAGGTTTTGTAAGTGCCTTAGACTGAAATTTGATACACAAATTATTAAACTCAGAGAAAGCTTTCAGATCAGAAGTCTGGGGCTTATCTTACTTGCTTTACTAAAGCAATACTTAAAGGGCGTTAGATATTGAAAGATATGCATGTTTGAACTTAATTGTTTGAACTAGCCAAGCCAGCACAACTTGGAAGTGTGTCTAGTGCCTTCCTTCAGTCTAGATTTTCAGGATTTTTAAATGTAATCCAAAACTCTCAAATCACTTTCAGTCAGCCCTGTGAAAGCTGTGCAGGTATAAACAGCATCATATTATTTTCTTTGAGATGCAGATGGTGAGATTAGAAAAACTGCTGCTACTCCTGTTCAAGAGTGACAATCCAACTGTGTCCAACTCAGTCTCATTACAGAGTATGTCTGTTTGCTTTATAGATGAAGGAGATCAAAGCTCTACCTAAGGATTGTGTTTGCATACCTTAAATACTTGCAGCAGCTCTCATTCCAGGGTCAGAGTATACAAGTAAAACTTTATGGGCAAGTTAGAAAATCAGAGGGCAATAACTATCACTTGCTTGCAGCTACCTCTGGGATAGAGACACCAGCAACTTAGGGTTTTTACAGCTTGGCTACACAAGAAATAAGTGAACCTCAAAGGCAGTACCAACATAAGAATTTGTTCAGGATGCTGCTTAAAAATTTCATCTTGAAATGGATTTTAAATATTTAAAAATCTATTATTTTTCTCACATTTTTCCCTGTTTGTTCAGCTCCAAATAATAACTGGAAAAGCATTCATGCTCATTTTCTCAGGTGGGCAGTCCTGCTTCTCGGCACTTCCAAGAGCATGGTAGCTATGGTATCAGTACAGAGTTTTAGCCTATTAGTTTGCTGGGGGATCTCAAAAACTCTTGTCCCCAAGTACAGATATATTCAGGGGGACTCAGCTGTGATTTTCCACAATGACTGTTGAATTCACATGCGCATTTGGAGGCCTGTGTAAATAGTTAATGAGCCCAGAATCTGCGGAGGAATGGAGAGAGATAAGATGCATATTTGCCTGAGACCAAACACTGCACATCTCAGATGTTGTCTGGACGATGTCGGTGGAACCTGGGCCAGTGGTACTGGTAGCATGTACCTGTCCAAGTAGTCAAGTATCTTACTGTGTTTCCATAGCATAGAACTGAAATAACCAATTACAGAGCAGGCAAGTTATGATGCATGTTCCAACAATGTGTCATTCATCTTGACTTTAAAACAGGATTTAAAATAACTCAGAGAAAGTAGTTTTGCATTCTAGACCCACGTGTTTTGCTCATTTTAACTTGCACAGTATTTACATCTAATATATTTGTATAACATGTTTTTCTATGAAGGGGAGGAGAGCCTGGGGGAAAGACCTTAGTTCCAGGCATGCAGAAGAAAACTACCAGCTAGTCTTGACTATTCACCTTGAACATGACCAGGCTGCAAAATATCTGAGCATGGGCATGTAAATATCTCTAACAAGCATTCCAGTCTTTCAGTATTTTGGAGCCAACCCTGGATACAGGAAATACAAACAATATGTGAGGAACTCCCATCATGTGTTTTACATGTCATTGCTCAAAAGAGTGTTGCAACAGTTCAGCCAAGACTGGTTGTTTAGTGAAGAGCACAGGATGGGGCTTCCATGCCCCATTATCCTGAGAGCAGTTTCCTGTAACAGGAACACATCTGCTCACAGAAGAAAGACATGTCCACACCTTAGAGATAACGTGCGCATGCAAGATGTGCATCTCACATTCACTCAGTAGCCCTAGACAAATAGCATGCACTTAGTGGGGCTGCGAGAAGCAGTTAGGGCCATAACTGAGTACGACAGCCCTGCGGATCTGTGACACACTGGAAAAGCTAAGTCACCCTTGCCTGCGTTTTCCTCAGTACATTCACCCAGCAGTACTCTGTCCTCAGTTAGGAAGGGTGGGAAATTAAAGAAGAAAAACATAAAAAGAATGAGAAGAAAAAAGTAGAAGAATGAGCTCATTCTATTAGCAATCTCCAGATATCCCAGAGTTGCTTTATTTCTTTTTTGGGTATTTTTCAGTGAATCCATTCTCTCAAGCAAAAAAAAAGAAGGGGGAAAAAAAAAAAAGTGAGTCTGAAGACAGAAAACAGCCAAAACCTGACAAACTTGTAGAAGTGTGTTCAGCCACCTCCCTCTTGATTGCAGAAGCCAGAACCCGAGAAAATAACACTTGTTTTCATGCAAGGTTTGTGTGAAAGATGCAGAAAAATTGAGGTAATGTGAGAGTCTTGTGGGAAATAAAATAAACAAGGAATAAGACTCACTGATAAGCAATTCTTTTTTACATTTAGGAATGGTTAGGAGAAGAACTAATGCAAACTTAACATTAACTCAAAGCTGCACTATGTTCTCTACATGCATGTAGCCCTCTGTGGGTCAGCTGCACCTCCCATCAGTTCCCTTGACCTTAAGCCTTGCTATAGATGCTGGCTCCTGTCAAGAAGGGTTAGAATCAGACTATTTGTGCCCTCACAGCCCTGGCCACTTTTGGTGAGAAGTCTGTAATGGAAACTTCAACTCACTTTCTCATCTTTCCTCAGCAGTACATCCGCACGTTGTTTTCAAAATGCTGACTCCAATGAGCTGTACATTGTCATCAAAATTGCCTTCATTGATGATTATTTGCAAATCTGCAGGCTGAACCCACAGGAGCTCTCACTGTCATTTTGTGCTGAGGCCTTGCTTTGCTTGCTGGCCTTCCATGGCACAAGGAAGTAAGTCTGGAGACCAAACCTGAAAATAGCACAATTTTATAAATAGAAAGCACTGACTCCTCCAGAGGAATCCTTCAGCTGGAATCAGCATTCTTGGCTCAAAACCAAAACAAAACCAAAACAACAACAACAAAAAAGGCAGAAAACTGAAAGAGGAACTAAAGAACCAGAAGTAGTTCAGAGAAGGAAAACAGAATATACTGTTCCTGAGCAGAGAGTAAAACCAGACAGGTAGGATTCCTCCATTATATACAGATGTCAGGATGAAAAGTTTAGATGCAGTACATTGTGAACATGATCTCAGGACATGAAATGCAACAAGATTTGGTGGCCAGCAAGTGCTGACCCAGCAGTTGCTGCGCTTTTCCTGCGAAAGATTAAAGAAGCTTGAGTTACTGTGAAGAAGTGTGCCTGGCACAAGGCACTAACTGCCCTTAGTGCAGCACAGCACTGGTTTTGATAAACTGTTTTCAGTATCTGCACTAACTCTCTCAGTGGCATGACTGGACTCTTTTCTCACATTGAAAGATGGTGTCATACACCTTTATTGGGATTCGTCTCACAAAGAGATGGACTCAGGTGGAAGACTGAGCCCATGGGACTTTGCACTGGTAGGAGTGCCATAAGTATTTTCTTTTCATAACTGCAACTACAGAAGTCTGCATTAATCCCTCATTAATGCACATGCCAGTCAAGCATGCGCACATAGCTTCTCAGTTTTGAACAGTGCTCAGAATGGAATAGCACAGCCCATTGTGGCTTTTGTAAGAGTAAATATGAAACAGGTATAACCTACGCACCAATGAGTGCAGAACTTATTTTCTGCTGGCCATGTCTTATATCTGTGCTGGCCATATCTCAAATCTATGCTTAAGAAGCTGTCTTTAATCTTTAAGTGTAATTTGTTTTATATTGTAGAAGTTCCCTGTCTGGTCACCAGTGTGAGACAAAGTGGTGGTCACAACACAGAGAACTCCAACTCCAATTGTAGTAGATGTGGCTTTGGCAATCTAAGATGTGACTGACTTGAGTCACTTAGCTCAGTCATGCAGCAGTCGCATGCAGCAGGTGTGCATAGGCCTCCAATAGCACATGTTACAGTCTCACACTTAATTTATATGGTCATTAACTTCATCTTTCAGTAATACACCAGAATGAACTAAAACTGAGAAGATCACACAATATCAATTTTGCCAATGTACTTATGAAGACAGCAACATCTGCAAGATACATAGTTTGCAGAGGTACAGCCAGTGATTGTCTAAAGTGTTACCCCGGCATGCACCCCGCACCCCAAAGTACCATACAAATGAAACTATTTGGGATGGGAAGGAAGGATGCCTAACCCAAAGGTGATCATAATTCTAAAGCCAGGACAACTTAATGAAGATATTTTGGAGTTAGCAGTCATGCAACAAAAATTATATTCCCAAAATATTAAAACTAACTTCTGATCTGATAGTAGCATTCATGTTTCTTGAGCAGATTTTCTCCACTTAATATTCTGAACAAGATTTTCATAAAACAGTGATCAGGCATCATTAACTTTCGCTTTAAGCATATGAACAGTTTCAGTGATATTCGTGTTTGATTTCTCTTCAGGCCAATCACTTTGTGAACTAGAAGCAAACAACTTGTAACAAAATGTGTTTGTGTATCAAATGACTTGAATATTCTTATAAATTACTTGAGTATTCTTATGAAGTTAAAATCTTGGTTAACAAATGAAACAACCCAAAAAACAAATCAAAGTGGTGTACAGGATGAACGCTACCAACAAAGCGTGAGGTCACATAAACAAAATCTTTTTTCCTATAGGATCATCAGTAGAAGCAGTACATATCATGGATTCCTTCAGTGTCACGGTAAAGCAAATTTTAAGAAGTCTTAAGAAAATGCACGCCAGTTTTAACTACATACACTAATGCACAGTAACTTCAAAACATACAGCTTGATATTTGGGATCATTATGTAAACAATATGAAATTTAAGAATCTCTTTTTTTAAGGATGATTTTTCACTGCTGTGTTTGTTTACTGATCATGCAAACGGTAAGCAAAAATGTGTGATATAAAGCTCTGAACAAACATAGCAAGTAAGCTACATATATGAGTTTATATTTGCCGACTTCACTAAAGTAGCTTTGTTCTCTTCCAAGTAAGATTAGAGAAGAATGAGAAAATAAGAAGTTTTTTTGTGACTGTTGTATTTTATCACATGTGTATCTTACAGTATCTAGCAAAGCCTGAAACCTCTCCTTTTCAAAAAAATAGGGTTTGGAGGGGAGAGTCTCTAGCTTCAACTAACTGCATATTAATGCAACTTTCATGTGTTTACTGTCTGAGTGACCTTACACTCTGACAGAAATTTTTCAACACAGTCATAACTTATTTGCATAAACAAAAGCTGTGATCACATTCTCCTCAAAAATTATATTAGAAAATAATCCATTGTTACTGGAAAAAGAAAAACTAATAGTTTTGCACCGGAAAACAATGTCACAAATAGATGTGACATAGAGAGGAGAGAGAACTGTAAGGCCTATTTTCCTATTTAATAAGCAGGACCATGAAAATATGAATAGCAAAGTTTCCCTTCAGTTTTCCATTTCCTTCTGCAGGTGTTCGATGCCATGACACCATTCACAAAGGTCCTTCCTCTTTTCCTTTTACTCTTTTTGAGACAGGCCTTCACTACCTTAAACAAAGGCAATTAAAACATTTTTTTTCTGTCTGCATGCTACCTCACCCCCTCAGCATAGGCCCAAGAAAAGATTAGTAAGCACATACGGAAAATCTCAGCTACAAGACAAAGCTATAGTGCATCATCACCAATCCAGTAAAACTGAAAGGTTCTGTTCACCCACTTTCACCCACACAGTTTCAATACCTGGCAATCTGAAAACAATGTTAGTGCTAAACAAACTGTGGTAGCTGGTCAAACGCATTTTTTGCTCCTTTTATCCATCTGAAGCTTTCATTATGCATCTATGACAGCACTACTGAGAAAATAATCTTCTTACCAGCTTCTACTTAAAAATAAATCCCACTATGCTAAGTAGCCTCGTAGGTCTAAACAGCATAGATCTGCAACTTTATTCTGCAGTGTTTCCTGGCTGTTATTTATTTGCTACAGGAGGAAAAAATTCAGAGATTGTCTGGGCATTCCATCCACAGAAAAGCAAAATATTTCTGAGAAGTTTCAGAATATTGCATTTTCCTGAGACAAAACTTAAAAATTTGTGCCTCTTTCCGAAGTTTACTACTTATTTTTCATTTTATAATGAGGTTTTCAAAACCCTAAAGTGTTTTATTTAAATCATTCTTTAATAAGGTGAATTTTTCTCTCCTGATGAAGTAATCTAGCTGTCTCATGTAGGAGTACAGTCGTATGTATTCTATGTGTGTACAATATATACCTACATATATATATATATACATAGACATGAAATAATTGTTTCACAGGAGCAGGAAAACAACTTTGTGTCTGGTTCTCAGTGCTTTGCCTTCATGCTTGTACAAATCGGCAACAAAAGGTCTGTATGCTTCATTCACTTTACATTTCTGTACATGGAAAACTGGTTAACTACGCTGATTTCAAAGTTTTCCTTGTGTGGATTCATAGCTGTTTTGAAATAGCTTTACCTTATTTCAACACATTTCTAATCAGGTTGAATTCATACAACCTGTGCAAAAGATCACCCCAGCAGAAATCTCCACCATCTTATCTGAATCTATTCTAAAACCACTTTTAGTTAAGCAAAGACAGATAGTGTAAAGACAAGCCTTTACAATGCTTGTGGTATTTTTGTCTATGTCACATCATATATGACCTTCAAGGAAATAGTCTTAAATCCAGTCAGCCACAAGGATTTGAAACACCATTTAGTGTTTAACATAGTGTAACACCTTCAAATATCATATCAGTCTTAATATTTATTTGCATCTATGAATGAATGTTTGCACTGTATGGCAATAAAACCAGCCATCTTTAGTAGATATTGCAATTCTTTAAGAGGCCTTAAAAATTGAATGTACTCTAGAAAGGTCAGCGAACAAACTACGTAAATCCAGGACAAAGCTAATTGATAATAATTATTAGGTAGTAAAAACCAGTTTGATTTCATGCTCTAAACTAATGGCAAAACATGATTGACATACAGAAACTATTTATATCACAATAATATTAAACAAATTCCTATTCAGGAAATGATCCTGTTATATAGAATCAATGGGACACTTCCAGCTACAGCTTTTTTTTTTTTAATATTTGATTTTTTTTTCTAATGTATTATCTTAGTTATACATACATGTATGAATGCATAAATATGCATATACCTTTCCACACCCGTCTTTAAAACTGCTGATATTAGCTTAGCAAATAATATAAAAATATCACAGTTCTCAACCTATGACTTCAGTTTGTACTATACATGTCCAGACATAATTAGCATACAATACCCAGATTGTTCAGACAAGCAATGAAGAGGATGAAAGAATTGACTATGTTCTACAGCTAACCAGACATCAAGGTCTTAAAATGAATACTGTTAGGTAAGCTCAACTACAAATGGCACGGGCAGCTAGGGTTTTCGTCCAAGCCTGGGAAAACACCACCCAGGTATTGAAACCAAAATGTAATTTACTCGGTATTTTTGCCATAAAATAACATGCCAATGTTTGATTTGGAAATTTTCATGTATATTACTCCCTTTTGACTGCATTCTGTGTCATGCAGACTGCATAAGATAAGGAAGGTGTGTAATAAGTACATTCTCACAGGACTAGAAGCAGCAGCTAAAGACCAGCAATCCCTGAACAAAAGAAGGGAACAACAGGTGCAATTTCTGTAAGGGCTATTTTCTCCTACTTTTCTGATGAGGTGGGGGAAGATGAAAAGAGTAAGGTGCAGTTTGATGGGGTGAATTTTTTCCAAGAAACTACAAATCAGATGCTGGCACTGGAACTTAAGCACAACACTGTAGAAACAACACATGAAGAAGAATGGCAAAGGCATATGACAGAGAGATTAAGGGACTGATCTAGGAATTTAATATCTGACTGAAAAAGGTAGAGGTTGAAGGTTGAGTGTTTTGAATTCCTTAAAAGTTTTGCATATAAACTGTAAAACACCATCCCATTCAAGAAAAATATATCTTTGTATTTTACTACTGCTCAAATATGTTTAAGTCCTAAATTACTTAGAAAGAGTGATATGGTTTCATATTGACCAAGTTCCCAGGAGCTTCCTCATGGAGCCTGGGGAGATGCCCCATTCATTTCCCGCTAACATTCATATGCGACTAAAGCTATGAACAATGCTGAAGCAGCAGGACCCGTAATGCTGGGCTGCTGCACATAACGATGCTTTGCAAAACGGTGCCCCTGCCCACCCCACTGGGTCTGTCAGAAGGATCATAATGCTGAACTGTCACATATTATTCAGATCACACAGATCTATCACACAGGACAAAATAGGCAGCCTGATGGCAGTAACATTACCAATCTAGAGCAAAATCCTATGATTTTAGTGAGACTTCCCATCACCTTTGATATAAACAGAAAGAGTCATAGTGGGAAATAGGCCCTTAGCAACTGCAGACTTTTCCTTTACATGTGGCATGTTGGAATAAACTAGCACATTCCCCATCAGCAATTGATCTAGTGTTTTAGATAAACCAGAGAAAAGGGAAGGATATTTTTGCTGGGAGGCTGTAGGTAGTTTCATTCCAGGTGTTTAAAAGACTCTGGCATTAGATGTAAAAGGAAAATTAAAGTAAAAAAAAAAAAATCCTCTTCACCTGATCATTCAAGATGAGCTGTTATTGACATGGATGATACACCATTATTCATCAGAACACCAGCTCCTTTAGGAAGAAGTATCCTTAACTGTGCTTTCACAAGGGAATTTTAATAAAGAGCACTGCTCCTAACCTGGCGTGTAAAACACACGTCTTAAAGTTAACAGTTGGCTTTTTTGAGATCTGCAGTTCTGAGGTGAAGCTGGTTTTCAGCAGTAGCACAGCAGACATGCACCGGATACACAAATGCATGCCAGCAATTTTGCACAGCAGTCATACAATATTTTCAATTTTTATGAAGTGTTTTGTGGTAGGCAGGTTGTGATCTGTCAGCAATTGAAGTGTGAAGTTTGTCTTTCTGGACAAAGGATCTATTTCACGGTTAACTGCAACTCCAGGAATATCCTTCCAGGCATATCTCCTATGGCCAAAAAGCCAAGTGCTGCATTATCATACCTATTCCCATTTAGTAGTCATGGGGTTGCCTGGGAAGCAAACAAAGGCAGGTTTTCATAGAAATCCTGAAAGGGATGTTCACTTTATCATAATGATATTAAAATACCACGTTGTCTTGCTAATATCTTATTCTAGCATCAATCTATGTCACAAAGTAGATTAGGCAGTGGTAATAAAATAAAAAAGAAAGATTGATTTCAAAGGCTCAGGCTCAGGATATGCAGTCTTTTCTCCTTTAACTTTTCTGATAGGAGATATCTATATAAATAATTTCACAAATCCTGTGAGATTTAAGTGCAGGTAAATGAAATGCTTTGATGTCAACCAATCATTGTTTTTATTTGTCAAGACTTGTGTGCTCCCGAAAATAGCCAGAAATCCAGCTTATTATAATTCTATAAAATAAGATAGATTACACTTTTATTTGGAAAACTTCAGTAAGCCAAAGACTTAAACCCTAAGGCAATTCAACTACTTAAATGCTATACATTTTATTCACTATAGGAAGGGAAAAGAGTGAGTCATCCCATCTGACATTATTTTCCACCATAGACAAGTTTATACTTCAGTGTGAGCAAATCTCTAATTGAAAGTGTCAAAAGAAAACATTTTCTGTTACAATCTCTTGCTAAATTCTAACTAACAAATTCACCTAATATATCCCATGACAAAAAATGTTGGAAGCAAAGCATTTTTATGTGTTTAGGTTGATATCCTGCACGCTATTTCATAAAAGGTAGAACTTGGTAGAAAACTACATTTAATTAGTAACACTAAAACAGCTTACAGAAAGAGGGTTTCTGGAGTTAGACTATATAGCCGCTAGTCGCTATAACAAATGGACTCAAATTTGTCCCCTGTGCAGGTGATCTAAATGGATTGATGTATGGCAGAGAAGGAAGTTATTTTTTGGTCTGTGACTCATAGATGTGAAGAAACGGCAGGCCCTGTCTACCTTAGAAAATTTAAGCACGTTTATGAGTGCAGATGAACTGGTTTTGAACACAACTGTAAAGGGAAATAGGATCAAAACATTTATCATGGGTACTGTGTAGTTCTGTACCTGTGCCTCCATTACAATTTCTGAACAATGAATGCAGACCCAAGCATCAGCTGAGTGTGTCTATACTTGCACAAAACATTTGACTGCTTTTCTGCTTCAGCTGTTGACAATATCCTGGAGGATACATAGGAGGACTTTTAAGGCACATAGGCAAGTTTTTGCGAACGATGTTTACATTATCATACTCTCTAAATCAAGACGGTTAACACTTTTGCTTTGACTTATTTATCCCTTATCCATTTCTTTTTTCTGTGTAGTAATATAGCAGTTTATCCCTATTGGCTTTGATATATAGCATGCTTTATAGACTTTCTGTTTAGGAACAGAAACCTTGAAACTAAGTACAAAACAAGATGGACTCTTTTTCTTTTTCCCACATAATTTCCCTGTGTTTGGAGCTCTTAGTTCCTTCTTCACCTTTGAGAAAGGTAACACAGGCTAAGAGGAACCACAGGCACCAGGAAAACAAATTTATCTTGTGCAAACAAAGCTTTCATCTTGTCATTTCCATGTGCAGTATATCTTGCTTTACTAGTTTTCTGTTACAATTAGTGTTAATACCTGCTTTTATTGTTTTTCTTGTTCCTTTAAGGACATGTTGTAGAGAAGAAAGACAGGTTTTTTTTTGGTATTCATTTCTGTGCTGACAGGAGTCAGCTGGACTCTGCATTGCTTGTGCAGAATCCCTTGAGGAGGGAAGTTACGTGACAGAACCACAAATTGGGTACATGGGGCTTTGTGCAGTGTTCTTCACCTGTGGTGAGAAGGCATGAAGACCTAAGAGCAGTACTGGTTTGACAGGGTTTTAGCAGCCTAAACTAGGAAAACCCAACCAGATTTTGCTGCTTATGAGACTTATCTAATTCCCCATAATACAAGAGCCACATTTCTTGCAAATGTAAATTTTTGAGAAGTATTGAGATCTTTTGTGCCCAGCAATGTATCGTTAAGATCATGGTGCCTGATAATCCATCAGGGTGGCTCCTGTTACACTCACTGCCGCCTCCACTGAGCTCCCACACCTGAGGGAGAACAGAAAATAATTGGAGAGTGTTTAAATATCAATACAAGTATTTTTCATGCAGTTTTCTTCTTCAGTGCTAGTGCTCTTGATTAAATAACTTTCTCGTAACATCAGATCTCAGGTACAGGCACAGATATAGGCAGTGTACATTATTGCCTAGGTGACTAGAAATAAGCAAAAGCTAAAAATAGCTAAAAATAAATAATGAAAACTGAAATAAAAGAGCAGCAAAGGACATTAGGACATTTCAATGACAAAGACAAGACAAGGCATGGTAAAATCATTTGGACAAGCCTAGATTTGAAAAGGTTGATAATTTACATATGTTGGCTAATCTGAATTAAGCATTCCAACAGTTTGACAGGTTATAAAAGACATCTTGATTAAAAATATTGTCAGATAATTAATATTTTTAATTCTTTTAGTTTTCCCTAGGTATTTTCAATCCATTCAAGAAGGATTTTTCCTTGCCAGGTCTTGAAGTTAGACGACATTAAGAGGAGATCTAATTCAGCAACAGCTTCCATTTCTGCCTGCCTAGGTTTCTACTTCATTTTATCATCACATAAAAATGTTGGTATACACACAGTCTGATGTTAGAAAGTATCTAGACATCACTAATCCAGGATAGTGTCAGCTATCCACTTCATTCTGCATTTGAAGGTAAAAACTTAATACATGGTCTTACCAAAAAAAAAAAAAAAAAAAAAAAAAAAAATCACCGTGGAAAAAGGGACATGACTGAAACAATCCAGAAGGCTTAAATGCAACACTTGCAACACTAGAGACCTTGCCGTAATTTCAAATATTTCCATTTAGCTTGCCATCCCTCATCATTTGCCTGTGCTTTCCAAAGGTATTGATTTTCAACGTCATCTTTTCTCTTAAACAGCTATACGTCACATAAATTTCCCAGTTGTAGTTCCCATCACCTTTCTGCAGCATCAGCCTTTGACTTCACCTTTGTTTCTTGTCTTGTTTGGAATTCTGTATAATGCCTATAACGATGTTTTATGTTGTAGCTGTTCTTCCTTATTTATAAGCCAAATATCGTGTAATCTGGAATTCAATAATATCAACTTCAATTTCTACATCACTAATTAAAGTATCTGTTGAGACCTCAACACAAAACATTTACAGACATGCTTCATTTTGAGTCTATTGAGACCCCTTCCATGAGTCAAATGTTTAAGCTTAAGAAAAATAAAGATGTGGAGGGACTTACTCCACTATCAGGTAATCTTTTGGCAGGTCAGAAATTCGTTTTCCAAGCCATTGAGTGGAACAAGCACAAGAAACATCCCAGGAGCGTGTCCCACCTGCCAGACTATTGGATATTGTAGAAAAGCCATCTTAACCTGTCGTCATTCTCCACTTGGGATAATAATTAAATATTCAGTGAGTCAAAGAGAAGGAGACAAGGACTTCCAGGGTCAGGGGATAGGGCACTGAGGTGGGAACAAGAGATTCCAGTCTCTGCTTCACTGAATATTTAATTATTTATAAAGCAGAACAACTCCAAAGATAAGATTAAGAAAGACCCTCTCAAGAATAGACAACAACCTGAAGATTATTGCATGTGAAAACATAGATTTAAGTCCCTACCTTCTATCAGACATGGTAAGGATGCAAAGCTCAGCCTATATCCATCAGAGTACTCCAAACACTAGGCAGTTGAGTAGAACAAACCTAAACATCAGCATATCTCCAAAATCTTGGCCTTCTTACACATGACACCTCATGGTGTCGTGATTTAGCAGTGATTAACTGGAGAGATCTGCAGCTGCAAAAGATCACAGGAGCCTTAACATTTCATCAGGGTTTTGGTGCGGGCTAGTAGCTCCAGCTAGCAAACCATACGGTCAAAAGCCTGCTTGTCAGCAGAAACGTAGGGGCTGAACGGTTAACCTGCAGAACAAAGTGTGGACAGCCCTGCCTAAATTTCACCATGCTGAGTCAGTGAGGTGCACAGCATAATGGCATAAGAAGAAATTACATGTTGATACAATTTTTTCTTTTTTTATTTGGTATCATCATAAGTAAATGCGAGGATATGTTTTAGTTTTTAAGTAAAGTCTTGAATAAGCCTTTAATCTTATACAGTCTGGCTTCCAGGTTGGTTTGATAAATATTTGAGTGAGTTTACTTGGCCTTTATTATTTTACATAAATTTCTGTAATTGTTTAAAGTGGTTTTTCTCATATAAATATTTTATGTTCTTATCCCTCCCCCAAAGTACATGAAAAGATTAAAGCATTTTATTTTTATGTTCTGAAGAATAGCTTTAGAAATTTTAAATCAGCTATTGGACTTTAGTCTGCTAGCCTTTGCAGGCCCACAAAAAGTGAAGTCACAACATTTCATGAAAGGGAGTTAAGAATACAAATAGAATTTGTCTGGATTTTGCTGTCCTCCTTCCCTCATAAAATACAGGTTTTACCTATTTTCTTTAACAAACACCACAGAGAGAAACAAGATTCTCATCCTGTCAGCAGAAAAACATGGAAGTTATTTCCACCAACGTCAATACCTATGGCATGAGTATGGTAAGAATCTGCTGTTCAGTCTGAACCTTATTTTCAATCCTTGCTCTGTTGGACATAGACACTGAGAATACAAGGGTTCCCTACCCACAACAGCTGCACACTGTACTGACTGCTAGAAGGAGGATTATGACTAGAGCCCTGGGGATTAAGGGTTCTGGGTTCCTGGCAAGGCCACAGATTTCCTGCATGTGCTTGACTAAATCATCAAGCTTCAGTGAGCCAGATTTTTTTCTTAAGTATTTCAGCACTTCATCATGTAGATTGACACCTGATACCTTCAAATAACTTACACATGTTCCTTCATTTCCTGCATTGCTATGTGCAGATAATGCTGCCTTTTCCCATTGGAACAGTGTGAAGCTCAAGTCATTAACATATATAAAATGCTCTGAAAATCTCACATTGAAACCTGTGGAGACCAATAAAGCACACTTGTATTTTTGTTTATGATTTCCTCAGGCACAACAGTCTCTCCAGAAAATGAATATTTAAAGAACGACCAAGTTCTATTTCAAATGTTTAACCAAACCATAAAAAATACCACTTCATGCTATGCGTAACATCAGCACAGTATCTTAAAATGACATTCAGTTTCTTTGCCATGTATAATGGAAACATGCATCTTTATTCACTGAAGAAAAAGAAAGTCTGGGAGAGGCATGTTGGAAAAAGTGAAAAAAGTTATATACTGCTAAAGGAGTGCACATTTTTCAGAATAAAAATAGTTATATGCAGCAAAAGGCTTTACAATACAGTCAAATATTTTATTATGCTGTGAAACTATGAGAACTTGTGAAAACAGAGTAATGTCCACTCTTATTTTACCTAAAGACTTACAGCAAAATAATGGAAATGTAACTGAATTTATAAAATGCTAAATTATGTTTAACTGGAATAAAATGAACGTATATTGTGCACAGTTAATTCACAGAATAAATAAATTTAGAGTGCTGCTACCATAGTGCCATGTTAACTTTAGCTATGTTAAGCTAAGGTGATGTGTAGATTTTCAGTGTAACATAGCACACTTGCAAACAGGTGGGTCACCTGCTTACTCATGAATGTAGAACAGAATCTAATTCCTGAAGTGTAACTGGAATTAAATGCATCATCTCTGTGTCATAGTTTTAGTATATAAGGGCTTTAAATAGTTAATTTATTAATTGATGTTCTAAGTAAGTTAAGGATTTTAGTGTTCTATTGCATAGCTACTTTAGAGATAGTGAAAAGGCATGAAACTAAAGAAATTCCTGATCTGATGACTCCACAACCATATTAAAGTATATATTAAAATAATAACCTTCTATAATGTAGTTTTAATCACGTTTTGTGAATTATTTCATTTGCAGCTTAAGGGCATCATATAATCAGTTTTGGGGGTTTTTTTGATCTGGGAATATAGTAGCATGTGAATGTACATCTCCAGTTGTGAAGTAGCTTCAACACAATTGTAAAAATAAACCTGATATGAAGCACTTGTGAAATATCTTCTAATACTGACCATTTCAAGGCAAAAATCTCAGTCCCAGCCGGACCCCTGGCAGCTCTCCACAACACGGGTCCAGAGTGACGAGTTTCACCTCTGAGCTCTATATCCCAAATCCCTGCTCTGATAGTGGTTTGATGTCCTCACAGGAAGCTCCCTCTGCTTTTTTTCAGTTTGCTGAGGCTCTGCCATCCAGGCAGATGACCTGGAAGCAGTGCCCCTGCTTGAATCAGAGACTGTGTGTCTTTACAAATCCTTCTGCCCTCCTCGTTTATATATTTTGTATATATGTCATTTATATATGTTTTGCTCTCACTATTTTTGAGACTTACTAAACAAAGTTAGCATCTCCCAGTCACCTGCCATATTCAGTTTCCTCTGCAATGTATGCATTTTTGCCGTGTACAGAATGTCTTCATGCCTCTGTCCTTGGTAAACTACAAAAGTCAGCATGTTAATATACTTCTATGTAGCAACTGGAGAACGGAACCAACACCAAAAGGTTAATGTCGGATTCTTGAAGCAATAAGACTGTGGGAAAGCTTTTTAAATTTTATGTCCCCATATGAGAGAAAGGAAGTCAATCCGCCAATATATTAACAGTACAGAAACTTAGGTCTCATAAGAATATTTTTATTTCCCCTTTTTCTCCCAAAGCCCAAACGCATAGGAAGACAGATTTGGGAACTTGTATTCTGGTATTCATCTACATCAACCTCAGGAGAAAAATAGTGGCTTCTCAGCAGAAGAGGACAGATGCTATCTGTCCCAGCCAGTGTGCAATGGTTCACTTCCTACCCAAATCTGTTTGTCACTGGATTCAAGAACCATTTAGTGCTATTGTAAAAAACAGTAGCAAACCGTGACAGTTGAGGTGGAGGAATGAAATGTAGCTGCAGCTGAGAGGCTATAGCCACAATTCCAAAATGAGAAACAAAAGGTGGAGCATGTTAGAGGTTCCATGGTGGGGGATAAAGCAACCTGCCTGCTGATTAGTTCTGTAATTCAGGAACAGGTTTTGTCTCTTCAAGAGCAGCGAGTATTATTCTAAGTCAATCCAGCTCTCTTAGTGCTACCTGCACTTTCTGTGTGAGTGCTAACAATATGCTAGAGGAGATCTATAGCAGATAAGAAGTGACTTCAATATGTTGGAGGTTTGCTTGGAGTAATAAATCAGAAATAAGCATGAGTAAAGGTCAATCAGGTACAAATGTATTCTGGAAATGAGCACTCTCTTGCAGCGAGGTCAACAGTAAAGCTTTAGCCTCTTTGACCAAGAACATCTCAGGAAGGAAGAACCTTAGCAAAAAGGTGGGTCCAGCTCCCAAAGAGAGGCAGAGAAATGACTAGGGACAGACTCTCAGTCCTGGAAAGGAAGGCTTTAAAACTTGAAAGGGCCAGATGATAAAAGACAACAAGAAAGCAAAATAGAGCAACAGCCTAGCCAGAGAATTGGCTTCCAGTGGAAAAGAAAAAGCAGCAAAAAGACCATATGGGAGAGAGGGATAACTTATTGGATCACATTCTGATGTCTCTACATATGTCAGGAGTGCAGGAAATAAAGAGAAGCAATGAGAAATTGAGTATGCAACCAAAGCCATGGCAGAACTGACATCAAGGGGATGTGGTAGATCAAACTGTGAGATAAGTACTGATATAAGAGTACAAATTATTCACAAAGAACAAAATGGAAAATTCAAGAATTTACTTTTTCAGTACATGTACTTACTCGGAGCTTCAAGGACAGGTCAAAGGGTAAAGAAAAGCATGAAGAAAGAAGAGAAATGTCATGGCAGAGTTCTGTGTCTAGTTAACTGTAGGAGAGACATAGTAAGTCTAATGCTACATCAGGCTAAGTCCCAGCCACTTAAATACCCTTTTAGACAAACTTGCTAAGATGTAATTAAGCAAAACAAAGGAAAAGTGTTAAAGAACAAAGAAGAACTGAGTAAGTATTTGAAGGTGGAAGATAATTTGTATTAGTTTTACGAGAAATCAGGTGTTATTCTATGAATTTGAAACACCAGAAGAGGAATAGTGTCTTATGGAAAAGCAGACTACAGTAAACTCTGGAAACCGACAGATAGTATCTCATGACAGATAGCCCATGGATTCAAGGAGCAATAGCTGTAATTTAAGAAGGGATGTTCAAGGCTTAGCAGCAAATTGTAACCCAACAAAAAAGAAAAAATAGGTTATGTATTTAGAGTACCTTATGGGTAAGAGGCTTATAAGCTCCACAAGATCAACCGGAAGTTTTTAATTATTTAAAAATAAGAAAGAACTTAAAATTGGAAGGCATGTAGCTGGAGGTAGCCATCAGACCCCAACTGTATGATGTAAAAGTGGAAACTACAAGTAATAAAACTTTCAAATGGAAGGACACATAAAAAGTAGAAATAAAATGTTCCACAAATATATTAGAAATCAGAATATGCAAAGGGTATTAGAAGAAGCTTGAAACCAATAATGAGATGCTATATTTTCTGCTCCAATCCTCACACATATTGACACTTTAGGTGCATTTATCCAGTTAAATATGGAACGCTCCCTGTCCCCAAAAGGCAGCTGATATTAGTGAAAGCTTCTTTGGAATCACTTGTGTTTATGAAAAAAAACTTTTCTATTATGAAATTACAAAAATTATAACTAGTGTCACATAAAAGATTTTGGATGGTATTCAATATTGTTTGTGGCAACTGTTACGGTAAAGCTGGATGTCCAAACGCTGGATTCAGAGATGTCATACGAAATATTCAGTTCACACTGCTTTTACTCTTTTATCTCAAACCTAAATTTTTCCAATGATTTTCAGTAATTTTATAACTGCTACTCCTCTATAAAAATAGTAAATAGGTCTCTTTATTACTAATTAACACTATACATACACGTATACAGTAGGATTGCCTTTACCAAACTCCATCCTCTGTGCTACAAACCCTGGGTTACAGTGTTTCTGTCTGGATTCAACAAGAAGATATGGATGGAATTCAGAAACACTTCAGAAACTTCAGAGAAAAGGATCACAACTAACAATGATTAGAATGCTTTACAATGAATCCCCAAAATTACCTGAAATCAGGTAATTTTTCTATGTCATATCTGAAGTCCAGAAGGTCAAAACTTTTTACTGTATTTGTAATATAATACGTTCTGTTCAATTATTTTTCCTGCCAGGACATCCCCTTCCCAATGGAACTTCTAGGGAAATAATAGTAAGGAAGGACATGGCATAAGAAGCAACTTACCCTAAAAATGGACGGAGTCATTTGGTATTCATTGTACTGGCAAACATCAGGATGGGTTGACTGAAAGTGCATCTAGTAAATGGAAAAAGCCCCCAACTCATTATTAGTATGTGTTCTATTTAATCTGTTCTTCCAAGGTCATGCTCCCTTACTCCATGCTCCAGTCACAATCCTGCACGGCAACAGCCACTTGCTCTGAAGAGCATCCTTTTGTGTTCCTCTGGCTGGGGCATGTCTCAATTGTTTAACATCTTCCCAGTATTAACAGACCAAGCTAGTAGAATAGTAAATACAAAGGGTGATCCCTTGACTTGTCTTTGGCATTGAAAATTATAATCTTCTCTACATTAACTGTACAAGGTTATTTTAATAGAAATGAAGTTTGGGCTTGGTTTGGAGTACTTCATTGACTGCAGAAGCCTGTTCTGTTTTATTAGCTTTTTATTTTTTTCTTTCAGATGATCAGTCCCTGCATACTGCTATTATGTTGAAAAGCAACAGCCTACCTGAGAATTATGCCTATGTGTCATGATTATCAGTTGCTAGCAAATGTGTTTGAGGAGTAAATCTTGTGTACTCAAGAAACTTGTATCAGACCAATAGTCAGTCCCTCTGTGTGACAGTTGTCTGAAACATGCAAATTATTCCAAATTCTAATGCATGGACATATCATACCACGTAAACTCTGGTAGTCAGTATTTCTCAGACCTGGATATGCTATTCCACTGAGGTTTCAAAATCAATGTATTCTGAGGCATTCTGTTTAACCTGTTGCAGCTGTAGTCTTTGCACCCACACTTCTCAGATTTTTGCACTTTTTTTAGTTTGTCTGTAGGATTTTGAAATGCCTGGGCTTATCAACCCCAGGTGTAGGATTCCAGACCTTTACTTCCTCAATGATCCTAAATGCCAAATGGTATTTGTATCAATCTTCTTCAATACATGGTTGAAGTAAGTACTGGATGGGATGAAAAGGTGAATTGCTGTACTGCTGAATGACTGAAGACTTTGTTGTTCGGAAAACTAAAAAATTAATACATCAGGTATTTAGGCAGCATTTTCCCTCACTTTGGTGGGAATGCTCACCTGCAGTTATTCTACAGTGCTGGAGAAAGGAACAACTTGTGAACCTATACCATTTTCCTGAAATGTTCATATTGTGCATCTTGAGGGAATGTGGTAATAAGACAGTGATTTGAAATCTTGGCTGCTCTCAACTGAAATATTCTTCTTTTCTGCCTTTCTTACTATATTGTTTCCCAATGCACTTAGCACAGAAACCCAGTAGATGTAGACAAAGTGTATTTGGTCAATGAGCTGGCCCAAACTAACACTCCCATCCATCCCTGCTTTCTGGGATCATTACTTCCAGCAAATTAGAGTTGTAAATTTGGTCTGAAGACAGAAAGACAAGCTTAATGGCCCTACAGAATATTATCACAAGCCATTGTTGACTATTTTGTTATGTTTCAAGTGAAGTCTTAATTATGATATCACAAGGCATTATGCCAAGAATCCTATTCGGTTAAAGCAAGCCCATTATCCAACTTTTTGCCTTTTGCAATTCAGCTAGATTATATTTTTTCAATTGAGTTTCCATTTCCACATTCAGCAGTGATGTAATTCTGCTTGTACTCTTTTCTATTACTATTTCTTGGTAAATGGATTAGTTTGAATACTTCTTTCTGTTTATTTTCCAGAATTAGCAAAATAAATTTTCTAGAGGATGAAGCATTTGTAAGTAAAATCCACTTTCCTTTGGAATGTTATACATTATTTCATAAAGAGCTCGCACTGTTTTTCAGTTATTTAGGAGGCTACAGTAAAACTAGAATGGATATTACAGATGCAGAAACATAAGGAGTAGTTAGCAGCCTTTTATCCTAGGAGACATGTGCCTAAATTCTGTTTGTCTTGTGCTTGTACTTGTTCACTTCAAAGCTGTAAATCGGTGCAACTGAATTGCACCCTTCTAGCTAAAGATCCAGGACTGAGGTGTGTAGACTTGAAAGGCAGAGATAGAAAAAGTGGCAGAACTATGCCATTCTAGGTATTGAGACTGAGAGGTCTACAGATGTATATCATGTATTCACTCCATCAAATTGTATTACTTCCGCTCCTTTTCTTCAGCTGTTTACTTGTAATTCTTGAGGAGGAGATAGAATGAAACAGCTCTCTATTTAGAGGTGACAGAAACACAACATAAGCCACATCCAGAGAAGCACCTTTGATTTGCTCTTCTAGGGCAGAACTCATATCTGTGGAGTAGGAGAAGCTGACACCATTCCCTGCCACAGCTGAGCACCTTCATGGGGTGAGGACAGCAAAGTGCACATACCTCCACTGAGATCTCTACTGTCATTATTGCAGGAAAGAGAACTCCTGTTATCTATTGACTTCCATTGAAAACTTTCTAAAATAACATATTCTCCCTTAAAATTTCAATGTAAATGTTATTTCCTTTGCAGTGACTTATCTTCTGATGGGATTAACCTATTATTTTTTTTTCTTTCCTGAAAGGACTTTGTTTATTTTTCATCTCATTTTACTTATAAAAGACAGTGCATCATGTGCTGGCTCATCCTTCCTTTCAGTGTAAAGAGAGATCAGAAATATTCTAATCTCCTTTTATTATTTCATGTGTTTCATCTTTTTCTTTACTTAATGCAATAGGGGCTATAAAATATTTTTCCTGTGAATATGCATACATATTTTCAGATATCAAAGGCTGAGATGTGGTCTGGCATTTCTGAATGACATGTAACATGGCGGGATGTAGACTGCCTGTAATTGCTACGATAATTGCATAAACTATTTGGCTAGAGCAAATGCTACTTCCTTCTCAATGAAGTCTGTTGCTGCTTAACACTACTGGCTACATTCTGAGGAGACGAACTGTTTATCTTCCAAGAGGAGACAATAATTTATTCCTCTAAACCATTAATTAAAATACGAACACAATGACTTTGAATCAGATTTAGCCTGCATTATTGGTTCTGGGTTTTGAAATGGAGATTGTCGTTGGCAGCTGCGGGCTGCACACAAAAAGTTAAGACGTAAAAGACTAATTTCTGTCTTATCACATGGAAGTGCAAATTACCCCTTTCTTATGATGAACTGAACTAGCTGCTTAAGCTCTAGAATTTAACTGCAGAATTAGGCCAACCCACTGGGATAATTTCAGCGTTGGAGAATCAGCAGTAATTTTGGGTCTCCAGAAAAGGCAAAGCAATGAATAAAAAAATATAAAGGAAGCTAGTAATACCTGAGGCTTTGCTCTCAAAAATAGTCAAAGGTTAGGATTTAAGGCAGCATTATGTTCTTTCCTAGACCTGCTTGCTTCCGGAAATGTGTGTGGATACTTTTCACATAGAGCTGAGCTGCTGTTTTCCTACTGCTGTTGGGATTACTCTCACAACATTTGAAAACACAACTTTTCACTATTTTTCCGCTATTCTAAGAACAATAGTTTTAAAGCAGATATACAGTGGCCCCACTTATTCGTATAGCTTGCTGAGGAGAAGAGCAACTAATGCACTCAAGGAAAAAAAAAGAAATCCCTGAAAATATTCATGTGAACTATTAAATAAAAGCACTGACATTATTTTTGCATCCCTGTTGTGCTTACTTTCCAATAGTCATGGATTAAATGAGTTACTTGTCATGAATATTCGCTAGAACAGTAAAATTAAGTGACAATATATTCATAAAAAGCATATTTCAAATAGGTATTTGCCATGTTCAACAACAGAACACAATGGAGATAAAGCTGCACAATTATTCACAGCAGCCTGAATTTGGAATACTCAAAACCAGCCCTGAAATAAGTTTTAGACCTTATATAGAGTGAAACGGCAAACACACTCGTAGCCACAACTAGTCAGAAAAAAAATGAATTAAAAACGTTATTTGTCTCCGAATCATATTTTAAGGCACTGTCTGCTATGGAATACTATGAAGTCTCACACCTTTTTCTTTATTCTAACAACCACAGGTGTTAGAAATCAAAAAGTCTTGTGTGATCATCTGTGCCATGGCTGTAAATCCGTTATTCCTCTCTGTAGAATCCCTAGGGCTGCACCACATGTGTGTATGTGGGCAGCATGCATGTTAGATGCCCGATGGAATGCAGACTAGCTAGGGATAGCACTGGTCTCCCAAGAGCCCTGTGTCATATCTGCCAGGCCTGTGCAGGTTTCTAAAAAACCCTTGCCATTAAAGACATCACTAGACCCCAATGCATGAACCGCCACAGTAGAGAACTGAACAACCTGACATTAAAGAATTCCAGAACTAGGGCTTCTACTATTATGTTTAGAAACTCTCCCACAGTGAACATCGCCAAGTTTTAAAGCCATCCTCTTCCCTGTATACCGAACAATATTTTTCCTGACATTAATGTCTTTACCACACAGGGCCAAGTGCTGGAGACGCTTCTTGTATAGTAGCACCAACAATATTTACTGCACAGAAGAATTCGTGCAACACAGCATAAGAATTCTCCAGAGTTCAGTCCTTAAAAGGACTATATAATATTGCACAGCAAAGTCTCTTTGTGGAGCAAGCACTTTACAAAGCTGGCGCAGACTAAACATTTCCATTTTTTGTCTGAACATGTCTTAGAAGGAATAAATTCTAAGTCATGCAGCAATTAGTTAAGACATGTGAGTGCAGATGTATTTCTGCAAGCTCTGAATGCTGCATGTCATTGTGAGCTCTTCTGTATTTCAGTTCACTCTCAGCCCAGCCTGAAATTCTTATATTCAGTTGTAAGAAGCCTGAAAAGATGTGGTTGTCATTTTTGTTTGTTTGTTTGTTTTGTTTTGTTTTGTTTTTAACTCAGCATTTAAAGTTCAGTATAATAGAACATCTCAATATGGAAGTCTAAAGACTAAAGTCAACGAGGAATTTGGCCTTTAGTTCTTTAAGACTCATTAGAGGAGTTTCTTCAATTATTAACTTATTAAAAATGAATCTGTGTATATAAATTATCTGTTGTTATTGGAGAAAATGTAACACAAAGGGACATATTTAACATCTTATTGAAATTAGGGGGAAAAAGGCAAAAAAAGGCAAGAGAATAAAGCATGCATAAATCAGAGACAGGGTATAGGTAACTCCTCTCTATTCAACAAAGAGCCACACAGGAGCATTTCTTCAGAGAGCTCTCTCTTTCTGAGCCCTACTCATGTGATTGAGTGTATTTCTTGAGGTAGCACAGGCCTGTAAAAATCAGTCTCCATCAGAGCAAAGCTAATGACATGAGGTAAAGACTGCAAGTAGAAAGGCCTTTATCATTAGCCAACACAATCTATCCCTGTTTGTAATTAATATGCTACTGCTGTAGATTGCTTTCCTCTTTCATATATTTGCACATGAAATGGTTCAGCTAACCATGGCTGAGCTAACCAGAAAGATGTGGAAAGGGCAAAAGACAAGAGAGGTAACAGGGCAAAAGTAGAACTCAATGGGTGAGCGAAGTCAGGTCAACCAGCAAGGAGAATCTCAGAGAGGATGAGGCTGACGGCAGCAGAGGAGGCAGCCAAGCTGTGAGGGGAAGTAAATGCCCTGGGACAGGGTTCAGTGAGGAATACTGTTAACTTCTAATCTGGCGGAATAACCTAATGCTTAATGTACTCCTTTGTGGCATAAGAAAGAGGATAGTACTTCCACGCAGCCACAGAAATCACAGATACAGTGAAAAATTTAAGCTGACAGTGATCTCTGGGGATCAGCTAGTCCAAATCCCTGCTCCGTGGAGGACTACTTGCAGGGCCAGATATGTTCTAGTGTCTTGTCCACCCTCATCATGAAGAATTATTTTCCCTTTATATCCAGCAGAAATCACCTTTGATGTAAACTGTGATGACTGCGTCTTGCTCTTTTGCAATACAGCTCTGAGAAGAGCCTGGGTCTGCCTTCCTTCTAACCTCCCTTTAGGTTGTGGAAGATTGGTGCTGCATGCCCTTTCACTTCTCCGGGCTGAACAACCTCAGTTCCTCCAGCCTCCTCTTGTGTCATACATAACAGCCTCCTAACCATCCTCCTGGTTCCTCAACAGACCCTCTTCAGTTTGTCTGCTTGTCCTGTACCAGGGCCCCAGTATCTCAAACTCAGACTCATACATGCAGATTCCTTGTGCAGCTCAATACATGGTTAGCCTTCATTGTTGACCCACATTTAGCTTGTGTACCACAACTCCCAGATCTGTTCCACTGAACTGCTACCCAGGCAGTCAGTCCCTGGCTGGTATTGTCAGGAGCAGCTATTCTGCCCAGATGCAGGACTTTGCATTTGTTTCTGTTGAACTTTCTAAAGTTCCTTTCACTCCATTTCTCCATCTTATTTTCCCCTAAATAGCAGCCCTGTCCTCCCAGGTGTCAATTTGTCCCCCAACTTTTGTTTCATCCACAAACTCGCAGAGGGTTTGCTCCATCCCATTATCCAGATCCATTATTTCTTGCTGAAGAAAATGTCAAATATAATGGGCTCTAACTTTGCTTTTTGAGGAAGAGTACTTGTAACTGGCTGCCAGTTAAAAAGAAGAAAGTGAGGAAAATAATTATAATTCATAGTACTGGAACCTTATTCTTGCTGAATTAAATCTTTTTTCCTCACTTTCTAAAGTCTTATGTGCTGTGCATTTTTTTTTCCTCTTAGTGTTCATGCTCCTTCAAGGCTTTGTTTTAGCTTTCACATTATATTCAATATCTAAAAGACCTTCACCACCTGAAAACAGCAAGTTCAATTCATTGAGTTCAGTGCAATGTTTGTTGTCAGAGTGAGTCACACTCTGTTACCCATCACAGGCGGAATGAGTTACAATAGTTACCTGCTTACGCCAAACCAAAGGCATTACGCTAAAAAGAAGCCTAGAGCTAAGATAATGCTTTCTGAAGTATTGATGGAGTTGAAAAACTTTTATATAGAATCATAGAATGGTTTGGGTTGGAATGCACCTTAAAGGTCATCTATTTCCAAATCCCCTGTCACAGCCAGGGACAACTTCAACTAGATCTGGTTGCTCAAAGCCCTATCCAGCCTGGCCTTGAATGTCTCCAGGTATAGGGCATCCACAACTTTTCTAGTTAACCTGTTCCAGTATCTCATCACCCTGACAGTAAAGTCTTTCTCCTTAATATCTAATCTAACTCTACTCCCTTTCTGATTAAAACTGTTACCCCTCATCCAATCACTATACTCCCTGATAAAGAGTCTCTCCTTTTCCTATAGATGCCCTTTAACTATTGGAAGGCAGCTATAAAATCTCCTCGGAGCCTTCTCTTCTCCAGGTTAAACAACCCCAACTTTCCCAGCCTGTCTTCACAGGGGAGATGCTCCAGTCCCCTGATCATCTTTGTGGCCTCCTCTGGACCCTCTCCAACAAGGTCCATGTCTTTCTGATGCTGAGGGCCCCAGATCTGGATAAAATACAAGTGGAATCTCATGAGAACCAAGTAGAGGGGCAGAATCACCTCCCTCAGCCTGCTGGCCATGCTTCTTTTGATGCCACCGAGGATACAGCTGGCTTTCTGGGCTGTGAGTGCACAGTGCCGTCTCATATTCAGTTTTTCTTCCACCAAAACCCACAAGACCTTATCTGCAGGGCTGCTCTAAGTCCACTCATAGCCCAGCCTGTTTCATTGTTTGGGACTGCCTTGACCCAGGTGCAGGACCTTGCATTTGGCCTTGTTGAACTCCATGAGTTTTGCACAGGCCCACCTCATTAGCCTGTTAAAGTCCCTCTCCATTGCATTCCTTCCCTCTAGAGTATCAACTGCACCACATGGCTTGTTATCTGGAAACTTGCTGAGGGTGCACTCAATCTCACTGTCTTTGTCCCTGACAAAGATGTTAACTAATACTGGTCCCAACATGGATCCCTGCGGGACACCATTTGTTGCTAGTCTTCATCCAGACATCGAGATGTTGACAACACCACTTTGAGTGTGACCAATGAGCCAATTCTTATCCACCAAGCGGTCCACACATCAAATCCATTCTCTTATCATGTGGGACAGTGCCAAATGCTTTGCACAAGTCCAGGTAGATTATGTCAGTTGCTCTCTCATCTACCAACACCTTAACCCTGTCACAGAAGGCCACCAAACTTCGAAGGCACAATTCACCCTTAGGGAAGCTATGTTGTCTGTCACCAATCACATCTCTGTTCTCCATGTTCATTAGCACAGTTTCCAGGAGAATCTGCTCTGTAATAGTGCCAGACACAGAGTTTAGACTGATGGGCAAGTAGTCCCAGATGAGAGAATATGAAAACTTCATGTTAAGCACTGATGACAGAAGCTGTATTTTATTCTAAACCAAAAGAAAGAAAAAATCTTCAGCATTATGTCAGCTGAGAAAATTTTATTAAAAGGACTTATATGCAGAGAGAGCATGAACAGCAAGGAAATATATGGTTCAAAGTTTTGATTCAGTTCAGCTCTGCTTGAATCTATTTCAAGAACAGTTCTTAAAAACATGTGCGGTGTAATGTCCTGTCAGCACAAGAACTTTCAGAATTTCAAAGATCCTTTCCTTTTCTGATTATACACAACCTGGATCCATACAACTTCCTTTGCTTTTCCAAGGAATAGTTTTGTTTGCCATAAAATGGGAGGGGGTGTGGGGACAATGGGAAAGAAAGTTGTTATTCTATTCCCTGAACTGAATTATTTGGCATAAAAAGAAACAAAGCCTTAACAACCTTTTCCTGAGGCCTGATCCTTTTGCTTTTTCACATTTGAGACCCTCATCATGGGCAGATGCAGAGAAAAGAGTTAAAGACCTGCTACAAAATTCCAGTACTACTCCTTTCTTTAACTTTAATGCCAGAGGCAAGTAATATTATATGCAAATCTGCACATAGTGGAAAGTTGAGGAAACCTGGATCTGTAAAAAATCTCGCAGGCATAAACTGACAAAGAACATTTGGAAAACATGTTTGTCAGCAAAAGAAACTGATATCCTGGAAGTGCTCACAGTGACAAAGATTAACAGAAGTTTCAGCCCAGGTATAAGAAATCTTCATAATACAAGTGGCCAGTTCCAACCACATGTGTTACAAGGAGAAAATGGAACATAAGGAACAGTTTAGAGATTTAAAATATGCACTTCCAAAGGCATAATTATAAATTATGATAATTATAATTGTGATAACATATTGTTATATATCTCCACTTGTGACACAGATAGAAAAAGCACAGACCTCACTCTCCCTAATTTATCACAAGCAAGGTGCAGCAAATGTAAGACCAGTGTTCCTCAAGAGGTTTGGTCCATAATTCCATGAAATAAGCCCTGATCTAAATTGAAACCCTTTCCCTCAGTATATGAATGGTATTTTGAAACAATGTGACCTATTGATGTTTTCACTGTGACATAGTAACACTTGAATCAGGAATTTATATTTGCCAATAACAGAATGAAAAATTTAATTCTCCTTTACTGAACTGAATCCTTTTGATTTGAATTTTGAAATAGTTTTCATAGTTTTCCAAAACTTTAAATGAATCCATTACAAAAAACAAAACAAAACCAAACAAAAAAACCAAATAAACAAAAAAGGAGACAGAAGGATAAAAATAAGGATAAATAAAAACAACTCTAACATTTAGCTAGACCAGAAAACCAGGTAACATTTTATCCTAGTAATAACAACTTGTGAAACTATGGTTTAAACTGTTAAAAAAATGCATCACTTTATTTATATATTTTAGGGAAGCTCTTTTAGCCGTTAAGAACTAGAATGATGCAGGGGCCTCAATTATCCATGAAGTTTAGAGAAAGCAGATCTAGTGGGAATGATAAACTGAGAAGTTTCGTGGCCAAAACAAATATCTGTTATTCTCTCCTGTGGATAATTTAAGTTTTTATTATGCTGCCACGAGTCCCATATGCTGTTTTTGTCAGTGACTCAGCAAAAAGGACGGTCTTCATCACCCCTGGCTCTGGTGCATCTTATGTGAGTATGTCTGGTGCACCCTTGGTGCATTACACCACTGTCCCAAGTGCTAAGCACAAAAAACAGCCCCCGCTGTTTCACAGCAAGAAAGGAGATCAGGGAGAAGAGGAGTTGAAGAGACAGGGTCATGATTCAGATCACTTCAACCTGCCTGGCTGTGCTTGAGCAAGGGCAAGCCAAGTTCTAGAAAATGCAACATGCAGAAGGCAACTTGTTTAAAGCATTAAAATAACTCAAATGTAATAGCATATATAGTCTTCTACACTGAAACCAGCTTCACCATCTGACAGCTGTTTAACCCTTTACAGCTCATTTAGTTTCTTAATTCTTATGGTGCTCTTGCAAATCACTTCCTAGACAAGCTGGAGTGACCTCTGTCTGAGGACACCTCACTGGTAGACCCACTACAGCCTGAGACTCCATGCTTTCTTGCTTATAAGACAGCCTCAAGTCTTTCCACACAAAATGCTCCCCTCAGAGCCTACCAGCACTGCAAGGCCTGTAGGCCAGTCTTGAGTTGAACAGGTTCAGTGAAACCATTTAACAGAAGTTCCTCCAGGTTTCACATTTCTGCTGGTGTGACCCAGTGACAACACTGTTTCTGGGCTCCTGATAGCCCCCACAGCCTTTCCCTATCTTGGATCTGACATCCACATCTGTAGCCCTAACACACTAGTCAACTAGGAATGGGAAGCAAAGTTCACTCTCTTTGCCCTAACAATGAAAGCCAGACCTTTAAGAGGATGTTTCAGCTGTAGAAGTCATCTCTTCACAAACTAGCTATCACGATCTTTATGCTGTCATATAAGGTACCATACAAAGGTGGGGATCATTTTTCTGAGGCTTAACAGATATCACACATACAGTCCAAAGTGAAAGAAATTTCTGCAGGATTAAGAAATATAAAATAGCTGTACAAATTAACAAATTATTTTTTAGTCACATATTCCTCCCAGGACGTGACTTTTCTGTATTATTACATGAGATTCGTATGTAGTGCAGTACGGAGCCAAGAAGAGCTCTCACAGCAACAGCTTGAAGATCATCCAAATAATGAGCTGTCTGCACAGTTTTAATAAATAAATAAATAGTGATTTCTTCCTCTTTAGAAAACCGACAACTCAAAATGCTAACTTAGCAGTACTGTGAAAGCAAATAGAACCACTGGCATGTACACCTAAAAGTTTCCACATGATTGGTCAAATCACCCAGATCAAGGGTAGGAGATACTTCTACTAAAGAAAAACATGTTTGTCAGAATTCGAAAGTATGGCACATGCCTCAAGTTCTAGCTCATATATTAGTTTACCTGCTCAAGGAGCCTTAAGGTGATGCAGCGAAGCCTAGGTACCAAGAGAGAAATAGAGATAAAGAGGAAGGGAGAGGAAGGAAGGCAGGAAGGGAGGAAGGAAGGATGGAAAGGAGGAAGGAAGGGAGGAGGGAACAGAGGATGGGAAGAAAGAAGGAAAGAAGAAGGACAGAAGAGAGGACAAAAGAGTTTATTTATGTTATTGACACAAATTTAGAGTGATCAAATACTGCTTAATAATTTGCTCCTGACAGTCATTACTTTTGTGTCACATTTTCCCAAACTGAAGGATTTATGTTTGGAGAGGCCTGCTGTGTAGGGCTGCAGCAGTGCCTCATGTGCTGTCTGGATCATGTAACGGGGGAGAAGCAGCAATACCTTGAAGTACCACCTGTCCCCAGCACAAACCTCTCCATACTAGTACTGTGCTGCTTCCAGCTCTTTGAATTATGCCAAACAGTAAATCTCTAGGTAGAGACATCAGTTCAGGTTGTTGTATGATGTAGATATTAACCAGCTTCATTTTTCTATGTATGTTTGGGAATGTTTGTTTCTAAATTAGGTTCTGTGGGAGTTAGATGGAAAAGGTGATTATTTAAGAAGAGTGCCAGTGGATACAGGAGTAAAAGATAATATAAACGTTGAAGTGCAGTGCCATTTCTCTTCCTCGATGTTGCTGGTGAAGAAAGCATGATTATTAGTAGATATTTCTGCAAACGTCTTCATGTCTGCCCTCTTGTTAAACAGCCTCCCACTTAGCCACTTTGGGGCAAGGGGGTACTCAGAATTCCCTTAGTATCTTCCACAATAGTTCAGGATCTACTCTGAGCTACACAATTTCTTATGGATAGTAGAAAGGAGAGCCACCAGAGCCATTCTCTGTCCATGCCCCTTGCCCACATTTGCAGTTCAACAGTAAAGAGCAGTTCTGGCAGCTCTAGACATAATATTTTCCCTGAGGCTCTTAGAGACAGTTTTCTTTAATGCCCACAGAGCTGAGCAGAAAAGCCATTCCACAGTTCTCACATAATCAATGTGGGAAAGCCAGTTCTTTACTTAACCATTCCCTCTGACACATAAGCACACACCCTCCACCCCCTACATAATATACAAATGTAACATTAATGAACTGTTTAATTTAAAATACATTGAGTCTTGATCTCTGTTTAGTTCTAGGGACTAACATGGCATTATGTTCTAGTTCTAGGGACTAACATGGCATTATGTTCTAGTTCTAGGGACTAACATGACATATGACAAATCTGGTCTGACCCTGACCATTTTTCAAAACCTGGTTTCTTGTTTGCTAAGCCGAGAGGAAAAAGTTTATGTTACTTTGGAAGAACTCCATGATTATGTGAGGAACAGCTCTGATAACAGCTTATCCCTTATTTGGTCACCCATTTTTGGCTACCCTTTTGAGAAACGTGGAACAGGATTAATTTCCTCAACTATAAATGTCTATACTGTAGCCACCTACATCAGAGCTACTCATCTGGACTCCCTGTGCAGTGGGAGGAATGAAACAGGCACTTGTAAAATGCATAAATCTTGCTTATTTTAGACATCTCACTTAGAACAAGATGAATCACTCGCTGCATGCATTTATTTTTCTTCATTTGCCAGAAGAGATCAGAGATCTCAAAGAAAACTACACTGTAGATTTCTGAAGACGAGTTGAATCCCACCCATCTGTTATTATGACAAAGCCCTTTATAAACAGAATGTTGTGCTATCATCTTCTTTATTTCATAGTCGTGGCGTATTTTTAAGTGCTTCTGAAGTTTATTAATTTGTAAATGTTTTTTTGATAATGTGTTTAAATGTAGTTATCATACTGAAATGTTGTGCAAACTATGTGAAGAAACCATTGTTCCCCTCTCTGCTTTAAGGAATTGTGTTCCTTCAGGTAGGCAAGTGCAGCTGGAGCAATCTAACCAGCTCAGTATACATGCAATTATCTCAATAGAAAGAGCCCATGTCTTTTATTCTAGACTAAGAAGGGAAACAATAGTCATATTTTGAAATAAAGCATTTTTATACAAGGAAAACTGTAGTGATCCTATGGACTTTGCTAGCATAATTATGTGTATTAAAAACACCAAACTCTTGTGTTGTTATATGTTTGTGTAGCTCCAGACTTAGGAGAAAAATGTTTTCAGAGTGTCCTTGAATATTTTGTACCTCTGAGCTTGTCTTAAGCATTCTGCTTTAGTGCTAAGTCTGCAGACAATGACAGTGCAATCATCTTCCCTAACTTTTGGTGTCCACGCTGTAGACACCTATCTCCAAGCTAGCAGACTTCTTTTATAGTCTATGAAGTGGGATGCCTTATAGCATTTTAAGGGTATAATTCATCTGACCTGTTTTAAAGACGTACTTTAAGAAAAGCTGAATGATGCGTTAGAAATGCCCTTTTCTTTTCATTTACTGTAGTCTCCCGAAGACTAACGTAGATGTACGTTTCTCTCTCATACTTGTCTGTTTTTCAGCAAATGAATCCTGCTTCACTGTTCTCCATAGTCTTTGTCTTTCTGACCTTGTTGCTGTTAATGAAACAGGATCACAGTGGAAGTACTTGCACAGGCATACCCATATCATTATTTTAGGAGCACAGCTCCTGGCATGATTCTGGTTCATGCCAAACAGCAGTCTCCCAAAAAGAGGAGGACCGAGGACCATTGTTAAAAAGCATTTTGAACGCAGCAACCATTTCATAGAAAAATCATAGAATAGTTTGGGTTAGAAGGGACCTTCAAAGAGATTTTAGGCCTACGGACATGAGCCGTGCTGTGCCCTGCAGCTTTGAGGCTGAGAACTCTCCCTCTGAGTACTTGGGCAACATGGTCATTATGGTGTCTGGCCACTGGTTGGAGATTGGCTGATTCTAGCCAAGTCCAATAACTAATCTCTACCTACTAAAGATGAAAGTTACTATATAACAGTGTGTTCACTGCACCCAGGAAATTTTACAATGTGGAGAGTACAGCCTCTGACAAGCTTTTAGTTTATGGCACTCAAAAATGCCTTTTATGAAGCACAAAGAAATCCAGTATCAGATTTTAAGTGAGTATGCTCCAAGAATGTGATTATGTCTGTGACTAACCAAACACCTATGATTAGTCCTTTTACTGCTGACATTTCCAAGAGAAAATGGAAATGTTGTGTGTGGTAACTATCTAGCTGGTTTTATAATTGCAGTCTGAGATGACCTGCACAAACATGTATTGCTTGTCGTGTATTCCTAAAAGCACGAAAGCTCTGTTAACCTTCTGGCCTCATGTCTCACATTTAGAGTAGTAGAGGGCTTGCCATGGAGCAAGCCCTGCCCCACACCTTTAACTGACTTTGTCCCTCAACAACTAGACGCAGATCTATGGACTTCCTAGCAAATAGCCCCAATATGTGTGCCCATCTTTGCTGATGCAAGTGCTGGGATCTCCAATAGGTGAGTTTTTAAATGTGAGTGTTCAGGCTATGATTATATTTAGAAATTACGTTTGTTGAGGTGAAACATCAAATGTTAGAAAATAAAGGACTGTTCACTTATTCAGGAAACTGAAATTAAGTGGATCCGTCCACACTCCCCAGTTTTGCTAGTACTTCTGAGCTTGGTAATTACTCCATGTGTACTGGCCAACAAAAGCAGGTGAAAATTCTGGTAACTGTGAGAACTTGCTACAGAAAATAAGTCAGCTGGCCAAATTCTGCTCACTCGGTAGTGGTGTAGTTCTGGAGTATATCTTCCTTAGTATTAACTCAGAATGGAAATAAATAATGACATATAGCTTAGTGCAGCAGAATTTGCCATTTAATCTCTTTTTCTCAAAGCTGTTAGTGATATTACTGTGAACTCTTCACACAGACATTTAATTCCTGAGACAGAAAGTTCTTGTACTGTGTAGGATGCTTACTCCGATGGGACTCAGACTTCCAGCCTTCAGGCCATAGCATTATACGGGACTTTGCAAGAAAACCCCAAATCTGTCAAACATCACACAAATATCAGTTAATTTCTTTAGGAATCCTATCTATGCTCCAAATTCTATAACAGCTCCAGAGAACTACTTTTATCTCCCTAATAAACAAGACTTTTATTCCTTATTCCTGCTGGGAAGCAGAAGCCATTTTCCAACTAAAAAATTTGGAGCAATTTTCCAATAGAGGGTACAGTCCAAGAACTCTAATTAATGTCAAGACAGAGACCTGCTTCTTAGGGGATAGGAACTCAATATCCAATATGAACCTTTTGTTCAAATGTCCTTTTATTCCTAAATGTCCTTGTTTACAGAAGGTTAAAATAGGACCAATCCAAGGAGTTCTGCAGAGCTGTTGTTTCAATAGCAGTTATCATAAATTATGTCATGATAAAAGGAAGCTACACATAATAGCTTAGCCTAAAAAGTCACAGCAAGATCTTACTAGGTTGTTCTGTGGTTTAACCAGCAGCTTGTAAGACACGAGCAAAAGTGAAAAAGGACAGGTAAGATCAGAGGCAAATACTCTTCTTCCATCATTCTGCCAGGTCTGCTATATCACTCTGTGGATTATGTCAGAGAGAGGCAAATGCTGTTCCCCACTAACATCAAAGGTGATGCTTCAATTATTACAATAAAAGCTGCATCAAGACTTCCATGAGATTTCTTGTTATGATCATTTGCTTGGGTTTTATTTGCTTTGTTGTTTTTCCCTACAGGCTTTTTAAGGCAGAACTGAAGAAGATCACAGTTAAAGTAAAATGTGTATGCTTAGGTTTCTATTTCAAAATAGTTTTTGTTAAGAATCATTGTGGTTCGGTCCATTAGCACACTGACCTAAAGGTCAAAGGAGACACATTTTATTACTTATTCTACCAGTAAATTGCCTTGAAGCCTAAAGTAAGTCATGGTACCTTCACGTTTAACCTACTGTTTACCTGAAGGGCTGTGACTTCCAGTCTCAACGCCTTCTACTGACGCAAACAGATAAGCTTTAAAGAAAATACCATTCAAACAAGTAGGTTTAGGAAATATTCACTTTCATAGAGTTCACCATCTGTTCGCTGACTGAACTTTACATATCGGAAAATAAAGCAAACGTGAAGCAGCTTTAGGCATGAGGTATTATTCACAAGTTATTGTTGTATCAGCCTCTCTTCTAATTTTTTTATGCAGATTTTCCCCACCATGCAATTATGCTGGTGGTCTCTCCTGGTCTGCACAAGTCTACTGGCAGGACAGTCTACTTCTTGCCATAAATTACTCTCATTTTTTTAATGGAAAGCTTTGGGGGCAAAAGGACATTTTCTTTAATGATGATATCTATTCCTGCATGAGGGCTTCTGCTGTGTCAGTTAGGATATCGGATTTAAATGCAGACCAAACCAAAGATTGTGCCAGCTTTTCCATTAAAAAATTATCTCAAATTACTCATTGCTTCCTGAAACTGTTTGTTTATAATTGCCCTGGGCTAGTTTTTGCCCAGAGCTGTCATTCTGCTTCAGGATTTTAACAAATAGACTACCTCTAAATATGCTTTAAATCTGAGAAAGCTGAAGGAAAAAAAATGCTTTCCATACAATAATACATTTTTCTTACTAGTCAAGGAACTCTGAGAAAGAGAAATATTCTGGTAAAAATATTTCCTCAACGAGGAAAAATGTCTTCAAAAAATGTCTTTGGAAATACCGATGATGATGTTACTGCATTATGCAGAATTCAAAATTGTATTTTGGGAATTATTCTGGTTTCATCACTTTCTTACCCAAGTAGGACTGTGTGTGCATGTGCAGCTAATTAGCTGATGGGGATATCTCCAAGGAATGCATTAAATGGAATCATAATTAGGAAGAAAAAAAGCCTGTGTTTGCTGCCCATATTCTTTGCTCTTGAAAAATATTCGGGGTGGGAATTGCATTAACTTGTGTTCTGAAGGCTGTAAATCAGCAGAGGGTGAAATTATGGTGTAATTCTCATGAACGTATTTTAATGATCTTTCTTTTGTGCCAGATGCTGTACTGCACATGTTATCACAAGGTAGTTCTTAACATGTAGGACACATGGCTCTTTATTCAAGCTCTCATTCAACGCATCTGCATCTTTGATGAATTCATGAGCTTGCTACCAGAAAGTCTACCAGACAGCTGTTACAAAAAAGGCATATTACAGTTTGAAGGGGAGCAAATCCAGGAGAATTAAAAGTCAGAATGGTATGACCTGTATATAGAACCCTGCTGCAAATGTTTCTGCAATTTCCCTCCTACTGAGAATGTCACTTATTTCACTGTTCCTTACCACAGATCAGAGTTTCATGAAAGTTTTAAATGAAACAACGAAACCACCCCCAACTAAATATCTTGCAATAGAAGAAGAAGTCTCCAAAGGCTTGCATGCTATCTTGAAGCTATAATAACAGTGCAAATCCTATTGCTCTCCAAGGAATAAAGTCAGAAAACAAGATCCTACGGGTTCAACCTGTATAAACCTGCCTCTAGCTCTGAATATATTTGTGTTCTATGGGAAAATCCTTCTGAGTATGAACAGGTGATTGTGAGTCTTGGAATACCAGACACAGGCCTGGAAGTTAAATATCTAACCAAACATCCTTCCTTCCCCACTCCCTCAACTAAAGATGGTTGCTTAACACGCATTCTTTTCTGGAGCTCAGCATGTTTCTCTGTCACCATGTCATAACCCAAAAACCTGGAAGAGTTCCCCTTATCAGACCTCAGGGAGAAAACAAAAGACAGAGACTCCTTGTAGGAACAAATCTCAGTCATTTAACAGAAAGCTCAGCGTGTGATCTTGACGTGTGAGTTTGGCATCCTGCAATGTGGGTGTGTCTCACATGGAGGTTATGGCCTTCCAAGTAATTTTTTGGATTTGGGTTTTTTTTGGTCATTCCTCCTTAATTAATTCCTGTACAATGGGCCACTGTTCCTTTTAAGTGGAATCATACAATCTAAGGAAAATACAATCACAGAGCATACGATTTGCACCTGGAATCAGACCTATGAAATCCAGGGTGCAGATGAAAGATTCAACAGAAAGTATGTGGAGACTTCTGCCAGAATTTTCCCAAAGAAAAAATGACAGGAACTATGCATCTGTCTAGCATCCCAGTTCCAATCCTCAGTCTTGACAAGCAGGGGTACACCATAGAATAACTAAGACCTGACCAGGCCGTGAATATTTTCAGAGATCAGTGTGAGATCTGTTTAGAATAATTCATGTAGGAAGATCCATTTTTAATGTTACATCACCCTAGCTTCAGTCACTGCAGTCTTAACTATAAAGCACACTGAGCTAGCTTATGAAGATATTTATAGATTCCCACATAAAACCAGTGCTGCAAGTTTGCTACAGAGATTTTTTCATTTCTTTCCTTCTAATATACCCAATATGTTAGAAGCAACTCGTCTGGCTCCCATTTGGGATCACTTCACACATGCAGAAATGCTATGCTAAGAAAATCCTTCTAAGTGATGGGATCTGTTTTCCTATTTCAGTACTAACTGAAAAATGTTAGGCTTGTCCCATAGAATCTGATATACAAAGACAATTTGGCCAGATGAATCCTTTGTCTCATAACATGCCCAAAGCATACACAGATGCCTCAGGCTTGCACACCCTTGTCTGGATTATTGCTGTAGTTAAGCCCTAGACAATTTTTTTTTTTTTTTAATTCTGAAGTGTATTAACGATAAGCACTATCAAACTTTGCTTTGCAGTTTCAGCCATTGCCAGTCTCAAAAGCAACATCATAATGCCAGGCAGGTGAGTGTAAAAAAATTCTCAGTTTCCTGAGGCTCTCTTGGAGTTGGAAAAGACTGAAGATAAACTTAAGTGTCCATGCGCATAGCTGACAGTGGCTAATTTTCTGTCTGGAAAACAGCTGCAGTACTATCTACAAATGGAAATAAAGATAATTAAATTCCCTGCGCACTCTAAGAGAGTTCTGACCAATTTCTCAGGGATTATTTCCAACTCTATCAAAATGTATGGAAAATCTCTAAATGCAACAGAGTAGTTTTCTAAACAAACTGTGTGCCCATATAAGCTTAAAATGTATCCAACTCCTTTCAGTCATTATTTAGCAATACTTAGTCAAAAACATAGATTGACAATTGTGGGTTTTTTCAGTGTTAATGCCACAGCTGGGATCCTACTGCTGATGAAAGGGTTTGGTCAAACTATAATATTTGAGGGGCATTACCAACCATGTGTTTTTCTGATAGGTACATATGCTGGCCCTTTGATTGCAGCCTAAGCTCTGCCACTGCCCTAGGCAGGAAGTGGTCAAAGTGGGCTACGAGAGGAGGAGAGCTCCTCTGGCTCAGAGAAGTGCACGGGCTGTTCATTGTGACCCAGTGGAGCCAAGCACCAGAGGAGCAGCTCTTCCAGTGCTGTCTGAAGAACATGGACAACAGAACTCCTCAGGGCACAGAGCTTTATTGTCTGCACATATGCCTCATAATGCCAGAGAGACACTGCAGTCACGGTTTATGGAATTTCCCTGCAACTCTTTGGATCACCACACATCACCATGTTCACCGTGTTTCCGAATTATTCTTGACTATGTTTAACAGCGTAGAATTCATCATAGCTTTTTATGGACTATACTGATATACCCTTCCACCCTGAAAACTCACAGTTTATTTCTGTCTTTTAATTCCCGGCTTGAATGTATCATAGGCCTACAAGAAGATCTCATTCAATAACACTATGGTTTCCTTAAAAGCTTTTGGAGAGGAACTATAGCAAAAGCATTTTGAAAATCCAAATAACTGTTACCATTTAGGCCAAGCAATCCATATCATCAATGGTTTATTCAAAGAATTCTGATAGAATTATGAGAAACGATTTTCTGTACAGAAGAAGTGCTGGCTATTTGCCGTCATATCATAGTTATAAAAGTGTTGATTCATTTCATTCTTTAGTGTGATTTTTATCAGTTTTGTCAATATGGTCTATAGTTCTTTGGATCACCCCTGAAATTATTTTAAAATTGGTGACATGTTAGCTATCTTCCAGCACTCTGGTACCAGAAGATTCAGTGTAACGCTTATTTAAATATCACGGTTAGCAGTTCAGTGATTTTATACCTGAGTTATTTTAGAAGTCTGGAGAGAATACCATCAGCCTTAAGCAGATAGTGTTCATTATACTGATTTATTTTAGAACTTCTTCAACTGTCCCTTTATTTGAGATGGTCCCTCAGTGTAATCTCAAATGTTAATTAAACTGATTCATTAAAATGCATTATAAAGTGCTGAAAGTAAATTCCCCTACAGTTCTTAAGAAAAATGGATGCAGGCTACAGACATACAATCAGTGACTGCATCTTGGAAAGTTACTCATGAAAAGAATGTAGAGATCCTGGTGGAAAAGCAATAAAACCTCAGCTTGAAGGCCAAAGATATTGGCAAGTTTGCTACTACTACCCTTTGACCAAAAAAAAGTTAGAGAGAAGAGAGAATGCAGGAGCTCCTAAGTAGGAGCTACATTGAAAACAGGATCTGCACAATTTTACCTTACAGAGACCATTGATAAAACATTACTAGAGAACATCAGTGCTGTTGGATGTATTTTATAAGACTTCAAAATCTTGGGAAAAGTACAGAGAAAGTCAGAAAAATCATCTGAAGACTTTGTGAGTTCCTCACAAAGGAGGCAATTAGTTATTCAAATAGAGGCACAAGAGGAGCTAGGTATTCACTACAGTTTCACATATTCAGAACAGGTTAGAAAGCCTTTTTGGTGTATACACTTTGACAAACATTAAAAGCAACTGATCTCTCCTTCCCAAATTTCTGTCTGTAAAGGACATTTTTTTCATATGGGATCTAGGAACTTATAGTTTCCTCAGCATGCTTGAAAATGGTATCATTTCTTCCCCAGAACTCCTAGGGCTACAGCCTGAAAAAAAGGGAGAAACAATACGGATGCATGTTGATGCCAGAAATTCTGCAAATCTGTAAACATATACATAAATAAATAACTCAGTTGACAGTGTGTGTAAGCACAAAAATGACCCTGAATTACTGCTGACAATGTGATACCTGTGAGATCGCACCTTTTTTTTTGGTAGAGATATATTTCTTTTGAGATCATTTGTGTTTCATGTACTATTGAATGTAAGATGTGTCTCTGTGTTTGAATGACTGTTCAAAACAAGGACAGAAATAAACAATCATTAAACTTTAAAGTCCTTTTCTAGATCATCTTTAGGGACATAATCTTGAGGAGGCTAGGCTGCCATTGAAAGTAACAAATCTACTGTCACATGTCTGTAGTGCCAAATGCTTATTTTGATTGTTCAAATCATGTAACTGGAAAACACTTTTTTCTCAGGAAGTTTAATGCAACCAAAACCAGTTAAGTAGCTACAGGTGTTCAAGTTTCATTGTACAGTTATACGAAACATTTTTTGCAGAATAAGAAAAGAAAGCTCATTCAACATTTACAGTGGGAGAAGTCCTGTTGATAACTGATGTTTACGTTGAAACTCTTGCCAGAAAAAGTTATTTTTGCTTGCACATGAGGTCTTACACAGCAAATTAATGACTTAGGATTAGGAAAATCGTGACCGTGATTACTGTCAGGCTAACCTGCATGAATTTTCCAAATTGCAGCTGACTGGAAACAAGAGAGAGAATCAGTCACGGTCATCCCAGTGGATTTGAAAGCCTAAGTTTCTCAACACTAAAGGCATTCAAATATGAATGCAAGATCAGGCCTGGGGTGAAGGTTTGGCTCTCAAATTGTTCAACAGAGACCTGGATCTATTCAGTGCTAATCATTCTGGTAAATCAGAACCTGTCCTCACTTGTTTTGTAACTTTAGATGTTGTATTCCTCAGCCCACTCTTTGTCAAAATTTGCAATTAACTCTCTACCAAATGGCAACACGGCATGAAACCAGTTGATCTGCTGGCAAGTTATCGGTGCAATACATCAGTAATCCATCATTCCGCTTCATTCATTGATGAAACATAATAGGGAGCTGAACACCAGCCAGCAAAACAGTCCTGGCTATGCTCCCTGCCTCCCGTGTGATTAAGACAGATGGACTTCAGAAATGAATGGAGATACAGAAGAGGGACAGGCTGACATTTCGAGGACATTTTCTCCCAGTGCGGGGACAGAGAGCAAGTTAACCACGCCAACTGGGAGAGAAATCTCTACCAAAGGACAAGCCATCCCTCACACTTCTGACCAGGTTCACTGGGAAAATGGACCAAGTCCACTTATCTATCACACTGACCATGAAACAATCCCAAACAAGCCCCTAAAGCATGCACTCTGCAAATTACTTCATTAGCAATGAACCACCATTGACAGACTCAAGTTAGTTCGGTGCCTCACACAATGCACAGCTGCAAATGGCTCTTTGAATGGCTATGGTTGCTGACATTCTTTCCCTCTACTCTTTCCTCTCTCTTCCTTTGTCAGCATCGTTGACAAAGAGAGTTGTATTGCAGGGTTGCTCAGGAATCAGAGACAAGCTTCTGGCAGAGGCCAGGTTCACGCCAAGTCCCCAAGCCCTGCTCAGCATGGGTAACTTCACAGCACATCACCTTGATACAGCTAGCTTGTACCAGAGTCTCATAAGGATGCAGTACCTTCCTCTGTACAGAACAATTCCCAAAAGCTGTTATTGTACTGGAAATATGCAGACTAACATCCTTCTTTGTTAGAGTCTTAACCATTTTGTTAACAACGTGTTCTTAACAAACATGTTCTTACGCAGCAGAAAGTCTGCCACTACAAGCTTACTCATGGGATTACTTATACATGCCATAGCCATAGGATTGGACAGTGTCCTTTCAACACATTTTTGACCTCCATGATATCTGACAAAATGTGTGCTGCCAACAGTAGGGCTTCCAGTTACTTTTGTCAAGGTAGAATGCTCAGACAGGACAAGACCTGTGAGATATACTTGTGTCAGAGCACAACAGAGTGCTGTGATTGTGCACATAGAGTTTTGTTCGCGGTTCCTGCAAAGTATGTTAATCATTGTAAATTTAGGCCTCGTATTTACAAGCTGATGAAAGAAAATATTTTCAGAAGTCACTTTATCATTTCAAACATAGCAGCGGGACACTGAAACTGCCAGTTTTGGCATCTCTGACATGTTGAAATTTTGTCATGGAGGATTTGGAGTCTTTGGTTTGTGGGGTTTGTTTGCTTGGTTTTTGTTTGGTTTTGGTTTTTTTTCCAATAGAATTCACTCAGTCTGGTTTGAAACTCTTTCAATAAAACTCAGTAGCAGTATCAGCAGTGTGCACAACATGAGAAGCCCACAAACAAACAAACAAAAGGCCAACAATTGCACAAAGATAGAGTGAAGAAAGTCTTTGCAAAACAGTATATATGCTGGTGGACCCAGAGATTCACTTTAAAGGAAATGAGGTAGAAATACAGAAGAGAAATACAGGCATGCCCAGATAGCAATAATCTATTCTTGTAAAATTCACCCTTAGCGGGGAAGTTAAGGGCCTAATAATTTCCCTGGATTTGTGACAGGTCACAGTGGCTCATGGTGCCATTACAGCTCACTGATCACTTGGTCTCACAGACCTCCCAGACACCCTGCAGTTTCAAGGGCCCTTGGAACAGAAGAGTCTGTCCAAGTTCAGGGCATGTCAGCACTCTTCCAACAGTTCTTCAGCAACAGTTTATTCCTAAGCAATTACTCATTTTAACCACAAGCATACATAGACTCTTATTCATAACACTCAGAGGTATCTTAAAAATCTGAATGTTCAGCTGATTCTCATAAAAAATCTTCTCTTTTCCTCAAAAAATATGTCAAATTTTATTTTAGTAGAAAACAAAGTTTGAGGTGCATGATAAAAATATTTATTACAGTAGTCTCTTTGATCTAGTGATCTGATTTTTATGTCGTTGTTTGACACTTTACAGTTGGTTAGAATACAACATTACTGAGTGAGATTGTTAACTAATCTAATTATTTTTCAGCAAAGGACACCTAAAGACATTGTGTGCCATCAGAGTCAAAAAGCAAATCAGTCTGAGAACTGGAGTTTCCAACAATGATGATCAGTTGCTCAGTCTCTCAAGAAAGTAATTAAAATAAAAAGAGGAAACAATAACAATTATATAAAAACATGTTTTCTTAATACAAACATGTTTTAAAAGTGTCAGTTTATATTTTTTAGAAAACTTGAAATATGACCTCTCCCCTTACTGTGTCCAACGTCCCTCAATTCCCTCAGAAATCTTGCTGTATGCATTCTACAGTAAGGCATTTATTTCCTTGACACTCTTTTTTTGCAGACTGGAAATCACATGACAGATCTAGAAGAGCTATAAAATGTTAAGATGTATGGTGAAACACTGGCACAGGTTTCCCAGAGAGATGGTAGATGCCTGATCCCTGGAAACATTCAAGGCCAAGCTGGACGGGGCTCTGAGCAATCTGATCTAGCTGAAGACGTCCCTGATCATTGCAGGGGGATGGGACTAGGTGACATTTAAAGGTCCCTTCCAACCCAAATTATTCTATGATGTAAATGTATAAATGAATAACAAAATCAGATCAGTGGTTTCTTTTCAATTATTTGCTTTTCTTGATCTCATATTTTTTAATAACTTGTCATCTGATGTAGGCTAGCCTCAGAGGCACCGTCATGCAAATCATATTTGAAAAAAAGATGCTGAAAATACATATCTATAATTACAGAATTCTCACAAGAAGCCAAGGGTTCTGGAGTTTGAGTCCATCCTGAGCTTGCACTGTGCTATCAACATTAAGGAGGAGAGAAGTTTTACATGAGGAGGCCAAACTCTTTGCTGAAATATTAACAGGAAAAGCAGTTAAACTGTACACTGATAAAAAGTACGTGCAATTCATTTCAAACAGACTCATGACCACAAACTGAAAGCTGTTCTGAGAGGAAAGGCTACTCTCCACTCTAGCTGAAGCTCCATTACTGCACAGAGATTGAAGATTCATTGAGCAAGAAAATGAACCAACTCTCTTGAGTAGGAAGACACTCTTGCTGTCCTCTGGCAGATTTGAGCTGTGCCTTCTTTGGGTGCCAAAAAGCATTTCTGCATTTTAGCCAGTGACTATTCAATATGGAATAAAGACCTTCCCCAGAATAGGCCTGGGACCTATGACTTTCCCTCCCTGCCATATGTTCAGACTGCAACATGACACTGCACTCCTGGAGCAATAGGCTTGGAGGATCACACTAAGTACCTTGCTCCAGGTTATTAGGTTCTGAATCCTTTGTGGGTGGAAGGATGTCAGAGATCACTGACAAAGGTGAAAAAGTCTTGGTGATGCATGGAATTGAAGACACGCTTTTGTTGCCACACTTCACGTGGCAGTACTCCAGGGATCTTTTACAGATCTCCCCTGAGCAGAATCTCACTCCAAAGAGTTTAGCCCTCCACGTACACTGTATCAAGACTTCAGGTAGGTATATGTGTCTGTAGGTATATGTAGGTATATGAGGTAGGTATATGAGTCTGCAAAAGGGTAAGTTCTCAAAATGACACACCTGCAGTCTTGCAGAATATGTAGTAGCTTCAGTTAAAACCAGGACAAATCCAAAGCTGCAACTATCAAGAAGAAATGGGACTTTGAAGCTGCAATGCTTCAATGAACATCTGACACTGTATTAGCCACTACAGCTTTCAAACCCAGGGAACATTTTGAAATATGAGTGCATTTGCTAAGAAAGGACAGTCTCAGGGCAACAGAATCTCTTCTGTATCTCTCCTGGTTCTTTATTTAACCATTATCCATTTGGTAAACACTCAGCTCTATATAGGTCAGGCAGTGCATGGAATTATTACACTCTGAAAAGGAACATTCATATCAGAAAGGGAAACTGCCTTATTTAAATATGGTCGGAAATAATTAAGTAAAGTCAGTGATAGGAAAAAGTTCACAGAAGGAATTTGTGGCAATGATAGGTCCTGCTTGCACAGTGAAAGCTTTGACACAAATCTTGTGTCACTGTTAGCTCAATGGAAGGTTAGTCACTCTGTATTAGTAAGCACTTGACTGTATGATTTCCTAACAGAAGGTGCAGGACATGTCTGAACACTTTTTAAAATAGCGAGAATTCCTTTTTCACATCGAAGAACCTTAGCTCTTCCTGGAGGTGGGAGGGAACATGCAGTGCAAAACTCTTCTGTTTCTAGATATCTACATATCAATAGGGATGTATTTTTAATCTGTAACTACTCTCCAGCTCTACTTTCATTAAAAGTCTGTCAGGCTTCCCCTAGAAATCTCTATTTTCATGACTTATATCTCAACTGTAAAAATTCAGTGCAGTGTAACATTTGGCAAAAAGTCTCAGCCTCAGTACGGGTCTCACCTTCACATTTAAACCATAAATTAGTAAACTATCTTTAAAAAAAAAAAAAAAAGGAATAAAAGACCACAAATACATTAAAGTGCTGCACTGAATTCAGAAAGGAAATGCAGGATTCACACAGGATGTTGAATGCTACATCTATCATTCAGGTATTGAAATAATTTCCTACAGCAGACTGTCTTCCTGTGCAAACACTTTCTCATTGTGTACACATGCACTAAAGGCTGGAATAGGACAGGGTTGGGCTCTGCTTCTCCATCTGTGCCTGTGAGAATCTGGCAAATCTTTGCAGCACAGCCTCCTCATTCCTTGCTAAATGCAGGTAGATGTTGGACCCCCCATTTCAGTAGACTTAATAGTAAAGCAGATCCAGTATCAAATCTTAGTAACAGACAGATCTACTATCAAGATCACCGGTGTGTTAAAGTTTTTCCCAAGCTTGGGAAAGTATAGTGAAGAAATGGCTATAACTTGCACTGACCAATAATACTCCCCCAGAATAATCTGCCATGAAGTATCAGTTGTAGGTGCTTCTATTGTCCATGCCTGTGCTGGACCCTGGAGAGAAAGGAAGAGGTGGTGGCTATGCCCACACAATGTTCATCAAGGACCCCATGACACAAGACTTACCAGCTATTTTTTTTGCAGTGCCTGGCTGGTACAAATGGATGGAAGAGGACAGAGCTCCTTCATCTTCTTGTTTATTCTAACTTCTACTGCAAATACATACACTCCAGGGTTCCTGCACACAGTACAATACAGATGTGAAGAGCACTAGTCAGTTTCCTTTTATCTCTAAAATAATCCTCCACCTCAGTATCCTTAGGCGCTTCCTAATGACACATCACTAATTAAGCAGAGATGTCATGGCCAAAACCCACGAACAAACGACAGCATAACAACTAGGCTGGTCATACTGTCATTGTAAGGAAAAATAAAGCACTGAGAGCAGAGTCTTTGGGGATCAGCGGTTTACTGGATACAGGCTGAGAAAAATTTCTTAAGCTATAATTCTTCCTAAACTGCAACACTTTCAGCTTTTTGCGTCAGCTTTTCTGCAGGACATTTGCAATATGTTTCAGTCTACCACATCCATGGCTTTTCAGATAAGGCCTCCATACTTACGCAGGATGGAGCTAAGCATACAGAGACTAAGACTCTGGTCAGCACTTGAATGAATGTTTGGAGGACTTATTACTTAATTTTCATGATGGGTTACATACTGTGGTTTTAAGTAAACTACATCTTTCATATAGGCCTCACTAATTGTAATTAAAATGTGTGTAGTGTAGCAAGATTTTAAAGAAATGTCTCTAGAGCTAACCAAGTAATCTTTCACATGACAGCTAAAGCTTTGTACACCTACCTCCAGTACAATGAGATGCCACTGACACTTAAGCTAGCTTTGCTGTAAATGCAGAGAGAGTATATAACAAAACTTCACATTTAAATAGATAATACAAATATGATTACACCACTGTCAAGGATGATAGCAGTGGCCACTATTACCATTTTTTGTTGGTATAGTTACCTTCAGTATCAGTCCATGACACATAATGAAAAGCATCAGAAGTCTTCCTGCATCATGAGGATATTCTAGAGAATGAAAGCCTAACTGTATTTTCAATGGCTGGAATTATTATTAAGTCATCCACATGAGGAAATGACAGATACTTCTAGAAGCTACAGCACTGCTTTCTGATACAAAAGAGGTATCTGGAAAAATCTCAATGACCATTTAAGAGCAGGCTTTTCTTTTGGTGTGTAAATGGAACTCAAATTTGCATTAATTAGAATTATTCTTGTGGTATTAAAACAAACAAACAAACAAACAAACAAACAAACAAATACGAATGTGTGTAGGAAACTACCCCACTATATTATTGTGTAGTAATAAATAAAATAAACATATTTAAAAGGAGAATGTTGTCACAATGCAACTATTGGATTTGGCTTATTTATACAGTTTTCAACACAAATTGCTTCTCTGTTTGGTGGTTTGGTTTGGTTTTTTTTCAGACTTCACTAACACTGAAAATACATGTGTCTGCTTATGTCTAATTCTCTGCTTGTAGAACAATTTCTGCTATGTTTACATACTTCTGTCAGTATGTCTCTATGGCTGAAGGATAGACGTGCACAGTTTTTACTGCATGAGTTAGGAGACACAGAACAGAAAACTTTGCCCAAAAGGGCTTGAGAAAGAAACCTGGTGTTAAGCAACTGCACGCATCTGCTCACCATTAAGGCGTGATAACTGCCCATTGCATCTGACTAGTGAACTGGTGACTGCCAAGAGCACTTATAAGCTGCTTCTCAATCAAAAATTACACCAGTCTACAATTTTTCAGTCACATTCCTCTAGTTGTGGGTGCTATGAGGTGCTATGAGGAGAAAACAACATTACGAGATTATGTCAAGTCCAGACTGCAATTTATATAACAAATCCCTGAGGTTTTGCTACAGAGTCTCTGTGTGACATTGTGAAGGCATTGAGAGCCACAGTGGGTGGAAAGAGAATTTTTCTCAAAAGCTTTTTCTTTTAAAGGCAAGTTACAACAGATACCCCAGGTTCTACATCCAAATTACAAGCACTGACTCCCATGCAAGCTAACCACAGTGGAATTCCTGAAGTGGTAACTGCATTCATCGCACTTAACCAAGATGTGAAATTGATACTGCAAAAAAAATTCGCTGAAGCTTTAGACTGTTGGTTATCCTTGTTTGCTAAGCATATTTTATATTTTTGTTCTCCTCTTTTCTCAGCATGTAACTAGAAGATGAAATGCCAGATGGAGGCAAAAATGTTGCTTTTGCCATATTTCTGATTCAGATGCAACTCATACAAAAAATATTTTCAGATTCTGTTTCAAATAACTAAATCCAGTCACAAGTCACAGCATTTAAGAAAGTTTCCTGCAACCTGAACATTTGAGAGTTTAGTCATTATCTGAAGGTCATCCATTATTACTGCTTTCACCCCTTAGGGTGAAAGTCAGGCAGATAGAGGTAACCTTATGCAAAGCTCACTGATATACCACCCTAGAACTGAAAATGGTGGTAACCGAAATATTATCCAAAGAGTTTGAATTTATCTTTGCCCTTGAACACAGAACACTTCTAAGCTAAAACACAACTGGTGGTACTCCTACGGATCCACAGACCCCAATCACCTGCACAGCCTGAACAAAGCATTTATGCTTGGTTTTAATGCACATAAATTTAGACAATGATGTGAATTCTATCTCCCCACAGTCCCTCATCAGATAGAGAATTACTCTCTTTTGTGCTTTTGTTGTGAAAAGAGGACGGGGCGGGGGGAGGGGAGGGGGAATTTATATCAGCCATTATAATTAACTGTTTGAAATAAGTGTTACATTTCGATCTTCACATCAGTGTCAAGTGATGAAATTTAAAGATGTCAGATCAGATTAGTCTAAAAGAGGTATTGAAAATGAAGTTTTATTCCAAAAGGCATGATAGAGAGGGAAAGAATGAAAAGCAATTTGGCAATTGCTTGAAAAAAAAATCCAGATTTCTTGCCTGCCACATTATGTTCTGTCTGGATATATAATGTAACATATTTTGCAACGTGTAGGCAATGCAACAGCAGGCCACGAAGTACCATGTTATTCTTTCAGTTAGGCATATTTACTTTTATATATATATAGAGAGAGAATTATTTTTAAAAATAAATTTGTTTAGCATTTCACTTCAAAGAAAGCAGGATAAACAATACTTCTCTTTTAAATCCAGTAGAGCTGATTTGCAAACTGACTGCTGCAACAAAGAAGGGTCCAACCCCAGCCTTCTTGGTAAAACCTTATTAAAGGGGCAGGTGCTAACTAGGCTGCTGAAGCTGCTGAGTAAATGACAATCAGCGAGTAATAGCATCTCCCTTTAGTTTTTTGACCTTTTAATTTTTTTTTTTTTATTATTGTACTATCTCATAATCACATATCCTAATCTTCCAAACTGACAAATGCTGCTTGAGAATTTAAGCAATGAACAAGTCTAGGACGCTCCTTGTGCCAGGCAGCTGTTCCTATGTCTGGGTTTTAGTGTCATGGCCACATCAACAGATTTAAAGGGCTGGCAAAGTGCCAGTTTCACGCTTCATCCTTTGCTCTTATGTCTTTATATGGGTGGTATTCAAGAAAAAGACGTTTTGGAAAAAAATGTAAGAGATAACTTATTTGTCTGTGTCATATCCAAGAAAGCTACAGAGAACTTCTGTTGAGGGCCTTTCTCCTCCTGCCCAAAATAGATCATTTTATGTGGTTACTTTTCTAGATTTTAGCCTCTCAGGCTGCAGTCTTTCAAACACTCATGCATGTGATTAACTCTGACTACCCACATGCGCGAAGTGCTTGCAGGATGGGGGCTTTAATTTGTTGTGACACTGTCATGGGGAAGGGAGCTAAGCGGCAATGTGTGAGGAGAGCTGTATAACTGAGGGCATCAAGAGCGGGCTGTGTTAACCCTGTACTGGGCAAGACTTTGTAAATGACTGCTGCATTTCCCCACACCAGCAGTTACGTCACACTGTATTTTGTTTCTGGAGATGCCAGAATTACTATCAAGAAGCTCAAAGGAAAACACGAGAAAGCCCATGCAAATTTTTGTTTTGAAGAACTATTCTCCCCAATGCCTTTCTATTATCAGTTGACTTAGGGTTTACCATTGGGAGTGTAATGGTTTTGCTCGCCTGTCCAGGATGACAGAACAGAGATACATCAAGTGTTTGGCATTCCTGAGCGCAGACATGTACATAGTGAAGAGCATAGCTCCTGCATTTATGCAGCACAGTGCCAAGGCATCTTTCTCTGTCCATGATCCCCTGTGCCAGATGCAGCTGGTCTGCAGATTAGGGTGATTCCCTAACTGTTTGCATCTAGGACAGAGAGCAGAAGTCACAGTGCTGAGTTTTGTCCAATATTCAGAGGAGCTCTGCTTTGAGGCATCTTCTCTAGCTGCAGTTTAGCACCAAAAACATACGTAAGTTGCCACAGGACTAACCCCTATGATGTGAAGACAAGAGGTACCACATGCAAAATGGAGCAGGTATACACATATCCCAACCAGGGAAAGCTGACCATGCTGTCTCATGTGCTAGGAAAGACAAGACCTGCTACTTGGCTACCTGATTCAGTTTCGGTCATAGCAGTTCACAACATAATGCTTTTCCTGAAGTTCTGCGGTCGTTTTTTACTATGAAATGATGTTATTACTGTCTGGCACAGGTTGTGGTTACAGGATACGCCACACTGACATCCATTCCTTTTGTCTAAAATACCAGTTCATTATTGCTCTTATCATCTTAAACATTGCAGAACATAATAATTTTTCATTTTAATCACAATGTAGTAAAAGTTACCAGACAAAATGATGAGCAGAACTTATAACAAAATATTGAAATGTCACTAGGAAACGAAGAGAGGGTGGGCCACAAGTATTTCTTCCCAACCTGCACTAGCACAAAGGACTGTAAAGATCAGCTTACTGTTGTAATTTAATCAGAGCAATTTAATAAGAACAAAGAATACAACTTTTAGAACTACAAGTAAAGCTAATTTGTCTAATAGAAATTGGACAACATAAAGCAAATGCCTATAATTTTAGTAAGTGTCTGAGCCTCTTATATAACTCCCTGCTTCACTAGACTGTGAGTGCCTGAGGAGATTCTGTCATCATAATGTATTATCAAGCACCTTACCTCCAGTTTTCAGTTCTATGAACAATTCATCAACAGCTAGAAATAAAAAACTTTCTATTAAATTATTGACTCCAGAGGTGTCCATCACAAACATATATGTAAATGCACAAGGGATTGAGAGGTGTCAAACTGTAAACCATTGAGACTCGAGAAAACACTGTTTGGGTCACAATTCTGTATCAAAGACAGCAGGTTTTATAAAGCAAAATCTATAAGTAATGGAATGCATAAAAAGTGGTTGCCTATGGCTTCTTTTAGTGTGGTTAGTTTCTTCCCAAGCTCTCACTGATGCTTTTCCTGCTTTCAGAATTTCTATCTCTCATCTATCTCTCAGATATCAAAATAGGAAATGATAACACTGCAGCACTTCTACTAATGGGAGAGCAGAGGCATCCCCCAGCATATGCTAGAGCCACTACTTCATGAGAGAAGGGGAACTTTAATCTAAGCCACTCTGCATCGCTATTAAACACAGCAGATATTGGCCAAAATGTTAAAAATTGTTGGTAGAAACATAAAGGCTCTGACTGCATGAGCTCTACTTCCTTTGGAATTCAGGCTAGAAAACTAAAAGATTTTTAATTTCTCCATATAGCCTGGTACTTTTAAACCTACATCCATAGACAAGAAACAGAACACAAGGAAGGAGAAAATCTTCCAAGAAGTATTTAAATTACAGTTTAAGAGACTCAAAATAATTCAGGGCTCCACCTCAGAATCTACTGTGTTGCAATGACCACCAAAGACAAAAGCCCCCTGTGACCTAAACTGAGGTATAGTGTGTCTACATATGGGACTCCCACGTGTACCAGTGCATAATGTGATCAGAAATCAAGGTTACAGTTTGATTTACAGTAAGTCTCATCATATCTCATTGTGAAGAATGGAAAATTTGAACCTCTGTCTGATGAGTTTTATGTCTTACAGGATTGAAAAGTGTTTAACATAGCCATGGTCCTTTCAAAGTGTTTTTGCCCCACTAGACATTCAGAAGCTGTTATGATTCAGCCAGGTTTTGGATTTCCTGAATCTCTTATTTTGAATTTCCTTAATTTTCTATTTCATTTGATCTATGGCAGCAGGGTCAATTTCTTCACAACAGACAAATGAAGCTTTCTTCTGGCCACATTCAGTGCAATTTGGCCAGATGCAGAGCTGTTGTTCTGTTGCAGATTTTGAGTGAACACAATGGGACAATGTTTGTACTGGAAAAGCACTTCAGCACATTCAAGCATAAATGCAGAGTCTGCGATGTAAATACATTATCTGAATTTGACTTTAGAAAATCAAAATATTTTCTGTTTCACTTCTAAAAGATTCCTCTTCTGAAGGCTTTTTCTTCTCTTCCCCCTTTCCTTTCCTTTCCTTCCTTTCCTCTCCTCTCCTCTCCTCTCCTCTCCTCTCCTCTCCTCTCCTCTCCTCTCCTCTCCTCTCCTCTCCTCTCCTCTCCTCTCCTCTCCTCTCCTTTCCTTTCCTTTCCTTTCCTTTCCTTTCCTTTCCTTTCCTTTCCTTTCCTTTCCTTTCCTTTCCTTTCCTTTCCTTTCCTTTCCTTTCCTTTCCTTTCCTTTCCTTTCCTTTCCTTTCCTTTCCTTTCCTTTCCTTTTTCTTGTTTGATTGCAGAATATAGACTACTTGTCCAAAGGCAGGGAGATTCAAAGTTGGGAACCCAACAGACATGGTATATGATGCATTCTGGGACCAAGTTACAGGTTCTGAAACAACTGGAACTTTTACCTGATCCAACACAGCTCAGACACCACACGGCTAAGAAGATGCAGAGCTGCTTTAGTATGGTGCTACCTGAGCTATTATAAATCCTCTGTGACAGTTAAATAGGGTGTAGCACTGTGCTGACATAACAATTCAGCATCCACTTCTGGAGTTAGCTCAGATACCTCTGCCTGTCACTGAGTTGCAGGGTGTACACCCTGCAAAAGTATTTACAGAGAATGTGATCATGTTCTGCACTATCCTGCGCTAAAGTTCTAATTCATCAAAGCTCTTAGTATATGTTTAAATTCTGATGAGAGATTATTTTTTTCCTGTATCAGAGTCTTTTATCCTTCAAATATAGAGACATGGAAAAGACACAAGGAGATGAAATAGACTAACACAGACCGGATTCATTCCCTCCTACATGTTGGTAGCACAAATGGCCTGAATAGCCTGCAATAATTTTCTGATTGCAAAGGTAGAAGAAAATGAAAAAGGATGCCATTTCATGTCTTCTTGAAGTTTACAGAGTATCCCTTTTTGCCTTTTTAGACATTGTCCTCCCAAAAGGAAACCCAGTAAAAGTTTACACTGCCTCAAATCAATCCATCATGTCCAGGCAGCATAACTGGTACCAAGAAAAAAAAAAAAAACATGGAACAAACAAAACCAAACCAACCAACAAACAAGAACAAAACCAAACCAAACGAAACACCAAAACAAACAAACAAACAAATTCCAACATATTAAAACTCCAATATAGCAGTGCCAAAATCTCTAGCAGACTTATGGTTTGTGTCAATAGTTTTTTGGGTTAAGTCTTTTGGTGGGTTTTGTGAAACATGGAAGTTTGCATCCTGAGTGTCACATCTGAAAGACTTTCTCTTAAAGATGGTCAGAGTCTGAAGTTAACTGCTTCCCTGTGGAATATCTCTCCATTGTCCTTCCTCCAAGGCAATCATTTTCTTCCCTCCTGGTCTTTCTGAACATAGGAATTTTAATTAGATTTTTACTAAGGTGCTAAATATGTCTCCCGAACATAGATAAGTATAGTCAAGCCAACATTGAACATGCTAACTCAAAACCAAATAAGGTTGCCTCTACATTGTTAACTTCTGTACACCTCGGGTCATTCCAACCACTGAGACTTGAAATTAGCTGGCTGAAAATATCCCATTTCTAAAATTTAAACTCCCTCATTGTCCCAAACACAATGATCACATTCCAGCTGCCTTTCAGGAATGACCTTCAAACCATGCCAATTCCCTTGCCATGCTCAGGAATTGTTTGGCCCAGAGTTAGGTAGCTCATGTTAAATGTGTGCCCAGGTCTAATGATCTAACAGAATAAACAATCAAGTTTCAGAACCCAGGAATGCTGTCTAGCACATTTTAATTTAACTGTATAGAGGAACCCAATAATCCAAACTTCTAGACAGGTGTATTTATCCTGACTGTCTAGCAGGGCTGACCAGTCTGAACTGAGCTCTGTGGTGCAGCCACAGAACTGCTAATCAAATTGCTCTTTAAAAGTGCTGTAAGCTTGTGTTGTGTAGATAAGATATGCCCTGTCTTGTTCCAAGCGCTGTACACTATTCAAAAGGGAACTGCAAAGATGCTGTGGCAAGACTGGCCCCATGATATCCTGCAATCTCAACCCACAGTCTTGTCTGAATTTATAGCGCCAACTACTATGCTTTGTTTTACCTGACAGGAAAGACATTAAAAGTCCTCCTGTAGTAGATTACGTTAAGTATCCTTGATTCCAGACAAGATCAGGGTTTCTGGCTGAGGCTTAGCCATTTATGTATTCTGTGATCATACAGGAGTGGCATAGTGACAGAGCAGTCCTGTGGAGATTGTTAAACACTTTAGATAGCTGTACTTTATTACACAGCAGTACACAGTTAACACCATGGGCAGCCAGATGAACTATTTAAGAGGGCTTTTTGCAAGGGTGCCATCCACCAATGTTTGTATAAATACTTCAGTGATCATCCCAGAGCTCTTTTGGCCTAAAAGGTTGTAATGAAAATGAACTATTAGGTTAGTCAGTCTGTGCCCTGTCACTGACAATGGCCAGCACTAGACACTGCAAGTAAGAGATCTGAGAAACACCATTACAGACTGTGGAGGAATAACTTCTCCAACAGGAGGTTTCATTCCACTCTCAGGCAATTATCAATTGACTCACATTCTAAAGCAACAATCTTTATATCTCCCTTGAAAAATTCAACATCTTTTATGTTATTGTGGGTGATTAAGTTTGTACAAGTGCCAAGAGGCTTTTGAATTTTTTCCAAGTCTTGGCCTCACTGCATCTTTTAGCAGTTTCCCTGGCTGAATATCTTTGCTCTTTTTAACGTATGCTGCAATTTCAGTATCATTGGATTCTCTCCCCATGGCATGTTCTTTGATTAGGAAATAAGACCACACAGTTTACTTTCACTCAATTATTCCTATCTCTACCATCTCCCTCTTGCCATTTTCTTGCCTAAGCATTGCTGACATTTTCCAAACTCTAGAAGCAAACTATTTCAACAATATGTACTTTATAGGATATGTCACATACTCCCTGCAGCTCTGCATCAAGAAGATTTGAAAATAATCACTGTCTGTGTGGTTATCTCTAGATTTGTAACAATTTAGAAAATGCTTGGAGTTTTGATCCAAGGTTCTGGGGTTTTCTTTTTTATATATAGTGAGAAATCTTGCGCTGGAATTAAAAGAGATCTCTTGTTGGAAGGAATCTTATTTATGTTATCTGCCCAACAATAATTGGAAGAAATAACAATAATTAACAGTCAACAATAATTAAAAGACGAATTAGCAAAGATCAGTCATGAGACAACAGAATGTGTCACCTCTGTCCACATGCATACTTAACACAATGCCTGTCTTCGTGCTCTGAATGTCAGTCTGAAGTGGAAAGGAAACAGAACCCTTTTCAAACAAATTTCAATAATATGCTCTGCCTGAGAACAAAAAGAAACCAGGATGCTAGCCCTGCTCTTTTCCTTTTCTTCTCTTCAGGCTTGCTGACAGCGAGAGAGAAGGCTGCAAGCCCTGCTTGGATATAAACCTCAAAGGATTTGATGACACAGAGAAATAAACTCTAACAGCTCCTCCACAAGAGGTATTTTGCACTGTTCTATTCTTACAGCATCTCTCTGAATGGCTGTTTTGGACTGTTTCTCCAGATAGAGAAGCTTCTAAAGGCCAATTTATTTCCTCCCATTCATCAGCCTTTGAGAGTATAACGTCATAAGAATCTATGAAACGCAAACACAAATATCTGCTGTCAAGATAGTATACTACCAGGGAATTTAGCATGATATGCTAAGATTTGTCTTATGGATCTAAGCCTGGTCCCTGAAGAGTCAGATTTAGATTCTTTTCATAGCATAACATAGCTCCTTTCTCTGCAAAGAAACACAGACAGACCAGTTTTAAAAATAAGGCATTGATAAAGAGGAGCAAGAAAATCAGAATCTGTTCTTCAGCGAATAATAATTATAAAGAGCTGGAAAAATGTACATGGCTCCTCGGCAGGGAACAGTACCAAAAGAAAGAAGGCCTCCGGCAGGTATAGCCTCTCAAGAACATTTTGTAGTGACATTCCTATTTGGGCCCTACAGCTATAGGTATTAAGCTATTCCTCTATAATTGCCTGAAGAGGCGGACCTCATACTGAAACCATTATGCCTCAAACAATGAAGAACGATACCTTGTAGTAGAAAAATCCTATGTATTCAGAAGGAGGAGAGAGGGTAATTTGGCAAAGATAAATGCAGTGACCTAAATCTGCTGGTGAGGGGGAACAATCATCCCTTTAAATTCTACACAAAAGGAGACTTGTGTGAAAGTTCATATCAGTGTAAAGTGAACACAGCCATATAGAGAACTCAAAGATTTAATACATATAATGGTTTATATTTTACCATCAGGAACAAATCCACATTTAAAATATCTAAAGTTTCCTTACCAGGAATCTCTCCAGCCTCTTTTTTTTTTTTTTTAAGATGTATTTACAGATTAAGAGCTTTCCACAGATTTAAAAAAAAAAAAAAACCAAAACCAAAACCAAAAAAAACCCAACAAACCTTTCTGTCATATTTTGTTTATATTTTTGCAGGCAGAAAGTATGGAGAACTCCAAACCACTAGTGAAAATTCAATGGTGACAAGAACATCAAAATCGAAGGGACAAGATAATTTCACAGAGGAAAATTGTAATTTTCTATTTTTAAAAGGGTTTGGATGTTTTTTATTGTTTAAGCAGAGATGAGGTGTTGATTTGAAATCTAAAGTAGTAGGAGGTTTAATGATACAGAGATAGAGAATGTTTGGAGATTATATGATTCATCACACCAGCATGGTTGTTTTAAAATAGTTATTTATGTAGCTAGATTGATGGCTACAGATTTTCCACTGTTTCACTTATTTCACTGTGCAATGTTTTGGCATGCAGGATGTGCATGGCTCTGAGGTCAAATACAATCAACATACAATATATGCATAAGTATCGGTGTGCTTTCTTTCCAAATTATTATATATTTCATAAAAGTTCTCTGGACCTCATAGTAATACAAAAGTCACAACACCTTCTGTTCTCCTCCATGTTGTGCATTAGATCATTAGATTGAGAAAAGCAAAGAGCCAGCATCATTTTCCTTACAGATGTCACACATATTCTCTTCTACTGAAAAGGTAGCAACTCTACTAATGCTACCAGGTGCCAGCAGTATGGAGCTCAAATTGACTAACCACTGGAATTTACCCAGCATTCAAAAGGGTCTTGCAGCCCATATTGGACTCCGTGCTACTGATACCCACATCAGGTGGTTTACACTACTTTGGGTACATCTATAAGAGAGGCCACAACAACAATATAAGCTTGACAGACTGATTTCCAGATTGTTAATACTACCAACCACTGACATTTTCTGTAGGCTACTAGGTACCATTAGCATCAACATTCATGTAGAAAACAAACGCCATGCTATAGATCAATTAGCACAGCCTACAAAACTCCTGTGAGACACAGAAAGCCCTGATAGAAACACAGTCTTTGACTTTATTGATGTTATGGGTGAATTGGAGGGTAAGAGAAACTGCACAGATGTAGAAGATGTCATGCTGCACCAAGTGCTGCTAAAGGAGTTTTGACCTTGTCAGCCAAAGGGTGTATCTGCATCTGGATCGCTGGAAACAAATTGACCATTTTAGTAACTTACGGTATTTCTATACAAACGACTATTGTGTTTGCTTTCAATCATGCTTCCCCATCTTTGTCAATACTTCATTTTCTATCAAGGTAGGGAAGTCTTTGTCAAAGAGGTAATGAAGTGTAAAGGGTGGAATATATAAATAGAAGCACCTCTGGCCTACAGAAATCACTGCAAATTAGTGGTAGTTTCAGGATTCTTGATGTATTGGCCTTTAATCCCATGAAGAGGAGAAAATGGGTCATCCTTTTCACATTGGTCTGCGGACAGTGAAATATGGTGAAATAACACGAGCTTGTTAGTTTCAGTTGATAATTTTTACCCTTTTCACAAACTATCAAATCAGTCAGCTGAGAAATGCAATGCTAAGGGCATAAGAGAATAATGCAATCAGGGGAAAAATACTGAAAAATATTTTTAGACAGTTCAATACAATGAGAAAAAATGTCACGGTGTACTGTTGAACAGAAGTTAAAGAAAATATGTCCATCCCCATAGGCTGCTTGGAATATATAGCAGAGACACCAAATGTGTTTTATGAGTAAATCACATATGGATGTTTCTTACAAAGGGAATTTTTCAAAGCTAATTTTCAAATGTCAATTTAAAAATACACCACACAATATTAAATAAACAATCTAGAGCAGCTAATTTATACTTCAGGCATATGAGACCAATAAATTTATTACCACAGATTTTTTATATAGCTCTAACAACAGAAAGGAGAAATCTGAAGAATAGACTAGGGACTGCTAATCCTGAAGAAAGAGTAAAACAGTCAGGTGAAAAAATCTGTCAGTCTCGGTCACAGACAAGGCACTTAGTGTTTCCCCTCGCTTTAGTGCCATTCAGAAATTATCTGAACTTAGAGGCCTATGCTATTCCAGAACTTAAAAACTGAGACTTTTTGGTGCTTCCTGCATTCTGGGAAGCAATAAGAAGTCAGCTCAAACAGCAGTGTCAAGCAAAGCAGCTCTCAGGCTGCTCTTTGTGGTTCGTTCCCACAGCATCCAACAGATTGGAAACAGTATCATGGAACTGAAGAATAATAGCCCCCAGCCTAGATTACAGCATCTTGTGGCTACCTGCAAGATGCTTCTTGCAGCTGGTAGACGAGCTGGCTCAGAGTTGCCCCAGCTGTTCTACAGCTTCTGTACAGCAACCTTATTGGGATTTTTCCACTGAAGCTTTGCCTACTGTTCTATATTGTAAAGGGACTGACATCCCACTGTAGCCAGCCAGGAACTGTGCCCAGTGCAGCACTAGGAAGATTGTGGATGTGACGGGTGCCAGGCCTGGTTTCATTCCAAATAAGCAGCATCCAGACTGTGTTGTTTAAATAAAAGAGTGCATGAACTGCTGTATTAGATATTCACTTTGTGTTAGCCCAGATCACAGCAATAAGATGTTCAATTACTTCTGGGGAGAACAAAAAGTGTATTAGCATATTTATCATTATACTTTAAAATAAGATTGAACACTCATTAGGCATGCATAAAGGAATGTAAATGAAATGAAATCCTCACAGACAATTTTCAAACACAGGACTTCAACACTTCAACCAAAACCTTTTGCCATGGTGCTCTGTTGAGATTGAATGTACATGTAAATTGGTGTTTTCCTGCTGCCTCTGCAAAAAAAAAATTTCATAGTAGTTAGTATTTACTTCTCCTTTTGCTCCTGCTACCACCTGTTCATCCCTATAAATCAGATGGTGTAGGTAAGTAGGCTACATTCTTTTTCTAATCCGTCCAACTATCTACAGACTTTGCGAACAGCTTCCTCCCTGGACCAATTCCTGAAAGTATTAGGTATTTAATATAGTCAGTATTTTTCACCTTTGTGATTTATAATCTATTCAGAATAGCATGGGTTGACTCAAAGAATCATGTTGCTTTTCATGTACTGATTTACGAGTGCCTGTGTTAAGGGGAACAAACTAACTGTGATATTTAAAATTATTGTTTTCAGAAGCTTAATCAGTCCTGAGACTAACATCATGTCTCAATAAAACAGAACAGGCTGTTTGCATGTTTGTCAAATCTATGTTGTTGTTATTTATTATGTATATATTAATAGCTCCATATAGATAGGGTGCTTATAAAACAAACACAGATTTAGTTCAGTGTTGTTTTGATTTGAGACATCACAGCAGTCTTAGAGCCTTGGATAACAAGTAACCCAGGCACAGGTTCAACCCTGAGTTTCACCAAAAGCAGGAACTTTTCTTACTAAATCTATCTTATTATGCTAAATTTACATTGAAACTCCATAGTTTATACCTAGTAAGAGTAGCATACTCTTTATATGTGTTGTGCTCTTCACCAGGAATTGGGCTGGACATAGGCTGACTAAAATCTGAGAAATATTTTACAATTTGGACTTATGTCAGAAAAGAATATTGAAGAAGTAATCCTAGCCTTGTTCTTTAAATGTTTTCCCTGTTTCTATGGCCTGATGACTGAAATAGTTACAGTATCACATCTGACAGAAAATTATTTTCCTTTCACTCAATTTGCAGCACCTATGTAAGAAGAAGGGTTGGTTTATCTTCTATAAAGTCAGAAATTAAAACAGCCTCCCATTTGATATATAATATTCACTTAGGTTACAACTATGGCTACAGAAAAGTGCAGAAGATAGTGGTAAGTGGGTCAGGGAAGGTGGAAAAGTACCATACTGGTGTCGCTGCTGTAAAGAATTACCTTACTGTGACACACTTCATTATTCACGCTGATGTTGGTTTGGCACAGGAGAACTGTCAAGTGTGTAAAGCTGCTCCAAAAAGCTGAGGTAAAACATGAGGTGGCTTACATTTATCTAATGAATAATTGTACTTCAGTAGAAAAACAAAAAGTCAGTTTTTTTAGGAAGAAAATAATCAATGTATTTGCACCATTACTGTTAGAGAATGTTAATTCATACAGCAGGGCAATTCCAAGAGATCCAAGATGTTAAATGGTAGATGCATGTACTAGACAGGACATAAAAACCATCTGTATCTTCACAGAGAATATGATGTTACAGTAGATTAGATCTTGGAAATATAACACTTAACATTCTTGGTTTATAAGTACAATGTTTTTTATAGAACTCACAGCAACACTTACTACAAGACTTTGAAATTCCTGATTTTATTATTTCTAAGTACGAGGTAAAATAAAAATCGAGATTTGCCCTATAGCAAAATGCTTAAAAGTTAGTAGCAAGCAGACAAAGGAAATTAATATTCTGACCATACAGTGAATGTTTATTTCAAGTTTGAACCATTAAAATGCAAAAATGAGACACAATGTTTTTAATTGCTTCAGAAAGTCCAATCAGCAAAAAACATTCAAAGAAGTCTGAAGGTGACAACTCTGAAACAGATTGAAGTGTTAAGATATTGAGCACTGAAGTGTTTAACCATTAGGTGTTTACCACAAGCGAGATGCACAGACCCAAGATAAGCATAAGGATGAGGCACTTCCAAAAAGCTCTGCCAAATCTGGCAAAGAAGCTTGCCACACTCACCAAAAAGAAATATCAAGGACAAGTGTTAAACTGTACTTCTGAAGGCCTTGGACAACTTTCCCTAATCTGTAAAGAAATGGTTCTGTTTTTTTAAAGGTTAGAAAGTCTGAAACCTCACTTCAAGGCAGTTGCCTACGGCAGCCTTCCTCCCAAAACTCTGCCAGCATCTTCCCTCCCTGTATCAGTAACTCAATGAATGAAGAAAGACCAGAATGCTGGACATGAGTACAACACTAGATATGCACTAGTTACATTTACCACAAGTTTCCCTTCTGACTTCATCTGCCAAATTTGTACCCACTGAGGGAGCAGTTTCCTTCTCCTTCTAATAACTATTTTATCCTTCACTAGCAGAAAGGATGGTTAGGCAATAGTATGTATTGGGTAATCTGTTACTTCCATAAACTAGCAAAATAATAATTCATAATAATACTGTAGTGCAGTGGACCATGGTCCACCAGCATGGCCTGTGTGTAATCCTTCACACCCAAGAAACCTTGACCAGTCTATAACTACAGAGTGTTGAGGAGGCATACCGGAGAACAGAGAAGAATATTTCCTGTCCATTAGAAGGATAACATGTATGTTACACTATCTGACTGGCAGGAAAGGGTAGACAACATCCAGGCCAACGTCCAGGAACCTTTATAGTGGTCTCTTGTAGGTGCTTTTACAATTCAGCATATGATAATGTCCTCCTTCAACATACTGGGAGTGGCCAGCATGGGTTTTCCAAAAGCAGATTGTGCTTGACCAACCTGATTGTCATCTCTGTAGAAATGACTGGTTCTGTGGATGAGGGAGAGGGCAGTGGATGTTGTTTACCTTGACTTTGGCTAGGCTTTGGTGTGGCCTTCCACAGTACATTTATAGAAAAATTGAGAATGAGTTTCACATAACTAGTCTGCAAAGTGGTTGAAGAACTGGCTAGTAAGCAGGGGTTTACCATTGCACTGGTTTACCATTGAAAGTATAACCAATAGTTAGAATCAGCATTCCTGAGGGGCTGATGTGCAGGCCAATATTGTTTAATATCTTCATCCAGAACAAGGACCATGGGATGAACTGCGCCCTCAGCAAGTTCATGGATGACACTAAACTGGGGAAGTGCTCAATATTCAATGGGAAGTGGCCAAGGGGGAATTTAGCTGAAGGATCATTATAGTGAAGACAGAGTCAGAGCCTTTTGGATATGCACAACAAAATGACAAGACTTACAACAAGGGAAAATGCAGTTGTAGGTAAGGGAAAAATTCTTCACAATGAGGGTGGTTAAGCACTGGAACAGGTTGCCCAGGAAAGCTGTGGAATCTCCATCCATGAAGAGTTTCAAAACTGGAGTGGACAAGGTCCTAAGCAAACTAGTCTACCTGTTAAATTTGTCTTGCTTGGAGCAGGAGGTTCGACTAGATGGTCTACAAAAGTCTCTTCCATCCTAAATTTTTCTAAGCCTCAATTCCTACATTCTTCAGATCTGCATGTGTGACAGATGCTTATGGGTAGGCACAGCTGAATATTTTCGCTGAACTAGGATATTTCCTAGAATGAAGTTTGCTTTTTACAAGTTTGCATTTAAAAAAAAAAAAAAAAGGAAGAAAAAGGACTTTGCACTTTGAAAAGTGCAGGTACCTTTCAAAGAATCTGAGAACTCTCTACAATAATAAAGGTTATTATGTCACAGAAATGGAATCCACTTACTTAAAATTCACATATGTGGACATACATTCATTTGTGGGTGGGCAACAGGAGAAAGATATCTTGAGTCTTGTCCTATAAATCTTTTGTATGTATATAAATAAATGAAAACTATTACATGGTTCTGACACCTCAAACTTCACCCAAGTATTTATATAGGCTAGAAAAGCACCTGATCATTCATGACATTGTTTTGTTAATGGAACCTGGCAGAGTGTAGAAAAGTTTTGCTTTCCCACCCATGAATCTAAGAAAGATTTGCACTTCAACATATCAAAAAGAAAACACAATGTCTAGCATCACTTTGAAAGTACTTCAAGTGCTGAAAAAGCTCACGTTAAGAAACTTGCCTACCAGTATCACTTAAAGAAAGGTTACTTGGCAGTGCCATGTGAACGATGATTTATACTTCTTATACTAGGCTCATGTCCTAGGACATTGCAGAGCAGTTAGTAATTTTAAGAGGTCTGGTGCAGACAGTGTTTTTATGTGTGAATTTCTGAAGAGCCTGAAAGTAAGAAAATGTCAAATAAAGTACAGTTTATGAGTGATCTAAAGGCAAAGTCCCATAAAACTGTTGAGATGTGAGCCAGTGATGTTTACTGAATTCCTACTGAAATTCCCATGGTACTTTCAAAACTGTATGAGATTTAAGCTTGCATTACAGTTTCCTTTTCCAGATAAACAGATGTGTATACCTATGCTGGGAAAGAATTTGGAGTACTCCTGTGATTATCTTCCTATTTGGAAAAAAAAAAAAAGAAAAAAGAAAAAATTACGCTGGTTACCTTTATACCCAACAAGAATATCTAAGGATCTATTCCCAGTGGGAGAAATCCTCTCCGGTTAGCCAACTGTGAGTTAATAGGATGAATATATGCACAATTGTCCTCAGAGTACCTGCACAGCAGAGCAAAGACCCCAGCGAATTGCCACAACAGGGCTGAGAAGTCGGGCTGTAAGGCAAGGCACACATAGAATGCCTCCCCAGCCTCATGGTGGGATCAATGAGCCCTGTGTTCCTTTTCAGCCTGTTCCTGAAATCTGCTCAATATGTGCCAATCTCACTAACTAGTCTTAAAATGCCTCAACTTTCTTCTTCACTATTATACTACTACAGGTTGGTTCCTCATGCAAATCGGCTCCATTGCTGAGGAGCACACTCTAAACTTCAGTTCAGTCTATGAAATAACAATTTGACTATCCATATGTAGGAAGTTTGCACTGGCCTGCAAAGTACTGACCCACATTTTATTTGGATGACACAATATAAAATAAAATAAAATAAAATAAAATAAAATAAAATAAAATAAAATAAAATATAATAAAATAAAATAAAATAAAATAAAACAAATTTAAAGCACATACCAAACATTTTGAAGGAAAAGTGAGGGACCATTGTGCTCCTACAGTAGACAGCCTTCTATTCAAAGCACTTCATTTATTCTGTAGGAGTTCTTCAGTATTCCTCTAGATGAACTTCCCTAAATCACCTATAGAGTATATGAAAAGGTCACAGGAATCATCACTATCTCCATCATACAGAAAATGGTCATGTAATCCCCATCAAAACTGACAAACCTTAAGGAGAGAAAGCTGTCTTCGGTTTTACTTGGCCATAGAGTATCAGGGAACTATTTTTCCTCATTTTGTTCTCCCTTTCCAGATATAAACAAAAAATAAATTACACTATATCTTGTGAGAAAAAAAAACTGAAATAGAGAAAGTGGCTAAGTAAATTTAATGTCATCAACTTCAATACAAAATCAATCTGGAAAAATAAAGTAGAAGCGTGGACCACAAAAAGAAAATGGGAAATATCCAACATGTAAAAGCTAATGAGACTTCTAGCTGAGTAGCTGCAGATAAGCAGAACAATGTGTTAGAAGAAGTGTTAAATTATCTGGTAGCATAATGAGAACATTTTTAGATTTTCAAAAGAGAATAATGAACTTGAGTGTCTCATTTTTGTTTGTTTAATAGGATTCTTCACAGGAACCAGAAATGTTCACCTACTCCCTGAAAAACATATCTTCCTTCTAACCTGGATAAAGATGAACTGCTTACATTCAAGAGGTCTAAAATTCAGCTCTGAGTGGCATCACTTTTTCTGTAATTAACGAAATTAGTTGTCATATTATTTTGCTGCATATAGTATTTCTAAGACACATTTAGCAGGAAAAGATTGTTTAACTCGTGGTCTGCGTCAGTACTGGTCCAGTTCTACTTCCAATACCAGCAAACTAGAGCAAAGAATAAGATTGTGTGGTAGGCAAACAAATCCAGTGTTTACTGAGGAAGTCCAGCAAGGTCAAATGAAGGGGAAGCCAAAGGCATGCGCATTCACACCAGGGGTGTGTGATGTCTTCACAGACAAACTACGAAGACTAAAGAATAAAACACCAAAGGAAGAATCAGTTGACATGACAAGGAAAGCAGCTGATAAATAAGAACAGAAAGAGGTGGGATGCCAGCTGTTCTTTTCAGTCATCCTATACAGTAACAAGATGTCCTGTATTAAATGACTAGGTCTTACTTACTGTATATATATGTATATTAAAAAAAAAAAAAAGAAAGAAGGTTTTCTCACATTTTTGCAGTATCTGGCTGCTCTTCCCAGTGTTTCATATCCCACAATTCCCTAACTGATGTAGAGCAGACTGTTCCAGAATTAACTATATTTCCCATACAATAAATCCAAAAAGTCAGATTTGCTGTGTGTGTACAGTAGCATATGTGCATATTGATTCACATGTGAACACTGGTAAATGTTTAGCAGCTTTGACATAAAAAGACAATTTATTTCTTTCTTTAAACCAGTTTTCTTAAATTACCAGACAAAACTTCTTATCAGGAATGTTGGACAGCTATTGTCTTTGTGAGTTTGGAAACTCTCCACACAAGCTTTTCATGCTAAAGGGGGGAAAAAAAAAAAAGAAGTCCAAAATTAGGAGGGCTAGTAAAAGGTAGGAACATTCGTGAAACTGATCAAGTACAAGTAGCTCAAAAAAAGCAAGTATCATGCCTCACAGAAGATGGCAAGATTTGCAGCAGTTTTCCCAAGGAACACAGTTCCAACCACAAGTATCAGAAATCAGCCTTTGAGTCTTTGCTCCAGAGTTCATCCACTGCATATTTAAGCCATGCTACTGGCAGGGGAGTGCGAGGAGGAAGCACATTCTTTGAAGTGTGCTCCCAGGTGGTATGCATGAATGGAAATTGACTCTTCAGAGGACATGTTTAGAATTAACCATTTGTTGCAATTTTAAACACTGCATGAAAACACTCTAGATCAGGAACTGAAGAATTCGGAGTTAGTGGCAGAGTCAGTGTGTTTACACAAATGGGCACAGCTGGTGTGATCACCACTGCCTATTCCAAGCAGCCTGAGTACAAACCAGCTCCATCTACAAACTGTATAGCTACACCATACTCAAGCTGTTGTTTTCCAGAGTATGTTTGGGATGACAGCTATGAGGACCAGGCATGCTTCTGACTAGCTTGGAGCAAAAGAAGCATAAGCTCAGGCCTGTCTCCTTCTGCCTGTGGAGATGTTTTCTCAAAAGTAATGTCTCTGGACTTGATCATGCTTCTTATTTAGTTTAATGGTTCACTGATCTTAGCGGTGTCAGCTTAGGCCATATCACCACTTTGCTGTGTCCTGTTACCCAGGTGTGTGACCCCATGTCCTATGTCCCCTACTTTGCCAATGCCAGCAGTCTCAGTATCTTGGTCCAATAGCTATCCCCCTTTTCTCCGCACCATGCCCTCTGCACAGAGTGCCTGTCCTGAGTCGTTCTGCAAGTTCACTGTCCTGAATTCTCTTAAGTCCATCCCTCAGACACATTCCTTTCACAACACCTTAATAACATTGGCCAAACAGGACATACGCCCTAATTAGAATAAAACAACAAACAAACAAACCCCCTTAACTGCATTTTACCAAGCACCATCCCTTGCCAAGTGACCACATAATCTTATTGTTGTTCCTCCTGTCATTCCTCACCACCTTATTACTCAACGATTATTCTGTGTCTATAATTAGTTCACACTGCTGCAACAGGAGATACTAACTTAGCTCCTTGGGCCTGTCTGAACATTTCCTGAAATCGGAGGGGTTTTGTGGAGGACAGTAGCCACTGGTGGGAACCGCTTGGCAAGTCCCTCAGGACAAGGCATCTCATGTCCGTTCTCTTCAGAAAGACACTTAGCCACCCCTAGAAATCATCAGCACTAGTCACATTCCAAGAGATCTGCTGTCATCTTAGGCCATTACCTAGTGAGAGCACTAACAACAAATATAGCTTCCCTTTCTCTGTGCAGTTCTCTTGATATCAGTGGGACTGCTTATGTGACCCAGGTGAGCATGATTTACCCACAATGAGCACCTAAGGCAATAAGGAGTGTCTATTCAATTTAAATTAGGTAATGATTTCACATTCCTTCATTTCTGGGAAGCTTTCAACATAGACAAAGAAAGAGATAACTTCTTAAAATGAGACCAGTAAGTCAAATTCAGCCAAAATTATAAAACTTCTCTACATTTATTTATTGCTCTACTCAGAAAATAAGTCAAATCTGTGCTGCAATTTTCTGTGCAGTATCTGAAATACTATAAGGTTTCTTCTAAATTTAACTTAAAACTGTTATAGATTTACTCATCCCTACATAATATTAGGTAGAGTCATTCTACTTGTTCTCTGTGCCCGCTATAATCTTGCTTTGTAAGCTTTCTTGAAAGCATGAGATTTAAGGGACTGAGAGTTTTATGGTTGTTTCACATCTGTTCACTAGTAGAAAAGATTGGATAACTGATCCTTTCTCTCTAGTGAGCTCAGAAAGACTTTAATAAGCATGATTGAAATTATAAATATGAAAATGCTCTTTCTCAGGCTATCAAGAAAAGAAATAATGAAATTTCTAAAAGTCTTTGAAGCAGCAGACAATACACTGATTACATTTTCCTCCGTTTTCTAGTTTAGTAGAGTCCAAATTGGTTAAAAAACAGTATTTATAAACCTCTGCTAATGAACATAATTACAGTTGCAATATCCAATACTCAGCTTTAGGAAATGGTAGAACAAAGCTTATTCATACGACATGAACAGTCACATAATTACAGGATCGCCCTTTGTTTTTCCGAGACCCTGGTTTCAATAAGACCACAGCATAAATCCACTGTTTGTGGAAAGAATTTGGGTTAAGTAGAAAACACCATGTTTTTCTATAGGAACCTGTCATGGGTTTGGTTGTTTGGCTTTTGGGTTTTAGTTGCAAGCTCCTCGTCCTCCAAGTTCCTACTTTGAGATCCCAGGATCTAGGAGGAACACTGAGCAAGAGGAGTAGTAGTTGATACCACTAAGAGCTCTGAACATTTGAGAAATACTGGAGAAAGAGATCTCAAACTGATAAACAAATTCCCTCTGAGGTCCGTTTTACTTTCACGAAATGGATGTACTAGCACTTCTTAGGGACATCGTTTGGTGCTAGATTTAGGTTACAGTTGGACTTGATGATCTTAAGGGTCTCTTCCAACCAAAATGATTCTATGATTCCTTATCCAACAGGATTGTTCCACATAGAAGTGAACTACTATCCAGGAAAAATTTGTGAAGCAGGAAGCCTTGCAGAAAAGCCCCTAAATACTAAACAGTTTCCCAAGGGGGCCTTCAGCACTCCAGGTATGAGTTGAGTGGATATAACATTCAAGAAGGGGAATCAGACTGTGAGTCACAGAGACAATGATGCTACAGACTCTCATTTTGGGTAAGGCCCCTGTTTCATGTTGCTGAGTTGTTACTCTTTTCAGGTAACTGTATTTCCAATTTCCACACACCTTCCTGAAATCTGTTTATCTCATAAACTGTCCTTCTGCTTGTCTGTTCTAAATGTTTCAGATTATCTGAGCTTTGTATGACAAATTTGTGATATCTGGATACACAGGAAACATTAGGGTTCCTTCTGTGTGGTATGTTTGTTGTTGTGGTCACTTAGAATAGCTAGTATGTGTTTTCTTCCTCCTACTTCTCCAGTTACACAAATGCTGCGTGATGAGAAGTTAGCCAGCAACTAGTAAAACCAGGAGGCTAACTCTTCCTCATTTTACATTTTTCACTGAAGAATGGACAGTTACAATGACTTTCTACTGTGGTTTTTTATCTGAAACTATCTGCAAAGGGAAACTTGAGGCAAAAGAAGCTACCTATTAAGAAGACACTAATTTTACTTCTTATGGATAAACTAGAAGATAGAAGTTATTTACATTTTCATTTGTACAGATGATGGGCAATCAAATGAAAGCACGAACAACAACAACAAAAATCAGAAAATAAACCACGGCAAAATACTTGGAGATAGGAAGCTCTTTCCACTGCAAGTAGCAGTACAGAACAGGTACAGCATACAAAATTCACAAATCCCCATCACTGCTGAAAGCTTAGGTTCAGAAAATCAGCGGTCGCTTCTGAAAAGGCCACCCATATCTCACACACCTCAGACAACAACCATCGTATCCCTGGTCATCCACCCCATGTAGTCGCTGACCAACCTGGAGCCTGGCTTCATGGGAACAGGGTGTTTTAGTTGCCATGCCTGTTGTTTAGTCATTAGCCTTCTTCCCTCAGAAGACTTCCAACAAGGATATCAATTCGTGCAAATGACTTGTAGTTAGCAGTGATGATCTTTGTGATGTGGATACCTCCTCAGCACGAACAGGAATAAGCCACCAACTCATTTCATGTGGTCCATAGGCAGCCATCAGGATGTAAAGATTTGCAGTTAATAAAGGCCCATGTGAGAATGAAACCAGTGACTCAGAGGAGTAATGCATTGTCTTGCAATACTGGTCCCCAGTGCTAGCACCTCTAATCTAACTGGATCATTGTTAATCCTTTGTTTTACTGAGAATGTGAAAGTTTTCTAAACACACTCTTGCACATTTAATTTCCTCAGAGATGCAGATTGTGTGTAGTAAGCGTGCTGCCTCCTGACATGGCACCTTCTCCATTACGTGGAAGGGAATTCCCTCACTCTGTGTTCCTCCTGTTTTCGCCTGTCTCACTCCATTCCCATCTCCTCCTACTGGCACCTTGTCTGTGTCCACTGCCTTCACTTTCACCTGCTTCAGCACTGCTCTCTCAGCTCTCCGGGCAACAGATGTGGAAAGGCTACTAAGTAGGTTCAGGTATCTTCCTGCCGTTGTCAGCTCTGTTTAATGTGGAAAGGCTAGAACTTTTCTGGGATTTTGAACTTCTTCACTTGACTTGGTCCCTTCTTGTTTCTTGACTCCTTTTGCTGTTTTTTTCTCTGGTCACAACCCTTTCTCCCCTCTGTATTTCACCCCTGGTCTGTGCTGGCTGTCTTCTCTGTCATCTCCTGTACCCCCAGAGGAGTCTCTTAACAGCTTTCTTTGATACAAATTCATGAGATAACACTTGAGCTCGCTCCCCCACATCAAACACACAAGCTCCCACTTCCTCCTTCTTCCCTTTTACTGACTGATAATGGATCAATTCCTCTGTGGTTTTTGTTCGCTATTATTTTCTCCTCCAAAGATCACTCTCTTCTTCCCTTCCCCAACCCCGCTATGACCCTCATCCTGTGGCAAAGGTGACTGAGAGCGGCCCTGCCCTGCCCCGGGCCTGAGCCTGCAGTGAGACCTGTCCCAGGGCTGTCCCCAGCTCCTCGGGGCCTCCCAGCCACTGCCTCACCAAGCACCTCATCTGGCCATCTCCTTTGTCTCAGCCTCCGCTTCCTTCACAAGGCATTTGCTCCTGGAGACTCAAAACGGGTGCCTCTGCTTCCCAGAGATCTCCCGTCCCCCAGCTGCCGCAGCCAGCCCTCTCCCATGTTTCCTTCCCAGGGATCCCCCCTCTGAGTCATGGCTCTCCAGCACCTTCCCATTTCTCTTGGCGTTTACAGGCTCCCTCACTTTTTCCAGAGCCCCTCTGTAAACTCACATGTTCCCACATACCCTCTTGTGCCATGACTCACCTTCCCAATCTAACCTTCTAATTATTTACAATTGACAAAAAGGAACTGACATGATGTGGAGATGATCAGGTGTGAGGATGAAAAGCTCAGTGTCAATGCTTAGAGAGACAGAAACAACATCATATATCACTGAATAATCCTGTAATCACTCTGTGCACATTCTTCTTTCCATAACCCTTGCCTGACACTCTCACGCCCTGTGTCCTGTTACGAGATATCTAACCTCAATTATAAGCAGAGACAATCCACTTTCACAGCCATGGGTTCTCAGCACTAACAGAGGTTGGGGTGTCTGAAAATCAGGCCAGCTTTTTTCATTTGCTATGTAAAACATCATACACAACTGTTGCAGCCTGTGCTAATACATAATAAAAGGCATTTAAATTATCATGATTTGTCTCAGCTGCCTTGGATTTCCTGTACTAAAAAGTCTAGCCTTTCCTGTTCTATCCACTTATGGTACCTCATGCATTTTTTACTGCAGCTATCCATGACTTAATGTGATGGAAGGCATGAGAAGCTGGCCTTAAGGATGATAAGCAAATTGGCTTTTTTTTTTTCCTTAGAGGATTAGACTTGCTTTGATGGCATAACCTTGCTACCTTTCTTCCACTCTTATTGACTATCCTCCCCTGCCACAGCCTACTTTATAATGCACTATACTTCCCCATTCTCCTCTCACCAGAACCAGTACTCTTCACCCACTGGATCCAGAATTGCACTACAAAAGCCCTGTCTCTCTCTCTTCTCAAGTGAATGACAATCCAAAGCCATAAACCTCCTTTGAAATTTTCAGTGTCATTATTCATAATAAGTAAGGAAAAAAGCCTTGTCACCTTAAGTTACAAATTACAGAGGCTACTTTTAAGAACGGAAAACTCCATATGTGTAGAATTTTTGTGAACTGTCAGAGTTTACCTATTAATTAGATTCTAATGCTTATGTCTGTGAAATCGATGTTTGAAACATGAGCAGGAGCAGGTAAGGTCTTCCTGAGTCTGCAATAAGGTTGAAAAGGTGACCTCAGAGCTGCTTTTATTCATCTTGTTAACAGTGTTGATGTGGTTATTTAATGGTGAAATGCTGTGGTCCACAAGAATATCCAAGATGACCAGGTTCTAAATGGGTTATTTGACTTACAATAGCACTTAGAAGGCATCTGTATCTAGGAAGACCTAGCTGTGTGATAGGTTATCAGCCCCAAACATCTTAAATTCTGGTAAATAATTGAAATGAGCTGATGTTTATTCCTTAGGGTGGGACACTGAGAAAAAAAAGAACAGAAAATCAGAGGGAAGGTAGAAATGAGATCTCCAAGATGGAAAAAAAGGATTAGCTGAGACCTCTAGTAATAATAGTAGTAAAGCACTAAATATGCTGTGGAGCAAGTATCTTGACTTTTTTTTTTTTTTAACAAAAATGGTTTACTTAAATAAAATTTTAATCGGAACTATTTATCCATTCAATATCCACAGTCAGGATATGAGTATTTCTCCAGACTAAGTCTAACAGCTCCGTAGGAAAATTGGGCTTGTTCTCTGGTGGGAAGGCTACAGAGGCTGTGCTGAAGTCTTTGGGAATGATTGGTGAGGAGGAAGGAAGCATCATGCATGTCTGGGGCTCTGGGCTGACTACTGGTTCCCTTTACTTTCTTTTGTCCACCTCTGCCTAAGATTCTCAGCATACGGGAAGACACCTACCCACCCACTCTCGGAGCACAGTTGTTCCACCCTCTTTTTTATCTGACTTCGAAATTATCAATGGAAAATAAGCAGTTGTTTTCATGATCATTCAAGATAAGCAAGGCAGAGCATAAAGTAATCTTCATTTCTGGCCTGCCACAAAAGGCTGCATTACTATATTCTGGCAAAATGCTGAGGAGTTTGTTCAGTCCTTTCACTCAGAATCCATCATGGCAGCAACTGTAAAGTACCTTATTCCTTTTTAACCACTGTAGAAAAAGTGCTCAGTAACGCTACCTGAGCCAGTTTGGTACTGACAATGCTTCTGTACAAGGTACTGTTGATTTCATCAAGTTGTTTATGTTCCCATCATGACAGTTTAAGATGTTTCTTCAAATAGTAAGGAGCAAAGAGCAGTAAATGGTCAATCAAAAAGGTACCTTACTCCTGTTCAGATCACATCTACATGATGGGGACAGCATAAAATGTTTTTTCCCCATGATTTCACAGCAGAGAAAAAAAACCAGCAATGGTTTCAAACTTAGCCTAATTCTATACCATCATGACAGAATCTTTCAAATCAATTTTGTTTCCATACAGAAGCTAATTTCCATGGATAAATCCCAGAAGCAAAATCTTTACATTCTACTATAGTAATTTCCAAACAGTGATGAACCATGATATTAATTTCCAGTACTGTATATTTAAATGGAATTTAACCTCTTAATTTGCATGTATCGGTCTAACATTGTGGCAATTCATACAAAGACACCTCTGCCACTATTGATGTTAATAAGGCATAAAGACTATAAAAAGAGAAAAAAATAGTATAAAGAGTATATATAAGAGTATAAAAACAGAAAGGAAAAAGCTATTGTCTATGCCATGCACAATTGTGGTTGATTCCTTAGGTATGCATCTAGCTGGGGGTTCATAATTATCTATAAGCACCTGTAAGTCTGTGTTTGTTTCGGTTTTGGTTTTTGTTGGTTTGTGTGTGTGTGTGGGTGTGGGTGTTGATTTGTTGGGTTTTTTTTTTGGTTGGTTGGTTGGTTGGGTTTTTGGTGGTGGTGGTTTTTTTGTGGTTTTTGTTTGTTTGTTTGTTTTGTTTTGTTTGAAAATGGACATTTACATTTAGAATCCATCTAACCAGACAGGAAGTTTGCAGTTATTGATGGGTAGCTGAAGGATCATTCTCCAATCTGACTATATAAAGCTATTTCATTATTTCTGAAAAGTCACTGAACCTTTTTCTAGTTTCCTAAGTAACCTGGAAAATGACAGAAATTTTATTCAATATTGCAGAACACCATATGACCCAAATTCTATTTTTTTCTCATATACAGTATGTGAAGTAATGTAATGAGACGGAATATCTTCAGAACACCTTAAATGGATTACAGAATGCCCTAGAACACTTGAGTGACTAGTGGCATCACTGGGTAATATATTACATTAACATTTAAGCATGACCTATTTGATTTGTTTCCTTGACTTGTTTGCTACTGGCAGGTTTGCTCCCTGGGCTGTATGTATATGTGCAAAAATATATTTTAAGATTTGATAAAGATGTTATTTCCTGTGTCCTCCACTCATACCTGAGAAACCTATGTGCCAACTTTTACCTAATCCTTTAATCCCCGTATTTTCATTCAAGTACATACGCTCCCAAGCTAAACTCTTATGCTGTGTTTGCTCTTGTTTTCAATAAAAAAGATTAGGATCACTGTCTGACAAGCATAAAATCCAGGCCATAAAACTTTCTTTCAAGAGAATGTAAGACATTTTTTATATAGAGTAGTGGACAAATACTTTTCTAATATTAATCTTCCTATATGAAGAATTACAACAGAGTTGTCATGTGATTGGGTAAAGAAGGTCAATTAGTGCAGTACAGTGTCTTATTTAAGTAAGGATCCACCCTGGAAAAGAATTCCAGAACCTTTGTTCCTGATGCAAGTTCTTATATTACGAACTTTAAAGCAGCTTTCCCTCCTTTGGCTGAGAGAGTAGGGCAAAGGTACTGTACTTTGAAATGGGTATTTTTCCTTAACCTGATCTAAACATCTCTCTTATTTTGCAATATGAAAATAAAAAGTGAGTTAAGGATTCAGAGCACTAACCAGGAAGATACAGAAGGATTTAGAAAATACCAAGCATCCTGGTACCACACACACACGTCATATACAAATAACTGACTCAACTGTATTTCAGTGAGGTGCATTACAACTGTGCACAACCTACTGACATCCTACAATAGGATTTGGGGCCCTTACATCCACTTTTAAACATCTTGCACTTGAAGTCAGTTTATTTGCTTACACCAGCCTGAATTTCAGCCATCAAAAGATGATTTTGATTCTTAAAGACATTATAGCAGATGAACTAAATGTTCATACTTTCACCGGCACATGGACAAAGAAAGAACAGTTTTTCTGTTGAAGTAGTGAAGTACTTTAGCTCAAGTAATTTTTTGTGTTTCAAATGCACACAAACTGTATGCTTACTGGTGTAATAAACAGAGAGAGATATCTTTCTTTGTAAGGGAAAAGGGCTCAACAGTGGCTCTATGTGTGCTGCAGAATTAAGGAAGTCATGGCCTCCCAGGAATAAAATCAATCATTATCCCTTGACAAAAGTAGACAGCTGGGAAGCTGAATTCTGCTTGCCATACCAAGTACATATTTTACTTCACTGAACTGCCTAGAGTTACATTTATGAATCCTTCTGAAGAACTCAATGAGGTCTTCCTGTCTAGACTTGAGAAGTAAATAAATATTACCTAATGCATGGTTTTAATACAAGGAAAACAATCACATTTATACACACTTGCTGCAAGATGAAGCAAGCCAGTACTCCACTGCTCACTATTTTGGGTTGACATCTGTACTTTGTTTAGTCTGCACTTTATTACGTTGACTGCTGGCTCCTTGCATTCAGCTGCTTTGATTGAAACACTGATGGCAATTGAGGTCTGTCTTTCAGAACAGACTTCAGTTATAAAAAGATCAATCCCAATACAAGTGATTAATTACTGCTTGCTGCTGCATCAGAACAATTGCTTGAAGACTGCCATGTGTTTATATACAGCCAGGTGCTACATAATATCTAGAGCCCAGCCCACAAGATGTCCCCACCCTTCCACTGGGTCATGAGTGCTCAAACTATGCAAATACATGGGATTTTTAACTGACACATGACACTGCCTTCAGTTTAGGGAAGCAATTGCTCCAGTAAGTGTACATATATTTGCAGTGGGACCGCACCAAGTGGCAGGCCAGCCCTATGCTGTCCTCAGCTATTTTGAGCTACTTTACAGAGAACTTATGGAACAGCCTAAGGGGTAGTTGGTCTTGGTAATTCTTGTGGTTGTCTAATGTTACCAACTTGGCAGACTAAACCCAAAGCTGATACTAAGTCAGCCTTTAATCTTCTAACCATTTAGTTTTACTTTAACAGGTTTACTATTTAACTAAGGCCAGAACAATGACACAATAAAGTACAATCTACCATTGAGGTGTAAAGGTACTTCAGTCCTTTGGTGGTCAAGAGCAATGCTTCCACAGCAAGTAAGAGAAGGAAGCTATACAACTCATTATCATAGCTACTGTCCACCCAGTATCATCCAGAAGTAGGGAGTCCTTTTCAGAAGTATTAATTCCAGAATGTAGTATCTTGAAGAGATCCATACTTTCATTTTTAGGCCCTAGGAGAATAATCAAGTGTTAAGGCCTATATCCTTACTCTGCAAGCTCCATCAGCAGTTGCTTGAATCAGCAGCAGCCTGGTGGTGCTTATGATTATGAGTGTGCATAAACAGAAACTGCTCCTGATTAGAGCATGTCATTCATATCCTGAGCTGTAGCAGACTTTTTAAAAACTGGTATAAGGAAAGCAGACCCCAAGATTTTTCATAATTCAACACACAGCACATGAAGTTGTATTGTAAAGAATGGAGAATGATGCTTCAGATTTCCATTCTCTTTATTGCCAACAGATTTATATTTAAAATGTCAAGTCAGAAAAAAAAAGTCGTATAATAAATACTTGACTTTAGGCTGTAATAAATAAAAAAATTAACAAAGAATGCACTTTGCCAGCCACGAGTGTGGGCATTTTTGAAAAATAAGGAAAAAAAAGAAGAGTATGGCCATAGTTCACAGTTAAGCAGCCAGAGGCTGCTTAGTACAATTATCCCCAACAATGTAGCTTCTCCCTTCCCTCCCTTTCCAGATGCATATTCACAGTTTAACTCCATCAGAAATGCTCTCTTACAGAGCAAGCAGTCACACTCTGCTCAGAGTTCAAGTCAAAAATATCTTTAACACATACATGAAGCAAGGAAAACTACGGTCCGAAGAACTCCTTGTCACACCATTTTAATCCAACAGTAGGTTTAGGCTTCCGTCTAATAGATGTGTGCCCAGCACATTATGACTAGTCAAGTTTTCGTACCACCACACATCCATCATCAACATACTAGTTGCTCCATCATCTCCACTGCAGATTTCACAGTGAACAAGAATGTCCATTTGGTTTAATGAAGTCAGTCCCTTCAGTTACATCGCTGCAGCAGCATGTTCAGAGCATATTCCATTCTGTGTTTTAGTTCCAAAGAGCATCCAGAAACCAAAAGAGTTGTCAGACGCAACGTTGTGGATATCCTTTCTTCATTGATGTAGGTAAGGAGATATTCCTCACTCTGATTGCAAATGATGATTTTCGTGTGATCATGATAGAAGTTCACCTGTAAAAGAGAAGCAAGTTCCTGTTTTTATAGTTTCTCCTCTTTCTGGCACTTATCTAGTTTTACTGCATTTAAGTATTTTAGAAACATCTTCTCCAGTGATTCTGCTAAACTTACTTGAAACGTGCCATCATTGAAGAGCATCATTAATGCTTTATCAGATTTAAGCCACTGTAAGAGGTAAAGCCTGGGCCTGCGTACATCTGTTAGGCTGGGCAAATCTCCTCCCTAGGAAAGCAAACAGACTATGTTAAGCACTCAGTTCACAGGTAGTGTATTTTTAGAGCTCAAGATCCAGAAGGTGCTTAACTTACATCCATGAGATTCTCTTCCATGTAGTGAGAGAAATACTTCAGTACAGTTACTTGGCTAATGAACTGTTCTGGAGCCTCTGTGGCTGCAAAGACAGAGCACTGGCCCAGCTCAGCATAGTAGTGGACAGTCCTGTAAGAAAAGCAAGGAAGTTAAAGATAAAAGTTTTTCATGTTTAAACTGCCTTAATGAGTTGTCAGTTTTGTAATCATTCTTACTTTTTGTCTGGTAGAAGGCTCATATGTGCCCCATTGTTGAAAAGGACACCAACAGTGTGATCTGACAGCTGGTATCCAAAGCCATACTTGTTAGAATAGTCCACCCATTTTGTAACCCACTGGAAGGATGCTGTCAGCTGTTCTTTGGGAATGCTGTCTGCTTCTGGCATGTTCTCCAGGCATCCTCGCAATACCCTTGCAACTGTATCGGCAACGCTTCCCATGGTACTGTCTTCCAGACCTGAAAAAGAAGTATTAGACTGACATGAGCATACAAAGAGAAGACTTCAATTCTAAACCTTTCAGTTATCTAGACTGCAATTTTAAGTTTAGCCTTTATGGCTTTCCAGTTTTAATTATTCCAAAATATTGGCTGTAAAATTTAGAGCATCAAAAATAGGGTGTTGGGAGGAAAGCAGCTGTTTGTTTCAAGCTTCTAAGTCTGAGACACAGAGAAAGTAAAGGTGAAATTTAGAGACTAAGTTTTGCTGCACTTACATTCACTGCTACTGCTGCAGCTTCCCAAAGTTCCTCTGACTATCATGCGAATAGAGTCTCCAATCTGCTTAGTTTCTGGTAATGCTCCCGGCTTTGCTACTGTTGTGGTAAGAGGCTGGATCTCCTAGAAGACATCAGACATGTAAACATCAAACATAGCACAAGCCAAGGTTTATACGCAAGTTTTGCATGGCTTTGTCTCACAACAAATGATAAGTTCTAGGGAAACTGGTATTAATGTTTCCAGCAAGTACAAAGAGATGCTGTTAGACTGAGCTTAAAGAAGCACACCAGGTCTTTCCATTCTTTAGATCCTCAATTTGAGTCTTACATGCCATTAATCAGTCCTCTATTCTCCTGCCCTAGCAAGAGAACAGCTATGTGCAAGTCTAAAACCAAATGCTAGGAGTTAGATCTCAGCAATTTATTCTTTAAGAAGTCCTAGTTAATCACGAACTGAAGCTCTGTATTTGCAGTATTGGGAAAGAGCACCTGGCAGACAAGTTACCACATAGGTGACAATGGAGTCTAGGCAGATACTATAATTACTCAAAAGCCAAAATTGATAGTCTCTCTACAAAGGCTACCATACCTTGGTGAAGCTTGGTTAAGCCCTATTAAAGCAACTCTGCTAATCATTTAAGCTTGATTATGCTGTGTACAGCCCCAGCTTCGATATCCAAGGCAAATATAATTTAATTATAGCTACTCCACCCAACTGTGACTGGATTTGAATTGAAGTGCACTCGCATTTACCTCCTCTGTTCTGTGTTTCTGGGGCTGCTGAGTTATCGATGTCTTCTTTAAATCATGCCTGAGCTTGTAGATTTCTTCATCTTCTTTAGCTAGTCTGTCTGTAATAAAGGAAAAAAGTACATAATGCTGCATCGGGAAGTGCTGTTCAATTACAAAAAGCCTAACAAGTAAGTTACAGAATGTATATTGTCTCCCTCCCATAGCTTCCTCTAAACCAGATAGTTTTCCAGAAGAGAGGTGCAACTATACACAAATCACCAAGATACCATACTTTAATAGACATCACAGAATAACAGGTAGCAAATACAGATTTCCAGTATGCCGTAAGCCAACTTACATAAGTAAATACTGCTTAAGTTGCAGGCTACCATCTATACTTGGTGATAAAGAGGTCAAAATTAACCCAGGGAAGGTCCGAGACATAAATACAAGTGCTCTGCAGCTATCTCATGGCCGTACATTACTAGCATGACATTGACAGCATAGAGACAAGTTTCATGCATAGCTACAATCCACTTACTGTGTGTGTCAAAGTATCTGGCTTTATCCTTTTTACCACCAAAGAGAGCAGCAGCTGCTTTTTTGAAGAAACTTTTAGCAGGACTTGACAAATGGAAATCAGGAACAGTGTGACAACAGCTAGCAGGAAGTCTATCAGGTGTAAAGCCCTGTGGAAATGAGATTCAAAAAAAATTGTTAGATCAGAGTGCAATTTTAGGTTGGATATTTTTCCAGTCAGGACACTAGACAGTACAAACCTGTAAGAAAAATTCATGCCGAATTATTTCATCTAAACTGGGCCGATCTTCAGGATTTTTTGACAACATGCTAGCTATTAAGTGTTTCGCAGGTGCCAAGAGAGATGAAGGCAGGCTGTATCTTGCTTCCCTTATACATCTGTATGTTTCTTTAAGATTTGTGGTCTCAAATGGGGGTCTTCCCAACAGCATTGTATACCTGTTTAAAAGCAAAGGAAACCATTCTTTATTTCACACAACCACAATATTTATCTAGTACTACTGAAAAGGCATTGTCTGTCTCCTAAGACTATGGAGAATATCTGCACTTGGGCTATACCTGTTTGAAGGGTTGCAAACTGATGCAGTACTGCATCCCCTCAGAACTCTTAAAAGCCTAAGCTGGTGATAGAAATATGTAATTTCAAAGGCAGTGAAGTACTTACATTACACAGCCTAAGGCCCAGATGTCAGATTCACAGCCGTGCCCTTGTTTGTTGAGGACTTCTGGAGAAAGGTAATTTGGTGTGCCACATATTGTTCTGCAAATCAAAGAGGCCACAGAGCTGGTTAGTATTTCAGATAAAAAGAGGAGAGAAACTAATTTTCATAGGGCAGGTTTTCATCTCAAGTTTGGACAAGAACTTGGAGACTCCTAAGGAGGAGCTGTATGAATGTTAATAGTGTAGACTTGTTTCATGGTGTCTTCATGATATGGGAACAACAGACTCATATCTGCTCTATTCGTCTGCCTCTTACTCAAATACTCAGAGGAAGGTAGAAGGCAAAGCACAGCAGCCTGTTTTCTAGAAGGGGAAATCTTGAGCTCAAGAAGCAATTAGTTTCTGCTACAGAACAGGATTTCTCATTTCTAAACGAATTTGGTCTCATTTACCAATAGACTTTTTTTTTTTAATGCTCCTACCTCCTCCTGTGCTCCAGTGGTTCCAGCCTCGCTGCCAAGCCAAAGTCACCCAGTTTTAGTTCCATATTCTCATTAATGAAGAAGTTACCTAGCAGACAGAGAAATTCCAGTTAGTCCTTTTCTTTCAAGGTAGGAATGCACTTGCCACAGGTGATGAGTCATACTTTGTTCAAAGCCAGAAGCTAGCCAAGATTTTTTTTTCTTTTTTTAAGTAGGAATGCTTGATGGCATCCCTTAAGCACTCCAAGTTTCCACTGTAAAGACAGACCGAGCTGATTCTATTAATTAAGCTATCACCATGCAAGTGTGAAGTGTTACAATGCTGACAAGGCTGGAGGAGCGTCAGCAAGGTACAGAACTTACCTAGTTTGAGATCCCTGTGCAAGATTTCCTGTTCATGAAGATACTTTAGCCCTGACACAATTTGCCTGAGGTAGTATCGTACTTCTGGTTCTGTCAATACCTTCCTCGCTTTTAGGATGTGAGCCATTGACTGCAGAGGAAAAAAAAAAAAAAAGGCAGAAATGTCCATGAACATTCACGCACAGGATTCACCTTAAGCAAATCAATGCAAGAAGAAATGACAACTAAAGAAGCCACAAAAAAATACCTTTTACACATGACACATTTAAATTACTTGCAGATTCCAGGTAAGTAAATACTGGATTTCTCCCAGTTGATGCTCACCCTTCTACTGCAGTACTCCAGAAGAATGTAAATATTCTCTCTGTCTTCAAAGTAGTGGTAAAACTGCACAACATGTCTATGATTAAGCTGCCTGTGCAGCTCAATCTCTTTATCAATCTGAAGAGACAAAAGGAGGACAAAAAAAAAAAAAAAAAAGAGTGTTGTTAGCTTTGCATCCACAAGGTTGAGCAGATAGCTCTATCAGAACCATTTTGGGAAAATGGCTGGGCAATCCAGCACACAAAGAGAATCTGAGGAGAAAAAAAGTCATTCATGCACACACACCTTTTCCCTTTGATGAGGTTTTGCTACTCTGCTGTGAGGAATGATTTTTGCAGCATAAACTTTATTTGTTGTCAAATCTGTCATCTCATAACACTTGGCGAATCCACCCTAGAGAGACACATGAGAAAAAAGCAATTATAGTAGGTATGAAAGAAGTCCCACACTTAGTCATTCACCAGCTCATGTATTAGTCAAGGAGCGCAACTTCCTTCGCACAGAATAATTTGTTAAAAGACAGGTCTGAGGTTCATCGCGTATCTAAAGCGCGTTGCAGCTCACCCCCCGACCCGCATGCAACAAAGTCATTTTCGTAGGCTTCCCCGAGCCGAAGGCGCGATCCTGCTCGTATTTAGAGGCGAATATGAATCGGAGAATAGGAAGAGTGCTCGGACCCACTGCGTCTGGAACGGGGCAGCCCAGGGGCAAATCGGACTCCGGACAGGTCGGGTACCAGGATGGGGGGCGGCAGTGCGGCGCACTCCAGCATCTCCCGGGGCAAAGCAGCCCCGCAGAGACAGCGCCCGCCGCACACACCCTGTACCGACACCCCGCAGCGGCGCTCCGCACCGCGCTCCGCCGAGGAGGGCAGGCGGCCTGCGGCACACCGGCCACGTCCCCGGGAGGGCAGGAGTCCCGCCACGGCTATTACCTTTCCGAGCACCTTGCCGCGGCAGTAACGCTTCCCCGTCGTGGGGTCGGTTATAATCCGGGAGACCTCGGCGGCGGGATGGGCGTGCTGGTGCGGCTGCTCCTCCGCCTTCTTCCTCCGCGACTCACCGCCGGCTGCTCTGCCCAGAGCTGCCTCGCAGCCCTTGGCGCTGCCGCCGGCCGGCGGGTATGCGATCGTCCGCAGCAGCTCCATCGCCGCGCCTCGCCGGCTCCGTCCCGCCTGCCCACCCGCCTCGCCTTCCCACCCTGCCGCCGACGCGCTCTCAACACCGAACGGCGCCCCGGACCGTCGCTTATATTGCGGGCGGTGGCTCCGCCCCGGCGCTGCGGGACGGCCCCGCCGGAGCCCGGCTCCGCCCAGCGGCTTGGCCCGGCCCCGGGGCGGCCCGAGGGGAGCTGGGGCGGTCGGGGGTGGATTGCTATACCGTGCCGGGAGATGTGGCGGCTGAGAGGCCGGAGCAGTTTGTCGGGATGGGGAATAAACCCCGGCAGAGCCCTGGGGCGGGCGGGCGCTTTGGTGATCGGCCCGCGACGAACTGCAGCTGCGGCGGCTGCTCTGCCCACCGCCGCCCCCCGGGGAACCCGGGAACCTCAGCACAAGGTGTATTTTGCCGACTTGGCTGTTGGTGCTTGTGGGGCAGGAGGAGTTTCTGGTAGACAATCAGTGCTGTGGCTTGTATGAGCTGCACCCTCACATTGCTGTTGCTGCACATGAGGAAAGAAGGAGTTTTTCCCACCTGTGCCTGAGCTGCTTCACCACAGCAGAGAGCCAAGGGCTGGTTTTTATCTCAGCATGAGGCTGTGGCCCGTGGGCTTGCTCAAACACTGCAAGTCATTGAGATGCATGCCCCAGTGCCAAGGAGCTACCCCGTCCCTCCTTTTGCAGGGGCAACCTGTGGCTAGTGATGCCCCCAGAGCTGTCTGACAACAGCCAGTTCTATAATCTTATTTTCACATGCAGAAACATTTCCTTAAACATCCCAAATGCACATAAACAAATCAGTTTTGAAGACCTCTGAAGACGATTGTAGTCCAGGACCTTGGATCTAGATGTTTTGACTACAGATTGTTGAAGAGTGAAGTGTGCGTAGGGGAGAAAAGTTTTGAAATGTGAAATAGTTTTGCATTTCTCTCATTCTGAAGAAGCAAAAATGCTAAAGTTCATTACTTCCGTAATTTGTTACACATTTCTGATGTTTTACTTGCTTGTTGGCACACACTAAGAATATTTCTGCCTGCTTTCGTTGCTGGTAGAAATCAAAGTCTGGTTGCTTTAATACAAGTGACTCTCAGATCATGTAACTACAAATTATTTCAGCGTCAGTTTCTGGACATATTTCAGACCTTAAATTAACAGCAAAATATATTAATTTTACAGTGTCAACATCAGGATGCATGCTTTATCAGAACACCCTCTAAAACAGTGAAAGTGAAGAACACCAATATTTAAGTTTCTCTAAAGAGGTATTGCGTTATGCAGGTAACACTGCTCAGCTGTCAAATATATTGGATTGTGTAGAGACTATGCATCTGCCATTTTTTACTGGACATGCACTCCTGCATGCAGGTGTCTTACTTCCTACCTCACTCTGCAAAGTCTAGTCAAGTCATGTTAGTATTAGTAATGATTAACCATAGGGAAGGAGGTAAAAACAAGAGGGAAGACTTGGGATACACAGACTGCACTCAGTCCTGTGCCCACTCACTCCTTAGCCTTACGAGCACTGGCTTCCTGGGCAAATATTGTTTCCTTCACACAATTTAACTTTTTCCAAATTAGTATCAATTATTGCAAAATAAGTTACTTAATGTAAACATGATTCTTGATGCTTTGTTTTCTGTCAGTAAATTGCTTTGGTCTGCTGTGCCGAAAAGGGAAAAGAGGAAAATAGGCGGGATAGACATACAAGTTTTCCCTCCACTGGAAATAAGTGGTACTGCACATGGTAAAACGCAAATCTAAGAACAACAGGCTGTGTCTGGTAATGTTTTAGGAGAGATTGTTAAGCTTGACTTCAAGAGAACAAAAGCACATGGTTAAACCTGAATATACAAAGTGTTCTGCTAAACAAAACTAGGACTATTTATTCTCACATACAAAGTCTTTAAGCTGTGTTCCCCCTAAGTTACAAAAGGCCATGAGGCTGCTGGGCTGCCCCATGCAGCCTGTTCTCTTTCTCTAAGATTGCCTCTCCCACTTTGGCAGAGTTATCATTTACCTAATGCTCGTCTAAAGGTGCCCAGTTTACCATACTGTTCATTGCGAGGTTTTACAAAGGAAAAGCTGTTGCAAGAGTAAGAATTTTTGACATCATTCTTAAACCCGAGACGAACTGTGTTTCTACCCTTTCTACCTCTGAATTTAATCCTTCGTCTTCCCTCTTCTCCGGTCTTTCCACTGTCTTGCAAGTTCTGTCCTGCCTCCTAAGTCCAAAGATGCACGTGTCATCAGGTAACTTCAGCTGTAGGTACTAAGTTGAATAATTCAGTGCTCCAGCTGCCTCTGAAAGCTCATGTGGTGGCACTTACATTTCTTACACTTACATTACTTACATTTCTTAGCTTCCATGAAGAGCTACTGGATATTGGGCAATTAATATATTTCACTTTTTCCCTCTAAAGCTGTTCTTGGAAAAAATAACATTAATGCAAAGGCTTGAAACTGACCCTTTCATATCTTGCAACGGGAAAGCCATCCTAGCCAGTGCTCTGTAATCTCCTACTTTTTTTCCAAGTTACATCAGTTGAGTGCTCAAGTGTACCTGCAGCCAGCATGAGAAGCTTGTTTGCAAGCTAGCTAAGATAGCAGCAGCCTTGTCAGATCGGTATGCGCACTGCAGTTACCCTGCCAAGAAACAGGGCAAGTGTAGCCCAAATTCAGGCTTCAGGCATGCCTTCTTGTCTCTGGCTCCAGAAAAAAAAAAAAAAAATTCCTTATCCCTACATCTTTATTTTGACACAAGTGTACTGCTTTTTCTTAAAAGCCTGATTATCCAGGATCTGGGAAGCCTGAGTGTGCATAAATCCCTGGGTCAGATGAGAATTGGGAATTTGACAGTCATAAGTGGCCTAATTACAAGCTTGTGGGAAGAAAGTCTTGGCAGGAACGACTTGTTCTTACCCTAGCATTGGGAAAAAGAGGTGTTTGAAGACTTAGATTTCCAGAAAGAAGTGCAGTAAATCCTGGATGTCCAAATCCCTGTGTATTACAGAGGCTTGGCACTGTGTTCAGGGCCGTGAATTTGCCAGGGCAACCAAGTACTTATGTGAAATCAGTACCAACATCATCTACCTGGCCTCCAGACTGTCTCACAACTGAACTTCCTTCCTGCAGTGACACCAATACACATTTCCATCACTGGTATCCCAGTCTGAACCAATTCACTGTGCTCCTACAGTCACACACACCCATAGTGGGCTCAGGTGGCAGCCCATGCTGGTTTGGCAGGCAGTGCTGGACTTCTGCTCAGCTGGCCTCATCACTTGCTTTCTGCTGCAAGAGCGCCTGCTCTCCTGCTTCAGGTTTGCTGTCGGCAGGACCCGTCTTTTCCACTTAGCCAGTCATGGAGTGCCCTCAGCTGCTGAAATGAAGTTATGACAGTTTGTCCGAAAAGAAGCGTATTCTCCTTAAAGGTGGGGGAAAACTAATGAGCCCCATGAATAGCATAATCGCTGGAATACGTACCAACATATAAAAGTGATAAAAACCACGCGGCATATTTCTAGAATATCACCCTATTGAAAATGTGTTATTAAAATTGTGGATTTTACACAAAATGCTTCACAATCCTTTGTCACTTGTCAGAGGAGAGAGTGGTTAATATCTGGAGAAACTATTGCTAGCCTTACCGTATTTTAGTGATTGACTAAGTCTCATTTCTTCTCTTTGCTTCTTTCCTAGCTCATTCTCCTCATTTCATTATTCTAGTTTAACCTTTTCTACAGCACCAGCTTCATAACAGCCTTTTCCCATCACCCCATATGGGTCTGTATGTGCTCTTCTTTTGTGTTCCATGCTTTCTGTATTCTCTAAGGCACTTGCTGTTGTGCTTCCAGTAAAGTTATCTTTTCACAACCTGAAGGGTATCTGTCATAGACAGTCTCACCAAGTAAAGTGTAAAACAGATAAAAGCTGAACCAGATACAGAACTAAACATTTGCTCTGAAGCTGCCATGCAGTTTCAGTGTGGCACCTCTGTGTAGGATTTTATTGTCACAGATCATCCTCGCACACAGGTGTGATACCATTTGTCCTTCCTAAGTCACTGCAGAGCTAGTGCAAAACACTTTTTTCTGCTATAAGTCATGTATTTCCATTTTCTTTTTTAGAAGCTTGGCAAAGTTTCCAAAGATCTGAATTCTTTTGCAGTTTCATTTGAAGTGATCTGCTAATTAAAAAGCAGGCAGACTACCAAGAGCTTAAGGCTATCATATATTTTCCCAGAAAAATCTCCAGAAAACAAGGTGCTTAGCCCAGTGGTCGCATAGGTTGTGCTAGTATTTGGTTCCTTTTGGAGTGGTGCCAAGGTCAGTTCCCACCTTGCCAGTTTGGCATGGGTTCCCTGGGGCTGGCAGGAAGGCAGGGCTGCAGTTGTGGTGGTTATAGGCTCCTGTATTAGGTCCCCAAAGACACAAAATTATTTTTATTTCCTGAGTACCTACATGGTTAGAATGGATGGCTGTCCCTAAAAGGTGTTCCCTCAGTGCAAAGATCAAGTATGGGAAACAAGATAGTTCCAATTGTTAGGGAATAGACTACTTTAGCTTATTGAATTATCTGGTATACTGCTTATTATAGAACTTGTTTAGAAACTGCTTATATAGAATTCGCTTGAGGTAAGTAAGTCTGCTTAGCGTAACTTCCGTAAGTTGTGAATCTTTGAACTTTCTGCTTTGTTAAGTGAAAAAGGCCACAGAGTCTTCAAGCTAGAAGATAAGGGGAGTTATGTCTTTGGAGATAAGTAATGAAACACAACTGCACCTAACAGAAGACAAAACAGAGGAATGTTTTGTCTCTTAGCAAGAACTTATTTTCTCCAACCGCCAGTGTAAAACAGCAAATGAAGGTCAGAAATTCAATTGACAGCCTGCCTGACAAAAATGAAGAGATCCAATGAAGAACGGCAAGACCCCAAACTCTGATCTTGCTGTTGGCCTCAACTGATGCATAGGGGGTGGGGACTTGGATTGTGGAGGTATAATTGTCCAAGATTTTTCTGCTGAGGGTCCCTCTTCAGGAGGCACACGTCTCCAGCTGCTTTACACTGTACCATGCAAATAAATTATTTCTTTTAGAAGAATTTCTGGAATCTATGCTTGAGTCTCTGTTACAGGAAACCTAGGGAAAAGTTAACTTCTCTAACACAATCAGGTTTCAGTGTCAAGTGAAGACAGTGTTGAAGAGACTCAGCTTTTTCTTACTCCTCACTGCTCTCCCACCCTGTCACTGTGCTGCTCGGGTTGAATAATAATCTCACAGCTTGATTTCAGGCACTAGCCCCTGCATTCAGGAAGAGCAGTTACACCTTCATACAGCCTTCTTCTAAGAGTGAAGTCAGACCACAGGTTTGCACGTTGTGGTATTCTTTTCATTTTGGTTTTTTTTCACAGCTTGACTTGTTTTCCTTACACATAGCAGACCGAACCAAAGATTATACTAACCTCAAAGTTAACAGTACTGCAAAAGTAAAGGCTCCAAAGCCTTCGCCTTTACCTCCAAGGTTGATGAAAATTGCTGTTTTAAACTTTGCAAGGCTAATAGCTGAGCACATGTTTGCACAGGCAATACTGTCAGATACATTGTTTCCTTCAATGCAATTCTCTATGGCCTCTATCTGGCCCCCTTGCAATGCACTGGGGAGACCCAAAAGTGCCAACTTTATTATCGATCCATAAGAAACAGTTTAACCTAATGACCATAAACACATGCGGATACTCATGCAGTGTCCTATAGGAATCACACCAACTGTTTCTCTGCCTGCAACGTGAACACTCCGAAGTGCTCATTTAGCCAAAGGGTGTCCACAAGACATTTAGTGAGAGATCCTGGCACCCTGGTCACCTGTTCTGCCAGCAGCAACTTTTTCCAGGTGTTGCTGTTACTTTTGCTGAAGTACTGGTGATTTTCAGTATGCTGTTGAAGGTGCTTGGAACTTTGTGAGACCAGCACTCTAGACACTGTGTGCCAGTGATATGACAATTATGGCTAGAATTAGCCTTCCCCCCCATATAAAAGACCACTACGCCCATCATGCAACTGTATCAATCATGCAGAAGAATTGAAGATCTGTGTGATGATAAAGCATCATGCCCAGTATTAGAGACACTTGGCTTCAAACCTGAGGAACAATCTGAGTAGTGTTTTGTGCCCTAAAAGAACTGTCTAGGTTTTTGCACTTTTTTGGTAGCACTTCTCAATGCCCAAGTATCTTAAACATAAACCCTCTTTGTTAAAGGAAATAATGCCAAAGGGTCATCAAAATCCTCTAAACAGAACAAAGAACTCACTACTTCAGTCGGCATTTTCCCTTCCTGCTCCGCATTCTCCTTTCCAATTTCAGTCTTCAGCTACTTCAGGACACAGAACAGGAGACAGTTTCCTACCAATTCCGCTAAGCACTTACTTTGTTTCTATGGGTAGCAAAGCAGTTTCCTGAATCCACAGAGCAGAAGTCAGGGTTACCAGTGTTCAGATAACACAGACAACGCAGGAACAGAGTTATGAGATATATAGGGTAAGAGCCCATGTCACAGGTTATCTGTCTCCATGACACTACTTTCTGTCAGAACAACTGTATCTGTTTTTCATGCATGTGTTGTCAGTCACTAGACATGTATAAGCCACTTCTGACTATATGTTACAAACGCGAAGCAAAGGAGAATAAATATTTAGGAGACTGAAAACATTTGTTGCCTTATTTTCTGTTATTAACTATGCTTGTAGAACAACAGCTACAAAGAACTAAATGTTCTGGCAGACGGGAGTACAAGTCATTACTCCCAGTCCTCAACAGTTGCGTATAATGTTCAAACTCACCAGGACCGTGATGCATGTCTTGATGCATGTCCTAGGTGTACAGGAACTGTGGGAAGTTAGAGCTGAAGGTAGAATAGTTGATGGTCTACAGATACCTGAGTTAACTGAGTAATTAGATACAAGCTAGTGCTTCTTTTCAGCACTGCAGGTAGTACAGAGGCTCTTTGCTACCAAAGCAAGATGTGCCAGAAGCAATCCTGAACAGAGCAGAAGAGATAGCCTGCTCAGGAAGGAGAAGTGGGCTGACAGCATCAGGGCCAAGTGAAGCAACCACATCATCTGTGAAAGAAGGGTATTCTGTGCTCTTTTGCCCACTGCGATTAGATTAAACCCAGTTAACATTTATTGCCTTTCCTAGAATTTTTCTATCCACCACTCTAATATCAAAACAACAGACTTAAACAAAAGCATGTGGAAAGAACAGTTAGCACCATATGTTACCATCAAAGTAATTTATCAGACATGATGTGACAGAGGCATGTGTGCACAGATTCTGGGTAAAGTTTTTGAGAATCACATTTTCAACAAGCTGTGTTCTCTCTTGCATACGTTAGAAGTTTTTCTAAGTGTCTCTTACCTCCATTTTGTTTCATACATAGATCAATACAGCTTTTCCAGGTAAGAGTACTTTCTATATTTATGTAAATATTTAAAAGTGACTAGCACTACATTTAGCTTATTGGAGTTCCACTTGTTGAAGCATGTCATCAGAACAGTAAAAATGGCCTCTAATGAAAGTTAAGGTATCCAGGAAATAGAAAAATATAAAATCCGGTCTGCTGGCCTCTTTAAGTATAGAAATGAGAGCAGGTGGTGGTTAAGACAGAATGGTTAAAAGAAAAGATAAACAAAAAGCATGCCCTATATAGCTAGGTATGAAAGCTAAAATCCCCACTAGATTTTTTTCTAGCAACTCAATTTGATCTTTTTGTTCTAGAATCCTTTTCTGATTGAAGCTATCGTTAGTATCAGCCACCCAGGGAAGGTAGGTCGGCCAGTGCAGCCCCTTCTGCTTCCTGAGTTCAGCTGTGTGCTCCACCAACGGCCAAAGACCTTGGGCAGTTATTTGACATCTGCTTTTTTTAACTAGAAAAACCAGTACCTTAAATAAAGCTTCTCATTGGTACGAAGAAAAAGCCCAGGGGAAGGCATTTGACAAGTGCAAAGCCAGAACAATGACTGAAAACCTGCTTGCAAAATTATTAAATCCACTAGACAGAAGGATAAATATTGCTCTCTGAACATGGAGAATCTGTCCAGGCGCAGTCACTGACCCCACGGACTGGACACACACTAGGGAGTAAAACATACATATGCCTCCCAGCATCATAGCAGATGCTTTTCTGCACACCCACATTAAGAAGAGGAAGTCAGGAGTACCAAAAGGGAAAAATAAGAACTCGGTTCCACAGCTACAAATTGACCTAGGTGTTTTGGCCAGCCCAGGGGATGTTTTGGGAAAGTTTGGCTCTATCTAATCTTTAGCTTTATTTCAAACTGAGATTTTAAGCAGGCTTGGGTTATGGCTTCTCAGTCAGCCTTTAATGTTCTGTATTACTTGACATGGGGCAGTTGTTTTTGAAAGTGGTTAATAGTCATTCAGATCAAGCACAGCAAATTTATTTGGCAACAAGTACATCACACTTCCTTGTCTAAAGTGCATAGTTGTAGCCCACAGCAAATGCAAAATAATGGAGAAAGATAATGCTCAACTGAACTTAAAACAAGGTGAAAATTGGAACACAAGTAGTTATTGCAGCTCTGTGAAGCCAAGAGAAGCTGCGGTACCTGTCAAAGAGCGAGAATGGAAGTAAAATATTGCAAATACAAGTTTAGCAACAGGATATGGTAGCTCAGCATACCACATGGATTATTGGAATTTTGAGATGTGGCTGAGCTAATTTTAGCTCTCATTTCAAGTAGAGCAGAGCACTTCCTCCAGTGAAAGAGTAGCAGTGACCTTCACAGCAAACTGTGAGGTTTCTCCTGTTGATGTCTGCATTTAGCTTTAAAAGTTCCTGCTTCTATTTTAGACTTCCAGGAGGGCTGGTGTGCTGAAAGACCTGTCTCTTTTTTTAGATACATCAATGTATGTAAAACAAAAATATTACCTCTCCCTTGACTGGTTTATATCTTTAGATTATCATGGCAGAGGTACTGCCACCACAAACCTTCTAATTTTCTTTCTTAGTTAAGTGCTTGCCTTTAATGGCAGATTTGAGAACCGTGGAATCAGCAAACTTCTGACCTTAACAGACATGGACAGTTTTCAGCCTTCTGTCGACTGGTGACAGGGACTCTTGGTCAGCGTTCCAAGTAACAGCCAATTGATAAGTGAAATGCACGAAATAGATCCTCCACTACTCACTTGCACAAAACACACCTGTTTTTAAAAATTAGAAATTTATTTTCTACCCCTTTGGCTCCTTGACCATGGTGTTTCTGGTTAGACATATGGTGCTTAAGGGAACACAGCTGCTTATAGAAGAGCAATACTGATTGAAAGGGGCAGAAAGAGTAATACTGGTTTAGGGCGGCAGAAAGAGTGAGCGACTTTGAGAAGTGTAGTGATGGAAAACTGGTTTCCTGTCCTTGAGCAGCCAGATAGGCTGTTCACATTTGTATGTGCTTAGCAAAAAACAGGAAAAGGTCACCTAAGTGGGAGACAATGTGGTGAGTGTTATTTTGCAACTGCCTTAGAGTGCTTTACAAAAATGCACCAAAACATTAAATATACATGACCATTTGTGGTTGGAACAAATGTTTTCAAACACACTTCAGTCCCTCACAGAGCACTGCATCAAAAACCCACCTTAGGGCTATCCTGAGTTGTCATACTGGTCCTCAAGCGTGTCTTTGTACAGAAAGAAACAAAGCAGATAAACTGTTTAACAAGCTCTCTGACCAAGAAGTGCAGATGCCTGAGTCTATACACATTAAGGACCACAGACTTTGTTGGGCTTCCCTACAATCAGGCTTACCAGGTTACTCTCCCCTGTAAACTTAGTGCATGGAAATATTGGTCACAGGAGTCTGCCAGCAGAATTCCTTCTCTTACACAGACCTTGCCATGCTTGACAATATTTACTAGGTAGTGGGGGACTTACTCCAGCTTTACAAGTACAGGTCTAATTGAGACCCAGAGAAACTATTTTCTTATATCACTGTTGACCATAGATTACCACCAGATAACTGAAACCTTTCATGATGATGAATTCAAGGCACAGTCTCATCACCGATGAGAACAAAGAACTGACCAAAGGGAAAAATAAAATAGACCATATTGTATTCTGCACTTAAATCTGTGGAAAGAACACCTGGAATTTGCATTGGACTGATATATATTCATTCCTGGTTGAGAAAGAGGTTTAGTCATTAGGACTTCTTTGCTAGAACTGATGGGAGAAAACTTTGGGAACAACAATTCTGTCCCCTAGTCTCTCCTGCTTGCCTCATCCATGACTGCTCTTTTGTTGGTTTTTTTGGGGTTCATTTGTTTTGGTTTGGTTTGGTTTTTTTGGTTGGTTGCTTGGTTGGTTTTGGGTTTTGGTTTTGTTTGTTTGGAGGTTTTGTTTGTTTGTTTAGTATTTTCTTTGTTTTTTCATTGTTTGTTTGATTTGGTTTTGTTTTGGTTTGTGCTTTTAATCTATCTTACCTTCTCTTAGTCACTGTGTCCCTCTTATGATTTTTAGTTGGGTGATATCCTCTGCTTCACTAATTTCTTAAGCTGAGCTGGCCTCCATGAGTCAGTCCCTCAGGCAGCTCTGAGACCCTCCTCTGCAGCCTGAATGTTTTCCAGCAGCTGCCTGGGTTTCTCTCCATCTTGGATCAACTCAACCTGTTCAGTTTGTTCTGCAAAAAAATTTGAAGAGAAGCATCTTCAAGCATCTTCAAGTGGAGAGAAAGCAGCAGTCTTGGGAAAAATCTCAAAACCAACTTTGGAAACATCAGGAGACAAAACCTGTGGAAGCATACAGAAAGTTAAATATCTGGTGAGAGGGAGAGTAACTAAGTTGTATAGCCAGTGAAAGAACAAAACAATACAATATATCCAGAGGAGACACTGTATTAGAAGTTGCTGCTTTGCAAGAAGTTGATGCTAGACACTAAACTAGATGCATTTTAAGGTTAGCAAGTTTTGGATCAAATAGATGTGAGTACTCCTTCCTGGAGGAACTCCTAGGAGCTTTTTCCCTCACAGCTGTATGAGAAGGAACACTGTATTCAACCGTCCTGTTAGACACTGCATCAAGCAGCATTTACTGAATTACAAGGGGTTTAGAAAGAGAAGAATACTATGGGAAGAGCATGCACACACCTCAGTAAACAGCAACAGGCTCAGGAACTGGCAAACACCTTGTTGCATGAATATTATTATACAGCTGCTTGTTCTGCAGGTGTCATCCTGTGCCTCATGAAACAGCCACTTCATCGAGGGAACAAAGCACTGCCTGTGAGGGAGCTGAGATACTCTCCAAATAACAATTATTAAGATACTCATCAGCCACGTATTCATTTAATAGATTTCACTCATTAATGTTCAAATTAGTTGCAGGGAAGAGGAGATAATGAATTCTATCACTGGCTGTGTAATCTTACGGGAAATTATGAGCTATTCCTTTCTCAGGGACTGCAAAAGACAGATTGATTCAGGAATGAAAAACTGAAGGTATGTATCTCTAGTTACATTTTGTTGTGTGCATGCCTAGTGGCTAAAACCAGTATTTTCTTCCCAGACTGGAGAGAAAGGTTTGCTTCTGCAGAGATGTGCTGACTGATTGCTCAGGACATCTGAGTTACATGGTACCAGGGCCAGAGAGCATGCGGATGCACAACTGGGGCACAGCTCCTCAGACGTGGAGGGTGCAAAACAATAACAAAACTCATCTGGCTGTTTGGAGTTACCACAGACTGACTTCGTTCACTGAGGGACAGGAGGGATCTTACTGGTGAGTGCAAAATACTTCTTTTACCATTAAACAGAACTCTACTTCAAACAGTATGAGAAAGGAATAATTAATGGTACATACTCTTTCCCTAACTATATTGAGCTTCAGACAAGATAAATTTCTGGTCCTTTCTTCAGGCATTGCTTCTTTCAGGTCCCCAGCTATGACCCTCCTCACGGTAACCTCCTTGCAATTAAACAGGTGTACACTGGCACTGTTTGGGCAGTTCCCGACTGCCCCAGCCCCCATGCACCCAGGGCCTTATTTCAATAGGCTGCAGCCAGCAACTTCCAAGAACTGCTTATAACACAATGAAAATGCTTTAGCTGAAAACAAACAAACAAACCACCAAAACAAAACAACAGACAAACAAACACATAATGCAAAGGGAAAGAAAATAATATTAAGAGATTCTGCGTGTGGTTTTTAGTTAAAGGCAAATAGGTGTAATTTATACCTCCACCTTTTGGAGGTATGACAATTCCCAAAAGAGTGGTTCCCAACTCCCCAAGAGAGTGATTCCCACTGATATCTCTGATATTCCTTCCCAACAGTGATCTCCTTTGGCAGACATAATGGCTTCAAAATGAGCTGAACCACCATGTCATTTAAGTGTTTCCCAAGAGCAGTGTATGACAGTTCCAGTGTATGACAGTTCATCTCCAGCTCTAGATGTGTGACGGTTGGCAATGCTGCTTCCAAACAAGTCCAATAAATACATCCAGCTACCATTTTAAAACTCAACATTACTCTTGTGAACTCTTAACACGTAACTAAAAAATCCATTACAGACTTTTCCACAAAAATCCCACATTTGTATAAACTCACTCAGGCACTCAGTTCTGAAGAACATACATTTTCTTGTGAAAACCATAACTACAAACATAAGGAAACTTTTCTGCCATCCATGGGGGGATTTTTTTTTTTTCTGGCAAGTAGTAGACAGGACAGAGCCACTAGTAATTTTTACTGTCTTGCCATAAGTCATTCCAATGGCTGTTTGTCCTCATCATGAAAAATTTCCCTCATGTGTCCAATAAAAACCTCCCCAGGAGTAACCTGTACTTGTTACCCCTCATCTTTTCCATGTGACTGTGTTGGCAGTTGCACTTCCCCCCCCACGCCCTGAGAACTGGTGTGGCAGTTGCACATCCCCCTCTCAGAACTGGGGTCTTCAATGGGGCAGCTAATGGCTCTTTGTGGAGACCCAGAGTCGGTGGGCAGGGTCGTTAGCAGAGGAGGGGCCAAGCGCGCCCACAGCCCAGAGAAGCCGAGAAACTTCTGGAATGCCCACAGCCAGATCTGAACAGACTATAAATGGGGTTCCTGCCGGAGACCCCCTTTGTGTGGTCTCCTCGGAGCTGCGGGTCTGCCGTGCTGCCGGAGTCCCTCCCCTTAGGCGGAGAAGCCGTCTAAGGTAACCTCCCAGGATGGGGACCACCTCACCTCCGTGTGTGGGTGAGTGATAAATTACTGAATGTATGCTTTAATAAGTCCTCACCTGGTAGGCGAGTGTAAATTCCTTGTCTGGGACAGACGAGAGTAATTTCCTTGCCAGGTAGGCAAGCGTAAATTCCTTGTGTGGGGCAGGCAAGTATTTATCTCTTATGGGCAAAACAGGGCAGAGAGGGCTCTGGTTTGTTTTCTTGTGAGTGCATGTATGCACACTGTGGATCCTCATTCTTATTTTGCTGCACCCCAAATAATCTCCTAACCTAATATCCGAAACTGTATCTTATGTTATCAGAGTGCTAACTAGCTGTATATACCCTGTTTCTAATCGGTTTATCAGTGGTACTTTTCTGGCCAGAATAAAGTTTGGTTTGGACCTTGTTGTTTACCTAAACTTATTTTGGGGTGCCTCTGTGACAGTGACTTCTTGTAAAAAGGGAGTCTCGTCTTCTTTATAGCCACCCTTTAAAAACTGGAACATGGTGATGAGGTCTCCCCTAAGCCTTCTTTTCTCAAGACCGAACAAGCCCAGTTCTCTCAGCCTCTCCTCATATGGCAGCTTCTTAGTCCTTTGAGCATCTTTGTGACTCTTCTCTGGACCCTTTCCAGCCCATCTACATCTATTTTGTATAGTGGGGACCAAAACTGAATGCACTATTCCAGGTGTGGCCTGATGAATGCTGAGTAGAATGGGATAATTACTTTGTCTCTACTGGTGATGCGCTTGTTCACGCAGACCAGCATCCTGTTGGCTGCCTTTGCTGCAGCAGCACACTGTTCACTCATTGAGGCTGTTGTCCACCAGGAACCCCAGGTCCCTTTCCAATGTCTAGCAATAACATAAACTTAGATAACAAAGTGCCTCTGATGTAGCAACTTTATATACGGACTACCGAGGGCAATTTATATGTTTGTCTATTAGCACAATTAATTATTTTCATTAAGCACCTTAGTAACACATCCATGCAAAGTAGGCATATATTTAAGGAGAGCTGTTGATCAGGTAAATTGGATGGTGGTGGTTGTGTTTTCCTCTAGCGGGAAAGCTACAGGGGAGAGTCAACTACAGAATAAGCTATTTTTTTGGTGACTTCTTTAGCAGCATACTGCTGTACAGAGTATCAGGTAGATTGAGTTATTAATACATCACAGATTAAACTTTAAAGAAGGAAGGATTATATTATTTTATTCAGGCAAGTAAAGCTTGGAGGAAAAAAAAAACTTCTGAGTAGATAAGATGTAGCTAGCTAAGTCCTTGTCTAACAATTATTGAAGTCCTTTGTTTCTCACAATGCACATGGATACTAACACCTGGGTTTTTTTCCTCTTTTGAAGGAGGAGTCACTCATAACCTCTAGGAAGAGGTGATATTTGTGTTCACAGTATTTCTGTATACCCTGCAGGAGAATAAGCAAGGTAAAATAAGCCTTTTACTCTTCTGAATAGACTTGTTGTAATGTGGAAAGAATAGAGAGAAAGATACATGTTGTATTAGTGACTGTTCCAAAACAGCTTCATTGTTTTGACTGTTACAGTCTAATAACATAGTAAAATGCAGGTTGACTATTTTGATGATGATATTAAGAAAAATAAACAATATAATGAGTTCGTAATAACGCACTCTTCACAGGGACTAGGTGTAAGACCTTCCAGCATCTCAACAAGATTGTGGAGAGAAGAAAGCAGACTTTTTGATTACCAGCAGCACCTAGCAGGATGGTTATGTGTCTCGAAACTGGATTATATGCTGCCTTCTTCCAAAAACATAGCTGCCAGCACCCAGAAACTAGCCAGTAGCCTAGGCAGCAGGACGATACTTGCAACAGGCAGCACTCTCCATTCTCAAGGTTGAGCTTAGAGTCTCTCTTACTGTGAGAGAAATACAAATCTGCCTTTGAGCTTACAGTACTGGTCATCTTCTGTTGTCAATATAGCCATATTGGCAATAACATTGAAAGAGTTTCCCCAGAATGACTGAAAGCAACAGAAGCAGTGTCACTCTTTTGCACTGTGCAGCATCATGTTTTATAATCTATGCATGATGATGTCTAATCTAAGGACAATTTTTTAATGGTGTCTTGTGGCAGAGTAATAGTGGGCACAGAACCACAGAATTGTAGAATGGTTTTGGTTGGAAGGGACCTTCAAACCTCATCTACTCCAGCCCCCTGCAATGAGCAGGGACATCTTCAACTAGATCAGGCTGCTCAGAGCCCCATCCAGCCCGGCCTTGAATGTCTCCAGGGATGGGGCATCTACCATGTCTCTGGGCAACCTGTGCCAGTGTTTCACCATCCTCATAGAAAAAATGTTTTTCTTATATCTAGTTTGAATCTCCTCTCTTTTAGTTTAACCATTACCCCTTGTCCTCTCGCAACAGACCTCCTAAAAAGTCTGTTCCCATCTTTCTTATAAGCCACTTTACGTATTGAAAGGCCGCAATAAGGTGACCATGGAGACTTTTCTTTTCCAGGCTGAACAATCCCACCTCTCTCAGTCTTTCCTGACAGGAGAGGTGTTCCATCCCACTAATCATTTTTGGGTCCCTTCTCTGGACCCTCTCCAACAGGTCCATGTCTTTCCTGTACTGAGGGCTCCAGAGCTGGATGAAGGACTCCAGGTGGGGTCTCACCAGAGCAGAGTAGAGGGGCAGAGTCACCTCCTTCAACCTGCTGGCCATGGTTGGCTTTCTGGGATGCAAGCACACATTGCCAGGTCATGTCCAGCTTTTCATTCAGCAGTACCCTCAAGTCCTTCTCCACAGGGCAGCTTTCAATCCTTTCATCCTCCAGCCTGTGTTGATACCAGAGGTTGCCCCAACCCAGGTGCAGGACCTTGCACTTGGCCTTGTTGAACCTCATGATGTTCACATGAGCCCACTTCTTGAACTTGTCCAGGTCCCTCTGAATGGCAGGAACAGCTGTGACTTTGTTTAGGAGAACTTTCCCTCAGGTGAGAAATGCTTCAGAAGACATCTCCATGTTACAGACCTTGATTCACTGCCTTTGCACCAGCTCATTTTTTCAGGGAGGAAATTGCAGTACATTGAGGTTTCTCTTATAACTGGAGTGCTTCCCTTCCTGCCTCTTGCCTCGTTCAGGGCTCCTTCACCCTATTTCTCTAGGCTGTGATGAGACCACCCCAGCTGTGCTTAAGGCAACTTTCTTGGTAGCTATTATGAAGCATGGAAAAAGTATGTTTGTTTGTTTTTAATTTTATTTCTTATATTTGAAGTTTGGAAATTGTGCAAATTTTATCAAATGATGTTATCATTCAAATATCCTGGTTTGTTTTTTTAATCCTTTGGCAATATCATGTGTTCGAAATTTTAAAAAAAATCAACGACAAACACAAACCAAACAAATAAAAGGTATGTCATGGTCCTGAATGGGATTTAAAGTAACTGACTTTAGGACCAGACCTCATTTGTATTCTGGTTGTTAGAATCTGCCAAGAGAACGTTGTCTCCCAGTGTGAGATCTATGTTCATTTTTCTGGACTTCTTAGATAGGCTTCAGTAGTTCTTTTTCCTGCTCACCAGGAGGCATTGTCAAAATATGCTCCCTCCTTTCCTGAGTAGATAGGATTAAAAATATCGGATAAAATGCGTATTGCCCTTTACCTGAAAATCAGAGCTGAATATAAAAGAGATAATCAGGTAGAAAATTATCTCCTCAAAAATGTCTTTTCTCCCTATGAAATTCATCTTAAAACTGCCCGAAGTTTTACTGAAGTGTACTTCATACTTTATCCAGGCATGGGTGACTTAGACTAAGCAATACTTATATGAAATCACGCTTCCTAGAATGCCGATAGAATTAAGATTTTCTTCTTAAAGTTCAGATGAGAGGTTTAGTATTTGATAGTCAACAGAAGACATTTAACGGAAAGGTTTTTATTTTAGACCAGCCAGATATAGAAGACAGCCAGAAATACAGATTTCTCAATTCTGTATGTCTTTGCTGGCGGCCGGTTGTCTGTAGCCACTTGAGGCTGCTACAGCAACAGAAAACAAAAGGTACAGGTGAGAAGACTAGTGTGACTGGGAGAGGCAAACCTCAAGTCCTCAGCCACAGTTTGGACTTCCCAGGGGAAGAGTGCTAACACATTGCATTTGTTTGTCTTGTAATGGAAAAAACTGCTGAAATAAGAGCAGTTTTCCTTTCATTGGGAATCTGCTTCCTCTCTAATGTCCAGATTCCTCCTAAAATGTTTTTGTTCAAGTCAGACATCGGGATACCAATACAGTAAACCGGCAGCATTTCCTCATACGGCACAAGAAACTGCTTAAGAACATGCATTTTTCTATGTCCTTTGGAACAACAGATGAGGGGTTTGCTAAAAAACAATCTTTTAGTTGTTAGCTATGGTGTGAATTTGCAGTGCTGTCATCACATGCTAACTGGAGGGAGCTCATAGTTCTACACGGCCAGAACTGGTGGTTTTGCTGATACAAGATGGACTCCTGATGCAGAGCTCTGTGTCTTGCAATGGCTCAGTTTATTCAGAAGCAGTTTCCAAGTCTCAGACTACTTTGATGTTATTTGCAACTATGATGAAATACAATTAGAGAATATGAATTATTCAGGCTTTTTATTTCCTTCAGGATTTTTTGGTTTTTTTTCTGTTTTACTAAACCCAGCAGTGACCCAGATTCCTCATCAGATTTAGGTTTGCTTCTGTTGCCTGGGAGCTGCCGCTGTCTAGTGCAGATCATGAGCCCTTTTCCCTTATCACAGACATCTAAATAAATTCTGACACTTTGCAGGAGCACTTTTGCAAATAGTGGACAGGATAAGTAAGCAAGTTACATTCTTAGGTTTTGCTTAGTATATAGAGAAGAGACAGTAATACTAAAATGAGCTTCCATTAATTTACCTTGAGTTGCAGTTTACATATTCCCTAGGCTTCCCTACATTTACGTCTACAGATGGTACATGTTTGTTGTGCTGCTGAAAGACATAAATAGGATTTTTATCTCCTCATATTATGGAAATGTACAAAGAAATATTGGACAAAAGGATGTTTTTTGCTTTTGCTGGACACAGATTTTAACAGAGCATTTGAAGCCTGCCCCAACTGTGTTTTGTTTTTCCCAGTTTTTAATAGGTGACAAAGTGGCTCTGATTTGAAATGATGACAGGGACTGCTCATATTCAGTATCAAATTGTGATATATACTTTGACCTCCCTTCATATTGGAGGATGTACTTCAGCTGTGTTGCCCTAATTGTTCCTTTTGTGTGTGCGTTCCTTCAGGGTAATGGAAAAATGGAGTGTGTTTCCTCAAGCTTCAAAAACCTTGACAGTGATAAAGACTCACTGTAATAAGCAGAGTTCTCCAAGCTCTAAGATCATAGGCAAACAGCACTGAGGAAAACCTTTCAGCAAGAAATTATAATTCTAAAGAATAAAGCAACACAGGAAAATGGGGAGGAGGGGGGAAATTTGAAAAAAAAAATTAAAAAAGAGGCTGACTACTAAAAGGAAGTACAAAATTATATTCTTTCCTTCTCATACCCTAATAAAAAAACCCCAATCAAATAAACATCCATAACCTTCATTTTATGGTTCCAGCAAATGTATGTGTAGCATGAAAATCACTGAAATGGGCATTTTAGCCTGAAGACCAGGGACTGAAAGGATGACAAATTACTTCTCATCCTTCACAGCACCCTCCACTCCATGACAAGAGCAATCCTGCTTGAACACTGTGCCTTGGCAACTCCTCCTTCCAGCCACAGCTAGTGAACCACCCTCCTGAGAAACAGAAACATCTTATTCCCTGGTCTAGGTTATGTAAAGCTGTAAGTAGCTCCTAAAGGTGAAAGGAGGCAAATAGTGCCATACTTAGTGTACATGCATTCACAGCTTCAAACTTGTGATTTATAGCAGAACTGTAGTTGGTAACATTGAACTGGAACCAGTTGCAATTAGGAAGTGAATCAATGACATCAAGACTATTTCTTGCAGGTTACTGTCCAGCCTATTCACAGACAGATACTTTTAATGCTTAACTAGCCTTTCTGTTAGAGTTTTCCTCATGGCCCATCATTCCCAACCCATTTCCAGTGAATACAGAGAATAATTCCGTATTTTCCTCCTTCTCAGATGTTTGAAGAATGTTGTATTGCCTCCCAGTCTCTTTTTGGTAAATGAACCCATTTTTTTTTCATCTTTCCTCACACAATTTCTGGATGTCTGCCTGTATCTGCTGCCTGGACTCCTCTGGATACTTTTGAATTTGCCCATAAATTTCCAAAAGCGGGATCACTGTGTCAGGACTGCAATCAAAGCTTTGCAAGTCTAGTATGCAACGGAAGGACTGTGTGGTATGTCTTCCCAGCTGTGCTCTAGATTTCATGTTTTAGCTGGTCCCATTTTTCAAAGTATTGCTCTTTTTTGTATGGTGGTGTCAATCATTTGATGTTCTTTATGCTGTGCATACTCTTTTGCAGAAGTGCACCACAGTCAGTTTTTCTGTTTCATAAGCCATGCTCTTGATTGCTCCTATATCCATGTGTGGAAATTGCTGTTTGCCCTTCACTCATTCCATCCTCTTTTTTCAGTTGATTCTGTCCAATTTGGGTTGTGGTGGTGTTTTGGGGTTTGTTTTGTTTTGTTTTGTTTTGTTTGGGTTTGTTTGTTTCATTGGTTGTTTTTGTCTGATAGGCAGAGCAGAGTGAGGGAAACACCTTGCACAATTTTCACAGCTGATATTTTCAGCAGTTTAACTGGGAAAAAAAATCCTTTTTCATAACTTTGTCTTCTCACATTAGGAAAATAAGTGGCAAATGCTGGAAAATTCACTGATCAGGGTAGTTCTGGGCAGTACTGAGGACAAGGATGAAGCACACACACAACTGCCTGCGTCTGTGGTGGCATTCCACAGACAAACATGGAGATCACGTCTGGGATTTAGATGGGATCTTTATACTGCAAAAATCCCACCCTACCAGTGAAGCTGCATGGCCTTCTGTATATGGTCTTCCGCGAATGGTCCCTGTCCTGTGCCTTCGCTAGGCCTGTGCCTGGGCACTGTCTTACAGGTGCAGGCAGCTGTGCTGGGGAGCACGCCAATACTTGTGCATGTGGGGTGGCCAGACCCCGTTCCCATGCTCAAGCCAATGCCCTAGCCTAGCAAGGTCTGTCACAAAGATGTAGCTGCAGATCCATTTGGTGTTTGGTAGCTTACTTGCTGCTGCACTACTGACTCGACATTCAACCTCCCTGATAATCATGACTAAGTAGCTGAACAGCTGTAACCTGAATCCTGGTTTTGGAGGGATAATATTAATCCACAGTGCAACCTCTTGTATGTAAAGATGTGTTTTATGCTGGCTTATAAAGTCAGCTTACTGCCCTTTGCTAGCCAGGACTGACAGTGACCTACAACGTGAAGGCACCAGATAGCTCACTGCTTTGTTCTTAAATCAATTTAAAGGTTCAACATCAATTCCCCTGAAAGCAGACTATAACAAGACACACTTTTCCTCGCATTTGCAGGTGATTAAAATAGCCCAGAGTGACTTGCTGTAACAATGCACTTAGCAGCCATCAGCCATTTAAAATCGCAGAAATAGGTAGAGGGTTATTATATACTCCATCCTCTGCCAATAGCTGTCACTCCCACTAAGATACATGATAGTAATTTAATTTCCATAAAGGACACTGTTAATTCAGCAGACAGGCAGAGAAAAATACAAAAAACTTAAGCTGAAATGACAAAAGTGTCAGGACAAACCGGGCTTCCTGAGTGGAAACCAAGCATTTATTAAAATATGTATATACATATATATCCTTCATGTTTGTACTCTGAACTCTGAACACCGACAGAAAGCTGAGTTCTAAATGGATTTAGTCTTATCAAACACATTTTGGAACGTTTTGCTTGTGCTTTTTGGAAAGTAATTGTATTTGCGAATAAGAGAATTGTACTGAAACGTTCAAGATTTCACATCTTGGCTACTATAATACCTTATGCATCTGTGAAGTGTATTCTGGTTTTTTATTAACAATGACTGTATTCAGCAGGATTCTTTCTCTTTTTATATAGAAAAGAGCAGGCCTGAACCAGCCTGACCAAATCATTTGATCAGAAACAGGAAATAATGGTTAAAATTAGCTTGACCTTTCAGCTGAAAAACTTTTTGCAACTGCAGGAACATTTAAAACAAGGTTAGCTTGAAAGAGTGTGGTGGCTCAGAGATGGTTTCTGTTTTCTTGTTGGGTATGGTTTCTTTGCACATTTTTTGAGTGCCTTGCCTAACTGCTGCTCTATAGCAGTTGCCAAGTAAGATCATCTTGTGTGACAGTCTGTGCTTATTTCCCATAGTGTCAATAATAATGGCTAGAAATGAGCTCTAATTGTACACTGTAATGTGCAAGGCACTTACATCAGACTTGTTGACTTTTGTATCTTAGGATGATGAATCCTGTGGTCTGTCTCGAAGCGAATGTTGTTGTCCCTTCATATAACACTGCTTACCCTCCAGTAATGACAGTTCACCTGCCAAAGCATTTCTCAGATAAATAAACCTATGGTTTATCTGCTTATTGTATTTTGCTTGTTCCCTAATGTTTTATGCTCCATGTGTTTTCAATTTTGCTTATTTTCTTCCTCCCTTCACATCACTGATCTCATATCTCAGAGTAAACATTTTTTTTCTTTTTTCTTTTTTTCTTTTTTTTTTTTTTTCCCAAGAAAGGTTATTTAGTCTCTTCTGTCCTAAAAATATAGATCAGATAATTTTGCCTAGTGATGTTTCATTTAGCCCCAACTAGCTTTTGCTTGACCTGCTGGGTTTAGGTTATTTTAGAAAGCCAACCAGTGTTGATGCTTATTTTCCATTTGGAATTTTTTGTATCTTGTTATCTCTTTAAATGCTTAATTGTTCTTTCCGTTCATCCTGTATCATTTCCAGTTTGAGCTTTGCTGACTTCAGCTGCCAACTTCTTACATCTTGCCTTTCTCTGCTATGCTGAAATAATGTGCTACCATCAGCTGTTAGCCACATCTGCAGAGTGCAGTTAAATAATCTCCCACCCTTTCTCTCACAAGCTAAATCAATTAGGCATCTGTCAGCTGTTAAAAAATAATATATACTTTTTTTGACATTTCTAAAAAGTAGAGATATTCTAACTCCAGTGCAGGTGAGAGATGTTAAGGATATGGGAAGACTGTATAACAAAGACCCAAGCATATAAAATACTTCGGTGGCCTGAAATGATGTGGCTCAGTCTTTGACTTTTCATTTACACTATCACATGTGGAATAGCATCAGCATCCTACATTTTAGTATCCTTCTGCCAAAGGCTTTTTGTTAAATAAGACTGTAAAAAAAGATAATAGGCAGAGAGAAAGTGTCACCTTAAAATGGCTAATGTTAATACTTGGAAAGCCTGAGACAAGAGTTATTTTTTATATAATGAGACCATCAGCCACTAGAGGCCCTTCATGTCTAGGAGACTGGCTGAGCCAAGATGCTGTAGAGTATCCCTCTGGTTTGACCTAGTGCACCCAGGGGGGGGAAATTAAAATGATAAACCACCTAACTGAGAGGCAACATTCAGAGTATCTGTGTTAGGTACCTCTGACAGGATTTGGTCTCTTCTCAGCCGCTGTGTTATTCAAAATACACCCTTGATATTAAAGTCTCTTTGCTCAGGTACATGCTTTCTTTTCATTACCTCGTCTTCATTTTATTTTTCTCAGTTGCTTAAATTGAACTATGGATGCTGATCTCTTATGTTGTTTCTGGTGTTAGTGCTCAAGGCATCTTATCTGGAAAACAGAAGAGAACCATGGGACCCAGGTGGGAGCAGCAGCAGGGCACATAGGGAGCACTGCTGTATGTCCCTCTCCAATTCAAACAAAGTAAAAAATTAGGTTGAATCTGCCACAAAATGGGGACTCAGACCTTTAAGTATTTATTGTGACTGCTTAGATGGAATCACAAAAGTCATTTGATGACTCTTCCCAATATACTCTTGGGGAAGGGGATTTGCAGTGAGTTACAATTATTTGTGTTATTACTATGCCAGAGCTTCAATCTGAATTAGAGTTTTGTTGTGCTAGATGCTTTTCAAATGTCAACATATGATGCCGGTCCAGCTCTCAACTCTAGAGGGCAGTTGGGATGTACTGATAGGCTGAGAAAAGAGGCTGCCAAAAGAAAAATGATCCTTTTCCTTGTAAAAGGACTAGTATGTTCTGCAAATGTACTTCTTGAACACCAGGAGTGACACCTGGCCTCTCGTGCCATCACAGCCTCTTTCACAACACACACAAGTGATGATGAGGAAAACCTGGTGTTTCTCAGGCATCACTTGTTTTATTTTTTATTGTGTATTGTCCCTACAGCAATTAGTTATCACTGTTGCGGTCTTTAGTGTTGTTATAATATTCATGCAGAAATTAAAATAGGATGCCAAATGGAGACTAAATGACGTTTCAAGACCGTATAATAGTTAAGTGAGAGTTATTTCAAATAACTGACACCTTGTTCAGGATCAAAATAGCCCTTTGAAATGGCTCAGCAAAACTTTGGAAGTCTGATAGGTTAAGAAGCGTCCTCGAGCTACTCATGCCAATAATAAGAAGCAGAAGACCTATGTGTTACTGGGAATGTTGTAACATACGAAGGATCAAGTAATTTCTCGCTGTGCTAACACCACCACAAAATAAAGCAGAAATGAATGAAAGAAGGACACTAAGCTTCAGCAAGACAAGAAACACGTTACTCAATAACACACTAAAAAGTTGTACTGAGTCAACAATCCCGTTTGGGGTGGACAGATTGTGAGCTGTAAACAGCATAATTAATATGAAGGGCCCATTAGAGATTACCACCTTCAGAGCTTTGTAACAAACAAACAAACTGTTCTGTTATGGAGATGTGCCCAACTTAGTGTTTTTCTTTAGTCTATATCCCTTCTTTACACATTTCAAAATATTATATTTTCTTGTACTTGGCTATTAATACGACACCAGGTACTGGCCAATTAGCAAGGAAGGTAAGATATTTTCTATTTTTGCAGGACAGAGTGGTAGAAAGAAAATAGAAGCAGCAAAATGGACTATGACTTGCCCGGAAATACTCACTGGCTGAACGGAAAGCAGATTGCAAATGATGAGGCATAACTGTGTGTGTGGGGGGGAAATCTGAAAAGAGGCTCGTGCTATTTTAAGCTTCCTAAAGGTACAAGAAGTGCAAAAAATGCATGGTGGAGGATATCTACCAGCATTTTGATTTCACCGCAATATACTTCTATGCAGTGCAGACCTTCCTTAATCTTTCTTTTCCCTTTCCTTTATTATCCTTCCCTTTACATAAATGAAGTTGTAAAGGGGGAGGGAAAATGTTTGTAAAATGTTTAGACTGCTCTCCAATTTTTTTCCCAGATGAGTGTGGCAGGGCATAGCTGGAGGGAGGGCACGAAAGATGTGAAGGACTGCCGGCACGTGTCTGCCTTGGCCTTGCCAGATGGCACAAAGCCCGTGGGCACTCAGTGCAGGCACCGTGGTGCATCAGCTTTTACAATCAGATGCGGCATGACCTGTGTGTGAAACACATCGTGAGCTCAGAAATGTTGATGCCTGGGCAGGAGCCAGCAGAACCCCAGGGAGGTCCTGGGGTTTGTACTGCAATGAAGGCGGGGGCAGTTCTGGCCTTTATTCTTCACTTTATCTAGCTGTGACCTTCTGAGGGACATTTTCCTGGAAAATAAGTCGATGTGGCCTGATAAAAATTCAGACCCCAAGGCGATGGAAAGGACTATATCATTCTTCCTGTGTCATGATAAAACCCATCTGTGCCTTGTCTCTTCCGGGATTTTCCGCTGTAGGCAGACACCACATTCTGAAAGGACATCTAAGATAATTTTCTTCAGCCATTCCCATTTAGGTCCTTATGGCCCTGTCCTGAGTGTGTCTGTATAAGTCTGACCTAGGAAATAATGAGAACAGCTTAAGGGTGTTTGAGGTACTGGCCAAACCTCCTTTTTCCTTTGGATGCTGATTTTTCAACACAAGTAGAGGTGTGGACAGAAGTAGTTCAGGTAGGCCAAACTCAGAAATAGCACCTGGTCTTTCACAGATGACACCAAAAAGACAAGTCAGTGTTGGCAGAAGAAATGGGAAATCTACAGATCTTGCCTTGACAAGACTTCCTAGAACTGAGGTGACCAGTATCTCATGTAACACTTGAGCACAAAATAGTTAAGTGGCCATCATTGCGGACAAGAGGAGAGGGCGAAGATTCATTGTCTGGGAAGACAAATCTGTATGGAGATTCAGTGTTTTCATGGACTTCAGTTCTTCCAGATCAGTTTGTACAAATATATATATATAGGAATCTTAACAATATCAAACTGTATGGAATGAGCACCAGAAAACATTATTAATATGTGCCAAGCAACCCAAAATGATAAAATTAAGGCTGTGCAATATAATTCAACCTTCTTGTGCTGCTACGTTTATCATAATCGTCTCAAATTCAGATCGCATGTGGTTTTTTTCAACCTCTTTGCATAGGATGGGCATAGGCAGCACTCAGTTAATGAGGTTCCATTTAATATTTATTGCACACAGGTCAGAGTCTGCTCTGAAGACAATATTATTAATTTTCTCCTTGATTTAGAATAGTTCTTGTCAATGTATTATAGGTACCTGAAAAGCTTTTTTTAAAAAAAGAAAAACAAAAGAGAAAACCGATGGTAGAATTTAGTCATTCCCATTTTACAGAAAGATTTAGATAAGAGAGAACCCACTTTTTTTTTTGGTATGTCCAATCCTAGATCTCTTAGAAATAACTTTAAGTAGCACTACTCAGTATGTTCAGTGTCCTGTTCTTGTGACATAGACAGTTTCCTCTGGATTCAGTGCTGCTCCTAAGCAGATCCTATATATTCATGAACACAATGGATAGCCCTAATAACAGGTAACATCCAGTTTTGACAAAATCAAAGTGTTTCTAGAGAACACTGCATTTTTAATTACATTTTCAACAGGAAAGTGTAGCATTATTTTGAGATGTTTTCTGCCCACAGAAATGGAAAATTTTAATACAATTTCACAAAAACTAGAAGCTGCTGACAACTGCATTAAATGGTGGGTGTCTGGCAGTGCTGGAGTAGGCTGTCAGTCCCATTTACTACAAGTGCAGGACTTGCTGTGAAGTGGAGTGAGGATAGCTTCTTCACTTCTCTCATTTATTTTTTTTGTCATTGTAACAGAAAAAGAAAACCAAAGGGGAAAAAAAATCAGGAGTTTTACCATAACAAATTGATTACTCTTTTGTCATACTCTTGCCAGACCCTTCCTGGGTAACTCATGATCTAGGCTTGATGCTTTTTGTGAAATCCATGGCTATTTGGAAGGAATGGAAAGGCTTTTACAAGTTCCCTGTCTTTCTCTCTTGAAATTGCTACAGCTGCTAGAATTGAACTTTGGTAATTCATTTCAGGCTCTTCAATTCATGGTGATGTCTGATCTTTAATGCATTTATTTTAAAAGCAATTTTCATTACTTTAATGCTGGATGAATGTGGTCAACCCTGAGAAATGGAAGGAGTGATCGCAGTCAGTGCAATCTGGCCTTTAATTGTTATTTGATTCAGTGCCTTACAAAAACAACAGAAAACTTAAAAACACCTCAGAAAAGAGCAGTATTAAATGAAAAGAAACTGGCTGCGTGTCTGTAAACAAATGATAGTGATGGGAGGGAGAACTGCTTGGATAAGGATGTGTATGCATATGCAGATGCTGTCTCCTCCAAGAGTCTGTTATGCCAAGCTGAATTTCAGTTCTTTATTAGTGATTGATCCAGAAGATGGAGTAAGTTTTTAGCAAGTACGGTACTGGCAATACTCCCTGTGCACTTTCAACTTCCAGTAAGAAATGAATAAACCCAAAAAACATCTGCTAATAGATTTGAGGAAAATCAATCTCCTAACTAAGGATTCAATAGAACAGTAATTACTCACAAAGGAGAAATGAGACACGAGACTGCCTGCAAGAGGAGAGATAGCAGAAAGCTATTTAGGTACCTGGTTGCTGTGAAACTAGACAGTTAAAAACAAATGAAGGAAAGTGAAAACCCAGCCAGGATAGTTTTCATTAATATGTTGAAATATTTGTATAGTTTGGGGTTTAATGTGATTGTTTGTCCATATACATGAAATTCCTGTATTGAGATTCCTTTCTTGGTCCCTTTTAGCTACAGCAATATAGCTGTCAGAAAGGCTATCTGAGAAGCAGTGCCCATTTGGTCAGAAGACATTGAAATGCACACAAAGCTGAGAACTCTTTACCTTAAAATTACATAGGATCTGAGGGCCCAATTTAATGATCTGGTAAAAAATTATTATGATGTGAAACGTCTATGAAGAAGAACTTCAGCTGAAATGTTAACATGCCAAAGACATCCGAAAATGCAAGTGGCACAGAAGTCCACCTTTCTGATATTCCCCTGGCTCGATCAGGTGGGGGAGGAGACAATGAGGAGAGGCATGCTGCTGGACCTTGTCCTGACAAACTGACAAGAACTGGTTGGAGACATTACGGTTGCGGGCAGCCTCAGCTGCAGCAACCATGAGATGGCAGAGTTCAGGATCTTCTGTGGAGGAAACAGGATAATAAGTAGGACTAAAACCATGGACTTCAGCAGGGTGAACTTTGTCCTGCTTGGAGGAATCCCATAGGATAGGGCTCTAGAAGGCTGGGGCGTCCAGGAGAGCTGGCTAATTATCAAGCATTACTTTTTCCAAGCTCAAGACTGATGCATCCCTATGAGCAAGAGATCGTCAAGGGAGTAAGAGGCCAGCATGGATGAGTAAGGAACTCCAGTCAAAACCCAGGCAGAAGAAGAATGTTTATGTAATGTGGAAAAAGGGACAGACCACCTGGGAGGAATACAAGGAGGTTGTTAGAGTATTCAGGGATGCAATGAGGAAGGCCAAACTCCACTTGGAAGCAAATCTGGCCAGGGACGTCAAGGGCAACAAGAAGAGCTTCTTCAAGTACATCAGCAGCAAAAGGAAGGTTAGGGAAAATGTAGGTCCGCTGCTGAATGAGGAGGGTTCCCTGGTGAGGGATGATACAGAGAAGGCAGAGTTACTGAATGCCTTCATCATTTCCATCTTTACTGCTAAGACCAGCTCTCAGGTATGCCAGACCCTGGAGATAGGAGAGAAAGTCTGGCAAAAGGAAGACTTTCCTGTGGTTGAGGAAGATCAGTTTAAAGATCATTTAAACAAGCTGGACATCCACAAATCTATGGGTCCTGGTGGGATGCACCCACAAGTGCTGAGAGAGTTGGAAGATGTTATTGCTAAGCAATTCTCCATCATCTTTGAAAGGTCTTGGAGAACAGGAGAGGTCCCTGAGGACTGGAAGAAAGGCAGCATCACTCCAGTCTTCAAAAAGAGCAAGAAGGATGACCCAGGAAATTACAGGCCAGCCAGCCTCACCTCCATCCCTGGAAAGGTGATGGAACAACTCATTCTGGATGTCATCTCCAGGCATGTGGAGGAAAAGAAGGTTATCACGAGTAGTCAGCATGGGTTTACCAAAGGGAAATCATGTTTGACCAACCTGATAGCCTTCTATGACTAGCTGGGTAGACAAGGGAAGAAGACTGGATGTTGTCTAACTTGACTTCAGCAAGGCTTTTGACACTGTCTCTCACAACATCCTCACAAGCAAGCTCAGGAAGTGCAGGCTGGATGAATACACAGTGAGATGGATCATGAACTGGGTGGATGGCAGGGTTCAGAGGGTTGTGATCAATGGTGCAGAGTCTGGTTGGAGGCCTGTAGGTAGGGCGTTTCCCAGGGCTCAGTATTAGGTCCAGTCCTGTTCAACCTGTTAATCAATGACCTGAATGAAGAGTGCAACCTCAGCAAGTTTGTTGGTGATCCCAGATGATGAGCCCAGAAGGCTGTGCTGCCATTCAGTGAGACATGGACAGGCTGGGGGATTGCACGGGGAAGAACCTGATGAAACTTCACAAGGACAAGTGTAGGGTCCTGCACCTGGGGAGGAATAACCCCAGGCACCAGTACAGGTTAGGGGCGGATCTGCTGTAAAGCAGCACTGCAGAGAAGGACTTAGGAGTTCTGATTGACAACAAGTTGACCATGAGCAGACAATGTGCCCTTGTGGCCAAGAAGGCCAATGGTATCCTGGGGTGTATTACGAAGAGTGTGACCAGCAGGTTGAGGGAGGTTGTCCTCCCCCTCTACTCTGCCCTGGTGAGGCCACATCTGGAGTACTGCATCCAGTTCTGGGCTTCTAGTTTAAGAAGGACAAGGAATTACTGGAGAGAGTCCAGCAGAGAGCTACAAAGATGATGAGGGGTCTGAAGCACCTTTCTTATTAGGAGAGACTGAGAAAGCTGGGTCTGTTCAGCCTGAGGAAGAGAAGGCTGAGAGGGGATCTTCTCAATGCTTATAAATATCTCAAGGGTGCGTGTCAAGATGATCAGACCAGACTCCTTTCAGTGGTGCCTGATGACAGGATGAGGGGCAACAGGCACAGACTGAAGCACAGGAGATTCCATCTGAATACAAAGAGAAAATTCTTTACTTGGAGGATGTCAGAGCACTGGAACAGGCTGCCCAGAGAGGCTGTGGAGTCTCCTTCTCTGGAGACATTCAAAACCCACCTGGATACATTCCTGTGTGATCTGCTGTATGTGAACCTGCTTTAGCAGGTGGGCTGGACTAGATGATCTCCAGAAGTCCCTTCCAACCCCAACCATTCTGTGATTCTATATAGCATGTGATGGAGGGGGAAGATTCTGCTTAGGGCTCACCATCACCAAACTTCAGAACAACTGTTGTAGGAAGGAAAGTTAAGGAGCTACCTGGATGTATGTTTAAAATGTGATGTGTTGTCATAGTGCTAATATTAATCTTCTCATTATCTCATAGTGAAGAACTCTAAATTAAAATATTACAAAATGTTCTGAAGTAAATATTGGGGAATATTCTGAAGAAGAAAGTAACATGAGTACTTGAAAGTAATAAATGACAAGAGGAGGGCGCAAATGTTGCAAGGCTGTTGGTGATTTTATTTAATTGTCACCAGACCTGAGTATTTTGAGGCCATGTTTTCAACAGAGGGACCTTTGTTGAGCAACTGAAATACAGTCAGTACCAGTAAATACATTAAAATTGTTTTGGAGACATTAGGTTTTGGTTTAGTAAGTGTTTAATTTGAAACAATGTAAACAAGTTAGATAATGAGATTGAGTTAAATATAATCCAAGGTTACAGGGAGTGTTTATTTTCCTTTCTGTGCACTCAGGGATTTGTATGCAGTAGTTAACTCCTGTGAAGCCAGAGAATTAGCTAGATACGAAGAGTGAATCCCTTGTGAAACAGATCCCTGTGGCTTCAAAGGGCAAACAACATGAGCAGAGATCAGTTAATTCTGTAAAATTATTCTGCAGTGATGATTAGAGGTAAAAGAGAACAAGTGCCAAGTCCATTACAAAAGGTGCTGTTCTGTAGCAAAGACATGCTGACCTTATGGAAATGAGTTGGGAAACTGCTGACTTTTATGGACTTGAAATTCATCGAAGGTCTCCAACACTCCAGTTGCCCACTTGAAGTAATTCTTGCTCTAGTTCAAAGCAGAATTCCACATGCTTTTTAATGCACCTTGTTAAGGGAACGATCTCTGCAACACAAAATCCATACCAAGGGAAGTGAGGCATATGAAAAGTCAAGAGACCAATTATACTAAAAGCATCTTCACAGCCACTGCCGTTGGTTATTAAAATCCTGACAAATCTTGTCCAAAAATTGTTTCCAGCCTGCCTACCTGGAAAAGCCTCTGCTGAACAAACAGCAAACAAATAGTGTGAGGAAACTGTGCAAATTATTTTTAGAGTCAAAGTTAGCTTTGTCTAAAAAGGGGAAAGTCATTGCTCCATTTAAAGATGGAACACTAACCATCATAATTATACCAGCAGCTTGCAAACTGTGAACCTCTGGATATTATGTTTGTCTGGACAGTCTGAAGCTGAGGGAAGACTTAGCTTATACAAGCCTATATAATCCAATCACAGAATCATAGCATGGTTTGGGTTAGAAGGGACTTTCAAACATCATCTAGTCCAACCTGCAATGAGCAGGAACATCTTCAACTAGATCAGGCTGCTCAGAGCCCTGTCCAGCCTGGCCTTGAATGTCTCCAGGGATGGGGGATCTGCCACCTCTCTGGGCAACCTGTGCCAGTGTTTTACCACAACATAGCCAAGCTTATATAGCTTAATCTATACAAACTAAGTATTCTCTCAACTTATATGGTCAGGATTCTTTGGGTGGAAAAGTGCAAACAAAGCCAAGTGCCAAAGTCCGGTCTGAAAATCACTGTTAATCAGTTGAGGATCGTAAGAAGAAGAAATAGAAGGAGGTCATCACTGAAGGCTAATCAGATTAAAATGATCATAGATTTTTTCTCCATTTATCTCAGTTTCTGGAGGAGAAATGTTCAGCAGGGGACATTTTGTAATGGCATAAATTATGTCTGTTAGCACAAGCCAAGAGCTTGGTTTAGCTGCTTATTATCTTCTTGTTCAGTGCTCCAACCAGTTTCCCTCTGTCAGTTACCAGAGGGTCCACTAAAAGAGATACAACGTGAGGCTGAGTTGCAGCCATCAGAGGCACAGTACAGATAAATATATCCGCTGGACATAATTACATTTGATAAGTCAATTCTGATTGCTCGAGGTGAATTATGGGTGGATGTATTTATGACCTTGCTGAGAGTTAAGGTAATGCAGATTCAGAAAATATCTCATAGTGTTTAATAATGGTAATATTAAGCTACTTCCTCATTTCCTGCTGGGTGAGAGCATTTAAAGAGAGGCAGCACATGTGATCTAGCATTGCCTACTTCCTTTTTTTTTTTTTTGTACTTGATTAGCTTTGTACTGTTGACACTGTTTCTCCAGAGAAAGTCTTTGAGAAGGGGCTTGCCAGCTTTTCAGCACCCGTTTGAAAATAAACACAAATGTTTCCTGTTAGCAAATGCAGAAAGAGATGGCAGAGGAAATGGAGTAATAAGAGTCTGAGAGCAGCCAGAAAAAGCTGTATCATGACATTAGCCAGGCCAGATGTGACATCAGCCTTTACCAGCATTCTGGAAAAGCACTCTCGAGGAGGGAATCTGGAGAATAAAGACTGCATTTTAAAGCATCCTAAAGAAACTCAATCTTACTGAGACCCCTTTATGAGGCTTAAATAATCTCCAGTCTCCCCTTTTCAAAACAATTATGTTTTACATAAAAAATGTACTGATAGCACTTGCATGTTTATCACAGTGTAATGACTTGACTCTGACCCAGAATTAACACCCTTTTCCTTAAACATCTATAATTATTATCTTAGTGAAAATAATTCTAAAAGAAATGAAATATACACTTTATTTGTGTACCCAGTAATTAAACATTGTCTTGCCTTAAACTGGTCAGTGTAAACTACACATAGTTAATGATAGTGTCTTTGTTCAATTTATCAAAGACGCCAGATAATAAATAGGAAATATCCTATGATACCTACATATTTATTTTGAAAGATGTTGCTGACTTGACACTAATAGTAAACATCTTACTAAGCTACTATAAATATTAATTTATTATGTTGAAACACAGACTTCTTTTATACTTGCGTCCTGTGTGTGCGAGAGAAGATTTTTGATGCTTTTGATAGTATGATCTTGTCTTTAAGCAATTTAGATTGCAATGGATATACAAGATACCTATATTATTATCATCTAGGAATATTAGCTATGAACAGTTAAATGTTATGAATCACTTTTTTTACTTCCAATTTTAGAACAGATGCTACAATCTACTGCAGAATAGATACAGCACAGCAACTAGTATTGTATAACAGTGAGCTGCCAACTTTGACTTAAACTGATATTTGCGATATACAGACATGCACTATGAATGTAAATAAAAACCTCCACTGTGGGTGTTCGAAATAGTGTTTGTGTGATTTTTATGCAATTCTGATTAGCACAGAGAAAAATCTCCTGCACTGAAGATACCTTCAGAGCTTAATTCTGTCTGTTCTCAGTGCTTTTACCAAGAAACAACTGATGGTGGTTACTAGGGATAGATGACTTCGAGAAAATTAGGAGGAAAGCTTAGAGACCATGGCTGGAGTCTAACACCATGTAGGTCAAAGCTGCTGGAGGACAGTAGTCATTCATTCTTTCTTAGGCAACTATGCTGCATTAGAAATTGTCCTTTATTACCAGGTGCTCTCCACAAGACTATCTACACTGCCCAGAGCCGGAAATACTGTTATAGAATATATATTCAAAACCTGGAGTGCAGACCCATGGACTTTGGAAAAACAGACTACTTCAGGTACCTAAAACCTGCAGGAGCAAAATAAATGCATGGTAGGTAACCCGATTTGTTCTTTTATGGACAAGTGTTGTGAAGTATAGGGCACTAGTGGAAGTATTTGAGTTTGAATCTGGGATGGTTTTACTTATGACGTGTAGCACTTACAAACTATGTTCTCAGCATCAGCTGGTCTTTTTTGTTTATTTTCCAGAAAGCATCGAAGATTCTTTTAAAGAAGAATCCTGGTGTCATGAAAAGTTTTTAAGATCTCTTCCCTCTTCTGGTGATATGTGCTAAGTACTTGTCAGCCTCTGGGCAGTAATGTTTCTTCCATGTCTTGTATTATCCTCCCACCTCCTGCCCCCACTTGCAAAAGCAAATACAATTGACTTCAGCATAAAGTCATTGCAGAAAATCAGTTTCTGTCAAGTGTCCACAGTTATATGAATTTCCAGTGCCTCAGTTGCCTGTGTTACTGAAATGTGCATGTTTCTCATTCTCATTTCCATTCAGAGCCTGTGCACTGCACCAGTGCCCTTTCCTGAGTTGAGAAGGCAGCTCAGGCAGGCTTCTTGAAACTCTTCCCTATGACAACACTCTTGGTAAATACTTTTGCCACAAATCAAATATAATATCCAGCAGCTTTCTACTGAAGAATAGGATCAGGTGCCATCCCTGTGATAAGCCTTGACTCAGGAGCCAGGGAAGCCAGCCTCTTGAATGCCATTTGGCATGGCTGACTCAAAAGCTGCTACATACACACAGTGTATTGATCAATACATCTGCTTTTACTCTGTATAATTAAAGCTCCTGCTGGCTTTTGTCTTCTCTTTCTGATGCATTGCTTTTAGAAAACACTATGTTTGTTACCTATGTAAAATCAATTGTTCGTGCAGCGAAACCATTCCCATTTGGGAGGGGCATGCTGCAAAACTCAGTAAGCACCCATGATAGAATACACATGGATGCAGGTCTCAGGCAGAAAAATAGGTTCAGCCTTCTCATTATTCCCAGAAGAAACAAAATCAAAAGATTTAAAAGTATAGGGAAAACAAGTTTTCTGCCTAGTTACACTCCAAGCTTTTTGATACTAGACCTTTCAAATAAAACAGAAAACATACGGCTTGTTTTATTCCTTTAGCTTACAAAAAGGCCATCTGGGTCTAATAGATGACTTCTTTCTACAGCTGAGTTCAACAAAAGTCGTTGCCTTGGCTTCTTGCAAGCACTTAACGCTCAGAGGTGTGATGCCAAAAGATCCATACATGAAAGATACAGTATGTTTTTCTTGACTGAATGTATTTTTCTCCCTCTTTACGGATGTCTTACACTGCAGTTCTGGCCATCCTAAAAATATATATATATGAACAGTAGAGTTCTTGATGTAGTGCCTGGCCTATGTGTTCTTAACCAGAGTGTTCATTGCCATTGTTGGTTGACTGGACTTGTCATATATTTCAGTAGCTGCCATAGGGCTGGAATGATCTGGGGCACTGGATGAATACAAAGAGGTTGACGTTACCACAGTACATATGTTTTCACTTTCCAAGGCTGACGGGTGAGTAATTATGAAGGCAATCTTAGTGACAAATGAGATTAACAACCACAAATCTACATTTCATATTCTTGAAACTAGAGCCATATGACCTTGCTTTGTGTTTCTAACCAGATGAGAACAATAATGTACTAAAATCTAAGGAAGCAAATATAGCTTAAAGTCCGTCCTTCCTTATGAATGTACCTATTCCAAGAACATAAATAACGATTCATAAATTAAAAAAAAATGTTAAACACAAACTATCAGGCCCTGCTGAAAACTAACCAGAAGATCTCAGTGAATAATTTTGAAAATGTTTATGCCATGGAGACTTTTGTTTTCCTTCTGCTATGCAAAGCTAGTAGTAAGACTTTCAGAAATATTTTTTAAAATAACATTTTCTAGAATCTTGCATTTTCTTGAAGGAATATTTTTACTTGAAGTTATTTGAAATGGCAAAATGCTATCTGAAAAACTATCCCAAAGAATGTTAGCAAACCCAAAGGAAGATTAAAATTTGTTGCCAGCACAACACTAGTTCTCATTCCTCTGCATTTCAATACAGTTACCAGAAATACAAAAGCAAGGTTCTCATAGTATACAGTTCCAACTGTAGAATTAATTTCTCTTCTTCAGAAAGCGTATAGATAGATGCTGTTTCAGGAATAATTGTCTGGTCATTATTTTTATCCTTATTTATAAGTACTTTTACTGCATCATATTAAGCACCATTTTCGAATCACATAATCTTATTAATTTCTACAAGATCTTTTCTGTTGGTTTTGTTTTGTTTTGTTTTGTTTTGTTTTCTTCCCTCCCTAATACCCCCAAACCTGGCACCAATTAAGGTGAAATAACAATATCATTTTGGAGAAAAGGAAATATAAACAAAGAGACTTCCTTAAAAGCCACACAATGGATCAGTGGCAAAGGCAGAACCCAAACGTACTTTTAAACAAATTTCCAATGACATTCATTCTTCCAGAACATGCAGCTTGGCATTTTGATTACACTTGTGCAAACTAAACATGTATGTAGATTAGACTGCATTTAGGCACCCTAGAAATGAGGAACATAGAATGTGACTGTGCTGGGAGCTTTGCTGCAGCATGGCAGTGTAAGGGGAGGACTGCCCAACACTCCTCCTGGCTAGAAGTTGCTGCTACGGGGGAAGAGCTAATGGAACGACTTGTGTAAGTGCCTGTCAACTCTGGTCGGAAATCAGCCAGCTCTGTGCTACATCTTAAAATGATACAATGGTTTCTGGAGCTAATATATAACTGTGGACTCTCTGGCCAGCTGTCAATATTTAGCTCAGTACCTTATGAAGAAGTCAGGGTGGTAGAACTGTGTTAGTTTGCAAAACACTAATCTACTATATCCCGTCTTTATTTACCCACCTGTATGGTATCACTTTCTACATGTTTTGCAGGTTCTAGAACACTTAGAATGGACTATGCAAACAGCCTTACTCCTCCTCACTCTCAGTCCTGTGTGCTAGGTGAGTGTACCCCTAGGATTGCCACCAAAATGAGCTAAATCACGTTACTATGGCTGAACCTGCCCTTGGGTTCAGATGTTCATGTTCAGTTATTACTTTGGTGAGATGTACAGTTTTGCAATGAGCAAATGCAAGAGAAGGAAACAGACATTCAAAATATGGACATACTCACATGGGACACAACCTCCCAATGCTTTTTCCAAACAGATTAAGAGGCAGTTGCTGGTAATAGAGATAGGATGTTATGATTTCTCTGAAATAATTAAAAAGCTCTCCTTTAATGGAAAATAATGGTTACCTAATGCTAGAGGCTACTGCCAGCTCCCATAATGTACCATGTGCATAACATGGAAGAAGTGTGGAAGCATTTGGAAAAAATAAAAAATGAAAACCATCTTGGAAATAAGGCATAAAATGGAGGCAAGACAATATTTCATTGATCATGTATAGAATCTGCCAACCAGTCAAAATCTCTACCCTGGTGAAAAAATTAGTCTGCTTCTAGAGACTCCAAATGATGCTTATGAAGTTGATGTGACATTTAAGGCCAAGTTGGGACTCCTTCCTTGTTTTTGAATTTTAGCCTAAGATCTCAGACCTGAGAAAAGGTGGATGCTTCTAACTGAAAGCTAATGAGATCTACAGGAGATCAGCATCTCACAGAATTACATCCTCACATTTGAACTCCAGAGGCTTATTCTTCATCTCTGTAATGAAACAGGACTGATGTCTGAGTAGGCCTGGTGATTAGTGTTTTAAGTACCTAGGCAGAATAGAAAATCAAGTAATGATTCTTCTTCTTCCTGAGTCATGCATAGCTAAGGGACCCAAAAATAGCTATCAGGTTGTTTCCTGCCACAACAACCTCTTCTAACACAGCTGCAGAGTATTCATGGGAAGTACTTGATAAAATCACCATGATATCATTATCAGCAACTGTGTTTCTATCTTGAAATGCTTATTAGATGAGAAAAAGCAAGCAAAATTAAATTATGTTCGAGCTAGATAAAAGTATATTTATTTCCTCATTAATTTTTACATTTTTGGCTGAAAAATCTGCAATCTGACTACATGCACTTCTTTTAACTAAATGTTTCTTCTTTTCACCTTTCTTTAATTCAGTTTATAGTTACTGTGGGAAAAACTCTCAAAGGAAAATCTAGAGGACTGGGCAGACAAGAACCTGATGAAACTCAATAAGGGCAAGTGTAGGGTCCTGCACCGGGGGAGGAATAACTCCAGGCACCAGTACAGGTTGGGGGTTGACCTGCTGGAAAGCAGCACTGCAGAGAAGGACGTGGGAGTTCTGGTCGACAACAAGCTGACCATGAGCAGACAATGTGCCCTTGTGGCCAAGAAGGCCAATGGTATCTTGGGGTGCATTAGGAAGAATGTGATCAGCAGGTTGAGGGAGGTTGTCCTCCCCCTCTACTCTGCCCTGGTGAGGCCACATCTGGAGTACTGCATCCAGTTCTGGGCTTCTAGTTTAAGAAGGACAAGGAATTACTGGAGAGAGTCCAGCAGAGAGCTACAAAGATGATGAGGGGTCTGGAGCATCTTTCTTATTAGGAGAGACTGAGAAAGCTGGGTCTGTTCAGCCTGGAGAAGAGAAGGCTGAGAGGGGATCTTCTCAATGCTTATAAATATCTCAAGGGTGCGTGTCAAGATGATCAGACCAGACTCCTTTCAGCGGTGCCTGACGACAGGATGAGGGGCAACAGGCACAGACTGAAGCACAGGAGATTCCATCTGAATACAAAGAGAAACTTCTTTACTTGGAGGATGTCAGAGCACTGGAACAGGCTGCCCAGAGAGGTTGTGGAGTCTCCTTCTCTGGAGACATTCAAAACCCACCTGGATACATTCCTGTGTGATCTGCTGTATGTGAACCTGCTTTAGCAGGTGGGCTGGACTAGATGATCTCCAGAGGTCCCTTCCAACCCCAACCATTCTGTGATTCTGTGAACTGCAGAGGAACTAGTGAACTGTAGCAATATCTGTCACTGTCATTTCCATTAATTATTGGAAGCTTTATCCTAACATCATACTGAGGGCAGACAGATAAGTCGGATGCAAAATGAATGAACACGCACCTCTAGAAGTCTCATTCAATGTGTGCTTACCTGATAAAAACAGTAATATTATTTCTTTAACCAAGCAGTTTCACCAGGTGTAAAAAAAAAAAATCAGCTTGCTTAGTCTGAGACTGAACCCCACTGTTTATGGCTGCTGCTTCCCTTGGCTGTTCTGCACAACTGCTGAATTCATTACATGGCATTTTCTGGTAGGCTGTTTTAACAAGTATTTGGGCAATGCACAAAGGATTTGTCAGGAGGAACTGTGTAAAAATTCCTACCAGAGCAGAAGCCCCAGAACCCCTCTATCTAGGTCATCTGATTGATCTGAGCCATCAATGTAATCCAATGACCATCCAGAATTGTGACTGGTATATCATGGATCTGACAAAACTCTGTTTTGTTTACCATGTTTAAGAATTTCCGTGCTTGTTAGAAACTAATGCATGCTCTTTTTTCTCCATCAGATCTTCCTTTTGTCTAGGACAGATTTTGTGATTAATGGTATAGAAATGCATGGACGGTAAAAGAACCATTCTTCTGGTATACAGAAAGCTTAGGATGGTGACATTTCACTATGAATAGGAAGCTTGTTGCAAAAGCATTGCATAAACAATACATTTAATCTGTAATTTAAGGGCATTTTTTTAATTTGATGATGCATGCACTGCTACTAAATATCTCTACAGATAAAAGCACAGTTCCAGGCATGGGTTTTAGTTCCATGATTTCTGTAACCCTTATAACCTGCCCATTATGATGAATACACACTGCTTTCCTCTTCCTCTTGAACAATATGCAAACTCTGAGTGTAAAGCCCTTGTTCAGGAAACAGATGAGCAAGCATTTTAAAAATTTTTAAAGTTACACTTTGTATCAAAAACTGTGCCAGAACACTTAAAGTACTGCCATCTTCACCTCCTGGTAGCAGTTTGTCCCTTACCTGCCGAGGTCACTGGACACGCAGATGCATAGTGATGTGAATGCTCAGATTAGGTGCTGACTGTTGTGAAGAATAAGAGGCTTTTTTCTTCAGCCTGAGGACATGCAGCAAAGGGAGATGCTTCAAAAGGAGATGTGTGAAATGTCTATTTGATCTCCACAGACCCAGGTGAGCTTACTTAGAGAAGTCACTGTGCTATGCAATAGAAAATGAAAAACACAATGCAAGTTTTTCCCTTTTTATACCCCAACGAGACCATTGCATATTGAATACGAGGATGCAGGAAATGTGATGGCATATCTGGTGCTGTGACCCAGTAGCCATGGCAACAACAGTGCAAAGACAGATTATCCCAGTGCTCATTTCCATCAACGGCAGAACTGTAGTGATTTACGCTGGTCCCTTATCCTCAAAAAGCTGCATTTCAGTTCGGTGTTACAGTATTAATGGTTGCAAAGTTTAAGAGAAGAGACTGACAATATTTTCTATTCTGTGAATCAAAAGAATTAAAAAAAAAAAAACCCAACACTGACAGGAACCGTTTACTTGTCTTTCATTGTAATGCAGACCTGTCAAGTCTCATGTGATGAGCATCAGACTTGCTCTTTTAGCCACTGCTTTCTAATTCCCCACTGTAGCATCTCCAGTTCATGCATCAGCAGCGTGCTGTCATGTGGCCTGATGCGTGAGTCTCATCTGCTGGGATTGTAAGGACTTGCAGAATCTGGCAAGGTCACAAAACCAAGCACCTATACAGCAGTGAAGCATCTTCATCTGTTGTAAATGTAACAACTTCCATGGTTTACCCCATGACAACATTCTGTGTTTATCTGTCTTCTAGCCTGATGAGAAGTCCCCACAGATTTTATCAATGGGTGTGTATCTGCAATCTGTGCTCGAGACAGGTCTTGTCTTGTTTCAGTGACACATCTGCTCTCATAGAATTTCTAGTTTAACTTCAGAACTGTGTTTTGTTAATTTATGCTTGCCTTCTTCATGAAATATTGTTTAAAAATGTCATTGGAAAGAAACATTCCTGAGATCTTTAATCACCACTTTATTGCTTTCTACATTTCCTGTTTACCTAGTCAAATATAGAGATCTCATACTTTAAAAAAAAAAAAAAATTCTAAAGAAGGATACCTCAATATTTACGTTTTACAAGCGTAAGCTGGACTTGCAAACACAATGGACTGAGTCAGGGTGGACGACCTTTATTGCTTAGTGAAAGACCTGTGATTCTTTTTTTTCTTTTCTCTGCATGCAAATTCCAAGCCCAGGATAAGTCAAACAGCTTGCAGGAGTAAAAGAAATTCTGTGTTTTAAAAGGTCAGGGGGCAAAAGAAAGCTATTTGACATTAAGGAAGAGAACATGAGAGAAAATATTGTCAAGAAGTATAGACATTTCAAAATGGCTGTCAATTTGTATCTAGAGAGAACCCTTATTTTCTTAAATCAAAAACTGAAATAATTTGTATTTTGAACGAAAAATTACAAGATAGGAACATTGAGCTAACTCTCTTTGCCTTATTCTCCCTATTAACGTAGGCTTCTTTCACTTCGGAATCTTACTTACTTGTTAATTTTAAAGTATGGCCTATACTTTGAAAGTTTTGAAAGCATAGGAAATATTTCCTCACAGCACATGCATTCATCTTGTGAAATGAAAGTTATGTTGCATTAATTTTTACTTATGTAGACCTCTAGTGCAAAATTGAGAAACAGCTTTGTTAATGTGTCCATCATTCTAGAATTTTCTCACCCAAAACCACTCAATTGCATATGAATCAGCTGTTACTCGCTGCTTGGTTAATACAAGTTTTCTTACATTTAGTATGCAGCCCTGAAAGTTATTGTTTATCTTCTATGTACTGTAAAGTTAGTGTTTTGGGCAAAAGACAAACCATGTTATGAAGATTTAAAAATGTCCTAAAATCACACTGTTCCACATCTAGATAAGCCAGGCTGACTGTACCAGCCTATCTCATGGGCAGCATGCTCATTTTAGGTTAGCTTTCATGATGATGTATTATTATTTGAACAACTATTTGACATCACCTAGGGATAATTAAAATTTCTCCTTTTTTCTTTAGTCCAAATTAGCAAATAATAACCATTTTTTTGTCTATTCCATGATCCAGCATTTGATATGAAAAAAAAAAATCACTCCTGTGTCAGCAAATTAAAAGGAAGTAGTATAATCAGTATAACTGAAAACCTGAACTGATGTTCATGACTACTTCTGCAGTTTTTCTACTATTCTTGGTTAAAAAAAATTAGTCATTTTACTAAATTGGGTCCCTTGTATGTTAGCACCTGGTGAAAATATCTAGTCCATAGTAATTATGTACAAAAGGGAGCTTCAAGTACACCATGTTCCAAAAATGTTAACATATTGTAGCCCAGTGATCAGTAATCATCAATCGACCAGTAATTCCTGCCCCACAAAAACGGTACTCTGCACAGAAGAGTATTCAGGATTACTGTCACAGCATGCCATTGGACTAAGACACTTGAGGTGCAAAACCTTAGTTGTTTCTAGCATCATACTATTTAATTCTGGTCAATTTTCTTCCCATACCATCATCAAAAGCCCCTGAAGAAGACACAATAGACAAAGTTACTGGCTGAAGACAAATAATGAACAAAACCTGACCAACTGAAAAACAAACAAACAAACAAAAACCACACAAAAAACCCCCAGTATCATCTCCAACCAATACACAAAGCAAAATCTTAGTGTTACTTCTTGCATTTTTATGCCTTTTAAATATTAAAAAACGACAACAACAAAACACAGAAAAGTATTGTTTATGCAGAGATGCCATTTTCTTTAACATTTTTAGTTAAAAAAATAGATGATCCCATGCTTTAAAGAAGGACATATGACAATCTAAAAAGTAATCCTATTAATGTTCCATTGATAGTTCCCTGTATGGAGGTTGTAGGTGAGAGGTTGCTTAGAGACTTCAATGCTAAGATAAATGCCAACATAATAAAAGGTTGTGGAGGATCTTTGACTTGGGATAAATTTGTAGCCCAGCATAATTTAAGTCTTGTAATTTCTAATATAGCATCTGCACTAAATCTACTTTTAAAGTTTAATAGAATAATAAATCCAAAGTATCTACTTTCTAAATTGTATAACCAAAAGCTTCTCGGAATACCTTAATCTCCTGTTTCAGATATCTATTCAGCTATGATTTCAAATGACATTTCAAAATTGGAACTGCTTTATGGAAAGCTATATTTTAATATACTCAGGACTGTGTAATATATTTCTAATACTTTCTTAAAAACGGAACTCCATAAAACACCATTTTGATAGGATGAAGAATCTTCCTGGTTTTCCCTAGTTGCAATTGATAACAAATGTAACGTGTCTTGTTTTCAGAGGGAAATTGGTTGTTACTCATGACTTTTTTGTATGTATTCACCTAAAATCTATAGCAAGAATAAATGGTAGGTTTGAAAAGCTGTAAACAAAATTTAAAAAATCCAGTGTTAGAATGACATTACTTCTGGCATACACTGTAATCCATATTCACGTCTCTATTATACAATTTGCCTGTGCCATACATGCTATAAGTGACTCACTTTACACAACGCATACCGCATTCGTAGAAGTGGGCAGTCCCCGGAGCAGGCTGCTGTTTTCGTGCTGCCTCAGCCACTGCACCTGCCTTCTCCTGCCCTTCCCTCTCTGCCCAGACAACTTCCAGCTCTCAGACCTTGGGCAGACATCCCCAGGGCGAGTCTCCTTTGCCTTCACACTTTCAGTAGAGAACACGCCAAATATTAAATCTGAATACAAGACTATACATTTTCCTGCCCTCTACAGACCTGTGTATTTGGACCCAAGATAACTATGGACTCTGCGTTAGAGGGTGGTGTTATGGAAAATGTGCCGGGAAGGACTTTTAAAACATCTTGGACAATAAAAACCAGTGCTGGGGACACATGTGGAAGGTGTGGTGCTTTTTTGGTGTTTCCCTGTCGTTCCCTCACGATGACCTCGATACTGCCACCAAAAGCGAGTGCCGCCGCCCAGAAGCAAAGAGGCCACGTCGGCGTGGGGCTGTTGCCGTGGTACGGCAGCACAGCGTGGTGCCGGCCTGCTGCTGTTTGCCGAAGGTACAGAAAATCGAAGTCAGAACAAAAGAAAGCTGAGACGATGGGATATGATGACGAGGTGGAGAAATCACGGTGCGTGCAAGGACTGTCGTTCCACAACAGTAAGGTCGTTAACCAGCACCTGCCACGCCAGGCCCAGGGCCGACTCTGGGGAACGAGGAGGGAGGCAGGCCGGGGACGGAGGAACGGTGGGCACTGCGGGCTCTCCGGGAGTGCAGGAGCACGGCCAGCGGAAGCTCTGCCCGGGCTGCCCGCGGCGCTGCCGGCGGGGCCCGCCCGGCTCCGAAGCGCGGGCCACGGCGGGGCGGGTGGTGAGGCCGCCCCCTGCCGGCGGGAACGAGCGGGACGAGCCCGGCTGCGGTGCAGAGATAAAGGGACGGGCCCGGCACCGCTCATCCGCTCGGGCCGGGCCCGCGGGGCCGCGGTGGGCAGCGCATCTGCCGAGGCGGCGGGGCCCGGCTCCGTCCCTGCTTTCCGCCTGAGCGCGGGCAAATCTCGCCGCACCGCCCGGCCTCTCCCCAGCCCCACCGCCTCTCCGCGGCGCCGGGAGGAGCCTGCAAAACGCCGCGCGGGCTGCGCCGCCTCCGCCCGCGCCGTGCTCCGCGGTGGCGGGCCGCGGCGCGCAGAGCGTGCCGGGAGCTGTAGTCCTTCCTCCCCGCCCTGGCGGCGGCGGACGCGGGGGAGCGAGGCAGGGGGACTACAGCTCCCGGGGGCGCGCGGGAGGGGGGCGGTGCCGGGGGCGGAGCGGGGACAGCTCCGGTGCTGATCGCGACGCGGGGTTGCCAGCAGAGCCCGGGCGGGCGGCGGCAGCGGCTGTTGGCGTGCGCGAGCGAGCGGCGAGCGGCAGCGGAGCGAGCGGCGGGCCGCGCCCGGCCATGAGGCACGAAGCGCCCGTGCAGGTCGGTCCCCGGGCCGGAGCCGGATGAAAGACGAGGGGGGCGGCGGACGCAGTGCGGCCGGGAGCCCGCGGGACGCGACAGGGGTCCCTCCACCTGCAGCGGCGTGTCGGGGCCACCCGGCCGGGCTCTCCTGCTGGTGGCCGGGGGGTGTGAGAAGGAAGGGAGTGAGGACGCTCCTTGTGTGACGTGTGCGTGAGGGCCCGGGGTCTGTGTGGGGGCCCAGGGGTGTCTGCGGTGGGGCCGTGGGGGGGTCATTTCCCTGTGGAAGGCGTCCCCGGCGGGCGGTCTCGGTGGGCGGGGGCGACCGCAGCCCGTCGCGGGGCAGGGGTGCGGTGGGGCCGCCCCGTCCGCCGCGCAGCGCGGCTCCCCGGGCCGGGGGCGCAGCCGGAGCGGGAGGATGGGCTGCACGGCTCTGCGGTGGCCGCCGCCGCGGCTGCGGGTGGGTTTCGTGTCTCATTCGGGCAACCCGAACAGGCTTTTACAGGTACTGCCCTTTGAGCGTTGGTCACAGCTCCCCTGGGACTGAGTGGATGTGAGACGTTCGGTGATGCGATGTAAAAAGGTCCTACCTGGATGCGCAGCAAGTTGGCACGATGTCTCCCCTTGTTTATTCAAGGAGCAGTTAACCATCTGCACCAGGGAGGAATGGCTCATTGCTAGAACTGGAGGCAGAAAAGAGGTGGTCCCTTTTCAGCAGTTTTTGTGTATGGCAAAATAAAATACCCCTTAGCACTGGAGAAACAGATGCTATACAGATACAAGTTACCATATGCAGAGTTTTTAGCAGTTTCTATGTTGTTGGTTCAAAACAGTTTACGCTGGTGAATTGTACTTCAGTTGTTAATTAGCACCTATTTTATAATCTCATGCAAGAGCTCTGTGGGCCTTAGACTATACACTCAAACACATGACTTTTTTAATAGATCAGTTATGTTACCAGTGAACTGATAACAATCAATCCAGCTAATTTTATGCAATGCAAATAACACTTTTGCAGTCTGCTGTGATTTAAGTTATGAAGTGCAGCTCTGTTAGCTAATTTTTTCATGCTGGGTATCTACTCTGGCAGTAACAGAATTTGAGCTTGAAGGGAAGATCTGCATCCTCTTCAATATGAACACTCGAAAAGAAGTTTGAAATCTTAAGTTATGAGGACACGGAGTCAGATTTGCTCGACTTCTGACAAAGACTGATAATCTCATAGATCTTTTGTGGAGCAATTGCTCAGATGTCACATACTGAAGCCTTTCAACCAAAGAGGTGCACTAGAAATAAGCCATTCTTCATTAAGAATGTCTTTCAGTTTTCTGATTGGAAAATGGCAATACTCAGGAAGCTGTTTAAAATGCCTAGTTCTGCATGCTACATCCATGCGTTGGAAATGTTTATGTGGTATTTACCATTTATTTAAACATGCTTATTGAGATAGTGAAGTCATGTTTAGTATTTATTTGCTTTGGAGAGCTTTTCATTAAGAGCAAATTTCCCTAGTAAAGGATGACAACTACAGATTGGTCACTATTGCATTTGACATTTTGATAGGTATTGAATTCACTGACATTGTTAAATAGTTGTGGAAACAAAATGGTGGTACAACACTAAACCAAAATCTAAAGAAAGGAAAGTCCACATATAAAAAATACGTACTTGACACATATTAGAGAACAGCTTCTTGTTTTTTTTATATGATTGTCAGTAGAAAAGGAATTATTGTTAAACATCATTGAATAAAAGTCCGCAGAAATCACAGCCTTAGTATAAAAAAAACAGTAGAGAGCTATAGAAATCTCTAAAAATTCAGCTTTTTCACGGCTGTTGAGGTGGTCAAACAGAGTCTATTTTTAACACATATCATGCAGAATTATAATCACAAGCGTCTGGATTTTTCTGAGATGTCAAAATGAAGCCTGGCAGATGAGGTTTGATTTTCACTTGTAGTTTCTGCATGTTTTTAGTTGGTGTCTTTTGTTGTTGTTGGTGGTGGTGGTTTTGTTTTAGGTGGGTTTTTTTGCTGTTGTTTTTAGTTGTTTGTTTGTTTGTTTTCCTTTCCTTCTTCTATGCACACTGTTTCCAGCATACTTAAATATTATTAAAGATTCTAGTAAAACAATATTCTATTGTGGATTCTTCTTCTTAACAGTTCTTTTGTTTTCCAACATTAGGCTAGTATGGTTGGGCTTTGTTCAAATGTGGTTTATACTGGTTGAACTATTTGCTCGATTTATCTCTTCTAGCTATCTGATTTCCTATTATGTTAAAAAAATGTAGTTGCTTCTTTGCACACGGCAGATTTATGGAACAGTCTGTTACAGAGCTACCATCTCTCATTTGTAGAGCAACAGAAGGAATGATCAAATGCATGTCTTTTGATCATGATAAAACAACTCAGAGGAGAGTGTAAACATATTTTTTTTTCCTTTTCCATTAAGCAATGATTAAAAATAAAACTAAAAAGTTAAAATATTTTAGCAGGGTGAGAAAAAGGGCCTGTGCTGTGGGACTGTTTTTCTATATTTATGAATTCTTTGTTTCAATCTCCAACTCATGCGTGATTCCTCTGTAGATAAGAAGGGCCAACGATTACCAGAAAGGCAGCCCAAACAGTCCTTCCAGAGAAGGAGCTACCTAGTATAAAAGTTTGCCGTTGTCATCTACTGGATATAATTGGATCTAGGTCAGAGTTTGTGACTGCTTTTTAATTTTTCTAGTCATGTTTTCAAAGAACATACATAAGTATTAGTAGTGCTTATGGCCATGGAGAGGGTTTGGTTTAGAAGACAAAAGCAATGAACTCTTTGCTGAGAAACATAGAAGTCTGTATGGTTTCTGCATGTTCTTTTAAGAACTGATCTGAATTAGTCTGTTTTTGTTTCAGTAGTTTCCCCTAAGGTTTTGGTGGTACTTTCAAAAGTGACAACTGAATGGGAAATTCTCAGTGTTTCATACACTGATTCACTTCCTTCAAGTTTCACTTCTTATCTGATGGTAGCATGCAAATTTTCCACATACATGCACTTTACCAAATAAAAAAAAATCGGGAAAGTAGTTTGGATAACCTGTTCTTAGTGTTTATCAGACCATATGGGTGTTAATGGTGGTAGTTTGTAGAAAATGCTAGATCTCTAGTAACTCTCTTGTTCCCTTGTGTGCTGGTTTGATTGAAATCAGGTTAATATTCTTCACGCAGTTAACAACCCTTATTTTTCATATTAATAGTTAGCACTTGCATTGTTTGGATTTAGTCTGAAAATAATAAGATAGCATCCTGGGATAGAATTAATGTTTTTCTTCAAGTAACTTTCCAGTGTTTTTGAGTTGGGACAAAGAGAATGTAAGAACTTACTGACATCTCAGCTGTTGCCTGTGAGCCCAAGGTCTTTCTGTCTGAAGGTGTGAGACAGCAAGGAAGTGGGGCATAAATGTGACAGACCTTGACTGACATCCTGGCTGATCAGTGAGAATATTCCATGCCATTATCATCATGCTTCGTATTTAATGAGAGTTGGGTTTTCCAGCTGGGAGACTGGTTCTGGTTCTGCTCTGGTTCGGTTGAGTTTGGTTTGGGAGTTCCTTTAGCTCTGTGTTTTGCTGTTCTGCTGTTTCCAGTTGGCCTCTGGGCCTTTCTGGCTTTTCTTCTCTCTCCTCGGGATCAGCTGTTCAGGACCAGGGTGCTCTCTCTGCCTGAGACTGGCTGCTCAGTGTGGATGGAGTTCATGAGGAATCGCATTGAGTGTCACTTATTTTATGTATTTTTAAAAAAATTATTTTATAGATATCATTATTACTAGTCGTAGTGGTAGTAGTATGTTAGTATTATTTTGTTATTTTATTAGACTGTCTTTATCTCAATCCATGAGTTTCTCACTTCCCTTTCAATTCTCTCCCATATTTGGGGGTGGGATGGTGGGGAGTGAGCGGGCAGCTATTGTGGTTTTGATTGCTAGCTGGGGTTAATCCATGACAATTTTCCAGGGCATGAGATAATTTCAAACATGACTGAGGTCATAGTGGTGAGGGAAAGCTAGGAAGTGGGAGATAATCTGTAAATAATCTGCTTTGCCAAGGAAATAAATAAGAACATTTTCTCCTTAGCTTTTCATATCCTTTTGTCACTGGCAATGGTTATGCCCAGACAAAATAGGGCAATAGCAAGCAAAAAGGCTGCTTCCAGATATTTAAGAGATTATTACAAAATTACAATGAAAAAAGTCAAATAAAAGCTATTAGACACAGGAGTTTGCATGGAAATTCATCTCCTATCATTCAGCAAAACTATTAGATATGTCAGTCTTGTTTCAAATTGGAAGCACTGGAGTAGAAGAGCCTGCTAAGCCACCCAGTCCACAGAGCAAGATATATACACCTTCCTGTTAACTGATTAAGCTGCATTTTGAGTCAGTAGTCCTCTTTCTGCCACTACCCCTTTTCGTAAGTGTACTGAGCAAGCTTGCTGCCTTGCTGGTTATATACTTTCTAATCTCTAGCTCAGAGGCACTCAGAGCTAGTTTAGTGTATACTGACTTTTTCATGTCCAATGTCTGCTCCAGTATAGATAAGCCTAAATAGTTCTTATTCCCTAATGTTTACTCCATATTACTATTTAAAGAAACAAACTCATGTTTTGCTTACTCTTTTTTTTTTTAAGATCTCTTTCATAAAATAAGCTCTTATTCTTCTGGTCATTCTGTTAACCTTCTTCTGTACTTCCTAGTTTGAACTCAGCTTTCATAAACATGTTTGACCTGAATTGTTACTAATGGCATCTCACCAGTGCCTTAGACAGTGGCATTAGTATTTCACTTTGTCTCTTGGCCTGATGCAGCTGCTCTGGCAATTGAGAAGCTGCACAGTCTTTGCTAATTTCATGACCCTGTGCACTGCACTAAATAGGGCAAATGGCAGAGGGCTGTAGTCATCCTATCTTCATTCTTTTTCCTACAACCTGGTAAATCCAAATTTATTTCTACTGGAGTACTTGACCTGACACAGCTTGTATTTTTTTCTTTTCAGAGCTCCGTTATTTTGGTGGCTTCTTCACATCTTGTGTTAGACTAAGCCACTTAGGACTTTATTTCTGGTTTTGTCACTATTTGGGGAAGGGAATTTTGCCCTACTACCTAGAGTGGGAATTGGAAATATGTTTGTTAAGCTACCCTTTTAATGGACAAGGTAAACTTAGGTTAAAGAAAGATAAATGAGGGATAATGCCCTAGCTCACCACAAGTAGATTCACCAGAATCCATATGCTACAGCCTTGTCAAACCCTTTCTTTAGTGCACATTGCATTCTGTTGTCCTGGGCATCTGCCAGCACTGTGACCACGTTCATGGTACTTCTGCTGATAGGAAGCAAGTAGAGCTTCTTTAAAATGTTTTAGACTCTCATCTCTCTATATCTTCCCAATATTCCCCAACAAGGCATTTCAGTATGCCATTTATAATAAAACTTTGCATTTATAGCTACAGCTTTCAGACTGGGTTATGATACACTTACACAAATTCATTAATCTAACGTCATAATACCTTGAAGAATATAAGCTCCTCCTGATGCTGCCAAGTACATTGGTTCACAAGCTGTGCTCTGCAGATGGCTGGCAATCCATAAATTCCAAATAAGTGGCTGGTGCATTGTCCAGTGAACTGTGTTAAGACTTATTAATTGGTCAGTTAAAAATCAGACGATAAGGATTTGTGAGAATTGCCTGTGGTCTCTGTCCATGGATACTGATGTATTCGTTGATAGCACACCAAAAGTAAGGGAGGTTAAGCAGCTTGCCCAAGACATAGAAAGAAGAAAACAAAAGTCAGAGGATACCTCTGTAAGAGTTAGGGAAAAAATCCAATTTCTAGACTGTTGTTCTGGTATTTTACCTAGAAAAGGATTGATTTCTTCATGACTGGGTTATATTGTTGTAGTGTTCTTATGTATAAGGATCTTGGTAACATTTTGACTACTCTGACGATGACATTTGTTCTGGACATTAAAGACACTCCCTTGTAGTGCATCCTATATACAGTCTGGTGAGCTACAAACATTGGATTTCCCCATTGTATTCCACTGTTTCAATATCCATTTATTATGTTTGACTAATCACATTTTACAAAAAGCAAAAAGATCACCTCACAAAAAGTTGCATGTGCAGGGAACTCTGCCTTTTTACTAGAATAATGACTACAATCAGTTTCTTTTTAGAAAACAATAGAAATGTATATATTTCTACACTGCTGTCCTGGTTTGAGCTGTGACAGAGTTAATTTTCTTCCTAGTAGCTGTTATGGTGCTGTGTTTTGGATTTAGTATGAAAATAATATTGATAATACAGTGATGTTTTAGTTGTTGCTAAGTAGTGCTTTTACCAAGTCAAGGACTTTTCAGCTTTCCATGCTCTGCCAGCAGGGAGGTGCACAAGAAGCTGTGAGGGAGCAAAGCCAGGACAGCTAACCCAAACTGGCCAAAGGGTTATTCCACATCACATCATGTCATGCTCAGTGTACAAACTGGAGGGAGTTGGCTGTGGGGGACCACTGCTTGGGAGCTGGTGGGGTATCGATCAATGGGTGGTAAGCAATTGTATTGCGCATCACGTATTTTATGTATTATTTTTATTATTATTTTCCCTTTCTGTCCTATTAAACTGTATTTTTCTTAACCCATGAGGGTTACCTTTTTTTTTTCTTTAAATTTTCCTAATTCTCTCCTCCATCCCACTGATGTGGGGGGAAGGTGAGTGAATGGCTGTGTGGGGTGTTTGGCTGCCTGCTGGGTTAAACTGCAACATTTGTATATAAAGAAGGAATGTTGCTCTTTGAAACAATTGTAAATTAGCTTTATTTGTAAATTAGCTTTATTATTAGTAGTAAATTATTAGTGTCTTTCTGTCCTTACTGTAGATAGAAACAAGGCATTTTCCCTGGGACTACTATCAATCTTTTCCTTTAAGACTTGCATGTTATTATAGATATTAAAACAATGTATTTGTGAAAAGCATAAAGGAATGAACCTCAGTAGTTTCGATCCCATCTTTTCTGGCCTTTTACATCATAGTTTCCAGGGTCAATTCATCCTTCATTAGGCATCCAGAGTGGAGTGCATATATATGTGCAAACTGAAGTGATGTGCAGGCCAGGTAGGTTATGGCATGCTGCTCTGCTTAAGTAAGAAAGCTGTTCAAATTAATTTTGTCAAAAAATGAGGTCCTCTAAGGCCATAAAGAGTAGCATAGCCAGATGTATTTTTATTATCATGAAGGTGGCAGATAAAAACATATTTTTCCAGACATTTGTTCTTAACCCTACCCTGTTTTAACCTATTTTTTTGGGATCAAGGAAACAGCTGAACATGACATTTGAAAAGTACCTGGGTCTGATATAGAAAGTTCTGCTTAATGATTGAACTTGCCTGTGCCCATAAATAGTTTACATTTAAGGAATTTAAATATGTGCTGTAAGCAGGGAAGCATACAAAGCCATCCTTTTTGTCCGTGGACCATATTCAAGCTGGGAATATACCTTCTCCCAGTTTTGATAAGGAGCAGGCATCTGAGACCTCCTGACTATAGGTCTTCTGATCATTGTCTTGAGCTTAGTTTTCCCAGTAGACTCTCAAGCCTGTCCTGAGTCCTCTATGAGTTGGCCTAAGACTGATTTTGGTGCTAAGATCCCAATAGGTGTAGGAATCTGAGCAGGGACTCATTCTACAAAAAGGAAGTGTGCAATATGCTAATGAAAATAGCCTTGTGCATTCTGTCTTCAGTTTTACTAAATTAGGACAAAATTTTACTGAAGAGAAAACTCTGTGTGTTTTGCTAAAAGTGATGCTTATTAAACATATTCACTTAATCATTTGAGAAGATAACTTTTTCAAAATAAAGGTAAGAGGTTGGCTTTCCTGGGAACAGAATCTCATAACATTATGAGGTTGACATGTTTATTTGGTTCTTATCCATGCATGTAGTATTTAATTACAGGTCTGAACGTGGTATTCCTAGTGATTATTTCCAGCATTGTTTCCAAAGGCAGAACATAACACCAGCACTAGCCTCTTCACATTTCTTTGCCAAATGCCTCCATAGTAGGGACAAGTCCTTTCAGCAGTGAAACTGACATGTTAATACATCGGGAAGTGGACTACGGTACCTCTCATGTCTACCTTGAAGTCAGCAGCTTGCACTTAAGAAAAAGAAGCACTGCAGGCATATTCACAAAGTTCAAGAGGAGCAAGAATCTAGGTTTCCCTTACAGTTAGCAGAAAAATAGAGACTCCTCCGGAGTATAATTTAGAGCAGGATCCTGATGTAGATGATGTGAGTTGTACTCTGAAGAATCTGTCTCTGTGCTTACTACAGAATGAGTGAGTTTGGGAAGTAATGGCAAAGTCTTACTACCTGTACTGAGTATGATGTTTGTTCAGACTAGTGCAGGCATGAGTATTTTTCTAAAACCCATTTGGGTTTTGGACATGAGAAAGGATCCCTATCTGTAGTCTAGGGAGACTGGCTCTCTGGGCTAAAGTTAGTCTCTTAAAACATTTTTAGTTACTATCAATACCTCGCCAATCATCTCATGATTGCCCAAGTGGGAGGTGGAAAAATTAGTCCTTTCCCATGCCTTTCCTATGCCTTCTGCATCCTGTAATAGGCAGACATACTCCTACCCCTGAAATAAAAAGCTGGCTGCAATTCTGTGTTCGATTTGTCCATAATTCTGCCTATGGTACTGCCAGTAATGAATCCATAAGTTCAAGGCACAGTGAAGGTGTGTGGTGTTGTTGTTGGTTTGGTTTGTTGTTGTTTTTTAAAGATCTTTTAAGTAAACTGTTGTGTGGGTAATGCACATAAACATATTCATTTAGAGCAGGACTGAAATTTCTCTTGGGGGAAAGTCTATGTTTAAAACCATCCACAAGGAACACTTTCTTACTCAGGAAGGCTAAATAATGTACATGATTTAGCAATACTATTATTTGAATCCAGGTGTCCTGATCCCTCTGCTAACTGAATCATGCTGTTTCTGAAGTGTTAGGCATTAAAGTACATGGGGACAAATTGTAAGGCACATAGAATTGAGGGCAGCTAACAAAATGAAATTTAAAACCCTTTTTTCTAAACCTTAAGTGAGTTGAGTAAGCTACATAGAAGGCTTCCTAGGAGATAAAATCAAGAAGTGAAATGATTCTTCTTGCTAGAAGTGGTAACTACTGGTTTCAGCTGCTGCATTACAGAAAGGAGCCCGAAGGGCAGTGGAAAAGGCTGCTGGGGAAAGTGTAGAGGTTACACACTGGGATTCCCAGACACTGCACAGTCTTGTGTGCTGGACTTTATTGACTTGTTGCAAACTGTACACAGCATCAGCATGCAAGTTAGGGGTTGACCTGCTGGAAAGAAGCACTGCAGAGAAGGACTTGGGAGTTCTGGTCAACAACAGGTTGACTATGAGTCAGCAATGTGCCCTTGGCCAAGAAGGCCAACGGTATCCTGGGGTGTATTAAGAAGAGTGTGACCAGCAGGTCGAGGGAGGTTATCCTCCCCCTCTACTCTGCCCTGGTGAGGCCACATCTGGAGTACTGTGTCCAGTTCTGAGCTCCCCAGTTTAAGAAGGACAAGGAGTTACTGGAGGGAGTCCAGCAGTGGGCTACAAAGATGATGAGGGGTCCGGAGCATCTTTCTTATTAGGAGAGACTGAGAGAGCTGGGCTTGTTCAGCCTGGAGAAGAGAAGGCTGAGAGGGGATCTTCTCAATGCTTATAAATATCTCAAGGGTGGGTGTCAAGAGGATGGGACCAGACTCTTTTCAGTGGTGCCCAACAACAGGATGAAGGGCAATGGGCACAGACTGAAGCATAGGATGTTTCATCTGAATATGAGGAGAAACTTCTTTACTTTGAAGGTGCCAGAGCACTGGAACAGGCTGCCCAGAGAGGTTGTGGAGTCTCCTTCTCTGGAGACTTTCAAAACCCGCCTGGACTCATTCCCATGCAATATGCTGTAGGTGAACCTGCTTTGGCAGGTGGATTGGACTAGATGATCTTCAGAGGTCCTTTCCAACTCCAACCATTCTGTGATCACATGATTCTGTGATACACTTTACCACTTCATAGCCAGTTGTGATTAAATTGGTATAATGAACATCTGATTTTCTCACGTTCTAGGCAAAATACCCACAAACAATTTTACAACAAGAGAAAGTAGTGAACGTAGACAGGATTTGTTTCTTGTTTTTGCTGTAGAAATCAGAAAGTTGAAGGATTAGTGATCTGCGTGCTTGGTAATATTTAGACCCTTGCTCTAAAACTTCCTTGTTGCATGTCTGTGAAGGCAGTGAATAGACATTAAGGCTAATGCAAACACCCAGGGTGTGAACACACAGGTGCCCAAGGCTACATTTAATCAAGAGCTTTAGTCGCTATCGAATAAAATGGTAATTCTGAAATAAAACACTCCCTACTGCATTATAATCCTGGCACTGAATTTTCTCTCAAAAGCTTTCTGCTTCCGTTGTCTCCTTCAGGACTTTTTGTCCACACCTCTATATGCCTCCTCAGTAGCCCAAAGAAGCTAGCATACTGTTATTTGTACTATGAGACAGCAGAATTAGCTCAGAAAATTTATGCAGTAATTGAAATTCTGCTGAGAAGGTGGGTTAGTGTACAGCTCTAACCCTGGTTCCATCTGTCCTCTCTAACTGCCCAAATGCACTCTGAGATGTCTAACTTCGAAAGCTTTGACACGATCTGCTTTTCCATAAACGTAGAATTTTATTCAGGTTTTCAAGTTAATCTTTGCCAAAAGTACACTTTTTATAATGGAATCCATGATCTTTGAAGTCCCTAGCGCAAAATAAGCTTGCTATTTATGAATATTCAGTAATCTGTGCTTATTCAGGTGTTTCATATGGATTAGAAACTGTATTGTAAGGACTGAAATTCGAAAACATTGATAACTGCCACTTATGATGTTGCATTAATGTTGCAAATTCTAAAACTATAGAGTACACTAGAACTAGAAAAAAATCAATGTAATTTCAGAGGTCTATACCCAATACTGTATATAATAGTATGATAACGGAAAGCTGGTAAAGGCAAAATGCACTGTATAAGGTTATAGGGATTACAAAAGACAGGAGCATATTTAGAGTGAAATAAATGGTTAGAGAATTATATCAGACATAAAACATAATAAGGTTTTGCTTGGAAATATATCTCCTATGTCATAACACCGCATTTACCTCGTGTTTCCTTCTTGTACAAGTGAAGTATCCTCGTCTATATTTTCACTATATGTTTAATTTATCACATTTTCTGAAGGTAGATCTTTTTAATGATGTACTCAAGTATGGTCCTGGATTTTTAGAATTATTATTTTTTTGGTACCAGTCACCAGTGACATTTACATCTCTTTTGCAACCAGAACTATTAGCATGGGTACAGGAATTATAAAAACGAATTAAACTTCTGTGAACTTCTTGAGTTCATTCAACGAGAGTATCAAAAACTCCAATAAAATCTCAGTGTTTCCAGTTTTATATGATACAAAAGACAATAAAGGTTTTTTTTATTATTTTTTAATTACAGATGTCATCTGCTCAAGATTCCAGATATGGCCAGAAAGATACGTCTGACCAGAACTTTGATTACATGTTCAAACTACTCATTATTGGCAACAGCAGTGTTGGGAAAACCTCCTTTTTGTTCCGATATGCTGATGATTCCTTTACGTCTGCATTTGTAAGCACGGTTGGGATTGATTTCAAAGTAAAAACGGTTTTCAAAAATGAAAAAAGAATTAAGCTACAGATTTGGGTAAGCCAAAACCAATAATTCTATGAACTAAGCAAGCTGTAGCAATTTGATAGCATTTAAGCTACCGTAGGTTTGCACTGAATGTCATAACCTTTATATATGTATATATAGCATAGCAATGAAAAAAAGTTAATTATTTTCTGCATCATTTTTCTGTCTTGAGTAATAGAATGTAGTCAGTATTTTTAAGGTATTGAAGTCCAGCAGAGTATATCTTCTGAATTCAATTCCATTAAGAAATAAAACAAGTTGACACATATTGATATGTGGGCAGTGGGGTAAAAACAACTGTGCAATATACAGGCTATTGAAAGTGATACACGTTACTAAAAACACCGGTTTATATGTAGTTTCTTCCCACAAAAATTATAAATTCATGTAGGAGCTATGGTTGTGGATATGTAACGGAAAGCATAATTTTTGCTCTGTCGATTATATTTGTTATCCTGATCACCGGAAAGGTCTTCTTTCTTCTGCAGAGGAAGAAAATGTGTGGAAAGAGTGTAACAGCTGTCTTGCCTAAGTGTGCAAAACTCCTCAACTCATGCCTGCACCTTAGAAACGGTAGAAGGTCACCAAATGTAGGAAAGTGTGATGCCAAGCAATAGGTGTTATTTTCTGCAAACTTTCCTCAGAAATGAAGGATAGCCAAAATTTATTTATGCAAGAGCATAATATGCAAGAGCAAGATGCTCACATCTCCTAGGTATTGTGTGACAGGGTGAGTCTCACTTAAAGGAGAGTGGGGGATAGCAGAACATTTAACAATGTGGGACCTGGAGTCAAAGCTTCAGGTCATTTCCATGTTCCTTGGGTGCTTGAAGATTCTGAGCAATGTTTCCTTTCTGAAATATTCATAACAGCCTTATTAGCCAAGATTAAGATTTTATATTTTTGGTGCATGAATGCAAGTATTTTAAAAATGTATTTAATGATGGGCAGCCTTAAATCTCAAGAAACTTTGGGTCAAATACAACCAATTCATCTAATGTGTTTTGAACAGCACATTGAAAATTGATAATAAATTGAATATCTGTATTAATATAGCACAAAGGTGAATTTCCCAGAGTTTCCTAGGTTATATTCATATCTTTTTAGGTAGGCTTCACTCCTTGATATCTCAGATCATTTGTTGTTCTGTGCTCTCTAGGAGCTAGAACACAACCTATTTGCCTCTCAACTTCTCTACCTTTTTTAAGCTTATCTTCTTGCTATTATCATGACAGCGCTACATAGTAAGTAACTGTGTGCCATGTGTATGCTTTCATGGCAATAACTTGCTAGTTTCATTGTAGTACTTCAGTGTTGGAGTTGATATGGTAATTCACATACACATTACCTTATTATTTTTTTATTATGGAGCAATAAAATTGTGTTCACATTATAGTCTTTGCACAGTTCTTCTTTTAATTATCAAGTATATAGATTTTATTGTTCATGTCTCCCCTAGCAAAAGCAGGAACATGAGTTTACGATGTATTAATGTAATTAGTTTGACATCAATATATTTCTCATAATGCCTCGCCACGGCAGACTACAAATACGTGCGTGGCTCAAAGCAGTCCATTAATCTAAGTGTATTCAGGGCTATCCATGGTATAGAGAGGATGCAGCAGCTGTATTCTTGCCAGTTGGAATAAACTTCCAGTTCTAGCAAAATGGACTTCTTTTTTGCACTTTGAATGGCAGTAACATGCAAAGTCCAAATGGACTCTGACAGTCCTTGCTTGAAAAATTTTGCAATTTTGCAAGTGAAACAAACACAACGGCTCCATGGGAAGATGGAGCAGAGGCTCAGAGCACAGAAGAAACCTTTCCAAAGTCACCTACATGGGGTTAGAGACAGGACTTCAGATCTTACTTTTATGCTAAAGCTTTTTACCCCAGCCAGCAATGCATCTTGGTGGTTTTGGTTTTGTTTTGGTTTTGTTGTTGTTTTGTGGTTTTGTTTTGTTTTTGTTTGTATTTTGTTTGTTTGGTTGTTGTTGTTTTGTTTTGTTTTGTTTTTTCTCACTAAAATTTTATTGCCAGTTCTTAAAAGGCCTTGTTATTGCCAAATTAACTCAATTTGCAACAGCTCACTATTGCTGTTTGCCCTTTTTACATACAGTATTCTGCTTTGGAACATTGTGTTGCAGTTATGCCTCCTAGTAAATCGTCTGACTGTTGCACCTCTGGGATGTTAAATAAAATGAGTTAAGTACCTAAGAAAGCTACTCTAGTGTACGAAATCTGAAATAGAGCACTATTGCTCCACCTCATAAGCTATATCAACAGCCACGTTGTCCTTAATACACAGTATCTGTACATGTAACATCTGTCTAGTTATACGTTATTACTTTTCTTTGATTATGCAAATGTCTTTCTAAAATGAATAGTACTCCTGATATATCAATTTCCATTTCAAACTGAATTTATGAAACACTGTTTATATCAGATAAAATATAAAATTGAACTAATTGTAGTGACAGTGATTTGGTGTTACTTCTGAGTAGAAACATGCATGAAGTTATAACACTTCCCTCAAAAATGTGTTCTGAATAACAAGATCAGAACTGAATTACTTTGCCATGTATTGCAGTGAAGAAGTACATGGTATGCTGCTGTTCTGCTGTTGTTGCCTGGCAGTAAGATGCAGAAATGTGTGAATAGTGATGCTGTTAAATTGCTAAAATTCCCTAGCTAGAGACAAAGTTAATCCAATATGTGTCTTGTTACTATTTTGTACATGTTCTTCTTGGGTAGACATTGAAACTTTTGGTTTAATAGCCATTTCAGCATGATACTTTGTGTTCAACTTTAAGCATGTTGGAGCTTCTTAACACTGATTTCCTCAGAATAAGATTCTCATATGCTTAGTTGTGAAGGATGCAAGTTTGTTTGAAAGTCAGCATGGGCACTCAAGGAACCCAAATCATTATTTCTTAATGAAATTCATTATGTGATTATCACAGATGAACTAGCAAGGATTAACAAGCTGAAGTAGGTGCTGTCTTACATACTGGGATGCCCTGCAGGTCTTTCATTTGTTTGAGGATTTTTCTTGCTTTGAGGCAGTGGTGTCTTATTCTTGGATTCCAAGGACCTACACTGAATTGTCTTCTTTCATTTCAGGGAGCATGGGGCTCTCTCTAGTACTTAGCGTTATATCTTTTTCATATGGTTAGAAAAAGCCTGCTGGGAGCACTGTAACATTTGCTTTTTTTCCATCTGAGCCAAACGCCTTCTTTCCACAATATTTCTTACTGGAATTGAGAGAGATTCAGAGTTTAAGTGCTATTCATTGGTGAGAGCAAATTACCTTTTCATAGGACCACCAGCAGGCCCTGAAATCTTGTTTCACAGCAAGTTATAAATGTGTCAACTTGGTATGGACAGACGAAGGCAGCATATTAACAGGTTTTTACCTTTTAAAGGAGAGAAATCCATTAAAAAGATCGTTTACCTAAAAAGGTATTGATTTCTGAACAGAAACTGTATGAAATTTTGCAAAGCAATTGTATCCGTATACAGCACATACATGCACAGGATAGAACTCCATCGGAGGACTTGAGGATGTTTTACAGTGTCAGATAATAAAAAACAATACATTTTTCCTCCATTTGGTTTGAGCTGGTAATATTAAAAGGATGGGATTGGAAAGCTACAAGATACTTTCTGTTTCAAACTGCTAGATTTCAAATTAGGTTGAATTATAAAAAATGACTTGTCAATACTAATTCTGACAAAAATACACACTAAAGAAAATTCTTAAAAGATCAAAGAGGTGCAAATCAGAAAATAAAATTAAGTTTAACTTTATAAATCTGTCACTGTATTCCCTGTGTAAATCACTGCATTCGGTGTACCTTGTAGCTGTGATGCCATAAAGGTTTGCATTACTATTTGTAAACTCAATGGTTTAATAGAAATAAAGACTGCAAGAGCTTATGGAGAAAAATCATAGAATCACAGAACATCCTGAGTTGGAAGGACCCACAAGGATCATCAAGTCCAACTCCTGCCCCTGCACATGACAACCCCAAAATACACACCATGTGTCTGAGGGTGTTGTCCAGTCTCTTCCTGAACACTGTCAGGCTTGGGGCTGTGACACCTCCCAGGGGAGCCTGTTCCAGTGCTCCACCACCCTCTGGGTGAAGAACCTTTTCCTAATGTCTAACCTAAACCTACCCTGGCACATCTTCCTGACATTCCCTGGAGTCCTGTCACTGGTCACCAGAGAGAAGAGATCAGCACCTGCCCCTCCTCCTCCCCTTGTGAGGAAGCTGTAGACCATGATGAGGTCTCCTCTCAGTCTCCTCCAGGCTGAGCAAACCAAGTGACTTTAGCTGCTTCTCGTACGGCTTCCCCTCTAAACCCTTTGCCAACTTCACGGCCCTCCTCTGGACACTCTCCAGTAGCTTTATATCCTTTTTTATCCTGTGGTGCCCAGATCTGCACCCCGTGCTCCAGCTGAGGCCGCACCAGTGCAGAGCAGAGCGGGACAATCACCTCCCTGCCTGGCTGGCAATGCTGTGCTTGATGCACCCAGGACATGGTTGCCCTCTTGGCTGCCAGGGCACACTGCTGGCTAATTTGGACAGTAGAATTTGTTAGCTAACATTTTTCAAAATAAGTCATTAGAATGGGGGTGGGGGGAAACGAAAAAACAAAGTGCAGATATTGATTCCTAGAAAACAGAGTAAGATTTAAAAAAATAGGTCAACATATTTGTTTAACTGGCAGTGTATCCATACCGCACCTTTAGCTCATGCTTAAAATTTACTTGATCAGAACTCTCAGTGATTTCTAACTTATTCCGGTACAAATTTTGTTTGAGGAATATAGCACCAAGTTTTTCCTCTCTGATCTGTTTATTACACAAAAGTGTTCTAACTGCATCCACACATCAATATTTGTGAAGTTTCTGTCTGATTGCAGCACTTCAATGCAAATATCAAATAAGAGCCTTTTGCCACTTAGATTGCTGTTTCCTGGGACTAGCCATAGACTTCATGGACTAGGTAAAATGATCACACACAAGTAAAAGATATCCTCCTAGAGAAGACAGTGTAAGACCTACTTCTGTCAGCATATCCTTCCTAGAACTGTGTGTGACAGTTTGATTTGATGCCCAAATTGTTGCTGTCTTCACATTAACTGTTTTCTATAAATTGTCATGGGGCTTAGGGACTAAGTGAGGACTAGGTATTATGTGCTGAATGAAGAAATCCAGTGTCACCACACAAAAAAAGAACAAAACCGACAAAACAAACAAACAACAACAAACCCCACAATAAATGTTAGGCACCTGATTTTTTTATCTCTACAAGATCCCTAACAGTGGCTTAGCAGTAAAAAAGGGTTCAGTTGAAATGAGAATAATTTGTCGTGAATGTGCGTGTGATAGAGGGGTCTGTGAGAGTACCAGTATGAATGAAACTTGCCTTGATGTTGGAGTGTTTAAAGGGTATTTTACGGTAACTTGCAAGTGTGAAGGCAGTGTAATATTGCAGAAATATCCCTGCATCAGTGCAAGAATCACTAAATACACTTGTTCAGAAGAAAGGTAGTGAAAGATGATGCAATAAAAGGGGAGTTCAGAGTAGCACGTGGAGATAGCAGATAGCAAATGTAGCAGATGTTTCATCACAGGAATTTCAGGGCCTGACTTTGTCACATCTGACTTATCTGAGTATTTTCAATTGATATGATAGCCGCATCAAAGTTTATTTCATGATTCCTTTTTCAGGTGCTGGGGACAATGCGTAGCTGCTGCTTTGAATACGTAGTCTTTTTAGATGAGGGTAGTAAATCTGGTATTGAAAATGAAATTTCCTCATCTCAGCATGAAAATCAAATTGTATCCATTAGTATATAAGGCAACAAGTGATTTGAAGACAGCAATATAGGAGGCTGAAAACTGCAGGGATTTGGGACTTCTCTGAATCCATCTGTACTAATAAACTAAACATATCAAGACTGTCCTTTGGCATTGAGTCTAGCTGGCATGGAATAGCTTTTGTCCATATGTTTAGACTCTTTAATCTCTGAAAGAGAATGGACACATCCACGTTTTATACGGGGAAAGGTCTCTGTCCTAAGCTAAGTCCTGAACCTTACCCAGGAACGGTCTGGCAGAGTGCTAGCAAGCCTGGTTCAAAACTATGCCAGAAAACACACTAGAAGTTTCATAGTATAGATTAATTCCATAACCCAGAAGTGCTCCCTGGCACAACTTAATTTGGTGTTATAGCCATGGCCTGAAAGTGCAGCAGCTCCAGCCAGCCTTGGGCTAGGGTGACCTGTCCGTGGTGATGAGCAACGTAATGGGTTCACAAATGTGTTCTGTCAGAAGGTTCTAAAGAAACCATCTCTGGGGAATAGATGGTTAATGAGGAATGTAGTTGTGATGGCTAGAACGCAAACTCTTATTAGACTTTCTTTTGTAGGCAAAAGAAGGTGAAATTCTGGGCAACTTTGGTTTTGGTTTAAGCTGCCCTCGAGCAGGTGGATGTAATCCCAGTTGTGGGTAGATAGTGTTAGCCTAAAATATTCCCTTTCATCTCTTTTGCTTATTTCTACACAATTAATATCTTTGAAGAGCCATGAATAATATTTACCTGAAAGTTTTGGGGTAAGATCCTGTTTTTGTATTGCTGTGTTATTTCATGCAGTGCTTCTTACATCTTCATTGAAAGCTCTTCCACTTATTTGCAGGTCATATTTGGCATAGTTTATTTCTCAGAAATATGGGCATTCTTTAATGAGTATTTTTCTGTAACTGGGTTTTCTCCCCCTGCTTTTTTTTTTTTTGTAGCACCTGGAGTTTTCAACAACAAATATTAAGATTTTCACAGCCAAGAGAAAGCCCATTATAGTACAACATTACTATTGTAGTCAGATCTTAGTCAGAGAACCACCAGGAGTTTTTCATCTTTGTATGGCTTGGGGGTCTTAGTTACTTCCAGACCTTGTATATTTTCCTTAATTCAGGAATTTCTGGTGCTCTCTTTACCTTGCCCTGTTTTTTCTATATTCAGTTTCTCGTACCTATTCTTCTGTTTATATTAAAGTGTCACCCATTGATCCAATTCAGCTCAGCTTTCCATTGTTTTAGATAAGTAGCCAAGAAAAATATGGTTGAATAGTTCACTTTTAGCCAGTCAAGTGGGAATGAACAGGTGGGAAGGGGAGACAGCTAATGTAGATATTTGTCAGGGAAGAAAAAAATGCTTACCTAAAAAGCAGACAAGACAGCTTGCCTTTTCTCTAGACTTTAGTAGATGCTAGTAGTTTATATAATCTATATAAAGTATACATAATGTAAATAGTTCAGACAGCTTAAAGTTTAAAGGCATCAGAGCAGAAAGAAATATAAGCAGAGACTGAAAAGATAATATATGTGTTGCTATTTGAAGTTTAATAGCAGTTGCTTATACAACAAGGCATAAAGTGAGAGAAAGCATCAAAGAGTCTGAGTTAAAATGGGACCAAGAGTTTATGAGACAGGGCACCATAAATGGTATAAAAGCTTAGGAACAGTTACAGATACTGCATGTGATGGCTTGTATTATTTCCTTGCAAATCACACTGCAAGTGGTAACATATGTGATACTGCAATCAATTATTGGGAAAAATGAAACTGAATTCTGTAAAACTTTTTGCAAGAAATGCAACCTTGGGACCTATTCTGTGGGTAAAATACAGATGCATCCATTATAAACAATACACAACTTGTAAAACTGCTTGATGTATTTCTGGTATAGAACCAGGGCCTAGCCTTCAGTGCCAAAGAAGATCTTGGCAATGTAAAAGGAATACTCAGTTCAGATAGACTCGAGTGCAAAGAGCAGATGCTCTATGCTTAGTGAGACTGGCCACACTGGCCGCTGATGGCACTTCTAAAACTGATATGCTTTTATTTAGAAAGTACCCCTGGCTGTTCAAATATTGATGTGACATTAAAATTTTATTGATATAAAAAGCATGTGTCTTGAGGGTTTCAAACATTGGCTCTAAAGCCGACTCAAAAAAATGATGGTGCCTATCACGTAGGCACCCTGGCTTTCACTGCTGAAACTGCTACTTTGCTGTGATTTTAAAGTTTACTTCATGTTTTAGTTATCGCAACATCAGCTTCTACTGATGGATTGAAAGACACATTCTTATCTTTATATCTGAGAAAGCTGATAGGATGTGTAAATTTTAAGGCATATAAAGCCCCTTGGTTGCTTAATACTGCAAGAAGGTGCATGTTAGTATTGCCACTTAGCTATAAACAATGTGGTTATTTTAATGTTTCTTTTCAGCTCCTTTCCCTCCTGCTGCTTCTACTTCTAGTCTGTGAATCCCTCTACTTAGGTAAATGCATATTGAGACTTACGACTGTCTTTCAGTTGGACCATCTGTTTTTCTGTTTTCCAAATAAAGTTGTGCTGCTAAGGAACTGTGTGATTCTGGGAATGGTGACCATGAACAGAGCCACTCAGCCTCCGGCCTGTAATTTAAATCCAGGTCAGAATTAATCAGTAGCTGTTTCTGTCTGATGGCTGTTTCAATGATCTATGTGAAATGAGTTCAGCAGTCTTAGACTGGTTTCTAATTAATGTATGTCCACTTTGCTTCTCTTAAAACTATTTGAAATTCTGATGTTGCTAACATGGCTGCACTTTCTTAATGTGCATTATCCCACTGATTATTTTAGACTTAAAAGTGGGTTTTAACGACTTGCTTTATGTTATCTATGTCAAAATTCCCAGTCCTTGAGTGTTAGGAGAGTAGTTGGAGAAGTATCATGTGTGCTTGCTCTATACTCCTTCCCAGGCAACTGCTTTTAGTCACTAGCCCACACTGGGCTAAAGAGCCCTGCAGCCTGATCCTGTGTGCTTGCTCTTATGTGCACCAAAGTGGTTGAAAACTCCTGGCGTCAAATACTTTGGAGAGGAAACTTGAGGTAAATGTCAGTCCTGCAACTAGCATTAAATTCCACTCTTTATCCTAATATTCCAATAGTTTTGTGAAAGCCTTCTGTAATACTAGGTCAAAGATTTTACTCCTTTACGAAGTTATGTGCTTTAGAAAATCCTCCATTGCCTACTTCAACAATTTTGCTGTATAGCTTTGCTTGCAGCATAGATATCAGATCTCTGTGGCCAGCTTAGCACTATATATATCACAGCTGGACTTTAAATATTCCCTGACAGAGATTTCTGTTATCAGTAAAATGATACATCTGTATTCTGAGCCAAAGATTAATTGGAAACACAAGGTGGCATTTAGCTTAATTAAAATTCTAAATAAAGCTTATCTTGCTGTTTAAACGGAAATTTCCAGAGGGATTCTTTAAAAGAAGCTGAGCTAGGTGACGAGAAAGGGAAGATAGAGAAGTCTTACATACATGTGTACCTGAATAGCAAGATCCTTGATTTTGCTTGAAGAGAGGAGTCAGGATGGAAAGAAAAAAGGGAACAGAATGATTTTGCTGTGTATTGGTCTGAAGCAAGAACAATAATCTTGGGTTAATGTTGAAAAACAAATAAGCTATTTTAATTGTTAAGGCTCAATAAAATCCAGAGAAATCTGATGGAATACTTTGAACTGTGAGACAGAGCTCATACTTACTAAGCTATCATTTTAAGAAGCAAAAATTAGTCTATTTCTAAAATGAAATTGATGTTGACAGCATTCCTTAAAGTGAAATCACTGTGCTGCCATGTCCTTGTGAACCATTGTAGTGGCACATTTAAGACATCTATACGACTGCAGTGAATCTACAAAGAAAAAAAAAAAAAGCATGTACGGGCTCTTCTCCGCATTTTAATAAGCGTTGTAGATTAGAGCAAAGTGTTGCACTCTTGCTGTGTAGTTGTTGCTTTGAAATCAGAGGACCAGAGCCTTGGACAGGAGCCATAATGTAAATACCATGAAAAGGAAAAGGGGGGTGTAGAAACAGTATTTAAAGCTCACTTTTGCCTTCTTCTGCTGCTCAGTGCAAGCTGTTTCCCTGTGCTGTGTTAGGACAGCTTGAAGTCATTCTGAAATTATGTGGGGTTGAGAGGGGCACAAGTGATTGAAGGAGGATGGGTTTCACACAAAAGCAACTAATTTTTATTTGACATTACCCAGTTTGCATTGTGTTCTGGAGGTAAGCTTAAGTGCATTTTGTAAGAAGCGAGAGCCATAAGGCTCTGTGTCAAGGCAGGATAATGTTTATAGTGGCAAACACATTATGAACAATGCACCCAGCTTTTACATGTGAAATGATGTCATCAAGCAAAACAGCATCCCTGGAGGACTAAGCTCTTTATTTACGTTATTTTGTGATCAGCTAAGAAAAACCAGTTAGGATATTGTTGTTGCATTTTTTTCTAGTAGAGAAGCTGCTTTTTCCTCTTTTCTTTCTTTTCAGTGTAGTTGAAGGATAATCTCCCTCAATCCTTCCTGAATAAATATATTGTTCTTCTGTAATCGCCTAGGTATTTTTCTGGTTTAACCCAGATTGTTTTATTACTCGTGGCTCATAAACAAGTTATTTCCACAGTTTTTACCTGTAATGACTTTACTTATTCATTAATTACAGTTTGAGAAATACAGAGAATTCTACCTTAGCGAATTCAGTCAACAACTCAGATGGAAGTTATCAATGGTGTAATTTAGCCAACTTGTTTAAAATTAAGATGGTGCCTAGGTATAGCCAGTTCTTACTTTCCTGCCCATCAGATTATTTAAGTGTATTTATAAAAAAGGAAGTAATTTAGGTCTGTTGGAGGAAATCAGTTGTTCTGTTCTGACAGTGAGAATGATACTTGGACATTTTTGCCTGGTATAGATGGACTACCATTGACTCTCATCTATTTTATTTGGAAATAAAGCCGACCCTGCAAAAAGGATCATGAAGTAACCTCTCATAGAGGTTTCTGTTTTTCCCTTCTTGATGGGTTTGGTCTGTCACAGTGACTAGCAATGCCTGTATTTGTTCAGCTTAATGAATCATTCTAAGACGAGCTGAGCTAAAAAACCGCAGAAGTTTAATGTTTTATAATTCTATATTCACCTATAACTAGGACTCATATTTTCTGCAGTGTCCTGAAGTATTCTGGGACTGCTTATTTCTGACCTCTGTGAAATAAGTGCAGTTTGATTCAACTGTAATTTCTTTGGAGAAATGTCTTCATGACTAGGGTTCCTGAATTTTAGTGGATATGATCACACGAGATGGCTTCACTCTTGCTAACTGTGAAGTAGGAATATGAGAGTGAAGCGTGGAAGCATCCCAGTTGGGGATGAACAAAACGAATGTATGAACAAAAGGAATCAAGCACATTTCCTGGAGAAGAAGGAGTTTAGTATGTAAAAGAAGGATGGGTAAGGAGCCAATGACAAGCTGTCTTGAAAGGAGAGGTCATCAGACTTAGAATGGATTGTGGAAACGTTTTAAGATTCAAATAGTTCATAAACATAATATATAGCAGGTATATGCTAATAAAACTTGTTCATGATGGGAAGTTGGGAAGTATTACCAATATGGGAAGGGATCAGTGTATCATACAGAAAAAAAGAGTAACTTTCAAGTGCCTAATAGTAGAAATGGAATTTAAATTAGCAGTACCACAGAATCACAGAATCACAGAATCACAGAAATCACCAAATTAGGCACTTTTGGAACAACAATAAAAATTATTTTATAAACTAGAAGTTACTGAGTCAATAACCACTGAAGAAAGGCACAATCTGTGTATACAAGAAAGAGAAAGGATTCCTGCCAACCATCCAATGAAAAACAGTTAATATGGCTCTTGCATGTGCTTGGTGAAGTATTCCCAGAGGGAATGGGACTATTCCATTATCTACTGCACGGGAAATACTTCATATGAAAAAAGGAACTCAAATTGAAGGCAGGTGCATTAAAAAAACCGTATTGTAATGAGTAAAGGAACTAAGGGAAATAAAAAGAAGCAAAAAGTGTGGCTTTTTTACTCTAGAAAACAAAGGCAAGTCTAGTCCTTTTTTTTCTTTTTAATAATTTTTTTCAATAAATAGACTTAATTTTGTCCAACACACTCAGTTCGCCACTGAGAAATAGTTTGGACATAGAAAATTTGCATACAGGACTGTTACTTACATGTCACCAATGTGCTGGTAGAAGAAACCTGTAACAAATGAACAATATATGAACTGATGGTCTGTATAAAAGACAGAAGCTTTCATGAATTGTCTTAGAAAATGTGTGTAGTTAGGCTGACAAATGGCACATGCACTGTTCTGAATGCTCCAAAATGCTCCCTCCCCAAACACACAGTGGAAATTAATGCTTGTATGCTATTCTGAATATGGCAGTGGTCTTACAGTACCTCAAGGACTCAAGTATTTCTCTTGCTTCGTGTCCATGACGACCATCCTTGTTCTTATTTAGGCTGAATTCCTTTCGGAAAGTCCATCCTTGCAGGTGCTGAGAATGTTTTTTTTTCACAGCACTCTGCTTCAGGTAGTTTAATGAAATGAGAGCCTCAGAATACTGTCATTAGCTGGCTGCACCACATAAGACAGAACTGGTGGCAGCTAGGAAGAGTCATAACAGAAGCGTAACTCAAGGGCAATCAACATGAAATCAGTTTGGTCATTGGATATGATGAGTCTGACAGACAAAGAAACTCACTAGACAGCAACTGAGAACATGTATGTTTGCTATGTTGCAGGGAGTATAGAATCTGTCAAGACAGAAGGGCATAAAAAAGATAATATAATGGCAAGGGGGCTTACAGTTGCTTTGGCTGGGAAATGGAAAGGCTGAGAAAATCAGTACGGTGCTAATTTGAGAGAAAAAGAGAAAAAAATTATATGATTGAAGCATATATGGAGAGTCCTGTGAAAATGAATGTCAGACCTGAAGAAAGACAGTAATTAACAGCTTGAAGGATAAAGAGACCCTACAGAAAAGTCACATAGTCCAGGAGAAATGCCTCTACACTGAAGATAATGAAGGCCATTATCTTCTTGCAGGAACATTAGCCTTAAAAGCTAAATGGGAGAAAAAATGATAGATGACATTTGTATTTAACACCCTTAATTGGACATCAGCTCTGAGGATTAAACCCATATGGATTTAGAGCTGAAATCATGAACACTTCTTGTTTTATTTGGAAGGTTAAGACTGCCTATGGAAATGTCCTGTTATAAACCAGCTGTTATAAGGGCTGGTCTACATGAGTGGAATGAGCCTGTGATTTTAAAGGGATAGGGGGAAACTTGGAATCTCTTCACACATTCTATCAGTCCCATACATGTAGATAAGCAATGGAAGTCCTTGCTAAAGGACATTGCAAATGCTAAAAGTTTACATGAGTTAAGAGAAGTGTGGGTAAATTCATCTAAGAGGTACTCGCTGAGAGTATTTATAGACATAGAAACTACTTCTAGGTCAGGAAATCACAGAGCTGCAGGCATTGGATGTTAGGGGGATGTTAAAAAGAGTTATGTATGTCTACCTTGCTATTACAATTATCCCTAAGAACTTAATCATCAATTCTTTCATCATTAATCCATCATTATAGAGGGTACCGACTAGGCATACTTTTGATCTGACCCTGCAATACTGGTCGTACTTAAATGTCTATTTACCTGTAAAACAGACCAGTTCTGTACCTTCTTCCAAGAAAAGCTTCCCTGCTTTTTATGAAGCTATATTTCCTAGCCACAAAGTGCAAGAAAATTCAGTCAAGCCATTTCTATACTCAGGCTTCCATCATGTACAAATGAGCCTTAATACTTTGAAAATAGCAGAATCCAGGGAAATGGGAACTTTCTATGCCTGTCACTTACAACAAGGTTTTCTGAGAGCTGTCATGTAGTAGTAAACAAGTAATCACAGAAGAGGTTGCAGGTGCAGCATGGTAGGACTGCAGTCTTCTTGTTTCATCATGGGGAATGATGCAGGGTCAGAAACTGGGTAGACTGCAGTAAATATTTTGGCTATACTTGTGCTTTGATTCCCATTTTTAAAGGATTGTTAAAAGGCTAAAGTTGGTATAATAATCGTGTAGTTCCTGCTAGATTACATACTAGTTTTCTTTTGCTAAATTGTGAAATTTCTTTACTTTTTTTTTAAGCCTCAGATGTCACAGTGTATTTTCTTCTGAACTCCTTTAGAAATCCTAGCCCCAAGGTAGTGGTTCTCAGCCATTCATATTTGGGCCCATGGTGTCCTGTACGACAGCCAGACATGATCTATGAAATGGCCAAAAATTAAAAAATAAATACATTCTCACACATGTGAACAAGGAAACAAAATAAGGGAATATTAGTAATTTACATTATTAGCCCAAGCTGTATTTGCCTAGAAATAAAAACTCTTATGGGTCATCTCTGAAAAATAAGTTGAGTAACCGTGACTTAGAAAGCCCTATTTTCTCTGTACCAACACTTGGATGCTACTACCTCCTACCTGACTTGCAGTTACCATTCTCTATTGAGCTCTTTCTTTCTTACTTCTTCATTTTCTGGAAAAACAGTAGAGGCTGTCTCTGTTGGCAATGATGAACACATGTTCATTTAATATATCTTTCATTTCAGTGTAGTCATTGTGCAAAGCAAAGTTCCCAGCATACAGAGTGCTACCACACAAAGAGTCTGAAACACAAAGCAATGACACGAGAGCACAGCATGACAACCCTCTTGTAGTAAAAACAGGCGATGTTTTCCTAAACCTTTTTAGGTTTGGAGGCTTTTTTCTTTTCTCTTCTGCTTTCTGCCCAATGTAGTTGCATGTAGTACAGTGAGAATGTGAAGAGTACCCATTGGGTTTGCCTAATTTACAGCCCAACTCCAGATAAATTCAGCTGAGTGCAGATGTAATTTTCTTTACAGATTTTTTCCCTGTGTTCAGAAGTTCTTAGGAAATGGAATCATTCTGCAGGCTGGGAAATTCACATCCAACAGCTATTTCTTTCTGATTATGCATAAAGGAGCCTATGTTAATGATTTACCCAAATATAACTTTCAACAGACCAAAGTGAGTGTGTCTTTCGTGAGAACATGAGTTTTCAAGAGTAGCACTCGACTTTTACCATGGCTCTTTCTTTTGGCAGCATATAATTAAATCCACAGGTATAGGCAGTGACACAGGGATACCTTAAGTGTGATTATAAACATGGCCTATGTAGAATGATTTTTAAATGCTGGAAGTTTATTTTTTTTTTCAGCAATTTAAAAAAAATGGGTAGGGCCAGCCACATAAAATGTCTATTAGTATATCTTCCATTGATTTGTCTCATTAAATATAATTCTCTACATAAGTGATGCAGGATTTTTTTCTGCCTGCCTTATGGATTTTGTCAGTGGTGTATGAACAAGGGGTTCAAAAGTGGTTGCTTCATAGGTTTTTATCCCATATAACTTTTAATAATAGGACAAATCATCCTCTACGGCAAACCACTTCCAAGTCTGAAAGAACCAATGTTGAATTATTGTGGTTTATCCTCTTGGTAACCAAAATTGTATCTCCAGGGCAGCCAGACTAGCATTTTGGTGATTAATAGCCTCTGTTTTCTGTTTCTGGAAGCGGTTTTGTAGTCTGGCTTTGAATAGGCTGGGCAGGAAAGAAATAAGTGTAACAACTTTTAATGTCCTTTAAGGTCTTAATTTAACTGATTGAGAGTCATTCATCCAGAACTGGATCACCTGTAAATCTAACTTACCAATTACCCTATAGTTTGCCTATTTTGTACACAACAAGGGTTGTGATCAACAGTGTGAAGTCTGGTTGGAGGCCTGTACTTGTGGGATTCCCCAGGGGTCAGTACTGGGTCCAGTCCTGTTCAACCTGTTCATCAGTCACCTGGACGAAGAGACTGAGCACACCCTTAGCAAGTTTGCTGTAAGGATTTAGGAAAGATTTTAGCTCTAATACAGCAGAGAAGTGGCTGAATTTGACAACATTATATTAAGCTCAAGATCTAATAGTTTTATCAATTGATGTGACTGTAGTGACTGAGTCAGCAGCTACGTTGTAGGAGTCGAGCTCTGACTATTATGTCAGATTTTTTCTTACACATCTAAACTGAGTGATGTTTTCTGGACCTATCCTGAGGAGACTTCCACTTGAATTTCTAAATCTGATAAGCTTGTGGACAGAACTTCCAAACCTGGTAAGTTTGCTCTGAAGTAGTTCAAAGAAGAAAGCCTTCAGAAAACTATAGAAAAACAACTTCTTGTTTTATCTATTCTGGAATTGTAAGTAACTGTTACAGTTAGGGACAGATTCTCAGTTGAGAACAACATCAGTGTTGTTTCACTGAAGTGAAAAGAGCTATGTTAACAAGCTTAGTAAGGTGGAGATCCAAGTTTTATATTGGAAAATGAGAGATGTAACATAGAAGTAAAATCAGAAACTTAAGGTCTCAGCTAAAATTTAGGTATCTGCTGTAAGCCAGTAGTCTACCATGGATCCGTAACTGATAGTCAGAAATTGCTATTTTCAGAAGGTGATTTATTCCGTGCTAAGGTTTATTCAATACCTCTATAGAAGAAAAATTCCCTGTAAAAATTTCCTTTTTGGAAATGCATGTTCTGTTAAACTGAGAAAGAAGTAGGCATACAATATAATAAAATAGATACCCATATTTTAGATGTTTCAATCCCACCCTTAGCAGCTGGAAAACAAAGGAATACCTTTGACAGCAAGAATAACCAGTGACTGAGAGTTTACTCTTGGTTTTGTCATGGCTTTTCATAAGTTTTGCGAAGATCTGTATGCTGTAAATTAATGACCACCAGAGCACTTTGGGCAGGTTATATGTAGCACAAATGGTATTAAGGAGACAGACACTAGCTGAGGAATAAGTGGTTTGTATGCGGAAACCTCCTGTAGCTGGATGCCATTCTGAGATGATGCCAGTGGTTAATAAGGCATTTTTTGTTTATTAGAACCAGGTGCTATGTTCTCATTCTGAATTCCACTGTCTGGTGAAGGAAAGGATTTTGCAGAGGAAAATTAAGATGAGTACTAATAATTATCAGTCAGGAAAGTTTAGAGCTGAAAGCCATGAATATGCCAGCTTTGTTAATTTTTTCAGAAAGGGGATGGGACAGAGAGTGGCCCCCAATTCAGAATTTTTAAGAAAGCAATAAAGCTCTCTAATCCCACTGTGTATGGATGGATGCTTACATCCGTTTTACAGAAAGAAGTTATCTTAATTATCTGATCTGATGTCTCTACGGAGACTAAATGATTATCTGAATTTTGTTGTAATCATGGGTCTATCTTGAAAAACCTTTGTGGCAGGATCAAGAGTATTCTAGAAAGTTTCTATACTTGTTGATCCAGAAAATGTTGCTGATGCTATATTTTTATGAAAAGATGGAGAACTGAGAATAAAGCTCATACTTTTTGTTTTGGATTGAGCTTATATTTTCCAGTCCTTTATGCTGCAAATCATTTTTGAGTGGTGTTGTTTGTGATGGATGCTTCCCATGGCAAAAGAGATAAAAAATTGCTATTTTATCAAGCGTTTCTAGGAATGATTTTTCATAAGCAAAAATTACTTTTGTTACAGTCAGTAGCATAGTGCCTCATAAAGGACTTGCAAAGGAAGTTGTATGATATCTTAAGCCTTTTAAAAATTTTGAATGGTCACTTTTAAAACTACTGCTAAGAGTTGTCTTCTTCCCCCAAAATCTTCTACAAATTGATAAATTTTCGTGTTTGGAAAAGGATCACATAGATCTTTCCAGTGGGACATGGGCCAGACAGCCAAAAGATCCCTGGATCAATAACTAAGCTCAAGAAATAACTTTAAAATGACCTGGCAAGAATTTCCTTGTTTTCTCCTCTTATCTGTGGGAGTGAGCAGAAATCTGTGCTTCATAACCATAGCTTAGGAAAAAGATACGTAATTGATTCTCTCAGTGGTGAGTTCTGCTCACCAATCCATTTTTCTGATTTGTTTATATTTGTCAGAGAACACTGTGTAATGCCTGCTGCCATTCTTCTTACTGTTAATCATCTGGACTGTAATTTAATTGTTCCTTATACTGTTCTGCATTAGAAATCTTAAATAGTATTTTTTGATGGAAGCCAGGCATTTCCCTTGAATACAAGCCAAGATTCTGCAGCACATGTTTTAAGTAAATGATCTGCATGTGATACTAATAATTTTGAGTTTCTCTTTCTCAGTCTGTAATAGGCTTTGGCACAAATCTGTACTTTCCTATGTCTTTTCAAAATTATTTCTAGGGCTCTTCAAAGGGGAGAGTTATAACTCATTTTTATGATTTGGCCTCCATGCCAGAAAGCTGCTCACTTGCATGAAAATAACATGCTTGCCTCTACCATCCATGAATACGTTCAAGAGAAACTGTGTTCTTTGTCTTTGTACTCCCTCCTGCTGTCAGAAGCTTCCAGAATTGAAATCACTTGCAAGTGAAAATCCTTATTCTCCTGTTTCTCAGTCACATGAATTAGACAATTGCAAATAAAGAGGTTGCTTGGGCAAATAAAGACTGGAAGACCAGGTCCGTATTACCTACCCCTTAAAGGTCTGCATCTGCAATCACTCAGCTTCAAATTTTACCATCAGGTTATCTCATTTGAGTCATGGTTAAATATATTTCCACCTAGTAACAATTAATTCCTGCGGCAGCTGCCTGGTCTCAAATCACATTCTGTACCCATGTGCCTGTAACACACGTAGTTAATTATGACAGAGGACCTGAAAATGCTATTAGAGTCCAGCCACTTAGATATCCTCATTAATTAGCCACAGGGGTATCTGTGATCGGTTACATTGTCCACTTAGTATGATCTGTGTAGCATTGAGTCTGTATAGAGAAAAATCATAAGAATTACACATGGAGAAAGCAAGCATCTAGTTTCTACTCTGTGAAGGAGAAGAATGCCTAAGGTTCTTCAGAAATAGGAGAAAAATTCATTCATGTTGATATCTTATATTTTTGGAGTATCTGATTTGTGATGGAATATCTAAAATATCAATGTTCAATTAATGTATACGTACCTTTCTTCTTGTTACTTGTCGTTAAATGTTACTATGCTTTTTGAGGTATGTTATTGCTCTTTGAGTTCCCTACTGAGTCTTTGAGCAAGGAAAGAGGAGGGAATAACACTAGCTGAGAGATGCACTTACAGACTTGAGAAACTCCCTGCTTTTCACAGGAGACTGTCACATCTTCAGGACATGTTAGTCTTCTTGTGTGTACACGCATCACCTGTTCATGTAGAGTAGGGCTAAGACAGGACCTTCTTTTTGCAAGAAAAGAGGTAGAGGAAGTCAGAATTTCAGCTAGGTATGGTGCAATAAGAGTGGACAAACCATATTTAGGAGCAGAAGTATGCTATGGCATTTTTCCCCCTCTTAAAATATTCTGAAATATAGAGTGTCTCCTCTCCCATTACTATTTCTTTCTATGAGTGCCTCATGTTACATTTGATAAGGAGAGGGGTTTTTTTGGCACCTAGCAAATATGAAACCTGGAATCTGCATGGCTTTTCCACTGAACCTCTTGGAATATCCTTGTAGTTGCTGGAAACAGGCTTTTGGCAATAAGGTCAATAGTGATACTTTCCCCACAATGTTGACAAAGCAACTGAGGTGCAGAAGATTGTCACAATTTGCCCAGGATTACAGAGCAAAGCTGTTATTCCTCAGCTTTTCTCTTGCTCTTTGACATTGTTTTCACCCACTGCCATTAAGTTCTCAGAACATCTTTGAAGTAATCAGCATATGACCTTCCTATGTGATTGCTAATGAGCTTATTATAAGCTACAGCACAAAATTACAGTTGCATATGATTTTTACGTGACTTTACATTGGGCTTTTATTTACATGCAAGCACTTCATGAAATACTGTGGGTTAACAGCTTTGAAGAGCTATTCTCTAATGTTATTTGAAAATATGGAATTCTGTGGGCAGGGAATACTTAGCTTGGCAAAGAAGTTTGATAACTTTTACTTAAAGCAACATTTCTCCCCCAGTCCTTCGTATAGAGAACATGCTAGATGACAATCCTGACAGTAAAACTATGGATTCTGTAGAAGTTAGGTGTACCCAAACAGTGTGTAGATCTTGTGCTAGCTCTCTGTATAGGGATAAATATCAGTCTTAATCCTAAAATGACAGCTTGATATCAGAAGAACATGGAACTATTTAAATAGTGAAGCATTTCTTGCTAAATTCCCAAAGATTTCCCGTAGAATAAATAGCAAAAGTCACTGAACTGTTTTAATCCTAAAATAGAAAAGAAATTTTCATGTCTGCCAGTACCTGAGAAAAAGGTCAACTAGGAAACTGCAAAATATTGTTCTTACTTCACAAAACAATAATTCTGCAGGCATATGTTTTGCTTTGTTTTCATGTGTTTCTTTCCCTGCTGCCTTTCAAGAGTTAGTGTATTCATCGTAAGCTAAACGTGATGTTTGTTCTTCATGTTGTTTCTTCTTAAGGATCAAACTCCACAATAGGAAGAATCAAGCGGAACTAACTGCACTAATATTACCCTTGGATGGATTCTGGGAGCAGCTGATTTATTCTGTTCCATTTTCACTAATTAGCTCATTAGGTTCCTTCTCCTATCATTGTTCTGATCTTCATCGGATCTCTGTGTTTGCAGTGACTGGATTTTAAATAAAGAACTGAGCACAGATAAAAGGTCACAACTGTTCATTTTTAAATTATCTCAATTTTTAAGCACATCTTTCTTTGGTTTTACTATAAAACCTGTCTGTCGTTGGGAAAAGGAGTGATTCTCAGTGTGAACTGTGAATGACACAGATACATTTCTGTGTGCATTGTTTTCAAGGAGGCAGCAATCGGAACAAGCCTAGTGTGCAGATGCTTCAGTGGAACCAGTACCTCATGACATCTTTATGGCACTCTTGAGCTTGGGACAGCAATGGTCAGAGATTAGAGCAAAGCTGCCAACAGCTGGGAAAGAGTTATTTTTATCACCTGATGTAAACAAATATCGCTTCTGTATGGGATAGATGAGAGACACATACCGAACTCCCTATAACATCACAGATCCCTTACAAACTTTCAGGATAGTGTGGCATAAGTATCATTGCTTATTCTGTCAAAGGAATTTAAGCTTATTTCATCAGAAGAATATTATATGTTCCTCGAAAAAAAAATTAAATTAGTGACATTCCTGTCAAAACAAATCGAAATGGACAAGTAGATTAATTATCCATTCATCATCCACACAGAGCTGCAAATGGTTTGGAGTTACTATGCAATTATTATAAAATTGTCCAAGTGTGAGACAGATTAGGTCTGCGGGTTTTTTTTTAATTTTATTTTCCAATACATAGTTATACAGCAGTATGCTAGATGACCAGCTAAGTCTGTTATTTATTTGGCTTTTGTGGAGCTACCCTGACCTACATGAGCATGAGAACCAGTCCAGTACCAATTAACACATCAGCTAATGTGCCTGAAAACTCTCTTCTTCATTCCTTATTACGTCTAGTATCTTCTTTTCACTTGACTATAAATTATAAATATTTTCTGGTGTAATTCTGTTGGCCAAGAATAGAAATAATTATTTATTATCATGCTCTCAGCTAATGTCAATATCCCAGCAGTACCATTGTCTTGGATATAGCTGTGGTATATGGAGAAGATTGGTTTGGATAAGGTACATGAATGCCAGCACATAAGCTCCTTGGTTTCTTATGTGCAGTGTGCATGTAAAGGAGCTCTGGCTATGGTATTTTCCTGCTGTAGGGTACTAATATTCCTATGGTGTGGTGGGGAAAACTGACTAAAGATATGCCTGTAGAGTCAGGTTAAGAGACAGGATGTGTTTTCTCAGATACAGCACTGTAGAACTATCTCAGTTGTGTGTCCATCCCTGCAGATATGCTCTGCAAATCAGGCTGAAATTGGCATGTGAAAAGGGATGAGCCGTATTTCTTTTACTGCCTGATGGGTCTCATTCAGTTTCCACCGACATGGCACGCAAAAAAGCTGTAATTTTTCTCTCTGGGACTATATAGTGTATACTCCTGACATCTGTGGAATGGGGATGCTAGAAATGATCTTTATGAATCCTTTTGGAATGTGCAAGTGAGAAGTACTACACCTCAGCCAACAGTTACAGTAAAATAAAGTCAGTCACCAGTTGATCTACACTGCAGTAAAACACTAGTTTTTCAAAAGGTAAAATAAAATCAAGAAAATAAAGTTAATAAAATAAAATCTATAGAGTAAAATCAATATTATAAATGTAAGCTCCATCATTTGATTTATAGTATAGCAAAATGCTAGTACCATTTTAATTGCCTGGCTGGATGACTTCAGTGCATATTACAAAGAAAGAAACATCTCTATTATTTGCAGCTCTGTGATTATGTAGGGCAGGGAACAGTAAGAACAGTTGTGTGCCTGTTTGTGTTAAAAACAAAAGTGTGTTTAAAAAAGTGTGTGTTGGCTGTAACAGCACAGAATTAATATTTACTGTTTGAACTGTGACTCAATGGTATTGCAGGAATCATTCTATATGCCCACCAATATTTGAGGTTCCGAGGTGGTGGATTTGTATTTCTGTTGCCAGGCTGAACACTGATCCATGACACATATGTCCCATATGGAAAGCACAGCTTCCAGGGGTTCACTCCACTCAGTTACGGGTAGTCCTGAGAAAGTGTCTACCATGTGCTGCAGTACTAAAGAGCTGGACTCTACTAACAGTTCTTGTCTAAGCCCTCTCCTTTTCCCTACAAGAAGAAAGCAGGATGCACGAAGCATGTGCAGTGTTTGGAGGGGATGGAAGAACAAACGACCTCTGAGTGGAGGAGCAGGTGACAGGCTGCCAGCAAAGAGAAGGAAAGGAAAGCAGCATGTGATAGGAAACCAGGTAAAGCAAAAGAGAGGAAAGAGTGAGAGCTCAAGTTTATTGCCTAAACTGGTAAGGTTCATAGGTACATTCCTGTATGTTGTCTGTCACACAGAGGCACTTCACTCCTCTTAGAAACCAACTCTATTTAACACCTTACTTCATTAAAAATTTATCAGAGTCCATTCTCAGACTACCATCTTATTCATGCTGAGCCACTTGGATTTTGTTACATTAGTAAAATCTATATAATACGAGCAATATCAGAATAAAGTGACAGAAAAATCAGAAAGCCTGGTTCTGCAACCAGCTTCATCACTCCCTTTTGAGAAACAGCCATCCTCCTGCTTGTTTGCCCTGTGTATAAGGACACTTTCTTTTGGAAGGATCTTCAAGCTCTCTGCTTGATGCAGTGGGTATGTCTTTTAACCAAATCTTTTGAGTTGACTTCTCCTTACAGAGCAAGGGAAGACTACTTTCCAGAAGAACATTGTTTGTTGTTGAATTTTGATGAATCATATTTGGATTTGGGGTTTCATATTTCTTGGGAAAATCTAAGTGAGGAGAGCAACAGTTCATTCTCAAGTCAAAGTGAAATATGGATGACATTTTGTAATTCTCTTGTTGCTCTTCTGTCTGGGAGATAATGAATAAAGAAAAAAAAATCCAGTGGGGGCATTTTGGTCAGTTTCATCAAAAGTTGAAGTGTAAGTTCTTTTGTTTTTGCCTGGTCTCTGTAGATTCTTTTCTGATTAAATGTTTTGATAATGTGAGACAAAACAGCTTTCTAACATGTTTGGCATATACTGCATATTTAATCGCATGTTCTATATTGCATATAGTGCAGGCAATGGCAGTTTCACAGAATCTATGGGATTACTTTCCCTCATACCCTCCTCAACAATCATGCTGATGTTGCTTCTTCCATCGCCTGACATGAGCATGGGAATCAGAATAATTTTTCTCTTCTCACCTTCTTCATTTAAATTAAGAAATTACATGGATTTCACACGTTTCAGAAACGTTTTCGAGATGGTGCTTTTGCAGCAAGAACAATCGTGAGTTTTATTTTAAAACCTAATCCCTGTTTACAGTCTATCAATTAGTCATGTGTTTAAAAACAAAAAGAGGGGGGAGGGGTGGCGAGAGGAATAAAAGAAGACCCAAGCACTCCAAAAGTCTGGCATTCAGCATCAGTGCAAGTTTTATATGTGTGCAGGCAATAACAGGGAAAGATTGAACTACCTGCCTACCGTCTCTGGTTGCTGAAGTCCTGCTTCTCTGCTAAGGCTCCATTTACTTTTAATTTTTTTACCTCCTTATTTTACATGGATTATCTGAGGACTTATTTCAGGTTTGGGCACTTTTAAGAGCGTTTATGTTGTCTGATTTACTGGCTTGTGTAGATGAAAATACCATGACTTAAGCTTTACAACTAAAAATATTCTTGCATATAAAATATTGTCCAAGCCAGCCCGAAGGTCACAGAGAACTGTTCTGAGGCAGTATGTATAGAGCAAGCAGCACTCGGTGCAATCACTCAAAATTATATTCTAAATCTCTTATTGCATCAGTGTCCCAGAGGTAAAGAGCATTTTAATTCTTCAAAAAATAAACATTAATTTAAAATGCCTGTTTTGTACTGGTGCTACCTGAATGATTTTCAGTTGATTTAAAAGCATTTAACAATAGATTTTCTCTTCCATTTTTTTCCACTGTATATGGGTTTCTTTGAATTAAAAATATGCAGTTTCTTTACCTCATCTTTTAACTCTAGATTTGGGGTTTTTTTGTATTATTATTTCAGTAGAAATCTGGTATTTTTCCCCTTTATGAAACTTTTAAAATGTTTCCCCCTTGCTAGTAAATGCAAAAGGTACTTTCAATCAAGGCAACATTGTTCACCTTGGTTCATCTATGCTAGTTGTAGTAATCTGTGTTGATTCAGAGCCATCTCCTGCCGATAAGTCTGCAAAAGAGGTTTTCTGGGGACAGAAGACGAATCCTCAGTATTATTCCGTTGCTTCAGATACTGAATGTTCCCAAGAACATTAACAATGCAGACTAGTAATATCTTTCAAAAGGTACACTATGCGTCTGGTTTTCTGACCCTGAAATACACTCTGCACAAGCCTTATTCATAAATAAATGGAAAACATTCTGGATACTTAGTGATATTGATGCTCTTAACTCATGATGAGTGGAAACATGCTGTAGGCTACATTAAATCTCATTTCTTGACTGATGCCGTCTGCTTTTCAAACAAGTCAGGTATATTCTTAGTGACCTCCACTCTCTGTTCAGCAAATATCATCCCATAATGCACCACTGCTGAAAAATTAACTGCAAAATGGATATAAATTCTTATGTAATTGTCCGTATGGTTCTGGTCCCTGTTCATAGCATCACAGAATCAGCATAATTTAGGTCTGGAAAGACCCTTGAGATCATTGAGTCCAACTATTAGCTTAGCACTGCCAAGTCCACCACTAAACCATGTCCCTAAGAACTTCATGTAAGTGTCTTTAAAACACCTCCAGGGCTGGTGAATCCACCATTTCCCTGAGCAGCCTGTTCCAATGCCTGACGACCATCTCAATGAACAATTTTTTTCTGATATCCAATCTAAACCTCCCCTGGCACAACTTGAGGCTATTTCCTCTCATCCTGTCACTTGTTACTTGGGAGCAAAAGACCAACCCACAGCTCGCTACAACCTCCTTTCAGGTAGTTGTAGAGAGTGATAAGATCTCCCCTCAGCCTCCTTTTCTCCAGGCTAAACGGACCTAGTTCCCTCAACTGCTCCTCATAAGACTCATGCCCCAGACCCTTCACTGGCTTCTTTGCCCTTCTCTGCACTCTCTTCAGCACCTCAATGTCTTTCCTGGAAAAGGCAGGAAGAGGCAGTAAAAGGAGTACATAACCAAATGCATTCCAGTTGGATTCAGTTTTACTTGTTTCTGAATAACTATTTTCACTATTGTTCCAGATCTGCTCCTCAGGAATTAACAACTGAGGAAAGTCCTAATATTTTAATTAATATATGGATATATTTCAGAGCTGAATACTAGCTGTGCATGTGCAGATGGCCATCTCCACTGTGAACTGTTATGCTTTAGTTTGAGCAGAAAAACATGGAATAACTCTACTGGAATATAAATGTCTCTGTGGACAATCAGCTTACAGAAAACTGTTGCCTGTTCTGGCAGAAAGGAAGGTAAACCTAATTATTCATGTCCTATGAGTGGCTAAGATGAATGGGAAGCAGCAGATCCTGCAAATTTTTCTGCTACCTGAGAATTAATGTCTCAGAGATAACTGACGTTTTTGTTAGCCTTAGCTTGCAAACCCACAAAACTGACAAGAGCTGGGGTTTGGGTTTCCTAACACCAAATATGGTGTAGACCTCAACATTTGTCATCCTCTTGACTTTTCATGATGAGGACTTTCTGCTTGCCACTGTCCCTTGCCACATGACATGAGAGCTGTGCTCTGTGAAGGGTGTGGAAGAAAGAACTGTTGAAGGGAAAGAGCTGGAAGTCTTACTTCTGCTGAAGTGAGTAGTGGGTTCGGTTCTGCTGCTGACACTGCCAAAACCTTCTTCCTGGACAGTAGAGGGAAGGAAAAGTTTCCTCTCACAGTAATGCTTTCCTGCAGGATGCAGTAAGAAAAGAAGGACCTGGATTATAGCTAGGAGATTAAGGAGGAATATATTTCAGGTAAAGGACCATCACTCTTCTGGTATAGCAAATCTGATTCAAACCACAGAGGAGCTGCTAAATTTAATAAATCATAGATTTCTATCATCATATTCAGGACAGAATTTCCACATTCTACTTTGGCTCTCCTGTGTTCCCATGAGACCTATGTTTTCTGTAGAACATATAAAGGGATATGACTTAGACCAGTTAAAAAAGCCTACATTTTAACAATGCAGTATTAATAAGAAGAAAATATTTGGGATCTGCCATTGATTTTTGTATTTGCAACTGATTTGTTTCTGCAGCATGAGATGTGAGCAGGTATTTTTCTAAAGAATTATTTTTAAATTGTATACAAGAAGATTATCTGCAGGTCTTCTGGAACCTAGTTAATTGATCAAAGTGACAGTAGATAACACTAATGATAGGGCAGCAACACCTGACCAGTGGATGTATTCACCACAATGTTCGGTTTCTTGCGGTCCTACAGTACAGGAAGAATGAGAATCTAGATCTTATGAAACAGTTTTAATCTCTATACTTCTATAATTTCAGAATTTTAATGTTCCAATTCCTAAGTGGTACCAGAAACTGCAGGATCTTAAATACCAGTGCATAATTCTCACAATTACCTGCATTTAATAGCTGATACTTGAATACAAGTAATTGACTTTTCTAGCTGGGAGGAATCACATGACAGTCATAGCAGTGTTTCCTTGCTTTCCCTAATGAACTCTTTAGTAACTTGGCCACTTTCCATAATGTTAACTAAAGTACTGCTTTACCTATGCCACTGCCTGATTGTCATGGCTTTTAATCTACTGTGCACCCATCATGTGCATCCTTCTGTACTACTACTTCAATTTCAGGAAGGTCTAGTGTGGTTCTTTGGGGCAAAGTTATTCATATTAAATATTTATACCTGATTAAACATATATAGAAAAATAAATCATACTCTTGGAATGTTTTGGGGCCCAATCCATCTTATATATGTAACATTAGCAGGAGAGATGCACACAGTTGTAATTCGATCTAACAGTAGAAGCCAATACTATCTGAACATTTTCTGTCCATCCATTTTGCAATAACACCACGGTATCTGCAACTTTCACCACACATCTAATTTTATCAATATGGCATATGCTTACATGTTACAGTCAGTGGAAACTTCACCCTTATTTCTATGGAGCCAGAATGTCTCTGCAAAATTCCAGCTGCCAGCTGTCCCAAAAAAGCAGGAGCTTCCTTTCCCTTAACCTTGTGCATATGATAGTCCAATGTTCCTTTTGAATGATTAGTTATTGTCAGGCATTCATTTCCCATAAGGAAGCTGATGTATCAGATTTAAGATGAAACATCATCATTCTTTGAAGTGAATTTAATAATGGGATCTAATGTTTTATTTATAAAGCATCCTTGTTTAGTAACAGTAATAAAAAGGACGTCTAAGAAGAATAATTCTCCAACACTTTGTGGAACTTGAAAGCTATGTGTCATTTAAAGAGTGTCTCCGTCAGGCTCTAACTCAGCTATCAACATTTCCTAGCTTCAGGTAGCATCCTTAGCAGCTGTCAGCCTAGCAAACCCTTACCAGGTGGCCTATACAGCTGACTTCACCTCCCTGCAAATATATAGGGGAATCTCAGTTGTTTCTCATTGCTATTCAGCCAGTTACTGGATTATATGGCCTTCAGTTTTTATTTTATTGTCCCTGTCTTTGGCTCTGTCCTTATCTGTCTATCAGCATCTGCACCATATTCTCCCAATCCATGATTGGGAGAATGATGGTTCTTACCATCATTAAGGACAAGGAATTACTGGAGGGAATCCAGTGGAGAGCTACAAAGATGATGAGAGATCTGTAGCACCTTTCTTATGAGGAGAGACTCAGAGAGCTGGGTCTGCTCAGCCTGGAGAAGGCTGAAAGGGGATCTTATTGATGTTCATAAATAACTTAAGGATGGGTGTCAAGAGGATGGGACCAGACTCTTTTCAGTGGTGCCCAGCGATAAGACGAGGGGCAATGGGGACAGACTGAAGCATAGGAGGTTCCATCTGAATATGAGGAGAAACTTCTTTACTTTGAAGGTGCCAGAGCACTGGAACAGGCTGCCCAGAGAGGTTGTGGAGTCTCCTTCTCTGGAGACATTCAAAACCTGCCTGGACACCTTCCTGTGCCATCTGCTCTGGTGAACCTGCTTTGGCAGGTGGATTGGACTAGATGATCTCCAGATGTCCCTTCCAACCCCAACCATTCTGTGATTCATTGTTGTTCCTGATCTTGTTTTCTGTCACACTGATCCTGATACCTCTTTCTGACTGACTTTCTTAGCCCCTCTTTTGTCATGCCTGCCTCTGGCTATGAACCCTGCATTTCTTTGTGGATGGTGTTTCTCACTTTTTACTTGCCTTCAAACTTCACCTGGCCTTGCAGCATGTGTACACCTCTGCCTGTGCACCTTAACAAGACCTCTCATAACTCTTTTGCTTGACCTTTTAGCTTTTCTTTCTGATTTGGCCAGATTTTTGCTCCTGCTTCTTCTCTAGGTCCTATATTCTAGTTGGAGCACACTGACACTCAAAAGTTTCCCATCCCCAAGAACTAGCTTAATTTATGTTGTCAGTTAGCCTTCAAGTTCCAACTCCAACAGTAAATGAGAATGAAACTCAGAGTATGTCAGTGTTTTAAAGGTAAAACAAGAAGAAAGTTGAGCAGATTTGTGTGAAGGACTGTTTATATGTATATATATGTGAATTGACTAGATATTCTCCAGATCTTCTTCAGACATTTTCTATTTTCATAGCAGCAAGCCAGTAAATGTTCTCAATATTTTTTTCTACAACATCATTTTTCAGGCCCAGAAGGACCCGTACAAGAGAGCCTTTTAATGTGGATGAGGTCTCAGGCATTTTCTGTCTGCTTCAGAGCTTATTTTAGACCAACATTAAGTGCAAAATCTAATTCTGCTGAAGTGAGGAAATGCTCCAAGCTAGGAGATGATAAAATTATCAAATTCCACTCTTTTCTCAGGATAGACTGTGGTTTTCTGAGAAAACAATGCTGGCTGAGTATTGAATCACAGTTGTCTCCACATGGTTGCATATAGAAAGCACTGATCTTGTATAAACTCTTTTGCTGGATCAAATTTATTTGAGAAATGTTTGTGGTGCCTTTGCATCAGGCAGCTTTATATCAGATTTACTGAGTCCTTCTGACCTTACATTAAATCAATAATGTCTGTCATTGTGCAAAGTATATACAATCATGATGTCAAATTAATTTCCGTAAGGGTGCATTCTGGGTAATTCAGTAGGAATGTGTCAAGCTGCCTGTTCTAGATCTGGATCAAATTTATACTGCACTGTGTTCCCATGTACTTGTGGAAGCATAAATGTCATTAGCAAATAACTCAGAAGTTCCTAAAATATAGCTGCAAAAGACAAAATTTCTGGCAGAATCCAGTTGCTGTGATAACTGCATGTATATTCAACAAGTCTTGCTAAAACAGACTTTGTATAAACATCAAGGTACAATACATTAGAAGGCTACCTCTGTAGTCCTAAGATCACTGAGGAAAGCAATGAAGGTGCATTCATTTGTTACTATCCTTGGGACATGGACATAGGCAGGGAAGATGGATATTTTCCATGTTGAAGCGTAATGCAAATTTACCATCTTTAAGGGTTTTCTCTAGGAAAAAAAAAAAAAGTCTGCAAGAGCATATTATTGTCTCTGTTCCTTAGATGTAGGTTTCATTCATAGATGGAAATATGGAACTTCAGTATTTCAGTGGATTAGCCTTAATCTTTACTCTGAGAATTATATTGGTGTGTTCTTCAGGAAATTGAAACAGTTTTTAGATTTTTACAAAAGAGCTTTTGTGGAGGTGCTGAGCTGGAATAAATCACTCACATTTAATGGAGACTATATAAAACATTTCCTTTCTCTTAGTAGGAAGTCATGGGTAGATATGTTGCAGGATGAAGAAAACAATCCCTTACCCTGCTCACCCTGAAAAATTATTGGTACAAATCCAGAAATACTTCTGTCTTTAAAAATGATTGTTTTAACTTAAACTACCTTACATTAAGAAAGCTCTGCAACACAGGCTGTACCATTTCTGGGTTAGTTCAGAATACAGAGAAATTAATCTCTTCCTGCAAAGGTGCTTTCTTTTTTTTTCTTGTCAGGTGCACTTATCAAGATACATAATGTGTGGATATTGGTACAAATGTTTTTAAGTTCTCTGACATCTGGCCTATGGTAGCTAGCCTAAAGGACATGAAAACTGTTTATTTAAATGTCTGATGTCAACATGATTTCTATAAAGGTTTACACAACAGACAGTAAATAGAGGATACTCTTGTCAAATTAAAAGAGGTAGTTGAACCTGAGCAATGCAAATGCTGTTATGCAGCTCCCCCTTTAATAAAATTAAGTAGGAAAGTAAAACAATTAAAATAGTAGCGTGCCCTTGTACTAGAATTTGCACTCATTCGATCTTTTTTTGAGGAACTAAAAGACAAACTCCTAAAAGAAAAGAAAAAAATCAAAAGGAGTTTGTGTTGCTTCAATTTGGCGTAATTAAAATAATTCTGAAGGTGCTGTAAGCTGAGTTCTACAGCCCCTACAAACTGGCTCATCTATTTCAACAGGCTTGAGAAGAGTCTTGCTAGAAATCCAAATAAATATAAAACTTTGCAATATCTCTTGAGAAAACCAAATAAAATACGTACAGAGGGAAAAACTTCAAATAAGATAGATCAGCCTAGCTGTGCTATGTTTACAAATATAAACTACTACTATTACTACTACTACTAATAATAATAAAGCAAACAAAAACAAAACAAAAAACCCCAGACAAACAAACAAAAAAGTCACAAAAAAACCCCAAACAAACAAAGAAAAAAAACCACAACCACCCTCGGAATGTTTAAGACCTCCAAAGATAAAAAAAATGGGCTCCCAAAAGACAGAGTTAAGTGTTCTTTTTTAGTACTGCCAAATGTAGCAGACTTTCTCAGTCCTTCTTAGGCAAATGCTCGTTTTATGGTTTAAATCCCAACATTTTCAGTCTTTGACTAAATGAGAAATAAATCTCTTGAGTAAATATTAAGAGAAGTACACAGACAAGAAATAAAATACTCAATATGAGTGGTGAAAAGATAAAAAAAGTCAGCCTGGAAGGCCATAAACAAAACCAAGAAACAAGCTCATGTTAAGTGTTTAATTCAGTTTGGAAATATTTACTAATTCTGTGGGTTTGAAGTTTAATTATTTCCTATAAAAAGTTTGGAGGAAAAAATATATGATAAATGAAATAGGCTTCCATATTTGCTTTTCATACAGTTCTCTTCCTAAATACACAATATGGAAAAGTACCTATTTGTACTCATATAGAAAGAAAGCTGTCAATCAAATGAGTCATAATAGTTCTCTTAGTATAGTTTTACATATGAAGGAGAAAGTAATCGATGAAGTAACCTGATTTATTTTAGCAGATTTACCGGGCTGTACAAAGCAATGACTTCCAGACCTCTAGCTCAGGCTAAACTCGCATCACAGTACTGGATGTGTTTGTGAAGTAAGTATCCACCACAGGTCAAAAAGCAATAAGAGTCTAACAGGAAATAATAAGAAAACAATATAAACCCAAGTCTACCCTCTGTACAAGTTGCTTTGGATGAACATGCTAGGCAATCTATGCTTGAAGTTTCTGGGAACTGAAATTTTTAACTTTTTACTTTTGAGAATTTTGCTTTGTGATATTATAGGCTTGGAAGCTCTGAAGAAAGAATATCAAATGATACAGATTAGTTTGTGGGGACTGTGTTTACAAAATCAACCAAATCTAAGATTATATAATACAAAATAGAAAAAACAACTGAATGACAGAAAAATACATTATGAGTTAAACCATTCAGGTAACAGACCCATATTTATCTTAAGAAAGACTGCTACGGATCAAATATGGTACATCTGTGAACAGTGTCAGAAAACAACACTTAGCTCTATCTTTTAAGTTCAGAGTCAATTTTTTTGCTCAAACACTCTAGTAAAGTTAGAAATACAAATTTCTAACAGAGACTATTGTGGGTTTTACATAATAACTACGTGTTCAAGCTCCTGGCCTTTGAACTTAATTCTGTTGTTCCCATTTGTTAAATAACATATCCTGTTAAGATAGTGAATTACACTTAAGAGAAAGCTGATATTAGAATCATAGAATCATAAAATCATTTTGGTTGGAAGACACCCTCAAGACAAAATCTTAGTTTCCAGTAACAAGAGAGGAATGCTCTCTGACTGTCCCTCAGTCTGAAAAATGCTGTTTCTTCAGCATGGTATTTAATTTGTTTGCACCAGGACTGCAAAACTAATACTTGAATGAGGCTGGAAAAGATGATTTAGCAAATAATGGCCCTGAGAGCCAGTATTTCCTGACCTCACAGTAGCAGTAAGTTGCAGATCTGCCAAAGGCATCTGAAAGGAATGGGAGATTATGATGGTTATCAAGAGTTCTGTGCAAAGCCTGTCCTAGTAAGAGCAGGTGCATTTCCTGTAACCGTGGCTGCTTTTTTCATGTGGAAGTAATTTTTATGTACATGTCTGTATTGTCACTAAATCTCTCTCTCCTTTTCCTCCTTGTTTCTTGATATTTAAAGTGCTTTAAATATATTTTCTGAATAGTGAGAGCATAATTTTTGGCAAAGGTTTGGCAGCAGGAATGTTTGGATTATTGCTCACTTCGATCACTATTGATACAAATCAAGTAGATATTTTATGAGCTATTCATATTTCTCTAATTTGCAGTGAGGTTCAACTCTGAAGTTATTCCATTTAAAGAAAAAACTGTGACTTTCAATGATTACCCAGAATTGGCAGCTCAAATGTCCAGTTAAAAATAGAAGTTTCAGGCCTAGTAATGTCTTAGTAAACAGTTAAAATCTTGGTCTCCTTTTAAATCCTTTATTCATTCTAAGTCAGTATCACTGTCAAAACTTCAAGCTCAGGTCTGCCTTTTTCCTGATTAAATTAGGCATTGGTTCTTTCCACTTTTATCCAAATTGTAAATAACTGTGGTGCAGTAGCACATTTCAAATGTGGAGAAAATGCTGCCAATTTCATACAATGATTATGAAAGAAGTCTGTCCATAGTTCACTGGCTGTCCTCCAGCGTATAGATGATGGCAAATCATGCTATTGGGTTTTACAGCACAGAGGTTTATCACTATTTTGTTTACCAATTGTGTTCATATGAATTTATTATGTGCTTTTTTTTTTTTTAATGTTTCTTTATAACACAGATTGGCAGCCTTTGCAGTGTGGGGGGTTTACTCTGTCCTTTTCCTAGTCATTAAGATACAGATCCATAAAGTGATTTAGATGTGCCAAGCTGATTTTAGAGGCCTAGTTTCCAGAGTAGAAATCATATATCTAGATTAGACAACTACATTTCCTAGTGCATACAGGTACCTGAACACATAGGACCAGAATTTAAAGTAGCCAGGCAGTGCCTGGTGTGAAGGGCTGGCATCTGTAAAACAGCAATAGGAAACATGGGAAAGGTCTGAAATTTTGTAAACCTGAATTAATTAAATTCATGATACCAGGATTCACAGCATGAAACCATATGTTGGATTTAAGTGGTTTCTATGTTTTCTCTCTGTATGTTGAGTAACCAGTTTATTCCTAATCTGTTGGAAGTGGTGGTGGTTAAATAACTCAGCCAGGATGGGAGAATTCACTGCTCACTGCTGCCAGCAGTCAGAGCTACTGTTCTCATCTTCATGGAGAAAGTCCAACCTGCAGGTTCTGGAGAGTAAGCCTGGTCCTTCTATGTCTGTCTGCCCCACTGAAGGAGTAATGTGAATTCCTAAGGCCAGAGATCAGAGGTCATTCACTACGTGGGGGGAGTCAAGAGATGAGAACACTTTGCTGAGAAGTGGGAAACGGTCTTCAGCCCTTGCACTGAGCAGGGCATTGTGCTCTTTTATCTCCTTCCTGGATAAGAGGTGTAACTGTGAAATTACTGTATAAAAATGGTCACTGAAAACATAACCACCAAAGAACTGTGGGTTTCCTTAGGAAAGAGAAGTGGCATTAGCTGCAGTGTTTTGTGCTGAACTCAATACTGTCAGCATGTGTCAAATCTGCTTTTACAGGAAGCTCCTTGGGGTTTTAGGTACCTGGTTTCCTAGTTTGTGGTTTCCAAACATATTTACATATAAAAAGAGGGACCTGGACATCATTAACAGGTCTATTACAAATGATAACGTGAGCACATACAGCCTAAGCCAGGCAGGAAAGCTGTGGCTTGTATTCATGGCACCTGAATTCTCCCTCAGATGTGAACATTTTACTGAACATTGGGAGTGTAGCCTCACAGTACAGAAACACTGCAGCCAGTCTTTCTGTTTTAAGTATTTGATTCTGAGGTCAAAGTTTGAATCCTTGGTCAAAGTTCAACTCCTTGGTCAAAGTTCTTATGCTGGAATTAATTTCAGGGTCAGAGGGATTCTCATCTCAGTTAGTCAAAGATTTCCCCACCCTAACTTTTTTCTGATATCTATGGTTTACATTTGAGGAAAGGTTCTTCTTGCTCTTCACTGGGCTTTTGAACAAGTCCTACAATCCAGAATAAGAATTACTAATGCTGGTTTGAGAAAAGTAAATGGCTTCATGCCAGTCTTTCCTGTCATTTTTTCAACTGTCAAATGATTACAGGAGTCAAAATTTCATATGGAAGAGATGACTCCAACTCAACCATCATAATACATTTTTGACACTAGTAATGAATTTAGGGCTTATTTTACATTTAAGAATCCGAAAAAATCTACAAACAGAGGATTCTCTAAACACTGTGTTTAAGATTGTCTGTAAATATTTTGCGGATCAAATGTTCCACACCACTCAGGCCTGGAACAATATGAAATATGTGGCAGTTCCTGGGTTTTAAGGAAGTAATTGCAATCATGCATGTGTGTGATTTTTCTACCAAAACTGGATAACAGTAACTACCGTAAGTATTAACAATTAGCACAAATCATAAGAAAACATGTTTGAATATCCAAATAAGTATTAGTTGTACCCATGACTTGTATTAAATGTGAGGAATGGAAAATTTGGCCTAAAATGAACTATCTTATGCAAATAAGGCAATCTCTTCTGTGTTTAACTATGCCTTGACTATGTAGTTCAAATGACCTTACTTATGTTAATGTAATTTATAGATTTCTTTCTGAGAGCATTTGGCAGGGTTTGGGAACAGTATGCAATTCACAATTAAATGAGTTTCAGAGCATCACTTCCTATTAACCATGATACACACCATTGCATAGAAAACATCTTAATCACAGTTATATAATTGCTCTTTGTTTGCAGCAATGCCCACACTGTGCTTCCTGTTTTTTTTCCACAGACTTGCCCAGCTCTTGCTTTAAGCAGCTTGGTGCAATGCTGACCAGAGGAGTGATAGGCACCAATTTGCAATAGCTGATTACAATAGGCCAATGGCTCACTCCAAGCAGTATAGCAAAAGAGTATAGCAGATGACTTAAGTGGAATAGGGCCAAAGGTCTTGGGGATGAGCTAAGGGAGCTGCCCCATGCACAGTGGAGGCAGACACAGGAGAGAATCAGAAGAAAATATGGTTGTGTGGATGAATGAGTGGGTGGATGAACTGCCTTCCCTGGTAAGCAGAAGCTGGACATGCTTGGGTGGTGTGCAGTCCACAGGCTTTCTCCCTCAGTGCAGTGGCATGTGGTGTACAGTCAGAGCTGCAGAATCCAACTGACAGTACCCAAACTGGCAAATGCTAGGTTGTCATATGTGAGTGGTGGCTGCCAGCTTGGACAACAGATACTGAGACTGAACAGAGAAACTTCCTTCAGAGCTCGAAGCCTGAGATGCTGCACTGGAGCTCAACATAGAAGCCTCAGCAGCAAGAGGTGTAACAGATTCCTCTTCTGCAGATAGCACTAGAGTTCACACTGCAATACATCCTCATTACAGTGGTTGGCAATTGTCTTCTGAGGGGAAAGATTTTCTTATTGGGTTTTTCAGTTTGGAGCAACTTGGGTAAATGATACTTATGATTTTCATTTTGATGCATGGTGGTGAATCCCCTTAAAATATGTAGCAAGTATAATCTCTGTCCCTGCTTAAGAAAAATGGAAAATTATGTGATACATTTTTCATTTAAAAAAGATGCCATGAATAATTCTTAAAAATTTTTTTAAACTCAGGATTTGTCTTATCTGATAAAAGTTTTGGGTTAGGTTATTGGTTGGATTAATATAGCATGCATTTTATTTACTATATAACAGAGGATATTATCTACGCTGTTGTTCCCTAATGATGTAGATCTAGTTTATAAAGATATTCTTTCTAGTTAGTAGCATACAAAATGCAGAGGAATATAAGATAGCAATTAGAAGAAGTTATCTCTATTTACAGAAGTGAATATTTTTAACTGTATCTTTCTTAAAATACATTCCTTAGCCTTATGCCAATTAATTTTTATAAATGCTATCAAATTTTCTCAAATAATCCAATGAAATACCCATTGCACGTCTCTGACTGTAAATTGAAGCAATATAATAGTGGCAGGCGTCTTTGTTCCAGAGTCAGGCATTGTATTACAATTGCATTTTCATTGTTAGAGGGAAGATATGTCATCGTAGTATGCAGCAGTTTTTACTGCTTTAGGAGCAAGTGAACTCTGCACTATGGATTCAGTCACTCTTCTCAGCAAGAGAGATAGTTGAAAAGGAAGAGGAAAGATGACACAGTTAAAAGAGATCTTGGATTTAATATTCTATGCTGCTATACATGAACAATTCACTCAAGCTGTTCTGGGTTTCAGGCACTCTACCTGGGAAGTATTCAGCTTACCTATTTCATTGTACTATAAATAGGTTCTTAATGCACAAAGGAACTTTAAGAGTCAGAGAGAAAATAGAGAGGACAATGCATCATGTTTAAACTGCAAAGTATATATATCTGTCGTATTGAGCACTAAGAAAGAAAAAAGTGCACCCTCCAGAGATTTTTCTTGCTTTAGTCTTCAGCATTCTGTTATACTATTTACTGAATTAAAATATTGACAAACAAATCCACAAACAATTCTGAACTTCCTAAGTGAGTTTTTACTGAGCCATCATCGTGGAGCGTGAATGATCTTAGGTCATCAGTCAAGACCCATATTTCATTTATTGTTGCTGGTGCCTCATGACCCACACCCTTGCCCATGCCTCATGGCACATTTCAGTCACTTCAAGCTTCACTAGACCTAATCATGCTACTGATCCTGGGCTGATGGTCAGAGGAGAAGGTAGATACTTGTTTGGACCTCGGCGGTTGAAAGCATACCACCTACCTTTGACACCATGTTTCTCCTGTATTCCCCTTTTTGGTAGGATTTAGCCTGAATTACCCTATATAAAAATGGAATTGACAATTTTGTTTGAACCTCTATACTTTTTTTTTTTTTAAGGGGGGACTGATATATAATATATATATTTATACATAATAGATTTGTTGCTATACACGTTTGTGCTAAACATTATTGAAATGGATAACAGGTTATTTTCAGCAGTCTTAGCAAAGACTTGTTAATTCACAGCCTGTCTGAAAAAATACACGGTGACTCTGACATTCCATTTTTTCTATTTATAGATAAGCATATGGTAAGTTTAATAAAATATTCGAGAGCAGAGAATAATTTTTGTGGTTAGTAACTTTACTCCAATTTCAGTTAAACTGTGATATGAGATTAAGATCATGCTTGGGTAAATGAAGTGACTAAACTCAGTGTGTTTTCCTTAAATTTGTGATTTAAAAGTATTAACTGTTTATTGATTGAATCTACTATTTCCCTATATTACATTGTCAAGTAGTGAAACCACTTGAACTTTTACTATGCAGTATCTGTTGATGAGTAAATGGTTTGTGTAATTTTTCCATGAATATGTTAATTGTTTTTGCTCCTGGTATATCTGCTTTGGGAAATAGCCTCTTAAAAACAAAACAAAAACCACCAAAAGAATACACATAATTTTTCTTTAGGAAATACCTGGAAATTTAACTAATTAAAACATAGAAATGCATAAATACAATACCGCATTATATGAAAAGCTAAAGTTATAGTGAAACCAATGACAGTAGGATTAATCACTCAAAATTTTAATTCTTTCATTTGGAAAGTTACATCATCACTTTGCTTTGCATCAGTTTGCGTTTCATTGAGCTATATGTGCTTGTTTAATTATTCTGTGTTACTAAGGACAGAACTGTACCTCCTTCCTTTTAGATTTCAACTCCTATTAATTAATCTTCAGTGTCAATTACTTCTTCAACCTTCTTGAACACCTAATCCTGTCCTATGGAACTGTCCTGATTCACAGTATTGAAGACTGGGTACCTGAAGTACTCAGAAACTGCTGTGTAGGTACTGAAGAGAAGTTTGATTTTTGTAAGTTTGGAGAACGTGTAACTTCCTGCAGCACCCAGTAACTTTGATGGTACTTGGAATCAGAACAAATGTAGTATAAAACAAAGGATTGTAGTACATCCATCTTAGCCAAAATTGTGTGTCATACAGATCACATTTTCAGCATACTGAAGACTGAAAGAGAAAAAATAGGACAAATATCATGTTCCCCACATTCATTTGTTGTCTCTGCTCACCAGTAAAGGTGATTTTGAAACCCAAAGCACATTTCAGTCCTTCTAGAACTGAACATAATTTCTAGGTTTAAGTAGTGAGTTCAGTTGTCTTCTAAAATTGCTGTTTGGGATGGCAGATGTTTGGAAAGGACTGTTTCCCCTTCCTTCTGACTCCGTTAGCATCAGTTAGTTTTAGCAAAATCAACGTCTTCTGTTTGAGCTATGTGCTGTGGGCTGAAACAAAAACCCCTGGGAGACTATGTGGAGCTGACTAATAAACAAGTCTGACAAATTATCCTCCTCTTTCTTACTTCCTTGAAGTAGCAGTCATTGAGCATGTTTACATGTGAAATGACCAGAATTCAGATTTTTTATTTTAAAATTCTTTTTCCCCCAGTATATTAGAAAGTATGTCAGAAAACAAACAAACAAACAAACAAACAAACACCACAAAAAACCCCTGCTTTCTGAGGTCAGTTCTCACTTTGATCTTTCTTTATTCAAGTCTCCTTTTTGGCTGTCAGTCTGTCTTGTCAGTCATGGTAGCATTTTGTTAGCTGATGGATGATAACTCAGTTATGTCTGCACAATGAGAGAATATGTCCCACAATTTAATCAAATCAGGGTAGAAATAATATTTGATTTTTATCTAAGATCAAAGAACACATGGTTGAATGTCTAATAATGCAATTTCTACTTAATATGCTAGTCAGTGTTATATTCAGTGAAAAGACTACTGGGGTTTCTATTCAGATTGCAACAACCAAAGGCAGAGATTGCATGCAAGAAAGATATACATCCATCCAAAAATATGTCTTTTGCAGTGAAAGAGGCATGTAGAGGTACAGTTAAGGAACCTGAATTATGTTAACCCTGCTGTGTATTTAACAGCTGCTCTATCCAGGGGTTTCTTAACTTGGCCTTCGAAATTAATTTAGTCTAATCTGTATCTGAAAAATATTTATTTGATTTACTGTCATTTACATTTAATTTTATATTTTATTTTCTTTGGTAAATAATATATGAATCTGAAATAATAACAATATCTTAGGGGGCTTGCATCTCTTATTCATACTTCAGAGTTTAACTCTTCTGTAAGGTAACTTTAACTCTTCTGTAAGGTAACTCTCCTCTTTGTTTATAATTAATGAAATGTAAATGTATATGGGAACCATTATGAATATTTTCTTCTCCTCACACTTGGATAAGGTCAGTCTGAATTCTGGGACCGCAGGCATAAATTTGCAATGTGTAAAAATTTGCGTTCTTCATCCATGACATAAAGGCATAATACTTAGAGCAAGCTTACAAAAAAATCTTTATATCACAATAGGAACAGTGGAATATATATGTTTTATTTATGTTATATCCATATATATCCATATATATCCATATATATCCATATATATATTTATGTTATATCCATATGGTCATATTATATAGCTATATGTATTTATAAATTTCTGTATATTCACATGTACCTATGTGACTATGTTGTTTACAAATTAATGAACCCTACTGCTACTATAAAACCACTATTATATGACAATTAGAAGACTGCGAAGGAATGGGGTAGAGCTGTAGGAGGATATGGTAGCTTCCAGGAAGCTGCATCTTAGTTTTACTGAATTTTTAAATTAGGGAAGAAATAGCAGAGTGTATAAATTAAAGCAGAGTTGTGGTCATCAGACATCTACTGCTTCAATGTAGTCAGTGCTGCACTGTAGGCAGCGAAGCCCTTTGAAAGTTATTTACACACAATTTGTTTTTAGACTGTTCTTGACTGTGTATAAGCCAAATGTCTGGTTTTGTAGTAGCTAGTGCTTTAATGTAGCTCTGATTATAATTATACTTGCTACAGATTTCACAGCTGGTCATTTTTCTGCTCCCATTAGACTGCAATTTCCTGTCCCTTTACAATGCATTAAGACAGAATAAGTCTGATTACTGGAAAAATACCTGTAGTTTGAAATTCACAGATGAAGAATAACGCTAATTATAGTATATCATATGTGTTCTAAATCCTACTTTTAGAAATTATTTTTAACAGCTTGTTTTATTTTATTGAAATATTTGCATTCAAAAATTTTCAAATGACCTATGGCAATCATTCTGCCTGGTAATGCATATAAGAATTATAGAATGTTTTTGGAAACAAAGGTGCGTTTCAATCAGGCCTTCTACCTTAACAGGTCAAAATTTTTTCATCCCATTTTTCTTTGGTACTTGATTTGACCTCTTGTGATGACATTGCAGTTTCGGGACTGATAGAATTGTCCCCCTTTACTTGATCAACATAAATGGTTTTGGATCTTCTGAAAAGGTTAGTTAATTTACTAATTACATGATCAAGATTTTCTGTCTTTAAACATATATTTTGCTACTTAAAAGAAAAATAAGTGTGCAAATAATGTAACTGTTACAGTCACAGAAACAAGAAGACTTTTTTCTCTAACTGTATTCTGCTTGAAAATTCTGTGTTATTGGATGCCATAATCCACTGTTTCACTTGCTTAAAAAGTAAGCCAAATGCAAATAATATCAGCACTGTAAAATTAGAAACTCTGTGAGTTCCTCAGAAAACTGAGGAATTGTCTGTTTGGATTCTAAAAGAATCTATTGTGTTTAGGTGGCGTAATAAAAGTGAATTTTAAAAATAGCATAAATTCTCAGGTGTAAAGTGATATAGAATTTCTTGTGCCTTTGTTGTACATTGTGCTCTGTAAGCCTGTAAATGTGAACTAGAAGACAGCCTGGAGTAGTCAGGCCTATCATGTCCAAAAGTTTCTTTCAGCCATCTTTTTTATGATTCTGCTAGTCCATAGATTTCTACAACGTATGGCCTAATACCCGGTTTTGGGGTTATTTTGTGGTTTTGGCCAGTAATTTTTTGATGGATTTGATTTGATCCAATTACTTGCTGTAGTGAAATTTTTCACTCAAATGTTATCTTCAGCAGAAGTTCATTTGGATAGTTCAGCATTTTCCAATGAAATAACATTGCATCAAAAATCCAAAGTGGCAGTGTTGCTTCTTCAGTTAATTTAATACTAAAATAATGAGTATTTTTAGTGGAAAAAAAAAATCCATAGGATTGTATATACTTACTGTGAGTAGTCAGCAAAATCTCATTCATATATAACAGGTAAAAATGGTCATCACTTCTAAATGATAAAGCATCAGCAGTTTCACATTCTTTTTCTGAATTTCTGAACACAGAGTATTAGTTTTACAAATGATGTCAACTGTTACGTCTCCTTCTTTACCTAAGTCTAAAAAATGAGATTTCCTTAAAAGTCTGGGTAATATTTGTTCATCTAGTATTTGATCCCAGAATGTGGTTACTAATCTAGTCCTCATCCAGCAAAGCACCTGCAATCTTTAATTCTTTTGGAAGTTACTTCTCTCCGTGGGAACTTCTGGACATTTCTTTTTCTCAAAGTGAATCAGCCTAAAGTCTGTCCTATACTTTTTGTTAAGAACTGGTTCTAGATTCTCTTCCCAGGTTCTGTAGACACTTGTAAAACTTGAAAGGCTATTCCTTCAAGTGTAGAAATGTTGCTGCTGCTTTTTTTGCCTGATGCATTTTGAAGTATAAATATAGGATGAAAATTTCCTAGTTAATATCCTTCTTCATTTGATACTTGTTCTTTGCTTTACTTATTGCTCCATTTATTGAAGAAACTTTTGAATAAAAATATCTTTCTTTGAACTACTGTTGAAACCAGTGTTGCTTATCTCTCTTTTTAGAAAACAAAACCAAAACCAAGCAAACAAACAAACACCCAAACAAAACAGATTTTCTAGCAAGATTCTGATAACATCTGACATTAAATACTAGTTTTGAGTTTTCTTGAATGTTTGTAAGATCATGACTACATTGCATCAGACCAAAGGCCCGGTTAGTCCAGTACTTTCTCTATGATAGTTACCAGTAATGGATGCTTAAGAAAAAATACTAAAGAACATGTAAGTATATTAGTATTATATTTATACTGTATTTATATTTTGATTTACTTTTATACATTATTATTTATGAATAAATATATTAATTTTAAGATGACGTTGAGGTCCTTGAATATGTCCAGAGGAGGGCAACAAAGCTGGTGACAGGGCTGGAAGTCATGTCTCGTGAGAAGCGGCTGAGGACTCTGGGCTTGTCTAGGTTGGAGAGAAGGAGGCTGAGGGGTGACCTCATCGCTCTGTGCAGCTTCCTGAGGAGGTGATGCGGAGAGGGAGGTGCTGAGCATTTCTGCCTGGGATACAGTGACAGGACACATGGGAATGGTTCAGAGCTGCACCAGGAGAGGTTTAAACTGGACATTAGGAAGCATTTCTTTATCTAGAGGGTGGTCAAACACTGGAACAGGATTCCTAGAGAGGTGGTCAATGCCCTAAGCCTGTCAGTGTTTAAGAGGCATTTGGACAATGCACTTAATACCATGCTGGAACTTTGGTCAGCCCTGAAGTGGTCAGGCAGTTAGACTAGATGATTGTTGTAGGTCCCTTCCAACAGAAATATTCTAGTCTAGTCTATTCTAACAGGTATGGCAATTATGCTTTCTGGCAGGACTGTGTTTTTCTCAAAAGTTTGAGTTAAAAATTACAAAGAAGTCATTAGAATTGCTAAATATGACTATATATATGCTAAGCACGTCGTCCTCAACCAGCGTGAGCTAAAAAAGATGGGAGACCAGGGGCCAAATTAAATAGCAATTTAGCTGAAATCTAATTTAATTATGCCACTTTATGCCAGAATTCCCCAAGAAGAGGATGCAAGGATAAGTGCACTGTACTTGAAATTATGTAAGATTCATAGATTAATCACACCTGACATATTTAACTTCTTTTTACAACTCTGTCTTTAATAAGTTACAGTCTTGAACCGGAACAACATAGAGGTCATGATTGCTTGATGTGCATTAAAACATGTTAGCTACTGAGACATTTTCAGGATAAATAAGTATTTCCTTGTCAGAATAACCTGTGCTCTCATAAACTACATTTCTCTCAGCAAATACCAGGACATTAGAGATGTGTTCTAGGTATAACCTCTCAATATGTACCCATAGTGCAGAGGTATTTACTGACAAGCAGAAGAACACAGAGGTCTTTAGTTTAAGTAATATATTTTCCAGATGAAAACACACTCCAAACCATATTGTAGATGATATTGTTGTTTCTATTATATTTGGTGTCTTAACCTTTCTTTCCTTTGTGAAGACAGTCTAGCAGTGCTTATGGTGTATCTAAGAATTGCATCTTGTTTTGAATAGACTTTTTCTTCTTGGTGATTTCAATAGATTTCCCAAATTAATAGGCAAATCCTATCTAGGTGTAGATAATTGTAACAGTATATTGATGACAAAGGTATCTTTTCATTTTAGAGGATGTGTCCTTTTAATTTTTCCACAAGGACACGAAAATAGTTAAAAACCAGAAAAAAAAAGATTTTCCAGGGTCTTATAAGACGTAATAGAAGATCAGCTTTGAAAGAACTAGAAAAGTCATTCAAAGTTGAAAAGTCTTGGAGCCAGATTCTTGGTCTTTTATGAATCAACTTTGTGTTACAAAATTGTCTGGATGCAGTAGTGGACTCCCATGCTGTAAAAACACCTTCCAGCACCTGATAGGTGACCTAACCTGTCCTGCACCACCTATACTTTCTCCGTCTTTCCCTTTAACACAGAAACATTTTGAACAAGTTCATCTACATGTGTCGAAGACAACAGAACTGACATGGAACTTTATGTTCTTTAATGATTCTGTCCAGCTGACCACACTGTATGATACCCATAATTGCAAACCTGAATTACTAATCACTATGTTCAGACCCAAGAAAAAGAAAAAGCAAAGATGATGGAGAATTCAAGGATCTCACCTACAGTCACATATGAAGGGAGCGTTCGCTGATGACAGACTGTTGGAGGGCAAAGGTGTTAAAAGCAGAAGAAAGGAGAGTTTGATGGAGACTGTCCTGCAAACACAGCTCTCAATAGGTCTGTGTCAGGGGAGGGAACAACTCCCTGAAAGGCATGAAGGGGCTGCGTTGCTAGTGGAGAAAAGATGGTGGCATTCTGTGCCATTGATACATCAGTGCCGAAGTTCTCCAGAAAGCACCTGATGCTTTTTCAGCTAAGCCTTAGAATCTCAAAATACCTGCCTAACGTATGATATACAAAGAGCTACCGGAATTTCTTTGGGTATCCTTGATGTCTGCCCCAGAAGACAATGTCTGCCACAGTCATAGAAAGAGGATACAGAAGTTACATACAGATCATTGCACAAGGAATCTTCCAGACAGCTCTAAAGCAGCGGTTTGTTGCCAAGGCAGGAGGAAATTCTTTTAGCACAGACCACATTAATCTGCAGGTTTTATAAAGCACTAAGCTGTGCCTTTCACCAGCCCTCATGGAAGTTCTGAGTGGGATTGACATTCAACCAGGGCTGAACTCTTCCAGGAATATTGCATTTATAGTTTCTTGTTTAGAATAGGTAAAATGTAGCTTGTTCTGTCTTGCAGATAGTCTCTTTTCCTTTTTATGGGTAACTGAGATTTAAAACATTTTTATGTAAAAAGCATAAGTTGATAGTAATTCTAATGAGCCTTTGAATATATTTTGTAAACTTCATATTCTGCACAGAAATGCATTCTTTTACTCCTGGGAAGGTTTGAAAGGTTATTAATATTTAATAGGAACATTCCTGTAATTTGTTCCAAATGAGAGAAACTTCACTGCAAATTTAAACACAGAGGTTTGTCACAAGGAAAGCAGAGGTGGAGAGAGAGTTTCTGGCAAGAGTCCTTGTTTTATGGCTTCAAAAGATTCTTTGCACCACAATTCATTTTTGGAAAACTGTGCTTCTTCATTTTCCAAAACGGTGCTTCTAAAAAAGGCCCAGAACAAAATGTGCTAAGCTTGGTGTTGTCATAAGGAAAGAATTATGTCCATAGCTCTCAATAGCTAAGAGGTACTGTGAGCTAATCAGTTAACAAAGATTTGCATAATATTGTAACAAACATGATGACACTGTTATACAAATTTGCTCAGTGCTATGAGCCGCTAACACAGAGCTATTATCAAAATGGCTGGTCAAACTTTTCTCTATCCGTGCATCTCATATCATCCTGAATAATAAGGGTAAGTTAATTAAATATAAGTGATGAATATTCATAAAGAAACTGTCTTCAAGGTGCAGAGTAAGACAGAATGACAAGGGAGAGAGAATCCTGAAAGCTTATTATTCTTGTTTTATGAATAATAAATAGAGAGAAGTAGTTAATCCAAAAGATTTCTAAATATATAATCAAAGTACAGAAATGGGAAGAGGAAGGTACTCTGGCATTCCAATAACATCTTGATGTTGTCCTCTGTTTATGTGATAATAATTAGCTTGACTCTAAGTCTCTGAACTTATAGATTGGTGTTTTTTCCTATTGCTGCTCAAGAAAGGCAAATGCCTTTAAATATTCTGGAAGATCAAAGATGTCTAAAGCTTCAATACAGCTGTAAAAAAAAATCACACCAAAAAACAAACCTGAACGAAAACCCACAAAGCCTCACTGCCCCCCTAGAAAAACCTAACAGACAAAAAAAATCCTCACATTTATCATAGGGCAAGAATACACCTATTTTTAGGCTACCAAGTACTTTGTGGGTGGACAAGCCAGTTTGAAACACTGGCAAGGTGCAAACACCTTTAGCAGCCACCAAAGCCAAGTGAGGGAGGGATTAAAGGGCTCTTTCGTGCCTGCTTCATCTATGGATGAAGTACCTTGTCTTCTTATTTTCTTAACAGGCATCAGTCTCACAGCATTAGGATTGACTCTGTTGCAACCATTCCTCATCCCACTGTGAGTACAATGACCTGCTGGTTTTTTAGTGTCTGAACTAGCAAGCACACTTCAGGAGCTTAAGGAAACTCTCTGTCAAGTCTGAAGATTGTCCATAGTGTATTTGAGTGTCAGGTTTCTAAGATTATCATTACTTGTAATGCTATTAAAGATCTAATATTTCTTTGTGTCCCTTTCCCTCAAAAGCAGGTTGTTCTGATCCTCTCAAACTTTACCAGAATTCAGTGCCAGATGTCAGCATTCAAAAATTATTTTGTTTTTAGTACAAGTATTATTCTTAATGCAGTAATTTTAGTCCATATTAAATGCCTTTCATTTTTTTTTGATTATGCACTGAGACACATTTTTGATCTCTGACTACAAAGGTTTTTAAAAAATAAAAAATCATAGCTATTCTTGTACAATCACAGGACTCTGGGAGCAGGAACTTTAAAACCAAAATATGACAAAACTGAGAATATCACCCGTTTTTCCAGTGCTTCCCATTTGGTAATAGCTGCCTGTAGAACAAAGATCCTTATCACAGCTTTGGTGAATTTGTTTGCATGTAACTATTTTTTCAGAATGGCTCTCTCTTGTTTCATTCTTTTTCTGAAAAATATGAGGAAATTTTTACAGTCTGATTTACAAGTATTTAAAAATAATACCAATAGAAAGTTATTAAATGGATTTTTTCCTGAGCTGTAGTTGCAAGATGGGCTCCAACATTAATTTGTTTTTTGATTTTATTCATTAAAAATGCTTGCATTATTATATGAAGTGCAAATTAGATTTTTTAAATTCATGATTTCCACAATACTTTTTTTGGCAGCTATACGTAATGTTTGATTCTGTAACACTTTTCATAAAATAAAAGAAAAAAAAAGAAAAAAAAAAATCTTGAAAGCAAAACCTGAGCCTTTCCAGAAAGAGAGATTCTTCTTAAGACCTAACATGAAGCTTCATTAAAATATAAAGTTGTACTTTAATTAATCTGTTTTACCTTTGAAAGAATGCCAGGTCCTACTGTTTTGACAGATGCTTTGTAAGGTGTGTCCAAAGATGGAGAAGATGGACAAGAGGAAGTGATCCTCACTTCCAACAGAGCAGGAACAGACCACAACCAAAGCAAAGACAGGACAAGGAGAAAGCTGCAGCTCATGGCAGGGAAAGAGGGAGGCATGCACTGAAACAGCAATGGGGCTCAAAACTTGTGCCAGAACCGATGGCAGCTGAGGTCAGGCTGTGCTGGACTAGAAAGGAGGCAGTGGTAGGAAGGCATGGTAGCTGAACTGCAGAGAATGAACATTGTACGCAAGTCTTAAAAATAAAGAAGGAGAGAGACGAAAGAACAGGAAAGGAGAAAATTAGAACATTTAAAAGGAAATGAACTTCAGGCACAGTCACCAGTGGCATGGATGGAGTGAGAGAAAGCAGATCTGGCAGTAAAGTACTTTTACAATCCCCACTTGAACTTTCTTGGAGCCAAACTGTCTTTCTAGCGCAATCTCTGCATCACCTTCTGCCTGCCAGGATAGCCCTCCCAGGCCCTTTTTTGCTAGCCACGTTTGGAATAATGGCACTCTCCACTGCTCTGGCCCCAACTATTTCCAGCTGTCCCTGCCATGCTCCCACATCCCTCCTATACAATGAATTAACTGTCAGCTGTGATTTGAGCGTGAGGTCTAAGGACTAGCATATAGGTCTAGCAGATGTGTACTGGCAAGCTGAGTAGCTGGCTTTTCACACTCCAAATGTTTTTTGATATATGTATATATTTCTACAAACGCATGCATACATACAGACATGAATATAGGCATGTATGTATATAAAAGACAGAATTCCAGGGAAACCAAAGCCATGAGAAGTCTGGAAGGAGCAGCTGAGGTACATAAGCAAAGAATGAGTTGGCATTATTCAGTGTTACATCTTTTGTGTATACATTAGCTAAATAAACTGTTTTGAACTGTGTTTCCCATTCCTAGTTGTAAACGTTAATATATTTGTGTTTCTATGTGCCTAACGCTTTCTGTTGGAAGTGCTGTTTGTTCAGAAATGGTGCTCCCAGGCCAGCCAGCTCCTCCTGCTCTGGCAGGTTTTCTCCTTGTCCTCTTTGTGCCCTGCCCAGTTGCTTTTGCTATAAACCCTCAGATGTTCTTCCTGGGTGGTTAGCAGTTGGCTTCAGATGGCTTTAGCTCTGTCTGCCTCCCATCTCAAGAGGACTTTTGCAGAGGTTGTCCCTTGCCACTCCCTGAACAGCTCTCTTACTGTTTTTCCTTTGTTTGTCATACTTTGCTTTTTATCCTTTCTTCCTTGAGACCCCGGAGATCCCTGAGGAAAGATCAGAGACATCTTTTGTGCTGCTCTGAAAGAGCCAGTTTAGATTTTCATTCACTTACTGCCTCAAGTCCTTTTGTATAATATATCAATAGGAGAAACCGAAGAAATATAGAGTCTCTTTGATGGAGTATATAAATAACCTTTGAGAAGCAACAGCAGGAAAGAAACGTGAAACTCAGGAAGGAGCGGCAGGTCTTGATTGCTGTACCAATTTCATTTACCTTAACAAAAAATTTTGACCTGCAAAGTGAGAATTCACCCAATTCACATTTCTAATTTTATCTTTCTGTTTGCCTTGTCTCCAAATGTTGTGGATGTGCAGCAGAGATAAAAATTCCATCCAATAAATCATCCTCTACTGCTGCCATTTTTTTGGCACATGACACAAACTGCATTGTGATACGAGTAAATCTCATAATGTGAGGAAGTGGATCTAAAAAGATATCTGTATATTTAGCATACAGGACAGAAATGCAGAGGCACAGACTCACTCAAGTGTGCTACAAAATAAGTTTGTGTTTTGCAGACTGAATTCCTTCATGACAGGCTCATTAAAAATTCTTGCTGCCAAATGCTGTTTGCTTTCACCTTCAAAACTGTCTGCATTACTAATGAACAACTCCACTTGGGAGTTATTTACATAAAGTGTTGTTCCTGTGAGTAGTACAGTGCTAGGCGAAGGTGAGAAGGACAGCACATGTTCAGTAAATTAATTCAAGGGTCTGATTTAAGGTACTGCTCAAAAGCATTGGTGTAGTCTAAGCTGGTAAGGCACATTCTGGATGGAGTCTAGCTTGGAGGACTTGACAGTAAGACAGGAGGATTTACTTCTGCTGAATTAACTCAGCTAACTGACTTTGCCAGCTTAAATACTTGTTATTTTCAACATTACTGTCAGAACCTTGTTTTCTCCGTTTTGAGGCTTTCCAGCCCCATAAACTCATAACTTCATGTGGAATACAGGTTATTCTTGAGTCATCTAGTTTGCTATTCCTAAGTGTTTCTACTTTAACAGATGTCTATTATGTTATATCTTTCCTTTTCTCTCGGAGCGTTGTTGTCACTCACTGGTGCATTCCCGATACACTACGGCTATCAATAGTATGGCAGTTACATACTAATAATAGGAATCTGTAGGAAATTTCCTATAACATTATTAAAGGGCTGTTTCAAGGGAGAGCACAGGACAAAACCTGGTTCATGTGGTTACTGTAAAAATAACTAATATATCTTCACTTTAGGATTTATTGTACTGTCAAATTCAGAGCCTTAAGTTTAACTCAGGTGAACAGCCAAGGTAATCTAGAATTACTCTCTCCATACCATTGATACATATATGATAAAGGAGAGTTGGTCAAATACATACCAGATTGCTATCTTCACACTGAGCCAGAAACAGATATTTTGCACTCAGTCTATACCTCTGCCATTCGTCTTTCACTGTCTATAGATATACATGCCCTATTCAGGATCTTTAGTGATGGAAAACTTTAGTGGTCCTTTTAGTTATCGTATTTCTGGCAAAAAACAATGATTTTTTGTAATATGAAATTATACATATAAGGATCTGGAGCACAAAAATGTTTGCAAATATCTGATTTCACTTATAGCTGAAAAAATTAATTAAGGAAAAGAAAAACAAACCCACACACAAAAATCCATACCAGAGCCATCAAAGTACACAAGGCCAAACTGTGCAAATTGCAGTCTTCCAAATACTCTGGAATATGGGCTATTAGCCAGTGTGCTGTATGCAATGCTTAGAAACTGGGTAATTTCTGGAGTACTATGTCCACTAAAATTTATCATTCTGTGACTTAATATCTAAAATCTGGTGCCTATTGAAAAAATTCCATAAAATAGGATCACCTAACCATAAACTAGTAGAGTTGTGGGAACTTCATTAAAAACAGCGAGCCATTTTGTTTTGACTAAGATTTTTAAAATACCTCTTTTTGTCTTCTGTGCACAGAACTTTTCATAAAGCAGTCCCTCACTGTCATTCGTTCCCTTCTTTTCCACTCTACTTCAACTTCAGGCAGTTGGCCTTACCAAACATTGCCTACATGGATGAAAAGGCCCCCAAGATAGTCGCTATTTTCTGCCCACCGAAGATGGAAACTAACTGCCTTGGTTAAAGTGCCAGTCAATAACAAGTGGAATTTTATTCTTCCTGAGGCTTATTTTATTCAGTTTGCTTAGAAATAAACATCAGTCAGTCCAAAATATAGATGTTATATTTCAGAAATTAAACCTAAAAAGATGGCTGTCAGATTAACAGACTAAGATAACATAGCAGCAGCTGGTAACCATACCTGAGTTGGAAAATATTTTCTTCAAGTACAAGTACAAAAGAGTACCTGAGGATAAAATCATACTGGTTTATAGATATAAATATGATGAAATATGGAAATTAGTTCTTTTCTGCTCAGCTCTTCCATAAAAATAAATGCTAATAAACAGAGAGAAAGGTCACTTACATTGTTGCATCATCTGTTTCAAATACATTTAATCATTGTAATAAATTGTAATATTTAATATTAATGTATCTGTTGTCTCTAATGTGTGGGCATTTATCAATATATTCTAGTCAGAATACAAAGGAGATACTTACGAATGTGTAGAGCACAAAATTTTAACTGCTTTTATTACTGATATTTGGGTTCATTTTTACATGATTATAAGCATTCTACTGAATAATTTGTAGATTAGACCAATTACAGTTTTAGTCGCGTCCTTAAAGCAAGCAAATAGAAAGTAATACGAACAGGAACGTGATTATTGATGTTTGAAACCAGTAAATTCCTCTTTATTCATGTTCATCCATCTATGGCACATAATGAAATGCCACTCTAGAAAATCTTCTTTATCATCACATTAACGTAACATTACCTACAGGCACATATTAGATGCCTGTATTGAAAAAAAAAAAAAACAAAAACAAAAACAAACCAAAACAAGCCAAACCACAAACAAACAAACAAAACAAAACAAAAAAAACCCACATACCTGGTTTCTTTCCAGACTGACACAAATCAAATGCCTAGGTCCAGAAGAACACCTCCTATACCAAAGTCAGTTGGTGTTTAGATCTTCATCTGTGGCTTCATTTCCCTTTCTGTAAGATATTTTATCTTGATTTGTCTTCCTTTACACTCATTTTTTATTCTCTGTAATGAATAATACTTAAGCCCACACTAGCTACCTTTAACACTGCACAGAAAACAGTTACAGTTTTATTGCTAGGACTGTTTATTCTTATTTGCAGAGAGACTCCAAGGGAAATCACCCACAGCAAAATAAGATGTACTTCAGTGACAGTGGGCTACTGCTCATCATATGACTGTATTTCCAACTATATATGTCTCCGACTGACAAACAAGCAGATAGACACTGACAAAACTCATTTAAAAATCATATCTCTTCTGTACAGAAAGGCTGTGTGCTTGCTATAGGCCATATTTTCCTTCTGTCCCTCCCAGCTTCTTCCTCCATTATCAAGTAAATGAAACCAGCAAAACTTGTGAGAATAAAACTTAATCCATAAAATATATACAAATAAATGGTTTTAAATAATGACAGGTAATATTTCTTCTGCTAATAAATCATTTTACTCAAGATTTCAATGATACTTTTGTCTTACTGACAGACGATGACCTACTGAGAAAGAACTGACATCTGACTATCAGAATACACACAGGCTTAGCACGAGAGTCTAAATACCTTAATATTCAGTAACACCACCAGCAAATCTGGGAATAGTTCTGTCAATGCAGCTATGCAACCTCCAGACCAGAGCTGATATAGACTTAGCCACCTCAGAATGTAAGCAGAAAAGGTTTAGGTCTGTCTGACCTTTGCTGCAAACATATAACCTAACCTCCTGTGAGACCTGTTAGAGTCTAACTTCTGCATTAGCTTTCCATCTTGAAACACTGGAACTACATCAACGCAGTAGAGGCTGTAATCCAGAATGAAGAGAATCCATGTATTTTACCTAAAACCTTGTTTGGTTTGAGTAACTGTTGTGGTTATGTTTCTTATTCTATAAGTGGTTTCTGATGTATGCGGAAGGCCAATTGTAAAAGAGAGTGGCCAACAGGTCAAGGGAGAAGATTCTGCCCCTCTACTCCACTCTGGTGAGACCCCGCCGGGAGTCCTGTGTCCAGCTCTGGAGCCCTCAGCACAGGAAAGACATGGACCTGTTGGAGATGGTCGAGTGGAGGCCACAAAAGTGATCAGAGGGCAGAAACACCTCTCCTGTGAGGACAGGCTGAGAGAGTTGGGGTTGTTCAGTCTGGAGAAGAGAAAGCTCCAGGGAGACCTTATTGCAGCTTTTCAGTACTTAAAAAGAGCCTGTAAGCAAGGTGGACACAGACTTTTTAGCAGGGCCTGTTGCAATAGGACAAGGGGTAATGGTTTTAAGCTGCAGCAGGGAGGACTCAGACTAGACATGAAGAAGAAATTTTTTATTGTGAGGATGGTGAAACACTGGCATACATTGCACAGAGAGGTGGTAGATGCCCCATCGTGGACTAGATGAACTTCAAAAACCCTTTCCAACACAAACCATTCTATGATTCTGTTATTCTAATCTCTTTTTTTTACTCTATTAGTTTACAAGATAAATGATATATGTGTAAAGAAGAAGGCCCACTTAATCTATTTTTCTCTTGTTCACAAGGCAGTACTGCTAGCCCAGGAACCACTTCAGAAAACATGCCAAATTAAGCATTATTTATCACTGATTATCCTCTTCTCTCTCTAGGAAAGCAAATTAAATACATTTGTCAGTATTCTAAGGTAAACTATTTCTTATCCACTCACAAAATCTGAAGTAGTTATATTAAATTTCAAAATTTGTTAAAATTTAATACATGCAGATGATCTGTCAGACAGTTACAGGATTGCACTGAAATGTTACGTATGTCTCATATAAAATTTGGAATGTACATGGTTTAAAAATATTAAAAAGGTAGGCTGCAAAAGGAAATATTTATGCATTTCCTGTATTTCAGTTATTCCTATTGTCTCACAATTGTAGTACAGACATGGGTGGTTATGCTAGACATCGCATATATATATATATATATCTATATATATATCTCAATATATATCAACAGGTAGTCCCTGCCCTGGGAATTTTTTAATGGAAATAGGTAAAAGCAGCAGTCAGAGAAAGGTTGACTTACAAGTCTTACTTTCAAGGCATTTGAACGAGTATGCTGGTTTGACTGAAAATGGGTTAATTTTCTTAATTAGAAACCAGCTAGAAACCCTTTTTTTTTTCATAGCTAGCACACTCATTATTTGGACTTAGTTTAAGAACAAAAGATAACACCCCAGCACAGAGTTAATGTTTTTAATTGCTCTGATCTGAGAGCCAAGGACATTCTGAGTTCTTGGCCCACAGGTGTGAGGCAGCGAGGAAGCGGGGCATGGATGGGGCAGAGCTTGACTGACATCTAGACTCATCAATGAGAGTATTCCATCCCATTAGCATCCTGCTTCATATTTAAAGAGTTGGAGCCTTCTGGTTTCACTCTATCTTTTTCTCTGGCGCGCTTACTCTAGAGCCGGGGGAGTTTGACCTGGGACGTTTATTTCGGTGTTTTGCTGTTTTACAGAGGCCTCTGAGCCTTTCTGCCTTTTTCCTCTTTCTTCTCTCTTTGGGATCAGCTGTTGGGACCGGGTTGCTCCCTGGTACTGGTTGCTCGTTGTGGATGGAATTTGTTGAGGAATTGCCTTGAGTATCTTTTATTTCTATTTTATACACATATTTACTAGTAGTGTGTTAGTATTTTGTTATTTTATTAAACTGTGTTTATCTCAGTCCAAGTTTCTCCCTTCTCGTTTGATTCTCTCCCCTATTGGGGATGGAAGGGGGGCCAGGGGATGAGTGAGCGGCTGTCGTGGTTGTATTGCTAGCTCAGGTTAAACCATGGCAACGAGATACAGAGAATGAGGGAGACAACTGTTTTAAGGTAAAGGACTGATAGCAAACTTTTTTTTTTTTTTGGTCAGGTATCATCCTTATTTTAAATGCACTGCCCCCCAGCTTTTATTTTGCAGGGCAGATGTATATTGGTCCTGAAGCTGACATGAGCACCAATGGCTTAAAATCTCAAGAACAGAAAAATTAGACATTTCCTCTTTGATCAGGATATTTCCAGACTTCACTATCATCCTGATCTTACAATGAGGATGCTAAGGATGCTATTTCATCCCGGCATTTTATCCAGGATGTGAGACTTTACCTGTCCCCTCTGTTGAACTGGGAAGGTACAAGGCAACAGCAGGAGACAAGGTTCTTACCCAGCTCTCAGGCTGAATGACACGAACCCGTGAATGACTCAGTATATATGACCTGATAGAGAGCCATGCCATTCTGCTTCTCTCCCCTCGCATCTGATGGAAAAATGGATGTGTCCCTCCTGTTATGATCCAATGCAGAATTCTCCTTTTCCTGTTATTCTCAGTATTCTCCTCCTTAATTAGTTTTATGAGTACAATTGCAGAGTTATACAATAACTGCTGTCAGAGTTTTCTTTCTATTGAAAAAAATCATTTATTAATTTATTTGCAACATGTAAAAATTTTGTTTGTTATTATTTCAGGACACAGCAGGTCAGGAGAGATACAGAACTATTACCACGGCTTACTACCGGGGTGCAATGGGCTTCATTTTAATGTATGACATCACAAATGAAGAATCTTTCAATGCTGTGCAGGACTGGTAAGTAAAACTTGGAATTTTTATTAAGCAGGACAGAGAATATTTGATATCAATCACCTACTTTGACAGTGTAAATTATTTTTGAAATCTTATTTCCAAATAGAGTGCACAAGCATTCATATGCCCAAGTATACAGTGAGGTTTTTTTCTGGAAAGGCAAATTAATACTTTAAAATGTGTTCCATATAATTCATTGTAACCATTGTGTTTTCTGTGATTTCAGCTGATATATGTTATTCACACTACTAAAACCAGCAACGTGCTAGTGTGGAAAGTAACTGCTAAGATACCAGAATGTGTTTCCATATTTCACAGAAAAAAATGAGACACCATGTGTCAGGGTTGTCTTTTAATTTTTCATCATATTACTTTTAACCATAGACGGTTACGCATTGTGCTGTCAGTCTTGTACCTCATGTAAAAACAATGAGCAAACTTCATCCAAATAGCAGAACCTAAAATGACTAGTAGTCAAGATGTCTCTGTAAAAGTGTGTCCTTTTAATCAAATATGGGTCTGTTAGCATCCAAACAATCTAAGGCTTTTTTTAAGCTGACCGGAAAGGAAAGGTAAAGTTAATATCAGTGATCTGTTCCTTCACAAGTTATTTTAATATCTGAGCTCCTCCTGGCAGTGCTCTGAGTGATACGAATAGCATTTGTCCTGTGCGCTCCACGTGTTCTCTTGCATGCCGTTGCCATGAGAGAACTGTGTTTAAGAAAGGATTTTGTTCAGAGTTTTTGTGATTTGTTCAGTATGTTCCTCTGGCTTTTTAAAACTTATGTAAAGATACGCACTACTATGTAGTTCTTTCAAGACAGGCAAGTTCAGAAACACATTTCACACTTAAAGTAAAAGGCAGTGATGCTGTGATGCCTGTTTCTAACAGAAATTGTTGCTCAGCCTCAGACTCTTCAAGAAAAATAAAACTTTTGCACACTCTTCTGTTAATTATTGTGATAGAAAGTGTCACTGAAGCCATGGAGCACCTTCCCACTCTACACCTGCCATTTTTCTTGGTCTGCCTATACTGATCCTGGTCATTCACCACTCTGAAAATAAGAACTGAGAATCTTAGCTCAATTCTGCTCTACAAGAATTGGGATCCTGGGTTGCATAACATTTCCCATGTAAGCACTAGGCATGTGGTCATTCACACTCTTCCAGGGGAAAAGGGCAACTCCAGTGTGTCCCACCTTCTCATCTTCATCAGTTACCTGTATAATTCCACACCAAATTGCTCTTATGACCATCTATCTCCATTTACTAGAGAACTGATAAGCTCACATGACGAGTATAGTCCAGACAACCAGCTTTTGGACAACTGAATGTATCTGAGAGGAGTTTTGCTTGATGCTCCAAGAGGAAGACATACTTGCTCACTGTGACTTATTACACCAAAGGGATGTTCTGCCCATTTTGTATATTACAAGCTGGAGGCATTGGGCTGAGTGCTTGCTGTTACACATTTGTGAGTGCTGTTCTGTTCAACAGCATGAGACAGAATCTCCTACCTAGCAGGAGGTAGCTGAAAGGTTTTTTTGTAGATGCTGCTGTAAAATTTAGAAAAAGAGGGAATAAAGGAATATACCCAGCCTCACAGCTGAACCTGCAGTTGTGGCTGCCAGCACCACTGCTTCCTGGGCCTGCCAGCTGAAGCACTTTCTTGCTTTGACTCTGCTCTTCTTTTGTCCATGGGCTAATTCTCTTCAAGCACTGGGTGAACCAGGTGATAATGGTTGTCTAGGACTAGCTGTAATCTGCAAGTCTCATTGCCTCATCTCTAGGCAAACCAGATGGCATGCCACGTATTATCTAGTTTCCTCTGACACAAAGGTTTCTTTATAGCAAGTGTAAATTTGAGCACTTATTATTAATTTTCCCGGCTGATTGTTTTCCAGCATTCTAGATCTCATATGGCTGGCTGTCTTTGTCTCCTGGTGAAAAGTAACTAGGCTTCATGCTAATTTTAAAAAGTCCCTATAAAATGAAACAAGAAAATATTTAAGAGCTATGGAGTTCTTAAATATATTTGTGAAATATTATTTTTCCATCATTTTTATCTAGAAGCTGTACAAACAGCTGGCAGCTACTACAGAAATCGAGTGGACAAAGAAGAATTGCATTATTATGTCCCGAGATCTTCTTCTGACCAGTCATCTGCATGATGAAAGGGATGACAGAGAGGCAGAGTGCCACACTTGTCAGGATGAGACATAGATTTTCTTGTTATTTTTATTTTTAATTTTGTGAGCCCAGTTGCTACCCTGCTTCCTCTGTTTTATTCCTCCCATCTCACATCTGATAATCGATTTTGATTAGCCCATGCTCCAATGTTGATAGTAATTACAAAACTACAGCTTGCTTGTGAATGCGAGAGAAGTTAAAAACAACTCTTAATTACCAATGCTGAAGAAAAGTAGCCACGACTATGCACGTGCGTCTGCACATTCGTGAAATATACGGGGGGAGGGAGTGGGAGCTCTTAAGCCTCTGCGGGGCTTAAAATGCTTTTCTCTGTGATAAATGTGTCTCTGAAGGCAGTGGTGCCATTTCATACACTCGCGCAACAGGCCAAATCCAAGCTCAAGTCACATCGGCTTCAAGGCTTGATCTAGAAACTGCACTGCAGTCAGGACAATGGATCTACAGGTACCTTTTAGATTCGGATAAAGGAGTTTGGTTTAACTTGTGCATTGGGATGATTCTTTAAAAGCGGTTAGTTCAAAGTGGTTGTGCTTACATTGAAAGGCATTCTTTTCAGTATGAAGTTTGGCTGACATTTCTCCTTTATAACAGATGGATAGTTGTATTTCTGAATGCCATGCCTAGGTCAGCATGAATCTATTCAGCTGTGAGGAATTCTATATCTAATCTATTAACATTTTACACTTAAAAAATCATTACCTGTAATTTTATCTAACCTATTAGCACCAATATGCAACAGTATAGTAGCCAAGCATTTGTGCATCTCTCTGTGAGACTGAGAAAAGGTTTTGTCTAAAAGCTTAGCTAAATGACTTGAAGGTCCAATAGATTTCAACCATGCTTCAGAAAATATTCATACCTTCCCTTCTCTAACTAAAATTTAAAAAACATTAAAGACTGAGAATGATGGTAAAAAGTTACAAGTTGTAACCTAAATAGAGATTTTTTTTGTTGCAATTCAAAAACTTTTGGTATGAGAAATCTTGAGTTGGTAGTTCTGTATGTACACCCAGTGATTTATTGCCTTCACTCTCATCCAGAGGATGATGCTAAGAATACATTGCCACTGCTCACATCCTATCGTCGTTTTGTCACTTCAGAATTGCTGCCTTCTTGAGTATATTCAACTAACCTGTGTTCTCTGAATAGCTGTGTTCCTCATATGGTTTCACATGCACTACAACAGATGCTGTTTAAATGAGCCTAGCTTGGCAGATAGTTCTGACTGACCTACAAAATTGACAGGTCCTTAAAAATTTTTTACCATTTGAGTGGTTTTTGTATCATCTATGGACTTTATCATCAGTTAGTGTAAATGTTTAAAAACTTTGATAAAATAATTGAAGAGTATTTATCTTCGATTTCAGATCTGTCTATGAATGTGTTTCCTCTGAAAAAAATGCCAATGGTACTATTCACAGCACTGAACAGTATAGATACAGTATAGTATTTATAAATACAGACTTTCAGAAGTTCACAGGGACTGATGGTTTCTGTTGTTATTCAGAGAGAGTGGATGTCTGCTGAAAATCTGGCTACTAGCTGAAACAGTAAATTGAACATGCTTTGACGCAGCAGATCTAAGGATCTCTGTGCAGATTTTGAGCCTGCCTTTTCCAGAAGGCTTTTTCCTTCAGAGATGCAGCTAATGCTACAAGTGTAAGGTGTGTATCTTGCGGGAGTTTGTGGCATGTTGGTCATGCCACCCTAAAAAGATGCAGATTTTGGAAAAAGATTTCTTTCTTATAAATAGAAACCACTTGTAGGGCACTGTTTTCTGCCTGGCTGAGGTCTAAATTAGGAACAGGGAATAAACAAAACGTTCAATTTAGCTGAATTCTTTAGGCAGCATCCACGTGTTTCAAGTAATTGGTCTGGTGGAACCTGACTTTCTATAAGAATTTCTTCTTATTAAATCTGAAGGGGAAATAAGTGAACGTTGAGAGTGTCTTCATGCCACTTTAGTGTTTATTTGGTTTAGGTCAGTTACAATGTCACAGTGGTTGCATTCATTCCTCTTTTATACTACCACCTGTAGCATTTACATTTGTCAGGCTTTTCCGTCGCTAGGAGCTGTTATGCCCCCTTTCCTCTTAGTAGTTCAGTCCACGTAAGGTGTTAGCTTTATGGCAGCGTAGAAAGGAGAGGGTGAAGGCTTTGTACTATCCTTGCAAAAGCTATCAACTCAATATGCTGAGTTCTACAAAAGTGCCAGGAACATAAATGCCTCTAAGTTGAAGTTAAACCTGCCTTTTATAAACACAACCTTTCTAAACGTATCACAACTGAACCAGAGTCAAAGACTTAGTTTTACTTAGGATATTTCTAATGCAGTGTCTCTGGCTAAGTCGGAAACAGCAAGAATATAAACTATGATCTGAAATCCTGAGGTCTTAAGTTCTAGGTTGAAACTCTAGACTTGAAACTTTGGTGGCTAGACAGGGACAGAGGGGATGTTGTGTATAGTTGTTTACCCCCACTTTAAGTTGCTCCTCTGCACCAGAAAACTTTGTCCCAACTTCAAGTGTTCGTCTGGCAATATCTTTATAATTGTCTGGTGACTGCTGAAGGCACTGCTATAGAGGGCTTCCTTGTGCAGGGATTCAAAATTTGAGAATTCCACGTTGCTGAAGTCTCTGATTCCAGAATGCTTCCTCGGGAGACACACAAGGCTGAAGGAGCTTAAGAGGCTTTGAATGATAGAAGTTTTCAGATTATTTGTGTTTTGGAAGCCTGTCAAGGTCCGTGGAATTGGTTCCTCCTGCATTTTTGGCTGAGTCCTATGGACACCAGGAGGACAACATCCCAGGAAAAAGTTTGATTACCCTCACTCTAAAATATAGAGTATTTCTCAAAAATGATAAGAAGGATATTTTTTATGACCCCATTGGAAAGGATTGTTGTTACACATCTTTTTAGGAAATTCAGAGAATCTTCCATGAAAGATGTTTCTTTCCTCTTTTTCTCTTGTTTTTTGATCTGTATCATTTAGGCAGTTTTCTCTCATCAGTCTGCTCAAGCTCATAATGTTTGAGAAGGGATCAGCTCAAATCTGAGCAGCACAGTCAAGTCATGAAAACGTTGATAGTAACTACTCACCCGAATCCTGCTGGGTCACTGGTGTCTGAGTGGAGCTCCCCAGTGGAGCTGATCTCAGTAATATGCTTTGAGAATTCACTAGTGAGATTAGGTCTTCTTTGACTTCCAGTGGACCTAAGTGGCCTAGTGAATGGCTTAAATAACTGACTTTTTTTTTTTCTTTTTTCTTTTTTTTTTTTTTTTAAATCATCTCACATGGTAGTTGATCAGGACAGCTGTTGGAAATAACTGGACATGACTTATTGCAACATCATGCACTGCAGCCTCTCTGTTAGCACCAGCTGCAGACTGGTAACTACATCACGAGTGTGGCTGTACCCCCTTTAGAGCCCCTACCCCTACAGATAAGGGCTGGATGCAGTTCTGGGGATTAATTTCTGCTTGTTAGAGCTGGGCAGTAGTAAGGAAGGTGGCGTCTCTCCTTTCCTAAGCCATTTTTCCTCACTCATAAAAATGTCCTGTGGCAGTCCTGGCTGATATGAACCCACCAAAATCCCTTATTTGAGAAAATATGACAACCTGTCAAATCATGCCTAGCTACTGTCTACGTCTGGCAAGAAGAGAGCTCTGGCTTAACTATTCTCACACTTCAGTTCTAATTCCCAGGACCATATGTGGCAGAATTATCCTCTAGTTTGTGAATTTCTGCCCATTGCTCTTCACGATCACACAACAAGAAACAGAACATGCCTGTTTTGTAATCTTCTATCAGCTGGCTACTGAACTGAACACCAATAATAGTAATAGTGTGGAAGTGACAGTCTGAACATAAACTTACTTTGTGGGACTAAAAGTTTCACAGTGGAGTTTCATCACATGGCTGATGAGGCGATACAGATACTCAGCTACTTAGGGAACTGTTATATAAAGGAGATGTCTTCTGTTCTGTACCAAATCCTGCTCTTCAGATATGATCACTGAGGGTTACACTGAGGTAGATGAAAGCAAACCAGATGATCAGATTAACCTCTAAATGTTGCCATGCTGAACTGTTATCCATTAATTAGACTATACTAAGATACTTCTAATGAGATTTTCAGTTTTGTCTGGTTTTGCATGGACTGTAAGATAACACTTTTATTTTTCAAAAAGTTAAAGTGGAAAATGCCTCTGAGAGGCCAGTGATGAGATGCTGGAGTTTATTAGGAAGGTAAACAAACTTAATCATGGTAATATAACTGTATACTAAAGAAGGTACATGAAAGACTGATTCCAATATTGTCTAGTCTGTCTTTTTATTTTATAGAAACAGAGCCAGTAGCAAAAGAAACAAAACCTGGCATGTGGTCATCAACTCACAATATTTAATTCTGTTGGTAAGAAGGTCATAAAATCCTGTGGCAATCACAGTTTTTATTGGCTGAACCATAAATAATGTACTCTTTTTATCTCCCTGAAACTGTGCATGTTGACAAAGTTACACTATCAATCAGCATTCCCAAATGAAATCTCTGCTGCCAGCTAACAACATGTGAGTCTTATCAGTGACGCAGTAACATCTCTAAATAGTTTCCACTCTCAGCTCAAGTTGCAGAAAATTTATTTTTCTTCATTCTCTAATACTCTAAATCTGTTATTCTTAAATTCAGAGGAATATTATGGCCCCTGCACCAAGCTCAAAGCTTGAGATTTGCTGAAGGAGCTCTTCCTTTGGGGGATTTCAGTTTTGCAGTTGTCTTCTGTGGATTGGGGTGTGTCAGTAGCACTAAAGGCTGCAGCTTCATTCATGCAGCCTGGAGGTTATTTGTTCAAAAAGCCAACAAAACCAAGACTGTGCGAGTCAGGAGCAAAGCAGCGTACAGCCTGTGGGCCATCTGAATAGGTTTAACTGAGCTCCCTCTCCCTCATTAGCTTCCTCACCTCTGCTCCCTTTGGGTCTCCTCCTTTCTCCTGCAAGCTTCTCTGCTTTTGATTCCTCCTCTCCTCTGCATCTTATTTCAACATGACTTGTTTGGATTGTCAAGCATTCTCAGTTTTAAAAAGATGATAGATATGTGAGATACAGACTGTGCGTGGGTGAGTACAACAAGTTTTACTGGAATTCAGCCCTCTGATAAAGTAGGAAAAGTGCCATCAGTGTTCTAATATTAAAATGCAAACTGCAAAGTGACATCCAATGTAACCCGATAATAGCAGTTATTGTCAAAGCACAACTTAATGCTATTTAGGTCTGGCCTAAAAATGAAACAACCTTTCAAGTGTCTTTCATCAGAATATTGGAAAGCCTTGCCACTAAACTAAGACATTCATAGTGTATGTTTAATAATGAGTGTTTCCAATTAAAAAAAAAAAAGTCTATTTTATTCAGTCCCATTTGTTGTTTGAGCCACTGCCAAATCCACGTAGAGAACATAACTTTTGGAAATTTCAGTTTCAAGTCATGAACAGTGACTTAAATCTTAAAACCAGTATGGTAGTAAATTCCAGATGGCTGCCAAAACTGATTGCATGGTGCTTGAAGAACTGTATATTTCAGCTTCTTAGGAAGTTCAGGACACAGATATTTTCCAAACAGGCAACAAACAAATCCAGCGTATCTGTAAAAGCATTACAACCTATCTCTGTCTGATTTTTACAAAAAATCCAAAGCTATCGCCTCAAGAAGGAGTTTACATCAGAAATCTATTATTATTCAGTGCAGGCATGACAGGTATCTCCTGCTTCCAACCCCTGGCAATACAGTTAATGTAACTAATGCCATTATATAAGGCAAACCACCATCCTCTGTGACCAAGCTGGTCTTGTATTTGTTTCCTTTCCCCTCATTGTGAGACCCTGTAGGTCCTGTGAACCAAGTAGATAAACCAAACAGGTTTCTGTTTTAATTGTAGCTGCTGTTTAGTGCCATCATCATTCTGCCAAGCATCCCTGAAAAGAACCTGTCTGTCCCTTAGTGTCAGGTGACAGCATGTTAAACACAAATAAACATTTGTCAATTTCTAGGTTTATGAATGTAGAGTTATTATAAACTAAGGAAAAAAAGAATAGAAAATATCTTGTTAATCCAAATCAGAGGTTCTACTTGTGCGCAGTACTCACTCATGTTTCCCACAATACAAAAGGCCTTAGGGCCCTTCTCCTGGGGAATAAGTAGGACAGAAAAGCCTGTCTTCTATTTGGGCCAAGGTTTTGTATGTTTCTTAAATAGGCTTTAGCAGAAAACATACTTCAACAGCATCTGGTTTCTCCAGACACCATGTGACACCTGTGCAGAACCAGCAGTGAAAACAGTGAACCTTGGACCTCACAAGCTGCTTATAAATCTCCTCAGGGGGACCAGAGGAGGGACTGCCTTTCTGCTTCAATCCTTCTCTGTGCTGTCTACCAACAACCTGAGGACCACCTCAGTGGCTGAACACGTTGCCATTGCCTTTGCTGTGCTTGCCAGTGCTGCACAGAAAGATGCAAACTAGCTGAAATGCCCCAGTGAGATTCTGGGATAACAGTGTTTCCAATACTGAAGCTAATTTGCTGCACAAAAACTTGAGTATCTCTGTGCAGTGCTTAGTTTGTGCAGTATAAACCTTATGTCCAAATTATTCCTGCAAAGTCATTGCAGTTCTCCCTGTGATAAAACCCAGCATACATAGCCTCAGCAATTTAAGGATGCTCATTGTAAGGGGTCAGGCAGTGACAGCTCAGTGATCAGGGGTGACAAATATTTAATCTATACATTAGTGCTTCAGCAGGAAATTGTGAGCTGTGGTTTCAGTAGAGCTGGGGACAGGGAATTAGAAGGCACTGGGTCTTGGCATAACTCCTGGAAACACTGAGCAAAGTGTGGAGAAGCAGATGAGAGTACATACCAGGTCAGCTCTAATTCTACCAGGGACAATAGGGATCTCACTCCATCCTTTCATCTTTCTTGCTACCACTGTGATTTTAAAAAATGAAATTAAACTTTGATTCACACATGAAATCACAGGAAGAGTTGTAGCTGCCCAATATTCACAGCAGGGAAGGCTTTCATAAGCTCTCTGCCCCCCTCTACTTGTAGCAAATATGCTCTGCCATGAATTCACATAATAAGAGGAACATATTCCAAGAGGAAGAATAAATCAATGTATTTTATCTTGAATTGCCTCCTGTCACTTGCACTGTAAATCTCTATTTACAGTGCTTTGTTCACAGCAAGTGAAAAGAAGGTGCTATATCAATTAAAAACCATGAATTGATAGGGAGTGATTCCCCTGGAAAACTGTAATTCTGTCAAAACTCATTTCAGGCCCAGTTTGACAGAGACAAATATGCATGATATCCCCAGTTTTTCCATATCTACAATTTAAACTGTGTATTTCAGATGTACACTAAACATCAAATCTAGAATCTGTCATGTGAGTTGGTTGTTTTTCCTTTTGTTCCTGGAGGGCAAAACTATAGGCAATCCATACTAGCTGAACACATGAAATACACACTTAGCTATATGTATATATTAGCAGAGGCAAAGTGTACTAAAAGAAGCAAAAATAAAGAAAAATAAAAAATTCTGTTTCAAAACAATTCTGAAGAAAGAACAGGACTGTACCAGTTTCTGCAGCAAGTCAATGAGAGGAACCTGTATATTACAGCTCCCTTGCTGCAAACAAGGAGATAATAGCACTTAATATTACAGCCTCTGGGAGAAAAGAACAAAATATGAACCAGGCAGAAGGGATGGGGATGAAAACCTTCCTTTGATGTAATATTCAATATCAGTCCTTTCAGTCTTGGTTGCTGGGAGAGAGTTGGCAAATATATCATCAAGACTCAGCAACAAGTCACCCACAAGAAACCTGCATCTTCAATTAAAATTAAAAAAAAAAAGAAAAGGAGAGAGACATAGATTAAAATTACATGTGTGTAAGCTGTGGGAAAGTTGAGAGAAATAATAAGTATCCATTTTGTATTACATTTTTAGATGCAGAAATTGTAATTAGCCATCTTAGCCTCTCTCCTTATTTAGTACAGCCTTCATAATCTATGTTTTTTCTGAGCTTTTAAACCACAAATGTTCAACACTTCACATAGCAGGTAAAGTTATATTTCTAAGCAGATTTAAAGATGTTTCCTTCATAGATCAAGGAAAATTTATATTGGTAGTCCATCTTAAATACAAATGCTTATTCGTTTATTCATCTTTGCAGAGTTTTGTTATCTATGTGTGTGAGTAGATTACAGAAAATATAAAAAGTAACCAAGAATGAACAGGAAATATTGCCTCTAGCTGAAAATTCATACAATATCTGTTAGGAGAGATTTATATTCTGAAAGTCATGGCTGTTTAAAATGACTTTTCAGTCTCCATGGAGATTCCTCACTGGGTTAGTTACTGCAGTCAAAGCTTAGATATATAAACAAAAGTATGGGTATGATGGCTAGAGGGGAAGCCTGGGTTTATCTGAGGTTGTCAAAGGGCTTTTCATACTGTCTACCACAGTAAAACAGTCTTCTGGATCCACTGTGTTACTAACAAACAAAAAATAATATTTTCCTCACATTTAAGTTAAGGTTTTCAATTTGAAGAGTTAGTTAGTTGTCTTCATTTTTGCTCCTCTCTATCCATCCCACCCCCACCTCTTCCCCCCACCCCAAAGATAACTTCCAGGTCTCATATTTTCAAGTTATTTGGCATATGTTATGAGCTTTTTTATAAGACTATCTAAACTGCAACCCTTGAGATAAAGCTAAATTTGTTTTAATTCCAGTTCTATACTTAAATGCTTCTCTCTTTCCCAATAAGGTCACACAAGGAAAATCTAGTCAGAGCTTACAAGAGGTGTCCTTCCAGCTTAATATGAAATGTCCCAGGAGGCAGAAGAGAACTACATATGGGGGTGACAATACTGCAGTTCTCTTACAGAGACCAAAACTGCTGTCCCATACAGCAAAGGAGTGTGGACAGAGAGAATGAATGATCTGAGACCCTTTCTCCCTTTTGGAGAGGATAACAAAACCCCCATTGGACAGAAAAGAGGTTTTTAAAGAAGGGATCTGAAAATAGAGATAGGTCCTCCAAGTCAGCCAAGGAGAAGAAAAGGTGTTTGTCAAGAGTAGTAGTTATTTTGGAAAGTAGATGCATTTCTAGTAGCAAAGGAGTGAAAGGTGATCAGACATCCTTCAGAGCTTTCCTCAAGTCAGCTTCTGCAGCAGGTGAAGGGCAGCAGCTCTTGCTGAGGAGCACAGCCCTTGCAGCAGGAAAGGGGTCACGGGGCTGCAGGAGGTATCGCAGGTTCTGCAGGAACCAGAAAATGCCACTAATCTGAGAGACTCAAGTGAGGGCTGGAGAATGAGACAGCATGGATTATCATCCCCCACAGCCTGAGCACCCATCTTCAGACTGTGACTGGGGTGAAGCAGGAGGGCTCACACTTCACAGTCACTGGGGAACTGCTGCTGCGTGCTTGTCTTTATTTGATGTTTCTGTTATTGATCTTTATTTAATTCCTACACCCTCTCATGCTGATTTCTCTTTTTAATCTCCACTGCAGCTCTTTAATAGTAATTTCTCACCACTTTGTCACTATTTCTACACTCTCTAGCCTGTTGACATCTTCATTTTTGTAGGTGTTCTTAATTTTTCTCCTGAGTCCAAAACACCAGCATCTTCTTGAGACTTCTCTTTAAAAAATGGGGTTTATCCCCTCTTCACTTAATTGGCAAAAATCTTCAGGGGAAGGGAAAAAGGAGGAAGGGAGAAAGGAGAAAGGGAAAAGGCTTTTTCTAGGAAGAAGGAGAATGCTGCAGACCAAGAATACTGCACTCCACGAAGTAGAAGGAGGTTTGTAAAATACATTTTAATAAGTCTTGGAATGGTTCTGTTTTCACTTAGGGTCTGCGAGAACCCACTTGTGGAAACATCCATAGTGCTGGAAAGTCCCTCTTGCATTTCAGCCTAATTTTACGTAATGAACTGCTGCAGTTCACTGTTCTGACAGCAAAGGTTGTCTTGAGAACAGTGCAGCAAAAGACCAAACAAGAATGTTTCAGTATTGATCTGGTATATTCATAGCACAAAGCTGAAGCTGATAAAGACAGTCCTTTCCCCACAAAATCATTTCCTGAGCACTAAGGGCTAGAGTACACGCACATGCAGCTTAAAACTGTGCTGTCCAAGAAGAAGTGCTGAGGTGTCTTGGAAAAGCAGAGTTATCCCTACTTTTATGGGCAGCACCATGCTGTGAGAACATAGTCAGCTCTTCTCCCTGAGCATGGCTGTTAATCTATACTGCTTTCTGAAGGAAGAATTTCCAGTACTAGAGTTCATCCCATGAATTACAGAAAGGTGGTGAAAATAAAGGCTTACAGAAGATTAGTAGATTGCTAGGTAGGTTAAGGCAGTTCATATTTCCATGAGGTGTGCCAAATGAGGACAGCTGGACACTGTCTCCAAACAGAGGATGTGCTAAAGTTTGCTTTTATGGCTTCCCGAGTGAAACTGCCTGATACACAGCCAGCTTATTCCCCAGCCACGGACAGACCTTTCTAGCCTCTGTCTGTGCCAAAACAGTCAGACAGAACCGGGGGAGCGTTTTGAAGCGTAAAGGTGCACTGAATGTGCATGCTGGATTAAAATGTTATTGCAGAATCCCACAGATTGTGTGGGTCCCTGTCACAGCTTTACTACATGCAGGTAGTTTTTGCCTTTTTAAAGGCAAAGGTATTCTGGTGTGCAGCAATCTCACCAAAATACAGTATACCCAAACCAGTTTCTAGATTTCATTTTGTTTAATGAAGATGTTGGTGGAAATTAATAAAAATTAAGCTTTACAGGCTCTAAAACCTGTGAAGGCAAATTATAATGTAGGCTTATTCTTATGTACTAGAATACTTGAATCATTAGCTGTCTTATTCCATGATGTATGTACACATGCAATTTGTTTCTGTATTTCCTATGCTTATTCACCCTGTTAATAGTGTATTCTTGTAGTGGAGTCAACACTGATCTCTCCTAGACTTGGACTGACTTGGACTAAAGATCTTGATTTCAATTTTGAAAAAAAGGATATTCTCCTAGTAGTAAAAGTCACAAGGAGGTGAAAGGCATAATAAAGTAACTATTTTGATATTTCAATGTATTTAAGTTGTCTTCATTAGGGATCACTGATATGACCATTAATTAAAAGCTCCAGGAAATGCAAAAATACAAAAAAAAATAAACTCAATATGCCTGAGAATCCAAGGGTGGGAAATGCTCATAAACACAGATGTTTGGATTCACTTTTAAGCATTATTAAGTCAAACAGTCAATGCAGATTTCATTACTTACATTTTTACTGTATTGCTTTTTGGAGTTTTTTGTTTATGCTGAAGGCATTGTCGTACATTCCTTGGTATACTTAATTGAAAACTGTTGATTCATTACATCAGTTTCTCTCCTTTTTTAATTTTTTTTCTTTCTTACAGCCATGGCAAATTTCATACATGTAAGAACCTGCTGCACAGAGACCTGAAGTCCTCCACACTATTAAAAATCAGATTTTAAATCTCTTCTGGTTTCTCACGTTCAGTTCTAGCTGAGGCCATCAAGGATAAAATCAGCAAATTCTTCCTAATTCAGTGCCTAAGAAATATGAATACTTGAAGTATTGCTTATTTAATATTCAGCAGTTAATTAGCATTTTAGCATTTATTTTGATTGCCATTTCCTGGTGTTGATATTTTTTTACATTTAATTCTACATTCACTAAAACAAAAAATGAGGAAATGAAGGGAGTGGAAGGAGAGAATTTCTGTAAAGAATGTGTACATACCTTACTGTGGAGTACACGAGTTCCTTCTGAGCCTTAGTAATGAAGTCTATAGGGAATGTCTCAGTTTTGCTGAGGATTTTGATGAGAGAGAAGAAGAAAAAGGCATGAAGAAAATGAGATAGAATCTTTTCTGTTACATCAGGTGACTAATTATTACATTGTGGTTTTATGCTTCTTCTCTGCGCACATAAAGCTGTAAATTAGGATATTTGGGGGATGTAGATTATTTCCTTGCTCTTTGGCTTTTGGTGAGATGACTATATAATAAAGAAGAGAAAAACATGAGTGCAAAATAGAAGTCCCAAATTAAATGGCTATAAGAAAGGGGGGATTAAGAGTCTGAATAGTGAGAAACATGCTTAAGAAGGATAGGAAAAAATTGTAAGAATCATTTCACTTTTTTGAAGAAAGAGAATTGAGAAATAAAGTGTTTCTGATGGGCTTTAGTCAGCATTGGCTGTACTTATTCCAGCCGTTTTGGGACACTCCCCACGTTCTCACTGATGACTGATGAGCAGTGCACATTTTGTGCTAGCTCACCATGACACAAAAGGCCAGTCCTGCCCAGCCTCCAGGCCAGGGGCAAGTTAAAGCCAGAGCAAGCCATTGTATTTAGGAGCCTCAGGAATTTGTCTGCTCAGACAGGGCACATGCCAGGGCTGGCCAAGCTTCCTGGACCACCAGCATCCTCGACATCATCAGCAGATCTTTAGACCTCCATGGGATGGGGTTCAAGAATATTAGCCTGGCAAGTTTTAAACAAATTCGAGACAAATTCTAAGACCAAATGTCATGTTCCTGGTAAAAATATGTCAAAATGTATGACTCCTAACATATGCAAACTGTGCAGATGATAAATGAAACTGAAATACACTGGAGCTGATCTTGTTTCTTCCTCCAGACATTTATTGCTTTGCTCAGTGCAAATTCATTGCAGCAGGTAACTCATAATATCCATTTATTTTAACACAATACCACGTAATCATGTATCTGTTATTTAGTGCGAATGTGGCAAATACAGTATAAACTAGAGAGATAAACACCAGAGTGTCTTTTGAGCAAAGCACATCCAAGGTTTGGTGTCTTACTCACATTAAAGAAGACAGAGACACTCGGTTTTAAAGTATCTAAAAAAACTTCAGCCCATGTGTTGCTTCTCATGATGATTAAAAGGACATTTCCACTGTATTCCTTAAGCAAATTAAGATTTAAAGCAGGTTGTTTGTAGATCACCATGAATATTGTGTAATTATTTTGGCTATACCTCACACAAATTACACCTCCAGAGTGCTTTATTGCCATTTTCAAGTATGTATGACTGGTAAAGAAGTACTCGGAAGATCTATCAGTAGAATACCTTTTTTGAATATTCAACATTGAAGAAATAGTTTGGTTTCAGCTGTTCACTATAAGCAACTGTGCTGTTGATGAGCAGCCTGTCCAGTGTCAGTTTTCCTGCATATATTTCGGCCAGATTTTTGATGTCGCTTATCTGTACTGAGCTATGACCACAAAAACAAAAACAAAAAAAAAAAAAAAGAAAAAGAAAAAAAAAAGTCTGGGGAAGAATGGAATCGCAGACATTGACAGATGTCCTAGGAAGGAAGGTGTTTATCTTCAGCTAGACAGAGTTAATTAGAATAATGGACAGATATGAGAATAAAGTCTGTAAAGAATATTACTTATACTTGTATGTCAATATATAACAGGAAAACCAGACAATTGGACTTTGGGGCATTATGAGCTAATTGTTGACACTTCATCCATATGAATGACTTTTATGATGGATTTTTAAACTCTATCATAAGAGTCAATAATTATCTGATCAGAACACAGTATACACTGAAGAAGGACCTAGAAATAAATGCTCTGATATGCTCTGAATCCAGTTCCTAATTATTTTCTTCCTCATTGGGCTCAGTTGAATTTCAGTTAGTGAGTTTTTTGCTTTCCTTCCTTTATTCTCATTCCTCAGGTTTGGCTTTCCATGATGCCAAGGAACAGAGGGTAAATTTACCTAAAATAGTTCACACCAGATGATAATTGGTATATATACCAGGCAACAATGACTGCTTCTGGAATTTGATGTCACATCTCTGTGTGATACTGTGTTGCATTGTATCAATTAGACATCCAGACTGTCTAGGAGGATCCCTAAATTAGTAGCACATGGTGCTGTACACATGCTCTCCATCTGTATTTGTGTGTGTATCATCCCTACATTCATGATCCTTTCTGTTTTCACTTTCCTATACCCTGGAGTTTAGCAGGATATGATGAGAAATGTAGATTGATTCAGTCACAGTCACCCTTCTATTGTTAATACACTGCATTAAAGGTCTTATCAGAACTACGTGCCAGTTGTACTAGGCTTGATGAAAAAATGCCATGTAAAATCTCAGTTCTTACAAAAATAAAACAAACCTTTGGAGCTAAGCTCATGGAAGACAAAATAATGCTAAATATCTGGTGGAATTTTATCCCAGGTTTGTATTAAAAAATTCTGTAACAGGATGGGGAATGGCTTGTTTCCATAATCAATAGTTTACCTATATTCATTAAGCAGTTATTGTAAAGAATATGTTGGCCAAAACATTTTTAGGTGTTCACAAATACCTCAAAATACATTGGAGAGAAATTCTTGTCAAGGAGATTATCTCATCCTTCTATACTTTTGCTTTTCTGTTCCAAATTCTTTCACTCTAAAGGGTTAGAACTGTAGAGAAAACAAAGTAATGCACCTAAGCAGTACACAAATTGTCAGTATTTATGGAAGGACCTTTTTGTATAAACTTTGCAAAAAGTTCCACCTTAAATCCATACACAGCAGTTGGAAATAGGTCAGCACTGAGCATCTTGTTTGATGAAAGAATTCAAACCTGTTTCCAAGGTAACCAATCTCATCCTCTATAAATCTCTGCCGTGCTCCACCTGTTTTGTGAAGCTGAATGCTTTTTTCATTGCCCGAGATATAGTTTGAACTTTAACACACACGTAGACACACACCACATGCTGCTTTCTTTCCACTGTGACAAAGAGGGCAACAAAAGTAAATAGGAGGTGGTTAATATTTAAACTGTTAATGCAGGTGTCACAGTAGCACATTTTTAGAGGAATTGTAAGTGGTGCCAAGCAGCACTTGAACAAATAGCTCCTACAGGAAAGGCAGATTAATTTTGGATGAATTCCTGGGTACCTGGACATCAGGACACTGTAGCCTCCTTTGTTCTCTGCTCTCTATGCAGGCTAGGAAGGATACTGTATTTTATAGAGAGTAATGAAGATGTGTCAGTAAAGGCAAATGATATTCAATAATACCATTTAATGCATAAATTGTTCTCTTCTGTATTGCATTAGGTAGTTACTCCACGCGTCTCATAATAGCACGTAAAAGCAGAACTCTTTAGAAGAGTTCTTTTCGCACATTCCACACATTTCTACGCAAATAAGAATATTTTCTGTGAAATGTCTAAAAAGACACTTTTTCCCTCTTAAAATTATTTTTTCTGTTGAGACAGTAAGCCTTTGGGAGGGTTGGAACACAAAATGTATGGAAGCATAGCACAGAAGTGCAGAGAGTGGAGGGAGGCAATGAAAAAAAGCCTTGCAAAAATATCTTCTATTATCTGAAAAAAGCATGGGCATGATACCTGATTAAAGACAGTCTAAATGTTGCCAGTATTTTATAGAAAACGTGTCCAATTCTAATGTATTTTGGTTTTAGTTTATTTAAATATTGACCATACAGGCAATTTAGAATTTCCTAAATGGGTCTCAAAGTAAATTAAAGCAAAGCAATTGCTACAATATGGAAACTGCTCCTGCTCTAATGCAATGGGAGATGTGTCAAATTTATAGCTCCCTTTTAATAGAGGACTTAATAATGATGAAAAACGTGATCTTCTGTATAATAATCCAATATAATGCCCTGGATTTACTAACCTATTAATCACGTAATTCTCTAATATTAATCAAACAATGTCTAGCTGCCTTCAGTCATTCATAATATAATTCTCTGCAATCTGATACACACTTTCTGTTTACCTTTTGAAAATTTAATTTGTTACCCGAAAAGTGACCAGTTGTATCACTTACTTAAATCAGCTTAATACTGTGGCAAACAGGGTCTCAACAGAAACAAGTGATTGACCAAATAAGATTCTGGCAAGGCCTCTTCAACTATACCTGAGTGACTACAGTGTTGTTCAGATATCCATGCCTTGCACCTAATTTGTAACACCAAGGATCCTCTTAAACTTCATTTTGAGAGGGTATTGTAAATTAGTCTTCTATTGAGAAAATTAGAAGAAAAAAGCCACTGTCAGGAGTAAACTTCAAGGCTAGTGATTGCTTTTGGTAACTGTAGCGAAGGTGACTTTCAGAAGTATTTCTGTATGTAATGGCAGTTGTGCAGCATCTCAGTGAATGATACACACTTCAAGGAGAAGCAGTGAAATAGATTCAAGTTTCTTTTATGAAAGTTGCATTTCACTAACAGCCTCTTCTGGAAAATATCTTGTAACAATCAGCATAAAACACATCATAGGCCATTTCTGCTTGCATCATCAGGAAAGCAAAATGCATTCCTCGTGCATGGGTCTATTTATTTTTAAAGTATTTATTTTACAATGTTCCTTAATTAAAGTTGTTGATATAGCAGTATCCTGTTTAGGTCTTGTTTAATAGCCTCTATTGTGGCTATTGTGACGTATTGTGCTATTTTTAAAACTGCTTATTATCTTGATCATACAGAAACTGCAGAACATGTACTTCGTGTTCAATAAATTCCTACTTTGGGGGAGTTTTGGAATTTGTCAGTAAATGTTTGTCTTGCTAATTGCTCAGGTCAGTGGTGGGTTCTTTTTACCTTTGATCTCTCTTTATATTTCTACTGCAAAGTTAATTTTCTCTATCTCTTCCTATCTAGCGTGACTGAAGCTCTTAAAAGTCTATTTACTTTCTATAGGTATTGCGTATTAATCACTGTTCAGTTGTCTTTGACCTTTCAGATCTGTGTAAATATAGATAATTAAGCAATGTGCTTGGTTAGTTATCACAGAATTAACCTCTATTAACTTTAAATTAGGTATTAGTCTAAGCCAGTCACCAAGGCTCTATTCATAATCAAAGAGCAAGAATAAGAACCTGGGAAGAGAAAAGCATCTACTGTACTTGTAGTCATTACAGAGTGGAATGAACCGCTCTCTGACAGGTGCTATGCCTTTGCTTTCGCTATGGAAGGAGCCAAAGCAATTGACTTAGAGTGGATGCCTGAGCTTCCAGAGGCTGAAGTTAAAAGTACTGAATCCTAGCCTTATTGTATTGTGTTTTGGACTTATGATTGCCCACTGCTTCATGAAGAAGTAATGTAAAAATATTGTGGACATTCAGGATCAAAATGTCAAGACACAGTATTTAAGTAGTTAGCTAAACAAGTATTCATTTAGTAGCTGTTCATGAATAACGACATTTTGGGTGGATTTGGGGGCACAGGGCTTTTTCACTCACTTTAAAACACCATTCCATTCTTGGAGCATGGACCCACAATTTGTGTCAAATATCCTGGGTTTGTCTTTTATTGGAATTTTATAATAATGGGACTTTGACAGTTTGGGAGATTCAGAAACTCATCATGTTTTCAAATGTGGTGTTGTATTGCATATAAAGAAGTTTTCCCTGGAATAGAGTATACATAGCACATCTGCAAAGCACAAAGAGAAATGCTGATGTATGCCTGGGTGACTCTAAGTGCAGCAAACTGATTTGCCACAGAAAATGCTTTTCAGAACCACAGTAAGCCATGCTTGTCGACCACATCACTAAGAAAGATGTGGCATGAAATCAAAATGCTACCTGCCAACAGGGACTATGGGAACCTCAGAATTGTGTCTAGTTTATATCCCTATGCTAGACATTCCCCGTGGGCCACTGTTAGTGCTCACATTTTCTCATCAACCCTCCAACTTGTCTCCAGATGAGGCTGATAATTCATTTTTCTTTGTATCTGTTTTTTTGGGTTTTGTTTTGGTTTTAAGTTTTACAGTGCTGTTATTATGTCGCTTCTTCTACCACCCTTTCTAAATTAAAATTATAAGCCTTTAATGTTTGTTTACAAGTTTCTAAACCTCTGATCTGTCTTGCTTCTGTCCTCTATAATCCTCCTAATTTGTCTTAAAGTATAGCGTGCAAAACAGAGCAAAAATCCTACACATGTTGAGTGGAATGAATAGTCTTTGTTCTTTACAATACCTCTTAACTCTGCCAAGAGTCAGATTTGTCTTGTCACCGGGTTACATGCACTCAGGTTTTGGGCACTGCAGCCCCAGACTCCTTTTCTTCAGAACCGCCATCCAGTCAGTTATTTCAAAGCTCATATTTATGCGTTTGCTCTGTTTGTCCAGAAGGTAGCATTTTGCACTTGTCCATATTAAATTTCATCTCATTGATTAAGGATTGCTTCATCAGTATTTCAAAACCATTGAGAATTCTGACCCCATTCTCTGAAGCACCCGCAAATAGTTCCCTCCAGCTTGGTGTCTTCAGATTTTACCAGTACCTTCCTTATTCTGTCCTCCAAGTCATTAACACTGCAGCAAATAAATGCACATTGGCAAACCATGTTCAGAGTACCTTTCTAGGTTGACAGTGATTCATTCATAATTAATCTGAGGACAGATTTTAATTTCGTTCAGTTTCTCTTTTGTGTTTTTCTTTTGCTGCTATATAGGAATTTCCTGTTATATGTTAACCTTACTAAAATGAAGAGGATTCCTATTCATTTTCTCCCCCACAACTGCCATGCTACTTAAGCCTACCAATGAAGGCAAACAGATTGGTCTAAGATTCTTTGTTATTGACATACCAATGTCAGTAACACATCTATGGTGGCTATGTCCTATGAACTTGTTATATCTAAGGAGCCAGGAAACTCTTCTGCTATTAAATATTTCCAAGCATTAAGTGAGCTTATTGGTCTTTAATTCCTCATCTTCTACATTTAACTTGTTTGTTTGTTTGGAGGGTTGTTTGTTTGTTTGTTTGTTGTTTTTTTGGTTGGGTGGGGTTTTTGGGGGGGTTTTGTGGTTGGTTTGGTTTGGTTTGGGTTTTTTGTTTTGTTTTTGTTTGTGTTTTTTTTTCTTTTAATATAGTCTAAGCTTTTCTGTGTTTAATTTCTTGGGACCTACTCTACAAGTACTCAAAGATAATCACTAATAGTTTAGAAATTACTTCAACAGCAGAGATTCTTCACAGAAAAAAATGGGAATGGGCTAAGTGCATGTAATAAAACTGAATTTTGACTGAAACTAGGCAAAATGCTCATACATTGTGCACAAATTCTTGGCATAATGGTAAACCTTTGAGATGACTGACTTCATAGCCTCTTGCCAAGGTATTTCATACATTACTGATACGTGATGAGTGTAGAGGGGATGACAATGCCTTCACTAGTTTTGCTAACTTCTGAGCAACCCTCGGTAGGTCCGCGTAACTTACCATCCATTGCTGATTTAACAAAGAAAATTCAGCCAAAATGCTGGAAGAATTTTACATACCCATTATGACAGACTTGAGGTTGGTGCCATTATCTTTCTTCATCCTACTTAACAGGTCTACCTCCTCCAGTTTCTCTGTGTAGAAATGCTGTAACCTAAACAAAAATAATTTTGGAAAAAGACCACATATGTTACATAAAAATACTAACTTCAAAATACCTTAGTCCTCCTACAGAAGATCTGTTTTATTTATGCATTTGTCTGTTCCCTAATTCTCTGTATAATTAGTAGGATCACTTGGTGTGTCAAAACTGAAGAACAGGGAGGTCTGAGCAAATGCTTCATTTTTATACACAATCAAAAACCAAAATTTCCAGCATTCACAAGGAATAGTACAAGTGTTGTAACAGTGATGATCTAAAGACATGAGTAGAGAGTCATCAATATGCAAAGTTTTTAATTTTATTAAGCCATTCACTGTATTTGAAAATTACAAGAAGGCTTTGGATTGCCTCAAGTCACTCTAAATTCAAGACACAGTAAGACAAGATACAAACAGGTATGTTTAAAATGCACAACATTGTTACAAATAAATAAATAAAGGGAAGGGTTGGCAAGCTGAAAAAGAAAAGCATACTATGTCTACTTACACAAACATTTAAATCGGAAGAATATTCTCCCACTATGTAATTTGTTTGCTGTAAACTATCCTAAAAGTATCCTGGCACTGAACAGGTCACTGCAGGGTGGGTTTTGTTGTGTTTCTCTGACTCTGACGGGTGTGTGAAACAGCTGAAAGAGGCACTGACTGACTTCATGCCCTCTAGTTCTTTTATCATGCCAAGGCTTTCAAGCTCTTCTTCCTAACATCTTCATAGAATATCAGGTTTCTTCGTGTATGGAGTCAAAGATTCTTAAACAGCATGTTCTACTAATCTACAATTATTTGCAAACTTGTCCCTTCAATGTTCTGGTTTTTTATAAGAACTACTTGGCTACGGGAGGGTTAAAAGCATCCCTATCATCTATAGTTATCAGAAGGCCTTTATTTACTCAGTGCTGTTCCCAAGCAGGCATCTCTATTTTGTGTATGGCAATCATTATTGGATTTAATGGGAAAAAAAATATGTTGAGAATGCAGAATAGAAGTATTTTCATGTAAAAGACTGAGGTATGAAAAAATCTATTTTTAAATACTCCTTTTTGAGGCCTACAATTTTGTAAGTCTTATATGCTTCTCTGAGATTAAATCGTTGTTTGGCTTCTTCTACATTTTAAATAAATATTATTTTTTATTACTTCCATCCATCAATTACAACAACTGGATGAATATTTTCAGCTTCTTCTGTTCATGTGCCCTACACTGGTCATAACTCTGACCTGCAGCTAAGACACCTGAAACCCCAGAATAGCTTTTCATTCAAGTACCAGACAGCTATAGTCTACTCGGTTATTCAGTCCACCCTAAGAAAACAGAATACTTTTTAGTACTTTTTTGAAAATTTCAGAAATAACTGAATAGTTTTTTCAGAATGAATATGACGTTTTCCTGTCAGTGAAATTAATATATTCACTTCTCTGAACCAAAAATAAATGTAAATGAAGCCATCATTTGGTTTGGGTATATAGGACACTGACAGTTCACGGGACATAAAAAAGCGAGTTTCCATATCATACAGTATGTTTTTTCTCAAGTCTTGTTTATATCTCAAGGCTGCTTTTATTTACACATTTCTGTGCCAGAGTGACTACAACTGAGAATCTTGTTCCAAGCAAGCTTCTGCAAAAAATGTTTTTATTGGATTTACTGGGTTTTTATGAAGGTCAGGTGAAACCATGCTATTGATATAATGGTCATATGTCATTAAGAACAAATGGAAGAACGAGTAAAAATTCATAGAATCAAAGAATAATTTGGGCTGGAAGGTATATTTGTAAGGCTGACATTCACCTGGCAAGATATCAGCGTCTTCCCTATGCTAGTTACTTTAGCCTCACTTCACAGTCATTGCAAAGAACTGGGCACTTTTATCTCATAATTTATGTCATTCTAAGACAGACATCTAAAAGAGTCATGTGATTTGTTCTTTAAAAGGGCCTTTTTCTCCCCAGTGAGGGAGTCAGCAGTGACTGACCTGCAGTCATGAACACTGTAAATGGTCTCAGGTCAGGTAAGGTGGAGCCTGTTCTATGTATGTAAAGGCAGAGGAATCATGGAATCATAGAATAGTTTGGGTTGGAAGGGACTTTCAGAAATCATCTAGTCCACTCCCCCTGCAATGAGCAGGACATCTTCAGCTAGATCAGATTGCTCAGAGCCCCGTCTAGACTGGCCTTGAATGTTTCCATCTACCACTTTTCTGGGAAACCTCTTCCAGTGTTTCACCATCCTCACAGTTAATTTTTTTTTTTCCACAGCCAAAAAAACAAATAAAAACAAACATGAAATGTGGACCTCCAAGAAGATGCAAAGAGCTCTTTGTGCAGGGTTTTCTTTGAGAAATAGACTGGTTTTAACAGGTTTTGGAATTGTCTTAAAAATTACTGTCTCCTATTTAATTTTCATTGTGATCTCAGCTTTGAGCATGTTTTTTTACATTGAAAGATATGTGTGGTACTCTTCTACGAAAAAAAAAAAAGTAAATAAACCTTACAGCCCTGGCCAAAATAACCCTGCCTACAAAACCTGAATTGGGCTAATGACCTAAAAACTCCTCCTTGGAGTTTTTTAGAATTCTCCTCAATTGTGCTATGCATGCAGTCAACATTTTGCCCTGTTATTTAACTGTTGTAACATATTGAGCGCTGGCTTTCATTAAGCGGCTTGCAATGACACTTGAGGTTTTTCCTAAGTGATTGTAGGTAATTTAGACTTAATTAAAGAAGATGAATACTACAGATAATCCCTTCTAATATGCGTGTTTTAAATTTATCAATGCTAAATTTTAGCAGCTGTGAGTGTGTCCATTCATTTAGATTCCTTTACTCCTGCAGAAATTTTTTGGTGTTCTTCCGTCCTCACTAACCTAACATGGATTTGTCCATGTGTTCTCACTTTACATTGTTTTTCAGAAAGTTATTTTTACTGTTTCATGAAAATTGGATGCATTGCTGTTCTTTTTTTTCATTAAATTCAATGGCAGTTTTCTTTCCCTCTTTTTCTTGTGTCTGTTAGCCAGCTCCTGTTCTATAATGAAATTTAGTGCTTGTACTATACTAACTCCTTGTATTTACTACACTAACATCCGCAGCAGCATGAGATGTTACTTCCCTGCCTCACCCATCTGTAACTGCTCTTCCTCCATATTATTTCTGCTATACCGAACTCAGCAGAATAAATCATGTACCTGCACCTCAACCAGCTCACATCCCAGAAACACAGTTCATCATCAGATAAGTTTATGTCTTGCTGTTGATGCAAATGTCTGAAAGACATCGTGTTTCATCTGTTACACTAAAACTCTAGCAGGAAGAGTGGAGAGAAGACTGGGATTTCATATTGCCAAATCTGCAAGCTTTCTAAAAAAGTTTAAAAATTTTAACAGTCCAAATAAACCAAGTCAACCAACTGGTTCACCACTAAGAGGAAAACAATTCTTAAGCACTATAAAAAACATTCCTTCAGAGTACTTGAGCTGAGTACAGTTTTTCCTTCATAGTTTTTGTGCAAAATAAATGTTATTCTCTTTGACCTGGTAGAATTACACACAAAATCCTTGAAAGTACAATAAACATCAAGAGTTTATATTCTGGTTTTATTTTATTACAAAATCCTCAAAATGCTATGAATTGTGGAGGGGTATTTCATGACTCCTGTAAAGCGCCCTACATCATTCTGTCAATATAGAAATAATTAGGAGTAACTTTAAAAACAGATGCATTGCTCCTTTAATATCATTCTTGTTTTTTCCTGAGTGCACAGAGTTAGCTGGTATTCAGCCTTTAGCATGGCTGTTTCTCTGTGATGGAGAAATTTGTTATAATATTCAGGTATAATATCTTTTTCATTTACAAATACACATGCAGTGTCCTGTTTCACAGTAGAAGCAAACAGGAGCCGGTGTGTTTATGTGTATTATTCCATAAAATTCTCATGTCTCCTCCTTCATCTTGGACTGGTTTTGATTTCCTCTATTTTGGCCCCAAGAGCAAGACAGCTACAAACCAACACTATATGTAATCCTATGTGCTTTGCTCTAACCTGCTGTCTGGCTTAGTCTTTGGGCTTTTCCATCAATGTTTGAAGCTCTCTTTGTTATTGTCAAGTCTGAGGGAGTATGTGGCATACCACGTGTTAATCACTGTACATCTATATAAAAAAAATTTAAAATCTCTGACCGAAAAAGTATGATTAAAGCATGAGCAAATGCATAAGGAATAAAAATATAAGGCAACGCAAAGAAACACAGGATACCAGTGAAATAGTGAGAATTAGTTTAATAACTTCATTCACAGCATCCCAGCTGGCTACTCATTAAATAGAGGCGTCACTACACAGGTTGTTTTTCAACAGAGATTTAACGGGGTTTAATATCATGCTGCTTTTTGCAAAGGACAGCTTGGGAGAATATGTTAAGGTTACTATTAGAATAATGAAAAATGTTGGCCGTCCAGGCTGGAGTTATCAGTAAGGCAGAGGTGATGTTTAGTAGCATCATTAAATGTGGGAAATGTGAGGGGTTTTATACAGAAGTATTCCAACCAGCAGCAGGAATCTGGGATTTCATAGAAAGAACAGCAGCTCTCTTCCATTTGTTTTCTTTGATACTGAAAGAATGAGCCAGATCATGTGAAGATCACCTCAAGATCAAATATGTGGATATCTGGTATTGAAATACTATGCACTATGCTGGAGACCCTAACAAAGCACTGAAAACAAGAGGCTTGCAATTTTTCTCATGGCATGTGGGCAAGCTCAGAAAGAGGCACAGTTTAGTGTTTGCATCAATTTAGTGTATCTGTGATAGGTCAAGACAAGCATAACTCTAACCATTCTGTGACTATTCTAGCTGACAGTCCAAAAATAGACTCATAATTCCATATTGATGCACTTGAACAACCAGCCTCGTTCAACACCGCAAATTCAAAGCTCAGGACATTGTGACTCCAAATTTCAGATGTCCTTTCCCTGAAAATCGTTGTCATCAACTTTGAAGTGTTACAGCACAAAATAAGGTTGCTAAAAACTCAACCCAAACTAAACCAGAACCTGCTAAGATGCCACAGTTAGTGTCTGTCAGTGATTTATGTAGCAATACTTCAGATAAGTAAAAATACTCTCTTCCTCTTGTCCTTAGTCTGAGAACTGCAAGTTGTGGTGTGTTTGCTTTTCCTTTGTCCTCTCTGATCAAAGGTACTAGATCTCCTGCTCTTTGCAGTGAGACCTCAGGACCACCTGTGCCACTTTACTCCCTGCTGTGGATTTGCGGTCAGCAGTAAAGCTTTGTTACAGTCAGGATTAGAGCCCAGGCATCCTGCTGCTTGGAGATACACACTTAACAGGGCAGGCAACACTGACTGGTTTACAACTAATTTCTTAGCTAAAGGTCTGCACGCAAGGAATGATCATGCAGCATGCCTGAGGGATAGTTTTGGGGAAACCTGTTTGTGCCATCTTTCAAGGGTCAGGATAGAGGGCATTGTCCTCAGCCTCTTTCTAGTGCGTTATAGTGGAGAGTCTCTCCCTTCCCCCAGCCTTTAGCACATATACCTGCATTAAAAAGTATTAGGCATTCTTTTTAACACCCTGAACAAAGGTGAGGAACAGAAGCACAAAAAGAGATCTATTTTGCATTACGTACTCTTTCTCTGCATGAGGGTTTTATAACACAAGTCATTTATTTGATTGCTAGGTATGCTTAAAGTGGTTGCCCAGAAAGCTTTGAACTTCACTGAAGTACAAAAAGCAAGCTGTTCATTTAATCAGCACATTTAATTCATCCTGCTTTGCATGCTGCACCACACTGTCTTCTTTCCATATAAGGATTCTGTGGTATCTTCCTGCAGCATCCCTGCCTCTCTTCTGAAAGCAGCCAAAGATGGCTTTGTGCATATTGCTTATATATGCTGTAGGCCCAACTCCTTTTTGTTGTGCAATGTAGCAGCTACCTCCTTCTCATATTTGTCTTCTCTTCAGGTGAGTTGTTTATATTCAAGGTTTGTTGTGGTTTTTATGTTTGTGGGTTGTTTTTTTTTCCACACTAACTGAGAGCATGTTCTTAATTTATCTTGATTATAAATATTCATTTTTGCTCTGCATGACCAAGTGGAAAATTAATCAGGAAACTGAGTTTTGATTATACTAAGGATTTATATCATTTATAGGTGCCTTCTGCCTTCAGACATTTCTTTTTGTTTAATACTGGTTATTCATCAGATTTCTCTTTAAGCGGCCATTGTTTAGAATCCAGTGAGGGTTTTCTAATGCTATGCAACAATTTTAGAGAGACCTTCAAGGCAACATTGAGGAGAGGGAGAACAGATTTTCTAATTTAGCGATCATTATATTAATGAAAATATAGCATATTTGTTCTGGGCTTTAGCAAGATTAGGGCTATTTATTTTTTCTCTCAGACTCTCTCACGCATGATATATAAATAAGTAACACGCAGTTTAAAACAAATTAATAGGACCTTTTGTGTCTCTTTTGGTGGTCTCTATTTTTAATCTGATTTACCGTCTTATTCTAAACTGTTTAAGGACAGTGTAGCACTTTAGCCTTCAGAGGGCTGCCACAGATGATAGAAAAGGTATTTGATTATCCCTTAGCATCTCTTCATGCATACCCTACTTTACTAACCTGGATGGGTTTCAGATACCTCATAATTTGTTTCTTAGTCACATCCTCTTTTCACATTTAAGAGGTAGTCATCTTTTGTGTCTTTGAACGCAAGCCCTAATGAGACTGAACCACCTGCTTGAAATTTCTTCTTTTTTCTTTTTCCATAAACTATCATAGATCTTCACTTTACAGCTTGATGGGCCCCACCTGCAGTTCCCCAATCTGCAAGTCCACAATCCACAGTACAGAAACCTACTTAGAGAGGACACCTCATGTCTGTGAGCAGAGCTATCAATAAAGTCCTCATGTTAGCTAACAATCTGGAGACGACCGTGTAGCTGTCTTGGGCAAATCTTAAAAAGAAAGATCAACATTCAGACCACAGTAAAATTTGTCAGTGCTAGGAACATTTAAATCCTTTTTATGGCTCTGACCTGCAGCCCCCATGCCTATAGGGTTAAATGAGCTCAGAGAAGCACGCATTGCTAAGACTAGCTGAAGTTTCTGAGATGCAAAGGTTTAATACCCAGTGATTTCTTGCTCTAGTCCCATGAGGTGCTGATAAAGGCATATATAAATGAAGCCAGTTTTTCTGTAACCTCCCATTCATCTGTGGACAACAGAGAGGTCACTTTAAAATGTTGCTCTGCAGAATTTAACTTCAACGAAATCCAGGAATTTCCCTAGATGCGGACAGCCAGGACCCCTCTTTGTTGTGGGACCTGATGGTTAATACTGTCAGACTTTTCAGATACATTACTCCTTCCTTTTAACCTCTTTTAGCACTGCTGATCAGCATAAGAAAACACATGGTTATCCCCCAAATACACTCACAGTCCAATGTAGTGCCACTGACTGACAAATGGTCAAATGAGGAATTCTCCCATGGACTTTCTAGTAGGTCTGAGTTACATCCAGCAGTGTTGAGTGAGGCTGTAAGTATCACTTGAGCTTTTGGTTACCTGTATATGCTAGCAGTAATATTGCTTTTGCCTTCTGTTGTCAGGAGTTTTAACAACTAAAATGACTGAAGTTTTACCTTTTTGGAAAATAACGAATGCCCCCTCTGTCCTTCTATCTCCAGGCTGGGGTTTCTCCATATCTCTAAAGATGAGAAGAAGGCAAAGCTGGGCCTGCAGCTTGGTCCAGGGTCAGGATGATATCCGTAAGATTCCTACATGACAGAGGAATGTCACAGTGGCATTTCTCCTCTGCCTAGCCTAGGAAATGTGTCCAGACCTGCTCAGAATTCTTAACATCCACCCATCAGGGGTTTTTTCCACCTTCCCTGGGGATGCTTGGTTTTGATTAAAACCATATAAAGGAATACGAGGAGAATAACGTGTCCACAACAGAGATGAAAGAGGATCTCTTCTCCTGGGAAAGTGACCAGATGGTAGAGGCTGTAAAAGAAAGGGAGAAAGGAAGCTGAGTGGCAGAAGGTGGTGCCGTCTTGCCCCAGACTACAACCCTTCTGCAGTTCTGCCATACACATAGGTGCGCTTGGCTATTGTCGTAGTCTGCCACAAGATGAGTCCTGTGTTTTTCCTTCTTGAGTTACAGGTAGTGAACATGCCTTAGGGGATCAGCCTTGGCTAGAAACGATTTGTAACAACAAAGCTTATGTAAGTTAATTAGCTGAACTATCCCCTGAGTGTTACAGCTCTGCAGAAATCTTTCTATGGTATGAGATGAAGTCTGCTTGGATGTCTGCTGTTTCTGTAAAGTAGAGTATATAAGGAACATTCACGTTATTCTGGAGACAAATGTCATAGTCTATTAATGAATTCTGTAGCCCTGGAGACCTTGACAACATCCAAAGTGGTGGGTGGGACTCCTCAGAATAAATTTAGCTGGTACATTACAGACATCCATATCCAAATTAAAAGTGTGAGGATCCCTTCTGGTCAATGGCAAGAAACAGACACTTTTCACTCATGACTCGTCTCATTCTAAAGTAGTTGTCTAGAATAGAGCAGATGAATTGCACTCAAAAAAACCTCTGCCAGCCCATCTGTGTCAGAGCTGTGAAGAGTTGTGACATTTAAACTGTCTAGATTTGCCAAGAGAAATCTCTAATAGACATGTGGTTATACAGGCAAAACTTTTACTGCTTTATTTTGATTTGGTATAGGATTAGAGCTGGCAGTGCATGATAGTTTATTATATTCCAGGGCAAAATACAGTTCTGTTGATATAGAAACCTCTACACTGGAAACACTATCTGGTAAAGCACAGTAATTTCCTGTGCTCCATGTAGTCCATAAAGACCTACTGTCCAACTCATTCATTCATGCTTACTTGTTTGCAATTGTAGTCTTTCATTTCTGGAAGAGTGCATAGGAAATATTTTATTGTCTTGATTTTCCAATACATTACTTCACTTTACCTCACTGGCGACACAGAACAATTTCACTGATTAACTTTTGATTTTGTGATGCTTGTCCTTACAAGCTTTCCAACCAAAGATTATTGTCTACTCAGGCACCTGTTTAATGTGCAGTTATGTTCTCTGAGAGGGATCTTTACCCACAGAAGTCACTGATGAAGTGTCCGTGAGGCAATATTAAACACTTCTTTTTTTATTACTGGAGAGAAGCTACTGTTACCTTAGAAATGTGATAGCTAACAGGGTTTAAAAAGTATGCTTTAAAGTGCTCACAGGCAGAGTGAGATAAACTTTAATTTCTGAAAGTTCAACATGAGCCCTAGGAGGAGTTAGGCTGTACCATGTTGAAATGCCACTGCCTTCAGTTTTCAAGAGTGCTAAAAGTTTTAAATCTAATCTCCAATTTTTTTACGAAAATGTTGTATTCATAGCTGCATATGTTGCTGGCAGCTTCTGCCATACTCAGGATTTCCTTTTAGCTCTGGCTTCTGGGGTCAGGAGCAAGCACTATACTTTTGTTTTAAGAATTGTGGCGGACAACAAAATTCAAGTACACACTAGCTAGGGCTTCAGAGGCAAATATATACTTATTTATATACACATACATATATATGTAAATGCAGTCTTCTGATTTGTGAATCAGATAGAAGCACTACAGACATTCTGAATGAATACACAACCCTCAATTTTTTACAACCTTTTTTCTTGATTTATTTTTAATCCTAGAAATAAAATCTAAAATCTAATGCCTCCCATCATCCTCTGTGAGTCAGCAGAAATAAACCTGCAGTTTACCTTCTTACAGGCTAGGTCAGCAAGACAATCCTGCCACCCTGTGCCAGGCAGGATGTATACAGTGAAATGGTTTTTACTGTTGTCTTTGGCTCCTGGCAGCCCTCACAAAATGCATTTTGATCAGCAGTATCACAAAAGCAAAGTGTGATCAGACTAATTCAAAATTTATTTTCAGGGCCTCAAATTAAAAAAAAAAAAACAAAAACAAAAACACGTACAATTGTATAACTCATGCTTGGCTGATAAACTGACATCAGTTAGTGGTGGGATTAAGGTAGTTGCCATTTTTCCAGTCCAGTTTCAGGTATCTGTGAAAAAAGGCAAAAGCTCAAGTGTTCCCATGATACTAGGCCGCACATATTCTGACTCAAAATTTCAGACCTCAAATCTCTTGTGCTTGCAAGTGTACAGCCACATAGGGAAATGACTTCCAAAGAGGTATTGGTGCAAGGGCACAATGGCAGAATCACATTTTTCATGCCTAGATGTAGCTCTGAATTTTAACTCTGCTCTGCTTCCAGAAGATAATAAGATAAGTAACTTTAAAGACAAAATGCAGATAAGATTTATACCAGTTCTGGTATAAAATGTACTGTTACAGAAGTAACATATGCTTGATATTTTAGTAAAACAATGCTGTCTGTCTTATAAACAAGAAAAATAGTTCTGATTGTTTTAACTCCTTTGTTAAAACATGAACACAGGCATTTCAGAACACAATTTATGGGAACATGAGATTGAGTTGTTTATTAAAGAGTTCGTGCAAAATACCAAATGAGAAAAATAAGCCAAAATGATCTAACATCTGATATAAGAAAATCAATAACAGAATTAATTTAAACTTGAAAAATGAGAGGTAAAATAATAGAGAAAAAAAAATCCAGACCAGTGAGTTTGAGGAGTGAGAAAAACTTGGAAGGCATTCCTGGTGAAACAGACAGAAAGGGATTAATAGTCACAAATATCAACGAATTTCATAATGAGGTATGACAGTAAAAAGTCAGGGTCAGTCCAGAATTCTAGAGAATTGTTTAATGAGAATTCCCCTAAAACAGAGACGTCTTGTTCCCAAGTACTTGCTAGATATATTGCAAATATGAATCTGGATTTGATATTTTAGTAAAACAATGCTGTCTGTCTTATAAACAAGAAATTACTCACGTAATAGCCTGACACATGGCTTGCAAGCTGGATGAACCCTTAACGAGGATAGTCCATGAAAATTTATCATTTATTTAAAAGAGAAAAAGGAAAAATAAATAGCTCTCTATGACCCACCTAAATTACAGCTACAGAACTATCAAGGTTGTCACAAGTCAAAAGAACTTGACCGTGCCTGTAAAAGCTATTGCTGTGCAGATGCTGCGTGGGACTGAAGGCAAGAGGCTAACAGAGAAAACCAAAAAGTGCAAGAGAGGCTCTTCAGCAAAGTAGTGCAGTCCAGGGTCAAGGGATTGTTGCTGGTGCAGTGAAAAAGGAAGTATTATATAGGAGCATGTAGGACCAAAAGGACTTGCTTAACTTTCTTTTTTCTTTTTTTTTTTAATTTATCATAATGACATCACTGTAACAAATAAAATCAGCAAATGTGAGGACACATACATATGTGCCTATATCTGTTTTCTCATGTATTTATATGAACACAAAACGGCAAGCAAAAAATATTTTTAAGTGACAGCACATTGCTCATTTACTTAAAAGCGTAATATACTCAAATAGGTGCTGTGGTTGCTTTAGTAAATTACTTCAGTAGTCCCTTATTTCATAGCTATGTTTTTCAAATAGCAGAGTTAGGATCAGCTGTATTGATTAGAGTTATTACTCAGAGTTCCACTGACAGTCTGTGCAATCAACATAAATTGGTGATTAACAGGATCATTTATTTGGAAGCATCTGGAACATGAAACCATGGGGACAGTCAAAAGATGTGCAAGTGCAGACCGTGATTTGCTTTTTATTGTTTCCATTAATATTATTTTCCTGTAAATACTTTTTTCCATCTCCTTACAAAACCTAATTTTTGATGACTGTGTATACTGTGCATGTGTAGTAGTAGCTTTGAAGGATGATAATTTAATGGCGGGTTTCTCAGTGGGGAGAAAATTAAAATGTACAGCCTTCTGTCTGTGTGGTGAGTTGCTAAATCACTTCCCACAGTATGACACAGCTTGCGGCATTATACATGACATAAAAACTCTTCATTAACATGTGTCATTACTGTATCCCACTGTGAAAAATGGGTTATACTAGTTGGCCTGCTCATAAGTAAACCTTGTTGCAGGAGAGGATTTTTTTACTTGTGTGAATAAGAATTAAATATTGAAATATATTTTATATTGTTTTATCATTACACAATACGAGGAAGTAGATTGGAAGAACTCTTTACTCTTGATGTCTAACACAGTATTTGATGTCTCTTCTCCACTCTCTGTGTAAAAAACCCATTTTTTCAACTTTTCTAAACAAAAAGCCTGGAGAATAAGTATATACTAACATCAGAAAAGGAGAGAAATGCAGTTGACTTTGACAGGGAATTTACTGTCTTTTATAAATTCTGCACATCACCAGCCAAAGTCCACCTTGCCTAGGAATAGGTCAGGAGCTACCATAGGAGTACTCTGTCATCTGCCTCCCTAACAAGAAAGGTGTTCAGTGTCAGGGTGACATACAGCATGTCAGGACCTGACTTTGCCAAAGGTTCTTCTTAGCCTGGCTGCTAGTTGTAGAGTGCTGGCTGTATGGGTGCAGGAAAACACCTCACCTGTTGGGCTTTCCTTCTAAAGGATGGCCATTAGAGCTCAGGCGCAGGAGGTTCTGGGGAGGAGGTATACAGAGTATAGTACTAACAGCACAGTCTGTATTTTGGGGGATTTTTTTTTTTTCCATTATGTAGTAAGTGGTCTCTTGCCTCACTGGTCTCTTGCCTCACTGGTGCTGGAAAGTTGTTCCAAGGTGTATTTGACAGCTGGGAGGAAAGCAAGATACAGAGATTGTGCCAAAAATGCAAAAACTAAGGACATCTGCAACCTGATTAATACAAATTAAGCATGCTCTGCAGGCTGCTGGAACTTCGTGGTAACTCGAACTAAAGGGACATATGTAAGAATTGCAGTTTGAACACAGATATCTTTTGCCTATAAAGTATTCATTTGATATCATATACCATTATCCAATGGACTGGCATTTTCCTGTCAGAAAATAATCTTCTGACAACAACAGACGCTTGGTACTCTTATTTGAAACAATACAGTACAAAAAAGGCACCAAAGCTAATTCATGGACTATTAAGAAAATCATTTGTATATTACATTAAAAATTGAATGTCATTCAATAAAGTACTCAGCAGAGTATTCTGGATGGGAAGGCACATCCATGTACGAGGTAAGAACAGTTAGAAATGGTTGATTAGAAAGAAACAAAATTCTGATTGATGAATCTCTGTCATGCCTACCTGCCATCTTAGGTACCACGCACAATTACATAGTTATCAATGCCATGTCCGTTCATATTGCATTGTGTTAAATGCAGACCCAGGGCACTCCCAAGAGTGGACACTATTGAGCAAGCATATACTTCCTTATTATAATAATGGTAATGGATAGTCACTAAGCTACTTCTGTAAGAATAAATGTCATAAACACACAGAGAATATCAACTCTTACATCTTTAGCTGGTCTCTCCTTTTTCTTTCTCCTTCCCTCCCCTTCCCTTCCCTTCTCTTCCTTTCCCTTCCCTTCCCTTCCCTTCAATTCGCTTCGCTTCGCTTCGCTTCCCTTCCCTTCCCTTCCTTTCCCTTCCCTCCCCTTCCCTTCCCTTCTCTTCCTTTCCCTTCCCTTCCCTTCCCTTCGCTTCGCTTCGCTTCGCTTCGCTTCGCTTCCCTTCCCTTCCCTTTCCCTCCCTTCTCCTTCTCCTTCTTCTCCTTCTCCTTCTCCTTCACCTTCTCCTTCCCCTTCTCCTTCACCTTTCCTCACTTCTCTTCACTTTGCCTCACCTCACCTCACCTTGCTTCACTTCTCTTTTTCTTAGCTCAGTTTTACGCTCCAAAAGAACTGGATTCATTTTGATTACAGCTCGGCAAAATTGAAATGTGGCTTTCTAAAAGGAAGTTATGGCCTCATAAACTTGTAGTGAACTCTTCTGTTAAGGTAGCTTTTTTGGCTTGTTCACTGGCAAAGCTAATATTTTTTTTTCCTTAAAGCATACCTAATTCCTACCAAAACACTGAAAACCTTGATGCTCTGAGTAATGTTCATTTTGGCTAGCCTAGCTGAAAATGAACCAGATATTTCTTAGTGTCACACCCATCACGCAGCTTCTGCATCATCAATTTATCTTCCTCCAAGGGGAGGTTAAAGATGTAGCCTTTCATTTCATGGTGTGCACACTTTGGCTCTGCACAAGGAAGATAAAGCCTGTCAGAAGGAAGTGGTGAGTCATTGGTATTGTTCTGGTTTCTTCAAGATCATCTTATTTCACAATCATAAGGCGTTTTTAAATTCTTTTGCCCTTCAATCCAGATAGAAAACATAATATTGTATAAACAATAACTGACATGTGAAATACAGTCAGTCCTGGCCAATATTCATATATCCCAGTCTGTTGCAAGAGTAAAGAGTTTGGTGTATCCCATTTTTGCTATTACATCCACTTCTCCCCAGATCCTTTTCTCTTGCTGCTTTGTGATACTGAGGATGGAATAAATTTATTTCATTATTTTTTTTCCCTTTCATTGCCCTCCATGTTCAGTACTCCTGTGTTACTCGGATATCTTAGCCTATTCTCTATCATATGTTAATAAGCATTTGCAGTCAGCAGGTGCTGGTACTACCACTGAAAATAAGCATCATAAATTCAGTATACATAATCTATTCTGAATAGAAGTGGGGATGCTAGAATGTCCACTAGATTTAAATCCTTGGTGAGAAGGACTGAAGTGTAATTTCCCCATTTCTGTCACAGGTTCATCTATGTCAGCTTTCTGTGTTGATAAGTATTTCCTTTATTGATTGCTTTTCTTGGTCTTCACTAATTGCTTCAATAATTATAAAGGGGTTCATGAATGCAAGAGGAAAATGAATTTGTATTAGCCATAATCATTGAGCCTTTATGGCCCTCAGCTGAAGCATGCCAGAATGCTGAAAAGAGTAACAGTAGTGTGACTTTAAAAGCTGCAAAGATCCAAATCTTCCTCATCTGCAAGGGAAGAATGGTCCTGAGCTTTTTCTCAAAGTTAGTTCTCTTTCTTGGGCCTGTGTACACCCCTGGTTGCTCATCAGTTCAACTAAAATCTGGCAAATGTTAGAATCTTCTTTTTATTATTACTAATATTATTACTAATTATTTCTAGTATATTCCTACTATGCCGGTAACCATGGCCACAAGAAGTCTAGTATTCAAGTACTCCAGGACTCTTCTGCTTTGATTTTGCCCAGAATGCTTCGAGTTTTTAACCTCGGCACTGTCTTCACAACACCAATCAGAAAGCTGAGTTGGAGTTTTTGGTTGGTAGGTTTGTACATTTTGGATGGCCCATCTCCTACTAAAAGTGGATTATTTACTGGAGAGCAGATGGAAAGCCTGAGGCCACCTCTTTCTCTGCCCTCCCTGCGTCAGGGTCTGAGCACCAAGTGCAGAGCAGCTGGCACAGATCCAGCTTTGAAATGGCCATCACAACTGAGCACTGCAATCATTTAATGTGATGTATAAAATAGTCCTATAGAGGCTCCATCTCCATCATGTCTCCAAGATGAGTGGGACAGGGAAAGGAGATGGGCAAACTCCAAGATACAGGGGCATTCCTAATGCACATAACCTGTCAGGATTGCTGTGAATAGTAAGGGTTTAGGAGATGTAAAGGAGAGCATGGGGAAATGGATGGAGCATATGATAGACACTGAAGTATAGAAGACACTTGGTAGTATGTGGGAGAACTCAGACTTGCCCTATGGAAACAACAGTTTGAATGGGGAGAATGTCAGAGCTCCTCACAGACAAGGAGGGTGGGAAAGGGCTCCTGACATGATCTCCTTCCCCTGAAAAGATGGAAATCGCAGAGCTTCCCCTTACCAGCCTAGGCTCTGTCAGGAATTGGAGAAGGCTGTGCCACACCTTTGCACATCACAGGATGGGCACTGGGTGGGGGGGAAGCATACCTTCCGTTGCCTCAGTTACAGGAGGAAAATTATGTCTCCTGAAAGCGAGCCTTCCTGCACAGAGGTAGCCAGACATTGGGCGTGCTCATTTGCAAATAAAGGGAAGAAGTTCAGCTAAGGGAACTGAATGCTTTTGGACACACCTCCAAATTCATAGGTGCTTCTCTGACACTCCCCCTCACCAAATACTTAAATAAAATGAGACAGTTTTAGAATAGATAGCCTGGACTCCACACTGGGACCCATCATTACACTGCAACCCTTGATATTTCAGCTAATAGGCTTTGGAGGCACTATGTTGGAGACAGAGACAGGAGAATTTTAAGGAACAATTGGCAAAGTCAACGTAATAGTAACTTCAAAAAATACAAAAGGTTTTGGTAGAGGCCTTATTTATTTGGTTTTGAGTTGGTGTTGTGTTGGGTTTGTTGGTTTTGTGGGCTTTGTTGTTTGTTGGTTTGCTGTTGTTTGTTTTTTGTTGATTTGTTTTCATGTACTCCAGTTAATTGTGTACTCCTTCCTGAAACCAGAACATCAGAAGTACAACATGTTCCCTGAGCTCTGTGGAATAAACATTATACATGTCCCCCTCGAGCATTTTCATTAGGATACTTGTCTGCTGTCAGTGCATGTGACTTCCTACATAATTCATCTAAAAAGCCCATACAAACCAGCCCCTCTAGGGATGGCAGGCATCCTTGAAGGGCTCTAGACCCAAACAGTGATGCATAGATTGTGGCTGTCTCAAAATTTTCGTATTCCTGGTAGATTTGCAATATGCGCATACCTTTATCGAATATATTTGTTTGCTATCCTTGCTGTCTGTGGGTGAGAATATGCTAGAGACTATTCCAGGTTAGATTATTGTTTGTTCTGGACATACATGAGTTAGTAAAAAGTGACCCTCTGGAGATATATTCAGAGTGAACCCTAAGCTATGTCAGTCAGTGGGTACAACCTGAAATGTATTGAGTACAACAAGCAGCAGGTTTAGCTTTCTTTTTTTTTCCTTTTTTTTTAGCATTTTCTCCAGGGTACAATGCAGTGTTATACACTCGTAGCCTAGTTCAGGCCAAACTCTTTGGGGAAAATACATGATGCTGGATCTGGCAGCTCGAGAGATGTGAGGCTACTGTGGCTCCATGCCCTAGGTCCAGCCAGTACAGAGGCCGAAGATGTATTTCCAGTAGGCTTGTGCACACAACACACATGTACAAAATGTATATGTGCCTGTACACGTGGCCATCCACGCAGAGCACAGACAGACACACAAAGCACTCACGCAAACACAAACAGCACCAATAGCCTCATCCCACTCCTCATCCTGGCAGATCATCACGGTGGTCCACTAGTGAGAACATATATCTGTATTACCATACATGCAGTGTGGGTCCCTCCATCAGCTGGGCTTGTACACTCAATCTGCCCAGTAGCTGCCCATGGATCCCAGTCCCCCCGGTTTCTGACACCTGGACATACAAGCCACTGGTGCTGGCCTGTGGTGATGGGTTTCACGCCTGGACAGTGGGTCTGAGGCTCTCCTGGGACAGCCCTGGAAGGTACCCGGATGTGGCATCCCTTCTTTTGAGTCATTAATTCGGATTGTCACCTGCCCTTGTGCCCCTGTGCTCTTCTTGGTCTGTGGACATTGGTCTTTGACAGGCCGATGGCTCCTGCAATAAGCCTGGAAGCAGCCAGGACCAGGATTTTATTTGCGCTCTACCACCTGCCTTCATCCCTCTGTGCTCCTTTGTGGATGTGCAGATGAGCTTTTATCACACTGTTTAATGTAAACATGCTAGTTTGCACAACGGTATCATCACAGCAGTGCCCCCATATTACTTTGTGCTGGCTACCTAGGCTTCCAGCATCTCAGCTGCCTTGGCCGTCTGTGGCTGTGTATTTCTGAACCCCATTCCACTGTGCTGTGCAATACTCCTTGTAAGCTGCCCACACGAGCACACACAGACACCCTACCATTGTTACCTGGACAATTATTTGAAGCTTTTACGTGTTCAGAAGTGCAGGGTCACACTGCTGCAAGAAGGTTAGTCTCCTGCGTCTTTGAAAGTTTTGTTCTTTTATGGTTGGTTTCAGTTTTCCTGCTAGAATCAAGTTCTTTATTAAAATGATTCTCAAGCAGAGTCTTATCTGAGAATAGAGGTAGCCCTTTAAGCTTCTACCTGATCTTTTCTCAATAGATAACATGTTGCAGCATAGACTTTGTACTTATTGCTTCTTCTCTGCCATGAAGGTGCATTCCACTATGCTTGGTTATAACCAGAACTGACATTTAATTATAATTAAGCTTTGTAATATTCACTTTGAAACCTGCATGCTGAGAGATGAGTTAACAGTGGACAGTTTTGCCTAGGCAACACTAATCTTATTCTCTCCTTCAGTAAATGACAATTTAGAAGTGGTAGCAATACAAATATCGTTATACTCTGTCGAACTAACAAGCAATATTTTCAGAATAAGATTTTATGAATTAACAAGTATCGCAAGGCATTTCCTAGGAGCAGAACTAGGTAACAGGGTGATACTGAAGCAGTGTGCGTATCAACAAATGCCAATGTGAACTGTTGAACTTTGCCTTTCCTTTAGGGTTCAGTTTTTAAAAAGTAGGATTTTTGTGTTCAAAGCAAACTGTGTTTTGGACATTTTTTCATTTAATATTTCATTCCATGAAACAAAGGAAAAAAACCCTCCATGTTATCTTTGGCAGTCTTCTGTCGTAATACTCCAAAACTCTTTTGGAGATGTATTGATGCCTCTTTACAGTACTTTGAACCAGTAGTGGAAAAGATGGGCAAATAACATTGCTTTAATTAGCTTTCAGCAAGTGCTTTTTTCTGATGAGGAATATGGCAGAACTGCAGTACAGGGAGAACAAGTCTTGTGTTGATCACTGAAAGTAATGGATCATTGAATCCCTGCATTAATCTGCCCCTCTGGTGTCTATACATTATAAAAATTCAAACATGTTGCATATTGCCTGACTACCATACAACTGGAATGTGAAAGATTTACAGGGTAAATTACTATTGACACACACCAGGGCACTGAGACTGAACAAGAATTGCTGTATTCAGCTTGCTGCAAACATCAGCTTTGCCTTTTCATGTCTTCAGTCTTCCTGAGGCTAAAGTTCTTTACAAAAACAATGGTTTGTGTTTTGGATTAATCAGAAGCCTTGGTCATTTGAAAGGTCATGTATGCAAGGAACAGCAAAAATCTCTTTTTTAAGTGGCCTGCGTGTTGGCTTTTGTGGAAAATTGTAGGAATCAAAATCTATAGAAGCCATTAGTGGAAACATATATCTAAAGAGAAAACATAACAGTGCTAAGCCTATTATATTATTTTAATCCAAGCTCCTACTAGTATGGGGTTGGGTGGGGATACATTTGACTGATTTTCACAGTCAGTCAGTTGCACTTATGTACTACCGAGTATTTTGCAAAACATAAATGTTTGGAATTGTTATCAAGGACAAGATCTGTTCTCTTGTTGCTTAAAAAAATACTCGAAACTAGAAGATAAGATATAAGCAAAGCAGATAAAGAAGTCTAAGAATAAAATAATTATCCTCCATAATGAGAAGCATTTGAATGCCTGCATTCATAGTTCAGAGAATGAGAAATCATATCTGGCTGCAGTAAAATAAAGGGGATTAGATTCTTAAGCAAAGAAACTCATGTGAGTCTATGGAATGAACGACTGCAAACTAAGGCTGAATGAATTGTCTTTACATGGGTGTCATGATATTTCTCCATCTTGTATTCTTAATTTAACATTTTCTTATACTTTATCTTTGCAGAATATGCAGTTAATTCCTTCTGTAAAGCTTACTATCTTTACTCTACATTTCGCTTTTGAAACATCTTCAATTTCCGCCTGGCATAAGGGGAACAAATTGACCCTCAGCTCGTAACTGTTCAAAGCTAAGTTCTTTTAGAGTCCTTAATGGATTAACATCCTCTGACGTCTGAGCAACTACTATTTGCAAAGTTGCTATGGTGACAAAGGCAGTTCTGGTTAAAACAACAACAACAACAACAAAATTCTATTTTGCTTAACCACAAATTCCAGAAGAACTCAGCATTGTTCCAAAAGAACATTTCTGCCAAAATGAATGCACAGCGCCCTTTTTTTTCTGAACAATTGTATCTTTACTAAAATGTAACTGTACAGAGAAGTCTGACCTCTGCTTTGGTCACAGTGCCTTATGATCACCTACTCAAATTACTATAAAACAGATTTAAAATAGCACAGCGTCCATTTCCTGAAGGAAAGATCAGGGCAGGCCCAAGGGAACAATCTGCTACACAAAATGCCTGGGGCTTGCTTCAGCTTCTTTTTGGTCATTCTGATGAAGTAAAGCAACCCTAAAGGCAGTGTGATCCTTCACCTTAAATTCCTCTGCCTGACACTGTAAACCCATCACGCATGGCTGAGAGGTGCTTGGGCTCATGCAGGGGGGGCCTGGGCCCATGCAGGAGGGGCCTGGGCCTGTGGACAATGGCATTTGACCCAGGCTTACAGAGATAGCTGTAGCAGCTTTTGCCCATGTCCACCCCTCTGGTCTTGCAATAAACAAAGACAGCTGGGAGATTTGATCAATTTTCTGGTTTTCCCTGGAAATGGTTGTCAGACTATTAATACCTCATGGTCTTATTTTTCTGCATGAAACATTTTGCAGACAGAGATCTAAATATGTAGAGATAACCACTGTGTTATGAGAAGGAGTCGCTAGTGAACTCAGCACCCAGACAGATCAGCTCAAAACCTTCAGTGACAGAAAAGAGAGAGAGAAAGAGAAAGAGAAAGAGAAAGAGAAAGAGAAAGAAAAAGAGAAAGAGAAAGAGAAGGAGAAAGAGAAAGGGAGGTGCTCTAGGTCTTTTTCTCTCTCCACTGATCATATGGGGACAGAAGAGATATAAATATCCTACCAAGCACTTGACCGAAAGCCTAAAGCTAGGCATGGTCGCAAGTCCAAGGCAAAGGGTAAGCGCTTAGAGTAAGCTTGCTGCACCCTGTGTCACTTTCAAGGGCAGCTGCTGCTCCCAGTTAGTAGGTGGTATCAAGCAGCATCACTCCTGGATAAGCCTGGAGCCAGAATGTGGGGCTTTCCTCTCTACAGATCAGGTCTGAGTATCAGCAGAGTGGTGGTAGTCAGCAGCTGAGAGGTGCTACAAATGTGGTCCTAAGTTGCCCACTAGCATGCATCACATTCAAATTACAGAGGAGAGCTTTGCAGGGTAAGCTGTTTCACCACCAGCACTCAGGGTCCCATCATGTTTCAAGGCCTCAGATAATCCAGTTCAGCTGTAGTCATGGTCAGGGCTTGTATAATTTAAATGGAAGTTAAAGTTCAAACTCAGCCGCTGCCCATGGCTTAATGCACAATGTAAATACTGCTGTCGTCCTGGTAGGTCAGAGACCTATAGTGGAATGTGCTGGAGAGAAACTGCAGAAGGAACACAGAATGACTTTGAAGTTTTGCTAATAAATTTAGATGCTTATTTTTAAAGGTGAAAGATAAGAAATGAAAAAGCTGTTGATTTTCTTTCAAAGCTTTGGTTTTATATGGTAAGGTTTGCATTTAAATGTGAAAAAGTTTTTTTTAATTGTGTGGGAGAAAGTGTCACTTCTTCTTTCTAAAAATATAGGAAAAATGTTGATGGCAGGAGAAAACATTGAAAGACTGTCTTGTTTTAACAAGCAAAAGTAAAACCTGTGTTAATACTATTTCTGTAATAATAATTCCTGACAGATAATCCTTAGTTCATTTGAAATCCAGAATTAAACAGAATCGTGTTACCCTACATGTCAAAATCAGTATTGTCCTTTTTGTCTTGTTACAATTCTGTTTGAAATTGATTTAAGCAGAATTTGGTTTGTTTTGACTTCTCTCTTTCTCTGTGTGTCTCTCTTTTAAGGTCAACTCAAATCAAAACCTACTCTTGGGATAATGCCCAGGTTATTTTGGTTGGTAACAAGTGTGACATGGAGGATGAACGGGTAATCTTCACTGAGAGAGGCAAACATTTAGCAGAGCAGCTTGGTAAGAAAATAAATGACAAAGCTTTATGATTTATTGTGAGAACATACATAGTAATGTCATTAATTGCTACAGTACTTGTAATGAAATGTTTGTGATACATTCACTGCAAAGAAATAGTCATACCCTGCCTCCCTTTTGTTTGTGCAGGCTGAGGTCTGAAGCATAGTACTGTAACATCATTAGAAGGGCCTTGTGTCCAGAGATGACCTTATGCAGAGCTGTGACTTGTCTGTCATGTAAAAGTGTCTGCAAGACCAGTGCTGGCTCAGAGGCTGGCTCAGAGTAGACATATCTGAAAAAGCATTCCTTATGCTGCTTGTGAGATAGGAAGAACACTATGGTCTTTGTGATAAGCCGCAAGTTTACACATGTGTCTCTGTACATGTTACAATATGTTTGGGTAGTTATAGCTATAGACAGATATGTCCTATCCAGAAAAAAAAAAAAAGAAAAAAAGAAAAAACACCAACAAACCAATAAAAAAAATACAGGAGGGAAAGGAAGGGGAGGGAAGGGGAGGGGAGGAGAGGAGAGAGGAGGCTGAAGAAGCAGCTTACTCCAAATGTGAACTAGACCTTTTTGCAAGTTGAGAACATTTGGGTTATGTTTTCCAATACCAATAATCCAAAACAGAAAGACGCCAATATCCAACTCCCACTGCTAACAGTTCACCTACCGCACATTTACACAGGTGTAAATAACATGAATGTCTGTTTCATAAAGTGTCTCTCTAGGAGGTAAATGTTGTCCACGCAGAAAATTGCATAGCTATAAACATCTCTGTTCTTTCTGTTTCTGCCCAGCAGTGATATTCTTTCATGTTATAAAATGGTTTTGAGGTGACACTAGCCAAACTGTAATGGAAAATCTCCAGAGCATCATCATAATACTACTGCCTGGCCTGTTTTTTTTCTTCTAATTTGATGATCTCTAGAGAGCATGTTCAGCAGGTGGCACCATTGGAGGTCAAATTCTGTGCTGTACTGGGCATAGATTTGTTATTATTTTTTAAAGTGACTGTGGTAAAGGCTCAGTCTGGTGAACATGTGTGTAGCTAAGGTCTCCTTGTCTCTATTCCTATATAGGTGTTTAGGGGAAAGGTTGTTACAAGAGTAACTGCATGGATTCTTGACTTATGCATATTCATAGCTCACTGACCTTGTTTTTTAAAATAGTTTTTCTAGTTGTACAATTGCTTGTCCTAGTAAATCGTGTCATCAGAATAACATATCTTCTTATTGCATCTGTCTAAATAAGCATTCCATATGTGTAAAATAACACCTCAAAAGTATACATTAAAAATGACCATAAATTAGTCCTTGAAAGGCAACAGAAAATATTTAACAGCTGGGTATTTCCAGAAAAATTCTAACATTTGCAAAGAACTCAGTTTCTAAAACTTTTTGCAACAAAACCAAAATCATTGCACCTCCTTTAACAGAGAATATTTTCATTTGCAGAAATACCTGTCACATTATATATATTTCTATAGTCTGTTCTTCCCTCTGTAAGCATTTCTAATATTTATTCATTTTCATAGGAGTTAGGAAAGTGTATTCAATGGAGAAAGAGATTCAAAAAATGTAACTGTATACTTTTACCCCAAATTTAGAGCAAGCACTAAAATGTCTGGCAATAAATATAAATTTGCAGTGTAAAGTTTGATGACTTTTTTAAAATCACGTATCTAAACTACATTTCCATTCATTGAACTATTTTCCCATAGAAAGATTAATGCAGTGATTTGACAAGAAATCCTCAAGGTCATGAATTTAGCCAGATGAGAAGGAACTTTGCATGTTGTACAGTCAAGAATACTCAGCTGAAATAACCAATGCTTGCCAAAAAAAAAAAAAAAAAAAAAAAAAGACAATAGATATCAAAACTCATATTTCAGGCTTTAGAACAAACCTTGACTCCTGGAATTTAGAATTCAATCTTTATGGAAGCAGATTATCCTCTATTCCCATCTTGATCTACTGTGGGGTTTTCCTTTCTCAGATATGCGTCTTGTGGCTCTGATCCAGTATGTCATTTACTGTTCTCAGACTGTGCACACAAATGTTTATATGTTTCCTATACAGCTGCAATAATTTCTTAAATCTGCTCAGAGGCTGTGGGCGATGGTGTCAGGAAAAGCAGAGCGAGTTTCCTGAATTGTAGTAAGTGCTCTGGCTGTGCTGTCCAGTCTGAAGGGCATGAGTTGTGTCAAACACTTGGTACTGTCTTTTCTTTCTCTGCCAGTGAGTTCATAACATCTCTTGCAGGCAAGTTTTAAAAATAGCAATATAGGTTTTTGTATCCAGCAATACGTATTTTAAAACTGTGAGTCCTTTTAATGTCATGGTCTGCAACATTGACTACAGCCACAATTGCAAGCAAGCACAACACATGAGTGCTATACAAAGCTGTGAAACACTGTTCTCAAGTGTGGTTTTATTTTCAGCCCTGGTTTATTTGAAGTCACTGAAAAAAGAATACATGTACAGTTTGGGCTGGGTTTTCAAAAGATCAAAAAAAGCACTGGGCATTTGGCCCCCCAGGAAACATGGTGTCTTGTTGAGAATGGCATTATGGGAAAATCATGCCTCTTCTGTGGCTGCTGACATCTTTGAAAAGTGTGGCCTTCAATTTTATTAACAAAGTATAATCAGTCATTTCTTTTAAACCTCAGTGCTGACTTATTTCTCAACTGTAACCCAGACAAGTTGTTTAAATCAACCAGCAATGGGTCTCATTTCCTGCAAAGGTCTGGCTAAGCTAGTCAGGTATCCTGTGGTAGCTCCAAGTACCTCTCCCATAACACTCCCAGGAGTTCACAAAAGAAAGAAGATCTGACCTTGAAGGGAAATTAACAGTATGTTTGGGAAGACAAGTCTTATTTCCGTTTTAGATTTTTTTAAAGTTTGTTTTTAAGGACTGTTGTGGTTTAAGCTGAGCTGGCAACTAGGACCACATAAGTGCTTGCTCATCCCCCCAGGTGGGATGGGGAAAACAATCAAAAGGGGGGAAAGGAAAAAAACTTGTGGGTTGAGATAAGAAGAGTTTAACAGAGCATGATTCTGGTGATACCACCACAGATCATAGCTGCAAGCAGAGTGCTACCTTACCTACAGGGATGGCCAGAATAGGGTGCCTTGTGAAACATATAAAAGGGCAAACACACAGTGATACTTTACCAGACTGTAGCGAATTATATTCTTGGATTTCATGAACCAAAGGCAGTATCTTTATATTCAATAGCCCTTTCAGAACTTTCATCTATGGACTTGTCCAATGACGTCTTTGAAACCATACAAAAACATCCTTTAAATATGCACAGTTTATCTGAGTTACCTGTTTCTGCTTTGAATTGGTCACTTGCTAGTTTTATCTGATGCTTCTTCCCTGTTGGATTCTGAGAAACAGTGAACAATTGTTTGCTGTTACCTGCTCTGCAATACTGTTGGTTTCAGAGACCTCTCATACCCCTCCTTTTTCTCCCAGCTGAAATTCCCAGACTATTTCATAATTCCAGACACAAAGACAATCTCACACCTTAGCTATTCCTTGTCATCCTATTCAGTACTTTTTGTTAAGTGGCACATGCTTTTTTTCAGAAATTAGTTGATGATTGTTTAACATGCTAGCATCATTAAAAGAGTAGTGGTAGAATAAGGTTAAAACAGACAGGATCAAGTAAATTCAGCTGAGTCATGTAACTTTATCTCATAGAACTGTCATACTGAGAAAATATAGAAATGTGACAAACAAGCCGGTGGAGAGAACCAATTAATGTATTGTTAATGTTGACACAGAAAACACAGCAAAGACATTTTAACAAGTTTGTTCATTCATCCCTTAAAATAAGGGTTGTGGAACATAATGCTTATGCTATTTTATCCCTTCATGAATGTTTGCTCTGAGCAATACATGCATTTGTTATTGAGCAAAACCCCGATATATTCAGCACTTACATGCTTTAAAGTATTTTAGTAAAAAAGGCTTGAACTTCTTGCAATCAAAATGCACGCACACTTGCCAGCTGCATTACTCACACAGCTTTTCTGACATGTTCATCTTATGCATCTCAGCTGAGTTCAAGGTTTCATACATTCATTAAAGTTTGGTGTCACTTGTCAGAACAGAAATATAAAGAATGACTCACAAATGACATGAATGTCTAAGTTCCTTCTATTCGTGGTCTGTGTGATATATTGGGATCTACATTCTGGCAAACAATTAGCAGGCAGAGGTGTCCACAGACCTTTGAATAGACTCTGAGTAACTGCTCATGCAGATGGGTGGTTGCATAGATAGTTTGACACACAGTTTCTCCATTTATTTATGATATTTTGCTGTGCTTGCAAGTTAGGTACATAATTTGTAACGTGTTCTTTGTTTGCTCACATGCTTCTGTACAACTCCTATTTGCTCTGTGTGTGCTACAGATGAATTCAACACTCATTGGTTTTTAACTGCAAGTACTGTCATTACAGACTATGTTATATCTTTAAGACCAGGGCCCCTAAGGTTGCTGCAGAAGTACCATCCTGTCATAGGCCCAGGTCGTGCCTGTTGTGCTCATGTTGTACCAGGTACTAGGGAGGTACTGCAAGATCTGCCCCAAATATCCAGCCATGTTTTCTGTAAGGTCCTGTTTGTTCTGTCTGGGGGCACCTAGCATGTCTGAGCTTGCCTTAGGGTGCATTCACTTGCTTTCTAAATGTATCCTGGAACACTGTCTCTCTCAGAGGCCACCAACCAATGTCAGAAAAAAAAACCAAAACACTTTCTGGGTGGGCTCTCACATTCCCTTCCACAAGCGCTGGCAGAAGCCAACCATCGTGCTGCATTCAGGGCCCGTGCAAAGGGCTCTGTGTGCTCCATGCCCCAGTGCCAGCAGTGCCCAGGGTTTCACTGTGCCCTCAAGCTTGTCACTCAGAGAGGCAGTCATTTTACCCCTCAGATTTTAACACATACCTTATTTTGCATATTTTGGGGTGTTTTTTCCCTTTCCATCCTTTTTCTTCTCATCTCTTTTGGGCCATTTCTTCCTTAAAGTCTTTATTTTCAGCTTTTTCTTTCTTTCCTTCTCTTGATAACCAGTGCTTTGAAAATAAATTCCACAAAAATGGGAAGAAAATTTTTCAATTCAAACCAAAATTATTCTGCCTTGCTTATTTTATTTTCATTTTTTTCTTGGCTCAGGCACGTATGTACATAAGGGTCGTGCTGGGGATATGCTAGAGACCTGATTCAGGGATGACTAGATTTCTTCAAATTAATCCCATTTACTACCCCAGCAAGCCTGAAAGTGGAGCATTTGTCAGTGTCGTGTGCTTATACAGAGTGCAATTCAGCATCCAGCACTTCTGTATGATCTGACTAAGCCTGCAAGACCAGGTCTGCTACTGAGATGGGGCAAGAACATGGCTGGTGTTTGAATCCTGCCAGGACTGGGGCACAAGACAACAGCTCCCCAGCATCAGGAGTGGAGTGAACCCTCACTTGTCTTGAGGTATGAGCTCTGGGGAGTAATGCGTACATTAGGCATCTACGGGTACACTGGGGATATTAGGCATCTGTGAGTTTAGGCGTTAACTGAAGACGCATTTTTAGGGCTGTGATTTTGGCATGTGCATTGGGAATCAAGTGGGACTTGGCACCTCAGCACACAGTTTGCTAGAACAGTAAGTTCTGTTTTGCCTCTGTGGCTGGCTGGAGGCTGGGGTGCAGAAGGCAGGGTCACAGGCAGTTTCAAAAGCATGGACATATGGCTGTGTCTAACTTTGCATTAAAAATGAAATTAATTGGGTTGTGCAGGAAGATGCCTATTCATAGTTCCACCCTTCATCATTTTTTAGCTCTTTTTAAAGGGCAAATGTTAGTGCCAGGGGAAGGAGACAGACAGCACTGACAAACGCCAAAGCATTCTGTTGAGTTACAACACACACAGGGTACTGGCAGAGCAATTAAAGGCTCCTGTCCCCAGGATGCTTTTTTACAGGAGGGAAATGCCAACCTGCCAGTGCCTTCAGACACTTGGAGCTGCATTACAGGAAAGCTACTTAATGACAATGGGAAGAAAGGGATTGTGTTTGCTCAACAAATGTTTCATGTAAACAAACAAACAAAAATATTTGCCAGGAATCTGATTTATTGCCCAAATGTACTCATTTAAAAGGTATCTGGAAGCCACAATCAAAATCAGTACAGCTGGAATTTATATGGAAGACTTATGTTCTGAAAGACTGGAAAAGCTGTTTGCTAGAGCATTACCAGTAACTGCCCCTCAAGTCTTTCTCTTCTGTCACAGCTCAGAGTCCCCCTTTAGCTTTTGTTTTTCATAAATCTTGACACCCTAAAAGGTGAATAAATATCTTAGCATTTCTGTTATCAATCTTTACACTATCTCTATCCAGAATGGTGCTGAAGCACTGCTCTTTGTTGAGATAATATTAGCAAACTTCTATCTTGGGGTTTATTTTTTTAGTACTTTTCTTAGTGTAGCCCAGCCCTTGGGCTTGTTTGGACAGCAGAGGTCCCATCCAAGTAGTCTACAAAGTCAAGCACAGTATAACCAGATCTGCTACCATAACTGCAGGTGTAGAAGATACTTTGAAGAACATCAGTGGTCACCAGTTACATTCAGCCCAGTCTCCTAGGAGAGATGACCTTTGCAATCATGCCATGTGTGTCTATCTCTCTTTGAGAGGCAGAAGTCTCAAAGATGTTAACAATTCTGATGTAGTGGACAACTGAGCAGAGGAGAAAGGCCTTGCGGTTGCCTTGACTGACAGCCTGCAATGTGAATGCAAACCTTATTAGATATTATTCACAGCAGGCAGGCAGGTGCCTGCCAGTGCCCCCTCAGAACTGCCCACAGGATGCAAATCCAAGAAGATAAGGCATCATTAGCTCATCCCCTTTATATACTATGACATCGTTGAATGATTTGTTCCCATGGTTTCCTAGATTTTGCCTTTGTACACCATTGTGTTACAAAGGGAGCAGCTTCCCACAGCCACTTCTTGCTCTGACGTTGCAATCGCCTACTACTCCTCGAAATACCAGATGGAACAAGGCACAGGCAAGAGCAGCACTATGGATGACGGTTCACGTTTGTCTTCATGGAAGGGTAGTTATTGCGGGAACACACCCTTGAGGACATCTGTTAAACTTAACAAAAGATGAAGGGTGGTAAATAAAATTTTCTTGGTGTGGACAAACACTCTGAAACCAGATCTTCCTGATCAGCAGGTGAAACATTAACATAGCTCTTGTCTGTATTGTCTGTAGAACTGTGGTTAAAATTTACTAGATAGTACGACCTCTTGATGTCATTTTTTCTCAGGAAGATGAGAGGGTGCAGAATGTTCTTCTCTTTGCACATTGCTCTCTTTTCTGTTCTTGTTTTCTCCCTGTTTTTTTGAAAGCTGGTATAAACAAGAGTTAATGAGCACTGATGAAGGAACCTCTGCTGAGGCAGGGCAAATGTGAGACAGAGATGGAACAAATCTGGTTAATTCAAGCTATTTATGTGTTCTGGGGAAACTATGTAAATGGCTGTGTGTGCATTATAGCTCACCAGGTGAACAGCAGCAGCATGGTGGTGTCCTGGCCAGCTCCTGCTGCTGAATGGCTCTTTGGGGACTGCTGAGGACTTGCTAGCTTTCTTTAAGTTGGTTCTGTTGGGAAGAAGGTAGATAAGGGAAAGACACACAGTGTTAAGGGCAGCAAAGGGAAAACTGAATTAAACAAAAAAGAGGCATTTATATTAGAACATCATGATGGATGTTCCACACACATAGTTCATATGTTCAGTCAGCACTTTGATATTTTGGATTTTCTCAGTTTCAGCTCTGTTGTGCCTTACCTACCCACTTGCCTTTTGGGCTTTGTCATATCTTTGCAGTAATCTGTTCTGCCCAGTCTCACCCACATTGGCAGTACAGATCATCACAAGTGGTGGGAACATGGTGTTCTTTGAGCTCAGATGCCCTGAGCATCACCAGAGTTGCCTCACGTCAGGCTTATACTCACATGGAAAATGTTTTCTCTCCATTAATAACAAGAAGTGGAAAAAACCTGAAGAAAGTCTTAAAATATATAGATCTGAGGCCCTCACACACAGCCATTTTAGAGGCTTAGAGTGTCTAAGTGCTATTAGTAAAATAACTGCAAGATGAGTCAAGAGGAGAGGTCACAAGGAAAATGTCTCCAAACTATTCCATAACAAAATGGAAAACAACCAGAGTTCGGACACACCCTTCCATGAAAAAAACTCCCTAGCTTTTTGAAACTGTTCCACTGACAGAATTTCTGTTACAAAACAAAATAAAACAAAACAAACAAACAAACAAACAAAAAACCACACACACACACAAAAAAAAAACAAACGAAGAAACACCACTCAAATGTATAACACCACTCTAATTTATTGGGATATTTTGCATAAGGTAACATTCATGGGGAATTGAATCTCCTGCACAGTACAGTCAGTTGCTGTCCAAGTGGCAACAGGAACCTCTGTTTCAAGGGTCTTTGCAATGGTGTCTTCAGCTGCATCAGATGAGACTCTCTGAATGCCTGTTCTGCTGAATTCTTGTAATCCAGCTGGTCCTATGTGCCAAATACACACCATGATCTGGTGGCAGTGATTATTTTAAACTGTGCACAAAGCATCTCTTAACTGGCTTCAAAAGACTGTTCTGTGTGACCAGTTCTGCATCTGCAAGAACAGTTTCCACAGACCATCTACCTATGTGCAGCTGAATCTATTCTACAGCAGGAACTGCCTGGGGGAGCCCACTGGCGTGGCCCTTTCCTCTACTTAGGATGTTTATCAGCACATTTAAGCATATAAATAGTTCCTATCAGCTGGTCTGTGCACAGCAGGGGCTGCCTGGGCGAATCTCCAGGACTGTCCAAAATGCCCATCTGTACAGTTCCTGTAAAGAATAAAGCAAACACTTTGTTGTGGAGGCAGCTGGGAGATCAGTCACTTTCTCACAGGTCAGTGCATTGTCTTGTCTATGCATGGTCTAGCTGGGGATGATGTCCTGGATCACCCAGGCAAATAATGACTAAGTTGATGGAGTGTGTATGTAGGCATAGCCTGATACCCAGCTACAGCACTACTGTGACTACCATTTCCTTCTTACATCAAAATTGTAACTGAAATTCCGTAGATTTCACCACAGTTGTAGTGTCTATTTTTATTTTATTTTATTAAATACATTTGTGCTTGAACACCCTGTAAGCCTCTGTCTTTCTGGGATAATGGGTGCCTCTAACTTTTTCAGAGTGTTCTTATGCAGAACACCCTCACTGGGGTAGTGGGCCTGTTTTCTTGATCCTGTTCATGTCACAGTATTTCCTGACATCAGTCTCCTCCCTTCTTTGTGACTCTTTTTCTTTCACTTTCTGCATTTCTCTTTGCAGATCTCTTACCTACCTGTCATACCTGTCATTTCAGGATCATCTCATATGCCAGTAATTCTGTCTTCTTATCTGTAAAAACTGCTCCCCTCAGAAATGTCATTAAGATTCATTCTTCTTCCTGTTGTCTTCTCCAAGGCTTTGGTGTACCATTCCACATTGGCCCTCAACCCTGCTGCCCTCTAGTCCTGCTTGTTCCTCTTTGGAACAAGCTGCTTTCCTCCTGCTTACTGTGGAGCAGACACATTGTGGAAGGACCTGACTGTGTTCCTGTGCTAGAGTTGCAGCGGGGTTTCAACACAGAGCACTGAAAATGTGGAGGATCTTCCTCCCCCAAGCAGTCTCCGAGTTATCTGAAGAGTCTCCTCCTGTGTGGAGTTCTGCAGGAGGGCTGAAGCCGCCAGCAAGTGAGGCTACACTGGCTTTCCCCATTCTCCTTCTAGTTTAAAACAAAGGAGACATGTAAGCCAAGCTAAATTAAACTATTAGATGTAGATTCAAACCTCCTCCCAGTATACAATTTATGTACAGGGTCTTTTACTATGCACAGTTTTCCTGCTTCCAGAGAAATGTGGATAGGAAAAGTTTCCTGGCAATGTGAACTCGTACGTTTGAGGTTATCCTTACACTTCTTTCAGATATTAGTGGAAGTTGTATGACTAAACCCTGTACAATATTTGTACCTCTTATTATCTAAACTACCTATAAACACTAACGTAGGCTTGTGTTTAGCTCCTGTGCATTTAAATAATTAATCACTTTGTGACACTTCAGCACAAGGCACCTTATGTAAATTAAAAATACAAAGAAAATTCAGAACAGAGTTAAGCTTTGCATTGGTTATAAGTGCATTCTGGGATATCAAACTAAGCGAAATGTAAATATCTGCCTTAAATCTAGGCTAGTTCTCAAGCATAAAAAGCTACATGGTAAGCAGTTATAGGACTGAATATGCACATTACATCCTGTTTAGGTAGCATATAGAATACGCAGAACTGATGTGGTCAAAGTAGTTGCATTTAAATTTCAAATGGCCTTTGCAATAGAAAGTTAGTCCATTAACTAGAAAACACAAACATTAAAAAAACCCTTTCTTCTGCTGAGAGTTTCAAATGATTGATATTTTCTTACTGGGATTTTTCTCACAATAAAATATGGTGGTAGTTGGATGTTGTTATTCAGATTTAATCAGAAAGAATAAAAATATTTGTGCAAATGCTAAGCCACTTGTCTAATATTACCAGTGGATTAGATGTTTTGTGAACAGTTTTAATACTGAATCCTTAAGTAGTGGAAAGACAGAATTAAGATAAAGTTTTAAATTACCAGAGAACCCTCAGGTGAGCAATGTGGTAACGATGGGAAAAGGTAGAGCATGGGGGAAAAGGCTTAGAAAACATACAAATTAAAAAAGACAAATGTTTTGCAAAGGAAGCAAGCACATGGGAAGATGCAGCACTGACAGAAGCCTGCTGGACTGCAGGCTGACCAGCAAGTTGCAAATATGGCCCAGATGAAGGAGGCAGACATGGGATATGAGACACGGGACAAATAGGGGCAGAGAGCTTAGGAAAGCTGGCTCTGAGGAAAAGAAGCTTCCAGTGTCCCTTCTGGGTTAAGGAAAGCTGTTTTTTGCCTTTGGGGTAGTCGTTGCGAACTGATAGATAAAAAGTCCTTCTAAATGAATTAAGGAACTTTTTTTCCTTCTGTGTGTTTGTATATTTTTTTATTAGTTTGGTTTGTGGGGTTGGGAGGCCCTTTGGTCCCACAGATTCACGTCCAACTTAAGTAGATATCAAATTGCAGAAATCTTTGCTTGTCTTGCTGGGTTTTTTACCTGCTTATTTCCAAACACAGTTGGCTATTTTAGTACCAGGTTAATGACACAATGGAAGCGGCTGTTTCCAGCTGAATAATGCTCAAAGTAAAATAATAGAGATGGAGCAGTAGATTATTCCTTCCCAATGGCTGGTTATAGAGGGCATTTCTAAAATATTAATACCCTCAAACTGGTGTCAATTTTTAGGGTAAACTGTTTTAAAGTAGAATTTGTCTGAGAGAATGTATTTGGACTGCTACTGATTTTATCTGGCTTGATATAAAGCAGATAGCGCTACTGTGCTTTGATTGTGTTACATTTTTAACTGCTGTTGCAGTATCAGTCTTTTTAAGTTTGTGCTCCTCATGTTTGTTTTCTGAGTGTCTTTCAACTCTTCATCACCCAAGAGAAGTTTGTATATTTATTGGAGATATCAGAATACGCATCGAACATAAATGTATTGTTTATTTTCTTAGGATTTGAATTTTTTGAAACAAGCGCCAAGGACAACATTAATGTCAAGCAGACGTTTGAGCGACTCGTGGATATCATCTGTGACAAAATGTCGGAAAGTCTGGAGACGGATCCCGCCATTGCTGCCAGCAAGCAGAACACCCGGCTAAAGGACACCCCCCCTCCACAGCAGCCCAACTGCGGCTGTTAGTGCCGCTAACAGCAGAGGCAGCTCCAGTGTGTTTGGTTGCCAACGGAGTATTTATGAATGGTCTATATGCCTTTATTTATACTGTCTTATTAATTTATTTGGGAGCAAAGTCTTTTATTTTGCATCAGCAGCTGGTCGAGTATGCATATGGAGATGGAGAGGTTATTAGTTTGACAGGACAATGCATTTTTTAGCATCTAGCTTTTGCATGCAGGATAGCTGTTAGTTTCTCTTTTCTTTTCACTGGTTTGCATTACACTTATTTCAGCTGGTGCCAAGTCCTCAGACCACATTTGCCTGGAATTGACTCTTGCTTCATCAGTTTCAAATTATATAGTTGAATCCTTAGGCTAGTGGCCAAGATGTTTTAGAATAAGCTTCCTGATGCTACTTGTATTTTGTCCTGACTGAAAATCAAGTTAGACATATTCCTCTAGTGAGCCAATCACTCATTCTGTCCAGATCATTTGAATAAGGGACATTTTCTGAGCATGTTGCCTTGGCAAATCTACACGCATTATGTTATACATCACAGCTGGCTGGAAATTACAGAAGTTGGAAAGAGGTTAGCTGCTAGACCCAAAGCCACCATACTTCCCCATAAGTTTCCAACTGGATGTAGGTGTTCAGTGCAGACCCTCAGAGATATTAGGTACTTCATCCTGTTTGGATAGCTAGTATGTTTCCATTTCCACACAAGCTGCATGCCTATCTAATACCTTTCTGAAAATTGACTTAATTTCTCATTCCATCATTACAAAGATCCCGGTAGTACCTACCCCAGTAGTGGAGGGCTGACTAGCTCTTTTCATTTCTATCTGCATGACATATTAAACACACAGTTCTATATTATACCTGACAGAGCCAAATCCATTACACTTGGTTGTTCATAGCCAAAAACGGTCTTGTCTTGTTGCTGTCAAACATGCATACTTAAGCTTTCAGGAATTTCATCTCCCCTTCAGTCACAACCATCACTACACTGGCTACAAACACCTATGTTTTACTCAGACCTACCGCAGAAGTGCTGCTGGTGTCAGCTGGTGTTTGACGTCAGTTTTACTTTGATGAGGCTATCTATTTTGACAAGACAATCAGAATTTCATAAGATTTTTAAGAACTTTAATAAATTGTCAACATTTCTGAAGTTAGTCTGAATACATTCATAAGATCAGTAAAAGGCTGTGAATATAGCAGAATAATGTACACAAATTCCTTTTTAATAAAGTGTTCAAAATAGTCATATTTCACAGTTTTTAAAAGTACTCCTCTAGTAACTGGTGGCAGTTTCTTACGTCTGTGCCCTGGAGTACTTTGTACAACTGCTTCCCTTGCGTCACAGTGAATTTTTTTAACAAAATAGCATAATTGAAAAAGCATTAACTGTTTTATTGTTCCAGTTAGAGAGAATTTAGGACAAGGGTGATGTTTCTTAAACTGTCTGCCATGGGAAAAATCAAAAGACAAATTAAAAAAGAAAAAAAGAAGTAATACAAGGTACTTCAAACTGCTTACAACTGCAAAGAAATCCCTCTACACACATTACTTTTTCTGAAGGTAACTTACGTAGCTCCTGAAAAACGCTAGGAGAAAATGATCACTTTTTCTTTTTTTTTTTTTTTCACTGATTAAATAACCTTCATACACTTTGACACAGTAAATATTCCTTCCAAACAAGGCATATAGACACATGTAAAATGGATGTGCCATCAGGGCGCTACATCAGCTGCCTAACTAAAATGAATAAATGTTCTTTCTTCAGTCTGGGGTTTCAAACCATGTCTGTCCTGTTAGCTAGTTTACTTAAGCACTTGTTTTCCTAGTAGACATAGAAACTGAACTTCACTTGTTTACTCCCATGAAGAGCAAGCACCGTCCTCTTTGGGGCTGATGAGCAGCCAGGTGGAAGATGCATGTGCTATCCCAACCGTAACCCTGCCTCCCTCCAGGTATGCTGCTTTTCTCTCACCCATCTAAGGCAGCATGTTGGTAACTGCACTGAAATACTTTCATTGAGAACCTCTTCACTCACTATGTACCAGCCGCTTTGGAAAAAGAAGTTACAAGAAGCTAAAGAAGCTTTGTGTGAGATGGTGGGCAGTTTTCCATCATTTTCTTGCCATGTGCAATCCTGCTGGAGAAAAAGGAGCAGGGAAGCCTTGAGACGGCACTCAGCTTCAGCCCTCAGTCCTTTAGAAAATGTTTAGGTTGTATTATTAGTCTCAGCCATTGCAGGCAAGGCAAGAAGAGTGGAGGACATAGTCACATCTTACATGAGCTTGAGCATATCGTGGATCATGTAGCATGGCTACAAGTGCAAATATTCTTTCATCTATGCTCTGGGATGCTAGCTGCAAAACAGTCATCTCCTGTCCACTTTATAACAAGGAAAAAAGACCCCAAAATGCCCCTTGCTACTGCCTTAGCTTGCTTGTACTTCCATTGCAATGTATTCCAGAGCCTCCCTGCCACATAGACCCTAATCAGTGGTGGTAATACATTATTAGCATATATATTTTAAAATAAATGGAGTGACAGATAAACAGTTCTTTACTTAAACAGGATGAATTAATTGCTCTTCATTTTGCATCAAGAGCCTGGGCAGAAGGGTAACAGCAAAATCAAAGAGGAAGAATCTGTCTTTTGCATTTCTGAGGCAACCAGCCTCCCAGACATCCAACATGTCTCACCTTCTGCATGAGATGGGGACGATGAGGGAAGCAGCTGCCAGAGTAACATTCATTAGCCTGCCAGCCATGTGTTGTAAGGAAAAGGCTCACCTGATGTGTAGCAACAGAACCAGTCAGTATTTAAAAACTCCTAGTATCTTTGTGTTGACATTCGACCATTATCATAGAGTTCCAAATTAGTCAGATTAATTTTTAAAGTGTTCACATGAAATCCTAGGAGGTTTTCAAGACTGGCTAAAGCCCTGGGCAGACTACTTGGACCTCTCTGTTGACACTGTTCTGAACAGGAGGTTGAGATGGATGACCTGATGATATCCCATTGAACCAAATTTATCCTATCATTCCCTCCTCTGAAACTAAAACTGTTTGGAAGTTTAAGTAGACCTTTTCTTAACAATCATGGTTACCTACTGTTGGAAAAGTAGCCTTTGATTTGCCATCACAGTTTGGCTTCTGCAGCCATGTGTTTTACAGAAATATTGAGTTTTCTGCTGTAAAGTGTGTTCAGATTTAGATCAGGAGCATCATGATCTCAGAAACTCTCTCATCTGGAAGCTGGCTATTGTAGAGAAACGTGGCAGACAGAAAGGGTTTAGGGGAGTAATTTGTTAACCTTTCCCCAAACATTCTAAAAATTTAGTTTGAATTCTGGGGGAACTATCAGGACTGGGATTTTCATTCAATTTAAAATTATGCCTTAGCCTGTTCATGGGGTAGGATATCCAAAAGCAGCCTGTGTCAATCTAGTTGACTCCTTCAGCCTAGTTCAGCTCCTACTGAGTTATGCAATAGAAATGCAATTTTCTTAACTGCAAGTAGAGTTAGGCTGAACACTTTCGGAAATCCCATCTCAATGGAACAAGGGCCAAAATTTAAACAATCTATGGCTTGTTCTTCATACATATTGATCAGTTACTGATTATGAGTTGATGGAGGAGACAAGAAGGATTTGGTTAGATCCCTGATCTATCCACTGGTGTAGCATAGTTCCGTCAAGAGGAAGTACCAGGCTATAAAGAGCTCTATTTTAGTGATGGAAAAGGGTGGGTCATTAAATTGAAACCTGAGATAAGAGATCCCAAACTGTTTTCAGCTTCATGACAATTCTTGGTGAAAAAGTACTCACACACTTTGCAGTAATTGGTTGTCTATAGAACTGAATGTCATGGGCCTTATGGCTCCAGCCACAGATAACCCCTTCAGCTGAGATTTCAGCCTCTTACTGAGATACAGCAGTTGAAACACAGAGTGTGCTAAATTTCTGAGAGATTAGATGGTTTTGGGCAGAGGGTCCTGAGCTCCATAGTCCCAGCTGAAGAAATAGTACACAACTTATTTCCCAAGTCGTGATCTGGATTAAAGCTTTTAGCAGCAGGCTAATCCTATGCATGGGTAATTCACCAGCCTTATCATGCTCTGAGAGTGTCTTGTTTGCTGCATGACCAAACTAGTGCTCAGAAAATGCCCTGGGAGCACATGAGACTGTAGGACGTGGCTGGTTCCTGTGGTGCTTCCTGGCACCGACCTGCCAAGCCGCTAGCAAGCCCTGTTGAGCTGAACCTCCAGATGCATGTTTTTGATTCTGATAAGAGTTCATGTTCACATGCATTCTCGCCCTTATAGCGCAACTAACTTAATACTGTATCTTTTTGGTGGTGGTGGTGGTTTGTTTATTTAGACCTCTTTGTTTGGTATTTGAAATACATACAAGCTAGCCTGATTTTCTGTCAAAAAATACTCTTTCTCTCTGAACAGCTGTGTATGTGACTGTTACCTGGAACTGTGTGTTCCTTTGTGCTTATACTTAATGTAATGCTTAGAGAAACTACCTGAGCAACTACATGTATGTGGCCTTTCCAGAGCACCAGTCTGAAAGATTAAGTTTTCTTCCCAGTCTGCTCAGCTCTGTATATTCAGCTGTACCACCTGCACCTTCTTTATTTTAGGAATGAAGTGCTATTTCAAGGTGCACAAAATCTGCTGAAGTTTGATCCTAATTTTGAGAATACTTTGAGTTTAATTGACATTTTTAGGAAAAAAATGGCAGTACAAATTCTACATCTGATGACAATGCCTTTGTTTCTTCAATAGAGATGAATGATGCTGCATTTGTATTCCAAAATAAGCTCCCTTCCCAAATTCCCCCCGTCCCAACTACTCTTTTCTATATTTATTTGTGAGAGGCAAGTTTTATTACTTGTGTTTTTAAGGGCATCAACTAAATTACTGTTCTGCTGATGGACAGGTTCCTCCTTGGCCTGTTTCATATAGGTAGACACACTGTGTATGAGCCTAGTTCTTCTTTAGGATGACAGATTTAGCAATGTGAGACCATGAGTATGTAAATTTTCATAGATAAACCCTCAGGGGGTGTAAAGCAACATGGCTACACTTAAGCCAAGAGGGGATCGAGTTGTGTTGATTTACACCATTTAATCCATACACATAGTCTCTTCAGTACATTCTGACTCCAGATTCTCCAAGGTTCATCATTTGTCAACTCTCATTTAAAAAGGCAATTTGTTTGAATTCTTAGAATGATTTCTACTAGTTTTCTTTATTAAGGGGTTAATGTAGTTTACCTTTGAAATTTAAGCTTTTCTTTCACTTCTTTGGGGTTTTTTTTAAGCTTTGTTTATCTGTGGATGTTCATTAAAGCAGAAAATTTAGCTACACTTGTGTAGTATACACATATACACAGCAGTACATCTTTTGACACTCATCCAGTTCCCACTGTTACTTGTTCATGTTCAGTGCAGCCTTCCCCAAATGCCACAGTGGAATTTATCCATAAACTCTCATTAGAACCAGAAATTATCTGGATTACATTCGCAGACCATGGGTTTATTATCCATGGTTCCAGCAGATGTAGATGGCTTGTCAATTGTAGAATAAGGTACCTGGTATTTGATCTGGGGGGAAGCAAAAGTCCTAACCTTCCAATAACTTCAGTATCATGCATAACATGCAAAAATTAAAGTTGGGGATTGCTTACCACTTCTGGCGATAAATTTCCTCGAGTAATTCTGACATGTACCTGCAACTAGTGTTAAATGAAATGTTTGTGCTGTAACTCCTGTTTAATATTTTGTCAGTAATGTCAAATGTGTCGTGGTGCAGTTGGACTGTCAGAATATATAACCTATATACTAGTGTTTGTGGAATTGAAATGTCTTAAATGTTGCATGAAAATATGTGATAAAAATAGATATGTTTTCTATTTTTGAATACCTCAAAACTGAGGGATCATGGGCCAATAAGTGCAATATTTAATTACTTACTCAGTGTATATAAACTTGTGTGAAAGAGAGAAGTGTAATGTATGTGTGATAAGCTGTTGATGATGCCTGTGTGGCTTAAGATTTCCAGTAGATGTACGTGTCTTGTAGTAAAATTTATATAGTAAATACTTTACCAGTGTAGTGTAATACTCCTCTATTATTAAGTCATTTAAACTATTTTTCATATATGAGACAATGGTAAAAGATATTTGTTTGTTTACTGCAAGTGCATGTCAATTTTACTTTTAGAGTTGTGAGTGTCCTTTTTGAAAATGATCAAGTCACACCAATGCTAGTGGGACAGTGCTTTCAGTCAGAAGATGCTTGTAACCATTTCTAAATTACCTGCCTATATTTTTAAAGCATGTTCTCTAGAAGCATTAAAATAACCTCCTAGAGCTCAGCAGTTATGGTGAGTTATTTATGCTTAAAGAATCAGTTACATGCTCTGTCTGCCTGTATTTCATAATACAACATGGGCATGTTTTTTTAATCAGAAATAGTTAACTCATAATACTTACCTGAAATATTAAATAGGAATACCCAAACTTCACTCGGTGCCCAGAGTTAACATTTTTGGGAACAGCTTGAAGATCACAGTCAAAATGGTCCAGCAAAGTGAATTGTGACCTTAATTAGACATTTTTGTCAATTAAGTTTCTTAACTTTTCTAAATCCTAAAGATGGAAGATACACCCTTAAATATATTGACCCAAACTTTTCACTCAACTGTTACATGGTCTTCAACATTGAACAGCTTCACTGATAACAGTAAAGCTGAGGTATAAATGGAAACAAAGCCCAGAATCTAACCATGAAATTAAAAGGAGACATCCAATAATTTCTTTTTCATTTCCTGTTATCCTTGTATATTTCTGATAATTCTCTAAGCTCACAAGCAAGGCTATCACTATCCAGCAAAACCCTTGGGTACATTTGGGACCTTAAACCCTGGATTGCTGATCTGCCATGGGTTCCCAGATGTGCTCACAGACTGCAGAGGAGAAGCTCATTCTGCAAATTCTTGCTACATGTCTGGTTTCAAAGGAACTTGTCATCTACCTTGGGAATTTGCTAAATAGAGGCAGGTCATGGCGTCTGGGCCAAGAGGAGTAACTGGTTGTGCCAAACAATTTTCATAAAAAAACTATTTTCATTAGCACCACATTAAAAGGTACATAAGTAGATTTTTTGTTTGATGCATTTTTGTGACAATGTATGAGGTTGATTTAGGTCTGGAGGGTTTTTTCAATATTAGCTTGATTAGGAGAAGAACCAAACTCTAAGGCCTACTGGAAGCCAGTAGCATGGGTTTCCTTTCCTATGTATCAAATAGTTTCTCCAAGAAAGCAAAGTAGACAGATTGGATTAAATAGCACAAGATGGTACTTGCAATCACCTGAGCAGCCCTTAAAATTCTCCGTTTTTACACTTTCTGCCATGAAAACTTCTACAAAATTATACAGATCAGAGTAGAATGAAAATGTATATGGAGAGAAATTTGGGACTGTTTAACAAAAGAAGGAAATTCTTCATACGTTTGTAGCTGAGCAGCAAAGTAACAGTCATAATATGAGGTGCCACTTAACTACAGATATACAGACTGCTACAGGACTGAGGATATTTATCTAAACTTTTTATTGTGAAGTGACCTGACTGTTCAAGGGCTGGCAGATAATTTTACCTAGTGCTTGTATTATTCCTCCTAGACCTGTGATTACATACACAATGATAAATGCTTAGCTTGAAAATATGTAGCTGTTCTGGCTCCCTCAAGCCAACTTGCTTGTTGAATTGTTCTTGAAAAAAAGTTGAAGTACTTGCTTAGGATACATTTGTGAGGGGGTGAGACCCAATCTGTTCCTCCTCCACCGACTCTTACTGCAATATAGTTAATGTGGTTCTAAAAAATATGCTCGTTTAAAATATTGCTGGGTGACAAATTTTGTGAATCTTCTGCATACATCCATGGGAGCTCTTGTCTGAACGTGAAGTACAAGTTTTATCCATGTGCAGAGTTTTAATTCTATGTGGACATAGAGACCATGTGTATTCCATTGGATATTCTGTTTGTATGTGACTTCTGTATACCAAGTGGATTTGATTGTTTAATTTTTTGTTGGAAGGTTTGGTTTTTTTTTTCCCTTTGGCAATTACAATAAATATTCAAGAGACTATATTCATGAATATCTCTGTTGTGGTAATATGGTCTTACTCTCCTCCTGTTTATTTCCTCCACTTACTAAAAATGGGAAAGAATTACTTCAGTTTTGACAAAATAAGGGATAATGATATCACATCTGCAATAATTCCGTTCATTAATGTCCTCTCAGTAGCGCTTGTGAGTCACAGTTCTGCATGAGGCCCACAGAACTCACGGGAGATTTTGCCCTAGAAGTTTGCACGAGAAAGATGAGACATTTACCTATCAAAAGCACACTGTTGTCTCAGCCTATACACTGACCCTTTAAAATGTGGCGAAGATTTTTCTTTTCACTTTTCACTGTACGAATTGTTAAAAAGTATCCATGCGTTTTGGCTGCTGCTATTGGTTGTATTCATGTAACTTAGACTGAATGAGCCATCTCAATTGTGGTGGGTGGTATTTCTCACAAATTGTGATAGATCACTGTCCTTCAGGTATTGCTTTTTTCTAGACACACCCACCCCCTTGTGCTAGTTCAAACCCTACAGTGACTCTTGAATTTATCTTCCCTCCACATAAGCCCTAATGTTCAACCAATCTGTTGAACAGGTCACACTGTGTCCCCCAGCTCCTGCTCACAGGAGACCACCTGGAAACTCCTTCCTTCTCGTTGTTCCACTGTGTTTTAGTCAAGTCTCCTAGTTTTTCTAGTATATTTACATCTCATCTGCAGACTAATCATTGCCCAATAAATGCTTAGTTATCAAAGAATCACAGAGTGGTTAGGGTTGGAAGGGACCTCTGGAGATCATCTAGTCCAACCCATCTTCTAAATCAGGTACACCTAGACTAGATTGCACAGGAATGTGCCCAGGCGGGTCTTGAATGTCTCCAGACAATGAGACTCCTTCTCACTCAACACCAAGTGCTTCCTAGCTTATTGCTTGAGATCCCATATCTCTAAGCAAGTTTCTGCTGAGGGGTTCTATCTGTGCAGCTCAAAGCCCCCACTCATAGACCTTCTCTTTCTGGAACTGGCTCTTATTGAATCACCTATGAGTATGAAACTCCCTTGTTTCTCTTGGCTACCAGCAAACATAGTGTCTTCTCCATCCACCTTCCTCATTCCATTGCTTTATTGGGTGAGCAGCAGAGAATGATGAGTAGGAGGAGGATAACAGGAAAGGAACAGACAACTTGTGATGTGTACCTTGGAATGCAGGTATTTTTGAATTGCTGTTATTTTGAACATATTGGGACTTTTAACATACAGAACTAGACTAGAGAAAATCACAGATGGTTAGATAAGAACAGTGATCTACTAGGATAAAAACTGTCTCAACAACAGGTGTTCCTTGTTCAAGAAAACCCATTTTGATCTTATTTCCAGTCAGAAGGCTGGAGACAGAAAGTTCCTAACTGCCAAAGAAAAAGACATCAGAAAATATGCTGGAAAGTGGAAATATAAAATGGCACTTTGAGTAAGAAAGGGTATACAGGCAGAATGTACCAGTGAAGTGAGGGTGGATGACCTAGCAATGTGATCCGCCAAAATTAAGAAAGACAAACTGTGGGGTTACAACTGGCTGAAGGGACTCTGCAAGTTAATGAGAAAACTGGGGTAGTTAAGAGCAAGGAGGGTTAGTTGTTTTTTCTACAGATCTGTGCAACTCTTGAGCTGTGAAGGGAAAAACAAAGGTGTATTCAAAAATCTTATGAAGTGCCTGCTATATCTGTGTGTCTGTCTGCACCCAAGCAGAATTAAACTGAAAGCCAGATTTATAGCTTAACTGGCTGACATCAGGAAAATACGTGCTTTAAGACATGGTTGACTCAGGCCATCAGCGGGAGGCACAGGTGACGGGAAGCTAGTGTGAGGGCCTATCCTCCATGATGTGTTAGCCAGAGGGTCAGCCTAAGGTCTGGTCTCAATGCTCCACTAGGGCTCAAGAAGCTGGAGGTGCTGGAGGAGTGGCAAGATGAGGGGACACCCCAGTCAAATGAGTGTTCGAGCCCAAGAGTGGGCTCAGGCAGCTTTGCCACCCACTACAGTGGGATGGAAAAGGAGACCAGAGACCATTCCAAATGTAGAAAAAAAAAAAAGTGGAAGAGCCAAAGCCCACCCAAACTCCCTGTTGTTAGGAAAATAAAAACCATCTTATTGGAGAGCTAGAAACTCTAGTATTAAACTCCTCACTTCCTAACAGCTGCCCCAGGGGAGGGTATCTGGGGCCTCCTTGAGCAGAAACATGCTGTCCTGAGCAGACACTGCCTTTTCCTCATATCCAAGCACAAAGAAAGAATAACCTTGATCGCACAAATTATCATCCTTGATGATGCAGTGCAGCTAGCCTGATACAAGTCAGCCAGGCACAGACATAAGCAGGCTCACAGCACAGCAGCCTCTCTCTGCAGCCCACGATGGGTTTCTGAGGCCCCAGGAAATGCGTATGCACGTTTCTCAAACCAATGCCTGTGGTTAGAAAATAAGGCTATGAATAGCTGTAGAACATCTGGGGATGCCACACAGGATGTCTGCCTCTCGCCAGCCTCTTAACATTTTAAAGCTTAAATATGGTTTTCGGAATATAATATCAGGCAGCCATTTTTTTAAAAGCCTGCCCTGCATTTCTTCCAAGAAGATGTACCCTGAAAGCAAAGATGGCCACAGCGCGTCTTCATTTTCACTGTTATCTTTAAATACTTAACAAAGCAGAAAGAAGCTTAGCCTCTGACCCCGACACTAACAGATCCTTTGTAGGTCAGGAATACAATGTGTGCAGCCTGTGCTGTTCCACACGCTGCCCAGCCAGCCTTGCCCTGCAGCAGCGAGGCAACCATCAGCTCAGGCAGCATCTGGTGGGTGTCTCAGGTGGAACTTGCCTTTGGGCAATCCCTTTTATTTCTGCCAGGGAACAACATCAGAAATTGTGTAGAAAATAAAGCCCATTTCAAATGACGGTTTTGCTCTTCAGTAATTAACAATAGAAGATGAGTTTTCTGATGTTTTCCCTGCATGAGGGCACATAGCTGTCCACATGCCACCTGGCAAAGCAGAAAAACACTAAGGTTTTGCTGTGTAACTAAAGTCAACATGCACCAAATTTTACTTCGCATCTGTGCAGGACAAGAACTTCTGCACTAACATTACTGACAAGCTGGTAAAACAACCTCCTTTTACCTTGCAGGGCACAGGGACCATCTACTAAGATGGAGGTATTTGGTGGCCATTTCAAGCCTACAGGAGGTCACTTAACCCAGGGCACACATGGGACTTCAGACCAGCCTTTCATTTCACAATTCCTACGCTTTTGGTCAACAGGCTGGCTAGTATCCGCTTTTATGATATGTGTGCTTTCCATACCATGGTATTAAGGGACATAAGCACCTCGTCCTGGGATGAAAATTTCAGTCTGGAAATTGCCTAACTGCCTTCTGTATGTGACTTCCAGTTTCCTTCCGCTAATTATTTTCCTGAAATACAATAATAGGGATTCCTGAAATACAAGAGCAGAGATTTTTCTTATCGCATTAGCAATTAATGATTTTGCTGTTACATTTCAGAGGGAGACAGAAAGGTAACTTATTAACCTGCTAAGCCTTCTCTCTTGCATTACTCACCTTGGCTAAAGGTAATCCGTGCCTGCACAGTCCCATAATGCAGAAATCACTACTCAGCATGGCAGGTACCTGGCAGCTGCTACCAAAGCAAAACACAGAAATCACAGAACTACATCTTGGAGATGTGCTGGCAATGGGCTTTCACCCTGCGTTGAGTTAAGTGGAGGGCTAACCTCCTGAGCTTGGGTCAGTGGCCTTGGCATCTCAGTGCTAGGCAAAGAGATGTATTCTTCCCCATTCACCATTTATATTCCAAAGAGAAACTGTGACCTTTTAGTGCCAGGATGATGGGAAGTGAGTCTCTTTTTTTGAAAATGAGGTCTCATAACCAGAAGAACCATTCACTGTACCAGGAAAGGTGAGGATAAATGCTGCACTCAAATAGTAAGCCATGGTGTATGTGCATGATGATGATGAGAGACAAACCACAGCAGGAAAATGCAGCTGGGCCTGGATGTTTTTGATGACCACAGACATCATGCAAATCCACTTCCAAACATGAGCAATGGAAACTATGATCTTGTGGGCAGCCTTTTCCCTGGTCTTCTGTTTGCCTTCAGCCACCCTTCACGATCCAGCCACAAGGTTTCTGAGCACTGCATTTGTGTGGAAGGTGTTGCTGCAGCCCAATGAGTGGGGAGTCACACAACTCAGCTAATAATTTCATCTCATAGTGCTAAAAGGTGTGGGGAAAGGGAAAGAGAGGGTCTACAAGAGCTGCACAAAACCTTGGTGTAAAAGCAATACTTTTCAGGTATAGGAGTAAAGTTAGTAAATCAGAAATTATCTCCAACTTTTTTCTATTTTAGAAGCCCCAGGGCTTCAGGCAAGTCAAAGCTCTGATATGTGGAGTTGGTAAAGCTTGCCATGAGTCTTACATACTGGGCTACACAAGTCTGGGCACAGAGATCACACAGGGTGGTCACTAGGACTTGCTGCTGCAGCCCCATGTTGTTTTAGTCAGTATGGCCAGTCCTCAAATTAGGTGGGTTATTTCAGCATGGCATTGAACTGCTCTGTGTTGATAGGCTCATCCAAAAATCTTGCTTTCTCCTTTCTGCTTCTGTACTTTTCTTCGCACTGAAATGAAAATCAAATGCTGGGAATGCATTTTAACTGACTGTCACTTCTGGTCTCACAGAAAGAACCACTCCTTTTGTTACCCAACACCCCATTTAGGTGCTACTGGCCCAAATCTCTCCTTGCTCCCTTCCAGACCATTTTTTCCCTAGGGCCCTCAGGAAGAAGCGGCAGGTGTCTTTCTGCTGTGCAGTTTATAATTGCGTTAGATAGCCCTCTAATGTGCGTGTGCCGTAAACGCAGCTCCACTGCACATCACAGCCACTCAGAGCTCCCTGACAGGGCCCAGCCCTTGACCCTGTCGCCTGTCAGGCAACAAGGGGAGACGCAAACGTACAAGAGGGTAAAATTAACCTTTTTGCATTAAATTGCCTAAAAAAGCAGTCGAGAGGAATGTGGATCAGAAGTGACTTTCCTGACGGTGCCTGCAGGCTGAGGGTTCGCTGCTGGCCTTTTCCTTCATGCTGGGAACATCTGGTTGTCAAAGGGGTGGTTATTATTTATTACTTTTGTAGTTGTTATGGGTATTACTGTGATCACCAGAGCACCCACCCACCTCCCCAGGTTACTCATTGCCTAGCTGATTGGAAGCCCTTTTGAAAGAGGCTGGCTCAGAAACTGATCCCGACCAGCAGCGGCTTCAACCATCAAAGCTGGGGTTTTTAGGAACACCACAGGAATTTGCACTGTGAGAAATGGGGGGAGAGGGCTGAGGCTGAGGCATGCATGGGGCAAGATGGGCAACAGAACTGACCCTGGGCACAGCAAGAGGCAGCATGACAAGGGGCAACTTTGGGCTATGAAGCTGGAGCTGGGCAGCAGCAGGGGAGGTGACAGAGGCATGTAGAGCTGTGGGGAGAGCTGGTAAGCACCAGGCCAGGCAAATGTGGACTCCAGGGAGAAAATTAAATAATTTGAGGAACATGGAGAGGAGGGAAGAGATGGAAGAGCTGGCAGAGCGCCCTGCTGGTGGGAAGTAAGACTGGGTCTCACTGCAGAGCTGCTGAGGACACCTCTGCAGTCACAAGTGGCTCTGAAGCTGAGTGTCGCACTGAGATGTCATAGGGGGCTGCCCAATTTGGTTCAGTAAATGTGCCTAAAATACTTTGATTCAGCCATGATGATTTTTTGTTTGACCTAAAAATGAGGGAAAAAACAGGTCAAAATATCATAATCCTTTACAAAGACCAGCTCTGGGAAATAGACAATCTGAACTTCTCTTGATCAGTGAAGAAATCCCTTTCTTCAAACAGAATTTTTTTTTTTTTTCAGAGCATTTTGCCTTGGGAGTGGTTTTGTCATTTCAGCTTTCATGGGAAGAAGTTTCTGTTTTCAAACTGCTCATCCACTAGCAAGCTGCTTTTCAGCCTGGTCGATAGATTGAACTACCTATCATGTGAAATTCACTTTTCCCACCACTTTGATCTCTGTAGTTCAGCATCAGACATGAGCATCAAGCCAGGCTGCATTTTCTGGCTGTGGCATTGCCCCGTCATTCACTGTGAGCCACAAGGCAAGCAGGCATCCAGTACAGTCCCTCAGTATAGGAGGGGGTGATGCCTAAGAGCTGCTATTCTAATCAGAGAAAGAGCAGAAGTGGGGGCTCAGTGAGCGTGCAATGCATGCTGCTGTGCCAGTGACCACGTACAGTCACTTCAACCACCTTCCTCTGCCTTACCCCACAGCTGTGTGCCAGAGGGACTGCTGGAGAACACGCCATACAGACAAGCATTACTATACCCCAGGACCAGCCCAGCCCTAAATCTAAAAGGGATTATGTCTGATGCACGCGCATTTTGACCTAACCAGGCGGGGAGCTCGCTCAGGCTCCGAGCCTGCTCGGGGCTGCGCCGGCAGCCGCGGCGGCAGCAGAGGGAGCGCCGGGGGCGGCGCAGCGCCGCGCAGCGCAACGCGGGAGCGCAGCCGCCCCTCCGCGCCCGCCAGCGCGCCCGCGCCCGCTTCTCCCGCCGCTCCTCTCGGGAATCAAGCAGGCTTGCTGTGCCTCTTTCATACTCTATGTTGTTCCTCTTTCATACTTTCCTAAAGTTTTCATATGTAATTCCCTGTAGCTTGCCTTTACGTGTGTGTACAGTTCTTTTTTTTTTTTTTTTTTTTTTTTTTAGGAGAAGAGGAAGAAGGGCTATTTTCTCTACGCCAGAAACGAGTGGCCTCTCTTGGCCACAATGTGGCGACATGGCTATTTGTTTTAGCTCTGTGCCATCTGCTGAATCCCTTGAAGATATTTGTATCTACTACCTTTTACCTATCTGGATCCAAGCGTGGGAAAGATTTCTGCTCCTCTCTGGCCCCTTCCCCTTTTCCCACGCGGACCCCATCCCGTTTCACTCACAGCAAACATTCTGATGGCAGCTGCTGATGCTTTTCAACTCTGTCTTTAATTACAGATTTCAATATCGTCTTTCTTCTAATTTCCCAAACCATGAGTCTGACTCCAGGAAAGCTGTGAGATAGGCGCCTAAAAGCTATATAATATATTGGCTTCATCCCTTCTATTGTCTGGTGCATAGAGTTTTCTGTGCATCTGAGATGTGTGCTCATTGTGTTAAGAGCTGCTGCTTAGGTGAAGGGAGAAAGAGCAAGAAGGAAAAATACTTGATGCTGCCAGCTCTCCCATATGTATAAAGAAAAGTGACCCAAGATGCTTTCCTGCCACTCCTCATGGGCTCCCTGGTCTTTGCCTCTCTATTTGAGCTCAGCACCACATTGCTCCACCTGCCCAACACCTCCCATCTTCACAGCCTTGCTCCAAGCACGAGGGGCTAGAAACTCCCTGGAGAATTTGTGCCAAGAGACTCTTTAATCATTTCCTACCACCTATAAGACATTATGGCTCCTTAGCCAGAAATACCTCAGCATTGAAAAGCTTGGAGCCTTACCCAAACTTCTGCACTTTTTTTCAGGCAGCAAGGTTGGCTGTGCAGTTGCCAGCACTTCCAGGTGGGCTCATGGGGCGACCCAAACAGGCTTTCCTGTTCAGGTGCTGCAAACCAGACAGAAGCAGGAGGTGCTGCTGCACAGAACCCTCAGCCTGCAGTGGCCTGGGCAGGAGGTTGGCAGGCAGAGAGGCTGAAACACACAGCTTTAATGTGGGCCTATGATGCAGAGTGGGCTGTTTGTGTAAGCAGAGGTTTCATGTCTGTCCCTCCCATTTCCTCTCCCCACTCTGACCTCAGAGACAGGAGTGGGGCAGAGTTGAATCCAGTGGGGAGAGAGGAAACACCTTTCTCCCATTCCTTGTAGCCTAATACATCCAGCTCTCCAGTGGACAAGGTATCCTGACATGCCATGGGAATGGGTTTCTCCAAGATAGCAAAGCAAGGAAACTTTACACAGTGTGTAGGAAATGCCCTGTAGCATGCTATGAATGGTCCCTTGCACCCTTTGCTTTGCCACATGGCAGGCATGTGGAGCATGACGCTACAGTCTGCAAAAATGGTGTATTGCACTGCTAATTCACATGATACTATTGCAGTTCACACACTTTCTGGAGCTTCTTTTAAAGCCCCAGGCCTAAGATTAACTCATCAGAATGCTCAAAAAATATTTATATTTTCCAAAACATTTGTTATAGAGGTAACCTCTCAAACCTGAATTTTAAAGGCTGCCGGACCCACTGGGGAAATAGCAGAAACACCGAGTGTATTTCTTATTAACTTGCCTTCCAGAAGAAGCAGGCCCATTCCTGACCTCTGGTCCTCTGTACGGGCAGTACAGTACATGGGGTGGTCAGGGACAGACCGGCCCCACCCTGCACTGAGCAGAGGCTGTGGATATGTCAGTCCCTCAATCATTCCATCTGCCCCAAGGTTGGGGCTCACCAGTTTTGGAGGCTTTGGCCTGCTATTTACACAATCTGGAGGTTTAAACCTTCGAAAGAGAGAGCAGAGGTGGCTGCAAATGCTCAGCTGACCTCTTCCTAGAATACCAGGGGAGCATGCCCCCATTCTTAATGGGAGAAGAGGCTGCTTCTCTCATTGCATCCCCCACATCTAAAATACCACAACCTACTGAACTGCCCCTGTCCACCCAGAAGGCAGGGTGAGAAGATGCTCAGCCCACACAGATGATGCTCGATGCTCGTACCTTCATCAGGGAGCTGTGCAGGTTCCCTGGCCCCCATCTTATGTTGTCAGCAGGGCAGGGGGCCAGTTGCACAAAGACTCCCTTCATGTGGCGCCTGTTGTTGTCCCCTCTTAACCTTTGTTGCAGACAACGCAGAAGTATTTCTCGGCAGGGACACACACAGGACATGAATCCCAGTGCTGCCTTATGACTCCAGAAAGGAAGTTGACCTAATTTCTGAAAGGCTTTAGGGGAGGAACATGTGCTCTTGCCTTTTGTGTGCCAAAGTGGCCAGGAGGGACAGCTAAAGGAAAGGGCATGGCTGATGTGGCTACCTAAAAATGTGCTTACGGAGGGGAAAGGGAGGGGAAGATTTATGTTTCATGTAAAATCTATTAAAGCTGTGGATGTCTCCCTCTCAATCTTCCCCATCACTTCTCATTTAAAGGTGTGGCTCCTTTTGTACTCCATTTTTCCCCAAGGGAGCCAGTCTGGCGTAGCCCACAGCCACAAGCAGCTCTGTCAGGGCTATGCTCACAGATCTCAGCATCCTGCTTTAATAGGACTGTAGCAAGCAATTAGGAGAAATAGTCCAGTTCTGATTTTTATAGCAATGGCAGTGATCATTGCCCACAAGACCATGAAGCATTAAAAATAGGAAAAGCAAACCCCAGAAGTTGTGGCAAAACAGAGCAACTCACTTCAGGCATGAATCCCTGTGCAGTGGCTTTTCCTGGGGTGGACTGCTATGAACAGCCAAGGGACTTGCTATGTCCATTTTCATATTCTTACACCTCTGCTTTATCTTGGCTGTAGTACCAGTCAAGGCTTTCTCTCTGAATGGTGTCCAGGGGAAAGAGACCTATGTTGTAAAAAAAGGTGCTTCCCCAGCAGGCGAGGAGCAGCCTGGGAGAGCTCATCCCTGGTCCCAGAGCTGTCCTGGTTCTGCCTGCCCAATTCCACCTGTTCTCAGTTTCTCAGTTTAAACTAAGACTGATTATTGAGGCCCAAGAAAGCACAGCCAATTCTCACTGCAGAGCAGAACAGAGGACATCCTGGGTGTCAGACGGGGAGGGACACTTGAAAGCATAAGGGGCAGCATGGCAGAGGTTGCAAACTTACTGAGAGATGTGGCAGTGAACAGAACCCTTTATGAAGTGTCTGGTTGAAGGAAATGGCACGTAAAAATTAGGAAGTATCAGGTACAGAGCAGGTTGTGAAAGTTTGCAGCTATTGGGTGAAAAGTGCAAACAATAAGAAAATCTGAGAACATAGGGGTTTCTTCAGACCATGAAAGCATCTTATTTTTTGTACCAGGCACCTCTGCAGTTGCTCCTTTTTTTAGAGAGAGAGAAAATGCTGCCCCTCTGCAAAGGGAAGCAGAGCTTTTGCAGGCCAGGGAGGACAGGGTGATAGGGGTTGCACATTGTGTGACCTTTGGCCATCCACAGTCACATCCTGAACCTGCATTTGATGAAGTACCTTAGAAATGTGATAGTGTGTGGCTGTCTCTATAGTCCCTTCAACAGAACAGCCCTCAGGGGCAGCACCAACATTCTCACGAGGTCAGTTTCTCCCCTGCTGCCTGTCCTAACATTAGGTGAAGGCTTCCTTAACCTGGGTCCAGGAACTGCAGTGGCTCTGGAGTGACTTTGCACGTAACTCTGCTGCAGGATCCAGCAATTCCAAGGAGTTGCAGGGCCATGTAAAACTGCTGGAGATGGTCAGCACATCTGCAATGGGAGCATAATCTGCTTCTGCCAGAATGCCTCTGCTGATGGGCAGAAGGCACAGATGAGGTAATGTAAATTGTTCAGGCGGTAGTGCCTCCCAGGGAAACCCTGAGTGCAGAAGAGCCTTACAGGATGAGAGAGACATTTCCTGTCGTTTTAGTGGTAAATCCCTTCCTTGGACCCACGGGTTCTCACTGTTAGTCCTCCCAAATGCCTTTAAAGCTAGATCACACACTGACATACAGAGGAAAAAGGAAATAGTCTTGGATTTGCCATGAGATAATGCTGATTGCTGTGCTGCTGCCTTCCAGTTCCTGTTGTCCAAACAGATTCCCCCACAACATACCACTTCCGGCAGGCAGTTGTTTCTCAAAGAGTTTCAAGAGATCATTGCCTCACGATAACTAAGCTATAACTCTCCAAATTAAAATAATTTCAAATATCTGCTTGCAATCTTAGAAGTATTATACAGTCTCTTTAATTCTTTAGTGCCTAGGCCAAAGCCTTTTTAAAATTTTTTATTTTAGGCTTTTGGAGATTAAGGTTTTACCTGCATTACAGCCACTTAGTGCTCATAAATAAATGACACCGTTTTCAGGTTTAAAACAGGAGGAACTTCAGTTAAAATAGCTGTGTTTTCACCATCAGTTATCATGAAGACTGTCTCTGGAGCAAGCTCACAGTGTGAAACATTTTCACCTTTCAGCAAAGCAAAAGAGCCTCTGAAGAGCATCAGGCTTCTTTCTGCCATGCTCCTCTGGCTCATCAAACACTTTTCATATGGTCACAGTGAAAACAGAAGTCTCTAGAAAAACAATTTTTAACATACTCCGATGAAACATTTGTTAAATGCCAAGTACTTCCTCATTTTTTATGTTGCTACATGACTTTTTAGTTTAGATGGGTTTTTTTAAAAAACATAGTTTTGAGTCAGGAGAGCAACATAAATTAAAGACTACTGTCATTATCTGCTAACGAAGGTTGCCTTGCCCCTGCAAAAAGGTCAGAATATACACAAAAAGGAAGAGAAAAGCAGCAGTATATAAATAGAGGTGTTAAACACAAGACAACAGTAATTATCTAACACAGCATGGCTCACTGATGAGTGCATATTAAATGTGTGAATTCTGATTCACCTTTCATGCTCATGTTAAACAAGAATTTCTCAATAAAACTCAAAAATTACCTTCTGCAAGGTTACCAGTTCACAGTGCTTTATTTCCAAAAATGGCATTTTAGTGCTGCTGCATGTAGAATGAAGGTTGGAGTGTGCTGGCCACTAGGTGTGTTACTTGCTTTAGGATACAGTAGTGATATAATGGTTAACCACAAAATCCTTATTCATTTAAATGCTGAAGATTACTCTCATCTCTATATGCATTGAGATCTCTGTCTGGCTCAGGTGCATCTTTGTTTAAGGTTTAGAAAACCAGGTGTACACAGGAGAAAGGAAGGAGGATGAGAAGCTGATCTCTGAGGAAGAAGTGCTACCAAAACCTGTGCAAAAAAAATAAAAAATAAAAGAGCAATGGAGAGAGACACCAATGCAAATGGGTTTGGTGTGATCAGATTTGGTTTTCCGTGGTTTGGAGGTGAAGGAAGACTTGAGCAACAGTCAGGAGTAACTGCAAGAAGGAATCCATGTACTTCTCACGCCTTGCTGAAGACATTGGTATCAGCTCTGCAGATATTCAGACAGGCGTCCATGCACCATAATTTCAGAAAAGGCTGAAGCTATTGGTGGTCTGATATTGTCTCTCTGCTCAACCAGAAGCAGCTACATTGGTATCACCCTGTCCTATAGCACAGGATCAAGTACCTACACTGTCCACTTCCTTCTCCAAGCCCACTTGCACCAAAGCATTACCTTCATACTCTTCCCTGTGCCTTTCCTGATCTTGAACAAGGCTTTCTAGGAACCCACATTGTCACCATGCTGTTACTTGCTTAAAGATCCCTCTCTCTTCCCTGCAGAAATGCTCTATCAGATGTATGGAGGCTGTTAACTGCACTCTTTTTACAGATAAACCCTGGGCTAATCATGCACTGCTAAGCAGTACTGTGACAGCTGTTCTGATTAATTCTTCACTCAGCATTGAAACTTGGACATTTGAGCAATGCAGAGACTTCAGGCGGGATTTCCTAGCCCTCAGTACCATCCTTGTGCTCTTTGCTCAGACTCCCAGGGACTTTCCTGTCTTGCCAGCTCAGGCAGGACTTATGCATATAGGCAAATTCCACTTTTGAAGATTATGATTAGTAACAGAATGAATCATAATGCAGCTGGAAAGCCTGTCAGTCCAGCTCTAACAGAAAAAAAAAGTCTCTTCAGAAAAGGCAGTTTCTTCAAAAGAAAGATAAAGCACTTTGGCATAGAGGGTAAAAGAAAAGTCTTCCAGCTACTTGAATATCACACTAGAATATATTTTTTTCAGTCAAACACTGCTTTAAGTAACTACGTGTGATTCCAAGAGCTGAAGAGGTCAGGTTACATGATCTAATGACTCTGCAATCCTCAAAGTCTGCCTGTGGATAAGTAAATGAGGAGGGAGATGGGGATTTCAGCTCTTCTCAGCTCCATGATTCTGACGTCAAAACCGCAAAGGATTCCTGCCTCCACTTTCAGTATCTATAGTGTTTCTGTCAGTAGGACTGACGGTTTCTTCCCCACCTGATCATGTCACTGGCTTTCAACGGTGCATTCACACATCGTCTGGCTCCTATGTGACACACTAGATAAAGCCCACCTTTAAAATAGGCATTGATGAGTCACCTGCCATTCAGCCATGCTCTCCAAAAAATACTCTTTGAAGACGTAAAACAACAGCAAGAAGAAGCACTCTGAAAACCCCTGAATCATTTCCCCTGACACTGTTATTCACAGACAGTCCAAAAATGCTGCACGTTCCCAGAGCAGTGCAGCCTGGTTTAAACACACGGAGCACACCTGACCACAGCTCAGGGCTATTTAATTTTCCTTCAGGTCACAACTTCAACCAGTACCTCTGGAAACACAAGTCAGATCTCATGGCAACATGGCCACCTTCCTGCTTCTTGCCAGGCTGGAAAGCCTTACATGTTTTCCTACTGCAGGAGCTGCTAAAAGCTGGAGATATAAGGTAAAAAAAAAAAAAAAAAAAAAATGGGGGGAGAAAAATATCCCTCACGTGCTTGCAAACGTGCAATTTTATTCCACCACTGTTCTGTGAAATATTTTTGGCTTTCAACTTGTTTTCACATGGTGACATGTTAAAGCACACGTTTTCAGTATTTTTTTGGAAAAAATAATCATGAATGAATTTACTGCAGTTAGCTTCCTGAAAGTGAGCATTAATCAGTTTTCCATGGCAGGCATTTCAAACTCTCCATGTTTCTAATGAGGTCTGCATAGCTTTAGATGGAAGAAAAAGCATCCTTTAGGTATGGATCTGTTTCTACACATGCCCCCTGAGGTCTGCATAGCAAGATTTTTACTTTAATATGATTGAATTAGGTTAGGATCAGGTCTCACTGCCATGCTTTATTGCAATGTGATACTGGTTGTGTTGGAGGTGATTCAATAGAGACAATGAGTGAACATGATCATGCTCACTCTCTAGTTCCTCTTGTTTTCATTAGGAGCCCAAATTTCCAAGGCACATTTATGATTCTAGTTACAAGACAGCTAGATGAAATTTGCACCTGTATGGAGGATCCGGGAAGACCAGTGTTCCGCTTACATCCCCCTTCTAAGCACTGTTTTGAATGGCTTAGTGGTTTGCATTGATTTTTGGGAAGAAACACACCCATCTTTGATATCAATCAGAAGTGAAGCCACTGTGCACATCATGGTTTACAGTGGTCCTACTGGGTCACAGCACGGATTCAGTCCTAACTCTAGCCTCCTTGGGAATGTGGTAAAGATGTCAGCTTCAGCTCTCCATTCTGTTTCTGACATCCTAAATGTGTTGGCTGAGGTACAGAGCGCAGGTCAAGCTAGAGAGCTCAAGCTTTTGCAGGGTATTGAGGAAAATGAACATGTCAAGCCAAAATGTCTGCTTGCTTCTGCTTGTTCACAGCATCGAGCCATACAGAAATAAGAGAATTACGACTATGTGTTGTCCTCATACTTTTGTCTCATGCCCCACCCCCCAAAACTTTCAAGTGCTTTGAGAGTAAGTTGTAAACAAAACACATCCTTGCAAAATTTTTGTTTTCATACCAGGCTGTCCTATGTGTTGCTGAATGAAAAGCCTGGGAAGTAAAGTCTGAGGCTGTTGTGGGCAAAAGGTTTGTGAAGCTGGGCAAGTGATTTAAGTCCAGAAGGCTAACACCTTGGGAATAAGCTTTTCTCCACAGCACAAGGGAGCTGGATCTGGCCAGCACCAAGTGGCCTGGACATCAGCAACCCAGGGCTGAGCTCTGCCATGCTCACTCTGATGACCATCAGAAAAATCAGCCAAGGCAGTGTTGTGATTTTGCCTTGGACAAGGCTGGCACAGCTCTCACTGCTTTAATGGGTGTTGCACACACTCACCTGAAAGCCCAGCATGATTTGATACAGGCTAACGAAGCTTGCCTTGCCCTGTCATTGCTGGTTCTATTCACAAGTATTCAGATCGTCACATGTCACAGCGAGAAAGCAGAAAACTGAACACAACCTTATTTTTCCTCCCTTTGAAAGCTCATCACTTCATAAGCCTCCCTTCATGCCTTCCTTTCTTGTCAAGCTACATCTGCATGCCCAGAAGATATAGGTGAGAGATGAGGGTGGGAGGTATCAGTCATTGCTTCACATAGTTTGGCATTAGCTTGTCACCAGCATATCAGGGGATTCATCGGAGGCAGGAGTAGGAGGTGACTCACAGGCCATGTGTCTTGTACATCCCTGGTTCAGATAGTGTATGCGCTCAACGGATTTTATGTGTCATGCAAGTGAGATGGGGGGGTTTTTCAGGGCTGAATCCACCTGGGATTGGCTGTCAGTGTGGGATCCCCACCTCGCGGTTCACAGTCTGCTTCCCTCACTTGCTGAGATGAGTTTTCCTCAAGGCATTCAGTACCTGGAGAGGTGTGCTGGCTGCCAGGGCTGGGCACGGACCAGAGGGGCCCTGCGTGGGGCAGTTCCCTGAAATGGTGTGGCCCTAAGACATGTGTCTTACTTGCAAGTCTGTATGGCTGCACCTGTGACACAGAAAGGCAGATGTCACAGTGTACATCGCCTCGGGGGGAGCACCTGCGCTGTCGTAGCTGTGGCTTGCTGCACACACGTGCCCTCAAATAGCTTGTTCAATGGTCCATGCTGCACAATTCGCATCTTAACACAGGCACGCAGATCCAGGTCAGCAAACTTGCTTATTAGGGCAGTAGCTGGCACAAGCTGTGGGGAGAACTGCCTTGCAGTCATTTCTTTGCCACATCCCAAAAGGAAAACACATCTTATGATCATATTTTCTTCCCCACCTTCGTCTCCTTTTTTGCTTTTTTCTCCAGTTTGGGAGAAGGAATCCTTTCAGACACAGATGGGATTTCTCAGAGAGTGTCTTGCTCTGTGTCAGGTGTTTTGCTGAAGAGTTAGTCATGAGTGTGCTGGAGATGTGATGGCATGATCTCTGCCAGCTGGGCAGCTCCCTGCTCATTTCAGCAGCAGAGAACAGCATGCTATTTTCATTACTGTCTCTAATTAAATGCTGGGAGGATATCCAGGACTAGCACTAAGGCACCCAGCCATAATTTGGCAACTAGCACATGTTTTCCCATGCTCCAGGAGGAACCCAGGCTGCAGAGGAAATTCCTTTGGTTGGGAGATCCCTCCATGAGATAGGGCAAAGCCCTGGGCTGTCTCCAGGAGCCAGAGGAAGCCAGATGCACAGTAGTGCCCTTCTTTCTCTTTCACTTCACCAGTGCTGTGTACAGGCTCTCCCTGTGCAACACCGCAGAGACTCCTGTCAGAATGTACTGCCCTGATTCCATGCCACTTGGTGTCCTGGGCTTCTGTTTTGTGCTTGAAATGCTCCTGTGAATTGTTCTCTGCAGTTACTCAGTTGGCCCCATCTATATTTTATCTTGGTGTCCATGTGCAATTACTTGCTTAGCCTCAGCTCATGGACTGTTTTGCCAGGCCAGGGTGTGCACCTGGATCTGACTGCCCGTACAACTTCTCCCACAGCACTTCTAGGGAGATCGACTGACCTGGCTTAGTGACCACATACCTGCTGCCAGCAGGGCCAGGCTCAGTGCTCCCACTGAGACAGCCCACAGTTAGGCATGGCACTGGCAGGAATGCCTCTTCTTTCTTCAATATATGCCCCTCAAACCCATTCTGGTTGTGGCTATCTCTGCAAATATGATCTGATCAGCAGTAGGATCAAGCAGGGTTTGGAGCATAAGCCAACTCAGATAAAAAATTTTACAAGTATCCTTGCAGGTAGTGGTAAACCTCTGCCTGGCTCAGGCACTGCTCTGCCCTGTCCCTCTTCCAGGCACATGCAAATAGCTTTAAGGCAGGCAGAAGATGCTCTTGCCTCCACTGGACAGACGCAGCTCACAATACAGGCTTGAGCCCGGGTTTCATCCCTTTTCAAGTGGATCACCAGCTTTTTCTGCACTTAGAACCAGCCTTGACAAGTTTTGACTCTGCTGGGCCTCCTTAAGCCATCCCACAGTTATACCTGGGCACTTGGGATATATTTGGCTGTATTTTACATTTTTTGTTGTTGTTTTGGTTTGATTTGGTTTGGCTTGGTTTTGGTTTTGTTTGGTTTTGCTGACATCTGCCAAGACCAGCTCAGCTTTTTACCTCCACAGGCTTTTGTTCTGGTTGCAGATCTCCAGGCAGCAGAGAAGGCTGCTAGGTGTTTCCATGCAAGGTGTCGTCATTGTACTGATGGACCACAGCCCCATGCTCAGTCAAAAGCAGAGAGCCTGTGTGCACGCACAGTGAACCATCCCACTCCACCCTATACAGAGACGTGAATAGCGTCAATGTGAACACAGATACACTCGTCTGGGTGGGTAGGAATATGTGATGACAGTATGCTATTTATGTTGGGTTTGCTTCTATATTCTCTGATGAGCATCATCTCCGCTGTTTGAGAATTTGTCTGCCCCTTTCCTTTGCAGACGTAGAGAAAGGGAACAGGCACCCAAACATTAGTCGTTTCAGTGCACATTTCCATGTCTTTGCACAAATCCAGTTTCAGTGGTGATGTTGTTGGTGATGCTGGGCTTTGTGTTGCAATGGTTGAGTCATGAGCGATGTTCACTGCAGATGACTGTGCTGTGGGAGAGGTAGGTGCCCCAGGCGTACAGCAGGCAGGTCAGAGATTCCACTTGCTTGATATCTATTTCATCCAGAGTCATCAGAGGAAACCTTGCACCTCCCGGTACCTAGAGTAAGCCAGCTTATGCTCTGATGAGAGAATGGTCTTTTGTGCAAAACCCTTTGCACAAATCCTGCAAGGTTTATTCTTAATGCAACATCAAATATACTCTTTATGGTTGAAAATACTTGCCGTTGAATGAAGTTTACCTGGAAGGAATGTCTGATGAGGATGTTTCTGGGACACACAGCACCATGAGAAGAGTAAGTTTGTCTGTTATGTATCTATCCACCTGTATCACTTGCTATAGGTATCCATTCCAAATGACATAATATGGCACAGGTGAGTTGCCCTACCCTAGCAACAGCAAAAAGAGCAGAACAACATCCTTTGCACTGCTTAACCAAGGAGGTGGAAGGTACAAGGGTATCAAGGTGACAACACATCAAGTACAAAGAAAGAAGCCTCATGGGACAATGAAAACAACAGCAATTTAATGTCCCAGCCTAAAAGAAAATGACCCATGTGTGCAGCAAAATTGTGAGAGTATGAGGAGTACTCAGAGGAAAGGTGTGAGATGTGATAATGAAATGTGATGAGTATGATGAACTGCAGTTAAAATACAGTTGACAATTTCTGCAGAGCTGTGAGAAAAGTGGGTTTAGAGGCAGGGCGGACTGACACTGCAGCCCCTCCAGCTCTGCAACATCTTCCAGCCCCTTCCCTCCAACCAGAGGCTGAGTGCTGCTGTGGAGAAGGGATTTTGTTACAGCACAGCTACCAGAATGGAGGTGATATTTAATCCCTTTCTCAGAGTGTGACAGGAAAAGGAGTGAAGATTGGAGGTAACATGTTTGGGAGTGAGGGCACAGAAGCTGGTAAAATGAGTAGGCTGCTAACTCAGCCACAATGACAACCCTTAGCACTCTGCCCATACAATAGGCTTGGTGGTACAAAAAAACCCCACAAACAAACAAAAAAACCAAACCAAACAAACAAAAAACAAAAACAAAAAACCCTCCACTCTGTTATTAAAAGTGCTCTGGCTAATGTGCATTATTTGAGCCAAAAGGAGCTGGAGTAAAGAAGGGTTTGAGCAACAATGCTGACAGTGAATCCCAGGAGAGCAGTGGTAAAGGAGTGTCCATACCTTTACCACAACTGCCGCAGCGGGTTCCAGGCTTGCACAGCGAGTCACCACTGACACCCAAGAAACCTATTGACCTTAGCAGTTTTTAAGATGGCCCTGTTGAAAGTTACTGCCAATTACTTTGTAATGAACAAAAACCAGAAATAAACAATGATAGAGTTCTGCAATTCTATGCTGTTTTTATCAGAGAGCCTGCTCTGCTCTATCTCTTCATTTAAACAGAATTTAAAAAAAAAGGAGAATATGAGGCAGTGTTGGCAGTATTTGACCACTCATTCCAGCCTGCACAATGAGCCTCTGTGACTCTTTGGCCAGGTCACTTCTCCTGCAGCTATGGTTAACACACAAGCTGTTGCTTGCCCCATTGATCTCAACTGAGTGTTAAATTTAAAGTCTATTTTAATCATTAAAATTTCATCACTTGTTTGATCCGAGACTTTCCTGATCATTACAATATGGAGTGTCTGGAATACTTTTGAAGTCCAGGCAGATTTAGTTCTATTGAGTGATTTTCCCATGGCTCTGTTATTGCGAGCAATTTTAAGGAACGTTTGAGTTGTGTTCCTCATATATAACACAGGAACATCTTAGCTTGTACATGCATTTGTGTGTGTTTATAATTACTTGTGTTTAGATATTTAATTGTCTTAAATCTTGTTTCTAAGTCACGTGCATGTTTCTGATTCTGTCCAGAGCAAGGGGGATGGTGGGTCAGGACTGCACTTATGTCCCAGCCATCCACGCCTTCCCAGCAGAGCTGGAGTAGAGAGACCAGTGACACCAGTGCATAGTCCCTCACCATAGCTTGCATGACTGCCAGAGGTGAGCTTAGTCAAAGCCAGCAGGCTTTGCCTTGAAGATGTCAATAAACATTCGTATGTTCTTTCTTGTTGACACTTTTGCAAGGAAGGTCATTTTTTATAGACAGCCTGACCAGACATTCACTCCTGATAACTGCTTGAATTGTTCCAGGTGGGCTCAGTAGCCTGGGCATTAATGAGCTATGTGGGGCAACTCTTTTCCGCTTGGTGCAACTACTCCATAAAAGAAACATGTTTACCCACACAGAGCTACCCCTTCTCAACAAGTAAAAAAGAGATGTGTATATAGACATATATATGTATATATATAAATATACATGCTTTTTCACACCAAGCATAGATTATTCTATATGTGTCTCACTGATAGAAACATAATAAGCTTTCCTAAGGTACTAGTTTCAAGAGCTCGGTAAGTAATAGTGATTTCTGTACTGTAAAATCTATTTGGAAAGCCTTATCTCATAGCATACACAACAAACCCCACGCTGTACGGAAGTTTGTTAGCTGATGACAAGACACCAACCCACCACCTTGACACAGACATTGCTCACAGTAAGCAGATGTTAACTTCCTTCTGTATCAGAAATTGCTACTTTATTCTTGGTGAGATGATGAAGTAAATTGTAGATGGACTAAAATAGGATTCAAATCTGCCGTGCCCATGGTTAATCTGTTCACCAGGATCTGATTTACACTACATGAGCTGTCCCAGAGATGTTCCTCCAAGGAACTTTTCCTTTCCACGTCCCAGAACTGTGACAGCAGGAGGCCCCTTCTTTGTCTTGTGAGCAAGCTGTGGCCTCTCTCTCTCAACATTTGCTGGACACAGAGCTTTACCCCTAGTCTAAGGGTGCTCCCAGTATCCACTCATCCACCATCACAGTCTGCACTCAGATACTCACTGGGAAATGCTTCTTCAGCCTGGATTATGCCCCCCTGCACTGCCCTGCCCCATCCATCAGCCCAGATAGGAGGTGGGGGCCAGGGAAGCAGCGCAGCTGGGCACTTTCACAGAGCAGGTCCAGGAGGTCACAGGGTACCAGGGGCTGGCTAGTCCTTCATAGTGCTGTAACCTGCCTCATGAACAAACTCAGGCTTTTTTAGCTGTTAATTAAGGGATCTTCAGGGTCCCTGTGCTTCCCCCTGCTCTAACAAGCACGGTTATGTTGCTGTGCAATCCTTGCTGCAAATGTCAAGGTTGTGTTTTCTACTGCGCGCTTGTTTCCTCCTCCTGGGGAACCTTCACTTCACCTTGGATGGTACACTCACCTTTTCTCACCTACCACTGTTAGCTACACCAAGAGGCACAGATTTTGTTTACTTTCCTTGCACACCCAGCTGTCCTTTCCAGAGCTTTGACGTAAGAGTGGCTGCGCAGATCTGCAGACACACTCTCCCCTTTGGCTGTGACAGAAGACAATGCGGCTGAGCTCTGCTTCTCCACTGTATTAATTATTAATGAAGCTGAACACTGGAGAAGTTCAGCTGAAGCAGCACAAAGGAGAAAGGAGTGATTCATACCCACTCTTGCTAATGCTTTCAGAGTAATTCGCTGGATTTCCAGAGACCCACAATTAAATCCCCCTTCCCTCCCTTTTTTTGAAATCAGGCACAAAACTCTACCCTGTAGAGGAAATTTCAATTTATCAGAGGCAGAGTGGTCTGTATATGACTCTATCAGGCCCCGTACAAACTAGCCCCACAATGATACATGAAGTGCAATATGGAGTTTTGGATATGAAGCCTGGTTCAAAGGGGGTTTTTTTTTTCACCTGTTGCTCTATACTGAAGTGAATGTGTAGAGGTTATCTTTTGCCCAGAGCAACATTTCCCATCTGCCATGAACATACAAAATACCATCGCAGCAGCCAGCGACCAGCCAGGCCACTCCTCCACAGTCCTGCACCAGCAGCATGGCAGCAGATTGTGCAGCCAAGGGTCACGGTGCAGCTGGCAACCCCTGCAGTGAGGGTCCCCACAGGTGCTTGACCTGTCCCCAGGAAGCAGTGGAAACCCACTGCCTGCTACTGGGAAGTTGAAGGAAGGCACTGGGGTTTCACCTCTGTTCTCCCTGAATTCAGTACAGCAGAGGGAAGGTTGGGTACCACTGTGAGGACACCTTTTGCTGAAAGGAGGCAAACTCTAACATCTGTTCCCCAGGAAAAAAGCTACCATTAGTGTTGCCAGGGAGGGCTGTGACTACAAGGAGAGCTGCAGGACTCTACAGAGAGGCAGCAGAAAATTGTCCAAATGTATCTGAAAATAAACCACCGGGCTTTTAAAGTTGGCTGGGCATAAGCAAGAGCACAGATAGCCCAAAACCTCACCCTGTTCCCCATAACCCCCAGCTAGTCCCCACACAACATCATTGTTACACACAGTTGTGACTTTTGCTGCTCACCAAACATGAAGTCCTGAGGATGCTGGCAGCCCATCGAGCTGTCAGAGAAACAACCTGCATTGCCACCCCGGCTTCCTCCTGCCTGGCAGCTTGTGCAAAAACCCATCTGGAGCAGAGGAGCTCCAGCACTGCTGCTGCAGCTGTCTCATGGGAAAACAGCGCCAGGGCCTCAGCAATGTCCCCGCTGGCAGAGTGCTGGGACCGGCAATTCCAGTGAAGCAGAAGGCCTGAAGCTTGAACCTGAGTCAGACACGAGGGCTGAATGGGATCTGCAGCAACATATTTTAAAAGGGCATCCCTGGACAGCTGCAGACCAGTGAGAAGCACCAGCAGGTGTTAATATTTATGAAGGTGGGGCTTGCACAAGGCATTTTGGTGGTAAAAAAAGGACAATGCTATCAAATACTTCTAGTAAAGTATGAATTTGAGAGTTGCTTTGCCCACCCGCAGGGGAAAAAAATCCAACCAGCCAAACAAAAAACCACAACAGGACAAGTTCAGTTACAAGTTATGTTGCTAAAGGCTCTTTCAGCTTGGACAGTCTAATAGATAAATTGTTTGAATACTAATGGTGTTCATTCATACTAGTTATTGACCACAGAGGAGGGCACTAGGAAACAACCTGGGTCTTATGGCTCCCACAGGACCCACAGGATGGTTCCTATGGCCCTGCTGGGCACACTGCCTGGCACCACAGCTGCCCTGACCTTGCAGTGCTGTTGGCTGTTGCAGGTGCAGTGGCTGCAGTTTGCTGCAGACAGCATAGGACTCTGCTCCCATTTTGGAAGCAGGATTTAAAGACCCTTTAAATATACAGACCACTCTGTCCTGTGCTGGCTCCAAGCAAGGGGGCAGTGGAGGCAGTGATGCTCTGGGGCGAGCCATGGGCACACAGCAGGTTTCCCTCCCACCACGGCTGCTGCAGACACCACCTGGAAGACTTTTGGGGGTGCATTTCAGCCTCAGGGCACTGGTGGTTTTCCAGGGGGACCCATGCCTCTGACGATTTCAAAGCATCTGGCACCCCAACCTATAGGCTGCATTTAGCAATGAGCAGCTACTCTGATTGAGCTCGGGGAAGTCTGCTGCAGCACTACACAAGCAGGAGAGCAACCGCGCAGCCTGAAACACCGGTACATGACAGCCTGCAATCACAGTGGGGGGTTTTGGTTGAGATTCGTAGCTCTTTAATCCTTTCCAGAGCAGCAGTGATTGAGACGTTTTTTGAATAAGGCTTTGCTCCTTGGTTTTCTCCCTCTCTGTCCTTAGTCCTCCCAGCTCCTCCACAGCTTTTCAGCATGGAGACCCAGGTGCCTACAGCACTGGGGAGCCACAGACATCAGAGGACACAGCAGGAGGTTGTATCCCCGCTAAGTAGTGTCAAAACCCTGGGCCAGACTGCAATAATCTCCTTTTCAAACCTTTTCCCCCTGTTTTTCTCTAAATTTCCTTGAAACATTTCCTCCTTCTCTTTCCTCGCATGTGTGTTTCCATGAGGGTTGCATGCTCAACTTCAAGGCAATCCCAGACAGACCATTTTTGGTATGTTTCACTGAGATCTCATTAGCTAATTGCACCTGAGGATGGCTTATATCAGTGACCTACAGCAAAACTGGAGGTGTTACAGAGATTCTCTTCTCCTAAAAGAGTATGCTCACAAAACCAAACAAAACCACAAACTAAACCAGCACCACCAACAAAACAACAAAAAAGTAAAACACAGCTGACACCTACTGTACCCTAAGCATGCTCCTTCTACATACACACACTAACTTGTTTAATTAAATGGAAGAGTAATGGAGGGTGGCACTCACTGCCCCGATCCTCTTCCCATTCTACAAGACACTTGGCCCCTCCCACAGCTGCCTGGTTCTGGGGGGTGGGATGCTGTGACACCACACATCATCACGCAGCCCAGCACAATGCGCCGGCATGTCTCTGGACAAACTGCAAAACCTTCCTGCTGGCCAGGGAGAGCTTTTCCCAGTGCTGGAAGCACAGTCCCACAGGGATTTCCATGTGGTGTCACCCAGAGAGCTAGAAACTGGGAGAAGGGACCAGGCCATCCTCCAGCTGTTGGTTGTGGGGAGTGTCTAAGCACTGAGCGCAGGAGGGAGGGTTTGCAGCTGCTGAACAAGAGCTGTAGCTGCCTTCCTTAGGGAGGGGGAAGAGCAGTACATGAAACGCAAGCTCCAGGAGCTGATGAGGCCATCCAAATGTGAAGTTATCTGATGTACATGTAACGAAGGATACGTGTTTGAAAATGCACACACATATCTGTGCGCACAGCTTAGTCATATGCAAGAGCAGACAGCAAGAGCCTGCCTCCACGAGCTGCACCCATCCCTTCCTGCAACAGAGGTGTCTTCTCCCCTGGCTGAGGGGAAAAAATAATTTACTTTTTAATTTTAAAGGGTAAGAGGGTGATTGTGGTCATGCTACTTGGACACTTTTGTTACTCAGTGTTCTGTGAGAACAGTCTATGTCAAAAAGTGCAATAAGCATTAAGCAGGGTCTTATTATCAGTTTTTTTCTGTTGATACTGCTCTGTTTGAAATAACTACAGTTGCAATGTCGTCGCAATCACTGAAATGGAGACTGTATGCTTCTAACACAGGGCTGTGGGCAGGATGAGGGTGCTCAGCTTCTTGCTGGCCAACTACTCCTCACTGAAGGTAAGGACCAGGCACACTGCGCTCTGCCAGGAGCCATCTCTGCCCCGGTCCTGTGTCGGCCAGGGCTGCCCAAGGAGCCCACGGGGAGCCCAGGTCTGGCAGCCCTCCCTGCGTGGGGCTGTTCTGCGAGACGGGTTCTGCAGGGCCCTGCAAAGCTCTGACCTGCCTGGATCCAGCCCTGGGCACACACTTGGCTTCAGGGCTTTGGCCCCAGCTGCCCTCAAGCCCTCTGCTCTTCCTCCTGCCTTGCCCAGGCTGATCCCAATGAGGACAGACATGCCTCCTGTGCGGAGATGCAGATGCTAATACTTGGGCAGCCCTGGCTCCCAGCACGCACAGCACATCGCTGCCTTGTAATGGTGACATTTCCTCAGGTCCTGGTCCCCAGTGAGGTACTCGCAAGTACGAAGAGTGAATGAAACCAGCTGATGCAGCTGCTTCATCATGCAGCCTGAATTTGTCACATGTCAGCTTCCAGTGGTTTTGCTCCTTTGCCAGCAGCAGGCTTTGCCTGCTAGACAAAAAAGTGGTCTGAGAGACTATCAGATTTCTGTCAGCACGTGATCAAGCCATATCTTAGAACTGTCTCCTGGGTAAGATAAAAAGGTCATATTCCTGGAATCCCGCCAGACAGAAAGATTCCAGATTGTTAACTTATTTTTCCATGGCATTATTTCCCCCTCAAACTGCATCTCCAATCTCGTTTCGAAACCTGAACACTGTGATTCAAATAAAGATTGTTTAAATAGTCTCCCACTTACTGCTTCTCAAGCTTTTTTTTTTTTTTTTTTCCCCTTTAAGAGGCACAGCTTTGTAAGGGAGATTTCTCTACAGCTGCCATCAGCACAGCATCATTGCACACACGCTGTGTCACTGATTGATTCCTTCATAGTCTCTCACCTGATAAATGTGTTCCACAGTCTTTATACCTAGATGCATGTGGTTATTAGAGACATACCAGCCCAGTATACAGAAGGGAATGAGAGGGAGAGAGAGAAAGCAAGAGACCAATTAAGATTGCTTTGAAGCAGGGTTAGAGATGCTTCTTTGTTTGCTGCAGGCTTTGTCTTTGTGGTACATGCAATAAGTATATGCATACAATTTTAAGACTCCAGAGAGCACTTCTGTTCCCTTTCCATGCCATAGCAAAGATCCTGAACCAAATAACTGCTTTATGTGGGACCCTGTAACAAACCCAGGAGTCAGTAGAGGTCCACAGCCACCTGGATTATAAAGGCAGCTACATCAGCTGGTCCTGCTCTTTTCATTAGAGGAGAGGCACTTCTCAATGCAAGGGATCCCTTGTGTCAAGCAGGCTTTGTATCACGCTTTGACTAACACGACAGTGGTCGGGACAGCTAATGTAAACCACGAACCACAGCCTGAGAATGCAATGCGCTATGCACAGCTCTTAGTTTGATCAACACTGCAGTCAGTCAAGGTTTTGAAAACTTAAGCTCATAAGTGATTTTGAGTGTTAATTTTCTGGACAGTTTCAGCTATGAGAAGGTACTGAAGTTTTGAAGCCCCATTTAACTGTCTCACAGGCATTTGCCTTAGGCCAAGTCCTAAATATGTAAAACACATGTCAACTGTACATTGATTTCTATGTGCTGCATAACCTGAATTTTCTTTTCCAGCCTTCTTCAGATAAACAATGGTCTCTTCTGCATATTAGAGATGATGATATTGTAGGCATCTGAACTCCATGGGTGCTGGAGGAAGACAGGATGAGGGCTGGTGGGGGCGAGAAGATCGGTGTTTGGAAGTAAATATGCCACATGACTGCTGAGTTTCTGATCTGGGTTTCTTTCTGCACAGCTTTTCAGCACCAGACAGTTAATGCTATCTGGGGCCATACGCCCTGTATTGTCTCCCTCTCACACTCACTAAGGGCTGTTTACCCAGGTATGATGTTATCATCTTCCTCCTCCTCTTATGCTAAGGGCTTGTTTAGCAGAGATAGTCATCTGATATTTTCAGTCTCTAAAGCTGTGCTAAATTCTGCATGGTATCAAACCATTTTTTACTTTCTAAAATGCCACCTTAAATGCATATGTAGTTCTTAGTGCCACAATAACTCAAAGGACTTCAAAGTGCTAGCTTTGCAAGAAGGAAAAAGAAATACAGCTTTGTACCTGGGAAACTGAGACAGAATCAAACTCAGTTCTCCTAGTGTCCATACCTAAGTCATGGGATTGCTTTTGATGAGATTGTTTTAGTTGAAGGGTATTTCTTCCTGCCCAGGTTTTGCTTCCAATTTGTCACTCTGATTTCTGTTTGGACTTCATATACCCCTTTATTACTTTTGCAGATTTCTCAGCCAGTTTAACAGGATGAAGCTGGAGATTTTCTTTACTCTGCAGGCTACACTAAATTGAACAAACTAAAGGCTTTTACAACATCTTTGAACCCTTATATATATATTTTTTTTTCCTGGAAAAACTAAACAAGATTATTCACAGCTAGTAGAGCAATTTGGCTCGTCATTGCAGTAAATACTGTGTGTGCTAGCAGCTGCAACTTTTGTTTTCAATGTGGCAGAGAGATCAGGCAAATGAAGCTGCAGCTATTCATACTATTTGTCTCATTAGGAAATAAAGAAGCCATTCGTTCAAAAATACATTAAACTCCTATAGCAGCAGCTGACTGTGGTGATGCAGGGGATCCCTTTTTGTTTTGCTCTGAAACTTGCCTATTCTGATGCATTATCACCATGCATAGAGACTGACGAAGTGCTGCCAGAGGATGCAGAAAGCAGTGGGCTAATCCTGCCAGCTTCAGGCTCACCACATGCACAGCTGTGGTACCTGAGCTCCTTACTGAAAAAGTTTTAGTAGTACCATCAGGAATCTAGGATTCTTTCTTCCCTTCATAATAGCCATGATGTATGCAAACCTCTTCCCATTAGGCCTGCCAGGAATGTGAGAGGATGAACCTGTGGAGAACAAGCACCACCTGATTCTGCCACCAAAATGTGATTAAAAATGTGTTCTACGAATTGGTACTCCTTGCAAACTAACCCCAAGTCCAAAGAAGGATCTAAGAGACTTAAGGAAAAAATGGACATAGAATTTTTTTTTTTTTATTCAATCAGAAAGCATTTTCTGTTAAGCAACCAACCAACCTCCTAAATGAAAACTCTCACTCTGATCAAAGAGAGGTGCATGAAAGCCCCTTCAACAGCTGGACCTGAATTAAGACCGCATTTCTTCTTCAGGACAATAGCTGTCATATATGAATTTTATTTAGAAAAAAACCCACAAATTTTTGTCGTCCATTTACAGCCAACATTGTCTGGTCAATTTTTAACTATGGCACCAAAGTTTTTCTTTTTCTTTGTGGTATCCCAGCACACTACTCCTCCAGGCAATCTAGTATCCTAGTTTCTTTAAAGCAAAAGTTTTATTTTCTCAGGATAGGCTGCTTTTGCCACTGAAACTAATGGTAAAATTTCTCAAAAACTGAGATGGAACACCTTTCTATATAACTGCATAGCACCTTTGTGGATTAGACTTCTTTACAAAATGCCACATTTGACTGACCTTTCTGATTTGCCCCCACATTTATTTTGTATTATCTATGCAAAGCAGTATGATAATAAAAATATGGTAATCAAATTATTCTGGAAATATGCTTCCTCTTAAGATGTCACAACTATGGGATGTATGTAAAAAAAAAAACCCCATAACTTGCAAAAGAAAAGCAAATACAGTAACTAGGCAGAATCAATCCATGCTTTTATTTCCATTGCATATAAAAATTTCATATGAAGGTATTGATGTACAATACTATCCCCTATGTTGTAAGAGAGGCTAAGAAGCCAGTGAAAGAATAGTCATGTGCAATGTCACACAAGTTGCCACTCTCTTGACATCCCCAAAAGAAAAATCAAATTAACAAAATAACAAAAAATTGTTCAGGATTTCTGCTGTTATAGTGTCCCTTTTATACCGTTTAAAACAAAATCAGTCGATTTCCTTTGGGCCAGGGCTGCTATAATCTACAGTTTGTGTCAAAAAAGAGGCTCTGTTTTTCCTTGAAAAAGAATCTCTCCTTTCACAAAGAAGTTGCACGCTACAAGGGCTGGGCATCACTGGAATGGAGAAGAGGTATTTACCTCGCTCTGGCAAATTCACTGATTTCAGATCTAAGTAGTCTGAAGCAATGTGACAAGTCAAACAACACGAGATACTCAGTCCAACCTGCAAATCTAATAGTGTTATTACAAGAGCTAAAGGTTTACCACTCTCCTGTAGATCTAGTGCATTATGCCATACATAGCTGTACAAAGCCTTAGATACATTTATATAAAATAAAACTTTGGCTGCTTATAACACTAATATTGGTGTTGGAAAGCATTTCCAAGATAAAAGTTTTCTTTTGTTGTTATGGTCTGTTTGCACAGTGATAATTTGTGCTACTAAATTAAACAAGGGATATTACAGATGATTGTAAAAGTCTATCACATATACCCTTTTAATTACAATTATTCAATTTCCCAATATGCATTAAAAACAAATGGTTATTAGAGATGCTTTCCAAAGCCATTTGAGTGCAATTCAGTACTGAAATATCTTTTTTTTTTTTTTTAAGGAGCGAAAAATGGCTGCAGTAATCCCTGATGATAGCCTGTAATCAGAGAGGCAATGCATTTACATTGCAATGCTGGAAAAGCTTGAACTTCCAGTAGGGTTATGAATGAAAGCTCATTGTAGTATCATGCACATCAGCTCGTATGAGTAAACCCATCACTTGGCAACTAAAAACATGGTAGAAATGCCCAGCCCTAGCCCCACAGCTACCTTACTTTCAAATGCAGCAAAACAGAAGAAAATATTGTTTGAAGTTAAGGCACAGCCCTGGGACCAAAGACCTGCAGCTTTTTTTTATTGATATATCTTTATGTATTTTATACTTTTCTCGAATCTTCCATAAACAAGCTCTAAGGTGACACAGGATATATTACAGAAGAAAAAATGTACAAGGAATATGTATACACAATAATCATTCTCTCACCAAGAGTTTCCAAATACAGCAACACCACCCTGACAAGGATGATGTTATAATAAGAACTGATAATTTACAATTAACATTACAGTATGTACATTACAATAAATACATGGTTGTAAACAGAGACAAACAAGACTGTATTACAGGTAAGGTCATTTGGTGAGAAAAATGCATGGCACAAATAAAATAAATAATGCATCTGAAAAGAACTGTCAAAGCTTTCTGTAAAATCCATTTCATTCAAGTTTTTTAAACTTCTGAATGCTATTTGTTCTATGTTCTTTCATTATAGGTTTTTAGTAAAGACACAAAACAATTTACAAATTCAAATACAGCGTTATCGAGTACAGTAACTTGCAAGCTAAATTGTATTGTTATAAGCAAGCTGAATTTTATTTTTTCCCCCATTCAATACTCACTCACTGCATTTTCTTATGGCAAAAATATTCGGAACACATAAAAGCCACTTGTAAATTGTATTGTTTTAAAGCAGTGTGCAATGCTAAAACACACTTTGGCAAAAGAGGAAAAAAAAAAGATTGTACAGTGCATTATATCCCTGTCTCTAAGGAATTATATAATTTTCTGTTATTTGATTGTCCACATCTATGGGTGTATATTTCACGATATGGTGTTATTCTTTTCATTTGCTTTCAATTAGTGCAGATACAAAACCTTTTCAGGTCCCTACAGGTTATTTTGGAGTTTGTATTGCTTTTCCATTATAAGGTTCCAGGCACTCTTGGGGATTGAAAACATCTTTAGATGACTCAGATTCAGGAAGAAGCAATCAACAACAACAACAACAGAGTCAGAAACTGAAAAAAAAAAAAAACGCACGAGTTCTCTACATTCTCTTTCTTCCTTCAGCATCATCTGTACTAAGGCCCTGTGAGGGTTAAAGGTAGAGACAATTATGACTTGATACAGAAGAATGCAAAATGCATTTAAAAGCTGAATTATTAGCAAATAATTTTTGAATAGGTTTTTATTATAGATCTCAGACACTTAAAAAATACCTGTATTCATATCTTCAAATTTACTACAAAATTAATCCAAGGGAAAATAACGGCTGTTGCTATCTTCTTTTGTTAAGAAATCATCTTCTATTGTCATTTTACCAGAATTTTAAAGTGGGAGTCTGCTGTCTTTCCTAGGCAACTATTTCCCATCTTCTACACTCAAAACTACAATTTTAATGGAGAATAAAGTAGAGGAAATAAAATTTCTTCTTCTTTCATTTGACCAAACAACATGACTGGAAAACAACAAATACAAACTCCTACCTCTCTTTAACTTCCCAAGTTACAGATTTCAGTACCAACCCAACTGAAAAGTAGGATTCCCTCAGCACAAGCTGAATAAAGGATGAAAGATCTGATATTGAAATAATGTAGAGTAAATGAGAGTTCTCATGATTTTACTAAAAAACATAAAAAGACTGATTCGGCTCTTCTTGCAACAGACATGAAAAAATAATGCTGATCATTATTTTTGTGTTGTACACATCTCAGATTAGCAAATGGTTTAACTAGATAGCTTGACAGAGATAAAAAGTTATGAAGAGAGTCAAAATTTGAAATATTACTCTAATGCTTTTTTCACCAGAACAAATATCCCCATATATTGTATTAGCCTGTTCTGATTTAGCAGTCTATAGGTCCCAGCCACAAATGGCCTGGAAAACACATTTCAGAGTGATGAACTTTATTAGTATAGCAGAAGAGCTGCTTTTGTATTAAGACAATAATTCATGACCTTTCTCATGGGCTCTAGTCCTGCAAATCCTAATCTTAGAGGTCCTAGTTGGTTTCACTGGGACTACTTCTTGCAATAACACAGAATTGGCAGGATCAGGCCACTATGAGGGCAAAAGCGCAATGTCAGTTTCTCTAAGATGTTTGGGAAAACTGCGATGAAAAACAAGCAAACAAACAAGCCATCAGACTGACAGAGTTTTACGTAACATAAAGGATATTCATGGAACTCACTAATATATAAAATAACATACTTTTACAACTCAAAGTTACCATGAGATTCTAAGGTGCAAAAAAAAAAAAAAAAAAAAGAAGGGAACGAAAAAAAACCCTAGAAGTATTATCCAGTGTAGCACAGATTTGTACTGAAAACTTGCAAGTTACTCTTTGGAAAAAAAATAACCAGTGGCAGATGAAGTCTGAAAGTGTTTTTCTTTAAATATAATACCTTGGTACATTTAATAATAAAAGTAAGCTCTACAAAAGATCTCTCTTTTACATATTATACAAAATGCAGAGGTTAGTGCAGCCCACTGGGCCACACTTTCTTCAGTCACATTTCAGGAAGACTTGAAATTAGAAAATTATGCAATTTCCACAGCTCATCTTCCTATTGGTAACAGAATCATGTTATGTCCCATCATTTATGTGCATTTGTTTTCCAGTAGGAACCTCAGTTTTTCTGTCCATTTCCTCTGATGATGAACATTATCCAACACTTTGCTTGTGAAATACAATGAATTCAAAAACTATCAAAGCATACCAGCATTCGGTTGGCAGGTGGTACTCCTCTGGAAACATATGCTGTATTTAATAAAAGCTGTCAAATGGAGAGCTTATTAAGAATAGTTTATGGATGTTATCCCCTCAGCTTTCTGATGCCATGAAGGTGAAAATTCTGGTTACAATATTCCTGAGTGCCAAACTGAGTCATCAAGGTCAGTTTTGATCAACAAATGTCCTGGTAGATGACAGTGAGTTGTGACCATGGTTGTAGCATATGGCATACACTTTGGAAACCATTAACTAATAAAAACAGAAAACAAACAAACAAAACCAGAGAGAAAGAGGAAAAGAAAGGGCGATGGCAAGAGAGAAGAATGAGACCGTGTCTTGTTATGTGTCAGGACAATGGTCTTCTACCACACAAGGTTATGCCCGGTTCTCCTCCTCTTCTACTTCTTCCCCTACTTGCTCATCAAGAGGAATTTCAGTGGATTCTGAATCCTGGGTGCAAAGAGTCTTGGAGTCACTGCAGCTGGTGTCTTCTTCTACTTGGCTTCCACTATCCTTTTCGGTGTCTGATTCACCATCTTCCTCCAGTGTTAGTTCAAACTGGAATTTTTCAGTTTGGCCCTGCCTACCCTCTTCCTGGTCATCAGGTGCAGGAGAGGGACTTTGAGGGATTGTGCTCTGGTACCATTCTCGATTGTTCTCCAGTGTATCTAAGATATCCTGCGCATCCGGGTGAACAAGATCTGCCCACGTCTCCCACAGAGGATGAACAATGTATTCTATAAAACTCACCTGTTTCAAATAACACAAAATTAGGATGAGCTCCTACTCACAAAGAAGTAAACAACTATGCCTATAAGTCACACAAAGGATGAGAAACATAATGCTGGTAAGAGACAGTAGATGCACAACTCTTAAAGGTGGCTGAAAGGAAACTATGCTGTTTTATATAGTAAATAGGGTCTTTTACATTTCAAAAGTCTGATCCAGGATATTAAATAAGGACTTGGAAAGGACCTGTTTCCAAATGAACTCTTCATTCCAAACAACTCTAATGTATCTAATGAGCCAAACAGCTGCTTTATATTTAATTCTGCTTTTGAAGGAAACCCTAATGAACAGCTGTATAATATTCTTTTTTGACGTGTATGCTTCATTGCAGATCATGACAGCAATGAAATCTCTTCCATGTGCTATGCTTGCACATGGCTGCCCTCACTTACTACTCAAAAGCTGAAATAATTCATTAGAAGGAAAAAAGGGAAATAGTGCATTCAGAAATTAATCAAAACGTGACTGTGGACCATCCTTTTCTGTTAAAATGTCACACTGTATTATTTAACTGCCTACTCAATTCAATTACCTGCCATTTTTCCACAGATGCATTGTGCTTATCACACATGGGACTTATCTCCATTCCCCTCTCTCTTTCCCGATCTCCCTGATGGAAAAATTCCTCCATTATTCTGTCTGTCCATTGGCGGTAGAGATGGAGTGGCTTGGTTGGATTGCTTAGATCTGCACAGTGCACCATATTCTGAAGAACCTAAAACAGATTGAACACCTGCAGTGTTATTACACTGGAGAAAAACAGCTCCTTTTCCATTTACACTTTCGGTGGCTGTGAAACAGTATCTTGAAAATACATGTAGTACAAGACTTATTCTAAACAGCAAAAACTTAGGTGGTTGGGTGTTTTTCACACTTGCAGTAATAGCCGTGAATTATCTCGCTTCTGCAGCTTCTGCCTGTATAAATGACAGAAAATCTTTGAGAGAAAGACTGATCACATGTTGATAATTCGAAGGGAAGGTCAAAGCCTCATTTAGTCCAGAAGTACTCTAGCGCCTCATTACTCTTTTAGAGAGTCACTCAGTACCAAACAGAATATGTTGCAGGTAGGAAACAAAAGAGGAAGCAGAGGGAAGGTAGAGTCATGGTTTAAGCATGGACAGCTGACCTAACCCATGCTGCAGAATGCACACACCAATGTTATTATGGATGTAAGTTAATACAAGTGACCATTTGCAGAGGAATTTTCTTACCTGAATCCTGTCTGAATAGTTATCAAGAAGCAGGACACCAGAACTGGTCACTTTTTTGGTTTCAACCATAGTTTTTAAATCAGCCAATAGATTCATATGCTTAGACATGTCTGTTGCAAGTACCTTGAAAGAAACAAACAAATAAATGGATACTACGTAAACTATTCTACTGATTTTTTTAAAAATCTTTGAACACATTTATAAATAAACAGTTCTGGAAGGTGCAGCAGTCACTGGGAGGAACTCCTAATTCCTTTGTCTGAATACACTATAAAGGTCTGAGTCCTGTATATCATTAGTGTCCAAAACAGCAAGTGTTTTGGTTATATTTAGAATATGACAAAATGATTGTTCAGAATCATTCAGAATGATCTGATCAGCCTAAATTTATCATCAATTCAGCAGCAAATTTCTAACTGTGGTGGTGAAACAGCATACATGTCAGTACAAAAATAGATTGAAGCAGGATTGTATATCTTCTAAAAAGATAAAGACAGTTATTGAAACTGAGGAGAACCCACTATTCATATTTGTATACGACATGATAAAGCTTCAAACTTTTACTTCATTGGTTACAGGTCTAATGACATGTAATTTATCATAAAATGCTTCTGTCCTTTCTTATTCAATTTTCTAGCACTATGGAAGAGGGACTCTCAAGCAGAACTCACAATGTCAATGACCATTTTCCTCAATGATTGCCTCTGTTTTTTGGTCAAATTCTGGAAAATGTCACAATTTTCTTCTTGCAGCAGCTTGAAGCCCACAGCTAAGTGATGATTCTCCAGTACTGATGAGTCATTGTACATCAAGGCGAGTTCAGAATCTGCAATAACAATTGCAGGGCAGGATGTTACTAAAGCCTGCGCTTCTACCAAATCCCTTGAGATTTTTCAAATTCACTACATTCATAACATGATTTACATATGAACTTCTAGAAAGAGTTTATGTAGTTCATACAGTATCAAAAGTTACAGAATTAATGACTGAACATCTTAACAAATCAAGGCAAAGTATGTTGAGGAAAATAAATAAATCACTTTGCAGAGAAGCATGTTCATGCGCCTGGAGTGGCAAGTTAGGAAAAATACAAGGAAGGTATTTTTCAGAATACATTTTCACACCTGCATGAGGTCACACATGGAAAATATTATATGCATAAATACACCTAAACTAACATACACTCTGATGTTTTCTCATCTCTCCCATCACAACTACTAAAATTCCTTTGTTCAATGTGCAGTTATTCAGCTCTCAGGTCTGGAAAAACACAGCTGAGGCTTTGCTGCAGGTCAGGCAGAGAGCACATATCTTGGTTTTCAAACCATGTCCTTCTGCAGTTAGCTAAGGTACCCAGATGACTTGCCAATTAGACCATGACAACTTGGTATTTAGAGAGGAGGTTAACAGGATGATAACAGTTATGCTTCTGGTCTTTTTCTTGGAAGGTCATGTGTCTTGAAAATACAAGCACGGGCCTTGCCTACTCCCTTGTATTTGAGTGTGGTCAATGCCCGATGCTGTAATGATGCCTTCTTCAACAGAAGTATTCTTAATTTGGTCACTCCATGCAGCTGTGAGAATAATATACACCTTCCTAGGAGCGCCTGTGCTAAGGTACACACACAGGTCTGCACTTGTCTGCTTAGACCTGCTGAACAGCCTGCTTTGACAAATAAAAGCAGATATGACAATTTTCTGCACAGCTTTAGCATCTGCCTGGGGATACCACACACTCAGCTTGTGTATGTTTTAAGACACAGCGTGCAAATGAATCTGTCAGAAACAAATACTTTTTATGCAGTCACACTTGTCATGTGCTGATACTTCTATTTATTACAGCTGTTCTATCCTAAGTCTAACCATACGTCAGTCTATTCTACTCTTTTTCCTCTTTATCTTCTTTTCAAGCAGCTTTGTTTTAAAATCCCTCTGGCTCAAGAGGGTGCCTATAAAAGCTCTGCTCTTCAGATTTCATTAGTCTCATTATATCCATTTTCCTGCTGTCTTCCTCTCCTGTCTTGAGTACATTGATCTTTTGAATCAGGAAACCCTTCCTCTACCTATCTTTATTCTAATGGCAGCAAAACCGTAATAGCAAAAGTGAAAAGAAAGCAAGTCTGTCAAATGAGCTCCCTTTCATCTTTCACGAACATTCACGGAGCTTGCGTATTTGTTATTTTTCTTACGAATAAGACAGGCACTAGTTTATTTTCCTTTCAAACAGTCTTCTGATGAGTCCCAACTGCAAAATACTCAACACTAACAAAACACTTTAGGTGGGCTGGAGCTAGACAGAGCTAAAATGTGCTGAACTTTGTTAAGGAACTGGAAATGGAAGAAAGCTCCCCCTTGATAATCTCTGTAACATATTATAAGCTCCAAGAATATTTGTCTGGAAGGGCAGAGTTACAGTGATCAAATAAGCATCTCCTCTGATGCTAATAAAATTCATATTTGTTTGTTCTTTCATACCATTCAAGAGGGATCTGATTTTTAGATAATTGTGTAAATAGACTTTAAATCCTTAAATAGGTAAATAACAGTCAGAAATACCATGTGACTAATTGTAAAGAATGAGCTGATATATGGCAAATATGTACATACTTAAGTAACTGCCAGTCTATTATGCTTTTTAAAATGTATTCTTGTACTTGCTAGTGAAATGCTAATGCATTGTAAGGTTCTCTGGAAAACAAAACTAGGTGGAAGCAAATGATCTTCTAGAGCTTAGGAAAACTTAGTACTTGAGAGAACTAAATTAGATGGTCTTTGTCCCTACAGTTTCTTCCTTGTACACACAACAACTCACACAGGATAAAATCCCTTTCTCTCTTTCTGCTTGGCAACAGCAGTTCTAGTTGGTGATGTCATCTGATTGACATGGAAGCCTTCTCTATTAAAATCTGAATTGAGAAAAACAAGACATTTCTTCTAAGCCACTTAATAAGCAGCATCAGAATCACTCCTAACTTAGCTGAATTTCAACTGTCTGCCTAAAAGTGAAAGATTTATATGTCACTTCTGGTCCCTTCAGCTAGTCAGTCATCCAGCTGAAATTTGAACTACTTGCTGATTTCCCTGTAGCACCTTTGAGACACCAACATATCATGAAACCAAATTTTTCATTAAACAAACAAGTAAAAATTTTCCTTACATATGTCCACTTTTAAGAATTCAGGTATTACGAACTATTTTGTGCACAAAGGTTGATTCACTCTCTCCCTATACCATGCTGCTGAACTGCACTGGTTACCAACAAAGCACCAGAAACCTAGAGTCCATTCCAAGTCTCCTCCTTGCAGATGACTCATCAAATTGAATTTCACTACAGGGCAGCCCTCAGGCCATTAAGGCAAATAAAATTAGATGCAGGCTAAAGTGGAGTGGATGTCTTATTTGAATGTGCAGCAGCAATGAGTCAGAAGAGGAGCTCCCTTTTCCAAACTATACTGCTGGCTTGCAGTCATGCTATTCTAGCACCAGTGCAATACATTCATCCAAGTGGGAGAATGACAGTATCTATAAATGTGCAACCAGATGGGTCAAATACACAAGCTTAAGTATGTTTCCACTTCCATAGCTTTTTCTTCTCATGTGCTTGGATTATTAATATTATTTCAACTTTTGTACTTCTAGGTCAGCTATCATAGAAGGCTAAGTTGTCAGGTGGCAGAAGAAATACCATGTTATGATGGCACTTGCACCGACCTACAATGTGCTAGTCACTTGTAATAGTAACATAAGCCACTGAAATAAAAGCAGGCTACATTGTGGCAACAAGCCATTCAGTGAATGTGTCATGATCAGGTTCAATGCATCCAATACTTTTTTTCTTCTAGTAGTAAAGAATGAGGAGAGGTTCATGCAATGCTGCAGAGAACAGCCTTGAGGAATGCAGAACAAGTAAACAAGTACACTGGGTTTCAAATCTGGAGGTGACATTAGGGTCTCATTTCATTAGGGCTTTTTCCTCCACACATGGAATGGCAGTAAGAGACTCACACGAAAAAAAAAAAAAAGGTTTGCCATAGACTGCAGGGACGTGCTGGGAAAATTCAGTCTGCATAAGTATGCAGAGATCAGAAACCAAGTACAGCAGCGAGGGAGAGGCAGAGATGGGCCTGCCAGTCTGTTTGCTAAGAGAAAATGTTTTCTAAATTTCTTAAAAACATATGCCTATTCTTGGACATATCATATGCTTCCAATAGTAACACAAACTCGTCTGCCTTTTCTGATTTTTATTTAACCTTCCTTCATTTTTCTCCTAGAACCTCATTTATTACTATCTAATTTCCAGGGGAGACCACATCCAACACATTGAAACAGTGCCAGGAGTATAGTTCATGTCTTAGTAATTCTTGCTACAGGGTACTGTGTACATTATTTCTAAAGTTACAAGAAATGCAAAATAATATTCCGTTTAAAATACAAACATTTAATATATTTACTGAGAAAAGGTACAGACAGAAGCAAACAAGGAATGAACTGTGTATTTTTCAGGTGCTATGTGCAGATATTGCAGTAAATTTTTGAGAAAACCACGGAACAAACTTACTTGTGTTGATAAGAAACTGGTTTGAAACCCCAGGATGATCTACGTCATGTATTGCACTGGCAAAAATTGCTGCAAGAATCTCCAAATCAGTGAACACTGCCTAGAAAATAATGAAACAGAAATGACAATCACTAATTAATGAAAAAGTGTTTTCAATAAAAAGGGATCTACTTTGAATCTAGACTTGAACAAGAAAAACACATTTGAAATGTATCAGGGATCTGAAGAGATTTCACACACAGGCTATCTCAATCTTTAGTAAAATAATTATGTAGAATTTCATAAATATTTCAAGTAGAGCCATGTAAAATGATCCTTAATTCACACTGACAGCATCACTAAATTCTATAACAATTGAAGTTTTTTCAGCTTTAGTCTGTAAATTAATTCACTTTTATTAATTATTAAGTACAGATTAGATCATTAAGCACAGGTTTCTAACCTATAGCACAAATTGAAGTAAAAAATTTCAGCCTGATTCCTACATATTGTCCTATACTTGAAAGATGCACCCAAATCCTGCTAAAGGACATGGTAACAGACTACAAGGCATCTTACTTAACATTTACTGATTTTTCTTCCATATGAGATTATTAGGAAGATGGGAAGAGAGGACTGAATGGACCTTGCATGTCACTGAGTCCAGTTTCCTGTTGTCACAACCACTCACATTATATAATTGCTTTCATAACTGATCAAGAACAGCTCAGAAACGTGTAGGTCAGCTATGGCACTGGGCAGATATTGCTATTTTACTGGCTAAAACTCTGCTGAGAACAAGGCCACCAAAAAAAATGATCTGGAAAAAAAAATGAAAATGCTGCTGATGACCACTTCAGCTGTTCGAAGAAGCCAGTGGTGATTCAAGAAGACAACGCGACCTCCTTTCTTAAGATAAAGAAAATCTTTCCCAAGCAAATTCCCGAATCCTTGAGGATCAAGATCGGCCAACAGTCTTCAGGTTCACTTATAACCTCTTGTTAAGAAGCGTTCAGTAGCATGAAAGATTGGTCATTATTAAAATGAGGCAAAATGCAGCTTTCCTTGAAAATGAATGCCAAACCTTTTGGACTACTAAAATTTCAATTGCTTGTTTGATCTGCCTTTTTCCAACAATTTACTGGGACATATCAATGTTTGCTATGCTAAGTCCCGAGTTGTGCTTAAAAAAGAGAATGTAATTTCCATCTTTCTTCCATTTTCTTCCATTGCAGAAATTTAAGCGCTTTCAATGACAGAATTCTTCAGAAAAGCACATACAAAATGTTATTTTTTCCATACAATTTTAAATATTTATTAAAAAAATAAGATAGTCCAGTGAAAATTTAGTATATGTTCCACTCTGCCTGAGAAACAAACACAAACGTACCCTTTCAGGAGCAGAATGAATATGCACTAGGAAAAAAAAAAAAAGCCCTATTGAGGGAATCCCATTTTATCACTATCTTTCCTAAGCAATTCCACTAACTGTGGTTAGTGAGAATCCCACATGGGAAGTAGTGACAGAACAGGATGTATTATTATATTATTATATTATATTATTTTATATTATATTATATTATTATATTATATTATATGAGATGATGGAAACAAGTAATGCATTGTATTACAATGAGAAAAGTTACGACATCACAGATCTCCAAGTATAAAACCATGATTTAAAAAAAAAAAGATCTGACATTTTCAGCACAATATTTATACGTAAATAAGCTCTGATACTCACGAAATGTCTTTAAAAGTGCACAATTCATGAAGGAAATTTTATGATCTCTTTTAAAGATATTGCAGAAACTAAGATCTTTAATATTCAGTTAGAAGAGTCTCAGTATGACCCTTTCTGTCATGTCTGCCTCTTTCCCACCTCAGCGTAGTTTACCTCTAATGCCGGGGTTGATAGCAGGACATGAGTTGACTGTACAACATCTGCAGCATGTATGTTATTGTGATATGCCACATCTGCATGGTAATGGTCTTCAAGGGTCATCAAGTAAGTTATTAAAGTGTCTACTGGAATCTTGAATGTTTTTAACAAGTCCCGTTCCTAGAAAAGGAAAAGAGAAACAACTAAGATTGCAAAGCACAGAAATTCTCTAAGATAAAGAAAAAGCAGCACAGCTGCTGCTACTTGCCTGAAAAATGGTGTGCATGATGACTGTAAGAGGTCTGTTTTCAGATAACTCTGCTACTCTGAAAACCTGAAGGCCCCACTTGTTCACATCTTCTAGTTCCTAGAGCAAAATCAAGCAACAGACATCTTGAAACCTAACACACACATTTCAGCGATTTTTGATTGAAACAGCTATGAAAAATTCAAAATGCATACAATTAAATTAATAATCACTTTATTCCAGTTTTGGATTATTGACAACTAGTTAGCTGCTGGTGCAAAAATCATAGGAAATGTCACTAGAAACAAAACCACAAATGATGTACACAAAATGATACAGCTAAAGACAAGACCTAGAAGGATAGCTCTAACACTATATACCAGTTGTGCATTTTCAAAAAACGTAGGGTTCCTATTTATTTTCATTCCTGTTACAGTATACGGTATTCATTCCTCAGATATTATTTATGAATAATCAGCTTTATTAAAGCACGCAGAAATGCTAATTTACATTCCCTCTCCAGATGAACTCTTGTTCACATGGAAATTGACTCTTATGACCTGATTCTAATTTTACTTGTTATTCTTCCACTTCACCAATGTTATACTACTTCAAGTGAGACCAGCCTTTGGTGCTGCAGCTTGAAATCGATGGTTATAAGCAGAGGACGAAATAATACTGACAAGTCCAGCCTCTATTTTAATTCACTGGTTTAAATTCAAGGATTTATATATTCTTTACCTTGGCAAGAACATCTTCTTGGTCTGTTTTAACTCCAAATCTGGGAATACTAGAATTAGTTAGACTGGAGCTGTGCATCAGTTTTTTTACTCCACTGATCTGGGACATTGGCCTCTTCTTTTTCTCTTTCTCTTTCTGTGTTGGAGAAGGGATTTCAACTTCATGTTGTTTGTCTTCAAAAGAATGAAGAAAAAGAGAATAATTTTTAAAGGAATTACAAATATTTTTGTCCGTTTCACTGTTGAGTTGCATCTTATGGATACTATAATTCTTAACAAAACATTTTTTATTCTTATGTTTGGACGTTTTGCAGCATATACTTCATATCAAGAACAGTAAAAACACCAAAAGATAAACATAGACCTATACTTCAGTATAAGCAGATGTCTATTTCACAAATTGCCTCATTATTTCTGAATTGGCTTTAAATATGACTTTTGACTTCTGATTTCCACTTCTGCACCCCTGGTGTTGTAGAGAGGGTCAATCCTTTCATTACAAAATATCATTACAATTGAACAGAAATCTAAACTTTCATTTTGCAAGAAGCTTAAAAATCTCTTATTTTTCAGGAAAAAACACCCTCTGAAATTGTATTTCAAAACCAATCAAAATCGTATCTCACGTAAACCTTTCAAAAAGTTCTTAGGACTTGAAGGACGTAATACTTGGGGACTGGTCCTGCTTGCGTTAAGACTGTACAACTCAGAAAGCCTCTTGCCAGCCACATCTACAAGTGCTGTGGATGTCAAGACAGCTCACACCAGCAAGGCAGTGCATTTCTGCACCTCACAACCAGAGTAAGCAATATCGATTAAAAAGGATTGTTTTGCTGAAACCAAACATTTTGCTCTGGGCTTTTGCCTACATAGCAGTATCAGCAGCATCACTTCATATGCCTCGTCAATGTATGTGCCAGCAAAACTTCAGACAAGGATTAAACTGAACGTAAATGTATACTTAGGCCATTGCCAGATGATCAATGCAGAAACAGTATGGGGGTGTAGAACATTACAGACAACGGTGGTCCCCAAAAAAACCCAGGTTATTGCAACAAAGGACTCTCTTGACAAAACTGCTAGGAATTTGCATTAATTTTTGTTCTTTTTAATCATACTATATTTTAACACAGAGTTTTAATGATTCTCTCAAAATGCATGAAATGCAGCTGCACCCTTTCTAGACCTCAAGGAATATTCCAGCAAAACCAGGAAAATCCAGAAAAGATGTTTCTAACATAGGAGTCTAGCAAAAACTACAGTTTAAAAAAACGCCTTAGAACAAAAGAAATTTAAAAAAAAAAAAAAAAAAGATAAAATTTCGGCTCTTTAAAACACGTCTCTATTCTTCCCTTCCCACAAAAGTAATTTTCAATAAAGACATTGAAGCCAGATGAGGGTAGCAAGTCCGTTTCTAATTTCCAGATTGTTATGGTGTTTGCTTCTTCACTTTCTTTCTTTTTTCCATTTTTTTTTTTTAAATTACCCTTTAGCAGACACATTTACTGGGCACCTCAAATTCCAAACAAATTACAGCAAAGAAGAGACTGTGGAAATGTCACCAAGCTTTAGCCTGCAGCACTGAGTTCCCCGACTGCCCTTGCCATACTTCACCACTCTCCTCACATGGGCAATCAAAAAAAGGGGGAGGTGAAGCACTGCAGCTCTTGACTGGTGCAAACTGACAACAGATGAACAGCAGTGACTCGTGTTCGTGCTTTGATGTTTATGGTTTTGGTCATATGCACAAAGTTTAGACCCATCAAAGGGAGGCTGGTAAGCCGAGCTGTCAGAGTAACTCAAGTGAAAGGAAATGTCTGTCTGAATGACTTTAGATCTCTGGAGGAATTCCACAGGACTGCCTCTGCTTTTGTAACTATGAGCACACAGGGCAAGGGATCCTGTGCCCATTTGAACATCCAGAAAAGACTGCTTGCCATTTTGACCCTGGTCGTGCTATGCTCATTGGCAGGTTCTCTTTGATTTTACATTCATAGGAAAACAGGTTAATGAGACTGAAAAATAAAAACCTTGCATATTATTATACTCAATGCAGGAGCTTTAATTCTTGCACAACTAATAAATTTGTTGTCATTATTAATAACTTAACAAATGTTATACAGCTCTACTTGGGAAAGCAGTCCACTTTTTTGAAGAGTAAGAACCAAAAAACCTGTTTTCTCATGACACATTCCTAACTTCCAAATGTGAGAAGTCTATAGAGGTTCAGGACATATATTATGTATTAAAAAAATTTAAGTAACTAGATTCATCAAAATTTTCTATGGAGAGAATGTTAAGAGAATGTTTTCCTTCTTCACATTGTTGCTCGGAACCTATTGACTTAGACTGCATATTTTGAAAATACTCTGTTTAAGCAATAATTCTGTGGATGAGGTGCTTTCCCCGTTGTATTCCTCCACACCTACATTTTTAAGTATCCACGTTTTTCATACAGCCATAAAACAATACCCATGGCTCAGTAACTTAGAGGTGATTGCCTCTCCAGCCCTCTTTCTGCTCAAGGCTGAGGTCTCGTGTGAAAGGCTGACAGATGCATTTCCTCACCCTGTCGAAGTGAGCCTTAAGTTTTCTAGTAAAAGCAAGTATAAACTGGTATCTCAATTTAAATTTCAGCCTAAGTGAGTCATCTTCTCGGGCAACTGTGACTTTCAGGGCTGCTGAAGCTGTGCAATATTGCTTCTACATGACAGAGGCTCATCCCTTTCTTGATGTCTGAAAGCTGGCTGTGCCACAACCCTCAGGCACGCTACTGCAATTGTGGGTAAACAGAACAGACTCATTAAGCGATCCACTTCGGATATGGTGACAAGCAGGATAAAATGTACTAGAAAAAAACCTGGTTCTTTCGAAAACCACAAAAATTACCAGTTGTATCTCACACAAATAAAACAAGATATATCTTAACATGTGTGATTGGCACTTTTTAAAGTCCTTGTTATCCTAATTCAGACATGTTCAGCTGTACCTTCCCTTACACACACAGCCTTTAGGAACCAATGGTGTTGTGCTCAAACTATGTTCAAGATTGGTATATTACCTTTATCTCCATGTTCAAAATCAAAATTACAGAACCAAGTTTTATTCATTTGCACTAGTTTTAGCAAAAAAAATATATACTTAGTTCTGCAAAGCCACAGAGGAGAAACCATACTCTGTAATATTGTGTTGGGCTTTCTTTAATTCTTACAGCCCACCATGCAAGCTCTTGAGCTGCACAAATTCTCCTTGCAGCAGTCTGTTCAGATGTTGACTTAGTCATATATTTCCACCCACTTATGGGCAGGCAGGGAATATCAAAACATCAGAACTCTGTGATACAAGATTTTATGAGGTTAGTTGTGCTTCTGTGCGTCCAGCACACTGAAACCTCCTTGTGATAACTTTCCTAAGGGAAACAGAGTGGAAGAATTCTTTTTAATATATAATTAATTCATTATATAGAAATTTCTTAACACAGCAGCAATAATGTAACGTTACATAAAATACGTATATGAATATTTATCTGTCATTACACACACAGGGAAACCACATACACAAACTAAATGAGCTGTGAGAAAATAGATCTAATGATCTCTGTGCTCAAACATGGAACAATGAAATAATAAATATACAGTTTCCGAAAACAGAAATTACTGTGGAAAGCTACTTGCTTTTAAGCTCTACCACAGCTCAGAGATATAAAAACAAAAGGCAAAAACATTAACTTCCACCATAGTCTTACCTAAGAATGTGTTTGATATATATTCTGAGACCTGATTGCCTGACCTGCTCGTTGCAGATAGATGGGTTAGCTCCCGATTGAGCATTCTTTTAAACTGGAAAACAAAACAAAACAAAAAGCTTAAAGTTAGCAATCAAGATGTATATTAGTTAGGATGAGAAAATGCAGTCAATTTATAATTGGGGAAAGGACATGACGTCAAGAACATACACTAAAGTAAGATAACTGTGAAAGCAAAAATGACATAAAACATCACCCTACACTACTAACTTATTCGTGGGTTGGACAACATAATTCTGAACCTCCTAAAATATGCCATAGCGATTCAATTACTAAGGAACAGGGTCCCGTTAGTAACTGAAAAGTATATGACATATGTATACACACAAATAATTAATATACTGTCTTTTCAATTTTTTATTTTAATTTGGAAAGAAAATACCAGTCTATTTAAAAAGGACCCCTCCTCTACTAGGGTTTTTTTATCATACTTGTAAATTGATCTATTTGTGCATTTTTTTGCAATTCATTTCATCATATTTCAAGTCTATCTTACTTCCTATCATTAATATATATTTGACAGCAGTGTTCAAAACAATCAAAATATCCTACTGATTTCCTAATTGCCAATATGAATAGAAGTAGGTTATCTTTTACTTAAAATTATTATACTGGATCAGACCACTGACTTGCCCATTCCACAGTATTAGAAAATTGTCAGTATCGATATGAAACAACAGAGCGGAAAATACCATCTGTGGAAATACCACCTTCCTCTCCCCTCAAGTTATCAGTTCACTTTAGGCACTCTACAGGATACAAGTGGATATTAACATTCCATGAAACGTATAATTTATTAGGTACTTATCATTGAGTCTTTCTTGATTCCTTCTAGACTCCAGGGCTAAATGATATCTTGTGACATTGTGTTCCCCAGATTAATTGCATAATATGGCTCTAGCTATCTTACATGCATTTTCACTGACTATAGCTCTGCCTTGATATTATCAACAAATAGAACTCAGCAATATGTATTAGCAATTCAAACAACTCTTAACAATCTAAGCATCCATCTGTCACTACTGAATTTTGTCTCCCTTTGTGCTATCCTTTCATTTTGCTGTTAGATTTCTCAGTCATCTTTTCTCTTAACAAACTCAAATGATTTATGACATTTTTAGAACCACCTTTCACCTTGTTCACTCACTTATGACTACTTATTACATTAAGCAATAGCTATCCTTAATATATACCCCTGTAAACATTCCTCTGCATTGAAAACTGGTAATTTATTCTTCTGTATAAGATAAAGCAACAGGTTAAACATTAACCATCTACTTTCCATCCCATTGGAGCCATCAAAGCTCTTTCTTCAAAGAGGCCTTGCATAGTGAAAGGTGTTATTTTCTTCACAATGACTTTGTAAGTAACCAATTACTGTACTGCTCACAGTGTGCAAGACATAAATTACCCTTAATATAACACCCCAAACCTTAGTCACTGCATTTTCCTGCCATCTTTACATACCATCAGCTCAGGAAGCTCCTGCTACAAAGACTGAACCCTACTTTAGTCACAAGCCAAAGGCTCAGCTTTGATCTCAGATATAGCTGTGAGCTAGCAAGTGCTCAACACATTTCTGAATATTAGAACCATACTGCAAATACAGTTACACGTACTGTGAACTACAGGGCTACACATTCTGCATGAAACCAGTATCAACCTCTACAGTGAGGTCTGACGTTCATCGCCCATGTCAAAAATCAAGCTTGCCAAGCAGTGAAGTGACTGTCCAAAACCACTAAGAGTATTTTTAAAAGGTTTTCTTCAAACTTTAAACACACACTTAAGTGATGCTTGCATGCTTTTTCTTTTGTACCCATGAAGGTGAGAAGCTAAATTATTTAAGGCAAAAACTGAAGATCTCATAAAATGGATTGTCTCCAGATGGTATCCAGCTTCAAATTAAACATTGTGTATAGGAATCTTAATAAAATGTCAGAAGTTGACAAAATTGCATTAACTTCCAGCCCTGTCATGAGTATATCCATTACTGCTCCAATATTCTCTATTCCTTAATTTAATCCAGCTAGTTCACCAGATCCTAACTAAATAGGTCCTTGTCCATCTGTTTGTTTCCTAGTAAACCCTTTTAGATGATGCCCAACTCTGCAACTGTTTTTGCTGCAGAACAACACTACTGGGTCACGTTCCTCACTTGGGAAAAAGACTATGTAGCCATCACTGGTACATACTTTTCAGGAGCTCTCCTTAAAAGTTTTCCAGGTTTGAAATTTGAATAATGTGAATGAATTGCTGTTTGTTTGCACTATGCTTTTTCTGCAGCTACCTGACACAACAAGTAGGAAGGATTTTTTTTTTTTTTTTCCAAATCATAAATTTAGTTGCAGGGAGTAGGTAGGGAGAAAGTTTGTTATTGCATACTAGGAATCATCTTGTGGAACTTAAAGAGCATAAGTTCTTTGAGAATTTTCAACTAAATATTTATTATATGGATGTCTGCAATAAATGGAATGTTCCCCACTAGTCAGATGCAAAGCCTTATCTCCTCCCACCTCCCACCACCTCGTAACTCATTAGAACTAAAAATGTCACCCACCAGCATGAAACCTGTGGCACGGTCTGTGTTCCTGCTGAACATGGGTGTACAGTAAAAGAAGTTCCCCAGCTTCTCCAAAGCCCTCCAGCTAACAACAAGTTCAATGGGAGAAGCCTTTGGCTTCGAAGAACTGCAACAGTGTGATTTCCTCATACTCTTTCACATGTTGCTGACACCACAGCAACAAGACTTTTATTAACACTTATTTTGAAAACATCTGGACTAAGCAGGAGTTCAGAGAACTGGTTTGATTTTCTAATTCTATGACAAAGCCTTACAGCCGTCATCCACATCGGACCAGACGAAGTCAAAGACCATATGCAGACAGCAGTTTCTCATGCAGAACAATAAAGCTCTTTGAGAACATAAAAAACCCCCAAAAGAGATGAACAAAGATGTTCAGATATTTTTCCTGATTATACAATGTATCTGTACGTTACTTAATCCTCAGATGGTTAATAAGTTGCCTTTTGAGGGGGGCGGAAAAAAGGCAAACCCAACCTTTTTTTCTAAGAAAAATGAAAAAAGAAACAAAAAACTCAAAGACCCTACTTCTTCCTGATTTTACCTATTTCTCAAAGATGGCATGTGGGCCCAAGTGCACCCATATATACTTGCTACTTCAAAGAGCATCAGCCTTCCACATATTTATACATCCCTGCACAATTACTTTATAATGAAACTCTACCTAACTCTGACATGGCTCCCACAAGTTCTTATTGCATATCAGAGAAGTTTCTGTTACATCTGAGTCAACACTGTTTCAGTCATCCAGCAGACACCTCTTAAGTGCATTAAACTTGCCTAGACTGTCCATACTCTCATTTGTGCTCTCAGTTGTAACATTTAGCACATTATTCAAAACAAGTCAAATGAGACATGAAACTATCTTGTCGTTAACAGTACATGTTACTGATACTTTAAACAAGAACTTTAAAAATATGAATGCCATGTACTTTCCTAGTTGAAAAAAAAAAAAAAAATCAATCATAATGCATCAAAACTCTTGTGGCTAATAAACATTAACATGATACACATTAATTATGCTATTTTCAGCTCAGCATAGGGAGGAAACAGAGGTTTTTGGCTGATCTAAGCATATATTCTATTCTTCCTCAGAAAGAAAGATTTTTCCCACATTAAGACTAGGTGGTGTTAGACTGGAAAAATGAAACATCCGTATCCCTTTGAAATATCAAACCCTTTGACTATACACTAGGAAATTCCCCCTGGAAATGGACAGGCTATAAAATGTCTATTAAACCAGTTATACAGTTCTTCATTGCTGAATGCTGATGTCACAGCAACAGAGCAGTCAAATATGTCTGAGAAAAACCCCTAAAAGTATTTCCTCAAGCAGAATTCTTAAATTTCATTTGTTTCTATTGGTTTTAATGTTTTTATTTGATTCTCAGCATGGGGGTGGGGGGAGCACAACACAAATACAGGCACAATATTAAAATATCATTAAAAGATCTTCCAGAGTGACTGAAGTACATGTGCACTTCTACTTTCCTTTACAAATCCGGGAAGTTTGATAAAGGGAGAACTGTAATGCATGAAAATAAGTGTGCATATGTTGATAAGACAAGAATATTTTTTAAAATCGTGGTCATCTCCAAAGAACACGTAACACACAAGGAACTGAGGTTGGTATTTTAGGTCCTTCAGGGCTGAAGCCCAGTGTGTGCACATCTCTACATATATATTACTGCTGTAAACCTAGGATAAATATACACTAATCTTTTGGGGAAAAAATAGAATACTTTTTTGATGTCAGCAAAGGTACATAGAAAAATGTAGACAAATTTTTGCAGTAACCATGTTCCCACAGATGGCAACCAGAGCACTGATTTTATTTTGGGAAGACTTTGCACCTATACTAGAAAGGAATCTGAAGTGCAACTCAAAAGACATGGAATCAGTTTTTGACCGTGAAAATGTTTGGGCTGTATGCTTAATATATATCGAGCTTATTGATTACACTTTACAATATCTTACATTTTTTGCATAAAATTCTTGACTCAAGAGCACCTGAAGCCCTTCACTGCACTGGCTCCCAAGCCCATATGGAAAGAGATCCCAATTTCAACTTTTCTGATCACCTCTCTTCTAGGTAACATTTCTAAAGAATACATTCATGTAACATAGATTCTATACTTGGAACATTACACTTACATGACTAAATTTTATTTCTGGAGTATCTACCAGGTATTGTAAAAATATGTTTGCAAATCAAAAAAAGAAAAATCTATATTAATTTACCAGATTTTAAAAGTCCTGTATTCTAAAAAACAAACGAACAAAACCAAACAAAAAACCCCATATACTCTACAAAAAAAAGACTTTAAATAGTCCAGTCTTACAAATTAATGTAAAGCTTCTGTTTATATTGCTTATCAATACAAAACTATCTTTGATTTTAGCAGCATTCTTAATACATAAACAGCATTCTTAAGAACTAAAGATTTGGGTTGGAAGCTTAGGTGTTTAATTAATGTCAAGATCAGGCAGTGGTTTTTATATATAAGCTACAGTGAGGTACATATCTCTAAGGCTGGCATTGTGATTAATAGTGGTGCTTATTGTTCCAAGGGAAGATACTCAATGAAAGCTGGGGGTAAACGCTTCACATGACAAGCATTCTCCAAAATATAATTAACAGAAGATAATAAAGTACAGTCTGAAGCATACATAAATTACAGAAATATACATATAGTATGGGATGTAAACATATATCATAACCTCTGAAACTAACATGCTTCATTCTTCCTTAGAATTTCATAAATACCCTAAAACATTCTGGTTTGAATGTCATAAAAATCAGATCTTCTTTGCCTCTCTTTGCATTTTTCCTATAATATGTATACTGTGAACTCAAAAAACACTGTAATAAAATTGTGGTCAAGTACTATTTAGCTTCTTAACTAAAACCATGTCTATAAACAGCAATTGATATTGTCTACAGAGAGGACATTTTTTCCATGTATAATCAATTACAGCTACCATGCTCTCTGCTGAACTTCAATTAGCAAAAAATCTATTCATTTTAAAGGCTGAACAGTAAGAATGTACATTTTTTCAAGATCAGTGATTGAATTTTTCAAATTTAGCAGGTAGGAACCTGACAGCAGCTGCCTGGAAATGCAGGAAATACTTCCAAGTAAATTACAATGAATACCTCGCTTTTAGCTGAATGGAAAGTAATTTCATCTTGTTTTTTAGTAAAGGAGAAAGGAATCCACATAGCAAGCAAAATTGCATCTAATTTCTTCACAGATGACTTATCAAAATCCTTGAGAATATATTGTAACAATTCTGCTTTGGCAGAAAATGGTCACAATGACCTAATCAGACACAATGACCTAATGAAGGTTTTACATTTCTATTTTTAAAAAAAGCAAGCGTAAGATATTCAGTCATGTGTGAATATAATGCTTGTATTATTTTTAGTAATTAAATTCAACACTTGCATTATTTAGTTCAGGAGAAATCAGAATTTTCTTTAAAACAACATGATTTGGAACAGTTATTGTATGTCAACTATAGGATGATGTTTATTTTTCCTTCTTTTATACACTTGATAACAATTATAAAGGCAATATCATCATTTTTAAGCACAAAAGAATAAGTAGGGCTAAACCAAAGCCCATATGAGGTTTTATATTAAGTGAATTTCAGTTCTGCATGTTGACAGGCATATTGGTTTAATTCCTTAGTGCAAAACTTTTCCATAAAAGATATACAAGCTTACTTAATTCCATTTTCTAGTAGTCTTGCTGTTTCAAGCTAGTTCAAAGCTGCTCTACATAATAACGTAGATCAATACTAAAAGATGACAATTTCCAGTGTTTTAAAATCAATAAGCTGTCTCACACACATACACAGAGGCTACCAAAAAATGCTGCTGAAACATACTGTTCATAATTTCATATTTCTTCAGTTATTAAAACCATTACGAGTCATGCACTCACCCATTATCCTCAGCTTCTTAACTCATGATCTCTCCTGTTGTATGGTATCTCAGTTTTTAGGTTTTTGTTGTGTTTTTTTAATGTTGTTTGTCGGTGGTTTTTTTGTTGTTTGTTTTGGTTTGTTTTTTTGGGTTTTTTTAATCTTTTAATGTCTAGAAATAGTTTTGTATCAATCTTTTTGTAAAAGAACACAAAACCCTTCTGAATTTCTTTGACTTTAGACTTGGTCTGATTACCCACTAAAGCAACATTATTTTAAAAGTCCCAGCACAGTTTCTAAGTTTCTAAGACTGTATACTGTGCAGTTCATTCTCGTTGCTGAACAAAGGCTTGCTTTTCTGATTTTTTATTTACGTTCATATTACTCATAGTCGTATCACCCACAAATACACTATTCAATTACCATGCAATCATGCACTGCAGATCAAGGTTCTCAAAAGGTAAAACAAAATCCTACCTTTATGTAGCCCCAAGAAACCGAGAGTAAATAGTTTGCCTCAGGCATTTTTGATTTTCTTTTTCTCTATACTACCAATCTAAGCTAATCAGTTCTTTGCTATCTGATACTGCAAAAGACTTCCAAGAAGCAAGATTCCTTCTTTTCTCTCCTAATTCTTTTTGCTGATCTTCAGGTTCTCCGCAACTGTGTGCACAGGAGGCATACTGCAATGAAATCCAACCGTGTGGTCTTCCGATTGTATAAATGCCATTTGTAAAAATCCAAGCATTCAGAGGCAACGCTGAAGAGACATATTGTACAAGCTGAAGAAATATCTGAAGAGATAGGGATATGCATATTTCCTGAACACTAGGACTTAATGAATAATGTATGTCAAGATGCTCAGCTGCTGGAAAGACTTGCTCTATCAACAGCTACCAAATAAGGACCTGAAGGGGAAGCCACAGACAGTGCCAGTAATCCCTCCCATAGAGCCTAACTAGCAGCCAATAGCATGCCACCCTAAAACACATAAATCTAAGGGGCTGGTGACATGATGTACAGAATTTCACATTGGCCAGCACCGGAGACTCTCCTGGGCATGGGGTATTTCTTTTTTTCACAGCAAATGCCATTTAATAACAGCATCCCATGCATGCAGCATTCACACACCATTCAAAAAGAATTGGGTTAAGGTCTCCTCATTTCAGCAGTATTTACCAGCTCTCTTGAATGGACGCACCATCTAAGCAGTAAAAATTAGTATTGTGTATATTCATGTGAGTTGCCAAGCGATTTTAATTTTTCATATGGAAGCTAAGTACCTTTTGAAGTTTTTGTGAAGAAAAAACAATAGAAATAGCATGATCAGGTTTCTTGAGCAGTCTGTAGTATACTGTAACAATCAAAATGTTTTTGGCTTTTATGCCATCTAGATTAAAAACTGATCTGCTTAGACCATTGGGCCAGTCTGCCAGTTTCTACTGCTTTTTTATTTTATGAGATAAAAACCATTATTATTAAGATAAAGCAAGTCATGCGTCTTACAATTCCCAGTAAACACTAAGTTTCCATGGAGAAGTCAGAAGTGGAATAATAAGAGCAAATTCTCACTGTATTTATTCAAATTTTGCTCCTCCTGCCTTGGCAGATTAATATAATCAATTACAGCTATACAACATAGGAAAAAAAAGGGATTAATTGAAAGCATGTCAGTAAGCTGACTCAGACCATTAAATATAATATCCCACCATCTGCCATTCAGAGACCAAAACTTAAAAGGAGAAACAGTTTATCTTGCACCATTCTGTGCAAGGCATATGCACTATTGTGGTAGATTTTTGCACCTTTGTTGTATCAAAAAGAAAGGAGAGTTTCCCAGTATGACAACCGGCAAATGTCCAAGGACAAGCTGAGTGAGGCGCAGTGCTCAGCCTAAGCCCACGCTGCTGATTCACTGGAAGATGCTGAACGACAGCAGTCATAAGGGAGCTTTTGGCTGAGTGGTTTCTACTTCTCTGGGTAATGCTGCACAGCAATGTCAGCAACACTAAGTGCTTGAGAAAGAATTGAAGCTGCAAAAATCAATAGGGTAAAGTATGATATTAACAAATTTGTTCCTTACAGGAGAGAAACGTTCAGCAACGTGACAGCGGGATACAGTCAAGCATACTGTTTTCCTTAAAATAGGTAATAAAAAACATGTGAATGAACATATTATTGATGCATTTCCTGCACAGTTATACCTGTCCTGGGTCTATACAGGCAGATGAATATAAAACAATTAAGTTGTGAAAACAGACCTGGGTTATTAGAGACTCACCAAGACATTAAAGTAGCCTAAAATGTATTTCTGGAATATATTTCTCCTGATTCTTCCAGTTCAGCTTTGTAACGTTTAATATAAAGCTTGTCTACATCTGTCTTACACTGTTTTCCAATCACCCGCAAGAGAGCACAGCAGCCACCTACTCAGCATCAACAGTGAGAATTTAAAATATGCTGCTTTCCTTCCAAAGGCAATTTCAATCATGACTTAGAAAATGACAAAATAACAGCGATTATACTTCTGGCTACATAAGAAGGGAAGCACGTGGGTGCGAAAGTTTGCTTGCAACAGGTAGTACAAACAGACACTGGAAAGCTAGGTTTTTAAATCACTTCTCTTCGTTACTTTAAAAGCTTGTTCCTCCTTAAATCTTATTAACAACTGTCTCCCAAGGCACGAAACTTGTTTCAGATAAGAAATATTTAAAATGGCTGCTATGTAAATTACACTAGTTGTTTAGCATGTATAAAAAACCAATCTTCCTTGAAATTTTTTATTCTTCACCAATGTATGAGACAAAGACACATCCCTAAGAGTTACTGAATTATAGTTTATTGAATTTACTGAAAGATGGTATTTACAGAACCTTTATCTAGATAATTTTGATTTAAAACCATGAAAAAAAAAATCCTCTGATGTACATATGTTACAACAATTTATTTTAGTTGCATATTAACTATACTGATAATAGGAAATTACACCTGATATTGACAGCTTATTATTGATTTCTATGATTTTTCCAAGACGACAGCCTCAACCTCATTAAACAAATCACCATGATATAATTTACTAGTACTTCACTGACTCAGAAAGCACACCCTTAGACTAGAGCCACATGTAAAAGTATGACCCTGGAATTTATAGTTGGGAAATTCAAACCAGCACTCATTTATAGTAATCATTTTGGCTGACTTTCATCCTCAACTCCCAGGTTTGAATGAGTGGCTTTAGAGAAGGTTATGGTGGATAGATGAGTGCACAGCAAATAGCTGCTGCACACAACTAAATACCTAGAGTAATTCAAGATAAGAATAACAGAAGTTAGAGATAAGGGGAAATCCAGCAACATGAATGGGAAATTTTTGTTTTCATACACACATACATCTATGAAGATAAAAATGTGGGGGAGAAAGGAATAATAACATTTTTCTAAAATAGTTCAAATCAAGCAAAGAATACGGAAATGAGAAAGGTATAATTTGAAATGACAGTAACTGAGTAATAAATGCAGAAAAAAAGAAGTTTTTAGTGAGCACCGTTGTGTGTTTTGAAAGAACCAAGACAATGACCTTGAAAGGCAGAAAGATGAAGTCCCTTAATATCTGCAGGAAATGTTAGCCATGATTTAATCAACAAGTCTGGACAACTTTCTCCACAGGAGTCATCAAAGAGGTGGCAGGGATCCCAGTAACTGTGATGTTCAGCTTTAGTAAATTTTGAAAGACTGCAAAAATGTTAATTTTGTGCCAATTAAAATTTGTGAGCAGGATGTCTGGGTAACTTCATAAAACATCATGCCTGGGTGAAATAATGGAGAAACTGAAATGCACACATTCTAGGCATTTAATTGACAAAGAACCAAGATGTAGGAATACGATTGATGACAGTCAATATCTTTTTATGTCTTTCAACATGAAATATTCTTGGATTGTTGTATGGCATTTGATTTAGTCCTGTATAGTATTCTGCGATAGCACTCCCAGTGTTGAGAAAGGACACATTAAATAGGTTAAGAACTTGATTAATGACCAATTTCTAACAACCATCAACAGGCCCTCTTCATCTAATGAGACAGTTTTAGTCAGGCTCTGCAAGACCAGAGACTATTTTATGATATTCAATTTCTTCATTGGTGATCTGGAATTAAGTCACTACTATGAAAACTTCCACAGTGTGAAAACTTCCAGGGAACAGAAAAACTGGTAATTTTTTTTTTTTTTTTTTTTAAGAAAGATAAACTATAAGGATGTGGAAGTCACCACCAGCAGCCTCACTTGTTTAGGATGTTGACATCATTCATGCAAACTAAAGCCCAAGGAACTTTACTACAAAGGTATCTGGCAATAAGGAACATGGTCCACGAATACAAAATGGTTGAGGACACTGACGAAAGCAGGAACCCTGAAGAGTTTATAGGGTCACAACAGGACATCCGTAGTGATACTGTGACCCCAAAAACCTGCATCTTCTGTGATGCTGATGTCATGTACAGCATGTAGGAAAAAGATTACTAATATTATTCAGGGGACAGAGAAAATGTATTGTAACAAAAGAAAAAACTCAGGCTGTTTAACTTAAAAAGAGAATATGGCTCCTGTGTAGAACCATGGCAAAGAGAAAATACAACATACCAGACCTGGTTCACTGGCACTGAGAAGCAATAGAAGGCAGCTGAAACTCCCTCAAATCAACAGAGCTGAAAACAACTAAAACTATGAACAAGACATGTGAATTAATGAGAATTACTAAAATTAGTGTACACCAGCAGTGAAGTTGTATATTGCCTACTGCTTGGTATCTTCTAATAAAGAAAAGCAGTATTTTTTGAAGAGAACGGCAATAATCACCCTTGTCAAACCCAACTACTACTGGTCATAAACACATGACTCTTTTCACAGCATTAGCCAAATCCACCTGGCATTTATGCTGGCATGCACTCTATGAGAAAGCCTCCACACATAATGGAAAGTCGTCTCAGTGCTGGAAGCCCACAGCAGAAAAGAACGGTTGTTTCATCCAGTAAGCAAGGGCATGTGGATGGACTCAACTGAGCCAAAACCCACAGCTGGTCTGGTGGAAGAAGCAGGACAGCTAGGGACAAGGATCAGTCAGCCTCAACAAACTTCTCTGGGTTCCACCTGAGAGTCTCTGACTGGAAGGAGGTAAAATGTAGAATTTAAAAAAAAAAAAAAAAAAAAAAAAAAAGAGGAATTTTATAAATAGGAGGAGTTACTTCAGCTGCAGCAATCTGCTGCCACACACCAAGCAAGCAGCAGGGGTGCAGGCAAAGTTGCGTTTTACACTGGTATCAAGAGATGAACTCCAACAGTGGCTGAGAACCGATGGCTGTAATTGGAACAAATCTATAACTCTTCTGAAGAAGACTCAGCTTTAAGGATCCTAGCTGCATCATAATAACACTGCTTTAAAAAAGGCTTCCTTGGCAGCCTCCTGCTTGTCAGAAATACATTCTTTAAACAAGATGGGATAGCCTAAGCTACATCATTTTACAGTTCTTTTTTATTTGGAAATATGTAATTCTCATGCATCAAATGCGAGAATTTTATGTTGCTGAATAGAATGAGATTACAACATTCTTATGAAGTATTTTAGGGGAAATACGTAGTAAAACCCAGGAGTTGAGTTGTTTAATAAAGAATTAGGCTCATTCATTAATTAAACAAAAAAAAAAAAAAATCTGGTAAAATACATAATTCACTGTTGGTATTTACTGCCCTCTAGTGATAATGTAAGCATTAGCTATGAATATATAGGAACACATAAAACTTTTTTCAGACCATAAATCTCACAATATGGTGTACTAGTTTTCAACCATATCACAGCAGGGTCTTTACCAGTATTTTCAATATACACTCCTGAGCAATTGCACAAACAAAAAAATTACACCCTATTTCAACCCATGTTTTTGAGACCACTGGCCATCTTTAAGATGCAACATTCACTTACAGTTTTCTTGCAGGAAGTATTCTACATAATGGTAGCGTATAGAATGCATATAATGGTTTCTAAAAAAGAAAGTCCTGCATTAAATTGAGTTTAAATTCAATAAATATTTTGCTGTTTACAATATTCTGCTATATATTTATTTTTTCCTTAATTAAATGCTGTCAAAATGATGTAAACTACAAAAAAAGCTACTGATAAAAGCTAATTTACATCAGAGAGAAGAGGATCAGGGTGTGATGCAGTTATGACTGTAGATCTGAGGAGGCGGTTGCCCTAGCAGAAATCAGTGATGAATAGCCCAGGTGGTTATCTCTCTATCCTGCTCAGCAACTGACATAATCAAATGCATAACCACAATCCTGTGGTTTTGTCCATGAAATTATTATTGTGAACAGTACCTGATGTGAGCAGGCAGCTTTTCAAGCTTTGCTCTAAAAACAATACTAAAAAAAATACCTTTACTTGGAGTTATATATATATATAATGACACCATAAAAACACAATACATGTCATGTGTTTATGGATGTGTCAATATATATCCACAGCATATTGATACAAGCATATACCTCTGCATCAGAACCATAGTTGTGAAACAACAGACAGGAGTTATTTATAACTTCAGCTTGGAAATGCTTCAAATACCCAGGGTTAAGGCAGTATTTTTGAAAATCGTGTTTAAATTATTGCAATGTTAGCAGAATTACCTACACTACTCAGTTAATTCATCACATATCAGCATATTTCTCAGCAGACAAACTGTTTTGCTGAAAGTTATAGAAGATGCTGGCACACAAATCAAATGTGTGCTCAGCCTGCACTAGACATGAGCTCAGGGAAACTGGACCACACTGAGATTTCATATTTTGTACTCCATATCTACTTGATATGCAAAAATCCATCTTATTTATGCAAGCTATTTTAATGCCATGCTTCTCTTGCTATTAATCCTTCTACCAGCTTTCAAAACAGCTCTGGAAGAAGCCACAAAATACCATCATGACAGGGCCCTAACTTGGACTCTTTTATAATGACTTTTTCCCTTACAATACCCTGGCAGCAATTCGTTTGTTTGACAGTAATCCTGATATTTTATAGAAACCACAATTTACACAGAGAAGAGGAAAATAAAATAGAAATTATTTAATTATCATTTCACTTCCAGGACTTGCCCCAACATCTCTTACACAAGCTGTTCAGCTTTACTGTGACCAAACCTCAGAACCAAACGGTTCCATACTCCATCAGAAGATTCACTCCTTAAAACTGCATCCTCGGATGGCATAGCAATTTATTCTTAGTCACATCTTTTTGTCCATTTTTTCTTAGAGACAGCTGTTGGGGAGGATCTGCTACCGACATTTCTAGTCTATCTCCTGAATTATTTCCATTACACATATCCATTCCTGTCTTGGAAGCAATGACCACCAAACAGCCAGACCACTGCTATCACCTTCACTCCTTCCCTTTATCTGCAAAAAAACCCCCCACACCCTGCCTGTTCACCTCTTCCAGGCAAAGTACCATGAGAAAGCCAGGTAGAAAGCTCAGCCTCAGATACATCCACACAGTTTGGCTTATATCATATTTTGTGTTTCATTGAGCTGCTAGTTCTTCGTCATGCTTTGAATCTGGATATTTGCCAAACAACATATTGAAACCCGTTCCCCGATTCCCAAAGTGCAGCCCCAGCCAAGGATGCCTTGTCAAGGCAACTAATACATAAACCTGGCAAGCTTTTCTATAAATGGAGTCTCAGGGCTGCTCCCATGCTCCCCTGCAGTAAGTTTGTATGTTTTATAGACATTTCAACATGCTTTATGAAAAGCAAAGAAGAAAAAATAATGTTCAAAGACCAGTGTGACCTAGTATATGCTTCTCCGTCACATGGCTACACCTACTTCAGCACAGCTGTGCACAGACTTCCAGTCCAAAGGCATTTAAGAAAGGAAGAGTAAACATGTCAGAGGTATGGCAAAGACATAACACCTCAATAATGCACCTAAAATTATGCAATACCAATGTCGAAGGAATGCTGCTGTTAATAAAAGCTATTGTGCCATGGAGATGTACATGCTTTTAGCTCCAGCTCACTGTCCATGCCCTGCAGCACAGAAATTCCTACAACTTGTACATGTTATCCCAGCTACAGCAACTGCAGAGGCCTCTTCTAGAGCTTATCTGCTTAAGTAAGATTTACAGCTACATCACTGTAATTCCTCACACTATGGGATATTCCTTATACTATGGGATAAGAACACAGTGAAGTTTAAGCCATTCCCAACACAACTTGTGCTAAACTCATAAAAGCATTCACACTAGAAAAACGATAAAGGTGATTTTTTTTCTAATATTGAAATGCTCCTCTGCAAACAAGAACTTCGTCATTTAAGTACAGCGAAAAGAGAAACAGGACATTTTTTTCTAACATGTATTTTTAAGAAATTCTAACAGTTTCCTTCTTGTTGAATGGAAAAGTTTTGGCTTTAAACATATCCGACAAAGTTTTTTCTCCTTTTCCTAGCTCATGTCTAGTTAACATTTGCCTAGTAAACTCTAGCAGCCCTGTCCGACAGATACAGTAGGTAAGAAATACACATAAAAAAATCCAGCTTGCCACCAGTTACGAGGAGGAATACTGCACTTACTCCTTGATCACCCCACAGCTCTCATGCAATTCTCAGCTGTTACTCACAAACAATTTAAAGATATCTAGAAAGAAAAACTTTTGCAGTTTTCATCTCCTTTTGTCTTTTATGAGGGTTTTTTTGTTCAACATGAATGCCAATTTGTGCTAAGAAACAGATCTCTAATAAAAAGTATATAAAATCCAGAACGATCTGAGTAACTTAGTTCCATATAGAGATACATACATATGTATATGCACCCTGCAAGTAAATACCTACCCCACAAATATCTACTGTATCACAGCCACAAGAGGTTTGTACCCACATTGTGCACTTTTGCAGACATCTATGTCTAATAAATGTGCAAAGAGGAGCAATTCTTCACTCACAGAGCTGTAATGGCACACTCACCCTAAGAATGATACAGCTATACCAGCAAAAACTGAGCTTTACGGGTATTGCCTATTTCATGCAGAAAACTGGCTTCCTGTGTAAGGGGAAAAAAAAAAAAAAGCAGCCTCACTGGTATTGGGGGATTCATCTTACTTCTCCTGTGATGCAACATTCTTATTTTAATGAGGTGTTCCTACTGTAGACCTGGCCAAGCACAGCCTTTAACAGTTCATCAGAAATCTTGTTGAATGGTTGCTATTTCATACTAAAAGAAGGAGTCTTTTAATCATCTTTTTTAAAGCTACAGTCATGCTTAACATACTTCTAGTGAAAAAGCAAAAATTAAGTATGACATTTTATTCTAATATATATGAAAAACAAATACAAAGTAAACTGTTTCCTATCCTTCTCAATACTATCACTCAGTTTACAAAAAAAGACAAAAGCCATCCCACAGAGAAAAGGCAATGATACTATAGACAAAAGCAGAGAATTGAGGACTGCAAAGCAACTACTAACACTGCAAGGAGCTCAGTACAGCTCTGATATAAACACACCTTAGCAAGTGCTTGTAAATCATCCACAGTAGGTACCAACATTTTGAAAGCAGACCACAAGTTGTTTCATGCAATTTTGTTGGTTCAGGCTCCAGGTTAAACTGTGGCTGTTCTACTTCTAACTAAAGTGCATGTGATAGTGTCATTGTTCTTTCAAGGAAAAAACTCAGCAAGCATTATTCGCCAACTAATATCTCAATATCTTTCATTTGCTTATTTATGTAGATGCTCTAAACATGTTCTAAATCTATGCAGATTCACAAAAAAATAAAGATCTATCTACCCAGAGCAGGAGAAATTACGAGCCTCACTGACTACATCCTTGTCTCCTGCATACAGGGAAGCACACAAAAATGCAATGCTCCATTTTTTTGTCCAAGTGAGCGCTTCACTCAAGTGCCTCTCGCTCAAATTAAAAAAATGAGCACAAAAGCCAAGTGGTTTCCAGTCCCACAGTTAAGTGTGCTGTGAGGCTGGGTTTACTGGTACACGTGAAAGAGATGGAGACAAGATAACAAAACTAGGCAAAGGACAGCTTTGCTGTTTTCTGAATTGCATACTTATTACCCGTGTGATTTAAGCTCCTCTTACAATAAGTCTCCGTATTTACATGAGGAAGCAGAAGGTATATTCATGTTTCCTTACTTCCTGCCTATTGGTACCAGTAATTTGCCTCTTCTTGTACACACCGGATCTGAACGTCTTTTGGGGTGCAGACTTCTTGCGCCATGGCGACAGCATGGGTGCTCCTGCATTCAGGCCACGCAGAGCTGTTGCTCTGCTCCGTGGCCTGGTGCTTGGGTGGCCATCCATGGAAGTATACACACCCACATACCTGCCCAAGGTTTGGCACGTTCAGACCAGGCCGCGCTGGGGAGGCATTGGCCAAGTGCTGGTAAGGACGAGCAATGCACCCGCGCCTGATGGAGAACACTCCTCACTGTCCCATGCCAACACAGATGGGTTCCTTAGAGTCTGGCAACTCTGTTTAACCTCGTGCTGGAGCAGAGCAGGAGAGTGCACAGATTGTCACAGCCCAGTCTCAGCTGGGCAGCAACCAACAGCTGAGAGGCAGCTGAAGAAATGAATTGTTAGCATCCTTCATCTCTAGCAACTGGAGATTCCACATAGCTCATCATTCATAATACAGACAGGAAGGAACAACACAAAGGATTAGACTTGCTCAGGAGAGCATACTCTGGAAAACCGAAAGCATCAGGAACAACGACTGGGGGTTGGGAGATGCAACTGGATGCTTGGTTCTTCCACGAGTGCAGACCTGCAATGTCACAGAATCATGGAATAGTTTGGGTTGGAAGAGACCTTCAAAGCTCATCTAGTCCAACTCTACCGCGAGAAGCAGGGACATCTTCAACTAGATCAGGTTGCTCAGAGCCCCGTCCAGCCTGGCCTTGGATGTCTCCTGAGATGGGGCATCTACCACCTCTCTGGGCAACCTGTTCTAGTACATGTCACTCTAACCTTTAAACATTTTGTTCCTTCTCACCTCACATCATGGAGTGCTGCAAGACAGGGGCATTAACCCAGAACCACTTTCATGCTCTATGACCCACACACCCTCCCAGCTGGCACTGGTTCTCCTCTCACCAGCTCAGAGCCCACAGGCTACAGTTGGGAGCCCACCCAAAACCAGCTGGTCTTGCATTAAGTTTTATTTAGGGTAGCTACAGTGAGCCACTGAGGACAACTCCTGCACCTATTAGTCTCCAACACAGTTTCATTACAACAGCTGAAAGGGTTTTGTAGGAGCCCTCTCACCTGGGTAAATTTTGATTCTTGTTATGAAACGAACCTAATACCAAACAAAGCACCAAGATTATCTCAAATCACTGAACACATAGGAGTATAAACTTACACATTTCTCATTAACTTTATGGAACCTGATTTCAGGTGAGAGGCACATTTCAGAAATCCTCCACATTATCACATTATTCACAAGTGATTGTTCAAGCATAGAAAACGTTTTTATACTAACTTCTCTAGACCATACTATGGTCTATACAAGTAGATATCAAAGTTTACTTGCCATATCAATGCACTCACCCCTCACTAATGTTACTGTGGGTTGCTCCTTGGCAATACCAGTTTGACAGAGCACCAATAAATTGGTATTTGCAAGGAAATAATTTCACTGCTAAATCAATATTTCCTTTGAAAACGCTCAAATGCAGTTTGTATTTAGCAATTTCCAGTATGTACTGTAACACCATACAGTAATCACCTTTTGTAAACACTGCTTTTGTTCATCGTTTATAGCCAGTGCATATTTTATATTTAACAATGTTTAAATGTACATAAGTAATGAATTAATTAATATGCTTTAGCTTTGATAATTTAGGTCACTTATGAACTTCTGTAGCATAGCAAAGCATTAAATATAATTTCATTTGAAAACACTTCTGTTTAATCAACAATAACCCACCATCATTTATTTTCTTTTCTGAACACTAAAGTGTAACAGATTCTGCCGTTCATGCAAAATTTAAACCAAAGATAGTCTAAGAATCATGAAAATGACATTACATACTGGAAACCGATTAGGTTCCACTAGCAAAAGAAAAGTACATCATTAAATTGGGGTATTTTCTCTGACGAACATGCAATATGAATATAAAATACACAGGCATTATTCAAGTAAAATATTATCTATAAACCTTCATTATTACTAGATATCAAGGAACACGGGTTTTTTTCATATTTCAATCAAATAGATACTTTTAAGACTCTATAAAAATCATCCCTAGTTTGAAAAACATCTTAATATCAAGCAAAATCAATATGCTCTAAATACATACAGCATCATCTTCACCTTCGGCTTGCATTTTTATTAGTAAAAAAAAAAAGCTGTGAAAATTTGGCTGCTTTTTCTCCATTTACATACAATGTTTGCAGCAGCTGGAAAAGCTCTGAGCAGCACACGAAACACTTGAGGGACCTCGTCAGGTGCAGAAAGACATCAATCTGTCAATTTACGTGGTGGCTCACACACATGCACGAGCTCGTTTTTACCATAAGAAGGACAGAAATGTTAACAAGGCTCATAGTCTGCAACAAATTAAACTTCCTCCAGTCCTTCAAAGCCCCTGCTTAACAGCTGATTCTCCCAACTCTTTATCAAGAGGTAACGATGCTAAATAAAACAGGCTATGGGCTCCATGCACAGGCTGATGAAGTAATTTAAAGAATCTCATTAGCTCCATCAGGCATCAGATCAAGTTCTAGCTGAATCTCAACAAACTGTTCAGATGCCCGAGGCAATGGAGGTGATGCTCCAGTACCACCTTCCAGCCCCTTCACCATGCTTCTGCTCAGTCTCCAGACCACAGAACAAAACTGGAAGTGTAGTTCATCTGTACAGGACTGTATAATTAACCAGGGAGCTTATGTCTTGTCTAAGTCAAATTCCATTAAAAATGAGATATGATGTAATATTTTATAAATATTGAACTTAATTTTCACACTTGCTTCACAAGATTGATATGCCTATTCTATTCATTACTGCTTCATTTACTGCTACATGTGTAAAAAGCACATTCCTAGCTTTTAAAAAGCAAATATGCTGATGATTTTTAGACTGTTTTCTCAGCACATATTAGATGATGCAAATTCCCAATACTGCCCAGTCCACTGTAAGCACAACACATACTTTTCCTGACATTTGCCTTATCTGTTGTTCAGCGTACAGCTGTATTAATCACTTTGTATTAAAATAACAGCAGAAATATACGAAATCCAAGGTCTTGATTAGAAATTTTTCGAAGAGCAAAAGGATTATGAAGAAAAGCTGTGGTGTTTGTCTGAGTCTGCAAGCAGACTCCTTAAAGTCCCCCTGATAGTCAAAAGGTGCAAGTCAAAATGGATCTCATCACCTCCAGTGCTGTCACCTACGAGCCTGTGAACAAGCCACCCCGCAGAGGGTTGGCGTGACTCTCAGTGTTCAAAGCAGCTACACGCATCAGCAAATGCAAGAGACCATCGCCAGGTGGGATGCGGGGTGAAAATACAGACTGGGGAACAGACAGATTTGTGCAGAGCATGCTATTTCACAACAGCCATGATGCTGTAGACGGAACCAAATCAAGAAAACAAAACCAAGCGCCAGATGACTCCTCCCTCCAGAGCAATTAAGGCATGGTTTCATACCTAGGCACACTATCCAAATGATAGGATGTAATAAAATGTAAAACCAACATGTGTCCTCTCGTTCTCTACTTTGCCAGTCAGGCAGCTTTAGTTTTCTACAAGCAGGACATTTTTCAAGCTTTGATAATAATTGCAAGAACAAACCTAAAACCCCTATGTACCTCAGCATGCTTTTATTTATACCCCATCCATAAAATCTAAAAGACATATGAGTACAGGAATAGCATCTACCTCTAACAACAGAAAATTCACCACAACATAGTTATCAAATTCTTCTTCTTCCTTCAGTTCTACTGTATTCCAACAGCAAAATTTTATTTTGTATCCTTCTATCATTCCTATAACCAATCTTTTGTAGCTCTGTGAAACAAAGATCAGATTACAGATGTGTATTCCTGACCACCAAAGAAAAATCATTACTTTAAGTTTAGCCCTCAAATGCCAAGATTTGTTTTGGCAGAAGTCTTCCAAAGCACTTCATCTTCTTATATTTAAAATTTAGTCATTCAATTTTAAAAATCAAGTTCTGTAAGCAGGGATGTACTGAAAGCTGTGCTAGAAATGCCAAGCTCTATCTATCGACCAACTGCATCATCTTCACAGTGATGAACTTTAAGAGCTCTCCTATAATAAAGCTGTTAAAACCTTTTCAGCCACAACCAAAAACAGCTGCAGAAAATCCCACCCAGCTAGAAAATGTAAATATTTGATTTTACTGACGCTAAGAAAAGAGGAAAAATTACTAAATTACAAAATGCAATCTTACCTGGTTCCAGTATTCAGACATACAAAACTTTGGCCATGCTTCATGGTACAAGAAAAACACAGTCATTTTACTGAAAAATCTGAGCTCTGGGCTTTAAGGTTTATGCATCCAAAGAGAGATTCTGTGCTTTGTCATATAATTCATCACATTAATATTTCTCAGGAGTAAACGTGCTTATAAATTTTCCAGCTAAAGTTTCAATTGCAAGTGAAAAATAGTTTCATTTAAAGATGCCCTTACATACTTAAATTTCAGATTTTGTTTTGTGCAAGCTGTCTTCTTGCAAGTAGTGTGTTTCAGAAAACCTCTGACGTGCACATACAGAACAGCTTTGTAAATCCAGCAAAGACTCTTTCTGGCTTCTTGTTGAGCCACGCTAGCTGGCATTTACTCCAAAATGGCACTCTCATCTCTGCTTGTTGCTATGGACACACTATACGTCAGGCTTGCACTTTTTTTCCCAGACCTGTTTGTTTACGACAGGCCTAGGTGCTTCCTATTATGGTCCCTGCATCAGCAGAGTGTGCATTTGCAGCGGTGGGAGCCAGCAGCTGCTGCCAAGGCGATCAGCATGCAGCAGAGGACCGTGATGCTGAGGAATCACAAGCATGCTCCCTGCAGCCCCGCACACCAGGGCTGCTTCCAGACACGTTACGTGGTATGCAAGTCATGCACCCAGATTTGGCTGAAAAAGTCCTTTTAGCTCTAGTTTTCTCTGGCAGCAAAAACTGAACACGGCTGAACTAAGGCTAAGAAGGGAGAACCTCAGGGAACCACATGTTTAGAAAGCAAAATAAATACTACAGTTTGCAAAGTCTCAAGTACATGTCTGTCCCCCTAGCTCTGAGATGCTGCTATTAAGCATCAAAGAAGCGAGCACCTTAATTCACATAACAAGAGCAAACTAAAAAAAATAAATATTTACAAACACGCTCATCATTAACTTTCAAATGTAATTCTAGTATATTATAGTTTGTTTCATTCATTTGAGCTACTAAACTAAAAACGTTTTGTTTCATGTGGACTTGTAGGGGAGGTCCCTTTGTGCACAAGGAAAACACAGCCAAAATCAAAGGTATGGTAACTGTCACACTACCCATACATCACTCCTAGGCACCATACAGTAGGAAACAGTCACCAACGCCACATTTGTGGCAACAAAGTTTAACAATAGCTCGAGATTTGCCATACGGCTGACATACTCAAGAACACCAGCCACCCGCAAACCCAGCAGTTGCGAAGCTTAGAGCCCAGTCATTATCCTTCAATATAATTTGCAGAAGCACACAGCAAAGCACATCTTTTTTCTCGAAAGAAAAAAGAGTTTAACATATCTTCAAAAAAAAAAAAAAAATCAAGCGTTCCTTGTATTTGCCATTACTTATCACAGCATCAATAAAGTTTGGCAGATTTCAAGCACAGAAAGTAAGTTAACTGCTAAAAAGCTTGCATGAGTAAAAAGTCTGTTTTCCAGCCTGTTTTGCCCATTTTTCATCCATTTTTCATTAAAACATGTTCAAAGATGCTCAAGTCCACAATGTCTGCTTGGCAGCCCACTTTTCATTTGTTTCTGCTCTTCAAACTCTTTCTTGCTCACTAATGAAAGAGCACTATCTTGTTATTTCTTGTGTTCTTACGCTAACCACTATTGTGCCTTCTCCTCACCATTCCTTCCTCCTGGAGTTGCACTGCTTATTAGCGTCTCAAGGATGAAGTTTGTACAAAAACTGCTACAGAGCATCGTCAAAACATCACCTTGTGTGTTTATCCTTTCTTTGTTCAGATCAGCTCTGAAAATTACCTTGTGTCAGCAAATACATATGAATCATATTCTCACTTTGCAAAAACTACTCTTAATTTAGACCACCCTTTGAAGTTCCAATGGATGGCTGATGTATTATGAAAATCATTGTTTCTAAAGATAAGAAACCTTCAGGGTGAGGTACCTTTTAGTCTACATTTTACAGCAAGTAATGTACACCAATACCTTGAGAAAGAGTAATAAAAAAATATTTGGCACCTTTATTTCTAGTCCCTGCATTTAAAACAACTTTTTCAGTACCAACTGTGCAGTGCTGCCTTCCTGAATCTATTATCTGGTTTCAGTACACAGCAAGAGAAAGTTATTTCATAACAAAATTCTACCTCTCCACTTGGTGGTCCTCTTCTTAAAATATAATTTATGGTAATTAAAATATCAGTATTGTTAGTCAGTTTGCTGTTGGCCATTAGAAAAGACATCTCTGTTACAACTGTTCATTCCAAATTGCTAAAAACAAGTTTATGAAAACGTTAGTATCTCAGCTGGCAGTGTGAGGTTGCCTGTAATTCTGGGTAAAATTATTGCATTAAGGCTGTACAGGCAACCTTGGCCAAAAGTAGATCAGATATCCTGGTTTAAATACATTAACACCTGCTTGAACAAGTCCTTTCAACCACACATCATTATATCCATCAAACCACACATCATTATACCCATCAAACAATTCTCCTGGCCTTATGTGTCTGGGGAAAATGACTGACGTAGAGGAATGGTTATGAGGTTGTAGTTAACCGTATATTTTTCCTGTAGGATCCATCTGTTCATTCCAGAACAAAATGTACACTGACTTTGTTTTGATTGCTTTATGTGACTTTGAAAAAACTGAGACAAACTTCAGGCAAAAAGAAAATGCCACTGATTAGTATATGGTGCTTATGAACACATGCAAGCAAAATCTACCATCAACACATGATAAATTAGTGAGGTAGAATGACAAAGGAGCTTGAAAACCAGTCTGGACTGGCACATTTTAAAGTAATTGCTGCCTCATTAACATTTTGCCAGCATCTGGAGCTGATGAGAGTGGATTGCATTCTAATGTTCAGGAAACCTGCTAATGATCTTTCTAGCTGAAAACCTAACTTACAGGTGAACATATGTGATGGGCAGCACAGGGAGTCCTGCCACCGAGCTGTGCCGTGCAGACACTAATGGGACAGAATGTCTGACACGTGAAAGCAGCAACAAAGATGCTCTGGAGTATGTTTCCAGACTTGGGCTGCCAAAAGCACATCTTAACCGCTCCACCTCAGTTCCTCACCTTGTGAAACAGAAATACTTCTGCTTTGGAAACTGAGTGATGTGAATGTCATGGTGTATCAGCGTAGCATAGTACAAGCAATTGTTTTTAAACATAACTTGCGTTACCAGTGGAAGAAAAAATGACCTTAAAGATCTGTGTTGTTTCACAGGTGAAAAGCTAAATCTGACACTGATGCTATGTGTTTTATATTCTGGGCTGTTTTAAATAGATCCATAAGCTACTTCCATACTTTTTGTACAAATTATAAACTATCCTTGACCAGGAAAGATGAACAATTACTATTAAAACTAGATACATATATTAATTGCAACTCTGATATTTCTTATCTATAATAAAAGATCAAAATCAATCCAATTTAACTAGAAGGTTGGCTTTCCTTTGCCCTCTTGCTTTTCTTCCCCAAATAAAAACAATAGCAAAAATGCATAAACCAGCATCCTTTCGAGTAGCAATTATGAGCAGAGGGTTAAACACTGCCTTGCTGAGGGATTTTACAGAAGTATCATCAGCTCCATTTCATTAGCTGATCGCATATTAGTGGGTTACAACTTCATTAATAGAAGTAGCAAGCTGTTTAAATTTTATTTCTAGATGATCTGGTAGACAAGCCCTGTGCATCAGCTTGATCCAGTGTTGCTCCACTGCTTGTGATTTACGGCAGATGATACTATTGCCTGGGCAGCTCCACTTCAACACCTGGAGCAGGCAAGCAGAGCCAACCACAGGCAGTACTTGCCCTCGCACAGCAGTGTCTCCCATGGCTGGAGAAGCAGAAAAAGCAGCAGTACCCACCACAGCAGGCTCTGCCACCCGGCAGTCACAGGGCGGCACAGGGCAGCTGCAGCAGAGCTGCTGGGAGTTGAACCCCAGCTCAACAGGCAGGTGATGCCCACTAGCCTGCCCACACGGTTTCAAGGCATGATGAGTAGCATCACTTTCTGCCATGCCTTAGCTTGCCTGCCTTCAGTTTTGCAGATACACAGGGGACTGGCTGCAAGTTAACTAAAACTGGGACCAACTTCTACTGAGATTATGGTCCACTTAAAAATAAAATCAGAACAGGATATATTCATCTATAATACACTTAATTCTATGGTAAGTCTCCTAAACATGGAAGTTTTCACAGATGATAACAAAACTAACGTAACAGACAGAACAGTTCCTTACTGCAGTTTCGTTGACGCAGAGGCTGAACTGACGTTTCAGCAAACACCACATTCATTGTATCAAAACTTCATATAATAGCAGAAGCTGCCTCTTATTGGAAAGACGAAATTTCTTAAGAAAAAAAAAAATCGCCACTGCTCTCCAAAATGCTTCATATCTTACAGTCTAACCTTTATTACAGCAGCACACTACTATGAATACAACGCAGTTCTTGGCTCTAAATACTGTCACAAGGAGTCACAAGTATTTAGTCACTTATCATGCCTTTCAGTAGCCATGAATTCCACCTTTATTATTAAGCAAGAAGTTATGAAGTACTCATGTCCATGGAGCCTTTTCCAAGTAAAACCTTGTGCCACAAAAAGGCACATCAATGTTTGCATTTTAACTTTAAATAATTTAACTGCTGAAAAACTTCTTCATTTTCAAATTCTCTATCATGGTGGTTGAACCTAGAGTTATTTTCCCACATCAAGTCCTAGTTATTTACTCCGTAACATTTTGTCTATGTTATTTTGTGCTATTACGCTAAAAGGAAAGAATTTTTCATACTGTGGCATTTCCTATAATTAAAGAGGCTACAAAAAGGACCGTTTGTGTGCTAGTGTGGACCATTTGCTTATATTAATGGAAAAAGTTATCAAAAGATTAGTGACTGGTAAGCGATGCAATCCTAAAGCAGCTAAAAAAGCATAAAAGTGTTGAATCACAGCAAGCCTCAAACAGGTATCATTCCTCTTATGTAGCTCTCATATCCAGGACTTTTTAGGAAGCAGTGAGTGAGAGATATAAATATCAATTAGTTTTTTTCTAAAACTGAAAGTATGGCCTGAATCTGTGACATAAAGGGTTCCTAGCTTGTTTTGGAGCCTTGAAATGCCATTGTTCTTTGTATCAACCATTATGGGTCCACTCTAGGGTACCTTCTGCTGGTGCAGAATGGGATAGCAGCCCAGGGAAGCAAATACTTGCCATTGAATATCTATACAAGGAGAAGGGGCTGCCCACAACTCAGACACATTAAGTCTCACCCACCATGTTTGCTTCTTTCTCAGGAACAGACCTACAGCTCTACCATTCCACCAAAGCCCCCACTTACTAGCCTCACAGAAAAACAGGGCGTTTCATCATTTTTCTCATTTGGCAGCAACCCAACAGCTCCCATGGAAGCAGCATGGGTATGCACAGAAGAGACTCAGCCACTGCCAAACTGCCACCACGACTCCATCCACTTCTTTCTGAGAAAATGGAAGTGTTCATAAATGATAAGGAGCGGCTGGTGCAAGCCATCTGCATGAGACCAGGTTTCCCCCATTATCTCACTGCAGCACACCCTTGCGCAATACAGCCAGCAGAGTGCTATCTCCTTTTTATATATATCTATATATATCACTCATCACTGCGGTTATCCGAGGGCAACCCTGCTGTCCTCCAGAAGCATGAGTAGTTTTACACGGGAGCATGTAAGGTTGTACACAGGGAACTGTACTCCAGCCCAGAGGTCTTAATATGCTTTTGGGCTGGCTTCAGCCCATGGAAACAGAGGAATGTGCCTGGGAAGGCAGTTTTTCCTTACCTCCACAGTCCTCGTTTCCTTTTTTCTTGTTACGAAGTATAACAAAATTGAGAAACCTGCACAAATGCACATTAATTCAAATTCAGGTTCATGACTTCATCAGCATCCCTTTACTCTGTCAGTATACAAACAGAAATTTTCAATGAACAAAAGCTTCCTGATGCTGCACTCAACACTGCTAAGACTTTTTCTTGATAACAGCTGTCCCTTAACCATAATCTTCATCAGAAGCAGCACTCTAAAGAGCTAACCAAATCCTCAGATTTTCCTAGAAAGATCTGGGAACATAAGAACCAATTAAACTATCATGTCAGCCAGCCAAGTGCGATGGCATTGCCAGACGTTACATAAGAGAACTGTCACATAACAAACCCCATTAAGTTTTTCATCTGAATATCCAAGCTCTTTAAATCTGAGACGCAAAACAGAGATGCTGTCTGCTCTGCAACAATTTAAGTCATGACAACAAATTTATTTTCTACTGTTATGTTTCCAGCACATTTTTTTCATATGCAATAGCTGAAACCCAAGAGAATGACTGATGCTTAAATCCTCTTAAATCGATATGACATTATCCTGTCCCTTAATTGGAAACAGGTCACTCTAATCAGTGGCTATGACAGAAAAAGATACAATTTTACTCTAGGTGAGCTTCCACATTAGCAAAAAGTATTGATAAAAAATTACGCTCCTACACATGCAATGTAATTTCTGAAGACAAACTGCTAACCATGCAACGAACTTGTCCCCAAAGCTGGCAGCAAGAATTCAAAGAAGACAACACTAAAAACCAGTCTGTTAATAAAAGACTGAGCCAGTGGCATGAGCCACGTTTATTAGTTCTAGACTCAGCCTACCTAGGCTCCTACAAAATTACCAACCACCACAGCACCAAAGCTTTTCCACAGAATAAGACAAAGATAAAATAGATGAACAGACAAAATCAGGAAGCGGAGCCTGTTATCAGCTCCATATACCCTGGGGATGGGGAAACCCAGCAAGCTGCTGTCAGCTTGCAGAAACACGATGCTGCTTCTCCAACCAGCAGCTGGTGCCCATGTGGACCTGTCAAGAGGCTGGAGGCACCTTCTGGCCCCAGTAATGGTCATGCAGGAATGTGGGCAGCGGGGCTCTCCCTGCCCTTGGGAAAACCCAGCCAAGGGAACACAACACCTCTGTTTGATGCACATTTGGGCATTTATACATGGTCCATTATTTTAATGAAGTATTTAGATTAGCCTCAGTCTTTCCTCAGATACTGCATTAGTCAGCTCACCATTGCCTGTACGAGCCTTTTAGTGCAGTAAAGAAGGAAAGGAAAAATACCTTTTAGCAACAGAAACACGTTATTATAAAACAGCTCTAATTGGCAGGGGACTTCAGGAAGGAATGTAAAAAAGTAACTGAACAGATTTCAAGTTGTCTTTGTTTTCTTCAAGTATAATTTTGGTTTACATGAAATGTTTACAGGTAGGTAATTTTTTAATATAAAGTATCATTAACATTATTGTTTGAGCATACGTAATGCGTGACAAGTACAGAACCATAAAAATAAACCAAAATCCCACTAACATTTGAGCTGAGTGTTACATTACTGTGGTCTTTGGGAGTCAGTTGGTTGATAACTCTGATGCTTTGGGCATCTTCAGAGCACTCAGAAATCTCAGAAATGTTTTTTTAATAGTAACTAGTACCAGTAACTGTCCGTAAATAGACTTTTGCTTTGATTTGTGAGAATTTGCACATACTGTATAAAAGCTGGACAACTATAAGACAGTTTATACTTTAAAAGTAGTTTCACAGTTACCATGGTCAAACTAAATGAAACCTAAATTTTCTCAGCTTTGATACCTAAAAAAGCTCCCTGCAGAAAAGGCATTCACCTACATTTACAGTGGGAAAGAAATACCCAATGACCTTTTGCAAACTTGGGTTCATTACCAGTTATCAGCAAATCCTGCAAAAATGCTGTCATCTGAGGTAGACTTAGAAACTGAAACAAAAGCAACATATATTGAAACTTTTTCCATGTCTAAATTCAGATACTCAGATGCGCAAAAACAACACACTAGAAATGTTTGCAAAATCACGATTACAGAAGTGAAAATACACTTTTGCACATTAGTTTCATTATAAGTATTCCTCCACGTTTGACTAATCTAAAATTAATGCTGTCTAGTTGAAAGTGGTTGCTACATCTTTATTAGTCATTCTTCATTTATTAATTGTTTGTCACAGAATAACTCTCAGATCCAGAATAAGGGAGTTAAGCCAGGTACTGCCAAACTGCATACTGAACATAAAATGTATTAAATTTTTGCTTTCATCTTGTTTGGCAGAAAGAGGGAGTTATTCATTAAAAAAAAAAAAGGTAAATTATTAAAAAAAAATTCATTCTGCAACCTTGAAATTTTTAAAAAGCCATTTGTTTGTATCAAAGTGTACGTGTCTTTAAAGTTAGAAATCACAATTGGCAAGCTAGTGCCCACCTAAAAACTACGTTTTTTTCAAGGAGATTACTCATAATTAAGTTCGGCAGAAACTGATATGGGTTAGCATCTCTGGAAATCAGAACAGTTAAATAGAGCCATCTAATTATGCCTTGGAATCCTATTGTGAGTGACCCAAACTGGTAAATTATTTTCTGAAATGAATTTACTTCTGTTAAAGTAAGCATCACACAGAAAAACACAACAATAGAGCCACATTCCACTGATGTTAGCCAATACTAACAGCACATGGTATATAGAAAATCAGAAACAGATCTCTAGAAATGAAAGAAATTTTAGTCAATTTTCCAAATTTAATGCGCTTATTTGTTTTCTAGTTTTGGAGCCTTCCAAGAGGCCAATTTATTATAGTACCCAATTCCAGAAACTGATAATTTAAGAAAATACTGAGTATTGTAAGAATCCTAACAACATAATGACAATTGACAATACTATGTTCTTTCAAAATTAGATTTATTTATCAACTATGCCTATGGGAGCATCACAGATCTATCCACCAGTTACTCCATATGCAATGCCTCCAGGCACTAGGAAATTTGCTTGTCACAGGGATGACTGCGAGATGGAACATCACCTGGATATTACAGTCATTCTACTGTCACTTTGGCAGCCAAGCATCCTGGCGGGCTTCCTGCAGAGCCAACCTAGAGCACCTTTTCAAAGTTTTTGGGGGCTACACTTACTGCCACAACATGCCAGGGCTCATCCAGAGATTGTGGAGAGCACCCTGTGCCTACTGCTTCAAGCAGGTTTAAGCAGGGAGAAGAAGGATCTTTTCATATATCTGCATCACTCCACCTTCAGCCACCCAAAGCTGTGAGCTGGCACGTCATAGAGTACCGCTAATTGAGCACGAGGGGCATCTAAGCACAATAAATACCCTTGGATTGGGATATGCTAATGCAAGTCTTACGCAGGCATTACCAGCAGTAAGGGGATTCCACACAGACGCAATCGACAGTTCAGACTGCTAGCTGGCTGCACAGAGAGGGACTGGAGGTAAGACTCACTCCCTGGCCAGCTTCAGGCATTCAGGACACACCACACTCTCCTCCCTGCACTTTTTCCTCTACTACGGCAGCCTTAGCACAATGGGTGAAAGCTTTTACCTAGTGCAGAGCTCAGTTCCTGTGCCACCCCTTATGTCTCACACATGTTCACATAAATAGGGAAAACTAGCACAGATGAAAATTCTGTTATATACCAAAAAAAAAAAAAAGGGTGGAAATAAGGGAAGTAGCTGAGAGTCTGGGGGGAAAAAAAGAAAAAGAAAAACAAACAAACAGTGGGAAACACAGTGAGAAACGATGTTCTGCATCAACAATGTTCCTTTTCCTGATTTTCTCATCTGATTTTACAGGACTTATTCTTAGGATAAAGTACTGGGTATTCCTGGATATTCTTTGCTGTACTGAAGTCTATGTCCTCAGCCCCGAGCAAAGTTTCTCTACTTCAGTTTCTCTATAAACTAAAATAATATAATTTACCTATATGCCTCACTGAGATGTTGCAGTTTACAGTTATATTACAAGAGGAGGTGCTGTATAAATGACAGATAAGTTTCAATAATCAGAAGTAAAATGACTCTTTAGCATAACCTGTTACATCTAAAATTACAATCCTTCTGCACTAATTTTTTCATATTATTACATGGGCTTGCCGGTTTATATTCAAGATTCTTCACATTATGGTTAATGGCACTCTTTAACTTTTTATTTCTTTAAAAGCAAAACAAAAAAACCCAACAAACATAAAAAGATGTCATAGATTCCTATACAAGGTGGGTAGATTTCCTAAAAAAGAGGCAAAAAGTTTACCTTAAGAACTGGGTATGACCTGCAAAACCAAACAGCAGCTATTCCTTTCCAGTATAGTAATACCAGGCTCTTCCTACATACTGTAACATAAACCAGTAAGTAGCAATAAAGTGCTTTAGACATGTACATCTATATTTGATATATCAAGCAGACTCAGGCAATACATTACTGCAATAAAAAATTCCAGATTTGAGATAAAGCTTGGCAGCAATCTTACTGACCTTCATATGACAACTAGGCTTACTGTGTACTCCACATTGATCCCTTGTCTGCACGATCTTATGTTGGAAACAAGATGAAACACTTTTTCTGAATCGCATTTTCCTTTTCATTTGAATAAACACATGTGAAGAATTTTTATCTTGTAATCTATGGCAAACAAATCTTTAACTAGTTCAAACAAATACAAACAAAACATAACATCAGATGTAACATCTTTGTGTTTACTTAAAGATGCAACATAGTTGTCATGTTTTATTTTAAAAACAGGTCTCTTTGGGTAAAAAAATGAATATACCTGGCAAAACTGAAGACACACTGATTCACAATTAGTTTCATCCTATTCTAAAAACAGCTTTCCCTCATTTTTCATAAAATATACTGCATATCCTATCTGTTTTAGGGAGGTAATAAATAAATACTAGAAGAAAGCCCAGGATCTTGTGAAAGAGTGGCTATGGATTCATTCACAAATCAGGGAACCTATAGGTGTCCAAACTCATTATGAAGGAAAGATCATGCCCTATATATTCGTCCAAAAAAAATGTCACCAGATTCAAATAGTGCTAAAACAGACCCCGACAATCTTGACTTTGTAACTTGCCAGTACATATGCAATACACCCTGAATAAAAACATCTTTCAAGTGGCAATAAAAACTGAGAACACAATTCCGAAAATAGGGCAATGCCAGGCAGATAACTCTTAAAACAGAAAATTAATTGCTGCTAAGAGGCTCTAAGGACAAGAAAAGCACAAAGGAATTACATTATATTATATTATATTATATTATATTATATTATATTATATCATGACTAAACCTCACAAGAGTGCAAACACCTCACATTTTACACACAGGTCGAGTTGAACATGGATTTAAAAACAGTGAATAAGAAACAGAAGGTATTTGGTAAGGGCAATCAAAGCAAGGCAGCAGAATTTTAAGAAAGCATAAGCTGAGTCAAAAACACTTATAATTTTCTCACTTCAAAAAAGAAAAATCATAGTAGCAACTGAAATGATTAAAAGGTGCTAAAATATAGATCATCAGCTGCTTTCATAGACAGGAGGCAAAACCAGCCTATTTAATTAAAACTTTCTTCTTCTCTCCCATTGTACATGTAACTCTCCAAATACATAGTTCATGACAAATATAAAAATAAACTCTAAATCAAGACAGAAAGCTTCTTAATTTGTCTTTAAAAATTAACTACAGAAATGTAGCTACATATTCTTTGCAAAACAAAATCACAAAAAACAGTGTACTTGTGAGTGGAGCATATGGAAACTATTGCAAACTGCAAAACAAACACGCAGAGATCAGATACCAGCACAGAGCTCCCGGCTAACAGGCATCCTCAGCTTCCAGGAAGCGCCAACTCTGGTCTCAGAAACACACTTCTGGATCTATGTGTATGGGGTGAATGCTGTGATGGCACCTTGGTTCTGAGCGTGCTCTTTCCTAACAGAAGAAAGAGCGTGCTCTTTTCCTTTCTCGTGTTAAGAGAGCTGTTAGCATTACTATTCACAAAATTCAGCCGGCGGCTCCCCTGGCATCGAGCACTTGCCTTTATCACCTTTTTGTGCTACTTTCGACACCACTCTCTAGGAAAGATACCTAGTTCAGAATGGGATGCTGTGAAAAGAGGAGCTGAAGGGATTACCGCAAGCAGTGTAGCTTTCCAAGACCTGTATCACTTTCACAACTTGTCCCGAAATTTAAGAAAACTGTGTATAAACCACAACAAAAGCCTCTCCTGCACCCAAGCGCGCCAAAGGAGACTGCTCCTTCCCGCGGCAAGTTTCTCCTCCCAGGGCCGTTTCACCCCGCCGAATCCTCCTGCCGACACGGGGCTGGGCGCCCGGGGACACGGAGCCACGCTGCAAGCGCGACCTCCACCCGCGCTGCGGCTCCGCGCCGCTCCGCACCGGGCTGAGCCGAACCCCTGCCCGCCCTCGCCCCTCGCGGTGGGAAAAGCCGGGGCGGCTGGGCCGAGGGCGCCTACCTTGTTCGAGGCCATTTCGCTGACGGAATGCCTGGTCTGCAGGGTCTCCAGCTGCTCCAGGCACCAGTCCAGCTCCTCCAGGGTCTCGCTGGCCAGTTTTTGGTAAGCCTCCTCTGCGAAGAGACAGGGAAAGGCGTACTCAGTTCGCAAGCGTTTCACAGGGCTAACGGCGAGCTCCAGCGGCTCCATCCTCCGCTGCCTGGTGCCCACACATGAGTGCTGCTCCCGCATATTGTCAGGGCGGTCAGCGGGCGGCGCGGCTCTTCCCCTGCTCGGAACCACCGGGGGCACAGAGCGGCAGCAGAAACTTTCTGCCGCCTGGGCTTCCCTCCTGCCCTGCCCGGGCTCGCCTCCCCTCGCCTGCCCGCCCCGCGGCCGCGGCCGGCCCAGCGCCGCCCCCTCGCGGGCAACCCCGAGCTCCGCGGGCGCGCAGCGGCTCCGCGGCGGCGGGAGGCCGGGCTTGCCGTCGGCGGGGCGGCGCAGGCTGGGGACAGTCAGCGCGGCCGCCGCCTGTGGCCACCGCGCTTCCTGTTTTCGCAGCTCCGCCGGCGGCACGGCTGCTGGCGGGGACCCGCCGCCACCCCCCGGCGGTTTCGCACCCCGCTGCGGGGCTGGGAGCCCCGCAAAACCCGGCGCGGAGCCGGCCCCGCCGCGGGACACTCAACTGCACTCAGTGGTTGTCTCCATATTTTCTTAGCTACCCACAGGGGTACCATGAGAATCAATTGGCTAATGCTTATAAAGTTCGGGGAAGATGTAAAAACACATGTAAGTGCTCGAGATAACGATGACCTGCTGAAGCACCAGCTGTTAAAGGAGTGTACAAACCACTGCAGCAGTGTTTGCTCTAACCCAAAAGCATGCACGCCCAGTATGTGTGAAAAGTTTTGGAACTGGACCCATGACAAAACCAAAATTTGTGTATGTCGCATTGGAGCCAACTGTCTTAAAATTTGCTGAAGTTCACTTACAGAGATGACATTATCTTCTTGAATAACTCTCCAACAGCAGGAGTTCTGTTGGTATGCAGATAATTTCAGGCAAAATAATCCCATGGCTAGGGTGTGAGCCTCACCTACAAAGCCTGGCTATTTTTTTTCTGATGTAGATCAGAAGCGGGGAAGGCCAAGTGAGTTTTAGCCCAGGCACGCTGTCTTGCTAACTGTGTATCTGAAAAATCAAGTTTTGAAACTCCTGGCATGCATACCTCTGGATCAGCTGCATGCAAACATAAACCCAAGACAGAGAAATGTTTTTTCAGTGGTCTTGTTAATCCCATTTAAAACATCTCCCTTAAGTTACTACGCATCAAACTAACCTGATTTTCAAAATGTCAGACAAGCAAAAAATCAAGCAAATTAACTAAAACTCCTTTTTAAATTGAACACCTCCGCATAGACAACAGCCAAATAGCTCACTGCATTACTGTTCAACATCTAGTATAGTACACATTTATCTTTTTACATTTCAGAGAACACGCTCAAAAATTTCGGTTCTTTCAGTTGTTAGACTCTGCATGCTTGTGGCTATTGCAAATACACTCCACAATTTTGAATAATGTCCATTCTCTGGAAAAAAAGTCAATGTGAGAAGAAGTTTGAATTGAGAATAATTGGCAGAACCATTTAAAGAAAATTTTGCAGTGCCTGCCTCTATTATTAACCTGCCACTTCAGCAAACTCTAACCAATACTCAACAAACCCCACTCCTATTAAATTGTAAACACAGTCTTTCAAATGTGTCATACTTACAATAAATGCTATCCGGTTGAAAAGAATTCCCCTGGCAAATAAAGTAAGGATTTTACAGCCTGTTTATCTATCAAAAGAGAATCTGTGACTTTCTACAACACAGCAGACATCACAGCTCGCTAGCTCTTGAACATGACTGGTCTTCTGACTTCACTCGAAGTTTAGATTTCATTAAGATCATCACTGGAAATAGAATCATAGAATCATAGAATCTTTTAAGTTGGAAGAGAACCGCAAGATCATCTAGTACAACCATAACCTAACTCCAGCACTAAACCATGTCCCTAAGGACTTCATGTCTTTTAAACACCTCCAAGGATGGTAACTCCACAACTTTGTTTATAATATGTTTTTAAGTGCACTGTGGTAAATGCTTTTGATGAAGCAGAGATGCCATTAACGAATGCATACTCATCTGATGACCTTATACAATTATTTCATTGAGGAGAAAATGCATAATGAAGTGAGGCAAAACAAATCTGAGTGACGTATGATGTTATTTTGTTGCTAGCTTACAGCTTGCCCTTCAGCAGTTCTTGAAAATCAGATATTGGGAAACTTGTGTTTTTCTTCACAAGTAAACAACACCCCTTCTAATACTTAAGAGAGTAAGAGGGTAAGGTTTTTTTTCTGAGCAGTATGAAAACAATGAAATAAACTTGAAGGGTACCATATGTAGGTAAAAGTAATAAAACACTTGGTTTGTTATTTATTTTAAAAGGTATGTTTCTTGTTATCCACATAGCAGTAATTTATACTACCAACAGCACCTTACATTCAGCAATATTTGTCTACTATCTACTACTATATCTCAAAGCACATTAGAAACCAGAATTTGCCACTGACAAGGAAGTCCCACCACCCATAGGATGTTTCTCACGATCTGTTCTTCCTGACTCCCACACTTCAAGAGTCTGTGGCTGCCATAGCGACCCGACTGACCGCTCAGACTATGTAAACTTCTGATGCCCAAGGCCAGGCTAAAGCCTTGCTGCACCTCTTGACAATTCTTAGCTTGCAGAGTCCTCAGCCCGGCCCTGATAGCTTAAATGAAAATAAGAGAGTTTCTAACTTGTGACAAAGTACCCATTAAACAAGCATGCAGTTCTGAAAGGCAGAACAGTCATAGGAAAGCTTTTTGATAAACAGTACTGAACCTCTAAATTTGGCCCACACTTTTGTTGCTACACAGTGTGGTGAAAAATGTTGTCGAGGTTAAGAGCTTTTCAAGTGTAACACCCCGTCATCACTAAGCTAAGAATAAAGAAATAATTATCAGCCACGTAGCTTTGGCAGTCTCACAACACTGCTTCTGACCTCTGTGTTACCTCTAAAGTAGTACCCTGTAATTATTCCCAGCCGGGACTGATATGACTGATCTACTAATCAGTTTTTGATACAGGCACATGACCAAGTTTTCCTTTTTTTTTTGGTCTGTATGTCTATGTTATTTTTGTTTGGTTGGTTTTCCCGGATGATGAAGTCCTAAACCAGATCAACTTCTGTAAATGAGAGGGGGTTTGAAATTTCAAAGGTTTTTTTAAAAAATATCTCATAGGCTTTAATAAGAAGGAGAAAAATACAGTTTAACACCTGTTGCTTTAACAGTTTACATGTTATTTCATATATGCTTTCTGAAAAAAAGGAAGTTATAGCAAATGTTCTCTTTACAGTTCACAGATTACTACAAACAATTCTACCATATGTAGTTTTCAGTACAGTACCTAGTAAAACAAACAAAACAACACACACACACACACAAACAAACAAACAAACACAACCATGAAAGGTTAGCAGAAAGAGAAAGCTCAGCCATAATCATTTGGCACTGCACACCTATTTTTTTTAAAAAAAGGTATTTTACTATCTGTTTTTCAAAAAGACTTGCTTCTTAGCACAGCTCCTAACACAGCACCAGACATAGTTGTACTTACATTCAGACGCTTATTTGGGAGCAACTTCTGTTCAAAATTTTCAGAGGGGGAAATTACTATATAGCAATAATAAGGAAGAGCGTCCACTTTACTCAATGGTTCATCATGATTTTCATATACAGTGTTCTACTATTCCCAGAGAACATAAAGCAATACTAGACTTTTCTACTAGTGCTCAAGTGCAATTGTACTACCTTTTGCAATACTTTAAGGAATTTCGTCACCACAGAAGGAAAAGGTAAGGACAGATTTTTCATTATTGTCTGATCAGTTTAGGTTGCCTGAGTGATGCACAGAATCTGGAAAGAGCTGCTTCAGCAAGCGCACAGCTAAAGGCTTTAACCATTGTGTTGCCTTAAAATGGGAGTGTCTTGGAGGCAAGACAAGGTCACCACCGAGCAGTGACATCATCCAGATAGGTTCAGCACGTGTATTGTCTTTGGGGATGCAGGCAGCTGGAAGAAGCTCTGGAAATCTCCAGGCTACTCTAAATGAAGATGAGATGAAGATCTACTGTGAGAATCAAACCCTGGACACATTCCCTGAATTTTCTGGCCATCTTTTTGCTCTTCTATCTAGTGTAAGCTTGAAGTTTGGAGCAACAGAATTGCTGGGCCAAGAGTTTCAGTTTCTCTTGCTACTGCAGCATTTCAGAAAAATCCTCTGCGGTTCAAACTTAGCATATTTCTGTAAATGAGGATGTTTGTGCTTACAGCCTTAACTGATGGCCTATATATTGAAGTGACTGACATTTTAGTCAAGGTTGGCACCTTCTGTTAAACATAGCCATGTTAACACTGATTCAGTATAGAAATAGCATGCGTTTTCTTAGTCACTTATTTTACAACTGAAAAAAACCACGTTTTTAGGCTTTACTGAGAAAATCATAAATATTGTGACGTAAAAGGCTATCTTTGTGGAATGTTAATATTTCTTGCTGTTGATAAAATGTAATCATGAAACATATTTTTGTTTAACATCTAGAAATTTGCAGACCTCCCTCTGCAATCACAAGTAAAACCAAATAATCTTGATCAGATTTTGGAATAAGTATCTGGGAAGACAACTCAACTGCAGCAGATTTCTCAGAAACTGTTTTGATGGTCCCATTCTGAACACTCACTTTCTTCCATGACAGAATCTCTCAAAGTTTCCACTCTAGTGAAGAAAAATCTTTTGTACCGGTTAGTAGCCTTACGCATAGACGGACTGTGTCCAAATGATCAGGACTGGTCTTCTTTCAGGATGTGATGATCTGCAGGATTTCCCCAATGTATCACTTTATATTAGCGCTAATAGCACTTAGGCTATGGAAACTGGAGAGAATGTAGTAACCTCCAGGAAATAACAGGAGCAAAATTATGAAGTCCAGTTATGCACAACTTGTCAAAAAACTTAACTACACTTATGTTATATAAAATGACTGTATAAGGAAATATATGGACAAAAGACATATTAAATAAGGATCTAGGAAAAAAGTGAAGTTCCCCCCTCTCCTCCCCGCCTCAACGTTTTGTATTTCTCTCAAGGTCTCAGAAAAATCTACATATGTCATATAACAATCTCACTATACCCTAAGACTGTATTTCAAGGGCAAAGGTATGAACAACATATGTTCATATTCTTACAAAACCAGGCAACAAGAAGGCTGCAGGTACCTATGAATAAGTTATTGGGCTCTTGTAACAGTCCCATTATAGTTAGTTCAGAGCAAATAAGGCACTTTTGGCTCTCATAAAGATAGAATTGTATCTTCAGGCTCTCACTATGTAGCTCAGTATCACTGTGCGGGGATGGGGATGTCACTTGTGCTGGCATTCTGTTAATATGTTTTTGTCTGCTAAACATTTGGTCTACTTCTTGGAAAAAACTTTGAAACAAAGTTACTCATACTGATATGATTTCTTCTAAAGTCTAGAAGTATTTCTGTGTTAGGTATTTGCAAATTCATCCTAAGAAACAGTCTCGTGATGCCAGAGTACTACAGCAGACTATCAGAAAAGTATTTTTCATTGTAGCCAAGCAGGAAAACATGCATTCAGTACATACAATGTATTTAAATAATTTACTGCTTTAATGACAGAGCACATAAAAATATCTGCAGCGTGAATGCTTAAATCCATTCTTCGCTCTTATCAAATATCCAACAAGGGCGAATGAAAGTTCTTCTTTTACCATGCATCCCTACCTGATGCTCCCTTCTCCTCTGACCACTTAGGCAAAGTACTAAAACATTCCTTACTCCACTGCCTGTAAGAATCTGCCAGAAGGACAATTGTTACTGAATCACTGGTGAAAAGAAGTAAGCCCTTCCACCAAGCAATAAACCTTGACCAAAATAGAGAAAAAAAGATGAAAGCTCTTGATTTTCAAGTAGCAAAACGTACTTTGCAAACTTTTTTATTGCTTTCTTTGCATGAACAAGCTGCATTTTGAGAAAAGGTCTGTTTCTTTTCTAAACATATTTTTTTCCCCAATGGTTGTAATTGTGTTGATTCTGTATGCTGAGACTTGTGGGCAAGGAGTTCAATAATGGATTCATTACTCAAGCTGTGTTCTTATCCTATTTCTTGTATCATACAAAAAATATTTTTTCTAGGTGTGAGAATGTATCCTTAAGATCAGTTTCCCCCGTAGCTGTAAAACAGTTTGTTTCTGAGGATACTGCTGTTGATTCAACATAATGAGACAAGTGAGAGATTTTCAAAGTTGAACAAAATCAGAGGCAATGGGCACCAACAGAAAAAAGTGGAAGGTTCCCTTTGAACATCAGGAAACCCTTTTTTACTGTGAGGGTGACAGAGCACAGGCACAGGTTGTCCAGAAAGGCTGTGGAGTCTCAATGCCTGGAGATCTTCCAAAGCTATCTGAACATGGTCCTGGGCAACTGGGTCTGGGTGGCTCTGCTTGAGCAGGGATATTGGACCAGATGACCTCCAGAGGTTCCTTCCAGCCACAACCATTCTGTGATTCTGTGATTAAACTAGCAGTCGAAGAAATGAAAGCCATCTGGGCAAAAAGTGAGTGGTTCAAATAACCACACTGTCATGTTTGGTGTTCTGTAATAGTCTCTGACCCTAGTAGAAGGGATCGAAGGATATTACATTGTTCCCATCAGGGTTTTGCTGAAAAGCTCAACTGATGTTATTCGTGGCATTACAATGAAAACAAGAAATACTAATCAATAAATTTATACATGTAAAAGTTTACTGTTAAAAAGACCTATTAACAATTTTGTTTTCCTGCTTTCCTAGAACATATGATCAGAACACAAAGGAATAGCTCAAGTTTTTGTTAAAAAAATAAACAAAACAGGGTAAAAACCCCCACAAACAAACAAAACAAAAAAACCAACCAAACAAACAAAAAAACCCCCACCAAACCACAAAATCAAACAAGCCTATTGGAAAGCATCAACTTCACTTTTAAGCAGGTTACTGCTGGTTTTGTCTGAGATGCCAATAGATCCAAGACTTAGAAACTCTGTCCTGTCACAAAATATTACCAACTGGAACTTGTTTAGATCAAGCTGAAATATGAAAATTTGGAGTCACATCTGGGAAAGAATTCCAGGATCCCTGTTTGGTTTTAAGAATTCCTCAAAAAGTTTACCAATGCATATTCAGAAATCACTGCAAAATAAAATAAAAATAAAGATACCTGTAAGTACCAGAACTAACAAAGTATCTTTCCCTAAGCATTTGTGTCTGCTTGTTCATTTGACTTCTGAACTTCATGACACCCAGCAGTGCAGCCTGAGTTCACACTGTATTAAAAATTATAAATGCCAAAGTTTAGAAAAAACTTCAGCTGGTCTTTGCCAAAGAAACCTCAATAGAATTCCTGGTGTCTGATAAAATGGGAAAGCCAAGTGAAAGCTTTCCAAGATTTAAGGCATTGATATTGGCTCTTCTCCTTCTAGGTCATCTGGTGTCTACCAAGAAATGTGCTCAAATTGCATTTTTTTGGTTTTGTTTTTTTGTTGTTGTTGTTTGCTTGTTTTTGTTTTGTTTTGTTTTGCTTTTTCTTTTTCTTAAAAACCAGCATTAATAGGTTCCTCTATAAAATTACCTGGGTTTACATGGTTTGTTTTTAATAAATTCCATAAATCATCACCTCCCTGTCAGATTTAGCTAACAGTGGTCAATGATTTCAAAAATTAATAGGTGGCTATTAGCAATACATACCTGTTTCCCAAAGAAAGTATTCTAAAAGTGTCCCAGGTGTTTCTGGTGCTAATTGTAATTTGAACCAGATTTGCATGATATTGATAAGAGAAAATAAATTAACTGATGGCAAAACAGAGCAGCTGGAGACAGGCTTTATCCTTATGTGGGGCCCTGGAGACTCCAGGAGAGAGGACACTTTCCAGCCTTGCCACAGTTAGGTAACAGGAAATCTGCTCTCTTTCCAACAAAGCAAAAAGAGAAATCCAAGAACACACAACTTCATTCATCTTCATTCCTGAAAGCAGCAGAAAGGGCAGCAGCAAGAATGAATTTTCCTCCTTCCCTTTCATGAAACTGTTCTTCCCTTCACACTCAATTAGCTGGAGTGCAATTACATGGCACAAATGGGCTACACTTTTGCACTCTTGCCTAAACTAAGTACACAGGAAACAAATAAACACCACTTTTAACTTCACTATTTATTTAGTTTTTAATGCTTTCCTCTCAGGTCAAGTGATATCTGAATCAGCCTTCGGGCTAGCAACACACTCCCTATCACTGGACCGTTGTGCCCTGCTAAAGATAATGGAAAAATGTGAACTTCCTATCTGAATGGATACTCTTGATGGATTATTCCCAGTGAGTATGTGCTGAATCAGACCCTCACTCTATAAAATCTGCAGGTCATCTACTGCATCTCCTGTAAAATTCCACGCTTATCTCTGACACTGCTGAAGAGGTGAATAATCTTTTTGTCTACGAATTATAAGACTAAGGAAGCAGATAAACTTAGTTTGGTTTTAATAAGATAATTCTAAAAGAACCTTTACTGTTATCATATTTTCATAACTATTGATCTAGTGTCACTGCTTATTAATATAGTCAAAATATCATTCTAGTAGCACCCAAGAGGATTAGATCTCATTATACAATAGATGGTGCAAATACATCAGAACTATGGGTCTTCACCCTTAGTTTTCTAAATACAATCTCACTTCCTATTTATGCTGTTTGTAAGAGAATACTGTTTCCATTGGTGGGATTTTTGGCTTTTGCAGAGGACCACAAACACTCCTTTGGAAGTCAGATACGCCTCACTATTACTAGATTTCTGTCATAGATAGGAAATCTACAGTTTAAACTGAATGAACTGTGTTAGTCATATGATTTCTTTACAGTGGACAATGAGTCAATTATTATTTCTGCTACACTTCTGTGTCATATTGCCTCAGGAAATCATCCCAGAGGCTACTAACTCTCAAGCCGACATTGTAAGTATCAGTCACTGTTTTTGTGGCTGTGAAAAGGCCAGGCTGGGAGAGGGTTTGTTTTGGATGACAGGTAGGCAACAGACAAACGTCATCCAGTAAAACCACAAGACAGCTCAACCTGCTTCTCCATGCGTCAAGTTGAAAACTTGACAAACACTGTGTCAGTCTTTCCCTTACAGCAAATTTCAGCTCTTTCACAATATTCATTAACAGTTCATTTCCCTGAAACCCACAGAAGGATTTTTGCCTCATATTTTGTTCTAGAAGGCCAGTGCCAAAAGCTTAGTGTTGGTTGATGTAGTGCCACACTCTTTCATCTTAACTGATGATCTGCCCCTAATTTTTAGGTAGATTAAATAAAAGAGATCAAAAATAGAGTAAGAACAAAAAGGTGCAGGTGAAATACGTTATAGTAATAATTAATCTACCACATTCTGGAGCTTTTTCTTTTTTTTTTGACAAAAATTGCCCAACACGTTCTTTTCTCATGGATATACGTCCAAATTAGAACTGATAGAAAACATTCTTCCATCCCAGAATACTTTTGAGATTAAAAAAAAAAACCCAAACATATACATGTCCTACTCTACAGAAGGGTAACACCAAACTAGTTCAATTGTTAGTTTTGTTTTGTTTTGGTTTTTTTTCTGAAATGCAATAAAAGAAAACATTACCTTAAAGTAGCCTGATTATTATGTAACTCACCTGGAACAGAGAGGGTTCAAAATTATTTGTTGGTTTCCTATATCCTTTGTAAGCATCCTGAATGCAGGGTTGTTGACTGTTTTTGAAGTGGATCTGTTCAATTTTTTTCTATTGAATTTCTTCTGATATGAATAAATAATAAAAAGGAAGCTTCTCCCCTCCTAGCCCTGCAATTGATCAGTACCTCTGTGGTTCAACTATTTACTTATTTATACAAAGCAGAGCAGCTCCAAGAGATGATGCTGAAATGCACACAATAACTACATTATTTGAGATCTTCCCCTTCCTCATTATCAGGAAGATGGGGAGATATTTCAGCCTGAGTGTGCCCCTGCATTGCTTTTCTTATACCACTCCCTGAAGGACCTCAGGAATTTTTCCCAGACTACATTTCAGTGATATGAGTACACTTCCACAGATGTTTTTGGGTTTTGAAAGTAATTATTTTCTAGTGAAAAATAAAATTAAGATTTCTGAACATCTGAAGACAATCACATACATTTGGCAGCCAGTTTGGGATCTGAACAGAGGCAGCTGCTATGAGTTTTGTAGTGCTACCTGAGGCTCATGTGAAAATTTGCCCTGAGAATGAAGGACCTTAACAAGCTCACTAATGATTCCTCATCAGTGCTGCAAAAGGAAACTTGGCACAGTAAAGAATCAAAAACTTGTTTCTTAAAATACCTGATTTCCTAACAGCAAGAAAGAACAGCGTAGAATGAAGATCTGGACTCTGATTCAATTAATCATTAAAAGCCCATTTATCCTTAGTCATAGGACACTCACCTATGCGAAGAGCAGATTTTAACATCTCAACAGGTTCTCTTCCCCTCTCCCCTCTCTTTTTTTTTTTTTTTTTTTTAGGATGAGATTTGTTAATCAACTTTTAAGGTTATGTTTACGAGGTGAGCTAGAGCTGTCCCAATTTCAAAACAACATTTCTAGAAGAATTTCTCAACTACATGGGTTTAAAAGGAAATCCTGGAACACACCTAAAGAAACACAAACAACGGTATTTTTCACTATGGATAACTTCTTTCCTCTTTGTGCACAAACTTGTAGCTGGACTGTATAGCTCTGACCCAATATCCTACACAAGAACTGCACTGTATCATCTAGGATACAAAACTTAGCAGAAATCCACAGAGCTGAGTGCAAAACCATTAAAGTTCTGCTACTCCAGGTATAAATATGAAGGCAGTAGGACAATACAGACATTGCAGTAAGAAAATTATCGCTTGTCCAGGCCTGGAAGATCTCGTAAAAGTAATTGGTGGGCTTTCTACCAGCAAGGAGGGTTTAACCAAAGGAAATCTCCTGTTAAATGTTGTCAGAAAAAAAAAAAGCTTTTTCCTAATTCAGATGTAGGCTGCATTTTTTAATACTGTTTTCTGTTCTACTAATAATGTCTCTAAACAGATAAGTAATTTGCCAATAATTACAAATATTTTATTCCATTAGGAATTTGCAGGAGAATTTCTAATTTTGTACATTTACATAACAACATTTATCAATATTCATTATAGCAAGTTTGACCTAAATAAAGGCTATTTCTTGTTGAAAACCAAAAAAATCATTTAGGATGGCTGCTTATTGGCCGGGCCACAGCAGTCCGGACTGTTGTAGTTGCCAGTGAGTCCCTGACAGCAGTGCTGTGCAGCTCTCTCAATTTATAAAGCAACTTGAAAGGCATCACTATTACATTTTGGAAGAGGAGCAAATTGTATTTCTTTCAAATAATAACATTGTTGAACCTAACAAGAACTTGAATGGAACACCTTCCTTTCTTGTTGTGAGAGTGGATTAACAAACCGTATCTAAATTATACCTATTTACCTTACAGTCATTTTGCCCATTATTGACACAGAAGACTAGTGGCATGGCCTTTACAGATTGGTACAGTGCACTATACCACTGATAACTAAAAGCTATAGAGATTGTAGGACCCACCTGAAAATACTAGAGCAGTGCAACCATGAATATTTTTCCAGGCAAGTCAGCCATGCCTACAAACACCAACTTCATATCTTGACAAATATATCACAACGTTGTAAACTGGCAGCCATGTGAGTGCCTACTAACTACTGCAGCTTAGTATTGATTTAGAGGAAAGGACGCCAACTCCTGATTTAGGAGCACCTTCTCCTGCTGCATGTTCCTGAATCTATTGTGTTGACGTGACCCAACAAGACTGTACATTTCCTTCGAGATTTGACAAATTCAAAACTTTGGGTAAAATTATTTTTTTCTGTTTGGAAAATCTTGCTTAGTCATCAGTTAGAGTCAGTTTCGAGAGCACTGGTTGTTTCTTCATAGTACTTTAGCTAATTTTAAATTAACTAGATTTATGTGTGTAATTTGATAAAGCAAGCGATGCTGTCTTTCGGCATATCAGCATTGGCTTTTCTGTTGTTGTTGTGGGTGGTCTTTTTCTTTTTCAGAACTTATTTAGCAACATTCGATGTTATGGAAAGTTTGTTATGATATGGTTCTCAGGTCACAGGAAGTCTCACTACAGCGCAGTTTCTTCAATTCTTGCTTAGAACCAAGAGAAGTTTATAAAACAGCAGAAAAAAGCCTTAAAAAAAGATGCACCACAGCAGACAGCTCCCAAGAGTAAGCAGTCAGTCACTGCTAAACAGGTTCTCACAAACCTACATTTATTATACCATCATTGTTATTTTTTATTTTGCAATATTTATTCATTAGTTTTAATTCACTAGCATTTTTGTATTTTTATATATGTAATCAGGTTTTTTTTCCATGGTAGTCATACTTTCATAGACATCTATCATATGATAAACACTTTTATGCACCTGAGCACATTTGTCCTTCCAAAACCTGTATCAAATTACCTGGTGCTCAGACATGTATCATGGAGAAATGTCTTCTGCCACTTCAGCTCAAACCTGCTCCGTAACAGCTCCTTACTATGAATTACTAATGCCACACACTGCTGGTGGAAAAGGTTTAAGAGAGCTCACATGCTTGAAACAAGATGAGCTAAGATAGCTCTGTTTAAATTGCTGATCTGAGCTCAATTAGCTTATTTTGTCAGGAGCATATTAGGAAGCACGCACAGAGAGTACTTGACTGCAAAACAACTTTGGGCAGTAACTTTTAGCAACCTGTAGTAATCTCTGTGATGAGAACCTGAAAGAGAACATCTGTCTGTGACTTTAAACAGTGATATTTCCCTAAAACCTCAAAAAGAAAACAAGGTAAGAGCTGTGATGCACCTCAGTTCTCAAGAATTCAACTTGAGAACAACTAAGCTTGTTGCTCTATTTGTTCAACTGTTAAACAGAAAAGTAGTTACTTCTCACAAGCTGACACAATGAACATTGGTGGCTTTACTACAGAGTTGTTCCTGCAAACCCATAATATCTCTGATATATATACTTTATTATACAGCTATTTAGTTAAGAACTACTAAAAACATTTTTGCTCTTGCATAATTTATCTATATTGACAGAACAATTCTTGGTTACATCTGAAACCACATGAAAAGAGTGAACACTTTTTATCCTTTCACTAGAATTACCTTTAAAATTCAAAATATTTTTTTGTTTCACACACCATCTCTACGATCCAGAAAAATTTATAAAAAATCAGGAAATGAAACTTTCTGAGAACTCATCTATACACCAGGTCTCTGGCTACATGCAAAGACACGTACTGCATTAGCACAAATGAGTGGAAGCAATTCACAAAATACTTTTGTCTTGGGATGTCTGCCTACATTTAAATCTTTTGGTCAACCTCAATTGAACCTAGCAGAGGTGCAGAGATTTCAAACATACTAGATTCTGGCAAGTTTCTTGAAAACAAGTCACCAACTAAAGGGGAAATGCCTCTCCTGAGTGAAGAGATGTAAAGTGTGTTCACTGTACCTGTAGACCATAAAAAAGCTGCAAATGAGAGAGGGCTGTGAACAGGGAAAACTTCCACTGGTGGTTGAATCTGTTAGAAACAAAGGAATCTAATAGTCAGAAATAAAACCATAGTAAACCAAGCTTTGATAAGCCTGCTACTTGCAGAACTATCTGTTTTCTGAAAAAAAAAATAAAAAAGCTTGATGAAAGGCTTTTTATCTAATAATTCAATGTGGTTATTAGACTTTTTTTAAATGCCATCATGAGAATTCTGGATAGATATTTTTTTTTTCATTTTTGCTAGATGAAATCAATCAAAGTCCTGAATAACTTTCTTTTTCTTTCTTTCCCTTATAAATCCAGTTTCAGATCTTACATGGATGTGCCTGCTTCTGTGATAATATTGATGGTGATGGTGATACAGACACAGAAGGTGCCCAGCTTTACTGTTAGCTCTTGCAGAGACTTCCCTCACAAGAGAAGGCAGTGAGGAGGGAAAGTGGTCTTTTTAGTTACAACTTGATAAAATATGGTAAAGGCAAACATGAGAAAATATGGGACACAACAGCAGCATTTTCGTTTCCATGAGGAACGTAATTCCTAAGCAGATGAAGTATTTTCTCCACGTACTGATACATTTAGAGTTGGAGATGTGAAGTTGTGATACAAGTCAATTATTTCAAGTAACAGATATGAGAAAATGCAGGAGCTGGCTGTACTTTCTGTACAAAACTGACCACCTAAGCCATTTTTGTGGTGTTGGTGCTAAGAAGCCAAGAACTGGTGGTAAAGAACAGATGGTATAGATATTGTATGAAATATAGCCTTTATTTTAAAAAACAAATGCAAATATCTAACTCAAATCCTAATTTAAGGAATGAGCAGATAATAGTTTCTAAAGAATCTTCTTATCTGACAAAAAAAACCATGGAATAAACTTTTAAAAAGTACTTGTAATTTTTAAGAGTTGTAAAAGGCAGAGAGGAATCACAGGCACCTCTCTCAGCAGTTCCTGAGGGGCTGCTGGTGGGATGTCATTCTCATACTTGGCAGCCCTTGCTTCAGTCCCTAAAGTATAAAACAAAATAACACATAGTGTGTGTACATCATGTTTCTGAGAATGGATCAAAAATACTTTTCAAAGGGTAATATAAGAGACAAAGAATGTCAAGTAAGCAGAAGTCAAAGCAGAAATGGCAAAACCCAATAGGATGTAAAAAAAGAATAAAGCACAAAATTGAACCATGGAAGTAAACCACAACCTTTTTCTTTATTATTAAAGAAGGGAAAAAATGAGCAACAGTTCTAGTCCAGTAACAAAATTAACATGCTTGCATTTTAAAATGAAAATAAAATGTCTTGAGTTCTGGCGGCCAACACTGTATTTCTATGTAACAACTAAAGCATCAGCAGCTGAATAGAGCAGCGCGCCTCTACACGTTATTGATGAAATCTGCCCACGTAAGGGAAACACAAGTCTTTCAGATTTTGTCAGGCAAGAACAGATATTTTAAAATATTTTCAGTTAAAATTCAGGTATTTTAAATTAAGACAAACTGCTTTAGGTGTCTTTTATATTTTAGGGTCTTCAGTCCACCTTTAAACTTGGGCAAAAATGCACTACTGCCAATTGTTTTTTGAGGGGAGAGAGGTTGAATACCGTGGAAGAGGAAGGCCACAGTTTAAAATCATCTATTGCATGAACTGACAGATTCTTTTTAATAGGAGATATGAAGACAGTGAGAGAACAAATTAAGAAGAAGCATAACACGATGGGTGAGTGACAGCCTTCCAGAAAGAGGCAAATACAAGTATATTCCAGTCAGGGCAACCCAAACTCATGGTATCCCTTTAATTGCAAAGGAAGCTTATGCAATATGTGAAGGAAGGAGATCAGCAGTCAGTGTATCTTCAAAAGTAAGGGGAAGTGGAAGCTCCAAGGAAAAGATGTGGATCCCTTAATTTCCACCTGCTTAGTCTCTACTGGGTACCTGTGAAATAAAGAATTAATGCTAAAGTTCCTTAAAAGAAGTATCTGTTGGTTTTGATGGCAGCATACACACCAGGCTTCCCGTATGTACTGAAGACAAGCCTCCCAGGAGAGGGCTTAAAAATACCAAATATAGTTTATGCTGAACATTTTGTTTGATTGGTTTTGAAGTAATTGTTATAGATAATGAAATTCAATGAAGTATATATGAGCCAATTGAAAAAGAATAAGACTAGTTATAAAACAAGAAGACATCCACAACTTGGCTAGATTCCAGAATGAAACAACAAATTTTCTGAAAGTGAAAAAAAGAAGAAAAACGGAAGAAGTTACAAACTGGAAAGTACTCATTAGATCATAAAACTTTTCAATAGGAAAAGAATAGCAGTTAAAGCCCTGGCTCCAGCAAATTCTTAGGGAAAAGTCCCACTGATTGCAGCAGACCAGAATTTCTCTGAAGAGCCATTCCATAGACCTGTCAGGAGTGATAGCAGGAGTGATGAAAAGAGGTGGCAAAACGACAGTGCAGATTGTGTTTTCTTTTTTTTTTTTTTTTTTTTAGCATTTGAAAAATAAGCTGCTACTATATGACAATTTGTTTACACCTCAAATGACCTTTTTTGTACTAAGGGTTTCCAAAAATTGTCATCCACTGTGCAACTAATGTTAACTGTAGTTGGATATAACTCTTTCCCCTCCCTCCCCCCTGCAAAAGATACTGAAAAATTACTATTTTAAAGGCTACTTTTGGAAAACTTCCCATGAGAAATACAGTGCACAGTGCGCATTAGTGTTCAGAGCTGCTTCTTGTACCATCTGGAAAATTGCATATTTTACTTTTGTGAGGAGTTTCAGACTTTTGACATTCAAAATTGATTATTTCAAAAGGAATGTTTACTTAATAGAAACAAATTAGTACAAGTAAAGTAGCTGAACCTTCCGCCATAAGAAATATACTAAATCAGGCTTTGATTATTATGTAAACTCTCTTAACCTTTGTGACTTAACTAATGTAGCACTCTAAATCACATCTTTATCTTAATGGATTTCGTAAACTGTTTTAACCTTAAACACAAAACAGTGTTAATGCTTTGAATTCTAATTGGTCTAGTGTAAAGAAGGACATGGTGTTTTTAAGGAAAGAAGAGAGTTTTAGACTGATGGGCCTAGTTTCAACACATTCTCTAAAACACAATAAGCCTTTGCAATGGAAAGTATAGAAAAATAAAGGGCTACATCTTAGCCAATAGGCAGACATCAGTGATTTTAATAGGGGCACACTGATTTACTGCAGCTCAGGATGTGACCCATAGCTTACATTTGTTTACACAAATAAATTAAAATATACAAAGACATATGAATTCAAACTCATGAGTAAGAAGATAAATACATAAAATTAGTCGAGTAAACACGATAAAACATGTGTTCATGTAAGATTAGACAAGTGGTCAAGGTAATGAAATGTATAAGGCAAAAATGAGTGTTTCACATAACCTTCAAATTTATCTTGTAAAACAAACCTTAGAATGGTTCCTTGTCAACACAGAATGGGTTTCACAAAGAGAAATGACAGAATATTCGTGTTTTTTAAGGGAAATCATAATCTCTTTTTTCTCAAATGGTATGATTATTTCATTAGGAAATATCTACTTCAACAAATATTTATTTATTTAGCTATTTATTTATTTATCTATCTATTTATTTATTTATAAAACCAACCAACCAAATAAAAAAAAGTCAGATAGTTTCCCAAAGCAGATCACTCCATGGCTGAGTGCTGGCTGCACCAGCTTGTCCCTGCTCAAAATAAGGCTGCAATTTTGAATTAAAAAAACAAGTGGTTAAATCTTCTGTACAACAAGGCCTAAGACACTAAGTATTGTAAAGATTTGACCTCCTTGCATTGTGAAAATCCATCCGCTTGCCAGTTGCAGGTGGGCAGTGAACTGCAGCTTGGGTTGCCCCATGCACCTGGCATGTGGAATCACAGGATGGGAGAGACCATGCTGGTATGCTGTGTGCTGGGGAGCTCGTGGTAGGAAGACATGTCCACTGTACGAACTCAGATCACCTGATCTCCTCCTCTGGTCAGGTTCAATGTAACAACACGACATGCATCTTTCAGTCATCAGAGCTGTGCATTTTTTCCCTCCTGCCAGGGATGTTGCTCCTACAGAATTTCTGCCCTGTAAAACTCTGGGCACAACTCTTAACTTCTTCTGGGGTCCAGATGTTTCATGACAAAATAAAACCAAAGTGTGAAGACTGGAGTGGAACGACTATCATTCGGCTTGTTCAGAGCTTGGTCTAATTCAAAACATGGCAGAGCAATACATTTAAAAATCAATCATCATCACCAATAAAAAAATAACACTTGAACATCAGGGAAATGAAAAGCACAGGACGGAAGGGATGGTTCCACACTATTGGTTTCTTGTGGTGATGCTGGCTTTGGTTGTTCTGTCCTTCAGTTGTTGCTAGCCACCTCCGTACTACCCTTCCTTAGGGGACACATGGTGAGGTAAACCAGAGGACCAGGCTTGTTAAAAATAACTCTGCAAAACCCAGTTATTTTCAGTTATTTTTAACTTAGGGCTATTTTCTCACCAGTTTATTCTGTGCCTTCATAAACAATAGCACTGGCACAGATGAGGAGATGGCCCCAGGTTAGGAAAGAATGGCTTGGGACGGGAGTATGCATCTCTTGATGCTGGCACTGTGGTCAAGGCATGTGGATATGCAGTCTGAGTGGAATGACCATTCATGAGCAAAACATAGTTTCATCAGAATTTAGGAACACCTATTTTGACTGGTAGCGTACCAGTGAAAATTATTTTATTTTATTTTATTTTATTTTATTTTATTTTATTTTATTTTATTTTTAGGGTTTTTTTAAATTTCAGGCTTGAGAAAAAAGATTCATATCAAAGTACAACTCTGCACTTTCTGTGAGAAGTACATGTGAAGAACATTTGCTAAACACTAGGCTTTTGGTTGCCATAGAAATAGTTTCCTAACAAATGGAAACTGGTCAATCCTTGTGTTATAAAATTAGCTGTACTCAGATTGATTCTTCAAATGATAACTCTTTGAGGGAGACACTGATAAATCTCGATATTGGTACTAAATAGGTGATATAGTTTAGACAATTGCCAGCTTTGACTGTGGGCAGGTAAAGACTTAAGTAGTTTAGAGTCTTTGAGCTCTCCCTGAGGACTAGAAGAAATAAACTCTTCCTCTCCTGTCCCTTCGTGTTGAAGAAGAAAAATATCAGTCCAGTCTAACACAATATTGATGGATCAAGAGTGTGAGAACCAGATAAAAAGTGTTCAAAGACAAGACAGATTAAACTGACCAAAGAATTCGAATGTCTCTACATGTTAAAGATCAGAAACCAGAACTGGCACAAGACTGCTTTTGAGAACATTGCTGAAGTTTAATAAATAGCATGTATATCAGGATCTAACAATTTTTCAGCAATCCACACAGTGCACCACAAGTACTCTTACCATCAACCTCTGTTTGCTAGCAAAGAGGCTTTTAGATTTAACAGAAATTCACAAGAATGACTGGAAGAATATGACAACCATTAAAAAAGCAAATGGAAAGAAAAATTGCTCAGATTAATTTCCATCTTTTCCAAAGAAACACAAGACTATAGCTGGAAATGATGATCTCTTTCTCCAGTATAGCACGTAGCTTGTTTAATAAACATATAAGAAGACAGCAGACAGGAAACTCAGCTTGCCACTGTGGACTAATTAAATGCTTTGAACTACAGGCAATATGCACACCCAAATTACATACTGTAATACTCACAATATTTTACCTGCTCCACAATGCAGAAGCCAATTATCCTTGGCAAGCACCCTCATCATGCCTTCCAGCTCCCCATCACTCACATGTAGAGTAGTGCCACAACAAAAGAATGCAGTCATAAATTCTATAAATCCTTACAGATGAAGATCAAATGGAAAAAATGCTCCATCTTTTGGAGCAAGTAAGATTTTGAATACAGTAGCATTCATTGGCTCAGAGGTGTTACAGGTACCCCTCTTTGCAAGAAAAAATAGCTAAAATTTCTGTTTAGATAGACTTACGATGCTTGTCGCTCTAATAATGACTTTTTGTTTTACTATAGAGCAATCAAGTGAGGCAATGGGATATAGGAATTACATTAATTAAAAAAAGTGAAATATCTAACTTTTTATGGACTTTTCTTGTACATTTGTACAGAAGCTCGGTCACTAGTTGGTGTCAGCTGGGTTAAATACATATATGATAAAGATTCACAACTAAACTTGAAATCTCTAGTACTACTTACTGCAGAACACTGCATTAAAAGACAGTGCATAATCTAAAATATCCATATTGCGACAGACAGAGGAGCAAAGAGGGGCAAATGACTTGCCCTAGCCTGTACTATTAATACATACCTTGTCCGTCTCACAACTGGGACCAGAAGACAGGTCTCTGTAATGCAGTCCAGGATTCCGCTTAGGAATCACACTGCCCCAAAAGTGATTAAAAATGGCTTACAGGTACCTTGCTACTTTTAAAATTTTCTATTTTCCTTCATAAAACAAGAATAATTTGGGGACACAATTTGACTTGTAGCTCTGGTTGCATGAGAATCATTTTGGGGCAAAATTTGACTTGCATCTCAAGCTAATGTGGTAGTGACGACAACCTCTCAGAGAAAATAAGACATATCTAACACAAGCATTCCATAACGCTGCACCACCAAGGGCTGTGATACTTAAATGACAGTCTTCAATGTACTGAAAAGGGCAAAATGTTATGCTTGGGAAGGGAGCAAGTGTTCCATATACATCTGCTGAAATAAATAAGAATATAGTAGGTTTTCAGATGAGGCAGCTAAGGAATCAAATTAAAGAATTAAGATCTCAGATGAGGCAGCTAAGGAATTAAATTAAAGAATTAGGATCTGCTTACTTATTGTAAGAAAAACTTTACTGTTAGCAAAACAGTGAAGTAGAAGAAAAAATTCCTAACAGAAGAAAATGTGAGAAGAACACAATGTCAATAGCATTCAGAAGGAATATGATATACTTGCTGGGCTGCCTGTGTGCTAACAAAGGCCACAACTTGGTGATATAAATACAATTAGTGGCTTACAATAGAGTCATCAGCCAGCAGTCCTGTGTCAGGCCTGAAAAAAAGCAAAGTTTGGGCAAAGAAAAAACCATGTTGGTGCCACATAGACAATTTTAAAGGGGGCTGTGTAATTAGCTCTGACAGAAAATAAAACTCATTACTAGGAAAGCGAGGACATAAAGAGTATAAGCTTTTAATCAATAGAACCAACACAACAAAAGTCCTTCAATGTTTTGGCTATGTAGCCAAATGTGATACAGAAAGTACATGCTGAAAGAAGAGCATTCCTAAAGGAAGCTTGTTCTCTGTTGTTCCATGGAGAAATTCAAAGTGCAAGAAAACAGTCAGTTTTCTCAATTTCGTAATATTTTGCTTAAGTTCTGAATTATCATTTCATGAGAAACAGATTAAACTTACTTCAGCAAAATTCCTGACATTTGCTAACATCTGGTTTTCTATTTAAACATAAAATGATACTTCTATAATATAGCACGTAAACAGACATTGGCTGTTTGATGGGATAAGAGCACATTGAACTCAACAATGAAGCATGAGGCCAAAACCCAGGTGTTTCATGGAACCAGGGACTGTATTCAGCTAATGCACCACAAGTATAGCTCCTACCCACTGAAACTGGTCCTGAATCAGATAATTTGAGATAGAAATTTTTATTATCTTATTACAAACTCCCAAATTATTTAGTCCTAACACACACTAGGGCATAGCTAAAGCACATTCCATGGGATTGCCAATTTGTATTTTAAATGTTTCTGGAAATTTACAGACCATCAATACCTAAAGAAAAAGGCTGTCATGGAGCAGCACCAAACTGCTGTATTTGACATCATAACTCCCACAGATGACTGCTGCAATGGGGTATGTCCTAAGAGCCTCATATTTGGTGATGTCGTGAGATAAAACTGAGGTTAGTCTTCCCAGACCCTTGAATTTACTCATAGTTTCTCTCCTACTTCAATACAAATTAGAGCAGTTTTGGTTTATTCATGATTTGAAATAATTCAGATTACTCCCATTTACTCTTTCAGATAATCAAATAATTCAGCTAGTATCTTTCACAGCAGTTTCTTTTTAGTGTTAAACTGAAATCACAGCTCTAGCTGTTCCCAAAATTCAGCAGCAAATTTAGGATTCATTACCTTATTTTCTTCCTGCTTTTTACACAGGCCATTGGTTTATACTCCCTACACATAAACTACAAACAACTTCACTTCACTACTCTACTTTGCAAATCCACATTGTGAAGCACTGTACAATCTGCCCAGATTAGCATTTTTTTATCACTATAAATCACTGGTGTAATGACACTTATGATTAGAGCTCTCTAACATGCATAAACATTCAGACCGCTCACCCAAATTCACCCCGTCAGCAGCAACAAAGTGTGCGAAGCCAGTCGGTGGTGGGACATTGGAGAAGAATCAAATCCTTGCCCTGTGATGTCATTTAAAGATCTGATACCAGAGAATGGTTTATCAATGTGCACCTGTATGCATAAATTCAGAGTCTGTCTTGTCATGTCTTACTAACCCAATATATAAACCTCCTTTACACAAACACCTAATTACAAATCTCCATGAACATCCACAAGTAGTGTATGCCTGAGATTAACATTTATTTCTCCTTTTCATCGATTGTAAATGTCCTTTTAAAATTATTCTTACTTCCATTATTTAACTTTTCTTTTGACAAAAAACTGAAATAAAAATTCTCGCCAAAGAAATACTAACTATGCTTCAAGTTCCTGCATGCTAACCACAACATGCACAAATCAAGGCCTTCATGGGAGGCTATGTCTGCTTATTTATTTGTTAAATGGACTAAAATGAAATAGAAACTCTAGCACAATTATACTTTTCTGATTGCGTATGGTGCCTCCTTGACTCTGAAGATTCCTAACAAACCAGTGCATCCCGCAATATAATTAAAAATCCCAAACAAATATTATGACACTAATGATGTACAGAATAATGTCAGCCAACATCCTCTGGTAAGAAAGTTGAAAGAGTAAGGGAGAGGATATATACAATGTCAATAGACTTCAAAGAGCCTGCCAAGTTCAAATGTAAACAAAAGTAAAGCACTAGCAATAAAATTTAAATTAGTGGTTTGCAGTGATTTCATCTAGCAGTCTGATGTCAGGTGGGAAGAAAACAAGATACAGGCAGAAGAGTGAAGCACATTTGTCCAAAGTCCACAAGAAAGGACTGTGTTGTCCCCATAAAATTAAAATTTTTAAAACCCCCAAACAAACAAATAAAAGCAGTATCCAGGGCAGGATGCTTATTTAATTTTTAAGAGCTATTACTCTGTAAGTGGCAGTGTATTCAAATATTTCTTTTTTCTCTGCTTTGTCTATTGGAACTTGCTGACACAAAAAGACATTTTTGTTACAGTAAATGTAGTCCCAGGGCATTAATAGAACAAAGAGATATTATTGATTTAATGCTTTTTTTTTTCAGTTGCATTTTTAATGTTCAGGAAAAGTACCTAGGAAAAAAATAGTGTTTTATTATTTTATTACCAAGTTAAACAGAAAGAAGACCTTTAAAAAACTGTGTGGATGTGAAACATTTTTTCTTTGTTGAAAATACTTAAAAACTTAAAAAATCTGTATACTATGCTTCTGCTACTATTTCATTAGAAATTGAGGGGGGGGGAAGAATGATTTACTAGATATTCTGGTATTCTAACACTATCACAAGTCACAAATAAAAGTTAAACATGTAGTTTTATGCTTATAGTTTTCTTGAATTCAGGGTGAACAATATTTAATGACAGCACAGCCCTGTTCATTATTAATCTTTAAATCAAGTCACCAAAGAACCTTAAATTGTACAACTGGCTGACTATGGGGCAAGTGCTTTCTAATTTTTCTCAAGATATTGCTGAAAAGAACCTAGATATTATTGTTTATATCGATTAAGTGCAACGCATTTCAGGCTTCAAAACCTATTGCTTTTGCTTCTCATATTGTTAGCATTGATTTGCAGAACCTAATAGTTCAGGCTTGCACAAGCAAATCTGTAAAATAAATAGCTGCTGTCATGAACATGTGTTAACCTGCTTAGAGAACATCTATGACACATAACTTGCCGACTTTGCCTTCCTGCTGTCGGTAGGAGAGCTGTAAAAATCAATGCAATCGCAGTAAAAGTAACAAGATCGTCACTAAGATACAAAGAAACATGCTTATTAGATGCTACTTAGAAACAATTTCAGAGCTTGAGAAAAAAGGTACCCAGCAGGAGCTGCATTGCCACAGGATCTGGCAAGCGGTGGTACCAGCTGACACGACCCAAACGGTGACTTACATCAAGATAATAGATAACATAATAGATGTAAAACTCCAGGAATATATGGATATAGATTGGAACTTTGTAACTCATTCAGTCTCTGTATGTTCACATTATTCATGACAGCCCTCTCATGGCTACTTCAAGTGTGTAAAAAATAAACTATTCACATTCGGTTGCAAGTACTTTGCAAGCTGCCTCTTCCTTATCTCATTCCTCACTCAGTCATTATTTTCCCTCATTGATCATATTTCTATACCTTTAAACTGACACATTTTCCATTCTCATTGAAATTGTGTCTCTAAGTTCCCCACTGCTATGATGCATCCAAAACCATGCTAAGAATGAGACTACTGCTGTGTTGGGTGCATTGTTTCTCATGCCAAATAATATTGCCAACGTTGTTTTTCCCTCATAATCCATCACATCACTTCTTTCTTCTGAATCTACCCACCTCTGGTGTTCTGACCTTACACTACAAATAAAAAGCGCTTTGAGACACAGACCACCAGTTATAGCTTATCAGTACAAGCCCTATGCTAGGCTTTGGGACTCCTCGGTGACACAACAGTACTGACAACAAAACAAAAATGAAATGTTGACACTTTCCTTAAGTTTGGGAATGTTCGGATACATGCGTCGTCTCTAATCCAATAAACAAGGCTTCTCTTTCTTGTTAAACCAGTGACAGCAACACTCAAGGAAATCAGAGTGAAGACTTAATCATCTTCAGAAATACTAAAAAATCCCATTTAAAAAAGTTCATCATAAACTGCAACTTGTAAATAATGTTGATACTAAAATATTTACTGTACTTCAGACTTCAGCCAGTATCAGTGAGTCCCGACCCTTCAAAATTCAACAGTTGACAAAAATTATGGTCTATCTTTAGTATTTTGACATGTTCACTCAGAAGGTCCACCTGACCTCATGGGCTCTGTTACCGCCTTGTTATAGCTTATCGTGTAACGGAGGATAAATATTTGACATCTAGATTTAAAAATATTCTAGGACACTTTATTAAATGTTAACCATATTCTAGATTTAAGAATCTGCACAGGACAGAATTGGTGGAGGAAACAATGTACTGCAGTTACATACGTGGTTATTATTTGTCAAAATTTGTGTTTGCTTTTGTTTTTTTACAGGATTCTAAAAAATAATATGCAGATCTTTCACTACAAATGTCAAACCTTTAAGAAAAACTGAGTGTTTTTCTAAGAGTTTGATTCTGAAAGGCCACAAAACAGCACCATGCTGTTGTTTTTCAAAACAGAACTGATACCAGAGATATTGCATCATGAAAAAATCCAGGGCACTTGCAAGAGTCACCAATTGCAAGAAAGCTGCTTTGCAAACTTCCCTGAAGGTGACTCTGCTGTGAAGGCTGCACGGAATGGCAACCACTCCATGCAGCAGTTCAGGCAGGAGCCAGCGGGCCACCAAAGGCCACATGAAAGGACTTTAATCTTCTGTAACCTTGATCGATGTTGGCTGACTAGTCCCAGGAAACACAGTCAGGCCTCTGCTTCTGTGACTTACGCGTTTATTACAGTATACATTTCCTGGTTAAATTGATTAGGCTGCACCATACATACTACCTTGTGTATTAATAATGTACGCTTAATCTGCAACTTTATCACTGAGGTACATTTTATTACATGGAGTGATGTAAATACAACCACTCCCATTCCTGGTAGGTCTTATGCTTTTATGATATCCATAAAAATATATGCCTGCATTGCGCTGTTTTGAGCAAATATATCAGAAATATGAAAGATAAAAGCCAACAATGAATTGATGCTTTGCTATCTAATTCAATAATGCACAAACAACCATACTAAATATTACAGATGAAGGCAGAGTCACTCTAGACTTATTTCAAGGAGAGTTCAATTACAATAAAACTACTGTAACAATGTACACTGCAATAGTTCTGGTATAGTCTAAGGATTCTAGGTGGTAAATGAAATCAGGCCATGCACCAAATAAAGGAATACAGGTAATACCACTTGTATTGTCCTTAGCTGAGTTATTTCATGGAGCAGAATATCTATGTACAGAAAATTTGTCATTAAAGGGTTTTAGGCAAATCCCTCTGGAGAAATATAGAAAATAAAGAATGTATCACTGTGTACTGTCTCTCTCTCTCTTTTTTATTTTTTTAAATACATATCTCTCTTGTTTCCAAGAGATTTTATGGATTACTGAGAAAATAGGTACGATATTGATACAGTATCAGATACATGATACATATGGTTATGCTGAAGAAAGCTGTGAAGATAACTAGGAAAATGAAATAGGACCTAAGCAAGCTTACAATGTTTTACAGTGAGTCATATGTCCTTAGTAAACAGGGGCATTCTGATTTCAGGGAAACCATTGCTCTCTGAGAAATTAGTTTAAAAAAATTTCACTTAAGTGAATTCACTCCCACTCCTTAAGGCTAACGGAAATTTGGTCATCTTCAGCAGCATTCAGCTATACATTACCACAGTTAGACAGGCACAGACTGTTTCTTTCAGCTATGTTTTTTAGACTACCTTATATCGCATCCACTTTTAATTCTGAAAATGGGAACTGTTTCACATCATTAACATGTGGATTTTCAGAGGTCACAGTGACACATCCAATGTCAACGAAGGGGCAGGCATGTGGAGTTCAAAGATCCTGTAAGCAGACTGTTGACTCCGAGGCTTTAGAAGGAAAGGAGGGGTTTTTTGATCACGTGTTAATGTTCTAGATAAAGGAAATTTGCCTCTTCCCAGACGATATTGCTGTATAATACCCTAATTAATGGCTTTCTAATTTATGACAAATTTGAAGGACAGGTGTTCCTGCTCTGGCAGGGGGATTGGACTAGATGATCTTCCAAGGTCCCTTCCAATCCCTAACATTCTGTGATTCTGTGACAGAATTCTCACTCATTACACAACCTCCCAAAATCTTTAGAAATCATAACATCCCTACGTGTCTTTATGTGCAGAATTATAACATAATCATAGCCTAAAACAGAGAAACGTGACATCCTATTGATGCTCTCTCACTTGAAGCCTATTTTTGAGCATGTATTGAGGCAAAGAGGCATTACAGTTACCCAACAGCAAAAAAGGGATAAAGCCATAAATAAGATTAAATGAAACAGTTACAAATTTGATGGAGTTAAGCCAGAGATGTTGAAATCTGCTTGCAGATAGAAAAACACACCTGATTTTGATTTGACATTCTTTATACAGAGATAATAGATGACTCTGACAACTTTACGACGATACTGGTCAGTTATAGAAGATTCAGATACAGCAAATAAAAAAATAATTCTACTGTGTGTGAAGGTGCGTCAATCACTACCTTTGCAATCATGAAACAGATTTAAGACAACTCCAGCTAACAGACTTGGTTTTCTTCCCCACAAGAAACACAAATTTATAGGAGTGTCTAAAACTACCCTCTCCCTTAGAGACCAAAGTATCTACGAAGAACAGTCCATCAACATAGTCATATAGATTTCAAATGCCATAGAACCGAATCGCAAAATATAGTCGGCCGTGCCGGTGATAAAGCTCAGACAATTTACTCCCTCTCGTTTAATTTTACAGGAAAAGGCTGTTCTCTGGCCTGCCTGCAGCAGCACAGCTCGACCACCTATGCAGGCTTCCCTCGGGCTGCGGGGCCGGGGGGCGGAACCTGCCACCCCCTGTGCAAGGCCACCGGCTGCCACTTTTGTCACTTCGCTCAGGAAGCGGCTGGGGCCTGACTCCCGGCAGCCAGGGACAATTTGGTTTGGGGATCAGTGCCACCTGCTAGTGATTTCAGATTTTTTTTTTTTTTTTTTTTTTTTTGAAAATCTACTGGTCACACCATATTTTTATCAAGCCTGGTTTTATTATCCACGTGTAATTATTCCAAGTGATTCAGCACACAAATTAATTTGCATGTGCTCGGTGGCCCCGGCGCGCCGGAGCAGCGCTGAGGCGTCAGGACTCCTTTCTCCAGGAGGGACATCGCGGCACTACTCGGGTTTTGGTTTCCCCACCGCAGCCCGGCGGCAAGGCTGGATTTTCTGCTCCGTGAGGGGACGCGGAGCGGCGGGGGACGCCGGCCCCGGTCCCTGCAACCCCGCGGGCGGCGGCGCCGCGGGCCGGGCCGGCAGCCCCTCCCCCACCCCCCACTGACGTCAATGACATTCTTATCGCGCCGCCTGCGACAGCAGCCGCAGCCCTCGGGGGCCGCTCTCGCGGGGCGCTCCCGGCCGCCGCCAAGCTGCGGAGTGGAGCCGCCGGCAGACGGGGCGGCCGCCTGGCTCCCGCCGCCCCGAAGGGCTTTTTCCTGACGGGGTTGGAGGTGGCGGGGTGGGAGGCGTGTTGCTCCTCCTGGCAGCTGGCCGGCGATGTCGGGCGCGACGTCCCAGCCCCGCCGCGTCCGGCCTCCCGGCGGTGCCAGGCACGCCCGCCGGGCCGAGCCGAGCCGGGCCGAGCCGGCGTGAGCGCGGCCCTGCGCAGCGCCCGCTGGCTCTCCTACCCCGCTCTCGGCGGACCTTGCGCCGGCGGAGCAAGGAACGGGCACCCCGAGGAGCGCACCCGGCAGCCAGGGAAGTGTTGTTCTCCTAAAGCCACACGAGGTTTAGAAGTGCGGCTTCCAGCTGAAGTGTCTGATCCAAAACATTAACCCCAAGGCACCAAGCCTCTTCCCTTTCACGCCTGTTTCCTGTCACCCTCAGCATCTTCGTTTTCCGTAGTGTTAGACCTATTCGCAGCAGCACGAGGGAGAGAAAGACCGGGCACCTGACGGTTTGTTTTTGCATCGTAGGCGGTGAGTTTTGAGAAATGAGATTCCTGCTGGAGCGCTCCGGCTGCTCGGATCCCACACCGAACGCTCAGCGCTGAAAACCGCGCGGAACGAAGAGGCGGCAGCGGGGAGGTCAAGGCCGCTGATACGCAGGCGGGCGCTGACGTCAAGCTGCAGACGCATTGTAAAAGACAAAAAGGACAAAGACCCGAGATGCTATGAGATTAAATCCATTCCAAGCCTTAGCTGGTGGGAAAACCGTGGTAGAGGAGGACAAGCGATTAGTGGGTCAGGCTGGTTTGGTGATGTAAAGTCTAACTGGATTTGCACTGAAATCTCCAGCATCCATGTATTTAAATGCTCACAAGGTGTAGTGTGTCAGTCTCGTTTGTACCTCATAACTGACTCAGCTGATTGCTAGTTTTCCTCATCAGTGAAACGACTGTTCTCATAAGTGTTTTTCCTGTCTGCTCCCCTATATCCATGCCTTTGTGCATCATCAGTACATATATATACACACAAACACCTAATGTATTCCATACATACGTGTACTGTATGTACAAAATCCAACACAGCAAATTTTACAAAATTATTGCAATGTATGCCCTTGTCTCTGAAGCGAAATTCCCTTTTGAATGAAATATGTTAGCACCAAGATTTAAGACCCGGGTTTTCTATTTACTGAATTCCTGGATTTTTTTTTTTTTTAACAGTCAGATACGTGCTATCACAGTGTTTGTACATGTATACACTGTCTATGCTTTACATGAAGCAGTAACACTCCCACACACCAAGAAGGCAGTGCAAAATCACACTGTGCCCTGGAAAAAATAGTTCAGAGTTACAGCTGTTGGCCCTGTGTGTGAATTTGGCCTACACAGTGGGAAGTGGCACCTTGATGGGTTTGCAAAGCACAATAGACTGGGGAGGTGCAGACACAGTTGCTAGTCATGAGGTTTTTGCACGGTTTCATCGTAGCACCTATACTTGACAAATATTGTTATTAGTTTTGAACATTTTTTCTTCAAATGGATGGCTATGCACAGACAATGGAATGGAAAAATGATACGGAGACATACTTGTTCCCTTCCTGCTCAGTAAGCACATCACTCATTTCAGATGCCTTTTTTTTCAGTTACAGAAAGTAATTTCCGCAGAAGCCGACAGGACCCAAACAAGTTGAACTATAAGAGAAATTAGTGGAAATCTAGTAACATTTTTTTAAAATCTGATAATCATGTGCTATTCCTGGTTATGGTGGCAGCTGTCTTTTGCAAGCATGGAAGAAAACATAAGGGAGAAAACAGAAAAGCAGATTCTGTCTCATATCCACATTACTCAAAATAGGTGGTTCTTCTCCAGAAGGTCAGATGTGTTATAAGCGTATCCTGCTGCATCAGAAGGATTAAGCCACAGTTGGCCTTTGCTGAAAAATGACTGAAAAAACTGTGTCAAAAATGGCTTAATCCATTCACAGACAACTTCCTAAAACCAGGACTAAATTCATTATTTTTTTCAAATTAGCCTGTTGTTGTTGTCACCCTTACAGATGTAGCAATAATGGTGTAAATACAGACCAACCATCAGATTTGTCAGTGAAAACGACTGCTACAACACCAAATGGCATTCTGTGACAGGAGTCCTGTCATTCACGCCGCCTATATAGTGAGGTGAAAGTCTAGTGAAAACAAAGCTGAAAAATTAAGTCAAATCTAGGCCAGGCCTGAAAAGGCATAATCAAATCCTGTTTGCTGAGGTGGCTGTTTCAAATCCAGACTGGACAGTCAAACCAAGAACAGCAAATGAGATGTGACTGAAATGGAACCCAGCTTTCTACTCATTAAAATACACTTGAAAAAAATGGTTAGGCTTCATGCATACTGGCCAGCAACAGAATCCCAGAAAAAAAAAAATGCCTGAATTGTGTTTATATTGAATGCAATAATTTTAAGATACACTAGAACTGGCAGCTTTGAATGGGAAATTTTACACCGAAAGTCCATCGCTATAGCCTATGATGAATTCAGAGTCTCTGACAACAGGAAAACAATATTTTGCTCTTTGTGTATAGATTTTGAATGAAATCAAAAGGTTATCGTGATCTCTGAATCGAAGCTTATAACAAACAAGTCTGATTGTGTAACTGTTTTAAATGGGATAAGAATTCTATTTGTCTAGGATTAGATTCCATTTAAGATCATCAATATAACAGCAAAGCTTGCCAGAAAAGAAGTTTTACACCATATGAAGTGTTTTGTCTCTGCGCTTGCAAGAGTAAATAAAATCCCTATGACTGTGACATTTATAAAGGTATACTGAGACCATCTGAAAAGATTATAAAATTGACTTTTCTTATTCGTGTATTTAAAAAAAATAGACTTATAATGTTTTTCTGAATCCAGTATGAAGTTATTAGAACATTACTGACCTGGCAGATACCTACATATACAAAGTTACTATATATACTGTACCAGGCTGGGATATGAATATATGAATGTATTAAAAAGTAAAAGTCAAGCAAACTTAAAGTTAGAAGCCATTTTTTTTTCCTTTTTTTTCCCCCCTACGATTAGTAGCCAGATGAGGCATATTTCCTCAAATGTAATTTTTTAGCTGGATATTTTTGACACATCCAACTAGCAGACACATGCACAATTACAGTCACTGATTCACACTCTTTGCCCAATGAGTAGCCTAGAAATTCCATTCCCATTTACAGTCGTGATGGACTACAGTTGGTTGTGCTAACATTTCCAGATCAGAGGAGAGCCTGACATTTACTCTCAGCTACACATTTCCAAAGTATTAGTAACACTGAAGCCATCTTTTTGCATTACAGGAGTTTCTGAAATAGCAAGAACTGGAAATTGCAGTCTTAAAATATGGACAGATAGATATAGTGGCCATGTAAGTATCATGAATAACATTATCTTCATGGAGAAAGCCTTTACAGAAAAATACACTTAGCAGAACCGCTGCCCCTGCCCCCAGCCTTTTAAGAACATTTCCTGTTTCCAGCCTCATCTAACAGAACAGACCATATGGAGACAAGTTGAAGAACACTGTCTCCTGAATTGTCTTCCTCTGCTAAACAACATGTTAAATGACTGATTAGACATGGGGAGCTATCTTTTCTATGAAACAGTTCAAACTTTATTTTACTATGCCAATTACGTAGACTAAAAGCCTTTTTTAATGAACCTGACTGCCATCTGGTAACAGTCCACCCTCTAGGAACACAACATAGAGCTGAGTTTGAGAACTGTTAGAGGCAACCATGTGTAACCAGAATTTGGCTAGTTTGGACTTTACACATGCAGTATGTTTTGTTTAAAGCTATGTTGGCACTGTAGCCATGGATGTGATCATAGCATGAGCAGATATAGCTGAACCAGCTTTAATCTGACAGCACTTACTTCTTCATGGGCTTTTTCTTCTAGCAATCTTTACAGTCCTTCAATAAAGACTAATTAGTCAATAGTTCCTACAGTATGACCACTAAAGAAGCCACTAGCATATGGCTTAGTTAATATGAGGGGAATTTTTAAAGTAATCACTTCCGTAATACATTCCTGAGGTATTTCCTGTTTCTTTAGCATAGTAATAAGTTCTCTAGTAGCAAAATTCACCCACTCAGATGTAATACTACCCTGTTCATTATTATTAAGGAAATAAACCTTTTATTTTTATCATATTATGATATGATTTAAATACTACCTTAATTTATTGACTGTCATTTATGTTTTAATCTGGCTTATAATTAGTTTAACTTCATATCTAATTTACACTTTTATAAGATAAACATTAGTTGCAGGAGTTAATTTACAATGCTGCACAGGGAAAGGATAATGAATTAGATTGACAACTTGCTACTAGTATTTTAATGTAAATATTTGGGAATAATTTTTAATATTTAGTATCAACTAAAACTTTATGCATGTGGCCACAGCTGCTCCATTAATTCAGAATATCATCATAATGGGGATAACATCAAGACATTCCTGGTACAAAAATGTCTGCTCCTACACAAGATCAAGCAGAATCTTCTTAACTGAGTGGATTAAGGACTATGATAAAAACCACAAAATTTTCAATTCTGTTAACAGAAAGCAAGAGTCATAGAGTTGTGCAAACCTGTCTGAGTACTATGGCTTGTATTTGGTTAAGAAATTTTTAAAAAGTCATACGCCAATGTTTTTAACATTTCAAGTGAAAGCTCTCCAGTTAGAACTACTGTCTCCTTGAGTGTCTCTTGTCATTTCCCCTGAAGTCCCAGAAGCAAGTCTGGTAAATTCCTTGTTGCAACTCTTCCCTGGCAGGTTTCTGCTAGGAAACACTTTACAATATTTAGGACTACATTAGGCTGTTCACGTCTGATGCCCTTTTTATGAACAGTAACACTGAAGTAATGTCTACTGGGTGACTCTCAGGGTCTTGCCTAGACAGTCAGGGGGTTAGGGCGACTCACTGAGGTGAGTTGCCTAACATAGGAAAAAATGGTCTTTCTATGTGAACTCCTGGCCTGAGAGCTGAAGCCCGAGTTTTAGGCACTTCTGATCCTTGAGTGTTTTGATCCCAGTTGCGGAGAAAGTGTGCTAGGTACAAGTTGATTTTCCTGCTGTCAGACCTGGAATTACTCTTTTGAGCTGAAGATGAGTCACGTTGCAGAATGTAATGCAAAATGCATGAGGTCAGAGAGACAATGAGCAAATCGGAGGCTGTCCCTGTTGTCTGGTAATGAGGTCACTTCTAGAGAAGATGTTGTGCAGGGGCATGTCCTAAACTACTCCTAGGGTCATTTATTCATTTCATCTGAGCATGGACAAAAGACTATATGTGGAGACACTTGCAGAACTTCCTAGTACACAGGAGAAGAGCTGTTATTCTTGCTTGTCTCCAGGGTTGTGTGACCCTGGCTGCTGTCCACTCTGATTCACTGCTTTGTTCAGGCTCCATACTTGGGAGTCTGCACATCATAAAAGCAGAACTTAGGCACTTTAATGGGTGATCTCAGTGTAGCCCTTAATTTTTAAATGGATACTCAGGAAAATGAATAGGCTTTAATGGACAAGTTTCTCAGCAACCTGTTAATGGAAAAGAGATCTACTTTCAAATCTGTCTTTTCAGTTAGACAAAAGATAATGTACCACTGATCAGAGATGTCAGAGGCTGGATGAGGTGTGAAATGAAGGTGCACGTAAACCGCATCCCATGGTCGTACCAGAAGCCACATATGTCCATTTTTTTTTTTCCATATTCATCAGTCAATGGGCTGCATTCATAACAGGAATGAGAAAAATGTCATAGAGAAGAGTCCTATTTTTCTTTCTGATTCTTCTCATCTCAATCCTACGAACCAAATCACCTTTCACTCTTTTCAGTTTTTTGCTGTTCTTATTGATTCAGTAAATGCTGCCTGCGGTCATGTACAGTTCTCGACTAACAGTGATGGTAAGTGACACAGCTTGGCTGAAAGGAGAAGAGGAAGAACACAAATCTTGAAATCCTGTCTGTCTTTCCAGTAAAACAGACAGTCGGGTGAAATGGTAATGTAGGAACTTTCACGGAAGCAGCATAATGTGAGACCAATTTAAAGATAAGAAGAGCAGATCAATGTTGGGCTGCATATCAGGTAATCAATGTGGAGACTGATGATGCCTCTCCTGTTTTGTTTTTAGACTGATCACTATTCTAATTTCAAAATGTGTGAGTCTATTTTGAAATCAAGGCTGTACTACACTGCAGTCCTAAGGAAAAGTAATCTGAAGTGCTGGATGTACTTTATATGCAGAGGTCAGCCCTAAGCTGCCTTTTAGTCTCTATGCACTTTGATAACCTAACCAAATTTACATAGAAAATAGACTGTTAAGAAATTAAAAATCATATGTAAGGGCCAAGTGTTGTAGTCTACACACAGCAAAACAACTACAGCTATTTCCTAATTGTTGATTCAGATGGTTAGTTTCAATTACATGAATATTTTTTCCATGAATGTTTTTAACTATGAATGTACTTCTCTGTTTAACTAACTTGCTGGTTTATGAGAGCTTACCTATTCGACTGTCAGGTATCAGTCCTGAAATGCAAACCACAAGGTACACATAATACTGAGCAAAATGCATCTTTTCATGATCCATGGTAATTAACATTTTTAAATGACATAACATAAACCACCGTTTTGCAATTGGTATAGTCAGGGCAAGTAATTGTTTAAACATCCTAGGCAATCCTGAAAACTCTTACGTTTGTCATAGTTTCATTGTATAGAAAGCCTGAATTTTTCAGACTTTTATACGGTACTATGCAGTAGTCAAATGTAGAGAGTATTCTATTTTGTACCCTGGCTTTACTCACTTCCTAAATATGAGAAGATACATGAACAGATTATGTTGTCCAAAACCATGTCAATCCTCCTCCTGCTGTTCTGCATTGAGAAAGTTAATCACTGTTTAACAAACACACCAAACTTAAAGGAGCACTAGATAAATATTTCACTTGGAATCTCTAATTCAGTTAGAAAATTTTTGCAATGTTAATTAAAGGTCTACAAATCAAGATGGAGAAAGCATTCAGTAAGGCTTAACACATGTATCCTGTCAATAACAACCTTTTGCCTAAACCAAGGAAGGGGGCTGAACTGAGGGCACAAATGCTATTCCCTTCAAAAGGGAAGAACAATTTAGTAGCTATTTTTTCAAATTACCTATTGTAAGCAGGTATTTTTTCATTATAGCACATGACTGTGCTGCACAAACTGTGACACAGAGAGCTAGTTTTTTCATCTAATATTAGCAAATATGGCCTCCATTTGTGAATATCAAATGCCCACAAACTCTTATGTGCAAGGAAAGAAACTGCTGCTTTAACTCTGAAATTGGCAAAGTGACTGTGAAAGGCTGGGTGGAGAAAAGACTCCTGCCTCTCAGATTCTCTGCCTGTTCACTGCACATGTTGTTTACTACGGGCTGAATGAATTTCAGTCTGAATGCAGTTTGTGCCCTGTATCTCACAAAGCAATATGACTTTGTTTTGATTGTGGGTCAGAAGGTTGTAAATGAGATAACTCTCCTTTTAGCTGTCAGGACCTAGGTAAGGCCTTCAGTGTTTAACTAAAAAGAGTAGCTGATGTAAATATAGCTATTTTTCAAATCTGTTTTATTCAGGAAAAATATTATTGCTCATTTAAAAAAACAATATACAGGCCTCTTTAAAGTACTTTATACAGTAGTGATAGGTGCTTGGTTCAACTCCACTGAAACTGATGATTGTCAATCCTTTATTCAGGACATTTGTTGGAAAATTGTGAGCTTGTTTTGCAAACAGAATAGCTGAAACTACCTAAAATAAAGGATATCTGCACTGCTAATTGGTTACTGAACTACACTGACCAGCTAGAGGGACTTTACGGGAAGCTAAATCTGTATTTGCTCTGGATTACACAATATAAATATTTCTTTTTATCTGCTATCTGAATTCATAGAACATAGAATGGTTTGAGTTGGCAGAGGCCTTAAACGTCTTCTAGTTCAACCCCCTGCCATGGGGAGGGAAACCTTTGGCTAGACCAGGTTGCTTAAAGCCTCATTTAACCTTGCCTTGAACACTTTCAGGGATGGGGCATCCACAACCTCTCTGGGCAACCTGTTCCAGTGTCTCACCACTCTCACAGTAGCGAGTTTCTTCCTAATATCTAACGTAAATCAACCCTCTTTCAGTTTAAAACAGACAACCCTCGTCCTATCGCTACACTCCCTGATAAAGAGTCCCTCCCCATCTTTCCTGTAGGCACGCATTAGGTACCAAAAGGTCACTATAAGGTCTCTCCAGGCTGAGCAACCCCAACTAATCCTGTCCTCACAGGAGAGGTGTTCCATCCCTCTGATCATTTTTGTGGCCTCCTCTGGCCCCTCTCCACCAGGTCCATGTCTTTCCTGGTCTGAGGGCTCCAGAGCTGGACACAGTACTCCAGGTGGGGCCTCACCAGGCAGAATAGAGGGGCAGAATCACCTCCCTTGACCTGCTGGTCATGCTCCTTTTGGTGCAATCCAGGATGCAATTGACTTTCTGGGCTGTGACTGCACATTCCTGGCTCATATTCAGTTTTTCATCCACCAATACCTGCAAGACCTTCTCAAGGCTGCTCTCATTACACTCATGGCCCAGCCTACATCCGTGTTTGCGATTGCCCTGACACAGGTGCAGGACCTTACGCTTGGCCTTCACAATTTTCGCATAGGCCCAACTCTCAAGTCCATCAGGGTCCCTCTGGATGACGTCCCTTCCCTCTAACATATCAACCACAGCATACAGGCTGGTGCCGTCAGTGAACTGACTGAGAGTGCACTCAATCCCACTGTCCATGTCACTGACAAAAACGTTAAATAATACTGGTCCCAATAAGGATCCCTGAGGGACACCACTCGTTCTGGTCTCCACCTGGATATCAAACCATTTTTGGTTTTTTTGTTCACTCATGTACTCATGTTTACTTTATCCCCTGCTGCACTCTGTCAAAATCCCAGACACAGGAAAGAATAAAAGGCATCTGGATTTTTGAGGACATCTCCATGCAGTGGTACACTGTACAATCTGGTTAGGCCCTGGAAGAGTCAGCAGGGCATGTAACACTTTGCCTTCTGGACTTTTGAACAGTTTAAAGCATATCAAGAATGTTACTTCTTACTGAACAAGTATTTATTCTATTTTAATTCCATCCTGTTATTCAAAAAAATCTTTCTGTTACAGAACCGGTATGAGTGAGACATACACTTACATAGAGATATACACACTTCAAATAATCTATTATTCCAATGCCATGTGACCTACTGGTTTCCATCTGTAACCTTTGGTTCTTCTTGTTATGTCCAGCTGCTTGTATTTAGAAGGACTTTTGTCTGTATGAATATAGATGTTTAGCTTACTACAGTGATATTTGTTTATCATACTGAAAGACAGGAGGCTAATATTTAATTAATTAATATTTATTTATTAAATAATGATTGATTATATTTTAAATGTAATAAAATGAAATCTCTAGCGAAAGACTGATAAGTCCCATTTCACAAACACAACTTAACTGGGAAACCCAAAGCTAATCAAAACAGATTGTGAAAGGTGCTGGACAAAGACCATGAAAAATATGCAAGAAATTCCATTTAATTAGCAGGGTATTGATTTCTGCTGGATTTAAGATGCTGAGCCATGAATGTAAAGAATATAAGTCAGGCCCAATAAGATGCAATGAAAACATGGACTAGAAAATTAATTCAGTTAGATTTACGACCTCAGAATCTTTGCCAATAATTTTTTTCTCTCTTGCCACGTTTTTTGTATACGTGACAAAATCTGAAGGGGTTTTCCTGACATTAAGCCACAGACTTCATACATTTTAATAAATCATGTAAAATGTAGCTTGTTATTGAACAGTTCCATATATTTTCCTCTGTCTGATTGAATAGGTTTGTGTTAGTTTTTGATGGAAAATTGTAAAGTGTAAAGAGCTTCTAAAAAGTGAAGTTTTGCAATTATGATTTACTTTATGGTTAAATTCAATGCCTTTTTTGTTACATATACAAGTTTTCACTTACAGGTCCTTTGGCACTGCATTTGTAATATAAAAGGCCACTTATGCAAACTACAGTTAAATCCACTTTAAAGCTACTACTATGAATTAGGTATTATGTCTATCGAGTATGTGTATATATGTGAATCACACCCTATGTCTCGTCATGACAGTATTCTGAGGCTCAGAAATTCAGTCTTTTGGACAAACTTAGAATCATAGAATCATTCTGTTTGGAAGAGATCCTCAGGATCATTGAGTCCAACCATAACCTAACTTAACTCTAGCACTAAACCATGTCCCTAAGAATTTCATCTAAACCTCCAGGGCTGGTGACTCAACTACTTCCCTGGGCAGCCTGTTCCAATGCCTGACAACCCCTTCCGTGAAGAATTTTTTTCTAATATCCAATCTAAACTTCCCCTGGCGCAACTTGAGGCCATTTCCTCTTGTCTTATCACTTGTTACCTGGGAGAAGAGACCAACATCCTCCATGCTACAACCTCCTTTCAGAACTTACTTCCTTCTGCATGCAGAATCTTTGTACATAAAAGCAGCTGCCAGATTGAGTTTGCAAATTATTAGTGGACAGAGAAATTGTGAGATCTTCTATCTGTTTTAAATCTGACACATTTCAAGAAAGACCTTATATGGTTCCTTCCTAATTCAAATTATTCTGATTTAGAAATGCAGATACTGGAACTGAAGCAACCAAAAGATATCTAATGCTTACTGTCCTGGTTTCAGCTGGGATAATTTTCTGCCTAGTAGTTGGTATAGTCCTGTGTTTTGGATTTAGTATGAGAAGACTGTTAATAACACACTGGTGTTTTAGTTGTTCCTAAGCAGTTAAAGACTTTTCAGCTTCTCATACTGGCCTCCCAAGGAGCAGACAGGGAGTACACAGAAGGCTGGGAGGAGACACAGCAGGGATGGTTGATCCCAACTGACCGAAGGAATATTCCATACCATATGACATCATGCTCAGTATGTAAAGCTAGGAGAAGAAGAAGGAAAGAGGGTTGTTCGGAGTGATGGTGTTTGTCTTCCCGAGTAACCACTACACATGATGAAGCCCTGCTTTCCTGGACACGGCTGAACACCTGCCTGCCCATGGGAAGTAGTGAATGAATTCCTTATTTTTCTTTACTTGCATGTGCGGCTTTTACTTTATCTGTTAAACTGCCTTTATCTCAAGCCACGAGTTTTCTCACTTTTCCCTTTCTGATTCTCTCCCCCATCCCACTGGGGGAAAGGGAAACATGGGGATGGGGAAGTGAGCGATCAGCTGTGTGGTGCTTAGTTGCCTGCTGGGGATAAGCCACAACACTCTTTTACTTTTTTGTCAGTGAAAAATTAAAAATTGCAAGCTCAATCCTTGAGTCACAGCTAGGTGTGGTTTGTTTGTTTGTTTGTTTGTTTTATGAAACATTACGTATAATTCATTAGTTGTGTTAAAAGAATTACTATCAACTTTGAATGAAACACCATTCATATCACTGCCTGGAAAATCTGATTCATAGTGAGAGGAACCCCTCTTCTGGTTGAAGCACAGAACACAACACATGGAAGCACTGAACAGCAAACAGGGAGTTATCCCCAGGCTGGTCTTCAGTCCTAGGGGGGAGATTTCACCTTTAGGAAGCCATTGATATTCCTATAAAGAACACATCTAACATAAGTCAGTTTGTATGTCTGCTTATTCACACCGACTATAAGAGTACTGTAAAGACTCTTGACAAAATAGGTATCTACATCCCAGACGTCTAAAGCAAGTAAGAAAAGTGCCATCTAAGAAGTCTATTGTTACATGTAAAGCTCCCACCTCCTACCCCCTAATTTGTCTGCAAGAGGAACACACAGTATGCTGTAGCATACTTCGATGGTACTGAAATCAAGTATGCCATTGATATTTATTAGCTTCTTTCAACACAGTTTCCAAAAGGGTTTCATGTGGATATATTGAGTGAAACAAACCATATTTTGATAATCACCTTCCACATATTCACATTGAAAAATCACTGCAAATTTTAAGGCTACCATGATTGCTGTTACTTCTAAGAATTTGAACTTTTGATTCCTGTGCTGCTTCACTTCTCAATTCCACAGTTTCTTACTTTTTTGCTAATGTATTTTCTCCCACATTTATGCCTCAGGGTGAATTCTTAAAATAGTAAATGGAAGAATTTTGCTCTTGCTATTTTAGTCACTTGGCTTTACCAAGTCCCTTTTTATCTTTCCCTTGCCTTTTTCCCCATGTCTTGTGCAGTTGTTCCTTTTTGCTACACTTTTGCTTTCTGTGACCATGTCTTTCCACAGTTAGTCTTACTGAAGACACTTCTAAGAAGCTTAGCAACATAAACTCTCCATCTTAAGTGTCTGTTTCTGGTTTAGGATTGACATAGTTTAGTGACACTGTGTCTTCCAGTCAGCTAGTTTGTTACAGTGGTGATCAGGTCTCACTGAGATAGTCAGCTGTGCCATCTTGATGAGGTGATGGGGTTCTACCTGTCTGCTGTGTTGCTCTGGATACTCCAGAACACAACCTCATAGAATAGCATCACCAGTAGGATTTCTCAGCAGGAAGGATCTGCACAAACTACACTTCGAACATTCCCCAGAAGAATTCAAAAAGCTTAGTAGCATCTGAAAGGGTTTTCAGGTCTTTTTGTGTAGGTTAAGAAAAGTGTTTGTAACGTATATTCCTTTTTGGCATAGTACTGTAGTGCAACATGTTTTACTAGGATTTTATATGCCCCAAGAAAGCACCTATGCATAGTTCTGTGCTTATGTGATGAAATTCATTGCTATGGAAATATCAAAAATAGTCTCTGACTAAGAACAGGAAAACCTGTTCAGACAAAATAGTATCCAGTCTCAGTCTCCGTTCAACAGTCAAAATGAATTGTAGCCATTTTCATGCTTTATAGTGGCTTAATATCTTTCCTGTATCATTAAAATGTTTTAGCCACTTACATCCAGTGCATGCAGGACCCATCTCACCCAATTCAACACATAATTTGGGCACAGCAACTCCAGCAGCAGCTCTGAGAAATCAGATTAAACTAAATTAGATTAAACTATCCTTACTATTCTTTGCCTTCTCTTGCTTCCTTTGAATTTCTTGGCACAGAAGCATTTTCCAGATTACTTGCAGCACTGACTGCACATCCTTACTTCTAAATTTTAGAACTTCAGATGATTTATTGCTTCTGATGTGTAGAGTGCACTTTAAGGATTAACTGATTGGAAAACTTCAGATTGGGGAGAATTTAAAAAGAGCAACAGTGTCTTGCAGCAGAGTGTGTCTTGGGTCCTACTGTCTGAGGATCTGCTTCTCCTGCTGGAGAAAAGCAGCTGACCGCAGGCAAACAACGGTGGGAGAGAATTTAAGGTAGGATCACTGTGTGCTCACATGCATGAATAGCTTCTCTTCTGGATATCACCTTTTCTTTTACTGTCAGAGATTTTACTGTGCTATAAGCTTTCTAAAGCTAGTCCCTTGGAACCAAAGAAACAGCCCTATTTTCCAGTATCTCCATCTCCAGGTAAGATAATGGACTTCTGGATGACTTCATTGTATGAGAAAAATCCCATGATTAAAAAATGGGTGTAACGTCTACCAATAACAGAATTGTCTCATGGAGAGTAATTTTAAAACATCACCCAAAATTATCCCTTAAATGAACACATTTACAAAGGATTATGATTATAATTGATCTGAGTATTTATCTGCCTTCCCTTCCTATTTATTTAACTACCATGAATTCAAGTATGATGGCAGAACATTTGTAACGAAGGATGCTTTTCTCTTTATAGAATAGATTTAAATATTTAACCCTCTATTTCCTGATGAACCCTATACACAAATGCTGAGATTACAAGATGAGTTCCTAGGAAAATAACATTGTACAGAACTGACAAGATTAGGTCTTTTAGAGGGAAATATGGATATTGTGTGAGGCTAGATGAAAAAAAAACTACCAATGTTAACATATTCCAGAGCCTGAAGACACAAAGTATTGATCATGGCAAAGCCACACTTCTCTCCTCAAAATTGCTGAAGTACCATTTCTTCCTTGAGTTATAAAGCTATTATACAATTAAAAGAAAAGAGCTGTTTTGAGAATTCTGGAAACATTAAGATTTTGGTTTAAATGATAAATTGTCTATTTAGTAAGAGTCTGTATGCTTTAATCAAGAGGCAAAGCAAATGCTCTTTCATTCTGCCAACACAACGTAGAGAATGCAACTACTTGGAAAATTACACAGTGTGAGAACACACGGATTAAAATGACTTAAAAAATATGAGGTCAAATAAAGTATGTTCCCATAAAGATATGAAAGACTGAGTTGCCATAATAATAACTAAAATGCCACAGAGTAAAATTTTCAAAAGCACTCATATAGCTTACAATGCCAGTCCTATTTTCAAGTTAATGTTTCTTTAGAAATAATAGTGTATTTTATGAAGGAATTATTTTTCTCTTACACACCTACAAATAGTATAGAATTTACTGTCCTAAACCAGAAATTCAGTTCAGAAAATTTCTTCTCATTTCCTGAGGGCTTGTAACACAAAGACTTCACCTCGCTATAGCTACAGAACTCAATGACTTTCTACTACATTTCATTGCAAAGAGTTACTAATGAAGTTAATCATGACATGGTCACACACTGGTATATAAGGAAAAAAATGGGAAAGAACTTAAATTAAAACCAGTACAGTAAGACAGAAATCAGAAAGTTAACATGATACAACACCAAAAGTCACCAATTAGAGTCACCACAACTCAAATCTTATTTAATGAAACAGATATAGGGATATGAAACAATATAAGGTTATTATTATAAAATGCATGTTTCAGTGAGACTTTTTGTAAATAAGTATTAAATTTAGAAACCTCTGATGGTTTAATGGAGGAATTTTAGTGATATTAGTTCTTCTTACCTGTTATAGTTGCTTTGTTAATAGATGGTTGGTTACACATTGGTGATCGCCTGTTCAAAAGGAAAAAAAAAAGTTATAGGCCTGAGAAACTCACAAATGACTGAATCCTTGAACAATATAACAGAAAATACATTTCCTCAGAAAATTATTTGGGACTGGAATACCCTGACATTGCCAAAGAAAAAGTTCATTTGGAACAGATATTTCTTTCTAGTGTAGCAGGCAATTCACGACTGACCTCTCTGCAGACTGAGAACTCCAAGAAGAGAACATTTCAGGAACTTACAAGTTTATTAAAAACCTGCTGAATCATTCCTAGAGCTTATACATAGCTCGAAGCTTGATTTATACACATAGTTATCATTATGCTAACAGGGCTTACACTTCCCATGATCTCTGACCTGAAAGATTTTTTAAATTATTTTTCACACATTATTTTGCATATACCTTTCACAACAATCTCCAGGTCAAACAGTTCAGTGGACTGTTTTTGCCTGTTGAAGAAAGCTAGAAGTTGCTGGACTGACACAGCTGCGCAGGGATATGTGGACGACTATGAGCAGGGGCCACATAGGATTTGCATATTCCAACCAAGGGGGCTGGAAATATATCTTACTGGCACTGCATATGCAATGGTAGGCAGCTGTCTTTGGAATGGTAATTACTTCTAAGTTCTAGAGATGCACATTTGCACATTTTGGGTGAAGGAAATTACTGCACTACAAAATCTGCCAGTGTAACTAACGTTAATGTTAACTGTGACGCAGTAACACAATTGGAGAAAGATCATATTTATAATCATGACCTACTGTGGATAAGTGGGATGTCATCTTAGATGAGTTAGGCAGAGTTCTAGGTTCAGATCACGCTAGCAGCTCACAATGAGTGTAGCTGTCTGTTCACTTTGATTCATTTGCAAGATTCAGACTCTGTCAGAATGGTCATCTTTGAATGATCTTTGACATATGACTAATTTATTGAAAACCAAATAAATTGCACAAAACCACTCCAAGTTTATGCAAGGACACCAATGCAAGAGCAGTTAGTAGGCAAGGGGGCTGTTGTATCAGGTATAATAAACTTATTACTCATCCACATGTTTTATGCAGGTTTGGTGGCACAGAATGAAATCTGTAACATCTAATTGTTTTTCTTAGTTTACATTTAAAAACTATCACTGCGAAAAGTCCAGTGGCCAAAAATTGACACTCACTTGCTGGGTGCCCGATCTTGTAAATTGGTTAATGCAGCAAAGTTATTCCGTACAGTACGCAGGCTGGCCAGCACCTGGAACAGACAAAATGGTTTCAGTCTAAATTTCTGCACAGGAGAGACTGATTTATCTCTGCTCCACTATACTGAAAGAAAAAGGAAAGGACATTGCAAAACAACCATAAAAGGTTTCCAGTGTTGGTTTGTCTGAAGTATTTGACCATTATTTAACAATAACATGTCTGTAATACAAGGGCAATAGTTTATTTCTTTTCTTTTTTCTTTTTTTCCTCATAAACAAGTCATTATTTGTTTAAAGGCAGACTTACTTGAAGAGGAGGAAAGTTTTTCACAGAATACTACTTAGTTCTTTAAAATGACCATAAAAGCATTTGTGTTTGGAACATAACAGCCCATTGAAGCCTAATACTTCATGCATTAGACATGATTACAGATTTTTCCATTTGTGCTTCAGCCCCCACAAGCCTCAAAGAACAAAGAGAATGAGATTGTCTAGACTGCCAGGAAAAATAAAAGTGGGTGCTTTAAGGGGTGCAGTTGATTTGGGGATGTGGCGGAGAAGGCCAGAGTAAGAGGTAGGTATAATCTGAGCAACTGGAGAATGTCTTTGGCTCTCACAAGCTTTGCACGTTGGGAAAGATGACATAAATTAACTACTACTTTTCTGAACTTGATTTCAGGCAAGACAGGAGCTAATGGAGGCAGTAGAAGAGTGTCTTCTTGTTATAAGTGGTGTAGGCACTCTCTTCTGAAGGCATTTGGTTAAATGCAACAAGTTTTGTAGGATTGAAGGATAATAAGATGCACCTCTCTGAGTAGGGAGAGGCAGTTCACCTGATGTCAGAGAGGAACCAGGAGTCATTTGGAACCAAACAGGCAATGGGAGAAGACAGCAACACTAATCACTGGTGTGTCTTTGCAGGAGTTGCCCATTGTTGTTTCTCAGCCCCAAGTAGGCTGGTTCCCTGGTGAACCTGTCCTTGGGAAAACAGAGGTGGGAATGGGAATTTGGGTTCCAGAGGTCCGAGTTGAGAAGGGGAAAGAAATGTGCAGAGCTGCATGTTGCTCAGGGCAACATGATTATGAGTGGAGGCTAAAGAGCCTTGCTGGACCCATGCTCAGGTCCCTGAAGACCTGCAAGGGAGTGTCTCTACCGTGCCCATCACTATGCACATTGACTAGATATTTCCACTGTCTGAAATTATTAATCTCTCCTTTTTCAGGAAATAGAGACTTGAATGGTTGATTTATATGTCCTTCTATTTGTTCTTCTGGCAGGTGAGATAACTTTTGTAGTTCCAGGGGTGAAATGTTAGGCATCTGCCCTGCATCCCAGCTGCTTTAGCAAACAAACACATATTTTGACAGTTTCTGCAAGTGCAAGGCATCCTCACATACATAGCAATGAATGTAAATGTGACAACAAAAACATTTGCTACAGTGGAGCTAAATAACTGAATTTATTGTATAAATGTATTAATATTATAGTATAAGTACATACAATAATTAAATTTTTCATTACAATTTGCTTTAAGTGACAGTTTCTCTGTCCACAGAGGTTTCACTTGTGCTTAATGTTTTTACAGTTAGATTTGTAAGCAAAAAGCAACCAGTCACCTGCAAACCTCTTAAGGTTTAATCCCTAAGTAAATAATACTGTTTTCAAAATCAAGTTATATACAATAATTTGCAAGTGAATTAAAACCTTCTTGATGATAAAAATAACTACAGAATTGGTCCTTATACTTCAAATCACTCAAACTATTTTATTTTGAAAAGAGAAATTCTGCAAATAATTAAATTACAGCACTTGCTATATATGACAATATAGGGAAGTGCAACTGATAATATCCTTGTGACAGATTTTTTTTAAATCTTAGCTTACGAAATTCTATTTTGGTAAAAATAGTAAATTATCTTGTCCTAGGGTCAGATTCTATGTGGGGGACACAGCATGCCACCCTGCTTCCAGTTAAAAAATGCAGCCACACTACCATGGTGATGTGCTGAATAGTAACTGAAATTCTAAAATTGGAACTATTACCATGAAGTGGCTCATGATCAGATGAAACAAGCCTCCTGATCAATTGAAGAAAATACAGACAATTTGAAATAACTGGAACATGTGCTCCTCATGCCATGATATACTGCCACCAGGAAGCCCTGAATGGATTAAAATGGTACTCTGGCTGTTTGCAACACAAAATGCATCTACATGCTGAAACATTGTTCTAGGAAGACATTACAAGGGTGGTCTGTGTGATGTGTAGACATTGTACGGTCATGTGGGATCCAATTTGTGAAGTCCTGAGTGAGGCCCTACACTGCTAATGTAACTCAGAGGGGTGGGCCCTGTGCTTGGCTGCAGATGCAGTCTGTAGGCAGGCCCCACTGGGAGATGGGATTTTGCATGTTCAAATCATTTTTCGATAATGGTTACGTTTTTCCTAAGAGTCTAATCAGATGTCACTTCCCCTCTATTAGGCACACTCTCTCAACTGCATCTCAATTGCCCTGGTGTCAGGGAATGTGACGTGATAACTCACCCTTGTGAGTGCTCTTTCTCCTGTTCAATGCAAATTAAAACAGGTTGATTTAAACCACTGCTAACAGGGGTTTGCACTGAATTACTAAAAGCTCTCAAATAATCAGTTAGGGAACCTGGTGCAAGTAGCAATAACATTAAACTGTCGCTGCTCTAATTTCTGAAGCATGTCCATCAACACAAACAAGAATATGAAACCACCCTTAAAACAAATAGGATGTTTTTTCCCAGGAAAAAAATATCCATAAATGGGGTGTAATATTTTCTGTTTTTCTAGGCATACTATAACCTGTCTTATTTATGTGACATAATTTGTAATAAAAATTCAGATGACAATGAACATGAAATCAGCTATTGTAAATATTATTGGATTGCTTGACCACCATGCAATTTCCATGTTTTCTGTCCTCCAGAGTTAGAGTTTTGACGTTTTCTGAGGAACTAAAACCAGAAGTGGTTTTACTCATTTTTCCTCTTGCTTTTCCTGTAATTTTTTCTCTTCCGTTATTGTTGAAGTATATTTAAGAGATCTTAAAGTACTCTTAGAAAAGGCCCTGGTTTAATAGTTTATCTGCTAATAAAAGATGAAGGTATTCTTCATATTAAAGATTTGATAAGCCAGTGTCTTATAAACACTGTATCTATTTTAAATATAACTAAATCTATAATAACCTATTAAATTAATATAGTTTTGACAGCTGATCATTAGACCAAAGCAATCTGCATATTCAGACTGAGGTTGGACACCTTCTTTTTTGAGACTGCTGTATGACTCACCCTTTTTCTTTTCATTCACCTTCAATCACACATGAGTTCTAGATTTCTTTTTCCCCCCGTAATTACACTGAGTTAATTTTCATTTCTATCTATTATAGAGTAAAATCTACCATGAGTTCAAGAAATATCAATGTTAACTTTTCATACCTAACAAGATAGCTCTATTGCTAAAAACTGTGGAGTTTTGATCTAAATTATATAGAATTTTGAGTTGATATTATATTTTACACAACAGAATCTGAATGGAACAAACAAACAAACAAACAAGTAGAGATGGTTTTGTAAAGGAACATTAGTATTCTGGGCAAAACTTGCATCTAAAAATTACCTTGTATTGAATGCATAAAAGATGTCCAAAAGGAGAAACTGTAATTATAAAGAGCAGGAGAATAACAGAGAGCACAGATTTGTCTTCCTCCTGACTGTCTGCTACAGTATTTGAAAAGACATCTGTTGAAGGTGTTTATTGTGTTGTTGCACTTCAACTTTTCAGATAATCAAAAAGCATTAAAAAAGAGAGGTATAGATAACAGAGTGGAGGTTTACGACTTTCTGTTTAGATATTATTTTCCCACTTCAAGCAACCATAACTTATATAATATTAACAAAGGAAAACAACTGGCTTGGCGTTTGGCCTCTACATTGAAAGATCATGTGAGAAATATTGCAAAATTGTGCCTACCTGAGCAAATGGTGTTACAATCAAGTCATCTCCATGTCTGAAAAAAAGAGCAGAGTTGTAAGTTAGGTATTACAGAAAACTTATCTCACTGCTGTAACAGAAACAAAATCAGGTTTTACAATGCACTGTAGGTAACTCCAGTTTTATTCTTGACCAGTTACTCACTAGCACTGCTTTACATATCGTTTGAAAAGTAAATATCAACTTAGTTATTGCCCAGCTGCCTGGCATGTCTATGGGATGGCTGATGAACCAGCTGATTTCTGGGCAGGTGACCGACCACTCAGGACCGATCTGCAGAGATTTCATCCCAAAGAATGGTGGTGAAAATACCAGAAGTGACCCCACTGAGGTTTACCAGGAGGTTTGTGAGCACTGGACAGGTAACTGCAGATGGCTGGGCAGCGCCTTGCAGACAAACAAAAGCTTAGTAAAACTTTCAAACTGAGTCACACCTCTATAGCTATAGGGCGTGTGACCGAGTGTGTGCTGTTGCTGTGGTAATCTCAACCACATCATGGGGTGACGTATGGGCAAGGTGCTGGGATGACGCACTGCAGGGAGAAGGGAAGAAGGAAAAGAGGGGTTCCCTCGCTTCAGCACCAAAAGCTGACACTTGAAATGGTTTCCAAAAAATAGAGCCTTGTAAATACAAGTAAGATGAAAGGCTGTTGATCTTAAGAGTAGCACCTGTAGCACTGAGCATATGGAGTCAGACTTCTCCAGGGGACAATGGAGAGAGGGAAAACTTGGAATTTTTAGTTATCATATCTAGTATATGGCAGCAATCAAGATGAAAAGAAGTTTTCCAAAGACAAAAATCCAGTATGACTCTGTTTTTAATTTCCCTGTATTTTCCTGCAATGAATTTATTGTGATTAGCTACAAGTTGCAGCTTTCAGCAGAAATTACCGTTGCTTTGGTGTATTTTAGTGTTATTTGAGTTTAAGCACAAAATACGAATATTTAACAATGGATTTCAAGTCCATGAAAATCTAATCAGAAAAAGGATTTCTGAAAGTGAAGAAATAGAATTTTATTATTCTTATAATTTATATACTGTCCACAAGACAGTAATGTTTTTGCAGGTGTTGCAAGACCTAATAAAAAAGCAGTAAGTACAACTGGAGAGCCTGTAAGAATGAAATGAACTTCACCAATATTCATAATTATCATAATGCTTAATATCTGCATAGCTGTTTTCATTACCATCTCTTTTATTCCTGTTAGTTGTAATAAAAAATGGGTTTTTACAGACTCTGTGGAAGAAGTCTGAACTTTTAGCAGCATTTTGGCAGGAGTGGTTGGAATAAGGTGTTGTGTCAGGTGAAACCACAGTCCTAGCCTGGCTGGCAAGCATTTAAACCTGATCCTCACACCCAACCAGATGAAACATGGCACTGTGGAAGAAATATGGAGGCTTTAATTGTCCAATGAACCCAAATCCAATAGATTATTACAGACATTGTCAATCAGCCCAGAGCATTAATAAGGCAGGTAATGACCAGCTGGGTTTAGTATCTCTTCACATTTTCATTGGGTCACGAAAATATCAGGAAATGCCCTAGACTATCATTTCTGATCAGAATTGCTTAATGAGTTGCACAGCTAAACAAAGGCTTCAGCAGAAGATAAGCCACATCCATCTTCTCTTTTTCTCTCCTGTTCTCCAGTTAAACTGGCATAGTGTGAATATGTACATTCCCTCACTTCTAGAAAAACTATGCTCTTTATCTTCAAATTTTGTGAAATGGTATTATCTGCTGTGTGACAGCTGGCTTACCTGTTCCTCAGTGAAATCTGATCATTTTTTCCCTTTTATAAAGAATATTTTTACTGTTTGCATATAGCTACTCCATTTTCTGTTCTGTTTTGACACTTAGAAAGAGGCACAGCTCTGTAGACAAGGAATCTTGCATTATTAGTCATCTGAATGATTTCTGAAAAGATGGAAGAGCCCAAAGCTTCAAGTAAATTATTTGCCAGTCTTCCTCACGTCTACCCACTCTATCTGTTACTCAGGTTCTTTCGGCAAAAAAAAAGCAAATGAAGAGTTGAGCAAATTCTTAGTAATGAGTGTGTTTTCTAAGCAATCCAATTTTGCACAGAAAAGATCTAAAATTGATATGTCACCCTCCCCCCCCCTTTTTTTTTTTACTGATCTAGTTTAATTCCCATATTTGCAATGATGAAGGGGCGGAATCCTGGAGATGAAAAGTTTTACAAGTAGCAGCAGCACTGGACAAGAACAAAAGAATTAAATTGTTGCTACCTGTAAATAAGCCAGATAGAGTAGAGCTAGCTCTTTATAGCATCACAGGTATCTGTTAATGGCAAACACTCTGAATGCCCAATGTATGACACAGATTCACAAAATATCCAACAGTGCTTCAAATTCCAAGGCAACTGTTACAATATAGTTTTTAACTGTCAAAGTGCAGATTGGCAAAACTGGGAAAATAGGATGGTCCTTTTTCTAACCATTTCCTGTGGGCTTCCCTACTGGAGATGGTACTTTCTCGCTCTTCCGTTCAGTGCCCCTATTTGTCACCCCTTGAATGCTCATGCACTTTTAAGAGGCAACAGATACATGTTTCTGGGATTTCTGCCCAGGAGGTTTCCTTTTTCTTTTCTATAAAAAAGCATTACCACCCTCCTCTAATTTTCAAACAGCATTCTACTTGATCTCTTGCTGGACTGCATTTCATTGGAGAACACTGATAAAATACTGTAGCTTGTTATCTTCTAGAGAAGGTATTACTAAGTATTAATTTTATGCACTGAAATCAACTCAGGATTTCATCTTCACTTTTCAAATGCTCCTTGTTTGCTCAAGAGCAACAATTCCAGAAATTATCATTATTTTAGTGAAAATGTGATACTGAAAGTACAGATATCCACAACTTTCACAAAGCAGTTTAGCACACACCAGACTCACTTGAACAGAAAAGCAATTGCACAGTGTGATGCATAATCTTTAATCCACATTGGGCCAGGAAATCTGAAAAAGGTGAGAGTACTCAAAAAGCAAGCAGATGAGTCTAAAGCGGCTGTGGGTTTTCTTTTGTACAGGAGAGCAAGAACATATGATTCAATCAAAGTGCCATCGATCCACAGTGTACTGGTGTGTGGTAAACACTACAATGTATGACTATTCTGCTGTTTTCTTTTCAAATGATACAGAACTTGATACATGATTCTGTCTGGCTTCTGGACAGACTAGTGCCACACATCTATATACAGAAGCAAGGAGAGGGAGTGTAAAACCTGTGCAATATATCACAAGCATCTAAATATAGACAGAACTGTTAACCTTTAAGGTTAGAAGAAATTGTTCACATCGGTGTTAGACTCTGTTAACTAGAATCCCTGGCATACTTGTTCATGCCTTCATTTTTCAAAGGAAAGACAGACTTGAAAGCAGAATAATTTTCACATAGCCCACAAATTTTAAATGATCAAATCTACCACCACCAAAAAAAGACTGCTATAGCACACAACAGTCCACATGACATGTATTGCTGTTGCATAAAACACAGGCCAAATTTCCATTAGCAGGCCAAAGATTATATAATGCATTGCGAGTTATTTACTCTGTTAAACTGATAAAGCTTGGCCTTCTGCAAATTTTCTGGGTTTTCCTTCTTAACCTTTCCTATAGGACATGTTTGAAATTACCTTGTAAAACTTATCATCGTACCCTCCCTGCAGAAGAGATGGAAGTCCTAAGCTAAATCAGAAGTTAGATGAACATTTTCATCTGACTGTTACCAAATAAAAAGGACAAAAATTTTGCTTCCTTTCCTCAAGATTGGCATTAATTTGTCTCTTCTACTTCAATGAAAGGACAGTAATTAACTTTGCCCCACTAAAAAAAGGAACTTAGAGATGCATGCATTGGCAGACAGAGGAACAGGCAGGAAGATTAACACAAGGATAGATAGGGTGACTGCATAACATTTATTTCTTAATTAAGTTGAGATAATTTAATATAATAATCTAATAAGAGGAGTAGCTAGAGAGACATTCTTCAGACCTACCAGGATAGAGTTAAAAAAGAGAGGATTTTTTTTTAATGTGGTCAGAAAAAGTCAAGACATCCACGAAGAAGAAGGGAGTCCTAGACCTTTGAGACCACCAGAAATGTGAGTGTGCTCTTGCCAGTGTGGATCTTTGCAGGGAAAGTCTTGAGTAGGTTTTGTCTCTGTAGAGACCATAGTAAACTCGGATTAAGGCTTTCTAGTCACACATGAAGAATATTAAGTGAGTGATCCTGAGCACAGATATTAACAAACTGCTTAACAAACTTAATTTCCGTCTAAGACAAGGTTACCCATCTAGTTGACCAAGGGAAGCCTGTCAATGTGATCTTTTGGATTTCAGTAAAGCCTTTGATACTGTCTCTCACAGTATCCTCCTGGACAAAATGTCCAGCACACAGCTGGGTAAACACACAGTGCAGTGGGTGAGAAGTTGGCTGATGGGCCAGGCTCAAAGGGTTCCAGTAAATGGGGTTATGTTTGGCTGGCGACCATTCACCAGTGAGGTTCCACAGAGATCCATCTTAGGGCCAGTGCTCTTCAATGTCTTCATAAATGATTTAGACTCAGGACTTGAGGGATTGCTTAGTAAGTTTGCTGATGACACAAAATTGGGAGGAGCTGTTGACACTCTCAAGGGCAGAGAAGCCCTGCAGAGGGATATGGACAAATTGGAGAACTGGGCAATCACCAATCACATGAAGTTCAACAAGGGCAAGTGCCGGAGTTTGCACCTGGGACACGGCAGCCCTGGCTGCACATACAGACTTGGGGACGAGATGCTGGAAAGCAGCTCTGTGGAGAAGGATCTGGGGGTTCTGACTGATGGCAAGTTGAACATGAGCCAGCAGTGTGCCCTGGCAGCCAAGAGGGCAACCGTGTCCTGGGTGCATCCAGCACAGCACGGCCAGCCGGGCAGGGAGGGGATTGTCCCGCTCTGCTCTGCACTGGTGCGGCCTCACCTGGAGCACTGGGTGCAGTTCTGGGCACCATAAGATAAAAAGGATATATAGAGCTACTGGAGGGTGTCCAGAAGAGGGCTATGAAGTTGGTGAAAGGTTTGGAGTGGAAGCCATATGAGGAGCAACTAAAGTCACTTGATTTGTTCAGCCTGGAGAACAGGAGACTGAAAGGAGACCTCATCACGGTCTACAGCTTCCTTATAAGGGGAGGAGGAGGGGCAGGCGCTGATCTCTTCTCTCTGGTGACCAATGATAGGACCTGAGGGAATGGCAGGAAGATGCGTCAGGGGAGGTTTACGTTGGGCATTAGGAAAAGGTTCTTTACCCAGAGGGTGGTGGAGCACCAGAACAGGCTCCCCAGAGAGGTGTCACGGCCCCAAGTCTGACAATGTTCAAGAAGAGACTGGACAATGCCCTCAGACACACGGTGTGAACTGTGGGGTTGTCATATGCAGGGACAGGAGCTGGACTTGATGATCCTCGTGTGTCCCTGCCAATTCAGGACATTCTATGATTCCATGATTCTATGCTGATGTGAGACATAAACAAGATAAACAAGACCTCTGTCTAAGGGGAGAAATGTATTAAAGATATGAACACCAGTTTGACATTCTTATGGAGAAGATACAGTCAAAATAAAATTCCTGGTTAATCTTGATACAATTTTTATACCATAAATTATATGACTAGTGGAAAGAATCTTGATACTTTGTATCAGTGGTTTGCCACAGTCCTCCATTTGAATTAAAAACTCACTTAGCTCCTCAAGAGAAGTACTGGCTGAGGATGCCAGCCAGGCTTTAAACCCAACTGGCATAGTCTGTGTTGGATTCTCTGGCTACAAACTTGGGACATAACCTATTTGAAAGAATAAAGCTGCCAACAGAGTTTTAAAAGCCCTAGGGGACAGTGGCTGTCTGGAATCCCCACACTGTGCTCCACAGCAAGAACTGCGGCTTTTGTCACATTGTCACAAGAATTGACTTAATTTTTACTGAGTTGTTTTGGGGCATTTTTTTAATTAATATAGAAACATAGCAAACATAAAAGCAAGAGTAAAATACGTACTGTCTACATATAACATATAAATTAGGAAAGAAGACTAACATGAAAGTAGTCTCCTAATTCAACCAGAAAATCTATTGCAGCCTCCTTCTGCAGTGTATACAGCTAAACTGGGATTAAATGTGACATCCACTAATTTCTGTATATAAGGCTGATTCAGACTTACTGTCCAACAACATGCTATAAATACAGCTTAGATGAGACATTCATATTTTGCTTGCACATAAGCTGGAATATGAACATACTATGTGCAAAATCACAAACGGAGAACAAAGAGTAAGATGATAATTTACCCTAATTGCTAGGATATTTTTTTCCCAAATAACATTTTATAGGTGCAGCCAAATAAACACGTAAGAAACATATGAATTAGGTATGCTGAAAACATGCACATTGCCCAGATTCAGATTTTAGTAGAAATTAAATCGGATTCTAGGTTGTGCTGTGATACACTAATAGAAATATCATGTAATGACACTAGCCAGCAGAAGCTGTGCTCAAAGGACAGTGAACAGGGGTGGTGGCTGGCTGCTACATGTAGCTTGCATTTTATCATTATCTGTGTTTGGAAAATCCAGATGGGTTGGTTTGTAATATTGATTTTGTGGAGTCAGAAATCACAGTTCTCCAAATTAGTTTATTCTGCAGGAATAGTGTTTAAGTCATGTCATTTCAATTTCCAAAGACTTTGAAAACTATTTTTTAGTCCTAATATGAGATAGCTCTGGCCTGGCTCCAAAAGCTAAGGCTGACTGGGAATAAGCAGCACCTCTTAGTGTTGTGCCCGCATTATGGAGAATGTCAGAAACTGGATTAAAGCTTTTCCCAGACACTCAGTGAATTCTCAGTGATTTGCAACTCATTGAAAGTCTGAGCACCATTTGGAGGCTGATCAGGCACTTAAGGCAGCAGCTGGAGTCTGCAACACTGTGGGCAGGTTGGGATTTAGAGTTGAGAGAGCAAGCAGTTGAAATTGTTGAGGGAGTCATGAACTACAAACAGGGGGTTGTTTTTCTTGGAGCATTTCTTTATTTCTGGGACCATGTACCTTAAAGGATTTTTGTGAAGAGCTACTCAAAACCACTTGTTCTATCCCACAGTAGACAGAAATTTGGCCCTGAATGAAGCAGACTCTGATCAACTATTGTCTGAATGTTTCTGAACACCACATTTTATATAACACTGTGCAGTTATGTTCTCCTGATACTTCTTTCTAATATAGCAACAAAGCCTGCCCTAAATAGTCAAAAATATTGTTGTAATATTGGAGTTCTGGAGAGCTCAATCTACTTATTTTTGACTGAGCTTAACCAGATGGAAGAGGATTGTCTTGGAAAAGCCACAACCCCTGAAAAGGCCATTATCCCAGCCAAAAGAAAGGCTGGTTATAGTAGTTCTCCTTGCACTATCTAACTAACCAAGTTAGATTTAGGAAAAAACATCAAATGGGAAAAAACCTTTATCCAGCATAAATCTCACTAGCAAATACTGCAGATATGTGTTTCTAAACACCCCAAATAACTTCATATGGGCCACAAATCAAGTTACTCCATTATGGCATGTTGATGAAGAAAACAATACTTGGCTGCTTTATGATCAGAGATCCAAAAGACAGCTCAAAATATATGGATTATTACACACAGCTAATACACACCAAGATATGCCACATAATAATATATTTGGAGCTTTCCAGCTATATATGGGATATTTTGTACAAGAAAGCACTTTAATTTTTCATGCCAGCTTTTTAGCATGTCAGTTCCTGAGGGTACACTCTATTAGGTTTCAAAGAAACCTTTGAATAGTTGGAGTTCGTTCTGTTGAAGTCATTAGTGTTAGGTCACCTAAATGACAATCTTATTTCCAATTGAACTACATTAGCACCCTAGGTGAGGAGCTCTCTCAAGGCTTGGAAAGACAGAATGAACATATCCACTACAGACTAAAGGACTGGAAAGAAATGCTGAATATCAAGGTGTTTTTAACTCAGTAGTTTGAGATTTAGTCCAGGCAGTATCAGGAAGTATTATCTAGCTACCTGTGTACTTTACTGTGCGTCACCGGCTCCATATCACAGCACCTGCATTTTTGAGCAGTATAAAAACAAGACACTTTGCTGGGTGACAAGAGGAGCTAACTGTGTCTCAGTGATGGTGATCTGAACCAAGACCTGTTAATCAAGAAGCTTCATTCAGGATTGCTGGATGGGCTGGAATTAGAATCAGCTGACTAACTCAAAGCACGGGAATTATTACTATTTTTCCCTATTCTGTATAATAAACTACAGGAACACTATCAGGCTTCTTCTGTGTCCCATGAAAGTATCACAGTACCTCTGCAAGAGTTCAAGGAAGATCAAGGCCTCTTGTGTCAGACCCAGCTACTTCCTTGGTCAGAATGCTTAAACATTTTCCAAAGAGACTGCACTTGTACATCTGACCTGGTATCTGCCTGAGGAAATCCTGTAGGTACTGATGTAGTGGGCCATTACAGAAGGATGCCAGCATGATGTGCGAGATATGAAAACACAGGACAACTCAAGGAATCACCTGTATCATATTGCCCCAAACAGTTTACCAAGGTTCAATGCTTTAAACATATATCAGACCATTTAGCTGACAGAGGAAGTTCCAGTTTGGTTCTGTGGACAACCCCCCTGCCTACCTGCTTTTCTTCCCCCGGTGCCCCTGCATAATTGATTTGAGGCCCTGGATCTTGAAGGAGAGGTGAGGATGTGATGGAAGGCCTGTCTACGATGTTAAATAGGAAGAGGCAGTTGATAACATGCCTCAGGACTGCTTCCGATAAGAAAGAAAGAAGGGTAATTGTAGGAGCAATTCCCTTCTGAGAGGAACAGAGGGCCCAATATGCAGAGTTGATCCTCATCACAGGGAAGTGTGCAGTACCTGGAGCCCAGATCAGGGATATCACCAGGGCACTCCCCAGCCTGCTGCACTTGACAGATTACTACCCCCTGCTGATCTTCCAGACAGGTGGGGAGGAAGCTGCATCCTGTAGTCTGAGGGGAATGAAGAAGACTTCAGAGCCTTGGGACAGTTGGTGAAAGAGTCTGGGGCGCAAGTGATTTTCTCTTCCCTCCTTCCATTTTCGGGTGATGATGTGGGACAGAATAGAAGGATCCAGTCCATAAATGCTTGGCTACAAGACTGGTGCTACAGGCAGGGCTTTGGATTCCAAAAGATACCAGAACAGACAGTAATACATGGGAAAGGTTTATCTCACAGGGGCAAAAGGATGCTGGGACAGGAATTAGGAGGGCTAATTTGGAGAGCTTTAAACTAGATTTGAAGGCAGATGGGGCTGTAGCTGGGCCTGCACCAGCGGGACAATGCTGTAGTATTGATGAACACTGGATGAACACAACTTTGGCCTTTTCAAGCAATTGCAAAGGGAAATCCCATGGGACAGGGTACTTGAATGTAAAGGGGCTCAAGATAGTTGGTTAGCATTCAAGGACTGCTTCTTCCAAGCTCAAGATCAGAGCATCCCAACAGGTAGGAAGCCAAAGAAGGGAGCCAGAAGACATGCTTGGTTAAACAGGGAGCTACTGTGCAGACTCAAGTGGAAGAGGAGAGTTTACAGATCATGGAAGGAGGGGCTGGCCACTTGGGGAGAACATAAGGCTGTTGTCAGAGGATGTAGGGAGGCAACTAGGAAAGCTAAAGCCTCCTTAGAATTAAACCTGGTGAGCGGGGTCAAGGACAACAGGAAGAGCTTCTTCAAATACATGGCAGATAAAACTAACACTAGAAGCAATGTAGGCCCACTGGTGAATGAGGTGGATGTCCTGGTGACAGAAGATACAGAGAAGGTAGAGTTACTGAATGCCTTCTTTGTCTCTGTCTACTCTGCCGGAGGCTGTCCTGAGGAGCCCCGTACCCCTGAGGCTCCAGAGGGAGTCAGGACAATGGAGGAGTTTGCCTTAGTTGATGAGGACTGAGTTAAGGACCAGTTAAGTAATCTGGACATCCATAAATCCATGGGTCCAGGTGGGGTGCACCTGCAGGTGCTGAGGGAGCTGGCTGAAGTTATTGCTAGGCCACTCTCCATCATCTTCAGTAAGTTGTGGGGAATGGGAGAGGTGCCTGAGGACTGGAGGAAAGCAAATGTCACTCCAGTCTTCAAAAAGTGCAAGAAAGAGGATCTGGGTAACTATAGACCTGTCAGCTTCATTGCCATCTTCAGAAAGGTGATGGAACAACTTATCCTTGGTGCTGTCTCAGGGCATATCAAGGATAAGAGGGTCATTAGGGGCAGTCGGCGTGGCTTCACCAAGGGGAAGTGACACTTAACCAACCTCATAGCCTTTTATGAAGGCATAACCAGGTGGATAGATGATGATAACGCAGTGGATATGGTCTATTTTGATTTCAGTAAAGCATTTGACACTGTCTCCCACAGCATCCTCGCAGCTAAACTGAGGGAGTGTGGTCTGGATGATTGGGTAGTGAGGTGGCCTGGGAACTGGCTGAAGAAAAGAAGCCAGAGAGTTGTGGTCAGTGGGACAGAGTCTAGTTGGGGAGTGACCTTCTGGAGAGCAGGCTAGGGGAAAGGGACCTGGAGGTCTTGCTGTACAGCAGGATGACCATGAGCCAGCACTGTGCCCTTGTGGCCAAGAAGGCCAAAAGCATCCTGGTGTGCATTAGAAGGGGGGTGGTTAGCAGGTCGAGAGAGGTTCTCCTTCCCCTCTACTCTGCCCTGGTGAGACCGCATCTGGAATATTGTGTCCATCTCTGGGCCCCTCAGTTCAAGAAGGACAGGGAACTGCTGGAGAGAGTCCAGCACAGGGCCACAAAGATGATGAAGGGAGTGGAGCATCTCCCTCACAAGGAAAGGCTGAGTGAGCTGGGTTTCTTTAGCTTGGAGAAGAGGAGACTGAGGGGTGACCGCATTAATGTTTATAAATATGTAAAGGGTGAGTGTCACAAGGATAGAGCCAGGCTCTTGTCAGTGACAACCAATGATAAGACAAGGGGCAATGGGTGCAAGCTGCAACATAGGAGGTTCCACTTAAATACGAGAAGAAACTTCTTCACGGTGAGGGTGACAGAACACTGGAACAGGCTGCCCAGGGAGGTTGTGGAGTCTCCTTCTCTGGAGACATTCAAAACCCGCCTGGACACCTTCCTGTGTAACCTCATCTGGGTGTTCCTGCTCCGGCAAGGGGATTGGACTAGATGATCTTTCAAGGTCCCTTCCAATCTCTAACATTCTGTGATTCTGTGTGAATGGTGGATGACTCTGAGCAACTGTCCTGCATTAATTCTGACAGAGAATTGTTCAGCCCTAAAGATAAACAGAACGTGGACTTCCGAGACTGTTTCACTGGCATAGGTGACACAGTGGTCTGGCTGGGAGTCACTGAGGCAATGCAAGGGAAAAGAAGCTACAGCAGTGCAGCAGTTTGGTTTATGTGTTAAAGGAGGGGCTGGTGTAAGTCAGAGGCTGTAAGACTTCGAACCAGAAAAGAGCTGAACTAAATCAGAAGAGTCCAGGACAATTCAGAAGTGCTATTGCGGGACTGCTCATACAACAGAAATCATAATTTAGCTCTAAGCAAGGCTGTCAAACTAACAAGCATCAGTGACTAAAGGATAGGTTTGTTTTCTGCTAGAGGTAGCGAAAATTAATGAGTGGGTGTGCACACATCGCTGGAAGCAATCAAGTTAGTGCAGCTTAATGAGTTACTATTAATCAGTTTTGATTGCATTAGCTAACACACATAAACTCTTAGCTTGTTGCAAATAAAAATAAACCTTGAACTGCTTTTAAGCAGGAGATATTTGCTTACTTGCTTGTCCCTACCCCTTACGCTTAAGTGCTGAGGAATGATATGATTGTGTTACTTCTGAAGAACAAGAATACATGAGTTTCCCTGTGAATCTCCTGCTGATACAGGCTGAAAGATTTCCTTTCAAAGAAATGAGGGCAGAGCTGCTGAGAACAGCACCTGCTTAAGGTGAGTGAGCTTGAGTGAGCTTGCTCTCAGCCTGAGTGAGCTTGCTCTCAGCCAGCCACAGGAAGATTGTCTCAGCTTCAAGGTTTAGAAAAAAGGGTCTCTTAACCTAATTCAGAGGCCCCTAAATGTACATATCTAAGAAGAAACAAGAAGACTTGAACAAAACCAAGGCAAACCCATCAGAATTTCAGATTGTCCATTTTCAAGGAACAAACTCTACAGCTAACACAACATTAGCACCATGGCAAGCATACAGAGTGTTCTTTGTGCCCTGAGGGGTGAAATAAGAACTAATGTTCTTCTGGGTTGTGTAATAAATTCAGACTGTGCATGTAGGTGACGACTGAGCTAGAAAACCAGTCTAAGAGACATCCCCCAAAACATTCGAGTCCTTCTTCACAAAGGTCTCTTTCTCCGCACTGCTCCCATCCTTCAGTACCTCATGCACACATGGGCACACACAAAACACACCCATGCTCTCTCCCCTCCACTGCAGCAAGCATAGAAGTGAGTGGTGATGTGATTCAGCTGAAATCCCAGCTAAGAATTGTGTTTGGTACCATGTTTTTAATAACACCACACCTTTGACTGTGGGGGTTTAGGAATTCAGTCTGCTTTGTTTAACACAGGAGCAGTAACTTGCCGTTTTGTTTCAAACACCCATTATTGCCAGTGAAGGGGAAAAAAAGCCTGATATGTTAAAAGTGTTTGAAGGAGAAGTGATGTGATTAACAACTAAGACTTTTATTTGGAAAATTATTAGGTTTTAGAATTCAGATATAAAACCAATAATGATTCTGTGTTATCTGAACATAAGATAAAATCAATTTGCATTTCACCAAAAAAAAATCCCAATTCAATAACCATATAAATGCCTATTAGAATAACTTAGAATCATCTGAATTAAAAACCAGATCGAATTAATCCTTCTCAATGCGAAAATATTCTCTTTTTGTTTACAGAGTAACTTATTTCCTGATCAACAAATGAAGTCAGCGCAAACTTATTATTTAAATCTAAGCAAACCAGATATCACTGAGCTCTTTGTTTTAGATTCCATTTGTAAAATGTTCCAAGCAACTAGAAAGGACACAGTAGTCTTTTTTCAAAATGTTTGTTTTTATAACTCAAAAAATATTTTAAATTACTTACTGATTATTTAGCTTAATTTAAGCTGCAACCTGGAGATTTATTCAAATTAAAGGTCTTAGGAACAAAAAAGTGAAGCCAATGACACAAAATATTGGCCTGTTTTTGATAAAGTCATGTAAGTACATTTCTTTCCATGGACAAATAAATATTTCAAGCACTTCATTACATTTTTTCATTAAAAATTGTTTCTAGGAGGAAATACACATAGAAAATGTATCTTAAAATATATTTTTTTAAGTAGGCTGGACTTTGAAGTTTAGCTATCTCTTTTTGGCTCTTCCATATAGTAATATCACAGATTCTGATACAAGAATCTGATGAATTGTGAGAAATTTCAATAGCAGTTTATCTGGAAAGAAAGACAATTATTTCTAATTTGTTAACCTGAGGTGCAATTACTCTGCTTAGTAACTGCATGTCTTTTGTGCTGTCCTAGAGTCTTGGTCAGAACCTTTCAGGGAAAAGCATTTTTTCTTTTTCTCCCTAACTTCAGATGCATAGTTTTATGAATAAATCCAGGCCTTTCTGGCTCAGAAATAGAGCAATAAGCTGTATCACTGGTAATTTGGCTTCTTGCTCTGTATGAGAAAATTTATCTTCATTTCATTATTTTACTGGTATATTAAAGGCTCAGGTGAACTGTATTAACTGTCCAGGTTTGCCATCTTTGTCTCCCATTACTTTAAAGTACATTCTCTTTGTAAATCTGATTCAGATTGAATACAGTGCAGTTTTTTAAAAGCTGAGCAGACTGTCGAGAACTGGAAAATGTGTGTGAATTTACCTCGAAAATTCTTTTCTCTGGCAGTTATTCCACATGTCAGTTAAAGGGATATTTCAGTTTGTTTGCAGCTTCATGGCAAGACCAGACCTGCCAGTCACTGATAAATAAGGGAACTCCCTGCCTTGGAATTTCCCTTTATTTAAGGTAATTTTTGCAGCCAGAACAATTATCTTATTCTTTATTCTTTGCAAAATTACATTTATTTAGGGAAAAAATACACCCCCTCACCCCAACTGTTTCTCCAGCTGTTGAAGAAGAGCATAATTCATCCTGATAAAACAATCCAAATCTCTGTCAGTATCCATGTTTATCAGACTACAGAGGTTCTCTTTGTTCTGAAGTAGTTCACATTTGGGTTTTATTATTCCAAGAGGTGGTGGGGTTTTTTTGTGTGTGGGGGGGGTTTTCTTTGTGTTTTTGTTGTTGTTTTGTTTGTGTTTTTGTTTCGTTGTTGTTATTTGGTTTTTGTTTGTTGGTTTGTTTTGTTTTGTTGTTGTCGTTTTGTTTTGTTTTGTTTTTTCAGTAAATGTGGAGCCAAGGTTTACAGATACATTCAAATACAGTCTACAAAGTAGCATGTCGTGTAGGAGAAGGCAGGATAATACTGTAATTCTAGGGAAAAAAATCCTGGAGTAAATTGCATCCTCTTGACATTTGTTTTACCAGGGATAGCAGCAGAGGGATGCTACTACCTATGGAAGGTATTGGCAGAATAGCAGTAGGCTGGCCGGTTTGGGGAATGGCTGTACTGGTGACCATTTGCACATTTAGCAGATCAGCAAGCTAATGACCCTGCAGGTCCCTATGGTCAGTGCTCCTTGGCTGGGTTCTGGTGCTTAAGAGATGGAAGCAAGCTTTAATAGAAATCTGAACATTTCCTGTAATTATACTAATTAGAGCTTATACTGATATTTGTCCTGATTGAGGAAACAGTGCTGAGACTCTCTAAAGAAGCCCATAAAACTCCCCACCCAGTCTCCTTTTTTTACTGAGTGATATTCAGTCGGCCAAGTCCTGAAAAGACCAGGATGTTGCCTCTGAGCTGTGTTCTGTGGAAACACAAAAATGGTAGACTTAAGGAGCGCTTATTGTCACATATCTTTAGCCCTAGATATAATACTTTCAGAAGACACAGTGGAACTCGGACAGTCTTCTGTACCGAGAGTGCCTTGGTCCTCTGATCTGTTCTGCTACACTCTGGTCTGCTTCTTCAGTCTCACAGGGGGACTGCACATGCTTTTCTCCCTTTAGAGTGGTAGTTAAAACATGGGCTCTGCCCTAGGTGGTGGACTGCATATTGGCTTCTTTCTTGGTGTCCATGAGAGTGCTAATGATTTCATTGAAGAACCCATTTTTTAACATGGTTAGGACCTCTTTTTGCTAAAATGCAGATTCTCTACAAATTCTGTCTCATGCTTTGTTAATCAGAGCAGTGACCCCTTAGCAAGAAAGACACAAAAATGTTTACTGCTGCTGCCTCTTTCTGCATTTGCAAGCTCTGAGCAGCAGCAGCAGTTCCAACAGGTGAGTATTAAGTAATCGGGCCACTTCTGCAAGACACCCATGTTCAAAGCTCTCTGCTTCACTGATGTCTTCAAACATAAGCCTGACAATTCTCTCAGTACAACACTGATGATTTTACTCATCTTTCAGCGAGCTTGTTTCCTTTTTTCTCTATGTTGCAACAGTGCTGCTGGGGACTTTGATTGTGGTGTTGTTTTCTGTTCTTTATTCTCCTCCCCTTTGAACTTGTTTTCCTGTCTCTCATCACAGATTCTGCCCTGTAGGGCCTCATATTGTCTCGCTTATCCTTACTGGCTTGCCCATTCACTTCTCTTTCTCTTGCATATCCTCATCTCTCTGCTGGAATTCCCATAGCCAGGCTTTACAATGCATCTGTCTTCTTCTGCCTTGGACCTTACATCTTTCTGTCTAAACCACCTGCCTCTCCAGTTCACAACCTTGAATGGCTTTTTCTTACCTCCTCGTATCATCTCATGTTCTGCCTTTGTTCTTCACTAGGACCATGCTATTTCTTCCAAGAGAAAATTGAAAAGAACATGTTACTGACTCGCACTCCTTTTTATTTTTATTTTCTTTCTCACCAGGCAGCTGCTTTTTCTGCCTCTTTCAGTGCCTTAACTGCACCCAGATTTGTTCCACTAACCTTCTCTCATCTGAGCAAACTTGCACTCATCCCATCTTTTGTTCTTTTCCTCAGCTAAACTGGCTCCTAAGTTTTAAATATACTTTAGTCTCTCTGGTTTTTAAAAAACATTCCACTTCCCCCTTCTCTGCCTATGTTTCTGTCCCTTTCCATCTCAGCTCACTGAATGAAACTCTCTTTGCTTGCTCTGTGAGGTTTACTACTCGGGGCACAGGGACCCACATTGTAACTTCTCCCGGGGACAGTATCTGACTGTACCAGTCTCTCAATTATCATCTTATGCTTCAACTTTGAAGTTCTTCGTGGCACGCCCCATTGTTTCATCTTGGGCTTGCAAAGACTTGAGCATGACCATATTCCCTTCCTCAGATGGAGCTCAGAGCTGCTGCAGCAGTGCAAATAATAAATAATGACAGAACGATGAATTCAGTACCTTAGCACTGCCATCCACTGGGTGTCTTTGATCATGACATCCCATATTTGAGTAAAATCTTGTTTCTGTTTTATCTGTTGATACTGAAGTGGAATGTATTATTGTAAGCCTACTATTTGAGAGTAATGGAAATGGCAGAAATCTTCATGTTATACCCCGTCCAAATAAAAGATGAATGCCTTTTGCTTTCTATTTTACTTTACAAGATAAAATCTTGAGGTTGGTAGCTCAACTACTGAAGAATCAAGGGATACTAAGTTAAACTGTTATGAACAATTAACTAATCTACATTACTTGAATGATGTATATGTTATGTAATGTATTTTGCTTGTGCTTAAGAAACACGCAGTTTTTCAAATTAATCATGTAGATAGACGCAAAAGTGAAATAAGATTATTTGGGAGTAATCTAAAATTTGTGTGATATTTCCCCTGACAACTCTTCCAGCCTCCACCTCATTTAAGAATGTCCTGAACCAGAGTGGTTTCTCTATTTTAATAATCTTCAGTGAGTTTCCCTTCCACGAGCACATCCAGTTTCTCCTTGAAACCATATATAAAGAGATTTGTGGTATCCTTTCCCTTTCCCTTTCCCTTTCCCTTTCCCTTTCCCTTTCTCTTTCCCTTTCCTCTTCCCTCTCCCACTCCCTCTCCCACTCCCTCTCCCCTCTCTCTTTCCTTCTTTCCTTTCTTCTTTTCTCCTCACTATCTTATCTTTGTAAACTTTCCCCTCTTTCATTCCTTGGCTTTCTTTTACTTCATTTCTGTGATATAATTAAGCTTATTATAATTAGGCTTACTGATATATTATTAATATTCCATGGTTAAAACAACTTTCCTTTTACATTTCCTAATGTGCTTCCACTCTAAACAGTGGCAGCAATATTTACCTTAGTACAACAGTTCCTCTGTGACAGGAGACTGTGAAAATCTATCCAGATGTGAGATAAAATAAATTTTATATGCAGATGCATTTTAAGTAAATTTTGAAAGGAAGAATAAATAAAAATATCCAAAAGAAAAAAGTGTGCTCAGTGTCTCAGTAATTCAATTGTTTATCCAATTTACTGCCATGTACTGAAATATTACCCAGAATTCTAGGAAATGCAGAAGTGGATTACAAGTTCAAGGATGGAGCACTAATTGAATTCTTAATTGAAATGACTCATCTAAGCAACACAGTGACCTGGGTTGCCCCTCTGAATGTAAAAGTCTTCCCAAATGGTATCCTGGCTCAGGTGCCACATTAAAAGCTATTGTCACTATTGTCCATCTAAAAGAAAGGTTATCTGCTAGAGGAAAATTTGCTAGAAGGGGTCACTATTTGCAGGTGAAATGCATTTTTCCTTATGGCAAGACAAGATGGATTGGTCACAAAATTGGGCAAAAGCTTACTAACTAAGCCTTTTATTTAAAAGGGTATTTGGAATAATTTTTGCCTCTCTTGAATTTATTAATTTCTGCCAGGTGGAAACCTTTCTCTAAAAACCTAAAAGTACCTGGTGCAAATAGATAGTATATTTTTCTTAAGAACATTAAGAAGCAGAAATTGAGTTTGTATTCCTTCTCTTGAAAAGAACTTAATAGCCAGAAAATCAGAGCTCTCCTTAGTGTTTTGATACACCAGTGCTGACTGTCTTTACTACCCTGTCAAAACTAACAAAGCACATAAAGACATTAAATACACCCTCATTCTTACTTTCAGAAAGTGCAGAAACATATGCAAGCTTCATTAAAGAAATAAACAATTATACATGACTTCTGTAGCACAAGTGATTACAAAATAAATTTCTGGTTGCTGGAAAAATCTTAAGACAGAGGACAAAACATAGGCTAAAAGTATTTTATAATGTACTTACATATCACTAGCAATGGAGGAGTTCCTGGACATGGACTTTGGAGAAAGATCATAGTCACTGTCTGACCGGTAAAGGAAAGACTCTCTACGTTGACTGTGGACAAAATTTGCCTGAAGAATTAGCCCTGATCCAGGGCTCGTCATGGGGTCCAAGGGACTTCGTCCCGATGATGTACCATTGTCTACATCGAAACTGCAAAAAGAAAAGAGAAAAATATTTATGCCATTGACATAAGAATTTTGAAATTAATAAACACCTGGCAACTTTATCACTAGGTAATTACTTCTTGATAATAATGGGGAAGTAAAGACCGCTACTAAGTGAAAAATGAAGGCACACTGCTGATAACCAAAAAGAACAATCCTGAAGGGAAAGAAATTTGGTAGAGGAAAAAAACTACCACTATTAGGAATACAGGAAGCCTTATGCTTCTCTGCATGCAGAGTATCCATGATCTCCACACCTGAGAAAACATGATGTTTCATTGTGTTCTTCCTCAGGCCCCATCTCTCCTGAGCTAGACTCTCATTATCTGGTCTCTCACTGTTGAGGCAGTTGAGGCCTCTTTCATTATCAAGTACTCAACCCTAATATTTCATTACTACCCAAATATTTCAATAACATATTTTGTCTTATTCCAATAAACAAACTGCTGGGGTAGGATTATGGTGTATGTGTGTACTTGGGCATGTTTGCATGCATCAGTTTCTATTTTACAAACAGATTCAAGAAACGAGCTCTTTGCTCACTGCCAAACAGCATGACCTCTACAGCTATTCGTGTCTTTGAACTACACAGTTTAGATCCAGCACTTCCAGCTATTTGGTACTAAGAGTGGTAAACAGGCTTATAATTCCTAGGGAACACTGCCATCATGAGAGGCTGAAGGGTGAGAGGAGAGAAAGAAAGAGGAGAGAGAAAATGCTCTTTCATGTAGTCTGTGACGTTTCCCCAAACAGCTTTGAAAAACAGTGCAAAGGCCTTGAACGGGACTCTGCCATCAATTAGAAACTAGCACAGGGTGGGCAGTGCTGGGAGGATGTGCTCATGGCAACACGTGTTGCTTAGCAGCCCAACAGCTGCATTTGGTTCCATAGGGAACCTTTTCAGAGCATGTGGCTCTGTTTTAGACTCAATGGGTTGTGGTATGCAATCTGAGAGGTTACGAATGTTTGGATTAGCAAGATTATATCTCCATCTGATGGGATGGAGCACATTTTTTCCAGCCAGGAGTGGAAGATGACTTTTGTTTCCCTAATTGGTTACCTCTCTAAAACCAAAGATCAATTTTAGTTTTACAGCAGGGTACGAAAGATGCACATGAGATGTTGGTTTATAGCTACTTGGGCTCATTTTCCTCACTAATGGGAACTTAAATAGTAGTGCTACAGCATTTATGAATGAGGGATGAACAGAGGATCTTTCACATGACTTGTCCAATATGAGTGTTAACATCATAATATGTATTTGTAATTAAGCCATCTAAAGTACTAATTTTGAAAAAAAAAATGTTCAAGTGAAGGACACCCACTGGTTTTCAATAATATCTAATGACAGCGGAAGAGAAAGCATACAGTGCATGTCAGCTGCTGATTAGCCTTCAGCCTGGCACAGGTGTCACAGCAGGTACATATTACTCTCCTTTAGCTTGTTTCTTTCTGTTATCTGCCATTGACCTGAGGTTGCAGGGAGGATGCTGCTTTAATGTTTTAGTGAAGTGACAGCATTCCCATGGCCTTTTTGTCTTCGTTAAATGAACTAATCAAATAAACATACACTGCATATTTTGGCAGAGATGCACATCGTCTGGCAGCGAATGTACCTTGGTTTCCTGTTTTATTTCATTGTTTCGCTGTTACTTTGCAAATATTCCTGGAACTTCAAGACTTCTGCTGCTTTCAGACTATATTATTTATTTTGTATACACCTTTCACTGTTTGAATGTAAAAAGCATTGGTTTTGGTTTTGTTTTAAATATTCAGAAAATGTTATTAAACTTCAAGAGAGCTTAGCAATTCAATCCTCTCTTCACCATAGTTTTCAGAAAAATTCACTGCCAGTAAATCCTAACACATATACTTGTTCCCGTATTTGATTACTTTTGACTATGCCTGAATAGTTTTTCTGTATCCTCAAATTTCCTAGTACTACACAACATTATTAATCTCAAGATAACAAAGCTTAATCCCTAAAACATCAAATGAGAGTTCTGCCGCTAGCCTGCTGGATGGTTTTGGACAATGCAAAGCTCCTCATTGTACTTCATCTTCCCTGTTCATTGCATCTTTGAGATCATTGTTAAAAGTGCTCACAAAAAATACTGAAAAACATATTCAAAAGGGCAAGATAGCATGAATACTACAGTGAAATATCCTTGGCAGCTTATAGTGACATAAGTGAATAACCATATTGCCATTACTACTAGCATGACTACTATTATTCACTAGCAATCAACATCTTTTGAGTTTGAAGTCTTGAGTATTACAGGGACACAAAATACTTACATTGCCAATGAAGGGTTTGGAACATCCGTGAGCTCACTCTATCCAAATTCCTAATGCTTTTATTTCATTGCCTAAATGTTTTTTTTTCTTTAAAAAGCTGCAAGAACAAACAGACTCTTAAACAACACACAGGCTGAATGTTCTGTTTTTCTATTGAGAGCAGCAGGGCAGACCTTTCATCAAATTTTGGATAAAATGGAAGAGGATTGTTTACTCCTGTGCTCAATAAGACTAACTTCTGCAATGGCAGTATTGTTTAAAATATATATAAGCTTGTCCGAAACCTCTAAAGTAAAAGTTAAAAGTGGGAGAGAAATAAATGAAGGTACAGGTAAGTCTCTCTCACAGCAGGAAAATTTTCATTAACTAGTGACTATTAAATGAATTTCTTTAACAGTGAACTCACCTATTCAACCAATTAAAAAGTATTTTATTGGACTGAAGGAACATATTGTTTTGTTTGCAGTTTTGTTTTATTTTCTTCACCCACCTTTTGTGGACATGATATGAATATTTTATTACCAGTCTTATTCCTCTCAGTCAGAAACGAAGGCAGTCTTCTATGAATGATTTCACTGTCGCAATTACAAAATAGTGATTGTTTAATATTTAAAAGTCTATTACATAAAATTACAGTTTCATCTGCTGGGTTTGCACACCAGAAACTACAAGTATATGCAAGACTTGAACATGGCTGTTGTGACAGGAATTTTATCTTGTGATACTGTGTTGTGTCCACTAGATGGGTGTCAAAAGTAATGAATGGGCTCCAAATATTTCAGCTAGGATTTGGCTCACACTGCTCAACGAAAAAGTCTTTTATGTAAATATGCATCAAGAAAAAAAATGTTCGGTTCTACAGCCAAAGGGGAATGTGCATACAGCACTGGTTTGCCAGAAACATATGTTTATTTTGAAAAGTTTCTAAAATGCTACAATAGTTATGTGTCTTGTTTAGCTCTTACTTACTGTGACATTTGCTAACACTTTCTGATACAAAAGGTTGTAGAAATTTAAGTGAAAAATGTGTTATTACGCTGAAAATCAAATAAATTGTTCCTTTGGCTGAAACACAAATCTTATTTGCAAGAAATAGCACTGAAGATCACACTGTGTTGAACAGAGAATCAGAATGGGGAACTGAAGAGTTTCAGACAAGTTTGTCTTGTTCTTGCTGCATACATCAATAAAATTTAAAAGTTTATGATACCTAAACAGGATAGACTCTTTAATTTGCCTGGACAGAAATTGCAGAAGTCAGTTATGCTTGGTTCATACTTATCTTTCCACTCCTGTTAAGTTTTAAGCCACAGCAAGAATATGCTGTGAATTGAAAAGTGCACGTTAGTGACAAACCCAAAGTTATTCTCTTTCTAGTGTGTTCCTCAGCCTCCTTACACTTTTGTTGGAGGATGGTCTTTGGAAAAGAAAGAGCATGGAAGTTGTTATGGAAGGCACAGGAACTGTTTTGTTATCATTTCACAGGCAGAAAGTGGCCATTTAAAGACAGAATTTTCCACTGTTGTTCTGCAGCCAGCTTTGGGCACTTTGCACAACACATGCAAACTGAAGCCACTTTTATTGACATGAGCATTTGGCACAGCACACATCACAGAATTTTCTAAGTTCAAAGAACTTTGCTGCAACTGCTGAGATGCCAAAGCTATGAAAAGCCAGTGCTAATTCAGCAACTTTTGTGTCTGTGTTTTGACAAAATGTTTTATGATATTAGTGGATACTGTTTATCCTTAGAGCCTGCCTTATTCAGTGTTCAGTGATGGCAAACACGACATGAGATGAAAGTTCAGCCTTTTTTCCTTTTTTGGCTATTCATTGTGTTTGCATGTCTTGCCCACTGTCTATCATCCAGGCACTGTACTGAGATAGGGATAAAGGTGGTGAACTCTCTTGAGCAACTTTTACACATTCATGGCTGATCTTCCCTGTGGTCCTTATAGGAAAAGAAATACTAACATCACAAGCAGCCTTTAGGAAGATTATTAATTATTTGCTTCAGGCAATAGTAGGAATCTGTGGCAAGGACAGGAGAGTTTCTGGATCCTGGATCTCAGCAGCACTGCTTCACTGCTAATGACTGCACAGCTTCCTTACGCAGTGAAAGAAACTCTTTGTGGACTTCCTTTTGAGTCCTTAAATGACACTTTCCTAGTCTCTGAAAGGTTGCTAAAAGAAAAAAGGGGAAGAACTGTGTAGGAAATGTAGCTTTTAGTTACATAAGGAGTAATGACATCGTAACGAATATGCACAAGAGCTTGAAATTAAGGTTGCATAGACAATCTCAATGTTGGTCTTCCTTATTACTGAGACTTTAGCAATTTAAACCTGTAGTCCTTTGTCTGGGATTTTTGTTTCATTTTGTTTTTGCTAGAGAAGTCATCAATAGTAGAAGAGGGAAGGAAATACATTCCATCCCAAAATGAAGGATTTACTGGATTTTTTAAGAATACAAACTGCACTCATTATATTGCCCTTTGAAGTCTCCCTGCACCTTCAGCTTATCTTATCTTGGAAGCTATGGAGAGGGAGAGAGGTCGCAGACAAATGGGTTGACCTTCTAGGGACACCTTATGTTCTAAGGCCATCTTTAAACATTACAGAGGGACAAGGAATTTCTGGAGGAGCAAATTTTGTCCCCCATTAAAGGAGTCCATTGTTCTAGTGTCAAGCAATCTCTCCAGCCATCTGTCTGCACTATGAACTACCTATGCATCTTAGCGTCCTTACTTCTCAGAAATCCCTTCCTGTATTTTCACCTGGAAGCATAACTCCACCATCACACTGAATGGGTGCATTTGGCATAGCAGCTGTAATTCACTGAAATTATCATGGAACTGGTTTGTCACAACTTCCTTTGGACAGGCTCTTATTTAGAGCAAAAGCAAGGTAATAAAACTTTATTCACCTCTCCAAGGAAAACTTAAGCTATTTATCACTTGTGCCCTGGGACAGGAACCCACCCTTGGAGGCAGCCTGTAGCTACTGGAGAAAGGGGAGGATTGGATGGCCCCTTCAAATGCAAAATCCAAAGTTGTTACTTGAATTGCTTGGGATGAAAAAAAGCAGTCAGCCACCTCGGTCGGTGGGACCCACCATGGATGTGGAGGGTGGTAGAGAAAGGCCACAGTGTGCCCATCCTTAGAATTGTTTGGTACAAAACCCAGGGTAAGGGAAGGTTCATTCCCTGTCAGATGGGATGCAACTCATATCAAAGCAGGACAATTTAAAAGTTTTGTCTCAGATGTGATGGATTTATTCTGTATTAGTTATGGTTATTTTAGTAGGATGGACCATTTTGGTTACTGTGGAAATCACACCCATTGTGACCCAATTCTTCAAAAAATGTACAGACTCCTGAGATACTATGTCATTAGAAAATATTTTGTGTGAGGTGGACAATGATTCTGTTATATTAATTTTACAGCTCTCAGTCAGAGATGGGAGTACAAAGAATAAATGAAGAGAGAGACTAAAACCACTTCCTCTGTAACAGACATTACCTGCTAGTAGGAACTGAATTTTCATTACATTCTAGGTAAACTCTGTTTTACTTCATACACTAAATATATTCACTGAATTTACTGAATTCAGCTGTAAATCTGTCCAAAGACTTGCTAATACACCAAATAATTATCATAATTTATTTGTGAAATTCTGATTTCAGACACACTTTACATTTATTAAGTAGACTGGACAAGTACTTTTGTTATGTCTTTATGACTTTTCTTGGGCCTTTATGTTGCTTATTAATAAATGAAGCATTAAACTGAGTCAATAGCAAACCTTGGCTGTCCTATTTTTAGCCAGATATAGTTATCTCCAGAGTTTAATAAAGATGAAACTTTAGAATTTTCTGTATCAGAATGAAGCAAATGGTCAGTAATCACCCCTGCCATAGGCTTCCACTGGATTTTAGATGTTGAATAGGTTAACTTGCAGCATCAGAAAAAAATCCGTAAACATAAACCAGTGGATTTACATAATTTAATAGCAGGCCTAAAAATATGTCTTTTATTAATTCTCTGCTCAAGACCTTTCAAAGTATTTCCTTTCTAGCAGTGTCTACCCAGTGATGCAGGAGAGACCACATCTGGTTTTCTCCTTCTCCTTTCCTTTTTGTCTCTTCCACATGTCTAGTAAAAACTAAAGGCCTCAGGAAAATGAAGGCAAAAGAAGATAAATATTTATACTGGCATTTTAAAATGAATATCATATCAACTGTCTACATTTGAAGAAAAAAAATGTTTAGATGTGACCTGGTATTTTTACTTCCTCTATAGCAAAGTTAAAAAAAATGCCTTGCATTGCTTAAAAAAATGATCAGTGAATTTTAAGCAAATTATATTAGAAGGAACACACAATCTAAATCTGAATTTTTTTCTACTGGAGAATTCAAGGCAACTATCTCCTTGTGGCTTTGGGTTTCCAGTTAAGTGATTCAGCAAGCAAGCCCTATGATCTACTCCATTTTTAGAAGTGGTGTGGTTAGATTTCCCAGTATCAAAACTGCAAGCAAAAGAAGAAAATGTGACATTTAATGACATTTTCTTTTAGCAGCAGAACTTAGCTTTTGCTCTTGGCATAACTGTTTTTTATAAACATCTAGAGAGTAACAAAGCTTAAGACTAACATTAAAAGCTCGGATAACATGTGGATAGAAAATGTATAGAACAAAAAAATGCGCTGAAGCGAAAAGGTTTTTAAGAACTAATCTACTCAAATACATTAGCAAAGTAATTCCAACTATCTGTTTAAGCTTCCATCTCATGATTTTCTATCAAGTGTCTTAGAAAATGTAGCCAATCTCTCTAAACAAACCATTTAGTGTTTTGTTATGAAGTTTCCAAGGAAGGAATTTCCTCTGACAACTATTCCATATCTTTGGGTGTTTAGCTTAGAAAATTCTCCTTATACTTAATTCAAGGTGTACTTTTCATAATGTCACCTCATTATTCTTAATTATACCTCAGTGGTATACGCATTTGGCACACAAGCTTTCATTAAAGCTATTGAATCAATTTGCTCATTGCAGTCAGCTATACTGGGATTCTTCTTGTGATCCTTTTTATTATTTCCTTGGAAAGAGCATTCACCCTCACCTGGTAATTTTTATTCTCTGAACTTGGCTCTTGGAAGTGATTATCTTCCTGCTAAAGTGATGTTCAGATAAGAATGCCAGATTCTAGATTCTGTTACATGGATTTGATGTTTCGATATTTCTTTGAAGCTGAAATAGTTGTCTTATTGTAGCATAATATAAATGCAAACAAAAATGCAAGAGAAACAAAATGGATTTCCAAGAAATGTGGTTTTCTGTCCAGACTTCTACTAGGTTTAAGTCACTTTGTAAGGCTCTTCTGATATAGTAATCCTATTGGGACCAGTATCTCCATTTTCAGATAAGAAAAAAAGGCCATCAAGATATTAGCTGTTTTCCACAAGGCTTCTGTTAAAATATGTGGAAGATTGAGGTCTGAATGAGGAAATCTGCAGAAAATATTGAAGAATCAGAACTATTTTGGGTAATCTGAAGTAAAGAGGGCTGAGAAATAGAGCCACTCAATCTAGACATGATTAATAGTACACAGCAAATCCAGGTGTGTTCCCAAGCAGCCCACCAGCCATTTTTCCCCAGCCCCTGCCAGCTGCCCCAGCTGTGGGTGCCTGTCAGCACCACTGCATTTCTAGGACTGCAGTCTCAGTAGGGCTGGTGGTTCTCCACTTTAATATTGTTGTTATTTAATTACAGTCTGTTTGTCACCGTTCACTTGAATAATTTTACCTGGACAAGCTGGAGAGTTAGGCAGAAAGGAACCTAGCAAATTTCAGCAAAGGCAAGTGTAGCGTCCTGCGCTGGGGAGGAATAAGCCCAGACACCAATGCAGGTTAGGCATTGAGCTGCTGGAAAGCAGCATTGTGAGATGAACCTGGGAGTCCTGGTCAACAACAGGTTGACCATGGGCCAACAATGCGTCCCTCTGGCCAAGAAGGCCAATGGTATTCTGAGGTGCATTAGGAAGAATGTGACCAACATGTCAAGGGAGGTTGTCCTCCACCTCTACTCTGCCCTGGTGAGGCCACGTCTGGAGTACTGCATCAATTTCTGGGCTCCCCAGTTTAAGAAAGACAAAGAACTATTGGAGGGAGTCCAGCGGTGGGCTACAAAGATGATGTGAGGCCTGGAGCATCTTTCTTGTAAGGAAAGGCTGAGAGAGCTGGGTCTGTTCGGCCTGGAGAAGAGAAGGCTGAGAGAGGATCCCATTTATGCTTACAAATACCTCAAGGGCAGATGTCAAGAGGATGAGACCAGACTCTTTTCAGTGGTGCCCAACGATAGGATGAGGGGCAATGGGCACAAACTGAAACACAGCAGGTTCCATTTGAATATGAGGAGAAACTTCTGTACTTCGGGGGTGCCAGAGCACTGGAATAGGCTGCTCAGAGAGGTTGTGGAGTCTCCTTCTCTGGAGACTTTCAAAACCTGCATGGATGTGATCCTGTGTGATCTGCTCCAGGTGAATCTGCTTTAGCAAGAGGAATGGATTAGATGATCTCCAGAGGTCCCTTACAACTCCAATCATTCTGTGATTCCATAATGTGGTTTGCACTTATTTTCCATAAGGTACCTTTTCTTTTTGCTCTAAATATTAAAGTACCTTCAAACTTGTTTTAAAAAAATCACTTTACCTAATTCCTTCAAGAAATTCTAGAACAACACTGTTTTTCTTTCCCAAATGAGTTTTAATCCAACTATCCCCACTTGTTTTTTCTGCAGCATTTGGACATTGGCATACAAAACCAATTTGCACTGAGTGAGACTACATAGCATGTATTTACTGTAAATCACATTGTTATTATTAATTTTCTCTTATTTTAAATATATTGGAATCAAATCTCAAAGCATTTAAAACATTTTTCTAGCAATTTATAAAAATATGCAAACCATCCATCAAGCATACTGACTAATCCCAATTAAAATGTAGTCCCACTAAGATATTAGTGAAACACCACTCTTTCAGGAAAAACTAAAATATAAAAATGAATATAAGGTCATGGTTGAGAAGCAGACTGCTGCCAGAGAAGGAAAATCTAGTACACTTAAAGAGCTCAGCCACCTCTTTCTGTGAATTCAGTCAGATGTCATTATCAGAAGTGGCCAAATTGCTTATATATGCCTTCTGAATTAGTGGTGTGATAAAGCACATATGTGGGAAAAGATGTAATTCCTCAGACCTGAATTTTAAAATCAAAATCCTACAGTACTGATCAAAGCACACAAAATCCAGAAGATAGGTATAAATGTTCCCCAGGGAACACTAGTCTGCATGGGGAACCTTCCTGGCAAACACATACTTCTGAAGAATCATAATATGACGATAAAGCCACAATGATGATGAACACTTGGCACGGTCACAGAAGATATGGTTACATGTACCCTGTGCTTAGTGGCAGAGATCTTTGTTAAAGAGTGACCCAGCCAGAAGCTGACAGGAAGAAGTAGTCGTGGTTACTCCTGGCTACACTTCCACCCCCAAGAATGTGGTACAGAAGGAGGTCTAAAAAGCAAGGACGTGCAATCATCATGACACGAAGAGGTTGCATGCTTCAACATCACCCAGCTCATAATTATTAAGTCTTTTTGCACGACTGAGGTTAAGTCAACCTATCTTCAAAAAGTATGTCCTCCAAAAAATGGATGATGCTCTGAATATACGAACCATTCTATGGCAAGTCGCTAAAAAACCCGAAGTCCTAGACATCTCATTTTGGATATTCAAGTTAAGGAATATTTTCACTTTAATTTCCATGTTTTATTTCTCTGTATTTTAAGTCAGGATTATTATATTTCCTCATATCACGTAGGCCATATGAAAATTTATTTAATCATTGCTGGGAAGCAGTAAGGTACCACAGTGATGAATATCATAGAAAAGTCAATGAAAGCACTACAACAGCTTTTCCAATAGGTCTGAACAGCAAGCTGTCAATAAAAGACCTGGCCATATCATAAAGAGCTAGAAAATAGTAGAATGCCGAATATCTCGTGAATTGAGTTGCATTCATACTGTGCAGTCAGTGAAATAAAAGCAGTATAGAATTGTACAGAAAAATGTTAAAACTACCAGAAACATTGCAGAGTTTGGTCAAATCATAACAATTGAACTACAGAGTTTCTTAGGATAAAAAAAATAAAATGCTATCTCTTTAGAAATTGAAAAAAACCCCAAACAAAACAACAAAATACATCAAACACATAAGGGCATATTTTGAATTGTCATTTCCTGTATTCAGGACAAATTGTATATGATTTATTTTACTTTGTGAAAAAAAAAGTTTGGCAACTTGATTCCAGAAGTCTATTTTTTCTGATACTGATGTCATTACTAAAATTGGGACAGGACATGCCATAATTGCTGGCGCCAATGAGGTGATTATATCACTCTGGAAATGTTACAAAATGTGCAATTCAAGAGACCATGAAGGGGGAATGCCAACCTCTAGCACCAGTCCCTACAGCTGAAAAAATGTCACTGTATAATCGTTGCTTTTGGAACAAGCTTTGTCTCCAACTATTTTCTCCAACATCTGATTATTTCATTCTGTGAACTGTTCCCCGGAGAATGCACAATTTTGCCAAATAAAAAGTACTTTTCAAGCAGTTTTTTCCAGCAAAACTCAACCTACATGTCCAAAGCTCTGCTAAGCTGATCACACATGTAGTTGCGTGGTTATGTTCCCAGCTCACCTGGCACCATTGTAGATGCACTATCCATCACCATGTCTAGCCTAGGATTGTGGAGCAAAACTCAAGGTCAAAGTGCTTCCTCTCAAACAGAAACCTTAATCAGATGGGGGGCCCCCCATTCAGCCACAGCCAAGCTATTTTACTATATAAGCTATCAGGAAATCCTTTGTTTCATTTTTTTCTTTTGCAGGAATGAAGTAGTATAAGAGGATGCAAAAACCTGCTCTTTCACTGGACGAGTCATCCTGAGTCGATCATTTTATCCCCTTCTGCTTTTCTATTTCCCTACCTGCAAAACAGGTATTTTGTAAAGTGCTAAGAGCTGTGGTCATTAAAAAACCAACCAATCAACCAACCAACCAAAAAAAAAAAACCCAAAAAATAAAATTAGTAAGAGCTAAAAGTAGTATTACTGGGAATAATAGTAAAAGCAGTAGAAATATCAAAACCACTGCTTTTTAAGAATATGTCAAAAGTAGACCTGGGTGGGAAAAAGAGAAATTTAGAAATTTTACTGGTTTTAATAATGGGAAATGTGAAGGAATAGGAAGAATAGAAGAAAGAAAGAGTTGCTTATTTACTTATTTTGGTATCTTTACTTTTCAAGACCTTCTCATCATTAAAAATGGAATGGAAGGAGACATTACATCTGTTTTTTCTGTAACATTTGGAAGCAAATTAAGTGAATAATTACAACAAAAGCAAAACAAGGAAAAAAAAAAAAGAGGAAAAAACTTCACCAAAAATTTATTCTAAGATGAAACTTTTATGATAAAATTTTAGAAAAGTAAAAAGAAAACATTTTTCACTTCAAGCGAGAATTTGGTTAGATTTTTTTTTAACGTGGCTTTTGTTTTCTGTCCTCTCTATACTGTACTATAAGACACAACAAATCACTGTAAATTCTCCTTTCAGGCAGAATGGGATTTCTTTTTCCCCCCAAAAGAACAAAAATTAAAAAAGGACTACAGAATCTCTTTTAAAAAAGTCAGTTAAAGAGTAATTATTACAGCAGGTGGCACACTACTGAGGCCTAAGGAGAAAAATCTGACAGTGGCCAAATACATGCTTGGCATACCTACGCTACAGCCCTATAAGGACAGCACATGTGTGAGCGTCTCCTCCTGGGAATCTGGTAGTTGTGCTTTAAGAGAGCCTCAACAGTATATATTTTCCTGTACTGTTCTTTTTTTACCCCCTCCACCCATGACTCTTTGTCAATAGATGAGGACCTGCTCATCTAGTAGAAAGACATGCTATTAAAAAGCATAGCCAGCTAAGCAGGCACACGTACTACTTAGTCTTCGAAATTTTTCTTTAACTGTTAAAAGTTAAGTCAATAAAGACAGGAACATGTTCATATCTGACCTCTCTAATGTGTGAATGAAGAAGTGTGAATGAATAATGATACAGTTTTTGCTAATAAACTTAAGTGTCAACATACGAGTGCAACCTAGAAACATGGTAAGCATAAATTTGCAGGTTTTTTATGTGTTCATATGACGTCAGAGGTTTCTACAAGGATGCTTGAGACATGAAATGTTTGATTAAAACAAAACAATCCTCAAGGAGTATTTAAAGTAGAGAAGGAGAGGAAATCTCTGTTTATATGTCAAATATTAAAGTCCATGCAATTTTCTGACATCTGAGAAAGCGAAATAACCAATAACAGGAATATCTCTATATTTTTTGACCTCCTGAACTATTACATTACACAGCAATGTTTGCAATTGTCTCTATGTTCCATTCTTCATGGAAAGCTGGATTTGATTTATTTTCCAAGCAGCTGCAATAAAGAATATTGCACAAGAGCTGATTCTGCAAAGCTGAATTTCAGGAAACGGGGCCTTTTCTTTTGCTTCAATGAAAGCAATGTCTGAGGCTAATTTAATGTTAAAAGAACCACAAGGTAACTCTGAAACTAGACACTGGTCCTAAGCCACACAAAGATAGTACAGCAGTGTCGAAGAGGCTCAGAAGGCTGCTCTCAAAATCATTGTTTACAAGGATTGTTAAGACAAAATCCATAGATGATAAAGAATATTCACACACTTGCAGAGGAAGAGCAGCAGGCAAAGGTGGAATGGACCGGACATGTGTGTGGAAAAGATGGAAGAAATACAATAAAGGATCCTTATCCTGGAAAATCACCTTTTTTAGCACATAAATATCTCTAGCAAAAAAAATTCTATTTACCAATACTCTTCATGAAAGATTGAAGAAAAGGAATGTACTCATGAGCAAAAGTATAATAAATTCCAAAACCTACTAGCCCTTAGATTTTTGTTCTCCAGTTAAAAAAACTGCAGTGGATTTTTAATTAATATTGTCATTTTTTTGTGATTATATTTCAATAGTCTCTTCCAAGGAGTTTTGAAAGTAACTGGAAAGCTATTGGAAAGTAACTTTTTATTAATTTTTCATTCTGGATTTCTAATTTCCAATAAATATTTAAATTAAAATAAAATCTTTATTTTGAACCCCAAATATTCAAAGCCCAAATATTACCATGATCAGTATCTGATACAGAAAAATTGGAGAAGGCAGAGAGAGCAGCTGGTCTATCTTAATGATGAAAGAGTTACAGTGTTTTGTTTTCAATCACAAGGAATTATACTGGACTTCTATTTCTAGTACCAGCAATCAGTAAGAAAATAGCTACTGGTGAGGAAATCAATCCGTTTTAGGTGATTAAGCAAAAAGTTCTGAAGAGTTACTAGAAACTAAAAAATGCATGCTTCCCATCTAAAACCATGTAATGATACTGATAGCATAAATAAAAAGTTATATTTCACTGTTGAAATAAATAATTATGAGAAATTTGCACATGGACAATATCAGGAACAAAGTCATAGGGTCATCTTAGTGACACAGGAAAGGATGCATTTCTGAGGTGGAAAAGCTGTCTGGACAGGCTTAAAAAATGTGATGGCTTTACAAAATGTCGTTTCCTAGTTACTCATCTCCAGTCTTTTCCAAGAATGGAAATTCCAAGAAGAAAAACACATTGCTTCACAGCTGTGGACACCCTGCTTGCCAAAAATGCAAATGTAATTGCTATCTGTTAATCAAGGATAAATGATGACACTGCTGATAATTATGAGTAACGACTTCATGGATACTTAGACCTCTAGAGCTGAAAGTCAGATTAATTTGGAAGGGCTATCTGTGCATGTGCAAATAACAGTAAGCACATCACTTATAAACTGGCTAGTACCAAGAGGAATGTAGTCATAAGAGATAAAATCCTTTTAATAGGTAATTGTGGCATTTGCATTACCACAAATGCTAAGACTTTACGAAGGCTGCCACCACCACTGGTACCAGAGGGTCAAAGAATGCTTCCTAACATTTTCCAACTCATATCTCTGACCCTTAAAGAATGGAAAACATATGTCAGCAATTAAGTCACTATTCATAGTGTTACCAAGCATAAAAACAGTGCCTGTGCCAATACAGGCTGAGTCACTTTATATGTTTTCTCAAATGTCCTGAACCCTGCATGGCATCAAACCTAAATGCTCATTTCAGTTATACTGAAACTGAGGCAAGCATGGGCCTTTCCTTAATAAGATGGAATTTAAAGCAGATGGCGCTGAGGTAACTATCGTGGGATAAGAGGGGCATCAAAACAAAGAACAAGTCAGACATTAGTCTGGTCAGTGCTTCCAGGAGGATAAATCACAAAATAAGCTTCTGCAGACTAGGCTGGAAAGGGCACAGCTTCAATATCACTGAGCCAGCCAGCATCACTTTCAGTCTCATTAAATGAAGGACATCTGAACTGTTTGCTGAGAACCGACACAGAATAGGCTCAACTTTAAAAAAAGGAATTAATTATGCAATCGTAATGTCTACCACTGATTGTCAGCAAGGTTTGGACCAGAGGTCCCACTGGCTTTGATCCGTGTGTTCTCTTACCGTGCCTTCCAAACATATTCTAATTTTTAAAAGAACCCTTATGCTGTGTATGTTTCCACTTTAATGTTGTAGTTTTTTTCCTCTGTGTCTATTACTCCTTGATTCTTGTCAGATTTCCTCTATATGTGGGTACTAACGAAAGACTGAGGGAGCAGGGATTTCATGTGGTAACACATAATAGTGGTAACAGCCTGGTAAAAAGCTTTATTGTCCTTGTGTTCTAAATCACTGATTTCATTCTCTTGTGAAACTTGTGGGTACCTTTTGAACTGTTAGCAACTTAATGCAGACAAAAGTATCAAATCAGGACTTAAACATAATAAAGGGAGGGGAGAAGGTAACAATATAGTCAGCTCTTTAGACACTGTTTTCCAGATCTAATAAAGTAGCTATTGAAATGGGCACAGAACAAAGAGCTGTAATATTGAAACAATGTGTTTTGGGATACTTACAGTGCAGGTTTTGGTGTACCATGAGCTGCTGAGGAGGGAAATATTAAATTTCAAATGATAAAAGCCTGTTTGCTAAAGCACAAGAAAAAACCTGAAACTTAGGAAAGGTTTTGTAAAAGCGGATCTACAGTACTGAATGGCTTGTGGACAAAACAGCCAAAATGCTCACTATGCAAGCTGTAAACGAAAGAGCAGCCAGAGTGACCAAAGCAGAATGTTTTTTTCCTTGTCACAGTAAAGGCACAAATCTACTATCTCATTATCTGATTCATACAGAGGTTTATCCTGTAGAATAAAGACAGAAAAAAAGTAAGAGAAACATCATTGTTTTCCAGTCTGGAGAGAAAAAAATCACAATAGTTCTTGACACACACACAATTCCCCTTTTCAGCCTTATTTTGTAAAAAGAACACAATTTGCTCTGGTTTCACTTTTTCATAATTTCTGAAAAAAAAAGAATTGTGAAACAGTGGGTATTAGAGGGTAACTAAATCCAAATAAATTTAGAGAAGAAAGGAACAAAAGACAGAATATGAGCCAGGAAGGAAAAGCTATCCAAACCTAACTGTCTGCTGCTGTAAACAAGCACTTGCTTAATTTATGGTATAGAGTTTCCTCCATTTAAATGAACAGAAGATTTGTTCCCAAGTAAACAAGATGCCGGGAATGGCCTGTGTAGAGTTTATTTGAAACAGCAGCCTGTATTGCGTGAATTGTTCAACATCCAGGTGGTTGGCTGAATGATGGCAAGAGATAATAAGAATAGTAGAAAATGAAATTATTGTAGAATTATAGGATGTTTTGACTTAAGAATTAAGTACTGTTTTAAGACTAATGTAATGTAAAGTCAAAGGAGACATGAAGAAAACCTAAAACTAATTTGGAAACACTAGCAAGATCTTCCTAAATGCCCCTTTCAGCCTAGCTGCTTAGCTACAAACTGCTTTCAAGCTGTACTTTACAGAAACATGCTCAAGCGGAGCAGTCCTTTGTAGATTTTAATGGCTTTCACATTACTGAACATTCTTACAAGAAAACTTGTGTTACAATGGAAATGGGTAGAAAAGGGAACTTGGTTCTCCAGCATCAGCAAGGGATCCCTTCAGGGCCTTAGTTCCATTTCCAGTCTGGAAGAAAGTGTGGCTGTTTCTTTTCCTTTTCCATTACTGACCTTCTGAGGGTAACCCTGTGTGTGTTTCTTTTCAGTAGCCAAAAAAGTATGCAAGAACAGCAACAAGGGACTAATATGGCCTCTAGTACCGAAAAACGTCTGCTGATGAGTATAACCAGAACATCTAGCAGATGTATCGATGTTACTGTTGTTCTTTTGTGACTTGACATTTTCATTTGTTATAAATTTTCATTTGTCATAAATGAACGTGTTCCATTTTACCATTATTGAGTCTGTCAGAGCTAACTTAAATAGTGGTCTTACACTCTTACTGCAAGTGCAGGCTTGCTAACTTTTAAAAGTTCATCTTACTTCATCATATTCCTGTCCACAAAATGAGGCTATACCTGTCTATAGAATTTTCTGCAGTTTCAGACTTAACAGACTAGAAATGATAAAAACTGTACACAGGAACTGGATGACATCTATTTAGTATTTGTGAAATGACATTTCAGTCTATCAGACGTCCTTCCTCCATATTTCCTTTATCCTATGTGTGTTGCAACTCCAGTAGATAAAGGCATTATCATACCATCTTTATGCAAAGCATGAAAAGTAAACATACACATGAATCAACAATAAGAAGTAAAAACACACAAAAAAAAGATCGTTTTTGTTTTCTAAAAAATTGCCAACATCACTTGGCAAAACTTGAAAAAAAGTTTGTTTATAGATCACGTGGGAAAGATTTACAGCACAGATTTGCACAGATGCCTGGACGTGGAGGTCAGGCTCCCTGGCACTCCCTGGGGAGGGAGCTCAGAGAAAAACTGGGAGCACCTGCCTGTGTTAGGATGTCAATCCTGATTTTCTGAACGGCTCTTTAGACTTATGGTGTTTCCTCTATCGACTATGAAAGCGTGGGTGCTGGGATTGTCTTTTAAATCATGAGATTTTGAAAACAAACCTTTTTCTCACATTTTAATTTTTGAAACATTGAATTAAAATTTACAACCCTTTCACAGAATCACAGAATCACAGAATGTTAGGGATTGGAAGGGACCTCAAAAGATCATCTAGTCCAATCCCCCTGCCAGAGCAAGAAAACTTAGGTGAGGTTACACAGGAAGGCGTCCAGGCGGGTTTTGAATGTCTCCAGAGAAGGAGAATCCACAACCCCCCTGGGCAGCCTGTTCCAGTGTTCTGTCACCCTCACTGAGAAGAAGTTTCTTCTCACATTTAAGTGGAACCTCTTGTGTTCCAGCTTGAACCCATTACCCCTTGTCTTACTGTTGGTTGTCACCGAGAAGAGCCTAGCTCCATCCTCGTGACACCCACCCTTTATATATTTATAAACATTAATGAGGTCACCCCTCAGTCTCCTCTTCTCCAAGCTAAAGAGACCCAGCTCCCTCAGCCTTTCCTCATAAGGGAGATGCTCCACTCCCTTCATCATCTTTGTGGCCCTGCGCTGGACTCTCTCCAGCAGTTCCCTGTCCTTCTTGAACTGAGGGGCCCAGAACTGGACACAATATTCCAGATGAGGTCTCACCAGGGCAGAGTAGAGGGGAAGGAGAACCTCTCTGGACCTACTAACCACCCCCCTTCTAATCCACCCCAGGATGCCATTGGCCTTCTTGGCCACAAGGGCACAGTGCTGGCTCATGGTCATCCTGCTGTCCACCAGGACCCCCAGGTCCCTTTCCCCTACACTGCTCTCTAATAGGTCATTCCCCAACCTGTACTGGAACCTGGGGTTGTTCCTGCCCAGATGCAAGACTCTACATTTCCCCTTGTTATATTTCATTAAATTTTTCCCCGCCCAACTCTCTAGCCTGTCCAGATCTCGCTGGATGGCAGCACAGCCTTCTGGCGTGACCATTAAGTCTTATTTTTAAATGTGAGAGCTGAGAATTTCACATGACCATAAGACTTGGGTTTATACAAAAATTACTGAAATTATGCCAAGTGGAAAATAATAGAAGCAGATACATTTTTACGAACATAAAAAACTTGACTAGAACAAAAGCTGGGATGGGAAAAATAAAATCTTATTTACACATTCATTTTAATTCAGACACACCCTAAGATGGCATAAGATGATAACAGTAAGACTACAAACTGTTAAGACATGAAGGGTGACATATGGAAGTGTGATGCACTTCATTTGGTCATGTAGACCATGAGGAGTATAGGCTTTATAATGGTGTAGCTTCCCACATTAAATATGAACAATCATAAATCATGAGGGATAAATCAGCTTCTTAGGACAACTGACACACTTGGAAAATACAGAGATAGAAGAGAGGAAAGTGCAAGTTATGCTATATAACATATATGTTATATTTTACGTAGTTACATACACATCCACAAAAGCACACTTGTCCAAGTTTGCAGACATTATGTATTTAAAGTGCAAATAAATCAGAAGGATTAAGCTGTTTAGAACATAACTGGATTTGTGACACAGAAATAAGGGTGTCAGCAAAGCAAAAGAGTGCAGGAGAGGTTAAACAAGGAAGGGTGAAAGCTGCAATAACACAATGACACAATTGCTCAGTTTTAGCCGTATAAATACCTATTTTATATCTGGAAGTTTTAAAGGCAAAAACTGAAATCAAGTCTTTTTGTTTCTTGTTTGTTTGGGGTTTTTTTTCATGAAATGAAGTTGACATTATGAAAATAACTGTTTTGTTGCAGTCTCGCAAACTTTCATGACATTCAAATGAGGAAAGCTATTTCAAACTCAAAGAAAAATTTAAATGCAAATAAGGACAGAAAATGTGGAAAATAAAAAAAAAAAAAAAGAGAGGAAGTAAAAGTAAACTAGCTACAGATTTGGACCCCTGATAATAAGGCAAGTGTATAGGAGTATGACAAGAGGAAAATAGATGTTGGCTAAGTCAAGAAAACATCACATGTCAAATGACAACACTGTTCACAAGCTTCAAATCACTAAATATGGAAATTTCTGAGACAATAAAGATGATTATGAAAATAAAGCTCTAAGAAGGAACATGATCTTATGTGACTGATCTCGTGTAGGGGATGCTTCAGGGTAGTAGCAAACAATGCTGGCTTTTTCTCTGTATAGATCTTGGAAGGAATGTCCTAAAAGTGCTTGCTGGAATCTGCCCTGATGTTTGTGTGGGTAGATGCTGACAGTAGATATGAGATGTAGTATGACACCATTGCAGTTAGTCGTTGGGGTTCAGAAAACAGCGTTGCCATGTCGCTGTGGCGGAGCGCTAACTGGCCTTGGTACAGCTGGCACCACTGTGCAAGTCTCTGCCATGTCTTGGACTCTGCATATGGAGTATCTATGTCCTTCTTTCTTGGAAAGATGTTATGGGTACATGTTATAGAGCTACTTGTTTGTAGGGTCTTACATAATTATACATGAGAATTTCTTCAAAATGATGGTAACTAAACAATATAATTTCACCAAAACAGAAACTTTTCACCTAAAAAAAATTAAAATAAATTTAAGAAAAAAATTCAGAATTATCAAAACTTTTGTTCAACAAAATAAACCCCTTTTTTCTAGTCTGACATGATTTTTACTCAAATAGTTGATTAAACTGAAAAAAAGTATAATGAAACTACTGAAATGAAGTTTTTCAGCTGATCTGTGCTGAATTTGTTTTGAGGTTTGACAAAAAAAGACAGTTATTCACACTTCTGAAGCAATCTTATTTCTTTTTCAATGCTTAACACTTTCATAGGAGGGGAAAAGTCTTTCTTAAATATCTATAGAGAAAAATATTTTTTACCTAGTCCTTGAAGTTTTGAGTGTATTAGTGTGAAATAGTACTATCAGGGGCTGTTATAAAACTAGAATATCAAAGTAAGAAGAAACAAATTTGAGTCATGAGTTCATCTCTGTGCTTCTTGAACCCTTGAAACAGAGGTCAGAAGAGCAAAATCAGTTTCTTCCACTTAGCTTCTAAAGCTGTGCACTTTTTTCTATTTTTATACATAACGGCTTTGAAAATATTTCATAATTTTTCATGAAAGAAAAAAAAATATTCAAAAGATCATACCAGATGCTACTATAGCCATACGAGGTAAAAATATTCAAAAGATCATACCAGATGCTACTATAGCCATATGGACAACGACCTCAGACACATGGTGTGAACTGTGGGGTTGTCATGTGCAGGGACAGGAGTTGGACTCAATGATACTCGTGAGTCCATTCCAACACAGGACATTCTGTGATTCTATGATCCTATATACTGAAACCAAGTAATTCCACTGAGAGTATGAGGTTACCAGTTCAGGTATAGCAGACACCTATCTTTAGGTGTGCTGAATCCTATCTGTTATGCCTTACTCTGTAATCGTGCTTCTCAGGAAATTGTGTTGGAAGAAAGGTGACTCTCATCTTGGAAAAAACTCTAATGAACTAGGCTAGCCGTGGTGTAATAGAAGGGAATAAAAGAGACTTCTATCAAGCCATCTCAACATTGATCCAGATTTGGGCTATCTCCTATCCTCAGCTGAACAAGCTGTAAATAGTTTTTTGGTCATTCAGGTTGATCTGTCAAGTGAGCTCCCCATGAAGTTGCTGCCCCCTCCCTTACCTCATGCTAGGAGTAGACACTAAAGTCCCTCATCTCCACTGGCCTCGTGGTCCAGTTGTATTTGAATGGAGCTTTGTCCATGACCTGATAATCTACAAATGTGCACAGGGAGAAGGTATGAGAAAGAACTGTGCTATAAAGATTTTTTCTTCAGGAAAATTGACAATAGATTGTTTGTACACTACAGTGAGTGATGGAGAACTACACTGTGTGTTTGCACGTGGCGGGAAAGAATATTACATACCTTTTTCTGGATGTAGCTTGAAAGAGAATAAGTCTGAGGAAGTGCCCTTTCTTTGCTGGAGTCCAACTTTGTCATTTGTTCTCTTTGGCATGTTTTTCAATATTTTTGTTTGTTTAAAAAAACCACTTATTATTTCAAGACAACAGTTCTTATCACATTCATGTTAAAGTAATTGGATTTTATCTTGACAAGTTTAATACTCCTGTTCTAAAAAAAAATGCAGAGATGAGACCATGCCAAAATATTGTATTGGTAAGAAAAAACAGTAAAATTTCTCTAAAATCAGTGACTCAACTTGAAAAGGCAGTTAAAAAAGCTAACAGGATACTGGGCATTATCAACAAATGTACTGAGAAAAAAAACAGGGCTAATTTTACCATTGTTTAATAACCTTGGTGTGTTCATGTTTTGAGTAATGTGTGCATTCTGGTCTCTGTATTTCAAGGACACAGTGGTGTTTGATGAAATACAAAGAATGGCAGCTAAAATGATCAAGGGATGAGGCAGCAGTCTTTTTAGGAAAACCTTAGAAGGCTACAACTCTTCGGTTTCTACAGGAAAAGGATGAGAAGGTTATGACTGAGCTTTACAAAATCATGAAGCTGGTGTATAAAGTGAATGCAGAATCTATCACCAAATGCCACAATGAGAGAACTAAGGGAGCCTTGTTGAAACCAGCAGTACACCACTTGAAAGCACAGTAAAGGAAGTGTTTTCCTACACAGAAAGGTTGTCAGAAGGCTGTGGAGGAAGATAGTACCAGGAAATTCAAAAAAGTGATTAGAGAAATCCATGGGCAACAGGTCCTTAGATGTACTCTAAAGGGAACGGGCAAGGATGAACCCTATAACATCCCTAATACAACAGTAGTAGATGCCGGGAAATACGATGGAAATGGACTGCAGAAACTGGACAGACTTTCATGTTCTCCTGTTGCTGCAGGTGAAGACAGAATACTAGGTTAAGTAAACCATTGCTCACCCCAGAAGGACATCTTATATTGTTAGAAAATAGAATACTTACTCACCTCAAACTCCACCCTTAATTTACTAGAGAAAACAGCATTTGTTCCCATTCCATTTTGTATAAATAACACTGTTTAACATAACACACTCTCGAAAACAGTGTAGTGCTGACTATGCAGGCTTCCTCATTAGAACTGACATTGACAGAATAAATAAAAGCATATATACCACCTTGAAATTCTATGGTTGTCATGATTTGAGGCCCATACTGTCTGTGCATGCCTATTTTGCTAAATGAAGTCGCCTATGAATTCCATCAGACTTCATGCAGGAAAGGTCACCTCTAGCTTGCAGGTTTTGTTCAGCACTCAGAAATCCCCCAATTATGCTTATGATATTTGGTGCTTCAGTGTCCCCATGACTTTGGACACTGTGCACCTTGCATTGAACGTTCCTGTGGATTGTTTTCAACATCTTCAGCTACTAAAGCGTAATTGGAAATTATGTGAGGTCCAAATTCTCTTTTGTTCAAGAGTAGTTTCATAAGCTATGGCAACAGGGGACGAGTAGTATCAGCAACAACAACAGGCACTTGCCTCCCACAATCATAATACTGGAGAGGAAAAAAGGGCTTATCTAGTACAGGAAAAAAACCCTTAACTCTTCAGCAGCCAAGTTGTATACATGCTGTTACATTTACATACTGTTCCCTGCCATGCAGACAAAGATTCCTTCAATGAATACCCTGGTTTTGCCCTTGATCTTGACAGCACCAGGATCCCGAGTCTGAAAATCAGCAGCTACTTCAAATACAGGTTTTATGTCAATAACATAGAGGTATATGACTCATTCAATAGCACTTGTTATATATATTAATCATCTTCATACTGGCAACAGGCTTGCTAGCACCTTGCAATTAACCAAGGAACTGAACTGGTTTGGGATGGCCAGTCTCTCAGCAGTGTGATGCAGTCACAGCTTCCTCCTGTCAGACATGGGTTTCAGAAGACTGGGTCACGTTCATGGCAGAGTTCTACTTTGTGGTACCTTTAAGTCAGGAATCCTGTGCAGCTACCTCAGGTTAGCACAGCCAAATCTCATGCCATTCTTCTGAGCAAGCTCTTGTGCCCCAGAAACAACATCATCCACTCATGTCAGGCCACAAGCATTTTAACATCTTGGTTCAATAAAACTTTTATTTAGCATCCCTATTGTGATCTACATATTAAGGGTATAGTCATTAAAAGCTCATCCAACACATCAGTTTTGTTTCACTTATCTATAAATATATTATAGACTGAGAAAGTCACACATGACAACATCTTTCAGCAATTTTCAATCTACCAAATTTCACAATATCACAGACAAGCAATATCACTCACTTCTGGAGTTAAATTAGAACAGATGCATTATTCTACAGAATACCACACACTAGATCACTGAAAGCTTCTGCTCTCACAGGCACTGCATAGGCTGGGATGTGCCCTTTGCAGGTGAGTCAACCCTAAGTTCCAAAAATCAAGAAAGCTTGAATTGGCATATGTTATGAAAATTAAATAAAGACAGAGGAAGGCCAACCCACAAATTAAACATCTATCAACTCTAGACACACCACGTAGAAAGAATTGTAGCAAAAAGCTGTCAATACTTCTGAGGCTTATTGGGTCTTTGGGCTAATTATCTGTATAATAAAAAAGTAAAGTTCTAAAATCTGATCAGCTGCACCTTTTCCAGCCAGTAAGCTGTTGTTCAACAGCCCTGGCTTGCTTGACTTGCCATGAGTTCCTCTCTTAAATTTCCAAAATTTTAATACAGTTCCTCCAAAATAGTATTTTTTATAAGTTTAAACTTTTCCTTAATTACAAAAAAAAACCACCAAAGCCAAAAACATAAAAAACCCCAACAGAAACAACAAACCCCCCCCCCCGCCCCCGAAAAAAAGAAATTAACGGAAATAAGACAGATCCTGTGGAACAAGAAAGTGGAATCGTATTCTCATTTAAATGCATGCATGCACTCCTGTCTCAGCCAAAGCTTTTGGTTACAGTGAGTTTCCTTGCTACCTTCTTATATCTTAGGAATAACAAGACAATCGTCTTCACTGAAAAGTCTGTACCATCATTTATCCCTTCTAGACTATTCCCCAGAAATGTTCTGATTCACAGCTGTACTTCACGATCACATCCTGAAGTTAGGAATAAGTAGGAATCGGCGTCAGAATTGAGTAGCATTAATGTGACAGGTAATACTGCTTAAATAAGTCACTTTCTTATTTTGTATAAATACCAACCATCTGCTTTAATTTCAGTCACTATAATGTCAGGAGAAATTTTCCAAGGGGCATCAGAAAGAGAAGGTTTGCCTCTTGTCATGCTAAACAGCAGCCAGCCTTGACAAAGCTGACTTTGCAAGGGGAAACACCAGCACAGCTTGGGCTCACCTGCACCTCCTCAAAGCCAGCTGGTGCACCTCTGCACACTATCAGCGGGTGATACCCTTTGGATGCTTTGTAATACTAATATTGAAAAGAATATCATGCTTTTGCCACATACCCTGAAGTTATTGCATCTTTTAGACGGGGAGTGAGTGTGATTTCAGAGAATCAAGAGCAGACGTTTCTCTGCTTTGTCTCTAAGTCTTTTCCATCCTCTCACTGGTCTCTGTGTGTTGGGAGCCTGGTTTCTGTTCTTCACTGGAATTTTGTTCACATGGGAAACTACAGGGCAAGGACATCCTGGGACCATTTCTCTCAAACCCTTGCAAGAGGGATATCCATACTTCAGCACAACCCTGTCATTCAGTTCATATGCTCCTGGGACCCACAGACCGCCCTCTGGATTTTCTTCTCACATTTTCTCCTTCCCCCTAAGAGCACCTCTGCTCCTCCAACACACAGCAGGATTGCCATGTTAACAGATAAAGAAAGGAGAATTACATGCTGTATATCTCCCTGCCTCCTGGCCTGAACATCCACCAGTGCTCCTGACTTCATCTTGTTACTTGTCCCTAAGCATTTTGGTGCTGTTTAACACTGTGGTGAGGCTGCAGTGTTGCTGTTCTGCCCCACGGAATTGCACGGAGCGGTGCTGACCCATGGGGACAAATGCACAGACTCCCGAGTCTGGTGATGAAGAACACCAACTGAAATCATGCAGGCGATTCAGAAACCGGTCCTGCTTAGGCCCACCGTGAGAGTTGCTGGGTGTAGGGAGGATGGGCTGGCCTGAGCTGATAATTTCCTGGGGACAGCCAGAAGCTGAGCTGGGTGCGCAGCGGCCGGTGGTTCCTTCTGCTTCTCTCCTCCCTCTGCACTCCTGTTTCCCTCTGGTCTCTGGCTGGGGCAGGGCTTGCCTGGCTTTGCTCCATGCTGCCAGAGAACAGCATGTACCTTGTCTAGTCAGTCTCTAAGGATCTCCCTGAGAGCCACCTCTGAGCTCAGGTCATGTTTCCAAATTCACAATTAGCAGAACAGGTATTCTCACCTAGCAGATCAATGTCATAACTAAAGGCAGCGGCAACAAAAGGGAGGCAGACAGGTATTTTAGGCAGAATACTTGGTGGTCAAAGCATCCTGCACATATCAGCTATGAGGACTTTTTTCTTTGGATTTTTTTTTTTTCCTGCAAGAATCAATGGAAGCCATCACAAAAATAAATAACTGAAAGGCAGAAAAATTAATCAGAAAGATACTGATTTATTGTCACAGTTGTACATAATAATTGAGGTATGTATATTTTAGCTCACTACCTTGGAGACAGCCTTCAGAGTGTAATACTTTAGGACTTTATATTTCGCCAAATTATATTACTTAATTATTTTTTAATAAATATATAGAGTCACTACTTATTGCAGTTATTTCAGCAAAACTCTTCCTTAGCAGTTTCTGAGAACAACTAGAACTACTCTTTAGCTTGAGTCATGTAGTTATTTCATTTTCTTTTACTACAGAATGATTTTAGTAAAGGATAACTGTAAAAAATTACTGACTGCTTTAATGGTGGTACTGACATGGCTTTAACTCAGAACGAAGACTATTTGAAACATAAAGTTTTTAATAGGCTAATGTCCAATTAACTTGACATATTTCCTCACAAAGAAAGGTATTTAGTTACTAGTCTATCCCACAGTAACACATCTGCCATTTGTTTCTAAGCAAAGGCTATATTTTAAAATAGATCATTTTATATGAGTTAAATATAGCCCCGAACAGTTAGTCTATTATGTGCTTATTAAAATGCTCATGGTTTATTAAAAAAACAGAGAGGGGAAAAAATGTGGGAGAGATTAAAAGAGGGAATTTGTTTCTCATACCTAATAGAAACCTGTCCTGTCGGTGACTTTTAAGCTATATAAAGCACAATGTTCTCACAAGAAAAAAATATTAACTAAAAGACAGAACTTTGCTGATCACTAACAAAAACTCTGCAAGAAAATCACACACACAGACCACTTGTACAGTCTGCCTCTACTTTGAGCCTTTGGGAGGAGGGGAAATGCATGAAGCATAACACAGCACAGTCTCACACATGCCAGTATAAAGTCTTTCTCCTCTCAGGACACTTATCTCTACCAGTCAGTCTATTTATGCAGCAAAACTACATGTACGTATCCCAAAATAGCTCATGCAAACTATAGCTTCATTTTACCCTCCAGCCTCCAGCACTGGAAAAGCTTGATATTGTAACTTTGCTCCTGAAATAAATAAAGATTTTTAGAAGGTACATGTACGTGCAAGGACTGAACCTGACTACTGAATGGGAAAAAAATATGTAATGAGTTAAAAAAACATATGCAATGAGTTCTTACTAAAGCAAATGCTACACAAAGTATCGTAATAGAAAATGCTAAATAGTTTTGTTTCTCACTATTAATTGTGAAACTCAGCAACTGAACACCTTAAATAACCATGCAAAATCTATCAAGTCAAAATTAAACACTGTGACTTTCTTGGGACATGTCTATGTGTCATAACAGGACAGGGAGCTTGAAAGAAATAAACCAAACACATTACCACAGTGTGTCGGCAGTCCTTAAGGAGCTGGTAGATCGGGATCTTGGCTTCATAACAATGCTCATTTTGAAAAATTCCTTCAGTATTTCTAGCAGTCAAACATCAGTTGTCCTTACAAAGCTCATTCTCAAAGTACTCAATTTCAAAGCATTTTTTTTAAATCCTCTGCTCTTTAAAACCTTCGAAATCCATCTCCTGTAATAATCCAGGCTGTGGAGGACGAATTCTAACAGGCTGCAACTCCTTCCTTTTTCATGCTGAATTTACTCTAGCACTGTGCTGTTCGGAAATGACACTGCTTTTCTCCTCTGTCTTGTATTGCCCTGGGAGGAACTAGTCTATTTTGAATCTATTCTCCCTGTAGGTCACATGGGAATGAAGGCAGCTGAAAAGAGTGTCTATCTCTTTCTTGCAGTTTGATAACAACAGGTTTAAAGGTCAACCACATTAAAAAAAAAAAAAAAAGGGAACAATACTGATGAATGATAAATGAAAGGAAAAGATGAATGTAAGTTACAGTAACATTAGTGAGTTCACAGGGATTTTCCACTTAGAGTTGTCCTAGATAAATTAGTCTCTGTGGAGTAAAGAAAGGAACAAAGATTTTTAATTCCAAGTTAACTAAAAGCCTTACCTAGAAATGTTATTATTCCCTTTCTTTTTCTCCTTACCTTTGCCTAGATATTGTGAATAAATACTATTGTCTACCTTCACAAAACAGAAAGTATTCTCTGTCTGAAAGACATTCAAAACACTGTGGGGAAGTTAAATAAAAATAAAACTCCTTGTTGACTCTTAAAGTCAAACACACATACAGACAGCTATTGTTATAAATCACTGAAGGACAAAATACCTCAGTTAAAGAAATCTAACATGATGTCCTCTCTACTGTACAGCAGAAAGAGACCTTTCCTGTTACAGTAAATACATTAATAGTTTATGCATTACAAGCAAAATTGCATTTATAATTGCTAGACAAAAACTTGTCATAAAAGCTTTGAGAGTTAATTCTTTGTAGGAAATACTAGTGTAAGCATATTTGGCAATTACAGCATTCGAAGAATAAAAATATGCAGAGAACTGGATAGTGAATATACCATTTAAATTACACATTTTGAATTTGCTCTGAACTCTGTAAGAATTGTTTTAAAACGAAAGAGTGAAGTTATTGCTCAACAAGTGATTACATGCATAATAGCCATTTCTTTGTACAGTCTTTACAAGTGTTGCAGTATATTACTTTTGATGGTGGTGCAGCTAGGTTAATAATGAAAGCAAATATTAAAAATTGTATTTATAAAATTTATATAGGCTTGGCAAATAGAAGACAAACATGATAAACAAGCTATGCATTAAAATATAAAAAATCATCAAACAGGAATATGCATAAAGTGTGTAAAGCTCTCTAGAACGTTTGCACTTTATTTTATAACAGCACAATAAAATGCATTGCCAGTTACACTGTGTATTAACAGGAAAGATCCTAACTGCCCTGGAGGCTTGTGTCAGTCATCTGCATATAAAGTGCTCCACAACAGCAGAAGGAATGTTACTGACGTTTCCTGCTAAGCATTCTGTTCTTCATGTTTTATGGCACCAATCTTTCAAATGTCACCTAGTGGTTAACGCAGGAGCTTTCATAAGAGTCCTGTGGAACCATAAATGTTAACCTCAAAGAGCAGAGAAAGCATCTGTGGTAAATTTACCTCAAAGGGTCATACAGTCATGAGACCTTTACTAACAGTTGGTCTGTCACTGTGCAGGTCACATGCCTATAGAAGAGGACATAAATCAGGCACCATGTTGTGAAACTTTTTTATTCTTTAAACAGATGGAATAGGTCACGAAGAAAAACAAAAATCATATGAAATAGAGGTGCTGGGCTATTACAGAATAGCTTGTCATTTTGAAGATTTTTTTTTTTTTTTTAAGTTTGCTTGATTATTTTTTATTGATAAATATCAATATTATTCCCATGCCAATGAAGGAACACAAAATGAAAGAAAATAAAACTTTTGACTAAGTGGTTTCACAACATTGTACTGTAGTGGAATATTCACTTCTGCTGTGCCACACAGTAGATATCTCAGGAAGGTTTGTTCTCAAAAGTGTATCTGTCAAGATGCTGCCTCTTACTTGTATGTAGTTAATAGAAATATAACTAGAAATATACTGTAGTATATTTATATACTAAATATTACTATATAAGCACACTGTACTTACAGGTACGTATACACTTATGAAAAAAAAGTCTGACGGAGACACAGATCACCAACAGAGGTAAACAAAACCACCTATTGCTAACATGCTTTCTTTTTCGGTCTCCTTCATCAGTCCCTTAGAAATAAACTCTTGGTCTCGAAGTGCCTGCCAACTTCAGACCTGGTGCTAATATGAAATAGGTATTAATTAGCAACTAGAAAACTACAGTATTGCAACCATATTCCAAACAGTCAAATCAGAACCTGTCCTCAGGTAGCAACCTTAGAAGCACAGGCTTCCTGCAAAAAGGAATGTAGCAGTATGAGAGGGGGGCTCAGTATCCTTGAGGCACTATTAGTCTTATGTGAAATTCAAAAATTTTGGTGAAGCTAAAAAGAAAGAAAAAAGAGGGAGTTTGAGAAAATAAGGCATAAAAAAGAGCAACAATAAGCAATAAAAAAACCCTAAGAAAACTCTGTCCGGGTTGGTATCTTGCATGCTGTGTGCAAAGCGAAAACAAATTGTCTGTGATTTCTCAGCTTCATTAGTGGGAAAAAAGTTTTGTAGGGTACCCAGGGATTCGATAGTCCGTATGAGAAAGACAAACCTTTTTTAGAAAAGTTTCTAGGGAAACTATTAGACCAACTTTGGCACTTAGCAATACCTTCTAATTCGTACAAAAAACCTGTTGTGCTGCCATTAGTATCAATGGCAGTTTTATCTAAGATTTAAATAAAGATAAGAACATACCAGCCCACTGTGCTCATAAAAGATGACACAGTATTTATTTCAGGCCCCAGGGCTTGGTATGGGTCAAATAATACAAACTCTCAGTTTCTCATAATTTGAGGAATTAAGAGAGAAATAAATTAGCAGAAATTAAAGAGAGAAATGGCTGTTCCACTCTGACAGCAACGGAAAATGGTAGATATAAATTAACGAATTGTTAAAATAGCCTATGAGAAGCTACCAGCAATAGAAGTAAATGAAAATTCTCAAAGACATAAGAAATTGCAGTATCAGATCAAACTTCATTACAAGAGCTAAGATTTACATATATGAAAGTGGAAATGTATCTCCACTAATTGGAAGCATTATTTTACCCCAGAACAATATTTTATGAGTAAGGGCTACTGCATTTTATGCTATTAAATCCAAAATGCAAAGATGCTAGTTATGTACAGATATAAATTTAAAATACTACCAAGAAGATAAAAATAAGCATATTCATTATTGTACACTGCATATTTATAAAAAGATGTGCATGGCTTTATATATGCATGTATAATATACATAGTACATAAATGCAAGCATTTACTTGAGACAAATGCAACACGCATTTGTAGCATCTGATTTCTACATGTAATTCTGTAACTAAAAAAAAACCAAACCCAACCCTTATTTCTTTTCATTGTTGAAATCTGTTTTTAGGGTGGCAGGAATAAAGGCCCTCAAACTGAGCTCTTGTCGGCATGCCATCACAGTTAAGGCAAGTGTTAATTGAATAACGAAAATATGGAAGAAAACATTTTAAATTAATGAAAATATTAAAAGATGGACCCATTCAGTACTGCTAAGCATACTAATAATAAAAGCAGCAAGAAAAATAGCAATATTTTTATCTGCATCTATGTGTTTTGACTGTAAACTGTCCAAAGAAGAAAAGATATAGAAGTAATCAAAACACCAATAATAAAATGTGTGCAGGATTCAACCTACTTTGATGCTTGCATCTTAGTTACTCATCTTCAAATTAGTAAATAATTGAATGAAACCACTGTTACATTGCACAAAATTGAAAAAGCACAGCTTAGGGAACGAGACACAGGACTGACTATTCCATTCCATGCTTGAGAACACCTTTGTCTTGGGAGTATGGAAAATTTGCCTAAACATTCTGAGCTTTGGCTTCCTCATTTGTGAAACAGGGATAATGCACATCATGCTTCTTGAAAAGCACATGGACATCTAAGGGCTGAAAACATGCAATAGGTGCCAGGTTGTGATTGCTGTTGTCATATATACAAGCTGAAGAAATAGATTCACAATCTTCATTTTTAGGACAAAGTGAAAAGCCCCTATAGTCTAATAAGACTCGAGTTTAACATTGTAAGTTAAACCTGCAACAGCTGATATCACTTTTCTTTTTGAATGGGGTGAAAAATTCAGGAATTCCTCGCAAATATGCATTGTTTTAGGACAAGTAGGGACTCAGGCAACCTATCAAGAGAAAGAGAATCCTGAAAATCTAATGTCAAGCATTAACGTGTAAAGAATGGCATTGCTCTTAAATATGCTGTCTGGAATGTACATTAGAAAATGAAAGATATACAACAAGCTGCTGCTTCTTCATGTGCAATCTTAGTTTCATCATAAATTTATTTCAGATAGGATTATTAAAATATCTCTAAAACCCTGGATCTAGGTTCTTTTACTCAGGACTATCCCCAGCATTGCTTAGCTACTATTGCCTCTGGTCTTGTGTACACTTTGTACCTTCCCTTTTTTTTTCCTAATGTAGGCTTGCCAGTTTACATGCTTATATGAAATACAGTTTTCAATACAAAAAGAATACGCACTGAGATCTGAACCCAACCTTTCTAATCTCTAGGAGCACATACACCACAACAGGAAACATTTTCTCAGAAACTAAGGATCGTACCAATAAGTTTTGCTACAGTTCATCCTAGTTCATCCACAAGACTAGTTTATCCTCTTATGTCCTTTACTGCAGAACAAGACTGAAGGACACAAATGATTAACAAGATGTTCTTATATAACCTGCATGGGTGGGTTTGAGAACTAGTAATGCAAATGTAGGTTCAGAAAAGACATCTTTCAATAACCAGCATTAAGCCAGAGAATTACAGAAGGAAATTTTTGACCACCAGAAGATTTTGCCACTGCTTACCATCACAAATTGTTTTTAAAAATTATTTTCTAGGGTTTTGGTGGGATGCTGGGAATTAAACTCTGATGTTCATTTGTAGGTAATGGCATATTCAGTTTTGACTGGAGCAACTTTATCAGTCCAGAGGAAAAAGGTACACATAATCGCATGAGTAAAATAACTGAAAAATGTAGTAATAATTACAGCTTAGAATTCTGAAGAATGGGAAAAGGCAAACCAAAGGGTACTGAAGAAATACAACATATGTCATTAGGGTTTCCGTTCTATATCATTTACATTCAGCTGCCTGGATCAGACTACCTGACTTATGAATAAATATGGTTTACTTGCTCAGTGATTACAGTGTAAATAAACTACTATACACTCTACAAAAGCTTTACCCAGACTCAAGCACGTGAGCATGCTACCTCATAGGTAGCATGACAAAGAGGGCCTTAAGTGAGGATACCCTGTTCTGCCATGATGCCTTGCCCGAGGATGCTCAGTGTTGGTACTCTTTGAAACATCAAATACCGCTGCCTGAGCTGCACTGTGAGACACAAATGAAGCATGTCTTGGAGAGAAGCCTTGCAGTGCCTTGCTCCCTGGCATAGCAAAGCCAGGTGCTTCATATATGCTGGGCTTAAAACATGTTGCTCTGCGTTTATTCTGGCCCAATTTTCATTTGATTCGGTCAGTTATGCAATTAAAGATTAGAAAATTCAGTACTGACCATTGCTGGTCCAAGTAGACTGGGTTGCAGAAATAAAGCTTTATCACAATAGATCTAGTACCTGTGTAAAGCTTCATTGTTAGACATTACACCATCAAAGGGAAAATCTATCTATATTTCCACTGGGCCTTCTGTTTTTGAACTATTTGCTCCACAGAAATGTGCACTACAATTTCTTATCTAAATAGTTGTGTAAAAATAAATATTGGTTGCTCATACTGAAGTCAGAACAGAGTTAAGCAGTACCTATGTTTTCCAAGTGCAATATGCCAGTCTTTTTTGCTACAAATATGTAAAAACTACTATTTTTTGTCCTTTGTTAATGAAAAACTGGCCGCTAGAAAAGCAAGAGAGCAGTGTATTCCCTTTACAAAGATTTCATAATTAGGGCTGGTCCTAGACAAAGTTACTGCTAAGTGTCAGGCTTAGTACTTTGAGAACAACGTTTTCTAAGATATATCCTCTTTCATCATCATCCTGTTCAGAAGAACGGGATCATTCAGCTGAATATCACTCAGATACAAAAGTGGGATATTAAGGAGAGACGTCTGGAAGACACCTAGGAATACCACCACTTCAAGAAGACTATGTATGTATTTCAAGAATGCAAAATATACCACCATTTCAAGAAGATAAAACTTGTATATACAACCTGAAAATTTACACATACACTTAAATTTTAAGCATGTTAGCTAATCTTGTCTATTAAATCACCTTTTTTTTTTTAACTTGTGTAGGAAAAAAAAATCTATCATTAACAGCAAAGCTGTATTCTCCAACCACACATATTCTAAAAAGAATATGTTTAAGTAACGCTTTTAAAAGACTTTTTGGAAGCAGTGAAGCAATCAACTTCGACAATCGGAAAGTCTTCCTGAAAACAAATCTGAGGGTGGGTATTTACATCAGCACAATAGCACAGTTCTCTACAAAACAAGAGACTGGATTTCTCTATGCTCTTGGCATCCACAGATATTGAAACATGACCTGAATGAGTCAGACATGGATAGAACTCTTGTTTGGTAGAATTACATCATACATACTTCTAAGTCCTTCAGAAAAAACGTGAGGATGTAAAATTGAATCTAAATTATTCATTATGCTATCAAACTTTTCTTGAAGAGGAACTGCACCTCTAGGACATTTGTGTTTCAAAAACATCCACCTGAAATTGTATAAAACTCTCTAATCTTGTTTATCTCCTATTTGTTTTCAAGGTATGGAAAACTCTAAAGAATTAATGTAGCTGGTACAGGCAGAAGAAAGAAAAAAGGAATCATTTTATATGAACACTAAGAAGAATGAAATTTGCCTGGTTTTTTTTAACACAAAATTGTCAAACTCAAAACTGTAATTAAAAGGAAAAAGCTACGTGTTTAAAAATGTGGCAACTTACTGAAGAACATTCTACGAGCACAAATGAAGGTTAAATTGAGAGTACATTACTTGCCATGAATTATTCACTGAGAGTTAAACAGGGCACACTAAGAAAGGAGTTTTCTCACTAGCCTTTTGTTGTCAGAAGGTTTGGTTGCTAATTTAAATTGGTCAGCTAGGCTCCTGCTGTAGACAACTGATAGGTACTTGCTGGGGTAGTCTATTTCCATGATTCAGACATCTATTTTAAGAAAGAGAGAACTGCTCCTCACAGCTGTCTATCTGTCTTTCTGTGGACTATGGCTGCCTGCCTATTTTACATTAGAAACCTAGATTTTGGAGGATTCAGGATGTACTTAATAAATCCTAGGCTATCAGCCTAAAAACGATAAGGTTCTATAATTCTTTTTTTCCTCTTCACTCTCTTACTCGTAGCTGTTGAACTGAATGTAGATAGGATTTAAAATTTTGCTTTTATAGAAATGTAAATTTCAAAATATTTTCATATTTGGCCTTAGATCTTATCATATTTGGATTGTGTGAGAGATTAACAATGTCAAGAAACGACCTCCCTGGTCCATAACTAATGTAGTAACTATCATGGTTCAAAAAAGCTACACCTCTGACCTCTCACACCTTCCTCCCCAGAGGGGGAAAAAAGCAAAGCAATCAAAAGGAATATATATATAGTACATCAGCTATGCCTACCACTTAAAACTTATGTAAGACTCTGTTCTCCTGAATACCTGGATATCTGGAAGGGGAGATACGGTGTGTTCACATGTTCACTGATTCTAAAATTTTCCCCAGTTTAGGGGTAACTTATTAGTTCTATCTGAACTCTTTATTTCATTTTTATCTGTTTGAATTTTCCCTTATGAGACAATGTACCAGACATAAGAATATCACATTGCAAAATAAATCTCAAAGAAACTCATAGTCACACTGACTGTTACATACCACCAGAGATTATGATAGCCAGAAACTTCATGTCGTTGTGGATGTATAAATTGCATAAACTGGATGCAAGCATCGTAGTATTGCAAATGCAGTGCCACATTGGACATGGGCAATGTGCATCTTTCTTCTTTGTCTTTCTATGAGTAAAACGGATGTTTTGTGTGCCATCAAATTCCTGAAAATATGCCACAGCTCAGCATATTACATAGGTTTCCATAGAGGCACTCCTATATGTAGGACAGCAATTTGGAAACTAACAAAGTTTTACTTGATACTTAAGTGTTTTCTTTTCACATGCTCTAATGATAGCCTTCTAACGCAGCAAATCAATCTTTTCTGTTTCCTTGATGTTCTCCTTCAGTAGTTGATTAGCAAAGCTACCTCTATTTTTAAGCATTGAATCCAATCCAGCTAACTTCCTTCTAGACATTTGCTGCTGTGTCAAATGCAGAAGAAAGAATCTTAATTAAAAAAAAAAAAAAAAAGGAAAGGCATCAAGTCTTTCTCTTTCTTGACTTAGGCCTTTTTTTAAAAAACAAAGGTGTTCATCAACCTTACAACACCACATTACCTAAAAAAAAATCATCAATGTACAATTGCAATAAGAAGTCCTACCTGTTAATTTCCCTTCTCTGATCGCAGGTCTGCAAGTCCATTACTGATGAACTAACTTCAGATAATTGTCAATGATGATGAAGAGCAGTTCAGATTTACTAAGGTGCTTGAACTTAACTATTTCCTTTTCTTACAAAAGAGTACCTCTGAAAGAATGTAGATAACCAGGTACTTGATTTTTTTTTAAAGTTTTTCTTTCTCAAACACATTAAAATAAATATGATGCTGTCACTCCTTGGAAGAAATATGAAACTTTTCTTTCCACTCTTTTATAAATCAAACAACTCATTGAAAGCAACTTTGCCTCTAAATAAATCTTCCTTGAGAGGAATATGCTTTTGCAAATAACATAACTTCTGTCATGCTAATTCTTTAGAAAGGTTAGATTTACACATTCTTCATAAGGAGAGCTACATGGTTATCATTGTTATCTGCTGTAAAATAAATTATGTCTCAGTTGTACGAAAGCTAGAAAATGTTACATCAGTTATGAGTTGTCCTCTAAACAGCTATAATTGTGTTGGTCTAAACCTCACAGATTTTCAGTATTTACTTTTCTCTCCTATCAACCAATGCTTCAAATGACCTCCTCCTGGCCAAATCTTATTTTCTTTTTCCTTGAGCTCTGACAGATTTTGAAGCCAGAAACTACTCCTTGACTCTAAAAAGTCTTTCACACTCATCATCCTCTCGTCTCATATTTCAACTTTGTCCAAGTGAATTCTTGCTTTCTTCTTTCAGTTTTAGCCTGCACCTTCTCTGAAGCTAATCTGGTAGCCCTCTGGTTTTGACGTCTTCTTTCTTATCTATTATCTAAATCTATTCTTAGTTTTAAATACCAGGTTTATGTTGAGGAACCATTATGTAGCCTTCTGTCTTAAATTCTTACCTCATTTTATCTAGCCGTGCGTCTCACACTATTTTCTGAAATTCCTGTGCAGGCAAAATATTAAAACGCATCTTTAAATGACTATTATCTCATTTTCTGTCACACGGATAGCACTCTCACTTATTCATGCTCTCCTAAAATGTTTCAGCCTCGATCTTTTATTTTGGCCATGACAGCCTTGCTGTAGCTGAGAATCATCGCATCCACTTGGATAATATTCGTAAGAATTATTCTGTCCAGAATCCCAAAACATGATCAGACCTTTACTACCTATTCACCACTAGACTTCACTGGTATCAACACTTCCTAGGCAAAAAGACTGCCATGTCTTTCTGGCTCATGACTTCAACAGTATAATTCCATTTGTATGTCCCTGTGTATGGCTCCTTCTTGTATGAAATTTATATTTTTTACATAAATTACATTCTCTTTAATGTAAGACATTTTCATCTCCACTGTATCGATTATATTAGTTTGTCAAACAGTTGACTTCAGTCTGATAATAAAGACCACTTCGGTCAGCAAGTTTTTGCTTCTTTCTCAAGCATTTTGTGCTTCTCTCATAGGCCCTGTGTGCAGGGAAAAAGAACCCATAAAATTTAATATCCCCTCAACCTTCTCTTTTAAATTATTCCTCAAAATATGCTCTTCCCAGAGTGGCCAGAGAATGACCGTGTCTGACAATGGCTAGAGTACAATGACCTGGACTTCAATATAAGCTTGAGCAAAATCCTAGGCTTGCTCTGGCCATGGAACTTCTGCTACTTCAGCACATCTCGAGTCACACTGTCTACATTTTATGGTGACTACTTCTCCAAACACAGTTGTTCAAGTTGCCATTTTATAATACTACTGCATCATTTAAAGAGTATGTCTATGCCACACCTTGAATATGTTTTACACATGCCTGAAACTTCAGAATAATCGAGAAATTAAAAGCAGTTATGCAAGGACTAAATGAATTTTATACTATTTTAAGTCTGTGTTGAAGCTGGCCACATACAGTGTAAAATTAGAGTACATGCATTGAAATGTGTTTGATTATTTACTTGTATAATGTCCTTATGCCAACCGAGTTTTATAGTATGTTGTATTGGAAGAGTATATTTAATTATCTTAAAAAATTTACAGTAAAAAGAAATCTAAACTGCAACAGTTATTATTTGAAACTACTTAATTTAAGGAGCATGTATAACATAATGTGCTCACTATTGGTTTCTTTAGAGACCAGCTGGGCTATATGTCTGCATGAAACATAGAAAAAATAGAGTCAGCCTTTTCATTCTACTGTCAGCATATTACACGTAACTTTGAAAGGTTGTTTGGCTGGTCTGTGTTACGTATTCAAGGGAAGGTTAAATAATAAAACATACTGGGTTGCAAAGACCATTCTGAATTCTTATTCTCTTAATTCCCACCTCAAACTACCTATAAAATAATACAAAAAAAAACCCCAACAAAACAACCAAGCAAACCAAACAAACCCAAAAAAACCTTCTCTAAGAGTATGTGAAAGTTTACATCATTTATAGAAAATTTCGGAAAGATTTTAATATACAAGTATTTCAATAGTAAAGTTATTTCTTTCATATTCATGCACAATTTTATTAATTCATAAAAATGTTATATTTGATACTGCAAACGTTGTTAAACAGTACTGCTGACACTAAATATTGGCTGTAATACTATCTTTTAAAATGTTCCATGCTCATAGGCACGTATTTCATAACTATTATCTAACTTGAGCTAACATTCAAATTACATTGGCAGTTTTACAAATCACAGCAAGAGGCACATTTCTGTCTCTGGAATATGAAGTTATAAAATGTTGAAATTTATTTTTGCTGTTTAAGCAACTTCTATATATGTAAATAAACTTAGTCCTGCAAAGTCATGTCCAGCTGATCAACACCCTGATAAGGTGACATTTAAGACAAAAGCTAGATGACTTTTTACTTTTGCCCTTTTGTTTGTCTCCATCGTATTCTGTTATTTTGGAGAAGAACACAAATACATGATTCATTTCTGCCTTTTATAACTGAAAAAAGGTCTTAGCATGTAAAAACATTTCTCAGGATGCCATTCTTGCATGATGAGCAACTAGGACGTTTTGCCTAGAAAGTTCTCAATCTAATACATATTCTGTTGATCGTAGTTGAAAAACTATGACTCCAAGCTTTAAATTGTATTTACCAGTATTAATGAATTTACTAATTTTATTAACATTTGAAGTTTAGTTATCCCAATCTTTCTTGTCCAAACAAAATCCTCCCAATAGTGCATTGGAAGGTCTCCTAACACATGGTTTGCATCTGCACTGTTTTTCCTTGTAGCATAACAGTTTCCTCACTTGAGCCTTCTACTGATTACTTGCTTTACAACTCTTGGCCAGATATTTCAAAAAGTCATCATTTTAGGGAAAGCTCTGGGCAGAAATCTTTCTTCTGAAAAGGCTTACACAGAAGGAGATTATGACAGCCTCTAATTCTGCCAATATTCTCTCTCAGAAAGGCACCTAAGGAAAATAAAGACTCAAGAATCTTTATAATTTTTAATAAATTTTCAGCTATCTAGAGGAAGAGAATAACCTAGAAACAGAAAAAACATTATTTTAACTCAGGCATATTAGAAGCCCACTTAGAAGCCACAGCTACTAGAATTATTACTTCAGTCCTCAGTTTAGCAGCTCATAAAGGATCCATGTCTTCTTGTCTGAGGTTATGCTTACTTTTTTTTTTTTTTTTTTTTTTTAAATATAGGACATACATGCACAGTCCCAGCAAATGAAACAGTAACATCTGTGGCTGCCTTGCCTGACACAGATGTATGCCAGATTGCACACCACTCAAGGCTCAGAGATCTCAGGGAGGTGGCTGAGCTCTCAGGTCTACCCATTCACAACCTTGCTAGGGACAAGGAGGTATTTCTGGAATGTGGCAAGCAGCTATTTATACCAAAACAATGTCTTATCTTAAATTCTAAAAGAACAAGGATGTCAGAGAAGGACTGTTTTATTTTTTGAAACAAAACAGGGCAAGATCTGAGACTATTCTTCTAGGATCTGAATCAGAGTTTTCAAAACTGTAGATACGGAGAATGAAATCTACAGTAACAAAAAAGCAGAGTTTAAATGCATTAATTTTTTACGTTCGTAGCCAGTGCAAGACATTTCTACATAATTCAGATTTGCAGAAGAAGATGTCTTCCAAAAAGTGGGTTGACAGTACTAGAAAAAGGGAACCAAGCTTGTGTACACAATCCTCTGATCTAGATCTAAGGAGCGGTAAACCAAATACTAATATAGATTAAAACCAAATGTGTTAGTATTTTAGTCTAATTCTGTTAATTAATTAGACCTAGATTAAAAAAAAATGCTGCACCTGTGAAGAAGGAATGTTGGAAAGGGAACAAATAGATCCATAGAGAATAAAAAGAGATAAACTTCATCTATGGAATAGAAGATGGCCAGTGAGAGGATAGAGAAAAGACAAGATTGAAAAAATCAATGTCTCTGTGGATTCTGTTAATTTTAGTGTCCAGTAAAATGGCAACTTTTAATTCCCAGGCTTGCCTTTTGAAGGTATTGATGGGTGTTCTTTGTGTGTCACACTGAGGGATGAGATACAACACAGCTGCTGTTGCTTCTGACTCTTCCATAGCTTCAGAAAGATAATTCTAGATTGCAAAACTGGTGTTGACTCATATGGTTTCTATGATGACATCCGGTCCATGGGATAAAAGTATATTACACTGTTGAGAAGCAGATGTAGGATCTATGGATTTTTGTATTTCTGTTGTAAAAGATATTGATTGTGGTGGCTTTGGAGAGGCACTGGCCTTCTTAATATATGAAAACATTACAATTCTACTTGTGGGTCTGAGAATTTTTACTTTATAGCTTAGTCAAATCCTTCTGGTTTTGTTTTGTTTTGTTTTCTGAGAATGCCATTTAAAACAGGTCTCCTCCAGCTCAATATACTAAGATGGAGAAGAGGTTAATGGAACATTAGGGAAAAGAACAAGAAAAAAATGCATTGGAGCTTCAGAGAAACGTGAGTTATTCCCCTGACACAAAGTTCTCTTCTATCAGCAATTGAAATCTTAATGAAAAAAGCCATTGTACATAAGAATAGTTAAATCACTTTTCCAAACAACCTTAAAGCCTCTCCTACAACACAGTCATCCTTTCGCCATTTACATGTCCTCATTAGTTTAAATAAGAAACTTACTTCATCTTTTATCTCTCACAATACATAGTATTTAAAACAAAATTAACAACTTGAGTCTTTCTCTCCTGCAGGGATTTATCCCCAGATATATGGAACTGATAGACCTTCAGTAAGTCTAACCTGTGGTGTAGATATGAATCTGTGGTTTAAATCTGGATATGCATGAGAGCACAACATTCAAAGTTATCTCACTTCAGCTTTTTTAACACAAGCCCTTTTGATAAGCTGGAGCAGCTACACTGGAGCAACAGAATATGTTGCTATACCCATGGCAGGTATAACACTTGGAAAAGTAAACTGTTTTCCCTAAAGTGGAAAACATGACAAATATTATAAACAAATACTACAACTACCAAAAAAAGGGCATTTTGAAAGAAAATAAAACCTTACACAAAATGCTGCAATAATACTTTACTTGCTTGTCTTCAATTTAGACTTCAGCTCTCAGTTCTGTCTTTATAGTTTATTTTCTTGTCCATATCTGAAACCAGGCTGTGAACACTTTCAGGTTCAGCTGATGGGACATTATTCCTGAAGCACTAAACTTGCTACAGGATATACACTCATTAAGTTCACAAACTGATATTTAACTGCTGAATACATTTATTTGACATGAGAGTTTTTAGATACACACACTAATTTTTACTCTGTTACAACTGATTTATACCTTAGTTGATGAGGACTGGGTTAGGGACCAGTTAAGCAATCTGGACATCCATAAATCCATGGGTCCAGATGGGATGCACCCGCGGGTGCTGAGGGAGCTGGCTGAAGTCATTGCTGGACCACTCTCCATCATCTTTGCCAAGTCTTAGGAAACGGGAGAGGTGCCTGAGGATGGGAGGAAAGCAAATGTCACTCCGGTCTTCAAAAAGGGCAAGAAGGAGGACCCGGGCAACTATAGACCGGGCAGCCTCACCTCCATCCCTGGGAAGGTGATGGAACACCTTATCCTTGGCGCCATCTTAAGACATATCAAGGATAAGAGGGTCATCAGAGGCAGTCAACATGGCTTCACCAAGGGGAAGGCACGCTTGACCAACCTCATAGCCTTTTATGAAGACATAACAAGGTGGATTGATGATGGCAGAGTGGTGGATGTGGTCTACCTTGACTTCAGTAAAGCATTTGACACCATCTCCCACAGTATCCTCACGGCTAAACTGACGAAGTGTGGACTGGATGATCAGGTAGTGAGGTGGACTGCGAACTGGCTGAAGGAGAGAAGCCAGAGAGTTGTGGTCAATGGGGCAGAGTCTGGTTGGAGGCCTGTATCTAGTGGAGTGCCTCAAGGGTCAGTACTGGGACCAGTATTATTCAATATATTCATCAATGACTTGGATGAGGGAATTGAGTGTACTATCAGCAAGTTTGCTGATGACACCAAGCTGGGAGGAGTGGCTGACACGCCAGAAGGCTGTGCTGCCATCCAGCGAGACCTGGACAGGCTGGAGAGTTGGGCAGGGAAAAATTTAATGAAATATAACAGGGGAAAATGTAGAGTCTTACATCTGGGCAGGAACAACCCCAGGTTCCAGTATAAGTTGGAGGATGACCTATTAGAGAGCAGTGTAGGGGAAAGGGACCTGGGGGTCCTGGTGGACAGCAGGATGACCATGAGCCAGCATTGTGCCCTTGTGGCCAGGAAGGCCAATGGCATCCTGGGGTGGATTAGAAGGGGGGTGGTTAGTAGGTCGAGAGAGGTTCTCCTTCCCCTCTACTCTGCCCTGGTGTGACCTCATCTGGAATATTGTGTCCAGTTCTGGGCCCCTCAGTTCAAGAAGGACAGGGAACTGCTGGAGAGAGTCCAGCGCAGGGCCATGAAGATGATTAAGGGAGTGGAGCACCTCCCTTATGAGGAAAGGCTGAGGGAGCTGGGTGTCTTTAGCTTGGAGAAGAGGAGACTGAGGGGTGACCTCATTAATGTTTATAAATATATAAAGGATGGGTGTCACGAGGATGGAGCCAGGCTCTTCTCGGTGACAACCAACAGTAAGACAAGGGGTAATGGGTTCAAGCTGGAACACAAGAGGTTCCACTTAAATGTGAGAAGAAGCTTCTTCACAGTGTGGGTGACAGAACACTTGAGCAGGCTGCCCAGGGAGGTTGTGGAGTCTCCTTCTCTGGAGACATTCAAAACCCGCCTGTACGCCTTCCTGTGTAACCTCACCTGGGTGTTCCTGCTCTGGCAGGGGGATTGGACTGGATGATCTTTTGAGGTCCCTTCCAATCCCTAACATTCTGTGATTCTATGATTCTGTGATTCAAGTTGATTATTGCTAATAACACTTTCCTGCCTCATTTTGCATTGTAGCTTCAGTAAACACTATCTCTATGTTATAGGAAAAAATAAAGCACAGAAAACAAACAAACAAACAGACAAACAAACAAACAGTAAACTGAGTGGTCATTTACATTGGTAGAGAAAAAAGCACCACCAATAATATATTATGATACTTTTTTTTAAAAGTCAGTTTGCAGGAAGAGTAAGATAGAAACCTCACCTAACTAATGTGGCCATATGTTTTTATTTAAAAATATACGTATTGCTAACAACAACAAAAAAATAAATAAAAAAAAGTCAAAACATTTTTGGCTTAATTAACCAGATTTGATTTTGGATAAACAACTGGAGACCCTTCACACCTCAGGGGTTTATCTTTATTCAAGTGTGCTCTGCTGTAACTTTTCTCTGCCAACATACAGAAACTAGAAATATGAAGATCTGATTACTTCCGTGTTATCCACTTGAATTTCACACTAAACGATTCTCAAAGCCTCTTGCAGTCCAAGTACTTTCCTTGGTTTTAATCAATCTGAATTATTTATTATAGTATGGTCATCTCAGCAAGATAGGTTCAGTTCAGTTCACATCATCTCACATGTACCTTGGAAAACATTTTTGCCTGTAAATTTGCTGGTATAATTAGCTAAAACGTGAACTATCTCAGCATTTTTTTTCTGAGCACTATTTCCTAATTTTTTACTACTTTATATATAAAAATCTCACAAAACATGCAAGTCTTGAAGTTGAACCAAATCAAACAGATGTCAAAGAGCCAACTCCTGAAAATATTTCCCTGTACTTAGATCTATCTAGCACACTGGACAGTAACAGCAGTGTGCTACAGAAGACTGTTCATGGACCCGACTGCATAACAATTACAACTAAAATGTATAGTTGTTGTTATAGTATATTTGGCTTCTATATAGTAGGATCAGGAATATTCCACATTGAACAGTGTCCTAAAGCATTGTCTAGTTTAACTGGGCCTCCAAAAAATTTTTTTTTTTTGAGAGGAAAACTTAAGTGCAAGATTTGTATTTGAAGTAAAAATGGAAAGCAACAATAACAAGAAGCCTTGACTTCCTCACCAGCAAAAACTAACTTTGCCTGACATCTCAGAAGGACTGAAGATTAAATGCAAGATTTCAAGGTGGTATTCTACATGACCTAAATTTTACAGCGTTGACTAGATCCCTTTGCAGTGGTTCAAAGAGGGAGGAGATGGTTTAAAGTGCCTACTGCTTTGAAGTGCACAGACCTAAGGGCACATGCTGTTTTGGTCCTATGATATTCCAGGAAATGTCAGCACTTGCAGGCTACTTTGATGACCTGGACGGTAAGGCAGCTAAGTTTGTAAGTTAAGTTTCCAGCAGCATTACTTAAAAGGCATTTATTTCATTAAAAAAGCTCTTCTTTAGAAAGCCTTTAAGTTTTTGCCATATTTCTGATTAAGATAAATTGAGGGAGGCATTAATATGTAGTTTATGCCTTCTGAAAATCAGTTAACGAGAACCACAAACAAGGTCTTGATACTAAATTCATTATGGTACTGTTGCTTTGAAAAAGAAATGAAATAAATGCTTCTGCTCTTACAGTGGCTGCAAGAGATACAGCGCTGATAAACAACAATGTAAAAATTTTATGAATATGGTCTGAGGACTGGAAGAGGAAATTTCTACACAGCAGCACCACTGGCCTGCCACGTTTGTCTACAAAACAGGTAGGTATTTTCCATAAAATTTTGCCTTGAAAATTGTGATGAAGCTGTATATGACTCTAATCTAAATCTGCATCAAAGTGCTGCTTGTTACTGGCAACCTGGGATGTCTCTGACTTACGCCTGGCCATTACACAAATTATCGGTTTACTGTATAAATAATTATAATAGGTTAATTTATATTCAGGGAAGAGGAATGTATATCTCCCTCTCTTGAACTCAGTAAGGTGCATCTATGAAGGTAACTCAGTGGAGCAGACTGTCACCTGCAGGAACACCTGTTCCTATGGAGCTGCAAATCTTATTTTGCTAAAGACAAGTATTACAGATCAAGAGGATCTACGCAGCTAGGAAACAATTTCAGCTCTGCAAAAGGGAGAAATAAAAGAATTGAGCTGCAGCAGTATGACGCAGCTTTTGCTAATGATTGCTTAGATAGTGGTTGTACGTCACTGTAGTACATCACCTCTTTCATCTGCCTGCTTTTGTCCCCTAACAGTTCTTTCCTCTGCCCTTTCCACCCTTTGCCCCATATTTTTCTGTCATGTAGAAAAATCAAAGCTGGATATTAAAGCTGTAAAAATTAATTTTGAGACTCATCTGATTTTTCTGCAGTTACTCATTTCTTAATTTGTATGTCTCAGTCCACAGGTATCACAATGCTACTGTGCAACATAACATCTGTAGATGAAAAATATCAGATTGTTTCGAATTTAACTTAAAGAGATATTGAAAAAGCCTAAGTAAATCAATAGATTATTAAAATACACAAAATAAAGACAACATTTTCTGTATCTTCCTGCCAAGTAGGAAAATACAAGAGTTTTCCATAAATTTGCTATGAACAAAGTGCTATTCCACTAATCATAAATCAAGTCACAGTGCTATTACATATACTTAGTGACACAACAAACAAAAAGAAGGTAACTAAAGCAGACAATTTGTTAGCTAGAAATTAATTCCAAAAACATGGCAGAAATTCTGCAATGAGTTCAAGTAAGGAATAAGAACAGATAACAACTATAATGAAAAACAATTATTTAGGCTAGACATAAAAATACTGAATATAAAAATGTTCCTAAATTGCAGATGTAAAATTTATTGAAGAAAATTCCCTTTCCTTAATTATGTAGAGCCATAATGTCTTTCTAACTGTATATTCATACTTCACTTTCTTAAGCTATTCAGTACAAATGCAAAAATGGTGACGCAGCACCAAAGTTAGGATAAGAGCTGTAAGACTTCAAATGCAGATGCCTAAGAATGCTTTACATTGTTACCACAAACTGCTTTACATTGCTTTACATTATTACCATAACTCCTAAAGCGGCTATTTTGAGGGAAGTGACTTTGTCTGTAAACCCAAAGAGCTGGCATGAGCAAGCTCATGTCTTACTGAAACACTGTGTACTTGGAAGCAGTTTTACTCTTAGCCTTTTATAGTAATAGTGTGTATGGCATTTAACAGTGAAATAAATGTTCCAGGATTAAAAAAAAAAAAAAAAAAAAGTACAAAAAAGAATTGTTATCTAACTCACTTAGAAGTATCGTAGGAGATAATAATTACAATAAATTGCTAGTACCATCCATTTATTTATCTTCATTGAAGTTAAGAAGCTGGTAAACTGCAGCTCCATCGGACAGTTCTGCACTCTAATAAATAATTTTCACGGACATCCTCTGACTACTTTTTATGCTCCTTCATTTAAACTTACATTAGTTATTATAATCAATAATCAAAAAGACAAACTAATTCAAAATGGATGGTCCAAATTATTAAATATCTTGCTGGTCAGTCATCAAATGTTCCTTTGAAAGGGCAAAGAGAGTGCAAATTTAGCAAATCTGTCTCCCAGAGAAAAGAGATAGCATAGCTTTTTGGATTGTCTGCTGTTTTCTCGACACCTTAAACCACTACACAGCTGGGAAATTTATATCTTGAAAGAGTACCAGAGGAGGCCAGTGAGTTTTGCATGCTAATAGCAGCCTGGGTGAATCTCTTACACTGGTACATAACAACATTCTACTTTTAACTCCAGAAGAAAGAGTAAGGCATCGTGAGGAGCACTCTGGGTCTCTGTGCTGTGAAAAGTAGAATTTTAGATAAATAAAGTTTTCAGGGTGTGACTGTTGAAGTCACATTATCCTCCCCTTCGGACCTCTGAAGTGTTATTTCCAGTCTCACAGACTGACCTTTTTTTCTTAAAGATCCTAGAGTCCAGGTATTAGATGAAAATCTCAAACTGCATTTTACAAAAACTCATGGATTTTTTGGTTTAAGGAAACACTTTTTTATTTAACCACTTGAGGACAAAAAAACCCCAAACAAACCTTTTTAAACAGTTGGAGTTAACAATACTGTAATAAAATCATACAGAATAAAATATAGTTGAGTAGAAAACTGTGATCAGTTTATTTTGATTGAGCAGAAATGGAGTAAAAGATTCTTGTTTTGGAGGCTACCATTGGAGGACCACCTGAGCCCTGGACCAAGGACCTCTCCAGATGAGTAATTTGTCGCCTGATGTTCTGCTCCAGAGAGCAGGAGAGGTCAGTGTTATAGACACTAGCCTTGCCATAACAGCTAGGCCCAGTTCACCAGCTAGAAGTATTCCTGGGCTGTTTTATTCACCACGTGGATGCAACCAAGGAAAAAATCAGGGCGCTTGCATGGCACTAATTAAAACCAGTCCAGCTAGTGCTTTCTGATAGCATCAAGCTCCCTCAAAAAGAGCTTTCACATCAAAATTTTACAGAAACATACAGTTTTTGACATTCAGCATGGATAAGACAATCATATCACAGTATGATACTACCTGGATTACTATATATTTCTATTTAAAGTTTATATGGATTTGCAGGTTAATATTTGGTGTATTTAGGAGTCCAGAAAGAAAAGTATGCACAGTATAATTAAAATTCTATATATTTTTATGATATCTTAGCAGAGATAGACGAGCAGGAAGAACTGTGACAGCAAAACTAAAGCCCTTGATGAATCACAGAGGTATCTTTTTCCCTGCATGTGAGGATGAAATTTTGTCTGTATCTTGAAAGAGATTTTTAAGGAGATCACACTATATTTTGCTATTGGCCACAAGTATAAATTAGTATACCATCTGTGTTATATCATTAATATTTTTATCTATAAACAATAAGTATTATTTTGGCACTAAAATATGCTTGTATTTGCACTGTAAAATCCCTCGGTCTAGAATTCCATCTGTTTTCTGTGATACTTAGCACAGTTTATCAGAAAAGAGGACTACTTGTATTTTTATGCCAAATTCAGATAAACCTCAAAATATGTCACGTTCCTGTACACTGCACTATGTCATGTGGGAGAGAGAGTGTAAACAGAGATGGCAGCCAAGAGGAAACTTGGAACAAATACAGTTTGCAACTTACATGCTCATTAAGACTGCAAGATTCCCTCATTAAGGGAACAATCTGGATGTTGAGATTAGTGTCAAGAAATTACATTAATGTTCATTTTTTCATATTTTTTAAAAATTTTAAATAGAAAAATGTCTGCAAAAATCAATATTTTGTTTCAGAAGGCTAACATAATCAACCACACATGCCAGCATAAAGTAAACTTCTTCCTGATTCTCAGCTGCCAGTAGTGCTTCTGTTCAGGAACCCATCACCTCTAGATATTTCACAGCAAATTAGTGGGAGTGTTTTCCTTATACAATGTTTAGAAGAAACTTGGTCCTTTCCTCTGCCACGGGTAAAAGCCTAATCCAGTGGATGTTATTTTTACTGTTTCATAGACGTACCCCAGTCTTCAAATTATCAATTTTCTGACTCTTCAGTCCCTGGCTCAATGGAGTGCAAATTATATTGGAACATTTGGCTCAGCTTCCAAAGCACAATGTAAAACAGATGAACTTCACTGCTTAAAACAGCTGACATCCCTGCTTTTCCCATTTAATGTTTGCATGACCGCAGTCTTTTCCATTTGACTTTTTTTTTTAATGAGTAAAAGAAGCAAAAATCAAGGAAAAGTTATGTAATTGGATGGTTACCTAGAAGTTGAAACATGCTTCAGGCACTTGGAAAAAACAAATAAACAGAAGAAAATATCAACACCTATTAGTGTCATATGAATTAAGGTAAAAAAATGCATCATTTGCATAGTGCTACATGATGCTTCTGCCTTACCTGAGAGCTGTCTGAGCAGTGGATTCTGCTCCATCTGCATCGTTTTAACTGGCAATTATGAGTTCAATGTATTCACAGAATCACAGAATAGTTAGGGTTGGAAGGGACCTCTGGAGATCATCTAGTCCGACCCACTTGCCAAAGCAGGTTCACCTAGAGCAGATCACACAGGACAGAAATCCCAGGTCCTTCTCTGCAGAGCTGCTTTCCAGCAGGTCAACCCCTAACCTGTACTGGCACCTGGGGTTATCCCTCCTTAGGTGCAGGACCCTACACTTGCCTTTGTTGAGTTTCATCAGGTTCTTCTCTGCCCAGTCCTCCAGCCTGTCAAGGTCTTGCTCAATGCCAGCACATCCTTCTGGTGTATCAACCCTTTCTCTCAGTTTTGTATCAATCTCTTCATCCAGGTGACTGATGAATAGATCGAACAGGACTGGACCTAATACTGATCCCTGGGGAACCCCACTGACACCAGGCCTCCAACCAGACTCTGCACCATTGATCACAACCCACAGAGCTCTGCCATCCATCCAGTTCTCAGTCCATTTCACTGTGTACTCATCCAGCCCACACTTCCTGAACTTGTCACATTTCAGTTTATCAAATGGAAAAGAGAACTAGAAGTTGAACAGAAGAGTCTAGAGTGTTTCTAATCTGAAAAAAAAAAAACAACCAAGCAACAAAAACCAACCAACCAACCAACCAACACCACCAAAAACCTAAAACAAAACCAAACCAAAACCCTCACCAACAACCAAAAAAACTCCTACAAAACAAAACAACCAATCCTCATGTACTGTTCCTTAGGTGTGCATTCCCCTTTGGAAAGCATGAAAGCTTCAGCAGCCATCCATCCTCCTTGTGCTCTGTACACCTAAAATGGTTATATAGAGAAGCAGAGAATTCACCAGTTAAGAAACTGGCAATCTTTCCCTTGGAGCCTGAACTCCCTGTGTTTTCTCTGTGAGTGAGAGGCTTCTCACAGCAGACCTGATATGGGCCAAATATAATTCAAGTTATAATTCAAATATAATTCAAGTGGAAAGAAAGTCACTGAAGAGTGTCAACCTGCCCAAGTGCTTTCGTTTGGTGGTAATACTTCTGCAGCAGCCTGTAACAAGGGCTGCAGGTGTGTAGTCATGGCTGGAAAGAGCTTAGGGAAAGGAAAGGTACCTCCAGATGAGGCATTATGAAGACAGTGGTATGGCTCAGTTCCCTGCAACTACAGATTAAATTGGATTCACAGGGTAACTCACAGGGCATATTACAGTAATACATATGTATCTTGAGCTGGAGATATTTTGCATTTTTCTTTTTTCTATTTGGCTTTTTGCTTCACTCTGAGGCTTCCCATTCTCCATCTGGAGGCAATTATATCTCATTTAAGTAGTTTTGCTTTCTTCCATTTTAGGTTTCTTCACTAGCTAAATAACTTCAGCTAGTGTTAACAGGAGTTTATCTGATCCTACTTGGGAGAGATGATAGATATTCTTAGGCTTCGCTGTTGTTTGTTCTGCTGTGTCATTTTGCTTTTACAACTTAATCAAAAATTTGTACCAAAGCCTGTGAAAGCTAAGCCACTAAAGAGCCAAGTATTGACTGGAAATGTAGCAAAGGTAAAATAAATAAAGGAAAGCCAAGCTCATGTGGACAAACAATGAAGTAAGTACTGTGTATTCAGCTTCTTCCTGGCAAACTTCTGATACTCTGCTCACTTTAATGTAGGATATATCTCCACATACATATGCATGTGTGTGTGCATACTGTATATACAATATACATGCCTATAATGCCCAACTGTATGAATATGTTGACGGGAAGCACCTATCTCCTCCTACTGCTGAGACCCCCAGTTCCTGTGGTTGTGTGGATTCTGGCAGTTTGACTGAAGGACTTTCTAATCTCCTAAACAAGTCAGGAATCCTGAAGAGAGGCTATAAAAACTCCAAATCACATTTTATATTTCATTATCCTAAAAAAAACCCAAAAAACAAAACCCAAAACCAAAAAGGAAATGTTCTTCCAATAGAAAATTGTGTAAAACTGTCTGTTCATCAGGAGGAATTTTTTTTCTTTCAGAAATGCAAAATTTCCAGTGAGACTGAAATTCTGCCTTCTGCAATGATCCCTTTTGCCTTCACTCAATACTGTGTCCTTGTAAACTTCTCTCAGAGCAAAAGGAATGGGCAGACATGGAATAAGAGGAAAAGTAAATAGTAATCGAAATGAGAGTATTCCAAAGGGATTAAAAACACAGAATATCTAGCTATACTAGCTATTTAATAGAATGCGAGGTTATTGCTCATGATTCAAAATGAGTTAATGAGCAAATCTCTTAAACAATATCTGAAACAAGACAGAGGGCAATAATGGAAATGTTATAATGAAAAATTTATTAAAATTATATTTCCATGAGAATAGGAATATTATAATTCACTTAGAACACATGTCCTCATCAGAAACTCTGGCTTTACTTCTAGTCACACTGCATTAGAAGGAACATTGCAGTAGGAGAATGGGTTAAGAAATCTGCTATATGAATGATATGGATACCAAATTTTTTCATATTAAAAGAGGTACTGAAAATATAGATTACTTAGAAAGCTGATGAGCAAGACTGTTATACAAAATAACAACTAAACCTTTAGCAACATAAAATTGCACTACTTAAAACATTCCAAGGCAAAATACAAAAGAATGAAGAAAATCCTGCACATCGCAAAGAGTTCATCTGTAGAAGTGAGCATCAAAATATATTGCTGAAGCCAAAAATTCATCAACCTTATTATTAAAAAATGATAAAAATTTGTTGTGAATAGATAAATACCAAGTCTTGTTAGAGTAAGCAAGGAGAGTTCTGGAGTACTCATAGATAGGGAATTACTGAAGATGTTGAGGAGTTTCTCCCTCAGGGACAATTATACTGTAACTACCAAGTTTCTTACTGTTGTCTCTCAAAGGTTTGATCCTGGCTGCTCTCATGGACCATGAGCTGGATTAGCTGGCATGGACCACCTCTGCTATCAAATGTAACAACACTCTGATGGCCAAGGACACCAGACTGCAGTGTGTGCCAGAGCCTTCTAGGTGGGTAGCAGTCTCTAATTGTTTTTTTTTTTTCCCCTCCACTTCATTTTTCTTTTTTTTACCGCATGAAGAAAGGTGCATTAGAATGTTACATTACATTTGAGCATATCGCAGAAGTTTTCGACTAAGACATATATGGCTTTCATAGAGACAACCAAAACACAAAGCGATCTGTGGTTTCTGGGGCTCAGAAATAAACTGTACTTACTGGTTCCAATAAGAAATTCCAGGGTTTCAATTTCCTTTGCAATAAAATAAAATCTATTCATGTCTACAATGGACTTAAGCATATTCTACAGTGGCATAAAATAAAAATTGGTAGGTTACTCCTGTGCCACTTTTTTCCCTGTTTAGTGCGGTATCTAGAAATTAGTTACAACATTTTGACATGGTACATGCTGAACTGGCATCAGCTTTTTCCTGATGTATTCAGTATAAGATTGAATGACGGACCTATTTATAGTGCTCCTAGAATTTGTTATGCATCAGGGAATCGCAAGTCAGAAAGTCCCGACATTAACATAAGTAACTATGGACATCTAAAATTTGTAAATCAATATTTCCTGGTGCTTATGCTTCATGTAATCTTTTTCTGCTTCCCAAGGGATTCTAATGTCTGCTCTCAGCCTAATCTGGAAGGCCAGATTTGTATGGGGATTGTTTCAGTCACAAACAGTAAAGCCCAGCTATTTATTTATTGTAAACAGTAGCAACACTAGTCATCGTAATTTACTTCACAGTGTATAAATAACATCTCCTGATGGTTATTCATACAGGTTTGTGCTTAGCATCAGCCTAGGCTGTTAAAACTTACTTAAGCATAAATTGGAAAAAACACGTTGATAAAATACTTATATATATACTCCAGTTTTCATTCCACACTAGCTAAATCACTTCCAAGGCAGTAGCAAGAACAACAAAATCCCACAGAATAAGCACTTGGGTAACACTAGTCCAAAGCAGGAATAAGAAAAACTGACAGACTCAACCTGTCCCACTGTGATAGACTCACTCAGCCTATCTGTGTGAGAATCAATGACATCTGAGAAATTTAAGCAAAAGCTGAAACTTTTGAATATGTTACTCATCTTCTCTTTTGTTTGTTTGTCTGTTTGTTTGTTTCCTGCTTAAGGGGACCAATGGACTGGGACTTGACTTCCTGAGGTTTTAGGAAGTGATGCTGAGACTATTTATATTTAGTCATTATCAGGAACTCTTTAGACAGTTTTGTCAAGGATGTAAGCATGCAGCAACACAGAGAGTCAAGTATGATTCACTTGCACCTGCTTTCCTATTGCTACTTAACCTGACTAGCAATATGCCTTGCTACTTTTCCACTTTTCCCAAGACCTCAAATTAACATAACCAAATGTCTGAATTGGGTAAAATGGTATTTTGGCATGCAGATTTGTCTAAAATAAGTGTGAGTGCGACTCAAAACATCATTTTAATGGTAACACAGCATACTTCGAATTAAAGAATTTCTGAGCCGAACATGAAATTAACCGTATTACTCATTGCGTGCACTAGAAAAGTCCACACTTCTGCGTTCAAATACTTTATTTCCCAGAAAATGTTGAATGACTTAGTCAAAAATAACCAAACTAGTTCCAGTGTGTTGGGACTCTCATCTCTAATAAAAAAAAAAAAAAAACAAACTTTAATCTGGTTTCTATTCTCATTTCATTACAAGGCTTATAATAACAACAACAAAAAAGAATATTACACTCTGCTCACTAAGAAAGCTTTAACATCATTAAGAAATCCCCTTAGAGAAGGAATTCCTAAAAATTGCTGTTTGAGAGAGAGATTCAACTTTCTAGCCCAGCTCCTAAGAGTTTAGTGGCTTGGAGTACAATTATCTGGCAGGAGGGAATCTGTCTCTTTATGTACAAATGCCACGAGCAGCTGGCTGCAGAAGTGGTGTTGGCAGTAGTTTCAGCCACATGACCTTTCCTCTAGTCCAGGGAAATATGCCAGATGGCAGCCAAAGAAGAAAAACAGAAAGCAAGCAGAGGAAGGAACAAAAGAAGCTCACATAAAACGAAAAAGAACCTTTCTTTCTTTTCCATATGAACTTATAAGTTCCATGATTAGTGTCTCCTGAAATGTATTTTTGTAGCTAACCAAACAAATGCGTAGTCCAAACACTGTAATAATTTAACAAACTTATTATTTCTTCGAATATTCAATTTAATGCACACCATTGACAGTGTCATTTCTCCATAACACCCATTTTACTTTGAAGCTTAAAATCTCTATGAAATTGTCTCCGCACACAGCAGATTTTCACTGAGTTTTTCACAAATCCTTCACTGTGAAAAAAAGACTTAATGACCAGCCAGACACTCAGGGCTGATCCTGCTGCCTCTGGAGAATCTTCTAAGTGGTCCTGAGTACCTGTCATTAAGTCAGTGGGAGGTGTGAGTATTTAGCATCTAGCAGGATTGAGTGTCATACATCTTCGTTATGTGCAGAAAATTTTGATAGATGCTTTAATTCTTTATCATCCATGCCTGATAGGATTTAGAGGTCATTAAGAAGGCTTCTCTCTCCATCCTTTCCTCAGAGGTCTCGGGAGGCTCTAAGGCATAACTGCTACTATTACGACTCAGTTCTTACAGCCATATCTAGTGGTATTTTCCTGAGCAAAGCTAAATGCAGCAGGAAACATAATTCTAGTCTGCATTTCAGGAAATGAGGTGTGCTTCAGCCTAGAGAGACTAAAAGCCTTAAAAAACTAAACCAAACCAAAACAAAAAAAAAAAGCTGAGCTTGTCTGTGAGTAAACATGATAAAGATCTACAAATATTTGGTTTGTATTGGACTAGAAGAATGTTCACCTGCCTGCCAGAGAGCAGGATGGGCACACCTCCATATAAAACAAAACAACCTTCCTCTTTCCCCAGTCTGCAAAAATATACTGAAATTGTGAAATGCTTTGGTGGTCTCTTGAGTTTCCTTACTTGTGAAGTACCTACTTCTGGCCTTGGCTCTACATCTACCTCTGTGAATACTTGCACTTCTGTTCTCTAGTGAATCATAAGCAAAGCTCTACCAGTTTTTTTATCTGTTTTTCTGTTTTGTTTTTTTTTTCAGTACAATTTGCTGAGGCTTTAAGCTATGATTTATTTGACAGGAAGGGCAGAGGAGGAGCTCTAAGGGACTGCATTGCATTCCAGCTCTTTCTATAAAAATGACATTTTCTCAAGGCATATTTTTTTCCTACTCTGGAAAAACTTGCATTAGCCTGGCTTATCCACCACGTTCTGAAAGATGCAAAGCTCCGCACTGGCTTGCTGATCAACAAAGAAACTCAAATCACTGGCTATAAGGGGGCATCAATGTATCATGGAATCTCTCAAAAATGAAATAAGTAAATTAAAACATAATATTCCACTTAATCAATAGATTCTGAGTAACCCACAGAAGAAACACTATATTTTTGGTTAATATGTAGCAAAAGAAATTTAAAAATCGTGGTCAACTTCACAATTTAAATTAAGATTATGAAGTAGAACAGCATGGTTTGCTGTACAACGTTCATCATGGAAAGCCTGGATGGTACTATCAGGTATTCAGTTTTAGGAACCAAAGCCCCTTGACATCAGATAGTTGAGTGACGTAAGCAGAACTGTCAGTTGACATAAACGAGGTTATCAAATTACTGAAGGACTGGGTACTGTAAACTTTTGTAGTAGATTTCTAAATATAACCTACAGTGTGAATGGAGCAATGGCAGTGACATGGCAATATGCACATTAAGGATTTTCAATCCTCTTCTCAGTCAAAACTTACGGTTAAATTAAATAGTAACAACTAAAATTACTCTCATTCAGTAATACAACTACGACCCAGTTTTTATAAAATTATCTTCATCCTCCAGCTAATGCTTTAAACCTCCTGAAAAAAGAAATATAACACTTTCTCTATGGTAAGACAAAATTCATTCACACCTCTGGACTTCAGACAAGAGTTCCTTGCTTTTTATTTTTATAAACAACTTTTAAGACTATTTTCACTTTTTTTGATTGAAAAGTGAGACTGAGCTATATTTACATAAGTTGATCATCAAAATAATTATATCTTCTATTAACATGTTACTTTAAATATTTTTTCTTTGTCCCTCTAAAACATTGATGTAAGTTTGTAAAATAAACATGAGTAGCTTTTTTTAAACAAAAATATCTGTGCTAAGAAGATTGCCTTAAGATAATCTCAATTGAATTACATGATCTAGTTTTGAACTTCCAGAAACTATTACAGATACCATCTTTTTACTCTCTGTTCAAATCCCTTTAACTGTTATTATTTCTCCATCTGTATGAACAACCTAGCTTTTGCAAAAGAAATCACTGAGAAAAGCTGGATTGTACCTGGCCATTTTTTTTTTACAGCATTCACACGAAAGTGTTTGCTGTTGACAAACCTACATAAAACATTTAGTTTCTTGGGCATTTGATTTTGTACATGTGTGCAAACAAATGTGACTGTTGCATCAATTAATATTTAAAAGTCATCATTAAGAAGATATGTAGTAAGTTCTTCAATGCATTATATACAAACAGGAGGATCTTAAGAATTTTATACGTGAAAATTTATATTGCATCTATTATAGACAAAAGCAAGGAAGCTGGAAAACAAGTATTGCTTCAATTGCAAAAAGCAGAATGATAAATAATGACAAGCATATTTTGCTATGGTTATTTTAAAATAACTGCTAAGAAAAAGCACAATCTGTGTGTTTTTCTCATTGGTTATATCACTTTTAAAATATCAAACAGAAAAATATTCAACAAACCTGGTTTTCTGGTTATGCAAAAGCCTCTCAACTAAGAATATTAATTCAGATTTGGTGTGCTGTATCAGTGTGTCGTATTTATAACTAAATGTGTTTACTTATAAAAAATACCAATAGTATTTAGAACTAATATTTTTAGATAACTGGGATTAATGTTAATCTACTTTTGCCCTGAAGTGCAACAAAGATTCAAAATTAATATTTGCTTAAAAAGTGAAGTTTCACAAACTTCCACGGTCCCTTATTCAATATATTTGCCAATCACATAGAAACACTATTTTCCTGATACACATATTCAGCAAAGCCTTTACAAGCTCAAGAGAGTCACAATTAATAAAAGACACTTCCAAATTTTTAGATACTATAATCCTCTAGAAGAATAAAAAAAAGGCACATTTGCAACTATTATTAATGTCAATTACACCATAAGCCTTTAGAAGCGATACCTGTAAGACTTCAAAAAGCGAAATCTCATCTTATTTCTTGGAGATGGACGAGGGTTATAGGCTCCAAAAGGATCCCACAGAAAGGCCATTGGCAAAGCTAATTCTAAAATCTTCTAAAAAAGGTATCTCTGAGGGGCAGCACGACAGTTGTGCTGGAGGTGCCCTGCACTAATTATGAAGCACTTCTAACTGCGTAAGGGAACGTCCTTTTCCTGGGGTATGCTTTGGCAGACATGTGGCTGGCTGAGAGCACAGGCTAGAAGGGATAACTGGGATTTCCCGCTGCATGAGACTTGCCCTTTGCATGAACGTTTCCTGTGTTCAGGGCTCTTATTATTCAAGTGAGAACTCTTATGGGTAGCTATAGCAGCCACTAAAGAGCATGAAAATGTAGAACTAAGGCAGACCAGAAGTAGCTAATACTCTGATTATTCAGTGCTGTCCAGACAAAGGTCTTCAAATTCTTAACAGACTGTTGAATGTATTTTTAATATGGATTATAATTGAACAATCTGTTTTGGCTGTTATCAGACAGCTAAGGAGTATGGAGAGAAAAAACCCAATCCTGAAAAGAACCCCAAATCCAAATCCACTCCACAACTCATAATATGTTCCTCCCTAGCAGAGTAAGGAGCTAGTAACCAGAGAGTAAAACTGTTATTGAAAACATGCCCTCAAAACCCTCAATTGTCTCTTTGTTTAAATCTCAACTCTCTTCCAGTGTGTCTTCCTTCCTCACGGTTTCTTAAGAGAATCAATTTATAACATTAAGTAGCTTTTCTGAAAGCGCTTAATCATCTACGAGAGATCAGCCACTCTAAGAATGTACGTCTCAGACTGGCAGATAATTTTCAGGCCTCTTGGCAGCTTTTCTCAAAGACATCACTGCCCGTACTGAATTACTGACAGTAAATTTGAGAACTGATCTCAGTTCCCTGCTACCTGGGGTCATTCCAGTTTGGTGTCTTTTTGTTGTTTGTTTTGCCCTTTTTTGTTTGTTTGTTTGGCTTGTTTTGTTGGGGGTTTCTTGATGCTGTTTCATTATTATTTTTATTTCAAGCCCGAACTCTTGCATGCAATTGTTTCAGCCTAGCACTAGTAGCACTTAAGGCAAATACAGCCTACAATTCAATTCTGACACCAGCTTGAGGTTGTGCCAGTGAGGCCAACTTATTTCCTCTACCAGCTCTGAGTGTGGGTATGATCTCCCAGCACTGGTAAGCAGAGGATTCTCTAACTAAGATGATTTCTGAAGCAAAGCCAACCCAGGTATTTTCATTCAGAAGAAAGATGATGGAGAAGAAATTGAATATTTACCCAGAGCAAGGTTAAAAACGAAAATTTAGGATTATTCAGAGCTCTCCTGGAAAAGGTCAGAGAATTAGAAAAATAAATACCCAGGGATATATTATGTCTATCAGTCAATTATCTGATGAAATGTACTATTTTCATGGTTAAAGGTAGTATGAAAAACTACACTCTTCGGAAAAATTATAATAAAATAACTGGGTATATTTTGCTCTTTGGAGGAAAAATTTTTCTTCTGTTACACTGACAAATGCACTACAAGGTCAACTGAACACAAATGTCTTCATAGCATGAAATAAGTTTTGAGTATATGGGATTCACAGGTGAAATCACTGTTTCCAGGCTAAAAGTCACATTATTTTTCAGCAGTTTAGAGAATGTACTGTATAATTAAGTTACCATAACATAGCATCTAGTTTCCATGGGAGTAGAATCATGATCATTCCAACAATGGTTAGTAAGGTGCCTCTGGGTATCAAAAGCTATAGCCTTCTTCACAATCATGGTATCATTAAAATTTGAGTGATTAATAGATCACTTTAAACATACCTGAATGATAATACTGGATGTGAGCATTGCCAAAATCGATATGTCTCTTCTAGCAAACAAAACCAGTGTGGGCAGTATTTTTATAAGTACATCCTAAATAACTTGATATTACCAGGTATGTTTCCTTTCCACATTCTGTTTCTAAACAAGATTTTGTACAACACATTAATACAGCAGCATCTTTTTTTTTTTCTTTAATAAAGAAAATCAAACATGTTTGTTTTGGGCTCTCTTTCCTCCTCCTTAGTGTCCTTCCGTCACTATTGCACTAAACCTGCTAATGCAGCCAACCACAATAAGGTCATAGAAATAATCTTCTTACAAGATTACTAAAGACTAAATTTATACCTTGATATCAAAACCACTTATTGTCATGCAGTAGATCACTGTATCAAAATAAATCACAGTGTTTATAAAAATTCAAGGAAATGACAGAGCAAATAACTCCGCAGTACACCTTGACTTGTACAGAGAAGTTGTTAGGCTCTTCCTGCCTTTTTTCTTTTCTTTCAAACAAAAAGAAAACAATGTTTCTAGAAACACTCAAGGAATGATTTGACATTAAATTGTTACTAGTAGGCAGTGTTTTCTGGAAAAAAATAGCTCAATGGGTAAACAAATATCTAGTTTTCTGTAAAAGAGGTAAAAGCAATCCTCACACCCAATAATAACTCAGAGTTCTTATAGAAATGCATAATACACATTTATGATGCAGTATCTTTGACATTCCATGCAGGGGTTTTTTTGCTCTATATTTTTGGCACTCCTCACTGATCAGTGGCACCACTATAATATGCCGTTATTGACAGCTTCGGGTTTACAGGATCTGCAAAGGACGAATTATTAAGGAAATACCTCCTTTAGTGTTCTCCCAGATATGTAAACTACTGCTATTTTTTTTCTAGAAAAGATTCACATAACTGCATAGCAAAATTTTATTTTTCGTAATTTAAAATGTGAAACTTAAATTAACTATGAACACACAAAACCACATGAAATTAGCCTCTGTTTTTGGTTGGCTGAACTCAAATAAATGTAAAATTTTTTGGTAGTAAGCAGGTCTTGTGATAAGCGTATATCTTTACAGACTCAGTTCACTTTCCTACCTGTGTTCTGATGCATTTTAGGACTCAAAAGCCCAAGTTTTACCCCTAAATTCCTCTCTATTTATCTAAAGCTCAAATAATTACAGCTATAAGGGGAAGCTCAATGGTGGTGATGGTGTTTTTGCTGAGATCTCCACTTTACTCTAACCCAGCCCCACTCTTTGGATTGTATGATGGGAACCCACTATAGCATCAGGACGTGTGACAGAGCATGTTGTTCAACAGAGCACATGACACATGTACAGCCTGGACCTGGGCACTATGACTCCTAACATAGTTTCTTCAGGTAGCCTCCCCCTCATGCCTTGACCTCGTCTGTGAGGTGCAGCCTGCGACAAACTCCTAGGTCAGTTTCATCAGCTGCATTTAACAGGTGCCATCCTGCGCAGATGGCAGGAGGGACATTACACCAGCAGCTCATCGCGCCAGGGGACACAGGGGCTGCAAATCAACCAGCTGCTTTTTGGGCAACACAGGAAAGTGCACAGGACCACTGGTTCCTCTTTTGACAGGTGAAGTAGCTGTAGATGTAGGAAACAGGAAAAGAACAACGGAGGTTATCAGTTTGTAAGTTGTGGAAAGCAAAGGGGCTTTTCTCCATGCTCCCTCCATGGCTCCCGCATAGCCCAGTTGTGCTGCTTCCCCAGGCAGCCTTCCCAAAGCCTCTGCCCTGCTGTGGGTCTATTGTATGTAGTGTTGGACTTGGAGAAAAACAATATTACAGTTACTATTGCGACAACAGCAATAGATAAACTTTTTTGTTTAAAAAATTCTTATTTATCAACAACTAGAAACTCTGACAAATGGAGTCATTACAGTGGACAGAACAGTTTACATTAGGATACAGTACTTTACAGATGCTTCTCACAGAGTTATTCCTTCTGTTTTCAAACACTGCCTGATGGCTTAGTTGGACATCTCCAGACAAAGTGCCACTGAATATTATGTTGCTAAAATCAAATATTTACTCACTATTTCAAAGAGATGGCTTACACAATCTGAATTCTAAACAGTTTGATAATATTTACGCATATTTTATTACAGACAAGATGTTTTTCCAGCTTTTTTCCCCTCTCTTGCCATTACCAAGACAGAAATGAAAGACAACTGACAAAACAAAAAGACGACTAAACCACCTGAATGTAGGATAAATGTGCATTTTAATTTTCCCCAGTAGCACAATAACGTCTAGAGTTCCAGACAGAGCTACCTTAATAAAGGTTTACACTGGAAGGCTACGAATACATAAGACCTAGAATTAAATAAAATTATTTCCCACATTTCATTTAGTTGTTAGATATCTTGAAGTTTATTTTTGTAAAATTTCTTCTAACTTGCACTTTTTATATTATTCCTGTTCAGAATGTTATACTTTCATGACATGGGCATTTTGTCCTGAAAGAAGTGTCCTGACTCTGAAGTATTCCTTTTCCACCTGAAAAAAAGAACCACTCCAGCAGAAAACACTCCACCTAATTCTTACTTTGAATAATAAACTGAAACCCCGAGCATTCAACCCCTCAAAAGGCAAGTACAGTTTCTTCAGTCTTTCATTTTTTTCCATCACTCTGATGTATTTTAATGGGTCAGAAAGTCTGAATATATTATTTATGGCATGAACTTGGGTCTAAGTATCAATAAAAATGCATGTACTGACTATATTATGTTAAGCTTAAATAAGATTCTACTCAGGACTATTATCTCTTTGAACTGCAAATTCTTTCTGATTATTATCACTTATCATCCTTTAATGCTTAATTCTGCAGCCCCCGTTTCTGTAAAAAAAAATCTGGTTGCTTTATAGGTAGTTAAATATTTCTCTAAGACGTTTTCACTTGAACAACAGTTTCTGAAGTGGTTCATAGTACCGATACTACTTCTGAGTTTGGAGTGTTCACAAGAATGCTTTCATGTAAGATTTTTTTTGTGATCAATAGAGTCAACACAGCCTGCAGCCCTTCTGTCAAAAGAGCAGCTCTAGGGTGTTTTACGTATCCAGTCTACTATAACTGTGAACTTCCAACAGTTTTATTATCTCCCAGACTATTATAAAACCATTAAAATTTGTGGAAATCGTACAGGGTTAAAAAGTGTGCAGAGGGAAGATATACAAATATGCATTTACAAGCATGCACTCACACATTGATTCCGTAAACAGGAAAAATAAAAAACTCTGAAAATATCACAAAATATCTGAGATTTACTCTTTCAGTAACTTTATAATAATCTGATTTTTTACTAGTGCTAGTTTTGCAGATTATAATATGACCTGATTTGAGATGTACATATGAAGAGTTTTGTCTCATCAATCATGAACTATTTGTGGCCTCTCATGTATATGTTCTGTGGAAATTATTGTTAAATAGTAGTGACTTACTTAAAGGGAGAGAAAGTTTGGTGCTTTGATCATTGCTACTAAAGCCATGTAATGAAGCAGCAAGCTCTTGCTCAGAAAGTAAAATGAATGTGCTGGAAGCAAATCACATGGAGAGCTAAACATATGAAAGATTAAAAAAAAAGAAAGTGTGAAATTCTTTCCTAGATTAGAGTACTAATACCAGAAAGCAAGAAGAGAGATGTCAAAAATGCCTAAGCAGATAGCTCTTTCATTAAACATGCATCTGCTATAGGTCACATAGCATCAAAAAGGGAATATCAGAATGAAAGTCAGGAGAGGCTGAGCTTGGAAAAAAAGTTGGTTTGATCATGAAGGAAAGGAAAATGGTAGAACAGGCGGAAATGTTAAGGCTGTTGAAATGTGTCTAGTCAAGCTTTCTATGGAGTTTGCATAAAAAGCTTTTACTGAACAAGGTTTTTCTCTGAATTCATTGGCAATTCCTGCAGCCTGTGCAGGCAGATGTTATCCTTGGTACAGAATTATAAGCTCATCTATGACCACTATAAAAGCACTTCACACTGATCTGCAGCTTAAAGAGTTACAAAGTACAAAATTCTGTAAATTGAAAGCATTGTTTTCAAAAAGGTATCCAGATTAAATTACACGTGGTGTAGAAATGCTCTTATTCCTGATAATTTCCCAATAAATTTTATGACCTGTATTTATGGAAAGAAAAAACCAAAACAAAGTGATACTATCCCAAAATATGTTGTGGACATTATTTTTTTAAATCATTGCTTAAATCAAAGCTCATCTGTTCTTTCACGGGATGCTGATATAGTTCAAGGACAAATGGTGTCTCAAGAATTACTGAGGAACCTAATTTTAGTACAAATGAAACTGAAGAGCTTGTGCAAACGATTACCAGGCACCTTTGACTCATGTTTGAAGCTGGCTCATTGAAAGGGGATTTCACAAATAAGCAAAATGTATATTCAGGAAATTACCTAGGAAAGCTTTCAGTTTTTCCTGTGGACATTAAACAATCCTCTGATTCCTCAAAGACCTGTCAGAGAATCACGAATTAGGGTAATTCCTTGCCCTGAACCCTTCCAATCCTATGTTTTTAGTGGGATTTCAAGAACTATTTGGCAGGAACCTGTTCTCCTTCTAGCTGACTGCAACTTAAGTGGCATCAGAGCCACTTAGATCAGAGCTAATTTGGGAAGTCATTCCTTAAGACAAGGGCAAAAATGGGACTGCTTTGGACAGAACTGAAATATAAAAGAAACAAATTGAGTTTGTAGTCTACATTTTAATTTACTTAATGTACTGTTAACACATAGGGAATCCTGTTAGCACCACGTATAGTATTAAGTGATTTTTTGTAAAGATGAAGTAAAACATCCAACTTTAATGCCTGGGCACAAGAAGATTGAACTAACATTGCAAGAACGACTTGGGAAATCTGAGTCCTAAAGTCTTTGCAACTCAGCCTTGCTTGTCTGTGTGGCGGTTAAAAAGCATGCACCAATTCTCCTGATACTCAGTCAGATAAGTTAATCTGTCTTTCAAAAATGATAGATGGTATTTATAGGTAAGTTCTTAGAGGAGCACATATGTGCTATGTATCAAAGTATTATTCAAAAGAAAGGAACTATGAGAGGAAAAACATTAGGCTGCTCAGGACCCATTTGCTAGAGGATTAGCAAACTGTGGTTTTGGTTTAGCCTCCATGAAAAACATACCCTGTGAAAATGAGCAGAGTGGAAGGGTAGTCAACATGGCAGACAAAAACAGTGGAAAAACACAGAAGAGTCGCTTGCAAGAAAAAAGTAGAGATCAACTCTCTTGTCTAAAATACAAAAACATAGATTTAAAAAGCAAGCTTCCCAGGAAGGGCTAAGGTTTTCCTAAATAAATCGCCTGGCACAGAACCTCATTTTGAAACTATTTATTAAATATAACTTTAAATGTCTATTTTGTTTTTGTTTTGTGTTGTTGTTGCTTGTTTGTTTCTTTTTATTCTTGTCTGATTGGGAATTTTTTGTTTGTATTTGGTTGTGTGTACGGTTTTTTTTGTTGTTGTTTTGTTTTTTATTTTTTTTACAAGCTTATTAAAAAGCTAATTATCCACCTGGAAGTATAAAAGTATTTTCTCATTTAACTCTTTGAAATGTTTTAACTCTTTCTCTCTTAAAAATGGAAGCTGAAGTTAGGAACTTAGCTGGTTTAACCTAAACCAAAAGGAAGTCAGTACCTGAACTATGACTGAAATCTTGCTTAATACATAACTCTAAAGTAATCAAAACCTGCAATAATATAAACTAGATCTTTAAACAGGGAATCATACTGCAGATAGGAAAAAAGGTATTATGTTTTTATTAATTTTTCAGTATATTTCTCCCATTAATTTTGTCCTTAAGTTCTTGAAAACTAAAATTAATCATGTTTATAATCCATTCCTTTAGCTTTAGTGACTTATTGAATTACACAATCCTAACAAAGAATTGCTATGTAAGATCATGAGAACAGTTTTATTTAGATTTTGTGTAGATAATACTATCAAAAGGTTTCTAATCTAAATAATGAGAATTAACTTACAAAAGAGGATAAAATAAAGAGGCAATGCTTGGTATTGCAAGTTACCCTAAAAGCTGAACAGATCCAAAATTAATATTAGCCCATTTGTTGTTACCAGTGACTGAAGAAAATTCACTATAATCAATTTGCTGAAGATTTATTGACTGAAATGAAAAATTATACAATACTGTAGTGTAATAGTTTTGGTCACTTCATGTTCAGAGCATCAGAACTACAAATAAAGCCTAAAGGTCATCAAGCGACACGGTCTTGGACTATCTGCTCCAGGTGACCTCACTTGAACAGGGCTGGAGGATTCCAAGAGATGCCTTCCCACCTGAGTGACTCTGTGATGCTGTAAACCAATCTGGCTTCCCATACGTTTTGAGATGACTAAAGTCAGGGGATTTCAGAAGTGCTTCAACTTACTTGAAAAGCATATCTCTCGCTGTGGAAACACGCTTTCGTGCCCTCTAGCGTTCAAAATAATAAAAACGGTTTCTCTCAGATGACATCTAAAACAATTACACATCCTTAACTAGGACATTACTCTGATGAAGACGAATATTTCAGATTCTGGTCAGAAGAGGGACAAAGAGAACCTTTTGCTAGGTTAGTTGATCTTTTAGTAAGACAAAATAATGTAGTAAGATTCACAACACACAAGGAATTGAAGCTACAGTTCAATGATGAACTACCACGAATACTTCTCTTGCTAAACTTAGAGAAAACAGTTATAAACATCTCCACAGTAATCATCAGTATACTTTAATACTCAACACTATAACTTTACTATGACACAGAAAAGGATGAAGTCACACAGATAGGGGCAAACGTTAAGCAGTAAATACCTGCACTGTTTTGCTGAGTAGCAAACACCGGATTTATTATTTTATTTTGTACTATCTGTTAAGGAATATTAGTGATCTAGAAAATGTTTTAAAACACTAATTCAGACTTCCAGGTTTAATCAGAAATAGTGTAGTGGTAAGAAAAAAACATAATGAAAAAATATATATCACATCTATCTTATGTCAAACAACAGATTAGGAGAAAATCCTTGCTGCCACAGAAGGATTCTGTCATTCTGTTTGAGGGTTCTTTAGCTTGTTTTATCTATATTTCTCCTTTTGCTAGGGATTATGTAAGCAGTTCTAAAAAACACTAGCTTTGAAACCTTATCAAATATAGACAGAATTTCAAACAAAATATACATTTAAGATCATTTGTCCTAGACCAGAAAAAGGTTAATTCCATGCAGTGTCTCATCTTCATCAATGGCCAAAAGTGGCTGACTTTCAAAAAGACATAAAGAATAGACCTGGTACATAATAATTCTTTCCCCCAATGTACTCCTAAACTTCAACAAATCATGACTAAGGGACTTCGCAGCTAAAGATAACCAGGCTTTTTTTTTTTTTTTTTTATTAACTAGTATTTGTTTCAAAATATTTACCAAGCTCCAGTTTTACAGCAATATTTGGTTAGAATGGTGTAATACAAATTAGCTTGCTAGCCTTATAAACAACCATCATAAAGTACTTTCATTGAACTACTACCTGCATTAATATACAAATTCTATGAAACTGGCCTAACACCTGAGCATATGTATATGTAATTAGAAGGTTTTACAGATTGAAGTGTGGACACGGATAGTCCATCCAGGTTTCTAAACCACCTTCAATTAATGGATGACTTTGAGATACTGTAGTTTACATCAAGTGACTTATTCAATTACATGTTCAGTATATTCCATAGAGTTCTGTTTTCCGTGTGCAAAATGGTTTGAAATTTTGCAAGGATAGTGCTACACAGAAAGACTTGCGAAGACTGTAACAGTCATTCTTAAAAAAAATCTAACCTGTAACCATGTTATATTTGAGAAAAGCATCTGAATGCGTCCAAGCTTCCATTTTCACTGGAAATATTTTGAGTATTAAGAATTAATTCTACAATTTCCAAGATATAACAACTTTGAAAATAATTATGCATATTGGAGAAAAACCACTGAAGTACCTGGATTTTGGAGGAAATAAGTTCTCGTCTCTCAGAATAAGAACATTTACAGCTCTTTTCATACCTAAAATGCTTTGGACTGAACACTGTGGCATGCTTGGTCTTCCTTTAAATCTTCAGGAAGGCACAAAGGAAGGCTAGAAGGTTAAATTAACTGAAACTACATGTATTGTGCACTGAAAGCACAAAGGTGGACAATGCAAATTAGATGACAATAATACATTCCTCTTTCCTTCTTTTGAACGGTTTGTTCAACCAGCCATCACCAGGTGTCTGTACAGTGAGCTCAATTGATCATTAAGGTACTCTTACAGTATTGGCTAGCTGTCTGTTAACCGCAGTAGCTCTGACACCTGTCATACATGCACAGATCACCTCTTTATGTAGATGGTTGTCCTAACCTGGAGCAAGTCCTGTCCCTGGATTCCTAAGGGCTTAAATTCCTCAGAAAACAGAGCTTAGATAATATTTTTCAAAGGAATCAGGATGCCTAGATAGCTTTAAAAATGTGAGCTGTATACAGCTCAAAGCGTTTAACATAATATTATTCAATCTCAAAATTATGTGCTTGTAAGGTAGGAGCAGTGACAAATACACCAATTCAAAATAGAGGTGATTCCAGCAGCATTAAAAGCAAAAATGTACATTTCCAAGTTACATGGCACACACTTTGGCAGTGTCTTGCACAAGGGCACCCTTTATTGCTGGGTGCTTCATGTCCCCATGCATACGGCATACCTGACCCAGCGGAAAGGGACACGATGACACCTCTCAGCTCCACCAAGGCAGACCATTATTCCACCAGCCAGGACTGAGTCTTTATATATACTTCAAATAAATGACTGCAATTTCACTTACCATGAAAAAAACACAAATAGCCAAACCAAATCAGACCAAAGACAACCAACCAATGAAACAAACAAACAAACAAACAAACACAAACAAAACCCCCCGCAAACCTCGTCACTAATAAATTCTTTTTTTAAAAAAGAGAAGATAGAGAGTAGAAATGGCAGTTCATGGAAAACAATATCCTTTCAGACAGTCTGTTTTTAAAAAATGAGTGCAAACTGAAGATCGTTTTTAAACAAAAAACCATTTTTAGAAACAGATCTTGAAATGGAGTCAATAAAACCTTCTCTTCCTCTCATGCCCTCATATAAATGAAGGAAAATACCATCATTATGCTTAAAGTATATCTGACAAATTTTCAGCATCATTCTTTTAATAATGAAATAGGAACAAGAACTACCATTTACCATGTCATCAGGTTGCAAGACAGAGAATGCCTGTAGACAAATCAGACACAACTGCATTCATGACAAAGATTTGCTTTCACATCAGCAATTGAACAACAAATTTGTATGAACAACTTTTACACCCCAAAAAGTTGGAGTAGAAGAAGGACAAGAATCCAACCAGAATTTTTTTTCTCCTTTTCGGAAATAAAATATGAGAAAGAATGAATGAGATCACATGAGCAAATGATGAGTGTTGCACCTGCCATGAGCAGATAAATTTAGTTGATGTGCTGTCTAACCTTTGAACAGAAGCTATTAACCTAGTGCCTTTTTTGCTTTATATTTTAGATTATAAAAACATCATATTGTCTTGTATTATGCTACGTTTTACATATTGGTGCAACAAGATGTGACTTTATAGTAAACATATTTGTTCCCGGATTTAGCACATTTGTTGAAGTAGATAAATTAAGCCCCTCTGTTCAGAAACGATATAGCAATGCTCTTTCACAAGGAGTCAAGGCCTTAGAGAAAAGCAGCGTATCAGCCCTGGAGCCAGGTACATCTAGGTGAACTTTTGAGCATGCAGAAGTTTTAATTAAAGCCATGGGAAAGGATAACAAAAGGCTTCACATGGAGTATCATGGAACTCTCAGAAAATAAGGAAAGGAGAAAATCTGCCAGAAAAACTATAAAAATAGGTAGGAGTTATGGGGCAGGGAAGGAGAAAGAAAAGTTTAAGGAAGCACAGAGATGAAAGAGGAGATATAACTGAAGACAGCTACAGTTTTAATTCAGCAAAGAATTTCTGGGGTAGGGAGAGGAGTGATTTCTAGTCTGAAATATTTTTTTTCTCTCCTTTTTGTGTGACTTTGGCTGTACTACCTTGAGAATTTGTGCTAGGCTTTCACAGCTGCATTAACTAGTAAAGAGAATTCTGAGAGTCATACAAAAACATTACTCATAATAAAAATACAATTTTGGAACAAAACTACTAGTATTTTAAAAACACAAGTAAAAGGAAAGCAAAGACCTGAAAGTTCCCAGCAGTGATCTTTAACTTGGTTTTGTAACAGGATTTTTTTGCCCTATCTGCAAGGTGTAAGTCAGTACTTTTGTTCACTGAGATTCTTAAATTATGTAGAAGTTGTGATTATATATTGTATTGCAAGGTTACATTTGAATAAATAATTTTTATCAGCTTCACAGTTCTGGAGAACAGACAATATTTGGTTGAATGAATAAAGATATTTTGGAAATCAATGATATTTCTGTAAACTGATATTTGACTGTAACAGATGAAGCTGAGTCATCAGTCAATCATGGCAGAAATCAGGAAGTGCAGCTGTAGACTGCATTGATTTCATGTCTATTATGCTGCTAAGAAAGTTTCAAGATATTTTACCCTTTGTGATAAAATTTTGATTCAGTATAGGTCATCTTACATCATTTAGTAATTTCACCTACTTGATAACAGAAGAGTTTGCAGAGTTCAGATAGCTGGACTCTTCTTGTCTTTCGTTAACTTTTCTCCTCATTAGAAGCCTAGATATTTTAAGTCTTCTCAATCATAAAATTTCCTGATAGATTTGCGTAAAGAATCAGTTGAAATACATCTGCTGTAATGGACATAAGTGATGTGTGATTATCATAAAATACCACTCTTTTGCTGTCTGTAGAGCTGCCTTTTCAAAATTTAGACAGATTTGCTATGTTTCTCTACACTGTGCATTCACTGTCTTACTATAGGAAAAATCTCCATCCTAATATATTTTCACTACTGTTAGTATTTTGGAGGTGTCGTGGATTATACTGACCATTTGACATCAGACAATGTCACTGGAGAATAGGTGAAGGCTGCCTGGCTCACTGCAGTTTATCATGACTTAGTCACTTGCCAGCTAAAGACACAGTTGAATGAAGTTAATCCCACAAACTCTGATGAGTTTTTCTCTCCAGCGGTAAGAGCTGAAATTCCTCCGGATCGAAAAAGAAAAAAGAAAAAAAAATCTATGCAGATAAATATTTGAAACGAAACAAAACAACAACAGCCAAACCCAAACGAACAGAAAATCTCATCTCAAGGCTGTACAGCAATATTGGTATAGTCATTGTTTAACAAGAATAATGGTTTTCAACTAACTTCAACACTAAACAGGAAGTTAAACACTGCCAATTGACCAGTAATGCCAAAAAATCTTACCAGTTCCTCTTACAGCATCCTGCAAAAAGCAACATATTCTCTACAGGAGGTTCATCTTTATTTGAGGGCTACAGTGAGGTTTGAAGTAGACAATGTTGCATAATTGCAATTGCAATTGTAATATTGCATACTGCAACTGTTTTCAAGAGCAGCCATTAGAAAGAGTAGTAAAAGTGCCCTGGCATTTCAAATTCAAAGCATACCTACATTTTTGTATGTGGTTCACCTGTTATAGTGTGGTAACTATGAAATGAAAGCTTATGTTTTAACAATGATATTACAGTTCCTGTCTGCAAAAGCTTCCTCTTTAGATCCAACAATACACATGATTTTTTAACGTAATTGTCTCCACTGATGAATATTTTATATCGAACAATTTAATTAAATGCTCATGAAGACCCACACTGCAAAACATTTAACTAAAAATCATAAAACCAGGATAAGAAAAAAGAACTACTTTGTTTTCCAAGATTACCCTTAGATAAATACTCGAGAATCAAGATTAATACAATATCTCAGAAGTGTGAGCAATATCAGGCAATTGGCTTCTGTGAGGGTAAGAGCACATTACAACCACTTGATGGTTAAAGTTTTATTTCTGCCCTTTTAATTAACTATGTTTTGCATGGGTTTGTTTTAGAGCCTTGGCATTACATAGTTTGCTTTGTAATAGACCACTTTTCACTTAATAAGAACTGCATAATACTCACATAAAGCATTCTAGAAGATTGATTAATTGTATTTGCCACTTAATTTTATGTAGTAACTGTATTCTTTGCAAAACTGCCTAGCATATGAAGGATGGAAGAAAGTTGGAAATCCATACTGTTCTCGTGACTGTGTGGGAAAAATATTTTCCAAATTTGTGGAGACATCATCATTATGTTCCTGCCTCCCCCAGAGGCTCAGAAAACGACAGCTAGGGTCCCTCTGACTTACAAGGAAACTGCACAGAAGATGTCTGTGCAGAAGGACATCCAAAAGCTCATGGATCCTTGAAGTCTGGCCTTGTACCATCATTTACAAAGAAAATATATGAAAAAAATATCAGAGGGAAAAAGCAAAATTGAGTCAGTTCACCAAGAGATGCCACTGGCTAACCTACTTCTCTTCCTAGTGAAAAGAACTCAGAACATGAAAAAAATTATTTGCAGTTTCCTCAAGGTACTAGATTGCCAGATCTTGCTGTACTTTCCCCTTTCTCTTCTGACTGTAAATGTCTCAGCCAATGACACTTCTTCTAAAAATAATTTATGCAGGCTCTGAAGAGGCCCAGTTGTCTCATTTCACTGTTAAAGGTAACTAATACCCTCCTTCCAGCTTCTAAGCAGGCAAATAAAATCTAGAGTAAGACAGGGATTTCAGGTAAGGAATGTGCAAGTAACTAATATTCCAGCTTTTCAACTGAAAAATCAGGAAGGGAAATATTTTCCAGAGCAGAACAGCTTTATTGAGTTAGATGGAGAATCTTTCATTCCTAATTTACAATACCTCACAGGTCATGGCATTGTATCAACAAGTGTGAGTTCAAAAATCTGCAAGAGAGTAGGATTAGACGAATTCTTCCTTATCCTTGTAAGCCTCTTATCAGTTGCAGGGAGAAATACAAAAGACTTCTGGCTTTTTGCTAGCCATTTGATGAATCCTTTCCTGACTATTTCTCTGATTAGCATGCCAGTTAACATTCATTAAATATTTTTTAGCTAGCTTACAATTCTTAAAAAATGTATTTACCTGGCTTTATTTCAAGCAGCCATTAGTAAGATCCAAAGAGGACCGTATCCCTTCTTGTGTAAAAACAACACACTGAGAATTGGAATGAATATGTATGATTGGTATACAATTACCAATATTTTAAACAAATATAGTTTCAGGAAACACCAGCCTAAATGTTGACAGTGCAAATTACCTTTGTACTCCTTGTACATGCGCATTGTGCTACAATCTTTAATGAAAGGACCACATACACTTTTTATCCACTACAGTCTACTCCGTCCACTAAGATGGAGTTGCAGAAGTGAGAGGAAATATGGACAGATAAGAAAAGAAGAAAGGTATGTCTCACAGCCATCCTTGTGGTCCAAATCAGAAGGTATGGAGTAAATGAGATGGCAAAATACAGAAAAAGACAGGATTGTCTTATGAAGGAAACAGAAGGCAGAACTAAAGAAGGTCACAGACAATAATTATATTTTCCTCATATTCTGGCTATCTGACCTGCTTTGCTAAAGTGCTAAGTTTTCTTCTTTAACAGATGAAGTTACAGGAAGTTTTTTCTGAACACATGAATTTTATTGCAAGTCCTTGAAGCATCCAACTAAGTACATAAAATTCAGAGTGAAACTTTGACTTTACTTTTGCTATATTCAGTACCCATTTAAAAAAAAAAAAGAAAGAGAACACTATTAATCCTTCATCACTGAGTTCTCATTATGAACAAAAATAACTTCTGCTATACTCAAATATTGCAGCAATGAACCTCAGAATCACAGATTGGTTGGAGAGGGTCTCTGGAAGTCACATCACTCAACCTCCTGCTGGAAAAAGGATATCACTAACCCAGAACAGTTAAGCCATGACTTTGTCTAGTTGACTCTGATAAAGCTCCAAGGGTGAAGATCTCACAGTGTTTCCAGGCAACATATTAAAGAACTGTACTATCCTCCCAGTAGGAAAAAAAAAAAGAGAAAAATTGCATCAAAACCAGACACCCACCTGCTCCAAAGCCACAATTCATAACCATTGCCCCTTTTTAGATCATTGTCCACTATGAAGAAGAGCTTGCTATGTTGCTGTTTGCAACTACCCTTCAGTAGCTGTTAGTAACCACAGACCATTAGATCTTTCCTTAGTCTTCCCTTTACTTGAGTAAACAAGCTCAGCTCTTTCAGCCTCTCCTCACTCTAATCTGGTAGCCCTCCAGTGGACCTCCAATGGCTTCTCCAAATCCCTCTTAAAGTAGAACGCCAAAACTACAGGAAGTATTTCAGTAATTCAAAAGTTCTGAGGGAAATAACTACTTCCATTGATCTGCTGGCCACAGTCCTAATGTAGCTCAGTATGTAGCTTGTTTTGTTCACAATGAAAGTGCTCCATTAGCTCATATTCAACCAGATATCCATCAAAATCTCCAGGTGCTTTTCAGTAAAATGGCTACTTACCCAGTTGCTCCCTGCCTGGGTTATTCTGACACAGCACTCTGCCTTTCTCCTTACCGTACTTCATGAAACTAGTCCAGTCCTCATGTCCCTCTGGTCTTAAGTTCTGACATTTGTCATGTTAGTCACTCCTCTTCTGCCACCAGAAGAAAAAGGCATCCTGGATGTGCTTTGCTTCTTTTGTAATGCATATGTAATGCATATCATATCAGTTTTTAATTCCCAAAGTGTATTTATCAAGCAAGTTGAGTCTGAATTAAAATGTTGACTATTTTAAAAATGTGAATTGGTTAATTAATTTTAAAGTACTGCATATTATGCTATTTTTAGATTATTTTGAATTTAAAAGTCTGAATAAAAAAGATCAAGTGAACTTAACACTAATAACACTAATAACCAATGAGTGAATCAATTTTCCTGCAATGTTAAATTCAGGCAAAAATCTGTTTAATTCTTGAAAAATGTATACATGCATTGGCAATGACCCATAATTGATATTTGCATACAAACCAGCAACTTTTACAATGGATTTGCCATTTTGTGTCAGTGACAAAGATTTTTTGTTCTTAAAAATGAGACTTGTATCTTTGCGGATAATTCTGAGACCTCTGATCTTTCCTCTTTTAGTAAAGAGGATCTTGTATACTTGAACACCCTCACAGCACAGCTTCAATCTCAAAATAGACTCTTCCTGCAGCAGGTGATCCACACGCCCAGAGGAAAGGCAGCCAGCCTCCATTTCATCAAAAAAAAATCGCTCCTATGTATAAGGCTTTTTCAGCACAGTGTCTGGCTTTGCTGTTGGCCACATAATCAAGAACCTAGTCTTCCAAAAAAGTAACACATTCCCTGTTCTGTACTTGGACATAGGCAGCCCCTACTAGCCACCACGGGAGAAAAGATACCACTTTTAATGGACTCCTGGTCTAATCTGTTACTACTGTGCTTAAGGTATTTTTTCTTCACTTAATTATTTGAGAACATTTTAGACAGAATATGAAAAATAATTTTTACTTCCAACGATCTACACTGTTCCTGATAACTCAAGCAACTGTTCTGGATAGTTTTACTTGTTCTTATTGCATTTGTTCTTATTTAGGAGGATAAAAGACATCTATTTTTTTCATTAGTAACAGAATTCACTTTCATTCATTTAAAAGTTAGGAGCTTAATTCAATATATTTTTATAGATCTATGTACAGTAATGGAGAAAGGCACCTTGAAAGGGCGATTCCTTCCACCTGCCTTAAAGGCCAATTTTGGACAAAACTCTGGAGGTGCCTTTCTTTTTCCAATACCGACAAAAGAAACTTGAATGACTCTTGGCTTTTAAATGACTACAGAGTTGAATCTCAACCCAGCTGCTTGATTACTAACATGTAGTTATATTAATTTATTTTTATTTAATTTATTTTTTATTTTATTTATTTTTATAAAGCTTTTTTGGAGCTTTTAGCTCCAAAATGCCACAGAATGATGGGAGAGACTAAAATGACACTAAACACTTATGATGGATGTATCCAAGTTGGTGAAGGGTTTAGAGCAGAAGCCGTATGAGAAGCAGCTAAAGTCGCTTTGTTTGTTCAGCCTGGGGGAGACTAAGAGGAGACCTCATCACGGTCTACAGCTTTCTCAGAAGGGGAGGAGGAGGGGCAGGCACTGATCTCTTCTCTCTGCCAACCAGTGACAGAACTCAAGGGAACGGCAAGAAGATGTGCCAGGGGAGGTTTAGGTTGGACATTAGGAAAAGGTTCTTCCCCCAGAGGGTGGTGAAGCACTGGAACAGGCTCCCCAGGGAGGTGTCACGGCCCCAAGCCTGACAGTGTTCAAGAAGAGACTGGACAACACCCTCAGACACATGGTGTGAACTGTGGGGTTGTCATATGCAGGGACAGGATTTGGACTCGATGATCCTTGTGGGTCCCTTCCAACTCAGGATGTTCTATGATTCTATCCAGGGTAATAATCATAAAGTTTGCTCTTATTGAGACAGCATATTCTGACTGCTGTGGTAAATCAGCAGAATAGGTCCCATTACAGCTGTCAGCTTGAGGATGGCATGTTTAGTGACAGCCCTGATATTTCCTTGTGTTTGATAACATTTCCTTCAGGAGATGTTATTTTATGAAACAGAATCCACAGTTTGAATAATTTTATTTTGTGAAGCTGAATGCTGTTTTCATACAATCTTCAAAATGCACTTTACAGCAATTCGCATCTAGCTTCCCTCTCATAAGTAACATTTCTTCAACAGATGTTTTGTTTCAGGGAGCTGTCTTATCGCACGTTTCAGCAGTTACCAGTACTAGGCATGTCTACCCCTATGCATTTACTTTCTCATCAATACGACAATAACTTATCTCAAAGTTCAATAACTGTATTTGTTATTATTGATGCTTATTATCTGAGTCACCATAGTACCTAGGAGACTTCAAAGTGAACTAGGGGTCTGGGTCGTCAGCTATGAAACAAACATGTTCAAATCACAGGCTTTTATATTAATTCAAATCTTTCCAGTGGGCAAATAAATCAAAAGCAAGAGCAAAAAGTTATCTAAATCTATTAAGTTTTATATTTCTGTGTTCAATCCTTCTTTTTTTTTTTTTTCAGGAAAATATAGGCTTTTATGAAGTACTTTTCTGTGCACCTAGAAATTCAACAGAAAATCTTTGGGTTTCTGAACTGTGTTTACTTACCTGAATATAGTTCAGAATTATTTCTGCAATATCACATAGGCATAAAATATACTGATACAATTGCATTACCAACCCATGAGATCTACCAATGATCCACTCTAACGTTAGCAACATTTTAGGAATCACTGTTAACAAGTATCAGAACAATATATCTGAGTGATGTCTAAGTGACAAGAAAATTTTAAGTATTTCATTAAAAAACAAAGTTTGAAGAGAGGATTAAATCATCATCTTATACTCCATTTAGAGATTATTACAGGGCTTAATCACTACAGCACTTGAGCAGATGCAAATGAAAGAGGCATCTAAGCAGTTTCTATAATACAGAGAACTACACTTGTTATATGAGGTTCTAAATCCTGGACAAAATTTGTGTTTTTAGTGAGCTAGCAAAGCAAACAGAACTCTTTTTCTTCAATTTATTGCAATATGAAAAAAACACCTGCAGAACTATGGTAGCTTACCCATGAAAGAGAGAAAAAAGTATGCCAGTAAAAGGGTGCAATCTGATTAGATGGCATTGTAATTACAAGGAGCTGCAAAGAAAATTAATTTCCATTTTAGGGCTACTTTAGATGGTCAAGGAAATAGAAAGCAGATTGCAAAGAAGAATGTAAGCAAGAAATAGACTCAAAGTTCAGAAGAGTGAAAAAAGATCTAAAAAAAATACATTGGAGAAAGTAACTTTATGTCATTCTCCATGAAGAGAGAAAGCCATAACAGAATGTACAAGTAAGACTGAAAGTAACTGTGGCATGAGAGGCATATGAATACCATACCCAGAAAACAGGAGTAAAATAACAACTATGGAAGTTAGATTTGTGGCCCAGTACTACCAATCTTTAGTAGCTATTAGTTTGTAACATTAAACTTTCACACTTAGACATCTCAGCAAAACTAATCTTTTTCCTAAAGCATAGAAGTGCAAGTAAATAACTGAAAGACTCCATACACTGTCTTAATATTTTTACTTAAGACACTGAGCACATATGACTCTGGAATCAGGGAGCTGCAAACTCAGAGGAGCATATGTGAAAAACAAATAGGGATAGCATCCAATCTTCCATTTTGCATGCATACAACTCCTGCAATGCTAATGGGTGATATTGACCGTTATCAAGTCATGAACATATCCCAAAATGTAAGCATCTGCTTCAAATTTCCTGGCTTTTGTTGATTTGACTCCGTCATAAAGCTATTTAAATGTACATTTCCATTACTAAATAAAAAAACTAATAACTATGCAGTTGCTGTGCTTATCTATTCGCAAACATCTTTTGCTTTGTGGCTGGTTCTTATTATTTACCTTTTTGAAGACATTTGTTAGTTGACATCGAATAAGCTTTTCTAATAGCTATTTGATTTTGCTTTTATTAAAAAGTAATGAGAGATTAAGGAAAATACACAATTGTGCTACATGTTTACACAAACCATACATCTTATAATTTATCAGGATTCTTGTCAATTAAAGATCTCAGTGGAGAGCTTCCTAAAATTACTTCTTACTAGTGATTTCATTAAAATTATAAATGTGTGATTTGAGAACAATGTTATGATGGATATTTTCCAGATGAGTTACAAAACAGACTAGGATTACTAAAAACAGAAGGAAAAAATGTAGGAGAGTATCACACAAAGACTGTGAAGGAAGTTGGAGCTGTATAACTGAGCATTGTAGCATGCAGAAAATCTTAGCTGGGTTTTTGTATAATACAAGGAGACATAAGGGGACAAAGTCATTATCCAGCCATATTCTTCACAATCTTTCTCATACTTGCCCAGTTGTCTTTTTTTCTAGGCTGAAATGCCCTAGTCTTTGTTCCATTCCTCAGATCTTCATACATTTGATCACGTTTGCTATCTTTCTCTGTACCTTTTTCAACTGCTCGGCTTTTGAAATCAAGGGAAATCAGAGAAGTTAACATTTAAAGTATGGCCACAGCTAAGCTATAAATAATAGCATAGACTTTCCCTTTCTGTTCCTTATTCTTTTTCTTATATTTCCTAACACAGTTTTCTTCTTTGCCTGTTACAGAGTGCTGGGATAGTGTTTTCAGAGAACTATCTATTAAAACACCATATTTTGTTCCTGAACAGAACTTGGTAGTTCAGAGCCCATGTGTGTAGGTAAAGTTCAAATTGTTTTTGCCTTGTGCCTTACCTCATATTTATCTGTGTTTATTTAAATCTGCTGTTTTATTAGACGCTCAGCCCACTGAGATCTTTTCCCAGCATATTTCTATTGGTACGTTTGAGAAAGAACATCACCACCACATTGTTTGTCATTCATCACAACCTACAAGTTCTCTCCTAGTAACTGATTCCGCAGCTGCTGGCCTGTTTATATTTACACAATCTATCCTCCTTTCTAAGCACTTCTTGCTTGTCTGCAATGAATCTCAACTAGATTTGATCTCAGCTAATCTCCTAAGCCTTTGGAGCCCTACTCAGATTGCTGTCTAAGCATTTTGTCAGCACTTCCTATTTCATCATGTAATTCATGATCTTCACACAAGTTCACTTAATTCACCCTATTTGACATTAAACGTTTGCTGTTTTCTGAAAATACATTAAAATCAGCTGAATTCTCCGTTTCTGGCAGACAGAAGTCAGAAATCAGCTGAAAGTTAGAAATAGCAGAAGGTATTTCTGCTCCAGGAAATTGGAAAGTAAATTAATACACAGGGCAAAAACCAGCCACAGCTGGTTCAGGAAGTTATTCACAAATAGATCAGACATCTGTTTCAATATTAAGAACAGAGGAGCTGGCTGAGACCACAGAGCGCTTGAGTTACCTAGTTTTATTTTGTGGTGGCACATAGGTCCAAGCTCTCAAAACTCACTAGTGGAGACTGAAGCGAAGGTATTTTTTCTTCACACTGCAAAAGGTTGTGACCACAGATCATCCGAAATGTGATAAGTCAGCCCTGTGCCTCAGCTATCAAGGTGACTGCTGCGCAATTTCTTCAGGCAGCTTATTCCTCAAGTGCTTAAGGATGGAGCCATTTTGCCCTCACTACTTCTCTTGAGCTAACCCACTGTATGAAAATATAGAAGATACTCATTAATTATTTAGCTAATTTCTTAGATATTTTAATTTAAAGAAATTAAGAATAATGGCTATCAAAAGTATAAAACTACATTAGTGATAAGGGCTGCTTTTCATTCATGGGATAATTTCCTCAAATGAAACAGCTTTTTACATTCTCACTGGTAGAAATGGCAGCCTTCAAGTTCCAGTACTTTCGGTGGTGCATCCCCTAGTGCCTAAACCTATCATCGTTCCTTGGTGTGTTTCCCTGAAATTTACTGTTCTCTAAGCCAGGTCATTCCAGGTGTATCAGTACTTGGTTTCAGCACATTGCTTTCAGTGAAGAAAAAGTTTGAAATCAGTCTCTACTTGCATGCTAAACTAATACAAAGAAAAATTATATAGTTGGTCTTACTTTCCCCTCCCCCCCCCATACTTACTGTTACAAACAACAAACTTCTTATTTCTAAATTACTTAGTTAATGCGCAAATCATTTTAATTCCTGAAAATACATAGTGCCATCATTTCTTCACTGGCTTAATTCTGCTCATGCTATTCAGACTGCTTTTTAATTTTTGTTCAAAAGAACTTTCTGCTTTTTTCAACAAAATCAATCAACACATAAAATAATAAGCCATAATAAAGATTTTTAAGAACAGTAATCCTGACTTGTGGGGAAAGTCACCAAAACTGAAGTAAAAAAAAAGCCACAAAACATTCATCCTGTTCAACAAAAAGCTAAACCAAAGGAAACTAACGAAAACTCTGATAGTATTTTCATCCTTAGAGTCACCATTTTAGTGTCTACACTTGCCTAGTAGTGTTGACACGTGTAAAAGTTCTTTTTATTTTTCTACTTTGAGATCCTCATCTCTGTATTATATTTCAGAATCTTACTGAAGCTTCTCTTCAAAACAAAACTGAAGAAACTTTAAATTTTTTAAGAAAATGGTCTTTACTACTTTACATGTGAATATTTACCACAGTTCCTTTTAATATAAAAAACCTGCAAAAATACAGGCAAAAATACATTGCTCTAACTTTGCATATAATATTCAAAATGTGCTTTACTAGAAGTACATAGAGAAGACATACATAAACATATGTGAAATATATTTATTTCATTTTCTTAGATAGTAAAAGACAGAATTGAAGAATCGTTATGGTTGGAGAAGACCTTTGAGATCACCAAACCCAACAATTAACCTAACACTATCAAGTCCACCACTAAACCATGTCCCTAAGTGTCACATCTACACGTCTTTTAAACACCTCCAGGGATGGTGACCCCACCACTTCCCTGGGCAGCCTGTTCCAATGCTTGACAACCCTTTCCGTAAAGAAATTTTTCCTAATATCCCCTGGTACAACTTGAGGCCATTTCCTCTCGTCCTATCCCTTGTTACCTGGGAAAAGGGACCAACACACTTTGCCAGTGTCCTTCAGCTAAGCCTTCTTTGGAACAATTCTCCCCAATTACAAAGTCAATCCAATGAAAGACAGAAACAAATCATTAGATGCAATAATTAAAACTGAACTGAAATTTCTAAAATTTAACTGAAAAAAATGATTAAAAGATTTTTTAAATTTTTTTTTTTTTGGTTGGGTTTTGGACATACTTGCATAACATTTTCATGCATTTATTTTTCAGGCCAACAGGTTTAAAAACTTAAAAATAAACCTAAGTTACCACCTTACATTTTGTGTCAAGGAGTAAGAGTTCGAAGTCATGCACCAAAAAGTATGCTAGCTAGTAAAGCAGACTTTCTAAATGTTCTTTTAGTCACAGTTATCTTAAGCCTCAATTCGGATGCACCAGTGTTTGTAAAAAAGAAGAAACAAACAAAACCCGAGTAATAAGACACTCAGCAAGCTCTATGCAGCAGCAGTCAATCATCCATAGTTTTCTACTTTAAAATAAATTAATAAAAGAACATTTTTAATAATACAAGTGAAATAGCAGGTATATAATAACGTTGTATTAATGCCTGTGAGAAGAAAGGCCAGAAGGAATAAAAATAAATGGTGTAAAGTTAATATATATTTCTTTATAAATATACATAGTATTGGAAATAGGCTCTAAAATAAATATGCTTAGTAAATTATTGTTCTAAATCAATGACAGTCCTGCTCACAAATAAGAAGCAAATAAAATACATTAATACAAAGCACTTTATTAGGCTCCATACAGTAGTTTAAATTTCAGGAATGTAAGGGAGGGGGATGAGGACCTTTGAGATCACCTGATATTCAGAGTGGGAAAGAATGTGTGTTCAATATAAACTATAAAGAAGAGCATCTACCCGCTGCTAATAATCTACCTAATGGAGATTCACAACATGGCAAACTGAGGGTATATGATTCCGCTGTTATATGATGAAACGACATACCTTAAAATGACACTGAAACAAAAAGCACTTTTTAGAGAGAATTTCAGACAGAATAAAGCTTGTGAAATGAAGTTGCTCACATCAACCAGAGAACAGAACAGAAATAAATTAAATAGCTAGTTACTTCCCAGTTATGGGTCAGCTTGTGCCACAGATGAAGAAACACGAATGATAGGTTTTAATAAGCAAGTTTTATATAAATATCAGATTAGCCAAGTGCTCATTACATTGTCCAGCTTTATCAGTTCACTTAAGCACCGCACAAGCAGTGCATACCATATACTGTATTAAAAAAAAATAGTTTCCTCCTGCAAAATGGATATAAGTTCCTTCTGCATTCTTTTTTTCAATGGAAGAAAAAGCAGGGCTTCCTTTATATCTCTATTAGAACAAATAACTTTTCTGCATTAGTTTTCAATCAAATCAATTCCTTCTTGAAACACAATGTGCTTTGTAGCATGATTCACCCTACATTGGAACTCACTGATTGTTAAGTTCTGGTTTCATGGACACGAAGATACAACTAATAAATGAACATTAGTCCATGTCCTAACTCCTACCAGTATATTATCGCAATTGAAACATTTCCATGGATACCATTATACCATGATGATTTAATTGGCAATTTGACAAAAAAAGCCCTACTTGTACTCAGACACAGGACTATGTGAGAAACAGTCTTGCTTTGACTAGCAATTCTGAAATGTCATCGTATTCTAGAACAGAATCTTAATACAGAATGGAAATTTCAAGTGACCCAAAATTTTAAAAGGCTTGTATTTCAGGTTTATTGAAACGTATTTGGTATTAAAAACCTGAAATGTTTCCTTTTTTTTAGTTTCTTCTACTAGCCTTCAGAAGTCTTATGATACAAAAATCTAAACAAAAAGTCTCCTTTCAATCGAAATTTTACACATTTCTTCCAAAAGACAAAATGGAATTATCAGTTTGAAAATCTCCAAACAATTTGGTAATATGCAATTCTGTAAAAAGTTTTCACTTTCGAGAAACACAGGGAAATATTCAGCTAACACTACTAAAATATACAAATGCTTGTCTCAGTTTTGATAACAGCCATGAAAATAAGGATGACAGCATTTCAAAACATATACATATGTATGTGTGTATATGTAGAACATTTACATGCACACATATGAATGATTACTTTTTTCTCTAAAAAGAGATCTGCAGTTATCAAAATAATTCATAGCCCTAACTCTACAACCTCGGTATATCTACCTGGCATCTCCTGTGAGTATCTGGTTACGAAAGATGCAATTACTTCCCCAAATCTTGATACATTTTTGCATTGATAACAAAAACCAAGTCAGCTGAGAGACTTCTTGCATATTAAGTAGCACAAATAGTTCAATCTTTGAGATAAACTCTTATATGTCATACACCAACAAAAAGAAAAAAACAAAACAAAACAAAAAACTACTGCATGGCAAAAAAATCTCCTAAAATTCCTTCCATCCACACTCCTCCCAGACAGTTAAATCTGTTTTTTCTTCTATCAGTCACAAAAAGTCTCATTGCAAGTCCACAGTCATGAAGACTAACTTGGTGTATTAGGAGGTAGGAACTTTCTTAGTGACCTAGTCATCTTAAATATTGCATGGTGTAATTCGGGTTCTGGCTCCAAAGTTCCAAAAATTTCTTTCATTTCCACTATATGAATAGTCCCATTAACCTTAATCCTTAAAAATATTTAATTATGAATCCTAGTCTCTCAAGAGCCTCTAAATAATACATGAAACCACAAAACTAATAATTATATTCTGCTTAGAAATTCTTTACCAACCATTCTTGAAAGTTCTGCCTCAAACTAATGCACTGAAAAATATGACATATTAATATTTTGTGTATATTTCAAATTGTGCACAGCACCTCTTCTTCTCCCTGAAAAAGACAGTAAGGAGTTCCGGCTGTATGGAGTACAATCTTGCACTGTTTCTTGCATGAGTTTTCTAAAGAAAGTGAAACAGCAGGTAAAGAGCAAGGAAATTCTTTAGCATGTGGAAGACTGAAGTGTCGTATCAGCTTTAAAAGAGGTTAAAATCTTAACTAGAATAGTTATTAAAAAAGAGAGACTTCTTTCTGAAAGGCAGTAGTACCATGGCTTCAGATCAGTGTAATGCCTTGGAAAGGCCTTGCAGGTATATTGCATTGTATTCAGCAGATGTTCACATCAGCCTCCATGTTCTTCAAAAATAGCAGAGACTCAAATACATTCCCCATTTTTAAGACAGAATAAAGGAGGAAATCTGTCTGGCTTACACACACAAATGAATTACTGATGGTAAAATCAATTTATGAATTTATACAACAGCATTTGAATTTAACTTTTTTTTTTTCCTCCCCAGTACAGCCACCAGATTTGATGAAGTTATATTGATGTGTACTCACTAAAGACTGGAATCTACATGGTGGCAAATCATTTACAGAACAGGGAAATATGTCCTTCTAAAGCAAAAAAACCCCAAATTAAGGCTGTAATATAGCCTGATACTACCTTAGGACAGGGAAATAACACTTCAGGAAAATTTATATATTCCACTGATTTTTAAAATCATGAAGAACTAACAGCATATACAAGAGGAAGGTAGATTTTGTAGAAAAATCATGGAGCTCTCTAAGCATCTGACATTAAATCATAAGGCAATTTCATAACATGTTTAAACCAGGAAGTTCTCTTGATATAGTACTCAATTTTTTCTTATTTGATATTTTTAACAGTATTATTTTTGAATTACATTATCAGCATATTGTGGAAAGGCATAATTTTTTTGGAAACTGGAGAAAGGTTTTAATTACAGTTTTCACATTAGGTTTTTCATTCTCCATGATAAGTTTGTCTTTTTCTATTTAAAGTCTATATATAACCTTGCCATTTCAACAAAAAGTATTAGGTACCATATAAGCACATGAAAGACTTCTGATTATAAGTATTGATTTAATCTCAAATTACTTTTGGAAAGGAAACTGGAATAAAAGATCATTTTTTTCTTAAGGTAACTTTCTTTTCAGAATCTCACTAGTTTACCTTTTACTCAAAAGAGCCTCTACTTAAATACAAACCAGAAATCAGCAGTTCTTTTATCCCAGATGGAACTTTACACCTTTTTTTCAGTAGGACAAAATCAAGAGAGATTGACTTTTTTATACAAGAAATTTCAGTAAGTCTTTCAATTCCATTCATAAAGGCAGTTTCTCTTCATGGCACAGTTTGATAAAACTGAAGAGAAAGATATTCTGCCACATTGAACACTATGCAAGAGGCTGTTTTCAGCTATATTTCTAAAATATGAAACAAGTATATTCCCGATGCAAAGACAGAAAATAATAATAATATCTGACAAATAGGATTAAGAAATAATTTGTGACTAATCAAACTCCTGTTCTTTTTTTTTTTTTTTTGCTTGACATTTAGAGACAATAGCCCTCGTTCACGTCTATTAAAAAAATAAGTAACATTTCTTCCCTGAAACAGTGTCTAATTCTTTGTTACTGCACACACATACAGTACTGTCCTGTCCTAATGGTAAATATGCTAAATACCTTGTTCATATCTTTTTGTAAAACTAATGTAACTTAGTCCTACTACAAGCTAGAGATTTATTGCTGTTACCTGGTATTGTATTTTTTCCTTTTTTTCACTATACTTCTCTTCCACAGTTAAATATAGAATACACACAGTGAGATCTTTTTTTTATAGCATGTCCCTTCTCTCCCTTTCTCTACACACAAACACAGAAGGTTTAAAGGTAGCAAGCCATAGATCATGCAAATGTTTTGCCAAAGAATAATGAAGTCTCATACCGTCTCCTTTGCTGTTTAATATCAATTGGCTTGTTAATAGCATAAGGTGATCCATGAATGTAAGCACTCCGGAATCTAGCCACTTTCTCCAGAGTCAGGTGCTCACAGCTAGACGGCAAACTCATTTTGTCCCAACAGAAGCAGCATAAGACTAACAGCCAAAAAGATGCATTCCTGGGAAAACTGGAAACAAAGTGCTACATAACCAATTTCTTTAAAGTGTGCTGTTCCAAAGGAGCTGAACAATCCTGTGCCTGGAAAGTAAATGCTCCTGGTCTCAGCTGTGCTGCCACCCTCATGGATGCAGGAAGCTGGCTGCTTATTTCCACCCAGTCATACTTCAACCAATTACTGATTAAGCAGATAAAGCAGAAAGTCTCTCAGGAACAGTTTCTTCAACCCCTGGGCACTAATCTTTTCTCTAATCTTTTTTTGGTGGAGGCAGAACATAAGCAGAGCTTAATCAGTTAAGACCAATGTCTAAAAAAGCAACAGACTGAAACAACTTTAAAGCAGCCGATGGGCCAGGAGATACTTTTGCATATATCAAACAATTGCTGTGGGAGGAGGAGGATCTACCCACTAGTATATTTGTAAAGGTCAAATAAGTTTTCAAATTCATGGTTTGAACTCAGACTAATGAGATTTGTTATACAAATTATTTCAGGATTTCATCTATGTAAAGACGAGAAGACGATCATACATTTTATGATATATTTTATGAAATTTTATATTTTGTGCTATGTCTTATTGCATAGCAATACATTATCCACTAATGCAAAGTAACAAAACACATGTACAACCTCATATAAGAACTTATTCTGTCTTGGATCAACAGCAATATATTAAATTGTTTTCCCATGTTACAAAAGACACTGTGGAGTTTTTATACATTCAATTGTTTAAAATTGTCTAAGCTATTGCCTTTATTTATGGCAATGCATCTACTCGGCCTCCACTATCTCCACCTCTGTGCAATCCTCTTAAAGGTCCCGATCACAAAAAGCAGAAAAGTAGTACTTCAGTGCAACTTTCACACACAATCAAATTATGAAGTGCTTTTTACACTTTATGTAAGAATTTGCAGGATACAAAGGAGATTTATGTTCACTACAGGAAAAGCTCTGACATGGAGAACTGGAAAACTGGGGGGATTTTGTGTATATAATAGATAAATATTATATCCACCTAAATCTATCTGGCTAATATTAATCCTCTTGAGTTGCTGGAATTAAATCAAAGGAGGTTGCAAGGGTGGAACCCCAACATGAAACAAGACAAAATGAAAGATAAGGCTCCTTGCAAAAACAATGGACGGGGGTGTTCTCGAAAGGGTAATACTCTGCCTGGCTCCATCAAGGGTGACGACATTTACCTTTCCCAGGCTGCAGAATGCTACAGAAGGAAAAAGAAACAAGCAGCAAGAACCTGCCTATGATGCCTCAGCAAAAGGAGACAAGCAGGAGGGAAACCCAACAGATGGAAGGTGAGCTGCCTCCCCTTGGAATTGCTAAAATGGACTAGAAGGAGGGTTTCTTGAGTGATGTGACAAAAATGTACAAATGCTAAACTCTGGGCATATATGTTTGTGTACCTTTTGCTCTATGTGCTTTATATTTTTGAAGATACAAAAAAAAAAAAGAGCAGTTCTTTCTTTGAAAAGATTGATCAGGGAATGAATGCAACTAATTCTCAGGTGAGAAGCAACCAAAATGACTGACTTTGCGCTGGACTACTGCTCTGGGCTGGAACTGCTGCTCTGAGTGGTGCCGCCTCCAGTGCCTTGCTGGAAACAGGAGCAATTTGTCCTGTCAAAGTCCTCATAGGACTTTGGTAAGTGACAAAAAAAACATGCAAAATGTGGACAGTCATCTATCCTTTACCCTTTCATTGCATCTAATACAAACATCCAGTGTGACAGATAAACCTTTTTTTTAGTTATTCTAAATTCTTTTAGTGTCCCTAAAATTTTACCTGTATAATTTTATTTTGTATGCACAGCTATTGTAAGATTGAATTCAAGTTACGCAAACTCTAGACTGGATTAACCGCCACTCTAAGGAAAGAGGGCTGCATACTCTTGAAAAGATGAAAATGACTGAAGTGAAAACACCTGAAAATCTGCTTTACTGTTTTAAATGTGACAATAATAGCATGAGGCTACATCTAGTTCTATTTCAGGTATAAGATATCAGCAGTTAAAAATCCTTTAGAAATTAATTCAGCTTTGTACCACAGAAAGCTAGAATGAATAAATTAGTCTAATCTAAACCCCAAGCAGCAATTCTCAAACTTGTAAATATATTAGGTTGGTGCAAAAGTAATGCAGTTTTGGACTATGAATTTTTAATTATTATAGCTAGGCTCAAACAAATCTTTATTAATGAAAACAGGACACATTACAATCAACACATTTTTGCCAATGAGAAATAAGTTTGTTCAGTTCTGTAGTGTAAAAATCCATGCTTCAGGATTTGACCAACTCTTGGAAAGCATTTTCTGCATCATGCTGGTTCTGGAAGCATTTTCCCTGCAAAAAGTTGTTGAGATGCTTGAAGAAGTGGTAATTGGTTGGCAAGAGGTCAAGTGAATACGGTGGATGAGGCAAAATTTCGTAGCCCAATTCATTAAACTTTTGAAGCGTTAGTTGAGCAACGTGCAGTCGGGCATTGTCGTGGAGAAGAATTGGGCCCTTTCTCTTGACCAATGCTGGCTGCAAGTATTGCAGTTTTCAGTGCAACTCATCGATTTGCTGAGCACCCTTCTAAGATGCAGTGGTTTTGCCACGTTTCAGAAAGCTGTAGAGTATCAGACCAGCAGCAGACCACCAAACAGTGACCATGACCTTTTCTTGGTGCAAGTTTGGCTTTGGGAAGTGCTTTGGAGGTTCTTCTCAGTCCAATCACTGAGCTGGTCGCTGCTGGTTGTCATATAGAATCCACTGTTCATCCCATGTCACAATCCGATTGAGAAATGGTTTGTTGTTGTTGCATAGAATAAGACACTTCCAAATGACGATTTCTTCAATTTTCAGTCAGCTCTTGAGGCAGCCAGTTACCGAGTTTTTTCACGTTTCCAATTTGCTTCAGAGGGCGCATAACCGTAGAATGGTTGACATTGAGTTCTTCAGCAACTTCTCGTCCAGCTGTAAGAGGATCAGCTGCGATGATTTCTCTCAATTAGTCATTAACAACTTCCGATGGCCATCACTACGCTCCTCACCTTCAAGGCTCTTGTCTCCTTTGTGAAACTTCTTGAACCACTGGACTGTATGTTCATTACCAGTTCCTGGACCAAATGTGCTGTTGATGTTGCAAGTTATCTCAGCTGCTTTATGACCATTATGAACTTGAATAAGAAAATTGCTCAAATTTGCCTTTTGTCTAACATAATTTCATAATCTAAAATAAATAGAAACAGCAAGTACTAAGTCAGTAGCAAAAAAATATAAAGTGAGAAAAGTGCACTAAAATTATGTACGACATAACCACATTTATTTAAGAATGTGTTCCAAAATCAAAAAGCAAATTTCAACAATGCAAAAACTGCAATTCCTTTTGCACCAACCTAATAGCTACTATGAAGGAAAAAAAACCCCTGAAATGCAAAAAACCCTCGACCCCCTACCTTTTCGGTTTTTTACTTTAGTTAAGAAAGAAAAAATGTAAGAAAGGCAGGGAAATTTAACAATCACGTTTTTTTCTTGTTCATGATTTTGTTTTGGTTTTAAGGTGCAACTAAAGACAGCCGTAAAGCAGTATGGAACAGATTCTTCCTTGTTAATGAGGTAGAATCATAGCATGTCCTGAGTTGGAAGTGATCCACAAGGATCACGGAGTCCAACTCCTGTCCCTGCACAGGACAACTCCATAGTTCACAGCATGCATCTGAGGGCATTGTCCAGTCTCTTCTTGAACACTGTCAGGTTTGGGGCCCGTGACACCTCCCTGGGGAGCCTGTTCCAGTGCTCCAGCACCCTCTGGGTCAAGAACCTTTTCCTAATGTCTAACCTAAACCCTCCTGGCACATCTTCCTGCCATTGCCTCACATTCTGTCATTGGTCACTAAGGAGAAGAGTTTGAGGCCTGCCCCTCCTCCTCCCCTTGTGAGGAAGCTGTAGACTGTGATGAGGTCTCCTCTTAGTCTTCTCTTCTCCAGGCTGAACAAACCAAGTGTGTGGCGGTTGCACATTTCCCTGAGATCCAGAGCCTTCAATGGGCAGTTGATGGCTTTTTAGCACCTTTTGTGCCCCATTGTGCCTGTACATATCTAGGGTGGTACTAAGGTGCTGACAGTCACATCCTTCTGTACCCTGGGGCAAGATGACTTCACCTCCACCCAGCTGTGGGGACGGGAGGGGTGAGACTCTCAGTCAATTGACAGGATCGTTAACAAAGAAGCTGAGAAGTTTCTGGACTGTATTGTAATGCCCACAGCCAGATCTCACCAGGCTATAAAACAGGGTCCTCGCCGAAGACCCCCTTCGAGTGGTCTTCTTGGAGCAGTGGGCCTGTGAACTGGAGCCCTCCCCTTAGACTGGGATGCCATCTAAGGAGATGTCCCGAGATTGAGAGTGCCTCACCTCCTCCTGTGGTGGGTGGTTATTTACTGGATATATCCTTGAATGAGTCCTTGCCTACCCCAGGCAAGTGTGAGTTCTTGCCTAACTGAGGCAAGTGTGACCCCTCGCCTAACCTAGTTGAGTGATTATTTCTTGTGGGTACCCTGGAGTCAGAGGCCTCTGGTTTTGTTTCTTGTGAGTGTGTGCATGCACATTGTGGATCCTCATTATTCTTATGTTGTTGTACTCCAATTATCTCCTCAACTGATATCTGAACCTGTATTTTCTGTTGTTGGAGTGCTAAATAATTGTATAAATCCTGTTTCTAGAATAAAGTCTGTTTTGGAACTTGTTGTCCACCTAAAATTGACTTTTGCGGTGCCTCCATGACACCAAAGAAGAATAAGTTCTTTCCATTTCATAATGGGTACACACACAAAATTTGAAGTATTTGTTCTAGATACAGAAACTGAGTGAATTGATGCATTGAAGATTCTGCTCTGAGGAATGAGTTAGAGTGTGTACAGCAGCATTTCATGAGCCATGTTCTGCCAGTTCTGACTGCTGTTGCCTGTGCCTCAACCAGTGCATCCACTGGGCAGCTATCAGCAGCATTCAGCTGGGAGAGCTGGGAGGTTCCAGTCTTCACCCCAGCAACCTTCCTGTCCTTGGAGACAATGTTGATTTACTGGGAAATTTATCACAAATGATGTCTTCCCATCACATGGCCTGTGGTGAAACATCAGCTGGGGTATCATCCCAACTGCAATGCACTTCCTACAGGTCTGAAGAACCCACTGGGCATGACTATGTTTATCTTTTTGGGGTAGATTTTAAACAGGAAGCTTTCTAATTTTGAAGTCTCACTGATACCAATTGTGTTCAGTAGAACTTGGCTTTTACCTGAGACCTCTTTTTTCATCAGTAAAGTATGAATCTTTGAAAACTACACTAAAGACAACTTCAGCTTTAATGCCTTTGTACAATATGCAGCCAGAAAAAGTGAACTTAGTTTGACATAATGTTTCAGGTATAATGAGAGTTCAGGTAATTAGACCATATTTAAAACAGCTAGAGAAATTTCAATGGAGCAGTATAGCATCGGGACATATCTAAAGGATTTTGAGATTGGATTGTATTTTACGGAATTTTGGCAGAAAAATTACAAATGCTTAATGTTGATATTTTAAAGAGTAATCTGATTTTTTCACTAAAATGTTTACTTTGAAGTATTTTACAATACACAAAAATAATATAAAAAAATGAAATAAATGTCATATTTCTCAATATTAAATATTTAAGTAGATATAAAATTAATCCATCTGAGATTTTCCTTTGTGGGTGGATTTTGATATTTTTGGTTGCCACACAGCTTAATTTAGGTATCTCAAAACTCTTATCAAAATGAAACTTTAATTGTAGTTTGTGTCCAGGACAAAATTTAAGATTCAAGTGAATTCCCATTTACTGGTCTTATAGATAGTATTTCAACACTTTTAACGTTGAACTTTAAAAACAGCAAAATTTTTATTATCCTTTATTTATATACCCAAACCCCACTGAAACACACAAGACTACCATTGGTTCTTTTAAGGAATTCCATTAATTGTGGAACTTGGTATATATGTATGGATATTGTCTGTATCAAATTTTGACAGTCTGTGAAGCTTTTAGACATTAGTTTGATTTGTGTTTGTCACCAGGAAATAACCAGATATTAAAGAATAATTATGAAAATCTTCTCTTACTGTATGAGGCATTTTATATAAGGTTTTAACTCTTATTTCTACCATTAGGTTGCACTTGCTGTTTAGACTAGATGGCATCAGTGAATGTCATGGCCTTCACTAGACTACAGAACACTGTAAGGAAAAGGCAGATGGTCCTCACATCCATAGCCCAAGCATATGAAAAGATTTTTCTTGATCTATATACTCTCAGTTTGTCTACTAATTAGACCTTTTTTCTTGTGAGAAGAGTTTTCTTCCCAGAAATATCCTGAATGAAAGCAAATTGACAGATGACAAGGAAATTGTTTGGCAACATGTGACAAAATTTTCTGATGAAGGTCCAGAATAAAGAAATAGTTACGAATTTTTCAATATTCATAGATTGGACAAAGCTCGCCCCTAATGCATTTAATTGTTTTAAAGATTTTCCCAAGCTCTTATACCACTGCATAGTTTGCATAGACATATTGTGAGTCCACCTGTTACATATAAGGATAACAAAAATGGTTTTATATAGTATATATCAAACACACATGCTGCAAAATACCCTAGGTTCAAAGGAATGGGACAAATATTCGTTAACAGCACATGCTTGACCTGAATTTGTAATGTTTTGTCGTATTCTATCCTTGAATGTGCCTTACAAAGATGAATCTGTTTTTAACATAAGCTCTTTGAACTCTGCCAATTTGCTATTGAAATATGGGACTTCACAGTGATGCCCTTGAAGACTCTTTTTGTAACTGATTCCTACCAATTCTATTCTCTCCCTTACATATCATGAACCCATTATAATAGCCACACTGGGTTCATTCAGCTCAGCACTCCATTTGCAACCTACCATTTGCCTACCGTTTATTTGGCATACATCCTAATGACAAAACCAGAAAGGTTCTGTAGATTGAATTTCAATAATCATGTTGCAAAAAAAAATATTATTCTGACAGAAAAAATATTTAAGGGCATAAAGTAGCTGATAAATGGAAGCAATTAAAAAATCAAGAGTTCTTATTAAATCCTGTCTCCAACCACAGATAGTCGCTGTCACTATATATAATGTTACTCATTAAAAAACATTAATGACATACTGCTGTAGTTACACAGCAGAACAATTCTGTTTATTCATCTCTTCAAGTGAACATCTTCCTTGAACATCAGCTGCTACTACTATATTTAGACTAGCAAGGTAGCAATGCCAATGTTGTTTATTGAATAGGCAAAATAAAGACATTTTAGAAATGTTAGGTGCTGTTAATACGCATTACTTCCGTAGCATACTGCCTACCAATTTGGCCATTTAGGATTAAATTTGTATATTTGGTACAGGTTAATAATCAACTAATTTCTGAATCCATTTCTTAGGTATCTACCTGTGTTCTTTTTATGTGGTATCACCTTCCATGGATTTATTTCTTATTTCACCAAAACCAAACATATGTCATGTATTTGCACACTATTCATCAGAGCTAAATTAAAATTTACAATGTACAGGTGAAAGACTATGTGTCCCATTACAGGTTTCCACTGACAACTAATTTTCAAGAAAGATATTTTCCATTAGGAACTGTCAGTTTACAAAGGTTATAATTTCTGGTTAATTTTCAACTTTTATTGGTTTTTTAATTAATAATTCAATGGATAAATCAAAGTAAAAGAACTATGTTGTCCTCTTTAACAGTACTATTATCAAGACTTTCTGACTCACATAGAAACACTGCAAAAAGTAAATATCACTCCTCTGTATAAGTCAACCTCCACATTCTATAACATTTGAAAATGTATCATATTGATCTAGTAGTATTCGTAATCTCTTCCCAGCACGATATAACCAGGCTGTCTTAAAGTCTTCCTTTAAAAATGAAACAAAACAAAACCAAATCCCCAAAAATATTGTCCACATGATTCTCATGCTCCACACAAATCACCCGTGACAGAAAGAGAAGGACGACATGTCTCCAGCTTAGTCTAACTGACGAAAATAGCAAAAAATAGCAAAAGGGTGCTATTAAAAAAAAAAAAATAAAGAACTTAGTATCATATTCAGCACCCAAAATAGTTAATATATATTTCTGCCATTAATCTTCCAGCATCTGACAACAGAAGCATTGTTACCATTCTATGTGTTCAGGTTACTGTAAAGAAAAATATACAGACCATTTATTAAGGCCTCAGATGTTATACTGTTGAACATTTCAGAAGAGCGAACAATGGAACAAACAATTTATTTTCCTGGTCAGGACTCACAATGTTATAGACTTCAGAACTAAGGTGGGGTTTGTGTGTATGTGTGAGTGTGCATGTATGATTTTTTTTTAAAGACAGGGGTTCTCCACAAAAAAACAGTAAAGGAAAAATAAAAAAACCAGTCAGTCCTGTCTATCTCATTGCATACATGAGGCCAAGGCCCTTTGTAAAAGCTGGAAATTGGACAACTGAAGATTATCGGTTCAGGTATGCAGGGTCAAACTTGAGTTTATAAAGAAAGAATAATATGATTCTTTTCAAAGTTGGACTGTCAAAGTCTGAAACACAGATTTTTCTTAATATATTTGTTCTGGTGTGGAGTTTTAAGCATGTTGCAGCAAATAAAACAAACTGAAAAACAATTAAAATATTCACAATTTTGAAAATACTGTAGTAATCACAGTCTGTATGCAAGAAGCAAAATACCTTCCTTCCACAGACATCTTACAAATACTGCACTTGCACATTTCCACTGTTGACCGTTGTGCTGCACCAGCCACAGGGCGTCAAACTAAAACAGAGTATTGGATTCTTTTCCTTGCTATCATCATCCCAGTTCCTGATCTCTGCTGGAAATGAACTTCAGTCATTGCAGAGAAGATTGTTTGCTGATTTGTAGCTGAAATCAGTAGAGAATCTACTTTCACATGCAGGGGCACGGCTTCTGTACTCTGGCATGTGGCATTGTGACAGGTATGCTATGACGATTTTCTTTTGAAAGCAAAGAATGGGTTTATTTCTCTTGGAGGAAGTGTTGGGCAGGGTTTCCTTTCCCTTCTCAAACTGTTTAAAATAATTAATAGTTAGTTGTTATCTCTTCCTATGTAATGGATATACCTTTTTCTGTTCTATATCTATGACAGATAAGTTTTGATTTCTATAAAGATAAAACACAACACACCACCATCTCATAGGAAGTCATTTTGTACAAAATGGCTTCATTGTATTAATATGAAATGAGTCATGGCTTCCCAGGGTGAGCTGTAAAGTAACACATAGGGAAAAAAATAACCTCACTAAGCATTTAAAAAATCACTTCACACCCCCCTCAAATTTGATGAGCGTGTGCTGAGGATAACTATAAAAGCAACGAGAAAAATAAAAATCAAGCCTTTATCTCACTTTTGTATTGTAAACTATTGTTCACACATAATCATTTATAGTGATATGTAAGTAAACATTGTCACAAAGCTTTTGAACCTTTGTTTCAAAGGCTGGTTTTAATTCATCACCTTAAGTTTGAAGTCCATTCAAAGTTGTTAAACATATGGCTTTGTTAAACACTACCAATAAAGGCCACAGACTCCTCTTTTACCAGAGCCTCAAATTAGTGATGAAAATGAATTCTGCTCTGTGGTGTTGACACTAATCAAGATCTTAAAATAAAAAAAAAACTAGAAGTGACCCTTGTCAACATTTGAACGTTTTCTATGGCTTGAGGTTAAAACCATGAACGGTCATCAGATGACACATGATATCATCTTAGGTATAACTGGTAGAAACGGCAATTTCAGGAAAATTGCACTGCAAGCTCTGAGACAGAGGCAGGGAAGTTATTTCTGGAGCTGAATTTGGGTGAATTATAAAGGTCACCATCTCTTTTGCTTTCTGTAATTGTCAGTGTACATACTACTGTGGACAACTGACAGATTTTACCCCCTCAGGATGATGGAAAAAAGAACTGCCAGCATATTCAGTCAGAAAAGACTGTAATGGCACTCTAAGTCTTGTCATATGATTGTCTTAACTCTCACAGAATCACAGAATGTTAGGGATTGGAAGGGACCTCAAAAGATCATCTAGTCCAATCCCCCTGCCAGAGCAGGAACACCTAGATGAAGCTGCACAGGAAGGCATCCAGGCGGGTTTTGAATGTCTCCAGAGAAGGAGACTCCACAACCTCCCTGGGCAGCCTGTTCCAGTGTTCTGTTATCCTCACTGAGAAGAAGTTTCTTCTCAAATTTAAGTGGAACCTCTCGTGTTCCAGTTTGAATCCATTATCCCTTGTCCTATCATTGGTTGTCACCGAGAAGAGCTTGGCTCCATCTTCACCCTTTATATATTTATAAACATTAACAAGGTCTCCCCTCAGTCTCCTCCAAACTAAAGAGACCCAGCTCCCTCAGCCTTTCCTCATAAGGGAGATGCTCCACTCCTTTAATCATCTTTGTTGCCCTATACTGGACTCTCTCCAGCAGTTCCCTGTCCTTCTTGAACTGAGGGGCCCAGAACTGGACACAATATTCCAGATGAGGTCTCACCAGGGCAGAGTAGAGGGGAAGGAGAACCTCTCTCGACCTACTAACCACCCCCCTTCTAATCCACCCCAGGATGCCATTGGCCTTCCTGGCCACAAGGGCAGTGTGCTGGCTCATGGTCATCCTGCTGTCCACCAGGACCCCCAGGTCCCTTTCCCCTACACTGCTCTCTAATAGGTCATTCCCCAACCTATACTGGAACCTGGGGTTGTTCCTGCCCAGATGTAAGACTCTGCACTTTCCCTTGCTATATTTCATTAAATTTTTCCCCGCCCAACTGTCCAGCCTGTCCAGGTCTCACTGGATGGCAGCACAGCCTTCTGGCGTGTCAGCCGCTCCTCCCAGTTTGGTGTCATCAGCAAACTTGCTGATATTACACTCTATTCCCTCATCGAAGTCATTAATAAATATACTGAATAATACTGGTCCCAGTACTGACCCTTGAGGCACTCCACTAGATACAGGCCTCCAACCAGACTACGCCTCATTGACCACAACTCTCTGGCTTCTTTCCTTCAGCCAGTTCACAGTCCACCTCACTACCCAATCGTCCAGACCACACTTCCTCAGTTTAGCTGTGAGGATACTGTGGGAGACTGTGTCAAATGCTTTACTGAAGTCAAGGTATACAACATCCACCACTCTGCCACCGTCTATCCACCTCATTATGTCCTCATAAAAGGCTATGAGGTTGGTTAAACGTGACTTCCTCTTGGTGAAGCCATGCTGACTGCCCCTAATGACCCTCTTATCCTTGATATGCCTTGAGACGGCACCAAGGATAAGTCGTTCCATCACTTTCCCAGGGATGGAGGTGAGGCTGACTGGCCTATAGCTACCTGGGTCCTCCTTCTTGCCCTTTTTGAAGACTGGAGTGACATTTGCTTTCAAATATTTGACAAGGCTGAACATCATGATGCTTCTTTAAATGTTTTGAGAACTGGTCTATCTCCAAGCTGTCAGAGCCTTGCTTCAATGTGGATAGCGCAAGCCTTCATGTTCAATAGGAGAAATACTGAAAAATACACTGGACAGAACTTAGAAAGTTTGTGTGGAACTTACAGTCTTCTTGTCTATTCAGCCAGACTTTTTCACCATTGAAAAATTCAGCTCCTTTTCAGAATCACAGACAAGACTCCGCATGTTGTTGTTCTTTAATATAATAAAGCAAGGCTCTTTGAATTTTGAAGATGTTACCAGTGAATAAATACCTCAATTTCAGTGGAATTTTGAAACTACTTAAGCAACTGATTTAAGTTGATGTTGCTCTGTAAAATCTTTTAGGGAGATTTGGCCACTATTGTGCTCAAAGCCTTTGTACTCTTCCAGTTGAGGAGGTAGCGATTAGAAAATGAAAACAAAACCAAAAAGCAAAAACAAAACCAAAATTCAAACAAACAAAAAAAACCACACACAAAAACCCCCACCGCACTCTGCAGAAAGGAGTGGTCTAAGCAGAACAGTTTGAAAAAGGTCAAAATGAGACTGTTCATGATTCACAGAGAGGTAAGCGTAAGTCTGAGGCAGGACCACATTCTTTAATACAAAGAGAGACATTATTTGTACAAAGTAGGTAACAGATTCAGTTGCTGTGACTTTGCATTTGGATGAAGTATCAGTATTTGACCATAATAATGTGAAATCAGACCTTGAAACTAGATAGGCACAGATTAAATTGCTATCGTGGAGGGAGTCTCTGTACATCATAATTCCTTTCTAGACCAAGTATATAGATCTATCTACAAAAACTGAGTACAGAAAATGTGGCTTCATCCAAATATAGTTTCAGAATATGGGCAAATTTTTGGTTGAGAACCCTAGCAACTAAAAAGCATCAGATCCACCATGGCTGAAATCTGGCAAGTCAGTTCTATTCCAGTGCCAAACTCTCGAAGGAAAAAAAAACTAAGATGGAGAAGCAGCAAGAGTTAAATTTTGTAGGATAGTACCATGATATAGTATAGTAGTGTACAACTACGTAAGGAAGATATCAAAATATGATTTTTCACTTTTTTAAAAGACTAAAATATTTGGAGACACAGGACAAGTTTTTGTTTTCTGGAAGCCTCCACTGAAAAAGCAAGTACTGTCTTGAACATCATATTTAAGCTTACAAATACACAAACTATTCTAGAATAAATATCTGTTGCAGGAATGAAAAAAAAAGATACAATAGATAGTGCTGCTGTCACTCTGCCACTTTCTGGCCTGATAACAGAAGCTTCATAAAGCTACTATTCCAAATATGTTAACCACACTGAAGACTAGCAAAATGTCCAGCTACTCAACAAAAATAAACAGATTTCACAGCCTAGCTATTAAATTCTTTCTCTCAAAAGAAAAAAAAAATAAGAGCTGTACTAAGAATTGTATTCTTACCCTTTGCTAGTCTTATAGTTCACAAGGTTGGGGAGGACAGACAGAGCATTTTCCTGATGATGGCTGGAACAGGCAAGAAGATGGTGAACAGAGTCACGCTGAGAAAACAGGGCAGGAAGGGATGAGAGACAGGACAGAGACAGGACAGAGAGCAAGAGCAAAGAAGTCCATGGCTACCCAGCAATGCTGAAAGTTTCCTGCAGGCCTCTGGTGACAGGGTGCAGACTGGAATGCTGGACTGAACATTTTAGTTTCAGGTCCAAACTGGAAGAGGGTAAAGCTGTGCAGCTTTGGGAGTCAGCAGGAAACAGACTCCTTTTCTGGACTCAACCAAGTAATATTAAAGCTTTTTTGTGAATGGCATCCATTAACCATGGGCATTTGTTACAGTGAGCATTGATATGAACTGTTACAATTTCATTTGAGTTGTAAAGGAAGAAAATCCTGTCTTCATATTACTCAGTGAAGTGATTTAAAGAAAATCTATAAAAGGATTACTACCTTCAGATCATCACAAACCCAGAATTAAATAGAAAAACATGGCTCCCATAATTTCCCTCTAGATTCCTTGTCTTTTCTACCTGCAAAAGAGTCACTATGCCAAAGTCAGCCAGCCCTATAGTCCAAACTTATTTGTAATGGGGTTTTTCAGCAGTCTCTCTGAACAACTACATGGTATTAGGCATTTTACATACATTCCAAATATGGAAAGTATGCAGTATGTTACTTTATAATTATCTGATGTTATCTTAAACATGTGAGAGTATTTGTCTCGAACTGAGATATAAACAAAGCTTTTGAGCTTATCTCAGCTTCAATGAGACAAACCAGGTACATTTCCATTTCTGCTGTCATCAGCTGTGGCACACACTACCCATGACTACTTCTCTTTTATTAGCACATTTGTTACAATACTACAATCTATACACAGCTTTAGCTCTTGTAAGAGCCTATTAGAAGATATGCTGTTTGCTGTTTTGAAGAACACATTTTCAGTGCTTAATTCTATGTCTGCACCATAATTGAAGCAAGTAAGGAAATGACAAAGAAAATGCATTCTAAACCCAGTAAAAGCCTACTGTATGCCAGACAACAGAAGTTACATTAAAAAAATTATAATACTCAAGCTTTTAAGTTAGTAAAACTCTGCTACTAAATACATGATTTGCACCCAGTCATTCTCTAACACAGAGAACAGCTGCATATTAAATTGGTTTGTCAAAGCGTGTCAGAAAAACATTAGTAGAAGTGCCTAGAACTATTCCAGGTAAAATGTCAATATTTAAAATAAAGAAATATTAGGCTAAAAAAAAAGCCCCCAAAACAACAAAAAACCCCCACCACTCCAAAGTAAGCCTGCATTTTAATTCAGTTTGGTCTGTTTATGAGCACACAACTATGTTTGTGCCTTTTCTCAGCACTGTCACTTGTGCATGCATGAGATACTGTAAGATACTGTGTGCATGCACAAGATAATACCTAAATAACACAATTTACACAGTTCAGTGGTCTCTGCACAAATAAATAAAAGACCATACCTGAAATAGGCCTGTTTCTTTGCATGGTAAAAAAGAAGCACCTTCCAAGCCCCAATTCCCTTCCTGTTAGGGACCCCTTTCTGAACAATTCTATTATTTGTGCTCTGAGGATGGTAATACAGGGATTGCAGTAGCCATTTCTCAACAGGCTCCTTGCCTAAAGGACTCACAGAAGTCAGATTCAACCTTATTTTCTGTCAGAAAGCATTCAGCACTATGAAATGTGCTTGTACAAAAAATGTAAGGTTTGCCAGACCCATGTCTTACAGTTGATTTTTACCATATCATAAGATTCACTCCTCTCCCCCAAACGGTGTTTTAAATGAGAAGAAAGAAGTTAAAGGTTGTAAGGAATGGACACATAGTCACAGGAGGTTTTTAAATATGTATTTTCACACACATCCTCTGCCTTTACATTCAATGCAGTATTTTGAAGGAAAATATTGCGGGAGAGTCTATTTCTCCATGTATCAAAAGCTTTACAGGACTGTAATCTTTTTGCATTTTTTTGTTTGTTTGATTGTTTGTTCTTCTTTCTAGAGTTACCAAGCAAAAAGATTTTTTTTTAAAATCACTGAGCAAGACGGTTTCCATTCCATGACAACTTGGAACAAGATATATTATTTTAGTATTATGAGCAGCAAAATATAGTAATAGTAAGTATTTTGTATGAACTTTAAACTAGTTATAATGAAGTCTTAACAACCCTTCTGATTTTTCTATTACAGCCACATAAATTTTACTATGTCAAAACCACCATATTGCCCTCTACAGGTTGACTTAATAATGTGCTCTGTACCAAACCATTTGTTCTGTTTGCCTGAAGCATGTTACATCCTACATACCTGAACTATGATATCCATTATGAAAAGCTTTGAAGTTATATCTTTATTATAATATTAGCCAGTATTAGCCTCCCTAATATTCTCAGAACAAATACGGAACTTTAAAATATCTCAATACAGAGTAGCTATGTAGATTCATCAAGAAAGAAAACAACATCAAGTACCACAAAAAGAACATATTAAATGTGAACAGAAACAGCACATGTGGCTTCTGATTTGTTGTTGTCATCATTCCTTTAAACTTATTGATTTTTTTTAATTGGAAGAGCACTTTATTTTAATAACTGCATTGAATAATTTAACTATGTATTATAGAAAAAATAAAGTTTGTACTAAAATAGACATGACGATCTCCTATTTTCAGAAAACTGTAACCTTTTAAGGGAATATTCCTCTTCTCTATGTCTGAATATCTTTATTTATTGAAAAGCTGAAGAAGCCATTATTTAAAATGAGGAAACACTGAAAACATTGCTCCTGGTTTTTTCACTTTTAGGTAAGACAGAGTGCCTTCTCCATCATTCCTACAATTGCAGTAAATAGTGTTGAGTCTTCTTTTTAGATTTTGAATCTTTCTTCAGGTGAAATCTTTTCTATGGAGCTATTTTCACTTCCATTTTCCAAACTCCATCTGGCTCAAAAATACCTGACTTAGGGTTTTGTCATTGTTTGAGAGACGTGTATATACCTATGCTTCTGTATGTATGTGAAGAAAAGCACAAGCAAATTTGATGTAGGCAGAGTATAATTACGCAAACTAAAATTCAAATAAGATTAAAGTTAATAATTATTTTTCAATCATATACCAGGAAGGCTTTAATGGCTACCAAGCCCAAGATCTTGAGGTCTGCAATGAGACACATATAGATTCCTAAGACCGTACCAATCTTGGGGGATCCACAGTTTAACACTACTACTAGAAAGGACAGGTGAATGGATGAGATTAGTCTCTGTCAGTATAGCAGCCTTCAGCATCATGTCCAGGACACCTGGAATCCCCTGTAGCACCACTGTTTTCAAAGCTCGCATTTGGAGAGACCAGAGGACCTTCACTATGTGACATCACCCCTTCCAACATTATTGGTTAGGTCCTGAAATGCACTGGATTCATGTTTCTGCTGCAAAAACCTTCACTTTTGTCATTTGCCTTATAATAATCCTGTTTGTTTGTTTGTTTTTCAGTCTCCTCCTCCTCTCTTTCTCGTTTCCTCTTTTTTCTCTTCTTGGCCTTCTAACTAAAAGCAATCAGTCCTAGCTGGCTAAGGATGTATGCTGCATTTCTGTGACTATAACTACAACGGAAGCTATCAGTAATGTCATAAATAGCTTTAACTCAGCACAGGACAGCCAGATTTTGGAGAAGCTCAGAAGCCATCTCTTTTACCAGGGATTGCTTCACCAAATGGTTGTGAAACAAACTGCAAAGAACCATAGCTAGCTGTATTTTCCCATCTTTTTCACTTTTTACTGTTTGTTCTTGTCTTGTTCCCCTTCAAGGAAGTAAGATCAAATTGCACTTAATAGCAAGAGCATCAAAGGGCAATTTCTTCCATCTTTGATACGATCCAAATAACTGTAAAACATAGAGATTTCTGCCATCAAAATTCTCTGGCTATGCTCTGTTGCAACCTTTTAGAAAATAAAAAGTCTTTACATTAAAAATGTGATCCTGGACCATGGTGACGAGGGAGCCTAGGCAAGTGCAATGAGCATTTCATAAATAGTTGCTGTAAAGAGCTTCTCTCCTCTCATCAAACTAATCCTCTGTAACAGCCGCATTCCTCAAAAAATAAAGTAGATTAGCATATAAACCAAAGTGAATTCTTACCAAATGGCCCTTCATTTTTGTTGTCTTTTCACCTCCTTTGTTGTACTTTGAGAAGGTACAGAGGAATGTTAGGTTTTCGGTCAGTTTAATGAAGAAGAATACAGAGAGTACTTACCTAGAAAACAACATTAAAAAAGGAATTATTAGAACACAGAAACTTACACTTTTTACTTAGATCATTAACACATACAAGTATTTACAGAAGGACTAGGAAAATGGATTCTTTCTATTTAGGTATCAATGCTAATTTTTTATGACACTGAACCATTAAGAGTACACACACATATATATATATACAGTGACTTTATTTCTTTGTTGTTTAAAATTCTTTCCAAATTTTGTTATGAATCTTCTTTCTTACAGGCACTGTTTATTAGTAAGTCTCTTAGGATAAATATATTTGATAGGCCACTTATATTGTGCAGCTTTTGTGCAACAAATTTCTCTTTGCTGACAATCTCATATAAATTTTTATTTCAATTATCATTTACAAAATTAGTTGCCAACATATATTTTTGTGCGATGGCATTTAAAATTAGTTTTTAGTTTAGTATTATCAAATATCACTATGTTTACTAGCATCAAAATGAAAGTAAAATGTGAATTCTCAGATCTTCATAGAAAATATGAAGATATTTTTTGCAAACATTATACATATAGATAGATCAAATTTTAGAGAGACTAAAAATGAAGTATTGTGGTCATTTTATGATCTCTATTCCTCTGCTAGTTTATATGCTGTTTAGTTCCATAACAAAATTCTGTGACATAAATTGAGACAACAGAAAAAGATTATAAAAATCACTTGAGTTACAGGAATAACTATGTAAGAGGAAAAAAGAATGCCCTACATTTCAAATGCAGCTAGACCACCAGGAATTTTACCAGTGTTCACAACAGTGTTTCTGTCTATTAGTTTATCCAAATAAACCTCAAAAATAAACAGTAAGGAACTAGTGCTTTAATAAATACCATCTTCAGTAGTCTCAAAACATATATTCTGTCACCTTAGTTAAATACACAGGGAGGTTCCTGGACAAAAAACTGACCAACCAACCACCAACCAACCAACCCTAAAAATATAAAACCAAAGAATAAAGCCCCATTTTTTGGCACTACTGAATTTCCAATCTATTATACTTTCAGCAGAAATAGCATGCAAACATGATTAATGAATGGCTGAATTCTCAGTCCAGAAGCAACATCGAAGAGCCTCATGAGGAATACAAGGATCAGACGCATTAGAAGTCATTGCTACTGTAAAATATTTCTCTCCATGCTCTTCTATTCATCATTTTTGTGGCCTGCTTTGATGATCTCTTCCTCAGCAAAAACCAAAATCATCCCCTGGCATTGTCAACTAGCCTAACACCTGGACTTTCTGGGCTTCACTACTTCCTTCTTGGTATTGCTAACTAGACACAACTAATGAGACTCCAAGCACACAGCAACCAATTGACAGGGGCAAAACTAGGGAAAACCAGAGTGGAAAAGTTACTTGCCTGTCTTTGAATGCATCAGACTGTTGTGAGTAGGATCTAAACTTTGTTTCTTAAATCCAGTTCTACCCAAGGGAAAAATCATTCTAAACATGTAAAAAACTGTTTAGAATCCTGGCCATCAGATGCCTGTCATGAACTGTGTCATTTACTTCTCTAAATAAATAAATAAAACCCTCAAACATGAGATTTATTAAAAGGTGAGAGGACAAGAAAACAACTCATTATGCACATCAACTGGTTTTTTTTACCATAGCCTCACTGTAGATGAATCTGTATTTTACATTACTGTTAAATCACCATGTTTGTTTGTTAGAGGTCCTACAAACCTGCATGATAGCAATTGTGTGCATGTGATACATTCCTACAAATACCATTAACCATCTTGTATTAAAAATGCCATTTTTTTTCTATTCTTAATAGTTTTGACTAATGATTTAGAAATGAAAATTAATGATACAACTCTAGCAGAAAAGTATGACAAATAGCCTTTTATTAGGCTTAATTTAGAGCTGTTATAAAACTGACTTCTATATTAGACATAACTCAGGGAAAAAAAAAAAGAGTGGAAGTATTTTCTGGAGGTAGGTACAGTATTCAGCAGACATGGGCTGAAGAGGATCTTAACTGGCTGAAGAATTGAATATTATTAATTAAAAACGTCAGTACATGAAGGCTAACAATATTTATAATCATGAGAAGCTTCCTACTAACACTTCCGTGATTTATATCTGTAGGTTGAGTTACATTTTCATTCTTTTTCAGAATAGGTTTCTAAGATACTACTTTAGCTTTCATGATAACTATTCTGTGGCCCTTGGGAGATAGCAGAAATAAGAAGATTTTAAGAAAATGCCTGTGACAAATGCCATAAGGGATATTTTCATATTAAGGAAAAATAAAATTCAGTAGTTAGCACAAAATCTTCATTTTAAAGTTTTTTTCTGTTTTAATACATTAATAAATCATAGAAATGCACTTTTTACTAGTATAGAGTATAGCTAACTCTGAAAAGCAGTGTAAATAGCTTTAGATGCCTTTTTCAGACGCAGAGGATCAAAACAAGACACACATCACTATATGCTATTGTGACAACCTTGAAGCGCTCCCACCATTCTCAGCAGAACCAAGGGGTATGTTATGCCTTAAACATCTGGGTTTTGTTACTTCGGGAAGAAAAGACAGATGGCTGTTGAGGCAGACATCTCGTCTCATGTCTTTCAAGGTTTTGCGATTGATACTTGAGGTGGAAAAGATAGATGGCCATGGAGGCAGACACTTTGTAAGATAAAGGCAATTAACAGTGTTGCTGTAAAGGCCTCATGGCCTAACTGGGTGATAGAGATGAGCCATCTGTTGGACAACCAACTACCAGAAGAAACCACGAACCAACAGCTACCCCCGATGGGCAAGACAACTCACTTCTGGTCAGTACTGTGAACTTTCCCCTACTTTGAAGACTCCAGACCCATTTCCAGAAGAGTCTTCCTAATTGGCATGAAGAGCGAACAGAGGGAGGAGACAAACTGCCCTCTGCTATCTCACATGTAAATGAACTGGGTTATAAAACGACCTCACGTGTGACATGAGGTGGTGGTATGTAAACCTTCAACGCGTCCCCCACCTTCAGAGGTCATCAGAGGACCGATTGTACCTGTGGAGTATTGATATCTTACTCTCTCTCTCTCCTTCTGATATTTTAGTATTCCTTCTCTCTCTCTATTTTCCTTTTTCTTCAACATATAAAGGTAATACCATTGCAAGTTCTGCTGCTAAAGTCTTGTTAAGTTTTGCATTATAGTTACTAATTGTTGCCAATCCACCATTTTTAGAAGGGCTTTTGCTGTCAATGTGTTGATAAGGTTTGTGATACTATAACATACTTTTGCCAAGTCACTAATTGCTGTAATTGGTATTCCACCAAGTGCTTTTAGTAAATTCCTAATTGAATTGGACCTCCGGAGTGACTGTCTGTCACTAACTTCACATTACTGCAGAGAAATACCCAGAGTTAACTCGCACCTGAGCACATCTGTTGAGACAGGGTGCTTGCCACGTTCAGAGTTAACTCATCCTTCATCTCATCTGTTGGGATGGGACAGCTATCCCACAATAACATCACCTATCTCCTTCTCCCTCATATCTGCTTCAGAGATAAAAGAGCCACAAAACAGTTTTTAGAAAAGGAAGAAGACTCCATATGTCATACAATCAGAAAGAGTCTTAGGGTAACAGGTTTAGCTTTAATTATGTCCTCTGTCACTCTTTAGCTTGAGAGGCTATAGCTATTATGTATAAAGCTAGGATATTTTCGATTTTCAAATAGCCAGGCCTTCATAGGATACCAGCTTCTGACAAAGGAGCTGTAGGTTTGCTTGTTGGGCTGCAGCTCATAGACCTCTGCTTCTCCCACCACAGTAGCAATAATGCATACACTTCTGGGTGTCGTGCAGTGTCACAGCTTCTGCTCGCTGCCCTAGGACTTGTGCTATGTAATTGTATTGGAGAGAGCCTAGATTAATGTATTCTCTTTCTCAGTGGAGCTTACTAGCCTGTATGCCAGACTGGCTTATCTCTTCGGCACTTCAGAGCATTAATGGAGTGGGCACAGGAGTTTTCCATTGATACCAGGAAGCTGATGAGAGTTGAATGGAGGCCTGTCTTACTCAGACACATGGTAAGGAACATCGAGGGAACTAGGTCTGGATTGCATGAAGAAGGTCAGAGAGATAATTATTGTATTCAACTACCTATAGGGAGGATATAGGGAGGTAGAGTAGACTCTTCTCAGCAATTCCTGAAGAAAGGACAAGAAACAGCAGTCGCGGATTACACAAAGTAATATTTTGAACAGACATAAGGAAAAAAATCTTCACAGTGGTGATAGCTAAGAACAGAAACCAATTGCCCCAAACTGTTGTGGAATCTCCAATCTTGGAGATGCTCAAAGCTTCACTAGTAAAGGCCCTGCGAGACTTGATCACACTTGGATGTCAGCCCTGCTTTCAGCAGAGGACTGGATGAGATAGCTTCCAGAGAACCCTTCCAAGCTAAATTATTTTCTGATTCAGTGATTCTGAGTCTGTAGCTACCACTAATAATAAAATAGTTGTACAGAAAGAAAACAGAAATAAGAAGGCCACAGCCTTCTACATATCCTTCCCTTTCCTTGATGTGCCACCATGCATTCCACAGCTGTAGCCATCATTCTGTTGCCTCCCCACAACAAGACTGAATTTTGCTTTCTGTGCTTAAAACTAACAGCCTCTCTATTGCCATAATTTTTTGTGCAGCACAGATGCTCAGAGAACAACTGTCTCTAAACTAAGAAATTAATGTACAAATGCATGGTCTAAACACCTAAGTATTGTTAAACATTTTCTGTTTAGTTTTGTACCTTGTTATAAAAGTTTTGTAATTCAGGAAAGAATAAACACATCCTATGGAGCAGACAGTGTTATCAGTGTATTAGTTGTAACTCTTAGATGTGTAAACTGATACTTCCTTTTGATCTTTTCTAATCTATTTCAGTTTCACTTTTTTAAATACAATGACAATTTTGAAATGTCTGTAAACTTTTGTAATCGTGGCTTGTATATGTGGATTCTAGGCTAGACTATGCTCTTTCCTATTAGGATCTAGTCAAAGGAATGTTATGGAAATAACACATAAGAATAAAAACAGAGAATAATATTACACATACTAACAACAACAACATTTCTTATTATTCTGAGTTAGTATTATAAGAGATTAAATATGTCATTTTGTCATGTCTGTTTACCATTACCTCTTTCGTCAGCCAGCTGTGCTTCCTAATGCCATATGAGAGGGGCAGATATCCTGGAAGCATTAGATAGGCCTGTATTTGTATGTTTTCCAGTCCACAGAGAGAGGATAGAAGGGATGAGCTTCTCTCATAGTGTAAATATTACAATAGACATCTTCATGAAGTCCAAAATTATACACAACTTTAAAAACAATTCCCATCTTTATAAACCTATTTTCTTTTATAACGTTTGAATCTTGGCATTGATGGATAGACGCTCAGTGGTGCGGTTGCAGAACTCCTAATTAGAGCCACAGCTGGGGGAAGAATTACAAGGACAAGAAGAAATCTGGAGCAATTTTAGTTTCCTCCCCCTGAAACACACTCAAATCCTCTCAGTCTTTTTGTAGAAAAGCTCAATACTAGATGAAGAAGAATAATTTGCTTCTTGCTACACTGCAGAATAAAAATATTTGCATAATGAATATTTGAAAACTGATTGCTGATGAAACTGATTGAAAACTGATGGCACTGCCACCACATAGAGCATTAGCTCTCTTTCCACTCTTTCTGTTGTTTGCTCTTCTTAGGAAAAGAGATCAAAGATGCCCAGTCTGAAAATAATGACTCTCAAATACTGATGGTACACATCAGGCAAAGTCTTCTCTACATATTTCTTCCAGTTTGGGACAGTGTAACACTGACAGAGAAACTGACAACATGAAAGACTTCTATGGTCTAACGTCATATGTGTTTTCATAATGAGAAAAAAATGTTAACTGCTGTCTGCCATCATATTTCTACCACCCGAAACTATTTTCTTCCCTCTTTCCTCCTTCCCCACGCTTCCTGTCTTCTATATACTTTTCTTTCCTTACTTTTGCATAAATTCACTGCCTTCATATTTGTCAATTCGGGAATGCTACTTAAACATTTAGGACTCAGACATGTACATGCTTAGCAAATGACCGTGACTTTTGCTTTTGTCTCTTTCCTCTACCCTTCAAGCTCACCAGCAAGGTGTCCTTGTCCTCCCAGGGGAAGTTGCCGTTTCCAGGGAGAAGCTGGTGAAATGGAATATGTGAGCACTGCTGAACCGCTTCAGCACAAAGATTGACTTCAATGGCTGTTGGAAGTGAGTTGCACTAAGTGACTGGATTTTGGACTGCAGTGGCCAAGGAGTGCTCTCAGGCTTCCTGTTTTGGCCAAGCTCTGGGGAATGCAAATACTGTGAGGGGATGGTAAGAAAGGCAAATTGATCTCCTCCACATCCTGAAAAAGAAACCAATGAAGATCCTGCAGCTGTATTGCCAAGAAAGGTGAGGGCTCAGGAGAGACTTCGCATCAACACAGGCAAGAGCAGCAGGGCAGTTGCTAGCCCTCTTGGCAGTGTAGCACGCTCAGCAACAACCCCCTGGAGAGGCAGGGCAGGAGGCTTCTGTCTTCCTGTGCAGCAGCAGGTTGCTATGTTGGTACTGCATCTGCAGCAGGTCCTGCAGGGATCTTGTGTTACCCTGTGGAGCGACTGAGAGATTCGGTCCTGGCTGCATTTGCTTATCCTGCTTGCTGACACAGCTTTTATGTCAGGGAAATCAGGCCCTTTCAGAAAGCCTGATTCCCATGACTACCAGGTAAGACAAACCAGCAATGAGTTTTCACCTCCTGAACTCATCATGGCCACACCTATGTCTCTGAACCTTAACTGTGAGCATACCTTAATGTGCTCCCACTTGAACTTTATGAAGGCTTCTAAATCACAACATCTGGAACCAAGATGGCTAGAGTAGAAAAGATCTTCAATTTTAGCGGTTTACCACATGCTTTTTTTTTCTTTTCCTTTTTGTTTGATATGAATTCTTACATCGTAAGTTCTGACTTTAAATTCTGTTAATTTTCGTTACTTAATAATGCATCAAATTTATTCAACAGCAAAATAATAAAATGCTCTCCTAAGATGCATTACCTTTTCCATAGAATCCAAAATTCATACAGCTTTACATAATGTAAAGGTACACAGAGCAGAAGTCAGTAATGTAGCAATATTGACTGGCAAGAAAGCAGTTATAGTTGTACCTCTGCTTACTTAATTCAACAGTGACATTCATCACTATCTCTTTGGGTATCCCAGCGTAGTGTTAATTGCTAGTAACATACAGTTATAAACATTTTAACAGCATATTTTCTACAGTTTAACAGCATATTTTCTGCCAGTTTCTCTAGGAGAATGCTGTGGGCTACGGTGTCAAAGACTTTACTCAAGTCTAGGTACACAGCATCCACAGCCTTTCCCTCATCCACTAAGCAGGTCACCTTGTCATTGAAGGAGATCAGGTTGGTCAAGCAGGATCTGCCTTTCATAAACCCATGCTGACTGGGCCTGATCACATGGTTACCTTGTATGTGCCATGTGATGGCACTCAGGATGATCTGTGCCATTACCTTCCCTGTCAGACTTACAGGCCTGTAATTCCCCAGATCCTCCTTCTGGCCCTTTTTATAGATGGGCATCACGTTTCCCCACTTCCAGTCAACTGGGACATCTCCAGTTAGCCAGGACTGCTGATAAATAATTGAAAGTGGCTTGGTAAGCACCTCCACCAGCTCCCTCAGTACCCTTGGATGGATCCCATAGACTTGTGTGTGTTGAAGTTGTGTAGCAACTCACTAAACATTTCCCCTTGGATTATCAGGGCTTCATTTTGCTCTCTGTCACTGTCTTCTAGCTCAGGTGTCTGTGTACCTGGAGCACAACTGGCCTTACTATTAAAGACTGAGGCAAAGAAGGCATTTAGTACCACAGCTTTTCCCTCATCCTCTGTCACTATGTTTCCCCTAGCATACACCAGAGGGTGGAGATTCTCCTTAGCTCTCCTTTTGTTGCTAATGTACTTATAGAAACATTTTTTGTTCTTTTTTTACAGTAGTAGCCTACTACTGTAGCCAGGCACAGCTCTAGTTGGGCGTTGGCTCTTCAAATTTTCTCCCTGCATAGCCTCATGACATTATTGTAGTCCTCCTGAGTTGCCTGGCCCTTCTTCCAAAGTTTATAAATTCACCCAGTACCCCCACGTCTTTCTTCACAGGGCTGCTCTCAGCCTCTTCATCCCCCAGCCTGTATTGATTCCAAGGGCTTGCCCCAATACAGGTGTAGGACCTTGCATTTTGCCTTGTTGAACCTCATGAGGTTCGCACAGGTTCACTTCTTGAGCTTGTCCATGTGCCTCTGGACAGCATCCCATCCCCCAGGTGCTTCAACTGCACCAGTCAGCTTAGTGTCATCTGCAAAATTGCTGAGGGTGCATTTGATCCCATTTGCTATGTCATCGATGAAGATATGAAAAAGTGCTGGTCCCAGTATGGATGCCTGAGGGACACCACTTGTCAGCGTCTGGACATCGGGCCATTCACCACTACTCTCTGGGTGCAACCATCCAGCCAATTCGTCATTCATTGAATAGTCCACCCATCGAATCCATACCTTTCCCATTTTAGAGAGGAGGATGTTGCGGGGGACCATGTCAAAAGCCTAGATGACATCCATAGCTCTTCCCTTGTCCACTAATGTAGTCCACTGATGTATACACTGTCCAGTAGTCTTATATCACTGTACCATTCATATACGTTTATATACATTACATACCATTCACTGACTGTCTTTACTAGTGTTTCTGTGATTATTGTTTCTGCCACCCCCAACTGCAACAGTGTGGAGTAATGTATTTTCTTTCCAAGTTCCCTCCACTGAACCAAACGTGATTTGGTCCATTCCTCAGCTTTTTGAAACACTTCCCACATACTGAACGGATGCATTAACAAAAAAATCAAACAGTCTGTGTTTGAAAATACTCAGTAAGATAACGGAGTTTTCTATGAAACTAGCAGTTATTTAATGACATTTCATAGACCACAGTATTTGGGTCATATTTACGACTCAGTGTTATAAAACCATATGAACCATTTCCAAATCGCATAATGATGATGTAAGAAAGGTATTTATTTTGAATAATGAGCTAGGCAATACTTTTTTTTAAATTTAAATGGAGGGAAGAATTACTTCCTGATCCCATCCGAGACAGATTAGTATGCAAAATAAAAGAATGGGTAACCAACATGACCTTATTCGTAGTATTATCAAATATAGTACTATTTTTATTGAATTATTGCCCAACCTTTAAGAAATATTAAACTAGTCTTGCTAATCCTTTTCTAACCTTGGAGAGAATCTACTTTTTTCTTTGAACATTGCCATTAAATGCTGCTTGTGGTTTGGAGCAATCCCATATAAATGCTGACAATGGTTTTCTTTGAAAAAAAAAAGAAGAAAAACAACAAACAAACACACACGCACAAAACAAAACAAAACAACAAAACGAAAAACCCCACACCATTATTTCTCACTTCAGTAATTTTTAAACATAAAAGGCCAGCATATTTCCAGAAGAATTAGGGGGATTCCTAGATGCTTCTTTTCCAGTGCCATTAACTTTGTGTAGACATTAACTCATCCTTTAAGTAAATGGCAGCCAAGTCTAAATTGTTATTGTTCTGTTTTGTTCCTGTTTTATAGTCATCTCACCTGATGTATTGTTAAATATCAGAAGGGAGAAAGGGACTTATCACTAGATTCTTAACAGATAAGTGAAATTCTTAATATATCATTTTTCTGCTTTGGAATAAATAACATTATAAATTTACTTCACTTAATTCATGTACATAATTCCAGTAACACCTAACATGTTTGTACCCATCAAAAAGGGGGATAATCCTAATCTAAGGAGGATGAAAATGAAACTCCAGAAAGACACAACCAAAAAAAGCAACAACTTGCCTAAAAGTGAGGCAGACTTACTACATACAGTATGGTACACTCATGTAGATCTAACGGCTACAAAGCCACTGTTTATTTTCTTTTAATTGGCTGTTTTTGCAGTGCACACACACTATCTTCATCTACCACATTTGCCACGTATTTTTCGGACATAACTGTTCTAAAGGTAACTGAGAACACATACACACAATTCAAGTTTTGCTGCAAAACTGTTTATCCAGACAACTAATTGAAGACAATTTTGTCATATAGTCTCAGAAAAAAGGATGCTGTTCATCTTAATTTACACCAAGTTGAACACAAATTTCATTCCTGTGAATATATGTCTAGTGGAAGAATAGCAAAATCAGGACAGAGCCTTAACATTGCTTTGTGAATCAATAACTGAGAAAATTCAGAATAGAATATAGACTCAAAATTACATGGGTATATTAAACATTTTTCAGTTTACACCGAGTCTTAGGCTGCTTTTACATTGCAGAATATTGAAAGCTCAGACACTCTGCTTGCCAGAATGCCCACAGAATCCAACTTTCAAATTGCTTTCAGCATTCCCAGTGCCAGTCATGCCAGGTTTCATCAAAAACTGTAACCTGCATAGGCAGCTCCTGACCTCTGTGAGAGACCCCTTTCTTCAAAATTATTCCAAATTTATAGTTGACCATCATAACTTTGCTATATCTGCACCAGTGATTACTAGAATTCAATCATTTCTAATATATTCTCTGACATTTTTTTTTTCAAGTAATAAAAAGTAATTTTTATTTCATATGATTTTTTATTCAAAATCTCAAGCAAAAAGGTTGAGGTGTTGGGTTTTTTTAGTGTTTGGAGTTATTGGGCACTGGTTGAGTGAAGTCTTCTCTTGCCATAGAAATGCCATGCTTTATTTCATATTTTCCTGCATGTGTTTTATTTAACATTCTTTAAGACAGATGTCACCTGTTCACTGAGCAGTACAATGTCTGTTGCCAAGGAAACAACGTTATTCTTTTACATCCCCTTCCCTCTCCCTCTCCTTATTCCAGTGTCTGAGCATCCATTGCATCAAGGGCAAACAGAAAAACGTTTCTGTGATTGCCGACACATATGAAAAAATAATGCTTTCAAATACTTGCATAAAGTAGCATAATGTTCCAGTAATATCACAAAATTTGGAAGACTTGTTAGCAAGACTGGAAATTGTAAATTGTGACTTTTCATTAAAACTTTATTTTGCCATGAGTATGGCAAATCAAAAGAATAGTAATAGATAATAGAGTATCAATAAGCATTACACTCCTGCTAAGAGCTGTGTTATGCACACTGTTGATACTGCTCAGTCATATTCCCAGAGCCATCTTGTTCACTATGAAGAAAAAAGGCCTTTATTGTAATTGCCTGCAGGCCACTGGAACAACTCATCAGAGGTAGCCACAGGTATAAAGACTTTCCTCAACAAATACAGCCAAGATTTAGTAGCCAACTGTTTACAATGAAAAAGGAAACACAGTCTAAACAGTAAAGGAGTATCACAGAAATCTTTGGTTTCTTATCATGCTGGGTTTCCTATAAGGCCCTTGTTTCCCAACAGGTCACTTCTAGCTGTCTGAGCACCTAAACAAGAGGTGAAGCAACGTAATCTGGAGATGATGCCCCATTTCCCAGAGCCAGAGGAGAACACCTGCACACCATCATTTCACAGCCTTCTCTTGGGAACAAAACCAGTTCCCAAATGTTGTAAAAAAAAAGAAGGAAAGAGGAGCCCAAGTTCCATTCAGTCATTAACACAAAGCCACAGAATAAAAAACAAACATAGAGCTGGACTCAGAAATGGAGAGCATTACTCAGACAGAGCAGGAATTACAAGCAGGCAGTAAACATTACGTTTTCACACTTTCCAATGCTGTTAAGAAACAGCACGAGACAGAGGTGCTGCCAGGGCCCTGGGTGCACCAAGCAGCCATGCCCACTCTGCCCAGGCTCGCTGCCTCCACGGGCACTCTCAGCCTCATTCCCAGCCCTGTCCCCACTGTCCTCCACGGTGCTTCCCACAATCACCTTGCCTTAACGGCTGAGCATGCAACCCAGGACAGCCGTCTGCTGCTCTCCCTGCCAACCAGAGAGAGGGAAGAGGCAGAACGGCCTTTTACTATGAGGAAAGGTGAGGCTTTCCCAAAACTCTTCTGCACTGGCTTTTTTAAAAAATTATTTTTATTTTTTTTAAAAAACCAAACCAAACCAGACCTGTGCACTTACCAAAAATCATTTTGTAGAAAACAGACATAGTGTAATGCTGTGCTGCATATTAACCTTACATATTTTGTACCTGCAGGTGAGGATACCTTCATTAACAAAATAAAGCATCCCAAAAAAGAAAATGCTGCAGTCATGGAGGGTCCTAGACCACACTATAAGAATGTATGTCAAAACAAATATTTAATGCAAATAACTTTCATTTTTGAGGGACTTCTTAAATATATAATAATCAAACCGGGCTGCTAAGAGTAAATGAGTAAAGACCAGGCAGGTTCAGGAAAGCTGGGCTTTACTGCTTTCTCTCAAGCAAGACCAGTGATGCCTTTTCAGTGACATTCTCTGTGCACTTAATTTAATTGAAAATATAAAAACTATTGCATTTGCCAACAATTATGTTCACAGACGTCAGTGGAACCTTTGCAGTAGCTAACTAGGTAGATACTTCACATCCTAAGGACTTCCTTGTACATAATCCCACCTTGTATCTTGGATCATTATCCTGTATCACTGAAGGAAGTGAGATTTATATTCACAAACTTCTCTAAGTCTATTGCCAAACTGTGAATTTTAAGTGAAGCACTTGGTATTGTAAAATATACACATCGCTATGTTTGAAAAAAAGACAGTTCTATTGACTTTCCTAAAATTTTAATGGCAATGATCCCATCATCCTGCACCACATAACAGCCAAATTTGTCACTGTATTTGCAGTAAACATGATAAAGCCAAAAGTAAGCTACAGGGCTTGCTGTTCTTCAAGAGATTGTATTGAAGTTCAAACATGTCGTTTTGAAGTCAACATATCTCACACTGATGTAAATGTTTGAACTGCATTTTCAAAAAAAAAGACTCTGAGAGGTTCAGAATTATGTTAAAATCATACCAGGTGCTTCTACTTATTGAAATAATAGAGAGGAGAAACCTAATATTTTGATTTCCAAGAAAACTGATTAAATGCTTATTTCGACTGCCAGGAAGAGAGTGACATTGAAAACTCTTCCTTTCACCAGGTCTGCAAAACATGATTTCAAAAGTTCAAATTAAAATTTCAATGGGGTACTGTATTTCTAGAATGAAATCTGCAATATTTGAGACAGCCACATGCTTTTCAGCAAAAAAATTCACACTGGTTTCACCGACTCACAATTTCAATATAAGTGCTTCTAAAGAGACTATCTTAAAAGGTGACTAATCTTTTAAGAATAATACATAAGACCCAAGAGATTATAAACGCCTTATTACAGTATTAGCAGTGCAACATAGCAAGAAACTAGTTTTCTTCCCATCTTTGCCCTTTTCATTACCAGGCAGAGACACTGAACACAAAATGGTGTGGCTGGAAAACATGCCTAACGAGGGAATGACAGTTCAGATCGTGAGGTGGTGGAGAGATTTACTGCTAAAGCAGGGTGGCAATGGGTAGAAGCTGGCTTTCTTTTTCTTTTTTTTTTTAATATGACCTCTGAGGTCATTTAACCTCTGAGGTCCTATAACTAAAGTGGACTGCAATCTTACTTAACAGACTATAGAGCACCTTGAATCTGAACTACAAAAAAAGCGTCCTGCATTTCATAAAGATTGACATAATTTATTCAATCTCATAAACCCCAGAGTCTTTATGATGAAGTCAAATTTTTGCCACATTTTTAACTGTCTTCTGTTACAAGAGAGTCACCTTGCCTATACTTTATACTCTAACAACAGCAAAAAAAAATTTGTTCAGTTAAATGCAAGTTTGGAAGAATTATTCAGGATTTTGTTCTAGAAATTTGGAATAAAAACAACATCTCAAGTAGAATTTAACGGAAATGAGCTTCTTAACCACATTTTTTTCTACTGGATCTCCTGCAATACTGTGTGATCTTCTCCAATGAAAGTGGTATTGACTCCATTGGTATGTCCAACTGTGCAACAGTACTTTACAAAATGAGTCCCTTTTCACGTGAGTGAGTATATTTATTTTGACAGACCAGTAAGCCTGATAGTGAATCACTCTGGATACTCCCTGATATGTTGGACATTGGATTAGTGAATAGTCTATATGTTGATTATATTTTGGGTTTATCATATTTTAATCTAAAATACCCTAGGTAACTCATATACACTTATCTAAAGTTTTGTATGTCCTTTCATCATTTTAATCCCTATATATAAAAAATTAAAAAGACATTTCAATTTTCTTACTTTGTAACAAAATCAAGTTATACCCAGATACAAACAAGCTATTATCGAGCTTAAATTTGTTCTTAAAATCCTTAACAAAGGCCAGATAAACTTATATCTGAATAAATAATATTTCCATTAAAAAATAAGCACACATGAATGTTTCAAAAAGCTCTATATTCATGAAATGTTGTGCTCATATTTTAGCTTGTTTAAAATAATGTGAGATCAACGTGTGTGAGTAAAATTAACAGTCAGCTTAATTAGAAAGGAATAAGTACCACAGAGTATTCGTATTAAATATTTCTACCTTTCTATCAAATTTTAACAGTTGTGACTAGAAGTAATATTTTCATACAGCTACAAAATAACCAACTTAGGCCTCTGTAAAAGGCATTTTGCTCTTTACTGGCCATATTTCTCATAGTCATAGATGATGACAATAACCTGCTCATGAACAAATAACCATGCTTAAGCAGCAATTTTATTTGCTTGCTAATTTTCCTTCTAATTAAAGGAAGATTTATTTTTTCGTCCTAAAGTTGATGATGTTAACAGCCTTTCATCATAAACCACAGAATGTCACAGCAGGAAATATTACAAACATATCCAAGTAACAAAGCTTTTTTTTTCTTTTTTCTTTTTAACATATTCCAGTCTTAACAGGAGGTGGTGTTGAGAAGAATAACAATAAATCTGACTGTAACACAGACTGTGATACTGAGCCAAATTATCTGCATCTGGGTGAAAAAAACTCCCACTGAAAACACTTCAATAGATGATTCAGTCTTCTTTAACAACTGAACTCAATCTTAAAATTTAAAACAACTCTTCATTTCTTATGCAGTACCTCAAAAATTTTCAGTGCTCTGATGTGCTGCATTAAGGAAGCTCTGCTGTTCTTCTGTCATCTACATTCACACCATTGCTGTCCATTGACACTGAGACATATTTTATAGAATATTTTACAACATTCGAGCTGAAGAATTGCTACGGAGCAATCTGCAGCACAGAGACATCTGCAGATAAGGTCCTAACACTTAGCGTGACTCAAAGGGCCTTTGGGATGATTCAAGGGCATTCTAACACTTTCTCCCTTTTTTGTTGTTCTTTGGGTTTTTTTTCTGGTAAAGCTGCACAAAATAGCCATTTCCTTAGCACAAAAACTGAATTAATGTATTAATAGTTACTGAAGCAAGTATATCCTACCAGTGCAGTAGCAACTTTATGAATGGGTTCAGGTCATCAAATCTTTCAAGACTTTTATTCTTAGATATATCAACAGAAATGTGCTACTGGTACAGATTTTTGTTGTTTTCCAAAGAAGGATGTTTGAAGCTTACTGATGCATTGAGGACTATCAACACACACAAAAAGAAGCATTTAAATGACTTCATATATATTTAATATATGATATCCTGAGTTGTGTTTTCCTATATAGTCTATTGTCTTGAAAATAGTTTTCATTCCTCATAATGAAAGCATAATCAGAGCACCATCTGGATAAAAGCTTTTTTAATTCTAGACAACTATTACATGAGATCTCACAGTTCCCTTGGCAGCAGCCATATGTATCACAACATATGGAAAGAAACACTGCCTGTACTTTAAGTAAAAGAAATTGCATTAGAAATCGCGAAGCTGGAAGAGGCTACTGTGATCATCTAAACGAACTTCTTGTATAACGCAGATTGTTAAACTGCCCTAAATTAATTCCTGTTTGAAACAGAACATATCTCTAAAATATACTGTTGACTAATCCACAGCTGATGTTGGTAAATTCACTTAGTAATTAACTATTTTATTTAAAATGTAAAGATTGTTTCTACTGTTAATTTCCTAGCTTCATCTCCCAGACACTGAACATTTTTTTTCAATATTTATCTCCTAGGTAAAGGGGTCTTCTTTTATTAAGCCACTGTTTATTTGTCAGTATGTCTGTGCTGTCATTGCATTACATTTGTTGGAGAAGTAAACAGATTGAATTCCTTCATTCTATCAGTACAAGTTACTTTTTAAAATTTTAAAACTTTTTGCTTTTTCACAAATGGATTTCTGCTCTACCTGCTGTCCCTGTGTTAATATGTTTTAGGATCAAAGGTAGCCTGCATGTTCCCCTTATCTCAACACAGTCCTTCATTTCAAAGTGCTGTTGTGTCCCTGTTCGTGACATTACATAATCCTGAAAATATGGGAAAATTTAGTGAATTTTCAGATAAGATCTGATAAAGGACAAATTATTATTTGGCAAATCTGAGTGTGTTTTATTTCAAAGTTTAATCACCCTTCCTTACTTGTCAGAGCAGATCTTCGCAAAAATCTTTGCTACATCAGTTAAACTGAAGAAACATTATTAGCATGACACTGCTGAAAGAGAAGCAGTAAATTACATTTCTTTGCTTCTTGATTGTCTCTTACAAATGCATTATGTAGGTGTGTACAGCATCAACTCAAATACCAATATTTACAGAAAAAAACATTATCAAGGGAATAGGTGGCAAATATTTAGTATATAAATCAGCATGACTTTGAAACAGAAAATAACTTAAATCGTCTTACATATAATTTTTCAGAACTAAAATATTTTTTCTTTCTCACAGATCGTGTCTGTTATCATATCCTTAAGTTAGGCAGTGAGTGTAGTCTCAAAATTTATTTCTCGAAGGGAAGCTTTCCTTCCACTGGTTAAAAGTAAAGACCAAACTAGGTATCATGACAAGAGTAAATGGGGACCTATATTACTTAAAAATGACTCAGGTCTGCAGTCAGCCAAGGAGAAACTGTGTTGGTATTTTATCTTTTAACCACACTTGGTTTTAAATTATAAGCACATAACATCAACATATTATTTTAAAAAGCAGAGAAATAGAAATCCTAATGTACTCAATCTAGTAAAATAACTTCTTGAAATCTTCATTTTCACTTTAAATTGTCATTGACTATAAGTGCTAGAGTTCCCTCTACATCCTTTACACTATCATTCCTATCAGTTATTTTCTAGGTGTCTAGGACCAAATTCCTTGATCTGACTCAGCTTGTGCATCTGCAAAATAGGTGTAAAATTTCAAACGAAAAGCTTTACGAGAAGTCTCCATTACTTGTAAATAACCAAGCAGAACAACCCATAGGGGTATTCGACAGCAGGGGGCGCTCTAAGGCAAGCTGTATGATCTAACACAGCACCAAAGTCAGAAATTAATTACAACGTGCCCTAGGAGAACGGAATGCTGGGAGGAAAGAGATTGGGTGAGAGAGAACATGAAAGAAAAGTCAGAAAACATCATCTAAATGTATCTGAGAGACAGAAAAGATAAGATGCTAAATATAGAACATTATTTTATGGATTAGAACTTTAGTATAGCATAAAAACTTATAACTATGACCTGAGATGAGGAGGAGGTGAAAGGAAAGTCAATGACAAACCTGAAAAGCAGTTTGACAGACCTTCTAAAAGAAGAGTTTCAGATAAACAAGCTCTGAATGTATCAGTGAATTCTCCTTTCTTATAACAAACAAAAAAATGTATTTGAAGAACAAGTCACTTCATTTTCCCAACATGTTTAACACATCATTTGTATCTCAGTAAGCTACATTAGATTTTGTTGTTGTATTCATATTGCTTTTGCACTTTTTAAATTGATAACTTAACATTCCATTTCAGGAATCTGGTAGCTTATTTTTAAGACTGTCTTTTTTTTTCATTATTACTATTATTAGACTCAGCCTTGGGGTCAAAAAACGAAACAAAACATCTGAATGTCTAGTTGTTTGAACAATTAGGTAGACATATGTGTAATGTGATCACGTTTTTAGAATCTGTCTGGTGAAAGCAAATATTTTATGCAAATCCTAAGTGAGAGTAGAAAATTCATCTTCAGAAGAAGAATGTCACAGCTTTCTACCCCACTGCAGTACCATCACCTCTGATTGCAGAGCTAAAAGCAAAACAGGGCTATTAAGAAACATTATGTATCATAGTGTCCTGAGGAAAACTTGAAATACTAAATACTGTATAGACATAAATACACAAAGCCAAGATAATTAAATGCAAAAAAAAAAAAAAAGATAATGCGCCCAGGATGTTATCAATGCACCTTTTTGAAATTAGCAAGTACTCACTGGTGACAATTCATCTGCATCATGATTGGTTTGTTGTTTTTTGTTTTGTTTTGTTGTTGGTTTGTTTGGTTGGTTGGCTGGCTGGTTGGTGGTTGTTGTTGCTTTGGTTTGCTTTGCTTTTTTAAAGTATATGTCACATGATTATACTATGGAGAGAAAAATATCCGAAACAGAGACATTAAGATAAAAGAAATTCTAAAAGCAGTAGTAATAAAAAGTTTTAGGACTTTTTGATTCATGAGCCAAAGCAAAATAAAATCTGACACAATGAAATTAAATTAATAGTTTCCCACTTTAACTAGGAGAAAAATCATTTACATATTTCAAGGAAATACATACAAGGTACAAAAATGGTGAACTTCTTAAGATAACTCTATGAAAAGCAACAACAATTATGAACAGGAGACAACAAAAACACATGTGTAAGAGGACAGTGCTGTGCAGAATCCATCTACTGATCTTTGTCATCCTGAAAGTGGCATTTCCTAGCCTCAACAGATGTTACGACACTAATCTTTTTTCCTTTGAGACAGGCCAGAAAGTCCCAGATATTTCTGAAAAGACCACTCTGTGAACTGCTTTTTGTATGTGGGTGAGGGAAGTCCTTGCATGGACTCCCCAGTAAATCAGCTGGCATTTGGAAGCTTATCTGGCTATGCCTCTCCTGGTATGCTCAGCAGTAAAATGTTATTGCTGGTTTCTAAATATATTGGGCATCATTTGAAATCCCCGACTGCATTTGACTCTATAATAATCTCTCATAGCAGTGAATCATATAGGCTAATTAAAACTACAGAACACTGTTTCTTGAATTTCTTTTATAATTTTCTTGCATTTGAATGTATACGGTGCTCCTTTTAGTTGCTTTTTCTGGGACAAGATAAATAAAAGGCAGATTGTATCCCCCATAGTTCTTTAATAAATCTGAAAATTACATTTAACTAGTAACTAGAGGCAGTGAGTAGACCCATAATGCTAGTGATGATGATTTTTGCAACTTCAGAGACTGTACAGGATTTCTGCACAAATCCCAGCTATAAAGTTATGACTTTACAGTTGAGGCTGTAAAGCTGTAGTTTCATTGCTAGAGGCTTCTACTGCCTACACCTTCAGTGACTCAGCCAGGATGGCAGGTATCACACTAGGTCATACATATACACACTTATATACTTTGGAAAATTATAGCTGTACTGAACTGCAGAGAGCAGTTCTGCTACTGAGAGATAAGCTGCCACTTTTAAGATAGAGTCTACGGAGCCAAAAAGAGACGTGACATGAACTATGAGCCTAATTTGCAAAACACATGTATTTCCTCCTGAAGAAAGCATACTAAAAAGCTGTTAATAAAACAAACAATAAGTAGATACTGACTGTGCTTTAGCTGACCTGCAGAGCACTTTGTGAGTGGGAGTAAAGGACACAGTTCCCTGCTTAATTCTGGCAGAGAAGTGCGATTAGAGACTAGATATCCTCAGTATCCTCTCTCTTCCTTCCTACCACCCTAACCCAGCTTCAAGAGAATAAATTTGTTGTTAGGAATAGACAAGCAAATTTGGCTTTGAACAGTAAAAAGACTAATGGATCTATTATATATAGTAAAAAGACTGAATCAACTGAATTAATTTTCTAAATTAAGATTTGTATTCCTGTAACTCCTACAGGCTCCAGTGAGTTACTGCACTTAATACTGTGTGCAAATACAGGAGACAGCTGCTGTATCAAAACCACTACAATTTAAAGGGGGAAAACACAGAAAGTCACTGGCCAGTTGGACAAGGGAATCAGTAATGGAAATTTGATTAGCTGAACAGTTTTAACTTTTTTTTTTTAGCTACTTAGATAATAAAATATAATTAAAGCTACTAAAATAATTTCTCTTTTCAACTTTTTCACTTTAGAATAAGAACAGGAATGAACAATCCCAAAGAACCATTAAAACTCAAATTCTTTTTTCCTGTACTGAAGATCAGGATATTCTGAAATCAAAAGCTGGTAAGGAGAGGTGTTTGTGCTTGCAGAACCATGGAGTTAAAGGTATCAGATCACTGGGTGAATTCTATTCCCTCTCTGAAATAGGAGGAAAAATCTTGGAAAAGCAGGATAAAAAATCAACATGAAAAAAGCCTATAATACATATGTGTGTGAAAGTGTATACACATGCGAGAGAAATTACCACTATAAAGATTGCATTTATGCTTTTCAGAACAACAAAGGTAAAAGTAAAAAGGAAAATGAACAAGTAACACAGTGTATATCCTCAGTTGCTCAGGAAAGATAGGTCCACTAAATAGGCTTAAGAGCACACCTGAGATAACTTCTCAACCTAATTATCTTTACTTTCAAGTTTTGGGCTATTTTTCATCAGCAATATCCCATTTAGTTGAATTGTACAAATGTACTTGGGATCTTTAACAGAACTAAGTGGGAACTAAGATGAAAAACATTTTAATTCATGTAATCTGTCAAAAGGAAACAAAACGGAGCGCTAAGTTGCCAGGAGTCTAAGCTAAGGGTGGGAATTTAAATAATTGTATATTCTTTGGGCCCTTTCAGTTCTCTTATAACAGATATTGCAGAGTGATCATAATTAGGCTTACACAAAGCTATTTTTTCATTTTGTCACACCCAGAGTCCTTGGCTTAACTTTGCTCTAAATATCTAATGAACGCAGTGGTTTCAACATATATCATATTTTCATAAATGCTGGAATATACAGCAGTAAAAGCATGCTTGGGCATACTGTTTACTTTGTGATCTAAGGTCAGTTTAAACAACACTTTAGAATATGATTCTATGGACCTGATCAACATGAGCTGGTTTCAGATTTCACTAGATTTTCTTCTGACAGTTTGTCTCAGTCTAAGATTTATTGTGGTGAAGAGTGACAATATTTTTTTTCATGTTTGCCCATGCGTATAGTTCTCTATCTTAAGAAGCCTTCTTCAGTTGCAATGAAGAAATCTAAAATATATTTTAATTTACTACCCTAGAATCAAAGAGAACACTTCTAATGAAAATGACTAAATGTAGCAGGAAGGTAACTGCACGTATCCTGAAGCTTGTTGCCCTTTCCAGGTCAGCACTACCTGAGCCTGAGCCTGCCAGATGCGACTGTGTGCTTCAGCATGCTACCCCAGGCAGAGAGGACTGCTGGGGGGGGAGTAAGGATCTGTATGCTGCAGGATGCTGCAGGGGTGACAGGTCTCCAGTGGCAAACTGGCACTAAGCAGCATAGTCAAACAATGTCTGAGATACACTACTGCTATCTTCTTTCAGAGCAGCATGAAGGCCAAAGCTGGTCCACATTGTTTTATTATTTACCCATGTTATTTTAAACATACAAAGCTATTAATCTTTGATGCAGACCTGAAGATACATCACAGAAGAACTGTTCAGAGTAAAACATAAAATCTATTCAACCTGACAGCTGAATCTTTACAAATTAGTGTTGAGAAAAGGATTAGGTTGATCATAGTTCAGCGTAAATCTGAGTCACAAAGTACAAACCCAGTTTGGTTAATTTTTCTCTATATCTGAAGAATATTCAGTGTCTATGTTGAAGATTTGAATAATTCATAAATAGATCTCTATTACAGGTATTAGTATCATAAGTTTAAGAGATTATTAGCAATACTTTTAAAATGTGGCTTCAGTAACAGCGAACATATAAATTTGTACCTGAATAATTAAAAAGTCTTCATAGTTTTAAAACTCTAAAAACATTTTCTAGCCAAATCAAATAATGCTTTTCTGGCTGTTCTTTCTCACAAAAGGAGTATACAAAGACCTACTGAGTTAACACTGAGGAAAATAAACGACACATTAATCACATGGTTATCTCCAAGCTAACCACCATATTCACACAAGCATAAAAAACCTAATATTTCATGAACCTATCTCCTTGTTTCCCTAAGGAACAGTACCAAGAACAGAAAAGCCTAATTTTGAGAATATTGTTATCGGCTATGTTATGTAGGGTAAAATATGCTCGTAACACCTCAGGTACACATATTAAATAAAATATCTGAGGAAATCACTCTGTTACTGGCACTAAAAGTTTTAAAGCTAGAAATTACTCAGTACTTTTAAGATACTATGATGCAATGGACAAAGACAGAAAATACCTGTTTACTCAACATAAAAGAATTACTGTAAAAGCTTGTTAATAACTTTCCCAGTTGTAGTAAATACTTCAAAGCCTGTTTAAAAACATTAAAGCACCGTTTGACATTTTTCAAAATAATGATAGGATATTCTATGTTCCCCTTTAATATAAATATAATAGAAGCATTGTCATACTATTAGGTATCAAACCATTAAAAAATAGTAGCCAAATAATGATACTGAAAATATTTGGTAAAGGATCATCAGGACCAAATGAAACTTACCCTGGCTTGTTTGTGAACCTAGCTGAAACAATATTTAAATCATAAGTAATTTTCTTCATGAACTGCAGAACAATGGTAAGAGCGCAGGGCACCAGAGAGTGCATACAGTGTCAACATGAAAAAAAGGAGAAGGAGACAGCTAATTGCAATACTGAAAGCAAATGGCTAATCTGTTTGTAAGAATCTAGAGGATAAGGTGATAGGAACCAACCAAAATAGCTTGAAATCTTTCCAGACCATTCTAACTTTCTTTGACAAAGTAACTGGTCAGATATAGATGAAACTAGAACCTGTAGGTTTCATCTATTTTGAGTTCAGCAAAACTTTAGATCCTTCTCCATGTGACGTACACAGAAACAACACAGGGATACCTAGGCTAGATTCAATTAATATTTGGCAGAAGCAGATATCATGAACAAAAGTCGAAACAGTTGACAACTTGTATCAAGTTATAAAAGAAGATACTACATGAAGTTCTTCAGACTGTCTCATGCCAGATGTTTTACATTAGTGACTTGAAGTAGATCATGAAGTGATAAAAAGTTGATTTTATAAGTAGAAAAGGGATGAAAACACTTAAGAGAGATGGATTAGCATGCAAGTAATCTTGATAACCTGGACACTGAGAACAATGGCATTTAAGAAACAAGCACTGAGTAAAAAAATACTTTTGGAAAATACTAATGCCAAACAAGAAATTAGTGTAATGATACATTGGATCACAACTCAGTTTCACCCAACTGCAGTCCCAATGCTGTTGCTGAATAGGAAAATTTCACTTTGGGAGATATTAGGAGAATTTATTATCTGCAAGAAATGTGCAGCAATTTTTTTTCTTTAATCTGAACTGGGAAGACCTCCAGATTGAACAACATACCAGTCTGGGACACGGTTTATGAAAGGTGCAGAACAGTAACCCCCAAACACCTTGAGCCAACGGATCCTCACCAAAACTCAAAAACCCTGTACCACCATATACTTCTGTCACCACTCTTTACACTGGAAAATCTATATAAAACCTGTGTCCTATGAGGTCCACTTAGCATACCCTTATTTGGACATTAATGAAAAGTGTCCCAGTAGGCGAAGATGTTACCAACATCCAAAAAGAAATGCCATGTTTACGCTTAACAAGGGAATATCAGGAAAAAAAATGACAACAGCTTTCGATGGCTCCTCCAATACTGTAAAAAATACACTGATTATTCTCCATGCCCTTTGAGCTTAGATAAGAAGCTTGCTTACTTTGCAGCCAGGGGAATTTGGCCTAGATACAGTTTTAAAGATAATGATTGCCAAAAACTGGAATAGATTATCCTATTCACTGGATATTATACACAACAGGTCAGTTAGGTTACATAAAAGTCTTCATAAAGTTGTCTGAGTATGTGTGATACTGTATGAAACCATTACATAATGACATCTTTAGACACCTTTACCCCTATCATTCTGGTAAAAAGAATAATACTCATTCCATCCAATATTCAAAATTGTTTTGCAGGCAAGCAATAGAAAAGTTAATTTATGAGTAATACATGGATATATTAAAATCTTAAAAGAACATCTGCAATTTGGATGATATTAATAAATGAAGAAAATGTTGTAGATAATAAGTTACGGAAGGAGAAATACATGGGATTTTTTAGATTTAAGAATTACAAGTGTCAACACTTAGCATCCCCAAGGTCTTCCTGTTGTTATCAGCATCATTATTTTTCTGTACTACTGTACTGTCTGTCCCACTAGCTGCTGAACAGAACAGCAGTAACAAACTGAATCCTTACCTCAAAGACCTTAGGCTCTAAAGAAAAGAGGCAGACATAGGCAGACCCCAATGAACTAATACATCCAGGAAAACACTTTAAGAGAATGATATAGTATTGTTCAGCATGGTAGGGAGTAGGCATAGCATATTAGAAGTTGAGTCACAGATTTTCTGTATGTTGTGGCACAGAGAGTGGCTAATTTATTTAGCATAAATAGGTTTGGTTTACATTCAGCAGTCACAAGTTGGGGGGTGAAGGGGGAAGAGAAGTAGAGGGGTAAATTGATTTTTCATTTCCATTTGACTGCTTCTGAAAACTAATACTTTTTTTTGGACTCTCTTCAGACTATTCTCGTGGAAATTAAAATCCTGACTGCCAAGCAAAGCACTGGAGATGTTGATTCTCCCCTCCAGTTTAGGTACATAACTTCCTGTATCAAAATCAATAGGCATTAGGCACTTAAACAGTCTGCACAGCACTCTGGCCAGAATAAATCATGCTGAGAAAAAGGTCACAGATCTCAAGCCCAAAACTTTTTCAGATGTATTAACAGCCTGTATATTTAAAGACTTGTCCTTTTACCACTGTCATTTTCTCCTTTATTGCATGGTTCTGTGATAAATAAATCAACTCTTGTGTTTTGGTGCTGTTTAATAACCAGGCAATACATTTAGATTTGGCCTAAATTTACCAAAGAGGACAGCCTGTCAATTCTCTCAATCACTCAATAACATGGATACCAGTTCAAAATTCATGATTGTATATTAAAGCTGGAAAATAAAATATAGTATACAGTGAGAAGGAATTTAAAAATGTGGCAGATTCAGCTATACATAGAAAACAAACATATGAGAAAAACATTTTCATTTCCTGTTTTTATGTAGAAATAGAGAACTGAAGAACGATTCAAAATATTCATCTGACCTTTGCAAATTTGCTAAGGAGACTATCAGAAAATATGCCACCTTCTCTGTGAAACCATTGTAATGTCCATGTTACACATACTTAGGCTGTATAGAAAATCACTGGTCCAACCAATTTCATCATGTTATTAAGGGGTTAAAATTATAGAATATTTTAAACAAATCTTCATATCCCTAAAGATTTTATCTCAAACTCTTCTTAAAATCCTCACCTTTAAGATGTCAATGAGAAAGTTGCCATTGGCCTCAGTGGGATCATGTTTTACCTCAGACATTTGAAGAACAATTAAGATATAATTTATTATTATAAAATAATAATTTGAAATTGCTAAGGCATTTTGCTGTAAAATTTTACTAATCACGTACTATTCCACTATATTTATTATTGACAGTGTAATGATTTTCAAGCTTCTGAGTCAAAGCAGGAGGAAGACAACAGCAGAAGTGAACTTCAGGGATTTACAATTCACAAACACTGTAAAAAAACCTCTCTTCCATTAATGTAATTTAATTTTTTTTCCAGGGCTGCCTTGAAATGTCAGCTCTTCCCAAGTAAGGAAAAACATTTCTACACAAACTCTATGAGAAAATAAATGGGGCCTTTTCAGGCTACAGCACTGTAGATGCTTTTTTCTACATGGCTGGTTGCAGCTGTCATTTCAAAACCTCGCATTCTTGGGCTATTAGGTAACTACCTCCACATGAGTTATTCTCTGTTCCAGTGTAAAGGTGACTTCCACATAAAACCAGTAATCTACTCAGATTATTTTAACAACAGAAGTGATCGCTTTCAGGGATTTTCTTATTTAATGAATGAATACAGACTCTTACTTGACTTACTTAAAACATGTTTTTTAAAGTTAACTTTATCACTAATTGTTGGTATAATCTGAAGTTATTTCTTGTTTCTCTTTAGCTACCTGAATTTTAGGATTTATTTCATAGGCATACTTTTCCTGTTACCAAAGACACTTCACAAAGTGTGCATTTTTATTTCCATCTTTTTCTTGTCCCAGAGATCGCCTTTCAAGATTAATCCAATGCACTCTATATACTTTAAATATTTGTGACCTTTATTGCTGGTTTTGAATTTTTTATGCAAAAAATGCCATTTTCTCCCGAAAATGTATATGGATATACTGAAGTTCTGCGGGTACAGTTAAGGTGATTACCTTAATAGAGATTTGTATGTTCCCTTTCAGTGGTTCTATTTCTGTTCACCAAGCTCTTGCCTCCTACCTGAAGTTACTCTGCAGCTGTTTCATTTACCTATTGGATACCTAACCCTTTCCTTGTGCTCAATTTTGGCATGTCATTTACTTTAAAAATTCATCCTTTCATTTTTTAAAAAAAAATTCATTTAAGAATGGTGGATAGACAATTATAAAGATTTCAACAGAAAGTATCTTTTCAACAATAGTTTCAGTTTTCTAATGAACAGATGAAGATGTGCAAACATGCATATTGTTATCTTGGAGCTTCATACAACACGAACTGCAACATTAAACAGCATATTTTTCTACAAGTCTGCAGTATTTCTGGAAAGTTCTGCGGCAATTTCACTGTTCATGGTATCACCACAGACCTCTAATTTCTTTCTAAAATTTCAGCTAAGAAAATAATTGTGCGAGAATCTCAACTTTTATTTTACAGGCTACTTCCAGCTTTTCTAGGGAAAACTTGAAAATGAAGTGCAGTGCAGGGCCAGTTTCATGTCTGCAGTTGCCTGTTGTAGCCAGCCACCACAGGTGACAGTGGGGATCCAGGGTGGGGAGGGAGCCCCAAGGCTGGGACGGAAGGGGACCAGCTGCCTGGGAAGCAGAAGCTGCTTGAACAGCTCCTCTCCCCTCACACAGCCGCACACAGAGCCAGTGAGGCTGCATCCACTCAGATGACAGCAGGATGCTGGAGGACACCTTTGTGCAGGTCGAGTGGTGACTACTGCTGTGGAGGGTAATCCTTTCAAACAGCAGCTTTGCTACTCCCAACTCTGTGGTGGCAGTAGCCAGGGAAGTAAGTTCATCTTTCTAGGGCACACAGCTCAACTCACCAGGTGGAACATATTGCAGTCCTCGTTCTGCACTGCCCAATCTCATCTGTGCTACTAAGCCTCAAGCATTAACCAACCAGCAAACACAAAGTTGTTTGTTTTTTGTTTTTTTAATTTGTTTGTTTGTTTGTTTTTACAATCTAGTGGCTTTATAAACAAACTTTTTGGACATTTTAAAAAATTTTTTTGATCTCTCAAGGTTGAAATACTGTTGATGAAAATGCATGAGGTTATCCTTGTGCCTTTAGTCTTTTTACACAAAATAAAGGCATTGCTATAAACTACAGATGCAATCACAGAAGTCCCTCTTGCCTCACCTCCTTTACTGCTCAAGTTTTCACCACTTACAAAAAGAAAAAGAAAAAAAAGAAACAGAGCTGAAAAGGGAACACAGAAAATGAAGTAGCTATGCAGTCTGTAAAAACTTAGCATACAGCCATTTTGCCCTCCCAGTGTATTTCAGACTAGGAAAATCAATGGCTTACCACAAAGCTACTCTTCTCAACTTCTCTAGGAAAAAGGACACCCAATTTCATGTAATTTTTGCAACAAAAAAATTTTGAGAGACTTTTCACAGTGTACTTTTTCCTCTAAAAATGAGAATATCAGGGCATGGCAAATTGCAAAGTCTTCTGAAGGAGAACTTACAGACTAGGACTTATCCCGTCTTTAAGGTCATAAAAAATACTGCTATGTGAACCAATTACTTGCCTGTGATGCTAACCCGCTTCACAAATACTTCTGCCAAGCCTTCAGCCACAGTGCCCTCATTTTTCAAATTCCCTGGCTCAGTTATTTATTCAGGATAGCTCATTTCAACAACAAAATGATTGGTAAAGCCAGACTACATTTAGCCACTGGCATTCCATGGATGTCTGACCTGTGGAAGTACAGAAAAATATTTCACAAAATGTAGTAGTCTGGAGTAGGACTGCGGAGCCTATATGCTCTAACAAGCTCTCTGTCAATGCCAGTTCAGGGGTCCTCCAAACTGGAAAGACATTTAGCCCTTTTTATGAGGTGAACAATAATACAGCAACAGTAGCTTGTAGAACACCCACAACATTTCAATAAAATTCTTACTAAAACTATTCAGTAAAACCTCAACCCAAAGAAGTATTTTCCAGTGCTTCTCTCATTTCCCAGCTTGTGGGGCCATTTCCTTACTAATAATCTACCATTACAGTTATGAGGCTATTATTCAGGTACCTATTGCTGTGCTTTCCATAGAAGATTTTTGTTTTCTTTTTTTCAGAATATGCCTTTCTTCTTCTTTTTTCTCCTTTCCTTCCCTTTCCTTTCCTTTCCACACCTTTCTGCACCTTTCCTTTCAGCACCTTTCCTTTTTTCCTTTCCTTTTTCTCTAAAGTAATGTCACCCTTTCATGTATTTTCTTCTTAATATATATATTTTTAAGTAGATTTATCAAAGTGAGGTTACATACTTCTGACAGTGTATATAAAAGAATTAAGAAATCACTCAACAGTATTGCTTAAAGTGCCAACATTTTCAGAGTAACAGCAAAACCACATATGTAATGTAATTAAAAAGCCTATGCGCACACACACACACACACACACAGGAGCATGGAGGCACAATGACAGGAGGGACAACCCCAATAACCCAGAGAAAAGGAGCCCCAGCCTGGCTCCTCCCTGGGACCCCAGGGGCTGGGGGTGACACCCACCATGCTGAGTCAGTCACCTTACAGACTGAGGGGCTACTGCCAGGTTGGTCCCTTGTTTGGCTGTGCCCTGTGCTGGATCCCCATGGTCTGTCCCATCGTCCTATTAAACCATATTTCTAATTCTCTTCCTGGGTGAGGTGGGGGGGGTGGTCTCTGTTCTCTGTCCATGGTGCTAGCAACTGGAGCATGTCCATGTGTGGTCACTAATGCGCATCACACCAGACTAGCTGGTGGGTAGGCCTGAGAGCCATGTGCTGGGAGTGAGGCACCTGGAGGAGGTGGCTACCAGAGGGACAGGGAGTCTAGGCCATGGGGGCTGGAGGATGATCAAGAGGCTCATTCGAATGTTCATGTCTGAGCAGGAGGCGGGGGGGCCTACTATGGGGTGGGCTGGGTCTCTAAGCCTGGTCATGAAGGGATCCAAAATGTGTGTGTGTATGTGTGAGCTCACACAAATGAGAAACCAGTGACCAGCTACTGAATATGTAGCTACTGGGGCATCTGAGTCCGGGTCCTGGAGGAACTGACCACAGATGTACATCCCACTAATGGACCTTCATCAGCCCGAGAGGAGAACAGGATGCAGACAGTGGTGCTGTTTGCGTCTGCCTGAATGCTGAGTGCTTCTGTCTGTGCTGATCTGTGTGGCCGTGAGCATGCACACGTTTATCTTGTACTGTACACCTCCGTGTATCTATGGCAAAGGTACAACCCAGCAACATGGAGATGCGGCAGCCTCATATCTATCGTGCATGTATGAAAACACAAAATCTAAGATTATGTATAAAACTACATGCATCAGTACACAGTATGTATACACTTAAGAAAAGAAAATGCTACTTCCATAAAGTTTGAAGGAAAACTCAAAAAGAGAAACTACTATATTGTTTCAAGACTAAAAATCAATACAGGAGAAGAATAGAAACCATTAGTGTAATCAGCATTCATGTTGGCAGTTTTGGTATCCGTGACTAACTTATTAAGTGTGAATTATTTACTCTTTTTTCTGGTTGGTACTATAGAAGAAAGAAGAAAAGAGAATCTGCTGAATCAGATCTTTGGCGGATGCTTTCATTTGAGCTGTAGAGGAGTTTTCAGTAATTAATAGCCAGCTGCACATCCTGATATAATACCAGATGGGTCCTGCGTCATTAAGCATTACTGAAACAAGTTACTATTTATCAGGTAATGGTCCAGGAAAATCAAACCTTGGAAAACCAAAACAGTTTACTTAAGAGACAAAGGTGTATTTAAGGAGTAACTTGATGGACATTATTTAATTCAATTTTTTTTAAGTGCATAAAATGCTACTTTTTGTGCAAATTATTAATATATGGGAGAGATAGAATCTATTACTAATCTACATTTACATTTCAAAGGAAGTTATTTTGACAAAACTAGCAGCACTGTTGATAGTTAACATTCCTTGATATTTCTTTTAAGATGTTCTTTTTCAGCTATTTATATATTTGCTTAAAAGAATGCATCCAGTTAGAAATTTTTTGTGCTGGATATACATCCCAAAGTATTCCATTATTGACATAGTAGTTTTATAGAATGAGATTCTGCACTCCCATGCTATAATAGGGTACCTAAACCCATTCACACCCTTCACAGATGATCTCCATAGGTGCCTCCCCCAGTTCTGGGGGTAGCTAGCTCTGAATTTTGAAGATAGATTAGTAGAAATATAGAGTATCCCCAATCGCAAAAGAAGTTTATTTGAATAGTACTTGGATTACAATTTGTACTATTAAAGTAGTAGAAATGCTGGATAATTAGTCTCTGGATACGTCAAATTACTTACTGCACATTAGCAGACGCTTCATCATACCTCAAATCCCTGTCTGGAAAATGGACCTAATTATATTTTGTGACTGCTGTTACAGCACATCCTTTAGTCTTTGTAGAGCACCCAGATTCTACAATGGGAAGACCTAAGGAAATCTCATTAAGAAATAGGCTATTTCAAATCTGGTGCAGGTTTTAAGTTATTTATTTTGAGAAAGAAGCACAGGACTGTCTACTGAACAAGAAATATAGGGCAACTGTGAAGGTAGTGAAGGAATAAGGTGTTCTGTGGAAGCTATAGTATACCTTCATGCATTTGGAACAAGCAACTCGCACATGTAGGAATGCCAGCTTTAAAGTCACCATATGGTACAAGTCACCAGAATTGTAAAATTTCCCAGCTTTTGGATCCTTTGAACTTTCTTGTTTTTAACACGATTACATTTGTTTTCACATAATCTCATAAACAACAGTTTTGCTTTTTGCTATGAAAGCGAATTTTATATGGTGCTATATTTATTCAAACAGCTGCATGCCAAATTATGCCTTAGTACATTCTGTAATCTTTAATGGGAGGAAACAGGAATTCTATTAGAAAGCCTCTTTGCAACAACTCAATTTGCATGTGCATAACATGCTCATGAGAATGTAACTGGTTATTTCCATCGCCCCATCATTATACTTTTTGAACATCTGAGATTTAAAAAGCAAGAAGTTGTTCTGGTACAACCAGGAAAGTATTTAAACACTTTTAAAAAGATACGTAAATATTTTAACTCTGAATCAAATTAATAAAATTATGTCCCACTATATGGACGTACACAAAGTAAGGATACACAATTGGTTGTCCTGACACTGCCTTCAAAAGTGGGTATAAAAAGTTTGTGGCTTCATATCTCTATTCCTGCACATATCCGGGTCTGAAGGGAAATAAGCCCAACCATAAATCTTTTCCCTGTGTTGTCAGTTACAAGACAGAAAAAAATTAACTGTGAAAACAAAATTTCTAGTGCAATCATATTTAAAACGGTAATAGAAAAAAAGTCCAAACCACTAAAGTTCTCCTTTGCTATGAGCTACTATCATGCTATCCATACCTGAACACAGATAAATAGAAGACAAATATTTATGACATCCAGAAATTGTTAAGATTTGTTTTTCTCAGACTTTCTCAATGATCTTATCCCAAAGTAGGTAAATTAGGGTTACAGGCTGAAAGACTACTATTAGCCTCAAAGATATATTTTTTTTTTTAGTATGACAGAATCACTTTGTTTAAAAAAAAAAATCATAAACAAATTATTCTTCAGTGAGAAACTGATGATACCTAACAACAGCAACCAGTATTCCCTAAGTTTCATATCTCCAAATTTCAGTGAGTAACCAGTTGAGACAAAAATATAATTTGACACAACATGAGCTGGTAAGATCTGCATTCCAAGCGAACAGGGAGGTTGTTCTCCATACATCAAGCTGTTGTGGTTTGGGAGATTCCCTGCTAAAGGATGTTGTAGATGAAATTGTTTACGTAGCTCTCGGAGGAGACTGGACAAAAACTTAGAAAATATTTGAGCTGAAAATAATTGGAAACTGGCAGAGTACTTCTGAGAAGTATCATATTGAGCTTTCTCCTGTGGACATCTGTTACAGACAGAATACCAGTCTAGAGGTATCATTGGTTGCAACCATTACATCCACTCCTATAGTACTCTTACACAATATAGCTTAGGCATATACAATGATCTTGAACTAAAACAATTTTATCTGGAAAAGATGACAGCTACAATGATCTGAAGAATTAGAAAGAAGTTAAGCTCCACCATCATTTTTCAATCAGCATGTACTTCTCTTTGTCTTTGAATTTCTACCCCATCACTGTCCCTGCATTACTATGAGTTTTAATGTCTACTATGAAAACAAAAATCTTTATTATAATCTTTATACTCAACTATAATAGTAAAGAACAGGTAAGACATTTCTTAAAAACAAACACTACAGGAAAAAGGCTTTTGATGCTTCCATTTATCCCTCTGTAGATTGGGTAAACAGAACAGGAATGTCATTAATTACCTTATCAAAATATACTTTGATATTGTTACAGGAAACACAAAACTAAATCAATAATTTGCTGTTAAAAACAAATATCCTGGGAAATACAGAAATAAAAGTAATGAAGTGAGGAAACAAAAAGAAATAAACCTAGCTTTTTCATGTAATAAGCATTTTTAATAACAAGCTATTCATGTAAATATAAAAATGTATTTGCAATAGGATGGTTCTTGATTTCTCTAGAATACTATCCATCATAGAACTGTATCATTATTAAAAAAAATGACAGGAAGAACCTTAGATCTGCAGATCCAAATTGCAGACAAGAGAAAACCACGTTCCAGCTACTGGAGAATGGATTTTGCATGTTACACAATGATTTTTATTTTTCCCCAAAAAGTAACTTCTAATTCCCATAAATAGAGGAAGGTATACATTCTGTCATTTTCAAGACTGAAAAGAAAAAAAAAATCTGAAAATATATGTTTTGCATTTAGGTTAGAAGCTGTCTTGTATCTTCTTAGTTCCATTGCTGACAGACAGTCACAGAAAATCACTGTGTCCTCAGGGGAGATTTGGGGGATATTCAAACGTCAGATTTGTCTATAATCTTCCCACATGAACTGTCACAGAGGACACTTATTGGCCTACAACCTTTTGTGGTCCTTCTCAAATCTAGATCTAATGTAACTTACGCAACAGAATCATAACCAACGAGAACTGGTGTCAAACGTACCAAGCAGGATGCCAAAAAGGCAGAACTGAACAAAGCTGTGTCATTCAGTATTTGAAAATTCTCTGCTTGTTCGTTAACCTCTGACACATACTCCTTCCTGCAAGCCACCCTCTAAGCCTCAGTGCTTCACATCTGCTAAAGTAATATAGCATACAGTGTATTCTCTACTATTAAAGTACACCAAAATTGATAATAGGTTGACATTACAGACATTTCACTATTTCCTCCAAAAGTTCTATATGAGAGAAGCAGCTTTGTTATAGTTTTACCTCTTAAAACAATGCAAGGTGGGACTTTTTGTTTGTTTTTTGTTTTTTAAAAAATATACTTCTAAGTATGCTGTTTCTGGTTTTATGTTATATTGTTCGAAAATGTTGGCAGATCTTGGTGAGGTTTTTTTTGTTTGTTTCTTTGGGTTTTGTTTTCTTTTCACAATAATTAGATAAACATACAGCTAAATGTAAAATAAACTTAAAAACAGACACGGTTTTATTGTTCTGATGACAAAAACAAACAGGATGCTTAATGGAGCATGGAAAAGAGAAAAGCTCTTTTTCAAGTATTGCATCACGTTATTTTTTCAGTCCTTCCAACAATCACACTTTGTATAGATCTTACACTTTAAGTTAGTTGTACAATTAATAGGCAGTCAGAGAAAACCATTGTAGATGGAAGTGTTCCCTTTAGCATGCTGGGAATATGTTGTTACCTTTGACGTTTATAGGCTATCTCATTCCTCCTCAAATTTAACATTAATATATTTCTTTTGCTAATAACCTTAGCTTGTAACTGTTGAAGGAAACCCTGACGCAGGAAGGTACTTCACACTGGAAAGAACAAGCTTGAAGAAATATGAGTGTCATCTCTTAACTGTAGTTATCAAAATTTGGTTGAGCAAAGACACTGTTTCCATTACATACCTACATAACGTGATAGGTATGAAGGTCTCCCAATGACAGAGAAGGCATCATGCTTTTTTTTTCCTAGAGGTTTTTCTGCTTTTCTGAAAATTGCAAGAAACCTATGTCTGACCAAAGCTGGAAAATGCAATTTATGAAAAATTTTGTAAATAATTATTTTCTTAAAGAATGTTATGCAAGAATAATAAATCATACAGCAAACCACAATAAAAATCAAAACTGCATTACTCCTTCTTTCCTAGGTTTAGCAATACTAATATTAAACAATATTACCTTTTCTGGTTGAGCTGAATGCAGGAGCCTTCCTGCCGTCTATTTCTTGAGAAAAGGCTCTATACCATTTTCTAAGGTAAAAAAAAAGCCCAGCCAGACTTTCCTACCTACACTCCCAGAACAATTCCAGCCTCCTATGAGTTCTGTAGAAGAGTAAGGTATTCCAATCCAGGTCTATCTGCATGCAATTTTTCTTTTAACTGTTTCTTATTTCTAAGAGAGAGTAATAGGTGGTACATCAAAATTAAACACAAGGTCGTAGTCTATCAAGAAAATGCTAGCTATATGCACACTTAACCAATTTCAATTACTTATAGACTTATATTTGATTACTTCCTCAACTCTGATCCAACACTCTGATCCATGCTTCACCTTGTTTTTTACGTGAAGTGTGTCCCAAATGAAAAGATTACCCTGAAGGATTCTGAGGTCTCTTACCTACTGTCTCGCATCTTAAAAAAATCTGCATTTAAAACAAAGTCTGGGTAGAATGCAAAATGACAATTTTTAAGTAATCTTCTTAGATAAGATAAGATTTATTGAAAATGGAAGTATTTGGACTGGCATGAAACAATCAGATTTGTAAAATAGATCTTCTCAAAGCATTTAAGCCACAGAGTGACACTGGATAAATAGCTTCGTCAAGAATAATAACTGTATGAAAATAGATGTCAGTGTCTAATTTATGTATACATATATATATTAATATTTAATTTTCATGACTTATACACAAGCCGGCTCAATGAAAAGCACCTCTTATACAAGAATTACCAAGATTTAATCTACAAGATTAATAATTATATCTGAAAAGAATACAAGAAAACGATGTACCTTAAGAACCCTGCTGAAACACTGATTCACAAGGGAACAATTAATACAACAGTTTCAGAGTGGTTTCAGGGGCTGTGTTACTGAGATCAGCCCTCACTTTTAATGAGTATTATTAACAACATGTAATTTTAGGATATTTAATACCTTGCAAAAACATGCTTTCAAAATGATTCAGAATGTTATTAAATAATCAAGGGTTTGATGTCCAACCATAACCATCCTTTTACAGAGGGCATTATCACCAGTGAAAAGCACACTGTGGCTCTGAGGGGTGTGAGCCTGATGCTGGGCCATGGGGTGTCCTGGGTTTTTTCCTTGCTGCAGCATAGCAACTAAAGGCTTCAGAGAATCCCTGAGGACACATGAGCTCAGGGTCAATATGCTATTCCTCCTATACAGGAGGGGTGTCAATTCCAAGCAGAAATGCTAACAGTACTCAGTGTACTGTTTAGCACAATAAAAACAAGCTGTTTAACACAGAATCTTTTTTTTCTTATTCCTAAAAGGCAAACCTTTTATCCTTAGCTATTTGTTTTGACATTGAAAAGACTGCAATCAACTTACTAATTTTGAGGGATGGCTGAAGTATAATAATTCTGGAATATTACATTAAATAAAAAAGCTATTCAGAAACAATTTTCAAATTTGAAACCTGGAGTTTGGCACACAAACGTGTGAAGTTTGAGTTTGACAGATATTTAGCCAGCTCAGCTCTCTTTGACTTCTGTCCATATATTCTAAAATTAGAAATTGATTATTTCACTGGTTTGAAAAATCAATTTCTTGTGCCAACAAGTGTGGTTTATTGTAGTTTATTAAAAAAAAAAAAAAAGCCCTTAGTTTTTGATTAAGCAAGGGTAGGGTTGCATTTTGTGGGGTATGGGAAGGTGAGGGTCTGGATTATTTTTAATTTCCACTTTTTAACCAGGATTTTTCATTCAAATATGTTGATTTCATTAGATCACATTTCAGATAAGAAATAAATTATACTGAAAGGAAGAAGTGAGAGCATACTGCCACACATATCCAGGGAAGAAGCTATTAATTCCAAAACGCTTTCTTACATGGTTATTAATGCAAATAAAATACAGACTGGGCAAACACAGAAAAAACAGTCATTTTTTCTAATTTTCCCCAGTCCGTCTCAGTATGTTGCTCTGTGTTCAGTAGTGCTGATGTTTCGAAGGGCATGATCATGCGTAACCAATGCTGGGGACAAGCAATAACTGGCTCTTTCAGTGTAAAAAAATATTTATATCACCTAAAAGAGAAAGAATTAAATGCTAAAGACGTGAACATTGACTTGAGCCCAGTAAGCAACTGTTAGAGAAAAAGAAGGGGGAAAGCAAAGTGAAACACTGAGACTAGATGACATTTAATCTTTTTATAATTATAAACCAAAAGTAATTCAAAATATCTCAGTGTGAAGTCTTGATTCTGCAGAATCAAAAAAAAAAATCATTGAAGTGATTACCTCACAATTTTCAAAGACACTTAAGTAGGTCATTTGAGAATTCCGACATAGGTTTTCATTGCTGTCACTAGAAATGTAAGAGCTACTTAAATTGTCAAAATTACTTTTGATAGGAGAAAAACAATCAAGTAGGCAGTGAGTTTTCCTCCTACAATTATGGTCATGTGTCATATAGGTTTGGAGATAACTTATCTCAACAGAAGTCTATCAGAGACAGGAACTATTTCTGTGGTGCTTCTGCAAAGTGATTTTTTTTAACACTGGCACAATTTTCCAATTACCTACATTTGCTGCTTGTTGTTAGCAAATGTTATTCGTTAGGATTTTAGAGCACTCCTGGAGTATCACCATCCCATCTTATTCCTTTCATAATCTAATCAAGATTTCTCTTAAAACTACCTTGAGATTTCGGGTTTCCACTGTATCCACTACCTTTCAACCCCTTCAAATTAGAATTCTATTTAATATTCAGTCAAAACAGATTTGTATCTACTAAAAAGTAAAAGACCACTTGCAATGGAAGATTTTAATTATCCTTATATTCCTTGTGGCAATGTACCTTTTTATCTTGCAGATCTATAAAATTATTCTGTAGTTAATGTGATCTATAATGTTAAACTACTTTGGCTGGGTTTTTTGTTTGTTCTGCCCAGCTGTGATGAGGACACAGGCCCTTGTTTATCAAAAAGATAGTTCAGAAAATCTGCACGATTCTCTTTTTAATAACATCTGAATGTCAAGGTCAAGGGGCTAAATCATGACATGGTACAAATGAAGTCTAATAACATTGAAACAGGTGTCTGATGTGTTGCAAAGTCAAAGGTATCATTAGGACTACAGAAAGAGGAGAAGAGCAGTCACATGGGTCCTTAAGAGTGACACCAGTAATGTTAGTGAGAATAATAGCTGCTGACATCTCAATGAAATTAGCTACAGCAGAGCTGGATTATGAGGCACTGAAATAGTACTTAGAGAACTCAGAACTGACCTATTAATCACATATAGAGCTAAAGAGCCCTACTGGGTACTAAAAGCCTGCTTCTTCTCACCAGTGAGAATGTAATTCAATAGAAACTTTCTGATATTTATAGTCACGGTCGAACACAAGTAGGGTATGTGAAACAAAAATCACGCAATAAGTATTCTGAAACTTGTGCTAAATAACTTCCATCTTGAAGAGAAAAAAAAAAAAAAAGGTAATAGATTTGGTAACTTGTCATTTCTGGAAAAAATTTTCTCATGAAGCTGCTACCCTTAAGAAGTAGAAAACTCTTTACTACATTCCAGCAACAGTCATCTTGTTTCCATATTTTCAATCTTGTATGTACTAGCACCGATGTTCTGTAACATGTACAGCAAGGTGTGCAGCAAGAACAATACAGAAAAATGTAGTAGAGGTACTAATCTTTTTTTATGAAGAAAATATATAAATATTTCACTGGAAATAAAAATAACTGACAAAGTCACCATAAAAGTATGGAAAATAACTGTGAAAAATGAAATTAAATGCAAATGAGCCATGAACATACCAAACATTACTGAAGAATTTAAAAAGCTGGAAGCCTTCTTAAATATGATACAAATTATGTGCTTGGAAAGTTATCTGGAAGCTGTCGAACAAACACCCTTTAAAATGTCAATCTATACTTTGTTTGTAGTTTGGAAAAGCCAAAACATTTTTAGGTATTGCCAAATATACAAGCTAAATCAAAACAGAAACTATTCATTTAATTGAATGAGATAGTAAAAAAACAGTATGCCTATTCACCATATTTCAGATATTAACACTACTGCTCCTGACAGAATATGCATGAGGGAACTAAAGTGATATAAGATTTCAGCCAAATAAGCCATGAATAATGTAAGAAAAAATTAGGCTGTCAGTGAAAGATATCAAAGTTCATAGTATCTGCTTAGCATGTTAGCAAAAAAAGCCTACTATATTTCTTTCAGTTCCTTAGTTTATTAGAAAACATTACAAATCAGAAATTTTTGAAAAAAGATGTATTTTGTCTGGACATACAGTACAATACAGAAAATCTTCAGAAGAAATAACAGAACTATTAGATCTGTGATACATAGATATTAAGCACATTGTATACTTTATATCATATTTAATAGATCATTATAGTGAGACTATTTTATAGAGCTATTACATAAGAGATTAGGTTGAAAATACTTGAATTACATAGCATAATGAAAATGGAAAGCTATCATCAAAGTTATATTCAATTATAGAAAGCAGTTGTGCTGGATTGTGTTCTAGTTTTTTGATCCAAATGAGCTATGAGTCCTGTGTATTAAAAGACTATTATAATCTAAAAAGGGAAAGGGAAAAGAAGTTGCAAATAATGCTGCTCAAGGAACTGTATTTTTGATTCAGTTATCTAATTTTTTTTAAAATAGTATAAATTTGGATTATTCATAAATCATTTTTAATCCGTTTTTCTCACTGAGATGAAAAACCTATCGGGATAAGAAGCTGCTGGTAGGAGCATCATAATTTATTAAACAGCTCACCTACAAGACAATAGGATCTATATTGAATTGCTTCTGCTGTTTGCAGATTGCCCTATTCACCTTGATATAGAACAACTACTACGGGAGCATTCCATTAAAAAATATAACAACTCAGAGAAAAGGACAGAATTAAAGACACATAAGATTACTGTGTGGCCTCAGATTTAGGGCATTCTACAGGACTACGGAATGGGAGAAAACTTAAATGTAATTCTCTGCATCCTTGGTGATATTTTTGGCAGATGAGGATTCCATCGAAACCATAAACTCTCATTTGAGCTTGGCATACTGCTCCAGCACAGAACTACCTACTTCTTCTTATGCTCCACCTGTTTCCACATTGTTCATGCAATTTAAGCCAAAATTGTTACTGGTATTGACTGAAACCACATTTTCAAAGAATGCATTTTTTACTAAAATGAGGTTAGATAACTTGGTACAAAAATTTTCCACAGGTATCAACCCCATTTTCAAAGGTCTAAATGATGTTTTGAATCATCTTCCTGAACCTATTATTACATGAATAATCAATTTGGTTGATGATTGCATCAATCTCTCTTTCCTAGTTTTAGTCGTCTTAAGAAAAGTAGCTTATCACCAACAATTTATTTTCAGACAGGTAAATAATTAATATTCTTTTTAAATGCCAACATTAATAGTGAAAATGGAAAGAGAACCCAAATAGATAGCAAAGATAGTTGAAAATATATTAAGCACTATATTTGCATGTTACATATTACTTATATTACAGATACAATACAGGAACTATTTGAAATATACCAGTTGCATCGTTAAAGTAATTCAACCACATTTCTTTTACTCCCAAAATTTAGTCCTCAAAAAGGAGAGATGATACTCCATAGTGATTAGAGACAAATACAATAGACCCCACAGAATATCATTTGGAGTCCTCTTTCAGGGAAATAGCCAAAGATGATTTAAACTCCTAGAGTGACCAAAAAAAAAAAAAAAAAGTAGGTAAATGAATTCATTCACCAATAAGAATCATAGAATCAGAGAATCACAGAATTATAGAATAGTTTGGGTTGGAAGGGACCTTCAAAGCTCATCTAGTCCAACCTCCCTGCCATGAGCAGGGACATCTTCAACTAGATCAGGTTGCTCAGAGCCCCATCCAGCCTGGCCTTGAATGTCTCCAGGGATGGGGCATCCACCACCTCTCCAGGCAACCTGTGCCAGTGTTTTACCACCCTAATCATAAAAAGTGTCTTCCTCGTGTCTAGTCTGAATCTCCCCTCCTTTAGTTTAAAACCATTACCCCTTGTTCTATTGCAACAGGTCCTGCTAAAAAAGAAACTTAAAAGTAGAAGGGACATTCTGGCTGACACAGTCTAGCTGCCCTGCTATCACAGACTCCACACCATACAACCCTTTTCACAGCTATTTTTAACAGGCAACAGTCAATTTCTTTCATGCTTTTCTCCAATAGGCTTTGGAGGGCTGTTCTAGAGCCTCCCTTGTCTGACAGAATTTAGGAGTACTCAAATTACCAGCCTGAAGGTCCGAGTAGCCCATTAAATCTCATCGATTTGTTCTATTTTGCCAACACAGCTCTAACAGAGAAATACTATAAAATCCAATGCAACAGTAGCTAAATCTGCCTAGCAGTTGTTGGTTTAACTTGGCCTTAAAACTCTGCAATGATAAAGGATCCACAAACATGACATTTCTCTTACCATCTGAAGCACATCTTTATCAAAAACAACTTTTCTATTTTTTTTTTACAAGAATCCTGTTAGACTCTGCAGCCATCCATCTCCCATCACCACAGGTACCTACATTAAATACAAAAATTCTCTGACATTTGCCATTAAATTTTACTGTACATAAGGAATTCTGATGTTCAATAGGTGAAAACCTCTGTGCAGTAACAAAATATATTGCTGAATACATCGTATTCCCTACATTTCTCATTTCTTTCCCTGTTCTGACTCTTGATGTAAACAAAAAGAATTCAATGAAATCAGATATTTTTCTCCTGAAAACGAAACTGCATTGATTCATAAAAGTGTCACATAAAAATCCTTGATTCTAGCTTCCCAGAATGAAGCTGGCAGTCAGGTGAAGTTCTTAGTGACTGAAAAAAAGGGAAATATCACACTCATTTTTAGAAACGGTAGAAAGGAAGAGCCTGGGAATTACTGACTTATCAGCCAAACCTCTGTGTGCAGAGATCATGGAACAGATCCTCCTAGAAGCTATGCTAAGGCATATGGAAGACAGGCAGGTGATGCAAGACAGCTTTCCTTCTCTCTAAATTGGAGAGGTATGGATTTGATGGACTGTTCAGTGGATAAAGAATTGGCTGGATGGCCGCATCCAGAGAGAAATGGTCAATGGCTCAATGTGCAGGTGAAAATCAGTGGCAAGTGGTGTCCCTCAGGAATCTGGATCAAGACTAGTACTATTTAATATAATGTCTTTATCAGTGATATAGACAGTGAGAGCGAGTGCACCCTCAGAATACTTGCAGATGACACCAAGCTGAGTGGTACAGTTGACATGTGTGAGGAATGGGAAGGCAGTCAGAGGGACCTGGACAAGTTCAAGAAGTGGGTCCATGTGAATCTCATCAGGTTTAACAAGGCCAAGTGCAAGGTTCTGCACCTGGGTTGGGACAACCCCCAGTATCAATACAGGCTGGGGGATGAAGGGATTGAGAGCAGCCCTGTGGAGAAGGACTTGAGGGTACTGCTGGATGAAAAACTGGACATGAGCAGGAAATGTGTACATGCAGCCCAGAAAGCCAACCATAGCCTGGGCTTCATCAAAAGCAGCATGGCCAGCAGGTCAAGGGAGGTAATTCTGCCCCTCTGCTCTGCTCTGGTGAGACCCCACCTGGAGTCTCGAGTCCAGCTCTGGAGCCTTCAGTACAGGAAAGATATTGACCTGTTGGAGAGGGGCCAGAGGAGGCCACTAAGATGATCAGAGGGCTGGAACAGCTCTCCTGTGAGGACAGGCTGGGAGAGTTGGGGTTGTTCAGCCTGGAGAAGAGAAGGCTCCAGAGAGACCTTATTGTGGCATTTCAATACTTAAAAGGGACCTATAAGAAAGATGGGGACAGACTTTTTGGCAGGGCATGTTATGATAGGACAAAGGTTTTAAACTAAAAGAGGGGACATTCAGACTAGATATATAAGGAAGAGACTTTTTACTAAGAGGGTGGTGAAACACTGGAAGAGGTTGCCCAGAGAGGTGGTAGATGCCGCATCCTTGGAAACATTCAAGTCCAGGCTGGATGGAGCCCTGAGCAACCTGATCTAGTTGAAGATGTCCCTGGTCATGGCAGGGGAGGGTTGGACTAGATGACCTTTGAAGGTCCTTTCCAAGCCAAACCATTTATGACTCAATGTGCTTTTCATGTAGGTTCCCACAAGAGACTCAGAACACTAGAGAAAATGTCTTCCTTATTTTTCCAGACATGCAAGCACATTTGCTCTTTTTTTCATTGTATCTCCTAATGAACATTAATATTAGTGTAAAAGTTACATGGATAAGAGTACAGCACACTGAAGTCTCTTTTGATATCAGAAATATGATACCTCTTAAAGCCTGTAGCAGTCACTGTTACTAAGACAAATCTCATTCCAACTACACTGATATCCTCAACTTGTCCTGAAAGCTAAAACTGACACATCTTGAATACTCAACATTTTTAGAGCACTTCAAGCACTGGTGAGCAGAAAGAAAAGTAGGTTACTCAGAAATTTTGATATGCTTCTAATTATGCCATCCTGTGATTTATGTAACTGACAGTTAAAATACTGAGTACATTTTCAACAAGGAAAATATTATGATATCATGGCTCTTCTGATGGGGTTTTAAAGGTTTTCTGGTGCTTTCCAAATCCTTGCTGTTACCTACACTATTGATTACAGGTAAGAATAACACAGCTGGATTAGCCTGTCACTTCATAAGTGAATTCTTCCTCAAGAGTTCAGAGACAGCTTAAGCACTTTAAATGAGAGGCTTTTGAAAATATTCAGATAATGATATTAACAGATTAAAATCTCTGGCTAACAGAAATATTGGTTCATCATTACTGCAAACTCCTTTCTGTCTGTGCTTATGTCCTGAACATGTCTGCACAGATAATGATTTCACTCTACTGTTTCTACACCCACATGTATGTAAGAGACTTCACCGGATCGATCTTCACAGCACACCTGAATTGCAACAATAAGTTGCTGCATGAAGAATGCGAAGCTTTGCCACCTCCCTCTCCAGTCGCCCACCTGCGCAGCCTCAGTCTGAGGGTACAGGAGGTGAGATGTGCTGAGCTGACAAGGAGTCCTGCAAGGGCTTTGCCTGGCCAGCTCCTACCAGGAGCTGCACAGCCAGGACACAGGAGTCCTTCCCTCAGGGAGAGCACTAACTGAAGCCACTTTCTAACCAAGCCTGGTTTTTAAAAGAAGTTCAGTTTTAGAACTTTTGTCCTCTAAAATGTGGTTGAATTCAGACAGCAGGTTCCAAAGCTGTGAAAGAGAAAAATATATGTATGGTAGTCCTCATTTCTTTAAGAAAACAGGGAAAATAAAATATCATAAATAGGTATATATTCAAATGAGAGTCCCAAAGCACTTCTTGCTGCCCAACATTCTCCATCCACTTCCTTGACTGATACCCAGTAAAATACCTGTGAATATACGGAAAGCAAATGACATTTCAGGAAAGCAGGACACTTAAACTCACAGTCACAAGTATGCTTATGTATTTAATATTTTCCAAGTATCAAAATCTTTATTAGAAGTATTGCATAGGCAGATGAGCTGTCCTTTGGCGGGGTGGGAGGGGGCAGGGGTGGGAGATGGCAAAAATGAAACATTTCGGCAATGGATACAAAGAGAAAAAATTAAAATCTTGCAGTTATTACTTGATGTACTTGTTTTTCTTAGTGGTGTTCTTTGGTTGGATGGTTGGGGGGGGTGGGTGTTTTTTTGTTGGGTTTGTTGTTGGTTTTGTTTGGGTTTTGTTTTCTGTGTGGGGTTTTTTGTGTGTGTGTGTGTTTTGTTTGTTTGTTTCTTTTTAACATAGATGCCACTACCTATCTAATAAAATGTTTTCTAAATATAGATTCTAAAGGTAGATCCTTATACGCTGTATTCTGTTTCAGGAAGTAAATTTATTTTGCCTTGCAGAATTATTTCTTTTTTTAATATATGGTACAATGAATGAAGCAATGGCCTGAATATCTAATCTTATTGTAGGATTGCACGAACTGATGGTTCAAAAATGTTCATTAAGAAAAAAAACTCTTTAAAACTTTCATTCATGTTAACTTCGCAGGGGCCAAGCAATGTTCTAAATCGTCATTTCTAAAATCTTTCTTCTACTTCATGGAACAAGTGAGTGAGCCTCTAACTGGTACAATCCCTAACTTATTATGACTTCATTTCTGATTTCTGCTTGATTGCCATAAATAGCCGTATATTAGCTCAGCTAGAGCTCAGCATGTATACCTTTTCATGACTGTGGTATTCCCAGTGACAGTTACTTCACCACAAGCCACATCTACTTGCAAAATGCAATCCTATAGAAACAAATACAATTAGGCTGTGAGGGTTATACAGTGTATAGAGATTCCATTCTTGCTAAAGGTGTTGTACAGCATATAGCTCACCAACACGTGCTGCAATAATTTAAGCATTACAGCATTTAAAACTTCAAAATGTATATTATATAGATGACCAACATAGCACTCTAACTGTCTTTTTATCCAGCTAGAACTTCCTAAAAATAAAGATGGTCTGATAACCCAAACTAATCCCTGTATTAAATATTCCGGCCTAATAGTGGAAAGAGTAATTTCAGTATTTGCGGGCTGAACATTGTAAATGCTGTTGGATTAGAAAGGGAAAACAAAACAGCAGTCTTTAACTACACCCCTTCCCTGGGCAATTTCTAGGGTTATTATACTCTCATGGGACAGGTCAGTCTGGTACAGATATTCCAGAAGGGAGAGACCACATTCTCTGGCAGTTATTCAAAGGGCTCGGAAATTCTCCGAGAACTGCACAGTTAGCGCTGTACTTTTACCCTGAAGAGGATTCCAAGGATGCTTAAGATCAAAATCCCAAATGGCAACAAAGAAATAAAAGGTATTTGTTGATTGGTAACCTTCACCAAATCTCCATTTCAAGATTCCTGTGTTAAAGTACAGTCAAGAAAACTACTCTCTCACAATACAAGAAACAGCTATCAGCAAGAAATGTGGGAGGGGTAAAAGTACATTAAAAAAAATAAATGGATGTAGAGCTGGGTATCTCTTAGCTTGTACATGAAAATATGCTTTTCTGTATGGCACTACCTTAGAATTCAAGGAATTTATCTCCCGCTTTTCTCCCAGATGTAAATTTTTCCATACCTCAATACTCTAAGTACAAGACCGGGAAAAGGATTATATTTATCTCACCATGTCTGTCTGGTTTATGACCTGTTTGGAAAGGAATGCAATATAAAATGCTAGGAGACAACATGGAGTAACTTTTTCTAAAAATATTCTAAAGATCATATGATTGTTCAACTAGGCGTAGAACCAACCTCAGAATTTCACCAAATAACTGTTGTGTCAAGCCTTACAACCTGTGAAGGACACACAAACTTCCTGTTACAGTTACATCCATATGATAAATGTAGGTAAATTATTTGATCTGGAACTACTGGCAGTGTTAAAAATGTGTCTGTGCTTCAGACCAAATATCAATGACCATTTGTTAGTGGCTGAAATTAAGAATTTGATAAGTGCTATACAAAAATCATGAGATCGGGAGATCAGCAATATTTCACTGCAAATGTAAAGAGTTAAAGTCATCTGTTTTCATCTCAGTAAGAATTATGTGTTTTCCTGAAGGGAGCAAGCTGTCATCCATCATATAAAAGTAACCCAATTAAAATGCGGTAATATAAAATAATACAATCTAAATCAATTGCTTCGTACAACTGAAAATATGAAGCCATGCTACTTTAGAAAAAAAACTAAATATGGTAAATCTTCATGTAGAGGAACAATTCTTTAGTTGTCTCTGAATGACAAATACATGGATTTCAAGTAAATCTGCTAATTTGCTAAAATATTTAACGCTATCATTTCTTTTTCCAGTAGAAGCCAAATTCTCATCCTCAGGTGAACCCATCTGTGAATGAAAAACCATACCCACTTAGCTCAGATCGCAATGTTTAGAAACAATGTAAGTACCTTCAAATCTACTTATAAAATACTTTATAAATGAAACAGCATAAATAATAAGTAATAGTTAATTAGCATGTTTAATGTAATAATAATTTATTTTTTTCTTCATTATTAAACTATTGTTTAAGAGGCAGAGGTATAGGATAATTTTTGCTGAGTCAAAGTGCAGTTACAGATTAACTTTTCCCAAAGAAGAGAGGTGGCTCTTTGCCAACAGTGAAGAGACTGTAGAGTAACTGCATGAACATTCAACAAGTGTTTTATGAGTAAAAGAAGCTTCAATTCAGCTTCTACTATTGTGACTTGAGTTTCCAAGAAGATATAAACCAGGATTACATACAGAGACAGCAAAACTTTCTGTAAGTATGTAAGATCCTTCAGGAAATAGCTTGACAGCACAGAAATTTTGCATGCAGAAGTGCCATAACTGTTGTGTGAAAGACCACAGAGCACTTCAGTGGTGAGAGATGTAATTTACATATGCAGGTACATATCTAACCAACCCATCAGGGGTGTTCTCAGGCTTACCTGACTGATGTATCTGGAGAACTTCCAGCTTTTCATGTGGAAACATTACAGAAAGTCAATGCTCTGCTAATACAAGTTATAAATAAATAAACCCTTGCCCTGTTTGCAAATAGGAGTATTGTCATCTCTTCACTGACATTTAGCATGCTGAATGCCGGTTATTTGCCACCAGACAGATGTCAAGAATATAAAGGAGAAAACAATAGGTGTCTTAAAATGAAATTCTTTGTTACATTCAGTATCTTACCACATTTTACTACGCTCAACCTAACTTGAGCAATAAACTTCAACAATGCCTGAAGGAAAACAACACCTGTCATTGAGTATAAGAAACCAGGGAATAAGGTGACCTTTCATACTTAGTAGTACTGTGAAAATCTACTGGCCACAGAGGATTAAACAAAATTCTTTCATTTTAAAAAGACTTCCACTTAGTTTAAGAAATTGTGATTTCTCCCCCCCAAATTCAGGTTCAAATCCAGATTTCCAAAGGAAGAACTGAGATATTCCTCTACAGGTTTTATGTTAGTGTTTTAAGTATAAAATACCTTTAAACTTCATAAATACTGTGCTGAAAAGCAGTTCAGAAAGAAGCTTTTTTTTTCTTCCCCCACTGTAAAATACAGACAATTTTCTAGACCAAGTAAATGAGTAAATATCTGCATGAAACATTTCATCCTGGTTTGGGTTAGAAGAGTTATGCCATGAGAAGAGCATAGCATTGTCACACTCAGTTCCCCATGATAACTCAGTGAGCTGAGATGACTCATTATGTCCTAAGAACACTAAAAAAAAGAGTTTATGTCATGCATTAGCATTGAGATTTTCATTTCCCATCAGTTTTCTTCACAGTTACATGTTGTTCTATTCTTACAAAATGGAAGAACCTGCATAATAATGGAAAGTCAAACCATTTTTGGCAGGCCAAAAACCACATGAGTTTCTATAAAATGTACAAGTAAACAATTTATTATCATTATTTTACAATACTGGCAAAACCAAAAGACAGAAGCTTATTAAAAACTGGATTCATTCAGAGACTTATTAAGGTGTTTTTCAAAAAGCTAGTTAGTCATCAAATTAATCTGAAGCAAAGGATAACATATAACCATGCATCCACATAATTTTGCACTAGATGCAGTACTTAGAGCAATAATGATCAAATCAAGAAATTACAGTGGGATTAAAAAGGAACCAAAAAAAGACTTTTTTTTTCCTTTGTTCACTGCCTTAGTAACCAAATTAAATTTCATTTGATCTTAACAGGCCAAAAGCTGGCAGAAGAGGATGGACAGCCACAGGTTACATTTTTGAGTCTGAAAAGTTTGACCTGTAGATTAATTTCAAATCTTCGCCGGTTTAGACACAGATATTCTTGAACACAGGATTTCACTTCTGTTTTTCCTACAGTAAAGCTAAAAGGCATGTGTAATGTTTGTTTATGCAATTAGGCAAGCCAAATTTGAATACTATGTTTTCTTTATTTGGTTTGGCATCAAAAAGGCAGATGAAATGTAATGAGAAGGAAAGCTCGGTTATATAATTCAGCAGTAAATGTTTCTAAAATTGTTTTCAATGTGAATGGCAGTAAGCTGCCTATTGTTATACATAATTTATGTCGTATACAGTGTAATGTGGTAAGTAGTTATAAAATCCCACTCCTCCTTCTACTATGATCATACATGTTTCTCACTATTGCTAGGACTAGCTTTACCCTCACCCAGGACATCACCTGCCCCAGCCACTGCACCCCTTAAATTGTCTGTACTTTGTACTTGCTTCTCTACAATCCAAAGAGTTTGAAACAGTTTCAGGGAAAATACCCTGGTTTTTTTCTGCTCCAACCTCGAGCTTTAAATGCCCTTTAGAGTCCATTGAGATTATAGCTACCTTTATTTGTCTGATAGAGTTGTGCTCCCACTCGTACTGCCTGGGAACATATATATTTTATAGATGGTTTTTGCCAGCAGTCAGTTCCTACCTGTTACTAACATTACCAGGAAGGTTCAGATACTGCAATTCTCACTACACTTTGAAAAGCTTATAGGTTCACATGCAAACTCTACTCTCAGGGCCACCACTTTTCGTCTATTCTTTCCCTAAACCCACATAGACGACAAAACATGAAAAACACATCCACCACCTTGACTGGTTGCACACCTTACAATCTAGGACATTTGAAACAGTATATTGTATTTCATAAGGCTTCATTTTTTATCCCCCTCGACTCTTCCTTCCCATGCTCCATGTGAGACAAGCAGGAACTAGCACATGAAGGCATAGTGCCTGTCTCTAAGGTATAGAAAATAACCTAAAAAAGCAATACTTCTAAGGTACAGAAAATTATTAGGCCTACTTCTGAAATACTTGTTTCTGTATGCACACAAAGATTACAGACATTATGATGTACATGACGCTGGCCACAAAAGAACTTTGATGTGTTGCATCAGCATTGGAGAATCAGAATCACAGAACTGTTGGGGTTGGAAAGGACCTCTGGAGGTCATCTAGCCCAACCCCCCTGCTTATTAAAGATTAACGACTTATATTTGTGTTAAACAAACAGAACTAATTGGGTCCTGTGAAAGATACCCTTTCCTTTATCTTCATTAACATCCTTTAATGGACATCTGAAAGTAGCACAAAGGGAGGCTATGTACATATAGAAGAATTTTTGTTATGCCAATGCCTGTTCACAATGGAAAAGGTTGGCATACTTTATAGGTAATGCATGGATTTGTGAAGGTTCAGGGTTAAAAGAAAAGCTATGACTGGCAACTTTAAACCCTGGCACCCATAAATGCTCCTTACAGACCTACTGTAGCATGAATAAGCAAATTTGCCAATTGTCTGAGAAATGAGCAATAGCATGCTAAAAACATTTTTATTCTAAATTAAGGTCTATGATTTGGTTAAGTGCAAAGATATGCATGGTATAGCTTGCAGCCAATTAAAATACTAAATGTAGAACATATCATTATCTTCACACATCTTCCCAGCAAAGACTTCTGCCAGGCTTTCCTAGACAATGGGTTCACGTACCGTGGCAGGCAGCAAGGGGCTGGCACGGAGTACACAGGGAATCAGGTAACTATCTTTTAGAGAAGACAAATAAGAAACAGTTGTTTTGTTCCAAACCCATTTCAGCAGACTTCAGGGTTTGTGTTTGAAAACCACTTAGTCAGAAGATGAACCCTGGGGGTTAAAACATGCTTAAAAAAATTTCTCCAAGTTACTAAAAACAGAAGTAGGCCAAATTCTTAGAAGACAATGGAAACGGTTTTTGTGTTAGGTGTGAACTGCAGTACCAATTTCCAACACACCATGATAAATAAACTGCCAAAAAAAAAAAAAAATTAAATATATTCGAGATCACACATTATTCATTCTTTACCTGACCTGGTTTGAAACTGGCTCTAAAAGGATTTTATGTAAACTAAAATGGTCTTGCGGAAAGATGCAATAAAATGTAATTTAAAAAAAAAAAAAGGCGGGGGGGGAGGAAAAAAAAACAACAGCCAATAATAGATGCGTTCAAAGGAGAGCGTGCTTAGCAATTGTTTATTACAAGTAAGCGCTAGGAGCGGCGGGGCCGGCAGCGCCTGCCCCCCCGCTCCGCCCCCCCGCGCTGACGGGCGGCTCTGGCGCTGCCGCCATTGGCGCAGCCGCCGCCTCCGACCGATGACAGCGGCTGACGCCAGCGCCGCTGCCGCCGGGCCCCGGGGGCTCGGCTCGGTACCAGCCCGCTGGAACACGACTTGGGAGCGCCGTGCAGGCAGCCTGCCTGGCTTTTAGAACTTTGCTAACACATTTCCCGGGGAAAATCCTTTCTCAGGTTTTCCTGCAAACCAGTGACGTGCAGGGGCTGACATACGCTTAGGGCAAATCTGTCGAACGAACCCGCGCCCTGAAGCCAATCCCTCAACTTGAATGCGATTCATTTTAAGTGAGCTTCCATAATATGTTTGATACTTTGAAAGAATCAATATTTACCCAAAGAGCAAAAGTTTTCTGGGGAAGTATTTTTGCCCCAGCTAATACTCATTAAGGCTTTAATTCCAACATCAGGAGCAAGACATGACGCAACAACTACTGATAGAATTTATAACCAAGTTAACTGCACTATATCGCAAAGAAAGTTACAGAGAAATAATTTTCAGTGAGCAAGACCATAGATGCCTGTGGTACAAAGAGGAAACAGATATTTTAATGATGATAGAGGGATTTTAATGCCATACGATTGTCTTCTGAACAGCCACATTTGAGATACTGCCATACAAAAGCATTTATTAAAGATTACTGAATTATCATATGAATGAGCATTTTTTCCTGCCTTCAGGTCACTTGAATGTATATAAATAAATAAGTTCCAGAAAAAACAACACAGTATCATAGGGGGAAAATACGTCTTCATCATTTCCTTCAAGTCAGGCTAAGAAAGAAATGGGAAGAAGTGTTCTTTTGATACAGGAACAAAATACATCTCCCTGCTCAAAAGGCTTTTATAACATAAGAACATGACCATAACAATACAATTTTTATGACTTGCCTGTTTTGTAAAGGCAAAGGAGTGACAAACTCATTTACTTCATCTCTACTATGTCTGTAAGAATTTTTCTCATAGCCTGATTAGTCCTCATTTGACATTAATGTAGGGAAAAGCATAGCATCTGGTAGTTGCCACAGTATTTTGCAAACAAACATTTTGAGTTTAACAATCTGCAATGTGTATTGATTACTCACCATATCCATGAATGCCTCCTAAAGGGGAAATTATTCACATGCATCATGTTCACAGATCTTCCAACATTAGCGTTTTCCTTGTCAGACAGATTTATCTGTTACGGTATTCATAGATGCATTCCAGAACAACTGCGTGAGCAGTTAACAGCAGGGATTATTGCAAGAATTACTGTAATCCACAAAAATAAAAATTCCCAGGATCCAAAGAAAGACTTCTCACAGGGTTTTCTAGGTACACGTCCATCCATTTATGCCTCACTTGCTATTTAAAAAACATTAACTAATCAGTATACAGAAACTGTTATGACAATGCCAACAGTTTGCCTTGATCCAAGTGCTTTGACTGTGAATTAGAGCATCTTCATATGCAGCATTTTGGACAGCTGGAAAAGGTTAGTCAAAAGATAGTTTCTTGTCATCCAAGCTAAATCAATGGTTAGGGGGAGATGTGTAACTTCGGATTGCTTTGCCATGTTCAGAAATGAATATTGCTTTTTCTTCTTTCTTAGACACATATTCATCAGTGATCACTTTAACGCAGTTTTCCTTTCTTGCAAGCCCAGGGAATAGGATGATTTTTAATAGCCATGTACAACAAACCCAAACTTCTTTCTGAATTTGATACTGTGGGTTTATTTCTTCAACTAAGAAAGAAGGAAGTATGCTTTTTCCACTCCATAGGACAGGACTACAGTTAGAGACCGTAAAGAGATATGATCATATCATGATCAAATTCATTTTTGCTGTCTAACCCCATAATAAAGCTGCCTGCTCCCTTTAAGTGAAATGACTAAGCTATCGACTCTTGCACTGCAGAACCTTGTTGTTTTGATGTTATACTGTATATAAAACCACGTGCATCAATTTGTACTGCAAAATGAAAGCAAAGCTTTAAGTCCAGTGTTACCTAAGCATTCTTTCTCTGCTGTCCTTTTTTTCCCAATTCAGCTCCCAGATAGTAGTTATCACTCCTGACGCTCTGGTAAATATCCTCGGGAAGATTCTTAAGCCCCAGCTAAATAGGACGGCGTCTATCTTGAAGCAATGCAGGCAACAGGCTCTTGCTTCCTTTTCCCTGACCAGAATCTCCAGCCCACCCCTCAGGCTCCTTGTGCCCTCCGCCAGCAGCAGCAGCTCCGGACCCCGGCGAACCCGGTGGCACTCACTCTGCAGCAGACGGGGCTCGGCTGCGGTGAAGGCTCTGCCTGGCAGCGGCGGTGCTGGCGTCACGGGGCCCTTCTAGGTGGGTTCTCCTGACACAGCGCATCCTGCCCGGCCTCTCCCACCCACGGGTGGAGGGGAGGGACGGGGCACTGGGGAACGACAGACCAGGAGAGCCTGCCTTAAAACAACCTATTTCTCTCAGGTGATGGAATGGAAAGAAAAAAAAAAAAATGCATGGAAGTGCAAAAATCCGTAGGAAAAGGTATATGTAGGAAACAGTTCACTGTGTTGATCTCTACTGAGATGTAAAAGATTTCTAGAGAAGCTTTTATATAATACTTCAGCATGCCCAGGCCATATACTGCTTGTTTGCCATTCTTTTTAAATGGCTTACCCTGTACTAAGACTTTTTAAACTTCAAACGACCCCTTGCCCTTTCTGAGAGGAAATCCTGCGGTGTGGAAGCCAGCTGCAACTTCAATGACATTAAAACCTGTGATAAAACTGTGTGTTTGATTAGGGTGTGGGTGGACTTGGGAGTAACATGATAAGATATTGCACTGCACATTTTTATAGATCCTGTTTCCTTAACCTCAGCTGTGTTGCTGTCATAGCTCTGTTCTACAATACCTCGAATTAGCCCTAGTGCAGTTGATGCCCTTCTGGAAGAATAATAAAATACTAAACTACTTGAATGTCACAATGTGTTGACAGTGAAATAGTATTTATTTCAATTCAGTAATAAAAATGGAGCCTGTACTGCTGCACATATTTGTATATTACTGTACTTTGAAGACTTGGAGCACCAAAATACAACAGATTCCAAAATTTAAAGGGGCTCTAGCATCATTTATGTCCTACTACTCTATGCAGAAGGTTGGGTTTTCGTTTTTCATTTAAATACAACTGTGATAGAAAGCGGACACTGAGAGTTACAAATAGTGAGAATGACAATTAGCCTTTTCTCACTAGCAAGTTACAAAACTTAATACATAATCGTGTTCAATAAAGATAAATATTCAGTGTAACTTTTAAAAGGACCAGGTAAGCTGTTATAACAATTATATGTTCATACTTTATGTAAAAAGCACCCTCCCACACCTCCCCCCAGTTACTTGGGGATTTTATACCAGATATATTTGAATAGAATACAGACAGAACTGTGAAAACTGCGAGGTTGTGTGATTAATCTGAATTTTAAAAAACATTACTTCTAACTAATCCTGTTGTCTATTGCTCTCTCTAGGCTAGATCCACTTATTATGAAATATTAACCACACCAAATGCTACTCAAATCTGCACCATCATTATTATTTCATATTGCACTTACCTAACTGCATACTTGCCTGATCATCCATGGGCACTGACATTTTCAACACTAGACTTAGTTAATGCCTTGTACTATCTTGAGAAAGAGCTTCTCAACACTGACCTGGCACCTAACACATTTGAAGTCCACGGATGAGTCTATTCTGCATCTATATGCCAACTTACCTGTTTTTTTGTGGTATTAAGTTTAGCACAAAGCATAGCACCCGTTTACTCAACTAACTTCATTCAGATGCAGGGTTGCAGAAGTAAAGCTGGTGTAAGTAAAGTTACTATATAGCATTTGTTGTGGTTTAGCCTGAGCCAGTAATATAACCACGACAGCTGCTCACCCACATCCTCCCTGCCTCCAACCAATGAATACAGGAGAGAATCGAAAGGGAGGGAGAAGCTCATGGACTGAGATCAACACAGTTTAGTAAAATAACAGAACAATACTAATATAATACTACTACTAATAATAATATATAAAATGGAAACCATTTAAAATAGGAGATACTCAATGCAATTCCTCACATCCTGAACAGCTAATCCTAGAGAGAGAAGAGAGAAAAAGGAAGAAAGGCCCAGAGACCTCTGCAGAGTGGCAGGATGGCAAAAGACCGAAGTAAAGAAACACTCAAACAGAACTCCACCAAGATGGAACAGGACCAAAACAGGTTTCCATCCCTGTCCGTCCCGCTCCGTACTGATTCAGTCCCTAGCCAGAAGATCCCAGGTCTCCTTAAATATGAAGCACGATGCTAATGGCATGGAATATTCTTATTGATCACTCTGGATGTCAGTCAAGGTCTGTTCCATCTACGCCCCCCTTACTTGCTGCCTCATGCCTGTGGGCAGAGACCTTAGAGGTCTTGGTTCCCAGACAACCACAATTAAAAACTTTAGCTCTGTCGCAGGGTGTTGTCTTCTTGTTCTTAAACTAAATCCAAACAATGACCTTACTAGCTATAAAAAAAAAAAGGTTTCTAACTACATGAAGGAAAATTAACTAGTTTTCAGTCAAACCAGCACAGCATTACAAAACAGTTCAGAACTCACCAGTGAATTGGAATACACAACGTATGGGCTTTCCAAAGCAGGGATAAATTAAAGCCAGAGACTTTAACCAGTAAAGAATTTTTGTTACATTTCCAGTTTAAGTTGACTTGTGAAATTCACAGAATCATGGAACCATAGTTTGGGTTGGAAGGGACCTTCAAAGGTCATCTAGTCCAACCCTATTCAATAAGCAGGGACATCTTCAACTAGATCAGGTTGCTCAGAGCCCCATCCAGCCTGGTCTTGAATGTCTCCAAGGATGGGGCATTGACCACCTCTCTGGGCAACCTGTGCCAGTGTTCCACCACCCTCATTGTAAAAAATTTCTTCCTCATGTCTAGCCTGAATCTTCCCTCTTTTAGTTTAAAACCATTAGGCCTTGTCCTGTTGCAACAGGCCCTGCTAAAAAGGCTGTCTCCGTCTTTCTTATAGGTCCCTTCTAAGTAGTGAAAAGCTGCAATAAGATCTCCCTGGAGCCCTCTACGGGCTGAACAAACCCAACTGTCTCAGTCTTTCCTGATAGAAGTGTTCCATCTCCCTGATCACTTTTGTGGCCTCCTCTGGACTGTCCGTGTCTGCACTGAGGGCTCCAAAGCTGGATGCAGGAGTCCAGGTGGGGTCTCACCAGAGCAGAGCAGAGGGACAGAATCACCACTCTCGACCTGCTGGCCATGCTCCTTTTGATGCAGCCCAAGATGCAATTGGCCTTTTGGGTTGCAAGTGCACGTTGCTGGCTCATGACCAGTCTTTCATCCACCAGTACTCCCAAGTCCTTCTCCGAAGGGCTGCTCTCAGTCCCTTCATCCCCCAACCTGTATTGGTACCAGGGGTTGCCCCGATCCAGGTGCAGGACCTTGCCCTTTTCCTTGTTGAATCTGATGAGGTTTGCCTGGGCCCACTTCTTGAGCTTGTCTCCATCCCTCTGGATGGCATCCTGTCCCTCAGGCATGTCATATGCATCACTCAGCTTGGTGTCATGCACAGACCTGCTGAGAGTGCATTTGATCTCACTGTCTATGTCACTGATGAAGATATTAAATAGTACTGGTCCCAGTATGGACCCCTGAGGAACACCACTTGTTACCAGTGTCCATTGAGACATTGTGCCATTCTTCCCATTTGAGCTTATAATATTTTGCTAATCAGTTCACCTTGAAAAAAAATACAACAGCTAAAATATTTAGTGACATTAACTTTAGTGACATTACTTTTTTTGACCGGATGAGCATTTTAGTATGTCAGTTCCACCTCAGGTTTACCAAGTTCTTTGAAAAAGTAGCTCAAGCATAATTCATGGGGAACACAAAACAAAACAAACCAAAACACCATAACAACAAAACAAGACAAAAAAAACCCACAAAACAAAACAAAACACCAAAACACATTTTGCTTTTAGTGTTTTACTCCTTGGTTCTGCTACCAGGACTGTGCCCTGACTATTAGAATTTAGGCCATAGGAAGATTGAGTGCATATTCCCCATTTGAGCAGAATCTAAGCTAGGCATAAAAGAAGCTGGAGAAAGATAGAGACAGAAAGAGGAGTCTGCAAGTGATAACAGCTCTTCCCTGAGATGGAAGAATCCCAGATTCCAGTCCCTTCTACAAAGTCTAATTGGGAATTTTCCAGTAAAATCAACTAGGTAATGGACAAAGTGTGTTTGTAGCAGGAGCCAGATTATCTGGAAGCACTTCTTGCTTCCAAATAAATAGTCACATTGGACTATAGAATGAGAATCTGTCCTCTTTGTCTCTCTTACTAGTCTTGGGAGTCTTGCATTTCTGACTACCTACTGAAACATCCAAACAGGGAGGACTGAATAATATGTCCAATAAATCTTGTTTTTAATCAGCCTATTAACATTACAAAATTGCGAACACTTTTCTGTTCTGTTCTTTGGGGTTAGGAGAACCAAAGAGAGGATTATTTGCATCCCCATTTCTTAATTTCCACATAATCTTTCTCCACAGCACGCTGCTTTTCAGTTAGTAGTGATATCAGAAAATTAATGTAGGAATTGACTAAGGTCTATGTCTGTTAAACTGAAGTTTTATAAGGTATTTTCTTTGCCTCTTTTCATAGCTGAAAATGCACTAGCAGATACCAAAGGAAGAGTTTACCTTGTGACATTTCTGGTCATGATCATAGAAAGAATAGTTTGAGTTAGAAGAGACCTTTAAAGGTCATCTAGTACACCCCCCCCTGCCATAAGCAGGGACATTTTCAACTAGATCAGGTTGCTCAGAGCCCCATCCAACCTGACCTTGAATGTTTCCAGGGATGGGACATCTACCACCTCTCTGGGCAACCTTTTCCTGTGTTTCAACATCCTCGTAGTAAAAAATTTATTCCTTACACCCAGTCTATAGCTACCATATTTTAGTTTAGAGCCATTACCCATGTCCTGTCACTACAGGCCCTACTACGTGATGATAATGCTAAGAGAGAGAACAACTGCTGTTCTACCAGGGTCAGATTTTTAATATAAAAATCAACGAAAATAATGAAAATACATCATATAAACCATACAGGTCATGACAAACAAACTGCACTGGGGACATATAGGGCTACCATTTGTATGCTAAGAATGAGTACAAATTTTCTGAAGATATCAGTTTAACTTAGTCTTTTGTTTTTTACAAAAAGGGGAATAAAAAGTCATTGAATTAAATATTTTTGTGACAATACAATAACACACAGGACATAACATATATCTAAAAAGTAAAGCTAGTGCTTAAAGAAATGCTGAAAATCTAGGTCTTAATAAGTACACAGAATTCATCAAAGTCGCTGCTAAATTGTGATAATAGTGGTAGCTTTTTTGAGGCAGTATGCAAGATGAGATGGTGACTTCAACCAGTAGACTCTGGGTAAGTATCAACGAAAAAAAAAACTTATAAAACTTGGTAATTATATCAAAAGTCTCAAAATGCGCTGCAAGAAGTGAATGGTTCTGGAGCCTGAAATACGCTATCAGTGATAAGAAGGGTTCATTGAGATCAAGTCTGAGATATGTGATATAAGCTAATGGAAGAAATATATTGCTAACACATATATTATGCAGATAGTTAATTTCAACTTTCGGGAAGAAGGCTGAAATAAAAATTATTGTAAAGAAAAAGAAGGCAAATTGTAGCATTTTTACATGCATTTTTTTAAAACCAGTAAAGAGATTACGTAAGACAGAAGGATTAGTTATTATTTATAATAACTATTATTACTTATTATTTATAAATTCTCCATGAAAACCATATAGATTAAAAAAATCAACTCAGTTAATGAAGTGGTAAGAAGTGCATCCCACTGTACACAGTTAAGGGAAATCGTCCAAGTGATAGGTCTTTAGTCATACAAATTTTTAGGTCTGCATAAGTTAGTTTCAATAGTAGCAGCATAGAAAGTAAAGGCACAAATTCATTTCAGCAGAATCCTCGAGTGAGCAGATAAGCCAGATAAACTGCTTACCACATTTTAGACTGCTTTACTCACAGACAGGAGTTATATGAGTGTATGTCAAGCCAAGTAACTTGCTTTTTGTCCTGTCTGCTTCCTCTACCATCCATCCTGCGTGGAAATTAGTGCACTATTGGACCCCTTTCTGTCCAGATAACAGTAGGTTTACTTGTCACTATTCTTCCTATACTGTTTTGTTGCAACCTTACAGGCCTTCCACCTTCAGACATCTTCATGACAAACCATAAGGCAAGCAACACACATTTTGGTGTCATGCTATACACACACCATCCCAGTGGGCACTGACAGAGCCTCACATGATTTCAGACACTTCAGACTGAAAAATTGCAGAGAAAAATTGTTTCTCTTTACCCAGAGGTCTAAATGAGTTCTATGCAGTCTGGATACAACCCACTCCACATAACTTGCCCTCACGGCTTGAGAGCTTAAAGCCATAATTATATCATTGAAATCAATACTAAAAAAAGAGAAACTTTAAAAAAATTATTGTTCACTTTTGAACAACAATCGTGAATTAGTTAATGGTGCTAAGAGATTGTGGCTATCCTTCAAGAAGAAAAAGAGCTTAGTTGTCAAGTATATTTTTGTTCTGAAAATTATGTGCTCAACTCTAAATGTAATTTGAACAGAATGTTCTCCATCCAAGCCTCAGCTCTTTCGGAAGTCCAAAGAATCTTTGGGTCAAGAACTTTGAAAAATTAATATTTTATGAGACTTCTATTAAGTTCTTAGCTTGTTCCATCTCTCTTTTTTTCCCTTCAATTAGAGCAAGGTATGGTTTCAGGTAATCTCATTCTAAAATATAAGTTCTGGTCAGTTGTGTAAAAAATAATTATTGTTCCTCATCTCACTTCCTAAACTTCAGTTCTCACTATGCTTTTCTGTGCTATGTATTTGTTATAATTGACACAAAAAGATAAGTTGCATAGATTTAAACTGGAATAGATGGTGTGGTGTGGAAAGAAATGCCAGTACATCTCAGGGAGATTAAACTACATTTTTGTCTCATTTGAAGAGAAGTAGTCCTGCTCTCCTTGGTACTACTGGTTGCTGATGCCTGAAGACAAATAACTGTCCTGCATCACAATCTGTGTCCTTAGATTAGGCAGCACTGCTTATGTTGACAGACTCATCTATTCCTTGTTGCATAAGATATGGTTCAGATTCCTTAATTCCACAAATATAAACAGAAACTTTACGTGTATGCAAAAGAAATGCAAATAGGAACTGCAGATCATTGTTCTCTCTTTTCCCATTTGACCCAATTCCCTGCCCACCTATTGACCCACAAATCTCCTTTTTCTTAAGAAAAGCAGAAAGAAGCAACCAGTCTAGTTGCTGACAGAATAGAGATTAAACATATTAAAATGGAGATTAGTTTAAGCTCATATTCATCAAGTCATTTTGCCTCCTATGTCCTAGCTATCTTATTTATAGTCAGAAGTAGAGCATGAGCTCTCTGTAAGGAGTCTTATTATTCAAGTCATTGCTACGAAATATGTAGCTGGCACCACATTAGCAGTTTGGATGTATACCTGCTGTAAAACAGGAAGTGACTTCTGGTAACCACAAATCCTAAAATTTTACTTCTGTAAAAATATTATGTATGACTGAAATTCCCAGAAATGGTTTAGCAGAAGTTAAGGAAACCAATTGTCTGTTTTTCCCACTGCAAAACTGAAACATTGAGAACACAATGACAGTGGGTTTTTTATTTATACAGTTGTAACAAACTCAAGTCAGATTAAAAATGCTTCCAATAAATAGTCATGATCTGTAATATGGAGCACCTGCCCTGAACCGTGGCTGTTCAGGTCTCTGGCTGCAGGGAGTGCCAGAGCCTGCTGCTGCTGGGGGAGGGAGGCAGCATTCCACCTGCGGGAGGTGTGAGCAGGTGCAAGATCTGCTAGGCATGGTGGTGGAACCTAAGGAGGAGGTCGAAGGACTGAGGACCATCAGGGAGTGTGTCGGGCAGAGAGGGGAGACCTGAGACAGCCCCTGCCGTATTGCTGTAGGGCAGAAGCAGGGGACCAAAAAGATGAGGAGGGTTGGAAGCAAGTTCCAGTTCGGCGTCACAGACAACATCCCTCCCTACCTGCTTTGCTTCCCCAGGTGCCCCCCTGTAATAGGTTTGGGGCCCTGGATCTTGAAGGAGAGGTAGATGAGGACGTGGTGCAAGGCCCGCTTGCAAGGTCACATAGGAAGAGGTGGTTGACTCTACAGCTCAAGACTGACTCTGATATGAAAGAAAGAAAGGTAATTATAGTAGGCAATTCCCTTCTGAGAGGGACAGAGGGCCCAATATGCAGAGTTGATCCTCATCATAGGGAAGTTTGTAGTCTACTCGGAGCCCGGATCAGGGATATCACCAGGGCACCTCCCAGCCTGGTGCACTTGACAGATTACTACCCCCTGCTGATCTTCCAGACAGGTGGGGAGGAAGCTGCATCCTGTAGTCTGAGGGGAATGAAGGAAGATTTCAAGGCCTTGGGGTGGTTGGTGAAAGACTCTGGGGCGCAAGTGATTTTCTCTTTTCTCCTTCCATTCTTGGGTGACAACATGGGGTGGGATGGAATAGAAGAATTCAGTCCATAAATGATTGGCTACAAGACTGGTGCTACAGGCAGGGATTTGGATTCTTTGATAATGGCTGGTTTTATAAGACACCAGTCCAAACAGTGATACGTGGGAAAGGTCTTTCTCACAGGGGCAAAAGGGTGCTGGGGCAGGAATTAGCAGGGTTCATGTGAAGAGCTTTAAACTAGATTCGAAGGGGGATGGGGCTGTAGCTGGGCTTGCACCAGTGGGGCAGCACTGTAGAATTGATGAAGACCGGGAGGCCTCCCATCCCCCTAGGGTGAGATAGGTGTGCTCAGCTCGCTCCCTGAAGTGCCTGTACACCAACGCACGCAGCATGGGGAATAAGCAGGAGGAGTTAGAAACCTGCGTTCGGTCAGGAGATTATGATCTGGTGGCAATTACACAGACATGGTGGGACAGCTCACATGGCTGGAATGTGATCATGGATGGCTGTGTCCTTCTCAGGAAAGACAGGCCAGCAAGGCATGGTGGTGGAGTTGCTCTTTACGTGAGAGAGCAACTATGAGGTATTGAGTACTGTCCAGGGGTGGGTGAGGAGCGAGTTGAGAGTCTGTGGGTGAGAACCAAGGGGCAGGTTGGCAGGGGTGATACTGTTGTGGGTGTCTACTACAGGCCACCAGATCAGGGTGAGGAAGCTGACGAGGCCTTCTACGGGCAGCTGAGCGCGGCCTCTCAATTACAGGACCTGGTTGTCGTGATGGATTTTAACTACCCTGATGTTTGCTGGAAGGACTATTCAGTCAGCCATCCACAGTCCAGGAGGTTCCTCCAGTGCATTGATGACAATAACTTCCTGATGCAAATGGTGGATGAGCCACCTAGGAGAGGAGTGCTGCTGGATCTCATCCTCACTAACAAAAAGGGTCTGGTTGAAGCAGTAAAGGTTGAGGGCTGCCTTGGCTGCTGCGACCATGAGATGGTGGAGGTCAGGATCTCATGAGGCAGGAACAGAATAGCAAGCAGAATCGCAGCCCTGGACTTCAGTAGGGCCAACTTTGGACTTTTCAAGCAATTGCTAGGGGAAATCCCATGGGAAAGGGTACTTGAAGGTAAAGGGGCCCAAGACAGTTGGTTAGTATTCAGGGACTGCTTCTTCCAAGCTCAAGGTCAGAGCATACCAACACGTCAAGGAAGGGAGCCAGGAGATCTGCTGGTTAAACAGGGAACTGCTGGGCAAACTCAAATGGAAGGAGAGGCTGGCCACTTGGGAAGAATGTAAGGCTGTTGTCAGAGGATGCAGGGAGGCAACTAGGAAAGCTAAGGCCTCCTTAGAGTTAAACCTGGCAAGAGGGGTCAAGGACAGCAGAAAAAGCTTCTTCAAATACATGGCAGATAAAACTAACACTAGAGGCAATGTAGGCCCACTGATGGATGAGGTGGGTGCCCTGGTGACAGAAGATACAGAGAAGGCAGAGTTACTGAATGCCTTCTTTGTCTCTGTCTGCTCTGCTGGTGGCTGTCCTGAGGAGCCCCGTACCCCTGAGGCCCCAGAGGAAGGCAGGACAATGGAGGAATCTATGTTGGTTGATGAGGACTGGGTTAGGGACCAATTAAGCGATCTGGACATCCATAAATCCATGTGTCAAGATGGGATGCACCCGCACGTGCTGAGGGAGCTGGCTGAAGTCATTGCTAGACCACTCTCCATCATCTTTACTAAGTTGTGGGGAACGGGAGAAGTGCCTGAGGATGGGAGGAAAGCAAATGTCACTCCAGTCTTCAAAAAGGGCAAGAAGGAGGACCCGGGTAGCTATAGACCAGTCAGCCTCACCTCCATCCCTGGAAAGGTGATGGAATGACTTATGCTTGGTGCCATCTCAAGGCGTATCAAGGATAAGAAGGTCATTAGGGGCAGTCAACTTGGCTTCACCAAGGGAAAGTCACGCTTAACCAACCTCATAGCCTTTTATGAGGACATAACGAGGTGGATAGATGATGGCAAAGAAGTGGAGGTCGTCTATCTTGATTTCAGTAAAGCATTTGACACAGTCTCCCACAGCATCCTTGCAGCTAAGCTGAGGAAGTGTGGTCTGGACAATTGGGTAGTGAGGTGGACTGTGAACTGGCTGAAGAAAGAAGCCAGAGAGTTGCAGTCAATGGGGCAGAGTCTAGTTGGAGGCCTGTATCTAGTGGAGTCCCTCAAGGGTCAGTACTGGGATCAGTACTATTCAATATATTCATCAATGACTTGGATGAGGGAGTAGAGTGCACTGTCAGCAAGTTTGCTGATGACACCAAGCTGGGAGGAGTGGCTGACATGCCAGAAGGCTGTGCTGCCATCCAGCGAGACCTAGACAGGCTGGAGAGTTGGGCAGGGAAAAATTTAATGAAATATAACAAGGGAAAATGTAGAGTCTTGCATCTGGGCAAGAACAACCCCAGGTTCCAGTATAAGTTGGGGAATGACCTATTAGAGAGCAGTGTGGGGGAAAGGGACCTGGGGGTCCTGGTGGACAGCAGGATGACCATGAGCCAGCACTGTGCCCTTGTGGCCAAGAAGGCCAATGGCATCCTGGGGTGTATTAAAAGAGGGGCGGTTAGTAGGTCGAGAGAGGTTCTCCTCCCCCTCTACTCCGCCCTGGTGAGACCACATCTGGAATATTGTGTCCAGTTCTGGGCTCCTCAGTTCAAGAAGGACAGGGAACTGCTGGAGAGAGTCCAGCGCAGGGCCACGAAGATGATTAAGGGAGTGGAGCATCTCCCTTATGCGGAAAGGCTCAGGTAGCTGGGGCTCTTTAGCTTGGAGAAGAGGAGACTGAGGGGTGACCTCATCAATGTTTATAAATATATAAAGGGTGGGAGTCAAGAGGATGGAGCCAGGCTCTTTTCGGTGACAACCAACGATAGGACAAGGGGCAATGGGTACAAACTGGAACACAGGAGGTTCCACTTAAATATGAGCAGAAACTTCTTCACAGTGAGGTTGACTGGAACACTGGAACAGGCTGCCCAGGGAGGTTGTGGAGTCTCCTTCTCTGGAGACATTCAAAACCTGCCTGGATGCATTCCTGTGTAACCTCATCTAGGTTTTCTTGCTCCGGCAAGGGGACTGGACAAGACGATCTTTCGAGGTCCCTTCCTATCCCTAACATTCTGTGATTCTGTGAGTATTGTGTATTATTTTTAGTCATACTCTATTTCAAATATAACATAGTCCAGAGTACTTGAATCTTAAATGACAAGTTGGAATAAAATCTTACATGTTCATACTTAAAAAAAACCCAGAGTAATGCAATGTATTCCAGTAAATATTAGTTACTGTAGCATGATATAATATTAAATTCATTCTGGAGGAAGAAGCTTAAAGTGAAACAAAGCATATGATTTAAGATAATTGTATTTGTTTAAGTACTTTGTGTTCAATTTAATAAGTGATGCTAAAATAGGGATTATATATTTTGCTCACAAGTTTATCTGATAAAACTGGTTTGATTTTCAGTTATTTTCTCCCAAACATGCGTACACTAACAATGTTGTGAAGTGGCATGTGAGCCTGCAAGATGGAGTTAACAGAATGGTGCTTGCTTTTTTAAATCATGAAGTGTGCTTTTACTATGCACACTGGAAACTCCGTATCAGCTTTACCTTCTCTATGGGATTGGGGAGAAAAGATAGCCTACAGGGTTTTTCAAAAAGATGGACTCAATTTCAAAGATATAGTGATTTTTTGAACACCCTGTATAACATGTTTGGGCTTTTGCCTGGCATAAAAAACAACACCCCCCTCCCTCCAACAATAACAAAAAACAAAACCAAAAACCACAAACCCACAAACAAACAAAAAACCCAAACCAAACAAAAGCAAACCACAAACCAAAACCAAAACCAAGCAAACGAACAAAAGCAACAACACCACCACCAAAAAAACCCAACCAACCAAACCTTTTTTACCTCCTTACATCCGGCAAAGTTTGCATTTCACTTGCTACTAATTTGCATATTACCTTAGTGAGGATGGCTTTTTTCTATATTCCTGAGCATTAAATGTATTCTGAACATAATTATATTTTGTAAAAGGAATTATAGCTACCTGAATTGAGCAATGCAGAAATTATTTACAAAAGGAAACGGAGAAAGACTCTTCACTGACAATTCCTGTGGAATCTTATTTAGACATACTACTTCTGACACTTTCCTGTCTAGATGGTATCTTCTCTCGGGTGGGAAAGGGGAGGTGGTAGAATTGGACACATGAAAAATAAGGGACAGTGCTTTGAGAGCTTTTATCTTGAAATGTCATTTCTCCTAACACATCTTATTTTTCTATCAAGTACACTTTTCTGTTGTCCTCAAGTAGAAAGTTCAGTCAACTAAATTTCACTGTATGATTTGTAATACAGTTTATAACATTTAAATTATCTTTTTAATGATCTCAGAAAAACTTTGTAAAGCTTTCAGTTGTAGATCACCCTATTAGAATCATAAATGAGCAGATTTCTGTTTCATCTGGAGCTGCTTATTCATGGAAAATATTTCTGGTTACTTCTGAGATGAAGTAATTGAATAGACATATTGCAATTCTTTTGTTTTTAAGAAATTGAAGAGGAAATTTAGACTATTTTCCATTTGAGGATTTCTGAAATGTCTCCAGACACCTTAATTAATTTTGCAATACCATATCTCTGTATTAAACAATCTAGATACTCCAGCTTTCTGTCAGATTAGAACCTTTGATATAGTTTTTCTCAGAAAAAAAAATAAAAAACATAACCACAATAGTATTTTTTTCCAAAATCAGAGTATCAAGTCAGATATTTGAGAGCTAATGTACACTAATGAAAGAAAACCTTTTTTATTTGCCCTGATTTGCCCTGTTCTTGTTGGTTTTAATTTTATTTATTAGTAAAGAATTTCTGTCTGTTTGTAACTTAGTCATCGATAAAAGTATTATGTCAAAACCTTCAGGGCCTGCAAAATCAAATAATTTGAATATTGAGATTATGTCATAAAAAGGGTTAGCAACTATGAACTTAATATAAGCAGTGTTGAGTCACTGAACTTGTCTTTCCCTTGCGTTCAGATTGTCCTCATTGACATCAACTGACTTTCTATTTTCTTTCATATTTTCAAAAAGTTTCAGGAGTTAGAATCATAGAATCATTCTGTTTGGAAGAGACCCTCAAGATCATCGACTCCAACCATAACCAAACTCACACTAAAACATGTCCCTAAGAACCTCATCTAAACACCTTTTAAACACCTGCAGGGATGGCAACCTCACCATTTCCCTGGGCAGCCTGTTCCAATGCCTGACAACCCTTTCTGTGAAGAATTTTTTCCTAAATCCAAACTAAACCTCCTGTGGCACAACTTGAGGCCATTTCCTCTTGTCCTATCACTTGCTACTTGGCAGAAGAAACCAACACCCTCCATGCTACAACCTCCTTTCAGGGAGTTGTAGACAGCGATAAGGTCTCCCCTCAGCCTCCTTTTCTCCAGGCTAAACAGCCCCAGTTCCCTCAGCCGCTCCTCAGGAGACTTGTGCTCCAGGCCCCTCATCAGCTTTGTCACCCTCCTCTGAACTCTCTTTAGTACCTCAATGTCTTTCTTGTAGTGGGGGGCCCAAAAGTGAACACAGGATTCAAGGTGTGGCCTCACCAGCACCAAGTACAGTGGAATGATCACTTCCTTAATCCTGTTGGCCACACTATTCCTGATACAAGCCAGGATGCTGTTGGCCTTTTTGGACACCTGGGCACACTGCTGGCTCATGTTCAGCCGCTGTCAACCAACACCTCAGATCCCTCTCTGCCAGGCAGCTTTCCAGCCACTCTTCCCCGAGCCTGTAGCACTACATGGTGTTATTGTGACCCAAGTGCAGGACCCAGAACTTGGCCTTGTTGAACCTCATATACTTGGCCTCAGCCCACTGATCCAGCCAGTCCAGATCTGTCTGTAGACACTTCCTACCCTCCAGCAGATTAACACTCCCACCCAATTTGATGTCATCTGCAAACTTGCTAAGGGTGCACTCAATCCCCTTATCCAGATCATTGATAAAGATGTTAAACAAAACTGGCCCCAGTACTGAGCCCTGGGGAACACCACTAATGACTGGCCACCCACTGGATTTAACTCCATTCACCACAACTACTTGGCCCCACCCATCCAGCCAGTGCTTTGCCCAGTGAAGAGTACACCCATCCAGGCCATGAGCTGCCAGCTTCTCCAGGAGAATGTTGTGGGGTATGGTGTCAAAGGCTTTACTGAAGTCTAAGTACACAACATCCACAGCCGTTCGCTCATCCACTAAGTGGGTCACCTTGTCATAGAAGGAAATCAGGTTGGTCAAGCAGGACCTGCCTTTCATAAAGCTGTGCTGACTTAAAACTTCTAAGTATTACATTCCCTGCTACCGAACTAGTCCAGGGTCCTGTTACCTGATTCTTCTCTATAGTGATAGTTTCCTAACATTGAGTGATATAACAGTGCATTCCTACTTTTTTTTTTTAAAGAAAACCATGAATAAAAGTACTAAGTGAAATCCAGGAACTCTAGTAGCATTTTACTTGGGAAATAGTACTTACCTCTGACAGTCCTTTGTTTTCTTCTCTATTACTAGCTCCTCATCTGCCTTAAAATTATTTTACGAATGCCCACGTTTTCGATTTTAAATAGTAATTTCTCAAGTGATGTCATAACAGAGTTCATCTACATGAGTCCACCTACTATTTTGTCTGGAAAATAAGATTGCTGAGAGCAAATTAATTTAGCAAGCACATACTGATTTTATCTAATTTTCTGTTTTTCTTCATGTCTATTAATATGGGTCTTCAAGCCTTTGTTTTTTTTCTAAGGAAAAAACAAGGGGAAAAAAAGAAAAAAGAAAAAGGCAGTGGTGCCTGTCTAGATCACTTCCAGTCTCTTTAAATACAAGTAACACATTTACTATTGTACTAATCCTGATTTTATAATCTTATTAACAATCCCTACTATGAGACTGAGATTTCCTGTACCAGTTGTTTCAAAGTTCTTGAACAAAGATCACCCAGTCCCCATAGCTTAAGAGCATTAATGCCTGAGGTTTGCTTCTATATCAATTGTAGCAATTCAGATTTACATACCTTTGTTCCTGTTTTCTGTCATGCCTCTCCTGATGCTGAAAATAATTTTCCTAATTAAAACTAAGACAATAGAAGGTATTACTCCATTTCCTGTAATTCTAAAACCAACTCTACAGCACAACTTTATGTTGTTTCTTCTCTTTATTTACATTGCTTTTAAAGTTTATGCACCTGTTGTTTTCTGTAGGTTCATTGAGTATCTGATAAAGAAATCAATCAGATTTATCCGCATATAATCATATAATGTCCTGAGTTGGAAGAGACACACAAGGATCATCAAGTCCAGCTCCTGTCCCTGCATATGACAATTACACAGTTCACTCCATGTGTCTGAGATCATTGTCCAGTCTCTTCTTGAACACTGTCAGGTTTGAGTCCATGACACCTCCCTGGGGAGCCTGTTCCAGTGCTTCACCACCCTCTGGGTGAAGAACCTTTTCCTAGTATCCAACATAAATCTCCCCTGGCACGTCTTCCTGCCATTCCCTCAGGTCCTATCATTGGTCACCAGAGAGAAGAGATCAGCGCCTGCCCCTCCTCCTCCCATTGTGAGGAAGCTGTAGACCGTGATGAGGTCTCCTCTTAGTCTCCTCCAGGCTGAACAAACCAAGTGACTTTAGCCACTCCTCATACAGCTTCCCCTCTAAACCCTTCAGTGACCTCGTAGCCCTCTTCTGGACACTCTCCAGTAGCTTAGTATCCTTTTTACACTGTGGCTTCCAGAACTGCACCCAGTGCTCCAGCTGAGGCCGCACCAGTGCAGAGCAGAGCGGGACAATCACCTCCCTGCCCGGCTGGCCATGCTGTGCTGGATGCACCCAGGACATGGTTGCCCTCTTGGCTACCAGGGCACACTGCTGGCTCATGTTCAACTTGCTGTCAGTCAGAACCCCCAGGTCACTCTCCACAGAGCTGCTTTCCAGCATCTCGTCCCCAAGTCTGTATGTACAGCCAGGGTTGCTGTGTCCCAGGTGCCAAATACAGCACTTGCCCTTGTCAAACTTCATGCAGTTGGTGATTGCCCAGTTCTCCAATCTGTCCAGATCCCTCTGCAGGGCCTCTCTGCCCTCAAGAGTGTCAACAGCTCCTCACAATTTTGTGTCATCAGCAAACTTACTTAGTATTCCCTCAAGTCCTGTGTCCAAGTCATGTATGAAGACATTGAAGAGCACTGGCCCTAAGATGGATCCCTGCAGAACCCCGCTGGTCACTGGTCACCAGCCCGACATAACCCCATTTACTAGAACCCTTTGAGCCCGGCCCGTCAGCCAATTGCTCACCCACTGCACTGTGTGTTTACCCAGCTGTGTGCTGGAGATCTTGTCCAGGAGGATACTGTGAGAGACAGTATCAAAGGCTTTACTGAAATCCAAAAAGATCACATTGACAGGTTTCCCTTGGTCAACTAGTTGGATAACCTTGTCATAGAAATAAATTAATTTTGTTAAGCAAGACTTTCCCCTCATGAACCCATGCTGGCTTAGACCAATAACTGTGTTGTCTTTCAGGTGTTTTTCAATAACCCCCAGAATAATCTTCACCATAAATTTGCCAGGCACAGAACTGAGATTGACAGGCATGTGGTTTCCAGGGTCATCCCTGTTGCCTTTCTTGAATATTGGTACAACATTTCCCAGTTTCCAGTCAACTGGGACCTCTGAAGTTTCCCAAGAAAGTTGAAAAATCCACACAAGTTCAGGATTTCCTCTCAGACTATCCAGTCCTTACATAGTTTACAGATTTTTTTATGCAACAGAAACATGGGAAATTTAAGTTTCTCATAATATCATAATTCCCAGTACTATTTTTTTAATAAAGTTGTGACATTTCTAACCAAATCCAAGCAGTCTTGCAGAAGAGCCCCTTCTACCATGTAACATTCACCCAAAACAATTCTTTTGCATCTATGAAATACCTCCCATTTCATTTCCAGTAACTTTTTTTTTCAATTCATAGCACTGTAATTCCCCTCCCCCTCCCAGTGGATGTGCAGATCTCATAGAGTTAATTCCTGCAAACTGACATTGAAGTTATTTTCTAATTGCCTTTCACAAATACCTTTAGAACCAGTTCACCAACCCCCAGGAGTCTGCAGAGCGCGTGTATGATGCACATGCACAAAATGCACAATGCCGTCATCCTACCTTTACACACGTTCTATGAATAACATTTTGTTAATTGGTAGGACAGGAATTATCATGGCAATTACCTTTTGTACACAAATACACTCTTTTTTTTGGCCCAATGTGCACAAAACGTGAATGTGTAATTGAGTATTACTGTCTGGCAATTTCTAGCATTAAGTAAGTGACAACTTATATTCTGACAAAAATACATATATTTGAAACTTGAATTAGAGTACAAAAACTAAAACTCACCATTAAAAAGACATTGCAGCCAGCGTCTACTTCATAAGTAAAAAGTGGTTAAGCACTAACCACTAACCTTCTCTATTTTCTCAGAATTTAGGGAAACCACAATATTTAAATTGCTAAGTGCCCAAATGAAAGCTAATTCAGATAGCAGTTCTGTCTCGCAGCTGCAGATGATAGGAATAAACTCGACCCTTCATAGTATTAAGAGATTCTTGCTGTCCCAGGAATAGTACACAGAGGTGCTCTAATTTATACTGCTGGATTAAAATTTTGTTGTTTGTGCATATGTAGCTGGAATGCATATGGACAAGCATTCAGCAATAAGTATAGAGCATTTTATAGTAATGCAGAACCACAGATGCTTAGGGTAAATAAGAAACATAAAATTGACAAGATCTTTATCTTAAATGGCTTATAGTCCTAAATTAAGTAGAAAATAGTGGGAAATTATTATTCATTACATAGAGAAGTGGACTAAAATGTTCTTAACAGAAGGAGAATAATAAGATGATTATGAAGTACTTAATGGGATTTATTAAATGACTATGGGCCAACATTCCCTGTATACAAAGCCATTCTTGATATTTTTTTTTTTTATTTAGACAAGTACAATAAAGAACAAACATGTGACTAAGTAGCAAACCTCTCTAGTTTGTAGATTGAAGTACAAATTTGCGTGAGTTTACAGCAGCTAAAGACTGAAGTCCAAATCCTACTGCATTTACATCACTGAAAGTGCTGAGTAACTCAAGGCCATCCATGGTGTTTACCACTAGCAGTGTAATGGCGAACAAACTGAGAAGGCCTGAGAAGCCTCACTGATTATTTCCTCAAATACATATAACGCGAGAAATGTTGTGGGGGGAAGACCTCCATATCTCAGACTGTGAAAAGTATAATGCCTGGAAACTGGAGAATCAGCTTTTATGAAGCACACAAAACATAAAACCACACCATTTTTCCTATATGCTCCCAATGTTTTTGAAGGCTCCTGAAGTGAGTACCTCTGATAAGCCCTCTTATGACTAGCTACTAAAACATGGGAAGTTGTCATGACATAATTTGGTCTTCTTTTGTTTTGACAACATAACTCATGAGAAACATGGAAACTTTTTAGCACTGCAGAAAGCCAAGGCAGCACAGTTTGAAATAGACAATACTTATCTGGCATGATATGCCTGGGCCACAGTGACTGTACTGATCTTTTTATTTATCCAAAACTACACATATTAAAATATTCATAGTCTATTTGCATGTAGATAAAAGCTAAGAAGGCTTATTAGAAAGATTAATCAAGAAAATGGATATATTTGAAAGTTATTTTTCCCTAAATGTTCATTTTCCAGATTTCTTCTTTTAACTAAAGTTACTAGAATGCTATTGTTTCCTGATAGTCTTATAAGTAGCCACAGCTCCTCTAAAAACAAGTTTTAAAAGCTCTTACTTTTATCTGCCTTCATCTGAAATTTTCCAACAAAGTTGTATATGGGATAAATTAGCTAAATAACAGAGAAAAAGAGCATGCTTTCAAAGTCTGTTTTGCTCATGTTCCCTTTTTTCAAAAATATGCAGGTGATTGTTGATAAAAAAAAATATCTGTCGAATACTTTTTCCTTATAAAGTGATACCCGTAGCACGTATTTCCTGGAGTCATTTGAAAAGATTCTGGTTTTTTCACTCGGTAGTTTGAAAGCTTGTGTATATGAAGACACAAAACAGATGTTTATTAGTAATCATACACCGATTTTTTGAGTAAATGACATTGTGCTTAAAGGATGATGGCAGCCTTGACCTTTTGGTACTTAAAAGGGGCCTATAAGAAGGATGGGGACAGATTTTGCAGCAGGGCCTGTTACAATAGGACAAGGGCTAATGGTTTTAAACTAAAAGAGGGGAGATTCGGGCTAGACATGAGGAAGAAATATTTTACAATGAGGGTGGTGAAACACTGGCACAGGTTGCCCAGAGAGGTGGTAGATGCCCCATCCCTGGCGATATCCAAGGCTAGGCTGGATGGGGCTCTGAGCAACCTGATCTAGTTGAAGATGTCCCTGCTCATGGCAGGGAGGTTGGACTAGATGAGCTTTGAAGGTCCCTTCCAACCCAAACTATTCTATGATTCTCTGATATGTTTACATTCACAAATATTCTCCCTCAGTTAATGTAGGTAACTGGGCACACTACTCTCTACAGACTGATAATAAAGCTATACAGATAATTTCTTAATATTCTCATGATTTGCATTTTAAAATAATGAAACGCTGCTCTGTGCCCAAGGTATTTCTTGTGTCGATTAGGTAGATAACTCATTGTGGAAATGATCTTAAATATAAGACAGAAGTGTAATAAATGTGACTAATAGCTTTCTATTAAAATACCAAGCCAAAACTGACAAGCTACTGAATGATTTTTTCACAAAATACTGTTTTAGGTTGCCAACTAAATAAAACTGTTATCAAAATGCAATATATCTATACAAATAAAGCCTGGTGCCAGCATCTGACTACCTTGTATCTTCTCACAATGACTCATATCAGGTCATTTTTTTCAGGTATTAACTTCAAACTTGTTCCAGTACTGGGCTGAAAAGAAAATTGTTTCTGGACCATTTTCTATTATTTATTGTTTTACTTTACTGCCACTTCATCCAGAAGACTCTTACTCTCTAGAAAATACTCTGTTGAGGAAAGAATGCATGAACTTCTTAGTAACAAAATAATTCATCCTGCATATGACACAGGTCAACCAAAAACCTTCTGTATTATTTTATGAATCTCTGTCATGAGGAACACAAGTGTACTACTTATAAGAAGGTTCAGAACATTTCCAGTTTTCTCAAGTAATTTTGGGTTGCAAAAAGATTGGGAAAAATAGTTCTAAACACTCATTTAAATCAATGTTTAAACCCTAAAAGGTAAAACTTTAACTAATCGACATCTTTAGTGTTGTTTGTTATTTGATCATTTCAAAAGGTGTGATGCAACACTCGCTTTTAAAAAAACTAATGTAAGCTCTGATTTTCCAAGGGAAAAATTCAAGGGCAAACCAATACTTTTTTCAGAAAGAGGATAACAGAATTGCTTCAATTAAGATTTAAATATTCAAATTTGTCATCTAGAGGGCTAGACACAGAGCAGCTCCACTTAATGAATAAGAATAGGCTTTAATATTGCCATTTCCCTTTGCGGACAAGAGATCATTAATGAGTTAAAGAAGAAAAAACAAGCCATGGTATGAAAAAAAACAACACTGTTGTCTTCCCTATTCTGTATACCTAGTCGTAGTTTTGACTAATATACACTATGCTTGTAACATGGAAACAGATTTTTTCTAAATCAGGACAATGCCAATTTAAATTTTTGCAGAATTGATACCCAACATAAAATTGCCAGTTGCTGCTTAAGGAGGTGCCTGTTGCAGATTATGAGTGTGAGTAACGGCCCATTTGGGCAGAAACCATGATATCAGTATGGAAGGGAATACTGTCTAAGTCCAAGATCACCTGCTCTTCCTCTCAGTCTAGAGCTTATAAAATATTATTCAGAAATGGATATGAAACTCCCGTAATCTTTTAGAGAGCTGATAAGTAAACCTAATTTTAATTTAGTTCTCGTATGGAAAAAAATTTGAAAAAGAAACCCTGAAAAAATCTGTAGATATATGAACAATAAAGTTCACAGGAAATTTTCAAACGTATTTTGCAATAACCATTGTAGCAGTAACTATTTACAATAATCATCCATGCATTTATAGCATAAACATATAGCATAAAATTCACATTTTTCACAGCTGGCAAAAAGCAAAATTAGGCTCATTAGTTGAAGAAAAAAAGAGAGAGGAGGTGTACTGTAATAGACATACATAAAATTATAACATGCAAAAGTATTTTACCTTCAACATCAGCACACCCAAATGGAATTTTTGATGTTAAATCAAGTAGGTTTCCTATAATTAATTCAGGATGCTTAATATTTTAACTTGCAGCCACTAGTGCAGCTCATCCTCACACAATTAAAGCATCTTTCAGATAATCTTACATAAATTTATTAAAATTTAACAGGCAGAAATTGAAGTGCATTGAAGCATCATATCATAACACGTCCACCAGTTGAAATATTTTTATACATTCTATTCTCAGATATTTCACAGGCTTATGAATATCTTCTGAATCTCTTAGTTACAATGTTTTTCATTTAGTCTTTATTGATTTCTCTGTGTTAATGATTCAATAGTACACAGACGTCATCTACACATAAAGAAATGTTATACTCTATAACAAACCATTAATAAAGGCTTTTACAAAAAATTATGGATAAGTTCTATCAAAAAGAATTACCAGAAAGTTTTCAATATAAAGTTTTTTTCTTTAGTATTGTATAATAATTGACCTGTGCCACATGAATAAATCATTCCTGGATAAAACCTTTTCAGTCTTAGATCTACCTTACATGATTTTGCAAAGATTAGTTATTCTTTATAAAGTGCTTTAAAGATGTAAAGCTAACAATGAATGCCAAATATAATTAATATCATTTAAGCAATAAAGCAATATGGTATGCAGTACTGTTCAATAATAAATTCCTTTCTGATACTGATGAGTTTGAAGGCCAATTGAAATTAACCATTAGAGTGTACTGTACATGTCTCTCCTAGAAGATCATTTCATGACCCTTCATGAATTTTCTAATGAAGATATATGTAATATGAAAAATTGAAGAAATATCTTTAAATATGATAGGAAATAATGTTTGAAGAGAGTGCCACTAATAACTAACGGCTTAGTATGCAATCAACAAGATTTTCACATGAAAAGAAATACATGGGAATAAATATAGAAAAGACTTTTAAATTATTGACGTATTTCTTAACACAGCTGAAGACTGAACAGAATGGAAGTTCTTCACTTTCAAAAAGTAGTCATGGAACTGGGGCCTAACGTGACTATAGAAAGGAATTCCTATGATAGGTGGTGTTTTATATTAGTCATGCAGTTAATACTACATACCTCAAATTCTTTTTCAGGTTGAAGACTCTTTTGATAAAATTTCTTTAATTTCAGAGAGAGAAGTTTCATGGGAGCAAGCTTCTTCATCTACTCTATATTTATTGTGAGGTTTTAAATGTTATTTGTGGAATACTATTACACTGACCCAGATGAACTACTTAGACAGGCTCTTCTTTATTTTAACAATGAAACGACAGCCATCTTTCCTGAAAAAGAGACAATGGAGGTTGCTCTGCAAACCCATACATTTGGTTTGAAACATTTTTCTGCAACTGCATTCAAGATTTGTTTTTAAGCACCAAAATACACACATTTCTTAAACAATGTGTTTCTGGGCACTTTTTTGTTTTGGATCAATTTAATTTTTAGGATGTCAAGTTTTACAGGTTGCCAAGGTTGTAATTGAAGAGTAGTGGAAAGCTTTGACAAATTATAAAGAGCAACGTACCTAAAATGTCCAAGTGCAGACAATAATCACAGTGTCACATGACTGGTGGAATTAATCGTAATTCCTATTAGTAATCTCATCAGAAGTACAGGTGCAATATGACAAGGGTTTGGTGTCTCCAGATCAGTTTGCAAGGCCTGAGATTCATTCTGACACTGGCATTTTATGTGTCCTGAAGGCAAAAAAGTTACTGGTATCACAAATAGTCAGTGCTTAGCCAAGCACTGCATTCAGCATAGTAACCTAACACTTTCAAGCTGCCAGAAAACAGAGTGTGCCTTAAGCATCGATGTTTTATCTATGAAGCTGGTGGCAGTATTTAAACCAGATGGTATCTAACCACATCTAAAAACCAATCATGATCTTGCAAATATTCGTTATAAAATATATCAAAATATAAGAATTTCAAAAGTCTAAAAATATAAAAATAAAATAAAATCCGAGGTACGTTCTTAAGCAAGACTTAACGGTATGCCTTTACTTGTTCATGTGCAGTTTAGGTGAGCATACAGCTCAGTCAGGTGATGAAGACTCTATATTTACATTCATTTTGTTAGGAAAGATACCCTTTCCATTAGAATCTGTAATTATTTCATTGTTCATAAAAAGCTATTTTTTGTGTAATTCAATTTAATTCAGGTATGAATGCAAAAATATAATTACAGATTTTGGGGACAAAATGATTTGTTTCTCAAATAAGAATACCCCACCTATATTTTTATTGATAAACTCTCAAAAGTTTTCATTCCACAAAACAGACTCTCTCTTTTTGAGTTTTAGGTGTGTTCATGATAACTATTTTGCAAATAAATAACAATCCTATAGAAATCTCAAGGCAAGACCTGGAGGACACAAATTAAACATTTTCTATTTACTTCAAAATATATAGCCAACCTGTACACATTTGTTAAAAGTTGTGTAACTTTCAGAGTCTCCAGGCAATTTGTACGCATACATATATGCAGAAATAGCTGAATATATAATACTATAGCATCATCATGTTCAATACCATGCCTGGAGTGTCTGATAATCAGACTCACGAGCACTGAGAAGAAAGCTGTTACAAAATGACAGCATTATTCCAGAAGAGCAATGATCTGACACCACCAATGTTTATAAGAAGTTATAAACACCTGGACTACCAAAAGTAGAAGTCCTTATCCCTGATATAGAAAAGGCTCTGCGACAAATAAACAAAGCATGCAAGAATGCACTGTAAGGGTATGCTGCAGCTTGTGACATATTTGGAAAAATAGAAAATATAAATTGTCTGTCTTGCTTTTGAAAGAAAAATAGATGCATTCTTGGAAAGATCAGCCAGTTCTGGTTTATTGGTGGGGGGGTGTTTGCATGTTTATTGGTGTAGGATTTTGTCTGTGTGTGCTTTTTTTGTTTGTTTGGTTGGTTTTTAATGTACAAAGAAAAGCAATGCTTCGTTGATCAACATTTGTTGAGCTGAAGGTCAGACTGCCAGCATTTCTGCAAGCCCATAGATCTGAATTAATAATTGCCTTTCAGATACTGGTGAACTACAAAATCATTGCAATGCCTTTTAGAATCATAGAAGCATAGATCAGCCCAGGTTGAAAGGGACCTCAAAAGATCATCTGGTCCACTTTTCCATGGGAAAGGGAGCCTAGATTGTTGTAAAACAACAACAAACCCACAACAACAACAAAACCCACCTGAATTGTTAAAAAAAAAACAATGGAGGGGTTGGAAATGCAAAGTGATTTTTAATTATTGTTATTTTAAAGTTTTCCCCAGTTTTTCCCTAGAATTCTCTGTAAGATGCATGAAATAGAATGTTTCATAGATTTTAAAACTGGGTGAGATCTCTGTAGGCAGCAGTTTTTCAAAAAAGCAAATGTCAACAAAGTCTATCTCAGGAATTCCTTCACCTGATGGAATAAAATGTGCTTTAAACAGTTGGGTTGTTTGTTAGTTTGTTTTGGTTTTGGAGGGCTATTTGGCTTTGGTCTTTTAAGAGAGCTAGTTTAAAGACTTCAATGATGGACACATCAAATTTAGTGACTTAAAAGTTCACCTTTATATAACCTGCTAACTTTACACAGTGATGTAATATTGCCACAGTTTTCCATTCCAGGTTAGAAAGTATATATATATTAAGAATTTTAGCTCTGTGTAGTGTCTTGTAGTCTTTCCACAGTTAATATCCAATAATATTTTAATAATTATCCAATAATATCATTCACAGGCAGGGTGTGATTTTGCCCAACACTGTCTGCTCAAAGCTTTGGTGGAGGCCAGTTGTAGTATACACTTTTCTGTTTTGCTAATAAATTCAAGCCTAAGCAACCAAAAAAGAAAAACAACCTTCTGAAGAACAAGATGCATCTCTGTTACAAAGGTTTACCGATAAAAATAATTTAATAGAAATACCTACTAGTTTAAAATAGAAATACCTTCCTATTTGTTCCTTTGATAAGTCAGTGACCTGTCCTGTATAGCAGCACTAGAGATGCCATGAAAATATTCTTGAGACTTCCAAGTCATTCTTTGAACCATCTGTGGTATTGATCTTTTTTCAAGTAATGCTATCAAGAACTGGACAATCTTCTGATTGTGGTCGCACCAGCATCTTGAACAAAAATATATCCCTATTTATAGTCCTCTTTTTGCATTGCTAATGACTAACATTATCTCTCCTCATTGCATCATTGCTCTGTAAAATCTATGTCTGTATTTCTGCTCTGATCCACCAATTCCTTTTGTTTCATTTTCTAGAACAGATTCTTACATCAGATAACATATGTGCTGGTTTTGGTCTCACGTTTCCCTATACTTAATATTGATTTAGTTCTCACATCCCAAGTAAACAAGACCAGTAGCGGTGACTCATCTGTAATACTATTTCTTCATAATCCACTTTCTGGGTCTTACAGTATTAAGAAAGAATTTCCTGTTACACATTTTTTCACAAGCTGCCTTCACTCATAATTACTTTTAGCACTTTCTACGTTTTATGATGCACTGACCGTGCATTCATGCAAATCGATATTCAAATAAGTAAAAAAAAAATTTTTTTTTAAGCAATACAGCAAGGCATGAGTATGTGTATATATAAAGTAATATTAATTTCAATTTAGCAATGAAATAATCTTTCTAATTCAAGATACTTCTAACATGAAGACACAAAAAGTGTTAATTTAGATTTTTTTTTTCAAACTTCAGGGAACTTGACTAGAACATGAGGCTGCCAACTTAATGTTCCTCATGTAAAATATTTTTTCAATTTACTGTTGAAGGCAATAATTTTCATTATTCCTGGTATCAGAGGTAACTAAATACATTTCCTTTACTGATCATTACAGGCTTTATCCTTCAAACAAATTCCTACTTTTGCTTCCATTACAATCAAGCTGAAGAGAAATCTGAAATTGTGCAGTAGAAGATGTAGCTCACCAAGAAAGACAACTCTAACCTGCTACGGAATGTCAGCTGCATTCGCTTTAAACCGACGTTGCAATAAAACATACCCTAGTTGTTAAGGAACATCTAACTAAAGCCATTGCCAGGAAAGCTTGTTATATAGTCAATTAACAAAGGTGGGGAAAAGAAGTATAAAAGATGTGTATATGAGAGATTCATCATGTAATTAAATGTCTGCAGTAATTATTCTCCAAATACTACTCATTTAGGCCATTTGCGATAGGTCTCCATATTTAATGAAATGCAATTTTGCTCCAAAACACTGCTAAGTCTGCGGAAGGGCTTAATCAGTTGCAAAGAGTCTGGTTTTAAGCACATATGAACACCAACATGCACACAGGACTTCTTAGTTTGATAAGACAAAGCAGATTGCTTTTATTACATACATTTCCATAGTTAATAATGGAAGAAATCTAAATTTCTTTTGACATCAGACTATCTTAAACACTCTAATTTCACTGACACCAAATATTCCGTATTTTTAAAAGTATTTCTTCAGCTTCCTGTCAAAAAAATATAAATGCCAGTCACGTAACATTTATAGTTACTGCTATTATAATACTGTATTGCAAATTAAAAAAAAATAGTTTGGAAAAAGAATTGTTACTAGTTTCTTGCTTTCAAGAAGTAAGTGTATCTGAAAATCCTTTCAAATCAAAAGACCTGAAATTATAATTTTAAAGCAAATGACGGAACTATACCTTCCGTATTAAAAAAATAATTAAATGCTTTAAGTATGTATGCACTGAAACCAAAAACTCATCATATCTATGATTAATTTTTTTTAAAACATTTACTATGCCATCAAATAAGAACAAAATAAATTAAACATACAGAGTGTTTCAAAAATGGACCCAATTTCAAAGCACTAGTGTTTTCAAATTGGTCCACCTTTTGGAAACACCCTGTGTATTTGGAAGTGCAAAATTTGCTTCTTCCAGCATAATCCAGACTGAAACACTTGAGAAACATTGATTAAAACAATCTTTAAATGTGCTTATTTAATTGGGATGACCCAAATATATTAATACCTCCAAGTATTTTTAATATGGGACATTTAACTAATATGTAGGGAAGAGGCTGGATGGTTTTCAGTTTTCCTTGGTTACATAAAGAACACTATTCCTTTTGAGCAACTGTAACGGTAGCAAATCAGTTTCTTTAAAAGCCTCTAAATTCCAAGAAAGAAGCAAATAACTTCCGATGAAAAGATTCAAATCACGAGGTCATCTGGCTCCACAGACTATGCAGCCCCCACACGCAGAATCGCTTTTGATCAGAACACATAGAGGAGGAAGACTGAACTTCCTTAACTACCGACAGCGTTACTACCTGCGACACTGCCAGATTCAGAATGGGTTGTGCCTGTGCTATGAAACACAAGACAGCCCAAGAGGTGCCAGGCACTGGAGCCATGATCTGTCCTTGGCTCTTCTTCAGACAACTCCAACTAGGTGTCTCCAGGGAAAACCACAAGAGGGTCCTGAAGTAGTTCACCCTAAAGATGACTCCCAGCAGGTCATATGGACCAGACCACATGAAGTTTAGTTTCCTTTGACCTACACAGTCATCTAGCTCTACCCTAGAGTTTTTGATCCCCAAACATCACTAAATGCCCTCATGCGTCATCTCAAGACATGCAGTATAAAAACAATGCCATGGGCTGCATTACAACTTGTGTTACTTTTTATTATTTCTAACACTTTCAACTGAACAAACATTAAAAAATAACAATTATCTTGCTGTCACAGCAGCGTCATACAGGGCCCAGCAGGAATTCAGAACCAAGTGCTGTGCAAAGACAATACAGGCCATCTGGTCTATAGTTCTGAGCAAATTGGGGCACTCTGCATCATTTAATTTATGGGTTAAGCATCACACCCAGAAACTAATGTATTTTGCAGGATAGATGGGTGACTTCTTCAGTCTTGATAAATTTAATGTCATGAGAATGGTCTAAGGAGAAAGCTCTGAAATGGACTAAGGCCTGGATCCAAAACACTTAGGAAGTCAGGCAGAAAGACTTGATAAATTAGGATAAATGTTCTTCAAACACAGACACAGAAGACTAGCTCCTCTAATTTTTTAGACAGATTTAAAGAAGTCATTTAAATCTCAAAAATTAGTTATGACTTAAATTAGCAAGTGGAAATAACGATTTAAATCATTTATTTAAATTTTCGGTTGCATTTGCATTTTACAAGTTTTTACCTAAAGAAATGTTAATCTCTTTTAAAGTTCCCACTTATTTTTACTAATCAAGATATACTATACCTAAATCTATTCTAATTAATTACATAGTTCAGTAGATATTTAATAAGTTTCTTAGCATTTTATACCATTTTATGATGTTAAATGTCACCTTTTTAAAATTTGAGCTTTTATTCCAAATTTCCAGAAAGCTGTATTTCATTGGAAACTAAAATGCAATTGCAATACAAAAATCATCACTTTAGAGTTTTTTGTTGTTATTAGAGTTGTTATTCATAGAAAAGAACTGCTATGTTATAGATATTTAAAGAAAAATAGTGGTGAGCATGGATTTCAACTGTCATGCAAATAACTGAAACTACAGCAAAATACATCTTTGTATCCTTCAAGACATCAGAACTGAAATTCAGCCTTGGGGGGTTTGAGGGATTTTTTTTTTCTTTTATTTCTTAAAATGATTAGAAGGAAAGTAGTAGCTGGCAAAGCAGGAGAACTAATCAGCTTTTCTATTTCATTACTGACAAACACAATATGAAGAAAATAAACTCTTTTTTCAATGTTTTTTTCTTTTTCCCTTTGGGCTGTGAAGAATAAAGATATTGTTTCTTATAGCCAGTTTACCTTTTCAGCATACTGGTTTTAAGTGCTTGGTCAGGAATTAGGATAACAGTTTAACTTTCTATAAAACTTTGACAGTAAATATACACAATGGTTCATCTGAAAAAGAAAAAAAAAACCACTACACCACACACACACGCAAAACCCAACAACAACAAAACCCATCAGCTTGCAGTATTTTAGTAATTACTCTTTCTCTACTGAGGAAATTATACTCATGGAACAGAATAGGAGAATCCCGTTCATCTGTTGTACTCTTCACAAACAGAAGCTTAATTTACATAAATAACTACTAGACACTAATATGAAAAGTACAAAATAAACTGCAACCTGTTTGAAACCTAATCTAGCAGTCTAAATTAAACTACATGAGATTAGATCACATGTCATATCCAGGAAAAAAATAAAAAATATCTGGTGCTATCTTCAACTACAACTAGATACAACACTACTTGTTAAACTGTAAAACGTTCATTCAATATGTTGATGTGTCTGAAAGGTTTCATTTTTATAAACTTGTAATTTGGGGGGATGTGACTTACTTTTAACAAGAACTCTCTTTATCTTTGTCCAGAATTAAGATGTTTTATTCCTGAAGTTATAAACTGCAGCATAATTATATATAGCAATATCTATGTTTTTAAATTTATGCAGTACACCCAGAGGTCGCTATAGTGCACTTTAATTACAATGGTGTATTGGGACTCTTGCAGAAGATGTTGTGATCAAGGACTCAGGGATCTTTATCAGGCCTCGCCTGCTCTGTTTGGTGGATGAGGAACTGACTGGATGGTCGCACCCAGAGAGTAGTGATCAATGGCTAAATATCTGGATGGACACTGGTGACAAGTGGTGTCTGTCAGGGATCTGTACTGGCACCATCTTCATCAACGACACAGGCACTGGGATTGAGTGCACCCTCAGCAAGGTTGTGAATGACACCAAGCTGGGTGGTGCAGACAACACCCTGAGGGACAGGACACCATCCAGAGGGACCTGGACAAGCTCAAGAAGCGGACCCACACGAACCTCATGAGGTTCAACTAGGCCAAGTGCAAGGTCTTGCACCTGGGTCAGGGCAAGTCCTGGTATCCATACAGGCTGGGGGCCAATTGTATTTTGGGCTGCATCAAAAGGAGCATGGCCAGCAGGTCAAGAGAGGTGATTCTGCCCCTCTTCTCTGCTCTGGTGAGACCCTACGTGAAGTCTTGCGTACAGCTTTGGAGCCCTCAGTACAGGAAAGACATGGATCTGTTGGAGAGGAGCCAGAGGAGGCCACAGAAGTGATCAGAGTGATGGAACACCTCTCCTGTGAGGAAAGACTCAGAGAACTGGAGTTGTTCAGCTTGTAGAAGAGAAGGCTCCAGAGAGATCTTATTGTGGCCTTTCAGTACTTGAAAGGAGGCTATAAGAAAGATAGGGACAGACTTTAGCAGGGCCTGTTGCAATGGGACAAAGGGTAATGGTTTTAAACTAAAAGAGGGGAGATTCAGGCTAGACATGAGGAAGAAATTTTTTACCGTGAGGGTGATGAAACACTGGCACAGGTTGCCCAGAGAGGTGGTAGATGCCCCATCCCTGGAGACATCCAAGGCCAGGCTGGATGGGGCTCTGAGCAACCTGATCTAGTTGAGGATGTCCCTGCTCATTGCAGGGAGGTTGGACTAGATGAGCTTTGAAGGTCCCTTCCAACCCAAACTATTCTATGATTCCATTTGGCCTCATACTTAGGGCTTGAGAAACCCATATGTCATTCATATCACATGTAACTTAACATATCTTTGGGAAATGTAAACTGTATGTGGATCAAAGAGTGGAATGTATTGATGCTGACCAAGAGACCGCTGCAAGTTTAGTGTAGAGTGATATCACACAACACTTAACTTGAGCAGGTGCCAGTTGATGCTGTGCCGCAGAAATCCCGCAGTCGCAGAATAACCTCAGCCAGCTTGATTGCAACAGGGGAGACTGTAGGCAGCTCCCACTCCATGCTATGTTTACACCACCTGCATGGACTTGCCTTTGTCTAAACAGCACATCAAGAAGTTCTCATGAGAACATCCTTTTGGAATAGAGTTGTTTCATTGTAAGGAAGTTATAAAATAGCTCAAAGGACAACAGCTTATATAACATAAAATATATATGTTATATGATAGCTCACAGGATAGAGCTTCTTTCTGTGGGCAGAATCTGTTCTGCTCTATGCAGTGTGCTATGGGAAAATCTATTCAGGCACCATCCAATGCTGCATGCACATAGGGTGCCCAGCATCTCAAGGGTTGCGAGATGTACCTGTTATCTGTATTCCTCTTTTTTTTCTGTCTTACTGAAGCAGTTGCCATATTAAGCCAGTTGTTGTCAGGCATTTTGTATTAAGATTCAGAAAGAACCCTACACCTTCTGTACCTCTGATCACGTCCCCCACTCCCCGGCAAAGAACAAAGACACTATACTGTGCAAATTTTGACCACTTGCAGCATAAGTTGGAAACAGACAGTTAAGGGTACACAGGCGTTGCAGAGTGGTGTGGCAGACTGGACCCCAGATAAGCAGAGTAGCAACCTAGCAGGAGCTGGGCAGCCCTACCTTTTGCAGAGCCTGTGAAGCTGATAACCAATTTCTTCAACCTAGAGTAGGAGCCCTGGAGTCTGGGTCCCTGGGGGAGCTGACCAGGGAGGGCAGCTGCCTCCAATGGCTCCTTGCTCATGTCTCACACCAGATGTAAGAGGTGCCAGTGGGAGGAATCCTGTACAGTGTATGTGAACCCTGTGCCATACACAGGTGATGGTCTTCTGCAGAAGAGGCTGTAGTCTCTACTGTGACCATGCTCTGGAGCTGGGAAGTAGGTGTGATCACTGCTCAGGAAGTGTTCAATCATAATACTCCTAAGGAAAACTGTCTGCTAAAACTTTGTCAGACTGTGGGTTGCCAGGGCTATACATGTTGTGACAACCGCCCCATCAGCTTCCAGATGTGCCCACTAAAGTCTGCCACTCTTGCCTTGTTGATGGAGCAAACCCTGGGTTTTAGAAAATTGGTGTGTTTAGTTGTTTTGGTAGGCTGCCACTCCTTTCTGAGAAATATGATTAGAAGAAGGAAAACGGTATTTTAAGCAGTACCATTAAGCTAAAAATGGGCAGAATTTATCAGAAAGAGGGCTTTCACACTGCTGAATTTGAAGAAATCTCAGGGGTTTTCTGCAAATATTGAAGGTATTAGAAAATTCCAAACATATATTTTGTTATAATTCTTTGTCTAACACCGTGGCTAATTTAGAATCAAACCAAGTAACAACAACAACAACAAAAAGAACACCACTGTACAATAGGTTTATACACATTCTGCTATTACAAAATTCACAGAACTTTCAACTGGAGAGTGGGAAGAAACAGCAGAGCACCAGTTCCAGATTTTTCCTCATTTCAATACCTATGGTGTTCTGATTTTGTAAATTCTATATCCTTGAAGTCTTAATCTAGCCTAGGGTGGTGAAAGCAGTGGAAAGGGGGAAAGGAAAAACCATGTCAAACATTAAAGAGCATTAAAAAAACCATTTTGCTTTGTCCTCATTCCCTCTAAAATGAGAACTGAACCGTTGCCCTGCACATGGTTAAGGGCTAAACAGACTAAGGAAGTGCTAAGTCAGTCTGCAGATTTAGGTGCTGTTCCAGGGAACTCAATGCTTAGTTGTCCAGTATTAGAAGAATCAGCCGTGTTGCTGGAAACTCACATTAAAGCCTCAATGCTTGCACATGCAGAGCAAGAATTTGTACCGGGACTTCCTAGAGCACAATTAAGTATACTTTTAAGCACTTGCATATTGGAAAGCATGAGAGACTGCCTGTTCACTGCCACCTGCATTTCTGTTAAAAAATTTACAGAGTTTGAGTTTGTTCCAGAGTACAAAGGAAACATTAAAATCTGTTCTCCCTTCAAAAGACAGTTCTAGTTTACCAGCTGTATCTGGATATCCAGGACTCTATTTTTGCCCAGCAAAAGCGCAAATTATTTTTCTTTTGCCTTTCACTTAGAATCTCACAGAGATGCATATATTTCTCATTTTCTTTTTCCCCTTTTGCAGACAGCCTTGTTATTCTGTCCTCATCACTGAGGATATCTGACATTATTACTAGGCATGCACAGTACTTATAATACTGCAGCATATTGTATGCAAAACAGTACAATACTAAATATCCCCATCAACAGTTCCCTGTGTACAACGCTACATTTCATATAAAGAATGGTTAATACTTATGAAGTTCCCTCTAGAGAAACAAAGAAACAAATATTTTACTACAAAAAGACTAGTCCATAAGAATTTTGCATGACCTTTTCAGTGGTATACTACTCATGAATGCACTGTTATTATTTGTTCCCTAGCAAAATTCCTGAGAATCATAACCTAGATTAGCAAGCTCCAATATTAACACCTTATTAAACACTCATTTCAAAAAGGAGTGTGTTGCCCCCCAGTGTAGGCATCTACAATATTGGCTGGAATTTGCTGAATGGCCATACGCTGTCTTGTCTCACATAGTTTTGCTTAAACTTCCCTCATTGTTAGCCTTTCCACTAAGTTCCTAAGAAATTAAATAACAAAAAGGGAGGTATCCTGAGAGAATAAAATGACTGATTTATTTTGTCCTTCAGGAAAAACCTTCAGCTTAGCTTCAGTCTTTGTTTCCAAAACGTTCCATATCACTCAACACTAAAATGGAAACATAAAACTAAGTTAATTTGCCACAAAATCTAGTGGCAAATTTGATGTCAAGTTTTGCTAGTCACATGCCAACATCATCTGTGTGCTGGGTCTCTCAAAGAGGCAGTATGGAAAGTCATTCAATGTTCAACATCCCTAGGACAAGAAGGCATTCAGCAGAAAATAATGAGGTGCTTTGAAAGCAAAGAATTGACAGAATTCTCATCTCAGTCATAGTTCCATGAATTCCCACTCTAAGTATTTCCTGTTTTTTCTGAAATCAAAATGCGAATATCTGCCTGAGCTTTTTCAAAGTTAGGAAACTTTAGATCTTTCTTTCGTGTCTCACTCCATGGTCCCCATCTCACATGAAGGTTTGAATATTTTTTTTTTGTTTGAGAACCAGTAGATGAATACCATAAATATTGTAATAATAATAATAAAAATAATAATGTAAAGTGTTTTCTTGCCTTTTTACATTATTTTAAGTTGCCTGTGTCACCTCCTCCTATTCCTCACTTCCCAACACCTGAAGATTAGGAGGCATCTAGCACCTTTCCTCTTCAACCACACACCACCCCTTGGTACCATCACTTTTATCTGTTGTTTACCAAGACCTCCACCCAACACGTGAACCAGCATCACTCTTGTGCCTCCACAACTTTTTTACCTTCTTGCTTTCTAAACCTTTTAGTGTCTTGAAAGAGGCAGGTTGGGCTCAATGTAGCACCTGCAGAAACTCTTTTGCTGCACCTCATCTCCCTGACAATGTCTGCTGCTACCTTATTTCTGTAGGGCTAGCTCTCAGTGTCATCTGCTTCAGACTGGTCCCCAAACTAATAAATCCATGAGATCTTTGTTATTACTACATCTCACTAGTGAAGTGTACATCACTGCTTGGTGACTTGGTTGAATAAGCTGACTGATTGAATCCAATATTAGACTACTGAGAATGACATACAAAGAGATGTTCAAAAGTCAGGATCATCTCTCTGTACCCTATCAATTTCCAAAACAAAGGAGTTTTCTTTTACGTGCATGTTTGATTGTAGTTACACAAACTGAGCACTCAAGATCATAGCAGTGTTTTGGGAAGGATTTGCTAGCAGAAATACACGAGGGGTTGGAATCATCTTTTAAGGTACATGTAGGCTTGGGGAAAGGCCAGCACTAGATGTACTCAAAATTTTCTTCTGTGAAAGGTAACTGAATGCCTGTCTTACAAAAATATAGGCACGCTGCCTAATTTTAAGTTTAATAAATGTTGTTATTAAGAACAAACATGGCTGTTTCAACTCCAAGTATTCAAATCCAATTGTTTTGAAAGAGACATTGTTTCTAATTGCTGATTCTAACAAGAAAGAACAATGACGAATTAAAAAGGTTCCTACTGATAATGCATATTTGTGTTTATAATCCTTAAGAATCCAAATACCTTTTTGTTCATTTGGTGCCACAGGCTTTCATGGCTTAAAACGTTATAGCTTATAATTAGCTAAGCTGTGTCAGATCGATGACAAGCCTCCAAGGCCAGCCTGAACATAATAAGAACTATGCTGGTATATTCCTCATTAATATGACAACAAGGTGGTAGTTTTGACTTCATTTGTCAGTCTGCAGAGTTTCAGATTTCCTATTTATAGCAAACATTATAAGGAAGTATGATGTGTGCTGGAATGAAATTCAGTCCAAGACATCACTAAATGAAGATTTTATCAAGGACACTAAAAAAAAACAGTCTCAAAAACCAAGACAGCAATTTCAAAAAAGGAAATAAAAGCCATGGCTATATTCCAAACCCACTTTGCTATTATCAATAGCTTTGAAAGATGCTGATGGCAACCACCAGAGCATAATAGTGATGGTGGCCTGTATGCCACAACTATAAAAATCTTGACTAATTCCAAGGAGTGTTTCAAGCAGTCTTGGGCTCAGTAAAGAGTGCAATTAACAGATGGCAAATAGCAGAGATAAGAAACTGAGTCTCAGAGATGGAAACAGTTCTTTTGAGAACTACTTAGAGACCCCAGACCAGAATTAACTGGTGACAGAGCTTTAAGAGGAGGTGTCCAGGCTGAGGAGCATAAGAGGGTGAGAAAAGGAGATTGAGTGGTGGACTCACAGTCTACCATCCCTGATGAAGGAGCAGAAACCAACCATGGCACCAGATACAAAGGACTCCCTACTCTCTCACCACCAGGCTGTAAGGGGAGACCCAGAAGATGGGAGAGGAAGGAAACAGGTTACCACTTGAGGTGGCAGGCGAACACAGCCTCAGCCTGCTCCTCCTTCCCAAGTGCCTGTATAGAACGGGTCCTGGAACTGGATGGGCAAGCACCTGATGCTGCTGATGAAAGCCCTTCTGGGAAGGAGGGGTCCTCTAAGCAACCTATGCCCCACATATAACCCAGCAAACCCATTAAAACCTCACACATAAAGAGAAAAAGAAGAGTAATAGTTGTAGGTGACTCATTTCTGAAGGGAACAGAGGTCTTGATATCCCGACCTGACCCAACCCACAGGGAAGTCTGCTGTCTCCCTGGAGCCAGGGTAAGAGATGTGGCTCAACCCCCCAGGCTGGTAAGGTCCTCTGACCATTATCCGCTATTGGTTTTTAATGTTGGCAGGGAAGAGATAGGAAAAAGTAGTATTAAGCAAATCAAAAAGGATTTCAGAGCTTTGGGGCAGTTGGTCAATGGCTCAGGTGCTCGAGTGGTTTACTCCTCCATCCTTTCAGTAGCGGGCAGGAATACACAATGGAACAGGCAGGCCCAGCAAATCAACACACGGCTATGTGACTGGTGTCATCAATGGAACTTCGGGCTTTTCAACCATGAGATAGTCAGTCCTTCACCAGATTACCTGACACCTGATGGAATGCACCCCTCACAGAAGGGGAAAATGGTGTTTGCTCAGAGGCTTGCAAGGCTGATTGATAGGGCTTTAAACTAGATTGGAAGGGGGAAGGGGACAGTACCAAGCCAGTCAGTGATGAGCAGCGGCATGGCACACTAAAGCTTGAGGAGGTGCTTGGCAGAGCAGGCCACGCCACAAGGTGAAGGGCACAATCAACCACATTTGAAGTGCTTCTACACTAATGCGCACAGCATGAGGAAAAAGCAAGATAAACTAGAAGCCTTGGCCTGGTCCCAGGGATATGATATCACTGGCATTAGCAAAACCTGGTGGGATGAATCTTGTGACTGGTGTGCCATGATGGATGGCTACAGGCTTTTCAGAAGGGATAGACGGGGCAGGAGAGGCGGGGGGTGGCACTGCATGTAGCAGAGGGGCTGGGGTGCATGGAGTTGGCAGTTGGCAATGGCAAGGTTGAGAGCCTCTGGGTAAGGATTAAGGGTCAGACAAATAAAACGGATGTCATTGTGGGTGTCTACTATAGGCCACCCAGCCAGGATGATGACACTGATGAGCTACTCTTTAAGGAACTAAGGGAAGCCTCTAAGTCATCTGCCCTTGTCCTTATGGGGGACTTCAACTTGCCAGATGTCAACTGGGAATATCACACAGCTGGCACCAAAAGGTCCAGAAGATTCCTAAAGCATCTGGATGATAACTTCTTGGTGAAGGTACTAAGGGGACCAACCAGGAAAGGTACCTTTCTAGATTTGATTCTCACTAACAAAGAGGTTCTCATGGGAGATGTGGCGATTGGTGGCTCCCTTGGCCACAGCAACCACAAAGCAGTCAGGTTCAAAATCTTTGCTAATGGGAAGAAAACTTCCACTAGAAAACTTAACACTAGATATGAGGAGAGCAGACTTCAGGCTGCTCAGAGGAGTACTTAGTAAGATTCCCTGGGAAGAAGATTTTGAAGGTGCTGGGGTCCACTAGTGTTGGTCATTTTTAAAGTACCACCTACTAAAACCACAGCATCAGGTGTGACAATCTTGAATCACTCCCTCCTATCCTTAGCAAAACAAAGGACAAGATGCCTTAAACATCTAGGTTTTGTTACTTTGTGAGGAAAAGATAGATGGCTGTGGAGGAAGACACCTCATCTTTCCCAAGGTTTTGTGATTGATACATTGGGCAGAAAAGATAGATGGCCATGGAGGCAGACACCTTGTAAGATAAAGGCAATTAACAGTTTTGCTGTGAAGGCCTCATGGCCTAATTGGGATGATAGAGATGAACCATCTGTTGGACAACCAATTATCAGAAGAAACCACGAACCAACAGCTACCCCTGATAGGCAAAACAACTCACTTCTGGTCAGTACTGTGAACTTTCCCCTAGTTTGAAGACCCCAGACCCATTTCCAGAAGGGTCCTCCTAATTAACATGAAGAGCAAACAGAGGGAGGAGATGAACCAGCCACATGTAAAAGAACTGGGTTATAAAATGACCTCACGTGTGGCATCAAGTGCAGCATGTATATGTCACGCAGCGTGACCAAAGACTTCAATGCGTCCAGCCCCCCATAGGACATTGTGGGACCGATAACCTGTGGAGTGGTGATATCTTTGTCTCTCTCTCTCTCTCTCTGATATCTCAGTTTTCCTTCTCTCTCTCTCTCTTTTCCTTTTTTCTTGAACATACAAAAGTAATATCATTGTAAGTTCTGCTGCTAAAGTCTTGTCAAGTTTTGCATTATAGTTACCAATTGTTGCCAATCCACCGTTTTTAGAAGGGCTTTTGCTGTCAATGTATTGATAAGTTTTGTGATATTATAACATACTTTTGCCAAGTCACTAATTGCTGTAATTCATATTCCACCAAGTGCTTTTAGTAAACTCCTAATTGAACTAGACCTCTGGAGTGACTATCTGTCATTCACTTTGCATTACCTCACAGAAATACCCAGAGTTAACTCACACCTGATCTCATCTGTTGGGACAGAGCACGTGTCGTGTTCAGAGTTAACTCATCCCTCATCCCATATGTTGCAATGGGACACCAGGCAATTCCAAAATGCCAACAATCTAGCAGGCGAGGTAAAAAGTCAGCTTGGTTGAGCAGGGTTCTTCTTCTTGAAATACAGCAAAAAAATAAATTATATGGTCAGTAGAAACAAGGTCAGGCAACATGGGAGGACTACAGAGATGCTGCTCACCATTGTAGGGAGGAAATTCATGCTGCCAAAGCTCAATTAGAATTGAAACTAGCCAGTAATGTGAAGGACAATAAAAAAGGCTTTTTAAAATATATTAATGGCAAAAGGCAAACTAGAAATAACATTCGCCCATTACTTGATGAGCGTCGTTACCTTATTAACGGGGACATAGACAATGCTGAGACATTTAATGCTTTCTTCGCCTTGGTCTTCAACACTGATGATGGACTTGGGGGCCCCCCTAACCGTGGGCTAGAAAGCCACGGCTGCGAGAATGATAAATTCCCTGTTGACCAGAACTTGTACAGGATTTGCTACTCCAGCTAGATCCCTACAAGTTGATGGGGCCTGATGGGATTCATCCAAGGGTGTTTAAAGAGCTGGCTGACATCACAGCGAGATCTCTCTCTGTGATTTTTCAATGCTCTTGGGAATCTGGAGAGGACTCAGTTGACTGGAAGCTGGGAAATGTTGTCCCAATCTACAAGAAGGGAAACATGGATGACCCTGGCAACTACAGGCCTGTCAGTCTCACTTCTGTGCCTGGCAAAATCATAGAAAAGATTGTTCTTGAAGTTATTGAAAAACGTCTGAACAACAATGCAGTCATTGGTCTCAGCCAGCATGGGTTCATGAGGTGAAAGTCTGGCTTAACAAAATTAATTTATTTCTATGACAAGGTTACCCAACTAGTTGCCCAAGGTAAGCCTGTCAATGTGATCTTTTTGGATTTCAGTAAAACCTTTGATACTGTCTCTCACAACATCCTCCTGGACAAGATGTCCAGCACACAGCTGGATAAACACGCAATGCAGTGGGTGATCAATTGGCTGACAGGCTGGGCTCAAAGGGTTCTAGCAAATGGGGTTAAGGCAGGCTGGTGACCAGTGACCAGCGAGGTTCCACAGGGATCCATCTTAGGGCCAACAGTCTTCAATGTCTTCATACATGACTTAGACACAGAATTTGAGGGATTACTAAGTAAGCTTGCTGATGACACAAAATTGTGAGGAGCTGTTGACACTCTTGAGGGCAGAGAGGCAAATTGTCCCGCTCTGCTCTGCACTTGTGCGGCCTCACCTATAGCACTGTGTACAGTTCTGGGTGCCACAGTATAAAAAAAGATATAAAGCTACTGAAAAGTATCCAGAAGAGGCCTATGAAGTTGCTGAAGGGTTTGGAGAGGAAGCCATATGAGGAGTGGCTAAAGTCACTTGGTTTGTTCAGCCTGGAGAAGAGTAGACCTCATCATGGTCCACAGCTTCCTCACAAGGGGAGAAGGAGGGACAGGTGCTGGTCTCTTCTCTTTAGCGACCAATGACAGAACGCAAGGGAATGGCAGGAAGATGTGCCAGGGGAGGTTTAGGTTGAACATTAGGAAAAGGTTCTTCACCCAGAGGGTGGTGGAACACTGGAACAAGCTCCCCAGGGAAGTGGTCACAGCTCCAAGCCTGACAGTATTCAAGAAAAAACTGGACAACACCCTCAGAAACATGGTGTGAACTGTGAAGCTGTCATATTCAGGGACAGGAGTTGGACTCGATGATCTTTTTGGGTCCCTTCTATCTCAGGACATTCTATGATTCTGTGATTCTAACTGTAGGCTGTTGGTCAGGTCAAAGGCGTGACCTAGGCCACCTAATTCAGCATGAAAAACTCACATTCCCACCTCGCCATTTTTCCATTCTACCTGTTATCTAAAATAATCACACTAGTGAATTTAGCTAGAGCTTGAGAATAAGTTATGAATCTGAAACTTTAATTTGCAACAATATGAATCAGTTTCACTATGAAAATTCACTTCAGTTTCAGAAGGAAAATTCTATTTGTATTTGTTTTTGCCAAGGTAAAACTGATATTCCTTTTATCTTCAATTATAATACCCTCAAAATACCCTTATGGTCTATGTTGCAACCAATAACAAGTACAGTGACATAAAATATATTTTTCCATATTATATAACATAACTATGCACACATTTAAAGAGAGAGAATATACACGTTCAAGACAAGAAACTTTTTAGAAGTGCAAAATTATTTTTGTATTTTTTATACAAAACACAATAATACACACAAAATATTAAAAAAAAATTAAACACGCACTACATCCTGCATAGATGGATTTCTCCAGTGTTTGAAAACGTGTCTGCAAAATGCTAGAAATGATGCTGTTTTAATTTAATCAGCACAACCTGTTGCGTGCATTTTTTCCTGAAGTCTATTCAGAAAGGATGTCTTGTAGAAACTTGTAAGTAACAAATTTTGCATTGGAACTGGTTATGATATTTTTATTCAATGTTCATATTGAAGTAGCTTTCTGAGATCCCATTAGCATCTGCCTAGTATAAAATAATTTTGAAAGTTACAGCTTTTTCCCATGGAGTTTAGAAGATGAAACTAATGTTATGGCATATATAATCTCCATGTTAGCTATTTTAAATACGAGATCTTAAGATACCAAAAGCACATGTGTGCCTTGAACTTATGAGCATACGCATTAGCTATCTGATTTTCAGAAAAGCTTCAGGAGAGGTTTAACTAGTGAAGGAATAGAAATGAATATACTGTATCTCACTTAGGAGAAGGGGAAATAGAGTTTTAAACATCCTCAGAATTTGCTTTTCTGATGTATAATTGAATTGTTCTTATTCAGGAACCAACGGAATTTAAATATCTATTAAATTGTTTACATGAACTATGGCTTTGAAAATAGAAATAGTTCCCTTTTCCATAGTAATGTTGCACAAACAATATTTGTCCTTCAGAACCAACTTCTTTCCTAATAAATTTACCATACAGCAAGCAAGAAGGCACATACAACATTTACCTGCAACTAGTTATAACTTTCATCTACACACTGAAAGACAGAAAGTCTAAGACACTCAATTAGAAAATATAAAAGCTTAGCTCTAAAAATGAGTGCCTTGGGATTACTCAAAGTAGATGCCCTTTGCACATCCTTAAGAGTATGGAGGCAGATAGCATAGCCTGGTGATGAGACCAACTAAGCACGGTTTTGAGAGAGCTCTGCCTGCACTTTATCTTTGAGACAGGCACATCAGATACACCAGAATCACTTTTAATCAATCAAGATGATTTTTCATCAATATGTACTGACCCACCCCACAGGGTGGGTTCTTCCCTTAGAGTTCACCCTCCCTCGAGCAACAAATTACCTGAGCTTCTGCCAACAATACATCCCCAGCCATGTCCCTAGGAAAACCCTTTCTTTATCCCGTTACTCTGGTCTGGCCATGTGCCTCAGTTCCTGCTTTACTGAGAATTTGTGTCTTGCTCTCCTGATGCTGTGTACTCCCTGGCTTTTTGTCTCACAGCCTCTCCCCTGTCTCACTCATTCTTAGTTGTTCTCCACGATGGCAGAAACTCCCCTTTCTCCAGAGAGTTTCCCCTGTTCACTGTGAAGTGGCCAGAGCAAAGTGAATGGACAGCCTTCATTCATGCTGTCTGGGCACGCAACATGAATAGGCAGTAAATCACAACCAATAAAATGAATAATCCAAAATTTCTCATTTGCATTAAAGAAGAGACCTCTCTGTTCTTTGCAACTGATGTTACCTAATTATGTTTCAAATACTCCCTGAAATATTGGATAGCTTTTCAAATGTCTACCAGCTATATTCTTGAGAAGAATAATGACATCTAGTGACAAGATAGAAAATCACAGCTGTGTCTTTCCTATGCAGGTCTGAATGCAAGCTTCACCACTACATTTGTGGCAACTATATACTCACTGCAGCTTCAACATAACTGTTTCTTGTGTTACAAATCAGCAGAAATGCTAGACCAAACAAGACTAAAATTGTCTGGCTTGCTTGGATCTGTATTCAGCTGCATTTTAATTGCACAAATTAAATGTCCCTCATATTTTACCTTAAGATCTTATAAACTGACATGTTCAGAAAGCAGTAAACTATAACATGCACCTGATACCAACATAGATGCTACACCAAGAAAGTTCAGAGTTTCATATTGTTCTACTCAGAACACAAAGAATAACATAAAACCCTGGTGGTAACATTGTAGTTTTATATTAGAATACATGAGTTCAGGCAATACTAGTTTCTGAAACCTTTTCTGAATAGTTGGTGGGGGGTTTTTGTTTTGTTGTTTTTGTTGTTGTTGTTTTGGTGGACAGGTTTTTTGCTGGTTTGGTTTTGGTTTTTGTTTGGTTTTGTGGGTTTTGTTTGTGGGTGGTTTGGTTAGTTGGTTGGTTTTTATTGTTTCGCCTCGCACCTCCCCCCTCGCCCGCCCCAAGCGCATTACTTCTCAGTGTCCTAGACAGTAAATTAATTTATTGGCTATAAAATTTATACTTATGTTTCTGTGTGATATTTCTTCTTAATATTGATCTTGGCCTACAAATGCTTTTCTATGTTAAGTATCTTTTCCAGCTTTTACTTTACCAATTTGGCAACATAATATTGCGTAAGGCTACATTTGCACTACTTAGCAGTTAACATTATGTTCTATTAATTACGTCATACAAAACAAGGCACTAGACTATGTCATATTACTGTAATATGATTGACTCTGTTGTACCATTCTGGACTCATTTCCAGATATTCTTGATTGGAAATTGGTTATAGAAAACCACAATTCTTATTTTCACAGTAGCTACGTTATCTAACATTTCCTATCTATCATCTTACGGTTCTTTCCTTTCTTCCTGATAAACTCTAAAATGATCTAGAAGACTGTTTCAGTAACAATACAGAAATTTAATGACCTATGTCCTTGTTAAACATTGTACATGATATATCAACCCATTTAGTTCAGAAAAATTTGAGCGCACATTCCTGTAACACAGATTTTTATCCCAATGGCTCAAGTATATAACCAGAATTCTGTTAGGTAATTATGAAATTTAGACATATTTTCAAGTGCTGTTCTGAACCATAACACAAATATTAATACAAATATATTCAAATTTTGTGATGACCTTAGGTCATCTTGTCCTGTTACATATGTAAAGAACAATGTTGAAAATTCCTAAAAACAGACATTTTGTCCTTATTAGAAGTGGGCAAAGATGCTTTGCCTTTCAAGTTTGCACAAAGTTTTAAACAGAGCAATTCTACAGGGCCTGAATGAATTGGTAAACTCATCTTCTTTCATTTTAATGCCATGCTTACTCAAAGAGCTGCACTAGAGATCTTCAGAAAAAGCAACCAAAACAACTACATTCTTATTACAGATGGTGCTTGTCAAAATATATCTTCTGCTTTAAAGACTTCTCCAGTAGTTCTGTCTTTACCTGTCTACACAACGAACATTTAATTACTAATAAAATTATGAAATTATTAATAAAATCGATGACACAATTTAGATACAAAATATATTATTTCTACTGATAACAGAAAATCTGAACCACCGAATTAATTGATGTTTATGATGATGATGATAAAATAATATCGTAGTGAAAACAACTCCAGTTTGCCTAATAAGAAAAAAAAGATAAAGTAGGAGGATTTACAAGGAATTATACTACAATTTTTTTCAGATAAGAAACAAAATATGAGTCATGAAGAAATTTGTAACAGGAACTGCAAAGGATGAAATGGCTTCTTTACTTAAATGGTCCATATGGTTGTTCAGGGTGACAACAACTATCTTAAACAAACAAATAAACAGTTTTTATATAAAGCTGACCAAATTTTATGTTTCTGAAATACAGAAAATTTTTCATTCATTTTGGAGTCCTTCAAGATAAGACCCATGTTATGGTACTGGTCTGCAAAGAACATAAACATACTTTGTTTCTGTAAAACAATTTAGCAAAATCAGCAACTACAAAAGTTGGTTGTATGCCCACAGTTCAAGGATGCATCTATATTTGTATTTGAGTTTGGCTCAGAAGTGTGTTTTGAAGCTAGTCCATCTTCACCACTTTGGTTTGCATAGCAGATAAGTCGTGGCACACAAACAAAATGCAAATGAAGTAAAACCAGAAGTTATGTACCAAGGCTATGTACACAGTGCACTGTGGTCATTAGAACCTAACTGTAGCTAATCTGAAGTAAAATCCCTGAAACATAGGCAATGTATTTAATCAGTACTGACTGCTTCATGCTGCAGTAACCCCCTCACTGTGATACTTCATTTGCCAGTTAGGATACAGCCTAAAAAATCTTTAATTATAATAAACCCTCTGAGCAAAGTCCTGTCAAACATTGAAGATATCTACAGCTGCAGTGTAGAAATCACTGTTTAACGTCTGGTTTATCAAATACCTTCATTCTGGAGAATTACAGCTTCTTAGTAGAAAAGTCCCTAATATCTCTGCTGGATGAAGTGAATTTTCAAGTCTTCTTCTATACTGACCCTGGAACACCCAAAGGTATCAGAACATAGCATCCTTCTGTCACTTTTCAAGGAGAGCAAGACACGTTTTGAAGACAAAGGCATAGAAACAAGCTCCTGAGGAATGACTGTGTGTATGAATTTCTAACGTGGAACCCGCTCTGCAGTAGAAGTCCAGGACTCATGCCAGAGTGAATGTGAGGAGGGTAACAAAACACACACAAAAAAAAGTGAGCTTGTCCTACAGAAGAGTCATAGTGCCTATCTCAGTGATTCAAATCTTCAACATACACAAACATATTTGTACAGTTAATATACTGTGGGTCTCCGAATGTCTTGCTGCTTCCTAAGGCAAGATGTGCACAGTCAGACATGTATCAGTTGTAAATACAGATGAAAATTGTCATTTTCAGTCTTGCACCTGGCAAATTTTCTTAATTTTCTCTCCATTTCTTAGTACAAAGCAGAAATGCAACATCTGACAATACAATATTGTTTTGTTTGAATGTTTAAGCAGCTCATGTACCTACCTACGGCCCAGAGAATGATACAACAGAATTACTGAAATGTAAAGACTCCTACTTTGTGGTACACCGAGTGTTTAATCTTTCACTCAGGTATACAGGTATTGTAGTTAGTAAAGACCACAGAAATGTCATCATTATACAACATTTCTGTGTATCATTTGGGTCACAATGTATTTAAAGATATCCTTGAATCTATGCTTTAGATCACAAATACTCATAAATCATAAAATTGCATGTATTTAACATTTGCCAACCATCTAAGGATATTAAGGTTGTTTATAGCATCTGTTAAGTCAAATGTATAATTTAGCCTTGCAGATTAGTCACTAGTACCCTTGAATGTCACACAGTGATACTCTTATTTTCTTTTAAAAAATCCCTTGATATTGTTTACTAGAACACACCACTAGAGGTCATAAAACTGATTTCTGCAAATTTCAGCCAACCCTAAATGCCATATTTTTCCACTGAACACCATATGACCACTGGGTAAATAGTTCTTATTCTGTCATAGGTATGTTCCTTAAAAATCTTCGTTGCATAAAAGATTCAAGATCTTTAGAAGAAAGACCACAGAACCTTGCTGTATATTTATTGACTTGTTCCTGTAAATTCTGATATAGGTCTTCAATTTATTTTTTAAAATGGTAGCATTCAAAGTGATTAACCTGTCTTTAGATATGCAGTAAAGTGAGAGTAATGTGCCAATATCATCACTAGGTGAAAACACTGTAAGTAAATAATCTACACATTTTCTTACTCAAGTTCCAAACACCCAAAAGTTCCACAGAAGTGCCATGAGTATTGCCTAGGTTTGCACTGATCTAAAGCATTGTGTGCCAGAAGAGAGGACAGGAGTATACTTTTCGATGTATATCTACAGATCTTATTCAAAATCCAGAAAACACAGCAGAAAGATTTCATTACAGATAATATCAGTTGCTGATGAGTTAAAAATGTTAAGACAACACAAGATTTTGTGTGTACTCACTGGACGTATAAATTCACAGAAAGGCACAATGCAAACACTCTCCAAACTATGTACTTCTTCATAAATGGTACTTACCTACAAAGCAAACAAACATAAAAAACCTTAAATATCTATACAGACACATACGTACATTTTAGCATCCTAAAAGATGTCAGAGGATCACAATATTGTAGGCACTTCTACAAAAGTTTCCAGTCAAAACATATTCCTAGATTCACAATTTATACTCCATTGGCCATCTATAGTCACAGACACTGTAAAATTAACATTATATCAGCTTTGTTTCATTTTTCCTTCTTAATGACCCCTTTTAGGGTCTAAAAATCCGCCAAACTTTTGCTACCTACTCAAACTTCAAATGTTAAAAATCAGTTGCAATGCAAATAGATGTACAAAAAGTACAAGTTTTTAGCTACAAAATTAAATAATACAATAATAACAGCTGTAAGAAGATAAATCATTAGCATAGTCTTAAGCAGGTTATAAAAAATATTAAAAGGGTTTTTTAATATATATGGCTTTATGCTTTAGTTTCAGAAAATGCTACTCTGTAATTCCAACTATTTCTAGAATCATCTATCCAAAAATTATTCCAATATTATAAATATTTAGCACTAAAAAACGTTTATTCATAGGTCTGACTCTCAATCACATGTGTTGCCTACAAAACATGGCATGTAACTGACTTGTCCAATTTCACAAAAATCAGTCAATAATCAGATTGAAATAATATTTTAGTCATGAAATACCCAGTCATGTGACATACAATGAAGAGTGTATAAACATGATTAATCTTGCCCTTTAGCATTATTTCATAGCATTAAATTATGAGGCATTCTCTTGTTCTCAGTTCTTTCAGTGGGAGAGATCCCACAACCACCACCAAACAAAAAAACCCAAACAAAAAACCAGGAGAAATCTCTTAACTGGTAGGAATTTCTACACTGTGAATTTCTTGCCTGTGCTTAGACAAAAGTCACTAGAATCCAACTGTATCCTACAGTTGTGTAAAACAGGCTCTAAACCACTGTATGCATGTGCATCCAATGAAAACAAAACGAACAAAAAACCTACAAAAAAACCACCAGCAACAACAACACCCCAAAATGAAGCTTTCTGCCTGAGTGGGTTCATCCATACTCTCATACAGCTGTTCTAAATTATTTTGTGTATCTGCATGCAAACACTTTCATACCTATGTGTCTGCAGGCTATAATAAAATCAGCTATTTCCAGTATTTCATTGCAACAAAGACACCTGAGCGTCTTTTGATACAAAAGGTCTGTTGAGATGCTGGCAAAACTTAGACTTTTTCATTTGTTTCATGTCATGCTTTAGTGATTGTGAGCTACCTCTACACAGCAAAACACAGCGTCAGGGCCTACAATCAAACTGAGATATATTACATATTTATGAATTAGCAGTGAAGCTGCTGCATTGGATGTCGTAAGGCTGAGCCCAGTAACCTGGTTCCAGTAGTGATAGACAGCTTTTTCCTTTTCCTTACCTACGCTCTATAACACAAATTCTCCACTTTTGCCAACATAAAATTTTGTGGTTTATGCAAACCTGCCCATCTGTGTATGATATGCATGACAAAGCTGTGCGTATTTTTTAAAAAAAACCTCTTTGCCATATTGGCTCCCCTCATCAATCGTGATGTACAGCCAGAACACCAGCCAGAACACCATTAGACAAAGGTGACTTTTGATCAAGCAAAAATGTTGTCCCGAACTCAGACTCAGAACAGCAGACATATATATCTTTGACCATTGAAAATGGTATACAGTCCTGCACTGTGAAGTCTCTTTTTATTATAATCATTGTAATAGCATGTACTTGAATTGGAAAGGTATTGGAGACATTTCCTCAAGGCTGACAGATATTTGAGTTTAGGAAAAGGTATTTAATTTCAGAATTTTCCATTTCAGCGGTTGAAAACTGTTAGCCATTGAAAAACTCTTCCAAACAAAATCTTTAAAGACAACAAATAGAAGATGCCAAGGTTGCAGTTGCCTTCAAAACATCCTTGCTCTAAATATTAAATAAAGCTTGGAAAAAAGACATATTTTTTTTAAAATGTCACAAATGTCTTTGTCTTTCGAAATACATTAACAGTTGATATCATTCCTCATGAAAGAAATATCAAGTTGAAATTCCTAATTTATGTCTATTCCACTTACATGAATTTCTGATCTTTTGATATTAGGTTTTGAAAATTATTTAGATCAAGCTAAAGAATAATAAAATGGAGGTTACATAGAGCATGACATAGTCTAATAAAAAAAAATCACATAGCATTCAAAGATTCCTGGAAAAATTGATTTTATAAACTTCTCCAACATTTTCTAACATATCAAGCCCCGTATGTAAGTCTTAGAATGACAGGTGTGCCTGCTGAAAAAAAAAAAACCTGTGGAAACTTCCATCTATATCATGGGAAGTTCATCTGCAGAGATGTGAAGACAATCTAATTCCTCATGAAGATCAACCATATTACCCCAGTACTTTTTACTGTCCTGCCTGAAGTGTAAAAGCTAGCTCACAGTCAAATTGCATGAAGTACTGAGTACTGATTACTGAATATATCCACAGATAAAATTAATGTAATAGATTTTTTTATACCAAAGAAAAAAAAAATTCTCCTCCATCCCAGTTCTCAAAAACCTGAAAATTGGAGACTCCAATCAGGTGCTCGCAGTATTGAAATACCTAAAGCAATCAACCATGCAGAGAAGTCTACATGAATACAAATATCTGATGGTGTTAATATGCTTAGTAGCACTGAAACTTTATCATTGCTAATTTAAGTATCAAACAATTGCAATTTTTAATACGATATAGTTTAAGAATTTTTTCTTGGCTTTAGTTGATTTGTGAGTTCAATTTATTGCAACTGAAATAGCATAACAGTGTTTCTCAGCAAGCAACAGCTGATCTACCTACACAACTGTACTGGTTTGACTCAAATTGAGTTAATTTACTTCACACAGTCAGAAACTCTTGGTTTTTTGTAGCTAGCATGGTCGCTTTTTGGATTTAGTGTTTGAATAGTATGATAACAGCCCAGGACATAATTAACGTCTTTCTTCAAGTAACTTTCCAGTCTTTTTGAGTTGGAATGAAGAGTATGTCCAGGACCAGGGTGCTCTCTCTTCCTGGGATTGGCTGCTCAGTGTGGATGGATTTCATGAGGAATTGCACTGAGTATCATTTATTTTATACTTTATTTTTATTTTACAAATATGATTATTATTTGTAGTAGTAGTATATCAGTTTTATTTTATTATTTTAAACAGTTTTTATCTGAATCCACAAGTTTCTTCCTTCCCTTTGGATTCACTCCAATACCTGAGGTAGGCAAGTGAGTGACTGGCTGTCGTGGTTTTGATTGCTAGCTGGGGTTAAACTGCAAGAACGACCGTGCCGAGAAAATTTATTTCCAAGCTGCAAGTCTTCTGTCACTTCACTTTTGGATCATTCTAGAGAAGAGAGCAGCATGTATGCTTAAGCACCCTGTCGGTTTCTAAGAGAGTATTATTGTTTTCAAAGATTTTTAAATACAAATTTTTGAGGTATTTTTTCCACTGTATGTAACGTAGCATTGAGTTAACAAAGCATTTTAAATTATTAATAATTCAAAGCTGCAAGTACATTTTCCTTGTGGCTGATACAATGGGAAACATTAGAATATTGTCCTCCTTCTGTACCAGCCCAAATATTGTGTTCTTGGTTGTTACCCAACAAAGTGTGGTTTTCTTTGTGGCTGCTCTTTTTCCCTTAAACATGAGTCTTAGCTTTTGTAATTTCTCAAAACCTCAAGAATGTTTGCATTTTTTCCTGTTAGGAAACAACAGGAACATAATTCAAAAATCATTTTAGAACACTAGAATTCTACAAGGATTATCAGAAATGAAACTAGCTTAGCCAAATGATTCAATGTTCATTTCATGGCATTAAAAGGACTTCAAAATTCTTTGCAAGCTGGAGTTTCTGATCTGTTTAGTTGTATTAGGATGACAGAAACCGTAAAGAAATTAACCACAAAGCACAAGCACATATTTCCTGTATCAGCTTGTGCAAGGTTGTGTGGGTTTTGGGCTTGTTTGTTTTTAATTTTAGCTTTGAAAACATTATAATTAATGCTTAAGCATAAGAAAAACAGATCTTTATGAAGCACAGTGAGGTTTACAGCAGCAGGAGATACGAATGTGAAAGTCTGCCAACAAAATGACAACCAAACTGAGCAATGTATCAGACATGCAACAACAACAACAACAACGAATTATGAGTTTAGTATATGTAAAAGACAAATTCTACTTCATTAAACTCAGGCTGTTTGCTTTCTTATGAATTATTAAAACTGGAAAATATGCTATAAAAATAATGCAAATACTCAGCTGGAAAATTATACATTCAAGGAGTTATTTCCTCTCAGATTACTTTATCAAGGGCTTTATAGATATTTTTTATTTATTTTGTTCCTTATTTGTAAAATGAGGATTTCCAACTACCCTGAGGCTAACTACCTACCTACTGAATCTGCAGTAAAATAAACAAGAGCTGAGAAATAACCTAATGAAGTGCAACAAGGGCAAGTGTTGGGTCCTGCACCTAAGGAGGGATAATCCCAGGCACCAGTACAGGTTAGTGGTGGACCTGCTGGAAAGCAGCACTGCAGAGAAGGACTTGGGAGTTCTGGTCAACAACAGGTTGACCATGAGTCAACAAGGTGCCCTTGTGGCCAAGAAGGCCAACGGTATCCTGGGGTGCATTAGGAAAAGTGTGACCAGCAGATTGAGGGAGGTTGTCCTTCCACCTCTACTCTGCCCTGGTGAGGCCGCATCTGGAGTACTGTGTCCAGTTCTGGGCTCCCCAGTTTAAGAAGGACAAGGAATTACTGGAGGGAGTCCAGCAGCAGGCTACAAAGATGACTAGGGGCCTAGAGCACCTTTCTTGTGAAGAGAAACAGAGAGCTTGGTCTGTTCAGCCTGGAGAAGAGAAGGTTGAGAGGGGATCTCATCAATGTTTGTAAATGTCTCTAGGGTGATGTCAAGAGGATGGGACAAGACTCCTTTCAGTGGTGCCCAATGATAGGATGAGGGGCAACGGGCACAGACTGAGGCACAGCAGGTTCCATCTGAATATGAGGAGAAACTTCTCTACTTTGAGGGTGCCAGAGCACTGGAACCGGCTGCCCAGAGAGGTTGTGGAGTCTCCTTCTCTGGAGATGTTCAAGACCTGCCTGGACACATTCCCATGCAATCTACTCTAGGTGAACCTGCTTAGGAGGTGGGTTGGACTAGATGATCTCCAGAGGTCACTTCCAACCCAAACCATTCTGTGATTCTGTGATACAACCATGCTGTCACACCTGCATTACGTATCCTCTTTTAAACATTGAAATTTCATGTGCAGGCTGTTGTCTCTCACTGTGCCTTCAATTCTCAGTGTATGCAACTATCCTAAGTAAATTAGGAGGGAATAGTTGCTGAATATTGTTCGTACAAAAACATTTTTTTTTTTCTACATAAGTCTTGTACGTTTCAGCTGATGACATGCATTCCAAGTTGTTACAATTATAACAAACTTTTCTGTTGCTATTCTCTTCTTCTACTGGAACTACCGGCAAAAGTATCCATCATTTTTTATTCTTAAAAGCGACAGAAATATACTATCAATGCTGGATCAAATACTGTTCAAAATCTTCATTAATGATCTGGATGATGGGGCAGAGTGTGTACACTCCGCAAGTTCGCTAGACACAAAACTGGGATGAGTGGCTGATGCGCGCAGAGGGTCATGCTGCCATCCAGAGGGACCTCAACATGCTGGACAAATGGGCTGACAGGAACCTCATGCAGTTTAACAAGAAGGATACCGAGCTACTGGAGGCAGTCCAGTACAGAACCACTAATATGATCTGATATGACATGACTGAGTCTGGAGCATCTCTTACGAGGAAAGGCTGGAAGAGTTGGGATTGTTTAGCCTAGAGAAGACAAGAGAAGGCTCTGGGATATCTTATGGATTTGTACAAATATCTCAAGGTAGGTTTTAAAGAAGATGGAGCCAGGTTCCTCCCAGTAATGCCCAGTGACAGGACCAGAGGCAGTGGGCACAAACTGAAACACAAGAGGTTACCTCTGACCATCAGGAAACACTTTTTTACTGTGAAGGTGACTGAGCACAGGCACAGCTTGTCTAGAGAGGTTATGGAGTCTCCATGCTTGGACATATTCAGAAGCCATCTGGATGTGGTTCCAGGCAACCTGCTCTCGGTGTTTGAGCTTGAGCAGGAGGGTTGGACCAGATATGTCTGTGATTCTATATAAAAACAGACTGCACAAATAAGTCTAACTTGCATTTAACAGAGAATAATTCAGCTTGCTTGTGGGAATAGCCTAGATAAATTATTACATCCTTTTAAGTGCCTTTTTTCACAAGACTTCTTAGGCACATCAAAGAGCTTCTCTTTCTTTGACCTGTATTTTTAATATTCATTTTAAATGAATATTAAAAAAAACAAACATTTTTTGCTTATTTGAAAAGGAAGCACATGAAATGATTATAAAATTTATACTTGTTCTTTAAAGGATTGTTCAAAAGAAAAACCCAAACTATTATTTTTCCCATCATTTACACCCTGTAGTTTACTCTAAACATTAACTATTTTATACATCTCATCTTCAACAAATTCATTTTTTTCTAGAATATTATTGCTCTGTGACCCTTTTGGCATTTCTAGAATAGTACTGTGACCCTTCTGGCATTTGTATAGCAGATGAAAAACAGTCTCAAATTTGACAAGGGTAGATAACATGATCAATCACTTTCACGAGTCTTTTCTTTCTTTGTAGTGACATTGTCATTTCCATCTGCAGGAACGAGGAAATACAATCTGTCAGTTAGATACAGAAGGTATTATTTTCTCCCCCCCTCTCTTTTTCAACTGTGAAATACGAAACCACCAAGGAGATTTTCATCAAAAAGAATCCACATTTAAAAGTTTATAAGTTTTTTAAAAAGCACTTTATTTACAGAATTTTACAAAAGATATTTTTTGAAACATGCCGCCTATAACGTCGTAAGAAGGGATAGGAGGGAGAAGAAGAAAGACTATGGTATGGTTCCACACCTTAAGGTATGTTCACTACATATAGGTGTTCTGCCTCGGATTCTGGCCTAAATTATCATCTTGACCAACAGGAAGTTGTCTTATTTCAGTTTCATCATTTCTGTATGAGACTACTTTTAAGTGTACTTAAGACAATATGTAGAATTAGCAAGGCATGCTATCTTTCATCCAAAATTATAGTAGAATTATTACCTTAATCATAATAATGGACTCATATATACAATAATGGATTTGTTTCAAGTCTTTGTTCTGCTAATAATAGGTACTAATTACCTTATACAAGGAAATTCAAGTCACAGTTCAAACTCCTTTAAAAGTTGTAATTATAATTTGCATAATTTATGACTCACTTTTTACAACATAGTGCTGGAATACTGTTGCTCAGCAAAACTGAAATTACCTCTATACAATATTTTCTTTCCTTTTTGCACCAGCAGTCATAGAAAGCCCCATGAGGCTGCTTCATTGGTAAATAAGGCACTGGGCTCAGCCCAAAAGCTAAGAAGTTTCTCAAGCTTACCTGCCTACTTCATTCAGGTAATTGTGAAAAAGCAACTGACAACTTTTTCTCTTTTATCAATTTTAGCAAGTCATTGTCTCCCGCTGTTTGTAACGATTATTCTATTACTATTAGTAATGCATTATATCACTGCCACCACCACAAACAAACACACAAACAAACAAACAAAAACCACAACCTGACATCTTTTATGGATTAACTCTTTTAAAATACCTCTGAAGTCACTAATCTTGTCGTTTACATTCCCAAAGCCATTTGCAGAGAGTATACTTATATGCATAATGCTGTTTGATCCCCTTGAAATGCTCAGTTCAGTTGCCTGTTGTAATTTCTTTCAAGATAAATTTGTGGACCTTCACACTATGTTCTCACTTTTATTACACTGGTAGCCCAAACAACAAATTGAGCTTTGCTGCAGGCTACCATACACAATCACACAACCCTAGCCTAAGTTCCAGGATGCTATAATTCAAAGTATCTGGCATGCCAGGATGTATAGATCGAAGTTCTACTTTAGCTGGGTCTTAGGCCAGTAAAGAAGAGGTGGTGTGGTTGCTATAAACTTTGTGATACACAGACATATCTTCCTGAAGTAACAAGTTTTTACAAGTTTATTGATGTGTGGGTTTTGCTCACATGCTCATTTTTACCATGCAATAGATTTGAAACAATACAATACAGTTTTTTTTTTTCCTAGTGAAAGAAGAGTAAGTTCTCACTGCACCCAGGATGGGTAATGATTTTTTAACAAATCACAATACTTGGATTTGCCCAACAAAATCACACTTCTATGATAAAGGGGATAGAAAATTTTAAGAAAAGCACAACTCCCTCAAGTCCCCAAAAACACTCTTAATACTCTTTCTTTTTCCCTAGGAAGCTCTTTCCTGCTGCTTTACTGACCTGTTCATCTGCCAACACAATCTCAATAAGAGATGGAACATAACTCATGAAGACTTCAGGTCTGCTATTTGAAGCGCAATAAGAATCACTGCAAACCTCTTGTCTTCCTTCAGCCCTCACTAGAATTTCCCATTCTTGCTACGAACTTGGCAAACTTACTAAAAGGCTGCAGCTCTGCTTTGTTCAGTTGCATTTCTCAGCAGAATAAGAAGGACCTAAGCCCTATCACATTCTTCTCTGTGCAAGCAGCTGCTCTTAGATGTGGCTAGGGAAGCAGAGCAAAGTAGGACCAAGCAACAGACAACTTCCAAAGAGCTGCACGAAACACAGCACAACACCTGTATCACAGATGGTTTTGTGGCTAAATACTCCTGTATAACTTTATATTAGGTAAATATCCTTAAAAGGAACGTTACAATACTGGAGCATGGGGCATCACTGACAAACATATGGAAAGCAGGGGACATGCTGCAAATTCACACAGGAATCTACTTCACTGTAACAGGAGCTGAAGTCATAACAGCTCATAAATTGTTAATTTTCAATCAATCATTAATTCAGACATTCTGGTCTGACAATAAATTTTTCATGTGTAGCTTTTTTCAGGACCTCTCAATCCAGAATATCCTACTTGACGCAACCAATATGGATTTAAAAGGGTATGCAGCAGCTTCTGCCATTTCATCTTGCCATTCGTTAAAACTGACTTGCAGTGAACATATGTTTTTTATATACATACAAAGCTACAGTTCTGTGAATCCATAACTCAGCTGGACATACTTCAACCTCTGGTTTAATTTATTCTGCTTGACATATTTGCCCATACTCTAATCCAGCTATAGATAGCCAAGTGAGGAGTCTTAATTTGCTAGATAAAATGCTAAATATTCATAAAATATTAACAGAGAAGGTGCAATATAATTGATTAAAAAACCTGTAGAATTTAATAAAGAGTATATACATAGGTACACACAAAACCACCGGAAATCTTTCCAGATAAAAGCAAGTAGAAAGTCAGTGAATTAATTTTCATTTTCCATCCTTAAAAAAACTATGCAGAATAAGAAAGAATTGTAAACTAATAATTTAATTTCATTTTTATGCTTTCTGCAGCAGACTAAACCTAGTTTTATAACACTGCCCAAAAATGTCCTTTAAAAAGAGAAAACATGTGACAAATACCTTTTCAATAAAATAAATACTAAAACCAAATGAACAGTGATCAGAGAAAATATCTACTGGTCTCAAATCAGGTTAAATGCTCTCTGAAATTCCTGGGAATGGCATTTCTACCTGACAGCATGCCACCGCCTCCCTGCTTGCTGGTCTTTAAAATAAAAAAGCCACATCTTTGCCTTACACATTTCTGATGCATGTCACACACATGCTGAGCTAAAACACTGTTGAAAACAGGAACAGATTTTCTATTATTCTACAAGAAAGCCATTTTTAAGAAGAAAAAGAGACAGCAGCAATCCACACCCTATGTAATTCTTTCCTGAATGTTCTTAATGTGACTCTATTGAATAACAACAAGAAATTGAACAAAGGCAATATACAATAACACTGTTATAGCCTAAAATTCAAAGTGAATGAAGTATAAATGTTCTTGAAAAAATTCTGCTCTATAATTATTTAATGACAAAAAAAATCAACCTAGGCAAAAAGGGACAGCACGGAATTTTCATTTATTTTCTGCATTATCAAAGAAAGCTAGTTTTAGCACTAAAACAAGAATAACATATTCCCAAGACTCTACAAGTAGTGTTAGCAGTGCTGTATACCGCTCCCCAGCCCTGCTGCCAAATCTCTATTAAGTTCTTGGGCTTAAATACAAACTCATACAGGCATATTTAGGACATAAGTCAACCCAATGAAAAAAATGAGAAACCACATCAATAATGTTACCAAAAAGCAAAATATTTAAAACAAACCTTATCAAGTTTGAGTTTCCTAGTAAAGGTTTGCTAGATATCATCTAAGTTACCACATGCAGTCTTTCTTTCCTCAGTTTAGTCAGTGTTGTTATAAGTAACAAAGATCGTTAAGACATGACATTGTTTCCCATTGAAAGCAAGAGAAAATCATTCAAAAGAAGAATTAGCCAGTCTTCTCTTGGAACAGGCAATGATGTTAATTCAACAGAATTCGAGGCAGATGCAATACTGCCTAGCAAGCAGACAAACAATATTCAGAACATATGCAAACAACTTAGCCAATTCAGATGAGCAAGCGAAGTCTTCACAGGGGCTGTTATTATTACTGAAAAGGATTAAAAGGAAAGGAAGTCAGTTTCCACATTTAAATATTGGTGAATAATGTCAGCCAAAGATTACTGCCTTGAATTCATAGTAGCAGCTCTCAAAATATTTATTTTCTGGTTGGGAATGCTCCAGGCTGCACTGGTTGGTTACAGACATGCAGACAACTCCCTGATCACATACACATGGCCACAACCTCTCTGGGTTAGAACATAATTTCACCTAGATGGATTGTTCACCTTCTGACAGAGGCCACTAATAGATGCTGGCAGAAGAAGTGGAAATAATACTTCAAGGATAGAAGAGTACTTCAATATTTCCTGTCAAAATATGTCAAGCTGATTTTGTGATTGAATTCATATCACCATTGTGTTGAATAGCTCTCAATAGACTTCTATCCTAGAATCTTGCTTAATCATGTTTTGAACTCATGTATACTTTGGCATCTACATAAACAATTTTACTGTGCATCTGTGAAAAAGTACTTTGGAACCTGCTGCCCAGTCATTTCACTGAGTGACCTTTTTCTTGCATGAGAAATACCAAGTGATTTTTCCTTATTCACGTTTCCTCTGCCTTTGACAATTTAATATATTTTCTCATAAACCCAAGCTCTTTTCCAAACCGAAGCATTGCTTCCCATCAAAGCAGTATTGCATGACAGCTTTGTCCCTTTAGGAGCTCTTAACAGAGCACATTATAAAAAGCTATTTTAAAATCCATATATTCAAAAAGAATTGGATTATCTTTATTTGTGTTTGCTGACTACTGAAAAACAACACCACCACCACCAAAAACCAACCAAACAAAATGACCTCTAACCAGTTGTGAAACATGCTTTTCTTCTATAAAGGCCCATTTCACACTTCTCTGTTTTATCATATGCACTGAAATGTTTACTTCCATTCTAAAAGTTTCTGGAGTTTGTCCAGGACAGAAATCAGACATGCTTCCTTACGATTCTCTGGATTCTCCTCCTCCTCTTCACAAACAATTCTTTTAAAAATCTGGCATCATCTATGCCATCATCTGATTTTTCAGTAGTGACTCTGATCTCACTGATAGATGTAAGTAATAGTCTTATAATTTCATATTTAAGTTATTTTAGAAATCTTGAGTGAATAACATCTGGACCTGAAAACCAACTACTTAAAAAAACCCCACAAAAAGTAAGAGTTGACATTGGTCTCTGTTTGAAGCAAGACTTGAACTCAACACTTGTAAACGAAAACTCTAGTACAAGACATAGCCTAAGTTATTTTTTAGTCAACTATGATAGATTTTTTATTTCTGATGATGGCTGACTTCTTTGAATGTTTCAATCATTTATCAGCTTATGTACCAAATGTTACACATATAAACATGGAGTTCTTTCCAAAATAAATTATAAAGTGGGCTAGAAAAAGCCCATTATCTACCTTTGTGAAAGCAAAAAACCTGAAACAACCTCTGATGAAACTGAGGCATGTTACCAACTTTTAGGTGTTACACAATACACTTTATTCCAAGAAGTAATGTACAACAGCATTTACACAACTACAGAAATGCTAATACTGGCTTTTAACACTGAGAATTAAGTTTGATCAAGTACAAAGCATGATACAGTTAAATTTTTGCTATTCAGAGAGCCATGCATGGATCTAGAATGCCTTACACTAGCAATATATTCTTTTACACTGACTTCACAGGACTCAAAAATAACACTTGTGGAAAAATATTATTTTTGTCCAGACATTAAAATATTTCAAAGAAGTTTTGACTGAAAAAATAAAACTTTCCTTGGAAATCATGCATTATCAAACAACATTAGCCTCTATTCTACAGCTGTTTAAACAGAAAGAGCTTGTCCTGGACAACCTGATCAATAACGCAAACTTTGGTTTTATCGTTTGTATTACCAATGTATTTTTTTTTTCTTTTTTAGGCTACTTGACACACACAAAAAGGCTACTTTCAATTAAAATGTATAAAATTCACTTGTCTTTCATTCAGGCTATTAATTCTACTATTTTAATAAATATTTTGCACTATAAATATCGCAAATATTTAACAGTCCAAGACACACAATACTTCCTGCTTTAGCAAATGGCATAATATACCACAGTTTGCCAGGCATGAAACATATCAGTTATTCAGACAGGATATTAAAAATGGCCATTTTGAATGTTGGAGTTAGCTCTATTTTTCATTGAAAGCATGCTGCTGATTAACAGCACTAAAATATCCCTATATTACTGAAAATTTCTCTCTTATTTTTTTCTTCAGTATTATATAGTACTGATATTTAGTAGCACTAATCACACTTGAGAAAAAATACACAGTTAATGGGTTTACCAATGTTTGCCTCCTAAGTTGTGTTCTGTTCATTGCATACACTGTTGTGCAGCAGGGCAGAGCTGGGGCAAGCTGCAAATGAATGAGGCCATTTCACTTCAGTTTCCAGGCAACACAGAAAAGCATAATGACTGTGTAGCATGCTGGTCATTGTTCCATTGTTTTAATTTTAAGCATTTCTTTTTCTTCCCTTTCATGTATACCAATCCATATATCTTTTTCTGGTTTTTATTGTTGGGGTTTTTTTGTTTATTTGTTTGTTTTTCCCCCCTTCCAAAGATGTGAAGGACATCCTTGTTCTGAAATATTGTCTGTTTGTATAATCAGTGCAGCCACTCCTTGGAGAAAGTACCTTGGTAAATCTCTATTACTAAACGGATACAAAAGTCATATGATAACCACGTAACTTTGCCAGCTCTGGAACTTGCTCCTCATTTGATCTGGATGGATTGGAGAATGGAGAGGAGTTAGGATTCTAGCAGAAGGCATCTAGCAGCTTGAGAACTGACTGCTTCACAGAAGATGCAATGTAAATGGGCATAATTAAATTCTATTGAACAGTAATAGGGGTACTCCTCCTGAGATAGAGTAGTTTAATTTATTTGATGAAATCAACCTCCAAAATTTTAAAAAAAAAGTTAAAAATAATTAAAACTATTTAAGTTATAAAATAATAATTTAAACAAAATTGATTATTTTATTAGTGATCACTTAAAATTAATTTCATTAATTTTTATTTACTTTCTGAAGTGTTCCTGTTCACTCTTGTAGGCATCATACAATCTCCATCACTGGTAACTAGAATGTTAAAAATCTGTAACAAATTTTACTGTTGCAGATCTCCTTCAAATTTAACTCTGTTGCTATTAAAAATAGTAGAATATTTACTTCTACCCAATCACAACATGTGTTCACTTACTATATATGTGAAACGTATTTATGTAGTGACATGCATTTATGTCACTTTCGCACAACACTACATAAATACATTAATGTATTCATGTATAAAACGTTGTTAAAAGAGAACAAACAAAGCTGCTATTTCCTCTCCCTAATCGAACCTACAGTTATATGATAACAGTGATTGCATCAAGACAATTTCTTCCCCGAGCACTTGTGATTCTGGGCTCAGCCCATGGGAGGAGGCCTGCTCAGAGCCATGGATGTGGTATCGCACCCTCCAGGCAGCAACGCTTCAGCACAAAGTGATCTCCCAACTGAGAAAACTCAACGGGCAACAGATTTCTGACAACATACCAGCCACACCTTTATCCTACATGTTCAGACCTGATCTTTCTCTGACATCCTTGGTCTCTAACTACCAAAAGCAGGGCAGTTCAAAAAGCAATAAAGTCTCACTGCTCCAGTATTTACACTCTGCTCAACGGTTGAGAAGAATCAGTTTCCAAGGAAAGTGTTTATTTTTCCATGTTGCTGTCAATTCTATCCATTTGTTCTCCCCAAAACTAAAACAAAACTCCTGCATTGGACATCTTAAGGTGGTCAGAAACAAGCAGAGATTGATAGTGTTCTCTGAAATAAATTATTTTTATAACTGGTTGTTGAGTTTCGAAATGGATGGATTGTTAAGATAAACAAAAAATTTTCAAAGCTGGACAAAAATATCCTCATGTAATTTTAATACATACAAAAATAGTCTCAAGTTAACATTCACTTCAACAACAGCAACAAGCCAATTTTCCTTCAATAACACATCAAGATGTAAATGGTTTACTTGTGTTTCTCTCTCTCCTTACATTTAGTTATCTATTTATTTATTAAATGTTGCCCTTGTCTTTCATTCCTCATTTGACTTTTTAATAATTTTAGCCAACATCAGTTCATTTCATCATTGCATGCAAGTCCTCCTGCACTGGCAGCAGTAATTGTTCTTGCTTTTGGAATTTTCTCTTTAAGATGCAAAAAAAAATAATCTACATTTAATAAAACAGTATTTACATTTCTTTTTGACTTAGGATATGGAAAAAGCTTATTTACAAAACAGTATTTTTAACAAAGTTAATACAATATCATTCCTTTCAGCAGAGCTTTTATAACATTTTAGCCATCCCTCCCTCCACTCTTTTCACATTAAGGATACAGCATCACATTAATTTAGTTTTGGTTTGTTTTGTTTTTTCCCCAAAATGCCAGAACAAAGAGAATTTGAACCACATTCAAGTTTCAGTACCTAATTTATGTTTAAATTCTTTTGCTTTTAAAATAGATTTTTACTTTTTTCTTTTTCTTGACAGTGAAACAATTTGAAAACATTTCACCTCCTGAAAAATCTCTATAGTTCATACAAAGAATTCAAGCCCCAGATTGAATTTTCATTAAATATTTCTTTGCCACCATACAAATACTACTACTTTGCAATGGAAGAAAAATATTGTGTGTTTCTAATGTCAATATAAAAACTATTTGAATAAGAACCTTTTCTTTTACTTTCTTCCCCACTTAGTGTTTTTTCAGAGCTGTAGAAGCAGAATCATTTCGTTATACAATTTCAGTGAGTGCTCTGCACAAAATTCAGAGGTCTTACAAGCTTACAGGAGCAGAAGTAGCACACATGAAGGTCTCAGGAATGTTGTCACCCTTACAATATCCAAGAGGTATCAGACTGAAAAGAAACTTTTTACTTTGCCACATTGGTCTTAATTCCTCACCACTCATATGACAGACATTTCATTGAAAGCAATTCCATCAATGACAAGTGTAGACTCATTGCTACAGTTGTGAGTATGGAAAATACATAAACAAGAAGCAAAATGTAAAATTAAAATTAATTAAAAACCCAAGAGATTATATATTTAGACCTTAAATTTCCAAATGCTATATTTATATTTAACTTGTATTTTATATTTATATTTAATTAGTATGTGTGTTTTCTGAAGGTGATTTTTTTGATTCAGATATTTGATTTAACAAAGAAAATGAAACACTGTCCCTTACAAGTGCAAAACTTAAAAAATATGGTTTTGGCCATCAGCTAGCCCTTCCAGTGGAGTCACTGATAGGTAATTATAGAAATATGTCAAGATCAGCCAAGATTTCTTTGCTGGAAAAGATCTGCCTTTTAGTTGATCCTAGATTAGATTACTTTTAAGTAAGAGAAATTATATTTCAAATGAATATTTAAATTGGTTTGCTAAATAGCAAGCTGACATGCCTGGATAAATGAGTTCAGATGTACTTGTCCTACTCAACTACATTAATGTTCCAGGTTTTTGCTACAGATCAGTGGGTAGCCTTATGAATACAAGGAAAAAGGCCCTAAATCACAGAATGTTAGGGATTGGAAGGAACCTCGAAAGATCATCTAGTCCAATCCTCCTGCCAGAGCAGGAACACCTAGATGAGGTTACACAGGAGCGTGTCCAGGCAGGTTTTGAATGTCTCCAGAGAAGGAGCTTGTATTGGTTCCATTTCTGCTACAGTTAAAAAAGTTCAAAACAAGGACAATGTTTTCTTAGATTCCTACAATACCTGTAATGTTGATGCTACAAGAAACTATAAATGGATATTTAATATTTAGGCAATGAAAAGTGAGTGTTGTCTTGATCTTTAAGGAATGATGAATCCAAAGAATGGGAACTGATGTCAGATCTATGTTTAAAATCCCAGGATATTTCAACCCAGTCTCACAATATATCCACATGGCCATTTGTGTCTCTGCTTGAATTTGGTTATAAGACTCAGTAACCATAGCACTTATTTGCCTGCTATGATTTTAAGTGGGAGGTGGATTTTTTTCTTTTTTAGTGCACATCCCTTCTCTTCGAGCTGAGAAGCTCCTTCTCTAGAGCTACATGATTGTTGCACACAACAATCACACAGAAATCAATCATTTATTTCAACAGAGCAAAATAGATGCATAATTGCAGTTTATTTCTTTGTTTTCCATTGTTTTCCATTTCACTGCATAGTGACATCACTATGATGTAACAGAGGTTGATTTAAAAGGGACACCATCCTTTTTTCTACTGTTTTAAGTACTTCTCAACAGATTATTATCAAGAAAATCTTTCTCAAATTTTAAAACTGTACTTTCCAATTCACCTTGGAAAAGTGCAGAAGTTCCCAAAGTTCATCGCCTACTACGTTGGTCAAGTCATTTGAATTTGTCTCCTCCTGAAAACGATTTAAGCAGTTGATAATTAATGATCAGATGTTATAATTTAGTACTCTATTCAAATAAATGAATGGAGCAGAAACAGTTTTTATAGGAATGCTTCCTCATGCTCACCCAAAGATTTTTACTCTGAGTAGTGAGTTACAAGCTACCAGCTTTACCAATGTTGTATCAGTCTTTTTCTAGAAAAGCTGGACTTTTCTTTTTGTGTTACAAATAAGGAAGTAATTATCCAGAAAATGTAATTTTGTGGTAGTATTATATTTAACACACTATAAAAGTATTTTTGAACCACATCACATTTTATTCTAAACATAATTTCATGAAAGTGCAATAAGATTCAAATACCATTATTTTAGGAGCACAAAGCTCTTGGAAAGGTAAACGACTCCAAATCAGTATAAAAATCCTTCATGTAACTATGTCAGGATGAGTATGAAAGCAATTAAGAAGTTTGGTAGAGCACTACTGAAAAATTAATTTGCCACTTTTGGCAAATAGTACGCCAAAGAGGGCTTTGCTGGAGAAACAGCCATTGTTTCCCACTCTTTAGACTAGGTGATAATAGGCAGAGAGCAATAGTGTTCCTGTTAATGCAGTCTGAAATTAGACGGTAATTTATAATACTATAAGTGACCTGCATTATAACCCATTGGTCAACATTCTGGGACATAATCAGTCTTAAGGAGCCAAAAAGTGAGTCAGTTTTAGTGGTTTTCAATCAGATTACTTTTGCATAAGCCCCAGCATTACAATACCTACTTTTCCTCAGGCCTTCTAAGCCCCAAATGTCAAAGTTGCTGACAAGATGTTATTACCAGCTGGTTGAGTTATGCCCTTTGCTGTCACTCATGTAACTCATCTGCACTGAAATGCTCCAGAACTAGCTAGCCTGCTACTTCTCCAATTCCTTACATAAGACTACTGTTGTTCATAAAGCCTTTAGCTTACTATCTGCAAAAATGTAACATGTTTAAGCAGACTACTTCTTTTCCAAAGTACTCCAGCCTTCACAGTGAAATTGAGTGCTTCCACTATAAAATTATTATATGGATGGAATTAATTAATTATGTAAAGTTCATTCAATATTAGTTACTGTTGCAGAATCTATATCATGAGCTAACTCTAGTCCAAGGTCTAAACAGCCCTAAAAAATTAAATTATATTTTATATAACTACTTTATGAATGAAGACTGTACCAAAGAGAAAGTAAATTATCCATTGGTAAATATGTCATCCTTCTATTGAAGTATTTTTCTTTCATCTTATATACATTAAAGCATGGAAGAGCACTAGTCTTTCCTAATGTAGACTTCATGAACTTTCCAATCAAGTTTTCTAAGCATAAAGTCTTACATAAGCTACCATATGCCACCCTATTTGTTAGTAAAGAGAGAATAGCCTTTATAATATTAGGGGATTTCCATTTAAAAGTCATTATTTTTTGTCTTCTATATAAGTACCTCTGTGATAACTAAAGCATAACCTTCTATTCGTAAAAGGGTGTAGATGGAAACAACAACTATTGAACAGTTCCAGTTCATACCAAAAGCTTATATCCAAAAAAATATTACCAAACAACTTTTACAGACCAAGGCCACTTCATGTTTTTACCTGCCCTTACCATCTGTTTATTTTAACAATGATGTTTTATTGCATGCATTCAAATAATTGATGAGACTTTTATAAGGCTTTTAAACATGAATAATTTTTTTTTATTTAGTTTTGATTGGTGGCTATCTCTGCAATTTGGACATGCAAGCAACAGCTTGTAGCAAAGCCACAAGACAGAAAGCATTTTTTATTGGAGAGGGTATGTCTAGAGCAACTTTGTAATTAAATGCAGCATGTAGTCTGGAGAACTACACAGCTCCGAAAATATATGGAGAATGAAAGATAGAGGCTGTCCTCCTTGGACTCAGCTGAGATGTTATTTTTATTCCCTCCCACCCAGCTTGTGAAATAAGCTTCACATCACAAAAGAAGCTACTCCTGCTTACCCTGCCAATGGCATTTGCAGCAGATGCTCCGGGGACTAAAGGGGTTGTGAAAACCCTTTTCAATCCTGTCTATACAGAGTCCAGTGTAATCTACAAATTAAAAATTCTTAGTAATGAGTGCCATTTCTTAACAATTCATTGGACATTAAGCTTAAACTATTTTTATTTGACAGTTTGCAAAATAATTGATAAAAAAACCATTACTTTTAGTGATACATTCCCAATGGTCCATAAGACATATCTTTTACATTCATCATCTACATTCTAATATAATGCTGAAGGGAGCAGAGATCGAATAATCCTCCAGGAAGCTTTGTAATTAAAAAGCTCACAACTGTTACATGAAAAGCAGGACAATGAAGTGGCAGATCATTTGTACTATGTAGAAAAAGGGAGTTGGAACAACTCATCAAAAACCAAACTTGACAACAATTCTGAAGATTTAAAATTGTGAAGACATATTTTCAATTTTTTGTGATGTATATTTAATTGATAGGAACACTGACAAATTGGATTACTGGGAAGAACATTTGTTAAGAGGTTGTCAGTTTACAAACCACATTAAAAGATTACTATATAGGTAATGGGAAAGATTAGACCATGATCCCCCCAAAATCTGGTGAACATACAGGATTATTATCAGCACATTACTTATGTTTTTTGTCTTACAGAAGAACTTCCACATAATACAATATAGCAAATGGAGGATCTGGAAGATGGTTGATAAGCTACCGACCTTCCTAGGTGGAATAATGCATATCAGACCACCACTATGAAGACACAGCAATGTTTAAAATACTGTTTCAAGGAGCTAAGGTCTTACTTAGGTAGCAGACTAAGGTGTACTGAGATCATACTGAGATCTTTAAAAACAGAAGGTTTCCAGATCAAAGCAAAACCCCACAAAACAGATCTGAAAGAAATTTCGATAATGTAAAAGAAGAAAATAGAAAATAATTTGCAGATATGGCCACTGAATATACTGTGAATTTCCTAAAAGAATAGAGGTGGCTCAAAGGAAAAAAAGTATATATTTAGAACAGCAGTAATGGCAGAACCTGCTATTGGGTTAAGTGATATATACGTCATATATAATACATGACAATATAGTACATGTAGAATATAGCATACATTCATTGCCACCTATCTTAACAGAATACATGATACCTTGATTCGTATCTCATAACTCAGTAGAACTCCCTTCTGTGCAGCCTCCAGGTGAGGTAAAACAAGGCATTCCTTGCTCTTGGCAATTACTTCGGGGATAGGAGGGTGGGAAACTCTGAGGTGTTTCAAATTAAATATTTCAGGCATAGTAAGTCAGAATTTTCCAATATTTTAGTAGAAAATTCCTCGTGAACTCCATTCTGCAGCTCATGGCTAAAAATATTTTTTTCTGTTAAAATGGTTTTTACACAATGAAAGATGCAGTCCAATCTTGAACTCCGCATGCTTCAGCCTTAGTGTTACTTTTTAAATTGCTAACAATAATCATAGAATCATAGAATAATTCTGTTTGGAAGAGACCCTCAAGTTTATTGAGTCCAACCATAACCTAACTCAGGCACTAAACCATTTTCCTAAGAACCTCATCTAAACACCTTTTAAACATCTCCAGGGATGCTGACTCCACCACTTCCCTGGGCAGCCTGTTCCAATGCCTGACAACCCTTTCCATAAATAAATTTTTCCTAATATCCAATCTGAACCTCCCCCAGTGCAACTTTGGGCCATTTCCTTTCATCCTATCACTTGCTACTTGGGAGAAAAGATCAGCACCCTCTGTGCTACAACCTCCTTTCAGATATTTGTAGACAGCGATAAGGTCTCCCCTCAGCCTCCTTTTCTCCAGGCTAGACAGCCCCAGTTCCCTCAGCTGCTCCTCATCAGGCTTGTGCTCCAGACCCCTCACCAGCTTCGTTGCCCTGCTCTGAACTCTCTCCAGCACCTCAATGTCTTTCTTGTAGTGGGGGCCCCAAAACTGAACACGGGATTCAAGATGGGGCTCACCAGTGTCAAATACAGTGGGACGATCACTTCTCTAGTTCTGCTGGCCACACTATTCTTGATGCACACCAGGATGCTGTTGGCCTGTAGCGCTGCCTGGGGTTGTTGTGACCCAACTGCAAGACCAGGCATTTGATCTTGTTGAACCTTATACAACTGGCCTCAGCTCAATGACCTAGCTTGTCCAGATCCCTCTGTAGAGCCTTCCTACCCTCCAGCGGATGAACACCTCCACCCAACTTGGTGTCATCTGCAAACTTGCAGAGGATGGATCCCCTTGTCCAGATCACTAATAAAGAGCTTAAACAGAACTGGCCCCAATACTGAGCCCTGGGGAACACCACTCGTGATCGGCCACCAACTGGATTTAACTCCATTCACAACTACTTGGCCCCACCCACCCAGCCAGTGCTTTGCCCAGCGAAGAGTACACCCATCCAGGCCATGAGCTGCCAGCTTCTCCAGGAGAATGCTGTGGGAAACTGTGTCAAAGGCTTTGCTAAAGCCTAGGTAGACAACATCCACAGCCTTTCGCTCATCTATTAAGCAGGTCAGCTTGTCATAGAAGGAGATCAGGACCTGTCTTTAATAAAACCACGCTGACTGGGCCTGGTCGCCTGGTTGTCTTGTATTTGCTGCATGATGGCACTCAGGATGATGTATTCCATGGTCACCAAGGTCAGACTGACAGGCCTGTAACTCCCTGGATAACATCATATGATGTGATTTAATTTTTCTCATAGTTTGTTCCCCTCCTCCCTAATCAACACGTGTTTTGATATTTTCTCTCATCAAGGTATTGTTGATAAAAGGCCAAAAGCTTGGTATTGTCACAGCTCCTTCTACAGCAGTTCCACCATCTATCACAAACTGTTCTGTGACTGCAGGAGCAACAACTTCTTCTTTGATACATATACCTCATAGAGTCACTGCAGACAAATATAGTCCAGCCACACGACGACTGCACGGAAGTCTCCAAACTGAATCAGAGTAAGTAAGAAATATTTAAGTACACAATTGTTTTTAAATAATCGATTCATAGCTCACTCAGCTCTCCCTTACATACATTGCATTCCTTGGAAATGAGTGATGCATACTTTGGAGAAACACTGTTGTTTCTATGTTTCAAATATTTATTCTGCAGTAAATTATTTTGATGTAGGGAATAGAGCTCATTGTGCAGTCAGTTAGTAGGCCTCTTAATTAAATTTTTTTGTGATCTTGCTGGATTTCCACATTTAATTATGTGGTCTAATCTATTTCCCACGACAGCATGCATTTACACAAGTCATTATTTTTCTTTTTGATTATGTAATGTGCTACATGCTACGATTGTAATTAACACCTTTGGAGAATTCAGTCACTGTCATGTAAATGTGCATAATAATTAAAAGTTCCAAAAGGTAGATGATATTTTAAAGTAACTTGGATTTTATGGTTTATGACTGTGCTTACGAAAGTACAGCAGATTTTAAAGGTTCTTACAGGCGCACAGCAATACTGGAAAACAGAGTAGAAAGCTTTTCTGATTCATCATTCAGTAAACCTTCCCAAGCCCAAAAGAAAACAACATATGTTGTCTGTGATTGCATGTCTTCTATAGTGCAAAATTATATTTATGCTAATGGTCAAATAAATCAACAGTTTCTTTGAATAAAACTGGAAAATTATTATAATATTAACATGCACGTCAGAAATGCCTACTTTACCTTATTTAGTATGGAAATATATAGTGGTCAGATAAAGCTACAAAAATCGCACTATTTTTAAAATCTCTTCTGGATAATACTTTTTTGCTGTCATTCCATTTGGGAGGGCAGAGGGAAATGAATATACAGGCAGATATTCTTAAAACACCTTAGGGAGATTCTTTCTCTAGTATGCTCCTTCTACTTGCTCTGGAGATTTGTGAGGCTCAGCAGATGCAGATTTATCACAGATGCCAAATAAAACATACACCATAAAAAGCCATGCATATACACAAACACACATTTACGTGTTCAATTAAGTGATCCAGAATGATTTTGTAAATTACCAAGGTAATGCTATTAAGAGATACCCTAAGGACAAAGTGATGCATTAAAAAACAATTAGAAAGTTCTTGAATATTCCAGCCAAAGTTAGTCTGGCCCATAATGCTAATCATCATCAATTCTCTCACATCATTACACCTTAAAGCATTTGTCCTCATTTGCCTTTCGTCAGGTTTGAACAGTGGAGAAACAGTATTATTTTTCTCTGGTAAATTAACTTGTCAGTAGCTTACACCACTGTGCAGCTTCCTTAGCTTATTGCAAGCCACTCTGTAGATGCTAGAGTGGATCATGTTCCCCTAGCTCGTTCCTTGCTTCTGCCTCCCTAACCCATGTATATGTGTGCACAGATCCCATCCAATATACATACTGACTTTGCAAGCCTCTTGTCTATTTATATAGAAGCATCCACACAAGCATGCCGCTCCTTACATAACGAAATTTCAAGAGAAGAATGGATGTGTAGATTGGGTTTTCTTACACATTTGTAGTATGTCTCTGTGACAATACCATGAATTCAATTATTTCCTGTGAATGATTTATGTACCTGTTATGAATATCTTTATATTATATATGGAGAAGATAACACACCTTATTCCAGAATAGGAGTAGGTAAGCCATTCTAAAAGTCTGAAAACCAATGGAAGAGAGTCCTCTGTAATATGCCAGTTGTTACCTTGACAAAAGCCTTATGCAACATTTGGTCAGTTGATTTAGAATTGTGAATACAATTTAGGTGAAGAAAATTAAGGCAGTACTAGAAGAAACTCGAGTATTTTCTTGATTGAACAGAAACAAATAAGGTCACATATGCAAATGTGCAATTTATCTTCATCTTACTCAAATAATCTTCACAAACTTTACATTTTACTTTAATAGTTCCAAAAGGATGTTATTGGTAATTAAATTTTAGCATCTCTAACCTGATTAAACACTGCCTTTAACTTGATGATACATGCACCTAATCAAATCAGGAAAATATGCTGCAATCTGGTTTCTCTTTGAAATATTCTTCCATGACATTCAATTTTTTTCCATAGAAGTTTGAACTACTCTGTGCAACCCTCTAGAACATTTCAGCTGTTAGCACAGGGTATACATACACAGAGTATAGATACTATGAATCCTACCCTTCCCTAGTGTTAACATCTGCTCTGATGGATCTTCCTTTAGAAATGTTCTTTATACACCAAATTGTTGTTAGTTTAGTTCCCTGAAAACCAGGGAGTAGTGAAGGACAGGAAGACATAGGCATTAAAAATCTTTGAGGAAAATATATCTTGAAAAGGAGAAGAACATTGTAGTGAGAAAGTCTACAGTTACAGTTTGGTATAGTTTAAGTGTAGTTTAGTAGCTTCAGCATAAATACACTGAACCAGGCAGTACAGAACTACATCAAGTTAAACATGTTGCTCTTCTGCAACTTACCTATAATTAACACCTGAGGTTTTGTTGGGTTTTTTTGCAATTAGTGCTAAAAGTGCATGAAAAGATATTATGCAATAAAAATAAACAAAGGCCTGAGTTTATCAGTATCCTTATGTCAGTTACATTCCTGAAACTTAAAATGGCACACCTTACCCCTGTCTATCTAAACTATTTCTAAGTCATCTGTTGTTTTCATATCCGAATGCCAAAGTTGACGTAAAACTATTTACTATAGGTGGGGCAAAGGCTGGCTGAAGTCAGATGAAAGTACTTGCATTTTTATGGTCAGTAATCATATTTAATGGTTAGGTTTGGAGAAGTATGTTTAAAAATAAATAAATAAATAGAACGTAAAGTGTGAAAACATAAAAACCCTGAACATTGGAAAGTGTTAAATGAACCCTAGAAGATGTTGAGAGAGAACAGGCATCAACGAGGAAGAATGACAATGGACCCATGAATAACAAACCCACTTTAAATAATGAAAAAAATGTTACATATCACTGCTTGCTGTATCTGAACACACACAAATCACAAAGGCAGCAACTATTCTGTCCAAAGTTATATATAGAAAAAATGATTGTTTGAACATTTTGTATTCACTGAGAAGTATTAAAGCAGCAAAAAATAAAGGCCAAAAAAATCAAGAACATGCATGCCACGACTTCATACATCCAATTAAATAGATACCATTTAGTTGCTATGTTGCACTGACCTTACTATCCTGCTCCAAATATTTATGTCTTGCTTCTCCTTCCTTTTCCTACAGAAAGAAACTTTTCATGAAAAATTAAGGAAAGCTGACTTCCCACATGAGTTACTAAAGCTGTACAATTGAAAGTATCCAAATGTCCTTCCACAGACCTTTGGACATGTCTCGCACACATTGGTTGTTCACGTGGCTGAGCAGCTGATGGTCTGCTTCGCTGGAAGGGAAGGTCCTCTTCTCTCACAAACCCCCACAGAGATGAATCCCCTAATGATCACTCCTGCTAAACTGCACTGAGGCAATAGGCTGCTTAAAAAAGGTATTCAAAGAGTCGACCAAGACAATCCAGAAACTGAATTTGTCAAACACGTACCAGAAGACTTAATTTATCTCGTCTGTGTCCGGTTGTACTACATGCTGCTGCATCATTATATTGACCACATCTTAAAGCATTATTATTGCTTTCACAGTAAGAAAAAATAAGGCAGACTTCTGAGGAACTTAAATTTGTTTTGGCTAGAGTTTATTGGAATTCCTGGCCATGTAGCTTTGAAACAGTTGTTTGTTTTCAGTTGCTATGGTTGTTTTATATAGATTATAGATTGACATTGTCTATAGATTGAGAGTGATCCAGGCTACAAGTTCAAGATCACTTAAGTAGTTTTAATTTCACCATTATAGGCAAGGCTATCTGTAACACTTTCTGAAGCTAAAAGTTGTTCAGAAATTTCTTCAACAAAATGAAGATCCCCAGACATTTATACTACATAAAGCCTTCTATTTCAACTCACACTTACTGCTCTATTTTTTCCTTTCTATAATCCTAAAATTGGTACTTTATCTTTCAAGTGTTAGCTGGGGAAGGATAAACAAAAGGAAGGAGAGAAGAACTCATAAGATGTCTGAGGTTAATGGCTAGTGATGAACTCTGAGTTAAGAGAAATATTGTTTTCCATGACATTCTTTTACACAAAATCAAGTTATATAATCACATTTCTGAACACAGTGTGTGGAAACTTCCTATCAAAACCAATTTTTTTAAGAAAATTAGCCTGTTAAGTTGTTCTTTCCTGAACACAACTTATACAGAGAGAAGAGATTTAAATAAATGGTTCCCTCAGTTGCTTAAGCACTCCCTAATAAATGGTTCAGATTGTGTACCATTTTCATGACAATTTTAATGTAAGACATGGCTTTCAGAAGACACAGTTATCCAGCTTTTCTAGAAAGAAGAACCAAAAAGCTTTTTAAAGTGGTCTTAAAGGCTTACATACTATATTATCTTTTTAAATCACAAGTACCTAATATACCTTTCACTTAATATACCACTGCCTTACTGTGTAAATGAACACATACATGAATATCACATCCTATGATTGTATACCTCATCACATAACAATCACCAAAAAAAAAAAAAAAGACGACAGTCAGACCATTTATGCCATCTTACAAGACTGAATATTCCTACCATATGACTAAAAATGATAACCCAGTTATTCATTTGAAAGCATAATAGTCACATGGTAAAGAAATGCATGTTGCTGTCAACAGTTCTACAACCCAGGTCATTACATTTTAAACAAAATTCTACTTTTCAATACTATGCCAGCCACTTTCATGTTGCCCAAACCTGTTTCTTCCCTTCATATTTGTCTCTTTTAATACGCTTCCTTTCTCTGTCATCTTAAACTGTCTACAACAACTATCATAACACATACATAATCACGCATAATTTCACTCTGTGAGATTTCACAAATCCTTATTTATTTTCACCTTAGAGTGTAAACCAGCTCTGCCCGAATTATTTTTTTTTTATCCTGCATGTTCTTATGTATAAACTGTTTTATAAATTACTTATTGCAGACCAGCACTTAGAGATCCTTAATGTTGTTGGGATTTATGCATAACTGCTAAAGGAACATGAAATATCCTAATTTCATTCAGTTTTCTCTGTTACACATGCAATTTCTGACCAGGCACGCTGGTTGCAAAACAAATGTTCTTTAAGTATAAAGACATGAATTTTCACCTCATCCTTTTCCTACCTCATCTTTTTCAGGGTTAAAAATATTATTTTATCAAAGGAGTATTTTATCTACCCAAATACACATATAGTAAAGATTTAGGCACACTTGTATACAATGTGCAATGCACATACTAGTCACACACCTACGGTGTAAATATAATTCCAGATAAATTAAGATAAACCTGAAGAGCATATCCATTTGCTGCTTAGAACACAAGACTTACTTTCTTTAAACATATTTCATTGACCTCTTTTCTCTATGTTACATTTTTATTTGAAAAATAACAGGGGAGGGGGGGGAATCTCACAAGAAAAAACAGAATACCTCAAGATCTTAGGACCATCAAAGCAAAAAGGAATGCATTACTGAGTTACAATAATCTCATATGCAACATTTTGAAAAAGAACAAATTAACTAATGACATGCTGCTGTTTAACAGAGGATGAATGCAACAATATGAATGATTTATCGATCACAAAGCACACGTCATAGAAATGATCAAGTTACAAAAAAAAGTAGTACTAGTGAATCATTTAAAAAGGGGTTCCCTTTCCAACTTTCATGTTTATTCTAGCAACTGCTTTAATAAAAACCAGTTTCATATACAATGTCTATTCCCACAATTTGTCTCTATCATGTCCTTTTTAATTTGAGCTCTACTAAAAGATAAACGATTTTTTGCCATTATGCTTAGGGCCAGAGTGGTCATAAATTGCCAATAAATAAATACATGAAATGCATTTTTAAGATACGTGAAAGAAAAAAAATGCCTACTCACTCTGGCCTTAACAGCACAGAATGAGATAAGTACTTTTCCTTCTTAAAATTCCAGTTTTTGTTTCTGGGGGAGGGAAAGAAAGGAATTATTACCTAAGAAATGAGAGGAAATAAAGTAGCTTTTGTGTAAGCAAGTATATGTTTTCTTACTTTATACATGTTACTATTTTAAACTTCAGGTCTGAAAGTAACTTAAGTCACAAATTAGAACTATCACTTTCAACCAGAGATTCATGAAGAGATAAAATCAACAAATATAAGCACTGACATCAAGGAGATAAATACTCTATAAAAAATGTTAATCTCACATTTCATGACAATGGCCTCAGTGCTTACCAGGTATGTGCCACAGTGAAACGACGCTGTTTTGGTATATTGCTACTTAAAAGCATTCTGCGCAAAAGTCTTGGAGAGTTTCGAGGAGAAATAACTGGAGACAACCGGGGAGAAGCAGATGAAGATTTCCCAGACGTCCTGGACTTTTCATGTTGCAACAGGTTTTCCCTCAGGGTCTTCACAAGATCTTCACTTAACCATGGGTTTTGACAATGTGTGTTATCCACGTCAGGAAGAAACAGAGTGTCCGGACTTGTCTGCTGAGCCATGTTTCTCGAGTAAGTTTGTTACTAAGGTCTAATAAAATCGAATATTGGCTTAACTGCTTAAAATATTTCCTTTCTAAATCAGTTCCCAAGAACTGTGCAGAGCTCCAACTCCAGTTTCAGCCTATTCTGTTTTCAACATGGTGTCGCCTGCCCTCAGCGTCACTCTACAGATAATGATCTACACAGAAAAAAGCAAGCTAACCCCTCCACGGAAGCCTATTAAACATTACCACTCCTCTCGCAGCCCTGCTGCCAAAGATCACTTATTAGCTATCATAGCAAGCGAGCACGGGAGGAAGAAACTGCTTTAGCACAGCCTTTGTCGGAGCTATAAAGCTGCCTGTTAAACTATTGGAACTAATGTGCTGCAGCTGCTTGAGTGACTTCTGCTTATGTACATAAAACGTTCTGGAGGAGGGATTAAACATAAGATGCGCGCTCATTTTGTTTGGTTTTTCTTTCTGTTTGCTTATTCCTGAACCTTCGGGGAGGCTGAAAGAAAGGCAGACTGCTGAATAATTTCTTCTTTTTTCTTTCCCCCACCCAGGATCTACATTACTTATCTCCATAGTCCTCATTTACAAATCAAGATTACAAACTTTTACTTCTCAAGCTACCTAGCAAATGCTACAATTAAATAATGTAAAAGAGTTTAGGTTGTACCTTCATTTTTCCCCATCCCCAATGTCCAAGTCAGTTTATCAAAACCAGTTTTCAAATGCATTTAGGGAAGACTAACACTTGCTACCTTACATTTTCCAGAATGCAAACCAAAACAACAAAAAACCCCCACATTTAGGATCCGCACACAAACTGAACTCATATTATGACACCTACAGGTATCTGTTTTATGAGATATTCTTAATTCTGTATATCATCATATCACAATCACTACCTGAACTAGGGAAGTGCCTTTTTTCTATTTCTAGCTGGTGGGGAAATAAACTACCAAAAGAAATTAAAAGAGAACTTCCAAATTATAAAAAGGCAAAAGTATTCACATTTATTTGTTCAAGACATACTGCTATTTAATTTCATTTTTAGAATATATTTTTTTCATGGCATTATGAAAACAAGATATTGGTGCAGTTTTCTGATCCAAGAAAATATTTGTCAATCAATCCTGAGATTCTTTTTTTTTTTCCATTTTTAATCAATATAACTCACTTCAGCTATTCTGAAAGACAAATTTTATATAAATATGCCTTTTTTTTCCCAACTCACTGATAGCAGACACAGACCTGTAATAACTGGTGGTAGGCTAATATTTACTCAAGCTTGGTACATTCATTTTTACAGCAACAACAATCTTTTCAGTTATAACCGTACTTTCTGTTCATCCTACAGGAACAAACCATCACTATTTTGTGAGAGATTTCCTTTAATGTTAGAACATTCATTATATATAATTTTTGTTGGTGCAGTATGTTTTTCCTCTTTGACTTACTATCAAGCTTTCCTTTCTGAATAAGAATTTCCTTCTGAGTCTCACAGAGTGTCCAGACTTTCAATGGGGTAGTGGGTGTTTGACTACAATAACACGACCAGGTATGAAATGCAAATACAGTTTTCTTTCTTATGGCAAAATCAGAAGTCTTGCAAAAGCAGCCTTCTGTCACAGTCGAGAGGAATCACCTTTGTACTTAGCACTGAAGCCACAATTCCTGATAAGGATTACAAAGAGAACATTGTGATGCTGACAGAAGTAAGCAGAGCAGCAACTGAAAGGTCAACTTACATTAGGAGCAACATTGCTATCAGGTATCAGCCACATTATGGAGACAAGTTTAACTGTACTGCATCATATGTGAAATTTGACAACAATGTATTTACAAATTTAATTCAAAGTGGAAGAGCACCATAGAATGCAGAAATCATTGTGCATTATGGCTTCGTATATTTTTCTAAAATTTTATAGATTTAATCACCATGTAAAAATGAACACTGACCAAACAAAGAATAAAGGTCAGATATTATTGAAACAACAGTAACAAATTTTTAAGCTATGTTTTAAGAACAAAATTTAAAGGGGAAGTGAAGTTTTAATTCACAGACAGAAAAAGGAATGGATTCAATCATAACTAACATGTAACTAACAAGTAACTGCCTCCACTCCTTTTCCATTGGAAGCACAGTACACAGAGCACTGGTCTTCAACAAGCCAACAAAATAAAACCAAGATACATGAAAACATATCTATGAAGAACAAACATACTGGTCCATACGGGGACTAGTACTGTTTAATATCTTCATCAATGACATAGACAGTGGAATCAAGTGCACCCTCAGCAAGTTGTACCGAGTGGTACAGGTGATGTGCCTGATGAACAGGATGCCATCCAGCGGGACTTGGACAAGCTTGAGAAATGGGCCCATGCGAACCTCATGAGGTTCAACAAGGCCAAGTGCAAGGTCCTGCACCTGGGTTGAGGCAACCCACAGCATCAATACAGGCTGGGGGAGATGAAGGAATTGAGAGCAGCTCTGCAGAGAAGGACCTGAGGGTACTGGTGGGTGAAAGATTGGACATGAGCTGGCAACATGCACTTGAAGCCCAGAAAGCCAACCATATCCCAGGCTGCATCAAAAGGAGCGTGGCAGGTCAAGAGAGGTGATTCTGCCTCTCTGCTCCGCTCTGGTGAGACCTTGCCTGGAGACCTTCATCCAGCACTGGAGCCCTCAGTACGGGAAAGACATGGACCTGTTGGAGAGGGTCCAGAGGAGGCCATGAAAATGATCAGAGGGATGGAACACCTCTCCTGCATGATTGTCAGGGTTGTTCAACCTGGACAAGGCTGCAAGGAGACCTTATCGAAGGCTTTAAAGACTTAAAGGGGCCTTATAAGAAAGATGGGACAGACTTTTTATTAGAGGCTATTGTGATAGGACAAGGGGTGATGGTTTTAAACTAAAAGAGGGTAGATTTAGAATAGACGCTAGGCAAAAACTGTTTACTAAGAGGGTGGCAAAACAATAGAATAGGTTGCCCAGAGAATTTGTGGGTGCCCCATCCCTGGAAACGTTCAGAATCAGGTTGGACGGGGCTCTGAGCAACCTGATCTAGTTGAAGATGTCCCTGCTTATTGCCAGGAGTCGGACTAGATGACTTTTAAAGGTCCTTTCTGACCCAAACTACTCTAAGATTCTATATCACTCTTCTATTAGTCTATTATTCTTTTGAATTTATTGAAGAACACTAGCAATTTCTTGTGAGTCAAATCATTTCTTTTTTCAAACAACGCAGTCTCTATGACAGCTGTGTTCTTTTATGCTATGAAATACTGCCATCTGATGTCTGTTCCAAAGCAGGGTCTCCAGACTGCTGCAGTGGCTTTATAAAACTAGGCAAACTGATCCGTTGAAGATCAGTGAATCAATGACGTCAATAAGACCGTTAACATCTATTACAGTGGACCTGGGACCATGCTTGAAGTTGCACTATGTTACAAAGATAATGATAGAAGAGTAAAGCATTAGTCCACAGATCAGCAGGTTTATTACACTTGTTCTTAAAAATATTAGAACTAAGCCAACAAGGACCATTAGCTTGACATCCTGCATTACAGATATTGAGTGGCTTTGCCACATATTCAGAGAGGTAATACGTAATGTTTATAAAACAGCAGGATGAGGTCTTTTAACAGGAAAAAAGAACTATGTCATTATAAAGTAGCACCATTTGCATGAACAGCTAACTAAAATGCTTTTTCTTACTTGATTAACAGCTTAAATTTCTGAAAGCGGATGTCCCATTCCCCCAGATACCTTATTTTGACATATACCTGTCTCTTTCTCCTCAAAAAAAAAAAAAAAAAAAAGTCTGAGAGTACTACAAAGGATCTCCACACACTCAGAACCAGAAATGTATAATTTTAATTACTATGAACAGTCTCACAATGTGAATTATTTAAGATCCTGTTGAGTTAGTCTCTGTAGTGCCTAGCACATATATGTAATATGAAAACTCCCAAGCATGCTCATGAAGTTAAATGAAAGCCTTTGAACTCATTTCATTATAGACTAGAAACATGAACAACCTTCACTATAATAAAAAGCAGAGGTCTAACGTCCAGCAATATCGAATAACCACTATATAAGTTAAGCAAAATTCTTATCTTACAATCAGGACTGAGGAAAAGACAAGGCAGAAAAAGTGAAGTAGCATGTGGTAGCCTACTGAGGTTCTAGAATAAAGCATTGAAAGAAAACTACTCCATAAAGAAAAAAATATGATTTCCAGTTCCCTTAGCTACACATTAAAAAAGACAGCGAAGTACATTTTTTTTCTTCTATAAAGATTCTAATTAATTAAGGAACAGACCTACTTGACTGTATTTTAATCAAGACATATATAGTTTTCCTACAAAGATCACCACAATTAATTTTAAAACTCGAAAACATTATCAGCTACTCCTTTGAAAAACTTGTTCAGGTAAAAACCACAGTATATGTTTTTCACACACAGTAAGAATGGAAAGTAGAGGGTACAACTCCAAAAATTACTGTAGTATTTTTAATCAAGATTGAAAAAAATATGTATATTTTTAAATATTTTTTACTGATGAGTCAATTTTCTGGGCTCTTCCCCAGTCCTACTAGTGAAATAAGATCACTAGAAGTGGCATGTGAAATTCCACCAAAAAAAAAGTTATTTACCGCTTTTTTCAAAATATGAACATTTGAAAGCTGATACGTATCAAATTTCTAAAGGGTAAAACTGATAGCGCTTTGTGCACGTCCATGTTGTATGTCCTAATTGCATTTGATTCACTTCTGGATTAAATATTCTAATTCAATACACTCACAGTTAAATCTAATTTTGCAGGTTTTGCGTAGTCACAGCTCTATAGCGAAAATTTGTATCAAGAGCAGATTTAATTCTGCCTGCTATACTATTAAATTGTGATAAGTCTCAGGATAAAAGCAGAGAACTAGTGTCTCCATATAACAGAAATTCAGTATTACAAAATCTAGAAGTGCCAGCAGCATCTATTCTCCTCCAGTCACCATTTGAAGATTTTAAAAAATGAAATTCAAGCATTCAATTCTTGTACTTTTCATAAACTTTCTTATCTAATACATTCCTTATGATAACTGTACTTAAACATTACAGGCTTAAAGTGCTCACATTTCTGTTAACCATGAAGAGTAGAAAGAGCTAGAGCATACAGAAGAGAATAAGCTTATAGGTTCTGCAGGTAATACTGTGCAAGATTGAACTTGTATTTGATCTCACATGAAAGAAGCTAAAGAATAAAGATGTAATTTCCGTGTTACAACTACTTTGAATACAGAGTATGGTAAAGTTATTTTAATATTATAACTACTAATCAATGTATAAAAAATGTGTAGCTATTTTAAATTACCTTTAACAAAATTTATCTTGTTAGAGCATACATTCAGTCACTTACAAGGAGCAAAATATGAAATTTACTTAAAATATGAAGAAGAAAAGTTATATTAAGAAGAAAAGTTATTAAAATATCTTACTTTGGACCAATTAGAGAATTTCAGACACACAGGAATGCAAGTGAAAGAGCAACTCTCTGACATGATGGTTCTTTGAAAACAAGCAGATCAGTATCACAGGTTCATAGAAGAATTCAGGTTAGCAATTACCACAGGTGGTCAAGTCCTCTCTCCTGCCCAAAGCAGGACCAGCTGTAAGGTCAAACTATGCTGAGGCACTAGAGCACCTGAGAATGGTGCAGAAGTGGAGAGAAAAGAAGACAAAGTCAGAGGTGGTTGTGAAGAATGGGTGTTATACTGTGGTTAAACTTCCTGAAGCAAGTAACAGAATACTGAGAGTACGGTGTGACTGAGGAGAATTCTAATTCTAGATCAGGTAGAAAACAAGAATCTTGGATGATGTTACGATTCTTATTTGGAAAGAGAGGTTAATGCATGAATGGAGGAGCATAGCAGTCACGGAAGAAAATAAGGATGAAAGAAGAAATTAATAGGTGACAGGAAGTCTTAATATAATGTCAGGTAACAGCAAAGTTTACAGTATCGTTTTAATACCTTCCAATTGCCATATTCTCAAACAGCTGATACAATATTTATGGATTTGTCAAATGCAGAGTAGTGCTTATGAGACCATTTTCCTAATGGTAACCCACACGTGCTGGGGAGACCATAGGTACGATGCAGCTGCAATAGGTGACTAAAAAGAGGATTGGTAGCACTTAGCAGAGAAACGGCAGGCATCCTCTGATAGATAAAACTCTCTAATAAACTAAGGTATAGAAAACACATGCAATTCTAAATATTCCAAGGAAACTGCAGGCTGCTGTGTTAACTTGGTATATATGATCTACATAAATTTCCAATAATATCGAAATAGAACAAATAATAGTGGGAAAGACATACATTTAGAGGTATATTTTCAGAAGGAGAACAGAATAAAGTAAGAACAGCTTGTCGTACACCTAAAGTTGGGCATGGTATGTTCAACACCGTCAACAAAACATTTGCTGTCACTTAAAATTTTGGAGCACTTCCATTCTTAAGAAGTTCCTAATAAAAACTATTTTCATGATAACAGCTCAGATTCACTTTGCAGTTCAATGAAGTGTGATGTAGTTAGTCAGTCATTTCTTTTTATTATATTTTTTGAAGTGTTTGGAAAAACTGTCATGATTCAATGAAAATAAAGTACTGTTCAGTTGCTGATTCCCCCAAATGAGCTGCTGGATTTTCGTTTTATTTTCTGTGCATGGCAGAAACAACAGAGATCAGAGAAGATTTGGTATATGATAACAAAAGCTAAGTAGAGTCCTACAACAACTGAGTCCTTTATAAGAAAAAAATGAAGATTTTTCAATCAATGCACAAAGAACTCTGCAGTATTTTATGCAAATGTCAGAGAAAACAGTCTTATACTTTCAAAATAATATGCTAAGTGGAATACAGACCCATAACAGAAATTCTAAAAAAGCTCCAAACTTTAGACGGAACAGGACAAAGTGTTTCTGAAGAATGAATTTAAAAAATAAATTTTCTGAAATTTTTGCAAGGTTCTACAATTCTTTCTATAATTCATGCTACTACAGAGAATGAACTAAGGATATTTTCAGAACACAATTTGTTTCTGGAATAAAACTCTATAAACTGAGTGTTGTTGGGGGCTATCCACTGTAGCCTCATAAATAATACAGTAAAAGGTCTGTCAAAGACCTCCAGCTTAAAAACACATATTGCCATACATGCACACAAGAAAATAAAACAAAAGAAGTGTGGGTCATCTCGAGAGCTGCCTACTTAGCATTTGAGTGTAAATGAAATAATTATGTCAGCCCTGCATAGGATAGCCTAGAGATTTCCTTCTAACAAGATTAGGTGGTCCATAACTTCAAGAAAAGATTAAGAAAAACTGCTTCTAAAATCAAGAGCTTCCATTAGACAGGACTGCCAACACATTTCTGTTTGACTACACAAAGAAAGCTATCAGCATTTGAAAATAAAATGCCTTTACTATACTAATCCTTGGAAAAAAGACCCCATTCCCCACACATATGTGTTAACATAGAAGTGAATGACCTCATATGACAAATAATAAACAGAGTAGCAATAACTGTAATTTCTAAACAATCATGTAAGAAAACATTTCCTGAGGTAAGATTAAGGAAAATGAATGTACTTCTACACAATTACATCAGAGGACAGACGAGCATAAGGCAGCATTCCTGCCACTGCAACACAGAAAGATATCTGTTAACTATTGGTTAATCGCCATGGAATGGTGTGGTCCACATGAGCAGAAAACAATTAAAAGCACAAATTGCTGTCCAGAGAAGTCCTGAGGAGAGAGAAAGGAGAGGGTAGTGGAGAGAGGACAGGGCAGAGGATGAACCAAGGGGAGCCCCACTTCACCAGTCTGTATTTAATACAGATCTAGGCTAGATTAAAAAGCACAGCAGCTAGGCCAGTTGTGATTGTAATCCTAGATTTCTTAGTGACAGATACTGTTAGAACTTCTGGAAAATCAATTAGCTTAGTGATGAGAGAACAACTTTGCCTGTTGATGTCAGTGAATGCATTATGGTTTTGTAAAAATCTAAGGATTATAAAATATCACAAGGACTTGGCAAAAAGCGAATCAACATTTGAGATTCCCAAACTTCATAGTTTATCTCTGAAGCTAGCAGGAGCAATAGCTCTTACCAAACTAGACTTAATTCAGACCCTCCCAGCATGATGGTTAAGCCAGAGTATAATGTACAAATAAACAAGTACATTTCTGAGAGGTCAGACACATGCACAGAAAGTTTACTTAATATGAAATCTAGACCATCTGTTATATTTCAAGTAATCTGTTATTTTGACCATGCATTAAAAGCTGGGAGGAATTCAAAGAATTATTCATAAAATCAAGAGAGGTTAGAAAATAAGTCTAAAAGTCTACAGTAAGGTTACGTAAGTAATTCATTGTCTGGAGATAGGCTACTACTTGATGGCAAAAAATCAGAGCATTAAAAGAGAAACCATAGCTACTGAGAAAACATTAATACCACAGAATGCGTCAGAGTTTGGAGATTTCTGTTTAGACTATTGAACTTCTGAACGGGTCAATTCAAGCTTGTTATTGTAAATTGTTTTTTAGAACTTTCAGGTCACTAAAATTTTGAGTAGATAATGAAAAGATACCTTTTCAGAAACCCATTCATACAATGCACTTACTCCAAACTACTGCAACAGCAGTTAAAAAACAGAGTCATATATAGTCTACCAGGTAAAGAAAATAATATATTTATTATAGAAATCATACATAATCAGCAGACCTTTAAGATCACCTCATAGAGTGCCCAAAAGTAATATAGACCAGTTTTGTGTCTGAGTCTATGCCCACTGACTTCAAATGGGGACACGAACAATCTCTAGAAGTAGGACAATGAAACAGTAGAAGAAATCATCAGTCCTCTGTCACCCACTGCAGGAAAAATCCGAAATCAGTAGTAGTCCTTACCTAATCAAGAATTATACATATCAATGCCACCACTTCATTACTGGTTTAAGGGACACTTTCATTTTCAGAGAAATTAATATTTCAAATGTTCTGTTGGATACAACTGTAATGAAAATGTCTCTTTTTTTTCATTTTTCAAGTTGAAGGCAAGAAAAATTGTCAGATCTTTACAGAATATGTTAAGCATTTGTATTACATTAACACTCCTGGATTACTGACTGAAACCAAACCAACCTAACATGACAAAAAATTGTCTGAAATATCTGAGTTGCTGTTGCAGAATCCAAGATTCTAAGATGAATTTTAAAGTATGCTTTCTTTGCTTAGATAGGATATTCTGGTTTTAATGTTAACAAAGAACACATACAAAAGCTCACTAAAAATAATGTTTACCAGCAAGTGGAAAATGAACTAAAGACTCAGAAAGATTTTTATGCATGAATGTAAAACATGACATCCATGAACTGAAAGAGATAACCCAAAGGCCAGACCATGAAGCAGCTTATTATTTTTTTAGTTTTATAATTCTGCTGTTTGTCGCTTGTTTTCACAATGTTAGTTTTTATTATTAGATTTGAGATAATTAGATAATGTCCTAACATTAACATCAAGAATAAATATTGAGTCTATTTATACCTTGCCTCTAAACCAAAAAGAACAAACAAACAAAAAAAAGCAATAAATTCTTCCTAAGGTAGCACAGCACAATGATAGATAATTTAATTTTCTGTAGCAGGAAGATTTACCTTTCCAAGTTTTATCATCCCTGTTGTTTGGAAAGAAAACATTTTACACATGGCAGGCACTTACACCTCACAGGGCCCTGAGGAAGTCATTAATGGGCCCTGGGTCCACCCTGTGCCAGAGCCCCACGTAAGAGCACAGAGATGCACCCTGGACCTGTCGGGGCCAACTGCTGTCCCAGCTGGCTCCAAGTCTGTTGTAGGTGTTTTTGTCTCCACTCCATCTCCTCTTCCCCCTGTTTGGACTCCCTGGCCCTGACTCGTTCCCTGGCCTCACCTGGGGCTGCTGGCTGCCGTCTCCATCATCAGCCCTGCTCGGGTGCAGCGGGACTGCACGCTGCCTGTGCCAGGGGGCTCCTCTGCCCATGGCACACATGAGCAGCCCCACTCTTGCTGCTTGCTGACACCATCGTACCACCAACTGTATCTAACTCAGTGAAATGTACCATTAGCATGCATAGTCGAAAGAGGATATTCAAATGGTCTGTCTTGACAGAACAGTCAGTCAGAAAGCAATGCATAAAAATACTACAAGTTCATGCTTTCTGTGACTTTTGAGGTCACAAATCTGAAACTGTGCTGTTCACAGAATGTAGAGCTGTCGAAAAGTAAAAAAAAAATAATAATAATAAAAAAATCCATGTTTAATTTGCCTTAACATTGTTATGAAAGGTATCTTTCTGCTATAGAAAATTATTCCAGGAATAATCAGACAACACCGCAGGACTATCAAAAGAATATTTATACTAGCCAAAAATGTCTTTCTTGATATTGAGGGCACCAGGCCTGACATATTCAGGTTAGAAGGATGCCTACAGACAGTGTAGCAGTTGCAGTTGGGAATTCTTACTGCCTGCCCCAATACAAAATCAAAGCAGTGGAATACTGCAATCTGGAAGAAGGTGCCTGAGGACATTCCATTTTCTTTTTAGGAAGCTCGAGTGATTTTAAAGATTTTAATGTGCCCCTAGAATCCTTTGTAGAATGCATAATCTGGTCCATATACAAGCTTAAAAATTCTTCACTATCAAAGGAGATTGGGACTTCTTCTTGACACAAGTGCATAACCACAGAGCTGCATTTAGGATATTGGTTGCATAATGAATTATTGTCATAGAAATGAGCTCCCTCTCTAGCAGATAAGATTCCTGTAGATGCTTCATGGAATGAAAAGAGGGTTAACAGAGTCAGTGGATTTTTGTTATACCTGATTAAAAATGCTACTGTAGGAATGAAGTGTATCAGAAAAAATATAACTATTCAGGCAAAGCATCATGGCACTTAGATTCCCTTGTGAACACTGGGGCTCTGGCCTGTCTGTTCATTTAGTGGCAACAGATTACATCAGTGAAGAAGCAACTTACATCTCCTATGTAGATCTTTTAGTTATTTTTTAATATGTTCGTATGAGAAGTAATTTTTTGCCAAATGAGATTGGCAGGACCCAAGACAGCAGACCTGAACGATACTGGGTCAGATCAAAGGTCCATCTACCTGAGTATACTTTCTCTGACAGCTGCTAAGAGCAAACAATAATTGAGGAGAAGAAGACAAGAAGCATGCAATGACAGTTCCCATAATAGCCAGTTTCCAATAATTTGCAGTTTGAGACATCTCGGGCCACATGTTGTCTTTTCACTTAACAGAAAATGTCCAGTCATTTCTTGAACCTTCTAAACTTTTAGCATCCACAATTCCTGATAGAAGGACTTCCACAACTTGATTAAAAGTTTCATAGAGAGCAATGCATTTTGGCTCATTTTCAACCTGCGAGACACTGATAGAAGAAGAAATGCATAACCATATTGGATTCGTGTGGAATCTACTGGCCTCTGGAGAGGGCTTTTTAAGAAGGGAAATTCTAAATTGCTTGCTTGAAGGAAAGATAAAGTGAAATACTTGTTCTATAAATATGGCAGCCTAGATGAGCCCAGGTTGAGCTCTCCCTGCTAAATAAGTGAGCTGTATGGCAATGGTTTTACTACTCACAGGTCAGTGGATGAGCCCAAATGAAGTTCAATATTAGTCATTTAGCTTAAGTAGATGCATATTAAATGTAATGAATTATTTAGAGAGATAAGGTTGTATGATTTTCAATATACTCTTTGCTTCATGTTATTTGATAAGCTGGATTTGCTAAAATTTTAAGCTGTAAAGTTCTGCTCATATTTACCAAAAGCAACTACAAACTACACTGAGCACTTGCAAGATAAGGCTTATTTTGCACTTCACTGAGAAGAAAGGATTTATTCAGACAAAACAGTATCTGCAAGGTTAGGGACAATAAACAATGTCTACAGCTGAAGAAAACAAAGGCCCACATGGAATCAGAGAAGAAGGTTCAATGAGAAGCACAAAGACTCCGAGTGAAACATTGCTATTGGACTGAATCATGGTATGAATGGTTGGTAAAGATATGAAAGTCAATGGTTTTCTATGTTCAGTTGGACCTCTGTGCAGGCACCCAGCTTAAGTCAGCCCTCTTGCTATTCTACTCCATCAAAATTTCTTCTTTTTTTCTGAGAATTTTGTTTCCTGAAATTCTCTTCTGCATAGGGTTATCAGGCCTCACCTGAAAGTTTGCCTCCAGAGCTCCAGGACACAAACTCTGGAGTGAACAGTTATCAGGGAGGGGAAGACACCTGAAAGTTTGCTTTGTGAATGGGTATAGGCACCCGGAGAGCAGGTCAGCAGTATTTGGCTTGGCATATTTCCCCCATGCAGTAAATAATAGAGTAAACCTGCCACCGAACTCTTTTAGGTCTCACTTCTCTTCAAGAAATCTAAACATTGTTCTGCAGCAAGCAGAACCCTAAATTACTCCCTCACAACATGGTTATACCAAAATGGCAGAATTCTATTGCAAAATTATATCCAACTAGGTGATCTCAAAAGTGGCCTACTAGAGAGCTCTCAATCTGTACTGCGGTGGGTAAGATATTGCAGAAGAAATGTTTCTGGTTCCCCAAGGAGCTTTCTCTTGGAAATTCCCTTTTGATCACATCTTGATAGGTACAAAGAAAGATTAGAAGGGATTACAGAGAAGATATAGGCTAAGAAAAGCAAGGGGCTTTATTGTCTTTTTCCAGTCCCCAGGAACCTTTGCAGAGGAAAATTCTGCTACTCTTAAACCAACTCAGTTGCAAATGTCCTTTGTGAATCCTGTATTGCAGAAACTATGAGGCACTCATGAAAAATGGTCCAGAAACACCTCTAAATCTCCCATCTCTAGCAAAGCACCTGGAGGTGGTGTGCAGTGTTCTGAGAAAGCACATGGCACCAAAGGAAGATGAAGTAATTCAAGATATGAACCAGGAAGTACCATGAAAATACGTGTATCTTCTTACTGTGTAATGCTTAAAGTGTTTAGTTTTCTTTTACCCCTGTTTAACCGCAAGAGTTAATATCTCATTCAGAACAAGCTCTCCTGACAACTTAAAGGTCAGGCAGTCTGGCAGCCTGTATGGAAAGAGCAGAAACAGGAAAACAATCCCTATCTCTTGCAAATGTGTCAGGGACTATTCCATTATCACATTAACTGCTCTTACAGGAAGATGAACACTTAAAAAAAATGCTATCATGAAAAATTGTCTAACAGCACAATAAATATGAAATCATAAAATCACAGAATCATATAATAGTGTAAATGGGCTTTCAAATAAATACTCAAAGGAAAAAAAAAAGGGTACAAAAGAGAAAGAGTACACAGAATAAGGCACATGAAGAATGGTACACATAGGAACTAGAAGGAAAACCTGGAGGTCTAAGAAATAGCAGTGATGGTACAAGACAAAGAACAGTACTGAAAAACTAGTTCTGCCAGGTTTGTTAAATGAACATCCAGTTCTTGGGAAACATTTACCTCAGATGAAACCAAAACTCCAGTGGGATGTTTGTGTTGTAGTCTATAGATTGTGAATGTCATTATGCTGACAGAAAGCTTTAAAACTTCAACACTGTAAACTGAGAACCTGGGGAACTGTATTTCCAGGACATAAAATAGTATGAGTTTGTGCCTAGCATCTAATTTTCAGAGTTATATGACGATGTAGCAATCCCATCTGTCCACACAGCCAGAACTCTCATCCAGAAAATCATTATCTTCCACCCTTTCTCCCAGCCTTGACAAATACAGTCTTGTCAGCGATTCGGGACACTGCTGACAAGAATAATTTCCACAGCCAATCATTCTGATATGACAGTCTACTCAATTTTACATGTCTCTTTTCTTTTTTTTTTGCTGACATAGACTCCTGTCTTCTCTTCTAGAAGTCTTCTCTAACTATGCTACCATACCTCATTCTTCATCTCATTGAATTGTCAGCTTCTACTTAAGATATCCGTTTCCCTCAGCCTCCTGTTATTACTAAATGCCTTCAAGCTGTCTTCAGGATAGTATTTTTCTCAGAAGCCACCTATAAACATCTGGAAACTTTATCTCATTATCTACCTTCAAATTCTTTATTGCAGTGACTTTAGAAAAGACAAACTAGACAACTGAAACTAATGCTTACTGTAATCACATACTCACTTTTAAATCTCTATATTGATCTGCTGTTATATGTTGCTTTAAACTGCAAAATATCTTTGGCAAGCAATCTTGGGTTTGGAATATTCTTGTGGTTTATTTTTTTAATTATGTATTGCTTAGAACTTGAGACAACATAAGCAATAAACACAAAATAACAGTAACAAAGAGCCCTTGAAAATCCAAATCTATGGTTCTCTTAATATCCAACAACAGACAATTATCTATAAGTGCTAAAGAGATATATGAATAGCGATTACCATCTGCTGTAAGTCAGGTCTATGCTAGCTACAAAGCTTGCAGTAAGAAAATGCTCAAAATTTATCAGATGGGAGATCTGTAAGCATTTGGGGAGATACAGGTAGGAATTCTCCCTCTAGTGGACTCGATGGAGAAATACAGAGTTACGGTAAGCCCAAGCTACTAGAGTAACAAAAAGCCAAAAAGCTCTTTCTTTACAATTCATTACTAATGAATGCATTTTTTAATATGTTACTGAACATCTACTCTACTGGAACAGCTCTGAGCCATAGCCAAGAGGGGCAGATTCGATACAACTACAGAATAAATAAACAGCTTAAAATGTAACAGAAATCACTGTGAAAATAGTAGTAAGACAAAGGGAAAGGAAGAGTATAAGGAAACAGAATTTTTCACCTATCAAGTAGTTATTTATATGTAGTAGTAACTTCTCACGATTTTGAATACAAGTTCAAAGTTTTAAGAAGGATTTCAAGAAAAATTAACTATATCTATGGATGTTCTGAAGATAGTGTTTGCCAAACATGAGGGATAGAGAAAGAAGAAAAGCCAAATACTTTACTTGTTAGAAATATAAGAGGAAGGCATTATAGGCTCATCTATGGACTGATGAAAGCCAGGTGCTCATTTCTTGCAACAGACAACCACTGGTGAACTGGACAGAAGTAATGAAGAATTTTGGAGGGGAAGACAAGCAGCTGGTCTTTGATGTTATAGAGAAGAGAGATTTAGAGGACTGGTTGAAAAACATGAAGGAAACTGCTCTATTGTTTTCATGCTTTGCCTGAATGGATGTAAACAAAATGGTTTTACAGTTTCCAAGTCCAGGATTTCAAAGGCTAACACAGCATGATAAGATTTAATTTAAAATTTCATCCCCATTATAGGAAAACATATCTTTGAGGGTATTTTCAGCTTGAAGGGATATATATATATATAGAGAGAGAGAGAGACGGAGGGAGAGAGGGAGAGATTGAGAGAGAAAGCAAGCTTTAATCTACATTTGAAGGGGGAAAGGGATAAGCCAGTCTCACTGGAGATAAGCCTGGGGGTGGCATTCCAATGCTGGAGGACGAGGTGATAGCAAGGTCCTTCTACACGCCATCTCAGTGGAGGCAAGAGATGAAGATCCACAAGGGTTACTGATGTGTTAGAAACCACGGAACTGTCTGCTAATAGTCACATTGGAATTAGGGCTTCTTGCCCTAAAATGTAGTGGGCTCAATAGCCTAGCTAAAGTGCATCTCTACGAATGCATGCAGTGTGGGCAACAAACAGGAGGAGCTGAAAGCCATTATGCAGCAGGAAAATTATGATGTGGTTGCCATCACAGAAACACGGCAGGATGACTCCCACAACTGGAGTGCTGCAATGGATGGCTATAAACTCTTTTCAGAAGGGATGAGCAAAGAAGGAGAGGCCATAGGGTGGCTCTGTGTGTTAGGGAGTGTTTTGATTGTCTAGAGTTTAACGATACTGATGATAGGGTGGAGTGTTTACGGATGAGAATCAGGGGGAAGGCCAACAAGGCAGATATCCTGGTGGGATTCTGTTACAGACCACCCAACCAGGATGAAGAGGCCAATGAAATATTCTATAAGCAGCTGGGAGAAGTCTCTCGATCACTAGCCCTTGTTCTTGTGGGGGACTTCAACTTACCAGATATCTGCTGGAAATACAATACAACAGAGAGGAAACAGCCTAGGAGGCTCCTGGAGTGTAGGGAAGACAATTTCCTGACACAGCTGGTTAGTGAGACAACTAGGCAAGGCATACAACTGGACCTGTTGTTTGCAAACAGAGAAGGACTTGTGGGTGATGTGATGGTTAGAGGCTGTCTTGGGCATAGTGATCATGAAATGATCGAGTTTTCAGTTCTTGGAGAAGTAAGGAATGCAGTCAACAGAACTGCTGCTTTGGACTTCTGAAGGGCAGACTTTTACCTGTTTAGGAAAATGGTTGGCAGAGTCCCTTGAGGGACAGCTCTGAAGGACAAAGGAGTCCAGGAAGGCTGGTCGCTCTTCAAGAAGGAAATCTCAAAGATGCAGGAACAGGCTGTCCCCATTGTGCAGAAAGACAAGCTGGCAGGGAAGAAGGACAGCCTGTCTGAATCATAGAATCATAGAATACCCTGAGATGGAAGGGACCCACAAGCATCATCAAGTTCAACTCCTGTCCCTGCATATGACAACTCCACAATTCACACCATGTGTCTGAGGGCGTTGTCCAGTCTCTTCTTGAATACTGTCAGGCTTGGGGCTGTGACCGCCTCTCTGGAGAGCTTGTTCCAGTGCTCTACCACCCTCTGGGTGAAGAACCCTTTCCTAATGTCCAACCTAAACCTCCTGTGGCACATCTTCCTGCCATTCCCTCAGGTTCTGTCATCGGTCGCTAAAGAGAAGAGTTCAGCGTCTACTCTTCCGCCTCCCCTTGTGAGGAAGCTGTAGCCATGATGAGGTCTCCCCTTAGTCTCCTCTTCTCCAGGCTGAACAAACCAAGTGACTTTAGCTACTCCTCGTACAGCTCCCCCTCTAAACACTTCACCAACTTCATAGCCCTCTTCTGGACACTCTCCAGTAGCTTTATGTTCTTTTTATCCTGTGGCACCCGGAACTGCACCCAGTGCTCCAGGTGAGGCCACACCGATGCAGAGTAGAGCAGGACGATCGCCTCCTTTGCCTGGCTGGCAATGCTGAAAGCTTCGGCTGAAACTTGGGAAAGAGTTTATGACCTTTAGAAGAGGGAGCAGGCAACTCAGGAGGACTACAAGAATGTTGTGAGGTTATACAGGGAGAAAACTAAAAGGATCAAAGCACAACTAGAGATGAATCTGGCTACTGCCATGAACAACAATAAAAAATATTTCTATAAATACATTAATCACAAAAGGAGGCCTAAGGACGATCTCCATCTTTTAGTGGATGCAGGGTGGAAACTTAATGACAAACGATAAGGTCCTTAATCCCTTATTTGCCTCAGTCTTTAATAGTGAGGCCAGTTGTGTTCCATGTATGCAGCCCTGTCACCGTTTACTGCAGGGCGACAATAAACCAACAATAAACGAGTTGGTCAACAGCTGGTTGAACATGTGTGCCCAGTTGGCCAAGAAGGCCAACAGCATCCTGGCATACATCAAGAATAGTGTGGCTAGCAAGATGAGGAAAGTGATCATCCCCCTGTACTTGGTGCTGGTGAAACCATACCTCAAATAGTGTGTTCAGTTTTGGGCCCCTCGGTACAAGAAGGACATTGAGGTGCTGGCATGAGTTCAGAGAAGGGTAATGGAGCTGGTGAAGGGTCTGGAGCCCAAGTCTTACGAGGAGTGGCGGCTGATGAGCTGGGGCTGTTTTGTCCAGAGAAAAGGAGATTGAGAGGAGACCTTATCGCTGTCTACAACTAACTGAAAGGAGGTTGTAGCAAGGTGGATGTAGGTTTCTTCTCCCACATAACAAATGATAGGATGAGAGGAAATGGCCTCAAGTTGGACCAGTGGAGGGCTAGACTGGATATTAGTAAAAATTTCTTCGTGGAAAAGGTTGTCAGTGATTGGAACAGGTTGAAGAAGAGGTTGAATTACCATCCCTGGAGGTATGTAAAGGGAATGTTGATGTGGTGCTTAGGGACCTGGTTTAGTGGTGGATTTGGCAGTGCTAGATTAATGGTTGGACTTGATGACCTCAAAAGTATTTTCAAATCTAAATGATCCAGTGATTTTATATTTAACTTTCTGGAAAGTGAACAGTTAAAGTAATGTTTAGATTCTGGTTACTAAGAGTTGCAGATGTTTGTGCTTTCTGGTCAGTCTCAACCTCTTTACTCCCTCGTCCACTCACATATATGATTACAAAGCCTATTTCCTTTCTCTTCAGCCTTCTGTTCCTAATTTTGGGCTAATTTCAGCCCCTTCCCTACTCCAATTTTCCATGCTGCAGCTGCTGTTTCCTCTGTTAATTTTTGCCTTCTGAGCATAGCTAGAAATTATAACCTGCAGTCCAGATGAAGGGAGGCACAGCTGCAGGTCCTACAGCCTAGAACAAGAGACAGGCTGGACTAGATTAAAAATGCGATCCAGGCTTTGAAGTGGGGGAAGCAAAGCAGTCAGGTTTAGCTTAAGATATCTCAGGGAAGAGTGGCAGGCAAGAAAACCTGGTGCTTAGTGAATAAAATTAAATCCTAGAAAAGAGTAAAATTATGCAGAGAGTTGCAAGGTAATTCCAAGTTAAAGTGCAGAGCTTTAATCAAATGTTGGTAATTCAAGTACATCTCTAACATGACCAGTGATGCTTCATCCCAGCTGAACCATACCTGCTAGTAGTCACTGGTCAGTAAAAAATATTTGTTCAGTACTTTCCATCTGAAGGGGCAAAATCTGTATATTTCAAACAGAATTAATCATGTTTTGTCCTCTCATACTGGCTATACTGGGAAGTGTGGAACGTGTTCAGCCCTCAGTTCTTTTCCTCGCAGGAGACTAATCAGTTCACTGAGATTCATTTTTTTCAATTGATGAACTGAAAGCCCCAAGGGTACAATTTCTTGTACATAAGGTGACAAAGTGACTGGAGGATGGGAGGAATGACATATCAGTTATCACAAAGGTAAAGTGGCAGGCGTTGGGCTGAAACTGAGAAATGTGCTTCTAGCTGAGCTCTGAGCACACTGTAAATACTACATGGCAAACACCACAGCTGCAGAGGCAAGCCTCAGGTATGTATGGCACATAGGATTCCAGAGTAGGAAAAAAACTTGGTACCTAAAAACTCGTTAACACTCCTTAGCAACATCTTTTTGGCCTTTTTCTCATCTTGCTTTGCACTGACCTTAGCAAGCAGGTCATCTCTTGTACTTTGTCACCATTCAAATACAGTTTGAATTTTCTTTATAGTGGCATTAGTACTAGGGTTTTTTTCCAGTAATAAAAAGTTTCTTTCTTTGTTCATACACATTTAGTCTTGAACAATCACAAATCTGACTTGATGTTTTCCCTCTGTACCTCCAGGCTGCTACTAAATCTGAGTTTTCTGCATCTGCAAGAGAACTGCAGTTGTCACAGCACCATACTGGGGGTGGTTGCTGCACTGGAGGGCAAGGCTAGTATTCAGGACATAAACAGGCTGGAAAAAATGGTGGACAGGAACACCAAGCAGTTCAATGAAGGTAAATGTAAAGTGTTGTGGCTGGGATGGAATAATCCCATACAATGGTACAAGCATTTTTCTGTCTAGCCAGTAAACAGCTTCCCAGAAAAAGACCAGAGGTTCCTGGTGGACAACAAGCTAATGCATTTCAGCAGTGTGCCCTTGCAGCAATGAAGGACAACCACATACTGCGCTGTATTAACAAAAATGTTCTCGACAGAGTGAGAGAAGTGATTTCACTGTCTTTAGACCACATGGAAAATACCATATTCATTTTGGGCTTCCCAGGGCACAAAAGACACAGACTTACTGAAGCGAGTTCAGAGAACGGCCACAAAGATGAGGCTAAGAAAAGCAGGTCTGATCCTTCAGAAGAGAATGCTAAGCAGAGCTCTTACTGCTGTGTGCAGCTATGTAATAGGAAGGTACAGAGAAGATGGAGTGAGATTCTTAGCAGAGTTGCACGGGATAGGACAAGTGGCAGAAGATACAAATTGGAAGATTGTTAAATTCTGACTGGATGATCATCCCAAGAGGATGGTCAAACATTGGACCAGGTTACCTAGGGAGAAGGTAGACACTCCATCCTTGGAGATCTTCAAAACCTAACTGGACCTTCCCTGAACAACGTGCTCTAGCTGGAGGCTGGACAAGAGATCTCAGAAAGTCCCTTCCAACCTGCGCAACTCTGAGTCTGCGTGCTGTCCTATCACTCCCTATTATGAAACAGGGAATGCCTTTTAAAATTAATTCAGGTTTTCATAATTAGGTTAAGCCCATGATACTACACTACAAGTTTATAAGAAAACCAGAATGTAAGCAAATAAATGCAAGAGAGAGAGGCAAACCCATCTACAATATTATATATAGGGCAAGAGGGTAGGCTAAATACTTTGTTTTCTGATTTGAGAACTGGGCATAATACAAAGCTACTGGGCATAAAGTTGTCAGATAAGCAGCTTAAGTTCTTCATGTAATAAACAGTTGAACTGTGAAACTCCCTGTGAAGAGTTGCTATAGATAACAAAATGTTCTATGACTGAAGGGCACCCTAGGCAAATTCATGGAAGAACAATCCATTTCACATTGTCAGCTAAATACGACCCACATCCTGCTCAGAAAGGCCCGCAGCTGAAAATGGCTGGGAAATGAAAAAGTCTTAAGCAGGCTTATCATAGATGCCTGTGTTGTTCTTATATGTTTTCTTAAAGACTTGCTTATGGTTAAAAACACAGTTGGAAACAAAATACCATTGATGAACCATTGGCCTCTCCACAAACGACTGTTCTGAGAGAAGGAGAGAGAGAAAACAGTACTCAGGCAATTAACAGTTAAAAGTCATGATAACATGCAAGAGGGGAAAGCTAGCAGAAAAGAATTTCTGAAATGGAAGCTGTACATAGATTTGAAGATGAGCAATTTGAGTTTTAACTTCATCTGAAGTGGAAAAAAAGAGGGCAAGCAATTGCATTCAACAACATGTTTAGGAACAAAAGGAAAAACCTCAGATGAACAATAGGAACTGGCTTGTTTAACAGTGTTCTGTGTATTACAGCAGAGGGGAAAATGGGCAGACCAAAAGAAAACAGATGGCAATAGATAACTGAAGACATTAGAATAAGCGAAAATACTGCTTGTGGGATCAGAAAGTGAGAGTAAGGAATTCAGAAACATGGTTTAAAGAAAGTGAAGAATTTTAAGAGTGCAGTTTTGACAAAACATTTGACCACACTATTGCAAGCCTGAAAGAGTAGATATGCTGAACTACGAGGGGAGAAAGAGAGATTAAAAGGGAGATAAGTATATAGATATTTGGAAAACCACAATGAACAGGAGAAAAATTATAGTGACGAGCCCCCAACACCAGTTACTGCAAATGCCTTTTCTTACAAAGGTGCTGTGTTCCTGTTCAATTCTGAATGGACTGAGAGTAGATCTAAAAGTGAATTTGGGCCTGAATATATATGAAATGAAGTAATTTCAAGGGAGAAAACACTACTGTCTCTGCATAAAACATGCTCATTGAGATAAAAAATAACAATAATGCAATAATTCTTGAGGAAACACAGAAGCTTTTAGAGACTTCTAATGATGATGTTATACTGTTTTCGAAACACCACTTGAAGCTAAAGCTTTTTAAAAATCCGTTTTCTCTTCCCATAATTGCCATCCTAAAGAGCACTGCGCAGCAGGAGAGAAGTCTGACCTTTGAAAACATTTATAAAGGACTGCATTAAAAATACAGAAATATAATTTAAAAGTCTTTTGAATGCACTTCCTACAACATTGCCTCAGATTCTTATGTACTTCCTAACTGCAACTGTGCAAAGTGTATGGTAACTCACATCCCATTATCTTGTCATAAAGAGACAGGATATTCAGCTAGTTTTGGCTCCAGCTAAAATTAAGAAAATCACATTTCCTGCTTCTATTAATGGGGCACATAATACAGTAAAAATTCTTTCCTAGTCTTTATCAGAAGTTCCAAGGTTTTCATATTTGAAAGAAACAACAGATCAGTAAGATAAATACTTCTTTTTGCATATCACAAAGATTGCCTTTCAGAAACATCTTTTTTTTTTTAAATAAAATCTTGATCATTCAAAGGACATCTAATACAAGGTTCTCTTTACTTTATCTGAAAATTTGTGCAAAGCAAAGGAAATTGCCTTTGTCAAGTTAGAACATGTCTTAAGAAATTGTTTTATTCGTACCACTGAAAGAATCTTTACAATTTTCCATAATTAGAAAAAAAATGATGTAATTAAAACATCTATGAAACTGATCCAGATAATTCCTTCTCCATATCTTCAACAGTGTAATTTCTGTAGATTCTTCATCAGCAATTAGGTAAGTAACCCCTGTCTGATGTGTCTCTTTGCTTTACCATAACAAGGAAATAAAATTAGACTCTTTTTTTTCCAGATGTTTGTGTAAAAACATGGTTCTCTGATACTCCATGCAACAATTAAATTTCTCTTTTGAAGTTTAACTTTTATCGTAAAAAAAAAATTATTCAAATACGTATTTCCTCACCAATAAACAAAATCCTGAAGCCTAAGTGATGTCCCACAGACAGAAGTATAGATGAAAAACAATAGTGGTCTGAACTTCTGCAGACAAAAATGCAAGCTATAGAACTGACAAGCAGTGCTGAACATGAAAACAAATCTGAGAGCATTTCTTTAGTTAGGTCACAGAGTACTGTAAAGCTGTCTTTCATTTTTTCTGAAACTCTACAAATTGTGGCCACATGTATAAAATGAAAATAGCATTCCTCATCGTCACATGTAATCCCACGCTGTATTAATGAAGAAAGAAAAAGTTCAGACATTCTGGCTATGGCATTTTCCTCAGTCCTCCTATGTCATCCTCTTCATATTTGCTGTACCAGGAAAAAAACATAACATAACAAAACAAAATATGCAACAGCTTTTACTCCGGTTAAACAGTAGAGGGGGCCCACTTCCTTAGAAAAGATCAGTTTCATGCATTGACAAAATTGAATCTGACATCTTTCATGTTACTAATCAAACAGAAAAAAAAAAAAATAGGCAAGTTGAAGAAAGTTGGAAGAAAGTTGCTGTGCACTGAAAATAAACAGTTATTTTAAGTCCTAACTTGAATAATTAGAGAGTTCTGATTTATTGTGAAAACCCATCCCAATTTTATCTAAATTATTTACATTTTATAAAAACAGGTGCAGAAAGACAGTCAGCACAATAAAAAGGAGAAAAAGGCTACTACAGCACACAGCTACCACTGTCTACCCAGGATAAGCCACAGTGTGGGCTTCCCACCCTGTGAAGAACACAGAAATAGAAATTGTATGGAGGGTATCAGTGTGGCCTGATAAAATGGCGCGTGGGAATCTGTGCTCTGAGGAGACAGGAGTTTCATCAGGACAGATATTTTGTGCTGGATGGCAGTACAAAGAGCAATGCATGATTCGTAAGTCAATGGAATATGCTAACATGGGGGAAAATGCTTTTTTTTGATAGATGATTTTTATTTCTACTTTCTAAAGCTAACTTTAAAACAACAACAAAAGGGCACAGCACCAACTGCAACTTTGGGATATATTTCAGAATGTATCTTGCAACAGACTAAAATTCCTTCTCACTTCTATTTTTGCTGAATATATGAATGACAAGGAATTACAATATTTATATGTGTCTTAAGTAATCAAATGCAATTTCAAAAGTATTAAATACTGCATTGAAGTTATGATTGTATTACAAACCACAGCCAATTACAGGAAAATAATAGGAAGTCTTTTAATTGATTCATTCAGCTTTGGGTCATAGTCTTAATGAGCTGGTTCATAAACACTAAAAGTAAATAAAACCATAATGCCATATTCTTTAAATGAGCTCAGTGGCACTGTAATGACCACAGCAGCTAACCATCTGACCCCACCAAGGATTCACAGAAAACTTTCTTTCCAGTTCTTCCCAGAGAAAATGTAATTACTATTCCACAAAGAAAACATTATAATTTCTCTTTTTTCTTTTTTTTTTCTTCTATTTAATTACAGATACTGAGGTAACAGTCTTGTTACTTTTCTGTCATAAGTAGTTTGTAACTTTCTGTTAGCTGACCTGTTTCATTCATCATGTATTTAGGCTAATCCTATACAAATAAACATAGAAAACAAGCCTACAGATGCCCACAAACTATTACTATTTAAAGAAATTCGTATAGGCCAAGGTATGATTTAAATACTAAAATGGGAAAACAATAGTCCCTCCATTTGAGGTTTAAGATATTTAAATTTTAACATTATTTTAAAAAATTAAAAAATTATATTTTCTTTTGAATTGCATATAGTCACTCTAATAATAGTGTTTGCCTACTTTTGCTAAGTTAGTCAATTTTCTTTGTCAACAAAATTTTTTAAAAATATAACAATGGCATGTATTTTATAATAATGGAATCTCTTCAGAGCTTTTTTGGGGGGCAGGGAGGGTTCCTCCAAAGAATATCTAATAATGTTCAAGCTATTTCAGAAAAGTGTCTCAAAAGCTCCAGTGAAGTATCAAAAACAGGTTACAACAAACAGTACTGAGGTGTATTAAAAATACAACAAAAAAAGGGCTTCAATATAATATTAAGCACCTTTTTATCGTAAAAAATCAATAAGGATAACATGATAATGATCAAATACATACACATGCATGCATTAGGCAGCTAGGGATTTGAAAGGAGGATTAGAAGACATTTTTTCACATCATCTCAAGCTCTCATAACAGAACAACAAGAACTTATGAAAGCAATGATTTTTTTTATATGGGAATCTATCAGACATTTCTTACAGAATTTAACAGACACTTTTACAGAAGTTAGAAAAAAAAATTATCAGAAACCAAGGCTAGCTAATTGCTTTGGAAAAGTAAAATATATCTGTCAGCTGTAGACTTGCCACAGGGCTAAAACAAATGAATTGAAGAAAAAAGAAGTAGGAAGAGAAACTCCACAGCCAAATGCCAGAACAATTGCATTAAAATAATAATTAGGAAAACCAAACAAACAAAACAAATAAGGATCTGAACTCTTTTTATAAGCTATAGAAGTCAACTGTTGAGCAGAATATTATCTGTTACAGATCCTCAGAACAAAATATTTCAAAGTCTCCACATTGCAAGATCCTGGATTCTTCCACGGTGTAATTAGCTCCAGAGAAAATTCTTCCCTGGAACTGAGTATTGGTAAAACAGAAAAATTACACAAAACCCAGATGTTCAGAATACTACTCCACTACAGACTAAGCTGATCATACTCTGAAATTGCATCTCTTCCTTCCTCAGGTCATGTCTTTTTAACTTTTCCTTTGAATCAGCTCTATCAGCTGTGTGGTAAATCAGGTGAGAAAACTGAGTCAATTGAATTCATTCGCACTAAAACCTCCACAGAATCCCAGTTAGTTTACAGGTACACTAAATACATAAGTTAAGCTTATTCTATAGCCTCTGGAGTAAAGGAAACAGCTGGAAGGTAGATTTATAAAAGTTGCTCTGAAATAACAAGAAAAGTTCAAGAGGGTCTATGGCTGTATTTCAACAGGGTTCTCTCTTTGTAAACTTAAGTTTAAAAGAAAAAATGTTTCCTAACATGAACATAGTCTTAAACTTCTACAACTAGGTATTTTTAAATAGCTCTATACCTTCTTTTGACAATTATGAAAACTTGTAATTTTAGGTTTTATTCTTGGAGTATTTTCTATAAATTAAACTTCACACTTTGAGGTGAAGAACGGTTTAATTAATATAAGTTTAAACAAATCCTTTAAATAAAACTTTTTCAGTCAACATTATCAGAAATGTGCCTTTGACTAGAAGAAAAAATGTTTCAGGTTAAAAGATTAAATATTACTCTAGCAAAAATTCCTGATTATTTTGAGTCCGTTTTTCTAAGGAAATTAAGTTTTATAACACTGTGTTATTTTCGTAATTACTTTGGAAGAAACCAACCAATTAAAAGGAAGAAAATGTAAAGATAAAGAAAATCAAAGCAACTCTATTCATAATAAATTCTGCAAGGTACCTGTGTATCAGAGAACAATGAAGTTTGCAGCACCACTAAGCAGGCTGTTAACTTTACATATCTAAAGAAATATATAGAATAGAATATTTACAAAAGTCCCAACTTCATTTAAAAGTTTCATTTCGAGAACACACCACTTCAGACACCAAAGTCAATCAACCACAAAATGCCAATCTGCAGCTAAACAAGCTCTCTTAGTTCTGCTGTTCATGAAACTTATTTTTCAAGGCTAGAAAAGGGTGTTTCATGGTGTTAATGAGGTATGCAGTCAGGACTATGGATATTCTACTTGTGCCATTTGCCCATGTTAAAATTGACCTTTTAATACACTACTTGCTGAATTTGCATATAGTCTAAAACATTAGGATCTGTGGTAGATGTTGCAGACAGTTCTGACATGACATCACAGATCCGGATTTTGGAAGTCACATTTGGATCAATTTGAATGGATATCTTGAACTCAGATACTTATCCAAACTGAAATATGCCCACAATGTAAAAATTGTACAGTACAGCAGTTATATTACAAAATGTGGATTAAGAAGCTAAATCTTAAAATCTCCTGTGCTTTTGAGGAAATACTTATATCTTATCAGATAAACCTATAGAGGAGTGTAAAATTATTTATGCTGGCAATATTATAGGAAGATGATGGCCTGCACTCTCTTTGGCTTTACTGAGTGTTCTCTCTAGTTGTAAATTCAGGGATGAATCAGAAATTATATTAAATGCGATATTGGCTAAATATTCCTTCTAAAGAGCTACATCGGGGGCCAATTATCTACTTTCTAAAGTAATACTGTTCTGCTGTCATTGCCGTTATACTTCCTGATCCAATTTAGAAGTATGTTCTGTTCTATTGCTTTTTCAGGAGAATTCCTAAATGTAACACTTTTTGCTGAAAGGGAATCACCAAAGCATTTCATAGGCTGATGTTTCTTCTTTGAGTGGCCTGTATGAATGAGAAAAATAGTCATGTGCCTTGAATTTAAAATATCTTTAAACACAGAAACTAAAGGCAGACTATGGTAAAAAGTTTATTCATAGGAGAAGATATAGGTGCTGTCTTGTTGTTCGATTTGCTACCGTTTGATACTGAGCTTGGACCTGACTCTGTTTATCTGATGTCAAATTATATTTGTGTCATTGAACAGTATTTGACCAATTTTAGATAGGGAATAGGATATTTTACTTGAAACACCTCTAGTTGTTCTGGTTTTGGTTTTGATTTTTTTTTTTTTAAACTCTTGAGTCTTAAAAGTTCCTGCTATTCTTTCATTCATTTTCTTTGGTTTTTTTACATGACATTAATTAACAGTTTCCTTGAGGAAACAGCTGTTTACGCACATGATTACACAAGTAGGACTTTTTATAACTATATAAGAAATGTTTTCAGAATATCAGTTCAAGAAGGTCAAGGAACTGCTGGAGAGAGTCCAGCGCAGAGCCACGAAGATGATGAAGGGAGTGGAGCATCTCCCTTATGAGGAAAGGCTGAGGGAGCTGGGGCTCTTTAGCTTGGAGGAGACTGAGGGGTGACCTCATTAATGTTTATAAATATGTAAAGGGTGGGTGTCATGAGGATGAAACCAAGCTCTTCTCAGTAACAACCAATGATAGACAAGGGGCAATGGGTGCAAACTGAAACATAGGAGGTTCCACTTAAATATGAGAAGAAACTTCTTCACAGTGGGGGTGACAGAGCACTGGAACAGGCTGCCCATGGAGGTTGTGGAGTCTCCTTCTCTGGAGACATTCAAAACCCACCTGTGTAACCTGATCTAGGTGTTCCTGCTCCAGCAGAGGGATTGGACTAGATGATCTTTTGAGGTCCCTTCCAATCCCTAACATTCTGTGATTCTGTGATTGAGTATAACAGGTAATCAGTGTATCAGGTATTCAAGTTGCATGCTCAAAATAATTCCATGTCCGCTGTTGCTATTGTTCTCAAACTTAAGTCCTTAAATGCCGAATACATGTGAAATCATATGATTCAGTTGAGTGCCTAAAGAAAACAATATTCCTCTTTAAAAGTCTGCCACCTGCCTCACACTACTGTGGCCATAATCTTCACCAGCTGTCTGCTGGCGAATTTTAAATAAGAGTATATATAAATGCAAAAATCACACTTTAGGATATTTTAGAGGGTATTTAGATATTTTAAAGAATCTCTAAATACTGAGAACTTTTGAAAAGGTGATGTCTTCAAAGCAGTGCCTTAAAGTAAATCATTAATTTCAGATTTGTTTAATAACCCCGAGCCAAATCTGTAATTAAAATAAAGATCCTTTATGTTTACAGAGAAAGAGAAAAATGAAGGAAGACTGTGCCTACATTAGCAAGTAGTGAGGCACAATAGGAGCATTCCTGAAGAGTGAAACAGCTAGTAGAGACCCAACGTCCACAATATTTGTTTCAGGAGTTGTTGTTTGGTATGTTTCTGTTCTGATCCCATAGACAAAATGCTCATTGGTGGTTTAAGTGCTCTAGAGTGTGCTCTAACATCTGGTCTAGATTCAGAATATGAGAGGATTTAAACTAATGTGTTCAAAGACACCTACTCCGTGTAAAACAAAATAATACAAGGGGTTTATCAGAAATGTTTTTAAAGCACAGTCCTGATCCAGTCTAGAATACTTAAAGTAGACACATGGTGTCTCTTGCAGCAGACACGATGATAATAAATAATAGCTCCAGTAACTGAGTCTACCACAATTTTTTGTATTATATATGCTTACCTTTAGGTTCTGTTTCTGAACTACATGCAATTTGTCACCCAAAGAAAATATTACGGAAGGCAAGAAGACTGCTACATTCTGATCAGGTGGAGGCAGTTGTCTGAATACCATGATTCGCTACATTAATGACTGGCAAGAAAAGTTTGTACATCAGTATATCATGTTCATATTTTTTTTTTAATATACAACTACCAAAAAAATTTAAAAATCCTACTATAAAGTGAGCTTTACTTCAAGGATGAGATACTTCGCCCATATATATATGGATCAGCAATCTTTAAACTACTAAAATGTTAGTACCGATGGCAGGCATTCCCATTGCCCATATATGACTGTGTCCACAGACTGTAAACCACTGCTGTGGCAAAATGATCATTAAAATATCATACAGACAATAAACAACAGGAAGTAGAATAAACAACATTAAAACAATAAAATATTCTGCTGTCTCTCTACTTATTACTTAACTGGGCAGCTGAAGCTCCTGTATTGTTTAATAATGAGAAAAGGCATTTAAAATTTGGCAGTATCTGCAAGTAATCATTTCTGTGCAAAGTGTTCCAAAATGGTTTTTGAGTAAGATGGAAGAATAATTGCTGTTAATGGCAAAAAAAAAGTAGTTGTAGTGCACAACATGATCTCGTAAGACAAAGGTGTTTTAAATGGCAATAAACGCAGTATCAGGGAATGTGACAGTGTTTTTGTTATAATACATTTTTTTCTGTCAGGTCCCTGACAAACAAATAACAGGTTGAACACCACCAGTTAGAATCAAAACTTCGGGGAAATCAATCATGCATAGAAAAATAAGAATGACCTTCAACGTTTTTTCAGGACAACTGTATTGTCCAAAAACCACAAAAGTTTCAGCACAAATGTAGTAAAAATTACCAAATTGCACTGTTTTATCCAGTTCAATATTTTTACCTCAATTCCACCAAGCAGAATCCAAGCATACACTTCGAAGTAATAAAATTTTGTCCTTGTTAGTGTTTCTTACTAATGTTTCTTTAACTGGATTACCATTATTACAGTGTTAAAATATTACAGCTGCAAGTGAAGAAAATCGAAGAATGTTCTATAGTTAGTATGGAAAAATTTGTAGACTCACAACAAATATTATTCACGACAATTCTACCTTTTTATTTTACTGAAAGATTTTCATACCCCTGTTTTTTACCTGTAGTTTTGACTTCTAGATGTCTAACCTTGGATTTTACCATTTTAAAACCTGGTTTTAATTTTACTGTGTTCTAGATCACTGTGTAGGTCTCTGCTGGTATTTCATCATTTACTACTTCAGTGTTTTATTAATATCATTTACAAACTGTCTGCCCAAGCTTTATTTTTTATATCCAAGCCCTATGTACACTAAATCAATAATAAAGTGATGTGATGTCCTTCTAGAAACACCTGCATTGAAGATTCTCTATAGGAAATTACTTTTTGACATTACCAGTTAGGTCTCAGTGCTACATTGATTTTTGCATAGTCTAAATTTACTAAATCAGAGCATCATAGAGTTCTAAGTCAAACAGCTCAAGGAATTTGAAGAATAAAATAACATACTCTGGTAGCCACATCAGTAATCTCATTTTAAAATAATATTAAAGATATAAACAGAAAAAGGAAAATAAAAATGGTGGATACATACTATCAAGTACCAATCAAGTAATACTGAATATGCCACAGAAGAGAGTTATTAAACCAATAACACATATGATAATTTCCTCAAAGAGATTAAATCATAGACAAAAGTTTGCAAGATGGTAATCTTTGGACGAAGAGACATAATTACCTGCAACTGAAATAATATTTCATTTATATAGTGTAACACCACCTTAGCTATCCATTCTAAACTACCTCAAGGTACAAAGATTTCTCAGCGGTACTACAATAAAAGCATTATTTTAAATAACCTGAAATACAAATTACAATTCTGTGTTCTCATTCTCACCAGACAGAATTCTGCATTTAGAATAACCCTGCGTTTTGTAGGGAAACATATGGTCTTGAGTGCTTAAGGAAATATGAGTCACACAATAGGTTGCTTTCTACAGAGCTGCACATATGAGTTTATAGTAAAAAAACCCCAGAATCCAGTATTCTATAGACTTCTGTAATTACAAATATATTGTATCATCACTCTTCCATAGACACTTAATATTAAATTTTACAAATGTCTTATTACCTGATGTTCCAGTGAAAGTAATATTTTGATGAAAACTATAAAAAGGCCTGGGCAAAAAAGCTGTATTTCATTTTGCAGTTTAGTATTTCACAGTTTTATTTTATATTCCGCTATGGGATGTCTAGATCAAGATGCAAGATACAGAGCTTTCATCAGTGTTTCAAATTACTTAAGGTAGTAGAGCAGTACTTAAGCTAACCATCTAGTTACAAAAGTAATGTCTGCTATAGCTGTCTTCCTTTGTAGCTGATAACCTAGAAAGCTTTTCACAGATTTGAAGAATTGGTTTCATTTGAATACTGCAGTAGGTAATCCGATTTTACAAAAAGAAAATAAATTAAAAGTGTTGATCTAAATAAGGTACATCCTCTCTAGTCTTCAGATAGCATAGCATACCATCTCCCTGGACTATTTAGAATACCTCACAGTTTGAATGACTGTATCATTTGCCAAAACTACCAGTAAAACAGGATAAGTACTGGGTTTTGGTCCAAACACTTAACTAGTTCTGCATAACTTTTTAAAAACATGTACTGTGATTAAAAAAAAAAAAAAAAAAAGCAAACACATTTGGATGACATTCGGATTTTGGAAGGGGGCAACATCCCTCTCTCTTAAAACTGTTCATCATCTCAGAAACTTTATCTTCTAACCAAGGTGACTTCAGATTACCCAGCCACAGTTAAAGTAGTAAAGGGTGATCAAGTTGAGGGCTTACTATCAAAAAAAAAGGTACAACTCAGAAAAAAAACACATTCGTTGATTGTGAAATAGGCCATTCACGTGCAATTTTAAAGGAATTTTGTGCTTCTAGTGACTCTGGTGGAAAAGCACTGAAGAATTAATTATCAACACCATATTCAAATAGGACTGGGACTTGAAGTTTCATTTCATATGTGCATAGAGCTATATAAAATTGAATAATAGCTAGCTTGGCAGGACCTATGTTTGATAACCATTCTCTGAGTAGATCTCTTTTATATTCTCAAAGGAGAAACTGAAAACACAGAACTGAAGCATCTTCCAGTATTCTTATTACTTGTAGAAATTCATCCTGTAGGTTTAAAAAGCAAGACTTGCCTCTTTCTTTGTCAACACTTTGTATGACAATGGATCAAAGCAGGGAACAGAGAAAATCTCAATGTTTCCCCAATTTACAATATATTCATTTTACAACTCTAGTTGTCAAAGTGATAATTTATAAGGTAACTGCAAGAATAAATTATATGTATGGTTTTAAAATTGAGTCCTACAGAAAAAAACATGTTTTTACTAGACTGCCCATCTAGTGAAAGTGTAGAATTTTTATGTCCGTTAAACCTAGTACTCTATTAAGTGTCTATTAATTAACTTTATTTCAGTTATCTTACTACTATATTTTCTCATGTGCATACTTAATCCCCACCTTAATCAAGGTGTCACTGTCATAATTAATGTACATTGCTTAGTCCCAAGATATTTTGTATTTAACCTATTGAGTATCACTGAGTCTACGCTTTTCATTAAATACTATACATAGAGACAGTAGAATGTCCCTGCTTCATATAGGCACAATGAAAGCTGTGCAATGAGCCTAAGTATTAACACAGAATAACCTTCTGTGCACATATTTAACTTATGTTTACAACCTCTCTGTTGCTGGTCTTTTTATCTATTTTGAATAAATCACTGAATCACACATGCAGATCAACATTCACATAATATGTATACATATATCAATGTTATATACTCACAGAAACATCAAATAACAATAACAGATGGATGAAATACATTCCAAAATTTCCTGCCAAGCCTAACTACCCAAATACTATATATTTCACTATATTGAAAATTATCTCAAAAAATTGATAACTGCCAAACAGCCCAAATTTCTGACCTATTTTGTTTTTCATTGGCATGAATGCAGTGCTTCTAAAGCTGAAATAGTATTCATATGCTGAAAAAAGTCTGTATGAATACTACCATATATTATAGAATTACCACTAGGTATCCAAAGTCTAAATATGTCTTATTCATCCATTGCATGCAACTGTATTAACTAATTGCTGAGAATTAAACTAAAGTATAGGGTTTACATTGCATTAACTAACCCAGAGTAGCTTCTTGTTTTCAAATCCAACCTCACAGAAAATGTGGAGGAGCTTATTTTTCAGTTGCAGTTATTCCTCAATAAGAGTTCATAATTACAATCTCTCTTAATTCTATAAGAAACTTTAAATTTCTACACAAGACTGAAATCTTATTTTGTTTGACCTTCCATTTTAGCTGGCTGTTCCAGTGAAAGTAAATTTTTATGTCTTCAAAATGGGAGTTTTGTGAGGGCGCTATGAATAATTGAAGTACTTTGCACACTATAGCCTCTCCAATGTGTGCTAGAAAAGCCTAGGTTTGCAATCCTACTTCAGGCTACAACACTGTAAATTAGTTATTCACAGTTCTTTCCTCAGCCAAGGGTGGAGAAGTACTTTTTCTACTATATTGTGAAAACTCACCTTTATTTCCAGAATGCTTTTGTATTTCCTCCTGGAAGTTTTCTTATTTTCAGTTATGATCCTTGTAAAAAATGGATCTATTGCCACTTTTTAGAAATCTGAAATGGTCTGTTATGCACTAGAAGACACTTCAGACTTTCACTTCACATGACAACTTAATATATATGTTCCGACTTTTTAGAGTGCACCCCTTTGCATAAATTCTAGCCTATTTCCTCACTGTTCTGACTCTAAAGCAAGTAGTTCAAATATGGTTTATGTCTTTCTAAAGTCTGAGTTTTAATATATTTCTATCAAAATCAGTTAAATAACCAATGAGACCTAATATATATAATATATTCAGCTTGATTTGAATACCTCCCTGAAATCCAGAGGTGGCAAATAATTCAGAATTAAGTTCAAGTTTTCACTTCTTTTTCCTTTATGTATAAACATTATTGATTTAATGGTCATCTGTTTTGTGAAATTGAGAAAGGCTGGCAACATCAGACTGGATCAAAAACCCCACTGCTTATATCTATAAATACCTGAACATATTGAACGAAGAGATGATTTCTCAATATAATATATGGCACACACGAACAATGCCACAACAGCAACGATACCGAACTCTAAACTGAAACCTACAGGTTTAAGCCTGAATCCACTGGGCATGGATGGCCTTCTGCACTGAAAGTAGCTTAATTGCATAGAATGTCCTGAGTTGGAAAGGTCCTACAAGGATCATCAAGTCCAGCTCCTGTCCCTGCATATGACAGCCCCACAACTCACACCATTTCAATTATCCATTTATATGGGATTATCTCTATGTATGGAAATATGCATATATATATATAAAAAATATATTTATATGGGATTAAAAAAAAATACACTGCTTCAGCCAGTTGACATGTAAAACTTTTTTTAGTTCTGCTGTTCGGTTCGGTGAGTGCAGTTGCTGTTAGATCAATGCAGGTTCTCTCTAGCCACAATGTTTGTTTGAATAGCGATGTAAACGCCCTGCTTTCACAGATAGGATGCAGTCTGATATCCCCCCAAACTCACAGGGCTATACTTGATTCCTAGCTGACACTAACAAACATTCCTGCATTTATAGAACAAGGATATGAAGGTTTTCCTGAGCAAAAAACTCCCAGTTCCACAATTTGTTTCTTCATTTATACCGGAACATCAAGAATTCAAGCAATTACACAATAATACCTACCAACAAGACCTATAAATTCAGCTTTGGGACAATGTCTGTCAACTACGATGAGGAGTTTACTGTTTGTTTATTTGTCTGACATCTGTGCTGGGCAGAAATGGCTGTCGTTCATCGTGAACTGTTTTATAAATGCCTTCTGAACTTGGCCTTTATAGGAAAGTGGCATATGGGTATGCAGACGTATTAAAAAGCTGCAGGATGTAAGCTAGAGTGCTTAGAGCATGTCCTCTGTTCCGCACAGCTATCCAAGTGTACTGAGCTAAACATGAAATAGCTTCATCCTCAATAGAATTTCCTGTGATGGCACAACGTACGAGCACGCAATTATCATAAAATAGCTGAAATTCAGCCTGCTTACACCCATTACTTCCACATAATCTGCTTTAGGGTTTATACTCTTCACTAAATAGGGCAAAAAACTGCAGCAGCTATGAGTTCAGTAGCAGATGGGACCAGTACCTCTCAAAAAAACACTATACGTGGCAACAGTAATTTTGCAAGCAACATATGCTTTTGTAGGGCACAATCCTCAGCAGAAGAGTGTCATTCTGAACTGTTTATGTTGATTTTTATTGGTTTTTAACTAAACTCTTTGTGCTGCATTAATATAAATTTCCAAGTAAACTATTTAGCCTGTGGTTTCAAATGCTGGCTGTTGCTTAGTTTCCATAGGCTTCCTGGAAAATCACAGCCTTCTAATAGTAAGTAAACACATGCACACAGACATAAAAATAACACACTTCTATCTATACAGCCATGACTAGCTGATGTATTTTAAATCCACTTCCTACCATAGAATTTTATCATATTGCCATCTTCTTCTTGCAATAGACTTCTAGCAAGTGGAATGAAACTTTATTAGCCTACAGGTAAAGAATATGTACTTCTCAATTATATTTTTCCTCCTTTGATTTATTTGTCTGACTACCTGAATTTGGAATTATAGGTAACTACAATTTCAGGCAAAACCTACTCTCTCTTAATAGATATATAGTATTTTTCAATATCTTATTTAAAAATTATAGCAGACAGGAGCCTAGAAAAATAGTGAGATTGAGTAACTTTGCATGAAAACACACTTTTTTTCGTAAAATAAAACACTGACCAAAAAAAATGTGTGGGGAGCTAAATTCGTTACTGGAATCTGGTTGGAAAATATTCAAAACTGGGTACACTGCAATTTGCATTCAATTTGTTACATTATCATAATTCAAAATACATCAAGCATACTGTGGGTTCAAGTTACATCCATGTGAACGATTACTGAATTCTCTTATTTCAAATATTGCGATCCATGCTTTTCAGTCATTTTTATAACTGTGTTCTGTTAGAAAAGAATGGGAAAATATCACTGAGAGCACAGAGTAGTGCAAAGCAAAAAATTTTAAAAGGAAGCACAGAAACAAAACTTTTTATCACAGTTCCACAACTACATCTCAAGTTATGCCTTGGATAAATCAAGTTCGTTAACTTCCTCTGATTACTAGCTATGGCCTAAAAGAGATTGAGAAAACAATAACAGGATTTGCCATATTGTGACACAATGTATTAATGTAGGAGTCTCAAACATTTGACTAAGACAGTTCAGCACAATCACCACATGTTGCTGAGAGAACAGACATTCCTGGTTTTACTGGAATACCACACATGCTATGAAAAAATCTGGAGAAACCTTTTTCTGTTACTAATAGGCACAATCCAGACATGCTGGGAGACATCCTTCAGGGCTTTTTTTTCACATTTGACTTACAAATGGATAACAGGTTAAGTACAATTTCATATCTAAAATCATCTTGTAACATCCCTACTGAAATACCCTAGAAAATACAAATACTTAGCAAAATATACAGGAAGTTAAAGACATCAAGTATTAGAGTAACATACATGTGATCTTCTACCTATAAAATTCCCAAAATAAAGTCAAATGATGAACAACTCCTCTATACATGCTGAGGTTATATGGTACAAAGAATTAAACAATGGTGAACGTAGCTGCCTAAAAGTATGAGTACATTTTACAACTGATACTTGTTCAGGGATGTTCTATGCAAGGTATTAAGTGCATAGTGAAAAGCAAAACACATTTTCCAGATTTTTGATATAACTTTTCCTATCCACCTACAAAGGTAGTACTAACATCCACAGTCTCATTATTTTATATCTCTTTTATTCACCTAGAATTCTGCTACAAAGAAAATTACCTATCAATTTCCTCAACATGTCTGTCTACCTTGGTGCATTCCCTTGCAATCTTTTTCATTTTTCTATAGCATCATATAGAAGCTACTAATTTCACTCTCAAGGTTGTCCATTAGTTATCCTCACCTTATTTATATCTTATTTCCTCTATGACAACTCCCACTTCCAAATCAGCTCACAGTGCCAACCCTCATTTAACACTTGTCAAATTTTCAAGCAAGCTGAAAATGTTCTTTTCTTATTGCTAGGGAGAAATCCACCAGAAAGTATTAATAATTTGGAAACCTAACATATTAGTCTCTTTTAAATTCCACTGAAGTGGCTGCTTTCCCATGATATTTGCAAAAATATTGATAATATCCTATATGAACATGACAAAATTATTAAGCCTGACCAGTCAAACAGTTCAGCATGGAGTCAAGTACTGTAGATTTAATTGCAAACTGTACATCCTGCCATATATTAAGCCTATTCAGATGACAGCTCATATTCAGTGTTACCATCTCACCTAAAATAATTCTTCAATATCAAAAGTAAGGGCTGACATCTGACGAAAAAATAGAAACAGAAAAAATTTTAAAGTCTTTTAAAACAAAAAGCACTTAAAATTAGCATCTGCACCACTTGTAGCACACACAAATTTGGCTGATGTTAAATTTTAATATTTTCCCAAAGGTCCATTAAGTTCCTTCTGAGTAATGGAAAAAAAGGTGATTTTATCTGACTCCACCACCTTCCTCCCACTTAGATGCCCTTCTGCTTGTCCCAAGAGAGAGAAGTGCTGACAGATCATACAGAAATAAATAAAACTCAGAAGCATCTACAAAACCTGTGGAAGCAGAAATGGAAGTTCATATAACTTAAAAGCTGCACAGTGCTAATACAGTTCTTTTGAGATGGCTTGGAAATATGCTTCCCTTCTGAGAATGAACGTAATCAGAAGATGCCACTTTTTCAGTATCAACACTTGTTGGTATTTTGCAAACACAGTGCCTTATGTAAAAGTTCAAACACTGTTTTCTTGTGCTGATCCAATATTCCGAGATACTGTCATTGAGATACTTGTCTCCACAGTTTTAAGTGAGCAAGAAACTTCATATATGGAAGGAAATATTTTTAGGGCACTTTGGAATTCTGATCTGGGTTAAGCTGCCCGTAACTACTGTCTCTTTTCTTTGTATTTCTGTGTCTGCAATCTCCTATCCTATACCTAAATTTTAGGATCTTTTAAATTATTACTGAGGTTTCAACACTACCAAAAGCATGGCAATGACAATATGATAACAATAACTTACATACAGAATGGATATAAATAACCACTTTTTGTCTAAGTCAGTTAGAAATTAATAGAAATTTTCTGTCTTTTACAAATTAATATAGTACCTCAATAAAATAATGCTTTATATCACTTTGAATAACAATCTACATCCTATTCATGTAAATGGAATCTATTTTATCTCCACAAGGTGTCATGCATATCAGAAATCAGGATTTTTTCCCTGGAAAACTGAGTTTGTGCTAGTTTCAAAACTTAACATCTAATAATGTAAAAGATACAAATAATGTTGTTACGTAATTTTAATTTCCAGGTATGTAGCACTTTTATTAATCAAAACCAACATTAAACAGTTTTCATCAGCTCTGCATTTATTATACTAATTGTCTACATAGTAAATAAGTTGTATCATTAGAATACATAAATAAACCTAAATTGTGATTTACGTATGATGAAAACATAACATTATAAGTTGTCTGGATCTAGTTCCTTCCAAATCCAAAATGACTTCATCACTGCATTGGTTTTTATTAATGTGCATGTCAGCAATTACTCAGAAAGCAGTTATTTTACTTACAGTTTTCAGATATTTTTTCTAAGTTTAGAACAACATTATAAATACAGAATTAACTTATTTAAATAACACAAAATTTAGGAAGCTTAATGTTGAAGAATCAAATTTAATAATATATAAATGACAAAAAGAGACACTGAGTATGTTGAGAATAATATAATCACAAGCGAAATTAAAGCTCAAATATCCAGCTGGGAGATTAAGTATTGTGAAAGTAATGTATACTTTTCTCTCTGCTAACATCTTTAATGTTAACAAGATCCATGCTATAAACTAAAATAGCTATGTAACTCCCAGAATAAAGTCATTTCTTAGGAGCAAGGAATCTGGTGTACATTTAATACACAATTGGTTAATCATCATTATTACCCAGAATAATAGAAAAGCAGAATTGAACACCACCAAAACTGCTCAAGATCCATCAGCTCTGTTTTATTTTACAAAGTCTGCTCAAGTGGTGTACTTTCATACACATATTGTAGTAAGAACTTTGAAAACAGAACAGTGACATTACCTTAGTCTATCTGTAAACAACTTTTTTTGTGCTGAGGAATACATATTCAGATACATATTTGATATTCTTACCAGGTTTTCACATATGAGGAAAGATTTGATACAGATGGACATATCCTTTCTTATAGCCAAGATACTATAAAAGTAGGGATGAGACACACAGGAATTTAGCTCCATTCTCTTTTGCACTTGGGAAGTCAACACAAGGCACAGGACTGCAGAAGTGTGGTCTACCCTTGAAGATGCTGTGCACTTTAATCTTATTTTGGCAAATGAAAGAATTTGATCCAGGGTTTTTAAAATAAGCACTTGCTAAGCTCAGAATACTTCCAGCTTTTGGGAATATGAGGAAGTTTGTCTTCAAATATTCATTACTGATTTTCACTAATGATTTTAATTTAGGGTTGTGAGTGCTTTTTCCTTCTAAAATAATAATAATAATAATATCTCTTTTTTTTAAACTTCATATTAGGGTAAAACTGGAGCATCAAAAAATTTGGAAGACTTAAATAAAAATTCAGACTTCAATACATTTGAGATATAGCAAGAACAGGGGTAAATTGGTATTAGAATTTGATATCCTTCATATCTAAGGTGTTCAGTCCATCGTATCACACTGCTAATGACTGTGATCACTGCTGTCACAAAGCAGCATCTTGAAAAACCATTCAGCTTATCTGAATAAAATTATATAGTTGAAAAATGTTAGGACTGTTTGAATAGTATCATATACCTCTCTTGTTTCTTTTGGTGACAAGGGCAAACAAGTCATAAAGTTGAATTTGAGCAACGTTAAGGCTCATATTAAGCTGAGGATGTTTTTAGTACTAACAGAAGAGTTTTTCTCCTAATAAATAATCTTGTAAAGACAGCAATGCTCTGGGATCTCTCAGCCTTATCACCTCCCTGTTGCAAACTCTAGGAAGGCAAAGTCCAATGAAATTCAGACTTCAAACAGATTATTACACATAGCTCAAAGGGAAGGCAAAGGAGGAAACACAACATTTATCTTTCACTATTTGGTTCATGGTAATAATGTATAATCTTAAACTAAAGCAGAAGTGTCTAAAGCAAGAATCAAATTGATTAAGTTCTGTGAAATGAAATTAATTGACATCTACTTATGTGTAATTTCTCACCTAATTTCCTACCTGTGCACCACTACCATATGTGAAAAATATAATATGGTTGCAAGGGCAGAAAAGGTATATGTGGGTTTCAGTCTCATTTCTTTAGATTTCTATACTGGTTTCTTTTTTTTTCCTCTGTTTTGTTATTGACAACTCAAACCAAATTTTTCTTTCTGACCTTTCCAAATCACACTTTAAGATTCCTTACACTTGCTAAGTGCAGAAATACATTGATAAATGAGATATTATTTAAACAGAGGTAGAGTCAAATATTAGAACACACATTTTGGTCATCAAAGTTTTCTAAAAAATCTATATAAAAAATATTTGCCAGATCTGATAATTTTCTTCTTCTATTCTTCCTGGATTCCATTATAAATTTTTTAATCACGTTTATAGTCATCAAAAGTTAATTAGGTCAAAAAATATTTAATGTACATTCTGAATGAGCATATTAAAAAGTTCACAATAGAAACTTTGCTGATATAGTTTTGCTTCTAAGTGTGATCCAGGTAACGATTAGTCAGTTGTTTCTGACTGATGCATGACTGATGTATACTGATGCATTATTTAACCGACATAAGAATTTCACAATGAATAGTTTAATTATTTGCTGCATACTTCACTCCAAGAAAAGAGGCACTTTAAGTTACTTCTTTACCTTGTTTTCTTTGAGTATGCATCTGTCATTAAAAAAACCAAAAAACTTATATTTTATTTTTATACTACACTACACTTCATATTACACTAACACTTCTATTACTACAGCATCAATGTTTGCTTGTTATTTCAATGGGACTACCAAGTCACAAGCTTTTCTTCTGGTTATTTATAGAACATTAAATGTTGCATCAAAAGTTTTAGCAATACTACAAGTTACATTATAAAAATAAACATGTTTAATTACAGTAATTTTTTGTGCTTCATGAGCTCAAGGAAATACTTGATCTCTATAAATACTGAACTGGCAGGAACCTGCAACTGGGGGAAATTGCCCAACTGCAAAATAACAATTAGATAACAAGACAGAATGCTGTTGAAAAGTATTTGGAGTTACTGTGCATTAGAAGCTGATTACGATAAAATACTGTCAGGCTGTTGGAAAAAAGTCAATCATCAAACTAGGATAAACAGCAGCATAACCTGCAGAATACTTGAGCTATGCTTCCGCACTATCCACTCATAGCATTTCCTTAGCTGAAGGCTTTGATCAGTTTTGGACCTGTTATATAATGAAAAGTACGGATGAAAACTGGAAAGTGTGTAGAAGAAAGCAGTGATTAGACTAGAAGTCTAAATATATGGAAGGAAGGAAGGAAGGAAGGAAGAAAGGAAGGAAGAGAGAGAGAAAGAGAGAGAGAGAAAGAGAGAGAGAAAGAGAGAGAGAGAAAGAGAGAGAGAGAAAGAGAGAGAGAAAGAAAGAAAGAGAGAAAGAAAGAAAGAAAAAGAAAGAAAGAAAGAGAAAGAAAGAGAGAAAGAGAGAAAGAGAGAAAGAGAGAAAGAAAGAAAGAGAGAAAGAGAAAGAGAGAAAGAGAGAAAGAAAGAGAGAAAGAGAGAAAGAGAGAAAGAGAGAAGGAAAGAAAGAAGGAAAGAAAGAAGGAAAGAAAGAAGGAAAGAAGGAAAGAAGGAAAGAAGGAAGGAAAGAAGGAAGGAAAGAAGGAAGGAAAGAAAGAAGGAAAGAAAGAAGGAAAGAAAGAAGGAAAGAAAGAAGGAAAGAAAGAAAGAAAGAAAGAAAGAAAGAAAGAAAGAAAGAAAGAAAGAAAGAAAGAAAGAAAGAAAGAAAGAGGTTTGACACAAGTGTAGCAGTTTCTGCTATATCTTCCAGCTTTCTGATTCTAAGACGATAAATAGAGAACAAGATATTTCTGCCATACATTTTTAAATGTGTAAATAAAAGGCCTGCTATGCCTTTCACAGAAAGAAACTTGTAGTTTTTGAAATATTGCAGAGCTTTTCCAGAAGAAAAATAGACTGTAAACATGAAATCCTCCTTAATCCAAGGAACTCTGCTAGTCTTCAAAAGATCAATATGGTAAACTAGCTTATTTGTATTTTCATGATGACACATAGAGTTTCTGGCAGTATGAGGTGGGAGGAAAACTACTTTCTCAGCACAATCTCCTGCCATACACGTAAACTACTCTGTTGGTGACTGTATTAAAATCTGCATTCCCAGGTGACTACATTTCTTGTTACTGGTTTATAGCCAGTAAGCATGACTGTAAATTTGTTTAGTTCCTAAGGAAAGTCAGCGAATCACTGTAGCAATAGATTGATGGAAGTTAGTCAGAAAAGAGGCCAAAAGACGGTGAGACTTGCCAGACAATTTTGGTGAAGTTTTGGTGGTGGGCTTTGTTTGCTCAAACAAATTTGTACCTCTCTCATCCAATATCTTTGTTTCTTAGTGTACTCAGACTGTTATTATTTGTTAAAATTACCAGTTTATCTTGCAATTTGTTAAACCACACTAATGGTAAACAGAAATTCGGATGATCACCTCAATCATTTTTTTTATGGTATTCAGTATTTAGTCCTTGTTAAATGCTGAAAATGAGATGGATCTTCAGTGAAATTTCTGTAATGCTAAACATCACAGAGGCATTCTCCTCCTCACATATGGGAATGCCTATAAACAATGTAGATATATCAAAACACCTATCTTAAGTGTAAACTGTTTTTGTTCTCACAGCCAAGTACAGATTATGCTTAAAAAATCCTAGAACATTGGTGCATAGAGAAATGTGAGTTGTTGATAATCTAAGGTTTATAAGTGGACAGAGGGAAATGAAATGAACATCAGCTCCTGAAGCACATGTATACATGTACTTTATATCATTATCCTACTGTTAGATGGGACGTTACTACTGTGTTATTTAATGATACCTCGAGTGTCTGAGAGAGAGAGAGAGAGAGAGCATGCACAAACTAGTGCATCTGCAAAAATGCATCTCTGTCTTAAAGCTGTGATATTTTTGTTTGATATAAAAATGAGTAGAACTGTTCAGCAGAATATTTATCCTCCTTCCATTTACAACCATACTTTCTTACTAGTAGCACCTCCGTTCACTTCTATAAAAAGTCCCTTCACTGTTTCTTGGGGATTCAACTGTTGCTTTGAAATAGCTGGTGCTATTACATTTTTCAAGCAGGGAGAAAAACATATAAATAAATAAAATAAGTTGATGAATTTAACCTAAACTTGTGAGTTTAGACCTAATAATAGAAAACAATTACGGACATGTCTAAAACTTGACAGGTAATTTTAATAGCATCTGCTCTCACTCTCACGACTTTTTACGGTCAGCTGCTGTAAACAAGTGAACATGACCACATCCCAAAACATAGGTGTGATAACCTGTGGTGATAACTGAGTGATGTCCATCCAGTGATTTCTCAGTCTCAAAGTCTGACAGGAAATTTTTGTCCATCTATTATAACATACCCTGGGGGAGTGGAGAATGCGGTTTGCCTCATGAACTTGCAGATCCCTTGAGCACAGCTTTGCAGCTCTTTATATTCTCCTGAAACTCTGCTCTCTAGATTTAATATAAACTTGTATTATTCATTGCCTCCCTGAACAATAAATTTAACAACTGGACTTACGTCCCTATGACTGAATATTTTAGCTGTATTTGCATATATGTGTTTAAATACACATCCAAATAATTTTTTACACAAATATTTTTAATGTGGTGGTTTTTATTAGCCCCTTCATGCATGATCAAGGGCTCATTTCACACTTTTGCCTCCCTGTGGCAATGAAGCTCTAAGACTTTGGTACAAGAGGAGTAACAAAACTAAGCTAAGCTATTATTCCAAATATATTGAGGTTTCTGGTTATTTTTAAGACCTCAAAGATGATAGATTTTTTGCTTTTTTTTTCCTCTATAACCTTCTGCTGTTGTTTTAGATGAGCTTCACAGTTTTTCTACACTGTAGGGTCCAGAAGAAATTTTCCAGGAAGTTTTGTTCTGAAGTGGTTTAATTTCTGGAATTGGAAAGAGAGCTGGCTGTCTCTCAAGCAAACAATTCCCACCATGTCTAATTTTCCTGTCTGAAGCTGAATGACCTTAGATCAGCTTGGGCCAAGGTAGAAGGGGCAAGAATGGCAATATTCACAGCAACTCTGAGGGACACTAAATTCCCCAACAACCTATTTGATAGGAAGGCATCATTCTTTTTTTCCCTCTTTTTTTCCCCTGACTATTCTTGTAGTTGATCTCTCTCCCTGAAATTTGAGAAAAAAGGTAAAAAAAAAAGAAGCTATGGGTCCCTCACAAGGAAAAACAGAGTGAAGGGATATTCTATGCAAACTCATCTACCTAAGCATCCAGTCATTCCTAGAATCGTGTCTCTAACAGCAGTGGAAAACAACACTTCCAGCACTAGACTTTCCACTTGGCCTGTGGAAATCATATTCAGCACTTGTGAGGCTGCACCTGGAGAATTATGCTTGGTTCTGCATTACCTCCCTGATCAGAGAGAGAATATGAAGAAGATGGAGCCAGTCTCTTGGAGGTGCACAGTCATATGATGTGAAACAAAAGACCCAAGTCAGAATGTAGGAAATTCTGCTGAGATATTGGAAAAATCTTCTGCTATGAAGTGGTCAAATCCTGGTATGGTTTGTCCAGAGAGGTTGTGAAGCTTCCATCCTTGGGAGTGTTCAAGACTGAACTGGACACAGCACTGAGCAACCTGTTCTGAATAGACCTGCTTTAAGCAGTGGCTGGACCAGGTGACCTCCAGAGGCTCCTTCTAACCTAAATCATTCTAAGATTCCATGATTCTATAATGCTATATGTCCTTATTTTCTCTTCGGCCCTTTCAAATTTATATACATATACTAAGTAAACTGAGCGTGTGAACTTGTCTTATTTCTCATGAGTCTGTAGTTATTTTTCTTTAATGTACTAGAAGGTACCCAGAAACTATGGTGCAAATACTATAGTGTAATACTGTAATATAGGCCTATTTAAAATAACTGGAACAAGGTAGGTATTTATGTTTAACAGTAGCTGCATTATTAAACTAAATGGATAGTTTGAAATCTTCACAGCAGGACACGCTAAGTCATTGGGAAGACACAGGAGAAGGGACAGATGCAACTGAAAAGAACTGGGGATATGAGCAATAGTGGGGCATCTTCTAGCTATTAGGAATTGACAGATATTGCTTCGTTCCTGTAACCTTTGCTATACATAACTTAAGGCCTTAATACATCACGGAAGTGATGCTCATTACAAGATTGTTGCACTCAGAAAAACATCAAAAGAATTTAATATCTTGCCTATACATATTCATTCCTATAAGAAAAAGTTATTATCACCTCTAAATATGCAGTACAAACAAGCAACACTAAATGTAGTTTCTCTAGATCATTAGAAGAGCTTTGAATTTCATCCAGACATGGTGGTGATCCACTATGTTACCAAAAAACAACCCTTGTTCTCAGAAATAAGTTAACATTCTTGTTTACAGTAATAAATTCTTCTAGCAATGCTCTTCTTTTCTAGACCTGAAATATAACTTATATTGGCTAAACTGGCAAAGTAAAGTTGACATTCTTCATGTTGGTATGTACCAACCCTCTTTCAAATCATTCTATCAAGTGACATGGTATGTGATTTGTCTAACACCTTTTCTTCATGAAACTCTTGCCTTTCACTAGCAAAAAATTCAGTCTTAGAACTTGTCCATCAAGATGATCTATTTAGCAGTCAAATGGTTCTGCCTTGCTTTTGGTCCTATACATTCCCAGCTCCCTTTCTCATTTGCACTTTAAACACATCAACATCATCTCACAGGTTTTCCAATCATCTGCTAGCTCTAAAGTCTCCTCTAATGGAGGAGCATCATGTAGTTAAAATTATGTAACTCCATTTGAGATAACTTTTATAAGAAATTCACTAAGGTTCTTTCAGTGTTTTAAGCAAAATTCCAAGCTAAATTACACCTCAGCTGTGCACCTGGAGTCCCAATGAGAGTCATTTAGAATATCAGCTGAGTGCCACAGAGCTGACACCATGGCTCTGTATGTTCCTTTACATAACCACTTCTTGGACAGACATCTCTACTAATACTTAAATAATGTAGCTATATTAAAACCTATTTTTAAAATGTTAAAAGAGAAACTGTATTACATAGTTCCTATCAAGAAATACATTAAATAGTTTTGTTAATCATTTTAAGGTAAGTTTTAAAGTCCTGACTACTATTTGATTATGATGGGCTTGTCCTGCTAAATTACTAGGTTTCTGTACTCACTAAATCAGGAACTTGGCACCATTCATCTGCAGCAACACTCATACTAAAATAAACACACTCGAATATGTGAATTTTAAAAGCCAGTATTTTTACAATTTCCAACCCCATGAAAATTAAAAACTCTAAAGAACTCTAACAATCCAAAGATGTAAGCATTTTGAAACAAACATGAAATTAAGGCCATTATAGTCAGTTATTTAAAACATTTGACAATATGAATTTCTTATTTAATTTATATTTATGGACAATTCATAAATAATATTAATCCAACAATGTTTACTAAGTTGTAAATATTATTTGTATCTTTGAGAGACGGCTAGCATATGCCAATTATTGTAACATCTTGGGTGCCAGTTCCATTCAGTAGTAAACAAAGCAATAAAACACTGCCAGACAAGTAAACAACAAAATTCTTAATTAGAGACTGCTATTAAATTCTGAGAGCATTTTCTACTGGCCTATAAGCTGGAAAACACTCATCTTCTCTTTCCTTAGGTTATGTGGAAGTAGTTAGGACATAACAGATCAAGAGCAGCTTTTTAGACCTAGCAGGAGAACAGAATGGGGTTTAGGATGGAAAGAAGTGAGAATTTTAAGGGAGCATGTAAGAGCCATTTGCCAAGATTTACAAAGGCACCATTGTTTTTCCAGGTGCTCTGTAGCTACAGAAACCAAGGTCTTATCTAGCTCAACTATTAATATTACAGCATCGTACAGTATCTCAGACTTCAGAAAGTCAAGAAACTAACATAAGACTCCTTTTCCTAATGGAGAATAAAGCCTCTGGGACACTGAAATATTATGCTGCATTCAATTCTGGATGTTATTTTGGTTTCTTAACCCTTTATTGAGTGGTATAAGGACAAGATTGACACTTCAAGAAAAAACTGATACTTGGGAGCAGTCTCCACATGTAAGCAACGCAATGGTGGATGCTACCTGGTTAGAGCTAGTCGCATACAAAGAGTGGAAAGGGAGAGGAAGTAGATTGTTTGGACAGCAACAAATTTTAACAACCACTTATCAAAGTACAGTTTTAAAATAAGCAGACTTAGGGAACAAGCACCAGGATTACCGGATTGCAAAAGGCTAATGTTGCCTCACCCTTGTGCAGTTGCTTATGTGTAAATACAGCCAAAAGTTGGTTTTGTCAAGAAGCCTAGACCTGTAAATCACTTGAGATAAAATTTACAGGAGACCTATTGTAAAAAAATGAATGTCTGGGAAACCCGATAAAAAGATGTCTAAAGTCTAAGAGATTAAAGGTACAGCATCTTGGGAAATTCCATGACTAGTGGAATTAGGACTGATGGCATTTCTTCTCTATTTTTTCCAGTCTGAAATTTCAGTAGTGAAAAATAGAACATAGAAAGATGACATGGCAAGATGATTTAATTGACATATGACTAATGGCATTTAAAAATGCTAGGTTTTTTTTTTAAAACAACTAAACTCTGAATATAGACTGTGCAATAATGATAGCTATGTGAGAAGCAAACAGAGGTACTTGAAATTTTTTAAGATAACCAGAACATTAGTTCCATTTATTATATCGAATGCTTTTGCACTATTGACTGGAAAATTATTTGAGTTGAAGTATTTATTTCCCAATTCTACTAGTAGTATTTATTATTGCATAGTACCTTTTATTCTATGATCTAAAAAATCACTTTAACATAAACCTGTAATGACTGTATTTATGTTTTTATTTTACGCATGAGAAAACAGTGCACAGAGAGATGAATTGGCTTGCCCAAGACCACACTGTAAACAAATGAAAGAAAAAAAAAAAAAAGATCACAGGTGGTCCCAGGTATCTTCTTGACTCCTCTGGTTTTTGCACAGCTCTTGTGTATGTGAGTTCGAAGCACTTACCTTCTTACTTGAAAATATAGAAATTATCTTCTGAGAAAGACATCAGTCAAGGATTCTGATACATCGTTCTGTTGTAATGAAATGCTACAGTATTCCTTGAAAGAAATATAGCGCTGTACTAAATAAGTTGTGTGCAAAGTTACCCGTGATTATATGAATCAAGAATAAGCATTAAAATGGTTCTAAACCGTATTTCATTTTCTGAACTACAAGCATATTGCATTTTTCAGCTAATTCAGTTTAAAATTTTTGCTGGTTGATTTTGCCTTTTACATGTTGACTCTCTTCAGTCTGGATAATAAAGATGTACTACTCTGTTATAACTCTGATTTTAGCATATGTAATTCCTTCTCATTTCTTTTGAAAAATATAACTGATAGGTTTTTTTAACTTTTCTGCAAAACTTAAAATAGAAGTAACTTCAAAGTCATATATTTGGCTTCCTAACTGTTGCTTTATGATTTTCATTGAGGTTTTAAGAATTACGATGTCTTCAGAGCAAAAGATATCTATAGAATTATGTTTCCAGAATTTAACTTTGGCACCTTTGAGTCATTAATGTTTAATATTATCCCTCATGCATGATGTGTTTTATCTACAGTTCTGTATACATTTTTTCACACCCTCTCATATTCAAAGTAATGTGGGGTTGCCTGAAAGAAAAGCTTATTACCCTAGACTACAATAAATCCATGGGAATCAATTAAAAAATGTTCTTCTGACAAACAGGTTAAACAAGGGAGAAGTATTAAAATATAAAATATTAAAAATACTTCGAAAAGGAATTGTGTCTTTTTTTAATAGAATGGGGAGGTGGGGGTGCAAGTTCTTGCAAGAGTACAAGGAAAGTATTTTGCTTTGCTTTCCATGAAAAAAGTAGTTGACCCAGAACTTGAAATGAAAGTCCTGGAAAGACCAGCCTTTTCTGACATTTCTTGAACATATTTGTAAAGCAATTTGTTACAGTTCACTCTGTGTTTCCATATTATAGCTGTTTGCTTCATTCAAAATGTATAACTATGAGAATTTATTTTTGCTAAGAAAGTCATGGAATGGTCAATTTTATTGATCTTCTTTACTCTGCTTTGTTTTAGTAGTTCTAAAAAGGAGGCACATCTGAAGCATTTTTGCTAATTACATCAAATAAAAATAAAATCCAGTGACCCTCCCCTTAATTTTAAAGCAGCATATCTTGTCAAAATAACATTGTTCCACTTATAAAAGAATGGAATTAAAAAAAAATACTGTTCACAGATAATTTTAAATTCCTATTTAAATAGGCATCATAAGAATCGTAATTTAAAATTTTAAAATGGTTCCAAAACCGTAACAAAAAAAAATAAAAATAATATGTGTACTTTTCCTTCCCACCCTGACTTGCTATCCCCTCAATATCTAATCACTTATGGAATAACGCTGAATATACTCAAATCAATCATTACAATTTATAAAAGTTTAACTTCTTTGCATTCGGAAAACACAAATGCATTCAGTCCTAAAGATCAAAAACCCTAGACACCTAGTGTTTTTCCTATAAAAGAAACAGGAATCTATTGAAAGAGCCTTAAATTGAACATGTGTTCATTTTTGAAGCATATGATTTGTTCTTTCAAATCTTGCATAGTGAAAAATTCAACATCATTAACTTTGGACAAGCATGAGTTCACACAAGGGATACAAAGGTGTAGCAACATAATGGCTATGTAAAAACCAAAGACATTAAAAGACGGATTTTGAAGATTAGTGATGTGAAAGTGTAGTTCTAATTTAGAACTGAAAAACCTCTTCTTATTTCTCAATTATATATGAAGTGGAAATGCAGGCATCGTTAGGTAGAAATAAAGCCAACACTGCCAGAGAATATTCAAGTATGTCTTGCTCAGATTTACGGCCAAGGCTCCATAATAAAGAGTACAGTGTGTACCACAGAAACACACAAAGCAATCTTCATTCAGAAAGGATTCTATTATTTATTCATCGAGTATATAATGCTATAAAAATCTGCTTATCCAGGAAATCAAAAATCTACAAAGTAACTGAGTATTAAGTATTGTCTCTCTGCCCACTATTCTCTCCATAAATCCTTTATTCACAATGTCCACTTAATATTCAAATACAAGCATGTGGCTTTCCACTAAAAGGAAGTGATTCCAGCTACTAAAAATGAAGACCTAATAATAAATTGATCAAATGCAATATCCTACTAATTTTGACAGAGAATTTGATTTTCAGACAGATGCCTGTGATAGCCATCAAGGGCAAAATAGGCATTGGTGAGCTATACACTGCAAAATAAATCTACAGCTCATTTAACAGGGAACAATAGACTAGTAGAAGACGGACTCCTCCCTCTGGCTAAGAAACCATTAGCCTATTTTCTCATCTAAGCCTATTCAAACTGGCAGGACCCCAACCCTGGATTTGCCAGACTGTCTTCCACGTCCAAGAGCTCCCATGATTTTAACTTTGTGCGCACAGCACATGATCCTTCCCATTCGGCACTAGCGCTGTAGGTTCCCCGGGAGCGCGGGCAGTTAAGGGCAGCTCCAGCGAGGAGGAGCAGGCGGGGCGGCGGAGCGGGGCGGCGGAGCGGGGCGGCGGAGCGGGGCGGCGGAGCGGGGCGGCGGAGCGGGGCGGCGGAGCGGGGCGGCGGAGGGAAGCGGAGCCCGGGCGGAGCGCAGGGCCCCGGGCCACCGGCGGCCCCGCGTCAGCCGCCCCTCGCACGGCTCCGTGCTGGCACAGGCGCGGTCCTGCTCCCACCCACGTGTCTCGCTATTGCTTTTCCACCCACAGACAGGCGTGTGTGGGACGACGTGCCGCCGCCCGTGCCCCAGTCACGCCTGCTTCAGGCGAGCCCGGCCAGAGGGCCCCGGAGAGGCGAGTTGCCCCGCTCCACGCAGCCTGCAGCCCCGGGCTCCCCAGCACGGCAGCCCGGCCCGGCCCCACCTCGCTTTCGGAGACTCCGCAGCCAAGCGGCATGCCTTTCTTCTTCCCGCGGGAGTAGCGGGGTGGGTTGGACGGGAGTCCCACTGTGCCCACACCTCAGCGGCCCCCGCCGGCTCCCCTCCCCGCGGCCGGGAGCAACCATGGCGGGCGGGAGAACGGCACCACGCCGCCGCGTCCCGTCCCCCCCCCCACGGCCGGAGTGGTGGGCCAAGCCGTCTCCTACCGTCTGAGTCCCTGGAAAGAGGAGGGCCAGGACATCCGCGATTTCTTCAAGCCGGGCCGGTGGCCGGTCTCCACAGCGTAGGAGGCGCGGTCCATGGCTCGGCAGTAGAGGTATCGCTCCGTGTCGGAGTAGCCGCGGTGCCTGAAGCGAGCCCCGGCCAGGCAGCGGCCCCGCGAGGCGGGCGGCGGCGGCGGGGCGGGGGGCTGCTGGTGCTGGAGGAACTGGTGCTGCCGCAGCTGCGGCGGGTAGTGCTGCTGCTCATGCCGCCACAGATGCTTGGGGGCTTTGAGACTCCCGCTGTCTCCGGCGCCGTCGCTGCCGCCGGCGCCGTCGCTGCTGCCGGGCAGCGCGGACAAGCCGCTGCCGCTGCCGTGCTCTGCCTCCATGCTGCCGGCGGGCGGGTGGCCGGGCCGGGGCGGCGGCAGCCGCCTTCCTCCGGGCAGCGGCGGGGAAACTGTGCTGAAAAGTTGGACAGCTCCTGCCGCACCGCCCCTTCGCCCGGGTGTGGGAGCGGCCGCGGCCGCCGCGCCGCCGAGTCCTCCTGGCCACTCGGGAGGGGAGGCGGGGAGAGGGGCAGGAAGCGAAGGAGAGGGGCTGGCTTCTCGCTCGGAAATGTTTAAAGCCGGGCTGAAGCCAGCGCGGGGGAGAGCGGAGCTGGCAGTGGGCTGGGATCGGCGCGGGGAGCGTGGCGGGGTGTGCAGGAGGCGGGGGAGGGCGCGGCGGGGAGCCCGGCCCGGCCCAGGGGAGCACCAGGACTAGGAGCGGGAACGAAGGGTCTCTCCTTGTCGCTGCTCAAGCCCACCTCCTCCCCGGCCATTCCGGGAGCGCTTTCTCCCTTCCTGACGCCGAGAGAGCGGGCGGCACCACACCGAATTGTGGCTGCTGCCCGGACGTGACTCCCCGTCGGAGGGACTCGCACTGCAAAGCGACGGCAGGTGGCAAAGTTGCTCGCCGTCCAGTCCACCGAGAACTTTGCGGTGCGCTAAAAACGGGTTCTGACTCCCTAAACTCCGCCTCCCGCCACCCCTAATTCCCGGTATCACACGTTCAATCTTTGCCGCATCAGGTTCAGAAATCGTCTGTTTCCCAACTTGCAACCTTCCCCTGGTCTGCCATCTTCACCGATGAGTAAGTGCTCTCCCCCCTGAGAGCAAGACTGGCTGTAAATCAATGCAAGGAAGGTTTAATTATAGCGATACTGAGCATACTGCTACAGAGAAGCTTTTATATTATAAACCACTAGTTTTGAGAGTTTGTAACTGCCGCAGGAAAAAAAAAAAATAAACGTTAAAATTTACATAACAGGAACTTCATTCTAAAAAGAATTTTTAAAATTAGTTCTACGTTTCAAATTCTTTTGTGCTCATCTACAATCAATAATCCAGAACTGAAGGAAGGTGCCTTATTTTTCAGTTGCCTTTTTTTTTTCCTTGCATTTTTTTAAGTAGAATTCATATATGTCCTGTGTGATAATATGCTAAAATCATGGAATCATAAAATAATTTAGGTTGGAAGAGACCCTCAAGATCATTGAGTCCAACAATAACCTAACTCTGCCACTAAACCATGTCCCCAAGAACCTCATCTCTGCGTCTTTTAAACCCCTCCAGGGATGGTGACTCCACCACTTCCCTGGGCAGCTCGTTCTAAAATCTAACACTTCTTATCCATGACGAAATTATAATCGCTACAGTCCTGACAAAATATGAGAAAGACACACGCAGATGTTCAGTTGAAAACTATTAATATGTATTTGTCTGACCCTTCTATTCCATTTGCGTTAATATCAATACTAAGCAAGAATGCATTGCAAAAATCTGTCTTCTACACTATCTTTATAAAAACATATGTTTTCTTCCAATCAGTGTTCATATACTCATTAAAGTGTTCTGATTATCTTCTTGCACATCTTCTATTTCCTCAATCACAAAATTGCTCTTGCCATCCTTTTTCCCTTTCTATCACAGATCCGCAATCATTTTAAACCTCACAAATTTCTTTCTAAACTCCTTAATTTCTTATTAATAGAAATGTACACCTATGCCAACTCCTTAATGTATTGATACATTTTTTTCCATTCTCCATCTTATAAGTCAGCCTCCCTTCCCAGACACATAGCACTCCTAAAATCAAGATCCAACATTTAACCATGTACATCCAATATTCTGTTGGACAAAACTCCCAGTCTGTATTTTTACAAGCCAACAGTACTTTCCTAGATAATCCTGATGATCATCTGTCACCCCTTCATTTCTTCTTTCCTGCCATAATAACTTTTGGTTTCACCAACCAATTTCAGACGAGATACTAAGTTGTGATTAATATTAAAAATACTGGGAAAGAGACAAAGCACTACTTCATTGAAGGAAACTTGAGCTTGAAGTCATACCTTTATCAAGTTCTGATTCTGTTCCTGTTCATCCAGACACACAAGACTATTTCCAAGTCAAACATCTTAGGTGCTACCACTTCTCCAGCTGCTGCAGGCTTTGACAGTTTTGAAAGGATGTATAGGACACAGAAATTGGTAGAAGGTAGCAGAAAGACTGAAGTGAGACAAGAGGAGACAGTGATATTCAAAATGAAATAAACAACAGGAATAATTGCAGTGTGAGATATTGGCATATCGGAGGCAAATCCATGAAAAACTCATCAAAGAGAAATAACATTTTCCCTTCTCTTTACCTCCATTCCCACATTGCAATGGGAGTGTATTTCACAATTGTTAGTTCCCTCTACTCTCTTAAAATTAGACAAAGCTTCTGGAAAATTAAATCAATTTATGGAAAAACAGGCCCCCAATTCAAGTACAAATACTCAGGCAACTAAACCAGGACATGTTGATCATATTGAATTTACTTCTCTTCGCAAAACAGAAGAAAAACATGCATTGCTAGCTTTGCCTTTGTGAACATAGCTGTAAGAAGCATTACACTTAGTCACACAATAATAGAACTACCATTTGGAAGGGCCTTCATGAGGTTGCCCAGTCCAGCCTCATGCTGAAAGTGGGACTGTCATCAACACTAAATCACATCAGCCACAGCTTTGTCTGAATCTCAAAAATCTCCCCCAGAAATTCCCCAGCCTCCATGGATAACCTGTTCCCGTGTTGCACCACATTCCTAATGAAGGCTTTCCTGATGTTCATTCTGAACCTCCCGATCAGGAGCCCTTGCCCCTCCACAAACAGCACACCACCACTGAGAGGAGCTTAGATTTGTTGTCTTTTGCAGCTAACCTTCCAGCAGCTGCAGGCTGCTGTCAGATTGCTGTTCACCTCCGCCACAGCAGACTAAGTAAGCTCAGCCCTGTCAAGCACTCACCACTGATCCTGTGCTCTAGGCCCCGACCATCCTGGCAGCCCTCTCCTGGGCACCCACCATTCCCCTTGATCCACCATCTACAGCCACTTTGGCACATAGTTTGCTTTATTTACAAGGAAGCGTGCGCTGTTTGCCTGCTCTCCACCCTGCAGCCCGTCAAAGCCGCCAGGTGCTTCCCAGCAGGGTTGTGACCCAGTCAGTCACTTTCTGGCCTGTGCCGGTGTTTCAGGTTTCCCTGTCTGGGTGCTGCACTCTGCACTTCAGCATGGACTCTAGTATCAACCCGTCACGGTGATGTGCTCATTACCAGCTGCCAGACGGATGCTGACCCATCAGTCTACACTTTGATCCCACTCAATGGTCCGTTCATCCAGTCCAGAATTCATCAGTTTCCAAATGAGAATATTTTGAAGGGTTGTTTGAAAGCCTTACTAAACTGAAGGTATGTTACCACCAATTCTCTCTTCTGCACAGTCTTTTTATCATGGAAGGCAATCAGGTCAATTAAACATTATCTGTCTTTGATATATCTGTATGTTGAGTAGTCCTGATTATCTTTATGTCCTTTACAGGTCTGGAAATGTGCTTGGATCTTTCCAGCAACTGAGGTGAGGCTGATCAATCTACAGTATTTCCATCCTCCTTTTTGCCCTCCTTGAGGATAGGTATTACATTAACCTTTTCCCAGCTGACAGTGACTTCCCTTAACCATCGTGACTTTCCACAAAGGAAGAACAGCAGCCTCACAGTCACACTGGTAGTGCCCTTTGGATCAGTCTGATCTGATTCTATGTACTCCAGTTTATAAGAACACTTCTGATATTCCCCATTCAATCCAATATTTTCAGAGTACGTCTAATGTTTTAGAGACCATGTACAATTTGACAAATAATCAAAAGATATTAACATTTAAAATTAAAAAATATTAGCTCAGAGAAACAAAGAAAAAGCAGAAGTACAACCTTATCTACATTACACTGCCAATACAAGTAAAATGGAAAGTACTGCATAAGAATTAATCTAGACAACTACAAGAATTCTTTCAGACAATTTTTTGTGGGGGTGGGGGGAATTGTGGGAGGGGTGGTTTTTTTTTTTCTTTTTTTTTTTTTTTCTTGCACAGAAGCCTTACTGTAGCCTCATGCCAGTTGGCCTTGCATAAAAGTAGATAAAGTTTCACTAGGCTACCTAGTTTGAACTTTGGTCAGTAAACTGCATTAGTCTATTTAGTGATGTAAGCTAAGACAGATTTACTGAAAGCCATTTTTGGTAGAAGTCCATCCCTGCTATTTTTTTGGCTTTTTTTTCTGAGACTGGGAAGAAGGGAAGCAATCAGACACATGGATAGTGATGGCGTAGTAGAAATAGGCACCTTTTAATTCAGAATTAATAGAGTTTTTCAGTTCTTCACATAGGCCACATGGGGCAACTTGCAGGGGTTCTGAACAAAGACTGACTAAATATAGCTATACTAGTAAATTTCTACTTCATAATCAGTTTCCTCACTTTTTTTTTTATGTCAGTCTACCCCTATATGTCTTTTAACCTTACACATGCCCTCAGTTTAAGAAACAGGTATGCTTTCAATCTTAAATGGTATTTTGATATAATGTCAAAACTATTCCACTGTTTTAAAGTGTAATCTTAATCCATTACCATATATAATATTTGTAAAATGCAATTTAAACTGTAATTATAATTAGGCTTAATAGACCAGCAATTTAAAATGAACAGAGTATTAGAGTGTCCATCTCTAAGCTGTTAAATCTATGATAACAGTGAATAACTTAGTCAATTATTTGAAGAATGAAAAAGCTTTTTGTGTACTTTGAAACACATTTTACATCTTTTCCTGTAGTAATGCTACAGAAAGACATCTGAATGAAATAATTACAATTGTCATATATATGAAATAAAGAGATGATAAAAAGACAACATCATTGAAAAGACATGGCTGACATCAGTGACCAAGACAGTCCCAGATCCTTCCTCTACCATCTGTAATTCTTACCATGCAGTAATCCCTTACCTCCTCAGGTGTGACAGAAGAACAGCATGCAGAAGCTTGCTGTAGACCTGATCACTGACTGCATGGTTTCACAGATTGCCGAACTGGTCTAGCCCAAGTCAGTGATTTGGTTTACAGGGCAGCATGGCATGATGGTGTTCGAACACCCAGAAAGCTTTGCTTGACCACTGAAAAAAGTGTCACGGACTAACACATTAGTTTCACATTGTCATGTAGCATTTATGATAAGCTTCAGTTGTTGACTAAATAATACCTATTTGTAGTGGTTATAATTGCCAATACAGGAAATAATCACAAGGTCTCTGAAGTTAAATAACTGCATTAGTTTGTCAACACATGTGTAAAATAACAGACGTGTAAAAGCAGACTTAACTTTTACAATATTACTAACTTTTATTAATTTTACTAATTTTTTATTAATTTTGTAGAATTTCTTTAACCTAGCAATTCTATGACATTCAAAATTGTCCAGACATAAAGAAGCCAGTAGGTCTCAGTCAGCTGACAAGCTGTGATAAAAGGCTTGATATTTTGTTTGTATCCTCTTTAGGGGAGGAATTGTTATTGGCTGATATAACAGATCTTTGAACTTAGGGCACCAAACAAGCAACAAGAATAAAACTGCATACATGCATCCTACGGCTCCAAAGCCTTTCTTTTACACAAACTATTAACAATCCTGCTAAAACTAGGATATGACTAGAAGTTATTTTAATTTTATATTGGAGTGAGACAATTAATGACTCCATATAGAAGTCATATAGGTTGGAGGGTTTTTTGGGCTTTTTGAAAGTTGAAAAAAAAAATTAAAGAAGGAGTATTGATTACTGCAGTGGCTTTTGGAGGATGGAAAAAGATTTCTAGCGGATTTAATATGAACTACAGACATGCACATGTCTGCTTTTGGAGCCTGAGCTGGAAATTAGCTCACAGTTTGACGCCTGCTTTCCCTGGAGAATGTGGGCTTAAACTGTTTTTAAAAATTTTACTGAATGTCAGGGCTCAAGAATGAAACTAACAATATATTAATATACTTTCTTATGTATTGTAAGCTCTTTAGGGCAAAATATTTAGGTTTGGGTTTTGGTTTGTTTGGCTGGTTTTGGTTTTTTGTTTTGTTTTGGAGGTTTTTTGATTCGTTGTTTCTTTGGGGTTTTTTGTTTGGTTTGGTTTTTTGTTGTTTTTTTCGGGGGTTGTTTTGTTTTGTTTTTTAAAGCTATTATACACCAACCATTAATACAAGTAGATTTAGAAAAAGAATATGTTAATCCCCTCTTGCTAACCTTTCCATTTTTGAAGATCAATATAAAATTGAATTTTTCCCTGTTAGAGAAAGGGTGAAAGAACAGTGGCCAAAATAAACTGTCCTTTTGCAAAACCTTTCAAATAAAAGCCAAAAAGATGCTTACAACCAAAAGTTTTGTTTTCTAGTCTGTTCTTAAAGAACCCTACTTCTGCATAACTACATTTGGGAAATTCATGTTTGCTTTCAGGGACTGAAAGGAGCACAGTATGGAGAAATAGGTTAGATCTGGTTAAAATGTGCCTACCTAAGCTTAGCTCAGAACCTCTGGAGTAATGATTTCATCTCTTTAAAAGTATTACCTTCTTTTCTGCTCAGAAAAAAAATCTCTTGCTTCAAAACCCTCTATGAACTTCCACCTACAAAACCAGGGTTTCTATAGGGTAATCAGATTCATTATTCTGAATGCAGCGTATCCACATTAGCTAGCCCAGACTGTCTTTCTCTCCTCACAAACTGCAGATCATCTCTTCCTTAGTTCTGCTGGTTAAACGGTTTTTCTGACCACTCTCTCACTCAGTTTTTTGAGATTATACACCCTAAAAAAATTCACACCAAGCTAGAGACCAGTCAAGCCAATAATTTAAGAGACCATAGAGGTGGTAACCTCCAGTGGAAAGGAAGTGATAAGGCTTGGATCTCACAAAGCCAGATCAATCTCTGTGACCACACCTCTATTCAATATAGGCTGTGGTGGGTTGATCTTGTCTGGACGTAAGGTGCCCATCAAGACACTCCGTCACTCCCCTCCCCAACTGGACAGGGGGAGAAAATATAACAAAAGGCTCATGGGTTAAGATAAGGACAGGGAGATCACTCATCAGTTACCATCATGGGCAAAACAGAGTTGACTTGGGGAAATTAGTTTAATGTATTAACAATCAAATCAGAGTAGGGTAATAAGAAATAAAAGCTAAATCTTAAAATACCTTCCCCCACCCCTCCCTTCTTCCTGGTTCAATTTCGCTTCCAATTTCTCTACCTTCTCTGGAGCAGCTCAGGGGGATAAGGAATTGGGGTTGTGGTCAGTTCATCATACATTGTCTCTGCCTCTCCTTCCTCTACCATGGGGTTCTTCCCACAGGAGAGAGTCCTCCAAGAACTTCTCCAATGTGAGTCCTTCCCACAGCTGCAGTTCTTCTCGAACTGCTCCAGTGCCAGTGTGGGTCCTTTCCACAAGGTGCAGTCCTTCAGGAACAGACTGCTCGCTCCAGCATGGGTCCTCCATGTGGTCACAAGTTCTGTCAGCAAACCTGCTCTAGCGTGGGCTCCTCTCCTCAAGGGTCACAGGTCCCACCAGGAGCCTGGTCCAGCAAGGGCTCTCCACAGAGTCACAGCCTCCTTCAGGCACCCACCTGCTCTGGAGTGGGATCCTCCCCAGGTTTCAGGTGGAGATCTGCTCCACCATGGACCCTCCGTGGGCTGCAGGGGGACAGCGGCCTGACCATGGTCTGCACCATGGTCTTCAGGGGAATCTCTGCTCCAGCACCTGGAGCATCTTCTGCCTTCCTTCTTCACTGATCTTTGTGTCTGCAGGGCTGTTTCTCTCATATATTCTCACTCCTCTCTCCCAGATGCTATTACACAGCAGATTTTCCCCCTTCTGAAACATGTTATCCCAGAGGTGCTACTACCACGTCTGATAGTCTCAGCCTTGGACAGTGGCAGGCTCATTTTGGAGCCAGCAGGTGCTGGCTCTATCGGACATGGGGAAAGCCTCTGGCAGCTTCTCAGAGAAGCCACCACTGTAGTTGCCCTTGCTAACAAAACCTTGCCATGCAAACCCAATACATAGGCTTACCCATATTTCATTTTAAAATGCTTTTATATGCATGTATATTGTAACAGCTGTATGTTAATTATCGTGTTGGTGTATCCCATTTGTACAACTATTTTATAAGTAGTAATAGCATTCTGTTATTAAGAATAATGGGGTTTTTCATCTGCTCCATCCAAAATATACAAATAGGATTTTGCTGCCTGTGTTTTACACAAGTGGAAGCTGAACCACAGGGCACAAGACATGGCACAGTATTAAGGCAGATGTTAAATTACAGTTAAATATCTGGCTTTCATTCCAATCACCTACTAATCTTTGTATTTAAATTTTAAAAAACAATATGTGTATGACCAGTCGTTTATTACACTGCTGTGCTAAAACACTGGCAGAACATTTTGTTCCAAAAGCACAGAATATTTAGAATGCCCTGAAAAATATGCTATAAATGAGACCTAGAAGCTTAATCTAAAATTTAAAAAAAAAAAAAAAGGTATGCGATCTCTTCTTGTCAATATTTCCTACATGAAGTCAAGGCATTTTTTTTTCCTTACTTGCCTAGCTTATTTCACCACAGAATCCTCAAAAGTACTAAGTCTGCTGAAGACTCAATAGCAACGGAACATTCTACATTTGAGAGTTGTAACTGAAAATGATTTAGAAAAATACATTTCTTTTTCCTGGAACTTGCCTGAGCCTCTTCACAGGAGACTGGAACCTCCCTGGTGAGTTGAGGCTTGAATATGAGAACTACTGCTCCAGCTGTACCCACCTATTAGCCATGTATTAGCATCTCAGAGATCCCTGTGTAAAGCACACGAATATGCACAGAGATCCATAAAATAAAATGTAACAATCTATCTCGTAAGAAAATGTCATTTTAAGTTAGCTAGTATTCTTTCACATCTCTTTTTAAAAAGCATGTCTTTTCAAGAAATACTTAGAAAAATAGAAAGAACAGTGTTCAAATATATCAATGGTTTTTTTGCTTTTGTATCTTTGTTTACAAAGGTTTCGAGAATATTTGCAAGGTTCTGTTCAGCTGATGGTGTAAGCATTAACGGTGTACCCAATAAACTCATGTATCTCTTACTCCTTCAGAATGGCACTGCAGTTCTTAACAGATATCTATAATGATACTGCAGCAAAGATAAATAATTCTGACATACAGAAAAAAATTTGGAGCATCTTATTTTTTCCCTTTTTTTCCTCAACTAATAATGACATGCAGTCCTTATAAACCATTGTATTTGATTTTTGGCCTGAATATAAGGGAAGTATGTTGTCCCAGTGCAACAGAAACCATTCAAAATTGAGACAAAAACATAACATTGGAAGTCAATATATTAAGGAGATAACAAGTATAACTGGATCAGAAAATAAAATCTTTAGTAATTTAATTAGGAGACTAATAATGTCCACACACATAATCTCAGAGAAAGTATTTCTGCAATTGTTTACATACCTTGTAAACTGTGGTAAAGTGAGAGAAAATCATTTGCATTGTCTGTACAAGAAGTGAACCAACGCTAAAGCATGCAGGTTAGATGAGGATAAATTTTGTTCTGTAGTATTCACCACTGACTACAGCGCTGATAGTAATCCTGTTAGAATTTAGCATAATGACACGTAAGAAATTGTATTACATTTTACAGATCACCATAAGGAATCACTGAGTTCTTTTAAGTCCAATAAGGTTGAATTTCAGATAGGCAGTCTGTAGCTGTTCATATAAATTATTTTATCATGTCTGATTCATGAAGCAGAAACACATTACTGTGCTAGCAAGGAATTCAGAAAAGGAGGCTGAGGGGAGACCTTATCACTCTCTACAACTACCTGCAAGGAGGTTGTACCGATGTGATTCTGCCAAATAACTAGTGACAGAACAACAGGAAATGTCCTCAAGTTGCACCAGGGGAGGTTTAAATTAGATATTAGGAAAACCTTCTTCACAGAAAGGGTTGTCAGGCATTGGAACAGGCTGCCCAGGGAAGTGGTTGAGTCACCACTGGTGTGGTGATGTTTAATAGACATGTAGATGAGGTTCTTAGGGACATGGTTTAGTCACGAATTTGGCAGTGTTAGGTTTACGGTTCGACTCGATGATCTTAAAGGTCTTTTCCAAATAAATCTATTCTATGATTCTATAAATCAATCGAAAACATGAATTATTAATGAGGAAAAAATTGAGTGCTTTAAAAAGTAGAGGTCTGATTAAATGTAGAACACGTAGAATATGTTCCTAGATGTAGAACTACAAATCACAGAAAAAGAAGATATTGTCAGAATATACCCATGTAAATCTCACATGATGTACTTGTAAAACAGATTCACATTAATCATGAAATTCTTTACCATGTCAAACAAAGGGATAGTTACCATATCTGTTTTAATACATATTCTGAAATCCTATTGAAGAGATAAATTAACAACCAATAGGCTTTTTTCGTTGAATGCCTTCTGTAAATTATGGAATAACTCCATAATTTGATTCTACTAAAATTACTATTAACATGATAAAGGGGCATTAATCTAGAGCTGTATAACTATGCAAGTTTGATTCTTATTGCCTATTAGGAAGGCTACTTTTCCAGTTTGCAGGAAGATATTCCTGCAGGTAGCTCCATTGGGACTTATTTTTGATACTGTTTTTTTAGTGTGATAAGGCTTTCCAGTTTTGAAAAAACCACCAACACTGTAATCTTATTAGCTATCTAATCTAGTGCCTTCTATATATAAACATAATTAAAATGCTTAATTTATTACCCTACAGGTTATATTTCTGAGTGTTCTTTAACTTTCCTTGTGCTCAGTCACAGTTGATTCAAAGAGCTACTTTTCTTAGAATAGGTGAGGTATAAATACCAAATTAATTTGTAGTGTAAAGTAAAACAGAAATCATATCTATTTAAGTATTTAATACACTACAGACTACTAAATTGCTTTCAAAATCTGAACACAAACCTAAAGCTAACAGTTCCTTGTTAGCACACAGTTTCTGTTTCTTGCAGAGAGTATGCATGCTAGAAGGATGTTTCTTTGAGCTTATCAAAATTTCATTTGCAAGAGCGTACTCTTTCTGTGTAGATTGTATTCTGGATCTGTATGTTAAAGCACTGAGTTCAGTTCTGCGGAATACATTCGTCTCAATCCAGCCACACAGAAGAGAAATAACCTGACACACAAAGCCAAGCCTCTCCTCTTACGTAGATAATTAAAAATCTATCAAGTATGTAAAAAACCATGTGTTTGATACTACAGGTACGTGGACAGACACAGCTGAAGCCAGGGCTTTGACACCCCCAGGCTGACGCAGAGCTCTACCGATAAAAGCTGAGCTGACTGAGATGAAAGGCATTTTTCACCTACTAAGATTGCAATTTAATGTAACCTCCCATTTAGAGCAATGAGCAAAAGCTCAGTCTATTTCAGAAGCACACTTAAAAATCACAAGCTAGATTCTCGCTAGAGCTATATAATTAGTGAATGTAAAAGAGGGTAGATCTTAAAACATTCCCCTTGACTGCCTTGATTTGCAGCTGGAGGAGGAAACAACAGCAACAGTTACTACTTTCCCAGTTGGATAGCAGAGGAGCAAGAGTGGAGGGATTTAGCACAGTCACTGCTCTTCCCACTACCTCCTCTTCTCCACTATAGCACAGCAGCGGATTAAATGAAGCATAAGCCCCGAGACTGGCTCGGTGGAGTTTCTTCCGTTTGTAGCAACAGGGGGTGGTGCTACCTTGATTCAAACTTTTATTACAAAGTAGTTCCCAAATAATACAACTACACCATCATCCATTGATCTGGCAAAATCTCAAAGTGAGAATCTAGCCCATTTTGAACAAGATCTGAAGGATAAAGGCACTTCTCCAGTTTATTTTCTATTCTATCACTTGAATTATTGATCTGCTCACTTCAAGCAGAGGAATGTGGGTGGCATACAAAATATTTTATTTAAGGTACACTTGTATGAAACATAATTACTTCAGTTTTCAGGGGTTCAGGAACATTTCATTCCTTTAAGACTTGCACAGCATTAAACCCTCTTAATTTTACTCTGACTTCTACAAACAAGAAAACCTACAAGTTAAAAGGAAACCTCATCCAAACCTAGTTTCACTCAGTTCTCAGTGAAAAAGCATAAAACTATAGTTGGCGAACAGCATTAGGAAAATATTCCAAAACAAAAAAATGAACCGGAGTGCCTAATCAAACTCCAAGGCAGGTGAGTTTTTAATTATTTCAAGTTTTAACCAATCTCTTGAAAAAGTACTAGAAAATTCAAGACCATTCTAATTCTAGTTGGTAAAGATTGTGCTTTTGGATTAAGCCAGACAAGATTCAGAACTAGGCAGCATAGTTCTTCGTCTCCTTTATATTATTCAAACCTGTGCTTGGTCAGCCGAGATAAGGTTAATTTCCACAGGAATCTAGGGAGATGACACAGCCAGGACAGCTGACTCAAAACTACCCAAAGGGTATTTGATACCATATAACATCATACTTAGTTTAAAATGGGGGGCTGACCGAGGACAGGGGAAATTCTCCCTCTTGCTGCTGTGGGAGTCGCGGTGACCCGGGGAGCTCTTTGTTCTCCAGGATCATTCAGTTTCAAGTGTGAGCTGCTCTCTCTCATGGGCTGGGGGGAAGTTTCTGCCCAAGCTGCAGCCTGGAGTTTGCAGTCTCTGCTTGGGTGGACATGGTGAGAGATCGCAATGTGTATTACTTGATTTGTGTGTTCTCTCATTATTCTTATTGTTATTGTGTGGGAGGTTTTTGTTTTGATTTTTTTTTCTTCTTTTTTGCTGTTCCGTTATACAGTTCTTATCTTAACCTACAAGTTTTGCCTTTTGTTTCCTGATTCTCCTCCCCATCCCACTAGGGGTGATGTAGGGGTGAGAGAGCAGCACATTGTTCTAGTTGCTGGCTGGAGTGAGGCTGGGGCTAGGGCTAAACAATAGCAAAACCATACCTGAAGCTTGATACTCATGGTCTTAATTAGTTTCATAATTTCTAATGAGGGTTTGGATTACTGAGCCCTCCTCACATCTGAAATATTTCTGCTATATAAGTTATCTTAAAGACAGAAAACAGACTAGTAGGTATTCCACTAATTCAATTGAACCTACATTTCTGGTAGGGCTAACCTTGAAATAATCATTTTTTAAGTGGATATTTTTCTCTCTACATTCCCTTAATTCCTTTAAGCTCTCACATAAGCTTTAATAGTTTTCTCCAACTTTATCAAGTAAGATAGAGAGTAAAAGTAAAAATGCTTTTAAAATAAGCTTTGAAATAGTAACTTTGCATGGAAAGCAATGCAGGTATTTCAGTTTGCTCCCAAGTAGCAAGAAGGCAAATGAATAGAAAGGCTCATGCAAATACATTTCAGTTAATTACTCTCAAAGCTTCCTAAAAACACTTCTTTTGTTTGTTTGTTTGTTTAAGTAAAGATGTAGAACTATCCACTGTTATTTGACTGAATATAATAGACTTTATTTCCTTCTTTGGAATAGCATTCAAAAGAAAACTACATCCTCCTGTGTAATATATTTCAATTACTAGACAGCTTCATTAGCATGTACCTAATCTTAACTTTGACAGATACAGACCAAAATTTAAAAATATTACGCACTGAAACTAATTAAAGTGTCAAAATATCTAATATAGCAGAAACTACATATTTTTTAATTAGAAAGTTAGGAATCAGTATCAGTCGTTTTTTCAATAAATTATTTTTTTAAAAAAATCATATTGGCATAAATTATCTTAATAAATGATATTTCCAGTAAAATGTTTCTTAATTACGTGCTTTTGATGAATCAAAAATATTAACAGTTTGAATAGTAAAATATAATTTTGCATGTCACTTATTATTTAAATGAAGGATAGAGGGGAAAGAAGCATTCATTAATGCGGGTAAGTGAGTGTGAATATTGCCAATTTAATTTCCCATCTGTAACTCTCCAAAGTAAAGGCCTTTATTGAGGGATATTAACTTGAGATATAAAAAAAAGTTTTAAATTTTTATTTATCAAAATTGTAATTTGTTACTTGTGCACCTCATACTCGCTGAAAATATCCTGCTGATATTAATGACTATATTTACGAAGCTTTGCTCATTTTAGTTTGATAATTCTCCAGCTAGAACCACTAATATGTTTTTCTGCTGTCTTGATTGAAACTTGGATTGTTCAGCTTGTATTTGAGCTACAAGTGAAGGTTATTTGAATTGCAATATTTGCCTGTAGCCTGTATATCAGCTTTCGCTATGCTCTGAAAATATGAAATTCATTGGCTGAAAATTCTTTCACATTTGTCAAATGAATCACTTGCATAAGAAGAGCACTGGCCTCCAGAAACAAATGTGAAAGACCTCATAGAGAACTCTTTGCACAGTAAAATGCCACATTTTTCAAGTTACTTATTTTAAAAAATGGTGGAATGCTTCGATCCTATCTTATCACTTCAGCTAACACCCACATTGTTCTCTTCAACAGTCTCTTTCCTCTCACCAGTATTTTCAAGTGGAGACAAACAGAGAAAGATTATATTATTAAAAACTACTTTTCACTCCTTTCCTTAATAAATATATATATATATTAAAAAAACCCACAACACAAAACAAAACAAAAAAACCCCAACAACAACAAAACAAAACAGAAACTGAGTTTCTACTTGATATTTTCTGGGTTTATAAACCCTTAGGGATGCTAGCCAGATTTTGACTATCCAAGGCAGAAATCACAAAGAAACTCTGAAACCATTCCCAGCTCTGTGTCTCTTTGGCCAGCATTCACTGAAGAATTCTTGCACTGCTTCCCCTCTATCTTACAGACCTTTACAGAAGCAAAAATAGTAGACTTAGAAATTATTACCTGTTTTAGAGCAGGGTGACTACATTCTACTCGTACTAACATGGTCCCCTACAATCAGGACGTGTTCAATTTGTACTTCAAAAGGGATTAAGATGGGATCAGAGATACTGGAAACTACCACTGCCTAGCCATTATTGTTAGAATGTGATTAACATCTCAGGGTTAATGGGGAATACTTGTCAGATTTTATCTTTACATTTTTGTTACCGGTGGTTTGGAGGTTGTAGGTCTTCATGTTATAAATGTTCATATATTCAGTATCATTAGGATGTTCAAGAACAATGTGACAGCTTTCTGTACACATAGAAAGTTAGTTGTGAATACTTTCCCCAAAATTCATAGAAAGCAACAAATATTGCAGTACCTATCTATAGAATAAATTAAGTACAATTTCACAATCTGCTAGGTATAATAAAATATGGAGCACTAAGTTCTGTCCTCAGGTATTGAAAGCAAGCAAACAGCTCATACTTCAGGGAATCAGGACTTTGAGTGCCACTCATCACTCAGGCAATGAAATCATCTGTTTTGGATCTGATTCATGATGGATATCTAATATTCATTTAATGCTGAAGGAAAAAACAACTTGTAGCTCAATGCTTATGATTTCTCCAACTGAGATATAGCACTGGGTGAGAAATCATAATCCACTTAACTGCTTTAATTACTGAAATAATTGCTGACAGTAAATGCTGTCAAAGATAGAAAGTGTTGGGTGGTTTCAGTTGAAATCATTGAGAGAAAAAAAATGCAACTGTACCCTCTAAGTGAAATTCATATTCTTAGTTCGTACTCTTACAGCACTCTACTGGTAGCAACAAGATTTCTGCTTTGTTTTGTTTTACCCATGTTACCTTTTCCACAACTTTTTGCATTCCTCAATAGGTTGTGACATGCCTTCTTGATTCTTAGTTAAGTACATCATATATTAAGTACATTTATCTTTAAGTAACCACGCAGCTATCAAGCATCATCCCTTTTCCCTATGGAAAATGCTATACAAGAGAGGAATTATGGTAATTTTAAAAATTTCAACAGCATCATTTACTTATTCTCATCACTGTTCCTTGGTATTCTGTGTTACTTCAGTAATACTCTATGCATATTTTGTTAGCCTTGACACAAGGTGGAAAACTGGCAGCATAGCTTTTTCCTGAGTTTTCTTTGCTTGTCTTCACCGTGCTTCTTGGCAAAACCCTTATCACAATTAATCTTGACTTATAAATTTAACTTCCTGTGTTTTACAGAATGAGAAAATTTCTCAAACTACCTTCAAAAAATTTAATGAAATGTGGAGTGTTTTTTTCTAATAACCTTTCTAAGCTATCTGTATTTTTTTAAGTTACTTTAATTTATAATTAGCAAACCAGATAACACTTATTGAGTTCCTTGTTTTAAAGCTGTCAGTCCTACCTCCTGGAATCACACTGATGATCAGCAAAAAAAAGATTTATTATTGGATTTCTAAATAGGATTGAAAGCCAGAGGAGCACTCAAAACAATTTCTCTCGTTATAATGCTAATAGCATCTCATGAGTTGGTACTAAAGACAGTAGGGATTGCTACTGCTGTATTACAGGACTACCATGAATATAACTTCTCTTATCCCACACTATCATCAGGGCTCATTACAAAGCATGCTAGAGAGGCTTTGCAAATGTTTTTGTACTGACTATGCTGGCACTCTGAGACTGAAAAAAATGTTGTACTGTCAATTGCACTGCAGCTTTCAAAGGTCTAAATTCAAATTTAAAATTTTAGGCTTGGATCTCTCTGACTTCAGTCACTCTTAGCTACCTAGCTGCTGGTGGAACATATTCAAGCAAACAAGCAGGAACCAAAAATGTTCTTAGAAAACTGCAATGTCTACAATTGTATTTCCATTATCTTTGAAATACATGTTTTCTGACTTTACTATCCTGATTATCTTGGGCTACTCCAAGTTAAACTTCTTGAGATATCTTGAAAAGGTTAGTGTTTACTTTTCTGGATTTTTTAATTACAGGTCAAGAAGGTCTGTTATTTATCTTTACTTGGTCTTTGGTAGATGCTCTCACTACTATTTATAACAGTTGTTTGCGTTTTTTTCCAAATTCAAGGTGTCTCAAAGATAGCAAATAACCCAATATTGAAGTGTCTGTCCTTAAATCTATGGAAAACTCTTACATCTAGCAACTCCTAGCAATTCTTCACCTTTCTCCAAAATTGCAGATTTCACATCTGTCATCGAGTATTGTATAACGGCAAGTATACATTTCCAAGAGCATCAAAGGAATAACGGATCTTCAACTCAGCCTATAATTGAAATGCCACTTACATTTGAACTGAGATTCAGGATACTCAGGTTCTATTCATGGCTGTAATGGAGAACCCAAAAAGTGCATGAGCCATGGTTCCATTACATAGTAGGGCATTTAGCAAAATGAAAAATCCCCAAATGATGTAATCAGGACCACAGTAAAGCTTCTAATACAAATTCAGTACTAACCAGTGCTGAAAGAAACCTAACCCTAGAGTACATTCATATGCAATGATGCAGCTCCTTTTCAGATTAGCAACATCTACTTTATTTTGTGTAACTCTTCTCTAAAAAATGACAGAGTACATCTAGCCTCTGGTTCATTCAGGAAATCAATGACAATCATCTGAAATACAAGCATATTAATGAAGAGCTTAAAGATTTTTAAACTACCAGAGAAATCAATACTGCTTATTTTGTGTTATTATCCTAATGCTGGCATTTTAAAATATTTTTCTACGCTGCCTTCATTTTTTGTAATTTCCTCCTCTACTACAGTAAAAATATTGTAATTCTGTAATTTTTAAAATAACTGTTATTTACTTTAAGCTAACATGTCATTTACATTTAACAGAGAAAATCTTAAGAATTTTTTTTCTGTTTTCGGTTAAGGCTAAATTTACAGAACAATCTCCAGGCCCTAGACTTCTGATGACTTTACATGAAACTCCCACACAGATTTTAGTACCTCTGTGTAGGCCACATTCAGTCGTCATTTAATTAAACAGGATTTTGCCACCATCTCTATGTGCAGAACAATCAGGCTTTACATCAAGACATTTTAGCATCAGAAATAAAGGTGACAAAAACGTAGTTATTGCCCAAATTTACACCAATTAATCTGTGAATCAAAAAGGACAGTTATATGTTCACACTTGATGAAGAGAAACAATTGCTACTGATTCATGCATACATAATAAATGAAGCATCTCAAAAGAAACATTTATGGCTATGGATTATTTAATATATTTTACTTTTGCAATTACAAAATCAGATTAGACCTTTGACTGAGGAAAATTACTAGGATGACATAACGTTTTACTACTGATTATTGAATATCTTTCCATAGTTCTCTCTGCATATATAAAAAAAATGTTCTGCTATTCAAACTCGTATTTACACTGCCCAAGAAATGTGCTGACAGTTCTTTTTACAGAATTGCATGAAAGTTTCCATAATTTCATTTTCATAAAACGGCTCTGAAACCACGGTGCTGAATATTGTATCTGTTACTTGACACGTTGTGTTACTTGATACAGTCTAGTCAATCTTCTCCATCCATCATGCACGTATCCAGGGATAATAATTTCAAAACACATTGAACTCAGGTCTTCTGCCAAAGATGAGTAGTTACAAAGATTATAAAGAACATGAAAGACAACTATACTACATTGTGGCAGACCGAGAAAAGCAGAATATGTGTGATTAATAGATGTCTTAGACAGTAACAGAGATTATAATAAATACCTATAAGCATCAGAAAGATGTAAACATCTGGAGGAGAAAGGAGGTATGAGCCAAAGCAGAGTAACAGAAGGACACTAAGGAAGGAGGTATTACGGCAAGGTTGCAGTCAAGGAAAGACATAACTCCCTCAAACTTTTCAGACAAAGTTGTCATAAAAATCCAATTGCTTGAGTATAAAACTAGATAAAAGCAGGTATAAACCCATACTGCTGATTTGTGTCCATTGAAAAGTCTCAATTTCTGCATGTTCAGTGCATTTCAGATCATATGTAGCTATCAAATGTTATCTTAAACACTATATATTTATTTTCTGTTAGAGACATGCAGACTTGTAATATGTTAGACTCAGTAAGGCCACAGACTGTCATAGTGAAACCGTTTATTGTAGCGTCTGTGAGATTCTGCAGCCACCTATTCACACATTTGTCATTGTCAAACCATTGCATTTAATCATCCTTTCACCTGTACCAGAAAAAAGACCAGAGTTACTTTTGAATTAAATAAAATTATAGTTGAGAAGGGATGTGTCAAGAGAGAACAGAATGAGACCATTACATAGCCATTACTTGAGACTGCACAGAAATTTATTTTGTTGAAAGTAATAGATCCAGATCTGACTATCTCATGGAGCAGATCCTCTGATAAGGCCCATATTTTTACTCTGTACTCAGAAGTTCAAGCAACAGACCTATGAAAAACATCTCATAAAATTTGTTCACTGCTGGGAAAAAGGTAAAACCAGAGTTGCGGCCTTTCATGACTTGGCTCTTCTATTTTATTTGCTGTTACAAGAACCAAAAATTATCTGGCTGTATTTTTTGTAAGAAAATTTTGAAGTCCTTTCTTTTCATCTCCATTTTATAGACATTACTTCTTTTAAAGAAAACCATTTTAAGGAAAGCAAAAATTGTTATATATTTAAGTCTGAAGAGGACCTGATCTGTTTGTTTTTCAGAGAACTAATGTTGAGCCTTCATTTGAAATGAAAGGGAGAACTGTAGCTAGTATGATTAAAAGAATCAGAAGGAAGTTTGGAGGCTTAGACTAGAAAAAAAAAGACAGCAGATAATTCAATGTACTTAACAGGCTGTTCTCAGATAGTACACCTAGTGTAAAATATATATGTGGAAATAGTTTTGAAGTATTATTTTGATTACAGTTGTGAGGAAATCAGCTTCCTCCTGTTTCCAGAAAGTCCCATTTTTTACCCTGTGTTCCAATCTGGACTATTATTCGTTATCTACTGTACAAATTTTCCTCTGAAATTTTTTAATGGGAATCAAAGCATCACCTCAATAAATTCAATTTTTTCTGTATTTCAGCTTTTTATTTAATAAAAGACAATATTTTTCAAATTAAAAAAAATCCTCCAGAGTTAAAAAAAAATAAGTTCCATCTGCAAGAATAAAAAATAATTTTTTCCACTAAGTAAAGTTTTAACCAAAAAAAATGCCATTTAATGAAATAACATTTTGATAAAAGTGTTGCTTTATAAAATGTTCATTCTATTTCAATCGTGTGTAATCCTGCAAATTAAAAGCCTTATCACCACTATCTAAAATATTCTAATATATTTGGATGTGATATTGTATACTATCTAAACAGAAACCCTTAAAAATGTTAAATATGCAAATTCCAACATGAGATTTGGAATCTGCATTAACTGCATTATTTGCCAGTAATGTGAAATGTTGATGGAAATATTTTCAAAAGATATAAAGTAGATAAAAGTAAATAAAGTAAATGACATTATAGAGTAAATTTGTAATTCTAAATCTGTACTCACCCAATCATAAAACAAATTAAGGTCCTACTGTGCATATGCTTATGTACAAATATAACTTCATCAGCAAAGTTATGTTTACTAATAGTCTGAACATGGATGAAAATTCTGCAGAATCAAGTTGAAGGAATGCACATTATGAATGGATGACAATAGTAAAGAAAATAGAAGTATTACAATTCTTTTTATGTGAGAATGACCATACTTAGCCAGATCAAGAGTCTTTCTAGCCAACATCCTGTGACTTGTATTGATTATAAGCAGGTATCCGATAAAAGAAAGAACAGGCATATTTGATATGCTTACCAAGACAGACTTTCCGAAATAACCTCCCTCTTCACAGGGGATTTCCTCAGCCAGATATGTTTGAAGTTATAGAGAGAATAAGGCTATAAAGTAGCATCCAATTTTATTACTAATTGTGTGTATTGATCGTTAGGTTATGTGACAAGATGCTTGTCTCCACACGTACCAAAGCAAGAGAGGTATGGAATGCTGACAACAGCCCAGCTACATAGCCCAGATCCTTTGCCTGTGCACCACCTTGTCACTTCTGCTGGTTTAGAGAAAGGAAGGCATGAGAAAAAATATGGCCTGTAATCAGCCGTAATAAAGATTACACAACAGTGACTATGCACACAGACCTGTAGAATGATTGGATCAGGTAAATGGCCAAAGCCCAACTAGAGCTGAGCCTGGCCACTGCTGTGAAAGGCAACAAGAAATGTTTCTATAAACATATTAGCAACAAGAGGAGGGCTAAGGAGAACCTCCATCCCCTGATGGATGCAGAGGGAAACGTAGTGACAGAGGTGAGTGAAAGGCTGAGGTATTAAATGCCTTCTTCACCTCAGTCTTTAATAGTAAGAACAGTTGTGCTCCAGGTACCCAGGCCCCTGAGCCAGAAGACAGGAGTGACAAGCAGAATGAAGCCCCAATAATCCAAGGGGAAATGGTTAGCAACCTGCCACACCACTTGGACATCCACAAGTCTATGGAGCCAGATGGGATACACCCAAGGGTGTTGAGGGAGCTGGCGGAGGTGATCACTGAGCCACTTTCCATTATCTATCAGCAATGTTGGCTAACTGGGGAGGTCCCAGTTGACTGAAAGCTGGCTAACATGACACCCATCTACAAGAAGGGCCGGAAGGAGGATCTGGGGAACTATAGACCTGTCAGTCTAACCTCGGTACTGGGCAAAGTCATGGAGCAGTTGATCTTGAGTAATATCACACAGCACTTACAAGAGAACCATACGATCAGGCCCAGTCAACATAGGTTTATGAAAGGCAGGTCCTATTTGACCAACGTGATCTCCTTCTACGACAAGGTGACCCAACTAGTAGATGAGGGAAAGGTTGTGGGTGTTGTGTACTTAGACATCAGTTAAAGCCTTTGACACAGTATCCCACAGCATTCTGCTGGAGAAGTTGGCAACTCATGGCCTAGATTGGTGTACTCTGTGATGGATAAAGAACTGGCTGGACGGCCAGGTCCAAAGAGTCGTGATGAACGGAGCCAAATCCAGTTGGTGGTTGGTCACCAGTGATGTTCCCCAGGGCTCAGTGTCGGGGCCAGTTCTGTTTAATCTCTTTATCAATGATCTGGATGAGAGGACTGAGTGTACCCTCAGTAAGTTTGCAGATGACACCAGGTTGGATGGGAGTGTTGATCTGCTGGAGGGTAGGACAGCCATAAAGAGGGATCTGGACCAGCTGGATGGTTGGGCTGACGCCAGTTGTATGAGGTTCAACAAGGCCAAGTACCAGGTCCTGCACCTGGGTCATAACAACCCCAGGCAGCGCTACAGGCTCGGGGAAGAGTGGCTGGAAAGCTGCCTGGCAGAGAGGGGTCTGAGGGTATTGATTGACAGCGGCTGAACATGAGCCAGCAGTGTGTCTCCAGGTGGCCAAAAAGGCCAACAGCATCCTGGCTTGTGACAGGAATAGTGTGGCCAGCAGGACTAGGGTAGTGATTGTGTCACTGTACTCGGCACTGGTGAGTCCCCGCCTTGAATGCTGTGTTCAGTTTTGGGCCCCTCATCATAAGAAGGATATTGAAATATTAGAGAGAGTGCAGAGGAAAGTGATGAAGCTGGTGAGGGGTCTGGAGCACAAGTTTTATGTGGAGTGGGTGAGGGAACTGGGGCTGTTCAGCCTGGAGAAAAGGAGGCTGAGGGGAGACCTTATCACTGTCTACAACTCCCTGAAAGAAGGTTGTAGCATGGAGGGTGTTGGTTTCTTCTCCCAAGTAGCAAGTGATAGGACAAGAGGAAATGGCCTCAAGTTGTGCCATGGGAGGTTTAGGAATATTAGGAATTATTAGGATATTAGGAAAAAATTCTTCATAGAAAGAGTTGTCAGGCAGTGGAACAGGCTGCCCAGGGAAGTGGTGGAGTCCCCATCCCTGGAGATGTTTAAAAGGTATTTAGATGAGGTTCTTAGGGACATGGTTTGGTGCTAGAGTTGTGTCCTGGTTTTGTTAAAAAGAAGACCAGTTCTCTTTTAGTGAATTTTTCGTTTCATCTAAGCTCTTCTAAGTAACTGCTCTTTTCTGAATTTAGCTGCATGTTTTTTGAGATGCTGTTCACTCCGGAGCTGATAACAGTAGCAATGGTATGCAGAAGAGGCCCAGGTTTAGATTTATTGCTATAGTAGCCAAGGTTACTGATAAAATTTGCACATCCCATAAGTGAGAGGACTGTATTTGCAAGGAGGAGTGGACAGAACAGGTGACTAAAATTGACTGAGTACTCCATCCCATACACATCATACACCATGTAAAAGTGGGAGATCACGATGGTCTCGCTCTCTTTGGCCATGGCCGGCATCTGAAGAGGACCCTGCCTGTTGTCCCTGCCATCTGAGACCTGGTTCCAGACTCTGCATCTCTGAATCCAGTTCCGGTTTGCTGCAGAGTCCAGCCTAGGACTTCCAGGTGCCTGTTCTGCAGCTGCTGGAGCGACGCCAGCTCCACCGCAGGAGGAGGTGAACGCTGTGCTCCCCGGGGAAATTCAAGAGTGGTTTTGTATATTTTATATTATTTTCTCTATTTATTAGTAGCATTAGTAAAGCATTTTTAACTTTTCCAACTTGCAAGTCTGTCTCTCTTTTCCTCCTATTGCTTTTCTTTACTGGGGATGGTGGGGGGTTAACAGAGAGCATCTGCCATGGTTTTATTGTTGCCCTGCAGTAAACAGTGACATGTTACATTAGGTTATGGTGGAACTTGATGATCCTGAGGGTCTCTTCCAACCGAAGTGATTCTATGATTCTCTGTTTCTACTTGGATTCTCTCACCTAGGTATGCACTGACTGGTCAGATGGTAGGCACTGTTCCACACACAACCACATGAGCTGCCTTTGAGCTGTTCTAAGCTCTCCCTCAATGGTTCACCATGTCCTTCCAGACCAAGACAGCTGGGATGGAATTGTCCTAGAGGCTGGATTTACAGACAGCTGCTGGTTGGATCACCCTCTGGATCATATTTTCCTCACCTTTATGTGCTGTGACAGTCCAGTAGGTATCTTGTGTGTATTTATAAGCTGCTGTGGTAGGGATGGTTGAAATGCAAATTTCAACCCAAGACATCTTCAATAGTGAAGCTAATCTAAAGTGACAATTTCCAACATGAAAAAATCCTCATAAGGAAGACATTATGTATTCCTCTAATTGGATAAGCTTTCTGATTTCTTTTGTGATCTGTAAAATGACATTGATATGACATAGTGAAAAACTATATCTTAAGAGATTATTTTGTTATACGTTTCTTTTCACACTGCATTTTTAATGGTGAATCAAATGTGTGTGGGCTTCGGTTTGGCTTGTTGCCCAAATATTTTAACAAAATAACTATTTTACTGGTTAACTGCTCAAAAATGATAATACCTGAAAAGTATAAATCTTCTGAAAACTATTAACAGCCTGCCACTACCTCACTGCAACTTTAACCAATTATAATTAGAAGCAGTCTTTTACTTTTTGAGCTTTCCCTTGCCAGGTAAGCCATTGCAATTGTAGACTTTGGTGCCAACAATCACCTTAGCAGAGAAGTGAGCAACAGACTAGGAAGAATCATCAGGACAAATCATTTAAAGAGGTTTTTTAGCAAGTGACCTGTCTCTTTATACCTGCAATTAAATCAGCTATGAAACAAGAAAATAATCTCTCCTGATCTGTTTAACACAACAGCACCAAATTATGTGAATGCAAAACCAGAGAACAGTGTGTAGTTACGTTAAGAAATCTCTCCTTTTTATGGAATGTAATAATAATAAAAAATTAAAATAATGTTTTATCATAAAAATCCTACATAATCAGCCAATTGCTCACTTTCTTGTAGTACACTGGATAAACCGCGATTAAGGGCTTAGAGACAATAGTAGGACACTGAATTGGCTGAACAGGGAACTTTTAATAGAGATGAAATGCAAAAAGTAAAAGTAAAAGTACAGGAAGTGGAAGAAGAAACATGTTTCCAAGAAGGAATATGGAAGTATTGCCTGGCTTTTCAGGAATGGCATCAGTGAAGTTGAAGTTCAGCTGGAGATGAACCTGGCAGTGGACATGAAGGGCAATGAAAGGGTACATGAAAGGCAAAAAAAAAGAAAAATACAGTAGCCTGCCACTGAATGGAGATGACGACCAAGTGATGAAGGACATGGAAAAGGATGAAGTACTCAAACCCTCTTTTGCCTTATTTTACTGGCAAGGTCTGCTTTCATGCCTTCCAGGTCGCTTTCTCCAGAAGAAAGTTTGAGGGAGTAGAAGGTACCACTCACTATAGGGAAAGATCAAGTTAGCTTCTGCTTAAGTAAATCAGTCATGTTCAAGTTCCAGGGACCATGTGGGATGCACCCAACAGTGCTGACAAAGCTGGTCAATGTCATTGTGAGGCCATGTTCTACGTATCTTCTTTGAAAAGTTGAGATGATCAGCAGAGGTCCCCAGTGGTCTGAAAAGGTCTGGTGGTAAGATCATCTTTATAAAGGAGAGGAAGAGGACCCAGGGAACTACAGGCTGCTCCAGCCTCATCTTAGATCCTGGGAAGCTTATTAAGCAAGTTCTCTTTGAAGTAATTTCTAAGCATATGAAGTACAAGATAAGATTTAGAAGACTCAGCATAAATTTACCACAGGTAAATCATATGTGGCAAACGTGGTTCCCTTTCATGAAGAAATTCCTGGCTCTATGAAAGACAAGAGCAGCAGCAGCAGCAAGGTTTTTGGTAGATTTTCACTGAAACCTTGTAGCCAAGCAGGAAGGATATGGACTAGATGAATGGTCTACAAGGCAGGCAATAAACTGATTGAACCATCAGGCTTAAAAGGTAATGGGCAAGTAATTCCAAATCTAAGCAGCATCTAGGTAAGAACAGTTCCCCAGGAGTTGGTACTGGAGCCAAGACTGCTTAACACCTTCAGCAACTATCTGGACAGTAAGATGTATTGCACCCTCAGCAAGTTTGCAGAGGACACCAGAATGGTGAGAACACTTGATGCACTGGAGAGCTGCCATTCACAAGGCCTAGGCAAGCTAAAGAAATGGCAATGACAGGAATCATAATTTAGCAAAGAAAAAAAATAACCTCAGCTCAGACAATTACCTGCTGTTACCTGACGTTTAAAAAGCATATCTCAAACTTTTTCTGCGAATTATACAACCCTGCAGTTAAAGAGGGATATACCATGTTTTAGATTTCATCAGATGCCTATTTTAAATAGTAGTTGTACAATCTTTCTTAAACTAGAAAACGCATGCACACATACACTATTCATCCACAATTTACAGTAACGTCTGTTTCTAGTCTATGCTATATAAATAATCATTTCAAAGGGCAAAGAGGTCATTTTTACTATTGAAAAAATAGAAATTTTACCACTGCTGAATGAAACAGTAGAATTTGGTCAAAATTCTGATTTTTAAAAATTATTTCAGAATGTCTAATGCTGGACAGGACACAGTACCTGCTGTCCTTCACAGTCTTCCTATGCATGAGATCTAAATCATCCACTTGATGCTAGGCATAAGTTAAAATAACCCTTTTCTTTGGGAGATGAGACCCTGGAGGTAAGTGTGAGATCTGAAGTCTTCCAGAGATATGAAGAATCACTATTATGCAAGTATTCTGGTATGGGAGGGACCTGCCACCTTCACAGCTTCCTTATCTCTCTTCAGCACCTAGTCAATGCAAGTGTTGACCAACAGAATTATTTTTAAGTTGTTCTCCAAAATGATTCCAGAATGCATACAACAATATAGAAATTGTCAGTGCTGGTCACCAGAACAGAAGACTCATGTAAAAACCAGGGCTTGGATGCCACAAGATATTAAGGCTTCTAACATCCACTTAACCTCACAAATTCTCACTGATTTTTCCCACTGATAGATCTGAGCTTAAATGCTGACTCAATTTTGGTTTCCACAGTAATTAAATATGTTTTCTTTGTAATAGATACTGCAGTGAGATACAGTTTGATGAGACTGAGTCAGTATGACAGAAACACAGGTGCAATGTGAGTCCAGATATATAACAGCACTTACGTGTCTAACTCCTACTAATAACAATTTAAAGCCTTCTCAGACTTGGTCAGTAAAATTCTCCTTGACATACTAAGTTCATTTTTAAAGGTAGAGATAAACTTGAGGCATCTTTTTTTTCCCAAGCTCTGTCCTCAGCTTTCTAACAGGTAGTATAGGCTAGACACAAAACCAGAAGCCAAAAACTCTTAACTTCTATTCGTAGTTCGATTACTGGTTTGTTCTGTAGCCTTAGCTAGTTGCACTACCCCTTCAAATGCAAGCTTCCCTGTGCATAAAATGAAAATAACACTATTTGCTCACTAACTGATCTCCCGAAGGTAGCATTAGGATTTGATGATGTTTATAACGCTTTTAAAATAAAAAAATGTGCGATTAAAGTGCTAAGAATTATTGTGATGTTTTTCATTATTCTTAACTGGCAGGTGAGTCAGAGAACACAGCTGCTGTTGAAAACAGCCTAGACCCATGAGAAGCTTGCTGAGAAGAGTTATAGCTTGACAGGCCCAAGATCATAACTCTGAGTTAAAAAATAAATTAAATTGCAAATTTTCTTTTTTTTTTCTCTCTTTCAGCACAGCGTAAACCATAGTTCCCACTTATTTTCACTACATGCACTACCCTACTGAGTTGCAAATGAAAAAAATCTGAAGAGCAGCTTTTCCCCAGCTTTTATTTTTATTACATGCAACTCTGCAAAAGTCCAATCTCCTTGCTTTCATCATCTCTCTCTAACACTCTGTTCCTTAGAACAATAACCAAAATTTAGAATTCTAGCTGTCGTTTTAAAAATATTTTACTGGTATAGTAAGTGAATAACTGCAAAATTAAGGCTCAGAATTCACACATTTTGGTTGTTTAACATTTGAAAAGGTTTTTATTGCCCTGACTACAGAAGACAAAATCTAGTCTTTGAGGTATTACTCTGACAGGGGAAAGACAAAGAGTGAGCAAGTGGTAGACATTATGACACATTCAGCTTGAAATTAGAACTCTCCATTGGTATTGCTGTAGTATCAAAGCTACGTTGATGATACTAATAACAATTTTATAATATTCTCTTTCAAAAACAGATGTTAAAAGTTTAAGCACATCTCCAAAAGACAGAAGAAAAAACTGGAGATAATTTTAAATCTAGTTTTAACTGATTTCCAATATAGAGAGTTTTGATTGCTTCTTTAATGCATAATAAAACACAGAAGTTTTTAAGCAGTACAGTGTCTATCTAATCCAGAGAACTTAACTTAAGGAAAGCTGATAAACTAGCACAGAAGGAACACTGCAAAAAGATTCTTCAGTAATTAACTATCAGTAAATCATTTTTGTAGCTCCCTAGAGTTTCATAAACACACTAATGTACACAATTTCAGTGCTACATAAACAATACAAAAGCAATTTAAAATAGATCTTATGTTGTACAATTATAATAATCTCTCCCAAATGATATTTGAGCAAATAATAGGGTAAACAGTAAGAAGAGATACTATACGTACAGAATTACAGATAACTAAATGAAACTCAAAAAAAAAAAATTTGTACTGAAAGCCTTTCTAACCATATCTAAACTCTAAAATAGCTTTTTGCTTTCAAATGAACCTTTTCATGAAGTCTTCAAGTACATGATATTCTCTCACATTTCTGGAGTTTACGTCCAATGAACATGACATTTCCCATCATATTATGTCAGTCATATGTTCTAAAAGGGCAGAAGAGCCACAGCCATAGCTGGGGTAGTTTACTGACAAAGCTATGCTTTAAAGGGAAAATAAAAGACTACATCAGCTTCTGACACCTTGGATCTGTACCATTGAGAGTGGGTTATGTATATGTCCAACACTGGTCCAGGCAGCTCAAGAATATCTATATCCTATCTTCTTCCGTCTCATCTCTTCTTCTGAATTAAACAGTGCAAAGGTATAGTTTTCATAACAAAGGTGACTGAAGAGACTTTCATCATATTTCAGCAAGCTTTGGACAAATCAATACCATCATTACATATAGATTCGACCAACTGTCTTAAATCACATCCAGCTGTTTGAAGGAAGGAATCAAATTTACAGTATCACACTCACTATCATAATATAAATATTCGCTTGAGTATTGAATCAATGTGGGAGCTGTTGTTACTGGGCAAAACAAATATAGAAGAAAGTAAACTTTCTTTGAAATAGTTATTATAAAGGAGGCAAGATCTAATACCTTAAATCTCCTCAAACAAATAGTTCCTATGTATAACAGTCCCCGACCCTTTCAATATTAGCTGCTTGGCAAAAGCAAAAATATTCTGCTGCCAATCCCTTCCAGTCTGCGCATCCCATCTTAAATGGCATCACAGCTGTTACCTACATCACAATTGTTGGCAAACTTAGTTACAGCTCTTTGAGGAAAACTGGCAAAATTTAAAACGTGGTCATATGCACACTCCAAATACCCTAGCTATCCTAGCTAACAGTAAAATATCACAGTTAATATTATATATATATGGGCTAAATATATTGCTTATTAAAAAAAAATAAAGGAGGAACTGAAATATCAAAAGCAATTGCCTGCCTATTTCTAATGTTCCCCAAAGAAGGTCTGGCAATTGTTACATTTCATAAATGTAACTGGTGCTACCAGCTGCAGGCTCAGTCTATCAATTTGTAAGCACTTGTTTTTATAGCTCGTGTTAGCAATTTCGGATGTGAAACTTCAAGATAAGACATAAATCCTTGAACTTAACGATGATGTTTATTACTGTCTCAGTTTAACCTGAGTGGAAAAATATCAGCATCTGGCTCCCTGTATGCACAGAAAGAAATTAGAAGGGTGAAAGGAATGACAAGACACTGCAATGTCTCCTAAGAGTCAGAAGAGTAAGAGTTTACAAGTTTTGAAAGATTTATAAAAACATTACTGAATATTTACTTGCTAGTTTTTCATCTACTCTGCTGGGGGTTTTTTTATTTATTGTAGCTCATTCCTCTACAAAGCTAACATAAACCCAGAAACAATCCTGAGACACCATAAAGATAAAAAGAGAAAGAAAAAGGGAGTGAAAAACGGCATGTGTGTACACGGGTGCATATGTGCATGTTTAGGAAGAGAATGTGTATTTTATTTAAAAAACTACATCCACTCTCACTGGTTTTAGTTTTGTACATTCCAGGTATTTAAATCACAGCACAAGATACTTTACAATGCTCTCTTTGGAATCTTTTAGCACATTCCTCCAAAAACACACATTCGTAATTTAAGGTGTTTTCAGTGGTGCAATTCTTCTGCCTCAGGATGAGTTTCTACGTCCAAATGCTACCTTCTACCTTCACCTACCCATTGAAGACAAAGAATCCACCTGCCTCTCACCCACATGTCAGTTTCCTTCTCTCAGCTGCACATTTCCACACATTCAAAGGCAATAGAGGTAAGCTGTATTTCCATAGGCATAACAGGTGCCTTAAGTTTGCTTTCTTTCATGCAGACAAGAAGCCAGATAAAAGGATAGCTTTCTGCAGCTGTTCAGCTGGCACTGGAAGCATGTAAATGCAAAATGCATAGCTGCTTGAGAAAGCTAACAACTGAAAAATGGCACTAAACATCTAGAGAAATTTAATTTTCTGAACAAGATTCTTCCTGTAGCAGCTTAATTGCTCTTTAGCTAAGAAAGAATCGCAGAAGCTAAAGATTTTATATTACAAAGAAACATCAACATTATAATTGCTTCTGCTGTTGTGTTCAGTTTTGGTTTGTTTGTTTGTTTAAACAGCCTGGCAACTCCATTCAACAATCTGTACATCTACTGTTTCCCTGTCACTCTCAGAAATAAACTTACTCGTAGATAAATCTTGGGTTTTTTTCCAGTTTCAAAACACATTCTACCAACCACAGGCATAAACAGCATTGGCAGGATACAAAGTCCTCTCTTAATGCCCAGAAGAGATTCTTAGCCACAGAGAAGTCTCGGACAGAAGCAATCATTCTCTCAGTAGAGCAGATAGCTATGCATAACAACCTGTATGTTTTAGGTATGTTATTTGTGTGAATACCCTTCAAAAGGTCTTGCTCTTGCCTATTTGAATCCAGCCTAGATCATAGTGCAGTCTCCAGAAACCTATAATTACTTAGACTTTTTTCAGAGGACAGAAGTAGTGTTTTTCATTCTGCTTTCTGACCTGCTACCACGTAGGGATCATCCATATTTTTCTTCAGTCAGTGCTACTAAAGCTAAAAACACAGAGTACCTCCTGTATATTACACAGTTTACATAGGACATTCCAAATACTATTGAAGTTTCAAAGCCAAATACTCTGAAATACTCTCATTCTGGAGACATTTAAAACCTGCCTGGACCCATTCCTATGCGATCAGCTGTTGGTGAACCTGCTTTAGCAGGTGGGTTGGACTAGATGATCTCCAGAGGTCCCTTCCAACCACAAACATTCTGTGATTCTGTGAAATTTAGAAAGACCAGGAATGTGAGCTGTAATCATTCCATCTATACAAATTTTTCCTTCTGTATCTCAGACCAATCTTCTCTCCAGCCTCCATAGAGAGAAAACAAAAAAATCAAGACATCAATCTATCTTCAAAACTTTACTAAATGACATTACATTTAATTCTTCAAATAATATTTACATTAGTAAACAATCTAAAGGTTTACATGCTTTTATGGATGCAGTCAGTGTTTATATAAGCATGTTTCAAGAACTGGTCTCACATATTCCAAGAATAAAGAACACAGAATCATAGAATAGAATCAAAAAATAGTTTGGATTGGAAGTGACCTTCATAGGTCATCTAGTCCAATGCCCCCTGCAATGAGCAGGGACATCTTCAACTAGATCAGGTTGCTCAGAGCCCCATCCAGCCTGGCCTTGAATGTCTCCAGGGATGGGGCATCTACCACCTCTCTGGGCAACCTGTGCCAGTGTTTCACCACCCTCTTAGTAAAAAATTTCTTCTTCGTGTCTAGCCTGAATCTCCCCTCTTTTAGATTAAAACCATTGTCCCTTGTCCTATTGCAACAGGTCCTGCTAAAAAGTCTGTGTCCATCTTTCTTACGGGCCCTTTTTACATACTGAAAGGCCACAATAAGGTCTCCTAGGAGCCTTCTCTTCTCCAGACTGAACAACCACAACTCTCTCAGCCTTTCCTCACAGGAGAGGTGTTCCTGCCCTCTGATCATTTTTGTGGCCTCCGACCATCTCCTTCAGGTCCATGACTTTCCTGTACTGAGGGCTCCAGAGCTGGATGCACGACTCCAGGTGGGGTATCACCAGAGCAGAGTAGAGGGGCAGAATAACCTCTCTCGACCTGCTGGCCACGCTCCTTTGGATGCAGCCCAGGATACCATTGGCCTTCTGGGTTGCAAGTGCACATTGCTGGCTCATGTCCAATCTTTCATCCACCAGTAGCCCCAAGTCCTTCTCCACAGGGCTGCTCTCAATCCCTTCATCCTCCAGGCTGTATTGATACCAGGGGTTGCTCCAACCCAGGTGTAGGACCTTGCACTTGGCCTTGGTGAACCTCTTGAAGTTTGCATGGCCCCACTTCTCATGCTTGTCCAGGTCCCTCTGGATGGCATCATGTCCCTCAGGCATATTGTCTGTACCACTCAGCTTGGTGTCATTCGCAAACTTGCTGGGGGTGCACTTCATCCCACTGTCTGTGTCATTGATGAAGATATTAAATAGTACTGGCCCCAATACAGACCCCTGAGGGACACCACTTATCACCAGTGTCCATCTAGACATTAGGTCATTGACCACTACTCTCTGGGTGTGACCATCCAGCCAGTTCCTCATCCACCAAGCAGTCCACCCATCAAATCCATATCTCTCCAATTTAAAAAGAAAGATGTTGTGGGGGACCATGTCAAAGGCTTCACAGAAGTCCAGATAGATGACATCCATAGCACTTCCTTTGTCCACTGCTGTAGCTACTCCATAGAAGGTAACTAGTTTGGTCAGTCAGTACTTGCCCTTGGGGAAGACATGCTGGCTGTCTCAAATCACCTCCCTATTTTCCATGTGCCTTAGCAGAGCTTCTAGGAGGATTTGTTCCATGATATTCCAAGGCACAGATGTGAGGCTGACAGGTCAGTAGTTCCCAGGGTCCTCCTTTCTAGCATTTTTAAAAATTAGTGCAATGTTTCCCTTTTTCCAGTCACCAGGGACTTCACCTGACTGCCGTGACTTCTCAAGTATCATGGAGAGTGTCTTGGCAGCTACATCAGCCAATTCCCTCAGGACTCTGCGTTGTAACTCGCCACATCCCATAGATTTATGTATGTTCAGGCTCCTCAAGCGGTCACAGACCTGATCCTCACTTACTGTGGGAGAGACTTTGCTTCCCCAGTCCCCTGTTGCAGTTCACCCACTCAAGAAGTGTGGGAAGAGAGTTTGCCCATGAAGACTGAGGAAAAGGAAGTGTTAAGTACCTCAGTCTTCTCCTTGTCCGTTGTTACCAGTTTACCAGTCTTACTCATCAAATGGCTACGCTTCCTCTGACCTTCCTTTTCTGTCTGACATACCTGTAGAAGCCCTTCTTATTATTCTTTGTGTTCCTTGCCAAGTTCAGCTCCAACTCTGTCAATGAGCCCCACTAGATCATGTGCAAAGACTCTCTTATCGCTTTGAGAAAGTTGAACCCCATCTGATGCCAGCAAACCTGGTGCTGTGTAGGCAATCCCATTATCAAAACTACTCAAAATTGTGGTGGTGACATCAGCCATGTATTAATCAACTGTGTCCATCTGTTTCTTCTAATGTCACTGTCCACAAATGGAAGGAGAGAGGAGAAAATAACCTGTGTTCCTGATTCCCTCACCAACCATCCCAAGGCCCTGAAGTCTCTTTTGATCACCCTTGGACAACTTCATTGCCACCTACATGTAAGACCAGTAATAGGTAGAAGTCCAAGGGCTGTACCAGGCTGGAAAGTTTCCTGGTGATGTCCTTAACTCAGGTCCCAGGAAGGCAGCAGGCTTCCCTAAGAGAAGGGTCTGTCTGGCATATCGGGCCCTCTGTTCCCCTCAGAAGGGAGTCACCTACAATTACAACCCATCTTTTCTTCCTCATGGAGGTGGTCGTAATACAGGAGATAGGCCTTTCTGATCCTGTCAACACTTCTGGTGTAGACAGACTTTTATCTTCCTCATCCATTGACATCCGTTGTGGCTTTCCACATCCAGAGCCTCATACCTGTTGTACAGAGACACCTGGAAGGTTTAAGGTGGGCAAGGGGGTGTTTCACCTGCCACCCTGAGTGTGGACTTGCCTCCATTCACTCCTTTCTCTTGAGCTGCTGTCTGAAGTCTGGCAGGGGGAGGATACAGGACTCCCTTGATCTTGTTTTTTCACTGGTGGCCATTCCTGTCTCAGGGAGGCCAGAGCATGCTCCCACCTTTCTATCTCCTTCTCAGACTCCCTGATGCTTCTCAGCCTTTCTATAGTACTTTCTCTCTCAGCTTCATCACCAGTTTGAGCAGATCATCCACACAGTCACATCTCACATAGATGTTGTCTCTGCTGCCATCCCATAGCAGTGAAAGGCTCTGGCACTCCCTGTAGCCTGAGGTGTACGCAGCTGCATCTTTCCATGGGAGCTCCATTTGGTTTGCTGCATCCTTTCCAGCAAGTGCAGAGGACATACCTTTGCACCGGGTGGATACAATAGCAAGGCTCCTTCTGGGAGGGTGATAACCACTAATTGAGCTTGCAGAGCTTCTCCACCCTACCTGTGTGCCCTTCTGCATGAACTGCTGCACAAACTGCCATGTCCCACTCTGTTCGCAGCACTCCTTGTCACTAGCGCTCCCTAGGTTGTTTTTGATAGGCATGGTCACCATTGCCCTGGCAATGCCTGGGTCTCATCAGTGACTCTTGCAGAAGCTGGCAGCTCCTGGCAGGTCTCCCCACTGCCCTAGTGTCCACCTGCCCCAGGAAAACCCTCCCTACACTGAGATCTGCTGCTTTGCTGCAGACCAGGTCAGCTGTGGAGCACTTGCCTTCAGCAGAAATAAGATTTGGGAGGCGATATTAAAGTTAGTATTAGATGTTTTTTGACATAGCGCTGTAATGAACACTTACGTTTTTTCTCAGGTACTAGAGTCCTATATTCTTTTCACAGCTACATTATTCTCTCTGAAGATATGTATGAAAGTTCTTAAGTCCTGCATTTCAGCTCTCAGTGTCATCACTATTCATCTTTCCTTTTCCTTATAGATCCTCAGGTTACCAAACAGCTGCACTGCTTTCACCATTGTAAGCAACAATTTCATACTAAATAATTCATGTTTTGAAAAATAAAAATGTAAAATAGTATACTATCAGAAACATTTAAGAAAAAGCAAAGGTTACTCAGGAAAACATGCGTGAAATATGAAGTCACAGATGTAATATGAAGAAACTGTAACACAAATCACTACAACCAAATATGCTTAACAATTTACATTACAAATCATGTAAATATACAGGAACACGCAAAATCCTTCCATTATTCTTTGAAACTTGTTTTGAAACTGTATCATGCAAAAATTTTTCTGTGGATAAAAACGCTCCTATCTTTATTACAATAAGAAAAAAATGTTTATTGAAGCCTTCAGAAATCTTCTTTCTGAATATAAAGTATTAGTAATGTTCAGAGAAATTTTTTCTAGTGTTTGTATTTGAACATGACCAAAAGGTTTACAAGTAGTATTATCGAGTGTCAGCCACAAAATTAAAAATTAAAATTTTATTCTTCTTTTTCACTTATTTAGGGGATTTAGAAATGAAATAGACTTCTGTCCTAGAAGCAGCATCCTCTGTCCTGCACCTGCCACTGAAAATGTCGAATCAAGAAGAAATTGCTGGACCTTACCTGCTGGCCTCGGCAGATGTAATGGCAATCAGAGGAGGAATCCTCAGAGGAAGAGTCATTGATCTTGGGATATTCTCAGTATCATTCTTTTTATCCCAGTCTGCCTGTTCTAGCTGCCTGAAAGCCAGGGGGGGAAGCTGAATGTTACGGGATGATAATCTCCGCACAAGATAGGGTTCCATTCCCTGGTAAGACTCTTCATCCTCAGTACTGTGATGCAGAGCTTCTTCTGAAACCTATGAAGGCAAAAAGATACCTATCATGTAGGAAGATACCCACAACATTAATTTGATAACTCTTTTAATTCCTTTCCATAAGCTAGATTATTATAAATATTATTCATACTTTACTATCATTATTGAGAAAATGAAAAAAAATGAAAAAATGCAGTAAAAAATTTTTTGGGTTTAGATAATTTGGGGTTTTAGAAGCAAAAAGAAAGTTATTTTATGGTGAGATTAACGCACTTGCTATCTAAAATATGTACTCATACCTGTATAGAGGACAATATGCTCTGCATTAGACAAATTTCTTTCCCGCAATATGTTTGCTTTCCTACAAGTTGTATCTACCTTTCGGAAGAAGTGAGAGTACAAATACCAATAGTAAAATAAATAAAAGCCACAGTCAGAGATTTGCCACTATACACCTCCCAACTGAAAAGAGGAGAAAAATCACCTTAAATTCTCTCAGCTGTCCCAACTCCCATCTTCCTCTCTTGTTCACAGCAATTTCATGCTAATAGTAAGAAATGAGTACTTAAAACCACCACTGTAGAGCTTAGAAACAGTGAATAATTAGAATCTCTGAAGGTCAGGCCCTAAAGAAATCTTGTCTAAGCATTTGTAAACATTATTTTTTATTTCACCATAGAAACTGCTGGTAATATTCTCTGGGTCATGGAAGAATGGCAGACAATCCAGAAGAGAAATCTCCATCTGATACTGATTTAAAGAGGAGATAATTTCTTCAGAAAGTTTTTGAAACTTTTAACAAACAACTCACCATTGTGAGAGAAAATTCTCCAAAAATTACTTTTCTGAGAGTACTGATATTCTGAGAAGCTTGTTGCAGTAACAAGAAGAAATTGTCCATGTATTACACAAAATCTTTTACCATTATTTGATAAATTCTCCAGCACAGATATCACTGTCTGCAGCTATTGTCTTGGTTACTTTCCTGTGAAGAAATCCAAGCTCTAAGCAAATCTAAAGTTCTTCTACATCTAAACTAGGAATTAGAAATACAGGTTATCTATCTGTCTATTATTCCACCTAGGTCAGGTATCAAGAGCTTCAATAGTCCCATTGCAACACTTGAGACTGGTATACCAAATATTTGCCTCCACCAAACTAGAGTTCACATGTACATTATGGTATACATGGTATACAAAATAAAGCAGGCTAGACTATGGCCACAATTTACAATCACATCTCCATTTACAGCACAGACATGGCCTTCAGTTTGACGTGTCTCACAGAGACTGATGTACACCTGCAAGAAAATCTTTCATGGCAATGTATTTACTCTGTGTGCGGAGGGAGATCCATTAATGAAACACCTTTCAGGAGTAGTATTAAAAAGTTCCATTTACACTTGGAGCTTGAGCAGTTGCTGTAAGCAAACTATTTCTAATTAAATTTTTAATCATAAAATCTAAATTCATAATTTAGCTATTTTTCTTAATCTAGCTGTAATGCAGTTTAAGAAAACAAAGATTATAAAATTGTATGCATGAAGGCATATGCTATGAAGCAAATCAACAGCAAAATCAATCACTATGAAAATACTACAGGAATTAACGTGTTATAGTTATCCAGGGACAAGTTTAATTTCAGGCTTGTATTTTCAATGTGTGCATAGTGGATATTCAATACAACTGAACAAATTAAAAAATAGTAATAAAATTAATTATAGCTCTACAAGAAATGAAAAATGCTGGTATCAGAGCTAAAAATAACCTATAATATGACATGAGGCTATTTGGCGCACTATATAAGCAGATTTTTAGGCAGCTCTGAAAATCATAAAACTCCTTGAATTTCAGCCACAGACAATCAGACTGAGATAGATGAACTGAGAAAGTTAACTCACTAGGCAACTTCTTCAACTCATACGCAAAAATTAGAAAGGTAACAGATTACGGCATAAAGAAAACCATGAGGGAAAGAGAATAGTTCTAACTGAAATATTAAAGCCAAGCTTTGGAGAAATCAAACAATAGGCAACCAATGTATATTTTGATGACAATGGAAAATTAAATCAATTTGTGGAAAAACTGGTAACAGATTCAAGTACAAATACTCAGGCAACTAAACCAGGACACGTTGATCATATTGAATTTACTTGTCTTGGCAAAACAGAAGAAAAACATGCATTGCTAGTTTTACCTTTGTGAACATAGCTGTAAGAAGCATTACACTTACTCACAGTCATCGAACTACCATTTGGAAGGACCCTCGTGAGGTTGTCCAGTCCAGCCTCATGCTGAAAGTGGGACTGTCATCAACACTAAATCACATCAGCCACAGCTTTGTTGAACCTCAAAAATCTCCCCCAGAAATTCCCCAGCCTCCATGGATAACCTGTTCCCGTGTTGCACCACATTCCTAATGAAGGCTTTCCTGATGTTCATTCTGAACCTCCCGATCAGGAGCCCTTGCCCCTCCACAAACAGCACACCACCACTGAGAGGAGCTTAGATTTGTTGTCTTTTGCAGCTAACCTTCCAGCAGCTGCAGGCTGCTGTCAGATTGCTGTTCACCTCCACCACAGCAGACTAAGTAAGCTCAGCCCTGTCAAGCACTCACCACTGATCCTGTGCTCTAGGCTCCGACCATCCTGGCAGCCCTCTCCTGGGCACCCACCATTCCCCTTGATCCACCATCTACAGTCACTTTGGCACATAGTTTGCTTTATTTACAAGGAAGCGTGCGCTGTTTGGCTGCTCTCCACCCTGCAGCCCGTCAAAGCCGCCAGGTCCTTCCCAGCAGGGTTGTGACCCAGTCAGTCACTTTCTGGCCTGTGCCGGTGTTTCAGGTTTCCCTGTCTGGGTGCTGCACTCTGCACTTCAGCATGGACTCTAGTATCAACCCGTCACGGTGATGTGCTCATTACCAGCTGCCAGACAGATGCTGAGACACCATTATCTCCTCTTCGACCCTGGCAGTGGAACTAGTTCTCTACCCACCTAGCAGGCTCTTCATCCAGCCATGTTTCCTGACTGGAATTCGAAGCAGTGTTTTTTAAAAGTGTGGTCCATTAAGAGAGATTTGCCCCTAAAAAAAGGGAGTGGGGAAGGGAGAGAGATCAAATGAATTGCAATCTCAGACAGAATAACTGAGAAATCCAGAATATAAGTAAATAAATAGGATTACTTTTGAAGCTCTTGGAGCTTCAAAAGATATTAGAGGAAAGAGTGACACAGAGTAAGAGACATTTGTTGATGTAAAGGGCTTCAAAGTGAGATCCAAAAGAGACTAGATAAAAGAACATTTATACAAGGATGAGGAACAGCACGACAAGGACAAAGGACATTTTTCTTTGGAGCCACAGTCTATATTATTATTGATCCCAATTGACCAAAGGGATATTACATACCATGTGACACGCTAAAAACTGGGGTGGAGGTTGGCTGGGTATCAGTCAGTTGGTGGTGAGTAACTGTTTTTGTTTGCATCGCTTGTTTTCCTTGGGTTTTATTTTCCTCTCTTTGTTTATTTGGGGTTTGGTTTTTGTTTGGTTGGGTTTTTTAATATTTTTTTAAAATCTTCCTTTGAATTATTAGGCTGTTTTTATCTCAATCCATGAAATTCTTTCTAACTTCTATCCTTCTGATTCTATCCCGCATCCCAAGGGCATAGGAGAGGAATGAGCAAGAGCAGCTGTATGGTGCTTAGTTTCCATCAAACATTCCTTTTAGTTTTTTTGTTAGGTGCTTATCATCTCAATAGCTATGAGCTTCACAGATTCTAATTTAACTTCATAAACACTACTGAAGATACAAAGATGGTATTTTTATAACCTATAGTCAGAGACATGGTGATAAACTGAAAAAAAAGTTTCTAATTTAACAAGACCAATTCGGGAAATACACACTTCAGAATACTTCATATTAGTTTTCCTTAAAATTATCAAGCATATTTTCCTCCGACTTTAATTTGCAAGAGTTCAGCTCAACATGTTTGCAAGTGACACTACTGGCTCACAGTGGGCATTCAGAAAACAATTAAAACAGTAACTGGACGAACTGGACTCTCTTTTAGCAATTTATTTAGTGTTATATAGCATTTCTATGTTCTATCATCAGGTTTTATAGAAGCAAGTTTTCTCTAAGGTAAGAGTCTATTATCTTTCAGGCTATTGTTTCACTCCAAATCTTCCAAACCATTTGCTAAACATCTTTCAAGTTCTGCAAGAAACAGAAAGACTATAGTAACCATTGCTACACAGTCTTTACTGATCCTATAAGCAGCGTTAGCCCACAAGGTCATGTCTAAGGCAGTATGTGATCACGCCATTGTGAATTTAGCAGTTGTCATATGCAGGGACACGAGTTGGACTCGATGATCCTTGTGGTTCCCTTCCAACTCAGGACATTCTATGATTGTATGATATATTGTAGTGTAAGCATAAGGACACAAAAAAAGGCAATTCTGGCACTGCCTGACTTTGAGCACTTGACTTTCTACCTTAGTGATCTGTATGACAAATTTGGCTAGTAACATTTGATTTCTTTCAGAAAACAGTCCCATTTCCATCATGGGAAGTGACATTGACATTCCAATCACTTCATTCCTCAGCTAAGATGAAACTTTATATTGACCTCAAAAAGCAATGACACACAAATATTTAAATAGATGCATTAAGTTGTTGTTAGCTAGTCATCTACTTAGACTTGTAGTAAATGAAAAATTAGTACTTTTCCAGTTAATTCTCCAGATATTCAGTATTTAGGAAAACATGAGATTTAGGAACTATTAGTTTTCTTTTCTGTCAGAGTCCTGGATTCTTCTTCAGGCTAAATGTTTTATGGAACACATGGTATTCTTTCTCCCTGACTCCAAGACTCTTCCTTCTCTCCCAGACCCTGCAACGTGTTGCTGTACATGGTCAATGTGTTTTGCAAGGTACTATCACAGCTGTACATTGCAGAAATGCCCATTCTAAAGGTTGCAGGGAACACATGGAATGTAGTTTCTTCATGGTGTCCTTTTTCCCCTGCTCCCTACAGAGAGGCTCAGAGGCATCTTGCTGCAGTAATGCTGCTGATTACATCTGCAGGAATAAAGAAGGTCCATGTTCCTGGGTGCTTCAGTATCACGTGATTCCACACAAATGCATTACTTTCCAAACCTAAACTCAGTTTCTCCTCTGCTTCCTCAAAATGTATCAAAATTCCCTTCCCTATTCATTTTTATTATCTTGCTCTGCCTTTTTCTCTTATCCATATCTTGAAATGGATAATTATTTTTTTTGTATTTTCTTAGCACCAGCAGAAGGCCTCCAAGAGCCCAGTGATGGTAGGGGAAGAAGGCAGACATCTGCACAACTGATTTCTACAATTTGCTTTGGTGTCTGTACTGAGTCTGGATGGATGGAGTTAATTTCCTTCATAGCAGCCCATATAGTGCTATGTTTTGGATTTGTGAGTGTATGGAAATATAGTGGAAGATTGGCGAGGAGATTGGTTAATTGTAAATATGCTCAAGCGGCTGCAGCTATGGTGTAGAAAAAGGACATACATCACACTGATTGTTTTACTGACCTTGTATGCTTGACAAGTAGAACTTCTCTGTTAGATAACATAGACCTGTGAAAAACTCTAAGGCACTTTATCATTGTGCCTGAGATTCCTGCTTTGTTGCGGGAAAGAGCAAGAGGCTGTGCCTGCTTGAAGCCTTGAAAAACAGGCGAGCACAGGCAGCCCAGTGATTTTCTACCAGGGCTGAACTGCTGCAGCGCCTGCGTCCACGCTCGTTTTACCTCTGCATGGGAGCTTAGGTGCTACTTTGAAGATCCCCTGGTGGAGAGGTAACTAAAATAAAACTTGCTCTTTGCAAATGCATTCGTGGCCTCTGGCTCTTCTTGTGACACACCTGCGTTGGTTCAAACAGTGAGCAAAACTGTGCTGTTAACACACCGATGTTTTAGCTATTGCTGAGCAGGGCTTACACAGCATCCAGGCCTTCTCTGCATCTCATGCTGCACACCCCACTAGTAGGCTGGGGATGCATGAGAAGTTGAGAGGAGGGACAACCAGAACAGATGACTCTAACTGACCAAAGGCCATATGATGTTGTGCACAGCAATAAAAGCTCAGGGAAAGGAGGAGGAAGATTGAGGGCATTTGGGGTTATAGCACTTGTCTATATATATTCTGACTCTCCCTGTGCAGATTTTCACAAGAATGGTAAAAAATGCACCTGCGGTCTAAAGTGTGAGAGTGCTAAGCTATTTGAAACAAAGTTTGCCATCAAATTTCAACTAGTGAAAAAGCCTAATTCCTGTTAACAGTTGAAGTATCTTGAGTTAGAGTTGCAAAAATAATTATCCTAAGAAATACAACCAATATAGATAAAGTTATTCAAGGGCACAATTAAGGCTTTCCTCAATCATATGTAATTTATACTAGTATTTCATTACAAAATTGTTGGACAAGCATAACAACAGTCATTACCACAAAACCACCAAGAATGACAACCAAGATTTGAAATGGCAGGTATCTGACTTGCTACATAGAGTGATCCAAGGTTGTAATTGCTAACAAAAAACAAAGCCACTCCAAGAAACAGTTCTGTTCCTGACATTTCTGACCTCTCAGAATGTACACAGCAGAAAGGAAGTTCCTGTAAGGTGTGTGTTAATGAAATCAGTCATACAGAACATTTTAGGCCCTCTTTTTTACATTAGAGGTCTGGAAGACTCTCTGTTAAACCCTGCTCTATAACCAATAATTGAATTCCAGAACATGACATCCTTTTAGATACCAATTAACCTAGTTCAGATCTTTTTGTATAGAGCAGACTCCAGGCTGGGTCATTTAAAGTGTCTGCCTCCTTATTTCATTTCTTCCTTAAGTCTCTCTGCTAATTTGATGAATCATTTGCTGGCTAACTTAATGCTTATGAGATCATTTGCTAGCCTTCTAATTAGCAGGTATATTTCATAGTTCTTACCAGTAATTGCTCATTAGTAGGCATAGATTTTTGAGCAACAATAAATGATTGTAATCTAAGGAACAAAAGTCAGCCACATGTCTCAAGCTTGCTTGATAAAAACAGCCTGAGTTATCTCAAACTGCAAAGAGTCCAGACGTGGAAATACAGATTGGTTTTTGTTGCCATTTCTCTGCAGGCCTCTTGACAGACTTAACAAGATTAGCTATTTCCCACCTTCCTTAGCTTTTCTTTGAAAAACAGTTTTTAGAAGCATCACAGCATCCATCTCTAACAAAGTAGTTGCGTAGTGCCAGTTTTTAAATCATTCATAACCAACTCACCCTGACACACCCTCCCATCCTTTCCATCTGCTGTTCAATCTTGCGACATGGATCAAATGACTACTGACAACCTAAAGTTTATCAGTTCTCTTCCAAGAACAAACAAGACTTCCAAATGCTTAAAAACCCCAAGACTACAGTCATTCTTCTAACAACTTTGACATGCCACCATAGTGCTTAAAACAAACAAACAACAAACAACCAAACCAAACCAAACCAAAACAAAATGTAACAAAAAAACTCCTCTAATCAGGGAAAAAAAGGTACAGCTTCTTCACTTCTATGTGTTCTTTCGTTAGCATGTAAAAATATACATCATGCCTGCACAACACTAGAATTAAACTAGAAAGTAGCTGAAAAATAGGTAAAAATCATCACCTCAGTTTGTTTACTTGCAGCCCAGAGGCATACTGAGTGTCAAAGAGCCAGAGGCCACAATGAAAATTCATTTTGGAGGTTTGACACATGAGGCCAACAATTTCTCCTAATGAATGATGGGGTTGTTTCTTGTCCACCCACAGAATAACTTCTTGACTCAGCTTGGTGGTTGGCTTGAGTCAGAAAATAATAATAATCTCTAATAATTCTACCTACTTCTGTACAAAATAATTCTCTCAGTTGCACTAAAATATTTTGAGTAAACTGCCCAAATATTTTTATACTTTTACTTAGAATAAGTAATTATTATTTTATGCTTTTCTAGAAGCTGATATAGTAGCATTTCTGACAACTTGAAGTCTTCAAACAGTTCATCTAAACAGACACTGGATGGGTATTGACTGCTTTAAACACCATTAATACATTTACAGAATAAATGTTGACTTGAGAGTATTAACATCTGGACTTTCTTCCTTACTGTGGAAGTTCTTTGTTACACTGGCAGTTCTTTTGCCATCACCATGCCTTAGCTCCTATACCTGAAGAACTGATATAATTATTTGCATCTAGCTATGAGTGTGTATGAGATCCACTAGCACTGCTTATTAACATAGCTATTTTAAATCTAGACTAAACACACTATCCTTCTTTCAGGCAATTCTCTAATTTCCATTCCTACATATTCCCCACTTCTTCCTCACCAATAACCAATTTAATACTTTGAAAACTTAAACCAAAGAAACTATCAAACCAGTAAAACATTCCTGTTCTTGCGTTCTTTAATTTTTATGAAAAAATAAATGAGCCTATATTATTCAGAGACCATATAACTGCTGTATTTCACTGTGACTAGCTTCATTGCTGCTCATTATTTGCACTATGGAAAAAAGATAAAACAATGATGATTCATACTCCTAATCTCATAATTAAATAAAATGAACTTCTATACAGTCAAGCTACTTTTTATTTATCTATTTGTTTATTTTTGGTCTGTGATGGAAACATTTTTAGTGGAAAATCACCTCTGAAATGTATTTAGAATAATTTTTTTGCTATATCTTTCTTCTGATGATTTAAAATAATTACACCATTTTAAATGTGATTATGTATCTTAGCACAAGTTAAGAAGTAATAATGTACATAAGAAAATGAACAATTCTTAGTGATGGCATAGTTAATTAGATGGAGGTGGCATAATTGTTAATGGCACAAGAAATACTCGTTTCTTTCTTTTCTCTATTTAGAAGGATGAAAACTCTTTATTTAAAGCAAATGAAGAGGAAGTACTTTCCAGGTATGGAAAGTTTTCTAAGAAAATAATTAAGTCAGCAGATCAAATTATTTCCAAAGAAGAACCCTAAAAACTTTGGCAGAGAATCCTTTAGCTCTTCTACCAATAACAAACCCTGGAAAGCAAAAAAAAAAGTCCTAAAGGACTGGAAGAACACTTGTTCTAAGGAACAAGTTAGATGACCCAAATTCCAACAGAAGAGCAAGCCTACCAACATCACAAAAAGAAATAAATCTTATTACTATGAGGATGTAAGAATAATCCAGTGAATCTGACTTTATAGGTAACAGATATTCTCAAACAAAACATTGGCATTTTGGTGGTACATTCAACAGAGTTTTGTAAGGCACTGACATTAAACTGATGGCAAAAATAATGCTATACAAATATGACCATCTCTGAGGCAGATACCTTGGGAACTTGCTACAGGACTTTCAGGTTCCCAGCCACATTTCCATGAGATTTTAGGCTTCTTAATTTAGCAGAGAACTGAGCTCTAGCTCACTAAGCATTTCGTGGTCCTGAGCTTTATTCTTAGAATCATAGAAGTATAGAGTCATTTGGAATGGAAAAGACCTCTAAGATATTTGAGTCCAGCCATAAACCTAACACTTCCAAGTCCACCACTAAGCCATGTCCCTAAGAACCTCGTCTACATGTCTTTTAAACACCTTCAGGGATGGTGACTCCACCATCTCCCTGACCAGCCTGTTCCAATGCCCGACAATCCTTTAAGTGAATAATTTTTTCCTAGTATCCAAACTAAACCTCCCCTGGCACAATTTGAGGTCATATTCTCTGGTCCTGTCACTTGTTACCTGGGAAGAGGTAGGGTAGATCTATCTCAGAGGCAGGGTATGTCTATCCCAGAGGCACAAAATCCAAGGCTCCAGCCTCAGGACTGTGTGTATTTTCCCAACATCCTTCAACCAGGTATTGATTTATTAGACAACTTTCCTGGTCTTGTACTTCTTCAATGAGAAATTTTCCTACAAGCTCTTCTTTTATATCTCTAGGGACTATTTATCTGACAGTATAAGTTGTTTGAAAGGATGTCGGCAGTTAGGCAGATGCTCAGCAATGAAAAAAGAATCATGCTAAAAGCAAGAAAAAAAATAACCAAAGCAAGTTATTCAAAGTCATGGTGATGATATAAACAGTGTTGCATTTCAGATCAGTTCAAATAGGAGATCGTGCCATTTTCTGCTGCACATATAATGAAAAACTGCAGGTATACAAACTTAGCTTTCATGGACTTCGGTAAGGCAGAACTACACTCACTTCAGCTTCATGATGCATTGCCAGTTACGTAGGAGGACCTCAGAAATAATTTCACATCCTATGGAATTCAGGAACTGAGCTAAGAACATGTATCAGGCATCTGCTGACGTACTTGTCCAAATGGTTGCAAAATGGTAGTACAAAATTTAGCCTCTTAAAGGCAGTTAAAAAAATCAAGAAACAAAGCCTCACTCATGCTAGCCCTAATTGTTTGGTGTCTGTTGTTATAAAAAAATAAGTTTGTCTACTGTTACTTGGTGCTTTCCTGCTAAGTATACTCAAGTAGACTGTCCTCTGCATGGGAAGGAAGCTGAGATGGACACATGCGAAAAGTAGAGTTCCTAAAATGGACAAATGCTTCTTCCACCCCTTTTCATAAGGAAAAGAGTTATGTGGTATCACTGATATAAAATCTTTCAGCATAAATGAGATGTTTGAAATAGATGCTTTACTTACTGCTGTGAATGCACCTTTCTGACAGGGACATACAAGAGGAAGCTGACAAAAAATTCATGTTAGCATTTTTCTTTCAGTTCCTGAACCACTGTGTGTGAATTTCAACAAGTAACTTGATTACCAGAAGTCCTGGAGAAAAGTCCTTTCCTTGATCTCGTACAACTTCTGGAAATAAGGCTACTCACTAGTGATGTTTTTCCAATAAATGTCCTGTAACAAGAGTGTGACATTCCAAACATTACAAAATGTTGGAGAACTCTGATAGTAGAACATAATTGTATGACATGGCCATAGTAAAGGAGTGGACCGAGGTCCTTCTATGTCGTTTTTATCCCAAAAGGGTAACTCATCTTTTTTAATGCTAGTCCAGATACATCTAGAATAGAAGTATAGAACTTTTCCTAGAAGTCTTTACCTCCTACTTTTCAACTCCAAAAATCATAGTTATTTAGCAGGTCATATGATCACTTAGGCACACACACTTTAATACAGATTTGGCCTCTGTATATTTTTGGTATATGTTTTGACATTATTCAGGCTTTGATATTTCTGAGTTTGCAAAACCAAATCCACTTCAGTTGAACACCGAGCAGGTATCAGGTATTAGTCATTGAGTAAGATTAATAGCAGAGAAAATCTGATAACTCTCTGGTAAACTTCAGGCTCCAGGACTCAAGACAGTCTTCCACTCCAGATTCTTTAACTTCACAGATATGTAACTCTAAAAAGTTATTTACAGAGTGCTTACTCTGTAAGCATTTAAAGACGTTTTTAATGCACTTCTAAGGAGTTAGTCTACCAAGTCTGGTAAACTATAGGACTGAGTCTTCCTTTCCACCTTGGAGAAGATAAAGATTTTTGCCTTTCTTATGTAACCACTCTTAGAAAAAAGTTTTGGACACTTAGATAATTTTTAATATCAATATATCTGGATTGCAGTCTTCTAAGCATCCAGCTATTACATTGCTATCATATAGAAAAAAAAGTATGCCGAGCTGAACTGTTTCAAATAGCAGATATGGTTCCTTTTTCTTTAACTCTACATATGTTTGGTATTGGGAGAAACAAAAAAAAAGAAAAAAAAGATAAACAAATGAAGATGTCTTCTAAAATTGAATAACAGGTAGATCTATTGCCTAACAATATATTTTACAGATATAATACCTAGGCAAAAATACAGAAGAGGATATTTCCAGTTCAAGATTAATAAATACAAAATAGTCAAACGATCATTACTAAAAGTTAACACTAGACCCTACAAATTTCTCCTTGAGTATATCACACATACCTCATATTTTATCTCCAATGCTTCTGTATATAATGGACAGAAATATCAAACTTTTGAACTAACTAGAAGTAAAGTTATAGAATACTAAATAGTCTTCTACCAAAACATAATTAACAACGGAAATGAGTGAGCATGTTCAACCAATTCATTCTTTATCTGTGAATTCTGCAGATCATCAGAGACTCTGCTGAAGAAGTATTTTACATCAAGCTGGTGAGATGTTTCTATTCTTTTACCTTTCTGTAGATAAGAAGATAGACACAGAAGGAACACAGCGGGAAAAAATTAGCAATACCCTCTACCCATTAAGCACTTTATATAAATTATTACATTTTTGCATTTTTGTTTGTGTCTTTAGAGTAAGGACGTACACATAAAAAAGGCAGGTAAAGTGGCAGTTAGGAAAGAAGGAAAGATAGGCACAGTGTAACGTTACTATGATTCAACAAGTTACTGTTCATTGAACAGAGCAAATTATTGTATATGTACTCTTAGGTTCTCACAAAAGCAAAGTAAAACATGTTATCCTCAATGTCAATGAAGTAAGTTTTGTCTTTTTTGACTACAGAAACTACCTTTGTTCATTTCTTCCACCCTTGCTACCACTCAAAAACTGTATGACTGAGTTTTTCGGGACTTTCACACATCTGAAAGAACCAAAATTTCCTCAAAGATGCTTTTTCTGTTGACTCAACTTGTCTGTTGCCACAATTAATAATCCTTGCACAGATTTCCATCACCAGGACAAGAAACCAGCATGTTCTGTGGAAGTCTGTCTGAAGAAAAAGTGTACCAAAAAATCTTCACTCCAGCACGAAATGACAAATGAAGCTAGTTCTGTGGTTATTTGTTTCATGCTACACAAGCTTAGAACATTAGCTCCCTGGACAAAAGGAATATTTAATGTAGAAAAGCTGTAGATTATTTTCTGGAGGTGAGTTTTACTGGAATATGTTTTGTGATTTAACTGAGCAGAACTTTGTTGAGTTGAAAAAAATAATTCTGCTACTTCTCTTTGTGCACAGATGACATATAACCCACTACTTTTCAAAAGTCTGTAGAAAGCACTACCACACTTCAAAAATGTTCTTTTTTGGTGTTGTGAGGCTACAGGTTTTTCATAGGCTTATTTCTGGATTGACCTGTTTCTTAATCCTCTCTCTATGAATGGAATTGAATGACGTAATACACCTCCTAAATTGTAGGAAAAATAAATTTTAGAGGAATAGGAGTAAAATGAAATAAAATATCCTATCAGTTAAAAGAAAAGTTATAGAAAAGAGTAATACCGAAAAATTGTATAACAGAATGAATTACCACTTTTAATAAAGTCCTCTGGTTGCATGAATAGGAAGACACAATACATTTGATCTAGACATAATCCAGATCAGCTACATCTGCCCTTGCTGTTATGCTGCTCTAGGAACTTGCAAATTAAAATTTACTTTTATAAAGTTTTGGAATTCTATACGTTTTAGCAGAAAAACCAAGAAACAACAAAGTTTAGTTTAGCAGATGATATCTAGAGCTAACTTCCTTGAAATTTTTAATTTTCTTAGAGACAAACCTATCGGAGCTAGTTGAACTAAAAATAACACAAAACAAAATAAATTAATATTCTATAATAATGCTACTAGACATTATTCTATTCTGTACTTTAACAACTATTCCTGAAAGGTGTTAAACTGTAAGTAAAGAAACTTGAGAGAAAAGCTTCTATATATTGAAGCTCGATTTTTCAAGGGCTGCTTTCCAAGGTATAATTTTATTATAATATTTTTATGATCAGGGACTTGAAGGAATCAATCTATTTTCTAAATGAGAAAAACACTTCATCTTCCTTGCTGGGACTTAACTCTTGCATTTCAAATTGTTTCTTAGCAGGACAATACTAAACTTAACTATATGCAATTTTGGTGACATGACTGTACCTTTAAGTTATTCTGCAGTTCACTTTATCAAGAAAAATTACAAGAGAAAGATGTTTCTTCATTTCACATTAACAAGAAGTCCATTAAGGAAGCTTCTGAATTATTCATAATGTCCTATGAAATTGCATCCCAAGCTACAGAAGCCATATGCTCTTATTTCCCTAGGATTAAACTACCATGTGAACAAGGCTTTGAGATATTACTTGTTTACTAGCAATGGTTTCAATTTTATTCGAATGTTCTGTTTACCCAGCAATACTAAGCAATCCACACCAGAAAGTCTCTATTCATAGTAAATAAATATTTGAGAGTGCTGTTATATATCCAGCTTAAGTTCTACATAAAAAAAATAAATTCAATATCACAACAGTTTTCTTTTATTGTCTGACCCAGGAAGAGATGGCCTTACAGGTTCATATTAATACTACACCTAGCTGAGTATCCTGTCTGATGAAAGTTTGAAGGAGATGCCTAGGGAAACCGTGTTAGAAAAAGGTCAAGAGTAAAAGCAATCCACCTTCCACTTTGATAGCTTCTACTTTCTTTCAATCAACAGCTTTAAGATTTCCTCAGGTAAAGGTTTCATTTGGAATGTTGCATTTAATAGGCATCAACAGAAATTCATGGCTACTTTCATTAAATTATGTACCTTTTAAAATCTACCTATATAATTTCCTTTTACATTTTCTAATTATTTGTCCTACAATTTAATTATATTTTCTGCCCGAAAATACTCCCTTTTGCTTTTAAACAGATAAGTGGTAATTACATTGTAATCTACATCTTTCTGGATAATCCCTAGGATTTTATTTGACTTTTTGACCACTGCTGATTATTGAGTTGATTTTTGCAGAGAAATATCCACAATAATGTCCAAAATCTCTATTGTTACTTGAAATATATCACTAAAAGGTCCTTACTATGAAAGTATAGTTATTTTATTTTTCCTATGTGCATTTGTCAGTACTTGTCAATATTGCTAGATAAAGCATAGAATCTTTTGAAATATCTTAAGACTTGAAAACAAATATAACAGTCCCTGACAAAGAATCTTGGTTTACATCTGTAGGTTTGGACTAATTTCTTAAAAGAGAGAAACTGAAAAGCCAGAAAGTTCTTCTCTTTCTTATCCTCAGATCAACAGGGAAAGTGTCTACAATTGCACTTAGGGAAGACTTTGGACAATGCTGGCATACAAAGACAGAATGGCAAATAATTTGCAATTTATTTCCTATGAAATTATCAGCAATCTGACAGGAAGAAACAGGTTGGGAATTTGCTGAAACGCTAGCTATTGAGACCATTCAGCTCAAATTAGATATTTATATTCTATTAAGTGATAAAGAGCACATAATTGTAAAAGCATACCTTGACAAAGGTAAGTAAAACAAACAGTGCAAACAAGACAACAAAATCAGAATTTTAGGACAGTTGTCCTGTAAGTGTTACAAACAAAAAGCAAAACAAACACAAACAAAAAACCAATAACAACCACAAGCCAGGGATTACTAACCAAATCCTAACAGTTGATCAAAAAGTCCTACAGAACCTACAGTGTCAGCAGAAGTATATGGAGAGTTCTGCTAGAGACACATTTGATAACTAAAAAGGAGATGTCATATCTAAATACTCAAAACAGAAAAGATGGAAAAATGAAAAATTAAAGGAGAAGGAATGAAAGTCTAAAGCAAATCCCACTGTGGAGTAGAAATCCAAATATTGACAGAAATACATGTGTCTATGAATAATCCCAAGAAAATAAATTTATTTCTATAGCCATATTTTCTCCACAAATACTTGTCTTATTGCCGTCAAGGTAGGGTTTAAATGCATTTTAATTCTGTCACTGTTAGCTACACATAAAACAGTCCAGCCTGAGTGGAATAACAATTAAAACTCAGTTCAGTTGAACTGCCAGAGTAAGGACAGAAATTGGATTGTAATCTTAGAAAGGAGACAGAGCTGCCACATTTCTGTGTTCATGCTTTACTATGTGGCTATTGTTGCTCGAGTTAATTCAATTACAACTCAAGCTAAAAACTCAGTAAAAACCAGTTCCATAGCAAGGACATCATATTGACATTTTACATAGCATCGCACAAGTACACTTTCTTTCAAGAAAAACAAATGTCATCAGACTTGAGTAGGAACGTTTTTCTGTCCTGTCAAACTGTTCAACTTCAGAAATGTTCCTATTCCATGTGATATGGAAATGAAGTGCTTTCAACATTTTCATAAAAAGCAGAGTTTGAGACACATGTTGTCTCCCACCTTTCTCCTCATAGTCAAATAGTTCAGGACACAGCACAACCTCCTGGAAAGCAGAGGAATCAAGATCTCTTAGGTTCACATCAGAGAGTCACCTCATCACTGAGCTTGGAAGGGATGTCTGGAGATCATATCGTTCAGACCCTTTGATCAAGCAAGCTCAGACAGAAGGTTGCCCAGGAGACTGCCTGGTCAGGTTCTAGATACATTAACAGAAGGACACTGTACAGCCTCTCTGGACAACTTGGTCCAGCATCTGACCACCTGCTCAGTTAAAAAATAAAAAAAAAAAGGTGTTTTGTTGTGTTCAGACAATATTTCATGTGCTTTACTACTTGCCCATTTCTTCTTGTCATGTTACTGGGCCCAGATCTTGGTTCCATTGTTTGTACCACACCAAAAGGCATTAATAACATCATCCCTGAATCTTCTCCAGGCTATATAGTCTCAGCTCTCAGTCTCCCCCTATATGTCACATGATCCTTTTCCTTAACTTCTTGACTCTTCACAGCACTCATTCAAGAATGGCCATTTTTTCTTGCAGTGGAAAGCCCAAAACATGACACAGCACTGCAGATGGACTTTCACAAAGTCTGAGAAGAGGAAAAGGGTCACCCTCTCTGACAACTTGGTCGTGCTTTTCCTAATGCTGCCCAACATACTTTTAGCCTTTTTTGCTGCAAGGACACACTGCTGACTCATGTTGAGCTTGTTGTCCGCTAGGATGCCTGGGTACTTTTTTGCACAGCTCCTTTCCAAATGGTAGCCCCAGTGTGTACTTCAAGTACGCTGGTGTTTTCCCTGTCCTCTGTCCTCAGGCCTTCTGACTCATTCAGCAGCAGAGTTGTATTTTCACTAGTCTTCCTTTCACTGCTCATGTACCTGTAGAAGTTTTTCCTGTTGCCCTACACAGCCCTCACCAGATTCAACCGCAGATGGGCTTTGCTTTCCTAACCCCTTTCCTGCATGCTCAGGCAGCGTCTCTATATGTTACCAGAGTCACTTGCTCCTGCCTTCACCTCTTGTGTGCTTCCGTTTCATATTTGAGCTTTATGAGCAGTTCTTTCTTCATCCAGGCAGGTCTTCTGCAACATCTACTTGATTTCCCCTTTGTGGGCATGCACTGTGTTTGAGCTTGGAGGAGGTGATCCCTGGAAATCAACTTAATCTCCTGGACTCCTCCTCTCACCAGGGCTGTAGCTCATTCCTAGCAGATCCCTCAACAGGCCAAAGCCTGTTCTCTGGAAGTCCAGGGCCGTGATCCTGCTATTTGTCTTTTCCCTTCTTTCATGATCCTGAACTCCACTCATCTCATAGTCTTTGCAGCCAGGGCTGTTGGCAATGTTCAGTTCCTCTACAGGTCTGTCTTTCTTGTCAAGCATCAGGTCCAGCTGAGAGCCTCTCCTTGTTAGTGTCTTGATCACCTGAGTCAGGAAGTTATCAGCAAAGCACTCCAGAAACCTCCTAGGCTGCATATGCCTTGCTTTGGTGTCCTTCAAGCACATATCACTGTGGTTAAAATCTCCCATAAGAACTAGGACCTGTGAATGTGGGTCTTCTTCCTCTTTACCTGTTCATCTATCACCTCTTCCTGTTCAGGATGTCTGTCGCAGGCCCGTACCACAACATTGTTGATGCTGGTTGCCCACTAACCTCAATGGATAAGCTCTCAGCTTGCTCATCACCTCTCCCTGTGCAGAGCTCCTTGCATTCCAGCTGTTCTCTTAAACAGAAGACAACTCCCCTCCTCACCTTCCTGGCCTTATCTTTTTCAAAAGCCAGTGTCTGTGCACCACAGCACTCCAGTCATGAAACATCAGGCTTCACTCACCTGCTATCCTCTCAGATGGACTTCACTAAAGTATTTGCTGTGCTGGGGTAGGTGTTTCTCAATTTCTCGTCTTGAAACAGATCATTACGTACAACTAATTACTTGCAAGGTAAGTGGGAAAAGATTCACTCTTCTTCTAGGCAAACATGTCACTAGCTACTGCTTGTTCAAATTAAATATAAATCAGAACAGCATAAAGCATGTAGAGAGGAGAGAACAGCAAGGAACTGAATTCTTTTAACCAGAAATCCTGTTCTGTATCCAGGGTGATCCTCAGTGAATGACTCACCAGATCTTTCCTGCATTTGTATGAAAAGTTTAAGTCCTCACAACTTTTTTTATTTTCTAATGATAGAAGTAAATTAAAAATCTCACTACATACATGTTGCTGGACCTTGGACACACAAACTGGTACAGTCAGTGTCTACAATGACGAGAAGGAAGTGTCATAATGGAGGACACGTTCTGCTGCAGAGTAAGTTAACCAGCTTTGAACTTGTATACAAAAGACCCACGAAGGGAGGGGTAGTCTCTCTTTCTCTGCTGAATGTTGTATACAGCAACAGCAACCACAGTAAAACTCACTAGAGACAATGATTCAGCAACTGTTCCCTGCAGTAGTAATTTTTATGAGAAAGATTTTTAAAAGGTTAATTTTCTCTTTTGAGTAGAATTCCATAAGGAATAATGGGCTACACCGCTCATTAGGATCAGTTTTCTAGGCGAGGCAATCAGCTCTGATCATTTCCTTAATTTGTCATACAAGGGTCCAAACATCATACTGCTTTGTAGTTCTGACATACTGAGTTTGGCATTAAAAAACACAAAGAGTGGTTTGTATTAGAATGCACTGTAGGAGCTGATCATCCAGAATGTTTTTGAGTGGGAACGAAGCAATGATACAGTGAGTGTTTCACTGGATGTCACTAGGATAGGCAAATCCAGCCAGGTACTCCTACTATGGCAGCAGAAAGAACACCGCCCAGGCACAGCAAAACTGCAGCTGTCATTACTGTCCAAACGAGACTGGATGGAATGAGTTGGACCAGCAAAGACATTTGCAAGGACCAATAAGCCCCATCTCTACCTTGCTATGCTGCATTTATTGGAGGTGAAGGGAGGGGAAAGGAAGGTGCGGGAAGGTGCGGGGAGGGAAGGGAGAAAGCTAGAAAAGCAACAGGGAAGAAAGGAAGGAAGGAAGGAAGGAAGGAAGGAAGGAAGGAAGGAAGGAAGGAAGGAAGGAAGGAAGGAAGGAAGAAAGGAAGGAAGGAAGGAAGGAAGGAAGGACTAGTAAATATGATACATCAGTGTTTGAGTTTCGTGCAGTACAGAAATAGCAGTGTTTAATCAGGTGGGGAGTGTGTCTTCAGTGTCTTTCAACCTTCCCTAGTCACTTGGGCCTGGCAAAGGCATGGGACAGAAAACATAAACATAAACATAAACATAAACATAAACATAAACATAAACATATAGCTAAGAAATGAGTATATTAGAACAGAGCCCCCCGAATGCTCTAGTGGAAAACAGGTTCAGCTTTTATATATTACACTAAGTGACTCAGCTCAATATGACTCCAAATAATACTGCTGTTCTGACATACCAGTGTAATGAAATTTGTCAACATTTTAGGTTATAATACTTTAATATTTTACATTGGACTGAAAAAAAGTTTTTATATCTCTTAGTATTCACTGGTTAAAGTAATGTTTTTTTAAAGATCATTCGTAGTAATTTTGTGAATAATCTGATTCAATTAGTTGGGGTTGCATAAAAAATCCAATAACCCATCTTCATAAGTACCCATGCGTATATCACACTTTTTATTTCTAATTTGTATTTTGCTTCTGAGGTCCCTTCAACCTAAAATGAATCAGCCTACCCCTGCTGGAAATTTGTACAATTTCTCTCTACTGCAAATCTCTTCACATTATTCACTGTGCTGATATTCTGAACGCCAAAGCAATGTAACGGATGACTCACCTTCAGCTGTAAGTCATTCTCATCCATTCACTTTGTGAATTTTGAGGTTCTTTATTAGAAATTTACACTTGACCTCCAATTTCATCTTAATTCATATCTTACATTATTTCTAACAGATTTTTTCCATTTTCATTATTAAACTACCAATAGTTTATTAGAGTTTTTAGCTAGCCTGTGACACTGAAATTATTATTTAAAATCACTAATGCCAAGAGTTATTACTGTTCATTTATAAAAGCCAAATAACCCACTTGCATTCATATTTTGAATGCATTTAGGGTTCAGGAGTATTCACAAGATATTCTTACCACTAGGCCTTCCTGCTGTTTCTTCTGTATACATGTTCGTCTTTTGACTTTTTCGGGGAGAACGGTCTGTTCTTACTCTAAAACTGCTACAGTGTGCAAGCACCTTTCAGTCTCATTTTGTATGCTTCTTGAATACTGCTCTTCATATGCAAAAATATACAGAAACTTGCTTTTTCTGAGCCTGATTTAAATTACATATCAGAGAATGCACACCTATATTCTATTTTCATGCCCTGTGCCCTGTCTTCTGTAAAAATTAATGACATTTCTTCTCGGTCTGCATAATTTTAGACATGCTGGATTTTTCTCCCCCGTTCCCATAGTAAATATTCTTGTGGGAGTAAGTCTTATAAACTCAAAATTATTTTGTCACGTATCAGTGGATCCTTAAAATTAGCAAAATTATGGCTTACTGACAGTGTTCAAAATTTCTGACATTCCAGACAATATTTTCTTTTCACCCTTATCTTCTGTGAAAAGTTTCTCTCTTCACCATTTCACTCTTCCAGGGTTATACTATTTACAACTTTTTAATTATTTTACTCAAATTTTTCATGCTTGCTCTTGGCTTGGTTTCAAACACTACCACAACACTATTTCTAGTAACAGAACAAGACATCATAATCTTTCTTTCCTGCACAACATTTTTAATTCCTTATAATCTGCATCTTTCCTTCACCTTCGCTACATATGGAAAATATTTTAAAATTATGATTTAATCGTATAGAATGTTCTTCTCATTAATTTTAACTATTTCGTTGTATTTTTCAGGTCTTCATTTGTTCTACAACCTCTTATTCTCAATACTGCTTCCATCTAAATTATAACAATATTATGCATTTTCTTTTTGATATCTGTGCTCTTTGATGGGTGTGGCTTGTCAGGCAAGGAGATTTTAACTTTCTGTCACTGCAATAGCTCCATTATTTTCTCCTTGGCTAGCTGTGGTATCCCACTTTCATGCAAACTTACTGTTTGGTTCCTTAAATCACTAAAAAAGTTCAAGATTGTAAGGAAATTGAAAGTGTTTTTGTAACTCCCAGTTATTTTATGGTCACAGACACTCCATACAGCCTTTCCCAATACTTGTGTTACTACAAACAGTGAAAAACTACTGTCAATAATCTCCTTGGCACGGCAATAAAAGGATATATACAGTAGGACCCATGGCAGCAGACCTTAAGGCTTTGCTTCTTCACACGACTCTATCCACAGAGTTGTACAAGGAGAAGAAAAGCCTTATGCAACTCAGACCTCAGCACTTTTTCAGTATTTTCAGAGTCCATGTGGATATCTTTCTGTCCAAGAATTGTGTTTATAGGTAGAAAGCCTCTACCTACACTGGTATCATGCCTGGATGCCTTTTCTGGGAAAAACAAAAGTTGTTACAGCTCTTTTTGATCTGGTAGATAACGACTACTCCCCTTGAGCATAATTTCTCTGAAGTCAGAAATAAGAGAACCTCAAGAAGAAGGAAGTCCTTTAACAGAAATAAATCAATGTTCAATCCATTTTCCGCAGCTTAGACAGCAAGGAACATGGAAAATCCTGTCACACGTCACTCCAAAGGAAGCTGAGAGCAGAGAGAGGGTAAATTCTTGCTCTTTTAGTACAACAGACTGCAATTATGTTGTGGCCCTTTGTGTCATTAAAAAAAAAGCCTCAGAATTAACTCCAAATTCATATAAATAAATCCAGTACAATTTTACTTCTGTTGTATGATTACCGACACATTTAATACAAGACTTCAAATCCATCTGTAATAAAATATACCATTCTACTAATATTTGCCTCACTAATTTGCTAAGAATATCCCAAGTTATGGAAAATAATAGGTTATTGTGCAAAACTAGAAATGATAAAATCACATAATGTATGTAAAACTATTCCTCTATCTTGTTCTTTCCTGAATGAAATTGCCTTTCAAATCTAATTTTTTACAGATGCACGATCAAATAGATTTGCCTGTTCTAGATGTGGATACTGATCTTGTCTCTATTAAATCAAGATGACTGAGATCATGCTGACTTGAACATTACCTGCAGCAAAATAGAAGAAACATATCTAGTCCTAACCTAGTAGAAGGCAAACTGGAAATGTTTTTGGAAGGCTCTGCCTTAGTATATCTCAAAGCACCAACAATGCCTTGCAGTGTTCCATAAACTTACATCAACAAATAAAGTTGTTCATCTTTTATTCAGATACCCCTATATTTCAGAGGCATTGTGCTAATACATAGGTGATACACTGTATTCCAAATGTTTAACTAAATAAGACTGTCAATATTCTTCAGTTATTATAAAAAGGTAGAAAGGTAGAATATATTTCAAGGTGAAGCTATTTTGTATAATGATGAATGTTACTTTAACTAGCATTGATTTAACTGGTTTCTCCCCAATATCTCTACATATTTATACCTAAACACCATTGTACTGTGTAGCACTATGTGACTGTTCTCAAGTAAAATATAAGCTATAAAGAAAGAACACGTATAGTAGGTATTTTCAAAGCATGTTCTCATAATTTAGGCAGTCAACAAAGGATTTATGAGTATAAATTTACATCTGATCAGTTTATAACAACATACAAATTCTTCCCCTGAAGCTTTAAATGTATTGTCATTACAAACTACTATATACATATATACATATATATGTACATGCATACATATATATTGCTGAAAAGTCATCATCTTGCTCTCGGATGCACACAGCATGCTTATATCTTAGTTCAGTATTTAAAAAGTGTGTAACTGATACAAAATAAACTACACTGTATAATTGATGGCTAATAAACAGAACTGTAAAACCAGCTTGAAATACTAGTCAAGTGTTCAATATTCAGTTCATTTGGTATTCAATACTAAATGTTCTCTGTGTTTTCTTCAACTCAGACTTGTCCAGTCTAGGTAACTCCACAATAATAATTAGAACTGTTGTTATTTACTAGGCAGCATTTCTGTACATGTACAGAATTGTCTGAAAGTTCAAATACTCAATGTAAATATTCATCGCAGGCAAAAAGATAAATTATATTTTAAAAAGATAAACTATAATACTAGGAAAAATATTAGCCTTGCAAGACCCTTCTGGAGCCTCAGATGTTTTATCTCCTTCAAAATCTAGAAGATATGCAGATGTCCTGCAAATCTAGAAGACATCCTTACTCTCAGGGCCTTAGGTATTTTTATATATTTCCTGTTCTTTACTGCAATGTATAATATTTTTTAAGACAGCCTCTTCACTTGAAAACTTATCTAGACCACAATTTAACTCCATTAGAAGGCAAAAGCTGTATTTATTATATGCTACATTAATCTATCTACGTTATACTCATAAAACCATCTCTAACTGTTGTATTGATAATTTCATATTATAATAAACATTCATTGTTTTAGATAAATCAGGTTATTTATGTTATTGGGGGAATTTTCAAGAAGAGATAGTTAAAATATGATGAGTTTTCATTTTTAGACCTTGAGAAGAAAAAATTGTGATGTTTGCTGATATTTAAGTTGAAAGAATTATTTCTTATAAATATAAGATTCAAACAAAAGCTAATTGTCCCATTCTGAGTAAGAACTTAGATGTAAGTTTTGCCCTTATACATCATTTTTCCATTTATTCTTGAAAGTACAAATTTGGTACATCACCGTACAATCTCAGTTCTTCAATTTCACATGCCTTTAATACCTTACAAACCCTGCCATTTCTTAGTATTTGTCACTGTATGTACTTTCATCACTTATAATGTATGCTAGAACCCTAGCAGCAATGACTTACTATAGGAAAAGTCTTTAGAACCAAATCAGTTATTCCTGTAACTGTTATTACTGGCTTTCCTATAACATCTGTGACTGATAGGAGAAAAAACTTCAAAGTTCCAAATGTACCAGGAAAACAGTATCTACTCTCTTTAAACATGGGTTGAAGCATAACTCTTGTAGCTCCACCATAGCTTAGGTCTTCATGATAGCAGCAGTGCAGCAAAAGCCATTTCAGTCAGAACGAAGTTAAACCAAGAGGAAGTATGTGTTCAAATAATAGCAGGGTATTTTTTAAGGCTCATCCAAGGCTTAAGAGTGAGAGGATAACTTAAATTAAAAATTAATTGAAAAACATTGGGACATCGTCATATAATTTTCCCATTGCATAGCCTTAAGAATTTGACTGCAGCTGGTCATATATTTGTAAACTCCCCCTAACTGGTGATTCTGAATTGTCTGTAAGACATACATTTACATACAAACACGGAGGAAAAATGGAAAACAAAAGCAAAAGAAAACATTTACTATTACAGTCTTGGGCAATGGGCAGCAAAAACGTACCAGAATCAGACAGAGAAAAAGCCATGCAATAATCAGATCATAGGAAATCTGATCCCTGTCAAGTCTTACCTAATCCTAACTAAAAAATGTCTGAAACCCAGAAACATGAAGTTTTGTATTTTTCTTGATTTTTCCTTGCATCCTGTTACTTCAGCATGAACTGTTATAATTCCAGATATTATTCCAGGTCTACATGAACAAGTAATATATTGATAGAAGTCTGTAAAGTTCTTAGTATCAACCATATAGTGTGACAATTAACTACACAATTTGTTTATGTATTTAATACCAAGCTACTGAATTTTTTTCTTGATGTAGGCTGTGTCCTTTATCCTTTTGTAATCCAGCCCCAGCTCTTTAATATCTTCTAAGAGGTGAGGTAATCAATATTTCGTATGATTGCTAATGGTCAGAATCCCAGAAAATCTCTCTATTTTGTATCACTGATTTACATAATCTTAATCTCAATATTTTAAGTAGGTCTGTGCAATGACAAGAGTTACTAGACCATTACAAATTCTGTGTTTCTAATTACTTTTACACTTAGACTGATTTTGCAAAAGCTAAGAACTTCCATAGAACATAATTTTTAAAGTATTCTATCTTCACATGAATCATAAACAGTGTTAAAATTGTAAAGTGGCTCACTGAATTACACTGCCTTGAAATCCAAGAAGGAAACAGTCCTGGAGAGTCTACTGGCCTGTCAAATCTCCAGCAGAAATTTTGACAGAGTTATTCTGTCCTTTGCATGAATTTAGTGCACTCTCGCTACCTTTTGCCAAACTATTTAAAAAAAAAATACAGCACTCCATTCTGAACATTAATTTCCTCGTCTTGGCCACAAAAAGAAGAGGGAAAAATGTCAATTGACTTATTCTCAGCAATGCCCCAATTCCTTTTCTTAGATCATCATGTTATTATTTAGAACACTCTAAACTCTCTAAGTATTTCCATAAACTTAAACTAATGAAATGTTGGAGGAAAATATATTTTCATAGCAAGCATCACTTCAGATGAATTAAAGTGCCTTAGGAAAATATAAGGTACTTCTATCTAAGGAGTCTCCTGTTGTGAAGATAGGTCCACAAGAGTTTATAACTGTATATGAAATTGCTTAATACTATATACATCATTAATGATCTGAAACAAAATAGCACTTTATAGGATAACTCTGCCAGCCAGCTGATTTGTCGCAGGTTTCCTATAAATTCCCATGAAGCTTACCAAAAAATAATACAAATTCACACAGAAAAAAATGGCCCTGCTAATACAATAATAAGAAACCAGATCAAATAAAATGTTGTGTGTTGAATATTTACTTTTTATCTGAGCATTAAAGCTTATTTGGCATGTTAAATCATTCTGTGTTTCGAAGCCCCTCATAGAGAATTGTGTCATTAGCAAAGCTAACACTGCAGGAAGTAAGTTAGAGTCCATGTTTTCACTTTCACTCTCAAGACTTGAAGTTTAAGATTTGGCATGGGTACACAATATTTGACTAAAAATATTCGTTTCTCAGGTCCATTTCTGTCCTATGCATGTTGTCCCTTCTTAGTTTTCCGTTCTGTTATGCAAAGATCTTTACAGCACAAGGAAGGAAACAGAATTCTCCTTAGTTTTTGCCTGTTTGGTGCCAAACCACTTTCCATGTATCATAAGAAGGATTGGATTTATGTGTTGCAGCATAGGCATATGTCACAATAGACAGACACATTTTACACAGCAACCTCTTTTTTGTCCATTCATGCATGGGATAACAGGACTTTCATATAGTCTCAGTCACCCAATCACCCACCAAGATGCTCAAACCAGCACTGGATTACACCAACCTGTACCATGACACCTTGTACTCACATGCTAATGTTCAATGACTCTGATCCAAGAAAAAATATATTAAAAAGTTCTTTGGGTCAGATAAAACATCTAAGGTAATGTATCAACACTTCTACTGATAAAGAGAAATTGAAGCGGCAAGAATCTCTTCAATTCTAGTGAACTGAAGCTGGTGAAAGGGCTGGAAGGAATGTCCTGTGAGGAGTGACTGAGGACTTTGGGCTTGTCTAGGTTGGAGAGAAGGAGGCTGAGGGTTGACCTCATTGTTCTCTGCAGCTTCCTGAGGAGGAGACATGGAAAGAGAGGTGCTGAGCTCTTCTCCCTGGGATCCAGTGATGAGACATGTGGGAATAGCTCAAAGCTGCACCAGGTGAGGTTTGGCTGGACACTAGGAAGTGTTTCTTAACTGAAAGGGTGGTGAAATACTGAAACATGCTTCCTAGAGAGGTGATCAATGCGCCAAGGCTGTCAGTGTTTAAAAGGTATTTGGACAAAGCCCTTAATACCATGCTTTAACTTTTGGTCAGCCCTGAAGTTGTCAGGCAGTTGGACCAGCTGATTGTCATTGGTCCCTTCCAACTGAACAACTCCATTCCATTAGATAAAACTCTCACAAGTCTTATGAGGAGCAGTTGAGGGAACTTGGGCTGTTTAGCTTTGAGAAAAGGAGGCTGAGGGGAGACCTTATCACTGCCTACAACTGCCTGGAAGGAGGTTGTAGCATGGAGGGTGTTGGTCTCTTCTGCCAAGTAGCAAGTGACAGGACAAGAGGAAATGGCCTCAAGTTACCCCAGGAGAGGTTTAGGTTGGATATTAGGAAAAAATTCTTCGTGGAAAGGGTTGCCAGGCATTGGCACAGGCTGCCCAGGGAAGGGTGGAGACACTGTCCCTGGAGGTGTTTAAAAGACATTTAGACATTCTTAGGGACATGGTTTAGTGCTAGAGTTAGGTTAGGCTATGGTTGAACTCAGTGATCCTGAGGGTCTCTTCCAGCTGAAATGATTCTATGATTCTATATTCTAATTCAGGAAGCAGATCCAGGATTCTGAATTTTCTGTTGAAGATATTTCATGTACAAGAACTTATTCCAAAGGGAATCTTATGTCTCCAGAGAAAAATTGGGAAGTTTATTCTAATTTTTGCCTTGGAATCCTTTGGAGTTTTCTTTGGAAGTGGTGAACAACAAAACGATTTGCTAATCAACAAGATTAGTTTCAACATGTAGGTTTTAACTAATTACCTACTTCAAAGAAAAAAAAAAAGAAAAGATAAGATTAAATGAAAAGCCTAAGGCTGAGGGAACACCAGTCCAAGGCTGGGAGCAGGGTTCTATAACTTCACCATGTAACACTAAGTTCTTTTCAATTTGGATGAACACAAAACTGGGGAGAAAAATCAGTGCTTTCTACTGGCCTAACTTTTCTTTACACTTATTTCCTCAAAAAGCCTTGTTAAACAAGCAGCAACTGCTGATGAAATTGATCTCTGTCTCTACTTCCTGGGAGTTATTACAAGCTCACTGAAAAGATAGCAATGATGAAAATTTGAAGTAAAAACCACCAAAGAATCTAGAATGGAGGTGTGAAAGAGCTATGCTTAGCTTTTTTGCAAATCATAAACCAGTTTATACAAATATAAAACAATAATGACACTATTTTAGTTACTACTATTTTATTGGTATTCTTGGCAAAACTAGACCCTTGATTTTAAAGTGCTGCAACTTCTTTGGTATATCTTATAAAACCAGAAACAATTCTCAAGCTACTTCACAGCGAGAAAATAAATTATCATTTTGAAGGACACTGTTTCATCATTAAATAAAATACTTATTTTAAGTGTATGCTTGCAGGGGAGAGGGAAAGATGATTTGGTTTTCAGCTGCAGAATATGCCAATGTATAGTAATGAGTATTCCAAATAAAATACAAATATTCCATTCTGCCTCTGTTTTTCTGTGTTGCTTTCCAATAAAACTACATAATCAACACATCATGTGCTTTTACAAAAAACGGAGCCTCACTTTAAATAATGTAGTTTTCTTATATCATCTGTCTTAGAGCTGGACTCTAGAGAAAGACTTTGTAACAATGGTGCATTTCTTACATAAGCAATTTTATGCTCTTCCCAAGTTACATGTGAGTCTAATCCAAAATCAAATTATAGTGTTTTCTCTTTTCTTTCCTTCTTTCATTCCTTCTTTTCTTTTCTCTCTTCTCCTTTCTCTTCTCTTCTCTTCTCTTCTCTTCTCTTCTCTTCTCTTCTCTTCTCTTCTCTTCTCTTCTCTTCTCTTCTCTTCTCTTCTCTTCTCTTCCCTTCCCTTCCCTTCCCTTCCCTTCCCTTCCCTTCCCTTCCCTTCCCTTCCCTTCCCTTCCCTTCCCTTCCCTTCCCTTCCCTTCTCTTCTCTTCTCTTCTCTTCTCTTCACTTCTCTTCACTTCTCTTCCCTTCCCTTCCCTTCCCTTCCCTTCCCTTCCCTTCCCTTCCCTTCTTTCTTTTTTAAAAAGTGGTATCTAGTCTAGCGTAGTTATTTCCAGGAATATTTTTCAATCATTGCACTGACCACAAAAAGAGCCACAAGGGACAATAAGAGGATCTACAGTTTTGGTGAAGACCACTGCTGCTTGGAAAGGAATGTGAAAAGTAGTTTCTTGTGGCTGACATAGAACGTATAATACTGCTCAGAACTCAAAAACCAAGATGCACTACGAAAAACAAGCTCATCAGGTAAATAAATGTTGTCTGTGTCTAGTTCTTTATGCAAATGGCACTTTAGTGTTTGTAATTTTTTTTCACATGCTGCTTATTCAACTCTTACCTCTGCCATATCATTAACTTGAGTTGCCCCCTTCCCTTAAAGAGAATCTTCTACACCTCCCCAAGACAGAAGCATCAGAAAGCACATAATAATTGGAAAAAATGTTACACAGATGTAAGTTTCAAAATTTGGACCTGGATGAGCTATCTAGCATTAATCACCATCATCAAGGTGGAAAGTTTTCTCAGTAATCTCTTCCCCATGGGACACCACAGTACATTAATCAATGAGAGTCACTTGGGCCCCTCTTCTCTACAGGAGCTACACCTTGTATGAATTCTCTGCTGTATTACTACATTGTTAATGAGTTTCATGACAAGATTATTAAATGTCTGATACATCCTACTGGGCAATGACTTATTTTAGCAACCATAAATGAATCAGTAGCAGCTAATTAAAACCATAGTCTTCCACCTGGTCCCATATTCCATGAGGGAGAAGTTCAATCCACACCTAACACCCATTAAGTTTTGCTGACATGGTAAGAGAAGTGGCTGGTCATTCTCTTTTGCATCTAGCATTTAAGTGTTGGGCTTTTTTAACCTCGGCCTCCACACTTCATATCTACTCAAGTTCTAACAGGATATACTCACTTCAGCTAAGTCTATAGGCCAGCCTTAGGTTTGTACAGCTATAGGGCATTGTTAAGATTTTAGTGTGAAGAATTATTGAAAATGAAGTATCAGACAGGCTTAAGGTGGATGCAATAGGCTAAGGATGTGATTTCAGCATTTTTCAATATATAGCCGAGCACAAAGCCTATGCATGTCTTAAGACAGGAGCAGTCAAAATACATTAAATAACCACTGATATCCAGAAATTCTTGTCAACCAAGCTCTTTGAATCCATCTTTTAAAGCTTTCCATCTTTCATATCCCTTTTCTTGCTTACTGAGTTTTTACTAATTCTCGCTTTTATAATTTTGGTTTTTTATCCTGAGGTATTAACATTTGCAGGAAGTATGTAAATGCAAAGAAAAAAAAAAATAAAATCTCCTATTTACACTTTCCTACTCCAAATATTTTTTTCTTCTTTCAAGGCATTCATTAAAGTTGAAAATAGAGCTCAAGTGTCGAATTTTAGTGTAACTTCTGTAATGCAGGTTTCTTCAAAATAAGTTGGTATTGAACTTCTGTTTCTTAGCAAAATCTGTTTGAGCAGGTGCAGTGAGAGATTGATTCAATTTTTGTTTTGTAGGTCCAGCACAATTGCTGTTAAACACAGCAAAAAAGCACTACAATTACAGCTTTAATTCATTCATTCATTCATTAAGTAGTTTGCTTTTTTAGCAAAAATCAAGTTCATTTTCTTCATGCAGTTAGAATCTTTTATTCTTAGCAGCTAGTGCAGTCTTTTCTTTTGCATTTAGTATGAGAATACTGTGCAAACATGCTGGGTTTCCCATGCTTTGCCTGAGAAGAGCAAACTTCATTCTTTCCAGGATCTATCTGTGTTTTGGAGTTGATATGAAAAGAATGTAATAACTCGCTGATGTCTTGGCTGTTGCCAAGGAGACCAAGGACTTTTCAACTTTCCAGCTGCAGGCACAGAGAGCAGCTGGGCGGGAAAACAGCAGGACAGCACCTAGATTGACATCCAGGCTGGTCAATGAAATATTCCCTACCATTAGCATCACCCTCTGTAAATAGCTGGAGCTAGTTAGTTCTGTTCTGTTCGGACTTCCATGTTAATTGCACTCAAGATTTATGTTCAGCTCCATTTGGAGTTTGGTGTTAGTTCAACTTTTTGCTGTTCTGCCACTTTGCAGTTTCTTTCCTCTCCTGCTGGGATTGGCTGTTCGGGACAAGAGTCCTCTCCCTCCTTTCTGGGACTGGCTGTTCAGCACAACCAGAGTTCAAGAGCAATTGCATTGGGCATCACTTATTTTATTTTATTATATTTATTATTATTATTACTGTCATCTTATTATCAATAATTTCTTGTCTTATTAAACTATTCTTATCTCAACTCACAAGTTTCTCCCCTCCCTACCAATTTTCTCCTCATCCTACCTGGGGACTAGGGGAGAGTGAGCAAGCGGCTATTGTTGTCCTAGTTGCTGGCTGAGGTTAAACCACAAAAAAGAATTAAAATGTGAACAGATTTTCAATTAAAATATGATTATGCTGATTAAAACATTACAAATAACCACTTCATGCAGAACTAGAAATATAAAGGCCACAATTATTTGTCTAACACAAGCAATCACATAAATTAAAATAATATATTCATAGCAGGATTTATATCTGTTTAAACAATTTAATAATCTAGCAAATGCCACAATAAAAAAAAAAAAAAAAGAAAAAACAAACCAAACCTCAAACTGTTTTTATGAAATGTAAATAGAGACCTGTTTAATGCTTTCAGTAACCAGTAGTAAAGTACATGCTCAGTGTCTCTTCTAGAAAACTCGTAGAACTAGCATGTCAAGCAACCTAGTAAACAGCACTTTACCTGTAAGGCACGAATGCAGTGCTTTGGCCAAGAATTGCTCTGCTTTCTTCATTCTATAAGACTTTCACCTTCCAGTTCAAAAGCAGAAGGCCCACTGATCTGCCTGAAGGCCAGGGAAGGTCAGGCTTGAATACCAACAAATGAGTGCAAAGAGCACCCAGTCCCATCCCCACTTACAAGATTAATAAAAGATGCTGCTCAAATTTCTATTATGCTCTGAGTCATGCATTAAAAAGAAACAGCAGACGGTTGCCACAAAGCACTGAATAGAGACTAAACTAGAGAGATTACCTATTTGCATTTCCATTGAGTACAGATTTTCTTTGCCAAATGCTAGTAGAAGACAAAGCAAGGTGCAGGTCCTTGGCTCCTATAGAGCATGAACTGAAAAGAACTGTTGCATGTTTTCACAGTAAATGCCTTCATTTTTGCTGCTCTGTCAAGATAGTAGGCATTTCTGCTGGTTCATTTTCTAAGTATATGTTTTCCTGAGCCCTTGTATCTTTGCAACAGCACGACTACAAGAACGGAAAATGCTTACAGCAAAACCCATTGTCCTTTATGCATGCAACCTGCAGCAGGAGGGAGATAAAACAACATGAATGTAGTGCCTATCACGATGTCCTTAGACTCCACTGTTAAGAACAGGTGTTTTTCCTCTCTGCACAAGGATCACGTACTCTGCCCCTCCCAAAAAATATCACCCGCAAAATAATATATGAGCATACACAGGTCCTGCATGCTCAAGGCTGAATTCATACAATTTTTAAGATTTATTTTAATTACTTCTTTTTTTGTTATTTGATGTTACAAAAGTATATTTTACAACCCTTATATTCCTATGCTTCCTGAGCATCAGAGGAGATGACGTTGAAACTTCCTTTTCTTCAATTATGGAAGATACAAGGACAATAGTTTTAATAATAGGAGAAGTGTATAATTGTAGAAGCAGAAAATATATTTGTCTGTCTTGAAAACTTCAGAAGCAACATTTGCAGAATCTGAGTCTCTTTTCTAGATTAGCTTTTAGACCAGTATACTTAGGGATGTGGATATAATCAACCGTAGCCCAGAATACTAAACACACCACTGTGAAGAACCGTGTCCAGAGCAGTTATAAAACGGAGCTCTGCTACATGGCACAAAATCCTGAAAGAAGTGAGTTCAGTCCAAGGCAGCTGGACTCTCAGTGGACCAGAGCCAAGTGGATATTGGAAACAAAATTACTATAATGGAAAAATCACGTCCAAGGTAGCACTGAAATTTTATGTAGGCCTGATAAAGCATTAATTCAGATGGAGCACAAATTTCAGAGAAGGATAAAGTAATGAAATCAGAGGGCCAAATTGATCCCTAGAGTTATTTCCCTGAAAGTCAAGTGAGCTAGGCAAAATCTTAGTTTATTTTGTTATTTCAAAGAGAATCAGTACCAGCTGAAGCTGCATAACACACTTGATAAATCAACACATTTATGCTCCCCTTTCCCAAGTACATTCATGAAGGAAGACCTCTCTCCGAAGTGGTATATCAGAGAACATCCATTTACAATTCCTGTTTCATGGGAAAAGCAGAAAGATTTCATATTCTCCAGTATTCATATTGATTCTGCAGACTTGGGGGTTCCTTTATTTCTTTTCTTTTTTTTTTTTCTTCCTCTGGTAAAACAGCTCTGAAGAAGTCATATTTTCTGCTTCTTCAGAGAATAGATTCTATTCCAGTAGGAGGGTCCACAATATATGTTTGTCCAGATTCCCATGGCTATGACAGAAATTGAACTTAGCTTCTGTTACTCTCTTCAAACAGCTGAGTATTAGCAACTGGTATGATTTAGATTCCAATCCATGTAATATTATTTGGTTGAATGAATTTTCTTTAATTTTACTTACTACAGAAAAATGGGGAGGAGGGTGTTCATCTGATTTTTAGAATTACTTATTTCTCAGGGAAGTGCTATGCTATGCTCACCATTCCTTGGCTCTCAACTAGTGTGCATGGATGCGATATCACACAGTAAGATAACAAGTTGTGGAAGTTACTCTTCTTGTTTCCAAAGATGCAGAGGGAAAACTGGACCGCCAGTTTGCAGACTTGCAAACAAGGAGCAAACTGAAGCTTACACTCCTCCCCTTACATTCATTCTTCTCACTGAAGGTCTTCTGTGATATTATCTTGGCTTAATTCCAAGGATTTTAAATGCAGTGTCTTGGAACCATAGCTAGTAAATTTTCTTTAGCAACATCCAAATGAATTAATGCAACAAAGTTCACGTCGCATTTCTACATATATATGCAGGTACATAATAATTCTAGCAGGAGTAGCATCTGGACACACAGGTAATTGAATGGAGGATTTAGCTCTTAATTATTACGGTTATTGAATCAGCTTCTACACAGGAAATTCCTAGCAGAAGAATCTTCCTTTATGTGATGAGCTGTACTCCATGTCTCTGGTGGTCAGTCATAACTAGCCTATTCAGCTGACAATTCAGAAACATGATTTTAGAAAATGTTCAATTTTCACAAAATCATGCTATTGAAAGATGACAGATCAAAATACATGAGCAGCATGTGAGTACTTCATATGCTTCATATACTTATTATAATAAATGACACTATTTTATTTGTAACACTTATTATACATTAGGTTTTCATTCATGCTCCAACCAATGTACGTATGATTTGAAGTCATCTTTAATTTCTGAATGCTCTTTTCCTTTTCCTATTGTATATAAACTGCCAGCAAATGCAATAAACTGATTTTCTACAGATAGACATATAGCAAAAGCCATTAAAGATACCAGGCCATTTATCCCTGAGAGTCTCAAAAAGGTTACATTTTGATTCTCGCCTTTCAAAATTAAACACTGAAGTATTTTATTACCTGATTTCTAACAAAAATTAGGTGGAAATGGACTATTTCATGTCCATCAAGTGAGGCTGATCATTACATGGTTTTTTTAGTGCTCTGGCAAATACACATAATTCTGTCACATCAATTAGTGTGTCGTTTGAGCAGAGGCACTGAGTACAGAATTTCCTTATGATAATAGATAAAGAATCAGCGTTCTGCTAATCCTTAATCTAATGTAATTATCAATACATTGATACTCACAGTGTACACCTTTTTTATCTTTTCGCACATGTATCTGACAAAAAATCTGAACATAGCAGATACTACAACATCTCCATATAAGTAAGTTCTGTGATGCAACCCAAACAATCTAGGGAGGTGTCACATCCTGCCCTCAGATATGAGAGAAGGGGAGAAGTGACTCAGGTTCATGGGTCCCCTTTGGTTGGAAAACAGTGCACACAGTACTTAAGGAGCACAAACAAAAGGCTTTTATTTTTGCAGCTTGGCCCAAATGGTATGTGATTCGGTGGCAGAAGGATTTACATTATTGTAGGTTCAATTGGTAAACATGAAAAGTTTGCAGCATATGCAGGGCTGTAGATCTTATATTACTATGTTACTTACAAAAAGGAAAGCAAAAGGTAAAAGTATGGGAAAGAAAGAAAAGAGAGAGAAAGATTTCACCATCCTTACGGCTCCGCTTTATGTGCGATGGAGTTCACAGCCTCAGACCCAGTGATGTGTGGCGTCCTCTGGTGTCTTGTTCAGTTCATGTGGTTAGACTGCTGAGCAGAGTGGTCCTCAGGATGGTGGGTGGGCGTCACCAGCGCTTGCACAAGCTGGGCCTCTGTAGCCTTCCATGTTGCCTGCTTGCATAACTTCTGGACTTTTGTGGAGGTGTTATTATGAAAGACAGAAAAGTCTGGGGGGAAGGAGTGATTGGGAAAGATCGACAGTCTCGCGCCATGTTGAAGGGTCTCAGTTTTTCTCTTTGTGCCATGCTGGGCATTTCAGAAGGTGAAGCTATGTGCCCTCCGGCACATCCCCCACCTCCTGTATCGGCCAGCCGGCCTGTGCTGTGGCTCGTTAGCTTGTCGTTGATAGGTAAATCACAATTCACCCTATACTGAATGTATCTTCTCCTGTAGCTGGATGAACTGGTTTTGCCACAATGTTTCAGCCATTATCTTTATCAGTACATGACAGGAGGCAAAAATACTTTAACCAGTAAGTGATAAAAATATTTTCATAAGACATGCCATGCATTTAATACATATTAATACTTGATGCACTAAAAATATCACTCATGGCAAAATTCCTTTTTCGCAATACTAATTAGATGTGAAAATTCTACCTTTTCAATGGTTTTATGCTGTTTTTAAAGATACTCAATAAGTTTTTATTATACATTAAGAACTAACTGCTGAAAGATCTTTTCGTATTTTGGCAAAAAGAGACAAAATTCGGTCTCTTAATATCTGAAAACATGACATATGGAAGAACATTACCCAAAATATTTAATAATAGGTTTTAAAGACAATGCACAACACACAGGTTCATTCCACTAGTATATTTCATGAGTTGCACCTCATTTTCCCTGTTAATTACTTAAAATGTATCCATGAAAAACCATTGCCAGACGAATACTATTTCAAAAAAAATTAACACCACAAAAGCTATAGCATCCTTGTTTAGGATCAATGGGATTCCCCAAGAATCTCCTCTTTTCCAATAGTAAAATTTCCATCTGTCTGAAGCAGAAAGGGGGGAAAGGGCATCCCAAAGTCTGAAATACTTGAATTAACTTCTTCCTGAACAGATGCTATGAATACTAGCTATTAAAAAAAAAACAATTGCATTTGTTCAGCCGTCTTCCAGTTGCAGAATATACTGAGTAGCTGCTCTAAAAACCTCGAGTCTCAGTCTGTGGCAGGCAGTGAGGTGACAAATTGGAAGATGGAGCTGGCTACATATCCTTTACAAGATTAAAAAAACTTGGGCAGGTATCCAAAGAAGAAATAGCTGCCAGCAGTTAAAAGTATTGTTTCCCTTTACATCCTGTTTGCTGAAGTTGCTACTCACAACATTGATATGCCAGCAGATAGGAATTTACGTTGGTGCACAAGCTGCTTCAATGCAAAATTTAGGAGTTTAAACCATGGCTTCCTATAAACTGATATTTGTTAGGATTAATAATTTAGAATTTTTTAGAACTGATCATTTAACTTCCATTAAAAATCTTTCATTAACCACATCTTTATAACAGCCACTCTCCAAGGTGGCTGAAAAGCAATCAGAATAGCATAGAGCTCTGCACAGGTAGAGGTGATAAGCCAGCTGAGAGCTGATGTGTTGGGGTTAGTGGTCAGACCAACATCACTGTTGTGGTAGGGGACTGCTACAAATGTCCTGATCAGGAAGACGCAGTAGATGAGTAGAGAAACTGGAAGGAGCCTCACATTCACAGGTCCTACTCCTCATGGGAGACTTTAACCACACTTGTATCTGCTGGAAGGACACGACAGTAAGGTACATGCAACCTAAGAGGTTTCTGGTTGCTTTACCTGCAAAGACTATGAGATGGGTGGAGTTCAGGATCATGAAAGAAGGGAGAAGACAAATAGCAGGATCACGGCCCTGGACTTCCAGAGAACAGGCTTTGGCCTGTTGAGGGATCTGCTAGGAATGAGCTACAGCCCTGGTGAGAGGAGGAGTCCAGGAGATTAAGTTGATTTCCAGGGATCACCTCCTCCAAGCTCAAACACAGTGCATGCCCACAAAGGGGAAATCAAGTAGATGTTGCAGAAGACCTGCCTGGATGAAGAAAGAACTGCTCATAAAGCTCAAATATGAAATGGAAGCACACAAAAGGTGAAGGCAGGAGCAAGTGACTCTGGTAACATATAGAGACACTGCCTGAGCATGCAGGAAAGGGGTTAGGAAAGCAAAGCCCATCTGCGGTTGAATCTGGTGAGGGCTGTGTAGGGCAACAGGAAAAACTTCTACAGGTACATGAGCAGTGAAAGGAAGACTAGTGAAAATACAACTCTGCTGCTGAATGAGTCAGAAGGCCTGAGGACAGAGGACAGGGAAAACATCAATCTTCTTGATGTTTTTTTGTCTTGCTTTTTACTAGTAAGATTGGCCTTCAGGTAACCCAGGACTCTCAAAACAGAGGGGCAGTCTGAATCAAAGAGCACTTACTCTCAGTGGAGGAGGTTTAGTCCAAGAGCATGCTGGGCAGCATTGAGAAGTGTGCTATGAGTTTGTCAAGGGAAGTGATCCTTTCCCTCTACTCAGCCCTAGTGAAAGCATATCTGGAGTGTTGTGTCATGTTCTGGGCTCTCCACTACAAGAAAGACACGGCCATTCTTGAATAAGTGCAGTAAAGTCCTGCCACTGGAGTATGTTGGCAACTGGCCTAGCACGTATTATTTGAGGAAAAAGAAAGGGAAAAAAGCAGTACCAAGAGTTTAATGAAATTCGATTCTTCTCAGTCTTACAAATTCCCTTAAAATATATTTCATTTTTCGAGTTACTTAGCATACAAAATTACAAACCAAGTCATTTTTGTGAAGAAACATTGGACTGGTATTCAATTCAGGAGCAGCTGATAGTCAGCATTTGTCTTCATAGCTTAAGCTGTTGGTATCATGACTACAAAGAATGCTACAATTCCTTGTGGGAGATGTCAAATCTTTAATATCTTTTAAGCTTTTACTTTTATGTCCCAAATATATATTGTTTCCTACTAACACAGACATGGAGATCTGATTCCTTTCATTTATGCTTGGGCATGAAAGTGACTATATTCTTCACTTTTATAATACTAGGTAAGTTGTTTCAGTGTCTACTGAAACAAGGCTTCTGAAATGGAGGTAAGCCTTCTTTTTCTTATTATTTTAATTTTCTCCAGGAAGAGATTGAAATAAATGAAAAATTAATTTGTGCAGCATGATAAGGCAATTCAAACGTAAGAACTGCAGTCAGGCCTTGCAGACCAGATGGCTTTTAATTTTCTGGCAATGATGTTAATTGGAAGTCAGGATGTAAACTTCTTTTTTAATCAACTTTAGCCAACCGAGATTTTTTTCTAATCATATAAACAGCTGCACGCTGGAAGCATCTTAGCATCAGTATTACATTGTACAGTACACATTAGCCAAGACAGGTAAAACTATAAACAACAATAATTTTAAGTAAATTTGTAGAGTACTGTCAACTACTTTATAGACTCTAAAAATGAAAGTCTGGGTTTTTATGAATGTCTTACTTCTTCCCTTTCCGTTTCTGCAATAAAATTTCTAAAAAACACCCCAAAATAAACTTGACATTTATTTAGTCACTAAAAAGTTATGTTCCTGGTTGTGCCAGTTTGCTAGCTCGAGTTAAACCATGATACTGGTTCACCATAAAAATTAAAAGCCTCAGTTCCCTAACATAAAACAAATAGGTAAGAATTTCATAACTTTCTCTTTTCAGTACACTTTTAACAGGGTATATATAGAGAACCTTAATTGTGTTAGCAGGCTAGTGATTTCACTATTATCCTTTTCAAACTGAAGAAACAGTAGAAGATACATCTTGCAGTAAAAATTATGTTGTAATATCAAATCAGGAATTAATTATAAGACAAAGCAAAACTACAAGGGTATTTCAAACTAGAAATAGGTTTTCACATTTGCCATAATAGTCATAATTCCAGAAGTTATTAATTGAAATAAAGAAATGGAAGAACTATTATCTAGCTTTGCTTTACTCCTTTTTTTTCTTCCTGGAAAGCTTGGGGAAACAGAAAAATATTCTAGATTGCCTGTTTGGATTACCTTATTTGACAAACTTTGCACACACAGGAATTAACATAATATGGGACAAATATTTGTCATGCTTGCAAAAATGATCAATATCATTTCATAGACTGTCCTGAGCTGGAAGTGACACACAAAGATCATCAAGTCCAACTCCTGTCCCTGCGTATGACAACTCCACAATTCACACCATGTGTCTGAAGGTGTTGTCCAGTCTATTCTTGAATACTGTCAGGCTTGGAGCTATGACTGCCTCCCTGGGGAGCTTCTTTCAGTGCTCCACCACCCTCTGGGTGAAGAACCCTTTCCTAATATCCAACCTAAACCTCCTGTGGCACATCTTCCTGCCCTTCCCTCAGGTTCTGTCACTGGTCGCCAAAGAGAAGAAACCAGCACTTCCCCCTCCTCCTCCCCTTGTAAGGAAGCTGTAGACCTTGGTGAGGTCTCCTCTTAGTCTCGTCTTCTCCAGGCTGAACAAACCAAGTGATTTTAGCTGTTCCTCATACAGTTTCGCCTCCAAACCCTTCACCAACTTCATAGTCCTCTTCTGGACACTCTCCAGTAGCTGTCTTTTTATATTGTGGGACTCAGAACTGCACCCAGTGCTCCAGCTGAGGCCGCACCAGTGCAGAGCAGAACGGGACAATCACCTCCCTGCCCGGCTGGCAATGCTGTGCTTTATGCACCCCAGGACATGGGTGGCCCTCTTGGCTGCCAGGGCACACTGTTGGCTCGTGTTCAACTTGCTGTCAGTCAGAACCCCCAGATCCCTCTGTGCAGAGCTGTTTTCTAGCCTCTCATTCCCCAGTCTGTATGTACAGTCAGGGTTGCCGTGTCCCAGGTGCCAAATACAGCACTTGCCCTTGTTAAACTTCATGCAGTTGGCGAATGTTGAGTTCTCCAATTTGTCCAAATCCTTCTGCAGGGCCCCTCTGCCCTTTAGAGTGTCAATAGCTCCTCCTAATTTTATGCCATCAGCAAACTTACTAAGTAATCCCTCAAGTCCTGAGTCTAAGTAATTTATCAAGACATTGAAGAACACTGGCAATTTGATAATTTCAAATTTTCTTTTTGTCAGGAAATGTCAGGTCTTCTGTGATGTCGTTCTACATAACCCTGTATTATGATTAGAATATTATTCTAGCCAAGGCACATCATCAAAGACATTGACTGAACCTTGCAATTTTCTGCTTCAAGCTGTACTTCGTACAGGGGTCATGACACAAGTCAACTGCTGCTTTTTCTTTTTGATGACATTTTGAAATTATTTGGAGTGCAGATCAGTTTCTACCTATTGTATGAAATTAGTATTTTGCTTAGCGTTACTATATGCAGGAGTACTTTTATAATATTTTGTAGGATTTCCTCAAAACGGATCGCTGAAGAAAGATGTATTAACCAATCATCCTTTCAGAATAGTGACATAGTGTGCACACTGGCAAGAATATCAAACTAATCAAAGTCTGCTTGGGTAGAAAAGTTTTCTAGCACTTAATGAGACTAAGAAAGATTAAAGAACCTTTTTAAAGGTCAGTCACAAATATGCAGTCTTGTACAGGCCTGCCCAGTAACAAAAAAATTGTCAAGCAAAATATTTAAAATACACTTGCAAAACCCTAATTCATCCTCTGATTGTAGCCTAACCAAAGAACATAACACTAATAGTTTAAAAATTTTATTTTTAATATGTTTTTAAAATGTCTGAGCTTGTAATTGAATATTAAAATGGAAAGGTAAAATAATTCAAAACTTCTTAGCATCTTTCATGGATTTTTTTCATGCATTTTCTTTTTGAATTCTCAAGTAAAGGGTGCAACAGAAGGATTAGCAGTCCAGTGAAGCACTAACTTATTTGATTCTCAGTATCAATGAAGTAAGCAGTGCCATATTTGCTCTCTATGGATGCTGCATAAACTGTCGACAGGACCAATAAAAAAGCAAAACTTCTGAATATTTCAGGTAGTTTGTCTTTCTCTGCTGGACTAGAGGCATTAGAAAGCAACAGGGAAACCCCTGTGAATTGCATCGAGGGAGTTAGGTGAGTTCCTCTAAAAAGGAGATACAGCCGATAGCCCAGCTAAAGTGCCTCTGAACCGCCCAGCTGAAGTGCCTCAGCAGCCCCTGGCTCTCCTTGAGTGCTTAGAACTTCATCCCCTTTCCCCACTAAATCTAGTTTAAAGTTCTGTCCAGCCAGATTGTTGCCCAGGAAACTCTTGCCTCACTTGGTCAGTGGAGCCCCATCAGCTGTAAACAGGCCCAGTTTCTTAAAGGTATTCCCAAGACTGTAGAAGCTGAAACCTTGAGCATGGCACCAGCTATGCAGCCAGCCATTCACCTGTTCAACTGGCCTTTTTCTCAAACCCTCTTCTCTGACTGGAAGTATAGAGGAAAACACCACCTGTGGTCCCAATCCCTTTAATATTGTTCCAAGGGACATAAAATCTCTTTTGATGTTTCTGAGTCCTCTCACTGCAGCATCATCTGATCCTACTTGGAATAGTAGGAATGGGTGGTAGTTTGCAGGGTTTACCAGGCTTGGCAACTTCTCCATGACATCATGAATGGAAGCTCCCAGAAGGCAGCAAACTTCTCTAGAGATATTCTTTGTGTGACAAATAGGCACTTCAGTGCCCCTCAGCAAGAAGTTTCAAATAACTAATACTCTATGTTCATTTCTGGTGGCACTGGTTCTAATGTGGGTCAGTGGTTGGAGAAACTTTGCACCTCTGGCCTTTCCTGGGTCTTGCCCATTAATCCCTCTCTCATTTTTCTGCAGCCCCAGGGCATCATACCTGTTATCTGAGGGCTCTTGAGGGGGAAGGGGAAGACTCCTCCTCCTTTAGTCCGAAAAGGGCTTTATGCTGACACTAACACATTCTGAGCTAAGTTCTGCCAGGGGTAAATGCCCTCTCCAGAACTGAACTGTAGGACTTGATAAATCATTTACCAGTTTGCGATGAACAAGAAGAATAAGCCTAACTAGCTAATTATTTCCCAAAGCTCTACACTGTGTGATGAACCTCACAACCAGAACAGCAACATGTACTATGTAGCAGTACAGAATGATACATATCATTTATGTCCCCTCATTAAAGCCAATGGCAAAAGTTCCATCTCCTTTCAACCAAGTCAGAATTTTAAGCAAATACTAGCCCTAAATTAATTGTTTCTGTAAAACAGAAATTAATTGAAGTTACCTGATGTTCCAAAGGCAGAAGGCCAAAGATAAGAGAAATAAATTCCTGGCAGTTAGAAATTTCTCAGTCCTTGTATCTATTTGCCAGGAAGAGCAGTATACATGAGAGATTAGACTTTAAAACCTTTCTGCAGTTATTTATGTACGTGAGGGAAATGTCAGCATACAGAGTCAGTGTCCATGAACACTTCAGCAATCCTTTTAATAAAAAGTTTGGTTTATAGTCATGCACAGCAGTATAAATGGCATAAGTGTAAGACTTTGAATCATTTAGAGGATCTCCTGCCAATGTTAGGAACAGGCCATGGCTTCTCTGCATGTGGCATATCACGTTCACGAGAGAATCTCCCAGCCAAAAAAGGTATGATGAACAATCTATACATACTTATAATTTCATCTTCTGAATTAATTCTGGTTGTTCATAGCTACAACGATTTACTGGAATAACTTTTTTTTAAAAAATGGAGGATTTCCTCTGTAATATTCTATGCTATGGGGATTTACAGTGCAACAGAGTCCAGGCACAGGCTTCAGCCTACTGCAAATATTTCAGCAAGGAGTTTAATTTGCTTTTTTTCAAATTTTGTAATGCTCAAGACAGACTATTCTGCTTCATTAGGAAGGAATCAAATTTCAGTGAGCGCACATCTTTTAAATATGCTATAACTTGATTTTTTTTTACTTAGTATTCTTACCATTGGAGAAATGCTCTTTATTCAAAAGTTCTGTCTTTAGCAGGCTATGGACAATGCATATTGGATTAACAATTCTAAACTTACCTTAGTACAACAATTCTCTACAGATACATTCCATTATCATATTCTGTATGATAGCATTATCTTAGGAATTAGCACTTCATGGTAAACAAAGTAATAATAATAATACTGCTATCCAAACAGCTATGGTGTTGTGGTGGGCTGACCATGGCTGGTTGACAGGTGCCCACCCAGCTGCTCTCTCACTTTTCCTCAACAAGGCAGAAGGAGAAAATTACAAGAAGAAACTCAAATCAATATAAAGGTAAGGAGGTCGCTTACCAAATATCATGATGGGCTAAACACACTTAACTTGGGGAAAATTGGACCACTCTCCATCATCTTTGCCGAGTCTTGGGAAACGGGAGAGGTGCCTGAGGACTGGAGGAAAGCAAATGTCACTCTGGTCTTCAAAAAGGGCATGAAGGAGGACCCGGGCAACTATAGACCGGTCAGCCTCACCTCCATCCCTGGGAAAGTGATGGAACACCTTATCCTTGGTGCCATCTTAAGACATATCAAGGATAAGAGGGTCATCAGGGGCACTCAACATGGCTTCACCAAGGGGAAGTCGTGCTTGACCAACCTCATAGCCTTTATGAAGACATAACAGGGTGGATTGACGATGGCAGAGCGGTGGATGTGGTCTACCTTGACTTCAGTAAAGCATTTGACACAGTCTCCCACAGCATCCTCACGGCTAAACTGAAGAAGTGTGGACTGGACGATCAAGTAGTGAGGTGGACTGCGAACTGGCTGAAGGAGAGAAGCCAGAGAGTTGTGGTCAATGGGGTGGAGTCTAGTTGGAGGCCTGTATCTAGTGGAGTGCCTCAAGGGTCAGTTCTGGGACCAGTATTATTCAATATATTCATCAATGACTTGGATGAGGGAATTGAGTGTACTATCAGCAAGTTTGCTGATGACACCAAGCTGGGAGGAGTGGTTGACACGCCAGAAGGCTGTGCTGCCATCCAACGAGATCTGGACAGGCTGAAGTGTTGGGCGGGGAAAAATGTAATGAAATATAACAAGGGAAAATGTAGAGTCTTACATCTGGGCGGGAACAACCCCAGGTTCCAGTATAGGTCGGGGAATAACCTATTAGAGAGCAGTGTAGGGGAAAGGAACCTGGGGGTCCTGGTGGACAGCAGGATGACCATGAGCCAGCACTGTGCCCTTGCGGCCAGGAAGGCCAATGGCATCCTGGAGTGTATTAGAAGGGGGGTGGTTAGTAGGTCGAGAGAGGTTCTCCTTCCCCTCTACTCTGCCCTGGTGAGACCTCATCTGGAATATTGTGTCCAATTCTGGGCCCCTCAGTTCAAGAAGGACAGGGAACTGCTGGAGAGAGTCCAGCACAGGGCCACGAAGATGATGAAGGGAGTGGAGCATCTCCCTTATTTGGAAAGGCTGAGGGAGCTGGGTCTCTTTAGCTTGGAGAGGAGGAGACTGAGGGGTGACCTCATCAATGTTTATAAATATATAAAGGATGGGTGTCATGAGGATGGAGCAAGGCTCTTCTCGGTGACAACCAACAGTAAGACAAGGGGTAATGGGTTCAAGCTGGAACACAAGAGGTTCCACTTAAATTTGAGAAGAAACTTCTTCTCAGTGAGGGTGATGAAACACTGGAACAGGCTGCCCAGGGAGGTTGTGGATTCTCCTTCTCTGGAGACATTCAAAACCCGCCTGGACACCTCTCTGTGTAACCTCATCTAGGTGTTTCTGCTCCAGCAGGGGGATTAGACTAGATGATCTTTTGAGGTCCCTTCCAATCCCTAACACTCTGTGATTCTGTGATTCTGTGAAAATTAATTTAATTTATTGTCAATTAAAAAGAATTGGATAATGAGAAACAAAGAAAATTTAAAACAACATCTTCCTCCACTCCCATTCTTTTCCCAGGGTAAACTTCACTCCTTCATCCCTAATTCCTCTTCCTCCTACTCCAACCCAAGAGGAGATGAAAAATGGGGGCTGTGGTCAGTTCTTAACAGCTTCTCTGTGCCACTTCTTCCTCCTCACACTTTTCTACTGCTCCAGGATTGGCTGGACTTCCCACGGGTTGCAGTACTTCACGTTGAAGACAGGCTGAGAAAGTTGGTCTTATTCAGCCTGGAGAAGAGAATGCTCCAGGGATACCTTACAGCAGCCTTCCAGTACCTAAAGGGGGCCTACAAGAAAGCTGGAGAGGGGCCTTTTGCAAGGGCATGTAGTGATAAGTAATGGTTTTAAATGGAAAGAGGGTAGATTTAGATTAGATATAAGGAAGAAATACTTCACTATGAGGCTGGTGAGGCACTGAAACAGGTTGCCCAGAGAAGCTGTAGATGCACCATCCAAGGAAGTGTTCAGGACCACATTGGATGAGGCTTTGAGCAACCTGGTCTAGTGGAAGGTGTCCCTGCTCATGGCAGGAGGATTGGAACTAGATTGTCCTTAAGGTCCCTTCTAACCCCAACCATTCTATGATTCTATGAAAGGTGTTTATTCGTACCAGCAGGAGCATGCTGGGTGACTGGAATCTAGTTTTACAATATGCTCTGTATAGTCAAAGTCTAGAGCTACTCTTAATAAAAATCAGAAATGTATTCTAAAAGGACAGTTAAATAAATTTCTGCTAATCCAAATTATGCTGTTCTTATTATTTTCATAAACTGCTGTTTTTCTGTGACTGTATTCAAATTTTATGCCTCATAAAATCATTCTTGGTGAGAAGTTCCTAATCCAGTCATGAGCAATGAGATGACGAAGTTCAATGACGATACTAGGTCACAATAGTAAAAGTAATGGCTAACTGTGAAGAACTATAGAACACAAACACAGGACTGAGTGATCAGCCAATAAAACAGCAGTTGAAATTTAGTATATAAAAATGTGAAGTAATCCACATGAAAAAGAATTCTAACTTTACATATAAATCAAGACCTCTGAACATACCATTACCACTCAGGAGACTGTGGAGTTAAGACTACATGGAAACATAACCTCATTGCTCAGTAATGGTTAAAAAACCCCAGATGTTTGGCATTATTAGGAAAGAAATAGGAAACAAAACAGAGCACATCATGGTATCACTGTGTAAATGTTCAGGCATATCTTGAAACACTGCATGTACTTCTGGTCTACCCCCATTTCAAAAAGAAATTTCTAGACTTCAGAGAGGTTCAGAGGTCACCAACAGCGGTGCTTAAATATATGAAAAAGCTTCTTTGCAAAGAGTTGATAAATAAAAATAATAACCACATCGAGAAGCAGCAGGAAGGGATAGATTACACTGATGCAACAATCATTTGAGTTTGGGAAGAACCTCTGATTGTGTCTATTCCAACCTTCTGTTTAAAGAGAGGTCAATATTGAATTCAGACTAACATCCTCAGAGGTTTGGCCAGTTAGGTCATGTTGGGTCATTCCCCAAAGATGGAAACTGGACACCTCCTCTGTGCAATTTGCCAATGCTAAGTTGGTCTTCACTAAAAATTGCTTTTTTCACATACAATCAAAACATCCACTCTTTCCATTGAAAGCCACTGAACCAGTTTGTCTTTAGCAATATCTTTAGTCTCAAAAAAAAAAATTACAGAGAGAAGTCATCAAATGAAGATGGCAGGAGTAGGATTTAAAACAGAAAAAGGAACAAGAGTCTCCACACAGATGGCTGAATTGAGGAACTCTTGCAGATTATTAAATTTTGTGTGGGTTCAAGAAAAGACTTAGCATATCCATTCACAGAAGAGTAATTCACTGAAGCTTCCTAATGAATGCTTAGGAGATACGATACTTGGCTATATGAACACTTGTTCTCACCTGACACACCTATTCTTACATTAATACTCTTTTAGCTAACAGTTTCTGGTAACGCATACCCAGCATTGATGGGAAAAATATACTCCAATTTTTCTGGTGAGTTTTTCTCCTTATTAATTCTATGTAATGATAGCCCATCTCTCTACCCAGAGCTTGTTTACACAATGTGTATCAAAAAAAGTTCTTCACAGTTTTAAACATCATGATTCTAGAATCTACCTCTGATATACCCACCTATGCTGGCTAGAGACTCAAAGCTTCAGCTCTGCAGGCAAGTGAGGATTTGTCAAAAATACCATCAAGGCTCATGAGGCATTAAAATAATGGTTCTAATGGGCACAAACCTCTTCCATAAGTGCTAGCCCTCATGCTGTTATGTAAGCTGAATTTAGTAATCTTGAACACTAGGGATTAATGTTACTTGCTACATTCAGACAAAGTGCTCCTAAAACCTCCCCCAAGCACCTCCACTAGTGCACTTCATGACTATCTGCAGCAATACATCACTTATTTGGTACTAAACTTCTCCCAGCTATATTCTGCTGATCATTAAAAATTGTCCCATATGTCCTGTCTCCTACTGTGCGTCAGCTGACTCCAGAGTCTAAAGTCATGCAATTTAAGCCATATTGCTTGGAACAGGGAGAGAACAAGGATAAATCCCCCAAACAAACAAAACAACAGAACAAGACCAAAGAACTGAAGACAACAATTCTCTATCTCAGAGAAATTTAGCTTCCTGTATGAGTTACTAACAAGCAACATACTTTGAAGTTAAAAGTTGCAAGTTAAAATATTTTAATATGAAAAATCAAGACCCAAACTATTAATGTACCATAGTGTTTTGTAAGCAACATGTCTGCTTTATGATGGATGCAATTAATGTTGTTATTTTATTTTAGATTATAAATCCTGAAGGCTTAATCAAATGTGGAAAACATAGCAAGAAAATAGTAGAGACATAAGAAAAGACAAATCTGGAGAAACATTTGTAGCTAGGGAGAAATTACTATATTTTGTAGAGTCTATGAATGATATGTAATTCCCACAGCGGTTATATTTACTGAGCTGGCCATTGAGATTTTTAATTTAAGGAGTATAAAAAGCTACCTGAATTAATTTCAAATTAGGATCAATATCCTTTTCATAATATGTTTTATTTTTGTCAACTAAAAGAAATTTTAGAAGTTGCTGACCCAAGATTTAGTTCAAATATGGGAATATAGTTATATGGAAAAGGGAGTGTCAAAGAGGAAAGAAAGGAACAAAAATACTCAGGTCAGAGCCAAAAGATACAAAGTATCTGTATAACCTGGGAGTTTGTTTAGTTTTGTTTGATTTTTTGGGGAGGTGGGGCTTTTGTTCTCATTTCTATCCTGAGTGCTGGAAAATGTTGAATAAATGAGTAGACAGAAAAGTGAGAAATCTGTCAGAGGTAAAAACACACTAGATAATAAATCCTTTTCCCTGAAGAGAAGGATTTTATTACAGTGCCCTGCTTTCACTTGATTGAAAGGTATGCCAAAAATGTCTTTTTTAAAATAGGGAAGAGACATATCTTCTAATTTCACCAAAGATTTTGCCCAGACTACCTTCCAATACTACAGACAATGCAGTCTAAGAGCTTCACAAAATCTTCCATTGCATCAGTCATTGCTATATTTCAGGTCAAACACTACTGAAAAGACTTGACATATAAAACATAACACAAAACCCAGCAGAGGACATAAATCCTATATTCGGAGTCAAGTCCAGATTCCAAAGGTGAATCACCAAATTTCATTAGAAGCAAAACTGAGTATCCTAAAAATCAAAGTATATACACGTGTTTATTCCCCTCATAAACTGTATTCTTAGTTCAAATTTAACCAATTAAGACTTTTTCTACAGAATGATGACACAATCTCACATTGTTTTTCTAGTTTCAAGATACTCTCTGCCCAAAGGGCTGATTGTATTAGAAAACCTGCACAGAATGATATAAAAGCAAACATACTTGGCAAATACAGTTTTCACCACAGTATTTAAAATCTAAATGTGCAGACTTGCTGGAAAATTAAGTGTTCAAGTAGGCAAAAAAATAATCCAATCTTATCTTAACATAATTTATTTTTATCTTCTTCCCCTTCTCATTAGCTTCACAACCACTTGAAAATAAAGCAGAGTGCAAAGAGTCTATGTCAAGAAGTAGAAAAGAAAGAACAACAGAATTTCCTAACACAGAATTGAGGAGCAAGTTGTGGATATTCATTGTCTGAATTTAGGAATGTGACTTAAATCAGGAACCTAGATTCCTTACCTATTCAGCAGACAAAAGGGCACACTCACTCCCATCTTAGATAGTCTGAATTTCCCTGGCGATCCCCCACTCAGCAGGAAACACAAACTCCTGACCTGGGAATCTGAACAGAGTACCTCTGGTATGTCTGCTAGTGACACCCTTCACATTCCAAAAGTAACTGCATTCCAAGCAACTCTGCTTGGATGCCTAATAGTTCTGCCTTCATTACATATTTTTTGATTCATGGTGATACCTAAAATCAGCAATTATTAATAAAATAAGTTAATAAGAATAAGGGTCATAGATTTTAGGCACTTACTAAATTAATAAGAATAAGGTTCACAGAGGTTAGGTTTTAGGCACTTATTAGGCATTAAGTCACAAGAATGGTATTTGTTAAGATAAGCAGGAGAAGGTTAGGAGACAATGCCCATGCTCTCAGAAGATAAGGTGGCAACACCAGCGCAAGGATCGGTTCATACTTCATACTGTTTTGGTTTTGGTTACAAGCCAAATAACAAAGGAATGTAATGCATAGGCAAAGGATTTATTGGAAATGTAATGAATATATATGATCTGTGTGGATAATAACCTGTGTCTGGGAATTGTTCGGGGTCCTCACTAGGCGGAGCTATCCCCTGAGGCACCTGAGTGACCCACGTCAATCATTAAATGGGGTGCTTGCTTTTAAAACATCAAACCCTGGATTTAGAAGTTTCTTCAATTAGCCAATTTTACAGTATCAATGGGAGCAATAAACAAAACTCCACCATTTAGATAAATCACTTCAACAGAAATAGCACCTAGTTTGCCAGGTTGTCAAATGAAACTAGATTAGACAACTTATGAACTGCATATCTTATACATTTGGAATGCCTAATCCAGTAACAGAACCACAAATTAGAAAAGGCTTCTCAATTTTATCTTACTGTTAAGGATTCTGTTAATCTTGTTCCATGATCAAATTAAGCCTTCTACTACCACTACAGCCATATAATATAATTCCTCTCACAAAGTAACCAAAATCCATTATTCCAACTCACCTAGCTGGAAGTCTGCTATGAAATCTCGCTTCCCTGACACTCATCTTGTATTCAGCCTAAATTTATTCCTGGCCACTCCATTCTTCTTTTTTTTGTACTCATACTTCCTTCAGTTATCTTAATCCTTCCTGGTTCCCAGACTTTAAAAGTGATAGCAATGGAGAAATAATCTCTTTAAGAGGATTCAACAGCATGACATCATATTATTCATCCACATTATATCTCTCACAGTATGGGTAAACCTTTCTCAAATTTGAGTAATGAGAAATGTATACTATATTCCACCTGGATGGTTTTGCATTGTACAAGACAACAGTATTCATTTCACTACTGGAAATAGTCTGCCTTATGCATTCTAAAATGCTATTTTTCTTTTTCACAGTAACCTTACATTGTTAACTGTAAGTCAATCTATGATCTGCTAAAAGACTGAGGTTTGTCTTGTCTTCTGTATTTTAAAGTTGATAAGTCTCCAATATATATCAGATATATTTAAGTCCTTTATGTGACTGACTTTTTATTTCAAGCTATTAAATTTATTCCTACTTTAGCTGGTCCACTAGGCTACTAAAGTCTTCCCAGGAGATAATCAATAGTCTTCCATTTATCGGTGATGCCCCATGACTTGAAATAAATCAGGTCAACCAAACCACAAAAGAAATCTTTGTGTAGCCTCTCACCAACCTTATAGTTGTCACTCCAATAGAACCTGCTGCCTGTCCTTTAGATAATTCTTTGTCCAACTTGCAGTTCTTAATCTGATCACTGCCTTCTCAACACTAATCAACATATAGGGGACATCATATCAAATGTTTCAGTAAAGTCTGATTAGATTAAGGCTGTTGTATTTTCTTCTCTAGAAAACAAAACAGGGAAGAAAGAGAACAGCTTAGTCAGAGCACTCTATTGCAAAGCAGTGATGCATTTTAATGTTATATTATTTAAACTCCATTTTTTTTTCTCCTCTAAAACATGTTCAGTGAACTGTCAGACACCATACTGCACCCACCCTGTCATTTACAGGAAGACAGTAATAACCTCTTTAAAAACAATAATATATCATAAGGGGAAAACTTTGAGGCACAACAAACAAAACTTTCTTTTATTTACTTATTTATTGAACAAAAAATGCACATTGGACAGATCTGTTTGGCAGACACGACAAGGAAGCAGAACATGACAGGAAAGTAGGGGCATGACTTTGCCTTTTTATACATTTTAACATTTCTTAATTATTCTGTAGGAATTTTATTCTAAAATAATATTTTCATTCACTATATAAAATGTAATGATTTTACCTACTCAGCAGTATTCGTCATAATTTAACATTTTTCTCATTCAGCTGAAACCTTAATTTTTTATTGCAATAAAAACGTTAATAAAAGCACATCTTTCTGATTCAGATATTTAATGACCTATACACAAAGTTTAGATTCAACTTTTAAAAATGTATGTATTTTCATTGGTTTTTGTACAGCTCACATGACTGGAATGTGTTCATGGATGGCTATGCCCTTCTCAGGAAAGACAGGGCAGAAAGGTGAGGTGGTGGAGTTGTTCTTTATGTGAGAGAGCAACTACAGTGTATTGAGTACTGGCTAGGAGTGGATGAGGAGCAAGTTGGGAGTCCGTGGGTGAGAACCAAGGGGCAGGCTGGCAGGGGTGATACTGTTGTGGGTGTCTATTACAGGCCACCAGATTAGGATGAAGAAGCTGATGAGGCCTTCTACAGGCAGCTGAGAGCAGCCTCACAGTTACAGGGCCTGGTTGTCATGGTGGATTTTAACTACTCTGATGTTTGCTGGAAGGACTACTCAGCCAGCCATCCACAGTCCAGGAGGTTCCTCCAGTGCATTGATGATAACTTCCTGATGCAAATGGTGGATGAGCCAACTTGGAGAGAAGCGCTGCTGGATCTCATTCTCACTAACAAGAAGGGTCTGGCTGAAGCAGTAAAGGTTGAGGGCTGCCTTGGCTGCAGCGACCATGAGATGGTGGAGTTCAGGATCTCATGTGGCAGGAGCAGAATAGCAAGCAGAATTGCAACCCTGGACTTCAGTAGGGGGGACTTTCAAGCAATTGCTAGGGGAAATCCCACGGAAAAGGGTACTTGAAGGTAAAGGGGCCCAAAATAGTTGGTTAAGGACTGCAGCTGCCAAGCTCAGGATCAGAGCATCCCAACAGGTAGGAAGTTAATAAAGGGAGCCAGGAGACTTGCATAGTTAAATGGGGAACTGCTGGGCAAACTCAAGTGAAAGAGGAGAGTCTACGGACCATGGAAGGAGAGGCTGGCCACTTGGGAAGAATATAAGGCTGTTGTCAAAGGATGTAGGGAGGCAACTAGGAAAGCTAAGGCCTCCTTAGAATTAAACCTGGTGAGAGGGGTCAAGGGCAACAGAAAGACCTTCTTCAAATACATGGCAGATAAAACTAACACCAGATGCAATGTAGGCCCATTGGTGAATGAGGTGGGTGCCCTGGTGACAGAAGATGCAGAGAAGGCAGAGTTACTGAATGCCTTCTTTGTCTCTGTCTACTCTGCCGGAGGCTGTCCTGAGGAGCCCCGTACCCCTGAAGCCCCAGAGGAAGGCAGGACAATGGAGGAGTTTGCCTTAGTTGATGAGGACTGGGTTAGGGACCAATTAAGCAATCTGGACAACTATAAATCCATGGGTCCTGACAGGATGCTCCTGCAGGTGCGGAGGGAGCTGGCTGATGTCACTGCTAGGCCACCCTCCATCATCTTTGCTAAGTTGTGGGGAGCAGGAGAGGTGCCTGAGGACTGGAGGAAAGCAAGTGTCACTCCAGTCTTCAAAAAGGGCAAGAAGGAGGACCCGGGTAACTATAGATTGGTCAGCCTCACCTCCATCTATGGAAAGGTGATGAAACAACTTATCTTTCGCACTATCTCAGGGCATATTAACGATAAGAGGATCATTAGAGGCAGTCAGCATGGTTTCACCAAGGGGAAGTCATGCTTAACCAACCTCATGGCCTTTTATGAGGACATAACCAGGTGGAGAGATGATGGTAAGGCAGTAGAGGTGGTCTACCTTGATTTCAGTAAAGCGTTTGACACAGTCTCCCACAGCATCCTTGCAGCTAAACTGAGGAAGTGTGGATTGGACGATTGGGTAGTGAGGTGGACTGTGAACTCGCTGAAGGAAAGAAGCCAGAGAGTTGTGGTCAATGGGGTGGAGTCTAGTTGGAGGCCTGTATCTAGTGGAGTCCCTTAAGGGTCGGTACTGGGACCAGTATTATTCAATATATTCATCAATGACTTGGATGAGGGAGTAGAGTGCACTGTCAGCAAGTTTGCTGATGACACCAAATTGGGAGGAGTGGCTGACACTCCAGAAGGCTGTGCTGCCATCCAGCAAGACCTGGACAGGCTGGACAGTTGGGCGGGGGAAAATTTAATGAAGTATAACAAGGGCAAGTGTAGAGTCTTACATCTGGGCGGGAACAACTCCAGGTACCAGTATAAGTTGGGGAATGATCTGTTGGAGAGCAGTGTAGGGGAAAAGGACCCAGGGATCCTGGTGAACAGCAGGATGACCATGAGCCAGCACTGTGCCCTTGTGGCCAAGAAGGCCAATGGCATCCTGGAGTATATTAGAAGGGGGGTGGTTATTGGGTTGAGAGAGGTTCTCCTCCCCCTCTACTCTGCCCTGGTGAGACCGCATCTGGAATATTGTGTCCAGTTCTGGGCTCCTCAGTTCAAGAAGGACAGGGAACTGCTGGAGAGAGTCCAGCGCAGAGCCACGAAGATGATGAAGTGAATGGAGGATCTCCCTTATTTGGAAAGGCTGAGGGAGCTGGATCTCTTTAGCTTGGAGGAGAGGAGAGGAGACTGCGGGGTGACCTCATTAACGTTTATAAATACATAAAGGGTGAGTGTCACGAGGATGGAGCCAGGCTCTTCTCAGTGACAATCAACGATAGGACAAGAGGCGATGTGTGCAAACTGGAACATAGCAAGTTCCACTCAAATATGAGAAGAAACTTCTTCACAGTGAAGTTGACAGAACACTGGAACAGGCTGCCCAGAGAGGCTGTGGAGTCTCCTTCTCTGGAGACATTCAAAACCTGCCTGGACGTGTTCCTGCGTAACCTGATCTAGGTGTTCGTGCTCCGGCAGGGGGATTGAACTAGATTATCTTTCAAGGTCCATTTCAATTCCTAGCATTGTGTGATTCTATGATTCTGTGAGATGTCAGTACATTATAGCACCCTTTGTATGCTGCTGCTACTACCCTATTTCCCTGAAAATAAGGCCTACCCTGAAAATAAGCCCTAACATGATTTTTAATGATTTTTGAGGATGCTTGAAATATAATCCCTACTCCGAAAATAAAACCTAGTTACAGTTCATTAAAAAAACCAAAAGGTCAATTTAAATAGTGTCTAGGCAGCTATACATGTAAAAAAGTAAGCAACTTTTGGAGCAAAAATTAATATAAGACCCTGTCTTATTTTCGGGGAAACACGGTATGCACCTTCCCTATTTCAGCATGTTTGAATTCAAAGTTAACCTGAAAATTTCTAGGTTTATCTCAAATCTGATAATTTGTAATTAGAGCTCCTTAGGAATTCAGTTCACCTCAAATCAGTAATATATGCATTCCATATGAACCCAATTTAGATATCGCTTTGTAGGAAGTTTTATATTATGTTACCTGTATAATCTGACAATTGTACACATCAACAACAGCCAGTTTCTACTCTGATATAAATAGATTGTGTTTTAAATATAATTTGCTTTCAAGTTGCGGTATACATGTACCAACAACTATACATATAATAAATAGATTAGACATATGTATTTTCCATTTTCAGCACTCACTGGTGTTCTCTAATTTCTTATAAACACTTGACTGTGCTTTGGAGAAGGCAGACCAAGAGAACAGATCATATTACCCCACAAATTTCAAGTAGTGAGGTTTTAAACTGAGTGTTTCTCAAATTTCAGTTGGACAAAAAGGCCTCAGCTATCTGACAGTTTTAAGTGAAATGTTTTAACTGAATGCCACTGGCCAGTCTAAGCCTTATACTGACTTAAAGAGTAATATACAGTTTTAATTGGAGTATGGCCACTTTCCAAAGTGTTCTTTTGATTGAAAGGTATGTCAGTGGACTTCTAAATCGCAAATTTGAGCCACATTAATAGATTTTCTAGGGAAGCCTTCTTTAGACCTATACAGATTCATACCAATGAGGCAGAAGAGTAAGAATCAAGAGTTAACTAAAGGTTAACTAAAGTTAAATTAAACTATCTCATAATAGTATTTGTATAATAAAAGTATTATAACACAAGCATATAATCAACTAGAGTATATGCAGCAGGCTTAAATCCATGCTCTTTGATGAGTAATGTAGCAACAGTGAATAAATAGTCAGAATCAAACTACAAATTAAACCTCTTTCATAAGCTTTAGTAAGCTTTTGCAAACCACACTAGGTCCAAGAGTTACAGACTCTGAATTTCTGACAGAAGCAATAATATCCTTATGCTTTGCAGCCCAGCAGTGAAAGAGGGGAGACTGGTAGTCCCATCTATTCAGCCTAGTGTAGGTTTTATAAAAATCTAACCATTGCTGCTCATGGTTATCTCGTAGACAACTGTAATTGTACCTCTCAACTGATGAATATTCTTTTCTATCATTTTTAAGACTTCTATAAACACAGATACACACCACTTTTCCATTTGTCTTATCTGAAAGTAGCTCACCATTTCCAGATTATTTTCCAGCTATTTTATACTTCTGAATCTTAATAAAAAAAAAAAGAAGAAAGCTGAAATGTTTTTTTCACCATATGCCACAGTGAAAAGGGGAACATTTTCCTCCACTTCCGAAGTTCACATTAATTAAATAATGAAACAAATAAAAAGAAAACACAGCTAAATGTCAACTGTTTTCATTTGCATGATGGTTAAAGTGCCCTCCTGTGTCAACATAAGGCCTCGATTATTTTCAGACTGCATTACCTGTCATCTTTAATAAAAGCTGATCAAGCAGAGAGAGTTGCAGCATGTGCTGAATTTGGCAATGGCGTACCAGCCTTTTATCCTAAGGCTTGCAAAAGTGCAGGGCACAAGGAAAGTCTGTTCCAAAACCAAATTTTCTTTTCTGCAGATATTGAAAAACTTAAAGATGGAAAATGCTCTCCAAAGAGGACAGAATTGGGGTCATGCTGTTGCCACTATCATCCTAGATTCTTCTTCTTTGGAAAAAGAAGATAAATTGAGACCTGAATTCTGGGATCATAGCTGCTCATTTTGTACATGTTTAAATTCAGTATCCCTTTATTTCAAAGCAGCAAACAGAATTTACTCTAAGCATCTTCAACAAAACTTCCGTAAGCCATTTCCTTCCAAAAAGATAAAATTGATGGATTTAATTTGTTTCCCCCTAATATGATCTGAATAAAAATGCTGTTATGATACCAAAAGAAAAGCCTCTTCACCTAGATCATGGAATCACTTCAAATCCTAGACATTCCCCTCACTGCTTTCCACACTTCATTATGCCACAAATCTCATTAGTCATACATAGATCTTTGAACACAGAAGTATAATATTTAATAAATATAAGATTCTATGGCTGGTATCATTAAATTGCAACAGCATGAAAAAAAGATTGTGACTCTAGGCAGATGTATAGAGGTGCCTGTTGTTTACTTTCAACAGAATCCACACTCTTTGTGTCCGCTTATAAAATTTTCTGCAGCTCTTAAAGCACAAATTTAGCGCTTGAGCTCTGAATCTCCAGGAGCACTGAATGAGCACAGAGGAGCAGATTTTTGGCACATCATGGAGTTCTGTATAGTGACTACAACTCAACACATAGGCAGGAACACTTCATCACGCTGTGTTCACCTGAGAATCAGGCAATTAACTGCTAAGATGACATTTCTCACAGCCAATGAATAAAAGTGTTTACAAATATAATCCATTTTACATCCATTGAACCCATTTAGTACAATAACATTAAAAAAGTTATTTTTTCTAGAGATTTGTTATTTTAAAACCCATTTTTGAAAAAGATCAATGTACTGTGGAGAGAGGAGGGGGAGGAGGTGGATTGTTAACCATTCGGACAGGTTTGAGAGATAAAAATGTGAAAGTTCTAGACACAAATTTTTAGTGCCTTATTGGAGAGCTTGAAAAAAATTGCTCATCTCTGTCCATACAAGCATCGTCTATGTTGACAAAATTTTAACCTACTGTGAAACTGGCACTATACAAACTCAGTGCCATAACTAAAAATATTGTCCTTTTCCAAAACTTAAGACTTCTTTAGCAACAGTATGCAAGCTTCCAGAAATTAAACTCTTAGAAAATCTCATATATCAATTTATGCACAGTTTAAAATGTTAAGCCAAGGTTCTCTAAAAACATTAAATGGCAAGAGGAAGAATTCCACTTTTTTACTCCAGCAGAGGAATGCCGACAAAGAGTGTCAACTCCAGATGTCCTGTGATTATAAAGGATTTTTTTGTTATTTAGCGTGTTGTTTTCATATAATAACTTTTTTGGCAGTTTACTTTATATTTATGTTCCAATAAGAACTCCCAACTTTAAAACAAAAACAAAAACAAAAACAAAAACATTTTCCCCCACTCTTCTGTTTATCAAACTTTATATTAAGCCATGCATCTTACCTTTACCATCTTTGCTGAAGACACAGCTTCCTAGATTCTGTTCCAGTACTTTGAAAAACTTACACTTTTTAGTACTTCATGAATGAGATAAATTGTTAGAAATACAGTTCGTTTTTTGAGTCTTCGTCCTTCCCTGCTCCTGTTCCCTAATCCAGCCAACAAATTAAAGCCTTGTAGCCTTTGACTTCCAACTAAACAGCACACATCTTCAACCACATCTGCCACTGCTACTGTCCCATCCATAATTTCAGAGTTTCTCACACCCCTAATGAAAGGATGCTTACAATGTTATTTCTGTGTTGCCTTGGTGATGTCATTAATGTACTTTCGTTTCTATAGCATCCAGAAAGGAATTCTTACGTCAGAGCAGATTTGTTTTTTTAATAAAACTGGACATCTGTGATAGACTTCTGTATAAGGAAGAATACAAAAACATTGTTTTGCAGAGGTTTGTGTAAGGAAGTTTTTGTTAGCTATACCTCTGAGTTGCAACACCCAAATTTTCCCCTCTACCTCAACTCCTTCCCTTGATCATTTCCTCTCTGAAAGCACTTTTGTAACATATTGGTTTATTTTAAAGCCCCAGAAGGACTGGGGTGGGGTGGGGTGGTGCAGGGAGGCAAAGAGGGGGTAGATCATGGACAGAAAAAGGCAAAAGGCAGAAAGGAGTGCTAATGTTTAAAGCAGCTGCCAGTATCCTTGATGCACAGCCTTGCATACACACCAGTGTATTGGAATTAAGAGTGTGTTAGCAAATTGTTCACGCTACGATGCTTGAAGAGGCGCTATACCAGCATTCTTTCCCTTCCCGCCCTCCACTCCTATTCTCGGAAGTAAGGAGAGACTATTGAACAATCTGAAATAACCCCAGCAACATCTGTAGCTTTCATGTCTTCTTCAGACTTTTCAGAATTAACAAGATTCAAAGAATATGATGCTCATTCTCCTTGTAATACAACTGTGTTTTTCTTGGGAAAATATTGACCACGTGTCATTAACAGGACTACGGACCCTGGCTGAAGAGACAGTTTTGCTATATATCTGCTCTCAAAAATCCCCAAAGACATCACACAACCATTTTTAAAGTTAACTTGCACCAAGATTCTCCCCTTCTTATTGACTCATACATAAGGCTGATAGGGGAGAATATAAGACTTTGTGAACAACATTACCATCGATTTAGATATGGTCATCTGTTCTACATCTTTTCTTTAACTTCATGTTATCCTGCCATTTAGACTTCTTTGGCTGAGACTGCACTTGACTGAAAGTCAGCATGCAGGAATTTATTTTAGGTAGAACACAGCAATTAAAAAAAACCTAAACAACCAAAGGTAAAGGAAGGGAGACCATCCTTTTGGCTTCAACTTTATATCCATCCTACAAAAGTAGGTTGGGCATTCAATTGTACATCTTCTGTTTATCACAACTAGGCAGCAAGTAGGAAAATGGTATTTTTGCCCTTTTAGAATGAAGATTATGGGTTTATAAAACTTTATCATTCCCGGCAAAGACACCTGTGCAAAGCTGCATAGGGGTTTTCAAGGCTATGTAAAGTGTACCTTCTGTCACACGTTGCTCCCTTTCTTTTCTGTAATATGTCAACTAAGGTACCTTACCAGACCCTTGACAAAAGCAATAAATCAAGACCTTCAAGGTATATTGTAAAGCCAACAGACACTTTTCCTGAGGGAGTGGTTTTGTTCCAAAGGAAATAATATTATTCAGCTCTGTGAAAGTATTTTGGCATTCTTGACCGTATGATATTTACTTTACTGAACTATTAAATTTTTGTTTCTCCTCAGTGATACTGTGATGTATGAATTGTATCATATTTATTCTTTCAGTTTATGCATCACAGCTAGATTTCAATACTCTTGGAGCCAAAATAAAGTGCTCTTTCCCCAACTCACTACTTTTACTGTGGCTTCTTTATTACAAGTCTATTCATTTATTCAGCCTTAAAAAAAAAAATGGAGTTGGGGTTTTTTTGTTTCTTTGTTTGGTTTGGGTTTGGTTTGGTTTTTTAATTACTTTGCACTTATAATTTAGAGGGATTGCTCATTGAAAAACACAAGCAGAGGAGAGGTTAAAGTTAAAACAGAGCCACAAACAGAAACTAGAAGAGTAGAAAGAATTGTTCAGTGAGAAACAGAACAGGAACATATGGTTAACTAAAGGAAAAATGAACAGAGACTTAGTACTTGTGAACAGTAGGGAGAGGAAGGGGAAGGCATGATTAGGGAAGAAATATGAAATATATTTGTTACCTAATTTGCATCCCATTTTATCTTGACTATTCTGCTATCTGTTAAAGTCCCTTAGGCAGCAACTCAGCAAATGTCATTCTGGTCAGCACAAGCTAATTAACTAAGCTAATTAACTAACATATATTTAATTCTAATTAGATTGGGGTGGGCAGGGGGGAATCTAAGTTTCTCTTTCTCTTTTACATATGCACACACTTTTCTACAAATATAAAATCGTATATTTGAAGAAAATGTGTGAAGATTTAAGACATACTCAGCCACAGTTAGCATGTTGAGTCTTGTAATTGGAACAATCAAAACATGGCAGTTTGCTTTCCTGGGGAATTATGCAAGTCACACTTCATTCACTGTGCAGTACGCTTGAGATTGATGAGCTTGCCATGACAATATATAAGCTTTAGAGTTCCAGTCTCTACCTCTGCTGCTGACAATTCATCCAAGAGCATAGCATTGTAGATTATTTAATGTAAGAAACCAGGAATGAAACAAACAGTAGAGAACATTGCCATTTGGAAATCAGAAAAAGGTAGGAAATTCACATCTCCAAAATATATTTTGTGAAGGCTGTAGGTAATGTTGATAGTTCCCATGTTATTAGCTATTCAAAAGGTGCAAGACAACAGTGTATAAATAAACTTGGCACACAAAGTAATCGAAATAAATTACAGAAACATGGCAGTTTCAGTTTCTGTTCATCCACAGAGGAATCGAGAAGTGCTGACTTGTACTTGAGTAGATCACATCTGTTATCTGTTATTTGAACTACTTTAATTAAATCTTTGTACCAAAGTGCAGATGAAACATAAGAAGCAATCATGAAAATAGCAGATGTAAAATAGCAACAGTTCTGATCAGACTTTTGATCCAGTACCCAGTCAAGGAAATATAAATGGTTAACTGAGACTGCATCACCACACAAGGTACTTCACAACCAATGAAACCAAGGACAGTTTGAAAACATGAAGCACTTTCAATAGAAGTGTTTATGACAGCTGTTATAATCATGTTCAAAAGTTATCAAAGTGTTCCAGTTATTTTCTATCTGCTCCTATTACCTAGCAATCTAGGTAGTAATTTTTCTTGCAATCTAGATAGTAACATAGTAACTTTTGATCCTATCAAGAGAAAATACAAAAAGGAAATTCAAGACAGCTTTTTAATATGATTTTATGACCTGAGATTTTTCAGTTTAAAGTGATCCCAAAAGGCCCAGGATGGAAAAGAGCTATAAGAGTCGTTACATGGATAATTGACAGGTATCATTGTTGTCTGTCCTTTACAGTTTACAGTTTAGTTTTGTTTATAGGTAGGTAAGACACTGTACCATTTGATGATGTAAGAGAGGAAAGAGAAACAGGATAAATCTAAGTTTACGTCAGACAGTTTTATGAAGCTTACAGCTTAATAGTTTATGGGAAATAGTAGTACCACTCCTTAGTGAAGACTCTCCTAACCCTCATCACAATGTAGGTATTCATTTGATACAAAAGTAATTTTCAATCTTGAAACACAGAATTTGAAGAATTTGATGTTTTAAACTGGTTCTGCATGCAAATGGAGTGAATTGCTAGATTACATGTAGAGTGAGATGCCAGAATAGCCTCAAAGAAACTTGGAGAAAAATTCAAGCACAGCCTTAACATCATGCTGCTTTTGTGATGGTCACCTCCACACTCCCTCACTCAGGTCTTATTATTAAACCATACATTGTCTACAAATCATTATGATTCACTACTTTATCTCATCTCATTTTCCAATGTAGTGTCTCTTCTTTCCTAAACCAACCCCTTTCAGGGACAGAGGAGCTGCCATTTTAAGAGATGAACACAGAAAACCTAATTTGCTCTACCGAGAGATGATCCTTAAGTAAGAGTAGTAGGACTGAGATGATTGCTTTATTTTGAAAACTGTGTAGCAAAACGCTCGAGACTTGAGCCTTTACTGTCTAGATTGTGCCATTGAGCTGGTTTCCTATGAAAAGACTAACAGCTGAAAATCATTTCTAGAAGGAAGTTTTGAAAGGGACCAAGAAAACTAGCATTTTATTTCTTGAAGCAAAACAACCAAAGAAAGCATAATTAGGTGCTTGTAGATATACAACAATTTGATTAAAAGTTTTCCTCACTATCTGTGTATAAAGTCTCCATCTCCCACCCTAGTTCATTTGCTCTTGCATTGCCTTTCAGAGACTGCTGTTACTAAGCAATATCTAAGTCTCGGGATGTGTCATGTAATGTAGCGATAGATTCCCACTGGGAAATCAATGATATGCAATGTTCTGCCACAGAAAGATGGAAGTTGGCTGTTGTTAGGGAGTGGATTATCTTAGCTTATTGTAACTTCCTTAACAGCTATTGAGTGACATTATTTATAAAGCACATGCAGTGGAATGAATAAAGACAAGAGTGTAATAGTCTCTGTATAACTTTCAAACTTTATTTTAAAAAGTCAAATAAAAACTCATCAATTCATTTACCTAACAGAAAAAATGGGCAGTATTACCTCTATTTATCTTCAGCAATTCACTTATGTTTTGAAGTTAGTTTTCTTAAGACTCTGTAATTCAGGATATTTCAGAAGAAATACAGCATATACACTAAAAAAATATCTCCTATATCTCATGCAAAATTTGATGTTTTTCTCCAACCGTTAGCCAAAAACATTGAGTATGTCAATTCATGTTTTAAAATCGTATTGCAGTTGCAGTTTGTATTTATTTAAGAGCATGCAAATTATCTAAGTGTCACTTTGATATTCTGCATTGTTGCGGATTTTTTTATGTGAGATTTATTTTTTTATTATTTTGGTTTTATTATTATTATTACATTTTACAGCAAAATGTCCCAATTAGGATGATGTTATACGATCTGGTAAGACAGATGACAGAAATTGACTCAGTTTACATATTGTAAGGGATTAATTATTTTGGACATTGCATAATTGCTTTCATTACCTTTCTGGATCTTACATAGGAAAGTAAAATGACTGGTCTAGCACCCTATGCGAGACCCAAATAATGTTCTAAACCAGCAGGTAGGACCATGAAATAACTATAAGCAAGTCGAAAAAGCATAGGTGCAAGCCAACAGCTAGGAACCTCAAGCAACTGCAAAGCTTGAAAGTTATACCAAAGAAAGCCTGGTATTCAGGAGGGCCACATATCATAGTGAAGTTCCACTCAATTTAAGAATTTCCATTATTTTCTATTCTGAAAAAGAAAACACGAAGTCATGAGTAAGTGAGCCTGTCGGTAGAGTATCAGAAGACATGTTATTTGAAACCTGACAAAGACATTTTTTCACTGAGATGAAAAATGAAAGAATGATATTCTGAAGTGCTTTAAAATCCACAGCTATATTGATTTAACTCTACAGAACTGTTACTGAGTAAATTAGTATTAATTCAACACCTAGATTATGAAAAGATCACAGAAACCTGTTTGCTAAATATAATCATTAAAGGGATTTAATGAAAAGCCAAACTTCTCCAGAACTTGGACATTTTCTTCCTTTTTCAAAGCTGGATTTTGGTCAGAATTCATATCAAAGTTGAGAAAGAGAAAGAGAGAAGAATTGGACAAATCAGATTTTCCCAGATCCTATAGTGTTTAAGGAAATAGGCAAGAACCTGAAGATTTAACCAGAACATCTATGGATATTACTAAGTTTCCCAGCCTCTGCCCAGCATCTGCCCAGGTGCTGCAGATCATGCAGCTTCCCTGTCCATAGGCTGACAGGAGACGAGTTTGCAGTGTCCTATCTGAGATGCTACATAAGGTAACCAGACTCAAGTCACTCTGAATGTAATGCACCAGGTAAGAGAAGCCTAACATTTTGTAGAAAAACAAGTTTGCTATTAGCTTCTTTCAGAAATATATTTGAAATTTTTTTGAATGGAACTACATACTCATTTAAGGAAAGCTGATCACTGTTTTTTTCATTGAAGTCTTCCTGATGTACAGTCATAGCATATGGTTTCTGCATTTCTAGGCTGTATACCTATGTGTGTAGACATGTATGCATACACAGGTACAAGATGAGATATGTTGCATGTGTCACGAGTAAAAAAACGTGTATAGCATGTAGGAAAAAAACCCTCATTTTGCACATGAAATCACAGATGTTTCTGAAGCCAGTTCTAAAGGAACACAACATAAAGTGTAAAACTCCAGCAACAAGGAAGCAGTCTAAGAGTTCAGGGTACATCTTAATTCTTAATTTACTGCTCTTGTCAGCCTACTCAAGCTTTAATAATACTCAACTGTTACTAGCATTTTGTTTCAAATTCTTCATGCCTCCTGTTGCTGCAAGTGGCCAAAGTACAGTAATCCTTGCTAGGAAATTATCTGTGTTTTTCCATAACAACCTGGATGAAACCATTTCCATTTTCCACAAAAAAATCTAGTAAATTATTCTGTCCCTGACTACAACTTTTGTTCCTTTATAAATATCCTCCATTTAACAACTTCTTACCACTATTTAATACTCTTAGCATTTACATCTATCATACTTCCAAAAACTTGACATTTATATATTTCTATTAAAATTATTTAATATTTATATTGCAAGTATGCCAAGAACCTCATCATGCCAGAGAATCAGCAGTCATTGCAAGCACTCTGACAGATACAGAGATATTGACCATAACAACCTGCAATTTAAAATGGTAAGTGAAAGATAAGTAGGGAAGGAATGTACTTCGGGAAAGGAATTAGACAATATTGCATTTCCCTCCATATATAGTGTGCATCAGTCACATGCTAGTTCCCCTAATGTGCCCCTCCCTCTATTAGCATCAGCCAGTCTTCTCCTAGGCACCAAAATTTGTTCTGAAAAGGGGAATCAAAAGATACAGTGATCGCGAAGTGAAGATTGTGAAAGACCACCTTCATATTTGAAGGAAGAGAAGAACAGTGTGGAGAAACTCGGTCATGGATTAGAAATATACAGTAATAAATAAGTGAGAAAGAAGTAGGGAGAGACCATGTTGTTTGAGTCTCTAACATCACTATTTATTAATTACATTATCCACCATCTTCATGGTTTTCCTCTACTCCTCCCCTGACCACCAGATTTCTTCAGTGTGAAGTGCAGTGTGTGAAGTCCTGATCTTTATAGTCTTTCTTCCTAATTCATCTGTTCCAAGCCCTCAGTCATTTCAGTTATCTTTCCTTTCCTTTCCTTTCCTTTCCTTTCCTTTCCTTTCCTTTCCTTTCCTTTCCTTTCCTTTCCTTTCCTTTCCTTTCCTTTCCTTTCCTTTCCTTTCCTTTCCTTTCCTTTCCTTTCCTTTCCTTTCCTTTCTTTCTCTACCAACTGCATTTCATTTAAGTTTACACTTTTTAAGGTAAGTATATTCACTTACAATCATAGAGGATCTTCAGGTTCATTTAATTTTATTTTCATGGTTGCAGTAGATGATGACAAAGGTGAGACCAGTTTCCCTCAAACAGCAAAAGCAAGAGGGCTGGAGCTGGTTTCAGTGAACGAGAACTGGTTTTGAACAGTGAGTAAGCAGTAAAACACAGAAGTACATGTAAATCTGATACAAATGGCTTAGACTTCCAAGCCCTTCCCATGGAACGGGGCCTGACTGATCCGCTGTGCCTCTTACAGGCAGCCTGAGCTGCAGCACTGGGTCAAAAGATTCAGAAGGATAAAAGTAATCTGTATTGCTAGGAAGATACAACCTTACATGTAGACAATTATCGTTGAAGACAGGAAGAACTGGGACACAGATGCCAGTGACACAAACGTGCAACAACTCCAAAAAGTAAAGATTCAGCTGCACTTCAAGGGTTTGCTAATGTACCTGATCTGTAAAATTCTCTGTCAGACCCACTCATACCATCAAGAGAATGCTTCTGTTGATGTAATTTAAACCAAATAATGGTTATTGGCCCACAGATTGTTTTTAAAATCTGCATAATTGTGGATGACATTAGAGTTACAGGTTAGGCTTGTTATGTTCATTAGCATATAGGTGGGAGTATTTTCATGTTCCAAAACAGTGCAGTTGTAAGTTATAAACTTCCAAGTACTGCCCAAGCCTGAGACAAGGAGGTAAGACTTGCTTCAAAAAGGCTGGAACTTATTCAAGAAGGTAGGCAGGAGATGAACCAGAAGATGAGTCATGAAAAAAAGAGAGAATGACAAAAGTGTGTGCATTAATGTCAAAAATATCAGAGACAGAAGGAAAAAAACATGGAGAACAGATTCTGAGATCTGATCAGAATAGCATGGCTGGAAACATTAGTCGGAACATCCATGAAAGACTGGAGAGGGTGGAAGACAGAAAAGAAGAAATCCAGGATGAGTGGGAGGAAAAAAACACATTTGCAATTTCTTTGTCGGGAATACAACAGTATCTTCATGCTATAAAACCTTTTCTCTCTCTCCAAAAGATAATCCCACAATTAAAAGGAGATTGTCAAATGTGCATATGTAAATACAGTAAATTAATCCAAAACAATTTAATCGGCAGCAATCGACTATTAAATTTTTTAGAGGTCACATCCAGCCATTTTTTCTCAGACTGGACTCTCACCATGGACATAAAAGTTTCTAACCTCTGCAGAAAGAATGTTAGAAAACATGCAGAAAGGGTTGAAGTTGTTCCAGGCCTTACATACTCTTTCTACAGGCATTTCCTGTGCATCAGCTGGTGCTTTGCTTAAGGGAACTTGCTGCTTAAAATGTCTATTCTTATCAGGCATCCACAGTAACTGCCATTAAGGGAAAAGCAGGACCACTGAATAGGCTTCAAATTGCCCTTTAGCAATGTCCTGCCTTTGCTTTTTCTATCTCTCCTTTCTTTTGCAAAGGTTCTATTACAGATGGAGGGATGGAAGAATGCAAAGAACATGCAATGTAATTGCTGCCCATTAATAAAGAATGGTTAGTCCAAGCAATCTCCCTCTAAGTATCCTTCTATCAGCTAACAAATGTACCTAATTATTGGCAATGAGAGAAAAATCAATTTATTTGGAAGTAGTGCAAATTTATTACAAAAAATGCTTCTGGAATACTGCAAGCTTCTCCCATTTCTGTTGACAAATTTCTTCCTTAGAACTATCGACCTAAAGCAAGGATTGCTGTCTGACAAAACTGTCCTGTAAGAGAAAAGGGTCCGTAACTGAACTTATCTGCAATGCCTTCACACTCTGCAGAGAACTACATCACTCTACTCTTTGGTGTAGAGTATTTTACTGAATAGCTGTTCTAGCTGTTGGGCAGAGGAGTGTACTGGATTTGGTTTGAGTAGAGAAGATGGTATTTCCTCTTCCTGACCATTTGCTTACAGGAGGAATGGCGGATAAAGAGTCTCTGGCTCTTGTCATCTTTCTGAGTCATCATTTAAACAGAAATGAGCATAGGAATAAAGGAAGTCTTTAACTTACTCTTCACTCCCCCACATCATAAGCAAAGGTTATGACAACCTAGCCTTAAGTACTTTGGCTGAAAACATCTCAGTGAGTCAGCTGTTTGCAAATAGCTCTCCACCTTCCCCTGCACTTCATCTCTACGGGTGCTCCATGTTTGCTTTGCATTCACATGAGTTCCAACCCACCTCCCCCTGCTTCATCTTCTGCGTGCAGCTAAACTCATGGAAGCTTTGTTGCAGTCTCTCTGAGCATTTCCTTTTGAGGTTCATCACCTTTTGATCCCATCAGTAGTCACAACTGTGCTTTTAAAGTTTTGATCATAGAATAAGACAGCCATTTTGTCTCGTTCTAGTGATCTTAGTTTATCCAGAAGTTATAGTTGTTGAAAATACACCTTTTATATGTAATATGTTTATGAACTCAAAACAGTCTCACACTTCTAGGTTTTACAGATATTTTTAAGTTAAAGGGCTGACCAAATACTATTGAAGCATGCAGCAGCCTTTGTTCTTTACAACAGCCTATGTGCCTGCCACTCTTCTTGTTGTTGTTGAAGCTGTTGAAATTCCACAGTTTAAACAGGCCCAGTTGCTAAACATATCCTCTTGGTTGGTTCATTTTCTTGCAATATAGTTACTTTCTGATTTCACAAGAGTTGACTCACTTCTGACACAATGTTCCAAGATGAACACCCACACAATGAAACATTCAGACTTTATTCTTTTTTCCATATATACTAGCACTCTCATCACCTGAAAGTAGATGCTTACTTCCTCTAGCTGACCAAATATGCCTCCAGTACACTCTCACAGAAATCTAGTTTTTATAATACTATATTGAAAAGTTATTTACTATTGAGGGTGTAAAAATTATCCTGAAAGCTGTGCTTATTTAATTAAAGACAGGCTGAAAGTTTGATTTAAAAAAAAAAAAAAAAAAAGTGTTTCATCATGCTTTTTGATAAAGAACAAATTATGTTGAAATTTGTAAAGTTGTCTGTAGAAACACATTGGCTTGTTCACTCACTTATTAAAATAATATGGAACCCTTCCGAAACACAAATAATGAACTTCAGTGTTTTATTATAAAAATATTCAATAAAGTCCCCTTCCATAGCTGATCAGTACTAACTAAAACCCCAATCCTATACTAGAATTAACTTTACGAGAGGTGAGGAGAGGGAGAGGAGAAAACCAAATTAGACAGACAGAGTGAAGGAAAGAACAACATTTAGCTGCAATTTCAGAAGTACCAGATGGTAAGTCATAGAAGTTAAAGCAATAAAACACCTAGAATACTCTAAGCAGTTTGGACTCCAGAAAAATAGACTTTTCAGGAAAGGAGGAATTTATTTATAAGGAAATAATTTAAAGAAACAAAAAGCTACCTAAGGAAACTAAGAGGGACTAGACATACTATGCACAGATTGAAAGGACATAAATGAAGACATCCTCACTGAATGCTGTGAGTGAGCATGAAAGAGAGACCTGACAAGCATATAAGCCCTTATTACAAAGCAGAGTTAACTGTAACTCCATGGGCTACCAACAGCTAGGGAGAGGGCAGAGCACTGGCAGGGTTGTACTGTGCTGAGAACATGAAGTACAAAGCAGTGGAATCTTTTTAAGATTATTCAGTTCATTGATGACATTTTTACTTATTCATTAGATGGCCTTTTAACAGAATGACTGGTCTGGCGGGTCATGGAGAATTGGACAACACAAACTCAAATTGACGGACATGTAGGAAGATGGAAGACTTGATGTCACCCTCATGTGATATGAAATCTCTGGCTCTACTCAACAAGTATGATGAGGCACTTTTCCAAAGTCACTTTTGTTCAAGAAGTGTCACTATATCCCCCTATGCACCCTCAGCAAGCTGGTGGATGACACCAAGCTGAGGGGTACAGGTGACACACCTGAGGGACAGCATGCCATTCAGAGGGACCTGGACAAGCTCGAGAAATGGGTGCATGTAAACATCACGAGGTTCAAGGAGGCCAAGTGCAAGGTCCTGCACCTGGGTCGGGGCAACCTCCGGTATCAATACAGGCTGGTGGATGAAGGGACTGAGAGCAGCCCTGTGGAGAAGGACTTGGGGGTACTGGTGGGTGGAAGATTGGACATGAGCTGGCAATGTGCACTTGCAACCCAGAAGGCCAATTGTATCTTGGGCTGCACCAAAAGGAGCGTGGCCAACAGGTCAAGAGAGGTGATTCTATCCCTCTGCTCCACTCTGGTGAGACTCCACCTGGAGTCCTGCGGCCAGCTCTGGAGCCCTCAGTACAAGAAAGACATGGACCTGTTGGAGAGGGGCCAGAGGAGGCCACAAAAATTATCAGAGGGATGGAACACCTCTCCTTTGAGGACAGGCTGAGAGAGTTGGGGTTGTTCAGCATGGAGAAGAAAAGGCTCTGGGGAGACATCAAGGCCTCTCAGAACTTAAAAGGAGCCTATAGGAAGGATGGAGACAGACTTTTTAGAAGGGCATATTATGAGAGGACTAGGGGTAATGGTTTTAAACTAGAGGAGAGGAGATTCAGGTTATACATAAGGAAGAACGTTTTTACAATGACAGTGGTAAAACACTGCACAGGTTGCCCAGAGAGGTGGTAGATGTCCCATCCCCTGGAGACATTCAAGGCCAGGCTGGATGGGGCTCTGAGCGACCTGATCAATCTAGTTGAAGATGTCCCTGCTCATTGCAGGGGGATTGGACTAGATGAGCTTTGAAGGTCCCTTCCAACCCAAACTATTCTATGATTCTATGAGCAGTAGTCAAGGAATTATTTAAACAGCATGCTACCAAATGGCTTAAAGTTTCTTAGGGATTACATATTTTGCAACTCAGAAACAACAAACAGTACGAAATAGTTCATATACCCAGTTTAAAGAAAAATAGCCAGAGGTGGTTATGATTAAGTTCACAGAGCAAGATGTGCTAGGATTTAACACTAAAAATAACGAGGTCTGGTTTGTAGGTTAAAAGATTCTCTTTCAGGTCCTGAAACATTCAATATGTTTATTGAGCTTTTAGAACTTAATTTCACAAAATATATACTAAGATGTGTGTACTAAAATATGAAGATCCTTCAAATCAATAAAGATGAATATATTTGATAAAAACTTGTTCTGTTAATTTAAACTGAAACAATGCTGGTCTTTCCTCAAATGTGACCAGCTCTCACTAGATCAGCTAGCATTAAAATTTTATGCTTTGGCGTCTCTTAAAAATTTTATAGACAACTTTATGCTTCACGTAATTCCTCAGCAGGTCAGACAACAGCAACAGTATAGCTTTATTAGGCACTCTGAAGACCTATCTTCAGTTGAGACATATCAGGCTGTTTATTTGATCCACATATGAAACCGTGGCACCATGATGAATTCAGCAATACTTCTGTCACTTTCCTCCCATGGCTATACATAAGCTGACAATATGTACAGTAAAATTACATGAAATAAAAACCAACCAACCAACCAACCAAACAAACAAACAAACCAGAGGATTTTTTTATATATATACATTCTTAAGAAAAAGCCAAAAAGAGCACCTGCTCCAAATAGCCAGGAGCCCAAGCCAATACAGCCTGGCAGACTCAGGAAGCTCCACAGCAAGCCTGGTCATAGATGTCTGCTCTGTCTTCCTACATTTAAGAGAACAGGGAGGAACTTGAACAATTCTGGATAAAGTCAACTAGGCTCATCCTCTTGGCCCAACAACTAATCCCACTGGATTGGGAAACTGAGGCAGTAAAGGGGAAAGGAAGCAGAGACACCAAGGCATTAGTAGCAACAAAGCAGAGACAGCAGTCTCAATGTCATTACAGGGCATGGTGGAACATTTTCATGGGAAAACAAAACATCAGGATGCAGAGTGGTTCAGAATTCTTCTCAAATGAACTTTGTTTACATACAAGCTAGGAGTCGCTCAAAAAACAAGGAAATACAACTGTATCTTCTCTCTTTGTAGATACAGTGTCCTTGTAGAAGCAAGAACTTTCCTTTCCTGTTACTACTTAACAAAGCACATAAATAAAATGTCCTTGACTATTAGGAGAAGGAACATATTCAACAGCTTAAACATAACAGTAATATATGAGCAAGGACCATTCAGTTCTTGGCTGTGCCTGTAAGGTAGAGTCATTGATATATAATACTGTATATTAATGTTGTTCCATGAGCATCTGGAAGACAGAAAAGCCTACAGCATCATCCTAACCTCTCTGTTTCGGTAGTACTCTTGGATACACAGGACAAAAAAACATCACAAAGACCACAAAATAAACCAAATAAGTCTCATCCAAATCTGTGTATATATTACTAGCACATTGTCTCATTGGTCTCCTGGAATACTACACAGTCAACATTTCAACAATGCATTATTAAATTGAGTGCATTCCCTGATACCAACCTCAGTGCAGAGGCATACATTTATGACTAAGTACATTATAGATAATATGTAAGCTTACATTTCAATGAATACTCCGGGAAAAAATAATTTTTAATAGCTCTGTGTAAAATACATTCTGAGAAATGAAGGTCTCAATGAAAAAAACTCACTCAAAAACATACCACTATTCAAAATCTTGTCTCTCTGTAAGTCACATTTACATATTTATTTAGGCTGCAAATACAAGAATAGGCTACAACTAACAAAGAATTTATCATGATTGCTGTCCTACTCAGAAAGTGATATTGATAGGCTAACACAACACAGAAGTAGTATGAAAGAATATTTACAATAAAAATAGAAGCAGGGAAAATAAAACCTTCTACTCACGCTTTTGCTCCTCCCATGTAGACTACAGGTATTCTTGTTCATGTTGACTCTATAACTAAATCAGAAGTGTTCTACAGGTTTCACAGGAGAGGTTTTATCCCTTGACCATCCAAATACCAGCTGTTATACTGAAAGGAAATCAATTTATCCTGTTAGAATCAGGGTCTTTGCAAGCTGTACAACATCCAGGCATAAGACATTGCTTCCATGTATGACAGCTGCAAACAGTCTAACATCCAGCAGAGCAGATGTTTCACATGTCACTAAATCATACAAAACACACAGTTACACTGAACCATACAACAAGCATATCCATGAACAGTGCATGCTTCCGGTCAATAACAAGTGCATGCCAACCCAAACAATTACAGAAGGTTATAGACTTCTGAGGCAGGGCTTTTTGGCACAGTTATTTAATAAGGTACTGGCAGTAGTGTTTGTAATAATGAAATGAGCCTTATTGGGTATTTTTAGTAGTTTTCTCAATGTGGGGGGAAACTATTGACTTGTATACTACTCAGACCCAGAAATATATGTTAAATTTAGGGGAAGAAGGTCAGCTAAAGTAGTTTTTAAATCTAGGTGCATAAAGATGCTTAAACTAGAACTTGGGTACTTTCATATAGTTGTCGGTTAGACAAATTGGTCTTTGTATTATAATAATACCTAAGCAAAAGCCATAGCAACTGATGATGGTATGGCATGGCAGCTTTGAAAAGCAACATATATCAGCCTCTGGGTAAGTGCATAGCAGTAATCATGGAAGAGGAGAGTTAAAAGGAAATTCTTATGCTCCAGGATCAGGCAGTTGGGCCAGGTACATCTCTGCACACATTTTTTTCTTTTTCCTTAGCTCTGTCACACAAAGATGAGGTAAAGCGCAATATCTGACCAACACAGCTGTTCTAGTAAAATCTAAGGCAGAATCAATCATGCCAGTAAAATTACAGGGATGGCTTATTTCCCCCATGGGCAGGCACATCACTGCTGCAACTCATATGGGTACAAGAAACGTTTTCCTAGGTTAATCATCATATTTAAGGTTAAGCTAGCATAGTTTTGCTAGCATAACATACTGTTTTAAAATGACTAAGTTTTTGAGAATCCCTGAAGCCTACCTCTGCCAAAACAGAAAATGAACTCTTAAATGTCAGTGTGATACTAAGAGCAAATATATTCACACAGATATACATACATACAGGTGTAATTTCCTGCCCCCACAGGAGAACATCATGACCTGTGCCAGATCTAAAAGTCTAGTTTTCCTTCCTAAGAAACCCACTCATCTCAATGCATGAGCAAATCTACAGCACAGTACTTGATCTTTTGATTTGTTTTCTAAAACTCTGCCACTTCCTTCAGATAAATAATAAATATGTGTTGATTATTCATGTATTTAATTATTTATAGGCAGCATCCAGTAACAGAGAAGCAAAGCCATGTGCTGAGGAAACAGCTCATTTTTTTCATATTTAGATATAATGTGTCCAAATATTGTTGTTGGCAGTTTTACAACAATGAAATCTAATTTGCAATCAAAGCCACAGAGGCTACATCTTCTTGTGGTTCTGCTGGATGTCCTAACCAAGTTAGCCTCTGCCACACTATGATGGAATTATAGTTGCTTTCTCCCTATCGATTGGTTTCACCAGCCTCTTGGTAGTTATTTACAAATGTGAAACAAATTTTGGCATTGATTTTATATCATTGCCCAGAGCCTGTGCCCACAGTTATATAGTTGGACCTAGTCTGGCTGTTCTTGAGGGTAATGTTGCCTGGCTTATATATACCCTCACACTGTAATTGACAATATAGGTTGGCCATTGTGGATTACATTCATATTGGTGGCAACACAAACAAGTCCATTGGACTTGTGAGATGAAGTGATCATCAGAAACATCGAAGACCACAAGAGACTGGTGGAAGAGGAAATTTGTTTTAGTGGACTGGAGTTCATTAACTCAGACAATGATGGTTTGGAATGGTGTCATCCTTTCACCCATAATGACAGTCTGGCCAGGCTGCCACAGATGTATGAGGTGCCTACTTCTCCAAGTCTCAGAGGCATTGCCATTAGCCCATGTTCAGCAGAGGCAGAGAGTAAGGAGGGGGAAGAATCGTTGCCCCCAGTAGCCATGCATGGCTTAATTTTCTACACTACCATCAACACTTATCCTGGCTACCAGTGGAGATTTACCAAACAAGAGTACAGAGTATGTGAAGGTCCTGGACAGAATCCATCATGTCCATGCCGTGGAATCCAGATAAGACAAATGTCAGGACTGACTTGGTGTCTAAAGAGAATGCATAGGAAGATCTTATTCCAGAATTCTCTGGAATCCACTGAAAGAAGCAAAAGCAATATGTGTATTGTTTCTGCACACAGGTGATAGAGTCTTTATGTGAGAAACCTAAGAATCACATCAGTAGATTTGGGAGCACATAGGAAGTGAATACTGGAGATTGTATTGAAAAAGCCCACAAGATTTTAATCAACATGTGGGATATAATTATAGGGTTTTCTTCACAGAATTTGCATTCCTATAAAATGATCTGATTACAAATTATTCATATAGTACTCACGCAATATATCTAAGTTTTGGGGAAAGAAAAATGAATTTTCTCTATAAAGATATCAGTATCCACAAAAGAGTATCTTCATGTTACTTTCTTTATTTAAAAAAGCTACAGGATTAAATGGACACAAAAGTAAATAAATCATTGCTTAATTCATTCCAGCAATTCTCAAAATATGCACAAGAGAAAAATATACTTAGCTAATTAAACTAGTTAATGCATTTAGACAAAATTCACAGAAGTCACATGACATATCTGCAATTATGTATGAAACTAAGGTAGAAGTTTATGGCTTTAACTCAGGAAAACAGCAGTAGCACATTAAATGGGGTTCAATTATTTATTTTACATATTAAGAGACTTTCTGTGTTAAACATTTTAAGTGATGTTTGTACAAACATCCATAAGGTACAAATCCATACAACAGCCAGAAAGCAGGATAAAATACAAGAGAAAAAACAAAGGCTATTCATTTTAGGAGGAAGTTTGAAGAGATTACTTCCTGTCCAATGTATATTTGATCAGAGAGTGAAGAACATTCCCTGATCTCTATTTTTCTGTGGATGTAATACCTAGAATCATCATATGACAGCACAAGCGGAGACTTTATTGAGCTAGCCCAGAGGTGCTTCCAGCATCCAGACTGGCATAGTTTATTATATCAGGGAAATGAGTCATATAGGCAGATGCCCTACTTTCAGAACTTTAAAGCTTTCCAAGCTTTCATTCACAGTACTATGAATCTCATTCCTGTTGAACATGATAGATGTGACCAAAATATCAGCCAAAGAAATACTGCAAACCAAAGATATTCATACTGGACTTCAAGCAGAACCATATACATACAGGTTTTTTTCATCACCTTAGTCATTAAGCCTTGATAATTATTATTTATATAGAAATTGTCTAACACAATAAAGATGGACAAAAAGCTTAGTGACTTCAAGTTGAAGATTTTTCTGAAATTGTTTAGCTTTTAAACAATAGTGAAGAATTAAATGCAAATGCTTCTACTGAGTTGCTAGCTGAATTGCAAAACTTGTTTATTTTTATGAAGAGGAGACTAAGAGATGAAAAATAAATAAAATCATCATGTTTTGTTTCTAACTGTATGTTTTCACTACTCTTTCAAGATATTTGCATGAATTGGAGGTACATTGAGTAAAACACCTAATTTGTACAAAGCAAAACACTATCATACATTCAGAAAATACTGAGAAGTTTAGGAAATTTTTTTTTTAAAAAGGAGAAATATTCAAAGAGAAGAAACAAAAAGCAATAAAAAATATTGGCCAGACTGCTTAACCAGATTCTAGGGTGAATCAGAGGATTTTAAAAGTAAATAAAAGTTCTTGCAACACCTAGGATATTATTGTTGGTTGTTTGTATGTATGCTAGTCCCTCTCCTCACAGAAGCAGCATATTTTCTTTAAAAGAGCTATAGAGCACTGCAAAATAATCCTTGCTGGACAATATGATGGACTTTCACTCTTTCTGCTTGTCAGATAGCTTTACATTCCTTTAATTTTATTTATTTTTTGAAAACGTTCACCAAAATTTGCACAGGCATACACTGAACTAGGCAGGAAGCTCTTATGTTGTTTTAATGTTTATGCCTTGACCACAAAGAACCTGGAGTGTTTAATGCTTGTGTACAAAAGCTGCTCATCTTCTACCAGGCATTTTACAGACAGAAACTAAGGTGAAGACATTGTCTTCCATGAGGAGTTAACACTCTGCATGCCTATATATTGTGCTTGCTCACTCTTACATTCATAGTTTAAATTTGTTTACCTTAGGTACTTATCTGAAACCTAAGCAAAGGGATTTTAATATACAAATGCAAAATGAAGTGATTTTGGGGAGCAGACTGCTGGTAACTATGAACATTATGGTACTACTTATTATTTTACTAAGTCTGACTCTAAAGGCACCTGTGTCTGCATGAGAGCTGTATTTAATAAAATATAGATCTAGGCTTAAGTTTTTTCTTCTTTCTTATTGCCAACAACACAAATGCTACATTTTATCATTTGGGAACAGTTATGATCTAGAAAGATTTTACAAAGTGATTCAGGTTGCCAATCACTGCCTAAAATTTTTCTATAAAATGTATAACAAGGATTTAAGATATGGCTTACTCCCTGTTGCTACTCAACATTCATATGCATGAGTGAGATGAAGAACTCATACTGTTTATCTCTGACATGTCTCTATTTCATAGCAGTTCTGGGCTGATAAGGTAGCCAAAAAACTTTCAATTAAAAAGATAGGCGTAAAAGCATATCATCAAACAGGACTAGAGATGTCTCTCTGACCTGCTGTAAGAGACCTGGCATTGCTCTGAAAAAGTATGTTGTTTACAGATTTTAATCTCAAAGATAAGCAAAGTATGGTCCCTTTACAACAACTGAGGATAAAAATCCAAAAGGCCTGAGCTTCTCTCTGCAGTATATGACTCATTCAGTGGCTAGGACCAATTCTGGAACACTTTAATGTTGGCTTGTTTAATTTCAGTTGGAGTTGCTGGTTAGGGACATTGTTCTTCCCCAGCACAAGGGCATACAAAAGAAAAAGCTGAAATAAAAGAGCAAAGACACTCCAATTAATCTGTTATGCCACACTGATGAAACTTTCAAAAGCAACAGGCTGTGAAACAGAGAACTGGAACAGAAATAAAAGAAAGGCAAGACCATGAGGAGGAAAGAGGTCCCAAAATAAAAATGCATTTAGATCTATCTTCTTCCAGAGTACATGCTCCATTTTTTTTCATCCCTCCAATGCTAAGCAGGACACTCTACTTCTCTAGTTATTATGATTGAGTAGGAAAAAACAGCTTTTACTGATAGATTGTTACTGAGATATGAGAAATCTGTAATTAAGAGAGACCTGTGAGAACAAGTACTCAAATATTCAAGGCCAAATATATTTTTATTATCATGCTACCTGCCATTTATTTCTTTAACTGTGTGGTAGAGCATAACCAAGAAGTCAGTCAAACTTGCCTAGGTTTTACCTACTTTCATTCATATGACATATTTTCTATATAGTCTGCTTCACATTGTAGGCATTTTTCAAGACCATGGATTTCTTCAGAACAGAGAGAAAGCAACTTAAATAATAAAATGTAGGTAATGTTTAAAGCAAAAGAGATCATTCTGCAGAAAACAAATATCCAGAAACGGATGCTGAAAACTGATCGACCGTGCCAAAATCTCAGGTATTTTAACTTATTTTAGAACAGTTGAACTTAAACAAAATGTCATAATATCAAACAGAATGTATATAACAACTCTGTGTATATACATTTACACTGCTTTTTAAAAAGGCATAATTAGCATGAATGTGAACATTCCACATTCTTTACATTGGGCTAAATGCAGAGCAAGCAACAACATGAGTGCTGTACCAAAAAGAAATTCAGTGCTACATCAGTAAAAAGAAAAAAAAAAAAAGACACAAGAAAAAAAAAAGACAGAGAAAACCCTTATTTTCATTATTAAACTCAAAAGCTAATAGTTTCTAATTTCATTGTATTCTCCTAAGTTTAAAAACACCACTAAAAAGACAGTATTTTGGAACCACAATGGAGTTCCATGGAGAAATGGATTGTATACAACATTAACATCTCTGAAGAGTGCATAAAAATAGCATTTAGACATGGCAAATAGACTAAATTCATTTGTAAGTGTTTTGTGGTTTAGTGCTTTTTTGGAATTTCCTCTTCCTACAATAACCTCTGTTAGCATGAATAATATGTAAACAATCTCTCCAGTGGAGAAAGTAGGACTTTTTACATTGATCCAGGCAATGTCAAAATTTAATTTCATTAGAACAGACAAAAACTCTTGTTGCACTTGCAGGAAACTATTTTCAGACATTTTTCTTTAATTTTTCAAGGGGAAATAGTATTTACCATTAGTCTCTTTGACAATAATGCCTCTGCAAGTATTAATCACAAATCCAGACATCAGCTAACGTGACCATTTTTACTGTCAGCTCTTGATTGTTAAGTACTGTACCTTTTTTTTTTTTTTGAGATACAAATTCCCAAGATGGTATTGAACAAAAGTAATACTGGAAAATTACTTTCCTATATATTTTCTCCAACAATTGAAAGGCAGGTTATAAGAACGACTGTCTGGGAAATTTTTGCAGCTTATACAAGGAGAAGCCTTCTATTTTCAGAAGTTCTTTGAGAAGGCATGTGACTATACTGATACCACACAAGTATTGATGTCAGACAATTCTGAGAACTTGCTACCAGAAATGTCATTAATCACAGCTATGTATTGAATAATGAAGATTATCCAGCAGGATGCTGGGTTTTTAACTAAAAAAAAAATTGAGTAAAATTACCGTAGTAGATTATGAAGCATAGGAGGAATGTAAAGGTACTCCTATTGCTAGATTAACTGTTTCTTTCTTTGGATAAAGTTCTAAAGCCTGGTTTTCTGCAGACAGGGAATGAGATTTTAGCAGAATACTGCATGACCTTTAGGGGGACACTAAAGCCAACTTAGTGCCTTTTTTTTTTTGTTAATAACTTCCATCTATCCAGCACTTATTGCAGATAAATCACAGATAAATGCTTTAGAACAGAAAGACAGAGACGTGAAAGCTGGCAAACTAAGTCAGGCATTGAGACTGGGGAGGGTGCATGAAGAGGCAATTTTGAGTAAGAATATTTCCACTAAATATATTTTCCTTGTGACTGTATATTTGAGAAGTGCATTTATAAACTTACAGACCAATTGCTAGTATTTTATTCATGACTTTCATGTGTCAGCACTGAGGACTCATAGCCAGGGGTTCAGGCTGATAGTCCTAGGGATTGTATCAAGACAAGATAATATATCCTCCCCAAAGTATGTGCATCCCTATTACATATGTGAGGCTAACTACCAAGCATAACCACAAGAAGAGAATGTTCACCTTTAAGGCACTGAGAAAAACCTCATCTTATTTTACAATCAAGTAACATCTTTCCTTTAAAAAAAAAAAAAAAAAAAGGAGTAAAAGCTTTTTTTTCCTCATGTTAAAAACAGGTCAGAGGATGGTAGAAAATATTGAAGAGAGTAAATCATGAAGTATTTTTTCTCTGGTCCTCTGCCTCTTCTGGCATAGAGGAAATAAGAGTAGCATTAGATATCAATGCTTTTGATAAAATAATGCTAATGAATACTTAGAGTTTTAACCAAAGAACATCATATTTTATTGCCAGGGAAGTCCTTTTCACACTGAAGTGAAATACCTGTTTGATAATGGGTTGCATCAGTCTGTGTCTGGCCTGACAAATTAGACATATCTGGGAACATTGTCTTGGCACCAAGGCCTGCCAGCCTGCATCCAAAACATTAAATTTAGCCTCAAAACCAGTATGGCAGCCATGTACCATGTATGGGGAGAGGGAGAATTGCCTGCCTGCCCTGGCTCCCAAACAGCTGCCTGAGAGAGAATCAGGGGACTGGAGCTGAACCAGGCTGGGAAGCACCCTGTTTTACTTCCTGCCACCACTCACTCCCCTGCCCTGTCACTGCTCACCTACCTTTTTTTTCTGCAGGGTATTGTGTGTAAACAGCAGGGTTTAAGGAGCCAGAGCCAAAGGAGAGCCTTGTGGACAGGCTTTCCCCGACCCAGTTGCAGCCAGGTGGTTCTGTAATGCCACCAGCAGCCCTGCAGGCCCTGGGGCTCAGCTGGCCTGAGGAGGCCATGGTGCCACTCCAAGGCTGGCTGGAGGGGCTGTGGGAGATGTGGCTGGAGAAAGGAGGCACTTCACTACAAACGGTGCCCCTCTGAGGAGGCTGTGGCCCATGGGCAACCTGCATTGGAATGGGGACACCTTCCTGAGGAGGCTGACGTGAAAAACCCATGACAAACTGAGAACATCCCTGAGGGAGAGCTATCATTCCGCCTCAGAGGTCTCTTTCATAGCCTAAACAATCCTGATCAGTCTAATGATTTCTCATCCTGAATCACTCCTGTCACTTTTCTGAACCTGCTCCGTCCCACTGTACCTAGAGAAGCTTCCTTCTTTCACAAACTCTTTGTGTATTACACGTGGAAGAGAAAACTGTGTGTGTCTTGATCCCACACACAACGCAGTGAATACCACTGAGGTCAGGCACTGCTAGCCCCAGGTTTCTGCCTGTTCTGACAATGTTTTCTTTTTAATGAAGGAACTGACTTTAAATAGTAGTAATACACTGCAAGTTCTCAAACATGTTCATATCCTCCTAGCACTGAATGGATACTGTATTCATTTTTAATAAAAGGGTACCCTTTAAGAAGTCTGACCAGAACCTCCCACACTGCTCAACATACAGGTAGTCCTGGCACATACACACCAGCATATCAACAGTTTCTGCATTGTTTTCTGCTCTTTTCCACACACTTCCTAACATTTCCGCTTCCTTCTTGATCTCTGAGCATCAAGCTAACATATTCATAAACTGTTTATTTTTGCCTGAAAACCTCATTTCTACACAGTAATTTTCAGTCAGAGCACATCATGCAAGATTAAGTTTGCCCCCCTCCCACCATGTTCATCACTTTGCATTTCATTTTAGATTTCATCTGCTATTTTATCACATTCTGCAGTTTTGCAGTTTTACATAGTTGTCTTTAATGCCATGAATAGCTTAGTATAACCAAACTTCTTTTTCCAAATCATTTTTGGGATATAGAACAGCACAAAGCTCTGCTTCCTGGCAAGCTCACGTTTCAGAGTTGTTATAGTAATTCATCTATTTAGCTCCTGGGCTCCTTTAGTACTGTTCTGTCAATTGTCTGTGTCCACCTTACATGTTTATTTAATAAGCTCTTCTATTATTACCTAAATCTGGGACAGATCATTTGATGTCTCTTACAAGAAAAAAACCAAACAAACTGTCGTAAGAGGCTTTGCAAGATCTCTTGTACTAAGGTTTTGCTAAATGTTCCTTTAATCCTAGTTATGTCCCTCCGATCTCTTTAGCTGACTTTGTGATCTGAAAGAGGATTCTTAGCAGATTTTTATACCTTCATACCTTTCTTCTTATTACCCTTTTTTGGTCTTCCTCTTTGCATTTTTATATGTAGCTTCTTCAGATTTTATGTTTTCTATTTTCCTCATTTGGGCAACTTTTTGAAGGATGTCTTTTTTCAAGGACTGTCTTTATCCTACTGTTTTTACCATGTCAGCTTTCTTTCGCTTTCTAAAAACCTGCAAACTATATATTCATGTTCTCCCAACTGTTTTTCTTGGGTTTCTACTAGTTGTACAAAACCAAATAGTTTATTTTTATAGAAGCATGTCCTTTTTCTATTTTACTGTGTCTAATAATAATGGCATTGTTCGTCCTGTCCTTTCAAATTTCTTATTTGACTAAAAATTGTAACTCTACTTTTCTTCAGAGATACAAAAATTACCTGGAGGAATTAATCATTTTGAAAGGTGCTTTTTCAGAAGTATCTGCCTTCCCTCACTCTTTAACTCAAAATCTCAGATGTACAACTTCTTGTTTTGGTACATATTACCTGCTTCCTTTGAGGTCCAACTAAGGTCTATCCCTCTAAAAAGAATTCTTCTGTTCTAGAAGCATAAGTCCCCCACATTCTTGTACTATTTTCTCATGAATATGATGAAACTTTGGCCTTTTGATTCTTCTTGCAGTTCTGCATGCAATATGGGATGCAGTTAAAGGACTACTGTAGAGATGGAGTATTACTTACACAACTTTTGAAATCTTTTTCTGGAAGTGTTCACACTTTCCCCATCTCATCATATACTCATTTGAATGAAGGATAGCAATGACACCATTTCAGAATAACACAGCCGCCTTTTCTTTTCTTTCTAGTATAACTACATCTGTTAGATTTTACCAATGCAGTTCTAGCACACAAAATTCATATTTGATACCTTAATTTAAAAATAGCACATTCTCTGAATAACATTCAGCACATGCTATGCCCTTTAAAAATGTTTTAATGGCTACAAGACACCAGTAATTGTTTGCTTTCCATCTTCCTCTCATGCCATGCATTCACATTATGACTTTACAGGGCAATTCAGTGTCCCCTTCTGTATGCTGGTTGTTATTTCTTTCCCAGGCAGTGCTAACCTGTGCCTCACAGTACGATAATTTCTTCATATTCTATGCTTTTCTAAAACCCATCCTAATTTCCCTCCTTCTGTTCACATTTGCTACTGCATATATTTCCTTTTTTATATAGTTCAAGTTTATAAAAAATTAATCCATGCACCCCAAGCTATGCGAATGTATGCTATTATCGTTTTAGGGCATTTCCGGAGGAACAGGTCCAGCCTGAAGTGGTAGTAAGGCACTCAAACTAAGAATTTGGCTCTGTGTCAAAACATATAACACACTGCGTGCAAATGACTGTTTAAAGAGCTGAGTGATCCAACTGACAAATCCTTGAAACTTGTTATGCAAGGCTAACGGTTGTACCATTTAAGGCAGATGTTTGCGAGTATGTATTCTTCATACAGGTGAGAGCTGGGAACAGATAAAGAGCTTTGTAAAAAGCTAGAAATAAAACCTTGAAGTACGATAATTTTCTTCTTCATAGTTTGCAATGGAAGCGATGGAGTAAAATCAAAGCTGGCAAATCTAAGTGTAAATTGAGAGAACAGCCTCGTTGGCTATGATTTTAATACTATTTTGTCTAATAGCAAAACGCACAGTTAGGAGACCTTGTACACTAGATGGACCCTTGAACATGTTTGCTCCAGAGAAATCTCCTGTTTATATTCCTGTCATATGCCAATGACTGTGAAGGCCAAATTGCTAATCCTTATTTTGTGTACCCTAAGCATAAAAATATTAGTGACAAGGGTCTTGGCTTCCACAAAATAAGATCCACAGCTATCTTTTGGTGGTCTTACATTATTTAATTAAATTATACCAAAAGTGAGAAGCACAGTACTCTGAAATGACTCAAGGTGACTGAAAATGAGCTGTCCTCAGGCTTCACAAACCTGAATTTGAAAGGTTGTTACTCTACAGATTAGACTGAGAAGATGTATAAAAATACAAGTTTATGTCCTTCTTCCTTCAGCTGAATTTAACTGAGGGAGATTGGAACTAAAAATCAATCTGTTTAAACTGCTGTTTAATATTTTAAACATATGCAACAGTTTTAATAGACATACTAGATTTTTATTACATAACAAATTTAATTCACTTTTTATTGTGTTTAGAGGCTGTCAGTGGGACAGCTTCCTTATGGAAGAAGAAGTAATATGATCTGAAAGAGGAACAGAAGAATCTTCACAGTGTATCTAAAATATAATTTTCTGTATAAGCAAGTGATCCATTTGCTACAGCAAAAGAAGGATATAGGTTAGAAGTATTCGGATGAAGTAAAAAAGGAAAAAAAAAAAAGAAAATAAAAAAGTCTAGCATTTTGGATTTTCCTACTTTTTTATACCCAGCTGGACAGCAGCTTTCACAGACATAGCTAGCACTGGCTTCATGATATCTTTTATCATTTGCAGTGCTGCAGATAAGCTTTCTCGTAGCTCAAGACACACTCCAGGACAAGCATTTGATTTTGCACACAGACAACATACATCTAAAGCTTTATCACTGCAGTCCCAGGAAAGGCTGAAACACCTTTTATTTGATTGGATTTTTCTCCTTCTTTTCTGGCAGAAGAAAGGGAGCAATTAAGAAACATACAGAGGACTCAATTTTTCCATGTTTCTTAGTTAAAAATCCTTACTGCTTTTTTTGGAGTTTCGACTCTTGGAAGAAAACGAAGACAATTCCATGTATAAGGTACACTAAAATAACCACAGAAGGCATTAGAAGTCAAAGCCATAACAGAAATTAAAGAAAAAAGAGGCCCACAATTTGCCTACTTGTTATTGAAGAAGGAAGGAGCATCAAGAAAATACATGCTGTGTTAATTTGCACGACAAATTCAAGGTCCTTAATTTCAGCATTGGAAATATCTTCTTAGCTGCAAGTTACTTTCTCAGATTTCCAATACAGTATATTTTAAGAAAATTAAAAATGTGATCTGCCACTAAGTAGCCAACCAAGTTAACAAAGGAAAAAAACTAGTCAAGCTACAGTTAATTTGAAAGATAATGCATCTTCCAGCCAGAAAAACCTTTCCTGAACTTTGTATTAACATGGAGGGTGACACTTCCTCTCAAACAGAAATACCTGTGGCCTTTTCTAGTTATCTCCACTATTTAGAAAGTCTAAGAGCTCTCAAAGCTCTGGGAGACATTCTGGGCTGAGCCTCACTCCCCTGCCCACTTTGGAAGAAGGCCTTGGATACTCATCTTCCAGTTCACAAGGGAGTACTTTGTGTAAAGTTGTGATACATTTCATGGATGTCTCTTCTGGAGCTGCACAAATTGCTATAATCAAGTGTATAAAGGAGAAGAAAATTGGTGTTCTGCCTTTAGTGTTCCCCATTACTTTCTGCTTATATTTTAGATTAGACCAAATTCAGTGACAATATCAGGGAGCAACCAAAGAATAGCAGTTAGTTAATCTAATGTTCCAAATAGCAGGATATTATGTACTCTAGATAAATTCTAAGTCTGGAGTAACTTCACCTTATCTTGTTGAACCTTCAATAAGAAAAAGAAATTCCCTTAAATCTTCTGCAAGGTAAGAATATGCATTGTAATTTTTAGAAAGAAACTGACACTCAGCATGTGTACCCACACCGGCTTACTGCACAAGAACTTGTTCACCAGCCCAAAATCATATAATGATTATTAGCTTAATCCCCAGAGACAAGATACCAGAGAAACACTCCGTGAGAAAATCTAGCCAAACTCTTCAGTGGTGCCTGTTTATGGTACACTACATCAGTAGCAGTTTTACAGACAATGATGCTTGAGAAATTTAGATACCTTCACAGATACCATCAGGGAACAGAAAATTTGAGGATCCACATTTCATGCCTGGGCATTTATATACAGACCCTGTTACAAGAGTAGTGAGACCTGGCATTTACATATTGCTGGCTTAAACTTCTTCTCCAGATTTGGCAGTAGAGATACAGCTAAATTGTTTCTGTGGGAAGTTCAAAAAACTATTAGGAAAAGTGAAAAAAGGCAAGGAGCATGGGATAAATGCAAATAACAGAATGCAGTCAGAACAAGCTTAGTGCAATTACTAATAAGTACATATACATAATGGTTCTGATATTTCTGCAAGTTTTTTGATTATGTTCCCATTTGAGTTGTGGCTACAGCAATAACTGGAATTATCACACTGACTGCATGACCTGGCCCACTGAGCCAGAGCCTTACCAGCCAGTATAAACCTGCTGCACTGCATGACTGGTAAACAAAGAACTTCTCATTCAGTGTGTCCTTGACACTTCGGAAGTGTGCATTTTTCCCAGATGATAGAAATAACATGAGTTTTCTTAGTGTGTTCTTTAGTATTATGATGAATCTGAAATACCGCAGGAACTGTACATAAGAAATGAAAGCATATCTGTGGGTGAAGTTTCCAAAACTGCATCATATGCTGGCTGGATAAAGCAATAATAGGAAATAACAACAGCAAATCTACATCAGGCACTAACTTAGGCCCATACAGTGCAAATAATCAGATATTTAGAAAGCAAACAAGCTTAATTGCACATCTTTAACATTATTCATTAGATGTCTGTTGCTCAGTGCTGGATGAAATCATCGTGGTACAATTACAAAACTGAACTTAAATCCATAAGTCTAGTTTTCATATTAATTTCTAGATTACTCTTTTATATTCAAAGAATAATCTTAGGTTTTGGTTCTTCTGCAATTAGCATTAGTAAGATTTGCTTCTCTTTCTTTACATTTCTCCTTAAACATCAAGCCTTGTCTCAAAGGCTCTGTTACAAACCACTGTTACAATAATCATTATACAAACAGTGCACTAAAAATTCTGCTTTCTGAACAGTCTTCATTTCAGGCAATAAAACATCATCGTCTTACAGAACCAAATCTGTCTCCTTATTTTGTCAACTATCTAGCAATGAATTGTTAGCCCAGGCAGTGTAACCAAGATCTACAGTTTGGTTTTGGTTTTGTGGTTGTTGGTTGCTTGGTTGTTTTGGGTTGGTTGGTTGTTTTCTAAAAAAAAATTGGATTGCCAAGTTAACCAGTAGAATCCACAGTTTTAACCAAAAAAACTGGTTTTGAATCCTATCACTTCAGTTTTTTAAGAGCTCAGTCTGAGAACAGTTGAGAGGCATGTCATATTTTTACATGTTTTCATATATAGATATACACACACACATTTGCCTATGGAAAAATACACACATTTTGCTATATTTATGATGAGTGGGAGACAGAATTCTGAAATGCAAACACAGATCTCAGGCTATTTAATTAGAATGTGACTAAGATAATTTGTGTGACTGTGACTTCATGAGGCACTGAAAAATCGGCCATAAAGAACAGCAACACTTATACCCAAAAGGGATTTAATTCACAGCTCAAGCAAAACACATGAAGGTGAGAAAGCATCCGATACCATATAATCCAGAAGAAAATCTTTTCCCAACTGAATAAGAGAATCTGCATTGATCAGAACTTCTGAATGGATAATTATGTATAATTATATTTATAAGCTTGGAAACCTAGGATTGCTTAAAATCCTTTCAGTATGCTACTTCTGTCACAAGACACGCAGTTTATGTGACATATTCACTTTAACAGTCCAGACAAAAAAATTCATAATATGTCTATTTCCTCCTAGGTCATAAAGTCACTATGTTAATAAGTTAAAGGCAAAAGGAATAAAAATTACCAAAATGGCACTTCTGGAGTATAAGAAATGTTAAATATGAACCCCTACAAATTACCTAGGAAAAGGTTTTTCTATGTTTCTTTCTTTTCTTCTCCTCAAAACATACATACCCATGCTCCAAACAGATATTAGAAACAAGGTATATATTATAATATAGGCAGATATTATTGGAAACCAGAAAACTACTACTGTCTTGACAACTTAAAATAAAGTTAGAAGTTTGGGGGTTATTTTGTCCACTTTCTTCCCAAGTCCTCATCAGTCCAAGAAATGGCTTAAGTAGTAAACTTTAATTCAACCCTAATACATTAAATAAATAAATAAATAAATAAACAAACCTCGAACACATACAACGAGAAATGACAATGGAAGGGAAAGGTTCTGCAACTGCTGTAATTTACAGGCAGATTTCAAATTACATGCATACTTAAATCCAAGAAAAGCATTCCTTAAAACATTATAAATATTTCTGACCTTTAAATTTAAAGTATATGAATATGTATATCTTGCTACAGAGACAACCAAATTACATAGAAAAGCTCACAGTAAAGTGGCTTCAACATTGTCAAGCAGGTTTAAAGCACAGAGGATAATTTTTCCCAAATGCAAATTCCATGTGTCCATCCCTACCTAGTGCTCTGCCTTCCTCTCATGTGCAACATCAGGTCACACTGCAACATTCCCGTGTGATATTTGACATTTTGGGGACAACAGATATACCTTCATTTATTTTCACGTTGCCATTCACTAAATCTATTCTAGGTGTCTTTGCTGCTATTCCCATGCTTGTTAAACTGCTATAGCTTAGTTTTTCCTAAACTTGCCTTTCAAGAAATTTAATCTACCAACTTGCTTTCTGCACTGAAGTCTGGAATGTGGCTTCTTGAAGTTCATTGGTTTGGGGTTTTGTTGTTCTCCAACTTTCCCTTCTTTTCATTGGTTTCCAGAAGTCGCCTTCCATTTTCACATCCTCAGGAAAATACCACTACTTAGACAGTATCCATTTGAGCTATATTTAAGCTTTATGCACCAAGAAGCTGTAACAAAACTCATCAGGAATCTGATAGATAGTTAATATTCCTTCTCTGAAAGATTTCTGGGAAATCCTTCCTATTGCAGTATCCAATGCTTTGATGTAGTCCATAGTTGCTCATAGAAAACACTGTCTACCTGTCCTTCTAAGTTTGGTGGCATGCTGGGCATCACCAACACAATAGTGCCTTTGTTTTTTTCTCCTTTAAATGTTGTCTGTGGAATTTCATCAGATCCCATTCCTTCTGCATTCTGAATTTCAGACCAAGCATACACATCTTTGCTTTATAGAGCAACGTAGGTCTTCCTTCTTCTCTGTCCCTCCTTTTATAGCAATATTCCACTGACTAAAAGGAAAAAACTTACAGGCAAAGACAGACAAGAATATAACAATTGGACAAAAGCCTTGGTGATAAGGATTTCACTAATTTTCCTTTGAGTACTGGAGATTTTTTTAAGCAGACTCTGAAAGTCTATTTTATCACCCAACTTGTTCAGTTTCTCTTTGCTACATAGTAAACTCCTGTCTGGGACCTATCAAACCATCCTTTCCACATCTGGCTTACAGCTGTATAACGGTACAAGCTCCTAGAACTGCTAAATTTTAATGACAGCTAGAAACTGTCATTCAAAATCAAGTTTTTTCAAAGGAGCAGTTCTCATATCTGCACAATTGAATGACACTAGAAACATCTATCTTTGCATCTATGTTCAGCCTGTGCTGTGAAGAATGGTACAGATGAATTTCCGAGGAATTAGAAACAAACAGATAAAAGTTCTTTGCACCTTTTCATGGATCCACAGGTTGGAGTCGGTCAAACATGTAAATTCTCTGCTGAGATTCAAGAAACCAAAAGTATATGAGCAAGTCAAAGACGTAGCTCTACTATGTAGTGCATGATTAACAAAGGAAGCAAAACCAAAACATTGTTATTTCTTTGCCAATATTTTATCTTAGTGGATAGGAGTTAGAAATGTGATCAGATACAAAGTACAGCAAGTGCTGCTGCAGGTAGAACACAAGGTGGTTGAAAAATCAGAAAAATAGCTTATGATTTAACACATCGGGGGAAAGCGGAAAAAAAAAAATGTTTCTTTCCTCCTTCTCTCACGAAAACTATTAAGACTCCTTGAATACATACTGCAATGCTTATCCGAAATGCCACTTCTCGGAAACTGTAAGAGTGTTAATAAACGCTTTGATGATAAATTTAATGACTTTAATCTTTCAAACCATTAAATAAATATCCGGTTTTCTATTTGCAAACTGAGGTTACCATATTTGCATGGAGGAGATAGACAAAAATTCATAGATTGTATCACTCAAGAAAAAGAAAACCTTTACAAGAGCATAAGATATTTTTTTCCTCTGATGCAGCCCCAGCTATTCTTGAGGGAAGGAGAAGTGAGGGATCCCCTTTTTCTAGCTCATCAGAAATAAGTAAAACTCAGTACCTTTCCTTAGAGATCTAACTTTCCACTATAATAAGGGTTTAGAATCCCTTTTCCACCCCTCTGTGCTCAGTCCAGGACCACATCACAAATGTTGCTTTGTTATGTCCATTATCTCTTTCTAGCCCAGTGTGCTGCTGCATCCTGCTTTTTCTTAAAAGTACAGGCACTTTTACATCTTTGGCAGTTAAAGTAATTTTCAGCTTCCACAACCCATCTGTTGCTGAGTCCATTCTGTAGGCAGATCTGGTAAGGCAGTGGCCTCCACTGATTAAGTACCTATAAGACAAAGAGGTGGTTCTCTGTCCCTTCACTGTGTGGGAAGTCAGGTGCTATACCAAGGGCACTAACCAGTTACTGCTCCAGACAGAATACTGTATTCTCAGGCGTCTTTAAAAAAGTTTTTTTGATAGTTTTGTTTCTCTCTTCGCACAGAACGTGTTCAGATGAGCTTCCCCCCAAAGATAGGCATGTTATAGATAAGAATATGTTTCCTTTTTTCAAGTCCCTGTCCTAACCTTTACGTATCTGAGCATGATAGCACAACCAAAAAAGATTTAAAAGATACATGAACAGACATGTTTTGGGAGTAAAAGTAAACCCAGTCCAGATTTACAAGTGTGAAAATCCATTAAAAATAAACAAACAAACAAACAAAAACCCACCCAAAACAAACCAAAACACCCACCCCCACACTCTGCAGATGCTGCTTCAAAAGTAAAATACAACTCAAATCCAATTCTATTTAGACTTTCTGCATGACTTCCCTTTATTTTTAGCCATTATGTTATACTTCTTCTGTTTTACATCACAAAAGATATTTGAGTTTGAAATCAAGATCTTTGTTACCACAGAGTGTGTCTAATCAGGCCAGCCTCCCCACTGCATACCAACAGCATCTTTCAGGCATCACTAACTCATTTGGAAAAAATAACAGCGTCATGGTCAAAGAATTATGGCCAGAATTCAGACAAGGAGCAAGACCAGAAATTATTCACAGCTGGATTCTTACAAATGCAAATCTCATTCAAAAAAAAAAGAAAGAAAAAAATGCAGATGGTTATCTTCGTAGAGTGCTATATAGCTCGTTTTATACCATAGCCTGACCATCACTATTGTGTCTTTATCCTAATTAAGAAAAATGTGGATTGCATCCAATCCATGGCCAGCTTTAGTCCTCACATTGACTGGCTGAAGAAGTTTTAAGTAGTTAATTTAAATAAATGCATTTAAATTCAGGTAATTAATCTAGTTTCACATGATTAATGATAACTAGTGGTTTAAATGGAGGTCTACTAAGGTCAGCTAGAAATGGAGTTTAGCTAAGCTAAGGAATCAAGAGCATCTATACAGAAGTTGCTCAGATTTTCTGACCTGCTTTAATTATTAATTTACGTCTGTCTGTATGCAAAGCCTTTATCTAGCAACCTATTTATCACCATCCAAAGGAAATGCCAGCCAAAATTACTTTCTCAAGGACAGTTGCAGGAAGAGGTTATATTGATTGTTACCATCATGAGGCTGAACAGCCAACTATTCCACTGTGCATGTGAGATGGCGTTAAATGTTCTGACAATGAGAAAGCCAAGGTATGGGAAGGGTGTTTGTCACAGAGGCAGACACAGACTCACAGAGTAACTGGAAACTGCTTTGCAGCCTAGAGCTCCTAGCTGCAGGAGTTGAGTAGAATTCACAAAGGCCTAAGACAGGTAAGTAGTGGCCAGTTCCTAATCTGGGGCAAAGTAAAACATAAAGCCTTGAGTCAGCACTGAAAGCTATGCCAGTTTTTTAACTTTGCCCTGAAAGGAGTAAGAGCTGTTCCCGTGTTACTGCTTACCGCAGCTAGTGGTGTAGTAACCAAAATGAATGGAGGAATCTAAAGTCTGACATTTAGCTGTATTCTGCGTCTTAGGGTAATGCATAGAAGAGATGATTAACGTCAATTATAAACAGGGTTAGCATGAAAACTTTTGCATAATGTTATTTATCCACATGGGGTTTTTGTTGGTTTGGTTTGGGTTTTTTTGTGAAGCATGTCTGTAACTAAACAAGCAGATACTGCGGTCAAAATTTAAAAGTACAAGGACTGTGACATCAGGTTAAAAGTCCAAGTAACCCAATCTTTTGGTTTTCACAGTGGCAAACACCAGATGTCCATGGAAGAACAGAAAAGCACAAGAAGAGCATAGGTGATATTTTCCATGCAAAATCTCACAAGCTCCAGTGATTTCCAACACGGGGACACCATGAGCCAAACTAATGTCCTCATATTCAATTGCCTTTGATACGTTTATCCTGAATTAAGTCACCTGCATCCTGTCTAAACTGCATCAGCCAGAAAACTACTTTCAGATACATTCATGCTTTCACATGAATACATTTAAACTTCAAAGAAACACTAAGCATAGCTACTGGTATAGGTCACTTTTATTGTTCCAAGTTATAAGTGTTTATTTTGCTATAGTGTATATCACTTTACAGCACACAGATTAATACAACATATATATAATTCATTTCAATTTATAAATTATAAAAATGACTGATAAATTTCAATTGCAAAGACTTTGCCTCTCCTGAAGAAAGAAAACAAAATTAATCTGGCTTCATTTTAATATTCCAGTGTGTTGGCTGTACTTATATTTCCCATTTATATCAAAAACTGTCTAGAAAAAATGAAAGGATAAACATGTAAGCTTATACCATCATCATAGAAAAAAAATTTTTTCTTGGAGCAGAACTGAAGTAATTTATTTCTATTTCTTCTTAGGTTTGGGTTACCATGAGATAGAACAGAAGAGTAACTGAACATTTTTGTAAAAAGAAAAAATGCATGATAAAGTAAATGTTGCATGAGCATTTTTCTGTAGTCAGCCAAAGATTCAGATAATCACTATTCTTTTCTACACAATTTAGACTGATAAATAAATGTCATGCTATATTGTAGGCTGTTGGAATCTGAAAAGACTATACTGCAAAAATGATTTCTCTAAGGCTATTGGTAAGACAATTAAGTAACATAGAAAAGGGTGTAAAAGAGGTAGAAAATACTGGTAATGGCAAGTCATGAATTTTGTGCAGCTGAAAGGCCTTTAGAATACATCACACACACATTGTAAGAAAAGTGTTAATCTGATGAAGTCTATCAAAAGGAAATAGGAAAGCCTATCTGTATCTCTCAGCTTGGTAAATTTCAAGTGGCCACCACAAAACCAAACCAACAGTTCAGAAATTAATACTGAGGTTGTTGAACATTTCCTTGCAGCTGTAAGAGCAGACAGATCAAACCCAGAAAACAAAACGAAACAATACAAAGTTAGCAAGTGGAAATGGAACTATTATGCTGACAGAAAGAGGTGAACACACACGTAAGATCACACACACAAAACCACCCTTACGGTTCTTCACGTTCTTAGAAGACCAACATAGTAGTGCAGGTCTACGAAATGTCGAGTACCTTGTGAACAAATTAAGACAACAGACAAAAGAAAAAATCCAAACGACACAATGGATCACGATTGAAGAATTACAAAAGATAAAGTTGACCTTTCTAACACAAAGCAGGTCAAACCAAGTCTTCATATTGTTCTCCTTGTTTTGCTGATAAATTTGAGTGTAAATCAGTATGAGAAATTCTAACTTCAGATAAATGCCAAAATCACCCTTTTATTGTAAAAAATACTTGCTAAGTGTTAATGTGTGACCACATGACAACTCATATCCCACAGTAGAGCAGGTTATACAGGTGATATGTGTGGCTCAATATGTTTTCAGATTAACTGCTCACAGCCTTACTGAATGTCAGCAAGCAGGCAAAAACTTCTGAAGGAAACTACTTTTCATTTACCTCCAAAGAGCAGAAAATACTGCACAGTCTTAAATCCGTGCACAGCAAAACCCCTTGCAAACATTAGATGTTCTTTTATTGAAATAATATTTAGTGTAATGTAACAAAAATTTCAAAATTATTTCAGCATCAACTTAACTGGAAAGTCTTTCCAGGACTATAAAAATTTTATACACATGAAATCTTTCAACAGCACTCCAATATATTCCCCCTTTCTCTACTTCTAATTTAAAATGTCTTACATCAATTACAAAATTTGTAATTAACACTATGGTCAGGCTTGATTGCCTGCATAATCCAGACTAAATTATTGCCCAGATTTAATTGTCATTTGAATGAGAAGATGTATTCTTGAAACATCCAAGGTTGATTAAAAATGTTGCCACAATGAAGACTCCATGGCAATCTTAGTAACTAGTTCTGTGATTGACTGGACTCAAATTTTTTTTTAAAAATAATGTTCCTCGGTCATCTGAATTTATCTTGCTCCGATGTTCAGCCATTTAATCCTGTTCATCTTTCAGTCCTCTCTAATAAGTCTGATTGAACCCCCTGAGTCCTTTCATGAGAAGTCATATTGCCTGATCATTTTCTAATTTTTCATCATTCTTGAACTTCAGTATCCATAACTCAACACAGCACTCCAGTAGCAGTTTGCACCACTTGCAAATTGAAAGATAAATTGAGTAGGAAGGTTATTCTAGCATTGGTCTGTTTCAAATCCAATCTTGGAGGCTATTTTGAAAAAAATAAGTTCACATTGCTGTTCATTTTCTCTCATCATGGCTCACAACTGTTTAAAAAGTGCAGTAATTTTGTTATGCCATTGGCATCCACCTAATGGCATTAAAAAAAAAAAAAAAGTTATATCTCTCTTTTGTGAAAATCTATTTATATTCAAATAATCAATAAGATAACACAAATGCTTGTTGTCTATTTGCATTTTAGTCTGTAAGGACAAGTTCAAAGTTGATATTCCTCTATGTATTTTCCCCATTTTAATTTTGAGACATCACCGTCAAGCTTAAATCATTGGCCTTGCTTTTCAGAACCGTATAGTCAGCTACAGCAGGAGTCCAAATGCTGCAAATAAATAAATAAAGGATCAGACTTGAATTGCTTTAGTACAAAAATCTTACAGCACTGAGAAACTACTTTATAGGCAGAATTGTCTTATATTTGACTTCTCAAAGAAAAAACATGTCACAGCGTATGAATGTAAAATGTCCTGTATCTAGAGCATTCTCCAAGGGGTTCTACACAAAGCAGCCACAAGCTACATCAGTGAAGGCCTGAAAAGCAAGTGGTTTTCATTCTAAGAGTAGAGATAAACACAAAACATCTAACCAGAGAGATTAGGTCTCCTTGCTTCCAAGAACCAGACCATACAGGATTAAATTGTTCATGCCTTTTAAACAAAAATTCCTTCAGATATTTCACAAGACATAAACCTTAAATAATGGAGTTTGTTACAAATACTTATGTCAGGTATTGTTCCGAGCACAAAGTTTAATAAATACCCTTTGTTTCAGTAGCCATGTGGCATTTTGAATGACCAAAAGTGAACAAGACCTCAGTTTCACACTTCTGTAATTTAAAAATAATACTTTTGCCGATGCAGTTAAAGTTATGAATTCCTCTGTGCATCGTATTAGGACAGTACTAGAGGCACTACTTGAAAGCAGATAGATTTCCTACATAAGCCAAGAAATGCTTAAAAATGAATAATGTTCGGAAATGGTTATCATGAACCTTGGGCTAAGCGGAAAAAAGTAGTCTTCTGTTTTCTTCTGCTTTGCCCCACTACCTAGCTGCACAGCGAGTTTATGTTATCTGATTGATATTGTAAGTAGTGATACTGTAAGTATTGAAACCCTCTTGTACAGCAAGTTAAATATACAGAAAGTCTCCCACCAGCAAAAAAAGTTGGACAGTGATGGTGAGATCTCTTATCTGCACATGCATCTGAAGAGATATAGAAGGTCAAGAAGTGGAAGGAAACAACCGAAGTTGCAGAGACATTCTGAGAAATGGGTTAAGTCAGGAAAAGAAGAAAGTGACAGAACCTTTCTCATATCAATACTCCAGAACAGGTGACCTTTGGCAGCAAAGTTTCCATCAGACAGAGCTAAACGGAGCCTTGAAGTCTGTGACCCAAACATGGGAGCAATCATTCTTCCTTGCTGCTAGTGTTGCTTTTTCTCCTTTCATTGGTAGGATTTCCAACCAAAACACACACAAAGCAGGTTTGCAAATGATCTACAAGAGGACTGTAGGAAAAACGTAGTTCAGCAACTCTGTTATTATATTTAGTTTTGACAGGCTTAAGATGAAAGATTCAAATCATCCAACAACATGACCTCTCAAGAAAAGAAAAATTGACTGACTTGTCACGAGAATGATAAGTGTCATTTATTGGAAGGTTTTAAGCAGCAAGCTTTTATATCAGGCATAAATCATTCTACTTTCTAAAGGGCAATACTCAGTTTCAGAGTTACGTCTTTTTTCTGAAGGTGTCCTGCTCAACTGAACTCTATCACATTTTTCTTCAATACCCTGTCATAATACACGGCGGGAGGGGGGGAGGCAAGCAACTGATCGAATAAAGAAAAAGGGTTTAATTCTATTCATGTGAAACTAAAGAACTCTGACTTGACGTCATCACAGAGCAGTTTAAAACATGTTTACTAAAAATCAAAAGGACTACTTAAAAAAGAAAAACAAAGCACAGTAAATTTATCATCACAAGCCTGACAGGTTTCTGTTCACCTCCTTCCTCCCCAAAAACTATTTGGCAGAAGATAAAGGGAAGGATCACAGGAGATACTGTCCTTTCCCCTTTTTTGTTCCCATCGTTTTGTGCAGTCTCATAATGAGGGGTTCACTGCACTGCTCCCCACAGCTTTTCCTGGCATTTTCAGGGCCAATTTCGGCAATAGAAACAGGGCACACAACTGTGCATATAGAAACAAATTACAAATTGTCACTTTGTAAACCAGCAAGACATATGTCTGGGTATCTCACAAACAGCCTCACTGGGGATCTCAGACTACAACAATGTGGTCACAAAGTGATTAGTCACAGGTTATTTTTGAAGCGCCAGACTGCTGCATGGACTGTCATTGTGACCATTAAAGTATGAAATGTTTGCTCTCATTTTCATTCCTGTGCTTCATGGAACATTTAATGCCAACTATAAAATCATTTAAAAGGCAATTGTGTTTTCAGCTGAGGAAAAATAAGATGACTCCTAAACAGTATCAGTGTGTTGACAAAGCGTGACGTAAAGAACAGCTTAAACTCAAACAGAATGTGAATTCTTGAGGCATTTTTTAAGGTATTTTTGGAAATAAACTTGTAGTAGCAGCTGTGTAGGTATTAATTCTCTGCCTTCCATTTAAGTCTTGCTCCTGAAAGGATGACACTATAAAGACCAGCAACATTTTCCAGTTTAAGACTATTCCTAAAAGGATGGGATTACCACTTGGCATGCAACACTAAAAGCCTTTGTATTAAGCCAACCGGACATAGCCAAATTGCTTAGATACAACATAGAATGGTTACAAAATTAGTTAAGATAGCAGAGTTGTGCTTTATACAAGCTATATCTCATAGTTATGAAGTGCAGTGCCCACTATTCTTCCTTTAAGAAATTAAATAGATAACTAAATAGAGAATATTTACCGCACATCTAAAATAAATTCTTATATCATCCAAATAAATTTGAAATTCAGCCTGAAATCACAGAGGTCCCCATAAAAAGATAAATCAGCAGGTTAATTATTAGTAAAACTCTGCTGTGCCGTACCACAGATTGCTGAGACTAGAATGACACCACTTGTATTATTTCCATTGAAATCTGGAAATATCATTTGAGAAATTCTAGATTAAAAACCCCCAGTGGCCCCAATCAGTAACCTTAGTGTACTCATAGGTAAGCACAGAAAAAATGTGGCTAGCATTACCTGGTCTTTAGGCTACATTGGACACTACCATCTGTGGATGGAAAGCATAAACTGCGACAGTTTTATTTGTGTTTAAATATATAATTTGAGGAAATTCCTTGGCCTCCCTAATGCATAATTTCATCCATTTTCAATCCCTAGTCTGCTCACAGGTCTTTGCCCATTATCACAATATAAGTGTAGCACTGATAGTATGGTTAATCTGCAGTGTAATTCCCAGATAAAGAAGCCAACTGGGTTGTTCACTACTGTGAAATAAACACTAAGTTTCAGCTCAGAGTAATGACTACTTAAATCCATGTATCATGTTGGATTTTAAGTATATGGAATGGTCAAATGGCCCAGATACTAACACAGTGAATCCATGCCTTTTCAGGGAACCATTAGGAAAACAAAAATGAAAACAAAACAAACAAAACCCCACAAACAAACAAACAAAAAACACAACCAAACCAAACAAACAAACAAAAAGGAAATGAGACAGCATCAGCCTGGCCTGGCAATCCAAAACGAGAGGGTTAATCAAATAGCCTATAAAGATACAAAAATACACTAAATTTTTACAGAACAAAACTCCTAATGCCTTTGGTATTTGCATAAAACTTTTTCCTAGAAAAATAAGTACTTGAAAGAGTTGAAAAGAATACCTGAAACAGCAACAGGCAAATGAAGAAAGTGGAGGAAAGACAACCTCCCAGTTAACAATTTAACTCAGAAACTAAGAAGGTAACATTTTGAATTAGAGCACTGTTGCCAGGCCAGCCTTCTAAAACCAAAAATTATTGTGCCCCAAGGTAAAAGAACAAGCCTTTCCCTTTTTAATGTCTTCATCCATGATTACTCATGCTTTTCCAGCAGCTTGATGTCAAAAGAAAAATGCTATATGAACTATTTAACTTTTGCTTATGAATTGGGAATAGCTAAACACCTCCCTATTTTTCTGTTGAAGCACATTTGTAACAGGCTGGACCAGTTAACACAGAAGTACTACAAGCTTTCATAGCTAGGCAAGGTGGTAATAACAAAACAAAACAACCACACATGTAAAGCAAGAAATGAAAACGTTGCTGAAGGTTCCTGCTGCCTTTTTTCCTGAAGCTCAGTCTATATTTTCTGAATCAGTATAAGTGTTATTTATTAAAGTTTTTAAAACTTTCCCTCATTTATTGGTGCATATTTAGGAACCACTTTCATAGAATCGTAGAATGGTTTGTGTTGGAAGGGACCTTCAAAAGTCATCTAGTGCAAGCCCCCTGCCATAAGCAGGGATATCTTCAACTAGATCAGGTTGCTCAGAGCCCTGTCCAGCCTGGCTATTAATGTTTCCAGAGTCGGGGCATTTACAGCCTCTCTGAGAAACCTGTGCCAGCGTTTTGCCATCCTCATTTTAAAAAGTTTTTTCCTTTTTGACTAAAGAAAACATTTTTACAGTTGCCAGACCTTGTATTTTGGGGTAAGAGCCTCAGAACAATAGCAAATACCTTCTTTATTTGTGGTGTGCTACACAAGCTGGCAAATGCATCATGCTTAAATGTGAGTTAGTAAACCATATTCAAGTCACTAATAGTGAAGATTCTTCAGAGTAGGTAATGCAAAAGACACCAGACGTTTGGAAAGGCAAATGAGATCACTTAACCCAATCACTAATTAACATTTGTGCATATCAGAAAACCACCACACAGTTTAGCACAGTGTGTACTTTCTGTTCAAGGGAGTCCCAGACTGGACCAGCAGGAATAATACAGACTGTAACAGAAGAGTTTCAGTACTGTCTTGTATAGGAGTTTGCACAAACCTGCCTATCCAATGATTTCCAAGAGCACTAGCTGGAGGCACCCACTATCTGAAGTATCGATATCAGCCCCAGAATGGGTGCAAAGGAGATTGATTCTGGTCAGCTATGCATAGACCATACAATTTAACTGTACACTCAATATTCCAAACTGAATTTGCATTCCTCTGCTGTATATCTATTGGGAGACCTAAGTGGTACTCAAAGCAGTCTTCTCAGATTAGGGAGAACTGGCAGGAAGTGACTCCCTGAATATAAATATACTCATCAGCAAGTCAGCAACTTTTTTAAGGCAGGAAAAAAAACGTTTAAATTTAAGGAGACTACTTAAGCACAGAGCACTGCTCCTGACCTGACTACCAATTGATTTCTTTGTTCCTTACTTACATTTTAAGCCTACAGCCATCTTCTCATCACAGTTGCTTGATATAAGGGCGTTGCTACTGAATCTATGTTTAGAGGTATGTTAAGAAATCTAACCATTTGAGGGATCCAACTGACATTAGATTAATTCAAACTATAAGTAATAACTACAAGAAGGTTAAGTAATCATTGGAATATTTATTAAGGGACACATTTGATTCCCCGTTAGTTATAGTTTTTATTCCCTGCTGGATGATTTTCTGGATGTTGTGGATACAGTGCAATACTTACTGTAGACTACTAGAATTTGTGTGATGTGGGTCGGATTATATGATCCTAATGGTCCCTTCTAGCCTTTAAAAGTATCCTGTTTATATACAATGCATATTGCAAATATACACTGTACTTGTACCTTTTAGTACTGATGCCATTTAGTTATGGCTACAAGCTTCTTGTCATTGTAGAGCTAGAGCTTTTAGTCAATAAATGCAAATAATCTATCAACTCCAGACCAACCTTCACAATAGCTCTTGTATTCTATAAAGTCAATAGCCCAGCAAGTGTGCTTAAAAAGGCAGTAAGATTTGCTGGTTATTAATGCTGCTCTGAAATCCACTCTCCAAGAGCTCTTAGCAAAACTTGCATCTTTAAAAATGAAAAAGTTTTACCAGCAGAGTAACAGGAACAAACTAAAATCTTCCTCTGGAAAGCAACCCATATTGCCAAGGACAATAACCTAACTTCACATGTTCTTCTGTGAAGAACAGTAAAATCAGAGGAACCAGCTACTACGTAGTAGCTGAGCAGTTTGTCTTGGCCCAGGCAGAAGGTTATGGCTTGTATCAGGTAAAATTCTGAGACAACAGAAGGCAGTGACTGGGAGAAAACATGCAGCTTTAAGAACAGATTAGAGAGACACCTCAAATAGAATATCTTTTTGTGAGAAATAGTACAACCACACAGCTTACTAGAATATCACCAATTTTACTGATGACCCCAGATTCGCTTCCTTCACTGAAGTATATATTTTTCACTTCAGCACATTCTCTAGATATTGAAAAAGTTCTGATTTAGAACACACAAACAAATAACATCTAAGCAAGAGAGTTAGTTGAGCTAGGAAGAAACACAGTGAAAGAAAATATTTGTCTTCATTTTACCTTTCTAATGCAGTTATGCTGCTTTAGAAGATGAATGAGTGAGGAAATTAAAAAACGCTGATCACATTTCTGCTGATTTTTCTTATCTGCTCTATTACAAGCAGCATCTCATTAAAACGATGGAACTGAGTCTCTGCCCATGAGTTTAGGATGGCTTAACAACTACTTTAAAATTAGAAAGAAACTTGCTTTGTTGCTGTAGTCAAAACTGGATTTTAGGAAACTGAATTACATCTGTGGCATTTCTTTATCTTAGAGTGAGTGCAATAGAAAGTCAGGTTTTCCCCTGTACTTCAATTTATAAATGTGTAGCACAAGAATAAATTCACCACATTGGCAAGTTTGTAAACTGCCTCAGTCAAAACACTGAAGTTATATTGATGCAAGTTTCTTTAGTTTTCCATTTCAGAACTACTGGTCCTTCACTAAAGTATGAAAATACAGCATATTTCACAATAATTGCTTATATATCTTTCTCTGCTTAAATGACATTCATAGGTCTATTATCATCAGGTCAGCTTATTTTCCAAAATGACATTAAATCTTAAAGCTTCTCATTTGTTTGGAAGGACTAAACTGGGCAGTTCCAGAAATTGCAGTGAAAAAGTTACAATAGGAAGATATACTTAAGTATTCAGGAGATACATTGCAGGACTTTACATTTAGAGATAAATAAATTTTTTATCTTTCCTACTTTCCCTCTCCACTCCTTAACATATCACTAGTAAATAATGGGTAAACTTTTATCTGTTGAATAGAAAGCCAAAACTATGACTGATTTCAAAAGGTTCTTTAATTGTTCCTGACTTCACTCTCTATGCCAAAATAATTTGTCTTCAAATTTATCAAATCTCACATCATACACAGCATGATGATTCAAAAGGATTGGATTACTACCTTAAAAAGCTCACACGCCATGCTTAAAAGAGGGTGCCATTAAAATAATTCAGTGAAATTGTGGGAATAGTAGCTTTAAAGCATGACAGAAAGTAGGCTTTACAATATTACAGAGTCTATTTTAAGTATCACATTTCCTTTAGGCTTTTCATTCATTTGGAATTTTTAAACTTTCTTAAGTGTGTCAGACACTTCTCTCACCTTAACAGTGCAAGATCACATTAGTCTAGTTCGTATTTGACCAGATAAGGTGACAGACAATCGAAATTAGAACATTGTCAGAATGAGAATTTCTTCACCTACAAACGCATTCAGTATTCACATTCTGAGTAATGAGTTCTAGGAAAACAAAATATGTTTTCTCCTCCAAACAGTCTTGCTTGGTATTAATTCCTTTTTACTTCAGTACAAAACAATTAGTTGGTTACCAAAAGAGAACAAATACAAACTGACTGTCAGCAGAAGCAAAATAATCAGACTTTGTAATGTTCTTTCTAGACTCTCCCCATAAAAGAAACATCTGTAGAACTATGAACTGTACTTTAAAACTTCTGCTTTCAGTTACCTACAAGAGTGCCATGAAGGAAGAGGAGGAAAGCTTCTCTTTTAGGTAGCTTAAAGGTTGCTATTTTGTATCTATGGCAGTTATGACACTAAAATTTCAGAAAGAATAACGTAAGCGAAATTTTAATTTTAAAAATAAATTTAAATATTCAAACTACCTTTCCACTTGCAATTCAGCTGACTTTGAAATAAAAATGTCCTGCAGCTATATAGCTGTTACTAGTGCTTGGATTTCTAATGCTGGCAGTTATGGAAAATATCACTTTTGCCATCTGGCTCCTATGATTCCTTTAGTATAGTCTGTTTCACGTCAAGATACTATCAAAGTTTAACTTCTGTTCTATTGGCAACATATTTTTCCTCATGGCTGAGTCTCCCATATTAAAACAAATTATAAAAAAATGTTTTTCTCTCCATTACTGAAATGGTTTCATAATCTCTTTGTACATCATCATCTGTTAAGAAGGTTTAAAACTCAATTAAAATGCAAATTAAGTCTAGACAACACAGCAACGATTGTTACATATGAACAAAAGGCAAAGCCAGGTTGAGCCAGAAATGAAAATGTTTGAGTTGTAATTGAATTTGTAATTATTTTCATTGGAATGCCTTCACAAACAGTATAGTAAACCAGTAGTGAATAAAGCCAAATACAGATGCACCTGTTATCAGACCCAGTTCACTGTTTAAGTGAAAAATGGTGGGATCAGACAAAACCAGGAATAACTTGCCAATTCCTTTTATTCTTACTACGTGTCTAAAGTGACTATAGAGGACCCCCTTAATAAACAATTATGGAGGAATACAGAAATCTAAATTTGTTTGTGCTAGCAAGAGAAGGGAGATTTATATCGTAATACCATATATTACGATGGCACTTGAAAAGAACACTATGACTTCCCTATTTTTGAAGATTTCTCTCCAGTTTTCTTTCTTTTCTTTCTTCTTCTCAGCAATCTAATACTTTGTCCAAAGTTTGCAAGAGGACTGCTATTTAACAATGCCTTAACCTTTTTGTTTCCCTTTTAGAAAAATTGGGATACTTTAAATATGAAGACAGATATTGTATTAGTTTTTCATGAAAATCAGTGTTATGATTCCAGAAGCCTTCCGTTTCATTCTTTATGCATTCTTCTATGCAAGGATTGGAATCTGTGAGCAGAGCAGTTTTAGCATAATCATGTCTAAGATATGTCTTATTCCCTAGGTGAACTGAAACATGAGCAGACTTAGACTGAAATAAGCATTGGCGCACTAATGAAAGAGCAAGTTATCCCTTTACAAAATTACTCTCTTTTATTAATAACATATTTCCTGACTTATCTTCTGTTGACAGTATGTGTAACACTTCATTTTAGATTTTCAAAATAACTGACTTTTTCAAAATCTTTCATCTTACCATGTAAAAATTCTACCAAAATACACATGAAAGGAAAAATCTCACGTTATCTAAACTGGAGAATGCAAAAATACATGTCACCATTATTTCTAACTAATAAACAATTTCAGTCTTAAAGTGTTTGAAAATATTCCTCATAAAGGCTAGGAATTAATGGGCAATAATGTTTGCAATAAAAAATACTGATTTCCTATGTTATTGCATACAGCGTATTCTTATAATTAAAAAATAGTACCACAGAGAGTATTCACACCATTTTATTTCATATATCTGAGGGGTATAACCAAGTGATGTAAGGTACCAGTATAGCCACTGGCTTTGCAGTGAACGAAATGGAGTATCTGAGGGTGGAGGTACCAGACACTTTGTCTCTCCATAGCAAAAGGGTTTTAAAGCTCTCCTGTCCCTACATCTCCAGCTGCATGTCACTGGAGTTTGTCTCCACACAGCTGTACAAACACAGCAGAGCCATCATGACAACATTTCAAACCAGATCACTGAAATGATTAATGTTGCCTGTACTCCTGACATGTTTTTGCAGAGGGTTGCTTTTTTCATTGCATTGCTTTGGTTTGCAGCCTAGTCTTTTGATGCATCTGACAGGACAACAAATTGCTGCACAGGAAAAAGCTGGCAAAGGTTGGATAGGGCAGATGAGCCCTCAACTAGTTTCATTTCTACTGGCAACATCAAGTAACTACCTGTGAGGTTAGCATCTTACTTTTGTCCAGCTGTGTAGGAAGACTGGATGTCTAACCTGGCCTACAGTATCATAGGTATTTAGAATGAGGTGTGGTGGTTTTGACTACTAAATTGGTTATGCTTACACACAGGAAGCCTGCATTATATTTAAACATAGGGAAACTAGCCTCACTTCAGTAGCATTGGTCCCGTACAGCTTCAAGTATTTCCAGCCAGAGCTTTTGATGGTTTTCATTAAAGCAGAACACGTTAAAATTTTGCTCTGTTTTCATATGCATTTGTTTGATCTGTTAAAAACAAAACTTCTGCAAAAATGAATCTCCCTATGTTCTCTGCTCCATAAAATGAAGACCAAACACTCTTCAATTTTGCTTGATGTGCAGTTTGTTTTCTAATAAAAATAAAGATGAGCGGTCATTTCTTCTGACAAGGGCAAAAGCCAAGCACATTCCAGGTACTCATTGGTCCGGAAATCAGAACTATGTCTTATCACCTACCTCCATTTATATTAAAAAAAGTCTTTTTTGTCACACAATTACTCAAGATGCTGTGAACCACGACACCACACTTCAAAGTGATTGTAGTGACCTTAAAGACCACTGACATTTTAGAAAGTGCTTTTAAACAACTGTGTAATAAACATTAGCAAAAAGCAAAGGCATAACTATTTCTCTGATGGCTTTGTTAAATGTCTACCAATACCACAATCATAATACTATCTAATTTTATCACATCTCTTAAATAAATTTCCCTTTAAAAAAAAATGTTGCCTTGAATTTCCAGTTTATCTGTACATTATTACAAAGACTTCCTTGGTTCTTGTTCACACACATCAAGGTAAAAAGACCAAAATTCTAACATCAAAGATAATCAAAGACTTGCTAGTGCAAAAACTACCTAGTGAGAGCTTTGAAAACTTCAAGGTATCTGTCTTCCATTGATTTCAATAGGTTTTGCAGGAATAAGCACTTTTTGAAGTTTCAGCAGTTGCCTGGCTCAGTCTATAGGTGTCTGTGGGACCCTATTGATAAAGAACTTTTTCTCCTGGGATATGAGTTACTTCCAAAAAAAGAACACAGAGTATTTTCAGAATTTTAAACCAGGTGTCCAGCTGGGATTCAGATTTTTTGAGTATAACTCAGTATTCCTAGGATATCATAAGTTGTTTATTGAGTTATTTATTGCTTGAGCTTTTCTATGCCTCAAACACAAGAACAGGTCTGTCAATGACATTAGTGCTCAAAAAAAACTGCACTGCTTTTTCCATTTGACAAATGGACCAAGACAGCTAAGGGTAACATTTCAAACTTTGATTTGTACCTTACTAAAAAAGAGAACATACACAAAACCAAACAAACAAAAATATAGAAGGGTTTACTTTAACTACATTGTAAAAAAAACCAAAACACCCTAGTGTTTTCAAAGTAACATCTGTATAACAATTTTGTAGACTACACTTGGGGAAATTGAACTAGTTATGCTTTTAGAAGTTACTTTTCTTTCCCTTGTCAGGTGTACTTGAAGAAAGATCCATTTGCTTGCATGTGATAACCACAGAGAAGCAGAACACATCTAATAAAATGTATTATAAAGTGGACAGGAGTCTAGAAAACATGTTTTGGTTTAACTTTTACCTTTCTTATTTACATGAGTTAAATAAGTAATTTTCTTTAAAATGTTAATATAATATGCTACAGACATGATAACACTAATTTCATGATCTGACATTTTATCTGCTAATAGACTAAAAGTGAAAGATAGTTTTAAACATTCTGGTTTACAAAGCCTAGTAAAATCAACATTTGCTGTTAATGACTCGCTTTGCTATCTGAAATATAATGAAATGTAGAGCTACCAAAGCAACGATGTCCCTGCTGCAGCTTTGGTCTATGAAGTACTGGGATGAACAGCAGGAGATACATACACCTTTAAGACAGGGTATCATTAAGAGCGGAAACAAAAGTGAAAAACCACACATCAAAAGTAATGCTTTCATGTGTGGAAGCAAGCAATGCTGAAAATGCCGGCTACTTATTCACATTATTAAATTTGTACATGAATTTTGTGCTGTGTACCTGCCTCAAAGGCAAAGGTACCTACCCACTTTCGCCTAAAATACCGGGCCAGTGGGAAGGAAGGAAGGAAGATATAATACAATTGTAATGTAATACATTAAAGGACAGGAACTGTTTTTCATGGAAAATGCATGACCAGCCAATAAGAAAAGACAGAAAAGACACAAATGTAGGGATCTATCAGTGAAAAATTGAGACAATTTTTTCCACTGTTGCTTGCATAACCTTTTTTCTATGGTTTACCTTACCAACTTGCAGATCAAAAACTTAAACGTTTTGGTTTCTGTCAAATTAATTACTAAATAGATCAAAGTTTTCAACAGTTTTTGGTAGTAATTCTCACCTTGAATCTCTGGCACTATCAAACTGCAAATCCACTTAGCTCAATTAAACAAAGAATAGAGAGAGAGATTTGAGGACTTTGCACAGCTCTTGACAGTTCTTGAAAGCAACTGCAGGTAAAATACCGTTTTGTGTTCATAACTGTGTTTTCTAAATGAATTCAGAATACATCAAATTAATTTTCAGTTGAATTAGTGAATTGATTCAGAAATACAGTATTAGAAAGAGAATGGAGAAAAGGAAATTGGTTTCCACAACAACCAGTTCCACTGACATTACTGTGATCATCTAAACAGCAGAACAATATCTGGTAAACTTATCTCTACTCAATGCCTCTATACATCAGGAATAACAAGAATATCTTTTGTAGCCATTAATTTTCTCTTGGCTAATCTGGACCTTAAATTACAGTGACAAAAGGCAAAACTCCCAAGCATTGATTCATAGATTTTAAAAAATTTTCCATCAAAATTTGATAGACATAAGTGAAAAAGCATTTTGCAAATTTGAATTACACAAAATTGCAAAGGAAATCACCAATCACAGTGAATGATTCACAAGTAACTTCAAGACTCTTCCCTCCATGTGTAACACAAATGATGTTTAAAATAAATGGAATTTATATAGTTGAATGTCTTCTTTGCAAGACTGTGATAAGCTTTGAAGCACTGAGTTGAATCTGATATTAGAGAACTTTAAAAACACAGAAGGCAGTACAGTGGGATATGCTGCCTGGAAACACCATGGCCTTCTTTGGAGAGTTCCTAGAAAAACCTCTCTCTTGAGGGGAAATATAGGTTTATTTGACTGTGCCATGGGATAGCAGCAAAAGCCAACAAACTATCTTCCAGTCCAGTGATTCCACTGTAATGCTGTGAGCTAGTTAAATCCTGGGCAGATAACTGCTCAGTGCAACCTCCAGCACATAGAAGTTCTGTACATATTAAGTGTAGACCAACCAACTCAGATAGAGAAATCAATAGTTTTCAACATTAACATACAAGTGCTTTACTTATATTCACCTCCCAATCATACGCAATTGCAGTCTCTCAAGGAACTAGTGGAAACACTCAGTTATAGCAAGTGAAGATCTGCCTCCCAGCCTACCTGAAGAAGCAAGGACAATGTAATGAAATTTTTCCTGTCTTCCTCTCATTCACAACATAATTATGCAAAGCCTAACCTGCAAGCTGAATTGACTGTTCTTAGCACAACACCTACAAGCTAATGAGCTGTCCTTTAACCTCATTTTAAAAGAGGGAGACAAGGTGATGGGAGACACAACCCAGCCTAAAAAGCCAGCCACACTGTGACAGTTCCAGGTGACTCCATCCCCACCATTCAGCTAAGCCCAAGCATCCTTTCTGCTCTCTGTCCTCAGAAGTGGTAATATTTTCCTTGCTCCTGAGATTACTAGGTGTTCTTTTGACACTTCAGGCTAGTCCTCTGCTCCTACACTGACGTTTGCAACAGTCCTTAAACCCTGTATTGTAATCATGCATGTATCGAATATGCTCTTCGAACCTCCACAAGCATAGACAGAAGTTAAAGCCCATATTTTTCATTTATACAGGCTCCAAAAGATTCAGTTTTCAGTGAAGAGGCAGCTAAGCGTGTTAGCTAAGTGAAGATGCAACCGAGTTGTGCTGAGATAATGGTCTGGTACCATCCCATAATTCCGAGCGTTGCATATTCTAGCGCTTTTGTTTACTCATTTCCCACTCTACTGCCTACACCTGAAGGCACTTTCTAGTTCATATGCAGTCAGCATTTAACCCTTCGTTCCATGCAGCATCCCTTCATTTCTCAAACAGCTCACTGCAATTCACTCAGCAAAAGCCTGCCAAGCAGGCTGCCAGCTGAGCAGAGCCACACAGGAACAGGCTGGGTTTGCATGCTTAGTTAGAGCCTTCTTGTTACAGTCCAAGCGTTAGCCATAACCCACAGACTGTTCAAACAGCCTTGGCTCTCAATACAGCCTGCTGATGAGCAAGGCATCAGGAGTGAGTCAGCTGTCCTTGGGGAGGCTGAACTCCCTGTATGTGCTGTTCTTCAGATGGTGATTCACATTTAATCACTGACACCAATCTCTGTCCATGCAAGTGCTTCTCTTCCATTTCAGTGCAAAATCCAGAAGACAAATCTGTCTGACCATGCAGTGGAAGAGAACAGAGCACTATAAGCACAAAAGGGAGCAGTTATAACTAAAATACCTTAAATATCTTATAGTCTGAAAACAGAAGTGAAAAGAAAGCAGAGTAAAAGTGGAGATGAAGCAGAGTACCTAACAGCACAAATAATATCTACCACAAATTTAAGGGTGACAGCCAAAACTCCCTGTTTACCTGCCACTGTACTTTTGTTTCACTGTTACTTTCTCTGTAGGAACTCCATGTTTTTATGCTTTGAAACACTTAGGACTGAAACAGCAGCAGAAAAGATTAAAAAATGACATATAGATTGCAGTATACAAAGTACCCCAGGCTTTACAGAATCACAGAATCACAGAATGTTAGGGATTGAAAGGGACCTCGGAAGATCATCTAGTCCAATATCCCCATCCAAACAAGAACACCTAGATGATGTTACACAGGAAGGCATCCAGGTGGGTTTTGAATGTTTCCAGAGAAGGAGACTCCACAACCTCCCTGGGCAGCCTGTTCCAGGCTCTGTCACCCTCACTGTGAAGAAGTTTCTTCTCAAATTTAAGTGGAACCTCTTGTGTTCCAGTTTGAACCCATTACCCCTTGTCTTATCATTGGTTGTCACTGAGAAGAGCCTGGCTCCATCCTCTTGACACTCACCCTTTACATATTTATAAACATTAATGAGGTCACCCCACAGTCTCCTCTTCTCCAAGCTAAAGAGCCCCAGCTCCCTCAGCCTTTCCTCATAAGGGAGATGCTCCACTCCCTTCATCATCTTTGTGGCCCTGCGCTGGACTCTCTCCAGCAGTTCCCTATACTTCTTGAACTGAGGGGCCCAGAACTGGACACAATATTCCAGATGTGGTCTCACCAGGACAGAGTAGAGGGGAAGGAGAACCTCTCTCAACCTACTAACCACTCCCCTTCTGATACACTCCAGGATGCCATTGGCCTTTTTGGCCACAAGGGCACAGTGCTGGCTCATGGTCATCCTGCTGTCCACCAGGACCCCCAGGTCCCTTTCCCCTACGCCACTCTCTAATACTGTCCTGCATGGATAAGTTAACAGGAATCTTGCATTCACAGTCCAAAAACCTGTTGAAGGCTAAACCTGGTGAATCACTTTTGCAGCAGGCAAACACTGGTGCTCTGGTGTTGCCAGAGAGACAGACGAGGGGAGCTACTGTCACCAATATCTGTCATAAGAAAACATGCAAGAAGTATGGGAGGAGTTTCCTGGTTTAAAAAGACAAAAATTTCTTTTCTGGAGGGTGCTGCATGCAGTGACATGACTTCGTCATTCATTCTGAGGATAAAAAATAAAAATATTTGCAATGAAATACCTAGGCCAGCATAATCTGCCATTCTCCACACAGTTTTTGCAACTTTGCTGCACCAATCAACTGTGGTTTCTGCCGCTGAAGCTTTACTCCTGGCAACCTGCATTATGTAGTCCTAATGCTATATCTTTTGAAAAGAGGAAATTCTTTTCTGCTGTATGTGCTTGGCTGCTCTGATTTATCTGTGGTGTGACATTTGGGGAACAAACACAGTTCAGCTGTTAGCAGCTTTCTGCAACATTCCCCACGCTGTCCCCATTGATGATACATGCTGCTAAATTTGACTGCATATAAACCTGAGATGTTTAAAGAGACTTTTTAATGGGGATATGGTTCCATAGCTTAAAGCAGAAGGTCGATGGACCTACTAGCAGCTCCAATAGTATTTATTTCACCTGAAGGAAAGCAGGCCTCCTTTATTCAGACAGGTAAACACCAGATCTCTTTGGCAAAAAAAGTATCCTGTGTTGTTGTTCACTTATCTGCCTCTGTGGTGGTTTGAGGTATATCCAGAAGCTCTTGTGCCAAAAACCACTTCACAAGTTTAGCTTTCTCATTTTCTGAATGCCATTTATACCTAAGAGCTGTTCATCCTGTCCAAGGTCCTATTCAGAGTCCATGCAAAACATGCCATTAGACATTCAAATTGGCTGTATTATTGCCATGTCTCCAAACCCAGTGAAAAGAAAACCTGTATTTTTGTACACATGGAATTGCAGATCGACACTTCCATATTCACAGCTGCAAGACTGCTGCTTCGAGTATAAAGCAGAAATGTAAACTATCAACTCATTTCACTGTGACCTGCAAGTAGTTTTAAGATGGTAATGATTTTCTCTAGCTACTGAATCAGGTTGTATTTAAGTAACTGTTACGTTTTTATACAACAGTATATGGCATTCTCTTTTCCTGACACATTCCTGCCCCGATTAGAAATTCCTCTGAAATTTCTGTAATCGTCTCTATTTCCTATGCAACAGGTAAGTATGTCAAAAATAAGGCATGCAGTTGTGGTCAGTTGAAAACACTAGTCTTTGAAGGGAGAAAAAAGGCATATAGACACTTCAGTTTTGAAATGTGACCTGTACATTTCTGGTGCTTTGTCCTGGACTTTGAACACTCACATACATGCTTGTATCCTCTGGTACAAATCTTTATAAGAATAGAACTTTAATCACACATTCTCAATATGATGCAGATCATGCCAACTTCGTTACATTTCTGGTATGAGAATTGGCTGATTATCTGATAACAAGTCTTCTTTCACACTTAAAAAAAAAAAAAAAGAAAAAGAAAACCACAATATGTTAATGTAAGCCACATTTGCTCTCTGAACATTTTAGCTGGCTGGTACAAGGGAAAGCCCTGGAAGAAGAGAGACTGCACATCTCAAGAGACTCTGATTAGATGGGTTTTTTTGGAAGAAGTCTATTTTAGTAAAGTACATTGCTTATTACACTGTGTCCAGATGTTCCCTTCTTCTCTGCCCTCGCACCAAACATTCTGTGTTCTTTTTGGATTAGGATACTTCAGGGTGTGTGTTCAGGGGCAGAGGGCACTTCTGACATAACGAGGGCCACACAGCTGATTAGCACACTCGCTGCTCTACACCCACGCTCTGCCAGGATCTGTCTGCTACATAACAGCCTGAAGTGCTTTGGAGCAGCAGGGAGCTGCCAGAGAGAAACCACCAGAGAAGCCCCGTGGGTGGTCAAAAGAAAAAAAGAACTTGAAATAGACAACTAAGAAATATAGAGCAGTTCCAGCTCAGACTGAATTTCCAATTTCACCTAGTAAAAATGGAGGGTTATATATAAAGGGACATACATGCCGTGGAGGTCATTTCTGAACTGTATTAAAGCTTCCCAGTAGCTGTAAACACTTAAATCTCCAATCTTTTGTTCTACCATAATAAGCTCAGTAGATTTTAAAATTGCAGATGGAGAAGACAACAAACTACACACTTTAGATGCTGCGATGGATGAAAAACTGAATACGAGCCAGTAACATGCGCTTGCAGCCCAGAAGGCAAATCACATCCTGGGCTGCATCAAAAGGAGTGTGGCCAGCAGGTTGAGGGAGGCAATTCTGCCCCTCTACTCCACTCTGGTGAGACCATACTTGGAGTCCTATGTCCAGCTCTGGAGCTCTCAGTACAGGAAAGACATGGATCCATTGGAAAGGGGCCAGAGGAGGCCACAAAAATGATCAAACAGATGGAACATCTGTTCTGTGAAGAAAGGCTGAGAGAGTTGGGGTTGTTCAGCCTAGAGAAGTGAAGGCTCTGGTGAAACCTTATTGTGGCCTTTCAGTACCTAAAGGGGACCTACAAGAAAGCTGAAGGGGGACTTATTGCAAGGACGTGTAGTGATAGGCCAAGAGGTAAAAGGTTTAAATGGAAAGAGGGTTAATTTAGATTAGGCATAAGGAAGAAATTCTTTACTGTGAAGGCAGTGATACACTGGAACTGGCTGCCCAGAGAGGTTGTGGATGCACCATCTGTGGAAGTGCTCAAGGCCAGGTTGGATGGGGCTTTGAGCAACCTGGTCTAGTGGAAGGTGTCCCTGCCCATGGCGGGGGGGTTGCAACTAGTTGATCTTTAAGGTCCCTTCCAAACCAAACCATTCTATGACTCTTTATAAAGTGAACATATCGAAAACCATCCACTGACTTCTAAATATATTGGCAGTTCACGTGGTATGAGCCATCTTTTCTGTCAAATGTGCGCATTATTGACCTGATATACCATCACAGTAAAGGTTTTATATCTCATTCTGCCAAGTTAAAAAATCAAAGGGCTCAAGTAAGAACCTTTTGCTGCTGACTCTTCCTGTAGCTACTGTATTACGTTGAACGTTGGATACTCCAGTGAAAAATCTTAAACTCGTTCAGGAAATGGATTGTTCATTAATACATTTATAGCAAAGCTTCTGTTGATTTTGAATCAAATAAAGAAAGAATTACTGGCCAAAAAAAAAAAAATAATAAAGTTGTGCCAAGTTCAATAGCCCTTCTATGGACCAAGTTTCTTGAAAATTATTTGATAAGGCAAAATACATTAACACAACCTGAAAGAGTTTATAATAACATCTCCTTTCTATTCATCTAGCTAATACAATTCTATCTACCACACACTGACAAATACACATACACTCTATGTAGACAACTATAGAGGACGTGAGAGTCTGCCCTTAAAACATTTCTCTATTTATAGCTCTTTCTTGTATCTATCAGTTGAGGAGTAGTGAAGAAACACCTACACCATAGCAAAACCCAAGAGCAATGCCTGTCATGGTTTTGCAGCTATACTTGGAAAGTAGAAACTCATACCATATTTTCAGACATCTGTGAATATTTGAAGAACTGGTTGAACTCTAAAGGAAATGTCTGTGCAAAGCAGAAACCACTTCCAACTGGCGTCTAAGGCTCCTTCCAAATTTGAATATTTTCAAACAAGTAACATGGCGACACCCAAAGGAAACAAATCCAACAAAAAGAGAATCACAGAATCATACAGAATGGTTGGGGTTGGAAGGGACCTCTGGAGGTCATCTAGTCCAACCCACCTACTAAAGTAAGTTCACCTACAGCAGATCGCACAGGAATGTGTTCAGGCAGGTTTTGAATGTCTCCAGAGAAGGAGACTCCAGAACCTCTCTAGGCAGCCTGTTCCAGTGTTCTGGCACCCTCAAAGTGAAAAAGTTTCTCCTCATATTCAGATGGAACCTCCTATGCTTCAGTCTGTGCCCACTGACCCTCATCCTGTCATTGGGCACCACTGAAGGGTCTGGTCCCATCCTCTTGACACCCACCCTTGAGATATTTATAAGTATTGATAAGAACCCCTCACAAACCTCTCTTCTCCAGGCTGAACAGACTCAGCTCTCTCAGTCTCTCCTCATAGGAAGGATGCTCCAGACCCCTCATCATCTTTGTAGCTCTCTGCTGGACTTCCCAGTAACTCCTCGTCCTTCTTAAACTGGGGAGCCCAGAACTGGACACAGAACTCCAGATGTGGCCTCACCAGGGCAGAGTAGAGGGGGAGGAAAACCTCCCTCGGCCTGCTGGTCACACTCTTCCTAATGCACCCCGGGATACCATTGGCCTTCTTGACCACAAGGATATATTGCTGACGCATGGTCAATCTGCTGTCCACCCCGACTTCCAGATCCTTCTCTGCAATGCTGCTTTCCAGCAAGTCAATCCCTCACCTGGAACTAGGAAGAACAAACAAATCTATTTATAGCAAGATTTCCAATCTGTAAGGCTCTGACACTAAGATTCGTGACCTTCACCATGATGGCTAAGAGAAATCTGCCAGTGAATAGCAAGTTCCAAAGAACAGTAAGACCTTCAGCCAGATCAATTTTATCTGTGGATTCATATCAATTTCAGTCATCAGTTTCAGGTTAAAGAAATGGGTGATAACCTTAGATACTAGCAGAAACATGAATTATAGTGGTAAGATTCACTTACATGAAGGTCCCATAGAATTTTAATAGGTTACACCCATGTGTTAAAATTAAAAATTTTAATCATTACCATTGCTTCTTTTCCTCAACTATTGAGTTTTCAGGAACCAGATAAGAAACACTATGTGTGACGGATTTCTGTGAAGTAGAAGTCTTAGGGACATGCTAAGCCAGATGTTGCCAGCTGGCCTGATAGTCCTCAAATATTAAACACTGCCTACATGCTGCTGCTTCTTCAGTCACCTTCACTGGGTAATACGTTCAATAAAACATGATTTCTGATTGTCTGACAAAATTAAACTGCATAATGATCTACTTACAATTACATAGCACACAAATAAAAGCAAACTTTGGCCTGGGACATTAAGATCACTTTAGATAGCAGCTTTATACATCATTATTTCTTCCATAGTCCAACTACCCAGCTAATTGTCTTAAAAATAATAGCATTTACAATCTCAAAGTTAAATGGTTTGCATAAAAATATATTTAGAGTAACGTTGACCTTGGTTACAATACCAAATGAAATGCTACAGTGAGACTATTTTGGCTTAAGTCACAAAAACCAAAAGTTGCCACATTAAATGGAAGCAATCTCTTCTTCCCAGCTTCTTGCAGACACACAGAAGCAGAGATAGATTTCCTATCTGAACACAAAATACTGAGTTCATAAAAGGATTTTTATATCCTTTATTGGGTTTTTGTGGCAAGGTTTTGGTAGCAGAGGTGCTACGTGGGTGGCTTCTGTGAGAAGATGCCAGAAGCTGCCTCCATGTCAAATAGAGCAAATGCCAACCAGCTCCAAGACAGACCTGCTACTGGCCAAGGCCAAGCCCGTCAGCGATGGTGGTAGCATCTGCTACCACCAAACTGCTGCGTAACAGCAGCTGGAAGAGAGGAGTGAGAATATATGAGAGAAACAGCTCTACAGACAGCAAGGTCAGTGAAGAAGGAGGGCAGGATGTGCTCAAGGTGCTGGAACAGAGATTCTCCTGCAGACCATGGTGAAGACCATGGTCAGGCCAGCTGTTCCCCTGCAGCCCATGGAGGCCCATGGTGGAGCAGATCTCCATCGGCAGCCCAGAGAAGACCCCACACTGGAGCAGGTGGATGCCCAAAGGAGACTGGGACCCCGTGGAGAGCCTGTGCTGGAGCAGCCTCCTGGTAGGACCTGGGACCCTGTGGAGAGGAGCCCAGGCTGGGAAGGTTTTCTGGCAGGAATTGTGACCCTGTCGGGGACCCACGCTGGAGCAGTCTGTTCCTGAAGGACTGCACCTCATGGAAAGGACCCATGCTGGAGCAGTTCATAAAGAATGGCAGCCCATGAAAAGGACCCACATTGGAGAAGTCCATGGAGGAATCTCTCCTGTCAGAAGGACCCCATGCTGGAGCAGGAGAAGAACGTGAGGAGGAAGAAGTGGCAAAGACAACGCGTGACAAACTGATCACAAACCCATTTCCCGTCCCCTTGTGCTGCTTGGGGAAGGAGGTAGAGAAATTGGGAGTGAAGTTGAGCCAGGGAAGAAGGGAGAAGTGGGGGAAGATCTTTTAAGATTTGGTTTATTTTTCATTATCTTTCTTGGATTTGGTTAGTAATAAATTTATTTCCTCAAGCTGAGTCTGTTTTGTCTGTGATGGTAACTGGCGAATGATCTCCCTGTCTTTATCTCAAGCCATAAGCTTTTTGTTATATTTTCTCACCATGTTCAGTTGAGAAGGGGAGTGATCGAACGGCTTGGTGGGCACCTGGTGACCAGCCAAGGTCAACACACCACACTCCTCATGCCAGGAGATAGCAGATGCAGCACTATTATAACGCTTTTTCACTTCAGCCACCAATTTCAGATCACAAGGCCATTCCTCTCTACCCTGGGGAAAAGCTGTGTTTACTTCCACCTCCACTCTGCACTAAAAGCATGGACAGTGACAGCCAGAGCTTTCTAAATTCCTTTTTTTTGAAGGAGGAGAAGGTGGAGGAGAAAAGTGGTTCCCCCTGCCTCCTCTCCTAAAATAAGCTCTGAACTTTTTTTTCTTCCCTTCAAGTTCTACTAATGCTGCTTAAAACCATTCAGATGGAAAACACTTCTTTAAAATACTACCTCTCCTATAAGAAGCAAATGGCTGTTACACATGATAGAGCATTTCCAAAGGGCTACCAAGTACATTAGACATGTTGGCACGTACCTTGAAGCCTGTGCAACAGGAGGAGTTCTAGTTACTCCTTCTGTCACCTATACACACATGTAGTCGCATAAAGGCAGCTCCATCCGTGTGTTAAAAGGCTGACTCATTGCTGGCGGTGATTGTCAGAAATGGGTTCCCTGGAGCAATATCTTTTTTCCTTGTTGCTTCAGAAAAAAAGAAAATGTGATTTAACTAGAAATTTAACCAGTGTTAAGTGCTTGTTGCTTGCAAATGTATATCGAAAACCTTGTAAAAATTGTTGCAGTTGCTAGTATTGCCAGTCTGTCCCAGAAAATGTTTGTTAATAAGATAGAGAATTCACAAACAAAACATATACCCCAAACAGTCCAGTAAAAGACACTACACTGAGGAGTGCGTCTTATGTATTAATAGCCCTTTTAAACAGCCTTCTCCCACTCCTTCCTTTATTCCCCAACTCTCCATCACATTTCTAAGGGAAAGAAGAAGCAGTTAAGGACAACTTCATACAAGCTGCTTGACTGAGTTTGAAAGAGACTATGCTGAACAGCAACAGCTACCAGGAGCAGTGGGCCAGCCTCTTAAACAAGGTTGATATGACAAAAACCTAACACTGTAAGAGTAGAATGAAATTAGCTTGCTCTTGTTTCAGAGACATGAACATGATTGGATTCAAAGATAACTGGAAAGTGTGAATATTCTAGTTAACATAGTTGAAGAGTGAGAACAGGATCATACAGTAATAGTAAGGAAGAAAAAAAACCACAACAGAATCAGATGGAGAATTGATAAGCAAGAATACATAATCAAATTTGTGCAAGGCAATGTGATAGAAGTTAAGGATTGCTTGTTATTATTGCCTGTTATCTGAACTTGTGGTAGGTTTTTTTCTGGCTTTGTTTGTTTGTTTGTTATCATTTCTGTGTGATTTACAATGGACTTTGAATCAAACCCCAAAAATGGCCCTTTAGGCACAAATTGCACACTACACATTCTAGGTGCACAGGTCAAAAATGCTCTAAACATAAAGTACTGTTAAATTTTTCCTAGTGAATCCACACCCAGCTTACAAAATACCAGTGCTAACTGAGGGTGTTACCTGTCCCTCAGATCTTTTTTTACCATCTGTCTAAAACAACCTCCCAATAGCTTCACCAGTGGAAGGCATGGGTTATGAGGCACTCACATAATCCAAGCCAATTAAGATAACATCATCAGATGTTTAACCCTGGCCAGCTGATGTTGCCTGAAGAATATAAGAAGCAGTCTAACAACCCCTTCTTTCAGCAGTGGACTTGTAGTTCAATACTGGAGACAAGATGATGAGCAGCAGAGCAGGGCTGTCTTCAGCTGGCTCAGCTGGATCCAAAAAACAGCATTTGTACCCTTCTACAGACCTCTTGGCCTAAAGACAAGGAAGCTCACTAGCTTAGCCTTGGCAGTACATGACATTGCATGGGGAGCTTTAATTTTCTTGCTGGTTTCCAGCCTACTATACTACAGAAAAATAATCAAAAACAAAGCTGTGCTCTGTTCAGCCTCTGCATGTTATGTCACCCAGAGGATAACCTTTTCCTCACCTTAGCTTAGATGCCATGGATAGCTGCTGTAAGAGGCATCTGAGCATTTCTGCAAGTTGTTACAGTTTTTCTTCAATAAGTGTATTGAGAATTAGTATTCAATCCCATATAAGAGAATAATCCTAAATGCATACCAATTTGGGGGCCTAAAGAGGAATGTATCACTGCTCTTTATAAAGAAAGTCCAACAGAACAGTCCTCATTACAGGAAGATACTACACTCCCGTTATTTTGGTTGTTTACTCCCATTCCTTGGAGTACATTTCTTTTTCCCTTAATAACAGATCAGTTCACATGCAAAGAAGTGTTTATTAGGCTTTTAAGTGGACCTATACATGGAGATGTATGATCTGTAAGGAAATATGTTTACATAGATGAATACTACTATGAACAATGCATGTTACCTCACCTTCATATAACAAGAGAAAAATAAACGAGGTGCTTTAAAAGAAAAAAAAAGCCAATAAATGAATAAAAAATTACATTAGCAGGGAGTCATCCTAACCACTGATCAAACACTATGTTTTATATGGAAAATATGTTCTTAAAGAAGGAAGTACAGAATGAAAGCAAGAAAACACACAGCTCCTACCAAGTCTTCACCACCATGGCTATGAGACTGCTCAGCCTGGGTTGCCACTATCAGCTAGATATGTGTGTTTTCAAGGTTGAAAATGATCCAGGAGATTGGATTCTCTACTACTGTTCTTACTCCTTCTCTCTCTTTCTCCAATTTCATGTTTTGGTTTTTTGTTTTTCAGTTTCAGAAATTCAAGACTGAAGTTTGTATTTCTCCATATCCAGCCAAAAAAAAAAAAAAAAAGAAAAGAAAAATAAGCTACTGGAATGTCTTCTAGGTTACTTCCATATTTATCAGGTAGACAGTTGATAAATCTGTAGCATTTTTAAAGATTTTTCTTCAATTTCCAGCACTCATTTGAAGATGAAACAGCTCATTTCTCCTTATTTTAGTGGTTTTGTGTCCTTCCAAAGCTTTTTGGAAATCATTACAGCAACTTGGGTTATAAAAAGATTAGCATATTGCAGTCATTAAGAGACCTACTTCAGCCCAAACCTGCTGGAAAAGAAGGCCAAGAATAAGCAAATCTTCTTCCTGAGCAGCAAAATAAGAGAAATCACAAATAACTTGCTGTCTGGTTCAGTAGGGCAGAGGAACATGAATGCACTTTATTCCAGTTAAGACTTTTCTAGAATGAATTGTTTAAGAAAAGGTAACATTTGTTTCACTAAAGAGGAGAAATTCAGATGTTAGGCACCTGACTGAAAAAGATTCATACTAATTATTTTCTGCCTAAGATGTTAAGTTGTCACCATTAAAAATGATCAAAGGCTAAAAGTATGTAGTTTTTCAACAGTTGCTTGTGGCTGCCATGTGATGGTTTGTCACCTTCAGTCTTATAGAAATCCATTCCTTATCTCATGTCTGAATGGCTTTAAAATTATAAGGACAAGTTGCTTATAAATATGTGACAAGAATTAAAGCCAGAGTTAAAACACCATGGCAAAATGCACTTGTGTGATTCTTTCTCATTCTCAATTTTTTTGCATTATTTAACACTGTCTCAAAATACCATTTTGCCTCAATTACTGTGAACAGGAGAATCCGAAAAAATATTGTCCTTATCATGTTGGTCAGGAGGTAGACATGGCAAATAAATCTCATTTTACTGTCAATTCCAAAACTTATCATTCTTTTGCAAGTTGTTTTCCAACACAGGTGCTTCATCTGCAGCCAGACCATGGCAGCAAGAGCTCACTCTCCAACCAAGTAGTCAGTGTGAAAATTATTTGTAAATGGTAGAGGATGACAGGTAACATGTAGGAATGTTCTTTAATAGTTAGCTGTAGCTCCATTTCCGGGATCAATAGCAAAGTTGAAGCCTCTTCTGATTTGAGACAGCTTAGTGCTTTCTCCATTTTCTTAGTAGAGATTTGCTGAAAGATTGTTTCCTCACATTGAAGAGAAATGAGTCTGAATTGGTGCCATTCTTTTCTTCGCTGGCTTTTTCAAAGAGTGAAATGCTTCACATTGACTTATTTAAACCATCACACAAAAAAAGCTAACATGTTACCAAGATCTTTCTAAAGTCTGTATGCTAGAATACACTTCTGTTCCCCAAAATTAATGTTTATTCAGCACATTATGCCACTTCTTCGAATGCTAGCTGCCTGGAAACTAACATGCTTTTTTTGCCCTCCCTGAGTCTCTCTGCTACCCCACACCATTACCTTCAAAACTAGGCAGCTTTTTTCTTGTAAAAGTAAATGCTGCAATATTCAGAAAGCACAATAATTTCCAGCAATGACTTTCAGAAGTTCCAACAACAAGCCAAAAAATCATATGGTGTTCTTTAGTCTTTCTCACAAAGTAGTTACTTGTTTTAAAGAGTGTCAAAATTTTGGAGACATCTTCCAGTACAAATGTAGGAAGTTCACCACGGACACTGAATAAAGAAGATGTAATGACATATTAACATATTTTGATGGGGAAAGTTGTTTCCAGACACATACTACAAGAAGTCACTTTCACTCTTCCTATTGACCTGCTGTGTAAATTTTTTTTTTCTAAAAGGAAATGAGGCTGCATTGCAGTTAAGTTACCAAAACCTCCACATACTTCAGAAATAAACAGCCCTGGTAATGAAATCAACACAGAACACTTTATTTAATGGCAGCAAAACATACATGTTAATGAAAAGCAAAAAGCTGGGGAAATCAGCAAGTGGCTGGTGTATTTATCGCAGTCAACATTCAGGAACAGTAGTGCAGATTTTATAAAAGTCAAGAGGGCACTTGACTCTGCATATTTCCAATCAGTATTCATAGGCAATATCTAATACTCTTGATCTAATGGTTACAGAAACACTATAGTGCTTGAGACATGAAACACTGAGCAAGTAAATAAGGCTTGCAATCAACAGGCTAGTAAGCCTACATCTGAAGCATGAAAAAAACAAGGAAGAGACAGAGAAAAAGCATGCAAGAAGAGGGACATAGAAGCATAGGTTTTAAACAAGTGCTGAAAGTCATCTCGATGCCATTAAACATACTGAAGCACTATGACAGACAAGTCCTAGATATGCTGAATCAGCTTAGTTTAAGTAAATTATATTACAGCAGAAAAGTCACAGATTACATGCACTCATTTATAATGCATGTAAACTCTAAAATATAGATACAGATGAAATTTTCATATAAGCTATAAAATCTCTTAGGAACAAAAGGAATATTCATCTGCTTTAGTTATCTCATGTTAGCAAGGCTAACTTTACTACCACACTTTCTTCCCACCTTATCAGAGTGACTGTAACTACAGACAGTTGAATAATTCTCATTTCATTCAAATATAAAGCAATGCCATCTCCTACCAACACTTTACTACCTTTTTTTGACCTTGATACTCTTATGCTCCATTTTGTAGAAGGACAACAGCTCTATTTCAGCACCCTGTAATGTCTAATTGCTTGCACATGTTTCAGTTGTTTGTTAAAAGGAACATACAACAGCTTGTGGTAGGCTGATACTGGGCTGAAGGCACTACTGTATGAAGTTTCATCATGTTATTCAAGCAGTATTCGTCATTGTTTTCAGTAGAAGTATAGACTACCAGGACTTCCTTCTCAGCATTTTGTCAGAACACACAACCATATACATTTAACATTGAAAGTACATGAGGACATGCCCAAAGAGTTGTGTGTTCTCCCCTGTTGCTGTGTATATTTTTGCCTTCTCTATAGGAAAAAAAAAAAATGCTAAGGTGGTAGAAACCATTTGGAGGACTTCTTAATCTTCCACTATGAACAGCTATGGAAAAATAAAAGTACGGTCTTGACAGCACTTCCTTGGGCAAGTATTAACAGCACAAAACCATGTCAAATCCCAGCTTGTCCACAAAATCACACAAATGTAGACTTACTGTGAGCAATAAGAAAGTAGCTCCACTTAAGCAGCCTCTCAACAGCAAGGCAAAGATACAACAAGAGCATAGAGTGAGGAAACAACAGCAGTTATTGCCACCACTGAAGTTCTCCTGCGGAGGAGAAGGATTTGATGTCGCTCACTGAGTATTGCTTTTAAAGTATGGAAATATTATTTCTGGAGGGCTTATTTTATTTTAGAAATAGACACTTAAATTTTATCTTCCTATGTTTGAATAGTTCTCAAACAAATAGGCTTGCCACTCCTTTGAGAGGTTTCCTGTTGATTTCAACAATTACTGAGCCACATCTGTTGGCATTGAGAAATCCTTACACCAGCCAGCAGCACACTGGGACAGAGCCTGCATCTGTGGCAGAAATCCACCACCACAAACCACAGCCACATGCAAGTTACAAATTCTACATCTTCTCTCCAAGGAAAACTATGCCTTACAGCTTACTTTTCTGTGTGATGAATGTCAGGCTGGGCAAAGAAGAGGAACATTAGTAGACTTAAACCTCTGATGCTGAGGCATTCATTAAAATTTGGGGCTGCCTTCCCTCACATATACTATTACATTAGCTACCAGCTGCCTGACGAAGTTTACCATATTCACATGCAGCAGAAACTAAATAAGGAGTCTTGGAAAACAAGCCATGACTTTCACTTAGCTTTGCTCTCCTTCAAAAGTACAACAGTAAATATTTCCTTTAAATAATAATTTAGTAAAAGTATGTAAATGTCATAAATACTGAAACAGCTTGGTTGCATAAAGTAATAGCAAGACAGCTAAAAGCAAACCAATATTAAACGTTAGTATATGTGAATATACTAGTTGCACTCCTACCTCTTTCTTCCTTGTGCAATTATATTGTCATTCTGCATTGAGGAGGAGGGGGTAGTTGTTTGTTTTCAGCACAGAATTAGATGGATAAAATATTAGTTGCATAATAAGGCAGTTTTGTTTTATACCACTTGGCTTTAGGGTCTAATTCTGCATCTTTTTGCTGTCCAACAAAAGCTGTTCGGTGGCCTCTGATAAATGTGTAGAATACCTTAATTCAGTGCCTCGTCCTCTGGTTTTATAGTCGACACAAATTAGCTAGAAGGCACAAAGACCAACTGGTTTACATTCAAGAGCAGAGAATACAAAGGACTGAACTCTAATCAAAATTACAAACTCCTTAAAAATCTATTTCTTTGCTGAATACTTGGTGGGGGAGGGCTGGGGCAAGGGGGAGAGAGACACAGACAGACTGTTTAATAAGTGACATTAAAAAATACAACTTGGAAAATAGGCACTGATGTTAGCCATCTCAATTCTTTCTTACAGTCGATCAACCAAATCTCTGTGTTAAATATCAGTTTTACAGAAAGGGCAGGCATGCTTCTCACAAAGCTTGGATACTCCATGCTATTTGTCCAGACAAACCAAGCTACAAAGATAAAGAAAGGTACATGAATACTGAGAACATGCACAGTTGCACTACATATCTGGATTTTAAGACCAATTTTCAAGGCAATCACTAGCAAATATGTAAGGAAAAAAACAGTCCTGTGGGTATTCATTACAAGGACTCCTGCCTTTAGCAGGAATTTTGTCAATTTTCAAGTAAATATGCCCACAAAAATGACATTAAATGATTACACTGTGTTCCACTGACGAGATCACACAGGCATACTGCTATGGCAGCTTGTCTCAGCAATTGCTGTTATCTTACCTGTTTGGAACACAGGTTATTTCATCAAGCTGTTAATCCAGAGTCCATCTTAGCTGTTTTCCTACATGTCTTGTGAAGAAATATGTATAATAAAGTTCAAAACTGTACATGTTTAATTGTATTCTAAATACAAGTGCTGAAAAAGTAGCATGAGCTCAGATACCAGGTAATAAGCAGCATGAAATTCCATATATTACTAGATATAACAAATGACATTATTCTCATCCAGCAGAAATGAAGACCTTCTTGCTCATATTTCATTCCAAACTATAAACACATAAAGCACTAACATAACTCACATTTTACTATTAAAATATATATACATATATATATGTTGTTCATTTTTATTGGAAAAGCCTGTATTGTCCTGAGGATAATACCTTACTGTAACACACCGTTAAGTGAAAGGATATTCAAAACATTTAAGCTATTTCTTTATAGCACCTGCAAAGCAACAATGCTTTCCTTGTCAAGAGGGGGAGACTATTTTCATATTTAGAATTGGAAAAATCTACACTTTTGTTATTTTCCTTGCTTGGACACTTCTGGAATTAACTCAAAACAAAGCAAATATTTGGAATTCAAGCCACTAGTTAAATTTGCAATGCATATTCCCATGCATTGGTCTATAAATGCCTTCTTATACTCTTCTGTAAGAATATACTTCAAGCCATCGTTAAATGGAGAATACAGCACTTGGTGTAGCTTTAGGGTGACCAAGATTTTTATGGTTAACTGGTGGCACCCTCACTACAGTAGTGAAGAGGTAAAGTACAAATGGGTAAAAAGTAATAGGAAAGAGCAGAAAAAAGTAATACTGATTTTTTTTTTTTGTCCCTGGAGTTCCTAATAGATTCCAGAAAAGCACCTTTCAGAATCAGTTGGACCAATCAAATTTTTTTGCAGTGAACTCAAAACTGAACATGTATATGGAGCAGTGACTCATGCATTTGCACCACTAAAACTGGAGAACATATATAAAAGATTTTTTCCCCCTTCAGAACCTGAAAGTGTCATTGACTAGGTGAAATCTCATAAAATGTTTCAAGTTCAAAGCTGTATTTTTTCCACTTCTCTCAAAAATGAATGCTACACAAACTGAGAGGCTAAACAGGGACTGTTTCAAAATGTAACTTCACTATCCCTAACTGAATTGGCTCCCACGTCATTACATTCATCCAACAACAAACACGATACTTTAAATGGAACCATGTTTGCTTTCTTGCTCACTCCTTTATTAACCATGAAATTAAGCTATCAAATTTAATAGCACAAGTAACAATTCTTCATCAAGCAGTAGAATTACACACTACAGACACATCTAGGAACAGTCTCGGTTTCCCTGTACTATGCCTGCTATGTTTATATACATAAGTGTATATCTCATGGCTCTTCTATTTAAACCCTTGACCCCTCACAACTATTCACACTAGAAGAGAAGTATTTGATGTGATCTTTAGTGACCAAGAAGCACCTAACACAGAATTTTTGCACATCTTAGATACTCATGTTCCATTGACAGTTGATCCTCAGGACTATGGCAGGAGGAGTATGAACCACAAGTGCTTTGAGCCAAGGCAAACGAGTAGAAGAAAAGCAATCACATGGCAAGTAGTCCAGGAACCACCCGGTATTGTACCATGCTTAGGCCAAGTCTGAAGTCATGAAAACAAAAGAAGGTGGCTACTCGAGCTGAGAGTCCTTGTCCTACGTGCCCTGTATGCAACATACCTTTTTCTGCAACCTGAATGTGCTGATTGCGTGTTGATTAACAACTTTTTAGTTAATTTTTCCTCTTCTTCTTAAATAGAGATGCCTGGACTTCGTTTGTTCCTGCTGTTTTGCCCTCTTACTATTCAAACGTTCCAAAGCAAAACCAGTATTTATTTCAGAGAAATAAGTAGCAGTAAAAAGGTTTCGTGAAAACAAGGACAGGATGTACATGAAAGAGAATAGTAAAAAACTTACCTCCAAAGCTAATTTCTTCAATGTTTCTATATTCAGCTGTTGAATTGTGGAATTATACACATGGCATAAATTCAGCATCAGAAAAAAACTTCAATGTGGATCTAGTAATCTTGAGAGTAACAATTCCTCATTATATATCAATTTCACAGAGTTCAGCGTGCTGAGTCAGCAGAGTGCTGTGCTAACAGGTGCGGTTTAGTAACTTTGGTGTGACACAGAGATGGCAGCTGGGAACCCACCACCAAGAAAAAGGCTGCTCTATTCGAAAAGTTTACTTATTCATTAAGCTCATTACTCTGATGACTCTGAAGCTGTATTGGCTCTGATTCTGTGAAACTGAGCAGCTGAAGATAACCTGTCTGGGACAAGGACTTTCCCCAGACTATCTTCTGTATTATTCTTTCAAAATCCGATATACACCAGCATCTTAGCAACTCAAATATTTAATGAAATCTGAGCTGAGACTTTGGGGAATTTAATAAGTTCGTTGCCTCTGGCAGTTTATAACCCTTTATTTTCTCTTAAAGAAAATGCACATGCCTTCCCTACACACACAATCTGGCTAATGCATCCCTTGTGCGCCTACTTTTCAGTGTGAACTGATAATTAATTTCATTGCTATGAAGTGTGTAATGAAGGTAGTACAATTTAAAATCATCCATCCAATTGAAACATTTTAAATAAAATGTCTAGAGATTAAAAAATCTCTCTTCCCAACCAAGGTGTTCAGCAGTATTTGTATTCAAGTGACTGCCCAATTTTAGACAAGAATCACAATAGCTTTACCATGTAGATTAAAAAAAAAAAAAAAAAAAGAAAATCCAGAAATAGGCTATGGGAAGAAATACTTGGAGTTTCTCAGCTGATTCAACATTTGTGTTAATTTTCCCACAAACCAGCTGACTTACAGAACAATTACATGGCACATATTTTCAGAAATGTACAAATGTGCTGAATTCAGAGAGGAAAATCACAAACAAAAACACAGCATAAGAAACTATAAATCCTTGAAATAAATTAGAACAATCAGTGGGTAATTTGGGGCTTTCCTCGAAATCATGATAAATGAGAGGAAAAAATGTGCAATTGAAGGAATACAAAAAGCTGTTTCACAATTTAATTTACTTTGAAAACTATGATACTGGGAGAAGCTGTTATTCAACATGGAAAAACAGTTTGCAAAACTGCATTATCAAAGCTCATAAGGTTTTTATATTAGTGATAACACACACATGAATACCTACGAGTTATCCCTTTATCACCTCTTAGGTGATAAAACTTCTCAATGAAGTATAGCAACTAGAGATGGCTCGTGTAGCACAGTAAAACCTCCATTAATATAAGAATTGGTATATTTCATGTGATTTCATCTATAGACCATACATACTGGTCTACAAGACAAAAACAAAAATCAGAGACAAAGTACAAAATACAATCCTTACCAAGCTAAATTCAAAAGCAAACAGGATCCTGTACATTTTCTGAAGCATATACATCAGAGCCATTGCACAACAACTAGTGGAATTGAGTACAGCTTTACTTCTGTGCTATTTTCACTATTCTAGGATTTCTTTTTTTCTTTTAAACTGAATCAACCTGATGATCATTGACCCTTCCAACTTAACAGCCTTGAAAAACAAAGTTTTCAATTTATAAATTAAGTTATTTAAGTTTCAGATCTCTAATGAAGTTGCACTTCGAAGTGTCCTGGTCTCATATTGCAGACTTGTATCACAAGAGAGCATTACCTTGGAAAGAAATATCACAAACTTAACACCCTTCCAACATTTGCACTGAACTGAAGTATAATTTCTGCAAAAGCTTGTATGGTCATATGAACTATTGGTATTTAATATCCAAGCAGGCAGCATGGGGGTTAGATACACACCCCAAACGGTACTTCAGTAAGCAAAGATCTTAAACTTAACTCACTACAAGCTGCATCTTCAGTTTAAGCAGTTATGTGTAGCACATAGGACTGATGCATAATCAAACAAGAGCATTTATGCAACTATGTTTGGCTGAAATTTTTATACTCTGTATTTTTCCTGGCTTGTACAAATATTCTCTACTCCTTGCCTCAAAATCATTGCATTGCTATGTTCAGAGAGGAGGAAGAAAAAAGCCAGATACAGGTTTTAATACAACTTTTGTATCTTACAATTTTTTTCAAAAAACCCTTTTATTCCTTTATTATTGACTTATTTTTTATCTACTTTCTCTTCTGTCAATGATAATTCTTACAGTAGTTTCTTCTTTAACAACGTTTAGTAAAAACAAAACAGGTCTCTACCTTTTCATGTTACTAGTGTGAAGATGATGACAGCAGACATAGATGATACTGCAGGCAAAAAAATAATCTCAACTGAAAGTTAAGTAGTATAGCAACAGAGATTACACAAAGCAACACTGCATGTAGTAAGTAGTGGCAACACTTAATATTCACTGCTCAATGCAAATTAATGAATTTGAATAAGGTACCCTAGAAAATATCCAAACAAGCAAAGGCGGAGTTATATTAGCATACGTGTTACAGTAAAACAAGAGGTTATTAGCCTTGTACATCCGTTGCCCTTCTAGTCTTAAACTCAACTACCAGAGAGTCTCAGCTTACCAAGAGTTAAAAAACTGCTTGTGCGCACATTGGAATTTTCAGGCTTATGCTAGAATGTACCACAAGAGATAAGGTAAAGGATATGAGAAATAAATGTCCCATCTCAAGTTGTTGTGGTACTTGAGCAAGCAAAGAATTAAGCTATACCTAGAACTGGTTGATAAAGTGTCTTAGGTAACAAATTCATTTTTATTCAAATGAAGTATAAGCCTTTTTTCCCCTTCCATGGAAAATAAAAAGTGAAAGTGATGAAGATACAGCAAGGGAATGAGGGCACACTGTCATACATGCACACAGTATTTGGGGAGGGTGGTGTTATTCTATTTAATATGCCTTAATTATATTCCTAACAGCCAGCCTGACTTTGTAAGGACATAGCAAGCATTCAAGAAAATGAGGGAAGAATCTTATTGACCTTTGGAAGAAGGGACAGGCAACTCAAGAGGACTACAAGGATGTCATGGAGTTATTCAGAGAGAAAATTAGAAGGCCAAAGCCCAACTGGAGCTTGATCGGGCTGCTGCCATAAAGGACAATAAACAATGTTTATATAAATACATTAACAACAAAGGGAAGGCTAAGGAGAACCTCCATCCTTTATTGGATGTGGGATGGAAATATAGTGACAAAGAATGAGGAAAAGGCTGACCTCCTTAATGCCTTATTTGCCTCAACTTCTAATTGTAACAGTAGTTGTTCTCTGGGTACTCAGCCCCCTGAGCTGGAAGACAGGGATGGGGAGAAGAATAAAGCCTCCACAACCCAAGGGGAAGTGGTTAGTAACCTGCTACACCACTTAGACACACATGAGTCTATGGGGCCAGATGGGATCCACCCAAGGGTACGGAGGGAGCTGGTGGAGGTGCTTACCAAGACTCTTTCCATCATTTATCAACAGTCCTGGCTAACTGAAGAGATCCCAGTCGACTGGAAGTTGGCAGATGTGATGCCCATCTACAAGAAGGGCCAGAAGGAGGATGTGGGGAAATACAGGTCTGTCAACCTGACCTTGGTACCAGAGAAAGTTATGGACCAGATGACCTTGAGTGCCATCACACAGTACATACAGGACAGCCAGGTCATCAGTCTCAGTCAGCATGGGTTTATGAAAGGCAAGTCCTGTTTGACCAACCTGATCTCCTTCTATGACAAGGTGACCCACTGAGTAGATAAGGGGAAGACCATGGATGTTGTGTACTGGACTTTAGTAAAGCCTTTGACACTGTTTCCTGCAGCATTCTCCTGGAGAAACTAACTGCTCATAGCTTGGATGGGTACACTCTTCACTGGGTAAAGAACTGGCTGGATGGCCGGGCCCAAAGAGTTGTGGTGAATGGTGTAGAATCCAGTTGGCGGCCAGTCACAAGTGGTGTTCTCCAGGGCTCAATATTGGGACCAGTTTTGTTTAATCTCTTTATCAATGATCTGGATGAGGGGATTGATTGCATCCTTAGTAAGTTTGCAGACAACACCAAACTGGGTGGGAGTGTTGATCTGCTGAAGGGTAGAAAGGCTCTACAGAGGCATGTGGACAGATTGGATTGATGGGCCAAAGCTAACTGAATGATGTTTAACAAGGCCAAGTGCTGGGTCCTGCACTTGGGTCACAAAAATGCCATGCAACACTACAGACTTGGGAAAGAGTGGCTGGAAAGCTGCCCAGTGGAGAAAGACCCGGGGATGTTGCTTGACAGGTTGCCAAGGTGGCCAATAACGTCCTGGCTTGTATCAGAAATAGTGTGGCCAGCAGGACTAGGGAAGTGATTGTCTCCCTGTACTCTGGACTGATGAGGTCGCATCCTGAATCATGTCTTCAGTTTTGGGCCCCTCACTGCAAGAAAGACATTGATATGCTGGAGCGAGTTCGGAGAAGGGCGATGAAGCTGGTGAAGGGTCTGGAGCACAGGTCTTATGAGGAGCAGCTGAGGGAACTGGGACTGTTTAGTGTGGAGAAAAAGAAGCTGAGGGGAGACCTTATCACTGTCTACAACTTCCTGAAAGGAGGTTGTAGCATGGAGGGTGTTGGTCTCTTTTTGCAGGTAACAGGTGATAGGACAAGAGGAAATAGCCTCAAGTAGCACCAGGGAAGGTTTAGACTGGATATTAGGAAAAAATTCTGCATGGAAAGTGTTGTGAAACAGTGGCCCATGGAAATGGCGGACTCATCATCCCTGGAGGTATTTCAAATACATGCGGATGTGGTGCTTAGGGACATGGTTTAGTGGTGGACTTGGTAGTGCTAGGTTAATGGTTGCCTTGACGGCCTTGAAGGCGCTTTTCAACCTAAATGATTCTATGATTCTATATGGTCTAAGCATGGACATGAAAGCCAGTATCTTTTTTGTTTTATTCCTGTATCACCTCCAGAACATTTGTGCAATTTATTTCACAAAAACTTATTAAATCTGCTTGATTTAAGGAAGTTTTTGCAGAACTGAATGGCGATAGCATAATATACACAATTTTCTACCTAGAACGAGAGACTGCAAATTTCTACAAGGTGGACATGATGGAGACAATGGAGACTCAGTCCTAATGGCTAGCATTGGAATGGCCAAAACACAGAAAAACAGAAAACTTGGCATCTATGAAACCAGGTTTGTTCTGCCTTCTCTATAAGGACAGACAGGGGGCAGAGGGAGGAGAGAAGTAAAATTTTCCTGGAAATGCTGAAGTCTATATATTTAGGAAATAGAAAAGGAACCGAGAATAATGGAGGATTAAAAGAGGAAATTTCAGAGACTGAGGAATTCGAAGAACAATTCTGTGATTTAGAGATGCTTCGCACACCAAAGCAGGTCTGAAAATTTGAAAGGATCCTGATTCAAAGTCCAAAGGGTACACAGGAGTAGGAACTAACTAGCTATGAGGAGTAACAGACATCTCTGCTACTGCTTTACCCAGCCTAAAGTGAATCTAAAACTTTTAAAATGAATCACTGTTCTTCAATGTAAAGTCTCAATTTGATGTAACGATCTTCTCTTCTTGGAAACCACATATCAGAACAATTTCAGTGGGACCATCTATCCTCATAGAAGTATATTTCAGAAATAGCACAGCGCTCACTGCCACTTAGTCAGAAGGTCCCACTTCAGGAAGGGATGTGACAGAGGCTACTCACCGAAGACAAGAAGTCAGTGGCCACTGTAGATTCAATAGCTAGAGGTCTGATCCAAAAAACAGAGGGAGTTTAAAAACCTAGGCAGGCAGCATGCAGTCTAAGTAGCAGCCTGTCAAAGTACCACTGGGAGACTTTGCGCAGAGCAGCAAGAGAGCACAAATACTAGTTTGATTTGGGTGTGATCTGACAGCACGTGGGTCAAACCACCTTGCCTGAAAAATATCATTCAGTTCAGTCTCTCCCCTCATCAGTAAGGAAGAGCTGATGTTCAGGAAGATGTGTTACCACCAGCTAAATAACCAGTCCTAAACATACACATGGCTACCTGCTCAGATCCCAAACATTCTGACACAGAGCAGAGGAAGGAGAAAGTAAAAGATCCTCCATATCACTGTGGCAGTGAATATGTGGAATCTGGAGAGTACGAAATCTGTGATCCAGTTGCTGCAACTTGTCCACCCTGCGCAAGTCACTGGAAGGTTCAAGTAATCCTTATGGAAATGGGAAATGGGAAGGAGTTGTTTTGCTTTGTTTTGTTTGTTTAAATGACTTAAGAAAAAAAATGCCAATGATACCAACTCTTACTCCTCCTTTTTGAAAAAAAATATCAAATGGAAAATGAGAACCAATGAAATGTAAGGGAATAATGCAAATTCTGCATTGACAAATTAGGCATCTCATGGCAAGGGCTGACAAAACCACCTTTACTTATCAAGCTGGTGTGCGGCTTGCAGTAGAGCTTGCAATACTTCTCCTACAATAATAAAACTTGGATGGGAACTGTTTAAATGCTTCCTGAGTTCAAAACCAACTTCTCTACTACTGAAAGCCCTTGTAATGCCTAGGAAATAGACTGTATTTTTCATATAGTCTGAGAACAAGCATACGGTAGTAAACGAACTGTGCTAACATTCCCTTTCTGCCCAAAATGTAAAAGAAGATGATTCTGAGCCATAAAAAAACAGGTAGGAAGATCATGCAAGTAAACCAGCCTTCTTGAATTACCTGGACCTCTGCTAATGCTGTTGCATGTTACCAAGGGCTTATCATGTGTCAAACACATTTTATATTAGATTTGGACCATTCTGCAAGAAAGCCTCCATATAGGACAGAAAGTCTCAAAATAGACAGTGAAAGCTTCCAAATTGTGCTATTATTATCCACCCACCAAGTTAAATTACTAACAAAAGAAAAAAAAGATATAATACTCAGCAACATCCTAGAGAGTTTCCATAATTTTACATATCATGGGACGAATCTGGCTTTGTGACTAACTGTTGTCATGGCAGCAGTGTCATGGTCCCAAAGGGAAATAAATCCTCCTAACAATTTGTGACAAACCAGCCTAGCAAAGAACAAAATTACTTCAATCTTGCTAAAGGATTATTGATTGTTTGAAGCTCAGCATTGGTTATTGAAAAATCACTCCTGTCTCTTTTTTGGATGTGTTTCCCAGAGCAGCATGGGAGACAGATAAAGATTTTCTTCAGGGGAGATTTTCTTTTGGAGAGATTTTCTTTCAGAATATGCAGTTTCTGCAAAACCAGACTCTCTGCTCCCACCCACAACAAAATTCAGTTTCATTAAAAAAAAAAAAAAAAAAAGGCTGAAAATAGGTATTTATTTCTGGTTGATTTGAATTAACACAGCATATGTTCAACAACCGGAAAGGCAAAATATTTTATTTTAAAACAGTCCAATATTAAATTGTGTATCTCACTCAGTGCCTTCAGAAGATTGCAGTGAAGGAGGGGGATAAGACAAAGCTTACATCAAATATTATTTCACGTAAATTGACCTGTATGACTCTTCCCCACATGGAAACCACACCCAGTTCAGGAAATCCCACACATACTTCAGCATAGGGACATCCTGGATTGCATTGGAACATACGGGAACAGTATGGGGAGGCACTGCCTGCGTTTGCTTCATTTCTTCTCAGCTACTCTCCCACCGAAACAGAACCAGGATGTGCCTTTGATCTTTGCCACTGCAGGCATTTCAATGAGATTCATGTATCTAAATTGCTTAGTGTATTTAAACTTTATTTTGCTACATTAACCTATGTGGGATGAATCAGGCTTCTTTGCTAGATGGTGTCTTCCATGGTGCAACAGAATCTTCTCCAACACTGACATGTTGTATTAAGGAATATCTCAAGGTAGCAGTCATGTAAAGATACAATGTAATAACTGGAAACCAAACAATTACTCAAACCACCAGGAAAATCTGGTTTAATATGTAATTGATCCAATATTAAATACTTGAATTGTTCTGAAGCTGAAAGAGAGTATTCTCAAATAATAAAATGTTGAATACTGGAATTATCTGTGCATTTTCCCAGTCTCATTTCTAATTTAAGTTACTCTGGCGATCTCTTGTTCCCCTCAAAAGCCACAGTCACTACCTAAAATTTCAAATTTCTTTTGACAAGAAAAGTTATTTTCACTATAACAGGGTCTGATTACAATTTTTAAACAGTTACGTGCCTATTAGTCCAAATTGAAAAAGGAATTAGTGAGCAGTGACTAAATATCAATGTTATGCTTGCAAAGAAATAAAAATAATTATTTTTTCTAATTCATTGATACACAATACAGGAACCTTTTAATCACTGTACTCTTGGATAATGTCTGATAATATTCTAAATAATGCTTGTAACATCATGCCACAAGTCTGGCTGGTCTTCTGTTAAGGCTGGGGAAGCCATTTCCTCCCTTCAGATACAGATCTCCTGTGAGGATCTCTCTCTAAGCTGCTCAAGCCCAGCTCTGCCACAGCTCACTCTTCCTTGGGTGACTCACTCGCCCTCAGGCTCTGAGCGCCTGCTGGCTCAAAGCTGAAACCTAGCCGCAGCAACAATTCCCTGAGAAATACCCATGCCTGTTAACAAAATAGCTGATCTGCAAGGCTAAATCAGAGATAAAAACTTAACTGATGTTTTAGGCTTCTATTCATGACCGCCAGAAAGGGAGATTTCCCATAGTTTAGCTAGAAGACTCTCAGTAAACTGTGTGCCCAGCTGATGCTGAGTAGGACTTGGCCATGCCCCTTTTCAAGGCTCCATTTTACTCAATTCCCTGTTCTGATGACACAGAGATGATAATGGAGGAGGGGACTTCCTTGCCCAGCCAAAGGACAGTGACTGAACAGTCTCCTGCTGAGTCCCTCCGGGCTACAACAGACAGCACTTCCCAACACCTTTGCCTCCTGACTTCCTCATTGGGTCACTGGATTTCCCAAACCTCCATGGGCCATTTGAAACCTTACCCAAGGCTCATCGCACCCTCCAGATGAGATAGGCATGATGCAGTGTTTAAGAGGCAATCATTTTGAGAAGCTTCTCGGCTCTGCTCCCATTCATGTGTGGCAGGTTTTTTTATTGCTGACTGAGTCAGAGAACCGAATGTGCAATAGAGAAAGCAAACAGCTGTTGAGCCCCTTCGAGGGAGGGAGGAAGCAGGAAGGGGAAAGGATGACAGAGACAGAAGCCATCTTAGCTGCAGAATGAGCTAAAAAATGATAGAAGCTACCAAAAGGAGGACATTTCCCACATTAGAGTGAGCATCATGGGGAAAGGGTCTGCTGTGGGCAGGAAAAGTTGCAGATGATAATTCTCAGCTAATATTTTACAGAAAGTTTTACATTCCTAATGTAGGGATGAGCACACTTCCTCCACACGGGAACAAGGAAATTCACTCTAACAGAATTTTGTACAAGCTTCAGCCCCCAACAGAGCTGAAGCTGGCTTGTGAACTCCTACTCCTGTTGTTTTCCAAGTGCTTTTGAGCTGTAATACATTGAAATGCAACATTTTATACCAAGGCATGCATTTTCAGTCCCTTGCAACAGACCTCAAGTCTCACAGGAAGGATCTGAGAAGGCTGGCAGCAGTGATGTGGTGCAAGTTACTAGAAATTCAGGAAGTTTGGGCAGAGATTAGAGGAGGGCCTGAAAGATTCACTGACAGGAGAAACAGAGAGGGGACAGAAAACAATGTCGTTTAAAAATAAAAATTAATATTAAAAATGGGACCTTGACAAAAGAATAAATGCATAAATGAACTCAAGTAAAGGGAAAGAATCAGCTGGAAGGGGAAGAATATTAAACCAACCAATCTGCACAAGTACAGCTGGAGTGTCAGTATTTTTCATTTGGTTTCCAATCCTTTTGTGACAAAGTTTAACTCTCAGCATCTTAAAATATGATAGTCTTGCCAGCCTAGACAATACATCAGCCTGACACCAAACATCCCTCTGTTTGTTTTTATCTATATCATGTTTTGGTAACTCAGTCTCTGGAGGACTATTCCTGATTATCACCAAATTGTTGTCATCTGAAAAGGTTATTGAACTGTACCCTGCACGTAACAGCAGCAGCTATACTTCACTGCGTATTGTGAAGCATAATGAGTGTTCTTAATGAGCTTTCAAAGATCATCAAAACAAAGTAACTACCTCATCAGCACATAGGAGAAGTGAAATTAAAATAGGGAATCGGTGTGTGGGGGGGTGATTGTTAATATGCATTAATTTCATCTCTGTGTGTTCCTCTCAGTTGTATAATGAAGCAATTTCAAACCAGACATTTAAGGTTACATCTGCAGCTACATTTTAAAAGTACCAATTTAAAGTTCTAAAGAGCCATGTCCATAATTTCCAAATTCAATTAAATATGAGAAATATTTATAGATACAGTTATTACTTCTACCATTATATTATGGCAAATTGAATCATCTACTAGAGATACTCCAGCTGATCAAAAGAATTAGAATCAATCACTCAGAAATAAGGGAGTGAGAGACCTGCAGGCCTGGCATTCCAGTCTAGCAATATTATGCTGAAATCACTATGTTTCTTCTAGAGTTTCTTGACCTCTTAATGTCATGACTATTAGAAAATGTCCTGTCTAAAGGTCTCCTTATTTTTTCCAGAATCTTTGTATATCTACTCAGTTCCCTTTTTACTGTTCTTTTTTCCCCACATTTCCTGCTGCATACTTCCATCTAGAACCTTTGATATCAAGAATCACATTAATTTTCCAAACTGAGTGCTGTCATGCCTCAGTTTCCTCACTTCAGCAGAATGTGCCTGAGATCCTCAGCTCAGATGGTGAGATTCGCTACAAACACTTCTTATGGGCAACCCATTTATTAATACAATTTAACTCCAAAATTTTATCTTGTGTGTGGGGCTAAACCTCTTTCCTGCTTTGGCACCAGGCTTAACAGTCATTCTTGGCTTTTCTTCTGCACTTCATCAAAATGCCATAAGACCTCTGCCAATATTGTTTCTTGACTTCTGTCTGTGTTTGCTGCTGTACAGAAAATTTCTTGGTTATCCACCTGACCTGTGGTTGTGCTTGTCTGAGACAGATGCTTGGCTGCTTCATACAGAAGACACCCCACGTGGTGTCCTTGTAGTCTCAGCCCAGACTGGATGAAACTGTTGGCAACACATCATACAACTGCATCAAAAACTGAACCTGATGAAAATAAGTTTTTATTCTCATTACTAAAAGAAGCAGGGGTGCAAACATGAGGAGAATGCGGAGAGAGGTGAAAACAGCTTTCACCCAGAGACCCAAGAAGTATGAGCTACTACTGGGGCATTTGTCCAAGTACTAGCTAAAGACAGTTAAAAATTTTCCAATGAAATATTTCATCAAGCAAAAAAGGCTATGTGGAAATTTATTCATTTGAAAGTAAGCTTGTTTCAAAATGGCACTTACAGAGATTAAAAAAAAGTTATGTAGTTGAAGAATTGCTTTGACCTTTTTTAAAAAGGAATATTTTATCTTCCCTTTCAACAGAACTCTTAATGTTTTAGAGAACACAGAATTACTGTCAAAATGGAAACAAAACATCTCATATCAACTGAAATGAGTTTCCAGAGTTTGTTTCACTGAGAACACTGAAATGTATTGTTTTCATTAGATTTTTGGACAGATAGGATTTCTTTTCTAACTGTGGATTTGCAGATATAAACCAAGATCCCACCCAGTTCAAGTCCTTATTGTGCCAAAATACACTGCTGAGAGAAGCTGCAAATATTATTCCCATACCAGTACACAAAGCATTAAGGATCTCTCCTTGGTCTCCAGAGAATGCAAAAGAAACAGGTATCCAACACTGCTTTAATAAGCAATAGCAAAAATTAGAAGGAAGATTCCTTAACACTGTTACTCACTCACGTTCATTCCCAAAGCAACCTAGGAGTGGCCACAGGTCAGACTGAAGACAGCAATGTAAACCTTGCCTAGAACACCTAAAACAACTCTGGCTCATGTGAGCTGCTGAAGCGAAATGCCACACAGTTTACTTAGGCATATATAATTGTCTTACTTTCTCTTAGACTTCTTTGCAGTGGCTCACTTTCATGATATTTAATGTTTCTGGAGAATGCTGGTTTATTTGAATTTAACTCCTTGAACAAAAAAATTTGCAAAAACCCTGGAAGTTTGTGAATTGAGTCTATGAAAAAGTGATGTAAAAATTCTCAGTAATTTCTACCTACTTGCTCTCCAGGCTATGTTTTCCCAGAAACATTCCTGGAATTTATGAGACACAGATGCTAGTCTATGCATATCTAGTCCAAATAAGGCAATTTTTAAAGACTCTTAGTGCACAAGCAGTCTTGCCCTAAAGTAACATAGAAGTCTAATGTTGGTGAAACCCATTCTGCTCTGTTTTCTTGGTAGGAGGAAAAGAGTCAGAAAGAAAGGAATGGAAAATTCCCAAGAGGAAAATAAAGAATCTGGCTAACAAAAGTGGTTTTTTAAAGGCTAAAATACTAAGAAAATCAGGAAGGTATAGATGCACATGATTCTTAGTAAGCAGGAGCTTTGAATCCCGGCAAAGCTGAAAGGAAGCTAGCACACAGGAAGGAGACAAAGGAGCAGCCAGGAAAAACCTTGGTAGAGAGAACTTGAAAAAAAAAATGTGGAGCCAAATCCCCAGGAATACTCAAGCATACAGAGGAAACTGAAACTAGAAAAGGCAAAGAAATTATTCACTGTGTTGCCCAAATCCTGTAGTCAAACTGAGCCTGTATACAGTGTTAAAAAGTGATAGTCTGAACAGTCTTTATAGTAAATGTGCTGATTACAGCAGTACAAAATGAAGCCATCCTGGACTTCTTTACCTATATATATCACTGCCTTTTTGAATCATAGAATTATTTTGGTTGGAAGAGACTCTCAAGATCATCAAGTTCCACCACTAACCTAACTCAGGCACTAAACCGTATCCCTAAGAACCTTGTCTAAAGCCTTTTAAACACCTCGAGGGATGGTGACTCCACCACTTCCCTGGGCAGCCTGTTCCAATGCCTGACAACCCTTTCCGTGAAGAATTTTTTCCTAATATCCAATCTAAACCTCCTCTGGCACAACTTGAGACCATTTCCTCTTGTCCTATCACTTGCTACTTGGCAGAAGAGACCAACACCCTCTATGCTACAATGTCCTTTCAGGTAGTTGTAAACAGGGATAAGGTCTCCCCTCAGCCTCCTTTTCTCCAGGCTAAACAGCCCCAGTTCCCTCAGCTGTTCCTCATCACACTTGTGCTCCAGACCCCTCACCAGCTTTGTCACCCTCCTCTGCACTCTCTCCAGCACCTCAACATCTTTCTTATGATGAGGGGCCCAAAACTGAACACAGGATTCAAGGTGGGGCCTCACCAGTGCTGAGTACAGTGGCACCATCTCTTCTCTAGTCCTGCTGTCCACACTATTCCTGATAGAAGCCAGGATGCTGTTGGCCTTTTTGGCCACCTGGGCACTCTGCTGGCTCATGTTCAGCCGGCTGTCAATCAACACCCCCAGATCCCTCTCTGCCAGGCAGCTTTCCAGCCACTCTTCCCCAAGCCAGTAACGCTCATGACCAACTGGATTTGGCTCCATTTACCACAACCCTTCAGGCTCAGCCATCCGACCAGTTCTTTATCCATCACAGAGTACACCCATCCAGGCCATGAGCTGCCAGCTTCTCCAGGAGAATGCTGTGAGATACGCGGTCAAAGGCTTTACTGAAGTCTAAGTATGCAACATCCACAGCCTTTCCCTCATCTACTAGTTGGGTCACCTTGTCATAGAAGCAGATCAGGCTGGTCAAACAGGACCTGCCTTTCATAAACCCATGCTGACTAGGCCTGATCACTTGTTTTTCTTTTATGTGCTGTGTGATGTCACTCAGGATGATCTGCTCTATGACCTTCCCTGGCACCTGTGACAGACCTGCATTTCCCCACATCTTCCTTCCAGCCCTTCTTGTAGATGGGTGTCACATTTGCCAACTTCCAGTAAACTAGGACCTCCCCGTTTAGCCAGGATTGCTGATAAATAATGGAAAGTGGCTTAGTCATCACCTCCACCAGCTCCCTCGGTACCCTTGGGTGTATCCCTCTGGCCCCATAGACTTGTGGGTGTCCAAGTGGTGTAGCAGATGGCCAACCATTTCCCCTTGGATTATTGGGGCTTCATTCTGCTCCCCATGCCTGTCTTCTGCCTCAGGGGGCTGAGTACCTGGAGCACAACTATTCTGCCTATTAAAGACTGAGGCAAATAAGGCATTTAGTACCTCAGCCTTTTCCCTCATCTTCTGTAACTATGTATCCTCCTGCATCCATCAGGGGATGGAGACTCTCCTTAGCCCTCCTTTTGTTGCTGACATATTTCTAGAAACATCGCTATGCATTCCCTGTACTTTCTGAAGCAAAGAGCACTAGATTTATTCATCAGGATAAAGTATGTGCTACTTGCTTCATATAATTTATCCTTGGAAGGATGAAAAGTATACCAAGGTGGGGGGGTGGAAATGGGAAACGAGAAATATGTGCTCAAATCACTAGATGGTTTGGGACATCTTCAGTGCTTAGGGCCAAGCAGACCACAGTATCCTACAACGTATTCCTTATGGACTCCTGTAAACATCTTTGTGTTGGTTACACAGCCCTTGTTTGTGAATGTTTTTTCACAACCAGTGCAGCTATATAGTTACCTTTTTCCTAAGTAAGACTCTGGGGGAATGATGGGCATCTGTACACCACAAGGAGGTACAAATCGCTCTGTGTTAACTTGTTCTGTGCTCCTCATGACATGGGCTGTGCAAGCAGCTCTGAAAAGAGGTAGCTGCATGTGCTCACAGGACAGTGTCTAAGATAGTAAAATCCACCTGACACTTGCCCACAGGGGCATGCTAATGTGCTACAGTGTCTCAGAGGCTCTCCAAGTAGGGTCAGCTTGTGTCCTGCTGCCCTGGAACACATTAACCATATGATCACACTTTGGAGAACTGCAGCTTGCTTTCCATGTCTATCGCATGCCTGCTTTCATCATGAAAAAGGGAGGCAGCTGCCCTTCTTGCCTGTTCTGAAGTAGGGCATCATCTGATGTGTTTCCCCAGAAAAGAAATAAACAGTAAAAACCAACCCTTAGAAGAGAAGACTACAGGTCAGAATGACACTGAAAACTGAAGTGTGGGAATATAGCAATGGGAATGCTGCACTCCCAGAGCTGCACAGTGAGGGGGAAGGAGGAAGCTGAATGGCTGCTTTTCTCTAGGATATGTATTTATATAATTTGTCAAACTTTGCAGCTCCTTACTACCCAGTAGACACTGTGGGGGTGGATGGAAGCATGTCATGACCATCTTCGTGAATCTCATAACCTTCCAGAGGGATGAATAATGATATTCTGAGAAAGGGGCTGCAGTTCTGCTTGAACTCGGCTTAATAGGGAAAGAAATAATCGGCTCATGCAGAGGGGTCAAACAACATACACCCAGGCAAAATTTATCCAGGACCTGTTTTACCACTGTGGAACAAAAGCCTTGGAAACTGACTGTAACAAAACCAAACTGCAATTCTGCATTGAGAAGGACAGCAAAAAAGCCTTTTCTTCAGCCCTTTTGGAAAGCCAAATTCAGTGCCTGCAGCTTGCACTGCAGGACTCTGTATTATGGCCATTCCAGGCCAAGAGAACACTGGACTTGAAAGCCAGAAATCCCCCAAAACCACACCCACGTTGAAGAAGAAAATTTTATTATTGTATTCCCGCGCATATACATGGCCCATGCTACTTCGTATAATCAGCTCAATTTAAAACAGAAAAGTGGTCTTGCCCACCAACATCGGATAGGGTTATATCAATATCAAAGGTGTTCACAGTAATATTTTTAAGTGCAACTGCTAAACATTAGCTTCTGAAAAGACCCTGTTTATAGCAAAAATGAGTTTATATGAGTTCTTAAATGGACAATGTGAGACATCGTAGCTAAAAACGATGCTTCTATGCATGTGTGTACACATTTATAGTGTCAGGGTTTGTGCTTTTTTTAAAATGAGCTAACACGTTTCCCTTTACAAATCTTGCTCCAACTGAGCAACTTTCTTAGGGCATTTCCTTTTATGTACAGGTTCTAAATAAAGCAGTCTCCCATCCTGCATCTCCCTTGAGTCTTACCAGATAATTACAAATGCCGTGTACAGTCTGCAATGGACTTTCCAGACAGAAAAGTAAAAAAATCCTTAACCGTGCCATATTTTAAGTTATAAAGATCAAAAATACTCTTAGGAGAGGTAGTAAAAGCAAATAAAAATATTTATAACATTAGACTGACAAAGCATCTGAAATCTTTTTCTGGCCCATATTTCAGTGAATAAAATACACTACTGACACAAGCAATGATGACATGAGAAAACTTGCTAGTATCTAAGATCAGAAATGCTGATTTCTACTTTTCTGTGTTTCTATGCTGCACCAAATTGCATTTGCTCTTATTTCTTTATCATGTAAAACTGTTGTGCTTCTATGAGCATCAAGTTCGTATCATAGACTTATCTCTATCACTGTATTTCAATATAACCAAACATTTCCTTTACTTCACCTTAAACTTTGTGTGTTGTCACGTTATGATACGTCTCACCTAGAAAAGGGAACTTTTTGGCTGCACTACCAGTTGCACACCCAGATATACCTGGGAGCAAAGGAAAGAACTAAACTCATAGTATGGACGAAGGGAGAGAAACCAGTCTGAACTCTGATGCCATATGGTGTGCTTGCTTGTTTTCCTGAGTACCAGCCTCAGATGTCAATATAAAGACACAAAGGGCCTCAGATACTGTTTTGCTAGACACCCTCAAGAAGCCTAATATATACAATCAGTTATTATTATATAAATCAGAGTTATTTTCTTAACTCAGGCAAGTAATTTAACCATGATGTACCTCAAGTTGCCTTCTTAACTTAGGGCTAATAAAATACGTGTGTGGACAGGACACTTAAAGAAGATTAGTTGCTTGCAAGACACAAGGCAAACTTAAATGAAAGAAACACTGTAAGCGAATAGTCTTATTTTTGTTGATTATGTCATAAATATAGATATCTTTCATTCAGAAAGATTTCATTTTTCTTTAATTATTTTTTTCCTCATTATTTTTCCTCTTACTAGTGTTTTCATTTTTAATTTTCTACTGACGATGTAAGATTATGCTTTGGTGCCTGGAAGATACATTCTATGAATTTGTGAGATTGGTCATATTTGGTTATAAACAGCCTGAACATATTCCCTGAAAAAAGAGCAATTTTAAGTTACTGTGAGCCAAGGCATAAAAGTAAGTATAACTTTGCCAGCCACATGTTAGGAATTATTTTGTTGTTAATATTTGTACTACATTTTAATCTATGGCTAATGCATGTGAAGGATACCAAATGAAAGTAAATTAATATTTTTCAATTTTTTTCTGCAGATTGCCAAGTTTACTTGAACTGTTCTTATGCACGTCTGTTATACTAAAAAGTCGGTGAGCAATGCCAACTAAGCCAGACACGTTTGAAGAAGCATTATTAATAAATTTCAGGGGTTTTCCTGTGAAAGGTTCATAACAAAAACCCTGAAATGTCAGGAAGATAAACATCTTCAATTTAAGTGTTCCTTTCCTATCTAGCTTCTTGCATATCTTTTTCCCAAAATAGATAACCATTATGGCTGTTATAATAAAAAACATTTAAAATTTAGCCAGGCACCTAAATGTGTAAATAGGCAACTAACAGGTTTTTCAAAGGAAACAGGAGCATAAATTCCCTACATAGTTTTAATCTTCAGCTACCTTTAAGTGTCCAAAAGATAGCCTAAAATTTTCATACGTGGGTGCCCATCTTTAGGCAGTTGAAGTCATCCTTGAGTACTTAGCTAAAGCCAAGTTTATAAAACTTCCCCAGCTGAGAAAATAAATCAACAGGAAACCTTAGTGAACACAAACTCTTTTCCCTAAGAAGTCTTATATGCCAGGCTCTCTTGTTTAACCCTACATAGCACCATTTTGGCAGGCATCCCCACTCATAATAAAATTTCATAGACAAAGTGTAGCTAACCTAAGAAACTCAATATCAGATAACACAGACTGTACACAGTAACTCACAAGTTCCCACTGCTCAAAGCTCTTCATCTGCATTTTTGATCAACAAAATCCACAGCTATGTTTTAGTGCAAATGTCATCCTTTCTTTAAAAGTGTTGAAACTGGCAACTGAATTGCCTCCATTAGCTGATGAGTCATCTTCGATTTCTAGCTTGCAATTAGTTTGAGACTATTTTTGTTTTTGCTCTCTGCTTCCTCTAATTTTCTCGCACTGAATTGGTCAAAATAAGGAGAAAAAAAAGAGTAAGCAAACAAAGAAAAGGTTTTTTTACATCAGGGGTATGTTTAAGGGAGTTATTTCCTCTCGGCTTCATCATACCATATCTCTAGGCATGATGCTGAAAGTCTGAACTGCATTTGCAGGATCCTTTCTGCATTCTGTAAAGTCATACTCAGTTTCTTGATTCCTGACTGTATTTGCAAGTTTTCCCTGTATCATTAACTTCCGCTTACAGGCTAAGCACCCCTAGATTTCTTTATGCTATGTCTTTCATCATCACAAATACTCTCATCCAATTTGAATGCATTGTATCAGATATTCTCTATTACCAGATTTACCCTGTTTCTTGCAAAGTTTATTTAGGCCATGACTGACACACCCTTGTGGATCTCTCTGCAGCTATACCTTGAAGTTCTCACCTTTAGCTATTTGCCATGATTATTTGTATATAATCTTTAGAGACAATATCAGAAGAAGCTCCCATGCACACACCTATAGCATGTTTGTAACATACATACAACATACAGTGCTGCTGTGTATACTCACAGTAATGCCATTCTCTTCTCAGAAATAGACTATTGCTCTCCTTTCTGGATCTATTGCCATTTTAGTTGCATTTTACAGAAACCCAAAAACTACATTCAGTTCTCAATCAGCAGAAGAATCATCTCTTTATAATGATATTTCTATCATGCACTGTCAGTTACTCTTTATCCCTGCAATACAGGATTTCCAAACACTGCCTAGCACACAGCCGTCACAAAAAGACTGTTCTTCATTTTAAGAAGCTAACCTCACCACAGAATACATTTATTTCCTTTTCCGTCTTGTAGCATTAACTCTTCACCCACTGGTAACATACCATACACTTTGTCTGACTTTCGCCCCATTCTTCATACTGTGGTATTAAGTGAGAACTGCCAGGTTCCAGCGTGAAATTAGGAAATTTACCAAGGATGAACTGCAGACACATTATATCCAAAAATGAGATAGGGGTACGATAACATCAAAACATAAGTCTAAATACCTAAGCAGTCCTTGTGAAAAAGAAGAGATTTGGGATGATTCTATCAAGCAAATTCTTTGAGTGTTGTTTCTCCTCAGTGCATTTTAAGTAGAAGGCAGTGGTGGAAAAAATAATTAGTCCTGAGAACACTTGAGTGCCTTTGGAAGCTTCTTCATATGAAGTGGAGAAATCATGCATAAATGAAGAAATGTGTAGGATTCCCAGAGTATCACAGTCCTTCGCAAATCCCTTTGCATTAGCAGATGACCCCACTCAACCCTGTTCAATGCATTGATCAGGACCTGCAAGACATCGAGCCTTCTGCCTGCCAGGCAGCAAAACCTATGTCTGGCAATTTCAATGACAAACTCTCAAATGAGGTACCCACAATCCCCAGTGAGAACTGAGTTTAATTCATTGAAATGGTATGAATTTTTCTTACAAATAGTCTCACTTTTGTTGCAATGATTAGCACCCAGTAACCTCACAAACCAGAACAAACAAGTTTCACCCAAGCCAAGGGCTCCTGTATTTTTCAGAAATATCCCACTAATAGAAAAACTAAAATATGCTTTTCTCTCTCTCTGACACATCTCTTTTACCCAAAGCATCAGCCTCAGTTAGTGAGAGAGGAACTCAGCTGGACCCTGGAGAAAAGGGGAAAACTCTGCTTGACTTACTTTACTGAAGCAGACAAGAATAAAATGGAGGAAGGAAAAAAGAATTTAAAAAGGCATCAAAAAAGGCATCAACATTGTTACCTGTAGACAAAAATCTTTAAGGTACATTCATACATATTTAGAAAATGTAATGCTGAAAATTGATTCACAAGGACAACCTGTATATAAAATTTTAATTTCTGGCCTGAAGGAATCTGCCACCCAAAGGAAAAAGGTCCTGTAATTCTCAGTTCTGCTAGACCCTCGTTTCATTTCTACAGGTGCTTTTGCTGCTAAACAAATACCAGCTGAGATAGTTTCACACTTCAAGAGGACTCACAGGAAGCAGTAAGAGTTCCACTGGAGTACAGCACTACATAGCTCTTTATTGTGCCCCATAGGTTGTGACCCTTTAAAGAAATTAATAAAAATTTGTTTGAGGCCTATCTCTGGCACAGGCCAAAGAAGGATACTTTCCTGAGTATTTAATGGTGAGGACTGGAAAGGATGAGGAAAGAAGAGGAAGAACTAATTATTCCAACTATAATCACAGCCTGAAACATCAATGCTTGTGTAATAGTGTTATCCTAGTCACTCCATTCATAAAATTTACTTCATTATTCCACTTCATTCGTATTAAAAAATCTTATTAGGCAATGAGATCAAATTTTGATTTACCTTATTTTTCCAGTTATGTGAGGCTTGACAAAAACCTCAAATGTCTTTAAACAAGGGTTTAGAAACCTTTGTCAGATATCTTGACAAAAAATGCCAGGAAATACTGGAGTCCAGCAGAGAACCAGTAAGATGATGAATGACCGGAGTATTCCACATAGGAGGAAAAGCTGAGAGAGGCAAGACTGTTTGTCCTAGAAAGAAGGCTCTTCCCAGTGTTACCCATTGACAAGAGGCAATGAGCACACACTGAGATACAAGTGATTCCCTCTGAACATTAAGAAACACTTTTTTTACTGTGAGGGTGACTGAGCACTGGGTCAGGTTACCCAGGGAGATCGTACAATCTCCTTCCTTGAACATACTTGTAAACCCTCTGGATGTGGTCCTGGGCACCTTGCTCTAGAAGGCACTGCCTGAGAGGGTGGTTGCACAAGATGACCTCCAGAGGTTTTTGCCAACCTCAGCCATTCTGTGATCTCTGGGGCTTTCCCAGTAGAGACCATGGTTGAGTCTTTCTCTCATGACAGCCCTCAGAGGAGCTGAGGTGGCTTTGGAACAGAGCAGCTCTGCCACCAAGACCAGCAGCACCCAGGGGCAGCAGGCAGGATGGTGGGAGGCAGCAGCAAGTAGCCCATGCCCCATCTGCCTGGGTGAGGTGAACGGCACAGCTCATGTCAACACCTGCTGCCGCAGCCTCTGCTTTGTTTTCGTGAGAGCTGCCTGCCCACTCTTGGAGGCAGCCTTTCTACCACATCCTGCACATGGTGAGGGCAGACAGCGACTACTGGGAGAGTGTGATCATCTTGTCCACCCACTGGCAGAGGACCACAGCCAGGGAGCAGGTGTGCAGCAGATCACCGTAGCCGTGCTACCACTGTTGTTAGGCACCCATCAACACTGGCCCTGCTACCAGCAGAAGGGGTGTGCAGGGAGGGTCACAGTGGTGTGGGAAGACATAGTTCTGGGGCCCTTCAACACCTCTGCCCTGCAGGCTACAGAGGAGCGCCCAGCTGTGCCACCTGTCCTCCACATCAGCATGGTGGAGCTGCGGACTCTGCACACGAAGTGGCCTGAAAGAAGGCTCCAGTAAACATCTGGATGCTTCCAGGCACCACTGCAGGCCTGTCTAAGCCCTCTGGCTGGCAACTGGGCTGCAGGTTCTGGAGACCTCCTGGTCCAGGTGCCATGGCAGCCATGTCCCTGCTGGGTCCTCCAGAGTGACCTGTTCTACCCCACCCTGCTTGAGCAGGGAAGAGACAAAAGAAAATCTCTGGGGAACCCTTCCAACATACTCCATTCTGGGATCATAGTTTTAAAGTAAAACTATTTCTAACTTGACAAGGCAGGTGCCAACAGTGGTCAGAAATACTTTATTTCAAAAAACAGGCATTTGATCAAGCTGTCTCCAAAAGATAACACATTTCCAACAACCCAGTACCTCTCTATACCTTGGGCTTCAGCTCAACTGGGGCACTGGTCACTGTGATGATTTTACCGAGATGGAGAGAAGCAATCTTATCTGTTCTCACAAAGGCACTATGCTGAGCCCCTGAGACAGGCTGACCGGCAGAGAAGTGGTATTACTGAGCCCACTGCTTCCTCCGCCATCCAGTGGGAACCATTCCATTCCCTCAACATGGGGCCTTCTCTGAGACAGCCCATGAGGATCCTCATACACGTCCACAAGCCCCTGAACAGCATCCCTTTGCAATGTTGGGACACTCTCAAATGCTCTTGTCCTGCACCCTGTGAAGTCTCCCCCAGCCCTGCAGGCAGTGACCCCCTGCAATCCGCAAGGCCTCTGGGCAGCATTTCTTCATCTGAGCCCTCTTAGCTCTGCAGAAAAGGCCCTGGGGATCCTGGAAGACACCCACGCATTTGACATGGGCCAGCAGCCTGCCCTTGCTGAAAAGGGAGCTCATGGACTGGAGCATCCACTAAAGGAGAAGGGCAGGCTGAGAGATCTGGGACTGTTTAGCCTGGAGACGAGATGATGCAGAGGCGATCTCATCAAATTGTACAAATACATGACGAGATGGTGCAGAGAGGACAGAGCCAGGCTCTTTCCAGTGATAGGACAAGAGGCAATGGGCACAAACTGAAACACAGGTGGTTCCTCCTGAACATAAGGAAAAAATTCATCAATCTGAGGGTGACTATGCACAGCACAAGTGGCTCAGAGAGGTCGTGAAGGCTGTTCTACTGAGGGGAACATCACCCATCTAAGCATGAAAGCATTTTTATCTATTATTGTGACAGCACTTCTGTGAGCCTTCTGAGACACTTTGGCAGTGAGAGAAGTGGTGTCATATAAGAGAAAAAATTCCTGCAAAACGTTCTGGCAAAGCACAACTGGGGCACAGACAGTGCCAAGTGTTAATGGATTAACTTTGGAGGAAGCTACCTGATGATGTGAGGCATTCCTGCAGGACACTGATATGCTCCCAACAATTGAGTTCTCTTCATGACAAAGACAATTGGAAAGATCATGGTGTTTAGTAAAGTCTTTCATTTGATTTTCTACTTTACTTTTAATGTAATCACATAAAGAATATTTTAATATATTTACATTACCTGCTATTATACAAAAGATTTTTTCCACACATTCCTACCTTTAGATCCCCATTCTTTTGCATAGTCAAATATCTAGACAAAGGATGCATTAAGATTAATCTGAAAGTTAGAAATGCCAACATCTGTGCAATACACAAACATTCAATAAAGAAAGAAGGCCACAAGCAAAGAAAATACTAGGGTTAACATTACTCACACTCCACCATAGGTAAATAGCCAAGTATTTACCACTGCATTCTTCCCGATATGGCAATGTGTATTTTTACTACAGAAATACATAGGAAGCTCTGCAGTGTTTTTATCTCTTTAGTCAACAAATAGCAAGACTGCTCCTTCTACATGTACATGCCTTAATGAAAATAACCTTTAATCTGCAAAATGTTTGGGGATAAACTTGGATACACATTCTTTTTCTTTCCTGTTTTCCCCAGTTTTTTCTGGCCCACGTCAAGACCCCCTGTTATTTGTTGTAAATCACGTTGTTTGTTTTGTAGACATGATGCTGTTTTCAGGACAATGTGTTTGTGATAGCTGGGTGAGCCCCAAGGCACTTCTGTTTTTTGCAAATTTACTTTTAAAACAATTTTCAAACTTTCCTCTTTCTATAGCCTGAGAGTGTTTTGTGTTCCTTATGTTTAAGAGGGAAATGTGTTTTAGGGGAAAATCATATGGAAAAATGTTTTTCCACCAAAGAAAGTCTATCCAAGGCAAACAGACGATGATAGGCACTTGCATATGTTGCTTAAGTGGCAAAAATGTTTTGATAACAGAAATATAGCAAAAGCAACTCAATAAAGTATACAGACGCATTATGGGAACTACCTGACTGGACATGGCCCTGGACAACCTGCTCTAGGTGATCCTGCTTTGGGCTAAACGATCTTCAGAGATGCCATCCAGCCTCAACTACTCTGTGATTCTCTGTATTCTAATTAAAATGAAACAGAAGATTGCTAGGTACAGATTATTATTTTTTTTCCAATTTTAAGATGCATATACAACTACATAGTGTCATAGCGTCAGTCAGTCGTTCAACAAAACAAATGTTGTCTTAAGCAGCTGAAAGAGCTTTATGCACTTTAAAATATATCTTTCAGCAGTGTTGATGTACAGTTCAAGAGGAAGATTCATTCCTGAGTTTTCTTTCAAAAGGAGAGGCTGAATCTAGGGAATTATCTTTGTAAATCTCTCTTTATTTTACCAATCTATACAGTTTTCTTTCACCACCCACTTGGCATTGAAGCAGGGAATAAAAAGTATTATCCTGGATTTTTTAGTGTTTTTTAACAAAACTAATTCAAGTATCAAACTAATGACACCTAACATAATGTTTACATAATTTATACAACAATCATTTACATAACATTTGCAAAACTGCCTGAAAAAATTTGCTTTGAGAAATTAAAGCCATAAACCTCAATTCAAAACTTCCATTTCCTCTGAAAAGCTTGTGCAAAGCTTTTAAAAATTATTTTTAATTTACATCTGAGTTGGTAGAACCATGTTTTTATTTGAGCTTGTCTAGCAAATTTAAAAACAATGTTTAGATTTAAAATAATAATAATTTGCTCTCTAAAATGACTTTCTGTTAAAGGTGAAAAATTCCTTGCTGTACAGAATCTGCCCTCTACATATCAGCAACATACTTCCCAGGAAATGGAATTAAAACCAGATGAATACAGAGCAGAGGCAAACGCTAAGCCTGATTTGGAAAGAATCCTTTAGAAATTCAGGGTCCAGATGGTCAGCTGCGTCTCAAGCCAGGCTAATGCTGGTACACAAATATGCTTTGTCAGACAACAATAAACACACGCCTGTTCTGGTTGAGGGGTGACTGTGTAAACCAGCTCCCAGATACAGGAGGAAGCAAGGCAGCAATTACCACTGCAATGGCCATGGTTCATGGCAGTGAAGCTGGTCGCCACCTAGCCTAGCCCCACCGTGTCTTTGAACAGCACCATGATCTCTCCATCCCCACTACTCTTTGAAGACATCAATGTTTCTCTTGTCATTCTTACAAAGAAAACCACACAAGGCTCATGGGATAAAGACTGCTAACCACCCTTCAACTACACCTCTTTGATAAAATTGCTTTGCACTTCTTCTCTTATGAACCTATTTTCAGTGGGTGACAAATTTTGCCAAACTCCATGTGTTTGGAGTGAAATTTCCCTTAACAGATGTTTACTTCAAACTGAATTTTTGGGACATTAGCCACAGAGTTCGGTGAATCTGGAGAAGGCAAAGAAAGCAAAATTTGGATACATAAAGCACATTTGAAATGTGCTTTCTGCTATCTCTGTAAATATTCTTATATAATAAAACCTCTGAGAGGGGAAAAAAAAAAAGCAACAAACACACACAAAACCACTAATCTGACACATGCACTACAGAGACCAAGTTCTGCAGCTGAGTTTTCAGAAGACTTGGATCAACTGATGTTGTTCTTTCCTGTCTCCACTCCTGTAGGCATCACATCTATGTTATGCTGGAGTACATGGAGACTGAAAAGGATAAACAGTCAACATGTCTACAGGTGGAGAGTCATAGTGAACTGACATTCCAAATACAGAGCAAGTACAGGTTTCCTTAACCACCACAACTCTCCTCACTGTTACAAGACTGATGTTGGTTTTATGCAAGGCTCGTACTGAGGCATAAGCAACCATGGAAATGCATCAGGGAACAAAAGTATCTGGACAGAAAAGGGAAAGACTGAGACAGAGAGGTTAACAGGTTGGGAAAAACAGAGGAAAATAAGTAGGAAAAGGCATCAACACGGCTAGTTTTCTAGGAGAGGGAAAAAGCTACCATAGGCTGGCACAAAAAAAAAAAAAATAGGATAGGGTGCCAAAGGTGATGACTGGACAGGTGTACAGGAAGAAAGGAGATATGTGGAGACACAGAGACAGCTATAACCACCAGATTATAACCATGGAATCTCAGAATGGTTTGGGTTGGAAGGGACCTTGAAGAGCATTTAGTTCCAACCCATTCCACAACGGGCAGGGACACCTTCCACTAGACCAGGTTGCTCAATGCCCCATCCAACGTGGCCTTGACACTTCCAGGGATGGGGCATCCACAACACTGTTCCAGTGCCTCACCACCCCACTAGTAAAGAATTTCTTCATTATATCCAATCTAAACCTGCCCTCTTTCAGTTTAAAGCCATTGACCCTTGTACTGTCATTAGAGGTCTTGGTAAAAGTCTTTCTTTTCAGACACCTTTATACATATATATCCAGCCAGTAAGTCAGCTTCATCAGGGCCCAGCTCAAATGCCTCTGTGCACACATGTGTAGCATAGGGAATAAACAAGAGGAATTAGAGAGTTGCACACACCTGCAGAGCTATGATCTTATTAGAATCATGTAGATGTGGTGGGACAGGTCCTATGTCTGGAGTGTTGGAATGGAAGCATACAGGGTCTAAAGGAAGGACAGGCAGGGGGGACAAGGAGGAGGGGGTGTCACCCTCTGTGTCAATGACCAGCTGGAGTGCACAGATCTCTCCTTGGGGATGGATGAGGAGCTGACTGAGAACTTACGGATCAGCATTAAAGGGAGGGCAGGGACAGGTGACTTTATAGTGGGGGTTCTGCTACAGGCCACCTGACCAGGAAGACTGAGTGGATGAGGCCTTCTATAGACAGATAGGAGCAGCTTCACATTCACAAGCCCTCATTCTAGTGCAGGAATTTAACCACCCTGATATTTGTTGGAAGGACAACACAACAGGGCATAAGCAGCCCTGAAGGTTCTCGAATGCATTGATGATAACCTCCTTCTCCAAGTGATAGAGGAACCAATGAGGAGAGGTGCTATGCTGGACCTTGTTCTCACCAACAAGGAGGGACTGGTGAGGAATGTGAACCTCAAGGACAGCCTTGGCTGCAGTGACCATGGAATGGTGAACTTCAAGATCTTTAGGGTAGCAAGGAGGGCATACAGCAGGATCGCTACCCTGGACTTCAGAAGAGTAGATGTTGGCCTCTTCAGAGATCTGCTCGGTTTAGCACCATGGTATAAGGCCCTGGAGGGAAGAGGGGCCCAAGGAAGCTGGTTAATATTCAAGGATCATCTCCTCCAAACTCAGGAGCAATGCATTCCAACAAAGAGGAAGTCAGGTAAAAATTCTGGGAGGCCTGCATGGATGAACAAGGAGCTCCTGGACAAACTCAGACACAAGAAAGAAGCCTACACAGGGTGGAAGCAAGCGCAGGTAGTCTGGGAGGAATATAGAGAAATTGTTTGAGCAGCCAGGGATCAGGTTAGGAAAACTAAAGCTCTGATAGAATTAAATCTGGCCATGGACATCAAGGGCAACAAGAAAAGCTTCTATAGTACGTTGGTGGTAAAGGGAAGACTAGGGAAAATGTGGGCCCTCTCTGGAAGGAAACAAGAGACCTGGTTACTAGGGATATGGAGAATGCTGAGGTACTCAAGGACTTTTTTGGTACAGTCTTCACCAGCAAGTGCTCTAGTCACACCGCCCAAGTCACAGAGGGCAAAGGCAGGGACTGGGAAAATGAACAACTGTGGGAGAAGACCTGTTTCAAGACCATCTAAGAAAACTGAAAGTGCACAAGTCTGTGGGACCTGATGAGATGCATTTGTGGGTCCTGAGGGAACTGGCAGGTGAAGTTGCTAAGCCACTATCCATCATATGGCTTGAGAGGTGGGCCTGTGCAGACATCATGAAGTTCAGCAACACTGAGTGCAAGGTCCTGCACATGGGTTGGGGAAATCTCAAGAACAAATACAGGCTGGGCAGAAAATGAACTGAGAGCAGATCTGAGGATAAGGACTTGGAGGTGTTGATGAGAAGCTCAGTGTGAGCTGGCAATGTGTGTTCACAGCCCAGAAAGCCAGCCATAGTCTGGTCTGCATCAAAAGAAATATGGCCAGTGGATCGAGGGAGGTGTTTCTCCCCCTCTACTCCACTCTCATGACACCCAATGTGGAGTACTGCGGTCAGCTCTGAGGGCCCCCACAAAACAAGGACATGGACATGTTGTGTTGGAGTGAGTCCAGATGAGGGCTGGAACATGATCCAAGGGTTGGAACATCCCTACTATGAAGACAGGCTGAGAGAGTTGAGGTTGTTCAGCCTGGAGAAGAGAAGGCTCCGGAGAGAGCTTATAGCAGATTTCCAGTACCTAAAGCAGATCTACAAGAAAGCTGAAGAGGGACATTTCAGCAGGGCCTGTTGCATTAGGACAAAGGGTAATGGCTTTAAAGTGAAAGAGGGTAGATTTAGATTCCATATAAGGAAGAAAATCTTCAACATGAGGGTGATGAGGCAGTGGAACTGGTTGCCCAGAGAAGTGGATGTCCCATTCCTGGAAGTGTTCAAGGCCAGGATGGTTGGAGCTTTGAACAACTTGGTCATGGCAGGGGTATTGGAACTAGATGCTCTTTAAGGTCCCTTCCAACTCCAACTGTTCTATGTTTCTATGATATTGAAAGGCTGCCCAGAGCCCTCTTTTCATCAGGCTGAACAATAATCCCCCAGAAAACCTGGAAATGAACCCAGAATTCCAGTGTCCCTAAAGGGGACTGTCCTAAGGCAGCAAATACAGCTGAAACTGCTTCCCACTTCCGTTCCCTTTCCCTCACTGAATTACCTTCACAAGAGCAGCTGGCAGTAGTCCTAAAATTTTGCTACAGTTACAAGTTCCAAATAAAAATCGGTGGGGACCAGCTACACAACACGTCACAATCCAAGGCTTGTTTATATTTCTGCTTTCTTCAAATCTACTGCCATGTAAAGTCTTGCCCTGGAACTTTGTTTAATTCTAGGGCTTTCAGAATTATTAAGTTAAAATGTAATTTCGTGGATGGATAAATATTATAAACACTTTTAGCACTATGCTGCTTTTAAAATTGGCTGTTTTCAATTTGATGATTTGTATGTACTTATACAAGCTATTTCACTGACTTTTATTAATAAAAGTGTAATTGAATTCCAAAATTACTGTTTGACAGCTGATCACTTACAAATCTGGATGACAGGAAAATGAGTTTAAGTAGCAACTAGGGAAAAAAGAGGAATAATAATAAAACAAATAAATTACTATAAGTTGTCATTCTATTTTAATTACATGATTTACTTCTCAACTCAACTGTCCTTTAATTCAGTCATTAGTGAATATCTGATCATGATGGAGTGTGGCACACTTTAAAATATTGTGTATGTATGTCAACGAGACTTTACACACAAAGTGGCACCTGTAAATTTCAATTGTTTGATAGTAGCGTCAAGGTCAGATTTATTTCACCTAATGATATATTGGGGGTGGGGAATGAGAGTCTTCGTGTGAGTGTATTTGTATTTTCACATTCTGTCTGTTCATGGATTCATTCTCTCAAACAACATCATTGTGCTATTTCAGATTTCCTAAAGAATCAACAATCCAGATTTTTGAATTTTGATTTTATGGGCTTATCAACCAATTTCCCAAAGCAGCACAATAATTTTTTTTCCCACAGGAGACAGCAACTTTATCCAAACTAAGGTACACAGGTAGTATTGGATAGTCAGACATATGATGGTGTAAAACAAATCAATAAAAAAATAAACAAATGCAAAGTGCTTAAAAAAACCCCTGCACACTAAGCTGCCCATGGATTATCCTTATGATGAACAGCAAAAACTACAGGCTTTCATATAAAAATAGTGCAAGCTACGAAAGTGGGGAAAAGTTGCATTTTTCAAACTTTCCACTGTAGGTCTCTGAAGTGTAATACTGGCCAAAGACAGCAAGGAACTATATTACTGCTCACTTTCAAGCAGGTAATTCCACTGAAATCTGTTAGCTTAACTTCTTGTATACTCCAAAATATTTTGTGATTTTTTTTTGTGCCATCTTGCTATACTGTTAATGTAATCACCTTGATGAGCCAAGATACAGCTTCCTGTGGCAAAGCCTCAATTCAGTATTTTTAACTCAAATATTTCTTCAGCCTTTTCGCACAAAACTCCCAGAGCATTTGCAAGCAACTGAAGCAGGAAAGGGAGCTGGTCTGGAGCCGCGCCCCTGGGTTTACTCGAGTCGGTTGCAGACTGTGCCAAAACCATCACAGCCCCCACATACAAATCCCTGCACAAAGGACACAGTGGGTGCCCCCAGCAGCATACATCCCACCAGAAGTAAAGCCCAGGCAGTCACTGCACTAGGGAGAGGAATTCCTCTTACCTGTCAGGTTTTCTTCAGGGAGCTGCCCTTCATTAGGCAACTTGAGGGCTGTTGGAGAGGATTTGCCGTCTTGAGCAAGCAAAGAGCTGACGAGGAAGCCAGTCAGCCCATGTAGGAAGCAGGCTGAGAAGTTACCCAGACAAAAGACAAGGCTGTAGCACAATGAGTAAACACAGCAGAAAGATCTGTACTCCTGAAAGCCAAACAAAACGTGGCTGAGGTGCAAGCTTGCACCCTGGACCACTGATCCCCCACAGGAACAGCAAACACATTTCCTGGCATGGCACCGGCTGTGCCACTTAGGACAGGGGGGCAACACGTGCTAGCTGGCACAGCCTTGAAGGGTAAAACATTGTAGGAGCCATTCCCAGTAGGAAAAACACACAAGGTTTCACTAAGTTCTTCTTCCCCCACCCTTCACTGTGCCAAGCTGGCTTTTTACCCTTAAATGCACCCATTCTGCCAGACTCCAGAGCATATTGGATGTATCACATTTCATGCTATGAAAATTTCACCTGCAGGAAACTTTCGGCAAGAAAGCACTATTTCAACATCATTTTAGATACTTTCCATCAGGGAGGTGGGTGTGTGGGGTGGAGAGATAAATAAATAAAGCCTGGACTGGTTTAGGGCCATGAGGCCTAGAGTTGCATAACATGGGTGGGTGCATAGCCTCAAGTTCATAGTGAACTTCATCCCTGCTTTATTAAGGATTCTGACACTGCAACCTTGCAAACAGCTACCAGTTAAAGAAAAAAAAAAATCACACCACCACCACAAACTTTGCTTGCTGTCACAAAAGTACAGTAAAAACTTTTAGTGGTCAACTTGCAACAAATTGTAATCGGGAAAGATGATGAAAGAGCAGATTCCATGGAGAATAAGTACAGAAGAAAATAAGTGTATTTTTTCCAGAACAGGCTATCTTAACACTAATACAGCACACATGGTAAATTGCTTAATATCTCTGAAAGTGGAAATTGCACTGAGCCATGACAACCTTCTGAGGATGAAAAGCATCCTCAACGAAGAGATGAATTTTCAAAGCAGTGCTCTGTATAGTTTAGACAGATCAAGAGTATCTACAACCAGGGGTTATATGAAAACCTTAGAATCTTTGCCAGGACTGGGAAGTATTTATGATGATTTTATCAGACATTAGTAACAGACTTTGAAGGTGATATCTTGCACTCGAGCTGCAATAAGACTTACTAAGAGATAGAATTAAGAGTCAATAGCTGAAGGTGGAGGAAATAATACCCAAAACTGAGTAATTCTGCTTTCATTAAAACAGCACATAAGTGTAGCATTTTAGAAAGAAGCCAGTGTAATACCTCCAGAAAAATCAAGTCTTCAAGCCATAAAGCATCACCTTCAAATCTCTCAGTCCAACACATCACAAAAGTAGACATTTCCTGGCTTTTCAACTAATGTCTTCTGAAAGGGTTATTTCATACCTTTTTCCACATTCTTTTCCCACCCTACCAATTATCCCAACAAAGGTTGCTAAATGCCCTACAGAAAACTGCTTTTATTTCCCCTTCTACTAGTGCTTTATTTTCCTATTGCACTACAAACCTGGACATAAAAGGCCATATAGCCCCCATTACATGGATGTAGCTCTTTTGTAAGGCTATTTTTTTGTGGATTTTAAATGTTATCTTTTATTATTTCTCTTGCATGGAAAAATTACTTGAAGACTGCCATTCAATCATATTGCACTTTTTGGGGAACACCAACGTTATGACTATCTCTTCCCATGGGTTATCCTATAGATCAGTATTCCCACAGCTAAGCACATGACAAGGCAATTCAATCTGACTGTTTGAATAAAGGGCCTTAGTGTTATTTCCGTGAGAAAGCTTCAGGAAATGGCTGTAATGACTGGGGTTTATGTTCTCAAACTTTGCTTTGTCATCAGGAGTAGCTGCCTTTATCCAAAATAAACTTGAACAGATTGTTCAGAGCAACAGATGTTTTTCAAACAGAGATTTATGTTTAAATAAAAAAACCTCATGATGTTAGTTTGCAGGGAATTAGGTAGATGTTCCTATACCTTTTAGATCTAATTAAAGGCACAGCATATTGATAATTGATCTTTTAAGGTCTCAGCTAATTGTTTCATTTACTGTATACACACATGTTGTGCTATGTCTATTATATGGAAATCTATTATTAAAAAGATTAGTGATTAACAACTTCCCTTGTCTTCGTAATTAAATATCTTCATAAGAAACATACGTATGGAGATAACAGAGGCAAACAACAATTTTTATATCCATCAAGTCCAAGGGCAGCACACTGCTAGACATTTCATATACCAAAAGGCTGGAGCAAGGCCAGTCTTCTTAATGGTCAAAGACAGGTGGATGTACAAACACATTTGTGCCAGACACCACATTGCACTGCAAATGCCTGGGACATCACAGATCTTACCATCTGTTTAAATGGATGAGCCACAGATGTTCAAACCTCCGTTACGAGCTGAGTCCAGAAACTGCATACAGTATTCAGATTCTGACAAGTGTGAATATTAAAAATCCAGCCCTTGATTTCAGTTTTAAGTGTGGTTTCAAGTATAATTTGCATGTTATAGCTTTCTCTGTGTATCTGGAGGCTTGTAGAAGTAAATATCTACTCACTAGTGAAATTTCATGTTCATACATGTATTACTGAGAGTAAAGAAAGTAGAAAACACATTCTCATACAAATATATCTTATTTTCTATATCACTTTACTCATGAGGCAGGAAAGAAGAGGCAGAAAGATAGACATCAGTGCAGACTCCTTGGCTGTAAAGTAACAAAACTACAACCTTCACATCAATGCCCAGATCTCAAAGAGCTTAGGGAGGATGAGATCCCTAGATAATGAGATAAAGAATAGGCAGACTACATTTCAACTTAACTGCTAAATGTTGATTAAAAAAAAAATCAAAAGATTGAATGAAATGTTACATTTAATATTTAAAAACAGCAAGCAAACTCAGTATCACCAAAACTCAGCTTTAATTGTGCATGTAAATTTTTCTGCATGTACAACCACACACTAACTCTGTTTTGGAGGAATATCATCATAAATATCACTTGCAAAATACCGTTTCCTTTAATGCTGTAAAAATAACTACATTAAGAAGCTTAAGTAAGGGTCTACATATTCAAAATTCTAAGACAGAATGAGCAAAATATATTTTTTTTTAGTTGCATTTGCAAAAGGTTTGGAGCACAGGGGAAATACAGCTATCACTGAAAACTGATTGAGTCACACCTTAAAATTTGGCATACCGGGATCAGCTGTATTGCTTTCCCCTACTGTGTCAGACATTTATGTATTGTGACAAACTGTCATTTTTTTTAACAGTAACCAGAAAGATTAAGATATTGGAGAGCTGTTCGGGATAACTACAACCATGGACAAACACTTACATTTGTGGGTGTCCCCCCCACTTTTTTTGTTTGTGTTTCAGAATGGAGGTTTCTTCACACAACTGACATCTGACTCACAGAGACAGAAATGGAAGAAATGCTTCTACTGGCTGTAAATGGCTTACCATTAATTGCCCGTTAGGAGACTGTAGTGTGGGTAAAAAGCAGGACACACCTGCAGCCGGTACTCTGATGCTGTAGTGAGCACACTTAGTTTCAATACTTGTAAGCAAAATGTTCACAAAAATACTTTACAAAACATGTTGGAGTTTGAATAGGAATTATGTTGCTGACCTGAACCCACACCAAAAAACCACTAGCAAAGCATCGGACCTTCAAACTTAAAGGGAAGTTTAGTTCTTTTTGTAAGCTCTGCTGAATTACATAAAGCATTTCTTCTTATCAATCTTATGTTTAAACAGACAAACACACATGAATTTTGTCTGCTTCAGTCAAACACCAATATACATAACTCAGCCAGTAGGGCTCAAAGTAGGAACTATATAAAAGCTATAACTTGGGCTGTCTTTCCTGCAAAGTTATGCTCCCTTGCATTTATAGAGAAAAGCCCTTGGCATGTTTTAAACAAGGATGCAAATCTGAGACTCTCTACTAAACAACTGGGAAAAATTTCTAAAAGAGATCTGGAAAAAAAAAAGCTATCTAGACTTCCTAAAGTGGATGTAAAATATTGGAAAAGTCATTTAACATAATATAAAACAAAAAGTTTCTTTCACATGGCATCAGTACAGTCAAGGAGACACTGAACTATGAATTAGGGAGCATCTATACAAGACCCAGTAAAAAGTACAGTGCAAGCTAATTCTGCGCTAATTAGCCTCGGCACAGTGTACCAATACTGCTTCTGGGATCAAACAGGTGTCCTAATGTGGACCTTCACTGCCCCAGCTTTTTGCTACAGGTATCTCTAATAAAACATCATACTGCAGATGTATTCCAGGATTTGATTCCTTCTTTGGCAGCTGACCTGCTCTGACTTGCCCAAGGTTATGTTTAAATTGTGCATATTTCCATCCTGTGCCTATCATCATGTTTGGTTTATAATCTCATAAGGGCAGGGACTGCCTTTTACTGCTTGTTTGAACAGCATCCACCACAATAGGACTTTGATCCAGCCTGTAGGCACTGCTTGCGGTATGTTAGATTTCAAATGCCACCTATAGAATTCTCTGTCAATACAGTTTCAGTTCCTGGAAACATGGTATTAACAGTATTGAAAAGTGCGTGTACTCAGCTACAGCAATGGACCAATTTTCCACATTACACCCCTTAAGATCACAGCAAACATAGTGCCCTAAGAAACTCACTTAAACTTGCATTTTTTTTTTCCATAGCCTGTCTCATTTTTTTGAGCACAGGAAAAGTAGAGTAGCAACATTCAGAGCTAAACAACCTGACTAGATTTAAAAAATTATTGCAGCAGAGATAACTTTCATTCAAATGTGACATGCCAAGTCACATGGCAGTTCAGGCTACAATACCCCATTCTCCAAGTTTAATGTCTTATCAAGTTATTTCCCTGTGCTTCACATACATCAGAGAAACTATGCCAATACCAGAATTTCACAGCCAAGAGAACTACTTTGGATTTTGTATTTCAGAAATATCACAGAAACTAATAGTTCATACTGTAATTCACTGCCTCGCTTAATGCATCGCTTAATCTCAGTCAAATTAATCTCACTGTGGTTTAGGTTTTATATTACATATGTAATAGCGTACCTATTTACAACACCTGACTACTAAGGTAAAGCCAGCAAAAGCTCTCTCAAATATTACCTGTGTGAGCAAAACACATTTTTGTTTAACTTCATAAAGTCATTTAGAGGAACTAAACAGCTTACTTTGCTGATCCACACCTAACAAAAATACTTTAGACAGTATCACCATAGTACTGAATTTCATTTTGTGATGATCACTGTAGTCTTGCATGATTCTATGCATTGCAATGTAAGATATGCAAGCAGCAATACTGCATTCACCATAGGACACGGTATGCAGAGCTCAACATTTGAAGTAGTACACATGCACACTCTTTGCAAAAAGAAGTTCAGTAGGCACAGGGCCACTAGTGCAAAAGAAGCTGGTTTACTGCAATGTTAACCATAAAATCAATAGCTATTTTTTTAAATTTTAGAAGTTGAATATGGGGCTGACCACTGCATAAAATAAGAATTTGACAATAAAGGGTAAACATATTTCTAAAATTATATCCCTATTTTCTATTACAGGTTCAAAAAATAGCTTTGCTAGAGAAGAAAGATTTTTACAGAAGTTTTACAAGGACATTTTATATTCCCAGAAGCTGTAATATTAATTTGAAATAGCAAGTCACCTATCTGAAGAATATTTACTCTTTTAAAATTATTTACTCACACAAATGCATCTGAAAAACTATGGCTTCAAGAAGGAAAGCTAATAAAAAACAGTTAACAGAAAGTATGTGCTTCTTGGTATAACCCAAGCTATTTACACAAAAATGCTAGCTTTATTGTACCACACAATGAAATTATGTTTCCAGTGGAAAAACAAGCACTGTGGAAAGTTCTTCGCAGGAAGTAATGCATTTATAGCAATGAATATGACCTCGTAGCATTTACTAGAAAGGTGTAGAGCACTAGCCTAGTAACTTTCTAATTTCTATTTCAATCTGCTGCTCTATTGTTTTAAACCTCAGTTGCACAGAGGTAACACCCGACAATCTCAGGAAACCAACAAGGGAGTCACTGTGATAACTCCATCTGATTAAACCACAGATCCTGAATAGTGTTTCCCAGTGTTTTCTAATTCACTGTGAGTAGATTTTGTTTTCAAACGTGTGAACTCTAACATGCTGGCATTTTGCTTGCTAAAAAAAAAAAAGAATTCTACAAATTAAGGAAAGCATCATAGCACTGTTAAAAAAAAAAAAAAGGAAGAAAGAAGAAAAGAGAAGAAAAGAAAAGAAAAGACAAGACAAGAAAAGAAAAGAGAAAAGGAGAAGAGAAGAGAAGAAAAAGAGGTGGGAGAGAGGGTGTTATTTGAGCTTTGAAGTTGTTTAAAATACTAGATGTTAACACTGTCCTGCTTTTTACTGTTATGTCCTTATTTAGAGAAGATGCAGGAGGAGACTGTGAAAGAAGTGGGGGTTCTTTATTATACTGCAAACTGGGAACTGTGTGCATTTCTTTAATAGTTCTACCAAAATTGCTACCCTACAATATCCAAATTGCATGAAAATGTAAGACATACTACACATGAAGTGTAAGGCAACAACACTCTATTTACTTATAAAAGCACAAAAAACACAGGAATCAAACACAGCCCATTTCAGTAATGAATGAACCACAAATGCACTGACCACATGCAACATCATGAAGCTATTTTAACCCTAGCAAGACAACAGCTACAAAGTTAACTGTACCTGACCTCACGCAGCACAGAATCTCAAATGTTATCTGCCAGTGAACTACTTCCTAAACACAAGTATTCTTGTTTATGCTATGCAATTAACAGAGTTGAAAAAGTCAAAATTACTCACAGAGTCCTGAAGATGCAATAGCAAACTATCTAAGAGAGGAAATTCCAGTGCAATATTATAAAACAAGTAAGAAGGAACATGCATAAAGCCAGGAACTGACAGGCCTCTGGATTCCTGCAACTGTGGAAATCATGCTTGTGCATGCTGGGCTATAATTTATGAAACGGAGCCCAGGAAACAACCAATCGCTTAGCTCCTCCTAACAAGTCCAACTGGCTATGAAAAGCTGGAAGTGCTGCACAGAACAATGAAGAGGAGCTATTCCACATATTAATCTGCTTATCTGGGATTGCTTTCTGTGTAGAGAGAGGGAAGCCTGTAACAAGGAGATTAAAAAAAAAAAAAAAAAAAACAAGAGAGAGAAAAAGAAAAATCACAGATTTGCTGTTGAAACAACAGAACAAATTTAATCAACAGGCAAATCTTCCATCGTAGTCAGGTGGCTAGTACTATGGTCAAACATTTGTAATATCAGCTAAAACATTTCACAAGAGTGCCATCCTCCTTAGTAGTGATTTTTTTTCACATTATTCACAGAGAGCTATGCAAACTGGATTTATATTTCACATGCAACTGTTTCAGTGTTCTTCTGCTCTTAATTTAAATATAATGTTACTGCTTAATGTGAAGCATCCTTCCATAAAACCTGATTAGAGTAAGATTTTTTTTTCAGATCACAGGTGGCTGTTCAGTGCATTAATGAGCACTCGTTTCTGAAGAGCCATCTGCATGGTCCTAGGGTTTAAGATTTAAAAGACCATCATTTACCAGAGAGATAATAAAAGGAACAAGAAAGTATGTCTTCAATTAACATCCAAAGAAGAAATACTTTAAAAATCTGGAACAGAACAGGATTTACACACTAGAGCATATGGAACGGAAGCTGTCCTTCCTCAGAAATTTCATGGTTACAAAATGTGGGTTTGACCAAATTGAAACTAACACCACTTTAATGTTTTCTGCCAAATAATTTTTCTTAAGTGCTTCAGAGTAACAGAAAACATTTTATTCTCAATTCTGGTTTATGTTATAAGCAATCAGGAAATAAAATTTATAGTTTCTTGTACTGAAAAATACATAGGAATCTGACAAGGAATTTTGACTTTACGGTACTATCTTCCTGTACACATGCCCACTGAATTCTCCATGTTGATAAATTTCTATTTACTCAAAAAAGAAGTAGGAAATGAGCTTTAATACATAAGAACTACCATTTTTGTAAAAAGCTGTTGGCCTGTTTATACAGAAATCCTAGTAACATTTAATGAAAACATTGATACATTGGTGTGAGTTAGCATGACTTCTACAATTATGGAAGTCACATAGGTTTGGTTTCTTTATCTTTAAATCCTTTTTACTTATGGTTATTCTTCACATTCCTTCCTCTTTCTCCTTCATTTTTAATCCAGGCCTTAATAATTTCTGAAATCTCCTTGGCAAAATGTATGCTATAAAACCACTCCAGTATTTGCTGTAATGGCACCCATATTCAATAGTTTCTACAGATATTTTGCAGTTTTAGATGCTTTCCCAGAGGACAGGTAGTAGCTGCAGAGGAGCATCTGGACCATCTTGTCCTGCTGGGCATCATTATTTGAATTAGAGAAATAGAAGCTTTTAATCTTATGAATCAGGTCTTTTTGCATACCTAAGCAGTCTCCTCCCCAGGTGTCCAATCTATCACTACATGTAGTAATCATGAGCTATTTCAGCACTGCATCCTTTTAAATGGCTCTTGATGAAAAATTACTATGCAAAGAGAAAAAAAAAAAAAAGAGCTGAAAATCATCAGTTTATAACAGATACTCAAAGTGATATTCAGTTACCTTGTTTCTGTTAATTAGAAGAAACTTTCAATGTCCCACAGATTTTGGAGCAAGAGATAAAAGGAATAATTTATTCAAAGGTGTTACAATTCCACAGTGATTGAAGAGCAGCCACCTCCAAAGAAAAGCATTTGCTAGCCAAAGGGTTAAGTGGAACCAGTAGCGTACATAAAAATAAGATATAAAATATTTTTTAAAGGACATAATTATACAATATAACCTAGAAATTTGAAAATATTCTAGTTATACCTATGGGATGCATCCAAAATCTTCAGCTATCTCTATCCACTGACAGCCTTGTCACCAGCCTATGTTCTATTTGATAAAAACTAGAAAGAAACATAGTGGCTTCATAAACTTGGAACTTAAGTTCATTATCTTTGAAAGCCATGTCTCCAAATTGAAAAAGGAAACCCTGTAAATTTTGGCGTCAGCTTCCTGCTGCCAGAACATAAGGAAAATAAAGCAATTACCGACTGGTTTCTTTCCACAATGAATGAGGATCAGCATCTTCTAAGAAGAGCATTTGCAAGTGAAAGGGGTATATGTATACTAATACATATTCACACAGGATAAAGTGGGTTTTTTTTCCAGATTAATTCAAGTAGGGTGCTGCCTTTCTCCACAAAATTAGCTTCATAGTCCTCCCTTCCACCCTATGATGCATTGAGAACATGACCGAGTCTGCAGGTAGGAGGAAGAATGCTTCTCCCACCTCTCAGCCAAAAATATGCTTCTTTTGCTTGTTTATATGACTTTCACAATGAAAATATGAAGGTGCTAGCTTGACTTCTCTCAGTAAAGAAACCTGCTACAACTCTCAGCTACACCCTCAAAGAGTGGCAGTGGCTGGTTTTCCTTCTCAAGATCACAAAGAGTATTAGTTCCTACCATTTCCACCAGTGGAGGAGGTATGCCTGGCACCCACATTCAGTGTTTTGAAAACACCACAGTGCCATAATAAATTGGTACCATTCCCTTATTTGCTGTATAACTCCAGACAGTATCACATTACCAGTTTGCTGTAGTTATATTTAAAACTAAATAATTTGAGGAAACAAAATCCACAGTTAAGAACGGCCTTCACTGAATAACTGGAATGTCTGAGGTAAAGCAATCCAGTTAATCCTTAAGCTGTCATATCTTTGCCATATCGTTTTTCTTCGAGCTTGTTAAATTATTTGTCTCCATAATAGGAGTTTTCTGGGTGTAATTCATTCTTTCTGTACTAGGCTCTCTTTCAGAACTCCCTGATTTACTGTGTTTCCGAATCTGCCATACTGGTATCAACTTCACAACTATTAATAACATCGGCTGCCTTAAAAGTTCCTCTGCCAGTTACTGTTCTTTTTAAAAGGTTCACCCACAAAAGTTTTCTCTTTGTCAATGTTTGAAATACTTTTGTTAGCTGAAAACTTTTTAAACACTGTAGCATATAGCTTAAAAGGAAAACACATTAAGCAGGAACTTCAGCACAGCTGCCTGGAGGTTAGTCTTTCTGGCAGACTGAAGGAGAATCCCGTTGTCATACATGAAAGTGTCTGGGCATAGCAGACTCTGAACGTTAACTGACTGGAAGAGGCAGGAACAGCCTGGGTAGGAGTGAGGCAGTCTGGTAGTTGCAACTGGCTCTATGGGAAAGTGCTAACAGGGGTCACTTCCTTCCTCATCTCTCCTTAGCTAAGTTGGGACCTGTGAAAAAAAGGTCTATTCCAGTCAGTGACAATCAGGTTGTCCAAAAGAGGAATGCAACTTTAAGTTACATTCCAATATATTTCAATTTTTTAGACACACATTCAACCCAATTGTAGATCATGCTGTTTATCCCTATGTTTATTCCTACAGTTCCAAGAGTGTCCTGTAGATGACCAGATATGTATGAACTGAAGCATCTGCATATTTGCTTGATCCTGCAGAACATATTTGTGTTTAGCTTTCCTAGGATTACTTCATGCAATCCATGAAGTTCATACGAAGGTGATTGTTAGCAGTTTCTCAGTATGGACTAGCTATTTAAGCAGCATCTACAAAATCACCCCTTGTAATGCACACAAATAAATCATATGGAAATGAATATTTCTATTACACCCAGATCTTAAAACAGCAGAGAAATTCTACACTCTAGGACAGCACCGAAAATAGTAGATACGAAGAATGGAAGTGGAGATCTGCAGGCAAGCTACATGAGAAATTCTGACTTTACTCATCTGATTAATCAGCAGGTATAATCCACTAGTGAAGCTTTCATGAAGAATAAGGTTTCTCTCATAATATTAGGAAATAAGCACTGTATGTTGAATAACTTCAGGCATAAACAAACATATAACAGTTTAATAAACAAGTTGTACAACTCTCCAGATGCAGATTTTATTTTACACAGCAATGCCAACAAATACAAGATCACAAAAAATAATTGTACTCTGTCTGATAGTGTGGTAAAGGAAATCTTTTGAACAGTGCACAAAGAAACATGGAAAATATGCAAAGAATGGAACATATGATCCATGAATACACATCCTACGTCAGAAGCAGAAGGACATCATCCAACATGTAACTACATAATCATTTAGCAAAACACTATGTACAAGAATGTGAAACTGCTGCTTACAGTAAACAAGAACTGCCTCTAGTAAAGGCTACATTATGTGGCTACAAAAAACAAGCTGAAGAAACAGTGCATATGCATAGCAGATTTTTTGAAGGAAAAAAAATAATAATTCTGTACGCATACATTCATTTAGGAACATGAGGATTCATCTGTGCTGCTGGTTCGGATGCACATGAACAAGATCAGCCAGTGCTAAACTCACTACTAGATGCACAATTAACTGACAACTTCAATACAAAAGCAGTATAACCAACTTTCGTAGCTATCAGTTCTGCATGGAGGGACGAAAGTGTTGTACAGTCTGGCTGCATTTCTTGCACACCTTAATATGTGAGCCTGCACAAAACTCTGCTATATTATATGCATGTTCTTTTCTTGTACACAGCATAGAAGTGCTTCAAGACCCCAAAGAACTTCTAAGCCAACTTGATGTTTAGTATTCTTATTTCAGTAACTAGAATAACAACCTATTACTGATTTTGCTGATAGAGTAGTTGCACTAAGTCAACCTGAAAATTAATTCAGTCCAGTACCCCAAATTTGAAAGTGAGCTATATGGGATGTTTAATCAAAGACATGGCCACCACCACCAAAACAAAACCAAACCAACCAACCACACACATACATACACAGAAAGCGGGGGGAGAGGGAGAGGGAAGAAAAAAATTTTTGAAAGGAGAAAAAATATAGGCTTTATTATTAGTATCCTTTGCCTTTTAAGAAAGCTTGGAGGGTTTGAGATCTAGAAGTCATTTCAGATACAAAGAAAGGAAAAATCCAAACTCCATAAAGCTCGTATTAAAAATCATGGGAGTTCAGAATTTCCCTCAGTTTGACACATACCAAGGGAGACAAAATATTACGCAACTTTTCCCATGATCACCAACTCTGGAATGGAATCCGGTCTTCCCGGTCTTACTTCAGGATTCAAACCACAAGATATCCATCTCCATCACTATTTACGGCAGCAAGTTACAGCTTATAAAATGTCTATGAGGCAGTGAGGTTGTGTAAACTGCTACTATATGACTGAGCTTTCTGCATATGTACAATCAACTTTATGATATCATAGTTGTATTACCTATATACCAGACCAGCAATGATGTAAGATTGTTAAATCTCACTGATCCTCTGGAAAGCAGAGTTGCATTTAGACTAAGGACAGGCTGAAGCCATGGGAAATGAGTCCACCCAAGGTGGGCAGTCCATGAAGGAGAAGGGTAATAGAATTATTCCAGAAACAGCAGAAGATGTAGGGACACCACTGAGAGTCTCAGTAACTAGAGAAATATAGGAGAATTTATAGACTCTCCTGATAGACAGGAAGTTTAATCCAAGGGAGACAACCACAGGAGCCATTCATAAGAAAACTAATGCTGTCACTAGCACATATTGTCTCTCCCACAGAGGTAAGAAATTCAGATTCAGAGATACTCCATGATCTAGAGAAAAATTTTTCATAACAAGGGGCCTCAAAAGATCTTCTAGTCCAATCCCCCCTGCCAGAGCAAAAAAACCCAGATGAGGTTACACAGGAAGGCATCCAGGCAGGTTTTCAATGTTTCCAGAGAAGGAAACTCCACAACCTCCCTGGGCAGCCTGTTCCAGTGCTCTGTTACCCTCCCTGAGAAGAAGTTTCTTCTTAAATTTAAGTGGAACCTCTTGTGTTCCAGTTTGAACCCATTACCCCTTGTCTTACCATTGGTTGTCACCAAGAAGAACCTGGCTCCATCCTTGTGACACTCACCCTTTATATATTTATAAACATTAATGAGGTCACCCCTCAGTCTCCTCTTCTCCAAGCTAAAGAGACCCAGCTCCCTCAGCCTTTCCTCATAAGGGAGATGCTCCACTCCATCATCTTTGTGGCTCTGCGCTGGACTCTCTCCAGCAGTTCCCTGTCCTTCTTGAACTGAGGAGCCCAGAACTGGACACAATATTCCAGATGCGGTCTCACCAGGGCAGAGTAGACGGGAAGGAGAACCTCTCTCGACCTACTAGCCACCCCCCTTCTAATACACCCCAGGATACCATTGGCCTTCCTGGCCACAAGGGCACAGTGCTGGCTCATGGTCATCCTGCTGTCCACCAGGACCCCCAGGTCCATTTCCCCTACACTGCTCTCTGATAGGTCATTCCCCAACTTATACTGGAACCTGGGGTTGTTCCTGCCCAGATGCAAGACTCTGCACTTTCCCTTGTTATATTTCATTAAATTTTTCCCCACCCAACTCTCCAGCCTGTCCAGGTCTTGCTGGATGGCAGCACAGCCTTCTGGCATGTCAGCCGCTCCTCCCAGTTTTGTGTCATCAGCAAACTTGCTGACAGTGCATTCTGTTCCCTCATCCAAGCCATTGATGAATATATTGAATAGTACTGGTCCCAGTACCAACCCTTGAGGCACTCCACTAGTCACAGGCCTCCAGCTAGACTCTGCCCCATTGACCACAACTGCTTACCATCAGGTGTTCCATCACTTTCCCAGAGATGGAGGTGAGGCTGACCGGTCTATAGTTACCCGGGTCCTCCTTCTTGCCCTTTTTGAAGACTGGAGTGACATTTGCTTTCCTCCAGTCCTCGGGCACCTCTCCCGCTCCCCACAACTTAGCAAAGATGATGGAGAGTGGCCTAGCAATGACTTCAGCCAGCTCCCTCAGCACCTGCGGGTGCATCCCATCTGGACCCGTGGATTAATGGATGTCCAGATTGCTTAACTGGTCCCTAACCCAGTCCTCATCAACTGAGGCAAACTCCTCCATTGCCCTGCCTTCCTCTGGGGCCTCAGGGGTACGGGGCTCCTCAGGACAGCCTCCGGCAGAGTAGAGACAAAGGCGGCATTCAGTAATTCTGCCTTCTCTGTATCTTCTGTCACCAGAGCACCCACCCCATTCATCAGTGGGCCTACATTGCCTCTAGTGTTAGTTTTATCTGCCATGTATTTGAAGAAGGTCTTTCTGTTGCCCTTGACCCCTCTCACCAGGTTTAATTCTAAGGAGGCCTTAGCTTTCCTAGTTGCCTCCCCACATCATCTGACAACAACCTTGTATTCTTCCCAAGTGGCCAGCCCCTTCTTCCATGATCTGTAAACTCTCCTCTTCCCCTTGAGTTTGCCCAGCAGTTCCCTGTTTAACCAAGCAGGTCTCCTGGCTCCCTTCCTTGACTTCCTATGTGTCGGGATGCTCTGATCCTGAGCTTGGCAGCAGCAGTCCTTAACCAACTATTTTGGGCTCCCTTACCTTCAAGTACCCTTTTCCATGGGATTTCCCCTAGCAATTGCTTGAAAAGGCCAAAGTTGGCCCTACTGAAGTCCAGGGTTGCAATTCTGCTTGCTATTCTGTTCCTGCCACATGAGATCCTGAACTCCACCATCTCATGGTCGCTGCAGCCAAGGTAGCCCTCAGCCTTTACTGCTTCAACCAGACCCTCCTTGTTAGTAAGAATGAGATTCAGCAGTGAGAAGCTTGTGTGAGTGTTAGTGGGAATGAGATCACCACTTCTGAATACTAGATTTCAGAAACTGTGTAATGTTTTGCACAGGAATTGCAGGAGAGGCTTTTCTTGGGTGGGGGGAGAAAGGTTATATGTCTGTAGCTTCCTGGGTTTATACTGAGAAAAATTATATCTGCCACTCTAAACCTTCAGTGGTGGTTGGGAGGAGCTGGTAGTTATCTTCCCACACAGCAATCTGAGCACTGAATCGTACTGTTACCATTTAAAGAAATCACTGACAGGCCCAGGAAGCTGGTAACCTGCTGGAATGGATGCATCACTGGGGCCAAGCACTGGCTCTCAAGAAGCGAGAATGAGTAATGAAGAATGAACCCTCCCATTATACCTCTCCCTATCCTACCCTGGGAGCATCAGGATTTTCTTTCATTGCTTCCAGCTGGAAAAAGTAGAAACATCAAACTATCTGTTGCATCTTGGTCTCCTATAAATAGAACCAGGTGCAAACCAGAGTGTTGAAGATTAAATCAGCATGTTTCCACCTAGTGCAATTCCCAGAGATGTCGTGAGTCAGGACATCCATGCAGAGTGGTGTTAACACCAGAAAAACCTAAAGCACTTTGTGAGATCCCCACCAAGGCACTGGGAGAGGGAAGGGAGAAGCACAAGGCTGCCAGGAAGAAAATGAAGTTACGATGTTGAAGGAGAAAACAAACAAACAAACAGACAGTCTATATTTTACCTTTTTTTGTGAGCTCCAAAAGTTTAATGGTAGTGATCAATCTGTGTGGGGCTGGACTCTTGCCCTGATCTTCCCTCTCACCCCCTCTGGCAGTCTCAGATGTTCTTAGTGAAGCAGCAGCTGTCACTCTGGCAGCAGCAGTGTGAGCCCAGCTGAGTTCATACGTGCAGTTATTTTAGCACATTGCCTTTTTTTCTTCTCAGAAAAAAAAAATCACACAAAAAAACACCGAACAACAACAATAATGAAAAAGAAAAAAAAAAAACAACCAAACAAACAAATGAAAAAAACCCAGGCAATGACTGGGTAGAGAAAAAAAACCTTAAACAAAACAGTTCTTTCAGTCCTGGCACTCTTTTTCTTGAACAACTGTTGTGAACAAAGGCACAAGAGATTTAAGAGGAAGAGTTTTCTTTCTGGTGGGAAATATTAAGCAATCAAGTTGTAAGCAGAGCAGGTCACATTGCAGGTTGCAAAATGCCAACCGAAATTGTCTTAAGAACATGAAAGAGTTTTTTAAGAACTGTTGGTGTCATCTCTAGACCACAGTCAAATTGTAAAAGCCTTTGGCCGGGAAAACCATGCTGGCTTTTTCTTTTACTCTCCCTTCTCTTGCTCTGCTTATAGCAAGCAATAACCTAGAAGCTGAGTTATTGTGTAAGTCACATTTCTGCCCAATCTGTTGTTCTCCAAAGTCACAGTCTATCTACTGTCTAGACATAGATAATCCACGGCCTTTTCTGGTCACAAGTTTTCCACTCTATACAAAACATGAAAAGGCTGGAGAGGACACTTGAACATCTTGTGTCCTCTTACCCTTATTCCAGAGAAAGGCCACATCTTTCTGTCTTCATAAATAAGTTCTAATTCATAAATATCATCACCTTGAGTATCGTGTGCTGTTCTGGGTCCCACAATTTAAGAAGGACGTGAAGGTCCTTCAAAGTGTCCAGAGGTGGGCAATAAACTTTGTGCAAGGGCTAGAAGGCATGTCCCGTGAGGAGTGGCTGAGGACTCTGTGTTTGTCTAGGTTGGAGAGAAGGAGACTGAGGGGCTACCTCACTGCCCTCTGCAGCTTCCTGAGGAGGAGACGCGGAGAGGGACTTATTGAGGTCTTCTCCCTGGGATCCGGTGACAGAATGCATAGGAATTGTTCAAAGCTGCACCAGAAGAGGTTTAGACTGGACCTTAGGAAATATTTCTTTGCCAAGAGGTTGGTCAAACATTGGAACAAGCTTCCTAGAGAGGTGGTCAATGACCCAAGCCTGTCAGTGTATAAGAGGCATTCAGAAAATGCCCTTCATATCATGCTTTAATTTTTGGTCAGCCCTGAAGTGGCCAGGCAGTTGGACTAGATGATCGTTGCAGGTCCCTTCCAGCTGAAATAGTCTGTTCTATTCTATACTAGAGAAGGTAAGGGCTTTGCAATTGCATTGCGCCAAAACATCACCAGCAATGGACAACTACATTGTAAGGATGGCCACACGTGTCAAACCTAAGGTTCACAGAGTCTGGGATCCTCTCTCACACTGGCAAGCAGACAATGTCAACCAAAGGGTAAACATGTAAAAAAATCCTCTCCAGAATGCAAACTTCAGCAAGCTTTGGATCAGCACTGAGCCAAAGTTGGCATCATGGCTCATAATAACTCTCAATTAATTCTTTTCTTCCATAGATTTATCCAGCTACATTTTGAGTCCATGTAAACCTTCAATGTTTATAGGAACTTGCTGGAAAGATGTCCACAGCTTAAGTATATAGCCTATAAAAACAACATCCTTTAGTTCCAAATACGATACTTCCCCCTAGGTTGATTTGACAATTCCAAGTTTTTGTATTTGAAAATGCAACAAATAATTGTTCCCTAGTCTTCTCTCTCATTATATTGTAGACATCAGTTTTACCCCTCAATCATCTATTCTCCAGGCTGAAGATTGGTGGTATTTCTAATGTGGAAGTCCCCCAAATATTCTCTATATGACTACACTACCAGCTTCTATATCAGCACAACAATATTCTTTTGATAGCAAATTGCTATATATCCTATAGTGACAGCAGGTGTCTTACCTGTCAAACAACTGTGACCTGTCATACTTGGACTCACTCTGTGCAGAACTTGTAGAGGGTTCTATCATTGCCTATTCTCATTCTCTTGCCCCACATCTGAGAGGGGAAGAGCCTCCACCTTCTCCTATAGTAATGAAAGAACAGAAAAGCCTCTTATTGCAGTGTATGTCTGAGAATTTTCCGTGTAAAGAAGACCAGAAATATGAATCATGGACACAAGTACTTCTCTTTCCAGCTGAAGGTCACTTTCAGTAATTCTATTTATTTCCCCTTTTAGGCTTAGATTAAGTCATTTAAAAGCTACATCATTATTTTTTGAATTGTTGATAAACCTGACCCTTTAGTATTAATTTTACACTACTTTTATTACTGTTTCCTGTTAGCATAAGTTTCTATGGCAGGCAAGGCAACAGGCTTTGTAGTTGTCTTCCTTGTGCTATCAGTTTTCCAACCATCTATGTGAACAGCTTTGTTTTTGAAAGTTATTTAATTCATCAAAGGTTATTATGTTCCGGGATCCAGTGTTGTTCACTTTTAGGGACAGTGCACTTGCTAAACTCCTGGAAGTGTGTTATATTCCCTGGGTATTACTTACATCATTGTTAGAACTGAAATCTTTTCATCCCATTTGAGAGACAGAATAATGACTAGTTTTGTTTTATTGTCACATACTATGAGAACTTGACCTTTGCATTTGAGTACAGGTTGAGTGGGAGAAATAATTCTTCAGGGCATCTGGGTAATCAGTCTCTAGACGAAATCTGAAGCTTTTTTAGTAAGGGAGACTATTGTTTAAGTCTGGTGCTAAACCTTTAACCTTATTTCACATCCAAATGCTTGATAATCTATTTGGCAGCAGACATCAAAAGAGCCGACATAAGTTTGACCTTTATAGGGTGGGATGAGTGAAAGAATTACTAGTTCAGACTCTGTTATTGGAAGTTAATGAGTAAACAAGTTGAGACACATGATGAAAACTCTTTCAATTTCACATAATTAATGCAAGACAATTTAAGACCATAAATTCACAGACACTCATTTAAAAAAGCTAAGCTGTTTTTTAAGAATCAATTACCACTTAAAATAATTCTTTGGTCTTTGAGACCATATAATTGGCTGACCTATTTAAGGTGGCATGTCTCCATTGCAAATTCTCTCTTCCAGGTAAATATACATAAATAGCTTTTCTCCCTCAACAGAACCATGACACATTTGTAATTTTTACCATTTCCTTATGCACATCTTTTAGCTTCATGTGATAAAAGTGTTTGAGATAAATTCTGGTGAAATTGTTGCTCGTTATGTCACGCCAGATCTCTGAAGTAAAGTTCAAACATTCTAGAAGACAAAGTATACACTCTAATTTAATGATGTCATGTTTCCTTGCAGTATTGTTGCAGCTGGAGAAGAGGAAAGGTCTGTATTTTCGTAAGTTATCACAATACTAGTAAAATTTTGGCCTTTTTTTTTTAAGTCATTCCATACTTAGACATTCCTCTTGACACACTACATACTTAAGGAATTAAAAATAATGGAGCAAATAATTTTTATATCGACAAAATAAAATTACCTGACCTCCAGGCTAGGAAATATATTTCAGAGTCTAATCAAGTGCGCAAGATTTAAAACCAGGTTAGAGTTCTGCAGCCATCATTCACCTACAGATATTTAGTCAGTGAAAGGGGAGGAGCTATAGACTAAAAATCAGACCTTGCGTAAAGTTGCAAAAAAGCCAAGGCCTTTAAGTGGTCTTTTATGTGACCTAAAGTTTCTGGATGTATTTGGTTTGCATGGCAAGTTTTTGGTAGTGAGACGGGCTACAATAGTAGCTTCTGTGAGAAGCTGCTGGAATCTTCCCTCATGTCCAACAGAGCCAGTACCAGCTGGCTACAAGGCAGACACACCGCTGACCAAGACCAAGCCCATCAGCAACAGCAGTAGCCCCTCTGGGATAACGTAGTTAAGAAGGGGAAAAAACTGCTGTGTAGTTGGAAGAGTGGAATATGTGGAAGAGAGGAGTGAGAATATGTGAGAATATGCGTGGTTAAACAGGGAACTGCTGGGCAAACTCAAGGGGAAAAGGAGAGTTTACAGATCATGGGAGGAGAGGCTGGCCACTTGGGAAGAATATAAGGCTGTTGTCAAAGGATGTAGGAAGGCAACTAGGAAAGCTAAGGCCTCCTTAGAATTAAACCTGGTGAGAGGGGTCAAGGGCAACAGAAAGACCTTCTTCAAATACATGGCAGATAAAACTAACACTAGAGGCAATGTAGGCCCACTGATGAATGGGGTGGGTGCTCTGGTGACAGAAGATACAGAGAAGGCAGAATTACTGAATGCCGCCTTTGTCTCTGTCTACTCTGCCGGAGGCTGTCCTGAGGAGCCCCGTACCCCTGAGGCCCCAGAGGAAGGCAGGGCAATGGAGGAGTTTGCCTTAGTTGATGAGGACTGGGTTAAGGACCAGTTAAGCAAACTGGACATCCATAAATCCATGGGTCCAGATGGGATGCACCCGCAGGTGCTGAGGGAGCTGGCTGAAGTCATTGCTAGGCCACTCTCCATCATCTTTGCTAAGTTGTGGGGAGCGGGAGAGGTGCCCGAGGACTGGAGGAAAGCAAATGTCACTCCGGTCTTCAAAAAGGGCAAGAAGGAGGACCCGGGTAACTATAAACCAGTCAGCCTCACCTCCATCTCTGGGAAAGTGATGGAACACCTTATCCTCGGTGCCATCTCAAGGCATATCAAGGATAAGAGGGTCGTTAGAGGCAGTCAATATGGTTTCACCAAAGGGAAGTCATGCTTGACCAACCTCATAGCTTTTTATGAGGACATAACGAGGTGGATAGATGATGGCAGAGCAGACGTGGTCTACCTTGACTTCAGTAAAGCATTTGACACAGTCTCCCACAGCATCCTCACAGCTAAACTGAGGAAGTATGGTCTGGATGATCAGGTAGCGAGGTGGACTGCCAACTGGCTAAAGGAAAGAAGCCTGAGAGTCGTGGTCAATGGGGCGGAGTCTGGTTGGAGGCCTGTATCTAGTGGAGTGCCTCAAGGGTCAGTACTAGGGCCAGTATTATTCAATATATTCATCAATTACTTGGATGAGGGAATAGAGTGCACTGTCAGCAAGTTTGCTGATGACACAAAACTGGGAGGAGCGGCTGACATGCCAGAAGGCTGTGCTGCCATCCAGCAAGTCCTGGACAGGCTGGAGAGTTGGGTGGGGAAAAATTTAATGAAATATAACAAGGGAAAGTGCAGAGTCTTGCATCTGGGCAGGAACAACCCCAGGTTCCAGTATAAGTTGGGGAAGGACCTATCAGAGAGCAGTGTAGGGGAAATGGACCTGGGGGTCCTGGTGGACAGCAGGATGACCATGAGCCAGCACTGTGCCCTTGTGGCCAAGAAGGCCAATGGCATCCTGGAGTGTATTAAAAGAGGGGCATTTAGTAGGTCGAGAGAGGTTCTCCTTCCCGTCTACTCTGCCCTGGTGAGACCGCATCTGGAATATTCTGTCCAGTTCTGGGCTCCTCACTTCAAGAAGGACAGGGAACTGCTGGAGAGAGTCCAGCGCAGAGCCACAAAGATGATGGAGTGGAGCATCTCCCTTATGAGGAAAGGCTGAGGGAGCTGGGTCTCTTTAGCTTGGAGAAGAGGAGACTGAGGGGTGACCTCATTAATGTTTACAAATATATAAAGGGTGAGTGTCACAAGGATGGAGCCAGGTTCTTCTTGGTGACAACCAATGATAAGACAAGGGGTAATGGGTACAAACTGGAACACAAGAGGTTCCACTTAAATTTAAGAAGAAACTTCTTCTCAGGGAGGGTAACAGAGCACTGGAACAGGCTGCCCAGGGAGGTTGTGGAGTTTCCTTCTCTGGAGACACTCAAAACCCACCTGGACACATTCCTGTATAGCCTCATCTAGGTGTTCCTGCTCCAGCAGGGGGATTGGACTAGATCATCTTTTGAGGTCCCTTCCAATCCCTAACATTCTGTGATTCTGTGTGAAACAGCTCTGCAGACAACAAGGTCAGTGAAGGAGGGCAGAAGTTGCTCCAGGTGCCAGAACAGAGATTCCCCTGCAGTCCATGGTGCAGACCATGGTCAGGATGGCTGATCCCTCTAGCCCATAGAGGTCCATGGTGGAGCAGTTCTCCACCTGCAGCCTGGGGAGGACCCCACGCTGGAGCAGGCGGATGCCCAAAGGAAGCTGTGACCCTTTGGAGAGCCCTTGCTGGAGCAGGCTCCTGGAAGGATCTGGGACTCTGTGGAGAGAGGACCCCTCTCTGGGGCAGGTTTTCTGGCAGGAATTGTGACCCTGTCGGGGATCCACGCTGGAGCAGTCTGTTCTTGAAGAACTGCACCTCGTGGAAAGGACCCATGCTGGAGCAGTTCATAAAGAACTGCAGCCCATGGGAAGGACCCACATTGGAGAAGTTGTTGGACAACTGTCTCCTGTGGAAGGGGCCCCATAGTGGAGCAGGACAAGAATGTGAGGAGGAAGAAGAGGAGAGACAGTGTGTGATGAACTGACCGCTACCCCCATTCCCCGTCACTCTGAGCTTCTCCAGAGGAGGTAGAGAAATTGGGAGAGAAGTAGAGCCAGGAAGAAGGGAGGGGTGGGAGAAGGTGTTTTAAGACTTTATTTTATTTCTTCTTACCCCACTTTATTTGATTGGAAATAAATTAACTTGATTTCCCTCAGATGAGTCTGTATTGCCCATGACAGTAATTGGTGAATGATCTCTCCCTGTCGTTATCTCGACCCAGGAGCCTTTTGTTATACATGGTGTTTCGAAAAGGTGACCCCAATTTGAAATGACTATGTCTCTGCAACCATGAGCTGTCCATGAATGAAATTCTTACCACTTGAAAGGGCAGGGCATAGCATTTTAAATGATAAAAAGGTTTCTTGATAACTCATTAAATTGTAGATTTTTGTGTAGTTGTAACGTGTTGCCATCATGAAATATGCTGCTTTGAAATTGGGTCCATATTTTTGAAACATACTGTATTTTCTTTCCCCCCTATCCAGCTGAGGAGGGAGAGTGAGAGTGTGGCTTGGTGGGCACCTGGCATACAGCCTGTGTCAACCCACCTCACTGGAGAACTACATAGAGCAACAGAGAGTAATGTATCATGAAGATTACACACATAAGCTGAGCTGCAGCCATATGTTCTTGTTAGCAAAAGACTGGTTCCTTATCTTTCCTCCTGACAGAGGAAACATTGTGCTACATACACACAGAAATAATACAGGATATATTAGTTTCTACAGTCTTTGTATGAGGTGAAATGTTCTTACTATTCTATGAAAGTTAATTATCTTATATTACTAAAACATAAATTTCAGTAATCACTGAAATGTTCTGCCATCTTTCTGTGGCCTATTTTGTATAGCAACAAGAGAAAACAGGAGAATATTACTATAGTTACCTTAAAAATAAACGGATACACTATGCAGAATGTCACTCACCTACCCTTAGGCAGGGCGTCAGGCACTTTAGCTAGAGGCAGCATAGTATCTGTGGTACTAGGTAAAAAGAGTCCATACTAACCTGACCACTCAAACTGAACATATAAATTAAATGCAGCATTTATTATACTTTTTAATCCACTATCTGCCACAATGAAAGCTACTGAAATCTGGAACACATGTTCAAAAGCCTAGACAATATATTCTTCCTGTCTTTGGGCATTCACAGTTTTTTGTTCTAAAAAAATCAAACTGTTGCAAATCACTCCTGAGAAGTGCCTGAGAATTCTGTCATCTGCTAATTATTTCTTCAGTTTTCTTTCCATTAAGCTGCAAACATTATTACTGAAATGGAACAGTACTTTTAAATAGCCAGTCAGTTATTTAGGTCGACTAGATAAATCAAGTTGCATACAGTAGCTTTTCAGTCATTTTAGTTACGTCACTAAAAAAGTTTCTGCATGCTGGAGTTAAGGGGGCAGTGGGGAGGGATGGAGTGAAAAAGTACAAAAAAAATGGTCAGGTTATAAAAAAAACACACAGGAAAGAAATCTATAGAAGAGAAAATTATGGGAAAAAATCTACAGAAATCACACAGAAAACCTGTATGATATAGATTCTTAAACAGGTTCACATGTCACATAATTTGTTTGACTCATCAAGAAGTGACAAATGCGTAGTCCTTGGCAACAAGTGTCCACCCCCTGAGCTAACAGGAACAAAGGCATGTATCTAAAAAACCCAAATACTGTGACCAGTTTTAAAATACAGTTTCCAAAAAGAGAAAATTAATTCACTCTTCTACGTTTCTGAGAAAGCTACATTTACAGAGCAAACTCTGATAAATACTGCTGAAACACTGCAAGACAGACTAAGTTTTGTGATAGTTTGTGACAAGCATCCAAGCTGTCTGATTAATTTCATATTAGAGTTCAAAGTGATTGATGGTTCACTGGGGAACACATTGCCCATGCTTGTGAACTACAAGCCACAGGTCAGGGATTGCAAAGCATCCACGAGGACTTCCCAGCATATTCTCCCCACAAGGCAAGTAAGCAAATAATCTCGTCTCAATGGAGAGCAGTGTGTTACTGTGCCAACTACATTCTATAGGCTCAGCCAGTCATGAACCAAAACCAGCTCGTGGTCACATCTGTGTATCACCAAAAGCTAATATTGTGACAACTTCATGAAATAATTGGCACAAAATGTGTAAGCTGCAAAGTGTCAGAAAGAAAGTTGCTTTCAGAAAAGAAGAGTAAGAACTGAAAATGTTATAGTACCACTTTATTTTCTCTTCACTTCAATTATAGTCACTTGGTAATGGGAAAGGGGAAAGGACTACCAAAATGTTTAGAGGTGCTGAGAACCCTACATACAAAGAGCTAGGAAGAAAAATTATGACACAAGCTCTTTTTGGAAAAAGCAAACGTTGTCTCAAAAAACAATGGAACCAGTGGACAAGTACTGAAGTTAAAAGGCAACAAACTGACAAAAAGCTGGTTTGTGATTTGCTATTACATATTCAAATTAAGTACTTAAAAACACATAAATATCAAAAAAGTTATCCTGTGTCTGAAGTAAAAGTTCGTGTGACTTTCTATTTTTTGTATTAAAGAAAATGACCCTTCAAGTTGTACCCAGATAAGGAAGATATTGCCTTTACAGATACACCACAGTGTAATGAATAGGATTGTGAATGAGTCTCTCTGGAAACATCTTTCATTTCCGGTAGGTAGTACTAGCTTTGTTCACTGCCATTATCTGTTCTCTGAAAAAAAAAAAAAAGTATGCAAGATCAGCAGTGTTGAATATGCTTCTGGGTATTTACATGAGATTAATACTGTAACCTTTTTAGGTGTTGCAATGGAACAGCACTAATTCTTTTCCTCATTTAAAAAAACATTGTTCAAGTCACTTGACAACAGAAACATTAGACAGTGTATTCCAGCCAACTGACCTTTTAAACGTATTTGCTTGACTATCAAGCACGTTTTATTAAGTATGGATTTGGCACTAAACACATTATTGCATAATTCCTGTTTTCATAATACATCTGATGGAGTTCAGAAGCTACTAAAGAAAAAAAAAATCCCTTACAAAGTAGCCTTTGTCAATAGCTGAACCTTAGCTTTCCATTTACTGAGTTTCATGTGTCCCACCTTGATGCCAGCAAATATCGGCACAAAGAAGTTCTTCATTCTCCCAGGCTAACAATGAACTGGAGAAGAAACCGCTTTTTTTGACCCTACTCCCTTTTCCCTCAAAATTACTTAACAGCTCAAACTTGTCTTGGCCTGCTAAGCCAGTGTGAGCATGCATTGGCAACAGAGTTTGGGAGATCAATAACATCTAGGTCATTAATACTATAGGTGGTTTAAATAAACAGGTAATAATTTATACTTATTTTTATCTATAAATTTAAAAATGTTCTATTAAAATTATCTACAAACTTTGTAGACATTTAACTGCTTTTATCGAGTATATTTGTCAATATGTTGACTGCTGCAAAATCTATAAAGGTCCAATGTGGGAGACATTTGATATTGAGTCCTACTAATGAGCCGTGCAACAGAAGGTGGGGAAAGACTTATGTTTTATTAGAGTAACAAGCCTAGGTAGTCCAACATAGAAGGCAACACCTAACCTGAGTAAAACAATTCTTGTTTTAATTAAGGAGCATGGCTGACTGTCTTCTGAACTGGAAAAAGTAAGATGACTTTGAGGAAGACTAAAACTTTACAGACTTCTCAAGTACTGCTCCATACTGTTATTAAGATTCTGATTGAAAATCCACTACCATCCTTTTGTAAGCATTTGTAATAGTTAACTTTTTCTACTAGTAAAATAAATAAATGGCTCCTAATTTCTAATCCAAATCTGTCTGAATTCAGTTTCTAGTCATTTTAGTCTGTTATGTTTCATCTCATAGACAATGAGGCTCCTATTACTAAAATGTCTCTCTTCATAATGATGAAGTAATCTCTTAAAATACCCTGAATGTTATGCAGATCTTTTGTTAGGGACTTCATCACAAACTATAGCAGTAAATTAAAACGACATGTCCCGTAGGAAGCCACAACATTTAGGTATAGTTGATGAAAATTCTCAACTCTTATATAATACAGAAGACAAGCTCTTTTTGAAACTCCAAGGGAAACACACTTAAACCTTTTGGATAAGCTATCCAGGTTGGAGCCAAAGGATCTGTAACTGTGTAAACATGACAGCCCTTACCTATGACAGTTTGTTGGAATTCCTAAGTCTGCTTGCCTAGAAAGGAGTTAAACAAGGCAGCAATTAGGAAACAGTTATAAAGTAATACAGTCACTAAAGACAACAGTGTTCACAGGAAAACAAGAAAGGTGAAGTAATTCAAGAGATTGCAGTCGAAGAAGCAGAGATGGTTTTGGCTTTTAAGATGGGGGAGGCAAAGAATCTGTGAGGTGCCAGGGGAACAATAAACTTGTTGCAAGGAGAGAGCAGTGGCGCACTAAGGTGGATGCTGATACAAGTTTTGATGCCTGGATATTAGCCTAGAAGAAGTATGGATCTCACAGGTGTAAGGCTCTAGGATTTCCAACTGAAAGAAATGCAGTTGGAAACAGAACCTGGGAACATGGTCTTGTGCATTTTGAGAGGTGTGGCGCAAGCTTGGCATATACTGGAGGGTTGGCAGCCCTGCAAAGGCAATTGCAGCACGCTGCACAGTGCCAACTCAGTGAGACTTATGGGCAACCAGTCCAGGGAAAGGAAAACCAATGTCTCAGTGAAAACCCAAAGGATGATTAATTTTGAGCATTACTAGCAGTGTGTGTGTAAGATTAAAAAAACCTTCATGCTTCTTTACCAATGCCTGGAGAACTTCCTGAAATATCAGTACAGCTGCAGTGCAGGAAAATTATTGTTTTCCCAGCCCTATATCCAAGTGCCAGGTCCCAAAAATACAGTGGTCCTCTAGAAGGGGAACAGTATCTTCAAAGCCACCTTAAAGAAAGAAGATACAGCAAAACAGAATTCCAAACATAAGGTGTTCCAGCAGCATCAAACAGACTAGAACTGTGCTAAATATCAGAAGCTTTCTAAGATCCTCCAAAAGCACAGGCAATGAAATTATCTCACTGAGAGAAGCATCATCAAGTCTGGGGGGGAAAAAAGTGCAATAGGGTATGTAAAAACAGAAAAAAAAAATCCACAATACTAACATATGGCACTAACTTTCGTAATAATATAGCAGACTTTAAAGAATGACTAAAGCACTAAAGTGTATGGACAAATCCTGTGCTGTTTATTATTCCTATACAGATCATACTAGTGAATTTTTAAAAAAAAAAAAAAATTAAACAAAAAGTACTCTTGTATCATATAGTTTGAACTCCTACCTGTAGTGAAACATCATCCTAGCACATTTCCAGCAAAAGAATAGCAATTAGAAGCATTTGTAATCATCAGTTATAAGTCTCTAAACTTTTAGAGCTTTTTGAACAAAGAAAATAATGTCCTGGTCAAGATACTAGGAACATGCCTTAGGTTTTCTACAATATAACATACTTATTGTCCTTACTATTTTTGAGACAACTGTGGAAGAAAACATGCCCACATGCTCCCCACAGACAATGATAGACAACTATGAAAAATACAGAATCACAGAATGGTTGGGGTTGGAAGGAACCTCTGGAGATCATCTAGTCCAACCCACCTGCTAAAGCAGGTTCACCTAGAGCAGACTGCACAGGAATGAGTCCAGGTGAGTTTTTTATGTCTCCAGAGAAGGAGACTCCACAACCTCTCTGGGCAGCCTGTTCCAGTGCTCTGGCACCCTTCAAAGAAATAAGTTTCTCCTCATATTCAGGTGGAACTTCCTATGCTTCAGTCTGTACCCATTGACTCTTATCCTGTCATTTGGCACCACTGAAAACATTCTGGCCCCATCCTCTTGACACTCAGCCTTGAGCTATTTATAAACATTGATGAGATCCCCTCTCAGCTTTTTCTTCTCCAGGCTGAACAGACCCAGCTTTCTCAGTCTCTCCTCATCAGAAAGATGCTCCAGACCCCAATCATCTTCATAGCCCAGAAATGGACTCCCTCCAATAATTCCTTGTCCTTCTTAAACTGGGGAGCTCAGAACTGGACACAGTACTCCAGATGTGGCCTCACCAGGGCAGAGTAGAGGGGGCAGATAACCTCCCTCAACCTGCTGGTCACACTTTTCCTAACACACCCCAGGATACCACTGGCCTTCTTGGCCACAAAGGCACATTGCTGACTCATGGTCAGCCTGTTGTCAACCAGGACTCTGAAGTCCTTCTTTGCTGTGCTGCTTTCCAGCAAGTCAATGCCCAATTTGCAGTGGGGCCTGGGGTTATTCTTCCCCAGGTGCAGGACCCTACACCTGCCCTTGTTGAATTTCGTCAGATTCTTCTCCGCCCAGTCCTCCAGCCTGTCCAGGTCTTGCTGAACAGCAGCACAGCCTTCTGGTGTGTCAGCCCTTCCTCCCAGTTTACTATCATCAGCAAACTCTCTGAGGGTGCACTCAGTCTCTTTATCCAGGTCATTGATAAACAGGTTAAACAAGACTGGACCCGGTACTGACCCGTGGGGAACCCCACTAACTACAGGCCTCCAACCAGACTCTGCACCGTTGATCACAGCCCTCTGAGCTCTGCCATCCAGCCAGTTCTCCATCCATCTCACCGTGCTTTCACCCAGCCCGCACTTCCTGAACTTACCTATGAGGATGTTGTAAGAGACACTGCCCAAAGCCTTTCTGAATTCAAGGTAGAAAACATCCACTGCTCTCCCCTCATCTATCCAGATGGTGATACCATCATAGAAGGCTATCAGATTTGTCAAGCATGATCTCCCCTTGGTGAATCCATGCTGACTACTCCTGATAACCTTCTTTTCCTCCACATGCTTGGAGATGACATGCAGAATGCGTTGCTCCATCACCTTTCTAGGGATGGGGGTGAGGCTCACAGGCCTCACCTCTCACAGTAGATTCCTGGGTCATCTTTCTTGCCCTTTTTGAAGACTAGAGTGAAGTTGGCTTTCTTCCAGTTCTCGGGCACATCTCCTGTTCTCCACCAGTTTTCAAAGATGATGGAGAGTGGCTTAGCAATAACATCTGCAAGTTTCCTCAGCACTTGCAGATGCATCACATCGGGACCCATGGATTTGTGGGTGTCCAGTTTGCCTAAACGATCTCTAGTCTGATCATCCTCAATCAAGGGAAAATCTTCCTTTCTCCAGACTTTCTTTCCTACCTCCAGGGTCTGGCATTCCTGAGGGCTGGTCTCAGCAGCAACGACAGAAGCAAAGAAGACATTCAGTAATTCCTCCTTCTCTATATGCTCCATCAGCAGGGCACCCACCTTATTCAGCAGAGAGCCTACCTTTTCCCTAAACTTCCTTTTGCTGCTGATGTACTTGGAGAAGCCCTTCTTGTTGCCCTTGACATCCCTGGCCAGATTTGCTTCCAAGTGGAGTTTGGCCTTCCTCGCCACATCCCTGTGCGCTCTAACAGCCTTCTTGTGTTCCTCCCAGGTGGTCTGTCCCTTTTTCCACATTACATAAACATCCTTCTTCCACCTGAATTTTGACAGGAGCTTCTTACTAATCCACATTGACCTCTTACTCCCTTGACTTGATCTCTTGCTCATAGGGATGCATCGGTCTTGAGCTTGGAGGAAGTGATGCTTAAATATTAACCAGCTCTCCTGGACCCCTCAACCTTCTAGAGCCCTAGTCCATAGGATTCTTCCAAGCAGGACCTTGAAGAGGCCAAGGTTCTCCCTGCTAAAGTCCATGGATTTAGTCCTACGTATTGCCCTGCTTCTTCCACACAGGATCCTGAACTCCACCATTTCATGGTTGCTGCAGCCAAAGCTGTTCCCAGCCCTGGCATCTCAAACCAGTTCTCCTCGGTTTGTTAGGACAAGGTCCAGCAGCACACCTCTCCTCATTGTCTCCACTATCTGTGTCAAATAGTGATGAAGTTCCTAATTTAACCACCAGTTTGTACTGCCCAAGAATATAATTTTAAAAACCCCTGCTTCCCAAAAACAAGATTACAATTAATACCTGTTAAGTTTTTAAGGCAATCTGAGGAAATATCAGTCCTACTACTCTGAAGAGTCCTAAAATGGAGTCCAAAAAAGAAGCATATCTCTGCTCATGGCGGCATTGCAGATGCAGAAGCTTACCCATCAGTCTCTTTCTTTAAACCTGAGGGGATTAACTGCAATTTAAGCTATAGCACAGTATTGCAAAGCAAACATCCTTACAGAAAATGTCTGTGATTTAGAGGGAAATACTAAAAAGACTATAAGCATTCTTGAAGACATCTTATTTTTATTTCTCTTATGTTCTTTGGGTAAGGCAACGCATGTGATACTGGCAAGACGATAGCAAGGTTGCAAAAGTGGAGATGTACTCCTCATCCTAAAAGGTAATACAGAACCATTCATAGTTTCAGCTTTGTTCCTGAAGATGCTTAGTGGTTTTTCTATTTCATTTTTCAAGTAAACTTGCAAGAGGATTTCTGAACACAGAGAACTACATAGTTCAGTTATTGTTTATTGCAAAATAACAGTCCTTCAAGAAGTTGTCCGAAAGATGCTTTCCTGCCTCCTGAGCACATGTTAGCTTTCAGCGTTTCTTCGCAGGGAACTGTTGGACATCTTTTTCCTCCCACAGTTTTATATTTCATTTTGGTAAAGATAGAAGCATGCCATGAGTAGAAAGAAACTCAGCCAACTGCAAGCCTTCAAAGCAACCTATGGAAAGAAACTGTCCTGGTCCCTGGTAAACCCCTCGGTACCCACGGGTAGCCATCTCTACTTTCCAAGTCTTCTCTTAGTTTAGTTTTCATTAAGTAAAGAGAATATCAGACTCAGCTAGTCTATTTATGGAATCTTTTTTATTACCTTCTTGTGCATTATTTTTATTCCTGTTGTTCATACAATCATGTATAAAGCTGAATGAAACTGTAGTAACTACTGACAGGGCCAGTTAATTCCCACATGGCTATAACAGGCATCTTGACAGCCAGAAAAGGTTACATCTCCTTCCAATAACATTACTCCATTGATTTTGTCCAAACAACATCTACTCTCATGGCTCACCTTTCTCCACACACCCCTTTACTGCCCCATCCTCCTTTTGTAAAACCTTCAACAATTTTTACTTAATCTGCCAAACTTGCATAATGTTCTTGTGTGGTGTTTCAAGATAGCACTAAGAAGGACTTGCTACTCTTGAGGCAGTCAAGTGCAATCATGACCACACTTGGAGAACAGGCTTCACAAGATTTGAGTTAGGAGCTGGAATTACAGAGGTCATAGAAAGAACCTGGTCCTTACTCTGGTAGCAGGGAACATCTAAGCGGTGAATACCTCAGCATCAAAAGAGGTTGTGAGAGAAGATGAGTTTCAACATATACTACACTTAGGCAACTTTCAACAAGGTAATAACTGTGTTAGGGCAAGGACTAAAGACACAGGAAGCTGAAAACTGTAACATCATATTACTTAATGCTTTCAGTGACATAGGAAGATTTTTAACAGAAGTTTGTGTTAATAGTGGCTGTTCTTTCCTGAGCAAAGATAGTTACATGTATTGAAAAACCCTTTGTATCAGAAGCAAACACCTCAGAGGATAAGTGTATTAAAACAAACAAACAAACAAACAAACAAAAAACCAAACAAAAAAACCCCCCCACACATCACTTTTCATAAAGTGGGGTGATTCACAGTTTGTGTCTTTCTCAATCTGGAGCTTGTTGATAGCATTAAGCCTTGTTTATTCAGTGCTTGTCAAAACAGCTTCTACTTCATGCTAAGCCTTCAGAATGGTATCAGTAGTGTTACTTTTATCTAGTCATTGAGACTACCTACCTGTACCAACAGTGGTGGTCAGTCTTCTCTGCTACACTCATGGCATGCTGAACCATCATTATTGAGACACCTCACACCCAAAAGCATTAGGGCAATTCCTTTGTCCAGGCTGGGTGACAGCAGACAGTACTCTACTTTGTAAACAAAAATAAAAATTTAGGAAAAAATCAAGGAACTTTTTTCCTCAGCATGTTAGACTTATCATTCAAAAATCTTGAGGCAAATATCCCTCCTGCCTCCTTGACTGCTTAATGTCACCTATTTAAACTGGGCAAAAGCCATTGACCTAAGGATAATGCACGCTTTTGAATGAGAGATTGTCAAGACAGCAGAGTCAAGTACTCAAAAGCTAGGAAGCACCATAAAATGATACTCATGCAACATTAATTCATAATACCTTTTATTTTGCATAACCATTAGGTTACGGCCTAATTACATAAGCACATACTATTAAGTCCACGGGATGCTCAAAGCATGCAACACTATTTTCATTTCAGCAGAGTGAGTGGACAGGAACAAGACCAACATACACTGTTGCTGATTAACAGTAAATATGGTTCTTCATCTTTATACCTTTGCTTTCCTCTTTTCCAGCAGATAATAAACATTGTGTCTTCAGTAACGTATTCAAAAAGAACGTGTTACAGCATTTTTGTCACAGTACACTAATGAGCACTTCAGTTTCAGGAACGGTTTCCATTTGACAAAGCTCTTATTTTCTTCTTCTAATTGGAGAACATTTTATAAGATGATGCTATCTGGCAGATTTTGGGTGGTTTGTAACCATATTTTGCAAAAGATAATAAAACCCCCATAGTAGCTGCTCCAACCTGATATTGCCTCATTGAAGGCAAATATTAGAAAGAGAAAAAGAGGAGTTTGAAAGGAAAGCATTAAAAAAACACAGCCTCTATTCCTGAGGCTGATTCTGACTTGCAGTCTTGCTGCTGTGAGTGACACAATGTTTTTATTAGCTACTCCAAAACCTCAGAATATTGTTCTCATCACAGTGGGTTTTTAATTTCTGAAGAACAACTTCAGAGTACACAAAAAATGCAGTAATGATAAAGGAGTAACAGCTTTGCAAAGTTCAGAAAACAAATTGGTTGAATGAAAAAGGCAACATGTTTTCCCATTTCTCAATGTTGTGCTCAAGCCATTTAAACACGTTCTATTGCAGAAGATTCAACTGAAGCCTTGACAATGCTGCTAGTGCATATTCAGTTCTACTGTCTAACTGGATAAAACTGCTTCAGAGGTAACTTAACGTACACGTAAGTTTGTGTTTAAGCAGAGGAGAGCAATTACATCAGCTGCTGTTGAGTTTGCCAATTGAAACTGATCTTGCAAACCAGGCAGCCAACCAATTTGTGACAGGACTGCCACTATTCTTGATGGGGATTATAATCTGAATCATCAGTTTCATATACAACTTGAGTGCTACCCTTATTAGCACCAAAGTAACCACCACTGATCATTCTAGCATGGTGATACAACATAGGAATAGCGGTTTATGTTGTGAACAAATCATTTGTTCTTCTGAGCTGGTGTAGGGGACAAATATTTATTTCCCTCCACTCTTTATCTTTAAATTTTTTAAGCATCACCAAAAAAAATGCTCTTTTGTGGAAAGGTAAGAACACTTTTTATTCTCATAGACTCTTAGAAAAAAGTTATTAAATACTTGCCTACTCTTCCCACCTTCCTCCCTGCTTTTTCTTGCCCTGCCACAGTCATTAGTGTCACACAGGCACACCACACTACTTCAAGATATCACTGTGAACCTGAAGGATGTAGCATTCAAATGACAGTTCCATGTGTTCCCTCTTGATGTTTCACTGAACTACATAACCAACTCTGGAAATGCAATACTGTTATCCAGTCAAATCAGTAAGTAGGTATTTTAGTACACCAATGAGGCTAACATTTGAGACAATTTGTAACAATTTTATGAAACAATTAACATTCCTATAACATAAAGTTACACTGAAATATTTAAGCTGCACGTCTAGCTACAGCACAGTAATATCGCACCAACTTGAATTTGCAAGAATATATTTTATAAAAAAATATTCCAAAGGCTTTTATAAAAATAGCTTTGTCTCTACTTCTTTTGGGCCTGTTTTGAAAAATGTCACAAGGCTGACCTCTGCTGGGTCATAAATTACCAAGCATCCAGACTGTTACACAAAACATTAAGTAATTATCAAGGAGGAGAAAATGAAGCACTTTTCATAGGATGCCAAAACATTTTGCATAGATTCCAACATAAAATGTACATATTATTCTTTACACAGTCTCTTGCAACAAGAAAGTGAATTTACTGCAAGTCATTATAACAAACAAGGAACTAACAATCCCACCTCTCATCCTCTTACCAGTATTTGAATACAAAATCAGCTATAGTTTTCAGAACTACTGCTTTTTATAAAATTAAATTTAAGAGCTAGCACTGTATATAAGCTTTGAAAACACATACCAAATCTTAGTCACGCACAAGGCCAGATCCTCTCATGAATAAGCACTGAGGTTAACCAGTGAAACAAAACATTTGCAAACATGTAAATACATTACATGCGTTTTATTCACCTTTGGAGTCTCTCAAGTGCCAAGGTCAGTCAATCCTTTCTTCAGCAGGTAAGCTCAGGAATCATGGCCAGAAGCTTCTCTCACCGCTAAAGTTTCAGAGAGCCTTTGTAGAGAAAGTGTATAAATTTCACAGGAAGAAGTAGCTATAGACAGCCTTAAGTTAGTGCTAAGAAGAGAGATACTTTTGGCTGCTTTCGTTGCTGAAGAGTTGTCTTTCCTAGATATTATTATTATTAGCTCAGTACCACATAATCCCAGGTTAAAACAAATAAACTAACAAAAATTCCACAAGATTAAGGCATACATTTTAAAATACCTATTTAGATCATAAAGCAGCAATGACTGTATTACTAGAATTCATACCAGCCACCAGATCACATTTCTATGTATCTTATTCTCTCTCTCAATTCCAGGCAAAGCATCTGCAGCACACCAGAGACATACCCCACTCTCCCTGACCAGAGCACTGGGCAGAACAGAGCTTTGTTGTCCCTAGAAGCAGCTGTGCCCTGGCAACTCAAAAGGTGATCTCTCTTTGCCTATATTCACTGGGGTATGGCTGAAGAAGTAACAAATGCTGTTTTCTTCAGTTGCCTCAAAAATCAAGAGAGGAGTGACAAATCAACTGTTTCACATCATCTCCTGAATATCAAGTCACTGAGTGAAGATAACGAATTCGAACAGATGTGACTCACATGTGAAAATCCATAGCATGCAAAGACTGAGGAGTCCTGAGATTTCGTTCAGTCTTCCACACATCACAAGCTTTTATTCTTCCCCTCTGCTCACCCTGCCCTGAGCTCAATGACCTGGGTTTCATCAAATATCCACCAGAGAGATCTTGCTTTGAAGACACCAGGAAAAGTTAAAATTCATCCCATTCGCATCATCTAGTACCTTCAACACAGAACAAAAATATCCAGCTCCATCTTCTATCCACTGAGTATTACTCTCTTCTCAAGTTTTTTCTGCTTACCAGTATACATACTTCTTTATGTGAATATACTCCACAAGATAATCAAGTGACCTCCTGTTTCTCATAAATGGGAAAGACTGAAGTAATGCAAAGCCTCACTTAAAGGAAATAATTCCAAATACTCACCTTGCATCACCTACAGTTTCACAAAAGCTGCAAAATCTGCAATGTTTCAGTGTCAGTCAGTCAGTACTGAGTGTAGAGGCCACACGAGATGAGTCAGCTGATTTTATGTAACAACCTCCAATGTAGACCTTCAAGAACCACATTAGCCGTTTGCCTCAGTATAATGTCAGGAAGCCTTTTTCACTGTGGGAGTAACATTTTACAGAGCTATAGTTTTCCAGAACAGAGTCTTTCCTCCTCTTTTTTTTTTTTTTCCCCTTTTTTAAATGACCTACATATCTTGTTTTCATACATGTATCTTTGAAAAAACGACATTTGAATTCATTTTCAACCTGTACTGTTCCATATTGATGCCTCTGTTATTAACCGGACAATTTAAAAACATGGAAAAGATTAGTTAATGATGCTCGCAGTGATCTTTGTATTTATTTTCACATCTTCAAGGAAAACACTGTCTGATAGGAAAATCTAGCACTGATTTCCTGCAAAAACCCATAAAGAGTATCTCCATCATGATTCACTCATGCCTATAATTAGGCAGTTCCTGATCACTTAAACACTCATTGACATTATCCGGGAGTAATTTATTCAGATGTCACTAAATGAAACGTCATTAAAAGCCTGTTATACACACAATTTTCAGCCACATCCATGGCTTCATCAGTACTTGCAATAAATCCTTGGAAAAAAAAACAAAGAAAAAAAATTAAAGCAGCTAAGTTTATCGTCCATTTACTTACATCTGCTATATAAATATCTCACCTTCATGGAAAAATTTTCAGGAGCCAAAAACTGACACACATTGTAAAATAAACTTGTAATCTTAATCACTAAAAAGAGCAAGTTTGCCATGCGATATAGTGTATTGTCTAAAGAAATAAAACTATGTACTGACTAAGCTTTAGCTGTATTACTGTGCTCTAGGTTTTCCCACTAAAATTCTGCATCAGTTTTTCCACTGTTTTGCCCAGGTTTGCCATCACACCCATTTGCTATTGGCTATTTGAATTATTCTCAATTATCCTCTTGAATATGGGTGTATTCTGATATTTTTCTTCTTTTGGTAGGAAAAGCACGAGGTTTTTTTAGGCAGCTTTAGATACCCAAAGTTCCCAAAAAATAATGAAACTGAAAATTACTGTACCTAACAAATACTGTTTAGATATCCTTCTTCTTTCAATTACTTTCAGAAAGGACTTCACAAACATGTATCATCTTCCTTCTTTTTAAACACAGACTTGAGCATCTCCTTTTGGTTATTTAATTATCTTGGTATAATTGAATGTGAGCTAGGCACCCAAATAGAAACTCATGAAGAGAGACTGACTTAGCCTAATTTTATATGTTTATACTTCGTAAAGTTGTCAACTCCTTTTACAGACAATAGAATGCCACTCTCACTTTTCAAACATGGTTCATATAGAAACAGGAGATAAATACTCTCCTGGAAGAATAACTATTCTATAATCCGGCTTTCTAGAGAAACAAAACAAAACACAACACAACGGAACTGGCATTTAACACAGGAAGAGATGTTGATAAACAAATATCATACAGCAGATACTTGAAAACTGAGCGAAAAACTTGCAAAAATTCTAATCCCGTTTTACAGGCTTTGTTTTCCTGAAAAGCTTATCACCTCACACTACTGCTTCAAGTCTAATGAACATATGAAAATAGTAATGTCAATACATTATAGCTAGTATAAAGTACACCAGCTGTTCCAAACTAATAAAATTAATTCAAGTGCACTTGAATACCTACAAAATGATATCTATGATAAATCAGTTTGTGGATTTAAAATCTAAGAAGTAGGAGCTTACTTAAAGCCAAAACAGATCAAAAGTTCTGAGGCAGTAGAGACTTAAAAAATTGTGATCAAGAAATATAGCTAGTCATTTGAGTTAGAATAGTCTCTGTGAAAGAATGACACTGTAAAGCATCTTTTTAGAAAAGAGGAGGAAAAGGCTCTGGCATATCACACCAATAACTTAAAAAGCACAGTATATTAACATACTTCTTTTTTCACTTTAGTTCTTGTTTCCACTTCGTAAAATGAGATGAGATCATATCACCCAGATTATTGCCTAAGCTTCCTCTGATATGAAGTGAAGCAACAATCTGAAAACAGTTTCAGAAAATAACATCAGTCATCAACCATTCTCTGTAGTCAAAGTATAAGCAATTGGTATCACAAGCCTGGTAAATTAGGTGAGTTAAATGCAGTTCATACAAAATACGAATAATAAACTTTACGTATTAGCAACAATGGAAGCTATTAGTCAAAGAACATCATAGGACTAGAGCAGGAACAGAGACATGTGAACCAAGAGGTTTCCTAGATGACTGACTATGAATTTAGGAGCTAGAGCAAGCTGTGTTTGTTCATGGAAAGCAGGCAATGCAACAATCAGTAACAAAGAGTAATATTCTGCTTAATCTGTGATTAAGCAGAGACCCAGATCCCTTCCCATGAAAGGAAGTTAAATACTCTTCTTCCCTCTTTCAGGAAATGCTGAAGCAAAGCCATCACAGATGTGTGACTAGGAACCAATAGACGGGTTATGCTCAAGGTGGGGCAAGGAGTGAGGGAAAAGAGATTGCTCTGCTGGAGGCAAAAAAACTTAGCAAAGGAAAAAACAAACAACAAAAACCTGCCACAAAGCCAAACAAAGATACTCAGAAACATGGGTAGAAGTTTCTACTCGAAGATCTTGTCCAAAAACCCTAGCAGTTCTCTGACAACTAATGGCATTACACTAGAAGTTTCAGTACTAAGGAGTTAAACAGCATTGTCCAAACTTAGCAAGAAATAGCTCCTACTTACATAGGAGCTTACAGGTGGATATTTCAGATGCTCCTCTTAGATGGCAAACATTGGTCTAAGTAGACTCTAAAAGCAGCTGAAACAACATCTTATACCTTTATAGAGTTTTCCACCTAATGTGCTTTAAAAGAATGTCAACTAGTACTCCATTGAGTGAGCCTCTTCAGAAAACAGCCACTAGGCTAAGCAAAATAATGGTTTATGGTCTTTGGGGTTCAGGGGAAACAAACCCAAAAGAGCTCAGGTTATCCAGTTTTGGCCAGGTTTTAGCACAGAAGGTTAAATTCCTGAGAAAGTTTATATAAAAACTGAGGATTCTATTGACTATAGCTTAGGGATATAAAAACTGACACTTCGTCATCTAATTACTGTTTAAAGCTCAGGAAGTCTACAAAGTTTTAAAAAGTTACAACGGGAAAAAAATTCAACATGACAGCAGATGCTTATTGGCAGACAGTGAGATTATTTGTTATTGGAAATAGATTAGCTTCTATTCCCCTCTGAAAGTTAGGAACTGATGTCAGAGATCACTTATGATGGGTTTCCAGTTTCATGCAAGACTTACTTTCCAATTAGCCTTACTCATAGATTAGTGCTGTAACCAAATTATTATATATGAGTAGTCTAGTAATAGTCAAAGTTTGACTGCTCATAAGCATACACAGAATACTAAGACACATCTAAAAGGTTAAGTCATCCTTGAAGACCTAGTACAAAAGGTAAGAAGTGGCCTCATCTACTTTTAATATTAATTTTCATATTCCCTTATTATTTTAAGAAATAAAGGCTATTGACATGAAGTCCAAGTATAACCAATATGTGAAAACAGATCATGGAAACATGTACTGTTCAAAATAACATTGCCCAAGAAATATCCCAATCTATTAAGCCAACAATCTTGTAATGTACACCTTAAGGTTTATTGATTGGTTAGAAGGTTAGCAAAGGGAAAAATACTGTCAATGTTACATTACAGGATAGTCACTGTGTTGCTTACTAAAACGTCGGACAGAGATTTGTTGAGATATCAGCTGTCTGCTGCATAGACTACTCTGACATTCAATAAGGTATGAAATGCTGCTCTTTAAATCTCTAATGGTTAACATGAAATCACTACTCTAATGTCAGAAAATGCTAATGCTCTAATAGCTCAAAAGATCTGTTAAAATCAAGTATGTTATATGCACAGTCAAGTTATAGGTACAGTGGATTTCATAATGCGAAACAAATTAAAGCATTAAAGACATGCATGCTTCAATGTTGTTTTATTATTTGAATTCCATTTCCAGAGGAAATGCAAGGCTTCATTTTTTTTCCTGATAAAACACATTCTATTGTCAAGCACCCAATTTTGTACCACAATATTTAGTAAGAGCATCCAGGAAAATATTTTGAATACCAAGTTCCTTAAAAGAATGGGTCTGCACTATAAGAAGTTCATGGAATTTCAACAGTTGACTCAGCTTTAATGCATCATATGAATCAGAAAATTAAGAATGAGTTTGAACAGTTTTCCAAAATAAATCTTGCATATCAAGAACACTAAGGTATACAACAGTAAATCCAGTGTTTTGTACCTATTCAAGCATGTACAGTAAATTAATTTGTCAAGTTGTGTGAACAAAGACAGCCCGGTTTATACAGCAGATGATCATTTTCAGTGAAAAAAAATGCTATTGATTATTTACCAACAGTACATTACACACAAATACATTTAGACCTTGAAACGACGATCAAATCAAACTACCATAAGTGTACTTTATCCCCCAGGTAGATTAATCCCCTTGAGTTTGCTGTTTGTTTCTTTTGTTTTTTCTTTTTTTCTCTTTTTTAAAATTTTTTTGTTTTATTTTTAAATAACATACATAAAAAGGAAAGAATTATTTACAAAAAAATACTGCTAGAGGCTCACATTTCTACCACATCAATACTTTCCTCTTCTTTTGACCTTTTCTATAATCTCAGCAGCATCTCCAGTAGTTTTTGAGTAACTATGTGCTGCTTAGGCTCCTTCTGCATAAAATCCATTGTTGATATATGCTGATTCAGTTCGTTGACATCTTTCAAACAACTTACATCCGAAAGCTTCTTGTTCTGTGAAATGGTTGGAAAGGCTTTTTTAAGGCCCACATCAGTATAGGTGGCTTCTGTTTAGATTTTTCTGGAAATAGCACTGCTTCAGTTTCAGGGGTAGGAAATCGTACTCTATACACTTCAGGGTAAGATTTCTGAAACTAGAAAAATACATCAATTTAAATGAAGAATTAATTCAAACTCGTAATATAAAAAAACATTAAAGTGCAACCTCCACCCATGAGATAGCAAAATTATTTCTCTAATGGACTTGCTCTACTTTTGTATATTTTATATATAAAATTAAGTTATATGGGTCTCAATTCATCACAGTACTTGTTTAAAAAAGTTAGAAATCCCCAAGAGTACCTACTATTTTAAATCTCAGTATTTGTCTAGAAGACTACATGTCTAAGACTTGATAAAGCTTTTTCAGTTAATATTTAAGACTGTGGAGGAACTTTTATTTACTTGCTTGAGCTGCTTCTTCTTGTCTTTCACAGATATTTCTTTGTTCATTGCGATTTCTTCCAATAAAGCTGCCAGTGGTTCTTGAGAGCCAGTTGCCCTTTGGTATTCAAATTCGTCTGTGCTGATTTGGTGACAAAATGATGGAGGAGGAAAAGTCCCATCACTATCAGCTCCAGTATATTTTATCTGAAGAAAGAGTGATAAAGACCAGCTATGTTTTCTGCAATAAATTTGCAAAAACTGGCTTAATCAAATTGACCACCTAAAGTCATTGAGAAGATACGGAGTAAATATCCAAAATTCTGCCTCCGATCTCCTGCACTGAGTGAGTTCTAGTAAGTCAAAAAATATGACACAAAGGAAGCCTGTTTAACTCTTGGAAGAAGTTAAAAGTTATTTTCTCAGTACAAATTTAAGGAGCAAGAAGTAAAAAGCAGCTTTGAACAAAACAAAATATGGTCTCAGGAATCCAAAAAAGAGTTACTAAAAAGCTGAACAAGTAAGGATCACTCAAAAAGAAAAACAGAACATTAATGGAAGTGCTTCTTTACCATTCACAGTTTTCCTCACTAGCACATAGTTCTCCATTCTACGGAGAAGATAGTGCTGACCAAGAGGAAAACACATTTTAGAGTTCTTGTCTCTAAACCATTCAAGATCAGTTAAGTTTCATTTAAATACACAGTTATGGTTGAATATCAGCAGTTAAAATTAATTAGCTCTTCATAAGCTGGCAGAGACAGAATAAAGTCTTTAAGAAATGTCAAACTTTGGAGCAGAAAGGATAAATTTGTTCTAGAAGCACAGAGGCATAGGAGGCTTTTTTTTTTTTTTTTACAAGATACCTACTTGAACTCTCTGGAGATGTACAACATGTTCCTCTATAGAAGATTTTAAGGTGGAAGGAACACTTAAGATATCTTGATAATTGTCCATGAGAAAAGATACTAGTTTAGCAGCAAGCAGTTCATCCAGGTCCATTTCATCCTTTGAGCAGAGAATACAACGGGAAAATGCCTGAACCATCTGAGATGAAAAAAAAAAGACATCACTATTGTATACTTTCTGTTTGGAGGTGGGGAATCAGACTGTATTTAAAAAGTGATGTTTCAGAAAATGATTTTAACAGCATAATACTTACCTTACTTCCCGCAGATCAATATTAATAAAAAAGTGTACAGTGATGTTATCCAAGTGCACTGAATATGGCTCTTGCCTTATATACATAATCTAATCCTGACTTTAGACTTAGAATGGCTGAACTCCACTTTATTATCAGGACTTCACATGGCTTTTCCAGTTAAACAGGGCACAAATATTTCAGAAATTTTTAAAATAACACAGGAATTTAATAGAAGTTAAGCACCAGAGGGAAAACTTAATACCAATATTTTGAAATCAAACTGAATTTCCAGTCCAGCTCACTTCATAAAGCCCCATGCTCAAGAATTCAGTCCGTGCACCAGCCACTTTTAACATTGGAAGTACAGCTGGTAATTAAGGTTTTCTGACATTTACCACAGACTACACTGCTGAATTAAACTTAGTATAAAATATTTAGACTGTAAAGGATTCACTTATAAAACATTACAACATAATTATTTTAATCAAAGAGTGTTTACTGTTAATTAAATTATAACCTTAGCTTTCAAGAATTTAATTATTTTAATAAAATACTATTCAGAGTTAATTTAAAACTTAATTGCTGTGGAACAAATTTAGATTATTGAGTGCTACTCCAGGATTTTTATGGAATGGCTCTACAGTAAAATTTTCTGTTACCTTTCTTGCAAAAGAGTTAAAACTTATCCAAAAGAAACACATGGTTTTAGCCAGTTGAAACTGCTGAGTTATGCTTAGTAGTTTCATAACAACATGTTGTCCCGAACATCAGTGATAACGCAACAAGTATCCCTACAGAAAGAAAGCCTTGCCTACACCTCTTGCCTTACACCATACATACCAAGGTTCTGGTCCTCACTGATTCAGAAAGAGGTGGCAAATCCTTGTTAAAGCTAATTCTTGCCATCATCCTCACCAACAGCTGTAGTTTTTTCCGATTTTCGGGTGGCAGCAGGAGACAAGATATCTGAAGAGCTTCTATGGCCTTGCTGTGCTTTTGCAGCAGACCTGGTTTATACAAGACCAAGAGATTGGGCGACATCTCTCAATTATATATTTCCGTAACATTTAACATGTCTAAATCTGTCTCCCTAAATTCCTTTCCTACTCGTTCAAGACTGCCTTAGACTTCCACTCCCCCAAAAGTTTAGGAAGATATCCCTAGAACTGGACTCACTTCCCACAGGGCATTGTGTTTAAGTACTTACAAGATTTCCTTCTGATGCATTGGGAGATATTAATAACTATGATCAACAACTATAGATATTTGTAGACATGAAAAGCTACCATAAAAATTTCAGTTCATCCTTTGGTTTTTTATAACCCTCAGCTCTAAACACAAGCAAGATGTATGCACAGATGTAGCAACCACATTAAAAAGTTAAGTCTGGGGAAACAATCAGAGAATCTAAATGAAACAGGTGCTTATGCATCAATGACAGTGTATGGGAATAGAGCGGAAGAATGGCAAGGAGGTTGGTTAAATGTAAATATGCTCAAGTGACTTGCAGCTGTCTGTAGAAAAAGCACATACATTACAATAATTGTTTTACTAACCTTGTATGCTTGATGAGTAGAACCTCTGTGTTAGATAACATAGGCCTGTGAGAAACCTTATCGTTTTGCCTGAGATTCCTGCTTTGTTGTGGGAAAGAGCAAGAGGCTGTGCCTGCTTGAAGCCTTGAAATACAGGTGAGCGCAGGCAGCCCAGTGATCTTCTACCAGGGCTGAACTGCCGCAGTGCCTGCGTCCTCGCTTGTGTTACCTCTGCATGGGAGCTTAGGTGCTACTTCGGACATCCTCCAGTAGAGAGGTAACTAAAATAAAACTTGCTCTTTGCAAATGCATTCGTGGCCTCTGGCTCTTCTTGCGACATGCCTGCCTTTGTTTACACAGACAGCTATGACACCACTGACATGTCCCTCACATACATTTGCCTAAATAGCACTAGAATCAGAACAGAAGAATATCTGTTGTCCAAGAAAAAGAAGTTAAAAAAGGAGCAACATTCAGTTTGAAGCAAGACTGTCAACTAACAAAGTATAAAAATACTAAATTCCAGAGGTAAAAATGTTATTCTGAATTCCTTTTTCACCTCAACAGTTTATTAAAAGCAATGTTGCTCCCACTTAAAGAAGCTCAGAAAAAAAGTGACAGGCTACAAAGCATGCTTGCTTTTCAACTCAGTTATTATTTTCTGAAATGTAACTATAAAATGTAGTCAAATATTTTCACATTTACTGTCTTTCAATGGGCCATCTGTAGCTACAGGATAGGCGAATGTGATATAGTGTGAACCCTTTAAAAGTATACAGTTTATAATTAAACTAGTTTCTTTAAAGCATTAGATTAGTTAATGTCTGTTCTGAATTCAAGCAACGAAGGATTTCAATTTCCTTTAGATGTCATATTGTCAAACAGTCCTTACAGCTCTAATCCTTTTTAATCTAGGCATTAGTCAATCAATTTCTAAAAGCTTACGTTAGTTTTTAAGACGTTTAGGCATTTGTAAAAAAAAAAAAAAATCTGTTAAAATCCATCTGTTATGTGTGGCAGTGCTACGCAAAGAACAGAGGCCTTTAAAAATTAAAGACAAGCAATGGAAGATTTTTAGACTAATGTGATCAAAAAGACACAAGAATAAAACTGCCTTGTGATATGAAATAAATTTAAATATTTAACTCTTCCCTCTGTAAAATAGACAGAAGAGGTCCTAAAGAAATCAGTTGTGATACTATTTGGGTATGGTAAATTAATTCTAGGACGTTAATTCAAAAGAATAATTTTTTCATTATATCCCAAACTACTTACCTAACACACTAACAAAAACATCAAAAAAATGAAATGTGAGAAGAGGTTCTTTCATCTGGCCAAAATAGTCCACTATGGTTTTGAAGACATCTCTTTCAAATCCTGAGTATGTAGGCTGCTTCAAATCTGAGCAGCTGGGCCCTACCAAAAAAAAAAAAAAAAAAAAAGAAAAAAAATAATTAAAAATTAATTTGCGGCCACCAACAAGATCGCCACCTACTTTCTACTCCAGCCAAGACAAATGCAACTTCAAGCGGAAAAAAACCAAACTTCGATTCATTCTTCAAAATATAAATGAATTGTATTGATCTATTGAATTGATTTATTTCCAGTAGGTCTAGTGAAAACACGTAGATGATGAAATATATTAATAGAATAGTTAAACCTATATATATTTCATTTAAGTAAGCTGCACTAACAGGACAGCATATACTGGGCTCATCATTTTGAACTTTGTTTAAAGCAGTGATGAGGAAAAAGTATTGACTGTGAATATACATGGGATTTGATGAAGGAGTAAAGGCACAGCCAGTTCAATTGATTTTTATGAGGGTGGTTGCCTTTTTTTTTTTTCCCTTCCTGAATTTACTTACAGTTTGCTAGACATTTCATCGCTGATAATATCCAGTGAGGTAGTTCCTCTGCATGGAGGAGAAACATAAAAATTAAAAGGAGAAAAAAACTGAGAAAAATGTTAAATGTAACATAAATGCAAAGCTGAAAATTCTTCAAGAAGTTCCTCCTGTACAGCAGATCAACTGAATGCGAAGGCAGGCTATACCTTTATGTGAGATCGAGCTTGAATTACATTCACACTTTACTACCTTGAGTACTCAATATCAACCAGATACGCCTACTGCTCTTACAACTCAAGCAGCAAAATGGATCACATCACAAATACTTAACCTGCCCTGCAAAAATCAGCCAAACTAATTCAAGCTACACCTTCAGTAGTGCATTACAGCGAAGTGTTTACTTTGCGCTGAAGATGCTCAAAAGCACTCATACATCAGTTCTGTCATTTCTTCAAGGAGGAAGTTAATATCTTGAGGTGCTCCAATAGTCTTTAAAATAAACATGTATATGCTCTGGAGAAGGTTTCACTCACAAATCAAACAAGGTTCCAATCTCATATTTCACTTCTCTACAAACCTTGTAGAAAACATTGTGGCAATAATATTGTAAGTCATATATTACAGCAGCAAAGATGCTTTACTTTCTTCCTGATGTGCAACAGTTTTAAACTTGGTACTCGTCAAACACACTGACTGAAAATTCAAAATTGAGAGATTTTAAGCATCTGCCAGTGTACAATTTGAATATTTCCCAATTTTTAATACATATTTTTCTTATGTAAACACTCCTCTTCAGGCAGCTAAGTGCTGGGCTGACAAAACCCACTTGAAGTAAATAATATCTCTGTCTTTATAAATCAAAAGTTGCTGCCCTTTCACCTCCATCTTTCAACCCCGCTAAAGTAGAAATATGTCTAAGAGAGTAAATATGGAATAAACACTGATTCTTACTATTGGGATGTCAGAGGACAACAATGGCCTACTTTATAAAGGCTTTAGTATAGATGTGGTCATGCAAGTATGAAGATGCTACATGTTAGTATAGATTAGAACAAATACTTTTTAAATACTAGTAAACTACAATATAAAGTAGTTAAGTGAAAACTTCTAAAATACTCACTTGATTTGTCTTCTAAAGTGACAATCCCTTGCTTATTTACATTGTATGCATTTTGGACTATATGCTTCGAATTCACAAGTTTTGTGTCTAACACTTCATCCAGAGAATCCAAACCCAAGACCTTTTGTAACCTGCAAAAAGACAAACACATTGTTCATACACCATCTAATCTGAAAAAAGCAAACATGTAGTCTTAGGATAGCTACGATTCTGAAGAGATGTCTCGATTTCACAGAATCATAGAATATCTTAAGGTAGAAGGGACCCCTAAGGATCGAGTCCAACTCCCTGCTCCTCACAGGACTATCCAAAACTAAACCATACGACCAAGAGTGTTATCCAGACAACCCTTGAACTCTGACAGGCTTGGTGCCATGACCACCTCCCTGGGAGGCTGTTCTAGTGACTAACCACTCTCTGATTGAAGAATATTTTCCTAGTGCCCAATCTGAACTTCCCCTGACACAGCTTCATCCCGTCTCCTCGTGTCTGCTCCTGGTCACCAGATATCAGCAACCCCCCCTCCACTGCCCCACATGAGGAAGCTGTAGGCTGTGATGAGGTCACCCCTCAGCCTTCTCTTCTCTAAGCTGAGCAAACCAACTGACTTCAGCCGCTCCTCTTAAGTCTTGCCCTCCAGACATTTCTCCATCCTGGCCCTCCTCTGAACACACTCTAATAGTTTGATGTCCATCTTATATTGAGGTGCCCAAAACTGTGTGCAGCACTCAAAGTCAATACGCATGCATCACTCAGGACAATAACCTCCCTCAGCCAGTTGGCAATGCTGTGCTTGATGGACACAGTTGGCCCTTTTGGTTGTCAGGGCACACTGTTGGCTCATGTTCAACTTGCCATCAACCCAGACTCCCAGATCTCTTTGCATGGGGCTGCTCTCCAGCCTCTCTTCCCCCAGTTTGTACATATAACCAGGATTACTCCATCCCAGGTGGAGAATCCAACACTTTTGCTTAATTTCATACACTTGGTGATTACCCAGCTCTCTGGTCTGTCGAGATCTCTCCATAAGGCCTCTTTACACACAAGGGAGTCCACACCTCCTCCTAATATAGTATCATCAGCAAACTTACTTAATGCATGCTCGATTCCTGCATCCAGATAATTTATAAAAACATTAAAGAGCACTGGCCCTAAAATTGAGCCCTAGGGAATTCCACTGGTGACTGGCCACCAGCCTGGTGTAATCCCATTTATTATAACCCTTCGAACTCGACCTGTCAGCCAATTGCTCGCTCAGCACATTATGGACTTCTCTAGCTGTGTGCTGGGCATTCTGTTCAGAAGGATACTGTGAGAAACAGTATCAAAAGCTTTGCTAAAATCCAAAACCACCACATATACTGGTTTCCCTTGGTCAACTAGATGGGTGTTCTTGTAATAAAAAAAAATTAAGCTGGTTAAGCAGGACTTTCCCCTATCCCATTGGGCCCACAGATTTATGTGCATGCAGCTGGAGCAGCAAGTCTTGAACAAGGTCAGGGTCAGCTGGCAGTTTATCATCCTCCAGTCACAGACTTCCAGGACAGGTCTCTGGGGGTCCCAGTGCCGACTATGGGTGTGGAAAACAGAGGTGAAGAAGGCGTTAAACCTCCACTTTGTCTGTGTCCCTGTTTGTGAGGTGACTGACTTCTTCAAGCAGTCGACCAATGTTATCCCCGACTCTCCTTTTGTTATTAGCAATTTTAAAAGGCCTTTTTGTTTCCTTCAGAGTGCTGGGCAGCTTGAACTCTAATCGAGTTCTGGTCACACTAGTTTTCTCCCTACAGTGGTGAACAGAATCTCTGCAGTCCTCCCATGTTGCCTGTCCTTGCTTCCAATGTCCATACGCTTTCCTTTTCCACCAAAGTTCTAGAAGATTCCTACTCAGCCTACTAGCCTTCTGCCCTGCTTGCTTGACTTCCCATGCTTTGGAATTGCCTGCCCCTGCACTCTTGAGAGATGGCTCTTAAAAAATGACTAGCATTCATGGACTCCAATACCTTCAAAAGCAGATTCCCAGGGGGCCTTTACTAATTAGCTCCTTTTGCAGGCCAAAATCTGCTCTTACCATTTTCAGGGGCAGATGTTTTGCTGGCAATTTTTCTTCTATTGACAATTATTTGAAACTCAACTACTCTGCGGTCACTGTAACCAAGAAAGGCACCAATCACCACTTTTCCCAAAAGTCTCTCTCTATTTATTATACAAACAACAAATCTCTGAGGGTACCTTTCCTAGTTGGGTCCCTTAGTACCTGCACCAAAAAGTTATCTTCAACATGCTTCAGAAATGTTCTGCACCTGTGTCCACTGTATGATATTCCCAGTTGATGTCTGGGAAGTTAAAAATCACACATAAGGACAAGAGTGGTTGATCTAGAGACGGGCCTTAATCCCTCGTAGAATAATTTATTGGTGTCGTTGTTCTGGCTAGGCGGTCAATAGTAGACTCCCACAACAACATCCACTTTATTTGCTTTCGCCTTCATCCTTACCCAGAGGCTCTCAACCATGTCATTGCTGACTGTAAGCACCACACAATCCAGTCCCTCAATACAGAATCACCTCTCTGTCTTGCCTGTCCTGCGTAGCCCTCCTGAGGAGCCTATAACCATCCATCAAAGCACCCCAGTCACAGTACTCACCCCACCATGTTTCGCTTATGCCAATGGTGTCATAGCTCTGGAACCACACCAAAGCTTCTAGCTCCTCTTGTTTATTCCTCATGAGGTGCACATTAGTATAAAGGCATTCCAAAGTGCTCCAGTGCAGTCAGCACATTGTGCAGCAGCCTGAAGGAGCTCGCTAGCACACTGTCCCTCAAACATTGATGTGCTGCCCTCAGAGTTTCTCTCTAGTGATGCTGGTTTTATGCCTTTCCCTCTTCAAATCTAGTTTAAAGCTTTTTCAATGAGCCCTGCTAACTCCTCCAAAAGATTATTTTCTCTCTTTGAGACAGACGTACCCCATCTATTGCCAGCAGGCCTGGTGTCATGTAGACCAACCCATGACCAAAAACCCATGAACTCTGCCAGTGACACCAGGCTCAGAGCCAGGTATTAATCAGCTAGGTCTTCCTGTTTCTTTCCTCATCATTCCTTGCAGCTGGAAGGATAGAGGAGAACACTACTTGCCCTCCTGATCCCTTAACTAGTCATCCCAAGGCCCTGAACTGTTTCTTGATTGCCCTTGGACTTTTTATTACAACTTCATCACTGCCTACATGAAAATAAAAATCAATAATGGACAATAAAACAAAGGCCATACCAGGGGGTAGGAAATTTTCTCATCACTTCTTTAACCTGGACCGCCAGGGAGGCAGTAGACTTCTCTAAGAAGTGAGTCCAGTCTGCATATTGGGACTTCTGTTCCCTTCATGAGAGAGTCTCCTATGACAATGACTGGTCTCTTTTTCTTTATGGAAGTGGTGTTGATGCAGGGTGTGGGCTGACTTAACCTTGGTAACACCTCAGACCCAGATGAACGATCCCCATCATCATTGTTCGGTTCCACTTGCAGAGGCTCATACCTATTATGCAAGGGCATCTGGGAAGGTGGAGTAGTCATGGAGGAGATGCACCTGCTGTGCAGGGCAGGATTTGTTGCCGTTGCCTCCTGTCCCTTAAATCACCGTGTTCAGCCAGGTGGAGAGAGGATAGGGAATCCTCTGTATCATGCATCCTGTCTGCCTGACAGGTCTGTCCCAGGGAAGGCAGGGTGCAGTTCCAGTAATCTATCTCTTTCAGGCTCCCCGATACTCCTCAGTCTATTCACCTCCTGGAGCTCTGCCACTAAACAAAGGAAATGCCCTACCTGGATGCACTTCCCACAGGTGTGCTCACTACAGCTGGCCTGTACTGGTGTAAGAGTAGGACACAGCCTTCAGCCTGGCACCTGGGTGGCAGTGTTTTCCCACTGGAGCTCTATCTGGGAAGCTGCATCACTTGTAGCAGACAGAGAGTATTAGAGAGGCCACAGCTTTCTGCCAAGTGGATATCATTGCTCCCTGCTCAAGCTGGCAGACCTTCAGCACCCTTCCTCTGAGTCCTTCTGTGCAAAATGCCACACAAACTGCCACGCCACACCCTGTTTGCAGTGTCCTTGCTCACTAGAGCTCTGTAAGGACTTCATTTATGTAGCGGAGGACTTGGCTGCCATTACTCCTGGGCCTACCCAAATCTCATCAGCCACTGTCACGTAATCTGCAGGCTCCCAGTGGGTCTCTCAGCTCCCCAGAGGTTACTCCATTTCAGGAAACTCCCCTGTGCACTGCACTAAAGCACTTGGCTAAGGATCATGCCAGCACTGGAGCTGCTTACCTCAGCACCAAGTTTATTACATAGAGATAATGTGCCAGGTTTAGATATAAGTAATCACTAGTAAGGCATCAATTGTGCTGTAAAAATAGCTAATTTGTATTATTTTTTTTCCTTCTGCCTTAATAGTCTAAAGCAATGCCTTTAACTTAGCATAGGATATTCCTTTTGGAAGTAGTAAAGAATATCTGAATATCAAAGCCTTCTGCACTCAATTAGCTATTCCATTTCTTATCTCAGATGAAGTAGTGTACTTGTCATCAAAAGGTTTCATGGTATTGTGCTTCTTCAGAAGTGCATCTATTTCACAGCAACAAGAAAGAGAAAGACTCAGGAAAAAAGTGAGAACAAGAGAAAGCCCACACAAAAAAAGGACTTATGTAACACAACAGCTAAAAGAAAAGTCAAAAGGTATTAAGCACAATAAAGGTTCTTTGCAAATCTTATTTGCTGAATTCGTTAGCCAAATAACAAGTGCTGTAGTTAGTTAAGCCACTATGGCTTTGACGGCAGTGATGAAAGGCGAGTGGGTGAAATTACAAGCAATACCAGAGAAGACTATTACCTATTACACAGTTTTGCTCTGACAGCAAATGGCTCGCAATCATACTCACTGTGACAAAGTCATGGATTTCCATATCTCTTCTATATTTGTTTGTGTTAGCTCTCTGCGGAACACAAGTTTGCATGCCGGTGTTTCCCCTATAGCTATACTGTGTCGCTTGTACCACATCTCAGAGTTCTGAAATCAGAAAAAACACTCCTCATTAACTGGTGACTTTTCAAGTATTAAACAGTGTAATAGCTTTATAATAAAGGATGGTCCCTGTTACAAGTATTTAAAATATCCCTAAATTCTAGTAAAGTCTCCAGGATACAAGTGAGTGTTCAGGTTTCATAGATGTGGAGCATCTCTTCTCAGTCACGTGACTTGTCCAAAGCTGAAAAATTATGTGTTGTCAGAATAGCCACTAAAATTCAGGAGTCAATGGCCTCTAGTCTTATGTTGAGATCCTTGCCATGATTAAAATCAGTTCAGCCCACTTGTTTTCAACTACCACTCTAAGATTAAACAAATTTTGTGGAAAAAATATTGAAGAATTATTAGATGAGATATCAAAGACTGATATTTATCCTTGTTGAGCATATATTGACCATAACTAAACTTTGTTCATTAGCAGTTTCTATACATGAAGAAAGTAAAAGCAAAGAGCTACAGCTGAAGACACCCATCGTATCTAGTCTACCATCATAACAGAATAAAGTAAAACAGAGAATGCAAGAGATGACTATATTTTACTCAGCCTTCATATCCAAGCTTGATGCTTGAAGATTATCATCAACATACTGACAGTTGGACATAAAATACAGTTTGTATCAGCAATATATTTTCAAGGCAAAACACCTAATCATTCCCAGTTCTTTGATACACATCACAGAGTAGTCCTAAAGCACATTAACGGTATACCTTGGGATCATAATCAAACCACAAAATACACTCCAGGAATGCCTTCAGTTACTCCAAGCACTAATCATCTTGTCATTCCATGACACTAGGCTAGAGCTAGTTCGAAACAAATAGCACCTGCTGAAATTACTATCTGGTCTTCCACATCAGTATTTTGCAACCCAGACACATGCCCATCAACCCCCACACAGCCAATAAGTGCTCTGATGAATGCTGGAGCTATTTAAGGCGTCACCACTCTCCACTACCTGTCTACTTTGCCCTTTCAGTGGAAGCTATACCTTTCTATAAAAGCACCAGCAGAAAGAAGCTTATGCATTTGCCTCAGTTACTTCAACTTACAGTCCACTGTATTAACCCAAACTGCCAATCAAAGAGATTTTGAGCTATGCCAGACTGTATGCTGTCACATCTGAGTCACATGTATAAAGGCAGTCTTGCTAATTCTTATCAGGCCAGCATACTTGGATGGATATTTAAAGCAGACAGTTGGAGGCTGAGACGTGTTAAAACTGCAGCAGATACTTGCTCGGTAACTAAAATACTCTATTCTCTTTACTTGTCTTTGGCACTATCTTTTCTTTATTCCTTCTTAATCTTCTGCCTGCTATTGAAGTTCTGAGGACTATGCTTTTTTCTCTTCAGAAGCCTGCTGTACCTGAAAGGTAAACTCAATCTGCACATGAGTAATTGAATTTCAAATAGAGAATAAGCATTCATTCAGGATTTCTAAATGTCCACCAAAATGGTAGGAGCTACTTTTCCAAACAGACTATTGATCACGAAAAAGTCCAAAGCTAATGTCCCAAACTGAAGAGCATTAATAAAAAGGCCAAAATTATCACAAGAGTCCCAAGAGTCCACAAAATATGAGAACATTCACATACAAGATACGTTGAATGAAGGGTGTAGAACACACAGAACTCCAGAAGCCTAGGCTTTAAGATGTCTAGGTGCCAAGAACAGACACAATTTTGGTTTACTAATAAAAGCAACAGTTTTTTCAACAATTTTACAAGGGCTGGATCAATCCAGTTAAGTATGAGGCAGGATAATTCTCCAAGCTCACAAAGGGTAACAATGAAACCAGGACCACTTCTCCTTAGCTACAATATATATGGAAAAAGGAAATGAAATCACCAACTACCTCAAAGCAGCTAGGAAGGAGTAATACTGTATGTAATCTGCTAAATGAAGTGTCCGAATAAGAGTTACAGTGTAAATGACAGTAAAGTAACTAATTTGTCTTGTAGTATAATACATGCTTTACTAGTATTTGAGCAAACTGGAATGCAAGCATACTGTCAAATACTGTCAAATACAGCTGTGCTGAACTTAAGGATGCTCAGGACATTGCGATCTATAGCAGAAAGAACACTCAGAGCCAAAACCCCCAGCAAATCATTAAGAACAACTTTTCTTCACATACATTTAAAATAAAACTATTTTGCATTTAATTCTATAACTATTTTGTGCCACAAAGTGATCATTAGCCCAGTCTTGCTTTCCAAATGTGCTTACGTCCAGGGAAGAGAAAACTGAATGCCTTACCATTGTGACTGATTTCACTGGGATGTGCTCTTGGGAAGTGCCAGCCTTCGGTTCATTCCAGTCTGGAAATTTAATAACTTCCCTTCCACATGAAGGTTTCTTTGGATATGGCTTCAGCGGTGAAGAAGGAGGAAATCTACAATTAGAGAAGATTTATAAAGCCTCTGAACTCCACCCAGTTCCATATTTACCAATGCAAAACTGTAGTAAGCCTTCACATGCAAAAATACAAATGCCTTGAACATCCACAGTACAACCTGGTTGCCTGGGGATCAGTGTTAAGTGACACATAAAACATCCGAAGGTGTCTTGCTTGGCATTCATCTGCTGCTTTGGAGCAGTTCAGGTCCATTGTACCTCCCATGACACAGCTGAGTTTTGAGTGGACATCTGATATCCCAGAGCACCTCAAAGAGCACCAGCTGGCTATGCTTAGACAAATGACTCAGGTCTTCACTAGAAGACATTGATTCTGCTGAAAAAGCTGTAGATGATTTTGCCCACAATGAGTACACTGCTAGCATACATGTCCTAAAGCCACATGACATGCCATAAAGCTACATGACTAAGCCACATGACTAACGCTTGGATTTAATTCGTGTGCATTGCAAGCGTCCACATAAAATTTTGTCCACATTACAATGTTGTCCCATGTTCACAAGCGTTCTGTGTGAAGATCCTATCCTGTAGTTCTTTTCTAGAGTCTTTTTCCAGCTGGTTGTGCAGGAAATCCATTCACTTTTCAAGGCATTTCAAGAAGCACCTTGAATAAATTAGCAGAAATAAACCCTAAGCTAGCCCTTGAAGAATGGTTCTATGAAAACAAGAAAAACAAACTATCCCAGATCACATTCAGCTCAGTCACATCTCCAACTTGACCTGAATTAAATTACTGCCAAACCTAGGTCAAAGCATGTACCAAGGGATTAACGGCAGCACATCAGAAGGACAAATCAGTTTAAAGGCAACATATCATCAGACAGGCCCAGATCAGATCTTGTTTACCTGCACTCGTAGGTTTTAGATGCTGAGATTCCTTATGCTTCAAGAAATTACTTCAGCCTCCCTCACTCTTTTAATCAGAATGTGAAAGACTGTCATGTTTGTGACCTTGCAACGATAGCATGCATTTATATCATACCAGAAAGATTCTCATGCTCAAGAAGTCCTCAAGTTTTCTGTAGGATGTAACCCTATCCACTCAAGGCAGTTCCAACATTTAATTATTTTTTTAAATTAGTTTTGTATCACAGTTTTGTTAGTTCAGTAGTTACACTGCACTGGTTAAACATGTTATGGTTTTGACCATGCACAGTGAGCCCATTTGGTATATTCCACAACACTCAACAGAATCTCTGCAATACGAGGAGATGTCGCTTCCTTTGGACAAACCCTGGGGAGAAGCAATAAGCACCTTGCACCAATCCTGAAAAACTTACTCTGTGTTTTAAAAGTAACCCAGATTACATTGTAGATTTTCAGTTGTTGAGTGTTCTCAACTATTTTTCAGTTATTTGTTATTTCTTAGACTTTAATATTATAACATCTGCAGCCTTTTTTCCTTTGCTTTACAGTATTCTCAACAGTTCATTGTTTCCCCTCCAGTTCTTCACAATTCTTAGCTTTATGTCATTTGCTGCCCTGATTCTCAACCAACCAGTAAATGAATGAGTTCTCACAAGCAGAAAAAGGAGGTACGTTCCTTTTTTCAGGTAGCACTACAGCAAGATTTAGATAGACACAAGTTTTTGGATGAACAAGAAAAAGCCTCTGATTTTATTACTAACAAAACGTTACCTAAAGCTAGCAACTGAGGAGTGTTTCAAGGCTAACATGTTGACATTAGCATGGTTTACAGCCAGCAACACTAGTTTTAGGAGTTTATACAAGGAGGAAATAGAAATACCTGTTTGTGTGCAGGTCAATGGACAGAGAAACAGGTCAACTCACACTGGCGTCAATGGTATAACAAGTACCACAGCTGAATTATTGGAAGTTTATTAGCAATGCAAGCATATTAACGCTTTTGCTTTCAATGCAATTCCTTAGATTCCAAAAAATGTAAAGCCTGACAGCTTCCAAAACCGTAACTTCTCGTTTATTATTGTAGACTACACTGAGCTAGTAGGTCAGGCCATACAGACAAATAGTTTTTGCTGTTTTCAGAAACCACACTAGTTCTCACCTTCACATTTAATACTTGCCCAGTACTCACAGGCAAAGCAACATTCGGCAACACCTCTTTTGCACACTCTGTGGAGTGAATAAGAGCAGACAACTACACTTGCACGCAAAGTTAAAGAATGACACAACTGTGCAACACAGTGTATGGTTACAGTAAATAAACACAGGAATTTATAGAAAGGTATGATGCACATCAAGGTTTCCAGAGTAAGCACTGTCAGCGGAATTAAAAGTGGCTTTTATTGCTACCAGTTTCAACTTACTGAGAAACGTATTTATGCTGTAACATTAGCGAAGTCCACCAGAGGGAGCCGCGAGGACATTAAATAAATGAATAAAGGCAGGCTGGAAAACTATGTTTCGCTCCATGAATAGCTGAAAAGCTTGATTTAATACTAAAGGCTAAACACAAAACCATGAGTAGCATAGGCAGTTTATTTATGCACCAAGCCCAGTGGGAAAAAGCTGGCTCCAATTCAAGTTGTGTGAAAGTTATATGCAGTTTTAGTAAAAAAACTGTTCAATTAGTAACTTAGTTATCTTTTGAATGGAAGGTGGAGGAAGAAGAACGTCATTAGGATAGCTATAACAAAAGACCTCTCCTGTTCAGTGGCAGACCATTAGGCAAAGCATGTAGAAAATGAAAAACACAGAAATATTTCACCCAACCAACTTCCACAGTCTGCAGCTCAGGAAAAGTCATAGCTGAAAATACAAAGGAGAAAAGGATAAAATAATTTGAATGTGTCACCATGTCAATGCAAAACAAACACAAACACAACAAACCCAAACCAAAGAAATATAGCATAATACCAGTGGTTACCAAAATTTTGACAAAGAAGCAATGTCCAGAAAGGAGACAAAGTACTTAACACCTATGGCACCACCGGAAAAAAAAAACGGTGCAGGTAGCGGTGTCCTGAGAATAGACAGAGCAGGACTGGGCTAGGAACATATTAAACCAGTAACACACGTATAACCATGTGCTGTACCAACAACTAATTGCTTTTCTAGCTCTGTTTAAACAAGTTAAAAGCCCACTCCATGCTACTCCTTCACATTTAACCTTCTCCAAGCCAAAGTCAAGACGCAAGGTCCTTTGCAGTTCTTGTCTTCCGTGCCTGTTTTCTAACATGAACTACTGGATGATTAGGTAAACTAACACAATATCTTACTGTTCTATAGAAGTCATTAGCAGATGGCCAGAGAAGAATTTAAGAACAGGACAAGCATACGTGATACTTCTTCAGCACCTTTTCTCAGTCCCCAGTCATGTTCAGCTCACAGACAGTATATATTGCTTTGAGATACTTAGCAACGGACTATCTTGGGTGAGCTTCTCAAAAGATCTTCAGATACAAGTCCTTTGATACACTGGGTCCTTCAAATTTGAGTCCCAAATTCTAAAATTTAACATTTTCCTTGATTGTTACATGGAATTTCCCTTTATGGAGCAAAATTTGGAGAGACCATTGTTTTTTTTATCCCCGCCTCCCCCCGCCCCGTTTATTTAAAATTTCTTTCATTAAAGCTGATTAAAACTGGTTTGAATTCTATACATGCAAAACATATTTTGTAAATATATATATAAAATATACATAACTTATTTGGCTGGGAAGCTGTAGCATTCAGTGTTGTTTCCTTCAGAAGGCAGGCTAAAAATCAGCTACCACTTTTACAGAAAGTTGAATCAGTGCTAATTAATATATTACTGGAATTAAATACAAATCCGATCCAATCTGACTGTAAACCAATTGAACTTCAGTGGAATAAGTTTAACATAAACCACGGTTCTTTTGTAAGAACCTGTCTTGACTCAAGTGTGTTTACGACAACGTAAAAGGATTACATCATACATATCTCTCACTTTTAAATTATTCCAAGCTAATAAATTAAATTAGGAGAGTAATAAACAATGGCACTTACAGCATGGGTGTACAGACTAGACAGAAAAAACACTAAGGCAGACTCTACAAACAAAGTAGTTAAGATCATAGAGCAAAATGAAAAATTGACTTTATCCACATCAAGTGCAAATTCAGTATTGCATACATTTTCCCAAGAAAATATTAAGAAATCATTAGGAAAACAAAACACCACATAAAATTTAAGTATATAATCATAGATATAGTAAGTAGAAACACAGCATTATTGTTGACCTGTTTTCCCTATCACTGTGCATTATTTTCCTTTGTTAACAAGCCAACAGTTGAGAGGCTAAACAGGGATAAGTAAGCAAGCCTCCTTGAGAATGAGTGAATAAAACACTGTCTCTTCTAAGACCATTTCAATCTCCAAACCAAAGAGTGTAGGAAAAGTTCGTATCATTAATGGCTTTCAATCTCAGAAGGTCTTCCTCTTCTCTAAGAAGGATTAGAAACAGCATCCAAAATAGTCAGGGCACTGGGGGAGAGGGAAGACAACTGGAGATGGATGCTCAGTGGCATCCTCACTTCCTTCACTGTCTTCTTGATATGCACTCTTCCAACACTGACAAACCTGATGTCTACCAATAGCAAACAGAATTCACCACTTTGTAAAAGATGCAAAAGCTTCTATTAGTATTCATAGAATGTAATAAAGTAAAAGTGCCCTTCAAAAATATTTAAATACAAACAAGAAAAACAAAAAATCCCAACACGCACACACAAAAAGACCAAGACAAATATTAAATCATGACAGTTGCCTATCACTAAAGAATATGCAATCTTTAGAAGGAAATAAAGGAAGACACATTAACACCTTTTCAAAGGTATTCTACAAAAACATTTGTAAGAACAAGATACAAGAGTTGTTACTCCCTGTTTCCAAAAAACCAGAATTTTTCAGTCACCGTATAGAGGTTTACCTATATAAATGGCCATCATCTTGAAAGTCTTCTTTGCCCCATCTTCCTTTAATATCTTCAATAACATGATTTTTCAGGAATTTTTTAAGCAGCTTAACCGTTTGATTGCGAGTTACTTCTGGGCCAAAGTTTTGATTAGAGCCAAGCAGTTCATGTAAACAGTCCACTGCCTCTGATGCTTTGAAGCAACGCTCGTAGCTTTTGAAGCGACAACGATGCTTCCGTAAAGGCATCTCGGCACGAAAAAGTTCTATTATCTCGTTCCACTGGGGAAGAAGAACAAAGCAAACCGTTAAGGAAGCTCTCCTCCCAGAAGCATTGTAGTTGTACAAAGCGAGATCTAAATGCATCCAGATCTGAATGCAGACCGACGTTTTTGGTTTGTTTTGGTTTTTTTAATCGCTGAAACCTAAAATTACCATTTAAACAGTTGAGATCCGAGAGCAAACACCAGATTTAGGAAGCTGAAAGATCTAGAGTCCCATACCGCCTACGGCTCTACGGATACAGCTTTAACCTCGCCCTGGCTTTTAACTTGACAAAACGTTGGACTAAAGCTCCACGGTACCGAGTTCTGCCGTCGCTCCAGTCACCTGGGGGGCACAGGTCCAGCCGCCCCGCACAGACTCAGCGTGGGGAGCACCAACAGTCGGGCGGCAGCTGGGGATCGTCCCACCGGGTCCCGACGGTGGGCCGGCTGCCCGGGGCAGGCCCAGGGCCCGCCCGGGTTGCCGGCGCTTGGCCCTCAGGTCGCAGAGATCCGGACAGCGGGGTAGGCCCAGGCGGCCAGACTGCCCCGAGGCAGCCGGCCCGTACCCAGGAGACCCTACAAGTCGCTGTCGGGCACAGAGGCCGCAGCCGGTCGAGGTAAGGCTACACAAGGGACAAAGGCAGAGACGGGGCACCCCAGCCCCGTGGGGCACTCACCAGCCGGGTGGCGCGGTAGGGCCCGGGGCCGACGAGCCGCGGCTCCATGGACGCAGCCGGGCCTCCCCGTCTCCACGGAAACCAGCAGCCGCCCGCGCCGCGCCCGCCGACCGTTTGAATCCGAGCCCGAGAGGTGCCGCCTTCGCCTATTGGGTGGCAGCGGCGGCACGTGACGGGCCTGCACCGCCCTTGATTGGCGGTGAAACCGCGGTGGCCCGCCCCCTCCCCCGCCCTCCCGCCCGCGGCGGGCAGCGCGGAGGGGCGGGGTCCTATCGCCGCCGTCGCCCGGCCCCTGTGCCCCCCGCCGCAGCCCCGCGCCGGCCCCCTGCCCTGCCACAGGCTCCGGGGCCGCTGCCCCGCGGCGGTGCCGCTGACAGGCTTCCGCGCGTGCTCACGCTCCTCAGCCGGAGGGCGGGAAACAACGCCGCGGGCTGGCGGGCGGGGCACCGGCGGAGAAACTCGACTGCCCCCGGGCAGGCGGAGGGGGAACGGCTCCCTCGGGGCAGCCTACGCGGAAAAGAGCTTTGGAAAAAAAACCCGCTGGGCAGGAGACGCCGGAGGGAGCGGGAAAGGGCAGTTACGAGGCCCCCAGGCTCCCTGGCACGTTTTGGGTTCCCAGGACAGACACGACTTAGCTTGTAAAACCAACATTAACTACGTGTCGTTGTTTGTGCTTCCTCAATCGGTAAGTGGGCCCAGGCTGAGGTCTGGAAAACAATCAAACCCTGATCGATGAAGTACTGTTTGGTGAGATGCCCCCTGGATACAGAGAACACAGCCTTTTCATTAATATACCACGAAAAAGAACAAACAAAGTAAACCACGATTTTCAAGATGCAATTTCCTAGGAGGAGTAGCTGACAATACTGGCGTTTCTCCTCCATTAAATCTAAGGAATACAAAATTTCAACCCACTTCCCCTCATTACCAGTAGACATTCACTATAATATTAATGATTTTGCTGACTGTTGCACTCCTCTTTTCTGTTATATCTCAAACATATAACACACATCAGCATGTAAGATGCACAATTTTTAGGTAAGAAAAAATATGTGACTGTGCAGATCACATTGCGATTCTCACAGGCTGCAACACAGCAGGGTTTAATAACATTTTGCACTGGTGTCCATTAGCGTAGTTACACTATATGCAGCCTCTTCGGATACATCCATACAACTCACTGAAACAATGCATTCTCTTTTCCCAAATGCTTCATAATTTAGAGAAACTAAACCAGTGTGCAAGAAATCATGTGGCAGGAATCTGAAATGATGCTTGCTGACACCCACTGAATGATTAGCATCTCTCATTTCTGCTCCTGCTTGTTAGTGCTTAGCCTCCACGAACTGACTCTGGAGGCAGTTGGCTACTGTACAACTGCTGGACTTCAAAGGCTTTCCTGGCTCCTTTCTGTTCAGCACCTGTCCCTATGCAGAGCTGCTTATTTTTGACAACATACACTCTCAGCTTCTACTGAAGCCCAAGGGAGTTTGAAGAATCAGTTTGCAGATCTAGGTCCCAAACCAACAAACAAGTGTCTGGCTCCTCACACGCAGCTGCAGGATGCGTTCCTCCAGGCATTTTTACAGCACAGAGAAGGGGGATAACTGCAAAATCAGAGACCAGAACTAGGACCTCCCCACCCCGGCACAGGAGTCACCTGCAAGATTAGAGAGAAATGCCTGCTTCCCTCCAGAAGAAGCAGAGGGTAGTATCCTATAGCTTACACTACAGATGAGCTGTCACAGCCTTCCCCCACCAAAGCCCTGCATTTCTCAAACATGTTTGAACCTTCAGGCTCAACAAGGCCTAACTGAAGCAAATTGTCCCACTTTTCTTAATCAGTTCTTAGTTAATAAGTTATTATATAAAAAATAGGCACCACTCAAGCTTTAAAAATAAATCAGTGGAAAATCATGTCTAGCTGTTTGAAGAAACAGCTAGAGGTCTCTGTCCTTAGGAGATGACCCCCTACTTTGGAAGCGAAGGGCATACATATGGGCTGGAGGCTGGCAGGATTTGAGACTTAAGAGTCAGTGATTGCATTTCCTACTGAAAACGTGTGTGGCTCCTGATCAGCACCCTGGCTGTATTGGACTCTGTGCTAAAGCACCTCTCTGTGTGCACTGCCAGGGAGCCAAAACTCAGCAAGGAGGATTCCAGGATCAAGCATCTAAAATTTATGGGTCGCGATATACATCTCAAGCTGTCCAAATCCTTTCTGGGATTCAATTTCTATCTGCAATGACAGCTGATAGGCTATAGAGACTAAATAGTGGAAAGATATTTTAATTTGTTTTATAAAGAAGATTTGTATGTAAACTCATAAGAAATCATTTGCAACTCATGTCCAAGACAAAATTTAAATTCTTTCAGCATTAACAATGCACCGTAAATGTCAGTATTCCCATAAAAGTATTCAGGTAACCAAATCTACTTTCTTGGAATTGTAAAACAGGGAGGCAAATAAAAAACAGCCCCAAAGTTCGGGGTATTTGAAAAATCCCACAGATAGAACAAGCACAAAGCAGATATTGCAAGTTTCTTTTCTGTTAGTAGTGAATATAATAAAAACCAGTACTTTTAAAGGTACCATTAAGTTAAACACCTTTAACTCCTTATTTACACATCTGTTGCATGCACCAATTCCTTAATAAACTCATACAGTACAAATGCAACTTGCATACAAATAGCTAGGTCCTTTGACTTTGATACATGTGTGACCCTAACAATCTGCCAAACCATGGAAAACAACATACTGGTTACTTCTACATGGACCGGAGACATGTCTGGTCACCACTGCCTGGCCCACCCTTGGCAGCTCAGAGAATGGCACGTATCTTTTTGCCTAGTTCTGGACAAGGTAACTGGTGCTATTAATGGAGGAACTTTAACCTCGAGTTCTTAAAAAGAAGCAATAATAATCATGAAAAAAAAAAAAACCAAAAACAACAGAAAATCTTTCTAGGCATGTATTTCAATAGATAATGGAAATGGAAGAAAACAGAGCACAGTACAATCATGCTAGGTGACACTTAGGCTTCAATCAAAAAATTTTTTTTAAACTTATTTGAGGACTACAGTTTTGGCTACTGAATTACAACATTTTTTCCCACTAAACAGCCTAGGCTACCAATATCAAAACATATCCATAGATTCATTGAATAATAAGTAATTAGGTTACTTTGGTGAACAAATCAGTAAGGTGTTCTGATCATTACACTACAAGACAGTTTGTATAATCCCCAAATTAGAATAATGTTCAAGTGAGTAGAATATGAAATGAATTATCTTAGTAAAAGACAGTATATCCAAAAAAACTATGATCTTCAAATGAAACACCATACCTTGACAGATTAACATACATTCCTTTAAGTAATATAGTTTGTAAACACATGTAATAATGTTTATGTATTAACTATATTAATAATAAGCTTTAGATTCTATAAACAGTACTTATTGAAGATTCACTCTTTTAATAAAACGCAGCTGGCAGTCTCAATGCCTGTAACATTTACGGTGAAGTAATTATATCCCCTCAGTGTTCAAAGTACTCAGTACTTGTCATACACATTTTGATTTTCACAATGAATATCTTTGTTTTCACACATCTTCTAGATAGAGATCATCTATCCGTTCATTTCTTATAGGATAAAGATGAACAAGTTGTTGAAAAAAACATCTTTTTACCTTTTTTTTTTTTTTTTTTTTTTTTTAAAGTCAGAGATCCATGCTCCTCCTCCCAGCCCCAAATTCTGAATCCCAAATAACTTAGAGTAAAAATACAAATTCTGTTTTGGAAGAAAACATACAAAATATACATTGTGTATTGTATGCACCTAAACAGCTTGATTGTCCAGTAGTGCAAGTTTCAACTTTGACATATACACTTTATTGTGTTTAGAGACAAGAGTTTGTTTCACTGATCTTTGCTGACCCCATTTCTTGCCACCTTTGGTAGTCTTTTCCCCTTCGTGTAAGCATGGTACCAGAAGTGGAGAAACAAGACTAAAAACATAGCGCCATATAGCCAAATAATAAACATGAAAATTGGATACTGGTACGGACAGTCATCCATTATGTAGATTTGTCCTATATGGGCTGTAATAATAATAAACTGGACCTGGAGGAAAGAGGGGAAGAAAAGAAATACTTTTAAAATAAATTACAAACTTACTACAGAAGTTTAAAAAGATTCAGCATAACTTGCATACAGAAAAACAGAATGCATGTTTGGGGGCAGGCTTTTTCAAATGACAAAGAAGGACCTTTAGAGCCCCTCTCCCAAAATGTTACTCCACTGAAAAAAAGATTCACAGAGTAAAGAAAGAGGAAGCCCTGGAACAAACTAAATTACAAGCAGCACTGAGAAACCCATACTAGGAGAATGGGAGTCTGCCTTGGCCAGTTCAGAGAAGAAAGAACAGTGTTTGACCTGTGACACATGGGAGGCTTCTTCAGAAAAATTACAGAGAGAAACAAAAAACACGACTGGTGAACATGAATTCCCACTTTCCTCGCACACTAGCATGTGACACAAAAAGGTCTGTATGTCCCAAAAAAACCCAATTTAATGGAGGATTTAAAAAAAAAAATCCACATGAACTACAAGTTAATAATCCACTGGTAGGGCCACCAAGACAAAGAGACTTTAAGTTATAAATATTCAAGGTAAATTGTTCAGAGTTACACGTGGCTACATGGACTACTCCATAAACACATACAAATGTGTTAGCCACAATCATCTTTCTGAGAAGTGTTTACATCAAACAGAAAATTACTCACAAGTTGTATAGTTGTCATGTATTTTTTCCACCACAAATATTTATGATATGCTGGTCCCAAAGAACATATTCCATAATAAGTGTACATGATAACATGGACAATACAGTTCAGCAAAGCATGAAATGTTCCTAAACCACCTGTAGGAAAAACAAAACATAGAATTATTTCATCAGGTATTTTAAAAAGTCACCTCAGGTCCTACTAGTTTGCTTTGAGTTGGGGTAGAAAAAAAACGTACCACAAAACCTACAGACTTTGATTAACCCCTCAAGGTACTTAACCTGAATTGCGTTGACAGCAGTTCTGAGGGATTGTATCAGTTTTCTTTCTCAGAAAAGGCTTATCTAAGCATTTCCCAAACACCAACAAAACCTAGCTGATCTAATTATCTGTAAAAGATTTCACTCTAATTTTTTGTTCTTTGGGTTCCTTTTGTTATTATTTTTTATTAAAACACATACATGATGGACACACAGAGAGTTCAGTAGAAACAGTGTTCCTCCTGTTTTACTCCTCGTTTCTAGACATCATGATGAACTTGGCAAAGCTCTGGAGGATTAGTAATAATTCTCTTCCTAGCACAGATTTCCAGATTCCCAGAGAAAGAATCATGGTTTTCAATAGTAAGTTTCTGGAATCATTACCTAAGTGAGGGTTTCCCAAATCTATTGTCCATCTCAAAACCAGACTTAGAGTGAAAAGGAAATTTAAGGCAAAGTAGCCCCATGACAAACTCATGACTGAAACTGGTAGGATAAGAAAATTTCACAAAGCAAGTAAGAAAACACTTCCTTTTTCATTGGATCAACTACGGAGTTAGATGATCCTGGTGAAGTAACTTTATTTTAACAAACACAAGAAATTATAGTTTAAAATGATGCAAGAAGTGTCAGCAAAGTCTTTTTAAGAGAAATATGAACATGAAAATACTGAGCATCAGGAAGAACACAAGATGACATAAAAGCAGACATTTAATGAGAGAAAAAGCCAATTTTCCATTAAAATCATTAAATTTAAAAATAAAACTTATTTTGTGATTTTAGTAGCTCACAGTAATCTTCCAGCTTGATAGATGATAACTCCAGCTGTGATTGCAAACTTTCTTTGAAACTTAGCTATTTGTACTTTTAAAAATAATTTGTGTGTTCTTACAGTTCAAATGTACATACTTTTTTTGGCTTGCGCAGTGAATATTCAAAAGAAAAAATAAATAGTTAAAGCAGAGAAAAAAGAAAAACAACCTAATCAATGTACAAAAATATGCTCCAAAAATCGACACCATACATAAGCACAATTTTACAACCACCTGTCTATATCAGATCAGAGAAAAATCAGAATGTTTATCCAATCCCATCTTTTTTTACAAACGGGTTGAAAACTTGATTAATACTACTGTTTAGAAGGACAAACAGTGATGAAACTGAATACAAGATAATCAACAGCAGGACTGATATTCTTGGAAAAAATATTAAGTTATCAAACAGAACAATATTTGGAAATGTTAGTATAAAGATAAGCAGTAGAGTTGCAGGAATAAACACAGCTCTGCATTAATATGAGGGTCTATTATTAGCAGAGGACAAAACAGTTCTTGCACGCTGCTGAAAGTATTTGTCAAATTATCATATGGGAAATTCGACTCCAATGAAAAATCAGAAGCCTGTAGCCGGTATACTGATCCGATGTCCAGATAAAATGCAGGAAGTTAATCATCTATAAATGGAAACTTTTCAAGGTTGAAGAAGAGGGACTGTTACTTGCTATTGTTTTTGTTTTTCTTTTTTTTTTTCCCCCAAATCTATAAGCACACTGAACTGTATGCTCAGAAAACTATTTACAATTCCATCATTAACTTAAAATACCAGTTACTCAGCAATATTTCCCAAAGACACGAGCAAGACAGCAGCTTCCTAATAAGAGAAACAAATACAACAGAGGTATATCCTTTTATACACTAGGAAAATCTGCACACTGGACATGTTCAAAAGATCCCATCTACAAATCTTCTGGACTGCTTCCAGGTCTTATTTTTGTATTCACAAACCAGACACTAACAGGTCAGATTTAATAAGCAATTCGTGATCAGTTTTCTGGGAGAAAGAAACGTCAGAGAACATGAATGAAGAAACATGTACAAAACAAATCTATATCTTAGTAGAAACACTTAAAAAAACCCTACACCCTCCTAGAGGTGGACTACTAAATGACTGTGCATTTTTCCACTCTGTGCTTATCAGGCTATTCTCACAGCAAGCTATATTTGTTAGTGGTGCACACTAATAATATAACATAGGAAGATGCATGCATAGACACGCAGAGCAAGAAAGGAGAAAGTGAAAGTAAGCTAGAAGTAGACCAAGACTTTCAATTCAGTACAATTCAAGTAAGTTTCTGTAATAAGTAATGTCCAGAAAATATTTCTGTAGTTTTGGAAAGCCAAAATATTAGATGTAAATAACCCCCCCTTATGCTACCTAAAGCCCATAAAAATAACTGCAACAAAGCCTGAATAATTTCTTAAACAGGCAAAAACCAAATGAGAACATAGTCCTCCCCTCCAACTCAGTTCTTACATTTTGGGAGTCAAATGGCTTTGAAGTAGTTTCAACAGTTATCTGCCTTGTACATCTCCCCTTAGCACTTCTGAATTTGCAGTCACCTCTCTTTTTTTATGTAATAATGCTCTTTGCTTTCTACAGTGTTCCCCTCTGCACCCTTCTCCTCCCACACTCTGAGAAACCAACACTATGCAAAATGCTATCAAATAGGAAAAACAAATACTCCCCACCCATATAAATAATTATGGTGATCTCAGGTGTTCCATGAAATACTGCAGGCATCTAAACTTATAAACATTTACGTTTGCAAGATTTTTAATTCTGTTCTTTAAATATTTTTGTCTAGTATAGTTAACTTTTACTACCAGAAGATATGTACAACTTAAACTCTCTCTCCACTACCTGGAGCAAATTTGACTCCAAACCACCAGGTCCATGGCATGATGGAATGATGAAAGACATGCAGGAATGTAACTTGGTTGTTTTTCTTACGCAGCACAAAAAATATCTGAAACAGATTTTTAATGAACAGAATGTTACAGGCGATAATAAAGCCCAACATACTTATAGAAAACTGTATGCATCAGTGCTGGTTGCTCACTGCTATACGTTTAAAAATCCTTCACAGTTACAGTCTTAGAAGAAAGGAAACTGGGGCTCTGGATATGCAAACCAGTTTTCAAAAAAAAAAAAAAAAATTAAACCAGTATGTAAAATCCACCTGTGGAATCTGAAAAGCCAGGGCAAGCTGTGAAAGCAAATGAAAACATGTCCAATGTTGAGCCATCACCTGTGTGTGCAACGGACGGTGTAAGAAGGACTTGCTTGGACGGAGAAGTATCAAGAAGCATCAGATTTTAAGTCCTCTGCACTACTAAAGCAAGGTCATTTGAAAAAATTAACTGAAGGACTAGCAACAGATAAAGACAGTAGAAAATATTAAGTTATAGAAATAGCGCATTATTATGAACACTCAGCTACCCTTGCAAAAAGGCAAAATTTGACAGAATATATGTATGTATTCTTAATTGATATTGACAGGCCACATCTTAAAGGACAGACATCGAGAGAAGAGTTAAGGGAAGACAGAGCAAGAAAACTGTGTAAGGAGAAGTCAGATCATGCAAAGGGTAGTATCAGATGGTAAGCTAAGGAACACGGAAGAAAATAAGCCTGGTGTGCCCAGGAAAACATTTGGAAACAGCTGACTTAAGTACAGCTAAGAAATTACTTTTGCAATAAAACCAAAAGCCTGCTGAGAAACAGGTACCTGACTAGGTAAATTCAAACGAAACAAATTTTAAAAAAAATAATTTTTCAGGCCCAGGACTAACTAAAAAGGAACAGTCTAACCCGTGCATAGTAAAGGTAAATAGAGGACTAAACTTGTCAGGCTTTTCCAGCTTTAGCATTCCTGGCCCTTCCATTACCATTCCATTTGTCTCAATAATTAAGATATTCCAGTGTTGAATCATGAGTATTTGCAGATCAAACTTAGATGGCTAATTTTGCTGGCAGGGTATAGAACATCCTAACTGCTCATGAGTGAGCTCCTGAATCACCACTGTTATGTCCTATACAACCAGGCAAACAAAATCACAGATGATTCCACAACGCAGAAGCTGATTTGAGAACAGCTAAACCAACCCTACCAGATGTCAGTCTCAGGAAGAGGGGAATCATAGAATGTCATGTTGGAAGGGACCACAAGGATCACCTGGTCCAACTTTTCTTGGCACAAGCACAGTCTAGACAAGCTGGCCCAGCACCCTGTCCAGCTGAATCTTAAAGTGTCCAATGTTGGGGAACCCACCACTTCCCAGGGGAGATTATTCTAATGGCTGATTGTCCTCATTGTGTCCAATTGGAATCTCCCCAGGAGGAACTCGTACTCATTGCCCCTCAGGTAGATCCCAGCCCAACCTTACATTTGTCCTTGCTGAACTTCATAAGGTTCTTTTTAGCCCACTCTTCCAGCCTATTGAGGTCATCCTGCAGGGTGACTCTGTCTTCTGAAGTGTCCACTTCCCCACTCAGTTTGGTGTCATCGGCAAACAATCCCTTATGAAGATGTTGAACAGTGTTGGGCCCAATATCGATCCCTGGGGACCCCACTCGTGACAGGTTGCCAGTTTGAAGGAAGGTGGCTGTTGATGGTGAGCAAGGTCTACATTCTGATTCAATGCAGTGCTGCTCAGACTTCCTTTGAAAAAGGTTAGAGTGCCATAATGATATCAAACACATCTATAGGCACAACACCCAAGGCATACACAGGAATTTAGAGTAGGTAGGTATGATGATTAATACTTTATTCAGGACTGCTGAAGAAAATATTCTGAATATGGAAGACAAAATCTGAAGATGATGTGGAAAAAAAATTGAGCATGATCAACATTTTTTTATCTGTGGTGTTGAGACAAGCATTGCCATAGCACAACAGATTGGTGTATTCAGCTGTTAAACAGACAAGTTATGAGGGCCTCCTAAATTTTTAAAGGTGTGCTCCCCCATTAACATTTTTTCTGATAATCAAGGAATGACAGCGTAATGGGATAATACGATGAGAAGAGATAATAAGGGTAAGCACCTTGACGGTATTCCAATAACTGAAGATTGGAGGGCTAAATAAAAAGCAATTTATGCCCCCAGCAGCACTTGTTCTTCTACTGTGAAAAATAAATACTACTACTTCATTTATTAGACTACAAATACTCACAGTGTCCAATAATTCAATGAACTTGGAAAAGTAGTAAAGCCAACAAGTTCGCACCATCTGGAAGAGTAAAAACCAGAAATTGTTAGATCATAATAGTCATAAATAAAACTAAGCAGCTGCAGGAAAAATAAGTAACTATATAAAGGAAGTAAGTGGCATCACAGGGCTGACAGAAATATTTAAATGTGTGGTTTGTTTGGTTTTTCTTTAAAAACACAAAACACTTTTTAATCCCAAAGGAATTTTAAAACCAAGAAGAACAAGCCAACAAATATGTTGCTTCTTTCTTTCTCCCAATCAGCCAATACCTCCAGTTAACTCACATGCTCTACATTATGCAAGAGGAAATTTCCATTTAGTGCATTCCACTCTACAGTGGTGCATTTGGTTGTTCAAAAAGCACTTCTAAAAATAAAGTCAGTGTAGCAGAACAATTCAGCTTTGTGTCTGTCAACTTACTCTTAGAGCTGTAGGTGACCTCGAGTAGTCAACGATATCACATCGAAATGAGTACTCTGTGGCCCAGCCTGACATAAGAAACTGGAGCAAAGAAAAGGGAAAGGGCAAAGATTTACTTTATGCCTTTTGAAAAATTCATTATTTTGAATTGCTTTCATAATTACTAAGCAGGAGAGGAAAACAATATTTAAAACTTGTTGAATCAGCAACCTTGTCATTCATTACCTCTGTGTGGGCCAGCTACCATAAAATCCTTTGCCATTGCAGATTAATGATTTTTTAATTCCATGACCACACCTTTAAACAAGAGTTTTCTTCCTATACCCATTATTTCACCACTAGTAACCAAAGAGCTGCATCTCAAAACCAATGTTAAAAAAAACCCAACTTACCGTGTAAATCAGACCACAAAAAACAACCAAACATTTTGAAATTTTTTGAAAATTGCTATCACAGCCAACCATCTTAATACTGAAAAGAAACCAGCACAGCATCTTAATACTGAAAGAAAACCATCACAAGAGAAAAAAATGGCTTAATGTCATTAAAGACAAGGAATGCATCAATATGCACTGTAGTTTTAGTATCATAATTTCTGAAGTTTTGCTTGGTTAAACTGCGTGATTCAATTAGTCTTTCACTGATAAGAATGACGAGAAGCTAGGGTTTTACAAATGAGAGCACACGCATGACCAAAGGACTGTATGTAACACATATAATTTAATTTTTTCTCTTGGAATATATTAAAGCTCAGACAAGAGCAACATTGTTAACAGTTGGCTCATTCCCCTGCCAGCCACTAGGACTACCATATCTTATATCTGTTTATAAAGTGCTTCTCATCCATTGATCATCATCATCCACTCATGCACGACAGGAGGTTCAGCTCTCTTAACAGATGGAGGGTTTTAGTCCGTTTAACTTCCTAAACAAATCAGTTGCTTAAATAAAATAAGATTTGAAACTCCACCAAGAAAGCACAATACCAAAGCACCCACCAAATGGCTCGGTTCCAAAGAGGGAAAGAATCAGCTTTTCGCTGAGCACCAGACAATAGCAGAAATTCAATCTGTTGCACTCTCTCCATGCATTCTTTCATGAAATGGAGACATAGAAACCCTGACAGCACATTTATTGAATTCTGTGTTAGTGTAAGACACTAACAGAAGTTTAATTTTTTGTTTGTTTGTTTCTGAGGGTTATAACCAAAACCAAACTTGTCACAAAATCACAAAGGCAAGTTTGGTGATTTTTTCAAAACAAAGTCTGAACAGCAATTGCGTGTGTCTTGCCCACCGCTTTCCACATAACAGTCATGACACAAAGTAGCTGCTGCTGCACTGCCTTTGGAGCGCTGTTAAAAGACATGTCAAGCAGTTCAATTAAGTCATGATGAAATTTATGCAGTTCAGCTAACAGAAAGGTAGCCTGCCAGTTTGGCACAGTAATTTGGTAACTTTTCATTACTAGTTTGCCAAACCTGAAATAGCCACATTGCCATATTTAACACAGAATCAGTACTAGCGTTGTGATGCTTCACCAAGCAAATGTATAAGGCTATTGTTCACACTATGATATTGTTAAATAGCTACACTTTAAAAAACAATCAAACAAAACCAATGAGCCAACAAACAAACAAACAAAGAAATAAACTAAAAAACTCAACATACACATTAAGGTTTAAGGTTGTAACTGAAGCTTCTACATAGCCTATACCATTCATGGCTAAGGATTTTTGGGTCATTCAACCGTAACACTAAACAGCTCATCAGGCTTTCCAGTCTTTAAGTCTAGCTTTTGCTTGAGCTATGAAGAACAGCTAAATCTCAACATTCCTTTTGAGAGAAAGGGAGGATGGGGATGGGGGAGGAAAATCAATGCTAAAGACTTCCATGTTTGGGTTTTTTTGTGGTTTCTGGTGGTTGTTGTTTTGGGTCTTTTTTTCTTTTGGTTGGTTGGGTTCCACCCGCCCTCACTCTTAATTTTAAAAAAAAAAAAAAAAAAAAAAAAAAGGAAATCCCCAAATTAGATTTTGTTAACTTCTATCATTTAAAAGGCAGATCTAACTGAAGATTATTCCATAGTAAACATACTTTTTACGGAGTTTGAAACATCAGTGTTGACCATCGTGTAGCAGGACAGAAACAATTACAACAGACTAAGAAAAATATGTAGTCTGCTTTAGCTGCTACAACTCAGGGAAACTGAAAAAGTTATGAGAATTTTTAATTTTGTAAATTATAGACAATGACACATAAAATATTTTACAATCTAAGTATGACTTACTCCTTTTTTCAAGTATCAGTGCAATTAGTTTAGCATACTGCTTGGAGGAATATAATTACAACAATCAGAATAATAGTTTTTTGAGAATTGCAAGGTGGGAATTGTATGAATAAGTTTATTAAAAGTTAGTATGAGGATAGTTAGACACACTAAATACTTAAATACATTACAAATAAAAGTAGTACTTACTTCGTAAGTCATATATAAAGAGAGGGCTACCACACTAAAATTATAAAATGCCATTATCTGCCTGAGTTCAAAAGGTTTTTTATTTTCCATGAGTTTGGGTCCCAAGGAAGTGACAAAATAAATGTAGGTTCCAATGATAAAGGTTGTTGGGAAAGGTGAAGACATGAGTGGCCAGCCTTCCAGTCTTGGATCTAGATGAGGGGAGAGGAAAAAAAAAAAAAAAAAATCAGATCATTTCAGTACTGACTAAATCTTAAAACAGTTATAGAAAGGTACTTAATTCTTAATGGTTTAGGTTTTGCTGTCACTGATCATGTTTCAGAGTCTGTTCACCTCGAATCCATACCAACTAGGTAACAAGATTTAGCACCTGTACGATTCAATGCTTCTTTGCTCATCAATTCTTCACATGCAATGAAGAGGAGACATAGAATCATAAGTGATCAAATTTTCAGTCCAGAGCTCTCATTCATGGAAAGTCTGAATTCTCACACACGAACGGAGCTCAAAGGGCAGCAGAGGAAGGCAATGCACAAGCAGATCAGTGAGGCTGCATTTCCTGCTGAGACTTCATTTTTCTGGAAAAGCATGAACCTTATTTCACAAGTTCAAGTCACTAACAGGGAGTAGCCCCACTCTTCAACATCCTTAAGCTTTATAAGCAGTACGACATTAGACATAGTAAACATGTGGATTTTAAGGTTAGAACACCTTCTATCCCATCAGTTGGTATTCATAGCTTAGTACTTGAGGCTTGTGGCTATTCAGTCCAGACATGTCACCACTTTCACAGCACCATAAAAAACACACTTTCGTATTACAAGCCTCTAAACAGCAAAAGTGTTGCAAGTTCCTCTCCAGTTATCCCAGACAGAAGTACTGCAGAGTCCTTCCCCTACGCAGGCCATGCTCCCTCTCCCTGCAGTTGAGGCTGGCAGGCACTCCATCTGAGCTTCACCCCCATTCCACTGCACCCTTCCATGGTTCCCTGCCAAGTCACAGCTCACCAAAGACTCCCATATTTCTCCATAAGCATTTACATGAACTTCATGTATGTTTTTAATATATATTTTTTAGTTTTTAGAAACTGACTTTTGGAAAATTCATTTCTGAATGATCCTGACCTTAACTATTGACTCAGTAAACTGCTGCTTTCATGGTTTGCTGCTGTATTTTCAGGGTGAAGTTACACCACTGCAATTTTTGTTAAGTGTTTAATTCATGACTGTATGTCTTAAGTCAGTGATTTTCGACCCACAGCATTCAAGCAACCCATGAGACCTTTTGATGTTGTTAACAGCCACTGGGGGGTTTTAAAACAGATTGAGGAGGAAAGCACATTATAACACTGCTCACAGCCTATAATGTGCCCACTGCTGCTACGCGCAGATGAACACGGACTGTGAAGCACAGCACTAGGCATCTGTGTTGCACTCCAAGAGAACCACCAGCTCTTCACAGCTGACTGCTTTTTCTGTATCCACCCCTTGCACTGCTACTACCAAAACTTTCACATTGGTCTTCCCACCTTGATCTCAGGAAACCATGTCCAGCCACTAACAGCATGCTATGAGGTACCAAATACAAGCTCTGGTAGGCAGAGAGACGAGGAACTCAGATTCTGAAGTCATGGACAAGGCAGCAGAAATGCTCCATCGTCCATCTCCATTCTCAATCCACTTCACCCTGTAAGTCATACTGATAAAACTCCCTGCTCACTTGCATGCTGTGGTTCTACAGAATGACAGAAATAGTTCTCAGCTGTACTGGAAAATATAAATTAGTAATTTTATTGATCAAACCTTAACTGCTTCTCAAGTTTTCCCCAGGAATCAGCTAATGCCCACCACTATGGGCCTAGCACAGTGAGGAACACTCAGGGATGCCACTGTGACAGATGGGTCTTAACCCCAAACGAGATCTTGTCTATCGTTTTTTGGAAAGCATGCAGAACTACAGAACAGAAACATTAAAGCAAAATCTTTTTAATATCCTCATACCAGCTGCAACAAGAGACTAACATTCCTTTTCAAAACAGAACAATGAGAGAGTTCATCATTGAGGATTGATTTCAAGATACTATAACTTATCAGGATTTTTATTTCTTTTACTTCACAAAAGCAAAATACAGTAACATCACACATCTAGCTCAGTTAAGTGAGTAAATACGATGTTTCGTAATTTAAAAAATTAATTTTAAAAAAAGAGTTAAAGCCTTATGCTCAGCAGCACAGGAAAAGTGGAAACTATATATTCAGGCAAGCCAGAAACTCCTACAGAAGAATCACTGTCTGAACTTTATTTAGTCTGAGGTTATACCCATAAACTAGCTGAGTTTTGCTTTTTTCTGTTTTAAAACACAAGAAACTACTCTGTTCTTTATAGTTAAAAACATCAACGGGTAATCTGGCAAGTCTTAGAAACGTTTAAAGAAAAACAAAGATACTCTTAGAATCGCTACACATTGCTATTCAAAATTATTGGAAGTTAATAAGTTTTAGATTTAAATGACTCACCGGCATCTTTAATCCATTCATCATACAGTAGTACAGCCTTTGATGTCAGATTGCTAAAGGCCATTTTCACTTGATTAAGATTTTATGATGGTGCCTGCAGGAAAACAAACCAAAACAGAAATGTGGATTTTGGTAATTAATAAAATAAAGGTCAGTGAAGTGTTTTAGAAAAGATTTTCAGGGAACAGAGTGGAAAAAATATAAAGGGCTAACAGAGCCCCATATGTGAAATACAGATCAGGGAGCATTAGCTGACCACATCGTACTATGCTTGGGGCTAACTTATAGCGAGCTGTTATGCACAACAATATGATTTTGTAATCTCTACATGCAAAACAAGGTGCTTCCATGCCATAAAGTGTTATCTCAAGAAACCATGCTGTGGTTAACCGTTACAGTTAAGGGCAAAATATAAATAAAGAGCAGCTGCTTAAATTCATTTTTATTACCATCTCCATTTAAAGTTCAAGTCACTGATATGTGAAGAAGTTCAGCTTTGCAACACTTACTATAGAAAATTGTGATTTTCTGATGTTGGTGGGAAGGAGGAAAGGTGCCAATATGTCTTCATATTCCTTTTAAATATAATCATTAGCTATGTTATAATTAGCATGCAAATCATGCTGATGAGTCAACTGTTTCAACACTGGGATCATGAAGTGTTGTAGTACCACCAGTAATACCATCAATTCACAAAAATTATCCAGCACATCCAGTTTGTGTGCAGTACCACCTACATATGTAAAACCTTTCAAAGAAGTATGCTTATATGAATACTGATTTTTGGTCCAAAATCAAGCACTCATCAGCCCTTTCCTTGCCTAATTCCTCCTAGAAAATGCTTTTTAAAAATCCCAAACATTTGAAGGGCGTCTCTCCTATGCCCACTCACTGTGCCATACAATTTCTCTGCATCCCTCTGCGCAGTCTTCACTCTGTATTCACCTTTGTTTGTCCAGCCTGCAGCACACCTTGAAAACCAGCTCCTCTCCTCTGGTTGCCCTTCTGCATCTCCTCCACGCTCAGCTAGCTGCAGTTTTGAGAGCCAGTTCTGCCCTCATGATGGTAATGCACCTCCCTCTCCAGATCTCCCCACTGTCATCTTCTTATTTGTCCTCACCCTAACATTCCTGTAAAATAACTTCACCCTTATCCCCGCTTCTACCATTATGTCCTGTTCGCTGCCATTTCACAGTTTTTAGACACCTCAAAGTACAGTACACTCACCCTTCATCACAAGATGCAACACAGACAAGTCTGCCTTCATTAGAGTTCATCTGATCTACCTCTTCCCAATTCTCATTTTGCACTTCTGTCCTGTGTGTGTGAACATCTGAAACCACCATGCATTTAGTGTTCAGGAAATATTCCCTCTGCAAGTCACTTTAAAGTTCATATTTTCCAGAAATACTATCCTCCAACACCAGCATTTCCCAACTCAATGTCACTGCCTTTAGGCTGATCATTTTCTTATGGCTTGTGTTCATACTATAACGTTGGCTACAAAGCTCTATATTTATAAAGGTACTGGCAAAATCAGGAGAAGCATCATCTTCCTTTTCTAATGGAAACTTGAGTGGCCCTCTTCGTTTTGGCACTAGCAATCACATGAGAAAAAATATTTTATGGTTACAGACAAATTATAAATATCCCTGCCATCTTGCTCCATAAGCCAAACTATGGATGATATCAAACATACATTAACTCAATCTTGTCTTGAACACCAGCTACTTCAGACTGCCTGACTACAACACCCAGACAACTCAGCTGTAAGTAACTCATGCTGGGGAGAAGTGTTAAAAATCTGTATTTTTAAAATAATTATTTTATTAAAATAGTTAGATTTATTACAATAAGTCATCCTTAAAATCCAGTATTCTTCCTATTTCAGTCTCATGATAAAAGTCTCAGAGACAAGGCAATGCAAACAGAAGGTAACTTGTCCAGCAGTTATAATGATATTCTGCCAAAGCATACAGACACTTTATGCACAGTATGGCTCAATATTTCAGTAAATATATTCACTGAATACAAATAATCACATTATGTTTAATGAGTCGCTCAGTAAGATTACCAATATCACTGCCAGTTAGTTTTCCTGTTCTTATCTGACGAGGATATTACTGGAACTCAGACTGACTAGCTCAACATGCTGACCGAAACTTAAGTTAAATAAGTAATCTGCTGCTTCAAAACATGCTCTCAAAAACCCAGAAAATTCTGTGTGGATGTGGGCTCAAAATGAATTGCCATTTATTATGGACTTAGGGGTGTTGACTGACTTTTCCTCCCTCTTAGAGTGCAAACCTCTCATCCTGACAACTGCAACCTCACAAATAGATAGTTTGCTACATTTACCCATTTGTCTTGTTGACATCACTTCAATTTTGCGTTAGGAGTTAGACAAACATGCTGTCAGTGTTTAAACTGCAACTCTTATGCCTCCTAGGCATTGGGACCAAAAGCGAGCCTTTTATCTGGAACCAGGCTATTTCCAATAGATTGCTTCTGCTTGTAGTAAAAAGGCAGAAGATGTGAAAACAGTTGATCCTCACGTTTCCCAGCCCCTGCTGTACTGATGGAGAGGCATTTGTCCCACCTCTCCTGACCTCAACACTCGCAGCCCTTCTCCCTGTAAAACATTACACAAGAGCTAAGACAGCAGAGGCTCTTATCCTTCAAAGTTTCTTTTCTGTTTATAACCAAGCAAGAAAGATACAATTTCACAGCAGTTGCTAAACTTATTCTGAAAACTTTTGCAATTTAGTTACTATCCTTGAGAGAAGGATGTACCAGCCAGGGAGCAGCCACAGCCTCACCACACAGACATATTGACTGATCAATTACTCTAAATCTGAAAGTAAGTAAAGTACAATAAGTTAAAATTAATTATTTTGATAGTAAGAGTAATGTCTGCAAGAAGGACAATGCTGTTCAGAACTCTTCTACTGTTAAAACTTATTTAAAAATCAACTTTCATATATAACACTAACTTTACTTTCAATGTCCTTTAAAATTCTACTTATTTTCTTAACCAGATACCTAGTTCTGTCAGTCCATTTCTGTGAACAATTTTTTGCATTAAACATGTTTTCAGGATTTTTTGTTTGTTAACTAGCTACAAGTAGGGTTAATGGCAGCATGGAAGGTACTTTGTCTTATCCTGTTAGCCTTCCTTCGCACACTAATTCATGTTCGAGGCTTGCTTCTTTTTTTTTAAATAGAAGAGTAAAAAAATCCCACATACAAGAAAACAACTAGTACTCCAGAAAAAAAAAAAAAAACACACAACACCAAAAAAACTCCACAAAAAAAAAAAACAAGAAAAAACCACAAACAAAACAAAACCAAAAACCAACCAACGAACACACACGCATTTTTGAAAGACTGCTTTTTTACAGTACAACCATATTGTTAAGAAGTAATCTGGTAATACTTTGACCATAATACAATCTCCCATAACATCTGGCAGTTCTGAAGTCTACAGAGCTTATCCTCTAAATATGAGACTGGAAATATTTGGCCTGAAAGGACAAAGACTTGGGGGTAGAGAAGGCCATTTGTTACCTACACAGCTTTAGTTCTTCATGATGTAAACTCATGTGCACATTATGCATTTGTATAGCCACAGTTCAGTCAGAAAAAAATACATTTAGTTTACATACCTGCTAATGTACTTACAGAATCAGCACATAAGCACTTTTATTTCCAATGTTAAACTTTCTGCTTGTATCAAAATTAAAATATGCAACTAAAATGCAGTAACAATATGGAGTTAGATTGTCTAGATTGTAGTAAACTCTCTCAAAATTAGGGAACTTACACTTGCAGACTGATTTTCAAAATTAGATTATTTTAATAACATATTGGAAGCAATTTACATAACTTTAAAAAATGCAGTCATAGACGTTCAGTCTGCCCAGCTTGAAGAGTTCCTAAAGAATGCAGAGGCAGCCCTCTCAAGCACATGCATTTGGAATACAAGCACTGAAATAATCTCAAAAACATATGGAAGGTACTCAGCTCTCAGAAAGAAATAAGTGCTTTTTTTTCTTCTTTTTATTTAAAAATGTCAATGGAAGTAATACTATGCACAGGTTGAAGTCAGCTGTACTAATATAATTTCTGAAGGTATCTTTAAACAGATGTGTCTTCATTATAAAAATGGGGTGTAGGTGAGGCAACAGAGGGGAAGGGCTGTGTTAAAAGAGCAAAGTCATTTGCTGGCCTCTGGTCGCCAGCAGCTCGGCAAAGAGCTGAAAGAGCCGAGAAGCCACAGCTGAGTTAAGGCATACAGCTTGGCAGAACCATTTTCAAGTCAGACCATTACCCTTACTGGAGAGGCAAGGGTAGATGATAAGATCGTTTACACTAGCCAAAAATGCCACAAATACCACAGCAAGCCATATGAGAACGCCTCATTATGACAAGTATAGGTAATAAGTTGTTGGAAGTGCTCAAGTTGGGCTAGCACACAAAACTATTAGTGATTCTTGTAATGGGAATTACTGGTATGCCTCAAACATTCCTTATTTTTAAATGAGAACAAGAAGTTTCTCACATTCCTTTGCTTAACCCACATGGAAGATACTTGCCATTCTTGATGCTCATTTATTCCCCCTACATAGTTTTTAAATATTTAAACAGATAAAGATTTCCTTTTAAATAGTAATTTTTACAAGTGTTTTATGTTGATGGCTACTGAACAAAAGAAGCAAACAAAATGACTTGACAGAAAACCAAGCAAAATGAAACAATCTAATGTAAGCTCTGTCACTGCAGAAAACAAATTCTAAAACTCAGTGGGAACTTAGAACACTTAAAATTAAGAATGTGCATTGGACAGCAAAGGTAGTTATTACAAAGGACAGACAAGCTACTTTTACAGGAATCTGTTAGCGAAAGACTGGAAAATTTGGCAATACAGTACAAACTTCAATGGGATAATTTCCACCCAAGGCAGATCCCAAAAGCAAAAGATCTGGAGCATCACCCTCCAGCCCAGCAAGCAGGTAATGACAGGAAGACTCTCCACCCTGCAGAGCCCACTGGAAGATGGGGAGAGCCTCCAGAAAGCATTGACCCATGCAAGTCTGATTTCAAAATGACAGCTTAAGAAATTACAGTAATACTGGTTTACATATTCAGGTACAATTATGAAACTTTCATGTTTCAGAATCACTTGGTATACTGTTGTTAATCCTGTTCTTGAAGTAGAGAAGTTAATTAAATCAAGATGTTTCACAGATGGTATCTTAAGCTTTACCTGGGAAACACCAGCTCTGCCTTTCCTATTTCCCAAGGCTGTGTGCTTACATAATTTGCAGTTATTTTAACTACATTACTCCTTAATGTCACATTTCAAACAAATACAAACTGCCTATTACATTATATGGATTATTCATCTATATTCAGCAACAAAGTTTTAAACTTTAGCCAGGTGTCGACTGCTGTTACAGATTTCCCTGTGAGGAGTTTCCATCACCTTCCCCATTCTTTATGCTTTCTTTCAACTACCCAACCCATTTTTGGAAAGATTCATCTCACAGGCAAGCTGGTTACATCCTACTTAGCATTAGGTGGCCTTTTCTTTTTTGATATTGCTTGTAAACGCTGTTCTTGTCAGATGACAGTTCTGCCCAAGTGAGACAGAAGGCAGGTAAGGCAACTCTGTGCAACTTTGAGAAACTTCCAAGTTTTGAGAGATGAGTTAGGTTAGTCCTTACCTTGACTGAATTTCAAACTTTGGCTTTGAAGCCAGCCCATTTAAAAACACAAATCCTAACTCCTTGGAGTGAGTCAACAATCTCTGCATGTACTTTCTAGAGTAGACATGGGGGAGAGAATAGCAAATTTCAAAATAAATACAAATTCCTTTGTTAAAAAAGTAGACATGCTAAAAACAGATGAAAGAGGTTTAGAAACTATATAAGAATGTCTGCTTGTAAAATTCTCCATTGGCAGGATTCAACAAGAGATCTAATATTTATGCTGTGTAGTCACCCTTACCGAATTACTTACACGGTACATTTTTATTTAATGCTTTGCTTTTTAAACCAGCATCAAATCTTTTGGTCACCTATGTGAATAAAGTAGTCTGTAAGCAGCAGAACTAGTGAAAACACATTTCATTTCAATCATACTTCAGATTGGTTTTCTGCCACACCAGTGGATTTCCCATTCTGATGGGAAAGACCAATTTTTATTTCCTTCCATACCTGCCTATATATTGTTAAAAGAACTGATACTGCCTATAAATTGTTAGAAGAAGTGATACTGCAGACTTCACAGCAAGGAACTGTTGCAGGGGTACAGCCCCGTTTTGTGCTCAGTTCCCAGCTGGAATCACATGGGCATTCTCCTGGTCCATGTACAGTGACCCAGCCACTGGCGACAGCTGAATGGGGAAGCACCAGTGCGCAGTCCCACAGTGTCACTGCCGATGGGTCTGGTCCTCAGGAAGCTGCAGAGTAAGTCACAGCAGCTCACTGACCCAACCAAAAGCTTAATCTTTCAAGAAAAAAGTTCTTTTTCAGTCAACTCGGACCTGAAAGGCTGAATGGGCTCATCCAAAGGAAACATTGAGACGTACGATGCCACAGGCAGGGAGAAAAGTGGGAGCAGCAGCCCTGTCATGGATCCCTTTAAGCTGATAGTGAAATCATGTAGGGAGGACACAGGATCATCATGTCTAGTCCTGCATAATCATAGATGATCCTGTACTAAACCTGTAGTCAAGAAGTTCACACACTGCACCTCAGCAAGTCATCACTTAGTCCATCACAAGCTACAAGGGGCACTCTACAAAATGAGAACTGAAGCCACGAAAATTACATCGTGCTACAGTAAGGTGGAAAAAGATCTGGCATCGCCACTATCTTAAATGGATCATCTGCCGCTGCAGTGACAAATGTGACAGTGATCCTAGGGACTAATGTCCAGCATCACATAGAAAGACACATCAAGTTCAAACAGTCCCTGCAATCATAGCCTGGAAGGAAGTTTCTTTACAAGGCTGAACCCAATTATCAGTTTAACTTGCATATGAGAAAGATTTCTGGGTAGGCCCCTGAAAAGATTCCCAGTTTCAGTTGGGAAGTGAACACCATGGTCATCAGTGTATCTTCCTCAGTTTTCTCTCTCCATATTGCCCATGTTTCAGAGAAAGTAAAAAACATAAGCAGGGGGAAAAGCTCCTAGAATTTTAACTTATCAGTGCTTCCCTGCCTTCACCAAAAACCCTCTACTCGAGAATTTGCATGACAGCCATCCTGCAGTCAGCTAGCCTCACCTGCCCACTCCTCTGCTGCGATGAGTGGCTCTTGCACCCAGCTTAAGAATGGAAGTTCTTCTTGTTGGTCCCTCAGTGCATGACTTGCACTTGGCTCCTTTAAGCTTCATTCTGGTTCAGCCAGCTCACAAGTCACCTAGCCCTGCCTACATGGTGAGTCCTGTGGCATGTATCGCATGGCAACTTTCACCTGGAAGTCAAAATAAGGTTCACTTATGATGTAATTATTTTTATTGATGCAACTTCATTTCCATTAGATAATGGTATGTCAGCAGCCTTATCAAAAACCTTTGGCAAACTATTAATTAATATTCGGGCTATATCTGACTCAGGATAATCACCTTACCCAAAGGCCTTAAGAGATTCTCCTTTTTCCTTCTTGCTTATTATGTAACTAGAAAACTTCCTGCAGTATTTCAGTTTTTCTTTCAAGACCAGATCAACTAAGCTTAGGGTCACTTTAAACAGGCTTTCACAAAACATAAACTAGGGGCTAGACAGCAGTAACACAATCCAGTATTTTCAGCCACACTACACAGTTAATGCTAACTCATATACCCTGTGCTCCCCACTCATTCCTCTACATGTTGACATGCTGGGCTTTTACCTATTCTGGTTTTTTTTTCCTCTACAGCAGGGACAGTTCTGATAAATACATGTAAGAATTATTTACAGCTGTGGTGTTTCTAAAGTGCATACATATTTCTTAGTAACAAGCAAACCAGAATATAAAACTGTGTGCTGAACTAGAGGGGTAAGGAGTGGTATTTACCTGCACTGAAGAGAAAGCACAGTCTGAGTTTTTTAAACTACATAGGAAGTATATTATTTTTAAGACACAATTACAGGTGAGGTCTAAAAAGGCAGAGGGAGTGCAACTGCTAACTAAATGCTTTTAATGAAAGAGATCAAAGATGTCTGATGGCATCAAAAGCTTGCATTTTGTAGGACTAAAAATGAATGGGCTTTGTGGACACATCCACAAAATGGGACTAATGACATTTAACTTCTTCTCATCGTGGTGATGAAGATTCCTTGAGTGCACACCATAGTTATTTGAATGCTTTGGTAAGAGTCTTCACCTTTCTACTAGATACCTCTTTTAAGGTGAAGCACATGGAATACAGATAAGAGCATCCTCATATCAGTTATCAATACCTTCCCAATATACTTGACAAAGGGCAGGCCAGCAAAGAAGACTCAGTGAAGCAGACTCAGCTAACATTGCCAAGACTGGTTATCAGTCTAAAGCTCTCCCTCCTTGTCCTCTGTGATACCATTACCTGAAGTCTGTATCATTCTTGAACCTCCAAGTAGGATGTCTTACAACTGACTCCAGTTAGGAGTACTATTTCTTGTATTTACCTGCCTGATTAAAGTTACTCATGTCAAAATATGAAAAGGTACATGAGTAAGACTGTCCCTTCCCTTCAGCAGCAAGCTGAGTCACTGAGTTGTGCCCATCATATCATCTATCCTCATTAACACTTAAGAGTAAATGCATATGAGTTAATTGCACATGAGAATCTCATACATCCAGTTAATTCCAACAGAAGCAGCTTGCTACCAAGGAGTGCTAAACAACTTAGTCTGTGTTTACCTATCACTTAAATAGTCACAGTGGGGAACACTGCATGCAAGCTAAACAAAAGAGAAATGCAGAGCTAGACTTCGGTTTCCAGATAAGGCTCCTTAAAACAAATGCGAATAAGATTTGTTACACAGATAACATATAACATCTTGTTAATCTAGCCAATACTAATGGGAAAAAAAAAAAAGGCAGACAAGCCTTCTTATTTCCAAAGACATGTTGTAACTAAGTAATCAATGGCAATGTACTGGTAGCTATTCAGCACTAGAGAAAAATAAGTATAGAAAAACTAGACCATAAATTTCCTCCTGTGGTAGACAAAGATGGGGAGATGGTGGTGTCTCTTGTAACACAGAAATACAGCAGAAAGAAGTTTCATAGGAAGGTGAGCCAAAAAATATAAATAATTACCTTAAGAACACAATATTCACCTTAAGAGAGAAGAGCTGGGCAAATAAAGTGAAAAATATTCCTCATAACCAAAGGAAGAAGTATTTTTCTACAGTCATATCTAGCCTATAGCATACAGTCTGCTACCGCCACTGCAGGTGCTGTGGCAAAATGACAGTGTGAAGTCAATGTCATTTTATGGAATTTTTATTGCACCAGCTGTAATCTTGCTGGGTTCAGAATATTAGTAAGTAGTAACACTGATAACACCCATGCGGAGTTACAACATATTATTTTGTTCAGTCTTTCATGGAGCAATTTACAAAAACTGAACTGCTCCCACACCACTCTCTCACGCTGACGTGGGCTGATTTCCTTTACCATTGTTTCCCACCACCTTGTACTTGCTCAACCTACCCACCCTCTGGGTCGTAGCAGCAAAATAATGCATTCCTTCTGCTCCGATTCTGCTGGTGTTGCATTAGGCAGGCATAAATTTTAAAGGCAGCTGACCTAGAACTGACACCCTCCCCCCACTCCTTTTTTTTTAAGCTACCATACAGCATAGTGGGCATGCTGTTGAGCACTGTAAATATTAGCAATTGCGTCGACCCTAGGAGGTTCTTTCAAAAGCAAGCTAGAACCAGTTGTGTCTGGCACCGTCTGCAAGGACCCACGCAGTGCAACCGTCAACACTGGGGAAGTGCGACACAGGCAGTGGCTGCACAGCGAAAGGCGATGGCAGAGCTTTATTTAGGGTGACAAAAGCCATTTTAAAGGAAATCTGTGCTAAGCCTGTTTTTAAACTGAAGTCTCAGAACACTCCCCCTACCCAAGGAAGTGTGTTGATGGTACCATAAAAATTGCGGCTGCTCCCAAGTTCAGCCTTGGCACACCAAGTGCTGTTGTGAATGTGCTTTTTGGAGTGCTCCAGGAAGCTACTACACTGCCACATCCTAAATATTTCCAGCTCAGAGCTGATAATTTGTACAGCTGCAGCTGGAGGTTCCAAATCACTGAGGGATATGCAATGAGATATAAAGGCCTTGCATTTTTGTTTGGTTTGATGTTGTTTAAATCAGCATTCTTCAGCATGATAAAAGGCCTAGTTTATCACTACAAAATATACTCGTGATGATTACTGTCAGGCAACCCACAAAGGTACGTTATACTGTTGTTTGGAGACTCAGGACTCTCAATGAGAACAACTAAACAGAGCAGTAAGAATATGAACGAATTTCTAATTTTTCTGGACGCTCCTGTTTTTTCTCCTGCATTCCAAAGAGAATCTCCACTTAAAGGGGTAAAAAAAAAAAAAAAAAAAAAAAGAGAGATAATTAGTTTATACTTGACCAGAGTTACTGCAGACGTGAAATACAGCTTCAGAAATGGAGGTGAGGTGGAAAAGCCAGATGTTTTCCAGTAAGTGCCTATTGTACTCTGTACTCAAGGGAGGAATCACAGACGAACGGAGAACAAACGGCAAAGAAATATCTGAACATTAGGGACAGTTGGAGGAAATGATCCTGCAGACTCATCCTGTAGTCAAAGCCACTGTCAGGGTTGCATTGTGCTTGTACCTTGAGTCCAGGGATGGCTATATGGAAATTAGTATATTGTGAAACCCTGTTTGATTCTGTTTGAAATTTGAGTACGTTGTTTGCACTACTTCTTCTGTCAATAACTTTCCACAGCACCTCTCCCTTTTGAGGTGACCGTACCCCTTGAAGGGTGATCCAGTTCGACAGAGGTTGGGCACACAGTGTGAACACAAAAAAGGGAGCAACTTTGCTTTGACTCAGTTCTAAGGGCAGTTCCAGAAATGCTCTTTTCCACTTACTGTGCAGGTACCCTTCTAAAGACTAAAGAAATGTTGGACTTCCAAAGGGTTCCTGTGAAAGTCCTGGGGGTCAGGACTCAAACAGTATGGAACAGGAACATTCATAGCTGCCTACAAGCATTAGAGAGAGGAAACATCCAGTCAAGGTGTCTCAGAGCAGTCAAAGTCCTATGAAGGCAAAAGAAAAAGGTTGCTCCAAGGGCAAAGCAATGCTGTGTGGGACAGTATTCAGCTAACAACCCAATCCCAAGAGCTTACATGAAAACAAAACTCTCCATCACCTAGAAACATTAACTGGCTTGATTAGCAAAAGTCTTACAACATTTTTTTAAATGAGATCTTGTTATAAAAATCCAGCTTTAAAAATACATCAGTTCTTTGTTCAATTTCCAAGCAATCAACATGAAGGAATTCACATAACACAAAATGCAAAGTAGAGGCTGATATTAAGGGCAAAATATATTAATAGCATTACACAGCTGTGAAGGTTTACTTCTGCTCCAGATCTAGTTAGCTAGACTTTAGTTCCTCTGTTAAGAGGAATTTTTTAATATCTTCATTATTTTGCACTTTGAGGAAGCTCAAGAACAGTGTACAAAGCAGCATTAAGCAGCCTGTGAGTTTGTAACAATAGAGCTTTTTAAAATCAGCTTAAAACACCAAATAATAACTTCACAGAAGAACAGAATGAAACCTCACATTAATGCACAGGTTTAATCACAGGTATATTGTAAGGATTTTCTGTCAGTATTTTCCACTACTACAGCAGAATGTAGCTTTTACCATCCTTCCAAGCATTCAGAGACCACCCAGGATGACAAGACACTGTTGGAGTTTAAAATAGATCGGCTCAGCCAGACAGTGTGTAGAGATGCACAGTTATATGTGGCCAAGTCAACTGCACTTATTTTTTTTTCCTCTTTCTAATCCTGAAAGATTGCCAAATACAAATAGCTCAAAAAAAAAAGTATCCCATCAACAAAGTGCATTAGGCAGTGGATGTGCCATATCAGAATAACACAGGATACAATAATACTTCCAGCACGGATGCTTGGCAGGCAGCAGAATACTCAGCCTAATACTAATGTTCCTGTAAAACACCAGTATACAAGAAATAGACAAGTGTCTAATAGTCTACTCAGTATGCAATGGCAATAAAGAGAAGAAAACTGGACTGTTGCCAGTACAAAGAAAGATTAGGCTTATATATAACTATGCATTTAAGTTATCAAAAAAAAGTCTTAGATAGTATTTTTACATACAGGTTTCAGTGCTTTGCAGAAGAGGTCAGTGTGTATGGTTCCCTTTTTGTATGGGGCACTCAAACAGAGAAAACCAAACACCTTTTCCATCAGTTAGGGCAGCAAAGCTGTGAACAAAACCAAAGTGCTGGGTGCCAGTTCAATATTCCAGTTACCATGCAAAACTACCAGGCCACACACCACTGTCCAAACCTAAAGCAACTCTACAGCCCTCATCGCCCAAGCAGGCTTCCAAAGCACAGTGAGTGGTTTCTCTCCACTCTTCTTCTACCTCACATAAAGATTATTTTATGGTTCACACTCAAACCAAGGAGTTTCCTTTCACCTGCATTCACTATCATATAGCTGCAGGTTCATTCAGCTGATGATATCCAAAAAGCTTGATGCTTTCCCACTGACTGGAATGGAAGACTGGGCCTCTTCCCACTGTTGTTGTCTCAACAAGTGAGTCAAGGTCATATAATTCCACCATCTGTAAAAGCAGCTCCCTTGCTTATCACAAAAGTCTGCCTAGATTCAATTAAGTTTTGTCTGATGCTCCAGCAGCTTGGAAGAAAGTAACCAATGTCATGCAATCACACTTCCACAAATATATGTGTAAAGTCTCTACAAGATAAAAGCAAGAACACCAAATTGCACAATTTCCACAGTTCCAGAGGCAATTTTCTGTCCCATACTTTTAAACGTAGTCCAAATGCGGTATCTAAGCTGTTCAGTTTTGAAATACAGTAGCAGCCTCATTTCAACAGATTGGGAAAATCCCCAGATCAAACCAGAACCCTGCACAGTCCAGTCCCTGCTCAGGAACTTTATTTCTGCAACTTCCAGATAAGCTTTCCTAATTGATCAACTTCAGTTTATGAGAAATAGTTTCAGGATAAACTGAAGTTCATCTGGGGGATTTTTCACCCAATAACATTTCAAATACTCATTAAAGGACTTGCCGAAGGGGGACACAGAGAGCTCTAACAGCTCCTACGTTTTGCACTCCCTCCTCCCAACATCCTCCCTTCTCCAAAATGTAAGAGTCATATTCGTAGTTAGAAGTTAAAATGAGTGGACTTCCTGAACACTAGAGCTACATGTAAAGTTATTTACGGCCCTGCCTTACAGTTTATCACTTCTTAGTGTAAAAATGAACTCAAGCAGACTCCGCTTTAACAACCTATCTTGGTACAGAACAAAAGGTGCTAGAGAAACAATGTTGTCAGCACATAAGTAATAACGCAAGCAATTGAAGGAATTAGTATCTGTAACAAGCTTTCTGAGGAATACAGCTCACATGTAGTTTTCGTGAAAGGATTAGCTTCAAGGTTGACAGTGAACACTGACCTTACTCCATTACCCTCTTGGCTTTTGTACACAGTGTCTTCTACAGATCTGCATCAAAATGCATTACCACAATTTCATTAAGCTTGTCAGATCCATTCTGTACAGTTAAAGTTTCAAAAGCAAATCTTTATTTCGGTACTGAAAAGGAAAGCCACAGAACTCCAACTACAAAAGTTATTAAAGAACGTGTTTAATCCAGATATTTCCAGCTGTACTTCTAAACAAACAAAAAAGGGATTGTACTGGATTCTGTAAATGCAAATACTGTAAAATACACTGAAGTATTCACTTGCAATATAACTGAATCAAAGTAATTTTCACCTGTACAGGAGAAGGCAACATTACCAGCTATTACTTCCCTGAACAGACTATAGACATTTCCATGCTGCCTACCTCCATCTATTTGTAATGCCACGTGGTAAAAAAATACTGAATATTTACTTAATCGAGTGAGCACAGCATAAATGAGCACATCTGGCCAATAACCCTGATACTCTTGGTGCCACTAAAAACAATACAAAAAACATTTTACCAAAAAGAAAAAAAAAAAAAAATTGGCTTTAAAGTCTATACAAAAAAAAATCAGATACATTTGACAAATACTGTATTTCAAAATTCAACTAAAAGAGAAACACTTCTTCCCTCCCTCAAAAAGATCTTTTCTCCTCCACCACCACCACCACCATTTCTAAACCAAGGAGTTTCTCCTTCCCAGTCACCTTGCACTCTGCTAAGGTACACATGAAAAAAAAATCAGCTTCAGCTATTGGTAATGATTTCCACACACTTTACTTTTTAATGGAACAGGTAAAACACAATTTAAAAAAAGAAGAAAATAATCTACTTATCACTTCAAATAACTTTCCCAAAAAAAAGGGCATGGTACCAATGTGAACCATACCAGCACTCTGAAAGTACACAGAGAAGCATTGAATCAGGTTTTTGTGACTTTGTTTTAAGCCATTTCAGGATTGATGATACAATGCAAATTATTTCCAAATCAACAAACTGATCTTTGTGTTTCAGACTCCAGCAAGAGTTGTCCCCTTCTTTTGTTAGAAAACAAAGAATAAAAGGAATAGAGTTATTCTTAGTAAGCTATGTTTTTATCTCAGACATATCCATAAACTCAGCATGCCATCACTGTGATAAGGGCATTGATGCCTGTAGAAACTTAACAACTTTTGCACTGTACATACTTACTCTTCCTTTGTACAGGTTTTTACAGTGCACCGTGCAAAGTTACAGTCATATTCACACACATCTAGTGAGGTACTGCTTTAAAAAAAAAAAAAAAAAGACTTTGAATAGAGGCTCCAGGCACGGAGCCCAGTGTGCAAGGCACCATATCAACATAAAAGATAATCCAAACTACAAAGAATTCACAAAACAATTAAACACACGCAGGCAGCATGTAGGAATTCATAAAGCTGATACAAGCAGCTTCTCAAGCAGAACAAGTCCGACTGTTTACAGGGTAAGTTTGCAATTCTAAGAGCACTTTTAAGGGTAGCAATGTCAATTTATTCAAGCCCTCCCCCCATTACTCATACCTGCTCCCATGTCACCCTTGACTCGTGCTGGTTCTGGCTGCATAATAAAATGCAGTGGGAAACAGATCCGGGGTGGGGGAGCCAGCCTTACAGAAAAGGAAAGGGTATTTTTAACCCAGACCAGTTCTTCGGTGCTTCACCAAAGGTTATACCAGCACAACAGAAAGGTGACACAAGGACAAAAGCACTCAAGATAAAAGAAATGCTGGTGAAACTACACCACCAGCCTAAGTCGGTGTCAGGAGTGGAGATCAAAGTCAGTGTTCACTGCTTTTAATGTGACAAGCAATAGAGCCCTGACACAGTTAAGAGGGGCAATCTGAATACCATTGCTCCTGGCAAATAAGATGATTCATAGAGTTTATTGACACCTATATTTGTTCTCCTCATGACATCTGTGCTACTCTGCAGGGGGAACCCAGAGCTTGCTTTGGGCTGCATAGGCTTTACAAGTAGTTCTTAAGAGATGAGTTTTTTGTGCTAGCTCAGGATTTCCAAGTTAAAAGTGCTACTGAAATTCAGTTCCATAGATTCTCATCCAGAACCAAGATAACAACCAAGACACTTTTACACCTGTGGTGTTCTAAACTGTGTATTCTTCTTACATTACTCAATTTATGAACTACTTATAGGTCTTCTGTAGTCAACAACTTCAGTAATAAAATGTTCTGTGTAACCATCATAAGCAGACAGAACATAAATAGCAAAATACATGCAGAAAAAAAAATCAAAAGTCAAGATATACATCAGACATATGGAAAGCATTTTATTATGTGAATTTAATTAAAAAAAAAAAAAAACAACACAAAAAAACCCCTAAAGCATCACCTATTCAACATCTCCAGTTCAATGGTCAGCATTAAACATTGAAACAAAAGACAGACACCTGAGTTGCTCTAGTGTCTCCCATCAGTGTAAGCTCACACATTTCATTTCAGCTGAAATAATTTTTTACTTTTTGGATTTCAAATAAGTATCAGAAGGACAGAAAAAATCTTAACTGCTACATCACTTGCAACTTTGCGAAACTTCTTGTAATGTATGTGACAACAAGCTACAGAAAATAAAACTATTGCACGACTCTCTGGCTTTCATTTTCTTCCTTTTTAAAGGAACTATGTTAGAAAAAGTACAATCAAGCCTGCAAAGTGAATAATTTATTTTGTTAATGCTATGTTTTTGTTCTAATAATTTGATATTTTCAAGGAGTAAAAGGTTTACTTTCCACCATTTAGGCTGTGTTTACCCTCTAGTTGCAGCACTGGGCCTGGATACTGCACGGAGGCCCCTGGACAAGCACACAGGACCTGATCCCGAGCACTGCCCAACAATTCAGAGTAACTACCCAGCGTCTAAATAACATGTAAAGTAACTTTAAGTGAGAATAAACATCCTAAAATTAAACCTAAAACAACCATGAAACTGTTGTGAAATGCTTTACATCTATCTTATGGCAACAGATACTCCTAATGTTGAAATAGCTTCTGTTTGAGTTTCCCAGTACTTAGCTCCCTCTCTTTCCATCTCAGGGGCAGCTTGCAAGCACAGACCAGCTTCCTCCTAAATACTCTGAAGCATCCACAAATTGCAATAGAGAAAAACATAATCAAATCTGTGAGTTCTCAAACTTAATATGTACTTGAGCAATGGGGAAACTGATAAAAACACTGCATCTGTGTGTGTGTCACCTGCTGTGACCTTGGGAAAGAAAACCAGAACAGTGAAGAGCTGAAGTGAAGGACAGAAGAGGAGTGAGAGGAATGGAATACTTCTTCCTTTTCAGCTACACAGGCTTTGGGAAGTAGCTTAAAGCTTCGGACAACCACTAGCATGAAGTCAATGAGTATTGGGCTATAAAATTGTTTTTATAAAGTGATGCTGTGCCACTGAAGATGACACCACCTCATCTATTCATCCTTGCCTATGCACCACAGCTGTACTACCCATATCTTACAAATGGTCATTAATCCACTGCAGGCAAAGCAAATCAGATTAGTTTAACACATAGTTGGGAACCAAACTATCTCATTTTGGCTGAGGCAGATCAGGGACCTCACACCAGCCTTCACCAGGAGAATTACAGGGCGGTGGCCTTTGACAGCCATGCTGAGGCAGAGAGGCATCGGGGCGGGACATGTGCCACCTGAAGTCTGCAAAGTTAGACCCAGCATACGACAAACATGATTTTACAGACAGCTAACGAAGATCCAGGAAGGGATCCTGGCTCCCATCTCCTGCACCTGAACACAACACAAAGCTGATGTCCTCCCACTTCTGTCTCAGCATGCACACCTCCAGTGCCCATCGCACTGCTCACTCCTCCGCCTCGCTCTGCATCTGCCCACAGCTCCAGAAATTTGTATGTTAAGCCACCGGACCAGGGCAGGACAGAGGAAGAGTTAAGATAAGCATTAAACCAGAAGCACTGGGAAGAAGTAGATTCAAGAGGAAGAGCAGGAGCCCAAGGCAGGGGAAAAAAAAAATGTTTCCTGGTTTATTGCACTGAAGTGAAACAAAGCCAGGAAGGGCACAAAGCAGCAAGGAGAGCACACACAGCAAAGGTTGTCTAGTCATGTCAAGATACAAAAATGTACCCGATTAGCTCTTTTACTGGTATGTAATTAGTTGATAGGTATTTCATGGTACTCGGCAAGCTTCATAACTAGGTAAATCCTATTTGGCATGTATTACTCAACTAATGCTGTGGCACTTTTCCCAACACATTCCATGAATATTGTTTCCTGTACCATAACCTGCCTCACTCTACCAGTAAATAAATACTATTTAATAGAAATTTGATTGACACATTATAATGAAATACCATAAAGTTGAGTTATTCCCCACACTTGCAACAGAGGTGCTGCCTGGGAAGAGTTTAAGCCTATGTTTGGCTAAGTTTTCATATCCTAAGTCTTTGTATTTTTTCTTCAAATGTACAAGTTCAAGTGAAGCATTTTCAGAGTACACCCACACTGCCTAATGCAGTGTCAATACACAATGATAACACCTTTACTACCCAAGGCAGCTCCAAGGCAGCCTGCATGCTTCCTGGGCAGCACCCCAGATGCTGAGCAGCAGAATAAGTCAGGCAGCACGCTGTTCCCAGGCTGCTCATGATAACCAGAAAAACTTGTTCGAACTTCTCCTACATGGCAATGTTCAGTACAGACGGGTCTGGAAAGGACCCGGTTACAATGGCGTATGGAAAAGGGTATCTATACACAGCTGCAAGGTTTCTGGTTTGTCCGAACACCTTTTGTTAACTCATTTTGATTTCCTACACAAGCAAGCAAAGAAATCAGTGGTTTGCAGCCTCACTACGCCTTTTCAAGTATCACTCAATTATATCCTAGTGGCAGCGACACCCAGAACCCAACCAAAGTATAAACGTACTTAAAACATATTTAGAAATTGTCAACATACTTACTGTGCTCAAACAACATACACAACATCAATGGTTGCAAAAGGCAAGTCCAAGAGACCGGCACAATGTAGCCTCATCAGCCACACACACGGGCACCCACCTGCTTCCTCAGCTCAAGGTCTTGCTGCTGCTGTCAGTCCTTAGGGATGGACCTGCCTTGCACAGCAGCAGAGGAGACCTGTCTCCGAGGAGGAGGAAGACAGCAAGCCAGACAGCCACTCTACTTCTAACTTGCTAGACAACCCCTGACTAGAAATCATCACTCCAGCCCTACATTTTAACATAATCATCTTAAGCGTATGGGCCATGTGCTGGCTGCCTCCAGTCTTCGCCCCTGCAGAGAAAGAAGCCTCCATTTCATTTCTTGATGCCTGGGACCACGCTTCTCTCTGGGGCGAGTTTGGGGGAAAGGCATTTTTCAAAAATGAAATCCATGTTGCAGCCTCCTGTGCAAGTTGGAGGCCATCCCCATGCCTCATCCTTGCTGCGAATTGTTCTTCAAGACAGGAAGATGAGGTCAGCATGTGGGGGCCATAGCCAGAAGGTTGGGGGGGACAGGCACTGCAGGGTGCTTGGGGGAACATGTGGTGTGGGGTACAGCCTGAAAGCCTGGGGGCCAGGCAGCGTAGGCTGTGAGGTACAGAAGGGTACCGTGGGGCACAGCCTGAGGGTTTGGGGATAAGGCACAGCAGAGTGCTGACAGGGACCGGAGCTGCGGGTGCAGCCAGCGGACGGAGTGGGAAGAGGCACGGCGGGGCACGGCCGCGGGTTTGCGGGAGAGGCATTGGGGGTGCAAGCGCAACCAGGGAGCTTTGGGGGGACGCGGGCAGGAAGCGCCCCGGGGCCCATCCCCATCCCGCCCAGCCGCTCCGTGCAAGAACGCCGGACGCGCCCCTTCTCCGCACCACCCGCAGCCCGCGGCGGCGGAGGCCAGCGGGCGGCAGGCGGGGACCCGTCGAGCCCCCGGTACCTCCCCCGCCCCGCGCTCCGAAGTTTCCCACTCCTGCCGGGACCACTCACACAGCAACGGCGCGGCTCCACCTGCGCTCGCAGCCGCCGGGCAGAAACTGCGCGGCCGGCGGGGGAGCGCGCAGGCGGGGGCGGCGCGTCCCGCCCCGCTCCGCCCCGCTCCGCCCCGCTCCCGCGGCCCCGCCTCCCGCCGCGCTCGCACCCGCGCCCGCCCCGGAGGCCCTGAGTCACCGGCCCGGCCCGGCCCGGCCGCTCTCGCCGCCTCCCGAGGGGCGGAGACGGGGGCCGGGCGCCCTTCGATGAGCGGCGCCCGAGGGCGGGCGAGCGGTCGGCGGCGGGAGGCGGCCCTGGCGCCCCGCTGGCTGCCCCGTCTACCGCGGCCGGGCTCTCCGGGGTACCGAGGCGAGGAACAGGGGAAAGAGAACCGGTTTTCGGCCTGTGGCGATATCCACCGCGGCGGTGTCCGGGGGTTTCTCCAAGCGCCCCGAGGTTTCTCTCTCGCCAGCGCTTTCTGCCGGCACGGAGAAGTGCGAATTGCTGCGCGGCTTCTTGACGCTGTGGCAACTCGGAGTGACTCAAGGCGACACTAGGAAGATGTAATAATTCAGTGTTTAAAAACCAAAGCACAACCGATCGGCTTTAGCTCACTGCATTAGGGCGCGCTCCCACCCCAAAAAGATTGCAGCACTCTTCTCTTAGAAGCTATTTAGGATGAAGGTAACGCTCCCCAATGACTCCCATCTAGAGAAGTACGGAGCACAAAGAACGGTGATAGGCAATTCCTAGCGTGTAAATTGGTGCTCCGTTTTAGTTTGTCACTTTAGTTCACAGAAAGCCATAAATTACAGCCTTTTGAGATGGTTAGCATGGAGATGACAGCTTGAGTCAAAAGACAGAACGAAGTTGAGAGCAGGGAGAGGATATGAAGGCAAATGGAAGAAAAGAGGCAAGGTCCTTTTACGATGTGCAGAAAAACAGAAGATGGAGGGACCGTGAGCTGATGCTATTAAATGAATATATAGTCAATGTGTAAATGCAGAAGGGGCCTCTGAGTTGGAAGACAGTGAGAAACTCAAGCCAGAAGTTTGAGATCACAAGAGACCGAATCAGCATAGAAAGCTTGTTACAAGTGTGGGAATATTCCAAGATGCTGGAAAACAGGTGGTGGGATGGGGGTGGAGAAGCATAGCTTGTAAGAGGGATCCTGCAGGAACTCCACATCACCAAGTGGCTGATTAGGCTGGAGATGAGGAGGAGGACCTTGAGCTTTTGGATTTGCTTCATGCTCCTGTTGGAATTGTTAAAATTATGACAGGTGAAGAAATTCTGGGGCCTTTGAAAGTGCCTCTTAATAAGATCACCGGGTTTGGCCAAAAGTGGTATGTAGAAATATAATAATGCATTGAGCAATACTGTATGCCTCACCTAGGAGGGGGAAATCACAAAATCAAATTAAAACACCCTACGACCCCACCCCCTTAATTTTCAGAAGCTGGACCCTTTTCTCTGAGTTCTTAATTCAAAACCATTGTTATAAGACATTAGCCAAGAAAAACTACAAATAGACCTTAGAAACCAGCATATCCCTGCTCAGACAGAGCCCTTGGGAGCCTTAAAAATAATGTCTTGACTCGTCCAGAGGGATGTGCCTATGTGGCTCAGCAAGCAACTAATATTCCTCATGTGTTGTAATATCTGTTTTGCCATGCCTGATAGGGCTGCTTTGGCTGATACAAAAGGGGACACTGTGGTGCATAACAATAAAAAGTAAGTAGGTCATCTGTAGACCTCAAAATACAAGGGTGTTCTCATTAATGGAAAAAATAACAACAATTACAAGATGCAAGGTAGCACATTTCACGCCAACAGTGTTAGCAAGAGCTTCTATTTCTCTCTTTGGAGTCCCATAAAGAGAGTAAGTGGCTTTGGCTTCCATGCATTTCGGGAGCAAAGGTAATTTGAACCATCAAGCAAGCCTGTGAGGGCTGGGAGAGCACAGAAAATGGTTGACCTGCTCATGGCAGGTAAATGATTAACATGCAGCAGAGGAAAGGCAGCATGAAGGAGACAGCTGTAACCTGCACACACAAAGAAAGCAGAATCAGAAGCATTTAAATTGTAAAAGAGGGAGTTAGCAGCAAACTGGTTTTCTCAGAGCTTAGCACGCGAAAGCTGCACATGAGATTTCCTGTAAAATTAAGTAATCTTTCAAGTTGTCGACATTCATTATCCAAGAACAGGGCAAGGGGAGAACGAATGTAGACAATGGAGACAGCTTTCCAGATTTTACAAGATGCTGAAGACTTAACTCGTGGTCTACACTGACTGAAGAACTGTGCTTGCCATGACTACTGCTAACCAACGCTTTTCCTTATTTTGTTGCCTTACTAGAATCCAAATAGCTCAGATGCTATTCTTCTACTGACTAAAGCATGTTTAGGCTGTCGTTCTGTTGATGAGACTGTGTTTTAAGACTATTTTAGGTGTATTTGAAGCCTGAAGGGCTTATCAAGCAGAATAACAGGAGCCACTCCTTACTGCACCAACAGTGTTGGGAACTTTTGCTGAAATAGTTAACAGTTGTAACCAAACACGGTAGTCATTCAAAGAACACCAGCAGATTATCTGCATGCCCGTCTTGAAGAGATGCAAACATACCCAAAACCTGTTTGCACGCTTTGCTTTCCTGGAAAATATCTGGTTTGCCTGTGCACCTGTACAGGTATTCTGAGTCACAACTGCCAAACCTGTCCCAGGCTAGCTCTGTTGAAAATGGCCTGTATTCCACAGCTGTAACAGCACAGTGTGTTTGGCATCTGGACTGGAGACAAAAGGACCCTCTGTGTCCCTTCTCATTTTCCAGTTGGAGTTACTTTCAGACTTTGCTTACTGCTTATTGCAGAAAAAAAATTGCTTTTTTCAGCCTGATCATCTGCACCAGAACAGTGTCTTCTGTATACCTGAGGTGTTTCTGAACATTTCTCTGCCTAGGTCTCTTCTGGAGATCCATGCATGGGTCCTTGTGTAATGCTGGCAGTGACCTTCCACGAGCAGTTTCCAAACAGAAGAGAAACTGACAGAATCACAGAATGGTTGGAGTTGGAAGGGACCTCTGGAGATCATCTAGTCCAGACCACCTGCTAAAGCAGGTTCACCTAGAGTACCTCCTCAGGTATGTATCACCACTTTTGCCTTGGCACAAGGCGAGGACAGAGTCTCGCTCATCTGCCTATGGATGACCCGAGTTGTGCAAAGAGGTTTCCCTCCTCTCTCTGTGGATATGCACTGCAGGTAATGGTACCGGAGTGAGTAGCTGTTGCTGGTTTTGCATGGTTTCTTGACAGCATGGACCAATCACAAGCTACTGCAGTATTGTCAAGTCAGCTCTCTTTCAACAGTTGCACATGTTTACCTACGTGTTGAGCTCCAGTATTGCTGTTTGAACAGCAGTGAATTTGATAAATATTTGCAAATGTGACAAAGCTATTCAGATAGGAAACTTTCCATATAAACCCACCTATCTCAGGCAACAGTATTAAAATCATTAGGTCCTTACCATAAAAAATCATTTTACCATCATGCAGCTGAGACTGGTGATAGGCAGGAGTGAAGGAAAGTGCTCTAAAAGTAGGGTGAGAAATTGCTACTGCAAAAGTAGCAGCAATAATTATTAAGTGTATGAAAAAAGTTTTTAAAGAGAATGTTGAACAGAGGTAGTGTCATGGTGTGAGATGTATGATATACATACATGATATATACATTCTGTTATATATTTATATATTTCAACAACAAAAAATTCTTCACATATATTTGTTTTTCTAGAAACATTTGCTAAAAATCTTTCATTATCATACTTCTGTATATAGAAATGTGGACACCCAATGGCTTTCCTTCATGAAAGGATGCACTGTGCAGGTCTGCAGTTACACCCGTAACCTATTAGAGTCACAGAGACCCATCTTGCCCACAGCCTCACAGTGCATGTTCAGATGGTGCAGATGTCCTGCAAAGTTGTGATGACAGTCATGAAGAAAACGTTGTAGAGTTCCATTTTAATCTAAAGAGAGAGCACTGTCTGCCACCATCAGTAAAAAGGCCATTTATGTTTCTCTTTGGAGTGAGGTAGACACTGACCAAAGCAGTTAAATCACATAGCTGCATGGTAAGATTTTACAAAGACCAACCTGAAGCATCTTAAAGATATTTTTTTTTCCTAGGACAGGCTACGATCTTCCAGTCCTTACAAATAATGAGCTGAAACTGTGCAGGAGAGATAGCAAATAAGGCATATGTGTACAAACAAAACTTTTAGAGTAAGCTGAGAAACAATTTCCCATAGAGATACTACGCTTATGGAAATCTGACTTGGATTGCTGAAGGGGCAGGCTGCCAGCTTGATCTTTTTCCCCATATTGCTTTGGGGAAACATTGTTTTTAAGGAAACAAGGTTCTACCAGAAAATATACCCCATTGTCTCAAGAGTTTCTTTCTAAAGAAAACTGAAATCATCTAGGCCCCAAATGCTAGCTATATGCTGCATCCCAAAGAAGAAGAATGATCAGGGACAAAAGCAGCTGAACAAGCCTTAGTTTTCTCTGAATTTGGAGCAAGTTCATTGGTTCAGACAATTTTCATAAACTTTGTAATAATGATCAGCAAAAATTTGCCAAGAGTTGGAGTTATTGTATATTTTGATCCAGAAGAATGGCTGAAAATAATATTAAGTGATACACCTTTATCCTGTGTGAGAAAGATCAATAAGAGTTGAATGAAAAAACAGTTCTGGTATTTCTTAATTTAAACACCTAACCCTACAAAGGCAGCAAATCACACTTCCCTGGCAAGAAGTGCATCAGTTGATGCACTGAGTCTCTCTAGCCATTTTCCATCTGCCCAGTGCGAAAGCTGCAAAGATCACAGCTCTGTTACACACTAGGCTGGTCCTTTCAGCACTCTGCCCAGAGGGGATGATGCATATTCCACCTCACCGTGTTGTTACAACAACAACTTTACCCTCAAGCCCTTCCTGCTCTGTTCTGCCCATGGTCATCCCCTTCCTCTTGGCTGACAAGTTCATGGCATGGAAACAGGCATCAAGAATATGATCCTTTCCTGCATCTTCTCTATTTGGTACCTTCTACATTCTCTCCAATGGGTAGCAGAGAGCCTACAGTTTGAGTTTTAAGACTTCAACAAAACAAAGTGAAAATAAAATCCCACGTGCAAATAGCTAACCTATGCTCAGCAGTTCTTATTCACTTACATAAGTCTATCTGTAGCCCTTTCCAAACAAAAAATTCCGATGCTTTCTACACACTCCTGATCACCTAGCACAGACATGCTTACACATCAGTAACCTTTCCTCCATGTGGAAGAAGGCAAACAGTCTTAGAATACAACAGAAACTTTTATTCAAACCATTATCCATTGTATCCCTCTTTTCTTTACCTGTACAATCAATTCTGACACTTTCAAAGGAAGCACTTGAGGCACCACCACGCACCAGCAAGACAACACATGCCTTCCCATTGTGATTAAAGTTCTCCTTCGAAAGCAGGACACAGGCTTACAACACTATCACAACAGTTCAAATAAACATACTTAAACTCCTTTTATTCTTCCCAGCTCAAGTGTCTGTAGTAGCACAACCACAGCAACAGCAAACTCAGAGCAAGAAACTAAAGCTTCCTTGAGGGCTGTGCAAACACTGTTCAGACTGCCAGGCCTGACAAAGCTGGGCTGCACTTAATTGGCACCATGGCAAGAGTGGAGGAGAGAGGAGAGGAGCTGAACCCATGAGGTTTTTGAATGGTTGCTTGGGCTGTTATTGGGCTGTGCATCACCTCCTTTCGGGGATTTCACAGGCCTGGTTTTATTAGTGCCTCATGGAAAAAGCCCTGGCTCTTGCAGGACAACACAGAGGTATTTTTATTGCCATACTACCCTTGACCTCCCAGGCAGCCGTGAGAGTGTCTTTTAAGCAGGTGCTACTAACAAGAAGCACTACTGCTGACACAGATGTGACATGCCTACAGAGATGGGCTAAGTAGTTGGATTTTTTTACAAAGTGCTTGAAATTCCTTTATTACTATTGACCACAAATGTCTTTTGCAACAGTTGAAAACAATGAGTTTTTTACAGATAAAAATGTCGTCTTTGTGTGTTTAAAGGAGAGAAGCAGAGCTATCAGTGGGGCTCAAGGCAAGGCTTAAAGATATGAATAGTAATGTGACTGGATAAATACATTCTGTCTTGGAGAATCTGCTGTGAAGCCTAAAATGTTCCATGAAGGAGTCTAAGGTTAGTATGCATGAAAGGTTGGGAAAACCCCACCAAACAAACTAGTGAAACTTGCAGTCTGAACTCAGTGAACAAAATGATTTCTTCCAAAAACAATCTTCCTATTATAGCTGAGAAATTAGACTTGCCAGTGAGGGACTTTAAATGCAACGCGGTATGTTGTTGCTACCAGATATATCCTGAGGACACTCTCCCAGGCAGAGTGCTGTCATCTTTGAGAGCTGCATCTGGGGACATGTTAGGCACTGCATGAACAGCTTTTTGTATTACAGTGTGACTCGTAGCAGGTGCTGTCATTCTCCCCTCCTGCTATTTCTTCACTGTTGGAGCTGAAAATTTAAATAGGTCAAGAGTAAAAGGTGGAAGTGGGAATGTGGCTTCACATCAGATGGCACAGTGTAATTTAACTCTTAGGTGTAGGTGGGAGCTGAGAAAAAAATCCTTTGAAGTGTACTTGTTTTCATAACTCCACCCATTTTCACATGCCTTTACACTCACTCTAGGATAGCCACAGGCAAAGTAATGAGTTATAGGAACAGCTCAAACAGAGATTGGCTGAGATTAATGCAACTCTTTACAGCATGTTTAATCTTATTTAAAAATCCCAGAGTTTAAAAAAAAAGCTTACACTTCCTTGGTTGTTACTGTTCAATGAATTGTTATTTCTGTGTTAGTCTACACAATGTTACTGTGGAATAATACATAGTCTGATGTTGTTTAACTGGAGAAATTTTTGGGTCTAAATCTTCAGTGAAGTTTGCAAGACCTACATTCATAGATCATCTTTGGATCTGATGAACTGTTTTCTCTGTGCATGTGACACCAACAAACACACAAACTGTTGATTTAGAGCATAGGAAGAATTCTACATTCTAGAAGCCAATAGTTTATCTTCAAAGCTTAACCACTGGAAAGAAGAAAACTACTAACTGAAGTTACTGGGTATTTTTTGTGATTCTAACATGGCTCCTCAAGTATTTCTAAAGAATACTCTGACACTTGCTCACTACTCTTTTTCCTTCCTGAAAACTATTGCCTTATCCAGAAACTTATCATGGTTGAGGTAAACTGTTAATGTATTTATTGTGCTCACCTTTTCTACTGGGAGATGCAGTAAGAGGACAGAATGGAAATTTTAAACTTATGTCAAGGTTTTCAGAGATATTCTTCTCTTCTAGGCTGCTCTTTGGTTGATCTTGGTCTTTATCGTTTGTAGTGAGTTCTACACACACAAAAAATCTCAAAAGCTATAAAAGCTCATACATACGAATGCAGCTGAAATCCCTCTTGGCATATATCATGTCATTGTGACACAAAGAAAGGACTAAATTACTTACTATTGCTTACTGTTCTCTCTTACCATTTTTAAGGCAGCTTGTCTCTTTATCATGTACTGAAGATGAGGAAAAAGAAGTTACCCCCAAGCATCTTTGTTTCTTCTGGTGGCAGTATTTTCTTATAGGAAGCCATACAGGAATTAATGCTGTCAGGACATGCCCCCTAATCCTTCTGGCCTAAGATTCTGCAAATCGCAGAGAATACTGAAGTAAATCATCTTACATACTACCAGTTAATGTAATAACAAAAAACAACAAAAACCCAATTGAAAACAAAATAATTGAGAAAAGCCAACATCATTCCCTTTCTCTCGCTCTCTTTTTGCTTGTGAGCTGGGTTAGTTCTTGTCCCAGGATGTTTGGACTTTGATTGTGCTAGAGGATCTAGACACTTTCAAATAACATATGAATTTATAATAAAACTAACTATTTCTATTTTTAAGGCAGAAATTGAAAATTTGAAATTTCACTTGAATTCCTAAAAGCAAAGGAATTTCATGTTCTAGTCTGCTTTATACTCTTTCTTTAAGAAAAGTCTAGCTAATTCCATCTAAATGGTGAAATAGCTTCTACTGTGATCTTATGGTGAGATAGAAACAAATATTTCGATATTGCTATAAATGGACTAAGCAAAACGCTGTGTAGGAAACCTCTCGCTGACATTGGAAACTGCTTTTGATTACCTTGTATAAAGGAAAGCTCCAAATTCTGTTGATCTTATAAGAAAATCCAGGTAAAGTTGTAAAGTTTTGAGCATTTAGACCATGTTTGGCCCCCAAATTCAACATGAGTGTAGATACCTTTTGGAAGACTACCAGTGTCATAGCATTGAGTTTTCTTATCTGAAGCATATCGTGTGCTCTGAAGCAGTAATTTCAGAGCTTTGCTTTTCCAGCTGCGTGTGTGCATCATTCTCTCTAAAAAGCCCTGTTTTGTTTGATATTCCCCTCCTGGGACTCATCTGCCATATTCATCATGTTTTCCTTTGTGCACAAGGGCACGTGCAACCCTCCTCTCTTCCACTCTGAATATGCCCAAGCCCCTCTGAAAGCGCCCTAGAAAGCTTCATCAAAATAAAAATCTCCAACAAATAGTGTCACTGAAAGACAGGTTCTTACACTTGCTTGCTTACAGAGGAATTAGTGGCTCCCCACCCAGGCATACAATATTAGCTTGTATTTATGTATTTTCCACGTAGGATCTGAACTTGTCTTCCTGTCAACCTGTTAAGCATGAACAAGCTATTGAAGCACTAATAGCTAAGTTTCAGAATGCAGCAGACTGGAGTCAAGTGTCAAGGAAAGGCATGCATTTCCACAGATGCTTTAATGGTTAATCTTTAACAGTTAAAAGGCTTTTAGATTAGAGTTCCTAAGAAAACACCTTGTCTTTCCAAACAGGATACAAAGAAAAGTGGAGAGGATGAGAACGGTCTCATATCAAAGAGAGATGGATGAGACAGAAAAACAGGAGAGAAACAACCCGACTAGACAAAGCAGAGGACTTTCTCTACAAACTTCTTCCGTTATGCTGGATTTGTTTATAAGAATCTGTCATGACATACCAGGGTTTTCATGCCTGGAAAGTAAAGAAGCAATCCAGTTCTGCACCAGGGCTTTCCTTCTTTCCACCTGAGGAGAGGCAAGGCAAAGTTAATTTGAACTGTTTTGAACCCTCTCACCTGATTGCCAAGGACATCCCTGTGCCTGTTTGGCCTGTCTTTAACTTTACAGCCCTGAGGGGCTCCAACGCTGCAGACGCTGGTGGCTGCCGTGCTGCAGCCCAGGCAGGCAGCGATGGTGGAGACACAAACAGGGCTCCTTCTGCTGACCGTCCCTGGCTTCGTTATCTCTGGTAACATCTTTGTCTTCTTGAAGAGATGATAGCTCTAAGCGGGATAACTTTGGGTGGTTTTAGAATAATGCAGCCTACTTACTTACTTGCAGATTTCTGCAGAGTCCAATCAATGAAAAGTTCTCTGCTTTGTGCGGCGTGAGCTCAGATTTTATAAGCCTTAGGAGAACTGTTATTTTCCTCAAAGCAGTTTTGACAACAGGTTTTAACAAAGTTAATAATCTCTGTCAAGGCACCGTAATGCAAGGTATCTTAAATATCACCTGTATTTCTTGGTTAATTATTCTGTAATAATTTAGAATACACACGTGGATGTAATAAAACACCATCGTTTAGGTTTACACCCTATATTAGAATATTCATATGTTTAATATATCTGTGTTATAGTATGGAGTGACATGAGTCTTGATGCAATGAAGGGATTAAAGCTTTAGGATAATAGAAAGGAGGAGGAGTGGATGATGTGATCATGGAAAAGAAGCAAGGTGTAATCTTTGTCAGCTATGCTCAGTTGTCCATTTTCTGGGTTAATGATGGCCTGAGACACCCAGGACAATGGGACAGCATGAGATGTAGCTGAATGCAGAATGCAGAAACATCTCATGAATATTTAAGAGATAATCATAAATAAATATCTGACTCATTTCCTAAAGACATAGTGATAGAAGTGAGTCTTGAAATCTGATAAGAGTGAAAAGTTATAATCTGCGTAGACCATCTTGGAATAAGATAGCAAAAAGGGTGGAGATAATTGCTGGAAGAGTAAATGAACAAAGCTTACGCAGGCAGGCTAGGTAAGAATTATGAAATGTACCGAAGAGAAAGAAAAGTCATTTAAAGAGCAGGTGATATGTTGGGAGAAAAAAAGTGAAGGTAAAAAGAAGGTAAAAAAGTGAAGGTAAAAAGAAGGTAAAAAAGTGAAGGTAAAAAGAAAATAGCTAGGTCTTAGCACAAGAGCTATCTTAAAATTTGTGGCACATTTCATTAAATAGGTGGCAGAATGGAAATGTGGGAGTAAGTGAAGAGGAAGCTATCAAGATGAGAGGTGAGGGAAAGTTAGGGGACTCTGTACACATATGCACAAAAAAGTTAGACCAGGTTTTATGAAGTGTTATAGAGGAAAAAGTGGTAAAATCTCAACACTGGATGGAGTAGAGCTTGCAACTCTGTATCACAGAGGCTGCTGGTCTTAGATAATGATGACAAGACGCAATGCAGTGAGAAAAGTTTAGGAGAAATTAAGTACTTCAGTTTGGATTAGTGAAATAGCATTTAAGAAGTGATAAGGGGAAAGGCAGAAATGTGAATTTGGGTAAAGAAAGATGATCTATGAATGAGGATAAACAACAAAGGTGGCAGCTGGTTTATATTGCACAAAGTTATAAAACTAAGAAATACAGCAGTTTTTATATTAATAGTACTGCTGCTGATTTTCAAAGATTTCTGCAATACTTCAGCTACACATTTATTTAACTAAGTCTCTTTTTAGATAAACCAGAACTCAAACATTTATATGATCACTTTTTCTAATGACTGTAAGATTTTAAGAAGCTGAAGGTGACTAGGAAAAATAATTATTAACATGTGTCAATTATAAAATGAAAACAAAATTTAAATGCCAGGTTTTCAAAACAACGCTTTTCTACTGACTTAAATGAACAAATGCTGCAAGTGTGGGAACTAATGAGCTTCTTCTTCATAGAAAAATATTGCACTGGGTCCAAGTGAGTTAACAAGCAGCTAATGTTATTCCAGAAACTGCATAAGGTTATGAAAAAGCTAACGAAACCTCTCTCTCCTTTTCCTTATTCTGTGGGTACAGTTCTGCTCTCACATAGCCAAATGACTTGCAGATCAAAACTCTCATGACCTGCTCAAAACACTATCTGAACTGAGAAACCACTGTTTGCACCTATGCACATAGCCATGCCAGCCAAATGGAAATGGAGAAAAAAAGCGGAGGACAGGCCAAAGGACTGCCCAGCACTGCTGGGTGGTATTTCAAAATGAAACAGAACCACCAAATTTAAGCAGAAGAGCTTGATGAATAATACTGGCTGAGTAAAACACTGAGGACTTCAGTGTGGAGACAGGCCATGATTAAGTCCTGGCTTGGAGAGCTGTGTGTGGGTGTGGCTGTGTGCAGCACAGAAAGGAGATGCAAATTAACAGCAGTGATTACGAACAGCCTGCTATGGAAAGAAGAAGAGGAGGCAGGAGCTGGGGACCATGAAAGATTTGTATTTAGTTAAGCCTAGGTAAAGCAAGGGAGATAGGGGGTTGATGGAGCAGTGTGAAAGCCTTTGCTTTCACACCTCCCACGCACTGACCCATCATGGAACAGGACTTTTGCCTCAGGGTTTAGGAGACCAAGGTGCCACAGAAGTGAGCACTGGTCTTGCTGATGCACCACGGCAGCATGGAGGATTGTCAAACATGTGCACCCTGCACTTCTCGGGGCACCAGCAGGGCTCTGCCTTCTCTTCTGTAAACTAGAATGGCTCCTTTGTTTCCTCTATCTTCATTTTTCTTGTGCCTGTCAAATTTCATGCTTGAGCAGTCTTGTGAACTACTGGATCACTTTCCACCCTTTGACTTGCATCATTTTTCCTCTGTCATGGAAAAAAAAACTTTGCTGGCACAGTTTTCAAGGCCCCTGGAATGCACAATAAGCCCTCCTACTGATAAAAGATGTACCAGTGAGACCTTGGATATGTTTACTGCACACAGAGCAAGTCTCCTGAAGGACTAAAACCTACAATACAACACGGGGAATTCTGGGAAGCAGCAATATAATTCTTATACCCCAGAGTTCTGCAGGTCTCACAGGTATCTTCATTTAATATAGTAACCCATCACTGAGTCTTATTTAAATTACTTTGATATACTTCATTAGTCAACCTAAACTTTAGTAGTTATCCATAGTGGCAGAACAGGATGAAGCAGCTGTTTCAAACATTAATTTAGGCCCACAGGTATATTAGCTGTCTGCAAAACAATTGAATGTTCTGGAAACTTTCTTTATAAGCAATGACAAATAGCAAAGTTCCATGCAACTCTAGAGATGAACTTTTTTTCCTCAGGAAACAATTTATGAACTACTCTGAGAATGTGCAATACACTCCAAGTAAGTGCCAAATGTGACCATTTCCCACATAAGATGTGCAGAATAACTGCTTGGTATAAGGTTCTTGTTGCACTAGTAGCAGTGCAAAACCACTGAACAGCATCAGAACATTTGGATACTTAAAATGCTTAGCTTCAACTCACATAGGCCACAATGCATGATTCAGGTACAAACATCTGTTCTCTGGGCCATATACTCCACCTGGAAGCATTAGTGACGGGCTAAAGAAAAGAGCTTCATTCAAATCTACTATTTTCTGAAGTCACAAAAAATATTTTTCGTGTTTGCTAGCACGAGAACCATAATCGGCTGATTTGCAGAGGTGCTACAGAACAGTGTAGGAGGTGATAGCAACAGTAATTAACTGTTGAGCAACACGAGACACTCCCTGCTGACTGCCACAGAACATGAGAACTTGATATTCTTACCATACACCTACTGTTTGCTCCATCTTTTATCACAGCAAACATGGGCTCCCCAAAGTGCTGCATTCACTGTGCCCTGTTGACACAGCGTATCTACAGAAAATAGGAAAGAAGCATATTAACACACTAACAAGGTATTCTTGCCGTGGCAGTACTAAGGTCCCTGTAGGTGAATGGATGAAGCATCCCAGCAAGGTCCATCAGCCTGTGATGAGGTTGCTCACGTAAGAGAGAGTTAACATCTCTGTATTATGCTGTTGCTTTGCAGTGCAGATGTATCCCAAGTTGGAGGAAAAGATTATATTTTTTTCTCTTTCTTTTTCAGAGGTTACCCTCCCTTTCTTAAAATGGTGCTGGCAGATTGAAATCCACTATACAGAGCAAGATATATTCGTGTAGATGAAAGTAAAACATTGCAGGCAGGCATTAATATAAAAGATACAGTTCCTTCAGAGGCCATCCTGAACTACTAACAGAGAGGATTAAGAGTCAGCTTTAAATTTTAAATACAAATGGAACTGGCTGGCTACCAAATGTAAGTCTATTCTTGCCAATGATCTCCAGCAAGAGCATAATATATTTCTTCATTTATTATGAATGTTTTTTGAACTTTTCTAAAAATACTATTCCAAATTTTCTATAGGATGTTTTAACAATTCTAAGACCTGTAACTAATACGAAGCAAGTATCCTGTTAAATAAATAAATGCTTTGCAGTCAATAGAAGAGGAAAATGCTCAGTATCTTCCAAAAGTGGCTGCTGAGAACAGCAAAAAAAATGTTTTAATAACCTCTCACTTCTCTGCCTCTCACATGAATCTATTTTGTATAAAACAAAGGCAAATTATTTTTGTTGTTGAATAAATTATCCCATTCTTGCTTAAACATGTTACTCTAGATTACAAACATATGGTTGTAAAAATAACTGTTTGGACTGATTTAAATGGATTTTAATCTCCAATTTGGCATGAGGAAAATTACTGTAAAACCTGTTTGGGATCACAAATGCATCTCTGTTCCACAGCTGTGAGAAGAGGGTGGCTTTGTAATCTTCCAAGTGTACAGACTGAAAGTCTCCTTAGCACAAAGCTAAAATGCATAACTAAAAGCATCCTGGTTTCTTTCTGCCTTAATTTGAAAGCAAATGGTGATAAAATGAAAATAAAGAACAAAGCTGTATGACTGTGCAATTAAAAAATTCTTTCATATGTAAACAGAAAGCTTCCTTAACAGCCTAAAATATTTTTTTCCAGTCTCTTGGGCTTGGTGGAATTTGGCAGGACTGGAGGTGGTTAAGGGTTGCCAGCATGCTGGATGACATCAGTTAGCTGTCATCTGTGCAGAACATGTGGGCTGGTGGGTAAAGCTGACTGCACAGCACACAGATACGATTAGAAGGGATGAAGCTGTGGGGAGTAGATGTGCACCTGCCTGAATTCCTGGCCACTCAGTCATCCCTTTTTATCCTCCATCCCCACTCTTTTCATAAAATAGAATAAAAGAAAACAAAACCAAGGGGAGAATGGAAGGAATTATGTCCATTTCATAACTCAGCTTTAACCACACAAAATAACTTTATTGATATGTCTTACATACTTTTATTTAGTTGGGTATTATAAGCACTAACTGCTGTCCACTGAAACCAGTATACTGCCTTTAAGAACATCTCTCAGCTGTCAAAGCCTCAGCACACATGGCTGAGGCTAAGCACGTGGCCAATACTCAGGTTCTCTTTCTTTATGGACTACTTTAACCATATCAGTTCCTACATTTTACATGCCAAAAATACATATCTGGACAGTTCCCACAGTTTAACTGATATGCCCATAACTTGAGTATGTATCTCAAACTTTATTTGTACTAAGCTAACAGTAGGATTACCTGCTCATTGTGGCAGATCCTAGGCCAATGTGCACCAAAGAGCTTACCATTCTCAACTGTATGCACTAGAGCTTTACTTGCATTAAAAATGAGGTAGGAAGAAAACCAAGAACTACCTTCCAGTGGTGACCAAGCACTGGCATTTTAAATTTATTTTTATGTTCTGTGTGTCTATACATGTATGTGTTTATATGTAGCTCTATAACACCATTCAAGGTAGGATAAGGACTATAACACAAGGGAAAGGTAAAGGAAAAAAATGTAATATTCAATTCTACTCATGTTCCCAAATGTAAGAATTTTTCAGCTTTACAATGGCAGGAGTCTTAAACACTGAGCCCTAAGGTGACTGAGCATATGAGGAACTGATTTTTGATTAAAAAACCCCAGATGTTTTATGCAGTGAGAAGCATGGCCTGACTATAAATCCAAACAATTAAAAAAAAAAAAAAAAAAGTGGCAAACAAAGTGTTAACTTGTTTGTCCCAATACTTCCGAGTTAACCATACTTAAATTCTCATGTGCTAATGCCTTCTTCCAGGTCTGTGTATAGGAGGAAAACCAGGTTATTGCCTGGATGCCTCAACACCAGATTCTTTCTGAGCATCATAACCTAGACATAAATAATCAAAGTCCTATTTTACTGTCCCTACAGAACTCAACTTTCACTCAGCTGAAAGAGGCTTGTCTTAAGCTCTCTGGATTTCTTCAGCTGGGCTGGCTTAGACTGACTCCCACCTCCATTGTTTCCTTAGGCCAGAATGGAAATTCTTTGATCTCTTGTAAGAATAAAGACACTCATTTCCATCTTTTGGTACTTGCTGTATCAAGCTCAAATAAAAATCTCTGCCTTGGCAGGAAAAGCAAGTCTTCTAAGCAATAGTCAATTCCTGGAACAGCCTGAAAAGATGAAAGCACTTCTCTATGTATTCTGATAGAGGATGACTACTAAATCCCAGTTTTGCTACCGTGACTGGTGCAGTCCCTTCCAGCTTAACTTCTCTCTTTAAACTCAACTTTCTTACTCTTTTTAACAGGAACTTAGTATGCAGCTATCAGCTAGATACCTCTCAACTGAATAACATTATTTCAACATGAATACAGCACCCCTTTTGACACCTGATGGGATTTTCATTTTTTTTTTTTTTCTGACAAAAGGATGGGAACTGCAATTAAGTCTATACTAACCTACTTACTGCATTTCTGTCTCTGAAAGAGCTCTGACACTAAGAAAATAAATGCTATAAGCATAGAAGCAGAACAGGTGTAAATGAAGGGGAAGACTCGGATTTAATTATCACATTTAACTTATATACAAGCAAGAGATGCACAGTTGTAACTGTCACCATTGGCTTAGTACTTGGTTCTTTCCATTGAAAAAATAATATATAGTATATCTTCACTGTCCTTTAAAGTCTTTCATTTGGAAGATACTAACACTTTGCTCAGTAATTAAGTACAGCCACCATAAGAATGCAGCAGAAATAAAAATAATCTTTTTGTCTAGAAAAAAAACCCTAAAATTACCACATTTACAGAAAACTTGAGGTACTGAAGGAAATCACAACACATACGCCATTATTTAAAGTAGAACTTTCACATAAATGAGTGTTTGAGATGCTGGCTACTACCACGAGGTTTCAAACCTTGCAAACTAAACATCACCTGTCAGCTACTGCCATTATATGGAAGATTTGCAGGTGCTGGACTGTAGAATGTGCCTGGATTCTTGCTATGATGAGACACAGATGTTGGTAATTTCCCTCACCAGAAACACCTCTTCTTCCAGCAGAGGACAAGTCAAGAGGGAGAATAATGACATGAAATGATACCAGAAGAGAAATTGGAAAGATTCCTGTGTAGAAGACAATAGCTGTTAGTAGGAGCAATAAACCCCGAAGGCAATTAATTTCTATTTTCAACTGATTGGCACAGCTTCAAACACTAAACCTGTGGTGCCTGGGTGGACAAATATTTGTGCAAATAATTCTCTGCCTGCCTCTTCCTGAGCTGAATCCCAAGCTGCATTCATGGAAAAGAAAAGGCTCAGGGGGATCTCACCAATGTGTAGAAACATCTGATGGAGCCAGGAAAAGGCACGGTAAAGAAGGGGAAGTCAGACTCTTCTCACAGAATGGTTGGGGTTGGAAGGGATCTCTGGAGATCATGTAATCCTACTCACCTGTTAAAGCAGGTTCACCTAGAGCAGGTTACACAGGAATGTGTCCAGGCAGGTTTTGAATGTTTCCAGACAAGGAGACTCCACAACCTCTCTGTGCAGCCTTTTCCAGTGCTCTGGCACTCTCAAAGTAAAGCAGTTTCTCCTCATATTCAGATGGAACCTCCTGTGTTTCAGTTTGTGCCCATTGACCCTCATCCTATCATTGGGCATCACTGAAAAGAGTCTGGTCCCATCCTTTTGACACCCACCCTTGATATATTTATAAACATTGACGAGATCCCCTCTCAGCCTTTTCTTCTCCAGGCTGAACACACCCAGCTGTCTCAGTTTCTCCTCATAAGAAAGGTGCTTCAGACCCCTCATAATCTTTGCAGTTCTCCGCTGGACTCTCTCCAGTAATTCCTTGTTCTTCTTAAACTGGGGAGCCCCGAACGGGACACAGAACTCCAGATGCGGCCTCACCAGGGCAGAGTAGAGGGGGAGGACAACCTCCCTCTACCTGCTGGTCACACTTTTCCTAACACATCCTAGGATACCATCGGCCTTCTTGGCCACAAGGTCACATTGCTGACTCATGGTCAGCCTGTTGTCAACCAGAACTTCCAGGTCCCTCTCCACAATGCTGCTTTCCAGCAGGTCACCCCCAACCTGTACTGATGCCTGGGGTTATTCCTCCCCAGGTGCAGGACCCTACACTTGCCTTTGCTGAATTTCATTAGATTCCTCTCTGCCCAGCTCTCCAGCCTGTCCAGGTCTCACTGAATGGCAGCACAGCCTTCTGCTGTATCCATCACTCCTCTCAGTTTGGTATCATCAGCAAACTTGCTATCCCACATCATCCAGATCACTGATGAACAGATTGAACAACACTGGACCAAGTACTGACCCCTGGAGAGCCCCCCTAACTAGACGCCTCCAGCCAGACTCTGTGCCGCTGATCACAACCCTCTGAGCTCTGCCATCCAGCCAGTTCTCGATCAGTCTCTCAATCCTCTCAGTGGTATCCAACAATGGGGCACGACACAACGGGTGCAAATTGAAATACAGAAAACTCCATTTAAATCTAAGAAGTTTTACTTTAAGAATACTCAAATAATGGAAAGGGTTTGTAGGTTGTAGAGATACCTGATAGGACACAAGTCTGAGCAACCTGCTTTAGGTGACCATGTTTTAAGCAGGGAGATTGGACTAGATTATCTCCGTTGGTCCACTCCAATCTCAATAATAGTGTACTGAAAGCACAGGAAAAGAAACTCAGCTAAGAAAGGCCATTCCAAAACCCAGAAGAATTAATGGAACATTCTTATTTATGGGTTTAGTTTTTATGATTTTTCACCTTTTGTTAGTAAATGTAATTCTTCTACCTCTCCAATTTTATATACCATTCCCAATCTACCACAGAGCTGGTGGTTTTTTTTGGTTTGTTTTAAAATCAACACCATTTATAGTCCCATTACAGATACATGAAAAATTATTGAAAAAAATAACGCATTTATTTTTTTCATAACTATCTGTATGACTTACTAAGCACATTTTTAGAAATTCAAATACCAAATACATGCACTGCAGCTGGCACATACAAATGATATGCACAATTATAACACACAAAAGGTCATCCTCTTCAAGACAAAAATCAAAATGTGAAATCCCTCTCCAACTTTATTCCCCAATTTTGCCAATTTTAGTGGGAACATCCACCATTGGTAAGGAAAACTATTATTTTAAAATAATAGAAAGTCCTCTTCTCTATTCCTGTAAAGTGAAAGTGTCAGGCTGGTCCTTAACTTGAGCCAAAACTTCTGGAAGTCTTCCACCTGCAGCTATCCACTTAATAGAGCACCTTAAATTTTGGGTCTCACCCAGCAAATATGCATTACATATGAAGCTTGTTTAATTACCATATTCCTTTAAAATGCCCATTCCTTACTTTGTATCATATTACAATGCTAGATACTAGATTGATATGGAAACTGACGGCCCATATCTTGTATAGATATTAGAATATGGAAGCACAGTGAATTAATTCTAAAATGCATAATCATAGAATACACACTATGTAAAGATTAAATTATTATCTTCCATTTATTTGCACAATATTTTTTTTTCATCTCATCTGAATTTGTGGTCCTAATATCTGCTCTGTTTTGGAAGGAATATTTCCTCTATAGAGCTGCACCTATATTTGATGGGAACCTCTAACTCTGCTCTCCGATTGGTGACTAATACTGTTTCTGAAACACAAACTAGTGATTGAGACAGGACAATAACCCCACAAAGCTCCTCCCTTTCAAAACAGAGAAGTCATTAGGACCACAAATTCTGATTAAAAGTTTTGAAGAACTATATATGATATTTGTAACTTGAAATGTGATACAGTCTCTGCCTTGTGCTGTGCTTCAAGCCTGTTTCTGTCCAGGAATTCTTCACACTGGCTAGGGAAGTGCAAGAGATTCATACATAGAATGTGCTAAAAGGAGCAACAAAAACTCTAAACTAGCTTCTATTCTTAACTTTCTGGGACAGACTCAGATAGTAGTTGACAGGATCACCATATAAGAACTCGAATAGATGATCCCAGCTATACCTCTTTCTGAATGGAATACTGCATTTATGAAGAAAGTTATGCAAAACTGAAAATGCAAAGAACAGGTACAAAATCCTGTTGGCTCCCACAGCACATAAGCACTTGAAAATGTACGCAGTCTGCTCCATCTAGACATCGATAAAAACAAGCTGGAAGTATCCCTGAGCTAGTCCTCCTTCAGGCAAAATTCTCTCTATCATATGTCTTGGAAATGAAGATATTATCTCCTTATGTATTAGTTATACCAGAAACAATGCAATATTATTGGTCTCAAGGACTTTTATTTTTCTTTTAACAGCTGTTCAACACTGAATAAAGTATACCAATGCATAAGTGTAAGTATAAAAAGTCAGTGAGTATAAAAAAGTAATCCTTTAGATTTAACTGCAACAGTGAAGAAAGAACACAGGGAACAGTGGAAACTTATTTCTGAAGGACCTTGCTCCCATAGAACTGTACCAAAAATGCAGTTGCAATAAATCCAACAGTATCCAATTCTGTAGACAAAGTCCATGAACACAGTGTCTGAATGTCAATTTTATATCAGCACATAATTGAAATTCAGCTTTCATCATCACTGCTGCTCCATGCGTCTTCATATGCTGGATTTAAATGCTGTTGAGGCAGAGACTAAAGAAAATAAAAATTCTCTCAGTGGTTTGCTTAATTAAAAATACTAAAAATCAAATAAGGGCAATGCTAAAGACATTTCTTAAACTACTGTATGTGGACAAACTATTGTGTGTCTCACTGGTGCTGCATTTTTTTAACCATTTCTTTGGCCATTTCACTGATTACAGACAGGATAAATTATAAAAAGAAATAATACTTTAAATTAAATATAACAAAAAAAAATATCTGGAACACTGACTGGAAGTTTTATGAATGGCTGGTGTAACATGTAACAGATAGATATTACTATATATGTTTTGTATCACTGTTTTTAAACCATAATTTCCATAATTTCCGTAGCCCAGCATAACTGAGCACTGCCTCAAAAAGTAGTGGTGGCTTCTAACTGCATCCAACAACTATTTCTCACCTTAGCCCCCTAGGGTCAAGCTACAGGGTTTGTCACAGTTTTTGACTTGGGGTAAAATTGTTTTCTTGTTTACTTCTATCCCGAGTTCAGATTCTAGTCATTACAGCACTCGAACAGCTGTTCCAGCACATGGGAGGGAGCAGGAACTAGTGGGCTGTGGACAGCAGAATCCCTTCTTTCAGAGGCAGTGCTCATCTACAGCATTTGCAAAAAGCAGCTGTAGCTTAACAGATTTCGGAACAATGGTACATGTTACATACCTCCACGTCAGATTTAAAGGGGCAGTCCTAATCAGAGCTGGGCAAATAACCCTGTTGCTGTGGGTTTGTTTTTCAGACTAAGAAAAAGCCATTCACACATCAAAATTCTCAGTTACATTAAAAATATTAATTTCAGGTCAACTGAACACATTTTGGATTTAGATTATCTAATGTTTGAAACTACTTTTTTCTGCTTTGCTTAAGTGTAGGACAGTTTTGAAATAAGTTGTCATATAAAGGAAATGTTACAAAAATTTTATGTTTCTTATCATTTCCCCATCCAAAATGCAACTTTTCAGAAATTTTTAAAAGTGGAACTTTTGTATGCTATGAGCCAAAACATTAACATATCCTGATTTTTTAACATTAATACCATTTGGCAGATTCTGATTCTGTGAATGGTTTCATAGAATCATTTTGTTTGGAAGAGACCCACAGGATCATCAAGTCCAAGCATAACCTAACTCTAGCACAAACCCATGCTCCTAAGAACCTCATCTAAATGCCTTTCAAACACCTCCAGGGATGGTGACTCCACTACTTCCTGGGGCAGCCTTTTCCAATACCTGACAACCCTTTCCATGAAGAATTTTTTCCTAATATCCAATCTAAACCTCCCCTGACACAACTTCAGGCCATTTCCTCTTGTCCTATCACTTGTTACTTGGGAGAAGAGACCAACACCCTCCGTGCTACAACCTCCTTTCAGATACTTGTAGAGAGCGATAAGGTCTCCCCTCAGCCTCCTTTTCTCCAGGCTGAACAGCCTCAGTTCCCTCAGCTGCTCCTCACCAGCTTTGTTCCCCAGACCCCTCACCAGCTTTGTTCCCCTCTCAGTATTGGGGCCAGTTCTGTTTAATCTCTTTATCAAAGACCTGGATGAGGGGATTGAGTGCACCCTTAGTAAGTTTGCAGATGTCACCAAGTTGGGTGGGAGTGTTGATCTGCTGGAGGGTAGGAAGGCCATACAGAGGGATCTGGACCAGGTGGATCAATGGGCTGAGGCCCATTGTATGAGGTTTAACAAGGCCAAGTGCCGGGTCCTGCACTTGGGTCACAACAACCCCAGGCAGTGCTACAGGCTTGGGGAAGAGTGGCTGGAAAGCTGCCTGGCAGAGAGGGATCTGGGGGTGTTGATGGACAGCCAGCTGAACATGAGCCAGCAGTGTGCCCAGGTTAAAGTCTATAATTTTTCCCCCTCAAGCTGTTCACTTTTTTTTTTTTTTTTTTTTTTTACTCAGCTCTAATACCAAGAAAAAAGAAAGTACTCTCTTGGAAAACAGTGTTACATATGATCTTCCCTGTAACAGCCTGAATGTTTTGCCTCAGACACTAAAATAAGGTTGTTTAAAATAGTCTTTATTATATTTCTGCATCAAAAATATTCGCATATGAAATGTGGCATCCCTAATCTTACTGTTTAATACACAGTATATTTTAAACAATTTAAAATACAATCTTTGGTACCCTTCCAACTCTAAAATAGCATAAACTACAGAAAACAGTCCAGAAATTAAGGGAACTGAAGTAAAAGTTTAAAGACTGATAGCCAAATGACAATTTTAATTGAGAAGCTACAAGTCTGCAAAAGATTTTACAAGACTGAGAGAAAATGTCCTCTTGAAACCCCACAACAATCAAAAGATTGCACAGAAAAAATAGATTATTCTCCTTTTAATTAGGAAGTTACAAATTTTGATGGTGAAACACATACTTAATATTTAATTTTCATACCACTCCCCCAAGCATAACAGCCATAAAAAGTATAGTTCGAACTCCTAAGTTCATTACCTTTTCAGAAATGTCATCAGGAACTGACTCTCGAAGAGATGGTATCCATGCAAGGATATTGCAGTCTTTGCTACCACTATAAAGTTCCTTTAAAACAGCAAGCAAAAATTACTTTTACATAAATTTCCTGAATACGGTGTTGGAAAAAACCCTGTATTAAATATTTATTTTAAAATGAAGAGAAATATACAATTTCTAATTTGTACTATAATCTTGATAATCAGTATTTTAAATGACATGCCAAAACAAAATAAGTAAGTTTTTATATTTTTCCCAGACTGCTCACCAAAACAGCACTACCCACATTTAAATGAACTTTATTGCTTAAATAAGCTTTTCTTCTCCTGTCTCATGTCTCCCAAAAAGACAAGTATTTTAACAGTTAGGAAGCTTAAGAAATTAATTATGTTCAAGGGAGAGGAAAAAAAGGGAAAAAAGAAAATGAAAAATATTTTATTTTAACTAAAATATATGAATCAACTCAAAAGCACCTAGTAATACATGTTAGAAGAGTGCATAAGTATGGAGCAAAGACATACTAGGTAAATGTAGTTTCGGTATGCCTAGAGAGGGAAAAGAACAAATAAAGAACAATTTGAAGCCTGTACCCTGTCGGGAAGGCGGAGATCAGAAAGACCTATTTGTTATTTTTAATAAAAATACCTCTGTTTATTATGGTAATGACTAAGGACTGAGATCCCATTGTGCAAGGCACCCTGCAAACCACATGGAAGCAAACAGTCTCTACACCAAATAGCTAACAGTCAACTACAGCTTAGTTTTCTTAGTTCTTTAATAAAGGAAACACAGACTTCTCTGTCACTTTAAACTAAGGAAATTTTAGTAGTAAGAAACACTGCACCATCTTTGCAGTAAATTTTGCACTAATGCTTCTATTTTCCAAAGTCCCACTTACATGAACATGCATGAAAATACTTTCATATGCCTTCAATCTTGAATCATACTTCTGCATATTATATGCCATGTCTCACAACACTTGAGTTTTGCTCTGTGTTTAAACTTCTTGAGTGAAACACAAAGTATTTTTCTGTATTCAGGCTGACAGTATGAAAACCTTGCTTTAAGTATGTTGGCTTTTACACTAAACTAGCAACTGTGCACATTACTAATATGCTGATTTAACATAAGCTAAATAAATTATTACAGTTCTGTCTTAGCAGAAAGTGTCCTATATTATGTATATTTAATTCTAGAACTGCATGAGTTATGCTGACAGTGTAGGAACTTAAAGCCTAATCCCTATAAATACCCATTTATGTGGGTAATCTTATTCAACAGACTTGGCACACTTTTGTAGAACTGGTCCCATGCATGAAGTTATTCACGCATAAAACACACACAAGATTAGAGTTCGTAACTTTATGAGAGAGGAAACACCCTTCTTATTTTGCTTAAAAGAAGACAGGTCAAAGATACACCAAGGTATATGTCCCACTTCATCCTGCCAGCAGTACTCTACTCAGGCCTCCTGCCTGTGACAGGATAAAGACTATCACTAAGACTTTAAAACTTCCCATGTTTGGCAAAGAGTGGCTGGAAAGCTGCCTGGCAGAAAAGGACCTGAGGGTGTTGGTCAATAGGTGGCTGAACATGAGCCATCAGTGTGCCCAGGTGGCCAGAAATGCCAACAGCATCCTGGCTTGTATCAGGAATAGTGAGGCCAGCAGGACCAGGGAAGTGACCGACCCCTGTGCTCGGCACTGGTGAGGCCACACCTCAAATCCTGTGTTGTTTTGGGCCCCTCGTCATAAGAAAGACATTCAGGTGCTGGAGAGAGTGCAGAGGAGGGCAAAAAAACTGGTGAAGGGTCTGGAGCCCAAGTCTGATGAGAAGCGGCTAGAGGGAACTGGGGCTGTTCAGCCTGGAGAAAAGGAGGCTGAGGGGAGACCTTATCACTCTCTACAACTACCTGAAAGGAGGTTGTAGCATAGAGGATGTTGGTCTCTTCTCCCAAATAACAAGAGATAGGACAAGTGGAAAGGCCTGAAGTTGTGCCAGGGCACGTTTAGATTGGATATTAGGAAAAAAATATTCACAGAAAGAGTTGTCAAGCATTGGAACAGGCTGCCCAGGGAAGCGTTTTGAGTCATCATCCCTGAAGGTGTTTAGAAGATGTGTACATGTGCTGCTTATGGACATGGTTTAGTGGTAGACTTGGTAGTGCTAGGTCACTGGTTGGACTTGATGATCTTAAAGGTCTTTTTCAACCTAAATGATTCTATGATTGTGTTAAAATCTGTCCTTGTGAGCAATGTTATGGTGACATCAGTATACTTCCACTTAATCTTCATTATCACTTGTCTCACTTTCTGATCCTGGCATTGCGAGATCTTCAGTTCATATCCACTGCATTGAGTAATACTTACAATTAATTATTACAATCTGAAATGGTGACTCATATCTTAAGTTAGTCAAGGGAAGAGCCAGTGTGCTCCATGACTGTTTATGTGACAGTATAGGACATACACATATACTGTACTACAAACATACTCCATGCATGTTTATGGTAAAATATATATGGAAATATTATGCTTTAAGACTCTGAGGACAGATTGCAAATAGAACCTAATTTAACTTTCAGTTATCTTTACTCACTAGCCTGCCACTGGATTTGCCAAATACCTTTGCAAATGTCACTGTCATTTCTTGAACAATAGAAGTAGGCATAATTTAAAGCAAAATTGTTTCCTGATGCATACCTAATATTTTATTACATGTTATTCGTGCATGGTGCTTTACTTCATTTCTTTTTCTGAAAGAGAAGTGTAGTTCTCATTTGTTTACTTAAATTATTCTAAGCAGCTAATATGGCACAATGGTATCTAGCATATTAAATCCAACAGTAAATATAATCTAAGACATTGCACAGTGAAGATTTCCTCTTCCACGCCACCCTTGAAATCACTGACCTCCTATTAAATCAATGGCTCTTAAAAAAGGACCAAATTCTGCAGTTCTTACTACTCATGCAGACTAACATCTTATTACTAAGTTTATATATAAATAATGGATACATAATATAGTGGATTTTTTGGGTCTAGTCTCTGGACCTCAAAAGGCGTATATACACAAATTAATGAAATCTCACACCACTCTGTGGAGACAGCTCCACAAAATATCTCAAACACAAAAGGTACTCCACACAAACCTGCTCATTAATTTGGACCTCATAAGGACAGACAAAGACTAATATAATTGGATTGCAAATAGCTAGTTGCTTGGGTATCAGTAATCATATTTGACTACATGGTTCTGAGCAAACAGAAGACACTTCTCACCTCAAATATTAATACATAACTGGTACAAAGCTAAAGTTCCTTTTAGACCTTATTTCAGTTATGAGGTGAAACAAAGACAGTGATTAAAACACAGTTAATGAACAGAAAGAATGTGAAGGACTGGCAGCAACCAAAATCAATCAGAAGTTTCAAACATAGAAAAAAATAGTAGGAAATTCTAATGACCAGATTTGGGGATGGGTAGGACAGAAATCACTCAGCAGGGTTAAAGACAGCAGAAAGTTTAGAAGACTGTTAATACGAAGAAAACTCTTAACAACAGAGACTCACTACTAGACGGAAATGGTATAAACTGTGAAGAAAAGATGTAGACCTTGTTTCATATGAAGATAGTGTACTAATTTCAAATGTCCTAATAGGTAAGAAAAACGTTAGAAAGCCATCTGCTACACATTTCACCAGTAGATGCATAACTACACATCAGAGAGACTTAAAAGAGTTGTCTAAGAAAACTTCTGGCTTGCTTGAGTTAGTTATGTTTTAATACATATTGATATACTACGAAGCTGAAAGTGAGCTAATATGCCATTCGGGTAAAGAAAAAAAAAAAGAAAAAAGTGGAATGATACAGATTCAAACGAACTAACTGATGAGGGAAACAAGGTGATTAAATGATTCAGGTACTGTAGAGTCAAGATATAGGAATACAAAAAAATGTCAACACAGTTTGCAACAAAGCATGTTTGGCAAGTGAAACTGATTTTATTTACAACTAGTAACTGAAAATACAAAGGCATGGCTCTGAATAACTTTTTAACATATGGATTTAAGATTGCTTGCAAGAGTAAAATAAAACAGATTTTACAGATAACTGAATTCTCAGAAAAGGAGTTTTAACTGGGAAATCATCACTTCTATTGGTAATATATGAAGACTAATGAATGTACTTCATTGTTTCAAGCCAGAAGGTGCAATTTGGAAGTACAGGTATGACTACAGTCAAAATAACACTACCACTACCTTTGGTTTTGACACACTAACTATAGTAATTTTATTCCAGACTAACAATTTAATACAAATAAATGCAGAACATTTAAAGAAAAAGACAATCCAGTCACACTTCTAGAATACAGAGCTGAACTGTGGAAGAGGATGATTCTGGAAGAGAATCAGAAATTGCAACAGATAAACAAATGAAGTTGTTGCCAACATAAACCTATAGCTACAGTGACTGATGCAGGTATTGTGTGCATGCTCACACAAGTGATCCTTTTCTAAGGATCTTAAAAGCCAAGATAGAGACATTATAAAGAGGTCTGCATTTCCAGGGCTGGAAAACATGTTTTACAACGAGATGTAATGAGACTCGCCTCTTCAGCTTTTCAAAAAGAACACCAAAGATGACTTAATATAAACACACTAGTATTTTTGTTTGGAAACTACTCTTAAAAACACCAAGAGCTTTTTAAGCTAGTGAAGAATAGTTCAGAAAAGATGTGCCTTAGCTATAATGTGAATATTCCACCTTTCAGTGGATCTCGTATCTCACTGCCTATTCATGCCATAACTGCTTTCCAGGTCTAGCAAGGCATATTAGCTTGGGCTCTAATTGCCTCATCCCTGATGTGTCCAAAATTTCAGTGAAGTCCATCTCAGTGACAGGGAAACATTGTTTCAGACAAAGTTACTGAACTCAAAGCAAGAGCTACCAGATTAACTTCTATGATGTATTGTATAAGAGGTCATGAAAGATATCCACATGCCCCTTTTGCCTCAAATACTTCTCCCTGAAATTTCAGAAACAAAAGATGAGAAAGGGTGAGCTGGAACATGAAGTACAACCCTCAACACCTGAGGGCAACTCTGTTATATCTTTAAAATCCACACTAACATCCACTCTGCTCTTACCACACCACAAGCTGTAAGAACAATCTGTTGTAACGTATCTCATAACAAATTAAGCTTTGTTATCCTTAAGTCCTTTATTGCAAGAGAAATATATACCATAGGGGGAGAGGAAAAGAATAAAAAAAGCAGAGGAAAAGTAAAAAAGACTGTCAACATCCTGAGTCCGTGTAACGCTATGGTATTTCTTAGGTGAAATGTTCTCAGATTAATTTTAAGAAGCTCATTATGTTCTCAGCCCCTCATCTAAATTGTTCATACATCCAGCGATTGCTTTAACTACAGGCATTTGAGCAAGATCACCTTAGCAAAGTACTTGAGGGTTTCTCAGTACTGATAGAAATACTAATGCACTTCACCTAAATGCACTTCACATTCTTTCTTACTGTGATTAGTCTTAGGTATCTCAGAGAAAGACAAATGCCTCCTCTTCAGTCTTACAGAAAACAAAAGCCTTAATGCATAAAATTTATTAATGACAATATAAACCAAAAAATTACTGTAGGTATATTGAAAGGTTACCTATGTAAGATGAAACGAATAGTCGAAGGCACCCAATACAGAAAGGGCCATCCCAAGAATGTGAGCAAAATTATCTTGCTTGACACACAGGCCACAAAATTCCGTCTTACATCAAGACCTTTGATTAAAGCACATTCCTGAAAAGTTAAAACTTTTTGTGCAAACAGTTTGGCAATCTGCATAAATATTCCAGGTTGTCTGGAATATTGTTTGTACATTACTTACCTGAAAATTAGGTTGAAATACACAGCAGTAGACAGTACTATAATGACCTCGAAGCATAGTGATCAGTTCTCCTGTGAAAACTGTATAAACAGCAATGGTGCTACCATACGGTACAAAGGCAAACTCTGGATTACAGCCACAGGAGATGGTGAATTTGAGTCCTTTTCTACTTTCATTACAGACTTTCCCATAATTGACCTGTAAAATGAAGGATTATGCAGTTAGCTATTAACTAAAACTACAGGAAATAATTTTATACAAAAAGACCAATTTCATTTCTTCTTTAATACCTAGTAAAATTAATTTTAAGCTTCCCAATGTGAATAGAACTTCTGAGATTTCCAGTTAGAGTTGCCTATCAAGAGAATAATTTTTCTGTTCATTTAAGTTCACTCTCCTTAATATCAACTTTAAGAAAGGGAAAGAAAGACATGCCTAGAAATCAACAGTTCCACACAGGAATAGAATTTGCACAGGCTATTCCATGCCAGATTTACAGCAAGCACCTAAATTATCACTGAAATCAGAACTTACTCAGGAATTATCACCTTAAACATTTTCCTAGACGATCCACAGAATAATTTTCTCTCAAGCGTTACAAATATTAAAAGAACTCCTTATGCACAACAGTATATAGCTATAAATCATAGAATCGTTCAGGCTGGAAGGGACCTTCAAAGGACATCTAGTCCAACCTGGCTGCAATGAGCAGGGACATCTTCAACTAGATCAGGTTGCTCAGAGCCCCGTCCAGCCTTGTCTTGAATGTCTCCAGGGATGTGGCATCTACAATCTCTCTGGGCAACCTGTGCCGGTGTTTCACCACCCTCATTGTAAAAAAATTCTTCCTTATGTCTAGTCTAAATCTACCCTCTTTTAGTTTAAAATGGTTAGCCTTTGTCACATTGCAACAGACTCTACTAAAAAGTCTGACCCCATTTTTTTCATAGGCCCCTTTTAAGTACTGAACGGCTGCAGTAAGGTCTCCCCAGAGCCTTCTCCAGGCTGAAAAACCCCAACTCTCTCATCCTGTCCTCACAGGAGAGCTGTTCCATCCCTCTGATCATTTTCATGGCCTCCTCTGGGCCCTCTCCAACAGGTCCATGTCTTTCCTGTACTGAGAGCTCCAGAGTTGGACACAGTACTCCAGGTGGGGTATCACCAGAGTGGAGCAGAGGGGCAGAATCACCTTCCTCGACCTGCTGGCCACACTCCTTTTGATGCAGCCCAAGATACGACTGGCTTTCTGGGCTGCAAGCTTACATCGCCAGCTCATGTCCAGCTTTCAATCCACCAGTGTCCCCAAGTCCTTCTCCACAGGGCTGCTCTCAGTCCCTTCATCCCCCAGCCTGTATTGATACTGGGAGTTGCCCTGGCCCAGGTGTAGGATTTGGCACTTCACCTTGTTGAACCTCTTGAGTTCGAAGTTTGAGGCAAATATAAGCATCAGCCAGCATAAGCCTGGCAAGGAAGAAGACTACTTGTTGCTCTATTTTTGATGTTTCATAACAAAGAGCACTTATGTAAGAAAAGTACAATATAAAGTAGAAAATCTCTCTCAGTCATCATCAAAATGTATACAAAGAGTTTGATTAGCATACAAGTAGGTTGATATTTTTCATATTGAGAGGATATTTTCCTGAGATGTGGAGTTCATGTAATGTCCTTTGTGGATACGCTGCTCATTTCGTAAAGACGGTGTTTGTAAACATTGACTGTTTTAAGTCTTCTTAATGCTAGTTGTTTTAAGAAGCATATTACTCTGCTGATAAAGAGCAATTAAACTCCTTTCCAGAGTACGTGAGCTGTAACAGCAACAATTACCAAGCCACAACACTACTCATAACAAAGGCATGTACAATGAAAAGGAAGAGTGGAAGCTTGGAAAATTATATGGATATACTCCATAAAAATGTTCCTGCTTGATAGAGGAGCAACGAAAAGGAAAGGATGCTGCCAAACAAGAACTAAATAAAGGTCTTAAAAGCTGACTTTGTCCTTTAAGCACACAGACAAACAGAAAACTGGCTTCCCCCTGTTTGATTCTTCTTATATTCAGTGAATCTGGACTTTCTATTCCTCTTTGTGATATATGTGTACAACTCCAACATTCATTTCTCTTACTAACGGAAACAATCCACTAGGCCCCAAATTCGGCTCATTGCTCAAAAAGATTCACATGCATAGCTTAGTTCCTATACCTTTGGAGAGCCATAGAAAAAAAATGATGGAGATCAAAAGGACTGGCCAGTTGGGGAAATAAACAGACTATGGTGTGAACTTGTATTACCTGTACATGCATTTGTCTGCTGGTGCCTTAAAATTACTTTAAGCAATATCTCTGGGCACTGTGTGAAAATATAGTACTCTGGACAGTATAATTCTGGACTTGAAAAAGCAAGGCAGGATCAAGCTATTCCACATCAAATACAAAAAATTGTAAAAAAGCCTATGAAACAAGTCAATGAACTAACAGGCACAGAAAAACAAAAAACAGTGATCCAGCTGGTGGTAGTACAGTGAACAAACTGTATTATCTACTTTGGTGATGGTGATATGAAGACAGAAAGATGTCTGTATGTAAGTGCTGAGAACAAGCTGGCAAATATGGGTAGTGTGGACACAGAAAAGTCTGTTCATTTAAATGTCTACAAGAAATTGGTTTTGCTGTGTTTTGAAACTAAGCAGCAGAAGTAAAATTCTCCTAAAGTAGACTAAAATTTCTTCCTTTCCTGATAGCAATGACAGACCATAATCACCACTGTTTAAATTTTCATGGAAACTGACTTACTTAGTATGTCCCTCTTTCAAAAACAACATAGGAAACAATCTCCTTTACTGAACAGAAAATTAAGAACCTCCAGCAAAAAAAAAAAAAAGGCATAGAAAGGACTGGAGCAGCAGTAGAGATTTAATTCCCTCATTCGCCCCCACCACCACAATTTGGTCGCAAGGTAAATGTAGGGGGATTGATATATTTTTTAACACTGTTATACAACTCCACAAGAGAGACTCCACAAAAACACAAAGAAAGTTGTAAGAAAGCCAGGAAGTCCATCAGCGAAACTCTCAGGTATGGAAAACTGCTCTGTGGACAGCACAGAGACAATTAATAGTTTAAAAAAAAAAAATCTACCAGAAGTCACTGCATATTAAGGTTTTCATTACTGTCTGCAGTGTTTTCAGCTATGGTCACAAATTAATGAATTTAAAGTCACCATATTCAATCTTTAACTAGATATAGGCTACTTCATACTGTCCCTTATAATAAGTAGAAATAAGAAGAAAAATCTGTAAAAAAAATGCTCACAAATTCTTAAACGATGAGATGAAGCAGCTATATCCTTTATAAAAATGAATAAATATGGAAAGTCGTAATGACAATTGCACAAATTATAAATCTCCTAAAAGTAAGCACAAGTAAAAACATAACCAAAGATCCCCAAGAACTTACTAACGTGTTTTCTCCAGTGGAGCTGTTCCAGAGTCGCATCCGATCATCTGTGCCAATGGTCAACAGATGAAGTCCATCATGTGTGTAGCATAAACCATTAACTCTCCCATTGTGAGCAGTGTTTGCTGTCAGGAAAAAGAGCTGTTTCAGATTTCTACAGAAGATTTACTGTTTTGTATACATATTTTTATTTCAATGTATAGCACTGAAAGTGCTGCTTAAATGGTAACATATCAGTAAATTAATTATTTAACTCTCAGTTTATAAAAGCATCAGGCTGGCAACTGGTCACCAGCGCTGTTCCTCAGGGCTCAATTCTAGGGCCAGTCCTGTTCAATATATTTACCAATGATCTAGATGCAGGAGTTGAATGCACCATTAGCAAGTTTGCTGATGATACCAAACTGGGAGGTACTGTTGACCCTCTTGAGGGATAAGATGGGACAGATGGGAGCACCAGGCAATGATTAGTGGGATAAAATTTAACAAGTTGTGTTCCTCAGGGGTAGATATTGGGACTGGCACTGTTTAGTATCTTTGTTGAAGACATGGACAGTGGGATTGAGTGCACTCTCAGCAAGTCTACTGATGACAACAAGCTGAGTTGTTGACATGCCTGAGGGATGGGATGCCATCCAGAGGGACCCGGACAATTTCAAAAGGTGGGCCCATGTGAACCTCAGGAGTTCAACAAGGCCAAGTGCAAGGTTCTGCACCTGGCTCAGGGCAATTCAAAGCATAAATACAGGCTGGCTAGGGAATGGGCTGAGAGCAGCCCTGAGGAGAAGGACTCAGGCGTGTTGGTTGATGAGAAGCTCAATGCGAACTGGCATGTTGACATCACTAGAAAACTTCCTAGCCTGGTATTGCCCTCGGACTACTACTCATTACTGGTCTTCCAAGTGGGTGGTGATGAAGCTGCAACCCGTAGTCCAAGGGCAATCAAAAGAGACTTCAGGGCTTTGGGATGGTTGGTAAGAGAATTGGGAGCACATGTTATTTTCTCTTCTCTTCTTCCAGTTGTGGACAGTGACATTAGAAGAAACAGATGGATGCAGTAGATTAATACATGGCTCTGCGGCTCGTGTCACTGCCACAATTTGGGGTATTTTTGATAATAGAATGGCCTACACAGCACCAGCTTTGCTGGTGTTGGATGGGACTCACCTTTCTCAAACAGGAAGAGGGTCTTTGCTCAAGAGCTAGTGGGGCTCATTGACAAGGCCTTAAACTACACATGATGGGGGAGGAGGGACGATACCAGGCTTGCCCATGACAACCTGTAGGACAAGATGTGAGGACAGGGGGATGGGGTGCTAGCAAGTACCCTCAGCTGGTGGCTCTGAGACATGCTGGCCACACTGAAACACACTTGAAGTCTTACGCTCCTGAGATAATACAAGCCAACAGGAAACCAGCAGCAAAATACTTCAAAATAATTGAGATGTTCCTTTGAGAACGAGATACAGCCAACAGCCCAGCTGAAGTGCCTCTACACCAATGCATGCAGCATGGGCAACAAACAGGAGGACTTGGAAGCCACACTGTGGCTAGAAAGCTATGACCTCATGGCCATTGCTGAAACTTGGTGGGACAGATGCCACGACTGGAGTGCAGTGATTGATGACTACAGGCTATTCAAAAGGGACAAGCAGCCCAATTGGGGGAGGATATTGATGAAGCCTTCTTACTCCAGCTACAGGAGGCATCGCGCTTGGAGGCTCTTACCCTCCTGGGGGACTTCACCCACCCTGACATGTGCTGGAAAAGTGGCACGGCAAGCTGTAGGCCATCCAGGAGACTCCTGGAATGCACTGAAGATAACTTCTAGGCCAGGTAAGAGACAGCCCTACCAGGGGGAATGTGACACTGCACCTGATGGTCACCAGTGCAAGTGAGCTCATCAGTGATGCCAAGACTGGAGGCAGCCTGGGCTGCAGTAATCACGCTCTTGTGGAGTTCACAGTCCTGAGGGATGTGGGACGGGCAAGGAATAAAGTCAGGACCCTGAATTTTAGGAAAGTGAACTTCCAGCTCTTTAAGGAGATTGTGAACAGGATCCCCTGGGAAACTGCCCTCAAGGACATGGGAGCAGAACAGAGCTGGCAGAGCTTGAAGGGCACGTGCAAGAGCTCTCAATCCCCAAGTGTAAGAAATCAGGTAAGGAGGACAAAAGGCTGAGTCGAGACCTGCTGGACAAACTAAAGGGCAAGAAGGAAACACACAGGCAGTGACAGCAGGGACATGGATCCTGGGAAGAGCACAGGGACACTGCCCGGTTGTGCAGAGATGGCGTCAGGAAGGCCAAGGCGCTGCTGGAGCTGAACTTGGCAAGGGACGCAAAGAGTAACAAGAAGGGCTTCTACAGGTATGTCAGCCAGAAAAAGAAGGTCAGAGGTAGTGTAGCCCCCCTGATGAGCAAGACTGCTGAACTGGTAACAACGGATGAGGAGAAGGCTGAGGTACTCAGCAACTTCTTTGCCTCAGTCTTCATGGACAAGCTGTCTTCCCACACCTCTCAAGTGGATGAACTGCAAGAGGGGACTGCGGGAGCAAAGTCCCTCTCACGTTAGTGAGGATCAGGTCTGTGACCACTTGTGGAGCCTGAACATACATAAGTCTATGGGATCTGATGACATATATCCCAGGGTCCTGAGGGAATTGGCTGATGTAGTTGCCAAGTCACTCTCTGTGATATTTGAGAAATCATGACTGGAAAAAGGGAAACACTGCACCTGTTTTTGAAAAGGGTAGAAAGGAGGATCCCAGGAACTACCAAATTGTCAGCCTCACCTCTGTGAGGAGAGATTATTAGGGGACTGCAGCATCTTTCTTATGGGGAAAGAGCTGCTCAGCCTGGAGAAGAGAAGACTGAGAGGGGACCTTATTTATGTTTACAAATACCTCAAGGATGGGTGTCAAGAGGATGGGACCAGACTCTTCTCAGTGGTGCCCAATGACAGGATGAGGGTCAGTGGGCACAGACTGAAGCGTAGGAGGTTCCGTCTGAATATGAGGAGAAGCTTCTTTACTTTGAGGTAATAGGCTGCCCAGAGAGGCTGTGGAGTCTCCTTCTCTGGAGACATTTAAAACCCACCTGGACACATTCCTCTGCGATCTGCTCTAGGTGAACCTACTTCAGTAGGTGGGTTGGACTAGATGATCTCCAGAGGTCCCTTCCAACACTAACCATTCTGTGATTCTGTGCCTGAAAAGATCATGGAACAGATCCTGCTAGAAGCTATGCTAAGGCACATGGAGGACAGGAGGTGCTTCAAGACAGCCAGCATGGTTTCACCAAGGGCAAGTCCTGCCTGACTTACCGAGTGGCCTTCTACGATGGAGCAACTACATCAGTGAACAAAGGAAAGGCTAGGGATGTCGTGTATCTGGACTTCAGTAAAGCCTTTGACATAGTCTGCAACAACATCCTTCTATCTAAATTGGAGAGATATGGATTTGATGAGTGGACTGTTCAGCGGACGAGGAACTGGCTGGATGGTCACACCCAGAGAGTAGTGGTCAATGACCCAATATCTGGATGGACACTGGTAACAAGTGGTGTCCCTCAGGGGTCCGTATTGGGACCAGCACTATCTTCATCAATGATACAAACATTGGGATCGAGTGCACCTTCAGCAAGTTCATGAATGACACCAAGCTGAGTGGTGCAGCTGACGCACCTCAGGGATGGGATGCCATCCAGAAGGACCTTGACAAGCTCAAGAAGTAGGGCCATGTGAACCTTACCAGGTTCAACAAGGCCAAGTGCAATGTCCTGCACCTGGGCTGGGGCAACCCCCAGTATCAATACAGGCTGGGGGATGAAGGGATTGAGAGCAGCCCTGTGGAGAAGGACTTGGGGGCACTGGTGGATGAAAAGCTGGACATGAGCTGGCGATGTAAGCTTGCAGCCCAGAAAGCCAGTCGTATCTTGGGCTGCATCAAAAGCAGCATGGCCAGCAGGTCAAGGGAGGTGATTCTGCCCCTCTACTCTGCTCTGGTGAGACCCCACCTGTAATTCTGTGTCCAGCTCTGAAGCCCTCAGTACAGGAAAGACATGGACCTGTTGGAGAGGGCTCAGAGGAGGCCACGAAAATGACCAGAGGGCTGTGACACCTCTCCTGTGAGGGCAGGCTGAGCAAGTTAGGGCTGTTCAGCCTGGAGAAAAGAAGGTTCTAGGGAGACCTTATTGTGGCCTTTCAGTACTTAAAAAGAGCCTGTAACAAAGATGGAGACAGACCTTGTAACAGGGCCTCTTACGAGAGGACAAGGTAAAATGGTTTTAAACTAAAAGAGGGGAGATTCAGGCTAGATATGAGGAAAAAATTTTTTACAATGAGGGTGGTGAGACACTGGAACAGGTAGCCCAGACAGGTAGTAGATGCCCCATCCCTGGAGACATTCCAGGCCAGGCTGGACAGGGCTCTGAGCAGCTCTATCTAGTTGAAGATGTCCCTGCTTACTGCAAGGGGGTTGGACTGGATGTGCTTTGAAGCTCCCTTCCAACCCACACTGTTCTATGATTCTACAATTAAAACAGATACGTACTGCTACTTCACATCTGCTAACTGTACATTTTGGAAAATTAGTTTGTCTTTAGAGAGATTTGCATGTATTTTTCCACATGCAATTTCAGTTGCACGTAACAGGTCAGTCTGACACATATGTAGCTTCAATCACTATGAATTATGATATGCAAATCCTTTTGTTCAGAGACATGAGACACGGTTTCCAACTTGTGACTGAATTTCAAATAATATATATTCCTACCTCAGAGCAGTAAATGTTCAATTATTTTTGACCCAGAATTGACCAAAATTCATGAACCATAATTTAAAGTTCAGAAGCTTCCCTTTAAATTATTATTTTGTTGTTGTTGTTATTGTTGTTGTTGTCTTTTTTGTGGGTGTTTTTTTTTTTTTTGGTATGGAAATGTGACCTGGGGATACATTAAAATGTTAATGTTTTCACTAATAACAACTGATACAAGGCACCATTAATGCATTCAACTGTAGTGAAATATATGTGTAATTTAGCTTCCTGTGAAATTAAATATAATCATAAACTTATACTCTATTGTATACTTTATGCAGTAAAAGGAATATAATTGATTTTATGGCACCACGTACGTGAAAATATTCTAGAGGCTTGAATTGGAAGCATGACTAATTTAAACAGGCAAACAAATGCGCTTTTGTGGGTTTTGTTTGTGTTGCCTTTGTTTTTAAAGGAGGGTAGTTAACTACCGGAATAGCTTATGAAGATATTGCTTTTTATACAAAGGCTAATCTACATTTTTTGGGGAAAACATTTAGAACAGATAAAACGCTGTTGCCAAGGAGATCTCTATAAATGAGATCCCGAACCACAAACACTGTCTCTACAACAGAAATAACTGAATAAATTCAATGGCCTGTGTTATGCAGTAGGTAACAACTGGATTATCGCTACTCTCCTTGCCCATGTTATTAATAGTATTCAAAGCATTCATGAAATATAAGAATGCTTCTGGTTATGTATGGATTACCAACAGTTATATTCTGTATTACCTGCCTCAGAAGATGCTTTGGACTTTTCTCCATTGTGCTGATCAAGCGTAGTCAGACATCCAGATGCTCTCCTCACATCCCATAATTTTACTCTGTTGTCAGCACTAAGAAAAACAGATTTGCATGCATTAGGGAAATTGTGTGCACCACGGTTCAATAACTGTCTTTAGCCAACCCTCTGGGAACTCACCCTGGTCCAGCCACTATTCAGAACTACTCATCATGCAGTCACATTCAAGACAATAGAATTTCACGAAAAGATTTTTAAGACAGACTTCAGACATTCATTTACATGAATTAATAAATATAACTGGTAGACTGCAGGCACATGAGTGAATCTTTGTCTACAATAAAATACACTTGCCTCTTTTACTACAACATAACACTCTTGCATACATACACAGACTAGAAATAAACTTGCTAGTTCTTCTGTTGATTAAACCGTAGCTACAGAGTCCAGCATTGCCTAATGGTTGTCTGGGAACTTGGGCTCTTGCTATCGCAGATCTACAGGATGACTGGTACACAAATTGGCTACGTACACATAAGCTGGATAGGTCTACACGCTCAGTTGTCATACAGTGCTATGGCAGAAACATGGAGAGCTTGCTTCTTCTGTGGGAGCTCACTGGCTTTGCCTACATTACTGGGGTGGCACAAGGAGGGAAAGACGAAGGTTCAGGCTGCTGTCATTCATTCTGGTTCCCAGGCTGCATGCTCATGCTTTACTCACACTGTGCCTTTGCCAGCAACAAAAGCAATGGTAACTGTTGGTACTAGGCACATGCTGCACACGCTTAGAAGTCAACATCACAGGCAGCGCATTTTGTATAGCACCTTGATATGCAGCTTGATTTGAGCATTCCAGTAGTATATTTCTGTGTGCACCACAAGACTCTCAGGACTGGCAGGAAAATTCATAGAAAAGACCACTTCCCATGCACTAAGTCACCAGTGTAGATGTATTTAGCGACACTATTTAGATAGCTCCCAGCAACTCAACTGTCCTTTCAAGGAAAACAAAACAAACCAATAAACAAAAAAATCCAATGAAAACAAAACCAAACCCCTCCAAAAAACCTCCCAAAAATAAATCACTTTTCACCCCAGCTAAACAAAACCAACTCTATCTCTTTGTTCTACAGCTGGAACATATACTCAAACTGCTTCTTAGAAAAGCAGTCTTCTAACTGAAATACTACATGCTTTTTCCTGTGTGTTTTCAAGTTAGATTAGTGCATTAATATCAGAAATATAGATAGTATACATATACCAACTGATCAAAGCAAAGCCAACTGTTATTCCTTATGTCCTGGTTTTGTTAAAAACAAGACCAGTTTCTCTTTAAGAGAATTTTCCTTTCAGCTAAGTTATTCTAGGTAACTGCACTTTTCTGAGTTTGGCTGCTTGTTTTTGCAGACAGCAGCTGATAACACAGCAATGGTACGCAAAATATTGAAAAAAATGCACGTCCCATAAGTGAGAGGGGCGTATTTGCAAGTAGGCGAACAGAACAGGTGACCAAAATTGATTAAGTATTCCATCCCATCCACATCATACACCCTATAAAGGTGGGACATCACGAGGGTCTTGCTCTCTTTGACTATGGCCGGCATCTGAAGAGGACCCTGCCTGTTGTGCCTGCGATCTGAGATCTGGTTCCAGACCTTGTATCTCTCAATCTAGTTCTGGTTTGCTGTGGAGTCCAGCCCAGGACTTCCAGGTGCCTGCCCTGCAGTCGCTGCTGCCAGCTCCATTGCTGAGCTGTGCCAAGAAATTCAAGATTGGTTTTGTATATTTTGTATTATTTTCTCTATTTTATTAGTAGCGTTAGTAAAGCATTTTTAACTTTCTTCCAACTTGCAAGTCTCTCTTTGCCCTCCTATTGCCTTTTCCTTGGTGGGGAGGGCTGGCAGGGGGGCAGAAGAGAGGGTTAACAGAGAGCATCTGCCATGGTTTATTGTTGCCCTGCATTAAACGGTGACACCTTATCTGTTCTGCATCTGACAAAACTAATGACTAATTTGTTCTTCTGTGCTCTCCTCCACTACAGATTGATTCTGTTAACTTCCAAGTGGTATTCCACCTGAGTATGCTGACAACACATTACTTCGGTGCAAACAAATATTCTAAGACTGTGAACAGAGATATTGTGAGCTTTAAGCTGACTATAAAGTAAGCAACAAACTGGAAATAGTTTATTGAAATATTCTTAACAAAGGCATAGAACGAGCTCCCTTATTATAAAAGCCTATAGTTGTCCATTTTTGATAATGCAGTTTCTATTGGCTAAACTTTTCTAGCCAGTTCTAATGAACAAAAACTAGTTTCTAACCTTCTCTAGTGCCTAAAACTGAAGTGTGTGGAGGACGCTCAGAAAACATTACTTCTCTGACCGTTCCAATCTCTTGCCAAAAATATGGAAGAGCCAAGCATCATACAGAGAAAACTGGAAATAACACGTTTCATAGGCAAGCCACACAAAAACCAAAAATATATTTTCCCTCCCCTGAAGTGATCACAAGCAAACATACAACTATCTTAGAAAACAGTCACTTCTCCTGGTACACAAGATTAGTCCAGATACTCTGTATAGCAGCACCAGTCAGTTTCTCCTCACTACCGCTTCATTATCATATTGCCAGTTCTTGCCCATATTTGTCTTAGCAGATGGCAAAACTGAGTTATGATATTAGGAACTAGTCATCCGTCTATAGCATTGAATTAAGTAATGAAGCCATACGAAACAGGTTTGACATGCAATTATTGTAAGACAACATGACAACATAGGTAGACACATGTTTATAATTATATGACTTTGAAGCACAATGTTTTCGGAGACATCAGTAAGTCAATATTTAACAAAATTTGCTGCTACTTCTGTGATAGAAAAACAAGGGAACGATTTTTCATTTGCTAAAACAAATCACACTGTTTGAAAATTTCCCAAGTATGTTGAGACTTTCAGAAGCTTGGTATCAGAAATCAAGGGTATGCAATTCTGATATTAACTTACTCAAATTTCACTCTCAACTTATGAAACGGACAATCCTCTCTGCAATTCAAATGAAAAAATGTGCTAACCATGAAACTAAGAAGAGAAATGGCACATTATAATCAAAAGCTAACATAAGCAAAAGTTATAGGAAAGCCAAGAGGATCTTTTAGACTGAAAATTATTGGAATGAAGGAAAAAAAAAAAGAGGAGGCCTGGGAATATCAATATATTAATATAATCCATACTTACTGAATCACTGTGGCTTGGAAAGTTATTACCTGTTAGTTAAGCTACCAGAATTATAATCTCTGGCATGAATAAGCATGATTAACCAGGATGGTACTTTGTGGTAAAAATATTTTACTTTGTTATAAAACAGATCAGCAACGTGCACACTAGTAAACAGTAAGAAACTAGTATCTCTATAATGCTCTATCACTTTCCTATACCTTTAAATGCAACTACTATTTCAAAATTCTGTACAATCTTCCTATAAAATAAGCATCACTTGGACAGCTTTCCAGGCTTAGTTTTTCGAGGCAAGATGTACAAAACTGTGAAGAGGTTAAAGTAAACGATGAAGATTAACTTTAAAAGTGCATTTGAATTGTAAAAAAGCATGCATAATGAATGTATTCTATTTTACCAGACATTTTTAGTGCATATAACTGTCCACCAACATCTCTACCTTGCTGTTGCCAGAACATACTCGTGACGTGGAGACCAAGATACTGCCAGTACTTCTTGCCTGTGACCTAAAAATTTTGTGAAAAAACTTATATGATTTTCTAGGAAAATATTTATACGCGCTATTGGATGTAAATAACTAAAAGTAAAAGCAAGACTTAATTCTATAGGATCCACCAATCCAGAACAATAATCTAAATTGTAATATGAATTTGAATTATGTGAAAATGTATTATTTTGGGCTAGAGGTTATCTGTTTTTCTTCTGGTTGCTCAAGTGGGATTGCAGTGAGCTGAACGTGAAATAGAGTATTACACGTCTATACCTTCTGATAACAAAGGTAGTTTTATCAATGCAAAACATTATATAATAGCACATCTACAGCTACTGAGTTTAAGTAGTGTTATTAAATTTTGTGTTAGCACTGGTGTTCTCACACACAGAAGGAACTTTCCATTTGTTTTTTTCTTCAAATCCTTTCAAAATGTTTGAGATGCCCATTGTGGCTGATTCAGTTCAGAAGAACTTACTGGCTTAAGCTCTGCATCTCACGAAAGCACCAAGGCTGCTTTTAGACTTGAGCTGGCCAGTGAAGAAATAGAGCTGCATCTCTACATTGCTATGTCTCAGCTAACTCTTCTCTACAGTTTCTACATCAGATCTGGCTCTTGCCCTGCTGGTTTGAAGCCTCAAGACTTACTGTGTAATTGCCTTCGCTTGAGCACAAGTATACAGAGTCATACTCCAAAAAGTAAATAGTAAAAAGAGAGAACATTATGGGCAAATTCTCATTAAATGCAAAAAGTAATGGATTATGCAACAATAGACCCCTGTGTTTACTGAATTAGGTAAATGCAAAGGACTAGAAACCACCCTTCCACAGCAAGTAGTACATTGCATGTTATATAGAAACTTCTAAACAAATCCATGCAAGCAACCCTACACAATGTTTTTTTGAAAATAGCCAAAGTTCTTTTTTTTTTTAAAAAAAAGAAAAAAGGCAGCATCCCATATTGAATTTCCATTAACACAAAACCAAAATCTACACTTAACTATGTAATAAATAGTAATCACTATTGATTAGGTCATGAAAATGCTCAAACATCTGTAATAACTGTTCATTAATTAATATTTATATTCTCCAATTCATTAGTACTAGACTAACGCTCTGAAGAACCTTTTGCCACTGTGTAACTTCCACAATGGCAATAAATAAATTAGTCATGACACTTACAAAGAACACATTGTATACAGTGTTTCTTTACAGGACTTGTTTTACTCAAAGTAGTTATTGTTTAACATTTATGTTTCAGGCTAAAAAGTACCCTGCAGAATGTGAGAACAGGATCCAGACTTCAAGTCACAGAGCTGTACTTGGGGACTTTTGGTACCAACTGTAACAAGAGAAACAAAAGACAGTTAAAAAAACCCCAAGTCTTTGAGAGAACAACAATAAAAAAAAATCTTGGCGATGACAAAGAAATAGAAGTGTTAGCTGCGTAACAGTTCATTTAGTCAAAGCAATGCATTCTATTAATAGATTTCCATTTCTAGTCCAAGTAAATTCACCATATAACAAACAAAATTTAGAAACTGGAGTAAACAGGACAGTACTTAAGAAACTTAAATATCTCCTCTTGAAATATTTTTTTTCTAAACATAGTTAAATTGTTTACACGTAAGCATCACGCGCTTCCTCCCCTCAATTTACACAATTTACTATGTTTGGATCTAATTACCTTCAAATACTAATTTATGTAATGAAAGGTAACTTAATTATAGCTAAGAATTTTCATATAGAAGAAGAATTGATTGATGCATTATTTCAGAAGAACAAATGTGATATTCTTATCGACATCATCTGACTAACCCATCATATCAATGAGCTTCTATCTTATGAAGACCCAAATTAAAAATAAAACAGGTGAGGGAAAAATCTCCTACTGATTATTACTTGCTTTTTACTATAACCCTAAAATGCATTGGGATTTCTTAAAAACACACACATACCTGCTATTAAACAATGCTTTGTGGCAACTGGAGACATGTGATGGCTATAGACTGTTCCCTCAAAGTGAAATACATCTGCAGCCTGACAAAAAGAAGATAAAATAAATCACAGCACCAAGTCTGTTATCAGAATGTAAATATCACTAAATATTTTTCAAGTAACCACTACAAATGAGACTAATACAAATATTGTTATTTGCATATTAACAATAACTCTCCTGCTTAGAAACCAGACCATGCAAACATCACAAACTAAATGTCTGTTTCCAACTCTAGAAAAACTATGCCAGGGCTCAAAGATGACCCAAAACAAAGACGAAGAAAACTGGCTAATCAGAAGCATGAATGGAAATTATTTATGAATTATCAAAAAATTTAAAAAGCTACCAAGAAAAAACAGCAAACAAGAATGCTGTAATTTGGAAATAGAAGTCAACGGGAGACACCTAGACTAAATTTAGAAGCCCTTTGTCATTCACAAACATCACATAACTATCTGCAATTCCTCAAAACCAAAACAACCCACCAGACAATATTATCAGCTCTCTTGTGAGTGATAAAAATTAGTGAAATATAATCTTGACTTTAATAATCAGTACAATTACTTTCAGGTACAATTGCTTTTGTTGTCTTATTCTAAAATACTGTATAAATAAAAAACCCCGAACTTAAAACTAAGTTGTCTGTATTTTCAAATACACCATTTGGTGACAGAACAGGTCAATCAATAACCTTCATATGAACATTGTGTCTTTTAAGTGATGCTTACAGAACCACCTGTAAAGGGAACTGAACTTTGCATTTATGAGATCTAGTAACTGCAAACACAGCTTCATGTCTCACACAAAAAAAAAAAAGCCAAAATGTATTTTTTATTGTGTCCCTAGGATGGCAAACCTCTTATTTTTTTAAAAATTATTTCACTATGCATTAAACAACATTCGAATAGCATCAGTGTAAATCCATTAATACATGCATACTGGAGACAAGATAAATGCAGTCCAGAATTCATAGTTCAACAATTGGATGCAAGGATTGGTGAGTCAAAGCAACATTAAATCCTACAGAATCGGTTTACTTTAATAAAGCCAGTTACATTGGTTAGCATTTTCTCAATGGTTTTTCTCATTCTCCACCTATATTTAGAAATGGTGTCTATAGTGCTTATGACAGCAGAATTTTGGATCTAATGATGCTGAGTGTCAAGACCACCCATGCTTCAAAAGCAGTATTTAGGCCTTGGTTACTGAAAATAATTAGCCCTGCTGTACACTACCATTACCATCAACAATCCCCAAGATGAACTTCAGACCACTCCTTCCTAGACAAGTTTACACAGTATAAATTCGAACAGCTCTATTCTTGTTCACTGCAAAAGCACAAAGGAATTGTCCCAAGGGTTTCAAGCTCTCGTACAGTTTAGATATTCACATCTTCAGAAACAGACAGGTACAAACCAAGGTATACACGAATGCCACAACCACGCCACCCTCTTCTGCACCCACAGTTCTAGCCATCAGCTGTTTTTCATCCTTCTGGATGCTTGGTCCTCTTGAGCTCTGGGTGAACTGCTGATGTGGAATGAATAATATGTATACAAAGAAGCCTGCAAGCTGTAGAAGTTCTCTCTTACTTGTAAAGTTTGTGTGTCCCATATTTTCAAGGTTTTATCAAATGAGCTGGATGTAAACATGCCAGTGTCATGAGGATACCACTGGACTGTCTCCACACTAAATCTATGTACATCAGGATGACTCCTGAAATCAAGGGAAAGATTCCAGTGGTTAGCGTCTTTATGATCTTCTTATAATTGCCTTGATATTCAAAAACAAGTCAAAAACAGAGTTTAAACACTTTTTCTTTTAACTTGTAATGAAATTTTCAAGTAGAACGAGGGTTTTGGTGTCTCAATTCTCAATCAATCAACTATAATTACTTTGAAGAGCTCTCATTTCAAGAAACTGTGGGTTAAGACACTCAATCTGGGGCATAAAAGGCACTAAAGCCTTTTGAAATGTTTAAATTCTAATGTTTAAAGATCTAATGTTTAAAGTGAGGGCCTAACACTACAAACCATTCACACTTGTGGAATCCCACTGTCTTAGAAATGTATCCACTGAACAATACAATCACATATACAGTTCAAAAAAATTCATGATTATTAGCTAATAATTACAGCTGCACAGTCACTGGAAATTTGTGTATACTGAAGTCACCAGATAACAGTGGACTGAGTTACTGAGCTAATTATTTTTGCATTCAGAAGTGAAAGAGGAAGAGCAATACGAAACTTTCAACTCAGTTATGCATAGTAACAGAATGCAATATAATTAATAATACATTAACAGTGGTGGGAAGACGGGACATGAGAGCCAATCTTGACAGCTCCAGGACACGACTCAACCAACCAGGCCCTGAACTGATACCTAAAATCAGCAATTAGAAATAAAATAAGTCTATATGAATATGGCTCATAGATTTTTGGCATTTACTAAGTTAATAAGGTTCACAGATCTTAGGTGTTAGGCACTTGTTAGGCACATTAAGTAACAAGAATGGTATTTGTTAAGATAAGCAGGAGAAGGTTAGGAGACAATGCGCTTGCTCCTGGAAGATAAGGTGGTGAGACCAGCGCAGAGTCCAACTTGAGATGGGTTACTACTATCTCTGCAGTTTTGAGCCGAATAACAAAGGGACTGTGCCTGCCCAGAACTTGGGGTCAAGCAGCGCGCAGTTTGAGAAAGACTTCTTACTTCATCCCAGGACCCCCAAAAGACCACCAACATATTGAACTACGTATGTTCAAGGGACATTTACAGATGCTAAGTATTTCCAAGAAGTGCAATGAACATGTATGATCGGTGTGGATATAACCTGTGTCTGAGAATTGTTTGGGGCCCCCCTTGGTGAAAATGATTCCCGTGGGAGCCAACACATCAATAAAAGGTGCTTGCTTCTAAAATCAATTTGGTTTAAGAAGTTTCTTCAATTAGCTGATTTATGGTATCAGAACAATACAGGTCATTTCCTACATCTGCTAGTCCACTCATATCTGAGCTGAATCCACATGGATCCAGCTCCAGGGACCAAACTCATGCTCCCGGACTCAGAAGTACCATGCTGTTGTTGGTTAACCTTAGACAGCCATGCACCACCACAGCCACTCACTCACTCCCTCCCTGCAGTGGAATGGGGAAGAGAATCCAAATGGCAAAGGCAAGACAAGAAAACTTGTGGGTTGAGATAAAGACATTTTAATAAGTAAAAGGAAACAAAACAACACAACCCACATAAAAAGGCAAAACAAGTGATGCAAAAGCAATCCCTCACCACAGGCAGACTGATGCCCAGCCAGACCCAAGCAACGGCAACCCCTGAAACCACCCCCCCCAGTTTTATTGCTGCACATGACATTGTATGGTATGGAATATCAATATTAATCTGGTCAATTCGGGTCAGGTGTCCCAGACGTGTTCCCTCATAGCTTTTTGTGGAGCCCCAGCCTACTTGCCACAGGGGCACAGGGAAGAATGGAAATGGCCTGACACTGTGCAACAGCTAAAACAGTGTGTTATGCAGACTGATCACAAATCCAAAACATAGTACCATACAAGCTACTTTGAAGAAAATTAACTCAATCCCAGCCAGATGCAGTACACGTGGCTCCAACTGCAGCTAGTGAAGGGCTCACAAGATTTCTTCACTTCAGTTCTTATCTTTGCATTGTTCTCTCAAGTGTCCTGGCTTCCAAACCATAACTACTTGTGCAGACACAGATGGAGATCTTCTGTACAGATCTGGCACTATAGCTAAGCTAATAAACCTCCCTGCTTGAGCTGCTAGAAGGCACGTAAGCCAGCACCAACAATGCCAAGTGAGAGGTACTCAGCAACTATTGAGTTTAGTTTAATAACTCCTGCATTGCTTATCTCTGAGGCATATGCTAGAGCAGCCTGTTAGTTTGCCATGGTGCTAAAAATCAACTATTTTGTGCACTTATCCTACATTGGGGTAGAGCTAAAAATCTTCAGTACCTGCAGTGCCAGGAAATCAAGCCTGGCTCACTGTGAACTTGCTCCTGCAAAGGCATCTGTATGCACTGTGCATAAAAATCTGAGCACATGTAACTAATTATCCTGGTACAATACATGTAGGTTTGCAACACTGGACTGTGTTCAGCACTGCACTGGAGCAATCAGTTCTGCCATAATCCAGGGGGCTGAGGAATGATCAGAAAAACTCTTGGGTAGTTCTGAAGGAATCACCTTTGATCTTTATAGGCTTAGTAGGGGCCACATGCCATTCAGCCTGCCTTCAAGTCTTGGGGATATGTGTTATTCTCAGTTGATTCTATATGCAGTAGTTTCCTCTATGACTCAGAATATCCTAATCTCTACTACCAAAGAAAAATGCAGAATCAATTCTATGGATAGTAAGGTCACTACCATTCATTCTTCCTAGACAGGTTTTGAGTAGAGGAGACTACCTTACACACAAGCATCAGTTATATATTATCTAGAAGGTGATATTGTTCAGTTACTCTCAAATGGCAGTTTTTGTGATAGGACAGCGTGGATTTTATGAAACCATAAGTGGAACAAGTTCTTGGTTTTTGCAATACTGGCCCTAAATTCTAGATAAGAAACACTGGGTAAATGACAGACTACCACCATCAATTATCTTCTCTAATGTTCTGAACTACCGGACCCTCAGCAGTCCCAGTTTGGTCAATTCAGAAACAGCCTTAAAGGTTTTCTACCAAAAGTCTACCCTTCAAGCAGCTTTGAGAGCAGAATTGTTTGTGCCCTGCAAACCTGGAATACAGGCAAACTTTTGCAATGCACCATTAACAAATGCTTCAAAGACATGAGCCAGATAGTCACATGGGAAGCGTTAATTACAAAATTAATTTATGACGTCAGGAACTCTGCATGAATAATATTCCAATAGCTGAAACTATATCTGTAGCTATTAGCTACAATAAGTATTTAAAACATACTAGGAAGCTACAGGAATACTGAGAATAGGTAACTGATGCAAAAAACCTATTATGTTTACTTTAAGTGATAATAAGCCTAAAATTTAGAAAATTGTGTTACACAAAATCAGATTCTACTAGTATGATTTATGCCTCTACTCAACTGATAAAAATAAAATATGCATCTACACAAATTAACACCTACTCAAGGAAAAAACCTACCAACTAACTACACTCATAAACAAAATTTTCAAGTATGAAATACTTCTACTGACCTAACTGAAGTTAACAATGGCACGATTTTAGCACAGTTTTGCCAGTTCTTCAGTCTGCTATATCTGTTCCAGAATTAATTTTGGTTTGAGATTTGGGGATGTACAGTCATCACTTGTTCTTAGTTACAATTTTAATTAGTTTTGTTTAAGAAGTCCTATCCATGAACACTTACCAAATGTAGCTTACTTGCAGTAGATTCTGTTCCTATGCGTTTGCTTTGATGCGTGTTATATTACCCTTTCTCTTTCTTATGGTCTAAGATACCATTTAAGCCTTTTATTGTTAAAAATCTCTTCTGTTATTGTGAATCTTACTTATGAAGGCCTCGGACCTCAAATAATTTGAAGACTGGGAAAAACTAAGGGGAAAATGTAACTACTAATCTTTTACACAGTAGGATATATCTTGGTATGTGCCTCAGATTAAGTTCTAACCTACTAGATAACCTTACTATGTAAACACAAGTTAAAAAACAGGTTTTGCTAGAAGACTTAATACCCGTAATGGACAAATTCATACTGCCTGCAGGGAAAGCCTGACAAATCAATAAAGGCTTTTAGTCGTTGTGTAGATTACACACAGTAAGTATGCTGTTCTTCAGAAAAATATGACTCAATTTTGCCAGTAACATATCTGTTTTCATTCAAACATGTTCTTAAGAAGTTTTGTATTACTTCAGAACCTGCTGAGTTACCTGGTGAACTCAAAATAGCTATTAGTAAAACTAGAAGGGAGAGGGAAAATAAAACCAACTTCAAATCAATTATTATTTTTTTTTCCAATTAGATGAGGATTATGCAAACTTTTTTTTTTTTGCTTAAACACAGAATTATTCAAAGATATATATATTATATGTATTTGTGGGATACATGGAATATTTCTACAACAGTCCCAAAATTACTTTCTCTTAGTTACTGGCACAGAGTCTGCAAATTTTAACATGAAAAAATAACACATTTACAGGTAAGGAACTGTGACCTGGAAGAGGGTTGGAGGTCTTTTTGTCTTTTTCTAGTGTTAAAATATGAAATTAGAGTACTAACTCCGACTTTTTTGTGTGCTCTACAGCAACACAAGCCACTTTAGTTTCCATATAAGTACAGCTAACACCCTCCATTTTTACTTTCAAATTGTCAAATATCTACTCAAACAATATCACAGAGTCATTGTACGTATATCATAACTGTTAGACTAGACAATCAAGAAAAAACTATTAGCTTCTGCTACTTAGTAAATTGCATAAATCCTCACAAAATGGGGTTTTTTTTTGTTTTTTGGTTTTTTTTGTTTGGTTGGTTTTTTAATGCCAAATACCATAATGAATTATGCTAGCCTTCAATGATTTTGGGCACTATTTTCTACAGTCTTTTTATCCTAGAAATAAGAATGCACATTAATTTGTGAGTTTAATGCTAGCCACACAAGAGATACCAATATGAACTTTTAATAGAATTTTGTAAGTACCTACCTTCCCACAGAACAAAGTGCTTTACACGTGTAACTTGGTTTTCTGCTCAAGTTTTCAAGGTCATAAAGCACAATAACACCATCTGACCCACCGGATAACATGCTGAAAGTGTTAATAAAGCACACAAGTTACAACACTCGTTTTCTCAATATTCTTAATATAATTGACTGTTCAGCAAGAAAATAAACCCATAATACTAAAACACAGTGAAGTTCTCATATACATTTTTACCAACTAAAGTATATACTTACTATCTTCCCTCAACAGGCTCAATATCAAGGGTGTTGATACCACTCCCATGTATCCTTTCAACATCTCTATCTTTATTTAATTCCAAACTTAGAACCCTAAAAACAATAACAACACACAAAAAAGAAAAACAGAGATATGAGCAACAAGAAAAGAATTGCAGAATGTTACTATGTAGCTCTGAATAGCTCAAACTGCAGTTTCACTCTTCATCGATGCATTTAACCCATCCCTGTTACTTTTTGCAAAACTAGACTTGCAGACGTGATACAGGGCTGGAAATAACTCCTGTAAAGCTGGCAGAAAAAAAAAAAAATATTCTTTATGTTGTTTGGAAAGTAAGAGAGAAATCAATAAGTAAAATAAGCTCAAAGAAATACCAAAACTGCATTTGGGGGTCAATACATGAAACAAAAAGCAGAATGTAATAGACAACATCAAGTGAAAGGAACAGCAAGAAGCAGTTGTTGTTAACTGCAACAAATACAAGTTATTTAGAAGCTCCATTGTGTACCATCCTTCCAAGCTTCATCTTACCTGGAACTATAGACACCTTGTGGACAGATTAATGTAGCTGAACAAATTACAGTATTTCCTTTAAAGAAACAATGCTGTGTTTTCTGTAACATTAAATAAAAACTAGATTAACCACCTGATGAAGCCTCCAAGGTAAACTTTTCTGAGCTGCAGTCAGTGTCTTGTACTAGTTAGCAGCAGCATGTATCTTTAAAAATGCTAATACTACATAGTCAGAAAAACCAAATTCTGCTTCCTTAAACCATACTACCTGATACCAAATCAGTCTTACAAGATGATCAGTACTTTCTACAGCACTATCTTGTAAAAACCACTGTCGACAAAAACATAGCTAGGTAGATAACTAAAAAGCCGCAGGGCAAGAGAGCTCCTACTGAGCTTCAGTGGCAAAAATCTTGATGTGAGAAAATGAGGCTGCTACAGGCAGACACCCCATTAGCGTGTCTGTAGGCATGCTTCAAAAGTGGCAAGTCATTTAAGCTCTTTTAAAAGATATGAACTATAATTATGCAAGAAGACACCCAGAATAAGAATTTTGACATTTACAAGATATCTAGTTCAAAACTTTTGGACTCAAGATTGAAATTTACTGCCTAAGGAAATATTTTAAAACATACAACATGTAGTTATAAATACCATCTACTAAAGACAATAGATTATTTATTTTTAAAGTCAAAATTATAGTTTATGAAGGGAAATGTTAGGTAGACAGTCCTCCAAATAATGTATATTCTGCCCACTGTGCTTCCATTCTTAACACTGAACACTATATGACTGCGGAGGGCACAGAAAGGATGTAATCGTGTTGCCAAAACGCACACAGGAAGGAGCTTCCTGAATCACCAAAATTCGTTTCAGTTTTAAACAGATTCTTTTTACAATGATACAGCCACAAAAGCTGCATGGGTAAATCACCAACACAAATCCTTTGGAGCGACTGAAGAGAGGTTAGCTTTATTAGATTTGTCTTGAAATACAACGGCAAAACTGTTTATCTGATATTGAAAAAATATTATCACATTATAACCTTTAGCAGGAGTATTAATAAGCCTTTCTATGCAGTCACCACTTGCCAAAAAAGCTGTTGTGAAGTTAACACAACCCCCTCATCTGATTCTTCTGGAACCTGCCAACAGGCCAAGTTTTGGAAAGAGGGAGGACGAACCGAGGCGGGCACACAAGCATCACGGAACTCCGGTTTCCTCACCGAGCGGACCATGGCCGCACGCAAACTGCAGCACCTGGTGAAGCCGCCCGGACGGCAAGGGCAGTAACACTGCGCAGCCTACCGGCCCAGCGCTGCTCAGCCCGCCCCGGGCTGCTCATCCACACACACAAACAAAAACAAACACAGGAAACGACGCACGGCAGGGAGGCGGGAGCCTCTGCCGGGGACCCCGGGCCGGCCCCGGGGCTCCCAGCTCCTCCGCTCCGGCTCCCCGGGCCCGGAGCGCACCGCGGGGCAGCGGCAGCGCAGAGCTCGGCTCTCTAGGCCGGAGCGGCAGCGAGGGCGGCCCCGGGCCCCACCTCAGGCCGGCCCGGTCTGGGCCTGGAGCGGGCTCCCCGCAGCGCGGGGCCAGGGGCTGCGCCCACCGCCTCGCCGGCCCATGGTGGCCGCGCCGGGGCCTCCCCGCGCCGCACAACATCGCCCTGGGCCCGGCTCCCCATCAGCCCCCGCTACCTCCGGGTGCACTCGGCCCGGCGCAGCCGCACTGGATCGTCGATCCCGGCCTGACGAGCCGAAATGAACCCCAGCATGTCGGCGCCGCGGAGCCACCGGCCGCCGCTGCGCCATCTTGGGCGGGGATTGGCTCGGGGCTGCCCGATCCCCACCAATGGTGAGCGGCGTTGCTGGCATGCGGGTGGCCCGTGGGCGGGGTCGGGCGAGCAGGGAGGCGGCGGTGAGCGCGGGGCGGTGCGCGCGTGACGCGGCCCGCCGGGGCGGGGCGGGGCGGGGCCGGGCTGGTTGGCGGCGGGGGCGGGGGCGGCGACGGCGACGACCTTGTCTGCGGGATGAGCGCGGCCTGGCGGGCTCTGCGTGCGCTGCGCCTGCGGCTCCTCGGGCCCGCCAAGGAGCTGGTGGGCACCGACCAGTTCGGCAACAAGTACTTCCGGGTGCCGCAGCACGAGACCCCCGCAGGTAGGCCGGGCGGGGGGCGGCGGGGCCTGGCGGGCCGGCGGCGGCAGCTGGAGCCGAACGCGCGCAGGGAGCGGTGCCCGGCGAGCGGCCGGGCGTGCTGCCTCTGCCCGCCGCTGCGGGGACCCCAGGCCGCCGGCGGAGCGCGGTTGGTGCCCGTGTTGCTGCTGCCTGCGGTCAGCCAGGCGGTGTGGCGGCGGCCGCTGCCCGGTGGCGAAGATGGGAGGCTTGTAAGCGAAGGAGTGGGCGCGGGTGCCGGGGGTCGCTGGGTGGGCCCGTTCTGTGCGGCTCGTTTGTTCCTCATGAGGCTGGTGCTCTAGAGCAAGGAAAAACCTACGGCTGTCATCAGAAGATTTCAGAGCGGAGACATCACCCGGTAGTAGGAAGGCAGCAATAAGCAAACTGACTCTTCGTAATAATTCAGAACATTTCTGGATATGTTTTTAGATTAATTCCTGTGTGTATGTTTGCTCACTGCTGAGGAAAAACACTTTTCTAGGTTTCTGCCTTGGATGGTATTATAGCATGTCCTCACATCGTTCTCTGCAGATGCTGCCGTTACCCTGCATAGCTATATATAATTTATTGAGGGCAGCTTCCCTGCAGGAATCTGAGTGCACATGGTACGGTATTTTACAGTCCTGTTTCCTCTCCCTGCACAGGCTTGTTTCTCTGCTTGCTGTGCTCCACATGTTTTGTGTGACCACGTCAGCTAGAGCACCCTTAGATTTGGAGGCTTTCTACCTGAGTATAAGGAGGAACGGAAAGTTTGAGGCTGTGCAGTCGCCTAAGTCAGAGCCATTCCTAAAAGGAAGGAAGGGTGGGAAGGGGCACACACCTTCCGTGCAGAAACATGATGTCTTTTGGAGTTATTTTGCCTTCAGAGCTGTTCTCTTGATCTGTTTTGCTGTGCAGCTTCACAAACACCTGCCAGTGACTCAAAGCAGGTCTGCTCAAACAAGTGTCCGGAAGGGCAATGTGCATGCCCTTTTGTCAGCAGCATCTTTTTCCTCCGAGTTAATATGACAGTGTAACACTTCCAGGCTTTCTGCATGTTGCTTTCATCTTTTTGTCTTCTCACTGTTGTGGTTCATGGTGACTTTGAGGGGTGTACAAAAGGCTGTGTCTTCTAGCATACAGGAAGCAGCAAAAAACTACAATCAGGTTTCTTGTGTGTCATTATTTCAGCGTCATTCTGTATTTACCAGTAAAAATGACTTTTTTATCAGAAATGCTCACAGTCTTTTTCTTGGTATTTAAATGATCTAAAGAAACCTAACCTGTTAGCAGAATGAAAGAACTGAATGAAGTAGGCAAGACTGCCCCACAGGGGGAAGAAATCAATAGTGAATTTTTTTCATGAGAGTGTTCAAACTTTGCTTTTTATTCTGTTGTTTTGTTCTTTATTACATTAATTGATGGAACTCTACTGTTAGAATCGGACACCCTTGACTATGAGTTGCAGAATGTAACAATCATTAAGGAGGGAGGGCCCTGCCTTGTCCTCAACAAGGGTTTAGAATAGAAATATGTGGAGCCTGTGGTGCAAAGAATTCATGTTTATTTCTGTCAGTTGTGAGTTGCTCTCTCCTACACTCAGTCCAGAGTCCAGGATGCTCTTGGACCCTGGGGCTTTGTCCACATTAGTAAGGAGCAGTAGGAGCAGGTCAGTGGATCCAAGTGGCTGATGCTGAGTTTTCTCATATCTCTATCACATGTGATTCAGAAAGTTTATTTCAGACTAGATTTAGTCTGTTTCCCAAGACTGAATATCTACAATACATGTAGTTGGAAGTTCTCGAAAAGGTAAATGCTGCAGATGTGGCGTTCACATTGCCTTCGCACCTAATATCCTGTTAATTTTTGAAATATTTTGTGAGGATTGCTTCTTAAAAAAATCAAGGTGTGCACACAGAAAATGTTTTGACATTCGAATCAGCACATGGTAAATAGAGGCAGCACAGGATTCACTACAAAACCACACTTGCTCTGAATTGCATCACTGCTGTAGACAGTCTCACAAATATCCTAAAATGTGGGGTGTCCAGGTCAAACTCAAGGTATAACAACCATTACCTGTTTGTAGTCACAGAAAAGTTGTCTTGCATTCCTGATTTTGACTGTCTCTGAATAATTAGCTTAGTAGAAGAAGAGCTAGTGACTTGAATGTATTTCATTGTGGTGTAATGAATTATGGTGGAGATGAGACAGATAAACAACAGTATCAACTGTCAGGGGTGTTCAAAGGTGCTAATTTTAATGAGTGTTTTGCCGTATTTTAAAAAGGTCTAATGATTAATGACAAAAAGATATGAGCTTGCAAGTGTCTCATAGTTCTGCTGGGTGAATATGGTTTGGAGATGAAGGGAAGGAAAATGTAAAACTGAACTCTTTGAATCTGATGGTGTTAATTCTCTTGAAAGGGAGAAAGTGAAAGTTGAAAGTCCCTACACTGTAAGAATAAGAAGTTAGTAGATTCAGTAAAGGAAGTAATTGCTAGAAATAGGAATTAAGAAGAATTTAAGTGTCAAGACAGAGGGGAAAGACCCTGAAAAAGGAACCATTCTGCCCACAGGAATACAAAAGAGTTCAGAATTAGGGTAATTTTCTCAAAAGATAGGACATTACAAATGGTGGGACTGAAGGTACACTGTATAATGTTTATCAGGGACTTTTATTTTCAAGTAGGAAGAAACTGTAATCTCCAAGTCAAACCTTCAGCACTATGGTGAGGTTGGCTCGTTCGTAAGAAAATCTGACTGTATTTAGTGACATTCTGCAAGTGGTATGTTTACAAGATTATCTTAAAGGGTTGGTGCTGATTAAATAGTACAACTGCACCGTGCTTGTCATGAGAGCTCCAGCTGAATGGAACATAGAAGATGGGGACAGTTGGGTAGTGGTGATTGATGACTCTATTTCTCTAAGCAGACTAGATTTATCAATGTAATGCATTTATTTTTCTTATTGTATAACATGCTGTCAGGGCATTGCCATGGCTTTGCTATGTGATGAATTGTTCTTGCTGCGGAACATGGAGTGATACTTAAAATGTTCATATTTTTTTAATTACGAAACAAATTCCTCATAAAGTTTATGCATTTATTACAACAAACTGTATCTTACAGGAAATGGCTTATGCCATTTTCCATTGAAAATAATTTATAAGGACTCTTAATAACCAGTTTATTAAAAAAATGCAGGAAGACAAAAGGCACTAAATATTAAGATCTGGTATGTATATTTTATCTTTTCTAAAGGCCAATTAATGGACAGGTTATGTTTAAACTTTTTCAATATCTTCATGGAATACCAGCATATACAGGCTTTTATAAGAACAGTGGGTCAACAACAAAAGGTTGGTTTCTTAAAAGATGATGTATCAGTGCCAAAACCATGGGTCAAGTTTTAAGCTTCCCTTTGGCAAAGCAGTAGGCTCAGGTTTGACTTTGTTTGGAGCTGCAGCCTACCAGAAACATCTGGAAAAAGCCCGAAGTATTCTGTATCTGTAGGTTTTTATGTGTTGAATAAACTCTATGTTCAGGGGTGTATGTGACCTGAGCTTCTGATAAGAGCTTTGAGCAGGACACTGTCAAGCTAAACATGTTTCTCAGTATTCTTGTAAATACCATCTGAAGCAAAAGTGGCATTCCCAAGTCTCAGTTGTAAATTTTGTTGCTAATAATTGAGTGTAAGCACTGACTTCTGTGGAAAACCTTTTGTTCATGTGAAATGCCTACTTGGGTTCACATAAAAGGCCCGTTTCTTGTGGACTCTTTTTCTCCACAAACCAGAAGTGTGCAAATAAGAAAGAATCTACATGAAAAGAAGATACTAATTGCTCAATTGCATGAGACATGCAGGATGTTGGAAGTCTTACTGAATCTGGACTTCAATAGAACTAGATAAATTTTAGTGGAAGTTGGAAAAAAATTACAATTCTGTTGAGATAAAGGAATCCTCTGGGATTGTAGTTACTTGTTTTCTGTTTTAGATAGTGGCATATTCCCTGTCTGTGCATCAGAAGTGAGGAATGGAATTTCAATTTTTCTCACAGTTTGCTATAAAATAAAATTTTATGTCTAAGACTAGACTGAAACATTCCTGTAATGCTTTGTGGTGAATAGGATAGAGTGGAAGGAACACCACCTTACCTCCACTTCTGAGGTGGAACTCCATTTTTCTTTTGACTCGGAATGTTACTTTTCTCACTAGCAGGAATGAAATCTGAGGAAGAGACTGAAGCTGATTCCGATTGTATGAAGCATTCATAAACTGATTATCAGGTGTTGCAGATAATTCTCCAGAAAATTGGTGAAAACACACACACACAAGTTTTGCAAGCTAGTTTTTCAAGTGTTGATGGAAAACTAGTAAACTCATTTTAGTTTACATGTCTAATTTTAAGATACTTAGGAAACACGGAATTTTAATTTTGGTTAATGAATATGAAACCAAATTTTAAAAGACTCAGTTATTTTGGATATGGAAATAAGTGTACTGAGAAAGCGTTCCTTTTCACATAGGGGGTTTTTATCCAGATACACACTTGCATCCAGTGATAGCTGGTGGTTACAAGTTTGTTCGGATGGGGGCACCGTTGCTTCAGAAACAGTGTGTGATCGCAGCTTGCCTAATATCCCTTTTGGGTGAGACTGCAGAACAGAGAAACCTAGCTCTAAAATAATTGTGTGTATGTGTGTTCGTACAAAAATAAAACTTGCATTGCGGACTGCCAGCTTCTAGGACAATAATTCTGGAATGACAAAATAGCTCCTCAGTCTGAGTGATACGTTATGCAACAAAGCAGTTACACTGCGAAGAGCTCACTACAGATTATAAAAGCATTAATATTTGAAAAACAGCGTGTATGTGCAGTTATTTTTCCTTCAGCTGCCAGAAGTGAATTGACAACAGGCATGGTATGTTAATCTTGCTGACTTGAAAACACGGAATAGCAGTAAGTAGTCATATGGACAGGCAGTAACTTGCACATTATCTGTTGACATGGCTGGGTTTGATCTTCAGTGTGTGTATTGATATTAAACTGGGATGCTAATCTTGTTGAATTTTACCTACCAGTGTTAAGTTTTACATACTGTACATTTGTTACTTTTAATTATTGTGGTTTTGGTTTGAGAACCTACTTTGACTCTTTCCGTAGAGGTGTGTGTGTGGGGGGGGTGATGATTTTGGGTTTTTTTGAGGTCTGTTTGATGGCCAAAAATCAAATAGTAAAAAATATATCTTCTTAATTTCCTCATGTTAATAGCTTTCTTTTTACTGTATATAGAGAATGAAGCAATAAATTGCTGGCTAGATATGTGTTTTTAATAGCTGGAAAAATCTTATTTGATTTTTTAAATCCTGCTGACTTAAACAGCTGCCAGCTGCAGAGTGCAGAATATCAGCCCTTTTGGTAGTTGTTGCAAACATGTTTCTTTAGGCATGTCTTTTCTAGGAGTTAAAGTAACTACAGGTACCTGTGCTGTCTTGATGAAGTTGCTTGCACCTTGTTTTCTTACCGGTATCTCAAAACGTGGTGTGACTCACCACTACATCACTTGCTTTTAAGTTGTCACAGGTGAGCCTGTTGTGGGTTCTCGGTGACAGGAGAAGGACAGCTGCCCCAGAAACAGACCTTATGAAACTGTGAGCAGTTTCTCTTTTAGTGAATTTTCCTTTCAGCTAAAGGCTTCTTAGTAACTGCACTTTTCTAAAGTAGGATACATGTTTTGGTAGACATAGCAATGGAATGCAAAGTCGCTGATAAAGATGCACGTCCCATAAGTGAGAGGGGCAAGGAGGAGCGAACTGAACAGATGACTAAAACTGACCAACTAAGTATTCCATTCAATTCACGTGATACTTCATATAAAAGTGGGAGATCACGAGGATCTTGTCCCTTTTTCTCTTCTTCAACAATGGCTGACATCAGGAGAAGACCCTGCTTGCTGTCCTTGCCAACTGAGGCCTAGTGACAGACTTTGCATCCTTGAATCCAGTTCCAGTTTGCTGCAGGGTCCAACCCAGGACTTCGGGATGCTGGCCCAACAGCTGTCAGAGTAATTCTGATTTGCCAGGAAATTCAAGATTGGTTTTGTATATTTTGTATTATTTTTTCTATTTTATTAGTAGCATTAGTAAAAATATTTTAAACTTTTTTCCAACTCTCTCTCTTTTTGTCCTTCTTTATCCTCCTATCACCTGTACTTAGTGGAGAGGGGGGGTTAAGAGGGGCTGGAGCGGGGAGAGGGGGTTAACAAAGCATCTGCCACGGTTTATTATCACCCTGCAATCAAACCTTGACACCAAGGCAGCAGAAAATAAATTTAGCTTAATCGATACAGACCCATATGTGATAGAAGTCAATCTATTTCAGGCTATAGAAAGAGGAATCACAGAATAATTTTAGTTGGAAGAGACCCTCAAGATCATCAAGTCCAACCATAACCTGGCTCTGGCACTAAGCCATGTCCCTAAGAACCTCATCTATGTGTCCTTTAAATACCTCCAGGATGGTGACTCCACCACTTCCCTGGGCAGCCTGTTCCAATGCCTGACAACCCTTTCCGTGAAGAAATTTTTCCTAATATCCAATCTGAACCTTCCCTGGTGCAATTTGAGGCCATTTCAGACAAGGGGACAGTTTGCAGAGGAGTTTGGAAATGAAGTAGCTTGTAGCCAGAGTGAAAAATAAAAATTATGTGGAGGTTCTAAAGACAGAATGGAAGTGCTCGCAGTTTCTGACTGGAAAACCATTTTTTTCAGCAGTATTATAAATTCATGAGGAGAGTAGGATGCATATGTCATGTCAAGAGAAAATGATGTCATAATAACTGAGCCTGGATGAGAGATTTAGCAGTATGGAAAATCAGGAAAGTTTTATTGAAAAAATCTTATGCAGAAAGAACCTGTACATTTGAGAGAGATCCTGAGTACAGAGACAAGAGAGCTCCAATTCTAAATATCAAGAAGAAAGGAGAAGTGTGATGGCATTCTTCATCATGATTGTGGAGAAAGGAAGGAGAATAAGATCTGGTTTGGACATGCTGATTTTAATATAAAGGTCAGGCATCTATTTGGAGGTGTCCATCTTGAAATTCTTAGAAGAATTTGGTTTCGTATGTGATGGGTGAACCCTGACAGTAACCTTGAAACACCTGTTGGGGCTCTTTAGCAGTAATTTGTATTGTAAACAAGCAGGGAGATATTGGCATTATGCTGTGGCATTCTGTACTACAAAATACTTGTCTGAAGGGTATTGTGTTGCCGTGATTGCAGTGTCTCCAGAGATGAAATACAGAAAAAGAAGAGGGGATCAAGGACAGCCAGTGCCAGGAGGCAGTGGCCTTGTAAGTATTGCAAGATAATTATTAGTTACATATTTCTGAGAGGAGCTGTTAGAACAATTGCTGCAAATTCTGTGCACTGGAGTTTTCTAGCTCGTCTTGCTGTTCAAAATGCTGACGCACCAGAAGAGGCTGGAAGCCAATGAAGTGGCGTAAAAGAGAAAGTATAACTATAGCAAGAAGGGGTATGGTGGGCGTGTTTTGAAAGCAGTATTGTTGACAGACTATATAAAGAAGAAATATCATGAAAGATGAAACAAGTGTACATTGGAGATAAGGTGAGAGAGGACAAACACTTGGATCAAATCAGCGGTTTTCCTTTGTAATGAATATAGTTAGAAAGAAATGGATTTAGAGAGACTGAAAAGGTAAAAAAACACTTCTCAGTGGGAGACTAAATGTTGGATGGTGATAGTTTTTTAGGGTTTAGTACATTTATAACTGCTGTTTGAAGGAATAAAACAGTTTAGAGGAAGGGAAGAGAACAAAAATGTGTAATATGCATTTGAGATTTAGGAGAGTCTTACTCTGCACAGATTTTTTTTTTTTCTCCACCAGATATGGAACGCATGTTTTTTCCTCACATTAATGCACTGTGCATTAATGCTTGTTGTTTATTCAACATTTAGTTTGAAGTATTGCATAAATGTATAATGTGACATAATAATGTCAATTTAATCTCTGCAGTATTCAATTCATTTTTTTTTGGGATGTGCATTTGCTGCTTAGAAGGGAGTAGCTTTCAGCTTAATTTGAATTATTTTAAGTATTCTAAGTATTGGTCCAGTTAACAAAAAGTGAGAAACTCCATCTGTTCGATTGTCATGTAGGAGAAGGTTTTATCTCTAAAGCACATTATCATATCTAAAATTGACAGCATAATCTGTTGATATTATTATTATTGTTGGTGTTGTTATTTATGATCATTATTATCATTATTATTATTATTATTTTGTACCACTTCCCCAGGTGTCTCTTGATACAGTTTTGATTAAAAAGAACCAATTTTGTACTTAAAATCTCAATTGATGAGATTTTTTTCTGTCATTTCTGTGGTGCTGCAGTGGCCAGGCAAGTGGTGATACGCATGCAGTACTCACTAGATTTTCCATTTCCTCCTCACACCCTCAAGCTGTGAAGGGTATAGCAACCATTGTGCTTAATTTTAGTAGCAATTCACAAGCAGCAATAACACTTTACCCCTTTATGAATACCCTGTTAATCAGTAAGTAGTTGGCATACTGCAGAAGAAAGGGCATGAGTTCCGTTTCCTTAGGGTGGCATCTTAAGGCATGTTCCGTGGCTGGCCTTCTGTCGTGCTGGAGGAGAACACAGATGATGAAGCTGATATTTCTGTGAATTTAGAAAGTTTTGCATTCTCAGATTGAAGTTTTTGACTTCCAGAATATTGTTTTATTGTGAGCCTTTTCAAAAGAGGTTCAAATTTATTTCCCAAGGGTTACTGGCAGACTGGAACTTTCATGTTACTGTAGTTGAAGTTCACACAGTACGTTAAATCGCATCACTATTTAATATTTTTGAAACGTTAGCACTTTAAAATGTTGATGTTACCTTGAAATCTTATGTAACAGAAGACCTCATAACTGCTAAGTGAAATTGAAACTGTTTATAGGAGGTAGTTTCTAGGCTAGAGCTGATAGTCTGCGTGAATAAAATGACAAGCAGTTGGACTGACACTGGCATAATGGGGTTCTGATGCATCTTGTAAATGAGGGAGTGGGGATACAAAGATTCAGAAGTGTTTCTGTAATGTATTGAGCTATTTCAGCTGTTCTGTGAAATTTCTCTGGAATTCTGTGAGATGAGGTTCTAGAATGCATTGACTATGTGTTTGAGCCTGTGACAAGATACGTAGCTGTAGTCCAACTAGATGAACTATACTGAGGAGAAAAGAGGGCACTAAAATAGAATGAGCTTAGTAAAAAATGGTGACATTGCTAATTAGGAAAAGATATAGTGTAAAAAGTTGGCCAGAATATAAAGAAGAGCCTGGAGTTGGCTCAAAAGAAAAGATGCCACTGGGTGCATCTGAAAATTGGTGGATGAGTAATAAACTGCTGAAGATGAATGAGAACTAAAGCATAGTAATTCTGTGTAAAGAATAAGAACATGTTACCAACCATAAGATGGGAGAGAGAATACAAAATATTTAAACTGCACATTAGAATAGTAGGATTAGTTTTTTTCAAGTATGAGAAACACTGAAGACCTAACAAATAGTATGTCTGCACCCGACAAGCAATAAAATAGTGGACTTAAAGGAAAGTAATTGATAGTTTCCTAAATACCTAAAAGTTGTTTAATAGGTGATAAAGAAAATAGAATGGAGACAAAATTGTTAAAGACGGGTTGTCTGATGGCTGTATGGATTCTGATGTTGAATTAGTCTGACATTTCAGTTATGACTCTGTATCAGCCATGGGCCATCCTCATGTGAAATGTTTTACCCTTCCCAGAAAAGAAGGTGGATCTCACATCCTTCCTTCCTTTGCTGTTCCCAATATGTGGAAATCCTTGGACAGAAGAATCCATACTAGGAAGTCCCACATTCCTATTTTCCTTTCCAGTGCTCTCCTTTCTGTACTTTTTCATCAGGGCAGTACTCTGAGCCTGCAATTTGTGATGCAGATTAGAAAAGCAACTCCATTTAAAGAGTCTTTAACATCTGTGTGTTTGCTGCTAAATGCCAAATTCTATGAGATTCATGCACTCCTTGGAGGGAGGTTTGTGTAGAGGAGGTGCAGTGTCATTTGAAGCAACTGGAAATATTTTCCTGGTGGTGGTGTTTGTTGGTTGTTGGTGGGTTTGGTTTTGTTTTTCTTCTCTCCATGAAGAGAAAATGCAAGAAAAACAGAAGGGTGTTTGGGCTAATCTTTGAAGTAGCAAGTGAAAGAAAACCAGGTTTGTGAAACAACCACTGAAACTTGTGCTACTTCTAGGAGGGACTAGGAATGCAGTTGTAAATATTACTGGGCACAGAAGGCTAGGATTTCATGACAGATACCTAAAATTTAAGTTTAGCACTTGTCTTGTTACATCAAAGCTGTGCAGAACTCTGCTGTTGTGCACACAGCCTATTCAGGATATTTTTTTTATTATTGTAAATCTTATTGTTGATCTTCCAATTGATGGAAACTCTTTGAAAATTAGACTTAATGTGTAGTATCACAGAAAAAAAGGATAATATATGCCTGATTATGCATTAACTAGAACGGCCTCACTCCAGATGCGGCTTTCACAACTATCATAAATAATTATATTGGATATCACTGAGCAACATGATTATTTAGATTGCTTTGCAAAGAGTGCAACAGTTCTGGAACACAAGCATTCCAGAAACATGCACACAAATCAGTGTTATGCTGAGAAATATTTTTGAGAAACTGGAGATTGACCATGTTTTCTTTTAAAAGATAAACCTTGTGTATATTGGGGTGATGCCATGTTATTAGAGATGACATTATCCAACCAATGCTTATAGAATTCTAGAAATATTTTGGTCTTTTTTGGAAGGATAAAATAAACGTTTCCATTCGCTTTTTAATTTCAGTAGGGCTTTACTTGGTCAATGTGACAATTTTTCTCTATGGATCCAGCAGCTGATGGAAACACTCTGTGTTTACTCATCCCTCATGGATGACAGGAAAGGAGAGGCCATTGAAAGAAATAAAAGCAGAAGGGAGATGAAAAAGCAAGCACGTAAGAGTCAAGCGGTCTCTAGAAGAACAAATAATTTTCAAGTTGTAATGTTGTCTCTTTTCTCCATTCTTGCTGGTGTCCAAGTGCTTCTCCTCAAGCTCTTCCTGAGAGCATCAAGTACAAGGATATCCCACTGGACAACTTGCTGCTGTTGCAGTGTGAAGCTCTTTCTGTATCACTCCTGTGTTTACCTGTTAACGTGCCATAAACAATTGAGACCATGTAGAAAGTTTGAAAGCTAATGTTCCCAGAGAGAGCATATCTTTTATGCCATATGGTGGTGAATTAACTCACAGTCCTGCAATAACAGGGATTTAACTGCTGTATATTTTCTGGTTTTGAAAACTATTTCTTATTTGCATTACAAGGTGTAGTTAAAATTCATACCAGTTTTTAAGGAGACATTTTTAGGGTTTTGTGAGTGGATTACCTTACTTAGATTGTCATGTTACAAAATACCTTTGATAAGAAAGTAATTGACAATTACAAAAACCGAAGAGCAAAATCAAGCCTTTTTGTTTATTTTTATTATGCATTTCACTTTGGCCTTTGCCTGCTTCCAATATTGTCAATGATTATGCTGTATTTTAAAACAAGAATCAGCTTCAGAATGTGGTAGTGCTGTCCTACTTTCTAAGCAAATCCTTGTTAGATGTCTTGCCATTTACAAACTTTTCCAGTTGCCTTTGGAAGAAGGTGAGAAAAAGGAAATCTTCATGAACTTCTGCACGTCTGTGTGTGAGGTGTTATGAAAACCAAAGCTAAATCAACTGTTTAATATTTTTGGCTATTGACTAGAAAAGGCAAGGAGAATATTGTGGTAATGTTTTAGCCATGATTGTTAAAAGACATGGGCAAGGCAAGGTTTGTAGATAGAAGGCAATATTTTTATTAAAACAACCAATGATATTTTCTGAAAAAATAAACAGACTGACTTTTGAGCCCCAAAACGTATCTTCAGTTCCGAGTCAGAAGTATTTCAATTATAAATACGTGAGTTTGGGGACATCTGGAAAGAGGACACAATCTGCAGGTGGTATACCTTCATGCCATAAAAATTACAATTTTTGTTTATTTGTAATACTCAGAACACCTTGCCAAAATGTAAGTTTAGTGTTGTCCTAGGCTTATCTGACTTGTGATGTTATTACTTGATGCATTTTTTTTTTATATCCACAGATGACTGAATGCCCTCACCAGCACAACTTTTTACATAACATAAAATTCCAAAACTGTTCTGCTCAGGATTAGTGCTCTTTTCAAGTGCATAAGTTTACTGTTCTTTTTAAAGATATGTATGTAATTGGTATGCTAACAACTTTCATGGTTATATTGGAAGGAAAAAAAAAAAATCACACTTCTTGAGTAGCTCTAAGAATGGTACCAGAAGGTGGCACTGAAGAAATATGTAGCACATCTTAGATTTTGTGGAATCGCATTTATTGGATTTTTACTACACTGAGTTTTCTTTTGTGCAGCTCTGTTTTCCTTATTACTGCTGTTTTCAATTTTCATTTTCTTGCCTAAGTTTTAAAGTACTTTGATGTTTTCAGTTTTGGTTTGGAAGCCTGGAAGTTAGGATGTCAGTCCCCACAGAAACTGGAAAATTCTGCACTTTAATGTATTTGGTGGAAGTTTTATCAGCTCCCTTTGGAAGTGCTTCAATGCTCTGCACTTTAATAAAGCATCATAGCTTAGAACTTGAAAGAGATGGATAAAATGGAAGCAGTTATTTTTGAGAAGTAGAGTTGAGGTTTTGAAATAGTGTGAGACAAAGGTAAATGCTGAAATTGAACAGGAACAAGTGTCCAGGGATGGTGAATTAATGCAGTTAGGATGGATTCTTGGTACCTGTCCTTCACGTGTATTACAATGAGCTCTATCAGTAGTACTCTTGATATTTTGTGAAATAGAACCAAATTTTCTTGTTATGCCTCCCTTCCTTTCTGGCAGGCTCCACAGATAAATGTAACTAAATAATCTAGTATTCAAGAAGCTGTTATAATGAAAGCTATTGTATTGCATTCAGTAATTATCATTCTTGTGATCTACCCTAGCAGAATCTTCAGCTATACTCAGGTGCTAAAGCTTATGACTGAAAATTGTGTGTGTTACAGAATATTTGCTTTACTATATAAAATAACTGGCATTAAAGAAGAGATTGGTGTATACTTCTGTTTTGCTGCTAAAGCTAATAAATATACAACCATGGGAAACTGAAATAAACTCCCAGCATTATTTGATCTGGGATGTTGTGACTCAATGAAGCAAAACCAGAGATCTGTTGAAATAATGTTTTGAGCAAAGTTGGGTTTTTTTGGTCATGCTGACCAGGAAACCTGCATTCTAATAATAGCAAGTTTATAAGGGTCAGTTTAACAAGCATGGTTTGAGAAGGAGCCCAGTAGTTTTCTCTGAGTGACTCACCCCTCTGACCTGCTTATTTGCTGGAGCATAAGATTTCACCTAACTAGTGGAAGTTCCCTCCACAGCTGCATGCCAGCGTTCTTTCCTTGGGCCTCTTCTTGAGACAAACTTGATTTTTTACATGGAGTAGTTCTCTCACCCTTTTTTTTTTTTTTTTTTGATAAGTAAGCCGTACTTCAGGTAAAAAAGACAGTCAGGGGAATTGTATAGATCAGCTAGTTTTGAGAGTTTGGAGATATGGTCAACTCGCAGGTCATTCCAGTTCACACAAGAGAATGCAGTGCAGGTAACCAAGAGTGAGTGGAGTGCCTTCACCAAATAGTGATAAAACCTCAGTACATGGAGTCTTCTTCAAGGGAATTATTCTGTAGCTGCTCATTTTTAATGTTTCTTTCTTTGTTCTAAGAATTAACTGAAAATTTGGTGTATGAAAAAAGAATATGTTCCATTGAATTCTTCTGTAAACTGAAAGACAGTCTTGTGTTTTGGAATATGGTATTCGCATTGAAACATCCAAAACAGAATAATTCTTTTCAATGTTAGTAAAGTGCATTCTGTAAGCCTGCCACCCACTCCACCACACATATTTATTCCTGGAGAGAAGAAAACAAATAGAAAGACAGCCAGTACATAACTACATGAATAGATATATTGTCATTATCAGTGAATTTATCTTTGTGAATGGTATTTTTATATATGAAAATGAGAGGAGAAGAATATGTAATAAACAGACTATTTAGTTTGCTTGCAAAATGGAAAAGTAGTATTGTTTTACATAGTTCATGGTAGTTTCTATAGAAGAGAGAAACAAATGCTTTTCTAAAGCAAAATACTTGAGCTGCGGTAATATACCTGATAGGCTGCTTGTGCTTTCTTAGCTACTGTAACAAGCAGTAATTGAATCAGAAATTGTTTCGCTTTACTGTATTCAGAGAACAGCAAACTGTTCAAAACTGGACTGAGTTTCAATTTTAGTCATTTACATGTGTATTTTTTCTGTCAACATTGAAGTCAAAATGTAGAATAAACAAACTGTCTTTGTGAACTGTACTTGTTGTCCTTGAATGTTACCCATTTTGACACTGTAAGAAATTCTTTGAGTTTTAGTACAGCTAATTTCTGGGGTTTTATCATTGCAAAATACTGTAAAATGAATAGCAGGTTCAAATAACTGATTTGAGAGCATTTGGAATGTATTGAAGGCCTTTCTGTTTTATTCTACTACTAAAAATAATAGAAAATATAGTTTTATTTTTATGTAAAAGAGAAAAACAGGTTATTTTTCATAGGTTATTATTTAACCCTTGCAATGGTAGAGAGAGATAATGAGGGGAAAAATGACTCATCTCAAGCTGGTAGGCACTATATCTGGGCTAGCTCTATTTTAGTTCAGCTGAAATTTGAACATGATAAAATTGCAGAAATTTACAATTCAAAGTGTGTTTCATCAGGGAGAAATCCACAGATTGTTTTGACACTCAGTTAGAAATTCAGCATGAAGATGGACGTCTCATGAAATTTGCAGCTGCTGATTGAATTTATATTTCCATAAAGGCCATCAACAGTAGCAGCCTGCAGGGAAAGTGGGTGAAAAATGACAAAAATTGTGAGGCTAGCATTTTTTTTCTCAGCCTTATAGTAGCAAATTACTTGTGATAAGGTCGTACACTGACCAGGATTAAAGAAAAATGTAGGCAGCCAGAAGGGAATGATTTCTCAGTTTAATTGATTTGAACTAAAAATGTCTGAATTTGATATTTAAATATGTTTAGTCATCTGTATCGTGTGTAAAATGCAACAGAAAATCAAAAGTGTCCTTAAACTGAAAAATAAGACTCTTACTGGTAATTACAGAAGGTTTATCATACAGGTAATTTGATTTTATGATAAATTCCCAGGATGGAAAGTGAATGATATTGAAATGCGCAGAATTAGGTCGTCTTTATTAGGGCTGAAAATCCCATCTTATCTCTGGCATGCTCCCTCTCATTCATTCACACACACAGGTAGGAGAAGATGTGTAAGATCTTAATTTATTTTTCTGAGTAACAACTTTAATTACATTGGTAATTTAAAAAACAAACATGCATTCACAAAAACAGGTCCACGTTGTCAAAACAATTAGTAAGAAATGTCATTGAGACAAATGGTATAATAAAATTGGATACATTTATCTTTTGTTTTGAAGGGTTTGTATGTGACTATTTAAGTTTTCATGGAAGGAATGGGGTGGGGAGGGAACGTTAAATCTTTTTGAAGTATCTTCTTTTTTTTTGTAGAAGCAGAATCATAATTATTGAGAGATCTAACTCCAGGAACACCTTTGTTTCGTAACACCTGTGCACCTTAAGACTATGGGAAGGTTTAATGTCTAGGTATTTTATTTCATCGCTGTGTTATATGCACACAACTCCCAGTGCATAGCAAGGCAGCTGTACCCACCTTGTTGTGTTCAGAAGCCTTTTCCTCATAATAGTTTGCATCTGTGCCATCCTATGCTGCAGTTACGTCATGCATTGCAAGCTAAGGAAGGTAAAAAAAATTCGAGGTCAGTAAACACTTAAATTTTCCAGAAACTGTTAAGAGAGTTCTCCATAGCTGGACATCGCAGATTATGCTTTAGCATGGTGAGACACAAGTCGCGTGTAGTCTTGATATCAGTAAGGTTTCTTAATATATGGGGACATTTAAGAATGAAATAGCTTGTGTGACGTAGACATGGGTATCACTTATCTTAGCTGCTCAAACCAGAAAGAAATGAGTTAGAATTCTAATAGGATTAATTGAATAACTTTGGAATAATGAGAATCTCTATGATTTACATTTTAGAGATTAAATTGGTAAAGTGTAGTAAAGTAACAACCTCTAATTTTGCTTCTAAAAAAGCAAATATAGCTTAGGAGCCTAGAAGTTTTTGACATACCTGGAAATGAAATTATTTGATTGTAGATTTTTTAAGTATCACAGCTTGTTCTTTCAGTGGTCATAAACTCGTGTGTATCAAACACTTGTATTATGGTTATTAGAAGCTATACAAGTCTAAAGATTGCTGTCGAAATGCAGTCTTTCTTCCTTTCTTTCACTGGTATCAGCATAAATGCATTCACATAGAAACTTCTATATGTACTTACTGGCTACAGTAGTTGCACTTGGTGCTTTAGCTTCTAGTAACAGCAAAATACTCTAAAATCAATGGGCACACAAATGAGTATTTCAATACTTTGTAATTAAGTACTTACATACTGTGAAAGCACATAAACATCAGTATTTGCTGTTTAGTCTAAAATTTGCTTAGTTGAGCTGGAACTGTGGAAGTAGAAAACAGGAAAAACTTAAGTGGGGTTTGCATGTTGTTTTTTTCATGTGCATTTGTTTTTCTAACTTGCAAAGTTACCACAGAAGCTCTTGAGATTTGAGTAGAAAAATAAATTCATTAATTGGCTGAGGTCTAAAAAGCTTTGTCTTTCAAATAGTCCTTGGTCCATGCTCTTCCAGTTTGTCCTTTTCCTGCTCAAAGTAGCTTTGAAAGTAGATCTGACATTGCTGCAGTACCTTGGCTATGTGAAGACCACTCTGAGCTCACCAAAACTAGCTAAAATGTACTATTTTGCCCAGAATTGATGTTACTGGAAAATGCCCTAACTAATGGGTGTGCACCGGTCAGCTTAAAGAAACAAACTTTTGAAGCAGAGGTTTAAAGGTAATCTACATACACCTTCTCTTATGTTCTCAAATGCTCTATGTTGGAGTATACAAATAGTGAAAGTGCAGCTTCAGAGGGTAATTTTGTAATTTTTATGACAAAATGAGTAGCATATATATAAATTGTAGGATAAATAATAATTTTTAATGCTGTTTAAAATAAGTGTCTCTAGGATATGCGTATACCTGAAATGGATAATGTACCTCGAAGTACAAGTTACTTTAGCTAACCTTTTCTTCAAAAGTTGCGCTCTTCTGTTGACTGTTGCAGAAATACATGAGCATTCTCCCCTATACTCTGCAGTGAAAAGCAAACACAATAAAATAGCAGTACTAGTCTTCTTTAATCCTTCAAGTGCTATGCACCCTATGAGCTATAACTGTGTTCGGACCTTGTGTAAGACTGAATTTTCTTTGCAGATCTAAAACATGTAATCCTTTTGTAAAATGTATTAAAACGTACCAAAAATAGAAATACCATTAGCTCCTTGAGAATGTATGTGCAGCTAGCTATAATAATTCCATTTATTCTCAAAAAAAATGGAGATGGTAAATGAGTATTTGCAAATGATGTATAATTGAAATATAATTAATCATCCAAACCAGACTAACATTGCTGTGTTGGGTCATATTGCTTAATTGATGTTCTCCACAGCTGTAACTTTCTTTTCATTTCATTTCCAGTTCATACCCTTGCTGTTATTTGCCCATTTCTCTTCCCTGCATGACTGCAGGTTTATCTTCCTACACTATGTTTTTATTTATAGAGTACAAGTTATTGTACACTTTCTGTCTGCTTGCTAAATTTGCTTTATACATGCTAAATCCCCATTTTAAGCAATTTTTCATACATTTACAGAAAATATTCAGGACTTCATTCCTGCATTTATTCATATTTTGACAGTAATTGGTGGAAAACTGTTTCTTGTATCTGATAGAGCAAAACAAACCAAAAGCACAGTTGGGAGAAAGTTTCCACATGCCAGAGTACAGAGCATCCACCAGCTCTCCAAGGAAGTGGCATTTGTACTGGTATCATTTACACTTTTCTTGCAAAAAGAATCTAATGTTGAGTATTTCTCGTAAGCTTGTTGTAGATTCATTCGCAAAACAGTGGTTCTTTGTGAAGGTGCAGTATCTGTTGGGCTTCATGTGGCTTTGATGAGGTGGAGGGCACAAGGCCATCCAGAGGGCAGGGAACGGGAACCAGTGTTGGTGCATCCTGCTGCTGGATGAAGAGAGCTCAGGGACGAGAATGACAATGGGCACTTGGCAGAGGGTTTTTAAACCTCTGTCCACTGAAGGAACTTGCTTCTCAGACGAACTGCAATAAAAGGTATTTTTACTTGAGTTAACTGCCACAATCTCAGGTACAGCAGGCTTTCAAAACATAAACTTTGTGTGAAGATGTATAAAAGCCATGGGGTCTGATCCCTCAGGAAGTTACAGGTTCAGTGTTTTCAGATTATTACATTTATCATTCCTAAAAAGAAAATATAGAACGCAGGGTGCTTTTTTTTCATATGTTTATGACACAGATGCAGGTGAATACATGTTGACTGTTTGGCAGCTCATAATTGTTCCTAGCATTCTCATTTTATTGAAATAAATTACCTAGTTATAGTATCCCTTCTGGCTAGCTTGAATGTCCTATAATGACAAAAATATGGAAAAAACTTAAACGCAAAATGTCAAATTACATAGACAGTGAGAAACTGACCCCCCAAAAATGAGAATGAGTAAGTTCAAATTCATTTTGTCCTTAGCAAAAACAGGAAACTGCAGTTCAAGTAGAGGACAGTTTTCACATACTTATAATATAATGGATGAGATCCGATATGAATGCCAAACCAGACTTTTGTCCTGGAGAGCTTTCAGGCTGAACTTGCAAGGGTACTTTGAGTAAGTTTAATATCACTTCCCATTGCCTTTACTGTAAATAATAGTGTTAAAAAGTAATGTGTGTTTAACTGTTAAAGGAGCATGCAGAATGAAACCCTTGTAAGGTGTAGTTTTCCGCATTTTCCACTGCAGTCACCTAAACCAAGGATTTGCAGTTGAAGCCTCTACCATTTATCTTGCTCTGCCTCCACACGAGTTGTTTTTTTGTTTTTTTGGTTTTTTACTTTACAAAGATGAAATAAAATATTAGTTCATTTTTTTAAATTGAAAAAAGACCTAATCTATCACTGATTAATGGTTGCACTGGTTCTTAGCTTTTCAACGCTGGAGTCAGAGTTCCAGTGGCAACTGCCAGTTTTTGAGGGGGCATTTGCAAGTATAGAAACTCTGAAACCATCCTCTTAATCGTTAGCTGCTTGATAATGAGGTGTGAATAAAAACGACTTTGAGATGTTTCTGGACAAGTTGTACTTGTTCAGAGGCTTTTACTAGGACAGATATTGATACTGTATATAGGTCTTGACTATTTCTTTAAGAATGACATGCTCAAAATGGCATGATTATAATAGCCACTTTTTTGGTCTTTGTGAAAATGAAATATTTCTTAATATATATGAGCCCTAGTGAGTCAACGTATACACGCTGATTGCTTGTCTTTCTCTGAAACAATTTGGAATAGCTGTACCAAGTATTTAATACAGTTATTCAGACTTCAAGTTCTGTCCTCCTGTTCTCTTCCTGTTGGGTTTAAAATACATATTTTTCATTTATGTATGGGATTGGCTTCCTACTCCCAGTGTGGCATGGAGCGTTATGTTCTGTTTGCATATCATAGATATACTTGTTTGTATGCGCTTGTCCGCTTAGTCAATTTTAACATTTACAATGTAGTGAATTTAGGCCTTGTTTTACTCACTGCTCTTGTCTAGAGCTAAGGGTTTGGTGATTTTTATGGGGAGCAGTGAGGGGGTTTATTATTTATTTGCTTGTGTGGCTGTAGAGGAGATACTGTAGAACATTTGGATCTGGAGAACTCTGTGGTTTCCCTGTGTTCTGTTATATTTAAGGGTAGATCTAGTTTTGCTGCTTGGAAGGAATTTGTCATGTCTCAAAACGAATATCCTCAGTTGTTTTTTTTTTTTAATCCCTTTAGCCCTAAACACTGACAAAATATTCTGTTTATCAGAGAAAGAGGTCGTGTCTTTCTTATTGCTTATTAACTACCCTTCTTTGAGAATAGTGTGAATTTTTTTTCCTCCTTTCAGCAGCACAGGCTATCAAAGATAACAAACAGTATGTTTTGATCCTTGTCTATAACCTAGATTTCTAAGGTACTGGCATGGTATTTGTAATGGTATCTGTATCCTCAGGAACAGTGATGATATCCACATCCTCAAGAACAATGACAGAAGAGATTATTTCTAAAATAAAAGCATTTGTCAGAATTCTAGACAAATAGACATGGACCATGTAAACAATGAACAAACTCAACCTAGCAGTTGATGTCAGCAATTGCAATATTTTAATCAGATGACTCCTCCCACACCAGATGCAGTGAGCTAACACCTCAGATGTTAGTTTAGATGCATCTATACGAGCTGGTGCCACGTCTTTGAATTGGTACGTAGATGTTAAAGCAGATCGCACTAGATGGCTCTTATGGATTTATACAGAAAAAACATCTTTTGGCCGACTGAAAACTGAGAGCCCTCTCAGTCCAAAGTCTGTGTTTTGGGGCCATCTTGGGTTGAGTTCACAATTACCGTGCAGAAGGATTTCAAAGCAATATGCAGCAACAACAGAAAGAGTGTATGAGAATTACTCTGTGAGATCCAACATGGAGTTAGACTGCCACACTGGGGGTAAGCAAAGCTTTTCTCCTTCCACTTGCAAATGTTTTAATCAGAAGTTTTACTAAGGTTGTCTTCACATGTGACTATGTACAAGAACATTAATTTCCACGCACATCTAGATGGTAGTATTATGTTCCTGATGCTTTTGTATCTATGTGTGTATGCATGTACATATATTTTTAAACTTTTCATCTCTGAGGTGATTTCATTCCGAGATGGGCAAAGCGATGCTGGTACACACAGTGCATGGTTTTCACTGAATATTTTGCAAGCTTGCAGAAGTTTATTTCTTGAGTGATCTGAACAGTGACACTTTTCTTGTACAAATAGTTCGTGCTTTGTATTTCTGGCTGTGGCTTGATACCGTTACACTCGGTAGAAAACCCATTGACTTCTGTGTGTTTGTGTTTTGGCTTTATTCATCATAAAAATATTAGATTTTTCTTTGTAGATTCCCCCCTGCCAAGACCAAAAAAAAAAAGACGTCTTCCATTAATGATGTGCCAGAATATTCTCTAGACTTTTTGAGGATGTTTGTAAAACAGAAGTAGATTATTTAAATATAATATTGTAATTTTTTTGAAAATTTGAGCTTTCAGTAGCAGAAGTTGTTTTAATTTAGAAAAAATACTTGTTTATACTTAAGCAAACAGTTAAGAGACATTTAAATACAGTTGACCATAATCCAGATAGAAATTGTTGAACTTGTGGCAGTTGGAGCAATCCAGACAGTAATATGGTTTGTAAAGAGGCCAGTTTGAAAGAGAAAGTGGGACGCCTTTATGTTAGTGCTTGCAATTTCTTGATTCTCCAATTATTAATTTAAAGCTACTTGTGGGAGGCTATTCCTGCTAGCTCTTGCTTTAAGTTTGAATTAAAAAACATTCTGAAGATCACCTTAAAGGACTTGGTTCTAAACTGTACTAAGCTCTTTCTGTAGCGGTGACCTTACTAACAACGATATTGTACCGTATGGTTGGTCTTAGTAAACTGAATGGAGAGAGCAGTGTATTGAGGAAACCCCTCCTGATTTCAGTGAGGTCTGCTGTTGTAGATCACCTTAGGGAAACAGAGAATGAAATAGTTACTAGCATTGCACATAGTATAGTTTACTGCTCCTGGTGTTTTCTTGTGTTACTGGTTGCATCATTGTTAGAATATTTGTTCCATCACCAGTTTTGGAAATTACAGCTTGGTGTATCAATAAGCCTTACAACCCAGGTATGTGTGTATTTCTTTTCTGTTCAAAGAAACAGCTTCCAGACAAATCTTTGTATGAATTGTTTGTCACAGTGACAGATATGTGCAGAGCAGAGTCCAAGACTAGGGAGCTAGAAGTCTTCTAAAGAATAGCAAAGACATACAAGTAGGGAGGAGGAGGGATATGTGGGCATTTAAGAAGAAAAAAAATCCAAAGCTTGTGTTGTTTTCATTTTTAACCTGTTATTCGCATTTTAACTACAGTAAATGCATTTTTAAACTCGCAGGTTTTTTTGGGTTTGGTTTGGGTTGGGTTTTTTTGGTTTTTTTTTCTTTTTTTTTCCCCCTCAAACCCTGTCCCACCACAGTCCTTCCTGGCTGATTGTGGAGGTATTATTCTGAAGTCTCACTGGTCTGTGCTGTCTTTACTATCCGCACTTTGACGGAGTAACTTTCGTTTGAACATTGCCGTTATCTATACTACACATGTTATGTTTCTGAAACTTTTCTTCTTCTGAAAGCGTAATTAGGCAATGGGTCATAGAAAATACATATCCGTATATATGTATGTGTATACATTCAGTATATCAGTGACTGGATACATACAATGAAGTGGTTAAGCAAAAATGTGATTACTGTGAACTAATGACCCACACAAGCATAGGCTGTCTGATTTAAAAGGGAAAAAAAAAATCTTCGGTTTGTGCCAAACTGGAAAATTTTAATATACGTAACTGGTTTTAACCGCAAGATGGAACCAAGTTGTAGCCCATACACTCTGCATGTCTGACAAGTGTTACAAAAGTGAAGAAACAGATATTCCTTTGGCAAGAAAATAGTACCTGCAGACAACTCTGTAAACTTAAAGGCATTGTTTATAAGAGGTAACTAAAAATAGCAAAATCAAAGCATGATTTTGGACCCTATGTGCCGGATACTTACAGCTTTTTTGACATGCTCATTCAGCACTTATCAACTTTAATACTTCTGATCTTGCATCACTATGAAACTGGAAATCGCTGATCCTGGTTCTTTTGAGATAATGGAAATCAGAACCGTAGAACAAAGTAGCCTATTGTCTTACTTGCTGCTGTTAAAAGTTGAAATGAATTTCTAATATGATTTTATAAAGCATAATGAGTTCTAAATTACTTCAAGTATATGAATTATTGGAGAAAATATATCTACATATGTAAGTGATAGATGTTAGGTGCAAATACTAAACATTTTCTGTTTTATTTTAAATACCGTATTGATCTATTGTATGAATAAATATAATGAACTATTGAAAGTTATTAATTTGTCACTGAGCAGAAAGTAATTAACTTCATAGAAATTAAATTTTGAAAAAATACAATCAGAATTATTTGGGGGAATAGTACTATCTCAAAATCTTGACTTCTTTCTTGAGGTGAAGATTATTATTGCAGAAATGCTAGAGTGATGACCATGAGGTAACATGAAGACGGTCACCAATGAACAGGGTCCCTCAGCAAAAAATCTATGCAAAGGAGTGACCTAGGCTTGCATAAATTAATGTTCACCTTTAAAAGGGTTGTTTTTCCCTTTCTTCCCAACAAACTTTTTTTTCTTTCTCCTCCAATAGAGATTAGGACTTCTTATCTTGCTCTGAAGGGTGATTTGCCACTCGTGCAGCCTATAGAGAAATAATCTACTTTTTGTTGCCTCTAGAGAAGTAATTATTTCTCTGCTTTGTGCGAACTGCTAATAGTTCAATTGCTTTACTAACTTAAGTACTGCTTCATATTTAGCAAAAATTACGGTTTTTTGAGGTGTTACCAGACAAGAGAAAAGAAATGGGAATCCCTCCGTTGAGCTTTGTAAGATACTGCTGAAAAAATTTTTAGAAAGCTGTCTTTGTGGTATGTAAAGTTTAAGCTGTGTTACTGATGATGAAGTAACATATTCTTAGTAATTGGAGCACAATACAGTTTCTACAAGTACATAGCGCTTCAACAACCAGGATGTTTTGTCTGTGGAAGAGGGGTTCTTCCTCAGAAGAAACTGAAAAATTAAAATATTCATTTTATAGAATCTGTGTTAACTGGGACTTTGTTGTGGAAATATAACTTGGTTTCTGGGCTTCGTAGTCTATAAATTAGGTTGTAGAAATTTAGAAAATAATTCATTAAGTCATTTGCTAACCCTTCACATATCACTTAACTGCTTCCCTTGCTGGCTTTGGTTTCCCCTTTCTTATGCCAGCAGGCTGCCCAACTTCTGTTAAACACTTCTGTTTTCAGGCTTTTATACAAATTCACTTCTGTCAACACACAGTGACTTTCAGATAGACTGAGACAGAAAGGCTTGGAGAAAATATGTACAGTAAGAAAGTATATAAATCTAAAATTGTAATTGCTGTTTTCACTTGCTGAAAGATCTGCTCATTACTTAAACTTCGTGGCCATTTTGCCTACTCCTGCAAAGTTGCAAATTTTGGCTGCTTCAGTGTTTCGTGTAAATGATGTTGTATTTGAGTAGCCTATCTGAATATTCTGTACATCTGTTAAGTTCTTTCTAAAGTAATCTGCTTTTTGTTTTATGAGTTGTTGCCTGTTATTCTTTGGATATGTTGTGTTTTATGTAATTCCAACCTGAAGTATTAATACTTCTTTTATGTTTCTAAGATCTAGTGGTCACATGAAAATTAAGTTAATTTTAAAGTTGGTAAACAGTGGTTCTTACATTGGTATTCGTAATTGCTTCATACGTATACACCTACAAGTGAAGCTTCTTGACCACAGTATTTATTTAAAAACATGGGAACTAATTAATGTATACAAAGCAAAATAGTCAATATCTTTAGCCTGAAAAAACACTTATCTAAACTGTAAAAGGTTTTAATTATGTCTAAAGAGGCCTCAGTGTGATCTTCACTAGAGAAGTCTACATAAATTGTCAGTTGTGGTCTGCCAAAAGAAACCTAAGGGACAAGGCAAATCAGACAGTTGAAGTTAATTAGTGCCATGTGTGCATCACAAATGCAGAGAGGCTTAAAAGCCACCAGAACTACTGTGTGATGATTCTTCAAAACAACATTTTTCTGAAATAATTTTCTGAGTTTGGCTCTACAATGTGATTTGACTGTGGGATCTGGAGAATGAATTTTTTGCACGTGTCTTGTGAAAGCTTGCAGAAGAGTAAAAAGTGCTGTATTTTGTTACAAGTATTTAATTAAAAATGTTTTATTTGGGAATGTATAGAGGTATAACATCAGTCACAAGTAGTGGTAGCAGTTAGAAAAATACCCTTATTTGTTACTTCTGCGTGTCAGTTTCCTCAGACTGGTCTACCTGTGCAGGACTGGAATTATGGGCAGTTTTTTAAAAGGTCCTGTGCTAACAGTAAAATCTAATGACTTTCCAACAATAAAGATGAGAGTTAATTCTGAAACTTACTAGGATTTGACCTAATTAGATAGGTCTGCAGCTTTTCTGGAGGTCTTCTGTATTGGAAGAAAGTAATTCTGCATTTTTGTTTTGCTATATAGTTAAAGAATATGAGGAATGGATTTATCCATGGTCTTGCTGTAAGGAAATTATTTTAAAGCAAGTGTATGGCATATAATATCTTTGCCATATAGGAACTGTGTACTTATGAAACAAATAAGTATAAACTGTACGTTTTTCAACACTGATTAAAAATATCTAATCTTGGAGATGAAAGTATGCTACACTTTGCCTGACGGCATATCTCTTAAACAGTAAAAATGTTGCATTGCTTAAAAATTAAAAGAAATATTATAAAGCTAAAGAAGTTACTTAGAAAAGGAATTGCAGTTTCTATACAAGTTCTTATTTTACTGTATTAAATAAATAATGAACAATAGTATGCAGTTTAGCTATTAACCAGAGATGGATGAATTTTAACTCCTGACTGCTTTTAGTTTTCAAACAACTTTGAAATACTTATTGAAAGCATACTGAAGGAATAAACTGCATTAATCATGTCATTATGAAATAAAATATTTTATGCAGATATTTCTTGTTTTTTCTGCAAAATGTCAATTTCTTCATATCAGCCTCCCAGGAAGACAGAAAGCTGGGAGAAAAAGCTGAGAGAATCTTGTTACATTTCTTTCCCTCTGAGGGACAGGGGACTTGCACACCATTCCAGTATCTGCTAATTTAAAAAGCAAATTAAAATACTCTTTCATAAGTGAAAGCTTCCATGGTTAAGAATGTGGGGTTTTTTTTTTCAATCTGAAATATATGCTCTGTACAGCAGCATGGTATCTGACAGTCAGTCTGCTGTGTGCTGCCTCATCCATTGTACCTTAATTCTTCCTCTTTGCCAGTAGTAGAATCTGTGGGTAGGATGTAGACCCAGATTCTCCACATGGGCTCCCTTTTCAGTAGACTGAATGTTCTCTATCAGAGAGCTACCTACTGTTTGTTTGGTTTGTATTTTTGTGGGGTTTTGGTTGTTTGGTTGGTTGTGTTTCGTTTTGTTTTTAAATGAAGAAAATATTTAGTTTGCAAGCACATGTGGAAAGGCTCAACGTGCACAGAGCAGTTCCCAGTGGCTGGATGTGGTTCATCCTGACCCCATTGCAAAGGCAACCACTGAACTGTCAGTGCTGGTCTTTGGCTGGAGAAAAGCATCAAGTTTATGATCCCTCACCAGCAATGGTGTGGAAGATATTCAGGTGAAGAAAAAAACTGTTGATAGAAAACTGATGAGCAGTTCTTCAGAGAAGCATTCTCAAAGGGAGGGCGGATAACTTGAGTTGAAACATATTTGTCATTAATAATCCAAGTCAACTGTAGAACAGTGCAGGCTTTTGTTAAAGTTACTGAAACACATAGCATTGCAGATTGATATCTAGATGGTAACAATTTTCTCAGTATTTTAATCCTTCGTTTTTATCTTGTAGACATCATTGCACTGGTGTGAATAAGTGCAGTTGTTTCAAAACAATAACATAATTAGCAATGTAAATATTATATAGAAATATATTTTAACTGCCCTTTTTTTTTGTTGTTGCTATAGGGCAGATTATACCAGAAAGAAGATTTGTAGAAGCAATAAATCGTCAAGCATACCAGTATGAAATGGGTGACTTTCCAATAGAATGGGAAGGTAAATACTGAATATTTTGGTTTTATTTTACGATAATTTTGCCATTGAATGTAGATTCTATATTTTTAGTGAAAAGATTGACTATGTGAATAGGTGTCTGTTATCTTTCAGCTTGAGTAATGCAGGCTTCCGTTTAACTGTATGGTTATTATAAATTATTAAAGTTACCCTTTACAAATAGGATAAATGATGTTTAGGAAATCAGTACTTAATAAGAGTGTAAATAAAACCTGTATAATCATGACTTTTTCCTATTAAATGTGAAAATATTTGTGCCTGAGGGGAATCTGATTGAATAACCAAAACTAAATGTGTTAACTTCCTAGTTATGCCTTCACTGCAGTGTTAATTTGTAGGTCAGTTGAATTATTGGTGGCACAGTGTTGGAGCTTTTTTTTTTTTAAATGGTGATATTTGATTTCCTATACTCTTCCTTGCACAGTCTTGTAGGGAGTTGGAGGACATGTTAATTATTAACTGTTCTTTCTCACTGCTACTGATGAAAATTTTGTCTGAAAATTTGAGACATAGAAAATTCAGGGAGGTCAGAGAGGTTCCTTAGGATTAGCTGAGCAGCCCATGGAGAAAGAGAGAAAGCAGAGGGGGAGTATATGTTGTTTCCTGAGACTGTAGGAGCTTGAGCCAAGACTGGGGTTAAATGAGGCTTTGAAATCCAGGACTCCATAGCATAAACAAGGAACCCCTGAAATAGTACATAGAGTCTACCCATCATTCACCATGCTTTTTTTCGGAGAATAATATCTAGGCGTCTCCCAGAAGTTGGTAGGTTTAAGGCAAATAAATTTGTTTATTTTAAGCAGTATGTAGTTACATTGTGGAATTCCTTGTCACTGAATATTGTTCTTGCTGGAAGTTTGCATGAGTTTCAAATAATTTGTGGAAGAAAACTCCTTCTCATATACAGATATCACAGTGCCTAAATTTGTCAGTGAGTTGCAAATTAGTGGATGCTATAGTGTGTTTTGAGGAAATATCATTATATACTTGCTTTACCTCATTCTCTCTCCCTTAAAGTCACTGTTGGCGCCTGAGATAGAAAATACTGAGCTAAGAGAAACTTTGATCCCATTGTAGGTCTCCTGGAGTCAGTAGAGAAATATCATCTGTTCCCATCTTATATTTTTTCATTGTTGTTACACTGATTCCTTTGTTTTTCTTGGTGATCAACTAAGGCTAGTATAAACTTCTCAAAGATGTTTCAACCCTGTTAGCAACACTTGCCAACTGTGGCAAAACTGTAGTACCAACAGCTTCTGCCTTCTACCACTGCAGTACTTACAGCTGGCTGCCAAGTCTTAATCTATTTACTCCTCGTTCTTTATCAGTCTGAGATAGCCATCTTTTGAAAGGGAACAGCAGCCTGCCGGGCTTGTCCTGACTAAATCATCTGGTGCTTGAATGGGTATCTACCTGATCCCGCTTTCTGAAGGCCTGCTTCCTCATCCAAAAGTTCTCCAGCCACTGCTGGTCATCTTAGGTCTGTGTGACTGTCGTGCAGTCACTCTGCACTGCAAACACTGAGAAGCACGTCTAGAGCCTCAGGTAATTGCTCTGCTGTTGATGAATTCTCACTTAAGACCTGCTGCTGCCTTTTCAGAGTAGGAAAAGTGCAGTCCAGTAGTCTCTACCTGCACTCATCTGGAATTAACAGGAAACAACATGGGCAGTCTGTCTCAGATGGGTGTGGGCTAATCACCCTTTTACAAAGGAGCTTGAACTGGTTCAGCCAACTTGCTATATGAACATGTTCCTTAAGACCGCTGTAGTCGGAATAGCACTAATAAGCCTGCACTAATATCACTCTTCAGAAACCTTAGCACAAATCCATGTAACTTGACAGTGTGGTGCATAGGGAGGGTACAGCTTTTTGGAAGGATGCTTTTAGCAAGCACACCAGTACAGAGACCTTAGAATCAAGGGTAGGATGCCCTGCAGTATGATCTTGCCCAGAAAGGTGCAGCTGCCAGACCTGAGATGCACTTGTGCAAGTCAAAGCATCTTATTCAGGGTTGTTTAGAAGAAGAAAAGGCAATTGGCTAGTCCCATTTTTATGAGCTGCATTTACACTTTTTAACGCTTAACTTCCCCATTTTGTAACTGCGTTTTTTTCTTTGTAATTTTTGGCAGCACCAAGTATAAAGAAATCACAGAGAAAGGAACATTTACATGGTGCAAATAGGTAACAGTCATTTAATCTTAACTACTGAATTTCTCTAGAAAGAGAAAGGAAACATAACGTGCATATTTTTTCCCCCTATGCAATCCTTAAGCAGAATGGGTATGTAGTGCATGTTTTTGAAAGACAAAGTATAGGAATTCCACAAAAAAGGCTAACCTGTATCTTTTTGTCCAATGCTGATTTAAACATTACAGTCATGTGGAAGTATAACATAATTGTAAAAAGCCAAAACTGGCACTTCTGCTGAGGCTATAGAGGCTGTTCGAAGGACTGTTGCACCTCTGCTATGTATTGGGATGTGAACTGAGGATGTTGGATGCTCTGAAGTTCAGTTCATCATTACTTCTTTTCTGTCTCCTGTAAAATGAAGAATTCTCAATGAGTAGGAAATAGGAAAGAATAGAAAGAGTAGAGAGTTCAAATAATACTACAGGAGCCAGTTATCTGAGTGGGAAGTTTAATACAAGGTTTTTAGACACACTTTGCTGAAAGACTCATTACAATTCGGTCCCTATTCTGTCATCTTTAATATTTGTCTTAAGTTCCTCAGATTAAGATTTGTTAAGTTTCCCAGGCCCACAAGTCCTGTGCTGAACTTTGCCTCTGTATCTTCTGACCAGACTCTTGAAAATTTCCCAATGCATTCTCTCTGTGGGTGTTCACTTTATAATTTGTGCTGTTGTGGATGCTGATCATTCTAGCAAATAGTCTGAGACTTTGCAGAAGGATTTCTAAAATACTTGCCGTTTTCTCCGAACAGTGAAAGATGAATATAAGGTTAGAAGGCTGTATAATATTTCTTTCTTCTGTTTTCTCTTTACTCTTTTTTTTTTAAATTTTCTTTTTATTTGTAGTGTTCTAAATCCTCTCTGCTGAGCACATGCTTAGATCTCCAGGGACCCTCTCTCCAAACCCTGTGTGTGCGCTTTGACGTCTGCAGCTCCTCTACTTCAGTTTTGGCTGGTTCAGCAATAGCAGTCTCCTTGCCAAGCCTTCTCAGGCTTTTCACTTTTAGGACCGTGCTACAGCTTCTGGTGCCTTATTTCCTCTCCTTTTTCTAGGGATCTGCAGACTCAGTTTTTCGCTTGTGGATAATCCTTAATGGCCACCTGATTTAAAAGCAGTCATCCCAACACCTTTTCCCTCTCCTTGTTTCCCGACATCACGCTGTGTGACTAGAAAAGAAACCTCTTGTGACAGAACTGAATAGAAGTACTATGCCTGGAAATATTTAAGGGCATGAGTTGTCTGAGGAGAACCTGCACAAAACCAGGAACCAAAGGAGTGTTGTAGTAGTAGGCTGTAGTGAAATTTGAAGGGGATCTGAGTTAAGTTTCATTGTATAGCTAAGACATTCAGCCTGGACAGCTGGTAAACTAAGGAGCTGGTTTCGGTGCTGTGCTTATCAAGTTATGAACATGTAATAAGGTAACTGAGACCAAGTAGAAAGCTGTAAAGCAAGTAGATAAACCAGACATCCAGATTTTAGACTTAATCTGTGCAAGCTGTTTCTCAGACTCCGAAGAGGATGTTTGTGTATTAGTCCTGAAAGTTTACTGAACAGATGGTTGAGGGCTTACTCCTGAAGGGTTTGTCTGGAATTTTTCTCCTGAAGATGTTAGTTTTAAATGCTCCACAGGATTAAATTTCATAAATTCTCAGGCTTGTGAATTTTGCAAAAGTTCTCAATGTCCTTTAAGGCTTTTGTAAAACTGAAACATACTCAATATTAGAAGAATAGAATCCTAATCCCTTGTGTTCTCCGTAGTCTTAGTGTTAGCTGTTTGTACACAGAAAATTAAATTGATTTTCATGTTAAAAATCCAAGTATGTTTCCTTTTGCATTGTAGTTTTGAATTTAGAGTGTAATCCATATGCACAATACGAATATTACCTGGTTTTTGTTTAGGTGAAACGTCTTTTATTTTACTACATGGTGAGCTTGCATACTTTTATTTTCCCTGGGCAATTTGGGTGCACGCAACAGATACACTTTCTAAAGGAGGTGAACATTCAGAACTAACATTACAGAAAGGTTAATTTACCTCCTCAGAACATGTCAATAGTGCTCCTGAGAGGAGATCAGTAATTTTACATACCTATAGAGATTCATGAGATTGCATGCTTCATGCAGCATTTTATTGCCCATCTACTCCTCTTTTTTTTTTTTTTTCCTCCTTTCCTGGTAACATTTAGTGATTAATGAGAGTCTTAATTTGCGTGCTCACTTTTACGCCCATTACGTTGTGTGCTGGTAGGAGTCTTAAAGTTCAATGAAAATCTCATGCATACTAATGAGAATACAAATGAGTGCAGATAAAAGAATGCGAGGGTCTCAAGGTAGGAAATATCCAGCTATCTTGCAGAATTCCTTTTAGACAGAAGTAGCATTACAATGAGTACAGAATGCAGGAGGTGCCATCCAGATAAAATTAGAGACAGCAGCATAATTAGTGTGAAATGGAGGCAGTGATTCATTTTGCCAAACCTTTGGGGGCAGGGAAGCACGTGTTGGTTGCCCTCAGTACATACATGTCACCTTCTATACTTTACCAGGTTTAAAACATCTTGGCTGACAATGGTGAGGGCATTTTGTTTTGTTAGCATAGGGAACAGGAGTGTTCATGTGGAAATCTTTTCCAGCTATAACTATCACTGGACACTTTTTAATTAAGTGTATGCGTGTGTGCATATAGTGTTCAAATAATATGTAATAAAGCACCTACCTGCTTTATTTCCATCAACAACTATCTAACTGTGGTATAAATCTGTTCAGTAATTTAAACCTGCATTAACCAAAAGTGTAATGGAGAGTCCTAAGGTGGGAGAGCTATTCCATTGCTGCATTGTATACACCAACTCTATTTTTAAGAGAGAATGCAAAATGTCTTCAAGATACCATTTACTTGGATTTTGTTAAAATTAGTGTTAACTCAGTCGTAAATCACTGGTTATATTTTTGTATACATTCATTCTTCCTTTAATTGTTACCATGAATTTCTCTTATTCCTGAGTTTTGAGGTGTTGATGGTTTTCTGAACTGTGTGTTGGATGCCCAAAATGTTGTTGATACTTTAGAAAAAATGACTTTAAAAAAACCAGACTTCTAAAGTTTTCTGTCTGAGAGAGAACCACCTGAAAACTGGTGGAGATTAAATATATTAGAGTCCTCCCTTTCTTCTCCCCAAAGACAGACGAGTGGTCAGGTGAATGATTAGAAGAATTGATTGCTTTTGGAAGACTGATAAAACTAATAGAAACTAAAGTACAAGATACTAAAATACTTCAGATTATGTTTTCTTTACTTTTAATCATGTAAAATATCTTGAGTTCTGCTTTATGTAGAATATTTCAGAAATTGATTTGCACACAGGGAATATTAAATATATTAAAGCTAACTAACTTCATCGTATGTCTATGAAGAGATTTTAGTAAATTTTGTTACTGTATTTCTCCCTCAGCTACATAGCAGTGAAGGAATCTTTCATTAAATAATGATTTTCTAATGCACCTTGTTTGGGATGTTAAAATAAGTTTACCTGTAGTAATTTAGAAAATGGTATCCAATCTTTGTGTCAGCAAGTTTTATTTAGGGTTAAACTGAAAAAGATTTGTAGTCCTGACATTTATTAGAAGGAAGGAAGGTTGATAGCTCCTGTAAAACCATGCATTTAAATTCTTGTTACAGCTGTAAATAAAAATAGCACATTACACTGTGTGCATTATTTGCATATTTAAAGAGATACAGTCTGATAATGGAATGTTTGATACGAGAAATCTGTGTAAATTAAGGATTGTTTTGTTGCTTTTGATTGTTGGTACTAATTGAGATCTATTAATGAATGAAGAGATGTTGTATAGTGCTCCTTGCTTCACAGCCTCTGCTTACAAGACTTATGTCATTGTATTACCCTTCACTGTTCTGCCTATGGCTTGCTAAACTGAGGCAGATAATTAAATTATGAAATATTTTAATAGAAGTATTCCATTCATCTGAAAATCATTAATCAAACAACTGTCTAGAAGTTCCATCTGCTATTGAAAGAAGATCTATTGTAATGGTTATATTTAAGCAGCAGTTTCTAAATGCTGCTTAATTTTTGTAGGATTTCAGTTTTTGAGAACTTTTCTTTAAGAATCAGTAATTGTAATCAGTTGAAGCTAAAATGCAGCTGGTGTTTAAAGAAAATACTGGCAATTTAAAAAAAAAAATGAAGGAATTTTTAGGTGCTGAGAGTTGTGGAATTGAAACAAGTGGTACGGTACTTCCATGTGACAGAAGCAAGGCATGGCAGGGCAGATGATGATACTTTGTTTAAAGTAATCCCTTAAATTTTGAAGGTTTAATACTTAGTTTTTTATCAAATACTTTAAACTACTCCTTTTCCTTTTTTTCCTCCAGCTATATCTTTCATGGGTTAGTGGCTAACATACATACTTCACTATATGTGGTATCTCTACCACTTTCTTGCTCTTCTGGATTATGTTGGAACTGTTACTAAGTACGGACAAAGATGACTTCTGTCAGGAGGAAAGGCCTGTGTGCTCTGATTTTCTCTGATACCATTGTTGGTCCTTTTACTAAGAGTGTCTGCAAGGCTGCCAGCTGAGAAATACCAGTCTCAGTCATTTCAGTTTAGTCTCTGATCTTGCCAGATTTTTTTTTTAAATCGTCGTAAAATTTAAATGTTTGAAACAGCTACAGATACATAGAAAATATTTTCTAGCTCTACAGATGTAATATAAAGTGATTTAGTTGTCTTCTGGATTATCTTAGTGGGCTGTTTTTCTTTCCAATAACATAGAACTTTCGCAAAAAGGGTGATGCCGTCTGTTCTGTGCTCAGTCACTTCTTCATAATGACAAATTTGGCTGTAATCTTTGTTAGGACCGAAAGACCTCTGAGAAGAGCTGGCAGGGACTGCTTTTAAGAAAAGGTGTTTGAGAATGGTATTTAAAAGAACACATCTTCACAAAGTATTACCTGATAGACAAGAACCAAAAGCAATACCTTGGTTTGTATCATTACAGGTATTTTACCATTAACTTGAGTTAAGATTGGCCTTGCCATCATGGCTGAGTTCCAGGCTATGTAATGCCATTTTGCCTCCCTTAATTCCACTCTTACATTAATTAGAAGCTTTTCCTCCTGAAACCAGTTTCATAATGTTGCTGAAGCAAAGTGGTGTTAGTGTTTCACCCTATGTGTAATTGTGTTTTCAGTAGTGAGGTGACATTATAGCTCTGTGCAGCTCTTAGTGGTTTAGACTTACTGACTCATTCCCCAGCTCCCCTCAAAATACAGCACAGATGGTATTAGAAAATTAAAATTTAGAATAGTTCCTCCTTAAGGCATTTCTGAAACTTTATAGACAGGTACAGGTCAGACCAGGAATTTGACTGGGTGATAATGAAAATGTCATTTTTGCTGTAATTTTCAGGCACAGTAACAAAAGTCCTAATTATCCAAACAAACATACAAAAGAACATTTTGCCATCTCTCAGCACTTGGAACTGGCTTTCCTTATGTTCGCCCTTCTGTTCGTTACTGGCCACTTGTATTCTGGTACTTATTCATGTGAAATAGATGAGCAGAAAAGTCTACCAAATATACCACCCACTACCTACCAGTTGTGTGGACTGAAAAGGCATGAAAAAATGCTATGGTAGTGGTACTTTTGAAGAGTGATGGATATTGCCTTGTCCACAATCAGAGAATTTGTTTGTCTAAATAGCGCCTGTAATAGTTGGAGCTATCTCTAGTTCATGGGCAGAATGAAGCGACACCCGACGGAGTGCTGCTTCTGTCTGCGGCGGGGTCTCTCTGGATCGCTCACTGTCGGTGTCTGCAGCAGGAGCAGGCATAAGTCTGTTGATCTGTTGAACCTGAGCCACAGTACAAGTGTCGTTCCCACAGCTTTCATTCCCCTGCTGTCTGTCCCAGCATGAACTGAGCCTTCCCTTGGTTCAGCGCCTCCCCTTCCACGCGCAGCCGCACAGCGTGGTGCGGTCGGGGCTGTGCAGCCCCTCAGCTGGGTTTGGGGCTGTGAAGGCATTCTGGTTAGCTCCAACATAAACAGGTTTTCAGATTTAACAATGCCTGAGGCATGTAAAGGAACTCTTTTTCTCCAGAGTGGTCTAAGGCTTTTCATACTTTTCAGCAGTCATCATTTTCTCATGGTGACGCTCAGCTCTGTATAGCAAACTCAACAACAGGCCTGAGCTGTGAGCCCTGCTTTTTAAGCCCTATTTGGCAGCCAGGGTGGTATGTAAACTGTGCCCAAGCTCTCCTCACAGAGGTGATTTTCCCCCCACCCCCTCCTTCTGTGTAGACTTGAGACTATTGACATGGGAAATAACATCTTGGGTCTTTATATTTTGGGAAATAAGATTATGGCTTGCCAGGTTGTTGGAAATTTTGTTAATTTCTTTTATAAATATTTGCTTTCTGTTACAAATTCATCACAATTTTGAGGTTTGATACTATCTGTGATCTTCAAAATAATCAATTTGATTTTTATTTCCTTTGCAGCGTGGATAAGAAAAAAAAGAAAGGATCCACCCACCATTGAGGTGAGAGAAATGAAGTGTCCTTACATTTTCAATTGTTGTAGTTAAACTACAAAACTTAATTCATAGTGGGCTCATCTGTCCAGTAGTTTGTCACCATCAGAGGAGAATTTAGTATGTTGCTTGCCTATTTGGTGAAATTATACACAGACTAGATATCTGACACTTAGGAAAAACAAAAATAAATGGAAATATAAACTCCACTGTCCTTTAGTTTTTATTTTTATTTACTTGAATTCTTTAAGATGATCTGTGTAGATCCTTTAAGGTGATTGTGGTCATTCAAGAGTTTCTTTAATTAAACAAATTCTGAAATTACTGCTATTAATTTTTAAAATAGGTCCTCTATGTATTAATGCAAGTGTTGGATTTTTTTTTTTTCATGGTAGTTGACATTAAAGTGCAGGTTTCAAATCTGGTTGCCAGCAGATTCATCAGTACAGGAAAACAAATTTCACTAACACTTTACAGTGCTAATGAGGTGGCAGACTTGCAGCCATGCCTTTTTCCATAAGTGGTTCCTAATGGAATGAAGTAGGGAAATATCTCACGGTATTTCATGCTGATTGAGTGCGTGCAGAGTGGAAAGAGTTTGGCTGTTGTTCTGTGTATACAGACACACACACATACCCTACTTGCCCTGGATTTGTATTACAAGCTGCTAAGCACCAGCTAGGAGCAAGTCAGGAGGTGAGGCATGGCTTCCTGCAGAAGATTCGAACTGACACCCACAGAGGCAGATACTTGACTTGCATCAGTAGGAATAACTGTGTCGAGTTCAGTGAAGCTGTGTTGCCGTGCTCTAGCCGAAGATTTGGTCACCGAGATCTTCTGGAATATACTGATTTGTGAAAAGTTGTCCTGCCTGCCTGTGTGTTAAGATGACCTGGGGAAGCTTGTCAGCTGGTGTTTACAAGTCATAACTCATTAAAATGAGCTCCCACACAACTTAGAGCTTTTCAACTAATTCTCTCTTCCTCTGTTTAACACTTGCCACTGAGGTTGTAGAGATAATCAGGCCTATAATACACCCATAAATGGAAGAAGTGTAAGTTAAATTTATCCTCAAAGCTTTTTAGGACTTAAAGTAAATGAACACACTTTTCTTTTAATTAACATTTAGGGAAGTATTAAATGTGATTTTTTTTTTTTTTTTTTTTTTTTTTGTTATGGTGGTGGTTCTCCTTCCTCCTCACCCTAGTTGTTTGTTCACAAGTGACACTACAGCAGTTGTTCTGTCTAAGCTTGAGCTGATCTCCCTTTAATTAGCTCTGGCTCATACTAACTGTATACATACAACTTTCATTGTTGAAATTACCAGCTTGTGATACTCGAAGATGGAGGTGTTGCATGTCTCTTGTACTATTATTTCCATGAACCAGACTGCCATGATAATTGTGTGAAGATAAACTTGCTTTAGAGGACATGGGCAGATTTGGGTTTGAAACTGGTGTAATAAAGTCCGTCCTGGTGCTGGAGGTGCTGGTTCTGTTTCAAAACAGGGAGCAAGGAGTCTGCACAGGTGAGAGAACTGTGGCTCAATAACATTCTAAGTACTTTACCTTCCAGAAAAAGCAGTTTATGGAGAATTAAAGATTATTGGGAGTAATCATGCATTCAGAGTTACAGGACTGTTTATACCTTCAGTTTCATGAGGTAGTGGATCTGAAAAATAATGTAGCAGCTAGATACTTTACCTGCAGGGCTGTGCATTGACCTTATCAGAGCAGAAGTTATATACCAGGAATTTCAAAAGTCGGTATAATTTCTTTCAAGTAATTTCTAAGTTGTTTTTTTCCTGTGTAAAAATAGGTAGTTCAAATATATGTAAGTTAAAAATTCTTGCTAGTATTTGAAAATAATGCTGCAGTCACAATTTTAATATGTGATAGTTTAGCTTAAGTTTTTTTTCTGTATTAGTTTAGGGTATGATCTACTTTTGTCCTGATTTTAAACCGTTATACCACAAACCTTTATATTACAATAACATTATAAATATAATTATGCCAGTGAAGTACATATAGAATACTGTTTGGTCCCTGTTTGCAGGACAGATTTGCTTTAGTATTTTAGCCACATAAACTTCACTGACTGCTATTCTGTATTATATTCCCTTTTTGACAGTAATGCTGATATGGTAAACTGCTGTTCGACAGCTATAGAACGAGGGATTGTTTGTGACTATATTTCATTTTGAAACTATATAACAAATCTCTTTGTTCTTTCACATATTTCTCATGAGACTAGGCTATTTCTTAAAAAGGAGGCAAAGCCCACAAATTTTACATTTTTGCCTTAATGACATTTTACTGTCAACATCATATTATAACACTAGAAAACAGCATTACAGTTCCTAGAGCATGAATTTCTGGAGCTGTGCCTATCTTCCTAACTTTGTGGTCTGTAATACCACTTTATTTTGGATGTTTATCCTTTTTTTCCCTGTTCTTTGACCATTATTTTTTTTTTTCCTAATATAACTTCGGACACTTCTTCCCCAACACTGGACACTTTTAAGATTCAGCTGGACAGGCTGCTGGGTCATCTTGTCTAGACCGTGCTTTTGCCAAGAAAGGTTGGACCAGATGATAATTGTGATCTCTTCCAACCTGCTGTTCCATGATATCAAATGACATATGTCAAACTTTATTAAAATTTCTTTTCCCCTTCTATGCTCTGTTTTCTTACCATCCCTCTTTAGTATTTTATGTTTCGGGATTTTTTTCTATTTCTCAAACTTGTCTTTTATTCAGCTCTCAGCTATGAATGATAGAGGTTTCCAGACTGCTCAGACCATCAAGTCTCATGATGAGCTCTATGATCAAACTTTAACGGAAAATATTTCAGGGATGCAGCTTCACCAGTCAGCTAGATCTTACTGATCTTACTGGTAGCACTGATGACCACATTTTGGAAACCAATGGTTTGGTGAATACTGTAGGCCAACACAATGTGATTCATAATCATCATGACATATCAGTCTCTTAAGTGGGAATTAAGGCAACTTGTCCTTTCTTACAGCTAGGTCATGGCACCAGCCAAGTCTGTTGATGATGTTCTTACGACTTGATAATGTTTTGGTTCAGACCATTCTTTCTTCCACAAACACCTGACAGATCGTTTGTTTGTTTTTATTATAAAGCCTTCAATTTCCTACAGAAGAAATTGATTTTCATCTCTTTTTCTTTAGATTATTGTGTGTGTGTATATGTGTGTGGAAGAATACTCCAGAGACTTCCCAAGACAGCTTGTTCAGTGTTAAGTGTTTCACATACCCAACAACTACTTTCCTTCCTGTGCACCCAGCACCTTTTCCCCATTTTTGGAGCAAGTCATTTAGACTTCTGCATATTGGGCTGGTCATAACCCGAGAATGCTGCTCATCACCTTTGTTATTTCTAATCTGAGAAGTAAGGTAAGGCATGTTAGTGATTTGGAAACCTTAGGTTTTAAGAGCCAGCTTCTGGGATACTGGAAACAGTTGGTTGCCTTTTGATTTCATTACAGCTTGAAATATACCAAGTCCCGTTTTCAACTGGGTTATGATGAGGGTGATAACTTTGCAAATTAATGCAGATCAAGTAATTTCTTATCTTTTGCTGAGACATATTCTGTTCCTGTGGTAATCAGGGAGTCCATCATGATAGAGAATTTTGAATCATGTCTGCATCCAGTGTAAGCATGCATATGTGCATACACATACATGTACGCATACTGCTTTATAGCAGTTGAGAATCTGAGCTTGTGTATGTATGCTCTTGCATTAGTATAGCATTCTGTCATCTCTACCTTTATATATATTGTGTATGGCCATTACCTTTATTCCTGTGCAGTTGTAAATTATATTTTAACAAACTTAACAAATTATGAATAATTAAGTAGACTATCACATTTCTTTATTGCATATATAGGAAACTAGATGTATGCAGCGTGGTTTTGGGCAAATAGGACATGGACCCATGTCTAGAGAGCTTACAGTTTTAAGTTAATGCAAATGTTCTAAAGGCTACAAGTATTAAAGTACTTTTAATCAAATGCTATTTTGTGGAAGCAGATTTAATAATTTATCACTTTACATGCAGATTAGTTTACCTGCTAAGTATTAATGTTGCCAGAATTTCAATACTCTTGTCAGAGTTTTCAATACTCTTAGAAATAAGGAGGGGGGGTCAGCAGAACTGCTACCTTGGACTTCCAAAGGGCAGACTTTGGCCTGTTTAGGAGGCTGGTTGGCTGAGTCCCTTGGGAGGCTGTTCTGAAGGACAAGGAGTCCAGGAAGGTTGGTCTCTCTTCAAGAAGGAAACCTTAGAGGTGCAGGAGCAGGCTGTCCCCATGTGCTGAAAGATGAGCTGGCAGGGAAAAAGACTGGCCTGGCTGAATAGAGAGCATTGACTGGAGCTCATGAAAACAAAAGAAAAATTATAACCTTGGGAAGAAGGGGCAGGCTACTTAGGATAGCTACAAGGATATTGTGAGGTTATGCAGGGAGAAAACTAGTTGTCCAAAGCTCAACTGGAACTTAATCTGGCTACTGCTGTAAAAGACAATAAAATGTTTCTATAAATGCATGAGCAAAAAAAGAGGGCTAAGGAGAATTTCCGCCCTCTGGTGGATGTGGAGCGTAAACGGTGACAAAAGATGAGGAAAAGGCTGAGGTCCTTAATCCCTTCTTGCCTCAGTCATTAATAGTAAGACCAGTTGTGCTCCAGGTACCCAGCCCCCTGAGCTGGAAGACAGGGATGAGCAGAATGAAGCCCAAATAATCCAATGTGAAATGGTTAGTGACCTGCTACACAACTTAGATACCCACAAGTCTATGGGGCAAGATGGGATCCACCCAAGAGTTCTGAGGTGGAGGTGCTTATCAAGCCACTTTCTACCGTTCATCTGCAGTCCTGGCTAACTGGGGACGTCCCAGTTGACTGGAGGTTGGCAAACATGATGACCATCTACAAGAAGGGCCAGAAGGAGGATGTGGGGAACTACAGACCTGTCAGTCTGACCTCTCTGTCAGGGAAGGTTATGGAGCAGATGATCTTGAGTGCCATCACATAGCATGTGCAGAACAACCATGTGATTAGGCCCAGTCAGCATGGGTTTAGGAAAGGCAGGTCCTGCTTGATCAACCTGATCTCCTTCTACAACAAGGTGACCCACTTAGTAGAAGAGGGAAAGGCTGTGGATGTTGCCTACCTGGACTTTAGTAAAGCCTTTGACACCGTATCTCACAGCATTCTCCTCGAGAAGCTGCAGCTCATGGCCTAGATGGGTGTACTCTTCGCTGGGTAAAGAACTGGCTGGAGGGCCAGGCCCAAAGAGTTGTGGTGAATGATGCCAAATCCAGTTGGTGGCCAGTCACGAGTGGTGTTCCCCAGGCCTCAGTGTTGGGTCCAGTTCTGTTTAATCTCTTTATCAATAATATGGATGAAGGGATCAAGAGCACCCTTAGAAAGTTTGCAGATGACACCAAGTTGGGTGGGAGTGTTGATCTGCAGGACCGTAGGAAGGCCATACAGAGGGATCTGGACCAGCTGGATCATTGGGCTAAGGCCAGTTGTATGAGGTTTAACAAGGCCAAGTGCTGGCTCCTGCACTTGGGTCACAACAACCTCAGGCAGCACTACAGGCTCGGGGAAGAGTGGCTGGAAAGCTGCCTGGCAGAGAGGGATCTGGGGGTGTTGGTGACAGTGGCTGAACATGAGCCAGTAGAGTGCCCAGGTGGCCAAAAAGGCCAACAGCATCCTGGCTTGTGACAGGAATAGTGTGGCCAGCAGGACTAGGGTAGTGATTGTGCCATTGTACTGGGCACTGGTGAGGCCCCACCTTGAATCCTGTGTTCAGTTTTGGGCCCCTCATCATAAGAAAGACATTGACGTGCTGGAGAGAGTGCAGAGGAGGCAATGAAGCTGGTGAGGGGTCTGGAGCACAAGCCTGATGAGGAGCAGCTGAGGGAACTGGGGCTGTTCAGCCTGGAGAAAAGGAGGCTGAGGGGAGACCTTATCGCTGTCTACAACGGCTTGAAGGGAGGTTGTAGCATGGAGGGTGTTGGTCTCTTCTGCCAAGTAGCAAGTGATAGGACAAGAGGAAAGGGCCTGAAGTTGTGCCAGGGGAGGTTTAGATTGGATATTAGGAAACACCTCTTCACAGAAAGGGTTGTCAGGCATTGGAACAGGCTGCCCAGGGAAGTGGCTGAGTCGCCGTCCCTGGAGGTGTTTAAAAGATGTGTAGGTGAGGTTCTTAGGGACATAGTTTAGTGGTGGACTTGGCAGTGTTAGATTGACAGTTGGACTTGATCTTAAAGGTCTTTTCCAACCTAAACAATTATTTGATTCTGTGTGTCAGATTTTGCACACCTCATTTGCAATGGAAAGAAAATACTCTTGGGAGGCAGAGGGAAAATCCTTCTCTTCAGGACTCCTTTTTTGGGGCTTATGTTGCTATTCCATCATGAAAGTGGAACCCCACAAATTTAAGTAGTGTTAAACAATGTAACACTCACAGGACTGCTGTGAGTATGTCTCACTTTTGTGAATTTCCAGCAAAGTTCTGCTGGTAAGAACTTCGTGAGACTTCTCAGCACTTTGTTGATAGGCAGATTTGCATGGCATTCACAAATTTTGCTGTGTACTGTATCTCGTGTTTTCATTCATTTCATTTAAAAAATGCTTTATTTTAAATTTGAGACAGCATTATGTAAATACATTAAAAATACTAATGAAAGAAAATGTTATTTTCTGTTGATGCAGCTAATTGAGATAGTGGCTGGATGCATAAGATACTTGTAAGCTTTGCTTATGGTGCCTGTTTCAATAGACTATCTACCTTTCTGTCTGTCTCTTATCTTTATCCAATCAGTGCGCATGTAACACACAGCCAGGTTTTTCCCTACACAGATAGTGGGAGTCATATAAAAATTGGTTTCAATATGTTGTATCTAGGACACATTGAGTCTTTAGCTTCTAAACCTAGAAGGAACTGAGGCATCTTTTTCAGGGTGTAGCAAACCTTAAAAATATCAGGCATATAGTGAATTTTTAAGCCTTTATGTGCCTAACTTCCATTTGATTTCTTTAGTATTTCTGATTTCAGAGGGCATCAGATTTGTAGGGGCTTTTAAAGAATCCTGTTGTCTGTAACACAAGGTGCCTGAATGTATTTAGAAATCTAACACTTTTATTTCCCATAACAGACCTTGTAGCTACACATCACTACTGCCCATGTTCTGAGGTTCAGGAGTATCTGAGTAGCCTGGCGTTGTTTATGGCCTTGTCTGTAGAATGGAGTAGAAATAAAGTTACAGACTGTCTTGGTGTGCCAGAAAATGCATGAGGAAAAACCATATAAGGGTCTCATGGCAATGCCTAGAGAAACTGGTATGCAGAGGAATGTGGTTTATCTCTCAATCTGCCAATGTGATATCCTGCAGTTGCCAGATATGAATCTGTAGTAACGCTACTCTGTGAACACAGATCTCGATACTAGAAGTCTCTTTGTTGTTAATCTCGACTGTGCTTCTTGTGAGAGTGCACACAGGGCTGCACAGCTACAAGTATTCTCAGTTTGAACTGAAACCTCACTGTTGCCTTGTGTGCGTGTGTATGTATGTTAATATTTCATGGAAAGTGAAGTAGAATTGCATGTTCCTTTAATTAGTATCAAGAGCCTGAAAGCAGTTTGAAACAGAAAACCACAGTAACTGAGTGCTTTTCTTATGCATTATGTACTTGTCATGCAGTAATAAATCTCAGTGGTTTATGAATTGCACAGTTGGATAGAAAGTGAAATGTTAAAAACAGAAACTTTTTGTGACAGCTCCTGTCTTCTTTCAAACTATTTCTATCATTTCCATAATTGTTGGTTTTGACAGCCTCCTTGTCAAGGAAGGAAAAATGTACTTCAGTGAGTGTAATAAGCATGAGGTTTCAACGATTGTTTTTACCGCTATCTACTCCCCCCCAGAATAATTACATCAAAATTACATTGTTGGGTTGCCACAATGCATACCCACTTTTCCCATTTGTTTGATCTTAAGTATTATTTATTTGAGAGATTGTATGGTCAAAACTAGCTTCAGCCATGGAGATTAATTTACATAGAATATACATTTCTTTAACCGTAAAAGGATGCAGTTTAGAAAAATTATTTGACACTGTTGGGATTGCACGGTACAGTTTTGCTTCTGTCTTCTTTCAGATGCTTCAGTTGAGAAGTTTTAAAATGAGAACTCTGACGTGGAGATTGTATATTCTTGTACAGAGAACAGGGCTTAGCAAATGGGTATATTTTACTCCTGAAGCCACAAAAAGCTGCAGAATATGATTTACAGTTCTAGGAAATGCTGTTAAAAAGCACAGGGATAAACATATCTGAGCAAAGTATTTTCCATCATTGTTTTCCAGGACCACAACCAGGACTGAAAATTTGGGACATATTTAAATTACGTGACTTGCACTAAACGACATTTTGCATAGTAAATTGTGCATGATTCCAGAGAGGATTATTACTCAGTGTGAAAGGGCAGTAAAATTTGACAATGTAAAAGCTGAGCTACAAAGGTCTAAATAGAAGGGGGTGGTCAGAGAAGTCACTCAGAAAAAAAAACAAAAAACAAAAACAGCTTGAAGAAGTTCTTACTTTTTAGAGTTATTCCCTCTTATTCACTTTAACTTTCTCTTCAGGTGTGAAACAGCCGTGACAGGTGCTTGTCAGCCTCGACAGAAAAGAGTGTGGAGGCATTGCCTGTGCGGCAGATCCCAAGGCTGTAGGGCAGAGCTGCTGCTGTTCTGCTGCTCCTCTCTGTGTGGGAGGGAAGCCATGGAGCGTTGGCTCCGTCTCCTAACTCAGTGTCAGCACAGCTGAACGGGAGTGGAGGGAGAAGTAACGTACCAGGAAAAGGGCTGGTACAGACTACGTCATCCATAGAGTAAGGGGAAAGCAAGGACCACACTGGGACTGAGTCATGGCTACAGTTCCTTGTTTGTTCTGTGGGCATCAAGACTGTGCATTGCCATTTATTCAGGGCAGAGTGTGGTGGTGCTGGGCTGGCTTGTGATTTTTTGCTGCTTCTACACAGTTTAACCTGTGATCTTGAACATATACATAGTTCTGTACAAAAGTCTTTGCAGTATTATAAAAATAATTCAGGCACAAACCCTTACTGACTCCGTGTGTTGTCAACATGCTTTACATTCCAGTGTCTGTGCCTTTTCTTGTCATTTTGCTGCTCATTACATGTTCTTGCCAAATAGCATGTGTGCTACACTGTGGTGCCCTAGAGACTATTGTCAACTCATTCCAGAAATTCTGTGTCTCAGAAGTAGCAATATAGTAATTCAGTAATAGTTGGCATTGCTTCTCTGTAGATTTGATTTAACAAAAAAAAATGCTGAGAGTTAGAATTAGTATTTAATTGATTCAGCTCAGTAGTAAATGTGATATTAGCACTGTATTGAAACCTAAATATTGGGCCGTCATCAAAACATATATTTGTACTTACATTTGTAATCAATATCTTGATTTAATACTTACGCATCAATTATGGAGTGCTTTAAATCTTAATTGCAATTTTTGTGCTGTTACTGATTGATTCCAAATAACGAGTGCACCTTTCGTTTACAGGATTAGGAACTCAAAATGCACAAACAGCCTTCATCTAGAATGAACTGTAATGATCCTAAGGAGTTACCTTTCCCTTAAAACAGAATGGAAGTCAGAGCTTCCTATTTCAAACACCTGTGATACCACTGGAGGCCCATTTCTGTATCTGTTTATGTTTAAGGGGTTGTTGCAGGTTGCAAGCAAAAATAACTGTTCTAAAACAGCAGCTATGTTAATTTAGTAATTTGTTTGGATTATTTGTCTGATTTATGTTTGAAGGTCAAAAAAGCTATTCTACAAAGCCTAGTCAATGAGAGATGCCACCAGTTGTGATGTATCCAACAAAGATCTTTCAGATCAGTTTACTTCTGAATTATGCAGGGTTCATCCTTCTGAAAAAAATCACATTGAGTGCATAGAACACAATCCATATTGTAGAATTGCAGCTGATCAGAGATTTCTTTGAAAACAAAACCTTAAAAAAGCAATTCTTACCTTGATTTGACTAATGTTGAATGTCGATTGACCAAAGAGATTTCACACGTATGTTCTTCACAAAATTAGCGGTCAGTTGGCTCATTGTTTGATTTAAATAAATATTTTAGCAAAGCTAGATAAGCCTTTCTAAATCAAACTGCTCCTCTGTTTTTGCCATGTCCTGACAGAGCCCTTCATTTACCACATAATTTTTTATTCCCAACCTAGTTCTCCTGAGTTCATGCTTAGTTGCTGAGTTAACGAGACCTGCCCTGGATCGGAACATTCAGTGCTTCTCACTGATGAGGTGTTCCCTCTGCCTCCTACTCTTGAAGTATGATGTAATTTCAGATTATTTGATCTTGCCTATTTAACTTGTCAAACTGGAAAACAGAGTTTAGTTAACCAGTTTGGTGATATTATGAAAACAGGTGAATTGGCTTAACTTCTTGGACTTTGGTGGACTTCCAGTGAAGAAAAACTCCTGATGTGTTAAATTGTCCTACAACGATCAAACAGATTTTTTCCTTTCCATTTGTCATTTTTTAAATTTTTGCTAACTTGTAGATGAGAGATTTTAATGGGCAGCGTTCAAAGTTCAAGTTCATTCATAATTAAACATATTCAAACTAGATACCAAAATGCAAGTATTCTATGAATATGTAGTGTCTGTACAGTTCAACCAAGGAACATTAATCTGTCCATATGTTTCTCTGTTCTGGCATCAAATAATAGTTAATCCTATTCAAATAACAAGAAATCATAAGTGTTTCAATGTATGTGATTAAGATAACTTAGGAGAATGGAATAGTTTCTAAGGCAACATAAAGAAGCCATTTATTTTTAATTTAGTCAAAATACAAACCCATCTGAAATGAAATGTGACATCTTGCTCAAAATTAATAATACATAAAACCCATGTATTTTTAGGTTTGGGTATAGTGTCTTTAGAAAATCATCTGGAAAGAACAACACCAAAACCAGTACCAGTTTGTTAAAATAACCTTTAAACAGACCCTCTTGGACATTGTTACATCGGTATACTATGTCTAGCCACCTGCCTCCTTAGAACTACTTGTTCACAAGTTTGGGTGTCCCTTTGCCTTTAGGAGACTGAAAATGCTCCTTGAGAGGCAAGTGGTGTTATAACCGATAGGTGGCTTGAGGACTGAGCGAGAAACAGTAAAGAAGTAAGAGGAGGGGAAGGAGGAGTTACCAAGATTGTGGGGTTCAGGAGGTGCTGCAGGATAGAAAGGGTGAAATACAGACATTTGCCTCTGGAGAAGACGAGCACGAAGTGTCACAAAGGTTAGTAGTCACTACTGGCAAGACCTCAGCTGAAGGAATAAGCAAATCTAGAGAAACCTCTTTTGTTTTGGATTTATGACATTTTCCTACCAGGAGGAACTAATTTTATTTATTCTGTAAGGCTACTTGTTTGTTTAAAAAAGGGAAAGAAGCAACAATATGTGCTCCTTGAAGAGTGAAAGAGCATTACATTCCAAATCTTCAGCCTGCAAAGCAGGTCTTCCAGTACAGCCTGCTAGGCACTAAAAGTTCTTTGATTAGAGACAAACTTCTAGATTTTTCTCTTTCTGTGGAGCAGAGGTGAATACAGTTCCCAAGCAGCAGAGGATGCTTGGTGGTACATCTCAGCTGCTAGAGTTACGTGAGAGCTTTAAGCAAAAATATAGTTTGCAAGAGAAGTGCGTGCCAGTGACATGAAATACAGCATGATTTCATTTGCAGCAACGCACTTGGAAGGCAGCAACATGTCTTGGGCTATGTTGCCCCCACGACCAGCCAACACTCATTCTTTGTTCATGCAGCTGTTACCACTACTAAGATGTCAGGATACACAGAAGTCACCACTTTGTGGATTAAAAGCAGCTGCCTCAAACTCCACATAGGGGACAGTTTGGCATTTCCTAATAATAATGTTAGGTTCTTCAAGAAAACCTTAGAGATCGCTTCTTTAAGCTCTGCCTTTCTACGGAGGGAAAGCATGCAGCTGCAATCATTAGAAGCATGAAACACCTCGTAGAGCTTACAGTAATCACCAAAGCTGGACAAGTAGTTACCTGCAGTGAATAAAATTTCTTCTTTTACATTCCACCTAAAAGTAAACTGTAGAATATGTAGCTGGACCGAGTTCTTGCTTCATCACGCGTTATCTTGTTCCAAATACTGGGAGCTGGTGCATTTCAAGGTGAAATTTACATGTAGGGATTTCAGCTAGCATAAGAAGTGGCTGGATGTCTTCAGGCATTTTTCAGTTTTGCAGCATAATCCAAATCTTTAGATTTGTCTTTTAATAAAAATTATAAAAGGCATTTCTAATACTCTTTAGATGCCATGTGCCTCCTGAGAACTGCAGGTTCAAAAGGCTTATATAATTTATTTGTATAAAGAGAGTATTGGAATAACAAACTAGCCCTTAGAAACCTGATAGATTCTGTGTTCTCTGTGTTGAGTAGAAAGATTTTGTATTTCCCCTGCAGGTCAGAGCACATTACATATTCATGTTCTTAAATTGTGTGTTTTGGGGGGCAATTTATAGTGAACCTAGCTGTTTTATAAAGTATTTCAATTCATCTTGGAGTAGAAGATAAAGGTTCTGAACCTTTAGCTCCCAGTCACTGTTTACAGTATATCAAACAGTAAAGGGTTGGGTTGCAATGGAGCCTCAAAGTGATAATGTGGTGATGTGCAGGTGAGTTGGAAGAGCCTGTGGTGCCATGCAGATTTACAGACTACTTGTCGTGGGTAGAAGAGCCCAGCAGACGCTGGCTTCTCTAGCACTGTTCATCAGGTGATAGGAAGCCCTTTAGAGGCTGGCTGGGGAGGAACCTTTGTAACACTCACTGTATTTAATTGCCGTGAGCCATGCAGATAAACTGAAGCCAAATTTGGACAATTAGTTATAAAGATCTTGCACATTTCTAGTGTGTTTTAAGAATAATTCCTTCCATAAGTATGCGTGCAAATTAAAATTTGCATTTTGAACCAAGTTGGTTATCGTATTCAAATTTGGAACTACTTGGATCTTTTATTTAAATGCTTGTAATGGCAGGGAAACTTCAATTTGATAACTGCTTCAAATTTCAGTGACTATGGTAACTGAACCAATAGTATAAAACTTAGAAATAGAATCCGAAAGTTGAAAACAAAAAAAGTATACGTTCTAGTGAGAATTGAGAATGAAGTATTTGCTAAGGATAATATTAGAAACAGGAAGGACACAGTGCCTGTGGGAGAATTCCACAGAACAAACTTGCCAGTATCAAAGGACAAGATGTTTATGCCAAGAAAACTCATCTATTTTGACCCAATTTTTCTAACATGCCAGTTGACACAGGATGCCTGATTCACATTTTCTTTAGTTTGAGCACAGGAACCCTTATTTCCTTGTACATGTTAGTGACATGAATTTCATGCATAAAATGGATGTGTGCTGATAATTTGAACTTGAAACATTTTTGTCCTGGTGTGGATTGTATAGATGATTCTGAACAAGTCCCTTCAGGTTTTTTTTCCATGTTTGCTTCTTAGGATCATTCCTCATGCTTTTTTCAATATTAACCTGGTTATTTCACTAGATCACAACTATGCTTTGGCCAGTGAAAGCTGACTAAAAGAATCTTACAGAGTCTGAAAAACAGACAACAGTTATACATCAGCGTTTAAAATGGACTTGGAGCATTTGGAATTTAGTTACAGCTGCCATTACTGGACTCAGATGACTTCGTTAAAGTAATAACTGAAAAATATTTTAAGTTAGTAAGTAGCTGTTCACAGTAACTGAATTACATTCATATTTTAATAAATCATTTCACGTTGTTTTAGCTGAGACTATGATGCAGTCTTCAGATATCACAAAGGTATATGACCTTATTTCTTCGTAGTGGGGTAATACAAGCACCATAGGAGTAATCCCCTTGAAATCAATAAGGTCATGGTAGATTTATAGACATGTGGGAAACAAGGATGGAATTGAGAGATGTTCTAATGAGGTTTTGCTCTACTGACTGTTGAAAATTTGACCCTATTAAGCTTGGCAATATTTTTATTTGAGTATGGGAGAATTTTGTCCCTCCCCCACTTCAGTCTGCAAAGTCATTTGTGTGCTGCTTGTGTATTTTCTTGCTGTATACATATGTGAAGTGTTTTGTCTCTGCTTTGTGCATCTGTTAATTTAAGTATACAGGCAATTAAGGACTCAGAAAAAGGTGTTAGTTTCCATTATATCTCCAAGATGTTTTTCTTTAAATACTGCCTTTTAAAATCTTAAATGTTCACATACTTGCTATGTGATCTCTTGGTAGTATCACATGTATTTTTATGCCATTCCTACAATACTGTCATGGCCTTCTACTGAGAGACAAGTGTACTGGTCTCGTTTCTCCTTAGATCTGCCATATACTTGTAATCCAGAGAAAGCCATTCAGCCTTTTTCCTCCTGTATCCCAATCTAAATGCAAATATTAGCAGCTTCCTTGTTACATGGTTTTGATTACAGTTAAGTTGTATTTCAGTTCAAAATGTTACAGAAATTTGTATCACCTTTCAGCTTTTGTTTCTAATACTGTTAGCAGAATTTGCAAATCATCTTTCTCATAGGAAACATATGCTAACAGTTAAAAACTGAACAGTATTTTTCAGGGCTTTTTAAAAATATTTACTTTAGGAGTTCTTTGTGTTTTCCTTTGAACAAGATTGCAAGGTCTACTAACAGCTGTTTTTCTATTATACCTGTGGACAAGCCAGTAATTGCACTTGCTTCAACTAATAGCCTCAGCATTTCTCAGTGGAAGCAGCCAAATCCCAGTTCAGGTCACCTTTGTTAGTGATTTTTCCAGCTCTAATCTGTACCCAACCATGTTTCAGTACATAGCTTCATAAAGTTGAATCAGCAAGTGGTATGAGCCTTCTGTGAATACACGTCCTGGGTGTGTCTTTGGCCTTGCAGTTAGATTGTGGCATCAGATAGTTGCTTCAGTTTATCAGTGGTGGAGGTAAACCTCAAAAACTAGGTCACTTTTTATTTGAATTTTTTACCTGTACAGAGGCAGTAGGTATGATTTTACACCCTGTATGAATGCAATGTGTTTATTTTAGTTAACACACCTGGTAGGTACGTGGAGTTAACACACAGCTTACCTAAGCGGTGCTGTGCTTGATGTCCGTCACCACAGTGCCCAGTTCTCCTTGGCTGGCCAGGGAAGCACCAGCTGAGAATCTGTTGGCCTCCCCTGCTGGGACCATACTGGTCTTTGGCCTTGCTGAGCTGTCCTCAGAGTCTCTGGGGCAGGATTTCCCTCAGGGTGTTTATGCTTCCCTCGCCTTCCCCAGTGTTTTTTCTCTTGAGTTACTAGTACCATCTCAGTAGTTTCAGTTCTGTCCTGGCTTTTTTTTTTAGTTATTATTGTACTTATTTATTAATCTTGCATGGCTTCAGCTTAGGTACTAGCAGAGTGAAGGCTGCACACCTGCTTCTCCCAAAACTGCAGATACCTAAAGTCATAGGCTTAGTGAGCTACAGGAAGAAATGCAAGTGACAAATAGCTACATAGTAGCAAGTCCTATATAGAAAACAATGGAAAAGGTAGCCTTGTGTTTAATGCATTTTCACATTTGTTGATTACTGTTATTTAATTTATTTTCATTTTTGATCCAATATAATAGTGAAACTGGGACACCACAATGCAATTTTACTTCAACAGCATGATCAAAACATTGAGAACATTTTAAATTAGGGCTGAATTGCAGTTGTAGAAACAGTTAATTTTGCCACGTTATTTTACCTACGTACATTAAAATGTGGATTATAAAATTAAGAATGATGACAGCTTAAAATGTTTTATTCCAACACTGAGTATTGCATTTTTTTCTGATTTATCTAATTATCTTTCTCTGTGTTTTTAGGAGATTCTTAAGAACGAAAATTATAGAGAAGAAATGAAACAGAAAATCAAAGATGTAGCCGAAAAGGATAAGCTGCTTCAGGCCAAGGAATACAAGGAGGGACTTGTTGCCGAACCAGTTCATACTCAAATTAAAGGCCATGCATCAGCCCCATACTATGGAAAGAAAGAACCTTCGCAAGATCCAACAAGCACTGCGAGTACCTTTCAGCCAGGGTCCTGGATGCCACCAGGCAGTGGGAGTAGTCATAATAAGTAAACAATTGTACGGGTATTCCTATGGATAAATATTTTAATAGACAGCACTAATTGCTGCTCTATGTAAGAAATAAAGTAATACTAAAGCAGTTTCATTTATTTTTGCAGAACTGTTCAAATAGGCTTAATCATGACAAACAACTGTAGAATATTTGGGTTTAGTGAAAAACAGTATGTCTTTCTTTGGGTTTTTTTTTCAACAGTTGCTGTTCATCAGTTACTCATGACATCATAGGTAGGTTTTCTAGCTAACTTTTCTTCTTTTATTTTTCTTTTATGTAATAAATTTTAACCAGTGCACTTAAGTTTTCCCAAACCTAGGCATGAGTTTAAGATAGTTCTTTGGAATGTTTTTTAATGCTCTTGGCAGTGCCAGTGTGCTTTCCTCTGGTGTGGATGGAAAAGTTTATTTCATTAATAGGAGTCACTGTGACACTGCACTGACTATGCACTGTATTAATCTTACAAAACATTCTTGTAACTTAGTTTTAAAAAGCCAATGTATTTTAGTTACACTTAATTTGCAGCGAGTAGTACACACAGGATAAAATCAGGCTGAGTTAAACTACATATAACTACTGTAACAGAGGTTAGAAGCTCTTGGTAAACTGCTGGAGAATAACACAGAGTTTGGGACAAGGGGCTGCCATTAATATTAAAAAAAAAGAATTTGTTTTTATTTCTGGTGTATGCAGGGACTTCCCTAAGTGATCACATCTGTTTGGCCATAGTTTAGATACATAAAATGTGCAGATTATATGCTTAGAGCTGATGTTTGAGAACTTCAAGTCAAAATAAAGATCACACAATCTTTTGAAAAAAGTATCAAATTTATTTGTGCAGTGCATCCCTCATCAGTTTTCTTCCATGTCTTTTAAGCTATGTAGGTATCAAAGGTGGAACACATACACATTTGACAACACTTGAGAAAAAAACATGGAGACTTGATCCCATGTATTTTAAAAATGACAAAATATCATATTCTAATGCTGCTTGCTTTGACCAACAAAATTGAAAATCTTCACATTTACTTTAAGTCATTTCAGTTAGGCTCCCCACTTCTCATCCCCTTTGGTGTCAGACAGCTCTATAGGTTTCCACATTTGAACACTGGTATTATTTTAGGCTTTTATTTTTAAATATAGTGAAGGACTAGTTGCTAGAAAGCACAAGCCTGTGCTGCTGTTTGCAAAGATGCTAAGTCTGAAAACATCATGTCTGCTACAAGCTCTTGAGAACTAGACTATTAATAAAAATTAGGCTTCAAAAAATTAACCACTTGTTAGAAAAACATGAATTGAAATCAAGGTTAAATAATTTTGGCATATTTACAACACAATCCCCATTTGGACTTTTTCCAGTATGCTAGTATTTTGCAGCCTGGAAGGCAGCAGATTCAAGGGCCATAAGAACAAAGATCCCACCTAAACTCATGAGGTCCTAAATCAAAGGTAAGCCAGAAGGTTAGCGAGTAGGAAGAGCTACTGTCACCAGCACACACATCCTCCTCCTCTACTCCCCCCACAGCCACCTGCTATGGGTCACTGGGACACAGTACACTAGGCCACCTGGGCCTTTGGTCTCACCCTGTTTATGCCTATTTTTTGAGGCATAAAAAGTTTCTGAAGGCAGAAACAACTTACAGGTGGAGTATTCAGGTGATTGTTAAGGGAAAACCAAAAAACATGGTGTATCTTGTAGAACATGGGTGGCTTCAGACTAATGAAGGGAATAAGAACAAGCCATCAGTTTCCTAGAGTCTGGGCTGAATTTCAAGACCATTGATGGCTGGTAGCTCAGGAAACAGGAAAAGCCAAGTTCGGTTCTTTCTACACACAAGCCCCACCACCAAAGACATTGCAGCAGCCTCTGTGGGCACGCAGCTGAATGAGTGCCGCAGGGCCACATACAACACCCTTAAGGGAAATCAGCAAGGTATTGCTACCTAACTCTGAAGCTACCTTATCTCCACAGCTCTGCTTAAGGTATACCAAAACTTGCCTTTCTGTAATCCAGTTTACTATTCACATTTTCCCCATAATTTGACAATTTTAAGACACTTGTTAAGTCATAGCTTAGCTAAGGAAAAAAAATAATCTACCTCTAGAGCCACCCAACAGATTGATTTTTAATTGAACATGCAAATTTTAAAAAGCAACCTGCACTAAAACACAAATAGTAGATTAAATGATTGTAACAAGTGTCACTTGGGCAAAGACAACCCAGCTCAACAGAAAAAATACACTGAAGGGATTAAATTTCATACTGCAAGAAATAACCAGATCAAGTATCAAAGGACAGTTACAACACAAGATGTACAGGAGTTTCATTTTAAAAGTAGATTCTTTGCATAAGGAAGGGGTTTTTGACTTTCCCACTTAATCCTTCTTTGTTCGTTTGGCTTTTGCAATATTCTCTTGGCGTTTCTGTTTCTTCTTTTGCTCTCGCTCCCTGGCCTCAATCATTTTTGCAAGCTTCCATGAAAGTGCTGCACTGATTATGAACAACGGTGTAAGGGCCAAAATCACTGTAGTAAGAAAGCCGTATGGGTCCTTTGCAGCCCACTCCACAATGTATTCAGCCCAAGCCTTAATATCGAACATCTTTTCTGGTTTTTATATTGGAAAAACCTTATGGAATAACAAAAAAAAAAATTCTGAGCATTCAGAAAAACAAAAGCACACATACACAGCAATTACTATTTTAATATGTCATCATGTTTCATTATTAAAGACCAAGCTCTTTTTTGCTAGAAAAGTACAGCATAGTATGTGAAAGTAAGCATAACACAGAGTGCTGACTGTACCTTAAAGTGCAGTTTACAAAATAATTCGGCATTTCCTCCAACAGAGCTTCAGATACTACCAATAACAAATTGCTATGTGGAAAAAAAGTGAGGTCTGTGCTGCTTTGGAAGAGAAGGAAAGAGACCCCAGTAGGTTTAGGTTTCTGTAGCTTTTACTAAGGAGGCGAGGGAGCTGGGGCAGCGCTTTAAGTGGTGAACTGGCAATAGTCGGTAGTTCAAAATCAACGTAGGAACGGTGTCGGCGGCAGCACGGCCGAGCCCGCTCGCGTCAGCCCGCGCCCCGGCACAGGCCGCCCGGACCGGCCGCTTGCGGGCGCCCCGGCACAGGCCGCCCGGACCGGCCGCTTGCGGGCGCCCCGGCACAGGCCGCCCGGACCGGCCGCTTGCGGGCGCCCCGGCACAGGCCACCAGAGGCGCGGAGCCGCCCGGACACCGTCCCCGCCTCCCGCCGGCGCGGCCCCTCGCCCCGTCCCCCCTCCCCACTCCGGTAACGGCCGGCCGCGCGCCCCGCCCCGCCCCGCCCCAACGGCCGCGCTGTGGAGGCCGCCGCGCCGCCCTCACCTGCGGCGGGGGGCCCAGCACCGCCTCGGGCACCCTCCGGGCCTGCCGAGCGGCGGAAGGGTGGCGCCGAGGTCCCTGCGGAGAGAAGACACAGCCCATGAGGGAAAGGCGCCCGGCGCGGCGCGGCCCGGCCCCGGCAGCGCTCGCCCCCGCCCGGCACAGGTCGCGCTGCTCGAGGAGGGGCGGACGGTGACGGCGGGGAAGCATCGCCGGGGCTCGGAAGCGGTGCCGTGCCACCTCTCCTCACCTCCCGCCCGCCGCCCCCCGCCACTGCCCCACTGTACCGCAGCCCTGGAGGGCGCCGGCCGGCCGAGCGGAAACAGGAAGGAGGCGCCGGCCCCGCCCCGCCCCGCCCATGCCGGCCTGGCGCGGAGGCGACGGAGCCCGCCCGCCCCCTTGACGGCCGCCGTCAGACGTCAGTGCGGGGGCGGGGCGGCGCCACGCGCAGACGCCCAGGGTTGGGCCTTGGCGGTGCGGCACCGCCCTGCCACGCCCCAGCGCGTAGGCCCCGCCCCGCTGGGCGGAGCTTCCGGCCGGCAGGCGCGGGGGCCGGCGCCGTGCGTGCCGCCGGGTCCTCGTTTAGAAAACGCGGTAGGTGGGAAAAGGCGTTTCCGTGGTGCCTGAGCGGGTGCGTCACGCTGTGGCGCATCCCCGTCGAGGCCGGTGGCGAGACGCGGCTTGTGCCCTGTGGCAGTCCGGCGGCCACCGGTGACCCGCTCGGGGCGGCGCGAGTTCGGGACCCGCCTCTCCGGTCGGTCGCGTCTCGTCTCCGTTTTGTCTCCCGTTACGGTGCCGCTCAGGTCCGTGGTGCCGCCGGGAGGCAGAGCGCAAGCGACTTGTGCCGGTAGCCCGGCGAGATGCCGCCCGCGTCCCGTGCCCCTTTGGGACACGCTGACCCGCCGCGTTGGCCGCTGTCGGTGGCGAGCTGCGCGGTCCCCGGGGTCCCGGCGCCCTGCGATGGCTGCTGTCGGAGCGGTGGTTGTGCACGGCTCCCCGCTGGCCTGACCTCGGCAAAAACACACGGCTGATCTCACTATAGCCCGAGCGACTCTTACAGCCTTTAACATTCTCATACTGACAATTCAGGGTTCGAGATTTTGCCTTATGTGTGTTGCACTGTCCCTTCTCCATTTTAGCGCACAGGTGTGTATGCACACGCTGACGTGAATAAAAACTTCATTATGTTTCCAAAGCAAAGTTAGGCATAGGTTAGGTATTATCTTACTACGTGAAAAGACCTTGCAGTCACTTAAATTGTATTGATCAATTCAGGAGTCAGTTCCTCTGTAGCATAACAGCAAATGCCATGTGGTCATTCTGCTTTTGTATGTCTTTACATGTATATTTGTATTTTTAAAGAGCAGCAATCAGGGAAATACATATATTTTTTCAATGAGAGGGTCGTTGACAATAGATCTAATTTAAAATGCTTTTGATTGAGCATGTTGAATGCAATTTTGTGCTATGTGCAAATTTTCATTATTTTTGCATTCTTATTCAAAACCTGTCTGTAGTGTTCTGGCTCTTGTAATGTCTTTTGAGAAATAGTGAGGAGAGGAGAAAAAACAAGAGAAGAGAGAAGAGAGAAGGAAGAAGCGAGCTGGAAGAGACCTACAACTATCATCTAGTTCAACTGCCTGACCAATTCAGGGCTAACCAAAAGTTAAAGCATGTTATTAAGGGCATTGTCCAAATGCCTCTTAAAACACTGACAGCCTTGAGGCATCAACCACCTCTCCAGGAAGCCCGTTCCAGTGTTTGACCACCCTCTTGGTAAAGAAATGCTTCCTAATATCCAGTCTAAACCTCCCCGGTGCAGATTTGAACAATTCCCACGTGTCCTTTCACTGGATTCAAGGGAGAAGAGCTCAGCACCTCCCTCTCCACGTCCCCTGCTTAGGAAGCTGCATAGAGCAATGAGGTTGCCCTCTCCAATCTAGACAAGCTAGAATCCTCAGCTGCTCCTCATAGCACATGACTTCCAGCCTTTCACCAGTTTTGTTGCTCTCTTCCAGATGCATTCAAGTAGTGCAGAATTCAGCATTTGTTCTTGTTAAATTTCATGCCATTTAGTTTTGTCCAATGCTCCAATCTATCTAGATCTCTCTGCAAGGCCTCTTTGTCCCTCAAGAGGGTCAACACCACCTCCCAGTTTGGTATCATCAGCAAACTTGCTAATGGTGCATTCAACTCCTGCATCCAGATCATTAATAGACTTGAACCCTGAGGAACAGCACTGGTGACTGGTCACCAGCCAGATGTAGCCCCATTCACTACAACACTTTGAGTCCTGCCCTTCAGCCAGTTCTTCACCCAGCACACTGTGAACCTGGTCATCCCACAGCTGGACAGCTTGTCCAGAAGGATGCTGTGAGGGACAGTATCAAAAACCTTTCTAAAATCCAGAAAACAACCACCACTGCCTTCCTTTCACCCACTAGAGGGGTGAACTTATCATAGAAGGGAATCCAATTGGTTAAACAGGACTTTGTGAACCCATGTTGACTGTGCCTGACGATTGCACTGTTCTTTCAATGCCTTTCAATAGTACCTGGTATAATCTTCTCCATAATTGTTCCAGAAACTGAGGTTAGGCTGACAGGTCTGTAGTTTCCTGGGTCTTCCCTCATGCCCTGTTTGTCAACTGGAATAACATTGGCCAGCTGTCAGTCAGCGGGGACCTCCACAGATTCCCAAGGCCTTTAATAGAGATCTCTACATGTATCTCTGTACATGCTACTCAGCCATTTACATGAGCATTAAAACTCTTAGAGAGGTTATGAGTCTCTGTTTGGTCTGTAATTTATAAATCTTAGCAAAATATAACAATCTAAAATTATTGGACCTTAGATGCTAGTTTGAAGTGTCTGGATTTATTGGTATCATTATAAGGTATTTTTGCATGCTGCGTAGCTAAGTTAAAAGTAGATGGGCTATTACATAAATATAGCCTGTTTCTGGTAGAATTGTGTATTGGGCTAAAGGGGACACAGTTATATTTCTGATGCTTCAATGTCAAATTCAGGTACCTATGCCAAATTAAGCATTGACCTAGTCAACAGTTATAAACAAGATGCTCTAGACCTGCTGCAAATGGATTTCCAGTGCCAGTCTTTCACACAATGGTAATAGCCTCATCCATCTGTCTTTCTATGTCTTCTCTGCCTTATTCATTTAAAGAGGAAAATGCCTGATTCATTGTGGCAGGGAAGAAATAAAAAGTAGGGATTTTTAGTTTGCATTTCCAAGAAAACAGGTCTATGTAATTATGTTTTCTGGCGTCCTTCTCCCCTTAATAGGTTCTGAAGTTGCTGGCTGGTAATATTGGCAAAGTAGAGGTCCCATACATAGTAATTCTGCTCCTTTAAGATCCGTGAAAACAAGCAGCTAGGTAGAGAAGAGAGGCCCAGGCTACAACCTTGATGCAGTGTGTCTGTATTAGGAATGAGGAGATATTATGGGATTACTACCTGATGGGAAAGCTTCTTTTAGGGCTTGCACTCTGCCAAATTCAGAGTAATTCAACCACAAGGCCACAGGAGATCAGGGTGTTTGTTTTTCTTGTTTGAGTTACTCAGCTGTTTAAGTAGTCAAAGAGAGACCAGAAATTCCAGAATTCACTACAACTTGAACAAGGCAGCACAACCCTTAGCACATGGTCAGAACACTGTAAATGACCATATTGAGCATATGTTTATGTTAACTATAGTTTTGGCAGTTAACTGCTACTATGTAAATCTGCATTTTCTTTTACATCTCAACTAGAGTTTGTTTAAATGACACTGTTCTGTTATTTATAGTGATGTATGTGCCTGTAGGTATTTTAAGACAGTCACTCTTTAATTTTGTGTTTGTCAGTTACAAGTGGATGAGCAAGAGAATTGGAGGGCTTAGGAAGGAGCAGGAAAGGATCCACTGATGAAAGGTCACATCATCTGAAGTGTGAAAGTCACAGTTCATACTAAACGTCATGATGGTTTACACAGATGTCATTCCAGATACCTAGTCTAGGAAGGAACTTTACTTGGGATGGAGTTAAACTTCTTAGAGCCACATCACCTCAATGATAGCAGCCAGAGACATAGCATTAAAATATAATAACATACAAATTTATGAAGCATCAACTTTGATAAATCATTAGTTAATTTTTGTATTTACATAAGTATATATATGGACAGCATTAAAGGTGACATTTCAATGGAATTTCATGAGAGCACACTGGACGGGACAAGCATTACAATCCATTGTCACACTTTCAAAGAGGGAGTGGGCAAAGGAACGGAAATGACACTCAAAAAATCCAGCAATAATAAAGTAAGATATAATGCAGAGAAATCTACTGAAACTGTAATACAGCCATGGAAAATGGGAGAGTTAGTTGCCTGAAAGCAAAGCCTTTCATGTACCAACAGTGACTGAAGAGTCTATGAGTGTTTGAGTGTGTGTGGTGAAGACAAGCTTTGAGTAAACGTATGCATTTAACTCAGATGTGTTGACATCTATCAGTGGTCCAGAATCAATCTACATAAAGAAGCTGGTAAATATTTCACACAGTATAATCTCTAATGACCCTTTTATCATTTGTTAATTCTGAGGATAAACAAGTTTCTTGAAACTGTTTTTTTTTACTACATACAGCATTAATTCTCCAATAATCTTTGCATACACTTATTAATGTCCCAGGCATGTTGTACTCCACATGCTGAATGTCCCTGTTTCTAGGGGAGCTAGATGGAATTCTTATGCCACTGCACAATGCTGGTTTTCTGAAGAGTTTTGAAAAGTAACTTTACTATTACTTTTTTTCTCCAGCCTGTAAAACCTCTAAGCTGTGAAAGCTTTATTGGCACTTTTCTGACCTTGTATGATATATCCACAGTATGTGCCAGCCAATAAACATTCTTGGTTTTATAGGTTTGTTTGAGCCAACAAAACTCCTTCCCACCACTGGGGATTAAGGATTCTTTTTCTGCTACAAGTCTTTGTTTAAAAACATTGGTGTTTTACGTTTAAGTGGATCTACAGTATATCTTAATTCTGTAAACTGCATGAACAACCACATGTATTTGTATTTTGTCTACCATTTAACACAGCTAGGTCCAAGAATCCGAGATGAAAGTAGTCAAAATCATGAGTAATACTGCTGCTCTACTTAATTCACTTCAAACCATCCTTATAAACTGTACTACTACTATGTACTTTCATAGATTGACCATGTGCTAGGACAGCACATGACCCATAATAGACCAAGTAGCATGCTGCCCAATTTTGTACCTTAAGGAAGTGAAAGAACGTAGAAGTTTGCAGATCTAATATCCAACTAAATAGTGATCAACTGCTTCTCTGCTCTAGGTACGCTCATTTATGTAATGGCCTTGATTTTGCTACCCATATAATGAATGATATAATTGAAGAACTGAAGTGTGTCAGATCTTACTCCATTCTACATTTGTTCCTATTTTGGGTCTTAGAGTTAAAAAAGGGAAAAGAATTATCAAAGATTCAAATGGTAGTTATTCAAATAATAGAGACCTTTTCTCCTGCTAGATCATTACTGCATTCTGATATGGTCATGGCTGCTATGGGTATTAAATGGCTTCTGGATTTTCTTGAGTTGTATTAAAGGGAGGGAGAGAGAAAATCATCATCAATACAGCTTTATAAATTCTCAGAGTTTTTCCCAGAACTAGCTTAGTGTAGCATTTCAGGTAAGAAACTGAGAATGGTGGGATCATATACTAACTGTGACACTAGGCCTTCACTGATTCTGAAGATTTTAAGCATTTCCACAGATGTCTGATCCCCTGGGAATGATGGTGAAGGGCAGCGGAGAAAGATTGGTGCTTCTGAACAGTGATTCCGTCCAACCGCGATGCGAGTCGCTCTGTGTCTGCCTGTTTCCCCTCACGGACCGCAGAGGGCACTGAGGACTGAAGATACTGTCCCCAACTTACGCACCTTAGTCAACTGCAGTGTGAGGAACCCAAACCAAACAACATGTCCTTTGGTGAGTCAACTCCATGTCTTTAGTATCTGTAGGTGGTAATATTTATCAACCTTCGTAAAATGCTTTTAGGTTGCTGAATAAAAGAAGCGGTGCCAGTATGACTATGAGTTTAACTTTTAGGATTCGGATTTTCCTTGATTTTGTAAAAGCTTGAGTTTAGCAGGCAATTTATGTATATTATAAAGCCATATGCAAGTCGTGGATCTAAACACAACCTTTTCAAATTTGGAGAGTATGGATGCAGTTCTAACACTACTTCTCTTAATTCTAGAATACTTACTGTATTTTCTATTACAAAAACTTACTGGAAGTTGGTATTTCTAGTGGGGAGCTAGACATCTCCTCAAAACTGTGTACCAACAGGTTCATTTGAGGGCTTCTTCAGCAAAGGAGCCAAAGTTGAGAAGGCTGATTGACATTTATAATAGGTCTTAAATTATATTCTTTTTAGAACTTAACTGATGTATACTCCAGGGTAAGAAACTTAGCCTGCTCTGTATCTACTATGTATGTTCTGAGAAGAACTGGAGAACCAGAACCATACTTCTGTCTAATCTGTCACATTTCATAGAAGAGCTGAACATAGTTATTGTTTTTATATTTTCTTTCTGAGAGCAGTAGGAAGTAATGATACTGCTTCACTGAGTGTCACAGCTGCTTCACTAGGTTGTACTGTCCCTAATTGGAACTGAACAAATGTCCCAGGATGGTGCCTCCAAGAACCTCTTTACCTGAATAATTGCGTTCTGCATATGGTGTAAGAAAGACGTCCTGATATTTGCAGTAATAATAATAATTGTATTGTATAGTGTTTCAGTGCTCTGAAGTGTTCATCACGCAGCCAGGAAATATCTCTCACAGCTTTTCTTGTGTCCTTACTAAATTCTAGTGCAAGTAACACATTTTCCTAAACAAAAATTCATTTTCACAGCTCCAATGATTTTTATTTCCTTTTTACAGGGTACCACAAGGATTCCTGGTGATCCAGGGTAAAAGTGAAGTTTGAGCCTCTCATTATAAGGTATACTTTAATGAGTAAGGACTGCTGTCATAACGAAGGAGCCTAATTCTACTTCCTTCTTCCTTTCTGGGCAACTGTTTGCTACAGTATATTTTTCCTGTGTGTCATATGGCTGTTGTTTTCCATCAGAACATGGCAACATCTTTTTTTTTTTGCTTATGTGTGTTTAGAAACACTTTATATTGTGAGCTCTCTGCTGATGAAAGACACTGTATAAATTTCAGTATCAATAATGACTGTGCATTTCAGTATTAAATTAGCTGACAAGAGTAGTATATGTATGAGTTATTGAGAACTGAAAGACAGCCAGCATTGCTGGCTGCTTCCTGCTCTATCTTATATGGAAAGAAACTGTTGTCAGTGGAAGTGGGAGTCTGTACCTTGTTTGAATTCTAAGTCCCGTGGAATGGAATGCTATTGCAATCTGTAGCATTACGTGTACATCCCTCCTGTCTTCTGCTCAGCAGCAAAGTAGACTTAAGCAAAAAAGAAAGTTCTAATATGTTCCCGTACCTAGTTTTCATGCTGGAGCTAAAACATCTAAAGTTAAAAGCTTTTAAAATCGTTCTTATCAAAGCAGAATGATCAAACACAAAGGAACATTGCCAAGGCTAGAATATCTAAACATCAGCCATTCTTGATGCTGATTTTGTCATCTGAAACACCTCAGTTTCAGGATCACGTGTTTAAATGATACTGCATGTTCAAAAGACAGTCAGTAAAGATACATGATTCACCGCTATGGAATTTGTACTTATTTCCTTCTTCCTCAAATTACGGGAAATATTGTTCTTAGAAATGCCCTCACAACTGTGATATCTCACAGACATAAATTTACCTTTATCCTAACAGCAGTGGTCAATTTTACAAAACATAATAATGTATGTTCTTGAAATCAAATTGTTAATGATACGCACATCAATCCGGGTAACTGCCAGCTTGCCTATCCTTACCAGTGCCAGATCCACTCTGAAGTTTCAAATATATGGAGTATACCTTTAGAACAGGCATCAATCAGCAAAAACAAGCAACTAAAATTGTGCAACTTGGATTGCCATTAAATACAGTAGTATACATCTAATTTGTTTAGAAGCAGCTTGGTAGTGTAACTGGCAAAGCTCAGTTAGGCTTAGGCAACTGAAAATTGCCATCAGGATGTTTCATCCCTGCAAGAAGATCAGGTGCTTTTTCCTTAACTCTTTCTCCATTTGGAGGCATGCAAAAGCAGTAGATTCAAATGCTCATCACTTCCCTTTCTCTTGCTTGGTAGCAGAAGCCTTTATAGAAGAGATCAGGTATGGTTTTTAAAGGTGGAAGTATTCCTATATGCATGCTTCCTAAGAGCTCTACCCACAGAATTAGCATAGGAATTTATTCTGTAACCTCCAAGGGTTCACAGTCATACTTGACAGGAAGCAGCAAGGGCAGGCTACTCTGTAAGGGAAGGCAAGCTAGGGGCCAAGGCAGGCAGGACTGTGGCCTCACTAACAAACATACACTGCTACTCTACCTGAGCGTGAAGAGCAGAGCATGTCTCATGATGGTATTAAGGTTCAGCCAACAGGTCAGATCACCAGGCAAGCTGATGATGAGACAGCTCCAAGATGAAGCCAGAAAGTCAACTAAGCAGGTCAGGATGAGAATCGAGTCAGGAAGGTAGAAGACCAAGCACAGGCATTCCTGCAACAAAATTTGGTCAAAGACTGAGAGCAAGAGCCTGAGCTTAAAAGCAGCTCTGGAGCAAAGGTGCACAGGAGCCCACTTCTCTCAGCTTTTTCTCACACCACTTTTTCTACACAGTCCTCTGACTCAAGGTCACAGAGCAGCATGATGCCAGTGCTGAGCCTGAGCCGTAGGCAGCTAAATCATAAAATCATAGAGTCATAGGATATCTCAAGTTGGAAGGAACCCATAAGAATTATCAAGTCCAACTCCCTGCTTCTTGCAGGACTATCTAAAACTAAGCTATATGACTAAGAGCATTGTCCAGACACTCCTTGAACTCTGGCAGGCCTAGTGCTGTGACCACTTCCCTGGGGAGCCTGTTCCAGTCACCAACCACCCTCTCAATGAAGATCCTTTTCCTAACATCCGATCTGAACTTCCCCTGACACAGCTTCATCCCATCTCCTCATGTCCTATCGCTGGTCACCAGAAAGAGGAGATCAGCACCTCCCCATCCACTGCCCCGCTCAAGGAAGGTGTAGGCTGTGATGAGGTCACCCCCAGTGTTACTTGCCAAAGCTTTTAGGCATGGGGCCACCATCCAACTGGACCTATGTTCGTAATTGCTCTCTAACAGTTCTGTCAAAAATATTTCATTTAAAAACAACCAATTTAAGCATGTTTAAGATTAACTGTGTTTAAGGTGTGTTCAAGATAAACTGACTCATTTAACAGAACTGGGTTAAGGAGCAGCTACACATGCACCGATGCTGGCAGGCCTTTAGGGGAAACAATGTCTTGATTCAAGTTGACTGTGGCTAGACCAGGATGTCTAAAATGTCCTTACATACTTCATGCTCTAAAAATGTTAGTTTTGGAAGTTAAGACTGGAAGGTATCTTCTGAACAGCTAAGTCTCATTACGAGCTGTTGTGGGAAACTGTCTTCTAGTCCCTTTCATAAACTCATCAAATTCAACATCTAAACTATTTTCTGCTGTTGGAAGGTGTGTGCAGAATCTCTTTATTCTGAAGATTTGTAATATTTAAGTTTATGATCTACATGTATTTATAGCCAGTTTATAAACTTTTTTTTGGTTATGCCAACATAATCCTCTAGTTTCATAGAACTGCAGAATGGTTGAGGTTGGAAGGGACCTCAAGATCATCTAGTCCAGCTTTTAGGTTACCTAACGGTTACCTAAGGCAAGATGCTCAAGAACATGTCTAGCAGGGTTTTGAATATCTCCAGGGGTGGAGATTCTACAATGTCTCACACAACCTTTGCCAGTGTTTGGCTACCTTCACAGAAAGAAAGTGTTTCTTACATTGAAATGGAATGTCCTGGCTCATGTTTATTGCCACCATGGAATGATGGAGTTCAAGATCCTCAGGGCAGCAAGGAGGGCACACAGCAAGATCGCTACCCTGGACTTAAGGAGAGCAGATGTTGGCCTCTTCAGGGATCTGCTTGGTTTAGCACCATGGGATAAAGCCCTGGAGGGAAGAGGGGCCCAAGGAAGCTGGTTAATATTCAAGGATCATCTCCTCCAAACTCAGGAGCAATGCATTCCAACAAAGAGGAAGTCAGGTAAAAATTCTGGGAGGCCTGCATGGATGAACAAGGAGCTCCTGGACAAACTCAAACACAAGAAGGAAGCCTACACAGGGTGGAAGCAAGCGCAGGTAGTCTGGGAGGAATACAGAGAAATTGTTTGAGCAGCCAGGGATCAGGTTAGGAAAACTAAAGCTCTGATAGAATTAAATCTGGCCATGGACATCAAGGGCAACAAGAAAAGCTTCTATAGTACGTTGGTGGTAAAAGGAAGGCTAGGGAAAATGTGGGCCCTCTCTGGAAGGAAACAAGAGACCTGGTTACCGGGGGATATGGAGAAGGCTGAGGTACTCAAGGACTTTTTTGGTACAGTCTTCACCAGCAAGTGCTCTAGTCACACCGCCCATGTCACAGAAGGCAAAGGCAGGGACTGGGAGAACGAAGAACTGTCCACTGAGGAGAAGATCGGGTTCAAGACCATCTAAGGAACCTGAATGTGCACAAGTCCATGTGATCTGATGAGATGCATCTACAGGTCCTGAGGGAACTGGCAGATGAAGTTGCTCAGCCACTATCCATCATATTTGAAAAGTTGTGACAGTCCAGCAAAGTTCCCACTGACTGGAAAATGGGAAACATAACCCCAGACTTGGGGAACTACAAGCCAGTGAGTCTCAGCTCTGCCTGACAAGATTGTGGAGCAGATCCTCCTGGAAACTGCGCTAAAGGACAGGGAAAATAAGGAGGTGAATGGTGACAGCCAACGTGTCTTCACTAAGGGCAAGTTGTACCTGACAAATTTGGTGGCTTTCTACAATGGGGTTACAGTGTTAGTGGATAAGGGAAGAGAAACTGATGCCATCTACCTGGACTTGTGCAAAGCATTTGACGCTGTCCTGCATTACATCCTTGTCTCTAAATTGGAGAGACATGGATTTGACATATGGACCACTTGGTGGATAAGGAATTGTCTGAGTGGTTGCACTCAAAGAATTGTGGTCAACAGCTCAATGTCCAAGTGGAGACCAGTGATAGGTGGCATTCCTCAGGGGAGAGTATTGGGACCGGCTCTATTTAACATCTTTGTTGAGGACATGGACAGTGGGATCAAGTGCACCCTCAGCAAGTATGCCAATGACACCAAGCTATGTGGCGTGGTTGACATGCTGGAGGGAAGGGATGCCATCCAGAGGGACCTTGACAGGCTTGAGAGGTGGGCCCATGCAAGTTTGGGCCTCATGAAATTCAACAGGCCAAGTGCAAAGTCCGGCACATGGGTCGGGGCAATCCCAAGCACAAGTACAGGCCAGGCAGAGGATAGATTAAGAGCAGCTCTGAGGAGATGTACTGGGAGGTGTTGTTAATGAGAAGCTCGACATGAGCTAGCAAAGTGCACTTGAAGCCCAGAAAGCTAGCCATATCTTGGGCTGCATCAAAAGAAGTATGGCCAGCAGGTTAAGGGAGGTGTTTCTCTCCCTCTACTCTACTCTCATGAGACCCCACATGGAGTACTGCGTTCAGCTCTGGGGCCCCCAACAGAAGAAGGACACAGACTCCTTTGAGTTAGTCCAGAGGAGGGCCACAACCATGATTAGAGGGCTGGAGCACCTCTCTTGTGAGGACAGGCTGAGAGAGTTGGGGTTATTCAGCCTGGAGAAGAGAAGGCTCCACCGAGACCTTATAGCAGCCTTCCAGTACCTAAAGGGGACCTACAAGAAAGCTGGAGAGAGACTTTTTATGAGGTCATGTAGTGATATGACAAGGGATAATGGCTTTAAACTGAAAGAGGGTAGATTTAGATTAGATACAAGGAAGAAATTCTTTACCACCAGGGTGGTGAGGCACTGGAACAGGCTGCCCAGAGAGGTTGTGGGTGCCCTATCCCTGTTCAAGCCCAGGTTGGATGGGGCTTTGAGCAACCTGATCTAGTGGAAGGTGTCCCTGCCCATGTCAGGGGGATTGGAACTAGTTCGTATTTAAGGTCCCTTCTGATCCAAACCATTCTATGTTTCTATAATTATATCATCCTTTCACAGGGCTTTAAACTAGGTTGGAATGGGGGAGGGGGCAGTACCAGGCCAGTCAGTGACGAGCAGTGGTATTGCACGCCAAAACTTGAGGAGCTGTGTGATAGTGAGATTCTTCAGACTGCGCCACGAGGTGAAGGGCACAATGAACCACAATTGAAGTGCTTCTACACTAATGCATGCAGCATCAGTAAAAAGCAAGATGAGCTAGAAGCCTTGGCCCAGTCCCACGGATATGATATCACTGGCATTAGTGAAACCTGGTAGGATGAGCCCTGTGGCTGGTGTGCCATGATGGATGGCTACAGGCTCTTCAGAAGGGACAGACAGGTCAGGAGAGGCGGGGGGTGGCACTGTATGTAGCAGAGGGGCTGGAGTGCATGGAGCTGGCAGTTGGCAATGGCAAAGTTGAGAGCCTCTGGGTAAGGATTAACGGTCAGACAAGTAAAGTGAATGTCGTCGTGGGTGTCTACTGTAGGTGACCCAGCCAGGATGATGACATGGATGAGTTATTCTTTAAGGAACTAAGGGAAGCCTCTAAGTCATCTGCCGCTGTCCTTATGGGGGACTTCAACTTGCCAGATGTCAACTGGGAATATCATACCGCTGGTACAAACAGGTCCAGAAGTTTCCTAAACTATCTGGATGAAAACTTCTTGGTACAGGTACTAAGGGAACTGACCAGGAAAGGTGCCTTCCTAAATTTGCTGCTCACTAACAGAGATGTCTCATGGGTGAAGTGGTGATTGGTGGCTCCCTTGGCCACAGTGACAATGAAGCATTCAGATTTAAAATCTAAGATAACAGGAGAATAACTGCCAGCAAGACCTCATCTCTGGATATGAGAATAGGAGACTAGATTTCTCAGAGACCTACTTAGTAAGGTCCTCTGGGAAGAAGCTTTTGAAGGTGCTGGGTTCCATCAGTGTTGGTCACTTTTTAAGGACCACCTCCTAAAAGCACTGGAGCAGGCAATTCCAAAGTATTGAAAGTCAAGTAGGCAAGGCAAAAAGCTGTGGCTTGGCTGAGCAGGGATCTTCTTCTCAAGCTAAGGCAAAAAAAGAAAGTATGTGGTCAGTGGAAGCAAGGTCAGATGTCATGAGAGGACTACAGAGATGCTGCTCACCACTATAGAGAGGAAATTTGTTTGGCCAAAGCTCAGAGTTGAAGCTGGCCAGTAATGTGAGGGACAATAAAAACAGCTTTTAAAAATATGTTAATGGCAAAAGGTAAGCCAGAAATATAACATTGGCCCATTACTTGATGAGCGTGGTCACCCCATAAACAGGGACGTAGACAATGCTGAGACATTTAATGCTTTTTTCATCTCAGTCTTCAACACCAAAGATGGGCTCTGGGGGCCCCATAGCCCTGGGCTAGAGAACCATGGCTGTGAGAATGAAAAACTCTCAGTCAACCCCAAACTTGTGCAGGATTTGTTGCTCCAGCTAGATCACTGTAAGTGAATGGGGCTTGATGGGATTCATCCAAGGATACTTAAAGAGCTGGCTGACATCACAGCAAGATCTCTCTCCGTGATTTTTCAATGGTCCTGGGAATCTGGAGAGGTCTCTGTTGACTGGAAGCTGGCAAACGTCTCAGTCTACAAGAAGGGCAACAGGGGTGACCCTGGCAACTACAGGCCTGTCAGCCTCACTTCTGTAACTGCCAAAATCACGGAGAAGATTATTCTGGGAGTTGTTGAAAAACACTTGAATGACAGTGCAGTCATTGATCCCAGCCGGCACAGGTTCATGAGGGGTAAGTCCTGCTTAACAAACTTAATTTCTTTCTACAACAAGGTTACCCACCTCGTTGACCAATGGAAGCCTGTCAATGTGATCTTTTTGGGTTTCAGTAAAGCCTTTGATACTGTCTCTCACAGTATCCTCCTGGACAAGATGTCCAGCACACAGCTGGATAAACACGCAGTGCAGTGGGTGAGCAATTGGCTGACGGGCTGGGCTCAAAGGGTTCTAGTAAATGGGGTTATGTCAGGCTGGCGACCAGTCACCAGCGGGGTTCTGCAGGGATCCATCTTAGGGCCAGTGCTCTTCAATGTCTTCATACATGGCTTGGACAAAGGACTTGAGGGAATACTAGCTAAGATCACTGATGACACAAAACTGAGAGGAGCTGTTGGCACTCTCAAGGGCAGAGAGGCCCTGCAGAGGGATCTGGACAAGTTGGAGAATTGGGCAGTCACCAACAGCATGAAGTTCAACAAGAGCAAGTGCTGTATTTGGCACCTGGGACACGGCAACCCTGGCTGTACATACAGACTGGGGGACGAGATGCTGGAAAGCAGCTCTGCACAGAGGGATCTGGGGGTTCTGATTGACGGAAAGTTGAACATGAGCCAGCAGTGTGCCCTGGTAGCCAAGAGGGCCACCGTGTGCTGGGTGCATCCAGCACAGCATGGCCAGCCGGGCAGGGAGGGGATTGTCCCGCTCTGCTCTGCACTGGCACGGCCTCACCTGGAGCACTGGGTGCAGTTCTGGGAACCACTGGATAAAAAGGATATTAAGCTACTGGAAAGTGTACAGAAGAGGGCTATGAAGTTGGCGAAAGGTTTGGAGACGAAGCCATATGAGGAGCGGCTAAAGCCACTTGGTTTGTTCAGCTCGGAGAAGAGGAGACTGAGAGGAGACCTCGTCATGGCTACAGGTTCCTCACGAGGGGAGCAGGAGGGGCAGGTGCTGATCTCTTCTTTCTGGCGACCAATGACAGAACCCGAGGGAATGTCAGGAAGATGTGCCAGGAGAGGTTTAAGTTGGACATTAGGAAAAGTTTCTTCACCCAGAGGGTGGTGAAGCACTGGAACAGGCTCCCCAGGGAGGTGTCACAGCCCCAAGCCTGACAGTGTTCAAGAAAGGACTGGACAACACCCTCAGACACGTGGTGTGCATTTTGGGGTTGTCCTGTGCAGAGACAGGATTTGGACTCGTTGATTCTTGTGGGTTCTTTCCAACTCAGGAAATTCTGTGATTCTATGATAACTGGGAAGAGTCAGACTCCATCTTCTTTGTGCCCCTCTCCTCCCTTAAAGATCAGGTATTTGTACAAATTGATAAGATCCCTCTGAACCTTCTCTTCTCCAGGCTAAAAAGTCTCAGCTCTTTCACCCTTTCTTCATATGGCAGATGCTCCAAGCCCTTAATCATCTTTGTTGACAGCTGCTGGACTTGCTTTGGTCTCCTTGTCTCTCTTGTACAGGGGAGCTTTGAACTGGACAAAACACTCCAGATATCCAACTTAGTCATCAACACATTACTTTTTATAGAAGGCTTATTAATAAAGAATTAGAAAAAGCACTTCTCAAGACTAATAAGTTCTTCTAGAAACTCTTACATATTATTTTTCAACAGTAACTGTTGTCATCTACCAGTTCTTTAGCTGCAATAAACCTTATTTTGTAAGCAATTTCTTTTGCTTACAACATTTCTTTTGCTTTAAAAAAAGAGTCTTTTTCTCAAAAACTGTGTTGGGTGATATACACCTTTCCTAAATCTGTGGTTCATGTCTTCTTCTTTCATTAAAAATGCTGTAAATTATTGAAAGCTAAATAACTTTTAAAAGAACAGAAAAAGAATGATTATTGGAAATTTTAAAAGAAGATTTTACTAGATGTCCCAGAATCAAAAAGTAAATGGCATAGTCTAAAAAACCCATTTAGAGGGAAAACTAAAACATCTTATTCAGAAATAATAATTATAAAGAAAGGGAAAAACAAACAATAATTCATATTCTAAAGCAGAATGTAGGAATTGCAGAAAGGTTGTGAGAGAAGGAAGTACAGGAGGACAAGCTTATAGCCAGCAGAGTTAAGGATAACCAAGAATTTTTATTATATTCTCTTCTAATAAAGGAACTTGTCCAGGAACTGTTGAAATGTTCAGTAAATATTTATGATCTACATCTGGAGAACAATCTTGTTTGTGGCTTAATATTTGCATGCACTTACTTATAAAAGGATAGGTCAAGTTTACATATCTCAAAAGGACCCTTTCCAGGGAAAGAATGATTCTACAAAGAGGCTATTTTGAAGAAATCTCATTGCCAGAATCAAACAGGAGGTAGAAAAGTTGTCACAGAGGATTTCCTATACTTAATGTTTAATTAATATTCTATTTAATTGAAACAGGTGCTTCCAGCAACAATGAATGCCAGTTGATGGTGACACCTTAAGAAAATTTTTGCCTCCTATACTTAGTTTTTACTTCCAATTAGAAAATGTAATTTTATCACTATTGTTTTTGAAAGAGTCTTAGTCAATAGTATTTTACACTGCATAATGATCCTCCAAACTAAGGCACAGGATGTTTTTGCGTTTCTGTTTCTTTTTATTTCCCAGCAATACTGTATTTCCTCTAGCTTGGATTATGAGGTAGGTGTTCATGTTCTCTGTCACATCTTCCCAAGGTATTTGTTGTGTTATTTTACACAGTATATAATGTTTGCTGGAGAACGCCAATGGCTCTGGTGTCCTTTTTGAAGGGAACTGTTTCATAATGTGGTTGAACACTACAATTCAGCCTAACCTTTATAGCACATGAATACTGAATCACCTACATTTCGAGACGTTTCATTACACACATTTCAGCCTAACGTGACACAATGTTCTTGATTCTGAGACTTGCCAGTAAACTGTGATTAACAAAGAAACACCTGCATATCTAGGACTATTTCTTCAATTTTCTTAATTTCTCTCCTTCAATTTTATGCTTTTTCCTCCAATTTGCTTCTCAAAAGGGAAGCCTTTTCCTCCCTGCTCTCATCATGCATACATTACAGGAGGCAATGTGTTGTCTCCAAGGAAAGCTTTCACTTCATCAAAAACATCAGGGAAGTATTCCAAAAAACAGAGGGCACACTTTTTCGTGTTCTGATTCAAGAACATTTTTCACATTAGTCACAGTCCTTTTCAGGGAAGGGAGAGGCTAGGCCCCTCGTTTTCATTCTTAAAACATTTTTAACCAAACAAGCGTGTTTATACTCTGAAGTTTAACTGCTCTTTGCTTGTTCTGTTTTTCTAACTACTCAAACATTTCCGCTGGAAATTTTGCTCTCTCCATTTTGGTATGGAGAACAGAAAGACCTGTGGGTTCTGGTGGTTCCCACAAACTGCCCCAATAATTGCATTGCCCACTCCAGCAGGGGAAAGAACAGCCCTCAGACTTCTTTGTTAGGTGAAGGATACTCATGAGTGCTGGACCAGTTCTGTCTTGCTGATGTTGGTGTCAAATTTCCCATTGGCTTAATTGGAAGGAGAATCAAGCTCACAGAAATGACGGTGAGAAGCACAATGCAAATTTATACCTACGAAACCATTGTTTACATCAGTCTAGGAGAGGTAAGTACTGAATTGTTTGGCTTTTTGGAAGCTGCTACTTGATTTTGCACCAGTGGAGGATCTGCAGAAGAAAAAAAAAAAAATGAAGGCAGAGGAGAGGGCCGTTTGAGTTGTTTGGAGATGATTGCCTATGCTGAATTTGCGTGTTGGGCAAGTGCCTCTGCCTCAGGGAGCTAATAAATTGAAAAAAAATATGTGTGACAAAGGCAGGTAAAACACCTACAGGAGGACTTCCTTGCACTGCACTGTCCTCAAAAAACACTGAATAGTTGTATCCCAACCCCCTGTATCAGGGATTTGGATTCGATCCCGTAATGCTAGCAGTGGCTGACTGCATGGGAGAAAGTCTCAGATGTTCTTTGCTCTCCTTAACATCCTGGTAGTGACAGAGAAGTATAAACCAGCTTTAGTGTAACAGGGTTGGGCTGCCACAATGTTAGGTTTGTTGCTTCTTTCAAAGGAAATGCCTATATTAATTTACAAACATTTCTGTAAATCACAGCTGGAAAAAATTGTGTAAGCTAAATATCTTCATTTTACTGCCATGTGGTAGAAGTTGGGGCCTTACTCGTTACTTGCCCCTTGGAGAGAAATTAGTAACATGTGTTTGGATATCCTCCAAGTACAAATTCTACATATACATTGTATATGTCCTTCCTGAGAGGTGCTGATAAACCACACCCAAATAATTCTGTTTCCTCAGGAATCCTCAGTCCTGATTGCAGTCGGTTCCCTGGAAACAACTTTTAACAAGACTATGGCTTTCTACCAATTCTAGACAGTGCAGAAGTTCACCACAAAGAATCTGCATTATAAATAAAATCTAAATGACCCGTTGTGCTACATGGTTGTCTCTTACGCTGTGTTTAGCATCTTTCACCCTAAGTTGAGGATGCTTTAAAAATATATTGAACACAATATAGTAAATGCGAATGTAATAATGTAATGATTTCATGAAATGGTATCAGTGTGATGATCCTTTAAAAATATTTTTTTACTATCTGTTCTTTGGTTCTTTGAAATGTTGGCCAATTCACTAATGTGGTCAGTAACTATGGAAAAGAATGTGAGATTTTGGCATTTACCTTCTGCATGAGAGTGAATCACTTCGTTTACCACCTCTGAAATGTTTTCTTGTAGGCAGGTTGCACTTTGATCTTGATTGCACTTATTATATATTTGGTGTTCAATTCAGAAACTTCTTTGACTGCAGCTGAGCCAGGAGTTCTCCCATGGCCCCACTTCTCTGCTAACTGCGCAGTCTATAGTGAGAATGCTATATAATGGTGTGCAGTGATCTATTGTTAACACTAACTTTAGTGATGCAAAAGGTAGGAAATTTAAAACTTATTTTCAGAGATGTTTCTTCTGTAATTTGGCACTTTTACACCCTGATAAGGCATTGAATTGCATAATACCAAAACATCAGGTACCGAAATGTAATATGATGCAGCCAAAACTGAACTGCACTGTTGTCTGTAATAAGCCATCCAGATATATCAATATATATGCATATAAATGTATGTATATGTACACATATATTTGTACACATATATTTGTACACATACATGTATATATATAAACACACAGAATAGTGTTCTGTCATACTATATTTGGGGATATGTGTTGTACATTCGTGTAATATAAAGGAATACTTAACAGTAATGTGTATCACTTGCTGTCTTTAAAGGCACTTGGGATTATGCTATGTGAACACCAGAAGAATTATATTTAATGCCTGTGAAGAACGTGGAAAAATAAGAGGGAACTTGATTCTATAAATGCAATTCTTAGTTATACCAAGGCTGCATTAAGATGGGCCTAATCATATTTACATTTATGTCTGCTTTAATGCCCTTGTATTTTGTCTGAGTGATACAAAGGGACCATAATGTGGATATGGTTGTCTTTGTTGTTAGTCTTATTGTACTTATGTTAAAGGGTTTTTTTGCTTTTGGTTTTAGTTTGAAGGGAGATTCGTATATAGTTATTTATTACTTGTTTGGTTAACAATTATAGTATAAATGCAATGCATTAAATAACCTCACTGAGTGCTGAAACTAGATATAGCTCAAACCACTTCAGTTTTCAGACCACTTCAGTATTATTCTAGCATTATTGTATGAATCTTTCTCAGTTATGAATTGTGCTGTTTAAGAATATTATTGACCAAAATTCCTTCAACCATTGCATTTTACTTTTTCTCATAAAAAAATAATGGACAACAGAGTGGAATTATTTCCTTTTACAGTCTACATTTCTTTTTATTTATTGATTTGATTTCTGCAGCACCAATTTGATTTCTTAGTGTATAAGGATATGTTAGTGTCTCTTTAAATCACTTGTGAACCTTTTAATAGCAGAAACCAGTCAGAGCGGCAGCATGCCCCTAGCTATATCTTGCATGTTTGTGTATTATTTAGTAAGTGAGGTTATTTGGGACTCAATTATACTGCATAGTTTCTTCACACTGTTTTTGTTGTGGAACAAGAAAAAGACATGTATAATGGCCCACAGCTCTACGTACATTTCAGCATTTAGCATACTGAAAGCCTACAAGGTTTCAGTAAATACTTCAGTTCATCAGAATTTCCAACTGTGAATGCTCCTATTTACGTATTTTCCCACAAAAAATAAGGACACTCTAGGGAGCAGTGTTATGAAACCCCACCTACATTGTTCTTTGTATTTCCAGCCCTTCCATCTCTCAGGCCTCATCCTCTTTGAACGCCTGCAAGATAAGAGGGACTATGTAGCATGCCTGGAATGTTTCTAAATCCGGGGACTAGTAGACCAAAGACAGAATCAGATTCCAGACCTTAGGGCCTCACACGGGGAGTACTCTCTTATTCCTGAACTCCCAAAGAGTTTGGAACGCCTCTGATTTGGGGCTTTGCTTTTGGACCACAGCTATCTAACTGTTGTGATAACATACAAGAAATATAAAGAAGAAAATAAAGAATATGTAGTTCCTTTGTCTAAGTATTGGTTAGCAGCTGTAATTCTGAAGGCTAGAAGATTTTTCTCTTTAAACAGAATTATTTCTTCACAGAGAATGTATATTTAATACGAGAAAGTTTTCTGCTTATTAAATATAGCTAGTTAAACTCCATGTTTAGCAATTTAAAGAGAAGAATTCTAAACAAAATAGGAGTCTATGTAAAACCATGAAGTGCCCATCTCAGAGAGACCGTGGCATTTTCTGTTATTTGCCTGAGATTTACTCTTTGTAGAGCAGATAATGCAGTGGTAAGAGCCAAGTGTTTGCCCTGTATGTTGATCCAATACTGCCGATGTGTGCGGAGACTGTGGGAGATACAGGCTTCTTTGTGGACTTGATTGTGGTGTCACATTTCTTACACCCATTTCCCCTTCCCTAATAGATATAGTTAGAATGTAGAATTTCCACTTTTACATAAACCTTTACAAACTAAACAATTACCTGGATTTATGGCAAATACAATTTGCATTAAGCAGGAATTGAGAGGAGTAAAATTTGGGACAGTTTTTATTTAGGTCAATTTAAAGAAGGTATACTGAATTTCATTTTTCATCTTTTTATTAGCTGTGCATTCTTCCATATGAAAGACCACGTACCACTACTACCAGTGAGTCAAAGTTATTTTTATTTGTAAAATCCTTAGTGGAAGCTAAAAGACCTCCTTTCCTAGATTAGATTGCCACCAGATTTTTACCAACAAAACAGCTGGAAACCTGGAAGTAATCTGTTTGTCACTGTTAGTGTAAAATAAAGTGGGATAAGCATTACAGAGTAAGTCCATTTATGGACACTCATATTGTGTAAACAGGTTTTCCTGTTTACATTGTTTGCTCCAAAGTGAATTAAAGGCAACAAAGCTCAATTTTGCCTTGAACACTAAGAAATTTTATGCTGCCATGGCTACTCAGTTGTTTGACAAACGTTTGTCAAATTAACTGTTTATTTTCATGTCAGTCTAGCTCTCTTGCCCTTTTCGCTGCTATGTAGGCAAATGCCAGCCCAGGTGAAGGCACAGGACCTGTGTGCCAGCATTCTCCCATGCACACACCACTGATTCTCTTTCTTTAAGTCAGAGAAGTCCTTCAGACACACACATTTCCACCTGCCACGGCATGGGAAAAGTGCAGTGGGTAGAAAGAACTGCCAGTGTTGGTAGCAGCTGGCTGTTAAATTTGTCTGTAGTGTCCACCTACATCATCAGTAACTGAGTCATGGAATTTGTCTGCCATACAGCAGAATCATATCAGGCCTTCTGGATCCAGATCCTTTTGGGGAAGAAATAGGATATGATTCTCTTGGATAGTAAGAATAATACAGAGCAATTTTACTGTAAATCAAGATTTTCAAATTTTGGCCCATGGGTTATCTCTAGACTTAAGAGCACATCAGCAAGATCTGTCTCCAACAGCTGCCAATCCTTAGGACAGACCTAGGTTGTAGTGTCACCCACCAAGCCTTTCATGTAAACCAGAGTGAAAAGCTTCTAGAAACTACCATTTGAATTGGCTCTGCTAAGCATCATGATATCTACTACGTCAATTTTCAGCTGTTCCAAGCAAATGAATGGTGCTATCAGAAATATTGTGGATGTCAGAGAAGTCTGCTCAAGCAGGAGTCCACAACATCTTTTTCTTCTACGGAAAGCTGGGAAACAATCACTTGCATTTGGGTGCTGCGCTGGGAAACAGCTGTGCTCTGAGTGATCAACTCCACTCATTTACACTGTGCACACTGTTAAGCATTTTATCTGCATGGTCTTCTCTCTCGAGCTCCTGGAACTGTATCCCGCCAGCTAAGGATGAGACCCCGTCCAGAAAGAAAGAACCGTTCTGTCCCTAATACTCTCCTCTCCCTTCCTCACCCAGAATCAGATCCCTTTCCTGGATGCTTTTATACATGTCTCTTCCTCTACTTCATGCACTGGATTTTTTTTTTTTCTCTGCTTCTAATTCAGCTACATCTCTAACAAGTGTTGGTGAAAGGATTTGTCTTGCTTACCTGCCACAACTGAGCCCCAATACCTCATCACAGCTGCTAGAAAGAAGTGCCAATTTAAGGGTGAAATTTATCTGACCCAACTCAGGTGTTCAGTTTGGGATAAGATGAAGAGTAACCCTAGAGATGCCTATTTGTTTCTGCGGTAATGTCAAAGGGACTTAATATGAGTAGATCATCCATAAACATCTACATACAGTTCAGTTAATCCCAGCTGTATGTGTTGCTCCTCTCCTCCTTCTTCTCATGCTGTATCATAATAGCCCTCCCACCTAGAAATTACATGACTCCTCTTCATCACTCCAGAATCATACATGGGTGCCTCAAGCACACATGCTCTTCAAACTGGATACCTTGAAAACTGGTATAGCAGTCTCACAGCAAAGAGAATGGCATGTAGTAGACATTTTTCCTCCAATGTAAAATGAATTTGGCCTGTATAGTTTTCAAGACTATCCTAGGCTTTCTTTTCACACTGTATAAATATTTAGTGTAACAGATTCTCTCCTTGCCTTCAGAAAGAAAGACAATTTTATGTTTCTATGTTTTGTGTTTAAGTATAAATTTTGATATTTTCTTTGCCTGCCACTTTCCAGAATGACATCGTGCTTAATGGATTGTATCATGAACTACTTGGTATTGCCGAAACAGCTTTGAAAGCAATTTATAAACCAGAAAGTAACATCCAGGAGAGCCTTTGTAAATACACAAGACGATCTTTTCATTACATTTGGAAATTAAAAGTGTTTGTATTGAGATCGTATGGCAATTTTTGACATGCATGCTTGGTTAACATCTTTGTCTATAGAAAAAATACCAATAAGGAAGTACAAATTTATGATATAAAAATAGACATCTTAGTTTTCTTCTAATAAAAACAGTTTTATTAATAGCAACATTGTGTGTATAAACATCTATATGAATTTAAGTTATTGCACATCACATAAAGGAGAATAGTCTGATCTCTCAAGTCAGTGCTGTCCAACATAACAATAAAATCAGGTAGAGAATGCTGCAGCATCCTGGCAACAGAATCTCCTTGGAGTCATATGATGAGGAGGTGGGATTTGTGCTCTCACGCGTATCTATGAAGCAGTGCACATGGCAAGGCCTTTACCAGCTAAAGGAGCATCAGGGTGCCGGTCAAATTGCTTTTCTTATCACTCTGGCTCTAGCAGTACAACTCCTTCATGAGTCCCACTTCCATTATTCAGGCCCCTCACGGGCCTCCCTGTGCTGTTGTGACCTGCAGAAGAGAATTGCAAAAGTGATGAATGACCCCACAGCTGCAAACTGGGACGCACAGGGCACTTGAGCTCTGGCTTGCTCTCACTCTTCCCATATTTATTTCACAGAAAGTGTGTATGTGCATCATTTATGAAATTCTTTGTGTTAGGTGTGAGCACTGTAGAAGTTAAAAGGCAGAAATTAACAGATAAGCTGGCAACATTTTTGAGAATCTCTCTGAGACTGTCATATCTTCTACCTTCTCACTCAGCCTCTTGTCTAAAAGCAAGGAAGCACATAGGTCCAAAGCCTGTGCATAGGAGCTGCTGTGCTCCACATGGAGGAAGTATTTCTGTACACTGTGTAATGCTTTTCAAGTATTTCTGTAGGTGCTTGAGTCTTTTTTTTTGGAAGTCAGCAGTTTGCCTCAGAATATCCCTGAGGTAGCCCAGCGAGATGTTGCTGTAAGTAATTCTTGTTCCCAGTGTCTATAATGCTTATATAACAAAATCACATATTTCCTTTAGGCTTTGAAAATAACTGTTTTCATTTTCATTTTGTTTGGTGCTTGCATGCATAAATGTCTAAGATTTTGTGGACATCTCCTGGGGCTGGATACAAGTGGACTGCATGGGATAGCTCTCACCTTTCGTAGTAAACCGTGATTAATTTTTGTTCTGCTGTGCCATGTTTTTACTTATTCATAAGAAAAAAAATAAAAAGAAACTGACTTTGTTTCTGCTGTCCTAAACTGGACTAAAAATAGCTCTTTGTTGTATTCATTAAGCTTGGTTGCAGTCATCTTACCTAACACGGAATTAAAATGTTAAGAGGTAAGCATATGAGATCCTGACAAAACTCTTATCTTTCTTTATGCATGCAACAACTTTTCTATTTAAGCCATGTTTGGACATGCAAGATGTTTACTTTTAGAAAACCTAATCCCTATTTTCTGTTGAGCACGAGTAAAGATTGGTAAAGAGAATTCCACTTTAGTGATTAAAATATGATCATATGTTTTTATAAGAACAACCTACCCATTTATTTGTGGTTTTAAAATCATGCAATGGTGACTAACCATATGATTCAGGCACTTAAAAGTCAGTGGAAGGACATCTATTAATTTCAGTGAGTGCTGGATCAATTGGTGCTGTGGACCTCCATTTTGGGACTTGGTCTGATTTATGCTTAATGGATATAGATGTCTTCCTGTGTTCACAAGTGTGATACTTCAGCATTTTAAAGAAAATAAACCGATGCAAATGGACATTCTCTCCTGCATTAAATGAAGTTACGTTAATATTTACTTTGAACAACTGTTTGCTTAGTGCAGCTAATGTGGAGCATAGTCTACTTTGTCCACAGAATGACATTTCCAAGTGCCGAATAAATGGCTAAGGAATTATAAAATTAGTTGTTCAACATTTAGCCAAAGGGATGATGCGTTTCTACAGAACTGTGTGTATATTCCAGGTATTAAGTAGTTTCTATTTCATTGCTCAAGTGTAATAAACCAGTTGTAAACAGACGGGTTGCAAGATTTTTTCCCCTTATTTTTAAGAAAAGTATTGCATTATGCCTTTTTATATACTTTTTTAAAAAGTCATATTGAACAGGAAGCACTAAAAAAGCTGTCTCTGAAATCGTTGATACTGTTTGTACATTTCTTTCCATGCACAAAAATACAATTTTGAATCCAGCAGTGAGCACACAAAGAAAACCACCTGTTAGAGTTTTTTTTTCTGTTTCTCCATGTTTATTTTATAACATACTGCACTTCTATTTATAGGCTAATTTTTCACAGCACAAGCTGCCTTGTATTTGTGCAGCTTTCTTGCCTATAGAAAGCTGGTTCTTCTCTGCCTACAGTCCTACTACTTTATTAATTTAATTTCTCAGCTTTCTTTTGGATGTGGAATAATTCTAGACGTGTGACTGATGCAGGCCACTTTCAGGTGATGAAGGTTATTGTTGCTGAATGCACTGTACTCGGTACATAAATAATTGCTGTGATTTCAACTAGATGCTCCTAATGATGCCCTAATAGGGTTGCACATCACATTATCAATGTTCAGAATAATATTTAGATATTAATCTTTAATAATAGCCAAGTACAACCAGTTATATATAAAGCATTAATTTTGGGATATTGGTATATGTTTGGGAGCAGGGCCCATATTTTATTCATATTATCAGATTATAGGAAGGTTATGGGAGTATAACCACATAGCACTGGATTTAATTATTGGTCGTAGTTTGTGTTTCATTCAATAAATCTGCTTATAAAATAGTTGTTGTATTTAGAAGCAAAATTAATATGACTGAATTGGTTACTGCTATTGCCGTTATCAGAGCTGCATAATGAGACTCTCTGTTTATGTGGAAGGTAAAAGCTAAGTTCATGTGGATTTTTTATAATTAGTTGGTGTCAAATGTAGCTTGGTGCTTCTTGTGTTCTTCTTCAGGTAGTCTTTCATTCTGAAATGTATGGCAAAAAAAAGAAACCGTATATTTCAGCAGCTGTTAGCTGTAAATATGATTTCATGTTTAACATCTACCCTCCTTTTCTCACTGCCATGCTAACTGACATATCTATCTCCATGGGGATGTCATGGTGAAATAACAGGTCGTCTTTATCTACAACATCTCCTAAGTTAACTTAGGGGCAGGTAACAACCTTTTATGGGTTAGCCTGAGAATCCTGAGCCTCAGTGTGCTGCTACTGCATACAGACAATGGGTGAAATCTTGGCTTCACTAGACACAGGTGCCAAAGATCGTGCTGCCTTCTTCAGTATAGCTGGGAAGTCACTAGTATCTGAAGCAGTAGTCTCCCCGAAAAGCTGGCTGTTGTGCAGTGGCACTGGCGGAGCAGCAGCTACCCAGCCACAAGCCTTTTCCTCCCAAGCTGATGAGCGGGAAGCAGCAACTCCTGTTGGGCTCCGACAAGGGGCACTGATTGAGAAGTGCTGTTTCAGGGTACAAGGAGCAGCAGCACAACTGGAGCGAAGCTCCAGCTGCCCACCAGGTGCTGGAAGGTGCGACCAGCGTGTGAAGCGTGTGAGTACCACCCACCCTGTGCTGCAGCAGCGGGTGCGGTAGCTCGTGCAGCAGGGTGCAGAGGTTGTCACCCCTTCCTTGTTAGACCATCTCACCCATTGGCAGTGTCCTAGACTGCAGCTTACCATGGTCCCCTCCAGACAGAGATCTTGTCACAGAAAGACTGTGGCGACCCAGACAGAGGGCCTGCCCTGAACTGTGGCTGTTCAGGTCTCTGGCTGCAGGGAGTGCCAGAGCCTGCTGCTGCTGGGGGAGGGAGGCAGCATTCCACCTGCGGGAGGTGTGAGCAGGTGCAAGATCTGCTAGGCATGGTGGTGGAACTTAAGGAGGAGGTCGAAGGACTGAGGACCATCAGGGAGTGTGAGAAGATTGACTGGTGGAGTAACTCCCTGGCGTGCCAACCAGAAAGGCCCCAGGGAGATACCCCCCAAAATGTGATGGACCCCCCGCTCTGTCGGGCAGAGTGGGGAGACCTGGGACAGCCCCTGCCCTGTCGCTGTCGGGCAGAGACAGAGGACCAAAAAGGTGAGGAGGGTTGGAAGCAAGTTCCAGTTCGGCGTCACAGACAACATCCCTCCCTACCTGCTTTGCTTCCCCAGGTGCCCCCCTGTAATAGGTTTGGGGCCCTGGATCTTGAAGGAGAGGTAGATGAGGACGTGGTGCAAGGCCCGCCTGCAAGGTCACATAGGAAGAGGGAGCTGACTCCACACCTCAAGACTGCCTCTGATAAGGAAGAAAGAAAGGTAATTATAGTAGGCAATTCCCTTCTGAGAGGGACAGAGGACCTGATATGCAGAGCTGACCCTCATCATAGGGAAGTGTGCAGTACCTGAAGCCCGGATCAGGGATATCACCAGGGCACCTCCCAGCCTGGTGCACTTGACAGATTACTACCCCCTGCTGATCTTCCAGACAGGTGGGGAGGAAGCTGCATCCTGTAGTCTGAGGGGAATGAAGGAAGATTTCAAGGCCTTGGGGTGGTTGGTGAAAGACTCTGGGGCGCAAGTGATTTTCTCTTTTCTCCTTCCATTCTTGGGTGACAACATGGGGTGGGATGGAATAGAAGAATTCAGTCCATAAATGATTGGCTACAAGACTGGTGCTACAGGCAGGGCTTTGGATTCTTTGATAATGGCTGTTTATTAAGACGCCAGTCCAGACAGTGATACATGGGAAAGGTTCATCTCACAGGGTCAAAAGGGTGCTGGGGCAGGAATTAGCAGGGCTCATTTGGAGAGCTTTAAACTAGATTCGAAGGGGGATGGGGCTGTAGCTGGGCTTGCACCAGTGGGGCAGCACTGTAGAATTGATGAACACTGGGAGGCCTCCCATCCCCCTAGGGCGAAATCGGTGTGCTCAGCTCGCTCCCTGAAGTGCCTGTACACCAACGCACGCAGCATGGGGAATAAGCAGGAGAAGTTAGAAACCTGTGTTCGGTCAGGAGATTATGATCTGGTGGCAATTACACAGACATGGTGGGACAGCTCACATGGCTGGAATGTGATCACGGATGGCTCTGTCCTTCTCAGGAAAGACAAGCCAGCAACGTGAGGTGGTGGAGTTGCTCTTTACGTGAGAGAGCAACTATGAGGTATTGAGTACTGTCCAGGGGTGGATGAGGAGCGAGTTGAGAGTCTGTGGGTGAGAACCAAGGGGCAGGCTGGCAGGGGTGATACTGTTGTGGGTGTCTATTACAGGCCACCAGATCAGGGTGAGGAAGCTGACGAGGCCTTCTACGGGCAGCTGAGAGCAGCCTCTCAGTTACAGGACCTGGTTGTCATGGGGGATTTTAACTACCCTGATGTTTGCAGGAAGGACTACTCAGCCAGCCATCCACAGTGCAGGAGGTTCCTCCAGTGCATTGATGACAATAACTTCCTGATGCAAATGGTGGATGAGCCAACTAGGAGAGAAGCGCTGCTGGATCTCATTCTCACTAACAAGGAGAGTCTGGCTGAAGCAGTAAAGGCTGAGGGCTGCCTTGGCTGCAGCGGCTATGAGATGGTGGAGTTCAGGATCTCATGTGGCAGGAACAGAATAGCAAGCAGAATTGCAGCCCTGGACTTCAGTAGGGCCAACTTTGGACTTTTCAAGCAATTGCAAGGGGAAATCCCATGGGAAAGGGTACTTGAAGGTAAAGGGGCCCAAGACAGTTGGTTAGCATTCAGAGACTGCGTCTTCCAAGCTCAAAATAAGAGCATCCCGACACGTGGGAAGTCAAGGAAGGGAGCCAGGAGACCTGTGTGGTTATACAAGGAACTGCTGGGCAAACTCAAGTGGAAGAGGAGAGTTTATAAATCATGGAAGGAGGGGCTGGCCACTTGGGAAGAATATAAGGCTGTTGTTAAAGGATGTAGGGAGGCAACTAGGAAAGCTAAGGCCTCCTTAGAGTTAAACCTGGTGAGAGGGGTCAAGGGCAACAGAAAGAGCTTCTTCAAATACATGGCAGATAAAACTAACACCAGAGGCAATGTAGGCCCACTGATGAATGGGGTGAGTGCCCTGGTGACAGAAGATACAGAGAAGGCAGAGTTACTGAATGCCTTCTTTGTCTCTGTCTACTCTGCCGGAGGCTGTACTGAGGAGCCCCGTACCCCTGAGGCCCCAGAGAGAGGCAGGACAATGGAGGAATCTGTGTTGGTTGATGAGTACTGGGTTAGGACCAATTAAGCAATCTGGACATCCATAAATCCATGGTTCCTGATGGGATGCACCCGCAGGTGCTGAGGGAGCTGGCTGAAGTCGTTGCTAGGCCACTCTCCATCATCTTTGCTAAGTTGTGGGGAGCGGGAGAGGTGCCCGAGAACTGCAGGAAAGCAAATGTCACTCCAGTCTTCAAAAAGGGCAAGAAGGAGGACCCGGGTAACTATAGACCAGTCAGCCTCACCTACATCCCTGGAAAGGTGATGGAACATCTTATCCTTGGTGCCATCTCAAGGCATATCAAGGATAAGATGCTTATTAGGGGCAGTCAACATGGTTTCACCAAGGGGAAGTCATGCTTAGCCAACCTTATAGACTTTTATGAGGACATATCCAGGTGGATAGATGATGGTAAAGCAGTGGATGTGGTCTATCTTGAGTTCAGTAAAGCATTTGACACAGATTCCCACAACATCCTCACAGCTAAACTGAGGGAGTGTGGTCTGGATGATTGGGTAGTGAGGTGGGCTGTGAACTGGCTGAAAGAAAGAAGCCAGAGAGTCATGATCAATGGGACAGAGTCTAGCTGTAGGCCTGTACTAGTGGAGTGCCTCAACAGTTGGTACTGGGACCAGTACTATTCAATATATTCATCAACGACTTGGATGAGGGAATAGAGTGCACTGTCAGCAAGTTTGCTGATGACCCCAAGCTGGGAGGAGTGGCTGACACGCCAGAGGGCTGTGCTGCCATCCAGCGAGATCTGGACAGGCTGGAGAGTTGGGCAGGGAAAAATTTAATGAAATATAACAAGAGCAAGTGTAGAGTCTTGCATTTGGGCAGGATCAACTTCAGGTTCCAGTATAAGTTGGGGAACAACCTGTTGAAGAGCAGCGTAGGGGAAAGAGACCTGGGGTCCTGGTGGACAGCAGGATGACCATGAGCCAGCACTGTGCCCTTGTGGCCAGGAAGGCCAATGGCATCCTGGGGTGTATTAGAAGGGGAGTGGTTAGTAGGTCAAGAGAGGTTCTCCTTCCCCTCTACTCTGCCCTGGTGAGACCTCATCTGGAATATTGTGTCCAGTTCTGGGCCCCTCAGTTGAAGAAGGACAGGGAACTGCTGGAGAGAGTCCAGCGCAGGGCCACAAAGATGATGAAGGGAGTGGAGCATCTCCCTTATGAGGAAAGGCTGAGGGAGCTGGGTCTCTTTAGCTTGGAGGAGAGGAGACTGAGGGGTGACCGCATTAATGTTTATAAATATGTAAAGGCTGAGTGTCAAGGGGATGGAGCCAGGCTCTTCTCAGTGGCAACCAATGATAAGACAAGGGGGCGATGGGTACAAACTGGAATACAAGAGGTTCCACTTAAATATGAGAAGAAACTTCTTCATGATGAGGGTGCCAGAGGACTGCAACAGGCTGCCCAGGGAGGTTGTGGAGTCTCCTTCTCTGGAGACATTCAAAACCCGCCTGGACACCTTCCTGTATAACCTCATCTGGTTGTTCCTGCTCTGGCAGGGGGAATGGACTAGATGATCTTTTGAGGTCTCTTCCAATCCCTAACATTCTGTGATTCTGCGATTCTGTGAAACTAAAAGTGATAGGCCTTGTTTCAACATACAGGATTGATTGAAAATTTCTATACAGTGGGTGTATTTCAATTAAATTTGAATTGAAACAAATACATGTGTTCAACAACATTAATAAGGAGGGAGGTGTGAATGATGAGAAAGGGATATAGTGAGCAGAGTTGTTAAAGAAGCATGAGGACAAGAACAATTTAGTTAAGATTTGTGTTTATATAGAGTTGCTTTTAGTCTTTGTACTTCCCCATTTGCACTAGTGTAGTCATAAATAACTTGTCCCCATCTCTATTTTACAAATGGTGAGACTTAAACAAATGAATGGTGAGAATAAGAAACATGGGTTCAAAATTAGCCTTGAAACATGGCAGTCTCAGGGTAAATCCTAACTCCTCCTTTCTGCCTCCATGCTCTCCTGTACTACTTCAGTGCTTGTGAGGCCACAAAGGAGGATGACTCAAGAAACTGATGCAAAAATATGCAAACCCCCACAAGTAAGTATTTCTGCCAGTTTAGCCCCTGGCTCTGTGAGGTTTGACCTATCCCAAGAAAAGCAAAAGCAGCTCGTGGGAGAATCAGGTGGGAGCAGGGCAGCTCTTTTACCAGCAGCTAGCTGGCCGATCAGTTTTGCCATAACATGAAACCTCAGTCTTCGTTATTCAGAGCTTGGTTTCAGATATTTATGACTTCATCCAGAGAATATCCCATCTGACTGCAAAGAGAGCTGCAGGTGTCCAGCACTTTTGAAAAGACAGACTCAGGGTCTAAGGCAACGCATCTGGAATTAGAAGCTGCTTTTGAATATTTGAATCTTTGTGATTCACTCAGTTAAGAAACAAGCCAGTGGCACGGTCTGAAATAGATCTGCTGCCTCCTGCCTCTCAGCCATGCTTCCTGTGCAGTAATGCTCATGCTAGACCCTGCCATCTCCCACATACTTTGTGACTCATTGTGTCCCTAAAATTATTTGCACCTGGTGTTTTATTAACAGTGTAATGGTTAAGAATATGGCCTTCAGAAGTGTTTAATTAAACCACAGTAATTTTCTTATCATAAATCTTCAAGCTTTTATCCTTGGTATGTTCCCAAGTACCTGTATTCTTCCGTGGCGTTTTGCCCTTGACTCTGTTTAGCAGCAGTTAGTCTCAGATGCACATATATGGGGAGAATGTAATGTCCATCTCCCTTACTTCTGGTTCCTACTTGGTATGCCCAGTGTGCTCTTCTTTATTGACTTTAAATCCATCTTTAAAATCCCTTCCTTCCACAAAGCTCTCCTCTTGTGCTCCTCAGCAAAGACAGATCACTGTTGGGGTTTTTTTGTTTGTTTCTGTGCTGTTCTGTGTTGATAAGTCAGAACATAATATCTATAGAGCTGGTACATTGTGTGCTTTACTAGAGCAACAAAGGCACTTGCAGCCCTCATTAATATCAGTACTGCCATCGTTCCCTCAGAATCTCTAAGGTCTTGTTCCATTTTACAGCATAATTGATTCCTTGTCTATGGGTTTTGTATATTTTCTAGCATGAAAGTAGGCAGAGCTGTGTTTGTGAATGTGACATGCATATGCCAGAAACTAAAAGACAGAAGTAAGCTGACTAGCTAGCCATCTAGAAATTTCTTTGATAGAATAGACATTTAGGATTGTTTTGGTGATAAAATCATAGAATTTACAAAGACACATGCCTGTGTAGTGATAATAGTGTGAGTATTGTGGGCCTTAAAATGAATCCTGCGCTTGTGTTTGTTTTACTCCTTCCTGTCCAAATATGTTTGGAGATTGTAACTGGAGGAGAAACACAAGTTGATTCTGATACTTTTTGGCAAGAGGAAGCCAGAGAGCCACTAGGCACTGCAGAATCATTCTCTTTGCGTACTGTTCTGCTGTCCAGTAGATCTTGCTTCTGTGCTTACGTTGGCTTTGCAGCCTGTATATTGGGTATTTGGATTGTCTTCTGTGAAGGGAGATTTGTGGGCTTGAACTCACTGTGGATGAAGAAGGATCTGAACTTGGATTTCCCACTTCAGATAAATGCTCTAGGAATTAAGTTGGATAGATAAGTTACTTCTGCCACTCTGCCACCAGGAACAGGGTCTGAAAAGGCTAACAAATGCAATTGCATTTTGTGAAAGATCTCATTCTGTCAGCTTCAGTTAGGTGTGCTTGGAGAACATTTGCTGAGCAGGGCTTATGTGACACTCTCCAAGTTTCTAGGTCCTGTGGTGATTGTAAAGGGCTTGTCTGGTCTGGTGGCAGCAGTCACAAGTCAGATAGTACTTATGGGACTCTAAAGCCCAAAGGCTGTGAGCCTAATTTATGAAATGGCCACTGTGTGGATGAAGGGTCGCATCATAGATAGGATCTTAAAACACCTCAGTTATGCCTAAATCTGATTCTGATTGCTAAAATCTATTGCTTGATCCAAGGCTCCAAGAGTTAGCAGGCCAAAGAGAGCAGAATCCAGGGTATTCTCTGGACCAAACTTTTCTGCTCAAAGCCCAGCTTCAGCAGAATTCATCTATGTAGATCTGAGTGCTTAAGTTATCTCAGTGACTTCAAAAGCGTGCTTGGCTAATATAGGACTTTATTGCATTGTATTAGTCTCAAATAAGATTTTTTTTGTTCTAAGACATTTATAATTTCTGATTTTGATTCCTAAGTACATTACAGAAAAAGAAAAACATCAGTAGGCCCAGGCTGTCCTCTGAGCTGATCCAATGAGGAGTAAACTCTTGAGTACCACCCAAATGAGACACATTTTATTCCCTGCATTTCAACCTTTAGCACTTTAAAGAGAAGAGTGGAAAGAAATTTTTAGAAGGAAGTATTTGCCTTTCCTGCATTCTCAGTGATAAAGTATGACTATAAATGATTTCATTAAAAATAACCGATTTGTTATCAACTGGAGTACATGAATAACCAGACTCAGGTGGAAAGTTTTTGGAGCGACATTTTATATACTGGAGCGCCATACTTTTGCTAATATACTAATAAGCCTTTGTTAGGTGATCTAAAAAATAGCTTTGGGAATAACGATTGCGTTTTAAATGAGGTTTCAGAGACAAAGTACATTATCTATGATTACATTACACATTATAGAACAACCTATTTTTTAAAGTGGAATTAAATTTGGTACTCTTGTATCTTTCATAGCTGAGGCTGGTGAATTCAGATTCTTTCTGTCAATCATAAGTGATGGGGTTTAATTATCTATGTGATTTTGTGGACCAAAACTAGTGTATTCACAGTCCTGGGGGTCCTTAACTCCAGCCATCAAAAAATAGTTCCTTTCTGTGAAAGTGCCTGATCTAAACCCCGCAGAGGCAGCTGCAAATGGAGATGAAATCAGTTTTGCCAATGACAGCTGCACTGAGGGTTGTAGTTCCCACCCAGTTTTACTGTGATTTTGTGTTTTGTTTTATTTTTAATTTTGTGGAAAATACACAACACACTGTAATCATGAGCAAAGAATGGCAAATGTTGCCCTGGATTCCTAGACAAGTACACCACTCCTGATAATGGCAAACATCAGAACTACCAAGGAATGCTGAAACAGGAGATACATCACATGCTCTTTCCCATCTATTTCTTGAGTTACTAGCTATGTGTCCATTTCACTAGGACAAAAGCATTCTTTATTTTTTTTTTATAAGTTTAAAATGAAGTATTATCATATGTGTTCAGTGATTTCACTGGTCTTGGGGCAATGATTAACATGTGATAAGCTCCCCTGAGATCAAAACCATGAAGTTGTTAATAAGTTGCACAGTGTGGGCATGTAGACTTCACAGTATTGGATGTCTGCTATAAAGTATTTAAGAGTGGCTGAGCAGAATCCTGCTGATTGAAGCTAGTGTAGCTTTCCCACTAACTGCAGTAGATTGGGATTCCATGCATTGGGGAGGGCTACTGGAAGGAATATTGAGCAAAAATCGATATTAGCAATCTGTTTTTCTCTCATTCAGGAACTTAACCTAGAAGTCAACTTAGTAATGTCTTCATCATAAGTGTTTACAAATCTTGTGCAAGAACTAGGGGGGGCATTTAAACTTGATGAAAAGTCTTGATTAAAAAAATTAGCAAGGTGATAAAAGTTTATTGCTCATCATCTTCTCTCTGAGGGGACACCACCCTGCATTCCAGTCAAATTACTTGCTTTGAAGAATGAAATTCCTCTGATATTTCCCCCTGCGTGGAAAGTGTAACAAAAATCAAACAAACTATCAAACAAACAGTCAAACCAAAACCAAAACAACCTTCAATAGAAACCTTATAAGAAACTACAAGTTTTTGATAGCCAACCAGATGTGTTCAACCAGTATGCTGTGGAAGTGCATGGGGGACAGATGCCACACAGCAGAACTGACTATTTACCTTTGACTTCCTAAATTTTTAGCCTTCGGGATTATTTTTTATTCTCATTTTAGTCATAGTGATTTTATATCTTAAATGCCTTTGGGAATTTAAATCCAATTGTGTCAGAATTTTATCTGTAACATCAGTTTTCTGTATTGATAGAAAAATATCTACAGCAGGAGCTGACAAATGCTCTCCTTTATGTAGCAGCCACCGACTTTGAAATGGAAGAGTGCTTGTCTAGTCCAGCTCCTAATACACTTCTGTCTGATCAGGAGCCACTGTCACTTGTTGACCAGCTATACAGAATGGCTCCTGAGAATGACTGGTTGTTGAGACAGGCCAGTTTTCTCATATTTACATGCAGACCCTTCAATAGCTCAGGATAGACACCTGTACTCTGAATATGTTTTTGAAATTCAGAAATAAAGTGCATCCTGAAAGCTGCAGCAGTAGGGTTTGCATTCAGGTTAGCTAGGCCCAGAAAAAATGCCCAAATTAAGCCTGTCATACGGATGTGTTCTGGTGAAAGGATGGAAAACTTATTTGTGGAAGCACATCTGTTCTCATAGCATGCACAACTCAAAGCTAAATTGTCAAGACTTTCTCATCTGAATCAGAAAACGTGGGCAAGTTCTGATAGAACAGTGCAGCTCTATAGAAAGCAGTATTTCTGTCATTTCAGTTAACTGTTACAGAGAAATTAACATTTCTGGTCAGATAGTTTTGCAGTTGGCAGTTAGAGATCACACGGTACTTTTCTGTAGCGGCAGATTCTTGATGTTTTACACAGATTTGTCTGTCCCAGCGAACAGCAGGAATCAGGGGGAATCTTACCAATATGTCTAAATACCTGGCAGGAGAGAATGAGGAAGAGGGAACTAGACTCTTCTCAGTGGCACCCAGTGACAGAACAAGAGGCAATGGGCACACATTGAAACACATGAAATTCCACCTGAATGCAAGAAAACTTTTTGCTGTCAAACTGTGATGATTCTGTCTGGGACATAATTAATTTTCTTTATAGTAGCAGGTATGGGGCTGTGTTTTGGATTTGTGATTAAAACAGTGATGAAAACAGGGATGTTTTAGTTATTGCTGAGCAGTGGTTACACAAAGTCAAGGCCTTTTCTGGTTCTCACCCCACCAGTGAGTGGACTGGGGGTGCACAAGAAGTTGGGAGGGGACACAGCTGGGACAGCTGATCCCAACTTACTCCAGGGATATTCCATACCATATGATATCATGCTCAGTATGTAAAGCTGGGGGAAGAAAAAGGAAAGGGGGGACAATCGGAGTGATGGCGTTTGTCTTCCCAAGTCACTGTTACGCATGATGGAGCCCGGCTGTCCTGGAGATGGCTGAACACCTGCCTGCCCATGGGAAGTGGTGAATTGGTTCCTTGTTTTGCTTCACTTGTATGCACAGCTTTTGCCTTACCCGTTAAACTGCCTTTATCTTAACCCATAAGTTTTCTCATTTTTACCTTTCCAGTTCTCTCCTCCATCCCACCGGAGGGGAGTAAGTGAGCAGCTGCATGGGGCTTAATTGCCAGCCAGGGTTAAACCATGGCACAAGCACTGAAACTGTTGCCCAGAAATGTTGTGGATTTTCCATCTGTGAAGACACTCAAAACCCAACTGGACATGGTCCTGGGCAACCTGCTGTAGCATGGTCTGCTTGAGCAAAGGGCATAGATTTGTTGATCTCAGAAGGTCCCTTCCTGCCTTTAATGATTCTAACAGTGGCAGAGACTCAGGGTAGACTCTTTTCAAGTGTGTCATTTCAAAAAAGCCAAAAGAAATAGCAGGGTATATTTCATTTCACCAGCGCTGACAAATACAGGCTGCTGTAAAATTCAGGATGTTTTCTTTATCTATAATTGAGTTCCACCTTATCATGAATTCTTTACCTTGCTGCCAATGTTACTCTGCATTCATGGTAACATGGCTTGAGGGGTTTTTTGTTTTGTTGGGTTTTAATAAGCAAGATCTGAAATTATTTCTGATGTTAACAAAACTAGGAAGATACATTACATTTTATCCTTTGAGTTGGGTGAACGACCATTACTATGCCACAAAAACAATGCCACCAAAACCAGTTTATAAGAAATAGGACAAATCCCTAGAAAGGAATTACATCCTGAAATTAAAAAGAAGAAACGCTTTTCCTTGAGGAGGGAAATTCCATACAAGTGCAAGATCATATTGAAAAAGCTACACTTTGAAGACACGCTGTGAAGGCAAGTAAAATGATTGTTTGATGTTTACTGAGAACACAGCAGGAAAGAAGGATCTGCTTTCACACTGCAAATGGCTGTTAGGGAAGCAAAAATTGACTAGTGTTTAATATTTAAGAAAGACAGGTACATAATACTGAAGTATTCATGTAAGCAGAAGTATGAAACACCCAGTATAAGCTGACACCATGTAATTCAGAGAAAGACTTAAGGACAAAATGATAGTCTTACCCCTTAAGCTTGTGTTTTTTCCTTCGTTTTTCTGATACCCTTAGTGTTTTTAGGTATCCATAGAGGCTAGATAGAAATCTTTATAACCTTTTAAGTCGCATGCTTATGTTTGTTCTATGTATCATTTATCTAATAGACAAAAATTATTTTAGGGGACATTCCAGTGTGTTATTTCGATGAAAAATCCCACATCTGAATAGCCAATTTGATGGTTTAGAAAATGACTACACTGATAAATGCACCGTAGTGTTTACAAAAATGTGTTTTATTTCTCTCACACACATATTTAATTACTATATTAGATTGTAATTGTGCAAGGTCTAATAAGACTTTACTGGCAAGAATTTGGAGTAGGCATGCTTTGGCATACATTTCTTATGCAGATAATCAGGAAATTTTCAGTAGTTAAATGTTCATGGCACCTGTGAGCATTACTGTTTTGCTTATACAACTTATTTTATATTTAGATTTTTCTTCCTTCTCCCTCTCATATGCTTTTCTTTTGGAGATGCACTATTTTCCAGAGAAAGAATGTTGTTATTGTCCTAGAGATTCATCTAGGCATTGTAAATGTTTTAATGACATTTAAAATGTTCACATTGTTTTTGATAAATCAAAGTTTCCAATAATTCTTTTGATGGCACATGGTCAAAGTACGCTTATTGCTACCAATAACTAAGACTACTCCTCCCTCATTATATTAATGTACATTTCTGTTACCTATATTGCATACATACCAAGTTTAGATGTGCAGCTTTGTTATGAAAGAGATGCTGGTTATTAGTTTGTGGAATGTTTCTGAGACTGTTTTGCTGCATGAGATGACCTTTTATTTCTAGTTTACTTTTAAATCCATTAGTGGTTTGTAAAAAACAGGTATTCCATGCTGATGTGGCTATATTCAGCACGCTTGCTCTGCTGTTACAAAGCCAGCCCATCACTAGATGGAGCACATGCTAATAAATAATTAGTAATCCCCAAATTTATGTTGGAATCATGCATGATTAAGACACCAAAATGCAGAAAGCAGGATCTCATTATATCATTCCCCTTAAAAAGAGTTGTTGCAATATTTACCAAAACAAAGCTAGCAAACAAGTGCAAGCTATTTTTGATTTTTCTGGTATTACAGTCAACAAAGAATTAAAAATAAATAATAATAGGATTCATGCTGTAATAATAATAATAAAAAGAAAAAAGGACTCAGGGCTAAAAAATGCCAAATACCACTTCGGCATTCATGTCAAAGACAATCCCTTTGCCATCTTTGCTTTTTTAAATCCAAGTTTATTTAGCTAATTTGACAACATATGGCCTGTATTTGGCTCCATTACAACCTTGTCCATTTACAACACCAGCAGCCAGTACAATGGCAATTCAGAAATATTGCCAGGACAGAGCTACTGCAGGCAGTCTTAACCATTTTCTGCTTCAGGGAGTAGTAGGAGCTGAAATGGAGAATGCAGAGCAGTTTCAGGAGCCTGGGCCATGAACAATTTGTGGGTGGATGTGCAAGGTGGCCATGCAGAGGCTGGTTCCTGGTGTAAGCTACAAAGCTTTGTGGGAGCATCCTAGTAGGTTAGTCCATATGTCTGTCACAACTCATGCGGAGTAACGATGTGCATATTGGCCTTTCTTCAGGATGAGCTGAGCTTCCGTTGTACGTCTTCAGTGTAATACCTAATTTGTCAGGTATTACAGTTCTCTCCTTGCATGCAACGGAAATATTCTCACTGACTTTGGTGGGCTTTTGGACAGTCTATGATTAGCTTATGATCATCTTCAAAAGATCACCATGGACATATGTATCTAATTTTCTATTTTAGAACTGTGATCTTCCAGCTGTGTTGCAATTACAAAGACCTACCAATTAAAAAAACCCCAATTTATTTATACAATAAACAGCAGCTGACGCAAACTATCAAGTAGGGCTTTTTAAATCACCATATAAATAGAAGTTCTTAGATCACTTGATACATTCCAAGCTTCGTCAAAGTCATTGGGAGTTTGGGACAGAAGGAATGCTGCCTTGTGACAGTCTGATGCCCTTCAGATGCAAACCCCCCCACTGGCCTCTGTTGCAATAATATGCCTGTAGGGAAAAGCAAAACGGCACTCACTCACATTTTGGGATTACTTATGTAAATTGATTCTGAAAGATGTTTCAGAAATTAGAGCTGGAAGACTCAACTGCATGACTAAAGCCTATGCAGTTTAAGGGCATCGTGTAAGACTAGTCAGAGTTATACTGTCAACACGTGCTCCAACCACACACACACATGCTGTGTTGTTTAAATGTTAAGCCCATGACAACTTTTAATCCGTGATGTACTTGTGAGTATGTTCAGGGCAATGATACAGAACAATCTGAACTATTAAAAATTATGCTGCACACTTCCTTCTACTGGTGTGTGACTAACCATGGGATGGGACAAAAATCACACACAAGCTCACAGCTCAGTGCTGTAAGACAGAAAAAAAAGATTATTGTGACTAACCATGGGATGGGACAAAAATCACACACAAGCTCACAGCTCAGTGCTATAAGACAGAAAAAAAAGATTATTTTGACTACTTGGATCCTACAAGATTTTTTTTCATTAAGTCTGAGGGGTTCTTTTAAGCATCTAAGTATGAGACCTGATCCTGCAGCTTATACCCCTTTGGAGTTAAATCCTATTCATCTTGTATTTATGGGTTTCCACATATTCCAGCAATTTCAGTAGCATTACATTTACTTAAGTCTGCAGTAAGATCAGAAGAAAAACAGAATAGAAATGGGAAAAAGAGGAGAGGAGAGGAGAGGAGAGGAGAGGAGAGGAGAGGAGAGGAGAGGAGAGGAGAGGAGAGGAGAGGAGAGGAAACCTGTTCCAGTGTTTCACCACCATCTTGGTAGATAAATACTTCCTAACGTCCAGTCCAAACCTCCCCTGGTGCAGCTCTGAACCATTCCCATGTGTCCTGTCACTGTATCCCAGGGAGAAGAGCTCAGCACCTTCCTCTCCATGTTGCCTTCTCAGGAAGCTGCAGAGACCAGTGAGGTCACCCCTCAGCCTCCTTGTTTCCAACCTAGACAAGCCCAGAGTCCTCAGCCACTTCTCACAGGACATTCCTTCCAGCCCTTTCACCAGCTTTGTTGCCTTCTTCTGAAAGCATTTGAGTACCTTCACATCTTTCTCAAGTTGTGGGGCCCAGACCTGCACACAGTGCTTAGGGTGAGGCTGCTCCAATGCTGAATACAGTGGGACGGTCACCTCTTTTGATTGGCTGTGATACAGGGAATTAACTAATTAACACTGGATTAATCAATACTTAAAGAACTAACACTTAAGGAGCTAACGCTTAGAGAGCAAACCCTTAACCCACAACACTTAGAACCCTTAACCCACATTACAATTGCCTAGCTTTGCTTAGCCTTGTATAAGAGAAACAAAATTTTATTGACGACTTTACAGGCCTTGCAGGGAGACAAAATCTTGGTGCATCCTTGGTGCATCCTTGGGTGGATTAGATAACCAAAACTTGGACACAGGACAGGAGATACACCAGTTCTAACCAACTCAGCAGTCTGAGTCCCAGACAATTCATCACACCAGGCCAGAGGTGAACGTGTACAGAGAGGATGACCCCAGTCCACGATCACTGCGCAGGTGCAACCAAGAGGGGCCAAAGGTGGAGACTATGGAAATGATTTCCCAGAACTCATTGTAATAAGAACCGCCTTCTCGGAGACAGGCTATGAATATGTGTAGGTGTTCCTAGAACTTTCGTGAATATGTGACACTTTACAGTATTTAACTAAGCTCACAGCTACTGGAAATTTGCACACGTCTTTGGTGAAAATTATTTCCCCGTGTGTCCAGCACTGAAATAAACATACCTGCTTTACAATCTTCAGGTTGTAAGGTCATTCTCCGTGCGTCAGCTGGTTATACCGTGTTTGATGCCCCCCAAGATGCAGCTGTCCTCTTGACTGCCAGGACACACTGCTGACTCATGTCGAGCTTAGTGTCCAGCTAGCATCTCCAGATCTCTTTCTGCACGGCTGCTCTCCAGCCAGTCCTCTCCCACTTTATACTTGTGCCCTGCATTACTCTGTCCTAGGTGCAGAATCTGGCATTTTGACTTGTTAAATTTCATCCCATTCACCATTTCCCCATGCTTCAGTCTATCTAGATCTCTCTGCAAGGCCTCTTTGTCCCTCAAGAGAGTCAACACCACCTCCCAGTTTGGTATCATCAGCAAACTTGCTAATGGTGCATTCAACTCCTGCATCCAGATCATTAATAAATTGAACAGGACTGATCCCAGACTTGAACCCTGAGGAACAGCACTGGTGACTGGTCACCAGCTAGATGTAGCCCCATTCACTACAACACTTTGAGTCCTGCCCTTCAGCCAGTTCTTCACCCAGCACACTGTGAACCTGCTCATCCCACAGCTGGACAGCTTGTCCAGAAGGATGCTGTGAGGGACGGTATCAAAAACCTTTCTAAAATCCAGAAAAACAACAACCACTGCCTTCCTTTCACCCACTAGAGGGGTGAACTTATCATAGAAGGGAATCCAATTGGTTAAACAGGACTTTCTCTTTGTGAACCCATGTTGACTGTGCCTGATGATTGCACTGTTCTTTCAATGCCTTTCAATAGTACCTGGTATAATCTTCTCCATAATTGTTCCAGAAACTGAGGTTAGGCTGACAGGTCTGTAGTTTCCTGGGTCTTCCCTCATGCCCTGTTTGTCAACTGGAATAACATTGGCCAGCTGTCAGTCAGCGGGGATGTCCACAGACTTCCAAGACCTTTGGGAGATGATTGAGAGGGGTCCTGCCATGACACTCACTAGCTCCTTCATTACTCTGGGATGAATCCCACCAGGCCCCATGGACTTGAGAACATTCAGCTGGTACAGCTGGTCCCTTACAATATCAGTGTCCACAAATAGGGAATCACCATTCCCACATCTGTGGTCCTCCAATTCATGGGACCGGGCAGCCCAAGGTCTATCAGTATTATTAAAGGCTGAGGCAAAAAGTGCATTGACCACCTTCACTGTTTTTTCACCCCTATTAGTCAGATGACCATCTTCAACAAGTATCACTCTAATGTATTTTAGACCTCTTCTACTAACATTCTTAAAAAGCTGTTCTTGTTGTCTGACAGAACACTTGCCAGTTCCAACTGTAACAGAGTTTGGCCTTTCATGTCTTGTCCCTTCGCACATGACCCACTGCTCTGTAACCTTCCTGCAAAGCCTGATCTCTCTTGCAGGCATCATATAATTTCTTTTTCCTCTTGAAGCTCCAAGGAGAGTTCCCTGTTCAGCTAAGCTGGTTTTCTGCCCCGTTTGCTTGACTTTTGACACAGTCAATTTGCCTGCTCCTGTGCTTCTAAAAGCTGCTTCTTAAAGACTGACCAGCACTTGTGGACTCTTGAGTCCTCGAAAGCAAATTTCCAGGCTACTCTGCCAAGCAGCTCGCTGAATAGCTTCACATTTACTCTCCTGAAGTCCAGGGTAGCAACTCTACTGTCCTTTTTTCTCATTACACTGAAGATTTCAAATACAATCATTTCACGATCACTGTGGCCAAGACAGTCACTTACCATCATCTCTCCCATGAGTCCTTCTCTAGTCACCAATACCAGAACGAAGGAAATAGCTCCATTTTGAAATATGTAGGAACAAAGTGTTGCCCCAGTAGATAAATGAAAGGTCTTGAGTTAGTTAAGATAGTTTTAATAGTTGTTCTGTTCTCTAAGTGATCAAAAAATCTCATTCTATTGGATTGTACAGACAAATATGGCTAAGAATAATGGCAGCAAACAGGTGGGAAAGGTGTGTGTACTGAAGGCAACAGCAAGAAAAATCCCCTTCTAAAAATATATTCCTTCATTTTACGGAAGAAGAACCACACATACCTATGAAATGTAGATAAAGTTTAGAAAAATGGTAACCAGCAGAAAGGATAGAGGTGAGCACAAAGAACATGGTGGAAGTAGGAACATGGCTGTGAAGCAGCTGTTGCTTTGCCACACCTTCTCTTTCGTTTGGAGGCTTATCAGCTGGATCTTCTTCAAAAGGTCACAGCTCACCTCCTGTGCTCTCTGCTTTCTGCAGTGTCTCATATTCAGTGGTTACCCAAAAAGGCAGTTTATGTATTCTCACCAGCAGAACTTTTTCAGCTGAGCAGGCCAAACAAGAGCCCAATATGGGCTCAGTTTAGTGACTGGGCCCTCTCAGGCATGTAGCAGTGTAGAAATTTGCTCCCCACAGAGACTATGAGTCTGCTTCTGGCTCTGTCTTTGGGGCCTGGGGTAAATTGGGACTAGTTATTTCATCTCTTTGTGCCTTTCTTTCCCAGTCTGCAAGAGCAGGGTGGGGGGAAACACAGAGGTGAGATCCAGTGATAAAAAATACTCGTTTAAATGTGACGCCCTGAAATTAGTGTTATTTGAGGTTCTATTATTAACATTACTCTTATTCAGTGAAGCAATTGAATTCCATCACTACTGATCATGGATGGACCATGTGCACACACATTTCATTCAGATATTTGTTCATAAACATCTAAAAATTTCTTTTTGCAATCACCTTTAATTGCAAATTTGAGACTCTTTTATTAATGCTTCTCACGAACACTCAAAGAAAGCACTTCCAAAATATCTAAAAGTGTCTACAGTGAGTTTGTTTATAAAGTGTATGTGTACACTTTCAACATACATAGGCAAGTATGATTGTTACTTCTAATCAGTGTAATTTGAAAAGCTTATTTCCTGGTTCAGTGCAATGTGTTATTTTATTTTTTCCTGTAAAATGGAACTTTTGTTGACACTGCAATTCCATACTAGGAAACTGCAGACAAAAACTAAATGCAGAGCTGATGTGTAGCGTATATGACATCATAAACAAAACCTAATCAGCCAGCCTTGTTTGTTTGTATGTTAAAGAAAACAAAGCAATACCTTCCTTTGTTTTGCATCTCTACAGCAAACTTGTCACTGGACTTTTTTTTTCCTGCTTGCCTCTTTGGTGCATGTATATACATATATATCAATATATAAGTAACTGTATTGATATGTATGGTAGGTTAAAACTAACTCCCAAGCGTGTCACCTGTTTAGAAATTGGTTTTGCCTTAAAATAGCATGGATAATGAGGAATTCCCCTGGAGCATTCCAAAAGGAAATCTGATTTTTCAGCTTGGGAGAAATGGCTGCTGATTCTAAACTACCATTTCCATTTTTCTACAGCAGAAATACACATTTTCCCCAACCATAAAATTTTCTCATAATAGAAATGAGCCAATCCCCAAGGGTGTGGTTATCAAAAGATAATCTCACCCCAATCTGATTAGAGGCATAAGGCTCATGCCTCAAAATGCTCCAGGGTATGATTATCTTATGATAACCATACCCTGTATCATGTCTTATTGATTAACTAATCAAGCTTCAGCATTATTATTCAGAGGAGGAACTAAGATATTAGCAAGAGATCTGATGCTGGAATTGGAAAGATTCTTTGAAGCTCTCCAAATAACCTTTCTTGTTCTGATTATAGCATCTCTGAAATTATGGGGTCATCAGGTACCAGTTTTTATTTCTTATTGGTCATTATATCAATGGTGTATTAAAACTGAGCCATACCCAGATATGTACTTAGGTAAAGACATGTTTACACTAAACTGCTTGCTTTGCATTTATATTGCAGGTTTAGGTTACACAACAGAATAGAATTAGGTTCTCTGGAGAGGTTTTTGTAGTCCAGACACTGACTGTGTTCTTCATTTGGGGCAGCTCTTAGTTTTGTGTTTGGGTACAGTGTGGAGGGATCTCTGTTCTGCCAGCAGGTTGCACCCTCTATGCTCACACACTGTTCACAAAAAGGAACAACAAAGCCTGCCCCAGTCAGAGTCATCCAGAGCTACAGGCTTAGTAGAGCTGTTTATCCCTCAAATCTCCTAAACAGTAGCACAAAGAAGCCTTAAACCAATGCTGGAGCTTTAACTGCAAACCCACCTCCCCCTCTCTGTAGTGCAGTTTGTTCTGTACAAAAAAGCCCCACTTGATGATGTGGGACTTGCTTGAACAGGCAATCTGAAGGCTAATGTCACAGCCAGCAGACTCTGATGTCCCCTGCATCAGTGAAAAGCTGGAATTATTTCACTGACTTCAGTGGAGCAAAACCAGGTTAATAGATACATCTAAGAAGAAAATATGGTTGGTGTATACAAAAAGAACCTCACTAGGAATTCTCTCACAGTGCAGCTCCTATGTATTGATGGCAAAGAAGGCAATATGCCCCTTCTATTAAGAGTTAGATGCTTTTTTTGAAACAGAAGGCAATATTTTCATCTGTATTGCAATCTCATCTTTGGATGAAATTTTAAAACGATGAAACATTCGATCAAACCTCTCATCTAGGGTTGTGGAGCTTACACCTAACAAAGGGATCATTATACAGCACTGCAATCCACACCACGGTAATCCACTATAATGAATTCTTTGGCAAATTTGCTGTGTCTGTTGTGTTGCCATCCACTCTGTTAATGGAGAATGTTAATTTCTGGAGCTAGCTGGAGAGTTGTCATTGTGCCCTTTCATGCTGTGTGGCAAAAATAGCTTGCTGTTCCTCTTGCCAGCACAGCTGCCTTTGGCTGGTCAGAGAGGGAATGTGAGTACAGATTGGGCTCTGGGAACCACCGACATTTGCGTTATCGCGTTACCTACAACATCCCGAAGAAGGTTCACATGAGAAGTAGCCAAAAATGTTGTTTTCCTTCAGCATTCTCACAGATGCTTCCACCATGGTGGTCGTGCTGTCATTTTTGATTGGAAATTGCTAAAAGCTCTAGAAGAGACAAAGTGTTAAGATTGTAACCTGATTGTATTCAAAGTTTCTTTTAGAAGGTGAGTGATGTTATCCAGGGCATGCACCCATAAGAAGAAGGATAAATCACCCTCTGGAGTGTCTTTCTCTCACCACTGAAAACAAGGGAAGAGTCAAGATGACTGGTTTGGATGGGATGCCTAGTTTTTATTGCAGCCAGGTGAACTGAGGGGCTATCTGCCTTTATTATAACCAAGTCTTAACTGGCACTTGGGTTATTAATATACAGTCTTCACTGTTGCACTTCCTTTCCTGATCCATGTAGTAAAAGCTGCTTTGACAGGCTGCACAACATGGAGCTCTTTGCAGCAGAACTGCCTGTCTTCTGCACCCAGGGTTTAGTGCCAGATGCCAGGCTTGCTCTCATCTTTCTCTGTATAATGGTTCTTCTGAAGTGAAACATACAGTTCCTACTAAAGACACATCCCACTGAGGAAATCTCTCCCTTCAATGCTACCTTTCTGTTCCATTGTTAATTACTATGAATACAGTTCATCCTGAATCGTAATACACATTCTTCTTGTCTTGAATAGGTTACAGCCCAGGTGTCCAAAAGGGAAGAGGCAGGGCAGATTTAGAAGCACAGAAAGAAAAATGCACTCATAAAGTGGTTTTTTATTTAAATGTCAAGATATTTTATCAGTCTCTTCTCACTATGACAATTACAACTTCGTTTTTCTATGGTATCCATTAAGTATTTTTGCAAAAGTGTTTCTGGTTTTGTCCACACTTTTGTAGTGGAAAATGTCATGTTCTCTAAACATAAGCCTATGTACCATGAGCTTAATCTTGTTCCCAGAATGTTTTTTTTTCAGAGAGAAAAAACCCAAATTGTCATCCTGACCATCAAAAATAAAGTCAGTATCTTTTCATCCCCTGAAACATCCTTGAATGAAAAGAACACTTTCAGGACAGGGCAGATGGGTGACTACTAAAGCAAAGGACTCCCATGCTCCTCACTGTACATCACACTTTCTACTCATCTTAAGCAAAAGCCCACCAGCTGAAGTGTATGTAGTAAGCAGTTGCCTAATAAGATGGGCAATGAATCTGACTTGCACTTGAAGAGCTTTGTAATAGTCCCAAAGCTCTTTTGAAATGTAAGAACTAATCTTCTGTTTCCTACAGAGTTACTTTTCATGCAGGAAATTTTTACTTGAGTATAAAATCTCTACTTCTTCAAAATCTGAGGCATATCATCATGAGTGAAAAAAAAAACCTCTTGGGGGACTCCTTGTCAAATTCAGGTATACACTGAATGGCTGGTCACAGATACACACGCCAACAGCATATGCTGTGAGAATGTCCAAAATATTATATCTGGAAAATACTAATCCAAGATATAGATATATATATATATATATATATAAATGTAAGCACATGCAGTTAATCATGAGGGAGGATTTATTGGTTGTTTGCTCATTTGTTTATGTATTTTGTTGGCCTTATCCTATGCAAAGTATTTGGTTTGGTTCATGCCTACAGTTACAGAGGCACTTCTGTAATGAAGGGTTAAATGTCAGTAACCTCACTATTCCCAGATGGTGCCTTATTCCACAGATAGTTTCACTGATTCATTAGGAAAACTTGTACAGTAAAATATTCTTCAATACCAGAAATGGAATTAGTGTGTAGTCCTGTGCTATTTGGGAAACAGTTTTGTCCACTGGAAGTTGAAGAGTAGTTTTAAAAAATAAGCATGTTATTTTCATCCCTGCAACAGGAAATGCAGCTACCTAAATCAACACATAAAAAGCAACCCGTGGAGTTAAGCTTGATGCCTAAAAGTAGTAATACAAGAAAAATGATACTTTAAATGCTGTACAGTGCTATTTTAAGCAGAGGCTTTTGGCAGATATTTTTTTTGTGAAGACCACAAAAGTGTTGTTATTGTTGGATAAAAATAACAGCTGCAAGAGAGGCTGAAATTCTTTCTGAGATAACAAAGAACAAAGGAAAGACTTTGCATCAGGCTTTGTGTCAGCTTTAACAACTAAATTGTGCTCTCAGCTCAGTGGTCAGGATTGCCACTGAAGGCATTGTGTGACCACGTTAGGCCATGCCCAAGGGCAGAATATGGCCCAAATGGATGACCCAATCCAGGGCTGAAGGCCAGCAGCCAGTGAATGAATCATCCTTTCATTGAAAACCTCCAGAATGTGAAGAGGCTCATCGCTAAGTCTGTGTACTCTGACAGAAAAGGCAGCAAGAAGGATTTATTATAAGACATGTCAGTACCGTACCCTGGCTGACAGAGCAGCCCAGCAAACTCCAGTGGCAGCACGAAGGACGAGGGAGCACAGTGCAGTGCAAGACTGAGTACCTACACTTCTTGCGATTAAGAGGAATATACCTGAATGCAATTTTTGGAGTGCAAATTCTTTTTGTTGTTGCTCAGAAAATTAGTAATATCCTCAGCTGAAATATTTTGTTTGCAGGTCTAGGACCAAACAAAACACAATACAGTCTCTAGTTCCCTAAGCCAGAAATGAGCCTTTGTATGATGTGTATCAGTCTGGAATGTTTATCCTATGCAAACCAAAGAACAACAGGATAAAGCAGAGTTTTCTCATTCCTGAATAAGATAGTATATGTGCCCTGAAATGTTCTCATCTTGCAAACTTTGGTCTATGGCTTCAGAAAACTATATGTTTTTCTGAGTCTCTAAGTCTTCTTTTTAACGAAGACGACTGGCTCTGCACATTTTGGCAGTGCAATGTGGGATGAAAATTGCAGATATCAATGTTCTAAGAATGTATTTTTTTAATTACTAGAATATGTGTTTCATTCCCCTGCAAAGACAAAAGGCAGCAAGGATGAGCAATGTGGAAGTCCCTCAGAGACTGAGGCTAAGATGCAATACAGTGTATCCTGCCCTGAACAGTGGCTCTGGGTCACACTGTCACAGATGCAGTGGCTGATCAAGCACCACCTTTACAGGGTGATAGACTGAGACAGAAGGATGCAACTCCCATCAGACACAGTGAGTGCCAGCAGCCACTCCCAGGTCATCAAAGTCATCATCATCATCATCATGGAATTCCAGGTTGGAAGTGACCACAAGAATCATATGGTCCAACCTTCCTTGACAAACTGAAGTCTAGAAAAGATGGCACCACCACGACCTGTTGGTGGGTTCCTTAATATCGAACTTATTTGGGACCTAGACTAATGCATGGCCATGTGCATTGTGGTTCTCTTGAAAACATATTTTCTCACTTTGGAAACTGATAGTATAATTTGCATCCAGTTACTGTGGATGCAGCATGGGTTTGCTGACTTAAAAGTTTTCTCCATTTGGGAAAGAACGACAGAACAAAGTAACTTCATGTCAGATCCTTTCCCACTCTGTGGCTGGCTTACAAGTTCTAATTTAAGCACAATCTCATGTTTTCCTTGCTTTTGCCTTGAGCTGGGCAATATGGACCCCTGCAAGATCTAAATCCAAGCATGTAAATAAATAAATAAATCAATCACAAATAGATGTTACTGCTGAACAATATACACCTAAAGACAGAGTAAGAGAATGAGCAGCTGTACAAATGTTTGTTTGAATATGAACAAGATATTTGTGGCCTTTTTGTTAGCTTCCAGTGTTGTTACCCTCCCTGAGAAGAAGTTTCTTCTTAAATTTAAGTGGAACCTCTTGTGTTCCAGCTTGAACCCATTACCCCTTGTCCTGTCATTGGTTGTCACCAAGAAGAGCCTTGCTCCATCCTCGTGACACCCACCCTTTCTATATTTATAAACATTAATGAGGTCACCCCTCAGTCTCCTCTTCTCCAAGCTAAAGAGACCCAGCTCCCTCAGCCTTTCCTCATAAGGGAGATGCTCCACTCCCTTAATCATCTTCGTTGCCCTGCGCTGGACTCTCTCCAGCAGTTCCCTTTCCTTCTTGAACTGAGGGGCCCAGAACTGGACACAATATTCCAGATGAGGTCTCACCAGGGCAGAGTAGACGGGAAGGAGAACCTCTCTCGACCTACTAACCACTCCTCTTCTAATACACCCCAGGATGCCATTGGCCTTCTTGGCCACAAAGGCACAGTGCTGGCTCATGGTCATCCTGCTGTCCACCAGGACCCCCAGGTCCCTTTCCCCTACACTGCTCTCTGATAGGTCATTCCCCAACCTATACTGGAACCTAGGGTTGTTCCTGCCCAGATGTAAGACTCTACGTTTTCCCTTGTTATATTTCATTAAATTTTTCCCCGCCCAACTCTCCAGCCTGTCCAGATCTCGCTGGATGGCAGCACAGCCCTCTGGCGTGTCAACCACTCCTCCCAGCTTGGTGTCATCAGCAAACTTGCTGATAGTACACTCAATTCCCTCATCCAAGTCGTTGGTGGATATATTGAATAGTACTGGTCCCAGTACCGACCCTTGAGGGACTCCACTAGATACAGACCTCCAACCAGACTCCGCCCCATTGACCATGACTCTCTGGCTTCTCTCCTTCAGCCAGCTTGCAGTCCACCTCACAACCCGATCGTCCAGTCCACACTTCTTCAGTTTAGCCGTGAGGATGCTGTGGGAGACAGTGTCAAATGCTTTGCTGAAGGCAAGGTAGACCACATCCACTGCTCTGCCCTCATCAATCCACCTTGTTATGTCTTCATAAAAGGCTATGAGGTTGGTCAAGCACGACTTCCCCTTGGTGAAGCCATGTTGACTGTCCCTGATGACCCTCTTATCCTTGATATGTCTTAAGATGGCACCAAGGATAAGGTGTTCCATCACTTTCCCAGGGATGGAGGTGAGGCTGACCTGTCTATAGTTACCCGGGTACTCCTTCTTGCCCTTTTTGAAGACCGGAGTGACATTTGCTTTCCTCCAGTCCTCAGGCACCTGTCCCGTTTCCCAAGACTTGACAAAGATGATGGAGAGTGGCCTAGCAATGACTTCAGCCAGCTCCCTCAGCACCCGCGGGTGCATCCAATCTGGACCCATGGATTTGTGGATGTCCAGATTGCTTAAATGCTCCCTAACCCAGTCCTCATCAACTAAGGCAGACTCCTCCATTGCCCTGCCTTCCTCTGGGGCCTCAGGGGTACGGGGCTCCTCAGGACAGCCTCCGGCAGAGTCGACAGAGACAAAGAAGGCATTCAGTAATTCTGCCTTCTCTGTATCTTCTGTCACCAGGGCACTCACTTCATTCATCAGTGGGCCTACGTTGCATCTGGTGTTAGTTTTATCTGCCATGTATTTGAAGAAGCTCTTTCTGTTGTCCTTGACCCCTCTCGCCAGGTTTAACTCTAAGGAGGCCTTAGCTTTCCTAGTTGCCTCCCTACATCCTTTAACAACAGCCTTATATTCTTCCCAAGTGGCCAGCCCCTCCTTCCATGATTTATAAACTCTCCTTTTCCACTTGAGTTTGCCCAGCAGTTCCCTGTTTAACCACGCAGGTCTCCTGGCTCCCTTCCTTGACTTCCCACATGTCAGGATGCACTGATCTTGAGCTTGGTGGAAGCAGTCCCTGAATGTTAACCAACTATCTTGGGCCCCTCTACCTTCAAGCAGCCAAGCAGTATGGCTTGTTTGAATTCTGTATACCTTTGATCCTTGTTCTTAACACAGCACCTTCCCTATGGATGTTGTTGTAAAACCTGAGTCTTTTTTCTTTTCTTTAGAAAGGGGGATACTCACCATCCAGTGTTCTGCATATTGAAAACTGGCAGGACATTATCTGAGACAGCCTAGAAAGAGATGTCGTATTGCTAGCTAAAAAGTATGTGAACAGCCTCTCTATTTCTCTTGCTATGAGGCCCTTCAGTGTCTTTGGTCCACAGCCAAAAAGAGACTTGGACACTATAATGCTGAAGGTCATCGTTCTTGAGTTGTAGGCACCCAATGGCATTTCTAACATCCAAATCTGATCCATGGGTATGCTGGAAATTTGGCACCTTGGATCGCGATTTGTGGAAGGCAGCTGAGTGGGGAACTGACAAAGCTGGGCAATAGTGCTGCCAAGGAAAGGATATGTTTCAAATTGTATGCTTTGCTGAGAATTGACAGTGTTATTTTCTAATCACTCTGCTGAACGTTCTCCTTCCTCTGAAGGAGCAGAGAACTTCATGTTTGCCATTGAGAAAACCCATGTTGCCCTGGTGCTCTGGAGCCTGCTGCAAGCCTTTGCAGAATGCCAGCTTGTCTCCACCAAGCTCTTTTCTTCCATGAAGTTTGCAGAGGCCTGAATAAAGCAGGCTGTAGATGTGCAACGTGTACTGCCTGACAAGCTGTCTATTACCGCTGTTTTTCTTGTACTGTGCCTGCTTATTGTCTCTTTTTTTTTATATTAAGACTGCAAGGCATTCAGGGAAGGATATGTCATTTTGCTCTTTGTTTTGCCTTTTGGTCTTTGCATGACATTAATTCATTATGGTCCTAGACCAGGAAGGAAATGGAGATCTTAGTCTGTGTGTGTTCTTGCATCTATTCAGGGAATAGAAGCATTGTCACCTGATGTGTAACCAGGAGAGCAGAAATTAGAACTACTGGTGGTGAGCTTTTTACAAACAGTTTGTTGGTGAGGAATTACTTGCGGATTCTGATTCTGACTCACAGATAAGTAATTTGGAAATCTGGAGTGGTAGTTAATTTCAAAGAGTCCATATACTATATACTGTATATTTATATATGGCCAGCCACCTTTACATCTGAGCAATTCCTTGTTTGCTTAAACAGAAGAGAGTGGAAGAGAGAAACCTTTGAGAATTTTCCTCTGAGATGTCATGGGCTCTGTGATATCTGGGATAGACTTTGACTAAAAGGCTCCCATGGCACAGGATGGGAATGGTGCATTAGTTATCTTATGTGTTAACAGAGCTGCTGGTAATCAACAGGCAGATCTATAATAGCTGGTTTGGCCTGTTTCACTCCTAAATAAATATTAGGCTTCAGATAATATCTAACATTAAAAAAGAAAAAAATCAACAACATTAATTTTGTAGAAGAATAGCTGGGGGATGGTATCCAAAGGAAACTCTCACGCCTATGTTTATTTTTATCTATATTGCGTTGAATTAATCTGACGTAATTTTTGTCATCTGAAGTTTAGATACCCAGTCTACGCTTCTTCTCTAGTCTGTGGAGAAAGTGCTGGGTGGGACAAATCACCTGCCATGGGCGCTGTCTTTAGATATGTCTCAGATGGCATGAATGTGTCTCTGGAAGTGCCTGTTTCTCTCCTTTGTCTCTAGGTGGAGGCTTGTGACTACCCCAGCTAAAAGCCTAACTTTTAAATACTCCACCCTTCCATGTGCACATTCCTCACCTTTCTGTCTGCTCTCTTTCACTGGAAATGGAAAAGCTTTTTAAGTCAGGAATTGTCTTCTATGCTAAAGTGATGGTGCAGCACTATTCCCCTCACTTGTCAGCTCATTGTAGTCCCCAAGTCTGGGCAGGGAAGTCCTGGGCTGCTGAGACACATCATCTCCCATGAGAACCAGGGGGAAGTGCCAGGGCTCCTGGCTGTGCTGGGTGAACCTGCACCTTCTGGCCTCACAGGGCTCAGGGCGGGATCAGTTGGGGTTTTGCAGGTTACCTGTGGCTATGGTGCCAAGTAAATATGCACGTGCCACTGGAACTGAATGAGTAGAGGAAGAGATGTCAGATTTGCCTAGGGAGTAGGAAATAGTTTTCCATGTGTTAACAGTGACACAGACATGGAATAGACATGTTTTTTCATGGGAAGGAGAGACTGGCAGAACAGCAGTTACATCCCCTCCTGAAGAGCTTCTCCTTTACCTTGAGTCATTCAATCTGTAGTGAACTGGTAACTTGGATCCATTGTAGGAGGTGTGGAAAGAAAGTCGACTGTCTGCCTCTTGCTTCTGCCAATGAAGCAAGAGTCGCTCAAGTCATTCATTCTTGTGCTCCATGCAATAACAATCAGTTATGGGCAAGCTGAGATTATTACCCAATTTCAATTTTCTTAGTAAAAAACTTAATAAACAGCATTGTGAAGCTCATGTAGAGCTGGCCAACTTAACCAGCTGCCAAATTCTGCTCAGGAAAGAAAGCAGATAAAAACCAAATACATTGTCACTCCACCTTAGCTAGCCCATACCACAAACTTCTTTCTCTCCACTTGTCTGCCACTCAGACATTTAGACAGGCTGTCATTATCAGCCACCCACTGCCCCAGCTTTGCCCCAATTTTTTTAAGCCCTACAGCACTTTCATTTGATGTGTCTGGTGAGAGAATTAAAGTAGATGAAGACTGAGGACACCTCTCCCTTAGGTAATGATATATTCTGATTCCCTCCAGCTATCTTCCTGACAATCCAGTCCTCCTCATCCTGGCCCTACTCCCCTCTTCCACAGACCGAATAATAATTAAAACTCCTCTATATAAGGCATGGCTTCATTCAACATTCAGCTTAGACTCTGTTAAAAAATGCTTGTGACAGATGGGGTATATTCTGTGCCACAGAAATAAGTTAGTTGGCATGCAATAGCAATCAGGGAAAGCAGACAAAAATACGTAGTGTGCAAAGGCCAGGAAGGAAAGGAGAAAAAAAACACTGAAGTGTTATATACTTTTGAAACACAACCTCAAATAAGGCCTCATCAATTTAAACAAATACTAGACCTTGGAAGTACTGTCCTGAATGTATTCGGCAGAGGTAAAACCACTGAAATATATCTCTTGATTCATCAGGTATGCAAGAGACCTTAGGATGAGTTAGGATGTACAGTTATTTTGGAAATCCATCAGTAGTGCAAGCCAGGAGAGCTGCACCTTGGAGGTCTGCATCAGTGGGCCAAATTTCCTTGCTCCAAACTGTATTGGAAACCAAATGGAAGATCTTTAATCAAGTGAAACACAGTCACATCAAGTCACCTAGTAAAGGAACTTTGGGAAGTAAGTTTCTGGAATAAGCAGTTTAAATACCATCAGGCTGTCAAAAAGCACACTCTGGAGTGATCCTGGAAATGTTCATTCTCAGAACTTGTTCTTCTCATCAGTGGTAGCACTGCTTGTCTCTGGTGTAGTTAGTCACATATTGAGATGCAGCATTCGACATTAGGAAACTTCCTTCCTATCTTAAAGACACAGGCAAGGGAATCAAAAGCTGTGTCCAAAAAACCCTACAAAACTAATTTTTAACCCACACGCAGTTGTTCTGACAAAATGATACTCTCTTAAAAAAGCAAAGCTCTCATGAGTTGTGATATTATCACAGCCTTGGAATGTGTGCACAGTCGTACTTGCAGAGTTACTGTTTTTTTTTCTTTATTATATTAAATAGTTGAGGGAGCTCATGCTATTGTAACAAGAAAAACAGGTTTGGTAAAACAAACCAAATATGCTAGTGAATAGAACTTGTAGTAATAATTATTTTTTAAGAGATAAAATAGGCAAACATGAGATGTAGGAACTGAATAAGACTGACTGTGATATGGTTTCCTTAATTATGTGGACACACTTTCATGTTCCTCAAAAGTGGTACAAAAACTACACACTGGCTGCTATGCTCTCAAGCAGTTTATGTTTCCTACGTATTGGGCAAGGCAGCACACATGGCTCTAATCCAGGCTGCAAAGAGAGCCCCAGAACTGAGCTGGCTTAAAAGTAAACAAGATCTAAAAGGTGGATCCAATACATAAGTTCTGTGACTACTCAGAGAAAGGAACTCAACCAGGGCTATAACAAGAGTTCCTGTGGGCAAGGGACTGTGGCTGAAGGTGTTAGATGGTCCCAAAGGCAAGTCAGTACAAGTTTTGTGGGTTTTCTTTTTAGTTTCATGACTTTCATAGAAAAGTTTTCAGGAGGTGTGGTTTAGATGTCAGAGGACGTACATTAGCAATAATACACTTGATTAAGTTTATTTGCATGTAAAATCCTATGACTGTTTTATCACATAATTTAATGGGCTGTCAGATGCTGTTTTTTCCTGTTTGGTTGGTGCTGGTAGACATAACTTTGGGCTTACCTTGTGAAGAGACTGCAGGGATACAATACCGGGTAGAAATAGTTATCACCATGTGTGAGGTATCCACTCTGCACAGAGAGTTATGTATGTAACTAGCCAGTTACAGAAGGAAAAAAGCCTGTTCTCAGTCAAGAGATCTTCCTTTAGTGGCTAATCAGAGAGCCTTTCTGCCAAACTCATGAAGGGTAGAATGTATCTACCCTCTCACCTGGAGAGATATGCAGAAGGTGGCTTCCAAGAAGGGGATCTGCTCAGGTTTGTTAAAGAAGAAGTTCTGCCTCCTAAAGACAGTGATGCTGAGCTGGCTGGACCAGGAAACTGAATTTCTTTCGTGTTTGGACTTCGCTTTAATATTTTGTCGTCAATAGTTGACCTTCATGCCTAAGATTCAGAGGAAGTTTTATGGGAACAGCTCTGCTGAAGGTATAGGCTTTAATATGGAAGAGTTTTCTTGCTTGCATCTGTAACTAATAAAGGAAGAGGAGTCACTTTGCAACCTATGCACTTTACACTCTGTTGTCTATTATTCATGGAGAGACCTGGGATAACAAATAATACACTGAGCAGAGCCAGCCTAACCATTTGGAAGAACATTCACAGCAGGAAAAGCAGGAAGAACATGGGATGAAAGAACAGCTTCATTCCTGAAAACTACTTTTGTAAAAAAGACCCTGTTAGACATGAGTGGCCTTGATAATTTTTTTTTCCTTAAGGGAAATAAGCTACAGCAAAGCATACTGCCTGCCAGTGTTTGCTAACTATGTCAAGTGATGGGATAAAAGAAACACATTTAAGAGGATATTTTTTAAAAAGAAAAATGTAAAGAGATGTCATGTTTGGTATTTTTATGTAAGCGCATCAATCTGAGGTTTGTCCTTTATAAAAGGAATACCATAACTAATTAAGTTTGAATGCATTTTTAACACATTTCTAGTTTTCTAACAGCACCCTGATGATCTAACCTGAGAATATGACTTTTCAGTAAGTTGCAGTGGTTTGGTTAACTTTCCTTAGATGTGTTTGAATGTATAGTACATGAAGTAAAAGTAATGTTGGGATTGAGAGACCAAATATTAATATAAACATTCTCCAACTTCAGGGTGCAATATTGTCATTGTGCATGTTGTGTGTTTTACAGGGAGAAGGTAATAATGTACTACTGTAGGCTTTCCTTGGGACTGTGTGTACCATATGGTGAGAATACATTTGGCGTTCCTAGGTGTATAGTCAGCCATCTGAACCATTCTGCTTATCTTAGTGAGGGTGTTGGAGCACTTCTGAGACCAAATGGTTTCTAGATCTGCCTGCTTCATGTTACCTCTCCTTCTCCCCTTTGTTGCTCTCCACTCATCTCCCTTGCCATGGTTTCCCTGCTGGAGATTTTCTCTTTGCTCCCTCCCCGGCTGCTCCACCAGCTCCCACAGCTCTGCAGCCTCCCTCCGTTGCACATGTACCCACTCTAGTCACTTTTCTAGTTTCTGTGACAACCTCACAGTTCCTGTGGGGTCTCCCATTTCCCACCTTGAAGTTTTGTTGCTGAATTCTAAAAAAAAAAAAGCTCCCCCCCCAAAAAACCAAACCAAAACAAACAAACAAACAAAGCAAGAACTGAGAAATTAAGTAAAACATGAAACTCGGGAAGAGTTGTGAATGCTTTGGTGCTGATCGTGCAAAGGAGCTCAGCATGAGCCCAGCTGCATAAGCCACCTTCTGCAGTGTGACTGTGTGTGTATCTGCTGGTCCTGGCTTTGCCTGCATCCAAGGCTGTGCTTATTTTCACTACAGAGCTATAATTCTTCCACTTAGTCTCTTTTTTATCTGTCCCTACACAGTGAAGTAGCAGGCACACTTTAAGCCTTGTAACAGAACAGTGTCAAGAGAGTAACTGAGATTAATGTTGGCTGGAGTGAGAGTGAACCGGTGACAAGAGAGAACATTAAAAGTTCACTATTGGTGATATACGGTTTTTTTCAACATCTGAGGGGCATTTATAGAGGTAGAACATTAGGTCTTTATTGATGCAGCTCTAGAGAGATGTAAAACAATGCATTCAAACAGGTAAAATGCTGCTGAAAATAATTTTGAAAACATTGTAAATGGAAATATTGAATCATCATTCAAGGCCTCTTTTCTGTGATATGAACATTGCTGCCATTATTGGTGACACTAAATTAGCATTGGCCAACATCACTTACTGTGGCATAAACCTGGGGTTAAAATTAGGTGGAAGTCTTTTCAGAGAGGCCACCCCAACTGCAGTTATTTTCTGGGAGTGTGTGTTGCTTTTGGCTAGGATGGAGTTAATTCACTTCCTCCAAGCTCAAGACCGATGTGTTCCTATGAGCAAGAGATCAAGTAAAGGGAGTAGGAAGCCAGCTTGGATAAGTAAGGAACTCCTGTCAACACTCAGGTGGAAGAAGGATGTTTATGTAAAGTGGAAAAAGGGACAGGCCACCTGGGAGGAATATAAGGTGGCTGTTAGAGTGTGCAGGGATGCGGTGAGGAAGGCCAAGCTCCACTTGGAATTAAATCTGGGCAGGACTGTCAAGGACAAGAAGAAGGGCTTCTTCAAGTACATCAGCAGTAAAAGGAAGGTTAGGGAAAATATAGGTCTGCTGCTGAATGAGGAACGTTCCCTGGCGAAGAGTGATACAGAGAAGGCAGAGTTACTGAATGCCTTCTTTGCTTACGTCTTTACTGCTAAAACCAGCCCTCAGGAATCCCAGACCCTAGAGGTAGGAGGGAAAGTCTGGAGAAAGGAAGACTTTCCTTTGGTTGAGGAGGATCAAGTTAGAGATCATCTAGGTGAACTGGACACCCACAAACCACAGACTCACAGAATAATACAATCACAGAATCACAGCATGGTTGGGTTTGGAAGGGACCTCTGGAGATCATCTAGTCCAATCTACCTGCTGAAGTAGGTTCACCTAGAGCAGATTGCACAGTATTGCATATAGGAGGGTTTTGAATGTCTCCAGAGAAGGAGACTCCACAACTTCTCTAGGCAGCCTGTTCCAGGTCTCTGGCACCCTCACAGTAAAGAAATTTCTCCTCATATTCAGATGGAACCTCCTATGCTTCAGTCTGTACCCATTGACCCTCATCCTGTCATCACGCACCACTGAAAAGAGTCTGGTCCCTTCATTTTGACACCCACCCTTGAAATATTTATAAAAATTGATAAGATCCCCTCTCAGCCTTCTTTTCTCCAGGCTGAACAGACTCAGCTCTCTCAGCCTCTCTTCATAAGAAAGATGCTCCAGACCCCTCATCATCTTCGTAGCTCTCTGCTGGACTCCCTCCAGCAATTCATGTTCATTCTTAAACTGTGGACCCCAGAACTGGACACAGTACTCCAGATGTGGCCTCACCAGGGCAGAGTAGAGAGGGAGGATAACCTCTCTCAACCTGCTGGTCACAATTTTCCTAATGCACCCCGGGATACCATTGGCCTTCTTGGCCACAAGGGCACATTACTTGCTCCTGGTCAACCTGCTGTCAAACAGAACTCCCAGGTCCCTCTTCACAATGCTGCTTTCCAGCAGGTCAATCCCCAACTTGTACTGGTGCCTGGGTTTGTTCCTCTCCAGGTACAGGATCCTACATTTGCCCTTGTTGAATGTCATTAGATTCCTCTCTGCCCAACTCTCCAGCCTGTCCAGGTCTCACTGAATGACAGCACAGCCTTCTGGTTTATCATCCCATCCTCTCAGCTTGGCATCATCAGCAGACTTGCTGAGGGTGCACTCAAGTCTCTTCATCCAGGCCATTGATGAACAGGTTGAACAAGACTGGACCCAGTTCTGACCCCTGGGGAACCCCACTAACTACAGGCCTCCAACCAGACTCTGCACCGTTGATCACAACCCTCTGAGCTCTGCCATCCAGCCAGTTCTCCATCCATCTCAGTGTGCATTCATCCAGCCCGCACTTCCTGAACTTACCTATGAGGAGGCTGTGAGAGACGGTGTCAAAAGCCTTTCTGAAGTCAAGGTAGACAACATCCACTGCTCTCTTCTTGTCTACCCAGCCAATCGTGCCATCATAGAAGGCTATCAGGTTGGTCAAACATTATTTCCCCTTGATGAATGCATGATGTGTTAATATGATTCAGGCCAGAACAACTATATTTAAGCAATGTATTTATTAAAGGAGTATTTAGGCTGGGTCTCATACTTCAGTGATGCAGAAATAAGCAAACAATTATTTTTCCTCTTAAGATGGAGTATACTAGCTTTTCTAATTAAGTTGCAATATGAGAAGATGGTGCTTATGACACATAAGACGAGCATACTTGATCCTAAATGGGTACTACTGCTTAGTAGCATCAGTGTCTGCAGTGCAAGCAAAGAAGGAAGTACTGAAATTGGTAAGAATTTAAATTCTGGGATGATTTAAGTTGTTTTTGTTGTTTTTAACTACTAAAGAATCACTTTCCTCACCTCCACAGTGCTAGTTTTATACTATATATTTATATATTTTATTTTTTTATGTAAGGAGTGTTATTCTAAAAATATCTAACCAAAAGGAGAAGGAAGATGCTTTTATTGCATAAGGATGATTATTTTGCACCAGTTTACAGATCTGCTTGAGCAACCTGATGTCCTTCTACAACAAGGTGACCAGCTTAGTGGATGAGTGAAAGGCCGTGGATGATGTCTACCTAGACTTTTACTAAAGCCTTTGACACCATTTCCAACAGCATTCTCCTGGAGGAGCTGGCAGCTCATGACTTGGATGGGTACACTCTTCACGGGGTAAAGAACTGGCTGGATGTCTGGGCCCAAAGAGTTGTGGTGAATAGAGCAAAATCCAGTAGGTGGCCAGTCACGAGTGGTGTTCCCCAGGGCTCTGTATTGGGGCCAGTTCTGTTTAATCTCTTCATCAATGATCTGGACGAGGGGATTGAGTGCACCCTTAGTAAATTTGCAGACGACACCAAATTGGGTGGGAGTGTTGATCTGCTGGAGGGTAGGAAGGCCATACAGAGGGATCTGGACCAGCTGGATGGTTGGGCTGAGGCAAATTGTATGAGGTTCAACAAGGCCAAGTGCTGGCTCCTGCACTTGGGTCACAACAACCCCAGGCAGGCTTGGGGAAGAGTGGCTGGAAGGCTGCCTGGTGGAAAAGGACCTGGGGGTGTTGATTGACAGCTGGCTGAATAAGAGCCAGCAGAGTGCCCAGGTGGCCAAAAGGGCCAACAGCATCCTGGCGTGCATCAAGAATAGTGTGGCCAGCAGGACCAGGGAAGTGATTGTCCCCCTGTACTCAGCACTGGTGAGACCACACCTTGAATCCTACGCTCAGTTTTGGGCCCCTCACTACGAGAAAGACATTGAGGTGCTGGAGGGAGTTCAGAGAACTGGTGAGGGGTCTGGAGAACAAGTCTTATGAGGAGCAGTTGAGGGAACTGCGGCTGTTTAGCCTGGAGAAAAGGAGGCTGAAGGGAGACCTTATCACCCTCTACAACTACCTGAAAGGAGGTTGTAGCATGAAGGGTGTTGGTCTCTTCTCCCAAGTAACAAGCAATAGGATGAGAGCAAATGACCTCAGGTTGTTCAGATTGGATATTAGGAAACATTTCTTCATGGAAAGGGTTGTGAAGGACTGGAACAGGTTGCCCAGGGAAGTGGTTGAGTCACCAGCCCTGGACATACTCAAAAGACATAGAAATGTGATGCTTAGGGACATGGCTTAGTGGTGGACTTGGTAGTGTTAGGTTAACGGTTGGACTTGATGATATTAAGGGTCTTTTCCAAGCATATGATTCTGTGATTCTATCTTTTCATACCAGGAGGTCAAAGCAAAGATGGAGGCCATCCTGGTGCACTGGCTACATCCTGCTGCCCTTACTCAAACCATTCTCATCTATCATGTCATTATAGTGTTTTGTAGTATAACAGAACGTGTTATAGAACCTGGGTCAAAATCAAATTTGAACATCATAGACTGCACAAATAAACACCAAAATTCTAGCTCCTACCCTATAGATGTTCTGTATTTATTGCACGGTGTAACAGCTTTTAGTAAAAGGAGGGTGAAGGGGAAAAGTAAGGGGAAAACAGTTTGAGAAGGGTTTGCACAGCAGACAGGAACCTTCTCACCTGCTTAGTTGCTATCAGTTGGCACAGTTATGTAGTATCTGTTACAACTTCAGTCACTGTTGTTACAGGTTCAGTTATGATTTGTTTGCATTACTCAACGTTCAAAACTCTCAATTGGCCCTGCCAGAACCTGAATATTTCCAGCAAATCTTTCAGTGTATCTGTGCAAAGTTTCTCGAGCCTTTAGCGCAGTTTGAAGTAAGGCTGAAATTAAACTGTTCCGCGTGCTCCGTTTAAAAGGTACTTAGGATGGCTGTGATATGCATCTGACTTGCTTGTTCATTTTATTAATGTCCTGATACCAGTGTAGCTCTGGGACTGACCCTGTGAGTGCTGGAGGTGCAGGCCAGTTGTTCGGCTGGTTGCACGGCAGCCAGCGTGCAGGGAGGCGTGATGGGCAAGCGCTGGCACTGCGGGAGGTGTGTAACAGACAGATGGACGGGGCAGTGCTGGTTCCACCTCAGTCAGCTGCAGTATGAGATTCAGTCTTTGCCTTCACTGGATGGCTTGTGCAAATTCACACTGCCCTGAGGGTTTCTGCTCATGGTCTTCTGTCCCAGAATGTTGATTTCTCCTTGGTGCCCACCCCACTGCAGGACCAGGGATGGGTTACATTGCAGTCAGCTTTTTTCCATCTGCACCATGTTTAGCCTTTTTATACTTGTTGGGCAAAGTCCTAAACTAGTGCTTTGGGTCTCTACACTTCTTCCAGCTAAAACTGAATGGATTCTTTAAATACTAATGCTGTGCTTTGAGATCTTGAGGTTCTAAAAGAGAAACTAAAATGATGTTAAACTTGCCTTGCTGCTGTTCGTAAATGTACTGCTGTGTCCCATCTCCATCTGGCTTGAATGGTGAGAGCAGACTGGTTTCACTTGCAGATTCTCACTGATGAGAACGTCATCATTCTTCTTTTCAGAACAGCAGTATTTTTTCATCATTATAATTGTTAAATTCACCTCATCGTTCTTCTTTCACCCTTTCTAACATTAAAACTAACAGTAAACCCAAAATGTGTCAATGAAGCACATTCTTTTCCTCTGTTGCCTTATGGGACACTGTTTAGTTCATTATATCAAAAGTAAGGAAATACAGTAACTGATTTGATGCTTTTAATGATCTCCTGGTTTTATTAAATGTTTTTCTCCATTTTTCATGTCTATGTCATAGTATTTTAGCCTGATTTTCCATACTTGCAAATATATACTGTCTCTTAACACTATCATTTTATTAATATGACAGATACTGATGAAACAGAAATGTGCAACTTGTGCATGGTATAGAACCAGAAGTGGTACACAAAACTGGCATAGAGAGATTGTATATTTATTTAAGGAATTTTTGTTTTGATTCTGATAATATCTTGTAAAAAGCACAGCATATGCACTTCTCATGAAATTTCCCACAAATTATCTTGAGGCAAGTACAGAGTAAATGAGTGTTGAAAAAATGTGCTGTAGAAACAGCTCTAGACAAGTACAGTCTGTATTACTCAGGAAGCTGTAACACGTAAGTACTTAAAGTGCATCTTTGAAATATAATGATACATAAATTCCTAGTCTAAGCATCATCAGCACAAGGACATTTATTGGTGTGGATGAAAACATTTTGGAGATAGGAAGCTTGTTTCCTTTTCTTTCTTTCCTTCTTTTTTTTTTTTTTTTTTTTTTGTTGAAGTGAAATATAGCACTAAAAATGTGATGGGGAGCTGGTCTTGCCTTGGAGAATTCCAGAAAGTCCTCAGCCTTGTTATTCACATGTAATTGGATTTTTTTTCCTGTTGAGTCTGGTTGGAAAAGAACAACTTTGTCCATGATAAAATCTAAAATGTCTTTTATTTCTATATTGGCATGAAATAATTCCTTTCGCATCTTGAAGAGAAAGTGTGAAACTGCATTTTCCAATAAAAGGAGGAAAAAGAGAGGTGAAATGATCCCGCGGAGGCCAGTTCTGCAGAGGCACTGGAATCTCCAGTTGCCTGTGGGGGCTTCAGCCCCAGCTCCTGCCTGCAAGGCCACGGTGAACGGCTGGAGCCTCTTTCCCGCAGCCCAGTCCTGACAGCTCCTGATTATTTCTCTAAAGTAAAGTATCCCTAGCAGGAAAGCAAGAAGTACAGAGCTTGGCTCTGTGGTCGGGACATTGGCCAGGGAGACGGGAAAATCCTTTTTCTCCTGATGCATCTGACTGTTGTGGGGGCAGCCCCGTCCTTCTCCTCCTGCAAAATCTGCCCTGGCCCAGGGATGCTGTTCACATTTCTGTGGTGGTGGTGTTGTCAAAACTGTGACATTCCTGGGAAACATTCAAACAACTGTTACTTCTAGATGGAAAAAAGCTTTCCACAAAAATGTTTCCACCTGCTGTGATGAACACATACTCACTTTTGCACACAAGCCAGTTGTTTGGGAAGGACTGTTCACAGCAGCTGTTATTTGTGAGACCCTCACCTTGGCCTGGTACCCCATTATTTTAATTGGTGAATATAGTAACACAAAACTGAGGGGGCTGTTATGAATTATTTAAGCCCTTCACACTGCCACTCACTTAAAAATCAGACCGTACAAACCCAAAGCTACTGTAGACATCAAGGTTGCCAGCTGATCAAAAATGCAGTTGTTAAAAAAATTTGGCATTTTGTCTTCAAGCTTCTTAGACTTAGTAATGCTGATGATATGTCTGCCAGCTTTACAGGAAGAGGAAATTTCCAATGTTGCCTATGGACATTTTTACAAAGATAAAAAATGTTTATTTGGTTTCTTTTTTTTAAATGAAATAGAAGCATACAACAAATGACTATCATAATTTAAAATATTGCTGTCTTTGTAACAATGCAAAGCAAAGCCTGCCAATGCCTGGACTGATCTGACAGAAGCGTATCCAGCTAGACGAGGACTTCAAATGAAAAACAGAGGATAGCAGCGTTGTCCACTTCCATTAGGCACCAGCTTGTCAGGAATCCTTTCTCCCACCAGAGCAGTACTAGGGCTGAGTGGAGCACTGCCACTTGCAAGCCAGCCCGAATCTGGGGGCTTTGCACATGCAGGGTGACCTCCCACCTCTTCTGCCAAGCACGGCACTGCTCCAGAAAGGTGCCCCTGGGGGGACAAGAAGGGCTGGCATGGCAAGACAGGCAACTTAGCCTACTTTAAGAGTCTTTTTTACAGAATTGCTTGGTAATTACAGAAAATACGTTCTGATTCAGTATTTACATTGTAATTGGATTTATCCAGGAAAATCATTTTGGATTTGGTGTGACAAGGTTTGAATTGCAAAACAAGCTTTGCAACTGTATTAATCAAGTCAGCTTGCTATGAGAATGACAGCCTGTTTTGCCACAGTGGGATTTTTTTGTTGGTAGACTCAAGTGCCAAAATAAGCAGAAATGATGTGCTTGTTCTCTAGGGGCAAGTATAGGCCAGTGTGTTTTCAGTTCACCCTTTGAAGGCTTACCGACAAAATGATATAGGTGTAAGCCCTGCCAGAAGCTCCTTGTGGCTGAGAGGACAGCATGGGGACCCTGGGCGTGGGTCCGTGGAGCAGAGGGCCATTCTCTCCAGCTGCAGCTCACCTGCATGGGAATGCTTAGTTTAAACACAGCATCTGGATGCTGGCAGTGTGCCTCCTTCATTTACTGCCTTCTTGGAGGCTGATCAGCGAGCCTGCATCTCCATAACCCTGTAGCTTGCAATCCACGACCAAAACTGAAACACATCCAGGATGGGGATGCTTGCTTAGGGCTTGCTGGTGCTGCCCAGCCCCACAGAAGACCCTCGATTGCTACACACTGCTCCCCTTCCCCTCAGTGGGGCCAGGGGATTGCCCTGGCAGCCATTTCACCCCCATCCCAAGGGCTCTGTGCATCTTCCTCCACTACGTGCTTGGGAATGCATCTGTCTCGGCCCATGATGTGCCAGGTCTGTTCCTGTGGTAGGAGGGGTACGTAATGCTCTCTCTTCTGACCACATTATAATGGAAAGCTGGGGAGCTGGAGCCTGTGAGTGCCCCAATAGGAGGTAATGGGGTCCACCTCCACCAAAAAAGATCAGATAATGCTGCTCTGACGTAATAATAAGCCCTTATGTAAGCACTTTTGATGTGAATGTTCAAACAAGAAACATTCTTTGCCTAGGTACCATCCTGAACCACTTAATTAAAGGAGTAGTCCTGTTAATTTCATAAGATTTTTGCCTACATATTTACCACTTCTGTGAAGAAAGTGGTGTATTATTTAGCCCTAAACAAATAAGGCTATGCTAAGCAGATTGACAGGTGAGACCATTAAAAGATGAAAAGGGAACACAGTCTGTTTTGTTTTGAATGTTTGTTTGACTGTTCTTTACAAGGGTACAGAGTGGAGAACATTTACATTTTGTTTTTATCAAAAGTAATCCAACCCTCTCCTAACCTTCATTTTAGGAGGCTAAATAAGCCAACATATGGAAATATCTTCGATTTGCCACTTCCTCTCTGAGAGTGGTTGCTGTACGTCACCAGGACACTCTGCCCCTGGATGGCTCCTGTACCCCAAGCACCTCAGCCTGCTCACTGTCCCCAGTTCCTCCTGTGGTGCAGATCCATGTGAGATCATCTGGGAATCTTCTGCTGAACCTGATAGCCTTCTGGGAGACATCTGTGTTACTTCAGGCTAGGCTGGATGAGCAGCAGCTAGAAAACAAAACCTCTTTCAGAAGCACTGGTGGAAATGTAAAATAAAAATTGGAGTGAAAGCGTGATCATTTCTATCTCAATCGTGGCTGCAGTTTCTCATAACTTTCATCCTGAAGGCACATCTAAAAAAAGTTCAGGCAAATTTTTTTTCTGCAGAATCAGCTAGAGGGCCTCAACACCGGGGTAGAAATAGAGAAATTAGCACTCAGGGTGATAGCAGAGTGTCTCTGCATGTCCCTGTGAATTTTGATTTTACTTCAGCTGAATGCTAAGCCTCTGAAAACTGGATTTATGTACAGTTATTGATGATTGTTCATATCAGAATTTGCCAACAACTGCTAGAAGATCTGCACTCTGCTTTTTACCTTGTTTATCAGCACTCTGGTGTTTAGAGCTCTCAAGCCGGACAGGTCCTACACACAGATGAAAGAAACTAGGTATTTACAATCCCAGACTGGGAGAGATGCTTTAGCAATGTGTCAGGTTCTACTACAGTCATGGGACTTGTTAGGGGGATCCTGAGTGGGTTGCTTGGGACAATAGCTGTAGCTGCATCACCAAACAGAGCCTACTACATGCAAAAGGAACAAATTCACCCTTCGGAGGGCTTTTGGAGGTGCAAACAGAAGCATGACAAAAATTACCCAGCTGACCCTAGGTGAATTAAAACACCATCAAGCGCAGCCAAATTGTCCTTGTCTGTAGGTTGGTGGCAAAACTTAAGCAAGGATCTCCCCAGACTTCTCTTTTCTTTCATTTTCTCAGCCTCTCAGTGTCTTTACCCTCACTGCTGTTCTACCACTGTCCACATGTTTGGGTGACTCCATCTTACTACAGAGGGATGACATCCTCTGCCCATCCCAAACTGCAGCTGCTTTCTAGCTCTTACACTCCTCATCTTCCTGCCATCTTGTTCCCATGCAGTGCCTGTGTGTGTGAAGTAATTGCTAAGGGTGAGAGACAGGGCAACAAACAAATGTATGGAGATCATCGTCTTTGCAAAATTCATGCCTTAGACAAAAAATAGTGTTATTTTTTCCCCATCCTAAAATTTTGTCTTTCTGTTCAGAAAAGAGCAGGGATGTTACTAGCTGGTGGTACATTAGTAGTACATTAGTAGTACATTAGTACTAGTAGGTAGTACTAAAGGTAGTACATTACCTTTCCTTTGCCATCACTGACTGCTCAGAGGCTGTCACCTTCTATCAGAGTCCCAGGGTATCATATTTTGTAAGCTGAAGTGTTTCTTGATGAAAGGGGCTTTATAAATATATTTAATAGTTTATTCTAATTCGTTGAGAACCAGCATATCAGATCACTTGTATCATTAAGGTACGAGCCTCAGAACCAACTCAGTCAATGATACAGAATAAGAATATAAGCTTTGGTTTCTGAACAAGCTGACAAATCAAGTCTAAATTAATGGGAACAAAAGAGATGTTTATCTAATTTTCTTTCTGCACAATTACTTTCTGTAATTGCTGGGGCTTTGTCTCATGTACTTTCTCTGACTGTGAATACTGTCAAGGGTGCAATGATAGTGAGGAACTCTTCTACAGCATATACTAGTGGTGCTTTTTTACATATACCAGGCATATCATTTACTGAATGTAGGATTTTAGATTAAAATATAAATTTGGGTATTTAAGGTAATATAACTAAAAAGCCCTTCAAGGTAACTAAAACAATTCCTTTCTAATTACAGCTTTATTATAACAGGTTTATTAAAATAATTCTCAGCAAAATTAATTTCCTTCCAAGGAAGAGAACACTGAATTAAAAGTAATTCTGAATCATGTGCTAAGATACCCAGTTGTGGTTCAATTTAATCAGTAAGCATTACATCTATTGAGTCCAGTTGCAGACCTACCCAATTAATGTATCCTTGTTATGTCAGAGTTAGTCTGAATGAAATGCATACTACCAAGAAGGAACTAGCTATTTAATCACCTCTGTTAAGACACTAGGTTTCTTAATCTGTTACTACCTAAAACTGCTACATAATGATGAAAATACATCTGTCAGTAAAGACAGGAACTTGATATCAAAGACTGAGACATCTGTTTTACTGCAAGTATCCAAACAGCAGGTAATTTATCTTAGAGAATTACAAGATAAATTTTCTTCAGTATTGGTTTATCCTAACTAATTTAAAAAAAATAAAACAAAGGACAGAATGAACACTTTAATGAGTGACTCTGACAAATTAACACTGAGGAAATCTTATTAATTTAACATTGTTGAATGGGTTGAGTGGCAAAGCAGCTTGGAAACCAGAGTGAGGGGAACAGAAAATGTAAGAATACTGTAAGCTTTAAATAAAACATAAAAACATTTTGTGTATTTATGTGTGGAGGGAGGACCATTACATGTAAGCCAGTGTTTAATATGTGGCATATAATTACAGGAAGTTTGTAGAAGGTGCGATGATACCTGTCAATTATCAGCAGGCAGAAAATGCAGATAACATACATAATTCACCAGCATACTGCTCTTTGTTGTTAAGATGACTGATTTAGCTCCGTAACATAACTGCTTATTCAAAACAAGGCATTTAAATTCAAATGAAATACTGTTACCTCTTCAAAATGTGTTCAGTTATTATACTGATTCAGATGTATATATATGCATTGCTAAATGTTAGCAAGGAAGACTACAACTACACAAATTTATGTGTGCATGCAAATCTGTGGTATTATGTGGACGAAAAGAGGTGTTATCAGTCAGCCCTCATATTCTTGCATGAGAGAATGTCTTAGACAATTCTGACTTCTAATTGAAAACATTTAACAATTAAAATTATTTTGATGTTCTTAATATATTTATTATTTATTCTGCTAGTCTCACACAAACTATCTTAATACTTGCAAATATGCTTTAAAATTGATTAAAAAAATAGTGTAGAGGTCAATTCAGCTTGATTTCTCCTGCTACAGCCTTTAATTGTGCCTGCTTGAAGTCAGATGAATCTTAATAAAAATGTAAACTAGGTAAGGGCTAGCAGTAAGTACTGATCGTATATTGCATGGAAGATTTTCATGCTTTCTTATGAGTATCCTCACTTAAAATAAAAGAAGTAAAAATCCAACATCTACCAAGATTTTAAAAGCCTGATAAAAATACAGAGGTTCTGGAAATTATTAGTATCCATTGCTTGGGGGTGAAAAGACAGAAAACAATTCAATGTTTGGAGGGAGGCAGATCGGAGATACAACAGAAATTTGTGTACAGTATAAAAAAACATGAAAAAGAAAGAAATAAACTACTTTTATTTACTATTTCAGAATATGAGAAGAAAAAAATACATTGTGAAATCAAAAGGATATCAAATAGAAAACTCATCAAGGGAAATGCCTTATACAAAAAAGACTTGCGCAGTTGGAGTTCACTCCTACGAGGTGAGTGGGAGCAAAAAGCTCTTCTGTGTAAGCAGGATTTCCATAAAGTTTGAAATTTTATGAGTGATAAGTGCATTCACATCCATATACAAAGGAAGGTGTGGATGTTCTCATTGTATATGAAGGTCCATGCTGCTGTACCAAAGCTGCACTACCTCATGGATGCATTTCCCTTATGAAGAGGGTGTCTGCATTTGCCTGTGCTGGGTCTGATTCTGGATAGGTAGATGTACTGTGCAGCTAGAGTACGCTACATCCTGTGTTATTACTGAATAAGAATAAAAACCTTCCATGAGGCAAATCTTTTTTATTCAGAAAATTGTTTTTCCTATAATTTAAAATTCTCAATGAAACTTTGCTTCTTATTATAAGGTAGGTTTCATATCATACCCTGTCCTCAACTGTAGTGACGACATTTTAGGTCATACAGTATATGTTACTGATGGCAGCAGGACCCAAGGTTGAGGAAAGCTTTGGGTTGCTTGTTCTACTGGATACACAACAAGTGGTGTGGACAGAGTTATTACAGCTGCTGTGGTCTTGTGAAGTTGGGTTTGGTCTCCTTCTCTTCACTTACATGGCAGTCTCTAGTCCTTACTGCCCAAGGTTCACATGCTGTTTAGGCTGAGAGGATTTATTTATTTTTTTAATGTTTTTTTTTTTTTTTTTTAAATGGCACTGCTACTTAGAAGAGAGAAAGGACGGTCTATTTTCAGACCTTTTGAGTTCTAAACCGTTCACCAAAACACCTGCGGCATTTGGAGTCTGTGTTAGGGTCTGCTCAAACTAGAAGTGAGGTGGTGATCGACAGGCAGCTCTACCACCTTCCTCAGGCAGCTAATGTCATGGAGGCAGCTGGTGTCGTTCTAGTCTCTAGGTGTAGCTGCACCAACAGCACTGGTGAGCATGGCAGAACACGGGAAGAACAGGATCACAAGGAAATCGAGAAAGACTGCGTGTTTTGTTATTATTTCTCAGTTTTTCTTAAGGCAGCATTGAATAGAATTGAATAGAATTGAATAGAATTGAATAGAATGGGGTAGGAATAAGGCTCTGTAGCTGCAGCAGACAGACCAGGTAGATTGGGATGTCGGGTGGCAAGGAAAACAAACAAAAAAAAATCCAGTAAATCAGAGGACACGTAGAGAAACGTGGAAGTGATCAGAAAAGGAGAAGACAGGTAGAAAAGTGGACAAGGGCTCTGTCCTCTCCTCCTGGCCTGTAGTTAGCCAGAGGCCCTCACTGGCAGCTTGGCCTTGGCCTGTAACCCTTTCCAAGCTTTTTTATTTCCATTACTGGCCTGAATGAGGCCTTGAACAATCTCTCACAGCTGAAGGGAAAATCCTACCAGTTCCCCTTAGTAAAAGATTTGCGTTAAATTTTCAAAAGACTGTTGATGGGAATTGCAAAACAAGAAGTGATTTATTACATCCCAGTTTATAGAGTTTAAATTAAAAAACCAAAAAAAAGGCAGGACAGGCTGCAAAACTGGCTCTGTGGGAGGATCTCAGGCTGACTTCCTTCCCTGTCTCTGCAGATTCCTCCCAAGTGCCCTCCTGCCCAGCTGCCAAGGTCCGTCCTTGCTGTGTGGGCTCTGGCGGCATCCTTTGGCTAGACCTGAGGAGAAGCTGCAGGTAATGCATCTTGTTTTCTATTTTATCATCCAAACTCATCTCTGACATAAGATGCTGTTTATTCGTTCTAGCAAACACAAAACTGAATATCCATAATTAAGACCAGGTTTTGGTTAGCTGCAAATCAAATCAATTTGTCAGTATGTAAAAAAATGGAAAGCGTTGCCATATTTGTGTCCAACACATAACATACACTATTTATCTATACATAGTGGCATTGCAAAAAGCAGCACAGTTTGAAGCACATGCAGAGTAGAGCCATTTCTCGTAAGTGGGTAAAGCTGTACTAAAACATATGCGCTGCATAAACAAAATATTTATTGTACTCACAAATTATCTGTACATGCTAAATGTAAAAATGACTGCACTACTGATTATTTCCCCTGAGCACACATAAAGTAGTGCCAAAGGGCAGAACATTACCAGACTAGTTCAGCCACACCTCAGGCTTCCTGCAGGCTCACTGAGATGATGATCTCCATACATTTATTTGTTGCCCTGTCTCTCACCCTTAGCAATTACTTCACACACACAGGCACTGCATGGGAACAAGATGGCAGGAAGATGAGGAGTGTAAGAGCTAGAAAGCAGCTGCAGTTTGGGATGGGCAGAGGATGTCATCCCTCTGTAGTAAGATGGAGTCACCCAAACATGTGGACAGTGGTAGAACAGCAGTGAGGGTAAAGACACTGAGAGGCTGAGAAAATGAAAGAAAAGAGAAGTCTGGGGAGATCCTTGCTTAAGTTTTGCCACCAACCTACAGACAAGGACAATTTGGCTGCGCTTGATGGTGTTTTAATTCACCTAGGGTCAGCTGGGTAATTTTTGTCATGCTTCTGTTTGCACCTCCAAAAGCCCTCCGAAGGGTGAATTTGTTCCTTTTGCATGTAGTAGGCTCTGTTTGGTGATGCAGCTACAGCTATTGTCCCAAGCAACCCACTCAGGATCCCCCTAACAAGTCCCATGACTGTAGTAGAACCTGACACATTGCTAAAGCATCTCTCCCAGTCTGGGATTGTAAATACCTAGTTTCTTTAGGTTGGTGGTTCATAACTCATTATTGATTACACATTTCTAAGAAAATGTGGCAATGGAAGAAAAAGCAAAAATACTTCCCCTGCCGTCGCCCAACGCAACCACAATTGTAGGGTTCAAGGGTTAGTACTAGCTAGAGATTTCCTTAAGTATGTAGTAAGGTATCAAACAAAGGGGATTATGCGGAGAAAACATGAAGCAACCAGCCCTAGAGATGTAAAAGATGACCTTCAGCTGGCAGGAAAAAAAAGTTCATCTCCTAAAATCCAGCATTCTGTCATTTATCAATGCTTCTATTTATGCATATCAGGAAAGGTTACTTTTAGGTCTAGATGATTGTAATGTCTTTGCAAGATGTAAAGACAGTCAGACCAGTTTATTCTTTTTCTTGCTGACCTATTAAGGATTTTTTTTTTGAGCATGGACAGAAACTTCTGTCATTCACTAAAAGTGTCCTCTCTGGGTAGCAGTCCTGGAGTATGCTTGAACCAGGACTGCCTCTGATTTATAAAAACGGTGTTTATAGCTACTCCTTGTCATTACCAAAAGAAAGAGCACAATTGTATATAAATCTTAAAAAACAGGTAAAATTTCATGCTTTATGGCAAAAATAGCTATTTACAGGCAAAATTGCATAACATACTCTAGTCACATAAAAATGATGATTTGTTCTGTGTGAAGAGTTAAATCAAGAACTGTAAATAAAGAAGACACATTTTCTTTGAACATATAGTGATAGGTACTTTATTTCTAGTATTGCACTCTGGAATAGGCCAGAGACCATATTTTCTCTGAAACACTTCACAAGTTCCTCCCATATTCTTGATATAAATTTTATATCTGTGCAACTCATATTCTTTACAAGGTCAAATTGATATCACACATCAAGTAGTGCTCATATGGCTTGAAGATGAATACAGAAATCAAAACTAAATGACATTGAATTGACAAACCTAAGTAACTGCTCTAAAATATTGCATATGCATAATACATATAATGTTCATGGTCAGTATAAAGATTTGACTAGCTTCTAGCAGAGCCAAACTCAAAAGGCTTTGCCAAGTGAATGTTGGCTTTCAGGTCTCCCAGGAAAGTTGCTGTCAAGGATTAGGTCAGTCTCTGTTCAACTTTCATTTTTGATAAAATACAGGACGCAATACCAGTTACTCACATTCAGGACAAAGCACTTTAATTCTCCAGCATGCAGTGGTCTGCTGGCAGACGATTAACAGGTATTAAGATAGCTAGACTCAGACACATACTAGGCACTTACCATTTTTCAGATTAGTTGAAGAAAGTAGCAGCTGCTTTTTATTAGAGTTTTCAGATGTAAAACTTCAGATGGCATAAATTATCAAATCCCTTGAAGCTGGCTGGAACTATGATAATTTACACCAGATGAGAATCTAAGCTATCATTGGAGATACAGCCTCACTACAGGAAACTTAAATGAGAAATGCTGCCTAGTGGATAGAGCAAAAAGTCTGGAAAATCATTTGATCTGACTGTGTCAGTCAGCTCATATGTTAAAAGTGAAGTTTGATAGTCTGGGGAATGCCTGCCAGTTTGTGGATATGATTTCACTGAAATTTAAAGTGCAGATTAGACTCACCATTTTGTAGCAGAGACAAGCTTATATCTATGCAGCCGAAACAGCCTTCAGGAGTACCTCAGCCAGGTGTACTTTCAGCTTGGAAGAGCAATTACAGTGCTGCTACAAACAACTGACTGCTATCACAGCACTTTGACATCAGCCTGGTATGTATCCCCGGAAAATCTTACTAGAAGTCTAAAAGACTTAGGCTCTTTCAGAAGAGAAACCTCCTTCAATGCAAAGACAGAAAGAAAAACTGGAGAAAGGAGGCAAAACATTCTCTGTCCTCCTTTCCCCACAGCCACAGATCAAAACTTATTTCTTCAGATGCCCATGAGAAAGGGGGAAACGATGGTCAAGTGTGCGTAGACCAGCAAATGCTGTGCTGCTTTCCAAGATCTCTCCTTGTGACTTCATTGCAATACAAACAACAGCATCTGAGGCACAAGACTCCACTAGGAGAAGGCAAAAATTAACTGTGGAGGTCTGAGGGACTAAGCCATCGTTTCATGACAGTTGTACTTTGGAACCTCCTGTCTCAGTGAAAGTTGCCAGGCAGAGTCTTTACCATAGAGGGGACACAAAAAGATTCACAGTTAAACATGATTCTTAAAAGCACTCAATCCGAAACTGGAATTCCCAAGGCATGGAATCAGGACCATGCATCTGAGAGGTTCAGGTATGTGACATAAGGCCTACGTAGAAATGTGATGCTTTGCTTACCTGTGGATTTCCAGAATACTTTAAGTACAATCAAACAGCTATCTGATCCAAGGATGGATGGGGAAGGAGTGACACATCACATGTACTCCTCAATGAGCGGTGACCAGTGAAACTACAAAGAACATACAACGCAGTCTGATGAGAACGTAAAAGATAAAAACTACCCTAAAAGATAATAAAGAATCTCCTCAGCAGTAAAATACTGTTTAGGAACTTAGTGAGAAACTGCCTTCATCTGAATAGAGGCTAAGCCCTGGAGCTACTGATCCCAAGGGCAGCAATTATTATAATAAATAGCACCGCTCCTTCCTGGTCAGTGCTGCAATGAGGAGGTGACCAGTGGTACCTACTACTTCCATGACACTACTGTGGCTCTTCCTTGTCCTGATTTCTTGAGATCATGCAATTTATTAGCTTCTTCAACACAGGACAGGAAAACACAGGGTCCTTTGTGAGGCTTTTAAAAAAAATTTTTTTAAACACATCCCTTCCTTACCAGTATCAAAGTAATTGAAGAAGTTGGGAGACTTGCATAGGTCAACTTTGCACCAAAAGGCTGTTTAGAAGGATTGCTGTGAGGTAAAAGTTTTCAGCTTGGAGGACATTTAACAGAAAAATTCAGATGATCAGTCATAAAGAAAAATGAGTGGCAACAGAGATAGAAATATCCAGTTGTTAGGGACTACTTGGAATGCTGATCTCACTGAAACATGCTCCCTAGCTTATTTTAAATTTCTTACATAATTATGCTTTGTTTTCAAGTTCTTCTCACTGCACAGAGATCCCTTTTGTATAAGTTCATATTCAGGTTGAGTTCAGAGAGGCTTCATAGCTATCAGAGACAATACATTGTCCTTCTGCCAATGCGGTTTTGCCCCAAGCTGCAAGAAGGCTGAAGTAGTCATTGTAAGGGATATTTGCATTTTTTATCGCTTGCAGAAAGGAGGTTTTCAGCCAAGCAAGGGTATCATTTTAGTTTTCTATGCACAAAGAGGGAATTAGTTTGCTGTATATAATGATAAGCTAATGTTACTGATTACTTCCGCACTTTTTATTTGAAGGACTAAGTATCACTTTACAGTCAAGAGCCCAAACACAAGTTGCAAGTTTTGGACAAGCTAAAAAATCAAATGTCAATATGGACATATCCCTGGTGCATTTAAAATCATATAAGAGATAATACATCAGCTAAAACCGTTACTCCAAACCAGTATTCCACCTTCATAGAGTAGCACAGAATCATCAGGTATACTGTTAATTCACTAGACTGTGGCTCAGAAACCAGTATAAACACGGAAAAGGAGTCCTAAAATTCCACATGTGGCTGCCTATCATCTGCGGACATCTTTAGAACAGGTTTTTATGCAGTCTGGATCCCTTACCACACGATACTATTTACAGATGATTATGCCGTTTCTTAAAAGGCTGCAGCTGCACTGAAGCTCCAGTACAAATGTTAGCATCCATAGACAAAAAACTGGATCATGAAGTAAGCCCACAGCAGAGCTGAAGGAAGAATCAAAGCCACCTTGGTCCCCATCAGAGATAAGGCTAGAACATCCACTATGACCATCTGGGCTGATTTGTTTTGTCATAGAAGTTCCTGACAATTCCTGAACTACTGCTGGTTCACCTAGAATACGTCTCTTAAGATCTCCCTTGAGGTTAAAACTCCTAGAGATGGAAAAGCCATTATAATTTTCATCAAACTGTTCCAATGGATAACTGCTCACTATTCAGGGAAAATTGTACCACTTGGTTCTAGTCTGAATTTTTGAGCTTCAACATCCAGCAATTGGATCCTGTTATGTCTCTGTCAGCTAGATGGAAAAGGCAGGTATTAAGTTTCTGTTTCACTGCAGATACTTTTGGACTCCAGTCAATACATCTTTCTGTTTGATAAACCAAACAGAAAAACTTCCCTTTATCACACCACTTCAACCAATGAGTTTTCTGGCTCTTCACTCAACCTTTTCTGTCCACCAACTGTCTTCTTGAATCCTAAACTGGACAAAGCAAGTTCCAGCAAAAATTGTTTCAGTGCCAAACATAGAGCTAGTATTGCCTATGTAGTCACTAGAGATTTCTCTTTGTATAGCCAAGAATTACATGAGGTATTTTGACCAAAACATCATATTAAAGAGTTCACTCATTGTTACCTTCCTTGACAAATCTCTCTGCACTTCTTCATTCTTCCTCCAAATCCCCAAATAAAAACTCATTAACAGAATAAAAATTCCAACCAGCATTTTCAGTTCTTCTTGGGTCCAGCAAAAGACAAATTCCTGAAGATGAAAAAGGCAACAGTAGCATTAACTTTGCCATAATGTGACTGAATATTAAGACTATGGGAATTATCTGCAGACACAATTTCATTCCCTCTTTTGTTACATCTGTACCAATAGACTTGTTCAGAAATGATCTGGTGCAATTTTGTAAGCTGTACGTCTTGATAGCAGTGAAGGCGGGAGACACGAGGAATGAACGCACAGAAAGAATAAGACATACGTTTTTGTTGAGTCCCACTAGTTAAGGCTGCCTTGCAATAGCTGGGCCAGTTAGAGAGCTAAAAGATCATCTGTCATGGGGATTGTCTTCATAGGGGAAAAACACAGTCTGCAAACTTGCTGATGATTAGATGATAGTGGTAGTCTTGGATGACCACAATTATAAATTCATGTGAAAAGGCTATGCAAGGCAGAGAAAGGGTAACAGTCATGATGCATCTGTGGTATAACACATTTTAAAAGACTGGCTGAAGGTTCAAAAGCAGAGTCAATCTATAGCATGGGGATATTTTAGCATTACTCTGAGATGCCAAAATAAAGTTGCGTAAGCATGTAACGTAACTGATGGCTTTAGAGATGATCAGAGCTATGATCTACAAGGAAACCCAGGAAAACAAATTGAAGCCTTAGGCACTCCTAAAACAGAAGGCTGTTTTTACCAGGGATTTTTTTTTTTTTTTTTTTTTCGGAGAACACCTTGCTGAACTGACCTTCAATGGCCCCACAACTGAGTTTCTTGTCTGTTCTTGAGCTCTGGTATTTGGCGTGCAGACCAAATGTACAAGTAAAAACAGCAGCCTGCTTTCACTGTTCACAGATGTATTACTTAATAGTTAGACAGAAAACACTGTCTGCTTGCACCCAACTTATTTAATAAAGTTATCAGGACTGCATCAATGACTTATCTTTGCTACTTACTACACCCCCAATCTTTTGGGTCATCTATGAGTATCAATAATTTTACACAATCTTTTATGCCATTTAAAACAAACATTAAATAACATATGACCAAAAGCAATTCCTAAAATAAACCTAATATGAATATACTGGCTCAGTTAGAATCCTCCATTTACTATTTTGGTTTTGGCTGTCAACCAATATTCTATTAATTAACGTGTCACATGGATTAAATTAGCATGACATATAAAAAGTGTCATGCAGTGGTAAGTCAAAATGTTTAGAAGAAGTCTGGGTATTACATAAAAATTACTGTTGTGTAAACATCATAATTTTTATCAAGCGTGTTATTTAATAAAACTGTGGTCAGATCTGCTTTTCATATACCTGTATTGACCAACGTTAGTTCTACTGATTTCCTTTAATAGCTAACATATTGGTTATACATTTTTTGACTACATGGATGCTAGCCAATAACAATCTCAACTGTCCTATATGCCCTTTTTACTTCCAGTGCTTTTAACTTCATCAAATCCTCTGGATTGTCTTTCCCAGTTTCAAATTTATTGAAAACAAACAGTAGCAATACAGATAGCTCTTTGGTCAGTTTAAATATAAACACTGAATTAAAGTTATCTGAATGTGTCCCTTTAAACATAGCTTTGATGGCTAATAATTCCTGAGTGACTGCTTGGAATAGGATGTGTTTTCTCACCTTGCAAAATTATAGAAGTTTAGGGTTTACCTGTATGCTTCAAACATAGAAAACTATTTAATTATTCAGTCTTTTGTGTTTTACTAGCAACACTTCCATCCTTTCTGTAGTTCTATATGATTCTTAGGACTAACATAACCATCGCTCTCGGGATCTTCTCAGTGACTCTTGGCTCTTGTCAGTGACAACAAATGATAGGACAAGGGGCAATGGGTACAAACTGGAACACAGGAGGTTCCACTTAAATATGAGAAGGAACTTCTTCACAGTGAGGGTGACAGAACACTGGAACAGGCTGCCCAGGGAGGTTGTGGAGTCTCATTCTCTGGAGACATTCAAAACCTGCCTGGACACCTTCCTGTGTAACCTCATCTGGGTGTTCCTGCTCCGGCAGGGGGATTGGACTAGACGATCTTTTGAGGTCCCTTCCATTCCCTAACATTCTGTGATCCCAAATTGTACCAGCTCCAATGATGAGGGCAGCAAGGCACATGAATGATGTTGTGTTCTTTGCAGACGTAATTGCCATTTGCAGCACCGACTCATGGGAAGTAGTAACTCCACATAACATATTCCATCAGACTGGCTGATGTGTTATCCCAAGATGGTGTGTTGAGGCAATAAAGAGCAGTCACTGTTCTGTGCATCTGTTGAAAGGGCAGAATCAGCTTAAAATCTAGCCAGCCTTCAAAAGTTAGTTAAAAGCAGTTCTATATTTTCCTACACATCTCCCAAATGACTTGTGAAGCTTGCTTACAGAATCATGTCCTTCCTGCTATGTGACAGATGCACAAAGAAGAAACTGACTTAAACAAAAACCATGAAGGTAAGTAACCACAGATAAAAGAAAAGAGTAACCAGGGAATCACTTTTGTTCAGCATTACTTGCAACAGCTGGTATGACTCAATGAGAAAGGTGTAGTTATGTTCACACTGATCCTTTCAGAAAGAAGTGACCTGTGAAGAGACATGAAGCAGCAAGGTATTATTAAATTCACCTTCATTCTGTCAGACCATGACTTCTTATATAAAAGATTTCTGCAAGAACATCACAACATGCAACAATAAAAAATATGTATTAGATCAAGTTTATCAACAGTTTATACCTGGAACAGGAAAGGATTAAAGCAGATACAGAACTTCCTTTTATATTACCCTCCTTATTCCTCTCGACCCCGCACCTTTCTTATCTATATGCAGACAGCAGAACATCCATCTTGTCTACGAATGGTCATTATTTTTTTTTTTTCAAGTAAACTTGCAAAAATATTTTAACTATCTTTGGCTAGTAGTATTTGTATTTTTAAGTATACTTTCTACAAAATTGAGGCTGTTATGGGGCTGGGCAGAATGACCACTAACTATTAGTATTTATAGCATTAAGCTTTCACTCATCAAGGTAAGATCTATACAAAAGATACCACAAATACTCTTGCTGAGATCAGCAAAAGCCAAAGTAGTAAATGTTGCATAATGTTCACTCTGCAGACACTGAAGTGTACTCTCATCTGGACTGTAGTCTGAAATCTGATTTTTCAGTTCTCAAGCTACTTTCAAACACTTGTCTCCTGCATGCTAATTTCAGGCTCGTGTTGGCAGATCCATAAGGAGCATGTCATGAATGTTGCCATGGTTATACTCTCCATTTAGTAAACAGCATAAAATAAACCCACAGTTGACGGCAATAGTGCAACTCAGACCAATCCCCAGGTACTGTTAAAGTGGTTCCTCTTCATTTACGCTTAAAATCTGAGTAAGCAGAGATTGCAGTCTCATTTCCAAGTTGCCAGTATAGGGGACACCATCCCTTTTAAGAAGTGTTCAAACTTAGCAAGCGATTTTTCACTGCTAGGGTCATCATTGCAGACAAGGCAAGAGATTCTGAGCAAAGGGAAAAAGTTGCCTTCCCTCCCTTAGCAGATGTGGTGACTGCGACTCATGAGTACCAGATGGAGATTGTCACCACAGCATCAATTATTGGGAGAGGAAACTGCAACTTTTGCAAGGCCCAGAGCTATTTTAGGAGGATTTTCCTGACGCTTGAATTGGTTCAGGGTGGATCCAATTTCCCAGGCAGTAAATGCCATTTAGAGGGTGGAGTTGGCAAGGGACTCATTTACACATTCATCCTTCAAATCTTACTCGCATTAGTTCTGCCCTTCTCTTCCTCAGTTCCTCCATTCCTGAATCATATCCTAGTGATTTCATATTTTCTAGGCAACTTCAAAAGCAGCCGTTCAACTGCAGCCAGTAATCTTTTGTTTTAAAAAACAAGAATCAAGGCTTTTATGTTTGCAGAGATAAATTGAAGGGTCAGAGTAGAATGCAAACCGACTCAGTACTGGTTGTCCAAGTGTCTATATGGGGAGCCTTGGTGCTTGCACTACTGGCCTGGGCACAGTGAAAACCGTGCTCAGGCTTTGCTGCTGCTGCTGCTCAGACGCACTGAAACCATAGAAGAGCAAGCTGACTTTTGTGCTGTCAGTAACAAAGCTCTGAGAAGCACATATTAAAAGTACTAACTGGGAAGCAGTTCTGAGTTGGGCTATTGGAGAGATTCTTCCATCTTGGTCCAACCAGAGCATCAGACCTTCACTTCAACTGGGTGAATTCAGAGGCTCCGTAGAGATCTGTCCCCGCCCAGAGGATCCATTTTTTTAAGCACTAAAAATGTATTTTACATGAACACACCAGAATAGACTTCTACTCCTCCTGCTCATGGATCACATCATCCACAGGATGACTGATGGTGACATCTGCCTAAGCTCACAGTTACAGTATCTGACATGGGATCTCCTGCAGCACTGGAACCCCACCACGCACAGTGCCTGTATCTGTTCCTTCTGGAGGGCCCCGGTACAGCCCAGCAGAGGACAGTGTCTAGCCATAGGACAGCTGCCCCATGAGTCCTGCCTAATGTATTGAAGCAGAGCAGCATGGATACGTATTAAGGTGTCCCTTTCTTTTCAGTAGTAAAACTGCCAAATTCTTGCAACTCCTAATACTCCCCCTGGAAGAGGCTCAGAGCACTAACTTTCTGGAAATATAAGAGTATATTGTGCCACTATTATTCCAAGTGTCGAAGCCCAGCAGCGGCATGTCTCTCTGCTCATCTTAATCCCTGGAGCACAAAAGAGGAAAAAGAAGAATGCCTTCCCTTTCTATTCAGAGCAACTTCAAAAGTTAGATGTTGTCTAGTGACGGACCAGTAGAAAGAAAAAAACCCTAAATCCCTGCTCCAAAACAGGGATTCCAGCGAGACCTTTGAAGCTACTGAAATAGAAGTACTGGTTTCTCAAAAAAAGTTTACTGCAGAGCTCTAACGATAGCTGACCTCTATCTTCTGAATTTGATTACAAGGCTTAGCTCAAGATACTAGCTCTGGTACAATTTCCAAAACTGCAATACATGAAGGATAGGAAGAAGGTAGGTAAGTGGATGCAAAGTTTATGGGGCAGAACAGTATAGTGCACAGTGAACAGGCAGCGCCAAAGTATGGTCAAAAGAAGATGGGAACGAGAAAGAAGGGACAGAAACAGGCAAACAGACAATGAAAATACTTACAGTTGGGGTATGAAATAGAGATGAAAGTATATCAACATCACCCAAGATATAAATCGATAAGCTGTGTTAAAATTTGAAAGCTGACTGCTCAAAACAGATGCAGTATTCCACAGCTCAGTCACTCAGCGTTGTAGTGATAACTTGGTAAAACACATACACATCAGTCTAACTAGCACTTGGGCTACAAAATTCCAAATACTTTCTAAAGCTCTGGGAGAAATGCTTAAGTTTTACTTAGTTGAATCTGACCTGCGAAAGTACCTAAATGGCACTTTGCTTAAGGACAGAGTTGACACCAAATACTGCTATATAGATACAAATAGAAGATAAAATCTGTGTGGAAAAACAGCAACAAAAAGTGAAAAAAACTCCCCAAAATGTTATACTCTTGCATGAGTTCTTTACTAATTATTCCTCAGTGCACAGTCCTCTTTGACCAAAAGAGGCTTAACCAGATGGCACAGCATAAATTTTCTGCCATACATAAAAATCTCTGTCTCTAATTTCATAGGGTGTCCAAACTACACAGAAGCCCTCGTATTTAGAGCACTGCCTTGTAAGTTTGTCTCTGATACAACTTAAGAAGAGTTGTCCGTAAGTCCTGACTGGGTGTTTCAGTCCCAGCAAAGCTGGAGGCAGGTTTGCAATATTGTTCAAATACTCATAAACTAAGAATTAAAGTACAGTATGAATCAAATTTTAAATAGGCTGTTAATAAAAAAAATCTTAAAGTCCAGCTCAGTTTCCTCAGCATGCAAAATGTAATCACCAGTGACCAAGTTAAGGGAAGCAGACATTGCACTCGACCTTTTTGAAAGAATGCTAGTTATTTAAATGGAAACCATTTAAGTGTTGCTTAGCTATCTCTGCCTTTTCTCTGTCTCCATACTTTCTGTGGGTCTTCAGTTATAATTTATAAAGCAGAGAACTTCACAGAAGACTGGCAAATATCCGAAACAATTGCTGGCCCGTTAGCTACACTTGCCTTTTCCTTGCCCTGTTGTCTTGGCTGTGCTGGTGGGGACAAGGAGGCACCACCACAGCAAGAGTCCTACTGATAGGCACCACACCTCTATTGCACACGAGCAAGAGCTTCGGTTTTTGGAATATTTAGCCTGTTGCCTTGTAAGTACAACTCTCTTGCCATCATGAATCACGAATCCAGACTCAGACTTCTTGAAATGTTTGTTTGATTGTTTTTTGTTGTTGTTGTTTTGGGGTTGGTTTGTTTGTTTAAAAATGTTTTTTAATTGTATTTTTTTTTATTTCTCCTTCCTTTAAAGCCACCCTATCAGCACTTAGCATCCTGAAAAATGCACTTCTGAGAATTTTAGTATATGGTGTTTCTCTTTCTTTGCCACAGGTGAAAATCTGGATAAGCAATGCCTTTTGTTCCTGACATTAGCTGGTAGAGGTCTGCATGCCCTTCACCATGAAGAGTTTCTGCCCAAGAATTATTATGTTGCCTGCTGCAGTAAGGTAGTTATTTGGTTGAAAGCAGGGCAGTATAAAAGAAAGTGCAGTTTAAAGCGAGGAAGCCGGAGTAGATAAAAAGGAAGTTTGTTAGTGGAAGGTACTTATCCTCGAGAAGGCAGTACCATCATGTTTCCTTTTAGACCATCAGTCCACTTCACTTTCTATACCTTACAAGTGCTGAGGTGTTTCTACACATTCTGGTAGAGTGATTGCTGGCATTTTGCCCTATCACATTTTAGGTGGAGGACATCTGATCAGAAGAGGATAAAGCTTTGAGGAATCTTTTTCCTTTTTTTTTTTTTTTTTTTAACTACTTTACCTCGATTAAGTGAACGAACTTGAAGCAAGGAGAGAAATACCTACAAGAAAGTAATTATAAAACCTGAAGTTTTCATCAAGTTTACTTTTATTTTGATATCAGAAAAATACAAACCTTTAAAAATAAAGTTTACTAACACTTGTAAGAGGAATAACACTGGTTTTACTTTGAATGTTCATGAATTCTGCAATGCTTCTATAGAAGGTCAAAACAAACCCACAGTGATGTTAAATCTGGAGTCCTCTCACAGACAGGATTTTCTGCTTTTGACTTTTTGTAAATGGTTAGAGAAAAAATTAAAACTCTGAAGAAAGGTGAGACACTCTAACTCCTCTGTTCTAAGACTTTGAAATTCTGAACCCTCTAAATCAGTTCAACATGCTTAATTTTAAGAAGTCACTTGCACACTATCATTTTACTTGTAACAGTGATGCTTTTATCCCCAGTAACTTCGTAGTGAGCTAAACTGTTCCAACAGATATCCCAACACGAGGCTCCTTATAAGGAAGAAATAATTCATTCCCAAGGTCTATTCTCAATAAATGTAAACTGAATGTGCTCATTCCTTGAGGAAATACAGAGCAGCATTAATTCACACGGCTCTGGGACTCTGGTGCACACAATGCCCTCCCCTTCAGTCCATCTCAGAATGACTTCATACGTCAAGTATCAAGCCACAGGACACAGAAATGAATGTCAAGAGGATTTAGCACAAATTAAGATGTTTGTCTCTTTTCATTATTCTAGAATACTGGTAAAGCATGCTTCGTCTTTTAAGTACATTTTCCTAGATGCTTCTAGCTTCTAGTCTCTCACTCTAGTTTTGGAATCACCATCATGGAATTTAATTATAATAAAAACCTACACTTTGAAAAGGCTCATTCAGTGCTGCTGGTTTATTTTCATTTTAGTAGAGAGACTTTAAAGAGCTGGCAATATTTATCCTAGAGTATTTAATTTAAAAGGCTAGTAAAAGGCAAATGTTCTTTTTTTTAACTCCTTAAAGATAGTTTCTGAACAAAATGAAGGAAACTATTTTAAGAAAACATTGTAAAACCAAAGATACTGACCAATAACACTATCTTCTTCATTGACCCATCTTAACATAACTTCACCACCACTCATGACTACTGTCTATTTTTTCCTGTATTTCAATTTCCAGAGTTACTACATTTTAAAGTGCAGTGATATTCACTACCTTTTACAGCAGTGTTTTTCAAGCTTTCAAATGATGTGTTAGAATGCATTTGGCATCTGTAAAATCTCTGTCTTTCTTACAAGAAGTAAAGTACCTAGCTATATAAAAAGGCTTAGAGAAACAGGATAAGAAAGAATTGGTTTAGCATTGTAAATTTAGCTGTTTCAGTAGGCTCATCAGTCTGTCTTGTATTTGATTATTTTAGTGCTGTCACCTCAAGCAATCTTTTTTTTTTCTTATAGCTCTAACTCTGAGAACCCTCTAGCTTCCCTTGCCAAGTTTCCTCCTCTTCTCCTCTGACCCCCTGTCCTCCCAGTGATTAGAAATATTTTATGCAGCGCATAAATCCAGATTCTTGTTCAGTTTCAATAGAGGAATGCCAAGTCTCATCTTTCCAGATAAGTTTTAATCACCAGGGCAACTTCTGTTGGCCAGCATTAGGTTGTCTGCCATCCATTTTTCTACATTTAGACGATTGTTTGCTTCTTACAAAGACAACTGAGCAGTTGTATGTGATCTTTCTTTTAAACTAGCACAACTGGTAGAATGCTCAAGCCCTGTATGTTTTACTGGAATCTACAAGAATGACTTCGAGTGGCCTAATGCTTTGAAACATTGCTAAGAAGGAATGTCACTGAGTGGCGGCCACAGGTCTTTTTCCAAGTAGCTTATAGAAGAGCCTTTGATTACACCAGGAAGTTAACCAAGTTAAGGTTGCTGTTCTGCAGCCATTACTTCCTCTCTGTGTAGCTCTGGACCTCCCAAAATCATGAGGCAGAAAAAGATGAAATCAAATCTCAGCCTAGCAAGGTCTTTCCACAAGAAGAAGATCCACTGAAAGAAAAACTAACTAGAAAATACAATAGAGCTCAGGTATGGCTTTAATACATTTTAATTTCTTCCCTGGTGTTAACACACCTTCCCACTTCCTTTCAGAACGTTAAAGGAACTCAAGGAGTAAAACTGGCAGGACAAAGGAACTTCAGCCTCTGATGATAATTTGCAAGTTGTTATGGTGCCACATCAGTGCAGAGGGAGCCCAAGGAGAAGCATACCTGGTGCTCATGGCAGAAAGTCAAGAGCAAAGATGCCATTACCTCTTTGTGTGCTCCCTAGCCCAGAAATAAAAAAGCTTCACCAGCATCCAGTGTAGCTATTAATATTCATAGACCTAATGGGAAGTAGCTATTCCTGCTGAGTGGTAGATGGATGAAAGAGGTGGGTCTATGGGATTTTCCACCTGCTTTTCTCTGGGATTTCTTAAGAAAATTTAATAATTTCTGCCAGATCTGAAAAGGCAGAAGAACGACTAAGTTGAGATAACTGTCACATGGGCTACTTCTGCTTATTATGGATGTTTTATTGTTTATTGGCATTCCTCTCGCTCTTCTTGTTTCTCAATTTTTACTGTAAAGCTTCTTTACTATGATGGGAAGAATTCTTCCGGTAGCATTAGTGTGTTATTTTTATTGCAGCAGGTGGCTAAGACCTGGTAAAGAACAGCTATTACCCAATTTAGAAGAGCATTTTTACTGACTTGCTCGACACTTGTTTAAAACAGAAATAGCACTAGAACAACAGAGAAGAAAAATTGCTTTGAGATGTGTACAATTATTCACAAAGAGTAAGTGATGGGGCAAAAAATTAAATATAATTTTCCTCTGCTCTCATACACATGTAATCATGAAGTTCTTTTTTTAACCTTCTATGTATTCCATTTCTCTGCTCTCAGAAATACTGAAATCAATACCATATAAATGGTAAAAGAAAGTACTACATCCTCATCTCTGGCCTGTAGCATTCAGGCTTCCTAACACCTCCAAAATTTAGTTGCAGTTAAGTTTATAAATCCAGTAGATCACATGTAAAATACATGCCTAAAACAAGGAAGAAGCCAGTTAATATGTCAGCAGGGTATTTGTGGACTTAAGAAACTGGCACCTTGAGAGTAATGGTTTTGTGTGGTCTACACTCAGAAGAACAGGCATCAGTTTAAACTAATTTCTTACCCAGAGGGTAGCTTTTACGATCCCAAAGAAGAAACAATTTGTAGTATATGAAAAAAATAAACTATGCAGAACATAGTTCAGGCCCCATCTATAGCCTGCAGTTTAAACTCCTTGGTTAAAAAGTGTTAGTCATTTTCTTTGTATAAGCTAGTGACAGCAGAAAAAGAAAAAATTATATACCTAGACGTAAAAAAATCCTGAATGAAATTTCACATCATTGCTACTGTCTACGTTTACTAGCATATAAAAAGGTCAGTACTTGCATATTCTAAACCATCTTTAGGTTTCTGCTGATCTTTCTTAAAAATTAAAGCCAGCAACTCTGATGCAATTTCATTTCCCATCCATTTTTAATAGAAAAATGCAGTTTCTGCAAAGCTCTTCAACCCCCTGTTCAGAAAATAAGCTATTGGGGTCATGGTTGAAAGAAAAAGCAGATGTGAAGTTTCGAGTCAATGTGATGTTATTTGCACTTCCCAGATCTTAACGCCTGGCACACTTGACATTCTTTCGCTGCATTCCCTGAAAAAAAACACCTCCCGCCTGCAGACCTCCCAGCCCAAGACCTGCATTGCACCATGTAAAATGTGGTACAGCTGGGCGAACCAGCCTGGGCGAACCAGCCCGCGCCAACGAGGCCACTGGGCACCCAAATTACGGCTTCTGCACCGCATGCGAGCGAGCGCTGTTCATCGCCAACTCCAAGCCAGGTGAACACGTACTCACTCAGCTGTGAGTCGCCAAAAATGCCACTTGCAAGCTAAAGTTCCAGAAGATTTAACGGTAAAAAAACGTCGATTGTTCTCGAACGATACACCAAAGTCTCTCTCCACAGGAAAGATAGCGTTGGCTCTATTTGCTAGCTCTGATTATTTCATAATATTTCACATTCGCAGCGTGGCTGTAATTCGGGCCAGAACTCCCTGCTAGAAGCAGAGGTAGCGTTTGGTATTTGTTCGGTATTTACCCGGCGCTGTGCAGGAGCTCGACATCCACAGCCTGGCACTGTCGTTCATTTTCTCTTCTTTTCCTTTTTTTTTTTTTTTTTTTTTAAGGAAGGCCACTTAACTTGAGGACTCGGTACGTTCCCGTAACGGTATGTTTTTTCATGCGAATACAAAAAAATAAAGATAATCCTTACGGGTTTACGCTCTCCTGCAACCGCACCGCTCGCTAAACATTAACCGGGACAGATGGCCAACGCCGGCCTTTTCGCCGACACCAAGGCGAGCACAACGCGCCCAGGTGACTCACCGCGGGTCTGTGGCGCCGAGCCCCTTCCCCTCGGGCGGCCGGAGCGGTTCCAGGCCGGAGCATCCGCGGGGCGAACCGGCCGCCGGGCCCTCGCACCGGGCTGCGAACCCGCCCGCCGCGCGCGCCACCCGCGGGGCCTGCACGCGCCGGGCCACCCGCGGACCCGGCTACCGTAGTGCCACTAATAGAGGGAACAAAAAAAAAAAAATTGAGGCGAGCCTCGCTGAGGTACCTCAAGGGCTTGCTGCGTGGGGGTACTCACTCCGTTTCCTGCTCCAGAGGAGGCTGTCCCCTTTCAGCCAGCCTCTGAGACAGGAGCCCGGGCCTTTTCCCCCGTGTGAGCCCTTCCTACCTACCCGCCGAGACTCCCTCGCCTTTCCGGGGACGTCCGCTTCCGCCGTTACCGTATTTTCGGGCTGTGAGGCGCAGTTCTCCCCGTCCGCCGGCTTTCCCAGCAGCGGTGACCGGGTTGAGGCCGCGGCGGCCCCGCCCCCGCATTCCATTCCCTATATGGAGGCAGAGAGGGGCGCCGCCGGCCACGCCCCCTTTTCCCACCACGCGCGAGAGGCGCGCCCGGGTTTGCGCGCGTGACATCAGCGGGGGGTGCAGGCGCGCGCGCCAGCCAGCCAGCCCGCCCCTCCCCCCGCCCCCCCCGCCTCCCGTCGGCGCGCGGAACGGGCCCTCCTCGGGCCTTTCTATTTACGTTTGTGGCGCTGATTTGCATAGAGCCCCGCCCCCCGCCGTTGGCGAGGCGTCCGACACCGCCCCCGCCGCCATATTAGGGTAGAGGGGGCGTGTCCCGCGGGGGCTCGCGGCCGTCCGTTGCCTTCCTGGAGCCGTTTATAGGGTACAGCCACTTCCGCTGTCTGCTTAGAAGCGGCGCGATCATGGCGGAGCGCGGTCAGCTCCCCCCCGCCGCCAAGCGCCTCTGCTGCAGACCCGGCTATGGCTCGGGGTGCAGGCCGGGCCAGCGGGCGGGCGGCGCCGGACCCGGCAGCGGGGTGCTCTGCGCCGGACCCTCCTCCGCAGCTGCCGCTGCCGCTCTGGGGCTGCTGCCGCTCGGCAAGACCCAGAGCCCCGAGTCCCTGCTGGACATCGCGGCTCGCAAGGTGGCGGAGAAGTGGCCCTTCCAGCGGGTGGAGGAACGGTTCGAGCGGATTCCGGAGCCGGTGCAGCGCAGGATCGTCTACTGGTCCTTCCCCCGCAGCGAGAGGGAGATCTGCATGTACTCCTCCTTCAACACCGGCGCCGAGGACCCCACCGCCGCCCCCGGGGGGGCCGCCACGGCGCCCGGCGGGGCCGCGGACGCCGCCGCTGCCGCCGACGAGAACCGCCTGCCCTTCCGCAGGGGCATCGCTCTGCTCGACGGCGGCTGCGTCGATAACGTCCTGCAAGTCGGTGAGTCACCGACCGGGGCCGCGCTCCGAAGCCGGGCCGCCGCCACCGGGGCAGGGCGCCGCAGGCCTCCCCCGCCGCGGGGCTCCCCCTGCGTGTCACACGCCTGCCATCCGGGGAGCCGCCTCCCGCCGGCCCTCCCTCCGCGGCTCCGGCAGCCGGAGCCTCCCCCGGCAGCTCCTGGCGGGGTCCGGCAGCGCGGGCGGGGGAGCTGCCCCCGGCGGCCCGGCCCGTACGAGCCCTTCGCTCCTCAGCTGTAATGCGGTCGGCAACTTCTTCCGCCGGTCTCCTCCCCTTCGCAGCAGGGACACGGAGTAACTCCCTCGCTCCGTGACACGGCCGCGACCCCCGCCGCCGGGCGGGCCGCCCGCCCCGCCTGTCCCTTTAACTCCCCCCCGCCTTCCCCGGCACCGCGCCGTGCCCGCTCCCGGTAATTCAGTCCGTGTAATCCCGTTTGGCTCTGCCCCCTCCCAGCGCCCACCCCCGGTAATCCGGGTCATCGCCTTACCCTGAGCCACAATAGTGAGGAGATGCCGCCCCCCCATCCCGGGGGGACCGCCGGTGGAAATGAATCAGCAGAAGGGCGGCCGGCGGGGGAAGGAGCGGGGGCGGGCTGGGGGGGGAGCGGGCGGGATGCGTCGCCGTCCAAAATAAAGACATAAAAGCAGTGCGAGACCCCGGCAGCGGGTGTGCGGGGCGGGGGGAGGATGGGAGGATCTGCGAACAAAGGCATTTCTAGGGCAGCGACGGCGAGCCGGAGGGAGGGGGCGCGATCCGCCCCGCCTGGGGGGTATGGCGGGGGTTTGCTTTGGGATGAGCCGCTTCGTGATAGGGCGGGGGGGGCGGGGGGGGAGTGGTGCGCTTCCTCCTCTTGGAACAATACCCCCCCCCCCCCCCCCCCCTCTTCCTCCCCCCCAGCCCCGCCGCTTGCCGCTGCTCTTCACCCGCTGCGGGCTCCCCTGGTTAACTCCTGCCTGCCTGCGTTTAAAGGGCTGCAGAGGTGGGTACCCCCCCACTTTTGGGGGGACTGTCTGCCAGGGAAAGGCTTCCCCGTGAGTGGACGGGAGCTTCTTCTCGGCAGGCAGCCCTCCTTGCCGGTGAGTGATGCTCTTTGTGCGACCCGGCCACTTTGTTCTCATTTTCATGTTTGTGTCTTTTATTATTTCCCCCCCGCCCCCCCAGTTTTCTGTCGCTTCCCCTTCTCCTCCCCTGAAAAGGGGAAGCCAGACAAAAGAGGCTGCTGCTTGCCTTTTGTTAGCGTCAGCGGCTCGGGGTTGGGGGAGACGCCGGGTTTCCCCCCACTCCTCGCCCCGTCAAAAACACTGGGCCCTGCCCGCTGCGGGTTTGACTTGGGCAGCTTGCAAGTGTGGCATCAGTTTTTTTCCCCGAAGGGAAGCCGTGTCCCTGCTCCTAGGCTCAGTGCCCTGCCCTTCTGCCTAGGGGCAGTTCACTCTATTTTTTGCCTTTTTTTTTTTTTAATCTAATTAACTCTTATAAGTTTCATCTTCTGGCTTTCTTTTTCCAAAGGTCTGAAGGAGATCTGGGGTTCATCAGGACTGGCAAAACCAGAAGTAGGGCTTTTTTAGTTTGGTTGGCAACGTTGAGATTTTTTTTTTCCTGCTTTCGCTTGCACTTGATTCTGCTTGCAAGCGATGAGGAATGACAGGAGTGCACATAGGGAGGGTTTCTTGGCTGATTACATTTAAGCCAGGAATTCACTGTGAAAATAAAGCCAAGGGGCGATAAATAAAAGATGCAATCTTCTCTAGGAGACAGACACCCAGCGTGGGCTTTGCTTCACTTGCTTTCAGCAGTGGAATAGGCTTCAGTGAGTAGTTGTGAAAGAAAAAAAGTAACTTTTTGTATGGCTTCAAAAGGGGGAGGATGGGCACTGAGTAATGTTGGCAAGGGTCAATGTGAAGAAAGAAAATATGCATAAATACAACTGAAGTGTTGACTGCTGCTTCTGGAGCCCTTAAATGCATTCCAAACAAATGCTATACCTACTGCTGAAAATACATTTGTGTTTGTGGCTTTTTTTCCCCCCCAACCTTATGTGAGCCTCCTTTGGAAGGCTGTGCAAAAATAGTAGTGGAAACTGATGATATGAAACATGTCAGTTGTTCTGACAGAGCCTTTGGCTTGTCTGGCAAGGGTGTTGTGGAGCACTTGGGTAAGCCGGGTCCTGCTGTAGGAAAGTTCTTGTGTAATTTGGGTAGGTAGCTGTGTCATTAGGGCTGGCTCTTGCTGTCTAGATATTCCTTGTGAAGCAGAAAGGTGCAACTGTTAAAGCCAATTCAACTGGAGTGAGTTATATTGGGTGGAGAATGGAATTGGTTCCATATAATATGACTGAATATGTAGCATTGAGGAAAACTTAACATTGAGTGTATGTAAGTGCGTGTTTAGTGAGCATATAAATGTGGACTTATGTTCTTTGCAGTATGAGTAATGGAAACTCTGTAAACGTTTACTATTGTACTATGGAAAAGTGCAGTTAGTGGACAAAGTACATTTTATTACGTATCAGTTCCAACAGCCTTACTTGTAACAGTAAGTATTACTATAAACAGGGAATGCAGGATTTGATTTCTGAGGGAGACATATAAATTTCAGTTCAGTGGTAGTTAAATGGAACCACTTGCTTCTGAATTTTACTTTTTCTTTTTTTCAGTCTAGCCCTGAATGAACAGTCAGACAACTTTATCATGGTAACTTATTTCAAGCAGGAGAATTTCAAAAACCTTGTGTCCGTGCTCTGCTAAAAATCCTCATGTCATCCTGCTTTGTAGAACCTCAGCTTCATCTTATGAGTGTAACAAAAAGAGAATTCTAAATAAAAGGAAGATGACACGTTCGTGGTATGCACTAAAAATGTTCATAATAATCAGTACAGTTTCTGCTAGCCTATTTCGAAGTGGAATGACATTGTCCCAGCATAATAACTAGCATCACTTAATTTTGAAAGATTTTTTCACCAAAGAAGTTTGCTTCAAAATTCCATTTGCATCTGATTTATTGATGTTTTTGTAGCTTTTTGATGTGTTTCAGTTGAATGAGAAGGGTTTTCTTTTCAGTTTATTTAAAAAAAAATACAGAATGTGGTCTCCTAATGCAAAACTTTTTAACTGTGTAAAACAGAGCTTTTCTATCATACATGCTTTTCATTTATTTGAAACCAACTATTTTTAGTAAAAATTAGTCTAAACATGAAAACACTTTGTGAGTAAATACAACAATCTTGAAGGAAAATTAGAAATTGACTGTGTTTCTTTTGGCCAAATTTGTGAAGATGCCAGGAGCCAGCAGACAGTTTTAGATGGTGAAGTGACTATTTGGTTTCTGAGGTTAGTCCTGAATTAGTATACAGTACTGTGTTGTCGTCACAGCTCTGACTGTCAAGGTTAGGAAGAGGTGTGATCCCTCAATAGCACAGCTGACCTGGAGAGAGCCCTTAATGCAGCTATTCTAGGAGAATTAAAAAAATCCTGTGTCTCTGCTGGTGTAGCTCTTCTTGCTTGGGGAAAGATGGAGGCCGCCTTTGCAGTAGTGTTATAAAGCTTGGCTTTCCTGCTGTACCTTTGTCCTCGTTCTAAGTACTTGAAGTGGGGTTTTTTTGATATGTTATATAAGTACTCCTAGAGTATCCTTGTATGTCTGTAATTTGAGGTCAGTTTGTCTTTGTGTAGACCCTGCTTGCTCATACAGGTCTTCCTTTAAGGTGTTACAGCCCTTTCCATGGCAGCATGAGGGTTTGTAGTCACAGTAGTCATGCCTCTTAGGTATGAATGGCAACGAAGTGAGTTGGAGGGAAGAAACTCCTAGGGAAGGAAAATAATGTAAAGAATGAATTGACTGGCACTTACCACAGGTCTAGAATTTAATGTTAATATTGTGAGCTAGAAAACTGCCTTGTCTGTGGAAGAGGGCTCAGCTGAACAGCATCATCAGTGTGGAGCTGCAGACTCGCTTTTCTGAAGCCTCTCCATGATATGTGATCAGAGGGATGTAACCAAAATACTTTTACAGAAAAAACAACAAAGTCATATTTCTCAAATGTGACATAATAGTTGGAGCTCCCTAGATGTTTCTTTTATTGATTCTTAAATTAAGTTAGACGTTTTTTTCCCCCCAATTTTCTTCTAATGAGAAATATTTATCTTCTAACTCAGAGGTACTTTTATCATCTATTCTTACAGCTGATTATTCCTCCCCCTTTTTATTTATTTATTTATTTATCTATTTTTAATATGAGCTAAAAGTTGGTGATTGCTTTCAAAACCAGGAAGAGCTATTTTTTTCACCAGGAAGAAGAAACAACAGCTTTACAAGACTGTGTTGGTAACTGCTGAATGTAATTCTGATGGAATGTGTATTGTACTCAGCAAATTTCAGATCTTTTTAGTGGATAATAATTCTAATTAATATTTTTTTGTTCTTTCTACCCATCTTTAGTCAAACTAATATGAAATTGTGGAGCAAGTAAAACAAATATAGTTTCTTTCAAGGTTTAGTTGTTTTAATGCCAACAGTATAATGTGAAACACCCTTCTGTTGATAAAACCACACCAAGTGTTTTATTAGCAAAACTGGCACAAACGTTTTTCTGCTGCGAGTTGAAATGTGTCTTTTAGCAGACACGATGATCTTCACTGTTGCATGTAATATATATCAAATCGTTGATGAAACCTGTAGGACACATGGATTTAGTAAAAAAGTGTTTATTTAACGCAATTAATACTAAGTTGTGTGACAAAATGAGGGCTGTAATTTTTGGAGATGCACACACAGTGTTTTGCATTGTCTTCTTGGTGTCCTGTCCTGATACATGCAGTGACCTTTTTCCAAGGGGAAAAGGTTGTGTTAAACTCTGTCTGTTTGAGAAGGATAAGTTTATCTGCTGACATACTGAAGCAACAAGTGTGGTTCCTTCCGCAGTCAGCCCGATGCTGGGGTTTGGTTAGGAATGTATGACTAAAACAAGTAATGCAGAATTTGTTAATACAATAATGTGGTAGGGGGGTAAACAAACAATGTCTGACTTTTTGCTGGACTTTTTTTGACTTAGTTCCAAGATTACTGAAGTCTTGTGAAAATCTCTTCATTGATTCTAGTTTCAGTTAGCTTGAAGAAATAACTACCAGTATTTCCAAGTTTAACTACAGAAACAAGTAAACTTAAAAGTATTTCTCCCTGAAAGTGAAACATGTGAATGCATGCCGGTTGCCTTGTTAGATTTGGAATGCAATGCGTTAATTAGGGAATGCACAGGCTATTTTCATTGTGTGTGCATGTATGCTCAGATGTACTATCCTTGACCTTGAATAATTTCTTTGAAAACACTAAAAAAAAAAAAGAGGGGGAAAAAAAGGAATAAAAGCTTTCCTTCAGGACCACATCACTAAATGTGGAAAATTTTGTAAACTGGCTCTTACCTTTTTTCAGTCTTTCTAAAAGCACCTAATCTGGATTTCAAGAGAAAGTAAACATTTTAGAGTGATTTCAAGATATGAAAATAAAAGTCTATACTATCGATGTAACTATGAGTAGTGGGATAAATGTAATAGGACAATGTCAATACTGCTCTAGATTTTATTTTTTAAGGAGAAAATGAATGTAAATCAGTTCTTGTCACAGTTTTTAGAACAAAGAATCTTCTTTTATAGAGAAGTTTTATATTGGGTTGACCTAACAAAATTTTTCATTGTTTGTTTTAGGTCGGTTTTCATGTTTCATTTTTCCCTTAACTTCAAGGCTTTCCTCACTTCCAAAAGAACAATTTTCATTTTCAAAGCTTGCTTTCTGTTTTAGAAAGTGATTCAATCTCTGTATCTGATCAGATGTTTTGGTATGTAGCAATTCTTGAATTTGAGCCAGTTGTCATGCCAGCAATTGATGCCTGTGCATTCTCTCTCTCCCTGTACTTTAACTTTCAGAGATGAACAATTAATTAAAAGCAAAATCTGTGTGCGAGGATAGGCTGGAACTATTTAGGAGTCAGCATAGGACAAACAGGTTTCCCTAAAAATCAGTTGCTAGTTGCTGCATTTTGCCATATCATTTACTTTTTTAAATGAACCTGCTAAAATTGAACCTTTACATAAGATTCTGGTAAAGTTCTAATAAAAAAAATATAACTTACTTGAGTGAAAAGGAGTATATTATCACATGCAGTTTTTACTGGTGAAGGATAAAATATATTAGATGGCATGCTCTAAGATATTCATGCATGGCTTCAATTTTAGTGTCACCTGCTATCTAGGTAAACTAGTTGTTGTGTCAAGACAAATTGTGTAGTTTTGTAGCAGTGTAACAAAATATGAATGCAAAGCTATGGTAGTATAGCAATGCAGCTGACATCCCTCAGCTTGCTTTCTCTGTAGCTGGTTTTCTTTGGGGATTAGATGGGAGAATTTGCTGCATCTTTAAAAAAATAAAAAGACCACATTACTTTAACTGACAAAAACTATCCTAATTTATGAATATGCTGTCTGTGACAGGAACTAATTTGAAATTTTAGAAAGCTTTCATGTGCAACAAGGGTACAGATTTAATGTGAATTCTGATTGCCTGGAATGCAGTCAGCCTGACAGCATGTGAATACTTGAGTACTGTCCAACAACTGCACTTGTTGTTCTGGGAGATCTGTCTCCTTGAACTTCCAGTTTCTCCTCTCGATTTACTATGTAAGACTACCTATATAAAATGCTTCTTTCAGCTGGAGTTGTGTGCAGCCCTTGATACGGCTTCATAACCTTCTGTGACCTGGATCACCAGCGATATCAGCTGGTACTGTATGCTGGTTTGCATTCTCCTTCTAGCTACATGCCAATTACCATGACTTATGGTGATGCGCTTATGGTGTGTTGCCCTGCTGTCCTTTGACAAAGCAGCAATGTGCATCTAGTCTTCATTGCCCCTGCCTCGCTACTGAAGAATAGGATGTCTAGAAAACTTGTGATGTAAGTCACTGTCTTAAAATAGTATTTTCTGACTTAATTTTGCAAATGTGCAAACAGACCAGAGGAGCGTAGCCTTCTAATAGTAACTACAGTATAGAGAATTCCTTTGTGGTTAAATCAGAACTGATAAAAGGCCTGCTGTTGGAGCTGAGCGGTTGCATGAAAGACTTTTTTCTGGTTTGACACAATTCGGTATAGGCTGAAGTGTCTCTTACTGTGTGCTTTTTACCAACACTTACTAAACCCTGCTGAAGGACAAAAAACGAATTGTGAAAGGGGACTCTTTAACAATGTTTAAAGTGTATTTTAAGGTAATTGTGATGTGCACTGTCACCTGCTTTAAAAAGGAAACCTTAATTTTTTTTTTTCATTATTTTTTACTCTAACTCTGTCCTCCTTCTTGCAAGTGAATGCATTTGACAGCCTTGAAATATCTGGAAATATTTGCTTTGGAAATGCATGGTCAATGGCTGAGAAGGTCTGACGTTAATTGGTAGGATGCAGTAAAACCTGTCAGCAAGTTTAAATCTATACCAGTACAGCTAGCTGATCAGATAAATCGGAAGTTCATTTAATGAATTCATGTGCTAAAAATTTAGGTGACTTACCTTTTGTCCTGCTGTGTTTAACAATCTGCCTGTTTACTTAAGCCATCTTTCATTGTTAATTGGCGTCAGACCTTCAACACGTTATGAGAATGTTGGAAAAGTAAGTGAGCGAAAAATGGCATAATAGGAAGAAATTTCACAGAAGTAGGTGTTAATATATATTTACTGTGCCTTTTTTGACAACAGTTAATTGTATTCAAATGGTCATTTTAAAGGCTGGGAAAATCAAATGTTGCATAGCTGTATGACTTCTAAGAAATGAGATACTTTGTTGTATGCATGCCAAGTTTAACTGCTAACTGGTTACTGACAGCCAGTAGTAATGCAGATACAGCGCAGGAAGTGTGCAGCTGACTGCAATGTTTAATTTATGATGACTAATGAAATAAAGAACATTAGAACATTGAGGCACTTACAATTGGATAGACTGTTTTATAAAGTGTGAGGCAATCTGTAGTAGAGGATCAAGTTTGCATGTATTCTAATTATTTTTGTATTTTTAAACTTGTGCTAGAAGACAAGATTTTGTTAAAGACTTTTACCAGCACTGCCTCTCTTGGATTTGTTTCCTTATGCTTAAAGTTTGACTCTTTCTTATTTTATACTAGTGGCCTGCCTTCTCTCTGCATAGTAATGTTCTGCTATGTGTGCAAGGCATAGTGGCAGCACAAACTCTCTTCAGCACATCAGCTCCTAGCTTACCCTTGTCAAGAGCAGCTGGTGAGCTTTATTATCAGTATTTATTTCTACATTCAGGTTTGGTTTTGACTGACTTAAAGGTTATAGAGCATCATTCCATATTAAGTGATTCATGATAGGATTCATCGTACATTTATGGAAAGTATAAATAAATACAGATAGTGTGGTCTTCAGGGTTTCATATGCTTAGTGGTTTTGCTACTCATCTGCAGCTTTTGCTATGAAAGGACAGCAGATAAAATGTCTATGTTAAGAATTTGTTAACTAGTATGTCTATGGGTAATCTTCCTGGAATCTTTTGGAAAACGTGAGCAAATCAGCTAGGTTGAGCAGAGAACCTTACAGTAAGCTATTGATTACTTGCACAGTAGTTGCCTCAATGAAATACTTACTTTGCTTCTTCTGTGTGTGGAATACAATGGTCTGCTTTGGAAGGGTAGAAAGTAGTCTTAGTAAAGCATGTGTTTGCATATATACAAAGCTTGCTTCAGTGACCACATCAAGCATGGCTTGTGCTTCTTCAAGACAATAGGCTGAGTCTGTTGATATTAGGTTCAAGAACAGGAAAAAATCGATAGTCTAAATGAATTGTTTAATGTATTAGCTAAAGGAAGGAAACCTTGAATGCTTTTATTCAGAAATACTATGTTATGAGCAATGATGACTGGGACAACTGGCTGTGCTGCTGCTGTTATACATGCGAAATGAGTCTCAGTTGCTCCATTGATTTAGGTTGTAAACTGAAACCTTGCAAAATGACTACAATTAGTGTCTTGGGGACAAAATATCAAGTCCATTGTATTGCATATCTCTGTCTGGATTTAGTGTAGCTGTATTACACGGAGGCATGAAACTTCAATTTTTACCTCTTATAGAGCAGGGGAATGAGGATGACATAGAATGTGTAGCTGGTTTTTAGCTTTTGTTGCAAGCCATGGTACATGAGAGAGACATCACATGGCTTTCCTGGTCGAATCTAAGTGCATTAATTAATAGAGGTGCCTTCAGCTAAATATGCTACCAATGCATGAATTGTAGGCAGTGACTAGGAATTGGACTTGATGTAGCAGATACCGTGGCAGTCTCATGAGATAAGGAAGCTGAGAATAACTTGATTAGTGCTACTTAAAAGTTTTAGAAGCAGCATAGCATATAGTTTTACTGGCAGTTTTCAGTGAGCAAACTACATCCTGGCAATAATTTACAGGCTTGATTTCTAGGTGGTTATGTAGATGATAAATATAAGTGGCTGTTTGGTAGCAGTGGAGAAGTGTTTAGGAGTAAACAGGAGTTTGGCTTATTAAGATGTACTTGAAGAGAAGAGAGGTAGTAAAATGCTGAATTGACCTTTATAGATGAGAGGCTAGGAAGAGAGGTGGGGAAGTGGTGACGCCTGAGATAAGGCAAAGGTCAAAGACCTCAGCAGATCCCTGAAGAGGTGTATTTAAGGAGGATATAGTCCAAATGACTGCTTCCTCTATATGGTCTACTTTCAAGGGCTATTAGTGAAGGCATAGAAGCTGTAGATTCTTTCCTACAAAATGAAACAAAGCTTTCAAAATGGAAAAGAGGTTCGCAAACTATAACTTAGCCTTCCTCTAGCTTTTTAAACTGTAAAATATGTTTAAGGTATGAAGTGGGTGTTCTCTCAACTCTCTTTTTCCAACCTTACATCCCAGTTTCAATTTTATAAGTAAGATGTATCTGATGCACAAAGGAAACTGCTTTTCAGAAAGTGTTGACTTTGTTTGAAGGATATATGTTGGACTGTACTTTATCAGAAGCTATTTCTATTGAGTCATGCTGGAGGCTCCACCATTACAGTGGTAAAACAAACCCACTTCATTTTTGCACAGCTGTTTGAAACAGATTTATTCATAGAGTTAAATATGCATTGATAAGATCACAGAATATGACTGAATTTATTTTACTATAAGCCATGGTAAAGTTATGGTTTCATTCTCCTCAACAGACAATAAATGACTTAATTTGAAAGCAATGTTTATTGCAAAATGATAAGACGTGTGTTCTTATCTTGTTTTTCCCACAGTAGTTAGTATTTATGGTACCCAGACTTGTGAACAGCAGGTTTTCTTTTTTTTCCCAGGGCTGTATATTGTGCTGATCTGGGAATAAGGATGGGGGGTGCAGTGAGGAAAGACAGGAATTTGCTGAAGAGTAATGCACAGCTTTATTAGGCACTTCTTTAGACAAAGGTAGGAAGTAGGGAAGTGGAAGAGGAAGAGAACTGCCTGAATTGCTACAGTGGTGATCAGAAGGATTGGAGAAGTTTTGTCTGTGGATTAGTGGCCATGTGGAAGACAAACCTGATGTTGGTAGGGTAAAAAGATAAAGAATAGAAATGTAGAACAAATGTGAGCATTGTAATCTCAGTAGCTAAGAGATCCAAAGTTTTGTTGGTTTAAAAGGAAGAACTTGTATAGGTACAGGGGGACAAGGAAGGGTGCTGATGTGGTCAGAACACTGAATACTCCCAGCATGAAGAGCAAGCTTGAAAGGAGCAAGGTGGCAGTAAGATCAAAGCTACTACTTCCTGATTACGCAAAGTGTGAAATGATAGCTAGTGCAATGTTAGACTGGATGAATGGAAAGAAATGTGAATCATGGGCATGCACTTCAGTGAATCCTGCCTGTTATGAGGTCCATCTTCCCCTCCCTCCTTGAATAACAAAAGGAAGTTGAGAAGTAGAGATAAAGTGTTGAGAAACATCTACTGAAAGGAGGAAGCAGAGGAGGATGACTGTGCGATGATACACTAAGCTGTGATTTTAGGAAGGGAAAGGAGAACCACAAAAGCCAGTAAAGGTCAAAAGTTCTGGGAGAGGAATCATCAACTCATAGAAGCACTGAAAGGTTAAGGAGTCCTGAAACACATCAAGAATAGATCTCCAATGGCAGAACCATATTCCAGGCAAGAGCCTTGACATACTCAATGACTTGGCTGTGGGAGCAAGAAGATGGTGATGTGGGACAGGTGATGTTGTGATATAAACACCTCAGGCAAAAATTAATGGGTGAAACAGGCAGGGGAGTCAGGAGCATAAGAGTGCAAAAAGCAGTCTGTATATTAGCTTAGCACACATGTAGTTTGATTAGTAGGCATGGTGGGGTTATCTGGAGCTGTGTTTTGGACCAGGCAGCCTGGGAGGAACAGTTCAGCCTTGTTGAGGAAGTGAATGTCCTGAGCCTGGAGGTGGAGGAGTGTGGTGTGAGCAAATAAGACAGAAAATCATAGCAGATCCACCCATATTGCAGCTGATGCTGGTTTGAAGTGCCAGAAGTAGAGTGGGAAGGGTATGTTTATAGGGTAGGCTAGAGGCAGGACTGCTGCAGAGGTAGCCTGCAGTTTAATCTTCCATCACTAGCTGGGTACAAGTAGTGTAATTCACCAGCAGCATGTTCTGCACAGGCTGGAGGGACCTTTGGGCTCATCTCCTGCAGAGCTCAGTGCCCTCACACCCTGCTCTTGGTAATGAGCAGCTCCTTTTCCACAGGCCTTCTTAGGGCCTTTAGTCAGTTTGGTTTTCTGCAGGACTGAATGTGTTTGGGAGCAGGGAGCTGTTTTGAGGTTTGTTAGCAACATGTGCTGTAGGACCCTAATAGCAGTGCCCAGCGTGATGGTTACAGCTCACTAGCCCTGACATGGGCATACTACTGCAGCAGTACAGGACGTCCATTAGCTTAAGCTGTGCCCGTCAGCTCTTCAGAGGCTCTTGTACTGGCCTACAAAATCCGGCTTGTGTTGTAAAGGTGGCGTGGTGATTAAAAGCTGAGACTGGTAGTCTATGGTCCTTGTAAATATGGATTTAAAGCTAAAGTAACAGCCTGGTATCTATCTAAGGCAGGTAACCTTAGGTTGCCTGAGAAAGGCCATAAACTTTGCTCTGAGAGAAGCTGAAACTGTATTTTCAGTTACAATTTAGCAGCGTTATCACTCTTGCCCCTCCCTTTTTCTAGGGAGTGGGCACATTCCTGATTGACCAAACCTGCTGCCCTGCAGAAAGCTGCTGGTGCAGCAGCACTGCATGGTTGTGAGTGCAGGAGTCCTTCTCCAAAAGACCATTCCAGCAGAATTGCTCCCTCTTGTCACTTAGTGAACTCCTCCAAGAATGGACTATGAAACAAGCCTATGAGATGTTTTCCATTGTGAAACACTCCAGTCATGAATATGGTAAATGAAATAACTGACTCATTTGCTGTGTTGTGACTCATTTACTGCTCTGTGCCTCATTGTGTAACTCTTATAAGCACAGCAACGTGCAATTTTTGTTTTAACTTGTATTTTGGAAAGGTTTTTTGTGTTTGTCATTTGAAAACTTCACCCACTGTGGAGACCATTGTGTGTTATCCACCCTGAAGTTACGTGGTTGCTTTAGGCTGGCTTAAATGCAGACTGCTGTCAAAGGGACACTGCAGCTCTCCTCAAGGTTGCAGCTTGTGCCAGGGCTTGTAGAACTGCATGGTGAGCCAGAGGACTGGCCTGATTTATGAATTCAGATCTTGCTGGGTGAGTTTTACCTGGTTTATTGGCCAAGAAAATGCTACTGTTGATTCAAGGGAGATGAGATTGCAAGAGGGGGGCCCGGAGAAGGGCAGAGTTTTTCTGTCATTCACACTTAGACTAGCTTAAAGTTATCATGAAGCCCTGACTGATACCTGGGGAAAGGAGGTGACTGCTGTGCTTGGGAATTCACCTGTGGCCAAAGATGGCCTGTTTGTTCCAGAGACAGCAGCATGGACCTTTCCTGAGCCCAGGTTGTGTGTTGGGCCTGTGTGAGTGAGTGGTCTTCCGCATCTCTCCATCCACTGTGTTTTTCTGTGTTAAAATACCTTGGGCAAGTGACGAGTACTCCTTCCACACTCCACCAGTGATTGAAAGAAGGACAAATAATATTTACTTCAAAAGTACAAGAAGGGGGAAATGCCTAACTATTTACTCCAATTGTACATGTTCACTTCTCGCTATATTGGTGCAGCTGTCACACAAAAGGTGCTTTTTGCCTTCAAAGTTTGTATCTTTCCTCTTCTTCTGGGATGATGCTGAGCTTCAGCATACCTATTCATAAGATAGATATTGGAGGCAATTTTTCTGCTTATTATATTTGGTGACCAAATAATGTGTTCTATGTTTATTTTCATTCATAGGTTTGACTTCTATTGCTAATGTAAGCATTCACAGCTTTTCGTCTTGTTAGGCCTGCTGAACCAACAAAGCGAAGAATGAGCTGGAGTCTCCTCTTCGCTGCTTGAACTTTGATCTGTTTCCGCTCACCAGTCTCACTGGAGGCTAAAGGGTCATGGTGGTGTAGCAGAGACTTCAGTTGTTTTGCACGGTCTTTATTACTGGTAGTAATGCCTGAGAAGGAAATGATGGAGCATGACTTGGAGATCTCAGTCCGAGTTTGTAGGGCGGGCACATAGCGGGGGGAAGAACCCCTATTGCTTGTAAACTGGGTACTTTTGATATGGACCTCACTGGGAGTCTCAGCTTTGTGGAGTTCCAGTATCATTACTGCTTCCCCAAGTAGAACAGCAATTGAGTGGAATGCTGGTGCTTTTGTATAACTTGGTTAATATGGAAGCTAAGTGACAGACAGCTGCTCCAGTAAGTGAGGCATATTTAGTGGAACGATCTGTTTCCAGAGCTCAAAGGTGTGATCTAGTCCACGTGGACTGAACTAATGCAGAACTCAGCTTGCCCATCACTGGCGGAGGGAAGAAATGCATTGGAAGCCCTGTTGCACACTTCACAGTGCAGATGAGTCCATTTTCAGGGCAGAAATTACTTCCCTTTGTCATAAAGAGACTTTGTGGAGGCCTGTCTGGGAGAAGATGCTTTGACTTTCTCAAGTGCTTACACTGGAGTTGATTAAAGCTTATTACTAGCTTTTTTTTTCCAACGGAAGCCCGCTTTGGTGCGGAAGGGTTGATCTGGGTTGCTCACTTCCTAGAGACCCTTTACAGGTCTGCCTGGATAATTGTGGCTGTCAGACTTTTTAAGGCATGCATGAGTGAGAGACTGGGTCTTTAAGTTGTACAGAGCTTAAGCAGGGTACTTTACCTTTCTTGGTTGTCTCCTGCTGGAAGGGAGCCTGCATGACCTCTAACCCTAATTGAAGCATCTAGTTTCCTTCATAATCTTTGCAGGTGCTGTTTATTGTACATGCTTATCCAGGCTCCTAAACTAAGTATTTCTTATTTGAGGAGAGTGAAGTTAACTTAGTCTGGTTTCTTTCCTGCTCCATTGCTGTACTTCTGCTAGTCTTATAAAATTATATGCCTCCTTTCTGTCAAATCATATTTTAGGCTTATCACAGGTGTTTGATGTGATAGTTCTGTAAGCTGACTGATTTCTGCAAGCCAGGTTTGTTAAAGAAGTACCAGCTTGAACTCTTGTTCATGTAGTAGAGTGAAGAGCAGGTGTATCAGTCCTTCAATTTTATACCAATTACTGTGGTTTCCCGGCTGTCTGCCTTTTAACCCCTCCACCTCTCCCCCTATTTCCTCTTTGCTATTTTGAAGACAAGTACAATCAGGGGAAACTGGCTCTTCAGAACAGGGTATTGAGCTACATGCAGCGCTGTTGCTCACATGAAGCTAACAAATAAGAAAAGGAACAATGCCCATGAGTAATGCAAGAGGTTCTTTAAACACAGACAAATAAAACAAAACTGTTCAGTTTTGAAGCCTGGCTAAGTTATATTCAGGGTAAGAACTATCCCAGGAAGGATGAAGGCTTACAGGACCTAAGTGGAGGGAAGAGGAAAGGAGCAGTGCTTGTAGGCTTGCTTTACCTCCATAAAATTCTTAAGTTATTTCATCTGCTGTGGGTGGATGGGCGTTCTTTAATTACTGTATTTGCACAAATCTGAGATTGTGACAGAGATTCATGTTAGTCTAGAAAAAGTATTTTAACTTGCGTTTTATTTATAACTGAGTATGGTGTGTCTTTAATCTGGGGAAACCTTTTCCTTTCCTCAGTGAAAAAGCATTATTTTATTGGAAAGACACTTAAGAGGGTTAAAAACCTGGGATTTTTGTGTGCTACAGTTAAGTGAGCCTCCTGAAACCTGCCCAACTTATTGTGATTGATGTTTCTTAATGGAACAGAGAGCTCAGAGTGGATGTTTTCGTCACAGCTCTGGGGCTGAGTGAAAAACAGTCTGCCACCAAAAACCAGAAGAATGTACTTAGCTCTTTGCATACAAATTTGCTCACAGGTTCAGGATTTTGAAAAACTGGTTCAAGAATCCTGACTTGCTCTTGCCATCCTTGCCAAAACCCTCCAGAAGCATTACGTAAATATCTTCACACCAGTTGGAGGTGAGGATGCTGCCTGTGGTTGCATGGCCAGAAGCTGCTGCACGTCAGCTGTTTGCTGTAATTTCCTCTCTTCAGACCTTTATCTTGCACCTTCCTGAAAGACAGCTGACCGCTTTCCACCAAGGGATAAAGTCCTATGGGTTGCTTTCCAGTCACTGTTGGGAGACTGTCCACAGGGCAATTTCCATGGAGCAATGAATGTGCTACCAGCTATGCCTTTATATAGTTTTTGTTGCTGCAGTAGGTGTGAAGTTATGCGTGTTGTTTGACCTAATAGAGAAGTCTAAGGCAACTCTTGGATTTTAAATTTTGAAGATATGAGGAAGAAGTCATACTGGATTCAGGTTACTACTACTACTAAAATTGTTTGTGTAGTTTTATCCACTCTGGTGCTATTTGAATTTGGGCCAGAGTTCCTGTCAGTTATGCTGTGCAGATGGCAGGTTTAGTTCATCCGGTAGTATCTTTAAATATATCCACCTTTAAAGATAAAATTGTGTGCAAACTAGAAGCTGGAACTCATGAAATTACTTTTACCACAGAAGTTGTGCTAAATGCATCTAGAATGTGCACAGTGATACTTTGTTGTTGTTGTTGTCCCAAAACCAAGGTTGTTCTTCCCCATTGTGCATGTAAATGAGCCAAATTCAGCACACAGAGATGAGATATTGTTTATTACAGAGTTGAACAAGTCTGGATGCTGGAATAAAGCCAGCACACACAAAAAGAAAAGTAACAGCCATCAAATACAAAACCTTGTCACCACATTCGCATTCTCAGGGTGGTCCTAAAGAGCCAATTGGTTACATATTTGCATATTGGTTACATAATCATTTTAGCATATAATAAGCAACCTTCAGCTAAAGGACACTTTATCCAACAGTCTCGAGATACGTGTTAAAACAAGACTCAACTAATTGTACAGGCATCAGAATGTCTAAAGCTGCAAGGTCAGTAGTCTCTGTGGTTTCTGATTAGGTATTTTACACGTCACTTTTATCTTTGTTAGAGGAATGGACTGACCTAAAACTGAAAAGATTTACATATCTTTAGGTTACCAATTGCCAAAAGAATTCATTCTTTTAAGTGGTAATGACTACAATTTGATAGGCTTCCATCAAGTTGAATCTGGTACAGATTCTGGATGCAAGTGCTGGATCTGTTTTAGCTCAGAACACTTGGGCAGAAACAACAGGCACAAAATTGACTAGTCTGAATCTTTAAAAGGTGCCCTTTAATAGTTATCTTCCTAAGAAAGAAATACCAGGAAATAAAGCAAATAGAAGATGTTTTGTGCATCATGGTTGGAACCTTTGCTATTGGGAGGCCTCAGAACATTGTTCACTCAAATCAAGTGTATGAAACTTGCTTTTAGGTAGGCGTGGCTATTCCTGACTTAGACCATTGTGAATTCTTAGCAAATTGAGAAATTAAAAGCAGTGTGTCAGTTTTGGAAATACTGGCATGCTTAAAACAAGGAAGAATCTACACTGAATGATGAATTTTGGTGAATAGACAGGTCTACACTGTCCTTCTCATTGAGCTTCATGATGGTTTCAGTTAATTTCCTTTTCTTCCTCCCCCTGCCACATAGTAGTGATGAGAAGGAAAAAAGCAAATCTGAACCCCATACTGTGTGTCACCAAGAGACAGCTGAGGCTTAGACCACCTATTTGTAAGCAGAATGTGACATTGACCTCATTAGATGCAATGGTTGTGAACCTTTTGAAATCCTTCAACTCCTAAGTGCTGAAAACCTGAAGAACAGGACTGATGATTGTAAACTTTTTAGTATCTTTTTTGCATTCTGGTTATTCTGAATACAATTTGGCGCATCTTGATTAAGCCTGCTTTAATTTGGTGCATATGAAGAGAGTGAACAGAACACAAAAGAGAAATCTCAGCTGAAAGTTGGAATAGCTTCACTGAAGTTGGTCGTTTAGGAAAAAAAAATAGTATTTCCTCAGAAGACGGGATAAAGTATGCACGTGCGATATCTTTGTCATCATTTGAAGTTTATACCTGAAATAAAATATCAAACTGGGAACTGTACCATAATTTGCAGGTTGTTTTAGACAGGAAAAACATAGCAGGTGAGGGGAATCTGTGGCTTTTAACTAGTTCGCTGGAAGTTATGAAATTCTTGAGTGTACCTGGAAAGGTAGAATAATTTTTTTTTCTTTGACAGCATTCAGAATTGATCTACATCTACCGTGTTAGATTTATGTCAGCCCACCTGGTGTTTCACTTAAAGCAGGAACAGGACCTTTAGGAAAACCGTAATTAACCCTATGTGCTGCTCCTCTTGCTAATGCTTTCACATTAGCACTTAGCAGGGGGATAGCCTATTTTTGCCACTCTGTTTGATTATGTTTATCATGCTGTATACACAGACTAATTACACAGGCTCATACAAAATAGGTGTGAGAAGGAGGGGAAAAAAAACCAAACCTCTTAGAATATATTGGAATACTTCTGTGTTTTGGACATTTTCTTCCATCGTAAACACAAACTACTTGCCAGCTTTCCTTTTCTTCCAGTGGTAATAGGTTTTCCATATATCCACATCTGTTTGTGTGAACAGCTGATGAAAACTCAGGCTTTCAGAGTTAAGGTGAACTGCCTTCTGGTTAGAACAAAGACCTTTAGTAGGGAGGAAAAGGCTTTTTTTTCTGCAGAAGCACAAATGTAAAGGCAGCTGGCACATGAGTGCAAATCAGAAACATAACTGGAAACGTAATTCCCCCAATTGTGGTGTTACTGAAGAGCAAAGATTTATTTTTGTCTTATTGTCTTTAAGGATGTTAATATTTAGTGAATAAAACTGTATGCTTTTGTATGCTGCTTTTTGGATTGTGAAAAATGCTGTAATGCACAGAGAATAATTCTGTTAAAATAGAAGGAAGGAAGTGCTTGCAAAAGTGGTGTGATTTGTCTTGTGAGGAATCCTTCCCCTCTACTCTGCCCTGGTGAGACCGCATCTGGAATATTGTGTCCAGTTCTGGGCCCCTCAGTTCAAGAAGGACAGGGAACTGCTGGAGAGAGTCCAGCGCAGGGCCACAAAGATGATGAAGGGAGTGGAGCATCTCCCTTATGAGGAAAGGCTGAGGGAGCTGGGTCTCTTTAGCTTGGAGAAGAGGAGACTGAGGGGTGACCTCATCAATGTTTATAAATATATAAAGGGTGGGTGTCACGAGGATGGAGCCAGGCTCTTCTCGGTGATAACCAACAGTAAGACAAGGGGTAATGGGTTCAAGCTGGAACACAAGAGGTTCCACTTAAATGTGAGAAGAAACTTCTCAGTGAGGGTGACGGAACACTGGAACAGGCTGCCCAGGGGGGTTGTGGATTCTCCTTCTCTGGAGACATTCAAAACCCGCCTGGACGCCTTCCTGTGTAACCTCACCTAGGTGTTCCTGCTCTGGCAGGGGGATTGGACTAGATGATCTTTCGAGGTCCCTTCCAATCCCTAACATTCTGTGATTCTGTGAGGGGGTCACTGGGGTTAAAGGAGATTAAATAAATAAGCCCTGTAGGTCCTGGAGCTCTTGGGTTTTCCTGAATTCAGCATTATCATGGAGTGTTATGGAAATACTCATTCAAAATAAGCAGTCCCTGATGTTTTAAACCAGTATTTTGATGTGCTTGCTTTTGTAATGCTCTTTCCGGAGCCATAGTACCTCTTGATTTGCATATGTGTTATTACTTAGATAACGTTAAAGGAATGCTACTCATCTCCCTCTTATTTTTCTTTATATCTAAACCATCACCACAAACCCTTGATCTAGCTCTGTAACTGCTTTAACTCTTGAGTTGTTTGTTTATTCTGCTGATATGTTTGTTTATTCTGCTGTTTAACACTAAATCGACAGCAATGCTCAGAGGGAACTTTCTTAGGGAGAAATGCATGTTCCACTTTGAAGGGTAGTGGCTACTAATATATGTGACTGGGTTGAGGGAGGGCTGTGCTGGCAGAAATCAAATCAGGTTCTCCAGGCACAAAGAGGAGGAACTTGAGTGCAACAGCATGATAACAAGAGAGCAGCACAGTTGCAATGTACAGGCTAAATGACATAAGCTCTTGCACAAATGGAGCAAGGCAATGTTACCCAATTAATCTTGTTCGTTTGCTGAGAGTAAATTGCTTTGCCTTGAAGAGCAAAACAAAAAAAAGGCTTTATTACAGCCTTCATAATTGGCAAACAGATGTTTTTGTACTTCAGTTTATAAACTCTTATGAATCTACCAGTCTAAAACCCACAGCAGAAACTACTTCTTTAATGTGAAGACCATTTCTAATGCGACATGCTACCTATTTTAAAAATGTGCGCTATTGAACACTTCAGGAGGCTTCCTCTAAGAAAGAGGCTTGAACCTAGCAGAGTTACGTGATTGCAAACGAAATAACATTTTCATGTTCAACATTTCTTTGGGAGCTTTAACTGATACTGAATATTGAAAATGAAAATATTTAGATTCACTAATTAGAATAAGTTATTATACTATATTAGTTGAAGTACATTTTTAATCTTTTTGAGTTTTGTGCCAGTCAAAATCTTAAGAACGTTGTGGTTCTAAGTTCCATGTCTTGCATGTAGTAGGCATTGATCTTAGTTACAGCAGACTTAAATGCTTAGGCTGCTTTACAGAGGATAAGATGCAATGTGTCAGACTTTACGGTTCTTTTTTTAAAAGGGCATAGTGCATATTTGAAAACCATGGAGTTAGAACAGTTCACTGACTTATTATATATAGGGTTATCGAAACACAGCACTCTCAGCGCTAAATGATATAGTGAATTATGCTATTCAAAATTTTATCCTATATTAGAGATAAAGCTGAACTGACTCTGGCATAGAAGGATTGTGGATGGCAATCACTCTGTCCCACCAAGCCAAAATTACTCATCTGTGTTGTAGAATTGACGCTTTTTTTTTTAAAATCTCATTTGTGGCAAGCTCTTTGTCAGCTGTTGAAGGCATCTTTTGGGTTATGGAGAGCAGAGTTACTGAAGCTCAATAAATCATTTTGAGTTCCCTTTGCCTAGATACTGGTATCAAGATGTTCCTTTTCCTGTTTTCCTGGCCCCCTCTCCAAATATTTGTTTTGTACTGTGTTCTTCATCTGTTGAATAGTGGGATGAGTCTCTTGTCCAAGACCCTCACTGTTATAGTTTTTTTCTTAAGTAATTTGAAAGCTTGGTTGGTTTCTTTTGTAGTATGATGCTTAGATCTGTTCTTACTGAATTTATTGTGGGTTTTGGTTTTGAAACTTTGTGTACAGAGTCTTAAACCATTTTGAAGATCATCTGCAGTTCTAGAAATGTGGTTCATCCTGTAAAGAGCTGTATGCAATAAGGCTAATTAAAAGTTAATAGTTTAATTTTTGTCTGCTGTTTAAAAACTTGATTGCCTCTGTAGAAAAGTGGGGCTGCGTTATACTATGACATGTATCTTCACAGAGTGTTATTGGATGTTCCTGGTGCTAACGTGCAGTTGAAGAACATCTGCTTGTAGGGTGCTGATGACTCTTAAATTGAGCTCACATGAATTACATGTGCTGTGAGGCATATACTGCTAATGTGGAACCTATTGAAAGCTGATTAAGTGATGGCAGAACTTAAACCTAATTTTCACTGGAAACAGAAGTGGCTGGAGTCAAATTTGTAGAATACTTTATACCCAAGTCTGGACAAGTGTATAGCTCAAAAGTAGTTACACAACTGATCACTTAGTAGATGTTTGTTTGTTGGCACTAAAATGTCTTTAAAAAACAAAACAACAAACTAGGTCCTCACTGGTTTCTTTCAAGAAATAACTGCTCCATGAAGAATGAGTTTTAACAAGAGATTCTTAAACAGAAACAACACAGCCCGTTTTCTTTTGAGCTTTTCAAATCTTTCAGCAGGCATTAAGCACTTTAAATTGTGTGTTCGCTAGCAGCTGAATTTAAGCTTTAGAATTTTTGGACCATTATCAATATAGCTTAGGCCTACTATCTACTTGGTGTGTGTGTGTGGTTTTTGGTGGTTTTCTGAGTGGCTAGCTGAGAACTGAAACTCTTTAGTCTAGATTTTTGGCAGAGTTAATACAAAGAGAAAACTAATTCTGTTTCTGGGATTTTGACCTCTCATTCATGATTGAAGAATATTGACAGCCATGTGCTGAGCAAGGGGGAGGACCACTTCCCTCAACCTGCTGGCAGCACTCCTCTTTCAGCAGCCCAGGGTGCCACTAGCCACCTTTGCCACAAGGGCTCCTGTTGAACTTGGTGTTTGCAAAGACTCCCAGGTTCTCTTCTGCAAAGCTGCTTTCCAGTTGGTTGGCCCACAGCACAATACATTACACAATACAAATACCTGGCCACATAAACAAAATTTCTTTTCTGGCTGTTGATGGAAGATAATGTTGCATTTTCTTTGCAGCAGTACAGATACAGCTTGTATTACTGCAGAGCTGAATGTCACTGACCAGAGGCTTGCATGGCAGGTAGTGCATTGGAACTTGATCTGTGTTTTAACTTTTCCTGGTTTCAGAGCTTCAAGCTACCCTTAACCCCAAACAGCAGTGAAATAAAAACACTTGCTTACAAAGCCATCACAACTCCTCATTTGCCCTGCCTGTGCAATTGGAACAATTTCATTCATTACTCAAAGAGGGAATAGTTCAAGCTTGAATTTGTAACACCAGCATTAATGCCACTCTCTTAGTGGACAGGGGTTGGAAGTGGTGCAGCTTTTATTTGGGAAGAGCTACAGAATTATTTAATGGATTGCATATTTTCTGTTAGCATATTGTTTGCTAACCAGTGTTAATTTGTTATAGCTGTTTCTATGATTTGCTTGGATTTCTGCTTAACAGAACTTGGTTTCAGGTGACCTGCTGCTGCTTTGGTTCTCAGGTCTCTTGGGGCATGAGGGTGCTAATGTAATGTTTACCTGGATTGCCCCTCTTTCCCTCCTTTTCCAGTTCCTCCAGGTCATCCTGAATAGGGCAAGGCACTGGGTAAAGAGGAATTTAGGATATCTCTTGAAGAAATTTTGGTTATTGTATCTTCTGTTCTGCATGCAATAGAAAACTGCTGCAACTTTTAATAAGTGCTTTTAGTAGGAGGTCATCAGAGAGCTCTGCAGTAGTGTAACCTTCTGGTTTTATTACTAGCCTCAGCTGAAATGGAAGCGGTGGTGTAGGTGGAGGTAGCGATCTGTCAGGATCTGTTCCTTGCCCTTTCTTTCCCCTCCTGGTTTCCCTCCCACCAACAAATATCAAGATAGCTCTTTCTGACTCTTCCAGAATGTAAATAAATCTTATGATGAGTCTGCTACAACTAGGTGATACTTAAAAATTTTAATTGCAAAATACATCTGAGTGGCTACTTTCTGGTCAAGTGGCAAAGATGTTTTAGTGTGGACCAGGTAATGCTGTGAAAGTGAAGTAGTTTTCAAGACGATGATTATTTGTCCTTAACAAGTGTTATATTTTTATAGGTTCAGTTTATTACAGTTAGAGAAAGTGACAGGCAAGGAAAACAGCTGCAAAATTACATTTGAAGTGACATTATTTAATGTTCTTTTAAGAAAAAATATTTTCCCAAAAGTTAGAGACTCTCAGTTTCCACAGTCTATGTGACTTTTCTGTGTACAGTAAGACTTACCAAATAAGCATTTTCATGCAGGTGAAGGGGTAACTAAATAGCAAGTGTGTACTGATGGCTTTTTTTACCTTCACCAAAAAGAAGTGGAGTTTTCTGTTTGCAGTTTAACTCAGAAGCTCATTTTAAAATGGAGTGGTAGAAACTGATCCATATTCCACTCTGCTCCCTCTTTCATGCTGTTTGAGAAGTCACTTGTATTTATGGAAGATAAGTAGTGCAGGAGAGACTTAAAAAACAAACCAAAATAAAACAACAAAAACACACACACAGGAAAAGAATAAAAATATTTAAAAAAAAAAAAACCACAACAAAAACCCCAAACAAACAAAATGACAACAAAACCAGAAAGATTTTATTGTAGTTGTCATTATGTTCTTGGTTTTTTTATTACACTTGAGAAATATAGGTAGGCTATGGTTTGGATAGAAAGCTGGTGTATGGATGGAAGACTGGAAAGTAAGCGATAAAATAGATTAAGATACAGATACCACCATGTAAAGTTTTAGCCCTCAGACGAAAATTTGAAGTGCAGTTGAAGATACAGCTTTATTGATGTTTAAGGAAGCAAGAAAACATTCTGGAAACAAGTAAGAAATCTTTGGCTTTTAACTCTATGTGCTTGACTCCTTCTCAGTAGAATTCTAATACATTGTTCCCTTTGCAAATTCTTGTGTTCTAAAATGATCTTTCTTAGGGGTATTTAGGAATAACTTCCTACTCCTTCCTTTTTTTTTTTTTCTTTTTTTTTTTCCTCTCCCTCCCAATGGTGAAGATCTGCTTATGTCTTTGAACACTTGATGGAAAACCTCAAGCATTTTCAGCCCTTGCCTCTGGATGTGTAAGAATGAAGTCATAGCCACAACCTAATTGTCAAATACTCTCTTCATGTTGTGTGTATTCATTTAGGTGGACCTTAGCTGATTTACAATCTGTAAAGCTCTAGCCTTCCTACATACTTTTGAGGACATCTTGCAGCAGGTGGAGATAAACACGCAGGAAAAGGTCATGGTACAGATTATATGGTTGACTCAAAGTGCTTTGTTTAGAATACATTGCAGAAATACTACTGTTGCTTTTAAGATGATGTTAAAAAATAAGTTATAGAAAAAGACATGGAATTTGCCTTGAATATAATACAGAAGATTTCATGGTGATTAAAGATAAGTTAACATACTGTGTAATGGATCATTGAAGATGTGTGGCTGCGTAAAAATTTAAAATGTTTAGGATCATGCCAGACACAGGAAGGTATCTCAAGTACAGCCAGAGGACTCATAATGATGACATCAGTGACAAGTGAGCTTTGCTCATTTACATTCCCTCCATGCCATGAACATGTCTAGTGAAGTATTCATTTCACCCATGCTATCCCCACTAAAACTTTGCCTTGCACCTTGTTTAAAATTATTGTAATCCAGTCACTGAAATTGTTAAGAAAATGTCTGTTTGAGTACAAGGGAGCTAAAGTAAATTAGATTCTTCCAAGTAAGATTTAGTTAGGGAGAATTCGGGGTTTTACAAACCCACAGTGAAGTGACACAGGAATGGAAATTATGGACTGAAGAGCATGTTGATGGGTTTGAATTCAAATACCTAACCAAATGAGGCAAATGGATGATTTCAGTCCAAAAGGCAAAGTTATTTGGGTCTAAGTAACTTGATTTGGCAGGGCTGTTCGTGCAAATAAGTGGGTAGGGTTTTTAGTTTTGTTTGAGTTTTATTTTTTACCGACAGGGAAATTGGGAACTAATAAAACTCATCTTGGCTCCTTCTGTTCAGGTCCTCTGACTCCACAGTTCCCCTGTCACTGTCACTGGAGAGCTGTATGACTGAGATGACACTGGCATGTTTGGGATCCTCTTTAGAAATTCCACACATCTTATTTAGTTTTCTGATCTGTTTTGTCAAGATGACAGTGACAGAAGAATTCTCATCAGCAGAGGTGGTAAGCAGGCAAACCACAGTCTGGCTCTGGCTATTTGTGCATCAGATCCTTCTCTTGGTAATTAAGATGGCAGATTTGGCTAAACTGTCTTGCCTAAAATTTTGGGAACACAAATGAGGTTCAGGCTTTGGTGAGCAGATGTGCTTCTGCTTGCTGGCACAGAGACTCTGTCTTTTCTTCAGTGTCTTTAGGTTAAGAAGTTGTTATTTTGTCCAGAGATTAGACCATGTCTTGTGAGGCAACTAGGCTGATGCCATATTTCCTTCTCAGTCTCTCATTCCTTGCAGGGCCAGCAAAGCAACAGGAGAAAGTGGCTTGCAAGTACATCAGTAGATTCTACCGAGTTAGTTTCATTTGACAAAAAAGGGAAGTGACATTTTCTGACCAGCACCATTCTGGAGGGAGAAGATAATGTAACTTTGAGAATTATTTTCTAGCTCAGAAGTAGATGTTGCTGCAATCAAATCTGTGACAGCAGTTAGTTAAATACTTTGGTTTTACCTGTAAACCATTCTTGTCTTCACCCTCTACTGTAATTATTATAATAAGGTTGTCCCTTCCATCAAAAGCCAGCTTCCTTGGAACATGAGACATGGAGTGAATTCTCAGTAGGAGTTTTGGCATAGCTTTGGCCTGCGTGTTATAATTTATGCCTTTGCATGGTGATTAAGTATGGTATCAGGTTTTCAGATAAAATCTGAGGTAACCACCACTACCTAATTAAAAGACTTGAAAGGCTGCTCTTTGTAAAGATAATTTTTAAAAGTTACGTTCCCTGAAGGAACAGCAATGAAATAAAAGGGTTTGAAGTAGAGAATTTTATTTAGGAGCAACAAGAAGGAAACTCAGTGTAAATGTTTGTATTACGTTGTTGCTAAATTCTTTGTATTAAAATTAGGAGACTTCTCCAACAAAGTTGCCTTCTGAGAAAACAGGTACTCCCTGGGGACTATTTTCTTCCACAAAATCTTTGGAGAAGATGACCTAGTCAGCTATATCTCAGTTTTGCAAGGCCAATTTCTGTTTTGTCTGTTGGCAAGTTTCCAGGAGCCTACTAAGAGGTTAGGTGTCTGCTAATCTGTTTTAACTTTCACCCTCATCTTCTCGGAGAGACTCCCCCTTTACAAACGCAATCTGGATCAAACTTCCTGGGACCTCAGTGCTGTTGTCATTAGCTAGGACAGTCCTTCATTGTGTGTGTGTTTGTGCTTTTTTTTGTCCTATCTTTAACCTGGGGGCAAAATCTTGTATCCTGGTACACTAAAAATTACTCCCTCCCTCTCCCCCCCGAGCATTCTGTAAATAGAATTAGGGCCTGGAGGCCCTGTTACTAATCATGAACATTACTGCTGTAGGCAGTGTTGTTGCTATGATGTTTAAACCTCCTTCAAGTTTGGCATTTTTACTAAGGTCTTAATTATTATTATTATAATTTTTTTATAATAGTTGCTTTTCTTGCATAGTAGATGTGATATTACCCAATTTTTTGGCATTTGTTGGGGTAGCTTTGAGTCACTAATGCCTCTTAATTTTGCTCTAGAACAGTTATACTGCTATGTTTCAATGCACTCGGCAATCCTGTTTGTTCATTTCATTTAATGTTTTGTCTCAGCAATACAACAGTATTAACAATTGGCTTTTCTGTGTTGATGCATGGCAGGAATGTTTCCAATTTTTTCTGATCCATTAAAATGTCAATAAGAAGGAGTGATTCTTCAGAAGAGCCTATTTTGAACAGATAATTGGCCAGCAGCTTATGATCTATGTTTAGGTATCTGAAGTTCCTTCTTTGTATGATGATTTCTGTTGTCCAATACATGGTTGTAAGGACTGTTAATGCTGGAGCATCCTATTATACTGCCGTTGTATTTATGGTTTTTTTAACCCTGTGATGACACTCCTTCATGTGCTAGAATTGTGTTTCTAATTAGCTGATGATGCTTCCTGCAGATTGTTGCATTTTATTATGAATGCTATATTGTGGGCAGAAAGTACAGGAAAGTTTGTAGTTTGAACTAGAACAGCTCTCTGTGGAACTCCAGCGTGTTGTATAAGCAGGGTTCATGCCTCATCTTGTAGGAGCTTGACATTTCAAGAAAACAGGCTTAAACCTTGCTAGAGGTTCGCAAAACTATTCTGAAAGAGAGTAACTAGCAGTATATACCCTGAACCATCTCATAATGAAACACAAATGTTGGAACTTGTGTTTTTTACACAAAACTGGACCCCACGCAATTTCCAGTATTGAGGGTGCCTATGAAGCAGTCTGAAACTTTCACAAGTGTTCATGCTGTGGTGTCATGTAAGCTAAAGTAGTGATGTTTTCATGTCTGATGTTTTCATGTCAGGTTTGCAAAAGTAAGTGATGTGTATGTTGTGGGTTTTTTCACAATTTGAAGGTGCAGTGGGGAGGGAACAAGTGTTACTGGTGTGTGTTTTTACCTACTGGCTTTGCATGGAAGCTGTTTGCTGTTTTGTGTTTTTGGTTTAGACAGTTTTACTTTGAAATTTACATTTTAAACTAGTAAAGACCTCTTAAAATAATTCCTAAAATAGGTTAAATGTTTGCAAGTACATTTTGCCATGTGCTGTCGCCTGTAGGGAAACTCAATGCACACTTAAGTGATTTAGGTTGTGGATTCACATACACTTCTTGCAATGCCAATATGAGCTGGAGTTGCTCTCAGCTGCTTCTTTCTGTCTTTACCATATTCCTTTACTTGTGCCAGCAGCAGTGGGGTTTTTGTTTTGTGTGTGGCCTGGTGTGGTGATGTGGGTCATGGAACTTACCCAGTGAAAGATGGTTTATTTTTTTTGTCCTGGCTGGGTCTGTTCCTTGATTCAGTTCAAGTCATAAGAACGCCGAGAGGAGTTTTGGTGAAATTTCAGAGGACTGAGTAGGGAGCAAAAATGAGTGTCAGTGTCTGGTGCAGTCTTCTGCAGCTTGTGTTGCTTCCCTAGTGCTGAAAGTGACACATATGAGGTCATGGGTGTATGTATGTTAGCCTGAGGTGCTATGGATTTTCCAGTCCTAACCATAGGCCATCAATGGAATATTTTTATTACCACCTTTCTTCTGATCTGTGCTTATGCTAAGGGAGAAAAATCTTTGTCCAAGGAGTAGCAGAGAGTCCCCTTTGTATCTGGCTTTTCTAGTTTCTCCTAGCCAGTTGTTAAATTACATCTGGGCTGTCTGCTGAAGAAGTTTTTCTGAAAAACAAGATGGAAGGAGGAAAGGATAACCATCCCCTGCACCTAAAACTAAGGAAGAAAAATACCTGACAGCAAATTGTCCCTTTCCCCCAGGTGACTCTTTCAAGGGTTTGCTTTGTCTGATGTAGCTCTACATGTAAAAAAGGCTGTGTAACAGCCTCAGTGGGCAAGCTTCTTCCTACTCCTGTCTTTACTGATTGAAAGAAAGGAATGTATGCTGCCCTGCTTCCTGAAGTATGTCCCGGTTGGCTGAGAAAATGGAAGGAGAGTTGTTCCCTCTGCAGCATCTGTTGTTCCTTAGGTCTTTGCTGTAGAGTTCATGAAATATCCTGATGCTCAAAGTTGCACTGACACACACAATGCAAGGTATTAACAACTGCTTGAAATTGCTTACTATCTGTGCACTTCACTCTCCATTGCAGTACAAATGGTAAAGATAGGTAAGGGACAAGGTAAGGTAATTTGAAACTCCCTTTTTTCTAGGCCTTTAATGAGTGAAATATGGGTTTGTATAGATAACCAAGAATGAGATCTTTTTAAAGCAAAGAGCTTACAGGAGAAAACCATGTCTTAGTCTGCATAAATGAAACACAAGAGTTCAGTTTGCTCTTAAATAGAACTTGTGAAGAGTTGCCAACTTTAAAAAGGGCACAGTTTAACTCTGGAGTTTGTTTTTAAAAATAGTTGCAAAGCTAGTAATTTATATTTATCTGCAATAAAAATAAAGATGCATATTGGGTATAAAATCCACCTTAGCTTTTCTCTTGAAATGGAAATTTTACCCGTATGATCTTTATGCTAAATTGTCCTTTTGCTTCCCTTTACTTCCTTGTTCTGTGGTACAGAAATTTTTGTTCTCTGGATTTTCTTTTGTACTGTTAAGGTTTAAAGCTTTTTATAATAATTCTTATCAGCCTTACAAAGAATGAGTGATTTGTTTAGAGTTTATACAGTACGATCTTTGATTTGGTAGAGATGTCCATAGATGACAGAAGGATTTCTTCAGAGCTTGTGTACGCTGCCACTCTAGTTCTTCCCCATCACCTCTGCACTTACTCACTTATACCCTACTGTATGGTGTTTATATTTTGTCATCTTTGTGCTAGATACTGTGTAAACTCACATTACCAGTCCTAGCTCTGAAAAGTTCATTCTTAAATTATGATGCAAAAGGGTGTAGCAAAAAAAAAAAGGGAAGGGGAAGAGTGAGTGAGAACAAAGATGTGAACGTGTGGTTTCACAAGCTAAATAGGTACATAATTACAGTGTTGTGTAATTGTCGAGTGAAGTGTTCAAAAATCATGATTAACAACTTCTGAAATAAAAAGGCTTAAAAATAATAATAAAACCCCTAGGAGATAATTTTGAAATTCCATAGTTATTTGCCTCTTGTCAGGCTGAGGGGTTTGCAGTCTTCAAACTGTTCTCTGCTACTGAAAAGACAAGCTTAAAAATAATCTGAAGGCTAAAATGCAGACACAAATGAAACTTTGCTGTTTTAAATGAGAGAAGCCCAGTGGCAAGTAGAAAACCTTGAGAAATTTAAGATTGATATTATTCTAGGAAGACTTTGGAAGGTAGCAGCAGCTGCCCATGCTTGTATTGAGATGTTCAGCTTTTTCAAATGCTAGGCTACTAGTGAAACATAAACCTGGTGATACTAAATGCTTCTGGGGTCATAATGGCCTGTAGACCATCAGTCATTTTCCTGTTTTTGAATTGTCAAGAGGAGCCAGAAACAGCACATGATGTGGTTGGCTTTTGCGTTGATGATATATTTTCTTTTGAGGACTACTGAGATAATTGCGATTATGATATGGTAAAAACCACCCAAAGGACATGGTTTTCAATGAGAGAGCTACCTGGAATCACCCTGAGGAAGTGTTAGAAACATGGTGGAAAGTTAAATCTGAATTCAGAATGTCTGTCCACTTCTACATGTGAAAGTAATTGTTAATTTTGTAACACTTTGTAGTGGCTAAAACTGAGATGTACTAAATGTTTCTCAGCTTGTGTTCTATCATCAAAGGTGATTTAGGGCTGTTACTAGGACAGAAGAAGAAGCAGGTAAGGCTCATGGAGATCTATTTTTAATATTTCACACAAGTACCACAAATGAAAAACTAAAACTAGGAAGGAGGAAGCTAAATAACTGAAATCCCATTAACACTGCTGTCAGTTATGCAGTGGAACATTTTAGTCAGTTTGTGGAATTGGTATTGTTAAGAGTGTTTCAGAAAGATTAATGTCTTTATGAGAATTGTACACTGCAATGATCCAATAGATCAGATATAGCAACAGATCTTTTCCAACTCAGTTATCTATAAAATGTCAAAGAAATACAGAGCTTGCATGTTTGAAGCAGAGACCAAATTTGTAAACATCAAGAAAACGAAAAGTTATGGCCCCCACAGCAAGTATTAAATCATCCCCTAGTGCGCTTGAGTTTTTTGCTGTATATGCAGATAAAATCTTGCCTTAAAATATGTATCTTGTAGTGGTTATAGTACCTATGGGGAACTCTTTTTCAAATAAGCACCCTTGTGCTTTGAAGGTGTTGAACTGATTTATTCCATGCATTTAGATACTGGTGTCACTTATGCATTCAGATAAAATGCTTTTACTTATCGTAGTTAATTTTTCAATTTGTCCAGTTTGCCACCACAATGCAATCTGTGCAAGATTTATAAAACTTAATATGAAAGGAATTGTAGAAATGTTACGTATTTGTTAATATTTGAAATCCTGTATGCTGTCTGTTAAAATTGTATGTGCCACGTGTGTTATGGCATTATAACATTGTAAAGCATCAGCTCTGGAGCCTTGACAACTGGAGCTTCTATACTTCCTAATGCTGGTGGTTATAGAAGACTGAAAAAGGGACTTTCCTTGAAACTGTGCTTGAGACTGCATAGGTGGTATGGAGGGAATGTGAGAGAAGAGGCATCCTTTTTCTCCCATCCTACCCACTCATTCAATTTAGGAGCACAGGTTGAAACCATGATCTATCTTTCAAATAAAAATGTAGTGTGAAAAACTTATCATTCAGAAGTCAAACCTTTTGTTTTGCTTTTAGCTGTCCCTGAGCAATGTACTGTTCTGAGTAATGGTAGATGAGATGGCTATCATTTTGTTTTGTTTTCAGGTGTGGAACTTTAGAAATCAGAACTTGTTTTTCTGATTAAGAACATGAGCATCCATTTTAGGAAACCTGGTTTGTCATTTAACAAAAAGGTAACTGAATGTATGAGGTATTGCCAACATGATGCTTGCCCCTCTTCAGGCAGTAGATGTTTTCTTCTTTGGACTTGGTCATCAGACGTGTGTACAAGAATATGATTACTTACGTTGTAAATGGTAGTGGTGATCTGGAAACAGCTGATCAAAACTAGATGTCTGCAAAATGCTTTCCTGCTTTCTGTAAAAAATTTTCTGTGTGGCAGTTGCACATTATGAGCAATCTACTTGGTAGCTGAATTAAAAACTATCTCTAACTTTACTATGACAAATCTCAGATTATTTGATTCAGGTTTGCAGTATCTCTAATGCTGTGGTACTGGGGTGATGCTGACAGTCAAAATCAAAGAATTTCATACCAATACTTCTGAAGGTGATAACTATTTTAAAATGAGTGCCCCTTGCTGGGTGAGGCAGCATGTACTGGGTAGATATTCACCTACAGGGACAAAACCTCTTATTTTCTGGGAGAGTATCTTTTGTATGGCACATGCTAAGAAAACCAGAGCTAAACTTGATGGTGTAGAGTAGGCATCTTTGAAGGAACATTACAAAATGGTGGACCGTGAGTGTGCTTTATCTGGGAATTTGTTCCATGCTGTTCTTGGCACTTGCACTTTACTGTGTTTAACTAGATTGAGCTCTTGCATTTAACTTCACTCTTAAACTCTTTTTAAAAAAAGTTCAGGGATAGTGAAGCTTTCTTTGTTTGTCATTATTCTTGGTATTAATTGCAAAACAACTGGTGTATGTTTGGAGGGGGAGCAGTGGTAGTCCCATGGCTGTAATGGAGCTATAGTCTGGGTACAGAAATCTAAAAATAGGTTGTTGTCTTCAGAGAGTCACAAAACAGTGTGGGTGGGGTGGTGGGAAGGCCTTTACTACACTGTGCTGTCTTCACAGCTTTAGAACTGGAACGGTGTGCTCTCACAAGTAGTAGTGCTATGTGAATGAGAAGTGGAAACTGAAGTTACGTGACCTTCAGAAAGCTTCCTCCATTTTCTTCGGATTTGTAGAGATTATTGGAAATTATTTGCATAGCCTATGTAGCAGGCTGTTAACACAGCTGTTCTTGGTCTCCTCACCACCTCTGTTTTTAGATCTGCTTGTTTGGAGTCTGAACTGGGGGGCCAGCACCTTCGCGTGCTCACTCTATGCCCCACAGCCAGCCCCTGCCTCTGCTTGTAGGAGTCGATCTGTGTGAGAAGTGGCACTTTCAGGATTCGTGTACAAGTATCATGTATTAAAATCAGAGCTGTTTCGAGTACCGTCTCTTGACTGTCAACACACGTACTTGGATAGAACCAGAGGAAATCAAGGTGATCTTGCTGTGAATGTTACTGCCCCGTTTGCATCTGCTTTGGGGTACATGGGGTGCGTTCCTCTTTTTCTGGCATGAAGTTTTGAGGAATAAACACGACATAACTCCCTGGTCGTGGCGGCCTCTCTGCTTGTTTCCAATGTTTCTGAGAGAGAGTTGTTTGCTGGTGAGAAAGCGCTGCAGCTGTAAACCCGATTTCGGGGTGCGGGTGAATAAGGGGTTAAAGGTGGAAGGGGCCGAGGCATTATGCAAGCTGTTAAGTAAAAAGGAAGTGCATTACAAAATGCTGAGCTCAGTAGTCTGGCTCTCGGCCAAGCCTTTGCTTTCTTCGCTACAGCTGAGGGCTTTCTAAGCTTCCCACCAGCGGGCTCGTCTGAACTGTTGAGGAATGCGGCCGCCGCCGCCAGCTGACGTCAGGGCGGGCGGTTCAGCTGCGGGCCGGGCGGGCGGGGGCTGCGGGCCGGCTCTGCGCCGCCCTGCTCCCTCCCGGGCTGTCCTCCCGGGCTGTCCTCCCCGCGGTCCTGCGCCCCCCCACCCCCGCCGCTTACAGCCGCTTGTCTCGCTCCATAAACGCGAAGTTGCAGTTTAACTGAAAAAAAAAAAAAAAAAAAAACCAACCTTGCCCCCAACCCCCTCCCCCCCACCAATTTCTTAAACTAGGGGGAAACTTCTGTAGAAAAGTATTTTGAGGGTGGCAAGGTGTTAAGCTTTCAGATAAAAATTAATAAAAATAACATGGTGATGCTCTCTTCAGCTCTATAACCAGATTGAGTGCAAATCTATGGATCTGGATGGTTACAAAACAAATACAAAAAATGAACGTATCTGGAAAATATGCAGGCTGCAGAAGAGTGACAGAAAACATGTTCCAATATCAGCCTTACCGGCAATATAGGTAAATGGAGCATTATTTAAATGTTTCCTTTTTTAAAGGATTTTGGGAGAACTCTTGGTTGCAGAGGGTTCTAGGCTGCCTGGATACTTGCTAAGCAGGTCCAGGCACCTTCTTTGAAGCTGCTTCCTTGGCTTTTTTAGTTCACTTTTTTGGGCTACCTTTCCTCCTGTAACCAGTCTTGTTGCTTCTAGTCTTTGCCCCAGAAATTTTGCAGATTTACTAGTAGTGTTCCTTATCACAGGTCTCTACTCAATGTGCACTTGTCACTAAGTCTTGTATAAAACCATCTAATCCTATTGTAAATTAGCGATAGAGGTTGCAGGACTCCATTTGGAGTTTAAATATGAACACATGACGAAATGAAACTAGTAGTTTTATGAAGGAGAGGGGAGATGGCAAAGAATCTCAAGAGAAGCCCTTTTCTCCTCATTCTCTCACTTCATTTCTGGTGGATGATATTGCAGATGGAGGTGGCATCAGTATAGTTACCTGTTCTTAAAGAAGACAAATAAGAGAACAGTCAGCAGGCTAGAGATAACAATTTTGAAACTGTTAAAAAGAACTTGTTTGTGCAAGGCAGGACTAGTTAATGAAATTCATTGTCAGATGGTATTGGGGCCAAGTCTGAAGTGGAGCCAAAAAAGACCGGATGTACTAGTATGGAAAACACCTCTTAAAATTTATTTGAGACATAACCTAGTCAGTGGTTGGGGCTTTAGGAGTCAGAAGAAGTGAATTTGTTTTGTATTACTGAGGTGCTGCATGACTCTGGGTGAGTCACTCTGCTTGTGTGTATTGCTTTCTCCACTGTCCTTTTCCTGTCTTGTCTGTTGGAGATTATTATTAAATTTCACGTCTGCTCCTGGACAGTGCATACCACAGTGGTGCCTCAAGTTCTGTCTGGGACATCCAGGCAGCAGTATTACAGTAGCATGACTACAAGGAAGCCTCTGGGTTCCCTCTGTGAATCAGACTAGTTTTACACCTCTAATTCCAGTGAGCACATTCTGGGATTACCTCTTTTGCTATAAAATGACTAAGTCTAGTTAAATACAGCATAGACCATATAAAAAAGGAGTCTGAAGCTTTCAGGCTTCCTAAATATTGCTGTGTATTGAATAGAAAATTTGTATACTGGGTTTGAGCCATGAGAGACTCAAAGGTCTGCATTTCTGCAAGGAATAGATACCACATAAAGCTTAACTTATTGTTTGCTTCTGAAATTTTCTGTCAGAGGTTTAATTTGATGTGTGGAGATGGATTAAACTTTAAGGTTGTGTATTTTATTAAACTAAGTGTGCATTTTTCTTTTTTTGATTAAATTTATGAATTAGCGTGGCAGAAGCAGTCTTGGTTGTGTGGTTGGTTTTCATTGGTGCTGTGGTAGATAGTGTTCATCATATATGCTGTTTCACTTCTCTTTTTCGGAGCCTGTTTTTTCAAGGTGCAGTTCTCCTTGCTCTTGTACCTCAAAGTCTCTCATAATCATGATTCATAACGAAAGAAACCTAGCAGCAGTTCAGGGAGAGAGGCCCTTCCCCTGTAAACTGGAGGGCGACATACCCAGTAATGTATCCACTAAGAAATCCTGTGCAGCATGGCATTTACTGTAATTTTGAAATCAATGGAGCTATAGAGCGGTGCTGCAGTACCTGTACCTGAGTGGCACGTTGTTTTACCTTTGTGCTCCACCAGCTGATGGTCGGGTCTTGCACAGATCTTGTCCATCTATATGGATGTAGTGTTAGCAATTCAGTACAATGTTAGTGTAAGCATGCAGGATCAAAACACCAAAATGCTTCTACAGAAGCTAAAACAGTGTAATAGCTACTCTTTTTCAATTATAGAAGTTGTGTCCCTCTGCTAATGGGCAAAGAGTAATAGTCAAAGAGATCAAAATTCTAATAAATGCTATGTGTATACTAGCTGCTTTCACTGGGTGATCCTCCTTTCCCTGACAGAGTATTAAGTGCCTTGTTGTGTTTTGGTGTGTGTTTGGTTTGGTGTGGGGTGTTGGGTTTTTTTTGGTGGGGTTTTTTTGTTTGTTATTTTTGTTGGTGGTTTTTTTTTTGGTGGTGTTTGTGGTTTGGTTTGGGTTTTTTTTTGTGTATGTGTTTTGTGTTGGTGTGTTTTTTGGTTTTTTCTTTTTTTTTTCCCCCCTGTATTGACTATTTGGGCAAAGGGGTACTTGGGCTAAATTTGCATCCTTGTATTGAGTTTTAATAATGAAAGAAACTTGAAATGCAACATGTCCATGCCTGCCTTTTAGTTAATGCATCTAGAAAAGAAGTAAATGTCACATGGAGTTTCTACAGTAAGTACTCTAGGAAGGACTGTGATTAAAACATCATTTTTTCTTTCCTTCCTTTCCTCCACTAGGTCTGTCTTTGAGGACTGCTCATCTGGTGAACTCCTGCAGCCAGAGAGCTGTGAGCACAGTCCTCTCACAGCTGGTGGATATATTAGGAATAATAAATTAGGCAGCATTTGATTGGGTAAGAAAAAACACTCAACAGAACTAGTTTCCTGAGTACTATGACTAGCAAAAAATAATTGTTTTTTAAGTGCAGCAAAAGGCAGGTCTAGTGATTCTGAGCAGAACTCTTTACAGAAGGTGAATATGCAAGTTGTCATGGGATGGAGATGGAAGTGCTCATCTAGTTTTAAAAGGCTGAGGAGTTTTTTTTGCTGTTGGTTTGTTGTTGTTTGGTTCGTTGTTTTCCCTCTCCCCTCTGGTTTGATGAATCGGGAGAATGAAAATCTTGCTTCATGCTTGCCTTGGTGGAATTTGGACATGGTAGAAATGACAAACAACCTTTCTGTCCCATCCCATTTGCTGCACATCACTTCCTTTTCTGTCTCTGCTTCCCCAGACACTTGGCAGCTTTTGCTTCAAGTCTGTCCAGCATCCCGTGTTGTCCCTACACCAGCATGTGAGCCATAGTGACAGTGTAGTTGGTGCCTTTTGTCCAGGGCTGCAGGTGCCTCAGCTGAGCAGTAGCAAGGAGGCTTTGAATGTTCATGTCTCTGGGAACCCCACATCAAATGCTCCTCTACACAGAGTAGGCTTCACTCTGGATGGCTGGCTGGCTTGACCAATAACAGTTATTTACATGTTTGTCTTAATGCTTCTAATAACAGTAAAATAACTATATCCACAAGGGACTGTAGCTAAATGTACAGATGGAGCCTTTTCTTAAAACTTTTGTTAAAATGTCTTTTCAGTCCCTGGAGAAAGTGTTTTGTTAACTTTGAACTCCTGTATCTTTTTGAATTTTGATTTGACCATCTTCCACTCTCTTATGTTGTTCTGCAAAATTTGAACAGCATTTTCTTAACTTAAGGGTGGAAATGGCACAGCTCATTGTGCTGAATGTATCTGTTGTCTGCATACCAAAAGCAGGACACCAGTTGGCATGGCTTGGATGTGTCTGGCCTGTGCTAGTAGGAGGCTCATAGTTAGGAAAAACTGGATCCTGCTCAGTTAGGATTTGGTTGAAGAGATTTTTCATTCTCTTTGTTAACTGCTTCTTATGGCTCAAGTGTGGATAATTATTTTCCCTGACACATGGTGTAACCTTGTTCTAGCCTTGAAACATACAGGGCTCTTTTGTGCTAGCTGACAAATTCTTGTAACACAGTGTGGTACTTATGTCACAGAGATACTGTAATAGTACATTAAGATACTGAGTCATCTGCATTTTTCCAGTGCTTTGAGATTTGCTGTATCTGTAGGAGCAGAGTACAAGAGTACAGGCTTGGTTTTTGCTGACTTCGTGAAATTTTGGAAACTTTTTCTCTTGAGGTTATTTCGAAGTATGCTCTTTGAAGCGACAGTTGCTGCACAGACCCTTATAATTGACGTGTTGTTGTAAATCTAACTGAAATTAAAAATAAGAGAAAGGATTCACAAGTTTTGACATAGTCGCTCTTCCCTGTCTGGAATAACATGGTGGTTTGAATAAGAGTTTCTTTAAAAGCTTACTAGCTGCAAAATTTGTAATGTAAAAATACAGTACTTGGCTTTTCATGCTGATAAATGCAAACTCTAAAAGAATAATTCCCCTGAGCTGGGAAGTAACTTCTGTGTGTAACTCTGTACTAATACTCTTTCTTTTCTGTTTCAACAAATAACACAAATAACAATTACAGGAAAGTGACAAAGCAGCATTTTTATAAGCACATTTATGCAGGTTGTTTTTTTTCTTTGCTCACTGATCTTTTCTCTGTTTTGGTGTAAAGCAATGAGATACTTTGCATATCAACAGGTGGAAACATGAAGAAAATTTTGACTTCTCTGTCTTGGGTAAGGGTGTGTTGTCTGAATTTTTTTGCTGCCTTCAAAACAACAGCTGTTTTTGTACTAGCAATTTACAATTGTATTTACTACGAACTAGTGCCTAGCAACATCTAGGCAGTACTTTTGCTGCTACAGATTACTCTGTGAGACTGTATGCTATCCAGCTGATATTTAAGTAAGCAGTATCTGTTGAAGATACAGTGAAGTGTCTGAATTTGTGTGAGTCTTGCCCTGGCTGGAAGTTAATTGTTACATTTGATAGTAGATAACTTGAGCTGTCAGGGATGGTGAGTCTGGAATGGTTCTGCCTGTGCAAGAGCAGAAAGGAGATTCTTCTTTTTGGCTGAAGTGTTTTGGACAATTCTTAAAAAGTTTTTATAGTGAATGTGTCTTGTTTTCTGTAAATACAAATTTCCCATTGAATGGAGAGTTAAAAAACAGTCCCCAGTGAATTCTGCATGATTCTTTTTGGCAAGTGGGGATGTTTCCCAGGGAGGTTGCCAATATAAACAACCTGTGTCCTGCTTTGGGCTCCTCCTGATGCCCCATCTCTTTGAAGCAACTTACTATAGTTGGCACTGGCTTTGCCAGCTGCTGTCGTATAGTCTTCTGGAGTTGAGCTGTTGGTGCTATTGTTTGGGAATTACTGCCTAAACTAGAGTGTCTTTAGCCAGTAGACCTCCATGGGGTGGGGAACATTATCTGCATTTTGTCTTCTTGCTTCTGTCTACTAGTGGGGGAAAATGAATGCAACACAGATGACCAGATTTTGGAGAGCTGGAGAAAGCAAATGACTAGGTATGAGCTTTTGCTCAAACTGTACATGTTTGGAATAACTGTTTTTGAAGAACATTTGTGGTTTTGTGAACATCTTTAAGTTTGTTAGCTTTTTAACAGAAAGGCAATTCTTAGTTAAACTGATGCTAGTTGTGAAACTAATGAAAAGCACAGGTGCTTTCACAGGTAGGGAGTGGAAGGCCTAAAATTAGAGAACCAAGTCCCAAATACTTATGGTTACCTAGTTTAAAAGCACATAGGCTTTGTTTATTAATTTTAAAAATGCTAACACTTAAAAATAATTGTGTTATGAGTAGAGACATAGTTTACTAAAATCAGGACTAGCAAGATGAGCAATATTGTGTTAACAATTGCAAGTCAGTGCAAAGCATGCTTGGAAGCTCTTTGCTGTTAGTGGGGATTTCATGTTGTGAGTGTTGGAGCTTGTTTATGTGTAGGAGAGGGAGAACGTTGTATATGATATGCCAAAAAGTGTTTCTTCAGTAATTAAACAATATTCTTGTTTAGCATCATTTAAACTACCTGCTTAATTTGTGAGGTTTAATTAAGATGCAGTCAGCTTGTGCTGATATAAACATAAAATCAATGCCTAGTTTGCTGGAAGAAAAGGCTCTTTTTCCTTTTGGGGTCTAGCTATGTCTGTCTTCTTTTAAGAAAAAAATCATTTGCAATTCAGAGAGAAGAAGCAAATAGCCATTTTTAAAATTCATGTCCTCAAATGTTAATTTGATGCTTTGAGGCATAAATGACCTTTCTAACCAGCCCAAACTTGTCAAACAAAGGAACGATAGAAACAAGCTGCTTTGTTCTAATACAACAGGCTGCTTTTCAGGGAGAATTTCAAAACAATTCTGCCTCCCTCTTCTCAACAACATTAAATTAAACTTTGGCCTGTGCTATATTTGAATTTAGATGTGCCTGCATCATGGGAGGAGATGGTGATGGGATCTAGACAACTTGTGCAAATTGAACTGTGGACCTCAGCTCCTGAAGCCCGGGGCAAGGGAATAAGGCTTTCATCCATAGCTACCCCAGCTGGTATTACTTAGCACTGGGAAAGCAGTTAGGTGTGGGTCAGAAGCTGAGGGGAGGATTAAAAGGAGATTTCTTGTTGTCACAAAACTGAAGAGTGGGGGTGGGAAGTGGGATGGAGAGAAATAAAACCACCACCACTTCTTGAAACCTTGCGTTTAAGTGTTTAGATTGCTGTATCTACCTTGGAGGTGAGATTTTCGAAGTAAATATAAGTCTTTTTCTAGCTCCTAGGGATTTTATTGAGACTGGAACTGTGTGTAAGTATATACTCTACAAACAGGAAAAAAACTTAATGCATCAGTGCAAACTCTTTGTCATTATCAGATTTACCAGATAAAAGGAACACATAAAAGGTCAGGGTGGAAGATAAAAGGCAATATCAAAAATGAATGGCTTTATACAAAGTAATGTGTTCTTTTTTCTACCTCTTTCCAAAAAGAAGTTAAACTAAAATTTGTACTTCAATACTGTTCTTCTCTGCTAGCTGTGCTTGTAGTTTCTGCAATTGCTCTCTTGGAGTGACACGTTCCTGAAGCAACCACGACATTAGTAAACTTTTTGTCTAGGACCTAAGTACAATTAGAGTAGTAATCTGGTGTTGCAGTTCTTGTATCTTGCAATTTTGTCTGAACTATATTTTTTAATCTCTGCTCACTCATTGATCTTCATCCAAAGAAGGAATATGTAATTCTTGAATTTGTTCAAGCTTTATAAATGGAAAGATGTCCTGTAATGTTTCTATTACTTATCTGCTCAGAGATTTACCTGGAATGTTCTGCTCTATAACCTATATTGGCTTTATTTATATAAAGCACAAACCTGCCATAGATTGCCCAGCTTGATGAGAGGAGGCAGGCAGGCACTGCTAGTCTTCAAATACTCAGCAGCTGCACAGTATTATAAAATTTCAGGATCATGTTATTACTGTTCATTAATAATTGGTTACTTTAATCTTTTTTGTTAGGGTTTATTTTATCTTAGGGATGAAAAATGCAGCATGTTATCAAAATATTTGAGGAAAGCTAATGTGGTTCCTTCAGCTTTCCTTTTTAGATGATCTTCTCAAAGCTGTTTTGTATTAAACAGGAAGAAAAATACCTTTTTTGGTTTCTCTTTTTGGCCTAGTAATGCTTCATATATAAATCCTAACGGTAACTTTCCTGACACTTCAGGATCCATTCATGAAGATATTTTACGATAATAGACTCCCTGTTTTCCATGTTGTTGTCACATGATTTTCTCACATAATTGTGTGGTGTTGGGTTTTTTGATTGCTTATGAGTCATGTGTATATATGTTTTGGTTTTAAAATTTTATTTTTGTTTTTATCCCTAGCAAGAGGAAGCTGCTTTTATGGCCTGAAATCTTATATAAAGCACTCAAGTCAGCTCAGGCTAAAACTTGGCCAGATGCTGTAGCTGTGTCAGGCACAGTGGATTGGAATATATCACTTCTTACAAGGGCTAGCATTATCTGACTGCAGAGAGGAGAAACAAAAGTAAAAGCCTCATTATTGCTTAAAAAAATTCTGGATTCTTTCTAAAACGTTGACATGTGAACAAACTGTAAGACACAAAATTCTGCTCTCTAGATGAGAACAGACAGTTATTTTCTACTGTAGTGTCTGCAAAATCAGCCTGCAGAGCTGTTCTGTACTGTAAAGCACTTCATCAGTTTGCAGTCTTCATTCAGATCCAGGAACAAGCTGTGGCTGCCATGAGGAATGCATATGTGTGTACCAAACTTGTACAGAGTTACTAGTAGAGAACTTGGGCCAACAGCACATAGCTCAGCATACTGACATAAGTACGAACAACGCTTGTTAATTATCCCATAGTTTATTAAGTTTGAAGTTGATTCTGGTAGTTGATCCAAATTGCTGTCAGACTGTATTTTCTTGCACACAAACACACATGTGCTTTTGCTTTAAACTGGTACAATTACTACAATTCTAGTTGTGCGTATTTTAAGCAACTGATAGATTCTTTCATGTTTGGTTATTTGAGTACTGAAATGAATAAATATCTGGATGGGGCTTTAGCAAGGCTTGAAGCACAGCAGAACTTAAAAAAACCCTCTGCTGTAATTACACTGTCACTGACACTTATCCAGCCAAGGTTTATCTGCTCTCCGAGCCTTTTTTGAAATATAGGAATTCCACGATATGCCATACACCTCTAAGATATCCACACAGTAGTCTGCTGGAAATGCTTCTTCACCTGCTTGGCCTTGAGTGTGTTTTGTGCTGCCATGACAACTCAGTCACAAAGAGCCTTGGGCTTGTGGTTTCCAGACCTGATTAATACAGTGTACTGTAATTAGGAATAGGAAAAACCCCTACAGGATCTTTTCCCATTTCAATATTCCCACTGCTTCCCAAACTTCCCCAGCTTTCATTTTGCATTGTTTCAGATTAGTCATGATTGAAATATTTATTTTGTTTAGTGTGGCCCAGACACTGGGAAGAGTCCCTGGAATTTATCAGAGCTTGCAGCCTCTGAACAGCTTGGGTTTGGGGCCTCTTTGAGAGGCTTGTATGATTTGCTCTGTACCCTAAGAACAACCTGAGGTACTAGTACAAACAGCATATCTGTGTCATACTTTCCTAGCACCAGTGCTTATCCAGAAGGTAATTACAGATAATACAAGCAAGACTACTTATTTTGCTCTTGACATATTCTTTGGTCACTGTTCTTGGTATCAGTGTATGTAATAAATTTCAACTCCAATTAACTTAAACAATTAAGGTTTTATTGCCAAATAGAAGCAGGCTGCAATAAGCAAAGACAGCGCTGAGCAGCCCCCCTTAATAGTGGCAGTGGCGCGCAACACGTGGCGGGTTCTTTCAGTTTTTATATCCTCCGGTCGTCCCTCCTGCGCATGTGTCTTCTGTTGCTAGGTGGTCGTGGTTGTGACTTTGCAATAACCTTGACACGCCTCTCCAGCCGAACAACCCACCACCCTTAGTTTTAAAACAACTTTCCATACTGCTCATTAAGCACAAACAAATAACAAAACATTCCAACAAAGAGACTTTAATGAACAAATTCCTTGTATTTTATCACAACTCCCCCCTTTTTCTACTTAATTTGTTCATTAAAGCGTTGTAATTCTTGGCTACTCAGAACAAGTAACTCAGTATCATCTCGACCTGTCAATTGTTCACATTTGGCTTTAATCAGTAATAAATGTGCCGCCTCTAACCTACTCTTAACAACAGCTATTACTTTATTAAAAATACACGGCCCAAACATTAAAACTAATGTTAAAAGAATTAATGGTCCTGCTATGGTAGAAAGAAGAGTTGTGAGCCAAGGTGATTGTTTGAACCAAGCTTCATACCAACTCTGAGATTCATATTCTTTCTTTCGCTTTTCTATATTTTCCCGCAACTTACTCTTGGTGTCTCTTACTAAACCCGTATGATCTGCATATACACAACACTCTTCTTTTAAAGCTGCACAAAGGCCGCCTCCTTTAAGGAATAATAAGTCTACTCTCTGTTGATTTTGCAATACCACTTCTGACAATGATCTGACCGATTTCTCTAAGGCGGTAATGAATTGTTCTATCTTTAAAAGGTCCTCATCAACAGCTAGTCTTAATGCAGTAAATTCCTGATTTTTGTCTTACCAAAGAAGCAATTCCGACTCCTGCACCTGCTGTGCTAAGAGCTATTATGGCTCCTAAAGTCAAGGCAGTTATGGGTTCTCTTTTTATTAGTCGATGTGAAAGGATAGTCTTTAATTGATATCCATATTCCTTTGGATGGTACGTGATTTTGGGAATTATTACTACTTGTATACAAAATTCTTTTACAGTCTCTAGATAATTCATAGACACACAGGAGGTAAGTCTTGTTTTTGAACATATCCATTTAGCATTGTCAACTGGTATCACCCATCCTCTAAGTTTCTTAGATCTAAGAGTCTCATTATTTACGCACAAATGCCGTTTTTCAGGGGGTATTCGACCTATGCATCTTCCCTGCCGTCATACTTGTTGCAGCGATATCCCTTGAGTGTTGTTTTCCCATTTACAGGCTTCAGGGTTTAACCCATTGGCAAATTGTGGTCTGTTAACAATTCCGATAGCTTCAAAATATGGTGGTTTGGCATTAAAGCATAACCAACATTCTGTTGTTAGATTCGGGGATGTTTTATTAATTACCCGGTAACTCATATCTAATAAAGTCCATAAAGAGTTGGAATTGACTTCATCTAATTGAGTAAATGCATCTATATTAGAGTTATTGGCAATTATTTGACTTTCGGTTATATTGGGGGTCTCAGATGTTTCTCTCGCTTTCAAATCCCCTGTAATCACTGCATTGGGACCTATTGCTTGAGAAGTTTGTTCTGCTATTTCTTTCTTTATAAAGGTAAGACCTCCCCTATCTTTCCCAGGTTCTCAGTATCTTATTCCCCACATTTTTCCTAATAACCAGGCGGGATCTGTAGGGTTAGATACATTAATATATATATATTGGCAATTTCCAAGTGATATAATCCCACCGCTCCAATCCTTTTTAGGAGGAACACATTTACAGGGTCCCCTTTCTACAGATAGAAACTTAACTTTTCCTCCCCCTGGGGCCCACCCTGACGCTATCGTTTCGCATCCCCAATAAGCACAGTAATACGAGCTAGGATGGTTACAGTACCCTTTTCCTGAGTTTGAACTAGGGCAACAGTAAAAATCTATGTAGTCTAAACATGGGTTTATGGGTACCAGTTGGCACAGTGTTGCCTTAAAGCTGGGGTTCCCCACTACAGTTTCTTGGGCTATAATTTGCTGATCTTCAAACCTTATTAAGCTCCATCTATATGGTCTATGTGCAGTTTCTCCATAACCTAACAACAATAATAACGTTAAAGAAGTGTACCAGTTTGGGTTGCATTGTTTTCGGCTTTCCCTTATTCCTTTTTTTATTTCTGTCAATTTTTGGGCTTGCTGCTTAACATTTTGGTAGCTCGGCCAGCACGTTGGTGTAATCCCACTCAGGTTTTTGTCTCTACTGCTTTTTATTCTTCTGCCTTGCCCGTCGACTCGGTTGCTTCGAGCCATGGGGTAAACCATCTTCTCGACAGCAAGAATAGTCTTCAAGAGACCCTGAGTGTTTTTACTTTTTACACCTCTGTTTATGTGCTTCCCAGTTATGGTTTTTGATTATCGGAGAGTGATATGGTACTCCCCTTATAGTGGCTCTGCAGCATGCGTACCTCAAGTTTTAGTATTTGGTCTGTGATCTTTCGTTCCTTATCATAAGGTCAATTACATTTTCCTCTAGGGGAAATACCTCCTGCACAATGCAACCGTCAATCTTTATGGCACAATATACATTTGAAACATACAAAGGATAACAATTACAATTTGTATTTATGCATTTGACCCTAAAGTCTTCGCAAAAGGGGGGATATGCACAGATAACAGGCTGATTGTTATTCTATACTTGCACGATACCATTTGATAAGTCCATCTACTGCCTTCGTAATTTAATTTTTAAGGGATCTTCTGTAGGTTCCGCGGTCCATGCACCAGTCTTGACCAGGCCTTTAACTCGGCTGGTGTGTGTCCATCCCCTTTCGGCGGTTCTGTAGTAAGTAAGAAAACATAAGGTCCCTCCCATCGAGGGGTTAGTGATGTTTCCTTCCATGTTTTTATAAGCACTTTATCTCCTGGCTCTAGATTATATATTTTCATATCTAAGGGCGGGTGTTGTGTTACTAGTCCTTTCTCCCAGAGATATTTTCTCTGTTTTAATAACTGTACTAAATAATTTTGCATCTTAGGATCACTTATTTTTGGGTGATCGTGAGGCATTTCTAAATCAAATGGCCCAAAATCTGTCTCTATTAATACTAACAAATGACGGTATCATCTGATTTTTGGTAGCTTTGTAAAATCAATTTTTATTTTTGAAAAGGGACGGTGTGCTAGCTCTCTACCACCAGGAATCCATGTTCTTAACTGCTGTTTATTCACTTTCTGACATATTAGACACCCTTCAACAACAGTTTTAGCTATTTTATATGTCCCTATACAAGCATATTTAGTATGCAAATTGATCAGCTAGTGCCTGTGTTCCCCTATGTGTAATACTGTGCAGCTTGTTCATTATATTGGCTGCAGTTACTTTTGGCATTATTTCTCTTCCATCTTTTAGTTTCCATTGCTCACCCCGTTGCTTTGCTCCCAATTTTATTAATTTTTCCTTTTCTGTGTTATTGCATACGTGCAGGCTTGCATATCCGTGGCTAGGACATCTTTTGTTTTTAGTTCTTCTAAGGCAGCTACGCTAACCACTATACCACCGATCATTCGGACCTTAATCTATTTAGAAGAATATGTGGGTTTGCCACCACAGGGAATTGGCTAACTGTCGTCTTATTTGTCTCTCTTAGATCGTGTACTAACCTCCATTTCCCATCTTTTCCTTACAGGTAAAATGGGGGTATTAAAGGAAGACATACATGATTTAAGTACCCCTTTTTTTTTTTTCTAATAATCTTTCTATTTCTGGTTTTAGTCCCCTTCGGCCTTCCTCAGATGTTGGATATTGCTTTACACGAATAGGTACATCTGGACTAGAGATTTCTACCTTAAAGGGTGCCACACTTCAGGATTGATTTTATCCTCATCCTCTACTCTGAGAGGGCATAGTTTTATTCGAATTTTTCCTCCTATTACTTCTAAATTAATGCCTAATTCAATTATTAAATCTCCCCAAAAGATTATTTTTGGCCTCAGGAACTAAAAGCAAATCTCCCACTCCCATCTTAATGTCTATTTCAATGATTATGTCTTTTATAACAGGGACCCGAAATAGCTCCCCTTTTTGCCCCGATTATAATTCAATTTCTTGTTGCTGGGGTCCCACTTTTAATTTTATCAAGGGCTCTGTTCCTTTTTGGGTCCCCAGCAAGAAGAGCTTCTGACACCCCTATTCTGCTTTGAGCATTCTCTCATCCACTTTCTTTTTCCTGCAATCTCGCTTTATACGTCCCTTCTTCCCACAATAGAAACATTCCACTGGTTCACCTCGTTTTACTATAACCCCATCACTAGGATCTCCTGGTTTTGGATTAAACTCTTTCCTCGGGGGTGCTCCCCATCTTGCAGGTTTCCACCCCTGCTGAGCTGTACCCTCTCTAACTGCCGCAACCATCATTCGTGCGGTTCTTCGCTCTCTCTTATCCTCCTTTCTAACGTATGCTTTCTGAGCTTCTCTCAGTAGCTCATCTAAACCCCAATTTTGCCAATCTTCCAATTTTTCTAGCTTCTTTCTAATATCTGTCCAAGACTTAGCTACAAATTGTGTTTTTAATAACGCTTCCCCCACGGGGGTACTAGGATCTACTCCTGAATACAATTGTGAGCTTTTCCTGAGCCTCTCTAACCACTCCGTGGGTGTTTCTTCTTTCTTTTGGTATTCGCTAAATACCAATATTTTGACCTCTTGGAACGGGCTCTAATACCTTGGATCACTATAGTTCGCAAATCCTCCATATGACCCCTATGTATTGGATCTTGATTGTTCCAATCAGGTCTTTGTAGCGGCCATTTGATATCGGCTGCAGGACCTTGCTGGTGCTGTGCGTCCCAAATTTGCATACCGGCCCTTCGAATCATCCCCCTCTCCTCTGCAGTAAATAGTATTCCTATTATCGACTGCAGTTCATCCCACGTATAGATATTGGGCCCCAAGAATTGGTCAACTCGCTCTGCTACCCCTAATGGGTCCTCTAACAAGCTTCCCATTTCTTTTTTAAAGTCCCTGACATCTCTGGAATTAAGGGGAACTGCCATGTATCCCATTCCAGCCTGTGGTCCTCCCATCGCGATTTCTCGCAGCGGGTAAAGCTGACTTTGTGATTGTTTTACTTTACTACGGGTGATTGGTCCTATGGGTTGATTATCTCCTAAACTTTCTGGGATCGGTGCTGAAGGGGGTATGTCGGGAACTGGTACGGGAGGTGGTGGTGGTGGCACATAAGGTGGAGGTGTTATTGGAATCTCCACTTGCCGCCTTTCTTTCTTTTTCTCTTCTTGGCAGTCACACACTTCACCCCCCTTTTCTTTTAACGGATATAAGTTAGTCCTAGTTTCTGATCTTATCCATAGTAGTGCATATTCGCTTTCTTCCTGACTGAATGGTTCTTTTGAATTAAATAAATGTTCAGGGCCTGACAAACCCAGTCTTCAAATGACCCAAAACCTGGCCAATAAAGATGATATCTGCGTATTCCCTTACCACCCCAAACTTCCATACAATAATATATCACTTTTGTTTTGTTCTTACCCTGCCTAGAAGGGTAATCTTCCCAATGCTTAATCATTAATCCTAATGGACTATCTGGGGGAATGGAGGGCAGCTTTCCCTGTGGCTCCCCCACCATGGAAACAGAAGGCCTGCTCTTCTTCTGTCCCATGGTCTGAGATACCCTCACACACACACACAAACGCTCCCCTCGTTCGTGACTCGCTCCCTCGCGGGCTACGAGAACTGCACTACTGGAGGGTCCGCACTCGCTTCGTCCGCAATTGGACGTCTCAGCCTCTGTATCTCAGGAATCCCAGCCCCAACCGACTGGATACCCGGCCTATACTCACGCTTCCTGTGTCTTCACTCGGGTCTTCGTGCACAAAGTTTACGGGACGTCCTTCATTAATGAGACTACTGCTCATTAATGAAATTACCAGTCTTTACTTTGCTTATTGCAAATTTGAAGTGTTCGTCGGTAAAGGATTCAGTGGAAGGCTCCTGCAAGGGCCGCTTAGAAAGAGAAGCGGGATGCTCCCCTCATAGGAGTTTCCACTAGAAATTCCTTTATCCGAGTCACGGCACCAAATTGTAATAAATTTCGACTCCAATTAACTTAAACAATTAAGGTTTTATTGCCAAATAGAAGCAGGCTGCAATAAGCAAAGACAGCGCTGGGCGGCCCCCCTTAATAGTGGCAGTGGCGCGCAACACGTGGCGGGTTCTTTCAGTTTTTATATCCTCCGGTCGTCCCTCCTGCGCATGTGTCTTCTGTTGCTAGGTGGTCGTGGTTGTGACTTAGCAATAACCTTGACACGCCTCTCCAGCCGAACAACCCACCACCCTTAGTTTTAAAACAACTTTCCATACTGCTCATTAAGCACAAACAAATAACAAAACATTCCAACAAAGAGACTTTAATGAACAAATTCCTTGTATTTTATCACAGTGTAGATGGGAAATGAGTCATTGAAGGACATTAAAGCACTGAAATGGGAAAGAAAACAAAACTACAAAACTATAGATATTTGATTTTTCTAGGTACAATGGTAACTGGCTTGATAAAACAGTTCTCCATTTTTGTAATGTTAATTGTAACTAAATCAAATGGTATTACTTTTTTTTTTTTTACTACAGCTGCTGTATAAATGTGTACAGCTACTGTTTTGGTAAACAAAGCCTAGTAGCTAGATGGCCGTAATATTTAAAAAGTTGAGTGATATGGTTTGGGAAGCATCCAACTGGAATATGCTGTGCTTTGCCTAGGTACCTTAGATTTAGTACACAGTGGAAGGATTTAAATGTGTTATCACTGCAGTGGTTTGAAAGAACAAATAGACTATTATGCAGTATACAAATAATGCTTATTAAACTTGCAGTTGATTCTTTCTCATAGATGATCCAAGTTACTGTCAGACAGTATTTACTTACACATAAACAGATGTGCTCCTGCTCTAAATCAAGATAACTATTCCAAACCCAGTTATGCATATTTTAAACAACTGTTAAATACTATGTGTCAAATAAGTTCTAGTTTCATGAAGGCTTAATTTTTCTAACAGGTCCCTTCTTCACTCGTACTCCATTCCATCCTCCTACTTGAAAGGTTCAACCATAGTACATTTGGCTAGCAGCTGTATGACAGGAGAACTGCTGTTGAAGGAAGAATAATAGTTTTCTTGCAGGGTATGGATGCCCGAAGTACTCTGCTGTTCTTGTAATATTTTTAATCTCTTGGGTAATTGTTTAACATGGTGCATAAAAATAGTCAGTTTAGCAGTTTTACCTAGTTTCTAAAACTTGGCTATAGACTAGGCTGGAAGATTCTTAGCATCAACTTAGCCACCATCAAATTTATTGGGAGATAATTAATAGAATCCAGCTCTTGGTGACACAGCTATGGGAAAATATGATCCTTGAGCTATTAAGTGGCAAAATAATCTTTTCTAAGACATGTAGTAAGTATCATCAATAAATGGTGGCAGACATCTCTCCTTATTAAAAATGGGGTAGGTCTTCCTGCAAGGGTGCCTGCCTCTTCCCCTCCCTCCCCTGCTTTTGATGTGGCAAAAGTCTGCATTGTGAAACAGCTGAAGCAAACAAGCCGGACACTCCCCCCTACCCCCCATCCTGTCTAGACTGCCTGTTTCTCATGCACTGCGCTTCCTCGGAGCAGACATTACTCACAGGTTGTATTCCTTGCTCCTCTGTGAGCAGTAGCATGGGCTCTGTTCCTTCCTCCATTTGCAGTTCACCTTCTGCTGGTGTTACACATCCTTCTCATCTGAGGGGGTCAGTTTACCCTGCAGGCTTTTTACATATAAACTTGTGCTTCTCAGACTGCTGTAAATAGGATGCAGTTTTTGGCAACTGCAGCCTGAGTTTGCTGTGGGGCTGGGAGAGGTTGGGTGTCGCACGTACGTTCTTTAGGTTAGCAGTCAGCCTTGCTGTGGCTTAGCCCACTCTTGCCATTGCACTTGTGCCTTCACTGCTTTTCTCAGTGTGACTCTGTGCAATACAGGATAAAAGGAGAAACTGATCCCCCCCACGCCAATGCATATTATTTTTGTGAATTATGAATTTAAATAATACTGTAGTACTGCAAACATTAGCAAACTACTTCTGGTGTGTTGGAAGCTTTTTCTCAGGCCTTTGAAGAGGTGGTCAGTGGTGTGCAGCATCCAAATATAGGAGTGAGTGTCTTTCTTACAGCAGGGCCTTTGGAGTCCTGGGGAAAACAAAGCGAAACAAACTTCATTAGATCCTTGGAGGGACAGGTACTTACTGAGATTACAGTAGTTTTCTGTCTCCTCATTACCCTTAAAGAACACTAAGAAGGGAAGTTTCTTTACTTTCAAGAAAAGTGTTCTCTTATTGGAGAACTCCAGGCCAGGACATTTGAATCTAAACGAATGTTGGTCTCTTGCTATTAAGGCATTTTTTTTTTTCTTGCATAACAGGTAATTAAGCAAGGAAAAAAAGGGTTAAGTAGTTTGTTTTCAGTAAGTTTTACTCCTGATTTCAATATTAACTTTGAAAGAATACCTCCAAATAGTATTCATTTTGGGTTGATTGGATTGTGGAAAATCTTTAAGGTCATTATTTCTTCCTTTACTGAATGACCATTTCATTTTAGGAATAGATCCTACAAATGTCCTCAGAAATCTTTTGACTATAAAAATGAGTTCCTGTAAAAATTCCCCATCCAAATGTGGTAAACAGTAAGGTTGCAGGGACAGCTAGATTAAAAACAAAATTCCTGAAACACACCTGAAATAGAATTCTTGTGACTTTTCCAGTGTTCACTTATTTGGAAGACAAACTGGACGAGAGAATACAAAGGTTGCTTCCCTTAATATCCCAGACAACCCAGACAATTTATTTTCTCTGTTTAGCTTTTTCCAGAAATGAAGTATTACCCTGCTTGAAAATGTGGTTTCTTCAGCTGTCTTTTGTTTTTCATGGTCTAGAAGGTTTGGAATTTGTATTGCCCTCTCATGCAAAAAGCAAACATCACCTTTCAAAACAAAATGTGTGGACTGTGACATGCTTACCCTTAAAAAGAAAATGAGCTTTTTTTTCTGGCCAGTTTATCTCTGGCAAGAATATTTTAAAAGCATGTTAAATTTGCAAACCCAAAATATAACAGTTCTATATTTTACTCCCCAATTTTATGTAGATGAGTAAAAAAAGAAATACATATTAACCTTTTTTAGAAAAATTGTTGTTCTACTTCAGAATTTTGGTATTCAGATTGTTTATTTCCAAGTGTACTACAAGAGGGTTGTGTTTGTTAAATATGTTTATGGTGGAAGAAATAGTGAGCGTTTTCAGTGTTGTGGTTTTTGGTGCGTGTGTGTTTTGTGTTGTTTTTTTTTCCTTTCTTCTGAATCTGGCATGGTTCATTTGAGAAATGACTCTGCTTGCCCTCCTATGCTTTATAGATTTAATAGTTGTGACTGTCATTCCTGAGAGGGTCACCATTGCCTCATCATCTTGAGAGACACTGATGTGGTGTTTGAAGGGCTTACTGCTTTAAAAAGATAAACTTTGTATATTCCCATAATAGCACAGGAAAAAAAAATATTCTTCTTGTTGCTTTGTAGAATGTCTAAAGCAGATCCAAAACAGAGAAGATAAACTGACAATTTTCTTGTTGTTTTGGTTGTATACAAACTCTGTGTGCATGCGACAGGGGGAGACATTGGTCTTTCCTTTTGCCATTCTTCCTTGGTGCAGTCTTCTCAGGATCTGCGGTCCATACTCTGATCAGTGATGCATAGCAGGCAGCAGCCTACTTCAGCCCTCTGATTTCTCTAAGCTGTCAGACAGTGCAGTGATGCTCTGCTTTACAGAATTCACAGGGTGGTGTTTGGGTTGAGCATCAGAGCAGCCTACGCCTATGTGTTGGGTGAGCAGAAAGGCCCAGTCCACTGGAGATCTTTGGTCCTCAGGAATGAGGCTTGTGTACTGTGTAGAAAGGAAGGAGGGATAGGAAAGCCTTGGGCATCCTTTCATGTTGAAACAATGGGTTATTTGACGATCACATGATCACAGCAGATAAGAGACTGGATTGAGGCTCCGTTTGGCCAACAAAGATTGTCTCTGCTGTTTCTTTCTCATCTGTAGATCTTTTTGTAGCTTGCAACAAGGAGAATGGACCAGTTGGGGTTGTGTTCCTAACAACCTAAAGCAGCCTGAGGGGGTACTTCAGTGTTGCCATAGCCCCAAATCTTCCTAATGTCAAAATGATCTGAAAACTAACTCTAGAGCAAATGTCTTCCTGCATAATCCTGAGTGTCTAGTTGAGGTAAAGCTTTTAGCGAAGTATATTGGAATCTCCTTTGCTTTGCATTACATGCACCCTCCAACAGAGAACAGATTATCACTTGCTCCAAAGCAGGTTTAAAGTAGTGTTTCCCAGAGAGTATCACTTCAGTAATGCAGAATACATTCCTTAGCTTTACTTGGGCTGCTTTGGACGTACATAATTCGAGTTGAAATCTGAGCTGGGAACCACACGTGCTGGTGCTCACTGCCTTCCAGGGTAGATGACCAATCATTTTGTCACCTGGAATGACCATGTTGATAATCACTTTTCCCTGAGTTAGATGTAGGGAGGATTGGTGGCACTGTCTTAAGAAGACATTTGACATAGGAGAATATCGAAGTCTTCCCTGAAGGACATGAATCATCTTAGGTGTGTTGGTTCAATACTTGATTCCAAAAGCCATCTTTCTCTAGTTGAAAGCTTTGATTTCTTTCCTCTAAGATCGTTTGCTATTGTGAACAAAATGATTAATAATTTTATGTAATGAAACTAAATATTATGGCTTCTAGTGTCCTGTAGCAGAAAGAATAAAATCTGTTGCAAAGACCACTGCTCTAATACAAATATTCACATTTCCAGGGGCAAGAGTAGGCTGGAATATTTTTCCCACCAGCTATTGAGGTGCTATTCCCTTTCCACTTCCCTTCTTACCAAAACAATGTATAACTATAGACTGGGGAGTGAGACTCAGGAAATAAACTAAGTTATATTAATAGTGGCAGACCAGGAGCTTGTCACGTTTGGTTATCATACCTTGAGTCCTGGGGATTTTTGGTCTAGAATAATCTGTGAGCTGTTCATTTGGGGCTCTATTACAACGAACACCAGGGAGAAGGCCTAATAAAAAGTACAATGTTTTTCAAAGGGAGTAATGCTACTTACGAGCACGTAATATCTGAACAAACAGGCAATGAACAACGTATAATTCTGCACATTATGCAATGGCATTAAATATACGTATTAGTAAGGTAGCAGATGCTGTAGTTCTGAAATTGCCATGTAAAGTAGCAGCCTTTAGCAGCAGGGTGCTGCTCTATGTGAGACTCCTTCACATGTAATGAATAGCTAATTCTAGCTCTATAGTCCACAAGAGACTGGAGGGCATCAGGGAGGGGTAGAGTGTTCCAGCAACCAAAACCAGCAGGATGTGCTGAGATACGCTGTTAATGGAGCAGCATTTCTGAGCTCTTGGGAGTGATTTGGTAAAGAGGGATGCTCATCTGTTACTTCGTATTCAGACTAAGGAGTTAGTGCTACAAACAAGCCAGCAGGCATGTGAAGTGCACGTTGCAGGGATGAGATGGTAATAGGTTTTGGTGCCTCTTCTGAGGTGGTAGGTGTCTCTTTCACTTTTTTTGGGGAGGTACAACCAACAGATGAAATAAGAAGCAAAAGCATACATGAGAACTGGCACTGAAAGGGTGAACAATGTTTTTACTCATCCATCTTTCAGAACATGTGAGGACGCTGCTTGATCCAATTAATGTATGTCACAGACTGAAAGATTCAGCTAGCAACTGAATCTGGCACTTGCTCCTCTCATGGGCATTGTCTTGTAAGAGGTGAGAGTTAGGAGTTTTCTTGTTGAGAAACTTTTGTTTGCCGAGTAAGCAGGGTCTGATGAGCTTTGGGTATTCCGGGTTTGTTACTGATATTATTCTGTGTTTTGAAAGTATTTTGAAAATAGTTGTCTGTTCAAATACTTACATAGAACAGTGGCCCCATTTAACCTTAAAACATCATCATTGCTTGTTAGGACCAAGCTAGGTCTGTGAATCTGAACTTCTGAGACTTTCTTGGAGAATTTGAAGAAGGGCAGGAGGTATCATGTTGGCATCTGTCACACTCTTATCCAGAGATTCAGACTGCAGAGACGAAGAGCAGATTTCTAAGGAAACAGCTGATAATGTTTGCAGCTCCAGTATCTGTCTGACTCCTATCAGAGGAGGAAGCCTCCTGTTTGACTAAATAGCAAAAAACAGATGTAGGGAATAGTAATCCTTGCTACATAGCCTAGTTCACCTTGGTATCATGAATGATCTGTTTAAACCCTTTCTCAATAAATAAAAAAAAACCTAAATCATAGTCAGCCTTCTGGAAGCATGATTCTAGTTAAACAGTTCTTTCCCTTCCCATTTGACTGAAGAGAGTATGGATGGATTTTTTGAGGGAGTCATTTTGATTTTAAAAAGTGGATGATTCTGGCCTAGTACCTAGCTGCTTCCTTCAAGTTAGTCTGCTGAGACAGAGCGGGGGAGATTTGTGGAAGGGGACGGGGATGTTGTTGCAGGCATGTTGGGTTTAAACTGAGCTAGCAATACAACCACCTTGGCCTTGGCTCCCAGACAACCACAATTTTAAACATTAACTCTGTCCCAGGGTGTTGTCGTCTTGTTCTCAGACGAAATACGAACAATGACTGTGCTAGCTACAAAAAAGACAGATTTCTAACTGCATGAAGGAAAATTAACTCATTTTCAGTCAAACCAGCACAAGGGGAAAAGACTGAGAGAATTTTTTTCTAGATACTTTGAGATTCTCTTGAACTGTTTAAAGTATAAAGAAAAAATCAATGGCCTTCTATGCAAGGGGCCTGACTTTGAAGTATTTTATTTTGATGAGATCTAGGATATTGACGGTGTTGAAAGGCCCAGTTTTCAGTTTATGGATTTTCATCATTGTAACAGAGGCTAGATACAAAACAGAACTCTGTTCTGTTTCTGTCTTTTATATTGTGATCTAGAGAACTACTTCAAATACTAGCAATATCTTGATCTGAGTGTCATTGGCAATACTGAAAACTAGTTCACATGTAATCTTGTCTCTGTCTTGCTATGTAAGTGCACTGTGATGACACAACCTTAGTCAAGTGACAATGGTATGATGTAATAATCCAGCATGTCACTGAATTTAAGCCAGAAAACAATTTTTAACCATTGGTAATAATGTCGACAACCCTGATATTAAGAGGCATGATTCCTGTTCAGCTTTTCTTCCAGCAAAGGGCATTCTTCATCTTTACCTCCATTTGCTTCAGAGTTCGTATAAACATGTGCTTTTTCTTCAAGAACTTGTAATGGTCTCCTTTTTTTTTCCCTCACATTTATGTAGGTTGCACTAAAAGTTAGGAGCGTAGGCAGAGAACCTTCTTATCACAAAAAGAAGACCAATAAGTGTGAGATCTACATTAAAAAGGAGATTTAGTACTACTACAAGACCAATGGCTAGTTTTCAGATACGAAGCATTGACAAACAACCTTAAGTCATAAAATTAGACAGCAATATGCTTAGTCTTGTGGGTTGGGTTTCATGTTCGTCAGCAAGCCTAACCCTCGACTATTTTAGTAAGCAACAAAAGCTAACAAAACGAGGCATTAACCACACTTCCACAAGCTTATCACAAACGCTAATAGTTGTAGTGTAGATAGGTTGTCAGAAGCTGAAGCCCAAAAATAAATGGCAAGAGAATGCAGGGATCTAGAAGGGAGAAAGTTACTTTATAATTTCTTGAAAGCACTTGTTGCTTGGCTCACTGGTAGACAGAGACTTGCCATCCTTGAGGTTTTTGTCTCTGTCTCCTTGTTTTATATTTCCCCACAGTCCACTGTAAAAGTGAAATAAATGATGGTGGTTTTGCAATTGTTTCCTTCTGTCAAAGGATAGTGGTAAGGTGTTCCTTGGCTTGTCAGTGAAAGCTAGAAATGTTATATGTTAACAGAAGTGCTTTTTGTTGGGGTCTTCATAACAGCTTATGTACCATAAAATCTGGTCTGGAGGCCAAACCACAGCATGCTGAATTCTGCTAACTTGCTTAATAAATCTAAATGACAAATTAGCTTGTGTTTAGTTGTATAACTTGTCCTCCTTCCTTAGATTATTTGTTTTCTTTAATTTACCCTGGAAGTTTTGCTTCCTTAGTTGTTCAGGTTTTTTTCTCTTCCTTCCCCTGCCTTTCCAAAGTTTTCACTATTTCTGTCTGTGGTGTTTTCTGGAAAGTTTTGATTTTTGTGGGTATGAGGCATGAATTTCAAAAAAGAAAAATATCATTTTTGCATTTTATTGTTCAACTCTGTGCATGTTAATAAAGGCTTAGATATCATGTTATACTAAAGTACTATCTAGAATCAAGGAGAATTAGCGTATGGTTTTAGAGGAAGGGGTGGGCTCCTAAATTACCTCTTTAAGAAGACTGGAAATTAATCTTAACTGCATTTGTTTGAGGAGCAGCTGAGTGCTCTGAATGTGCTAGCATTGGCTTAGGTAGTAGAAGAACATACACCAGGTTTCCCCACATGTATCAACTTACTCTTACTTATTCCAAGTGCTTGCTGTACACACAGCTACCACAAATCAGAGATGCCAACGAAGTAGGGCGTGTGAACATGTGTATTTTTATTTGAACTAACAGATGTTTATATTTTATAAATATAAAAAGATATGTGAGCAGCTTATACTCCAAATTGTGCCTTTGGAACTGCTTCTCTTACACAAAGCCTATTCATTCTGCATCCCATGTCTGGAAAGACATGGTGCCTGTCTATATGGTGGAGTAATAGTATGGCAACTCTTACCAGCCAGGTTTGATGAGGTACACTAGCCACTACCTCTGTATATTGATTTGATTTAATTGACTAATAATTGGAAAAGCAAGAAGTGAATTAGGATCTAGCCTAGAAACAGTATGGAAAAACTGAACCACAAGAACCTCATTTCATACAGTATGTCTGCTCATTGTGTGGGTTTAGGCTGCGTGCCAGTGTTATCAAGGATATTCCGATGTATAATATAAGTGACCTTTGCATGACCCTTTTTTTAAATGCTTATATTGTTATTACATTGTATTATTGTATTGTTCCTTGGGATTCCAGTCTGCATGTGGGGCTCCATTGCAGTTCGCCCTGAACAGCTGGAAAAAAGGTACTTCTACTGATGTTGGCTTCAGTGATGCAAGGGTGACTCACTTGTGATCTTGGTGGTTTTTCAGACTTTCATCCTGGAACTCTTTCAACATTATGGTTTCAGTGGCTTTTTCTTTGCTGCTTTGTCAGGAAATACTACATCGTACTTAATTATTTTTGCTGGAATCCCTTATAGTGCTATGGTGATCAGAAGAAGCGGCTGAAAACATTCATCCTGTAAAATCTACAGTCCAAAATGAACTGAGCCCCTCCCTATGTCCTACGTAGTAACTGTTGTTTCTACACTTAAAAATCTTCTCTTTTCAGTTCCACTTTGATTATGAATAGAACAGGAATTCAGTGAACGTCATGACTCTTGCAGTAATACACAAGTATTTATTAAAAAATTAAAGCAATAACACATTTTTGTAAATGCCAAGAATTAGGTCTTTTTGAATATTTAGTATACAAGTGGAAGAACAGAATCATGGCCATAATGAAAGGGTCTCCGTTACTTTCTCAGAGTTTTAATGCCATTATTCATTTGGCATACGTGCATCATTGATATCTTCTTTTTTTTCTTCCCTTTTTAAACAAATAAAATGTTTTATTCCACAACTAGTAATGGAAATGGGAGTGGCAATTTCCTCTTCTAGGCCAAGTATACCATTTCCTGATGGAAAGGCAGTTTAATTTCAAAATTATATTATCTTAAACTTAACCAGTTTGAGTGCAGTCTTAAATTACTCAATCAGTTAAATGTTTTGTGTTGTTGGAATGACCTGAATACCTCTTACTGCAGGATGACTGTGTTTCAGACACCTGTGATGGGTTTTCCCAAACTCTAAGTATGGCTGTGGTAATCCAGACATTCTTTTCAGGAAGGAGTAAATTTCTAATATTTTGAAAATATTTTCCCAAGTTTATATCAGTGATTGTTGTCTTCTTTTCTGGGATTTTATCCACTTCCCATTAAAAATACAGTGAGAGTTTGTTCAACCACTTATCAAGAGGACGAGAAAGCAGTTTATCCTGATGATAAAACGATGTTATAAGTCAAGCAGGATATAGTTTTTAAAGGTTTTTGCTTCTTGCTTTCACCCATCTTCTGATGAAGCTCTGTGCTGTTCTGTGGCCTATGTTATAACAGTTTAATTCAGTTTGTCCTCAAAAAGCCACATAGACAACCACTGTTAATCACACTTTATTTGTAAAAGCAGAGCAATGTTGGAGCCTTACAGAGGCACTGTACCAATTAAGCTGAAGTTGAACCCTAACTTGAAATGATAAAGTGAAGCTGATACAGCCTGTGTGACATAAGCAAAAGGCATGTGGTAGCAGCAATAAAGAGTGTGAAAAGAGCAGACATGTGGTTGGGCTTGTGGAGGGAAACTTTGAAAAACAAACAAACAAAAAAACCAACCCCAAAATAAATGGTTTGATTGGGTTCTTCCTCCCTTTCTCTCTCTTAAAAATGATCAGGTCTTGCTGGAGGTTTTCTTCAGTCTCAGATGATTTAATTTCTGTTCTGTCCTTTTCATGGAGGCAGATGATTCTTAGTTGAAGGTAAACCTTTAACTCTAGGCATATAATATGGAAAATTTTAGCAATAAGAATGTAAATAGTAACTCTAAAAATGACCATATTATAGCTGTTTGACAGGCAAGGCATCTGTTTCTTAAAACAACTGATGGTCTCTAAATATTTACTTTCATAAATGTAAGAGCAGCCTATTTCTTGTTGTATTGCCTTAATGTTATTGTAATGAAAGCAAGAGGTTTAACTTTGAGTCTGCTTGGTTTTGTTGCTCTTCTTCCCTTGCAGTCACTTTCGCATTTGTGAAATTTACTTCTGCTGTAGCAAGTATGCGTAATTTCTCCGTGCAAATGTTATGATGCAAAAACTAAGTAGCAGTAAAAGCTGAAAAGGCATCATCTTGTGAAATAGATACTCTGGGCTATGTGATGAATCTCTGCTGCCTGCTTCTTCCAGGAGCAATGCCAGCTTCTGCTCACCATAGACAAGCAAATTCCTCCTCAAAAGCTACCAACAGATGTCATTGCACTGATCCTCTGAAGACAGGTTGTAATTAGTCCTTGCTCTTGGTCACCATCAGCATATTCCCAGAATGCAAATCATTGCAGACTGCCCATCCTGCTGTCTCAGTCCATTCCCTTTGCAAAAAACAAGGACCTGTGAAGTTCACTAGCACAGTGAAGGTTTGTTTACCAAAATTTAAATGTAGATTAGTAATCTCTCATGTTTCCAGCCTTTGTTATGCGTGAATGTAAACTTGAGCCTCATGCTGGCCTACATTTATATTCCATTACAGTTCATGTATAGACATTTTAGCGTACGTTAACTGGATGGTCTGGGCAGTGTGGTTAGTTAAAAGCTCAATTATTTTGGAGTAGCTCCACTTCTAGCTGCTCTCTTGGGTATTAATTACCCTTCCCCTCCTTCCCCTTACCCTTTGTTTTGAATTTACTTCCAGTTACTCTGCAGCACCAGGGTAGTTTTAACGACTCCTAATTCAGACTTTTGCTGCAGTGAGCTGCTGTATAATGGCTACAGCTAGTTTCACAGAATCACAGAATGTTATGGATCGGAAGGGACCTCAAAAGATCGTCTAGTCCAGTCCCCCCACTGCAGCAGGAACACCTAGATGAGTTTACACAGGAATGTGTCCACGTGGGTTTTGAATGTCTCCAGAGAAGGAGACTCCACAACCTCCCTAAGCAGCCTGTTCCAGTGCTCTGTTACCCTCACTGAGAAGAAGTTTCTGCTCATATTTAAGTGGAACCTCCTGTGTTCCAGTTTGAACTCATTGCCTCTTGTCTTATCATTAGTTGTCACTGAGAAGAGCCTGGCTCCATCCTCGTGACACTCACCCTTTACATCTTTATAAACATTCATGAGGTCACCCCTCAGTCTCCTCTTCTCCAAACTAAAGAGACCCAGGTCCCTTAGCCTTTCCTCATAAGGGAGATGCTCCACTCCCTTCATCATCTTCATTGCCCTGCGCTGGACTCTCTCCAGCAGTTCCCTGTCCTTCTTCAACTGAGGGGCCCAGAACTGGACACAATATTCCAGATGAGGTCTCACCAGGGCAGAGTAGAGGGGAAGGAGAACCTCTCTCGACCTGCTAACCACCCCCCTTCTAATACAGCCCAGGATGCCATTGGCCTTCTTGGCCACAAGGGCACAGTGCTGGCTCATGGTCATCCTGCTGTCCACCAGGACCCCCAGCTCCCTTTCCCTCAGCTCAGATAGCCTATTAAGTCTACCTCAAAAATTTGAGGCTTACTCTATTCCATGTGTCATAAATCATAAAACGTTAATTTACCTACATTCTGCAAAACTTACCATTTCTTCAGTGGTCTTGATTTTTTTTTCATAACTGTCACATGATCTCCGTGGGGTATATTATTAGAAAAGTTGTCACATATACAAATAAATCCCCTGTCTGCTGGTGTCTCAAAGCAAGCTGTACTTTTCTACGTGTCAGCTTCAGGGTTTCCAGGCTCACACTGAGATTTTTTTTTTTATTTTGTTTAGTGCTGCTCTTATGATATGTTGTACTGAGGAGCTGTTAAACTCTTAGCATAGAGGAGCAAAGTATGTTGTACACTGATGCTCTTTTTTAAAAACCAAACAAAACCACCGCCAACAACAAAAAGCAGCTCAGCAGCAACAAAAAGGCTTGGGTTGTATACCTGATGGATAGTAGCCTGCAGCCATGGATTGCTAGCCTTCTTGCCCTGACAGGAGTCAGTTAGTGTTCACACTGCTAGTGAATGTTAAGCCTTTAATTGAAGAGACTTCTCCCTCTCTTTTGTGAGCCATAAGCATCACTTGCCATAGCATCCTAGATTACAATTCAAGCACCACTGTGCTAGAGGTAGAATTCTATGTTACTGCTGTCTAGAAGGCATATTTTTAACGTATCCCTTGTTTACACCAAGATGTTGCTGCTTTTGCTTTGCTCACAAAGCTCATGCTACAAACACCCAAAATGGGGCTGATTATATCCATATTGAGTTGGAATGCAGACAACTTCCAGGTTTTGCAGAGATGTGATCCAAGGCTATGAGCAGTGCTGATGAGAACATCATTCTGCAGTTTGTATGGGGTTTTCGTGAAGTAATTTGCAAGTTGTTTAACCACAGGGGCAGCAGCGAAACCTTGAGGGACCTTGAGGCCATGCTCATGGGGTGCATGTTTGTTCAATGCCTCCACCTCCAGACAGCATGAGCTGCTGCAGTCTGCATCTGTCTTAAAACAGTCCAGATCTTACATGGCGGTTGGGCAGGGGAAGGCATTTTGCTGTGTTATTTGCTGTTTGAACAGCCTTTCCATCTCTTTAGGGAAGATGGATGTTTAGACTCTTTAGTCTGGATGGATGTATCCCATCTACAGTTATCCATGACCCTGCTTGGACCACAGCGATAAGTCGCTGCTTTTTCTGATCAGTTTGGCTTGAAGGGACAGTGGAAGCCTTTGTCTAATGAATGTATTAATAATAGTTGAACCATTCTCAGACTTGAAGGTTTGGGCTGCTAAAGGAAGTTCTGGATTTTTTTAAAATGCAACTGTTGAATTCACAGTGTTGGGACAAATCTTGCTGTTGAAGTCACTAGTGCTTGGCACTGTTACAGTGTGCATGTTCTTGGATGTCTGCTTGCAGTAGTGAACTTTGGAGTTGTCACTGGAGTGTGTGCATGGAGTTATTTAATGCTACTTCCACTCTCTCTCTTGCTTGCAAAACTCCTGAAATATCAAATCTTGAGTATTGCCTTTATGAAAGGGAGTGATGGAACCTGGGTGGTTGGTTGTGGCAGTTCCTCTGTTACTGTTTGGGTGCGGTGGTCATACCAATTTTCTTCTAGGTGGCAGTGCTCTCAAAGCACAGGCTTATCTCTAACCTGTGCATTCATCACATACAGTAAATATCTTATGTGCTGCTTGTGTTAGTTAATCTTTTTTTTCCCTACTCCTCATTACCTTTGTACCAGCATGTTTAACATACTTGGTGAGTATTTTCCATTTTAAATCAATGTTTTCTCTGGTTTATAAGTTGGCTGTTAACATTAGCTTCAGGCTGAGTGGTGGCACGCAAAGTTTTGACTTAATAATAATTTCGAAGTGTGTTGTTGGTCTGTTTTTAGAGTGTTCCAAAGTTCAGACAAAATTGGAGGTAGGATACCACTTTGTTATCTTAAAGGAAAACCACTTCTTAAAAGGCAAAATTTGCATGAGGTAAACATGGTTTAGACACTTTTTTGTGTTGGGAAAAAATGCAACCACTGATCTAAGTTATGAAAAAACAGCTAATGGGCATATTTGGAAACTACTTTCCATAAGCAGTTCTAGTTGTCATTTAGTAGGCAAGATGAAACAGAAGTGTTTTTCACTTTAGTTAGTGATCATGTGTTTGCCAGGTAATATAGTAGTCTGAATAAATCTTAGCTGGTAGGTGTGCAAGTTAATCTAAATGACAGTTAAAGATAGAGGTTATGATTCTGGTTACCAAAGTAAAGTTATGGAGGGGGAGGTTACCCACATAGGTCTTGCATGCTGAAGACTCCTCAACTCCCAGAACAAGCTCTTCCATTATTTTCCTCTATAAGTAACCTCACCTGCTGGTTTCCTTTGAATGTAAAACAGCTCATGTGTTTCTTGTAAACTACTTGGAAAAAGGGATAGTGGATCAATATTAAGGAACACATCCATTCTCCAAATAAAATTGGTAGCGTATTTCCTAATTTTAGGATAATTTGTGCATAGTGGATGAGCCAGGCATGGTATTCTTAAAAGGTATGTGGCAGAAAGCTATTCAAAGCTTTAGGGTATTTCTGTAATCCAGTTATGACACTTTTATATTTTTTGTAAAGGATGAACAATACCCAGTGGTGATACACGGTTGCATTTCAATCAAAGCTTTCAATTGCAAGTGTGCACATAAAGTGGGGTCTTTTTGTAACCATTGAAACTCTTGACAGCAGAGATATATTTTTAATATATGCAATGCAGGTTTACATTTAACACATTTTGTTAAAGTGCTGTTATTGTATGTTCATAAGAACAGCTTGCTATTTTTAACCTGGTGATGTGTTTGTTTTGATGTCATATTATTGGTATTTTTAAATAGGCAGTGAAGAAGTTTATTAAGAGATTTTTTTTTTCAGATCTAGTTCACTCAATAACAGTTTGTATTGTTGACTGAATCACATCGTTGTAGCTCCTCTTAAATGAGAAGTTTATATTTAATTTCTTTTATTTTTTCCAGGAGCATCTTAGAATTTGGAGTTATAAATTACTAAGAGAAAAGAAACAAACAGTCTAAAATTTTGGGTTGAATTACTGGTTATAGTCAACTTAAAAATTTTGTTGTACTCTTGTCTTATTTCCTCGAACCACAACACTATATAATTTCAGGGTAATTCCTGCCCCCCAGCATTTTACATGGCTTGTTGTTCTGATGATTTTTGTTCATTTTGGTCTGTATATTTTTAAAACTAATCTTTGGACTTGGGCATATGAAGGAAGATGCTTTGTAACAGCGTGTGACGGTAGAAATGAATTAATCTTGTGAGATGTCATTTAGGATGCTTCCGAAGTGCAGTAACTTTGCTGCTTATCCCATTGGATTAGTGGAACTCACTATTTCAAAATTTGTTTTTGACTTAAGTAACTAAAAGCCAAGCTGCTGCTGCTGCTTCTCAGCATGCCACCATCATTTCTCTTTAGTGCCTTGCAGTTTGAAGTTTCTTTTGTTTTATTCTAAAGTATTTATTTTTAATGACAAGTGTATATACTTGTGCTGGCAAATACTACTTTGTAGTAATGCGAATTTTCATTTATCAGGCAGTTTTACAGTCCCAGAATGTTTTCAGTTAATGGATTGGATGCTGTCAAACAGATTTTGGCAAAAATTACTTAGTAAAATTCACTGACTACTTAATGCTTTCCTCCTGATGGCACTTTGGCACAGTCTCCTTCCAAAAGTATGGCAGCTGAAAACATGGTGTGGTGGTTTTTTTTGGCTGTTAAATAATTTTTGCGGTGTGTTTGAGGTGAGTGTTAAACAGAAGCAAAATCACTTGGTAGAGTTTCATTTGATCCATTGCTTTAGTGCTCCAACTGCTTTTCTAAACACATTTTTTCAGAATGCAAAGCCTCTGCACATTGAAAATGTCAGCAGAGCTTGAATTACTGATCACGTGCTGGTTTGAAAACAGTAAAACATTTCGAACTGCAGCAGCTGAAGGGAAAAGGTGAAACATGCCTGCTCTATAAATAGCTTCTGTAGTGAACACAGGCTTTTCTGCCTGCAACTCTTTTGTTGTCTTTACATAATAACAAACAATTTTTTTTAGTTTAAAAGTGGAACATTAGTGTTCTTGAGGTTTTTTTCAATGGATAAATATTTCCAGAAAAAGTTTCTAACTTTGACTAAAAGAGGCATTTTCCCTTTGAAGGGAACTACCTGTTTGGAGTGAGGGCATGCAACTTTTAGCTTAAGAGACTTTTTCTGATCTTTTGGATCTGTTAGTGAAATGTCATTATTCTCAAGTCCTTGCATGGTGATTGCCGCCTTCTAGGAGTGTTTACCGTCTCCTCGGAAAGGTACAAATTACTGCCAGTGAAAGCTTTCTAGCTAAGCACAGTGCATGAATTTCTTTACCTGCTAGTAACATTTTGTACTTTATTTGGAGAGCGTTATATGGTTAGGTCAAAAAAGACTGAGGCTGTGTCTGTAGGAGGGGAACAGCCCTTGCTGTTGAGTATTCTACACTGTTGCGGGCAGTGGAGAACATGGCATTTGATGTCTGGTAGGTTAAATTATGAGCTGAAATCTTCTGAATTGTTTTCACTGGTGTGTTGAAACCTTTTTAAGGGTCATATTTACTAACAAAAGTTCCACTCTTTAAAAACACAGAAAAAGAGGAGGAAAAGAGTGTTTCATAATTACCAGGCATAGTACATCATTGTGGCATAGTTAATACAGAGCTTACACATTTTAGCCTGCAAAGGCAGCTGATGTTGTTTAAACTCTCTGTAATTTAAGAAGGGTAGGTTAGGTATCTAGACTGTATTAGTGCTGAAATTGTTCAGTCCAGTATCCATGTTTATAAACAGTAATGATTGTAAAATGAATTCTCAAAAATTCTCAGTGTAGAAAGAGGGGGAGCCATGAGCTGTGTTTATATCTGAACTGTGTAGGAACTTAAAGGCAGGCCCGCTCTTAATTCTTAATATTTCTGGAGACATTCATCTTTCCAGGAAGAATTTAACTTTCTGAATGCCTGAATTATATACTGACAAATGTGGTAATATTGTTGCAGTAGCTTGTTGGGCTTTTTTTAAAAAAAAAAAAAAAAAAATCCTTCATTGGGCCTTTTTCTATTTGAATTAATAAGAGTTCAGGTGCTTACTGAAAGTAGGAAGGGGTGAGATCAGGTGCTTTCAGTGTTCAAGTGTTAGGCTTTTCCTCAGCTCATACGTATGCTTCATAGGAAAGTGATATTAAAAAGAAAAATCTCACATGTGGTTTCTTTGGGACCACCAATCCAGCTTTCACTTACTGGGAGTTAGCCAGCTCAATTTATTTCAGGTTAAGTTTTAACAAAACCTCTCTTTTTGAGAGAAGGCACTTGCAGGAGCATGACAAGACTACTTGAAAGCTAAAGGGAAAGGCAGAGGGAGGAGCTCAAGATGTGATGAGCAATTCCCCTCCTCTTCTCTGCAAGTGTTGAGTGGAGACAAAACCAAGAATGCCACATGCTCCTGGGCTTTTCGTCCACACCCCTTCCTCTCTGTGCACTTTGCAGCTTACTGACTCTTCAGCTCCGGCTCTTAGCTACTTGAACTGGTAGACATCCTCTTGCAAAGTTGAGGTTAGTGTGTGCATATGACCTTCAAGTCAGAATATCAGAGTACTGCAGTTGAATGCAACCAGAAGAGTGATGCTGACTGTACAACCTGCCATGAAATGCACAGCGTATACAAATGGAAAAAATGACAGATTTTTCCTCTTTGTTTCCTGTAACTCAAAGAGCTTTTTTAAAACAATGAGAGATAATATTTCGAACTAGAGCTATGTATATATTTCTTTTTTCCACCTAACTTCTATGTTGTACTGCTTCCAACAATAAACTTTTCTGGAATTTCATGAACGCTAAATCAGTTTTGAACTTTGGGAGAGTGTGGGTTTTTATTATTTCCATTATAAATAGTTAATGTATAACATCTTACTTAGTGTCTATCCCAGATTTTATATGCACTGTTGATTCAAGTTTAATACTGGTACAGCATATGAAATTTACTTGTATTCCCCTGTATCTGTGCTTCTGACCTAATGCTTGAGCTAAAATCAATGTCAAGCTTAAGTAAAATCCAAAAGAAACACCCAAATTATTCTGTTCAGTGATGCTGAGAACCAAAACTGGGCCTTCATGTTGGGTTTAGGTATGATCTTCAGAGTTATAGACCTTGGTTCAACAGGGTGCTGTGTCAACTACTGGCATCTTTGCTGAAGTGAACCTCTTTCTTGTGGTATACAAGAAAATCTTGCTCTTTTGCCTTGTACTTTATCACACCAAATGGAAAACAGGACCATAATGCAGACTTCTGAAACAGTGCACACATGTCTCATTCAGTATGACAAATTTGATATCCTGTGTATAGGTAGCTTCAGCAGTTTGTCTCCAAAGAGCTACAGAAACATAGCCATGCTACTGGATTGCTTGGGTGAAGGTGGGCTTTAACACGAGCTGAGCGGTGGGAGAGTTGAAACCAAAGATTGACTTGTCTCAGTGAGTCAGTGGCAGAGTTGAGACTAGGACCTGGGTTCATGCCACTAGAGTGCAGTACTTCCCTCTTACTTATTGAGAGAATGGTTAAATTTGCTGATAGGTGCTGCAGGCTCTCCGGTGTGGGCTTTAGAAAATCGATACCAACTTGGTGAGATACTGGGAGTTTCACTTTGGTCTTAATCAGATGCAGCTTGGCTTCTGCAGCTATCATTTACCAAATAAATGTTTTTCTTACCATTAAACTCTTACAAATGTGATGGAATAGCGAAGAGGGTTTGTAAACTAGCTTTTTACCCCCATTTTTGTTGTAGATGGGAAGGATACATATGAAAGAAGGGATTAATCATATTTGTTATTAAAGCCAGTTAAAATATACCGTTTCTCAGAAACAGATGATGACTTGACTTTATTAGCGAAAGGTTACTGATAATGAGGTATAGTATTTTATTTAATAAGTTCTCTTTTTTGCCCCACACAGGTTTCCACTTGAGTGGCACAGTGACAGAGCCTGCAATGCAATCGGAGCCAGAAACTGTTTGCAATGTAGCTATCAGCTTTGATCGTTGCAAGATTACCTCAGTGACCTGCAGCTGTGGAAACAAGGACATATTTTACTGTGCCCATGTTGTGGCACTCTCTTTATACCGGATCCGCAAGCCAGATCAGGTCAAACTGCATCTTCCCATTTCAGAGACACTCTTTCAAATGAACAGAGACCAACTACAAAAATTTGTACAGTATTTGATCACAGTGCACCACACAGAAGTTTTGCCAACTGCTCAAAAATTAGCAGATGAAATTCTTTCTCAGAATTCAGAAATCAATCAAGTCCATGGTGAGTTTGATACTTGTTCTTCCTTTTGCTTCATTCCGTCTGGTTTTGTGCTTTTTTATGACGTTCGGGAGCGTGACCTGCTGAAGTCTCTTCCAGCCTGAATTATTCTGTGATTCTATGGTGTTTACTATGGAGGATTGTGTTATTGAACCTTTGCTTTAAGATATTTGGAAAGCAATAGTCTTTTGGAAAGAGAAAAGAATTCATAAGCAATGAGCTGTATGTCTCCAGCACTGTTAATATGTGGCCTGATTTGCTTCTCGCTTGTATTTTCCAACTATGAAAAACTGAGTAGTGGTGTTCTTTGTACAGCCACGTTGCTTAAAGGAACTACCTTGCCAGCTTACCAACGGCATCTTTTTATCATTTTGTTGTTTTTGACCTAATCTTCTGACATTTTGATTGTGTAATTTTGTTTTAATGGCAAAGCATGAAAGCAACTAGGTATTAAATCTTTTTTTCATTCATTAGATATACTTTATCCTTTGGGATTTGATTTCTGTATGAAGTCAGGCGAAATATAAAACCTGTGTATTTCAATGCCTTTTCCTGTTAGTGCTACAGCAGCCGACAGCATCAGCAAAGGTCTTGATCTTTCCAGCTCTTTCTGCTGCACATGGTTTTAATGGCTCTCAGTTTCTTGTACTGAATATCTTGTCTTTGTTTGAGGATGCTGGGTGTGACTTGAGGCTTCTAAGGTGGCTTTTCTGTGGACCCTGCTGAACTGCAAGAGGGTAATTGTGGGTTTGAGGTGCCCCAGCTGGTTTAATAGAGTCTTGTGTTCCTGTAAGGTCACCTGATAGAAATGTCCTCTAAGGTGACCAGAGCTGTAAGCGTAATGGCAACTTAGAGGAGAAGAATAAGTTATCTAAATATCTAAAAATTTCTTGTTTGTTTGTTCATTGACAGGAACAATTCTTGTGTGTTAAATATTTAAGAGGGATGACCACTATTCCAAGGAATTTACACTACAAACACCATCAAGCTGCTTAATATTAGAGAAAGAAAAACATGTGTTTGTTAAATACAGTGTGGGCAGAACAAAACAAGCGAGTCTTTCCAATAACAGGACTCATCTGCAGCCTAGTTCCTCTCCTAAGGGTGCAGTGACCGTGGCAGGCCCAGGCAGGTGGTGCTACAAGAAGGTGAATTTTGGGAGCAGTGTTCTTTGGCTTTGGAGACTGGGGGGATGTGGCCAGAGGCATGGTGGTTGCTCTAGTTGTTATTGAATGTAATGAGAAGGTGATTGATTGACAGAGCTGCCTGGTGATGGTGGAAAGAAAGGGAAGCTAAAGCAGATGCAGGACATTAAGCAATAGAGGAAGATGCTCAGATGTCACAAGCTGAAGGCATGTATTGCGTGAGAATTGGTAACAGCCTGAACATAAGGAATTAAGGGGAAGGAAGAATGATGGTGAATATGAATGTGGCACAGAACGTTCAAACAGTCAAGGGTGATTAGAAAAGGGGAAGGCAGGGGTGGGAATGGAAGGACAGATGATGACTGTATATGGCTGTATTAGCCATATTATGGCTAATGTAAGAGAAACGACAAGCTATTGCAGAGAGTGCTTAACTTGATCAACATTTTCTGTAATTATACTAATCATAGACATGTTGGTCTTTGTCAGCTATTTCCTTATTGTCAAAATATCTCATTACTCATTAGTATTTAAGGTATTTTTAGAGAGATATTTGATGTTTGTATCACAGCCCAAATAGGAAAAAGAACAGGAAACAAAAAGCTAAGTTGCTGATCAATTATGAAGTGTCACAATGAATTTGAGTAGGGTAGTTTAAAAATATCCACAAAACTAAAATGTTTCTTACACATGTTGCTGTTTTCCTAGTAAATGAGATTGCAGTATGTCTTTATTGACTGTTGGTATTTCTTAATGAAATACCAAAAACTGAAGCAGAAAATCCAGGGAGCAAAAGAAAATAAACTGCTATTACCAAAGAAACATGGGTTTCAAAAGAAGAACTGTAGTCTCCTGCTTTTCCTCTCAGACTCCCATGAAACTATGGTCAGATTTTTTTTTTTGGTAATGTTTAGAATGATGAAAAATTACAGTGTTCTTTTAAGGGAAAATTAAGTTTCTCTTACGTAGCAAGTAAGTGTTCTTCTGAGATTCATGCTGTAGTTCTGTTATCTTTAATCAGATTCCTTAAAAATAATAAAGGTAACCCGAAGCCTGACAGTGTTCAAGAAGAGACTGGACAAAACCCTCAGACACATGGTGTGAACTGTGGAGTTGTCACATGCAGGGACAGGAGTTGGACTTGATGATCCTTGTGGGTCCTTTGCAACTCAGGACATTATGTGATTCTAACCAAAAGAAATCTGTCTCTGGTTCTAATAGCATAGGCTGGTGAACACGAGATCACCATTCACTACATCATATCTTTTGTGCTGCACATGTTAAGTTTGTAATACAAAACTGTGTTGTAGACCTCTTGCTTTGAACAGCTTAACCTCACTAAACCAGTGTTTGAAGAGGAGTTATATTGAGCACTGCTTAATGGCACAGGATAATTAAGAGGAAAAACTTAAAAATCTTGCTCATAAAAGTAAGAGAAGGCCTGTCACAGAAACACCAGAAACAGCTTTGATCAAAGGGAAGTCCTGAATCTGGAGTTGGATGAGGAAATTATTTTCAATGTTACCTAGAGGTGTTTTAATGTCAGAGTTATTTTATATAAAACCTTCTTTCTCTCATTGTGGCTGTACTGGTTCTAGTTTTCTTATATTTCCAGCAATAGGCCAAAGAAATCAGCTCTTGAATGCTATTTATTTGTACATAAGAATGATCTGGGACTTTGACGAGCTTGGACCACAGCGGTCTCGTTGACTTGGCTAGGGAGATGGAACAACTCTTTAGTACTTTCCTTTCACAAAAGGTGAATTGGATAATTGTTCATTTGCTCAAAATTGTCTTATGCATCATTGGCGGCTTTGGCCACCTTCCTTGAGAAGGACGTTACTGGGGGAACTAGTGAAGTGACTACACTGGTGACCATGAGCCAGCACTGTGCCCTTGTGGCCAGGAAGGCCAATGGCATCCTGGGCTGTATTAGAAGAGGCGTGGTTAGTAGGTTGAGAGAGGTTCTCCTTCCCCTCTACTCTGCCCTCGTGAGACCTCATCTGGAATATTGTGTCCAGTTCTGGGTCCCTTAGTTCAAGAAGGACAGGGAACTGCTGGAGAGAGTCCAGCGCAGAGCCACGAAGATGATGGAGTGGAGCATCTCCCTTATGAGGAAAGGCTGAGGGAGCTGGGTCTCTAGCTTGGAGGAGGAGACTGAGGGGTGACCTCATTAATGTTTATAAATATATAAAGGGTGAGTGTCATGAGGATGGAGCAAGGCTCTTCTCAGTGACAACCAACAGTAAGACAAGGGTTCCACTTATATATGAGCAGAAACTTCTTCTCAGTGAGGGTGACAGAACACTGGAACAGGCTGCCCAGGGGGGTTGTGGATTCTCCTTCTCTGGAGACATTCAAAACCCGCCTGGACACCTTCCTGTGTAACCTCCTCTAGGTGTTCCTGCTCTGGCAGAGGGATTGAACTAGATGATCTTTTGAGGTCCCTTCCAATCCCTAACATTCTGTGACATAAGTTTAAAAATGACAAATCCCTTTGAGTTCCTTGGTGGATGTGAACAAAGCAATAGCCTTTCTTGCTTCATAAGTAAACCTTAGTGCACGAAAAAATAAGAGGATGCTGTTAGAAGTACAGGAATGTGTTGTCTCTTTACTAACTTCTTCAGAAGAGCTGAGTGATTTATTGGGAACCCTCTTCTGTATTTGCCATGCTAATTTCTACTTGGTGGTGATTATATTAGAAGAGGGGTTTGCATGGTTTTAGAGCACAAAAGTACCTCCTAAATTTGAGAAGATGTGTTCTGGTTTTGTCATGTCACACTGCTACAGCTGTACATACTCCTGGTGATTTCAAAACTGGATATCTGTGGGGTCTGATCTTCTGTACTGAAGACAGGTGTAGGTGTTCATACTGATACCCTGACATCTGCACTGTTTTGATTTGAGCAGCCTGGATGTAGATTAGGATCCTGCTTAGCCAAGGCTTTTTTCTTCCCTGTTGATTTTTTTTTTTTTGACTATTGTAGCAGAGGAAGCTGCCAGGTGTGTAACTCTAGAGAGAGAATGGTCAGAATGACAGATTAGCAGCTGAGTTCGTCATCTTAGATCTATTTTCTCTTAGGGATGAAACTTCTACTTAAGTTGTTTGGAAGATCAAGCTGTGTTCTTGAGAATTTGAGTGGAAATAGGAAGGGAACTGCAAGATGCAGGAGGGAGGAAGAGGAGGGAAGGTCTGTTTACATATTAATCTCACATTAGCGTTGATTTGTTATTATGTGCATAGTGAAAAAGTGTCTGCTTTTTATGGGTATAGGGACAGCCTAGAAAACCAATTTCATTTTTACCTTTTAAGCTGCACTGTTTCTTACCTGGGTGTTCAGTGCTGCTGTTGAAATATCTATTCTGGGAGGAACTGTACGGATTTCTCCAGACTTCTTGTCATTCTTTGACTCACAATACAAGTAACTTGCAAGTACAAAAACCACATGCAGATGAACTCAAATATAAGAGGGAGGACCTAGGAGAAAGCAGTTCAAGTACATTTGTCTCTCCAGAAGCAGAGGTGCCTGGGTAGGTGTCTCTGTGTTTGTCTGCACAGATCTAGGCACATCCTCTGCAAACGTTAATCTGTGATGTTTATTAGGAGTGGTGGTAGAGATATTAAAGAAGGAAACATCTATCAAAAAAATTGCTTTACAAGATGGTTTCAGGATATCTAGTGCTGTTCCTATGCATTGTAAATTCCAAACGGCAACCTGGAGGTACAGATAAATATGTGTTAGTATGATTAACGTATTTTACTGAAATGATGGAGATTTTAGTGGAAAATTGTAGGGTGGGATAGGCCTGAACAACAGAATACGATGTATTGCCAATCTACTAGAAAGGGGAATATTTAATGTTAAAGAATATGCATTATTAAAAAAATGATGGAATCTTTCATACAGCCATGTTTGAACTGGCAAAATTGATTGAGAGACTAGATGCAGAAGAATAATGTAGGAAATGGCAGCTGAGTTTCCTCTCAAGAAGGATGGAAGTGAAGTGCTCTAATTCTTAGTATGAGAGTTGTTTGGTGAACCGGATTTCAAAAGGAAGTAACAAGACTAGCCAGAACTAGAGAAATTTCAGAAACACAAGTAGAAGTAAGTAAGTAGTACAATGTAAGATAGAATGAAAGATTGATAGCTGCAAAATAGCATGAAAAAATAATTAATCAACCTCATATTCTTTAGGAAAGTTTTTTCAGACACATGGAACATTAAAATAAAAATTACTATATGTAAAATAAACAGTGAGATTTTGTTTTGAGACACAAAAAGTAAAAATAAATCAAAATAATGCATGCTAGCTAATACTGATAAAGAAGTTCTTTTATCTGCCATGTGCAAGTAGACCTTGAAACTCCTTGCAATGTAATGTTTGTGAGAACTAGATTTTAGCAGGAAAAGGTTAAGTATTGTCAGAAAATAATAAGCATGCATTTTACTATGTTTGCACATGGAAGGGAAATAATTTTTTGGGACAATCTCGTTGGGAGTTTAACTTTCCTCAGCAACTTGACATAGCCTGTCCTGTCTTTATATTTTCTGTTGTTATCAATTGGTGTTTTTCTTTGATGCTGTGTGCTGCCGAACAGGTGTTACATTCCACCCAGAAGTTCTGAAATTAAGTACGAGATTAAGTGATTTATGTCTAAACTTCGAATCATTTGGGGAATAAAAGACATTAAAATATTTTTTAATCGTTAATTTTATGATCATTTATGTAATTATTGTTTAGAATAATTCTGAGCACACTAACGTTTATAAAATCCGTTACTATTCTGTTGTGAATCAGTGTACAGCAGTATTGGTTTCTAGCTGGGACCATTCAATCTTTGCATACTACTCAGTAAATCATGCTTTTTATTTGTCATTTTTCTATATCTTTTCCTTAATGCTGTCATGGGATGACACTTAATAAAATTTACTGATTTACAGTTCATTTTATACTTTAAGATTTTTTATAAAATGAAGTTCAAAAAAGTTTGGTATGGCTATGAGTAATCTGTCATGGTTTCATGTGAAGATTAAAACAACTCTTGTGATACTTCAGAAATAAGGATCAGGGAAGCAGTTTGCCTTGAAGACTTCTTTCTGTTGTTTTAACCACATTTCACTGTTGATCTGCAAGGGAGTAGTGTGCAATGTAGACAGTCCTTTACCTTTTTTGGTCAATGCTCCTTGCTTTACTTATTATTCAAGGTTAAATTCCGCATATACAACACCTTTTCTTGAATGTGGTTGCTCATTTTGAAAGCAGCAGCACTTAATATTGCTATATAAATGATCAGAGTGCTTTTTTTTTTTTTTAATGCTTCTGCTTCTTAGAACTTGGGAGTTGATTATATTTAACATACAACCTGCTGTGACCATAAATATAAAAGGCTGTTACCCTGCATTCAAATTTTTATTTGGGTGTTCAGTGTTACAAACAGTTGTGTACAATATTCCTCCTTTGATTGTGAAGATTGCAATTTAGTAATTTTAGTAAAATAGCATGAGTAAGTATGTATGGCTGTATCTATAATACTGAGTATAAATACTGTATTGTATTTAATTTTAAGTACATGACTTGAAATCTATTTCAAAGACCAGTCATGACAGAAGTTAAAAATGTCAGAGGCTGGAGGGAGGGAGATTAATATGTTAGTGTCTACAAACCGTCACAGTTTAATTACAGGTTTTAATATTTAATATAATTATACAGTGCTTTTCACTTTCATAGTTTGAATGTGAACTAATTTATCCTCATGACACCCCTGTAAAGCACTTGAGCAATGTTTATCCCCAGTTCACAAGTGGGGAATCGGATTTGGTCTTGGTACCAAACAGCACTGCAGAGATTAAATTCTGGGCAGCCCCTGTTCCTCTTGTCAGGCAAACCAAACCATCCATCTGCCATGCCACAGCCCCATGGTGTCCGTCCGAGGCTGTGCTGCACCCCGACAGAAGCCACCACTTTGGTGTGGGACCTGTAGCTCCACCTGGGGTTGAGTGTGAGCCTTCCTGTGGCTACTGACAGAGCTGCACCTCCCAGCTCCTAAGGCAGTTTCATCCCCTTGCTTGCTCAGGTAGTTTCTCATCTACTCACCCAGTCCCACATTTTCAGAAGGGGCAGTGTAGAAATCCCGTCTGTTGCCCAAGTGTAGTCTTTCTTTGAGTGGGAGCGGAAACAGGCTAGATCAGTGAGTGTCCTCCTGACTGTAAGTGAACGTAGTGATCTTGAGAAGTGCCTGGTTGAGAGACATGGAAATGGTCATGTCTCAACACTAAAACAAGAGCGACATGGGCAGTGGAAGCTGAGCCTTCCCCAGCACCACCACTAGGATCTCTGGCTGCTGCCATGGTGGGAAGGTGGTTTGGACTCATGCCTGATCCGACATGCCATCTCCATGCTCTTTTAGTCTGTGCTATTGATGAAGACTGCCAATAGTACTGAAAGATCAGTGAATTACAAGTGCAGTTGATGCTAGTGACATGTATACTGAAACTTCTTTATACATCCCGATTAAAAATTTTGATCATCCTGTGTGTAGCCTGTATAAGGTCTTGTAAGGAAAAATCCCTCCAAGTCAGATGTATCTGTAGTACTGTGCTGAAGGGCATTGTAGAGATGACCCTCAGCTTGATGTCTTCAGCTTTTACAGTGTTCCAGCCTACTGCCTTGAAAATAATGCTGGTGTAAGTATAGTGATGCTGAGCCCCTGGGGAAGGTGTATTTGGGATCATGCTGGGAGAAGAGGCCTCGGTGGGGGCAATTCTGCTAGCCAAGGCAGCGGGCACCCCTTGTTTGTGTTAAGGAGCCCTGTTGTTAAAGAATCTGCAGTAGCTGTGTTGAAATTTAACCTTCTAGCACAAACTGAGCGATGAGCTTTTGATAAAATGTAAACAGTTACGGAAGGAATTCTGTGTTTTTCCTAAATAGGGAAGCCTGGCCGAGGAATCTTGGGCTATTTTTAATTCAACCTAAAAGTAGCCATACCAAGATTATTTAAACATAACTCTCCATTGAAGTGAGAGATAAATATAAGTGAATTTTGTAAGTTGGTGCTTTTATATGGTTTCCTTTCACAGGTCTTTTATCTGTGTTTCAGAGCAATGAAATATTTAAACTAATTCCAAGGTCATACTGCAAACTTGGGTCTGTGCAACAGCTGCACTGCTTGTTCTCATGTGGCTTGATTTTCCTTTTTATCTTGTTCTTTGCAACTGAAGACTTACCGGTATGTATTTCATGTGACTGACTGATACGAAAGCCCCTTAAAACATGGAAGACCACACAGAAGAGGGTTTTCCATTCCTTTATTTTGGTACTGTCTTGGGCTTGACTCCTGTCTTCTGAGAAACGGTGCTGGTTCCTGTGGAAGGCAGGAGAGTTCATTCGCATCTTTGAAGACACAATTTCCTATTAATCTAAATATGTATGTGTGCGTATATGTATGTTAAATATACAGCAGTGCCGTGTTCCCATCTGTAGGCTCTGAAGTTGGAGGCAGTTTAGGAAGTTGCTGAGATGGAAGATTATTTTTGTATTTTACTCAGCAACTAGTAGACAAGACATCCCTCTGACCCTTTAAAACTTCTGGTTGTATTTTCATTGAATGAAGATTCCAGCATTCCCTGTGACTGCTTAAAAACTTCACCAACATGGTAGAGCTGAAGTTGTGAAAGGAAGGCTTGAATCAATGTTTACTTCCTACACATCTGAAGAGTTGTAGCTATCTTTGTTTTACGAGTTCTCAGTACTTCTTTGAAAAAGTGAGTTTTTACAAATCTGACTGTGTAATTTTCCTTCCCTGTTGTGTGGTTTTTGTTTTGTTGTTTTGGGTTTGTTTGTTTGGTGTTTTTTGGTTTTGTTTTTTGTGTGTGTATGTGGGTTTTTTTGGTGGTGGTGTTGTTTTGTGTTTGGGTTTTTTTTGTCTAAGAGCTAATAGGGACTTGGATTTAAGTGACAGATTGTGTAATGTGATTAAATATCTAACATCCGCTCAAAACTTAACAGAGTTAGATTCATAGAATCATCTTGATTGGAAAAGACCTTTAAGGTTGAGTCTAACTATTAACCTAGTGCTGCGAAGTCCACCTCTAAACCATGTCCCTAAGAACCTCATCTACACATGTCTTAAACACCTCCAGGGATGGTGACTCAACCGCGTCTCTGGGCAGCCTGTTCCAATGCCTGACAACCCTTTCTGTGAAGAGGTGTTTCCTAATAGCACAACTTGAGGCCCTTTCCTCTTGTCCAATCACTTGCTACTTGGGAGAAGCGACCAACACCCTCCGTGCTACAACCTCCTTCCAGGCAGTTGTAGACAGCGATAAGGTCTCCCCTCAGCCTCCTTTCCTCCAGACTGAACAGCCCCTGTTCCCTCAGCTGCTCCTCATCAGACTTGTGCTCCAGGCCCCTCACTGGCTTTGTTGTCTTTCTCTGAACTCTCTCCAGTACCTCAACATCTTTCCTGTAGTGAGAGGCCCAAAACTGAACACAGGATTTGACGTGTAGCCTCACCAACACCGAGTGCAGGGGGATGATCACTTCCCTAGTCCTGCTGGCCACACTATTCCTGATTACACAGTTGTGATGAGCCCCGAATCAAAATGCTAACTTGAGTCTTGGCCATGCTTAAAATACCTTACATCTGGTATGGTGATGCACTACTTGAGTTGTTTCCCTGACTGTCCAGATAAATGCTTTTCAGCCTTTTCAGTTGGAATACCTCTTGAAAAAATACCCAGTGGAGATGCAGGCTTCTTCAGAAAAACAGAGATTGCTAGATGGTGCACTAATTTTGTTAGCCTTTAGAAGAGGCCACCAGTGGAAAATCACTGATCTCAACTGCAAAACTTGAATTAGTACAACCTGTGGCCAAAGCACTGCCTGATGTAAATCTAGTCACTTCAGTCCACACTAGGCTAATTCAGGTAGACTTGATCTGAATTGTCTCTGTGCTGACATTGCCTATGTAAAAATGCTCCTTTAGAAGCACCATAGTCTCACACAGCGGTAAATCTTATTTGTGACGGAAATGCCTTTAGTGTTTTAAGACTTTGGATTTGTTTGGGGATTTTTTTTTTCTTTGTTTAGCTTTGCAGAACCATCTGTCACAGCTCAGAGGCAACAAGGTGATGATTTTCCTCATGTTCATCAGTAGCAGCACTCACGAGCAGTCACTTAAACCTGAGCAAGATTGCTGAAGTTACAAGAACTACACAGATGTTTTGAGGAGAGTGTTTTTAACATCACAGTTGTAGAAATATTATGGAAAGTCTCATTTTCGGTGTAGAAGCATTCTAGCATAGCTGCTGAGATGGGAGGAAAGAAACCTCACCTTGACTTTAATGTTCTATTATAAAATATTTTTAGTTAAATACCTTTTCATAGGCTGTCATTTCAAAGTGCTTATGACTACTGAGGAGAAATTTAAGTCTTTTTTAAAGAATATTTAGATTAAAGCCAAGACGTCCAAACCAGGACAAAACACATACAAAAACCTCTGCAGTATTCCTTTCCCCTGGCCCCTTGAACTTCTCTTCTTTGTGTAAAACATGATTATTTCTTTTCTTGCTGTTTACAGGTGCTCCTGACCCAACAGCAGGTGCTAGCATAGATGACGAAAACTGCTGGCATTTGGATGAGGAACAGGTCCAAGAACAGGTTAAAATCTTCCTCTCCCAGGGTGGATACCACGGATCAGGGAAGCAGCTCAATTTGCTCTTTGCAAAGGTGTGTTGAGTACTCTAAACCTTCCTTTTTTTCTCATTCACCATCCCCGAGCCAGTCTGTACTTGTTCGAGTCTTACTCGAAGACCCGTTCTAAAACAGGACAAAGCCTTGGGAACACAATGGCAACATAATAATGAGTTGTACAGCAATGGAATACAATGTGATGTGTCTTGAGATCAGTATAAGGATATGAAGAAACATTTCAACTGTCCGCAGCTTTGTTGTTCTTTTCTTTCTCACCCCCAAAATGCTGGAGAAACCTGTAGAAATTAATTTTGCAGCAGGTTGCATAATAGAACTGTGGATTACTTGTTGAAGAAGTGTCTTTGAAGAATTGCAATGGGATACTGAAGCAAAAAACTGTTAGGAAGGCAGACTGGTTTTTTTTTCCAACTTGAAAATTTCACATCAGATCTATAAGTTACATTTTTTATTTAACAGAGATGAAATGTTTAACTCTTCAGCATATTGTCTGTATTGTGATTTCTTTCTTTTTTTCAAGTTTGTATTAAAAGACTTGTTTCCTAGGTGCGAGAGATGCTAAAGATGAGAGATTCAAATGGAGCTCGCATGTTGACGTTGATAACAGAACAGTTCATGGCTGACCCTCGTCTGTTGCTTTGGAGACAACAAGGAACTACAATGACTGACAAGTATAGACAGCTCTGGGATGAACTGGGTAAATGCACAGACTTCAAAATCATCTAGGTGTTCATATGTATAATGATGAAGAAACAATTGCATGTTTGGAGTGGAGAGAAAATTTATTGTGGTACTAGATAAAGCAGGTTAGAGTTTTCTGCAGTTTCACTTCTTTAGTTAAGGTTGGGTGAAATTGAATTTCTGATCTATAGCATCAGACAATTGCCATTGGAGGAGGGGAAGCATGGTATGAAACAAGTACAATTGCAACAGGTTGTAAATGGCTGAGGATCTAAAAAGAATTAAGCAAAAAGCAGAAATGTAGCTACACAACTGAGGGTAAGTATATAAGCCACTAGTGGAAAGGCTAAGAAAGAAATTGATTCACAACTAGAGAGAAACAGAAGCAAAAAGACAATATTAATTAACAGTATAAGAAGATACCATCAAAAGAAAATAGAAGTCCATTACTGAGCAGGGAAGGAAATCAAATAACAGAGGGCTAAAACAATGAACACTGCTATACAGGAAAGGTCAGTTGTGACCAGATAAGTGACTTGGTTGTACAACAGAGGGAGGAACAGAGACTGAAATGGGAAAGGAATATTTAAACTGGTAAGGTCTGAGTACACTTGCTCTACAGTGTTCCAGAAACTTGCTGACATACTTTGAGAACTTCTGAAGCGGTAGTTCTAAAATCTATAGGAGTTTGTGGTAGAGAGAGGAAAGTCAAAACAACCTGAATGTAAATGTCACCAGTATTTTAAAGGTGGGTAGATGAGTGGAAAGAATATTAAGTAACACAAGCATTGCTTTTCTAGGTGTAAGGTACTGGAACAAACTACTAACCAATTGGTGTGTGTGTAGAAGGTAAAGGTGATAAAAGACAACCTGAATTATTTAAAATACAGTGACAAATCTAATTTGGTTTTCTAAAAGGTAATTTGTTGTGCATATGTGCAATTAATGTGTATGTCTTAGCTGTAGTAAGGTTTTGGATGCTGTCTCAAAGCAAGCTGAAGACACACAGCCTAAATGGAATCACTTTGTGGTTAATGGAGTTTGGAGTAGTTACCTCTACTCTCACTCAATCTGGAAAGACATGTCAAGTGTAGACTGAAAGCAATCTGTCTTGAGATATGTTCTGATCAATATTGCTATGCCTGACTTATGTGGCATGGAACATATAAATATTAAATAGCAAACAAAAAACCTAACAGATGATGCCCTATGGGACATTATGTAAACACTGCAGAGAAGAGAATCAAAAACCATAATGCTCGTGATACATTCTAAAGGTCCAAAATCAAACTACATCAAATTAAATCTAAGCAAGAATTATACTCTTCATTTAGAAACGAAACATCAAAAGCAAAACTTAAGTTTTCCACTGTTAAAGGTTAAAGATGACCATGATTGATTGTGTGTTGACTGGTGGGGCTAAGACTGGATATAAACCTGTTTATTGTAAGTTATGTTCACTGTAAATGAAGCATTGGGCTAATAAAGCACTAGCTCTTGATAGTATAGACTTCTGTGGTGGAAAGCCTTAATATTAGAGCAGGCAAATCTCTGCTGAAGAGAGTGTGGATATAACTGCTTTGTCTTCAAGTGTAATAACTATTTTAGTATGCTGTTTTTATGATGCCTTGTCTTTTTGGAGAATAGCAGTTTTTGCCAAGCGGGGCACGTGCTTAGCTGGACATGTATGCAGCAAAATTGTATCCCACCGTACTGAAAACTGGAGGGTCTCATGCTTTGTTACTTGTGTGGGTTCAGCTGGTAGGTGGTGGCAGAGGCAGAATGTGTTCTCCATCTGTTACCTGTAGCAGTTTTGCCACATGCTGTCAATAAACCTGAAAGGTTTTGTTGAATTTTCTTGCTTCATCAGTTTCATATTAACATCATTTTCTTGTCAGCATCTATCTGAAGATAGAGGAGGTGGAATCTCTCTGCCTGTGACATCAAATAAGCAATATTTTAGATTAATTGAATTTATTTGTTTACCCCTGTTTAATCAGAATTATAGATGCCGATCCCCAAAAACCACAGTGCAACCTCCAGCCTCACCACTTCAGCTGCTGTATTTGCTGTTGTTTCAGTCCTGAACCATTTTGCCACCTATAACAGTGTCAAAATATATTGTGTACCGTGGTTTCAGTTGCAAATACTTCTCAGTCACTTCAGGTGTGTAGTAGGATAAGGCTAGAACTTGTTTCTTCCACCTCCAGCTCATGTTTATGTTGCTAAATATCTATTTCTTCCCCAAACCTGTAGGATTCCTTCCACTGGTGCTTAGAAAGTTCCCTCAAAATTGCTGTTAATTAGATAACTCTCTCTAGCTTGACTCTTACCCTGTGTGAGAGTTACAAGCTGCTGCCATGTTTTTGCTTGGATTTCACCTTGAGTTTCACTCAAACACAAAACTTTTTCCAGGCGAAACGTGCATCTGTAAAAAATGTGACAATGCAAAAGTTGAAGGAGATTTTAAGGGAGACCAGAGTTACAACAGCAAGCTGCAGAAGGAAGAGCAGGATGACCCTGGCAACATAAAATCTGTGCCAGTAGTGGCAGAGAACTCAGACATTGTGTTTAGGGCGGCAATATTATTATTATGTTCTAAAATAATGTTGGTTTCCTGTCTTGTCATCTTCTAGGATGTCAGAGAAATAAAATGTCAATAAAGGGAGTGAGACAGGCCTTTGCATACTTGATTTTTTTCAATCCATCTGGTCAGAGTAATCTGGGAATGGCATATATGTATGTGTTTAAAAACAATGTTTTATCTATGATATAATTTCTTTCACAGGTAGGTAGCAATTGAACATTGTCATTATGGAGAATTTTAGGACATAAAAAGTATCTAAATACAGACTCTGCTTAGCAAAGGCTTGCTTGCTTATCCTGGTATGCTGTCTGCCAACTGCTAGGCATATGGCCACTTTGTCAGTTCCATCTTGGCACAGGTTTTTAAGTTACTTTAAAAAACTTCAGCTTTGGTCTTTGACTGGGTCACTTGAGCCTTTCATTAGAACTTAACTGATGCTTCCTGCCTGGCATTGGGAAGGGTACTGGAAGGACATGCTGGGCTCTGATCAGAATTCCTGCTGAAGTTTATGGTAAATTGTTGACTTCAGAAGAAGACAGATTGAATTTGAATGTTTGAAGGAGCTGATTTTAAAACAAAACAAAACAAACAAAAATCCCACAAAACAAACACAAAACAAAAAACCACCACCACTGAAAAACAAATACTTCACATCTAAGTATGAACCTAGCAATTTTCTAATACAAAGTCCTAATTCTGTAAGCAATATATGATTCAAAAGCCTCAAGTTAACAAGACGCCTTACACATAACTAGCTAGTTGGTTTTTTAAAGCCTTTAGATCAGGAAAAAGACAATAATAATTAGGGGATTCCTGTATTGTACATCAAACAATGGGTTGAGCTAAATGCTACTTATAGAACTCCAGAGGTGTAGTATTGGAAAGATCAAGGTTATAGGTCAAAGCTATAAGGCCTTGCTAATATAATATAGTACTTCTTGTACTAGAAGAATTTAGATGGAACTTAGTGACACACTGGTAAATGCTTCCAACTAGCCACAATAATACATGAACATGTTTTCCAGAGTTTAGAATGGAGTTAGAATTCTTCACGTGTTGCTGTTTAAATAGTTTCTCACTAGGTACATTTCACATGCTGATCTTCAGGTGTTTAACTGTTGGTGACCATGGTTGAAGACTTCAGTGTATCAGAATGATTAATTATCTGAAGCCCCTTGGTTTGCATTTTTAATTAAATTACATCAGTAAAACAGGGGGATATGGAAATTCACAGTATATATCTGCTGATGCCTGTTGAGCTGAGATCTCTGATTTGAAGAAAAGGTCAGTTAGCCGCCTTTGTAGTTCTAGAGGGAAAAATGGACCATACAATCTTACAGCAATAATTCATCCATCAAAAATTAAGTAAAAGTTACTTGTTATCTATGAAAGTGAAAATATTTCCTTAAGAAAAAAAAAAGGGAAAATTTGACTTTGTGCCCCAGCCCAGGGATCATGATGGCTGTGAGGCTCTACTTTGGAATTAAATGTTGAGCGCTGCCAGAAGATGCCAGACATCGAGAAGAGGCTGAGTTTTGTCGGTGAATGGGATCTGCAAGTTAATTGGTGTTTTCTGTAGGCTTCTGGCTGTGAAATGAAATTGGAAGCCCTTTAGCCACATGGATAATACAGGACCTGAATACAAATGTCACATGTCACCATCAGGGCCCACTGTGAAACAATACTGTTCCCACTCGAACACGGCGCCATTACAGATAATTTAAATATGGGGATTACATTTAAACTAAAAGCCCCATTTGCCTTTTACTGCAATTTAAATGTCCTCTTAGCAAAAGCTAAGTGACAAATTAAATGAAAAAAGTGCCCACATTTTTAAAGCTGTAATGCAAAACAACCTTTTATTACTTCTCATGTGCCACGAATGAATCATTATACTTGTCAACCCTAAACCAAGCCATAATTGGAGCAGCTACTGTTATCAAAGCGGGGCTGCTCTTGTGACAGCTTAATAAAGCTGAAACTGTTAAATTAAATCCCAGATGCTTAATCTGATGAAAGCAGTCAAGTAGAAGAATCTCAAGTATCTAGTGCCTGGTAGAGTGATGGAGCCCAACAGTTTGTCAACACGTAGATTACAGGATCAGATTATTTTTTTTTTTTTTGTGAACTACCATTTTCAGTGTATTTATATGCTCTTGCTTGCCGTCCTGATGTAGGCACTTCACATAATTTGCATATTTCAAAACAAACTTTTCCAGTAGATTTCCTCCATTTTCATATATAAGCACTGTTTAAGTGGGAGGAAGGCTGGTTTTTCTTAAGTCAAGGATTAGTTTCTTGTGGAACAAAAATAAGATGGCTGTGTCATGAGGAAGAGGGTGTGTCCAAAGAGCTCTTTCAAGGCAGGGCAGTGGATAAAATTGGTGAATGTGCTCTGGGTTTGCATCATGCTCATCCTGGTCTCTGTAGGTCCTGTTATTTTACAACGTTGAGGAGAACTTAAAAGGTAGCTGGGCAGTCTCTGCATTTTAGTCCATACGTTTCTCTTGTCTACCTCAAACGCTTGTTGGTACCTAAAGGTTTTAAATGTAGGAACCTGTCATGGTATTGCCATGACTCTTACTCATGGTATAGAGCTTTCCTGAGTGATATCCTTAGAATCCTTTCTGTTACGCATGGTAAATGGGTTGTTATCGTAAAGGTATTTCGTGAGCAGAGTAACATGTCTTTGCCTTAGTAGTTCTAGTAGCCTTAGTCTTGGTAGTGTTTCACTAGCAGTTTGCCTTGTTGTGGATAGCTGTTTAAATGTTGGAGCGGCCTGATGGTCTACGTTGAGTTCACATTTGCTGATATTTTGGCTGCTTTCTGCGTTAGAGTGATACTTTTTTGTCTTAATTTAAAACTAAGGTATCATTTTACAAGGTCATGTAATGTAGCGAAATAGTACAATATATTTCCTGAAGGATCTTGCCTAAATTTTGATTAGTAACACTTTGCTCCTCATCTAAAACTTAATTCTAAATCTTGAGTTTTGGCAGGGAATCATTATAGATTAATTAAGGGAGATTTAATTACTATATTGCCGTGAGCAAACTAATGATTGAATGTTAAATAATCCTTTTCTGATTTGGAAACCACTCTGAATTTTTCTGATAAAAGTGTATATTCATCTCTAGAAAATACCAAGTTAGATTCTTGTAAATTTAACTAAATGAAGCTATTCTCTATCTATATTTCTATCTCAAGCACTCCTTCAGTTTGTATTTAGAGATACAAACTTACATGAATGGGTCATGCCAGCTGTTCTAAACAGATTATCTCTGCTTAGTACATAAGTGGAGGGGAAAAAGGACAAAAGCAGCTGGGGTTGTTGCCAATACACCCCTAGAGAAATTCCTTCCTGATGTCAGATTTGATGACTACTTCAGGGCTGCCATGAAAAAGAATCACTAAAGTTAAGCATTCATTACAATTTTTGTTCTCCGATGCCATTTTTCTGGAGCTGCATACTTTGTATAATGTCTTTTTAGGATCAGCTATGCAGCAGAAACATTCATTTTTGCCCATCTTTTATGGTACTTCAAAAATGGTAAGCGAGGCTCTAAGTTTCAAATTTGAGTGCTAAGCTTATGTCTGTATTTTCATGATTTCTTTGAGTGCCCCAGGTTCTAGTTGCATCATGTTCTGCTCTAAAGCTAAGGAGAGTGCCAATGCCCTGCACCTGTAAAAAGTAAAGTTAACTTCAAATTTCTAAGTTTAATCAGTTGCACATATTACAATTCTGGCCTTGAAGTGAAAGCTGTAAGAATACCCATGTTTCAAAGGAAGTGGGATGCACCATGCTTTGCACCATTTCCCTTGGTCTTTCATCATGGGACTTCTAAGTAGAGTGATACCTTACACATTTGTGTCTTCAACTGTATCATATCCAGTAAACTGTCTTTGCTTAATTGATAAACGCATGTGCTTTCAGTTGATGCACTTAAAGTTACATCTGCTGTTTCGCAGAATAAGCTGTTGGTGTATGTCAGTGTATTGGAATGCTTTGTGCTGTTGGAGTCACTAAATTAACAGTACCTCTGAGTTAGCATCACAAACCAATTTTGCTGCTTTAAGGCCTGAGTTATGGATGACAACTTAAATAAATTGCTGTCGTGGCCCTGGAGTGTCTCAGTTGTTGCTGTCACCCTCATTTCCCCAGTGAATGAAGCCAGGCTGCAGTTCTGTGAAGATGGGTTCTGTCCATCTTCTGAGGATGATTTCCTTCCTCCTTCATTATTGACATGTGCCATAATGGTATTTGAAATGAGAGTGTATAAGGCTAAAGTATAACAGTAAGTGGGAGCTATTTTCAAATAGATGATTCTTTCCTGTGATTAAATTGCATATATCAGATTTGACAAATAATAGTGAAATTAGTTTATAAGCATAGCTTGAAGCCCTTATTTTTAATGCAGTACAGAAAGTTTGGGTTTCCATTTAGTTCACTTGGATTGAAAGTAGTTTTACAGCAGGAGCCAAATCTCTTGAAGTACCCACGTTAAAACGGTTTTGAAGTTTTTATTCTGAAGTTGAACTGATTTACTTATAAATGTCCTAAAAATTGTTCTGTATTGGAGCTGTTACAAAACTCATTATGGCCCTAACTGTTTAATTGTGACTGCCAAAATCAAGGGCAGAGTTTTACGAGGAGCCCAAGCTGATACTTAGCATTTTTTTCCTTCCCCTCTTTATTTTTAATAATTCAGTAATGTTAAGCAGCCATTTAATTTTTCAATACCACTTCTACTAAATACCAAAACTAGAGAGAAGTAACAGATTTATGGAGAGGAATTGCTGAATCTTCACTGATTTCTTTGAGTTTTACTATGGTCCAACAACCTGGCCTTGTGATATTTTCCAGTTTTATGTCTTGAATAGATACTGGAAAAATATCTGAAATTGGAAAAGTAAAGTTAGAGGTGTCAGTCTGCTTGTCTGTCAAAGCAAGATGAAGGAAAGCCTGCATAATTTAAGATACCTATATAGACTTAAAAAAGGATAGGAAAGACACTTCTGCCAAACAAACGGAAGTTAGCTGAAAATTGTAATTGGATCCAGACAAATGTAACTAGAAAACTAGAAATAAGCTTAGAATTTTGAGTTGTGGTAGCCAGGCAGTAGGCCAGCTAACCAGGAGCTGTGCTAGTATTGAAGTATGCTGTTTTTGTAAAAACGCAACAATCACTTTTGGACTGGAAGACTAAAGTAACTCAGGAAATCTTAGAGTAGGAAAGAATTAAGACTAGACAATCAGAATGTGTTCTTCTGGCCAGTTACAGTGGGTTATTTACATTCTGTGAGCATATTTGTGGCAATAATACTTTTTAATGAACTTCTACTATGCAAGGGAGTGTTTGCACTTGCTCCACTTTTTTTTTTAAATTGAGAGGTATTTTCATCTCTTTATGAATATCTTGTTTAATACCTTGTTTGTTTGAAGAATTTATCAAACTTTCTGGTTTTACATCTTCCTAAAAAAATTAGCTGTGAGAGAAATTCATTCATCTCAGTGATAAATTAAAATAGAGATATGTTAGTGTGTTTACAGTTAGTAGTCACATTAAATTTTCTGAAAATCAAAGTCTCTGAAAATAGACTGTGACTGCTGAGAGTGTATAACCAGTTAAAATATTTGATAAAATATCTGATCCCTCTTTTGAGGAGGAGCATACTTTGTGTTCACCACCTAGCTGTAAATATCGACAACTACTTAAAATTGTGAAGAAACGTATTAAGATACTCATAAGGGAGTGGTTTTCTACTATTTGTGCTAGTATTAGCAGTGCTTTTATCTTCAATTTATTCTTTAACAAATGAGTGGGTTTGTGAATATTAGGGAAGTTCATCCGTGAGATTCATTAGCAGCTGCTCTACACTTTCCTCTAGCTTTGTAGACTAATAGCTCATGTTTGTTGTGGTGATTAGGTTGTAGGGGTACTATAGGTGCATAGAGGGGCATCTGATGGACATGTGACAAATCCTAAGTGCTCTCTTGGATTGTAGTCTTGGGCTATGATCTTGTAAATTGCTCCTTTCAAGCAGATTTCTGTTGTTATGTGAAACCCTTTGGTCAAATGGTAGAGTGCCTGTAAAGATGCAGCAGTTTTTAAAACAAACTCAAAAAGACTTAACCCAGAACAATGGCCTTATGCAAAATGACAGAGTGCTTGCTTGGTTCCTTTTTCTGTTGTACTAGAAGTTGAAAATGTAGGAAGAGGACAGCAGGAGTGGTTTGTTACTTGACACACAGAGATCAGAGAATATAGTTGGTGATAACTTAGAATAGAATCTCAATATTTAAATACTTATTCCCTTTCAGCCAAATACAGATGTGCCTTTAACCCATGGAGCTGCAGTATGCAGCAAGAGAGAAAGGGAAACTTAAGGGATTAGGCTTTTTTTTTGTCCCTGGGTTACATCTCCACTCCCCTAATGTGTATTTGGAGTTTAGCATGCAGAAGGGCAATGATTCCCTCTTGCCATCAGTGCTGCAGGTAATCTATTGCATTAATCAGCCAGCTAGTGTGAAATGCATGGGGAGTGATTATACTATCATACACAATACAATCAGCATGAAGCACTTGTCAAGACCAATACATCAAAGTTTAATTCAGTAATAGAATGAATTAGAGCAAAATGAAGCATTCTGTTCTCCAACACAGCACCTATAGAAATCTTGTTTTTTCTGAAGACTGCACAGAGAAACCATAATGCGTTAAGGAATTGGTTTTATGAATAAAATTGCAACTTGGATCCAACTGAGTGCTGGGAGTACTTTTCCTTGGGGTTCTTATCAAGAACAGCACTGAAATGCTTTGCCTATCTTCACTGTTCCATAAAAGCAACTGTTTAATTGGAGCATTCTCCAGTGGGACTTCTGATTATGCTTTGTTCTAATGGAGATCTCTCCATGCCTGGAGGAAGGAGGTGGCTTTGCCAGTCATTCTGAAGGCACTTGTCTTTCTGTTTGAGAAGCAATAAATACCATACACTACCTTCTTTGAGGTTTCCTAGTGGGTGTCTCAGTGTAAGCGGATGTGTGTTTAAAAACCAGATGTAAACCACTTCAACATCTTTTGCTGACACTTCTACTTTAAAGGGGACTGTCTCCTAGTATTGTTTATTTTCTGGCACTTCAAATGCTGGAAAATGATGCTTTTGTAATAGAATTGATTATGCTCAAATGGGGCACAGTGGCAAGTATGCAGCAAGTGCTGAAACTGATTTATCTGCTGCACAGAGGGAATGATCTTGATTACCTGGCTCCGTTTTCTTTGAAATGATCAAGTGCTACTTACCTGGTAGGTTATGGTGTTTTATTTTTTAAGAAAGAGATGCTTATTAAGGGGAAGACCAAAGAACATTTCACAGTAGATGTGCTTCTATTTCTTGCATATTTTAATTTTGCAAATGAATAGATTGATCTTAAGCGTATTAAAAAAAAAAAAGCAAAGGCTAAGTTTTAGCCATTGATTACACAGGTATTGTAAATGTGGAAATGCGGACCCAAGCTTAGCTATACAGCAGCCCTAATAGAGTAGCATAATATTTCTAGGAGAAGCAGATTTCTTGAGAAGACTGTAATCAGTCAAGCAGAGTTGTTCACTGGCTCTTCAGTCATGGTCAGTGTCCTAGCCCTTGAATAAAACTGTTTCCATCACCACCTTCTCATTTACTGGAGCAAGAGAAAAATATAATGGGATTTATGAAAGTGCTTAATCTCTTGGGAGAGTCTTTGTATGTTCCTTGCACCTCCTTTGGCTTCATGAATACACGCATACACAGGTTGTGTAATTATTACAACACCTACTTTTACAGTGACTGAATACTTCTTAATGTTTTTCAGTTAGCATGTATAAATCCTAATCAGTGTAAAGGCATGCTGTCCCTTTCTCCTTGTGAATTCAAGGGTATGGATATCTACTGAAAACCAGAAAATCTTCCCCTGTATGAAGGCATGATTGTGTAAAGTAGTAATGTAACCCCCCCCCCTTTTTTTTTGTGGTGGTGGTATGAGGCACACTGAAGATGAATGACAGCCATACGTTTTCAAAAGGAGGGCTGTCTGAATTGAAGGTCTGTTTTAGTAAAGCTGACTTTTTCCAGGTCAGAAGAATTAGTGTTGAACCAAAATAGGCAATTCTTAACTGCAATATGACAGTTCTAATATTCATTCCCTTGTGAAGTTAATATCAAATTGCAGTTGCAGCATGTCTTATTTTCCAATTATCTTCTGGGGGAAAATTTTTTGTATATTGGATTGTGATCATTTTGCCACTGTGCTGTGAGGAGTTTTATATTGGAAAGCTGTAGGTCACAATCAAGGAATCCAAACCAGAACTTTAGTTTTGGTTTAGTAGCCTGTAGTTCAGGCGGAAAGATGTGTCAGCCTGCAGAGAACCTGTATGAAAAGACATCTGGCGCCAGGGGAACAGGAGACAGGAAGAAGAAAGCGCTGTGTTAGAGAGAAAAATAGAGCATATAAACACAAACACATTATCTGCTTTGTTGTTATTTGTTTGTTATTTAATGAGTCATTTGCTCATTTTTTGCAGGTGGTATTGGTGACATGATAAAATCTAGTCAAACAGGTAAATTTGAGAATGCCAGGAATGTATTTTGGGAAACTTCTTTTGAGTATAGACTGTTGCCAACAGTAGTTTCCAGGCTGAAGTCACTGGAAATGGATTCAGATACTTTTCCCACAAATTGCAAGTGGCTGCCCTTCGTTTTTCCATGAGCCATATCTGTAGCAAGGGGTAAGCATCAGCAGTTTCCCAGTATAGGAGCCATTGGGCAAAAAATAGAGAATCTTCTTTGTGGCCAATGTAAGCCTTCAGTCTGGTGGTGACAGTTAAGGGCCAGCTCAGGGGGCCTTCCACTGAGCAGCATCAGAGTGAAATAGAAAGAATACCCTCCAGGTTCCTTCCAGTTGGCACATGGTAAAAATCTGGGCACAACAGAACATTTTCCTCAGACTTCTCAGTGCTAGGAGCAGGGCAGGAACCAGTGAATTGAAAGAGCCAGTATGGAGCAGATGTCAGGGGAGGGGGAAGGCGCTTAGGGAGCAGGAGGAGAAAGAAATATGAGTACCACCAAATGCACAAACATTGAGGGGGGCCCGGAAAGAGGTGGGGGGGGGAAGGAAAAAACCCAGTTGAAAACCCTAGAAACCCAAATAAGCTGAAGAGTGGGGGGGTCAGTGGCATTATGCATCCTTTTCCCAGATGGTGGCTTTTGTAGTGCTACAGGAGCTGAGCCTGAGGCTCTTTCTGTTCCCTTCTTTTCTGGTGGGGGAGTTTTGTCTCTCACTCCTCCTCCTGCAAGGAGCCGGGCAGCTGTGAAAGCAGAGCGAGATCTCAGATGTGCACGCAGCTTGCCCTGAAGTCAGTAGGAGAAGGGTGCACTTGGACTTTATTGAAATTTTAAGTGGTTTGTGTGGGGTTTACTAGAAATACACTTGCCTGTTTGCTTCGTTTGCATAAAAATAGCCTGGATTTCTGAGACCGATTTCTGCTAACAATGTAGTTATGCTTGACATAGTTTCCCTCTTTAAACAAAAGTTTTTAAAGGATTTTGTTACGTCAGGGTATCTCTTGCCTCTCCTGCCTCTTAGATGTACTGCACGTAGACCGGAGCTTCTGAAGAGGCAAGCGAATTCCTTTGCCTCTAGTGTCGTTTCTGAGATGTGGAAAAAGAAGGGGCATGGTATAACCAGTAGTGTGTCTTCCGCCTTGCTGAATGATTGAGATACTTACGAAATGTGGTATTCCACTCTGCTTTGGTTCGAGTCTGAAAACACTGGGAATCTGGTTAACGAAGTATAACATTGTCTTATTTTTATTTTTTTTTTAGATGCTGAGAGGTACGGTGTCTCCTTAGTGCCCTCAAATGATACTTAATTTTGAAAATAAATAAGCAAGCCCAAGTTAACTATTCTCCAAGGCTTTCCAATATGCCTCATCTTCTGTTTTGTTCTGCAGATTGCAAGAAATACAGTCATTCTGTCTTGGGCAGTGCTGAATGCATTAATGCTTAATAATAAGAACCAGTTATAATTTGACTCTGTTCAGAGAGTGAAGTGTGATGAGCGTGTCTAAAGAATGTAATCTGATTTAATTTTAAAATAAGTTTTTAGAAATAGTATCGTTGTCCTTAGTCACTCCTATAGTAAGTTTCAGACACTGGGGTGGGGGGAGGGGGAGCAGGGGACGGACCACCATGACAAAAACAAACCAAAACAAAAAAACCACCTGCTGTACAGCATTTAACTACTGTGCAATAATAATCTGCAGTAGAGTAGTGTCTCTCTCTGGTGTTTTGCAGTCTGCCATATCATACACTGTAGTTTTCAGATTTCTTTAATATTACTTCCCCACTCTATATTGATCTGAATAGCAGGGGATTTGCAACCTTAAGGATCAGGCTGTTTCCACTGGCTCCTGTGTTGTGGGATACTGACAGACCAAGTTACTTGAGGAATGAATGTAATGTGATTGCCTGTGCTCTGCATATCTATTTTGCATTCTTAGTTAGCAAAAGAATACTTGAATGTGAGAATTTTATTATGCTAGAACAACCAGGTGTGGTTTTTTTTCAGCCTTTCATGAAGATTGCATAGTTCAAGCATATTTTCGGTATCTCTTGTAATATACAAGGCATGTTCTTAATAAGCAAATGAACTGTTGCTAAACAGTACTTTCAGATGCCTTCATGCTTCTGTTGAAGTTCACACTGAAGAGACTGCTGATTTAGAGAAAAATGTTTCCATTTGAAAATCGTTGCTAGAGACGCTGATGTATGTATGTCTGCCCTGCTCTATAGTCTCAGGGAGCAGGTTCCAAAGTGATGGTATGTGTGAAATGTCAGCACAGATTAGTTTTCCTTCAAGCTCCGTAAACAGAAAATGTCAAACAAATTTTCAGTGTAACCAAATTACAGAAGTAATTGCAGTAAAAATATTTTATTACCATTAGACTGTATAAAACCAGTGTTTACTGGATCTCTGAGACCCAGGTATGTTTGGGAATGAGTTATATAAGTTAGCTGGGTTCCAAGTTTAGAAGTATATGTTTACAAAACACATGTCATACTAATGCACTACTTTGGTTCCTGTAATGTGATACTGGAAGATACATAGTTCTTGTTCATAGAAAACAACATTTGCTTCCGGTACAAAAATTAGAATAAAAACTTTGGTCATTTCTTGCTGTAACTTTATGGGAATTCCTGTTTGCTTTTGACTGATGTTTGTCTGATCATACATTGTGAACTCTGGATTTTCTAATACACTTAATGCCTTTTAATTGAGAAGGCTGGCTTGGTACTGTCTTTCAACAGCTTCAGATAGGCTATGCCAGGTCAAAGATCCTGTGTTGGGAGCTCAGTCTGCCTGCTATTAGGTGTAGCTGGGAAGCAAGCAGTGTAGCTTTTGAGAGCAGAAAAAGTGTTACAATATAGAAGTTTGCAATTAGTCATTGGCTGCTGCTTTTTTAATAGAAAACATAATTTAGCAATTTTTTTAAAATCAGGTGCTCTGTGGATGTGTATAGTCTTAAATCCCCACTGCAAGTTGGAGCAGAAGGCCAGTTGGCTAAAACAGCTGAAAAAATGGAACAGTGTGGATGTTTGTCCCTGGGAAGATGGAAACCATGGAAACGAGCTGCCCAATTTAACCAATGCTTTGCCTCAGGGTGCAAATGCTAACCAAGGTGAGCCTAAACATATGCACTGACTGCAACATGTATTATAACCTCTATCTTATATACTTTAGCCTGCAGAATTCAGCATTCCTTTCTGGGACAAGGAACTTTCTTGTTGAGGATTGACCAGCCAAACTTATTTTCACTAATACTATCCTTGCAGAAAGGATGAATAGGTGGGGTTTTTGTGCTGGGGCCACAATGTGTTCAAGTATTTGTGTTTAGTTAGGTCTTCTAATGTTTCACTTGGTCCTTCTAAATGTGTTGAATGAAAATTGAGTGTCCTGGAAATATGTAATGTAAAAGCCTATTGTTTCTTTGCTTGCCTATGATCTTGTATTCCTTCTGGTGCTGGGTTTTTTTTGTTTTGTTTGCAGTTACAAAGCCTTTGATACCTATTTAAAGAGAGATATATTGCAACTGCATTAAACTCGTGTGTGAGAAACCAAAGCAGCTATTTGTGGGATGTGCTCTGTATGTGCAGTCTGCATTGCCAGGTGTGGGGGGGTTGCAGAAGCAACACTGCTGTCTTGGAGGAGGTGTCACTTCTTACTTGATGTCATGCTTTCTAATCTAAAAATGCTATTATCAAATCTGACAGAAGCCTTATTCAGTCCCCTTCAAGCAAAGATGGCTACTTTGCTAATAACTGGAGAAGATGTGGGATATTTATCTCAGAAAAAACACTTCATAATCCTCAAAACCCTCAGGTTTTTTATATGTATTTAATGTAATTTTGATAAAGTTAAAATCAAGTGCTTGGGAGGTGGCAGATTTGGACTTAGATGGGGTTTTCCTTGTTTCTTTTTCTGGGAAGTTTACCTCTGAAGGAAATAGACTTGGTTCATTTTTAGATCTCACAGCTAGCTGGGGACAGAAGTTCATTCAGCATGTAACTCCCTACAGAGGTGTTTTGCTTTCTGTATCTTGTGATGTTTAGCCCAACCTGGGCAGGCTAGTGGTAACTCTGACATGGCATCTCAACAATCGTAGACAGTGCTGTGTCAACAGAGTGATTTTGCCATAGGAAGATGTCCAGTAAGGATTTTGTCAGTCCCATGGCCTCAGTACCTCACTTTCTTTACCATATTTGTATATGTTTATGACAAATTATACAACTGTTCAAAGTTAATATCACTTCTGAAAGAGAAAACCTGAAAATGTTTCATGTGATGATTATCCATCCCTCATCCTGGCAGCTCTGGGTCTGAGGAGGAGAGAAGCTGGGGATATTTGAGTAGCTGTGCGCCATACTTTCTAGTTTGTTGTTAGGGGAGTTCCGTATGTCCTGTTGAATGTCCTTCATCTCTAGCTGATCTCTATGCAAAGTCCTGTTTAGCATCAGCTGTGCTGGTTTGTACATCTCTCTGAATGCAAAGTGAACGGCACACACTTCATCCAAACTGTTGGATTGCAATAAGATGCGAAATGTCATCTGCGGGCTGCTCGGTGCAGAGGGGTGCAAGGCAGGCTGCCCTCGTCTGGGGATTGGTGAATAGGCAGAAGACAAGAATACTGTGAATGACTGATTCTCATGTGAATGAGTAAAAGCTGATGTAGCTTTCTGAACTTGTGAAAATGACAGATTCACCGAACAGGCCACATCGGACGGTGTTCACTCGAGCCATTGAGGCGTGTGATCTGCACTGGCAGGACAGCCACTTACAGCACATTATCAGCAGTGACCTGTACACCAACTACTGTTACCATGACGACACTGAAAACTCACTCTTCGACTCTCATGGGTGGCCCCTCTGGCATGGTAAGTGGCTAAACCGGAAAGACATTTTCATGACTTGCTGCTTTGTTCATTTTCTATGGCATTATTTTTTGGGGGATGGTGGGGAGATGAATGAAAAGCCTGGCAAAAAGAACAGAGGCTCCCTTGAAATGCTGGCTCAGAAGTAGTCCTTAAGCGTCCTTGCATAGTTTTAAAAACAAAAACAAACCGAACCAACCAGCCAAATAAAAAAAGCCCTTTTGAGTAACCTAGCAAAACAGACCATTGCAGACATGGAAGCATTGCTATTCCTCAATTATTTTCTCCATTTTAGAACATGTTCCTACAGCCTGTGCGAGGGTGGATGCATTACGATCTCATGGATACCCACGAGAAGCACTGAGGCTAGCAATAGCTATTGTTAATACCCTAAGAAGGCAGCAGCAGAAACAGCTGGAAATGTTCCGGGCTCAGAAGAAAGGTAAATGTGGGGAAGAGAGAAGGGCAAAGGACATGCAGAGGTGACAGTAACACCAGACTGGAACTTTGCATGAGAAAATCGGTTTTGAAACTAAAACGAAAGAGGTGACTTTAACTCTTTGGTCCAAACAATCATAGTGGTAATGTCACATTCTAGATGTCAGAGGCTTTCTGCCTTCTGCAATATGTCTGGCGTGATGGAGCTTTCATCCCAATCGAGGTTTTTGGTTACACAGTAAAAATATTCACCCTGTGTAATTTACAGGCTTTTAAACAGAGCTTTGCATTTGGCATGTCAGGTGTTTAAAATAATATTTTTCTCTGACATATAATTTAGCTGAACTGTGTATTTCTGAGGTGGAAACCTGAAGTTGACATTGAGGGCAACGAGGCAAAGTCTGTGCTATGGAAATTCATCAAATTGGGCAGTTTGTTCCAAAAGAGTCTCTTATAGTGCTTAACATTTTAGTGTTTCTGAATAGAGGTGAATTGCTTCTTTGTGTGCTTTTGAAACATGTTTTTTTATAAAACGTTCCATGGTGTTCCTCTGAGCACTGCCCCTGTGTTTTTGAAGGAACACTTTCCTTTAGATACAGTTTCTGTGCCATGTGATCCTTGCTACCCAAAATAATTGTACACTGAACTTTGTCGTTAGTTTGAAGAAGCAGCAGAAGAAGGGGATGGCTGATGTGTTTGAAGAATGCACATGGAAAAACTGGAATTGCTTTCTTAGCTGCTACAAGAATCCCTTAATTCACATTTTCTTTTAAATCTTCTTTGCTACTCTTAACTATGTGCATTCTCATGCATTGTAGGCAAGAATACCAATGTGAAGTCATATGTGCGAATTTTTCGTGTGTGTACAGATATTTTTCCAGAAATAAGTGTTTGGAAGATAAGGTAGACACCTTACTGAAAAAAAAATAGCTGGTAGTTCCTGTGTGCCTCCATTTTTTTAATTTTTTTTTTTTCATGATACCCAAGAAAGGTTTGAGCACTGTTGTGGATCCTAGATTCTGACAAAACTTAAGAGCATTTTGTATTACTACTTAGGAGAATTTGCTAAGTCTTCTTATCATGTAATGTATCTATTCTTAACAAGCATTCCCTTAAAGCCTTTGCAGCTTTTTTAGCTTCTCAGACTGGGGAGTCAAGAAGGGAGGGACCTGTGTCATTGTGTGTGTGTGTAGGTACCACTGGCAGGTGTGAAGGGTCTGCTGCAAGTCAGCTGGCCGCAGTACTGCTTCTTTCCGTTCCCAGCTGCTAATGCAGTATCTGGACACTCAATACTTCTGATAAGTTCCTTTCCCTGTGAGTAGTTTCTGTAGCTGTCAACTAATATTCTGCTATTATAAATAAAGAATGGAGTGTATGAAATGCTATCTAGCCTGCCCTGAAACAAATGAGTTTGTTGTTTCTATGTTGTCACTCACCACTTTTTTCCATTTTTTTTTTCATCTTACGTGTGGAATTTTAAAAGAATACTCATTAAATACCACAAACTGTGTTGATCTTGTCTATGAGCAGATGAATTCTGCAGCTACAGCTCAGCTTTAGGTTTTAGTTCAGCAAACACCACATGCTTCTACTTAACTTTTATTCATGTGACTGATCTGATATCTGTGTAACCACTTGCATGATTTAAAGTTAAATGTCTACGTGACTGGAGGACTGAAGCCTTTGTTTGGCATGATACGAGTGCAGCTCATCAGTAGGCACAATAGATTAAACAAATGAGTCAGTAATAATGTGATTAATCCTTTTTGGTAATATTACTTGCTTCTGCCTGTTGTCTCTAGCACATGCTATTTGTTAGTAACACAATGATTTACTTGTTTGTTTTTTATATTGCATATCAGTGGATTCTTAAAAAAAAAAAAAAAACCACAACCAAAAAACCAATTAAAAAACTAAACCAAACAAACACAAAAACAAAACCAAAGAAAGTTCAACAGCGTGGCTGTGTTTCATTTTGTAGCTCTACACATTTAAATAGGCAAGAAGCAGGATTTTAGAGCTCTGTGATAATACATATGGTTAATACGAATGATGGCACTTTGTGAACAAGACAGAGCGGAGGCTAGTCCAAGCTAGTGTGTAAGAGGCAGAGAAACGGAGCATCCATAATGGCTTGTATACAGTTTTTAAATGGTGTCACCCATAATGCATCTGACATCTCATAGTTCAGTTGTGTGTATGTGTCTAGGAGGAAAAAAGTTAGGAGTTGGAGTCAAAGGGGAGCTGTTGAAATAAGACTTAGTAAAAAAAAAAAAAGGTATCTGGGGAATCTCTTAAAATGTTACCACAACAACAATTCCTTCATTTCACTCTGCTAAACAATTATTCCACATTCTAACTGAATGATGGGTGGGGACTACAAAACAAAGTATTCATGAAGGTATTTGTTGACTGAAATTTTAGAATGGCAAAAAACGTACTTGCTCCACTTAAAGGACAACTTTTTCTTGTATATGTCATTTAAACATATTTTTTTAAAGGAGCTGTCATCCTGAGCTTATTACTTCAATAAATATTTAGATGCAAGATAACCTTGTATTTTATTTATAAAAACAGAACAAATTTTAGAATATTTTCATTTACTTCAGAGCCATCAGATTAACTTAAAATGTAAAAATGGTACTACATCTTTTTGAGTGAAGAAACAGTTGTGAATATTTTACAAAAAGTCTGCTGTAATTTTTCAGCAGACGTTTTTAGAAGAGTTACTCATATCAAGTAAGAGATTTCAAAAGATACTGTGATTGAAATTTTTGACCCATAATATTTGCTAGTGCTCAAAATGCTGTTTGGCCTTCGTTCTTTTTCTTTTTTTTTTTTTTTTTCTCTTTCAACATATTTCCAAAGGACAATTAATTTACCCTGAAAGGTACTGTTTTTTCCTTCTTAGCAGAAGTTACTGGAAATACTCCGAATTCTGTACTGAGGGCATTTTAATCAGTTTTACTTTTATAATTGTTTTGAGGAGCTAATGTGCTCACTCTCACTCCCTCTTTTCTGTCACAGAACTTCTCCACAGAGGAGTAACCTCAATAACAAATCTTGAAGGTTGGGTGGGACATCCTTTGGACCCCATTGGCACTCTCTTCAGTAGCCTGATGGAAGCCTGCAGGGTGGATGATGAGAGCTTCCATGGATTCTCAGACTTCATGGGTAAGGCCAAGCAAAGGGAGCAATCTTCTATACATCTTCATTCACTGGAGGCATTTTTCTATTTTGTCTTTGTGAATCAGCTTCAAAGCCAATGTTCTTATAGTGTAAGAACTCATATTAGCTTTCCTTAAGAAAACACAAGGGAGAGAAAATGTTTAAGGTAAAGTGTTAAAGCACTTAAAAATTACCAGTTACTCATTCTTGAAGACAATTCCATATTTCACACTTGAAATAAAACCAAATAAGACTTTATAGCAGCAGGCCTTTCCACATACATTGCTCTGTCCTCTTTCTGAGAAGTCGCACGGAATCACAGAACTTTTGAGGTTGAAAGGCACATATGGAGATCATCTAGTTCAGCTGATCTGCTCAGAGCGGGGTCACCTAGAGCCGGTTGCCCAGGACTATGTCCAGTTGGGTTTTGAATAACTCCAAGAATGAACACTGTACCACCTCTCTGTGCAAGCTCTTGGAGTGTTCAACCACTCTCACAATAAAAAAAGTATTTTCTTATGCTCAGATGAAATTTCCTGTATTTCAGTTTGTGCCAATTACCTCTTGTCCTGTCACAGGATACCACTGAGAAGAGTCTGGCACTGTCTTCTTTACAATCTCCCATCAGATATTTATACATTTTGGTAAGATCCTCCTGAGCCTTCTCTTTTCCAGGCTAAATAACCCCCCCGTCTCACTCTCATTATATGAGAGATGCTGTAATCCTTTGATCATCTTTGTGGCCCCACACTGGACCTGCTCCAGTATGTCCATGTACTGGGGAGCCCACAGCTGCACACAGCACTCCAGGTGTGGGCTCACCAGTGCTAAGCAGAGGAAGAGTCAGCTCCGTTGACCTGCTAGCAGCACTTCTAGTGCAGCCCAGGATGTTATTGAACTTCTTAGCTGCAAGTTACGTAATACTTCAAATTGATGGCATACGTAGTTGGTAAATGATATGATTTCGAAAGTAGTGTGGTTTAGGATAGGATGTGTATGGCCATTTTAATTTCAGTATTTGCTTCCCAGGAGTTTAACTGATTAATTCCTTATGCTCAGTCTTTTTCTACCTCTGTGATAGCTTCTTATCACCACCTGTGTAGACAGAAACTGGATTCATCCCTCTGCTTGCAGCTCTTTCATGTGAACATCTGCAATCTTCTTGGGGCTTTGCTTCAAAACTCACATTATTCAATTAGATTTTCTTCAATAAATTTCCAATCTCACATCTACCAATTCTAGAAGAAGTTTTAATTAAAAGAAATTGGAGATCAGATTCTTTGCAATTACAAAAAAAAAAATACACACATACAAAAAACCCTAAACCAAACCAAACAAAAACCAAAAAAAAATCACAGCCCCATGAAATGAAACCAGTGTGTTGAAAAGTAACTTCCTCCTACACATGCATATGCAATTGACCAAATACATTCAGCCTTCTCATTTGCTGTAGTTGGCCATCTGCTTACATCTGTCGATTATAACTTTTTATTCCCAAATTAGACTGTAAACTGCTACAGGTTTGAATAGAGTTTTGTCATGTGATATGTCTGTGAAGTGCCAAATGAATTGGTAGTACTCTTTAGAACAATATATGGCTTGGTCTGTGTGGAATTTACATGTAATTTTTACTAAAAATAGGACTTATAGTGTTAATAATGTATATTTTTATCATAAATTTAACTGTAACAATAAAAAAAAACTAAAAAGAGTGCTAGCAAACAGAGGGTGCCTTAAAGTTGTGGAGTTGCCAGGCCTGTTGTATTTGCAGAGTCCTAATAGCTTGTGGGGAAAAAAAATTGAAATGGATCTTCCAATTTTGGCCTTATTAACACAAAGCTGGAGAAACTGCCTTTCTCTAAATCGTGCAGTTTAAAAATGAAAAGTTTTATTTGAGTGGATTATCTGAAACCTAATTGTTTTGTGTATTTTTGCCATGTGGAATTGGATGGATTTCTGCCATGTGGAATTTTAGATTGGATCACTGGATATTGACATTACAGTAGTAATTCAAATTGTTTTTAAAAAATGTATACTGACAGAGGGTGCATTTGTAAATGTGGCATTATAGGCATATTATGGGTTAGAATGTTTTGCTGATCTGTTGTTCTTTCTGTCACCCCTTACAGAGAACATGGGGCAATGCAAATCTCTGGAGTACCAGCACCTGCCTGCACACAAGTTCTTAGAAGAAGGGGAATCTTATTTAACACTGGCTGTGGAAGTAGCGTTGATAGGGCTGGGACAGCAACGAATAATGCCAGATGGCTTGTATGCACAAGAGAAGGTTTGTCGAAATGAGGAGCAGCTCATTTCTAAGCTACAGGAAATTGAATTGGATGATACTCTGGTGAAGATTTTTCGAAAACAAGCAGTCTTCCTATTAGAAGGTAGCTCAATATAGATGCTAACTGCTTCTTTAAACTGTCTTCATTTACACAGGCACACACAATTAGTATTCCAGTGGAAACTGCCTTACATACTTCCAGTGGTTTTTTGATGTAGAACTCCAGCAAAATGTTGTTTTCCATCTCTTACGAAAATCAAACATACTTCAGATATCATGTGACTTTAGACATAAAGCATCTATTAACCTGTAAGCCTTTTGTTTTAATTTTTATTACATTTTGTTCTTTAGATTTGTTGCTTGTCATAGTCCCACTATCCTTATTGTACAACCTAGGCTCACAATTAAATTATATAGACATCAGTTATCATCAACAGTTCTCAGGTAGCAAAATTCTAAGTGTTCCTTGTAAACTGAAAAAGAGACTGCCAGCTTTGTAAACATATGAAGATATTTACCTCTGTTCCCAAGTGAAGCGCTCAGAAAATTCACTTAGAATTAGTGGGATAGAAATGTAATATTTTATTTGTAGCAATTAAGAAAATGACTTGCTTCTGAAGTTTGTATTATATGTGAAAATAGAAATAAGTGGTCAAATATTGAGGCTTAAGGCCTGATCTTGTGACTAAATTTTGACTAAGACAATTTGTCTTTGGGAATTAGCTGATGGCTGCAATAAAATCTGTATAAAAAAGCACATATTTTTGCCCTAGCTTTTAAAAAGACGTAACATGTAGCGCTTAAGCTTCATGTTCAGAGAGTAGTCTCATGGGTTCTGAGGGTTCTTTCTGGTTTTTCCTTTTGGAAATGAAAGAAAAAATTTTAGATTGAACCAGTTAGCCAAAGGGATGGTCCAGGCTTTGAGTGCTTGCCCACGGGATGGTGGGGAGTGTGGTTACTGCTCTGGATAAGTTGTGAAGGCTGTTACACAACAGTCAGGTTTTGCTTTCTTTCTGTAAGACATTTATCTTTTTAAAATTTCCCCTTTAATGGAAGAGATGCAATATCTTGTTTAGGGTTCTCAGCTTTGAGTCGCTATTTTTGCCCAGATCCCTAAAGACTTTGATACCTACTGATGGTGCCATTTGAAACTGCAGACAAGCCACATCATGGGGAGAGTTTCCATTATGGTGTGGCTATACTGCTGCTTTATGGCCTTTGGACAAGAACAGTTGCTTGCTGGATCCAGCTATTAACCACTATACAGGCATCCTATGGATTATAAAATCAATTTGCTGCATCTGTTTACTGGTAAGGACATTTTATGTGGAAAAGGCAGGATTTCTCTCAAGTGTTCTCTGAAAATTCTATTTTACTAATTGATCACTGAAATTGTCTTAATGTTTTCTTAAAGTAGCAAACAAGTGATCATAGCAGGAAATCTGCTAATAGAACTGCCTGCAGAATTGCTGTGGTGTGTGGTGTGCAGCAATGGTCTTGCATTACTGTGTGCTGAGAAATCTCTTTCCTGTGATAGCTTCAGTTTACTCTAGGCTAGGCAGAAACTAATGGCTCACATGGAAGAAAAACTGTGCAGTGATTCAAGATGCTAATCATATCAATTGTGTTTTTATAGTTAAAGTCCTGTAGATATAATAAAGAAAGCTTAATCCAATATTAAGCTGATTTCCATGCTGTTACTGCAGATTAGTGCATGCTGTATGTAGCTACCATTTGAGTGTGTGGGAAAGTGGAACCTAAGACTGTTTTGCAAGAACCGTTTTAATTTTTTTGCCTCACTGCAAAGTTAACAGCAGAATATATTTTCCTATAAATGCTTTGTCATGTATTCTTTGTGTCCTAACTGAGTTTCTGACTGGACCACCAACTGGCAAACGTACATGAAATGGCTTCTTTCATTGAAGCAATGCCAGCCAGTTTTGAATGGCTTTCAACTTCATTTTAAATGATTATGAGACACACTGTCAACTAGTAAATCTTCATTGTCATTTCCTTTGTAATCAGCCCCAGTCTTCAGAAATGCCCACCTATAGAGCTCAGAATTTTTTCGTGCCTAGTGATTTTTATCTTTGCATGTTGTGCTAAGCCACCAGTAAGGAAAACATTGCTGAAACAGCCTGGCTGTTTCTCCTTGTTTGCTCTCCTTGTCTGCTTCAGTGTAAAGTTTGCCATGTTAGTTTGAACCACTGCTGGAAGCTGTTCGAATGACATGTAACTCTGCAGCAAAGAAGTGTGCTCATATGATCATTCATCCATCATCCAAGTGTCGTGGGGGTTGGAGTCTCTAGTAGAAGTAGTAGTAGTAACTTCTAGGACTGCTGTCTGCTATCTGTGCAATAGTAGTGCAGTAATCCTTAATGTAAGATCTCTATTCTGTGTCTTGCAACATTTAATGCAAACATTTAATGCCTGAACTTCTAGTCACTGAAGTCAAAAACTGTTTGACACAGTTTTCCTTTTAACAGGAATGACAGTCTTAAGGTTGCAGGAAAAATGTAAAAATGGGATTCATATGCATGGTGAACATTCAGAACTCAGCAAGGAAATAGTTGTATTTAACTTCTTTGTTATCAACCTTGACACTGCTGTTATGAAGTTGAACTGGCTGCACTGAGTACAAACAAAATCCATTGCCCTAACAATGGGAATAATTTTCCCAGAACAAATACGATTTTTAAGACCCTGTGGCTATAACGGACTAACAAAACCAGTTTTGTTGCAAGATCTGACCTAGTCTTCTCTGGAGACCAAGTCCAGACCAAAGGTTTATTTAAATGCCTAATGTCAGGTGAGACGTTGATAGGGTTCATCTGCTGCTATAGTGATTGGTCATGTAACTTCAATTTAAGATATGCATTTTTCCACTGTAACCACTCTTCTTTTTTCATGGTGGATTTGTGATAAAGCAGTCACACAGCAGCAGACTGCATAGGCATTCATGTGCACGATATAACTACATGGAGGCAAAGCTAGGATTATCACTTTCTACTTTTGCATAATATATACACTTGCTGAATGAGCCCTATGGAGCACTGGAACCATTCATTCCTTTGTATATGCATCGGTAGTTTGCTTAGTACTATAGTCTGGTTATCTCAATATATGGTATTTAATATACTTGTAATTCATTGTGACATATTATGTAATACATATATGATATATTTGTAATATGTTTCACAGAAAAGAGCAATATAACTTTACCTTTTGCACAGCAAATTCTCTTTCTTAATACTAATTCTACCTGAAGGTATAGTCAATGTTTTTAAAGGTCTAGAAATTGGATTTTAGCAGTATATAAAGGCTGAAATTCTTTCTCTTTCCCGCAGCTGGACCATATAGTGGTTTAGGTGAAGTCATCCATCGAGAGAGCGTTCCAATGCACACATTTGCCAAGTATCTTTTTACCTCTCTCCTACCTCATGATGCTGAATTGGCATACAAAACTGCACTGAGAGCCATGCGGTACGTATTCATGAGTTGTCCAGAAAAATCACATGTAGCAGCTGGGAAAAGAGGAAAAAGCTTGGTATTCAAGACCTACTTTTTCTTTTTTTCTTTTTTTTTTTCTCCTGAAAGAAGCATCCTTCCCTTTAAGGAGAAGTTATTTAGGTTCTGTTGTCTTTAAAAGCAATCGGTGTCTATAGTAACTACAATATAATAATTTATAAATGTTCGATTACTGTTTATCTACGACTGTAAACCAGCATTCTCTGTTACAAATCTTTCTGTTACAGAATCCCACTCTTCAGGCATGCGGTTTTGTTAGATAATGACCGCTTTAGCACCTGCATTCCCTCACTCATGTGGTTGTGTGTATGTGTGATGGTAGTGGGAAGGGAGTGAGGAAAGAGGCATCTCACCAGCAGTCTCAGGATCATCTTCTGCTTAGCCTGTTCAGTAGGACTGTTTGTTCCACTGGCTTTCTTGATAAATTAACTCTCAATGATAAATTTGAAACCATATGGTGTGGTCTGAGCCAGTACTTTTTTCTTGTGCTTCATAATGAAGCAGTCTTGCCCACTTCTGGGTGAATATTGGGATTTAAATGGAGTATGTCATATAGCAAAAAAAAAAAATTGACTGGCATCCCATTTGTCTTCAGTAATCAGGAAAAAGATGTTTCTCAGGAAGTGCTCAGTGTGTGCTAGCTTTATCTCAGAGCAGTCCAGATTGGTAATGGCAGTTAATAAAAGCCTTCTGAAGGAAGTTTCAAGAGTCTAAATGATCAGTGATAAATCTGTTGTCCACATACAATGCAGGGAAGAAACTGGTCCCATCTGGACTGTCTAGTTGCTATCAAGAACCTTGTAGTTGATGGTTGACAAAGAACAGCCACAACTGAATACTAAGAGCAATCAAGTCCCAGATTAATTATTATCGAGAATGATTGCACAGTGATTGGAGGACACACTATCCATGTAAGTAGTATTTAGCTTCATCAGACAGGCTGGATCTTAGCATTTTGGAGGTGCGTGTTCTAGAGCTAGTTTCACCAAAGAGCTGAATGGGGAGAAAATAGTTCTGTGTTTAAAGGACTAAACAGGATGGCATGCACGAGAACAAAACATAGCTACTATCGGGTCAGGCCAAAGGTCTGCTTAGCCTGTTTTCCAAAGGTCTGCTTAGCCTGTTTTCCAAAGGTCTGCTTAGCCTGTTTTCCAAAGGTCTGCTTAGCCTGTTTTTTATTTGCCTTCAAGATTGTTTAGTACTGGATGTTAAGGAAGGCATCCAAGAAATAGGAAGAATGACCTTGCATACTCACTGCTCATAACTAGCGTTTTGGGAAACAGATTGAGAACACAAAAGGGCATTACTGATGAACTATTGAGAACATTAAAATGTATGATCAGAAAGGTATCTGAGCCATGTAAGTACACTCCTTTTATCACAAGTTACATCCATCAATAATCCTGGTCATATCAGATCAGCAAGATAGCACAAAATGTGGTGGGTGAGTTTGGTTGGTTCGTTTTTTGGGGGCTTTTTTTTTTCAGGGAAAAAAAGGTCAATTTTATAAAGTAGACTTGTGTCCTTGTATTTATTTTCAGTCACTACCTTAAAGTGTCTCTCAGAGATTGATTGTGTGGTGTTTTCTTCCCGAAACTAAACTACTGAAGCCATGCTGAAAGGCTGGAATAGACATCTATCAGCAGCTTTGCACAGTGCACTGAACACCTCAGTGAACACGACGGCTGCATGCCGTTCCTTTTGAACAAGGATTTGGGCTTTCCCCAGAAAGCAGTCATAACTGAAAACTTATTTGCTGGAAGTTTCCTTTCTCTCCTGGAAAAACAAGACACTGAAAAATCCACATGGCAAAATCTCAGTTTAGTCATGGGCATCTCCAGCCATCTTTTGGCATGAAGCTGTCATCTCAGCCAAAGTTACTTCTCAAACAGACCAGTATAAGAAAGAGTTATCTGTTTGTTTCCAACTGGTAGAATCGCAGGAGACATCAGCATAACCAGGGCTGTTCTCCATAGCCCTTTTGTCATCACTTCATAAGGAAGATGAGAGTTCAGTTCTAAACAATAATCATTTGGCACTCTCCAGAAATGTGGACTACTACCTTGAATTGTGGTGATGGCAGATTTAGACACTTCCTATTCCATGCCTGTCTACATTCCTCAGTGCTTTTCAAATTCTCCTGAAGAAGGTTGGTTATTCTTTGCATTCGCACCAAAGTTGTAGTTCAGTGTATAAAGGATTCCTGATACAAAGCAAATGGAAAAACTAACTTAATACTGCCTTGAGTGGGAAAGAAGAAAGCAAACGTGAAAATTGAATGTCTGTCTCATAGTTGTGAAGTTGAATGGATCAGAAGAGGAAAAACTTGGAGCATCTTTTCTTCCATGGCCGTGGCAAAGACAAAAATTTCATGTGGAAATTAGTAAAGGTGCTGCATAGAAATCTGTGTGATTGCTCAGGATTTTAGAAGTGGAACATATTTCTTCACTTCAACATTTATTAAAGAAGTTAACTTCCCTAGACCTCAGCTAGTTGCTCTCCAGACAAGTGTTTAGAGTCAGTCTACATGAGTCGATGACCCATGATAGCAGCTCTGGAGTAGTTTGCCTCTCTGTAATCAAAATCAGCTGTTGCTGCTTAATTTTTTTAATCCTATTTTCATGTGTGGAATATTCAATATGAAATCAACGGAAGCTGAGACCATAAAACCTTTCATGCATTCACCTCAGGTCTGCAAGGACGGGGTTGTGCTATTCTTGATGGTCACTTCTGTCTGCAGTTCTCTGCTTCCAGCACTGAAACGTGTGGAGGGGAGCTGTGGAGAATGTGAATCTGCAGTGACCTAGTTGACTGCTCACTTGGAATCTGAACTTGAATGTTTGGCTTAGTTTGGCCAATCCCTTATTAAGCCTCAATTTCACCCAGGCTTTGGGAGCCAGACTTTAATGGTGATGTTTAATCACAAGGTAGCTTTGCTAAAACCTGGCTAAATAATTGATGTTTGGAAGGGGGGGAAAAGTGAAGAATGCTAAATCTGCTTGTGCTTGTTCTGATGTTCCCTTGTCTTGCCAAAATTGCATGAAAGCCAGCAATTCACAACAGCATTTCTTTTCAGAACAAAGGAACATAGAAGCTGGTAGTGAAATTCAAAGTGACAAGATTTTCCCAACACAGCCTCTTTCTTTTATGCTCTTTGTCTATTTACTGTTATTCATAACCTAATAATGCCTTTTTGCATTAGGTAGTTGGGATTTTTACTGTTTATTGAAACCATCTAATAAGGCATCTCTCCCCCGGTTTCTGTGGTTGGAAAAAAAAAAACAGCTGAGGAGTTTACATGTATTTTATTTTTATGTGTATAAAGCTATATAAAGAGGTGTCTCAGTGGTAGTAGTGAAGAGATTTGACTTTTGATACAAAACAAAAGGGAAGTCTTTTTTTATATATTAGCATGCACATGCTTGTGTCTGAAAATGTTAACTTAACCTGCTTATATTTATTTACATGTGTTGATGTGTCTGCTAGATACCGTTCCTTATATTCAAAATTACGTTTCTCAGGGAATTCTTAAAGATACTCTCGTATGCTTCAAAACCCACACCACACTGATTGAACTGCAGGAGATATCTTAAAACTTACTGTGAAAAAGCTGTGCACTTCAGTTACTTAAAGAGTGTAGGCATTTAAGTGCAAGAAATTGTGACTTATGTTTAAATGAGCTTATACCATAAGAAATATTCTGTCATAGAGAATCACATTGCATTGCATTTTCAGTGTTCAGTAGTTGCAGTTTTATTGACAAAAGAGATCCAATTTCCTTTGACCTCCCAGATGACTTCCTGCTAAAAAATCACTTGTGTATGAAAGCTGGTAGAAACAGAACTAAGATATTAAACCTAATCAAAAAGCCAAGCACCAGAAACTCTTTTCTCCTGGATGTTGTCTGTTATTATCATTTGATGTCTCATTAACTGTTCATGTCCTGAAACTATGCTTAATTGTGTTGAATAAAAATGCTGATTTTTTGTTCACTCCTGCTTTTTGCATTGGCATTCATATATTATCTAGTGTATTGGTCATGTGTAGCGTGTTGTAATGGCCATCAGCTGGGTCTTTGTGGGCTGTCACTTGTGTTGTAGTAATCAACAACACACACATTAATTTGAATTTTTGAAGTATGAATTCTCCTTGGTGGATAAGACTGTTGTTAGATTGACGCATACTTAAAGAAATTTTTGCTTCAGGATTAGAAAATGGAGTCTGAAAAGTAACTTTAAAGGAAACTTCCTCTGTCACTCCTGTTTGGGACTTTAACATCAGATTATGGTACATTATAAAAAATGTTGGTAGGCTGAAGTTTTAAGGACTTTAAAAATCAGTCGTATTTGAGCAGAAAATGTACTTTTTGATATGTCTGAATTTATTGGATAGTCAAAATTCAAATGACTTGTTGAATATTCCTCTCCCTTACTTTAAGCATTTTTAAGTGAAGAAAGTATGTTCCAAATGTTCCAAAAAATATTTACAAGTTCTCAGTACAGTGGAGAACAATTTCACTTTCCTTCTTGAGATCTGTGGTTCAAAGACTGAAACAAGGCAGGGAAAAGAGCTAGTTCCATGCACAATGCAGAAAGTCTCTGCTGCCTCGGCTAATGGGTGGTTTAGTTGTCCTGTGAATTCTTCCAAATGCCCACTGGTGTCAACAAGTTTAGCAAATGAACTTTTAAGATTCTCCAAGAAAATGAGTGGTTTATCTTTATAGTCAAAAGGGCACATTTCATAAACAAGGCCAAGTGTTCTTGCAGCTTTAGTTTTGCTCATGAGTAGCCTAATGTAGTAATTATTTAATAAGTGTTTCTTCCTTATTTCAGGTTGCTAGTATTGGAATCTACGGCTCCTTCAGGAGACGTGTCCCGCCCGCACCACATTGCATCAGTTGTTCCAAACCGGTATCCCCGCTGGTTCACTCTAAGTCACATTGAATCTCAGCAGTGTGAGCTGGCATCAACCATGCTAACAGCAGCCAAAGGTACATTGCTGTCAGTTAGGTACTCAACTAAATGTATGCTTTTAATATTGCATGGAGTAAACAGGTTATAAAGCTTGTGTTTAGGAATCCAAATTGCAGTCTGATAGGAGCTTGAAATGAGTACAACAAACTGAACCGGATTAAACCTGTCACTTAATTTACTAGCAAAGGAGTTAAGCTAGCTAGATAGTAGCCAGATTAGCTTGATTTGAGGCTGATTAGACAGCTTTTTCTTCTTCTGACACACAACATAGACTGAGACCCAGGCATGGACAAATCACTTGTAAAATTCACAAATCAGGATGACTTTTGGCCGTGTACTGCACTAACACCATCAGGGACTAGAGGAGTTTGTGCTGTCTGGTATCTTTCTTTCATACGTGATTTAATTATGGAAGGATACTAAAAACAAAGTGTGTATAACTGAAACGTTGTATTATTGCATGGCAATGGCAGGCACAATTATAATGCATCTCTAGATGTTTTGGGAGCATGTTCTGTTTTGGTGATTCTGTTTGCACCTTGCAGGTGATGTTCGGAGGCTGGAAACAGTGTTAGAATCCATCCAGAAAAATATCCACTCCTCATCACACATCTTCAAACTTGCCCAAGATGCATTTAAAATAGCAACACTTATGGACAGCTTGCCAGACATCACTCTTCTGAAAGTTTCTCTGGAGCTGGGCCTTCAGGTATTTCCCTAGTTCATTATTATTACAGTAGAAGAAAGGAATTGGATGCAGCGTTGGTGGGTATAGCACTTTAAGGACCATACACTCTTTGGGATCTGTCTGGAGTTTTTAGATTCTGCACAACTGAGTGGTAAACACAGGCCAAGGTCTGTGCAGCCTGTTCGTGCCGTCCAGGTGGAAGAGAGAACTGGGAGCAACTGGCTGCAAGGCACTCTTCTGTTCATGGCTGAGACAGGACCAGTGCACTGGGTTCAGGAGTATACACAGAACTGGCTAGAAAGCAAAATTATTCTGCTTGCCAGTAATGCACTATATTTTCTGCATGGACTTGAGGAGTTTCTTGCCATTCCTTCCCTTCCTTTCCCATAAATGAAATTGGGTAGGTGCTTGTTGAATCACTAGAGAAAGCCAAGGTCAACCATAATGACCTGTTTCTAAGGCAGACTAGGCCAAGAGCAGCCCTCTCACTTCCTTCATCAAAATCCTGCACTCCACAAGCTGTGGGATGGTCAGATGCATCAGACTCTGCTTGAGGTGTACAAGAACCTCAAATCAGTTTTCATGCTCTTAGATCAGACTTCGTAAGCTAAAAGGAGACAGCTAAGTTTTAGGTGTCTGGAGTAATATTGCCTTACACTGATGAATCTTTGCGTTTACACAGTTCATTTCAACAAAAATAAATCTCTTCATCCCTCTTCAGGGAGTTCTTCAAAAAAACCACGCAAAGATCAGAAAACCATTTATTACTTTGCATCAGTAAACAAAGCTCCAAAGACTTGTGGGGAAAGGATATTATCCCAGTTGCTTCTCGTGCCAGAGAAAGGTACTATTTGCCTATTCTAGACATTTAGAATCTGAAGTCTTAAGTCAGAAAGCTGAGATTCTATATGCTTTTTTAACTTTTCATATTCCAAAGGTTGTTGTGGAAATCTGCTTTTTTTTTTTTTCCACATCTTGGTATATTTCTGCCTTAAATGTTTGTTTACTTGAGAGAGAGAAAGATCCTTATGATTGACCTGTGTGTCATCTCAAGCATTCACCAAGTATCATTCAGTGGTAGCAGCACATTTTGGATACCACTGTATTCATGGATATCCGTATGTGGTTGAAAGTGTTGTCAGAGTGTCTTCATTGAGATGCAGTGAAAAAAACATTGTGAAACCATACTTTCTCATCAGTCCCAGAGTTTGGAACAAACTGGTGTAGAACTTATCCACTGTTTTGTCCCAAGCTTACAAACCTGTTTTAAGAATCTTAAAGGTAGTTTGCTTTCCAGAAGGAAGGTGCATACTATTTTTCTCATAGTAACTCACAGCTGTGTAGATTTCTACAGTAATGTTTTTCCTGCTTTCCCCTTCCCTACCTCCCCGATTTAATGGCAATTAGATTCTGTATTCACTATCTAGTATCTGACTACCTATGACACTTGTGTGCCCTGGAAAACTTTTCTCCCCTCACATGGTGTCATGGAGGCACCCCGAAAGTCAAATTAGGCAGGCAACAAGCTCCAAACAGACTTTTTACGAGCCAGAAGAGTTTAGCCAAGAAACCAACTAGAAACAGGTTTTACCCAAATTATATCGCACTCCAGCAACACTGTAATACACAGGTTTGCATACCAGGTGAGGAAATTATTGTTGTACGACCACACAAGAATAATTACAAGCCACAACGTGCATGCATTCACTCACAAAAAAAAACAGAACTAGAAGCCTCCTTTGCTCTAAGATACCCAGCGAAGAATAATAACTTGCCTGAGAGGGGCAAAGACTCACTCAAGGATATATCCAGAAGGAAAATTACCAAAGAGGAGGCAAGGGCACTCAAACCCAGGAATTCTCTTTAAATGGTGTTCCAGTCTATGAGGAGAGCTCTGTTCACAGTCCCACTGCTCAGATGAGACCATTTAAAGGGGGTCTTCAGCAGAGGCTCTGTTTTATAGCCTGGTCAGATCTGGCTGTGGTCATCATGAGCATGGTCTAGAAGCTTCTCAGGTTCTCTTGGCAACCTCCTTTGTTGAGCACCCTGTCTGTTGACCAAGGGTCCCACCCCTCCTGCCCTGTCAGCCAGGGGGAGGTGAACATGAGGAGTCACCATGCACTGGGGTGGGAGAGGATGTGACTGTCAGCACCTTGACATCAGCCTAGGTGTGTATGTGGGGACAGGCACAGTGGGACACAAAACATGCTAAAGAGCCATTGACTGCCCTGTTGAAGGCTCTGGATCTCATTGGGGGATTTGCAGCTGCCACAGTGGTAAACTAAACAGCAGTGTCTTTGCAGGTACACTGTTCTACCTCGGGTACAGCAATTACAAGTTGGCCTGATAGGAGCAATTTCACAACTCTTGTCACCGGCATCTCTGTGACAGAAAAGCCCCTTACATTGTTCTAGATTGAGCAGTAATGTATGGACTCCTGGGTTCTTTCTCCCTGTTTCCAATAGCAACATGTGTTATGTGACTCAGCAGAGGGAAGGGTCTTTTAAATTGGCTGGAGTCATCAGTATGGCCAAATGAGCATGGAGCATCCCAGGCGTATTCTGTCCTTCAGAACCTTACTGGTGCAGATGCTGTAAGATCTGCATGTGCAGGAGGGGCTTCTATTTCTCTGTCTGCCTGTTGTATGCTACATCAGCACAAATGAGTATTACTGCACACATGCAAACAGATACTGCTGGCAGAACTGCTGAGCAAGTTAGTGCAGGTGATCACTCAATGCGTATTTGGCAAGTGGTGTCCTTTCCCCCAATACGTGTGAATGAATGAATAAATAAACCTCCTTCCAATGTGCATGATGAGGAGGTTTTGCTTTAGTGCAGAAGCTAATGGTTGGCCATTTATTGTATCACTTATGGGCGGTGAGATCGTCTGTTCTTCTAAACTAAGAAATTCTTGTAAAGGTCCATCAAGACAAAGTCAAGATTATTCTGTGTGGAAGAGACCTTGGCTTTCAAATAAGCTATGTAATTTCCAGAAACTTCTCATCATTTTCAGACTTACTGACTTGTTGAGGAGCTCTCTTCAATTGATAGCACAGATCTTGGATAAATCTTGGACAGATGTAGAACTCCCTTTTAGGAAGAGATAGCTCAAGAATGTATTGAGCAGAAGTGAAATAGTTCTTTGGCTACATGTCCTGCAGTATAAATGATCTTCAGCTCTTTCTTGGTTTATTTGAAATCCTTAGGTTTTTATCATCAGTAAAGGGCCTCTCTCTTGTTCTCAGTTTGTCAGTTTAATCAAATGAAAGGAACCTAATTCCAGAATAGTTAATCCAGAAACTTTTCCATGTCAAGAAACTAGATACGGTATTGTTTTTGTTCTCGAGTTAGGACTGTCTACACTGGGGCTATTGTTAATGCCCACTGCATGTGCTGAAGGCTCTTGTGACTGCCGGTCCTTTTACAGAGGCTGCCACAGTGAGGGAAGTCATCAGAGAAGACTTTCAGAGAAGTCATCATTCACACTTGTTTTTTTTAATTCTACTTCCCTCCCTGACTGGTAGCAGAATTCAGTCCATAACCCTGTATTTTTTTCTTGAATTCACTCTGCCTGGGGGAAGCTGAAAATTGATCATGGATATTGGAAGAGTGTTAGTCTTCAATTTGTGTCTGCGTCAGTACAGGAAGTCACATAGACCTCTTCCCTTTGGACAGAATGGGGCACATAATTGCACTCCAGCGCATTTTGGCGTGGGCTGCCTGTTTTTCTTCCAGAAAGCCTTCAAGCAAAGGCTGGTTCCATTATTTGCTTTAGCCGTATTTTAGAATGTGTTGGGTTGCTCCTTACAGATCAGTTTGCTTTCTTTGAATGCTATTCTCCAATCTAGCATTTAGATTATTGTTTAGTTAAAATGATACCACAATATCTGAGGCCAACAAAGCTGGCCTTATCCTGTAACTTTGCATGGTGTACAACCAGTCACCAGGGTCTCAAAGTGAGAATGTTTGGAGGCCACCTTGGAACTGCTCATAGTTGCTTATAACTAGACTTCTTAAAGATCATATCTGCATTTGTGCTACTCAGCCATCTTTCCATCTTAATTATCTATAGCATAGGTAAAGGAGGTGGCAGGAATAAAAAATATGGCAGAGGGTTGCATGTCACTTCGAAGTCACCTCAGGATTGGGATGGGATATGGGTTGAGAACCCTCTTACAAGTGCTCCTGGCTCCAAGCTGTTTTGTAAGTGCATTTACTGAGTTTAATATGTAAAGATCATCTCTGAGAGCTCTATGATTGACCTATTATGCTCTTTATTTAACCGCTACAAATAGTAACATCACAGTATGATCGCTGATGCTGTAAGGGGAAAGCTACTTGCTTTTTTCATATAGATATCTGTGGGGTCTGTCCAGGTAGCTGAAGCAAGCCTTTACATGCAATTTCCATGCAATGTTTGTTTTACTGAATAAATATCTTTGCCCATGTTTTGAGAAACAACATAAGCAATAATCACAAGTGCTTATATCAAAGCCTATAGTCCTTTTTCTAGGATTCTGATGGTTTTACAACGGAGCTTTGCAGAGACTCATTGTTCAGAGAGAGAAATCATCACTGTAGACTTCTTAATAATACCTGGATATGTCTGGAACTGTGGATGTATCTTTGCAGAATAACCAGCCAGTCAAATAACACTATACTGTCTTTATTGTTGAAGTCAATGAAAAGAAATGCAGATGGCAGAAAAATTAAAGGCGTTATTTTGGCCAACAAGAGTTGACATGTTTGAGCTTTAAAGGCTTCTATGCATAGAGGGAGGAGGCATGATATAATTTAGTTTCTATGATTGGTTAGGCTTTTTTGTTGTTTTGGGGGGTGCTTTTATGTTATTTCCTTTTCCTCCATGGATGAAACAGTTTCTTCTCTAGCCTTGAAGGATCTCTAGTCAGAATTACTCTCTGCATGCTATCCTAAGAGAGCTAAGGAATATTTTTCAAATCTTTTGACATATCAGCTAAACAACAGGTAACAGAATGGAGAGGGCAAGAGGCTGCCGTTTTGAACCCCTTGAGTAACTTAAAATCCATAATTTTTGGTATATTGCCTTGGTTTGCAATAGGATTAATTGGTATTTGGTTTCTGTTGTTTTAATAGGTGATGCGGATGACGCTGTCAACACTGAATTGGCGACGGCGGGAAATGGTGAGGTGGCTGGTAACATGTGCAACAGAAGTAGGTATGTTCTGAGATGCTTCTCTTGTTAGCTAATTTTAGAGGGCTTGATCTTGCATGTCAACATGCAGGTTCTGCAATGTCTCCCACTTTCTGTTCATCTCTAAAATTCCTTTGGTGAAAAGACATGGCAGTAACAAGTAGTTTTGCTTTGTTTTTTTTTTTTAAGACACAGACCAAGCAAGACAATAGTTGAGTAATGTAGTGTGACTTCTTTCCGCTGCAAGGTGCGGGTGTGCATAACCTCATGGGAAATACCTGCAGATTAACCCTAGTCACCTCCATGATGGGTTTGAACTTGAGGCTGCTGTAAATAAAAGGCTAGTGGTTTTGGGCTATCGCACGTGCTAAAATTTTGCTTGCTCTGAAAGGCAGGTGAGAGAGATGTCTGGTCAGCTGTGGGAAGAACAACCAGAAAACTGGTTAATGAAATGCTGAGGATGCCTCCTACTGTGTGGCAGATAGGATCTCATGAAGGGGTTCTCATTGAAGCCCCTGGGTTGCAAGTTTAGAATGTGAGAGGGAGAATAGTGCACTCAGCAGGATATTCTGTTCATTTCTGGGCTTTGCCATGGATTTCTTGTGTATCTTGATGAGGCATCCCTTAGCTTCTGTATTCAGGTTTAACATCTGCATAAAGAGGATGCAGAATCTGAAAGTAAAGATCAATGTGTTGAAAACTGTAGTTGTAACCAAAAAAAATCAGCTGCTGTGGTAGTGGGGACAATAGAAGTATGTACAATAGGGAGCAGTTTTAATTGTCACTAAAGGTATTTCTGGAAGGCATGTTTCCCTATTTTATTCTTTTTCATGCATCTGATTTGGATTGTATTGCATAGATGCTTCTTGAGTTTCAGAATTTCAGAGGATTACTGCTGCTTATTCTCTGTATTAGTTTATTCTTTCCCTTATGCTTATCTGGGAAACTAATATTGTCAGTAGTATAGGAAAATACAGCTTGCCTTTGTATGCCTTCAGCCAGAAAGTGGTTTGTGTCTGCAAATTTTTGTGCAATGCTTGTGTTTTATTGCTTTTATATCTTTGCTAAGATAATTGTTACTGAGGCCATCTTACAGATATTAGTGCTGGGTATTATTTTGTGCAGTTGCATATCGGCAAATAAAATGCTGGGTTTAATACTGCTTTAAATTAGTTTACATATTCTAATGGAAGTATCCCATAAAGAACCTATAATATCATGCAAAGGACTCTTGAGACTTAATCATGCTGGTAAAGCAAGGAATCTCTTTATTTAAATTAAGATATGGTGTTCTCTGGCTATACCGAATTTTTGCATGTGAGTGAAGAGGTGCATGGGAAGCATCAGAGCTCTACAGAGAAAATGAGGACCTCTGGGTGTGGTTTAGGTGCACTCACAGATGTGTGTAAACTGCCTCTAGCAATAATAGAGCGCTCTAGTTGGCTATAAGGTTCAATTTATAGAACCCATTAGTCACGGTTTCCCCCTTCCCCCCCTACCAAACAAACGCACATGCCAGGAATAAAGTGATACTAAAGAAAATACCTATTTTGGATAAATCCCTGTAGTTCATATTGCTCAGAGAATTTCCCTAATGAGGATCTTGGTGTTCAGGTGCATATGAATTGGATACAAGATGTATCTAAAAAGCTTGTTGGGAGGTGGTGGGGGTTAGGATTTTTTTTCGAAGTGTGCTGTGGTGTTCTATTAAGAAAGCCACTTAGCGTACTTTCATATTTCTTTGTACATGTGCTGTGCCTTGCGATGCACAGTGATTAAAGTTAAAATTGCCTTTTGAAAGTGTTCAAGGTAAGGGTTGCTCTTGAGTGATGTGTTGAGACCAAATGAGCCAAATTGTCTTAAATAACAAGTAAAACAGTTCAGTTGTCACACCAGGAGATTAAAGCTTACCTTACAGTTTTTTTTATTCTTCTCTGGTTTTGGGTGGCTGCTACAGAGTTCACACTGTAGCCTTTGTATAAATGTCTGTTTTCACCCATGCTATCTGGTTAAGCAGCTCTTGCTGAAGTGCATCCCCTTAGATGTACTGGCAATCTCTTAGGACTTTGCTGCAAGTGTAATCTCTTGCAGAACATCTGTATCTGCTAGTTTTTGTCAATTGTGGCTAATCCTTTCTTTCTCTCTCCAGGCGTTTATGCACTGGATAGTATCATGCAAAACTGGTTTACACTTTTCACTCCAACAGAAGCCACTAGTATTGTTGCTACAACAGTGATGTCCAACAGCACCATTGTCCGTCTGCATCTGGACTGCCATCAGCAGGAGAAGTTGGCCGGCAGTGCTAGGACGCTTGCTCTACAGTGTGCCATGAAGGATCCTCAAAACTGTGCCCTCTCTGCACTGACCTTATGTGAAAAGGATCACATAGCTTTTGAGACTGCTTACCAAATCGTTCTAGATGCTGCTACAACCGGCATGAGCTACTCACAGCTTTTTACTATAGCACGATACATGGAGCACCGTGGTTACCCCATGCGGGCCTACAAGCTGGCCACTTTGGCCATGACGCATCTCAACCTGAGTTACAATCAGGACACACACCCTGCCATTAATGACGTTCTGTGGGCATGTGCGCTCAGCCACTCCCTTGGGAAAAATGAGCTAGCAGCTATAATACCTCTGGTGGTCAAAAGTGTCAAATGTGCAACAGTACTGTCAGACATTTTGCGTAGGTGTACTTTGACCACTCCTGGCATGGTGGGACTTCATGGAAGGAGGAACTCTGGTAAGCTTATGTCACTGGACAAAGCCCCTTTACGGCAACTCTTGGATGCCACGATCGGAGCCTACATTAATACAACTCATTCACGTCTCACTCACATCAGCCCACGACACTATAGTGAGTTTATAGAGTTCCTCAGCAAGGCCCGAGAGACCTTCTTAATGGCTCATGATGGTCACATCCAGTTTACACAGTTTATTGACAACCTAAAACAAATCTACAAAGGCAAAAAGAAACTGATGATGCTGGTTCGTGAGCGGTTTGGTTGATGAAAATGTGTGAATGGGGGGGGGGGGCGGGGGGGTGGGAGGGGTGGTTTGTTTTTACTTGAGCCTGCCTTTGTATCCTTTTTAACTTAAAGAAACAGAGCCACACCGGTATTATATGTGTATAGTTATACTGAGTTTGCGAACTAAACTGTCATGTTGTGAAAGTTTGTGTGTTTAATTTTTTTTTTTTCCTTTTTTCTGTTTTGTATGAAAGAGGGGTTAAAAAAGGTTTGGTTTACACTGAGTATATGTTGTCAAGTGGCAAAAGCCCACGTTGCTCTCCTGTTCTTTCTGTATACGTTCACAGCCTCAAAAACAAACGTATTGCAATGGCTTTAAAAACCAAACAAAACACCTCCATCCTGTGATAAGTACCTCGAATGGATTCAGCTTTACTCCTTTGTAACTCATCCTTACATTTCAGTATATTTAAACAAACCAACAAATGAAATACTAATAGTTAAAAGGCTGACCACGTGGCTTTGCAGTGCTGTTCATCCAGAAGCATGGCACACAATGCTTGTGCATGTGGAAACTTAGCAACTGTCAACATACATTCTCAGGGATTTATCAAAAAAAAAGAATGAGAGCATTTATTGTACTGTATATATATTATAGTATATGTCTGAATATTGAAAAATATAACATTAACTAATTTATAAAAAAATCTATGTAATGCAAAATACTTGAAGCTGCAGTAGCTTGGTTTTAAACAAAAAAGAAAACCTATCAGAAGGACTAAAGTGCGCCTTGCTTCAGGGTTGGCTCAGGTGGTGAACTATATGCTGGGCATCTATGCAGAGCCACCTTTTGGATTGCATGGTTGGACTGATACCTATTGGGGAAATTTTATATATATATATTTATACAACTCGTGTATACATATATATGTATACACTCATACACACATGCTTGTAACAGGCACTATAGTAAAGAGGGACAACAAAAAATACACAGCCAGAGCAGCAAGCCTTAGCATTAAGAATACAGTATGCCAGAACTGGGGTTTGTGCCTCCTAGCCTAGAAGACTTAAAGAAATATCCTTTTTGACACAAAACGCAAAATGTTTTCCAAAATGATTGACATGATACATTACGCCTTTGCAGTGAGCTAATAATAAGCTAACCTTTGTGCACAAATAACATATATATATATTATATATATATATTCTGCATAGGTATTTTGACTTTGTGCAGGACAGAAAGTTGTGTAGGTATGACTGTTCTACTTTTCAGTTTGTTTTTTTAATATATTTTATTTTCTCTAGAATTACTCAAACAAAAGCAGCCTTCTATCTTGCCTTGTCTTAATGCTTTAAAATAACCAAACTGGAGATCTAACTACCAAACTGTTCATTATATTATTAAATACCAACTTTGGTTACAGTATAGTGTCTTTACTTTAGCTGATGGTTCTGTATCCTTGTGCTTTTTAAAGCAGTTTTTATGTTTTGGTGCAAAAGTTGTCCAGTGTCTCTTGTTCCCTTCATTAGAGAACATGCTAGAGGTATGTTTGTAGGTATTTTTGTTTAGAAAAACTATTTCATGCTCTCCATTTTATTTATTATAATAGGTAAAAAGGTTGTACTTCATCACCCATGTAAACATGCTCATGAAGTTGAAAGTAATTAAGATTTGATACACTGATATCAATTTATTTATGTAACTAAATCACTGTTTTATAAACTTGTTAATGATCAACAATTTTTTGTTTTGATTAAAATTAGTTTTTTGAAAGTTGATTCTGTGTCCTTTATGGTATCTGTTACTGGAGTAGAATTGAGTAGAGATAGTTCATAGATCTTAAATTCCAGCTTGTAACTTTAATGCATTCTGGTGGTGAGCACTCTGACCACCAGGCCCAGGGAAGAAATGCTTTGTTCCTCAAAAATCTGCTGAGGAATGGCAGTCTTCACAGTTGCTGGTGGAAGAAGACTTGGCCCGTCAGAGGAGGGACCAGATGCTGCCTATGATTGTGGTCTGTACAGTGAACAGTAAGTTTTGACATATTGCCTTGGTGGGGTGGTAGAGTGTGTGGAAGTATGTTCCCACTGTGTGCATTATTTGGGTGACCATGAGAGTAGAGATATACTGCAAATATATACAAGAACAGTTCTTGCTATTCTTGAATTGGCTTTTCTGAAGTAGTTTGTGTATTTTGAGCCATGCAACTCATACCACCACCCAGCATGGAGTTCTTGCTCGCCAGGTGACAGCCACCATTTCTGCGTTTTTAGAGTCCTTGCTCAGTTGGACTTGTGTGAGTTTTCCAGCCCTCAGTGAAGAATGGGATACAGCATGGTTGAAAATTGAAGAGGAGCCTTCTGCTTTACCAACGTCTTTATCATCTTTGGAATGTTATATGATGTCACACTTTACTACATGACCTGAACACCCTCACTCTCTTCTTTTTAGTGTCTTCAGCTGAAAAGAGAATTAGCATGCAGCAAGAAACTATCAGAGATGCCAGTGTACCTGTGAATTCCGACGGAGAGGCTTGTGTCACTGGAAGATCGAGGAGAGAACCTTTGTACAACTTGTCATGTGAAATAAAACCAAGCCTTGCTAAGAGCGGAGTTGTCCTGACCGAATAGTACTAACCTTCTGTAGCTTCTTTTATTTCTATCCCTTCCAAGTATTCAATCCTCATTACATTTTTCCTTCGTTACTTTGTCCTAGATGAATGCTATAGACAGTAAGGAACGAGAGGGATACTCCATTCTGTAATAGTGTTTGCTTGGGGTCTGATTCGTTTATTTTGTGTGGGTTTGTTTCGTGTTGGTTGTTTTTGGGGTTTGGTTTTGTTTTGGTTTTTTCCTGTAAGAAATAATTCAGTGTTAAGGATATTGTGGTTATTACATAGATTGCAAAACTGAAGCCTATTTTAAGACCAGGCTGTAGAATTAAATGCAATCGCTATGGTTGCCACCTGCTTTTGATGAGCACAATGGCTTACTCTTCTTTCAGAACGTCAGATGGAAGTTTATTTGACTTGTTTTCATGACTGAGTAAAATCTCTTTTGTGTCCTTAGTGGTGCTGTGCAGTGCAGTTCACACTGTGTTAAAGTCCTCACAGACCAATAGAGGCTTGGCCAACTTCTCTAGTAAATATTGTCTAGATATATACTGCTCTTTGATTTGTGGACGTAGGAAGAACCCGGGAGTGGGATTCCATGAAAAAAGCCTGAGGGCTCTTTTGGTGAAAACAGTTCAAATATCTCTGTAACTTCTAAAAATACGTATTGTAACTAATTCTGAAGCATAAGGAAGCCTAATCAACATTTGTCTCAAATTCCTTCTCTTCAGAGCCATATATGTGACTTACACAGCTGAACAACACTGTCATTGTCTCGAAGTGTTTGACTGCTTTTCAACAATCCTTTAAATGAGAACTTTTTTTTAAATCTAGGATTTGTATTCAGTAGTGAAGGGAACTGAGCATGAATCTTCTGTATGATAGGTTACCGTTGCATCTTCACTCATTTGGTGAGTTGATGTGGTATTACTTCTGTATTATGAAACTGCCTTGCAGCCCAAGAAACTGACTTCTGCACATAGGTTTGTTTTCAGATTTCCTTTATTCAGCCAGAACAGAAGATGGAGGTTTTTCCTTACTCAAATGATATTACATTTATTGAACTTTTCGGTGTTTCAGCACTTCATTTCCACATGCAGTTTTCCCATTAGAGACAACTGCACAACTTTTTAGCATGAAAAAGAGAAAGGCATATATGGGAGACCCAGACTTGAAGGTGCAACTGTGTGCTGGTTTGACTGAAAGTGAGTTGATTTTCTTCACGCAGTTAGAAAGCTTTCTTTTTGTAGCTAGCACTGTCATTGTTTGGATTTAGTTTGAGAACAAGAAGACAACACCACAGGACAGACTTAATGTTTTTAATTGTGATTGTCTGGGAGCCAAGGAGATTCTGAGCTCTCTGCCCACAGGCGTGAGGAAGGGGGCCTAGATGGGACAGGCCTTGACTGACATCCAGACTGATCAATAAGAATATCCTGTGCCATTAGCATCGTGCTTCATATTTGAGGAGAGTCAGGATGTTATAGCTGGGTTTTTTGAGGCGGAATGGAGACCTGTTAGGCGGAGTTCTGTTGGGGAGTTTCTTTGGTTCGGCCTTTGCCATCCTGCCGTTTTGCAGAGGCCTCTGGGCCTTTCTGCCTTTTTCTCTCCTCTCTCTTTGTGATTGGCTTTTTGTGATGTGAGGAACTGCATTGAGTATCTTTTCTATTTCCATTTTATATATGTTGTTATTAGCGGTGGTAGATCAGTGCTATTTTATTAAACTGTGTTTACTTCAGTCCACAAGTTTCTCCCTCCCTTTCGATTCTCTCTCCTGTTCAGGGGTGGGGGCCAGGGGAGCAGTGAGAGGGCAGCTGTTGTGCTTATATTGCTGGCTTGGCTTAAACCACAACAAACCCAAATCCAAAACCACCTCCCTTAGAGTACTTTATGTCTTATTTTCAAAATATTTTGGTTTTAATGCTATGGCAGTGGAGTTAAACCTAGATTGCATGTACATGGCAATGAATTTATTAGATTGTTCGAGATAAATTGCAGATAATATTTTGAGGCTAGGGCTGCAACGAGAAGACTGGGACTGCATTTCACCATGGTTGTCTAGTAGAACAGATGAAGCTCTTTCAAGGCAATGCATCTGCTAATAGGTGCTGTCAGTGCTTTGGATGACCAGCTGACAGTTCTTGCAGTACAGATGAAATTCTGGAGGACTCTTTTTTTTCACTAGCAGAAAGTAAAATTGGCTTCCTAGCATTTTTGAGGCAAGAAGATACCGTTGAGTGCTTTGCATTAGTAAGATTCTCTTCTATAGAAAGGTCATCTTCCATCATTGTCTTTGTATATCCATACAAAGTTTTGTGCTGCAAGCTTTCAAATCTCTCTGTGAAAGCCACTTTTCAACAATGCTTTAGTGTTCTGCCAAGTTAGTTTGAGTTCAGTTTTCTTTCAGGTTTGTCTAGTAGCAATTAAGTTTTTCATATAAGTGGATATAAGTAACGTAAGTGCATCAAAACTGGGGTGCTGCTTACATGGAAGGAAATTTTGCTTTCTGAGTTGTGCCAATTTAGATTTGTAGTTCCAGAGAGCGGATTTGTGCTAGAAGTAAATTTTATTTCACTGAGATGCTTTCAATTTGATTAAAATACAGGCTGTTACTCAAAAAATCATCCAGCTTTCTATTTCTGCTTATAAACAAAAATCCTGGTGATTCATCTGCTTTTAATGCAGTATAGAATTTGGGGGAAAAAAATGTAGATGATAACTTTACAAAACTGGGAAGTATGATGCCCTCAAGTATTCCCTTGCTCTGTAGTTCCAGATAAAGTATGAAGTGTTCATAGGCAAACATCTTCCCATCCTTTTAAGTGCTTGTCCCCTTGAAAGCAGACTCTTTGCAAGGATAAGTGGAGAAGGAAGAAGCACAAACCACAAAGTGTTATGTCCAACCTTTGCCTTCTGAGAATGCAATGTGTAGTAGAGATCTGAGGATGTTACAGACTACACTGAGTGTGAGATGAAAAGCTTTGTAAGGTTCTTAATTGGAGAAACAAGGTGTCAGGTAGCTTTACTTGAGAGAAGACGTTCTAGGATTTGCCTCCCCTGTAGAAGTGTACAGTGCATACTGCACATGGGAGGACAAGAGTGTTACCTCCACTAACCCCTTGGTCTGTCAGCATCAAGTAGCACCTAGCTGTCAGCTGAAATGTTTGCGATCCATCCTTGCAGGTAGTATCAGTATCCCTAGAGTTAGTAAGAGTAGAGCATCGTATGCTGCAGGAAAAAGAACCTGCCTTGAAAAGAAAATTGCATCAGCTGCTATATTTGCAGACATCTGCAAGGTCATAGGATCAGATATGTCTATTAACATGCACTGGCTACAAGGCACTAGTTGTTTTGAGAACTAGCCTTGACAGATTTCTATAGCTCTTGTAGAGTGCAATTATGACTAGAAAGTACCACAATCATGAAATGCCCAGGAGCCAGCTGGTGAGTCGGCTTTTACTGAGTTTTGTACCAACTGCTTTTCATGGTTATAACTTTCCTTTTGTTCTTCTTTAGCCTTCATCTTTTTGTGTATGTTATTTCAAGAGCTTTTTATTTTGAAAAATTCTTCCATGGAAGATGGTGTACTTGTGGTCCGATGATGTAGAATGAACAGTGGAGCTATTGCTTGGTAACTGTGGTCCATGGTATTGGAAGTATGTGTGGAGCAGTGAATGAGAAGTGTGAGCTGTGCAGTCACACCTGCTGCAGAGGCTGGTGAGCTGAGACCCGAGGCAGCAGCCACAGCTGGCAGGCAGGACCAGCACTGCCTGCCTTCCCGCCACTCTGACCTTGGAATTGCTTGTATGACCACAGAGGAGTCTTGGTCTGTTGTCCCAGGAATCAAAGGAAAATAACTGTTCATAGAAGGATTTTGGAAAGTCGAAAAATGGATGAGGGTGATTAAGGACAGAGCTAAATATTCCTCTAGTGGAGTTGCTGGAATTACATCAAGGCTAATCTTGGCAGACACTTTTGGGAAGCCTGTTAGTTATAAGAACAACAGTGGCGAGAGAAGTATTGCCAAATTCTGCCTGTTCAGTGGGCAGGAAAAATCATCTGGGGTTTGTGGCCTCCGATTCCAGATGACCTGAATCTCCTTAAACAGCACAATGGCCATTTGTAATTCTTTCTTTGTTTAGCTTTTCCAATGCACAGGGAAACAGTCAAGCAGACTGCAACTCATCTCTTATCAGATGCATTACAAATGGTATCACTGGAGCCCTCCATCCCCCGCTCTGAAAACGAGGGGTCTGTGGCAAAGGTTGGACTTGCTTGGGTCATCTTGCCTACATGTTAAGGAACCCTTAGCAGCAGGAGCAAACCAATTCAGGAGGCTAAGGCTGCAATAGGGAAAATTGCACGAGAAGCTTTCCTGGCAAGATCCTCTTTGTATAATGCTTAACTGCAGTTGTTCACTTCAGTGAGAGGAAATCGTGGTTTAAAAAAAAAAAATTATTTCTTTTGTGCCTCTAACACTCTAAGCATGTTTAGTAGATCAGTACAGTAACTAAAAATATCCACAAATAACCACCAAATTGGAAGACATGATTGTCCTGCTAACTTCTTGTGGAAAGGAACAAATGTAGTTACAGAAGAGTTTCTTCAGTCATGCTCTGCCTGCCTTACCACGAAGACGGAACTGCAAAAGGCAGTTCTTACCAACAGTGCAGTGACAACCATCACCCCTTTCCAGCTGCTTTTGGTGGGAGAGAGGGTAAGGATGTATTGTTGGAAGGTGTTTTGCTTCCTGAGTTTAAAAGCCTTTTTTCTCTAGCCAGATGGCTGATTTCTGTGTGGTGTGTAAATGCAGCAGTAGCAGTAATTCTGCACGGTTACTCAGTGTCTTTGCTCTACCACCCCTCTGTGTCAATGCAAATGTCTGACCCAATGCAGACTTTGTTCTCTGGTACATTGTATTTTTTACTTCCTTGAGGAGGCTGTCTCCACTTGTGTTAGGCTGTGAGGTCTAGGTACTTTTGGTTTTGAAAGCTGAGCTTCTTCAACCATTCTCAAGAATCCAGGGTCTAAATTAAAAACGCTAAGCACTACAAGACTTCTGATAGTCTGTTGTAAGCAGCATTGCTTGATTGCTACGTAGTCATTTAGGGGGTATTTCATACACTGTCTGTATCATATAATGGGCAACTAGGAAGTCTAATAGACATGTAGGGAAATTTTAGTGTGAGATGATACCTAAATACTGAAAAAGAAACTTCAGCATTTTCTGACAGAGAGGTAATTGTAGAGGGAGACTGTACTTGCAGAGTTTTCATGCTGCTCTGAGCCTCTCAGTCTTTTAAGGGAAGGTTATTCCATATCAGAAAGATTAACTTGCACTAGCACGCTGGCTTTGGTCTCACAGCCTGCATTTTCCCAGCTGTCACTGGTACAATCCAGGACTTCTTCCATACATCAGCAATTCTCCATTTCACCACTCACAGGTGTATACAGTATTATACTATGTTCCTAATGCTAAGCTGCATTACCTTAATGTGGCAAACAGAGTTTGGGTTTGGTTTTGTTTTGTCTGAAAACTCCGAGCCTTACACTGGTCAGTTCCTGCCTCTCAGTTGAGGAAGAACTAGCCGTGGCTCATTAGAAGGGACACAGTGCTATTCAGAGTTTAATGTCATTCATTTTGTGAGCATAATGACTGACTTACTCGGGAATTGCAGGCCTTTTTTTTGTTTTGGGTTTAGGGTTTTTTTTCGGTTAAAGGCAAAGATTTTTCCAACATTTGATCTTCCAACAGAAAGAATCAAATCAGCAAAACAGTAATTACTGACAAGAGTTTGGAGTGCATCACTAAGCATATACGCTGCCAAGGCACAAGTTCTCCACTCCCAGAAAAGTCCAGACAAACCAGACAGGATTACTTGGTCTCTTAGTTGCCTGTTGTTTAGTACCCAGATGATATGTTTAGTTTGGGGGTGTGTGGGTGAGATCTAATTGGATACACTAAAATGGAAGTGACTCTATTCAGCCCAGTGTGAAAATGCTAGTTTATGCACCTGTCTGTCCTACTGAACTGGAGAATAACGTGAATTTCTGGCACACTTGCCACATTGGCAATCTCCATGTGCTATCTCGTTGCTCATTCTGCTTTACTAACAATACATCTAGGTTATCTGTTACCAGCAGCAATCCTGAGTCTTTGTTTTCTACTGATGGGAAATAAAGTGAAAGACATTTCTGGTGTTTGGACTGGTGCTTGGGAAGTGCAGCTGCACTGATAGCTCTGAGCTGAAGGCTGAGCTTTAGCAACTGCTGAGTTCAGGGCCTGAATTTGCCAGTAATTTCACAGGGGTTTTGTCTTTGTTGCTATTCAAGTGGGTGCTTGCAGCTGAGCGTGTTCAGCGGGGGCAAATGAAGACTGACCTCGTGGTGTGGGGACAGGGGGTGTGTGCAAGCCCAAACATGGCTATTAACCACAGGAACAGGTTTTTCTTCAGATATTGCAACTGGGTGTAACATTTGTGGACCGGTGCATGCAATGGGCTGGCTCGCTAGCTGATGTCTGTAGTTTTAGTCTTTCCAAGCAGCATGGACATCCTGCGAGAACATACTATGGCTGAGCCAGAGGACAGCAAGGGGGACAAAACAACATGTTTGTTTCTGGCTGCAACTACATGGCTTGATAAACCATGGGCATAGGTAGCTGTGGATAAATTGCTTTGTTTCCTTCTTCCCTGGAACTGAATGCTTCTCTACTGCACATGTGATGGTGAGGATTCAGGCAGCAGGGTTGGTCCTATTTAGGGCATGCGGCTGAGAGAGATCACAGATTTTCCTCAGAGCCTCCCTGTGTTGGGGTATCCGAACCCATCTGTGAGCTGCTCTGCCTTTGAGTGAACACTCTTTTGTGCAGTGCTTGGCTTTCTGCAGATGTTTCAACCTTCCAGCAATTCTGGTGAATTTCTTTATGTAAGGATTGTGGGGAATTAAACTGCCACACCATGGATTTGTGATTAAATCCAGAAATGGTAGAGTTCTGGAATTCTGCTATAAAGAATATTCCTTGGCCTCTTCAGCGAGTCCTTGAAGTCTGGCTTTTCCAAATGGGTGTTTTTCAGCTTCCTGTGTTTATTTCAAGATCAGCAGCACAACTGCAGAGCCATCTTGATGCTATAGAAAGCACATACAAGACATAGGTTTTTGGAAGCTGTAATTCTGAAAGACTAGATATATCTGGCTGGTGGTGGTGGTTGTTGTTGTGTTGTTTAGTTTTTGGGTTGGTTTTCTTTTTTTTCCCCCACAAAATCTTATGCTATATACCGGGCAAGTAGCAGTTCCACAGCAGACCTCAGGAATGCCTAACATGAAGACCAAATGTAAGTCTGGAACAGTCTTATTTACTTAGGTCTCTGGATTAGCAAGATAACGGAGCAGACAACTGAGTTTGTGTGTGAATAGTCCCTATAAGGTCAATGGTGCTTCTCACTGCCTTAAAGTACTTTGCTAAAAAGAGGACTCAGAAGCACAGTGGAGTTCACAGCCTGCTCCTTCAGCAGCTGGCGGGACCTGGTCTGTCTATGCAAAGTCCATCATCCTTGGGGCCACCAGCCCAGAGCTGCTGGGGTGACTCCCCGCCTGCACCCCTGCGGCAAAGTTCCACGTGTGGGTCCCAGGAGGCGGCCATCCTGCTCTGCCTGGGGAGAAACAGCAGTCCCTGGAGATTCAGAAATGGGCATGGGGGAGTACACTAGGGAGGCTGCGGAAGGAACAGCCAAGCTTTCTTAAACGGAAGAGCTTTTAATTTAATTTCTTTTCTTTAACAGCTTAAAATAAAAAGCGGAACACAAGTGCAAAATAAAACTTAAACGGCTTTCTTGGCAGCTCTGTTTTATTTGCTGATATTTTATGAATGTATCAAAGCTCTTTGCAGCCTTGTGTTTAAAAAAAATTCTCCTGTTTAAAGGTAGCCTTTGTAAGCGCCTGCTAAAGTAGATTTTCAGACTGCTACTTGTTTACCAAATAGCTCATTATAGGCCTGCTGCAGAAATGTGCATGGGGAGGGTGAGGGAGGCTCCCAACTTAGGTGGAACTCCTGTTACAGTAATATTATAACCCTCAGGAGAAATGGGTATGGTGTAACAGCAGTCGCTTTTAAGGTTTGTAAAACAAACCATAACTGGCTACAACAGGAAACCAGTGAAAATAAAAAGCTCTGTCGGAGGCTGAAGACAAATTATTCTTTTGGTTTAGTTCATTTTGAGCTACAGAGCTGTGTTAAGGACTAAGATTCCACAATTGCCTATATATGTGTGTGTGTGTATGCGCAGTTTCTTAAAGTCTTGGTATAGAAGCAGCTGAATTGTGTCTGTATCTGTGAAGTGCCACATGTTTACAACTGAGTTATAAAACACTTCAAAATAGGAGTTTATAATGGAAACACTGACATCCTTGAATATGTTGATGCTGATGGGCACCACCATAATAAATCCCATAGAGGTTTTAAAACATATGTCTGTAGTTCTGGAAGAGGATATACTGGCTTCTGGTGGAAGTGAAGCTTGTCATTTCTTTTCTTCAAACCATTTGAATCTTCAATGGCTTCTAAGAAGCTCTGGATTATATCTAATGCTTCAGATTGTGCCAGTATGTAGAAAAATAACATGTTTGATATCTAAATCTTTTCCAACTATAATATGGGAACCACAGCCCTTTTCAGAACATATAATTTTACTGATGTGTGTGTTATAGTCCATAAAGGCATTCCAGCTTCTTCCCTAGTTTTTATTTCCTGAAATAAACCCCAATATGGAGCAACATTTCTAGTTTTTTGTATACTGGGTGCAATCACCAAACTCCTGCTTTTGCTAAAATTCCTCCCAGGAGACACCTACCTTGTCATTAACTTTATGCTTAATCATTTTCTTACAGATTTTAACACGATTCTGACTTTCCTATAAACAGTAGACAGAAGCACGCTACACCATTCAGCGTTAGGTGCGGCTCACAGCTTTCACCCAAGCTCTTGTGAGTGCTTTTGGAGAGGATCCTTCCCTGCTGCCAGCTGCAGGCAACCAGCTTGGGGCTGGAGCGGGGCAGCTGTGCAGCACAGCTGTGCAGCTTCGTGGGGCTGCTCTCGGGCCGTGAAGCTTGCCTGCTGCAAAGCAGATCTGCAGCCTGAGTGCAGGGACACGGTGTGGAATTGAGCTGTGGTCCTGGGGATAAAATCGTCACCCTGGAAAGCAGCCCAAGCAGGGAGCAGGAGTGTTAAACACGGGGGTGCTGCTGCTCTGTTGGACATTGCTGGAGCCTTCCCTGGGGCTCACTACCATGGTCTTCCCTTTCTCTTGCATGAGGTCTAGTGACAGCACATTTTTGCTGTGGTTGGTGGCTGTTGTTGTGATTCCTTATTGTCCCACACAGAACAAAATGTACCCTGGCGCAGAGTCTCTCGGTGTGTGCCAGCGGCCTGCTGCGGCCTCCTGCCCTGAGAGAACCATGTGGGATGAAACTATGTTGACCGTAGGGTGAAAAATTGTGCAGTATGTCTGAAGAGGCTCAAAGACAAGGCGGGGGGTGTTGCATCATCGGACTCTGGGGCCACGCTTTCACAGGGAAAGGAGAAATTGGCCAGGTTGCCGTGGGGTGAAACACTCAACTTGGTGCTGGCAGGAAGATGGTGAAAAACTCCTGTGACAGTGAAACCAAAGTGGCTTGCACTGGGTGTATTCTAAGCCATGGTGTGACCAGTGGTTATTACAACTGGGGCAGCAGAAAACAGTCTTATAGAAGCAGAAGATTGACTGGAGGTGCAGTATTTCACAAATTTCTTTTGTATCTTGAGCGAATTCCTCCTGCAAATCTCCCAGAAGCTACACTTATAAATATGTAAAGGGTGAGTGTCATGAGGATGGAGCCAGGCTCTTCTCAGTGACAACCAATGATAGGACAAGGGGCAATGGGTACAAACTGGAACACAGGAGGTTCCACTTAAATATGAGAAGAAACTTCTCAGTGAGGGTGACGGAACACTGGAGCAGGCTGCCCAGGGAGGTTGTGGAGTCTCCTTCTCTGGAGACATTCAAAACCCGCCTGGACGCCTTCCTGTGTAACCTCATCTGGGTGTTCCTGCTCCGGCAGGGGGATTGGACTAGATGACCTTTTGAGGTCCCTTCCAATCCCTAACATTCTGTGATTCCTAATTTCCAGAGTGCAGCAGAAGGTTCATGGCAGATAGGTGTCATGTCAGCTGACAGGCAGAGTGGGGAGCAAAGCAGCTTTCTTCAAAACATCAGGCCAGGGATGTGAGCTGCAGACTGGTACGACGGGACAAACACGCAGTGGGACCGACACAGGTCCCCTCAACTCATGACACTGGCAGGTCTGTCTTTTTAACAGTCCAGGCAGGGGCTCAGCTGCAGTATTTCCAGTTACAGTTTTACATCTATGTACATGAGGAGTTCCTTGGTGGAAACGTTAGGTGAGAGCACACAGTCTGCGAAGTAACCTACACAGCCACCACAAAGGCACCAGCTTCCTGAAAGTCTGCAGTTTGTGCACATAGATCTAATATGGTTTCTTCTGCAGAAGAGCACCACAACTTTTAATTGAGGATCCTGAATCTTCATGAGCTTATTTATCAGATTTTTTTCTCCAAAGATCCAGTTTTTCCTCTAACCTGCCTGTCTTCTGCATCTGTCCTAGAGAGAGATGGCTTTCTCAGGTTAGAATCATAGAGTCATTTCAGTTGGAAGAGACCCTCAGGATCATTGAGTCCAACCATAACCTAACGTAACTCCAGCACTAAACCATGTCCGTAAGAACCTCGTCTAAACACCTTTTAAACACCTGCAGGTATGGTGATTCCACTACTTCCCTGGGCAGCCTGTTCCAATGCCTGACAACCCTTTCTGTGAAGAGGTGTTTCCTAATATCCAATCTAAACTTCCCCTGGCACAACTTGAGGCCATTTCCTCTTGTCCTATCACTTGCTACTTGGCAGAAGAAACCAACACCCTCCATGCTACAACCTCCCTTCAGGCCGTTGTAGACAGCGATCAGGTCTCCCCTCAGCCTCCTTTTCTCCAGGCTAAACAGCCCCAGTTCCCTCAGCTGCTCCTCATCAGGCTTGTGCTCCAGACCCCTCACCAGCTTTATCACCCTCCTCTGCACTCTCTCCAGCACCTCCATGTCCTTCTTATGACAAGAGGCCTAAAACTGAACACAGGATTCAAGATGTAACCTCACCAGTGTTGAGTACAGTGACACAATCACTTCTCTAGTCCTGCTGGCCACACTATTCCTGTCACAAGCCAAGATGCTGTTGGCCTTTTTGGCCGCCTGGGCACTCTGCTGGCTCATGTTCAGCCAACTGACAATCAACACCCCCAGGTCCTTTTCCCCCAGGCAGCTTTCCAGCCACTCTTCCCCGAGCCTGCCTGGGGTTGTTGTGACCCAAGTGCAGGACCCGGCACTTGGCCTTGTTAAACCTCATACAACTGGCCTCAGCCCAACCATCCAGCTGGTCCAGATCCCTCTGAATGTATCCTGTTCTTAAGCAAAATATTACCCCGAGGGGGACCTGTAGCGTGTGACTCAGGTGGCAACAGAAATGAAAACTTGTGCAACAACGTCTTCAAAAAAGTCTGTAATTTTGTGAATGGTGGAAGTTTACTTCAGTAAACTTCAGAACTACAAATAATGATGAGAAACCTACTGTTTGTGCTAGGCTAATCACAAATACAGCAGTGGCTATGTTACCTGAATAAATCACTCATCGGGAGCGGCTTTGTGACTTCCTGTGGTAATTAATAATTCCTGAATTGAATTTGTCAAGCAAGGGTGAATGTTTGTATTATGCTAGTATCTAAAGACACCAGGGTGGGCCTGTGTCTCCTTGCATCACCTGTGCCTCCAGTGCAGGCATGGGAATCAGCACAGAAAGAATTCTTCTGTTCAAAACTTCACGGCATTTCCCTGACACCTCCTTTCCTTCCTGAGCCTGCTACCTTTACAAGAAAGGAGAATGGCTGCTGCTGTTCAGTATATTTTGGTTAATCCATCTATGTCTCCATTGCACAGATAGTATCAGTGTGGAAGCGTGTGAACTTCAGATATAAATTGCAATAATTTTATTTAGATAGTAGTTGGAAGGAAAATTAAGTCATAAGTTGGTAATACTTGTGGGATTGTTTACTGTCTTCCACAGAACAAAACTGGAGAGATCAGGAGCAGCAGGCTGTTTAACTTTCTAACACAGCTGGATATAAACAGCTTTATCTGAATAGCATCACTATTAGCACTAGATTTCTCATCTGTGCATTTTGGTTCCCCAACAGTGGGACAGTGGATGAGTTGGATCCTATTATTAACTTGTCTCAAAAATACCATGTAAAATTAATAACCATAGAGAGAGTGCTTTCAGATCTTGAGAGAATTAAGAGTGTCAGAGGCAACATGGATTTCAGTATGTAATGGGAAGTAAGATGCATTCAGGGATTTCTATAATAAAGATAATGGCATCTTTAAATGCAAGAGGGTCAATGAGCTTTTGTTTTGATCTTATCTGCTCTGTAGAAACTGCTCTAATGATGGATATAGTCACAAAACATTGGTATCCAGAAAGACCAAGTTGAATCTTGTCTTTCTAAACTATGGCAAGTTGCATGCTCCTCTTGGCTTATACCAGAGCTGACTGTGGGAATGAAGGGAGTGGAGCATCTCCCTTATGAGGAAAGGCTGAGGGAGCTGGGTCTCTTTAGCTTGGAGAAGAGGAGACTGAGGGGTGACCTCATCAATGTTTATAAATATATAAAGGGTGGGTGTCACGAGGATGGAGCCAGGCTCTTCTCAGTGACAACCAACAGTAAGACAAGGGGTAATGGGTTCAAGCTGGAACACAAGAGGTTCCACTTAAATGTGAGAAGAAAATTCTTCTCAGTGAGAGTGACAGAACACTGGAACAGGCTGCCCAGGGAGGTTGTGAATTCTCCTTCTCTGGAGACATTCAAAACCCGCCTGGACGCCTTCCTGTGTAACCTCACCTAGGTGTTCCTGCTCTGGCAGGGGGATTGGACTAGATGATCTTTCGAGGTCCCTTCCAATCCCTAACATTCTGTGATTCTGTGATTCTGTGAATTAACTGCTATTGAGCAGCCTTTTCTGAAAATGATGATAATCAAATGCTATGGTTTGCTTGGTAGGGACTTCTTAATTAGCAAAAAGTAATCAGGTTGGGTTTTTTAATTTGTTTTTTCCAGAGTAGCCCTCTGTAATCTGCAGGACACAGCAGAAGGCAGTAGGTCAGGGCAGTGACCTGTTTAAGCTTTGGGAATTTCCCAGGCTTGAGTGCTGACAGGCCCCTTCCAGGCAGCAGGAAGTTTGTGACATTAGAAGAGCACTTTGACGTGGCTGCTAAAGAGACTGGCTTCATCATAGGCTCTCCTGACAGATTTCTCACAAGTAAAGCTGGTTATGGCACTCCAGTCTTCAAAAACGGCAAGAAGGAGGACCCGGGTAATTATAGACCAGTCAGCCTCACCTTCATCCCTGGAAAAGTGATGGAACAATTTATCCTTGGCATCATCTCAAGGCGTATCAAGGATAAGAGGGTCATTAGGGGAAGTCAACATGGCTTCACCAAGGTGAAGTCATGCTTAACCAACCTTATAGCCTTATATGAGGACATAACCAGGTGGATAGATGATAGTAAAGCAGTGGATGTGGCCTGTCTTGATTTCAGCAAAGCATTTGACACAGGCTCCCACAGCATCCTCGCAGCTAAACTGAGGAAGTGTGGACTGGATGATCAGGGAGCTGAGGAACGTTGTCTGATGGTTAAAATTTTTTAAAGTCTATCGTTCTGAAACATGTGTTGTCGTTTCTGATTACAAGGTTTTCTGGTTAAAGCCATGTGCAGACTGTTCCAAATAGTTATTCGCACAGGTACCTCTACTCTTCTCCAAAGACCACCATGAGGGTTGTGCTACAAGTCTCTCCTCAGCAGAGGTTGACTGTACTGATTTGTACTGCACCGAGTAATGACAGATTGCAGAATGCCTGTGCGTTATTTCATGCATTCTTTGCTGAAGTGTGTTGAGTTCTTAGGCGATATTGTAGGAGTACCTATTTTAAAATAGAGAACCATCAGCATGACATTCAGTTCATAAGAGTTTCCAGGATGGGACAGAGGAGTGTCTCTGTCAGTCACAGGTGTTGTGCCCACTCCATACTGATACAACAGCCAAGGATCTTGCAGGGAAAGGAGGTTGATTTCACCCAAGGGATTTATGCCACGGTAGGAAGTGGATAAAGTCAGCTCCCAAGGCATCCGGGACTGCGTGGCTGGAAGAACATATAGGTGTGCATTGTTACACTAATTCACAGGTGATGTAAACTGTGCCCAGAAAGACCAAAGCAAACGTAGGCTGCTGAAACTTTTATTAGGACTGGGGGAGTCTAACTGGCTTCAAACTCATTTTTGAATAATAGCCATTGTTGAGTGCAAGAGAATTAATAATTGCTTTCTTTGGCTCTGTTGACGTATGTGTCTCCTGTTATTCCAGCCAGTCCTCCCATAAATGCAAGCACCTCCTCCATTGACATTCTTTTAGTATGGAGAGTGAGCAAAAATATTTTGTTTATAGCTACAACAAACATAAGTTGTAATTTTTAGAATTTGTGATTGCAGCTTTTAAAGGCATGTTTACACTAGCTTTAGTTAGCTAGGAAAGCCAGAGCCATGTCATGCTCTTCAGCATAGACTACACGAAGTACGCTCGCTACATGCTTACTCACACATTTACTTTGGTGCCTAAATTCAACAGAACAATGAATAATTATTTCCATATAGTACTTCCTTTATTTCCACATACTTCTGTATGTTCAAGTGGGAAGGAAGAAGCCCTAAATTCACACTTACAATAAATTGGCTGAATATAATACAATGCATACACATATTGTACTGAAAGAGGATGATCTTCATACATGAAATCTGAGAGAATCACAGTCATTGTGTAGGATATATCTGCAAAAACAGACCAAATGAAACAGTTGGAGTCACTGAAGAGCTAGATATGAATTTGAGGTGGGAAAAAAAGTCAGCAATGTGTATTATTCATAATTTGTCATTTGCAGTTGTGGAAATGGAGTGCCCTCTGACACATCTGAAGAAGTTCATGATTTATTGGAAGTGATGAAAGAAGTATAAAGCCAAATAGCAATATAAATCCCTGGGGATGTCTTGCTACAGTCTTTTACACAGCATTAGAGCCACTGTAAATACTTGGACTAAGATAAAAATCCTGGCAAACATTTGGCTTTAAATGCTTGAGATACAAAACTATTAATTCTTTGAAGGCGAGAGATTTTATTCTTGTCCAGCATCACAATACTAAAACCTCCTACCTTTATTTAAAAATCATTCAAATTCTCTTTCACCCTACACTCATCCTTTTTTTGCTGGAGATGCCCCAGATGATGAATGACATTAGTTACAGCACCTTAGCTTTGTGGTCCTCTTGTCACAGCAGGACAGCCCTATTAATTCACAGTGATCACGGTGGGCATTGCATGAGGTTTGCCTTTGACCTGGGAGAATATTGCCATCATTCACTTTCAGTAGCCAGTACAAACCGAACCATTGCATAGAAAGTGGTCGGATGGAACAAAATACTCAATGGCTTTAAAAAGTCATTATTATATATAATATAGTAGTCATTATGGAAATGTAGTGAGCCAACTTGAATAAATGTTTTCCAAATCATACCTGTAAACATTATTTCTGTATGCAAGCCTAAATGAGCAGTAGTGTAACTTCCTAAACTGGAAATCAGCAAATACTCCCGAGAGGCAGTATCACTTTAACAAATGATACATATGCAGTTATTTGTGCTTGGACTTGATCCTACAGAACCTGACATTTCTGATGTGAACACTCAATGGTTTCCTCCTCCTGCTTCATTGCAGGTTACTCACTTTGCTTTACCTTGTAGACTAGGAATTTCATGCATTAGAACATGGATGGAAACACGAAGAGGATATAGAGAAAACTAAACCAAGGAATCACCTGTCATGCGTCCAAGCAACAGAGGGCACATGCTTTCAAAGTATGCTTGCTATGGTCTTTTAAATAGCCCTCAAGCCACTGTAAATAGTCAGGCTCAAATGAAAATTAGAGGTGCTGGAGAGCTAGTTTGTGGCTGTCTGTTATGTGACAACACCAAAGTTCATCTAAATTCTTTAATTTTATCATTGGACAGTACTTTTCCCCTAAATTATCATAGATATGAATTTATCTTGGAAATAATCATCAATACACACACAAAAGTTAGCAGATCAGACTTTGTGCATGGTAAGAAGGAGAAAAATCTAACGCTGATTAAGTTAGCAGTGAAAGTGCAAGTCAGTTCAGTGATTCGAACACCAAGAAAGTGCACATAGCAAATAATAAGGAACAGTGCTATAAGTGGCATCTAACGCAGGAGAACAAGAGCCACGTGTCAGTGTCAAGTATCTCCATTCAGTTACAAAATGGTTGTATCAAACTAACCAGGGTTAAATTCAGCTTTTTTGAGTTGAAGTGGCATCTTCTTGCTCTTTGAACACAAAGTTCCTTTGTTTTTAAAATGACTCATTTTTTGTATGTGCAAGAACATATAATTAATAATATTAGACATTACTGTCAGACCTCTGTCATTTTTTTCCTCTCTGCCAGATAATTTTAGCAGCCAGCTTCAAGAATGAAGGTGCACATGTCAGCTGACTTTAAACACAATAGTTCCAAATTCCTACATAGGGCATGGCACTGAGTTCGTGCTCTGGCAGTTTGGCCACAGAAATCATCAACCGTTTAAGCAGAGTTCCAACACAGCTTGACAATGCTGCTTATAGCCTGGAGTAGACACATCTGACGATGAGGAATGCCTAGTGAGTTTCTCCTAATCCTGCTGCAGGGCAGACACATCTGTGTTTTGCAATGTGTGTAGCTGACTGGCCCAAACAGTTGATAAAATGTTTTTATTTTGTCTGTTGCCATTGCAGTCTCTGGCACCCTTCACAAGTACCTCAGCACATACTGACACCTCTTTTCTGTGAGAAAAGTACGATGATTTGGCCTGTCTTGTCTAGTCTGTTTTTCTCCTTTGATTTTTTTTCCTCCTCAAATGATAGGTACTTGTAGTGCAGTGTGACGACTTCCCAGCTGCACACCCCTTTGGACAGTCCCTTAACATGATCTACGTGGAGCTATGTAGACTCTCAGCAGTGGAGGTACCTTTCATTATGTGTTGCCATCAGCAGGCCAGCCCTTAGCCTTCCTGCTAAAGGACTTAATATTCCTGAATCAGCCCAAGCTTCCTCTTTCTTGCCCAGCTGGTTTTTCTGCCACTGAGCTGATGAAGTTAGTAATTTCAATGCAGCTGCCTGCAGATTCACTACCCCAGTCCCTTACAGGGCCCTATGCCACATACATCGCCTTTCGGCGCATGTATGCTAAAGTTTTCCTAGGACAGAAATGCACTAGAAAGGTTCTGCAAAGACTGTAAGTGAATGCGTAGGTGGAAGTACAGAAGCAAGCTTGAAAGTACTGGTTTAATCTCATTGAAATAAACATTTACAGCTTTTCTGACCTTTTCCTGTGGATTGTGTCAAGCCCTTCATCAAGTTCAGTGTGATTTAAAATTTAGAGCAACACTTCCTTTAGGCTGTTACATTAAAGTCCAATGTGAGTGAATGTTCAGGCTCAATCTGAAATTTTCCAGCAACTTCCAAATTAATAACCTGCAGACAATTGGCAGAAGGTTGGCTGCACATGCCTATTCATTGATCCCAAACAAGGACTCTTTATACACAAAGGCAGACAGATAATGTAGTTTCCCCCTTACTGCTTTGAAATAAAGATAATTTACTAACATGACAATTTTTTAAGGACCTGCTTTTGGCACCTTTTTTCCTAGTCTTTAGTTCACACGCTAATTTCTTATTTACTTTACTGAAAAATTGTCAACATCTAGGATAAAGAAATATTTCTTATTACCTAAAACTTACGTTTTCCTCTGCGACATCAAATATTTTGCGGCTGCTCTAGTCTTCACTTAAGGCCATAGATCTGTATCATGATGACTTGCATGGAATCTCTTAATGAGAGTGATGCAAATAGGACTTTAGAAAATCAGCTTTGACTTTGGTCAAGGAGGTAGGACAGAATTTAGGAACACATTTTGGAGAAACAGCTCATATCCCTGCAGGCTCAGGGGCAGGAGTGATCATGTTTCACCCACCTAACTGCCGTACTCCTGGTCTGTGCCAACAGGAAAAGTCTCCCTCAGCCTGAACCACAATCGCCCAGCCCAGAGGTGACACCTCTGACTATAGCTCTATTTGCCATTACTGTGTTTCTATTCATTTGTAGCCCCGGTTTCAACTTCATCCTTCATTTCTGTCCTGTAATTTGCTTGAGGTCCTACACCAGATCCTTACCCTAGTCTCAGAGGACACTTATTTTCTAGTCAGCAAGTGGCCTTTTCCCACTGTATTGTGTTGCTAAAGCAGCTTTTGAGGGACTGGAAGATAGAAACATTCTCTAGATGCAGCTATTAGGCCTCCTGCTGAAATTCCGTCCAAGCGCTCACATTTCTAACACCCCATTCTTGTGTTTACAGTGTCATGTATGGTCTAGACAGCTGTGGTGCACCCTCCCCAGTGACCAGCCAGCCTCAGGCCTGTCTCAGGCACCTTGGTAGCTTTGGCTAAGCCTGGGAACCCTCCTGCTGCTCTTACCTCATATCCAGGAGTGAGGCAAGCAAGAATGCATCCTCTACTCATCCCTTGCTTGTGTGTATGCCATTAAATGGACTGCAATAATGTAGTGTGTTTATTATGGTTAATAATTTTCTATAACAGGTTTGGATTTTTTTTCTAACGTAATCACATCTTTTTGTAAGGTGTAGATACACATATAGTTGAACATCTCTCCTTAAAAGGGGAGAAATAAGGATCCTTGAGGCAGCAAGGCAGGAAGGGAATTAATGGATCCTTCAAACCTTCATGCTGCTTAGAGATAACAACTCAACCCCAAATCTATGACCCTAGTCCCACTACTCCTCGTGTGCTTTAAAATTTCAGCAGTTTGGAGTTTGTCTGTGGATGTTGCCCCATGGCCCCTCCTGTAACTTCATGGTTACTGGAAAATAGTACTGAATCACTCTGCCAGTGCCTCTTGCACATCCTGTGTTTCTTCAGACTTCCCCATTCTCTTTCCTTCTCTTTCCACCTCCTCACTCCCGTCCAGAATTGCACGTGCTATTCTGAGGCTGCAAACCATGCTGTGCCAGGTCACCCTGCACCCTGGGATTTCTCTCCCTGCCCATGGTCAGAAGCCTTTGCTGGAACAGGACTTTCTCACTGAGCACCTTACCTGAGCTATAAAGCTGTGTAACAACATAGGAAACTTGCCAGAATCAGTCATATTTTTAAACCCTTGGAATTTCATATGAAAATGAATCATAGAAAGACTCATTTTCTTCTCATAGTGAATAGGGAACTGCATTAAATTTGGGAAGCAAAATGATTTGTAAAGCAATTTTGTTTGTTTCATGTTAAAACATCTACCGTAAGCTTACTTAACTCACCTTCTGCCTTTTTTCCTAATTTTGAGAAAAAGACACTGTTCTCGTCCCTCATCCAAAGAATGACATTAAACATCTTGTTTTAGAGTCAAATTAAACATTATAGGTCACCGTGAATTCTCCCTTGCCAAAAAGCAGATAAACTGTTGTAGGTTGACTCATAATAAAATGCATAATATCTGTGTCACCAACAAACCAAATTAATACATTATTCACACAGCTCGAGGGAAAGACCTGCTTTGAGTCAAGGGCTGGAAAATGGACGTGATGTTGCACTTGACTTTTCTGATCCTCAGAAAGGGAGGACGCTTGAGTCAGCTGTAGATCGGCGACATCCTCAAGCACCCAGCCACGCATGGTAGGGGCACAAAGTGTGACGGCGTGGCCTTAGGCACAGGCCAGGTGTGGACAAGAGGACCAGAGCGCCTCTTTACACCGCCACCCGTAAGGTCTGCCACAGCAGTCTCCAATTCGTTGCCCAGGTGCAGGGGAGCTGTGAGCGTGTTGCTCTTCCCTGGAGGTGACCATCATTACCTCGGCAATGCTCCCAGCCATGCTAATTCTCAGAGCAAATGGCCCAAGGTAGCGCATCCAAACGAAGCCTGCCGTTCGACAAGTGTTGTGTTCAGTTATTAGGCTGGAGCCTGCTGCTTTACTTTCCAAGTTCTTTTAATTTCAGTGCACATTGCTGTTGGCTGTGCTTCTCAATAGCTTGTGTTTTTTGTGCTACAGATGGAAAATAGGCATATACAAGGAGCTGTCTTCAAATGCAAGCCTTGAGGGGCCAAACTTCAGAACGTTAATGCGTGTTTGTGTTATGCCACCAAGCGCAGGCGGCAATTTAAAAGCATCTGCACCTCTGTTTACAGGGGCTGTGTTCAAGGACTTTCCTAAGTGATGTGAAACAAAGTAGATGTGGCAGAAAAGTGTGCTGCTCAAGCAGCTCCTCAGCATTGGTGTCTTCCCCTGAGTGGGAGAGCATCTAGGCTGCTTAATTGCCTTGATGGGCACTTGCATCTTCATGCTGACGCATGAGGGGTTTCACTGCCAAGAAAGCAGGAGGAACGTGCTCAAGCTAATGCATTTGAGCATCCTAGGAAGGTGGGAGGTGGCTGAGTGGGATTCCTTCAGCTGAAGGAGGACCCAGTCTGTATATTGTCAGAAAGAGCTTGAAATATGTAGTAGGTAACTCTAGCTTCACCAGCAGAAGTTGTGGCTGTCCTACTGTTCTCACTCCCTGTGGGAAGGATTTCTTCCTTTGTTACCATGGTAAGATGAGGAGCATTTGGGGATGCTTCTTGTGCCCCTTGCTTTCCAGTTTTGCTGAGTTGCTTGCCTGGGCTGGGTCCTTGGCCATGGCAGCCACTCTGGGGTGGCTACAGCAACACCCCTGGAGAAGGGGATCGGTTATTGCTGTGCTCACCTTACACAACACTTTTAGGGCTGTACAAATATCAGTTAACCCTTGTGACATCTGGATGATATCGTTAAGCGTGTATTTAACTGAGGAAACCCAACTTATTCTCCTGGCTCTTGGGAGATAAGGGAGGAGTGGGTGCTGGAGGGCACCACGGTCAAGGGACGACTCATCCGCTCTGAGAGCAAAATGAAACAAAACGAGCCTTTCCCTACACAAGACTTCTCTTTCTTCTGAAGGACAATAGGAGAAGAGAAACTCAAAGTGCAGAAGGAAGGATGTAAAACAAGACGAGGCAGGAAAAAAGGATGGAGTAAGACAAAGTGGCAGAAAGAAGGAGTAACTGCCACAAAGAAAAGATGTGACTGTGAAAACAAACACACCAAATAACAGAGGGAGGTAGACTGAGACAACATCTCTGGGGGGATGGATTTGCTGCAAGGGCCATTCACTGTGTAGCTGCACTCCTCTGACAGCATCTTCTGCTGCACAGTGTTATCCTCGTCTTCAATATTTCTTGTTCAATAGACACCGTAGGTGAAGGCAGGCAATGGCAAATGTATGTGAGTTCAGTTGTTCAAGGCACAAAAATCTTACACCTTGTTGTATCTTATAGTTCAAATGAGCCAGGCACACTAGGTGTAAAAAATGCAAGGAAGTTTTTCAATCTGTCTCTATCTCCCCATGTTACTGTCTCTTACAGCTGGATATTTTGGGTAACAAAGCACAGGCTACAGAGCAGAAACCACCATAATTTTTTGACGCTAAAACGCTGGACCTACAAAATCAATAACATTTATTAGAAACACAGGGTCTTGCACAGGGCTTTTTTTGACCTATTTCACTGGTTTGTTGCTTTTTATTAAAAACGTACCCATCAGATGTTGTTTATACTCCTTCTTCTCTATAAAACTTCTACCTTCACAGCTTCTCCGTGGCCTTTCCTCACCTCTGGCACGTTGGTTTCTATGGCAGCCCTGGAAGACCTTACCCCTCCCTTTGAAAAGGTATCTGTCAAAAAGTTAACCTGGCTTTTTCATTGGAAATGTGAAGGACAATCTCATGCCTTTCCTTGGGCCTGTCCCTGGACGTCCTTCCCTGTCCTTTGCCTTGCCCATGTACCTTCAGCTCTCTCAAGGCCATGGCACACAGAGAACTGGAGGAAAGCAAAGTTTCTGTTAGCTTTTCCCCATGCCCTGCAATGTGCTGCACCTCCCATCCAGCAGTGAAGAGTGACATGTGAGAGTAATTTCCAGGGTCAGTGGGAGAGAAATAATTGAACATTATCGAGTGCACCCTGAGCAAGTTTGTGGATGACACCATGCTGAGTGGTGCAGTTGACACACCTGAGGGACAGGACACCACCCAGAGGGACCTGGACAAGCTTGAGAAGTTGGCACATGCAAACTTCATGAGGTTCACCAAGGCCAAGTGCAAGGTCCTGCACCTGGGTTGGGGCAACCCCCAGTAACAATACAGGCTGAGGGATGAAGGGATTGAGAGCAGCCCTGTGGAGAAGGGGTTGGGGGTACTGGTGGATGAGAGACTGGAATGAGCTGGCAGTGTGCACTTGCAGCCCAGAAAGCCAACCATATCCAGGGCTGCATCAAAAGAAGTGTGGCTAGCAGGTCAACGGAGGTGATTCTGCCCCTCTGCTCTGCTCAGGTGAGACCCCACCTGGAGTCCTGTGTCCAGCTCTGGAGCTCTCAGCACAGGAAAGACATGGACCTGTTGGAGAGGGGCCAGAGGAGGCCACAAAAATGGTCAGAGGAATGGAACACCTCTCCTGTGAGGACAGGCTGAGACAACTGGGGTTGTTCAGCCTGGAGAAAAGAAGGCTCCAGGGAGACCTTATTGTGGCCTTTCAGTACTTAAAGGACGCCTATAAGAAGGGTGGTGATAGACTTTTTAGAAGGGCGCATTACAACAGGACAAGAGGTAAAGGTTTTAAACTAAAAGAGGAGAGATTCGGGCTAGACATTAGGAAGAAAATTTTTTACAATGAGGGTGGTAAAATACTGGAGGAGGTTGCCCAGAGAGGTGGCAGATGCCCCATCCCTGGAGACATTCAAGGCCAGGCTGGATGGGGCTCTGAGCAACCTGATCTAGTTGAAGATGTCCCTGCTCATGGCAGGGGGGCTGGAGTAAGATGACCTTTGAAGGCCTCTTCCCACTGTTGTATGATTCCATGATTCTACGAATTTACAAACAAGGGGCCAGATTCAGAGCATCTGCTCAGGACCTCCCATGTAGACCTTGCGCTGTTGAAAAATTCAGGTGTCCAAACCCAGCAGAGTGGTTCAGACTTCAAAGCAAGACCTGTGGAATTGATGGGAAGGGGTAACACAGCTACCAAGGGTAACCCCCAAATTCCCAATGCTGTCTAGGCAGCAATCTGGAGCCAGTCAGCAGGACACGTGAAGCCAGATGTTCTTCTCCATGCCTGCTCCTCCTGCTGTCCGAATCACAGCCGTACCCTGGGTGCTCTGCATCCCCTCAGGACTCAGAGCACAGCGACCACCTTGGTGCTGGCTGAGCAGCCCTTTCTGCTTGGCTGGTGTTTTTCACCATGCCAGTGCTACCCTCTGCCATTGCTCTTGCTGCGTTCAGGGAGGTTCTCCGGAAAAGGGCTTCTGGTCAGGACTACCTTCTCCCACCAGATGCTGGGCTACAAAGTTATAAAATCAGGTTTCCTTGAGCTGGTTTTATTTATTTATTTAGTTAGTTAGTTTGTTTGTTTTGTTTGGATTCCCCCCTCCCTCTGGATTTAGAATACTCATCATTTTGACTGGTGAAAGGGAAAATTTCAAAATGCAGGGGGAGGGTTGTCTCTACCTGTAGGATTCAGCTGTGGAGGGATGGCCCCATGGGAGCTGTAGGGACCTGACTGAACGCCTTCAGGCAGAGAAGGAAGCTGAATAGAGATTTCCCATTTCCTAGGTAAGCATTCTGCCCACTAGGCTAAAAGCCGGCTTTATTTATTCATTTACATTTGTAGTTTTGTTTCACATTTTATTGACTGCACACGTGAGCACACAAAATTTATTCTGTTAGGAATGTGCAAAGGAATTGGAAATGTTAGAAGTATTGGTGAAAAATTGCACATGACTTCTTATTCTAATTTTTAAAACATACAACTTGAAAATGCTCCTTGATCTGGGGAGAAAAAATACTGCTTGTCTTCAGCAACCAATCACACAGTCCAACTAGTGAGCAAGCAATAACCATGGCACAGCATTCAAAAGTAAGCACACAGTCTGCAAGATGTTCCCATGCATTATTCAGTGAATAATTCTAAATAATGAAAACACCAAAATCTGTGTGTAGATATAATAAGAGGGACAAAATTAAATGCATTGTTCAGCAGGAGAAGCTGACCCAACTGTAGTTAAGAACAGCAGCAGCTGTTCAGAAAACCTGTGGGTCCGTGTAACCTGAATTTACTGTGCACTAGCGACAGAAATCCAAGTCCAGCAATCTGTAGTAGGTGGTAGGTATCTTTCAAAGGGAGGAAGCCGTTGCCAGACTACACAAGCTTCACCCAGAGGCTACAGCTTCACTGCAGAGTTACCTTCTGAGTAGTTTTCATTTTCCACATTGACTTGTCCGGGGCTGAACACAGATGGCTGAGAAGCAGTGGAGGTGCTGAGTAGCACTCCCATGGCACTGGTCTGGGGTTTGCAGCACATGGTGGTCCCAGCATGGCTGGTGAGCTGGGGTTACTCAGACTCCAGACTATCCCCCCACTTCACATTACATATGCATTGAGAGCTTTGGGTGTAGATTAGCCTTGAGGTAATGGCAAGACACAGGTTATCATCTGATTCACTTCTTGTGGGCAAGATAGGTACTTATTAGTATCAGTTTGGGGATTTGACAGCTTTGCATACATTTAGTGGTTTTATTCTGAGCTGCAACACATATTCAAGTAGAGCAGAACGATAACTCTTTCTTCCCTTAAGATGCCCACCAAAGTAATCATATGGGTTAAAAACCCTGAACCGTTGAGGTAAAAATAGCTCACGACCAACACCTTGGAATTTTATTTCCCACGTTATGAGCTAGAGAAGAGGGGCTAAACCTTACAGTTGTTGTGTCAAATTTCCCTGTTGTTTTCAAAATGTTCCTACTGGATGCAAGGCAAAACCCAAGGAAAGTTGCTGAGGGATAGTAGGGAATAACAGCAGATTTATAGTTACACTATATTATGGGAAAATGTTTTGCCATACCATAACTTGTTATAAAACCACACACAACTAAGCAAATTGTAGTAAAAAGTTGCACATGCTTTTATTGATTTTTGACTGCATTTTTAATTTTGTCCACACAGCCAATGTGTTCCTGGCTTGCAATTAAGACCTGATAGTGGGAGAAAGAACTGTAACAAGAAATTGAATCAGTCACTCGTTTGAAAGTAAGCCAAAACTTATAGTATGGAAAGAAAGGAAGGAACTTGTGAAAGACCTACTTGCTGTTATATTTCCAAGGTTCAGATCCTTAGCTTTAATAGCACTTAAAATACCAGTCACACATCATGGCTGTGAAGCTAAAATACACAGTGTTTTCTGATGATTGAGAGGTTTATTCTAAAGGCACCAGAGGAGAATAATATCTTGGGACTTCAACAGGTTTTAAATGTTGTACAAGAAGTCATAAAGAAATTGATCTAAAAGATGCAGTAAATGGACTTACAAGTCTTATTGACTACCCTGCTGAGCTGCTGCTTCCAAAAAGCTCTGAAGTCCAGGTCTGTACTGAAGGCTTTCCTTTCAGATATTCAGCCTGCAAAATCTGCTGGTATTTAACATTGATACATGCTTTTATTTTTTTTTAAAAACACAAGAGGCAGGTTGATGAAGTTCTGTTTTTCTCAGGTTTTGGTGATCTGAAATCATGTTTTGGAGTATCTGGTTTCTCTTTGTGCAAGCCATCAAACTTTTGGGATGTTGTGGTGGTATATGAACCACATTTTATTTTACTTTAGTCCTTACATACTTCCAAAGTACTGTGGCTGTATAGCTGCTAGGTTTTATTCAAGACACTTTAGAAATCTGGAGCAGGTTGTGTTTTTACCAGAACTACAAAGTTGAATGGGAAAAGCTGGTTGATTTTACCTTCCCTCCTCAAATCTCTGACTTTTTACTGCTGTGAGAGAGCAAGGCTGTTATCTGAATGTGTGTCATCACAGGCTGCAGTGCCATGCAGTCACTGTGCGATCTTTCATGTCCAGGCCTATAAGAGGCATGCCAAAATGAAGAACTGATCACAAAGTGGCTTGATGAAGCAGCTGTGTCTGGTAATTGTATTCTGATGTGGCATTAAAGAATAAGTGTGACCTCCACCTTTGGGATTTGGTAGTGAAAAAGTTCTGACCAGTGTTTATTATTATTATTACTAATAATAACAAAAAATATTAATTATTGTTATATGAGGAGCTATAGCTATAGGGAAGGGAGTTTGGATTATTAGAGAGGGATAAAGCGGTCTGAGGTGAACAGCTTTGGATTTTGGAAAAATCTATACCTTCTGCCTACAGTCATATGGTTCTAAGGTTATTGTTGTCTCAGGAACTTGGGTCAGAGCTCCCATGGCCAGTTCTGGAGAGGTGTCAGCTGCTCTGTCACTAAAACTGAGGACAGCAGGTCCTCTTGGAAGATGTGGTACCCTGAGCAGCTCTGCAGTTTCCTTGCTTGGAGCAGCTCAGACTGGGACTGAATGGAGCTACAACAGCAATCTTTGAGAACGCTACAGAAAACCAGAAATGACTCATGAGTCCTCTAGAGAGGTGCAGAAAAATATCTTATCCCTCTATCCCCAAAATTGGTTTCATAACCAAAAGTATTCTTTTGCAAAGTCTCTGCATTAGGTTCCTCTTCAGAAGAGATGAATAATTTGAAGCTTCAGGGAAAGAAGAAAACCAAAAGTTATCACAGTTTATTTAGGGAAAATTACAAAGGCATAGTCTATCCTTTCTTTGTACCTTCAGCACAGAGGAAAACTGGCAGAGCTCAAGGCGAAGCAGAATTTTACACGCATTTCAGCTTGCTGAATGAAACTTCGAAGGTCATTTGGTCAGGGTTAACAAGCATGGGAATGTGACACCAGGTAGGGAATCCTTAATATCAACCCTCCAATAGTCTGATTTCACTTTCAAAAGGATTTTTAATTAAATAAACTTCTAAACAAGGTGTATGATTGCCGTGGCTTAACCCAAGCTAGCAATACAACCACGATAGCCGCTCACTCACCCCCCTCCCTGGTCCCCCCAATAGGGGAGAGAATTGAAAGGGAAGAGAGAAACTTGGATTGAGATACACACAGTTTAATAAAATAACAAAATGAAAATACACCACTAGTAAATATATATATATAAAATAGGAATAGAACATAAAATAAAAGATACTCAAGGCAATTCCTCACAAACTCCATCCACACTGAGCAGCCAGTCCCAGGAAGCAACACTTGGTCCCAACAGCCGATCCCAGAGAGAGAAAGAAGGAAAAAGGCAGAAAGGCTCAGAGGCCTCTGCAAAATGGCAAAAGGCCTAATTAAACATCCCAAAGAGAACTTCCCCAGCTCTGACAAAAAGAACAAAGAAAGAATATGCGTGCGCAAGAGAGAGACTGGAAGATCGCGACCCTCCTTAAATATGAAGCATGACACTAATGGGATGGAATACTCTCATTGATCTGTCTTGACGTCAGTCAAGCTCTGCCCCATCTCTGTCCCCCTTTCTCGCTGCCTCAGTGCTCAGAGAGTCCTTGTCTCTCAGACCAGAACAACTAAAACCTTTAACTCTGTGCTGCTGTGTTATCTCTTGTTCTCAAACTAGGTCCAAATAATGACCGTGCTAGCTAGCAAAAAGAAAGTTTTCTAACTCCATGAAGAAAATGAACTCATTTTCAGTCAAACCAGCACAATGATTAACAGAGAAATACCTGTTTTCTAAAAAGCAAAAGTTGCAAAGAAAACTTTTCCTCCAATTGTAACTATATTCCATCTTCTAGTTCAATATACCTATGATAACTTGGGAAGAAAGGAAAGAAGAATGAAACTTCAAAAAAATGCAATATTTTATTGCCTTTTTTTGTTTTTAACTGAAGCAATCAAAACTTTTTTTTTTCTCAGTTTTTCTCAGCATCATCCTTTTTCTCACCAGAAAAATGTCACTGTCAGATTTGGAATGGGCTCACCTCTTTTGTAATGACATTCCTTCAGTTCACCTCTAGCTTTGAATATATTTGTGCTGGCTTTGGCCAATTTAAATTAGATTGGATGAAACAAGGAGCATGACTGCAGAAATCAGGAGCTGTAACCAGGTTAGCTGTGAGCCTCACCATTTACCCAGGCTCTCGGTCAGGCTTTCTGGCTGTGTTGAGTTCCATGTTGCTGTAACATCCTGCTGGCTATACCCACATCAAACTACTGTCAAACTGCCTTGCCCACATATGTCTGCCCGAGCAGCTGGTCTTAGCACTGATTGTGACAGTGACAATCCTGCCGTGCTGGCACACTTCTAAGGCGGAATCTTTCCATCCATCACCACAGTCCAGGCCTGCAGTTTGGAGGGGAAAATCTACAAAGCAGTTATTGCAGAGTGCTAGTTTCCGAAGATTTGTTATCGGCAGTGTGGGAACAGCAGCTTGAGTAAATTGAGATGAAGATTAGAAAAACATTTCCTGTCTGTGGAAACAGAACAATGCACCAGGAACCTGTGTGAAGCCCATAATTTGGTGCTTTTCAGCTCCAAACTGTAAGGAGCCGTCCTGCAATCTTAGAGAAGAATGTGCCTGCTCCAAGTGATTTATCTCCATCTCTGCTTTTTAAAATCTGTGCTGTGTATACTGGATACCTACTGACACACCAAGGTTAACGTAACACTGTATAAGAATAGATTGTGAAGGCACGAGTGTTGATGCAAGCACACCTTGTTTTGAATGATACACTAGGGGTGCCCTTGCATGGTGGATGACGTGAGAGCAAGGGCAGGTGGCACACATCTTCAGCCAGAAAGATGTTAGTACCTTCGCTTTCCATCTCTTCCTCCTCTGTGACAGCATGGGCCTCATATGTCTCCAGTACTGGGCTCACATTCCATGTGCATCTGAAACTGGAGAGTTAAAAATAAGGTGCAGTCTCAAACTGGAAACACCAGCACACTGCTAGAAGGAAGGGCAGGAGCAATAGACAAGCAAAAAACCCAGAAATTAAAGCCCCCTGGCACCAGGGTAAATCTCTGCCTGGAATACAGTTTCAGTACAAAGTTCTTGTGAAGTAATTTTGTGTGTGCCAATAGATGACATCAGCTGTTTCTTGATTACAGACTATGAGCATGTTCTTGCCCATGGTGTATGCAGAGCAACTATTTCCCTGAATGGGGAGAGAGATGCTGGTGTAACTCTGCCCTGGAGTAAGTGCATTCCCACGGGTGGCTACCCAGAGCAGCCAACAGCATCCTGTTCACATCGCAGTTTAGCCTGTGGTAAGCTGTTTGTGTACTGTATGCAAAGATCTTAGGAAGAAAATAGCTTGTTTAAGACTTAAATATCAGCTTTCTTTTTTCTAAAAGAGAGAGAATTTCCTGGCATATTTTAATCTGGAATTTATGTATAGTACTTACATTTGAATTCAGTAAAAGTTATCAACACTGACAACGAAAAGCTCAGAAGCTCTACAGCAGTGTCACAGATGATGCCAGCGGGGCCTTTGGCATCACATTATATGATTAATATGAAATTCTTTGCTGCTGCAGTATATCACTACAGTGTTTAACATCTTCTCAATGGAAGCTGAAGGTGAACATAGGTATGTTATGCTAGGAGGCAATTCATTATTCCAGGCACAAAATCCTCTGCTACAAACCACAATACATCATCATTCAAATGAACCGCACACAACAGGAGAAAATTACCCAGAGAAAAAATTTTTTTTCATCTTTCCTTATGCAACTTTTTTTTTTATCTTTCCTTATGCAACTTTTTTTTTCCTCCCAAGCACTGTAATTATAATCAGGGAAGCAGTTTGGATATGTGGAGCATATGGGATACAGGGGTGTCCTTTCAATTTAATTTCGCACACAACTACTCCACAGTTAGGACAGCAACAGAGCCTCTAGTCAGCCTTGCTATACAACAGCCTTTTTGGTTTTAATGGTGCAATTTTTCAGGCTTTCATGCTAAAATCAATGGGGTAAAGGTTTAGTCTAAATTTTTTTATAAGTTTTTACTTTCAGAATTTTGTTTTGGCTGGTGTCATTCCCTTACTTTTAGCATATCTCAGCAGGTATTTTTTGTTCGTTTTTATTTCCTATGCCATTATCTTTCATTTCACTCATAGTTCACGGGAATACATTTTCCTGTAGTATTTTCAGTGGACATGTAGTGGCAAACACAGTGCACTTCATGTCCTTTTTGTCAAGTGGTTTGTTGTATCTGTGTACATGTAGATATGGAGATAATATATACATTTTAGTGGTTAATTATAGACTAATCCATTTTTATCTGATGGAAATCTAATCTATTCTGTGAAGACAACCATTGTGCAACAGAAGAAAATAACAGGAGCACTGGACAAAGAATACTAAACAATTAAACCTTGAATGCACATATCTCATTACTGTATTCCTTTTGTGTCAGACCCGCTGTTTTACGCCCTGCTGTTGATGACTGGGGTTCCCACTGACCCAGCTATCACATAATTATGAAAAACAGGACATGCACAACAATAACTACAAGGGCCCAGAAAGGAAATTACAGCGTCATGACCGTTTGCCACATATACAAAGACTTGCTCCAAGATGACAGATGTATGTCTCAGGAATGGCTGATGCTGCTGTGGGACTTGGAGAAGCACATCTGGTGCCTGGGAAGTTCGGTCTGTCTCACAAGCTCTGTTTTATGCTGGTCACAGGAGCTGGGGTTCAGGTGCAGAGGAATGAACTGTTGCCACTGGGGCGTTCAGGCTGAACATCAGCCTATGTCTGCAAAGGCCTCGTAGACCAACAAATGCAAGCCCCTGTAGCCGCTGTGTTCGATTTGATTCCTGTTGTTGCCCAAAGCCGCTGTGGCAACTGTCGCAGTGTGAGGTTGACATGAGATCGCTTCCTGCAAGGGCAGAAATGGTAGATGATGACAACTCGGTTACTCTGCCTGGGGTACAGCCACCACTAGGGATGTGGCCGATCGCAACCCCCGATGTAGCTTCTGTCCTGAGGGTGCATGCAGCAAGAGACACCGGGGTTTGCTGGCAGGTAGCGAGAGCCTGGGTGGTGCAAGTAGGGCTGATACAAGATGGTGCAGCTGGTGCTAACTGTGCCCTGTCCTCCCAGCATGGCAGGGCTCTGCCTTGTCCCTCACAGGTTGCTATTTGAAGGATACAGCAACACCTAAAAAAAAAAAAAGTTATGTGCAGAAGAAGGCCTTTAAGCATGCTGGTCCTGGAGTCATATTTATAGTGTCTGTAAAAGTTTCCAGGAGTAGATCTTCCTTGCCTCCACTTTTGCTTTATCACTGTGAGGAGCTCTGTCCCTTCCTCTTCCCACTCTGCTCCGAGCAGGCAGGTTTAGCCACTGACCTGAGCGAGAAATGCCAGCCTTGGTAAGCGAGATCCCAATGTCAGCTGCTGGAGCTGTAGGAAGCACTGCTGGCATTAAGGGGATGTGAGGATCTCAGAGGAAGGACCAGGTGAAATTGTGAATAGAACTAACAGATGAGGTATGGAATTTGCTGCAGCATATAAATGGTCACTCACACACTGGGGAACAAACATTTCTGCTATAAGGTTGTTGGCTAGCAACAGAAGAAATTCCTGAGATCCACTGCTGAGCATGAAGTAGCTATAAATATAATGGAGCTGTGAAAAAAGTACAAACTTAGGTGACATCATTAGAGTTAGCAAAAGGTCTCCTACATGCCAGAGGGTGCAACACTGAAGAGATCCCATCTGAAAATGTGTGTATAGGTCTGGTTTGCTGTGTTTAGTGAGGGTGCTTAGGTGGCAGTCAGGCAGAGGAAGGCTCCTAGGACTGCCATGGCAGTGGAGCCTGCCCTAGGGGAAGGGTTCTCGGCTCCTTGCCTTTGCTGGCAGAGAAAGGGACATGGCCACTCTCTGTAAATAGCTTGGGAAGCAGAATGGTTTAACGTCAAGAGAAAAAAAAAGAGAGTTACAGCTAAAAGAAAACACCAACTTAAAACCAGATGCATAACCATCCCATTTTATCCAAGGGGAAAAGTTATATTTTTTATCAACATTTGCAGAAAAAAGCCTCCAAAACTCATTGTCTTGTGCAACTATGAGTTGACATACAGCTCCTTCCTTGGTACTGTCAGACCCTGGTGGCAGTGGGCCGAGTACCGCAGGTAACTTCATGGTAATGTATTTCATCTGAGCTGTACATGGAGAGGAGGCACTTACTGGTCTGGATGTGACAGCCCTTGTCATGGTGAACCACTCGTTCAAGACAGCGAGAGAGAATTACTGTGGTGATAGCAAAGGTACAAGACTGACCTTGCACAGGTTGGGTAAAGTTAATGTGTGCAAGCACACAGCCATGAGTCAAAAGAGAGAGGAATTATTTGGGTATTGTCTGTGAAACATCCACTTGTGACTCAGTTAGGCTCAGTGATCAAGACATCCGACAGCTCCAAAGTGTGCTTCCCGAAGTTTTCCCTTTGTGTATATCAGCTTTCCAGGGTCACTGATGCAAATCTGGCTCAGACCCTTAGTACAATGACCTGGCAACATGAGCCCTCTTGAATACTTACAAGAGAAATGGATTCAGGTCTCAATCTACTTATCTTGTCTGTGGTGTTAAAACTCTGCCAGAGCATTCAAAGCATTGGTGATGGTCTCAGGACCATCAATGTACTGAAAGACCTCCTGCATTTTCTTGATGGTGAAGTGATTCCTCTCACCAACACAAAATATTCTGAAAGATTTTGAAAAAGTATGTTCTTCTGTAGCACTTGTGTGGCTGCCTTCTCAACAGACATGTATGGTATTTGAATGAAATACCAGCCAGCACATGGAATCCTGCAAGAAGCACTGATTTCTTCTGAAAATTTAGAAATGACTCACCCTCTAGGCTGTTGTAAATGGTTATAAGCTTTGTCTATTGCACTCATTCTTCTGGAAGAGAGGGGTAGTAGCTATGTTGTGATGTTTAATATCAAACATGGAAGAGAAATCTTTCTCATGTGCATCGTGGTAAGCTCAGTGTCCCACAGTGCTGGTGCATAAAACAGTTCAGAGTTAAGCCAAACCTCAAAAGCATCACAATTGCTCCAGAAAAAGTTAAATTTGTTGAGGTAAGCCCTCCAAGATTTCTCTGGGATTTCCAAGCCCATCCCATTTGCTGCTCAGGGGGACACAGGGAGCTCGCTCATCTCCCCAACCCTGCAGGCATCCGCCACACAGAGAAGAGATGTTAAATGCTTTCTTTGCTCTGGTTTTCAACACTGAAAATGGGCTCTGGGACTCCCAGAGCCCTGGGCTAGAGAGCCATGGCTGTGAGAATGAAAAACTCCCAATCAACCCCAAACTTGTGCAGGATTTGTTGCTCCAGCTAGATCCCTACAAGTCTATGGGGCCTGATGGGATTCATCCAAGGGTGTTTAAAGAGCTGGCTGACATCACGGCAAGATCTCTCTCCGCGATTTTTCAATAGTCCTGGGAATCTGGAGAGGTCTCTGTTGACTGGAAGCTGGCAAACGTTGTTCCAGTCTTCAAGAAGGGCAACAGGGATGACCCTGGCAACTACAGGCCTGTCACCCTCACTTCTGTGACTGCCAAAATCGTGGAGAAGATTGTTCTGGGACTTACTGAAAAACACTTGAATGACAGTGCAGTCACTGGTCCCAGCCGGCACAGGTTCATGAGGGGAAAGTCCTGCTTAACAAACTTAATTTCTTTCTACAACAAGGTTATCCACCTAGTTGCCCAAGGGAAGCCTGTCAATGTGATCTTTTTGGGTTTCAGTAAAGCCTTTGATACTGTCTCTCACAGTATCCTCCTGGACAAGATGTCCAGCACACAGCTGGGTAAACACACAGTGCAGTGGGTGAGCAATTGGCTGACGGGCCGGGCTCAAAGGGTTCTAGTAAATGGGGTTATGTCGGGCTGGTGACTAGTGACCAGCGGGGTTCTGCAGGGATCCATCTTAGGGCCAGTGCTCTTCAATGTCTTCATACATGACTTGGACACAGGACTGGAGGGAATACTAAGTAAGTTCATCGATGACACAAAACTGGGAGAAGCTGTTGACACTTCCGAGGGCAGAGAGGCCCTGCAGAGCGATCTAGACAAGTTAGAGAACTGGGCAATCACCAAATGCATGAAGTTCAACAAGAGCAAGTGCTGTATTTGGCACCTGGGACACGGCAACCCTGGCTGTACATACAGACTGGGGGACGAGATGCTGGAAAGCAGCTCTGCACAGAGGGATCTGGGGGTTCTGATTGACGGAAAGTTGAACATGAGCCAGCAGTGTGCCCTGGCAGCCAAGAGGGCCACCGTGTGCTGGGTGCATCCAGCACAGCACGGCCAGCCGGGCAGGGAGGTGATTGTCCCGCTCTGCTCTGCACTGGTGCGGCCTCAGCTGGAGCACTGGGTGCAGTTCTGGGAGCCACTGGATAAAAATGACATAAAGCTACTGGAGAGTGTCCAGAGGAGGGCCGTGAAGTGGGTGAAGGGTTTGGAGAGGAAGCCATATGAGGAGCAACTAAAGTCACTTGGTTTGTTCAGCCTGGAGAAGAGGAGACTAAGAGGAGACCTCATATCGTGGCTACAGCTTCCTCACAAGGGGAGGAGGAAGGGCAGGTGCCAAACTCTTCTCTCTGGTGAAAAATGACAGAACCCAATGGAATGTCAGGAAGATGTGCCAGGGAAGGTTTAGCGTGGACATTAGGAAAAGGTTCTTCACCCAGAGAGTGCTGGAGCACTGGAACAGGCTCCCCAGGGAGGTGTCACGGCCCCAAGCCTTAGAGTATTCGAGAAGTAACAACACCCTAAGACACCTGGTGTGAGCTGTGAGGTTGTCCTATGCAAGGACAGGAGTTGGACTTGATGATCCTTTGGGTCCCTTCCAGCTCAAGACATTCTATGATTCTGTGATTCTCTGAAGGGGAGTGTCTGGGCTTCTGACCACCTTTTAGGATAGAGGGGCCCGGAGCAAGACACCTTGGAAGTTTACACAAAATTAGAAAGTGCAAACAGTGTTACTCAAGCCCATCTCTGTTTGATGTGGTTTGGAAAAGCGTTATTTGTCTTCAAAGGGCTAATAGTTTGCTCTCTCATTTCTCACTAATGAGGCCTTCAGAAATGTGAAATACTGCCATGGCAAATCTGCTTCAGGAAATCTCTCCTCTTTCCAAACTGGCTGCTCATGTGGATGGAGGCAGAGACAGTCTTACAGCACTGCAGGCACAGGTTTGGCTACTGGTGTCTCCACCACGGACATACCCTAAAACAGTGGTCGACAATGCATCATCGCAGTGATTTTATATGTATGCATTATCAAACTCCCCTGCCATGGCATCATGCAGGGGAAGGGCTGAGTCAGGCAGGGCTCCCAACTTGCCCTTGGCACATGGTGCTGCCTGCACTGTGCCAGAGTCCCCTTTCCATGCATGTGTGATTGGTGGAGATCATGGGGCTCCTGGTAGGAGACCTTCGCTCCCACTCCACAACTTCCTAAGCCTCCGTCCAGCTGCTGCAAACAGATTTACCATATCCATTGTTTCTTATTCTCAGAATGTACTTGTTTTTCTCCAGACTACTACTAAGCTCTTGAACAGTTCTCCTGCCTCCAGAAAAGGCAATTTGGGGTAATTTCTGGAACCTACCTTCCCTATCCTGTTTTTTTCGTGCCCCCTCCAGCAATGTTCTTCTATTCCAAAGCAGGCATTTTCACTCAGGATGTCACCAGTCCCTTTCAGTGTTTTCCTTTATGTTCTGTCTTAACTGGCAGTGCATTAAGCTGCATGCTGCAGAATGCTGTGATACAGAAAGAAGCAGGAGCCTGAAAGTCATCCTGGTAAATTGATGCAAACTCCCTCTTCCACCTCTGTGCATGCTCAGGGACAGGACAGCAAGTTCAAGAACAGTATAGAAAAGGGTCATATACAAATAAAACTGAAAAGATGTAAGGAAAAGTGTATATGACATGATAGTGTGAAGAAATTTAATATCAGCAAACTATCAAAGCAAGTTGATGTTTGTGACTCTGTGGTTTTGTTACTTCTTTCTGTGCTCTTGTCTGACCTTCAAACACTGTTCACTTTGTTCACAACATGAGTAATAATCAGACCAGGCAAAATCAGTAAACACGCACAGTAGCTCAGTGCAGTGACTGGTGTTACGCCACTTTAGCCCATTGCTATATATACAATTGGAAGGGGAGATAATGGCTGGCTTTTCTGAGTTGTGCCATATATACACATATGTGGATGTGCAATGGAGTAAGGGGACATGTAACTGGGCACACAGAGCCTCTAGGTATGTGACAAAGTCCTGCTGCGTCCATGCCCACTATCTGCATCTCCTCCTTCCATGGAGTCACATGTACCAACTTTGCTTTCTACAAATTCCTAAGAAGTGCTATGAGAATTCATTGTCTAAAACATGGAAAATGAAAAAATGTTAACAAGAGGAACTGAAACAGTCCATTTTGAGCATTTCAGTTTCCCCAGCGTCACAGCACAGAGGGGTGCCCATCTTGAAATGCTCCTCAGGTTGGCTCCTGACATGAACAGCCCAAGTGGCAGCCACGCTGCGAACACAGTGATGTTTCCACCTTCCCTCTGAAGGCCTGGAGATCACTGTATCAGATCTTCTGCCTGGTGAAGTTAGTGAGCCCTGGTTAACTTAAACTTTAGAATGGCTGCAGAAACGCAGGTTTGGATTGTTTTTTTTTTTAATCCAGATAGGTTTCCATCACTTGCCTGGAAAAAAAGTGCAGGACTTGAGAGACTACCTTGGTTCTTCTTTAGGTTTTTTCTGGGCATTTCAGGTTTGGCTTTCATCCTCCAATGCTCATGAAAATGAAATTTAAACACATCAAAGCAGGTATTAACAAATTAAAAGGAAGAGCATACAATTTCATATGCAATTACATGCCTTGTACATGAGACATTTGTTCTCCAGTGCGATTTTAACACCATGGAAGCTCAACGAATTCCAGTATATACTGAAATTTTTTCTGGAACTTGAGAGTAATTAGAATTTTTTTACTAGCTGTCAGGGCAAATACATAAAGCTCAGGAAAGGTATAATTTATTTGTCTGGATAAATTTTTCTAGTATTATAATTAGAGTTGTTCTGATAACATAAATTCAGAAACATATAGGTTTGGGAGGTACTTGCTCTGCCATCATGTCCAGTTCTCCACTTTTGAAGGCAACTGTATCATATAATGACTGCTGCAAACTGCCTGAGTAGTATCCTAAGGATAGCTTAGCACTCTGTTTTCATTTTTCTCCTGTTCCTGGTGTTGCTGGAAAGACATAGGCTGTGGGCTCACTGTTTGATAATGAGTGCTTCACAAAAAATGGAATAGGGCTAGATTTGTTAAGCACTTAATTCTTGCAGCTAATTAGAGAAGACCTACTAATGATGCAATGAAATTCTACCTGGGAAATCATTAGTCTTATTAAGAGTAGCGTGAAGGTCTCCTACTCAAAGATACAGACTCCCTAAGAGTGTGGTGCCTATGCACAGGTCCTAAATTATGGAACCTCTCTGAGAGCACTATGTGCAGAGCACTATGTACATGTTGTACACAACATGTACAGAGCAAGTCTTTGGATATCCAATTTGATAAAAGTTGTAAGTATTGCATTGTGTTTATGTGGTGTGCTCTGTGTAGTCCTCAAAATTGATGCTGCTTTATAGGAAAGCTTAGATGCTTTATTACCAAGACAATTGGTGCAAATACTTTTTTCCAGTATATCAGGCTCTGCTAATATGACATTAAAATACTTCAGATGGTGTTTGCAATGGTTAATCCTTTTCACTTGCATAGGTATATTTTCTATCCTAATTATTGTTTTTCACCAGACATTCCTGACTGGGTGATATTTGTAAGGGCTGACCTGAGTTCTTGAGGTTTCCTTCCTTCATGAACAGAGAGAAAGGGTTTTCTTCAAATTTTCAGAGTAGTGCATTTATGCTCCCTGTTGGCATAACTGCCCCCCCTCCCCCTAGAGCCTTCCTGTGTCCAAAATAGTCACACTGTCTTTGTTACCACCCAACAAGCAGTGGTGACCACCATCCGTGTGCTTCCTCCTGGAGGGCTGCATGCTCTGGTGTTTGTTGTGATGGAAAGACCCACACTAAGGCTAGGAGACAGAAATATTCCCAGTACCTGCAGAGCTACAGGACCAAGCCCTGAGTCCTGTGTCATACAAGCCCTTTCATTAGCTGAGCAAGAATACGACAGAAGTTAAATCCCTGTGCACTAAGAAACAAAAAAACCCAACATATCTTTTAGAGGAAGCACCCTCATTGAGCATGCAAGCTTATGCAACAAGCCATAAAAGAGTGAGGGAAATTTCCAGAACGCCATGTCTACTAAGAATCCCTACCACCAAAGCACACCTCCTCTTGTTGGTTGCAGCCCAACACCTTCAGGGGCATTTGGAGCTCAGTAAACTGCATCCAAATCCTCATTTGATCTCATTTCTGCTCCTCACTATGTATTAACCTGTGTTTGGCCACACTGCAGACAAAACAGGGTTTTGTTAGGAATGTGTGGAGCGGTGCCAAGGCTAGCCTGAAAAAAAGAGCTAAGACAACCCAGCTCTTCTGAATTCAACTGAAGTGGATGGGAGTCATGGCAGGTGCTTGCAGATCTCCAAGCTCTATGGACACACTCCCCAGTGGGTATTGGCCAGGGCTGCAAGACCCCCAAGCAGACCAGCACCTGCAAAACAAAGTTAGTGCTGAATATGCTATCCTCGTTACTGGGTTAAGCAGAAAATTTTAAAAATACTACTATTACCACAGAACAAGCCAACATACAGCTTGTGGTCCACACAGCAGGCTTATTCTCCTAGTTTTGGGTTTGTATATTTGTGGGTCATTCAATGTGTTAAGTAGGTCGTAGCTGGGAAATGAGAGACAGGCAAAAAAAACCCCAACCAAACCCTCTCTGATTACAGAAATATGTAGATATGTCTCCATCCACCAAAAAAAAAAAAAAAAAGATGTTCAGATGCAACTCCAGGGGCTTACTAATTAGGGGATGGAAGAACGGAAATATGCAAAAGTTTGGTATTTTAATGCTTGAAGGTACCAAAATTTCTCTTGAGTTGTTACTGACTACTGTTCAGCTCTTTATCTTCTGGAAGTTCAGTAAAATATTGTATTAAATTCTAGCCTTGATACGTATTGCAGTGCAGAAGCAGCTTGTAATTTTGAAGGAATATTTGTGTTAACTGCTGTGTTCTGTGGAGACTTAATATAAAGAAATGTATTCAGGAACTCAGTTCACTATATTGGCAATGGGAATTGGGAGAATCACTGAAAGGAGCTGCCTCTTATTCTTTTTTTCAGGTTTAATGTTATTAACAGATGCAAATTATTTGTTAAGCAAATATAAAACAAAAGACAAAGGAGAATGAACTCTATGTCATCACTGGCCTCTTCAGTCTAAATATCCCACTAAAAATAACCAAAAAACCCCAGGTACCATGTGCATTTTATCTTGGGTTTACACTATACTCTTAATGAAAGGCCTTAGAAGAAAATTACTGAAGAAACCACCTTAAAACTTCAGCATTTTCATGTCAGTCACACATTTCCTTGAAGGCCAGGTCCCTGTTTAAGGTCTAATGTGTTTGGAGAGCAAAAAGAGCTGTGTGTTATTAGGCAGAATCCCTTTTATACACAGGGAATTGGATCAATTTGACCCTGATTGTCTCTCTGCACTTTATTGTTCCACTACTTTAAACAGCTGGCCCTTGGCATTATCTTAAGGAAGGGGCTGATTGAACTGTAGGTCTGGCACTTGTCGGTTGTGGATAATGTTGGCTTCAGTCAGTCATGTTCACACATAAATGAACCATGACAGAGATAGACTGGTGAAGAGAAAAAGCAGTTTTACTGCAGGTAACATTCTTGCATAAATGCAACTAAAAATACAGTCTGCTCCTTGGAAAACAGCATGACATACGTAAAAGAGGGATATATTATCTCTTTTCCTAGCAGGAATTGTCTGATTCGAAATGGGCGCCTTGTGGGGAGAAACAACAAAAAGGCTATAATTATAAATGCTACTTCTGTTCTGTAATGTGAGATAATGAATGAGGCTCCTGCTCATCAACGGAAGAGGTTGCTGCGTACAGAGAATTGCAGGGGCATTGTTGTGACATCAATTCTTCCTTAGAGAAAGGTGACGCACATTTGAGTAAAATGGCAGAAATAGAAATCCCCTTCCTTTTCTCTCTTCATTGTTCTTTGGGCTTTTTTTTTTCTTCTTTCTCTTTGCTTATCTAGAAATCAGGCATCTCAAAAAAACACCTCCTATTCAAGCCAGAGAGTGAAAAACACTATTCAAGTGCAGAGCCTCATAATTGGAAAAAAAAATAAAACCGATAAAAGCTCATTGCTATCTATGTGATGTCACAGCGACTCTACTATGTACAGCGTGGAAAAAAATTAAAAAGAGAAGGTAGGGAAGGGATTTTTCCTGACGCAAATAAAGCTCCAACACACTTTCAAACCAATTTGCGTAAGTGTCTCTCCCATTATTTTTTTATTTATGGCCCCTAAATTTCTAATTAAATACTAATTAATACTATCACCAGAATTGTCTGCCATCCTCAGCTCTTCATAGCTTTGTCACTTTGATTAATGCACAGTCATTTATTAACTTATTTAACAAGCTGCAGTGTCTCATGACAAACTACATTAAATCATCCCCATAACAGTCTCATTATGGCAAAAAAGGAGTTTTAAACGTAATAAAAATTATCCTCAATGATGTTAAAGTTTTTTCATTGCAAACTTAGAAGATGAAAACTGGGACTTTGACTTATAATATACGGAGTTGAATAAAGCATTCATTAATAAAATTTATATGTTCATTTAAGCTTGATCATTGCAGTGCTTCTGTACCTCTGGGTGGTTATTATTTAACTTTTGCTGTATTTATGAAGATAATTAATGTTCTGACCAGACAGGGACTAAAATACCCACTAGAATGAGATAATTAGGGGCATAAATATCGTTTAGCTCCTGCGTTTTGCTTTTTTAATTGATTGTTTTGTTTTCCAGCCTAAACCCGATGAAAAGGAAATCAAGAGTTTACCTGGGGATTATGATGACTCCGCACGAAGCAACTTCACGGTGCCGGGGCGGGCTGGGAGGCGGCGCTGAGGACGGGAGGGCTGTGCCCGGCGGAGCGGGCTGCGGTGCGGCGGGACCCCGCTGCAGCCGGGGAGCCCAAATCCCACCTTCCTCCCTCCTGTCCCTGCCGGGAGGGGAGCGGAGACCACGTCTCGCATCCCGGAAAAAAAAGCTTTCCTGCCGCGGAGCGAAGGAGAGATGGAAACGCCGAGTTTGTGGGTAATGAGGGTACCGCTAATGAGGCGGCGCCGGGAGCCGGCGCCGGGAGCCGGTGCCGGGCTGCGAGGGACGGGGCGGCTGCCGGAGCCACCCCGGCGCGCACGCTGCTGCGATCCCGGAGGACGGAGGGTTTTCTGAGCTGCAGCCCTTCTGCTATTCGATTTCCACAGACAGGAAGGGTTGAAGCAGGCAGCAGTTCACTGCATTTGCTCCTGCAGCTTCGTTCTTTCCCCGGGTTATTTTCATAATGTTGTGTTTATTATTTATTCCAATTCCCTTTAACAAGGAACTGCCTGTCATTCTACCTATGTGTGCCTTAAACAAGTATAATTAATATAAAAATAACAGCAATGTAGTCATTTGATTGGGGAAGCAGAGCCACCCCTCCTCAGTGCCCAGTTTCCCCTTATTCCTGTGCATTCCCCAACAGGGAGCAGAGATGACATGAGAGTCTAAGCGGTAGTGAGCACATCGGGAGGAAGGGGAAGTTATGCTCCTGAGCTGAGGAGATGTGGAGAAGACACTCTTTGTTGTGCCTGAGAAAATAAACTAAGTGATACTTCAGGGGGCAAAAAAGGCACCATGGCCCGATAATCTAAAATAGGTTGTCGCAGGCTCCCAGTGACTGCGTACAAAGAGCAGCTGCACTCCTAAATAGCTTTTGAGATTGGACATTAAACACTAATTTTGCCATTTATGATGTTAGTCCCTATTCAGGTAAATAAAGGTCATCTTTCAGGGTTTTTTGTCCCCAGTGACCTGGGTTTCACTGTGTAACGTGACCCAGTAAAGCCAATTAGTATGATGGTCTTTTCACCAATCTCTGTTGAATATTTGGAGTAAAATGACACTTTCTAGTTGCAGAGCCTCGGGACATGAAAAGCAAAAGTATGCAGCAGGTTAAAATTAAAAGCCAATGACAGAAGTCTCTGTAGAAACTACTCAGCTGCCTGTACTATTCTTGCATTTCTTCTGAGTAAGTCAGCTTTACTATATTTTCAGGTAGGGCCTCCTCTTCCTTTTTCTTTTGCCTATTCTTACTATCCACTCCTGGGTTTTCATTTTGTGAAAATTGAAGATGGGTGATGGCATGTTGCTTGCGCACACAGAGGTCAAGCGTGACAGGACACAGCACCCAAAACCTTTGCCCAGGTTCATTTAAGAATTTGGTAATGGTTGCAGAGTCTGGGCTAAGCCTAGGTTAAAAATCTTCTGGATTCTTCCTATTAAATAAATCAAAACAAATTATTCCTCAGAGAAGAAAGAAGCACAGAAAAACACAGGAGTGAGGAAGAATCAAGCAGCACTTTGCAGGATTGTTATGTCATAATGAATGCTTGCCAAACTTTGACTGCACGAGAGGGCGTGTCAGTGCCTATGCAAACCAGACAGTGGGGCAAGCTTCTCCTTCTGCATGCTAGAGTGGAAAATTTCCATCCTGTTACCTCTCCATCCTGCTCATGGGGCCTCGCAGGGACCTTTCACATTGTACTTGGTTCCTCTATGAAGTTGGTGGGTTGCTATGACAGCAAGGGCAGCTTGAAGGACCTTCACCAGTCTGGAGTCCCATTCAAAACTTTGAACTTCAGGGCCAAAAAAATGGCTATGGAAGAATTCAAGAATTTTGAACTTGTGTTGAATTAGACAGTGTGAGGCAAGGGATTGCTCTAAGTAACAAGAAAGTCATCCTAGATCCAAAATAAAAGAGAGGAAAAAAGAACGAAATGGGTCTGAGCTATTTAGGACATACAAAGTCATGGAAACAGTTCCTAATAGTGAAATGTCATCGGATAGACTACCAGGAAAAATGAAGGACTAAAATTAATGAGATCTGGTTTTAATAACTGATACATACACTATGAAAAGCTACTTACAGGATGATCTTAAAAATAATAACTAAAAATAACAAAGTTTAGATGCTGATTTTTAGTTCCTAGCTCTCCTGTTCCATCTGGACAGAAGACTGACTGGAAGCTGGAAAAGTAAAACATTGCTACGAATGAAACAGCCAACTCCTAAAAGACATCACTAGACGTTACAGAGGGTGCTCAATAGAGGAGGATCTAATTATGAGAAAGTCCCAACTACCTTTTTCAAACTAAAACTCAAGATTAAATCTCTATGTAATCTTCCTCAGGTTAGAACAATAAAGAGTCTTATTAATTTACTCACAGATCTTTACGGCTTCATTCCTCATGTACAATGCCTTTATTATACAAGTCTCAGATCTCTCTTGAATAGCAGTTGTCAATGTTGCATAATTTTCCTGAATTGTAGTGTGGTTGATCTTTCTGTAAAATATCTCCATCTTTAAATAGTTGGTTACTTGCCCCCATTATACCTATGAGAAGGTTGTTTAGTGACTTTGCTCCCCTGGGGGAGACTCTGTTTATTTCCGTCTTGCACCTCTTCTTGTCAATCATGTATACATATGTTCTTGCCCAGCATTGTCCCTTTGCTTAAATCAAAATTCCTTATCCTTCTGTTTGTAAACATGGATGACAATCTCTCCTAGACTTCATTTACTCTGCTGAATAAATTGAGCTCCTTTCTGCCACATTTCATAAAGATGTGTACCTTGCTGGTGGTTCAGATTCAACCCCTGCTTTTCCGATAGCGAAGGACTTTTTTTCTGGTGGTGTTGTTTTGTTGTTTTTTTTTTTTTTTTCCCCAGTCAATGTAACCTTCTATTTTCTGGCCAAGGTTCCTGTCGTTGGTGTCTCAGCAGATTGCCTTCATTCTGACTACAAATCTAATCCTAATTGTATTGTGGTCATCCCCAAGACAATCTAGTACTTCTGAGGTGACGTCGTGATCCTCATCTGTACTGACGATGTCTTCCATCATAGTGATACTAGTGGATTTATCTAACACAATACTGAATTCTGTTTCATGTGTGTCCATGCCTGTGAGTTTGTATACATGCTTGTTTGTACATGTATATAAAGAAAAAGAATATGTTGGTGTTTTTTTTGTTGTTTGTTTGTTTGTTTTTCAATACAGGAATTTCCAGTGTACAAATCCAGAATGGGATTTTTCAGTGGGTTCATAAATTAGATAGCTTGTTCCTATGAAATGTCATACTGAGGTGTCTAACTCTGTTACTTTCTTAAAGATCTTAAACTTGAAGAAAAGAAAATAAAATGACTGGAGCAGGCCAGTATTTGTAAACACTAAATTTGCCTGGACCAAGTTATCTGGACCAGTTTAACTAAAGATGAGTTTAGATCATTAAATGAGATATTGCATGCTTCATAATTTTCTCGTATCTTCTTGATAAGAGTAACCTGTGAAATTTCACAGTGCGAGGAAATATACATCATCTAACTGCTGAAAGAATTGCATTCCTACCAGCAAAACCAGCACACAGTTACCTTGGAGAGCAGGGAACAGTTGTCACTTCTAGCTCAGTTGATGGATAAGATGTAAAGCTAAATTTCAATGTGGAGAAGCACCCAACAGGTTACACAGACTCCCTTAATACATGAGATGCCTTTGACACCACTGCATAGGTTCTTCTGTACTTTTTATACAACAGAGTTGATAAATGCATTAAATGCTTAAAATATTTATTGGTTCTGGGATGAGATACAACACGAGAAGAAATGAGATTTTTCCCTACAATGCTATAACATATGAAAATTGAAACTGTACTATTCCCCCACTCAGAAGCATTATGCGTCATTTTTTTCTTTGAAGAATTAAAGTACAGAAATTCTCTGGTAATTGAAAGTTGCAGGTTTGCAGAATCAGTTAATATTTATTCTGTTTTTAAATAAGTCATTGTGGGAATCAAGGAAACAATATTGCTAGCCATTATCTCTTTAGTACATGCCAGTTTAACGTCAGCTGCTAGGTAAGATTTACCAAGATACGTCAATTTAACTACATCAAACTAGATGACAAGAGACTTCCCTGTCAGGAGAGAAATGAAAGTTTTGTGTACGTGGAAAGGGAGTGGTGGAGTTGGTCTTACTTTATGCTGTGTGCACTAACATGGTGTTTAATTATTTAAGTGAACTGAGGAAAGGCACTAAATGTATAGCTGTAGATACCTCTGTCTGCAGCAGAGCAGGTGCAAGGCGACCTCTGCATGTGCATTTGCTTCAGCAGTGATGTGGAACACTTCTGGAGACTGGTGGTTCAGACTCCACATCTGCTTAATCCTCCACCTCTACTAATGTGTCACCGAAGGTGGGACAGTTGATACTTCTTGTAAGTATGCATGGACTGTCATGCTTGTTGTCACCCTGTGCAGGTATCACATCAAACCCCATCTGTGCTTTGGCTGTGAAAGAGACGTTGCCTGTCTCCTGAGCCATCGCCTTCCCAGTCCTGGACTGGAAGAAACACACAGCCTTGTGCTAGGGATGTGCAGCAGAGCTGCAGCGCAGCGAAGGGGAGCCAGGCTGGCTGACAGAAGGTGAGGGCCAGGTCAGGATGCCCTGGGCTTTAAACAGGGAAGTATCAGGGGACCGGTATCAATTACAGTAAAGTTTGTATCCACAACAAACTGTAATTTTGTTGAAGCAGTTCCCTTTCTCCAGTGCAAAAAATTACAGTTTTTGTGGGTTTGCATGCATGGATGTGTAAACACAATCATAAAACATTGTTAGGGAATCTGGGAAGGTATAAATCAGAAAAAATATTACTGACACTTAATCAGCCTTTTTAATATGCTCTGTAACTCCACAAAGAAATTAATTTTAACTGGAAAATGGAAATTCTTTGTATTAACATTTTGTAGTCTGTAGGCTAGAAGGTGCCATCTGCTGACTGTGGGTGCATCAGTTCATGGGGAGTTAACAGTGTGGACATCTGGCAGGACCCTGCTCTGTGTTCAGCTTCTGCTTCTCCTTCACAATGGAAGATGGGAGATTGTGTGGCACATTCTGGGACTCTAAATATAGTTCTGTGGCCTCACAAACATATTTCATACCACCACTTCCATGAGTTTATCCTGATCCATCCTAGAGTCAGTTAGATTTCTTGCTCCCAGTATTGCTACTGGAAGTTTATTGTAGAAGGTCACTTCTTGGATGGCCAGACACCTCCTCAGATTCTCAGCCTGTGGGTATTTGTGGCCATTTGATATTCTTTGCTCTCCTTCTGGCACATCATTTAGCTTAGATCGCACCTCTCCTTTCCCAGTACTTATAAGCAGCAGCTCTAGTCCATTTTAGCCTTTATTTACTAAACTAGACAAGTTGCATTTGCCTCTGCTCCCCAAAGAGTCTCCCATTCCCTAGCACTGCTGGCTGTCTTTCCTTATATCTGTTTCTGTTTTAACTTGTGTTCCTTTAAACACAGCAGCCAAAACTGTGTGTGGATGTTGTCTCCCCAGGGCCTCATCTCATGGCATTGCTGCTTCTTATACATCCTCGGTTTGTATTTGCTTTTCTTGCAGGACCACGTGGTAGCAGTAGCAGCATATTGTCATCCTCAGAGAGATAAGGGTGTCTTAATCTTTTTCATGTTACACCATTTCCATCTGATGATCTCCCTGTTTTTAGCAGAAATTTGTATAATTTCCAAGTTCCTGATCTTGCATTTGAGTGCTTAAATTTCATCCTGTTCTGTAGTCTCAGTCTCAGTTTCTTTCAGATCTTTTCCTCTGTGATACTCTGATTGACCTTAATTCCACAACCCTGCTTTCTATGCCATGCAAGAGAGTTAATAAATTCTGCTCTGAAACGTACTGATAAAAGGCTGCTATGGTAAATCTCTGCAACTGTAGTTCTCTTCCACAGAGATATGTTGCTCTATCTCTCTTTTGGCTAGTTTAATGCATATCTTAAAATCTGCCTCCTAGTTTCACCGTTCTACTAGTTTGTCATGTGGCACAATATTAAATAATAGGTAAATAATACATTTTATTGTGATACAGTTTAGATTTAATCAAACTGATTTTTAGAAAAATCTAATACTTCAGTAAAAACAGGATAATAATTTGCCCTGTTGTGATTCACCTTTCCAAAGTTTCTGTTGCACTGTCTAGTGTCTAAAGCCTTTCATAATACCGAAATGAGTCTAACGGTCTTGTTGTTCAAGTCCTTTTTCTTCTGTCCTCAAATACAGTCGATGTATGCTACTCTGCAGTCATGCAACATTACTTTAACAGGAAAGATTTTTTCTAAAAAAATCTTTGCTCCTGGACCTGCAATTTCACGTGCCAGGTCTGTGGCTGCTTTGCGTGGCAATTGACTCCCCACCTCCACGCTGTCCCAGCTAGAATACATTAAGTGATTTAAGTTTTATTTCAATCCCAGCTGTGGTGAGCTCCAAGCCCAAATCTTCATTTCCATTAGCCATCCTTACTCCCCTGCTCAACATCTTCTTTATGTTGAAACTACAACAAACTATTTAAATTTGAAGTCATACTTCCCTAGTCTCTCCCTTCTCTAACTGCAAGGCAAGACCACTCTCCCACTCTTTTTTACTTGTTATTTATATGACTAATCCACTTTTCATAGTTTACTTTTATTTTCCTTGTAAGTTACAGCTAGACCTGAACTTTGAGCTCCTAGAGGTGCTTTTCCTAGTAGTTTTTTTCCTATTTTGGTTGTTCTTTTCTTACTCCTAATAGCTTTTTGAAAGTGGCCAAAGCATTTTTTTTTCTCTTTTCTCAGTTCCAAAAATTTTTGTGTCTTTTACTTAAGAATATTCCTGGATTCCAAGTGTCCAGTTTGTTCAGCACTTCAGACTTCATCAATAACTTGCTTAGTTTGTTTTGCAGTTTTTCTTTTTGTCCTGGTTTTGTTAAAAACAAGACCAGTTTCTCTTTTAGTGAATTTTCCTTTCAGCTAAGTTCTTCTAATAACTGCACTTTTCTGAATTTGGCTGCATGATTTTTCAGACACTGTCTACTCTGGAGCTGATAATGGTAGCAATGGTATGCAGAAGACACCCAGGCTTGGACTTATTGCTATGACAGCCAAGGTTGCTGATAAATTTCACACGTCCCGTAAGTGAGAGGGGTGTATTTGCAAGGAGGGGCAGACAGAACAGGTGACTAAAATTGACCAACTAAATATTCCATCTCATACACATCATACGTCCTATAAAAATGGGAGATCACAAGGGTCTTGGTCTCTTCGACCATGGCCGGCATCTGAAGAGGACCCTGCCTGTCATCCCTGTGATCTGAGACCTGGTTCCAGACCCTGCATCCCTGAATCTAGTTCTGGTTTGCTGTGTAGTCCAGCCCAGGAGTCCTGGGTGCCTGCCCTGCAGCTGTTGGAGCAGCGCCAGCTCCGTTGGGCAACCCTGTGCTACCCTGGGAAATTCGAGAGTGGTTTTGTATATTTTGTATTATTTTCTCTGTTTATTAGTAGCATTAGTAAAGCATTTTTAACTTTTTCCTTTTGCAAGTCTCTCCCCCTTTTTCTCCTATTACCTTTCCTTAGTGGGGTGGGCGGGGGGTTAACAGAGAGCATCTGCCACGGTTTATTGTCACCCTGCAGCAAACAGTGACACTTTTTAAGTAGACTGTGTTCCAGACTTGTTTTTGTTTGTTAACTCTTCATTTTATTTAAACTAAATATACTCACGTACAGTCAGTCTGAGTTTAATCAATTGTTCTGTAACATTCTGAATACCTACCAAATCTACTTCTGATATAGTTTTATCTTTAGTAGTTTCGGTGGTTGTTTGGTAAGACATTTGTCAGCTATCACGTCCAAGAATAGGTAAGCTGTACCATTAGTGGTTGCACTTCTTAATCTGCATCTGGGAGGTCAATGACACAACAGTAATAAATCCCTTGTAGTGTTTATCTCTATAATAGATTTATAGAGATATTCATCCATTTCCAAGTGCGACCCTGTAGCTGACAACAAATACTATTCTAGGTGAAGTTTGGAACTTGATACTTTGATATGAGTCAAAGTTTCACAAGCTGCAAGCTGCTCAGTTGTTTCTCAACATCCCCATCCAGCAGTTCAAACAAATACAGTCCTTTCACAGACAGTAATGCCTCTCTGACCAATGTTCACACTCTTATTTGTGTACTTCCTTTCTCCATGTTTTTTTATTTTTTAAATTTTTTGCCTGATTTTCTAATCAGGTCCAAACCTGAAGAGGAAATTGTCTTTCTCCTGCCTTTCTTCTGTTCCAAGTCTTTTAAAGCAGACACTTATATCCAGATGAGTTTCAGCCTCTCTAGAGAAGATGAGCTATCCAACAGAGTATCCAATAGGCTCTTCAGCGAGTTGTTATATAAATAAATAAATAAATTCTCTAGCTCTCACATCATAGATATCATTGTGTGCTCAACAAGGTGAGAACTGCTCAGCTTAATTTTAGTCTTTTTCCTTGCTTAAATGTCACACAATGGCATTACTAATACAAAAAGAGATGTCAGAAGTGGTTATAATTAGATAACATTAGGCAGATTATAATATTTCTGTCTAAACTGCTTCTGCAGAATGCTGGCTCAAATCCACCCCAGAGCAGACTGCCGTTCTATGCTACATGGCAGATTATACGAAATATACACTCATCATTATGCCATGCCACATTCAAAAAATATTGTCATCAAAATGGCAAATAAATGATAATTTTACTCTCTTATTGTACCAATTGTGCAAATAAAATATAACCTTTTCAGTTTTCTGGTGATCTCTTTGGCTTTTGAAATCACATAGTCTTGACATAAATAATGGTTCATTATCTTCTAACAAAGGCACCTAGGAAATTAATCTACAGCATTACAACTGTGAAAGACAAGCTATGGAAAATATTGCTGCAGAGGTCTAGAAAGTTACTAGACAGTTGTCCTTTTGGCTTTCTTGCTGGAAGTTAGCTTCTCAGTAGCAGAGTGGGTGGGAAAGACAGTGTCCTCCTACCTTGGCTGCTCCAGGGTGCGTACCTCTGTGTTTGCTTGACCTGCTGAAAGAAGTGTGTTAAGACAAGCATTTCCTTCTGCCAGCCCCAAGGTGTGCTGCTCAGCAGGGAGTGACAGCGAAGAGCCAGTGAACTCATGACATTGTTAGCTACTGCACTCGTCAGCCAAGTGCCTGTATCAGATCCCAAACACCCAGAGGTGCTGGACAAGGACTTACATTTAAAGCATGGAAGTCTGGAAACATTTGTAATTTGCAGACCTGATACATAAGTTTTTTATTTTGAAGACAGCTCGTATTTTGTTTATTTACATGAATGGTTTAATTTCAGTTCTGATTGCATTAAAATGAAAGCTCTTTCTGTGTGCCATTAGTATTGTCCTCATATGATTTGTTTAATGATGACAGACGACTGAGCAGACAAAGCTATTCTTTGCCTCATAGGATCTAAGAGATAGAAACAGAAAACAGACAGTGCCTTGAAAAAGACAGATACAGCTCTTAAATATGTCCCCCTATCCTTCTAGAAAATACTAGTATGGAAAGAAATGCCAAGGCTAAGACATCTGCCTTTTTCTGTATAAAGTATTTTCTAACATTCAGTCTTCAAAATTCACAGTTGTCATCCTCTGAATACATCATGTCTCACATCCTTTTCTGCATCTATTCCTGTTCAAATCTTGTATCGAGGACAAATACTATTCATCAGCAACCACATTCTTTTGACACATATGCTGGCACCAAATAACAGTAGAGCAGTGTCTGTATAGCTTCTGATGGAGAATATTAATTCAGAAAGGGAACAGCTACTGCACCATTATTTCTGAATGGGTATCTTTCTTTCCTATTGGTCTTTAGGGTTGAAACAGTCATATACTTCTCAACATGGGTGCATTTATCAGGCTCTTTTAATTCGTTTGTTGGCAGCTACCTGCTTATCATTACGTTGCACGTATCGTACACCCCACCTAACTATTCTAAGTTGTTGCTGAGAGCATCTCTGTATGTAACATCCATTTGCTAAAAAGAAATCCACAGCTGAGGCAATCTTCAAGAGCAGCCTTGGGACTGGAGTCATGCTGGGCACTGGGAGTGCATAAGAGCCTCCAGAAGGCAAAGGTGTGAGAGCAGACTACTTTCCTCGTCTCTGGCTGTGTTCCCAGCTCTTCCCCTACCACTGCAACCACAGCTGTGGAAGAAAAGGTGAGAGCTAGGGAGGTGGGAGACAACCCCCAGATGGTTGACTGATGACTACTCCATGCCTGCAGGTCAAATATCCTGAATGCCCCCATTGTATCCCTTTCAATGGGACCCAGTAGATTAGGGAGGAAAGCTTACTAGATGGCCTGTAGCAAAACCTCTACTTACTCTCCCTGTAGCCATGCTAATGTCCTGGCTCCCACACCAACTTGTTGTGGTGAAGTTTTCTTCTCCCACAGCCCCATGAGACAGAGATGTGTATTTGGAGAAGTACAGCCTTTACAGCATTTTATGTGTGTTGAGCCTAAGCAACTCCAGCATTCGTGGAGAACAGTTTTGAATTAGGTGCATTCATTCAGCCTTAATTATTGGATTTCACACAAAGCACTACTGATCACACAGTAGGTAATGCATGGCGCCAGGATGTACAGCTTCTCTGGTAGAAGAAAAGACAGTTACAGAATCGAGTGCCTTACAATAGAATATACAAGGAAAAAGAGCGGGGTTCACTCCCCAAATTTACAGAAAGGTTTTGCCAGCAACCAGCTTCCTAGATCCTGGTGAATGTCAGCTTCCAAGGCACTCTCTTCAGTCTCTCCTTGCTCTAAATGAGAATAAAAATGATGAATATCAAGTAAATACTTCCTGAAATGCAAAACTGAGAAGAGCTATGGCCTGAGTATCCAGCATTTTAAAATGTGATATATTTACTAGCACCTTCTGCAAGATCTGTATTCCTTGCATCTTCTGTAAAGACAAATGTTGTCACCCATCCCTTAGGGCTTGTATACAGCACCACACAGTGTGGTGTACTGTGGGGATCACTTTGAGCCCTGCTTTGGCAGAGGTAATGTGTTGGTCAAAAAGTGCTAATATATTTTTGCAGAAAATTAGTGCATTAACTTCCATTTTGCTCTTTTGAATCCAGCAGGTTCTGTGAAGAGTAATCACGGATAATAACCAAATGGGAAAAGGAACAGACTCCTTCACTGCCCTGCTAACCTGAGTACCCCTCCGCTGCTGCGAGCAGGACTGGCGCCCCGCCGCTCCAGCCTGTGTCACCGCCAGTCACACACTGGCGTGCAGGGGAGCCTAACCCCATGAACTGCCCAAAACTACTGAGTCAGTTGTTTCACCTCTCAGCCTGGATGTGGCCTGGGGCTGCTTTCTGTCCTTGGAGGATGAGGGGAGGGCGAGGAAGGGAGTTACTCTCATATTCCTGGCTTCTCAAGTTGCACTGTGCATTTACCCTGCACTTCTGCTCCCAAACCACTGCCAGCCCCAGGAGGTCAGATTTGCAGAAGGTGCAGCCGGTGCCACACATCTGTGCAGCAGGGAAGGGTGAGGGGTGGCTGAGTGGGATGGCTCCGTGGTTCACCCGGGCCCTGGGCTCTCTCAGGTGTGCGGCTCTCTGAAGTGACATTGGGGAGGACCGTGGAGAGAAGCTTCAGGAGTGAGTAAACAGCTCAGATACCCTAATATTAGACATGAACAAATACTTTGTAATGAATAATATATCGATGGTTTTCATCTGATTACAAATAGTCCACAAACACGTCACAGTTTATCGAATATTCACTTTTGAAAATACCAAATTACTATGAATAATTCATGAGGTACAACTTGTTCCTGTGTTACTAGTTTTAAATATTTAACACTCAAAATATGAGTTGCTTTGATTGAACGTGTATGCCGTGTGGTGCAGCTCTGTGATGCCCGTGTACGATCCCATGCCTGTGAGTCAGGGAGGCTGACGCTGATGCACTCGGGGAGTTTTCTGGAGGATTTCCTCTCCAGCATGTCATCCAGTGTAGCAGCTTTCCTGCATGGACCCAACAAAAAACACAGAGGGGATGGAAACAAACCCAGGCAGCTATGACCAAGTCACAGCTTTCCTCAATGTACAAGTTTGTGACACATTTAGCTTTTTGCTGTCAAGGTCTGTTCTGGTCTTTTTGAAAATATTCAAAAACTTCTTTAATGCAATGTAAAACTAGCTTGAATCAAACACCCCTATGTCTTTATAAACCTTGCATTACAGTCTTTTTCACAGACACTGAAATCAAGCAGACCTGCCTCTCCTCCCCTTTTCCCCCTGTTCAAATTTTGCATCATTTTGGACCTTCACTCAGGAGTCCCCAGAGATAACAGTAATGACTCAGCCCATCTCCTGAGCAAGAGTTCATCATGCCACATGATCTGAAGACACTTAGCTTTTCCTTGTACTCTCTAAGCTTATCCAAGGCAGATATTTTACTTCTTTCTTGCTAGTGTCATTTGTGCTATTTTCCTCCTGACAACTACTATTTTTGTAAAGATTTCCCAGATCTCTGAAGCTATATCACAAATACTGTTCTCAGTCTCTCACATCAGAGCTGTTGCAGTCCTATAAATAAGAAAAAGTTTACTGGAGCAGGACCTTGAACAAGAACCTGCCAGACAGCTAGAGATCCCATAAATCAGCAGATCATGAGGTGTCTCCCGCATTCTGATCAAAATATATTTTGTTGGAGCATTCTTGATCTGTCTTTCATACTAGCTATTTCACTTCCTACAGCCTGGCTTCTGGAGAATACCATGTCTCCTTTTCTGTCACTCCCTAAATAAGGGAAAAATTACTGCCCCCTGTACAGGTTGCATTAAACCATACTGGGAAAAGGGCTCTAGACAGGCTAGTTCTACAAAAACTAAGCTAAATATATCTCTGCATATGCAGAGCAATATGTAATAGCAAATCATATGGCAGGTAAGGGAGGTTTTTCAGAAAACCTTGCTGTAACTGGATTTCTCAGCTGTGGGATAAATCAGTCCCAGGGAGGTCTTTTTCTTCCCTCGATTTTGGATAATTTTGCTACATATTGTGGGTTGTAGTACCACATCTTCCATATGCTTCAGTGGAGCATGTGAAATGGGACACAGTCGTTTGGGTTCCACGTGTGTGTGCCCATCTTGATTCACTGCACTATGCAAGGATGAGGATTTGTCCAAACCAGAGGATAAGGAATGTGGAATTTTTCTGGTGAGTATCATCAGGCTGTTCAGACTGGTTAAAGAATGCAGGAATGGGAAAGGCTCCAAGGCCAGCAAGTCCAGTTATTTCAGGCAGCAATATTATATAGCTTGTTTTTAGCTGCATAGAAAGATTAGGTAGAGTATTTTCTTCTACTGTGCCTGCCACACAGTGGTGGTTATTTCATTCGTTCTGCTTCTTTTGCAGATAGGAAGATAGAGGTACGCACTTCCACATAGGTGTATAAATCCATGCTCAAACTTCTGAATAAACAATCTAATGTTCAGAGGTACTCCGTGTTTCTCAGATGCCATAGGTTTAATATAAATTACAATTAAATGTGTTAACTGTTGGCCCCTGCGTTTAAACACAGTGATCCTTGCCGCCCTTCCCTTCAGGTGAAATTTCTGACTTGGAGAACTTGCCAAAGAGTCTTCAGCCCAGTTAGAGGTAGAGCTGAGAATAAAAAAGACCCTTCCAGCTCGGTGCCTGATTCACCTAGATTCGTTTGGCATTATGAAAGGAAACCAGGTGAGTGGCTGGTGTCTTATTTAGTGTTCTACATCTCCAGGAGGCACTGATCTCAACTAAGGTAGAACACAAACTCCTGTATTTCTGGCCACAGCTTATGGTTTTGCAGAAGTGAGCTAGAACTGTCTTCTGGAGGAAAAAAAAAAAAAGAAGAAGAAAAAAAAGTAACATCTTTGCTTTCACGTCTCTTCTTTGCTGGCTCCCAAGAGCTAGAGATTCACCAACTTTTTGTTATGAAATGAAACCACTCATGACAGTCTCTGCTGTGATCTAAAACTGCTGATGACTACACAGTTCAAGTCAGAACCAAATGGCTTGAGTTCTATAATTTATTTTCCACAAAAAATGTTGCTGTCACAATTTCACATGCTGGTTTTATCCCATTATTATCTCTGTCTCCAGTATACCCTTGTCTTGAAACTTCTCTGCATAAGTTTGCAGAGAAGTACACAGTAAGGTAGGTTGTCAGTTTAACAATACTTTCTCATGTGCTATCGATCTACTTCCAAACTGCTCCTCACCTTCCTGGAGAAACTAATTTTAACTTAATCACTTAAATTTACACATAAAGTACACATTGCAATTGGAGTACCCAATATTGTTGAAGGGAAAAGACTTTTGGGTCTGGGGTTTTGGGATACTTTAAAGAAGGCAGAAAGAAATGTCTTAATCCTGATTTCCTCAGGTGAAAGAGCAGGGGAAGAGGGAGAAAGAAGATAGAAATTCTCACATAAAACAAGGGGAGTAATAGAGGGTGGCTGCAGTGTGTCTTTGGTGAGGGCTGTTTCACGAGGCAGATACCATGTGTGAACAACTCTCTTACTGTAACATTTTTTATATTGGAAAATCAAACCTAATAGACTTGCCTCACTTCAAATCTCTTTACAGACAAGATGATAAAATAATTTATCTCACTTGTGCCCAGGATATTGCTGCCCTGCCGTTCCTGAGCACCTCCGCACATCAGCTGCCACGCAGGGAGTAGCCAGACCTTCTCAGCTGCCCAAGAAGTGGGAACACCATAACAGACATGCAACCAGGTGAAAAAGCTGGGATTTCAAATGTTTTTGTTTGATTTGGCTTCAAAAATGAAATTTAAGAAAAATTGAAAGAACATTTTATTTCAACTCCATTGTATATCATTTGATTTTGATAGGACTGAAATTGTTTCATTTTGAAGAAGTGAGAGTTTTATGTATGGGTTTAACTTCTCCCTTGTGTTGTATTTCAAGTGGCTCATACACTCACAGCCTTGCTGAGGCCTTGGGTTCCAACTACTCCACATTTTCCAATAAAAACCAATCCTATGGGAACGTTTTCAACAAATTTCATTGGACAGGAAATGTATGTCCAAGTTAAAACTCATGACTGAACGAAGGAGGAAGACATTATCTGTAACAGGAAAACCTCAGCTTGCACGAGTGATTTTAACCATTAACCTTGCAAGGAGACTGCTAGAAGCAAAACAAATGGCATGAAAAGCAATGGGAAAAGTACCGTCAGTGTGACTCCTACCCACGGAGCTAACAGCGGGGAAATTATTTGTTGGGGAATATTCAGTGCAACTTGCAACTTGTTTCCTGACCAGCAGCAAAGAGGACATTAAGTTGCTCCACCACATGATCTCCACAAGAAGCTCCCAAGGAGTGGCAGAGCTGTGAACCCTTTCTACTGTGCTGGACGGAGCAGTGTGATACCCCTGGGTCTGCCATCTTGCAACAGATGGATTCTCTGGCCACACACTCTTTTATATCTTACAAATTACTGAGTTACAATAATGTCCTGGAAATTAGAGTTAAAATACCCGGGAAAAGGCAGATCAGTACTCAGAGAGATCCTCTTGGGAGACCAACACAAGACTCTCTGTCTGAAAGATCATCATCTTGGGAGCATCTTCATCAGAGCTGGGTTTCATCTCAGAAGCTGTCAGTTCATCAGCCCCACATCTGCTTTAGGTTACATGCACTCCCATGTTGGCTGTGCTGACTTCTCTCTTTTCTCTGCTAAGATTCCTTAAGATGGCTAATCCATCTGCAGGTATCTGTGTTTGGCCGGATTAACATCATCGCACATCTCTGACCTCACAGAAACCTGTGCAATGCTCTCTTCTATAAGGTAAAGAAAATAACTGCAGAAATTTTCATTTATAAGGGCAGGAGAAAGTGGAGCGGCAGTGGCTGTCAGAGAGGATATCTTTAAGTAATGCAGTGCTCATCATCCTAAAAATAGTTAACGCAGAACTGATTCGAAGCCTGTTTAAGTTAGTGGGAGATTTCCATTTTGAAAGGGTCTGGATTGAGGTCACAGGTGGGAATTACTGAATAACTGGACCAGAAAGAAGTGCCACGATGGAAAAGGATATGTTTCTGATGAGAAAGAGATGCATGGAAGGCTGCTCCAGAGCACCAGGGCATCCAGAGTAGGAGGCTCACATTTGAAGCATGAGAGAGCAACAAATCAGAGGGAACGAAGTGGGGAAGCTGCAGGAGCAGAGCTTGGTCATGGTCTTTCTGTGGAGATGGGAAGGTCTTGATGTAGCCAGCCTGGGAGCTGGTGGGATCATCCACCGCCTCCTTGCACCAAAAATTCCAATGAAAGTCTGGAGAGTGGTGGTTAGCAAGCACTTTGTTTTAGATTTCTAGCCTCACTGAGTTTTGCAAGTGAGCTGGACCCTAGGGAAGTGGGGAAAGCAGTACTCCTGGCAGCCCATTTTTGTTGAATCTGTGCTGTTTTTCATGGAGTGAACAGGTGCTCCATGCTCACACTGCCTATATGTGACACTTTCACCTGAAGATCACTGCCCAGCTGCAGTTCTCATGGTTTACGTATTTCAAGGGATTAAGCTTGCTCCATGAGAGTCAAAGTGGCATGGCCTCCATGCCCTGAGTGGCTGAATGCGGTGGCTTGTCTGCAAATCAGTCTTTCATGTATGTCCTCCTGCTTATCTCATTTCATTGAGCTGTAATTTAAGTAGGACGAAACAAACACGGTCAGGAAATCTTGCGGTTTATGCCCTGTGCACTGCTGGTGGATGATGCTTTTTAATGGATTCAGTCTTCCTTCACAGCAGGGTCAGTAGTAAAAAATTCACCTGCAACATTAATTAAAAATTCACCTGCATCATGTATTATACGTAAAACTTTATACCAGTTTGTTCAGAGCAGGGTGCTGGACAGAGGACTGCAAATTTTCCCACCCTGAAGATGGTGGGTTAGTAACTATTAGGACAGCTGTTGCTAGAGCCTGCTAGAGCTTCTGCATGCACAAGGGGAAATGCCTGTATTGTTTTAAGGAGAAAGGCATGAAGAAGAAGGAGGATTTAATAATTTTGTGCCAAATCTTAAGGCAGGAATGAGACAGCAAGAGGCTGATAGTGAGTTTTCATTACACAGGGAGATGGAAGCTTCGTTGGTCTCCTAACCCAAACTACTGAGGTTTCATTCGGTTAAGGTGGTATCTAACTCTTTAATAGGACTATGACTCAGAGAGCAGGTGATGGCTGCTTCTTTCTGTGTATAGAACTATGATCCTTCTCAATTGTCAAAGACATAAATTACTATTATTTCCTTACCAGATCGAACATCTTCCTTAAATATGTGAAAGAAAAATTGTAGGTTGTCTACTGAATTTTCCTCTTGGAAAATCTGTCTATTCTTAATATACAAGTTCAATGAAAGTTCAAAAGTTTATGAGTGCGAAGACCATATTCTACTAATTTATCTGCCAACTTCTCAGCTCATGTTTTGATACTTTGAATTAAGAGACTTTTTTGTACTGCCTTCATGTAAAAGTAATCAAACAGCACTTTTCACAGGCCTATCACAATATCTGTTGATCATAATCAAACTACAGACAGTGTTAGTATTACAGGGATTCTGTGCAGAACAATTTGTCAATCACAGGAGCAAACACATGCTGACTGTCACAGGACACTGTTTTTCTTGGCTGATATAACTCCACCAGGTTTTACCCTATGAAGAACTGCCATGAGGAAATGCTCAAGGCGTTTGCAGGTAAATCAGCTATCTTTTGCAGATAAATCTGATATTTTCACACTTTCTGGGCTCGGTGACCTTCATTCACGGAGTAATACAAGGACTATTGGATGTAGTCTCCGCACTATTAGTGGTATTGTTAACAGCCTGCTCTGGAAAAGTGAGTTGTCAGAGACCAGGAAAGAACAGAGTGCCTATATCTATGAAGTGGGTTAAAATAAAGAGTAATTCAGAATTATGGAGCTCTCAGGTTATTCTTAGTTCCTGGAAAATGCTGAAATAATTAACACAAACCATTTTTAAACATCTAGGAGAAAACAATGTGAGTAGAGGCAAGCATAAATTTGCCAAGAATAAGCAACGCCAATCAGTTTAACACCACTTGGTAAGCAGCTTTCAGAGAGAGAAACAGGAGTGATCCAATATTTTGGTTTTAGGAAAATTTTCATGCTATTCCATATGACTTTTTCCTAATATAAGTAAGAATGGCCTTGATGAGGAGGGGTAGCCTCTGCAATGAGGGCAATATTATCTGGGTGACAAGAAACAACCAGGATGTACTACTAAAACAATTGCAAGTGATGAGGTTCCATAGGAGTCAGTCCTGGTCTAGTTCCCCTCAATATTTTCAATATGAATCTATATGGGGGGAAATAAAGTGCACTTATTGAATTTTCAAAAGGCATCTCAGTGGGACTGGCCATGGATAATTTGGAAGATAAAACTAAAATTAAAGATTATCATGACAGCTGGGGAAGATGCTCTGAAAATGCAGAGTGCCAATAATGTAAAATGCAAGGTACTAGTCTTGGGAAGGTTTCATCAAATAAACATAGGATAGAGACCAGCTGGCAAAATACAGGGTCTTCATGACACCATTGTGAATCATGAGCTAAGGATGAGGAAATACTTGCAAAACCTGCAAAAGTTATAGTAGTATAAACAGAAACTTAAGACATGTGAGAAATCCTTCCACTCTGTCCAGCCCCAGTGAGCCTGAACCGCCTGCACAGCTGCAGGGCTGAGTCCCATGTTGGGTGATGTCTTTTGAAAAACATGTGAATCAACAGTAGAAAGTCCAGAGGGGACCACTAAAACTCATCAGGAGTCTAGAATGGAAGTGAATAAACCATCTGGGGTTATTTTAGCCTATGTCGTAGAGGACAGAAGGAGGAATCAACCCTAACAAACACAGCAACACAAAATCGTGGAAAGTGATTATTTGTTTTCCATATCCATGGTGATCAAGGCAAGACAGGTTTAAGCTGGAACAATTTAAGTTCAGGTGAGACACTAGGAAAAGCCTTCCACTGGGAAAGCTAGTGAAGGACTGGAACAGAAAGACTGAGCTATAAGAAAGGTCATCCTGAAAAGAGTGCACGGCTGTGCATCCTGCACACTCCCTATGGGCTGCTGGCTGCTGGACTTGTGTGCTGAGAGAGAGGAGAAAGACATCACATAGTGCCAGCCTCCACTTCATACACAAAAAACCCAGGAGAATTTCCTTTTTAAGGCTAATGATATTCCCTTCTCCCCTGGCCTTACTTATCTCAATCTTGATGGATTTTCCTAACACCACGTCTAGCCTACCTACAAAATCTGTGAAAAATCAGACACTATATCCAGAATGGATTTTTTTTTTTAAAAAAGACCTTATTGAAAACCATATCCAAAGAAGAGGTAAAAATTTTCTTGGATGAAACATCTACTTGACATCTTGAGCTGTGACTTAACATTTGGGATAAAAATTTATTTCCTTACACTTTTTTTTTTTTCCAAGAAAGATATTGACGTGAGGATGACAAGTACAACATGATGGACGGCTGAAGGAAACCTAAACTTCAGGATGGTGCTGAGGAGGGATTGGCCTTGTTTGGTGGCTTTTGAAGTAAACTTCTAGGTTTCTATCCTGCAGAAACAAAGTTCTGAGTACAAATTGTTCAGTCTGGAGAGACATCTGCAGTCCTAGGAGGAGTCTTTCTAAAGTCTCTCAAAATACTCTTTCACAGCTCATCTATAACCAACACCTCTCCTCTGGACAGACATCTTGGAGTGAACTCAGCAGAGTCATGCTGCTGCAGACTTTGGGTAAGTGAGAGGTACGTGACTTGCATTTCTTTCTCTGACTCATAAGTCAATGGAAAATATTTTAATGTTCTCGCAGTATATTGCTCCCCCAAACTGAGTGTCAACTATGTTACTTTCTATATGGCCGTGCAACTGTGGAACACTCTTCAAAGTAATGATTTTAAATTAAAAAGAAATGCACTTTTAGAGAGGTTTCTCAATTTGAAGCATTGTAACTTGTCTCTCCTTCCAGAGTAATACTAGAAGTAGGCACCATTCCCTGGTTCAGTGTTGGTTTGTAGTTTAATAAATACTGCCATTTAGTGTGGAAAAAAGTCAGTTCATTTTTATCATATGTGGTAGCATGGAAAAACATTATGTAGCAAGTTCATTGCCTCTGACCTCATGCTTGCTAAATGGCATCCATAAATACTGAACATGCCTGTGACATATTTTTGGTGTCTCATATTACACGTTTCTAGAGTTTACGGAATGCTTGACCAGAGGTGAACTTGTCTGGCACATCATCTTTTTTCCAGAACGTATTGTTCTTGGATCTGTCCCAAAACATAGACAGGGACAGTCCAATGTTTCTGTGGACAGTCTTTTTCTTTTCAGTGGGCAGTTCAACTTTTGTTTTGGATGCAAATTAATCCTTAATGATATCATCATCTAAGCGTGTTTATTGTTGACAGTTTCTCCCTCAAGAATGCCAAAACACACTTAAGAACACTCTTTTTCTATGTCCCTTCCTAATTTATGACCATTTTCTGAAGGCACTGTCCTCTTATCCTTGAAGATAATGAAAAACTCCCCTTGGCTTCAATATCAGCAGAAAACTGGTCTAAGTGAGCAGTTTTGTCAGTTGGAATTTATTTATTTCTGTAAAGGGCTTGGTCCTGTGAGTTGCTGAATGTCTACTAACAAGACCTGATGACATTTAGCTTCCACTAATGTCCGTGGGGGCTGAGAACACTCAGTAACTTGCAGTACTCCATCAAAACTAACACAGAGAAGTAATTTCAAATAAAGTGTTGAAACACAAAGTAACATCTTCTCAGGCATCTGTATTTTTTATCATAGTATAAAACCTGAATGCTGTGTGGAAATTGTACCTTTTCAGCTATAACAACTTTTTCCAAAGTTTAGACACATTCTCATGCTGAGAAATGTTTGCCACATTCTGTTCATGCTCATAAGGTCGTGACTAAGATAAATAGATTTTAGAGAAACATTAGAGTGGGAGTATGTGGGAGGAATTTCATATTACTAGCTCATTTTTTAGCAGATAGAATTTTAAAAGCTCATTGAATTTCGTACTTGATTCCATTAGAAGGAAATATGACAATGGTTCCTATAGAATATACATTCTTATAGAATAGCATAATTTAATTTCGTATGAAATGGAATATATCATGGAAAGCTACTGAATAACATCAAGGAAAACAACTATAAATCTTGACATTTAAAAGCACGGCAAATGGATGTCGATGGCGACAAGACTTTAAATAACTTTGTAAGGGTGTAAGATTTGGCCCAGTTTCTCTCTGAGCAAGTGACGAGACTACCAGTGCGTGTTAATGAGAACTGGATGAGGCACCAAATCCTGAAGTCTTTATTTGGCATACCATAAATCCCCACTCTGGCACAACTCTGACGGAGCTGTGTCCTGGGCTGTCTGTGCCTCTGCTGAGACCCTGCCACTCCCACCAACCTCCACCAGGTTGCTTCAGAGACTTGCGATGGAGCCAAAGCAACACTCTTCAATGTGTATTTCAGCTGCAATGACAGATTTCCTCCGGGTAAGGTGAAGATCATATTTGGAAGCCATGAATGAGGCATCGGCCAGTGAGATTTCCACAGGAGGGAGGGTGGGGAGTCACTATAGGTAAAAATGGACCAGGAAGACACAGGGCATCCAGAGTTTAGGCCTTTTCTCCAAGTTTTAGCAGTCATATAGGTATAATCTGATCCATATACAAGTGTATCTCCTGTTAACAGAGGGGTAACTGTGAGCATAGGAACAAACAGTCCGAAGTGTGAGTTCTTGAGGGACAGCAAGAGATGTACTTCAGCAAATGACAGAGAGAAACAAGATAGCCTTAGTGCAGGAGCCAAGTAGAGGAGTCAAGGAGGAGTCCCAGGCTGAGGAAAGATGGAGCCATGGAAAGCAAAAGATAAGAAAGGTCTCAGCAGAAAAGATTAAGAGGTTTTATGTGTCACCATCCTCTGTTGTTTTCATCTCACATTCCCCTCTCACTGCATCCTGTTGTGAAAGAATAAAGTTGGATTTGTGACATGACCGTGATATTGAGTAGACTAATTATTTAGTAGACTGAATATTACAGCCACAGGATAATGACTTTACTGGACAATGAACTCAGGAAGAAAGCTGTTATTCTAGACCAAGTATCTGTCTAAATCACAAAAGCAATAGAAAAGAGTCTATGAAGAAAATACTTTTTAAATTGTATAAACTGCTTTCCCTATAAGCCCTTGAGACGAAAAATCCAGTTCTAGGCACGGACTAAAAACTTATACTTTTTCCATGGCTGCTGGTAGGGTCCTTTACAAGCCATATCCCATGTGCAGTGTCTTGCACATTCATCTTTATTTCTCAGTTGGACTGTCTCATTAACCCTGCTCTTCCCTCCTCTGTGCTTAATAACATCTCCAGCCTTCCTTAGCCTGGGACTTCTTGGCAGCAGCTGTTGCACAGGGGACACTTGACACGCTGTTTGCAGCTGTCTGAAGAGACTGGGGCTGCTCCCAGGATGAAGGCTCATTGTGCTCTTCCCAGGGACTAGCTGTGCAGAGCAACCGATCCACTGGGTCCCCACAATGGCTAACATGGCTTGGGCTCTGCTGTTTGGACTGGGAAGCTGAACAGAGGGAGGGTTTGCAGAAGTACCATGACACTGAGGTGTCTGTTCCAAGCATGATGCCCCGTCTCCCTCTTTCCACAGGCATAAGCAGGGCAAGCAGGGTTGTAATGGTTGTTTATAGACCCAATGAATAAATTTTAGAAGGAAAAACTTATTTGCTGTCTAGTGCTAGTTACGTGCCACTGCCAAGTCCTGTTCAACAGCTGTGATTAAAGGTTTGCCCATGCAATTTGGAGGTGCACCCAACCTGCATTTGCTGCAACACTTGAGGATGTTGAAGGCACCAGTACTGCTTCTGCTTTCAGCCTCTCGTGCCTTTAACTGGAACGTTCATATTCGCTCTAAGATCACTAAGCAAGAATGCCTGTCAAGAAGTAACGAATATTTGCCAAGCAACCATGTTAATCACCGCATTTCAGTCTGTTTGTATACTTACAGCAACGTGACTGCATGACATGACTCGCTTGGTATTCATGCGAAAAGTCGCATGAACCACAGGGAGAATGGAAAAGCCACCTGGGAAGACCTGGGAAGCACTGCAGTGTGGGAAGGACATCGTGCCGTGACCCTGGGAGCAGGCGGCAAGGGCTGCCAGGAAATAGGTTTCCTCTCTGGAGGAGTTGTATTGGTGTGTGTTGGCTTTGTTTGGTTAATTAGACAGATACCACATCTTCATGCTCATAGATGGTGGTGATTCACTTTAAAGGAGTCACTGAAAAGTCAGGAAAGGGACAGAATAAAGAAAATCCACAGCAGGATGTTTGCTATGCTCCAGCTTCTCTGCATTCAACCAAAGTTTTTTTAATCCTTATATTCAGCTTTTCTAGCACATGTTCATTTCAAATGCAGGCTTCGTGTTTTGAAGGGCACTTTGTAATGATTTTATCCAGATTTACATTATTTGCAATCCAGAGGGAAAGCATGCATTCTTTGCAAGGCAAATAGAAAACATATCTGAACACAAATCAAAAGAATGATTACGGCACGCACGCTCTGTACCCATTACCAAATCCCCAGGCTCTTTCTGTTTGTTTAGGTCCTTTTTCTTCTGCTGCTTCTGGTTGGACTGGGTGTAAACTCAGCAATGAATAAGAATGGTTAAAATGGATAACATAAAAAGATGTGACGTTCTTGAAAGACCCCATGTTTCAAACTTAGATTCAAGGGAAAGCTACCAAACTCACACCTCCCAGTGGTCTCAACTAGATCTTTCTTTAGCACATCAGAGGTTTGCATATCCATCTGTCATAGGGTGCTCTTCTGATCTCATTTCAATCTCAGGCAAGCTCAGATTTACTGTGTAATGAAAAATGGCATTTGCACAAAGTGGAGAGAAAAAGGATTTTTTTCTACAGCACATTATGTTTTACACTGCTCATGAGACGGCATTTCATAACCCATAAAAAAACATTATCTGTAACTTACTGTGCATGCTAGAAAAAGCAACATTGTGCCTTTAAAATAGATGTCTTGTTTCTGAAAACACTTCATCTCTCACATTTCCCTACCCACAAAGTAATCTGTGTTTATAGACAAATCTACTCAGCCCCTAATAATGACCTAGAGTAAACATCTGACATGCACTGCTTTCAAGCTCCTCTTTGTTTAGGCATGAATTGTTCATTTTCATGTCTTTTGTATACTGCCTAAAGGAAAGACAAATGATACAAGGGATGTTTTACATTATCAGTTGTGGCAGAGGTTATGCCTGTGTTTATCTGATCCTCCTTTATTGCATTACAAATGGTAAGATAAACTGCAGGGCATACAATGGTCATTAATTTCAGGGCACATTTTCACATTGGATTTTTAATTTAAAATGTATTAGATGCAAGATAGCCAGTTGTCAAGGTTCCTAGTAATTTGCAAAACCTGTGGCAATCTCATGCAATAAAAAATTTCTTCCCAATATCAATGCTCAACTCATTTTGAAATATGAGTGCCTGCTCTGTTTTCTTTAGGAAACACTTGTTTTCCTGCCTGCCCAGTTTCACAATCCAATCACCTGTGGCAGTTTTGGAGTGCCCCGTCTCACTGAGCTGCCATCGGCCAGTGCCAAACAAAAAAGAAACATCAAAACCTGTTAAATCTGAGACTACACAGGACAAGAGAGGTGGGGAGGAAGAAAGGAGTGTGGTAGGTATGTTCCTGTAAAATACCTGTGTATCTGATTGCACCCTCTGTGCTTGCTGCAATTGTCTGTGTTGGGAGAGCTTAATAAAGTCAATACAGAACTTTGAAGTGGGAAAAATAACACAGAGAGTATACGCTTTTTTTTGTTCTGGGCTTAAGAGTTCTTTGCTACTTGACAGGACACTCTGTCGTATACACTACTTGCTTTATCTGAAAGTAATTGAAGCTCCAAACGTAAATCTATCAATGAAGCAACATTGTTTTTCAGCTCTGGACCTTGCAAACAACTGGCAGTTTTCAGGATTTTCTGAGAAAAAACATTAGAAAAACATTTACAGCAGAGGCTGTGCCTCAGCCCAGTGTCACTCCAAGAGCTGAAGCACTGGTATAGCTGAGGTTGCCTACTACTTTGCAGCAAAGGTATGCCTTTTCAGCCTCTCATGGCTTTACCATGGCTTAATCTGGCATTTCCATGTTTCCTCCTTGTGCTGGTTTGACTGAAAATGGGTTAATTTTCTTCATGCAGTTAGAAACCTTTATTTTTCCTAGCTAACATGGTAATTATTTGGACTTAGTTTGAGAACAAGAGATAACAGGCCAACACAGAGTTAATGTTTTTAATTGCTCTGGTCTGAGAGCCAAGGACATTCTGAGCACTCTGCCCGCAGGTGTGAGGCAGAGAGGAAGGGGGGCAGAGATGGAGCAGCGCTTGACTGACATGCAGACTGATCAATAAGAGTATTCCATCCCATTAGCGTCATGCTTTATATTTAAGGAGGAGAGGGGATCTTTCTCTCTCTCAGGCGCTTTCTCTTGCACGCGTTGGTTTTTTTTCTTCACTCATTTTTGTTGGAGACGGGGGAGTTTTTTGGTGCATGACATTTAGTTCGGCCCTTTGCCATTTTCCAGATGCCTCTGAGCCTTTCTGCCTTTTTCCTCTCTTTTCTCTCTCTGGGATCAGCTTTGGGACCAGGTGTGGCTTCCTGGGACTGGCTGACAGAGCTCGTGAGGAATTGCCTTGAGTATCTTTTATTTCTATTTTATATATATATATGTACTAGTAATGTCTTAGTTTTTTGTTATTTTATTAAACTGTGTTTATCTCGATCCAAGTTTCTCCCTTCCCTTTTGATTCTCTCCCCTATTGGGGGGGGAGGAGGGATGGGGGAGGGGTGAGTGAGTGGCTGTCGTTGTATTGCTAGCTTTGGTTAAACCATGACATTCCTTCAGGAAGAAAAGAAATATTATTTTTTGAACTTTCAGAAAAAAAAAACACCACTCTGTGAGCTCTGAGAATTATGCTAACAAACAAGAGACAGTTTTGTTAACAGCCCTGGATTTTGTTTATTTTGTATCTTCCATGGCCTCTAGTAGTATAAAATTGACAAAGGAGTTGTCCAGTGACTAGGCAGGTGACTTTTTCTGTCCTCATGAAGGACCACTAGGATGTGGCTAAACTATAAGACTGGAGGTGGATCTGCTGCATGCTGAAAGAGTTAAGTGATCTTTAGTCCAAAATTTTCCCCTTGCAGTCTTTGTTTTTTTGAGAGCTGTTTTGTAAGTAACCAGGAGGACGATATTTCAGGTAAATGCCATTCTTCTTAACTAACACGGAGAGGCTTTGTCAGATGCCTTCATGTGCTCAGTTGGCAGCAGGTGAAGACCAATCTTTGAAGATACTGCCTTTTTCCAACCAGGTCTTTGCAATAATCTTGAGCCCCAAATTTCAAAAACCATGACTGCGCAGCATCTCCAGGGAACCACTTCCAGAGTACAAGGAGAAATTTTTCCCCTTCTCTGTGGGATTACCTTACTCCTACCCACCAAGAGAGAGGAGGGATTACCTCCTTTCTGACACTACAGAAGCAGATCAGTATTTTCTTTTCCACAGAAATTCTGCTTTCCTTGCGAATGGTCTGGGCCTTTCTCCTCCCACTCCCCAGTCGGGCTTTTCATCTGGTCCCCGGGGGAGGCAAGGGGTGGTTGGTGGCAGAGGCGTTGGGGACCCGGGCCTTGGTGCTGCACAGCCTCTCTCTGCGCACTCTGCGCGGCGGGGAGGACATAGCCAAGGTCGGCTGGGGAGCTGCGGGGTGGCGCTGGGATTATTTCACTGCTTATTATCTTGCTCATTATAGCTCGTGCCGTGCACCTGGGCTGCTTCAGAAGGTCTACTGGTTCCAGTATGAGAGCATAGCAGGGGCCCTGGAGTTAAACGGGGTGCAGGACACTGGACTTGTACGAGGTGCTGACTCCAGGACACTACAAGACATAGTGCATTTAACTTTCTTGTCTCTTTCTGCGGCTGCACAGATCTGCTCCAGCCCAGCTGTACAGTTCTGTAGGAGGGGAAATGGCAACAGGCTGGGCTGTATAGTTTTATCCTCAGCTGCACTTCAGAATTACACTTTCCTGAGGGTTATATGCCACTATTGATTGACTCTAAATAGCAGTAGCCAAGTTCATGGCCTTTGATAAAACAAATCTTACTTAGGGGCTAATAAAAACAGAAAAGAAACCACATCCTGGCATACAGGGCACAAAACAGCAGGTGGGTTGAGGAAAAGAATATTGAAGTAATTTTATTTACTATTACCAAAAGTGCAAGGAGGTGAAAGCAGAGTCAGCTATATTGTTTCACCTGCTGTTATTTGCTTGCTCTCAATGGGCTGTGTGAGCAGGGTGCTGTGCAGAGAGAAGAGGGTGACTGTGGACAGGTAGAAAACCATGCAGGGGCTCAGAGCTATCTGCAGAGGAGAAAGGGATGTGATGTGGAGGAGTTAGAAGGGCAGAATTATCATTTCCAAGTCCCTCTCTCCCTTTTATCACACTCCTGCTCCCTGCCAGCAAGAGTTTGTCGGCACCAACTTGCTGCTACGTGGCATTTACATCACAACACAGTATTGCTGTGCCCCAGCTGCATGTCTGGGGCTAATGAAGGCCATGCCAGCAGTCTAATCACAGCAACATGAAGCACAGCGCCTGCTAATTGTTCAGAAATTTTACTTGCTGCCTGGACTAGTTTGACATCCCCTGCTGAACTTCATGCTGTCCCATCTTGACTTTCCTACTACCTGGCTGGGCTTGCTGGGAGCCAGCCTGGATGTGCCTGGGACACATAAGAGGTTCATCACCCACTGTAGCCACAGCACACCATGCTTGCCTCTAGAGAAAAATCTGCTGCAAAACCAAAGAAAATAAACATGTAAAATAAGGTTACTACTGTAGCCATTTCCTGCAGCCCTTAATCACCTCACTGTTCTCCAGGCTCCAAAGGTTTGCTCATGAGCTGAAAGATCCCTGTGACAACCACCTCCTCATCAAAAAGTGATCTGGCTGGAAGAGGAGTTCTGGTAAATTCAGTTAACAGTATTACCTCCTTGTGCTCCCCCAGCTGATGTTCAGCAGTGCAGTGACAGCTGGGCTGGTATTACCTCTGTCAGACATCTAGAAAGCAGCAATTTCCCATCTGGAAAATCCTACTCCAGTTTCGGATGCCGTCCCACACTGCCCTTCTTTCCAAATAAAAGCTGAGCAAAAATTTGGTGGTCAATAATTTATCTGATCATTGCTGCTTCCTCCCCTCCCCAAGTGAGTCCTGTCATGGCTAGTGATGTACCCCAGAAAAACTTAGTGTCCCATGGTGGGAGACACAGACACAATTAGGTGTAGAGGCATATCTCCTTGTCTCCTCCCAGAGGTGGGTCACACCATATTTATTTGCAGAGTAATGCCGTTTTGCGTGACTGAACCTGGGTTGTCTTGGCAGCAAGAAGTCTTCTCTACACTCACCTTCCACATCTCCTGCCTCCCAGATGCTGTTTCTAGCTGAACCAGACAGGCTGTGTTTTCTGTCCTAAAGACCTGGGGTGTGATGCTTTGCATCACTGCTGCCTTCATCACAAAGATGACTGTGCTTTGATAGGAGAGGAAGCCATCCCTGCATAGGGTTGGTGTGTCTGTGTGGGTCTATAAAGCAAGCTGAGGTCCTCTGGGAGGAGAGGCACCACGGAAATGTAAGATCATCATCATTATTACCATTAAACACACAAAGCAAGAAAATGAATATTTTCCCCCATATAATAATTCCCCACTCTTTTGTGGTGCAGTGTTACAGCACATCTCACAAAGAACATCACACTAATCAGTTTATTAGACAATCGAAGGAGCAGGAGGGTAACAAAGGGGCGGAGAGGGAGAATTCCTTTCCTCTATTGCTTTCCTGTGAGGAGGGAAATGCAGAGGGAGGGAAAAGGGAGATAAGAAAAACCTGTCCTCTTTCTGCAATAGCTCTCCATTTATTAAAAAGGGAAATGCCTGGAATTTGTGGTGAAAAGACCTGTATGTCCACATTCAAAGGCTGACTATATGTGTCTTCTGCATTTCCCCAGGGCAATAAAAGAGACCAAGTTTCCTCTGTGCTCCCACCTTTCCTGTGTTTTTCCAGTGAATGCAGGCATATGGGAGGAGAGGAGCTGCGACTTCCCTGGCTGGTACCTTCCCAGCCCTGTGTGCAGTGAAACAGGAGCTGAGGGAATTGGGCTCTTTCTACCAGCTTCAGCAAGCTTTGTGTCAGGCCCTACAAAAACATCTCGGAGCATCAGATCCTGATTGTCTTGGGGCTTATTAGGCAAACGCATAGCTGAAAGTAAAAAAAAAAAAAAAAAAAAATTCTCTTCCTCCCTACTGTTTCTCTTCTCACTCTCAAATTTCTGAACATATTTTTATTTTACCTTATATTGTAAATTATGACTGACAACACCATGTAAGAACATTAGGAAAACAAATTTAAAAGACAAGATTACCCCAACATCAAAACCGGCTGATAAAATAACATTTTAAAAATCTTTTTGCATGTATATGGATTAGCACACCAAGGAAATGGCAGCTATTAGCTGATGATAAATGGGTATCAACATATAAATGTATGTGACTGACTAGCTGTTGAGTCACGTCTGAAGGGATTGTTCACTACTAACATGGAAAAAAGACTGGAAATTGTTCCGGTTATATAACTGAAAGCTGTCCATGATTAATTTGAAGGTATATTTCTTAGTTTACCATTTAATATTTTCTCTAATACTAATCAACATGCAGTGAAAGCTGTCCATGATTAATTTGAAGGTATATTTCTTAGTTTACCATTTAATATTTTCTCTAATACTAATCAACATGCAGAAGGATTTTAAGTTGGGCAAGTTCTTACCAAGATAAAGGGTGATTCAGTAATTCTTGTTACATTGAAAGAAACTCTAAACATTCCCTGTGAAGACAAGAGAAATAGGCTTGATGACTGGAATTACCAAGGAATGGTTTTACCAACAGCTGTGTAAAAGCCAGAGGATTTTGTGTGCACAACGGGCAGGTATAACCTCAAGTGTATGTAATCCATGGATTTTAATTAATTTAGTATTGTGAAGCATTCCTTTAATGTTGTGAAGTACTGCAGTTTACAGCCTTTCCTGCTAAACGTGTTTAGATTGCTTATTTATGGAGCAATTATCACAATACAACGGTTGCAAATCTTCAGTCACTCTTCTCCTGTTCTCAGGGTCCTCAGTCTGTGGTCTGGGCAGATGGGCAGAAATAAATCCTCAAGGAGAGAGTGTGCAGAACACAAAGTCTGCAGACCACAAAGTCTGCTGGTCTACTTGATATTGCGTCTATTCTTCCACCAAAGCAATTACCCCGTGACATGTCCAGTGCCCAGAAAAATCCACCTGCTAGAAAAACTGAAAGACCTATCACAAAAATGAATGAGACTCAGGAACATCTTTCCTTTAATTCAATAGTTTCAGTATTTTTGAATCCTAGCAAAGCAGTGTAGATGGAGAAGACAAAAAAAAAGCTTTTTTGGAAGAAGGCAAAAGAGCAATTAGTCAGAGTGACAATGGATGACATTTCTCTGCTCCCGTGGAGGACATGATTGCTCTCCAGTCTTCTCCTCATGAGCCACTGGCAGTTTTCACTGGTAGGAGATTGCCAGAACTCAGATCCAGTGTTCCTCATTTGCACCTGCATGAGGTGGCAATTAACATGGGTCTGCTCCTGTCCTTGTTATGTACTCTCTTATTTACCATTAAAGCCATGTAACTGGTTTCCACCTGACATCAGGATCTTAACTGGTGGGTCATCTTGGACCGTGAACTTCAGCAGGGTGAACTTTGGCCTCTTCAAGGTCCTGCTTGGAAGAACTGCATAGGATAGGTCTCTAGGAGGTAAGGGGGTCCAAGAGAGCTGGCTAATATTCAAACATCAATTCCTCCAAGTTCAAGACTGATGCATCCCTATGAGGAAGAAATCAAGTAAAGGGAGTAAGAGGCCAGCAGCGATGAGTAAGGAACTGCAGTCAAAAACTCAGGTGGAAGAAGGATGTTTATGTAAAGAGGAAAAAGGGACAGACCACCTGGGTGGAATACAAGGAAGCTGTTAGCATATGCAAGGATGCTGTGAGGAAGGTCAAGCTCCACTTGGAAGCAAATCTGGCCAGGGATGTCAAAGACCACAAGAAAGGCTTCTTCAAGTACATCAGCAGTAAAAGGAAGATTAGGGAAAATGTAGGTCTGCTGCTGAATGAGGAGGGTTCCTTGGTGATGGATGATACAGAGAAGGCAGTTACTGAACGCTTTCTTCATTTCCATCTTTATTGCTAAAACTGGCCCTCAGGTATCCCAGACCCTAGAGATAGAAAAGAAAGTCTGGAGAAAGGAAGACTTTCCCTTGGTTGAGGAAGATCAGATAAGAGACTTTTTACACAAACTGAACATCCACAAATCCATGGGCCTCAATGGGACACACCCACAAGTGCTGAGAGAGCTGGCAGATGTTATTGCAAAGCCACTCTCCATCATCTTTGAAAGGTCTTGGACAACAAGAGAGGTGCCTGAGGACTGGAAGAAAGCCAACATCACTCCAGTCCTCAAAGAGGGCAAGAAGGATGACCTGGGAAACTACAGGCCAGCCAGCCTCACCTTTACCCCAGGAAAGGTGATGGAACAGCTCATTATGGATGTCATCTCCAAGCATGTGGAGGAAAAGAAGATTATCAGGAGTAGTCAGCATGGGTTCACCAAAAAGAAATCACGTTTGACAAACCCGATAGCCTTCTATGATGGCATGACTGGCTGGGTAGACAAGAGGAAAGGAGTGGATGTTGTCTACCTTGACTTCAGAAAGGCTTTTGACACTGTCTCTCACAACCTCCTCATAGGTAAGTTCAGGAAGTGCGGGCTGGATGAATGCACGCTGAGATGGATGGAAAACTGGCTGGATGGCAGAGCTCAGAGGGTTGTGATCAACAGTGCAAAGTCTGGTTGGAGGCCTGTAGTTAGTGGGGTTCCCCAGGGGTCAGTACTGGGTCCAGTCTTGTTTAACCTGTTTATCAATGACCTGGATGAAGAGACTGAGTGCACCCTCAGCAAGTTTGCCGATGATACCAAACTGGGAGGAGTGGTTGATACACCAGAAGGATATGCTTCCATTTGCCAAGACATGGACAGGCTGGAGGACTGGGCAGAGAACAACCTAATGAAGTTCAATAAGTGCATGTGTAGGGTCCTGCACCTGGGGAGGAATAACCCCAGGCACCAGCACAGGTTAGGCATGGACCTGCTGGAAATCAGCACTGCAGAGAAGGACTTGGGAGTTCTGGTTGACAACAGGTTGACCATGAGTCAACAGTGTGCCCTTGTGGCCAAGAAGGCCAACAGTATGCTGGGGTGCATTAAGAAGAGTGTGACCAACAGGTCAAGGGAGGTTATCCTCAACCTCTACTCTGCCCTGGTGAGGCCGTATCTGGGGTACTGCGTCCAGTTCTGGGCTTCTTAGTTTAAGAAGGACAAAAAACTACTGGAGGGAGTCCAGCGGCAGGCTACCAAGATTCTTATGGGTCTAGAGCACCTTTCTTAGAGGAGAGACTGAGAGAGCTGGGTCTGTTCAGCCTGGAGAAAGACAGCTGAGAGGGGATCTCATCGATGTCTATAAATATTTCAAGGGTGGATGTCAAGAGGATGAGACCAGACTCCTTTCAGTGGTGCCCCGTGATAGGATGAGAGGCAACAGGCACAGAGTGAAGCACAGGAGGTTCCATCTGAATGTGAGGAAAAACTTCTTTACCTTGAGAGTGACAGAGCACTGAAACAGGCTGCCCAGAGAGGTTGTGAAGTCTCCTTCTCTGGAGACATTCAAAACCCACCCGGCTACATTCCTGTGTGATCTGCTCTGGGTGAACCTGCTTTAGTAGGTGGTTTGGACGAGATGATCTCCAGAGGTCCCTTCCAACCTGAACCATTCTGTGATTCTGTGATCTTATATTTGAAGCCCTTGTGAGGGTTACAGCAACATGGGTATTAGACATTTCAAAGAAATACCTTTTCTTGCTTACCTTCATACTTCTATCTGAGGTACCCGCTTTCAGATTTTAATTCCACCCCTTTCATTGTATCACAGCTTTGTCTGTCATATTTTGCTGCAAATGTTCAATTTTTGCACATTCTTTTTAACTCAGCTGCTGCTGAAGAGAAAGATGGTTCGTTCATGTAGCCCTGCAAAACCTGGGACTTGGGTCCATGCACCTTATTTTAAACACTCAGTGATTCAGAAGGAGGCTAAGTGTGCAGAGAGTCCCAAATCTTGTGTTGTTTTCCAGGATGCAGGCACTATGGGATTACAAAACTGGAGCAGTTCTTGAAATAAAATTGGTTCAAGCCACTTCTGATTCTGTCAACATAACAAAAAGTCAAGAAGATAATAGATCAAAGCAGTTGGTGCCCCAAATCAGAACAATAAGCGTTTTAGAGGTTTTACTTTGAACTGGGTACAGCCTGGGCATTGCTTACCTCTCAAGAACACTGCTGCTCCAAACCAACCATGCAAACACAGATGGAGCCCACCCCATGTCATATCAGGACAGAGACAAGTGTACTGCAGTGTCTTTATACTCAGTGCCCAGTGCTGGATTTGTTCCTGGGTTATAACGGATAGAGAGGTGATGTCACCTCTTCATCCAGGTGTTCCCACCTTAGCTCCCTCTTTGAGCTAACCTGATGGGCCTCTGCTTCTCATCAAAGGACGCCTCTTCCCATGAAGCTCAGTTCTGCTCTCAAAGAAATGTTAACAAATAGGTAAGAATGCACATATTTTTAAAGTTATAAAATAACGAAATTAATAAAAAATGACATTTGGACTGTATATGCAATTGCTTCTGCCACCTCCCCATGTGATCCCTCTGTGACTGCCCAGGTACTTACACAGCAGAAAAGTAGAGTTGTCAGGTTATTGCAGTAATTTGGAAGAGACTGGACTAGGTGATTTCCCATCTTAACTGAATATAATCCTGTGGTATTCATTCTATTTGTTGTTTTATATATATAAAAATATATATTTTTCTGTAAGATGTCGTGTAACATTTTGAGGAAGCTACCTGTAAACTTCTGCAAGACATTATCATTACCCTTATATCTTTCTCACCCCTCCTCTTCCATGGTTTCTATAAAAGCCCAAGAAAGCTCAGGCTGCTTATTTGCTATTAGTGTTCCTACCATGACAAAAAACAGTCCTGGACAAGATAGCAGCAGAGCTCAATCTTTCTATGTACGAAAGCTGATGGTATCTGAAATCTGGATAGGTAAAATCGGTCTAACAAATTTTTTTTGTTCCAGCTTCTACAAAAATAATTACAAAAAAGAAAATCGTAGTTTTCTTGCTCAGAGAATGTATTTTATTTTAAGAATGAGGTGCTGTTGGTGGTAGAGGTGTCCCAGAAAACTTGGCACTGAAGCAAAGTGATAAATTGTAAAGGAGCAACACACCTGGCTCAGGAGAAGGCACCCAGCAGCACTGGAAGGGTTGAAGGCAAAATGACTGAAATGACACAACCTAACAGAAACTGGAAAATTTATCAGAAAATTTATGCATGGAAAATGCTGTATTTTCCTTCAAACGTGAATGACCTGAAAAATCTGGTATGACAGTTTTCGAATTGTTTGAATTGTAATTAAAACAATAAAAAGGAATAAAGATCGTGATGGAGTCTAATTAGCATAGTTTCTTCAAAGGAAAACAGTGACTCTCCAATCACCTAGAATACAATAATAAATTAACAGAGGATAAAAATTATTTGGATTTGCAATAGGTTTTAGTATAGACCACCAAGAGAAGCTGTAAGAAAAACCAAGTGCCCAAGTACACAGAGGAAAACCTCTCCTGCTTCATAAACTGGCTGAGGGGCACAAAAGAAGAATAGGCTGTAAATTGTTGAAATGGCAGAAGTTAACACTGGAAACTTTTGAGTATGTTTTTAATAGAAGAGGTTTGTGCTTAAAAAAATTGTTTGAAAAATTATTTAAATCACATTGCCTCATAGGAACGTGTTAATTTCAATGAGATTTGCTATAGAAAATGTCAAAATGAGTCATCTGAACTTTACAGTTTTAATTACGTTGCAACATTTCATTATAACTAGAATTTCATTTCATGACATGAATATTTGGGTAACTATTTTACTTGTATTTACAATATACTATAAAAGTCAAATTGCTAAAGCAAAAATATTTGGGCAAAGTTGAAATTAAACATATCAAAATTACAGAGGAAAAAAATCTCACTTTTCTTAAATCCTTTTCTATTTCTTTCCTAGAACATTTGTTCAGCGTGAAATTGAAATTTTGCTTCTGGACAAGAATTAAAAATACAATAAAAAGAGCACAAGCTTTCATACTACTGACATTTTCTTTAGGATGGCACTTTGTTTCATTTAATAATAAAAAAGATGAATCATGTCCCACCGTACAATTAACATTCCCTAAACCGTTTGTTAAAATAAAACTAAAGAAGCTGGGAAATTGAGTTAGAGCTCTTGCAATAACCCACAATTAATGTTAATCAAACACTGAAGAGATTCAGAGGAAATTCCCGTGCTGAGAAAAGCAAGATGAACACAGGGCAGCAGTTTGGCAGGTGAGACTCACTGTTGCTGCTTCAGCTGTAAGGGAGGAACAGTCTGTCCTACACATACATTATTTTTCAGATGCTAAGGGCATGTCTACAGGGCAAATCCACAACGAGTTTCCTGATTCAATACCCAACAGAGTTCATTCTCTGTGCTCACCAATAGTGCTGTGTGGAGATGTCAGTAATTAGGTGCAGATATTAAGAAAATAGACCCAAAGAATAATTTTCCAAAGTGTGTGAAAGTCACTTGGGAGTCATCACTGTGGACAAATGGATGAAGACTTTAGCTTAGCAACAGCAACAGTCAGCAAGCCTACCAGGGCATAAGAATCCATCATGAAGAGCCTGAAGAATAACACATGAGAGACCACAATGCAATTATATATATCAAGTGTGTGCTCTCACCTGGAGGGTTGTGTTCTGTTCTCACCATTCCACCCAACAGATGTGACGGAAATGGTGGTGGAGCACTGGAACAGGCTCCCCACCCCAAGCCTGACAGTGTTCAAGAAGAAACTGGACAATGCCCTCAGACACATGGTGTGAACTGTGGAGTTTTCGTATGCAGGGACAGGAGTTGGACTCAATGATCCTTGTGGGTGCCTTCCAACTCAGGACATTCTATGATTCTATGAACTCAGGGACAACTTCAGAGACAAGAAAGGTTTACAGGGCTGGAAAGGCTCTTGTGCTGTGAGGTTTGGAAAAGACCAGCAGCAGTCATGTCTGTGTTTTGTTCTGCAAGGAGCGTCCCAAGGTTGATAGGATGCTGAGGTCTGTCCCCTAAGTGAGCACCAGCACTGAGCTACGTGTGAACAAGAGCCTGTGCAAAGGACATGTGTGGCTCCAGCCTTGGAAACAGCTTCACTGGAGCTTCCCAGCACAGGCTGATCCCACAGACAAAGCACCAAAAGAAAGGGACACAATGAAAATACATCAAATACTAAATGGTACAGAAAAGGTGCATGAAAGATTAATAAAGCCATATTTAATTAAGATAAAGGTGTCATGTTAAAATGAAATAATTGCTTTTTCATACAGCACATAAGCCAGATTACAGAACTCCCTTCCACCATACAGAACTGAACAAGATTTAGCAGAATTCAGAACAGAATTAGGAGTAGATGTAGAGTGCAGGAACATCCAGTGCTAAGTGGCAAATAGTTTTCTGCAGTGCTCTGTAATCACAAACAGTCTTGTCTAGGGGTATAGTCTTTCTGTAATGAGGGCTGGACAGAAAAATTAAGTCAATTATCTTTAAGACAGAGTTTTGGGTTTTTATACAGTACTGAAAACCTTTGGACTTTGTGGAATTCTGGAAATTGTGGCAAACACCTAGTTCACAGAGAATATGATATCCAATGTATAACTGGTATATCAATTTAGGAAAGGCCCTTGAGAGAACGATACCATCCGAAGAATTCTGCAAACAGAATTTAAATTACGTAATAAAGTTATATTTTCTTTATTTGAGCCCAATAAGTGTTTTCTGAATGGGTAAGAATAAAGATCGATAGTTTCCTTCTGAAACTGGTTTGATTATATAGATCCATGGAGAGGGATTCATCCCACCCACAGGTTCTGCGGGCAAGCTCCTCATCCCAGAGGATCTCTCACATGACAGCAGGAAGGGCTCCTAAAGCCTTTGGTTTTTGCTGCAGATGTTTTCCCTGCAGAAGCGCGAGACAATTGTGATCCAGCACGGCTGCAGAGGTCAGGAGTGGGTGGCAGCCACTGGGGCATGGGCCTCTCTGGGTGACTCTGGGGTGGGAGACGAGATGATGCCCCAGCCCAGCCCATGCCTGGCAGCGGGCAAGGCTGCTCCGCTCCTGTTGGCTCAGGTCTGCTGCATGAAACCTCATCCTCTAGTTTTCTGGAGTGACTTCTAGACAGGCTTTTTGGTCTCGCCCCTATTAAGCACATCTCATTGCTTTTCTCTATAAGAGCTTTTAAAAAAAAATCTTTTGCGTGACTTGAAAACAGCCACCAAAACACAGTGGTTCTGTGCAACTTAAAGCAACCAACTCAAAGCCAAGCAGAATGAAGCTCTGGCAAAATAATACCTATTGGAGCTGGGAGGTTCCTTGCCCAGTTTGGTGACATTGCTTTTAGATTCACCTTCGATCTGGTGCCTGGGCAGCTCTATCTGTTCCTAAAAAAAAAGCCATTCTGCTTCATGAATATCTTTTTAACTAGTTGAAAGTGTTCCCATGTTTGTTTAGGTGAAATCAGCTGATCTGCAAATGACTGTGTGTGCCTCGTGCAAATTTAGACACTGCTTTCTGTCCTACAGATGCCTGAAACTACTGCTTACCTATTTCAGTTTTTCCTTATGGGTTAGAAAAACTCCACAACCTCTTGCTATGACAAAAAAAAAAACCAACATAATTTCTTCTGGACTGCTGCATATGGAGACTTTTTGAGCATATAGTAGATATCTATGTGATTTAAGTGAAGCTGCCTGTTTTTAACACAATATGAAATCTATCTGAATATAAATACATTCCATGTGGCACTTTGTGTTAGTCTCTTGAAAATATTGTAATAATTAGTGGGGAGTCACAATAGAAAACCTCTTAATTCTGTGCTGCTATCCTCCCATTCCTTGGTACCACAGATGAAACAGAATGGGTCACATCTGCAGTATTATGTAGAGAGTTGTTTGATATACAGTACTGCATTATACACATATTCAAAACTGTAATAACACTAAAGCGTGAAATAGCTTACTCCTGAAAATATTCATGGCAGGATGTAGATGCAGCCTCTTGCTCCTGAGCCAGCATATATGTCTGGATCAATGACCAGAACTGGCAGCAGTCTGCTTCAAGGAATCCATTACCAAGGTCTGTCACGGTGCAGTTTTGTGTAGAGAAGCTGAACAGTAGGATAGGAGCATTCAAAATACATATACAATAAATCACCATAAAATTTTGCTATATTCAGTCTCCATAACATTTTCCCTCCATCGTCACCTTCTATTACAACTGATTCTTTTATATACCAGAACAACGATAAGGAAAATGTTTTGCTGGAGCCTAGGCCTTTCCCATTGTGCCACTGCCCTCGGAATCAATTTCGTTATTCTTAGACTGACCTTGGTATCCATTTTCCTCAGTATTCAATTCAGCTGTAAAATCTTGAACTTCTTTAGACCTTCCCTCATCCCCTAGATACAAAGAGCAAGTGACGTTTGTGCAAGGAAACTGGAGACTGAAAGGTTCTTGCAAAGAAAAATCGTAACTAGACCTGAATGCACTCAACCTAACACGTGCCCCATTTACACAAAACACCATTAGCCCGATCCAGTTTGCTCAGAGTACAGCAGAGGCAACTTAGCTTGCACGTCTGAATAGGGTGCTTTAGATAATACTGTCTGTCTTCAGACATGCAAGAACTATTTCCATAATATATAAGGAAAAATACATTGTGTTTAATCCATTATCACCCGGTTCAGGGAGTGTAAGGGTTGGATTTATTTTTTCACATTCTTACATCTCTGCCTGGGATTGAAGTGAAAATGAAGTGCAAATTTCAGCATACAAGCTAGGGAAGACAAGTGACAAATAAAACAGAAAAGAAACCATCTTTCCATACAAAGAAATAAAAACATGTTTAAAATGAATAATCTGCGTTGCAGAAGCTCTCACTGTCTCTCTGTGCTCCATGCAAGCCCTGCTGGGAAGCCATCGGTGAGGAGCAGCCTGCTGCACCTCAGGGCACTGGCCATGGGCAGAGTGGAGTGAGGAGGGCCAGGATGGGCTGCTGCAGGGTGACCAACGTGCCCCAGAGGAGAGGAGTGTGGCAAACCTATGGCAGCCAGCAGAGCAACCTCAGACTGTGAGCCAGACGTCGTGAGTCCTTCGCCAGAGGGTCTTCACCCTGCAAATGGTGTGGCTCTCAGAATAGCCATGCATGCCAGGAGCTGAGCAAAATGTGGAAAAAGCAAGCGGTCTTGGAAGGAGTATAGGGAAGGTGCTAGTTGTCCCTTCCAGCTCTGCTGTGTCGCTGCAGAGATCCTGGCTGCCAATTTGCCAGCAAATGCCTCAAGCAGTCCAGCCCCAACAGAAGCCATCTAGGAAGGGCTATGAGGCTGTGTTCAGGTCACTTGTTGGTTTACAGAGAACACAGCATGGTGTACCAGCATGGGATGCTCTGCCACCGTGCCAGCGTTCAGCTTTCCTCCTGGGCAAATTTCTGTTGGGGTGTGTCCCATGATTGAGGGGCAGGTGCAGAAGGCACCTGGAGCACCTGTCTGGAAAGACACTGGAGATGAGTAAGCAAGATCTAGGTGTAGGACTGGAAAGTTTCTTACATGTGCATTTGTGTCTCAACAATAACAGCACCTGCTCTTGTCTCAGAATGCCTCCTTCCCTCCACAGCTTCAAGTCAGGGCTGGCTGGCCTCCACCCACATGGCGATGGCTTCCTTGACTCCAGAGCAACTGTGGGGGAAAAAAAAGAGGAGCAAGCCTGTAGAAGTGTTACAAACTGTATTAGCATGAGACTTCGAAATAAAAGAAATATCCCTGGTGTGACAAGGAGCGCAGCTGTGCTGGTGATGTAGAGAAACCCCATAGCTAGCCAGGGCGTGCAGACATCAGGACTGCAGGATGTTTCATTCTCGTTACCACGGCCAAGCAAGCTGCTAACGAACTCATTGCGCTTTAGCTAATGACTGAAACAAACTTTGCAGAGGGGATGGTTTCACTTAGCAGCTGCTCTTGACCATGCATCCAGGGTGCAACTGAGACAGCCCTGGCCCCTCAAGGGATGCTCTGTGCCCCGGGGATGGGGTTTCTTTCCTCTGGGTGATGGTGGTTCTGGAGGCCAGGGGCAGAGGGTGGTCACCGGGGGCTGCCAGGCTGCCCTCTGCCCACCACAGCTGCCCATGTCCCACTGCCACCTCCATCTGATGAGTGAATTAATAACCAGGAAAGGAGACAGAAATGGGGTCTGGAAAGGTATCAGTGTTTGAATGTCACTGTGAGCACATGGCGCAGGAGAGTAAAGCTTCCTTTCCGTCCCTGTGTTTACCGCTGTCTGCGCACTGACTTGTTTCCTGACACATGAGCCATGACTTGAAAGGAATTCAGGCTCCAGCAAATTTTGCATCGCACTTCAATGTGGCCTCTGGGATTGAATAAGGGCAAATCTATTACACTGTTGCCATGGTGACCCTGGCACAGCCGCACTGAGAAGCGCTGGTGCCGGTGGCCCCGTGTGGGGTGGTGGCACAGGCGAAAGCGGGAACACCCCGAGGGGCACAGCACCCACACCCTCCGACTCATTTGCACCCAGCAAGGACACCCTGGCCATCCCAGGCAGCCAGGGCGGCAGAAGACACTGAATCCTCCCCCAGAGGTCCAGCAAAATTAGTCCTTTATTTTGAGGAGAATGAGGCTTCTGCAGTAAAAGTGAGAAGGGCGTCCTTTGCCTTGGTTGGTAGAGGCGCTGCGAATCCTCGTGTCTGGCTATTTAGGGATCGATGGCAAGCCTGTAAAGACAACCTGCACTTACTAAAGAGTGCAATCACAGTGATGGATTTTAATCATTGAAATGATTTCATAACAAACAAACAAAGGAAGTTGATCTTCTTTTCCTTCTGGTGAGCAATCTCAGCTTTACAGACATTGATTCTTCTTCCTTGATAGACTTTATTTTCTATCGTGGACATGACTGTTTAGTTTTGGTAAATTATATTTTATGATTTTTGCCTTCATCTCTTTCCCTTTTGAATGGCCAGTGATGGAAGTGCATATTTCCCCTTTTTGCTCAAGTGATGACGGTACAGTTTGTCATGAGCTGCAATCATGACAATAGTTTGATTCAAAGCATCTCAGCTTCAGCATACAGTAACTAAGCCCAGGAGGGAAAATCACTAACAATGGGAGACTAAAGCCTGCCTCCAAAGCTTGATAAGATTATTACTATAGAGCGCAAAAAGCTTTTGCTTTCTTTTCTGCCACTTTGCAGACCTCATAAGGCCCTGCTCAGATTTCTGCATAGTTAATTTGTCAGTTTATAAATTACCACATTACGTTAACGCTGAATGCTTCAAAACACAAATATATGCGCAGAGGGCTTGAATATTTGAAGTGGTTTAGTACTATAGGGAAATAATTTTGTTGTCAAGCTGTGGCAGATATAGAAGTGCTAGGGGATACATGACCATTTCATCAGGATGGTGTCAATGATGGCCTATGAACATCCAAGGGGGGAAATCATCTTTTATCACTATTGTGTACCATGCAGGTCCAGATGGAGGATAAAACATGCATGAGTTGCCCGCAGCTCTGAAAATAATTATACTCATTTGCCAGAAATGTAGAAAGTGCATCCAACCAAGTTACCACCCATCATAGTGACACTCCGTTTGCATACTGATGAAGTTTAAAGCCAGAGACAATGGTGTTGGTATCAATAGCAGAGGGGGCTGGGAATCATCAGTGCTATAGGATTAATAGTGTCATCATTTTGTATTATGCAGCATTTCACTTATGCTGTATATCAAAAAACTCCTGGCACTGATGCTCACCTAGCCATTTACAAGATTGCTTTGGTTTAAGACTCCAAACATAACAAGAGATTTTGGGGACTGGGGAATGAAGGCTATTACATCCACCCCCTGTGAAGGCTTTCTCGACAATTACGTGTGATGTGCTGTGAATGTGTACACAGATCTGCATGTGCTGTGTGTATGGCAAGGGAGTCAGACATGGTATGTACACTCACAGTCTCTCTCTTCCTCTCCAGCAGACTGCACTGTAATACGAGCGAAAAATAATATGCACATGCTAAGCTCTGGTGCCACTGCAGAGTAATTGATGAATGGGTTTTTAAAGTGTAGAATGAGAATGAATACAAGTAGGACCCAGGAGAATAATTCTTTATATTGCAATCAGCACTGCTTATATGTAGTTGGTTTAATAGTAGAAACCAGCAATAAAGAATACAGACTTTGTTATTTAATCCTTACCAACTGAAAAAAGAAAATTATTTTGGAATACTTCTTCCATGACTAAAGTTGAATTATTTGAGGGCATTGTTTTGTTTTAAACCACTATCAACTAAAATAACCAATCCATGCTATCATAAAGTGAGACTATTTCGGCAATTTCTTTAAATAATTAATTGTAGTTATATATACATACACAGACACTATGATGTATGCATAATATGCATATATGCCATTTTGTCTATTCCAGTACTCCATGCATTCCTTAAAATACGTGTGGTAAAGTACTATCTCAATATGCTTTCGCATATTGTGCTTGTTATCACATTCCCAGTTAAAGTATGCCTTCAAAAATAAAATAAGCCCCAAAGTAGTTATATTATTCATTGATTTATATATGACCTTTTCCTTTTCTAATGAAGAGGCTTAGGTACAGCTGCAAATATGTTGGCAAACATTAAGAAAAGGATGTTAACATAGCACATGCCCAAGCTTGGGCAGAACATCTTGCTCATCTATAAAATGACTATTCTACAGTATACTGCAAGCTAGAGAACACATCTAATAAAAAATGTGTAAAGAAGTTATGTTTTATAAAAATATAGTTTCTGCTTCCAATTTTATTATAGTTCTGTTAAAATTAGTATGTAATCACCATAATGACATAAGGACCTGAGATGATCTCTGATGTAATTCCATAGATCATTTCTGTGACATCAGCAATGAGTCAGGCCTATGTGTTTTATTGTTTGATAGAATCTCAACAGCTTGATACTTTATGCTTTTAAGGCTTTAAAAAATATTTTTTTAAGAAAAATGGATGATGGAATAATGAAAGTGTGCTTGCTCAAAACTGTAGCGGATTGATCTGGACCTAAGTACATCACTAGGCAAAATTAATTCTTTTCTCGTGTAAGCAAAAAAAAACCAGAAGAACTCTGGACTTTGCAGTCTCACTGCTTGTGGACCCATATCCTTTTCTTGGTGACACATTTCACTAAGTCATAATGCTGTTTTCATAAAGTCCGGCTGCCATCAGAGGTTGCTGGGCAGTGTACAAAAATGCTACTATTAGTATACACTGTCTTATTAACATGCACTGTATGCTAGTTATAGGGAGACTCCTGGTATTCAGCTAGGTAATGAATCAGAAGAAATATCTTGCAGTTATCCCACTGGCAAAAAAAGCAAAGATAGTGATGTGAGTAAGGAAAAAACTAGAAAGTGAGATGCACCAAGATCAGATCTGTAAAGTCCAGGACCAAAAGGATTTCAAAAATACTTGATTGAATTAAATATAGCATAAAGTACTTAAAACGTCATTACAAAGAGGTATTTCTACCAGAAAAGCCAAACAAGGTCACAAAGTTATTTTCAGATCTAATTGTAACAACATAATCCAACATCTAAATAGGAAAAAAATCCCAAACCCTCTAACAACAACAACAAAAGTTTAAATCACAACAAACAATGAATGATACCTGCCACTACCTATAAAATGAACCTCAGAAAAATTCCTGAGTCTCAGAAGGGAGCAGTAAAGAACATGAAAATGCTGGATGTGACAAGGACAGCTGGAGATGGCTTTAACAGGATTTCTCCCTGTCTCTGTAAGCTGTAACCACCAACGAGGTAGCAGATCATCAGCAAGCAGCTTTATTTCTGAGACTTTTGATGTTCTTAATAGCTTTCAGCTAATTAACGCAAAGAGGGCTAACTATGTCATATATAAATTTGAGAAATCCTGCACCCTGTATAAATGTATTTGCTTTCATAACATTCTTCAGCATATGGTTTATATGTTTTTAAATAGAGACAAGAGGAAGAAAGAGAGAAAACAGAAGTCTTATGAATGATTAAACCCTGAGTGGGCAATCTTGCTGTTGGGCTGGAGGGGCTAACAGTATTCCTGAGCAGGGTTGAGGTCATTGTGCCAGACACTGGGATTGAGTGCACCCTCAGCAAACTCACAGATGACACCAAGCTCAGTGGTGCAGCTGATCCACCTGAGGAACAGGATTCCATCCAGAGGGACCTGGACAAGCTTGAGAAGCGGGCCTATGTGAACCTCGTGAGGTTCAACAAGGCCAAGTGCAAGGTCCTGTGCCTGGGGTGGGGCAACTCCTGGTATCAATACAGGCTGGGGGATAAAAGGATTGAGAGCAGCCCTGCAGAGAAAGTCTTGGAGTACAGGTGGATGAAAGATTGGACACGAGCCAGCAATGTGCACTTGCAGCCTAGAAGGCCAACTGTATCTTGGGCTGCATCAGAAGAAGTGTGGCCAGCAGGTGGAGAGAGGTGATTCTGCCCCTCTGCTCTGCTCTGGTGAGACCCCACCTGGAGTCCTGCATCCAGTTCTGGAGCCCTCAGTACAGGGAAGACATGGACCTATTGGAGAGGGCTCAGAGGAGGCCACAAAAATGATCAGAGGGATGAACACCTCTCGTGTAAGTACAGGTTGAGAGAGCTGGGGTTGTTCAGCCTGGAGAAAGCCCCAGGGAGACCTTATCGTGGCCTTTCAGTATTTAAAAAGAACATATAAGAAAGATGGGGACAGAGTTTTAGCAGGGCACGTTACAACAGGACAAGGGGCAACCATTTTAAACTAAAAGAGGGCAGATTCAGGCTAGATGTGAGGAAGAAATTTTTTACGATGAGAGTGGTGAGACACTGGAACAGGTTGCCCAGAGAGGTGGGAGATGCCCCGTCCCTGGAGACATTCAAGGCCAGGCTGGACGGGGCTCTGAGCAACCTGATCTAGTTGCAGGTGTCCCTGCTCACTGAAGGATATTGGACTAGATGACCTTTGAAGGTCCCTTCCAACCTAAACTATTCTATATTCTATGTTCCAGGGAACAAGCAAAGAAATAACCTCTTACAAGACAGTCAGAATTTGTCAGGCAAATGTAGTTGGCTGCTTCTGCCTGAAGCTGAGGGAAAGTAGAGTACTCTACACTGTGGGCACCAGGGGATCCTGTCAACAGGGGAGTGATTTAGGGTTCTGCTTGCTGCAGAATAAAGTTTAGATTTATCAAAGAAAAGTGTAACTTGGAAGAGTCCGGTGACAGGTTCACTGTATTATTTACTGCACAGGGGAAATATGCCCAGCTGAATGCTGCTTACCTTCTCTCCAGGGGCATGCTATCCACTCATGGAGCAAACTTTCAGGTGTCTTCTCTCCTGCTAAATGTTTGCTCCAGAGTCTGAATTTTAGAATTCTGGAGGCAAACTTTCAGACAAGACCTGACAGCAGTTCACGGAGCAAATGTTCCAGGACCAAAACTGGAACTAGCACTGAGCTGAACACACCATGGCAAAGTAAGTAAGTCAAGACAGTGCCCACCAGTGGGTGGTACAATGGATTATTTGGCTTCAAAAAATTTCCAAGAATTTGCATAATGCTCCACTTAGACACAAGGACAACAGCACCATTACAGAAAAACCGTCTGCAAAGCATTCTCCAGTATCATGGCACAAGGTGAATGAATCATTAACTTATACTACATACACAGAAATGCTGGTTGAGACATCTAGTCCAGCCTTCTGATGAAAGCAGGACTTTTACCAGCACCAAATCAGGTCTGCCAAGTGTTTTTCTACTGCAGTCTTGAAAACCGGAAAGGATGGAGAATCACCAGTATCTTCCACTAGCCTGGCCCAGGGCTGCACTGTCCGCCTTTGTCAAGCTGATCTCAGATGGCTCATTCAATGATAACAGGATTGGAACATGTGCCCACATAGGAACTGTGATGTGAGCATGGCAAGGAAAACACAGACAGCAAAGGTGACTAATAAAACTGAAAACTTACAGATGAGGTTTTTTACTGAACAAGGGGTTTTGGGTCAAGGATATAAAAATGTCTTGAAGACAACTGTTTTGCAACACAAATAATTGTTGAGGTCTCACTCTGAGCTAAAGTCTGTCTTATTCACAGGTGCTTCTAAAGAGCATGCTGGTGCTGTGCTCATACCTGTGTAAGGTCATATCTGAAGAGTTTGAATGTATATGCCATAAGTATCAGTAGAAACTGGAAGTCAGTATGCTTACAAGTGCAAGGATGCTTAGTCCTAACATGCAAAAGGCTTCAGAACTTTATTTCTGAGAGTCTGATGTCAGTGGACAGTGATCATATAACATTCATCATGATGACCAAAATGAGCTTCACAAATGCTATCCAAGACTAAGGGGATTTCATTTTCTCTGAAGATTTATGATTCGCTGTTTGAATGTAATCCTGGGAGAGATCGAGCTGTTGTAAAAGCACTTGGCAGAGCATTTGAAAAGTGTAACAGAACAAAATCCAAGAAAATATTTCGTACAAGTATCGATCAGCTTAAAAAAATCTAAAACGAATTATGGATTCTGACTCCCAGAGATACAGCTGGAAATGAGACCAGACTGTTGGTGAGACATAAAAAGTGGAGTCATTGTAGATGTGCCTCAGAAAAATATAACATAGGCATGTCACAGGTGATTGTTTCCACCATAAAGGGCAATGTAACTGGAGATGTGAGAATGCATATCACAGCTATTGTTACTAGGCATAGAAACCTTGACTTTGTAATGTCTGACAAAGGCTGTTTATGTTTGTAGAGCAGGACTTTCCAGCAAGGAAGCCTTGTTTAGACAAGATAATCACTAGTCCCTGTTATCTTTCATTTGGTTTGGTGGAAAAAGGTACCAAAATGTTAAACTTATATTTCTTTGTCATTACTATTTACTGCTTCTATTAGAGAAAATTATCCAGGAAGTACAACTTGTCCTCCACCAATATTGTAGTCAATAAAACTTGAAAAAAACAGAATGTTTGTCTTGTTAAAAGGTAATCTTAGTTCCACTGGAGAACTGTGGGTGTGCAAAAAGAAATAAAAATTAAAAAAAAAAAAAAAGGGAGGGGAAGTGAAACCAAACCAAAAAGATAACTTGGGATCCAAGAAACTATGTTCCTTTGAGAAAAAGAATGTTGTTTGGAAGTCTGGTTGCAAACAGTACCAGAGCCAGAAAAGGAAGAGCTGCTGTTGTGTGAGAGTGTCTCCTAAAATGGATAAAAACTACCGACCACAGCTGAGCCATTCTCCTAGTCATAGAGTTATAGAATCATAGAATAGTTTGGGTTGGAAGGCACCTTCAAAGCTCATCTAGTCCAACACCCCTGCAACGTGCAGGAACATTTTCAACTAGATCAGGTTGCTCAGAGCCCCATCCAGCCTGGGCTTGAATGTCGCCAGGGATGGGGCATCTACCACCTCTCTAAGCAACCTGTGCCAGTGTCTCACCACCCTTATTGTAAAAATAAATCAGACTTCCAGAGCTGTCTTTGTTCTGTGTACCTCTAGTTTCACCTCTACTGAGAAGTGTTTTCTTCTCAGCCACCCATTTAAAACATAACGTAAAAATGCAAAGAGATACATCAAAACCTTGACAGTGAACAGCATCTCCTTGTGCAGTCTCAGTGCACTGGCATGTGAAGAGGAACTGGGAAACCTTTCTTCTTGGGGAGCCTGCCAAGGCATATATGTTTTCCAGTATCCCTGAGCTGTAATAGCAGAAACATATCATAAAAAGTCAGATTCCTTCATGTTTAGACTAAATTAATTGCTTGAAGCAGATAGGAAAACTGATTGAGTGTAACAGTTAGAAAGTCACTTTCCTTTCTCTTGGTGGAGACTGTTGATTAGGCTTTAGTACAGCACTGCACACATCAACAACCTACAACATTGCTTTTGGCACTAGAGAAGTCTTTTGCCATGTGGTTGGGCTTAACATGGAAAGAGCCATGTGGTCTGGACGCAAATTTAGTGTATCTGCAAACAAAAAAGTATGCTCAGGAGCTATACGTCGTATCCACATAGACATACCTGGCATCTCTGCAGTGAAACGAGAACTGAAAAGTCACCATAGCAGTAAGGTATTTCTGACAAAAACGTCTTCAAAAAGCAATGGATCTCTGGGTCTTGGCAAGTCTGCTCTCATAGCTCTATTACCTCCTTAAAATTCTCAGCTTGCTGTGGCCATCAGCCTATATAAAATTTTGGGAAGAGAAAAAATATATATAGTTACTTATCTCTGAGTAGACAGTAGAAAGAACCCTGTGGAAATGAAAAGTCTTTGACAACTGGAGTATTATGGAAAAGCAGACAAAACTGCAGTTCTGATTTTTTCTAGGTTTTCAGCAGAGACAAGTTGGAGCAAAGTAAAACCTCTAGAAATTGCCTCGCATGGAGTGAAGCAGCAAGGCAGCGCTGAGTTGCAAGGGGACGGGGCTGCAGGAAAGACCATTATTCACATCAGGTGTGATTATGTTATGCTGTGTTGTTGAGACCACGTTGAAAGGATTATTTCTCTACCGTTTTCCTCCACCCTGTTTTTATGAGGTCAGGCGGTCTAGAGACCCTTGATTTACATGCAGCTAGAGAAATATGGATGACTGATTTAAAACTGGTTAACTATGCCCAGGACTGTCTTCTCAGGTTGCTGAACTCAGTGTTTTGTTACAGTGTTCTGTCTTTTTTTTTTAAATATGCTTCTGGTATGTAGACAGTTTGTATAAAAATGTTGTAATGCCACCCATTCCTAGTCCTGTACTATTTGCTTTTCATATTGTGGCTGGTAGATCAGTGTGCATTTAACCTGTGTCATTTCCGTTTAATGTTTTTGGTCTTCTAGTTTCAAACTGAGATCTTCTTGAGTTTTGTTTTCCTCAAAAGAAAAAGAAAGGTTGATAGGCCCTCACCTGGGGCCATCCTTTGCCAGTGCACTGGGGAGCATTTGTGGCTCCAGCAGCAGGTCCTGTTTCCTTCAGAGTGGTGGTGCACCCTGGCAGGGACACCCTGGGTGATGTGTCCTGCTGATAGGCCCCTAACCCACTGTCCACCCTGCCCAGCTGCCTGGGATTTGAAACTCGTTCGGTCCCTGATTAACTCCTTGGTAGGCATTACTGCCTATTATTTTCCCATGTCATACCAACATTTCAAATCACAAATTGAAATAATCATGAAAAGGTCCATCAAAAGGACCATCAGATAGTACAGGATTGAGTGACCTAAAGCTTTGGGGGTTCTTTGTTAACGTGGGCAGCCGTTACCTGTTTTGTGTATTGCTGTATGGGGTTGTTTGAAGAATGAATCCTTGCCTGGAGGAGTTTACATGGAGGCCAGATAAAGGTGTAAGAAATGGGAGGTGCCATTTAGAATGACACGTTTTGTTAGTGGCTCACTGTCCTGGTTTTGTTTGAAGCAAGACCAATTATCTTTTAGTGAATTTTCCTTTGAGCTAAGTTCTTCTAAGTAACTGCATTTTTCTGAAGTTGGCTGCTTGTTTTTCAGGCAGGGCTCTCTCTGGAGCTGATAACGGTAGGAATGGTATGCAGAAGAGGCCCAGGTTTATCTTTATTGCTATGGCAGCCAAGGTTCTTAACAAATTTTGTACATCCCACAAGTGAGAGGAGCATACTCACGGGAAGGGCAGACAGAACAGGGGACGAAAATCCAGCAACAAGATGTTCCATGCCATCCACATCATACACTCTATGGTGTGATGCCAGCACCTCACAGGTTGCAGCTTCACGAGGCTAGGATATTTAGTATTTGGTTTGTGTATTTTGCATTATTTTCTCTTAGTAGTACTATTATTAGTAAAGCATTTTTAACTTTCCAACTTGTAAGTCTCTTTCGCTTTTCCTTCTGTTCCCTTTCCTCAGCGGGAAGGGCAGGGGTTAACAGAGACCAGCTGCCACGGTTTATTGTCGCCCTGCGATAAAAGATTAACAGTGACACTGACCTAAGATACAGCCCAGATTTCCTGCTGCTCAGTCTCCATATTGCCACTCACACCATGTCTCTTGCATTTGGACAGCACTGCCTGACTCAGATCCGGGGAGCTACTGAGACCTCCCTCCCATGACAGCTAGTCTCTGGATCATGTTTATCCCTGGCGTGATTGCGTTGATCTAAATGTAACTTCAACTGGGAACTTGGCTAGTTTTATTTGTCATAAGATTTTGTTTGGATCATGCCTTTTTTTCTGTTTCTAGCTGTGGGCAGTTTCTAGCCCAGTCAGGCTTAGAGTGTACCTCAGGTGCTGAGCCCACTTGTTCTTAGCTCTGCACCAGCACAGAATGAAAAGGCACTCCTCATGCCCATTGAAGCTAAACATATAACCACATACAGATGGTGGATGAGGACAGGCAGGCAAGAAAATGTTAAGGAACCACTACCAAGGCCAGATCGAGCCGTGACTTGGACTGGAGGAGGACTATGGGCCATCACGACCCCAGCGCCTCACAGGAGATGGACATGTGCAAACCAAGTGTGTCATCAGCAAGAAGGTTTCAGCTCTAGGCTCACCCCCACACCTCTACACCTGGCCAGCAGGAGTGGCTCTTCACAGATATTCACATCGTGACCTTAAGCAAGTACAAGTCATGGCAAGGGAGAGGCAAGACACCAAGGAGAAAAATGGATATTTAAGTGCAGTTTCTTCCCAACAGCAGCAAGGACAGAATGACAGGCAATACCTGGCTGTTTGCATCAAAATAAAAAGAGATATGATTGCAGCAGGCAGATCTGACAGAGGAGAGGTCAACACCTCTGCCTTTGTAGCTGAGACAGGGAAAGAGAGGAAATTCTAATATGATGGAGAATGATTAGGTAACGGATGCAGACAAAGTGTCCCTGCAAGGTATTACCTTGCCTATTGCCTGACGACTGTTTGATACATTCCAGAAGAATCCCCAGTGACATGTCTGCTGTCCACACTGAGTCTTGGATTTCAGTGGGACCTAAACAAACTGGATTTTGGAGGAGGTTTGGCTGGGTAATACAGACTGGAAAACAACAGCCAGCTTTAGTAGCGTGCATTCAAGATGACTGCAGATCTCTAATGGTGGGAGTGCCCAAAGGGCCTGGGTTTTCTTAACTGAGAAAGGAGACTCAGAAGGGGCAAGATCACAGTGTAGGAGTCAGTGACTGGTTTGCTGAAGGAAGGTAAGAGCAGCCATGCTCTCTGCAACCTACAGGGGAAAGGGAGAAAAAAGACATAGGCAGCTAGCGTAGAGGTGGAAAAGGGAATAAGGAAACCTCTGAGTACAGTAAAAGGACCAGTATTTCTGCGGATATCAAGAATTCCCTTGGTTAATAGGGTCATCTAAAATAATAGCAGCAAATAACTTGAAAGGGACACAATCCAGTATGAATGCACTTGTAACGATACCTAAATAGACATCATCACATCAAAGGAAACCTAACAGGCGAAACGAACTTGTGCTTGATGCTGCATGGCAGCCACAGGTTCCCAGGGTGACTTGGCTTTCTTGGCTTTATTTTGAGCTCTTGGCCTTGTTGGTTTCCATATTTCATTGACTCCCCATAGTCCGTGGACACCTTCCAAGGAGAATTTTTGTCGTCCTTTCCCAGTGTTAGAACGGGTAAATTGTCACATTCCTTTAATTATTTTTAACATGGAGAGTCTTTCATGTTTCTTTTGTATTTGATTTCCTCACTTGGTTTTCCTAGAGCATCTCTCCACCAAACTAGTCCCTGCAGTGACTGATTCCAATTGCAATAAATTTTTCCCAATCAAAAAGAAACCTGAAATACTACTACTACTGCTACTACTGAACAAACCCCAAATTGTGAAACTAAAAACAAGCATATAATTTTAACAGAAAATGGTTTAAGTACATTCAAAGTTGCTGATAAACTGTTATAGAGCTGGACTATATGACCAATACTGAAGAATTCACATGGGTTTTAAATGGCAACTTATTGTCAGAGAACTGTAGATGACTGGAGATTCACAATCTCAATGAAGTCTTTAAATTGCCATTTTGGAATTAGGTCCATTAGTAGGCCAGAACAATTAAAACAATTTTAAAGAATGAGAAGTCTATAAATATATATATATTTACATTTGCAGATACAGTATATAGGGTTGGATTGAATATAATATTTTTCTCTTGACAGCATATATAGATACACAGTTCCTACATTCATTTGTGAAAATGTCTTTGAAATGTATTCATTGAAGCTAATTATAGAGGTCTAACAATTCTTTTCATTTAATGCTATAAAATTAATGGCCCTTCATTTTTATCTCCGATGCAAATGATCATGTCATCTCCGACTGCATGCAACTCTTTTTTTCACATGCTGAATGTTATTAGTTTTCCTTAAGCAGAATTAGTGTGTGATTCTGTGAGGTTAAGCAAGAGCAATGTCTCCTGGTACTATTTCAAAGCTTTTGTTATGATGTAGTATTCTTTAACAAATGGGATTTCAGAAATGCATACTGCAAAAATGTTAGACAAGTGAGATCTAGAGGTTGTGGCCTTAGGAAAGCACAGACAACACAAACAATAGCAATTCATACATCTCCAGCATCTTCATATGAGATTGGTCAGACATTACAACAAACACTTGCAAGAAAAGGGGGATACAGGTACATCTGAAAGAATATGCCATTGGGGTTGAAAATACTTCCACAGAGCTCTATCCAGCTCCAGCTGAAGTGGCTTGAATGTTAAGGCCTGTAACAGTCTTGTGGTGTTTGTGATTTTTTGTTTGTGTGTTTATAAACCAGTATTCTATATTTGTCTGAGAGCGAGTTTCTTAAAAACTAGACAGGTATCACCTAATTTTCTAGAAGTTAGACATCTAAGCTCAAAGCACAAAGACGTGCATGATCACATCATGTACTAATTTTCCACCATTTTGGTTGTCAGTCAACTGCTTCTGCATGAGAGTGGCAGAGCAGACATCTACCATTCAAGAGTGAAAACCAGACATAATTTTTAACATGTGTTTCTAGCTGTCAGATCTTCTGCTTGCAAACATGGCAGACAAATGCTGCAGTCGGAAAAAAAAAAATTGTAATGGAATGATTTAAAAATATATCCTCTGTAGGAGTGAATTCAGAGTAACTATCTGTCTCCTTTAGTTAGAAGGGATATTGATGGAAGGGGTGTTGTTCCAGATGTCCTGGGGAAGCATCCCAACTTTTCTGCCGTGCTGTGGCTAACAGATTTAATAGCTGTTGTCAACAGTGTTTCCACTGAGTTAAAAATACAAGGCAAACCAGGACTGCAAAACCAGTCACTGTCTGGATCAGCTCTGAGCCAGGCACTGGTGACTGTCCACACACCTGGAGCACTGAAAATCCTGAGGAAAAGCTCCCATCATAGGTATATTTCTTGTGGAGGGTAGGCTTCTCGCTGGAAGTGCCAGGCAGCTGCTCATCCCTGAGTGCAGAGGGCAACCTCCATGAGGGAAAAGGAGATTTTAAATTTCAGCCCTCCATGTTTTCTCTGTAACAAGGTGCACAGGCAACCAAATTCCCTTTGTCTTTTTCCTTATCTTCAGAAAAAGATGCTACAACTTCCACTTGCACCCGGCCATTTCAGACACTGCCACGGTGCCCATGTCTGAGGTTTCTGGTGAGTGTGCAGGGAAGATTCCCGACACTTCAAAATGGGTGTTGGTGCTCACTTTGTGTTCCATGGAAAGGTAGACTTGAGGTCCAAGATCTTGTCACCAGGGCAGGTGCAATTTTAGCATTTCCAGTGGCGCTTGTGTGTGAACAGACCACAGTTCTAACAGGTCAGCTCCTGTCTTAAACATTGCCAAGTACGTGTGTCTCTGTCCAGTAACAAGTTGTTGATAGTTAGTTAAAGAACATCTGTAGCAGCTGATGACTTTTGCCAATTGTTTGAATGAATGCTGAAATGGCTTCATCTACAAGCCTTTCTTTCAGCATTCAAAAGTCAAAGTCATAGAGTCACTTGTTTTGCAACTCCACAAGCAGTAAATGGGATGTTCTTTGCTCTAAGTCTCTACACCGTGTTCCCTAAGCAGTTTTTAATTGTCTTTTTGATAAAATTAAAGGTACCTTGTCAAGCATCAACATCAAATTTTGAATTTCTAGCTCTATACAAGTTGTCTTTGCCACAAATCTTTTACCTGCTTTCTCCGTTCTCTCAGTAACATTGCAGTCTCTCATGCATTACATCCAGACTTCTAGAAATTGAGTTAGGTCATCCTAACTAGCTCTGGTTTGGATAAATGACAGAATTCTTCACTTGTCTTTTCCATTCTGCTTCTTAGATGTGTTTTGAAATACATATATGGCAATTCTGCTAGTAATTATTATACTTCTAGACCATAAATTGAATCAATACCTGGGTAAAAACAGAAGTCAGTTCTCAATGTTTTATGTTAGGAGTGAAAAACCCTGCCAGATCAGAAGTCTAGCAGTGTGGAAAGGTAATTCAAGGCTAGATACCTACTTTGCATGTGGTTTTAATTATTGTGAAGAAACAAACCTTAGAATCTCAGCACCTCTGTAATTTTGGGAAGATCCAGATCTGTCCTCGGTATTGGAAAGGCGTATGTATTTCTCTGAGCTACTCACAGTTTGTACTGCCTACCTCTGCATTTTCAGTCTATGTGGCATGCACTCAGAAGGCTGTGCTTCACTTAAAGTTGCAGATTTTTTTAAAAAAGTGGACAAGCTAAAGGCTGAATCTAAATTATCGAGACCAGCTGATTTTGCACAAGACATGAAGCTGAGAATTTTGCCAGTTTTTTTCAGAGAATGGCAGATCCACCTGTGCTCATCTGGAAAGGCTGCAGACCACCAGTGAATTAGACAACAACTGTGCAGTGTGTACCAAAATTTAGCTCAAGACAGCAAGAGAATGGAGGTGGAAATGCTGCTGCACATGGACTGTGCTCCTTGTTAGACAGGACTCAGGGGAATGCAGCAGGTGCTGTACCAGGACACTCATCCTAACTGAAAAGGAGATCTCACAAAATGTGTGTCCTGACAATGACATTAACATTCCATGAAGGATGGCTCCAGGTCTAAAGCTCAGAGTCACAGATCTGTTTAGGATGCACTGCAAGGAAAGCAGTCACTTTTGTATTCATTTGTAGAGCTTGAAACTGTAGAAGGGATGTCCAAATATAAAGGAAGGGAGACAAAAAAGTGGTGGTGGGAGAACAAGGGAAAAAAACAGTCAAGCCTTTCCAGCTAAATTTTAAAATCAGCTGAGAGCTGCCATTTTGTGTTAACATTAGGGAAACCCCGCTCCCTGATGCCTTTGTCCTTTATGCTCCCCCTGGAGCAGTCTCTAGTAAATTGCTAGGACTCGAGTTCCACGTGATCCCATTCTTATTTCTATTGTTATTTTACTATGCTCATGGTTATACAGAAAAAAAACCTTAGGATTTTGAATTTGTGACTGTTTCAGTCCTCTTGCATTGTGTCTACTGCTGGATTGTTGCTACACTCTCTACTAGAGACAAACAGGGATTCCCATGGGCTTAGAAACATTTCAGCAGTAACAATGGTAAGGTGCTACTCAGAGTAAATCTCTGTGCAGCAGCCTGTAACACTGCGTATTGTGCCTTTGGAAGAGAAAAAATACCCCAGAATATGGGGTGGCCATGTCATTTTTCTCATTACTGGAGGATGCTATCTTTGGAACTGCATCCATCCGACAGCGTGGTGGATTATTTGACATAACACGAATGGTTTTATTTTGTTTCCTAATAATTTCAGAGGAAACTGTGATGGAGGAAACCCCAGTCTGTGGAGCACGTCCCTGCACAGACTTGTAGCTGAGTGCAAGAGCAACTCCATTCCTGCTCTGCACCACGGTTCTGCTCTCTGGGCAGCCATAGCAGAGCCCAGTAGAGTCACACTACCACAGAGTGGTAACGGGCATACACCTTCCCCTTCCTACTTGAGGCTTCAGTGGAGGATTTGACTAAAGCAAGGGAGTTACAGCTGAGGTTACTTTGCATAGCTGCTTTTGCTCGTCCTGCATTTTGGGGGTCAACATGTTGGAATCAGTAAAAAAATGATCCTCTGCCTCCCAGTTCATGTGTTTGGTGTCCCAAAGGGCTCCCACCATGCATGGTCAGCAAGCTCCAGGAGGCAAAGTGAGGCAGCAGAGACCTGTTGGGTGATGCACCAGCAGCCTTTGACAGGTTCATAAGTGAAGCTCAGTGTTTGGCTCCATGTCAGAATGACCTCTGGGAGCATCAGCTTGCTATTTGTAGCTGTCACTCTCAGGTCTCCCTACCGAATTTATAGGAAAATTGCAGTGATTTTAACAACAGATAATAGAGCTATTGAGATGGGCTAGCTAAGAGTAAATGAAACAGAAATCTTTGAAAGCATTTAAAAAATCACTCTTCTCTCTGGTATAAGTTCTGGCAAAGACGTGTTTCCACTGAAATCAGGAAGCATTATCTGCCACTAAATCAAGGAGAGCTGCTATAATGAGAAGATGTCTATGTCAGTCCATCTTCTCTTGCTGCCTGTGAGATATCCCAGTGGTGCCAAGGAACTTATCTGACCCTGGGTAATATCTCTTGCAGGGTCCCTGCACAGCAATGCAGATGGTGGGGCAGGAGTGGGAAGTCTCTTCCGAGCAGACCTGTCCATTTCTGTTTGCAGGAAATGTTTTGAGCAAATCTGCATTCATCTACATACCTTCCAGCAGCAGTAACCATCACCTCATTCTGCTATTATGCAGTGACCAAACTCCAAATAGGGAGTTCAAATTGAGTTAATTTCTGAGGTGCCTTATTTGTAAAATAAAAGTATCTTCAATATCATTTTGGTGGTCATAAATGCCTTGGAGGGGATGAGGTGTGCCTACTGCCCATTTACTATTTGCTACTTACCAGACCATCAAAGGTAATTGGAAAGGAAAATTGTTTTCAACATTATCTCTTGTAATGCAGGTGTTGTTTTGTTGTTGTCATTGTTGTCGTTGTTGATTGTTTGTTTGTTTTTAAAAAAACCTGCAATGTTGATCTCTGTTCCCAGATGCCTCACATCTACTTGAACATCTGTACTAGCCCAGTGCTGGTCAGAAGACATGATCGTTAATCCTGAATGTTATTGAACTATCTGAGCTGATCCAGGAAAATATTTAACAGAATCATATAATTGTTTGAGCATATACAGATACACTGCACAACTAGATCTTTCCAGGAAGACTTTAAAATTTTTCTAGACAGACCATTATTCAAGAAAATAAATGTTTGGGTTTACTGAAGCTGTTCATTTGAAGTCAGGAACAAAAATTATACCTTGAAAAATGAAAAAGTGTTGCTTCTTTTCTAACTTGAAAAAAATAACCGTATGTTTTCCATTTAAGAAAAATCATATGTTGAGGAGATTGACATATTCCTTATATTACCCTGGAAAAAATGTTAATGCTACCTATCTTGTTCTGATCAACATTTATGTCTTCTCTCTGGAAACACTTCAACCAATAAAAATAGGAAAGTAATAAAATAAGATGTGTTACAATGTAAAGTGAAAACAAGTGAAGAGCCTTAAAGATGTATGATTTGTGAATTTTATTTATTCAAAGTGGTAAATGTTATAATGTTTCCCTGGTCCGCATCCATAGCACTGTTTCCTTAAGGACAAAGGATTGCAGATTATTTTGCTGGGTTGAGTTTTATTACTTCATGCTGCTACCCAAATAGTGGGTGGCTGCCAGTTTCTTCACATATGTTGTTTTGGGCCTGGTTACCGGTTAGGGATCTTTCTAGAAAGGCTTGGGTTTTTTTTCCTTAAATAGACATTTAAAAAGTTAGATTATTGTTTCTACTTTCAAATGCGTAAACATCTTAGTAAGCATAGAGGCATATATCTATGTAACATGATCTATATTTGTCTCTTACTTAAGACTGTGTATACATTCATTTTATTTAACTGTCCTGCAAGTCCCTTAGCTATCCCAGGAGAAAGACTTTTAGTAATAGCTTTCAGGTCTAACTCCCCAGCTAGAAAATAAAACAACATAGAGAGGGGTTTTTTTGTCTATATCAGGTTTTCAGGAGAGCAGGAGGGAGAGAAAGGGGTCCAACAGGCAACCCAAGCACAGCTCGGGCTGGCTGGGAGACTTTGCAGCCTGCTGGAGAGTCGTAGTAGGAATGGGAGCTCCTTGCCATATTCATCTGACTTCCAGCCTTCCCCCAGCTCTAGATCTAACCTGAGACTGACTGTCTCTGTGTTTTACTTTTGAGAAATATTAAATGTAAGCAACGCTGGTAAAAACAGACTGTCTTTTTTAGCCTTATAGTGTTTATTCTCTGAACTGCTTCGTAACCTAACAACTGCAGGTACTACAGTCCAAAAAGTGCATGAGGTTGAAATGACAGAAAAGTGAGGAGAGAGAAACTAATCACTGTGGTATAAAAGCAGTTTCCTATAATTTCAGGATAAAAAGTTAACTTAAAAAATATTGATGTAGAAAAGAGGCATCACCTTGAGATGAGTTTATGACCTCATTTACACCACCAGCAGCCCATTACAGAATCACAGAATGGCTGGGGTTGGAAGGGACCTCTGGAGATCATATAGTTCAACCCACCTGCTAAAGCAGGTTCACTTAGATCAGATTGCACAGGAATCCGTCCAGGCAGGTTTTGAATGTCTCCAGAGAAGGAAACTCCACCACCTCTCTGGGCAGCCTGTTCCAGTGCTCTGGCACCCTCAAAGTAAAGAAGTTCCTCCTCATATTCAGATGGAACTTCCTGTGCTTCAGTGTGTGCCTGTTGCCCCTTATCCTATCATGGGCCACCACTGAAAGGAGTCCGGTTGCATCCTCTTGACACCCACCCTTGAGATATTTATAAGCATTGATGAGATCCCCTCTCAGCCTTCTCTTCTCCAGGCTGAACAGACCCAGCTCTCTCAGTCTCTCCTCATAAGATGCTCCAGACCCCTCATCATCTTTGTAGCCTGCCACTGGACTCTGTCCATCACTGGTGTCAGCCTTCTAAGATATATACTGTTTCCAGGAGTGCACAGTCTTCCACACATGGACTGAGCATCTGGTCATGACATCCCTTGATGGCAACAGTGGCTACTCCTGGCCCGAAGTTCACAGCTGGACCACACAAGGACCTGTGCAACTGTGTGCATATCAGCCTTCAAACCTTGGTGCTGGCTGCTCGTTGCTGTCTGGACCAATGGCTTTGCCAGATTCACCACTCCTCAAAGTGCTCAAAGACCAGGTGGCCCTCTTCTTGTGTGATTGGTTCCGGGTGTTTGCCAACAACGTATATATCTTATACCAAGGGCTGCAAACTAAGCAACACATGGCTCTTTTTTGAGTTGCACGATCTAGCCACCCACATGCCAAGACACCCACTTGTGATGTGCTTTTCTAGCTCATTTTTGTGACTGAAGCAATAACTTACAGATTTTGGCTAGTGCAGCTTTTAAGTAACTGTTGAGGACACTGATGCCCAGAATAACTATATAAAACAGTAAATATAAAATAGTTTAAAGAGAAAACAAATGAGTCACACTTATCTTTTATATGAAGAGATAAAAAATGTCCACTTTTGGAGATATTTTCCGTCTTGCTGAGAGGGAACATGCAGATCTTTGCATGTCATACTCTGCCATCAGTTAATAGGGAAATCAGCTGTCTTCAGTGGGTATAACTGAGGGCAGCATTTAGGCCTGTATCTCCAATCTCACTGAAAAACATGTTAATTTAAAAATAAAACAAGGGTCTAGGAATTTTGCAGGATCCTATTCACTAATTTCAAAGGTTTCATTAGTTTGATGGGAGAAAGGCCATATACGATAATCATCTGCCAGCTGGTGACTCATGATTTTGAAGTAGATCTAGGGACACAGTCTCAGCCTCTCCTTCCTTTGTTTTACTGAGCAACCAGAGAGTCTAAAGTGGCCTCCAAAGACCCACACACATACTGGCTTGGATATTCTCCACCAGTGTCCCCACTGCTGTCCTCACCTTTCAATGGAAACTCGGCACCAGATCTCCCTGGTGGGTACTCCAGCACACGGTCAGCATGACAAAATACATATTTTAGGGAAGTGCCTAGTCTGCTGTAAACTGTATCACATTGCTTTCGACCCAGGAAAGGTCAATCGTGGGGAAAGAGTACAACAAGCTCTTCTGTGTCTGCCCAGAGCATCACCTTCCTTTAACTGGGGACCTAATAAAACAAGGATTTGTTCCAAAGTGGCACGCTGAGAATAGCATTCCTGGCTGACAGGTTTGTCATGTCCCACTGGCTCCCAGATGTGATTTGCTTGATGTACAAATAAAACCTTCTCTTTCCTCAGTCCTGGTCTTGAAGACTTGAGTGAATTTGACAGCCAGTCTGGGGTCTTTTTCCTTTGTTTTTGTAATGACATGTGAAAGTGAAAATTCAAAAAGTTTCCCCAGAAATGTTGTCTTACATATTTTACATTTCTCCTTCATTAGCCCAACATAGCCCAACATGGGAGCTTACTGAGAAGCTGACTGTTCACTGGGATTCACCAGCATCAGGGACCAGGACTTTGTAGATGCATGAACAAGGACAGAGCTGTGGCTGATGCTGCTCCTGGTCCTCCTCCTGCTGAAACCAACAGCCAAACCACTGCAGTGCTAGGACAAGTGGTGGGAGGAGAGTGGGACAGCTGGGATGGGGAGCTGAGATGAACTGACACTGGTGGTAGGATATGAGACACGCAGTAGCAAAGGGTAGTAGCAGAAAAGGACAGGGTCTGTTTATGGCTGTACGGGAAGAACGGGGGTACTGCAGCTGTGTGGGACCTTAGAATTACAGAACAGTTTGGGCTGGAAGGAACCTTCAAAGGCCATCTAGTCCACCCCCCTGCAATGAGCAGGGACATCTTCAAGTAGATCAGGTTGTTCAGAACCGCATCCGGCCTACTCTTGAATGTTTCCAGGGATGAGGCATCTACCACTTCTCTGGGCAACCTGTTCTATTGTTTCACCACTCTGGTAAAAAATTTCTGCCTTATGTCTAGTCTGAATCTCCTTTCTTTCTGTTTAAAATCATCAGCCCTTGTCCTTTTGCAACAGGCCCTACTAAAAAGTCTGTCCCATCTTTCTTATAAGCCCCCCTTAAGTACTGAAAGGCCACCTCAACTCTCTCATCCTGTCCTCACGGGAGAGGTGTTCATCCCTCTGATCATTTTTGTGGCCTCCTCTGGCCCCTCTCCAACAGGTCCATGTCTTTCCCGTACTGAGGGTTCCAGAGCTGGACGCAGGACTCCAGGCGGGGCCTTGCCAGAGCAAAAGAGAGGGGCAGAATCACCTCCCTCGACCTGCTGGCCACAATTCTTTTGATGCAGCCCAGGATATGGTTGGCTTTCTGGGCTGAGAGCACACATTGCCGGCTCATGTCCAGCTTTCAGCCACCAGTACCCCCAAGTCCTTCTCCACAGGGCTGCTCTTAATCCCTTCATCCCCTAGCCTATATTGATACCAGGCTTTGCCCCAACCCAGGTGCAGGATCTTGCACTTGGCCTTGTTGAACCACATGCGGTCCATACGGGCCCATTTCTTGAATTTGTCCAGTGAACAGTCTGTGGCCACTGATCACCGCACTCCAGTCACAGGATTCATTCCACCAAGTTTCAGTAATGGCGACTAGATTGTAGTTTTCTAGCTACATGGTAGATTCTAACTCCTGTTTGTTGTTCATGCTGTGTGCATTGGTGTAGAGGTACTTCAGCTGAGCTGTTGGCCATGTCACCTTTTTAGAGGAACACACCTTAATTCCTTTGAGTTATTTCGCCAGTGTTCCTCTTTTGGCTCCTATTACCTCAGAAGGCCGTGGCTCATCTGTGTAAGAGGTTTATTCTAAAATAGGGCATCTTTATCCCAGTGTCACCATTATCTAAGATATATCAGATACATCTTGCCAAATCTTTGCAGTAAAGAGGTTAAGATGAGTTGCACCCTTAAAAATTAAGAACAGCTTAGATATATCTAAGCTGTCCAGACAAAGAGGACTTCGGGCTGCCAGCCATGAACTAGCAACATTTACCTCTAGGTTCAGGAGTTTTCAAGCCACCAGTTATGGAGTGCCCACTTAGTTTAATGAGTTATACAGAGGGCACAGAGCCAATTCAGTTGACAGGACACCACCTCTCAATAAATAAAAGAAAAAAAATATAATAAAAATATTTTCTTCACATTTATCTTTAAAATACCCTCTTAATCAATAACAATGAACATAGTGACTACCTAAGGAATTACACTGGAGTCGATTCATTTTAATGTTTGTCAGCTAACTCTGAAAGAGTATCACCAAAGCCAATTCATCAATTATACGGGTATACCTCTCTCAGGCAGCTTGATAAGAGAATGGCCAGGAAAAAAAGAGGTGCACCAATTTCACTAAGTAAGACCCATTAAATAATGAAGATACCTGCCATACTGCCCTTCTCCTCTTGGAGATTTCAGTGGAGGTATGTCACTGCCTTCCAAGATAATGCTGCCCCAATAAAATCAATATGTCCTTGTCCCCTACATCAGGCATCAATATCTAGGCACTTTAAGTTATGTGTCTCCCTTGAAATCAATAAAGGTACAAGGACACTGGATTGAGAAGAATCAGCCCCTTAAAATGGTTGAGGTTGTAGAAAACATAAGGGAAACCCTGGTGTAAAAAGAACCATTCAAAAAGAATATTTCAGTTTACCTCAGTCTGGACCAAGTCCATTACTTTTACTCATATTCGTGCTATTCCCATGCCCAAAATTTCCTTGGAGCCACAGGCTGAGCATTAGAGTTAGAAATGATCAGCATGCAGGACAAGGGGCTCCTGAACAAGATCATTAGCTCCAGCTGTCTCAGACCCAAGACTCTTAAATGTACAGCTCCCCACACCTTCCTTCTTCAGCCATGACTAACAGCAATAATTCATAGAAAAACCTCTTGGGCAATGCCTCATTTCAATTGCTTATCAGCCATGCCTACCTGATTTGTGGTGTGCCCCACGCCGTTACTTTAGCCTGCAATGGTGGGGTGCTGGGTGCAGACACCTGCTCTGCCTTTGCAGCTGCTTGGCCAAGGCCTTCTGAATCCCCCATCTCTTTTGGGATATGGATTTGCTGCTGAGTTTGGTGTGATATATTTTCCTTGGGTGACAAATTCATGTTGCCTACAAGGCTTCCTGTTGTGATACTACTGCTGTCTGCAAAACTTGTTTCCTGTGCTGGATGCTGGCAGAGACATTTTGGAAAGTGGAGAGAAATACTAGCTTCTCAACATACATGATGAAGCTTTCAGTATTGCTTTATATACTTGCTAGTTCCTATGGACTCTAACATGATTTTCAAGGCATGCCAGTATTCCAGCTTTGGGTGCTCAGTGGGACAAAACGTTAGCACGTGACATCCATGCTTCATCACTCACATTCACGCAATGTGACGTGCACAGCAGACTCCATCTCCACAGCCTGGTGTGGTCCATGGGAAAGCCCTCAGGGTGGGAGTCCCATGCTGCCTGGAGTTGAAGTCATTGCAGAGTTCCCCAAAGGCTTCTCTGTGCCCTGAATTCACCTCAACCCCTAAGCACTGCTGGGTGCTTAGGAAGATTTCTTCCCTCTGCGACAGAGCTGAGAGTCGTACATAGAAAGTATAGGGAAAGCTCCTGCTGTGTTCAGCTAAATTAGAAAATTAAAGTACAGAAGGCTAAGGAATTTCTTGATTACTTGGTTAATTCAAAGGTCTGTGAATTTGAGTGTTTTCTTATCCTGAATAAATAGCCTATTTTTAAACACTGCTTTTTCCTTTGCACATTTAAACAAGCAATATGTATACTGTTTAGACATACTGTTGTTTAAAAAATTCTCCTGTGTTACTGGGGACACAGGGCTTATTAAGGAAAGACAATTGTCTCTTTCAACTATCATTACTAATCAGGCACAAGAAGCTCCATCCCTCCATTGATTTATATTGGTCCCTTAGTTTCAGTATTATTAATTACGCAAGTTATTTTACACCAGTTTAGTGGCAGCTCTTTTTCCCTGATTCTTTGAGTTAACTCGTTCATTTGCAATTTTCCACTGGAGATCTGAAGTCAAGTCACTGACTTTGAATGCAAATAGTCACAATAGGCAGTTTCTGCAAATCAGAATAAAGTTATTAAAAGAAACTAGTGGCTTCATTTTTATCTGTTTATGCATCTCTTCCCGGGAAGGAAATCAGAAAACACTTCACTTAAGATTACATTTACGTAATAATACCCAACACTAGGTTTCTGACTTGCACATATTGCGTAGTAAAGAAAAGGGTTAATTTAGTCCTCTAATCTATTGTTATAAGCCTAATTATTTTACATGTCTTCATTTAATTAATGAATTGCTGCTTTTTACATGCATCTCCTTCCCCATTGCTTTTGTTTAAACCTCCTGGTGGGAAGGGATAGATTAATTTTGTTGTGCCTTAATGAAACTGTATGCTACATTAGATTTAACCATTTGGCATGCACTGCCAACATCACCATTATGCATAATGAATTACTTTTTGTGAGTCCCAAACTAACAGAGACCTTTGATGTTCCTCTGTAGATACTGCAACAACACAGCTGGTAGACATACTAAGTTCAATCATCACTTTGCACTTACATGGAACCTAGAGCTTGACACAAGAACATGGCTTTTGAAGATTTTTCATAAAGAAATGGAAAGTTGACTTGAAAAAAAAAAAGGCAAAATGTTTTCAAGAGATGGAAAGCTCATTAAGTTTTGCTATTATGTACCATTAACTGTGTTTGATATGTGTATGCATGTGGGTGGATGTGTGTGCTGGGTCTGCAGCCACACATGGAACCCCAGCAAGGCAGTGTGTGCTTTGCGCTGGGACCAGCCGATCTTCCTGCCCTCTGTGCAGTTTACCTGTGTGTACATGCATAATGCGGACTAACATCTGCTTCAGCTGCTGAAGATTTTAACATGTGAACTCTTTGCCCCAGCAGCCCATCTGCTGACCCTAACAGGATTTCTCTTGCCCAGCTTGCTGCCAGTGGAGTGACATAGGGAAATAATTGATTAAAACTGTAAACCAAGCTCCTTTCTTCCAGGTCCAGTATCCTGTCACCTTTGGCTTCTTCGTTGCTGTTCATCGTAGGTGCTCAGCTTGTTCATCACCAGACTCAGACACTTGGTGACTCCTTTTACCACTCGTCCAGACATTCGGCTACGCCTGAGGACATAGGGGTCCCAAGTGTGACCTGCAGCAGCAGAACCCTTTCCCAGGAGCATGACAGTTGAGTTATTCAAGGAGAGGAGAACTAAATGTGGTCCCATGCACCTACTCCTGTGCCTTGTGACAGAACCAGTTAATGTCTGGCCACCGCAGCTCAACCTCCATCACACCCACATCTGTCATCCCATCCATTTGGGACTTCTCACTGTGAGGAGAGTTACAGAAGTTGTTTGTCAGGGAGAAACAGAAGTTACTTGAACCAAGAGACTAAAGTGACATACCCCAGCATGTGTCTGTTAGTTACTAATTGGCCAACATGTGCTGAGGATTTTCTCCTTGTAGCCTTGCTGTCTTGTCTGCCTCCTCCACTACTCACCTTCGGCCTCCATGTCACCCACTCCGAGCACTCAGCTCTGCCTCTTTCACGTATGCCTCCTGTGAGCTCCGGTCACTACCCTGTCCTCGCTGGACAGAACAAAGCTAACTCCAAAGCAACCCTGAACGCTTAGGTAGAGAGCAGCAACTCTGTGGGAACAGTTTTGCTGGCTACATTATAATTTAAGTCATGAAGAGCTTAATGTGTCTGTGAGAGTTCACATGTCTGAGTAAGATAAGCAGCATTTGGACCAGTGTTTCTAAAGTGGATTGGATTTAAGAATGATAATGATGCACTTATAATACAAAGATGTTTCCTCTCATCGAGAGGAGATGCTATCAGATTCACCTCAGTGATTGTTGTCCCAACCTATCTTTTTTTTTTTTTTACCTTAAAATCCTGCTAGAAGTTCTACATCCACAGAAAACTATCTCTATTGTGACAGGGTTTACTTAGTTAGTTGGATTTAACTTTGAAGTTGACCCTGCTCTGGGCAAGGCCATGGTGTTTTCCAGAGGATCCTTGCAGTTGAGCAGCCCCTGTGACTTCCAGGGACAATATCCAGTAGATGTTCTCCAAACTGCTGACCCGAAGCTATAGAGGTAGTTTCCATGTACCTATAAGGGCAGCTTCTACTTCATAAAACAGCTGGAGGAAGGAGTTGCTTCATTATCTTCTCTGTCTTAGCAGAGTGATTTGTTCTTTCCCCGAGGCCCAGTTATAATTTCCACTTCTACATTAGAGGATTCATTTCCTTTTGAGAAATGAGCCTTACCTACCATAGCCTAGGTTCCTGTTGGCCAAAGGTTAAGAAGAGGAGATTACCATAATGAGCACTTACAGGGAAGGCAAGATCTGTAATAAGAACACCCTGCATTCTTATCCTCCTTCTGTCACTCTTTACTTATTTCATGTAGCCAGTGCATAAAACACATAAACAACCTTCAGAGAAGGATTTGGCATTAGCTTTCTCCCTCCCTTCCCAGCTCCTATCTGTGTCACCCATTCTACCCATAGACCTTCATGACTGTTGTCTCCTCTTATGCTGCCAGGGTGCTGAGCTTCCCTGGGGCCACCTGCTTGCCCCATGACCTGATATAGACGGGACAGGTGCCTCTTCCCACTGCTGGATGCCTAAAACAAAGAAGGTGTCTCACTTTTCTGTGTCAATAAAGTCTTTCTCAAACATACAACCTCATATATTTAAAGGTCTCTCTAAATATATAAACACACATACATACATACATTCATATAAGCATATGAGTATGTTTATATGTATATACATATATGTGAATGTGGCCATACACAGCATTTCCAAAGCTTTTTCCTTGTAACCAATAATAGTGCCTTCTATTTGGGTGATGTTTTTCTCATTTCTGAGCTGATGTGTACTGGTTCAGTCTTGCAGATGCCATCCATTGCTTCTGAACATGTGTGTGGAAGACAGTTTTTTTAATCTTCTCCTGTAATCAGCTCCCAGGAGCCCAGACTGTGAATTTGTGAGAGGTACAAGTATTGTACACCGAACCAGCACAGACAGAGGACTCTGAAATTATGCCCGTATCTTGTCTGCGCCAATATACCTGTTATAAACACCAATGTGTGTAATAAGATGAACAAGGTCCTTAGACAATATCTGGCACTAGACAAAACAAAGGATAGGGGAAGCCAGTTCTGTTGAACCCTTTACTGATTAGTATTTAGAACTCATCAGTGAAAACTAGGAGCTGTTAATCCTGCACACATTCTCTGCAATTTTTAATTACAGGCACCGAAATTAATAGGTACAATGCAAGAGTGCAAGCAGGGACACTGGCTACAAAATTAAATTTGCAGAGGTATACTTTCCTTTGTTCAAGTGTCCTTGAAAAATACAAACAATAATGCTTGGCAACACCAAGGCAAATCAAACATTTTCCTCAGCTGGCAAGGTTCTCTTCTAGGAAATCCTTCTTTGTTTGCCAATAGACAATATTAATGACAAGGACTAGACCTGGAGGGAACTAAAGTACAAAAACTGCATTAAAGTTACATTAAGGGGTACATTGTAAAGTCTGATTTACTTTAGATCCATGAAAGCAAGGAAATTTATTGTCAAAGCTGAGTCTCTCAGCTAACACTCTCTATTTAACTCACACCAGACTGGTCCATCGCTGAGGATTTGGGGATATGTAATTTCAGGCCTTTCCATCAGTGCCTTATGGTGCTGGGGCCCTAACAAGCAGCTGTCTTCTGCCCCCACAAATCCAAAGGGAAGTCTGCCAGCCTTCCTGTGGCTCCACGTGTGGTGTCTGGTGCAAGTGACTCAAGAAGCTAACTCATGTATTTGCAGAAAATTTGCACTACAGTTACCTCAGTTTTTTCTTTTCTTTTTTTTTTTTTTAATGTTCAAATTTAGGAAGCAGTTGGTGCCAGCTCAAGAACAACTAAAAGACACGAACCTCTGTGAGCCCCATGACAGCAGGAGGGCTCAGCAGAGCACCCTGCTGAACATGCCTCGGTCTGAGAAGCTGCAGGAGAAACTGGTGAGCTTCCAGTGACTGCAGACTGGTCACGGAGATGCACCAGGACAAGGAGATTTGGGTGAAAGACATTGGTGTAACATCCCTACTGAATGAAGTTCTCAGTCTAACTACAAAGATGAAGAGGTTTTGCTCCAAGTTAAAGACTATTCTCTGAGTAAAAAAGCAATAGCTTAATTTCCAAGGCCCATGAAGTTCTGCTCCATCTGATGGGAGTAGTGGACCTTCAGACCTTCAGACCTTCAGAAACACTGTAGATGCCACACGGGGGAGCACCTACATGGTTATGCAGCACACAGAGCAGTCTTTAGAAACCCACAGAACATATGGTGCATCCTAGAGGTAAAACGTCTGTGAGGGAGCTGCGTGTAATGTTGGGTGTCAAGATACCTTGGTTACATTCTCAGTCTAGGGATTAGAGCTGGGGTTGCAGATTGCGTAATTGGGAATTTCAATTTGGCATGCAGAGGGAATTGACTTGATATGTCACTTTAGAGACTTAAGTTCTCTTCCCTGGCAGAAGGATGTAAAATGCAGTTCTATAATGACAGTGATGCCTTGTGGAAATATTAGCAACAGTCTTTGGAAGAGATGCTATTAGAAATTCTGGCTTTCAACCCAGTACAACTTTGCTTTGGTTACACAGTGTCTTAAACACAGAAGTTTTATTCTTGCATTTTGCCTTGTCTGCAACAGGTGCAGGAGGAGGTGTGACGTTTGGCTATCCATGAAGTTAAGGACTTGCACTGTAGGAGATGAAAGACAAAACAGAACGCACTGTCTTGAGGTGAGATTGTCATTTTACGCGTTTTAGACTCGCAGCATTCACATCAGTCAGACCAACATTTTGCATGGTGCAGTGCCTGTGTTGAAGCAGTAAAGCCCACACTCAGGCCCATGAGGAGGTTTTAGAGGGGCTGACTGACTGCCTCACTGGTTTCCACAAAACAAGGCTGAGAAGGTTCTCTGTGCGGTCCCATATTTCTAGTCAGATGCAGAGAGGTGAAGTGACAACTGCTGGAAATAGGTGCAGTCCCAATGAGAAGGCTGGTGGGAAGCAAACCTAGGGAAAGGGCTCTTGCAGACATCACATAGAGACTTCTTGCAGCAGCACTACTTAATTGTCAGCATCTAGATGCACAGATGGGCAAAATCTTGTGCGCAAGCAGTATAGGGCCCCTGAGCCAACTTCCCAAACCACACCACCTCTCAGCTTCATCATGCGCCCCAATGTCAGTGTGCAGGGCAAGCTGAAGAGAGGAGCTTGCCTTGCTAAAGCAGGCTTGTTCGAGTCTCTGTGCAGCCCTCACAGTATGGCTGACCCCAGACTGTTTCACTCTCAGACCCAGATCTGCCATTTCCCTTCTGCCGTATCTCAGTCACCACAAACTTATTATCGCACAGAACCATGGGTCACCATCATGTCTGGCTTTGACCAAAAGTCAGTAATGAGTGGAAAAAACAGAGGTTTTTGCCAGGCTGGTAGTGTACAAACTATTATTGAATTAAAGTTTCAATGCATAAAGAGAGATGATAGTGAAATGCAGATGGTGAATCATTGGTGTTAAGGGGACATATGCCCCTTGTTCTAAGGTGCTTTAAGGACTGTTATCAGGAGAAGTATCAACTGTCTCCCAAATAGTTAGATTAAGAGAGACCTCTGAGCTTTGATCTTGGGGGTATACAAACTGGGGGGTAGCTTTATTTTATTTCTCTAGCAACACCTTTTTTAAACTCATGCTGACTGTTTTGGAAATTACAAATAAAATCTTTTATTTTAATTTTATATGAGTTGACTTGAGCTATCATGACTTTTTACGTGGCTGATCAAAATAAAGTTATTCCTCCTGCCAACAAATGTGATAAATCTAAAAGCAAGCGATTAGGACACCTTAAATGTGCTCTGGTGTTCTAAATGCACGTAGTAAGTGAAGGTGGTAGTCCCTCTTGCCTTCCCGGCCTTTGACATGTGTTACCACTGCCTCTTCTGTATCAGATTTCACAATCCAATTGTTGATAAATGAGTCAGATCAGCCTGCTGACTGAGTGGAAAGCCAGTTACCAAAGTTTTCCTCCAAATGTGCTATCCTGGGTAAATAGTGGTCAATCTTACACAGGTGCAGCACAGTTACACTAGGGGCAGAAGGGCTTTTGGGGCAGGTAAAACCAAGGACCACAAAAGTATCCTGTCCACGTCCAAAACCAGAAACTTCAGAGCTGTCCAACTCCCAGAATTTTGCTCAGACAACCAAGTTCCAACCTAATTTTTAAGTTTCCCAGCTTAATGGCAGGCACGGCTTTTTAAAAGTCATCCATGCTCATACTTCAAAGATATTGAAGATTTTTCTTGTGGTGGAATATTCCTCTTAACTAACATAAAATTTAGCAGAGGGCCAAAATAAGTCGCTTTCAAAAACATTAAAATGTTGATGTTTATTTATCCATCGGAGCATAGCCAGAGTCATTCCTTTGTATTCACATAGGTCAACTGTGTACATAGAGTAGATAATTCTTAAGAAAATACAATGCACTCAACAGACTGCAATGCTTCTTTTTTACCAGCATTGGTGCATGAATGCAAAAGATGCTATGAAGGCGTTCCAAAAATGAAAAAAGAAAGTCCTGGAAATGAACTATTACTACTCCTGTAATGGGGTTACCACTAACAGATCCAGGCTTTCTCCATTAGCTTTGGTTTCATCCACAGGAACCAGTAATGCCTTGTCAGTAAAGTCCATCAGTGGCTGCTTTCATGCAAGCTAATTTTATTTCCATTTCACAATTCTGTACACATTGATTGTTCTAAAAGACCTGGAACATCTTCTTTTTTCAGGGCCTACACTGAAATTTTGATCCATTGTAGCTGCCCAGTGGGAGATGACATGGTCTGGAGAGACTCCTCCCAGCTCCAAACTAGGAGCAGGAGTTGGGAGTGTTCGTCACATCCCAAAATACTGCGATCCCCAAGCTTTGGGTTCCAACACTTTGTAGAAACATCGGAGTTCACCACTGCAGGCTTTTCCACCTATTCGACTTCAGGTCTAATTTGACTCCCACCAAAGTCAGTGTGATTTAGAAGTTAATTTCAGTGGGATCCTTCCTGAATCTTGCCTGGTCAATTCTGGGAAGAGATGCAGAAATGCTGAAGCAGTGTCTTACATGACAGACATGAAGATGTGAAGGAAGAGAAGAGCCCAGGCTGTAGACATTCCTATGTGCTCCATTTAGCTCTCCAGCATTTGCTTGTTCTGATGTGACCCTGCACACCTGACCAAGCAGTACTACAACCAACACCCTCTGCATATACATAATTTTGATGCACAACCTAGCGTGTGCCTATTGCCAACAGCCTCTTACAGTGGGAAAGACTGGAAAGGAAATTAAACCTTGCGCCAATTGTCTGCCACACAAATTGGCATATCATACAGATCTTAATCAAAACATGTCCCTTTGTCTACTGCATTATTGCAAATAGTGTTCAGGGAACTGTAACGGTCCCTGTAGGTTCTCACAACTTCCCAGGCATCACAGAAATCACAGCAGGAAAAACAGTGGGCGAGACAAGATTTTGCTCCGATTTCTTCTGTATTTTTTCTGTATTTCTTGGAGCCACCTCATTGCTGTTCTTTGTCAATGTTGAGATATCAATCTCTTTTTCTGGCCCACCTGGGATCAGCCAGTATGTATACATATATATATGTATATGTATATGTGTATGTGTATGTATATGTATAGGTATATGTATATTATTCATTTGTATTTATATTATTTATAGGCATGCTGGTAAGTAAAAGAACAAAAAAACCCCAACACTCCATCTCCCCCTGCATTTTATACATAGAGGAAAAAATACTATTTAAAACAAATGAAAAATCAGCATTTTGTCAGAACTGAAATGTTTGCTAATAAACTGTACATTTTTTCTTGTATCTCAAAAGACCCATACCATTATTTTTCAAATTACCAGGTTTATTCTGCAACAAATATGTCTATTTTCTATATTTAGTCTAAATGCATCACTGCAAGAAAGAAATTTATATAATTTCACTGCTAAATTAACAGATGTCAGAGTAGAAAAATTTGAGGTCATATTTCTTCAGGCATGGAGATAGCTTTTAGGCAGACATTTCAAAGTTTTCTCAGCAAGAAATGGAATTTTCTACCATGTGCTTGTTATTTTTATTTCAGAGTCAATGGAACATATGTTTCCTGACAACTCAGATATTTTGGAGTGTCCCATCCAAGAATAAAATTTAGCAACTTTTTATAGTCACAGGTTTCTGTAGAGGATTATAGTCATCGAACTTCTATTTACTCTGTGCAGCATGTGAAGGGATTTGTATAAAGTTTGTACGAGTTGAAACAGTTTTAAAACATATGGAATACGTTCATATTAGGAACTATTTATGAACTACAAAGCCAATGATTAAAACATATGTATGAGATTAAGAATGGAAATGGGTATAATTCACAAGTTCTTCTGATGTGGAGAAGGACAGCAATCATTTCAATGAGATACCTCTTGGGTGGATCAAAAAATTCCCATTAGCTTTAACTGGCACTGACCCAACTGACTTCAAATTTATCTTGTTTTCCTGTAACTCTGTGGTTTAACTAATTCTGCTTCTATTCCATTGTAAGGTAATTTAAAAAAAACCCACTCAAATTCTTTCTCTACCATAGCTTTGCAATGCCATTGATGCAAAAGGAAATGAAAGGTTGAAAGGAAAATGGGACCCAGCAACTTAATATTTAAATGGTTTTTAAAATTTCATTAGACGTTTTGAAGTTTTTACTGTACTTATTCAGGAAGTTTTTAGGTGGTCTCTTGACTGAAGCACAGTACATACTAGAATGGCCTTTGATAACAACTCTGTTGACTCAACCTTTCAAAAAAATATTTTCTATCTATCTGGTATGACATGAAAAATGTTGTTCTACATAAGAAATATTAGTCTTCATCCACATTTCTTTGATGAAAGTCAGACTTTTGGAGCAGTAGCCTCATTCCTTTCTGTGCATTTTTAATACTTTTTTTTTTTTTACCAGCCAGGACGAAAATAACTGTCATTGTCAGAAACTGTTTTTATTTTGCTTTCCAAAGTGCAGCATAATAGTTATGCACTTTCCATCTCTTACAATCCAGTGGCAGCCTGTCCCAATTACCAGTAGATTTGTTGCTGGCTCTGCTGTGCTGGGTGCAGGACCGAGCTTTGGGTGGGCAGTACTTCACATACAGTTCATTGCTGTTGCAATTCGTCTCTGCCCTCGCTGAGTGTCTCCTCAGGAGGAGACTGTGTGGTTGCGATGTGGGACAGCTGTTACATGCCACGGGGCTGCAGACATGGGGCAGTATCATCCATGATCCCAAAACTCGACATTGTCATCCAAGCATTTGCTTTCCTATAGCCACAGGCAGGACTGCAACTGCAGCCGAGCCACAAAGGTGAAGGTCCTTCCTGCAGAACAGCTGTGCCAAAACCACACAGTCGCTGGCAGTGATGTTGCTGGAGGAGGCTGTGCCCTCTTTGGGCAGCCTGCATGGCTGGATGATGCTCAGAGGAATCAGTAGTCAAGTCACATGGGGAAAGAAAATTTAGGAGTGTAAGGACTGGCAGAGAGGTGTTTTCAGATTGAACAGTGAAAGAAGATGCAAAGAAAATGGACAGAGGAACAAGACCTGAATTCAGCTGCAGCCTCAGCTAGCCAGTCTGTTGGAACGAGGCTTTTCCTGTGCCGTTGCAATACTATCTGGGCTGAACACGCTGTTTTCACATTTTCAACCAATGCATTAACAGCGGTGACATGACAAAAGAAAACTTGCAGCTTCACGCTGAGTGGGACAGTAAAAGCAGCAGCAAGTTCAGTAAAAATGGGGGCTTAATTCCTGAGTTTTGCAGGGGGCACTGGTGACACAGAGAGACGTAATGCTCCATCACCCCATGGCCAGCTTTCTGGGAGGACCTGAGGCACAGTTAGGCTACGACCTTGCAAGCATCTGCAAAGCTGTTAACTTCTGCATTGAAAGAGAAGGTGGCATCCTCAGAAGCAGGTAGAAGGTTATGGGGTGCAGCATGGGAGAAGGAGAAATCTGTGAAGAAAGAGGGGGAGAGTAAAGAGAAGACAGCAAAAGAGAGATTTGGCAGCAGGAAAAAAGGAACCTGTTCCTTAAAAACATGGGGTAGTGGCTGAAAGAGACAGAGATCATGTCGTTTTCCAAGAAATCGTATAATTTTACACAGAAACTGCTATGTAAAACTCTATGGAGACCAAGCAGGCATCTGGTGAGTGGCTCAGCTTGTCAGACTCAGCCCCAAGGGAGAGCATAGGATCAGCCACAGTTGGTTACTTGGGTGTATGTCCACACTATGGTAAAAAAGGTCTTTTTACCAGCAGATTCCTCTTCAGGTCAAATAATCACATTTGAAATGAGCATTCGCAGCAAATGCAGAGGCAGTTTAACACAGTGTGTACACATACGTAGGCACATCGCAAGAAGAGCCAGAGGCCACGAATGCATTGCAAAGAGCAAGTTTTATTTTAGTTACCTCTCTACTGGGGGATCTCCGAAGTCACACCTGAGCTCCCAGGCAGAGGTGACACAAGCGGGGACACAGGCGCTGGTAAGTTCAGCCCTGCTGGAAGATCACCGGGCCTGCTGAGCTCACCTGGATTTCAAGGCTTCAGGCAGGCACAGCCTCCTGCTCTTTCTCACAACAAAGCAGGAATCTCAGACATAGTGATAAGATGCCTAGAGTTTCTCATAGGCCTATGTTATCTAACACAGAGGTTCTACTCATCAAGCACACAAGGCCAGTAAAACAATTAGTGTAATGTATGTGCTTTTTCTACAGACAGGTGCAAGTCACTTTGAGCGTATTTACATTTAACCAACCTCCTTGCCAAATCTTCCGCTACATTCCCATACACACAGTGTTGGTTAACTAGGACATCTTTCCCTCACCTTATAGACTCTCCTGATTGACGCACAGGAATGGGAAAGAAATACATGTGGTGGGTTTCTGGGGGATGTTCTCTCATCCTTCCTTTTCCTCCATCATATAAGTGATGTGTTTTGGTATTTACAGCTACAAATTCTTAAGACAGATGCTATGGGAAATCCGCATGACCAGAGGACACATTCATTTTTCCACTCTTCAAAGTTAGGGAAGCAAACAAACTAACAAACAAACAAGCCCAAAAGACAAAATCACAACAACAAAAAGACAAATCTAGAAAGAGTTTCACTGTGAAGAAACAGACACAATGAAGCAAATTATTTTTACAGTATCTTCCTTGACTGTTAAATTATTAACAAAAACAGAATTTGGAAAGTAACACCTTTTTAAAAAAGTAAGGATTTGGTGTGTTAAAATAATGGAAACTATAATTTTCAGAGCCGTGTACAATACAGTATGTACAGAAAAGTAATTGTTCTCTCCATTAATTTTTAAATCATTTCCTTCCTTAGTCAAGGCGCTATTTTTCAGGCCTTACCCTTTGTATGGAAGATGTAATGTTGCCTGCTGTGCAAAAGAGAGAGGTGAGAAAAGAGATAAATAAAGTCAGTAGGGGCCAAGTCATGCTCCCACAAAATTAATGGAAGATTGTTCTATTGTTTTCAATGGAAGAAAAACATTGAAACACAAAACCTAGTAATTTTACCTTCTGTAGATGTTGAGAAAAAGAAGTATGACACACAGTTTGCAGATGGAAGGCTGCTTGCTCGTATATCCATATTCATGTAACAAATTTTCTTTATTTTAAAAAGAGTATTTCAAAACAGCAGAAAGTAATCTTGTGATCCTTTCCCCTTGTGTCTGTAATGGTATAGCCTGGTCAAAGAGAATTGACAGAGCAAGTTCTGGGCAAAATCTAATGTTCCTGAATTCAAACTCTCTGGAGTGATATGAATAAGGGTCTGGGGGCAGGGGAAGTGTGTTTTACGACTGAGAAAGATTCTGTATATAAACATTTTGTTTATTTGCACTGAAAAAGCTTAATTGCTAATGCTAACCCTGTGAGGATCTAGTTCTCAACAAAAACAAACAAAGTAAGTTACTCCTCCGTTTTTAATCAAAATTGCTAATGGTTGAAAAGCACGCACCTGAATATATTTGCAAAGTGGGAGGCAGCAGGGATCTTTTGTTGGACTCTGGTGACCTTTGTAGCAAGTATCAGACTAAAACCATGAGGTCCCAATCTCCAGGTAACTCCTCTGCCACATGGATCTTTAAATATACAAGCGGTCCCAGTGACTTAGAGGGCATCACTCTTATGCCTGAAACCCAGCTAGGTGTGACTGTGTCACAGCTTTTCCCAGCAGAGCTGCTGCTGGGGCACAGTTGTGGTGAGGACCACCCAGCACAGCGCCCTGCTCTGCCTGCCCAGAGCCTCACTGGCTGGGCTGTGGGTCTCTGCAAAAGCACCATCTACACACACCTCATGCTGGGGTTTTAACCCAAGCTAGTTAGAGACTACTGAGTGAACCAGCTTTGATGCGTAGTTAACACTTGGCGACAAAAGAAGTTGACCCAGTTACATTTAAAAACCATCAGCGCTACAGCTGACATTGCAGCAGCTGGTAGTGAAAATCTCTATGATCAGAAAGAATCAGGAAAAGTCAAAATAGATAAGATTGTAATTACACTATATCAAACAAACACAACATGATCAAATTTTACAGCTTGGGTCCAGGCTAAAGTGGTGACCCCCATTTGCTAATATTTCTGTAAACTGGAGTGATTATTTTTTCTCTTCAATTAGCATTCCTTACATAAGCAGACTCAAAGGATGCTCGAATAATATATGCAAGTCAGGCAAACCTGAGATAGGTAAGGTCATAAAATACACCAGCAAGCAACAGCGGTAGCAGAAAAATACTGATCAGCACCACTGGCCTTCAAGTGGCTCTTTGGATTTACATTAGAGAGAGGTGCAAAATTTAAATTTGTTAACCACAAATGTCTTTGATCAGTGAGTGAGCATCCTACACAAGAGGAAAATTTAGAGCTGTGTCCCACATACAGCTCCTTAGCAGCCATCCCTTGGAGAAAGAGAATCTCCTTCATTCTTGAAGAAACAACTGATGGTCAACATAAGTTTTGAAAAGCTTTTCCAATATAGATCATAATTTGATTCTGCTTTATTACTCCTAAAAGCATTTGGAAAGGCTAACATTGCTCTTCTATGTGTGTCAGGCAACAAGTCCTACAATTCTGGTAGAAATCTCTGGCAAGTATAGAGGGAGAGCTGAATATCTTGTAGGATCCATGAATATTCTATGGATAGCCAAGTAATCAGCCTCGAAATGAAGGTGCTTGTCAGATCAGAACAGTCAGAGCTGATTAAATCATGCTTGGTTTATTGGCATTGTCTCAGCATCCCACAGATTAAAGCAGAAACTAGTTTAACAGGACATGTGAACAAGATTTGACGTATTTATTTTTAAATTGATAAAATTGGATATTTGCAAACAAGGTGTGATTAACCAGCCCTGACTGTGCTTGACAAACATAATAGTATTTTAGGATTTTTAACAAGGTTCTCAGGGCTTTCAACGTATTTTTGCTGGTCACTTATCTGAGGTGAAGTTCCACTGAAGGCGATGGCAATGTCCTTCCTGGGCAGGAGCTTGCCCCTAATCTGCAAACAGTCAGGACAAAAGGTATTATAACAATAAAGTCAGTGATGGATGTGAGTGAGTACATCTAAGCTTCAGAATCATAGACCTCATGAACACAACAGTAAGCATAAGCATCAACAAACTTTGTTTGGGAGCAGAGTATATTTGACAAGATCACCTCAGTGCCAGGCAGGAGCTCCCTGGGGTGGCAGTGTCTTCTTCACAGCCCCAATTTGTCCCTCTGAGAGCTGCCCGATCTCTGCATGCGTGTTTGCTTCTCTCCTGGTATGTCTGGGCCGAACACATCTCATGAAGGAAGATAGGAAGTTATTGGACAGCAAAGAAACAAAGTTTTAAAGAAGATCCAGCAATGTATCAATCTGGAAATAAACCCCCAGATTTTGTAACAAGCATCATCCCCTCCATTTGAGTTATGAGTCATGGTTCCATGTCCCGAGTACCCAGCTATTTAAGCCTGCTCCACCAATTACTTGTATCTGAACCATTTCTAGACAGTTTAATGGGCTACATGTATGAGACAGACCTTCTTATCTCCAGATTACAGGCTGAATTCCACCCAGGTCAACAAGCTGATGGGATGTGAAAAGGTAGCAAATGGCATGTGAAACAGAAGATGCCAACAATTTAACAGCAGTGCTTTGGTCAGTCTAGAGATGGAATATGAACACTTTCAAAGGGAGAAGTAGTATCTTTTCTTAAGCAAGCTGATGGAGTTGGATAAAGTGAGTAGGGTGTAGGGCTTGTCATTCCTTCACCTGGTCTGACCAAGCATTAACAAAATCCAAGCCAAAACAGGTCAAAGAGGCAGTGATCCAGTGTGAAAGAGACAGTGCTCTAAGGTTCATTAAATCATCCTCATTTCCCATTCTCTCCTAAACCTCCTCTGCTCTAACTATGCCAAAAATATATTTCTCTCTTTGCTCTTAAGAACGGCCATTTCTCTCTGCCCTGGCTAATAACTATCTTCTCCTCTCCGTACCTTCTCCTATTTTACCCATTGCTCCACCTCTACTGCTGCCCAGAAGACTCACATACAAGTTCTTCTTGGATGAAAAAAAAAGGGTAAGATAAGACAGCACGGACCATCCTGTAGCTTATTTTCACAAAGTGTCTAGAGGCTTCATCTCTGAGGCCTTTTCCTTCCAGCCAGGTGAGGTGGAAAATGGTCAATGGGTTGGGAAGTTACTGAGAAGGAGGAGAGAAACATACACACTCAGAGCAGGCCCCCCGGATCACAGAAGACTTAATTCCTTAGGAAACTTTGCTATAAATAAGCAATGCTTCGTGGTTTGTTGTTTTGTTTTGTTTTTTCTTATCAAGTACTTCATATTCATCTTGTCTAGCATTCATGGTAATTATTGTAGCACAGCTGAAGCTGCTGCATCTACTACCTGCCTGAAGAACTGGAGTCTGCCTCTTCCTTTTTTACACTGCTCTCATATATGTAATAGCTAATAACAAGAAGCACTACATGAACCTCTGACTAAGCATGTCAAAGTCTTTATGACTGTATCTTGGACTTTTCTTAAACGATGTTTACTGAGGTTACACTGAACTGATCTGACTGGCGCAAACCTCTGCACAGGCACTGTGTCTCATATTACGTGCTCCTGTTTAGGCTAAATATAAGATGAAATTAGGATATACTCTCACAAACCTGCAATGGTTCAGTTTTAAATACTGCCCTCCAGCTGTTTGTTACTTCTCTACAGTGTAAGGAGTACATCCCTAAGCTGAAATAGGTGCTGAAGTGAAACAGGCACCTCCATAGATAGGGATAATCCACCAGCTGAACCACCCTGTTTTAAAGACAGTATTACTGATATTGTTATAAGATTGTAGGTGCACAAGACTTGATGCATGCATTGGCAAAATCTGAACTACTAATGTTTAGAAGATTTCTACGTATGTCAGGCCCAGTTAATGGTATTTAAATGTATTCTTGCTGGGTGGTGAGGGACAGCTTTGTGAATTGAACAGTCCTTTAATATTGTTTTTCTCAGAGGCTGTATGCACAATGACATTATTTTGTACTGTCTTTCACAAAAATTACATCATGTTTCATTTGTTGCATCTTCTTAACGTTGTGGGTACTGGGAGATCCCTGTGTTGTGCTTTATTGCCACTCGAGACCTTGAGAGTTCATGCTTTTGCCCTGGCTCCTAAGGGGCTGTCAGTCACCCCACTGCCCAGCTGGGACCTCTGCAAAGCCTGCCCCATTGTTGCTCCATGCCACAGAGCTACATAACCTCCCAGAGATGAGCAGCCCCTTCTCTTCCATCTCATTGTTTCAGGAAAACCACACATGAATGGCTCAGTGAACCTGCAGAAGGAGCTCTCACAAGCCCAGTCTGTAAAAGAGAAGTAAGGAGTCACATCTGAAGTCCAGCTGTCCACTACACACGCTGTTTGGTGGGGTTTGCAAGGAAGCTAGCTGTTGTCCCAAGGAAAAGGATACTGGAGCATTCTCTTTGTCCTTGGTCTCTCCTGTAGTTGGAGATTTGAGGTATGTCTGTAAAGTTTTTGTTCAGCTAGGGAGGCTGACTGACAGTGTTCCATGGGATAAAATTCCATCTATTATGGCATTGAAGGATATGGACCTGTAGGGGGTCTCAGATATATTTGGAGAACATGACTCTCACCATATTCTGAACATTGTTGGAAGAGTTGAAGCCCCAAATTCAAATGTTACTTGACAGTAAACAGCTCTCTATCTGCCCTTTCCTGACAGAAACCAAATATATGGCAGGTCTGGCTGGATGCAGATATAGTGAGATGGTTCTCATGGAAACCAGGTGAAAAAAGTAACATAGAAAATAGCTGAAGGGAATACTGGAGGAAACTGAATATTAGTGACAGGTAGATCCTAATTACAAATGAAAATTTAATTGAGATAAACAGCTGTTTTTTCCACCACAGTTACTAGGAAAGAGTCAGGAAAATATGAAGATCAAGCAGGATGCACAACATCTTTTCCAACAGAGGTAAAGTGAGGCAACATTAGTGTACTGGGTACAGGCAGCAAAACCAAAAGACATTAAACAGTCAGGCAAGCTGGGAAGACCAGAAGAGGGGAGGCAATCTGGCATGTCAAAGAGGTCTAGGTACAGAGAGTCAATCATGGAGAATATGGGGGACCAAAGACAAAGAGACAGAGTAGCTGGAGAGAATAGGACACAAACCCAACACCTTGCAGACATGAAGGGAGCTGGGCAGTGCAGAGAGGTTTGACACAACAATAACAAACTGGCTTAGGCCACTGAAGTCACTGAAGCCTCAGACAACATCTGAAACCCGCATTGAACAGTGCTTCCATTAAAGATTAGTTAGCTTGAGGAGCCCATAACCTATTCTCTTTAAGATTTGTGTGCCCTCAGCACTTATTGGAAGAGGGAAATGCACAGTAAGGAGTGAGCACTGAGTGAAGTAGGTCTCAGAATGAATTCCAGAGCCTCTTTCAATGAGAGGTCATGGAGAAGGTGCAAGCCAAACATGCCAGCCTGGAGATGCAGGCATCAGGGTGGAGGAGCTGGAAAGAGAGAGGCATAGAGCAGGTCAGATAATTCTTAGAATCATAGAATGTCCTGACTTGGGAAGGACCCACAAGGATCATTGAGTCCAACTCCTGTCACTGCATGCGACAACCCCACAGTTCACACAATGTGTTTGAGGGCAATGTCCAGTCTCTTCTTGAACATTGTCAGGCTTGGAGCCACTACTGCCCTGGGGAGCCTGTTCCAGTGCTCCGCCACCCTCTGCGTAAAGAATCTTTTCCTGATGTCCAACCTAAACCTCCCCTGGCACATCTTCCTGACATTTCCTCTGGTACTGTCATTGGTCACTAAAGAGAAGAGTTTGGCGCCTGCCCCTCCTCCTCCCCTTGTGAGGAAGCTGTAGCTGTGATGAGGTCTCCCCTTAGTCTCCTCTTCTCCAGGCTGAACAAACCAAGTGACTTCAGCTCCCCTCATATGGCTTCCCCTCTAAGCCCTTCACCAGCTTTGCAGCCCTCTTCTGGACACTTTCTGGTGGCTTAATATCTTTTTTATTCTGTGGCACAATGAATTGCACACAGTGCTCCAGGTGAGGCTGCACCAGTGCAGAGCAGAGCGGGACAGTCACCTCCCTGCCCGGCTGGCCATGCTGTGCTGGATGCACCCAGGACACGGTTGCCCTCTTGGCTGCCAGGGCACACTGTTGCCTCATGTTCAACTTGCTGTCAACCAGAACCCCCAGATGCCTCTGTGCAGAGCTACTTTCCAGCATCTCGTCCCCCAGTCTGTATGTACAGCCAGGGTTGCCGTGTCCCAGGTGCAAAATCTGGCACTTGCTCTTGTTGAACTTCATATGGTTGGTGGTTGCCCAGTTCTCCAATTTGTCCAGATCTCTCTGCTGGGCCTCTCTGCCCTCAAGAGTGTTGACAGCTCCTCCCAATTTCATGTCATCAGCAAACTTACTAAGCAATCCCTCAAGTCCTGGGTCTAAATCATTTATGAAGACATTGAAGAACACTGGCCCTAAGATGGATCTCTGTGGAACCTCACTGGTGAATGGTCGCCAGCCAAACATAACCCCATTTACTAGAACACTTTGAGCCCGGCCCCTCAGCCAATTGCTCACCCTCTGCACTGTGTGTTTACCCAGCTGTGTGCTGGACATCTTGTCCAGGAGGATACTGTGAGAGACAGTATCAAAGGCTTTACTGAAATCCAAAAAGACCACATTGACAGGCTTCCCTTGGGCAACTAGATGGGCAACCTTGTCGTTGAACGAAATTAAGTTTGTTAAGCAAAACTTTCTTCTCACAAGCCCCTGCTGACTGGGACCAACGACTGTGTTGTCTTTCAGGTGTTTTTCAATAACTCTCAGAATAAAGTTCTCCATGATTTTGGCAGTCACAGAAGTGAGGCTGACAGGCCTGTAGTTGCCAGGGTCATCCCTGTTACCCTTCTTGTAGATTGGGACAACATTTGCCAGCTTCCAGTCTTCCAGGACCTCTCCAGATTCCCAAGAGTGTTGAAAAATCACAGAGAGAGGTCTCACTATGACATCAGCCAGCTCTTTAAGCACCCTTGGGTGCATCCTATCAGACCCCATTGACTTGTAGGAATCTAGCGGAAGTAGCAGATCCTGTACAACTTCCAGATTGATTGGGAGTTCATCATTCTTGCAGCCATGGTTTTTCAGTCTGGGGTTATGGGTCCCCCAAGTCCACCATTGGTATTGAAGACTGAGGTGAAGAAAGCATTAAACATCTCAGCTTTGTCTATGTCCCTCTTAATAAGGTGGCCACGCTTATCAAGTAATGGACCAAAGTTACTTCTAGTTTGCCTCGTGCCATTAATATATTTTAAAAGTCTTTTTTATTGTCCTTCACAGTATTGGCCAGCTTCAATTCTAGTTGAGCTTTGGCAGCATGAATTTTCTCCCTACAATGGTGAGCAGCATCTCTGTAGTCCTCCCATGTTGCCTGACCTTGCTTCCACTGACCATGTAATTTCTTTTTTTTGTTGTATTTCAAGAAGAAGATCCCTGCTCAACCAAGCTGGCTTTTTGCCTTGCCTGCTAGATTTTCAGCATTTTGGAATGGCCTGGTCCTGTGATCTTAGTAGGTGGTACTTTAAAAATGACCAACACTGATGGACCCCAACACCTTCAAAAGCTTCTTCCCAGAGAATCTTACTAAGTACTTCTCTGAGCCATCTGAAGTCTGGTCTCCTTACATTTAGTGTTAAGGTCTTGCTAGGAAGTTTTCCTCCCATTAGCAGAGATTTTAAACCCGACTTCTTTGTGGTCGTTGTGGCCAAGGGAACCCTTGGTTACCACATCTCCCATGAGACACTCTCTGTTAATGAGAATCAAATCTAGGAAGGCACCTTTCCTGGTCAGTTCCCTTAGTACCTGCACCGAGAAGTTATCATCCAGATGCTTCAGGAATCTTGTGGACCTGTAGGTGCCAGCTGTGTGATATTGACATCTGGCAAGTTAAAGTCCCCCATAAGGACAGGGGCAGATGATCTGGAGGTTTCACTTAGTTCCTTAAAGAATAACTCACCAGTTAAAGAATAACTCACCTGGCTGGGTGGCCTGTAGAAGACACCCACAATGACATCTGCTTTATTTGCCTGACCCTTAATCCTTACCCAGAGGCTCTCAGCTTTGCCATCGCCAACTGCCAGCTCCATGCACTCCAGCCCCTCTGCTACATACAGTGCCACCCCCCGCCTCTCCTGACCTGTCTATCCCTTCTGAAGAACCTGTAGCCATCCATCATGGCACACCAGTCACAGAATTCGTCCCACCAGGTTTCACTAATGCCAATGATTTCATATCCCTGGGACCAGGCCAAGGCTTCTAGTTCATCTTGCTTGCTCCTCATGCTGTGCGTATTAGTGTAGAAACACTTCAAGTGTGGTTGATTGTGCCCTTCACCTCATGGTGTAGTGTGAGGAATCTAGCTGCCAAGCACCTTTGAGGAGGTGTCACTGACTGGCCTGTTACAACCCAATTCCCCCTTCCAATCTAGTCTAAAGCCCTATCAATCAGTCTTGGTAGCCCCTGAGCAAAAACCCTTTTTCCCCTTCTGTGAGAGATGCATTCCGTCAGATGTTAAGAGACCTGGTGAGGGACTGACTATCCCACGGTTGAAAAACCCGAAGTTCCATTGATGACACCAGTCACGTAGCCATGTGTTGATTTGCTGGGCCTGCCTGTTCCATTCTGTATTCCTGCCCGCTACTGAAAGGATGGAGGAAAAAATCACTTGAGCACCTGAGCCACTGATCAACTGCCCCAAGGCTCTGAAATCCTTTTTGATTTGCATAATACTACTTTTTCCTGTCTCTTCCCTGCCAACACCAAAAACCAGTAGCAGGTAATAGTCAGACGACCTTACCAGCCTGAGGAGTTGTTGAGCCACATCTCTTACCCTGGCCCCAGGAAGGCAGCAGACTTCCCTGTGGGTTGAGTCAGGTCAGGATATTGGGCCCTCTGTTCCCTTCAGAAGGGAGTCACCTATGACAATTACCCATCTTTTTCTCTTTACATGTGAGGTTTTAATGTGTTTTCTGGGTTTCATGTGGGGCATGGGTTGCTTAGAGGATCCCTCCTTCCCAGAAGAGTCTTCAGCAGCAGCATCAGCTGCTTGCCCATCCAATTCCAAGGCCTCATACCTGTTGCATACAGGCACCTGGGAAGCTGGGGCAGGCTGAGGGTGTGTTCACCTGCTGCCCTGAGCTGTAACCCGTATCCATTCTCCTCCACCTTCTGAGTTGCCCCTTACAGCCTGGTGGCGAGAGGGTAGCGGGTCCTTCGTATCTTGAAGAAGTCCACGTACATGTAGGCAAACCAACTCCCTGAGCATGGTCTTAGGCATGAAGAAATATGTTGGCAATGCATTTGGTATGATGGGAACAGAAGATGGGCCTATTTCTGTGGGAATTTTCCTTCCAGACCTTCATTATCACTAAGTGTTAATTTCTTATCTACCCAAGAGCAGATCTTCTCCGAGACAGACTGCTCAGACTCCGTTCCTCCGAGAGAAGAAGTGTGTTAGTGAGGTTAAGCCACAGAGAACTGGAAGTGCCTTTGTTAGTGTAACTCTTTTCTCCAGCAAAATACTTTATTCCAGCAAAGCCTTTTTGTGAAGGTCTAACCACCTCTAAGCGAGAGCTTTTGCTGCCGCAGCAATGTCATTTCAAGAAACCGCCTCCCTAACCCACCTGGTGATACCAGCCAGTGTCTAATGTCAACTGAGGTTTGTGCGATATGTTTGCTGTGATTCTGGCTTCTCTCAGAGGGAGCAAAATGAAGGTGACATCTATATTCACATCACCCGGGGTGTGTGTAGCAACTGCAGAAGTCTGTGCATCTGTCCAGGCTTGCAGGCCGAGAAAGTTGGGACTGTGGGACTCTGCACTAGTACCCCATGTAGATGGAAAGAGCAGACAGCACACATTCCTCGTTCTGTTCGTTTATACCCTGGCAGATCTACCCACAATCTTGCAATATTACTAAGGCAAAAGTGAGTGACATTTCTTCGCCAATGTAATTAGATTTCATCAGCCTCAGCCCACAGGACAGTACTGTCTAACCTTCAGAATACTAAGTTCAATAACTGGAATCAACAAACACCACTGGAAGTAGTCTTGCTTGAAATAATGTATATTAATACAGTAGCATGATAAATAATAAATACTGTTAATACTGCTGTAAATAATATATCATTCTACATTTGTATAATAAATAATACATAAATATGTAATCATCCTTTGAAATAATATAATATTGTGAAGTGAAATTAACCTATTAACATGCTTCAGGAGAAGAAACCTAGAAGTTATTTAGGGTCTGAGTCACTGCAGCACAGCTTAGCTGAAAGTAACACCAGCAGTATCACATGAAGATGCAAAGAAGCAGAGAGCTGCTTGTTGCCTAACAAAGCAAATAATAATGCGCTTCTCAATTTTATATTCAGGGCCAAACGTTAGTTGGTCTACTGGGTGCGCCATGTTTTTTTTTTAAAAAAGTTAATTTATTGCTGACTCAAGGCCTTGAGCAAGTTGCTTTCCAACAACTAAGATGAAATAAAGCAACGCAAGCAGCCAGCAGATATAAGAGAATATAAAGATCATTCTTGTGGTAGAGCAACACCAAAATACTCCAGAATCCAGCAGGGAGTCATGTTTTGGTGTCATTCCCAGAGTCCTCATAATACTTTTTACTCCAAGCACCTTACGAACTCAGGAAAATTAATATGCATACAGTCCCTTTGGGGTCAGCCTGCTTTATTGGCTCTGGTCTCCAGAGGGAGAAAATGGTACAAAGATTTTGGGGGCAGATTGCTAAAGATTCCACTTTGCTTTAGAGTGTGTTAGTATAGATTGGTTAGTGATGCCATTGTATCCCTAGCCAGACTTTCTGAAGATCATCATCAAAACACTTTGTACTTTATTGCAAGTTGTGCCACACATTTCAGGACTAAATGGCAGGGGTGAGTTAATGAGAACAGCCTCTGAATGATTTACTCAAAACCACAGCAAGGCATTTGTTACTAGAAAAAAATTATTGAAATAGCTTAAAGCAACTGTAGTTAACTTTCAAAACTGACCTATGATTTTTCAAAGGCACTTGGGCTCTAAAAATTGCAGGTTTGTACCTGGCAGTATATTCACAAGCACATCAGCTGTTGAAGTAGCTAACTACCGTCCCTCAGGCACAGCTGTTAATTTTGGAAAGTACCTATGAGAAGCACGGCAGCTAACCTTCTGAAAATACCACTCATCAAAAGCTGGGTGCTACTCTGTTAAAAGAGCAGTGCAGTTTGTGACTTCCAGCTCCCCTAAGCACTAAAGGGAATGGAAATCTTCAATATGGCTTTGGGATGTTTAATTTGCAGCCATGAAAAGAACCAAAGTCCTTTACAAAACCGTGCAGGCAGTAATAAGGTGACTTCAGAACTGTTACTCACTAAATCCCACAACACTAGAAGCAGGAAGCACTAGAAAGAGATCGGTTTAAAGCAGATGAAAGAAAATATTCCTCCACACAGTCAGCAGCGGAATTTGTTGCTACAAGTGGTGACAGAGGTGGACAGTGCCAGTGGGCCGCACGTGAGACTGGGCAGATCAGTGGATAACAGACCCTTAAAGAGGTGCTAAAAGAGCTGTGCAGGGAGATGCCCTCTGGTGCACCTACCACTACAGCTCTGGCTGCTGGGGTGGTATAGAAATGTGCACACAGATACAGGTGTTGGCTGGGCAAGTCACAGCCAGGCTGACAAGCTCTCCCATGGAGCGGGGTGAATTGTCTCTTGGACCCAGGAGGACATTTCTTATACCCTTGCATTGTGGCGCAAGGGAGGTTAGGTGAGGAAGCACCAGAATAGCCACTTGCAAGAAGGAAGCAGCTACAGCTGGGTACGTGTGATACAACCCCTCAGTCAGTCAGATCAGCAGCATTTGATACCAAAATCCGGATCAGGAATGTAGCAGTACTGGAGAGGACAGCAGTGTTAGAAAGCAAGCCTCACTGGCTGAGGAGGGAGTGTGAGCCCTGCCAGGGATGGGGTGAGCCCTTGTGCCAATGCCAGCTGCCAGAGCAGCTCACCAGCCCACGGCTCTGCTGGAAAGCCCTCACCACACCGCCACCACAAAGCGTGTTCTCTGCTCCCAGCCCAGATTCCTGCCTCTGAGCAGAAAGGGCAGTGCTGATCTGTCCCGGCAAAGAATGCATTTCACCTTACAATGAGCTTGGCTGGTCCAGACACAGTCATGGTTCCCTCTGAAGGGAGCCAGGATCAAACTTTCCCCACCAAAGATTCAGCTCCAACTTTTGTGAGCTGAAAAGCTTTTGGTTGTCTAGCACAGAGCCAGCTGTGGTTGGCTCTAATCACCCTTGGCAGCCTGACATCAGTCAGTGAGTTACCAAATGAAGAGCATTACTCTGATTTCTTTGCTTTGCCTATGGGCCATATTCAGTTAAAAGTGGTGAGGTTTTTTTTTCCATGTGAGGCAAAAACAGGCCCTAATGCCAATGACAATTACCTAATGTGTCAAGGATGTCCCAGCTGGTGAAACCTGTGATCTGCAGATTGCTTTCTTGGAACCTCCTCTTAGGTATGATTTGGGCAGCCATTCCTGTAGGGCAATAGAATGATATTTTTTCCCTTTGTAGCTATTCCAAGTAGGATTTGAGACTGCTCAGTCTCTCATAGCTGCATTTTGTAATTCCTGCCTAGTCACTTACCATTTCATCAGTTCCAGAAAGCAGAAACAAAACCAAGTGTTTTGTCATCTCATTCTAGCATGGGAAGCAGCACAGCATCTCAGAAGGCTACAGCAAGCAGGAAAAGGCTGAGCATGATCACCTCTGCTGCTGTCTCAGCAGATACCAGCCTTCTTGCCACAACCCCAAATATCCTGATAGTCAGAAGATAAGTTGTCTCCTAGCAAGTCTCCTTTAGAAAAGTCCAACAGACAGAAACCTAGTGGTAGGGTGAAGGGCTAGGTGCCGTGGTATGACCCTTATCAAAGGCTGACCTGTCAGCTAGGACACCGCTCAGAGAGTGACAGGAGTCACAGTAACATGCTAACAGCCCTGAAAGAGAATGGACCTCTGGAGCCAGGAGTGCCTGTGGAACTGGGGAAGGAGCAACTGGGAAAGAAGACTTCAGTCAAAAATTTCTCCGATGTGATCTTGAGAGGAAGGAATGAGGCACATATTTTGCTGAGAGATGCCAGAAGAGTTGAAGTTTGTAAACTGAGTGATCAAAGATTGAGAAATTCGAACCAGCTCCATCTGAATCAGCTTTGCTAAGTTTGGTAAATATTTCTCATGGGAAACAGTCAAGTAAGCTGCTGATTCCTGGCAGCTCCATTTCCTCTCTAGATCAGATCCTGTGCACCATGAAGGAGATCAGATGGGGATTTGTAAGGTTGTCGTGAGTAAACACACACTGCATCTGGCTTTCTTCCACTCCCCCCGCCACCCAAGAGCATGATTGCTGACACCATCCCCACGAAAAGCAGAGGTTGTGGCCCTGGGCTGCCAGCGGGGTTTGTTGCAGCAGAACACCAAGGATGCAGGTGTGCTGCAGCCATCCTGCCTCAGCAGGTACAACTGTGACTTCCCAAGGGTTAGCACTCAGGGCAGGCAAGGCCCACAACTCCTGCTTTTCAGCCAGAGCAGCTGCGATTTCAGTGATAAATTAGCTTAGCTGCTTAAGGTAAATCCTAGCCTACTGAAGTTGGTGAGAGCTTTGCAACTTACTGAACTGGGCTGAGATGTCACCTAATGCATGCAGATGTTTTGCAAGCTAAATCAATACTTTTTTTTTCTGAGATAAAGACTTCTGAGTGTATTTTGAAAGGGAATAATCTTTGCAGGGAGAAGGCAAGAAAGGAAGGAAGGAAAAGAAAACTCTGATACTTTTTTCACTCAGGTCTCTGTGTAAATTTACTATTAACTTTTAAGAACTCCATAGCAAATAACTCAGTTGTGAAACACCTTGGGAGGTACATTAAGATACAGTTCTAATTTTTGCTTCCAGTGATGATTGATCTTTCCGGGTTTTTTAGCTCACTTCCACTGGGTTTGTAGAAACTTGATAGGAAAACCATTACAGCATTGTCCTTGCGTTGCAGTTTTACTCCTTTGTTAATTTTGGACTGAGTCCGACAGTGTAGCAAAATTATTGAACTTGCTTTTGCTTAGGTCTCTAATTCCTGTAGCTCCTCTGTTACCATGTGGCAGGGCACCCTATAGGCACAATAAATAAATAATACAACACTGAGAGGTGTAACAAATCACAAAATACATTATTAAAAAATTAAGAAATAAATATCCGCCTCTTACTTAAATAGAGATTGATTTTATAATGTGGAATGCTTAGGATGGCTGCTGGAAAATATATGTGAGCCTGGGGACATGGACAATACACTGTAATAGGTGATTTGCTCCCCCAGTTAGAAAAATAAAAAACCTCAGTGAATGGGTGTATTTGTCAAATGGAAACTGAGCTCCTCCGTTTGTTCACAGCCCAGGTAGGATGCAGTGCTTTCTGTCACGCCTTGCTTCAGTAGGATGCTGTGCTTGTGCATTGAAAACCTCTAAAAGATACGAGGTTGCACCCAAAGGTTACTCTTTGAATCCTAAACTGTACAGCAGGATGCAAGAAAAGGTTTCAGAAATTAGGAGTAGGCAATGCTCTCTGTGGGTTGCTGAGACATCTCTCAGTGATGCTCCTCAAACCTTGGGAGAAGGTCCCCAGGCAGGATGCTGACCTGCCTGGGACATGACACCCTGTGGACCTGGTGTGGGTCCCTAGCCTCACTGTTTCACTGCCTCCTGGGCAGAAGTTTGATGGCTGTGAGGCACAAGGAAGAGCAAGATGCCCAGCTTGCACTAAAGTGGTGGGAGTGCTGCTGAATGACCAAAAAGTCTTTGTTTCTCAATGGAAGGAACGGTAAGGTCAGTGCTTCATTAAAAGGCTTGCGGGTTGAATCAAGCCTGAATCTCATTAAGTATGCCCTTTTTTACTTACCTGAGGTGCCTTTTTACCCTTCCTCTTGAGCACAAGGAGAAGAGAGAGCAGGAGCTGGCAATTCACTTTTGCTCAACACAAGGACCTGCGACAGAGCCTCACCTTGCTCAACGTGGCACTCCTTGCCGTGCACATGCTTTTCATAGAGTATAGCATCATAGCATCCCTGTTGTGCACTTTCAGAGTCATGCAAAATTGTTTCCAATACAGCTGTTTTCCATAGCTAAGTTCAAGAAGTAACACTAATATGTTATGCCCTTTTTTTTTTTTTTGGTCAGTAGACCTGCTTTTTATGGCATTTTAACCAATCATTATGTCTGACCCCCTCCAGTTTGAGAACCCCTAAGGAGGATTTCCAGCCTCCCTGGATAACCTGCTCCCATGTTGCACTCTTTGCCCAGCAAAGCAATTTTCTTAATGCCCATTCTGACCTTCCCTAGGTGCAGTTTGTAGGCATTGCCCCTATCTGCATTATCATCTAAGAAGAGCTACCAGCTACCAAGCCTCTCCTTGGTGGTCATACCCATCCTGGTAGTCTTCCCCTGGACCACACTTCCAAATCTTTCCTGAGCTGTGCTCTGTCTTGGTCGAGACCTCTGCAACACCCAGCAGAGGGTAACAAAACCACTCCTAGATCAAAGGCTTCACTCCTAATGCAGCTCAGCATACAGCTGGCCTGGTTCACAACGAGTGTACCTGGCTGGCTCAGCCTGCAAGTCACCAGGTCCTCTTCAGCAGCGTGGTGATCTAGCCTGTCACTCTCTGGTTGTGCCATGCTTCAGGTTGTCCTGCCCAGTGGCCAAACCCTGCACTTCTCCTGGCTAAGCCTCATGGGTCAGCTGCTAGCTTGATCGTCTAGTGCAGGGGTATCAAACTCATTTTCACTGGGGTCCACATCAGCCTTACGGTTGCCTTCAGTTCTAAAATTACATTTGGCCCTTTGAAGGCAACCGTGAGGCTGATGTGGCCCCCGGTGAAAATGGGTTTGACACCTCTGCTCTAGTGTCTTCTAGATTGACACCCTCAGTTGTCTGAACCTCAAGGTGTCTCTGTACTGAAGTGCCGCTGTTTCCTGTGTAGGTCAATCTTCCTTATTTGGTGCCATCTGCAAATTTCCTTGGGTGGGGAGGTGCTTCCTGGGTCTCCTTCTTAGGCCATTGATGAACATACTGAACAACTTCAGACCAGTATCACAGAAACTAGGCCATTCTCATGCCTGGGCTTCAAGAGGCCACATTTCACCCCCTTACCCACATCTGAGATGGCAGATCAGCAGCACAGCCTCATCATCCCCACAAGTACCCAGTTTTACCAAATGCAGACCTCTATTTCCCTGTTTGTCTTCTGCTCCTAGCCTCTTCTGTGAGGTGGACTTGAGCCTTGAGAAAAACACTGACACTATTTGCCCTTAGACATTAAAGGTTACTGAGCTGCTTTTCCTGTCCATTCAAAAGAAAGAAATTGCCTCTTTTAAACAAAACTATTAGAGGCTTGTACCTCTATTTGGTCTTCTATGTCACAGTTGGTCTCTTCAGTTTTCCACAAGAAGTAGTAGCAAGTAGTAGTGCACATACATTGAAATGAGGGACAGTGATGTGGAGGACCATTTAGCCAACCCAGTTTGACCTGCTATTCTCTTTGCAACACAATTATGAGCTGGAAAACACTGACGAGTAAGCACCTTAAAGTAAAGCTGCCTGCAGGCTTTTTCTGTTTAGCAGTTTGTACGGACAGGCCTGGGCTGGCTTTACAATAGCCAGCTTGGGTTTTGCAAACATGGCAGCTGTGGATGGGTGCAGCTCAGTGCAGGTTAATCCCACAGGTATTCCCTCATCTCCTGCATGGGTCTCTCAAGCCACACTGGCTCCTCCATTACCCCAGCTGCCCTGTTGGCAGTGCTTTGAGCAAAGCTAACTGGTGGCCCTGTGGCTGCAAAGTGTGGAGGTGCCTCCTGCTTCTAAAGGTGAATGATATGGTGTCCATGCAATGCAATACAGCTTCCATTTTTGCCTGGGAGTGAATTCTGCAGAGGTGGCCATAAGACAAGTTGGGCTGGGGGTGGCAGGATATGAATAGCCACCACTATTGACCTCACTGGACTCACTGAAGATGTGGCTAGTAAGTTCCTTTTATATCCCTTCTTGCAAACATCCCTGCTGTGAAGCTACATTTCTTCTTGGTGCCACAGACATTTTTAACGTTGCCTACACATACTGGGTTTTCATATTATTCACCTACAATCAGAAGGATTAAAGGAACCATTTTATTTATTGCTACCCAAATGCATCAGAGACAGTATCTTTATATATTCATACAGCTACCATTTGACTGCTTGTAGACATAGAGTTCCTATACTTGCCAGAATTGGGGTGTATTTTATAAGATGACAACCACTGACAGAACACCAATCCTGGCAAACCTTATGGTATCATGTTATGGCAACAATTCATCACAAACTTCTCTTCCTTATGAACCCATGCTTTGAACACCATGGGTTGCAATGCTGAAACAGACAGTGCGACACATGCTTCTTGGAAGTTGTGATGTGGTGTGCATTTTTCTTCTTCTGTTTTCATCCTCCCCTTGTCCTACAAGGAAACACACAGCCATCAGCATCTGAAGGGATGGCCATGGTTACTTTTGATGTTGCAAAAGAACAGAAGAGAACGTATTACTCTTTGTGATGTGAAAGATATCTGAAGGATATTTATTCAACACATGAATTAAATTTCAATTTCAGGACTTCAAAAATAAACATTGGTGGAATTTTAAAAATGTGCTTTCCCAAGCTCTATTTTTATTTGTTGAAATACCTTTGTTTTTACAGGAGATGACATTTAGCTGTGATGGGAACACATTATATAGTCTTTAATAGGTTATTCTAAAATTAATTAACTGCTTAGGCATCAGGCATTTATCTAAGGGGCAGTCATGAAGGATCAGGTTCTTACTGCTCTTACTGTAGCATGTCTGCTTCATCTCAACAATATAAGAGCCAGGTCAGGACAACTCTCCACACGGCAGGAACCTGCAGCCCGCAGTGGCCAAGGGCAGAGATTGCCACTGCAGGAGCAATGCTGTGCTGGCATGTCCCACCAGCTTTTGGCTATGTATGCTTTGGAGCCTGGGCAGCAGCATGCCATGAGCTGCCTGGATCAATCACCCCAGCAAGCATCCTCCCAGGCAGGGGGATCTGCTGCAGTCCCAGGCTGAGGGATCCGGTCAGTGCGAGGGCCAGGTCAGGACCATGGCAGGGGTGCAGAGGTGTAAAGAGGGACAGACCTATTCACACTCTGAGTTCTGCTCCGTGAGAAATCATCTCTATCCCAGGATATGGCCCACGAACCCCACTTCTCCACCACAGACACAGTTATGCATAGACGTGGAGCTGGAAGAGATGAGCCTGGAGTTGGGGCTGATGCAGCTGCAGCAGCCACAGCTCTCTGGGGCAAGGACTCGGGGGTCTGGTAGTAAGGAGAGGAACCTGCCTTTTTGCTCTGCCTCCTATAACCAATGGAGCTACTGCTGCAAAAGACCATGCAGACCAATAGCAATTTTTAAGCATCATTCAAATTCAACCTCCTGGCTAGACCAGCTGAAATCAATGTAGCCTTTCTGCTGTTTGGGTCCTGCATGTCAGTTCATAGACTGAAAACAGACCCAGGGCTTCATGTGCACATTTTGTCCATGCTCCACCCACCCTCTCTGCTGTTCCTACAGGCCTGGCAGCTGTCTGGCATCTTCTCACCTTCTGCTTGCATGTGAATCCTTGGGGTCCTGTCCTCCAGCCTCGGGGTATGTGCAATGCACAGAGATATCAAGGAGTCTCCCATGGCAAAGCCAGCATCCAGCTCTTCTCTGCCTGCACCACACTACTTTTTCCTTTGTAAACTCACCTCCCTCTCATCCCATGACTTCCCACTTCCACGTGTCACAGCAGCTCTGATGTCAGCACTGAAGTTGGCTGACACGCAAGTGTAAGGGGCAAGACAGATCTTTTTAGCCTGGATAGGAGATGGCAGCAGCGGCAAGGACATTTATAGGATGTGGCTTTGCTTGGAGGCAGCTTGGAGCTCACTTTTGTGCTTGCTGGCTGGGGAGGGGGAGAACCTGGACTGGTACAACATGGCAAGAAGAGACAGCAGATCCTGTCCTTTGTTCTCTGTCCTGCAAGATAGCTAAATCCCAACTCTTAATTATGCTCCAGCATTTTCCCTTTTAATGTTAACAACAGTGTTGATTAAAGAAAGACAGGACCACTCAATTTGTCTGAGGCAAAATGGCCAGTCATTCTGGCAGTAAATAGGTACAATCATTTTCATTTTACTGGATTTGCATTCACTTACACACTGTATTTATTTTTCCCTCTGCCTCTTAAAAATATGGTTTGAGGACAGAAGAAAATTTCATTTAGTAAATTATCTTTGAGTCATCATTTTTTTGGAGAAGCTAGGCATACAGCTAGCTTTCTGGACTTCTCTGTCATGGGATGATACATGAAATAATACATTAAGTAATTTCATCCAGCAATTAAAAGCAAGGCATAAATTACACTAACAACTATCGCAGAGAGAAAATTAATTCTCTCATAGCTACACTGGTACTGTAAATGAAGTATCACAGGTGATTATAAACCAATTGTGATGAGCTAAACCATCTCAGAAAAATGTGAGAACTTTGTAAACACATTGACAAGCACAGATCTGCACCCTAGGTGTGGAGTGCCTGAGACCTTGCTTCACGGGTTAATCTGTGGTCACTGGGAGAATCATCAAGCAATCCTAGAACCACTGTGTGAGCAGATCAGTATTCATTTTTTTACATCCCTCATGACTTTCTGTTAGCTTTTAAGAGCTTCCAAAAATGTGTTGCTGCATCATACCAGTTAATGTTCCCTGTTGTTTCTGAGGGCAATGGTGTTAACAGGCATGGAACCTCATTTCTGAAACTTCGACCTTTGTCCACACCTGACAGTCTTTATGTCAATTCTGACATGCTCTGGAAAAAAAAAAAATATAGATATTGCCCTGGGTGATTCCAAAATTAAATTTCTTAATGGTCTGTAATAGAATAGCTGATTTTTTCCCCTGACTTCAGAACACTAGATGGGAGAGATCAATATAGACATCATGGACAGCCTGATGCTATCACAGACAGCCATATCATCAGATCCATTTCATTAACTCGCAGTTCATAGAATACAAGAACTTCATTGACTGAGAAAACTTACTGGATGATGGTCAATGAAGAAATGAGGCCAAAATAATAATTCATGAACAAGTAACATAAAAAAATGTCCAGGTCTGCTCACCTCTTGGTTGATGACAGGCAAACTGGGCATATGTCACAGGCGCACTGTTTCTAACAGCTTAAAAAGCTTCTTCAGCTTAAAGAAGTAAAGATCTGTTTCTGAAGCATGAAGACTGGGGGCTTAAACCTATTGTCATAGGAACTTTCATGTGTATAGTGAAGCAGAAACAAAGCAATCTTTATGGTCATGGGCTTGTCATACAATGTGTAAGTCCAGCAGGTCTAGCAGGAATGATATGCCAATCTCCCAGCTATTTACCCATCACCACCATAAAAGTATGTTTCAGAGGCAAACAACAAGCACCATTCTAGGAAAATTGCTTTTAGAAAATCAATCCTGTGAAGCAGTGAGGTTGGATGGTCAATTTACACATCCTAGTCTTCCTGGCAGAGCAGGTCAGTCAACATCTTGGGGAGCACCTTGATGCTGCCTGATGTAGTCCATAGTGCATCTCAACATGCACTGTGCAGAATCCATGCGTGCTTCTCATTTGTGGCTGAAGGCAGAGTGAGGGTTTCCTTCACTGCATGTGTGCCCACACTGAGGTCTCCCTTTTTGATGGAAATGTATGACAAGGGGCTGAAGAAAATTCTGCAAAAATCAAGTGTTCTTCTGACTGATTAAAATGAAACCAGTACTTTGGAAAAAAATATCTGGGAGGAGAGCTGCCTTCATTTTCACAGGTTCACAGAACAGGAAGTATTTGTCACCCTGAACAAGCTGTGAAAGTATTTTTAACATGTTTAATTACAGTTGGAATTCCTGCAGCACAGCTGAATGCTAGAGGTGGCCAGTTCTCTGAAAAGTGATCATAACAACACCAGCAGAGTGGGAGGCCTGCAGGGGAAACAGTAAGCCAGTTTCCAGCTCTCTTTTATCATTAAGATATTGTCCTGGTTTTGTTAAAAACAAGACCAGTTTCTCTTTTAGTGATTTTTTCTTTCAGCTGAGTTCTTCTAAGTAACTGTACTTTTCCGAATTTGGCTGTGTGTTTTTGCAGACAGTAGCTGATAACGTAAATGGAATGCAAGGTTACTGATAAAAATGCACATCCTATAAGTGAGAGGGGCATATTTGTGAGGAGAGGCAAACAGAACAGGTGACTAAAACTGATCAACTAAATATTCCATCCCATACACTTCATACACCCTATGAAAGTGGGAGATCACGAGGGTCTCCCTCTCTTCGACCATGGCTGGCATCTGAAGAGGACCCTGCCTGTTGTGCCTGTAATCCAAGGCCTGGTTCCAGACCCTGCATCTCTGAATCTAGTTCTGGTTTGCTGTGGAGTCCAGGCCAGGACTTCCAGGTGCCTGCCCTGCAGCCGCTGGTGCCGGCTCCATTGCCGAGCTGCACTGGGAAATTCAATATTAGTTTTGCATATTTTGTAGTATTTTCTCTATCTTATTAGTAGTATTAGTAAAGCATTTTTAACTTTTTCCAACTTGCAAGTCTCTCTCTCTCTCTTTTCCTCCTATTTCCTTTCCCTGGTGGGGAGGGCTGGAGGGGGAGGGGAAGGGGCTTAACAGAGAGCATCTGCCACGGTTTGTTGTCATCCTGCCTTAAATGGTGACAGCCATCTCTAAAAGCTAAGCTATCTGCTTCATTTTAAGTGGCTGAATACTAAGGATTTTCTTCAAAACAGCACTAAAAGCAGGAATATTTTGTTTTTTACAGTCAACTTAATTGGTCTTCCACTTACTGATGATAAGAACACCATTACCTTTGCCATAAGATGGTTATCACTGTCCAATTGCAATTATAAATGGCATAGATACACATAAGCACACATATAAATTCAGCTTGGTCTGTTCAGGGTGAGAAGTGCTTCTTACCTTCCAAACTCTTAGAATGAGACACCAACAGCAATTTTAACCCCGTTCACTTCATGGAATAATAGCTGTGAACAACCAGTGCAGTGTTTCAGACTGTGATGGAGTCATAAATTGTCATGGAAATAGGTCCTGGTGGGATTCATCCCTGTCCTCATTACAGTTATAGGATCTCCCTCCCAACCCCACCAGGCAAATGACAGTAGCTTTAGTCTCCATATTGCTGCTTTCATTACCATGGTGATGTTTCCTTTGCACTTTTGTCAAATATGATGGACAGAAGAAATGAAGATCCATGAATTACTATTCTGGCTGAGGGCTGTCACCGCACACCAGGGTGTGAAACCGCCCAGCCCTGGCCGTTCCCAAGTCTTGTGGCTGGGAGTACACGTATATGTGAGGTCCTGGAAGACTGGAACTTGGTAAACATTGTCCCAATCTACAAGAAGGGCAACAGGGATGACCCTGGCAAGTACAGGCCTGTCAGCCTCACTTCTGTGCCGGGCAAAATTATGGAGAAGATTGTTCTGGGACTTACTGAAAAACACCTGAAAGACAACACAGTCATTGGTCCCAGTGAGCAGGGGCTCGCGAGGAGAAAGTTTTGCTTAACAAACTTAATTTTGTTTTATGACAAGGTTACTCCCCTAGTTGTCCAAGGGAAGCCTGTCGACATGTTCTTTTTGAATATGAGTAAAGCCTTTGATACTGTCTCTCACAGTATTCTCCTGGACAAGATGTCCAGCACACAGCTGGATAAACACGCAGTGCAGTGGGTGAGCAACTGGCTGACGGGCCGGGCTCAAAGGGTTCTAGTAAATGGGGTTATGTCGGGCTGGCGACCAGTCACCAGCAGAGTTCCACAGGACCAACACTCTTCAATGTCTTCATAAATGATTTAGACTCAGGACTTGAGGGATTGCTTAGTAAGTTTGCTGATGACATGAAATTGGGAGGAGCTGTCAACACTCTTGAGGGCAGAGAGGCCCAGCAGAGGGATCTGGACAAATTGGAGAACTGGGCAACCACCAACCATGTGAAGTTCAACAAGAGCAAGTGCCAGATTTTGCACCTGGGACACGGTGACCCTGGCTGCACATACAGACTGGGGGACAAGATGCTGGAAAGCAGTTCTGCACAGAGGGACCTGGGGGTTCTGATTGTTGGCAAGTTGAACATGAGCCAGCAGTGTGCCCTGGCAGCCAAGAGGGCAACCGTGTCCTGGGTGCATCCAGCACAGCATGGCCAGCCGGGCAGGGAGGGGATTGTCCCGCTCTGCTCTGCACTGGGGCGGCCTCACCTGGAGCACTGGGTGCAGTTCTGGGAGCCACTGGATAAAAAAGATATTAAGCTACTGGGTAGTGTCCAGAAGAGGGCTACATAGTTGGTGAAGGTTTTGGTGAGCAAGCCATATGAGGAGCGGCTAAAGTCACTTGGTTTGTTCAGCTTGGAGAAAAGGAGACTGAGAGGAGACCTCATGGTGGTCTACAGCCTCCTCTCAAGGGGAGGAGGAGGGCAGGTGCTGAATTCTTCTCTTTAGTGACTAACAACAAAATCCCAGGGAATGTCAGGAAGATGTGCCAGGGGAGGTTTGGGTTGGACATTAGGAAAAGATTCTTCACCCAAGGAGTAGTGGAGCACTGGAACAGGCTCCCCAGGGAGGAGGTCATAGCTCTAAGTCTGTCAGTATTCAAGGAGAGACTGGATGCCTTCAGACACATGGTGCGAACTGTGGGGTTGTCTTATGCAGGGGCAGGAGTTGGACTCAATGATCTTTGTGGGTCTCTTCTAACTGAGGACATTCTATGACTCTGTGAGTCTGGTAAGTCCAACTCTGAAATCAGGCTGGCATTACCCAGCATGTCCCATGGGATTGCCATCACCATTGTAAGCTGTCTCTGAGGTCAGAAAGAGTGTGTGTGTGCACACTTCAAAGCGACACCAACCATGGGTTAAGGAGTAAGAATGAGGTTTCATTAGTGGTTGTACAGCCCCATGCTGTGCTGTGTCAGGTAGCTCCATGGTCTGCAGCAGCAGCAGCCCTGCATGGTGCTGCACCTTCCACACAGACATCCCAGCGTGTGCAGGGAGAAGCCAGGGGTCTCTGGCTTGGTGCTGCACTGTGTGTGGAGGTGGCTGCCTTCAACCAGACTGTGACACAGCAGAGGTGGGTATTTGCTGTAAAAGAGCTTGAAGACTGTTGCCTGGAGCTGCCGTGACTGGGGATGCCATAAGGGTGCAAAGAAGATGTTGGTAACCACAACTGTTTCTTCCACTGGACAACTAGGAAAATAGTTGCTGAACCCATGGACAAACTGACCATTTCCCCTGGGATGATCCTACCTTTCGATGGGGTATAAAATCCACCTGGCAGCCTATCCCAGGTAAAAGGGGGTTATGGATGACTTATTCCACTCTGCCACAAGCCATGGTGAATTTTAGGCCTTGAGTTGGAATATCTCCTGGTACCAGCAGTACCCACAGAGTCAGTCTGGCCCTCGTTCCCATCCTACTGCCTCTTCCCCAGGTTCGGTGTTTTCTTTATTGGCATTCATTACTATGGACTTTCTTTCCTCTTCAGAGAGGTTTTTCCTTGTTCCAGCTTTAGCGAGATTGCAAAGTATTAGGATTACTAAATATTGGACCAGATCCATAATTCTTTAACACCTATTAATCCAATTCATTTCTAAAAAAGGAGTTACTATGCTATAATAACATGACCAGATCAGTATCTTTCTAGTACCACTGCAGCAGTTTTTTTGTGTACTTGTTTTGTACAGAAATGCAGTATGTTATTCAAATAAGACCATGCCTCACAGCTGTAAGTTTGCCACTACAATTAATTCATCCTGTAACATGCTCTGTCTTCATTACATTTTTATTATAAGAAATAGTACATTTTTGGTATTTGCTATTCTGATTACAATCATGAAGAAGTCGTGAGAATGAATAAATTTTGTACCACTTTGTCCTCGTTATAATTTTAAGATGTTCTCAAGAAGAGATTAAATCAATGCCACTTTTCACTCCTCATCCTGAGAAGGAAAATTGAAATTGTTACGAAACTCCAGCAGGCAATATTCTCTAGTTGTTTTGTTATTGGTCTAGAGATTTTATCAAGAACAAAAATAACAATAAAAATATATAATTTTTCTAGAGAGAGAATGCAGAGAGAGTTAATAAAATGGTGCAGATGACACAGTCCTTGTGACTGTCTCAAGGCCATAATCTCAAATCCTGTTTAGATGCTATAGTTATAAAGATATAATTGTCATTAATTTCCTGTTTCCCAAGTGCAGTGAAAACAACTGTTCAAAAATTAACACTAGGAATCTTTAGAGTTCTGCCTTGCATCTTCCCCAGAAATGTTTGACATCTTCTGTATGTTATGAAAGCCTAAAATAAAAATAAAACAAAAGAAATAAAACATATTCAAAGAGCAGTAGATTGTATAAGTAACCGAGGTGTACTTTATCATAAATCACCAGGAAGACAAAACCAGTCGAGTTGTCCTGGAATTTGATCATATTCTCACTAAATTAAATAAAACCTCTACAAATTTTTATGGGTGTTTGATCAAATCTAAGTTCATCATGTGGAAACCAAGTTCAAAGCAACTCAGGATTTTCCTGCACTGGCAGAGGGGTCTCTGCCAGGCACCAATCCCTGGGTGCCACTTTCTTTCAGACTCATAGAGTAGCACTGCCTCACATCCTGGTGGAGATTTGCTGGGTTTTGTAATAATTGTATTGGTATGGCTGAAGTTTAACAGGAGAATTCATTTTGAAGGCTTCCTACTGGATGACATAAGCACTCTGGATACCTTAATAGGTTGGAAGACTTCGGAGAAGACTCACATTATCATCATTGGTAGGACAAGAGGAAATGGCCTCAAGTTGCGCCAGAGAAGGTTCAGATTGGATATTAGGAAAAATTTCTTCATGGAAAGGCTCGTGAAGCACCAGAACAGGCTGCCCAGGAAAGCGGCTGGGTCATGATCCCTGAAGGTGTTTAAAAGACACGTAATTCTTAGAGACATGGTTTAGTGTCAGTGTTAGGTTAACAGTTGGATGCAATGGTCCTGAGGGTCTTTTCCAACCAAAATGATTCTATGATTCTGTGATTCTATGATGATTAAAAAGCTGAAGGAGTGTATTGCACCTCTGCCATCCCCTACTTTCTCAGTAGTGTGGTCACTAACACCAACTCCTCAGTGCTAGGTGAGGTATTAAATTAAGAAACATTCTTTTACATTAATTAGTTGAAGAGACTGAAAACATTGTAAAATGGGGCTTGAAATCCCTTTCCTAGTAGTTCAGATCAACAATAATTCAGTTCATGTTTATTCCAGGTCCACGACTGTAAAACCAGTAATTTCCTCCCCCATAATATAAGGAGAGAAAGGTGAATTGCATTATACTGTACGTCAGCAACTGCTATGTTTGTGGCAGGTACCTGGTGTTCCTCCTCTGCCTGTAGAGCTATGGTCTGCATCTCACTCTCTCAATTTTTTTTTAAACTGGGACTATATTCTCATAGTACATAGCTATTCAAAACATCAGTTATCACATGCTACAATACAGCCTTCATCTCTATTTTCTTGCCACATGTTGTCTATTGTAAGTGCAGGTTAGTTTCTACCTTACCTAGAGGAGAAGAATAGTGTGAAGAATTGTTGCATGGTTGTTCCCAAGATGAAACTGAACAAGAAATCCAAGTTTTGATGCTTTGGGCTTTGGAAGTGGGTATTGTCCCTTCAAAACTCCAACTCGGATATGGATGACCTCAAGACCAAGGGGAAAATTTTTCTGCTTACAGACTGCTTCTTTTGACCTACTGTATTAAATAAGCCTGTGATTCTGACTCTAACTGGATATACATAGTTGGCAACTATTTAGCAGCCTATTATTGAACTAAAAATGAACTTATTTTAATGTACTCCTCCTAGCATCCCCTTTGCACGAAGAGAGGGACTTTTGTTTGGACAGACTGGAAATGCATCTCCCACAGCCAGGACTGCTCTTCATCTCCTCTGTGTCTGGCTCAAGTCCTTTGCCTGGCCTGACACTTCATGAACTCTGAATCCACTTGTAAAAGTAATAAAAGAAATGTCTCTTTTCATGCAGATATGATCAAGTCCCTCATTTTTAACCTTTTGAACTTTTAAAGAGAGTTACTAAACAATTAAAGATGGTTTCTAATGAGCAGCATTAACCATTTTAAATTGTTACAGCCTGAAATCACACCTGATTTCCTGCTACAGAGTTTGAAAGATTTATAGGCCCGGATTTTCAGTTCTCTCTGGATATAAGAGAGTGGAGATGGAGAAGTACCAGAGAAAACAACCAGGCATTGTCATGATGAGCAGTACAGTGCCAGCCCTTACTGTGCCTGCCCATCCCATCTCTGGTGCAGCCGCATCCCCAAGGAGGTCACTGATGCCCATGGATGGCAGGACACCCTCAGGGCCAGGTCCTGCATCCTAAGGGACACCAAAAGTATCCAGAGATGTCCAGTGCAGCCCTACTGCCCCCAAAATTGAATATGCTCTCTGTACTGGGCCAAGAGCTAAATGTGTGCCAGATGCTTTGACAGAACAAGACTTCATCATTGCCAATGGATGAGAAAATGTCTAAAATGAGCAAACATGCTTATTTGATTTTTCATGCTGATGTGTTTTGATGGAAATCTTAATTTTTCTTAGATTTCTTCTGTAGACATTCATAGAGGTATTTTGGATCCGCATGTAATTTATAAAGAACAGATGAGACATGAAAATACAAGGGATGCTATTGGGAGTGATCCCATTTGGTTTTCAAGCACAAATAGCACCCCTGCTTGGTACTGCAGGATCTTGACTCTTGCACAGTGTGCTGCACGCAGGGAACCTGTTCGTCATCTGACCCCATACATGAGCATCGGGAGTTTGTCACAAACAGTCACAACCTCACCACTTGCTCTTGCTGCTTGTCTTTTCCCCTGTGTTCTGTTCAGCTGACTCTTGGATTTGGTTTGTTTTTTAATAAGTATTTATAATTAAAAATATGTATTAGATTGTGTACACATAGGCAGACACCTCGCAAGAAGAGCCAGAGGCCACGAATGCATTGCAAAGAGCAAGTTTTATTTTGGTTACCTCTCTACTGGGGGATCTCCGAAGTCACACCTGAGCTCCCAGGCAGAGGTGACACAAGCGGGGACGCAGGCGCTGGTAAGTTCAGCCCTGCTGGAAGATCACTGGGCCTGCTGAGCTCACCTGGATTTCAAGGCTTCAGGCAGGCGCAGCCTCCTGCTCTTTCTCACAACAAAGCAGGAATCTCAGACATAGTGATAAGATGCCTAGAGTTTCTCACAGGCCTATGTTATCTAACACAGAGGTTCTACTCATCAAGCACACAAGGCCAGTAAAACAATTAGTATGTGCTTTTTCTACAGACAGGTGCAAGTCACTTTGAGCGTATTTAAATTTAACTAACCTCCTCGCCAATCTCGCGCTATATTCCCATACATAGTCTTTATTGGAAGTGACATTGACAGGTGCTACGAGAAAACCAAATGTACCTTGCGACAGTTCTTGAACTTAGTAGGACCCTAAGACAGAACTAAAGCTGTGACTCAGAGCAAGGAATGTGAAAGTTCGGTTATCTTCAAAACATAATACAGCTTTGGCCATTTGTCTGTCCTGTAGATTTGTAGACAGGAAGAAAAAAGCAAACTCTACCTTGCTCCACCAGTTGTTATTGCACTCATATTCCACACTGGGTTTAGCCTGACACTGGTACTATTTTCTGCCAATATATGTAATTACGGTTGTCAAAGTGATTATTCACACATAGGCTAGGTTGTTGTCTGCATTAAGTCTTGCTTTTAATTGATTTTTCAAATGAAATAGATTATTTGATCGAGAAAATGGGCACTGGAAAGAGATTTCGATGCATAATTTTAATTCATATTTGACATGCGTGCCATGTTATGACTCCTTACTTCAACCTCTTCAAAACTTGTTTAGTTCTTTTCCTAATCTGAAAATTTTGCCTCGGATGAATCCTGGGAAATCAGGTGTTTTAATTACAGAAGCCTGGTAAGCTCACAATTAAGTCCTGTCCTAAGTTCCTTTATATTCTGTATATACATATTTTAATGAAGTTTTTGTTAGTGACAGGATCCTTCTCTTTCTTCAGCTTAGACTTCAGCAGACCCTTCCGGGGTCCATAGAAAGGAAAGAGATGTTCCGGAGCACAAGGTAAAGTTTTCATTAACCTCCTCTATTCCTTGTGCATTGGATCAGCTGCATCATGGTTCAGTTGTGCAAATGCAGTCACATCATATGACAGCCAACCTGGATCAGTCACGCTCCTCACTACCACAAGGTGATGGAGTCGGCCATGATGCCTCAAAAGATGCCAGCGCCTGGGAGAAAGTGATTTTAAAGTGAGTGGCTCTGCACGTCTTTGGGAAGACGGGCCTCCCCGCGCAGGGCCGGCTGGCACATCCAATGCAAGTTTTGTTACAGGGCCTGTAATTAGCAACTAATAAAATCCGCCCCCACCCGCAGCCTCCCTGTAGGCCAGCAGCAGGTGCTCCTATTTTCAGATGTATGCGACATGTCTGCCAAATCATTTGGCACATCTCAACTAGAAATGTGCCAAATTACCTGTCGTAGCTAAACTGCCTTTTTAAAAGAAAGATGAATGCTCCCGCTGCTCCGTTTCGGTGGAACAAGAGTGCCCTCCGGTGGAGCCGGGCTGCTAGCGGGGCCCCACGCCCGCCCCCCGCCCGTCCCGGGGGCCGCCGGCACCGATCCCCGGCGGTACCGATCCCCGGCGGTACCGATCCCCGGCGGTACCGATCCCCGGCGGTGCCGCTCCGGGCAGAGCCGGGAGGTCCTTTCATGAGCAGCGCTCTGCGCTTTCGGTATGGGCAGAATCTTTCGACACTAGTCAGAACATCTGGGTTTCGCTTATGGTTCCACCTACAGAAATAAATCAGCGTCAGACACCGCAGGTGCTATTGGCGAGGCCGGTGAGCCGCGGCGGGAGGAGCGGGCTTTGCCTCCAGCCCGCCGCAGCAGCACAAGCCAGCGAGCAGCAGAGAAGCCGCAGCGGAGCACGGTGAGGGCAGCGGGAGCGGTGCCTGCACTGCGCGGCCACTGCTCGGGCGGGACGGTGCGGTGGGAGGGATACTAAGGACATCTCAGGACCAGAAAAATGCCCCATCTCAGCAGAAAGCGTCTGGGAGTGGAATAAACTTCCTGGAGGAAAAAAGGGGGAGGTGTTTTATTAGTAACAGCTGATGATGACTGATTAAATTCTATTTGCTGCTTGAGACCTCGTTCTTGGATTTTTCCTGACTTTCCCCCCTCCTTTTATCATGATTTCAGGCTGTTTCTTTGGAGATCTTAATTATCTTACCATGCATTCTTTCAGTATGAATAAATCAGTATTTTACATACAGCCATCTTTATAAAAGAGACTTCAAAACCTGAATGATCAGAAACTGAACAGCTCCAAGCCTTATTGCAGCCAGTAGCACTTGACAGTGTCCTTGCTGTCTTCTCTTCCTCCCACTAACACATACATTCTCATTTGATCAGACTGCAGTGGTAACAGCAAGGTGGGGTTGATCCAAACCTTGCATCTCTGAAAGAGTCATCATGCCATGTCATGAAGCTTTGACTTTTCAAACACATCCGAGTAAAGGAGCAGACCCCCGGGGTAATCTTGTAATTATCCACAGCTCAGCTATTGCAAAGCAGAGTGAAGCCTGAGCTCATTCATCGACTTTTCACTTATCTGGGATGATTATTTTAAATACAGTAAAATCCCCTTTATATATATATTTTTATATATATATATATATATATATAAAGCCATTTAATCCAGCTCTGTGACTGTACCAATAAGGATTCTGGTCTACACAGTCTCTTCTGCCTCAGCCATCAGGAAAGTCACTGGGCACCTTTTGGTCATTCATGAAGGAACTCGACCAGCATCTGTCCTGTCTTGTCTTGTACCTGAGGGAGAAGCATCTCTGTGACTTTGTGCCACAGGCGCTGAGACATCTAGCAGCTTTTCAGTCTGATGCCTTCTCGCGTCTTCTTTTCTAAAAATTGCAGTTAGCAATAGCTAACTGCCTCAGAGTGTCGATGACTTTAAAATACCTGCCTTGCAAAGCTAACATCTGTTATCATTACCGTCATAACAGCAGCATCCCTTTCCATGGCATCTGTCAAATCAAAGCAAGCCAAAGAGTGCTGAAATGCCACCTCTTTGGCTTTGAAGAGTGGCTGAATCTGCACTGAGTGCTACATGGCTGGGGCAGAAATGACATTTGAACAAGGACACAGGGATAAATTTCCCTAAGACAAACACCTAGCATGTGCACTGGGAAGATCGCAGAGTGCAGAAAGGTCTCTTCCCAAAGATGCTATCACAGTGTGCGGCATGGAGCTTACTTGCTTTGGGAGATGATGTTCTGGGATGGTCTTAGAGAGGAAATCCACTCTGGACTTTGGTCTAAATGCACAGCCATCCCATCCCTGGCTTTTCACTCTCTTCCCATGCCGTCAGCTCTGCTGGTAGTGGGCTGAGAGGCACAGCGAGCAAGCATGGAGTGATTGTGTCCATGCATATCCGTGTGTGTGCATGTGCATGTATGTTTGTGCACATGGGGGGACACTCACAGGCTGCAGGGGATCTCTCATTGCTTTTAGCAGATATATCCAGTGATTCAGCACTTGGCAGCCCATGAAACCACTTCTCGCTCTCACTCTTCCTCTGTACCAAAATACTTTGTGTTTCCAGTCTTGCGACATTTACCAAGCTATCTAAACACACTTTGTGACTAAAGTGATGGCAGTACTTTCCCTGTGTGCCCACCCTGCCTTCAGGAAGGAGCTGTGGGGCAGCTGAGAGGGGTGCGGTGAGGATGAAGGTGAAGCTGTGGGAGACTTTGCACTGCAGTTTCCTCGAGCTCTGAATCACAAAAGGTTTTTTTTTCTTCGCTGTGACATGCAATAGTGCAACTGTTTTGGCTTTGTACAAGAAGGTGTGAGAAGAAGCAGGAAGGACCTCTCTGTGGGAGGTCTTAACCATAACTCATTGTTGAGGCTAGTGGGTCAGTCAGGGCCTGAGGGAATTCACTTTGCAAGCAGAACCAGAGGCTCAGAGTGCCTTGAGACACACAGACCAAGATAAGATGACTGGCCTTGGCCCAAACCATGTCTGCAGAGGATGGCACATTTCTTTCCCATTTTTTTCCCCTGAGCTGGGAATACCTAGGTGGGGAAGGCTCGCAATGCCACCTGCAGCTGGCACTCATTCAGCAATTTGATTTTCTGTGTGGCATGCCATGCACTTCCAGCAGGATAAGTGACAATTTCCACTGCAAGTTATTAAATAATAATAGGTGCAGTGTGATACCCAGGTACATGAGCAGGTGCAGCACCAACAAGGCCCTCTCTCTCACTGTGCCCCAAGGGTATCTGCTGCAGAGGAAGCTCTGGCAGGGAAAAATGAGCAGCAACAGAAGGCAGGCACATGTCATGTGTGAGGCAAGATGCTGATTTTGTCACTGAAATAGCAAGAACGGTGCTTGAATAATTCTGGCTTTAACGCTCAGTTAATTAAAAGGGGGAGGAACAGCACAACAGGACTGTAGCACTCAAAAGGAAGATGAGTAAATGTTATGCTTCATCTGAACACATGTAATCATTTCCCATGCTCCCTTCTCCCTCCATCTTCATCCTCCTCTTCCCTCGCTCCTCCCAGCTTGGAAACAAGGCTGGGGAGGCTGGAAGCACAAGGCCTTCTCCCAGTTGTACCAATAAAAGCAAAAAACAAGGTGTCTGAATGGGGTTTTCCACACCACCAGTATAGAGTTCATAGAGGTTTCCCTCACTTAAGAGCTGGCTGCTGTCAGGAGGCGAAGGTACAGGGTTGGCAGCAGAAGGGAGCATGGGCTGCTCTTCCACTTCTCTTGCATCAAGCAGTGGAGTGAGCCATCAACAGTCCCTCCTAATGTGAATAGTATTCATTATTCTTAAAAATTTGAGCTGAACTTCTTACACTCACACACACAGACTTGCTGTTTATGACTCTGTCCTGAAACATTGGCAACGTTTTCAGCCCCTGCCAGTCCTGGAAAATGCACGTGAAGAAAATAGTAAGGCCAATATTTGCAAACTTCAGTGTCAGTGACAGGGAGAAAAAGCAGAATCAGGAAGTACAAACTGTTCAAAGTGAAATTGGGTAGCATATGGATGTTAGGCTATCCAGGATGGCCACAACCACCAACACTTTCCATCACTTTCCAGGCCTGACTGCTAGTGAGCAGCATCTCTTGTCTCACATGCAGATCCCATAGGTAAAAGATTCCTACTGTCTCCCCCAAAAACCTCATATGAGACATAACTGAAGGCGGAGTCTGAGCCTAGATGGACCTTGAGTCTGGTTGAACACAGCAGCTCCTCACTCAGCTGTGACAGATCTCCCAGATCTGTGGATGTAGACCAGATGGAATAGAAAAGTGTAGATGAAAATATCAGGGCAGACTTTAGGTAGCAAGGTGGGGATAGACATCGGTGATTAGAAATGGTAGCCGTGAGTGTCCTGACCGCAGTGAGAATGCACACAGCCACCAGCTGAGTGTTTCCAGCCTCCTGGCATCCATCAGGCTCTCCACAAGCCTGCACTGTAGGGAATAACACCTTCAACACACTGCAGGTCCCCACAGCTGCCATGGTGGTGGATGGGAGCTGTCAGCTGTACAAAACTTGGACACTGAAGCCATCCTGCTGCAGAGCAGGGCAGCTTTTAGGAGGTTTGCTCTCTGTTTAGCCTCAATGAGAAGGGTCTCCTTTGCTCCTGCATGGTGGGATGGCCTGGACAGTGCAGGAAAGCTGTGGCATGGCTAGAGAGGCAGCTCCCATCAATGCCTATTGCTCTAGTTCCTCTCCCTATGGGAATGGAGTGTTTCTTTCATGCAGCACAGTGCTGTCGAATGTGGAAAGATCAAATTCAGTGTAAATCTGTTCCATCATTTGGGGATCATTTTTTCAGCTCCTTTTTTGGTACCAGACACATGAGGTAATCCACTTACCTGTGAATAGATTTGTGGTATCCTGAGCAATTTCGATACTGATGTGCATCTGTTCCTTCCTGCAAAACATGCCAAAGCAATTTATCTACACATTTGAATAAGTCATCTATGCAATCACTCTCCTTTGGGGAGAAAGTAAATTTCTTCCACAAAAGGTTTGCTTTTGCTATATAGACTTGTGTAAGTCACAGTTAATTGCATCCCTATCCCTGAACTTTTCTTTTTAAAGTGGATAAGTCATCAGACAATATCCCTTGATTCCCAAACTGCAACCAAGATTTGGTAAACATGGATGTTAAAATTAAACCATTAAAGAAGACTTTTTCAAAGAGTTTCTATGTTTAAAGAGGATGTTTCTTCTATGAGTTGTCTCTTCCATGCTCTTGCACAGCCAAAGGGCTCTCATTAGGACTACCTTTGTGGAAGTCACATTAAGCAAAGCTCCTACCCTTCCCTCTTGTCTTTGCAAAGCTTTGCTCAGAGGAGTGAGCAGAACAAGCACGGTAGTCTGCAGGGAAATTATATAAATATGGAGACCGCATAAGTGTGAGAATAGGAATTGAAACACTAGTTTCACATACCACATGCTGCCTCTGCTGAAGGTAAGGAAGCGTGACAGGTTCCTGACCTTGCTGAGCAAATTCACAATTACAGCTCTGCTCTAGGCTGACAGCAGGTAAAACGTGATGTCAGCAAGTCTTAAAAAAAGAGCTGGAGCAGCTTAATGGGATGTGGACTAGGGCAAGGAGCTATGAGAAACAGTTTCCTCTGCTGCTCCCTGCAGAATGATGTTTCCCAAGGGGACTCTGGAAAGAGGTGGGTCTCAAAGTCTCTCTGGCTACTAAACAGCAAGGGTCAGGCAGTGAAGAAACACAGCCCCTAAAGCAAAAAGAGGAATTAATAATTGTAGTTCCTGTACAGCTAAGTTTTATTATTAACTATAATAATTACTGTACTACCCCTGTTTTTTCCAGTCTGGTCATGGCCTTACTGCCCTAATTGAGGAGCTGATCTTGCAATCATTGCACAGGCTCAGCACTTACTGTCAGAATCCCTCTTTCTTCCCAGCTACTCAGTCGTCCCCAGGTGCAGTTTCCTGCCAGGCACCATGTCCAGTTTGAGCAGGTAACGTCTCTGATAACCAACATCAGCACCCATCTGGGTTTGCTGAAAGCTGGGGTACCCTCTGGGATGGTCTGTGACTGACCAGGGCTGGGCTGGATTGGGAAAACATGGCAGTATCGATCGGTCATGAGCAGATATGGAAAGACAGGACTCCCTGGGGTATAAGTCTCTTGGATGCCTTCCTAACACCGAGATCAATGTGAACAGGGAGCTTTTCTGCATTTCATTCTCTGCCTGGCATGGGTATAAAAATCTGTTCTTGTCATATCACTAGGGAGATGAGCACAGGGACATGATGCAGGACCCACTGCTCTGGCTCCTCATCAGAAGAGCATCTTCCTGTTACACTTCAGAGCAGTCTTTTGGCTTAAGATTTGCTGTGCTGACCCACAAACTGACTGCCCCGTATTCCAGACACAGGTCCATAGATCATTTCAGCTGGTACCCAATGTTCTGCTATGTTCACTTCACATGGGGAATATCCCAAAGGAAACACCTCTGTGTACCCCCATGGCTTCAGTCCTTTTGGAGCTCGGACAATAATCAGTTTCCTGAAGCTTCATTGACAGTCCGCTGCACAGATTGTGTCTGCTCCATGCACTGACTGAAAGCGTGAGTTTCATACCCAGATGTCTCTTCACTGCCTTTTCCAGCAGCACTCTTCATCCTATAAATTGCCTTGTTTAAGCAGCAAATGGAGTGTGAGCCGGCACTCTGTGGAGGACATCAGCATGAGGTCTAGAGTGGCTGTCCAGATACAGGAGCAAGATGACAGGGACAGTCTTCAGGTCCTGCCCCTTAGCTGTGTCATCACTAGAGTGGGAAAAGCCAAGGTACCAACTCATGTGCTTTCTTTTCTAAGTACAAGTATTTTCTCAGAGCCATGCTAGCAGATTATAGACCTTGTCAATGCAGGAAGTGCCAAAAGTACTTAATGTTGTCCTTGCGCAGAAGCCTAGGCAAACTGATGCTACAGAAAGGGCTAAGTTTCAACTAGATTCCTAATATGAGGTTTAGCATAAAGAAACCCTGCCACCAGTCCATAATTTTGTTTTCCTTTATACAGATACCTCATTACTTCAAACATCCTCTGATGCAAAGGTAGGAGTAAGCCACCTCCAGTAGACTCTGTGAAGAAGTAATCCATCAGAGACATGGAAATCACCCCAGCTTTTCCTCAGATGTGTGACAGAATTAGGTGTCTGCAAGCTCCTTCTAGACAGTGGCTGCACAACTTGCCCTTACCACAGCAGTACCCTGGTTTGTTCCAGTCCCATATGTCTGCTGCCTGTCATATATGACATCAGTCACCGAAACTCACTTCCGTCCATCAGCATCTGCTTGAGTTGTGTATCAATTCTGCATGGTCTTTCTTGTAAATATGGTGGTGTTCAGAAACATTAAGCCCCTGCTCTGGCAGTTGCTTTTTTCACACCCAGAGGAAAAATGCCATTGGCAGCTATTGGCAAAATTTAACCCTCAACATTTATCATGGCACGGGATAGGCATCAACATGGGCCTCACTTTCTCACTTCATCAATTTGCATCCACAAGGGACGAAAATGGGGGACTAACCCCTGCAATGTAAGTTCTTTCTCCTGCCTCTGTGCCTTCATTTGCACTAAATTGATGTTACTCCAGTGCATGGCCCTGTGTTCACTTGCAGTTCAGGGACACTGTGACGATATGAATGCATCCAGAAAAGGGTGACGAAGCTGGTGAAAGGGCTGGAATACATGTCCTGTGAGGAGTGGCTGAGGATTCTGGGCTTATCTAGGTTGGAGAGAAGGAGACTGAGGGACGACCTCATTGCTCTGTGCAGCTTCCTGAGGAGGAGACGTGGAGACAGAGGTGCTGAGCTCTTCTGCCTGGGATAAACTGACAGGACATGTGAGAATGGTTCAAAGCTGCAGTTATGATATATTGAAAATGTGTGGAGCTCCCATTTAAGGATCATCTAGAAACAAAACTGACAAGATATCTACTCTAAACAAAAGCCAGTTCTCCAAATTAGAGATGAGCCAAAATCAGAAAGTGCTGTACAGATCCTGCCAAAGCTGATTTATACAAAATTAGATCAATTATCCATTCTTTAGTTTGCATAATCCAAAATCAACTGGGAGAGTCTCTTGTGACCTGATTCTTTCCACTCACACATGAGAACAAAACCTAGGATCTTCTGCTCAATGATCCTAAATCTTTAGCAGCACATCTAACACCACCTGATGAACTCCAGACTATTTTATTAAGTTAAAATCCAAATGACTGGGACAAAAATTAAAATCTTTGTTCCCCTTGTGCATTTTGATTCATATACTTTGTATTAATACAAAAAGTCCATACAGAGTTTCCACCTCAGTGTTTTTTATGACTTTGTAAATCCTCTGTACCTGCTATTTTCTCTTATTAAGTACAGAAAAACATGCTTCTCTATGCTGAATCACAAGATACATTTCCAGCAAACTTTTTCCATGTTATTATAGCCTGTGAGAACAGTCTGGGAACTTTATGAATAGCAGCAGCTAACTGAGATTTAACTGCTGGTTTGGGATTTTTTTTAAACCATCTACTGATTTTTTAGATGACTGTGCTCTGAAATAACCATTTAATCATATGGAACACCAGTAAATCCCTAGAAAACAAACAATTAATAGTGAATATTAAGTTAAATATTCTATGCAGTCAACCTAATGAATTGTTTGGACAAAAATAGACATTAACCACCAGAGAACAACAAATGTTACTACTTAAATGTCAAGGGCTGCTGCAGATGCAGTTTCAGGCACTTTATTGCTTTTATAAACTTATGAACAGTATTTATGGGATTGATATTCTCAAAACCCCACCAACACTATCGTCCACTGCTTGGAGTTGCAATGGTGAAAAAAGATCTGGAAACAATTTACATCTAAGCCTCAGAACAATTAAAATCTATGTAAATTATAATGTTCCAGGAACTAATCACTCCAACAGATGGCTGGCAGCTTGTTAATAAGAGTAAAGCAGACATTTGTCTTTTTTTGGAATCCCATACACTACAGGAATGCCAAGGGACCACCAAAAATACGGTTGCTGCAGCAAAAGGATCTGACTATCAACAAGTTATTAAAATTATCTAGAACACCAGAGACAAACAATTTGGGGCAATTCTAATCCACTTTTTCAACTGTCTTTACTCTCTGCCCTGCTATGGCCTTGAATCCAAACAGCATCAGCCAAAGGGGGATTTTGATGCGGACCTTGACTAGCAGGTCGAGGGAGGTGATTCTGCCCCTCTGCTCCGCTCTGGTGAGACCCCCACTTGGAGTTCTGCATCTGGAGCCCTCAGTACAGGACAGACATGGATCTGTTGGAGAGGGGCCAAAGGAGGCCACTAAGATGATCAGAGGGATGGAACAGCTCTCCTGTGAGGACAGGCTGGGAGAGTTGGGGCTGTTCAGCCTGGAGAAGAGAAGGCTCCAGAGAGACCTTATTGTGGCTTTTCAGTACTTAAACGGGATCTGTAAGAAAGATGGAGACAGACTTTTTAGCAGAGGACAGGGGTAATGATTTTAAACTAAAGGAGGGATTCAAGCTAGACATGAGGAAGAAATATTTTACAATGAGGGTGGTGAAACACTGGCACAGGTTGCCCAGAGAGGTGGTAGATGCCCCATCCCTGGAGACATTCAAGGCCAGGCTGGACAGGGCTCTGAGCAACCTGATCTAGTTGGAGATGTCCCTGTTCATTGCAGGGGAGTTGGACTGGATGAGCTTTGAAGGTCCCTTCAAACCCAAATTATTCTATGATTCTATGGTTCTCTGAGGTTGGCTTACATTTGGAATAACAGATACGTTAACAGCCACAGTGACTTTGTACTGAGAGGTTTGCAGAGCAAACCCTTGTTTGCAGAGGCAGCTCTTGGATCCCAGGAAGGAGAACTTCAGCTTGCTCCCAGCAAAACATTTCAAAGACAATCTTTTTTTTAAAGACTCTTGAAGATTAATTCCCTTTAAATACACCCCTGGGACTGAGAGTACAAGGTGCTGGGGGCCTAGAGAGATGTTCACTCTGTTACATATGTATGCACACATATATTACATACAGTGATTTGGTTAAGTCTGATTATTGTATAAAAAACATTTTCACAGTCACTCCAGGTCTTCAGGCCATGCTGTGCCTTTTCAAAGGGCAGAGGACCTGTCCTCCACAGGGGAGTGCAGGTGAAAGCTTTAAGTCAGAGAAGTCTGAGTGACCTCCAAAAGTAGCATAAAACCATCATTACAGCAGGGCAGAGATAATTACCAAATTAGCATATTGATGCCTCTGTACAACTCCTAGAATCCAATCTATTATCTTCACTGATAATGGTCCTGTCCTCTGTAATTTAGTGTGAGATACTGTGGTTTCTGTTCTCTCTGATCGAAGGCAGTGTAGCTGTGTATTCCAGCGTCGGGCTGGGGTGCAGTTGTGCATTTCTAATACATTAATTTCCAAATTTGAAGACTCAGAGCTTTACTGATGCTGCGAAATAAGTAAGCTAAGATCGATGGTCTTAATTAAAGATTGTGAGCAAAGTGGGAGAGAAACGAACTCCAATAAATAACATACCACAAATAAATTATTAAATAATGTGTTTCTGCAAATCCCGCCTTGCAAGATAGCGCTTCTATCTTCTTAAATGACAGCTAAAAGGTAAATATCACTGTGACAGTCTCTCTCACACCATGATGGATGTGGGTATTAGAGCTTCCATCTAGTCAGCACTCCCAAAGGAACCTCTCAGAAAATACAGATTTTTATGGGTGTTCAGGCCATGTTCAGAAAGACCAAACAGTGGTGTACTGTTTGCAGTGCTGTGTCACCGTGGTCAGGCTCCTACAGGCTCTGAGCCCTGTCAGCTGCTGCCGATGGAGAGTGGTCAACTGACCCAGGTCCTGCAGCAGGGGAGAAGGAGAGCTGCAGAACTGACCCGAACATCAGGGGGCTTGGCAAACAGCAAATGGTGTTGGGAATATCAGAGGCACTCAACGCAGACAGTGAAAGACTGAATTGTGTCTACGTACCCCACAGAGAAGCTGGAATGAGTTAAAAAGAAATAGAATGGGGGGATAGTTGAGGAAAAAAAGGGATAGAAAGATCTTTTCTACATAAATTACTACTCTGGGCTGATAAATGATCCATGACTTTTCATATCTTTCCTCTTTCCCTTGCCGAGGCTTACAATGGTGAGAGGTGGTACAGGAGATGCTAAAACCCTTTTTGGAGCCTTCCTTGGTGCACAGGATGCTTAAGCCTGCCTTTCAAATCATAAAGTGAGTTCCTAAAAAACCCACACTTTCATAATGTAGCTGTAAGATCATAAACAGGAATTTTCTGCTGCACAAGAAATACCCTCTTTCCCTCTTGCCATTTCCTCCTGCATCGCTGACCTTCAATCCTAAACATCTCTTGGTTTGGTTTATAATCCAGCTGAACTTACCTTGACATTCACTAAAATACATCTAGAAACATTAAGGAAATCCTGGTAAATTACAAATAAAAGAAACCCCCTCCAGCTTCTGCAAATAACAAAGCCTTTCCATGGGGCTTTTAGGCAAGTTCCTAGAAGAACATCACTCAATTTCTTGCACGCCTAAGAAGCTTGCACAGCTTTATACCAGTATAATGTTACATGATTGTAAGAGTGTTTCCTCCTATTCTGGTAATGCCTGTAATCTCTTCTTGGAATATAAACATAATAAAAATATCATATCAATCATATCATATATTGATACACATTACAAGCTAGTGTATAGCATATGCACCACTTGACCTTCCCCCCATACTTACTGTTCATTAGAATTCAAACCCAGTGATCAAATGTTATTATTCAGTTAAAGTAACTTGCTGTTTTCATGCTTAAATTGAGTTTCCTCTGTGTTGAATACAAGTAGACATCTGAAGTTAAAACTTAAATTCAGTTGTTCCTGTGCACCATATCTCAGATCAGAAACTGACCAGTAATATATGCTCCCTGGGTAGTTCAGAAGAATAATTCATAGGATCATAGAATCATAGAATCATTTCAGTTGGAAGAGACCCTCAGGATCATCGAGTCCAACCATAACTTAACCTAATTCTAGCACATGTCCCTAAGAACCTCGTCTAAACACCTTTTAAACACCTCCAGGGATGGTGACTCCACCACTTCCCTGGGCAGCCTGTTCCAATGCCTGACAACCCTTTCTGTAAAGAAATTTTTCCTAATATCCAATCTAAACTTCCCCTGGTGCAATGTGAGGCCATTTTGCCTTGTCCTATCACTTGCTATTTGGGAGAAGAGACCAACACCCTTCATGCTACAATCTCCTTTCAGGGAGCTGTAGACAGCGATAAGGTCTCCCCTCAGCCTCCTTTTCTCCAGGCTAAACAGCCCCGGTTCCCTCAACTGCTCCTCATTAGACTTGTTCTCCAGGTCCCTCACCAGCTTCATCACCCTGCTCTGCACTCGCTCCAGCACCTCAATGTCTTTCTTACAATGAGGGGCGCAAAACTGAACACAGGATTCAAGGTGCAACCTCGCTAGTGTTGAGTACAGTGGCACAATCACTTCTCTAGTCCTGCTGGGCACACTATTCCTGATACAAGCCAGGATGCTGGTGACCTTTCTGGACACCTGAGCACACTGCTGGCTCACGTTCAGCCACTGTCAAACAACACCCCCAGATCCCTTTCTGCCAGGCAGCTTTCCAGCCACTCTTCCCTGAGCCTGTAGCATTGCCTGGGGTTGTTGTGACTCAACTGCAGGACCCAGTACATGACCTTGTTAAACCTCATACAATTGGCCTCAGCCCAACCATCCAGCTGGCCCAGGTCCCTCTGTAGAGCCTCTCTACCATCCAGTAGATCAACACTCCCACCCAATTTGGTGACATCTGCAAACTTACTAAGGGTGCACTCAATCCCCTTGTCCAGATCATTGATGAAGAGATTAAACAGAACTGGCCCCAATACTGAGCCCTGGGAAACACAACTCATGACTAGCCACCAACTGGATTTGGCTCCGCTCACCACAACTCTTTGGGCCTGGCCCTCCAGCCAGTTCTTTATCCATCGAAGAGTGCACCCTTCCAGGCCATGAGCTGCAGCTTCTCCAGGAGAATGCTGAGAGATATGGTGTCAAAGGCTTTAACTGAAGTCTAAGTACACAATATCCACAGCCTTTCTCTCATCTACTAGGTGGGTCATGTTGTTGTAGAAGATCAGGCTGGTCAAACAGGACCTGCCTTTCATCAACCTATGTTGACTGGGCCTGATCATATGATTTTCTTAGATGTGCCTTGTGATGTTACTCAAGATCAACTGCTCCATGACCTTTCCTGGCACCAGGTTTAGACTGACAGGTCTGTAGTTCCCCAGATCCTCCTTCCAGCCCTTCTTGTAGATGGCATTAGCCAACTTCCAGTCAACTGAACCTCCTCAGTTAGCCAAGATTGCTGATAGATAATGGAAAGTGGCTCAGTGATCACCTCCGCCAGCTCCCTCAGCATCCTTGGGTGTATCCCATCTGGCCCCATAGACTTGTGGGTGTCCAAGTGGTGTAGCAGGTTGCTAACCATTTCCCCTTGGATTATCGGGGCTTCATTCTGCTCCTCACTCCTGTCTTCTGGCTCGGGAGGCTGGGTACTTGGAGCACAACTGTTCTGAATATTAAAGACTGAGGTGAAGAAGGCATTTAATACCTCAGCCTTTCCCTCATCTTCTGTGACTATGTTTCCCTCTGCATCCATCATGGGATGGAGATTCTCCTTAGCCCTTATCTTGTTGCTAATATATTTATAGAAACATTTCTTGTCACCTTCCACAGTGGTGGCCAGGCTCAGCTCTAGTTGGGCTTTGGCCCTTCTGATTTTCTCACTACACAACCTCACAGGATTCTTGTATTCCCCTTGAGTAGCCTTCCCCTCCTTCCAAAGGTTATAAATTCTCTTTTTATTCCTAAGTTCCAGCCACAGCTCTCTATTCAGCCAGGCCGGCCTTCACCACTGGCTTGCCTTCTGGCACACGGGGACAGCCTGCTCCTGCGTCTCTAAGATTACCTTCTTGAAAAGAAACCAGCCTTCCTGGGCTTCTTTGTCCTTCAGGAATGCCTCTCAAGGGACTCTGCCAACCAGCCTTATGAACAAGTCAAAGTCTGCCCTTTGGAAGTCCAAAGTAGCAGTTCTGCTAACCACCCTTCTAGCTTCTCCAAGGATAGTAAACTCAATCATTTAATGATCACTATACCCAAGGCAACCTCCAACCAACACATTGCCCATGAGTCCTTCTCTATTTACAAACAACAGATCCAGTGGGGCTCCTTTCCTGGTAGGGTCACTAACCAGCTGTGTTAGGAAGTTGTCTTCCATGCACTGCAGGAGCCTCCTAGACTGCTTCCTCTTTGTTGTATTGTATTTCCAGCAGACATCTAGTAGGTTGAAGTCCCCCATAAGAACAAGGGCTAGCAATGGGGGACCTCTCCCAGCTGCCTGCAAAATATTTCTTCTGCCTCTTCATCCTGGTTGGGTGGTCTGTAACAGCCCCACACCAGGATGTCTGCCTTGTTGCCCTTCCGCTTGATTCTCACCCATAGACAATCAACTCTATCATCACTCTCATCAAGTTCCAGACAATCAAAACCCTCCCTAACATACATGGCTATTACACCTCCTCTCCTTCCTCGCCTGTCCCTTCTGAAGAGCTTATAGACATCCATTGCAGCGTTCCAGTTATGAGAATCATCCCACCATGTTTCCAAGATGGCAATTAAATCATAGTTTTTCTGCCTCACAAGGGCTTCCAGCTCCTCCTGTTTGTTGCCTGTGCTACATGTATTCGGATAGAAGCACTTCAGCTGAGCTGCTTGTTCCACTGGAACGGCAGACCAAGGGGTCTCGTTAGCACTATCCTCAAATGCTGGCATGTCACCCTTCATTTGCAGATTTCCTTGGTTCATAAAAGTTTCAATACTCTGCCAATCTATAAAGTACCTATGTTTTATGCAAACCCGTAAATGGCATTTCTGACTGGATAAAACAGCCATATCAGACCATTATATCATGTTGCCTGCATGATTGAAGGGAATTTGTGTTGGAGCAAAGCTGAGAGCATTTTGAAAATGTAAACACAGGGATCACTCCATAAAAATATGTGGACTCTAAACTAATATATAACTCTTGTTACATGTTATGCAGTAAGACATTTAAAGGGGTTATCAGGATGACATAGGAATGGCAGCACGGCCAAGACTAAAGGGCAAGATATTCCATTAGGGTTGTTCCTTATTGCATTAAAAAAAATATTTCCCACCCAGAAAATGTTTCAAAATCTAATTATTTAGTATAATATACTTCTTCTCCTCTTCCTCCAGGCTATATCAAGCACTGGAAGAGGATTCTTTGCTTACATGGATTTTATCTTAATGACTTGCCTAATCTTTTCAATAAAATAAGTTTTTGTATATAACTTTTGAGCACAGCCCCATAATTAGCAGCAGGCATGCCTGTGGACTGAAAACAAAGCCAGTTAGTGAGTCTTGAAATTACATTCAAAGCCAATTGCATTTGGGTATAGTATTCCTGAACTGAAGTCAATATCTAGTTCCTGAATTATGTGCAGTGCCACATGTAGCAGGAAGTCAAGCACGGAATAAAAGGCGTGGAGTACTGCCTTATCCAGGAGCACATTCTGCACATGGCAAAGCGAGCCTCACCTCCATGGCACAGCACATACAGCACCTTGCCTCCCTCTCATTTTCTTCCCACAGGGCCACAGACGAGAATATGTGAAAGGAAGAGAGGGTGGCCTGAGGATAAGGACACACATATTTTCACAACCCTGTAAATGTCCTTACAAGGATCAGGGGTATGGGCAGTAATCCTTCAATTAACCCCTCAAAAATATCTGCAAGCCTTTAAAAAAAAATTCAGTTTCTGCATTTTTAGGGTCACTCACATCTCTGTGTTAAATGTTGAAGGTTAAGTATCGAATATGCTTCTTTCTGAAAGACTTTTAAAATGAACACTGAACTTTTCAGCTGTTCTTAAGAGGCAGAGAGTTTTAGGAAACATTTAAGACATCCTGTGACAAGAGACAAACGTCAGACCAGTTGGCATCACTGCTATCACCACTGCTATTTCCAAGATCAGCTTTGCCAGCCCATTCCTGGGCCAGGAGCTGGGTCAGGAGCAAGAAGCCACATGGCCGCAGACTGCATGCAACACCTCAACCTCAAGTCTTCCAAAAGACTCCCTGCCCTTTATCCTGATTTTCTCGCTGGAGAGGCAGGAAGCTTGCTGATGCTCTCCTGGCGGTCCAAAATCAGCTGGCCCAAGAAACTCAAGGCTTCAGCCTGGAGAAGAGGAGGCTAAGAGGAGACTTCATTGTGGCTACAGTTTCCCCACAAGGGGAGGAGGAGGGGCAGGTGTTGAACTCTTCTCTTTAGCGACCAGTGTAAGAACCCCAGGGAATGGCAGGAAGATGTGACGGGGGAGGTTTAAGTTGGACATTAGGAAAAGGTTCCTCACCCAGAGGGTGCTGGAGCACTGGAACAGGCTCCCCAGGGAGGTATCACGGCCCCAAGCCTGACAGTGTTCAAGAAGAGACTGGACAACGTGCTCAGACACACGGTGTGAACTGTGGGGTTGTCCTGTGCAGGGACAGGAGATGGACTCAGTGATCCTTGTGGGTCCCTTCCAACTCAGGACATTCTATGATTCTATAAAGCTTGATTAAGTCTTAAGATTTTGCCTTGTGAAGGTGTGATCTCCATAATCAAATGCAATTGAAACAATCCATGTGTTTCTTTTCAAAGTATCATCTCTCTCTTTCTCAGTACACATAGAGAGAATAAGAGTGGCAATGGATCTATGTTTCAGAGTTTCTGTTCTGAATGAAGACATGATATTGTAATGAGAGGGCTCAAAGCCCCCTGAAGGGAATAAAATACAGTGTAAAAAAATTCAAATCAAATCCACCCACAAAGATCCTGCTCCCACAGACTCAATACAAGCAAATTTTCCACTGGAGGCATTCAGGTGTTTAGCTCTGTTCTGCACAAGCGACAGGAGGGACTCCCACTGCCGTGGCTGGGAAGAAATCACTTGACACCTCCTGGGGTCACCATCTTTGTCTTGGAGAAGACAAGCGACCAGGCACTTCCTCATCTGTCTTCCACATCCCCATTATGTCTTCCATCCTTTCAGGACTAATATGCACTTCTAAATGCGAATGCCTCTCTTCTGCTCCAGGTCATCAGTATCTCTGCACTATCTCTATTTTCTTTTTAAAGAGCAAGTTTCTTCCTCACAAAAGGACAATTATTATTCTTTATTCCAGAGACAATTATATGTTTTTTTCTTCAACTGGTTATTAAAACCTCAGATTATTTTCACACCATTTATTTAGCAAGATTTAACACACAGCCCTTACTGGGGAGGGTAAAGTCAGCTGTGGCTGCTTTTACTGGCTACTTTGCTAGAGAAACTCCAGCCAACTCATTTCAGATACTGGCATTTCCTCTTTCTTTTGTCCTCTCTGCTCCACCTCCAGGTTTCTAAGCACCAACTTTAACATTTTTCCCCTTTCTTCAAAAGGACAAGATGCCAAATTCACTGCTGACGTAAGTAGGTGCAGCTCTAATTAAGTCAATGGGGTTACATCTGCCTATGTCAGCAATGAATTTGGCTTGACATCCCCAGTGATCAAAATGTCACATTACCTTTGATGAGCAGGACATTTCAAATAAAACATTAGCAAAAACAATTAACTTTAAGCCATTAATCCCACTGAAGCTACTTTCAGCCTCGTAAGGATTGAAGTCAATTCCCAGTATATGTCTTTGGCTTAATAGATTGTGATGCTTTGGTATGAAATATATTATTGAATGACATTGAATTAAGCAGCATCATATCATATTTCCATATATAAATTATACTTTGGTACACATCTGACAACTTTTACCTCTAATACTTCAGAAACTATTAACAATGGAGGAGATCATACAGAACGTTGCATTATATAATACCTATTAATTTTGCAAATGTGTTACGTATAGCTCTAATATTGCACTCAGATATATCATACTTCTGTATTTCATTAGCATCTCATTTTACATCAACAAAGATGGAAGATTTATAAAGAGCTTGGTTCTCTAATTCATTCCCTTTGGCACAAAACAGATAGTAACAAATCTGGACAAGCGAGAGGTAAGAATGCAGTCTTGCTCCCAACACCTTCTTCACAGCTACCAAAGGAAAAGAGTCCACATATTACCTAATGAATTTGAAAGCCTACATTTGGCTCCTTGCTAGAGTTTCTTGAAGAGTGCATGGCAGCTTACAGCTAAGGGCATGTGAACCAGCAGCTCCACTATGGCACTCCTGGGTGCCAGCTCAGAGAGAAAAGAACTGGATAAATGTCACTCACCACTTAGGTGACTGCTGCAACTTAGAATCTCCATGTTTTAACCATAGAGTCCTCTCAAACATAAGCACAGCTCCCCAGGTCCATGTACATAGCCTTGCCAACGAACACAAACATTTGCACATTGCCTGAGGTGGATGAAGTTGAATCAAGGGGAATAAAGTTCTGCAGGAGCAGAATATTGAAAAAAATACTTCCCAAAATTACAAGGTACCAGTCATATTTGGCGACTGGCTGAAAAATTATTGACCCAAACTTGGAGCATATGATCAATGACCTGGAATCTCTGCCTCATCCATTTTTAATCATCACTTTCCCAAGGAGAGAAGACCTGTGTTGCCCTGCGGTCCTTTCCCATGTACACAGAGAGGCCCAGAGAAAAAGGAGGTTTGTACTTACCAGGTAGCAGGCCAGGCAGGAGAACTGCCTGGCTAACTTCTGTACTGCAGAATACAAATGTTATTGTCCCCTGGAAAGATACTCCAATATGATAATCTCCAATATTTGATAGTGGCCCAAATTTTACCATTCCTTAAACATGCCCTGAGTTCTGCTCTATATCAAATCATTTTAAGCAGGGATATAATCAAAATCTAAATCCTGCAGCACTATAGTATGAAATATATTTTGCAGCAACTCTTCACACTTGAGAAACAACAGCCAATGCTGGTGCTTGTAATGACAGTTCACACCCTGAAGTGAACCAAGTGAGAGTGCAGGTAGTGATTTAATCTCACAGTACAACTTCTAATGAAGCAACACACTACACAGCCCTCCTGCTGGAAATTCAGGACTATTATAGTTTTCAATAGCTGTATATATTCTGCTGGGATGTACCCAAATTTGTTTTAACTATTATTTCTGATATGTTACTTATCAAATTGCGAGCTTACTCGGAGAATAGATTAAATAGTCAGTCTCCATTAAAAATTCTCCCAGGGAGTGAAAAACTCTAAAACCTGAGCCCTCCTCTGGGATGGACCCTAAAGGTTTTATACAGCCAAAAATTCATGATGAATTCAAAGAAGGTTTTGTTGGTATGAAGGATTTGAGACCCGACACTGAAGCTGCCTATTAAGTTCAGGGCCAGCGTGCCCTACCTTGGCTCCTGAGTCCCTGAGGTGGCTGGGGCAAGGCCCCCAGGACACTGCACTGCAGCATCACCACCTGGGCACCGGGCTGAGATGGAGTGCAGAGGAGGGAGAGAGGTGCCTGGTCTCAGTCCCATTGCAGCACTCACTCATGACCAGGAGGCTGTGGCCTGAGAAACCCTCCAAGACACGATGGTTTCCATGCAGCCTGACAGCACCGTTCTGCCTGGTTGAATCAGTGAACATTTTGCAGTTGATTTCCAGGGTAGCCACAACAGGCTGCATTATTTCATCCATCAATTTCTTTAGTGCTCACCTCATTTTAAGCGCATTAGCAGCTTGATTGAAGTCAATGGTACAGTTCAGATACTTAAAATGAGTTATGTTCTTAAATATCTTGATGAATTAAGGCCTTAATGAACATTGTTAATGAAGATGTGATCCTCTGAGATTTGGAACATCTTCAATTCTCACACCTCATTGCACAGTCACTCGAATTCAGTAGAAGTCTTTGTTGCCATCAGGAGGAGGTCACCTCCCCCTTTCACAGAAGCTGGTCCTCACCGTGTTCCTGATGCTGGGACCTGCAGCCACATGGCTGTGCAGTGTGTCTGTCCATGATTGCCAGTTTGGACCAGTTACCTGCACAGTGCTAGGCAGGCAGCAAACAGAAACAAGCTACCTGGAATGGAGGTAAAGTGGTAGGTGGTACCACCTCTTCTGTCAGCAGCACAGACGTGCCAAATTGAAATGACCATAACACCATAGCAGAGCCAAATCAAGGAAAAACTAGCTTGTTAAACCATTGGAGTGACTTTCTGATAACTAAGTACCCAAAGCATATTAAGATTCTTTACTAAGGAAAGCATTAAGACTTGAGCATTCACATTAACTGTCATGAGTGTATTCAGACCAAACTTTTATCTGCAAAGTGTATACAATTAAGAGAGAAACATAATGTTTTATGTCGGTACCACCTAGTGGCAAAGGGCTGGGATTTCCACGTGTTGTTTTAGAAGGAAATAATATGCACATTCTGGAAAGAAGATCCTGATAATCAGGTGCCCAAATATTTTTTATTTCTCTGGACTGATTCTCTGAATCCATTAGCCTGTTTTAAGCTGTGTGTCTAAAACCCATACCCAAGTTGCAAAGAGTTTCCAAATACATTTTAATGGCTTCAGAGACTCTGGTTATGATGCTGACTGAAGTTTTTTACAATGGAAGAGCAAATTAGATAGAAAACGTGGCACTGAGGGGGACATGTACACACAAGGTAATGCGATGAGACATGTACAACAAGACCAGTGGCTTAAAGGTCAATACCACTGCACACTGGTGCTTCACCAGAGTTCTGGATGCCCAGCCGCTCAGATGTGACGGTAAGAAAACAAGCAAAAAACCACAACTATGTTTTTCAGCTAGATCAAGGTAGCCAACAGTGTAATACAAAAAATCCTGTTTTCTGTATGGTAGCCCTATAACTAGTTGATTTATCTGGTGTCCTTCAAACTGAAGGGTGAACACCATGTACTTTTGGGGCCTTTGCAATAAAATGCAAATGGACTTCCAAGTGGAAAGTACACAAAGAAAAAAGGCTCTTGATCAAAATGCTTCTACAAATGGCAAGATGTTACTTAGCCAAATAAAGGCACAGTGAGATCATAATTCAAGAGAAAAGCAAAGCCATCATATTACAGGCATTTTAAATGAAAAATTGTTAGACATTATTTTTTATAAGCAGTACAGTAAACTTTTCAATTATAATAGGCCTAAAAATGACTCCTAACTGTCACAAACAGTCACTCACTTCGTTCTGAGCAGGTGGCCCTATGCTCACACTTTGTCATGCTTGCAGCAGCATCAGCTGAGCAGCAAAGGGCCCAGAACTAGACAAAGCAATGTAGCAACAAGCTGCCATTTTGTGTTTGGAAATGGGCAGGAGCAGAGCAGCTGTCCCTAGCTGGAATGAGGAAACCTGCAGGCAGACAAGGCAGAGGACGTCCCATGGCTCTGCTCAGCACCAGTTTCTGACCTCAGGTAAATCGGCAAATAGTTTCTCTTAAGACCAGGCATGAAGTCCTGACCATGGTGAAAACAACTTCAAAGCCTCTTTTAATTGCACTTGTGTCACCTTTTCACCTGCTGCTTCTGGTGATTTATACCACTCTGGAATAGGGTTCTAGATCAATCTGTTTATTAATCTCACAAAACAGGTTACAAAGAGAGGCTACTCAAAGGCACTGGAGTGTGCATTGTATGGAGACTATTTCATACCTATTTCATCATCTCAAACGTATTGTTAATCATCACATGAATATTGCATTAAATTCAGCTTTGGAAAGCTCATAATAATAATAATAATTCATGAAGCTGTCTCTTAATACTATATTCACTTTTTACACATCAATAGATTGGAAATACCTGGGGAAAAGAAGAAAGGGAGAAGAACAAGGAAAGAAAATAAAGATCTTTGTGTCAGCCCGCTGCTATGGGGAGGTCTAACAGTAATAACAGTGGTCTGTCTCCAGGGGTGGAAAGGGCCTTGAACAGCTGATGGTGTAGCATCCTGGGCCAGAGCATCAGTGCAAAGAGCTCTTGCACTAAAGAGAGCAGAAAGGTAAGAAATTTAACTCCAGATGTAGGAAAGACCCACAGTGTTTCCCCTTAGATTAGCAAGAGTGAAGATCTCTACTGAGAGCCTGTCTGAAAGCGATTTGTCATTTAATGACCTTCCTAAGAGAAGCAGGTTCATCCATGACATATAATATATGCAGAACAAGAACACAGTAGATTTGCTTCTGTAGTACTGGATTTCAGATCCATGTAAGTGTTAGATAATAAATAAAACCTCTTTGAAAAATAAGCTTCTCTGAGCGTTTCATCCAGTGAAAGAGGTGATAGAAGTGTAACCGTCAGATCAGCTCTCCCACAAGCATTTGCAGCCCACCCTGTGGATCCCTGCATGCCCTCTCTACACATGAAGCTCTCAGGCAGAAAGAAAACAGGGTGAAAAAACAAGGACATACATAAGAAACATTAGGAAAACTCTTTGTTGGGAGGGTATACACTGCTGGTAAAAACCCCAATCTCATTCTCATTTCTTAATAATAAGTAGATGTAATTAAACACTTTTCTTGTAGGAATAGAGTCTGTCTTCACTAGCCAGGTAACAAGAAAACATGACTCTTATCTGAGCCTTAGAATGACTGAAATCTGGCAAATTCCATAAAATTTAGTAGGTAAGGCTGTCTTGTAACTAGGTGATTCTGCATTGGTGTTGTTCAGATGGATTTTCCTAAATTGGGTCACTATATAAATGTCTTTGCTTTATAGGCTCAGCCCTGGTGCATGTACCATTTGACTTCAGTCAAGGGAGAGTGGATTGAGTTTGCTGTGATAAAGGCCATGGTTAACACTTGTCTAGGCGCATCAAAGTGTTTCTGTTGCAGGCTTCCATGGCACAGGTACATTCCTCCACACCCTGCAATAAACTGCATCCAGCTCTTTGCCTTTTTCTACCTTCCTAGTTTTTTGTCCCGTTTTTCTGCTATTAAAAATATGGTGACTTTAGACCAGATGGCATATAAGACCACATCTCTTAGATGAAAAGCCATCTCCAAGTATCCCACTTTTGTGAATGGGCATAGCCAACATATTTATTAACTGGAAACAATAAATTTCAAGCACAAAACAGCCATGCAGAGTGTAGGCCCTTTTTAGAAAAAAACCCTACATGAACGTACTTTAGTGGAGCTGCACTACAACTGTCAGTAATGACAGGAAATAGCCAGATTGGTAGGTGTGACTTCTGAATATCTCACTCAAAGTATAGAAGCAAGGATCACAGGGACACCACAACTTAACCTCGTATTCCTGTCTTGAGAAAAATGTTCTTCCAGCAACAAAAGACTCTCAGTTTTTTTCTGCACAAACATCTGGAGGTAGCAGGACCATAAACTATTGTCTTCCTCCTGGTCAGCTCCAATCCAAGCAAGCTCAGAAACATCTGTCTAGTCAAATGCCAATACTGTTGCTCCATAATTTGGCTCTGTTGGTTCAGCAATGTGTGTCTTTCCAAATATAAATAAATGTTTTGCTCTGCTTAATTACATATATACATTTATCTTGTTTATAACTGATAGCTTGCTAGTACGCGTGTATTTCTTGGAGAGCGTTCCAGGTGTTTAGATTTTCACCCAAACATGTGAATTGAAACCTCAAGCAAAACAAGAACTGTCTCTCATACCTTTTACAGATTAACAAATAGTCTTTGCCTTGCTAATGCCATTCTTAATTGGACTACACTGTGAGGAGCAATTAAGACTAAACAGCTACTTGCTGAGAGCTGGTGAAAGAGAAACTGCAGCTTGAGGCATTTACATTTTCCAAATAAAGTGCAGTTGCCTTACTTTGGTGTTAAAGAAAGAAACTTATTTTTTTAATGGCTTGGTATATTAAAAAGGAATTATTCAATTCACAGCAGATAAATTGGTTTTGTGAGGAATTATGGTATTTTTGCCTTTTTTGTTCATTTGTTTGTTTTTTAAATCACTTTGTAGACTTAAGGGCTCCCGACTGATGGGATCCTGATGGAGTTTCCCAAAGTTTCACCTTCTAACCTTCACCACCACCAGGCCAGCATGCATCCTCCCAACGCTGATCAGCTGCATCTCACCCAGCTGCCCACATCCCCTGGGTGCTGCTGAAAAGCCAGCGCCTGGTCACCTTGTCTGTGGTTTAACCACTGCAGGCCACAGTAGGGCCACAAGCTGATGTCTCAGCCCTGCCTGAAAGAGTTTTCTTGCCAAGAGCCTTCTGCAATCCTCTCCAATGGGGAACGAATCCCCTTGTGGGAGCCAGGCTCAGTGCGGACTGTCTGGACTAAGTTACAGGAAGAGTAAGAAAGGCAGATGTGGTCTCAGCTGCTTGGTCTAACCCCTGCCAGTAAAAAAGCTCAAGAGGATATCAAATTTTCTGGGAGGGAAGCCTATACTTATAGTGCTGGATAAAGAGCATTTGAGCTGCAGCCTCTACATATGTTTCTAAACTCTGAGTTGCAAGAGTCCCTCAATGGCTCCAACAGAAGAAGCTCTGCTTGGTTTTCTATGAAAGTTGGTTGTTCTTCTGACACATCCTTACCGAAATGAGGTTCCTGCAACTCCCACTGGTCACATCACTCACATACAGGCTTTAAAAGCCTGAATGCCTAAGGATTTGTCTAAACTAGTTTCATATCACACACTAGGAGTTTTTAATATGAGTTTTTCTTGTTTGAAACATTTGGAAATAAGTAACATATCAATCCACAATGTCATCTGTATGCACATTTACATCCTTTTTAGTTTCTGTGTCCATTTCTCACTTCACAGAGATCAAGACCTGCACGCTTTTTATCCACCATAGCAGGCAGTCTCAGTAACATTAGCATAATTTTATCCCAAAGTATCATCTATCTAGTCACTTAACCTGATGAAATGACACTAGCCAATGTTAGTATTTCATTTTTTCCATTCCCCAAAATATATTTCTTTTCAGTTTAGCTACTACCTGACAAAAGTATTGTTGAACACCTGCAAGAGATTAAACAACCTTAATCCAATTTCTTTTTGCAGAGGCTAAGGGCCATGTTCTTCTGCTACTCACACAGCTTATAGGTCAGACTTCTGCAAAATTTAAATGAGAAGTGAGTTGTTTGATTTGGTTGTGGGAGAGGTATAAACAAATGTAATCTGCCCTTTGCTGACATTGTGTGCCCTGGAGAGCTCTCACTTACCTGAGGGAACACTAATGTCTCGAAGAATCCAGATGTAAATCAGTATCAATGGAGAAAGCAGCTGCTTCGCTGTGCATTCCTCTGAAGGACTTGTGCATCTGAGGCAAATCAAGGCAAAACAGGAGGAACCAAAAAGAAAGCCACTTCTGATGGTAAACAATCCACGCTGGACCTAAACTCCAAAACAGACTCCATGATCTGCTGCTCTGACTCACAGACTAGATAAAGCTAATTGACGTGGGTCTTTAAGTAACACAGAGCTGCGATCTCCACAGACAGCAGAAACAGTAGGGAAGGATGTGTAATGTGCCGGTGTGGAGCACAGCACATGTCCATGTGGAGCCCTCTCCTCTCATAAGGATGCCCTGGCTGACAAGGCTGCTCTTGGCTAAAGAGCAACACTGGAGGCCAAAGAGGGGAAACTATGAAGTGGATCTTCTTTAACGTGCAGAGGGTCGAGCAGCTGAGCAGCTGACATGCTTCTCTCCAGGCTGTAGCCCAAGGAGGCTTTCCCTGGAGGGCTGAAAACAGGAAATCCAGTGTGCAAGTGGTTGCTTAGACATACTATGTCCTTAATACAAACGAAAGAGGCTGGTCCTGAACTTACCACGTTTTCACATATGTTTGCCATTTGAATTCAGGGGTGCAAATCTTGCACAAACCTGGGTCATGTCAGTATTTTCACCTCTGACCTGCAGAGTTCATTGCCACTTCAGTATTGCTATATACAAACAGTTGCTCTGACCACAGATCAGGCACATTTGATTAAAGCTTTTTACTAAAAGTTGCACTAAGTAGTAAGCAACTTCTCCTAAGAATAACATAACATGATAAAAATAAGGCAGCAGTTGTTTCCCAGCTACCACCAGAGCCTTAGGCAGGAAAATCAACAATTTTTCCTGTTCGAGTTCTTAGGCTGAAATTTCCTGAAAAAGATCCGTCTTTTTTTTTGACTGCAGAATACTTCTGAGGTTACATTTGCAGATGCAGTTACGTATTTCAATATGTTCTGTTGTCCAAAGGGATCCATCCAAAGCGCCTTCTGCCACTGTCCCTTTTCGTGGTCAGTACTCAGCCTGCAGCTGCTGAAGCAAAAGGGTCTCCTGACGCTCATGGTGATGGGTAAGGATGCAGAACAGTGATGTTCCCACTGTGACAGGGCCTCAGTCAGAGCCCGGTCACACCACAGGAAAACCAGTGGGACAACTCTAGTCTAGTTAGGTTATCCCAGGCATCTCTTCCTTTCAGGAACAAGACACACACACACAGGCACAAGCATAACACGTATCTTGCAGCCCAAATCCTGTTCTCTGCTGCAAATATCAAACTGCAGTATCTCCAGTTAAGCCAGCCTTCAATGCTTAATTACATCACTGGATTGATGTTGCTACATGGGAATAGAGCTTGTCCCTATAAGTCAAACACGCAAATTTGTTTGCTGAAAAGAGAGTTGCACTCTCGTTGAAGATGGTAGGAAGACCCTAGGAAAGATTCAGGTTAAGATAAAGTCGAGATGAGACCTTCTCCTTTCTTCTCCCAGGAAGAATCACTACATCTAATTACAATCCCATGACCATGTTAGGCTCAAATAGTTTCCAGCATTTGCAAGTCGATCTGCCATCAGTGTAAGGACATTTTTATATATCATCATACAATATATATTATATATTGCAACTTGTCCTGCCATTTCCAAGATGAGCCTTCAACCAGAAGACCTAATGCTGCAGAGTTAATGATAGGATTCTAAGTTTTTCACTGATTTCCCAATGCACCTTGCCTTAGCAGGCAATGTAGATATGAAGTTCAAAATTTGCATAGAAAGGAGAAGCCTGTTAAGAAGTTAGCAATTAATGACACAGAGCAACACAGCACCAAATTTTTAGGGTTGTAACATAATTACTGTAATTATGTGAGCTGTCTTCAAATATATATATGCACAGATAAATCCCAATGGATTGAGCTGAGTTTGGGGGTTTTTTTAACTTCGGATGATCCTTGAAAAAAACTCCTCTTTCTCTCTTTCTGCAGTCTTATACCTGCAAATACCTCTTAGGTCTTGTGTGCATCATACCATTTATGCCATTGAGATTACTCACATGTGTAGGGATGGAAGGGTGTTTGTGTGAGGATCTGTGCAAATGTGGCCCAAGTGAGCAGGCTCAGTTTTGTTGCTCCTGCCCATAGCCTGGAAGAACAGATACTGATAAAAGACCTGCAGCTGTACAAGCGAATGCCTGAGAAAATTCAGCAGGAATTTTCCATAATTTAAACATCTTGGGATGCTCTCCCTTATCCTGAAGGGTTCAGGTAACTCTGGCCAGACCCTGGGAAGGGAAAACAAGGCTTGAGGGCATAGGGAGTGCCTGGCTAGTGATGGGCTTCTTTAGATCCAGCACCGGGTCAGGCTGTTTCAGCATTTACCCAGTACCCGCTTCCTAGCTGGGAACCAGTGTTCAGATGTATTTTTTCATCATCTCTTGAAATGTTCACTGTGTTCCCACACCCTAGACCATATGGTACTTATTAAGCTGGTTTTGTAATAAATATACAAAGTCTCAGTTATGTCAGTCATACAGCAAGACGTCTCAATGTTGACATCAGAAGAGTTACATGGCATAAAACCAGTGTGATGCAAGGTAGAATAATATCTTTTTCACTGGCATATTGCTGAGGATTGTGCAGATTATTTCAGCTTGATGAATAAGATGGCAAAACTACAGATATGATTTCTTGCTTGTCTGAGAACAGTAAAAAAATGTAGATTGTCTAGGGTAAAGATGAACTATTTCACATGGATTAAAACAGAAAAATCTCTTTGGGGTCCATTACATCTTCCTTGTTAATGTTTTATACTTCTTATTCTGCATTTTAAAAAATTGACATCCCGGGGTGGGCTACCTCTACAAATGTCACTTCCGAGGTGGGCTTGTCCTTATGCAATTAGATATACAGAACAGAACACCCAGCACAGATGGGACAGAAAAAAATCTCCTCCTTTAAACTAATTTTTCCCACCCAAATTTTGTTTCTCACAGAAGTTATTTAAACTATGGAATCAAATTAGAGTTAATCAGCCGGAGCATTTAGTAATTAACAAGAAGGTTACATCCCATGTGGAATAGTGGAATTTTACAATGCATCACCAAGCATGTGGCTTTTTCACTGGTTTATCTAGGTCAAACTCCATTTTCTGTGGGAGAAGGGTGAGGAACAAATGCATTCAAACCCACAGAGTTACTCCATAATTACCAACTACTCAAATAGGTACAGAGCCCTTGTTTTGAATAGCAGTTGCAGAGTCAAGACATGTCTAGCACAGTGACAGCCCATGACAAAGCTCCGTGGGGGGGTCTTGGCCCTACTGCTCGGGCTGGGTCCCCTCGGGATGCTCCTGCTGGCATCACTGCATCATTGTGGCGTCATCGCCCCTGCTGGCCTCCTGCTCTGCAGCAGCAGCAGGAGGGGAGGACACAGCAGCTCCCTTTGCTGAAACAAAGTCATTCTAAAGCCCTAGGAAGAAGCAAAAGGAGGAGCTTCCCATGCTCCAGATTTCCCATGCGAGCAGTACTGAGGGTCTCGCTTGTCTCCCAGCATCTGTAGAGAATTATATCTCATTTGTGTGCTCTCTCAGAGGTTCCTCCTGTAACCCTGTTTTCTTTTTAGCTCTCCTGAGTGGTTATGAAGAGTGATGTGTCTGCTGGTGTTGATGAAAAGCAACATCACCTCTGGCTTCTCTGGAGTGGAGCCCTGCCGATGTTGATCTCTGTTACAGAGACTAACCCATCTCAGCTGTCCTCAGAAATCTTCAGTCTTCCTTGGGGTTTTATCCCTGCTACAGACAAACAGTCAAAAGATGCTCAGCCTCTGAAGTTTCCTCAGACACAATTCTTGACCTGCAAGCAACCCTGGGATCTAACCTCAGTCTCAAACAGCCAAATGCTGCATACTCTCTCCCAAATACTTCCAAGAGACTTGCAGAGGCAGCAATCACATATCCCATAGCTTTTGTAAAAGAACAATACGAAAGTTCAGATGATGGAAGTGAAAATAGCGGACAAGGGATTCAAAAGCCTTTGAGAAATACTAAGACGGAACCCATCTGCTAACCTCTAGAGTATTGAGTATTAAATTGGCATGCACTTTGTTCATTTATCTTTTCACCTTGTATTGTCCAAATCACCCTTTTCTGGGTGCATACAGAGAAAAATCACCCCATCACTTTGCATTGATTTTCTTATGGTGCTTTATTTGGTTTTGACTAGTTTCTAGGCAGAAGCAGATCAGTGGAGCTATTTTGCAGAGTTTATTTTAAAACATTCTGTTCATTTATGTAAAATAGTTGGGAATCACAGTAAATTGCCATTACTTAAAAGTTTTCTTCATACTTCTCACAAGGCTGGTGTGTCTAAAATGGTCTACCTGACTTTCATGGAATAGCTGTAGTAATTGCCTGAGTATGAACATCCATTGTGGTGGGAGGTTTTTTGTTTGTTTGTTTGGGTTTTGTTTTTGTTTTGTCATGCATCGATACTGTAAATGATCCTTTAGCTTAGGAAGAAGCAAAAAGCACCTGTTTGGTGAATAAGTCTTTTTACACCTATCTTTCAGATAAATAAACTGAAAAATAAACTGATGCACAAATGGGTTCAGTGATGACCGAATTAATGAACAGTTAATCCACGTTGTGAATGAGACCAAAGCTGTAGATGGCTTTGTCCCTCATTTCTTTCAAAGTCATTTGCTTTTTCACAGAACGATTTTCTCTAAAAGACCCTCTCATTTCTAATAACAACCTAGCATATTTTCTGTTAGTTCAAAGCAAATGAGAAGAAAAAACCCTATCACATCTGTTTTTATTTAAAATGCAATATGTTATACATAAATATGCACAGAGCCAACAAAGCAGCTGCATTTTATGTAAGAAAGATGAAGTTATTAGTGAACAGTTCTTCTGATGTACTAAATTTCTTAGTACCTTCAGAGTACTTTTCAAATGGATAGAGATATTTTCTTTAATTACTAAAATACTGTATGAATTTATTTAGTGTCTATCATCTTCATGAATTATGTTACTGAATTTAATGAGAAGTCTGACAAATCGAAGATGCTAGGTTTAAAATACTTGGAGAATATATTTGCTTTTTAACAACAACAGCATCTTTAAATCAAACTTATCATGTCTCCTGAGATGTTACATAGATTTTTGCTGTTTCTACCACCTGGCCACTGTGAAGAGCCCCATCAGTCTCACAGCTGTGCCTGAAATCCAAATGCACCAGGAAAACGCTGCATAACTGGCAGTTGTATTTGTTTCTGCAAAGCCCTTGCCTGAATATACGTCTTTTTACTCAGACTAAAATAGACTATACTGCTCCGTAAATTCTAGGGCCAGTAATTTTTCCAAGTATAATTCTACAGCTTTTATACTGGGATGGCTGCCATTCCTGGTGCTCCGGTAACATAGCAGTAAATGTGCATATGGCTGTGCTTGTTTGCTGCGAGGGGCAACAGAGCTCCTTCCAGCAATCACTGATTTGGTGGCTGTAAGATGAAATGCCCCACATCGAGTTCCTAGCAAACGAGTAACCTGCCCTTTGTAACCACCAGGAATGTCAACATGGATTTTCTTCAGCTGTTTCGGAAAGGCCAGAGGAACTAAGTAATGTCCTGCTCCTCCTCCAGTGGGACCCTCCTGCACGGATACCCTGCTTCCCTTCAGCATCACCATCGCCGAGCAAAAAGTCAGGAAGTAAAGGGAGGTTTAAGATGGATTCAGGATACTTTTTAACACAAGACTGAGTACTTATAGTTCTCTTGGACTAGATGTGTAAAAGTGGAGGTAAACAGGAGTATTATAGCATGTCTGTTAATTTCAGGGAAAACACAGCTGAACTAGCACAAAACCTAGAGGCAGAGAAGTTCTGCTCTTTATCTGGATGCTTTAATGCCTGCTGTGAGGTGATTTGTATCGAGCTGGGGTGGGGGAGATGCCATCCTCCTGGGGAACTCTGAGCTTTGTCTCCTGCTCCAGTGCACAGAGTTTTGGTATTTACCCAAACAGAAATTGTTTATGTGTAACACTAATGTGGGAAAAGGCAAAATATGGGAAAAAATATGTATAGATTGAGGGCAGAACTTTCCTTTTGAGGAAAAAAAAAAGGCACCTTAGAAACAAATATATTTTTGTGTGCTCATGGGCACAGACCATCGCTGAAGCTGTAGGACAAGATTCCAACATCTTTGTGTTTGAGGCTGTTTTATAGAGGACAGGTGATAACTTCCCACTCTTACCATTCAGGACCAGCTCTGCTGAAGACTACAGGCATTAATTACAGGTGCACGTTCAGTGCTTTTTATGGCACTGACACACAGATGAGTTTTTGTAGCAGGTCATGACTGCACCAGAGGCAGCTCCCATGGGGAAGCAATTTGGCTTGTGAGAACCCCACAGGCAATCCTTTGCAGGCACAGAGTAACCAGATAGAGCCCTTTGATTACTTTCACATTCAAAGTTTCCACCAAAATTTTATGCAAAAAATGCTCTACAGCAGAACTGAGAAGAGTGTAAAGAAAATGGTAATTATCCAACTACAAACAGAAACTGCTAAAGAAGCATTAAGTGTGGTAGCTTTTTAGTTTTAAAGCATATTCCAATTACTTGAATTTTGTGCCAGCATTATTGCAGAAAAAATACACAAATTAGGGCAATTTTTTCAAGCTGTGCTTCCTAAAAGGATGATGTAATTACACAGGCATCTAAACTAAATTTCTGCTTTTCAAAACTTGAAAACATGTATAGGACATGGGTCTTCTTCAGTGGACAGAGAAATGAAAGAGGGTGAAGTGAAGAATCTCCTGGATAAATTAGGAGAACAGGGTGAGAAGCAATAGAGAGAGGTGAGGCAGAGACCAGATGGGGAAAACACAGAAGAGCCAGAAGGACTCAGAGAGGGAAGAAGAGGAAGAGAAGTGAGAGGTAAGGCACACCTTCCTCTGTCTTTAAAAATTCTGGAGAAGATATTTCCTTGAAGAGACTGTGAGTGTAACCTGGGAGATCAAACCCTGTGTTGCAGCAGGACAGTTTTAGATTTTCAGGAAGAAGTGAATACTGGTGCTCCCTTCACCTGAAATACCTGCACATCATAAATCCAAGCTGTCTTGAATTGACCACGCTCGTGGTGCCCACAGGGGATAAACAAGCTCTTTCTAAACAGACTACATGGCTTGTGTCTTACATCATACAGGGTATGACACCATTAATATTTATAAACCTTTTGGTATACAGTATATCCCCAAATCCTTTATGATAGGAATCATTTATAAACTGAAGTGGAGAAGGGGAAGGGGTACAAAGGATAATGCATAGGCAGTGCTCTTGACTTTCAGTTAACAGGATTAATGTCATTGAAGAAAACAAAATTCCTCCAGATCTGTACCAGTATAATTGAGGGCAGCACCTGACCCAATGCTGCTCTCACCTTCTCACATTTAAGAAGGCAGTGTGCTCTTCTCCAGCTGTAACTTCTGTGATCTTAAATTCTAACAGAAGCAGCTCGACAACTTTGGAGGATATTTTCTGGCCCAAGAGGGTAGCACAAAAGAAAAGCAAATTGGAAATTGAAAGTCAGTTAGGGGACAGAGAGGAGGAAGGCAGGGTTACATTGTAGGTAAGGGGAGACAGGGCCATTGACAACTGAGTTAATGAGAGGCAGCTCAGTTCACTAAGCTTCTGGAGCTGGCTTGAAAATTCATAGGTAACCTGAAAGGAGAAAAGGAAAAAGAATCACCTGTCATTTCAGAGAGAGAAGTAATATTATTACTGCATCATATGGCTGGGCCAGGAGACAAGTTGTACCTGCCAGAGGTTAAGGACAAACAAGCCATGGTACTTTTGCTCTCCCCCGGATCTGGAATGAAATCAGTTGTGTACACGTGGAGTCAACAGTGAAATTACTTCCAGTTGAGTTGCTGCTATTTTCTGCTAATAGCAGCTAGAGTTTAGCTGGCTGTTTTCTCCTGAAGAATCAGTGTAAATAGGGGGAAGATAATATGCTGATGGAAATTGCTGTTTCTGTTCAACATCATATACTCAGTAGGTTCTGCTAGGCTCCTCTAAATATAGAAGTGCATGCTTGGTGATGGATGCTGCACGCTCTGCTCAGATTCTCAGCTCTGCATGGGAACGATGCCCTTCCCAAACACCGGGTGTGCAATCCAGCTCCTCAGCCTGCCTTGCCCTCAGCTGCATCAGTTTCTTCTTCTTTGATTAAGTAGAAACAAAAGTGCAACATGGAATTCACTTCCACTGGCTATGTTCTTCTTTTATTCAGGCATTTTTTAATTTTAAGCACACAAGTAAATAGGACTCAGACACACTTGAGTAATTAAAGTGACTGAAGATCTGAGAACTTTTTTCTGATGAACACAGTTTCCTCCAGAATCACCACTTCACTGAACCTGAATAGCTTTCTTCAAAACATCTTTTGGCCCTTTTTCTGAGTCCAGAGCTGGATTCGGTGGTCCTAGCAGCTTCTGTCAGGAGACGTGTAGCAGTGCAGGTGTCCTCATGAGGTGCAGGGCTGGTCCAGAAGCCGGGCTCCCGACCCTGCAGCAAGAGCTGCTGGCCCGTCCATCCCCGATGAGGGATGCTGGAGGTGCTGGGTACCGCTCAGCAACATCCCCTAGCTCTGCCCCGCAGCCACGGACAATTTCCAGGGTCCCTGTCCACAGTGAAGCCGACACCAACAGTCGTTTCAATGGCAGGCTGGTGGGTTGAAGAAGCCTCTGGTTCACATGAAATTTGGGTCAGAGAAAGGTTTCCACCCAAAGTAAGGGAAACAACTGCAAATCTGTAAAGCTGCACACCTGGTTTCAGAGCAACTCTCGTATCCTTCCAAGGTACCAAAATCATGCTCTCTGCACTAGCTGTAGGCTTTAAGAGACTAAGGGGAATCTTATATCCACATCCAAATACTTATGGCCCCCAACCCGCAATTTACAATGCTCTGGCAGACCAGCTGTGCTAAAGTGTAGCACCATTAACTTTAATGTGGATTCCAGCCATGCATTTAAAATTGTCAGATCAGAGGCTGAAATTATATGAAGTCAGGGGCAGGTGTTGTCTATTGCATCTTTGACAATGCCCAGCAGACTGTGAGCGTATAACAAAGGATAATAAAACCATTCAAATATCCTAATAATAACAACAGAAATAATAATGATAATGAAAAAGACTTGATTATAATGCTGTCTACAACACTCAGTTTCAATTTTCTTAAAAACAAAACAAAACAAAGCAATCAGCTTAAATTAGACTAAACTAAGATTTGTGAGCCATGATACAGCAAGTTGAGCGCAGTTTTAGAATATTTTTCCTGGAAAATTGAGTTACTTTGCTGATTATGCAACAATTCTGCACAGTTTTTTAAATAACAATAGTTTCATTCTTCATGCAGCTCTCAAATTACAAGCCATAGGTAAGCGATGGACTTTTTCAGCACTGGAGGGAGTAAGGTCAGATTTATCAGATTCACAACTCTCTCCTCAGCATCTAAGCCCGGTCTATTCACCCTTCCTGAGGGCTCTGGATCAGATTTGCCCAAACTATAGGGGCACGTGGGCAACACTGGGTCAAATCCCTCCTCTAAACAATTGCAACGCAAGAATTGGGAGCCATGTCCCTCTGTCGTTAACCATTCTCACTATTAAAATCAGAGAGTAATTTGAATTCAATTGGTTTCAGCATAACTGTATCTTTTTATTAGCTCTTTCTCTGGGAAGCTTAAGGGACCTATAATAATCTATATTTTCTTCCCCGAAGCCATCTCTACATTAAACCCAAGTCATTTTTCACTATTAATTTTGTTAAGATAAATAGCTCAAGCTGTTGAAGTTTCTCACTGTACAGTATTTCCTCTAAGCATTTTCTGGACCCGTTTCCTTATACAGTTGGCCAATGGTCTTCTCAAATGGATGCAACCAGACCTCCACACTCCCGGTTAGGTGTATTCTCTTGCTCCTATCTGATACTCCTATGTTTGCATATAAGGAACAGCTCAGAGTAAGAGTCCTCTCTTTGTGACTACCCTGGCCACAATTTTATTTAGCATTCTAATTATTTTGCTTTCCACAAATTTTAAACCATTGTAATGCTATGCTTATGTCCAGTTCACTGAGAAAAATATTCAACGCATCAGACATAATACTGATTTCTGCACAACGATTCTAGGAACTTCCATGAAGGGAAGATCTAGAAATTTGTAGAGCTCTGTTGCTTTCTGAAATAGCCATGTCCTCAAGAGAAGAACTGCTGTTTTTCAAAGCTGGTCTTACACTAATTTTTTTTTTTTTTCTGATAAAGATCTTAGAGAAGATTGGTACATTTGTAACTTCCAGTCTGAATGGATGTGTTGTATTCATCTTTGGGCTTCAGGATAATATTGCTTAGAAACATAAACTAAGACAAAATGAAGAAATCCCGTTTGGCCTGATCTAGAGTTTAGATCCAAATAAATCTTTCCTTCTCCATCAATACATTTTAGCTTATACACTTATATGAACTGCTAATGGGGATTACATCAAGTCTTCCAGAACAATTAAATTTTGAAATCCTGGAAGGTCACTTTTCTAACCACACCCAGTCATGACAGATTGTGGTACCTTACAAGAGACTCTAGATACAATTGCATTAGGTCTTTCTCAAGTATGGGGTGTAAAAGTCTTCATAACTCATCATGAAATACTATAAATTATTTAAATCCCTTAATTTTGACTTGAAATTTCTATTCCCTGCTTAGGTACTGGGGGAAGGCATGAGTAGTTATATGGAGAAGAATATGCCACACTGGGAGGCAGTTATAACTTTTTTAAAAACTTAGGAAATGCTGATATGTCTTCCTATTGTTGGCAAAGACCATGACTCAGGAAGCCACTTCCCCGAGGATGCAACAAGTGCCAAACTGCTTGCTCTGGGGCGCCCCTCCCCAGACACTCAGATTTTTGCTTCAGACATCTCTGGGCTTCTTTTTATTCTTGCTGAGAGCTTCAGTATCAGGTTGCCCACCAGTATATGTTTCCATGGCTTTCAGGAAAGCCACGTGTATTCTGTGAAGCTGTTAATTGCTGGCTGGTTAGTATTAATATGTTTACTATGTGCCAGTTCTTAGAAGTGTGAGAAAGAACACCTTTTTTCTAAACTATCTGTAAATAGGCATAGATTATGGGTCATAGATTATGTATGGAAGCAAATTTCTTGAGGACTATAATTTTAAAATAATATATGGTATTTCCACAGGAACATGTTGCCCATTACAAGTCTTTCTTTAAAAGCCATAATGCAGCTACTTCAAAAGCCAGCCTAACTCTAGCATATGTCCTAACCTTTGAAGGGAGCAGCATGACCTTAAAGGATTGAAGTTATGTCTGCCTGCCAGTAAACAGACTTCCATAAAAAAAAGCTGGTTTGATAAGGGCAAGCTACAAGGAAAAATGCATTTCTACTAGCACGAAAGCAGCACAATACATAAAAAGAAATTTCAAAACCAGTCAGGCAGTTGAAGGAAAAGAGAGAGACCCTTTCCAGTTAGCAACTCAGTTCATCTGGTAAGTGCTATAGATTAATCCACATCCCAGTGTTTATTGCATACCCTCATGATAAGTATAGTCAGCTGTAAGTTTTCCCCTTTACTTAATGTCCTCACTAATTTACAGAAAGTGTGTCTGTATTTAGATTACTCCCTCCAAATAACTCAGAATCAATTACTCTCTGAAATGCAGGCTCTCCCCACCCTCTCTACAGACTACATGTTCTTGCCTCCAGATTACTAATGTAAAAGGAAAACAACATACTCTCATACTGATGTAATAGTTCTTTACTAGTAATGTCCAGCCACATTATTATTGTCTTGATATTTATAAACCTTTTACATTTTCTTTCTCAAAAAAATTGTCTACTGAAATATGTAGCTGTATTCCCCTGCAATATATTGACTGGGTGAAGTAGTAAACGTTAAGTATTGGGAAAGATATATCCACTGCTTCCGCTTAAATATCTTGCAAATAGCTAGTGAAGGATTCCGCTCTGTTCAGACTTTCCTCCTCAATATGACGCCAACACGTCATTTGGGAACTGATAAAGGAATGGAGCTAATTGCCTGACATTCCTTTTTCTATTCTTGACTGGGAAGGCATTAGTTAGACAAACTATAACTTATTTGATATATTATTGTGATTGCTGAGATTAACTCCTATGTTCAGAGTCCCTGTCTGTAACATTCCATTCATTCATTTATTTAGATAATTTCCAGCCTTGTCTTTTCTGAGCCACTAACACCATTCTAGGCATTGCATCAGTGAATGGGGAGAAAGCCCTGGGGTTACGATCTACTTCACCCCAGGAAATCTGTTTAGATTTTGCTAAAATACACTCTGTCAGAAGTCACTATTTCCCTTTTCTGACTCATTTGGTTCAGAAAAATTTTGACAGCCTGACAAGATGACACTGGAGCAGAAACACAGTAAAAGGGCATAACAGGGGGAAATGAAACTGTGCTACCATGACCACTTATTGGTACAAGTACATGTTCCCAACAGCCGTCCATCCCCTTAAGGTAACAGCCATCAGCTGGGAACAGCAAATCTGTTTGTTTTTTATAGAGTTCAAGAGCTCTTTAAAAGAGTGCCAGGAGCTCTTTTCTGAAACTTATGGCTCAAGCCATGCTGAGGAAAAGTGGCAGTGGTCATGGTGAAATTCACAGAATTAGTTTCCAGCTTCTTAAATAAAAATGAAATTACAGAGCGAATATGATTTAGATTTGTCAGGTGGATAGATGTTGTGAAGCATCTGACTGAAGATAGCGTGGCAGTTGCACATCCCCTTGAGATCTGGAGCCTTCAATGGGGCAGTTGATGGCTCTTTTAGCACCTTTTTTGCCCAATTGTGCCTGTCCGCAGGTATCGCAGAATCACAGAATGTTAGGGATTGGAAGGGACCTCGAAAGATCATCTAGTCCAATCCCCCCATGATACAAGGAATTAACTAATTAACACTTGACTAATCAATACTTAAAGAACTAACACTTAAGGAGCTAACACTTAGAGAGCAAACCCTTAACCCACAATGCTTAGAACCCTTAACCCACATTACAATTGCCTAGCTTTGCTTAGCTTTGCATAAGAGAAACAAAAGTTTATTGACGACTTTACAGGCCTTGCAGGGAGACAAAATCTTGGGTGCATCCTTGGTGCATCCTTGGGTGGATTAGATAACCAAAACTTGGACACAGGACAGGAGATACGCCAGTTCTAACCAACTCAGCAGTCTGAGTCCCAGCCAACTCATCACACCAGGCCAGAGGTGAACGTGTACAGAGAGGATGACCCCAGTCCACGATCACTGCGCAGGTGCAACCAAGAGGGGCCAAAGGTGGAGACTATGGAAATGATTTCCCAGAACTCATTGTAATAAGAACCGCCTTCTCGGGGACAGGTTATGAATATGCATAGGCGTTCCTAGAACTTTCATGAATATGTAACCACTTTACAGTATTTAACTAAGCTCACAGCTACTGGAAATTTGCACACATCTTTGGTGAAAATTATTTCCCCGTGTGTCCAGCGCTGAAATAAACATACCTGCTTTACAATCTTACAGGTTGTAAGGTCACTTTCCGCACATCACCCGTCAGAGCAGGAACACCTAGATCAGGTTACGCAGGAACACGTCCAGGTGGGTTTTGAATGTCTCCAGAGGAGACTCCACAACCTTCCTGGGCAGCCTGTTCCAGTGTTGTTATCTTCACTGAGAAGAAGCTTCTTCTCATATTTAAGTGGAATCTCCTGTGTTCCAGTTTGTATCCATTGCCCCTTGTCCTATCATTGGTTGTCACCGAGAAGAGCCTGGCTCCATCCTCGTGACACTCACCCTTTACATATTCATAACCATTAATAGTCACCCCTCAGTCTCCTCTTCTCCAAGCTAAAGACACCTAGCTCCCTCAGCCTTTCCTCATAAGGGAGATGTTCCACTCCCTTCGTCATCTTCATTGCCCTGCGCTGGAGTCTCTCTAGCAGTTCCCTGTCCTTCTTGAACTGAGGGGCCCAGAACAGGACACAGTATTTCAGATGTGGTCTCAGCAGGGCAGAGTAGAGGGGAAGGAGAACCTCTCTCAACCTACTAACTACACCCCTTGTAATACACCCCAGGATGCCATTGGCCTTCCTGGCCACAAGGGCACAGTGCTGGCTCATGGTCATCCTGCTGTCCACCAGGACCCCCAGGTCCCTTTCCCCTACACTGCTCTCTAATAGGTCATTCCCCAACTTATACTGGAACCTGGGGTTGCTCCTACCCAGATGCAAGACTCTGCAGTTGCCCTTGTTATATTTCATTAAATCTTTCCCCACCCAACTCTCCAGCCTGTCCAGGTCTTGCTGGATGGCAGCACAGCCCTCTGGCGTGTCAGCCACTCCTCCCAGCTTGGTGTCATAAGCAAACTTGCTGACAGTGCACTCTATTCCCTCATCCAAGACATTGATGAATATATTGAACAGTACTGGTCCCAGAACTGACCCTTGAGGCACTCCACTAGTACAGGCCTCCAGCCAGACTCTGCCCCATTGATCACGACTCTCTGGCTTCTTTCCTTCAGCCAGTTCACAGTCCACCTCACTACCCTATCATCCAGAACATACTTCCTCAGTTTAGCAGCAAGGATGCTGTGGGAGGCTGTGTCAAATGCTTTACTGAAGTCACCTGGGGTGGTACCAAGGTGCTGATAGTCACATCCTCCCCTGCCCCGGGGCAGGGTGACTTCGCCTCCACCAGCCCATGGGGCAGGAGGGGTGGGACCCTCCCTTAACAGGACGCTGACTGAAGCGACATGGTCGTTAACAAAGGAGGTGCCCAGAGTAGCTGCAAAGCTTCTGGACTATGTTGTAATGCCCACAGCCAGATCTGGCCAGACTATAAAACTGGGTCCCCCATGAAGGCCCCCTTTGAGTGGTCTTCTTGGAGCAGCGGGTCTGTGAACTAGAGCCCTCCCCTTAGAGTGGGACGCTATCTAAGGAGACTTCCTGGGATTGAGAGCACCTCACCTCCTCGTTTGGGTGAGTGATCATTTATTGGATATATCCTTGAATGAGTTGTTGCCTAACTCAGGTGAATGGTTATTTCTTGTGGGTACCCTGGAGTCAGAGGCCTCTGGTTTTGTTTCTTGTGAGTGTGTGTGTGCACACTGTGGATCTTCATTATTCTTATCTTGTTTTACCCCAATAATCTCCTCAACTGATATCTAAACCTGTATTTTATGTTGTTGGAGTGCTAACTAATTGTATAAACCCTGTTCCTATTTGGTTTATTGGCTATACTTTTCTGGCTAGAATAAAGACTGTTTTGGAACTTCTTGTCTGCCTAAAACTGGCTTTGGGGTGCCTCTGTGACAGGTAGTCATGCAGTTGTACTCTTTGAGATAGGTATTCTTGAGAGGGGAGACGGTCAGTGTGTGTTTCCAGAGCAGGTGATATGTGCTGCGCTGCTGTGCTGTGAGCAGCGTGAGGTGTTGCAGTGCACGGTGTGCAGTGTGCAATGCACGGTGTACAGTGTTGCAGTGCACGGTGTGCAGCGTGCAATGCACGGTGTACAGTGTTGCAGTGCACGGTGTGCAGCGTGCAATGCACGGTGTACAGTGTTGCAGTGCACGGTGTGCAGCGTGCAATGCACGGTGTACAGTGTTGCAGTGCACGGTGTGCAGCGTGCAATGCATGGTGTACAGTGTTGCAGTGCATGGTGTGCAGCGTGCAATGCACGGTGTACAGTGTTGCAGTGCACGGTGTGCAGTTCATGGCATGGGGTGTATGGTGGCTGGTGTGCAGTGCCTGGTGTGCAGGACACAGTGCGTTGTGTGCATTCCGGGCAGTGGAGGGAAGTGTCAGGATGCAGATGGGGCTGCTGGAGCAATCTTCACCTGTGTCTACTCTCTCCCTCCCTTGGGGCTATATGATACAGATGCAATTGAGCCATATGAAGATTTTGTAGGATCAAGATACAGGTGTTAAACCTACTCAAGTGATTTAAGAACCTAGGTCTGGTTGACCATTTTATTCATCAGTTTAAAGTATATGTCCAGATAGAAACTTTCTGTCAGCTTATGACCCATCCAGTGTACAGAGAGATATAAAGGCAGTGGTTTAAAGATCTCAGTGCTCTGAATGTTCAAGTTTCTATTTCTTGTTTAACTTTGCAAACAAAGCAAAGGACACAGAAGTGCAGAATAGGTGTGATGATAGCTTTCCTAGTAACCACAGGTTACTCCTTTGTATTAAGGACTGTGCAGCCATAAAGATAGATACAGTCTCTGCTTATGAGGAACTGTTAAATATGACAATCTCAGAGGAAGGAGGAGGTGTGAGTTTGATAAAAAAGCAAGGGAGGAGAAAGGGACCGAAGTAAGAGTGTTTTACACAAATCCATGGTGTTATTCCTTCAAATCTTTCCCTATGATTCACATAACATGATGACCCTTGAACACTGCTTGCTTATTCTGAGTTGGGCTGTGATAAACTAAAACACTTGTGTTTAACAGGTTCCTTTGTCTCTGCTAGCAACATCATAAAAGCCCTTTATCTGGTGTACACCACAAGTCTTCCCAAAAAACAGCTGTGTGAGTGCTGGAGGCCTCTGGATACCCATTATCTCCTGAGAATCCTTTTGTTTGTTTCAACTACCCTAACTTGACTAATGGTAAGTTTACAAAACCTTTGGAGAAAAGGTCATCTTTCTTTGTATTTCTGCATGTTGCCTGAGACTACTAGAGACTTGAAGAACCTGTATTAATGCATATGACAATGCTTATTTATTTGAATGTGTTTATTCAGAAAATAATCATCATTGATCTATAATGTCCTTGACATATTTTAAACTGTACATGAACAGGAGGGCAACAAAACAAAAGTTAACTAAAGCAGTAACACTTATCCTCAGCCCCCGCCACTAGATTATTATCACAGTTTTAAAGGTCAGCCACAAATAGTGCCACCCTATTTTAATTTTAACTTAAAATCCCACTTTCAAGAATGTTAACTTCATCAATGGATGGTAACACAGCTGGGTGTTGCAAATATTTGGGAGTTAGACAAGTCATGGCACATGTGATAGTGGGAGAGGCACAGCTGTTAGAAGGACAGTAATAAAACCTGGGCTGCAATCTCATCATTCTGAATCATTTGAAAACTCTAAAGTAAATAAACCTTATATCCCACTCCTACTGCTTCCCACACAGCCGTTGCAGGTGGCTTTGTTGTTTTGTCAGGTTTTTTTGTTCTTGTTTTATGTGACTGAACTAGATCTTGATCCATATATCTGTTATGCCTTCCTCTTTAATCTAAGGCAGCAGTTTGAGTGCAAGACACAGTAAGGGGGAAGAAAGTAAAGGTGCTTGCTAGTTATTGGGAAACTGGAATTTCAAAGCAATCATCCATGATGTAATATAAGGGAGATACAAGACAAGAACTAAGAAAAAGATTCATGGCAGGTGAGGAAAATTAGTTTATCTGTTCTTTGAAGGCTGAAGGACGAAATAACAAGATTGGGAAAGGCCAGGACAGGGTAATGTATCCAAGATGTACACAGGTAATGGTCTGGCTGGAATCATTAAATAAGAGCAGACATGAACGACTATGGTCTAGAAAGTACTGGGAAGATAAACATGGCAAGAGGTAGATATACAGAGCCAGGGAGAAATAAATGTTAAAACTTACAGTCAGACCGTGAACCAGAGTGACAAAAAATAAAGTGCTGGTGTGATCAGTGATGGAGAAAAGCATGGTAAGTCATGAGGGATTGAAAGGAGCTCAGTTTTGACCAAGTTAAGTTTAAGTTGATGATCAGATATCTGAAGAAAAGAAGAAAGAAATTCTGTATTTGGTCACAGGATACTACTCAGGGGTAACAGAATAGTTTAAAAGAACGTGTGTTTGTTTAAGCTTAAGTATAGTAGTTGAATCACAGAATCACAGAATGTTAGGGATTGGAAGGGACCTCCACTTCCTTCATCATCTTTGTTGCCCTGTGCTGGACTCTCTCCAGCAGTTCCCTGTCCTTCTTGAACTAAGGGGCCCAGAACTGGACACAGTATTCCAGATGTGGTCTCACCAGGGCAGAGTAGAGGGAGTAGAGAACCTCTCTTGACCTACTAACCACCCCCCTTCTAATCCACCCCAGGATGCCATTGGCCTTCTTGGCCACAAGGGCACAGTGCTGGCTCATGGTCATCCTGCTGAAGTATGATATGATGGTGATATGATCCAAAGAAATGTCATATAGTGGGAGTAGTCAGGGACCAAGTACCATTCCCCAGATAGGAAAAGGGAGGATGCCTAAAAGAAATCTTGAAGTGGTGCTCGGAAGGAGGAAGAGACACAAGAGAAGACAGCACCACAGAAAGGAGGGTCAGCGAGAGCTTCAGAAGTGGAGCGTATCCAGCAACATCAGAAGGAACAGAGAGATACAGATACGGGACAAGGTGTTTATCTTTGTGAGGTGGTTTTTACAGACCTTGGTCAGAGGCAGGAAGGGCAGAATGAGGGCTTGAGGAGGATCTAGGGCATCTGAAGAACACCTCACAACCCCAGGCAGGGAGCACACATTCAGCAAGGTGGCAGCTGGTGACAGGGAGACTGCAAAGCAATAAACAAGCAGTTTCCAGAGCAGCCTCTGCTGACATCCTGCACTTGATACTTCTACATTTTCAAGCACAAGGTATGGTATTCATACTTCAAAGTGCCTTTTTAAATTAATTTCCAGATATATCTGCTACTTGTGCTCTCCATGTCCTTGTTCCTGCTGTCAGAACCATGGACTGAACCCACTTGGTCCAGAGATCTCATGGCCTGACAGGTCTTCCATTTCCCAACAAGGTCATGTAGCAGTGCCTAACATTTTTGCCACTGACTTACTCTAAATGTCACTCAAAGGCTGATGCTGTGTTTCACTGGCTTCTTGATCATATTTTGAGCCATGCTAGGATGTTCATGCGATCAGATCATTTACTGTACACAATTTGACAACTTGGATAAGGAATATTGTAGCCTACATTATTTGAATTTACTGTTTAGTAGGAAGTGTCCTTATTCTTTTAACCTCTGTAATTTATTCAATAGTATGAAATAATTTGGAGTACCAGATTTATATACTAAGGATATATACTAAGGATATATACTACAAAAAACATTCAACCTATGAAGGTGTCATCACATTGTCCGTTTGGGACGTTTTGCTCCACAGGTTTTCTCATGAGCTTTTAATTGCAAACAGGGTTAATTTATTTTTAAACTCTTTCTGTTGTCTCACAGTGCCATTTTTTTCCTTATTGCCTCTGTCATTAGCTAGTGCTCTACCTCACGTTCCTCTCAGTTTTGCCCTGCTGTAAGAGAGAACGCCAAGTGAATTAGATGTGTCACTTCCAAACTGAATAACTACATGAACAGATTACTGTGCGAAGTGCAGGATATCTAACATGGAAGATGACACTTCTGTCCATGGCTACAAAGTTGGTGAATGAACACCTAAAGCTGGCACTGAAGAGATCCAGTCACGGGACAAAGACTAAACAAAGATCAAGAAGAGTTTCTGAAATGCTCAGAAACTCCTGATATTGAGAGGCTTGAATTTTAACACTCCAGAGAATGTTTTGTTAAAGCAGAAGATTCCTCAGTTATGTACATGTGGCTCTGCTTTCTGAGCAGTCCTTTACAGAGCAATAAGTCAGAATACGAGACTCAGATAATGCAGAGCCAAACAATGCATCTTGCTGAAATTGCTAGCAAAACACCTGTTCAATTACAGAGAAGAGGAGCTGCATTTCCAGACAAATTTATTGCTGGTGTCAGCAGAAGCATAATGGAAAAAATTAGTATATCTTGGAAACTGCTTTCCCCTAATCTGGAATTCCTGAAGGGGACTTTGGAAACCTCGGCTTCAGTACGACAAGAGTAAAGTCATGTGTCTATTTCTGGATGTCTTGATCTTATCACAGTACCACTATGGTTTAGGGATATTTTTGTCCATGGCTGTTACCCTGTTGTGAGACAGTGTGCATTTAACCCTGCTAAAGTTGATTATTATAGAAATACTTGCATTTCTCACACATAAGGAAGAAAATAATCTTCCTTTCTAATTTTCTCTATCCTTTGAGCTCTTTAACCTGTGTAAAAGAAACATATTAAATTAAATTCTCATTGGGTAAAATGGGGCATTTCTCTACCGTTGTTTTCTAGTCTCTGGATTAGCCAGAGACAGCTACACGAACTGCTTGTGTCCCAGCTCTGGAATTCAGCAACATTTCATTCAGTGCAACCAGCTTCTTTCCACTGTCTGCCCTGAGGGTCACTGCAAATGCCTTGACAATAAAGCTAATTGTTACTATCCAAGGTAAAATACTTATAGCAAGAAATTCAGAAGGCATTTCGTTTAGAAGAGGGCATTTCAGCTTAGTACAAACGTCAGCTTGTGAATTTACATTAAGGACTTCAGAGTTTTTTGTCTTTTACATCTATCTCCTCTTATCTGCCTTTTTAATATCAGGTGCTTATATCCTGAAAAATATTCTGCTGATACAAACTTGCACTAGGACCCACAAAGGTACAAATTTTGTATACTTTAACTGTCACTGATGATCTTTAGTATTGAATCCTACACGAACACTGTGTTTTTACGGATTATCTCTTTGCCAAACCAAATTAATGAAAAGATTACCCTAAACTCAGAATACCTGGAAACACCACTGGAGAAATTTCTTTTCCTCAGCGTTTCATTTCTAGTAAAATCGGCTTGGTTGTACCACTCTGCAGCTGCAATTTGTGAAGTAAATGGCAAGGCTAAATGTGCTGAAAATCTGACGTGTTCCCTGAGCAACAAAGGGACGGTAGGCAAATGTTACAGTATTACTAACAATACCAGTGGTGCTTGTTTAAGCCTCTGCTTCATAAACAATAGAAAGCAGCATTAATAAAACAAACAAACAAAAAAAATCAAGCAAGCCTCACTGATTTTTTTCTCCTTTGATTACCTTTCTTCTGCTTTTTCACTTTATTCTTGTTTTAGTTAAACACTCATCTGCAGTTGCTGTTTATGAAGCTTGATATTCTCTCCAGTAGCACTTTCTTCCAGACATCAATGCCCTTGAAGGTTTTCTCCGTGGTATGAGGGAGATTTTTATTATTACTTACCTTGCAATATCACCTCCAGCTCTCAGTAACTGCACAATGAACAAACCACAGGGAAGTTCCTGGCCTGAAGATGGTACAGTCTGTTCTGTAGCAGCACAGAAGAGGCACATTATTGGCAGGGGAGGGGTTAGGTTTGGTTTGTTCACTGGATTTTGTGTGGTTTCATATTTTACCCAGTTCACTGGTGAGCTCAGGTTAAGGGACCTTTGAGACCTGAAGTCCCATGGCCAAAGTGACTTGCTGTACAGCTATCCTGGCTTCAGAACATCTGGAAAGGAGCTCAGATGTTCAGAGCCTATGTCTCCTGGTCTAACCCCGGGGATTTATTTTCAGATGAAATACTTCTGTGATTTCTAATTTTCCTCACTTTACATTTTCCGCTTGCTTGCATTGCTTTCACAAATAAAATCTTTTCATTTTAAACAGTCTTCCTTCTCCCATATTCTGAAAAGAGGTGCTCTCCACTTCCACCTAAAATCATTATCGGCTATCAGTCCTAGAGGTCCTGCCCTTCGAACCTCCACAGCGAAAGCACCAGGCACTGCTCAGCCAAATCTTCTTGCAACTCCTTTGGTTCTAAATTAGGTTTCCTCTCCTTCTTTCTAACTCTTGTCTGTTGTCTTTCTTGCAATCTGTAATGACAGCTAAATCAAGCTAAGCTGTAACTCAGATCCAGAACAAAAGACTTATCTTCCCATTTCTCTCCTGTTCTGGTGACCTCTGTTTGCAGAGGCCAGGTGAAATCCTCAGGTTTCACGGTGTGACTCTGGAGCAGCTCAATCAACACCAGTGAATTTACAGTGTTGTGTTATAAAATTATAGTAAAGTGACAGACTTATCTGTGTCAAGATCTCTGTTGGATTTTATCCTGCTTCTATTTCCCATCAATTCTGTCAATATTCTGTCTTCAGTGTCCTTATAGATCTTATCCAGCTGGGAGTCATGCAAGAAAACATGAGGGAAAGCCTGATCTGTCCTAAAGAGATGAAAGCCTGGTAAAATCTGAGAAGTTTTCCAAAGATAACCGACAGCAGAGTTTTGACCATTACTTGAAATGACAGAAGTTAAATATAGTCATTACAAAAGAGCTGTAGTGGCTAAACCTCAGACTGTCAACACTTCCTAGAGAAATATGACTACATTTTCCCATGTGAGTTTCAAATTTCATAATCAAGAAAAAGCAGCGGCAGCCAAGTGTCCATTGATGTGTACCTGCCTATTTGTACTCATGGGAATAATTAGAGTAAGCTGGAACAGTAAACATCAAGAATGGGGAGAGACGTGCAGAATTGCAGTTGGAAATCCAAAAAAAATTCTGCTGTTACCATGAAATAGATTTTTAGTCCCCTGAAGTCTTCATAACCACAATGCCCATTTGAAGTTGCTAAAGTACGAAAACAAACAAACAAAACAAACACACAAACCCCCACAAAACCAAAACCTTATGTTTTAAAGCACAAGAAAATAAGGTGAAGGATAAAAATTAAAATCCTTGAGATTCACCGAGTCTCCAGGCTGAAAACCTTCATCAAGAAGTAACAATTCTTCTCAGGGTTGGAGCCATGGCTCCACAGAGGATCCATCCTGGGGACACTTGGTGCCAGGCAACATGGCTCACCCCACGCAGTTCTCTGATCTGGAGGCACCCACTGGCTCATGGCTGGTGGGAAAGTGATTTTTTAAAATTCTTTTTATTTACTTTTTTTTAAAGATTAAAAGTAAGGGCTTCTTTTCTAGCCACTGGAAGGATATTTGAGCAAAAGGTTTTCAAGGACAGTGTTAAAAAAGAGAGGAGGGAGCACAAAGCAAAACATTGGCTTTCTCATTCTGAAATGTCCTCTCATAGCGTCTTTCTTGTATTTCTCTACCAATGGAGAAGTATCTAGAGCATTAATGCAAACAGTAATTGGTATGCAAACAGTAATTGGATGGAGTAGTAAGGAAGGCACAAACCTGACCAAATTAGGTATTATCCAAAAAAAACCTGTAAAAAATCAGATATCCCACAGGTATAAAAGGGCAAAATCTCCGCAGCACATCAATACCAAACATGCTGTGTGCATGCAAGACTAGCAAGTGGCAAAGGAAGGAAAGGCTTCCAGCTTTCCCAGTTACAGAACTCAAGAGCAAAATCAGGAAAAAAGAGGAGAAAGGCAGCTAGAAAGGCACCAGCCACCATGTAACTCTGAGCATGCACTGCAACACCCTGCCAGCCCATCTCAGTTATTTGCCTCAATGTTTTTTAGTGTCCAGAAACACCAAAAAGCTATTCTGGTTTCGATATAGGTGATAGTCTCTTCACCTCCAAAGACGTGGCTGGTATGATGTTCAGGATGACACACTGACAACTCAGCAAGCATGGCACTAACTCTAGTGTGTGAGAGGAACTATCTAATATCCATAAAAAGTTCCATCAGCTTATACTTCCCATAGACACAGTGTCTGGCTGGCGATGTTTGTGTGCATGGCCTGACAGTCATCTGGAGTACTTTGCCTCTCAAAAAGGAGCCCTGGACTTTTACTCAGCAATGACAAACAAGAAATTCCAGAAATTACCTTCAGCCAAACCAGAGGAATTCAGGTATCTGCCGAAGTGGTAAGACAAAGCAAATAGCATCCTTTGTGAATCTCTAAATGTAGGGGCTTTTTTCTTCTGTGCTTGGTGAACATTAAATATGATGATCTCTTTTTGAAGTGATGGCTATTTCAAGATACATGTATTAATTGGAACTAATGAGTGGAAAACCTACTGGGAATTACAGAATCTGTAAATAACATGAGAGCAAATGAAACAAACAGGTTTGGTTTGGTTTGGTTTTCATTGAATCTTAAAGTTAGATAATGATAATGACTGTGTGCAGTAAACTTTCCCACTAACAGTGAAGATGGGATTGTTCCTTACTGAGGCACTGAAGGGTGACAGTAACCAACTGGTTTACACTAGCCTTCCAGTACATCCTGACAGGGACTACTAGATAATACTGCACGTTCACGAGAGCAGGGTTCTTTCTAATATTAGCCCAACTTCTAGTTCTAATTGCTGCCATCACTCCCTATTTACATGTGTGTTACATGTGAAACTATTCTCACTGTTCCAAATGACTGTACTTTTCATAGGCTTTCATTTGTAACGATTGCCTGAGCAAACCATACATGTTTAGTTCTACTAATCTTGCCTGAAAATCTCCGCCACCTTCGTCTTCATTTCTTTGCTTCTCAGGTTAGCTCTGATGATTTCAAATATTTGAAAACATACAGTAACATTGTACAACACATTTCTAACTGTTGGGGTTCTAGTAATATAAAATATCTATACTGCCTCTATTTTTGCATTGGTTTCTGCAGATCAAGAGATACTTATCTCAATATATTTCTTTATGTGTGCCATGCAAAAGTGGCAGCTATAGTTCAGCTGAGTCCTTGCCAAAAGGGAAGGATTGCTTTAAGTGTCTGACATAGTCCTGGTTTTATATATCCCCCCATGAGGTTTGCTTTTTTACAGCGTCATGACACTGTCGATTTATGTTTGGTCTGTGACCTGCTAAAAGCCGCAGATCCTTATCTGTGTTACTGCTGCCTGTCTCATTGCCCCCTCTCTTGCAGCACTGCAGTTCATTTTGTCAGTCAATGGGTTGAGACTTCTACCTATCCTCATTGAATGGCAACTTAGTTATTTCAGTCCATTTATCTCTACTAATTGACATCCTTTTGAATGCTGGCCCTGCCATCTAAAATATTTGCAATGCTTCTCAGCTTAGACTTGTATGAAAATACAGCAGGCATCCTTTCTCATTTATCAACCCAGTCTTTATTCAATAGGAGACAACACAAGACCGATACCCATACAACCCCACTTGATACATGTGCCAAGCTGATGCCGAACCAGTGATCACTGTTCCCTGAGAACAGTTTTCTCAAGACCAGTGTCCAGGCTTTCAGAAGTTTCCCCTGGACAAAGTAGCACCAGTCTTTCTATAAGTGTGCCATGGGAGACAGTGCAAAAAGATACACTAAGGTCAAGATACACTCAGGTCACATCTACAGTTTCTCTCTCTACTACAAAACCACTTATATTGTCATTGAAGGAAATTAAGCTGGTTTGACATGATCTGTTCCTGACAAATCCATGTTGGCAGTTACTTACTATTTTGTGAACTTCTAGGCCCTTTCCTAGAGTGCGTACATGAGCAAAATGCAGACAGTGCAATTTGGCTGTATCTTAGTGGTAGTGAGTCAAGGAAGGACTTCCTGCATCCTTCTGTTTTCCTGCCTTTATCTCCTCTATCAATATTATTACTCAAAAAGACCCTTTTCTGCATCCCTCATCTCTGTTTGGAGAAGACTAGACAAAGTGGTGTGGCCAAAAATTGTAGTGGGACTCCTCATTTCTCTTATCTGAATGTTCTCACCTGCACAAGGGGTATTTGTACTGCTAAGGGCATCACTATTCTGTGTGGAGAGCCCTTTGTGTGTCACTGCTTCAGAAAAACTGCAGCCCACTCTCTGATCCTTTACAACGTTAATAGCTGGACTGACAACTTTATTTCATTTCACATAGGCTGGCATTGAACCAGCTGTGCAAAGTCTTTTCTGATAGCCCAGGGATGCCAATGGGAATGAGGGAACATGAGGAGAAAGGATAGAGTAATAAAATGTTTAGCCACCTGAATGTGACAGCAAAGCATACTGGTAATGTTGTGAGTCATTAACAGAGATCATCAATGCCTATAGAGGCTATGTGAGATGACAAAAATGGCCAGAACTGTATGTGAAATGCAGAAGCGTAGTGAATGCACACAGCCATAACTCACACTCATACTCCTCAAATTCATTTATTTGCCTATTCGAAAAGAGCTGGCCCCAAATGTCTGGCCTTTATCTTTCTGAAGAGAAGAGAAAAAACTCAGCCTGAGCCCTTGTGGTCTTGTGTTTTAACTGTAACTGCAGATAAACCAAAGTGGGTCTGGAGATGCTTTATCTGCCTTTTCATTCAACAGGGTTCTGATTCCAACAGTGTAAATGCCAAACTGTCAAGAGCAGATTACATTTATGCTGCAACTAGTCAGTGAAAGGCCATGGGCACAACTTGCAGGATTGTGAGCTTCACAGGCACACCTCATGTCATCTTCCAGTTAAGCACAGCACCAGAACCACTATGGGTACCAGCACACCAACAAGAATAAAATAGCATTGCTTCCTCTCCACTGTCATTCCCGTCTCTAAAACTTACTCTTGAAAGAATTTGTTCAAATGTGATCCTAGTCCCTTCACAGAATCACGGAATCACAGAATCACAGAGTGGTAGGGATTGGAAGGGACCTCGAAAGATCATCCAGTCCAATCCCCCTGCCAGAGCAGGAACACTCAAATGAGGATACACAGGAAGGTGTCCAGGCGGATTTTGAATGTCTCCAGAGAAGGAGACTCCATAACCTTCCTGGGCAGCCTGTTCCAGTGTTCTGTCAGCCTCACTGAGAAGAAGTTTCTTCTCATATTTAAGTGGAACCTCCTGTGTTCCAGTTTGCACGCATTGCCCCTTGTCCTATCATTGGTTGTCTCTGAGAAGAGCCTGGCTCCATCCTCGTGACACTCACCCTCTACATATTTATAATCATTAATGAAGTCACTCCTCAGTCTCTTCTTCTCCAAGCTAAAGACACCCAGCTCCCTCAGCCTTTCCTCATAAGGGAGATGCTCCACTCCCTTCATCATCTTCATTGCCCTGCGCTGGACTCTCTCTAGCAGTTCCCTGTCCTTCTTGAACTGAGGGGCCCAGAACAGGACATAGTATTTCAGGTGTGGTCTCAGCAGGGCAGAGTAGAGGGGAAGGAGAACCTCTCTCAACCTACTAACTACACCCCTTCTAATACACCCCAGGATGCCATTGGCCTTCTTGGCCGCAAGGGCACAGTGCTGGCTCATGGTCATCCTGCTGTCCACCAGGACCCCCAGGTCCCTTTCCCCTACACTGCTCTCCAACAGGTCATTCCCCAACCTATACTGTTATGTAGGGTTGTTCTTGCAAGACTCTGCAGTTGCCCTTGTTATATTTCATTAAATCTTTCCCCGCCCAACTCTCCAGCCTGTCCAGGTCTCGCTGGATGGCAGCACAGCCTTCTGGCGTGCCAGCCACTCCTCCCAGCTTGGTGTCATCAGCAAACTTGCTGATAGTACACTCAATTCCCTCATCCAAGTCATTGATGAATATATTGCATAATACTGATCCCAGTACTGACCCTTGAGGCACTCCACTAGATACAGGCCTCCAACTAGACTCTGCCCCATTGATCACGACTCTCTGGCTTCTTTCCTTCAGCCAGTTCACAGTCCACCTCACTACCCGATCATCCAGACCACACTTCCTCAGTTTAGCTGCAAGGATGCTCTGGGATACAGTGTCAAATGGTTTACTGAAATCAAGATAGACCACATCCACTGCTCTACCATCATCTGTCCATCTGGTTATGTCCTCATGAAAGGCTACGAGGTTGGTCAAGCACGACTTCCCCTTGGTGAAACCATGCTGACTGCCTCTAATGACCCTCTTATCCTTGATATGCCTTGAGATGGCACCAAGGATAAATTGTTCCATCACTTTCCCAGGGATGGAGGTGAGGCTGACCAGTCTATAGTTACCCGGGTCCTCCTTCTTGCCCTTTTTGAAGACCGGAGTGACATTTGCTTTCCTCCAGTCCTCAGGCACCTCTCCTGTTCCCCACAACTTAGCAAAGATGATGGAGAGTGGCCTAGCAATGACTTCAGCCAGCTCCCTCAGCACCCGTGGGTGCATCCGATCAGGAACCATGGATTTATGGATGTCCATATTGCTTAATTGGTCCCTAACCCAGTCCTCATCAAGCGAGGCAAACTCTTCTATTGTCCTGACTTCCTTTGGGGCCTCAGGGGTACAGGGCTCCTCCAGACAGCCTCTGGCAGTGTAGACAGAGACAAAGAAGGCATTCAGTAACGCTGCCCTCAAGTACCCTTCCCATGGGATTTCCCCTAGCAATTGCTTGAAAAGGCCAAAGTTGGCCCTACTGAAGTCCAGGGTTGCGATTCTGCTTGCTATTCTGCTCCTGCCACATGAGATCTTGAACTCCACCATCTCATAATCGCTGCAGCCAAGGCAGCCCTCAACCTTTACTGCTTCAACCAGACTCTCCTTGTTAGTGAGAATGAGATCCAGCAGCGCTTCTCTCCTAGTTGGCTCATCCACCATTTGCATCAGGAAGTTATTGTCATCAATGCACTGGAGGAACCTCCTGCACTGTGGATGGCTGACTGAATAGTCCTTCCCGCAAACATCAGGGTAGTTAAAATCCGCCATGACAACCAGGTCCTGTAACTGAGAGGCTGCTCTCAGCTGCCCGTAGAAGGCCTCGTCAGCTTCCTCATCCTAATCTGGTGGCCTGTAATAGACACCCACAACAGTATCACCCCTGCCAACCTGCCCCTTGATTCTCACCCACAGACTCTCAACTCGCTCCTCATCCACCCCTGGACAGTACTCAATACCTCATAGTTGCTCTCTCACGTAAAGAGCAACTCCACCACCTCACGTTGCTGGCCTGTCTTTCCTGAGAAGGACACAGCCATCCATGACCACATTCCAGCCATGTGAGCTGTCCCACCATGTCTCTGTAATTGCCACCAGATCATAATCCCCTGACCAAACACAGGTTTCTAACTCCTCCTGCTTATTCCCCATGCTGCGCGCATTGGTGTACAGGCACTTCAGGGAGCGAGCTGAGCACACCGATTTCGCCCTAGGGGGATGGGAGGCCTCCCGGTCTTCATCAACTCTACAGTGCTGCCCCAGTGGTGCAAGCCCAGCTACAGCCCCATCCCCCTTCGAATCTAGTTTAAAGCTCTCCAAATGAGCCCTGCTAATTCCTGCCCCAGCACCCTTTTGACCCTGTGAGATGAACCTTTCCCACGTGTCACTGTCTGGACTGGTGTCTTATAAAATCAGCCATTATGAAAGAACCCAAAGCCCTGCTTGTAGCACCAGTCTTGTAGCAAATCATTTATGGACTGAATTCTTCTATTCCACCCCACATTGTCACCCAAGAATGGAAGGAGGGAAGAGAAAATAACTTGCGTCCCAGACTGTTTCACCAGCCGTCCCAAGGCCTTGAAATCTTCCTTCATTCCCCTCAGACTATGGGAACATTCTGTCTCTTTTTTTGTTGTTGTTGGTTTTTTTTTTATACAACAGTACTTTTAACTTCTTGCCTTCATTAAGCCATTTGCATGAAATACTGAACTGATTAATGTGGCATTTTCCACTAAACTGTTTCAGGAAATGCTGCACCTTGCCAGTGGGATGCTTTTGAATAATGAAATCTCCTTACTATAATTAAAACTAAGTTCTGAAGTTAGTACCATTTTTCCCTGGAGACACTCATCAAAATGTCAAGTGTTCCTTCTAGTGGAACTGCAAACCCGTAGTACAAAAAAATATCTTTATCCACCACTCCTTGCAAGCAGCAGACCTTTGCCTCTCTTCTTTGTCACTTCAGTTTTAAGATGAGTAAATAGTGCATGAAATAATAAGCAGTCTCTATGCACAGAATGACAGAGTATTTTTAAAATCTTGAAGAAAAGAAACGAGGTACCATAGGTGCCATAGTAAGAAGTCCTTGTTTTACTTTACTAATGATTGCTTTCCAGTATGATTCTTAAAACGAAGTTTAAATGCTTATTTGCAAATGGAACAAATGACAGGAAACAAAACATTTGCCTCCCCTGGACTTCTCAAGGCACTTTTTTCTGCCTTAAAAAAACCAGCGCTTTAGTGCCACCACCTGGGGAGCTGCAGCAATATTGCTCACTGATTTCAAGTTCCACAGATTCACAGCTGAATCTCGACTAAACCTCTAGTTAAAAGGGTCGAAATTCGGTTCAAATTATGCTTGAGAAACTCCCCAGGTAGGAAGATACATTTTTAAAATTGATGATGTATTGTTACACTCATCTCAAAAAATCCTGACTATGTGCATCGTATTGTGTTCACTTGCTTTCTTCTCTGGCATCGCTGAGTTGCTCTGAAAATGAGGATAGACCTGTCGTTGTAACCCACAACTCTGAGCCACGTTACAATAATAACCTGTCCTGAAATGAGAAAGTACCAGGTACAATGTAAGTTCACAACCACATTACCTTGCACAGTCTGCCAGATTTTACAGAACCTATTTGAGATTGATTGTATTTTTAAAGTTGTCTTTTCTTAGTCTAAGTGAAAACACATATAGAAGTTATGGCATGCATTTAGGAAACTGAAAAAAATCCAGCTAAAACCACATTGTAAATGTAGGACTGGCTTCTCTCAGGCATTTCATTATTATTTATACTTGCTCTTCTTATTAAAGTTGGATGTGTACCACAGTACACTGTTAGCTAGAGACAAAGACAGGACAGTTAAATATCTGTTGTTAATTAGCTTCCTTCTCCTAAACTGTCATATGTAAGTCAGTGAAGTGATTATAGGAAACAGTAGATGCTCATGCAACAAGCACAAGAAGATCAAAATTTAATATTCTGCTATCTGACTTAGGCCACCTGGGAGGTAGGCACCTGACCTAAGCTAGTCAGGTTAGATCCCTCCATGATCACCAGGGGCAGAGAGACAATTCTGGGGCCCTTCGTCTTGCAATGATTTCCTAAACCTGGTGCAACAAACTATCTCCTGGAAATGCCCATCTGTGCCCACTGACCCTAGAGACAGACTGGACATCCAGCTCACAGTAGATACCTCAAGTTGTAGGTGGCCAAATGCCTGGGAGTTGCACCTCATCCTGTTCCTGGCATCATAAAAGCACTCACATAAAACTAGTGGAAGTAACGTCAGGCTTATCTATTATTTAACAGAAAGTAAATGAAGGAGAGCTATGACATACACCTTTGGAGGAAAACTGTTCTCTAACCAAATCCATAAACATGTTGCCTTTATCCCCAGTGGTGGCATTTACATATGCATGTATTAGCCACAACTCCTCTGCACTTGTACGGCTAAACTTCCTCTTTGTGACTTCACTTGCAACGCTACTGTTATAAGATCACCAGATACTGGGGGAACAAATGTCTGACAACACTGATTAGCCTAAAGCTTAACATAACTTCATTAGTGTCTTGTAGCGATACTTGATGTTTAAACAGTCCCATTTCCTGGTTTACAAACATTTAAAACCTAGCACATCAATGCCACACAAGGTTAATCGCTTTTACTAATCCAGTAATGAAAACCTATTTCTTCTGTATATAACAAAAAACCACAATAAACTTATTTCTTTCATTTATTGGACCATTATATCAAGTGTGCATAGTCTTCAATCTTTTAAGAATGTTTTGAGCTGAGTCTCCTAAAACCCTAAATGCTCTCACTTTGAATGTGTCCATTATCTATTAAGACTAAAAACCACAGCAGTTGCATATGCACAGGCAGACAGCAATGCAGCCACCCAGTCATCTCAAGACTGCCCTTGGGAGACTGCGCCCCCAACACACGTGAGCTTTCTGTCTTCTGCAAAAGCCAAAATTGCCCAGGATCATTTTGCTGGGACTTTTAAAACATTTCTCTAAGCTAGAAAATAAGTTTCTCTGTTTGATTTATTCAGATAATCTCAAGGGCATCAGTTACCAAATTGTGAACCATTATTATGTCCGAGTGCCTATAGATGGGATGGTTCCAAGGGGGGAGTTTCATGGCTACGTCTTAATTCAGAGCTACTATGGAACATCGTCAAACGTGGAACGCAGTTATCTGCAGTGGTGAGGTGTTACAAGAGCCCCAGGCACACTTCTGGCCTGGACCAGCCTGCACTCTCCTAAAGAGCTTCTGGGCAGGTTTGGGAGTCCCTACAGCCACCCTACTGAGCCCCTCACTGCTCCTGCCCACCTACACCTGAGCCAGCTCAGGGAGCCAGCCCTGGCTTGTGCATTGCTGTCCCACACTTTTTCCCACCCAGACTGCAGGGGGTGTCCAGGCTGGCGTGGTCCTTCAGCACCAGTCAAGCCAATGTGCCACCATGGGCAGATCATGCGAGAAGAGCCCGGGGGGGTGGTCCACTGAAATACAGACAAACGAAGAAGGAGAGGCTCTGAATAGTGATTCTTTTCACAATCCAGCTACAGATGAGTAATTTAATAATTCAATAGCGTTTTCTTTAGCCGTAGAATGAAGATTATATTACGTCATACTTACACAGCTCACGTGGAAAGCCAGGGTGATTAAATAATGGACATTTGTAAAGTGAAGGTAGGGAAATTATTAATCTGAACTCTGGTCTCGGGAACCAGTTACTAAGTGGAACATTCTCCTCTTCTTGTCTTTCAGCAGTTTGACAATAGCTGCTGGGAACACTAATCTATAGCAGGAACTTTGAAAATCCCTTGTCCACTTTTAATATAAAATGAGTCTTAAGTTTGGAAAAGCCCAAAATATCATTGTAACTGTTATTACAAATTCATATGGATGTCACTGAATGCGGTGATTTAACTGTGCTGGAAAATAGCCGTTTGCAGTGAATAGGAATGCTATATTCATCACCTACAATAGTTACACTGCTTTCTCTAGTAGAAGAAACTTGCTTGTTTAAGATATGTCTACCATACTAACGTGAATGAATCTCTTCTTGAGTCTGTGGTGAAATTTGTAGCAGCTGATCCTACCTATTTTTTTATGGGACTGTACACAAGCTATTAGACTGCTCAGTAGGTCACACGTACAGGCTCACAGTATGAGAAAAAAATCACTCAAATTGCAAAACATAATACCAAAATATCAAGACAGAGGAAAAGCATACCAAAATAAACAAATCATAAGTAATTTAATAGATGGACAGTGTATAAAGTACTCTTGGATGCTCTTAGAGCTATTGCTAATATATATTTGTAATCACCTAAGTTACAATAAAGAATGAGGAATAATATTGAAATAGAAGGAGTTGTAATGTAAAAATGTTGAAGGTAAAAATTACTGCTGCAGTTGCTGTGGCCGATGTACCTTTAGTTTTCGTGTTGCAATTAACAAGTATGGTAGGATATGATAATGTTCCTCAGAAACGATACAGAGGAAGAACCAGTCTTGACCTCTTTATTTTGAGGGAAAGAAAAGAAATAATTAGTAATATTTTTATTAGGAGTACTGAAATAGAATTCCACTACAATCAGGTGAGTGCCTATTCAGCATTATGCAAAACCAATTTTTCATCTCTAAAATGATGCTTAACTTTCACCTGTTGTTTTGTTGTTATTTGTTCATTTGTTTGTTTTCTTATTGGTATTATTCTTTTTTAAGCTTTTAGTCTCCTGAGGCTAATTAATGGCCAATTTGCCCAGCCTGCTAGAATGAACCATGCTGAGGAGCAGCAGGAGTGATGGCAATGCTCTTGCAGCTGTGAAAGAGGAATGTCATGAGGGACATAATTCTACCCATGGCCAGACCAGAGAGCTGGATTATCACAAAATCAGTACTGGCCTGCTAGCGAGTCACTTTTTATAGACCTTTCTTCACCACTTTGGCACTCAGCAGCTGATGTATGGTTTGGAGAATGAGTATTTATATCTCATCCAGTTTTGTAACTTCTCTAATGCACAAATAGATACTCCTGTCTAAGGGAACACTGAATACTCCTTAACTATCATATTACTCTCTTCACTGCAGTGGATGTCTGTGTTAAACTAGGATGGATTGAGGGAAGCAGAGACTTTAACCTCAAAAAGATCACACATATAACATGAAATAACAATGTACTTTTTCTGCAATTTCCCTCCTTGTTTCCTATGCTGACTGCTTTGAAAAGATATTTCCTTTCACATTGCAGCAATGACTGCCATGTTGTTTCCTCCACCCTAAGACATCCCACTTGGTTTAGAGCTGAGAATGGATGACGAGTTCAGTATCCCCTGTTCAGAGGACACTAAGTTGGACTGGTCAAATCCCTCTCCCCATCACGGCACCTGCACATTTCTTGGTCTGTCTGGACCTCCTCATGCTCTCCTCCCCACCCGGGCTGCTCTCACTCTGAGTCACCCACACAATTAGACTTTCACCTGTGCTTGATCATTGCTCAAAGTCCTTTAATTTGAACAGGCTGCCTTTGCAGTGTCAGACACAGATTTACGTGGGCACAGCCAACACCAGGCAGCTGGTCTTCTGCACTGGATGCAGGCAGAGCTGTTTGCCTGCCTGTTTAAATCAGCATTTACCTTTGCATACATGTGACAGTCTTCCTGTATTGCGTTGCCCTCCTGAGGAAAGCCTGCAGTCTTTCCACACTACTAGGTTCTGCCTAAGGGCGGTGATACATCTTTGGTTTGTCCAGAAAATTTTTTTTGTGAAGTTCCACATGGTATAAATCGATGCTTAGATACTGTGTGAATGAACACCATGAAAAAATCCCCAAACAGCATTGAATTTGACCCATTATGTTTTACACATGACCTGTTGGAGACTCAAAGCTTAAATCTATTCCTTCACTAAAGGAAATGTCTGCAGTATGTAAAAGTGCTGGTTTATTATAGCACTGCTCATGAGTGTTGAGACTATTGACATTTTTAAATACTTCAAAATTTATTTAAGGAAAAATAACTCTGAATTTAAGAAATGAACCTCTGAAAATGAGATTAATTTTTTATTAATATATTCACATTAAAAATATCTTTGGCTTTAATGAAATTAGTTTAATGTACAATTAGGTCATATATCAAGAAAAGAAAGCTGAATGACTTAATTGGCCTTTAAAACTCAACAAATCGTAAGTATGATCCTGACATACCTAAGTTCCGACTGTGTTGCTTTTTTGAGATACAGCTAAGGAGATGCTTCCAACTCTCTACAGATCTAGCCTTCCAAATGTTGCATATAGCTGTGAAAAACAGCTTTTCTGTAAAGGAATATGGAAGAGTTTCTGAAAGTTGAAACGACTACTTCTCTTGGCTCCAAGTATAGTATACCAGAAGCAGGCACATATTTGCTTAACAACAGCCCTCTTGTTCCAAATATAAAGCCAAAGCAAGAAAGGTCTGACACGTGCTTTGACACGTCTGTGCAAAGCAACTCAAATGGATCTGAAACACACCCGTTTGCACCCATGAGAGTTTTCACTGGTTTTCTGCAGAACTGCAACAGAATAACCACAAATAGAATTTAGCCCCATAAAGCCTATTTCAGTTGCAAGTACCATCCTGTAAGAGAAAACAACTTGAAGTGCCTTTTGAAACAAAGCTTTTGCTCTACTTATGAAAATATTGTCAGATCTTTCATTTAATTGGTATAATTCAGTTTCTCTCTGGCCCTATAACTCATTGGCTTAGCATATACTAACTGGGCAAAAAATGACCTAAAGGGCTTATACAACTAGCTCCTGGAAAATTTATTTAAAGAAACACAAGAGGAAAATTCTATAATTTACCAAGCTTGGACTTGCAGGATTTGTTTGAATCAGAAAGTAACATGGGATTACAAAAATCAGAAAGGTTTATCTTTGTATATTGTCTTTTTAACCATAAATAGGGGTTACATTAATAAAGACTAATTTTTTTAGAATAAAATAAGATTAATAGAGTTGAAAACAAGACATACAGCTGAATTCTGACATAGGGGCTATTTTTAGCCTGGGACAGATAATGCTGTCTTCCATCTCATGAAGAACAGCCTACGTGGTGGGTGACACTGCAAACCAGGTACCAGTCCAGTTGTGTGCTCCCGCTCACCTGATGCGAGCCCTCACCCAGTACCCACCCAGTCTCTGCAGCACAGATGTGAAGCAAGTGTGTCCAGGCCCTTCCACACACAGAGGTAAAGACTGGCTGCCTGCCTGCATCCCTAGCAGGGTGTTCATCATCACAACCCTTCACACTCCGCACAATTTCTTTGATGTTGGTGAGAAATCCTGTCACCGGGGCAAAGGGCTCAGGACCTCATGAATCCATCCTGAAAACATCACTAATGACATCAGTGCTTCTGTGAGAGAAGACCATACTTGAGACTAGTTGTATTTCCATTGCTCAGCAGCGAAGTGCATGATTTCATGGCAATAGCATTGCCCCTCTGGATGGGTGCTTAAGCTTCCATGTGCTTCTCTCTCCCACAGCTTGTACTTTTCCATAGCCTAATTTCAAAAGCTGCACAGCCTCACAAACCAACAGGCAGTTTCTCTTCTTCCCTGTACCTCATTCCAGCTATGTGCTTTCCTACTGTTCACCCTGCCTCTACGGTCCTTCCGTACGATGGCAAGACTGATGGTGAGGGAAATGGTAATGCTAAGGCCCCAGTAAGATCTTGAGGGGTAAGCAGTCACAGATGATTTTGATAGGACAAATTTGTTAGTTCCTTCAGGAACACTGCAAACCTGGCCATTTTTGGCCCACAACAAGACACAAGCATAACAAAACCTTAAGGCAACATACACATTACAAGCCATCATAGTAAAGCAACAGCAATAAGATAAGGCCAAAAGAGCCCTATGCCATTCCCTTAGGAATCTAGAAAACAAATATTTTCTGGGTCAATAAACACACCACCTTTCCCTGAGGAGTTCAGGATATAAAATGAAATGTTTTCAAGGCTAGGAGAGGCTGCATATTGGATACTACAGCAGAACAAGTCAATAACATGAACTTACATGAGTAGTGTCAATTTGCCTTTAATAGGTCAGATAAAATCAAACAGAGGCTCTTCACCTTTACACAAGACCATATAAATCAAATAGAGGGCTCTTAGCCCTTGTTTAAATCCAAATAAATTAAACAGAACAAGTTTGCAGCTTTTTTTGTAGATCCCTCTACAAGTTTCCCATGGGTCTGTATACTGATGTAAGGTGCCTCCCAATAGCACTGCTTCACTTAATTACCTGTCAAAGACATACAGGAATTACCCAAGACCATGGACCCTCACAATTGACAGGTCTCACCCCTGACCAAGTCCACAGAAATCAGAGGAGTCTCTAGTCCAGCATTCTCCTCCAACTTTTTCTAACAGAAGTAGCTGGCACAAAATTTCCCTTTTCCAGTGCCCTAGGCAGGATTGGTGCAAGGCTCAGTGGGCTGATGTGACACTGGCCAAGGTTCACCCTCCTTGGTGCTGTTCTGTCAGCCAGTTCCCTCTGCCCTGGATGCCACAGATGCCCACGTCCCACCAGAAAAAAAAAGGCTTGTGGCCAGGGAGGGCTGATTCAATTCTCCATCATACAGTGACTATTCTCATGGTTTTTAGTGTCTTCTTGCCCTGGTCAGCCATTGCTACTAGACACAACCCCTAAGTTTCTACACCATGGCACCTGGTCAAGTAACTAACCCCAAAGTGTGCTTCTGCACAAAAGCCCTCAAGAGGCAAACCAACACGCCGGCCTCCCGCGATTGAAGGAGCTCCTCATACACCAGGCAGGGCGACAGAAGTTCTCTCCTGAGAGAAGGCTGTTCTGCACAATGGTAAAGTTTTGAGCCCTGAAAGGTGGCCAGTGGAGGGACATATGGGAGTGGAGAGGAGGCTAGAAAGCCAGCCCCTGGCTACATCCACGTTTCATCACTGAGGAGGCCAGTTGGCTTACACTGGGTGAGCTAAAATTTCGGACGTGTAAAACAATCAAGGATTATGGACCGAAGCAGGAGTTTGATGCAAGCAAATATGTGTTTAACTGGAGATATTGACCCAAACTGTGACCTCCTCCAAGCGCAGCTCTGCATGCCAGACACAGCAACAGGAGCATTTCCCGAGAGCCAAGAGGTTCAGCACTGAAGCAGGTTTTGTCACAGCATCTGCCCAACCATGGATCTCTGGGTCAGGCATAGAAAAGCATCCAGTATTTATTCTTCTGTTTGGAAGAAAATAAATTGTTTCATTTCTGTTAGGGAGATCCACCACTGTAAATGGGGTATTACTGTGTTACAGCTAAACTGTAGGTGTGACAAAGACGAAAGGAGTGACATTCTTGGTCATTCTCAGAAGAGACACGTCACTGCAGGAAGAATCGGTTCTCCAAGCAGGAGTAATTCATAAATAGTAGAGTTGCTTTTAAGTATCCATCGGTGACCTACCTTCTCTCTCACTCCATTATTCTATTCACTATAATTCGCAGATGTCTTTTTTTTCTCAGCAGTGTTAGAAAGTGGATTTAAAGCACTACGGCTTTTCTTCAAAGCAAAGGAACATATTCAGATTGCGTGATACATGTTATTTAAATATTTAAATCAAAATAGAATGGTACATTTTATTTTAAAGTGTATAACTCAGAGAAATCTCATTTTCGGAGGTGATTTTATTTGAGTTTTTGTTCCATACAGAATGAATGTATCTTGGAAAAGTCTGCAGCTTCCACAAAATACAGGCATTCCAGGGTCAGACTGTCTGGTCCCAGAGCTGCCATGGTCTCTGCTCACCATGAGATGGGAGTAGAGAGTACCTGACACAGCATCAGCCTGGGAGGATTATGTACTGAATGCTTAAACACAAACAATACTTGTTCTAAATCCCTTTCTAATCTCTCTCTGATGAATATGAGCAATAAAAATTCTAGCTAGCCCTATCCAGACTTACAGATATTTTCTTAATGCTGATCAAAGAATATTCCTTAGGAATAAGCCTGCTCCTCTGTATTTTATTTAAGCGATTTCCCATTAAACCAGTTCACTGGACAAGTGCAGAGTGATAAATCTAATACTAAATGACACTCAAATAAAATAATTTTGCTGTAATCACCAGCTCTCTGAATTAATACTTTGGCCTGTTGGAAAGATCTTTCCTTTTTTATTTTAAAATCTGTGCTTAAATCAAAAGACAGATTAATCAAGGATTTTCAGTCAGCAGCAGCCACCACTACAGGTCCCATCAAAACACCTTAAAAAGCAATGGAGAACAACAACAGGGATGATATTTTACTAACAGCTCAGTCCAATTATTAATGATTCCTTGTAAGAAGGAATACAAACCTAAAAATAGAATAATTTATTTCTTGAAAGTAGGATTGTCCAAAAGCCATTAGCCTGAATGTGTCACTGAAAAGAGAAACTGCTGCAGAAGTGATGATCTCCTTCACAAGCTAATTTTACAGAAGTGACTATGAGCTGAACTAAGCCAGCTACCTATACCTGGACCCAAGAAGAGCAGAAAGTCTTAGGTTCTAGATTTTCCTGGTTTTGGATTTTTCAGATCACCATCTTCCAATCTCTCTCAAGCTATGGTGTACTGCCAACACTCAACATTTCTCAGGGAGCTCCAAGATATTGACAGGAGCCAGTTGAACCTGAAAACTGAACTTCAGTTGTAGACCATTTTCTATGGCCTTCTGCCTGTCCCCCTACAACCATCACTCTGAGCTCTTGGTATTCATTATAAAAGTGGCAGAGAAAACTGTTGGTTTTCTGTCAAGCTAGCTGAGAGGACATCTATCTCTGCAAGAGTTCACAAATGAACAAAACATGAAGCTAAACAATAAAAAGGCATTCTTGCAGATGTATGAAAGGGTAACATATGCTGGCTGAGACTCAAGTCTTGGTAAGCTGAGGTAACATTTTCTGGAAAACTTCTTGGTCTCATTAATTCACACCCATCTGGGACTCATCCCAGCAAGAGCAGCAGAATGTTTTGTTTATTGAAAAATCTAGCTTAATTACAAATATATATATATATATATATGGATCTATATTTTCCACAGTGATTGCACAAGGAAAATGATGCCCACTTTTAAAAGCAATGAAGAGGAAACAGGGTTTGAGGATTTTCCTGTTAGTCATGCATCTGTTTTTACCAATCCCAGGATGTTTCCAGGTGTTTGGCTGAGTTGTTTTCTTGGCCATGTGGATGCCTAACATATGTCAAGTGACCTGATTACTCTTTAAGGAATCCTGCCTGCAGAGCCACGGCCGCAGCTCCTCATGCCCTGCTGCTACTGCTGTGTGGGATTACAGACAGCTCTTTATTGTCCATGACTCACGTCATGATGGGCTAATTGTACAAATGCAGCCAATGCATTGTGCAGGGCATATGGATCTGGTTCAATAATCCTTTGTTCTGTGCTCGCTGCCAGGACTGTTGTCTCATCTCTTGGGTGGTCAGCGTTGCATACAAATACCTTGCTTTTTGCCACAAACTCTGCAGCTGAATTGCTAAATACAAGTGCTGAAATCCTAGTTCCCTACAAGTCAATGGGGGTTTTGTTACTACTTTCAATGGGGTCAGGTGCTTATGCATTGCTGGGTGATTGTTCCATATCAAGCAATAGTAGATTTGTAAATGTCACTGTTTGTTAGTTGTCATTTTCTGGAAGTATCAGTCTTTGTCTAACTGTTACCATCTTAAGCATCATTTCTCTATTATGGATACCTGCAAATTGGTCCCTGAGACTTCAGAGCATTTGAGAGAACAGGAATGGATTTTTACCAGCAGTAGAACACCCAAAGGGCTTGGGAGGGGAAACATGGCTGAAGGGAACAGGAATAGACTTGATTTATTAAGGGGTAATGTGCTTTGTCCACTGCCTGGTGGCCTTTAACAGAATCCCTGGAGTCACAGACAGTCCCTGGAGCAAGCTATTTTTTTAAAAAGCACCATTTGTTTTCAGTAACGCTACAAAGCATTGCTATGTGGCCTCTGGGTCCATATTTCCAAGTGACAGTAGAACTGAATGTTGTCAAGTAGAGCACTTAAGAGAGATTTTAGCTCCAATTTTAACAAATTATTATATGCCCATATTGAAGCTGAGTCTCATTACTTTCAAATCAAGCATATGCTTTAGATATGTAAACATCCCTCATCCAGCTATGGATATTGGCCTGTCCGCACCCCCAGGGAAATGCCCAATGCCTGGGGAGGCGGCTGCCTCACTGCCCCCCATCCTGCCCAGCTCTTCAGCTGGGAGGTGGAACAGCCTTTGCTGTGAGGTCCTGCCCTGCTGCCCTGAGAAGTTCCTGTGGTCCTGGCTCCCAGGGAGCTGACATCCCCGGCAGTGCCCTGCCACGGGCAGAGCACATACACAAAAAAACCCAAAAAACAGAAAAACAACTTGCTGTTAACCAGCTGTCCATCATTGACCCATGCCCAGCATCTCCAGACCAGCTTTCTAGCAGCTGAGGTATGAAGAGGCCCATGTGTAGCTTAGAGAGGTCAAGCAAAGCACCCTGCCAGGAGAGAGGGACCCACTACTTTGAAGTGGCCGACATACTACACAAAACATTACATTCCCAGAACTGCTGCTCACTCCCAAAGGGCCACTAGATCCTCAATAGATCAAAGCAGAAAACAGGTGTGGAGAAAACGCTGCTCTGGAAACAGCAAAGAGGGTTGGAGGCACCTCCCACCTGAGACCAGAGGTAGCATATGCCCTCCCATCCGTGGCGTCCAAACCCACCCATGCTCAGCTACCTTATTACACATCCAGGGACAACAGCGGGATCCCAGACAAAGGCCAGCGTAACGCTAAAGGCAGACTTCCCAAATCAGCAGAGCCACCCAAAGATGTGCCACAGAGCCAGAAGGTGAAGGAAAAACTCTTCACCTCCAGCCCTGCACCGGGCAGGAGACACACTGTCCTTCACAGGTGAGCCCCTTCTCAAAGGAGATTTCACAGCACCCAGAGACAGCCCATGTTGATGTTTCACTGCCATGACTCATGATCTTCAATGGGTTATCTCATGCCAGGTGGTATTTACAGATTAATTAAGAAAATTATGGGTTAATTAAACCACCTTACTCTTCTCTTTCTTCTTGCACAACCTGGATAACAAGTGAACAGAAAAGAATTAGTCTTCATTCTTTATTATCACTTTTCTTGAGCAGAGCCTTTTGCAAAGGATTCAGAAGGATATCCATACATCTTTCAGATGTAGGACTATCAAACAACATTGCCCAATTTAGCTTCACAGGTTTTCAACCTTGTTTTAAATGGCAGTAGCACACTGACAAAACTTCTGTGAATGCTATAAAATATGGACTTGTTAGACAGGGAAATAAACTATTTATTCTCTTTACTAACAAAACACAGCAAGAAGGAAAAAGCAAGCATCATATTCTCAAAATTCAGACAGAACTAATCCTCCATGAAAAAATCTCGGAATACTTCAAAAAGATTCCACTTGGGGCATTAAGCATCTGACAACCTACTGGGAGTTGCAGTGCACATTTTGTTTTTATGCTTCTGAAGAATACCTGTTGTTTAAGGCACACTCAATCTCTGAAGGAGTGTCATATAGCATAGCAGAAAGGCTAGGGTCTGATATCAGTACAGAGGAGTAAAAGGAGACTGATTCCAATTGCTAGCTCCCCAAGCTTTGCATCTTACACAGGCAGAGCATACATCTTACTGTGTGACAATTTACCACTCGCAAAAAAATGGGGACCCCATTACGGGTTTTTACATGGAGTCAGCATTGGGGGGTGATGTAAGGGAACAGCCTTCTCGCTCAGCCACTGATGCCAGTTCAAGGAAAACACATGTTATCCACCCTACAGCTGCTGAACTGTCACCATCACTCCGGTGGTGCCCGGTTGTGATAAGGCATGGTCCTGCTCTCACATCTTTCTTCACTAGGAAGCACATAGGAGTGCTAACAGACAAGGCTGTCCTGCTGTTTCATGCAGTCGTTTTGGATCCTCACAAGAAGGTATAACCCAACAGACAGATCTTTCTCCCTGGACCTTCTGGCCCAAGGACCAAGCCAGTTAGGGAGAAGACTTCCACTGACCACAGTGAGTGGAATCACAGGTAGATGTGCTCAGACACTAGGACTTTACCTCTGCTGGCTAGGACTGAACCTGGGAAAGGTAAGCTGGACACCAGCCTTTCTTAATGACTGATTCTCTCTCAACCGACGTATAGAACGACCTCACAGCCTTACACCATTACTGCCAACAGAGGGAATAGAGCAACAAAGGGGAAAGGAATGAGTTACATCTTTTTTCCACATAGGACTAGAAAGCCAAGTGGTAAACTCTTAGCTTAATCCTCTCTCTGCCACAAAGCCAGTCTGCGAGCCACAGTTTTGGAATCCTTTTACCTTTGTGATAAAATAGCAATTGGTTTTTTTGACATTTGCCAAAAAGTTATTGCTACCTCCATCCCCTCTTCAGAAATTAAGTCTTTCTTTATAGAATAAAAACCTCTGTGCCCGTGGTAATAAACAGCATTTTCTGCATCATTAATGTCTCCTAAGAGGTTGCCTCCACTACCAGGTAACAGCTCAGGCCAGGAGAAGCAACAGTAATGCTCACATAGATTAAGCATCACGGATTTCTTCTCCATTCCCTTACACTTATTCATGATTGCAGTTTTTTCCATGTTAATCCCAAATCAGTACATGCTTTACTTTGAACTCTGTTGGAAAAAGGCAAATAATCAGCTTCATTAAAAATAAAAAAATAATAAAAAAGAGAACTGAAGCAAGCTGTAAATAAAACTGTGAGCTGGACCATGTTATTTAAAAAGTCCTAAGAGAGCAAAAACTATTAATTTGGCAGTAAATATCAGTGAATCTGAATAGTAAATAAGCTTTAGATAACACTAATTACAAAGATGCTTCGAATGCTTCTGCTGCAGCTGCCAGAACACCTTCTATAGCTCTATTTTTTGACATTCTTATCAAGCATTTGAAACAAATAGCATCATTTCAACAGGCTGACTTCAATGTTTGTGTGGCTATATTTAAACAGATTTTGTCAAGCTTTATTCCTGTAGAAAGTCAGAAATACTACAGACTTCTGGCTGAAAAAAAATGGAATGTGTGAGAGAAGTCTTAATCATGGTAGAAGATAAAGACCTTTTTATTAAAAAATAAAGAGTCAATAAACATCCACTGAGGTATGTACACACAGCCATATTTTTGTAATTCTTGGCATAAAGAATATCTGACAGGTTAAAATATTCTAGCTGAATGCATATGAACCAGAAAGGCCATTGCAAAATTCCATCTGGGCAACTGAGGGCAGTTCCAGCTGTGGGATGAGCAGGTTCACAGTGTGCTGGGTGCAGAACTGGCTGAAGGGCAGGACTCAAAGTGTGGTAGCAAAAGGGCTACACCTGGTTGGTGACCAGTCACCAGTGCTGTTCCTCAGGGCTCAATTCTAGGGCCAGTTGCGTTCAATAAATTAATCAACAATCTGGACAGAGGAATTGAATGCACCATTAGCAAGTTTGCTGATGACAGCAAACTGGGAGGTGCTGTTGACTGTCTGAGGGACAACATGCCTTGCAGAAGGATCTGAACAGATTGGAGCATTTACACAAGTCAAAATGCCAGATTCTGCACCTAGGACAGAGTAACAAAGGGCACAAGCATAAAATGGGAGACAAGTGGCTGGATAGCAGCCCTGCAGAAAGAGATCTGGGGGTGTTGGTTGGACACTAAGCTTGATGTGAGTCAGCAGTGTGTCCTGGCAGTCAAGAGTGTGTGTCCTGCATCTTGGGGTGCATCAAACACAGCACAACCTGCTGTTAAAAAGAGGTAATTATCCTGCTGTATTCAGCGCTGGTGCAGCCTCACCTTGAGCTCTGGGTACAGTTCTGGGCCCCACAATTTAAGAAAGATGTGAAGGTCCTTGGCCATGTCCAGAGGAAGGCAACAAAGCTGGGGAAAGGGCTGGGAGGAATGTCCTGTGAGAGGTGGCTGTGGACTTTGGGCTTGTCTCGGTTGGAGAGAAGGAGGCTGAGGGGTGACCTCATCGCTCTGTGCAGCTTCCTGAGGAGGAGACGTGGAGAGGGAGGTGCTGAGCTCTTCTGCCTGGGATACAGTGACAGGACACATGGGAATGGTTCAGAGCTGCACCAGGAGAGGTTTAGACTGGACATTAGGAAGCATTTCTTTACCAAGAGGGTGGTCAAACACTGGAACAGGATTCCTAGAGAGGTGGTTGATGCCCCGAGGCTGTCAGTGTTTAAGAGGCATTTGGACAATGCCCGTAATACCATGCTTTAACTTTGGTCAACCCTGAAGTCGTCAGGCAGTTGGACTAGATGATTGTTGTAGGCCACTTCCAAATGAGCTATGCTATGCTATTCTATTCTATTCTATTCTATTCTATTCTATTCTATTCTATTCTATTCTATTCTATTCTATTCTATTCTATTCTATTCTATTCTATTCTATTCTATTCTATTCTATTCTATTCTATTCTATTCTATTCTATTCTACTCTATTCTATCCTATTCTATCCTATTCTATTCTAATTCTGTTCTATCCTATTCTACCCTATCCTCTTCTATTCTGTTCTGTTCTGTTCTGTTCTGTTCTATTCTATTCTATTCTATTCTACTCTAGCCTAACCTAGCTTAGCCTAGCCTAGCCTAGCCTAGCCTAGTCCATTGTAGTCTAGTCTAGTCTAGTCTCCATCCATGCAGAGATTAAATCACCTCTTTGTGCAGGTGCTTAACAGCAAAGCATGAGTGCAAACCTGCACTTCATATATAAAGCCCTCTTGTTATATACAATACTAACATCTGTGGTTTCTTCCAGTACTCCTTTTCTTGCCATGTACCTGGTGAATCACTAATCATATGTATCAAGAATGATGAAAGTGAATTCCAAGTTCTTCTTGTCTCAAAACTAATAGAGCAGCTACAGGGAGGTCCTACTTCCTTTGTGCATACGGTTTGAGGGTTTTAGATTTGATATTTTAAAATAATAAAATAGCATTTCCAAAGTTGAAAATGGTACAGTAGCATTATTCAAAAAATGAATGAATTATGAAAAATACTCTGTCACTGTAATTTCTTTCACTAAGCAGTTACTTGCATCGAAACACTTTGGCATAAGTTAGTGGGCTCTACCACTTACTGTATGAACTCCTGCCATGGTCTAAAGAAGAACACTCTTACCCTAAGAGGCTCCAGAATGGCAGCACATCCACGAGAGTCTCTCTTCCTCCAGACAATCATCCCTGGATGTTTCAAAACCTATGGACTGACACTGTGTAACTCCTAATTAGCTTTGACAAAGGTAACTGTATTTTTTTCATATCCTACGAAGATATTGAGTTTTGACTAACATTAGACCTGTTGTAACATAGGGAAAGCAACTCAACCACAGTGAAGTTTTTATTAGACTGATACTTGTTAGGGTATTTTTTTCACTGGCTATTAAATTGCAGTGCCCACTGAGTTATTATCTACAGAGCATTAGAAAACAGAGAATAGGGAAGCTTTCAGTGTTCCTCTTCCTCTGCTTTGCTAGGCTTCTTGTTAATTTTTCCTCATTTACTCTAAACAAAGACAGTAATAAAATCAAGCTTCTCAAAAAATTCTTTATTATACTTAAAACCCCCATGTTTTCTAGAATGTAAATTCATGGCATATTTAGGATGTAGTTATTTAACCACAAGTTTTATTAATTATCATGAGACAGCTAACCAAGGGCAGAAAGCAGGAAGCAGGAAATGGAACTTTCCAGGCTTTACTTTGAAGATTTTTCTCCTAATATTCTACAAAATAAATTAGCTTCATTCTAACAGAAACAGAAATAGACCCTTGACTACAGCAACCTCATTGTGCTGTATTTTCTGGGAAGCTTGTCAGCAGCCGGCTGATCAACTCTGATCTTGCTTCTCACCATAAACATCAAAGACACTTTTTGTGGCTTACCGTAAAAGTAAGTGTCAAACTCCAGCACGGGCTCTTTTTGGTTGTTGTCTTCTGGGGACAACAAACAGCAGAAATGCTGTCTGCAGAAGTGCTAGAAGAGATCCAAACAGTTTCTGCAGTTTCTGTTCACCCTGTTCCAACAACTCTTCTTTGCCCTTCAGTCTTTTATATGGACAAATTTATCTCAAAACCTGTATACTGGCTTGAGTGCCAAACTTGAAAACTTTAATATTAGATAAGTCAGCGCCAGCCCACCTTTGTTTTTACATGCACTAGACCAGATCTTTGATAGACCTCAACAATGCAATAACTCTATGGATTTTGTGTCAGATTCTGTAGTCTGTTAATCTGGTAATGCTCACAATATTAAACCATTGAAATTACAGAATAAGATTTGTGCTGATAAGAAGAGAATACTTTCCAAAACAAAACAACATTTTTAGACTTTCTGAAAGCCTCACAGATTCCCTGAATGTCTCTTAAGCAAAGAATAATTTTACCCCTATGCTTGATTTAGTAGTAGTCCCAGTCCCCACTGGTGACATTTGATTCAGCCCTCAGAAAAATCTATTAGAAACCTACTTTAGCTACAGTAAAATCATATTTCTCTTGAAAGGTCTGTCTGCAAATAATTGTCTAGGATGTGACTTACCTTCTTTGCAGGCACCATGGAGACATCATGGCCTATTACACATGCTTAGAATCTTTAGAAAAATGCATGCCATTAGATTGTTCTCAAAGTAACAGGAAAGCTGTCAGCATCACAGAATATCAAAAGCTTTTTGAAAATACTAATAGTATGTGTACTCCAAAGACCTGCTCCAAACTTGTTAAAGGCCAGTAAAAAGGAACTTGAGAAGGAAATATCCTTTTCTTTTTTTTTTAATAACGTGCACTCGTGTAATCAATTTCTTATTATCATATAATTGTCACTTGGATAAAAGAATGACATTCTATGTTAAACAAATTAAATATTACCTATTATATATGTGCTAATTTATTGGAAAAGTAGTGACTGGCCCTTAACTGGTATCTGGTGAGCTGAGACAGTGACATACAAATATCAGTGCATTTTACACATACAGTGAGTTTACCAAGTTCATTTTTGTTATTACAAAACATTTTAAAATCAAGATTCATAAATAAATGGCATAGATTTTAGGTATTAGGGAGCGTAAAGATCTTTAAAACAGATAGAATTCACACATAAAGTGGACAGAATAATCAGTGCTGGTTTCAGTGGATTAAAAGTCAATACACCTTTTTGGGATAGTGATCATTTTAGATAACATGATCCAGATACTCATGATGTCCCAAAAAAGTAGATGCTCTGAGGGATCCTATGAATAATCATCTCTGTGAAAAAGCCTGAATTGAGGACAATCTTGCGCTGCAGTGAGGAAGCAGTTCAAACACGTTCCCTCTGTCCCAGAGAGGATGGCTGTGAGCTGGGCTCACTGCTAAACCCCAGAGTAACTGGGTGGTCTCCAGTGTCCCTGCCAGAAACACCGGTCATGTAACCACCCAGCCCAGCATGCTGTCCTGAGCTGGAAACCTTGTCATGACTTTCTGAGGTGGGCAGGAAAAATGGGCGGCTAGCACAGGATTCTAGGTGTCACTGCTGGGCCAAGTCCCCAAAGGCTGATACGGCAACAACTCATTTCCAGGCACCAATAATTACGCCTTGTATACACACACCAGGCTTGTAAGGAAGTAAACAAAACAAAGCCTGTGCAGCCCATCGTCAGGCAAAATCATAAGGCAAAATGCAAAGGAATCTTCTGTACCCTTCATGGTATTTTTTTCCTATGTTTTTTAATAGCTTTTGATGTTTGGAGTTCCAAAGTACTGCCAAAACTAGTACAATTACATTGGATGAAGCTACTGCAGTTACATTCATTATTTCTGATTATCACAAATAACAACTTTAATCTCAAAACATGTACTGAGTGTTGAGGAAAAATCTAGGGCACAAGAATATTCAGAGTAAGTTTAAGCTACAAGGCAACGACAGTTTCTTCTTCATCTATGAAAGAGGATTTCTTTTCATGTATCCAAGATGATAACACGCTGTTCAGCTTTAAAATTCAAAAGATTTTTCTTCTCAAAAAAATAATACAACTCACAACTCCTTCCCTAAAATATTAACTAGTAAGTGGTCTGTCTCAAGGTTCTCTGAATCATCTCTTGGAAGATGCTATGTCTTCCTTAGCCTCACTACTTCCTAATATATTTGACAAGTGAAAGGAGAACTGGCATCTGCACTCAGTAGTGGCAATTCATCAAAATTTATCACAGCAGCAGTAAAATTTATCAGTTTAGTCAAGCCAGTATATCGCAATTTAAACATTTCAAACTTTTAAAATATTAAAAATAGACCATATTAGAAGATGCTGAATTTTTATTTATTTCCTTAAACTACTTAGAAACACATTCTGTAAACTTTTCTTCTACATCTCTCGTCTATTTATGTCTCTTACATTAAAGCTGTCACAATATCACCTCTCTTCTAAGTAAAATTATCTGCCATAGATTGTATGAACAAGGACTCTAATTTTGCTGTACTTTCAACAAATTTTCTTCCTCTTCCAGCCACTGACATCTTCCTTTCATGATTCTTGCCTGTTAATGGCACCAAAATGGTGTGCAACACAGAGATAAATTGTCCTCAATGACCGCAATTACAGATTTTATAGTATTCAGAAATCGAATCTAAACACTTCTTTTCAGTGTAAAAAAAACTATGCTTAAGGAATGCTGATTACGAGCATTACTGTTTTAAATTGGGCTTGTGGAGGACTGCACCAACTTATCCTTCATCTTTCCTCATGCATGGAAATCACTATTGATTTTAAACAGGAAACTATCGTTATGGTTTAACACTACACTGAAGTAAAAATATGCTATTCAGCTTGCCAAAATTCCTGTTATTTTTATATTAAGAGATATGCTTTATTTTTATAATTCAGATAGCTTATTGTATAATAGTGCTTAGACTTTGCCTCGCAAGTCCTATCAAATTGTTTAAAAGACAGAATTAGCACACTTCAAGGATTAACTTTGAATTTAAATATTTATCACTTCTCATAAAAGTGACCCAGTTTCAAAAATATTATCAGTAAAATTCCACATATGGCCACAGAGCTGCAATCACTTTCTATGCATGATCACTTATTTCATGAGGATTTTCAGAGCTAATTCAAGAAAATCCATGAGAAAAACTAGAAACCTCTTTCTCCATATACAGCTTTTAGGAACCAATTTAAGGAATTTCAGAAATGTGTATTCATACAGGAAACCTGTCTTTAAAAAGCTTATGAATTCTGATCTGTCTTAGGGACTAGACATCTCTATCTGACTGTAAACTCCATTTTGAATGGGGTTTGTGGTCCTTTCAAGGACTTAAATTTCAGGGGATAGTGACAGGCGGCTGATGTATCACTATCATCACCAGGTAACACTAACCTCATCAGTGGTTAACTAGGAAGACTCCTATTCCAAAAAAGCATCTTTGATGACAGCCTTGCTGAAGCTCATAAAAATGATTTTCACTTTGAGTAGCTAGGTTTGAGATCGAAAAATTCTCAAACGGCAGGAAACAGAAATCATTGCTCTGGTCTTTAAAAATGAAGATAACTGAAAAACATTACAAAACTGGAGTTTTAGGAAAGTATTTATCAAATTTGCAATGGATTTTGACAAGTACTGCTGTCAAGGCCTTCAAAGGGGCTTGTCTGGGCAGTGGCTGGAACTGCATCAAGAAAATGGGGTGGGATGCCTTTAGGAGGGAACTGGACAATTTGAAGAAGTTGGCCCATGCAAACCTCATGAGGTTCACCAAGGCCAAGTACAAGGTTCTGCACCCAGGTTGGGGCAATCCCCAGTATCAGTACGGGCTGAGGGATGGAGGGATTGAGAGCAGCCCTGCGGAGAAGGACTTCGGGATACTGCTGGATGAGAAGCTGGACATGACTTGGCAATGTGTACTCGCAGACCAGAAAGCCAACCATATCCTGGGCTGCATGAGAAGAAGTGTGGCCAGCAGGTCGAGGGAGGTGATTCCACCCCTCTACTTCACTCTGGTGAGACCCCACTTGGAGTGCATCCAGCTCTGGAGCCCTCAGTACAGGAAAGACATGGACCTGTTGGAGAGGGCCCAGAGGAGGCCACAAAAATGATCAGAGGGGTGGAACAGCTCTCCTGTGAGGACAGGCTGAGAGAGTTGGGGCTGTTCAGCCTGGAGAAGAGAAGGCTCCAGGGAGACCTTATTGTGGCCTTTGAGTACCTCAAAAGGCCTATAGGAAGGAGGGAGAGAGACGTTTTAGCAAGCCCTGTAGCAAGGACAGGGGTAATGGTTTTAAACTAGAAGAGGGCAGATGCAGATTCAGACTCGACCTAAGTGAGAAATTTTTTACAGTGAGGGTGGTGAAACACTGGTAGGTAGGTAGATGCCCCATCCCTGTAAACATTCAAGGTCAGGTTGGACACAGCTCTGAGCAACCTGTTCTAGTTGAAAATGTCCTTGCTCATGGCAGGAGGGTAGGACTGGATGACCTTTGAAGGTACCTTCCCACTCAAATAATCTGATTCCATGAAGACAGGGGAACAGACAGTGCTACAGTCACCTCAGAGCAAGTTTTGTTGTGTACAGGTCCAGTAAACAGGGACACAAAGCCACCAGTCTGGTAAGTGCTGGAAACGGGAGATCAGCTGCTGTGGTGGAAAGCTCTGAGCTGGCCTACAACCAGCATGCATAGTATGCACAGCTGTCATACTATGGCTTCCTGGAAGAGGTATGTTTGAGATTTTAGCAAATCACTGTGTTTCCTTAATGAAAATTGCCTGGAGAGGACAATAATGAGGTGATATGGTATGCTACTGAAAGGACAGGATGCCAGATCTCAGCCACGCTTTTCCAGGGAAGGAGAAGCCTTTAAATGCACATGAAATAATGGCAGACTACAAGGAGTGTAAAATTAATATGGCAAGGGTTCCTGCTGGTGGGTGTCACACAAAAGGATTGGGGTGACTTCTTGATAGGGCACTTCAGGACAATGGTGAGCCTGCCACACTCACACTGCAGAGGGGCTTGTAAGCTGCAAGATGTGAAGCTAAGAGCCAAGAAGCCATATGTACTGAATCTCTCATCATTTACTTTCATCTGTTAGGAGCATATAATTAATCTCTCTATTTTAAGTTTTATTACTGGTATTCCATAGATCATTTGTTCTCCTGTCCAACACCAGTGGCTTTGTAACAGTTGATAAATGTTTGTACTGTACTTTGGATACTTATGTTCCTATAAAAATACTAAGTACTAGTACAAATTTAAAAGCAGGGGGGCAATGTGTTATTTTAAAATTCTTTTTCCTTTAAATACATAAGTCTAGGAAATCAGTTTACAAGGAAAATCGTATATATGATAGCAGTCACAATTACAAGAAAATAAAAAAGTTGACAGGCCTGAAGTTATTGATTTAATTTTGAGACTTCTTCAACAGAAAAAGAAAGATGAAAAAAGAAAGGTAGAGTTCCTTTAAGATGGTTTTAGAACATTTCCTAGGAAAGGATACAGTCAATTTCAAGAGTAAACCAGGCACATATAAAGATGGAGTAGCAGCAAAGAAAATACCATTCTGCTAAGCCCCTTCCTTAGGAAAAAAAAAATCAAGCTTGTGATTCTTCAGATGACAACAGCTTCTTCTGTTATCTTCCCTGCAGTGCTTTTATGTGCTTCTGTGCAATTTCCTCAGTGATTTTGACAAATCTGTTCCTGAGCCAGTTGTGCAGGTAAGTTCCTGTCCTCTTCATGCCTCCTGTTGTGTTAGCAACTGAACTATGGGGTAAAGGAAAGGCTTGTAAAGCAAGACCAGAGAGCTTCTTTCAAAGGTGTTATTTTTTTTTTCCTATCCGGTTGAAATCTACATTTTCTACAAAAAAGTGTCATCATTTGGAAAAGCATTCCTGCTGACACACTCTAGTAGCAGTGAGAAAAATTAAAGCCATGAAAAAAAAGTTTAAACGAGGATCAAGCTGAAGGTTTTACATCCATGAAGAGACTGAGTGTCAGAAAATGCAATTTGCCTGACCAAAGTATATTTTTCAAATAAATCTTTGAAATATTGACTGGGAAGGATCCTATCTTATGTAAATGATATAACATGGCAATGCTCAGTACAAACTGCTGAGCTTTGAAAATGGCAGTTCTTGATAAGGAAGCAATAGAAAATGCGAAAAAGCTCTTAGGTAATAAATCATAGCCTTGAACCAACAGAGTTACTACATTTATCAACTGGGACTAGTGAGACTCCTTAGTAAAACACAAGACTATGATTTGTGAGTATTTATCTCAGCAAATAGTGCTGCACTGTCCTGTTTCTATTACTGACTGTGCACCAACAGTAGGTTATGTTGTCACTAGGACAATCACAGTCTTTAACATACAACTTTATTTGTAACAACAATTCAACATTGAAGGACATATCAACCGGTAGATGAAATGCTATGGTGGCTTGGTCCTTGGGACAAACCCACATAGCATAAGGAATATGTGAAATACTGACCTTCTGCACGTACTCATATTTTCTTGTTACTTAGTGTATTTAGATTGCAGGACTCCTCATGCTTCCAGTTTCCTGGGATACAAAAAACAAATTAGGACCACATAAACAAATTTAGTAATTAGATTCATTTTTTCAAATGCCAGTTTAGATTATAAAGGCAAGTTTCTTCTGTCAGAAATAGGACAATAGAGATAGCACTAGAGTTAATGGTCTTGTGTTGTCTAGCTCCATGTAGGTCTTGTTGAATGCTGATGTTCTAGTTGAGGGGGCACAGTCCTGATGTCCTACACCAGTTAGGATCACCAGTCTAAGTGTCATTGGTCTAAGTAAAAATTAGCTTGTAGAGGATGTCTTAATTTCGTATTTTATCCAGGTCTTGTAAGCATTGTCTTTCCACACAGCAATAATATTTAACCAGGCTTATCTACCAGGCAGCTTCCTGGATATGGTGGTGCTGAGCCATCGCCTTGGTACAACTTGCTTCAAGCTGCCATTTTGATGTTTATTCAAAATAAGCTTTTCCCATAGTCCTACGCTGATATTATCACAGTCCTTCAATGTGGCAAGTACTTCGCAGTGACCCAGGTTTTCTTTACAAATTATTCCAATGCCGGTGTTTTATGCTTGTGTGTGCAGCGACGGGTCATTATAAAGGATTCTTACAAATAAAATATATCTGTGTGAGCACACTGAAACTTAAAGCAAAAACCCCCCCTGTATGTTGTTGACTCTAGGTCTGCTAACTGCCATCATTATCCAGAGTCATTCTGTTTGCCTCTTGTTTGGTGAACACTGGGACATTGTGGAAAGAGGGTTTAATAAAGATGTGACCAGCTATAAGACAGTAATACAATGATGTTGTGAGATTACTTTTTAACTCTGGGGCACATAAATGTAAGTATCTAATTACAATCCCTCATTCTCAGTGTGTTTAATGCCCACAGTTGCTTTCATTAGACCTGTAAGAATTAAATACTTCAAAGACATTTTTTTTTCTTTCAAAGCAAGATTTTTAAAATAAATAATCATAGCTGAGAACAAACAGTTATAGTTCCTTTAAGGTAACATCTGGAAATTAACACCATTCTCTAGAATGTGTACGAACTTCATGGGTCATAACCTGCATAGTGGAAGCCCATATGTCCCCCATTTCATTGTTTCTCAGTATGTTGGGTTTTTTCACTAATTGTTTCTTCTCTGAGGATGAAGAATTTGCAAAAGAAAAACCAATTCACCTCTTTGTGTAAGCCTCTTTTAAAAGGAAGTTAATGTGAAGAATGCGTAAGTTATGAAGGGAGCAAAATTATAGGATAGAGATTTTATTCTCATCATAACTGGGTCCTGTTGTTTTCCTGTTTGCTCTGTATTGATGGCTGTTGTCCTGTGAGCAACAGAAAACAACTTGTAAGGAAAGTTTCTGATATAGATGTACATTTACTGCATATCCTGGAATTGCCTGGATTTGTCTGGTTTTGTCTGCTGTTTCTCATTTCCTTAGCTGAGGTTATAACCTTAGAATCAGAAATGAAAAATGATAGTAACTGTAACAACCTTGGTAATTACTAATTAACTTCATTTTAATGCCCCTGAAGGGCACTTCAGAGGTTTTGTATATAATTACACAGAAAAAAAACCTCCACCTCTTCTGTCAACAGATCGAAAGGCAGGGATTCTTTCTTCAGATACCTTTGTACAGGCTTGCCCAAGTTATCAGGTAAATCACATGGGTGGTGGTTGAACACACAGTATTAAACTCATCTCTAAAATTAGAACAGCCATGAAGTTTAAATGAAATCTGTTAATCCAGATGGGTCAGAGGGTTTAGGCAGGAGGAGAAGGATTTGTCATAAATGCGATAGAAATGTAAGGCAGTGAGGACCTGAAAGAGGTCATCGAGCCCATCCGCCTGCTCAGAGGCAGGTTATATACCATCCCTAAGAGACACTTAATGTCTTCTTGAATCACCTTCACTGAAGAATTATGACAAATGCCTTGTATAATCTGACCCAGTGCTTAACTATGCTTAAACAGAAAGTTTTTTCCTACAATGTCCCCACAGTACTCTTCATGAACACACCTAGCCTGCACTGGCTGCTGCTTCTGCAAGAGCAAGACACTGGGTCGTGTTCAGCGTGGTTACCGTAAAAAACAGGGGAATATTCACAGCATGATTTATTGCATCCTGAAGTAGTACATTTGAATATTTGACTTCTCATTTGTGAGTCTAACATTGTCATTACTGCATTTAATCTTGTTGACGGGTGAATTTTGGGGAATTTTAACTTACTTCCACATACCCAGTATATCAACAGGCCATTCGTGCCAGGCCGGCTCTGCCACCCAAGCAACCTCTTCTCAGCCCTGGTAAGCAGCAGTATAGGACAAAGCTCCTCAAGTTTGGACAAAGCTGCTGTTCAAGATTACATTTTTAGGTAATCACAATCCTATCTACCCTTGTGTGTCTCTTTGAACCACTCCCTCTTCTCTAACAGCACGTTGAGAAGAAATAATGTAATTCTTAGAATAAAACTTGGGGAAAAAAAACTGTCTTGTGGATTGACTCTTCAAGGCACTCTACAGACTACCATTAAGAGCAAGTCCAAAGAAGACAAAATGAAACTTGGTTATCTTTCACAAGATACCTACTATTTTCATCAGTGCTGCACTTAAAAAATAGTTATACCTTTGCCAGAGGAAAAAATAAGAAAAGTAAGAAATGTTCATCCTTAGGGAAGGCTCTGAGACTCAAATGACACTCTGCAGCATCCCACAAGTACAGATCCAGAAGTCTAGTAAACAGAAATTAATATTAATATATTTCTTTAAGCTGAAAGAAGAGAATAACCTCAAAATGTTGCCTGTTCACTTTCTGAGCTAAACATAAAAAGCCTTTTTTTCCCCAATATACTTTCACTATGTGTGTACTTCTCAGTACAAGTGTAAAAAGTTTAAATATATTTAAATATATCCCAGAAGCTGGATCCAAAATATTCTAGTATCATTTCTTCCTTCGTGCACTTGATCCAGTGAGCTCAGAAACATTTGAATTCAGTTATGAACATTCATGTGAAAGGACTGTACACTACATTCACAGGTTCTCGAGGCATGCCAGTATTGCCAAACAACTCTCTGACCGCAGCCATGCCGTGTCTCGCAGCCAGGCACTGTGTCCCCTTCAAAGGTGCCTCTGTTGACAGTTTCTGTGCCTCCAGCTTCAGAGGGGCCCAGGACTCCGGCCACCTCCTCTGAGCAGAACAGGACTTGCCCAAGTACTGCTGCCCGCCAGAGCCCTTCCACTCTAGTGTGTATCTTGCTGCGCTTACTTTGTGACGCTGACAGATGTCTGTGCCATGGAACGCATCCCAGCACCACTTCTTTCTTTGAAATAGGTAGGGTTTCAGTGTTTATCCATGTCACCTGCTATAAAGAGCTCAGGTTCTTTCAGTGGGTTGCCCTCCTATTCATCGACTGTAAAGGAATCCTTGATTTTAAATAACCTTAAAGAGCAGTTCAGCTGTAACCGTACTGAAGTTAACATCTACTTTGACAGAGTAGTTGCTGCAGTAATTTCTTCCCATCATAATATTTTTTTCTCATTGCTTTGGCAACATAAGAAGTAGTAGACATTTGCCTAGGGACTGGAAGGCAGTGGAGTTATTCAATTTCATAAGATTCACCACCTCTGAAATTCAGGAAAAAGAAACACAATTTGATTATAACCCCTTATTAATTATATAGAAGATTAATGTATGGGTTAGCTTACAATAGAAGACACGGTATTAATAACTTTTAGCTTTCCTAGATATTACAATGAGTAAGTACAATGTCTGAGGTTTGGGTTTTTTTCTTTACTTTAAGGACAAAACATTAGGTTTGCTGTGCTCGTAACTCATAAGAGCTCCCTAAACATAAACAGCCTTTATTATGGTACTTTTAAAAATCTTTATTATGATAAATGCAAGCAACTTAAGTTGTCAAATGCACAACTGATCAGAATAGTCTGCATATATCATTTCTGTCTAGTTTCCAAGGTGAATGGATAGGAAATGCAGTCAGATTTGAAAGAGTATAAAAACTGATAGATATTTTCAACTTTTTTTTTGTTATTCTCTGACATTTAATAAGATAAAAGCATGCAAGAATCCTTTTGCAAGCAAATTTCTTAATTTATCCAAGGAATCTGTCAAGCAAGAGCAAACATTTATTTTAATCTAACAATTGCATTTTAAGAAAATAATTCTATTTAGCAGAGATTTTTTTTATAAAGCAACCTCTGCTATCTCTTTTTGTTTTAGAAGATTTTATATTAAGCTTATTATATGGTAAAACACAAGGAAAAAAAATGCACCTGATTCCATCGAGTTCTTGTAGAAGGGGAAGGATGAAGAGTAAAGTTTTAATTACTTCAGTTTTTTAAAAAGTTGCCCACTATTTTTATTTCATAAAAGTATGCACCTTTATAGTTAGAAATGCTCTTCAGTTGCACTGTTAGGCTACTAGTAGAAGGATTTCTACTGTCAGAGGCCTGTGCTAGTGCTTAGAAGGAAGCTTGGGATCACTGTATCAACACACATTTCAAATGTTTTCTGTCTTCTAGGAGATGTGGAATCAAATCCTCTGTCTTCTTTTAGAATACCTGTTTTGCTTGAATTTAGGTCCTGACTGCCTCAAGACTGAGAAACTGCAAATAGCTCTTTTCGTATTTTTATCACCTCTCTGTTGCCTGTTGAGGAACAGGTGTATTCAGGATGGAGTTCCATGTCCTCTGGGTGCACTAACAAGCCCAGTGCCTGTTTGGGTGTTGCATAGTTTTATGCAATGTAGTTCCAGCTAATTACACGAAGGTTACACCAGATTTATAAAAGGGCATTAAAAAGGAGTAAAGCTATAAACAAGCACAATGACAATCTATATGAATTCAAATTTCAACATAAAAATGGGCTAAACCATTGCGTGTTAAGGCAAAACTACCTCAGGTATGACTATCTAGTTTTCCTAATAATGCACACTAATGACTTAGAAATACATAGAAAGCTACAGGATAACTTCTAAGATCAAGCAAAGAAACCATTCAATTTTTACAAGGTCTACATGACTTGTTGCAGAAGCCTCATTGGTGGGGACAGACGGGATGTAATTATTAGATTGCGATACAAGGCAGATGCATTAATGCTAAAATTATTTTCACAGGTAATATGATACAAGATTTCCTTCTGACAAAAAAGTTACATTGGATAGCAGAAAGATGTAGGAAATTTGTGTTTATTAACTAGCTGAATAGCTGGGTAATATGTGTACTTATTATCCAGCTGAATAGCCCCACCATTTTACCACAAACCCTCTGAGATTTCCCTTGAGAGAGAAGGAAGAAAAGAAAGAAGGAAGAAGACTATAAATATACACACTATAGTTGCTCTGGTCTTACCTGTAGGTAAGAGAGGCAGAGATCAAGGTTCACCTGGTTTTTATCACCTTTTTTTTCTGAAGCAGTTTGCTACCTAGCAGGAATCCTGTTTGTATTTCATACAATCAATAGGAGAGTACAAAGAAATGTGACCCCAGATACATAGTTGTCTTAGGCCAGACACTCAGCAGCAGCATATGGAATGAATAAAAGAATGTGTAATGCATGTGCCAGAGCCATAATGACCACACCACTGCCTATTGCAATAAGCACATCCATTTTTGTTATTCTTCAGTGCTTCTATAATTTTGTGACTTTTTGAACTGGGGTAGTTTTTCTGGACTGTCCTTTTAACCTTAGCTATGTGTTATGACTGATCCAGCCAAAGTGCACAAGCACCTATGAATATGGGGAAGGGCAAAAGATATCACAGTGGCTACAAATGCAGAGCTGGAGTGAAGGGCATATTAAGTGAGGGAGGTGTGCTTCTCCTTAATGCACCTTGTTTCTCACAGGCCTTCCTCTTTGAAGGGACTGGAATACACTCACACTCTTCTTCACTTTTTGATTCTTTCACTAGTATCTAGCAGTGCTTCACTTTTCTGCATGCTAAAATTGCTCAGGAGCACATCTCATTCTGGAAGAATAAAGCAATAAATGAAATACCAGTTATATTTGTATACTTGCATTTGCTTTAAGAACAAACTTTCTCAATAATTACTTTTCTTCATACACTTTAGCTGACCATCCAAACCAGTAGAAATGTACCAAAACTGCTATACGTGAAGTGATCACAGAATCACAGAATCACAGAATGTTAGGGATTGGAAGGGACCTCGAAAGATCATCTAGTCCAATCCCTCTGCCAGAGCAGGAACACCTAGGTGAGGTTACACAGGAAGGCGTCCAGGCGGGTTTTGAATGTCTCCAGAGAAGGAGAATCCACAATCCCCCTGGGCAGCCTGTTCCAGTGTTCCGTCACCCTCACTGAGAAGAAGTTTCTTCTCACATTTAAGTGGAACCTCCTGTGTTGCAGCTTGAACCCATTACCCCTTGTCTTACTGTTGGTTGTCACCGAGAAGAGCCTGGCTCCATCCTCGTGACACCCACCCTTTATATATTTATAAACATTGATGAGGTCACCCCTCAGTCTTCTCTTCTCCAAGCTAAAGAGACCCAGCTCCCTCAGCCTTTCCTCATAAGGGAGATGCTCCACTCCCTTCATCATCTTTGTGGCCCTGCGCTGGACTCTCTCCAGCAGTTCCCTGTCCTTCTTGAACTGAGGGACCCAGAACTGGACACAATATTCCAGATGAGGTCTCACCAGGGCAGAGTAGAGGGGAAGGAGAACCTCTCTGGACCTACTAACCACCCCCCTTCTAATACAGCCCAGGATGCCATTGGCCTTCTTGGCCACAAGGGCACAGTGCTGGCTCATGGTCATCCTGCTGTCCACCAGGACCCCCAGGTCCCTTTCCCCTACACTGCTCTCTAATAGGTCATTCCCCAACCTGTACTGGAACCTGGGGTTGTTCCTGCCCAGATGCAAGACTCTACGTTTTCCCTTGTTATATTTCATTAAATTTTTCCCCGCCCAACTCTCCAGCCTGTCCAGGTCTCGCTGGATGGCAGCACAGCCCTCTGGCGTGTCAGCCACTCCTCCCAGCTTGGTGTCATCAGCAAACTTGCTGATAGTACACTCAATTCCCTCATCCAAGTCATTGATGAATATATTGAACAGTATTGGTCCCAGAACTGACCCTTGAGGCACTCCACTAGATACAGGCCTCCAACCAGACTCCGCCCCATTGATCACAACTCTCTGGCTTCTCTCCTTCAGCCAGTTTGCAGTCCACCTCACTACCCGATCATCCAGTCCACACTTCCTCAGTTTTGCCGTGAGGATGCTGTGGGAGACGGTGTCAAATGCTTTGCTGAAGTCAAGGTAGACCACATCCACTGCTCTGCCATCGTCAATCCACCTTGTTACGTCTTCATAAAAGGCTATGAGGTTGGTCAAACACGACTTCCCCTTGGTGAAGCCATGTTGACTGTCCCTGATGACCCTCTTATCCTTGATATGTCTTAAGATGGCACCAAGGATAAGGTGTTCCATCACTTTCCCAGGGATGGAGGTGAGGCTGACCGGTCTATAGTTGCCCGGGTCCTCCTTCTTGCCCTTTTTGAAGACCGGAGTGACATTTGCTTTCCTCCAGTCCTCAGGCACCTCTCCCGTTTCCCAAGACTTGGCAAAGATGGTGGAGAGCGGTCCAGCAATGACTTCAGCCAGCTCCCTCAGCACCCGCGGGTGCATCCCATCTGGACCCATGGATTTATGGATGTCTAGATTGCTTAATTGCTCCCTAACCCAGTCCTCATCAACTGAGGCAGACTCCTCCATTGCCCTGCCTTCCTCTGGGGCCTCAGGGGTACGGGGCTCCTCAGGACAGCCTCCGGCAGAGTAGACAGAGACAAAGAAGGCATTCAGTAATTCTGCCTTCTCTGTATCTTCTGTCACCAGGGCACCCACCCCGTTCATCAGTGGGCCTACATTGCCTCTGGTGTTAGTTTTATCTGCCATGTATTTGAAGAACCTCTTCCTGTTGTCCTTGACCCCTCTCGCCAGGTTTAACTCTAAGGAGGCCTTAGCTTTCCTAGTTGCCTCCCTACATCCTCTGACAACAGCCTTATATTCTTCCCAAGTGGCCAGCCCCTCCTTCCATGATTTGTAAACCCTCCTCTTCCACTTGAGCTTACGCAGCAGTTCCCTGTTTAACCACGCAGGTCTCCTGGCTCCCCTCCTTGACTTCCTGCGCGTCGGGATGCACTGATCTTGAGCTTGGTAGAAGCAGTCCCTGAAAGTTAACCAACTATCTTGGGCCCCTTTACCTTCAAGCAGCCTTGCCCACGGGATTTCCTCCAGCAACTGTTTGAAAAGGCCAAAGTCGGCCCTGCTGAAGTCCAGGGTTGCAATTCTGCTCGGTATTCTGCTCCCACCACAGGAGATTCTGAACTCCACCATCTCATGGTCACTGCAACCAAGGCAGCCCCCCACCTTTACTGCTTCGACCAGACCCTCCTTGTTAGCGAGGACGAGATCCAGCAGCGCACCTCTCCTAGTCGGCTCCTCCACCATATCACCAAGTGATATTCTTCACAACAACACAGGTCAGTGACCCTCACATTTTCTTACTATCTTCGGCCTGATCATGCCCCTATATGCCAGCTATATGCATGCTGCTAGAAAGATTCTTATAAGACAAGATCTAGAATTACCTTGAGAAGCCACATGGAAATAAAGTAATAAAAGAAAAGTAGCTAGAATTGCAAAAACATACAAACAGATCTCTTTAGTCCTGTTCATGCAGATTAGTGGCTTTTAGAAAACCTGACCTTCTTAAGAAGCATACAGACGAAGTGACCAGAAAAGCCATTGTTAGGAGTTATCAGAGTGCTGTGGGGTGACACCGGTGACAACAAAGCAATTATAAACTTTCGCTTAAATTTGCAAGACACTGCTCAAGAAAAACTTAACGCTTCCTGTTCTCATGATGGCATGAATATGGCTAGCTCACTGATAGCTCTTTTAAGATGAAGTGTGTTTGAGTTTTACAGCAACAGTTTCAGCACCTGCATTCTTTAATACAGAGAAACCAATTATGCTTAGACATATTTATTTAAATCAGAAAACCTACTCACCTATGTTATTTCCAATATATTAGTTAATTATAAGCCCAAAAGCATCGTTACTCAAGTGAGTCATCAATTCATTTGTTGCAGATACCCAGCAGAACATTTAATGCAATGGAATCTAGAACACATTTGTGGATGACAAAAGGTTAGTTATGAAGCTTTAACTGCCCAGTTTAAAATATTTTGACTAACACGTAGGGTAGCTACAGAAAGTTATGAATATCTGTGCTGCTTTGCCTGAAATCAAGTTAATTTTCTTCATGCAGTTAGGAAGAGGGGCATAGATGTAACAGACCTGGACTGACACCCAGGCTGATCACTGACAATATTCCATGCCATTAGCATCATGCTTTGCATTTAATGGGAGTCACGGTTTCTAGCTGGGGAGACCTGTTCTGGTTCTGCTCCGTTTCGGCTGAGTTCCATTCAGCTCCCTTTAGCTCGCCCTTTGCTGTTCTGCTCTTTTACATTGGTCTCTGGGTCTCTCTGCCTTTTTTGACCTTTTCTCTCTCCCTCCAGGATCAGCTGTTCAGGACCAGGGGCCTCTCTCTTCCCAGGACTGGCTGCTTGACACAGACAGAGTCTGTGAGGAATTGCATTGAGTGTCACTTATTTTATATCGTATTTTATGTCTAGCAGTAGTAGTAGTATATTATGGTATTATTTTGTTATTTTATTAAACTGTTCTTACCTCAATCCATGAGTTTCTCCCTTCCCTTTCAATTTTCTCCCCTACTTGGGTATGTGGGGTGGGGAGTGAGCGAGCAGCTATTGTGGTTTTGGTTGCTGGCTGGGGTTAAGCCACGACAACGTTACAATAATTTATTATTGAGAGATAGCTACATGAAAATCAGATTGTTATATCTAATAAAGCAGAATACATTAAAATATTTGATCTCTATAAGTAAGGCAGTTCTTCTATTTTTATCACTTTGTGATACTATTGTGTACTGCTGTTACTTGTGAACTGCTGTGTCCCGCAGGGGGTAGTTTTAAATAGCAATACAATACAGATGAAGAGATGCTTAAAAGGACAAAAGAGCAGGAAGGAATCTTTGAGACAGCTCAGCTGTCACTGTTTTCACAAAGGTACTGAGCTGGACAAGTCTAAGTTTATCAGTCTAAGTGGGCAACCGGGATCTCAAACTGCTTCAGGCTCTTCTTGCATATTTACTGATTCTTAAGTGGAAGAAATAATCTATTATTAATTTTGCAAGTTTCTTGTATAGTCCACCAGGTTCTCATGATGATCTGAGAAGCTACAGTATTGTGGTGACTTCTTTTTAAAAGTTTCTATGTAATAAATATGGTGGGGTTTTTTGTTTGTTGGTTTGGGGTTTGGTTGGTTGGTTGGTTGTTTTTTTTTTTTTTTTTTTGGTTGGTTGGTTGGTTGGTTGTTTTTGTTTTGGGTTTGGTTTTTTTTTTTAATTTTACAAGCAACCACAAGTTCCTTTAACCTGATTGTTGACTGCCCTACATACACATCTAATACCAGTTGCATTTGTGTAACTAGAAAAATATTTTCTGAGTTGTTCTTCAAAAAGAAAACATTTCATATTTTTACATTATATAAAAACATCTGAAAAGGTTTAATCAAAGTGATCATAAATGTAAAAGTTAAACAGAGACCAAGCTATGGCTATCCAAGTCTGTCATAGGTACTTCCCCAAAACAAAACTGAACTACAAAAGGTATGTTTACGCAGTAGAGTTTGTGTAAAAATAACATTATAAAGTGTTCTGTTCAAGTCATTGAAATGCCATGGAATTCCAGTGGGTAGAATAATATTTTTTTTAAATTCAAAGTTAGTCTCTGCCTAATTCTTACGTAAATCTAAAACACCTACTGCATTTTGGTTTTATTTCAAAGTCATCTATAGGTTAAAAATAATATATCTTTAATTCTGTTATAATTAGAAGAGGCCTTCTTAATGGCACTGGACTCTTTGTGGTATTACTTACATCAGATCTTTTTCAAAGAGGTATTTCTGCCCCGTGTTTGCCAGTAGTCTAAGTTAAATGGACAGTGACTAAACTAAAAAGCCAAAGTACATTTGGTGGACATTTCTCAGTATCGTCAATATTATAATTCCTTCATAACCATAGTAAGCAATGCCTCCCATTACTAATGTGATTTGGACCTAAATTTCTCATGTAAAAAATGATGGTGGGCAAGGATAACAGAGTAAGACCTGGTTTTTAAAAGTGAAACTTTTATTCTTTTAATTTTTCCTTAACACTCCATCAAAAGGGTGATTTATACCACTTAGAGCCAATACAAGGAGAAACGAAGTTGTGCAAGATGATTGTTGCTGTCTAACTTTCTGTCAGTTCATGTTCTGGCTCTTTTGTGTGTGTGTATATAGAATCATGGAATGGTTTGTGTTGGAAGAGACCTTCAAAGATCATCCAGTTCCAACCCTTCTGCCATGGGCAAGGGACATGTTCCTCTAGACCAGGTTGCTCAAAGCCCCATCCAACCTGGCCTTGGGCACTTCCATGGATGGTGCACCGACAGCTTCTCTGGGCAACATGTTCCAGTGCCTCATCACCCTCATGGTGAAGATTTTCTTTCTTATAGCTAATCTAAATCCACCCTCTTTCACTTTAAAACCACTACCTCTTGTTCTGTCACTACAGGGCCTGCTAAAATGTCTCTCTCCCTCCTTCCTATAGGCCTTTTCAGGTACTCAAAGGCCACAATAAGGTCTCCCTGGAGCCTTCTCTTCTCCAGGCTGAACAGCCCCAACTCTCTCAGCCTGTCCTCACAGGAGAGCTGTTCCATCCCTCTGATCATTTTTGTGGCCTCCTCTGGGCCCTCTCCAACAGATCCATGTCTTTCCTGTACCGAGGTCTCCAGAGCTGGACGCAGAACTCCAGGTGGGGTCTCACCAGCGTGGAGCAGACGGGCAGAATCACCTCCCTTGACCTGCTGGCCACACTCCTTTTGATGCAGCCCAGGATATGGTTGGCTTTCTAGTCTGCAAGCTCACTTTGCGAGGTCACGTCCAGCTTTTCATCTGCAGGGCTGCTCTCTCTATGTATATATATAGCCTGTAGGATTTGGAAGAATGCTGAGTTGTTGGGTATTGTACCAATTTCTGTATGAAACTGACAGCGAAGGCAGGGAGAAGACACGAGGCAAGAGGGGTGAGAGGCTGGATGGGAGGGCGCAGCTCTCAGGGTACAGTGTCAGCTGTCATTATTTATTACCCCTTGATGTCTGGATTGAAGGGATTATTCTTAATAGACTGGCTTTGCTGGGCAAGAAGAGGCTTTGTGTTCAGGGTATTGTAATGATGCTCAAGGTGTTCAGGAAGCTGTGCGGCAAGGACAAATTTAAAATGGTGGTGCCTTCATCGTGTCAGGAACTACCGTCAGAGGAGAAACTCAAGGGACAATGTTTAACAGGGTGGCTTGCCTGAGGTACAGGAGTCACTATAGGGAAACAAAGAGCATGAATTGTGTTTTGGTTTTTATTTAAGCTGCATAAAGGCACAGGAGAGTAATCAGGTGAAGATGAGTAGGTGCTGTTGACAGCATGGGCTTCCTTGGACCAAAGAGCTGCTGACAGGTTGGGGCACATGAAGCATGCTTCTAAGCTGCCCAGCTTGGCACATGGGAGTGGAATGGAACAGACCAGACCAGGATAGAATAGAATAATAGAATAGTTCAGTTCGAAGGGACCTCCAACAATCATCTAGTCTAACTGCCTGACCACTTCAGGGCTAACAAAAAGTTCCAGCATGGTATTAAGGGCATTGTCCAAAAGTCTCTTAAACACTGACAGCCTTGGCACCATCAACCACCTCTCTAAGAAGCCCGTTCCAGTGTTTGGCCACCCTCTTGGAAAAGAAATGCTTCCTAATGTCCAGTCTAAACCTCTCCTGGTGCAGCTTTGAACAATTCCTATGTGTCCTGTCACTGGATGCTAGGCAGACGAGCTCAGTCTGGAACGAGCAGACAGTAGGCAGATAACACTATTACACTGAAACTTCAGAGCAGCTCCGTCACCATCTGGTGCCAAACAGGTGCATGTGTGTCTGTAAGTCGGGACATGTCCAAGAGACAGGGCTGGCCCAGGCGGCCTGCGGCTGGGACGCGCCCCTCCCGGCCCCACGCGAGCTGCCAGGCGGCCGGAGCAGGGCTTTACCGTGGGGCGCCGGCCCCGGGGCAGCGAGGCCACGCATCTTGTGCCAGCCCGGCCGAGGTGCAGCGACGGGCCGCGGTGAGAGCGGCTGCCGCATCCCGGCGCGGGTGACGGGCCACAGCGAGGCGGGGCTCCCCAAGGCCGCGGGCTGGGGACACCGGGCGCCCTCATGACTGGGTCGCGGGTGGGAACTGAGCCGGAGACCCGCCCGGGCAGCGCAGGCCGAACGCGCCCGCCGGGGCGGGAGGCGGAGGAGGGGCCGCCGCACGCTGACGAGGCCGCGGCAGCGCGTCTGCCCCCGCCTCCCCCGCGGCCGGTGCTGCCGTGACGCCGCGGCGAGGCGCGCAGGCGCAGCCGCTCCCAGCGCCTGTTGTATCCGGCCGGCGCCTTTTCTCTCTTCCCCCTCCTTCCCTCCCTCCTCCCCTCTCTCCCGCCCTCCCAGAGCCGCCGCGGTCGGTGCCGTCGCCACCGCCACCGCCGCTGTGCGCGCCCTTCCCGCCCCCTGTGCGCCCGGCCGGCAGCGCCTCGGATCCCTGCGGCTGCCCCATGAAGCCATGGCAGCGGCCAACTTCGGCAAGATCCAGATAGGGATCTACGTGGAGATCAAGCGCAGCGATGGTCAGTGGGGCAGGGGCGGCGGGAGGGGCCGGCCCGGACGAGCGGCCGCAGGCCCCGGCGGGGAGCCGCCGCCGCCCCGGTGCGCGGCGCGGGGAGGGGGGGGTGGTGCGGGGAGGGGGCTAGCGCGCGGGGCCCATTGTGTGCGCGGGGCCGGGGAGTGGCCGGGCCTGGCGCGCGCTGCGGTTGTCAGGGGAGCGCTCGCGCTTGGCGGCGCAGGGCGGTTGCGCGGGGCGCGAGCGGCGGGGCTGGCCGGCGCTGGGGACGGGGCCGCTGCGGCAGGGCAGGGCAGGGCAGGGCGGGACGGAGGGGCGGCGGCGGGCGGGGGGAGGTGTGAGGTGGGCAGTGGGGCGTGCCGGGCGGCCGTGGAGGGAGGTGGTCCGGGGGTTTTGGGGAGGAGAGGGGCGTGGGTGAGGAGAGCCCGGGCGGGGGTTTGGGCAGGGAGGTGGGAGGACCTTAGGGGAGAGGATGAGGTGATGGAGGGAGGGAAGGCCTTGCATATGAATAAATAACTTCTTGTTTGGTCTGGGTACGAGCTGCGCTCTGAAAGAATGACACAACAGTATGCCCAGACAGAAATGTCTCTGGACACTTCCATCACTTGACAGAAAGCTTGATGTCATTATTTCAGATGTTCTTTATGATCGAAATATAAGAAGAGCACTTGCTCTTTGTGGCCATGAGCTGTTAATTCTCCGTTGGGAATCCAGTGTTTCTCACCTTGCCCAGCATCTTCTGGAGGGAGGATGTATGGTGCTGTCTAGAAATACACGTGAATAAAGGAGGCATGTGTGTCAGGTTTAGGCTGCTAACTCTTCATATTTGTCTGGTAGGAGAGAACTGAAATGGGAAGTTTGTTGGCTGAATCAATGGCAGGTCACTCGTGACTTCAGCTCTTTAATTTGAGTGAGACTATGTCATCTGTGCTCGGCCTCTGGGAGGTCTGTGAAGCCTGCTGAACTGGGGTGGGGTTCTGCTGGGGTTTTCTGGAAAGTCTTTTTTTTTTTTTTTTTTTTCCTCTCTAGGGTTCAGGAGCTAGCTAAAGAATAAGCAGATGTTTCTCATGGAAGAAAGCTCTCGAGGTCAAAGGCAGTGAAGTTAGCATGGTTTTGTCATGAGCCAGAAAACAAGCAGCTGACAAGCTTTATGCAGCTTGTCTTTCTTGTGTCCCATACTGCAGTTCAACCCTACAATAAAGTAATGGTTGGTGTTGGCTGGACACTATAGTAAATCTAACCCCTCAATTTATGCTTAATGGCTTGTGTGTCACGTGAAGGATCTGATAGGTCTGGCAGTTATTTTTATAACTTCTGCAAATCTCTGTCTGGGGTTTCAGAAAACCTCACTGTAGCAACTTATAAAACTGTTTTTATGAGGTCTGTGTGAACTTCTAATAAATATAAATGTAACTGTTTGGTTTGTATGCTTTTGAAAAATAAGGCATGAGCATGCTTTGCTGGTTTTGGGGGTTTTTCTTTCCCTCTGCAGGATTCTGCTTGCTTGTAAAGTCAGAAGTGAGGACAGTAACTCTTGAACGTAAAAATGCTTTTTTTCATTACTGTTAATGATTTACATATTTTGTTGTATGACCTACACATGTGATGTAGCACATTAATACATTAGACATCAGTAATACTAGGGGGAGGCCTTCATAGCAATTGCTCAAACTGTAGGGTTTTGAGCATTTATGTTAACTTGGTCCTCGTGTGACTGCGGTGTCATACTAGAGTTAGTGGGTCCTGGTTATTGTGAGGTCTGATTGTTTTCTCTTGGGACTGCTGGAGGAGATACCCCATTCTTGCTCAGGCTGCTGCAGCCTTGTGTCATTAAAATTCCCTATTAAACTGTAGGAGAGATTGTCCTAGGTGTGTGGAAGGGGGCATTTTGAGAAAGATATTGAAGGGCAGCCAGCACTAGATTGCATTGCTGTTCATAAGGTGGGTTTCCAACCTGAGCTGTGGTTGCACTGGTGATCAAAATTGATCTAGCTGCTTGTAACAAAGGGACGGTCCTGCTGCCTGTGCCTCTGTCAGCCGTGTTGTTCGTACAAACTCTCCCATCCAGTGTGGCCAGTTATTTTCTTCTGATGATGATTTGATTGATGATTTGATTCACTAAACACAGTATAAGATGGTTAGATGTGCTAGTTCCAATAGCTCACAGAGGGATCTGTGACCCCAGCAGTGTCGGTGTGTAGGAAATGCATGGCCAGGATGAAGTGGAGGTCTTCACATATGGTCTCCTGGTTCAGTAAACAATGAGCTACCTGGATCTGCTCTACCCAGAGCTGTGTCCTAGGTAGAGTTGGGGTTGTGTATCATATCAGCTATGCTTGGCTGAAAGCACAATTAAAACTGTTTAAGAAACTTTTTGAGAAAGTGGTGAGTTGATCTGGGCTATTTTTTACATGTTGTTTGTAGGGAGTCCTTTTTAAAAACTAAATATTATTTTGAGCGGTATGTGTAGTAATTCTTTAAAAATGCCCGTATTTATCCGTTTATTTGCTGAATCCAGAGAAGAATAAAGTTTTACTTTGTTAATGGGATCATTTGAAAAAGTATGCATTTTTCCCATCTGTCCACCAGTAACGTTAAACACTTTTCTGAATACAGAGTTTTATTAATTCCAGATTACTCTATTTGTCTTTAAATAGAAAGGAAACCTAACAGAAAGCATTTTTTTGGTGAAACATCAATGTGACAAGTCATACTTGTTGGCTACAACAAAATTGCAAAGACTTGCAAAACATAATAAACCTAAGAATGAGACTAGAACATTCTGGGAAGAAAAGTTACATGTTCTCTCATTTTGACAAGTTCTAATTAGGCTTAAGTGTTTCATGAGAGATTTCTTATAGGACTCAATAGAAAATAGATGTTGTACAAATGAAAGGCATTGTTAGAAATCATGGCCAAAAATACATGAAAACCAGTGTTTGGATAAAACCCAGCATATTCAAGGACCGACGCTGGCAGAGCTGCTTGCTGTGTATCTGTTTTTTCTCAGTGGGTAAACATTGGTATAGATGTTGTCTAGAGCCGCAGATAATATTCCCGTTATAACTGGAATAACTAGTTATGTTCGTGTAATGTAAGAGCATACCAAGTGGTCAGCTAGTTTGGTTTTTTTTTGTTCATAATTTCTGTTACTGAAATTTACCTCTTATTTCAGTATAATTTATATTTTTTGCTTGAAATGTGCCTTGGTAATCTGTCTTGGAAATGGGAAGGAATTCCTTTGTTTTAGATTGCAAATTGCTAAGAATGGAATGTATTTCCAGCCTTGAAAAATGTGCCTTAGCCTATGAAAGCTAGAGAAGAAGGGAGGGAGCCAGAAGGTACCTGCGAGACTTCTCCAGAAGATGCTCCTTTTTGATGTCTAAATACAGGCATTTGGCTGTTGACGAATTCCCTTTACTCAAATAGTGTAATAATAGCTCACTGCTTTATATGTGAACTTACACCTGTATCTCCATTTCTTGCACATTATCCAATTAATGATGTTAAATACCTATATAACTACTTGTAGAAAAAAACCTCACTTTTTTTTTTCTCATAAATTCAGTCTGTTGCTGAAATAGAATAAATCTCTTATGCCCTGTGGCACTTTAGTAGGCTGATGGGTGTTTTTCGTTTACGTTTTCACTCCAGTTGTGTTCTGTCCATTTCCTCCTCAGGCTGTTCCTATTCTCTTTGTCTTTGCAGATCTGAAGTACTACCTAGAAAGACAGAGGAATTAGTTATGTATTTGCTCATTTTGAAAGCAAAGGGGGAAATACAATTCTGATCTCAATGTGTCAGAAGTAATGTCACAGGCAGGAGGAGAAGGGACATTCTTGTAACTGGAAGAGCGGCTGAAGATTTGACTGAAGTTCCAGAAAAGGAAAAATGCAGAGTTTTTAGGGATTAACCATCAAATGATGTAAAAAAGAAAGATTGTGAGTTTGTGCGCATTTTTTCATAATAGAAAAACAGGAGAGCTGTCAGCGTTTGAAAGAGAAAACTAAAACTGATGAAGGAGAACAGACTAGCTACAGTTTTCACGTGCAGCTTGTTACCAGAGGAGATGGAGGCTAGAAGCATAGCAGAATTTTAAGAAAGATGGTAAGAATATTCAGTTTTGCACTAAAATTTTAAAAAATACACCAGCAACTGTAAAAGCTAGTTTCTGTTCTTCCTGAGTGGGTCGTTTAAATATCCTCTAACTGTTGGGAGGTAGGAAGAAATCTTGCCTGTGGCTGTGTTATTTTGCAATTGCCTACTTAAGAATTTTCTTCACTTGTCTCTGAAGCAGCTGGAACTGGTCACGGTCGAATATAATCCATGTAGTCCAAAATCCTGCTGGCAGCTCTTCCCTCTGTAGGCTTGCTGAAACATCACGGTAACTGTTTTGCCTTTCAGACATGAACGAGACTAATTTTTGTAACGGTAAGGGCTGTAATTTTTTTCTTTAAAGCCCAGCTTCCGTGAACTTGGTGTTTCTCAGGTTTGAGAGGTCTGTAACATGCTCTGTCTTCTGGGTAATCCTGTATGATGATGTTGATCTTGACGTACAACTCCCAGTAGCAACAAGGAATTTATAGCGGGATTGAAGGTATAACGACGCTATAAAAATTCTGTTCAGGTTTGGGTAGTCACCCTATTTTACAAGCTCTTGGAGATAGATTTAGATGGTAATGTGCTTTTACTCTTTCCTTTGGTGACATACATCTCTTTGTTCCTTGTGATTACCACGTTTAAATCATTTGACTCAATTACTTAATCCCTATGTAAGCCATATGGGCACAATGTGTCTTTGTCCTTCCATAGTGGCCGGATCACAGGCAAGGCTTCAAGTTTGGTATTGCGGGTTGAGCTAATGGATCCAACATTTAGGCTGTGTTACCCAGTGTAGGTTCTCATGTTATTACATCCAGAGTTTCTGGGTTTTTTTCCTACAGAAGTGTTGACCAGGAAGACATGTTAAATTTACTGGGTCCTTCTTGAAATCACTTTTTAAGCTTTCAGCTTTTGCCATGCAGTAAGTGGATTTGCACAGTAACTTGCAGATTCTCAGATATTTATGGAGGCCTTCTATATTTTGTATAAATAGCTTTTGAAGGACAAGGGTAGAGTCCTAATCTTCAGCGAGTCTTCTCATCTTTGTTCCATAGGAGTGTTTAATATAGCATTATAAAAGAGCTGTATGTGGCCACGAGGATTACACAGCTTGTATTGCATGTTTTTTCCCCTCCGATCATGTTGAGTAATTTCTCATTTATTTCTTTTCGGTAGATAAAGTTACTGCTCTTTCCAGTTGCTCTGTGTGATGGCTTGTTTCCTGAGCCCAGTGTTACTTGTCTTTTCTTCTTATGGTTTTATAAAGACTTTGCCATTCTGCTATGGCACCAAGCATGACTTCCCACCTTGCCAAGGTGGGAAGGGACCATAAATCGTTGGGAAGAGGTGATGCCTGCCTGAAGATCAATGTCATTGCAAAAGTATCTCTGTTTGCTCTAGAAGATAAATCAGTCTTTCGACTTCTTTTAGTACATCCACTTACCGTAGGACAAGGTAGAGAAGTGAATAAGAAGTATTTGCAGAGTGAGCTCCTTTCCTGAAGCATGTTTGTTGGCTTGACCTGTGGAATGTGCCACTGCCATTTTTTGTGCTTTAGGAACAAGTAACAGAATGGAGTAAATTCACTTCATTGCTTTGTTCTTGTTTAAGGTCTTCCTTTTTAAATGTTTATTACTTATATCATAAAGTATAATTAAAACAAAATACTTTTTTTTCCATGTTATTGTTTGTTGGGTTATCTTGTTTTCCTCACTGTACTGTGTGACTGGACTCAGGATCAGGAAGATGAGCCCATGGCGAACACTAAAATGTGATGTTCACTATAATTGTTCACAGTATGTTTAGTCTATAGAGGAAAATAATACAATTACTTTTGATAAATTAAATGTTTTTGTTAACTTTTCAGAGTTAAGTTAAATTTCTAATGTAATGCAAAAAGTAAAATATAGAAATCCACAGTAAGGACTGCCAAGCAGTCTTTGTCCAGTAGCGGCAATGTGTAGTAGACAAAATATATGGTCAGGCATAACACTGTTTGTAATTTAAAACTGAAGAGTTTTTAAGAAGAAGTTGGCTTTTTATAGTAAATTTTTCATTATACGTCTGTAGCATAGGTAAAATTACTGGGGAGCATAAATGCTTTCAGTGTGTATTTCCAGATCTAGGGTAAAAGGTTTTTATGGAGCTGCAGTACACTTTTTTGTTTTATCTGTTCATCTGTTTCAAAAACAGGAAGAAGCTTTCATGTATATGAACAGCTGAGTTTGCTTGCTTGAAAGCTTATCTGTGTTTTCTAATTTTACCACTGTGTCTTTTCAGAAGTCTTTATTTTTGGGAAGGGCAGAGGGAATAGTTACATTTCCTTCTAATGAAATTTTTAAAAATTTGCTTGCGGTTGAATAGAGGTTTTATGTAAATTGTTCTCAATACTGAACTGAATGTAAACACTAAAATGAATGTTCCTAGCTTTATTGTTGGGATCAATTTTTCCTGGGTTTGGGTAGAGGTATTTATACTTACCTAAGACTGTTAGCCACTCATTATCATTAAGTCAGCTACAGTTAATTTTGACTGTTGGTGTGATTCCACGTGTGTTTAATATGTTTAACTCTGGACTGCTTTTGTCTGTCCACTGCATTGATGTTAGTTTTTAGTTAGATGTGTTGAAGGGAAATGAGGGAGTGAGGGCACCAAAACTGGTAATCCAGGTGTAGATTGTCTTAAACTGCTGTTAGGTGTATCCTCAAACCTGTTCATGTTGTGTATGTACAGGCACGTGTGCTGTTTCTGCTTTTTCTGTCCTCTTTCCTTTCATTAAATTGTCCATAGTTTTATATTGCTGTTTGAGTACTGTTTTCTTATTTTCACTCGAAGAATTAGAAAGCCTATAGTTTGCTCTAGTGTTCCCACTATATAGATGGCTGATTTATGTGATTTTCCTATGCTTTCGACCTCTGTAAAGGAATGCTTTGAATTCTGTAGTATATGGCTGTGTGACATGACTGACTGTCTCTGATACCCTGGAAATGTGTTTTGTTCATATCCCCAAGGGTATTGTGATAAACAGGTTAGTTGTGTCTTAAAACATCCAAACCCATTGATTTACTAGAAGGCAGTGCAGTATACCTGACATGTGAAATGCTTTTCTCAGGTGGAGCCACCGCTGGAGGCAGAACAGGGATGTTCTTCTCTTGTATCACTTCTCTGTGCCTGGTCATCGCACCTGGGACACAGAGCAGCCGCAGATGTCTTGAAGATGGTATAGCCATTTCCCTGTTGAAAAGTGTTCTGTGGAGTTAATTTTGCTGTCTTCGAATTTGCTCATTTCTAAAATGTAAAGCTAGATTGTTAGACATGAGGTAATAAAGCTGCGTAAAAAATTACCTTAGAAGTACCTTTCCTGGAAAAAAGAATGAATTTATCAGGCTGTTTTAATGTGTGTAGTGCACTGAATCATTTACATGAGTAGAACACGCCTAGAAGACTTTTGGTAACTCTACTATTATTGTCTAAATTCGGTTGTTCTTTTATGTTGCTAGGATCCCAGTTAATTTTAGAATTGCTTAGTTAAAAGGAGTAAGTAGAGGTTCTTGACAATAACTCTGTGTAACTGTGTGTCTAATCGAAACTTTAAGTGAGATTTAAAAAAATGTGAATTACCAAGTAGATTTAATAGTTAAGCCATTTGATCAGTTTGTGTTGCTTTGTTTTGTTTTTTATGGAGTCTTATTTAGCAACACTGTGTCTTGTGTTTGACTCTTGAGAAAGAAGAATTAGGGATTTTGCTGCTTAAAGGCTTGAATGTGGTAGTATGTTTTTTTTATTTTGCTTTATTCAAATAATCCACTTTCAGTATAGCTTATTGTTTTTACCTAGCAGCAGTTCTGGTGTTGTCAGGGATGAGCTGCTTTTAAGTTTCCCAGACTTGCAATGGGACCAGTCTACCGCAATCTTTGGCACTTCTGCTATGCCAGCTCTGTAGAACTAATTGTCCAGTCCCAAGCAGTAACAAAGTGACTTCAGGTAACTTGCATATAACAAAAAAAAATTGGCTTTGGTTTCATTTTTATCAGTGGATGGTTGTGCTTTTCCTGTAGGGGAATGTAACGTGCTTTGAAGTTAGCAGTAGTCCCACTGAAGCTTTGTCAAGTGCGAGTTTGACTCTCTCATGGCTCCCGTCAGGCACTGACAGGTCTGTGTAATCCCAGGTGTCGGAACTGTATTTTCAGTCCCTTCTGTTACTTGCAGGGTAGTATGTTAGGAGTTGCCTTCAGTGGATGAACACACTGAATGTGTGAGTGAGTGGTGGTAGGCAGAGCATGAGTTTAGAAGCAAGGTGCATAGCATATTTGTGCCCTTTCAGGGTTTGGATATAGAATTTTTGTTGCACAGTGCTGCATATTTTGCAATCACTAAAATGTGTTACTTTACACTTGTGTCTGAGCTACATAGGGAGTTGGAGGTGTATATCCGACTGATCTATTAAAGTGTTTACTGGAGATGCAGGCAAGCGTAATGATGCAGTGATGAGGATCTCTGGCTCTAGGAGAGAGCAGTGGAAATGAATTCAATCTGAGAAGCACATGCACACTTAGATTTTGGAATATTCCAAGTTTTTGATTCATTTTTGGGTTATGTTTGCATGTTCTTCTATACTTCTATGAATTGAACTTCTCTGTTAATCTTGACACCTTAATAGGATAGGGGTTCAGGTGGTGATGAATGAGGTAAATATAAATCACAATCTAATGATTTTTAAGTTACAATAAGTTTCATCAAACCACAGAGAAGAATTAAAATATTATTCCCAGTTTTCTTGCTGGTTTGAGCTATTAGAACCTTGTTAAGATACAGGAAAAATACAGGCTTTAAATGTGTATGAGAATAAAGGCTTCTGACTTTTAACCAGGAGCAACAGTTGGCAGCTCTGTAATAAATTAGGTAATGGTAAATATTCTTACTAAAGGTAATATTGCAAAGTAAGGGAAATTAACAAAGAAAACCCCAACAACAACCAAACAAAAACGAAACAAAAACAGCAAGACACTATTTGACAGGGTGGGTCATGAAAGGCAAACGGTACCATTTGAAAACATCTTCTATAGAAGGTGCTGGTAGAAATTTTCTGTGTGATGGAAGAAGCTATTGTTTCTAGGCAGCTACTGTCAGCTTCAGAGAAAGTAGAGAAAATCATGAAAAAGAAGTCTTTGCCATTTATTAAAGCAACAAACAAAATGAGAAAGGGGGAAGGGAGAGAGAACCAGCCAAGTCATCTCAATTTTTTGGCAGAGGGTATTCACCACACCAAGTGAGTACACCACAATCTAAAATCCTCTTGCTAAAAAAGTTTCAACAACCACTAAACCCCAATGCTGCCTGAAAGAGATACTTGACTGAATCTGCTTTTGCTCCTGCATACCATAACCATATTGAAATTTATACTGAACACAGAGGACTTTGATGTGTAGAAGTATATAGCAAAGTATTCTGGAAAGGAACTTTCATAAACAGTTTTAAAAGATTTTAAAGAAGCTGCCTGCGAAATTGTTCTAAGGCACTCCAAGGAACTGCTGATTAAATGTACGAAAATGTCAAGTCATGTTCAGTTTTACAAAACTAAAAAAATATATATAAGAAGACATCGAACTATTCCTGCAACTTGTTTAAGAGTTGTCAACTTAGAGGAAATACGCAAATGTCATTACCAGGAATTGAATGAAAACTTTGACTTACGAAGTGACAGTAAAAGAAAAATGTGATAGAGGGCAGAAAATACTATCATGGCATACATTAATGTATTATTCTCATTTGAATAAAGTTTGCAGCTCTGGTTGCTCAATCTTCCTTAAGTCTGAGAACTGGAGGTGTTCATATGGGCCATGAAAGGGACCAGCAGGCATTGGAAAACCTCGCAGGAATGTTGAAAACAGGTGGATTATTGTTTTGGTTTGGGCTCTTTTTACACTTTGGAACGGAGATTGCTTTCATGAATATGACAAAATGAAGATTACTTTAGGAAAAATGAATGACTTTTTTTTTCCCCTTTTCCCCCTTTTTTTCCCTTAAAAGCTTATGAAGTATTTCTGCCTTTTTGGAGGTTCCTCCTTCTCCTTAAATTACCCTCGCCACTACCATAAGAAGTACATCAGAGGATTAGACTGATGGTTCCTCTAACCCAACAGTGGCAGGAGAGGCTATTTAGGGAAAGCAGGTCAGCCTTGCTACTGTCCGCAGTCTTTGTCTTCCCCAAGTATCTGGAATTATATCTGGGATATCAGAAATACATCTGTGTCTAGTCCTATTAAATATCCATTTATTGACCTATTTTCTGTGAATTTATTGAGTACCTTTCTGACCCACCTTACGCTGTCTGCTTCAACATCCTCTTGTGGAAGCAAGATAGGGAATTTCCCTGCTTGCTGCATAGGTAAGTACATTGCTGCTTTTATATGCTTGAAGCCAATGAGCCTTAAGAGAATACATCCAGCTTTAGTGTTGCAGGATTTGGTGAATATCAGTTTCAGCTAATTTTGTCCTTTATGGTTGTAAAGTGCAACCAAATCCACTCACAGTCTTTTCCTCAAAAACCCGCAACTAGGACCATGCAGCTGCTTGTTTGTCCTGTCACCCCCCAAGTGGAATGGAGGAGAAAATCGAAAAGGAAGGGAGAAGCTCATGGGTTGAGATAAGAACAGTTTAATAAGACAACATAATATTATTATAGATAATTATAATTATGATAGTAATATACTTATCTTCATTATGTATATAAAAATAAAATAAATTATCTGCAGCATAATTGCTGGTGAACTCCTGTAGTGTTGAACAGCCAGTCCTGGAAAGGAGACTACTCTGGTCTCGATCAGCTGATCCCAGCAGGACACCAAAAAGTCAAAAAGTGGAAAGCCCATTGGCCAGCTGCAGAATGGTAGAATGACAAAAGGCTGAACTAACATGGAACTCCAAATGGAATGGAACTGAAGGGAACCAAATTCTCCAACTAGCAGAAGAGACGGCTCCAGCTATATACAAAGCGTGACGCTAATGGTGGGGAACATTTCATTGACCAGCCTGGATGTCAATCTAGGTGCTGTCTTGCATGTTCTCCCTCCCAGATGCTATTTTGCACCTGCAGCTGGAAGGCTGAAGAAATCCTTAGTCTCCTTGGCAACAACCAAAATATCAGTGAATTCTTATGTTCTTTTTGTACCTAGCCAAAACCACGGTCTGCCTACTGAGAAGAAAACATTAACTCCATCCCAGAGAAAAGCAATGTTACCGCTTTATTCTCACACTAAATCCAAAACAGAAGACTCTGCTAGCTACCAAGAAGAAAAGATTTTAACTGCATGAAGAAAATTAATTCAATTTTGGTTAACGCAGCACAGTGAGCAGTCTCATCCATCTTAATATCTTCATTCTCTTTGTCGTCTTAGTTGTCCTTCTCTACCTCTTCTAATTCCCCTACATCTTTTTTGAGGTGTGAAGAATACTGCCTCAGTAATTGAGATGTGAGTGTACCAAGGTTTTATTTACAGTTTGAAAATTATACTTGCTTTTATACTGTAGCTTCCTGACAATGGCCAGTGTTTTACTGGCCTTTTTTGTTGTTGCAGCTGCATATTGAGTCAATGAGTTTAGAGAAGTGTTAATTTAAGAATCCCTTGCTTGAGTTGTAACTTCTAGTTTCAGCATTGTGTACCTGTAAATTAGATCATTTTTCTTTGGGTGGATTATCTTTCTTTTGTCTATGTTGAAGCTCATCTGCCACCTTTTTGTGTACTCGCTTATTTTTGAGAGGCCCTTTTGAAGTCACGTCATCTGACTACCCAAAAAGCTGTCTTGCTGAAGGATCCAATCCAAAATTTAGTGTAATTCAGAGTAAGTGAACACCAGGCTGGAAGATGATGTCTAAGTTTCTAACTAATGTTTTGAAAGGCCTATATCATAGAAGAAAACAGTCCCCTCCTTCCTTAGCACTTGTTTGCATGTAATCTTGTACACAGGATTAGAAGTATTTCATGGTTTGGACTGTTCTGATTGTGAATTTATCTTGCACCTCCTTTTAGTCTAGTGTCTGGTACGGTGATCATTCTTATTGCACATGTGCTAGTTCGTGTCCAGGCTTCCATCTGGAGTGAGCCTCCAACAGGAAACCTGAACTCCTTGAGTGGTTCTTGGGGAGAGACCTGAACTGCATCATTTTAGCTGTCACTGCTCAGACAAGTGCTTCTGCATCACACTTGCATATTCTTGTGCACATCCCTGGGCATGCAGCACGTGATCCTGTTTGTGATCTGAAAGCATCATACTGGGAGGCTGCAATGCAGTTTTCTCACCTTTGTGTCAAGGTGAATAACCATTAGAAAAAACAAACTATGAGATCTTAGGGCTCTCAGCATGCCACTTATTACCAGAGGGGTACACCTGTACAAGCATTTCAGTTCAGATCAAGAATGGACTTTGGGCACGTTCTGATCATCGCTTACACACTTGTGCTATGCTTTAGTTAGCTTCGAAAGTGGCCTTGGAGCACACTAAATTCCATTTGGATGAAATTTAGCTGGAGAGTACATTCCAGGTATGTCCCTGATGCGCTGCAACATGAGGTGCTCAGTCTGTGGCACTAAACCCCCTGCCCAGTCCCGTCCAAAACATGTGGTATGAATGTCTGTTCTCCAGCACCACCAGCTTTGCTCTGCAGAGCTGCTGCTGTTGCAGTGCACTACTCACTTGCACAGGCACAGCTGAGGGACCTGGGTTGCACACTAAGTGTTGTAGTTGCGAGCAAAGTGTTGTGAAAGGTGCTGTCCCAGAGGTGCTGTGGACATGAACCAACTGGTACCAGTTGTCTTGGGGTTTCTGTCCATGGTGTGGTCTGGAAAAAAGGTGCAGAGGTGATTTCTGGGACTTGAGGTTTTTCTATTACAACCTAGTCCTGCCTGCTGTGTGAGAATGAGAAGGTTGGTCATGAGTTATGGCGTATTTTGGTAAGAGCATGTGTACCATCACATTGATTTTGGAAGTGATTAGAGCCCATCCTGCTTGATTTCGTGCTAAAACGAGGGGGAAAATTATGCATATAATTGAGGCATTCTAGGAGCATACAGTGCCTCAAATAAAAGTAGTAGCAAACAGTGGAGGACAGATGCTGAAGTGCTTCTAGTCTCTGTGTCCCAAACTCATGTCCTAGAGGTGGAGTGAGTAAACACGGTGGTGAGTCCTGGAGCTTGATGTGGAGTGACCTGACCCCAGCTTGATCCTGCTGGGACCTCGGCATGAGAGAGGCTTTGTGCAGCGTTACTGATATCAACCCATTAGGAAGGTCAGTTGTAACTTTCTCTGAATGTCAGGAAAATGTTTTGTGGAGTATGGAGAGTGATTCATATGAAGTTTTAATACAGTAATGTATTTGAGACAGGTGATGGTAGCATACCTAATAATTTCTACCTAAAAGTGTGCCTTCTAGGGTCAGTTTTCGGACTAGCTCCCTGGTTTTTCCCATCCATTAAGTTAGTCATTCCTGGTCCGTAACACAGAAAGTAACATTGTTCTTGGGAAACTTCTTTACCATGGTAGAGTGAGAGTATCATCTCTGGAGATCTGTATCATGCAGCAAAATTAGGAAATACCATAGAATCACAGAATAGTTTGGGTTGGAAGGGACTTTCGAAGGACATTTAGTCCAGCCCCCTGCCATAAGCAGGGACATCTTCAACTAGATCAGGTTGCTCAGAGCCCCGTCCAGCCTGGCCTTGAATGTCTCCAGGGATGGGGCATCGACCATTGCTCTGGGCAACCTGTGCCAGTGTCTCACCACCTGCATTGTAAAAAATGTCTTCCTCATGCCTAGCTTGAGTCTCCCCTTTTTTAGTTTAAAACCATTAGGCCTTGTCCTATTGTAACAGGCCCTGCTACAAGGTCCGTACCCATCTTTCTTATAGGCCCCTTTTAAGTACTGAAAGGCCGCAATAAGGTCTCCCTGGAATCTTCTCTTCAACAGGCTGAACAGCCCCAGCTCTCTCAGCCTGTCCTCACAGGAGAGCTGCTCCAGACCTCCGATCATTTTTGTGGCCTCCTCTGGCTTCTCTCCAACAGGTCCATGTCTTTCCTGTACTGAGGGCTCTAGAGCTGGATGCAGGACTCCAGGTGGGGTCTATGAAACGAAACAACTGGGATAAAACGTGGCACCAAGTAAATGTGCTTTTTCTATAGATTGGGAGATCATAAACCGTGAATGACAGGCAAAAAACCTTGATATTCTAGTTAACCACAAAATAAGCGTGGAGTACCAGGATGAAGTGACAAGGGGGAAAGTGTGTGCAATCTCAAAATTACTGTTATTTGGCAGTGAGTGCTCCTGTGGAAAGCAGTCTGGAGCTTCGGTGGGATATTGCACCTTGGCCTGGTTGGCAGTGTTGGAAAAGGAGATACTCCTATGAGGCTGAAGCTGGTAGAGGTGGCTCTCTGTTCTTTTACAGGTGTGTTTGTACAAGCTGTGAAAAAAAGCAGACAGTGCTAAATGACTGTGAACACATGGAATCTGTAAAAAAGTTTGTATATGTTGACAGCAAGGTACTAGTGCAGCTCTGTGGGGTGGACAGCAGAGGCAGGCTCCTTAATAACAGAAAGGTGCAATGTGTTCAGTACTATGTATTACATACGATTGGATGGGTGCTTCCTTCCAAATATCTTTTTCTGTGGCTTCGTGGAGAACTCATCCTCTTAAAAATTATAGGATGACTAGAACCATAGAGCAAAGATATAACTTCATGATAAATACTTAAATACCAGTGCATCTGTTAGCCATTGTGATGTGGTACTTTATGAATTGAGCTGCTTGAAAAACAAGTCTCCTATCTCGCTCTGACACTGACACCTACAAATGCAATATGTAGCTGTAGCTTCTAAATGCCACGGTGGTGAGATAATCTTGACAACCTTGTCTGAAGCTTCTGAAAGAGAATAAAGGGAATACGTTTTAGGAGGAGCTCACTGATGTGAATCAATGCCCTCTGAAATGTGCTTGAAAGCCTATTAGCTCCCCACCCTCAAAAGAAACTGGACCTACCTTGAAGGGAAATAGAAAGCAAAGTGTTCCTCTTAAGTGAGGAAACCACAGGAAATTTGTTTTGAATGTAGAGGGGTATTTTAGAGATTGGCTTGCAAAATGAAAAGTCAGCGGAAAACCCCAATGAATCACAATGTGAAAAGATTGGAGATTTGACAATTAATAGAGAAACAGAAACTGTGACAGCAGCACTGGGATGCAGCTCTAGGGAACTGCCTGAGAGAAGGTGCATCAGTGTGGACAGTAAACAAGTTCGGGTAGGCTGAGCACAGTGAATTACAATTTAGTGGTTCGGAATGGGGGTGCTTGTTGCTGTTGGATGCAAGGGAAACCAAAAAGTTGCTTGTGTCCTGCTTGCTGCATGAGGGACATTAAATGTGCTGTTTGTATTTTGAAGTTAAATATTGTACACAGTTCAGTGGCATGTCTATGTGTTGGAGTTTTTTCCCCTTCCTGATTTGTTCGTGGACTGTCAGCAAGATCTGTGAACTTTGTTTCTAAAGTACTACATTTGATTCTTTTTGCACAGAAATAAGATACATATCTTAGATGGGGATTTTTCTGAGTTTGGTAGCTTTCTAGATGGGGGCAAGAGTAGATTAAGTAGGATTTTAATTCAAAGCTGAAATATACACGCAGTTATGGGAAACTTGTTTTGGGTAATGTTAATTTCTGTTCTGAAAATTCCCGTGTATTATGTCCTAGAGATTTACAGAGGTCATAAAATGTTGTAACATGCTTGCCATTTGAAGAGCTTGAGTATCGATGTGATAATATAGAGAATAAAACAAAATGAGTTGGTAGTGAGGGATCATTCACAAACACAAATATGAAAATATCTTTAATTAAAATTACATGGCTTTCTATTGGTATTTAAGAACTTGCTTTAGAAATCTGGCAGTACTGTATATGTTTAGTGACCTAACTGACAGTGTGGTAACACTATAAGGTAACAGACAAGACAATAAAGAAGGCTGACAAAACCAAAATAAATCTGTATGATTAAGTAAAACAAAACTAAAGCATAACTGTGGTAGATACAAAGAAACTAAAAGGCTGCTTGTTTGTGGATAAATGAACCTTTGAAACAAAATTAAATCAAACATGTTTAGTGTTGTGGAGAAGGAAACATCTGTCCCTAGTAACCGCCAGCTTTTCCTTGGGGGATCAGCAGCAGGACTGCCTGTGCAGCGCAGGGAGGACCAGGACAAATCCTGATTGCCTGAATAGCAATATCGCCACAGTTGCTGGAGACACCGAGCCTGGAATTTTCTTTTTCTTTTAGGTTTTCTCCTTGAAGTTTGGCATAGGCATTGTTCGATGGCTAGAGGGTTATTTTTCACCTCCGTGAGCTCTGTGAGAGCAGGAAAGCCTTTTCACCACAGTCACCTGGATTGGAGCCCGTAGCACAGGAGGCAGTTTTCTGGACCGTGGTAATTCTGGTAAATGCTGCTTCTGGATTTGCAGCTTCATGTTTCTCCTAAACATGTTTTTTTGGTTGTTGTTGTACATGTAACTTGGCATTTGTATTATATTTAAAAGACAGTGAAGAAAATTCTTCTTTTCACAGTTTTAATTTTTGAATATCTAGTGGCAGAGGGTGAAGGTCAATCCTGTCCAGCTGTCTCTAGATGAGATAGCATTCATGTTAGACCCTCATGGATATGATTAGGAAAATCCTGGCTATTTCACAAATGCCTCTTACAGTACTTCAAGGGGTGGGTAGTTTCTGTTGCAGTGGTCATCCTCAGCAAGACTCCGTAGCTGATGTTAAGTTGGAGTATATTTTTGCATTCATCTATGAAACATCTACTGTTGATGCACTTAGATGAGCGCAGTGCTTGGCTGACAGACTACTGGCTGAGCTAATATAACACATCCGTGCTCCTAAACAAGTGGCAAGTTCAGAGGATGTAACATAAGCTGTGAGTTTTGTTTACTGAATGTTGGGTCCATTAACATTGCCATAGCCTGGTTTTGCTAAAAGTAATTGCCTGGGTTTGAGCTAACGAGTCTTAAGCAACTGTGTGATGGTTGTGGTGTAACGCTGCCAGGCAGGGTCCTGCTCCTAGTTTTGGGGGTAGGAATGAGAATGTCATACTGGAAATTATGAACCTTTGTTTTCTACAGCCTGATCCGGAGCCTGTGTGTAAATTTTTAATTATTATGGCCAAAGATATTTCTAAGACTTCAAAACTTTGGTGTGCCATGTGTGAATATGGTGTCTTTTGGAGTGTGGGCACTTTATGTGGAAGGGTGGGAAAGGCTGTGGTGTTTTTCAAGCCTTATTTCTTGAGTCACTTGGAAGAGTGTGAAGGGGGTTAAGTCTCATGTGAGCCAGTGCTGTAGCCCAGACTGTAATTTAGAAAACACCAACCTATATTTAACACTGAAACTGACATTTCTGAAAAGTATTAGGAAGACGAAAAGGCTATGGTTTTAGTACTGTAACTGATCACTGCTTCAAAATTGCGGTGGTTTGGAGAAGTTTTGCAGGTAGAAAACGTTCAGTTTGCTTGGAGGTAAGGATCTAAGTACAGCTTGGTATTTGCCATCAGTTGGCTCTGCTACCTAGATTGAGAGTTAGGTAAAATGTTTGATTTAGCCCTGGTTATTTGCTTTTGCTGCTGCTTCCTGAGCCTTTTTCTGCACCAATTGCTGCCCTAAGAACTCCTACAATAGAGAGGATTTATCTGATGTTTCTGCAGATGTTTATGCTTACTTTCTTCTGTTTGTGGAATGTTCATCAGATGACTAGGAAAAGAGGGAAAAGAGCTTATGTTCTTCACTTCTATTGATTAGGGTGAGAAGATTGTAACGTATGTGTATTTAAGGTAATTGTAAAGTGTCAGCTTCACATATGTTTGTATTCTGTTGCTGTATTTCCAGCAATATTTTCTTTATGCTCTAGTCAGTAGGAGATAAGCCAGATGCCACACACTGTATGACAGAACATACACAAATAATAGCCTTTTCAAATAACTTCTCCTTGAGTTTTGAGCTGTATAGCAATGGAACAACTTCCCAGAAAAAGTTTAGCCTGTGATGTGAATTCTAATCATGTGAGGAGAGGCACTAGTAATAGAAGAAACACTGAGTGAAGAGTCAGTGTATCAGCACTATGGCTCTACTTTCTTCTTTTGTTTTTGAGATGTGTGTGAAATTAGTCTTTCTTGGATCACTTTTTCCTTTTTCAGTTTGTCATAATGCATGCTCATGTTTACATGGACATATTTACATTTCAGAGGTTGATACCAACTCTAGGAAATGCACCAGAAATCAGGGATGTTGCCTTCAATCACTCTTTGCAGATCGATTTGGCTGGTAGCATTTGCAGCTTGGTCTTGCTTTATATGCTAGACGAGGTTTATGCCAGACTAATTGGTTGCTGGCATTCCTGAATTTCACAGCTGCTGTATTCAGCTGTGTACTAGAAAAATATAATGGAATACTGTTTGCGGAGAGCAAGAGGCAATTGTAAAGATGTAAATGTGCTTTCTGGCACTTCAATGACATGTAAACTTTTAGTAACACAAAGAATTTTTAGCAACAAATTGTAAGGGTACATTGCCAGTTCAAACATTATAGTATACATTTTGTATTTAAGCTGAGAATTTTTGGAAGACAGACATAACTTTAATTTTCGTTGGTGATTTTTTTTTTTTTTTATTCAGTCCCGACTTTCTTGGCTAGGCAATGGATGAAATCTGGCACAGAGATGGAAGATTTATTGTGATTCTTTTGTTCCAGCATGCTGGTTTACTGTATTTGTGAGAGTGTTCAGTATTTTCTTTTCGTTCATCAGCCTGCTTTGATCTCCTTTCACTTGTTATGGCAAAGATTAAACCTTTTTAAATTGCTATTTGTTCTCTGTCAAAAGTTGTGGAGCACAGGGGCAGGTAATAGGACTTATATGATGGCTCTGTGACTACTATAGTTTCACAGGTTTCAGCTCTGAGTACTTTTTTTCTTGAAAATGTATAAAACTTGGTAACATACTAAAGATTATTTTAATCACAGAATGGTTGGGATTGGAAGGGACCTCTGGAGACCATCTAGTCCAACCCACCTGCTAAAGCAGGTTCACCCAGAGCAGATCGTACAGGAAATGTGTCCAGGCAGGTTTTGAATGTTTCCAGAGAGGGAGACTCCACAACCTCTCTGGGCAGCCTGTTCAGTGCTCTGGCACCCTCAAAGTGAAGATGTTTCTCCTCATATTCAGACAGTATCTCTTGTGCTTCAGTCTGTGCCTGCTGCTCCTCATCCTATCTTTGGGCACCACTGAAAAGAGTCTGGTTGCATCCTCTCGACATCCACCCTTAAAATATTTATAAACATTGATAAGATCCCCTCTCAGCCTTCTCTTCTCCAGGCTGAACAGGCCCAGCTCTCTCAGTCTTTCCTCATCCGAAAGATGCCTCAGAACCCTCATCATCTTTGTAGCCCTTTGCTGGACTCTCTCCAGTAGTTCTTTGTCTTTATTGAACTAGGGAGCTCAGAACTGGATGCAGTACTCCAGGTGTGGCCTCGCCAGGGCAGAGTAGAGGGGGAGGATTCACCTCCCTCGACCTACTGGTCACACTCTTCTTAATGCACCCAAGGATACTGTGGGCTTTCTTGGCCAAGGGCACATTGCTGGCTTATGGGTAGCTTGTTGTCCACCAGGACTCCCAGGTTCTTCTTCACAATGCTGCTTTCCAGCAGGTCACCCCCAACCTGTACTGGTGCCTGGGTTTGTTCCTCCTCAGGTGCAGGACCCTACACTTGCCTGTGTTGAACACCATTAGATTCCTCTCTGCCCAACTCTCCAGCCTGTCCAGGTCTCACTGAATGACAGCACAGCCTTCTGGTTTATCATCCCATCCTCTCAGCTTGGCATCATCAGCAAACTTGCTGTGGGTACACTCTATCCCTTCATCCAGGTCGTTGATAAACAGGTTGAACAAGACTGGACCCGGTACTGACCCCTGGGAAACCCCACTAACTACAGGCCTTCAACCAGACTCTGCACCGTTGCTCACAACCCTCTGAGCTCTGCCATCCAGCCAGTTCTCCATCCATCTCACCGTGCATTCATCCAGCCCGCACTTCCTGAGCTTTCCTATGAGGAGGTTGTGAGAGACGGTGTCAAAAGCCTTTCTGAAGTCAAGGTAGACAACATCCACTGCTCTCCTCTTGTCTACCCAGCCAGTCATATGACCACAGAAGGCAATCAGATCAGTCAAGCATGATTTCACCTTGGTGAATCCATGCTGACTATTCCTCATAACCTTCTTTTCCTCCACATGCTCGGAGGTGACATCCATAGTGAGCTGTTCCATCACCTTTCTAGGGGTGGAGGTGAGGCTGACTGGCCTGTAGTTTCCCAGGTCGTCCTTCTTGCCCTTTTTGAAGACTGGAGTGATGTTAGCTTTCTTTCAGTCCTCAGGTACCTCTCCTGTTCTCCAAGACCTTTCAAAGATGATGGAGAGTGGCTTGACAATAACATTTGCCAGCTCTCTCAGCACTCGTGGGTGCATCCCATTGGGGCCCATGGATTTGTGGATGTCCAATTTGTCTAAACGATCTCTAACATGATGCTTTTCAAGCAAGGGAAAGTCTTCCTTTCTCCAGACTTTCTCTCCTATCTCCAGGGTCCGGGATTCCTGAGAGCTGGTCTTAGCAGTAAAGATGGAAATGAAGAAGGCATTCAGTAACTCTGCCTTCTCTGTATCATCCCTCACCAGGGAACCCACCTCATTCAGCAGCAGACCTACATTTTCCCTAATCTTCCTTTTACTGCTGATGTACTTGAAGAAGCCCTTCTTCTTGTCCTGGACATCCCTTGCCAGATTGAATTCCAAGTGGACCTCAGCCTTTTTCACCACAACCATGCACACTTTAACAATGCTCCTATATTCCTCCCAAGTGGTCTCTCCCTTTTTCCACATTCTGTAACCCTCCTTCTTCCATTTGAGTTTTGTCAGAAGCTCCTTGCTCATCCATGATGGGACAAGCTCCTTTTGCTTGATTTCTTACTCATAGGGATGCAATGATCTTGATCTTGGAGGAAGTGATTTTTGAATATTAACCAGCTCTCTTGGATCCCCCAACTTTCTAGAGGATCCCATGGGATTCCTCAAAGTAGGACCTTGGAAGAGGCCAAAGTTAACTCTCTTGAAGTCCAGGGTTGTAATCCTACTTATTGTTATCCTGCTTATTGTCCTGCTTCTCCCACGCAGGATCCTGACCTCCACTATCTCATGGTTGCTGCAGCCAAGGGTGACCCCCCAACCTTCATATCCCCAGCCAGTCCTTCTTTGTTAGCACAAGGTCCAGCAGCACACCTGTCCTCATTGGCTCTTCCATCACCTGTGTTAAAAAGTTATCATCAGTGCTCTGCAGGAACCTCCTGGACTGTGTGTGCCCAGCTGTGTTGTCTATTTATATACAATATTTCTATAATATTGTATAATATATTATGTTTTTTGCTAAAATTACATTTTTTCATATACTGTTTTTCTCTTGATTCTGGATTGACAGCTAGGCCTGACTTTAAAACAGTAGCAGAAGATTATACCGATCAAAGCTTGAGGAGTCTTCCAGTTCCCCCAGTTTTGGTGTCCTTGCGGTCCCAGCGTGCTCCTTGTAGAAGTGGCAGGACTGACACTGCTACAGGAAGACAGTGGCTTCTGTTGCTGCTTCGCTGATGAACCGGATAGCTAATTGAAACAGTTCTACAACAGGGTGTTCTTGCACAAAATTAAGTCCCTGAAGGTCATTAAATGCAGAAACATTAATGTGGAGGTGTGTTGAGGACCTTGCACAAAGAAAACTTGCACAAAAAAGCTCTTCCAAGGAAATAAGGTGTGACAGCGTCATGCTTGGTGTGTCTGCTTCAGCCCTGCCACCAGCAGAATTTGGGCAGGGTCCTGAGGGCAGGATGTGTGCCTGCACAGTGTGGTTTGTGCAAGGGGCAAAGGGGAGGGCCGGTGCGGGGAGAGGAGGTCAGGGCGGTGGTCCCTGCCCGTGCATCTCCTGCAGCGCCGGTCAGCCTGTCCCTGCAGACCGTGAGGACTGTGCTCAAGAAGCACAAGTGGAAGGGTTTGTTCACAGAATCACACAGAATCACAGAACGTTAGGGATTGGAAGGGACCTCAAAAGATCATCTAGTCCAATCCCCTCGCCGGAGCAGGAACACTCCGATGAGGTTACACAGGAAGGCGTCCAGGTGGGTTTTGAATGTCTCCAGAGGAGACTCCACAGCCTCCCTGGGCAGCCTGTTCCAGTGTCCTGTCACCCTCACCGAGAAGAAGTTTCTTCTCAAATTTAAGTGGAACCTCCTGTGTTCTAGTTTGTACCCATTGCCCCTGGTCTTACCATTTGTTGTCACCGAGAAGAGCCTGGCTCCATCCTCGTGACACTCACTGTTTACATATTTATAACCATTAATGAGGTCTCCCCTCAGTCTCCTCTTCTCCAAGCTAAAGACACCCAGCTCCCTCAGCCTTTCCTCATAAGGGAGATGCTCCACTCCCTTCATTGTCTTTGTGGGCAAAAGACAGGTCAGGGGAATGGAAACTAGCAAATGCTAGAGGAGAGAAACCAAGTGAAGCAAAGGGGGAGGCTTTTTTTAAGTTTAAAAAAACTACTTCAACTTCTTCAGTGGTGGAGTGAAGCATATGCTTTGGGCAAGGACAGGTATGGATGTTGTAAATGTGTATGTAACGCGGGTGAGCTGAGCGTGGCAGATGTGGAGGCAGCGGTGCCCGGGGGTGCCGGGCACTCTGCCCGTGCCCCCGGTGCTGCGCTTGGCTGGAGCGTCAGCCGAACTCTTCCTCCGCACCGTACGTTGGAGTGCACAGGTGTGCTGTTACCTGCCGTGGTGCTTCCATGTAGTCTCTCTTCTTGCTTAATTTTAACCGGGTGTGAATGTTTAGGCAGCCTCTGCAATCAAAGAAATATTAACAGGGTGCATTTTTTACTTGCTCTGTTAGGTGAGATGATACGGCTTATCAGTCAAGGTTTTTTTCAGACTATATAAAGACATTGACTTCGGAAAATCATCAAATTATGACTGAAATTGCTAAAATAGAACTTAAAAAAAATCAGCAGAGGAGAAAACTGGAGTGGATTTGGGGGACGGGAGCTTTAGGTAAGGACAAAGTGGAAGGTGGACCTAGACCAGAGCAGATGTGTCAGGACTGCGCTGTGTTTGGCCCCCGAGCGGGTCCCCGGCCGCAGCAGTGTGTGTGTGGGCTGCTCTGGGACGGTCGCTCCGAGAGCTGGTGCTCCGAGAGCTGGACGTGGCCCTTGGGCACCTGCGGGGTGGCTTGGGCTGCATGGCCTGAGGGATTGCTTGTTCCTGCCAGGGCTCATTAAAGGAGGGTGATGGAGGAGCCGCGGGGTTGGACTCGTGTTCTTCAGAAACCCCAGTTCTTGGTACTCTCAGGGCAAAGCGCAGATGTGAAATCAATGTGACACCTGGGTCTTGATCGTTTTGTGTCAGCGCATGGCTGCGCTGCTCTTCCAGTTGTTCCTCACTACTGTGTGTAGGAAATAGAACATAAGAAAATTGTGGTACGCTACATATTTAAGAAGAAAAATCCTTATTCCCGCTAAAAGTTTACTGTGTTTATTGTACTTCATGGGGGCTTGCTGGTTTTGGGTTTTTCACGGGAGGAGTCAGAGCAATGGCACTTCAGCTGAGCAATCTGTGTAAGCAGCTGTTCTAAAATGATGATTTGTATTATTGTTGCAAGCAGTTTAATTACCGACTGATTGGATGCCCATAAGAAATGGATGTCAGAATACAGTTTCAGAGGGCTTCACTCCTCTATTGGGACATGTAATGTTGTATTAATATCACCCTAGAAGCGGGGCAAACAAGACTTTGTGGAGCGCACCTTGGGAGCCTTCACTGCCCACGGGAGTCTTGTGGTATTCGAATTTTCTTCTCTCAAGAGAGTCTAGCTGGTGTGGCTTTCACGTGGTGTGTTGTTTACTTACCCCCCAGTTTTCTGTTCATTGAGCTTTTCACTTGTATGCTGACTGCCCCGTTAGAGCCTCCACTGTCTGAGACAGTCTGTGGCCAGGGATCGTCGTCTGTTTATCACCTCATTTTTATTAACCCTCTTCTTCTTGCCTCTCTCTGCATGTCTCAGTGCAGGGATGAAAATAACTTCTGGAAAATTTTTTCACCAGTTAATAAATGATCATTTGTGTTTGCTTTCTAGGCCGAATTCACCAAGCTATGGTAACATCCCTAAATGAAGATAATGAAAGTGTAACTGTTGAATGGATTGAAAATGGAGATACTAAAGGCAAAGAGGTAAACAATTATTTCAGAACTTTTCTCTTTTGAAAATGTGTAATCTATATGAATATTACTCTGGAATTTTCACTAGAAACAAAAAGAAGATATAAATCTTAGTTTACTTGATGATTCTTTGGTTACAGACTGTTTTGCGTGGGAGCTGTTGGGCAAATGCTGGTTTCTGTTGTATTAAGTTTGATTTCCTGAGATCTCTGTTGTAGCTTTTAAATAGTTCTTTTCATTTATTGATCTTGAACCAGATTACAAGGGCCGACCTTATTAACCTCTTTTTTCAAGTAGAAAAGTCGAATTTTTGAGATGGAGAATGACTTGAAGTTCAGATGGGAAACTAGTGGGAGAGCTAGATTAGAAATCTTCTTATGCTTGTATTATTGAAGAATTAAACTGCTAGTTTGTTTGCTTATATATTTAGTTTTGGCAATAATTTTCTAGCCTTCCTTCCCTTGAGAAACTGTGTATTTCTGTGTAAGACTTTGCCATCCCGTCTTCCTTTAAATTTTGGGCCATGTTAGCCAGTTTCAGCTGAGATTTAGAGAAGCATCTCAGAAATAATTACGCTTCTTGGTTTTGTGAAAACACAGGAAACAGAAGAAACGTTGTTGAAAAAGTCCTAGTGATGTCATCAGCTGAGCTCATCCCTCTGGACACACAGAATCTATACAGTAGTGAAGTCTTTGAAAGGTCCAGCCGGGGGAAATGGCAATCCACAGGGACCAAAGCTATTTAAGCTTTTTAGGAAACCAAGTTTCAATAGATCTGAAGCCAGCTATTTTTGAGATCCCGGCTCTCCCCCCTTACATTTTACAGTATTTCGAATGAGGAACACTTAAAAGAAAAAGAAAACAGCATGATAAATTTACCATGGTTTCAACTATGCTTTTATTTTTTGGGTGGTTGTAATTCATCTGTTTCTTTTGCAGTATCTAGGAAATTTCAAATAATTGAGATCTCTTTCTTTTTATGTTACAGAATGTCTTTCATGTTCTGCAGTAATTTTCAAATTACCACAGTAATACTAGCTACTTCGGTTTTAATTTAATCTCTTTAGAAAATTGTTAATATCTATTGGTCATTTTTAATTCATCCCTTTTCTGAAAGATGTGTTTTCAATTTATACAAAGACCGAAGGTTAAGCTGTTTTTATTGGACATAAAAGATAATTCACATTTAAAATTAACAAATTGTGGGGTAAAAACTTTAAATATGTAATTGCTGTTTATTCTCAAACATAACAGGAGAAATGGATGGAGTGAATACCATTTTAAGACTCACAAATGTGTTTTATATTCTTTTACACAGATTGACTTGGAGAGCATATTTTCACTTAACCCAGATCTGGCACCTGATGAAGATATTGAACCTAGTCCAGAGACACCACCACCACCTGCTTCATCAGCCAAAGTAAACAAAATTGTGAAGGTTGGTAATATTAATGTAGCATGTTTATGTTAAACTTATAGTACTTCTAGACACGTTACTGGGTTTGAATTTTTAACTTCAACTTTTGTGTCTGTGGAGCTATCTCATAACTGTTTTCCTTTCTTTTTCCTATGTTGAGTAGCAGTTTCTAAAATTTTTCTAAGAGCAAGCTTGACAGGGAGTTGGGAACCAATATTTCTGTAACTAAATATATCTCAAGGAAAAATACAGAAAAGGTTTTGGAGGTTGTTTCGAAACAGTATGTGTAGTTCAAGCAGTTTTCACCCTGGGATCTTCGGGGAGGGATTTGGAAGCAATCACCGATCTATACTGCTGATGCGGTGTTATTTTCATTCACCAGAAAGAAGCAGAGGTGGGGCTGCAGTTTACATTTTCAGTAATGTGGCGACCGAATAACAGAGGTTTATTTCTTTATAGACTCGACGGACTGTGTCCTCTGTGAAGAATGACATCCCTGCCAGAGATAACAGAGGTAAATGTTATCTCTTTCCATTTCAAGGAAGTAAAAAATATGGGAACATTTTAACTTCCTCATCTAACATTCCTTAATAGCTCTGCATTTCTTATTGAGTATGTATGCATGTGACATGTAAAAGACATGGTAGCTCGTTCCTAGAATTATTCCAATGTATATTTAGGAATTCATACTGTATGAATAGTATTTATATGCAAATTTAAGCGAAGGTGCAAAAATTTGAAGTTAATTCTGGTACATTAAGTCACGTGTTGACTTCTTCAGGTTAAACCATCCTCAATTATGTCTCTGCTTAATTGTTTCAATATACACTAAATAGTGCACTTAAAATTCTTACGCTTTCAATTTTTTAACTTAGTTTTGTAGCGGTCTATGTATAAGCATTCATTCAAAGAGTACTTAAGCCCTATGGGTTTTTTCTCTGAAGTTAATAGTGAAAAATCTACAAAAAATGCTGAAATACCACAGGAGGATAGGTGAAAAGTATTTGGTGGGTTAATATGCATGTAATGCATCTAGAACATGAGAAAGAATAGTTACTGCTTATTGTTTTCATTTTCTCTCCTGCAACTAACTTGTGCTGATGATTCTTCTTCCAAATATTAATCTGCTGTCATTAATCGAGACTAGATTCAAGTTCATCTGTTTAAATTGAAAAACAAATGGGCTTGTGTATCTTTGCAAGTGTTCAGACTCTTCTGGTGGATGATTGGGACCACTTTCACCCTTCTGCCATTTGTCTTTGGGGGTGTTAAACTGAAAATCTCATGAGGAGGAGATAATCCTTTTCGAACTAGTATGGTTTAAATTTGAGATATCTTATTGATGGCTCTCCTCATATCCATACATGTTGTCATTTGTAGTAAATAGTCTGTTTCGTCTGGAATAACCCTGTCACTTGTATTTTAATAGGTCCTATGCATCTTACTATTCACAGCCGGCCTAAGTACTTGTTCTTTGTTGGCCTTGTAATTAAGCTATTCTCAGCACGCTGTCTTATTTTGTGTAGTCAATTTGTGCTATCAACTAGATCTCTTATCATATGTGGAATGATCTGGGCATTTGTCTCATCCGTCCCGCTCAATACCTGTTTCCATGGTTGTCTCCGTGTTGCACGGTGAGCTGGCCTTCGTTTGGAGTGTCATCTCTGGCTGCTAATCAAAGCTGGTACCTTAACTGTCGTACTCTTCTGGCAGGCTCTGTTAGGAGTGTGTGCAGGAAACGGGCCAGCTGAAGCAGAGCTGCTTGAAGCAACTCTTTGAAAAACAATTAATAGCATTCAGCTCTAACAAAGAGGCTTGCGTGCTCACCACTCCCCCTGCATTCACTGGGAACACGCATCGCTGCATCTTCAGAAGCTGGAATCCTTAGCACGTATAGAATCAATGCATAAGTTTATACATATTGATTGTATCTGTATCCCTTCCAGTATCGTGTCAAAAAGGTTTGTTTCTTCCACTCACAGATTGAGCTGCACTTGGCTGCCTTTCATTTCTATCCCTTTGCTCCTCCAGAGATCGTAGGCTCAATGGGGTGGGACCATTTTGTAATGTTTAGAGAATGTGAAACAGCAGGGCTTCTCTTTTTACTCGTTTTTTGGTTATAGTCACAATATAAATAAAACTTCAGTGCTTTTAAACTTCAGGACTGCATATCTTCAAGTGCATGCTTCATTCTATGCACATAATAAGTTGTACTAATTCTGCAGTAGAGTATTTTAAAATATGCACATGGAGCGTTGGTACTTAATAATTACGTTGTGTTGGTGTATGATACTAGGATAAAAAAGGCTGCATACTGAAGGTCTTTATTAATAGACTTTCTACATGTATGGTTCCTCCTAGCCCCCAATAAATTGTTGTGTCTGGAAAGGGGCCTTGTTTTATCTCATCATACCAAAGCATTTCAGAATTGGGTAGAAATGGTACTCTTCCTTGTCCACTTGAGCTTTGTGCTTTTTTTCCTTTGCAGTGGTGGGTTCTGCACGCGCGCGACCTACTCAGCTTCCTGAGCAGTCTTCCTCTTCTCAACAGAATGGTACTGTTTCAGATATATCTCCAGTTCAAGCTGCAAAAAAGGAATTTGGACCCCCTTGTATGTAAACCGTGTATCAAGGATTCATTCATTCTGGGCGTTACATGTGCATTCTCTTGGATTGTGTTGTCCGTAAATGACCAACGGTCTACATGCGCAGTTGTCTGTGGGGCTTCCTCGAGAAGCTTTTTCAGAGAGCTATGGCTCAAAAAAGGTTCACTTTGTCATAGTTGTGCCAGTATTTGGATTTTGTTTTTCCTTTATATTTTTTTAACCATGGCGGTGTTTGGTGGTGGTTTGTTTTGTTTTGCTTTTTTGTTGTTTTTGTTTGTTTGGGTTTTTTTTAAAATTTGCCTGGGCTTTCTTTTAATTCAAACCAAGAGATCACATGTATCTGTCCAAATATTTTTTTGAGGGTCATTGTGCTTATATTTTTGGTTGTTTTTTTGGTCCTATTATTGTCCTATTCCCATGATTTTTTTCTAATTCATTTATTTTATGAATTTTAGAAATTAAATTGCCATGATTATTTTGTACTAATACTGATTTGCTTGAAAAAATAGTTGAAATAAATACATTCTAATTATTGATAAATTAATATAATTGAAATGTTACAGTGTAAATACTAAATTCCTGCAAGAGTGAAAATATTTTACGAGTGTATCATTTTTTTTAAGCACGTAGAAAATCTAATTGTGTAAAAGAGGTTGAAAAATTGCAAGAGAAACGTGAAAAAAGAAGGTTACAGCAGCAGGAACTTAGAGAAAAAAGAGCTCAGGTTAGTATTTCTAGCTTGGATGGAAAATGTTATGTCAGCAAGACAAGTTTGCAAAATCATTGTGCTTTTTTCAGTCTTTAATAGTTACTATGAAGTGTAAGAATCTTGAAATTAAATGTTTTCATCCTGTATACAAGTTTGATAAATATTTTAATGCTTGGTTGCATTGCTCTCATAACTATTACTTTAGACAGTTTTCCCCCTCCTTTTCGTCCTACAGAAATAATTGCTTACAACTGCTTATCTTGCCGTGTGTTCTTTAAAGATCAAGTACCTGATGATAGCTATTTCTTAGGGAAAACATATTGAAGAAAATAATCAAGTCTTTGGCTTTTAGATAGGTCTGTTACTCTACAGGAGGTATTACAGCATTATGATAAATTACTCTTTGTGATCTTTGATGCTTTGTAGGAGATTGATTTGAGGCTCAAGTTCAAACAGTGGTTTTTAATTTTTTTTTCTTTAAACTGTTCTATGTATTTATATTTTAGCTTTGCATCATGCAAGCAGCTCAGCAGTAAGTTGTTAGAAACTCGTGTGGAAGAAATGAAGTTGCTAATCCTGTGAGAAAAATCTCGTAATATTAGACGACTTTCTGTCACAGTGGTGTAAAAGCTTTTGCAAAACTAGTAGTGTAATCTTGTTGGCAGCCCTGTGCCTATGTGTTAGTCTCTAAAGAGATACTACCAATCCGCTGCTGACATGAGAAGTACCACCAGCAAGTAAATAACTCAGGCAATTTACTTCATAGTCTATGATGTTTCTAAGTTGACCTAAAATCACCTATGTTGAATTCATATTCGCTAATTTCCATCCATTTAAACAAATGCAAAACATTACTATGCCTTTATGTGTGAGGAACAAATATATTTTATTTTTATATATAATATTTTAATATTATATTTTATATTACATATTTAGGTTTATTTTGTATTTATATTTTAATACTTTTTATATTTTACTTTTGATATTAAAATACTTTGACTTCGCACTACAGCTAGAATTTTCCTTTTGTCACTCCTCTGAAGAGTCCCTTTGCATCTGAGTCTTAAACTTCTGTATGAGGAAGCTTTGTTTGTCTTGGTGGCCTGTGCTTACCTCTGCTTCCTGTTGCTTTGTCTATTCTGTCATTTGTTGTCATTATGAAATGCAGCAATAATTAGCCAAACACTCTTTTCTAGTGGGTAAGGCCTTTAAGCAGGGTTTGAAGAGTATCAAGCAAACAGTTTTTCTGCAACAAGCAATACTCCTGACTGTTAGAAGGAAACATTTCAGCAGGAATACATTTTGTGGGGGCTTGCAGTCAGCAGTTTTTAGTTCACTGTGGTCAGGGTCAACAACACCAAGTGCCATCAGCTTCTGATGAGCAGGACGCAGTTTTATCTGGGATATGATCGGCTGTGTCAGAGGTGCAGAGACATGAGCGGGCTTCCTTTCAGCTCGTTAACCCTGATGCAGCGATTTCTGAAAGCGCCTGCGCTGTTTCCACGACGAGTGGCGATCCAAGAGGAGGTTTATGTCATTTGGGGGGAGCCGTACACGACTTGGTAAGGCCTGAGCGCCAGAGCTGGTTGTGTTTGGCATCAGCAGCATGTCCTGAAACGGTGTAAAAACTGACAGTCACGGGAAGAAGTGACAGCAAGGACATTTCATTGATCCTGCAGAGAACTAGCTCAGCTCACAGTAGGCTCAGGCTTAGCAAGGCTTGGAGCGGCTCGGTGCATGGCTTCTTAGGTGCCCATTTGCTCTGGTACCAATGGCTCCAGGTGTAGGGGTGGGAGGTCTTCTGAGCTGGGACGTAGCCTACCACGTATCCTTGGGATTGCTTCTGCTTTTTGGAGGATCTAGAAGTCTTAGAAAAGATTCCAGTTCATCCAAGTGACTGTAGGAGTTAACCTAGGACCAGTAGTTGGATCAAGCTCCTTAAACCGGCTGGGATGCAGCCGTGTTGTGTTTAGAGTAGCGAGGGTGCCTGCGCTGTCCTCTGAGGTATGTGTTGTACCCCTGTAACGCAGTGTGTCCATCAGACTGCCTTTTTTCAGATTAAGAAGTGTTGGCTGTATGTGCTATCTGATGTTGTGCAGTCGCTCGGAGGTGTTTCTTCAACATCAAGACCCTGGCAAATGCAGGAGTCGCTTCTCTTTCTTGAGCAGACAGTTAATTAAAAAGTATTTTATATTACATGCCAGCCAAAACCATGAAATAGAAAGCATGTAATTGTTTTGCTTTATGATCAGTAAATCAGCTACATCAGAATGGAAAAAGGTATTAGACTTGTATTTGAGACGTTTCTGGTGTTTTGGAGAAAAAATAAGATTTCGGTTAATGTGTATTTTTGTTATAAAGAAATACAGAAGATACTGAAGTTTAGTCCAATTTATGAAAAAAGTAAATTAACAATTCTGTTGCTCACTTCCCCAGGATGTTGATGCTACAAACCCAAATTATGAAATTATGTGTATGATAAGAGATTTCAGGGGAAGTTTGGATTATAGACCACTGACAACTGCAGATCCTGTAAGTACCCTAGCAACATGGAAATGTTTTATCCTTCTGTATTTTTCATATGTGTTTTCAATTTTTTCAATGTATACTTCTGTCTGTAAACATGAAAAACAAGTAGTTTAATACATATTAGTATTCATTATAATATGGATTTATTTTTTTCAGTAATTTGATATTGAAATTAGTAGGCATGGAAAGTCCTAGGTTACTAAATTTTGTTAATTATGTCATTTAAATGTCTTTTTACTGTAAAATAATACCAATATATACCAAGTAGTCACTCAGCCTCTATTGTAAGTTTTCCTGGGATAGTAGGGGATGTGCACACAAAATCATTAAGCTTCTCTGAAAAACCCTGTTGATTAAGATTTGATCTTTGAAGGTGATGAGGGCCTTTGGTTTGCAGAGAAGTCAGAGGAGCAGAATCTCTAAATGATGAACATTATCAGATCTCTGTGGAAATCAGAGGTTGTGACAATTTCTGTCCATAGCGTCTACCCTCTTAGATATGGGTTTTCTTGCCATATTCCAAGATGCCCCTGGTACTCTACAGGATTGGATCACTGTCTGCAGGGAGGTTTTTTTAATCTCTGGTTCTCCCTTTGGGTTTTTGGCTGTTGTGCAGACACAAGGAGCTTTTACATGTTCAGATAACTCACTGTCTTGGAAATTTCTCTTTGTATAAATGATTGGCTAATTAATTCAAGAATAGAAGTAAAATAAGGTAAAATATAGTATAACTGGAACAGGTGTATGTTTCACTGAAAGATTGTTTCTTTTGCAGATTGATGAGCACAGGATATGTGTTTGTGTACGAAAACGACCACTCAATAAAAAAGGTATGACCGTTAAAGATTTTGCTGGTTATTTTTTTTTTAAAAAAACTGCTTCTGATAGTAATATGATTTGTGCTAAAGAGATCTAGAAATACTGATCAAAGGGGAACCTGTTAGGCTAGACAGTATGTGTGACAGACCCAGAAAATTCATAGACTCATCATAGCCTGGATAAAGATGGGAGAAAAGTAGTTTAACTGTCACCATTTTATGGGTTGGGAGCTGAGGCGCAGAGAGACTGCAATTTTTTTCCAAGATCATGTAGGTTGTATTTAGTTGTTCTAGGCATTAATTCTACTGTAATTTCTTCAGTATTCTTACATTGAATTAGGATCACCGTTCTTTCAGACTATCCTTCAAGTGATGACCTGACCAGAAACCTACTCTGTGAAAAATTTCATACACGTTTTTTGTACACTTATTTTTATACTTTCAAGTAGTCTTGAATCAGACATCAAGAGAGCAGTTCAGGTGCTTAAACGCTGATGTCTTGTGACAAGACATCCTCACAGGGCTAGTGGCTAACAGACTGGAGACTGGGCAAGATAGCCTGGGGCATATGAAATGCCACTAAAAAACTATTAGGTACTGGAATGACTCCCTAGTGACTTTTTTGTTATGTTAAATCTCATTCTTCCCATGAAGTTCTTTACTTTCAGTGGGAAATTAAGAATGCAAATGCTTCTGGATTGCAGCCTATCTGAATCCCAGCACTTAAGTAAAATGACATTTGTTTTGAAAGATGTTTCTCTTTCTACTTTATTTTGCTTAGTTAAGGGACTCAAAGAGCATCACTCTGACTCTGAAACAACATGGCATTCATGTACTATTTTTGTACTGTCAGAACTACACATTGAGGATTATCTGGAGCATATCCAGAGGAAGATGGGAGAATTGTATGGAAAAGGGAAAACATCTGTTGATACCAGTATATAGTTGCACAACCTATTTAATAAGGGCACTCAATGTACAAGTCTCGTAGCAGCTGAATTTCTGTTTCAGCGTTGGAGGTTGTCTTTAATGAAATACGACTTAGAAATCTGATACATTTGGGGGAAGCTTCACCTTCTACCTGCACTGAAGGTGGACAAAGGGAAATGACAGTGAATGAGAGGAAGTTGTCGTGGGGCATGGGCCGGGATTCAGAAGTAGGGTTTACTTTTGTGAAAGTTGCTTATCTTAAGTATTAGTGGTTTGGAGCTATTAAAAATAGTCCAGAGGTGTTTGTAGGAAGATGAGTGTCTAACTAAAAATGAGGTTGGCACTAAAGTTGTTTTGCATTTTTAAGAATAAGCTATAGTAAAAAGGTATTAATGAAATAATCTATGCAGGGGGTGAACCATCAAGATAATCTACTACCAACATAATACAATCTTCTGAAAACACACACTTCATAAGAAACAGTATTTCTCATGACATGTTTTAAAATTGAACAGTACAAAAGAATCAAAGATACTAGTATATAACCACCTGAAGAGAAAAAAAAATTAGTTTGTTTTGTCAGCCTCATATACAGAGAATCATCACAAAAATCTTTAGGTTCTCAGCACCATTCTGTGAATTGACTTCGCAGGAAGTAGGTGTTCAGATTGACATTTTAAGATTTTATTTCAGTGATGTATTTTTATAATTGAGAAATGTATGGTGGGTTTCACAGACACTATTCCAAATTTCCATCATCAAGGAATACAGGTTGTCATAACAAATAGCTGGGAACAGGTAAATGTCTTATTTCAAACAATTTTTTAAGGAAAATCAGCTCTTGACTGCTTAAGCTAAAAAGCTTTTGCTGCCAAGAATTGACCGTCATACATTTCTTTTCATTACTGTTCCTTATTTCTTCTCTGTGATTACTGCAGAATAATTGCATTTTATTTGATTTTGGTGCAGTTGAAAAGTTTATTATATAGTGACTTGAATACATGTTTCTGTTGGTGTGTAATGTCATGCAATGGTAACCATTGTACTGTTTGATCAGTACGTTAGCTGATGAAAAGATTTCTATGTGATTGTATAAAGTCACATCAAATTCTTGAACTGCATGCCTGAAGACATTTTACATAGAAATGCAACTAGGACACATTAGTGATCCTGGCTGTGCACACAAAGGATCTTTATTTTTGTGCATATCATGGATCCCTGGGTTCTCTGTTTTGCTGACTCATATCTCACACAACAATTAGCAGTAAATTGTAGTGCTGTGTAGTAATTATAACCTGGGATCTCACTGCTGAAATTGCGTTGAGATGGCTTTTGTTCATGCCTAGTGATAGGAAGGATCATTAGCACTTTCAGCTTTCCGCTTACAAGGTAATTTTTAGAAAGGATTTTACTTTAGAGAGGTTCTGTATTAAAGATGTATACTGTAGGTTCCAGGAGGAATATGCAAATTAAAATATCTGTGTAGAATGAAAGTAATTTTTTTCTTTTTGAAATCTGTGAACATATGACTATAACATTAAGGATTTAGGGAAAATAAAAAAGGTGAAAATTTAAAATTAAGCAGATTATTGTAAGGATACTAATTTTTTTGCATGTTTAACAGTCCAAGCAGTATGTGGCTTTTGGTGTCCAGTTTCTCCAGTAGAGAAGTTAATTATAAAAACTCAAAGAATATGGCAGTAATCTGTAAAATAGTATAGAAGCCCTGAGGAAAAAGAACTCAAATCCATGGAAAGTGTTTTTAGAGAATACGTAAGAAGCTACAGTGATAGTTTTTTCGAATCAGCTTTGTACAACCTCTCTTTAATTTCTAGCAGTTGGTAGGATGACTAGACTTCCAAAATTAAATCTTTTCCATAGCAGATTACTATCTAGGCATTGGAAGCCCAAATCCATTGCAGTGTTGTTACTTGGAGGAGCTGTGTTATCTGAGATGTTGCAAGACTGTAAACAATGAAAAAAATGTAGAAAATAATTATGTGTTGCTAGTTAAATATATATTTCACTTATTTTATAGAAACTTTAATGAAAGACCTTGATGTAATAACAATTCCTAGTAAAGATGTTGTGATGGTACATGAACCAAAACAAAAGGTGGATTTAACAAGGTACCTAGAAAACCAAACTTTTCGTTTTGATTATGCCTTTGATGACACGGCTCCTAATGAAATGGTTTACAGGTATGTGTATATGCCTTTTTTTTTTTTGGTGAATCTTTTTTCTCATGTATCTCCCATGTCAATAACTGTGGGCTTACCTTGGTCATGGACTTTACTCCTATTCTCTGTGTTATCAGATAATGTATATTGCTACTCCATTATTCTGTTTACTTTTGTTTTAACTCTTTATCCTGAATTCTTCACCTGCAATGTCGTCTCCACCTCCGTTGGCCTCAGTCCTGCTGCAGGTTCTTCTCCAAGCCCTGCTGGTTTCCAGGCTCTGGCGTGTATTGCGTGCCTCCTCCGCTGCTGAGTATTTGAACAACTTCATGAGCTCTCCCTTTGCCTCAGGGTTATTATCTTATTAATTAGTGTGTGTGCAGCACCTGAGGCACCTCAGGCCTTTGGTCTTCAGGAAACTTGGAAGAAAAGGGCAGCCCAGCCCCAAAGAGCAGTTTACGTGTATGACAAGCGAGAGGGGTTATGTTGCTGCATTGCTGACACCTGAGTGGCTTGGCTGCTGGAAGCAATCTGGCTGATGTAACATGGAGCTGCATGGAGCTAAGTTATCTTCTCAAAATGCCGAATCTTTCTAATTTAAAAAAGAAAAAAAAAAAACCAACCAAACAAAATACCAAACCAAACCACACACACACAGAAACCCCAGTAACAAAGACACACATCCACATTCAGCCCCAAGATATTTTGATCTTCATTTTCTCCTTTATTCTTCTGTCTCCTTTGTAAAGCTAGCACAGAATAATGCATACAGTGCTTCTAAAAACATGTTTGGAAGTAGCTGTTTACCTTGTACAAGTCACTAAATGGAGTAGGTACAGTAGCAGGCAATGTTAGACACCACATCAGGTCATAATCTTGGTACACAGTCTAAATAGTGAAGCTTTTTTGCAGGGCATATTGGTATTAGAGAGGAATTTGATTAAGATAATTTTCCTTATGCTTGGAAAGTGCCTCCCATAGCCTTAGGGAATAGTGACAGAGAAATACCTGAATTCTTGTTTTTAATCCAAGAACTAGGAAGCAGAAGTTAGCACTATGTCCTGATGGATGTTAGATGTTAATGTCCTGTTGATGGATAACAGAAAGTTCATAATACAAGAATTATAAAAAGGCCTTGAAAATTAGAACTGCTGTCTTATGCTTGATATAATTAGGAGGAGAAAGATGGTAAAAGGAAAATTGGCATAGTCTGTTAGTTTACACTAACAAAAGGGTTCTGAACAGCAAAGCTGTGCCTGTGGAGGTGTCTGTCTCTAATGGTTGTTTACTGGTAGCATCTTTACTTCCTTGAGACTGAAGAGCTATGGGAGAGCGATCTAGCTGGTGATGTATGCCTCTTGCAATAGTTCTTCTCCCACTTAACAGTTCTTCTAATCTCCCTCCTTCCTGCTATTTGCATTTGTGAGCAGTGTTTAAATGCGAGGGGTATTTTTGGCATACAGTGTTGAGTTTTTGTACTGAGTTTTTCCCAGGCAATTTTTATTAGTTACGTAACGCATTAATGGTAATACAGGAAAATATTGAAAGATGATTATATTTGTACTGAAACAGTAAATCTCTAGTCTGTGTGGCAGTACAGACTTTCTCCTTCTCCCTCATGGCACGATAATGATGATTATTATTTGAAGGTCTATCTGCTTCACGGCCTCCTGTAAAACAGAACTAAAAACAACACAGGTATCAGCATCTGCTCTCACCGGAACTCCAGGGTCACAGTGGGGCAAAAAATAGAGTGGCAAGTTCCTCCAGTTTTCTCCAGTTTACTAAAATGACTCACTGTATTTCTATATTGAAAACTGGTCTTCAGTTTGAGGGAGAAAAGTACTACTTTGTAAAGTAGTAAAGAAAAGTACTATTATTGTTGTTGTTGTTGTTATTATTATTATTATTATTAAGCTATATTTTAAGTATATTTGAATTCCTGAGCTGCAACACTGAGTTGTAAGTTTTCATTGGTGTTAAAAAACATACACTAGTTTGAATGGGTATGCCTTTTGAGTTTTAAAGCAGAACCAGGTTTTACATTTCTGAAAGATCGAGTTTGCAAATAAGGTTCTTGTAAAAGTGAAGTTAGACTGTTTTTGCATGGTGCCATTTGGAGGTTTATAATGCTTTATGAAAACTTTTCTAGATATGTTTGTATTTTGCCTTACTTCAAATATAATTAAGTTTCTTTTTTATAAATCAGCAAAATGAATCTTTTTGAAGTCAGTTAAAAAGAGATAATGAAGTGTATTTGTTAGGTTGATAGGCTTTGTGAAATTTCGTATTTTATATATAAAAGGCACACACATCAAAATATGGGTATATCCTCTTGAGGACAAAGGAAGTATATGTTTAGAAGAAGCAAAATAGAAACAGTAAGGCTGATCAGGAATCACTGGTACATTTTTGATGAAAATTCATTATTCAGTTAATCTTAGGTTTTTCCATAACCCTTGGTTGCGGAATGGCTTAGTCTTGCCCATATTATTTTTGTAAGTGATCTTGCGTTTGTTCCAAAGTGGCATGAAATAAAGTTCTAACACCTCTGTGTTTCTGTGAACAATTGTTCCTGTTTCTGTCACTTAAAGGTACTTTATGTGTGAACACCTGGAAAAAATTCAGAAACAGAGACTTGCAGAGAGACTCTTACCTCCCTTGGTAACCCTCCATTAGTTTACCCTTTGCTTTTGGAGTTTATCATGAAATAATGGTGATAAGCAGCTGAAGTAGGAACAATAACTCGTCTGTTTTCTAGAGTAAAAATTAAGTCTCTAAAGCAGAAAAGCTATACTTTGGGTAATATTTTTTTGACACATCAAATAATACTTCAGAGAAAAATAGATTTTTCAGTTCTGAAAGGCTTGGGTATCTTCTATTTTCTTGAGCCTTTTCTCAGTGTATGTATGTTCGCAAAATATTAAGATGTGCAGTGTTGTTTTGGCCACTCATCTTCTAAATTGAAAGCTGATTTGAGGTGGAAAAAACAAAGCAAAACAAAACCCCAAAAAAACTAAAAAAAAAACCAAAACCTGTAGCAGAATTTTAATATTGGCAAGACAAAACAGTTGTGTTGCATTATTAAAACAAGAATTTTTTTTTACCTAGAGTTTAAAGAAGGATAATACTGTTGTGAAATAAATGCGAGAGACCTTGTAGCTTCTGTTTGTTCGTTTGGGTTATTTTAATGCCTTAGAGCTGATAGTCTCTTTAGGTCAGGAATTAATGAGATGGTGTCCTTTGACCTCTTGAATCACAGGACCAGTTTTGTCACTTCTGGCCTTAACATTTATAGCATCCTTGTGGTAGTAGCATCTTAAAGTAATTCAGTTTCTTAAGTACTGTTGTTTTTTGCATTTAAGGTTTACAGCTCGACCATTAGTGGAGACCATATTTGAAAGGGGGATGGCCACTTGTTTTGCATATGGGCAAACAGGCAGTGGAAAAACCCATGTAAGTATTTGTTGTACATGTCAGCAATACACTTTTTTATCTATGATACACTTAAATAAGGTCTAATAAGTAACAAATATGGAAGCTATAGTTCTGTGATTTTCTTATACCGTATTTTTGATTTTTTTTTTTTTTTTTTTTAATTTAGACTATGGGTGGTGACTTTTTAGGAAAGAACCAAGATTGTTCTAACGGAATATATGCACTTGCAGGTGAGACTTCATTCGTCTGTTGGCTTTTTGCAGATTAGTTGAGATCAATAAGTTTTTTGCTCTCTGTTGTACAAACATAAGGGTCTACATATTTTGCATTACAGTAGAGCTTTGGTAACATCAAAAGTAGTTCCTAGAGGTGTAGTCTTTACACAGTAAAATGAAGGTATATGTAGATTACTTCAAAAAAGTGTAATAAATGCAACAGATGATTAACTAAGTTTATAATTTTGGGGTCTTCTGCATCTTCCAATGTAATGTCACAGTTTAAACTCCAGTGTTTTAGACTTGGTTAGCTGGCCCAATCTGTTATACTTGGAAAACATGAGAGACGCTGTAAAATAGACTGTTATACTTTAATGAGTCTGCACTAAATGAAAATAAAGAACAAATTTTCTTTTTATTCTGGAAATGTATTCACAGCTCGAGATGTCTTTTTAATGCTAAAGAAACCAAACTATAAGAAGTTAGAACTTCAAGTATATGCAACATTTTTTGAGATCTACAGTGGTAAGGTAAGCACCAGATCTTTCTCTGAAGAAGGGGGCATTTCTCTTTCACAAAAAAGATTCTGAGCTTGTCACATAAAAGGTATTTTTCCTCTTTGTTCTAAAAGCTGTATTTAGCATGATTCTTTATCTTTCCCTTCCAATCATGTTTTTCCAAGGAATGCTTTGCATATTTTGATATGGGATCCTAAAACAAAAATGTCTTTTAAAGGTCCTCTTTAACTGTGCTGTTTCCCCCCCCTCTAAGGTTTTTGACTTGTTGAACAGGAAGACAAAATTAAGAGTGTTAGAAGATGGTAAACAGCAAGTCCAGGTGGTGGGATTACAGGAACGGGAAGTCAAATGTGTTGAAGATGTTCTTAAGCTTATCGAAATAGGCAACAGCTGCAGGTATCTCCCATAGCTTACACCAGTTTTTCGTTGTACGTTAAAGAATCAGAAGATTTTCTTGGAGTCTCTTCATCGTGATGGCTTTTTAATATGCAGTGGGTTTTTTGATGATGTTGGCTGCAAGTGAGGACTCTGACTACCGTTTAAATAAAGATATTTAGAGTTTCTCTATCTCCTAGAGAGAAATAACTGATTTTTCTAAAGGATGTGAACTGCATGCATTATGTAAGCAGCTTACTGACTTAAATTCAAATCATTTTTAATCTGGAATACCGCCAGATTCTTCAGCTCTAAAAGGCCTTGATATGTAGTGACAGAGGTTAAGCATATATATATATTTTTATTATTTTTTTTTAAGAACCCAGCTTCATTGTTTTTAAAATTAGCCTTGTGCATAGACTGCTGCCTGAGCAGATAAAAATGCCATCAGCATTTTACATGTAAGCTCTCTGATAATCTGAATCTTTGAAGATCTGTTTATTCTTGTTTTTAAAAGGGAGGTTAAATTTTACTAATATTCCGTTTCTGTTTAAAGAGATGAAAAAAGGTATAATTGTACTATGTGCATCCAGTTATTAGGGTTGTAAATCTAGTATCCACAAGAACGTTAGACATGCTGTCAACACATGTAAGAAAACACAGGACTCTGCCCTGAGAAAACTAACGTTCTGAAGTTAGTGTGTTTAGCATGTATGGTCCTTCGCCTCTTCACGTGTCCTTCCCTTCTCTCCATTTATTTAAGGACATCTGGCCAGACATCTGCAAATGCACACTCATCTCGCAGCCATGCAGTGTTTCAGATTATTCTCAGACGGAAAGGGAAATTGCATGGTAAATTTTCTCTGATTGATTTGGCTGGCAATGAAAGAGGAGCAGATACTTCCAGTGCCGATAGGCAGACTCGACTGGAAGGTGCAGAAATTAACAAGAGCCTTTTAGCACTCAAGGTAACTGAAATGTTTCCATTGCCTTTGAGTAGGTGGAAGCCTTCTACATGTAAAAGCAAAGACTATTAAAATGAGTGGTTTTGCAAGCTTTGCTTGTCTACATTGTCTACTGATGTGACAGGTAAAATAATGTAATGATGTTTCCTCTAAATGCCTGTAGGAGCACTTGGTAGTTGCCAAGTAGAAACATTGCATAAATGTTGTACTATCAACTTGCATGTAGATTAAAAAAAAAATCTGTCCTCTAAAATGGGAGGACAGATGACTGACTTTGGTACTTAAGGTCTGAAATACTAGATGTAAATATTCTTACTGATCTCTGTATTCATTTCTTTTTTTATTTATAAAAATGGAATTACTTTACAACATATTTATCTGCTGCTGTTAATTAATTCACTGAAGAAACACAACAGCAATGTATATAGGAAGAGCTAACAAGTAGACTAAAATAACCCTTGAAAGTTGGAATCCATTTTTGACTACTCTTTTTTTATAGGAAATGGTCTGGTATAGTGACTTGACAGATTTTCATACATTAATTCAGGACACATCAAGAGAGCTAAGAAATATTTAAATATTCATATGCCTTTTTTGTTTGTGTGTTTTATAGTGCTTAAAAGAGGCTCAGTCTAAATAGGGAAAGTATTTTTTTGGTCTGATCTGGGGAAACAGTAGTTTTAAATGTCTCAGAACTTATCTCTGTTATTGTTTAGTTTTGCTTGGGTTTACTGCTCTCAGCACCAGCACTGCAGTTTTACATAAAGAACCCGAACCCCAAAATCACTGTGCTTACTTGTTTATCTCCAGTATAAATGTGGGAGAAGACTTGTATCTGACTCTAAGCATATCTCACAAAACACCACAAAATCGTAACCTGTGATGTGTTGTTACAAAACTGTATGGCGTGTTGAAAAACTGGAAGCAGCAGTTCCGAAACTGTGGCTATTTTGATCTAGCATCGAAGGAAATCATGCAAGCAACATTGTGTTGACGTTATCACTTGCTTCCAGATGTATAATAATTGAATAAAGTTGTGGGGGGAAGGGGATGTTTGTTTGTTTGTTTGTTTTGGTGTTGGTTGATTGGTTGGGGTTTAGTTTTGTTTTGTTTTTTTTTTCAGTTTACTTGTTGATTTTGTACTGGCTAGCACCTTCAGTGCAGTAGCCATACAACATACTTAGTTCATTTTCATACAGCTTGTCTTTTTAATTATAGTGAAAGGTTCTGCTGCTGCCATACTAGTGGTTGTGACCTAAATTATATGGGAAGGGGAAATAAAAATAAGTAGAGGTCTTGCAGAGGTCTAAACAGCGGTACAAGAAGTTATATGTTTCTCAATTGTATGTTAGCTTTCCATTTTCCATATATACCCCAAAACATGACACAGCTTTTTCCATTTGTATTCAAGGCCCTTGAAGTTACTGTCAAGTTCAAATTAAATTAGTATGTTCTGAGGAGTGGTCTTTGGTGCTTATCCAAGACTTACTATTTGCATGTGGATATCAGTCCTGTCTTAAATTGTTCAGATTTTTGGTACAGGAAGATACTTCTGTAAACTGCCTGTCCTCCAATTTTTAGCAATTTAATGTACTATTAGGTTGGTGCAAAAGGAATTGCAGTTTTTGCATTGTTGATATTTGCCATTTGATATTGGATACATTCTTAAATAAATGTGGTTATGTTATACATAATTTTAATGCGCTTTTTTTTTTTTTTTTGCTACTGACTTATTACTTGTTGTTTATATTTATTTTACACTATGGAAATGATTTAAGACAAAAAGCAAATTCGAGCACTTTTCTTATTCGAGTTGAAAATGGGTTGCAAAACAGCGGAGACAACTCACAACATCAACAACGTAGCAGCCCAGGAGCTGCTAACAAATGGACGGTGCAGGGCTGGGTCAAGAGGTTTCACAAAGGAGACGAGAGCGTTGAAGACAAGGAGCGTAGTGGTGGCCGTGGGAAGTTGACAATGACCAAGTGAGAGCAATCATCACACCTGATCTTCTTACAACTGCACAAGAAGTTGCCAAAGAACTCAACATCGACCATTCTGTGGTCATTCGGCATCTGAAGCAAATTGGAAGGGTGAAAAAGCTGGATAAGTGACTGCCTCATGAGCTGACTGAATATAAAAAAAAAAATCATCGTTTTGAAGTATCACCTTCTCTTATTCTATGCAGCAACAACAACGAACCATTTCAACTGGTGGTGACCAGTTCAGTGATTGAACTGAGAAGAACCTCCAAAGCACTTCCCAAAGCCAAACTTACACCAAAAAAAGGTCATGGTCACTGTTTGCTGGTCAACTGCTAGTCTGATCCACTACAGCTTTCTGAATCGTGGCGAAACCATTCCATCTGAGAAGAATGCTCAGCAAATCGATGAGTTGCACTGAAAACTGCAACTCCTGCAGCCAACGTGGGTCAACAGAATGGGCCCAATTCTTCTCCACAACAATGCCCAACTGCACGTTGCACAGCCAGCTCTTCCGAAGTTGAACAAATTGGGCTATGAAGTTTTGCCTCATCTGTCATATTCCCCTTACCTCTCGCCAACTGACTACCACTTCTTCAAGCCTCTCAACCACTTTTTGCAGGGAAAACGCTTCCATACCCAGCAGGATGCAGAAAATGCTTTCCAAGAGTTCACCGAATCCCAAAGCATGGATTTTTATGCTGCAGGAATAAACAAACTTATTTCTTGTTGGCAAAAATGTGTTGATTGTAATGGTTCCTATTTTGATTAATAAAGATGTGTTTGAGCCTAGTTATAATGATTTAAAATTCATGGTCCAAAACCACAGTTACTTTTGCACCAACCTGATTTTTGTTCCCTGGTTTTCTGAGCTGTGATGAAAAGTGGAAGTAGTTAAAAACTCCATTAATTTAGAAGCTGGCAGTGTCCTACAATCATTTTACTAATAAGGAGATAATACAATTCTAATTTTTCAGGAGTAAGCAAAATAAAAATCATTATAGTAAATTAAAATATCTTAATTAAACTTGTTGGTTGCCATATCAATAACTCAACATGCACTTTTTTTGCTGGTTTTGATTTGTAATGTGATTTGTTGAAAATTTGTTACCCCTCTTCCTGTCTAATCTGCTTTTCTCCTTATTTAAGTATAATGTAATGTACAAATTCAGAAGATTCAAGGAATTCACTGCCTTGCTCACCTTTAAATATTGAGTCCTTTTTAGCATTTGCAAGTGAAATTCACATTCAGCAAGCTTCAGTCTTTCTGTTTGTCTGAGCCATGTCCATTCTATAAAATTCAGCTGATGAGAGTTTTTAAGAATCGCTTTAGTTAAAGCCAGCTGGCCCCAGTGTTGGTTCTGTTCTGTATCATTGCAGTTTTATTCTGAGCCCATTTTTAGCTCTGTTTTATGCTTTTTCACAGTTGCAGTGCTTTCTTAGGTTATCATCCCACAGTTTCTAGCCTGGATTTTGGAATACACTGTTTCTAGGAAATTTTAAAAGGCCACAAGGATATAGCTGCAGCTGGAGGATTAGCTGAGCTACTGCAGAACTATCCATGTGGCACAAAAGCCCTGCTAAGAGCAAAGTTCTGATTTGAAAATCTTTTAAGTGTGGTTGTTTGAAGAAGTCCTGTGTGTACGTGTGTTAAAACTGTACCAAGGAAGCCATGCATCTGAACAAATGGCAGAAACTGTAATTAATGATCAAAATATGACAACGATGACAACAACATAGAAATATAAATGTAAACTTTCTTTGCATATAAGAAGTAATTTATTATCTGATGCTAGAGCTCCGAGTGAGAGCAGAAGTGATGTTTAGATTAGTGCCATCGTGGTTTGCACTATTATATTTAGTTGCTGCTCTAACTTCTATAGTAATTTCAGAATATTTACATCTGTACAGTATTTCTCACTGAAACTCTCCAACCAATTGCAAGTATTAGTTTAGCCTCACACCCTTGTGAGTGAAAGAAGAGACCTTATCCCTTTTTTTTTGTTGTTGTTAGTCTGGACATTTAAGTTCAAGACTGATTTTCTGTTTTGCTTTGGTGGTGTTGTTGGTTACAATACTTATAAACATTTTGGATGAAATTCAGAAAGTTTTTGGGCTCCCAAGTCCTTTCAGATTCCTACCTCTACACTGAAATTAAGGAGAGGTAAAAGCCCAAATTCCTCGAACCCAAACTCTAATGGTAAATTTTAATGCTATTTTAAGGGACAGCAGCTTATCTAAAGCATGTATTTTCTGATTTTGAATTGCACTTGTATTATATTTATTCAACCCATGTTAAACAAAAATTCACAAACTTGTTTGTTCTTTCAGGAGTGCATTAGAGCCTTAGGCCGAAATAAACCTCATACACCCTTCAGAGCAAGTAAACTTACTCAGGTGCTAAGAGATTCATTCATAGGAGAAAACTCCCGTACCTGTATGGTAAGTTGGTTTGGTTAACTGTTTGTTCTATCCATTACAAAAAGAAAAGGTGCTGCGAATCCAGGCTTTTATGTTTAAAATTGGTCACTTGCTCCTGGCAATGTGTTTGACTTAAGTTTTCCACTAGCTGACACTGTATGTGAACTGAGACTTTCAGCAGAGACATTTCAAATAAATTGCTCCCTTCTCACTTTTTATTTGCCTTTCTTATTGCTTGTTCTAGTTTTCTAGCCAGGCGTCTAGCTAGGAACACTTCTAACTTGAGAAGTAAGTTTGTTTATATTTAATAATGCCTGAATTATATGAGAGTATTGTTTGTTGACTCAGAATTTTGGAAAAGGTGGGTGTAGATGTGAAGTACAGTGGTGAGTTACTATCTTGAAATGACAAAGACAAATTTAAAGTTTGTATCAAAGGCATCAGAATATGCTCTAGGTGTTGAGAGGGGAAGTAGTTGGATAGATGGGATGAATAGCTGTGTATTGTGTAAATGTGCATCTGCTTCAGTCTAAAAAACAGAATTATTCTGTCAGATGGCAGAAAGGACAGAGAAGAACACTGATGGTCCAGCTGTTTTTATTTGTGCATCCTTAACGTTTCTCCTGATGGAAATGCAAACTCTCTGCATTGGACACCAATTGCTAGGCTTGTTTGTGTTTGTTACTTTTCATAGGCTCCCTAGAGTTAATTAGTCTAGATGACAGAGAAGTCTGCTGACCATAACATTAAAACCATGGTGTTAGAGCAGCCTAGTCTTCCCTTTAGCTGTTAGGTATGGTTCTAATTTAAAAATGGTGGCAAAATAGCATTTTTATTAATCTTTTTTTCTCCTTCAGTTTTCTTGTGAAAAGACAGGATTGCTTTATTTCCCACCGAGACATACCTGATCTAGTTGAAGATGTCCCTACTTACTGCAGTGGGGTTTGACTAGATGTCCTTTAAAGGTCTCTTCCAACCGGAACTGTTCTATGATTCTGTAACTTCATAAATGCTCTGCAGGATCAGAAAGCTAGATTTTGCATCTCTTGCTACTATATCCACACTGCTGAAGGTTTGGAAAGTTAGCCTGTTGGAAATTACTGAGTTAGCTAAAGAACAGCCTGCAAAGATAGATATATATAGAGAGAGTTATATATAGATAGATAGATATTTATAAATAACCTGGTAATTGTTTCCCAGATATATTAGGCTCACTTTCTATTGAGTAGCATATTTCCCATTTTGAGGAGTCTTTATTTTTTCAGCTAGAGTTTTGCATTTACATGTTATGTTGCCAAGACAGTGAGATGGGGGAAATTGACTGAATTTCTATGAATTCTTGATGTTCCAGGTGTGGTTAAAAAAACCAAATTGTAGCTTTGACTTGACATCTGTCTCCTCAAGTGTCATGGATAAGCGATTTAGAGTTCTGCTTGCTGTAATGTTTAGATCACCCAGAGAAGAGTGTGACTTAAGAGAGTTTGGTGGCAGGTTCTCTGTCATTTGCTGCACGCAGGAAATATGCCAAGCCAAATGCTGCTGACCTTCCCTCCAGAGGCCTGGCGTCCAGTCACACTGGAGTCCGGATCCTAGAACTCCCAAAGCAAACTCTCAGGCATCAGAGTTCATAGAAATAAATGATTTAATGGAGTAGAATAGCGGGAGGGCTGGCTCGAGCTGGGTGCCCGTGCAGAGGTCCCAGCCAAGCAGAGAAATCCCTGTATTTTTATGTCTTTACAGACCATTCAGCCCAGTAGCAATATTTGAGTCTAGGATCTTCTTGCTGCTTCTTGTTCTGTTTCACTGATCTTAGATGGGCCTTTGTTTTGTTTAACTAGATATTATTTATAGTCCATAGCCTTGAAGGTGCTGTTTTGTCTGAATGAATCCTTCTCTTCGCAGCAAAGTGCAGAACAGGCCCTATTCCACAGATGTCTTTAATGACTTCTTGTTAGCCTTGAAGTTGTCATTTTCTCCTCAACTACGTTCTCCTCAGCAAAGTGCGAACTAGACTTTATGTCACAGATGTTCAGTGTAGTCTGTAGCTGCTTTTGGTAAATATGGGCAGAATTTTACAGCACAGAGCTCACTAAGTAACATGAAGCAGAGAACATGTTAAAAAAAAAAAAGCCACACAACCGTATAATTCTACGTGATTCATAGTATTCAGCATGAACTGACTTAAACTAAATGACTGACGCAAAACTTAAACTGAGCTCATGCACTGATCTGTAATAAAAGCCATTGCCATACAGCCAGCTTATTCAGCAGGGAGAGCTCAGAGTAGGCTGACCCGGGCTGTCGTATTTATAGAATAAAGTGGTTGGCTCATAGTGAAATTGCACACAGTGGGAAAGGTCTGCAAGAGACTCCCTGCGCCCACAACGTTCGGTTGCTGTTCTGCTTCCTTGGGGCTTTCCTGACAGGAGCTCTTGGCCCGGCTGTGGCTCAGGCCTTCACCTCCTCCGGAGCCTGGACCAAACTGCTGCTGGTTTGGCTGGGGGGGTGCTGAAGGCATCTGCCACATAAAATGTCATTAGATAAGGACAAATGTATGTAGTAGACAGTTTTGGTAGAAGATCTCAAATGAAACCGTACAAAGTGATTCATTAACACATGGCTTATTTTCTCCAGATCGCTACGATTTCTCCAGGGATGGCATCATGTGAAAACACTCTAAATACGTTGAGATACGCAAATAGGTATGGAAAACGTTATTGCTTATAGCTATACTGTCTGCTGATCACTAACATTTAGAATAGTGTTTTTCCATGATGTATAGTTATTTTAGTTATTTGAATAATTTTCTCGTATGTGCATTTCTGAATAAGATTAAAACCAAATTACTAATCCAGGCTTACATTTAATTTGTCACTCTTTATGACCATTACAGTGGAGACAGTAGAAACTGCTTTTAAGCCATTATCCAGATATGGATAAAGTGGCTTGCAAGGAATGTCGGGGGTGCCACTATTAGTTTTGCCCCAGCTCTGGAGGCACCATCTCTTGCATGAGGGCTGTCTGTATTCGGGATGATTCCTGAGGTGTTAGCTGAAATACCTTTCTGTGATGTGGTGGTTTTTTTTTTTTCATCCCCCCGGTGGAACCGCATGCAGTTGCCAGTCTGTTTCATAGATATAGACGAAATTTTATACTTCCTGACTTCAGGCAAGTTTCTGAGACCCCTAAGTAAAGAGTCAGTTAATCCAGCAGTGACTTTATAAACTGTGTAGAGAGATCATCGCCTCTGAGACCTGTACCGCTTGCTGCAAGTGTTCATCTCTTCAGTGAGTGTGAAAGGTGCCTTCCCCTGCTCAGTTCTTTGTTTAATGTCTGTGGAGATGGGGTGGTCAGGCCCTGCGTGTCCCCGCAGTCACACCTGTGACCCAGACACCCTGCTTGGCTGGGCACCCCGGCCCGTCACTCATGGGGCCCCCTGGGCTGCCAGGGAAGCTGGGTGCCTGCTCCTCTTGGTGTCCAGATGTCTCTTTGTCTGGGTTAGGGGAGCCAGTAGCACATCTGCCTGGCTTGGACCAGCCTGTGCGACTTCCTGGTGAGGAGGAGACATGTGCTCCCCTGCTTACAGTAGCATCATGCAGGACCTTGCGCAGTCATCATGGCGTGTTGGATCTTTTGCCCCATACAGAATACACATCGAAACTGTTTCTTGCCCTTGCTGTTAAATTTGTGTGTTGTTACGGAGTAAATGCCTGTCACTGTAAAGTTGCCTCATGTGTTTTGTGTAGTATTTTGATTTTTTTCTAGCACTACATCATTTTCATAGTACAATTATTTTTTAGATGCTGGACACCAGTGTGTGTGCAGTGTAACAGAGGGGATGGAATAGAATGTAAAGTTTTGTAGCTGTAGTAGTTTGATATTTTCCAAGGAGCCATTTCGTGGGATATTGAATGTAGAACAGATTTTGTTAACTGCATGAACTGAAATCTGTAATTACTCTTCTGAAAACACCGCTATTACAGTCTGCTGCAAATTAGCCGTACTGGTTTTATTCAGGTTTGTTAGTGATCTGTAGTTCTGTTTGTAGAATGTTTAAACATGTTGGCACACTTATGTTTTAATATAACAATAGTTTTGTCGTTAAACTATTAAAGAAGTATGCTAAACAAAGTGTTGTCATTTTAACTGTGTTTGTAAGAACATTTTCTTTTAATTTGCTGCTGTATTTTGCTGCTGCAGAGTAAAGGAGTTTGGAATTAGTCCTTCGGACATTCCCTTCTCACAGGGTAGTGGCAGTCGCTCTGATCTCTCTCCTTCCTATGAGTATGACGACTTTTCTCCTTCAGTCACCAGGTCTACTTCATTCTATACATGGAATCTTTATTTTTAAGTTTTCTTTTTGGCAATGTAATTTTATGGACCAACCTTTCATTAGTTTCCTTGCCTTGAGTCACACATACTTTGTCTTTATTTTGTTTGGCAGGTGATGGTTCTGCATGATCTGCAATCATCTTCCCAGTATTTTGTTCACCCTCCTTAAACATCCACACTCTATATCCAGGCTTGCTATAATAGTTTCCTTCATACATTTTTTTTAAAAAATGGTGATGTCACCTTTGTACATTTAGTGGAACAAATCTGACAAGTCTGTGTTTAGGGTGATTTGAATATCTCTAATTAAAAAATAAAACTATTTTCATACACGTCTATTTAAAAAACTTTTCATCCCTCTGATGATGAATGAAGAATAGTTTCCATTGTAGTAAATAAGTGCTACTTGAAAAAAATGTTTTTCTCTTTAAAGAGATGGAAGACTAAGTTCTAAAACTTAACAGACTTGAAGATTTTTGCACTCTTAGCTGTTAATGAGCAGTAAGATTCCAATCAGAGAATGCTTTTGGCCAGAAGATGGGGTTTAATGCACCCGCAAGTAGTTGAAATTTGATGGTCCATGCTTTTTAGGAGTTGGAGAAACATCTTTTTGTCAGTGAAAGCACATTGAATTTGTGAAGCTGACATCATCATCTTCCTTAATAAATGAATTAATTGCGCATAAGCCCATAGAGCTTTATTTTTGGTTGTGACTCTTTTGCACAGGAAGTTACTGATTTCCAAATGAAACCTTCTGTGCTCGCAGGGTGAAGGAGCTGACGGTGGATCCCAGTACAGCAGGAGATGCCCGTCCCATTATACACCACGCTCCCAGTCAGATTGACGACCTGGAGACACAGTGGGGCGTGGGTAGCTCTCCTCAGAGAGATGATCTCAAACTGCTCTGTGAACAAAACGTGAGTGGTTTACAGTATTAGGTGGAAAGAGCTGATGGTAAAGACAGTGGCAGAACAAATCCAGGTTAATGTGTATTTATAGTCAGTTAGCAAGACCATTAAGTAAACAGAGTATGCTTCTTCACCTTGTCACTTCATAGTATTCTGTTAATTGCCATACCAACCCTCTCCCCCAAAAAAACAAAACAAACCGAACATACCTATACCCACAAAAAAAACCCCAAACAAAACATAAACTAAATTTAACTCTTTGAACATTTCTTCATATATTGCTCTCATTTCTGGAGATTTTATTGTTAAAAGCATTAAATTCTGGTTATCACAGGTTCTGCCTTCTGCATATTTCTTTTTGTGTTCTGTGATGGGATGGATCACATTCATTATGTATCCTATAACCACAGTTCTTTCCAGACTAACAAGCTTAAATATTGTTTTTAGGAAGAAGAAGTTTCTCCACAGTTGTTTACTTTCCATGAAGCTGTGTCACAAATGGTAGAAATGGAAGAGCAGGTTCTAGAAGACCACAGAGCTGTCTTCCAGGTAAGAGATGGAGTTGTACTTCGTTTTACCCTAATCCAGGAATTTGGTTTTTCGCAAAATCACAGAATGATTGGGGTTGGAAGGGACCTCTGGAGATCATCTAGTCCAACCCATCTGCTAAAGCAGGTTCACCCAGAGCAGATCGCAGAGGAATGAGTCCTGGTGGGTTTTGAATGTATCCAGAGAAGGAGACTCCACAGCCTCTCTGCACAGCCTGTTCCAGTGCTCTGGCACCCTCAAAGTAAAGAAGTTTCTCCTCGTATCTCATATTCAGACGGAACCTTCTGTGCTTCAGTCTGTGCCCATTGCCCCTCATCCTATTGTTGGGCACCACTGAAAAGAGTTTGGTCCATGCTCTTGACACCCACCCTTGAGATATTTATAACCATAAATAAGGTCCCCTCTCAGCCTTCTCTTCTCCAGGCTGAACAGACCCAGCTCTCTCAGTCTCTCCTAATAAGAAAGATGCTCCAGACCCCTCATCATCTTTCTAGCCCTTTGCTGGACTCCCTCCAGTAATTCCTTGTCTTTCTTAAACTGGGGACCCCAGAACTGGACACAGTACTCCAGATGTGGCCTCACCAGAGCAGAGTAGAGGGGGAGGACAACCTCTCTCGACCTGCTGCCCTCACTCTTCTTAATACACCCCAGGCTACCGTTGGTCTTCTTGGCCAAGGGCACATTGTTGACTCATGGACAACCTGCTGTCAAGCAGAACTCCCAAGCCCTTCTCTGCAGTGCTGATTTCCAGCAGGTCACCCCCAGCCTGTACTGGTGCCTGGGGTTATTCCTCCCCAGGTGCAGGACCCTACACTTGCCCTTGTTGAAATCCATCAGGTTCTTCTCTCCCCTGTCCTCCAGCCTGTCTGGATATTTTGCCATGAAAGTGCGTAGTCTTGAAGTTGTGGGATATCATGTGGTCATTCCACTGCTGTCAGAGATTTCTAAATTGTTTTATTTTACTAAGAGAACAGCAGAGCACTAAACCCGTAGGGAATACACACATTTCCTCAGTTTAGGTGTCTGACTTAGTGGAACATTGAGGTGTGTTTGTGATTCAGTAGGATGCTAAATATCGCATTTTGTAACAGATGTAGGGATTTTGTTGTTATGAAACATTAGCCCTGAAGTAAAACATGCAGAAGTGTGGAAGTCACCTGCCATATGGTGTAGCTGTGTCCTACTGCTTGTGACTTCTGGAGAGACGAGCTGTGTTAGTTTAAGATGTCACTGCCTCTGTGTGTCCATCTGCCCTTCTGCTGGAGATCAGCTCCTCCCAGCAGCCGCTGGAAGGAAACGTGTCCGAACCTCAGCTCCCTTCGCTCACAGCGTGGTTTGTTAGTTTATGCGTGGATGTGGGTGAACTGGACCAGTACAAAATCTACCAGCTGCACCAGCCAGAACTTGTCTTCTGTCAGCTTTCTTCTGGAAGCTGCTGATGCAAAACATCCATTCCTAACAAAAATGTTTAGAATAGGTCAATGGAGTAAATCGTGCTATGGAGGTGTTGCTCTTCCTTAGTGTCTTGGATGTATGATTTTACTAGATGAGGTGAATCCTATCCCAATATGAGCTCATCTGTCCTGAAAGCCAGAAAGCATACATGGGGTTTGGACTGAGTTTTCAGTATTACTTGGGCTACTGAGCACAGAGGGAAAGACTTAATTGTAGTATTTTAGGCCCAGCATGTCAGCTGCTTTCATTTTCTTAAATCACGGTGTTTCCATTGGGTTCAGTTCTCCTGATCATAGCTTTGCATGGTTCTGTAAGCTTTAAGCTCCTGGTTGCACGCTTCTTTGCTGCAAGACTTTTTTTTTCCCCTCTTTTTTTGTAATATTCAGAGTACAAAGATGCCTAAGAGCTGACTTAGCCAACCTTTGAAGTACTCTCATCTATCTGGGAAGATAGCTCATGCATCGGTGGGCTTCTGTCAAAACTGGATTTAGTTATGGACAGAACTATCTGGGCTGCTTGACTGTAGTAATGCCACTGTGATTCTACTCAGCGGCAACCAGCCCATACTTAAAACGGAAGCCTGACTTCAAGTTTGATACCTGCCTAAGGGGAAATAACTGTGACATAAAGTTCTGTTCTCTGGGTTTCTTAGCTTTACAACCAGCTAATGCTCTGAATTTGAAGAGAACTGTGTTCACTGGTGTTTATCTGTTGGTGTTATGGCCAGTGGAATTAGGAAACCATGTGGAAAATGTGCCATTTTACGACCTTAGGAAAAAGGCTTCAGTTTTTCTGACTTAGGAATAAGATTTCATTTTAGGATTGAAACCTGTTTTAGTGAGTTGGCTCAAAACGAAAATTGTGGTCATCTTGATCTTGATAAAAGGTCTAATTTGGTTCTTTGTCTTTAATTTTTGGCTTTGGTTTTAACTCTTTTTTTTTTTTTTTTTAGGAATCTATTAGATGGCTGGAAGATGAAAAAGCTCTTCTTGAGATGACAGAAGAAGTAGACTATGATGTGGATTCTTACGCTACTCAACTTGAAGCAATTCTAGAGCAAAAAATTGATATTCTCACCGAACTTAGAGGTAGATTGCTTTTAATCACTTCTGTGTGCATTATTAGCAGTGTGTTTTCATATGCCAAGGAGACTTGCAGTAATAATGATGAGAAACAAAAGGGTGTGGTTGTGTTTTAGGGTCCTTTTCCCTCTTATGCTGCCCTATAATGTCCTGTGCAAGGAACTTCTATTCTGGTGCCTGAGAACAAGTTCACATCTGTGCTCCGTTCCTCCCACTTGAAAGGAAAAACCTCTGCTTTACCTCAAGTATAAACCAAGTCCCGCAACTTTGCTTTTCCTTCGTTCCAAAACAATAAAAGAAAGAGAAAGAAAATCCAAACACATTGTAAACAAAAAGAAGGCAGTGCAATGAGAAAAAGGTAATAGGTGCTCCCAGTTCCTGCTCTGTTGCATTCTGTAGTGTAGCAGGCAGCCTGCTGTCATGATTAAGACTGTGCTTATGAGTGGCATGGAGCTCTGAGGAGCTTGTTTGTTAGCCTTCCTTTTCCTTCAGCAGCCTTTCTGTCTGAATTTTGTCAGCCTCTCTTTGTTGAAAAACAAACTGCAGATAATGCTTAGTGCCAAAAATTGACTCTTGCACTTCCAAAATCAGCTTGTCAGCTTGGTACCTCCCAGAGATGAATTCTTCATTTTAGTTTCTATTACAATTTGTACTCCAGACAGTATGGTGTACTAGTAAAAATTCAAGGGCTGGGCTGAGGGGTGGAGTGTTTTGGTGTTCCTTTATTATTATTATTGTTATTATTACTGGATAGTGGAAGGGGACAGGAACAGAAATATGAAAGGATGCCACACTTCCTATCTGAGGTTTCTTCCATTCCTCTTACAGCTACGATGAAACAAATGATACGTTTATGTCTTTACATAAGTTGGAGGTGAAGAACCTCCAAAGTTTAATCACAAATGCTTTTCACATTCATAGAAAAACACGAGGGGAGTAGAATTTACTCCGCTGGGTTTTGGAATTTACAGAAGAGACTGTACACTAAATACAATTCTGTGTGCCTCTGAGCGTGGTTGGAAGCTGCAGGGAAGCAGAAGGTTGTGTGTGGTGTGCATCTCCCTGTGCTCTGTAAGTTAGAAGCAGAATTTAGGTGTGAAGAGGTTTCATACTGGGAATGCAATTGTGCAGCTTTCAACCCTCTCCTGCTTAGAGACAGGGGTGGCATCTCAGAAGGGACTGAGTTGCTAAGCAACTTGTTTGTGTGGTGACTATTGAATTTAAGCTTCTCTCAATCCTCTTGTAGTTTGTGGCATCAGCTGTTTTTGCAGAGGGGCCGGGATGCTGAGCATCAGGGCTTAGTTTCAAGATGTGTGTTGAGTGCAGGCACATCAGCACTCATTCTCTCTTTTTCTTTAAAGACAAAGTGAAATCTTTCCGGGCAGCTCTGCAAGAGGAGGAACAGGCCAGTAAACAGATCAACCCGAAAAGACCACGTGCCCTTTGAAAGGGGCCTTTGCTGCTAAAGGAATCCACGAACCCGTACTGCTGTAGCACAACATTTGTTACAAATCCCAGTGGCCGCGAGAACTCAACTACTTGAAAGTGTAAAACTGTTAGAAATGTCTGTGGAAATGTCCTGTTTCTTATTCACCTGAGTGACATTTTCAGATTTGTGTGAAATGCTCTGATGTCTACAAAATGCTTCTAGACCAGACAGCACAAGCGTGCGGGGTTCAGATCTGTGAAGCGCTTTGTTTAAAATATTTCATTTATTCAAAGTGTGAATTTTATGTTTGGAAATATCGGCCATGTTTTAATAATGAAGTAAAGCTGTGGCCATTAAAAAGTCGCAGTATTTCCTTTTAGCCGTGTTCAGTTTTATTATGAAGACCAGCTGTGCAGTTCTAAATTGTGTTTGCGTGCATGCACACCTCACCAGTGGTTGTACATACCTCCTCTTCCAGAGACAGCTGTGCTGACCTCTTCCCCTTCGGTGCCTTGCTGAAGGCTACTTAACCCTAAACATCCTCCTGAAGCACAGCCTTAATGAACGACATTCCTTATTTGTCAGTATGAATTACTTTTAGTGCGTGTACGTTTTTAACGTGCTTTTAGACTTTTATTTTTGCTGGCTAGTGTCATTTCACACGATGTGCCATATCATTTGAACAGGAACTGCAAGAGCCTTTGGAGTGGACAAACAGCTGGACATTCCATCCTCCTTTTTAAAAATCTGGAATCTAGATTTATTTGAATGCCATGAAAATGATTATAAAATTCTAACATTTTTCTCTGTAATTTTAAAAAAAAAAAAAGAAAAAATAGTCGATGTATAAAAAGGGTAATGTTTAAGCACTGAGGAGAGTTGTATCTTAGCATAAAGCAGCTATACAGTATGTGGCGTGGCGTGATAATACTGTCAGCGTAAAGGTATAATCTGACCTCTGCGTTGTCAAACTATGGGGATATAGCTAAATGCAAACTTTTGCCTTTCACATACTGTTTAAAATTTAGCTTTTGATGCATGAGAAACTTACGTGTACATTAACTGTAGTTTGCAGGTAGTTTGAGTAGCTCTGTTGCTTTAAAATAAAGTAGCTCATCCCTATTTTTCCCTTTGTACAGTGCCAGCAACTAAAAAGTGGGGTGAAATTGTGTCATTTGAGGATTTTGCGCAATACCTTTACCTAGTGCTAACAGAAATCCCACAAATACCTGAACTCTCACAAATGGCACCATGTGTGTCAGCACTTCTTAGCTGGTGGCACTCATGTTATTTTTGCAAGTCAGTATCCAAAAAAGATTGACCTTTCATGTAAGACTTCTTGTCAAATGAAGAATTGTAGAACTCTCTAGGAGTTCTCCCTGTTTCCAGGAGTTTGTGTCAGCAGACTTTCCCTTGGAACTGTTGAACCATTGCTTTTGGAAGACAGGCCTGTCTGTCTGTGCCAGGCCTGGAGGGAAATAAGGGGAAGGCAATGAAAAGAGAGTTAAATGAGCCAGGAATTCTTGTCGTGTTTCATGTTTGTATCTCCCATAGCAAGATAGGCTATGGGACGCTCTTGTTGCATCAAAAAAAAAAAAAAATCCTCCTGTGTGTAAACATGAAAACTGAAACAACAATGTAGATTTTACATGTGTTTAATAAAGTAAGCTATTAATGAATTGTAGGTCCGAATTTATTTGTACAAAAGTTCTGTTGCACTCTGGGAAGGGTTTCACATTGAAAGCACATTGGAGTTACACTTTTGAAAAGGCCTCTGATTTCAGATTGAATATTTACTTCTGGAGCTAACTAATGCTTCTGTACAAACTTGCCATAGAGGAAGCAAGTTCCCCAGAGCAGTGTCGTGACATTAGTTTTGCAGAAGATCTTGAAAGAACAATCACCCATCTTTCTGAGCAGTTGTTTAAGAACATCGTCTGTCAGAGTCAAGACAAAAAACAAGGAAATAGAAGGCAGCAGCTTTTGTTAGCAGGTGATAGTAGAGGTTATGGCGTAGTACCAGTGGGTTTCTTTGGAGCTGCTGTAGGGAAATCGCACTTTCTAAAAAGCCTCTGAAGATTGAGACACCCTACCTGAGAAATGGTGCCCTCCCTCCTCTTCCTGCACGCACTCCCAGAGCCACAGCCAGGCTGTGGTTTACAGCAGGTACCAAACAGGAGAGGAAGGACAGATGCAGTTGGATTTCAGCAGCTGTTTACCACACCTTGCAAATTACATGTGTCCTGTCATGTAGCAGATGCATCTTGAAATTGTGTCTGAATAGTTTGTGTAATCCCTGCACAATGCTGCAGAGTCAATAGTTACTGTTTTCCCAAATCATAAGACAGACCAAAGCACGGTTTTCTTTTGACAGCTGCAATGCAGAGGTAATGCAGATTTCCCTAGGAAAACTCTGTCTTGTGCTTGGCAACAAATATGTGTAATCCAAACTAGATTAAGACTGTTCAGTTATCCTTTCTGTCAGGGCACAGGCATGTGTTGCTCTAAGACTCACTGACAGCTTTGATTGAGGCTACAACTCCTCCTTGCCCTGAAGTGCAAGGTAGTATTCTTATTAAAATTGAATGTAAAGTTGACAAAAACCCCCACGCCTTCTGTCTATGGTTACGAGCACCGGCCCTTTGGTAGTTTTCTGCTGGTTCCTAGAGTGGTTTGGTGGCAATAAGGAAGGGGTAGAAGACAGGACGCTGGTAGTTTCAGGTACCTCAATAGTGGTTTTGCAATGCTCTTGTTTCTGAGAAGCAGTTACTGGGATTTCTCCAAGAAAAGATTATGAACAGACCTGGAGTGTGGGTCACTACCAGAGGACAAATGGAAGACACAGGCATTTTGAATCAAAAGGAAGCGTTTAAATATACTTTAAAACAAACAATCCCCAACAAGTAAAATGACTGTAACTCTGTTTCCGTTGCCCAGACCAGACTATGAGCTGTACTGTCAAGTATTGTGGAAGAATATAGTGAGGTGAAGTCCATGATCAGAGAACACAGATTTCAACTACGGCAGCATCAATCCACGTTATTGGGTATATTTAAAAATACAGACACGTGGAAGTCCAGCGCCTCACTTAAGTCAGGAAAGAATTTATCGCTTTTAAAATACAGAGCAGCAGCTTCTTGCCTCCTCTCTGTGATAAAACTGCATGTAAGGTTTAATAAGAACCAGAGCGTGGATGTGGTGTTCTGTTCACCCCTTTTGTGAGAAGAGTTGGTCTAATTGCAGTCACGCTGGCTGACATGAGGCTTTGGTGACAAAACACAGACCATCTTCCATGCTTGCAGTAGGATCTATGAGAAATGGATGCCTTCTGAATTGAAGCCATGCAGCAGTCTGAAAGAGTAAAACATTTCTGTTACCATTTCTACCAATTTATACTTCAGCTTACGGCAGTTTTAAGACGTGCTGCCTGGCAAAGAACATGCAAAAATAGCAGGAAAGCAGCCATTGCTGTTCAACTGCCATTAAGAATTGTTACAAATGTTAAACTAGAAGTTATTTGCAAATTTGTTACTTTAGAGAAACAGGTATATTTTCAATGAAGTTTTATACTGAAGTAGAAAGGTCAAGAAGCATCAGGGAGACCAAGAAGGAGATAGACTGGTGGGACTGTGCTCTGGCCTCCCTAAGACAGGAATGGCCACCAGTAAAAACACAAGATCAAAGGAGTCCTGTATCCTCCCCCTGCCAGACTGCAGACAGCAGCTCAAGAGAAAGGAGTGAATGGAGGCAAGTTCACACTCAGGGTGGCAGGTGAAACCCACCTCGCCCTCCCAGGTGCCTCTGTACAACAGGTACGAGGCTCTGGATGTGGAAGGCCACAATGGATGAGGAAAATGAAGGTACATCTACACCACAAGTATTGACAGGATCAGAAAGGCCTACCCCCGAATTACAACCACCTCCATGAGGAAGAAAAGATGGGTTGTAATTGTAGGTGACTCCCTTCTGAGGGGAACAGAGGGCCCGATATGCCAGACAGACCCTTCTCTTAGGGAAGCCTGCTGCCTTCCTGGGGCCCGAGTTAAGGACATCACCAGGAAACTTCCCAGCCTGGTACGGCCCTCAGACTACCACTCATTACTGGTCTTAGATGTGGGTGGTGATGAAGGTGTCCCAAGGGTGATCAAAAGAGACTTCAGGGCCTTGGAATGGTTGGTGAGGAAATCAGGACCACAGGTTATTTTCTCCTCCCTCCTTCCAGTTGTGGACAGTGACATTAGAAGAAACAGACAGACACAATCTATTAATACATGGCTCTGTAGCTGGTGTCACTGCCACAATTTTGGGGTTTTTGATAATGGGATGGCCTACACAGCACCAGGTTTGCTGGTGTTGGATGGAGTTCACCTTTCTCAAAGGGGAACAGGGTCTTTGCACATAAGCTACCTGGGCTCATCAACAGCTTTAAACTAGACATGATGGGGGAGGGAGACGATATCGCCTGTGACAAGCTGTGGGACAAGACACCAAGGATAGAGGGGTGGGGTGCTAGGGAGGACCCTCAGCCGGTGGCCTTCAGACGTGTTGGCCTCACTGGAGCACACCTGAAGTCTTACGGAGACGAGGCAGGGACTCCTGAGGTAACAGAGGCCAACAGGAAAACACCAGTGAAATACTTCTAAGGAATTAAGGGGGTTCCTCTAACAACGTGATACAGCCAACAGCCCAGCTGAAGTGCCTCTACACCAATGCACGCAGCATGGGCAACAAACAGGAGGAGCTGGAAGCCACTGTGCTGCTAGAAAGCTACAACCTCGTGGCCATGACTGAAACTTGGTGGGACAGATCCCATGATGAGTGCAGTGATGGATGGCTACAAGCTGCAGAAGGGACAGACAAGGAAGGAAGGGTAGAGGGTTTGCCCTCTGCATCAAGAAGTGGACAGAGTGTGAAGAGCGCTCTCTCAAGAATGGCCACGAGCAGGTTGAAAGCTTATGGGTAAGAGCCAGAGAATGAGGTAACACAGGAAACCTTATGGTTGGTGTCTACTACAGGCCACCCAATCAAGGGGAGACTATTGATGAAGCCTTCTTACTCCAGCTACAGGAGGCATTGCGCTCGGAGGCTCTTGTCCTGCTGCGGGACTTCAACCACCCTGACATGTGCTGGAAAAGTGGCACGGTGAGCTGTAGGCAATCCAGGAGACTCCTGGAGTGCATTGAGGATAACTTCTAGGCCAGGTAAGAGACAGCCCTACCAGGGGGGAATGTGACACTGCACCTGATGGTCACCAGTGCAAGTGAGCTCATCAGTGATGCCAAGACTGGAGGCAGCCTGGGCTGCAGTGATCACGCTCTTGTGGAGTTCACAGTCCTGAGGGATGTGGGACAGGCGAAGAATAAAGTCAAGGCCCTGAATTTTAGGAAGGTCAACTTCCAGCTCTTCAAGGAGTTAGGCAACAGGACCCCTGAGAAACTGCCCTCAGGGACACGGGAGCAAAACAGAGCTGGCAGAGCTCGAAAGACATGTTCCATAGAGTGCAAGAGCTCTCGATCCCCAGGTGTAAGAAATCAGGTAAGGAGGACAAGAGGCCAGCATGGCTGAGTCGAGACCTGCTGGACAAACTAAAGGGCAAGAAGGAAACACACAGGCGGTGGCAGCAGGGACATGGATCCTGGGAAGAGCACAGGGACACTGCCCGGTTGTGCAGAGATGGCGTCAGGAAGGCCAAGGCGCAGCTGGAGCTGAACTTGGCAAGGGACGCAAAGAGTAACAAGAAGGGCTTCTACAGGTATGTCAGCCAGAAAAGGAAGGTCAGAGGTAGTGTAGCCCCCCCGATGAGCAAGACTGCTGAACTGGTAACAACGGATGAGGAGAAGGCTGAGGTACTCTGCAACTTATTTGCCTCAGTCTTCATGGGCAAGCTCTCTTCCCAGACCCCTCGAGCGGATGAACTGCAAGAGGGGACTGCGGGAGCAAAGTCCCTCTCACGTTAGTGAGGATCAGGTCTGTGACCACTCGTGGAGCCTGAACATACGTAACTGTATTGGACCTGATGACATATATTCCAGGGTCCTGAGGGAATTGGCTTATGCACTTGCCAAGCCACTCTCCATATTTGAGAAGTCATCGCAGTCAGGTGAAGTCTCTGGTGACTGGAAAAAGGGAAATATCGCACCCGTTTTAAAAAGGGTAGAAGAGAGGAAGCTGGGAACTACCGACCTGTCAGCCTTTCTTTTCTTTCTTTCTTTAAAAAGCAGTAGCTGTGTTTGTTGTCACACTGAGAAACAGGAATTCTTAAGTTAGAAGAGGATTCATGTTGCCACTGAAATTAACTGACAGAAGTAAGAGCAGAATATAGCACTTAATTACCCAAATTTCCAAATTATGCTATAGACTAAGGCCTAATCCTCAGGACAGATAGAGAATGGCTGTGTCAGATTCCAGAGAAATTATAATAACCAATTCCATATTAAAGCCACTTTTGGAGGAGACATGGAATGGTCTATTACACAAATACCAGAAATAGGGATCTTTTGCTAACTGCTTCTCAATACTGTTAGTAGTTAAAATGCATATATAGAGTTCACGTGTTTGTTCATGTTCAAGACTGGGAGCCAGGAATGTCTGGTATTGAGAGGAAAACAGTACTGTTCCTGTGTAACCCAATACTAATCTGTGCTACACCGGTACAGGTGCAAATAGAACGTGAAGAAGCTTAAAAGGCATAAATTAAAACAAAAAAATACCTAATGAAATCATCTATATCCATTGAACGGGCTCGTTTCTCAGAGTAACCTGTATTTTTCAGGACTGTCTGTATTTTCTCTGCAATTTTGAAATTTTCAGGTATTTCCTGTCAATAGAAAATAGGATACAAATTCATTTGCTATTCATAGCATAGAAATAGTTCATTTAAATAATCTGTTCTTTTTCTGCTTTAGAATAATTCTTGTTTCAAGTGATAGAAATAAGTTGTATTTTATCTTGTGTGGATTACTATATTCTTCTGTTGTTGTATCTGAATTTTTATAGTTCAGCTAATTCACTATAAATGAATCATAGCAGTATTGCTAAGCAGAGACAAAATGTTTTCTTACATCAGGTAATGTCCTTGAGACCTGTACAGCGAATACATTAATAATATACTCAGCTTTCAGCTTTTTTGCTGTAATACAGTGACAGTTTTAGATTTTTCTCTAGGAAGGAAGTTCCTCCTTCAAACTGTCCTGTGAAAATCTTTTTAACAGTCACAGTACACAGAAATAGGATTTAATATATTAAAAAGGCACTTACTGTATTATGTAAGGAACAATGAATTCGGTAATTATGATCCAGTAACTGCTCTACAGCACTTGACCTGAAAGAAATATAAGTTTAGAATGAAAACTCAGCTTCAATGCGTTTTGGTTTTTTTTTTTCCACTTGGTTGGTTTTAAATATTTACTATAAAAACCTGTAACTACTATACAGAGCTGTTCTTCTTCAACAGCTGCCTAGTTTTCTTTGAAAAGAAAAAGCTTGTGGCCTCAGCAGAAATCCTCCATCATGGTTTACCCCAGACTGTGCTGGCATGCATCTGACACAGCTCTGCATTTGCACAAAAGAAATGGCTCACTGGATGAACTCTCAAACTTTGAAAAGATTTCCTTTAATAGAAGTTACTTACTTAAATGCTGCGGCGAGCGTCTTGTTTTTCCTAACAAAGGCTATCCTTACCAGACCATCCCACTCCTGAAATTAAAATTTCACAATTTACAGAACAGACAGCTGCTACAAACTGGAACAGTCACTACAACCAACTTCACAGTACCAAACACAAAGAAAAATCTTTCAGGAAAATACCTTTCTAAACAATAAAAACCAGTCCTGTCTTGGACAAAGCAATACAAATGGAGGAGAAAATATTTCACCCATGAAATCCTTTCAATTGCTCATTTTCGTGCCTAGGCACTATTGGCCAGATTTTATGTGCTGAGGCAGCAGACACTTCAAGAAAATACAGCTAACCTTGGGCAAGGCTGAAATGGTCTTGAAGTAAAGGTAAACAAAGGTAAACAAAGCTTCACCTGAACTGATGGTGGCATGCTCAGGTAACATCCTAACACAAGACCCCTCAAGAGAGGATGTAAATGCCAATGAATACCTGGTACTTAATAGTGAAAACAGCACACACGACTCAGTAAGAAGTGAAACGAAAAATGAAATTAAGTATTATCACTAGTATGTTACACATTTATTGAGTATGCCACTCTCACCTGAAAGTTGATAGGTGGTGGTGGGTTCTTTGGTTCTATTCTGACAACACTGGATTCCACTTTGGGAGGAGGCCTGAAATTGTTCTTTCCAACCTGTTAGTTGGGAGAAGTCAGGCAGCTGGATGAATAAGGAGCAAATCCCCACATTCCTAGAAACATTCTTCTGTCTTTGATAGCGCTCTGTTAGCTAACGCAGAATGACGTACCTTCATCAAATGGTCCACACGAGCTAATAACTGAGTATTAATGGAGAGTCTGCAGTAGAGTTTAGTTCCTGGTTTTGCAACCAAACGAAGTGCAAACTCCCTTTGAAACATAAGTATTGCACACCTGAGAATAACAGAAATGAGAAAATCAATTATAAGTAATCAACTTCTACGTCAAAAGCCAACTAACACACTTGGAAAACACAGGATTTGCCTCATTGCTTAGAAGCAATAGAAGTTTGTCATAAACAAACTCTGCCTTAATTAGCTCACTCTCTTAAAAGAAAAACCAACATAAAACATGGTGAAACCATCTAAATCTCCTTAAAGCTACAGAAAAATTTCATTATTTATACCACTAAATAGATAAGGATCGAAGAGACCAGTGTCAGAGTTCTGTGCCTGACTGTAGCAAATAATTTTGAATAATTCTATGACAAATCCTTCAAATCCAAACTCTCTAGCTCCAAAAATTGACCAGTAACGTCACTAACATTAGCACTTCAGTGAGCGAAATCAATAACTCCTGACACATTGAACAACACACAGAAGTACCTAGGCAGCTGTATTTTTGAACCAGACAACAGGAAGCGTCTTGGCATCAATCCTACCCTTTCCATCCTTCCTTTTTAAGGCAGAAAGGCATTTGAGATGCTACGATGCCCTACTTATCCCCAGAATAACAATTTGTTATAATACTAATATAAAGAGGTGCAACTCCTGTTTTCATCAGCTGGACACTCACTGATGCCAAGACTAGATTTTCTTCTTCTGCTTAATACACAGACGTAAACTAATTCCTGGACACTGGCAGTTTTCGTATTAGAAAAAAAAAACCTGGTGCAGCTCTGACCCATCAAACTGATATTTTAAGAACTGAAAAAATCACATTTGAGAATATTTTTTGAAGTTTGTTTTGTTTTTCTATCAGGTAATACAGAGCTCTGTTCTTCCACGTACCTGAAAAAAGGCCTATGAAGCAATAATTTGAACACAAAAGGTGAAGAAATCTGAGGAGAAGAGCAGTCGCATTAGTACAACTTCAGGGCAATCATCATTTAAAAAGACAGAAGTTTTGCTATGTTGTTTAGGCCATACCTGGTAAGGCAAGTTAGCAACACATGCATCAAAAAACGGTAAGTCTGATTTCAAGACATCTCCAACCTTGATTTCAAGTTTGTTTGCCAGACACCTGGGGGAAAATACAGTGTGGTTATCCTCAGACATGCACGTTGCCAAAGCTTTTCCACAGCAGCTCCATTCTTTAAGTGCTCGCTGTTTCCACAGTTGATACTTACGTGCCCTGGACTCTCTTCTGAAGCTCACCAACAAGTCTAGGATCAATTTCACAAGCAATAACCTGAAAACAAAGTATATATTTGCAACTTCATATTAAAATTCCAGTTGTGAAAAAACCCTGTATCTATTGCTATAGGTTTATATAATTCTTAAAAATTCCCAAATAGTCTGTGCATCTTCCTCCCTCCTCCAAAACACGCAGACTTACCACATAAATGGATAACAGCAATATAGTTTGATAAAACCATACAAGATTTACATGAACAGCTAAAAGCTCATTGGAATTATGCAAATATTAAGAAAAGTATCCATAGAGTAATTCTGCTTAATTGAATCAAGCAAATGAAGATCCTTCTGCCTGCCACAGCCTAAGCCATGAGGTGGTTTGAGCATGAGGAAGGTGAGAGGGAAATTCACACTTACTTTTTTTACTTTCTCTAACATCTTTACTGTTAGGTTACCGGTTCCTGGGCCTACTTCCAGAACGACATCTGTGCGTCGCAGGGCAGCCTAAGAACAAATGGCATTTCAGTTACTTTCCTAGAACTGATTTCAAGTAACCATTTAATTTTAAAACAAAAGGCATATGACATACACGCAGCTCAGTAAAAGGCCAAAATCAGCCAGCAGGGGAGTGTGAGTGCTGTTTAGAAAGGGATGGGAGCAAAACTGTGAAAACAGGAGTAACTGTGAAAACAGGAGAATCAACCCCTGTACTCAGCAGTGGAGAGGCCACACCTCAAATACTGTGTGAAGTTTTGGGCCCCTCATTATAAGAAAGACACTGAGGTGCTGGAGAGAGTGCAGAGGAGGCGATGAAGCTGTTGGGAGGTCTGGAACACAAGTCTGATGAGGAGCAGCTGAGGGAACTGGGGCTGTTTAACCTGGAGAAAAGGAGACTGAGGGGAGACTTATCACTGTCTACAACTGCCTGAAAGGAGGTTGTAGCGTGGAGGGTGTTGGTCTCTTCTCCCAAGTAACAAGCAATAGGACAAGAGGAAATGGCCTCAAGTTGTGCCAGGGGACATTCAGATTGAATATTAGGAAAAAATCCTTCACAGAAGGGGTTGTCAGGCATTGGAACAGGCTGCCCAGGGAAGTGGTGCAGTCATCATCCCTGGAGGTGTTTGAAAGACATGTAGATGAGGTTCTTACGGACATGGTTTAGTGGTGTATTTGTCAGTGTTAACGGTGGGACTCCATGACCTTAAAGGTCTTTCCCAACCTAAAGAATTCTATGACTGTGTGACTCTGTATGTACAGAAAACTAAGGAAGTGGCCACATTTAGAAAGCAGTAACAAAAAGAAAGCAGCAATATCAAGGCAGTAACTGCGGCGGAGAAAGAAGGTCCCTCCAGGAGCACCGAAGGGCAGGTTCAGGTCAGAGGACGCGCCGCGGGTCCCTCCGTGCCGGGGAATCTCCGCCCGCCGCCGCCACGCACCTTCTCGATGATGCTGTTGACGACGAGCGGGTTCTTCAGGATGTGCTGCCCGGCCCCGGTGTTGAAGAGGATCCCTGGGGCAGAGAGCGGCGTTACTCCCGCCGCAGGCGCGTCCGCGGAAACGCCACCGGCCGCCGCCGCTCCCCGCCCGGACCGCGCTCCCCGCCGGGCGCTGGCCTCCCCCGGGGCCGCTCGCAGCACCGAGCCGTCCCCGCAGCAAGGACGAACCCGACCCCGGCCCCCGTTCCCGAGGGCGCCGCTGCCCTGCCCGTCCCGTCCCGTCCCGTCCCGTCCGGCACTCACCGGCGGCGCGGCCCTCCCGCCGCTCCTGCCGCGGCCGCTTCCCCGCCCGCACCTTGGGCATGGCGGCCACGGCTGGGCCCCGCGCACGTGCCGCGCGGGACCACAGCTCCCGACAGGCCCCGCGGCCGGAGCGCGCCCGCAGACAGCGCCCCCCCGCGGGCCGGAGGTGTGCGCGGGCCGGTTCCGCGGCAGAACCGCCGGTTTCAGGGTCAGCTCGCGGCCTTCCCGCGGAAAGCAGGAGCCGCGCGCCCGAAGCGAGACCCCGCAGAGCTGCAGGGGCGGTTCCCAACGGGAACAACCAGGCACTGGAATGACCTCCCCGGGAACGCGGTGGGTCCCCCAACACTGGACACGCTTAAGGCTCAGCGGGACAGGCTCCTGCGCCACGTTGCCCAGGCCGGGCTTTGCCCAGCACGCCCGCACGCGGCCATCCTCGTGCTGCCCCCGCCCCTCTCGGGGCAGCCGTGACGTCAGGCGGTGCCGCGCGCCGGGCGCCCCGCCCCCACGGCCGGAGTCCCCGCCCCCTGCGGCGCAAGCGGCACGCGGCGGCCCCGGCGCCTCCCGTGCGCTCCGAGGGGAGGGGCGGCCGCGAGTCGCGGCGCAGTGACGTCACAGCGGCGCGCCGGGGGTAGGCGGCCGATGTTCTGCTCGCCTGCGCCGGTCCAGGCCAGCGTGGGGAAAAAAACCCAAACTGGTTCCTGCTCTGTTTTTATTTCTCTTCTTCAGTGTGGCTTAAATTGGGCAAAGCGCAGACAGGCCTGTTCGCTTGGTAAAGATAAATGAACCTGTTGGTTTTGAAAAATGCCAGTAACGACGAGCATTAGTCATTGAAGCGGGTGCTGTCATTAGTGCTGTCGTGAGGGGTCTGTGTAGTCCCGTGAGCAGCCAGGACACCGCCAGTCCTGGTGTCAGCGCTCAGGAGGAACACGAGCATGCGGCACGACTGACACAAGAGCAATGAGGTTAGAGAGCAGACCCCTGGGTAGGTGTGCAGCAGCTGCAGAGACGGCGGTGACTGACAACTGTGTGACCGACAGCTGTGTGACCGACAGCTGCATGACTGACAGCTGTGTGACACGAGCAGTATCCTCAGGAGTGCCGCTCATTCCTCATCCCATGTCACTGGTGCCTGCACTCGTGTTCCTCGCTTCAGAAGGTGACCCTTAGGTGGTTCTTTCAGCCTTAAGGAGTGGAAACTTGGGTTTTTGTGTTTTCCTTGAAACAAATGTGCAGGAAAATAGAGTTTTGAGCTTCTGCTTGAACCTCCCCAGCTGCAGTTTGTAGCTTTGTGGTTTTTTGTTAGTTATCTCATGTGCGGATGAGAAGTGTTTGGTTCTACCCTCTTTGCAACTGCCCCTTGGGAAGTTTGTTGTGTCACTGAGTCTTCCCTGAGCTTCCACTTCCCTGAACAAGGCCTCAGCCTCTCCTTGTGGGTAATTTGCTTTAGACCTTGAACCATCTGAGTGGCTGTGGCCTCTCTCCAGTTTCTACACTTCTTTGTTAAAGGGGGCAGAGGGACAGGTGTGATGACAAACCTGAAGACCCTGTTCTAGAGTCAGTCTCGGCTGGCCCTGAGGAAGGGAGGATAACGACATCCCCAGAGCCACTTGCCGTGTTCCTCTTAACACAGCCCAGTGTGTACTTGTCTTCTTTTGGGCGATCTATTTACCACTTTGTGTCCTCCTCATTTCAGAGGATCTTAGCTGAAACCATTCTTACACCTCCTTAGAGTGGAAAAGAATTAATTGAATTCTTAACAAAAGGTAACAAAAGAAGTACAGAATTAATTGCTTGGACATGAGTGAGTTGTTCTACTGCATTCTTTGAAGTCTGTAAAAAGTGAAGTGTGGAGGCGTTTACTGATGGAATCCTTTGTTTTGTTCCCGGGCAGCTGCATGGCTGTCCTTGATTTGTTTTTGTAACTGACATGTGATTCCAAAATTTGGAGGTATTTCAGTGTTATGGGAAAAGTACTTGGTTCCTGATTTGCCTGCATCAAAAGGATTGACTACTCAGGAAAACCATTGAAGCAGCATGGCAGAACACGGGAATATTCTCTGAAGTCAACTGTGTATGCAGACGCTTCCTTAGGAAGGAATGAAAAAAATGAAGACTAGAACAGAAGTGTTTCTTGGATTTTTGCCATCAGGAGGAGATGAAGGAGTTTGGGAGTGGGAACGACCTTTGTGTCTGCAGAGCTGTTTCTCTCACAGATTCTCACTCCTCTCTCCTGGCTCGTGTTACACGGCAGATTTTTCCCCTTCTGACACATGTTATCCCAGAGGTGCTACCGCCATCACTGATGGGCTCGACCTTGGCCAGAGGTGGGTCTGTCTTGATTGATGCAGGTACGATTGATGCAGGCACAATTGATACAGGCTGGTGCTGGCTCTTTTGGACATGGGGGTGGCTCCTGGCAGCATCTCACAGAATTCACCTCTGTAGGTCCTGCACTACCAAAACCCTGTTATGCAAACCCCATACACAGGGTGGTTAAAGTAGAGAGATAAAAAGATACATCACATGTAAAGTATAAAGCAGAGTTTGAGTTATTTGTTCTGTTCAATTGTTGCTGTAAAGAGAGATCGGATATTGCAGCTCATAGTTTTGAACATACACTTTCTCAAACCAAAACATTAAACCTATGTCAGAATAAGATTTCATTTCTCTTTCTTACCATCACCATAAGACTTTTACATCTCTTTTTTTCTTTTTTCCCCAAAGGTTGGAAAAATAAAATAAACTCTTTTTTAGAGTCAAACAAAAGCCACCCTCAGACCTCTTTGTTGAAGGCTGTCCTTGGTTGTTTATTTAGAAAACTTAAGTGCATATATGTATATATTTAACATGTATTACAAAAAGTATACATAGTTTTTGAACAGAAGTTTTTATAGACAGTAAACCAATTTTAAATGTCAGACTTCATAATTGCTTATCTATGTGTCTCAATTGTTGTGATGCTGTTTCTGCAGTCATTAGAAACGTAGTGTCTGTCATCTAGAGAGCAGATGTACCTTATGGAGTACAAGAATGTATTTATATTGGAAATGACACAATTGGCATTCTTAGTTCAGCTGATAAGAATTTGTATGCTAAATAGGTAATGAAGGAATACAAATAGCAATGCACGCTCAGCAAGTTGACTGATACCAAACTGGGAGGAAGGGCTGACACACCAGAAGGCTGTGCTGCTGTTCAGCAAGACCTGGACAGGCTGGAGGACTGGGCGGAGAAGAACCTGATGAATTTTAACACGGGCAAGTGTCGGGTCCTGCACCTGGGGAGGAATAACCCCAGGCACCAGTACAGGTTGGGGGTGACCTGCTGGAAATCAGCACTGCAGAGAAGGGCTTGGGAGTTCTGCTTGACAGCAGGTTGTCCGTGAGTCAACAATGTGCCCCTGTGGCCAAGAAGGCCAACTGTATCCTGGGATGCATTAAGAAGAGTGTGACTAGTAGGTCGAGAGAGGTTGTCCTCCTCCTCTACTCTGCCCTGGTGAGGCCACATCTGGAGTACTGTGTCCAGTTCTGGGCTCCCCAGTTTAAGAAGGACAAGGAGTTACTGGAGGGAGTCCAGCAAAGGGCTACAAAGATGATGAGAGGTCTGGAGCATCTTTCTTATTAGAAGAGACTGAGAAAGCTGGGTCTGTTCAGCCTGGAGAAGAGAAGGCTGAGAGGGGTTCTCATCAATGTTTATCTCAAGAGTGAATGTCAAGAGGATGGGACCAGACTCTTTTCACTGATGCCCAATGAGGGGCAATGGGCACAGACTGAAGCATGGGAGGTACTGTCTAAATATGAGGAGAAACATCTTCACTTTGAGGGTGCCAGAGCACTGGAACAGGCTGCCCAGAGAGGTTGTGGAGTCTCCTTCTCTGGAGACATTTAAAACCCTCCTGGACACATTTCCTGTACGATCTGCTCTGGGTGAACCTGCTTTAGCAGGTGGGTTGGACTGGATGATCTCCAGAGGTCCCTTCCAACCCCAGCCATTCTGTGATTCTGTGATTGAGGAAAATTCAGTTTCATTTAGGACTCTTAATTATGAAAGTGATAATTCATTCTCTTAATCGATATAAAATATCTAGTTCAGTTTGAATTGTAGAATGTAGCTATCTGAAATAAGTCATTTTCTCTTGTCTGCATCTTCTCCTCTTTCAGATGAGCCTCTGGTTTCCTTTGCTTGCAGTTGAGGTCATCGCTAGCAGCAGTTTTGTTTTTAGTTTGCTGTCCTTCACAAGAGAGGCAACTGGTTTAAAATAGACATAATAACAATATGTCTTGGAATTCCTCAAATCTAGCAAATGTGCTTATAGTGATAACCATAATGCTTGCTCTTTCTGCTGAGCAATTTCTGAAAGCAAAATAGTTTAATTGGTGTACTTTGACGCTGCCTGTGAGTGGGTGTAATGTGATCCTACACAGTGTAGTCTAACGACAACTGAGCATGGGGTGTTTAGGTGATATGAATGGAAAATACCTGTCTGTATTTGCTGTCTCTTTTTTCTTCAGTGTTTTTCCTCGGTTTTAAATGTTCTCAGGTTTTCATGGATCTCAACAGTGCCAGCAGTATTGTTTTGCAAGTCTTGACCCAAGCTACCAGCCAAGATACTGCAGTGCTGAAGCCAGCGGAGGAGCAACTGAAGCAGTGGGAGACACAGCCAGGGTTCTATTCAGTCTTGTTGGTAAGACGCAGCGGAAAAGTACAATGAAGTAAACGTTGAGTAATTCTAGAATACTGTGGAACCATGATCTGTGGCTGAGAAAAGCCTTGAGTCATTATGGTCCAGCTACTGGTGTCCCGATGCTGTGTGGTGGCAGGCGTTGTCCTCACCGTGTCTCACAGCAGGCTTGTTTCCCAGGCGTTCAGGAGGAGGAGGAAATCCAGCTTGTAGTGCCATGAGGTGCTGGGCTCTAGTGCTGACCCTGTTGTTGGCCTGTTGTGAATTCCAGATGGTAGAAGGCGAAGAGGACCCTAGTCAAAGGAATGACCTTTGCTGCCCCATGAGGCAGAGAGGCTTGTATATACCAGAACCAGCTTTTCTTGATTTTGGACATGATGGCTTTGTGACTGTTTTCACAGAAGTTCCCCTGTGCTTTTCATTGCATGACGTTTGATACTGAGCTGGGATTTGGTTCCTTCTTGTCAGCGGAGAGAGATTCCCAGGGCAATGAGCTGGCTGGGCTGGTGCTTGGTTCCATCAAGGGGAGAGGTGAATGCTGCTGAAGGCACCACAACTATTGATGAAATGGATGTGTTAATATGGTGCAAGGTAATGAAAGCATAGTCAAAGAAGGAGACGCAACGGTTTCTGAGGGGACACTCAGAAGTTAACAGTGTTGGTATTGTCCAGTTCGTATATGTATGTTTATAATAGTCTTAACACGAACTGTTTTTCCTACAAACATCTGTCTTTAGTGTCTCAGAGTTTAGAGTGACGTGTTCTGTTCCCTGTAGGCCCTCTGTCTGACTTGTTTGGAGACTTGAATGTGAGTAAGGGCATTTAGTGAAAAAGGGGAAAAAAATCTTGACTTCTGAGTTGTCAAATCACATTTTACCCACTGCCTTTGCCATAGTGTTTCTGTGATGATAAACAACTGCCCTGGTTTTCGTTAAAAGAAAACCAGTTCTCTCTGTTAGTGAATTTCCCTTCCAGCTAGTTTCTTGTAAGTATCTGCATTGATCTGATGTTGGCTGCATTTTTTGTGGACAGTGTTTGCTCCCGAGCTGATAACGCTGATATTTACAGTTTTACTGAGCTCACAGTAGGAATAGTATGCAGAAAAGTCCCACGTTTATAATAAACAGTGACAATGACCTTGATAGAAAATAACAGAAATTGCCACTGAGTGGGCATTCCTTATTTTCTGGATGTGTGCTGTGGTGTAGATAGGTTGAGCCCTCACAGGTGTAACTGAAGTTGATATAAGTTAGTTTTAAATATAGGGGCTAGAAATGCAGAGTTCGAAAGATCAAATCCTGTTAATTCTATGAATGTTGTTAAGTAGCCGTGTTTGGGGACACATCAGCCTTTCTTCAAGTATGAAATAGAAACAGTTATCTTTTGGACTAAACAGAAGTAGAGAATCTGTACTTCTTTGTCGAACTTGATTAGGAGAGGGAACTGCCTGGGAGAGAAGGTAGTTGGCACCTTCTTGGTGGAGCAGAAAAGGGTGGGGGGAAGCAGGTGACTATAAATGGAGAGTTGGTAAAACAGTTAATCCCTACGGGAGATGGGAAGTAATATCCCATCTGATGCACGGCCAGATACATTTGCCTCTGGGATGATGAGGGTAGAAAAAATTATGATGAACCATGAAACATGCAGCTTTGAATCCAGAAGTTTTAGTACCTAGTGGAATTAGTAACATTAGTTTCTGTGTTTGCCTTTTGCAGGTGTTAGGTCCGAAAAGTCAGAGCTAGAGGGGCTGTTTTTGAAAAGCAACCTCTGTCCTTTACCAGGGGTATCAGTTTATGTATTGTTCAGCTTCATTCCTGTAATGTCTATGACAGCCTAAGTGTGTTATATGAGATACTTCATGTTTTAGGAAGCTCATTTATAGATACAGGGTATATAGAGAGGTTTCGTTGGTTCTTGTGTAGACACCCTGGTCTTTTCTGGCATTTCTTATCCATGCCCGGCCTAGCTTTTTGGTATTTCGATTTGAGGAAGCCTCGACTCCAGTGAATATTTTATCAAGGATGGCAATGGTAATTAGAAGGCTCAGTGGGTGTTTCAGAACACAAAGTTTTCTTTTCCTGTGTTTTGTTTGTCTTGCAATGCTTTTCATGGATATGAGGCTAAAGTGGGGATTGAAGTTTCCTCTTTGTATTACAAAATACTGAAGTTGCACTTGGGAAAGGTCAAATCTTTCAGAGATTCAATCCCTCTTCCTAAATGAGTGTTGGGAAAGGAAGACGTATTACGTATAGATCCTTCCATGTTGTCTGGTGTTTATCAGTGGGCTATCACCTTTTTGGTGTTTAGGTTGCCAGTTTTGGAGTCAGTACCCTTGTTGTCATGTAAGTATGTTTGCTTTTTAGTGATTGGAGTTTGTGGGGGTTCTTTTTGTGGTGGGCATTATTTCTAGTAAGTGGTTACTATTACAGAAAATAGAGTTTGAAAGAAGATTAAGTTTTGAATTCATGGTGAAAATGCTTGATGAGGTCCCAGGTGTATAAATGCTGAGTTCTTTGAAGGTTTTATTTATAATGCTTCAGACATAACAGCCAACACTAGCAGATGCTCTTGATCTGAATCCCTGCATTTTTCATGTAAATACAACTATATCAACCATAGAAGACTTTTGTCAGTTTTACTTATGCTATATGGGTGGATGGCAAAAAATGCCCAAGTCAGCGTGTGCTACAAATACCATGGCAGCTTTATTCAGAGATCAGTGCTGGGGAGGCATGACAAAAAAGGATCAATCATATATACAAGACCTCTCATGTTTTACTCCTCTTCTGACATTTGGACTAACTGTTAGGCTACTTTGCCACTGGTAGATAGCAAGGTGAAGTTGACATCCTACAAAAAAGCTGAAAAAAACCCACAATATTTTTGCGTAAGTATTTCAAAAAGTGAAGACTAACATCGAATTGAAGAAGAAATAGGATTCAGGTCCTACCTTCCAGATGTCTTTAAAAAAAAACCCCAAACATCTTGCATGTTCATCCTATAATTTTTAAGAAGTCAAGCACATACACAAAAGCAGTTCTGTTACTTCAAAGGTAAAGTAAAATTTAATTTACCAGTATCTTTAATCAGTATAGCACCGGTATCTTCCATGTTGGTAGGCCCTACAAGACAAAGCTAAAATAGAGAAAAAAGTGTAACCAAAACAAAGAATGCAAGCAACTTTGTACTTTTACACTGTAAATAAGTATGCTGTGAATTAAGACTGCCTCACTACTTTTGTTTTATTCACAAATTCAGTTATTTCAATTTCCATATTCAGGGAATATACAGTAATCAAGTTTCTGCTTTTGCCCTCTATTTTTCATGGACTTCTTTGGGGCTGAACATTTTTAACAGCAACACGGAAGGCAGAAGCATGTATTTTAAATGAACAGACTCAAAACTCATTAATTGCTGAAGACTGTCATCCATGTGGCACTATTTCCAACAGTTCCTATACACTTTATATATGTGTGTGTGTGTACTTACACTTTATAAGTAAAATTTTTCCAAAATCGTAAGAATTAATGAATAGTTCATACCATCTAGTACTTCAACAGTTACTTCCAAATTGAAAACATCCAGAAATGGCTGCTAGTGCCATTGGGAATTTAAAAAAAGTGTACATGTACCTTTTTTTCATGGAAGTATTAACTTCCTAATTCTTGGAAAAAAGCAAAATAACTGTCAGTCCTGTTGCAAAGAATCCTTTTACCACTCCCAGTATTACAGTAGAGCAAGCCATCCTGAAACTTATGTGCACAAAGTATTTTATGAAGAGATTCTGGATGTGAAGTCAGAAACCACCCTCAGAATATGAGTATTTATTTCTATTTTTAATAGAAAGTACTGATCCATTCTAATAAGGACAAATATAAAATATTTTAAGTCAGGTGAAATAAAACATGGGGAAACAAGGAAAGCCAAAATGACAGGGAAAACAAAGCAGTAGCTACCACTCATTATCTCCCATGGCCACTTTAAAATTCATTTTGCGGATGAAGAAAACGTGACTCATTCCTCAGTCTATGAAGACTTCAGTCATCTGAGGGATGGACACCTCTGGTGTGAGGACAGGCGGAGGGAGTTGCGGTTGTTCAGCCTTGGAGAAGAGAAGGCTCTGGGGAGACCTTGTCCCTGCTCATTGCAGGGGGTTGGACTAGATGACCTTGGAAGGTCCCTTCCAATCCAAACTATTCTGTGAAAGCTAAATTGTGCATCTCTAGCTGGTGTATCCATACTGCTGAAGAAGAGTTGGGAAGTTAGCCTCTTGGAAATTACTCCTCAGGTTAGCTGAAGAATAGCCTGCAAAGATGTATATAAAAATAATTTGGTAATTTTTTGCAAGATATATAAAGTTTACTTTCTACTGAGTTGCATATTTCCTGTTTTGAGGGGTCTTCATTTTTTCAGTTGGAGTTTTTCATTTACATCATGTTACCAAGACAGTGAGATAGGGGACACTGACTGAATTTCAATGAATTCCATGTTCCAGGTATGGTTAGAAAAATTAAATTGAAGCTTTGACTTGACATCTGTCTCTCTGAGATGTCATTAGTTAAGGACAGATGTACACAGTAGACAGCTTTTGTAGAAGATCTCAATTGAAACTGATGATTAACAAGAATAAAATTAATTTGCAGGGAGCTTATTCAGATTGGTCTTGAAATTTTCAATTTCACCATCTAATCTATGCCAATATTCCTCTCCCAGAGCTGGCAATTAATAGTAGTATCTCTATCAATACTATTTCTGTTTGAACATCCCCCTCTAAGACACTGCAATACTCCCTCCAAGCATCACCTCTGAATGTCATTTGTTGCCATCTCCATTTGAGACACTGAGATCCAGAAGAGACAAACGCATTTCTAACGGCCTGTTTGCCTCCTTTTTACAGATAGGTAAAGGTTTTCACTTGCTGTTGGTCAGCGTCTTTGGAAGGAGGGCTGCCTGCACAGGTTAATGCAGGTTAGCACCGCAGAAACTTTTACATTCACAAAATAAACTGTTATAATGAGTTACTGGTTTTCAGAAGGAAGTGTGAGTTGCTTCTGTTCCTAACTTCGGAGGCTTCCCATCTGGCACGTCTGCTGCAAGAGAACAGCAGAGCACTAAACCCGTAGGGAATACACACATTTCCTCAGTTTAGGTGTCTGACTTGGTGGAACATTGAGGTGTGTTTGTGATTCAGTAGGATGCTAAATATCGCATTTTGTAACAGATGTAGGGATTTTGTTGTTATGAAACATTAGCCCTGAAGCAAAACATGCAGAAGTGTGGAAGTCACCTGCCATATGGTGTAGCTGTGTCCTACTGCTTGTGACTTCTGGAGAGACGAGCTGTGTTAGTTTAAGATGTCACTGCCTCTGTGTGTCCATCTGCCCTTCTGCTGGAGATCAGCTCCTCCCAGCAGCCGCTGGAAGGAAACGTGTCCGAACCTCAGCTCCCTTCGCTCACAGCGTGGTTTGTTAGTTTATGCATGGATGTGGGTGAACTGGACCAGTACAAAATCTACCAGCTGCACCAGCCAGAACTTGTCTTCTGTCAGCTTTCTTCTGGAAGCTGCTGATGCAAAACATCCATTCCTAACAAAAATGTTTAGAATAGGTCAATGGAGTAAATCGTGCTATGGAGGTGTTGCTCTTCCTTAGTGTCTTGGATGTATGATTTTACTAGATGAGGTGAATCCTATCCCAATATGAGCTCATCTGTCCTGAAAGCCAGAAAGCATACATGGGGTTTGGACTGAGTTTTCAATATTACTTTGCATTGTTCTGTAAGCTTTAAGCTCCTGGTTGCTCATGGATTTGGTTATGGACAGAATTATCTGGGCTGCTTGACTGTAGTAATGCCACTGTGATTCTACTCAGCGGCAACCAGCCCATACTTAAAACGGAAGCCTGACTTCAAGTTTGATACCTGCCTAAGGGGAAATAACTGTGACATAAAGTTCCGTTCTGTGAGTTTCTTAGCTTTACAACCACCTAATGCTCTGAATTTGAAGAGAAATGAGGTCGCTGGTGTTTACCTGTTGCTGGTATGGCCACTGGAATTAGGAAACCATGTGGAAAACGCACCATTTTGCTGCCTTAGGAATAAGGCTTCAGTTTTTCTGACTTAGGAATAAGATTTCATTTTAGGATTGAGACCTGTTCTACTAAGGTGACTAGACAGTGAAAGTGTTGTTGTTCTCTTGCGAAAAGGTCTAATTTGGTTGTCTTCCATTTTGTTCTTGAAACTTTGCTAATGTATTTAGTTGTTTGGTTTTGGTTTTCACTTTTTTTAGGAATCTATTAGATGGCTGGAAGATGGAAAAGCTCTTCTTGAGATGACAGAAGAAGTAGACTATGATATGGAGTCTTATGCTATGCAACTTAAAGCAATTCTAGAGCAAAAAATGGATATTCTCACTGAACTTAGAGGTAGATTGCTTTTAATCACTTCTGTGTGCATTATTAGCAGTGTGTTTTCATACGCCAAGGAGACTTGCAGTAATAATGATGAGAAACAAAAGGGTGTGGTTGTGTTTTAGGGTCCTTTTCCCTCTTATGCTGCCCTGTAATGTCCTGTGCAAGGAACTTCTATTCTGGTGCCTGAGAACAAGTTCACATCTGTGCTCCGTTCCTCCCACTTGAAAGGTAAAACCTCTGCTTTACCTCAAGTATAAACCAAGTCCCGCAACTTTGCTTTTCCTTTGTTCCAAAACAATAAAGGAAAGAGAAAGAAAATCTAAACACATTGTAAACAAAAAGAAGGCAGTGCAATGAGAAAAAGGTAATAGGTGCTCCCAGTTCCTGCTCTGTTGCATTCTGTAGTGTAGCAGGCAGCCTGCTGTCATGATTAAGACTGTGCTTATGAGTGGCATGGAGCTCTGAGGAGCTTGTTTGTTAGCCTTCCTTTTCCTTCAGCAGCCTTTCTGTCTGAATTTTGTCAGCCCCTCTTTTTGAAAAACAAACTGCAGGTAATTCTTAGTGCTCTGTAAGTTAGAAGCAGAATTTAGGTGTGAAGAGGTTTCATACTGGGAATGCAATTGTGCAGCTTCCAACCCTCTCCTGCTTAGAGACAGGGGTGGCATCTCAGAAGGGACTGAGTTGCTAAGCAACTTGTTTGTGTGGTGACTATTGAATTTAAGCTTCTCTCAATCCTCTTGTAGTTTGTCGTATCAGCTGTTTTTGCAGAGGAGTGTTCTTTGTTGTGCACTGGGGCCGGGATGCCGAGCATCAGGGCTTAGTTTCAAGGTCTGTGTTGAGCGCAGGCACATCAGCACTCATTCTCTCTTTTTCTTTAAAGACAAAGTGAAATCTTTCTGGGCAGCTCTGCAAGAGGAAGAACAGGCCAGTAAACAGATCAACCCGAAAAGACCACGTGCCCTTTGAAAGGGGCCTTTGCTGCTAAAGGAATCCACGAACCTGTACTGCTGTAGCACAACATTTGTTACAAATCCCAGTGGCCGCGAGAACTCAACTACTTGAAAGTGTAAAACTGTTAGAAATGTCTGTGGAAATGTCTTGTTTCTTATTCACCTGAGTGACATTTTCAGATCTGTGTGAAATGCTCCGATGTCTACAAAACGCTTCTAGACCAGACAGCGCAAGCGTGCGGGGTTCAGATCTGTGAAGCGCTTTGTTTAAAATATTTCATTTATTCAAAGTGTGAATTTTATGTTTGGAAATATCGGCCATGTTTTAATAATGAAGTAAAACTGTGGCCATTAAAAAGTCACAGTATTTCCTTTTAGCTGTGTTCAGTATTACTATGAAGACCAGCTGTGCAGTTCTAAATTGTGTTTGCGTGCATGCACACCTCACCAGTGGTTGTACATACCTCCTCTTCCAGAGACAGCTGTGCTGACCTCTTCCCCTTCGGTGCCTTGCTGAAGGCTACTTAACCCTAAACATCCTCCTGAAGCACAGCCTTAATGAACGACATTCCTTATTTGTCAGTATGAATTACTTTTAGTGCGTGTACATTTTTAACGTGCTTTTAGACTTTTATTTTTGCTGGCTAGTGTCATTTCACACGATGTGCCATATCATTTGAACAGGAACTGCAAGAGCCTTTGGAGTGGACAAACAGCTGGACATTCCATCCTCCTTTTTAAAAATCTGGAATCTAGATTTATTTGAATGCCATGAAAATGGTTGTAAAATTCTAACTTTTTTCTCTGTAACTAATAAATAAATAAAAAGAATTTATTAATATATAATAAAGAGTAATGTTTAAGCACTGAGGTGAGTTGTCTCTTAGAATAACGCAGCTACATGGTATGTGGCATGGTGTGATAATGCTGTCCCCACAAAAGTACGTTCTGACCTCTGCATAGGGATAGAATAAGGCATGTTGTCCATCGGAGTGAAGAGAAAAAAACAAGGAAATAGAAGGCAGCAGCTTTTGTTAGCAGGTGATATGGCGTAGTACCAGTGGGTTTCTTTGGAGCTGCTGTAGGGAAATCGCACTTTCTAAAATGCCTCTGAAGATTGAGACACCCTACCTGAGAAATGGTGCCCTCCCTCTTCTTCCTGCACGCACTCCCAGAGCCACAGCCAGGCTGTGGTTTACAGCAGGTACCAAACAGGAGAGGAAGGACAGATGCAGTTGGATTTCAGCAGCTGTTTACCACACCTTGCAAATTACATGTCCTGTCATATAGCATATGCATCTTGAAATTGTGTCTACTGTAATGGGACTGTTGAGACAGCCTTTGTGACAGAGCCTGCTCAGTCCAACACTGATACTGAATCACTGAGAATCGAGATAAACCAATATGGCTGGTTACTGCGCTAGAATTACTGTAGCCCATTGCTGACACGGGCTGGAATTACTTTTAACAGGACTCAAACAAGCTTCTTTTGAATCTTGTCATGTCAACTGAAAGCATTCAGGAAGCGTGACACCAATCTAAGCACTTGTTCCTTTTGGTTCCATCTTTTGATATTGCTATGGGTACTTACCTTACTCCTAAACTGGTTCTATATGCAGTGAAGCTGCACTAGAATCATAAAATTATATAATAAATGAGTAATTGTGTTTTCGAAGACAACCTCTCAGGATGCCGGAAAATTCAAGTGGATATTTCTGTACATGTTTCTGAATCTCCAACTTTTAAAGAATTTACATTTGATGTGTATAAAAAGAAGTTATATCTTAGCAGAGGTTTTGCTAGTTTGCCTTTTACCCATTTACTGTGGCCTTATGGAATAAGATATGCTAGAGATGAAAATATGACTTGTAATAGTTAATATAGAGAGTCATGACTTCATCCCTGTGTGAAGCCGCAGAGTCAATAGTTACTGTTTTCCTGAATCATAAGACAGACCAAAGCATGGTTTTCTTTTGACAGCTGCAATGCAGAGGTAATGCAGATTTCCCTAGGAAAACTCTGTCTTGTGCTTGGCAACAAATATGCATAATCCAAACTAGATTAAGACTGTTCAGTTATCCTTTCTGTCAGGGCACAGGCATGTGTTGCTCTAACTGACAGCTTTGACTGAGGCTGCAACTCCTCCTTGCCCTGAAGTGCAAGGTAGTATTCTTATTAAAATTGAATGTAAAGTTGACAAAAACCCCCACGCCTTCTGTCTATGGTTACGAGCACCGGCCCTTTGGTAATTTTCTGCTGGTTCCTAGAGTGGTTTGGTGGCAATAAGGAGGGGGTAGAAGACAGGACGCTGGTAGTTTCAGGTACCTCAATAGTGGTTTTGCAATGCTCTTGTTTCTGAGAAGCAGTTACTGGGATTTCTCCAAGAAAAGATTATGAACAGACCTGGAGTGTGGGTCACTACAGAGGACAAATGGAAGACACAGGCATTTTGAATCAAAAGGAAGCGTTTAAATATACTTTAAAACAAACAATCCCCAACAAGTAAAATGACTGTAACTCTGTTTCCGTTGCCCAGACCAGACTATGAGCTGTACTGTCAAGTATTGTGGAAGAATATAGTGAGGTGAAGTCCATGATCAGAGAACACAGATTTCAACTACGGCAGCATCAATCCACGTTATTGGGTATATTTAAAAATACAGACACGTGGAAGTCCAGCGCCTCACTTAAGTCAGGAAAGAATTTATCGCTTTTAAAATACAGAGCAGCAGCTTCTTGCCTCCTCTCTGTGATAAAACTTCATATTAAAGCCATTTTTATAGGAGACATAGAAGTGTCTATTACATAGATACCAGAAATAGGGATCTTTATCTAGTTGCTTCTAAATACTGTAAGCAGCAGTTAAAATGCATATCCCTATATATGCATATGTGTTTGTTCATGTTCAGGGCTGGGAGCCAGGGGTGTCTGGTATTGAGAGCATTCAGAGTTAGTACTGTTCCTGTGTAACCCAATACTAATCTGTGCTACACAGGTACAGGTGCAGATAGAATGTGAAGAAGCTTAAAAGGAAGGCATAAATTAAAACCAAAAATACCTACTGAAATCATGTATGTCCATTGAACGGGCTTGTTTTTTGGGTCCATCTGAATTTCCTCTGCACTTTCGAAGTTTTCAGGTATTTCTTGTCCATGGAAAATAGGATACAAATTCATTTGCTATTCACAGCACAGAGATGGCAAGAAAGTGAACAAGATGCTGGGCTGCATCAAGATGGCCATCACCAGCAAAGAGAAAGAAGTCCTTGTCCCACTCTGCCCAGTGCCTGTCAGGCACACCTGGAACACTGTGTTCAGTCTTGGTCCCTGCTGTACAAAAAAGATCTCGGTGGGCTGGAGAGGGTCCAGTGAAAGGCCGCAAAGGTGATCAAAGGACTGGGATGCCACTGTGTGAAGTGGGGCTGTGAGAACTGGGCTTGTTCAGCCTTGAGAAAAGAAGGCTTAGGGGAAACCTCGTTCCAATATTTAATTGTGGCCACAAACAAGATTTTTACAAGCAGTCACATGGAAAAGATGAGGGGCAATGGGTACAAGTCACTCCTGGGGAGATGATGATTGGACACGTGAGGGAAATTTTTCACCGTCTGAACAAACAGACATTGGAATAATCTCCCCAGTGAAGTGGTGGATTCCCCAACACTAGACATTTAAGATTCAGCTGGACGGGATGCTGCGCTGTCCTGTCTAGATGGTGACTGTGCCACGAGAGGCTGGACCAGGTGATCCCTGAGGTCCCTCCCAACCTGGTGTTCCCTCATTCGACGACAACACCGGACATTTTTACTACAGCCGCCAGCACCATTCCCAGGCGTCACAACTGGTGACAGTGGCCTCAAGCACATCAGTAGAACTCCGCCAGAGCTCCCCGTTTTCTTCAGCGGTTTTCCCTCGCCCGCAGCCCGCGCGCGCCAGCAGCAGCACCCCCGCCGCGCGCTGTGACGCGCCGCACGCGCTCGCCGCCCCGCCCGCCGCGCGCGGGCCGCGCCGCGGTGACGGCTCCGGGCGGGCCTGAGGCGGGCGGGCCTGAGGCGGGCGGCCCGGCGCGGCCCAGGGGCCGTCCCTGGGCAGTCGTGAGCCCGGCTGGCTGCCCCTGCGGGGACGAGAGGAGGCCGCACGACTGGACCCGCCCCTCTCGGGGCAGCCGTGACGTCAGGCGGTGCCGCGCGCCGAGCGCCCCGCCCCCACGGCCGGAGTCCCCGCCCCCTGCGGCGGGAGCTGCACGCGGCGGCCCCGGCGCCTCCCGCGCGCTCCGCGGGGACAGGCGGCCGCGAGTCGCGGCGCAGTGACGTCACGGCGGCGCGCCGGGGGAGGCGGGGTGCGGCAGTGGCTGGCCCCGGCTCGTGGCGCGAGCTTCCGAAGCGGCGGCGTCTCGCGCGCGCGGCCCGGCCCGGCCCGGCCCGCCCGGCGCGCGGCGCCCGCAGCCGGCAGCGGTGAGTCGCGTGCGGGGCCGCGCGGCCGGGAGGCGGGGGCTGCGAGCTGCTGCCGCGCCGCTCCGGGCCGCCTCCCGCCGCTCCGGGCCGCCTCCCGCCGCTCCCGGCGTGGCGGGCTGGGGCCGGGACGCGGAGCCGGGCGGTGCAGGGCCCGGGCGGGAGGGTTGGCCAGGGCGAGGCGGCGAAGCGGCTTCGGCCCACAGCGAGGCGGCGCTCGGGGGAAGGAGCCCCGGAGTCGCAGCGCAGCGGGCGGAGCGGCCCTTCCGCACCCGCGCAGGCCGCTGTTTCGCCTCCGGTTCTGGGCTGCGCTGCCCGGTGCTGCCCGCGTGGCCTCTCCGTGGTGTGCCGGCCCCTGTGCTGGCTGCTGGAGACCGGCCAGGGTGATACAGCTCTTGGCAGCGGCCAAGTGCGTCCCAGAATGTTTGGGGTCAGAAAGGACCTCTGGAGATCATCTCGTCCAACCCACCTGCTAAGGCAGGGTCACCCAGAGTAGATTGGTTTCTCCTCAAACCTCATAAAGTGCAGTGCATTCTCGGAGTCGGAAGAACCGTCACCTGATGCCAGAGAGCTATTCCCTACTTGGAACAGTTTTCAGCGCAGGTAGAATTGACAAGACGGCATCAGAAGAATATGAGGCATTAAGGTGGATGGTTTGTTGACAGAACTTGGTTTTTGCAGGAAAGGACAAGTATTTGCCTTCATTAAAAGTGGTTATTTTCTTCCTGCAGGTTGAGGAACAGCATTGGAAGCTTTACAGTAAAGCAGATTCTACCCTAAATCAAAGGTGAGTTGTTTCTCCGTTGTGTTACCTTAGAAGCCAACAACATGTGTGAACTGTAAGTATGTGGCTGTAGATGCAACACTGATACTGCTTCCATTTTCTGCCTCTACATATCTTGCTTCCCTTGTGTCTCTGATGAATGGATGTCTGTCATTTTTTACCCACAGCTTTCAAATTAGCATTCATTATATCTGAGAACTACCCCAGTCTTTACAAACAGTGTTCTCCCTGTGGGTTTTGGTTTCTTGAAACTGCATTTTGCCACCAGTTTTTTTTATCACTCTCTGCCTTTCTTCTCTTGTTCTTTCATTGTACCATTCTGCAGAAGGGCATTTAGCACCCTGTGTGTAAATGATGGAATAAAGGCTTTTGTTGCCTGAGCTTCATGTATAAAATTTTCAAGCTGTATTATCAGAAACAGGTTTAAACTGTAGTTAAACTGAAATGGTTTAAAGCTGTTTCAGAGTATGAGGGCAGCTTGAAACTTGCATTCCTGTTTCATCTGTTGCACACTAATTTGTTAGAAAGTCTTCTGTCATATCTCTTTGCAGATCTGTTAAAATTAGGAGAACTAGGAAGAAGTCAAAGGAATGCGATTGATCTTGTGAGATTGTTGATCCTATAAGCTTACTATTCAACATTAAAAATAGTCCTGTGTTGTCTCTGTATGTCCCTTCAGCTTTTTCTGTGTCATCAATACGGAACTCTCTGACAGAGTTTCTTATGAGTTATACCCAAGCAAATCCTTAGAATAGTCCCACTGTAATTTTTTTTTTTTACTGGCTGTTCTTCTTCTGTCTTGTTCTTGGTAAGTTTGGTACTTTCCATTTAACCTGTAAGGCTGTTCTTCTCCTCAATATTTTTAATGCAGTCTGACTTCTCTTAATATGGTTGTCAGTCTTGCTCACTCCTGTTCTTTATTTCTGTGTTCCACCTTGGTCTTTGTCCTTTTATCCTTTATGTCTTCTGCACGCTGATTTTTCCAGACCTATGTTTTAGTTTCAATGTTGCATTTTTGTAAAAATAACTTTGTAGATGTTCACTTAAGTATGAATGCTAGTATTCTTGTTCCTTGTTACAAAAGGTGACCCTTAGGTGGTTCTTTCAGCCTTAAGGAGTGGAAACTTGGGTTTTTGTGTTTTCCTTGAAACAAATGTGCAGGAAAATAGAGTTTTGAGCTTCTGCTTGAACCTCCCCAGCTGCAGTTTGTAGCTTTGTGGTTTTTTGTTAGTTACCTCATGTGCGGATGAGAAGTGTTTGGTTCTACCCTCTTTGCAACTGCCCCTCGGGAAGTTTGTTGTGTCACTGAGTCTTCCCTGAGCTTCCACTTCCCTGAACAAGGCCTCAGCCTCTCCTTGTGGGTAATTTGCTTTAGACCTTGAACCACCTGAATGGCTGTGGCCTCTCTCCAGTTTCTACGCTTCTTTGTTAAAGGGGGCAGAGGGACAGGTGTGATGACAAACCTGAAGACCCTGTTCTAGAGTCAGTCTCGGCTGGCCCTGAGGAAGGGAGGATAACGACATCCCCAGAGCCACTTGCCATGTTCCTCTTAACACAGCCCAGTGTGTACTTGTCTTCTTTTGGGCGATCTATTTACCACTTTGTGTCCTTCTCATTTCAGAGGATCTTAGCTGAATCCATTCTTACACCTCCTTAGAGTGGAAAAGAATTAATTGCATTCTTAACAAAAGGTAACAAAAGAAGTACAGAATTAATTGCTTGGACATGAGTGAGTTGTTCTACTGCATTCTTTGAAGTCTGTAAAAAGTGAAGTGTGGAGGCGTTTACTGATGGAATCCTTTGTTTTGTTCCCGGGCAGCTGCATGGCTGTCCTTGATTTGTTTTTGTAACTGACATGTGATTCCAAAATTTGGAGGTATTTCAGTGTTATGGGAAAAGTAGTTGGTTCCTGATTTGCCTGCATCAAAAGGATTGACTACTCAGGAAAACCATTGAAGCAGCATGGCAGAACATGGGAATATTCTCTGAAGTCAACTGTGTATGCAGACACTTCTTTAGGAAGGAATGAAAAAATGAAGACTAGAACAGAAGTGTTTCTTGGATTTTTGCCATCAGGAGGAGATGAAGGAGTTTGGGAGTGGGAACAACCTTTGTGTCTGCAGAGCTGTTTCTCTCACAGATTCTCACTCCTCTCTCCTGGCTCGTGTTACACAGCAGATTTTTCCCCTTCTGACACATGTTATCCCAGAGGTGCTACCACCATACAAAAATGATAATACTCTGCATCCTCTTCTCTTTCAGACGAGCCTCTGGTTTCCTCTGCCTGCATTTGAGGTCATCGCTAGCAGCAGTTTTGTTTTTAGTTTGCTGTCCTTCACAAGAGAGGTAACTGTTTTAAAATAGAAATATTTCTTGGAATTCCTCAAATGTAGTAAATGTACTTTTAATAATGGACATAATGCTTGCTTTTTCTGATGAGTGATCTCTGAAATCAAAATAGTTTAATTGGTGTACTTTGACGCTGCCTGTGAGTGGGTGTAATGTGATCCTACACGGCGTAGTCTAACGACAACTGAGCGTGGGGTGTTTAGGTGATATGAATGGAAAATACCTGTCTGTATTTGCTGTCTTTTTTTTCTTCAGTGTTTTTCCTCGGTTTTAAATGTTCTCAGGTTTTCATGGATCTCAACAGTGCCAGCAGTATTGTTTTGCAAGTCTTGACCCAAGCTACCAGCCAAGATACTGCAGTGCTGAAGCCAGCGGAGGAGCAACTGAAGCAGTGGGAGACGCAGCCAGGGTTCTATTCAGTCTTGTTGGTAAGACGCAGCGGAAAAGTACAATGAAGTAAACGTTGAGTAATTCTAGAATACTGTGGAACCATGATCTGTGGCTGAGAAAAGCCTTGAGTCATTATGGTCCAGCTACTGGTGTCCCGATGCTGTGTGGTGGCAGGCGTTGTCCTCACCGTGTCTCACAGCAGGCTTGTTTCCCAGGCGTTCAAGAGGAGGAGGAAATCCAGCTTGTAGTGCCATGAGGTGCTGGGCTCTAGTGCTGACCCTGTTGTTGGCCTGTTGTGAATTCCAGATGGTAGAAGGCGAAGAGGACTCTAGTCAAAGGAATGACCTTTGCTGCCCCATGAGGCAGAGAGGCTTGTATATACCAGAACCACCTTTTCTTGATTTTGGATTTGGTGGCATTGGGTCTGCTTTCGTAGAAGTTCCCTTGTGATTGTGTTACGTATAGATCCTTCCATGTTGTCTGGTGTTTATCAGTGGGCTACAACCTTCTTGGCGTTTAGGTTGCTAGTTTTGGAGTCGGTACCCTTGTTGGCTTGTAAGTCGATTTGCTTTCTAGTGATTGGAGTTTGTGAGGGTTCTTTTTGTGCTGGGCATTATATCTAGAAAGCTGATAGTATTATAGAAATAGAGTTTGAGAAAAGGTTAAGTTTTGAATTCATACTGAAAAGCTTGATGAGGTCCCAGCTTCTTTGAAGGGTTTATTTATAGTTCTTCAGACACAGGAGCCAAAACTAGCAGATGCTCTTGACCTGAATCGCTGCATTTTTCATGTCCCTTCTTAGTAGCCTTCTAAAAGCACTTTATACAAGTGATGCAGTGCACTGTGTAATGAGGCCACTGAGCTCACATCTGTTTGCTCCATAAAGGAGGGACGAATGTCTCACCCCCTCGAGAAGGATCCGTCTGGTGCAGTGGAAATCAGAGAGCTGCTGTTCAGTGTGGTGCTTGTATTAAGATTCAATAGCCTATATTTATTTTAGCTTCTCCTGCTTGGTTTCTTTTACACTGTTACTATACGAAATAATCCTTCTTACTTTGTATATACAGATAGGTACATGAAAGTGTATATAGATAGATACAGATCTATGTATGTGTTTAGATACTTAACTTTTAAGTAGTAGAAGCTGATTTTCTAGAATAAGCACAGGCAATTGTAAGAGCTGCTGTCCTTCCAGGTTACTGTTTTGCAGTCAACATTGGTAATCAGGACAGTTCTCAGCATATGTCAAGATAATGAAGAAATCTCCAGAAAGGTCTTGGAAGTCTGTGGCACTGCGCAATACAGAATAATTTCTTATTCTAATCAGAATTCAGCTGTGCCATTAAAGAGCATAATAGCTGGCTGGTGCTGGTAATTATTATTTTTTTATTTCCTGCTCAGCCAGATGAGATTAGAAATACATTTGCCATATATGTTTATTTTTTATAAATCAAGTGTTAGGGCTAGTGGTAAGCATTTTTGTAATCTTTAAAAATTGATGTTTAACACTTTGTTTCACGTGTCTGTCAAATGCTGGCTAGTGCATTTTGTTTATATACACCTGTACATACAGTGGTGTGTGTATTTATACATATGCCAGTGCATGTGTTAATACAATTTCTATCCTGTCTGTGGTGTATTGATCAGTTTTTAACTCAATCTTTTTTATGAAACAGAATATCTTTACAAATCATACTCTGGATGTGAACGTAAGATGGTTAGCTGTGCTGTACTTTAAAAATGGAATTGATCGCTACTGGAGACGGGTCGCACCACAGTAAGTTCTGATTTTCTTCCACCTCACCTTCTACAGTAGTTTCTGTTACACTTGTCAAACTGGAAAAGAACAAATTCCTGGGTTGACAGAAGTTATTTTAGAATTCATGGTGAAACTGATTAAAACCTTTCAACATTAGGACTCACTATTGAACCACTCTGGTTTTGTATTGCTTCTTACAGCTCTATTTATGTTTTACTTTTAAAAACTGAGTTAGAAGGCTATTTTGTAGAAACGAGATTTTGAAGCGACGTGATAAGCTTTATAAAGTTAGCACCTGGATTTTCTGATAGTGCCAGATGAAGGCAAAGGTAGGAAGTCTCTTAGAGAGATTATGAAGGAGGAATTTCATTTAAGTGGATTAATAATTCATATTGAATGTGTACATGAGAAGGAGGAAGTAGGTAGCATGACAGCAAGTTCTGGTCTTCATTTTCTGTTGTTCAGATATGTGCATTCTGATAACGCAGGACAAAAAAGTTCTCCAAAGCAGCTAAAAATCTAACCAGTGTTCTCAAGCACCAAATCATTTACTTAAAAGTTACAAACAATGCCATTAGAATTTGTGATACCTGCAGACCTATATACTTTCAGTTATTCCGTGTGAAGTTTTTTCTTTTCCCTTTAAAAAGTAGGGCTAATTTCAAAAAGAGTTTCAATTTTCCTTCATTGTCTTTAGGAACTTAGAAAGACTTGGAAGTATTCAGTCTGTCTCTTAAATGCTAGTAATATAAATAGGTGGGACATCATTGTCAGGTTCTGTAGGGAACAACTTGGAATTCCAGGTCCAGTTTTTATGAATCATGGTTTTAAGCTACTTCAGAAAAGTATGGCATGATTTTCATTGTGTTTGTTTGAGATAATTTAATGTATTTTGCCTTACATTGTAAGCTTTTCTGAAGATTCATCAAAACAGGGAAAAGTGATGAAATTCTACATCTGTAGGACACTTTAAATAGTGTAGTCGTCCTTCATTATTATGGAAAGTACTAGAGTTTTTGTACATGTGGTTTAGTATACAATTGCAAAACATCTGGAAGCATTCAGATTCTCTTTTATGTAAGGGGAAAATAATATTAATATAAATATAATATTAACATTAATAATAGCCAATAGAACATATATTTTTAAAGATTCCATGAAGTAATTCTATATGAAATAATATATATTCTATATGAAATAAGACCAGTTCTAATTTTTCTATTTGCAGATTTAGCACAATTAATATATAAAATAGTTTTTTAAAAATATTGGCTGTTGGTAAAGATTACATGTGGTAAATAAGTATTAAGTTTCCACTCTGTCTATTTTTTTTCCTCTATTTCTAATTTCATTTCTAAATTTGTTGTATGTACGATCCTGTCAGTATTATGCACTCACCCAGATTGCTTTTCTCTTAGCAGAATATGTTGAGGGCATTTTGAGAAATGTTGCTTTTAAGCTGTGATTTCTCAGTGGATTGCTTTGTGACCCAGTTGTGTTTTAGATACTATGACCTTTGAATGTTTCACTGTACAGGTTGTATTTTTGTTGTCCTTGCAAAATTCTTGTCTTTCATCTCGTCTATCACATCAGCAGCTGTCCCGTGTCCATCCATGGTAGTACCTCAAAGCTTGTTCTCATCCAGCCTGTTTGGTAGAGCAGATGTTGGATTTGGAGGTGACCATTTGCTGCTGCTTCTCGAAAAAAAGGAGTTTTTATACCTGTGTTTTCTCAGTGGGATGTGAACTCAGGTCTATCTACTTTACTCAGCTGTTGATTTTCACAAAATCTAAGGAAAAAAATCCTACTGTTGACATTTCTGCTCTTTGCCAAATGTAGTTGAAATTTGCCAGGTAGTTTGAAGAATTATGAGAATTGGAGGAGAGTTCTTGCAGGCAGGTAATATTTTCATACAGCCTTAATTCCTTAGTGCTAAAGATGGTTTCTTTCAGAACAATTTCTCTTGAATATTTGTGTACTTGTGGAGAACTTTCAGTCTCCATGAACTTTCCCAGTAAGATAAATACCTCTGTTGTACCACCGTGCTGAAGTTAGTTCCAGCTGAATCAACCAGAACTAGCTTTCCCCTTCTGCTGGTCATTCACGATTTCTCAGCTGCTACTTCTGCAAAGCAGGAAAATGCTGATGGTGAATTCTTTGGACAGGACAGTTTCTGAGTGTTTCATACTGCTAAAATACATAGCTGCAGAACAGTGAATACGAACAGTTTTTTTTTTTTTTAATGAAGAAAAAGTGAGTTCTCTGAAATAGTTTTCTTTTTGTACATGTTCACTGATGCTGTCTGTCCTATTCATGCTACTTATTCTCCACCTGCCTTGGACTTAAAGCAGCATTTTCCAATGAGAGTTATTTCAGAGATGGGCCTGTGAACTTTCTCCTGTGTGCTTTGTCAGGCAGCTTCCCAGACTGCTGTGGGGAAGAGCCTGGGGTTGTCATACTCTCATTTCAGGCATGATGTGGCCTGGTTTTGAATGTGTTGCCAGCCTCCTCAGAAGGTGATTTCACTTCATGATTGTGCACGTGGTTTTGGTTTATGGCTTTTCTTGAATTGAAGTGTTATTAGGAGTTCCTTTTCTTTAACGTGTTTTTAATTTTACAGATAATTACTGTTAAATCCTGTCTTTTGTGGATTTTGTTCTCTGATTTGATTACTGTGTTGGCAACCTTAATAATACATCTCAAATCCATGTTTTTGCTTGTTTGAATGATAACTATAAATAACTCTTGAGATCTGGATTTCTAGTTTATGAAATAGTAGAATCTCTTAAAAAAAGCTCCAAAAGAACTTTTAAAATATTTGGATACATGTTTCCTCATACCATGAACACAGAAAAAGATCAGAAACTTGGAAGCTGCCAATTGCGAACGGCTACCACATAAATACTTAGAAGTTAATCTCTAGAAGAACTTGTTTTAATTTTTGCTTTGGTGTAATTCAGTGCTGAAGGGACATAAGTTGTTGAATTACACACATTCTTCCCAATTTCTAGCCTGCCTATAATTTCTGAAAGGTGTTGTGGGCTTTTCTTGCAGCATATCAAAAGAGGATAAAGATACCGCTGTCTGTGGCTCTGTCTGTGACTTGTGCAGGGGTGAGCGTGTAGCGGGGGATCTGGTCTCCAGCAGATGCCACTGTTGTATTATCTAAATGATAAATTCCTCCATCCTCTGAAGAACTGTTGGAGATTCTTCAATTCCTGCCACATAATGCAGTATAGCACTTACATCTGCATTGGTTTCTTAGATTTTTTTATTATTATTATTACTCTTTGCCACCTCTGCTTCTCATAAGCTTTGGTATTTGAGGTGTTCATTCTTATGAATCTGTTTCACTTCCTTTGTTTGTTTTGTTTGTAATGGTGAAAATGTAACTATGGCATTTTCATTAATGGTTAGTAATGAACTGAATGCTTGCTCCTCTTGGAATATGAATATGGTATGACTAATATAATTCTAGTTATGAAAGAGTAATTAAAGCAAGGATCCTCATTTCCTCACAAACAAGGTAAATGAAAAAATATAGTAGAACATTGTTTGTTTCTAAACTAGGTTTTAGGTGCTTTCTGTTATCCCTGGAAGTGAGATATTGTACAAGATACACATAATTGAGATTAGATTTCTCATTTATATTAATAATGGCTTTCAAGTTTTAGAAACTACTTAAAGTATGCAGGTACATGTGGGAATTATATACTGCATTTTTGTATTTTAGGAAAAAAAGGACCACAGAGATTTATTTAATTGGATGTCATCTTGTGGCTTTACATTAATAGCTGAAATAGTTTTCTGCAGAAAAACTTTTACTATTGCAGAAATCTTTGTAAACTTTACCTAAAATGTTTTTAGGCATAATTTAATTTTATGTAGGAATAACTTAAAGCTTAAGTCTTCATAAAAAGCCATTTAAATGTGGTTCCTGTTTGCTATAAATTACCTTTGAAAATAGGACTTAGTGCGCAGCTCTGAGACAAAAGTGAAATAATAAATTGCCCCCCTTGTGTACTAAGAATGATAAGTCTTTGATTTAGGAAATGGTGACTCGTTGTGTTACATACAAAGGGGAAAAAAGTTAAAATTGGAATGTTGTTGCAAATGTTTGATCTTAGGCTAAATCTTACCACTGCTTTTTATTATTTTGAGATGAGTGTTTAGTATTTCTCTAGATTAGTGTAAAAGCTGTGTTTTAGGGAGCTTTAGCCGCCATTTTGAGTCTCACTATATAAAACTAGTAGGTTAGTATCTGTGCCTGAGGTCAGACAACAGGAAGTGGTTAGAATCACAGCGTTTGGGTTGGAAGGGAGCTTCAAAAGTCATCTAGTCCAACCACCCTGCAATGAGCAGGGACATCTTTAACTAGATAAGGTTGCTCAGAGCCCCATCCAGCCTGACCTGGAATGTCTTCAGGCATGGGGCATCTCCCACCTCTCTGGGCAACCTGTTCCAGTGTCTCACCACCCTCATTGTAAAAAATGTCTTCCTCATGTCTAGCCTGAATCTCCCCTCTTTTAGTTTAAAACCATTACCTCTTGTTCTGTTGTAACAGGTCCTTCTAAAAACTCTGTCCCCATCTTTCTTATAGGCTCCATTTAAGTATTGAAAGGCCACAATAAAGTCTCCCCAGAGCCTTGTCTTCTCCAGGCTGAACAGCCCCAACTCTCTCAGCCTGTCCTCACAGTAGAGCTGTTCTATCCCTCTGATCATTTTTGTGGCCTCCTCTGGCCCCTCTCCAACAGGTCCATGTCTTTCCTGTACTGTGGGCTCCAGAGCTGGACGCAGGATGCCAGGTGGGGTCTCACCAGAGCGGAGTAGAGGGACAGAATCACCTCCCTTGACCTGCTGGCCATGCTCCTTTTGATATAGCCCAAGATACAATTGGCCTTCTGGTTTGCAAGCACACATTGCTGTCTCATGTCCAGTGTTTCATCCTTCTGTACCCCCAAGTCCTTCTCCACAGGGCTGCTCTCAATCCCTTCATCCCCCAGCCTGTATTGATACTGGGGATTGCCCTGACCCGGATGCAGGACCTTGCACTTGGCCTTGTTGAACCTCGTGAGGTTTGCATGCACCCCATTCTTGAGCTTGTCCGGGTCCCTCTGGATGGTGTCGTGTCCCTCAGGTGTGTCAACTGCACCACTCAGCTTGGTGTCATCCACAGACTTGCTGAAGGTGCACTCGATCCCACTGTCTGTGTCATTGATGAAGATATTAAACAGTACTGGTCCCGATACAGACCCCTGAGGGACACAACTTGTCACCAGTGTCCATCCAGACATTGGGTCATTGACCACTACTTTCTGAGTGTGACCATCCAGCCAGTTCTTCATGCACCAAACAATCCACCCATCAAATCCAAACCTCTCCAACTTAGAAAGAAGGATGTTGTGGGGAACCATGTCAAAGGCTTTACAGAAATCCAGATAGATGGCATCCATAGCCCTTCTTTGTCCACTGTTGTAGTTACTCCATCATAGAAGGCCACTGGTTTGGTCAGTCAGGACTTGGCCCTTGGTGAAGCCATGCTGGCTGTCTTGAATCAACTCCCTGTCCTCCATGTGCCTTAGCATTGCTTCTAGCAGGATCTGTTCCATGATCTTTCCAGGCACAGAGGTGAGGCTGACAGGTCAGTAGTTCCCAGGTTCCTCTCTTCTACCCTTTTTAAAACGGATGTAATGTTTCCCTTTTTTCCAGTCGCCAGAGACTTCACCTGACTGCAGTGACTTCTCAAATATCACGGAGGGTGGCTTGGCAAGTGCATCAGCCAATTTCCTCAGGACCCTGGAATATATGTCATCAGGTCCAATACAGTTATGTATGTTCAGGCTCCACGAGTGGTCACAGACCTGATCCTCACTAACATGAGAGGGACTTTGCTCCCACAGTCCCCTCTTGCAGTTCATCCACTTGAGAGGTGTGGGAAGAGAGCTTGCCCATGAAGACTGAGGCAAAGTTGCTGAGTACCTCATCCGTTGTTACCAGTTCAGCAGTCTTGCTCATCGGGGGGGCTACACTACCTCTGACCTTCCTTTTCTGGCTGACATACCTGTAGAAGCCCTTCTTGTTACTCTTTGCGTCCCTTGCCAAGTTCAGCTCCAGCTGCGCCTTGGCCTTCCTGACGCCATCTCTGCACAACCGGGCAGTGTCCCTGTGCTCTTCCCAGGATCCATGTCCCTGCTGCCACCACCTGTGTGTTTCCTTTTTGCCCTTTAGTTTGTCCAGCAGGTCTCGACTCAGCCATGCTGGCCTCTTGTCCTCCTTACCCGATTTCTTACACCTGGGGATCGAGAGCTCTTGCACTCTATGGAACGTGTCCTTAAAGCTCTGCCAGCTCTGTTTTGCTCCCGTGTCCCTGAGGGCAGTTTCTCAGGGGTCCTGTTGCCTAATTCCGTGAAGAGCTGGAAGTTGACCTTCCTAAAATTCAGGGTCCTGACTTTATTCCTTGCCCGTCCCACATCCCTCAGGACTGTGAACTCCACAAGAGCATGATCACTGCAGCCCAGGCTGCCTCCAGTCTTGGCATCACTGATGAGCTCACTTGCACTGGTGACCATCAGGTGCAGTGTCACATCCCTCCTGGTAGGGCTGTCTCTTACCTGGCCTAGAAGTTATCCTCAATGCACTCCAGGAGTCTCCTGGATGGCCTACAGCTTGCCGTGCCACTTTTCCAGCACATGTCAGGGTGGTTGAAGTTGTGTGGTTGTTCTGCTGTGTGTTTTTATTCTTCTTAATTTCCAGCAACTAGATTTCATTGGGATGTGGTGATTGCATGCATGCTTCTAAATTGTTGCAGTCTTAGATGAAACAGCGTTATCTAAACTACCTTGGGTGATAACTTATGTCTTTTTATGTACAAGACACAGCTTTCTAGCTGCTGTTAGTTAATGAAAGTTGATTATTTTTTCTGATTGTATAATCTATAAATAAGAACAAAGCATTTTTAAAAGCAGTTTGTTATGTTTCCTGCCTGGAATATATTAGAAATTTACATCAGTCACATGAAATCTGAAGTAGTGCTGGAGTGATAGGATATTGTAATTTGTAGTCTTGAACTGATAGAAGTCACTTAGAAGGAACTATAAAGAGAGTGTAAAGCTTCACGTGAGGAAAGTTAACCTTTATGGCTTAGAATTTATTCTTCTTACTAGTTTTCCTTGCATTTTTGAAGACTATATCAATATATTTTTCACTCAAAGGTGTAACTTTCAAAGGATCCATATTTTTAAGCATGGCTGTATGACTTGCTTGTAGAAATGGATTTGTAGCAGAAAATGATTACTACTTTTGCGAAAAGAGCTGTCATTTGATAACCCAATTGCCTTAAACTGAACACCTATTTGTCATTATCCATTAGTGCACATGGGCAAGTCATATACAGTGATAACTGTATAAAAACTAATAACAATCAGTTTATAGTTTGTACAGTTTTCTCTTATTTTCGTAATGTATTTGGGTACCTTAGTGTGAGCTTTCTTTTTTGCCATTTGTATTTACAAAGGTCACATCAAAACCTGTTCCCTCTCTTTTTAAATGTCTTGGAGACAGTGAAAAAGAAGGGATGTTTATATGTTGAGAGTTTATCAGACTGAAATATATTAGTTTCAAGAGAATGGAGTATAAAAGTAATCTTCATTCAGTCAAACACAGATGCACAGATAGAAATGATCACTTAACTTCTGTTTCTAGTAATGGTGAGAAAATAATTCTAAATATGAATTAATAGTTGTTTTTTATTGAACATTACATAATATTCTAATAAATATATCCTGACAGTGCTCTTTCTGAAGAGGAAAAAGCTACATTGCGTGCTGGACTTATAACCAACTTTAATGAGCCAGTGAATCAGGTTAGTGGTGAACGATTAATTATTTTTCTCCAAACAAATGCTTGTATTGGTATATAATTTGCTTTTTCTCTTTACAAAGTGTTTAATAAAGTTGATGAGTTGCAATTTCCATGTTGCGTTTCAGACAGATCTATACGTTGAAGTAAGATCTTTTTCCATAGATCATAATTCAACATGTTTTGTCTCTTTAAAGGGTTTGTGTTTTGTTGCAGTGGTAGCTTATGTTGTGCCTTGTTGTTTATGCAACTATTTGGAGAGTTGGTTCAGAGAATGGATGTAGCTCAAAAATAGCCTTCTCTCCCCGAGTGATTTTTCTTTTTTCAGCTGTATCTGTTCTCTGATCTGATTCCCAGTATTGCCCTACAAGGAAGTGTGGTGGGCGTGTAGCGGGAATGAGCTGTTGAGAATGCTGCTGCATAAACCCGCCTAAGCAGTATTGCTGTCACATATCTAGTCACAGCATTGATGAGTTTATATAAGCATAATAAAGCTTTAATATGATAATGTCTTGTCTTACATAAAGTGACTAATTTTAAGCAACTGTTTTGATTAGAATGAGGATTTATTGTTAAATTGAGTATAAAGCTATTGTTAGGGGTTCAGAATATGCATATTCTGGATGAATCAGTCTTCCTTCTGCTAATTTATTCTTGCTCATGCAAGTATGAGATTCTGCAAGGAAATATTTGCAAATATTTTGAGTTAGATCTTATAGAACTTTTCCAACAAAATACTAAATGATTTAAATAAGGTAAGGTTTAAAAAGAAAAGGTATAACAAACAAACTTCCATTCTGCAGACAGTTCAGTTTCAACTGTTCAGCATTCCTTGATGGCATTAATGTTATTTGTAGGATTTGAGCAGTGTGTCAAAATTAGGGTAATTTAGTATTTGTAGAAGACTTTTGTGCAATGACAATTTTGACTAGAATTTAAAGTTTTTATTTCAACTGCAATTTTTAAAAATGCAGATAGACTTAGAAAATATCTTTAGATTTGTAGTGCAGATATAGTTTCAATGTAAAAAAAAAAATGACCAAATATTACTTGTTTCTTTATTTCAACCAAAAAGAACTATTAAGTGTGTTGTCTTGGACCATAAAGTCTGTGTCATTTATGCTATTACTAGGTAGCATAAAATTCATCAGATAGTTAATTTTGCAGTGGTTGCATGGTATTTACATTTCTAAAAACCTAGTGTTAACTGCATTGTATGTGAAACAATTCAAAATTTGTCACAGTTTTTTCACACCTTCATTAGTATTTAATCAATTTGCCTGCTAAGACAATAGTATGGTGTATTTTATAGTTAAAATTCCACTGCTGATAGACAGTTCTCCCATTCTGAGACTATAGTTGCAAACTGAGATTGTAACTTTTTTTAGCTAACACTTTAAAGGCTAGCAGCTTTATATATTTATTTGTGTGTCCTTAGGATATTTTTGGGATGTAGCTTTTTAAGATGTGGAGGATTTTTTACGCCAACAGTCTGCTTTGAAATGCTTACCCAAACTATTGTTGTGATACTGAAGAATTTAAAAGAGTCCATCTCCCCTCCTTTCTACCCTGTTCCCTAATCCTTGCTGTAGGTATCTTTGTTTACTTTCAGAGGCACCTTTCATTTAGTCCCCAGTCTGCCTGGTATGCCTGAATTTTGTTATCTTGTGTTTCTGATGAGTGCTCTTTTCCAGTCACAGATACTCTCACTCACAGATACATCATAGCATAGTTGCTATCTACTTGTGCATTCTGCATCATTGAAGGTAGAAAAATTATGACCCTTGTATGTATAAAAAGAAAAAAACCCACAACCCAAAAATATAAGAGTTAGACATAGCATTGAGATGTGATGATACGAGCTGACTTCCAGAGGAGGAGGAGAAGAAAAACAGAACACACCGTATGTTGGGAGCATAATTTCTGTGCTCTCTCAAGGTATTTACCATATGGAGTGAACAGAGGAACAAATACTCCTTGAAATGTACGACAGCAGATTGTTTTCACTTAAAAAGCCAGTCCTTAAGGAAGAAGTGCTCTTAGCATCCCTGGAGAGGTTGTGTCTTGTATCATGTATGGAGAAGAGTTTATTTGCTCCCTCCTGCCAATCAGTATCACCTGATCCAAAAATAAATGATTCCCTTTTCTTCCTTGCAAACTTTGTGAGTTTTCTGAGGCAATTCTTCTCCCTGAGGAAGTGGGTAGGAATCAATATTGTAGGAAGTTTTGTGGAGTGGTCAGGCGTCAGATGAAATAGCTAAGGAAGCAGTAAAGGAGGCGGCTATTGCCTTTTGTGCCAATAAATTTTTTTGAATGCTTTTTATGGCATAAGAAGGGGACTTCTTCCCTAGGCTGGAAGTGTGGTGGTAGTTGTGAGGGTATGTCGAAGGTGAGAGCATCTGCTTCATTAAGGTTGTCCAATCGAGGACCTTTTCAATGCAAATGCAATAAGAATGGGGAAAAAAGAAAGCTAATGCTGTGAATGGGATTTGGTGCCAGTACCCAAAGTCAGATGGCAGGAGTGGTGTAAGTGCCCCTGGCCTGTGGTGTGAGGATCTCGGACCGTGGCTCACAGGCACATGTGCCTGGGGAAGGGAATGCTTCTGTCTAAAAGTGAAAACTCAGGTATTGCAGAAATAAGAGTAATATGTATTCAGCAGTCTGTTTGTTTGTAGAAAGCATTATAAAAGATCACTAAGTAAAAAGTGATTCCCAAATATCTGTTTCTTCGTTTATGTGATTTCTAGAACAAAAAATTTAGTGATCGTAATGTAAAATTTAAACAAGGTAGCCAGCTTAGCATTTTATGTAAATATTTATGATAAATATAAAATGGAAGACTTTTTTTTGCTCCACATCTATTTGCATTCAGCAAACTTAAAAATAGTTTGAGGAAAAAACAACACACACACACAAAAGTCTGACAATCCATACTAGGTTTTTTTGATTCAAGTTTTATTTGGCTGTTAATTTCTGCACTATATATCTCCTAAATGACCTTTGACTTTCTGGTGTCTGTGTTTTGTTTTGCTTTCCTGCAGATAGCGACTCAGATTTCTGTACTGATTGCTAAAGTCGCCAGGGTGGACTGCCCAAGGCAATGGCCAGAACTTATACCCACTCTTCTAGAATCTGTGAAAGTCCAGGATGATCTTCGACAGCACAGAGCACTACTTACCTTTTATCATGTTACGAAGACCCTGGCATCCAAACGGCTTGCTGCAGATAGGAAACTTTTCTATGATGTAAGTAATGTGACGCAATTTTGGAAAGCATGCAAACCACGTTTTTTCAGTGCATCCACTTTCACTGTGTTGGGAATACTATGTGTATTCACAGTTTTTTGAACCTTAGGTGGGAAAAGGTAATTTTCTGAGCATCTGTCACTACAGGGTTCACATTTAAGGATTGGGGTTTTTTTTAATAATGGCAAAATTGGACAACTTTGAAATCTTCTGTCTCCTGGTAAATGGAATTTGTGTCTGTCGGGTGGCATGTGACTTGGACAGACAAAAATCCTTTCTTATGGAACATAGCTGTTTGAAGCTTAAAGTTCTAAAATCTTAAAGTTCTAAAAGCTTAAGTAACAGAATGCAAACTTTCTTGATACTTTCAAATAAGTAGTTACAGTTTCAACATTTTTTTTTTTAGTACAGCTTTGGTAATACTTGATAAATTTTTCATGTAATATGGTACTTGATTACAAGGCCATGCTTACAGATAAGGCATCCCTTACTGAACTCTGTTACCTGAGGTTTGAAAAGAAAAATGTTAGATGATATACAAATTGTGACACACTAACTTGTAAATGCAGCTTGTTTATAACTCCATCTTTCCGGTGAATAGTACAGTTATGATTATAACTACATTAACCATCTAAAAGGTACAATTGGCTGCTCTAGTACCAATAGAAAAAATGTAATATATGCTTATATACCTTTGGTGATACGCTTATAAACAACCATTTTCTTTTGAGCCTATTTTCTGGATTTAGTCTACGAAATGATAATGGTGGTTCTTGGAAGTAAAACCAGTGAGTTTAATTTGTCTAACTAATAAAAATGTACTGCTACTTTTAGGAATAAATTAATTGCATGTGCTAAAACCTGGAGTATCTGGATTTTTTTTTTTTTTTGGTAGCAGCACATACCCATATAGCACATATTGGAGAAGTGATATAATGAGTTACTGCAAATCAGTGAAAATATCTGTTACGTTTTTTTCCCCTAATTCATTTGACATTAAGCTTTCAAGCCTTCCTGTTGCTTCCTGGCCCTGGTTTTGCAAGAATGCTGTTATGTTTTTATAGTTTATCTGAATAACTGTTTTTTTTTCTGAAATTGTGAAGTTCTGCACAACTTCACTGTCTTAAACTATAACCACTTTTCTTTGCAGTTCTACCATGAAGTACAATAAGGTTTTGGGTACCTTCTCCATTACTTGATATACACCACTCAGTTTAGTCACCTTGTTGAACTTCAATGAGAATTTTTATGATTCTGAGTTTTTTGCTGCATTAAAGATGACTGAATCTTTGAAATATGCTCATAAATAGGAATCTTGAGTAGGAATCCTCACAATCAGTGGCAGCCTATGAAATCCACTACTGAAACAAGTCTGCCATCTTTGCTTTTACTGTTACTATTCATCATGAACTGTTTTTCTTTATGAAGGTATTTCATATTTTTTTCTTTAGCTTGGGTATTTTTTTACCGCCATGAGTGTGCTTTGCCTGTTTTACTGGCTAGAGGAATTTAAGGCAGCCTAGCCCCATTATTAGGTCTCTAGGTCCTGCAATAATACAAATTATAATCTCTGGCTGAATGACTTCAAAGGTAAAAACATGGTGGGTCCTCCTAATGGACAGTGTGTATTTGTGGTTCTGTCCCCTCCAGTTTTTAATAAAGCAGATATTGTTTTAAATTCTTTTAGCACTAAGGTACAGTGATCCGATGACAAATAAGTGGAGTTATCCAGAATATATCCTATTGTTAGGGCTATTATTGCTTCTTTTTTTCCTCATCTGAGCTGTTACTCTTTACTAGTATGGTTAGTATTAGTACTTTCTATTTAAAAGAGACACCCCCTTAATATCCAAAGTCAACCCCCAAAACATAAGTAGGTGGAAATTCTTGATAATTATTCAATGATGTGTTTTTGCTAATCCATGAACACATCATTGAATAATTATCAAGAGTTTCTATTGTCAGACCCTTACTCAGTCAAAGGAATCAAATAAACAGCTCCTATGTGCTTTAGACTCCACTGATGTAATGTGTAACAGACTAAATGCAGTTTCTTCCTTAACTATAAAGCTGTCAAGTGCTACCACAACTGAATGAGAAATTCTTTATCTTCTGTTTATATTTCAGATATCTTTATCAGGTAAGCACTGTTTGGAAACTGTAATGTGAATTAAGTCTGAGATTTGTTTAGTGCTAGCTGATTAGAAACTATTTGTCATTTTATATTGTAAATAATTTGAGGCAAAAAGTCAGGATTTGCAGCTATTTACAAAATAAAGTTTCAGCATAGGCATCGTTCAATACTATTTTTATTAGAGATAGGCATGTAGCTGCAAACTGTGTCCCAGAGTAAGTGCATTTCGATATTAACTATGCTGTAAGACAAATAGTTCAACTCTTGTGGGAGAGGAGGTGATGAGGAGAGGTGATAGCTTTTTGAAGCCTCATACTGTATTATAGACCTGTGGCTATATTTAATGAAAATCAGATAAGAAAGGAGGCCTAAATAGTTATTTTGAAAGTGGTAGAGTCATAGACCAAGTTGTCAGGGAAGCAGGTGAGTCTATCATAACATCTTCAAATTAAGACAAGGTATTTTTCTGGAAAACATCTTTGGATCAGCATGACTGAGTACAATAAAGAAGTGAAACACTGTGTCCTATGATATACAAGAATATGGATTAAATAATTGTACAGTCTAAATTGGCCTTTAAAATTTAGGAATTTGTTACGCTATAGCCAAATTCAGGAAAACAAATACATTGTTGGTCTTTCTTCCTTTTGCAGCTTGCATCAGGTATTTATAGTTTTGCGTGTTCCTTGTGGAATCATCATACCGATACATTCCTTCAGCAAATTTGTACAGGGGATGAAGCTGCAGCCACAAATTCACTAGAAAGAACTTTGTTGTCATTGAAAGGTAATAATATAGAATGGTGTTAAATACAAGGAATCAAATAAGTTTCTTCACAATGAACAATTAAGACTTCTTTGGTCAAGAGTTACCATTTTCTGATAAAGCTGTGCCTATTAGGAAAATGTCGTAGTTTAACACCAGCTGGCTAATAAGTACCACACAGCCAGTCACTCACTCTCCCTTGGTGGGATGGGGCGAGACTTGGAAGAAAAAAATGGGAAAAGTTGTGGGTCGAGGTAAAGACAGTTTAATAAGAAAAGGAAAAGCTGCCCATACAAGTAAAGCAAAATACAGAATTCATTCACAGATTCCCACCAGCAGGCAAGTGTTCAACTGTCCCCAGGAAAGCAGGGCTCAGTCATGCATAACAGTTACGTGGGAAGACAAAATGCCATCACTCCCAACATCTCCCCCTTCCTCCTTCTTGCTTCTGCTTATATAGTGAGCATGATGTCATATGGTATGGAATACCCCTTTGGCCAGTTGGGGTCAGCTGTCCTGGCTGTGACCTCTCCCAGCTTCTTGTGCTGCTGGCACAGTGTGAGAAGCTAAACAGTCCTTGACTACTTAGCACCATTTGAAACATCCCTGCATTATCAACGTTATTCTAAATCCAAAACACAGCACTGTACCAGCTACTAGGAAGAAAATTGACTCTATCCCCACTGAAAACAAAACACAAAATGATTAATCTTTGTTTGCTTTACCTGTACCTTTAACAAGGCAGAAGGGGGAGAAGGTACTCTTTATTTCTCAGTATGTACCATTCTGATGCATGTTGTAAGAAGTCATAGTGTAGGAGATGGGAAAGTGGAGGGCATAACAAAATGCTTTTTTACATGTCTTGTAATTTGGGCTTGCATCTTGCCATCTTTATGCATTTAACTGAGTAATTTTGTTGTGTTAAGTGTACCTAATGTTCAATGAAGAGAGAACCTTAGTAGTCAGTTTAGATTTAAGGTTATGCTCGAGTATTTTTCAGTGGGATGAATATATAGCCTTACTGTACTTTGCTGATTTGAAGAACTGAAAGGTTTGTGTGCGGTGCTTGCAATGTACGTGATACCAGTCTTGAACTGTTTCAGCAGGTGCAGCCTGTGGCTTCTCTGGGTTACTGGCAGTGGTAAACCTGAGAAAATTAAGAAATGGTGTGTGGGCCCTAGTTGACCGTACTTGGCCCTTTCCCTGCTGCAGAACCTTTCAGAGGTTGGATACTTAGAGCTTTTGCAGAATTCCTTGTGATGATTCAGTAATTCTTGGAATTCTTGTAATTATTTTACACATGATGTATTTTTAAGTAATTTCAACAAGATTAGGTTCATGTTAGGTATGGTTGAGGCATCCAAAGGCCCAAAATTAAGTGTATTTTTTAACAAGGAGAACTGGAAGAAAAGCATAGCAACTGTAACTGTAGTCATGATCTGAAATCTGTTGGAACAAGGGCAGAGAGCTATCTACACAAATAACTTTTTTATTCCTAGTGCTTCGTAAACTGACAGTCCATGGGTTTGTAGAACCTCATTGGAGTTCAGAGGTGATGGTAAGTAACATATCTCCATTTCTAGTTCTAGATTAGAAATCTTCTGTGGTAATTGCAGGTATTGTTAGAGCTACGTTTAAAAATCGTTGAATGGCACACATTTGTGTCATGTAAAGTAAGATCAAGGAACCCATTCTCAGACTTGTCCTCCCATCAGCTAAGAACTGTCATATCCTAGATTGAACCTAAACAATGGCATGATGTTGAAAAAAACCCAAAGGGTGCCCCTTCCAGTTTACATGTCGCGTGATGGCAACACCCCTGATGCCTACTGGAAGTTGTCTTATGTGAGCTCTCCTCCATCATTTGAAGATGGTGTTTTCATTTAATGATGAATCCAATGGCATCTTTGTCCTGTCAAATTCTATGGATAGAATGTGTCTGATTGAAATGAAAACCTGTGGTATGCAGCCCACCTGGGCATGGGGGGAAGTGGGGAGAGAAGAAGGAAATGCAAGTATCTCCCTTAATCCCAAACACTGCTTTGCTAGAGGAATTGGGTACCTATGACCTACATCCTAAACTAAGACTGACAAGAAAGAACTGGATAAGCAGATTGTAAAGCGTACATCTATATTTACCTATACCACCACCTTTAGAGCCTCTGTGCTGTTGGTGTGGTACTAAGTTTGGTGTGGATCATCTACGCAGTCTGCTAGCTAACTAATTATTTCTTTCATGAGGAAATACCTTGTCCAAGAAGAATCAATTAGTTCAGTTAAAAGAGATAAGGTGATCATAGAATCATAGAACAGTTTGGGTTGGAAGGGACCTTCAAAAGTCATCTAGTTCAACCCTCCTGCCAATCAGAGGGACATCTCCAACTAGATCAGGTTGTTCAGAGCCCCATCCAGCCTGGCCTTGAATGTTTTCAGGGATGAGGAATCTATCACCTCTCCGGGCAACCTGTTCCAGTGTCTCACCACCCTCATTGTAAAGAATTTCTTTCTCACATCTAGCCTGAATCTCCCCTATTTTAGTAATGAGTGGTAGTCCGAGGGCCGTACCAGGCTGGGAAGTTTCCTGGTGATGTCCTTAACTCAGGCCCCAGGAAGGCAGCAGGCTTCCCTAAGAGAAGGGTCTGTCTGGCATATTGGGCCCTCTGTTCCCCTCAGAAGGGAGAGACCTACAACTACAACCCACCTTTTCTTCTTCATGGAGGTGGTTGTAATTCGGGGGTAGGCCTTTCTGATCCTGTCAATACTTGTGGTGTAGATGTACCTTCATTTTCCTCATCCATTGTGGCCTTCCACATCCAGAGCCTCATACCTGTTGTACAGAGGCACCTAGGAGGGCGAGGTGGGTTTCACCTGCCACCCTGAGTGTGAACTTGCCTCCATTCACTCCTTTCTCTTGAGCTGCTGTCTGCAGTCTGGCAGGGGGAGGATACAGGACTCCCTTGATCTTGTGTTTTTACTGGTGGCCATTCCTGTCTTAGGGAGGCCAGAGCACAGTCCCACCAGTCTATCTCCTTCTCAGACTCTGAGGTAGTAGCACAGCTGAACTGAGTTTGACTCAACTTTCTGCTCATAGAATCATTTTAGTTGGAAGAGACCTTTAAGATCATTGAGTCCAACCATAATCTAATTCTGGCACTAAACAATGTCCCTAAGAACCTCATCTACACATCTTTCAAACACCTCCAGGGATGATGACTGCACTACTTTCCTGGGCAGCCTGTTCCAATGCCTGATAACCCTTTCTGTGAAGAAATTTTCCTAATGTCCAATCTGAACCTCCCCTGGCACAACTTGTGGCCATTTCCTCTTGTCCTATCACTTGTTACCTGGGAGAAGAGACCAACACCCTCCATGCTACAACCTCCCTTCAGGCAGTTGTAGACAGTGATAAGGTCTCCCCTCAGCCTCCTTTTCTCCAGGCTAAGCAGCCCCAGCTCCCTCAACTGCTCCTCATCACACTTGTGCTCCAGACCTCCCAACAACCTCGTTGCCCTTCTCTGCATTCTCTTCAGCACCTCAGTATCTTTCTTGTAGTGAGGGCCCCAAAACTGAACGCAGGATTCAAGGTGGGGCCTCACCAGTGCCAAGTACAGTGGCACAATCACTACCCTAGTCCTGCTGGCCACACTATTCCCGATACAAGCCACGATGCTGTTGGCCTTTTTGTCCACCTGGGCACTCTGCTGGCTCATGTTCAGCTGGCTGTTGGCCAACACTCCCAGATCCCTCTCTGCCCTGCAGCTTTCCAGCCACTCTTCCCCGAGCCTGTAGCACTGCCTGGGGTTGTTGTGACCCAAGTGCAGGACCTGGCATTTGGCCTTGTTAAACCTCATACACTTGGCCTCAGCCCATTGATCCAGCTGGTCCAGATCCTTCTGTATGGCCTTCCTACCCTCCAGCAGATCAAGACTGCCACCCAACTTGGTGTCATCTGCAAACTTATTAAGGGTGGAGTCGATCCCCTTGCCCAGATCATTGATAAAGAGGTTAAACAGAACTGGCCCCACTACTGAGCCCCGGGGAACACCACTCATGACCTGCTGCCAACTGGATTTGGCTTTGTTCACTACAGCTCTTTGGGCCTGGCCCTCCAGCCAGTTCTTTACCCAGTAAATAATAAGCCCATCCGTGCCATGAGCTGCATAATACAGTGCAAAATAAGCGTAATCTTTTAAAGACATGTTTATATTTTTCAGGGTTTTCTAAATGCAGTGTTTGAACGGCTAAAACAGTTTCTGGAGTGTAGTAAGTATCTGAATATTTTTCCTTGTGTTGGTTATTAAACATGAGAAGCTGGATGAAGACACAGTAACATTTAGTGCATCATGATTAATCATTTATATGTGAGATTTCTTTAATAAGTCCAAAGCTTTTACTTTAAATGCTGCTGAAATTGTCTGTAATGACTTCAGTAAAAATGCTGATTTATGTCAACAGACTAAAATCCCACCAGATTTTACTTTGTGTGATAATGCCCATGTAAATAATACTCATCTTAAGCCATGGATTGACAAAATATCCGTATTAAAATATGTAGATGCTACAAAAAGCCTGGATCATCTTGAGTTTCTTTCTTTAGAAGAGTTTTATGTTTTTCTTTTTCCTGGAGTTTTCCATGTGTGTTTGTCAAATGGGAAATAAAGATCACATTCACCTCTGTATTCTTTTTAACTGGAAGAGTAGTAGTCTGGGATGGGCAACCACAGGTTAACACAGTCACAAGAGATATAAGCGTAGTTGGCAGGTGTTAGTGCATTTGCAGGGATTTTAACTGAAGCGAGTGAAAAGGAGATGATCAGAGGTGGTGCATATGAATTCACTCTTTTTTTAAAAAATTTGTTTCTACGCTTGTAGTAGTTCTGGTGTAAGCCATTCATTCATTTGAAGCCTGTCAGATCATTCTGTTAGGATTCAACAACCCTTTTGCTGAGGACAGATGTCTAAACTGAGTAGAAAGAATTTTCTGATGTAAATGAAGGTACTTGGCTCAGGAGCCCAGGACTTAAGTGAGATGAGCTGATTTGGGCTCAGAGCCTTGTTTCTAAGAAAAGATGAAAACAGCCGCTGTGTTCAATTCCAAAATAAAATACCCTTTTTACTCTTCTAAAATACAGGCTTCTTTGCATGTACCTGTTTGCCCCTTCTAATCTATTGTAGTCATGCTCTTTTTCAATTTTTGGCAAGATAATTGCCTAGCTTTAAGACACTGAATTGAAGGCTGACATATTCTGAAGCTTGGTGATTATTGTGGTCTCCTAGAACATAAGGTCTGTGGACTTGGAATGTTCTAAGAACCAAGTTGAAGCTTCACATTTCCACTTTTCTAGTCAATAAGTTGTTTTGCAAAAGCAGGCACAACTACCTTAGAAGATTAGTGTTTACATGTATTATGTCATGTTTTTTGCCTCTGTGTCTTAATTATGGCTTTTCTTTTTTATTTTATTTTATTTTTTTTTTTAGTAAAAGCTTTTATCTGTTTTTTGTAAGTTCAGAATGTTTTCCAATGTCCATAATCAATTGGTTTTTGAGGTGGAGTCCCTAGAAAAGCATGTACTGTTATGCAGTAAGGATATACCATAGTTATAACAAAAGGACATTTTCATCTTTTCAATGCTTTTTTACTTCTTGTCTTTGCTAGCATTTTCTGGGATTATTTTAGTTGTCTTTTATCATTGGGTTAACAGTAATGTCTTGATTGTTTTATTCTGATCAGTTACAATGAATCCCACTGCAGCTAAAATAGCTAATTTCTGCCCCCTCCAGAACTTCTTACCTTGAATTTGACTTCGAATTTATTCTGCCATAGAACTTTTTTCTGGCTGCCATAGAACTTTTTTCTGGCTGCCATCATCCCTGAACTATATATAGAACAAGTTGTCCTCCAGTGTTAATTTTTTTAAAAACTTAGCTATCCAGAAAGAAAACGAAAGTCTGAAAAAAATGATAGTTGTTAAATATCTAATTTACCAGGTAGAAGTATAAGAGCAGAAAACGTATGCAGAGATCGTCTAGAAAAGACTATAATTCTGTTCACTAAAGTGGTAAGTAAATTCTCCATTCAGTTACTGAATAGTTTACTGTTCTGGAGCAGAAGTCCCTATTCGGATGTGTATGTTCCTTAAACCCAATAGCTTTCAGGTCTTTTAAAGAAGTGGAAGGTACTGCAACTTAAAACTTCTTTGTTACGAAATATATTTGAGATTTTTTTTTAAAGGAAAGGGTATCTGTTCACAAATGCTGATGTAAGTTGGATAAGTGAAGAATACATTTCCTTAGCTCAAACAAAATTAAATCCATTCCATTAATAAATTATTTAGCTAGGATTTTGCTCATAAGAGAATTCTGGAAGGTTTGCTAGAACATTGGTATCAGCATTGGTGAATAAAGAAGATACAAACTTTTCGTCCTGTCTTTTACAAGCAGTTAGATTGCTTTTTCTAAGGCCCTGTTAGTTCTATTGAATAACTAGCCACTTCTAGTTTATTGACAGAAAATTAACAAAAAACTCTCTTACCCTCTATGACTTTTGTGATACGTATTTGAGTTTGTCACCTAATTCTGTGCAACCATTAATTGCATACATTTCAGGAAGTAATTTTAGCATTTTCACTTGCTGTTTTTAAAAGATAAAACACCTACAGAATTCTCATTGTTTTCACACCCTGTTTTGGGGCCATGGATCTTATTTAAATATTCACCCTAATAATCAGAAGCAGGAAGCACCAGCCAGATTCACTAAAATTGAACTGGAGGTGTTCTGACCCAACGTTCTTAGTGTTTATTGTAGTACTTCCTATGTTGAACTAACAAGTAAAGCATGTGAGGCGTATGCTTCTTTTTTATAGACTTGAAGAGAAAATACACTATTTAATAACCTACCACCTGTAGAAATTCAGGTACAAGAATTTAGGCTTAAGCATTTTTGCAGTAGTAGAGTTCATTAAAATAATTCACCAGTGCATTCTAGACTATTAGTTGGAAAAGCTAAGCTGAAGAAGAAAATGCTGTACTGCAGTGGAGGGGGAGAAAAACAAATAATTTTTTTTTTCTGCATGCCTCTTTTACTTAGAATAATTCTAGGAGGGATGAATTATGTACTTAAACATTCAGAGTTTTAAGTATGGCCGATATGATTTACATACTATGTTGCTAGCAAGCTGCTCAAGTTGAAAATTAAAAAAAAAAAATTTGAACATGAGTCAAGAATTTCAGGGCAAAATAGTGCTTCATTAGACATTGATACTGATCTTTTCCTAATTTACTGTCTGCAGTCAGTTTTGTATTTTATGTAAATTAGCACTTTTTTTTGAGAACTAGTTTATGAAAGCATTTAATAAAAGACTTGCATAAAAAGTCATTTGATACATCTTTCTTGCTCTTCTGCTTCCTTAATTTTTAGCTTTTGGACTTCCTGGATCAACATCCTTTTTCATTCACCCCTTTGATTCAGAGGTCATTGGAGTTTGCTGTAAGCTATGTATTCACAGAGGCTGGCGAAGGAATTGTATTTGAGCGGTTTATTGTACAGTGCATGAATCTCATTAAGATGATTGTAAAAAATTATGCTTACAAGCCATCCAAAAACATTGAAGGTACTGCCGCTAGTTACCGTAAACATTTTTATATCTTGAAAAACATTTTGCTAGTTATTCCCACACTAAAACTCCTTTAAGACATTCTTCTGAAGCACTTAATGCTTCAATAGTTAAAAATGTACACTTCTGTCTCTATATTGATAATTCTTATTTTGATGGTTAAAATATTAATATTTATAGACACTGACTTGCTAAAGTAATTTTGAATCCACAAGAAGCGTGAAACTTTGTTGATAGTTTTAGTTTTCATTGAACTGATTTTTAAAAGTCCTGAGGTATGGAATTAGTTTTCATCAAATGGTTTAATGCAGCTTTCCTTGCTTGATAAACTGGGGTGTTTGCTGTAATTGACTAAAACCAGTAGTCAGGTTTTTTTCTGAGAATAAGAATTTATTATCCAGCAGTTTATTTATATGATCATTAAGACACTTAATTGTAACTTGGAATTTTTATGTTTTATTTCAGATAGCAGTCCTGAAACTCTTGAAGCACATAAGATAAAGACAGCATTTTTCACATATCCAACACTAATGGAAATATGTAGGAGATTAGTCACTCACTATTTCCTGTTGACAAAGGAAGAACTAATGATGTGGGAAGAGGACCCAGAAAGCTTCAGTAAGAAATGTGTTGTATATTTGGCTGCAGTTTATTTAGATACTGGAGTTTCATATCCACATTGCCTCTGTAAATTTCCTACTGCAATACTGGCTGTTTTCTGCAGTCTTGTTACATGGACAAATATTCCCTCTAGAGATTGTTTTCCTGATGAGAAATTTCTCAGTAGTCTGTGATATTCAGATGTCTTCAAATGTCTACCTACTAAACTTTATTTGAACTGTAGTTGAAATAATACTCTTTTTTTTTTTTTGTGAAATTACAGCAGTGGAAGAGACAGGAGGAGATTCTTGGAAGTACAGCCTCAGAGTAAGTCTTTCAGTTTGAAAGAAAACCATTCAGTGTTTCTGGATGCATTTCTTGATAGTCTTGTAACCAAGAGAGATGATAGTTGATAGAAAGATAAGCTCATGCTTTCCAAAAAAATCTTTAGTTAAAAAAATTTCATTAAAGTTAGTATAAACTTTGTTCATTTATCAATGTTCAAACATGCTGAAATACACTGGAAACTATGCACTTCATGTTTGAGGAGGGAGGTAAAAGGAGTCTGCTTCAGCATTTGTATTGTATAATATCTGATGGTTATTAAACCAGTTGTTCCTTCTTTGAACTGGTAACTTGTATTATCGCTTATGACTTTGTTAGTAGACATGAATGAAGAAAGTTTCAGATGCATCTACGTTAGCATCTTAGTTCAGATCAAAAATGTGCTGTGTTGTATTGAATCTCCCAGTTATCACTGCTGGGATTTGCTTTGCAGAGAGATCTTGAAGTTTATTTACTGAGTTACTTTCGTTTTAAAACTAAAAACCAAAACCCTGTGCTTCTAGTGTGTTCCAAGGGCAACTGGTTATTCAGTCCAGACGACTCAACCAGAGCTAATCCAAAAAGAAATGGTGACATACCTACAGTGTGGTCACTGGCTCCTCAACACCAGCTGTATCACTCCCGAGATCCATTGTTCTTCTACCACAGAACTGGCTGGTATAGATTCAGCCATCAAAATCTTGCAAGAGTTAAGCATACTGTATAATAAGAGTGGTATTTCATATGATATTAATTTTGCTACAGTTTATTGCATTTTAAATGATCTTTGGTACAAGATATTCGGCACTTACAAATTTCAGCATAAAATGTATAATAATAGCCTTTATTTTGATAGATTCTAAACCAGGTATTTTATTTTTTCAGCCATGCACGGAAGTTCTTTTTATTGATATTTTCCATGAATATAATCAGACTCTTAGCCCTGTGCTGTTAGAAATGGTTCACAGTCTACAGGGTAAGTTCTTTAACAAATAAAGGAGCTGTAAAATGTAGAATTCTTTACATTCACTTTTGTCAACTGTTAAAAAAGTTTGTGATATCTAATTATATATAGTGCATTCATTATATATTTTTGAAAGAATGTGTTAATATTTTAAAATTATTTTTAAACCTACCATAAAGGAAATGCAATGTATATATAGGAAAAGGAAATCCTAAGGATTCTTTCCTTTTCATTGTAACTCTTTTAGATGACTGGCAAAGATTGAGGCTTTTCTACTTGTGTGAGGTTTGAGGCTTTCTTGAGAATAGTTGCCAATAAATTAATAAATTCTGTAGGTTGCTTTTTACTGGGAGCTTTCTGTTCAAATGTTGCAAGGCAGTCTATGGTAATTCTGCCATACCTCTGCAAAAATCTTTGGGAAAAAAAAACTTTAAAAGAAAAAGTTCAAGTTATGCTATCATTTTGGAGAGTGTAGAGGGCTTTCCACATATGAAGATTTCCAAATCTGCTTAGAAAATTTAGTGTTTTTCTGTTTGAATCATGGAATAGTTTGGGTTGGAAGGGACCTTCAAAGGTCATCTAGTCCAACCCCCCTGCAATGAGCAGGGACATCTTCAGCTAGATCAGGTTGCTCAGAGCCACATTCAGCCTGACCTGGAATGTCTCCAGGGATGGGGCATCTCCCACCTCTCTGGGCAACCTGTGCCAGTGTTTCACCACCCTCATTGTAAAAGATTTCTTCCTCATGTCTAGCTTGAATCCCTCCTCTTTCAGTTTAAAACTATTTCCCCTTGTGCTATCAGAACAGGGTGAAAGGCTGCAATAAGGTCTCCCCAGAGCCTTCTCTTCTCCGAGGCTGAACAACCGCAATTCCCTCCGCCTGTCCTCACAGCAGAGGTGTCCATCCCTCAGATGACTGAAGTCTTCATAGACTGAGGAATGAGTCAGGTTTTCTGCATCCCCAAAATGAGTTTTATAGTGGCCATGGAAGATAATGAGTGGTAGCTACTGCTTTGTTTTCCCTGTCATTTTGGCTTTGGTTGTTTCCCCACGTTTTATCTCACCTGACTTAAAACATTTTATATTTGTCCTTATTAGAATGGATCAGTACTTTCTATTAAAAATAGAAATAAATACTCATATTCTGAGCATGTTTCCTGACTTCACATCCAGAATCTCTTTGTGCACATAAGTTTCAGGATGGCTTGCTCTGCTGTATCCTTACAACAGAGTTAACAGTTATTTTGTTTTTTTCCAAGAGTTATGGAAGTTAATAATTCCATGATCAAAGATACGTGTATGCTTGCCACCTTTTTTTTTTCTTCTGTTAAAGTACTAGATGGTATTAACTATTCATTAATTCTTAAGATTTTGGAAAAAATTTACTTATAAAGTGTAAGTACACAAGCATACATCTATAAAATGTATAGGAACTGTTGGAAATAGTGCCACATGGTCGACAGTCTTCAGCAATTTGTGAGTTTTGAGTCTGTTCATTTAAAATACATGCTTCTGCCTTCTGTGTTGCTGTTAAAAATGTTCAGTCCCAAAGAAGTCCATGAAAAATAGAGCATGAAAGCAGAGACTTGATTATAGTTGAGACTTGATTATATATATTGCCTGAAAAAATATGGAAACTGAAATAACTGGACTTAAGAATAAAACAAAAATAGTGAGGCAGTCTTGTTTCACAGTATCCTTAGTGCCAAATTGCTTGTGTTCTTTGTTTTAGTTACGTTTTTTTCTTTATTTTAACTTCGTCTTGTAGGGCCTACCAACATGGAAGATACCAGTGCTATACTGATTAAAGATGCTGGTAAATTAAATTTTACTTTACCTTTGAAGTAACAGAGCTGCTTTTGTGTATGTGCTTGACTTCTTAAAAATTACAGGATAAATTTGCAAGATGTTTTTTAAGACACTGGGAGAGTAAGACCTAAATCCTATTTCTCCTTGGTGTCAGTATTTTCAAAATACTTATGTAAAAATATGGTGCTTTTTTCACCTTTTTTGTGAAACAAATCCTTAGCCAGACAGTCTCCATTACTGTCCTGCCCTTTCCTTTCTGCAAATAAGTGAGCTACAGGGCTTCCATGGAGATACTCTGTCCATTGTACAAGTAAGGAGATTTTATGGCAAAAGAGAAGAGTTGACTAAGACCTCTAATGGAACAATTACTGATGTCACAATAAGATCTTCACTGGTCTTATGTCTTTGAACTTTCTTCTGTAATACCTTTCTTTTACTAAACGTTCTTCCAGAGTTCACTTTACCATAGTCTGATAATACCTTTCTTCAGAAAGTTATGCTTTAGTTTTGTTTTCTTTATTATGTTCAGGTTATCAAAAATGTTTTCAGAAACTTAAATTAGTCTGATTATTTAATATTAAAATCATTTAGTATTTAAGCAAACAATAAGAATAAATATATATTTTTCCCAGTGTTTAATGCAGTTGGACTGGCTGCGTATGAGCTATTTGACAGTGTGGATTTCGATCAGTGGTTTAAAAATCAACTGTTGGCAGAACTACAGGTTTCTCACAACAGGTAAACACCTTGGTTTGTTATGCCTTCATTTAAATATGAACTGTTGATACAAATCTTTTAATATATAATGTCAAATAATTTCAGGTTTGAAAAATACTCAACATTTAAACGTATCAAATAAATGAGCAGTGGTATGAAATAGATATTGATAGCTGATACAGTCACAGAAGCAATAGCGTTCATGACATTTTCTGTTTACGTGGCAGTTACTTCCAGGGTTGTGTAAAAATAATATGTCTGTCCTCTTGCATATATTTGAGTTGACTAAACTTTCTCAGGACAGCCACCTTGGCTCATTTAAAGAAAGATATGTAGGCCTTCTGAGACCCCAGAGGCCTTTAGGCAGCAAAGGCCAACTGCAATCTGTGGAAATCTCTCTAAAACTGTAGCTCAGCCAAAACTGTGATTTGTTCTTCTCTGCTCGTTTCAATAAAATCTCTCTGTAGTGCTCTTCAGTTGATTTTGCCAGCAGTGAAGTGGGGAAGTGAGGATTTGTGTTGTGTTGTAAAGCGTGAATGATTACAGGCTGGTTCTACATCGAAAGTAGTACAGGGCACATCTGCTGGGGGTTTCCCTTCTCACCAAGGTTTCCTTCACTTGGATGGCCTTCACATGAAAACCTTTGTTTTGTTTAGTGGATGCCATAGGATGTTTTGAAAGATGCTTTTGGCATCTCAGTCTGTGTCTGCAACTGCCTAGAAGAGTGTTCCTCCCTGTTCCTGAAACTGTCATGCTTCCTCAGGGGAAGGACAGTAACTGCTATTGTACGTGCTAATCCTCATCTGATGAGTTCTCAGTCACCCTTTGGCTCTGAATAAGTATTTCCTGTTTTTCTCCTGAGTCATTGGCAGTGACCCTGATGGCCTTTGAAGAATTTTACTATTTCTTTTCTTTGTATTTGCCATTAATCTTACCACACATAATTGTTAACTGAAATTTATACTAATTTGTTTGCTAATACCCTTAGGAGCTACTATAAGTTGTAAATTATTTTCCATAATGCCAATTTTCCAAATGCCAATTATAGACACTTTCTTTACAAATACAGTTCAATTTAAGGTAGAGTGGAAGATCCTGGTGCACTTACAAATATTGAAATGCTTCTTTGCATTATAATATATTTCTTAAAAATGAATTCTTTACTTTTGGATATCTAACCTTACTTCAGAGTCACAGGGTAAGTGCCACAGTTGTTTACCTGCAGTCTCCTAAAGTTTTTATTCTTTTTCTCATTGGGTTTTTTTTGTATGATCTCAACTTCACCTTTCTTTTACCAGTGGCCAAGTACTCTAACAGGCTAAATGACAGAAGAGCAGGAAAAAATGAGAGATCTTGTATATATGACTGATCTTTTTTTTTTTGTTGTACCTCCTCAGCATTGATCTCTGAATAAAACTGCCACAGTGTTTGTAGCTTTGGCATTTTTATGCCATCCACCCATATAGCATTAAGTAAAACCGAGAAAAGTCTTCTGCGGTTGATATGGTTGTATTTACAGTAGGGAAGACACCTGATCTAGCCATTTGGTTGGCATTTTTGATATCTCAGGATGAAATTCCTGGGGGGACAGAAGCTTGTAGTAGAAGTCGTCCGACAGTTTGAAGCCTCATTTGCTTCAGCTGCTTCTACTATCAGCAGTGCTGGAGACCACCACGGCAATGAAGGAGACTGTGGTAGTAGTTTGATTGGAGTGCTGCTTTAACAACAGCTTCAGGAATATATATGCCTTTGAGATAAAGCAGATTGGAAGGCATGATCTGCTGTCCTACCGAGTGTCCCGTGGTGATTAGCATACTTGTTCACAAATTGGTTCGTGTCTGGGAACACAAACCTATGCGTTGTCAGCAGTGACAGTAAAGTTTGCTGTGTTTTGTTTTCTTTGAATGTTTCATTGTCTGTTGATAGTGAGACTGTCAACTGTGGCCACAGCAGTAGGAGAAATATAGGATTAATGAAAAAATATTCTTAAAGATATTTAGAAACATTGTATTGCCAAATTTATCACTTGCTATGGTATTTAGTTTTGTACAGAGTAAGGAGAAACTTTCCCGTAATATGAAAACACTTTACTGAATACAATCTCTCACGATAATTCAATCCTAAAACAACTTTTCCTGCTGAGAGAGAAGGTATCAATGTCACACTTAATACTTTGGTATCAAGCGAGATAGTTTGCACTTGAGTGGCTGAATGCTGTACAGACCACGTAAAGCTACTCTCCTATGACTATTGCAGCAGAAACTGCCTTATTTTGCAATATGGTCACTTTTCCCACGAGATATTTATGTCCAGCAGGCTCCATCTGCTTATACTTACTGTATGCTCTTATCGTAAAAGCTAATGATGTTCTAAGAGGTGAGCTTTTCCCAGGAGTGACTGTAGAAAATGTAGGACCTCAAAAATTAGCACCTATGAACAAACAATAACACCAAAACTCAAACACCGCTCCCCTGCACCGTCCCCCTTCCCCCGCCCCCCCCCAAAAAAAACCCAAACAAAAAACCAACAACCCAAAAGCACACTATCTTTTTCTCTACCAGGGAGAGAGAAAGAATATAAAGATACAGGTAGGATGTATGAATTATACAACAGATGTCACCAGAGTTGAAAATCCTTTGTATCAGGAGACTTAGGTCATTTAAAACTTTTCTTTATGTGGTAGTTGTTTGAAAACTATCCAACGCCAATCTCAAAACAAACCTCTTTTGTAATATTCTGATTTTTACAAGGTTATGTATCAGGCACGAGCTGTCTAAGAATAGAAGAAGTTGTATCATCACAGCTTCTGGAATAAATAGAAGGACATGTTAGTAAGGCAACATGTTGTGTAAGTCATGTTTCAGCATGGGTTGTTCATGCTTCGCTGCAACTCAGTACGTCTCAGGCAACACTGAATTGTTATTCCTCATTAACTTTATGTTCCAGTCTAATGGACTGCTATATACATGCAACTTCCACAGCTTTCATGTTTTCTGAAGTTGTGCTTTGTTAACTATCTCATGGTTATTGGAATGTTTACTATATCACGTTTATTAAATATAAAGAAGCCTTGATAGTGTCAGTTTAAATTGCTGTCTTAATGGCTTACATGACAGAAGTTCATAAAATGAAAAATACATTTAGGATAATAAAGCAAAATAATTTACTTGAAATTCTGCGGATGGGGTTCATCTTGCCTAATTTTATATGTCTGCAAGTTAAACATTTAAATTTGAGCTGCTTTTGCCCATCAGCTCTTATAATCAGTGGAGAAAAACAGCAGCTCTGTGGAATGCTTTTCTTAATCATTATGTTAGGTAATCCAGCTCGTTGCCTTTCTGGTTCTTGCTTCTTTGTATTGACTCGAAAGCTGTTTGGTTTGTACCTTTATTGCAGTAGTGGTGCAAGATTAGGTAATGTCAATTCTTTCTGAGAATAGTCTTAGACTGATGACACAAAATACTGTGGCAGTTGCTGTAATGCAGTACTTAAGTTTGCATTTTTAAGTTGTATTGGACCTAAAATTTTTAGTGTAAAAGGAATGTCAATGAAATTGCTGGAAAGTATGGTGATCACAGTAGACTCCATGATGGTGGTAATAAATGTAAGATTTATTTTTAGTTTGGTTTATTGGTGTGCTATGTGCAGAATAAACTATAGCTCCACTGAGATCTTCAAGATTCAGTCATTTAAGATGAGAGTTACCTTTTTCTGACTAAGCTGGTGTTTCCTGTGCCTTCTAGTAAAGAATTTTGATGAAAAAATTTCTGCATTAAAGTTCTAAGATTGGTCTTGACAAACTAAATCTTCTATTGGGGAATAATATTTTCCTTGTGATTGTTAGTTTTCTATTTCATCAAAGTGTTCTACAACGGCAAATATAATGAGTTAATGAGTACAATTTTTTTTTTTCCTCCACTTTTAAAGGTATAAACCAATACGGCGACGAGTAATTTGGCTGATTGGGCAGTGGATTTCTGTAAAATTCAAATCAGACTTGAGACCTATGTTATATGAGGCAATTCGTAACTTGCTTCAAGACCAGGACTTAGTGGTAAGTATAAATAATGTTCTGTAAACACAGCTGAAACATAAATACCATACCTTGTGTAAACTTGATTGAGAACTTCACACCTTACAGTCTGTTGTTTTGCAAGAGAGAATCTGTTGGGAAGCTGTGGGGGTATTTAATTGTTGAGATGTTGAACAAAAAGGTCAAGACATAAAACAAGCTCTTAAGATAATCACTAGATGATTACATCAGTGGGAAAATGAACGACAATAGTGACAGTCTGGTTTTTGTAAGAAGTTGTGAAGGGTCTGGAGATAAATAATTTATAAACAAATGAACAGTTTGTGTAGGTCAAACAGGGTTATTCTGTGACTAGTCCCTGCAGTATACAGTATTATTTTAGCATCAACAACAGTTATGTGCTAACAGAATATGATAAACGGCATTTGTTGCTAGGCTGGTTGAGTACAACTCTGTGGTTTTAAGCTACAATTTCAGCAGACCAGCAGGCAGGGTTGAGTTGAGAAGCTGGTTTTGCAATTGTTTCTTTCTTTCTCTTTATTTTATTTTATTTTATTTTATTTTAATTTTTAAATAGACAGACCTAGCAGCCAACAAATCGAGCTAATTTGTTATGGCAGTCATAACAGTTTTTTCAGTGATTCCAGACAGCTTTAGCAGAGCAGGATGTGTTTCTGTGTCAGTCTTGTGACTGTTTTTAGTTGACACTTTTGGAGCATCTGAACATCTACCAGGGAAGAACATGCTAACTTCCTGACTTTATTTCAGTCTGTGCTTTATGAGTGACAGCAAGCCATGAGATAATCCCAAGTTAAAATCCTTCTCTGTTGCAAGAGTTTTTGTCACAGGCTACAGTCTTGTTTAATTCTTTCTTGACCTTCATGAAGGTTTTACCTGAGTAGTTTCTCCAGGTGGTACCACTTCAGCAATGACAAATAAACTGTAAAGGGTACTAAAATGGAAATGTTGGAGTTGAACTAACTACATTTCTTAGCAAGTGACAGAACAGACAGAATTATTCAAGTGCCAAAACAGCAACTGATTTGATATTGTCAGATATTATGTTGATAAACAATATGTTTACTGGACATATGCATGATGCATCTTTACTTTTCTTTTTTCAGGTCCGTATTGAGACAGCTACGACACTGAAGTTAGATATCCTTTACTGACAAAGATGTTCGATTAGCTCTCAATTCAGAGTTACTGGAAAATAAAAAACTTAAAACTTACACGAAAATTATAATATGAAGGATTTGGTAGTATCCATGGAATATTTGCTTATTTGAGTCTCGTGTCCCTCTGCAGTCTGTATTATTTTTTCTTAATGGTTATTTACCTGTAGATGACTTTGAATTCAGAACTGACCAGTTCCTACCGGTAAGACCGTTTATATGAACATATTCTGTTGACAAGATAGATCTATAGAGGAAAGGAGGAAAAAATGTCCAGTTTCATTTCAAACCACAGTATCTAGTAATGAGTGTGTGTGTGTATGGGTTTTTTTTTTCAGTCTTCTTAGGCCAAAACATGTAAAAACTCATACTGTTCCTGCTAAGATTGCTGATGTGCAATATACAGACAGGCAATTCAAAACGTGTCGCTATTATCACTATTACAACTTCCTAGCATTGTGTGTAGTTCTCTCTCTCTCTCTCTGCGTGTATATATATATGTGTATATATATATATGTTTTACCAGATGCTAAGTTTCTTCATGCTATGACAATAACAAGTCTCACCAACATGACTTTCCAATGCCTGTTTCACATGGTACTTTTCAACCTGCTGTTTCACACAAATATTAAATATAAGTGCGTGGTTAAAATAGCACCTTAAAAACATAAACTTTCTTGGTCTCCTACGTTTATGTTCTTTACAGTGGTCATTACTGTTGTCATAAAGTAAACAATGAAATGTTAAGCTAAACATACAACACTTATTTTGATCACTGAAACTTAGCAGGTGCATTTTATTTCTCATTTGATTATGACTTCCCTGTTAATTACAACTCTCTTGTGAATGAACAAAACAAAAATGCAGAGTGCATCTACACTGTTCAGTATCTAAATTTCATCTGTGACCCAAAAGCTGGAAGAGCGTACCTTTGCTTTGACCCTAACAAAGTGCTCCTTCTGGAGAGATGCCCTTCAGCTTTATAGTGTTTTATCTGTGAAGTAATGTTTATACTTGCCCAAACATCAGAATGGTTTATGTTCAAACTTGATCACATTTGAACTGTTATGAAAGAGTCTATCTGAATCTTTTTATTTTGTTTTAGGTAGTGATTGGTTAGTGTGATTGGCTAGTGTGCCTTTTTCCCAATGAAAAAGTAACATTTCACATACTTTGTAATTGTCTTTCAAAGTTCACAGATGTCTTAGAGTGGTAAGCGTATGTAAAAAAACACCAATTCAGGTCACCAATTGTATTTTTGATGGTCTAATCTGTAGCTGTTTATTTTTCTTTCAGTATCTGGAACCCATGTTTACACTGCTTTTTCAGCTGCTTCAGGAAGTAACACAGTGTGACACCAAAATGCATGTTCTTCACGTTCTGTCTTGTGTAATTGAAAGAGTGAATATGCAGGTATTTTTTTTACAGTCTTCAGTGTTAACTTTCTACTATGAATTCAGAGAATGACTTTTTGCTTTATACAAAAATAGTGAAAAATCTAATTGATTAATAGACTGGTTATTGTTATGGTCAATGCCTGCATTATTTGCATTCCTTGGTTCTCTTTTCCTTTTCCAGTTCTCATTTATCTTTTTTGTAACATGTTCTTGCTTGGTTACTGCTTTTCTTTATTCATTGTATTTTTGTATTGGCTCATCTTTTAGAGTACAGGAAGACTTTTACTGCTTATCTTAATGCATTTCTTTTGGTTTTCTTTTTTTAATTTTCACTCTCAAATCTAATTGTCTCATATTTAAACTAGCATTTTATTAAATCTTACATATTAAGAGACATTTTGGGGGTCAAAATGCTTCACAGTCCCAGGAACTATGCAGTTAAATTTGTAATCTCATCGGCACTGATATGGATTACAATTGCCTATACAGCAGTCTCCTAACCGCATGAAGAGTTTCAAGTTCACATGTATTTTTAGTGCTTTCTTCTTAGTGTTAAAGTATATTCTTCAGCTCAAATGTAAAGAAATTGAAGATGCTTTTGCAGAATTGAAAATGAACTGTTGATTGATTTTTGTGTCAGGTTATTTTTTCAGTATTGCTGTATTAAGGACAGAAATAATGCATGGTTTTGAGTTTATCTCCTCTTTCCACAAGGAATCCTGTCTGAGAGCCAAATGTAGCTTTCCTAATTGTCTGCTGTAAGGAAAGTCCACACAACAGCAGATTTCCCTGAATTTTGGATCAGCTAGAGAAGAAGCAGAAAAAACAATTTGAGAAAGAATGTTTAAGTCCGTTTAGGTTAATTCCTAATTAAATACTTTCGAAGACAAACAGATTAACCTTTTAATATTGTAGAGCATCACAGAAAAAAATCAGGTTGGGATGAACTTCTGGAGGTTATGTGGTCCAACCCCTGCTCAAAGCATGGGTAACATCAGAGGCTATTCAGTATTTTTTTTTTTTCATGAGACTGTTCCTGCTCATCTTAAAGAATACTGTTGTTTAGGACTCCTGTCTAAGTGAAGCATATATTAATATGAAAATATCTCTGGCTATCAAATCAAGTGTTGTTTGTGTTCTGTTTTCTGCTTAAGCCTCATTGCCATGCACAAATTTTACCATAGATAGTATGTTCTTCTCAAACCGCTGTGCAGTCAGAAGTGACTTCAGTCACAGAACATGGAAAATGGTGTTTTAGGAAGAGGAAAGAGGAGTAAATCAAAGCAAAATTTTTATTTTTACTGTGACAAAAGCAGGTCTTAAATATTTCAGAAATTATGCTTGGGATAAATTAATGGCCTTGTTTCACACATTAAGAAGCGAATTTGTGTTCTGAACTTCAGATACGACCATATGTAGACTGTTTGATTCAGTATTTACCACTCCTTTGGAAACAGAGTGAGGAGCACAATATGCTTCGATGCGCAATTTTAACCACCCTCATCCATCTTGTCCAGGTAAGGGGTCAGAATCCAATAAACGTTGTCAGTATCTCTTAGAGTTCTTTCTCAGACATGCCTACATGTACTCTGTGTTTGTGTCTATATAGAGGTAAAATTAAGGTATATTTTGGTTTTGTAGGCTATTTCTAAACGTTTCTAGTCTTATAATAAAAACATGGTTCTCTGATAGTGAAGATAAACATGGTTAATATGAAGCACTAATCTGTTTTGTTTTCAGGGGCTGGTTTGGTAAAAGCAGTTCTTTAGGCAGATCTGCTTGTGTTTGTGGAGGGTTTTGATTTTGTAATCTTGGAATTAAACCTCCTTTAGTGACCTTATGTGAAAGAGCTTGTTCTAGCTCCCTGTGTTTCCCAGCCAGCACTAGGAGTCTTGATCTCTTCGTACAGTTGTTATGTGCGGTTCTGACTTGGTTCTGCTGTGTAGGCACGTTTCCCTGTTACTTTAAATTCAGCTCCAGAGATGTGAAATTTCTATTTTGATGTTAAACTTTCTGTAAACATGAGCCACTTTTAAATCACAGGCCAAGATATGGGCCACCACAAGAAGTTTCACTTTACCTGTTCTTTCAGTTTTCATTTTGATTCAGATTAGCATCACATGTTTAAATCGTAACTGTTACTGTTACCATTTTTACCATTACCTTTCTACTGCTAACCTCTGATACCTATTATGTCCCTTTGCAATGATTTCTGCAACATTTTTGTATAGTATATGGGAAAAATACTTTATTTCATCCCTTGTTAAACTTCTTAGCTTTATGATGTTCTCTTGTGCCTTGTACATATATTGTATGAAACAGAGAAAAATATCAACTCTGAGCATAATAGATTTGTATCACATCCCGTTATTTGTATTTCAGTCTCTTCAATATTTTTTTTTCCTTTTGAGAATTTATCCATGCTCATTATGGATTTTTTAGCTATACTGTAATATCTCCTCTTTCTAATGTCCATTTTAAAACAGAATGGTCAGAACTATTTTAACACCTTACCTTTGTTCATGACTGTGGCTTATAAGTGAAATAAGTGATAGTAGTATTGAGAATAGCAGTGAAAATAGTGATTCTCAGACCATTGTTTTTCTGTAGATTTTATTTTTGTATATCTGTGTGGTGTAGCAAACTTTTCCTTTCTAGGATATATTCCTTGCATTTATCAACATTAGGTTTCATTTACCCATAGTTGTTCATTTAGCTAAGTTTGTTTAGTTCACTTAGTATCTTAACTGTTCTCAAAACTAAAGGAATGTAGATAACTTTTGGTCCCAGATTTTGCCATATAACATTAATAGGTATGTTGACCGACCTCGTATCTAAATGGAAGTTGTTAATAATCTGTATTCAGATAAATGAGTTTTGACCTTTTAGAATCATAGAATCGTTTAGGTTGAAAAGACCTTTAAGAGCATTCCGTCCAACTGTAAACCTAACACTGCCAAATCCACCACTAAACTAAGTCCCTAAGTGTCAGATCTACACATCTTTTCAATACCTCCATGGATTGTGACTCAACCACTTTCCTGAGCAGCCTGTTCCAATACCTGACAACCCTTTCAGAGAAGAATTTTTTCTTGATATCCAATCTGAACCTCCCCTGGCACAACTTGTGGCCATTTCCCCTTGTTCTATCACTTGGTACTTGGGAGAAGAGACCAACACCCTCCACGCTACAACCTCCTTTCAGGCAGTTGTAGACAGTGATAAGGTCTCCCCTCAGCCTCCTTTTCTCCAGGCTAAACAGCCCCAGTTCCCTCAACTGCTCCTCATCGGACTTGTGCTCCAGACCTCCCAACAGCCTCGTCACCCTTCTCTGAACTCTTGTTACCACCTCAGTGTCTTTCTTGTAGTGAGGGCCCCAAAACTGAACACAGGATTCAAGGTGGGGCCTCACCAGTGCCAAGTACAGTGGCACAATCACTACCTTAGTCCTGCTGGCCACACTATTCCTGATAGAAGCCAGGATGCTGTTGGCCTTTTTGTCCACCTGGGCACTCTGCTGGCTCATGTTCAGCTGGCTGTTGACCAACACCCCCAGATCCCTCTCTGCCAGGCAGCTTTCCAGCCACTCTTCCCCGAGCCTGTAGCGCTGCCTGGGGTTGTTGTGACCCAAGTGCAGGACCTGGCATTTGGCCTTGTTAAACTTCCTACACTTGGCCTCAGCCCATTGATCCAGCTGGTCCAGATCCTTCTGTATGGCCTTCCTACCCTCCAGCAGATCAAGACTGCCACCCAACTTGGTGTCATCTGCAAACTTATTAAGGATGGAGTCGATCCCCTTGTCCAGATCATTGATAAAGAGATTAAACAGAACTGGCCCCAATACTGAGCCCTGGGGAACACCACTCATGACCGGCCACCAACTGGATTTGGCTCCATTCAGCACAACTCTTTGGGCCTGGCCCTCCAGCCAGTTCTTTATCCATCGCAGAGTACACCCATCCAGGCCATGAGCTGCCAGCTTCTCCAGGAGAATGCTGTGAGATATGGTGTCAAAGGCTTTACTTAAGTGTAAGTACACAACATCCACAGCCTTTCCCTAATCCTTAGTAAGCAGGTCACCTGGTCATAGAAGGAGATCAGGCTGGTCAAGCAGGACCTGCCATTCATAAACCCATGCTGACTGGGCCTAATCACCTGGTTGTCCTGTATGTGCCACATGATGGCACTTAAGATGGTCTGTTTGAGTAGCTTTGACTCTTGATGGTGATTTGCCTTTCTTCCCTGTTTTTCTATACATGTACAATATGTTCTCTAATTCCTCTAGAGGTTTACTGTAATACCATGGCAGACAATTTTGAACACCTGTAGAAATTTTTAGCTGCTTGCTTTATCCAGAGACAAGAAATTCAGGTAATTTTAACTATTATCAGTGAAAGAAAAACTCTTGGTATAACTAAATAATCCTTAAACTTGAAATATGTAGAAATATCTGTGCTATTGGCAGTAAAAATTCAAATAAGTTGTAATACATTCCTGAGAAAAGATTGACAAATAAAACCATGCACAGTTATACTGCTTGCAGAATCCATGGTATTAAGGACTTCTTTAATATGCACTATGGCCAAAAGTATAGGTGAACCCCCAAAAATTACACAAATTTATGAAAGTTTCTTTTTCTTCTAAGACAAGTATGTTTAAATGAATAATTCCACAAAGAAGCCTTCACTGAGACACACCAAATAATTTTTAACTTAACAGTTTCCAAAAAGAATAGCTGTGCAACACCAGCATTCAACTAGCCTCAATTCTCTTAAGTAGTAATATTACAAAACATTAAGTAGTTACGGATTTAAGAATTCCATTCTTTTTAGGATTTTAGGCTTATTTTTAATTTATGATTAGTTATAACAATAGTTATCTTAACCCATTTTTTTAATAAGCTGTTCTTATGAAATGATTGTTGAAAAAAATTTTTACTCTGCATTCTTCAGAAGACATCACAGAATCACAGAATGTTAGGGATTGGAAGGGACCTCAAAAGATCATCTAGTCCAATCCCCCTGCCGGAGCAGGAACACCTAGATGAGGTTACACAGGAAGGCGTCCAGGTGGGTTTTGAATGTCTCCAGAGAAGGAGAATCCACAACCGCCCTGGGCAGCCTGTTCCAGTGTTCCGTCACCCTGACTGAGAAGAAGTTTCTTCTCAAATTTAAGTGGAACCTCTTGTGTTCCAGCTTGAACCCATTACCCCTTGTCTTACTGTTGGTTGTCACCGAGAAGAGCCTGGCTCCATCCACCCTTTATGTATTTATAAACATTCATGAGGTCACCCCTCAGTCTCCTCCAAGCTAAAGAGACCCAGCTCCCTCAGCCTTTCCTCATAAGGGAGATGCTCCACTCTCTTAATCATCTTTGTTGCCCTGTGCTGGACTCTCTCCAGCAGTTCCCTGTCCTTCTTGAACTGAGGGACCCAGAACCGGACACAATATTCCAGATGCGGTCTCACCAGGGCAGAGTAGAGGGGAAGGAGAACCTCTCTTGACCTACTAATCACACCCCTTCTAATCCACCCCAGGATGCCATTGGCCTTCTTGGCCACAAGGGCACAGTGCTGGCTCATGGTCATCCTGCTGTCCACCAGGACCCCCAGGTCCCTTTCCCCTCTGGACATCTTTGTGTATGACTCATGGGTCACTTAAAAAAATAAATCACTGTCATCAGTCTGAAATTTTGTGTAGCTATGAAAAGAAACCCTCCTCCTGAATCTCAGAATATGTAAAGATGTAGTAAGTGATAAGGTCCAAAGAGTAATAGTTTTCTTGATTTTTAAAACATTTTATTCAGTGTTTAGTTATTTAGTATTTGTTAGAGCTGTGACTTTTCCCAGAAAGACAATAAACAATTAATATTTTTAGTAATGTGTATTGTTTATAATTTTTTCTTGTAGATCAGCAAAAGAAAAAGGCAACTACTCTTTTTAAAAAACACACAATTTTCTCAAGACATGTTGAGAGAAAGCTCAGGAATATCAGAATAAATATTTTGGTTTTGGACGAATTTGATACAAGTTCAACCTTTGGCTTCTTGAATGCATATTTACAGTATGCAAATAGGACACCATCAGAAATCTTTTACATGCTGTCCTTCAAATGCTTGACTTGAGGGTTTTTTCAAGTATTTCATGGGGTTTTTTCTTTATTTTTATAGGGCCTGGGAGCAGACAGCAAAAATCTCTATCCTTTTCTACTTCCAGTTATTCAGCTAAGTACAGATGTTTCTCAGCCTCCACATGTCTATCTTCTGGAAGATGGTTTAGAGTTGTGGTGAGAATGTTTTTTTTATCAGTTTCTAATTTTTAAAATTTTATTTTTGTGTCCCCAGAGGAAAACAAGTCTTTTACAGATCTTTGACATATTAAGAATATATATGTTTTTGTTATCTTACCTTGACATTATCTGTGTCATACCTTTGCTCAGAAGAGGTGAGGTTAGGAAGTTAATAACAGAAACACAATTAAAAACAGCTGAGTAGATAATCCATTTTCTGGCAGTGATAGAGAGATACAGTTCTGTTGTGGTAATGAACAGCAAGACAAAAACTGTAGACTCACTATAATGTAAATGCTAAACTAACAATTTGACCTGCTTGACTTTGGAAACGAAATAAATAACTCAGTGAATCTCCAAGCTGGTTGCTGGAAGAGATGGCAAATTTACAGGGATAAGATGCAGAAGTTATCTTCCAGATCTCAAGCTATTTGGTGACTGAACATAAACCAAGAAGTGGTGCTGTGATCAGTTTGCCATGTGGCTAATTCGATCGTTTCTGGTGACACTCTAGGAGGAGGAAAGTTAATGTGGACTGAGTTCAGCACATCTGTTTTTTGCAGAATGGAAATATATTGAGTTTGTCATGAAAATAGCAAGGAATTGCTTTGAAAAATTGTAGATGGACATTTTAATTGCAGATGCTTAGCCTACGAATGATCTGTTCTATTCAGCAAAACTAAGATTTATAATGGTGGTGGTGGTGGGGGAGCAAGTTGAAGTACAAGATCTTGACAGAATTTAAGACAAGGGCCTTTTTAATGTATCAGTTCAGAACTTTCATATCTTCTTCATAAGACTAATCTTGAGGTTGTTATTCTGATGCCTGTGCAGAAGAATGTATGTATGGTACTTTAAGATGTCCTAGAGCATCAGAGGAACCTGGATGGAGCTGACAGAGATAGCTGGGATGGCTGCCTGAACCAAGAGCAGGGGAACAGCTAAGATACTTTACATGATCATAAATGTTTTTTAAATACAGTAATCCCACACCTAATGTCTAGGAATGAACTGGAATGTGTTGCTGTGGCTTTAAGTATTAGTTTAATTTATAGCTACCGTTTTCAAACCTTAAGATTATAAATTTTTGCAAACAATGCTGAGTATATAGTTAAAAGTAGAGGTTTGAACTGGTTGCCACCACAGCTGCTCCTTTGAGATGTAGAGTACTACACGTGTTGTCCTTACACTGCTAATATTTTTCTTTAGCCACCTTCTCTGAGTTCCCCATTTCGGTACTTCGACATTCTCAGTGCTGCATTAGGGAGGTTAAATTGTCTTGAAAGAAAAACATGCCACTGTCTTTTTTTATTTTCCTACCTTAGCAAAATCCATGCCTATAGTGATGGATGTGTTGTAAGGACTAATGGGGCACTTGAAATGTGCTTCAAGTAATTGTTACGCATTATTTAAGGGTCATAGAGGTGGTTAATAGAAGTTACACTGTTTTACATCTGTCAAAATAATTGCTTAGTGTTATCCCTAGATCATGTAAAATATTTCACTTAATCTGTTCTTAGGCTAGTGACTCTGGAGAATAGTCCATGTCTTACATCTGACCTCCTGAGGATATTTCAGAACATGTCTGCCCTTCTTGGTAAGTCTTTTACTAATAAAATTTCCGATTGATTTTTTTTCTACTGTTTGTATTGTTCATACATTAAGCAATGCTGCAGTGGCTACACGAACTAAGAGGGCTTGGAAAACTGTAGCTTAGAAAATGAAAAACAGGTTTTTATTGTTTGACTTTCCTATCTTTAATAATTATTATCTACTTACCCTAGATTATAGCATTTTTAAGTCTTGCATAAATGTTACTTGTTAGAGGTATTCATATACAATAATAGGGGACAAACTTATGTGGGAATTGAACAGTGTATGTAAATAAATACAGTGCAGCTTTGATAACTCAGACCCAAAAGGAGTGTTGAAAATATTTATAACCATTTACATAAAAGTAGTTGATTTGGCTGTGTTTAAGGTGGTATAGATAATAGTTATTGTCTTGTAGTTTTTGCTTTGTATTAATTGCCTTTGTGGGCCAGGTCCTGTGGGACTTGATTTGATTGTGACTGTACACAAGATTAGTGTGCATCATTTTAGTTGTACTTCAGTTTGGTGATGAGGTTCTGAATTGTGATTTCTTTTTTTCTAGACCTGAGTTCAGAAAACCTCAAAAATTGCTTTAAAATCATTAATGCTTATATATTCTTATCGTCATCTGCATTTTTACAGGTATGTTACCTTTACATAAAGAGTCATAATAGAACCTTAGCTCCCTACCGGCAAACTATAATTTTTTTTCATGTTGGAAGACAATGTACATGCAAACATTTATACTCTTAATAATTTATGTGTATACAAGCATATTGTTCTAATGCTAGCTCTTCATGGCACAGGGTGGACACTCAAGATTTGAGAAAGTTTATTATTTAGAATGAATGTTTTGTGGATTGATTTAGTATTTTGGTACCTGAAAAGGTCCTGTGGAGAGTAGCAATAGTTACTCTAAATATCCAACTAGATTAAAATTATGATAATAAATTCTAGCAAGAAATTAACTAGGGATATTATGTCGTGTTCTCATACTTTCTTCATTAGAAAATCCATTGAGATTGATTGTTTAAAAAGCCTGTAATGTTAAAAAAATGCTTAGATTAGATTTTACTTGGTTCAGGAAATACAAGCATTTTAGCAACTATGATCTTTGAAGATAAGTTAGGTCTTTGGACAATATGTAATCCTTAATGTGTTGAATTTTGAAATGTATACATAGTCGTAAAACATGCTTGCGTAATACCTTTTTAATTTAATTTCAGACATATGCTACTGACTTATGCCGGTCATTTTGTGAACTTTTGAAGGACATAACTACTGAAGGTCAAGTTCAAGTTTTAAAGGTAGAGTGTAATAAAAATATCTGGGTATTCAGCTCTGTAAATCTATTATTCTTGGTAGTGCTTTATCAGGTTAAACTAATGTTTTCAAGTATGGTGAATGTAGAACATGTAGAAGAAAACAGTTTATTTAGCACACGTTGACATTGGAGTCAGTGGTATTTGAAACTGCATGTTTAAAGTTTGTGTGTGTGTGTGTGTGTGTGTAGAGAGTGTATACACACACACTTTTAAAAAATACTACTTTTCCCAAGAGAAGGTTAGTATAGCCCTAAATAGAGCACCTTAAAGATAATCCCCTAACACACTGTTCCTATGCCCTCTCTGCAATGCCTTCATTGCCTCATGTGATTCTGAGGTGTTGTCCTTAGGTAAATGAGTTCTAAGCTAGTTTGAGTCCTCTTTGTATAGGTGGTTTTAAATTAAGACACCCTGATATCTTTCTCATCTGAGTATTTTCCAGATTACTAGAGAAAGGAGGTTAGTGAGAGCCTGGAACCTTGTGAAAATAGTTTGTTCTGCAGCATCACAACAGCTCACTTAGACAGCTAGGTGACCAATCGCTGCATTGCGAAGATGATGCTGTAATGTACAGAAAATCTTGAGAGCACTGAGTTGCAAAATAAGGATTGTGTTTGGGTCAAAGTAACTTGATTTAATCTTTGGCTATCAGTGGACTCGTGAAAGTTGTAGAAAACTAATCAAAGTTGTGTATTTCTAATTGAATTCTAGAATGGAGAAGAGTACCACAGTATAACGTAAAAGATATTTACACTTCTCATTACAATATAAAAGAGCAAAATCAATCTGATTAATAAGCTTGAAGAGTTGTCCTAATTCAGTTTTTGGCTTGGTTCAGATTTGAGAAAACATCTTTCATTATTTGGATGAAAATGCAACATTAAGAAGGTGTTCAACTCTAAAGTAAAAAAATCATACTTGTTTTTTAATTATTAAGTTTATCTAGACTGTTTCTAATCAAATATGCAAAGGCCATTATTTAATTGCTGTATCTAGCCTTCTTAATCTGAGTTTTGTCTGTACCTTATCAACTAGTATTGATCCCTTTTCCAACACAAACCAGCAACAATAGTATTACATTTAGAATTTTTTTCATATTAGTTTTCCTTTTCAGTATTCAATACCAATAAGAAAAATAATCATACAATTTCATTTTTGTAACTGCACATTTGAAAAACTGACAAGATAAGGGTTAAGTAATAAGTCTGCATACACGTGTATTATTATAAAAAACATTGATTTTTAGGATTGAATAAGTACTGAATGATCAAGATTAACTTTTTTTTCCTCCATTTCTGTATTGACTGCTAGAACCTAAAAGGTTTGTAGCCAAGCTTTACCAGTCTTTGCGTGTTGGACGCATGTCCTCTCTATCACATTCCTTTGTGTAGCTTACTTGCATTTGTACCTTGACATAGTGTTCAAAGTCTTTGCTTTTGAAAGCGTAAGTTGCTATTCCAATGGCAACAACTGCTTCAATAGAGTTGCTAGTGTTTTTTCAAAGAAAAGTATTTTTGCACAAACTTCAAATGCTATTATGAAAGAAATGTTATGAAATTCATAGCTTTTGAAATGTTAAGTATGATACTTTAAATGTGCCTTTTGAAGAATTTCAGGAAATGGAGTATGCACTGATAGTTGAGTAGTAACTCATGTATTACTACTTACGTTTCCAGTGGCTGCACTGACTGGGAACTCTGTGTTGCTTGTAAAAACTTGGGCTTGAACTCAGTTCATTATAAATGCAAGGGAGGCAAGAACCTAGATTGCACCTACCTCCTTGGTGGGTTGCACAACTGCTTGCAGAGCCCCAGGACAGGGAAACAGCAGAAGCCAATAGTCTCCTCCGTTTGTAGTTCCTGCTGTGAGGAGCTTAAGGACTCTAGTTCTAGAGTTTAAAATGTCAATTCCTCTTTATCAATAGTATTATTTAGAGTCTGTAGTTGGGCAGACATTTGATGCAGCAGCTTTTAATCAGATCTCTAAAATGGAATGTTGCTGCTAATATAGTATCATTTATCAACTTGGCTCCCGGTGTCGCCTTGCTTTAGCCACAAGGTTTGTCCAGTATTCTTTGGACACATTCCTAGTATGCCTGCTTGCTTCCAGAAGGATAACTGAGATATAATCCATGTATTTTTACAAAAAGGAAAATGTTTTGTCAGGCGTCACTATGCTGACTTCTTAAACAAAAACCCCTAAGGTACATATCAGGAACAGAAACACCCAGGAGTGTTCTCTGAAATATTTTCTTACGAACAGCTTTGGCTGGATTTAAAATAGACATTAGAAGAGTAAATAAACAGACCAAGTTGAAAAACACTAATTTGAACTGACAAGACTATTTATTGCAAGATTTCTGAGGCTTAATGTGACTTGATTTTCTAATTATCTGAGGCAGACAATAAAAGGTTTGAAAAGACTGTACAAGGAACAAATGATTTTGACAAAACTCCCAGCATATGGAAGAGATGAATGGGACAAAAGTTATGTTCACCTCCATTTAACAGCATGTTAGAGGTCTACAAAATTGAGAGGCATCGAAAGGGGTCAACTGCTTAACATCTCTCAAGGCAAGAAATAGTGGGCATTAAATGAAGCTAGTAAGAACAAGGTTCAAAAAGAAAGAGATTTAGAGGGGGACTGGACAAGAGCACAGAAGAGCAGTTCCTTGAGGAAGTCCCTCTGACCTGCAAGTAGCCAGAGACTGAGAGGAGTGTTTAAGGAGGTACCTTTATATGCTTTATACACGTTATTGTATCAATGTGTGGTCTCTATCTTTACTTACCCATAGGAACAAATAGATACCAGCCCATTTTTCTCACAGCCTTTTCCCCTCTCTGTCTTGATACAAGAGGAGAGCCCAAACAGCTGGGGAGAAGAAAGCCTGAAGAACACAGGAGAAAAAAGTACTTCAGGGAACAGCTCATGGTGGGCGAGAAAGACTGAGAAGTAAAGGGTAAAGAATATAAGAACTGGGAACCAGAGCAGGGTATCGAGAATAGCACATCTGAGAGCTCTTGTGATTACTTGATCACCTGCAAAGAGATGGTAGGTCCTAATTAATGGTTCTTCAGTGACAGGACGAAAGTATAGAAATGAGCCTTAAACAGCTGGCACTTCTCACTGCCAGCCCACCTCACAAAGCTGCTTTTCCAGGAGCCATGTCAAGGTCCTTCCTTCCAACCCACCTCACCAGCTTTTCCAGGGCCAGGTGGAGGCTTATGAGCAGGTACTTGGCTAGATGGGTTTCACTTGGCATGTCGGTTTTCATCAGGTCTGTTAATGCAGATGAGGTTTGCAGAATACTTCACTAGAATATACTTCTAGCAGTCCTGGGGCTTGTTGGTATTTAATGGTAATCATCCTACCAGGACTTTATATATAGACCAGTAGCTGTAGTTTTAAAGCTTCAGTAAAGATTTTTAAATGTACTCTACTAATTGTCTAATTTGCTTTTGTTCTTAAGGTTGTGGAAAATGCCCTGAAAGTAAACCCTGTTTTGGGTCCTCAAGTTTTTCAACCACTTCTGCCATCAATATTCAGGGGAATTATAGATGGGGAGGTGAGAGTTACTCTTAAACTACTATCTGCTTTTCATTTAGAGCAGGGAAGTACCTTCAGTTATCTGGTCCAGTTTTATCATACCGGTGTTGCATTTTCTCTTATTTTAATAGCACCTGACAGATCCCTGACAGCTGTTTTAGAAGTCTGTAGAAGTAACATAGTAGTGCAAGAGTCGAAGCAACATACCCATCACTTATTTTGTCATCTAGTGTTTATTTTAATAAAATGTTGTTCTATTCTTCCTTCACTCTTAACACTGAAAAGGTGCTATGACTCTACACTCAAATTCTTTGAAGGTGTTGGAGTTTTCTGCTGTTTTTTAAAGACACTTATACTACTCCTTTTTAAGTGTACCTGGACCAGAGGGAAACAAATCAGACAAGGAGAAGGTTCACTTGATGTTCTTTTTATAATTGACATATTGTCTAATTGACATGAGTAGCTGAAGGATACAAGAATGCTTTGTGTGAGATAGAAGAGGCTTTAGCATTTTGCTTGCTTAGATATATTAAATTCTCCCTTTTCTCTACCTTCAATAAATTTCCATGTTGGATAAAAAGGAGTAAAAAACAATATGCTTTAATTATGTCGAACCTTGCAGTACTAGCAGGAGAAAAAAATACTTTAAACAGCAGAATCAGTGGGTGGAATTCTCTATGCTTTTGGCTTCTGATCAAAATCTTTGCTTTTTTCAGATATCAGTATTTGTCTCCCATTATTATTAACTAAGATATTTCCAAGATTAAGCTAAGTAATATTACTTGGTGATGTACTTTTTGATGTATGGAACACAGAAAAATCCAGTTTGAACAATTTCAAGTTTAAGATGACACAAAACTGCAGAGTGGATTATTAAAATGTGTTCTGATTTAAGACTTTAATAAATTAATTGTTCCCAATTCAAAAAGGTATTAATCTGGCTTAACGTTTTCAGGTAAATATTGGCATTTTGTTTGTCAAGTAGGTAATTCTACAAAAAACTTACTGTTATATTGCTAGATGCTGGATTCAATACAAATAAATCTGTAGCTTCTTTTAAAATTAACAGTAATAACAAAAGATAGTAAAACAATGGGGTTATTACTGTATCCAGTTAATGTTGAGACACTTGCAAATTAGTTGTTGGCTAATGTATTAGTGTTTGTCTCAGTGAAATAAGTAACAACAACTTCAAAAATACTGAGCACTTCATAGTGTTACTAAAACTGCGAACAGTATTTTTAAACCATAGTAAAACCTCAAATTAATTTTTTAACAGTACAGTATACTGTTTATTCATTATGATGCAAGCTTTTAAATTTAAAGTAAAATCACCTTGCATGGTTGTCTTGGCTGTTTGGAGGAAAATGACTGAGATTGACATAGTTTTCCTGTTGTAAGAATCAACAAACTCTAGTAATGAATGATTACTCACTCAGTCTTGTGGTCTGAGAGGCTTTTAAATGTGTAATTTCAAATTTAATTCTAATTTAATGAAATATATAAAGGATGCATGCAAGTGTTTTCCATGTATCTGCATGCTGTATGTTAAGTATTTTTCTGTAATTAAACTAAGCCCCCTTTGTTTTGATTTACTTTTGTTGCAGAGATACCCAGTGGTTATGTCCACTTATCTGGGGATTATGGGTAGAGTTCTACTACAAAATGCAAGTTTTTTTTCAGTACTTTTGAGCCAGATGGCATGTGAATTGGGTCAAGAGGTAAGGATTTTGTCTTGATACTTCAGCTGGATTGCATATGGAAGTCCTGTATTCTTCTGACCTGAGAGAACTTTTCCATCTCTTTTCCATGCTTGTTCCTCTCCAGTCCACCTTGGAAAGACGCTCTTTCCCCTCTTCTGGTCCTAACCCTGCACATCTGTAACACATTTTACATGTTCCCACAATTACCTTAACACACCTCATAAAAAGTTTTATACAGTTGCTAAATTCTCTTCCCATTGCATCCCACAATAAACCATATAAACCCCTTTAGTTTGCATGGCATTGCAGGGTAAGAGTTTCTTTCCTTGTGCTATCTCAATGGGTCCTGCACCAAGAATAATGTTCTAGTCATTCTCTGGTGAGTATTCTCTCAGGAGTATCAGGTTCAGTGTGCTCTGCTTTCACTGCTGAGGTTACTGAGGTTCTTTGCTACAAGTGTTGTACTATAACTTTAAGGGAAATTTAGTAATTTTCCTGTCCTTAGATATAATACAGTTTTCAAACAAGTAAAGAGAAGTCTTTTTACTTGCTGCCAATGAAGGTAAAACAGAGAAAAAGTTCATGGGCTTTATATGTGTTAGACTGTTATAAGAAAACTGTTTGAGTAATTCAGCGTCCTAAATCACTGCTCTGCCCATGAATGAAATGCATTTCTAACTTCTAGGTTACAATTAATAGTGAGAGGATTTCAGGGCCTAGGAGCACTGCCACAGAAAATTTTAAAAGTATCTGTGGCTTGCTACTTGTGCCTGGTATTCATAAATGTATGGTGTCTTTCCCAGATTGAATAATGTGTTCAGTTGGTAGAAAAATTATTTTCTAAATACGCTGAAGTACTCAGGAATGAAAAGGAATGTTCTTTTTCCCATTGCAGTTGGACCAAATTCTTGGGAACATGATTGAAATGTGGGTTGATCGGATGGATAACATCACTCAGCCAGAAAGAAGAAAACTGTCTGCTTTGGCATTGCTTTCACTTCTGCCATCATTGAATAGGTGAGGAAGTGTACAATACCTTAAATAGAAATGCTTCAAAGGACCTTAAGACGGTTTTTAAGGTATTTCAGAATTCTACAGGTAGATAAGTAGTAGATAAGTATCTACAGAAGATAAGTAGTTTTCTTGCTTCTTTTTGCCAAGAGACACTTAAAGTAGAAGTTTCATGCTACATGATATTAACTTTATATTTGCCTTTGTAGCAATAAAATAACCTTTCTTCTATGTCGTGGAAAGTGTGATTTAGTAAGAGTGAGGAGACAGCACTGCATATTTTATTGTCCATTCTCATGTTAATATTGAGCTAGCTGCTTCTTTCATCCGTGACTTAAGTATTTGCTTTAGTTGGCTTGGTGTCCTTTCCAGCAAAGAAAGTTTGTTCAGTTTTCTTTCATGTTGTGGGTAGATGTGAACTTGAATCCTGGTCTTCTCCTTTATGATGTTAAATGGAATAGTTGCCATAAAAGACTGTGAAACAGTTTTTGCACTGTAGATTTCTATAGCAAGCAGTTTGTTCTTTCTCTAGCCATCTTCTTTGCTCAATAAACATACAAAATGAAAGATTTTAATGAAAACACTGAATAGTGTTACACTGACTTCTAAATTGTCACTGCTAGAATTCATATGAGAGTTCAGTCCATACTTACCTTCAGATTATTCTTGTCTGCTTGAAAGTCAGGAAGACAAGACTGCATGAGTTTATGTTTAGTCTGCCGGATTTCCTGAAAAGGCTCAAGTATTATCTAATGGGAGTTTAGATGTTGCTGACAAATCCTAAAGCTAAGTTAGTATCTGTAAAGCTGTAGATAATGTAGTCGCTACCTAAAAAATGAGGGAGCTCTTACATGTAAAACTTAAAGAGGCTTCATTGCTTTTGATGTGCACAGAAGCTTTCCTTTATTGTCCCAGATCATCAGGACAAACACCTAGCCAGAGGTGAACCAAGCAGCTTCTTTATGAGAAAGCATTTGTTTTGTTTTGTTTTTCAGTAAATGTAGCAATGTTATATTACTTACGAGAGTATATTTGAAATGTTCTCAAAGAGGTGTTGTCTAAAATTTAAGGTGCTGAGCTACATGTCTGTCTTCCTGTGAAGTTTCTTTTAAAGAGAGGAAGGAAAAAAGAAATTGCTTTAGATAACTGTGTTATTTTGAACTACCTTCAGCTGCTCCAAATTTCCTGCTGTAAGAGCCAAATATTTCTGGCAGTCCTTAACATAATAAAAGCTTCTGCAAATGACAGCTTTATTTTTCATATACTTAAATAATTTAAGAAAGCTGCTTCTCAAATAAAGAAGCCTCTCTTTAGTGGACATATTTATGTCAAAGCTATGAAAATTTTGCTATACAACTGATAGACTGCCAGGGCCAAACATACCTTCAGACAGAATGTGTGAAGCTGGTTCTGTCAAGTGATTGTTCCTTCTGCTACGGAACAATGTGAGTCACTCTGTTTTTCCCATTTCATAGGGATTATATTGTATATGCTTGCTGCATCTCCCATAGAAACTTGTGTTGAAAATGAAATTTTTCAAAACCAGTCTTCTTGTGCAAGTCCATTTCCAAAGTTTAAGCAAATATGTTTTAAATATAATACAGTATTTAAACAAAATATTTTGACCCGCATAAACAATGTTTTCAAGAAAAGCTTAAGTATTTTTTCCTGTTGGAGTACCTCACTAACCAATTTGCTGATTAGATATTACTTTGGACATCCAAAGCCTGTTCAACATTTCTCAGCTGTAGAGATAGAACAGAATTTTGTTTCCTGAAAATGGCTATGAGACAGACTCGCTTGGGAAGGCCAAGCTGAGGGTGATGTTCTACCCTCAGCTTGCTCCTATAAAATGGTCGGAGTGGTACCAGTAGCAAGCTCAGATTTTCAAGATTCTGCTATACGGAAAACAGACATCTGCACTGTGTCTTGCACTTCCTGAGCAATTTGCTCTTTTTGCCAGTTGTTTCCTCTAACCTACAGCTGGAGCTGTCCCAAGAGCATCAAGTTATTTTAGAAAAAGAGGGAATAGGAAAAAGTATTTACATTTTTCCCTCAGAGTTGCTTTATGGATAAAATGTTGGGGAAAGTATTAAGGAGTGACCTTTTATATTCTCCCTCTAAACTGTATAGTATTATTTCATTGCTTTTAGGTACTTTTCTAGTTAGGGCTCATGTTTATAGCTGTACATATGTGGACTTGGGACTTTCTCATTTTTATGGGAAACTAAAGCTTCCATTATTACTCATTTTAAACCAGTATGGCAAAAATAATTTCCTGTTTCATATATTGTGCCTTTGACAGTGTCACACGTGAAGGATTTTAGAACAGATAAGATGGGAACCGCTGCAGAGTACTTGTAGTTCACAGTGGTTCTCAGGCCAATTAATTGGACTAAGCGGGTTATAAAGTGACAGTTTATTAGCAAACTATAGTTTTCTTGTGTAGGCAATATCGTCCAGAGATATATGCAATAACGTCTTTAGTATCAACAGTACCATTGTATTTTATCATCAAATGCATATGGTCCTTCAATCCACCATTCTGTTTATCTTCCTACAGACAGCTGCATATTATATTAGTCTTTAGAGTCTGTGTTAAAAAAAGAACAATAAAAGTTTCTTTCCTGATTAGTGTGTTGCAGCACATTTTCACTTAGCAGTAATTTCCTGGTGTTACTTGGGGTTTTTGCATAAACGAAATACTACCTAATTTTCTTTATTTGCTACCTGGCTCTGGACAGTCAGTGTTAGCATTTTTTCTGTCTGACCGATATGTGCATATATATGCATATTATTTTCCACATTTCATACTCTTACTGCCTGTTTGCCACTCATATCTATCCATGTGCATTTTCATTCATTTATTAAAAGCTCTTGGTACTTCATAAAATGAAGACCTTTGTCTTTAAATTGAGGTATATAACAATAGGGTCCAGTAACAAGATTTAGGCAGTAAGGATACACTTAAGGAATAACGGTGTCTCCATGCTAAGCACATCAGGGAAGTATGCTTAGACACACAACAGCTAGAACAGTGAGGGTTTTTTGAAAAGTATGAAAAGGACTTGAAGTTTGAAAGAGAATAATGTCTGAACTAGGGTGTGAGACATGAGATATGATGACAACCTGGATGAATACATTCACAGATGTCATAATTTCCTGGTCTTGTTCAGTCATAATCCAATTTGTCTACAAGCCATTTGTACTGGCTTGTTTGCAAAGTTACGGCTTGAAGAGTACTGGTGCTGGGCCACCTAGTCTAGACTGCGCTTTTGCTGAGAAAGTTTAGACGAGATGATCCTTGTGATCCCTTCCAACCTGGTATTCTACTCTATGATCCTAGTACAGTACAGCAGATGTTGGGTTGGGTTTTATTAGTTATGCCCTTGGTCTCCAAGATTTTGCCTAGTGAACGTGGTTAGGATCAGCAGCCTAACTTTTCTTTAGGCCATTGTGGAAAGGACATGGGCCACCACCGCTATCTTAGGTGCTGCATTTTGAGACACACATGTTCAGCATTCTTTATATTTCATGAGACCAAAGCAGCTAAAATTGTAGCTATTCCCGTTCTTGTAACTGTATATATCTGGAAATAATCAGCTTGCTTACTTCACTTTTGTCACTTTGTATAATGTGAGCTTTAATGTGTTTTGTAATATGCTTACTTTGGAATATTGAAAGCTTTTAATTATTATTTAGCAAAGTAGATTTCTTTTTTATTCCTCTGTTCATTACCTGTGTCTCTTGGTAAAACACAAACAATACTGAAATTGCTTAAGAGTGATACAAATGTTGGGAGTGTTGATCTGTTGGAGGGTAGGAAGGCCATACAGAGGCATCTGGACTGGCTGGATCATTGGGCTGAGGCCAATTGTATGAGGTTTAACAAGGCCAAGTGCCGGGTCCTGCACTTGGGTCACAACAACCCCAGGCAGTGCTACAGGCTCGGGGAAGAGTGGCTGGAAAGCTGCCTGGCAGAGAGGGATCTGGGGGTGTTGATGGACAGCCAGCTGAACATGAGCCAGCAGTGTGCCCAGGTGGACAAAAAGGCCAACAGCATCCTGGCTTGTATTGGGAATAGTGTGGCCAGCAGGACTAGGGTAGTGATTGTGCCACTGTACTTGGCACTGGTGAGGCCCCACCTTGAATCCTGTGTTCAGTTTTGGGGCCCTCACTACAAGAAAGACACTGAGGTGCTGGAGAGAATGCAGAGAAGGGCAACGAGGCTGTTGGGAGGTCTGGAGAACAAGTGTGATGAGGAGCAGTTGAGGGAGCTGGGGCTGTTTAGCCTGGAGAAAAGGAGGCTGAGGGGAGACCTTATCGCTGTCTACAACTACCTGAAAGGAGGTTGTAGCGTGGAGGGTGTTGGTTTCTTCTTGCAAGTAGCAAGTGACAGGACAAGCGGAAATGGCCTCAAGTTGTGCCAGGGAGATTTCTTCACGGAAGGGGTTGTGAAGCGCCCAAACAAGCTGGTTAAGAAAGTGCTGGAGTCACGATTCCTCGAGGTGTTTAAAAGATGTGTATATGAGGTTTGTAGGAACATGGTTTAGTGCCAGATTTACGTTATGGATGGACTTGATGATCTTAAGGATCTCTTCCAACCAAAACGATTCTGAATATTTTAGTCTCTAATAGGAAACACAAACAGGATTTGGAAAGATATTGTGTCAATGGTTAACTTACCTTGTTTTGGTACCTAACTGTAAGCACGAGTAGCATTTGACACCATGTTGAAAGCTAAACATTCCCCTTTTGCTGGTAAGTCTTATTTGTGCTATGTATATCATTCTTGAATGGAAGGTTGCCAAGTTTGCTTTTACTCGAAGTCAGCACTTTCCAAAACAGTCCACTAATTTTGGTGCTTGAGGATGGGTTCATTCTTGGTGGACCTACCAGTGTGGAGTGGTACCACTCCAAATTAGAGGAGACTCTACTTAGCTTGAAATACAAAGCATTTTAATTGATCTTGTCTATTTCCTTTTTGAATTGTGGAACATGAGTAGTATTTCCAGATGCCAGTGTTATTTTTTTCCCGTTTAATTCAAATGTGTTTGTCTGAGGAATTTATTTTGAGGAAAAGGTTAGGAGCCTAATAGGTTCTCCAGGTTGCTCTGCTCATTTCTAATAATTATGTAAATGAATGCCTGTTTTTTCTCACTGTATATCAAATCCGATATGTAAGCCAGTATGAGTTCTGCCAATTAATTGACATTCTGTGAATATAAGTACTTACAGTATGCTATTATAAATCTTCATTAGATTATTACAGAAAATTTGCCTGCGTCATTTGTTTTAGTTACTTTGTTAGAAATTTAATTTTCCTTTGAAGAAGCTGTTTATATGTAATGTTAGGAAATGGCAAGAAAATGCCTAATAAAATGTTATATTCTCCTTCAGAAAGAGTTACATCCTCATTTATGAAGTCAGAATTTGTTATATAACTAACTTGTACATCCTCCTTTATAGAGGTGATACTCTGAAGGCATTTTCCTGTCTTCTCCTTTTTTTTTTTTTTAATTCCTCTGTTCAAAAGTGTGCTCACCCACACATTTAATAGGCTATTAGTATTAAAAGGAGCTCTTTAAATTATGACTTTGCAGTTGTCATCCATGTTCAGCCTTATATTTGTTTAGTTTGCCTGACAGGTAGCAGTGCAGTTCTAATGATATGAGTGAAAAATGTGGCTTTGGTCTTGGTCTGCATATCAGAGTCTGCATCATTCAGAGTGTTATATATAGTACCATGACTTCCTTAATTGTTTGTCTCACCATAGCATTAGCAAGAGGATGCACTCAGTAAACTTCCCTTGTTCACAATCTCCATTAATTTTTCTCCTACACCTAATTGTTAGTGTGGACTGGTCAGGAACAAACGATCATTTCCCGTAAGACCCGTAAGGTTTGTTTACAAGTTTTACCAAGTGATGGCAAAGGACTTTGTCACTAAATGCAGCTGAACTGCAGCAGAAAACAAGCTGCAGTGATAAGAGATTGATTGCTGCTGCTATCTTGCTTTAGTTTGTGGCCTGTATAAAAAATTTCAGAGGTCTTGCCTAAAACTCTTCTAAATATAGTCTACCCTAAAACTCAACGTTTTAGTAATATAAAAAACAGCAAAATATGATAAAACAGACTAAACAGCTTTCTTCAAACTTTTTACCTTTGTCCTTTGTAATGTGCAGTTTACCTTTTTTGGAAATAGTTCTTGAAAAAACAGTGACTAAAGTATAGCATATTATTAAAAATATGTAAATATCACATTATTGTAACAAACTTTAAAACCAAAATGAATACAGATTTGTAGCTGATTTTCCACTTGAGTTTGTTTTGAGCTGTTTGGTACACCTACTTCTGCTCTGTGAATTTTGAGAGTAGCTGAGATATTTGCTGACAAGAGGTGGTTAACAACACAACCAATATCACTGCAAGAACTCCTACAGTTAAGTATTTTTTTATAAATCAACATTTCATATTCAGACAATTTAATGAGAAAGGGAGGGTTTAAAACAAAACATCAGATCTTGATATAAAGGAAATATCTATTGTAAAGAATGTTTGCATTTTTAAGGAAGAAATACCTTTTGTATTTTGCAAATGAGTATTGTTTGTAGTAGTTTTCAGGAAATGCACTGGTTGTTTGTTTTCTCTTTTTGTAAAATTTTTAGAAGCTATCTGTTGCTAATGTCAAGAGCACACCCATCCTGTCGCATAAAATAGCAGGCAATAGCTGTTGAAAGATGAACAATTTGATTTAGTTTTGGATCAATTTCTAGAAGGTAAATTAGTTATTCTATTTGAAATTTGGGAAATTGCTTTGAGTTTGAAATGCATTCATGTTGAGTACATTTCCTATTGTTTTTATAGTTTGAACAGTTCGCTAAATATTTCAGTGAATAGTAAAGAATCTGAAGCCAAACAAGATATATAGAAGCAACTTGCTAGGAACCAGCTTTTGTTTATCTGACCACTACTCTGTTGGTTTCTCTAAATTTCCGTACTGTCTGATATCTCATGGACCTTCAGCAATTTGTTCAGTCTTTCTAAATGTGTTAATTTTGGCATTTTGCAAGAAGGGATATCTGTTAACATTTGTCTCTTAAAACTTTTTTTTAGATTGGGACTTGCTTCTTTGAGCCTTATGGGGTTGGTTCACACAGCACATCTTGGAATAAATAATTTTTAATGATTTCTTTAGCCAAGCAAATATTGGCATAAATAGCCTATAGGTGTTGCAGCTTAGGTAAGAGATAATTTCCTGTTTGAAGTAATTTTTCATTTTTGTTAATCTTTGTTCTTACACTCACCTGCCTGCATATGACCTAGATAATAATTTTTAATTACTTTTATTGTTCTCTCTCCCATATCCAGGATACTTCCCTAGTCATCCTGAGAACTCTTCAAAACTATGCAGTATTTCCGTTTAAGGAAATTGCATATCTTTTATTTTACATTCCTTTGTATCAACCATTATGTTAAATACTGTGAAAAACAAAAATGTGAAACTAAATAGTTACATCTAAAGAACAATTAGTTTTCCTATTGGTTTAATGGTCTCAAAAAAAGAACCAATTGTGGTTCATATTCTGGGTTGTAACTGATGCAGGATTTCTCTGAAGTGGCTCATGGACCAATTTCACTGGTCCTGCCGATTTCTTACTTTACACTTGATATTGTAAGAGGTATCGAGTCTGATAGAATTAAAGGTTGTTAATTTTTTGTCTGTCTTTAAAAAAGAGAACAAAACCAAAAAATGTTCCCTTTCATCTAGGTAATTTAGATAGCTCAAGTTGGAAAATTGAAAGACTACTGGGTGTTTTACAGATTTCAAATGAAAAAAGCTAGTTATGTGTGGTCAAAACCTTTTTTTAAAAAAGAACTTCTGAAATAAAAGTTTCTTTTGGCAGAATTTGGAAGAGAGGCCTTCAAAAACATGGCCTTGTCTATTCTGTTTCCTTTGCTCACGTGCTTCATGCATTTCAGTGTGGATTATTATAGACAAAGATATTTGGGTGATATTTTGCCCTTCACATGAACTTCTGCTTTCTGTGTGAGATCATTATGGCTGAAATGACTTGATTCTTCTGCTGTTGTGCCTCTTCCTTGGCTTGGCTACTGATCATAGAATGTCCTGAGTTGGAAGGGACCCACAAGAATCATTGAGTCCAACTCCTGCCCCTGCACAGGACAACTCCACAGTTCACACCATGTGTCTGAGGGCTTGTCCAGTCTCTTCTTGAACACTGTCAGGTGTGGGGCCGTGACACCTCCCTGGGGAGCCTGTTCCAGTGCTCCACCACCCTCTGGGGGAAGAACCTTTTCCTAACACCCAGCTTAAACCTCCCCTGGCACATTTTCCTGCCATTCCCTCGGGTTCTGTCCTTGGTCACCAGAGAGAAGAGATCAGCGCCTGCCCCTCCTCCTCCCCTTGTGAGGAAGCTGCAGAGCTTTTGTTCTTCTTGCTTTGAAGATCTTTTGATCTTCTTGGTGTCTGGGCCAGGTGCCCTTCCATCCTTCCCAATTGTCACCGCACTGATGGGCTTTGTCAGCTTCGTTTTGCGGAGCAGAATGGTGCTTTACAGTATAAATTGTGATTTTTATAGTTACATTGTCATTTGTAGGCTTAATCTTTTAATTTACCACCTCATTTTGTTGTTTCCTCTTTCTCCCTTTGATGCGCCTGCACTTTGCAGGTGTTCGTTCCCTGTGATGGGTAAACTGAGGATGAGGGGAGATACAAGGAGCACTGCAGGAAATGAGAGCCATGCACCAAAGGTGTGGCTGTCAGAATATACATAGTCCTCTGTGGATAAATTTGCTTAAAAAAAGTGGCCTAAAGCAGGACTTAAAGAGCGTGGACCAAGTCTGCAATGTAAGGAATACAGAGCAGCTTAATACCACATCGTGCCTTTCTCATCTCTGAGATTTCCTGGGCTCTGCCATCCCAGCCTCCCACCTCTCCCTCTCTGCTGGAGTGTGTGTGTGTGCGCGGTGGCTGCAGTTTGGCTCTGCAGAGAGATGGAACAGTGTGAGTGTTGCCGTTAATCTAATAAAACATCTCAGATTCCAGATGGTAGATAAAGGATTAAAAATAGCGCAGTAGTACTCTTAGAAGTACATATGCTTTAATCTAAAAGTAATACCTCACTTAGCTAAAACTTATTTCAGCTCTGCTGGTTGAAAACAGTAGTTTAAAAAAAAACAAACCAGCAACAGTTACAACCTAAGATAGGTCGTCGTTTTCTAGAAACAAATCATTCAGATTTCCTTTCCAACAATACTTCTGAAGCACAGATAAAATGGCTTCCTGTCCCAGGGTTTCCTGTATCCATGGCAACCTGACTTTAACCACTTCTTTCTTAGTTTCCTGAGCAAACAGTTGCAAATCCTGGGGCAAAATGTGAGAGCTGTAGTACGCGACAAGATTGCCTTTAAAAAGCTTTCACAGATGAGTATAGTCGGCCAGTTTATAACTAAGTCAAATGAGCTGCAAACCAGGAAAATAACAGAAATAATGAACTTCAGATTTGGGGTAAGGAATTGGTTTTTATTTATTTTGAAAGTAACTCAGCATTTTAAAAGTAAAATTCAAATTATAAGTGAGCCACTAGTGAAAGTAAACTTGTTTCCAGTTAGCATTTCTACTTGAATGCTATTGAAAAATTTCGTAGTCTTTGTTAACTATAAAAAATAGTTAATAAGCAGTATTTTGAATTTACTAGAAGCCATTATTTTGGCAGCTTAGTTGCCTTTATGCTGCAACCAATTAAATATTTTCTGACTAGGTTGGCAGTACATTGTTTCATTCTTCGTTTGCTTTGAAAATTTTTTCATTGTAGTTCAAACTTATACTTACTAAGCTTTTATTTTTAAACTACTTATTTGGCATCAAAGGAGAATATATATAAAATACCACTCTTGAAATTATGCTTATATTTTAAGGTCTGTACACATAGAATCTTTAAACTTCCACATTAATAATATTTATAAACTTCTTTTTATCTCTACTAGCAAAGTCAGAGATGATTGAGAAGGCCAAAGACAGGGATATGTGTGGTCTGCAAAGTTCTCCACCCTGCCTGGGAGCATTCCTGTATGTCCTTAGTTGTTTTCTTTTGTTGCTGCTCCAGAAGGAGGCTCTTGGCTGTCCAGCTGCTTGCCAGCTCTGCACAGGGAGACAAGTTAGCTGTCGTAATTTAGGGCTTTCAAGCATCTCGTGGAACTTGACAATTCTTGTGTACCTCAGTGGGAATAACGTATCGCATGTCACTCCAAATGAACTGAGAGGCCTGCAGAAGCTTGTTACACTCTATATGGATAATTCCAGTATTTCTTATGTGCATCCAAAAGCCTTTCTGGATCTCCCCAAACTGTGCTACTTGCATCTAAATAACAATAATATTAAGCGCCTGGATCCAGGAATCTTTGAAGGTCTTTCCAATCTTCATTGTTTATACCTTCAGAATAATCAAATAGCTTTTGTTCCCAGAGGATTATTTAGTGATCTCCTTTCTGTTAGATATTTAACACTTCAAAGAAATCGTCTCAGTGTCCTTGGAAGTGGCACTTTCTTGGGAATGAGAAATCTCCGAACACTTAACCTAGCCAATAATAGGATTTCACGGATATCAGATTCAGCATTTCATCATCTTGAAAACCTTGTGTATTTGTTCCTTGAAGGTAACAGCTTAACACTTGTGCCATCAAATGCTATTGGAAAGCTCAAAAATCTTGAAAGACTTTCTTTGTCTCACAATCCCATTGGTTCAATACATCCTTTTGCTTTTAAAGGACTTAGCAAGCTTCGATATCTGTCTTTAAAGAGCATAAAGCTTAAATGTATTGCTGTAAATGGATTTTTTGGATTAAACAACCTTAGCCAGTTAATCTTAAGTTACAATGATTTAGAAAATATAAATTCCAGCACTTTTACATTATTGAACAATTTGATGTATCTGCAGCTAGACAGAAATAAAATAACAAGTATCGGCAATGGTACCTTTGAAAAAGTGGGACAGTCACTTAAAATACTCAGTCTAGCATTTAATAATATTACAGAGTTGCAACCTGAAGTACTCAAGCCCTTAGTGTCTTTAACTCATCTACAGGTAAATTACAATCCTTGGAACTGCAGCTGCAAAATGCTTGGTTTACTTAATTGGCTAGCATCGTCTCTTATTTCTGTAAAAATTCATTGCCAGAATCCTCCACGTATGCGTGGCAGACCTTTGCATTACATCAGGTGGGCTCAGTTTGCAAACTGCAGTAGCCCTACTCCCAGCCCAGAAACAGCCCGGAGTCTGGGAACTGTAGGTGTCCATCACAACCCCACCACTTTGCTAATGGCATGGCATAAGGGAAACAGGCACAACACATTTGAACAGTCAGAACAGCTTGTCAATGCAGAAACTAAATATGTTGCTTTCTGGGAAGGAACTATAGCTACATCTGCTAACCTGTTTCCCTATGAAGAAAATGCTGCTGAAATTCCACCACAGGCAACTACAGTATTACCAACATTACTGGTGCAAATACCAGCACAGACTATGTCTGTTAACAGAACAGTAGAAGGAAAAGGTTTATATCCAACAGATGCTGCTCTTGTATCGTTAGAAACACCCCTACTTTGTACACAACAGGTTGAGAAGTTGAATCAGGCTTTTGACATTTTACTAGCCTTTTTCATTCTGGCTTGTGCTGTGATCCTGTTCTTAACCTGTAAAATTATTCAGTTTAGGCAGAAACTAAAGGTGCTAGAAAACTCAGGGGAAAAGAGGATAGAATATTACGGTTTTTATCAGCCTGGCAGGTACAACATCACTGGCCCAGTGCAGTCTCTGACTCAGAATGCAGTGGGGCATTCAGAACTGGACCAAATCAGGCTGCTCAAGCGAACACCATCTGAAAGTCAGGCACAGGTCATATTGTTTGAACATTCATCATTGTAATTTGTCTGATTTGATTTGATGTTAACTTTACTGTTATCTGAAATGTCAAGAAATCAAGAACTCAATTTCCTAAAAGTGCCTGCACTGATTAAAATTAACGGATTGATAGAATTGTGGAAACTGATATAATTTGGGTTCGTCATCATCATTTGCTTTGTGAATGTTTTGAAATGTATTGATTTTTATTAGATGTCATTTAAATCTGATGTGGATAGTTACATTATCCTTTGTCCCTGTTGTAGGAATCTCTCACCTATAACTCAAGTACATGTGCAGTATAAAGTACATATATATTTCTTTTTATTTTGCAATACTTGATGGTATAAATTTCTATAGAAATTCCATAGCTAATTTGAAGCTTGAAGCAACCAAAACATCAGTTTTTAGCAGGATCATGAAGCTAAAACATCTGGAGGAATGAGAAAAAAATAATGCTTTTTTTATTTATTGTAATGCATTTTCTACTCTGCCTCTATTAACCATCACAGTAGGGAAAAAAGGCATATTTACACTTAGCATATTCAAACTCTTGAGGAAAAAGAAAATTTAAATGATTAAATGTTATTCATACCTATGACATATTTTAATATACAAGGTTGTGTATTCGGTCTGTGTAATGAATATGTTAAAGTGAATTTTTTGTTACTGTGTATCTGTATCATTTTATGATAATACCTGAAACTGGTGTTAATAGAGAAACTAAATTTTTGTTGGATTGAAAAAGTGACCAAGTTTATTACGTCTAATGTAATAGAGCTGGTTAATTATTGTCAATAAAGGATATTATGTTATCTGTATAGTAACAGTTTGAGGTAGTTTTTGGCTGGAGAAGAGGTATAAACTGAAAAAATAAACTACACTTTAAATACATAATTCTAGATTATTTACTGAAGATATGTGCATATTTGTAGTGTATATTTGGAAGTGTGAGGTCAAAGTGCGTTTTCTTAGTGAAGACCTAATTTTAAGCTTAATCTTCAAAAGATGGATATTGTTTTATTACATAGTTTGCATTTTTTTAGTTTTATATTTCTATTTTAAATATTGATGATCTGTTTATGTTGTTGTCAGGTTATGTCTAGTATGTTGTAGCTTTGTTTCCAAACTGAATTTCTTAGATTGTTGTTACTCCAGTAATTCAAACTTAACTTAGGGAAAAAAATCACAAAAATAGGTTCCAAATAGTCCAATCTTGTAAAGTTTTCCGTTAATCGAATGGGACTTACTTTGGTAGATACTGCTTGTCTTCTACAGGCCTGTAGAAGGCCTGCTTAGTGTATAAGCAACACAATTTACAGCTAGATCATTTTGCTCGAGGAAGAATGGAAGACAATATTTTGGGAGTCTGTCTCTCATGGGGTTCATTTAAGTTGTCTAGAAGTATCTTGCTGTTCCAGGATCCAGCCTGGAGACCAGGGCATTCTACAGATGAACCAGAATGGCCATCAAGGTTCTTGTTCTAGCCTGCCTGCTTTCCGCTGATGTAACTCACGTGTGTGGCCTTCTGTCGCGTCTCCCTGTCACCCTGTTTGTCCATCTCCAGTGCATTCCCAGGAATGACACGTTATCACCTGCTACCAGTACATGTATAGACTTTCACTGCACAGTGTGGGTGGGAATATGCAAGTGTGCCTCTGTTGCTTGCTATGTGTCTCTGCTGAATGTAATGAAATATCAATTTACTATATCACTATATATTTTACTGTAATTTACTGTATAATAGCTCAAATACTTTTATTTAATGGAACACTTAATTTGGCTACTTGAGCAAAAGCTTAGACTATTTTGGATTGCTTGAGTCAAAACTTTTTTTATAACTTTCTAGTTGTAAATCAGATGTTGAATGTAATGGGTAAATGTTTTTAAGGAGGGAAAATGTTGAGTCTAATTCATGCTTCATGGTTTTTTTTAGGTGGCTAATCCATTACAGTCTCTTCCTCTTTAACCCATTTCTGTTACTTTCTGCCTCTCCTATGTAATTACTTGTGATAAGTGCTAATTTTTTTTCATGTAATAACAACTGCACAATCAGTGCATTAGTAGGTTCTGCTGTATTTCTAAATTTTCAATTTTATATGGATGTCTTCAGAAATAACAGACTTAAAATTCAGTGGAAACTAGTTAAGTTTTCATTGACAGAAATGTTTATGTGCCTTTGCTAGAGAAGATTTCTGGGAGTAGGCAAAGGTTGAGACAGAAAAAAAACCCCTACTTCTCAAGGATGTCTCTCAGGGACAGCTCTCTTTTAGGCTCCAATTTCCACAGCTGCTCTCTACAGAAGAGCAGGAGAGGTTCCCTCTGAAGGTGTGTCCTTCCTACTGACAAGCTGCAGTTGTTTGCCAGGTGTGAGTCTCACCATCTGTGGTGATGGAGCATGAAAGGAAACCGATGGTGTCAGAGCTGCTTTGCAAGCAAGACTTGAAACAGTTGGAAACTGTCCTTTGGTGCAGAGTCATCCTCTGATATTCAGCCTGTCAATAATTTGCATGAGACTAACAGGGAATTGGGAGATTCGTCATGCAGTTGTGGGGGAGATGCCTTTCTTTCGAAATTACTAGCTTTTGTGTTTGAAAATTCACAATAGGAAACAGATCCTTTCATGTACACGTGTGGTTCATATGTCTAACTATTAAAATCATTAGAGAATACATTAGAAGACTTGGTTGTGGGTGCCCTCATGAAGCAAAATGGCACGTTATGATAGTCAAGTTCATGGTCAGCTATAGAATTCCGTGGGAAGTGTCTTGGCTGCTGCATTACTGTTTGAAGAGCTCCTTATCACTGTGCAGCTCCTTAAGTGGGGTGTGTGTGCAGAAGAATTGTTTACATTGCTTGCAGAAGTGCAAAGTAATCTCCATTTGCCCCACTCCACCTCTTTCCTTGGCTAATGAGATAAGAATAAAGAATTTTTCTCAAATCTACTGAACACTAGTAAAGATAGGAAATAAAGCTTTTCACTTTTTTTAGTGTTTACCGCTTCATCCTGATGAATGTAGGAAAACAGAAGAGATTTTATCCTTGTCCCTTTAATCTCTGAAAAAGTGTGTTTTCCCATGCAGGATTTTTCCTCCCTTTCTCATAGGCTGGGGAAGATGCATAGCAGACATGGGAACCATTTTATTTAAATGCTGCTAAAAATCTGTCATAAGTTTTATTAAGCTGATGAAAAAGCTTTATTTACAGTGGCTATCTATGTAATTGAAATCCAAATTCTGAAATTTTGCATAAGGCCTCAGGATAATAAAAATGTTGACTAGATAGCTGAGTGTATTAGAAATTATAGACATACTGAGAAAAAATGAATATTACTTTTTTCAGAACAGATATCTGTTTTCTCCTTTGCAAAGCTTTCATTCTTTTATCTGACAAATTATGCAAACTTTGAAATAAAAGGTGTGAGATTATTCATGTACAAACTGCCCTAAATGCTAAATTTTATTTTTGTTATAGGCAAGGTGAATTTTATTTACAGGCAGCATAAAAGGTTATTTCTGAAAAAAAAAAAAGAGAGAAGGTAATGTGTTAATTGGATCTTTGAAGTTGGGTTCTGGAGTATTTTAGATGCTGACAAGATTATAGATGTTATAATCTGCTAAATCTGGGCCTGTAGTTATAGAACGTGTTATAATTTGATGCTGTTGTTTGTACTATTGCTGATCTGTATTATGTGCAATTCAAGGGGGGAACTGCTTAAATGGTGCCTTTGTTCCAAGTTGAGATTTTAGTATGGACAGTGTTAACTGTTCTGTTTTGGAAGTCGATCTAAATACAGTGTCCCTATCTTTACTGAATCTGCTATATGACTTTGAAATGTATTTCTTTTAAACAAGCAGACTAATTTTAGTCTCTTTAAAAAGGTATTATGTTGATTTGCATTGCTCTCTTACTCTTCTATGAAAATAAGGCCTGATGCATTCTGTATTACCATTGAACTTTAATTGAGGTACTTTTTTTCTAAGCACAATGAGCCTATGTTGTCTCTATTTTTCACCAGCATGTGTCTTGTATTCTAAAAATAGTTGCATTGTTGAATCATTCCATACTTGGTAAACAATTCAGTGAGTCTTTAGTAAGAGGAAACTTCATGTCCCATTTAAAGGAGGGGAAAGGAGAAGGTATTACCTATGCTGAAATCTGCAGGCAGCAGTTACCCTATTTTGAAAGGTCTTCTACATCCTTTAGCTTTGCTTTCCTCAAAAGAAAAATTACTATGCATTTTCAGTCTTTCACTGAAGAAAGAAATAAAACAACATTCCTCGTTTATGCCGTAAAGTAAAAATGTCCTCTCCACGTAAAGAAATAAATGATTTCTGTATGTGCTTGGGAGCTAACTGTCAAGAACAGTATTTTGGGTCTTCAACCAGTATCCTCAGTTTCTTCTGGAAATATCAAAAATCCTTGGAAACACAGGTTACTGAAATGGGCCTCCCTGTGTGCTCCTCGTGTCAATCTGCAAGCTTGGAAGAATCTCATAAAGCAAATGAGCGCTATGCCTACAGTATTTATTTATGTGTTAGTATTAAAGTAACCTCACTGAATAGGTTGACCATAATTAGCCCTGCAGCTGATGAAAAGGCTGAGCCTTCGTTGGGTCAAACACCTTTCACTTCCCTCCTAATATAAAATTTCTGTGTTAGTTAGGGATTGTTCATGCAGCTCGGAAGGAAGAAATAAAACTACTACGTAAAGGGTAGCCACCTATATTATTAATTAAATAGTGCAGATGTATGGGCACAGTTTACTTCTCCAGGGTGCAAAGTGTTCGCATCTGCTCTTAGTTGGATGCCCCTTGTGCTCTGTTGACATGAATCTGAGGACAGCTATTTCCTTTCTCGTGTTGGAAAATATTAACCACTCTAATGGCATTTTCCTAGAGATGTGTTTCAGAAAAAAGTATGAGGTGGAAGGGCTTTCATGGGAGGTGTGCTAGGTGGGAGCCACTGACAAGTGAAGAAGCCGGCTCTGTCTCTGAGGGCTCGTTCTGTGGGCTGCCAAGCAGCCAGCATGTGCATTCCCAGCCGTGCTGTGTGCTCGCTGGGCTGTTTGCTCGCTGCCTGCAGCACCCCGCAGAGATTCAGCCTCGCAGCGTGTAATACTTTGCAGTTCTGAATGAGATGGGGAAGCTTCTTGGCAAGGGAGAAAGTATCTTTTAAAGCATATGTGTGACAATGATAATTAGAATAAGACAGACTGACTGAAAATTATGTCAATTTTTATTTTGTGGAATTTAGGAGTTTCGAGTATCATTTTTCAAAATACAGTTCAGATTGTGCCATTCAACAGTAGCTGAATAGAAAAGGGAACAAAAATAATAATTCGGAAACAAAATGATCATGAGCTGAATCATAATCTTAACAAATTTAGAAGAAATATTTATATGCTTAGTATTCTAACCTGATATGCTTTTTTTCTGAAGCATCCATTGCTATATAAAGTCTGTTTGTCATATACGTAAAATTTTGTTTTGTGTCTGACAAGAAGATTCTCAAATGCAACAACTAATATTTAAGGAGCTACAGTTTATGCAGTTTTTTAGTTTTCATCCCAAATAAGGGAAAGAAATAATATTAAGAAATATATTAATCTGTGTTCAAATGTAAAAGATCAAACTATGTGAGCTTAGTGTTCAGTACCTTTAAACAAAAATGGGACATGTCTGCTTATACCCACTAGACAGCAGCAGCCTCTTTTGGGGGAGATCAAGCCTGAAATTCCAAACAGGGAGTAATAAAATGCTCCCATCAATGGCAGTTCCAGGACAAGAGTTGTAGTTTACCATCACCAGTTAGGCCATTTCTGTTACTTTGCTGCCTATAGCTGGAACTTTTGCAGTCTTCCCGAGATGAACATCTTTTCACTTGCTGTGTGTCTTCACCCTTTTGTAGTTCACAGAGTAGGAGTCCATGCACTGAAGTCCCACAATAGCACATCTCTGACACCAGACCCACAGTAGCTGGAAATTCAGCAGAAACAGCAGCCACAACTACGTTCCATTAACAAGGTGCGGGTGGCACCTACTTCATCCATCATGGGGAGATCATGTTTCTGTGCCCTCACCCTACAGGCACATCAGTTCTCAAGGAAGGGGCAAGCATCTAAATGTGTTTGGTGTCTTTTTGGGTGTTGGGGGCTATCCAGTCTGGCCTTCGTCTTGTGCTGGCAAAATGTGCTTATCTCTTCAAAGTCCTGAGTGATACCAACCAGCCGTTTTGCAGTTGTCTGAAATAGCCTAGTCTTTCAGATGGCAGGAGATGCCTGTGTTTCAGCACAGAGATCCTACCCCACCGTTCATGCAGAACTGGGTGCAGATGTTTTTCACCCACCATGGGGAGTCACTCAGCTGCCTAGGAGGGTGAAGGAATGCTTGTAAGGCTGGATGGAGGAAACAGAGTGTACCATCTTTACAAGCTGCCCTTTGCTCAAGGGTTTGTGCATAGATTTTTGTGTTGAATAATGGTGGGAGAAAATGTGTGTATGTGTTAGGAATAGAAGCCAGTATTCTGATCTCCCTGCTATCCAGAGCCTGCCCTCCCCACTCAGTTCTCGAGTCCTGTGCTAATGTATTTTTTCTTTTATACCATTTGCAATTATTTCTAGGTTTTCAACAGTGGCACATGAGGTTTTATTCTATTTAAGAGTGATGTTTCTTGCATATTTTTGAAGCCTTTATTTAATGAAAAAAGAATTTGAATTAGCTGCTTAATAGCATGCTCAGCTAAGCAGTAAGCAATGAAAATACTGCTTAGTAAATGTGCCCTACAGTTACTGAGCAAATTTCCTGTTTAGTTCCTTTAGCTAAGTCACTTTCCTGTTCTTTTGCTGTGTTATCCAAGATAAATTTTGTTCTTTTCCAGTGTTATCCAAGATAAATTCTGTGGTATCATCAATATTTCAGTGGAAGGGCTGCATGATGTTATGACTGAAGATCCTGAAACAGGAACATACAAAGAGTAAGTGGAAAATCTAATTAATTTTTGTGGATTCAACAGTAGTAGTACTGTTTTATATGTAGTGTTTTGATTGGAAAAATCTGTAGACAGTTAAGATGTGCTCATAAGAGTTGTGTTTTCACAAGAATGAATGTTTTGGTAAGATACGAAATTTTTGATCTTAAGAAAAATAATTGTAATGGGGGAGAGAGGACTTCAAATTACAGTCAATATAATTCTGTATTGTTTATTAACTGATCTACTAAAAGATGCCTTAAAATGTTCATATGCTTAGGTTTGCTTTTTGCTCACTATCTAAAATTACAATTGGACAAGCTTGTATGTTGATAGGGTGATGGTTGAGAGTTTCTTTGAGTGTGGCATCTGGAGTTTAGTCTGGATCTTTTTCTAAATACCTAAACCTCATTGAATGGACCTAGTATGCAATACTTGAAAACCTAGGGCAATTCTTCCCCTCCAGCTGTTCCACCTGCTGCTACAAGCATACCTCAAATCACGGTTTCCAGTGCTGGCGGCAAGGGCTCATTTGTGGCAGGAAGATGGTGTTGGGGTGCTCAGACTGCACAGCCACCCAGCACCATGCTTTTTCCTTTCCTGCTGGCCTCCCAGGTTACTGGTGGTATTCCATCAAAGCTGTGGTAAAAAAAAAAAACCAAACCAACAACCAACCAAAACCAACAACAACAACCACCACCAAAACCAACCAACCAAAAACCACCCACAAAAAAACCTAACCAACCAACCAAAAACAACAACAAGAAGCAAACAAACAAAAAAACACACAACACAAACCTGACTAATAAGGATTTTTTAGGACAGAGATCTTAATGTTGTTTTTTCTTTGTAATGATTACATAGTTTTAGAATGATGGAGATTTGCAAGACTTTAAAAACAGATGCTAAGCAACATGTCCCTACAGACACTATGTTCTACTAACAGTATTTCCTGGATGCTAAGAATCAAACATTTTCTAACTTTCAGATAATTACTGGTGATGGAACAGACTGTATCTGAACTAATTAATTAATTGCTTAAGGGGATGTTTGCTGGCACTGAAGCCAGCTGGCACAGGACAGCCTGCATGCAATCTATTAAAGTTTTCCTCTGCTTAGAACAGGTGGTACACATAGAAGTGTCCACTGAGAATGGTCCACACTCATGCTGAGCCTGAGCTACGCCCAAGAATTGCTTGCAAAAGTACATTTGTTTGTCCTAACTCTCAGTATAGAAGATGTAACTCCCAAGTCTGAGAAAAGGCTTTGGCATTGTGTTCTATTTACTATTGGAGACAACATTACAGAGACCCTTCTATTTCTAAATGTGTGGCTTTAGCAAAAGAGTTCTCACAGAGAAATAAATAAAACTTTGTCCTAGATCATATTTTAAGCCTGAAGGCTTGTAGAGCTTGTCACTTCACTTTTCCAAGCTCTGGACATTGCTTTTGCTTCATAAAATAGAGGTGAACAGAACCAAGGACGTATTTCTGTGGACAGATACTGAATGGGCTGTTTGAAAGATTCTGACATTTCTCTTACACACTTCAACATCATCTGAAAGTAAATAAAGTGAGAGCACTCATCTGAAGTCGTGCACACTATTCTCGGTTTCCACATTGAAGAAGAATGATTTAAGCCTGAACATATTCAGAAAAAAAATTGGGTACTCCACTGATTATCAAAACATCTAATTACCATAGAGCAGAGACTAAAACAACATGCATGTTTAGCATAGGAAAATCAAGGCTGATGTAATATAGAGCTGCAGCCACTGAAGGATGAAGAGAAGGTAAACATGCACAGGGAAGACTGTACAAATTAAATGACAGTGTTGGCTTAAGCGTCAGCTGACCATGAATACGTTTAAACTGGAAATTTGAAGAAGCTGCTGTAGTCAGAGCAAGGGAATTTTGGAAGAGCCTTTCCAAATACAAATGCAGAGATAAAAGTCTCATCTGGTTTTAGATCAGATTTTGATCAGGTTATGAAAATGATTACACAGTGCCCTGGCTTACAATACAAAGAGATTACACTCAGCCAGGTTTCCTAGTGTTTATGTCTTGCATTGTAGTGATAATTACAAGAAAGCTTTAACGACCTCAGATTTTCTGGAAAGGGGAGCTGAGTTGCAAGAAATCACACCATTTATGAGGTGAGGAGACATGAGATTTGCTGTACTATGTTGAAATAACTAATGCCTTTGCTGGAAAGGGCTTCTCTGTTAGCATTTGACCCTTCTGCCATGCTGTTCAGCAGGTCTTTCATAGAGGTCTAAACATATGTCAATAGAATACTGAATATATAAACAGAGTAAGTCTGAGTATTTTTAAACAAAATCACAACTTTTTTCATTTTGGTTAACTTTAAAAGAAGTTATTCAACTTAGCTGCATGAACATTTCACCTGCTAGTGGAATGCAGCAATTAAAATGCACAGTAGTACAGGGCTGAAAATGAGCAATAATATGCGTCTGTCTCTGTGCTTTTTGTGGATTAAGTGTCCTTCCTGCCATGAAACATACCTAATATGCAGAGGCAAGTCGTTGTCACCCAAATGATTTTTAAATCCTTTTTGTTTTTAAACTAGATTTCCTAGGAAAAAATTGATATTGTAATGGAATATTTATGTATTCTTCCAATGCAGAGAATGTAAAGTCAATGGAAAGCTTGTCTCCTGTAGGATAGCTTTCCTCAGTGTATTTATAAAGTCCATTCAAACTGTTACAAGAGACAGAAAAACCACTAGAGTTTGAACTGTTTATTTCCTATTTTCTGGTTTTATATTTACTCTAAAAATAATAATTAAAATATGGCTGTTCCTTGTATGTACCAGTTGAGGGTGCAGCAAAACAAAAAATAAGTTTAAAGGCTTTGCTTTACCTGCCTAGAAAAAACTCTTTTAAGTAAATGTCTGCAGAAGCTAACTCATTTCTGACCACCTGAAACATTATTGTTCAGTGTCTTGCAGATTTTAGTGTCTAGAACCAATAGCAGTGACCAAATTAGTTTTCAGGTCCTCTTGTTAAAGATGTCGCAGGAAAACATGAATGCAATGAGAAATCCCAGCTAGTTTTGCATGCGTGCCTGCCACTTTGATTTTCATGTTAATAGGATACAGAATGTTTGTATAACACTTCCTTGGAAAGACTGGGAAGTTGTAGTTTGAAACGGTAGGTTTTTCTGTATTTAATGTTTAAACCCACATAGTCTGTTTTCTGTATTCAGAAATGCATTTCTAAGGTAGAACTTGAGCTAAAATATGGAGGATAACTGAGATTGTTAGATGAGTGTAGGTGACACAGAACATACATTCAGGCTTTTTAAAATTCATTGTTTTCAGAAAAAAATAACTTGCTGACAGATTGCCTGACTTTCATCAAACTCTCTTGTATCTGTCCAGTGTTTTTAAGTCTTTTAAAATAATTTTTAATGATAGTATATGTTAAAACTATTCTTATTGCCATTCTCAGCTGCATGCTGATGTTTCATTTTGAAGAGCCCCAAGCTACAGAGGATGAGGAACCTCCCACAGAACAAGACAAAAGGAAAAAACTGGTAAGTTTTAGATCTGTTACTCAATTGAAAAACTGATTTTGTGATTAACTTCTGTAAAACTAAATTCTTTGCCTTTGGATTTGGTTCATCTGTTGTTCTTGGAAAATTCATCAATTGAATCAAAAAGGAAAATGCTTTGATGACAAATTTTTCAGCCACGACACTTATGCTTCTGCTTTTCTTTCAAGTTTGGGAAAATGTTGCCAAAACAAACATCATCTGTTCACAAAATCTGGACATTATAAAATAAAGACATTATAAAAAGGTTTTATTGAAAAATGCAGGGAGTTAAAGCTTACTGAAATGTCATGGCAGGCCAAATTTCTCATATTTAAAGCAATCTTTATTATACCGTATCGTGTGTTTTACCTGAACATCTATTGATCCTGATGCTTGCATGGAACCTTGTTCTAATGACAAGAGGTCTTAAGAAGGAGCATTTATTTAGATAAACATATCTGGATTAGGTACCATGCAGTTGTGCTGCTGTCCAACCTAGTCTGTGAATGTTTCGTAATTTAACTTTCATTGTAAGAGTTCAAAGAACTGGTTCCTTACACAGAAAACTGCAGTGTACAAATACTGTCAAATAAAACAGAGTTTGAACTGCTTGGCATCGAGTAATTGCTAAACATGGGATTGGGTGATTGAGCAGATAAGTGTAGCCCTGTTGCACACCTACTTCAACTAACCTACATAGAATCATAGAATTATGTTGGAAAAGACCTTTAAGATCAAGTCCAACTGTAAACCTAACAACACCAAGTCCACAACTAGACTGTGTCCCTAAGTGCCACATCTACGTGTCTTTTAAACCCCTCCAGGGATGGTGACTCAACCACTTCCCTGAGCAGCCTCTTCAAATACTTGATGACTCTTTCCATGTGGAAATTTTTCCTAATATGCCATCTAAACCTCCCCTGTCGCAACTTGTGGCCATTTCCTCTTGTCCTGTCACTTCCTACTTTGGGAGAAGAGACCAACACCCTCCATGCTACAGCCTCCTTTCAGGTAGTTGTAGACAGCAATAAGGTCTCCCCCCAGCCTCCAGACTGAACAGCCCCAGTTCCCTCAGCTGCTTCTCATCAGACTTCTGCTCCAGACCCCTCACCAGCTTCAGTACCCTTCTCTGAAGTTGCTCCAGCACCTCAATGTCTTTATTTCTTCTTGTAGGAGTGGAAAAGAGTTCGGATGGCTTTTGATAGTTTGTTTGAATTTGTTTTTTTTTTTAAGCTACTGGATACTTTTGGTTTGTTAGAAGGCTGTTCTTTTAAATACTAACCAATATATGGTTCCTTTCTTAAAAAAAAAAAAAAGACAATGACACACAAACTCGTGCATATTCTTCTACTGTTAGCAATGCCTTAAGAGAAATTCCTGGTGTCTCTCAATTTCAGATTTAAAAATGTACTAGATCTATAATTCAGTTACTCTTAAAAGCATCTCTAAGCTCTTAAATTTGGTTAGATTTTCTTTTAGCTTGCAGGCTTAAATTAAAGTCTATGTGTTTGCACAATTAAAATATCTACCCTTAGCAATTTTGGATAATCTCTTGACATATATCTGTATCTTCATCAATAGGGATCAATATGTCTATATATCTAGAGAGGGATACGTTTGGTTTGTTAATCAGATTTGAAAAACATAAAGTGAATTTAAATTTAGTCCTTTCATGTTCTTAGTTTGCTTTAGGTATACTTAGATTTTAGTTCTCTTTGGCTGACTAAAGTTTTAATACCTTTCTTTCAGAATTTCTCCTAATTTTTCAGTTACAGGTTGACTTCAATAGTTTGGATATGTATTTAGGAATTTACACGTGTTAGATTTGCTATGGACTACATTCACCGCAAACATATCAGGCAACATGAAAAGCGGGGCACATTGGTTAATGACCTGTATCATTCTTCCCTCTTAAACGATACAAGGCACCAGTACAGTGTTGATGAATGCAGTCGTAATGGGAGAACTGTTCTGGCATCACTGTTTTTGCATTCTAATGCCATTCCATTGGCTTCTGTTATCGCTTGTAGTGATTAGATCACAGTTTTAGTACCGAATAATATATAATTGCTTGTTGAAAAAAGTGTGATTTTTGACTGTAGTGTTGCCTTAAGATGTTGAGAAAAGAGATCCACCTCATAAATACTGGTTCAGGCAACTGATAGTTCTACAGATTGCCATTGATGCTGACAAGTAGAGTGTGGATGGATGGGAAATGTTTTTTTCTGTAAATCCTATGATACAAGCTTTTTGCTTCAAATTGCTGTTTACAACTACTTAGGTGGAAGAATAGTTTCTTCAGTCCAGCCCCAGGGTAGACTCCCATGTTTTCAATATCAGTTTGTAAAGTAACCAGATTCAAAAGCTAGTCAAATCAGGTTTTCACTGAGCAGCATAAAGCACATTTCAATAATGTGTATTTCCCTGCCAAACTTCTGTTTCCTGTCTGTAGTTGTTTTGAATAAGAAGCTCTTTGAATTTTCTAGGTTTTTTGGTTAGTTGGTTGATTGGTTGGGTATTGGGGGTTGATTGGTTGGTTGGGGTTTTTTTTGAGTGTCTGGTTTTTTTGTGTTTTGTTGAGGTTTTTTGTTTTGTTTGTGTGTGTGTGTGTGTGTTTCTTACTGGAAAATAGGTGTGTTTTGCTCTTCTCAGAATCAGGAACAGTTCAATTAAAGAATACTCTAGCCACACACTTAAGAACTCAGCATACATACTTATATGCAAAACTATAGTTCCTGACCCAGTGTATAGAGACGATGCAGCCAGCATTAATATTGATACAGTTGTGTGTCATACTAGACTGATGTTGGATGCTCAGTGCTTAGCAAGCTGGAGACTCAGTTTTCAAGAGGATGATTTTTCCTCCAAAAAACAAATAGAATACTGAAAATATCATACGTGTTTTATCTTATACCAGTGTCCTGGTTTGACTGAAAATGAGTTAATTTTCTTCATGCAGTTAGAAACCTTTCTTTTTCATAGCTAGCATGCTCATTATTTGGACTTAGTTTGAGAACAAGCAGATAACACCCCAGCACAGAGTTAATGTTTTTAATTGCTCTGATCTGAGAGCCAAGGACATTCTGAGCACTCTGCCCACAGGTGTGAGGCAGCGAGAAAGGGGGGCATGGATGGGGCAGAGCTTGACTGACATCCAGACATCTGATCAATAAGAGTATTCCATCCCATTAGCATGATGCTTCATATTTAAGGAGAATCGGGAGCTTCCAGTCTCTCTCTCTCTCTCGCTCTTTTGGGTGTTCTCGTTCTTGCTTGTTCTGGGGCGCAGCTGGGGGAGTTTAGTTTGAGATGTTTAGTTCGGCCTTTTGCCGTTTTGCAGAGGCCTCTGAGCCTTTCTGCCTTTTTCCTCTTTCTTTTCTCTTTGGGATCAGCTGTTGGGACCAGGCATTGCTTCCTGAGACTGGCTGCTCAGTGTGGACAGGGGTTCTTTGAAATTGCCTTGAGTATCTTTTATTTTTATATATATATATATTTTTACTAGTAGTGTATTAGTATTTTGTTGTTTTATTAAACTGTGTTTATCTCAATCCAAGTTTCTCCCTTCCCTTTTGATTTTCTTCCCTATTGTGTGGGGCAGGGGGAGAAGGCGAGCGAGCAGCTGTCATGGTTGTATTGCTAGCTCAGGTTAAACTATGACAAACAGTTACTATTATAATTTTTCCATATACGAAAATACAGTGACTAAAGAACACTGCTTACTGTTCTTCCAAACTTATTATTTTCCTTGCTGATTCAGCTAAGACTACAGCTGGTTGTCTAATATTGTCATCAAACTAATTATACCAAGCGATTTAATTCGGTTTTTTTAGTTCTGAATACAAGTTCCAAAAACATAGATTTATTATTGTTGCAGGAAACGCTTACATTTACTTGAAATATTTTTTACAAGAATGAAAACAAATTAGTGTATTAGCTCCTTAATTAAGTCTGAAGACTCTTAAGTTCCATTTGGCTTACAGATACTAGATGCTACTTCTAGCAGCAAGCATTAATCACTCTGCAAAAGTCTCTGCTGGATTACAGTGCTGCTGCTTTGAACTGTGAGGGATGTGATTCTGCTTGCTGCAATAAACTAAACAGGGTTTTGTACAATTCCTCACTTGTCCTGATAGAACGTATGTTGGTAGATATGCAGCAGAAGTGTTTCAGTTACTTTCCTGTCTAATGGGAAGACTACGTATGAAGTTGATTAGTTTCACTGAAGTTTTATGAGGAAGAAAATGTGGAATTATAATACTTCTGAAATCAAAGTAATTCTGTACCAAAGTTGCAGTGCATCCCTATAGCCTTTTCCTGTAGCTCCTAGGATTGTGCAAATCTGGCAGCTGCATTAGGGTTAAAAAACCATTAAGTTTGAATTCTGTAATATATTAAGTTTTGTCATCTTCTTCACTTTTTTAAGTTTTTTTTCACTATTAATTACTTTTCAGTAGAATTGCAGAGCTGATTCAGAAGATAATTTGGAAACCCATTGTCACCTGCCATGAGGCAGGTGCTAGAGGGTTAACACCTCTGAGAGATGCTAGAGAGTGTCTCTGTAATATATTATTATAAGAGATGCTAGAGATTGCTCAGACTTGGAGTTCCAGCAAGCTTTGCAAATAAGCAAGGATTCAAACTTTTTCTTTTCAGAACAATACAGCACTTCTTTTCAGAGTTTGTAAACCACCATTGGGGTGCTAGAACAGCATTACACATGTATTTGTATTCTAATAGCCTGTTAAAATTGGGAAGAAATTTAGACTTGAGGATTATTAGTAAACACTGACATGAGAAATGAGAGGTTTATTTACCATTTATTTAAGTCAGCTTTTATTTGAGGGAGGGGAGCAGGTATCAAGAGAATAATATGTAATATGTAATATGAAGTTGCTGTTTAGATGAATTTGTCTTGGTAAAGTAGAAAAAATACCTGAAGTTGATATTTTGAAGCTAATTGTTCTGAGTTCCAATTCTAATTCTGAGTACTTTAACTTAAATAAGGGTTTATGGTAGGATCACATAAGTTATACAGTTAACTAAATATGTAGATTAATTGGTTTGTGGGCTATAAGGTTGTTAAAGAATGGCTTTTTGGTGGTGCTTCCCAAGGTGACTTTGTAATGCATGCCATTCATCTAGTTGCTGCTGTATCAGGATCACAAGGTTGAGAACACTTGTCTATGGCAATTTTAATACCTGTTTTTCTGTACAGAATTCCCTGTGGTACTTTTAAACATGAATATTTACAGCAGGGGTCTCAAACCCATTTTCCCCAGGGGCCACTTCAACCTTGCAGTTGCCTTCAAAGGGCCAAATGTAATTTTAGGATTGTAGCTACATTTATATCCGAGTTTGACACCCCTGGTTTACAGCTATGAGCTTACAGAAACTAACTACTTAGAAATGTGTTATATGTCCCAAATGACAGTTGTTGGTTAACAAATGCAAATTTCTCAGAAACTGGTAGAATCTTTACTTCGCCGGACAATCTTTTCTACCCTGTAGATTGTGCCAAAGCTGTTACTAAAGGGTATTCCTAACCTCAGCAGACTGTGATTAGAGTAACTGTGGTTTAGAAATTTGAAATTGCAATTTGAAAACTCTGCTTATACTCTAGAGACCAGTTTACATTTACTCAGAAGAATTACTGCAGAATACTGAGATATTGCTCTAATTACTCCCCTTTTCAGAAGAGTCTAATGTTAGGAATAAGTGATGAAAAGATCATATCTTACTTTTGAAATGTAAAACAGCTGGACAGTAAGAAATAGTGAAGGATTGAAGGCTAAAAAGCCAATATTAGGAATACTGAAGGAATGATTAAGAGATTTACAATATGAAAGGTGAGGTGACCATGGTAAGAAAAAAGGACTTGCAAGCACTGATAGAAGAAGCTATAAAGCAGCCTGTGTTTTCTCTGGAGTTGTTAATGAGAAACAAGACTAACTTCTCTTTTGTGGTAATTACAATGTTTTTGGATGCTTTACTCTGTCATATGTATGTATCTGTTTCAATCAGTATTTCCCCCTGCTTTAGGTATAATATTGTTTAATAAATAAGTAAATAATCTTAAGGTATAACGTCTTTCACTCCATATTAAAATTCAAATTCTTTTTTGGTGTCAAGCCAAAAGAGCAGTTGTGCAAGTTTAATATGCCTCATTTATATCAAAATAGCAGTATTGCAAGGTATTATGAGCTCAGAAGTCTTCTATTTCAGTAGGCTTTGAGATCTAGAATTGTATTTTGTTTCCTGACCTTCCAGCATATATAGTAATGTTTGATTTTGTTACTAAGATCAACGGATCATGGATCTGCAGTAATTTCCTCTTTATTTCAACATGATATTTCTTTATGATGCTGCAAGCTCCAGGTATCTCCACCTCCCGTCCCCTTTTGTCTAGCCTGCTGGGCTGAGGGGCAAGTTCTGCAGAACTATCCCTGTCCTTAACCTACCCACACCTGTCTTCTGATATTAAAATTAAGAATAGGTCCTCTGTCAATGTAGCCACTTCATTTACCTCTTTTTGCTTTCATTAAGAAGCAGTTAAAATGTGGAAAATAGCGACAAATATGCTGTCCCTCCCTACCGAAAAGAAGGTTGCATAATCAAGTTGGACTGATGGGGTTGTATAGGTACTAATATAGAAGTGTGTATATTCTTTATGCATATGGGCAGTTTATTTTAGCTGTTGTTTGTCATATAATCTAAACTAATTCAACTTTTTAGTGTTTTATTTCTATAAAAATATAACTGACTTGTTCATACCATCTCTAAAGTGCTCATCATGGTAACATCTGATGTGTTTTTTAGGAGTTAAGGGAAACTCATTCAGCAGTGATTAACAAAGCAGCTTTGAAACTGTTTTTTCTTATAGATATCCTACAGCAGACTGGGTCCATGATTTGAGACAGTTTCAAATAGTTTTAAACTGATATTTGCTTTTGATAATAACTTGGTCTTTGCTTTACAGGAGTATTTCCTCTTGTTTCTCAAATAAGTACAATGAAAAGCAGAAGATTCCTGTCTTGAGCTGAGGTTATAAAAGAGATGAGTAAATCACAGAGTATTTTTTAGTGTATTATTATGTAATTTTTTATGTTTTCCACAGCTTGCACTGAAGGACCCTGTACACACTGTGTCATTGCAGCAGTTCATCTATGAGAAGCTAAAGGCACAGCAGGAATTACTGGGAGAGCAAGGTTTTCAGGCACTTATGGAAACCGTGGATACAGAAGTAGTTGCACAGCTACAAGAATTTTTACAAGGCTTCTAAATAAGCCGAAAAAAGATTTTGTACATCAAGTTTCCCTTTCAAAAAAAATACAAAAGAACTGTAGCCTTCCATCTTGTATGGAAGAGCCTATTGAAGGCTGAATAAAAGTTGTGTTAAAAAATAAAAATGAACTTCTCTTGTTGCTATTAAACTAACTTTGGTAATGCTTTGTTATTTTTTAATAAGGTACTTAGGGTTTTATAATTGAAGTAACACTTCCATGACTCCTAAGATCATATATGCTGTCTTAGATAGTACCGTTTTTTTGTTATCATTACTGGCTTTTTGGTTCACAAAGCTATGTCATAAACTCAGAGATCTGGAGGAACTTTTTAATGTATATTAATGAGAAGTGTCTATTAATACAGCAGTATAATTCAGTATCAGTAGCTGCTTGTCTGGGTATTGTATACCTATTACTTTCCTTCCTATTACCATTTCTTGACCATACATTCAACCATACAAGCAGAAAGAGTTAGGAATGCAGTAAGACTGTGAGCAGAAGTTTGCCTTCATGAGAGAAAGATAATTCCCATCTCGGTTTTTTCAGAGAAAAAGTAGCTTAGATTGTTAATGCTTAAATTGTATTTGAAGAGGTATTATAGAATATCAGTGTATATCTCTATATGAACAAATGGATTTTTGTTTTTATCACCAACTTCTTTATTTCTATTATGAAAAATGTCTTGCTTTTTTGAATTCCTTCTGTTGCTTTTTTTAGCTGTGATAACACAGAGAAATTCCCCAAAGGTAGATGAGTAATTAATTCAATTAATTCTTGGCTGTACCTGTTCTACTTAAAATTGTTGTTGTTCAGTACCTCAATTCATTGCTTTTTTTCATCAAAGGCATATCATCAGGATACTTCATAATTGTTACTGAAAAGTTTGAGCCCAGATGGTCATGGTTGAAATAATTATTTGCAAATGTGAGGCTCACTTTGAGTTTTATTAGTTAACTGGACAGCTGCAGGAATGACAATATAAAGCTACTCCTTTCTAATGAGCCTTTGTCTTTCATACCTTGTGGGTGGAAGGTGAGAGAAAAGTCTCTTTTTCATTTTGAGACTTCCCTTTTAAGTTCTGATCTTCCACTTTCGAAGTTGAAATCAACTTTATGTGCTGTGCTAAGGGATGATTAAACTATTAAGACAGATTTTTTTTTTTTTCCCAGAGTGGATTAGCTGCTTAGACACACCTACATGCTTTTGATAACCTTACCAGATAGCCAGATGCTTTATAAAATCTGAGCCTTTTTCTTTACTGACCCTTTGGGGAGTAATTGTTTTTGAAATGTTCCTTCTGTTTGCAGAGGAAGCCCAGCTGTTCCCTCATCCTCCCTGGGCTTCAGTGGCAGAGGCTGCTGGGGCTCTCAGCACCTCTGAATGCAAAACCTCCTCTGTACCCAGCTGCCAGCATCTGCCTCCAGACGTTGTTTGATAACTCGGTGTTTCCTGCTTTTTACCTTGGCATAAGGGAGGTTTGTTAGAAGAATTGTTGCGATTTGTCTCTCTTATGTGCATGACATTTCCTCAATCATTCTACAACATCGGTTCTCACAATTAAGAGTTTTGGCTGGTTATGTTTGGTACTTGCAAGGGAATGGGCTCAGTGTGCTAATGGTCCCTTTGAGCTGTGAACTGCAGTTACCAGAACCTGGCAGCATTTGACTGAAATTGTATCTGTTGCATAGTTAATCTGCAGACACCCTCAGCTTTTGGCTTGGTGTGAAACTAGCGCAGGTCTGGTCGGCCTCATTAGCTTTGACACTGCATGGCACGTCTTTGTGGCATACAGAAGAACCTCAGGTCGGGAAGCAATACTTCTCCATCACCGTTCAGTAAAATCACTTGCGCAGCACGGACTGGTGCGCCCTGACGTTTCAGAGAGAGTGAGGTCCTACCTGCAGGGTCAAGCCCTGGCCGAAAGGCAGGTGTCTGCATTTCTGCTGCATGGCTGAGCTGCCATGCTCCCTGCACAGCACCTTGCACAGGGTGCAGCTGAGCCAGACCTGCCTGCCTGCCTCATTTGCCAAGATATTCAAGCCCCAGTTACCTCACGTGGTGGAGTGTTAACTGCAGTTTATTTTAGTGCATGATAACTTATGTTGGCGCAGGCTCGGTCAGGAATGGTGGACGTACTTTTGGCTAATAATGGCACAATAATATTGTGATTAACTTTCTGAGTAATGGCTCTGAATAAGTGTATTCATATTCATATGTGTTAGGGAACAAGTTAAATTTGTCACTAGGTGTTTAGCTTTTCATGTTGGAAGATTTTATTCCGAGGCTTGGGCTATAAATGAAAACAATTATCATTCTGTAACTCCTTATGTGACAACCACTGTTGGCACACTGCAAAACAGGTGTCCGTCTGTGCCCAGCAGTGGTCTAGTACTGAGAAAGCGGAGAAATTTCAGCTTAAACCAGCAGAAAAACATTATGTATATTACATAACATATAGAATTAAATTTCCACTGGAAGGCTGCGGATTAGGACTGCAGCAAGCTTTAGCCCTTTTTGTTGTTGGAATTTCTGACTTCAGCCTCTTGAGGAAGTAAGGAAACCGAATACAACAAATCGCCTGACACCAAAGCAGTAAAATACAGTTTCTGAAATTATTGTGAGGAAGGACCTTTGATCCTTTTGCTGTTTGAGCTTTATTTTTCAAGCTAAAAAAAAAAAATAGGGATTTTTTTTTTTCTGCAGCACGATTAAACTCCTGAGGCTTGCAAATTTTATCAGTTTCCTTTTCAGAGAAAGCAATGACTGTGATCTGAAGACAAACTGCCCTGAAGACAAGGATGCTAGAGCATGAAGATTTCATCCTTTCTCTTGTGAAGTCTGTTTTCCAAGGTTTGAACCACACTTTTTGTTCAAAAAGGGACCACTGTGTAGTGCATGACCCTTGGCAAAGCTGCTCATGATCCTCTGTTTTCTTGTTGGTCCCAGCAGGTGGTCAGACATCTTCTCCCAGGGCACCAGCGGTGACGGCCGAAGTCCTGAGTGGAGTCACAGCTTGTAGCTGCAAATTGTAACAGATGGGCTCATTTTTTGATGGTTCATCAATGATAAAATCACTTCCATAGATCATATTAACACAGACATTCTGTCAGTAATGCAGTCAATATGATTCAATAATGTTTAGTATGCATTACTTTTTAAATTTTTATGTAGTTCCAAACTCCTTTGATACTCCTAAGTGCAGTTCATGGTGTTCTTTGAACTGCTGAACATGCCACATCTTCACATAGCAAAAGCAGCACCTTTGTCATTAAGGTACACTTTTTGAAGACTTTCCAAACTCGATTACTTGTCTTGCTTCAATGCTGCGGCTCCAAAATCCAAATGATTAATTACTAATTTTAAAATGTTCACAACTTTCATCTTACTGCTAGCTATGACTAACAATGATGACTAATCATCAAATCAGATTTGACTAGTTCTGTATAAACTTTTCATAAAGTGCAATAGCTTCTTCATACCAGATTTTGCTGACTCTGGGGAAAATGAAATCAAGTTAATTGCACCCAACTCCCTTTAAAAATGTATGGGGGATTCATAAGGATTGCTTGAAACTGTTACATTATCTGCTCTCCACACTGGCTAGGCACCATTTGGTAGGCTGAGTGCATACTACTGCACTGCCTAGTATATGTTACTTGCTTAAAAATATTGATCATGAAGGAATTTGTTTTCAAGTTCACACAAAATAGGTGGTCAGTTTCCAAAGAGCAGTCTAAAATGAACTGAAAAGTAGCAAAAGTGAATTTGTTGCAAACAAGCAAGTTCCACCACCAATACATAAATGTAACTAAAGCATTCCCCTTGAAAGTTGATTGTACAGAATGAAATCACACCCCACATTGAGATATGTGTCGTCCCTGTAGTTAGCGGTGGATGTTGGCAGGTGGCAAAACATGTCTCCTAGGCTGGAGCTGTGCAAGTAATTGACTTTTTCACTCTCTTTCTGAAGAGGGGAAAAACGGTGGATTGGCAGAAGTATTTTATTTGAGTCAAGGTTTAATATTGTATTTCTCTCTTTAGATTTCTTAACCTGCTCTTACTAAAATACAAACTGATATTGAAGCCAAGCTGTTACTTCTAAATATGTCAAAAGCCTAGAATATTTACAATAAGTATTCTTAGGTAAACTAATTTGCTGAGCTTGCATAATGTTTCAGATGCTAAGTAACTAGTTTTCAATTTCTGCATTTTATTAACCTCTGGAAATCTTATCCAATTCTATTGTGGAATGTAATGCTAATAAAAGGACACATCGGTGTTTAAAACAAGAGCAAAAAATTAGTCATGCTAACTGTGATTGTGGGTTGTCATCACTTCCCACAGCAATTTTAACTGCCTCCTAGAAGAAAGACTATTAAAGCAGCATTTAAAAATAGGCAGAAAATGTTTAAATGAAGTGAAGGTATGGCCAAAAAGTTACATTTGTTTTTCCAGTATTTGCACCAGCAAAATTTTCAGTGCTACTTAGGAAAGGAACCAAACACTGTGGGGCCTGTCTGGTGGTTGTGGTCTAAGCTAAAAATGCTTCATAAGTTATTCAGGAAACCCAGTGAATCAATTGTACAGCATAGACAAATATTATCCATTAACTTACCAACTTGAGAAAACTAGAATTGCTGACAGGTAAATTCTGAGCAGAGAAAGCGTAAATCTGGCTATTTTGCTGCATAGCAGTGTTTCAGAAATACATCATGAATCATTTCTGAATATGTTCTTCAAGTATTTTGGACTGGAAATACTCTATTTATTGTAGTTATAGTTTAATTTTCTTTCTTTAAAAAAAACATTGACAAATGTATCTTGCAGATATTTCCCACCATTTTTGCAGTATACTGAGGAAAACTAGAAACTCTCATCCTGCAGGAATGTGGGAATTTGTACATGCTTACAGAGCTTATGACTCCTGACTCACTAACTGAGCTTACAGGGGAAACATTAGAGACCGCAAAACATCACCTTCACCCTGATGGTTCGCCCGCTCCATCTTTAAACATCAGCTGGGTGTACGAGGAAGAGCACAGGCATAACCTGTACATGCAGCAAAACATTTTGTCTCATTCAGCTGCTGAAATGCTCTGCCCTGTATTTTCCCACTCTCTGTACTACCAGAAGTTGCTTTTTGTTTTACTACATCTGTAGCAAGTGCCTGTTGATTCCCTAGCACTTGTGCTTTTCAGTTTTTAAATACACAAATGAAATCATTGCATGCAGGCCACTGAGCGCTCGGGTCAGGGATAAAACAGGCAGGAGATTGATTAATCCAGCAGCTGTGGGTGTAGGAAACAATGAGCCCTGTATTCTCTTACCTATCTTCAAGGATAATTATGCACTTTATTCAATGATACTGTAATGCAGCATGTGTTGCCTGTCCCCGGATCCCTGTACAATGTCAAAAGCACGGCTGAATGACAGGGGCTGGGCTTTCAGAAGGCTGCGGCACAGAGGCTGGTAAGGAGATTTGGTGGTTGTGCAGTCAGAGACAAAATTCTAACATCTAAATAACTGGGAGCTGGAAAGCAAGAAGGTGAATTAGCAATTTTCAACCCAGCAAAAGGTGAATAGTGAAATGCCTCAAGGTTCTATATTAGGACTGATTCTTATAAAAATTTATTAATGGTTTGGAAGTGTTGATGAATAGTGAGCTGGCAAAAATTTCCAGTGAAACAGGAACTGTAAGGAACATAACTGAGCAGGGTGGTGTGGCAACAGAAAGGCAAGATGAAGCTTCGGTGCTGGGAAATGCTCATCAGCCTTGCAACATGTTCAGAGTCAGCCCTCGTGAGTCACATTTCCCTTGAGGCTGGTGAGATAGAAACCTACAGGGTCCAGTTGCTCAGAGAGAGAAAGAATTTGAACAAGCAACTGGAAATGAGATTTCACAGGATCATTTTGGTTGAAAGGAATGTCTTGAGATCATCTAGTCCATTCCGCTGCTCAAGCAGGGTCAGTTACAGGAGGTTACACAGAACCACGTCCAGTTGGGTTTTGAGTGTCTCCACAGATGGAGACACCACAGCCTCTCTGAGCAACTTTGACCACTGTGACAACAAAAAAGTGTTTTCTTGTGTTCAGATGGGATTTCATATGTTTCAGTTTGTGCCCATTGCCTCTGGTCCTGCCAGTGGGCACCACTGAGAAGGTCTGGCTCCCTCTTCTTTGATCCCTCTTATCAAGTATTTATACACACTGCTAAGATCTCTCAAGATTTGAGAGTCTTTTATTGTAGAGAGGTTTCAGGAGGAAAATTTCAGGGTAAATGGTGGGCTGGAAAAATCCTCCCTCTAAGGAAGGTGAAAAGGTGAATCTCAGTGGATCTTAAGGTTACTTGGTGTGGAAAAGAAACAGGACTGTTTGTGGGTTACAACAGAGAACTGCTCAGTGTCAGGGTATGGAGACTAGATGGACCCATCGTAACAAGAAGATACGGATTTCCACAGACTGGAAGTGTCTTACAGAATTCTATAATGAAGAAGCAGAGATATCTGAACCTTGATAAAGATGGTATTTCAGGAGCAAGACCAGAAGGAGGTAATGACCTCTTTGGAAAACTTGAGGTGGTATTTTATTTGAATTGCTTTTAAAGGGAGAACTTCTGATTTAGGGAAAGGCGGAATGGGATTTGGAGAAGACTTTCTGCCTTGAGGCCTACAGCTGGCAAATCAATTGTGGAAGAAATTATTTGATCTTGTAGTGTTTAAGGTTGAATTTCTTCACAAAGTCTGCACTGAAGTTGAAGAGTGAAAGACACAATAGTTTTGTCCTGTTTTCTTTGGTGAATTTTCACAACTGGAGACAGATAAACCCTGAATCTCTTTTTCAGTTTGGAGGCAACTCATATGCTCATGCTTACATCACAACACAAAACCAGCAGTGTTGTCTCGAACCATTTATAAAACAGTAAGGAATATTTAACCTTAATTTGAGATGAGGATATTGACTATTTTTTCATGACAGCATGAGCACCCCCATGGACCTTGCTATCTCTGGAGTTCAAGGCCCTTATTTTATTATAATATGTAAGGATATAAGTGCCAGTTAAACACCGAAGATATACTGAAATGTTTAATGTCTTATTGCCCAAAGGCATTGCACAGAATAATCTGGTTTAATTTGCACTTCATGTAAAATCTGTAAATAGTAAAATAATGACATTAACTACCTTTAGAAACTTATCAATATTAGTGTGTTCTCTCACTTTCTCACTATTTTTAGTTAATATTGGAGTTGTACAGAGCAACTTATACCTAGGAGACCAGATCAGAGGCAGTTCTATTTTTATATTTTATTTTGACCCTATTTTATAATTTGTTGTGGGTTTTTTGTTTGTTTTGTTGTTTGTTTGTTTATTTGTTTTTTATCCAGCTACCTTCAATATATGTATCTTGGGCCATTGTTAATATGCTTTATTACTTTTACAGATAGAAAAAATAAGCAAGTTAACCAAAAGCTGCAACTAAATAACAAACAGTGTCATTAGAGAATCCTGCTGGCCCTAGATCTTTGCAGACTTTCATGCAGTGGAAGGTAGAAATTTTGGAGAAGATTTTCTCAGGCTTTCAGAAATATTCTATGTTTGCTTCTATTGGCACTTGAGGATGATTGCAAGTGCACCTTTGTAGTTACTGCATTATTAAACTAGTTCTCTCTGGCCTGGAGACTGGGATGGTAGCATGGACTTTACAGTGTCACTCTTGCAGATTAGTTTTATCTGAATTGCACATTACTGCCAGTGAGTCCTCAGCAGAGTTTGAACACAACTGGGTATGTTCTCTGCTATGTGGTTTTTCTGCATAGCTTGGAGTAGGACAATTTGAGCTGCCTGCTTACAGAAAACAGGTGAGTACAAAATACCCTCAGCAGGAGTTGAAGAGAACTGGACTGCCTTAGGGAGGAAGAGGATAGAAAAAGTGGATTCTGTAGGAAAAATAGAGTGGGAAATGAAAGAGGAAGGTGATGGGAGTTGACATGGGAACAGTAAAGAAGTGTTTGATACCTCTATGAAAATTATAAGTACAAAGGGATGGAAAATGTGAACAAAACACAGGCAATACTGTTAGAGTAATAATTTTCCATTCAGTATGCATGTTAGTATGTGTGCATGCACTCATCTATGTTTCCATGCCTCTTACCAGGTTTGGTATATTTTTCAGAGCCACCCTAGTGAAGTAAGCCCTTGAAACTTGCATATGAGCACATTCAGAAGATTGCCAGAACTTCTCCAGTTTTGGAGGAAGAAGCTATTTTGTGGTTAAAGCCATATTCATACAGTAGCGACAGAAAGCATGGCATATTGAATTACCACTTGGCAGAACTAGTATGCTCTTTGTATATGATCCCCTCCTGTTCTAAATAGGAAGTACAATGCATTTGCTTACTCCACCATGAACTCACATCAAAGGTGCATAAGGCTGTAGAGCTTCAGAGCTTAACAGCAGCTAATCAGTGGTAAGCCACCAAGTGACAGTAACCTGATTGTTCGTGATCGTTTTTGCACGCCCCAAATACAGATGTAAAGCCTTACTGTAGGCTTCACCAGTGGAAAACATGACTTTGAAGGGTGGGTTTCATTAACTAAAACCAAACAATACCCAGTAGGATATTTGCATCCCACGTCAGAGGGTGAGTGTTTTGTATGATCTTATCTCTGGGCTTGTCAGTCTACCAAACACTAAATTCATTCAAAGTTGCTTTAACGTTACCTTCAGCAGGAAAGATATCTGAAATCTGTATTATTCCCTCTTGCCCACAGTTATGGTTGCACTTGAAAGTCAATACAATCTTACGGTAATAAAATACTAAGCAATCCTAAGTCCAGGCAAGTACAAGGTACTTTGAGTGCAGCTTCCAGGTTAAACTGAACTTCTAAGTCATCCTTATTTTGCAATAAACTGGGATAAAATAATATAAGCTGTAAAGCCTATAAATAGCGTAGATTTTATCTGAGGCTCTACCCGAAGTAGAGATACAATATAAAGTGAAATATTTTGTGAGTTCCACATACATACTTGGACTAGAGTTATACACAATAACAAACACCTGCTGTTTGCAGTGAGAGAGAGATTGCAGAGATAAACAGTTATAATATAGATGCTTGCAACACTATTGTATTTCCTGAGGTAGCATGAGCCATGTAATCAGAGAAAGGAGCAAATTCAACTTAAGTTTTCAAGTCTAAAACTACGGTTCCTCCAGCCCTCCTCCAGTGTCTGAAGTGGATCCCAAGTTATTGCAGGACCACTGTGGATGCCAGAACTTTACTTAGAATATACCAAGAATAGAGTTGTTCTTTATGTCAACTTTTGAAATCCTTGGTATAACTATAAATCTCCTTTTTCTTCTTTAATTCCTGTCATCAGAGATTTCCCCTCTCATTGAGTTGCACAGCCTTTTTGGATTCTATGTGGAAAAACAATCTGTGAGAACTAAATAAAAGATACTGGCTGTCTTGTCTGATGTTACGAGATGTTTCAGCACACAACGAGAATGTAGCTCTGGGTATTTCAAAGGAAGGTTTCAGCAATTCACTTATTGGACTGCTTGCAAATGTCAGTCCTCTGAGCATTAGCGAGGCAACAAGTAGGTTGAGAGCAAAGATCCTGATAATTTCGGTGCTAAGTTTGAGGTAAATATGAAAGCCATGGGGTGGGAGATTTATTTCTCTGGGATAAATATTTGTGTCAAAAAAAGCATCAGGCAATGCAGACTAAGCTGTTCACCAGCTGGATGTGCTTTTGAAAAACATCCTTAAAAACAGTAACCTGAAAATAGAAGATGGTATCCCCACAGGATAAGGTGGGCATTTTATTAACATGAGCTTCTGCACTGTTCAAAGGTGAACTGTTTTGTGCAACCTTATTGATAAAGCCTACATGAAGGCTGGATGCCTGTCAAGTCTAGAGTTGTCACAGATCAAAGAGATGGTGTTTATTAGACAAAACATTTTAAAACAAGTTGTCAGAAGAGAAGGTGCTTGCAATGAAGAGTTAGATGTTTTGCATTTTTAGAGAATCATTACTAAGAAACCTGGGACAATGTGTGTATTTGTACAGCTTTAGAACCAGTATGTGACATGTCTGAAAATAGTTTTACTTTCCATAATGTTTTTTCCATCACAAGCTTAACTGTACGCAGCATTCAAGTAAGAACTGTCTTAGTTTACTTGATTTTTAGCTATGATGCATCTGGCCAGCCTTTTGAAGTGTGTGAACAGTTTTCATATATGCAAATACCTGTGCAGTTGCATGATTCTTAATATAGGCACAAAGTGAGACGAGCCTTGTGGAGTATAAATGCCCTAGAGTAGATGTGCATACATCAGAGCTGGTCATCTTAGGTCCCCAGAAAGGGGCAGCCTAAAATAATTCAAATAAATCAGACGCAAAAGTAATAGTTTCCCTGCAGTAGTAATAGAGCAGCCTAGATGTAGATGTGTTTGCTCCATGGGGAAGTGGACTATTTATACTTAGGGGAATGTAAACTAGCTTTTTGCACATTATAAAGTACATTAAAAGGCTGCAATACCTTTCTTTGTAGTTCATTGTTGCTGATGTCTCTTCTGAAGCTATTTAAACTGTTGTCCTATTCCTCTCTGGCTGGTCAGCTCTCTGAACAGAAGGAAAAAGCCGGGTAGCTTTAGCCCCTATTGACTGTATTCCACTGATCTGTGCTCTGGCCCTTAAAATGTGTGGATATGGTTTTTCACTCGCATTTTATTTTTAACGCTAATTGTACATTTGCACATCTGTTGTTGTTGTATAGGCAGAAGTAGAACTTGCAATAATTTGTATCTGACAGGCCTGAAACTAAAAATTAGGCCACCAAATATTTGTCAATAAGGGGAAGTTTATAATCAGCTGTCCCATGTCTATCTTTTGCTATACAGTTTCCTTCCTTGCTCGGTGTGAATTTTAGTGTTGTTCTTTATAACTGTATCATATATGAGAAGAGACCAGTCAGTTTTGGGTTAACCTGCAGTTCTTACTGAGCAGAAACTAGTATTTCCTGGGGCCAGCACCTCAGAAACCTGTGCAAATCTTAAGGTACTCATATACTAACAGCAGGCTCTCCCACTGATGAAGTGCGTTTGACCACTGAGCCAAAAATGGCTCAAATAAAAACAGCTGCTGTTTTCATAGAGAGACTTCTGCAGCAAGTTTACTATACTTTGGCTGCTTTACCTTATATTCTTTTTCTTTTCAGTTTTCTTTGTTCTGAGTCCTCTTCTTTGCAATGCTTTTTGCTGTAAAAAGGGGTAAAATAACCTGTATGCCGATGTCAGGGCTGACGACAAGAAGGAGTTTTAGGAGAGTTTTAGTCTCATTCAGCAAAAAAAAAGGTGATCTTCATGTGTAGTAAATGGTTTTCCTGATAGGCTTTTAGTGAGAATATGATAGTATTACAGAAGATTAGTAATGATGACAAAGCTTAATGCAAAGTGCTCATGGAGATACAAAGATGGTGCAATCGTTTGTTGAGAATGCTGTGGTTTGAGCATGCTTGTGAACAAAGTTGAGACAAATAAAATGTCATTTAAAAAAATCAACCCTCAGTTAAATATTAGCTGAAAAATTCCCCTTGAGGTGGTGGGATTTGTCATCAGTTATTCATTTGGGCCAGTGTATTGATATAATTCTTAAAAAGGAATAAACAGGAGAATTTTTGAAGGTTTGGAAATTCAGCTCTTGTGTTCCTCCAGAATGTATTGATGGGGCGACTCTTCACAAGGGTCAGTCCTTTAGAAATAAAAACAGTAAACATGTTGTACTTCTTACCATTTGCAGCTTTTCTATAATAATTGCAGTGTGTGTATGTGCATATGTTCAGTGGGAGGTTCATAGCTGTCCCTTGATTACCTATGACAGACAATCCTATTTTTATAGTATCGCAGTGATTTGCTGGAGATAGCTTTGCAAATTTCTAAAATGTTGTCAATGCCTTCACTTTATTCTAATGGTTTTTATGTTGTGGAGGTTAGAACAGGAGCCAGAGTCTTAATAAACTGGATCTTGGCCTCACTTTTGGTTATCAAATCTCACAAAAGTCCTATTCATCATCTAGAGTGTCTAATGAATGGCAATAATGGCCGCATAGGTTATATCACATTCTGAGGTTAATTTAGTTACTTCTGCTGGTGTTGTCTAAAATATCAGAATAACTTCATTGTGACTAAAGGATTTCAGACATCACTGAGTTTCAAAAGACAATGTAAGGTTTGATGGAGTCAGAATAAGCTTTGTTTTTCTTGAATTTAGTGTTCATACTGGACAAAAATTGGGATGGGCTGATAACATAGTAAAATCTACATACTGATAAAATAAGAACTGGTGCACATTTGTATTCTTTTTGTAGGATGGGGTTTCTGGAGTGAGAAAAAGGATGTTAAAATGGAGAGGAAAAAATGTAGGAGTGCTACTGTGGTCCGGTTAATGTGGAATAGGAGAAGGCAGAAATTTGTATGTTGTGTCTGAGCCAAGATAGAAAAAAAGAATTTTTGTTATAGAAAATTCTAGTGGGATTTCAGACCTGTTTTTCAAGCCAGTTTGATTGTGTTGAATTTTAGGTAAACAACCAGACTTTGGGTTCTTTGCCTGGGTGCATTTCCTAAACCACTTAAAGCTCACTAAATAAACCCTTGTGCTTTTTTTGTAATATGGGAGCTGCGTGATGGACATTTGTTTCTTTGACAGACCACTTAGGTCAGCAGGACTCAGGACTTAGCACTAAAACTTTCCAGGAAAGCCACGAAGGATGCACAAGTGCTGTTTCTCAAAATTGTTTCTGAAGCCTCTTATCTCATGATGTGGAATAATCTTCATTCATAATTACTTCTGCTCCCTATAATGTTTTGCTTTGTTGAGGTTTTATTTTCTTACAATACTTTCTCATACCAAACAATATCTTGAAGCTTAAACTACAAGAAATTGTTGTTACGCTCCCTAGAGCCAGAGCAAGAAACATTTCAGTTGGTTGAGTTATATATATAGAGGTATACATATACATATATATGAAATTTTCTTGAATTGATAAACAATGTTCTATGAGTCAAAGGTATATATGAAAAAATATGAAAAAATCATTATAGAGATCAAATGCTTTTCAACTTTCTGGTTTATTTGATGTCAGAACACTGTATGGCAGGAATTTTAGGAGCAAAAATTGTACAGGCCAGAGGTGAATAGTCTGTCGTTCCCTGTATTCATTTGGACTGTTGAGCTTTTGTCATATTCTGTGAAACCCATTTTGGTTTGCAGCTGGCTGAGAACAGGTAGGTGTGAGAATGCCAAATTAAATCTCGATGTTACAGAAATCGGCACTACAGATGGTACACCTCCTTACAAATACTTTGGCTTCTTTATGTTGAAAAGGGGGATGTGCATGGGGGAACAGAGGTGGAAAGGGTGGGGGTAGCCAAGCAGTTGTCTAGGAAACAGGTTGTAAAGCTGGAAAGGGTGGGGAAAGGGCCAGGCTGACCCTGCTGTTCTATCTGTGCCTCCATATTCATGTTCACCTCACCTAATTGCTCTGTGATTTTGGTGGCTTTTTTTTTTTTTACCTCCAATGTCTTTGCTCCAGCCATATTGTTGGTACTAAGGATGGAGCAGGAAGATGTGGCATGGGACAGACCTCAGCTGGGATTTCGTTGCCCCCATGCTTACAATGTACTTTCTAAATTTTCCTGTCCGGATCACTGTGTCTTAAGGAGCAGTCCCAAAGCTTGGGAGACTTTCCTGCTCCTGTTGAGATAGTTGACATCCCAGACTGACCGCCCTTCCTCCGGGTGCTGTGTTGCCATCCACAGGAGCAGTGAAGGCTGATGGCTTTGGACCCAGGGAGAGCTCCTGGAGCAGCCAGCCCAGAAAGTGGAGGAGGGTGACTGACTCTTTAGTGGGGGTGTGTGATCAGCACAGGGAGCTGCATCTGGGAGGCAGTGCTTGTCCAAAAATACAGGCTAAACAGGACCTTTCCTGCTTTGCTATTACAATTCACGAGGTTTGCTAGCGCTTTAGGTTTGTTGGGACGCCAATGTGCTGAGTACATAGAGAAATACTGCCTACAGTTAGGTTTCCTGTTTGTATCCTTACTTCTCAAAGGCAATTTCTATTCTGGGACTGAATCTGCTCCTGCTCCTGTATCCAGGAGTGACTCGGTCTCCATATCCCAAATTTCCCTCCCAAATAGAATCTGGTAGTGGGAATTTGTCTGTTGCAAAGATTGGAGCTTTCTCTACACACATGTGAACATTGACACATCTGAAGCTTATGTCATGCTTGCAGAATTTAGTGGCAACAAAAGTTCTTTTCACCCAAAAATAAACGTGGAAAACACCAGCTCTCATTCCTTCATGTCATTGCTTTTGGAGAGTGCTAACCAGCAACTCCTGTTAAAGATGAATGACTTCTGTTGTTATTAATGTGAAACTAGTAACATATTTGTATTCAGCAGTTTGTGCATTAGTTGACCCTGTCCTTCACCCAAAGGGTGGTGGAGCACTGGAACAGGCTCCTCAGGGAGATGGTCAAAGCCCCAAGCCTGACAGTGTTCAAGAAGTGATTGCACAACGCCGTCAAACACGTGGTGTGAATTTTGGGGTTGTCACATACAGGGACAGGAGCTGGACTTGATGATCCTTGTGAGTTCCTTCCAGCTCAGGACATCAACTCAAGAAGTGGTGGTTCTTCGTTATATGCCCAGGTACCGATTCTAACTTTCTTCTTCTCAGAAATCAAGCATCAGCTTTCAGTAGGGATTTCATGTGTTATGTTGAGTTTTCAGAAGACACTTTTGAAATGCAAACTTACGCTTAGAATTTTGGTTTTGGTTTTGTCTGAGAATGGTGTCTTTGTGTCTATGAGGATTGACTAAAACCAAAGCTAGAAATTTCCCTCCAGGCTTTCCTTAATTTTGTGATGCCTGCCTTAACATCTTCCATTCAGTTTAGTTTCTATAATTTTAACATATCTGCATTGTTTGAATAATACATTTGTTAGATATTCCAGATCACTTGGTCCCTTCGTTTTGAAAGTACATACCTGCTGCCATACCCTACTGTCTTATGTTTCCTATAATATATATATTAATAAGTGAAAACCAGACTAAATGTATAAACCGTGAACCTGAAAAAAACACACACAGGAAGACTGGAAGTGTTTGAAGCAGTTACACCTCATCTCTTTTCCAATTTAAAGGACAGAAGTTATCAGCACAGAAGAATTCACTCAAAAAAACTTTATTTTTGTTCAAGTCAGAAATATAAACTGTAGCAATCATTTTAAAATATGAAAACATTACGTGACAATCACTTCTCCTGTCCTTACCACTATTCTGATAAATTAAGATTATGATTATAAGAGCGATGAGCTAGTTCTCTGCAAATATACAAATAGGTTTTACTGTTCCAGGCTATTTTTCCTCAGTGTGCGTCTGACCCTAAAGGTGAAAGAAAAAGCTGCAACAATAAAAATAGTGAGAGGGAATTACACAAAGAACTGGCAAGGATATTGAGTTTTGAGGGAAAATAGTTGGAATGAATGAGTATGCCATTATGGCTTTAATTTCTATGGCTGTGATCATCTAGTTGCTGTCGCTTTGCTAGCAGACTCTGGATGAGGTGTTTGGTTCAGAGGTCTAGAATTTCTTGACCCTTCATTCCTCACATACAAATGTATTCTTTACGCACCTGTCTTGGCAGGATGAGTAAGGGTAGCTTAAATTGCCCATTACAAGCACTGCAGGTAGGTTGCACATTACTGGTGCGTCTGGACCATGCTTGGAAAACCAATGTGATTGGACAGTATGTCTGCAGTAACATCTGTTCATTGTCTGGCTATGAGGATCAAATCTTAAAATTGCATACCAGTTTTTCAGATATGCTGATGAGTTTACAGTTTCATCTGTGATGATCAGTTTTCAGTTGTGGAAACTAGAGTAAAATGAATTTTATATTTAGTTAAGTATGATCTGATCACATTAATATCAAACTTGCAAGTGCTAATTGGAATCAACTTTTATCTTGATCATCTTTTACTGGCAATATATGTACATTTACAATGTCACCTATGTACATGTATGCACATACAGATTTCTCAGTTTTCTGCAATTTTTTTACTTTTAGCCAATGTTGATTTCATCATTGATATCACCCTTTATGGCACGTGTGGCTAACAGTCTCTTCCCTGGCAAAGTGAAGTAGAGGTGTGAGATTCTTTGGTTTATTTTCATTGCCCAGTGACCTGAAATATCTCTGACCAAAAGTTTTGTATCTTGTCATTCAGTCGACTTTTTCTCTCACCTGTATATCTAGAAGGACAATTACCACAAGCTTCAGAAATGTAACACTGAATTTAAAAAATCAAATGGATGCAATCAGTGCTCAGTTTTGTATACCGTTTTTGTTAGTGGTTTCTCCTGTTTTAGCTCTAGGTTATTCTTTCCTATATATGTCATTACTCAATGATATCCAGTATTTTTCATGTTAGCGTTGCCAAGGATGGATTCATTGTGTAAGGCAGAATTGCTATTGCTTTCTCACCTGCAGCACATTCTCTGACTTGCATGGTGAGGGAGAAGCAGAACAGCTTTATCCAGCTGAGGGAGCAAAAGTACTGCTTGCCCTGTTCCATGTGTATCCTTGGAGTGATGGCAGCATCACCATTGCTGCAGTGATCATCTTTACTGAGAGCAGCAGAGCAGACCCTGGACAAGCTTGCTTTTGTTCTACTGCAACAACAGAAAAGTGATGCTGGGATCTGTCAAGTAAATGTTACTCAAGAGACTTACAGGGCTTCTGCATTTCTGCTGCTGCTCTGGAGCTGTTCATAAGGAAGGCACAGAGGTATCCCACAGACACAAGGATTGTGGAAAACTGCTCTATGGCTGCAGGGAATGACTGTATGTTTATGAAAGAGTGAGTTGGGGTCAGCCCAGTTTGGAGGGCAAGAATTGTTTACATGTTTGTGATGAGGATTTTGTTCCAGTGGGTCCATCAGTTGTCCTCGTATTACCCTCTACAAGAGCATCGTTGACTCCACTGATACTTCCTTGCCATGATGCCTTTCTCTCTATTAATGAGCTTGGGGTGAAAAAGAAAAAGCTTGGCTTGTTAGTCTGTGCTTTTAATAGGGCTCTTAAATTTAGAATGTGTCCTGGAGCAGCACAGGCCTGAGCAGCCCTCCTGGAGAGCTTGCCTCTGTAGTGAGGAACCCATTTCCTCAAACCATCCTAACATGTGATGTTCGCTTAAAGATTGTGATATATGTCACCAGGCAGCCCTTATTGAAATAAATTCATTTATGTTAGCAGAACTGATTGTCTGTTTGCTACTCCAAAACATAAATATGAATCAGGCTTGATGCAAGTGAACTAAAGTAGTTAATTAGGCTGAGTGGATATTATGGTGGTTTATTATACAGAAATATTTTAGTTTAGAAAGTATTTTTTTATTAGTAGTTGTACAATCAATTTTGCTGATATGGAAAAAAAATATAACTTAAGAAAATGGATCATGTACCTGAGAGTTAATCCATACTGTATATCTAAGGAGATAAATCTGCCCTGCCATTGTCAGCATTACTTCAGCTGTGATGAAGAAAAAGCTACTTAAAAGTTCTCTCACCGTTTACCCAAACTATTGATTCTTAATGTTCTTGTCATAGTTCTGGGATTTTATTAGTAATGGTTCGTTATGTTTCAGTTGTGCTTGGAGAGTTTTCTCCAAGGATTGATCCAACACTTACTTTCCTGCTTTACAGCAGGACCCAGCTCAGGCTTTACTCTGTTGGGAAAGAGAAATTAAAAAAGTGCTGGTCAGGAGCAGGTGGCACTGGGGACTAACCCACTGCCTTGAGGAAGGAGGCACGGGGAGGTGGAGAGTGAGAGCCCATAGCTGGGGAGGATGGTGTTAGGTCCACCCTGGCTACTGCTGGCCTTGAAGTCCTTTGCCAGCCCTTTGAGCCATGAACTATCCATGTAATAATTTAAAATTATTTGCATTCAGGCCAGGGTTAATATGCACAAAAGAACATTCTTATTTAGGTGTTCACTAAGTTTTTTTATACTTTACCTTCGAATTTATCTCATATGAACAATAGCATATTCCACACTGCACTTAAATGCTCAGTATTACCAAACTGTAAATGTTTTCCTCTGAGATTTTTCTCTCCAAAAGCTATGACATCTATGAATTGAGCAAGCTTTTCTGAGGAAGAGAGAAAAAACCAAGTATCTAATATGACACAACCAGGAGTTATTCAGCTGCAAGACATTAAACCCATTTCCAACACCATTATTCAATGATTCATAGAACAAGCTCTATAGATACATGAACTGGAAAATTTTTGATGCTGTCACCTTCTCAGATTTTGAGCTGCTTACTTTTTCATCTCTTGTAAATTGCATCTTCTGTGACTCCTGTTAAGGAAAGTCAGCTGTCTTCTGTTCTTCAGCTGATGTCAAACCTACCAGCCCCATTTCTTCCTATTTATAGCCTTTTAAAACTTAAAGATGCAGAAGTAATGCTTAGAAAAAAATCAGTGTTTGGATATATAGAGCAGAAACTTATCTAACTTAAGACCAAAATCTAAAACATAATTCTTCCAAATGGGAAGATCATAAATTGTGCAACAGTTCAGTAAATATTGTGGTGGAGGAACATTTGCTCAGAGCTTTAGAATTTATTAAGAAAAAAAAAAAAAAAGAGGAAAAAAAATTGGAAAGCTTTCAGATCAGGACAAAAGAATTTGTGCAGAAAAGAGAAGTGAAAACAGTGCTTTAATCATGGCTGAAGGCTGCCCAGGTAGTCTGCCAGGGATTCTGGTGGTAAGCTGCTGCAGTACCAAATGAAAATTCGGCTTGACAGTCTTCTCATTTTCAAAGTGCCAGGTTTTGTCCTTCAACTTTCTTCTACAGCCACTGAGGTGATGGCATATTTACTGTTTCTCTTATAATCCTAATTGCTTATACACCTTTTTGGTGTGTAACACCTTTGTACTATACTCTGTTATTGACCCCTTGCTAACTGTAGATAATAAAAGTGGTGCTAGGAAGTGTTGGACTGGGAGATGACTGAATTTGAAACCTCCCTACATACAGCATGTATAGGTCTTCTTCCTCAACTTCTTTGCTCACTTTCATGAGATGAATTCCTTTCTACAACTGCTGCCAGAGCCATGACCAAGTATGCTCGTAGTTAGTTGTGATTGTGCTTAGAAGAAATATTAAGGACTTTTTAATGTCCATTGGAGTAACTCTGCTCAGGGCCTTCATTGCAAGTTCTTCTAATACAGACTGAGCAGCCTTCTTCAAAACTGTGCTGTGTAAACTGATAAAAAATGTCATTGCTTCATACATTTAATTTGAATTTCTTGCAAATCACACTGGACCTTCATCATACATTGAGTTTTTGAAATGCAGCACTTGTCTTCCGTGTTATGAACCTTCCATCAAACACACAATCTATGGTATGAGTAGATTTATTAGCAGTTGTTGAGACTTCACCTTTAAAAGAGACAAAATTATCAGTAGGTAAATTAATTTTCATAGCTTCTGTCATTGATGTATTAATAGCAAGACCCGCTGGCTTGGCAGAGCTTGCAGACCATCTGTCTTTTTGTGCATTATCTTCAGTTAAATGCTTTTCTGTAGTAAGAAATCAGACTTGGTCAAGTGAACCAGCTCTTCCAATATGTACTTAAGTTTTTGTTTGAATACTGAATAGGATAAGTCAGCTGTGGATAGAGATGATGTTCGCCTATACTTCTGTAATGATTAGTTAATAAGAAGGAGTGATGTTAAACCTGTCTTCAGAAGTTGTTCACTGATTTTGAGCTTGCTTACTCTAACTGTTGGCCAGCTTGCTATGCCAGCAACTCAAGCTATATATGTGTTGAAAGTTAAACGTCAAGGCTAAGTTTTTAGGTAGAACGTAGGTACAAGCAACATTATTAAATTATAACATTGTGTATCTGAGTGCTGTCTACACTAGACAGAAATGCATAAAGAGGAACTTAATGTTAAATAACTCTCTTCTGGTTTTAGATTCAGGAAGGACCTAGTATGCACAGAATAAGTTGTGTCGTAAATACTGCTGTCCTAAGAAGAGGGCCGTATTGGAAGAATCTCAACAGGAAATCACCATATATGACTTTTAAAATGTCTTTGTGGTTTATGTTGCATATAAATTGCACCTGAATTTTATATATATATATGTGTGTGTGTGTGTGTATATATACATATATAAAATAATTCAGCTCCTTTCCCCATCTTTTCACATTCGTAAGCCTGGAGCAAAAAACTGTTTTTCACAGGAATTGAAACACTCCTAGTAATCCTGCCACAGGTTTTCATCATAGCTCAGGATAATAAGCAAGGAGGCAGATGAGCTGGCAAAACAAGGTAAGTAAATGATCCATATTTTGTATCTCCACCTCCAGAACTGTGTGCAAAATGAAACAGAAATCAGATAAATTTATGTATATATGTAAAACTCTGTATGAGGTTATTATGAACAGTGTGTTCTGTGCTTCAGTTTTATAAGGCAGCAGTGGCACTTGAAATGAAAGCAGGTTCTAAAAATAAACGTCAATGAAACCTTGAAATAAAAATCAAATCACAAGGATGCCACTCAGTCACTTTGCTATTATTGGGGAATTTTGCCTGTGTGGAAGGTCATGGATTTCATACACTTGTCTTAAAATAAAACCAGTTTGCATGACCTGATCCCAAGTGATTCCATAAAACTTGTTTTGCATGCAGACTGCTGGTCAGTTGTCCATAAATGTGCAGAATGTAAGAACTTTCCTTTGAAGCCCTGTGAGAAGTCTCAAGCAGGCGTTATTAAGTGCATCAGTCTGAACTTAGTACCTTGGGGCAACGAGGGGGACCTGATGTTCCTGCCGGTGGTGTTTTGTAAGGCTAGTGATCCAGAGTATGTTACTGAGAACCATTTCCCATTTAAAATGTACCCCATTTCCTGCATATGGAAATCAGCCGAGACAGAGCAGATGCTACCCAGAAACCTTCCTGTGTTTCATTTCTATCTGTCCATGAGAGCTGTAGGAGGAAAGAGTCACAGGTAGGAGATGAAAATGATTTGACGATTTGTGAGAAAGAGAGAACCCATCTCCAACTATACAAGTTCTTCTGTCCTTCCAGCTGGTGTTTGGCTGGTCAGTGAGGGGATCTGAGGCAGAGCAATCCATTGCAGTGTGTTCCCCACAGTGTCACAGCGCTCAACATGTAATTACTCTTGCTTTAAGCACCTGTCATTTACTGGCTCACCCTTTCCTTGATGGGTAAAGGATGCCAACTTGTGCTGGAGTGATGCAGGGTAATGTATGTCCTGGCTGTTCTGCTGCTGATGCAGAAGAGTGGGAAGGCCAGGAGGAGAGGTGGTGGACGTGGCTGCAGTGATTCCTGTCTCTGGATGAACATGCACATTTCTATTCCAGCAGGTTCGTCACATGTTTGAAAATGTCCTTGTACCTCATCCTAGTGACCGCGCATGTCTTGCTTCAGATGCCTTCCAGTTCTCCTGAGAGCACCTTTTGGAAGACAGGCTTGACTTGTTTCCCCTCACGAGGCTGAAAAGCTGCAGTCCAGTTACTGAGAGCAGTCAGTGGCCAAGCACTGGGACACCAACCTGGGTACTGTGTGCTTCTTCATGGGAACAAGGCAAGCCCATATACTGACACATTTTTTTTCTTGCACCTTCAGTAAGTGTGACGCATAACTCGCAATATTATATAATCAATATTTCAAAAATATCTTATAAATGCACTATATATTCAACTGGGGGTACATTGCATATTAGGGTAAGATAAAACTGTGAAAATCAAATTTAGTTCCTATTTTATAAGACCTTTTTCTTTTCATGTTGTGATAAGCATTCGCTAGCTTTCTTTCTAGTGGAAGTTTCTGTCAACCTACTCTTCCTTTCCTGAACTAAACTCACCTCTTTACCCACTTACAATTTTTTGCATCAGATTCTCAAGTTTAGCAAATTAGTCTGTCACTCTCTCTGACACCAGTAAAACAGTGTTTTTCCAAACCTCTGTGTTCTGACTTTTCTGAAGTTGTGAAATAGGTGTTTTACCTCTAGCAGTGGTTTGTTTTCCTTGTCTGTTGCTCTTCAATATGCTTCTTGGATGCAGTCCAGTGGAATGGCATTTTGCTAGTTATAGATAAAATACATTTGCTAATAAAAAGACACTAAAAAAATTATCCAATTTTCTCCATGTTTATCCTTTAATCAGAGAATAGAATAGCCTTGGTATGCTTGGCCCTACTGAGTGCTGGTCCGAAGGCTGGAGCTGTGAAGAGTTAGAAAGTAAATGCTTTTCTCCAAGTAATTTTGGTGTACCTTTCTACTACAGTTGTTTTTTATTAATGGGTTTTAAAGAGTGTGTACCTGCAGGTGGATTTGTGACATTACAAATCCCAGTTCCAGACCTATGTTGACTGAACATACTAACAAACTGTTGTAGGATCACTTATGAAAAATTCAGTGGGGTTGTTACAGGTAAAATGTTTCCTTTGAAGGAGAATTAATCCTATAAATCATTCAGTAGCAGCGGCTTTGGACTTGGCCACTTATTCAAGGTGAGTCAAAGGAGAAAGCTATTTTTCCGTCTTCATGTGCACACCAGCAGAAGATTAAAAATCAGAATGGAAAATAGCTTGAGAGTGCAAGTATTCTGCAACTGACCTTTCAGAATTAGAAACTACCGATGATATAAGATTCTCAAAAGCTGACCTTTCTAGACCTTTGAGAAATGAAGGAACATAGTAGGAGGCCAGCTTAAGGAATATTGTCTTCTCTGAAAAGACTCCATGTGGTTTTAGGGCATTAGGAGATCGGAAATCATTTTTAAACCAAGAGTTCGTCTTGTAGCACAGGTATGTATTCTTCCATATATTCCTCAATCTTTGCTGAGGAGCAGCAGGTCTTTACATTTTAAACAGCTTTTTAGCTTGGTTGCTTGTAGATTTGTTGTATTTGTTACTTATAATTTTAAACTACTCTGATTTGATATTTGTTTCTGTACTTCTGCTGTGGTTTTCAGAACTGGAGACATTTTTATAATGTATGAGAGACATGTTTATTTTAGTTTTGCAAAAAATATTTTTGTAGGAAAACCTGCATTTTAGACAATGCTTCCTTGTTTAAGACCCTTCTTACCAGACGTGTGTTATGACAATTAATTTATTTCAAATAGTTATCTTTATTGTGTTACTCTGTATAGTAGTATTTTTAATCTTAAGACAATGCTCTTCTTGCTGCAGAGCAGTGTTGTAAACAGGGACTAGTTCCCATAGGCTTATATTTTCAAAATACGTTATTTTTTGCAATAAATTTTGAGATGAACAGAGGGCATGAGATGTCAGAAGTTACTGGTGGTTTTCAAGAAATCCTCTGACATTTCCTTTTCAGAAACATTTTCAAATTTTGTTTTTGTCCACCTCATAGCTTTATATTACTGCCTGGATTCTACCAAAAAGCTGATGCTAAATATATGCTGGTTCGACTGAAAATGGGTTAATTTTCTTAGTGCAGTTAGAAACCTTTCTTTTTCATAGCTAGCACGCTCATTATTTGGATTTGGTTTGAGAACAAGCAGATAACACTCCAGCACAGAGCTAATGTTTTTAATTGCTCTGGTCTGAGAGCCAAGGACATTCTGAGTGCCTCGCTCACAGGCGTGAGGCAGCGAGAAAGGGGGGCATGGATGAGGCAGAGCTTAACACATCCAGACTGATCAATGAGAGTATTCCATCCCATTATTGTCATGCTCCAGATTTAAGAGTGGGGCCTTCCGGTTTCTTGTCCCCTTTTTCTCCGGCTTCTCAGGTGCTTTCTCTTGTGTGTGGTGTTTTTCTTCTCTTCGATATTTTTGTTGGGGCTGGGGGAGTCTTTGGTGCAGGACATTTAGTCCGGCTTTTGCTGTTTTGCAGAGGCCTCTGAGCCTTTCTGCCTTTTTCCTCATTTTTTGCTCTTGGGGACCGGGTGCTGCTTTGCTGGGGATGGGTGCTCAGTTGTGGATGGAGTTTGTGAGGAATTGTCTTGAGTACCTTTTATTTATACTTTTTTTTTTTTTTTTTTTGACTAGTAGTCTATTAGTATTTTGTTATTTTATTAAACTGTGTTTATCTCAATCCAAGTTTCTCGCTTCCCTTTTGATTCTCTCCCCTATTGGGGGTGGAGGGAGGAGGGGGCAAGCGAGTGGCTGCCATGGTTGTATTGCTAGCTCGGGTTAAACCATGACAAGATACAAGTGCTCTGAGCCCACTTTGCACCTAGCTCTTCCAGCAACAAATGGGTAAGTGGCAGGCAGGTAGAAGGACAACTCTGGAAGTGTAGCTGGCAGAGGCACCACAAAGGCAGCTTTTAGCAAAAGGAACCCTGAATCTGAGGTTCCTTAGTGAAAAACTGAGATGAAGTGTTTTACAAGTGTAAAGTTGTTTAAAGGGAAAACTGAGTAGAGTCTCCTTATTCAAATTCTTACTACAGATTTCGCAGAGTCAATTAGACTATTTAAGAAAACAAAAACAAACAGGGAGCAGAGCCATGACCTGAGATAACTCATCTTACACCAATGGATTGTGCTTTTAATTTTAACAGAGATATTTTGGACTTTGGAAGATTCTAAATGTGCAGCCTTTGAAAGCTGAACAGCAGAAAGCAGGTGGATTTTCAGTTGGAAAGTTGCTGTGCCACTGGAACATTCCAGATGTACCGTTTTATATGCAATGTAAGTGCATTTTTTTTTTTTTTCAAAGTCTTCTCTCCTGACTGCTCTTTGCATTTGCATTAGTGCTACCACTAGCCCCGGGTATTCTCATCTACTGCTCCCTCCATTTCTGTTTTGGTTTCCATGCCATGAAAGCTACTCCCAGCGTACTCAATAATGAAGTCTTGTGTAAGAATTATAAATAACTATATTTTCCTTATGTAAGAGTTATAAAGAATTATAGAGAATATATAGTCTTGTTGCAACAATAAGGTTACGAGGAATTAGCTGTTACTGGGTCTTTGATGTAGTACTACCAGCCTACAACACTGAGAAATATGAGGAGATTATGGTTGCTTATTCTTAAGGCTAAATCTAGATTCCGTGAAGCACTATAATTTGCTTTTTTCTTTAGTGCTAATGCAAAGGCAAAGTCCACAGGCTCAAAAGCTACCATTGTAGAGAAGCATACCATTTTGACATCTGATTTCTATTTACTATTGCCCAAAGCCTTCTTGTTCAAAAAATTTTTTCTCATTCCTAGAAGAGGACTACATCACAACTATTTGAATTTGCATAGTGGTTACTAAGATAATTTATTTTCACTTACCCATTCATTTCCAGCATCAGACTCTGCATTCTGGTTAGTGTAGTGGGCCAATTGTTTTTATTACAGATGGTTATACCATATACCCAGGGAATCAGTTGAAGGTGGTTGGATTTTTATTGGAAATGAAGTAAAATGATGTAGCTGCACTATTTATAAAGGGCTCTAAAATTTTGTTCTCAGCAAAGGCTATTCAGAAGAAGTATAGATCTACAGAGATGTTTAACATAGTAATCAGAGGCTGATGGCTATTGAGATTGTAAACAAAGAGAAAGATTTATTGCTTCTGGTTTTGTGCTTTGCCAGACGTATCGATGTCTTTTCTACAGAGATATTTCTGTAGATATTTGACATCTCTGAATCTAAAGAAAAAAACAAAACCAAAACAAAACAGAAAGTAAGAAGACTTACAGTCCTGAAGTTAACAAGCCTTCTTGCAGAAGGAAACATTAAATAATGTAAGCATTGAGGATTAATTAATAAATTATGCTATGTTATGGTACTCAGTTAAAGCTGAAATGCTTTCATCATTGCCCAGGTTGTAAATGCTCTAAATCAGCAAACAGAAGTTCACAACAAAGTAGGTCCCATGTTAGTTTTCACTCTTTCTGTTCTTTCTAGTCAGTCATGCCATCATTTTGATTCTTGCTCTGGTCTTTTTTATTAGTAAAATAGTGCGAGATGTCATTACGGTGGAGTAATTCCGTTATTGACCATGAGGAGGCACAAAACTCTGCCCTGGGCACACTGGCTTCTGTTCTTTGCACACTCCAGTGATGAACCCTTGCCATAATAGTCTCATGAAAAACCAGGTCTTTTGTTGCTGGAATGGTTTTTTAATGTTGCTGGATAAATGTTCCCCTTCTTTTTCCTGTACAACCTTTTTACATGGCTTGTTTTATTTCTGTGTTACACTATTGGAAAATATTTTAAACTATATTTTCATTTCAAATCTCAGCGTTCATGGTAAATTAGTGCAAAGTTGGCAGTGTAGTAGTATGCCAGAGGTTAGGAAAATGTCAAATAATTTGCAGTTGTGCGTGACTACTTATATTATGTATCTTCTTTGTAAACTGAGCATCTCTAAATTATAAAGCAAGTTTGGACCTCAAGAAACTGAGATGCTACTAGGCACTTGCAGTCAAATGTTGAATAGTTCTGTTATTGCCCAGTTGATCCTATGTAATTAAAATGGTCTAGATCAGCCTTGGTGATGTGAAAATCTGCTGAATATCAGTACAGAATATACAATGCTATATAAAAGGAGACACATAATACTGCAGTTTATAGGTAATTCTGAAATACGACAGTGACTCTGTATCTGAAAATTATAATGACTAACGTTAACAAGAATGACATACACAATAAAGATCAAAGCTTTTTAAAAATGAGTAGGTTTCTTCATATCCATGTTCATCTATGAACATCAATGCTTTTATTTCATGCCTTTTGCTCTACAAAAGTTGTTAGCAGGAAGCAGGTGAGTTTATAGAAATGTATCAACTGTGTGATGAATTCTCTTTGCTTTTCAAGACAATACATACAACTGGCAGAATAAAATGCAATTATTCTACCATTTTATTTATTTTCTTGCTTTTCTGGTATTATGCTCTATCCTTCTTCATTTCAAGGGTGATCTACAAAGAAAAAAGTAACTGGAGTGACATAATTTTCAGCTCCTTTTTGATTTGCAGAGGAAAAATAAATATTCTTGATAATAAATTTTTCAGCTATTATCTGCTTGGTCAGAAATTCAGGTTCTGCCTGGCTGGCAGATGTAGAACCTTGAAGAATGCTTCAAATTCTAATAACAATGAAACAAAACTTAAACAATTTCTAGGCTAGGGTAAAGGATATAGCAGCTCCTTCACAAGAGAAACTATTTAATACTCTAATCTAGAAAATGTCAGGAAGAAAGAAAGATTAAATTAAAAAAAAAAGTGAGGCATTCCATAATTGTATAAAACCTCCCTTTAACCTAAGTAAAACATCATTCTTGTAGGCTTCTTAGATTTAGAGGCTCTTATTGAAATCAGTGGGCTAAGGCGAGAGTCAGTGCAAGAGAAGAGATGTGAGCACAACTGAAAAATCATTTGCAGATCATTTGAACATCTAAATGTTTTGTTATGGAAAAAAGTCTTCATAACAAGTTCAGAAGGAAATACAAGAAAATAAAAAGTAATTTATTAGTATACAGTTTTTATTTCTGCTACAGGCTCTTCAGAAAATCATGTGTAATTATTTTAAACCTTTCAAGGGTTCCTTCTGGCCCCAGTGGGGGCAAAATTATCTACATGCTTCCAAATCAGGGGTTTGATCCCAAATGCAGAGAATGTTTGGGTTGGTTCATTTACTTTAAGTGAGTTCATTCACATGCATAAGTATATCACAAACACATAGTATAATTACACCAAATTAAACACAAGCCAAAAACACTCACAAAATGGAGCCTCAATGGAAGTGCTTCATCAAAAACTGACTCCCATATGTAGGAGAGTTTTTAGAATTTTTTGATGTCAGGATTCATGCCACTAGGAAAGATGAGAAGATGTCAATGTCCTTCATACAAAGATAAAGAGAAGATTATTCCATTGCATATAGAGCAGCGTTTTCCTATATTATAAAAGACATTGGCTTTCTTGAAAAGTGATCATTGACATTTCATTGTCGTATGATAAATGCACTGAATAGAAATCTCTTCATGGACAAATACTCTTAATGAAGGTCATAGATATATGGTAGTTGACTACACTGAAGAAGATTATTCTTATAATAGGATGTAAAAAAAGAACATGAAATTTTTAAAACTTAGATTGGTACATGACCTCTTGGTTGGAAAAACGCTCTTAGGTAAGTGATTTGCCACCACTGAAATAGAGCACAAGAAAATGTAAAAAGTAAAAATTTAGTATTTCTTCATCCTGTAAATCTGTGCGATCAAATCCTCAACGATCTGATCCTCTTCAACCTCACCTGTTTTCAGTGCAAATTTGTGTTGGTTTTCCCTCTTGAGAGAGAGTTGTTCTGTACATTGTGAAGTCAAGATTTTGAAACCAAAGGCTGTTTACATCTATGTCACTAAACCTAAACCTTAATTTTTCTTGATAGGGTTCTGGAGGGGCGGGAGTGTAGAGATTAACTATTTGCTAATCGAAAACTATAGATCAAGTTAGTTCCATAATGCCTAGAAATAACTTCTTGTAGTAGTATTCTCTCCATAAAAAAACTCCCATGAACCTGATGTCATAAACATCCTTGTTTGATACTTTTTCAGAACTTTTTATTGGTGCTGAATGTCTACTGACTCAGAGTGTAGAGCTCCACATCTGTGAATACCATGTCTACTGTGCTAAGTGTGACCTCATTTGCAGAGGCAAAGTTCCTTTTTGCCAGATCTTTGTCGTATCTGAGTGGAAGGTGAAATATTTCCTGTTTACAATCAGAAATATTCTTAAAGTTGTTTTTCCATGTTTGTTATCTTGCCAATAATTCTTTTTGTCATCAGCTTGTAAGATGAAAGGTGGTAATCTAATATTTTTCTTGCTTTCTGGCTTACATGCTTGCAGACCAGCAGTGCCGCACAGCTGATGAATTGCTGAGACTCTGATATGAGCCATGCTTTGAGGAAGACAAGGCTTCTTGAGCTTTGTTCCCTCTGATACTGCCGAATCAGCACAAGCCAGTTCATCTGTGACCTTGCCTTTTTACTCCTAAAGTAGCCAGCCGCAAAATGGCCTATCTACTACCTGTTTGTATCAGACTGATGTATACTGGGCTGCCATTTTCACTCTGTGCTAAAAGTTTTTCAATCCAGTTGTGTAGTGGCTAAGACAGCACCTTTGGTTTCCAAGGACTGTAGAATTGTTCTCTTCAAAAGTAGTTGTTGAAGAATAAAATTCATGATGCAGCATTAAATTATTGCTCAGTTTCCTGTAATTTATCACAAATTAAGTATAATTCTATCCCTCTAGGATTCACTTGAAAAGGAGATTGCATCTTATTTGACTGCTGTGCTGGGAACAGGTACAGCCAGGCTGAGATAAGTGAGAAAACTTTAACAGATATACTTTGCAGTTTGCTTTCCAGTTTCACGATTTTATTTATACTGGATTTAATCTACTTATTTTAATTTGAAATTGAATACTAAATCAGACACTCCCTGCAGAATATAATGCGATAACACAGGGTGCCATTACTGTTTTATATCTTATGGAACAGTGCAGCCATGGTGCACTCTTTGCTGTGGTTTGCTTGGCCTTTTTGAAACACGTGTTGAAAAGGCGCACGTCTTATTTTACGCAGGAGCTGCATGTGCAGTATGTGTTTTTAAATCTGAAACAGAAAAAAGCAGTGTGGTGGAATGGAATTCTGCTCGGTGGAGTTTACCTGAAGGAAGCTGTCTGGAGCTAGTCATGACCTTAGGATGTAGATAAACGCAGTCATTGATTCTTGGAGAATATTTTTTTTAAACCCATTAATCATTAGTAAACATCTATCTTCCCAAGGAGTCCATTTTCACTGATGTGAGGGATTAAATTTATTTAACCGCATTTTGCATTTGGATACTTGAAAAGTTTGGGTAAGGAACCAGTCTGAGCTTTGTGCTGGGGAAGCAAGAGGACTGTCTTAGGGTAAAGCAGGCACTGCTAGCTGAAGGGCTGCTGAGGTCGGTGGAGGGTCGAGACGGTCAGAGAGAAGGGGATAATTTGCACTCCAGAAAACAATTTTCCTCTCCTTCATTTTTCTGAAACAAAGTTAAGAAACCTCTTTTAACCTATCATGATAAAAATATATAGAAGTATTAATCAACCCTCTACTTTTCCATTCATCTCCATATATTTGCTTTTAAAATAAATTACTACTGTAGTTTTCAGTGAAGGTCTCCAGGAGAAGACAAATACAATTAAGTTCTGAAACTTTTTACCAAAAACCGACTCTAAACTTAAAAAAAAATGATCACATGCTTGAAATTTCCCTCCTTAATGCTGAATATGGTCTAGCTCTTCCTGTGGTCACTTAAAGGACTTGTAAACATGAATTCTTAAATAAATTGAAAACCTCTTGACACCTGCTCTTTGGTGAATAAATGTGCAGAAAGTCTCTGTAGAGTTTTAGGATGCATGTTGTCCTCAGAAGACCATGGATATGAATCAATATACAAACCCACCCTGTGTTTAGAGACAAGGAAATGCTGAGTTTGGGTTGAATCTAATGGCTTTTCATAGTAATGCCATCGCTTAGTACAGACACTGCACTGTCTATTCACAAATGCTTCTTAGCTGTTCTTTTATTTATCTCACCTTTTTTTCTCCTCCATTTCTTCAGGACTTTATCACACCTCACCATTGATTGACTATTAGATTATGAACTTTGTGTTAGAAAGTATGTCTCATTATATACTTGCATGGTATTTAGCATGCTGGGACTTAAGCCCACACACTTTCTCAGAGAGCTGAGAACATTTCCCGTTGTGATTCAGTACAAAAATCTAATAAATGTAGCTTTGTTTTCAAGAATTAAGAAACACCACGCATAAATATATACAAGCATTTCACATACATCTCACATGCTTCACTTTGCACCACGGTTTGGCCAGATTCTGATTGATCAGAAACTGTATAGGAGGGCAGGGAGTCCTCTGTACCTACTAAATGTAAACATGCCTATAGAATATAACCTCTGGAATTATAAAAGATTGAGATAGCTAGGTTACAGTTTGTACAGATTATTGCTTCTAAACTTTATGACAAATTTCTGTTCAAATTCTCACAAATGAGCTTTAAATTCCTGGAAATGCTCATGAATAGTTATCACTAGAACACTGTGGGTGTTGCCATTTTATATTGATGTTGAGATAGTGTTAAGTTCCTATATACAGGTATTGCAATCCTGAAATAGTCGATAAATCCCTCAGCTGTTAGCACCAGTCCTGCCTTACTGAATAGAACACTTGGGATGATGGCTAATATCTTGAAAGGGCACATGGTGTGAATAGTAACAAACCCACATTAAAAACCACAGGTAATCTTGTAACAGGGTATACTGGAGGTCCTGATGTCCCCTAAACTATCAACCTGGTACATGACCACTATTAATTTTTATCTGGTGTGGCATGAGAAGTAAGTATATGGTGCTTGTGATGGAACTTTTTTTTATAAATACAATGCAGCACAGAAGGAAGATGTGCAGTTTCTGCTTCACTGTCCTGTCAGTATGCCTCATTTATTTTCAAGATATTAAAATAATAACTTTCAAGGGCACATTGCAAAGCCTGTTTTTGAAGAGAGAAAGCTGGTGACAAGGGACAACCGAGTGTGCTCACATTGGGAACCAGTAGTTTTCAAGGTTTTAATTTGAATCAACCTATCTTGTGATGTCTGTTCTAGCTTTGTTGTTTTTAAGGGGAAAAAAGGGTAAGAGCTATCAGGGGGCTGTAGGTCATCACTGTGCTGGTCTCCTTGCCTTCCTAAAAAGCCAATGGATATTAATGGTTCTCAAACCTATTGTAGAGCAAAACTATGTTTTAACCTTTCATTACTGGTTTAAGTGTCTTAAGATTTTTATTTTAAATTTTATTCTAATATTTAATATTATATATTATCATTATCATATAAGAGCTATCTTAGTCTTATTCTAGTAGTGCAGATGTCTCAATTCCTAGATAGGGGTGACACTTTAGACTGAACTGTTGTCCAGCAGTGGAATACTCCAGGGCTCCCGACTCCTGCCTTTTCCAATATGCCCTTTCATCTGCAGTTGTGTTTGTATCTACTAATAGAAAATATTGTACAGTTTTCTACACTATCTTTTAAGAGTTTCTTGATGTTACTGTGAACTGTTGGAAAGGGATCATTTCAGATCAGAGATTTATCCAGATCCTTTCTCCCAATGGCAATATCTGCTTTGGGTTACTCTACTACAACCATTCCCACTAAATTAGGATACTGAGTTTTGATCGCGCTAGTGCTCCAGTGATGTATGGTAGAGAAAACAACTAACTTGTTTCTGTGTCCAGCATAAAGGTAGTCTACTATTGAAATAATGGAATAAAGTTTTGAGAACAAGCTTTTGGGAGCTGTCTGGAATTAGGTTCAGTATTTGATCTTTTTTCTCTTTTTCATTGCAGAAATTAAAAGACATTATTTAAAAAAAAAAAGTAAAAAATGTATGTAATGAACTAAATCAATGGGTGACAGATGAATGAAATGTTGCCACCCTAGAGAATCACTTCTCAATTTGTTTGTCTTTGTTTTCACAAATCTCTTCCTATACATGTGTATGAGAATTATTAATAATTTAGAGGTGTTTTTTTAATCATTGCAGAAAAATATCCTGCTGGGAACAAAGCTTTGATGCTCAAGCTGTATTCCTCTGGGAGTGCAGACCTGAAGCAGGCAAAATGGGGTGTCTAGGAGAAAGACTGGTAGCATAATCATGGTGAAAGGAAGGCTCATGGCACACTTGCAGTTGAGTCTCATTACTGCTGGAGCTACACCTTTACTTCTTAATAAAGGTTCCAGGGTGATGGAAAATGGTGGAGAGAGCCTGAGAGGCAGTGTCATGGTGCTCAGCAGTCCTGAGCTCCTTTTCTTCTTGCTCCTTGTATTGCCTTCTCCTGAAATCCAGCCTGCCGCCCACTCTGATCCCTGAGCATTCTGGTACTGTTTGCCCTCCCAGGGTGAGAACTGTGGTCTCCTGGGGCAGGAACAGGTGCTATAATATTACTGGAGGGGACTTTACATGCTTGGATTTCCACATCAGGGAAGTAAGATTTATATCTGGAATCTTTCTTTGTCAGATGCTATTTTCTCATTAATTTTGTTTCATACCAAAGGATGGTCACTCTTCTCTTTGTGTTGATTATCAGGAAATGAACTGAAGTATTAGTTCTAATGAGGGCTATAGACCTTATTTTAAGTGTATTTTTTGTGTTTAATTTATAAACCCCTATGAAAGGCAAATAATGAAGTGATCAAGCATTTTCAAATAAAGATACTTTCTTGGAAAAATGGCTAATTAGTGAAATCAGAGGACTTCCTTTTGCCAGTAAAACCAGAGGCCCAAACCATTATGACAGCAACAGTGATAGTAAAAATGCACCACCCCCATCCATCAGCCCCACCTCCGTCTCTCTTTATTTTTGGAAATGTTTTGATAATAAATTTGAATGAAAGACCTTGGGTACCTAAGCAAAAATTAGCCTGAAATAATTCCTGATTTGACTTACAATAATTTCATGTAGAATTTCTGAATGTTTTACTAACAGCTTTTTTCTTCTTTTATAAGCATTGTGATTTGTCTTGACATTGGGGAAAAATGGCAAAAGAACAAATTAGAGATATAGTTGTAATACCCGCATATGTAAAACTTGATACAAACCAACAAATATACGTTCTGAAACAGAATCATAGAAGGTGTTTTACATAGCAAATTGGAAGATGATACACCTATTGCTACAGATGACCTTGTGAGAAACACATCATTGGGCTTTCCAAAACTGATATTATTCAAATAATAACATGGGAACTAACTTGCTATGAAACAGTGATGTATATTTCAAAAATCAATAAAGCAGAAAGTTTATTATGATTCTTTGTTGATCCACTGAGTGAAATAGTTACATAATTTTGTAGGCATCAGTGTGCTTGGAGGAAAGAAAGAATAAGAAAATGTGGATGGTTTTCAGGTGTGACTTATAGGGATATGGAGTAGTGGCTGGCTAGAAAGCTGCCCTTTGAATTTCTGGGTTTGTGCCAGTGCCAACATAGAGCTGCATTTGTTGTTGTAGGAGTTTCATAGTTCAAATGTAAATATTTTAACAATCCACTGTAAATATTGCTGGCTTTAGCAATGCTTTTCCAGATAGAGATTAGTATGTAGGTTAAGGAAAGCAACAACAACAAAATCACTACGAGGGATCTTTAGGCAAAGTGTTTTGTAGAACACCAGACCATCCTGTACATATTTTTTCCTGCAGTATGGACACTCTGTTGCCCAGAATTTTAAGCTGACTTCTGTGGTAATCCATAGCCTAATCTCCTTACTGAGAATGTTTTCTTGCCCTTCTCTTGTACATATAGAGCTAAAAAAGGTTGTGCTCATGTGGTTTGATCTTCCATATTGACAGACTATTGAGACCCTGCCTGAATTCCCATTTGAGCTGGAGTAATTTCTTCAGAAAAAAAATGATGAAAGATTTTGTTGTTGAAAGGTTCCACTGCAACCTTTGGTAGGTTTTTGCAATCACCATCAGTTGAAATAAAGTAAATATACTTTTGCCTATTTCAAGTGTAATGTGATTTATCCATGGCTTTGTTATCTTTATGGTCCTGACAGAGTGCAGCTGCTGCAGTGTTTCACAGAGCAAAATTGGTCTTTCTGATGTTCCTTGAATTTCTTCAACTAATAGTGGTGAAAATGAGAGTTAAAAGCTCTTGATGTTATCAGAATGTCTCCAGGGAGCAACATGAGCTCAAGCATGTGGTATCCACAGCAGACTGGATCATCGGGAGGTCAGGCAGCGCATCTGATTCCAGCTGTTACATCTGCATCATCCTCATGTTCAGCTTCAGGGATGAAGAATCACAGCAGAACATGGTGGTGATAGAAATGCACAGTCCCCATCTGAGAGGAGGTGGATGAAACTGCAGAAACCATAGAAAAAGTAAACCCAAATATTGGAAACTGACACTGCTGCTCCCAATGTAGCGAGAAGTCCAGCAGGTCTTAAGGGTTTTGCACAATGTTGATGTGTAGGGTTTCTGCCATCACTGAATGTGGAGACAATACACTGACCAGGTCTTCCACCACCATCAGCTTCAGGCTTCTGCTCATCTCTGCCAGAGATTTTGTGCAAGTATTAAAAAAAAATATCACTGGCTCCAGCTGGAACCAAAGACACCAAATGTTTCCCTCTGCAATCACCTAGTGGGTCTCTGCTGTCTGGACAGTTGTCAGTCAGGTGAAGATATGTCAATCGTTATCAACCCTGAAACATGCTGATCCTCAGCCTTGGTTAATTGATATATTCTGTTTGCTTTTTCCTTCAGGTCTTCATGCTGTTCTTGTTGTATTTTTCTTTCAGGTCTTGAGTTACTGCTACTGACTTAAGTTCTGTATTCTTTTTTAAAGTTTCCTATCTTGCCTGGCTTTAGCTTTATTAAACTCTATCACAGCTCAATAGCTGTTTTTTCAATAAAGCTAAACTGGCTGTGTGCTGTAGTGATCTGAGCCCAGACTAGGAGTTACAGTGGCATGAGAATGGAATTAGTAGTTCCTTTAATTCTTTTTAGAAGCATCTTAATTAAGCCTTCCAGAAAACTAAGAAAAATTAAAACAAGCCATTATTCCTTGGTGGTTTTGTATGCTATAGGCACAGTGAAGAATATGAACTAATACATTTAAAAAATCTGGGTCTTAATATGAATGGTACAAAAGCAAACATATCCAATATCAAAATTTAATCAATGATTTAGAAAAATAGATAAACCCTCTGATATGGGATTCCATTGCAATTTTACTCTGATTTATTGATGTGTGCATTTGAGGGGCTTAGCATTCTACTGCTCTGGTGAAATACAGCATTAGTACTTGGGAACAACATTTTTGAAGATTAGGATTTGAAAATTCAAACCAGAAAACCCAACACTTGAATTGAAAAAGTGGAATTTAAAACAAAAAAATCTCAACTCCGTGTTGTGCTCAATATGTCTCTTTGGGTTTCAGAGATGATTTGTGCACAGAATCCGATCATAGCCAGCATAATGAAACTAAGTTTCTATTAATACTTTTGTTTAAATGTTTACATACTTAATTCCAGCCTTATTCAGTCCTCCTTGTAGTATTTATGAACATTTTTTTGTATCAGGAGTACTTGTAGATAGCAAACATCAGAATAAATTTTGCTACAGATGGTGGATATGATTTTAAGCATGCACAATCAACCAATTTAAATTATGAAGTAATTTTCCCATGTCCTCTATATCACATACATGTGATATAAAAATATCATGTGTTTTTAAAAAATGTATGTTAGCTTATGAACATTTCCATCTTCTATATATTTTCAAGCAAAGAAGGTATGGCCACTGTCTTCAGAAGAGGTTTGGGAACTGCCCACCTTCAGATGTATTTGTCAATCTTGGTGGCTAAATGTATGTTTCTGTAGGATCAGTGTACACATTTGTCAGGTGTATTTACTTGTAGATGGTACATGATCCTGAGGAATATGCTTCATCTCAGAAATATGTAGCTAAAGGAAGGAAATCATGCACACTGGCATGAGTCCGAAGAGCAGCAGAATGGAAGACAATGCAGACACGCACCTCTGGAGAAATAATTTGTGAGTATTTCTGCAATTTGATGGGTTACAGGGCAGCTGTAATGATTTTCAATGAAATCATATGTGTAGTGAAACTCTGAATTACTTCAGCTGGCCCGAGCTCTCACCTTTTCTTATATTTCTTCCTTAACTATATTCTGTTCAAAGCAGGGCACATTGTGTTTCCTCTTGTTGCAGAGGAATGGAATGCACCTCGCTCAAAAGAGAGAAGTAGCAATATGTGTTTTTGAGGTAAAATAATAATTTGACAGAGTTCAATAATATTGATGGAATTTAACAAGGTTTAACAGTGGTTTGACAAGATTCAATAAATTTGATGGCAAAGGTGACCTAATTAATTACTACATGGAAGAAAGATACAGAGGAAAATGTAATTAGAACTGAGTTAGAATGATGCAAACAGAGGCTGGAGACATGAAGAGTAAGGAGGACCCTCTCTTTGAGTCACAGGGTTCAGAGTGGACCTCTCTGCTTTCTAAACATCTTTTGAAGCCTTTCTGTAGCTGGGTCCGATCTTAGTCTCAGTCTTGGTCAACAGTTTATATATAATGGAATTAGCCATACAATGTTTATAGTAATATTGAGTAGCTATGTGGGTTAGTAAAGTTTTGTAGTATTAATTCAGCATGCTATCAGTCACTCAGTGAGGATCTGTCGTGGGTAAGGAATCTCTCCACCTTGAGTAAGAAAGAATCTCTTAGCCTCAGGTAAGGAATCTCTGGCCTTGAGAGGCATCTCTACTCAAGGGCAGAGTCACCTGACTTGCAGTCCAGCTGTAATTCAGGAAGAGCCCATCTCGATAGTAATATTTATAGAGTGAAGTAGCTGGCTGTTAATCAATAGTATAGACAAGATAGATGTCTTCTTTTCTAGCTTTGGTGTCTTGTTCTGTACTAGTTATCTTGCACTTTTGGGTTTCAAACTCATCTTTGAAAATATTTTTCAAGACAACTTCACTCCCTTCTACATGAGCCAGAGGCTTTCCAGCTCACAAGCTCACTCCAAGGCCTGTTGCTCCTTAGGCAGCCTGAACTGAAGTACAGATAGGAGTCAAGTGGATCCGTCACACTTGTGTGGAAATGTGTGATCAACAGCAGCCATGCACTAACCATTGCCAAGGGTTAAAGGATGGAAGTAAGACAAAGAAGGCACATGATACAGGATTTAATAAAAGGTTAACTTTAGGATAGCATTTTTAGCAAGACAGATTAGTAAAGACACTGTGGTCATGAATGCAAGGGATATCTTACAGGTTGTCCAAGTCCAGCTCAGGCAGATCCTGATATTCTGCCACTGCAAATCATGCTTGAATCCTGTGGCACCTTCTGTGATGAAGCTTGGGATATGCAATCAAATAGTTCCCTTCAGTTGTCTCTGCCCCTTGTTCACAAGGTAAATTATTGCATTGACATACCCAGTACCCATTAGGCCTGTGTTGATACAGATGAGCAAGATATAAGATGGAGAATGAAGCTCTTCAATAGAAGATGATTTTAACAGAAACCCACAAGAGAAGAAATAAACCAATTCTAAAAAGTAAGCGGGAGTTCAGTGGTTATTGAAATTGTCTGTGGTTGCTTCACAGTATGATAACATAATTCCAAAACATATAATCTGCTGAGATTTGTCAGACATGAAAGAAGGCTGATAATTATTTAAAGTAGAAAGTCTGACTTTAAACTTAATTGAAATGTTCCTGAAACAAGGCAGATATTGTTTTGGTGAAGTTAGAGGAAATGCTGTTTTGATGTATTGAAGTTTATTGCTTGTTACTTGTAACATCCCATGGCATTAATTCATGACATTTGAATAGATCCAGCTTTGAAGAAGAATTCTCCAGTTCCAGAGACTGATAATTACAGTATCACAGATAACTTCAATACAGATAAATACTTTTAAAATTAAGTCCGTAAGAAACAGACTTTGCCTGAAATTTGTCCAAATCTGCCTGAATTCTCGGGAAGATCTAGATTATTTTAATATAATCTGGATATGGGAGTTTTTTAATGCCTAGAGCTTCAGAGAAATTTAAGCTTTGCATAATTTTCAAGGTTTCATATTTTTGAACTGGTTACTTTTCAAAATTAACATTTGTCTTTCTATTGCATTTATGTTATTTTGCTTACCCCATTTTGTATTGGGATGAGATGTTCTTATCGGAATCCTCACTTCACTGAATAAGTGTTAAGTTTTGAATATTTTGTCATACCACTAGAGGGTTGTTTGAAGACAAGGAGTCCCTCTGGTTTTCATCAGCTAGTCTGTGGTAAACCTTTTATAGTTTATAGCTTATATCTTCATACTCACATTTTCACCAATGAAGGAAGTTGTGCATCAGTCTTCCATGTGTGGTTACATTTAGTGTAGTGAAACTGCAGCTAATTTGTACTTGTGTAGAAAAACTTCAGACTCAAGGCCATACAATATCTGTTATTCTCAGTAATGGGATGAGCTTTGCAGAAATCTTATAATTAGACTGTTGCTCTTCAAAAACTTTAATTTTGACCCTCTTGAGAGATCTTTTGGCTTTCTGTGTTGTATTTCTTGTTGATTCTTGGTATAGAGTGCAGACTATAGGTTCCCACTACACCAAACTTTCCTTGGGTTGAGCCATGGAGCGGCTTCCTGATAGAGTTTCTGTCTCTGGGTCAAAAGTCCTGGTTTAAATCTATCACAGCATTATGTAGAATACAGAGTAAGTATAGCTACAGTAGGTAGCTGTGCGATCAGAATGAAAAATAGCAACAAAAACCTCTGTCAGCTAGGCAGGATATTAACTGCTTTGGTTTGCAGCTATCACAGGCTTCAACAATAAGTTTGCTCTGATATTTTAAAACACTTCCTACTGCTGATGCTATTTAGGCTAGAATAAGTTTCATACAGCTTAAAGAGCTGGCTGACGTCATAGTGAGACCTGTCTCCGTGATCTTTCAACACTCTTCGGAATCTGGAGAGGTCTCAGTTGACTGGAAGTTGGCAACCATTATCCCAATCTACAAGAAGGGCAACAGCGATGACCCTGGCAACGACAGGCCTGTCAGCCTCACTTCTGTGCCTGGCAAAATCATAGACAAGATTGTTCTGGGAGTTATGAAAAAAACATCTGAATGTCAACGCAGTCATTGGTCCCAGCCAGCACAGGTTCATGAGGGGAAAGTCTTGCTTGACAAAATTTCTTTCTATGAAAAGGTTGCACACCTAGTTGACCAAGGGAAGCCTGTCAACATGTTCTTTTTGAATATGAGTGAAGCCTTTGATACTGTCTCTCACAGTATCCTCCTGGACAAGATGTCCAGCACACAGCTGGGTAAACACGCAGTGCAGTGGGTGAGCAATTGGCTGACGGGCCGGGCTCAAAGGGTTCTAGCAAATGGGGTTATGTTGGGCTGGTGACTAGTGACCAGCGGGGTTCTGCAAGGATCCATCTTAGGGCCAGTGCTCTTCAATGTCTTTATAAATGACTTGGACACAGGACTGGAGGGAATACTAAGTAAGTTTGCTGATGACACAAAATTGGGAGGAGTTGTTGACACTCTCGAGGGCAGAGAGGCCCTGCAGAGGAATCTGGACAAATTGGAGAACTGGGCAATCACCAACCATGTGAAGTTCAACAAGAGCAAGTGCTGGATTTTGCACCTGGGACACGGCAACCCTGGCTGTACATACAGACTGGGGGACGAGATGCTGGAAAGCAGCTCCGCTGAGAAGGATCTGAGGGTTCTGGTTGACGGCAAGTTGAACATGAGCCAGCAGTGTGCCCTGGCAGCCAAGAGGGCAACCGTGTCCTGGGTGCATCCAGCACAGCATGGCCAGCCGGGCAGGGAGGGGATTGTCCCGCTCTGCTCTGCACTGGTGCGGCCTCACCTGGAGCACTGGGTGCAGTTCTGGGTGCCGCAGGATAAAAAAAATATTCAGCTACTGGAGAGTGTCCAGAAGAGGGCTACAAAGTTGGTGAAAGTTTTGGTGAGGAAGCCACATGAGGAGCAACTAAAGTCACTTGGTTTATTCAGCCTGGAGAAAAGGAGACTGAGAGGAGACCTCATCACAGCTACAGCTTCCTCACAAGGGGAGGAGGAAGGGCAACCACAAAACTCTTCTCTTTATTGACCAATGACAGAACCTGAGGGAATGGCAGGAAAATGTGCCAGGGGAGGTTTAAGTTGGACATTAGGAAAAGGTTCTTCACCCAGAGGGTGGTGGAGCACTGGAACAGGCTCCCCAGGGAGGTGTCACGGCCCCACGCCTGTCAGTATTCAAGGAGAGACTGGACAACACCCTCAGACACATGGTGCGCACTGTGGGGTTGTCTTATGCAGGGACAGGAGATGGACTCGATAATCCTTGTGGGTCCATTCCAACTCAGGACATTCCATGATTCTATGATTCTGAGACTGGCCTTTAACAAAAATAAATTTATTCAGCAGGGATAATAGAATCACTCTAAAGAAAATGTGCGGATTTATTAATGTTCATAAAGACTTGCTGCTCCCTGCACCTATTAGTGAGAGTGTAGCACTCTCCGCACTCAGCCATGTTGCTGGGGAGGTGTGTGATGACTTTTAAAGTGGCAACCCCTAAACTGTAACAATGAATAGAGTATGCCCAGTTACACGGAGTTAGTGTAGGTTTCTTCAACAGTGTATCCTCTTCCTGTTCAGTCTTGGCTTGATTTCTGTGGCTGCAGGATAGCACTCAAGAAGATGACTGAGAATCAAAACGAATCACAGTGAACTGAACATCTTGCATACTTTTAGGACATAATTCCAGCTGGATTTGTTGTTTTCATAGTCAATTATAGTAGTTATTAAAGTAAAAAATTGTCAGATGACTTAATTACAATAACTGTATTGTTTCATTTTCTAATGAAAAGAAAAAGGTTCAGTGGAGAATAAGCAAATTTGGAACGATGAATAAGAAATAAGGAAATTATGCTGAAATTAAGCATTGTTGTGTTCCTTATTTGTCCTGTGACTGCTTAATAACTGTAACTCTGATCTGCAGTCCTGTACACATTAATAATGTTGTATGCATCCATTGTCTGGTGCTGATTTACAAGAGAATGAACTAATGAAGAAAATGATAAATTAATTAACAACTTGTTCGTACAAGTCAACTAAATTTACTGCAAGTGGATCTCTGAAGCACTACTTTATTAAAAAGCTGCTACAAAAATGTGGCGTGTATGAGAAGAACATAATTATTCTTTCCCAAAATGAGTTCAGCACAGAAGCTGTTAATGGAATTCCTATTCCTCTCTCCCCTCAAGCTTGCTGCTGTTTCATTCAGCTAATGTTTCTGAAGGAACTGGAAAGAAGCAGTTGTGCCCTACTGAGTGGTATGTCACAAACAGTAACTCTCGTTTCTACAGCAGTTTTTTCAGAGGTTGCTGGTGCTGTACAGTAACATGTCTGACTAGTTGCCTCTGGACACTTGTGATGACTGTCCAGAGCGATCTTCAACTGGCACCATGGACTGACAGGTGCCGAAGGACATTGTACAACTCACTGCTCTGATTTGAAGAAGAATAGGGCAAGTGATTCAGGTTAATAATTAGCAATTTCCCTTGCATACAGCTGTTCCTTCTTCATCTGATTTGCTCACTCTGAGATTTATGACCTCCACTGCACAGAGCAGCTGCTGCCATGGGCTGCAGACATCAAGTTACTCTGAAAGGCTGTGTGAGGCTACATCAAGAAGCACAAGAGGAAATTGAAATGACGAGACTCTGGAGATAGTTGATGAAGCTGGCTGATAGCTCTCACTCTGGAGGGAACCATAGGGTGTGCTTTTTCAGTATGGAGTAATAGACAAGAAACTTGGAGAGAACACTGGTAAAGGCAAACATATTTTCTTGCTGTTTATTAATATTCCTTCGAATGTCTGTGTTGGTGACTGTTAGGCCATTTAGTGATATTTCAAGGGAATGTAAAAAAAAAACCCCTTCTGCTGTAACTGAGGGAATGCATGGTTAGGGAATCTCTAAAGTTTCAGGGTACCCAGCTGCTGAGAGCAAAACAATTCTCTTTTCAGCTACCAGTCTACTGTATGCATTGCAGCAAGCTTGCTTACAAGTGGTGGCTCTGCAGGTGAGAGGTCTTCTGTGCAAACCTCCTGGACAGCTGCTTCTCCAAATGAGCTTTGCAGGATGTGGGTCGGAGGTTTCATGATGCATCGGTTCACTGCTGGGAAGGAGCTGTGACTTGCGCTTAGAAGGAGGAGACCTTTGCTTAGCCTTGTGGTCTGACTTCCCAAGTGACAGGCAGGACCTGCTGCAACGGGCACCCACTACTGAAAGTTCAGCTGCTACCCCTCTTAAATGCTGCTTAGGTGGGTTCTCTCTCAGAAACTAGGATTAAAATGTAATCTCTCCCAAAAGGATTTGAATTCAAGATATGCCTGTTTCTCAGCAACCCATACTCGAAAGTTCTGTGATAGGACTTTCAACACCTTTATTTTGAGGGAGAAAGGGTGGAAGGGATTTGGTCCATGTGTGATGGCTGTGAGGCTTTGGTGAAGAGTCTTCTGACAGAGCAGGCTGGAGGTGTGAGTCCCTGATGCAAGTACAGCTAGGTAGCAAGAAGGACAGCATATGGTCTGTCCGCACATATTGTGGTATAGGGCAGGAATAGTTTTTCCTTACTGTACCTCTGTCCTGTTAAACCCATCCTCTTCATCCTCCCAGGTGGCCAAAAAGGTCAACAGCATCCTGGCTTATATCAGGAATAGCATGGCCATCGGAAGAAGTGATTGTGCCACTGTACTTGGCACTGGTGAGGGAGGACCCCACGTTGAATCCCGTGTTCAGTTTTGGGCCCTTCAATACAAGAAAGACATTGAGGTGCTGGAGGGAGTGCAGAGGAGGCAATGAAGCTGGTGAGGGGTCTGTAGCACAAGTCTGATGAGGAGCGGCTAAGGGAACTGGGGCTGTTTAGCCTGGAGAAAAGGAGGCTGAGGGGAAACTTTATCACTCTCTACAACCACCTGAAAGGAGGTTGTAGCATGAAGGGTGTTGGTCTCTTCTTCCAAGTAGAAAGTGATAGGATGAGAGGAAATGACCGCAAGTTGCGCCAGGGGACATTCAGATTGGATATTAGGAAAAAATTGTTTACGGAAAGGGTTGTGAGGCATTGGAATAAGCTGCCCAGCGAAGTGGTGGAGTCACCATCCCTGGAGGTGTTTAAAAGGCATTTAGACAAGGTTCTTAGGGACATGGTTTAGTGCTGGAGTTAGGTCAGGTTATGGTTGGACTCGATGACCCTGAGGGTCTCTGGCAACTGAAATGATTCTATTATTCTAACAATGTTTTTCTGGCTTGCTGCTAATTTGAAGTCTCTCCTTGTCCTATGTGAAAGACAGTACTAAGTAGCAGCCAAGTGAATTGCTGCTGTGTAGTAGTATCCTTCCATTAACACAGTTTTATGCAGTATGTTATTTTTCAGTTGAATTCCAGTATCGTTAGTTTAATTGGAAGTCTTTTCTGATGTTTTTTCTACCGCTAAAGGACTGAAAATAATTACAATGACATCATCAACAAGAAAATTTTCAGTTTGATTCTTGAAAAAACATATTGGGAAGAATCTATTTTTGTCATTCATTTTGAATGGACAGGGTTATTTTACAGCTTTGCATATCAAATACATCCATTTACTGTCTAAATGTAGTGCCAAGATGTGATTAGAGACATGGGTGAGAAGCTGCAACTGAGCCGGTTATTTAACCACTTATTTTTAGCAAAATTTTTCTGATATGAGGAAAAGCACAACTTTTCACATATAAAATTAAAAGGGGAGTTTATAGGTAAGTGTAGCTGAACTGTCAGTCTAAAAATTTACCTTATGATTACTTTCATCTTAATGTTGAAAGAGAAAACCTGGGAGAAAAACAGAGCTTTCTTCAAGCACAGAAGTTTGGCCAGTTTACATAATATTATTATGACACTAAATACAAGTTTATGCATGCCTGCAGTTGTTTCAGCTTGACTTGAAGGCAGACTGGAGTAATCCAGATAAATATTTCTCAGAAGAGAGTCTGTGTCTTCTCTCACATGATTAACTAGAAAAAAAATAGTCCACCTACAATAATAATCTTAAAAACATGCAAGGAGAAGACTGGATGACCATGTATAGTGATCTGGCAAATATGCATACAAGAATCCAGTTTTGCCACCAATGAAGTTACCACATGTGACACCAAAACCAGAATTTTAAACTCAACCTAAAAGTACATCAGCAGGTCATGTAGCTAAGTAAACATGATTTTCCTTCATAAAGAGAATAGTAAGGGAAAAAAACTGCATTTGTGGTATCAGGCTGAACAGAGGGAAACTATGACAGAGGAAGTAGAGTCTTGCAATTTTAGTCAAGAGGTGAGATGGAAACACTTCTCCAATTAATACAAGGTGCCCAGTTTCATCTGCTATCTTACAGATCACTTTGGTAAATTCTGTCACCTAAGGAAAAGTCCTACTGTTTCTTATACAGGTCATGTTATTACCTCCACGGTCTGAAGTTCTCCTGAAGGTAGGCTGCAAATATAAACCCTATTTTCAGATTTCTAAGTTGGAGAAATAGATTCCAGCTGACAGAAGCAATAAATTTAAGTAATATAGACAAACTATTATATCAGGAAAAACATCTCTTTCGATATTGACTGTGACATCTCCTTAATGTTGAGAACCAGTTGCATATGCTCCTATATATCTGCTTCCTTACTTTCCAGTTAAGACTGATTTTGTTTTAAACTGTAAATGCATTTTGTAAGCTAGCAATCATTCCAATATGTAATTTAACAAGGAATTTAACTTTTTCTATTGTCCCCTCTCCTGATCACCTTAGGATTAATATTTTATGGAAATAAATAACGTGGGCATTTCTCTCAAACATCTTTACTTTGTGTTCTTTACAAAGAGAGAAGAAAAGACTGAAGAAATACAGATACTATTTGATGATTTTAGGTTATTTATAAAATAACAGGGCTTTTTCTTTTGGGTAGGAATATTATATTCTTCAAGCTGTATTGTTTTTGTGAAATTTCAGGGAAATTCACAAAAAAACTTCCAAGCAAAGATATATTGAAATACAAGAAAAAGTATTGAAGTTTTCTTCATTTTCTAAAATGTGAAAAATGTTAATTTTTGTTACTGGAAGTAGCTTAAACCTATTAAAGCCTTCTTTCATGCTGTCACCACTGCTGGCGTGCAATGATTACCTGCTCTAATTTTACTCTTATAAAAGTTACCAAGAGCTGCTGCTAATTAGTAGCGATATATTTTATCTTTTGGATCAATGTTCCTCCTTTGCTTGCTTAAGTATCCCAAAGTTTTATAGAAATGAACCTTAGAGTTAAAAATGTGATAGCAAACATTCACAGGAAAAAAAAAAAGTTTTAAACAATTATGTTATAATATGATGGGTTAAGAAATAATGTAAAAATATAAAAATGGAAATCTTTTAAAGCCACTTTGAATTTAATTTCAAACTGGGCAATTTAGATTTAAAATTTTTACACAATATTTTGAAACATTGAAACAAATCCTTTTCAAATCACTGCAAACAATTCTGTTTCATTGAGATGTCAAACATTTGTTTTCCATTTCATTTAGAGTTGTTGATTTTTAAAATGTAATATGCTAGCAGTGAAATTAAACTGAAATAGGAGCAGTTTAAAGAGCTGGAATTTCTGAACACTTGATTTTAAAAGGTTTGTGAAAACTTACTCTGTGTTGCTGTAGTAGATCTGCCCTAGAGCTGAAGCAGGTGAAATAACAAGGATGGCAATTTTGCATCTGGTATGAGAGGTTGCAAAATCAGATTCTTAATGCATTACGAATAATTATAAAGGCATTAATAGTTGTTCAACTTTACATGGTGTTAATTTTTTGAGCTGTGAGGCTTGTCATTCATCACTACAAGCAAAATAAAAAACATTTTTCATCTTAGATGAGAAGCTTCATTTTTATGGTCTCCATATTCTGAATACAGTTAGAATCCCCCAAACAAGTCCTGCTTGTTAGTGGAATACTGACCCTGTCTCTGGATTAGTATAATATTCAAAACACAATGATAAGACATTTTCACCTGTTTGGCCTCAACCTGCTCATACTGGTCAGTTAGCACTGTTGTCTTCATTGACAGGAGCTGGGTTGTTATCGAATCCCATACTGTCCTGCTGTGTTCTTCATCTGCAAACTAGCTTGCACATCCCATGGTCTTTCTGCACTGCCCGATGATAGTTTTGCACTGCCTCTTGCAGTGCGAAAACAAAACTTATACCCTGTATAATTGATTTTCTCCTCTCATTTCCTCTCCTTCTTGTTCAATAAATGAAACTGCTGCTCCAAAAGATATTGGTGAAAATGTAATATAGATTTGGGTTGTGATATTGCTAGCCAGAGCTGTCATTTATTCAAAACTGGTAAAGGAGAATTGCCTGCTTGTTTAATTTGGGCTGTTCTCTTCCTCACATTATACAGGAAATAATTTGGAAAGGAAGGTACTGTAGATAACACTGTGGGTGATACTTTGTCACAGCAGCTCTGTCTGGAAAGGGACCTGGCAAATACCCAAGCACACACAGTGCCGGAGCTCTGTTGAGGGGTGAAACACCCCTTCTTTTCCTTCCTTACAGCTCCCACATGACATTTGCTAGCCTCAACTTACTCTTAAGCCATGGGTTAATGGTTTATGTCCCTCTTGCACCTCTTGGCACCTTTTTGCATATCCAGTGTGTCTCCAGGCTGTTTCTTTCTCACTTACTGAAGTCTCCCCTAGTTTTGTGCATTCTTCATGACCTCAAAATGGGCTTGCTCCTTGCTTCCAAGGGAGCTTTCAAAATGTAAAGCTGAACCTTTTGGCAGGTTTTTAATCTCTGAGCCAACTGAACTTATTGGGGGAAGAGTGTCAAACATACCCTCTATGCCACATTGAGCAGGAAAAGTGAGAGAGCAGATGTTTAAATGGGCTCACTGGGGAGCTGCCTCAGGCTGGTATGTGCAGGGAGCACGGCTTCTTGCTGGATACTGTCAGCTGAATGTACAGGAGGCATTAGGAATGGGATATGGAAGATCATGCCTGCTTGCGCCGTGAGTCGTGCTGCATCTCTTTTTTAATTTGTTTTGAATTCGCCCTTTCAGCTACCCTGACACTGCTGCTGGAGTGGACATTGCCTCAGTTCTCTTCTAATGAGCATGTTTTTTCATTGCCATGGGGGCAACCCCATAACCTCTGAGAACTCAGGTACCTTGTGACTTATGTAGCTTTGACTCTTTGTAATTAAAGGTTTGGTTGCTAAAGAGTGCTTTAGGTTTGTGGTACTCTGACATGAGGAAACACAGCACTGTTTAGCTAACGCTGCATGAAAATTTTTAAAATCCTTTTTATATTAGACTTTTACATTTTATATTTCAGATTATAAATCTACTTAGCAAAGGAAGGATGAAGTTTAAAAAGCCTTAGGTAATAAATCTGCAGCATGAATCAAAAATATTTAGGTCTTGTACATGATCATGATGTTGAGTTTAGCAGAAATTGTGTGTAAAATTTCTCTGAAATTTATTCCCTATGCCCTGGTTCCTACTGTGCTTCACTTCTCACTCGTATCGGCTAGGGATAACCATAATTGTTGGTCACCTGTACTTGAAGGGCTAAAAACTTGCCTTTTCCCCTATTATTGTGAAATGAAACATAGCCAAGGGGCTCTGTTCTACAGAGAAACTGATTTTTTTTGAGCACGCCTGGATATCTGCAGTCCTGAGAGAGCGTGGAGTGGTGAGAGGGACCAGAGCAGTACAACCAGACCTGAAGAGAAGCATGACTGGTTCATAACACTGTTCATCCACTACATGACATTGCTAAAAACTTTCAAATGGTTAAAAAGGACTTAAATCTTTGACAGACTTACAGCTTAGAGACTGTGGCAGGTTGGACGAAAGCAAGGTAAAGTGCTGTATTGGTTTTTTTTCGTGGTTTTTGTTTGTTTGTGTTTTGTTTGGTGGTTGTTGTTGTTTGTTGTTGGTGGTTGGTTTGTTGGTTTGTTTTCCACATTGCTCTTGTTACTGTATAGGATTCAGAGCCTGCTGGGAATCATTTGGTTGCAACAGAGCCCTGCTTAGATTGTTGCTACACAAGCACTTTGAAAAAATTCTAAGCAGATTTTCCAGGCACTCCCTAAAGCCACCCAAAGTTCCTTCATTCATGGCAAACTTTGGCAAGAGGCTCCACACGTCTTTGTGAGACCAGTTTTGTAATCAGTCTCCTTTTGCTCTTTTTGAACCTGGCGCCAGCCACCTTTTTTTGACGGACTCTGTTTATTTGCATTAGCAGAGGAAACAGCCATTCCCTATCCACTCCTGTGATAATGGTGATCTTGTAAGCTTCTATCATTTCACTCAAGCAAAAGCCTCTTTCCAGGCTGTCTAAATTTAGCCTGCTCAACCATTCCTCTCACGAAACCTGCTTCATAGTTTTGAGTATCTTTGTTGCCTGTGTTCCATTTCTAATATATCTTCTTTAAAGCTGGGGTATAAAGACTGCTCAAAGTATTCAAAATATTGCTTTGAAGTAAAGGATTTGTACAGTGATGCAATTACATTTTGTGTTTTGTTCTCTATCGCTATCTGAAGTCCCAGTGCACGTCTTGGTCTTTTGACTGATACTGAACTTGCAGCTGCTGGTTTTATGCAAAAGCCTGTCCCAACTGCAAGATCTCACTACTGAGCATTAATGATGAGCTCAAGGCCCGTCCTTTCCCTATGTGCAAATGTGGAATTCTTCTGCAGTGGATGTCATCCATTTTCTGCTTTACCTAGCACTCTGTGGCTTTATTACTCTTTCTGTTTTCCCTCACCAGAACTGTCCTAGCTCAAGAAGGAGGGCCAAGCCAGCCCAGGCAAGGCCAAATGCTTCTTTAGAAAATGCGCTACCCAATTTGTCACATTCGTGCAAGGCTTCGCTCAATCAAAGATGCAGTTTCCAGAAGTGTCACATCTAACCTCCAGCTTGTCATAAAACTTGTATTCCTTTCTCCCAAAAGGTCAATAGGTCTCAGAAGGAATTGCTGCAATTCACCTGCCCTGAGGCTGACTGTGAATGTGGTGAACATATCCCAGGTGGTACAGATCCAATTAATGGATAATGCTTCAACTTGATTTGAAATAAAAAAACTGGAGCGTAAGCCATCGTTGCAGGTCAAACAACACAGATCATAAAACCTCAGGGTACATGCAGGGTACATGCAGGCAATGTTATTTGTTGTCAGAGGGGTCCACCTATAGAAAAGAATTGTAGGGGGCTCCCTCAATCTGGAATTTTGCACTTTTAGGGGATGCTTCTAAATATTCCATTTGGATTAATGCAAACAAAATACTAATACCACCTTCAGTTCAAGAAATCCAGCTATTTAATAAATCAATCAGTCTATCTTAAAAGCATTTTAGTATCAATGAAAGTTTGTGTATTAAGGGCCTATGCAGTGTTCTTCAAATCTTGGGAGCCGAATTATATTTGAACTTACAAATAGTCCAACTAAACTGAGAGGGATTGCTTTGTGGAACCTGCTGCTCTCTGTGTCCAGTGAGAACTGCAGAATTTGTTTTGTTTTGTAGCAAGAACCAGCACTGGCCTTTCAAAACCTCAGTTACACACATGCACCTTTGTGATCTCTGAAGTTTTCTTACTTGGCCGTAAGAAAAAGGCAGTAATGTGTACATACTCCTGATTTTCCTATATAACTACAGGCAGAAGGCCAAATTTTGATAAAGCCATGCTCTTCAGACGTCAGCAGCATTGATGCTACAAGAAGATTAGTTATTATTTCGTATACTGTATTGCTGTTTCGGAGACTGAAGCTTTGGGAATGTTTTCATCATTTTTGCAGCTTACACATTTTCTTCTACAAAATAGGAGAAGAAAATAACTGCTTCCTAATTTCAGATGCTCAATGTGTAAAACTACAGAAGGAGAAATGGCAATGTAAAATGCTGATGAAACACATCTTCCACAATTTCTCAAGTTTTGTGCTAGAGACAGAAAAGGCACATCTGCTTCTTCTGCTCTTCACCTGTTCTGGCACAGGACAGGAAGATTTTCTTTTCATCTCCTAGAAGGCTTAGGAGGTCCTCTAGCCAACATTATGTGAATTTTCCAATAAACTGCTCTTCTCTCATTCTGCAGCTACTTTGCCTGGGTCTCTCCACATTTTGGATAGCTAACACTTTTTAGCTGTTTCTTAGATAGACTATTATATTGGTTTTCCTTATGGCAGGCAGGTTCCTTATTTGTTCTGATTTTGTTAATTTTGTAAAGTTTTCATCTCTTTTCCATTTATGCTCTTCTTTTTATACTTTTTTCTCAGTTTTATAAGTGCTTTTTCCCCATCTCTCTCTTTCAAGACCTTTCCTACACAGATAGATGTGTGAGATATCTGATAATTAATGTCAGCTTGTAATTCATTTTCATTACACTATTGTACAAATCTTGTGAGAAAAGTGAAGGAAACCATAAAGTAGCTCACCTTATTAACTTCGCAACATGTCTCTTGATTGATGTATCCCTTTGTAATCAATGATCCCTGAGGATGTAACATAAAATTTGACTTAAAATAGCCTAGCAAGGAATAGGGAGGAGGAGTTTATTTCTTATTAACCCAGTCAGAAAGCCCTCAGAGCTAATAGACTGAGATGTTTGGGATAATAACCTTGGAGACTTGCCCTGTTTCTTGGTAAAAGCTGACTAGTTTGTGTAGGCTTAATCTAATGCTGCAGAAATCAGTGAAATAGGTGTGCCTTATGATGCACCGGATGGTGCGGGCATGTGTTTCGTATGTGGTTTGGTGTACCTGTGTAGAAATAACTGTTGCCTGAAAAGGGAAGATGGGTAGATGGTGTTACCTTTGGATCATGTATAGAAAGACAATTTTGTAATTTGTTAATATGTTTTATTTTATAACATTGAATCATGTGATTCTCAGTATAAAAATAGCCAATGGAAAAGTACTACTGAACTGCGTAGCTTCTCTTATGTTGTACTGTAGCTCGATGTAACTGTATCTCTGTTATACTGCATGTACTGGATTCTGACTCAGAAAAATGAGGAAAAAATTATCACTTCCACACCATGAAGCACAGTAAGTCAAACTCCATGGATACTTCAGTTTTTACACCTATAACAGTGCAAATTTTCTGGCTTTGCCTGATATTCAGTTCAAACAAAAGAAATTTTAAGCCTGGAATTTTCCTAGAGAAAACAAAACCAACAGCAGTTCAAGATGCAGCCATGAATTTTTTTGCCCTGGATTAATGGGAACCTTAGCAAGGGCTGAATCCCCAGAGGAACTGAACCTGGCAGTTGCTGTGGACTGTGTGATAAATTAACACAGACAGAACAGATTATGATTTAATATCCTCTCTCTTGTAAATGGCTATATCTTTGAGAACATGAGGACATGTGATAAATGAAGGACTTTGAATGGCATTGTAACTGAATTTCTGACACATTTTGGCATGCTGTTTGTGAAGCACGCTCCGAAATATGTTCCTGGGTACACCTGCAATACAATGAAGTTCTGCAAATATACAGGTTAAGGGGTATATTGCTCTGGAGGGACCTTGGCTAAAGGTCTTTCACCCCTCTAACCACAACTTTATAAAACAAAGGTATGCTTCATTTAAAAATATTTTCTGTGCCTTGTCTGCATTGAGTTATAAGGAAAACAATCAAGGTTTATAAAAGGGAAAATGCTTTTGAACTTTAGATGGATATGAGGGGAGACTTGTTAAAACTCTTGAACTGTCTCCTCTGTGTTATTGCTCTTTTAGAAAACATCTCTACTGTATGAAAATCTTTAACAATTCACGAAGGTATGTATGACTAAATCCTCCCTAAACATGTCCTTTACAGCAAGGAAGGTAGGAAATAATGTCTGGGGTCCCCCTGCATCTTACATTGATTATACCTGAAATATTATGAAAAATGTATGTGTTTAAAATGTCATTATCTGGCAAAGAGACAGTCACCTCAATATTAAATGTGTTGGATCCTGCTTGGTTTACTCTTGCAGAAAATAGTCTCCAGCTAAACTAGATTTTCCAGTGTATTAGAGAAGAACCAAATAAGGTTCATGGTACTATACAAAGTTTGTGTGGATCCTTGAACGTGTAAGATGATTATATGTACTGCCATATTCATAAGTTTTTGAACCAGTACCTTTCTCTGAGCTAGTTTATGTAGTAGCTTCACTTAGGTAGTACTCACAGATGAGCAGGTCATAACCATGTTTCTTCTCCCCTGTTCCTGGAGTGTGCTCTGTGGAGGTTGTACTTTCTGCAGAAATGTGGCATGCCTGTACAGGAGCAGCTTGTACATGAATATTGGTTACTAAACGCAGATAAATCTATGAAGATAGCACAAAAATACTTAAAAGGTGAGGAACTGCAGTAGTGTTTGCATAGGCATTTTGTACAGTATGCAGTAAGCAGCAGAGGAGCTCAGCTGCCAGCTCGACTAAGGAACAGAGAATGTGTATGCAGAGTGATTAAGCTTTCTGTAGAAGAAATCTTTTACTTTTATGTTTTTCTATTTTTTTTTTCTTAAGTTAGCAGTCTTGCAGCAATGCTGTGACAAGGTTATGAGAAAAGCAGGGCTGCTGGGAGAGGGAATATCCTTTGTAGATGGATGGTGTTGTTGGAAAAATTGTCTAAACTGTTTTCGATGCAGGGACCCTTCAGATCTGAAACAAGCAGCAAATTTCAAATGGCTCTGACGAACTAATACACAAATGTAGTTTTCTTTTATGCACTAAACATCATAGTAATGCAAATATTTACATTTGAAAATCCCACTTACTCTGTTAGTTCTTTCAGACAAAGGCACTATTTTATTCAGGTCTTGTGCAAACCCAGGTTTCATTCAAGAAAGCACTTTTTCAGATAATTAAACTTTATGGAACTGCATCCTTTGATAAAAGCCAACTGAAAAATGAGAGACTTAAAAATATTCAGAAATCTACTAGGATGTGAAAAAAATGACCATGATAAGCAGCATAAGTGAGTGATATATAATTTATGGGTTTAACAAAAATATCAATTGTCGTACTATATCTTAAGAGAGCAGACTGGCATTTTCAGGTCTCATGAAGTAAGAGCATTTTTAAGAGAGATTTAGAAGAAGAGAGGATAGAAGATGGCAGATGGGGTTTCTAAAATAGGGAATTGCTTGGAGGAAAGTCTGGAAAGGTACATGAGGGAAGGAAATATAAATTGGTTGGTTAGCTTTATAGAATAGCCTTCTATAATAATGTTAAGGCAGATGGCATGTACAGACTGGTTATCTAAGCAGCCCAGTAAGAGCTCAATATTAGCTTTAGTTTAGCTTATATAAAATCCTATATTTATGATATGAAAAACAGCCAGGTAGGAAAGACAATTCATAAGCTCCTGGAGCAGTCAAAGTCTTGTTTTCACATTAAAGTCATCAAATAGATAAAGTGCTTTCTTTCATAAAAATGCCCTGGTTTTATTTAGAACTCAAAGTTAACCTTTCAAAGGGAAAGTAATTAAAACAGTGTAGCTTAACATTTCTCTTTTAAGCTCAAGACAGTGTGAAATTATCTTTCTAAGCCAGGAATTAAGCTTTGCAACAGGTTGCTGTTAACCAGCTATGGAGTGGCGGTGCATGAATATTTGAGAAGTGCTCCTCTTCTTGAAAGAAGTAAGATTTTCCCCTGGTTAATCCAGGATATAAATTTCTTAAAATAACTATTTATGTGCTAAATACTCAAGGTCTGAAATTTATTATATAAGAGTACTTTAATTCTCTTAGGGTGTGTTTAAAAACCAAGGGAAACAGTCAAGAAAGCAACTAAACGAGAATAAAATCCTTTCTAATGACTAGTGACAGGACATTTGAGTACACAATATACCAGTTCTGGGATGGGATTCTTAATTCAGCAGGCATTAAACACTTACCTGATTTTGCAATACTATAGAACCTTGTGCAATGTATACCATAAATACTGCATTACAGAAGTGCTCAGATACAATGAGAATTATTTATTCGTAAATGTAAAAGTGAAGTAAAACACAGCATCTGCAGTCTTTTTTCCCATAGCACTGTATGCACACTAGTATCACCTTAGTACAAACACCACATTAACAGTACAAATGTCCTAGCTATGCTGCATTTGTTGAGAGAACATTTAATGCTGTTTTATGGCAGCTCTAGAGAAGTGGAGTTGTGATGGTGATGGTTTAACACAATCTCAACTGAGTACAGCAGTACCTCTGGCATTGCTCCAAGAATAACATTCTAAGCTACAGACTTAGCTTACGCCAGACAATAAGTAAAGCCAGGGAAGGGTACGGCTCACTGCTGTGTATTCCATAAACAAGAGGATGCAAATCCTATTTTGACACCCTGGTGAGTGGACATGATGTCTATGGTGGCTTAGAGGTGGCCTTTGACACCAGACCAGGTAAAGTGCCCTCCCACCACAGCTGCTGAGGTTCGCCAGTGCCAATGCCTGCTGGCTGAAGGGCTTTCGTGATCTTCATTCTCCATATTCTGCCTAGGGCAGTTTCTGTGCAATTAAGACATGCTTTGTGGGGAAGCTCTGAGAGTTGTGAGTGCTGAGATAAGGAGAGGAATTGTCATTTGTCATATTCTATAACCCTGCCACTTCATGATTCACTTCTGGGTCCTGTCACTTGCTACATGCAGCTCTAAAGAAACAAAGTGGTCTCTTTCAGTACCCACATGACAATTAACCTACTGGATCCACAAATATATTTATGCAGCAGGGAGTGTGGGTGGGTAATGTTTTCCAGATTCCATATGTTAATGGGAAATAGGAAAGAAGATCAGCCTTTTTAGGAGGTTTCATTTTTCTGACTTCTCCAGGATTTTCAGAGTAGGAAGCCAAAAATCTGTGGATTTCTGTCTGTATTGATGATTGCTTGCATGCAAACCAGTTTGGTCTCCTGTGGTGGCATTGGCCTTGAGGGCACTCCTGGCAATGTTATTGAATGCTGTGAGCTGTACTTTGTAGGTACAAAGAGTCCTCATCAGGTGAAGTTGCACAGTAAAGGGGTGGTCATTCTCCAGGAGCTGAGATATAACCGAGTTTTACTGGTTCTGGAAAGTAAGAGTTTATTTTTCTGATTTTGAATACATAGGGAGATTTTGTAGAGAATTATTATAGAGATGCACAGTAACATGCAAATTCAACTTTTAAGTGAGAGTTCTTTTAGTCATTGCAGTCTCTTGTGTACATTGCTTCATCTTTTTTATTTTTATTTCTTAGAATTAATTTAATTGCATGCGACAGGAGACAAAACCAGGAAGTTTCCACTGAATAATGCTATAGATTATGTTATGCCATGTATGTTAGATATTTCAAAACCTCATTGGATTATTATGTTTCCACAAAAGATGTGCTTGAAGAGAACAATTACAATGAATGCTATTCTGTGCCCTAAACTGCACCTGTGCATGTATTGAGATGGTGTGTTTTTATGGGTTGAAATGCTATACTAAAGAGATGCAGATGTTCCTTGTTTTTACTGTTGCTGGGATGTTTTCTCTCTTGGTACGCTGCTGTGATAAAAATATAAGTCTTCAACATTTTCCATAAAGAAAGTGCAGATATGGAATCCAGGAATAAAACGATTTCCTCCCTAAAGACGAAACTATCTTTCTGGCACTGCAGAAGCAAACAGCTTCATGACAAGCTAATCATCAGGCAGGGTCAGGAAGACATTTTATTCTTTTGTGGTACAACATCATCCTCTTGAGAGGATTGTAGGAGTGTCCTGCCTCCCACTGAAGCACCAGACATAAGCCACTCTAGGAGAAAAAAATGTATGAGAAGGAGTCTTAGGCGACCTCTTCTATAAGAAAGCCTGCCATATGAAATGCTGAAAAAGTATTTTCTATCAATCAAAATGCAATTTCAGATTTAAGGAGTAAGCCTTTGAAAGACTTGAGGAGAGTCTCATAGTTTTACAGGATATATTCAGAGAAAATATTTTATTGATAGTACCGACAACCAATTCTAATGGGAAATTAAAGGCTCTATTATATTTTCATTAAAGAGAGTATCAAATTTTATTTAGTTTCTGTAAGAACAGGACTAGGTTTTAACTATTTTTACACTGTCAGTGCAAATGTTAGTAGTGTGCTTTTGCTCTTCAAATTTGTGCTAAACTGACAACTTCAGTTATATAAATATTTATCAAACTATTGGTGTATCTAAGTTGCATTTTGGGGTTGAAATTATTCAATGATTTACCAATACTCTTCTAACTTTTCTAAGTTAATATATTTCTAGTGAGGCATCTCTTAGGCACTCATCTAGTTTTACTTCATAGTTACAAAATGGAGGAAGTAATGCGTCTCCAAGCTTAGGCATACACACTTTTCAGCCGTAAGCAAGTCTTTATTTCGGTGCAGAGTTAGCTTATCAATTGATGTGTACCTTGTGTCAGAGACAAGGTTCCCTAATAAGGCTTTCTAATCTTAAAGTCTATGACTGTCTAGCTCCTTGTAGATATTACGCTTTTTGTTTTGTCTCTTTGGTGAAATGGCACATTATTCAAGCTGAGAGGCCTGTTTATGAATACATCTTCTATCTTATCTTCTGTATTGAAGCAGCTGATGGAGAAATCTAATCTTCAGGAGTCAATATGTTGTAAAAGTTAAAATAGATTACTGCATTTCCACATCTGTTTCTACCACTGACTTATTTGGTCACTTTGGCAAAAGCTGTCTTATTACTTAGGTGACTGCTGAAGGTAACGTGAGATGAATCTAAATTACTGCGTGCTTTGTAATGTGCTTTACTGTTTGTGTGGAGGTCTGTTAAGTATACATTAGATGTTTGTATAAGAGTTTCTTGCATGTTTTGCATGAACAATGCTAGTGGGCTAATTTTCTCAGGTCTCTCTTATAACAAACTACCTTCACCTGCTTGTGCAGGTCTTACCACTTGTTGGGTTGTCATGTAGGGGAGTGTTAATGGGAGTCTGTGTCCCTAGTAAATGTGTATTGCATCTTCTTCATGAACTGCACTGAAGAACGTACATGGGAAATTGTGCTGAAAAGCTCTTGAGTTTCTCAGCCATCTTCAGGCCTAGCAACAGAAGGATTCTCAGGTAACTTCAATGTCAAGAGGTACTGCATGCATGAATATTTCTACAGAGTAATGAGGTGGATTTTTTCATAGGTGGCTCCCTAAGTTGTACTGTTTTCGTAGTAGGCTGCAAGTCTTCAGATGGAAAGCATTAAAAAAGGTATTTCTCCATCATTTTGATCTGAATGCTATATAATTTTTTAAATTCACTTTATATCAGGGAGGAAGCAGGCTCACAATGAAAACAGCAGTGGGTCAGTGCAGAAGGAGATAACTGTTTTAGGTTGCAGTTAAAGTCCTGTGTGGCAACACAAAACAGGACTTTAACTGTAGCCTAAAACAAATGAGTATTTCTTCTCCCTAAAGATACACGCTTCTATGACTGGAAGGCACTGTGAAATTAAAACAAACAAACAAACAAAACCCAACCCAAACCCAAAAACCCTACATAAATAAATCTTATGGACTGAACATAAAAATATATTCCTGCAGTTGTGAATCGTGAAGCGTGAACACATTTTGAGGTCACACAGCCAAGGACAAATTGCCTGAAATAGCTAGCAAGTAAGCAAAACCCACAGTAAAAATCTGCACTTTGCTTCCACTTCTTTTCTGCTGGGTTGTAATGAATCTTCATTTTCTGCTTATTGAGAAACTTTTATGGATTGCATCCATTTGCACACTGTTGGATGTTCAACCTGAATATGCAATACATTTCAGAACCTATTTTCCCTTTTATGTCTTGTAACTCTGTTGCAAAAGGCTGATAGAAGTAGTCACCTTATTCATCCACTACAGAGCATTTCTAAAACTTGTCAGTTTCTTCGCACAAGAAGCGAGAAACCATGACAGTGACGGAAGATCATCCTGGCCAGAAAATTGTGAATGACGGCTGGCTGAAATGCCTAACAGAAGCATGTTTTCAGACACATTACAGAGATTTCCCTAGTCTCTACTTGTCATGGAAGATAAATACTCAGAAGTTTTTCTTGAAGGTTTATAATAGAGAGCACTTGCACCCAATGCACTGAAGTGTAGATCTCAGGGAAAGGTTTATCCGGGATCTGTGAGGTGTGTGCTATAGCAGCTTTGCAAACGTCAGGGTGGGTTTGTGAGTTACTCTGCAGTGCTTTGCCAAGCGCATCTGCAAGGGCACCACGCTGTCTGTGGCCACGCTGGCTGCAGTGGGTGTGACGGCACCTGCTGCACCTGTCAGCCCGTGTGGACTTGCTTCTGTCAGCCACATGTGCCCAAGCTGCTAAATACCTCTAGCTGTTGTGCTGTTATTTTATCATCTTGCTCTCTGCTTTCTGACCTCTCCAGGATTCTCCATGGCAGTACATAAGCATGTGCATAATTTTCTGATAATATTCCAGCAGTCTGCGTTCATTTCTTAGCCCCTGTTTCATGGAGGTAATTTTATTCAGTGGTTGTACGACACTGGTAAAATGGCATTCTGATTTGTGGCAGTATGATGCCACCATAACAAAGATATTTTTGAAAGGAAGAAAGAGACATACAAGATTTCAAGCTTGCTTTAAACGCCTTTCACATCTAATAAAAAAGAGGACTTTAATATATTGGTCCTGAACCATGTGAGTACTTCTAAATCTTACATTCATTTCTCTTTCATTCTGCTGCTGGAGTAACTTACAAATATTTTCACCATTTCTCTCATGTAAATTAGGCTGTATGCAGCATAAGAACCTCCACACAGGCTACACAGACTTACGGCAGGTCTCTGCTACAGGTAGAACCAGTTGCACTTCAAAATTAGTAGCAGTACTCATAGGCTAAGTACTATTTATTGGAGAGCTTCAGGATAAGGCCCTAGAGGATTTAATTCCAGGCTCACTCAATGGCCAGGAAGTAAACGATTTCTCAAGAGAGCGTTAACTCTCCTACTTTTTAAGCTAAACTTAATATATATTACATATGTGATATGTATACATGTATTTTACCCCCTTGAAGGGAAGCAAGGAGAAAATCAAATCCTGTTTGAAGCATCATCTTTTTCCAGCATCTATTACAGACATGACTTGCCTGCTCTGAAAAGATGCTGTTGTCACATTTATAGCCTTGAAACATTTCTATCATGCTTTTATGTTATGCTGTAATTTAACAATGCATAAAATTTCTGATTTCAGATTCCCAATGAACATTGTCTCATCAGTTATCTAATAAGTGGGTGTACTGCTCTAATGTATATCTCTGCTGATGCACGTGATTTATGAAAAGCAGAATCTAACTTTATTGCCTGTTTAAAATTTCTTAAGCTTTTTTCTGCCTTGCTGTTAATTTTGGCTGTTCCAGTGTGTCCTGCTTGTTTCCTGATAGGGGGTTAAAAGAAAATATATAAATTATTCATTTGATGAAATTGCAGTTTAAGAATTTGTTTTTCTTACTAAGATTTTAGCAAATCAGGAAGGCTGTATTCTCTGGCTTTTATGCCTAATAAAACATCTTTATTTTGAAAGACCTTAGATTGCCATGCATTACTACTTCTAGTTCTCTCCCTAACATTAATAATCTGTTTATTATTCTCAGTAAGGTTCATTTCAGCTCATGGTCTTCATCATTGCTTTAGACTTATAGCCAAGAGCATGCATGTGTCTAAAGAATAATAAATGCAATGCACAACAAACAGCACACTGTTAAAGGTCTCTTCCAGCTCTGACCAATTTTCATAGCAGTTGCAATCCCAAAGTCATCCATGGGGAAAGAGTTTGAGGCTCTAAAACAAAGATACGGCCAAAAGGAGGACACAGTGGTTTGATTTCAGCTGTTCCCTTAACCGCAACTGTTTATGTTGAACCCAGAACCTGCGACATACAGACTGCAAGGCCAGCCTTATCCCTATAATAGGATGTGTTTTCCACATGCCCTTCTGTGCTGTGGATTCACCCCGACTGTCACTTTATTTAGGTTGATTTTGTCTTATTCTGCAGGACCTAGCACAGGCTCCATTAATCTCTCAGGCTTCAACCAAAAGAGGAGAGGATGCCAGACACCACCTCAGCCAAAGCAGACTGGCATGGTCACGAAGCGAAAAGCTCTGAGGGAGATGGGAATACATGAGGACTACTCAGGGAAGCACATTTACTAGAAATTACTCTGCCTTTCTCATTTTTGAGAGATTAGTCAGCATTAACATTCACACTATGTGTGCTTTAAACAGTGCTCATACCACCGTGTTTCGGTGGGTCTCTGAGTCCTTCACACAAATGAGGACTGCAAGCCCAACCACCAAGTGCTGCATCAGCTCCGTGTGCTGCTGCTGTGGTACGCGGCTTAGCTACAGTGGCCGCGTGACTGGAGCTCCAGACGGCCCCTCAGCATCTGTCAGAAACAGAGACATTTCTCAAAGGTGTCATTTATATCCTGTGGTGTATACCCTAGCTGGAGAAATTAGGCCATCATACAGGGATATGCCACCCTGAAAGGATAAATGCTTTTGGCCACTCTTCCTTTGGTGATGTACCCTTCCCATCCTCACCACAGAAACCACCATCACTAAGAACAGTGCACTGATAAAGAGATGTAATGATGTGTCTGTAGGTGCCTATAGGCTCAGGAGCTGGTCCTGGGCAGATCCTGAGAGCCAGGTGGAGAATCAGCCACGGACTGGGTTTTCCACAGCTGAGAACAACTTAAATGTACCTTTGCAAGGTATTTTAGCATTGTATTAATATCATTGGGAACCTCTGAAATGTGAGGAGCAGAAATGGCTGCTAGTTTGATAAAGCTGAAAAGCATATTAGGTTTCTTCAGATCCAGCACACAGGTCTAAATAAATGATACTGAGGATTCTTTTGCAAAGGTCTCTTTGTTCTGTTTTTCCAAGCAAGTACATCTTATGAAGCTGGTTTTGTTTTGTTTTGTTTTGTTTTGTTTTGTTTTGTTTTTCCCAGTGCTTGATGTGGCTGTACTAAAGTTTCCTAAAAAAAGGCATTCATTTCTCATAAATAAGGAGGTGCAAAGCATGTGGTTATGACGGGCTGTCATCACATAGAAATGCAAATGAAAAAGATTGAATAGGAGCTACTCTTAATTTTTCTTGACATGACAGTTGTGTTCCTCTGGCATGCTGAGTGGCCAGACCCTCCAAACAGACCTCCATCTCTCTACTGAAGTGTCCTAATTAAGACAAATGGAGGACTAGACCTAGAGCTGCATTCCTGTGCAGACACAGCACAGTCCGCCCTCAGAGGGAGGGATGTCTCCAGGCAGCAGCACTGCAGCAGCTGCTCTGTGAAGCCAGGTCTGTAAGTCTGAACAGTGTCGTCTCTCACAAGACATCATGAGGTTTAGACCGTGGAGGAAACCGAATGACGTAATGGCACTACTGAGTTAATTCTCTGCGGGCCCTTTTTCAGCCAGCCACTCGATGTTCTTTTCATGTGGGATGTCCACTACAACTTCTGCATTGTTCCAAACCCCTTTGTCCTTCAACAGCCTGAATGGTAGGGCTATGTATGGCTTGGCTCCCATGTGGGTTTTTTGTGTATTTTTAGGACATGAAAATGGAAATAGAGCAGCAATATAAATGTCTGAGGAACAATGGAGAGATTTACCATCAAACCTTTAATTTTCAAAAGAAAAGTATTCAGTTTCCCTGTATCTAGGATTGGTTGTCTTGCTTCATTTGATTTTGGAACACATGTATCCGTCTATATAGGATCCAAAATATCACTTTATAGCCTACTGTGTTCAGGACAATATCTACCTACCGTTAGAGCAAATTCTGCATATGCTTATGTGACTGTCTCTGAAAAATACATTGAACATTCAACTCCTACTAGGACAGTAACATAACTGCCGAAGTGTCTTGAATTTGTAATTTATACCATGAAATTTCTTTGTATAACAAGTTCAAGTAGTTACAGTTGTGCATCTTCAGTGAATGTCATGTACACTTATCTGTGAAACAGCTTGTCAGCAGCAATGTCTTCCAGGCCTGATCTTTGAAGAAATCCAGAGGTGACATGTCAAAGCCAACGCTCCATTTTCTGTAAGATTCACTCATATTTAGACAGTTCTCACATTGCTGTTTTTGATACTTCTTCAGTTGAATAGTTTATCTTTATTGCACTGTACAAAATGACAAACTTAAATCCTTGGATACATAAATAGAAACATATAGATTTCTAAAACTTTTAACTTAAATAGAATTGAGAAAAATACTTTAGTGAATCACATGGATACACAGACATTACACCTAATTATCACACTCTCGCTCTGAATTCTTATTTTGCTGTGCAAAGTGACTGGTGAATAACTTATTTTGTTTTTTTGTATATACCTAAACATATCCTTCTCAGTCAAACAGTAGAATACAAAATTAATTATAAGGAAAAATAGGACATGAATTTTTAATGTAAAGAAGTAATTTAGTCAAGAATCATTAATTTTCCAGTTATAGTGAATCTGTCATTTTTTATATTGTAAAAGTGATTATTTACAGGAGACTCCAAGAGTCCTTTGCCTGAATGCAATCTTTTTTTCAGTGAATGCAGAATACTATAAAGTTCAGACAAAATGCATTTCTAATTCACATCACATGTCCCATGGAAACAATATCATGATATTTAAACTCAGTTGTGCGTGGTATGCTTTTCTTCTTGGACAAAAATAGCATGTAATTTTATTATGGAGAAAGAGTTCTATGAGCACTTGTTGATCACTGCAGCGATGCATTTGACAGTAAATCCAAACTCTCTTGTTCTCACATGAAAATCTTCATAGGGTTTGATCTCAATAGATGGAGCAGCCTGTGACCATGGGTGTTTCTGAAATTGTTCATTTCCTGCTCCTATGCTGTGGGAGCTCTAAATGGTTGGGACAGAAACTGTACAGATAGTTCAGAGAGCAGTTTATTTGTCCAGATTCTGAATAAAGTCATAAAGCTTACCTCTAGCTCATGCTGGTGTTGAATTCTAGTTTCTTGTGTTGTAGTGAAATTGCAAAGACATTGTTTCTTTTAAAGCATGTCTGAAATTTCTCTGTCTAGATGTATAGTTCAATAGTAAATACATGTTATTTCAGACAACAAAATAGAGACACCCAGTGTAGAGTTTATATTTGCTTTTACAAATCTTATATTCCAAGTCCAAGCTTTTCGTCAATAAAACCAGGATGCGAGTACAAGCCTTCTAACATTGTTGATTAATTATTTTCTCTTGCACATTAAATAATTCCCATTTAAATTAATTTATGTGTGATACATGAATATTTGAGTTTATGTAAACCATACTGAAGTGTAAGTGTTTGTAGGAGAGTAAAGTTTGCAGCAAATTTGTTTTGTCACAGGGTTTTTCCCCTCAGCTTTGCTCTGCTAGCAACACTGGCTCTCTAAACTAGAAGAGAATTAATCATTGTTAAATCTGCTATAAATTAATCCAGATTAATCAAGATTCACCATGATATTCATTTTACATCTGTTGCCTAAGCATTTTCTGGAACAATGTATAAATAAATTAGTCCATGGGATGCTCAAGCCTATATCATCATTACCATGAACTAGACAGGAAAGTAGTCTGACCATTTTGAAAGTGCGCTAATTTTCCCTTTTGATGGAAATGGCTCAGTTGACCTTTTTTTTTTTTTCTTGTCCTCCATTTATTTCTTAGTTGTGGCTTTCAGCTGGGAGATTTCTTCCTGATCTCAATTCTTTAACAAAAGTGCAGAAAAAACCCTAGAGCCCCTGGCTCTAACTCTAGTACAGGGGGCATATCCCAGTTTTATGGTATTCCCTTGTGAAACGTTGTCCCTGTAAACCTGCCTGCAATATCAGAACCTGGAAGGGTTTTTCTGATGGTATGGTTACATAGCAAGACATTTCCTTGGATAGGAATTGCCTTTAGAAATTGTTCAACTTTTTCTAGATCCTCTTCCTTGCTGATGTAAATGTATGGGTGGTGTTGTTTATGAACTTGGTTACCCATTGTTTTAAACCAGGTAATTATATTTGTTAATTCCAAGATTTGTTTATCCAGTTACTAGGAGTCATTGTGGAAGATCTTTGGTGTTTAACACTGACAGCTATACAGGCAGATCTATTCAAGTCCAGTAGAGCCAGGGTAAGTTAAGTAACTGGAAGCTCACTCTGCCAATCTTACCTTCAGCTCTTCAAAGTGGTGGGTTTTGTGAAATTGTTGTACAACCAAGAGCTTTCAGTGGGGGGAAATAACTCTCTCTGGTGTGCTATTGTGTGAAAGGCAACTCATTTAGAGTAAGAAAACAAATAACCTTTACAAATCTGGTTATTCTCGAGGTTTTTGGTTTTTTGTTTTTGTTTTTTGTTTTTTTGGGTTTTTGTTGTTGTTGTTGGTTTGGTTTTTTGTTCGTTTGTTTGTTTGTTTTTCAGCAGGAAAGATGACATTTACTAATACATATTTGCACACATTTCTTGGAAGAAGTGGTTTCTCTGCCACGTACCTCATTCACTTTTGTTTAAAAGAACCCACAATAGAAAGGTAAGAGAAGACAGACAGGCTAGGCTGGTTTGCTGGAAATGAAGCACAAAGCAGAAATAGTGTAGCTTTTTTTCTAATTAGTATTCATGCTGCAGGGATGAGTGTGGTAAAAGGTTACCTATTATTAAACTTGAATAAACGCAGAAGTCCCACAATCAATATGTTTATGTCACAGAAAAATTCCATTTGTACTTAAAATTAAAAATAGTTGCATACATAGAGAATAATTTCAGATAAATAGATTTAATATTTATGCAAATACAATTCAAATGCTGCTGGTGATATGTGATAAATATCTTTAATATGAAAAAGCCACTCCAAGGCAAAAAAAGCCTTCCACAATTTATCTTTCTTCTAGAACTGGAGAATGATGACTGTTAAACCACAAATAAGCCAAGAGGAGACAAAGTTAAGTATGTTTACTAGTCAACACCTTTTGGGGAAAATACTGTACTGCAGCCAAATTCCCCTCACCTTTTTTTCTTGCACTTCAGTTTCCACCTCAGTTCTTGCCTGTGGCTCCTAGAAGCATCTGTATTCAGTTCTGCTGGATATTTGGGCTTGTTTTGTTTTGTTTTGCTTTGTTTTGGCTGTAGTTTCCAGAGGCCAGAAGGCAAGCACAAGAATAAAGCAAGCTGAAAAATCAGTTGTGGGTTAAAGAGGAAGGGAGAATAGCAACACAGAGAGCAAACAGTAAGAAGAGCAGTGCTGGGAGGACAAAGAGCAGAGTGTGCCCAAGAGATGGAGTTTCAGACTGTTCCCATCTCACCAAACTGGGGGAAAGGTATCGCTGATCCATATGTTAATCCTAGAGATGTTACACCAGTGGGTGCTCCCCTGAATGAAAGGACAGGTCCTTCGAGGAAATTCAGTCCTCAGTTGTATCTGCGTGGAAGAATAACTGAAGTCAACTGCCCATCTAGATGCTGTTTCTCTGCCACTCATATTATAACAAAAATAAACTCAAGATATAAAGGAGAATATCAGTAATGAAAATTGGGCATTTTTTTGACCATAAAAGAGAAGCACTGACAAAATCTAGAAGCAGAGAGGGAGAAGAGAATGGCAGGGGAAAGAAGGGAGAAATAAAATAATGCTCTTGGGAGTGGAGTATTTGCACACTGACGGAAAGATAGTGGCACATACTACTTGCAAGGTCCTCGATTTTCATTCTTGCATTTGTGGCAGACAAGCAGGGATTTTTGGTTAAATCTGCATGTTTTATGAGCTCTTTCTTTCTTTAGGAAAAAGTGGATGAAATCTTGTCTACTGTAATTATGTACCATTGTATGATTTTACTCTCGTTCAAGTAATACCACTCTGTTTCATGAAAGAGCAGCCTCCAGAATAATGAAACTTTTTCATTACATCTATTTTTATACTGAAAGATACAAGTTACTTTTAGTGCACTTTATACTAACGTATAGAGTGACTCTACTTTTGTAACTGCTTATTTTTTCTTATTAGAAAGTTCTGCTGTGAACCAACGTAGTAACATTGCCACAAAACTGATTTGCTTCTCATGCTTGAGAACCTTCTCTTATTATTTGTGCCCTGTAGTGTCATAAAATTAGCGGAGATTTGTGGTAAATAGCGGTGTTCAACAGAAATGTACTGGTTTGTTGAAGCTGTCACTTAGGAAGATCACAATGTGGTGATATTTGAGGTAGGAGAACTTGTACCAGTGAGAAGTGTTGTGAGTCACACTCCTTACAATGAAAGAAAAATTAAAAAATAGCTCACTGTTACTGATCTATGATACTGCTGTTCTCTTGCTGCTAGAATGAGGCATAATTGTCTTAGGATTTGCTGACTTTACTGGTCAGCCATGACTCTGAATGAGTGCTGTGAACAGCCAGGCAGACTTTCTGAGAGTCCTTTCCTCCTCCACTTGTTTAGGATTTATGTGGTTTTTGCATTAGAAGCCTGTAGTGTCTTAGCGTGTCTGTAAGGTTGAAATGATGCCCCATTTTAAACTGAACTTTTGGTAAAAATGCTTATATAATTCTAGGAGAAACTGCAAATATCTATGGGTGCATGTTGATGTACTGATTGTATTCAACCTTGCATGAGATTCAAATAGTTATTGTAAACCAGTATCTTCTAAACTTCATGTCATGCAGCACAGGGGAGTAACATTCAGAAAGTTTCTTGTGAGCCAAGTAGAAGAAATGCTAAACTGGAAAGCTGTTGATTGCCTGGAGTTTCCTGATTGTGGGGTAAGTGAATGACCTTTGCTGTTTAGCATGGATGTATGCCCTGAATTAAGCTACTTACTCCAAGTCAGGCCTTGTAAAGCAGCTGGCTTTGCCCCTCTGTCGTAGTGAGTAGTCCTTGCATTACTCTCCAGCTTAGCCATAGGGCCTCCTCAGTTCTACTGGCAGCAGGTTTTACATGGCAACACGGATCCCCTTTTTACAGTAATTATGTCAATACTGTAACAAAAACTAAATAATGCTTGACAAACACATTGTGCCATTTGCAGAAGAATACTGGACATGATTTTTTTTTTTAAGCAGCCTAAGTAATCTGTAGCAAATACACTGATTAAGAGTAGGAAAGCATGGCAGTTCACTTGGAGATACAACCTACTAGAAATGCATCTCCACTTCTAGTTTTCTGTATTTTTTAGATATTTGTGCCCTTTGTGTTATTGAATGCTCTACTTGTGTATTTGTAGAAGTTCTTTGAATCACTGTTTGGCTCTTCAAAAATGCTATGAAAATAATTTTCCTGCAGGGACCTATCCAGAGTAAAAAAGCAACAGAGAAACAACTATCAAAAGCCCCATCTAGAGATCTGTTCTCTACTCAGCTTAAAAAAGGTGAATGTTTCCCCTTGAGTCACTATGAATTTTTGCCTGAGTTGAGACTGAGCAGAAAATAAGTGAAAACCTTCTTATATTGCAATCATCACAGAATCACAGAATCACAGAATGTTAGGAATTGGAAGAGTCCTCAAGAGATCATCTAGTCCGATCCCCCCGCCAGAGCAGGAACACTCCGATGAGGTTACACAGGAAGGCATCCAGGTGGGTTTTGAATGTCTCCAGAGAAGGAGACTCCACAACCTCCCTGGGCAGCCTGTTCCAGTGCTCTGTTACCCTCACTGAGAAGAAGTTTCTTCTCAAATTTAAGTGGAACCTCTTGTGTTCCCATTTGAACCCATTACCCCTTGTCTTACCATTGGATGTCACCAAGAAGAGCCTGGCTTCATCCTCATGACACTTACCCTTTATATATTTATAAACATTGATGAGGTCACCCCTCAGTCTCCTCTTCTCCAAGCTAAAGAGACCCAGCTCCCTCAGCCTTTCCTCATAAGGGAGATGCTCCACTCCCTTAATCATCTTTGTGGCCCTGCGCTGGACTCTCTCCAGCAGTTCCCTGTCCTTCTTGAACTGAGGGGTCCAGAACTGGACACAATATTCCAGATGTGGTCTCACGAGGGCAGAGTAGAGGGGAAGGAGAACCTCTCTCGACCTACTAACCACCCCCTTTTTAATCCACCCCAGGATGCCATTGGCCTTCTTGGCTGCAAGAGCACAGTGCTGGCTCATGGTCATCCTGCTGTCCACCAGGACCCGCAGCTCCCTTTCCCCTACACTGCTCTCTGATAGGTCATTCCCCAACTTATACTGGGACCTGGGGCTGTTCCTGCCCAGATGCAAGACTCTACACTTACCCTTGTTATATTTCATGAAATTTTTCACTGCCCAACTCTCCAGCCTGTCCAGATCTCACTGCACAGCAGTACAGCCTTCTGGTGTGTCAGCCACTCCTCCCAGCTTGGTGTCATCAGCAAACTTGCTGATAGTTGTGAGAGTCGGTCCGAAGAACAGTTTCTGCCTCAACATCGCCATCAGGGACTTGGAGAACAGAATGGACTGAGAGAAAGAACTGGACAATGATTTGGAGAGAGGCCTGAAGCAAGGAATTGTGTTGTGTAGGTTTCTCCGACCCAGGGACAATAACTGCTGTCCAGAAGATGGTTTTCCACCTGGTGTTTGAGCCAGACTTGCCCCCCACCTCCTCCCTGTAACAAAGGCCAACGAAGAAGAGCATGCGCAGAGGCCTGCCAAGGGTCTTGAGGTCACCCAACGGGCCGGTAAGAGACCCCTGAACCGAGGTGACGCAGGCACAGACGGGTTCTGGCAAGCGAAGCGGGGACTCTTCGGGCCTGCGCAGTTAAGCCTGGATTGCGCAATGAAGACGGAGATTGGCCTCGATCTACGGGAGTGAGGGGGGGTGAAGAAGCATAAAAGACAACTCCTGACGGGACATCATGGAGATCTCCCCACCAGAGGATCCTGAACCACAATGAAGGACCGGCAGGACTCTCGTCACTGGACCCGAGACCAGAGGGACGCCTTTGGAGCTCATTCGGTGGTAAACCCAGCCTCATTTTCCACCTTTTCTTTTTACCTTTCCCTTTTCCTCTACTCTCTTTCTATCACGTGCCGCTTTACGGGCAAATTAATAAAGCAACACTGCTTGATTGAATTATAACCCCTTGGCATTTTGGTTGCCTTAATTTTGCACCTCGAGATCAGGGTAAACGAACCATCACGAGTCCATCACCGAATGGACCGTGACAATAGTACACTCAATTCCCTCATCCAAGTCATTGATGAATGTATTGAATAATACTGGTCCCAGAGGAGGGAGGCCTGTATCTAGTGGAGTGCCTCAAGGGTCAGTTCTGGGACCAGTATTATAAATAAATATAAATATATAAATATATAAAGGGCGAGTGTCAGGAGGATGAAGCCAGGCTCTTCTTGGTGGCATCCAATGGTAAGACAAGGGGTAATGGGTTCAAATGGGAATACAAGAGGTTCCACTTAAATATGAGCAGAAACTTCTTCTCAGTGAGAGTGACAGAACACTGGAACAGGCTGCCCAGGGAGGTTGTGGAGTCTCCTTCTCTGAAGACATTCAAAACCCACCTGGACGCCTTCCTGTGTAACCTCACCTAGGTGTTCCTGCTCTGGCGGGGGGATCGGACTAGATGATCTTTTGAGGACTCTTCCAATTCCTAACATTCTGTGATTCTGTGATTCGTCCGGGGTGCTCCCACATCAGCTAGAGAGCCCTTTCAGAGTAAATTATTTGGTAACAGTTTGTGCCTATATACAGCAACATTCTCACATCCAAATTTTCATCTGTTTTTACATTTAATTAAATGATTGAGAGGGTTACTTGAGCAAGGACCTAAAGATATTTGATCTGCTTTTCTTTTGTGCTTCTCCTGAGGAATTAATGATTGAAAAGCAATACTCTTTATCTCTATGTGCCTGCATTTATGCAATACTTACATTCAGAATGCCATTAATTTCCTGGGAAATACTTCTAGAAGCAACTCTACTTATGAGGTAAAAATGAAAATGTTATTACAATCAGATTGCTGATCTTGTGGCTCCACGATGTCCATAATCCTTGTGCAGAATTAGCACTGAGTCTAATGGCAGTGGAGTATGGGAAATGCTGCAGGGACACCTCCCTCTGCCAGGTGAGGTTCACCGGAGCAGCCATCCCAGACTCTGTGCTTTCACCTTCACTTTTTAATTGTGATTAAGGATTCAGATATAGGAAGGAAATGTATCAGGTTTCAGTATATAAAGGAAACGTTTGATTTTTGTGGGAATTTCCACAGAAAGCATATTACTAGAAGAAAAAAGTCATCTATTGAAAAACTTATAGCAGTTTGGAAAGTGAAAGTAGCAGATGACATTTAGAAGAGGAACTAATAAGCCATTCTAAGATCCAGCCACATCCAAAGGAACACCATGTAGCAAACTGGAAAGAAAACCTGATGACAGAGTGTCAGAGACCCCAACGCTTTTTGATGTAGAGACCAGACCCTACAGGTAGGGCACATGGTGACTGAAGATGTGGCATGTGGGTGTGATCCGGAGGTGCAGTTAAATATGACATGGAACAGTCTTAAATAATGCTAAGTTGAAGAAATAACCAGCTGTAATAAACATGAGGGTCCATTGGATGTCTCTATTGTTCTGTTTCAAATAAAGCAGCTGTTCTGTCTTGCAGATGCAGCTCGGTAACTCCAGGGCATGTTTCTTAGGTTGTTCGGAGTTTTGCAGCAAATAACTTATTTTATGGGATAACAGCAATGAGCACTGTGTTGCAACTGCCCAAATGTCTGGTATAGGTTTTTCCATTTTGGCCAGTGAGTTGATAGGATTCTGGGCTTCTGTCCAGCATCAATAATTCTGAGGTAATAAAGATAATGACAATAACATTGAAATATCATTAAAACTAAGGGTTGGCAATTTTCCAAACAACATTTTATAATGAAAAAACGTTTGATAAAAAAATTTCTCAATTGTTTAACTTATTTGAAATTGATTTGGCTCTCAAGACTCTGTTTTTCAGTGAATAAGTCATTTATGGGAAAAAAATAATGGCCAACTCCTCAAATACAGAACTCCAGAGTGATCTTCTAGTATGCTTCAGCTGCTTTAACTGTTTAGGGAAGCATTGGAAAGAGAATCAGAAATTCACCTGCTGTAGTGTTTAGCTATTATTTCTGCCAGAAGTACCAGTGAATAATGGTTTCTTTTGCCTTAGTGCTATGAATTAGAAAACACCTTTAATAATGTAGTAGTGAGTTAGACTCCTCCAGCTGAGAGAAGGACAGCCATAATTACTTGCATCTTTGCTGCAAAAAACACAACAGGAGGAGGCAATAAAGACCAAGTTTGATTTATCTAGGCTTATGTTAGAAATTGGATCTTCAGTTTGTAACGTCTTCACTTGGTGTTACGATGTCACTGATTTATTTTTTTTCCTGTTGTAAATGCTGTGTGCACTAGTCTCTGTTTCTGTATGTTTTGGCAGGAAGCAAATAGTGACTTGCTACAACTCCCCAGGACTTAGTTCAGAGAGACTCTCGTCCTGTGCAAGGTGGGAACAATTGGAAGCTGGGAGTCACTCAGTTGGAAGCTGCAGCTGTGCCTTTGGGATGTGCTGTAGCCCTTGCTTTGATCTATCCTCCTCCTAGATTTATTTTTGATCCTCGGGGGACACTGAAATGCTACAGGTACGAAGAGGCATTTGAGAAGCCGCAAGAGATGGGGGAAAGAGGAAAAATCTCATGATGTGTGTGTAAACTGGACATAAATTCAGTTGCATTCTACTTTAGAGATGAGCAGTATAGTTTTAATGAAACGTAAATGGCCTGGAGCTTAAAATAGGTGTCTGATCTAGTAAAGTAAAATAAAATAAGTAATCCTTTTGAAAAACATGTATCTAAATTGCAAATTACTTCATACCATCAGGGATCTGGAGCTCTTTTCTCACTTCTATTCATTCTTTTAAACAGAAAACTTACGTTTATTTTTTTTAAACAAAAGACTTTTGTTTCGGTTTGTTTTGTTTTCCAAAAACATTAATGATTAAAAAAAAGAAGAAAGCACAAAGCAATTCTGAGCCTGAGTTGTCCATTTGTTCTCATTATAGAGAAGAAACTGGTCTTGTACCTTGTAAAAGGTGCAGGCAGGAGTTTAACAAGTGATGCAAACAATGTGCTTGGAACCTGAAATCATCAGACTCACATGGATATGCAATGCAGTTGTAAGTAGATATTTTTGAACAACACTGAATTACAAAAACAACAACAAAACAATCAAAAGCTTGTGGGTGGTAACATTTAAATCAACTACAACTGTCATTTCTGTAGCAGAAAAAAAAAAACATACAAGGAATATTTGTGCAGCACTGCTATTACTTTTACATCCATGGTAGACTTTTTAAAGAGCATTCGGGGGTTTGAATACCCAAATGCTATTGAAATTAAATAGGAATTGGCAGTTTAATAGTCTCTTAGAAAATCTCAGCCCTCTTTAACCAAAACTGAAAAGGAAATGATTAGTGAAAAAAAGCTTACCTGTTTCGAGAATGATTGAGAAATAAGACAATTTGTAGGAGCCAATGCTCTAAATAGTTAATGAGTCTCTGTATCTCCTGCTTGGCTGCAGTTTCTTCCATAAGAAATGTCAGCTTTGAAATAACTGGGAGTCCTTGTTCAGTTGCTCCCACCAATACTTTTAAAATAGGAAGAGAATTTATAACAGCGTTCAGCTTTTCAGCCCTGTGCTGTGTGGATAACTGCTGACAGCGCCAACCCCAAAGGACATAATTTGTTTAGATAGTGGTTTTGTGTAACCGCAAGAATGAGCTGCGGGTGCTTCTGAAATTCCTGATCTTTTGATTATGGAAATGTCTCTGTACATGCTGGGTGCTTAGTTATTAATGATAGTAGCTTAAAAAAAAAAAACCCAAACAACCGAAACCAACAAAACAAAAAAAACAACCAAAGAAACCCAACAACCAACCAACCAAACAACAAATGAAACACAACACAACAAACCATAAAACCAAAACAACAACAAAACCAACCAAAACCAAACCAAACCAAAATCAACAAAAAACCAAACACACAAAGAAACCATAGATTGTAAACATGTAAATATAGTTGTGTTTTATTAAGATGGCTATGTTCTTGAAGCCATTCATTGCACGGTTTTGAAAGAGAAATAAAAGGTAGATTATTTTTTACCTGTCAGTCATTTATTGTTGTTTCAAAACACATAAAGAAAGGGTAGGACTGCCACGTTTCCAGTGACTCTACCATCAAGAAATCCTGTGCAGAAAAAAAAGCCTAAGTCACTCTGTACATTCAAGAGTAAGTCAAATGCATGCAGAACATGCCTAGGAAGGAGCTGCTGGTCTGCAACTTTGTGCTGTGATCTCATTTCATTCCCACAGACTTTCTGCTAGGAAGACTTTTGCACCTGGATTTACCCTGGTAGAAACCAGACAAATGTGATGTATCCTCCCTCTCACAGTAACCTCTGTTGACAAGCTTTGTGCAGCACCAAGCAGGTGGAGGTATTCAGAGGAACCAAACTGAGAGGTAAGCCAAACTCTCAACTTAGCCGCTAAGATGATGTGTCACTAGGCACTACAGATATTTCTGACTATAAATCACGATTCCCCTTCCAACACCACCCTCCCAAACAGTCGAACAGTTTTGAAATATTTTCCTTTCAGTTTTTATTGCCTGTATTTTTGATCATGTAAACTAAACAGCTCTAGGTCCAGCCAGATTGCAGGCACTTAAAATGTTTCTAACACTTAAGGTAGATTTTATGGGATTTAAGTGTTTAAAATCACAAATACTAACAGAGGCTAGGAAAAACTTTGTAAGAACCTTTTAAGACTCCTGGATATGTAGTTACATGTTTGTCTCTGCACGTTTCTTGTAAGAACTAAATAAATTCCTATGAACCTCTGGGAAAATTGAAAATTGAAACTGGTCTTACTACATTTTTGAGGGCAAGTGAAGATAAAGCAACATCCGCTTTTCCTGTCTTCTCTGGGTCTAAGTCTTCAGCAACATGGGACAGAATGGTTTGCATTTCTTGTTGTTTCTATGGATGAATATAGGCATTTGTCTTTTGTCTTTAAAGTACTATGCAGTTCCTGTAACAGGAAGGAGTGACTTTTAAAAATAATATACATTTCAAAGGCAGTATGGAGTAAAGACAGTTGCCTTAACAAGTATGGGAAGAAATCCTCTAATGCTGAAATACTGAAAAAAGAAGAGATTAATAGAAAATTTGCTCATGGACTCTATTTGAGAAGGCAGATAAACAAATTTCTACTTTACATGGCAAATAATTTTTGATAAAGTAAAGAAACAGAGGATTTCATAAATATATGTGAACTCATCTGCCAAAATGTCATTGTAACATGGAGCAATAGTGAATGATACAGAGAGAGATGAAAGAGAAATATTATCATAATCTATTGCCTAAAGAATGATTTTTAATCCTCCCCATGAAAGCCACCAGGAATGAGGCTGCTTCTCATAAGGATCCAAAGAGCATGTTGTCCCTGTTTCCAGGCTGCCATCAAATTTCAGTGTCTTTCTCCCAAATATTTAACACTAGTAAAATAAGTTACTTCTTTCTAGTATTTTTTTCCTAAGCAGCTTGTGTAATCAATTACTTTGTTTAGCCTGTGAAACTCCACTGATGGCAGACCAAGTCAAGGCCTGTGTGTTTGCTTCCAAACACAAACCTCATCCTGCCCCCTGGCTGATGTTGGTTACCATGGTCACACAACAATGCAGCCTTCTCCTTTCCTTTTCAGGGCAGAGAGTTTAAACCCAGGTTTCTGGAGTAAAAGTACAGAAAGACAATAGAAATGCCATTGAATATTTGGATATTAGTGATTTAACCGTGTTGAGTAGCTGGGGTTTTATCCTTCCAGTTTTTTTTCCAATGGAAAATAACTCATCTCTACAGGAGTTAGAGTTACTGAGCTTGAAAATAAAAATTATGATCAGTTGCCACCTGGCTTGTGCTCTTACAGCAGTAAGAAATGATAGTGCCAGAGGTGGCAGAAAGCTGCATTTTGATACCCTGCCTGTATCACTGGGCAGTCTTGAGCTATGTCTGATAGGTGGCAGTGTCTGTACATGGAGGGTACTGCACTGTGGCTGGACTGCATGGTTTCCAGGCACTCACCCATCATTCTGCTCAGACATTAAGGAGGACAATGCTTCCCTGTACACACAAACCAATATACACAGATATATCTCAATCTATATTTATTTATATCCAAGATAAACCTTAATATTTCCAAGGTAAATAGACCAACTTAAAAACACTAGAGCACATGCTGTCCATGGTGCAACCTCTAAGGATATTTAGTAATTTAAGGTTTGGGCAGACATAAACATCTCTAAAGTACTCTGACTGAATGAGTTTCCCCAGCTTAAGAAGAGACACAATTTTCGATCTCTCTCTCTCTCTCTCTCTCTCTCTCTCCCCCCATACCAACCTGGTCTCTTTCTCATAGTGTTTGTTTGTTTACCTGTTTTCATATTAATTCTCAGTTTGACTGTAATCTCTGTTGCAGATTTTACATTTAACTCAACAGATTTATGCAAAATGAGAAGAAATTGGGTGTTTTTTCCTTTTGGAAAGGACCTCTGGAGATTATCTAGTCCAAACCACCTGCTAAAACAGGTTCACCTAGAGCAGATCGCACAGGAATGTGTCCAGGCAGGTTTTGAATGTCTTCAGAGAAGGAGACTTCACAACCTCTCTGGGCAGCCTGTTCCAGTGCTCTGTCACACTCCAAGTAAAGAAGTTTCTCCTCGTGTTTAGAAGGAACCTCCTATGCTTCAGTCTGTGCCCGTTGCCCCTCATCCTAACACTGGCCACCACTGAAAAGAGTCTGGTCCCAGCCTCTTGACAGAAATGTTAGTGTTATGGCTTGGACTGTCCCAGTTTCTCTCCCAGTCACTTCAAGACACGCCAAATGACAAGAGCTGAGAGGCTGGAGTCTGTAGACATCCTGCAAAGGACAGCTCTAGAGAAGAAGGAACAGCAGGATGCCATTACCTATATCATGGTAATGTCAGCAAGCAGGGACAGAACAGTTCTGTGAACTCAAGGTACTGAGAATATGGGCTGGTTTTGGTACCCTGAAGAGCAAAAGATAACAGGAGAGCACAGGGGGTACAGGCAGAACATTGGCACTACTGGGATCATAGGTATGTGAGTTATGACTCATAAACTACTAGGGCAAGGCTTCATCAGTTCTGCTCTCATTAAATTAGTTGTTTTTAGCTAGCAATGCATATTTCTGTTGTGGGACAAGATTATTTTCTAATTAAGTACACCTTTTTTTTTGTGGGGACAAAAGAGGTTTAGAAATCTATGAAACTGATGCTCCACCAGGTAGGAAGCAGGATACCTATCCATCTAGATTTGTCTTAACCTGAGCTAAGTAGGAAGGGAGGGGGAAAATGCTGTGGATGATTTTTAGTGGTTTGACTATGCTAGTTTGAAGAATACTTTTTTTCATTGGAATTGCTTGGAAATACCATCGGCACCTGAAGAAAATTAACTCTACCCCAGCCAAAACCAGTACAGCCAGATAAAACAAAATCTTCTGTTTCAGATTCTCAGAATTCAACCTGAAGCCATTCAGACAGGTAACTAATTTAGACCCTAATGGCAGTGTCCTTGCAAACCAAATTTAAAGCTAATGGAATTGAAGTACTAAGGAGCAGCAAATCATCAAATTATCAAGAACTACAGGAAATCTAAACCTTTTATGAGTTCTAACAGAAGAAGAAAAATTGAGGGAAAAAAAGGCAGTCTTTAAATGACCCAGTGTTTGGCATTTCAGCAAGAGAAGTGCACCACAACTTTATGGCAAAATATCCTTTTGAGGAATTCAGGAACAGTTCCTATATAACTTTTACCATAAAAACACACATGTGCATACTTAGATTATTCTAATCAGTATTCAATTCTAGAGTGCAGTTTTATGTCTTTCTAGTTTAGGCAAAAAATAATCTTGCTAGTAGCTAGCAAATATTTAATTGAAATTTTCAAGTGTACCTTAAAATAGGAAAAGAAAAACTATTATGAAACAGGTTTATCTAATAAGAAAGAAAGAGAGAGAAAGGGAGAGAAAGAGAGAGAGAGAAAGAGAGAGAGAGAGACAGAGAAAGAGACAGAGAAAGAGAGAAAGAGAGAGAGAAAAAGAGAGAGAGAGAAAGAGAGAAAGAGACGAAGGAAGGACAGAAGGACAGAGAGAAAGAAAGAGAGAAAGAGAGAAAGAAAGAGAGAAAGAAAGAGAGAAAGAAAGAGAGAAAGAGAGAAAGAGAGAAAGAAAGAGAGAAAGGGAGAGAGAGAGAAAGAGAGAAAGAGAGAAAGAGAGAAAGAGAGAAAGAGAGAGAGAGAAAGAGAGAAAGAGAGAAAGAGAGAAAGAGAGAAAGAAAGAAAGAAAGAAAGAAAGAAAGAAAGAAAGAAAGAAAGAAAGAAAGAAAGAAAGAAAGAAAGATAGTATATGCCATAGAACCAGATTCCTAAGAAGAACCTCTCCTTCTTGGAAATAAATATGACCTCTGAAAAGTCCCAAAATATAGGGACAACTTGATGATATTGCTGAAAGAAACAGTTGTATGTTAAAAGCATCTGCTGTTTATGTTTGTCTCTGTTCCTGGGTCTGATTTTTAGAAGTATTTAGTATCTCCAGAGAAAGCTGGGATGTGCAGTTCAAGTTAATTGAACTTGCAGATAATCTGAGAATTCAGAACTGCAGGGTATAGTTGTTCCTGTTTATTATGACTTTAAAAAAAGAAAGTGTTGAAGACTGATATAGACTTGCTGTAGAAAGATGAGCAGAGAACTGTGAAAGTGTTTAGTAGTTACCAGCATTACCCAGGGCTCTTTAACTCTTTAACACACCTGTTTCTGCCCAAGTCAAATTCTGGTATTATGTAAACTATTTTTTCAGGAATTGCATATTAACTCTTTAATTGCACTTGTAAAAAAGCATGTTGATTTTTACAAAGTCACAATCTGAATCCTGATTTTTCTTCCAAAGGACAAGAATTATCATGAGTCTTGATGTGATTTCTTTGGTCCCTTGCAATGCTGTGGAGTGATAAAAAATAATGGATTTTGAGTGAATTATTCATGCAGTCAATATCTCTCTTCAATACAGTAATGACTGACTTACTGGCAAGGGGCTAGCTGCCACTAAAGAACTAAAACTAGTCGAGCCTTGGGATAAGAAAAGAGCATTTTCTTACATTATCTGAAGTTTGTTTTATATACCTGGACAAAAGTGCGATATCCCAAGAGCTTATCTTTCAATCTCCAATTAGCATACTGGCTTTGTCCTTTTTGATGCTAATAACTGTCACTGTGACATAGCTTATTCTTTGATTCTTATGGAATTTTGTGAGCTATCATTATAATAACATATCGACAATCATGAATTTTAATGCTAACTAAATATTACTTTACCTGATTTAAGCCTTTTCTAAGAATTTTTATGAGGAACAGACTTCAGCAGCCAGACATCTGACATCAGACATCTAGCAATTCACTGCGGGTTGGATTGGGGTTTTTAATTTATTATATGTCATTGCTGTAATTTCTGTAATTCTCTGGTTCTTCACATTTCAGTTTTCTCAACAGCAAAAGAGTGAGTGATTACTGCAGTACCAGGCGCAACCCACGCCACAGTTTTGGGTTAATTGATGTGGTAATTAACTGTCTGCCTCTGTACATGAGCAAGCCTTGCCTTACCACCTGGAATACCAGGCACCATGAGTGTTTGTGGAAGCTTTTGGAGGAGGTTGTGAAACTTTGTTTGTTTGTGTCATTTGCTGTATTTCTATCTATTTCTGCATTATAAGACACTGGTAAGTTAACAATTGTCAGAGTCCTTATCCCTAAAAACTCATTACTTCGCTTTGCTTCCCTTATTCCATTTGCTTTATCTGAAGTATGCTCAAAATCCTGTTCTTAATACTGTCAAGGTTTGATTGCAGGGTGACAATAAACTGTGGCAGATGTGTTGTTAGCCCCCTCTCCCCCTCCTTTTCCCTGTTCGTCCCTCCCTCTCCCCGCTTCCCACTAAGGACAGGCGATTGGGAGGGAAAGAAGGACAGAGAGAAGAGAGTTGGAAAAATTAAAAATGTTTTACTAATGCTACCAATAAAAATAGAGAAAATAATACAAAATATACAAAACCAATCTTGAAAGTCCCAGCAACTGCTCCGGCAGTGGGGCCGGCACCCAAAGTCCTGGACTGGACTCTGCAGCCAACCGGAACTGGATTCAGTCTGTCACTAGGCCTCAGTTCACAGGGACAACTCGCAAGGTCCTCTCCCCATGTCGGCCATAAGGAAAAAGGGACGAGATCCTCATGATCTCCCACTTTAATATGAAGTATCATGTGAATGGGATGGAATACTTAGTTGGTCAATTTTCAGTTCACTACTTCTTGTTGCCCCTCTCGCGGGATGTGCATCCATCCTTATCAGTTCAGCAACCTTGCATTCCATTTCTATGTCTACCAAAACAGTTATCTAACTTCCAGAAAAGTGCAGTTAGTAAGAAGACTTTAGCTGACAGGAAAATTCACTAAAAGAAAAACTTGTTTTTAACAAAACCAGGACAAATCTCTTATATGTCTTAGAATTAAAAATCCTCTTGAAATCAGTAGCTGTTTTTATGTGACACTGTTGAAATGAAGACATTTAGGAGCCCAAGTCATGTTTCAAAAGGGATTTAAGGTCTGCATTCTTGAAAGTAACTGAAACCAATCAGGTGCACATGTCGATGCAATAAAGCTTCTGCATCTGATGACAGTGAAGTACCTTCTATGTTGAACTCCCATTTGCAAATGGAATTTCAGCCCATATATCACTTAGATACTTTTGAAAATGGGGACCATCAAGTTTCCCTGCAGCCTTTCTGATTTTGTTGTTAGCTGGCCAGATCAATGAATAGTAAACTATATGGGAATCCATCATTATTTTTATACTCTAGCGTCATTATTTTTCTGTACCTGATTCCTCACACATTATTCATAAATAGCCTAATGTCTTGTTTCCTCCTTCACTTGGCATGAACATTTCCAACTCATTAGGGATCACATAACTGCATTAGGCAGTGTATGTGATGTGTGTGTTTATGTGAAGAAAACAGAAATGAGTCAGAAAGTAAATTATTTCTATGACTGAAACAGAGAGGGATGTGAAGAAGCTGGCCTGGAATAGTGATGAATTTGAAGCAGGAAGAGACCAAGGTAAACTTGCTAAATAACCTTGCTGAAGCACGTCTATGCAGATGCAAGTTTTATTGGGTAGCTCCTGTCTCTGTAATAGAACAGACAGAACACTTGATATAAACGACCCAGAAAACATGGATTCAGATTTGAATTTTTAGCCATCTTCCATACTCTTTATCTGAAATATATTATTGAATATTCTGTAAGAGGCTGCAGCTCCAATTCTCTCACTCATACGTTTTTGTGTTCATCTTCCTTTCACAGTCGTTTCACTTCCCCCTGAGATCGATAATATATGGAAAAAACATTCAGAATGCCTGTTTCGTCCTTTGATCAGAGAAGACAAAAAAGCTCTGTAAAATTATCTGATAGGCTCTTTATCTAGTCATTTTGTTTCTAGAGTGTGTTAAATATTGGATTGCAGTAAATGCCCATGTCTGTAACCCAGATCATTACAGTATGTACTTCCCAACATTTTTCATTTGGTTAGATTTTTTTTTTCTAAAAGTATTTTGTGACTGTATTCCTCCTCTGCAGAAGAGGAGCAAAACCCATTTGTGTTGTATTTCTTTAGGCATGTTTCTGAATTTGAGAAATGTCTGCTTTAGGAATTACCATGCCTTTCTGACTCTAGAGCAAAGCATTTTTAATTGCTTCTTGATTTTTACCTTCATGTTATAATTTTAATTTTTCTGATTTTTAGAGATTTTCAGGCCTTTAAATATAAAGAGAAAAATAAAGACCTGTTGAAATAGTCTTTTAACTAAATATTTCCCAATACTTTTCTGTTAAAAAGGACTGCAGACAAATTTACATTTTGAAATAAAGTAACTACTATACTTACTCCTCGGGAAATCATTTTGTTTTAGACACAAATGTAACTGCTGACTAATGCTTTCAGCTAATTTGTATTCTAAACCAAACCTTACATTTCAAGTGTACTGATTTAGCAGTTAATATCTGTCCAGACAGAGAAAACTAAGACTATATTTTATGTTCCATGAGTTTATTATTTGCTTTCAAATTTATTGGGCATGTACTAAATACCTGTTATTAAATCAGTAACACAGACAGCAGAAAGCTGATGACTGAAATTCTGTGAGCTTCAGGTTTTCTTTTCCAGGAATATTAATGCTAATTAAACTCACCTACAGAGTTTAAGATACAGTGTTTTACCAGAAGAAAACATTCTGAACATGTTAGCAATACACATGCAAACCAGTTTTGCTTCCTTTTCAGTTTGAGTAATTCATTGCTGCTGACCACATTCATGGCAGCAGATGGTCTGAAATATTTATTTCTTGAACCCAAGGGAAAATATAAGCAGTCATTTAATTGATAAAATCTGACCCTTCATATTCAGTTGAGACCACATGTGGCTTTACAATGGACCAATTATGCTCTTCTGCTGCAGAAAGAGAAGTGCATGAGATCGTGAGTTTCTGTATCACTTCAGACTCCCATGATGTGTCATGCTGGAGGGTGTGTTAGATCATCTAGAAAATCCTCTCACGAAGGATGTGAAAACTCCTCTCCAAGCAAATACTCCAATCAACAGCTCTTCATCTCTTCAGGGTAGAGACAAAGTACTAGGCAGACTACCGATACCTAATCTGCATGCTTTTATATGACTGTCAATAAGCCATCATTTAAAGCTTCGCCAGAAATTTATATACTTATGTGGAATATACAGTAGTATTGACTAAAACTCTATAATGACATATTAAGAAATGTGATCTACATTCAGCAAGGGTGAGAAGAGAGATGGAGCTTTCACTACGGTAGGACTGGAACCCAGGCAAATGAATCTTAGACACAGGCTCAGCTAGGAGGCTAGAAAAGACCTGCTGTTTGAATTAGTGGATGGTGAAAAGTAGCATAAGAGTCTCAGATTATTTATTTGTATGTTTGAAATTGGAGAGTATGAAGAAAAGGAGAATTTGGTACATATATACTTTTTTTTTTTCTGAAATGGCTATAATCAAGAGAAATCATATTAGTTAAATTTTACTTGAAGGCATCAGGCCAGGCATGTTTACCTACATGTCACTTAAGGCTGGATAACAACTGCTTTTATTCTCTGACATAACGCAAGAAAGAGTACTTTTCTGGAGTTTTTCATCCATCACTCTCTGAATACATCTATGGTATGCATGTGCATCACTGTACACTCTTGAGGAATCAGATTTTTGAGACAATGAACACAACAAAGACTCGATGTTCTCCTGCAAATGCAAGCCGTTGGTGTCCCACAAAGTGTGTGGGGTAGGGCAGTAGATTGATGGCATTTCAGTTCTTCCTGAGGCTGCTGGAATGTTAACTTTGATCTGGTAAGAATTCTGCATAAAAGCTGGATTTATCCAGATGTGTATGCTATACCCATAGGAGCCACTGCTGCTCTTAGAATTCCCAGATATCCCAGAAGCTCTCAGGAGCTTTATATTATATATAACAATGCATGTTAATATCAGTGAGCTTTTATTTTTTTATTAATCTCAACAGTTCTTCCTGAAATGTGCACATTTAATGTTCCTTGATGTCTGGTTCATTTGCCTTAGGAAGCTGACCTTTGTCCTTGACTTTGATAAGGTAATATAAGTAACTTAGAGTAGGCAATACAATGCACTAAATGAAAACAAACCATACTTATAATAAATATAACTGTGGTGAGTTGACCTTGGCTGGATGCCAGGTGCACACTAAGCTGCTCTATTACTCCCTTAATCCCTCTTCTCAACTGGACTCGGGGAGGAAAATGACAATGAAAGGCTCATGGGTAGAGATAAGGACAGGGAGAGATCACAGAATCACAGAATGGTTGGGGTTGGAAAGGACCTCTAGAGATCATCTAGTCCAAACCACCTGCTAAAGCAGGTTCACCCAGAGCAGATTGCACAGGAATGTGTCCAGGCAGGTTTTGAATGTCTCCAGAGAAGGAGACTCCACAACCTCTCTGGGCAGCCTGTTCCAGTGCTCTGGCACCCTCCAGGTAAAGAAGTTTCTCCTCATGTTTAGAAGGAACCTCCTATGCTTCAGTCTGTGCCCATTGCCCCTCATCCTATCGTTGAGCAACTGATCCCATCCTCTTGACATCCACCCTTGAGATATTTATAAGCATTGACAAGATCCCCTCTCAGCTTTCTTTTCTCCAGTCTGAACAGACACAGCTCTCTCAGCCTTTCCTCATAAGAAAGATGCTCCAGTCCTCTTATCATCTTTGTAGCCTGTCACTGGAGTCCCTCCAGTAATTCCTGTCCTCCTTAAACTGGGAAGCCTGGAGATTAATTGGTGAGCCCAAAACTTCAAACACCTTCCCTCATCTTCCCAGGCTCAGCTTCACTCCTGATTTCTATACCTACTCCCCATTAGTGGTGCATGGGGATGGGGAATGGGGGTTGTGGTCAGTTCATCACACATTGCCTCTCCCTCCTCCTCACACTCTTCCCCTGCTCCAACATGGGGTCCCACCCATGGGAGACAGCCTTCCAAGAACTTCTTCAATGTGGGTCCTCCCCACAGGCTGCAGTTCTTCACAAATTGCTCCAGCATGGGTCCTTTCCATGGGGTGCAGTCCTTCAGGAACAGACTGTTCCAGCATGGGTCCCCCATGGGGTCACAATTCCTGCCAGAAAACCTGCTCCAGTGTGGGCCCCTCTCCACAGGGTCCCAGGTCCTGCCAGGAGCCTGCTCCAGCATGGACTCTCCACAGAGTCACAGCCCCTTCAGGTGCATCCACCTGCTCTGGCATGGGGTCTTCTCTGGGCTGCAAGCAGGTGTCTGCTCCATCATGGACCTCCATGGGCTGCAGGGGGACAGTGGCCTGACCATGGTCTGCACCAGGGGAATCTCTGCTCTGGCACCTGGAGCACCTCCTGCCTTCCTTCTTCACTGACCTTGGTGTCTGCAGAGCTGTTTTGCTCACATATTCTCACTCCTCTCTCCCAGCTGCTGTTATGCAGCAGTTTTTTCCCCTTCTTTACTGTGTTATCCCAGAGGTGCTACCACTGTCTCTGAAGGCCTTGGCCTTGGCCAGCAGTGGATCTGTCCTGGAGCTGGCTGGCCTTGGCTCTGTCAGACAGGGGGGAAGCTTCTGTCATCTTCTCACAGAATCCACCCCTGTAGCACCCCTCCTACCAAAACCTTGCCATGCAAACCCAAGACAATATGTTTCCTTACCGTTTTTGTTTGGTTTGGTTTGGTTTGGTTTTAAGCTGTTTTCATGTGCAACAGTTACAGTCGTATCTAATGCCGAAGAGCTAACATGGTAACCTGTAGCCTGGTATTCATGCTGAGCCTCCCAGTTGTAACAAAGAATTGCTCAGGTGAAGCACAGAGATGCAGAGAAATGGCACTTCAGAATGAATTAATCAAAATAGGGAGAAGGTTTCAGAGAAGTGAAATGTACCACTCAGGCTCTGATGAAATGAAGCTGAAAGCATTGAGATGTAGGTGAGTGAGATAATACTATTTAATGGGAGACTTGCAATGGTTTGAAACTACTCTTTAAATTATGTTTTGATTTCTAGATGGTAGTTTAATTAAAATTGAAATACTCATAGCATAATGATGATGGCAAAGCATGGTCCCGTTGCAAATGATTTCTGGCAGCACTCTAAGGGACAGTAGTACTAAACCTTGGTGCCTCTCCCTCTATTCTCCATTGGTTCTTGAACTTGTGTCAGAATAGTTTACTTTGCACATATTAGAATCAGAGGGAATGTTGAGATGAGATAATGTGCTCAGGCAGCTTCAGACAGCACAAAGCCATTAACAAAAGAAAAAAGGACACCCTGGAAATAAATAGGTATAGCTTTCACACTTAAGAAGAACAGATTGCCTGATTTAGGCTCAATTTTGTTTTATTTGTAAAGAAACTAGAGAGCAATCAGTGAAATAGGAGGCAAATTTCAGTCTCACGAAGTCTGCTTTTCAACAAGAAAGCAAACAGATATGTGTATATTGAGCATTTTTGGTACTCTTTCTGTTGTGTGATCACATTTATGTATCTACCTGGGATCAGAGTAACTTCCATTTGTGAGTGGGATCCTGGTTTGTAACACAGGGGGAGTATTTCATGCTTTATATTAGCGATAATAATGCCTGTTGCCATCAGTGAGCTTTTTTTGGTTTAATCACAACAGTTCTTCCTGAAACATGGAGTTATACTAAAATAAAACACATCAGATAATAATATAATGCATTGTGCTGCATTAGCACAAAATATACCATTGTAACATGACCTACTGCCTGTGTCAACACAATGCCAAACACAAATAATGGGGATTATTTGAAAACCTGTGAATTCTGTACATTGCAAACCTAATTATCTGATTTTCTGTACAGTTATTGAGGATAAGGATAGAATATTTTTCATATTAAGTTGTATATTAGTGAAAATTTTCCAAAACCCATCTGTTGCTAAATATAATGAAGTATTACAACAAATAGTGAAATCTGTGAATTCACTATCATACCCATCTTGAAGCAGAACATCTGAGTTTAAAGGAAGGCTTTTCAGAAAGGCATCTTAACACAAAAAATAGCTCTACTGTCAAAAGAAGCTGGCTTTAAATGAGCTAAAGAAAATTAGCAAGGCCCTGGAGACACTCAGAGAAATTACTCAAGATAAAATACCCCTATGAAGAGTGATCAGCAATACAGAGAAATAAAGAAAGATGATTGGTGTGCAGTATCACTGTTTGGGTTGAAACAAAAACTACTAGTTTGGCAGCAGCATGTTTGTTTAATAACCTGGAAATTTCTGGTGTTGCTCAGTAGTCCAGAGTGGCAGAAAAGAACCTTACTATTACACAAGTGGGATGTAGTGCGTTATTTTTTGTTCTGCTGCAGATGTACTACTGTAAGTTAATGTATATGTGTGCCTGGGGATTATTCTGTGGAGCCCTACAAAGCTCCAAAGCATAGGTTGAAAACTTGTGGAGATTGAATAGAAATTCCCCCCTCGTTTCTTAGATGATCCTGTGGGAATAATTATTCTAAATTACTTATTTCACCTGTGACGTAAATCTAGTTGCTGCTACAGATTAATCTTTATTGGATGACTTCAGAAAGGGCAGGAAATTTCAGCAATGGATAGTTCCAGCTCTAGACTCTTGTTTTGCACAGACATCCTACACTAACATAGCTCTTCCATGTTAGAGAAATACTGCTCTTGAAGTGAGTACTTAGTTTCTTTTAATTTCTCTTTGATGACTACATGCACAGTTTAGCAACCCGCCTGGGCTTCTCTCCACAGTATCATTATCAGGGAAATTCAGGCACAGATGTGTACTGGTATCCTGCTCCTGCAAAACTTATAGACCTGAACCATGTTTGCAGTAGACTTGAACTCAGCTTGCTCCAGTTCTCCAGGCAGTTCTCTTCCAGTTTGGAGTAATTTCTGAAGTAAAAAAACAAACAAACAAAAAAGGCAGATCAGAAAAATACTGTTTTTTAGAAGTAGTTCCACATACTGTTCATCCTCCAGTAATTTAGGAACAACAAAAATTGAATACTTCACCTCTCTGACAACATCATGCTAACTTATCCCCAAATAAATTCTGAAATATAAAAATATAAATATTAATTAAGAGTATGTTAATGCAGACATTTTAGCATATTTTAAGTATGCTCTCTTTTACAAACAAAATTTAGAAGTCCATTATTCTGGCAATGTATTTTTTCTTTTACAGTCATTGCAATAATTAGTTTAATATGAGTGTCAATGAAGAAAAAGAGATGTATTCCCACTAAATGTATTGTCATTACAGGAGGAATTTTGTCCAGCAGGTTTCAAAAGTGGGTTGCAATTGTAAACATGAGGTTATATTGAGAGAAACAATTAAATGTTCCAAATGTGTCAAGTTTAACAAAAACCATGCTGGGTAATGGTGTGGTCAATCAACAGGTTTGAAAATATTATTCCTAACTTTTCCTGCTTATGCAGATACAGCAATGAATACTCACAGCATTTTTTTCCCAAGCTACCCAGCTGTGTTATTTCAGTGGAAGCTGGTACAGATGCACAACAAGCTTATAATGCTTATTGGTGGTAAATGGATTCCTGCTGCTCACTCCAGAAATTTTGGTTTTCGCTGCTGGTCTGCAAAAGTTCAAGGCATAGTTTGTGAACTGGCATGTATGTTTCAGAGAAAGACCACTCCAGAGAAAGTCTTAGATGCCTTGCCATTAATATTTGTTGACTTAATAAATATGAAAAAGCCTCCAACTCTTAAAACATATTATTTTTGCAGATGTTTTTAATTTCTGAACAATGTGACAAAATTGTAGAAACAAACTCTGTATTTCTTTGTTATGTTCAGCACAAACACTTGGCTGAAAGCAAAATGTTGAAAGGAAGCTCTATTTCCTGAGTGAGAAGTTCAGCATAGCAAAGGTCTGCCAAACAAGTGATGTGACTCTGTCTTATTTTGAGTACTTACACTGACCTTGGTAATATTCTTGATGGAATTATTTGAACATCATGAGTTTGAAGCTACATTAGAAGCTACACAATGTATATCTGGCAAGATATAATCCTAAAATCTATTTTTATACCAATTTCACAGAGGGACCTAGCAAGATTCCTGACAGGAATCCAACATGGATGTTGTATTTCCCTTGCACTCTTTCCAATAGTAATGTAATTAGCAGCTGAGGCACTAAGAATGTGAGACTGTAAAAATAAAAAAGATCAGATCAGGCCTAAATTTTCTAAGCTCCATACGGCCTTGTTTTTTATAGTCTATTCAACCCTATCTGAAGGGATAGATGAGATTTGCCCCTGTGAATCTCATGAAGTTCAACAAGGCCACATGCAAAGTCCTGCATATGGGTTGGGGCAATCTCAAGCACAAATAGAGGCTGGGTGGAGAATGGATTGAGACCAGCCATGAGGAGAAGGGCTTGAGGGTGTTGCTTGATGAGAAGTTCAACACGACCTGGCAACGTGTGTTCGCAGACCAGAAAGCCAACTGTATGCTGGGCTGAAGCAAAAGAAGCATGACCAGCAGGTCAAGGGAGGTCATTCTCTCCCTCTACTCTTCTCTGCTGAGACCGCACCTGGATTACTGTGTTCAGATCTGGGGCTCCCAGCATAAGAGGATTGTAGACTTGTTGGAGTGAGTCCAGAGGAGGGTCATGAAAATGATCAGAGAGCTCAAGCACCTCTCTTATGAAGACAGGCTGAGAGAGTTGGGTTGTTCACTGTGGAGAAGGCTCCAGAGAGACCTTATAGCAGCCTTCCAGTATCTAAAGGGGACATAAAAGAAAGCAGGGGAGGGACTTTTTACAAGGGCATGTAGTGGCAGGTCAAAGGGTGATGGTTTTAAACTGAAAGAGGGTAGATTTAGATTAGATATAAGGAATAAATTCTTCACCATGAGGGTGGTGAGGCCCTGGAACAGATTGCCTAGAGGAGTTGTGGATGCCCCATTCCTGGAGGTGTTCAAGGCCAGGCTGGATGAGGCTTTGAGCAACCTGGTCTAGTGGAAGGTGTCTCTGCCCATGGACAGAGGCTTGGTACTATATGATCTTCAAGGTCCTTTCCAACCTTTATGATTTTGTGAAAATATATGAATTTCTTCTTCTGAGGTCTTCCAAAAAAGAGTATCGAGAAGTTAAAACAAGCTCATCTGCTCTATTTCTTTCATGTCATTTGGGCTGGTCTCCATTCTCAAATATTGCAGTTCCTCTCCCTCCCTTCTCTGACTCAAAACATTTTCCCTTCTACTAGCTCCTTTTTCATGGGACGATTTTGCCAGCCTTTGATGATCCAGTAGGCTAGACTTCAGCTACTTCTGTTTGGCTCATATGGCTTAAGACTTAGCTGCATGGATGAGGTGTTACAAAATAAGGTTTTTGTTCTTTTCTCTTCCTACTCTATTTTGGGGATTCTGAGGAATGTGCAGGCTAATGATATGGGAAAAGGTCCTGTGGAACCCCTAAATACCCATCACATTTGGGCACTCAGAAAAGAGAATGTCACAGCAATCAAACCTGTAAGAAACTTGTTATAATGCATAAGACAAAATCATTAGGAAAAGTCATATATCCAGCATGACAGGAAAAGGTTACTTTTTTGAATTCAGAAGTTAAAAACATACACAAAATGTGTTCCCAGTGCCTGTATGGGGAGGGGGACGGGGAGGGTTTTTTGGGTGGGAGACAAGGGTACATTTATCCTGTTGAGAAGCTATGGGACATTTGAAAGTTATGGAAGGTACAAAGCAATGACCCTGATACTGGGAACCAAAGAGGATTGAATGTGTTCATGCACATTTGTATGTTTATGTATGGTTGGAAAGGGCAAAAAGGTCTACGTGTACCTGTGAGAGTGAAAGAGAGTAAGTGAGATGGTAAGAGCTGGCCATATTCATACTCATTCTCCCATTTTTTCTTTCTTTTTGCCAATCAAGTAGTGCCAGGAACCTTCCCAGCCAGGCAGCATGTTTTTGGGCTGGGCGGACCATCTGGTTTTGGCATAAGTCCTCTATTGTGAGACAGGACCCAGGAGGTATAACAAAGAAAAAGTTATGGTTTTCCTGCAGGAAATTTTCCCACAGGCAGGGCCATCTTCCCCCTGAGACTCTCTGGCCGAAGTACCTAGCATTATAGCACAACAAGGTGCAGAAGGCTCACAAAATGAGTCAAAGATTATTCATGGTACTCTTTGCTGTAGAGAAGGGTTCCCTGACATTATTTACAGGTAGTGGATGACTGGTCAATTTGGTAACCCAGCAATTAGTGCTAAGACAAGGCTGAGCAGCGTTAATGCTGAAGGAGTGGGAGATGGGAATGTTTCCAGATGAGCTTTATAGCTCGCTTTAACAGACTGCTTTTTTTGGTTTTGTTTTTGTTTGTTTGTTTGTTTTTGTTTTGGGAAATTGAGATAACAGGGTGTGAGGTTTCAGTGGCAACAGCCCCAAGCCATATGGGCTCTCTTTGTTTAGGCTGGGAGGAGGATGCCTACAGAGCAGTTTGCAACAGGACCTCAATAGGTGACATCTTAAGGAGTTGCTTACTGGGGAAGTAAAAGGAGGGATGAAAAATCACTAAATTCAACACCCAAGGAGCTAGTAACTGAACTTCAGAGAACAGCTTGTGGGAGCTGCTGTGTGTTTGTCTCCAAGGTGAATGGTTGCTCATTTCTCTGCACGTCCATGAGTGGGTCTCAGACTGTGATGTGGATGAAGGGCTGTGTACAAACCATAAGAGCTGCCCTTAGCTTTTGCCGGCACAGGATCGTCTCACAGGGGGCAGACTCCCTCTTTGGGGGCTAGCAGCGGCATCCCAGAGGTGAGGGAGAGCTGATGTATTCCACTCAAAGAGGCAAGATCCCAGGTCCTCTTCAGCAAACAGACCAGAAAACATCACTGTGGCGAAGCAAGGGATGAAAGGCAGAGCAGGTACCGGCATGACTAATATAAAGGAGAGAACTGTTAAGTGCCAGGGGAGCTTCTGTCTGCCCAACTGATGTACAAGGGAAGCTGCCAAACTATTTGGCAGTGTCATTTTTATGGCAGCTATCCTGCACAGGTATTGCAAGAATGATCAAGGCTGATGGCTTGTTCTGTGTGTGTGACACCTGCCAGTGCTCAAGGATGAGAGCCTTGTCTGCCTTCCTGAGCAGCTGGAGCCTGACCTGCTGAACTCCGATGGACTGTCCTTCTGATGAGGAAGACATAGGTGTTTTATATTTAGTCTTTGTCCTTCCCCTCCTGTCACAGACGGGGCTTCAAACATGTAATTTCAGCATCTAGAAAGACACTTAACAGTTTATTTGGCATTTGCTGTTTTATTGTGTCTTCTGCAATGTGTTCATCAGTTAAAAGGTGGTGCAAAATTAACACACAGGTACTACTTGAGTTCATTTGTTTTGAAACAGGATAGCTTTTTTTTTTTTCCCATAATTTGTTATTTGTAGGAAATAATCTCTAAAGTTCTCCTCGTCTCCTCATAATAAATGACGATATAGGTAAATAGAAGGTGACTTATATTTCAAACATCAAATATATATACAATATATTTTAATTTACAGAGGGACAATTATCTCATAAGTACTAATCATGGTTCTAAGACTTTTAGGCAACATCATGTTGCAAGTCACTTCTTTGCTAAATTCTCCTAAACCTGTCAGAGTGTCAGCAGAGTCTTGTGGGATGAGCAGCTCCAGGTGCAGGTAGGAATTTACAGAGATGAGAGAGAAATAGCATTTCATAAAAAGAATGCATAATAAAGAGACTAAGACTAGAAGGAATTTGGAAAAATACTGTTCAGTGAAATGTCATGAAAGATTAAATGGGGTTTTGAGATACTTCCTGGCAGAAAGGATTTTTCTTTTTGAACGTTTGGCTCCTATAGTTGCATCGTCATTATCTCTGCTTTGCAGAGATTCACATTCTCATTACATGTACCTGATTTTCATACCAAACTTTCTTTTTCTCTGGGAGATCCCAGACATCTCACAGCAGTGAGTAGCTGGCTGGCCCAGGGCATCTGATGGCCATGCAAGAGTACAAATACCACTAATCTGCCCTAGAAGCAGCAGCCACTGCTCCTGGGTAGAACAAGGATCCTTTGGGGGATCACCTCAGGTGACAGGTCTTTGCAGGCTATGTTGTGGAAGAGTGCATCCTTTTCAAGGCAACACTGCCACTGTCTACCCCATAAAAAGTGCTTGGGGAAGTAGGGCTTCACAAACTTGTGGAAGAAGTTGGAGGGACCTAACCAAAGCCACTCTCCAAAGTGGGTTAAATTCAGACCTAACAGGTAGCTTGGAGGTCTGCTCAGTGCAGTGGTGTCTCAGCTTCCTTAAGCATAGCAGCCTCCTGAATGTATGGATAAAACCATATCTCTTGTGGAAATGAAACAGTAGCATTTACCTAAAATAGGGTTCCATCTATTAATGTTTTCCTCTGTGTTGCTGGTGTCCACTAGGCAGTGATTTTTGTGCCTAAATAGCAAAGCAAAAGTTGGGTTTTCTCTCTCAAACTTGAATGTAGATAATTAGATAGCATTGCTGAGAGACCGATGTCTTCAGGTAGGCAGATATCAGGAGAGCAGAGCATTCTAATATTGATAAGAAAAGAAAATAAGAAAGTCTTGATTTTTGCCAGAAAACTCATTGAAATCCTCTTAATCTTTCAAGGGTAAATCTCAAATGAAAATACATTTTTAACTGAGATAAGATCATATTCAAACCCAAAAGATCAAACACACTGTGCTATCAGATAGGAAAAAATAAATTACATTTCACATATTGAAAGCTTTGATACTTCAGTGGTGCTTTTATTTGAAAATTATTTCTTGCATCCTGTGTAGAATGCAATTTTGATCACAATAGCATGTTAAATTGCTGAAAAATTGTCATTTTTCCTTTTAAGTTGACACTTTTCCCAAAAGAGTTTTACTTAACTTTTTTGACCTAGTCATTTGGTCTCACCTCTACTGTGTCTATTCAAAACTCTTAACCTTTCTTTATATCAGCTGTAAACCCTGGCAAGTAATAAATATACCTTTATATATGAAGTCGTTTTGGCAATGCAGGCAGAGTAAGCGCTACTCCTTGAATTCAGTAGACAACAAGGAACTTGATCTGCGATAAGCAAGAATGATGTTCTGGATAGTCTTGTAATGCACAATTCTGAAATACTTTCTCCTGGATCACCAGTTGTGCAGATTTATTCCTAGCTTGACATAGATAAGCATTTAATAACATTTATCTAGCACAGCTGTATCTGGAAAAAAAGAAAAAGAAAAAAAAAAGTGCTTTGGTGGGATGGCTCGCTTCCCCATTTATGACACTTATTGTGAAATAGTGAACTCAAGGACTTCCTGGGGCGCCTGTAACCTTAGGGAGAAAACGGGGGAACTAACCTTTCAGATGCTGAATGCACTCAGCTTCCTGGGGTGATCTGGGTGTGAAGAACACACTCAGACCTCTTCAGCCTCCTCTGGAATTATGTGAAATTCTACAAGATCTATGCAGGAACATGGGAACATGCCAGCTTGTGTTAATATAAGCTCTGCTTTCCAAAGCCATCAAGAAAAAGGGTGAATACTTCATCTCCTTCGCTCTGGCTCATTTTCTGCATCTACTTTTCCATACCAGTGATTTGCATGATGCTTCTCCTTGTGCTTGTGGTTACTGTAGGCTCCATTAGGTTACAATAGGTCCTGCTCTCTGAGTCCCTCACAGGGTGCATCTACAGAGCTTACACCTTTAGAGCAGCATAGTTATGCTCCCTGTGCTCTGTCTTTCTGCTGGTTATGGTCCTCCAAAATCCCTGCTCCTCTGGCAGCTCAGCTACTGCTTTGCAGGCAAAGGGAAAGGAAAGAAAGTCTTTCAACTCAAGATCAGCAGGATGTAGCTCTGCGTTGTCAGCTCTCATTTCCACTGCCTGAGCAGGCTCAGGCTTTTGGCAAGGAAGGCGAGGAGGGAGTGAGATTTGTAAAACAGGATCTGAAAGGTGTCTCTCAAAACTTTTCTGTAAAGTAAAAGACTCCTTTGTTTGTGTGTGGTTTTGCCACAGAGTTTCTTGTGTAGCCTTTCAGCAGAGCTAAGGTGCATTGGAGGGTCAGAGCTAGAATTTGCTTGTTTAACTTAATTCTCCCAGATTTCAGTATGCACTTGGTCCCAAGCTATGTGAAGTCTGGTGATCCTCACAGTTAGTAGCGTTACACTTCTGTGTACTCACTGTCACTGTCTGTACCCACAGAGTGTCTGTATTCATTGTCAGTGAGGAGCTATTGTTGTGCTGTGCAAATTAGAAATTTCAGTGGAGACCGACAGACAGACTTCAAAAGTGAACAAGGCTGTAGAGGATCTGTCGCGGAGAAAAACCCCAGCTTCTATGTGTGCCACAGGTCCAGTGTGGGAACTAGAGAAATTGCTTCTTCCAAGCCAAGAAGAGACAGTGAAGATATGACATGACCTCATTTTCAGATTAACACACCTGCTGTTATTTTACTGCTCTGTGTGTATTATTTTCAATGGGAAACATTTCTTTCAACTAAATGCAGGTATACGTATATATATATATGCATATATGCACATACACATATATAAATGTTATCGAATCAGGACCCTGTGCACTAACTGCATATGCAGCCATGCAAATAGCTATATAATTTCTCTGCTTATTGGACCTCCACCCACGTTATGGAATAAATTTTCCTTTATGCTACATTACCTTATATGAATGGCTATTCTGTCATCTTCCAGCGCTTTGTATGTCAACATACTAATTTACTTTTGCTTAGCTTTACTTGAAGAAAGCCATGGAGTTTCCTGTGTTTGCTCAGCTAAGAGGAGTCCTGTATCAGCTCCTTCTGTTGCATTATCCCTTTTTTCCACCTTTGTTCATCTTTCTGTTATGGAACAAGATCTTTGTGGAGAAAACTGATTTGGCTCATGTATGTGCCTGAGCTTCTGGGCACAACTTTAGTATGAATACTCCAAAATAGTGTTGAAGAGTTTCCTTGCATTAACAGTGTTGTTCCTCAAAGGAGTGTGAAGATACTAGAGAGACTTCTTTGAACACAAGGCAGCTTCAGGCTGAATGTGACCTTAGAATGGGAATGTCAAATGTGAATGGGAATGTGAAATATTATAATTAATTATAATAATTAATAGATCACCAATAATACTGGCTTTTTTGACACACTTTTAAAAAACCTAACTAACCGATCTTCTCTGTTGATTGTGAATCAGTTAACCCACAGATTATGTGTTCACTTCATTTTCAGTAGGAGGAAGATATCTACTCTTATCAGAGCCACACAACTCTGTGTGCTTGGGACATGCCAGAGACACAAGAACTGAAGGTCAAAAGATGTCTGATTTGCTGGACATCCTTAAGTGAGAGTCTGAAGAGGGTAATATACAGGAGTTAGCTAGATGCCTTCATATAGTTGTAGAGGATGGGAAGAAATGAGGGTGATATATCAGATTAGAGTTGTTTTGAAAGACATAGAAGAGTTAATGTTTTCTACAATGCAAAACCCCATGAACTTTCAGTGTTATCTTTGTCTGGTTCAGAATGTTCAGTTACCACCAATATTGTTTAAAGTATGTGTTAACTTTGCAGCTCAGACTTTGCAGAGGCCAGACACTGTCACTGATGTTGGACAACTGTGAGCACACTTTGCTCTGCACATGCCCTGGGTATCACCCTCTTCCAATTCTCTTTTTTTTTTTTTTTTGTCTCTAAAATGTTGTTTTCCTGTTTTCTAGCCATCTTCCTTCATCCTCCCGAATTTCCCACCTCCACCTTTTTTAAATTTTTTTAAAATGAAACCACTAGTTCCTTATGATTGTTACTGTTCCTGAAGGAAATTCCTTTGCATCAAACTCTATGTTTCCTCTTAAGGCTTCATTGGCTGTGGTGATTCACAGAAATTAGAGTCTTCTCTTAAGTGTTTTTTGTTTGTTCTGTAGCTTCTCTCCAGCAGATGTACCACTGTGTGTTTTATGTCATGGCTCGTGTAGATGTAGAATTCATAATCTCAAATCTGGTTACAATTTGTGCATAGCATAACGCATTCAAACTGTCACAGCATGCAGTAATATAATGCACTTTTTCATTATATATCTACTGGAGTTTGATAGACCATTTTTCTTCGTCCGGTGTGGGTCTTGAGATGTCACGTAACTTTTTGTTTTGAGAAATCAGATAAAGTTCAGGAAAAAATGAATAGAAAAGTCTTGAGGCTAGTCGAAGTTCAAGGGATGAAGGAATGTCAAAGACTGTCATCAAGAGAAAGATTGCCATCAGTCTGCCTGCTTCCAGTATGCAGTATATTTTTTCCAGTACTTTTAAGTCATTCCAAGAGAACCTAGGTGCCAATAAAACTAAAGAGGGAACCCAACACACATTTTTCAATAATAAATTACACCAGTGCCACTAAATTGTCTTCCCCACTAGGATTACCGAGCCAGATGGGCAGAAATGGGCACTGGTGAGGCTCTTTGCTCTGTCCCATAGGACATTGTAACAAAGAGGGACTAGATGCAAAGATAAGGATGGCATGAGTACAAAAGTTAAAAAGCAAATGCTTGAAGAGAGTTATTTAGAAGAGAGTGCAAATGGATGCCATGGATATCTGTCTTGTCTTGTGTCCAGTGAGTCACTTGGAAGGTGGTGACACCAAAGTGAGAACCCTTCTGATGTAGAAAAGGGAATAGGGTTGCATAGCAAAAGAGCTTCATAAACTGGAGAGCTGACATGAGGAAAGTGAAATTCAGAGAAGACAACTGCAATGTGTGGTACTGAGTTAACTTTGCAGGTGTATAGCTGGGAATAACTGGCTGCACAGGAATCCAGTAGGAAAGCATCTGTGGGGGGTTTAGAGGGGCTCATATGCCACAAGTAAACAGGGGATTGCTGCTGTGGAGAACAACCGCTAATATCATAGGGGATATCATCAGGGAAGCCTTATTTCAAATATCTCACTCAGTTTTGAGGAGGAAAATATGAATAAAGATAAAGAAAATACTCAAAGGAAAATTCCAGCAAGTAGAACCTGTGGAAAACTAATGGCAATGGTAAGAAATGCTGTCCTTTGAGAAAAAGCTGAATGCACAAACACGTAATAACTTGTTTTGTTTTCTGATTTACCAAAGCTTATTTTAGAAAAAAAGAATGACAAATTCTGATGGGATAATAAAAGGCAAAACTAAGAATATCTGGGGAATAGAAGAATTGTTAAGAAAAAGATTCCAGCTAACAGGAAATTGTGCACCAGAACAAACTACGCAGAGAAATTATAGAAATAAGCACTTCACAGAGGTGGCTTGTGTACAATTTACTCTTGCAGAGGGATGGACAATACAGGACTTAAAGTCTCTTCTGGTGCTGCATTTTTATTATTTTTCTCTCATAGTGCTGAAAAAATTAACTTATCTGAGATGAGTCAGAAACCACAGGTCTGACAGACCGGTTTGGCAAAAAGATGACAAAAAGGGGGCAGCACACGAACAGCGGTGACAGCAGAAACTCTCCTGCCAGTGAAATACACCAGGGGTTGGAACCCTACCCTGGCACTCTACATCGTTTTTATACCAGCAGAGCCAGGTTTTCACCTAAAATATAGAAAAATTGAACAGTGGAAGTCCCATGGCTTCTGCCTCCATTGCAAAGGCCATGGAAAATGTCTATAGGGGACAGTCTGGTATTGCGTAGAGGAAAGGAAGAGGTTTTCCAGCTTCAGCTCCTGCGGCTGTACAGCTCTTCCACCACTGTGTCCCTGAGCAGCTGCTGAGACCCCGGGGCTGGACAATGCAGAAGATATCAGGTCCTGCCTCTTCTGTTCTGGAGGAGATTACTTTTTGGGTTTGATACCATGTTTTCCTTTTCTGATGCACTGAGCTTTGCTATGGTTTGGGTCACTGCAGCAGTGTTAGCTGCGGAGGTGTGTTCTGCTCTGCACTCTCACAAAGAGTGATGAAGAGCAAGGGCAAGCCTGTTGTGGCAGCTATGAAGTTGGAAACAGTATGTTTTCAATTTATGAGGAGGTAGCAGCTAACAACCCAGACCTAAGCCTCCATTGCTTCCTATTTTCTGCTAAGGCCAAAAGTCACCGCAGCTTGTGATACTGGAATGAAAAGTCAATAACAGAGTCAGTATCTGGCATGGCATGCAGAGGTTGCTCTTCTGAATATCACCATGCAGAGCCAAAACACGTTTCTTAGTGAAATCTCTGAACCAAGCTATAAATAATGAATGAAATGAAAAAAAAGTATCTGCTTGCTTCCTGCCCACTGAAAATAGATAGCCCTGTGCTATTTGCTGGATCTTTAGCTCCAATACGCTTAGAAACATCTAGGTAATTATTAAATTTAAGATTAAACAAGAAGAATCTTTCCAGAGTCAAATAGCTATTTTTCTGAAATTGTTTTTTCTGAGACCCACCTGATACCTGGAGCCAATATTTAAATGGGAGGAAAAATTACCTATTGTCCTGTTCATACAGGGCATGATATTTCCAGGCTCTGTTTCAATAAAATAGTTCAGCTAATTCCTACAACCCAGAACACTTCTGACTGCTCTCAAAGGTCAGAAAGCTCCTCACTCTTCAGAAATGTTTTCGAGTGACACTCTGATCTTGATCTCAAAGAAAGAGTAGTCTCAGAAAAGGTAACATGATGTTTCTCACTTACTACTTTCCTAGGGAGAAAGGTTGGCTGAAAAACAAGAGTGTCATTTTATGGCAAGTCATCAGACTTTGAACTGAGGCTTACTTCTGTACAGAAAGAGCTAGCTTACCTGCTATCCCCCACTGCTGAGTGATTTGCTCTTCTGGCTTGACCTCTCTCCGTATGAGAAAACTTTCCCATAAAAAATCCATAAGAAGCCTCGTTTTTTTTTTTTTAAACGCACTTCTTTTGTGACCAGGTGATTACCTTTCAAGAGTTTTATAGTTTAACTAACAGTACCCAGATGGTTTTTGGTTGCTGAGAGATGAACTCTGCAGTTGTTGGTGAGCAAGTGTTGACACTGTTTTATTTATAGCTTACGTACCCTGGGGAGCCTAAGCTTTTTTTCTGGATAAGGTGAAAATCAGTTATATTCAATTTATGTTACAGTTTAAAATGTCTTTCAAGAAACAGAGTAATCATATGTGCTCCTTTTTTTTTTTTTTTTTTTTTAAGCAGCTGCCAATGAGCTGTTGAGTGCTTGGAATAGTTTAAAATACTTTAGCTTTCCCTTTCCTATATTCCTTACTATTTTGTCACCTAACATCTTCTTCTATTTCATACTAATTCTAACAGGTTTTCCTTTGCAGAACAAGAACAAAAACTTACTGCAGAAAGAATGGAGAGACTATGGGATTCTCTGAGGCTGAATATACAAGCAATAAAGACCATGAAGTTGAACTGCTTGTCTTTAGACAGACTCGCAGGAAATTCTGTATGCTAGTATAAAACAAGTTATTGTTAAAGATGAGATGAGAATGGCATACGAGTGGTGCAAACAGGTGTTGATAAATGTTTTCTTTATTGGTGTTGGTTTTTGCCTTTTAGTGAGGGAGGCAGTGAGGTTATTTTTCCTATTTCCTGTAAATACAATTTTTTTTTGTTTTGTTTTGCCTTTCTACTTCTGCTATCAGTGACAAGAGAGTTCTTCCACTTGAGATTTTTCTCCACTCTGCATTAGCCTACATTACTCTCCAGGAAACCAAAGGCTGGGTTTTATGTCCTCTTGCTAATTGCTTTTCTTACAGCAGTTGGTTTCAAGTCTCTTAGCAAGGCATTAGCACAAATGCAGTCAGTCTCAATGGGTTAAATTAAAGGCTGTGCACACGGGGTGGATCGTTTAAGATGTTTGATTATTGATGAGTATATCTAGCCAAGCCATTCTGCAGGGATTCAGGTTTATTTCTGTTATTTTAATGAGGGAATATTTTTCTCTTCATTTACTACTTTGTTTTTTAAAAGTCAGGTATACCATCCTCAGATTCAGTCATGTAGAATTACACTGGAAATGGTCTGAAACCTTTAGCATTTCATTACAACGGTCTCTATATCACAACCCAGTATAGAGATTCAACCTCTAATCTTGAGCTGGGTTAAGTTTTAGGCTGCTGCTCTGCCGCACTCATATCCCATCTGGTGTCTTTCCCCATCTGGATCTGACACACTTTGTTGTCCTCTCCACTTGCCTCTGACCAACCATCCCTTCTCTCCGCTCACTGTGATGACCCTGAGCATGACCTCGCTAATACCAAACATGTTCCCTTCCTCCTCCCTGATTCCTGCCTGCAAGCCCCTTTCTCCACTGCATCTCTTCTCCTTTTGGGATTTCAGGAGCTGACTCCGGAGGCAAGGCTGCTGCTTTTGTACAGTGCTTGAACTGACATCCCTCCTGGCTCCAGTTTGCCTGGATCTTGTGTGTCCACACTGGGTGTATATCCACAGCCTAGACAAACCACGCTCAGTGGTTAAGAGCTAACTATAGAAATTTTCGGCTGAATGTTTGGTCCAGAAGCTTCCTGTAGGCTACATGTCTCAACTTTAATAGCATGATAATGTTTTTTTATCCTCTTAAAGTTATTTTTACATGGTTGTTGAGAATAATTTTTAGATTTTTTTTATTTGATTGGAATTTTATAGGACATTAAGAAAGGAAGCAAAGTACTAGATCCAAAATAATTTGACAACCTGAGCGCATTACACCTCAGATTTATGAAACAGGCATCCAACATGTTTAAATTCCCTTTTGCAATCCTGGCCTCTCTTTCTGTGCTGACAGCATTGCGGGGTGGCAATGAAAGGCATGGCATCTTCCCACAGTCAATATGAATCTGTGTTATCAACAAAATGCCAAATGGCATAGATAATTATAAGTTGGTCGTGGTTTGATTGTGGGGTGACAATAAAACTGTGGCAGATGTATTGTTAACCCCCTCTCCCCCACTTTCCCCCTTTAGCCCCTCCCTCTCCCTCCTTCCCACTAAGGACAGGCGATTGGGAGGGAAAGAAGGACAGAGAGAAGAAAGTTGGAAAAATTAAAAATGTTTTACTAATGCTACCAATAAATATAGAGAAAATAATACAAAATATACAAAACCCAGCAACTGCTCCGGCAGATGTAGGGCTGGCACCCAAAGTCCTGGACTGGACTCTGCAGCCAACCGGAGCTGGATTCAGTCTGTCACTAGGCCTCAGTTTGCAGGGACAAATCGCAAGGTCCTCTCCCAATGTCGGCCATAAGCAAAAAGGGACGAGATCCTCGTGACCCCCCACTTTTATATGAACTATCACGTGAATGGGATGGAATACTTAGTTGGTCAATTTTCAGTTCACTTCCTGCTTGCACATCTCGCGAGATGCATCATTATCAATGACCTTGCATTCCATTGCTATGTCTACCAAAACATATATCTAACTTTCAGGAAAACTGCAGTTAGTAAGAAGACTTCAGCTGACAGAGAAATTCACTAAAAGAGAAACTTGTTTTTAACAAAACCAGGACCACTAAAGTGATTTTTTTCAGGGTAACCTAATTATTGAAACATCCATGACACTGAGAAGACCCACTAGCTGTTTGGAGTTATTCTTTTTAGTTCTATATTGTCAGAAATACAGAACTCTGAAATTCTGCTTCTTTTCATAATTAACATAGAAATGAGAAGTGTCGTTGTGGCTCCATTAGCTAAGACATGTGTCATTTTGCATTCGGATGCCAGAGAGGGTTCCCAACAAATATTTCTTACACTGCTGTAGTAAGTAACTCACCTGTCCTCCATAAAGGACTCTTTGTGGCTGTTGAAAGCCTAAATGACTAATAATGCCTTGGCACTCATAACTTTACCTTTTGTGAAATACAGGCCTTTTAAGGCATGCTGGATAAAGATGGAAACACCAGCTCTCTATAATTATGTATATGGGCCATCAGTTCCAGGAAGATCACCTAGAATGAGATTTTTTTGCCTTTATGAGAAGTAGTGAACACTGTTGTTCCCAGAAGAAGCCAGTAATATCATGTTTGCCTTCAGTGACAACAGATGCTGAAGGACTAGTATTCAATGGGGTTGATGAAAGACTGTGACTTAGCACCTTACATTCAAGTGACTTAATAGGGGAAAAAAATCATTAGATATTTTGAGTGGTTTTCTATATTTTCAAAGCATTTAGCTGATAAGAAAAGACACCAGTGAGCTGAGGGAAATGAGAAACAACTGCAAATCATGAAGCTGGGCAACCAAACAACATGTAGATAAGACCAAAATGCCTTTATTTTCTTTGTAGAAAATATATATTACTTTCTACTGTAAATGCATTCTGGTTTTCCTGCAAAACTTATGAAAAAAATAACTTAGAAAACAAGAAGGAAAAACAGCAACTGAAATGCCTTTTTCAAACTCTGACTCCAGTGACTTACGGTGAAAGCGAACTGCAGGATTCGATGACGAGGACTGTGCTGGGAGGAGTTTTTTGCAATGCCAGAATGTGTTGTTTGCATATGGCTGCATATTCCATATACTTCAATTTTTCAAATTTCAGATGCCAAATTGACAGTGGTAACTCCACTCCGCCATTGATACTTCCACCATTTTCCACTAAAGCCTCATTTTCCCCATAAGCACTCCAATCCCCCTTCAAATTGCAACTCCTTCCAGCCCCACTTTGGTGGTGCAGCAATGAATATAATGAACAAAGGTTCCTGACAAAGATTTCAGACTGTTAAATGTCATACAGGACTGTATTAAATAATGATTAATTATAATAATAAGTGTTAAGTATGTGATAGATTTACTTTTTCTATATAATTTTTCGATATTCTCCTGTTATCCTTTTTCATGGAAGTGATTTGTAAGAAACAGAGGGGAGCTGGAGTAATTCTGTAAATGCAGATGTCAGTAATTTTACATCTTCTGGAAGCTTGTGCTCAGAAATGTTCTTTTGTGCTGCCAGACAACTGGCTTTGCTGACAGACAGGCACATCTTACACCTTGCCTAGCAGAGAATTTGAAAGATTTAGAAGTCAGACAAATCAATGAAATACAACATAGTACTCTGAAGAGGTAAGTGCTGTTGGATCTCAGCCTGAACAGGATGAGGTTACTGGTACTGCAGCATGAGACCATGTAGTTTCCTGTTGCTCAAAGGGAGAGTGTGCACATGTCTCTAGCTCATTGAGTTTGCTTGCTGGAGAACACATCTGTTGAAAGTTATGTAGTGAACAGTATTGTCATGAGCTGTTTAAGTGATGTGACAAGTTAAAGGAATGTTTTGTAAAGTCCTACTTTGGCCTTGCAACAGCAATCCTTCTACTTCAGAAACTGGGGGCATGATAGCTGCCGGGTAAACATGTTGTTGAGTAACTCACAAAAAATCAGAGGATTGACAGGGTTTATATGCATTGCATCATTCTAAAATATATAAGCAAATCTATCAAAAATTATACTAAAATGGTATTTGCAATCGCTAACAAACTAATTGCCAAAGTATCACTGGGAGAGAGGAGAAATAAGTCAGGTAAGTGACTCCAGAAGACCTTATAGTGAGGCAGGATAGATCAATGGCATATCATGAAATTAGATGTATCATGTGATAGCCAACATGTGTAAACTTATTGTCTTTAGTCTGGATAAAAGAACATCCCTGAAAAAAAAAGCAATGTGGGGTGAGTACTAGCAAATAAAGCTGTGTAACTGGAGAGCAACCATGCAGGGAAAGGTAGGAATGGCTGCTGAGAGATGCAAAAGCTGGTGCAAATGTCTTCACTGCCATCAGTGCTTATGCTAACTTAAGTTAGCCAATTTTGCAGCTGTACCTGCACTTTGCTATACATACATATCCTCACAAAGAAGCATAGCATCATATGTATGTTACTATTTCCTGGACTCTTGCTGTTAATATCCTTGCCATCACTGAAGAATATTTTTTTTCCTTGCCTGTTACAGCTTGGGCTGGGAAATAGATTTTGAACAGCTTGCTTACCAAATTTGAAGTGGTGGTGTTCTAACATTATTTTCAAATTTGTGTAGAAAGTGGTGTACAATTTTACCTACAGACAAGAAAAAAGTATGGAAAAAATAAAACCTTTTGATTATAAAGCCTGAAACAAGTAACAAAATATTTCATCTGAAGTCAACAAAAGAAAGGTCTCGTCAGACCCAACATGGGTTTTATTCTATTCCCCATGAAAGGACTAAGTGTTTTCCTGTTGCTCAGGTACTACCAAGGGCAGCAGAGCTCCTGTCTGGAGGGTGTTTTGGCTTTCCGTGCATGTCTTTAGGCTCTGATTGCTCTGGAGGAGGCTTCCCTTGAGATGCTTGAAGGGCAGATATCCAAACTCAGAGCCATGCAGGCCCTCCAAGATCTGCCTGCACTGTATTTTCCTCCCTTGAAATCCAGTGTGAGCTGCCCATACCCAAGTGCTTATCTCAAGATTTCCTTTGGAATTTGCTTATGCAGCTGCTCCAAGCAGGTTTGTTTCAGCCCCTGTCTCCTCCTCTCTCTTGCACAGCAGGGACTAGAGCATTTCCAGGGAGGAAACTGCCCTTTAACATTAGTAGAAGAGTTTGCATGTCACCACGCTGAGTGGCACAACCTGTAAGGATCTGCTTCCCAGAGTTTCTGAAAGGCTTACACCGGACACTGGCTCTAACATGAACACATCTAGATACAGTCTTGATGCGAGTTTTGTAATCAAGGTTTTAGTGCACTGAGGGTGATGTAAAATTTTAGCAGATTGCTTAAGAAAAACCTCCACCCTAAAAAAAGAAAAGTAAAATGTAATCAAATACGCCAATCACTTCCCTGTGGGATCTTTTGCATTAGACCAGTATTCTCGCTCTTCGGGACTAGTATTCATGCAATGCAAATGCATATAAATGGAATTTCTTAATTTAAGCATGTTATGCAAGTTACAACTGTCGTTAACATATTCAAAATGATCATATACAAGGAAATTATAATCTGAATATACATAAATTGTGATTAAATACATACATTTGCTCTCTAAACTCTTGAGGGGAGGTGAATTACTGACAAGCTGAAGTTTTTAGAAAACAAGACAGTAATCAAGGTTTCCACTATACACTTCCACTGTTTGTTATTGAGGTGTTCTACAATCATCAGAAATGATATGGCATTTTGTAGACATGATGTCTGAAGCTGGACTCCTGCCTATGTCAACCTGGGTTTACTTTGATTAGGTTAGGCTCTTGTTTCCTGTTTGCATGTTGAGGAGAAGAGGGAAGTTGCCAAGCCACGTCTGAGACCAAAACAAGAAAGAGAGGCTGCAGGAGCCTATGTGAAAAGTGAATGCATTTTGTGACAAGAAAAAAAAAAAGGGTGTTGCTGAGGAACATGCTGCTTCTTGTATTGAAATGGGGACAGCTGTCACTGAACTGGCCAGATGTCCTGCGGGGGTAAATTAACCAGATATCATGCTCTACCTGCAGCAAATGCTGCCCTGCTGCAGGTTGGTGCTTAAGCCTTTCAGTATAATCTGGCAGACATGACCTTGTCTCTTGTGTTGGGAAGAAAATACTGGAAGCACCTGGGTTTTTATTGCCTGTGAGACTGTTTTGTACTTCCCAGTGATGTGACAGGATAATTCCTCCTCAGTATGCAGAGAAATTCAGAAGAGAAATAAACCCTTTACTGAGAATACACGGTCCATTAAGATCACTTTGAAAGACAGTGATGGAAATAACTGCAAAACCAATTGCTGCCCTAAGTGCCTTCTGGAGAGATGGCTGAGCGCTGAAAATCAGCACCAAATTCTTCAGCTTGCAGAAAGATTCAGAAGGAGTTATATAAGTGATTGCTGCGTAATGCTACCAAAAGTATTTTTACATACTTTTTCTGATTTACATCATCAACACCAATTTTAATCTTGCTTTGCATTTTGTTGTTGAAGTGTTTGCTTGCAAAAGTTGCTTTATGTTGATTGATAGCTATAAAGATACACTGATTTCAAATTAAACACTACCTTTATAATAACTGCAGTAATTTTTGGTAACTGTAATGTTATTTTGGTAACCATAATGCTATACAGAATCACTACATATTTACTTAAATATTTATTGGGACTAAAATTTCACAGTTCCATTATGTTGATAAACAAGAAATCAGATGTTTACTTCCCAGAATAATTGTGTTTTTAGTGGTGAATATTCGTCTGCCTACATTTTGGTGGATGTTGGAGATCAGTTAAAATACTCTGAAAATAAAGTTTTAAAATAATAGTAAGAATTTCAGTAAAAATATCTTAAATATGATACCTAAGGAAAAAGGTAAGTTTTTAAAAATTAACATTGTACATAAAACTAGTAGGCATATAGAATAAAAATAACATCTGTAGTTAGCTGGCAACTATTACTGACTGATTGTGGTCACCATGCTCTTCAGATTTGTTTTTCAGATGATGCCGTTTCCCACATTGTTAGACAAAAGTGAACTTGGGGAGTAGCTTTCCAGTGTTCTCATTGCCTGGTAAGCTAGTGCAAGTAAAGCAACACAAACGCTGTCCTGTGAGTGCACATACACCCAAAGGCAAAGACTTTTTGCCTGGAGAGGAGGTGTTCATGTACCTGCCCAATGCGTACCAAAGGTATAAATCGAGGAACATGTCATCCTCACAACCACCTTGGTGTGCAGTTGCTCCTTTACAACTAAAAGATAGTTTCTATCTGTGTGAGCTCCTTGATCAGCCTGAGATTGATTCCTGTGGTGATGGGTGGCACTCTTTCCCATGTCTCATATGGGTCAATGCTTTTTCTACCTCTACCATTGTATAGAAGCGTTGTCCTAGACTTGAATCAAGTACTGAAATCCCTAGGAGAGACCTAAGCCTCTCTGACTGAGATGTTTGGAAGGAAAGCTGGTATCTTCCCCACAGCTTGACCTGGAGGCTCTGTAGGATGAGCACCCAATAACACAATCTCAGCTCTCCTACTTTCCCTTCGATGAGAAAGGCAGAAAATGTCTCTTGGAGACTTTGACAGAGAAGAAGATGAAATGAAGTTCTGGTCCTAGGCTGTGTTCGAAGTGATGGAGGGACATTAATGCTGATGCAGAAGGTCTCTATGGGTAAACACATATGCTGTCTTGTGTGCAAAAGGACATCATGCACTGAGAATCTCTAGTGGCTTGACGACACATCTCTAAAACTTTTCTGCATCTGTATGTTCTTATCAGGTCAAGTTTGGCACTTAAAAAATACGTCATTTCAAATTCTCAGTTACAGTTCAGGGATCTGATTTACTTTAAAGCTTGAACAGTAAATATCACATCTCCTGAGCAGTTCTCCTTGATCTGCAGAATTTTGTTGTGATTGATGTGACTGCAGGATGATGATTAACTATTCCTGCCATAGTACTCTGAAGCCCTTCAGCACTTGGCCTTGTACTGTTCTTTGAGTGTAGAATAGCAGACTGAAAGTAAGACAAAGTGAATGTTTGCTACACCTGTGTCTTCTTTGGCCTACAATTTAAATTTCTTCTTGAACCTTTTAAAACTGTATCTTAAGGTTCTTTTAAAAATTCCACATCACAGTGGCAATCGTTGTAATTTGTTCTAATCTATGTAATTAATTTCAATATATACCAGAGATTTTCTGCATTAGTGTGTAGTACAATGCAATTTAAACTAGAAGTGCTGAACATGATTAGTTTCATAAATCCTCGTACCTGATCTACTTGCCCTTCCACTCCCTCAAGCAACTTCAGTAACATATTAATGAATCCTGTCTTTAAACTCGAGATAAACGTTTTCAGTTTCTACTGTTTTATAGAGAGGAGGGAAGGCTTCCATATTGAGGAATTTCTTATACACAGAGATGATCGGGACTATTTAGGGCAAACCCCTGCGATTTCCTACAACAGAACTCTCTTTGTATATCTAGTTTATGAGAAATTGTGCACTCAAATATGGTTTTATATTAACAGAAGATAGACTTTATAACTGTGGTATAATTATTTTTCTTTCTGTAGTTAAAAAAATAGTTACACTTTCTATTTGCAGAAATAATACCCTTATAAATTTGTCTGTACTTTGGAATGGGAGGATACATTACATCCTTCTACACTATAGTATAGACACTATTACGTAGTCATGCATAAATTCAATAACTTGTGGAGTGCTATATTGCTTCAATTGTGTGAGGCTCAACTTGAATTCTTATTGACACGCAGTGACTGAAATAAAGCTTCTTTCAAAACCCATTACCAGAACCCCATCCCATCTCTCTCTCAGGATGGACAGGTTAGAGCTAGTTCACCTGCATCTATTTATAACATATAAATGGTTTTACTGACATCTTGATATTTGTTAATGGATATTTTAATACTGATATTGGAGAGTGCTGAGTCATTTCTGTGCCCACTTCAGCAGTGTTCTTTCCTGGGGATTGTCTGATGACTGCTTGACTGCTGCTTTTTTTTTTTTTTTTTTTAAACACTGTGTAAAAATCTGTATCTCTTCAACTACATCAGCCCATGTCTGTTGCTAAGGGTCAATCGCTGGGACCTTATGCAATCATGCTAAAATGGTTTTGCATGAGATAATAAAGCCTTGCCACTTTTAAAATGTCAACATTTCTGTGTTCTGATATTAGTAGTAATTACTGACTTAAGATCATTATGTAATTGTTGTTGTATATATTGTTAAAAACTGATAATTTCAGGTTACAGCTAGTGTTGCAATTCTGAAACGTTTCTTTGAGTTTACATTTTAAACCAAAGCTGAATTTTCCACTCTTGTGGCAAAACCTGTGGAAAGTATACGAGGAGAGGAAATCAACAGAGTGTTTTTCAGGACTCATTTGAGATTTTTCTATATCCAGGAAAGCAGCAAGGTTGTATTCATCTTAACTTGTTTTAGATATCTACAGATTGAAACTAGAATGAACTGTAAGTAGAAAAAATCCTTAAGAATTGTTCAGAATACAAAATTTGCTTTACCTTTTTCCTAAGAAACATATTAAAACATTTTGCAAAATAAAGTTTTTACACTTAAAGGAATTTGAGTTTTCAAAAAAACCTGTATTTCAATTGAAAAGTTAATTTGATAGAAGGTTTTTGAACAGCTGTGGGAGGTAGTGCTTATTAGAGAACATAATCATTGGGGACTAATTGCCATCATAACTCCAGTCCAAGCTAACTCTTGTTTTGATTTATTGTAGCATGGCTTCCAATTAAATTCTCCTGTTCCTCCCCCTAAATAAATTTAATAATGGTAACACCACTTAAAATAAACAGGGTTATTCCCAGTTAAAGCAATAATATACAAGATTGTAAACAAATATATCTTTCAACATCCTTTCAGCATCATTTGTACCTGATGGATGTCTCCTGTCATCACCTGAGCCAGCCACCAGGGCTGGAAAGAATAATTTTAACAGTATCTAGTTTCCTACCCTTAGAAGAATTTGTTGAGCTCTGCCTTAAACCCAGTATGATTTGGCAAGCTGACTCCTCCTAAACTGCAACAAGAGATGTAACTAATGTTGCAAACCTTCTCTATTCGAAGATGCCCATTAAAAATTCAAGGTTAATGTCTGTTGTCCTTAGGGAATTAAACTATATCATTAAAATATCATAGTCAAGCATACAGTAAGTAGAGAACAACAAGAAACTGAGGATATCTTCAACTGGTCTGTTGCCAGAATCAAGGTTTTACATATGGGTACTGGGGCTGTGCTAGGAGATAATCCACTGCCATGATGGGTCACTGAGGGGAGAGAATTCCCCATTCTGAGGCTCACACTTGATGACAAGTAAGTCGTTACATTGGCTCAGTAGCTGCATTGAGGGGAAAGAAGGTAATATAATGCTGGGGTAGTCCTGGAAACATCTAGTTATAGTTAAACTATGCCTAGAGTAGGCTTAGTCAAAATGTACTTTTTCACCCAAACTAATTTGAGGCATTATTTTTGATCTGGAGTAGCCATTAAGAATGGTCCATCATGTTCCTGCAGTAAAGGTGAATCTCAAGTATTTTTTTTAACATTATTGTTGAGTAGTGCTAAGATGTGTGTTATTCTAACAGCCAATGAATTCATAAAGAGCCCCCAGAGAGGAAATGTTCCTCATAACTTATGTAGAGTGATGAAGGTTGAAGTTTAAAGATGCTCACTTCAAAGCATATTTGAGGTCATTAAAGACATGTCAAGTGGTCATAAAAGTCTGAAACACTCAATTAGTAGTTGTTCCTTTAATTGCTCGAGTAATAAAGTTTTAGAGAGGAAAAGCTATGAAGATGGTTAAAACAGTTTTGACCACTCAGTTATATGCCATTCAGTTATGCAGTTTTTAATGCTTTGGTTTTATTTGCAGGTGAGACGGTACTATAGATATGTTTATTATATGGACCTATAAAGTTTAAAAGATTGAACTCTGGGAATCATAGAAGTTGCTTTGGAGAGGAAGCCGTATGAGGAATGGCTAAAGTTACTTGGTTTGTTCAGCCTGGAGAAGAGGAGACTGAGGGGAGACCTCATCACGGCTACAGCTTAATCACAAGGGGAGGACGAGGGACAGGTGCTGGTCTCTTCTCCCTTGCAACCAAAAATAGAACCTGAAGGAATGTCAGGAAGATGTGCCAGGGGAGATTTAGGTTGGACATTAGGAAAAGATTCTTCACCCAGAGGGTGGTGGAGTACTGGAACAGGTCCCCCAAGGAAGCATCACAGCCCCATGTCTGCCAGTATGCAAGAAGAGACTGGACAATGCCCTCAGACACATGGTATGGATTGTGGGGTTGTCCTGTACAGGGACAGGAGTAGGACTAGATAATCCTTGTGGGTCCCTTCCAACTGAGGACATTCTATGATTCATTCTGTCAGAGGTTCCATCTGAGTATGAGGGGAAACTTCCTTACTTTCAGAATGGCAAGGCAGTGGAACAGGATGGCCAGAGAGGTTGTGGAGTCTCCTCTGTGAAGACATTCAAAACCCACCTGGACGCATTCCCATGCAATCTACTCTAGGTGAACCTGCTTGAGCAGGTGGGTTGGACTAGATGATCTCCAGAGGTCCCTTCCAACCCTAACCATTCTGTGATTCCCTCAGGTCCTGTACCCAAGTCATTTATGAAGACATTAAAGATGGATTCCTGCAGAACCCTACCAGTGACTGATCACAAGCCTGACATAATCACATTTACTAGAACGCTCTGAGCCCAGCCCCTCAGCCAATTTCTCACCCACTGCATTATGTGTAGTTGTGAAAATATTTTCCAAATCCAGAAGACAGCCAAAAATCAGATGCCCTAAATCAGGCCCAGGAAATTTAATCATCTCCTCAGTTTCTTTTTGTATATTATACTGTATCTATTTTGTGGTCTACTGATTGCCTCACATTTAGAACTAAAGGTTTTCCTACTCATGTGGTAATGGTGGAGACCTGCAGTGGAAAAGGAGAGTACTTTGGATAGTTTATGTAGGATTCAGACCGCAAAAATCTGAATGTACCTGATTTGAATCTAAATGCACTAAACCTTCCTTCTTTATAGATTGTGGTATAACAACAATTTAAATACAAAACCCATATTCCAGTATATTTATAGATTTGTAAATGTACTGATGTGGAAAAATCAAATTTGACATTTGAATTATAATATCATCCAAAGGTATCTTAGAAAAGCAAATACTGATAATTGGTTACGAACACTGTCATGTTCATGTAGCTTTCACATTCGCTGTTTGCTTTGTTTGAGACCCTAAAATCTTGTACTGGTTCCCACCCATCAGAAAAAAACGTGTAGATAAGAGATTATTGTTGAACATTTTCCAGGATAGGTATTCAAACGGAGAACAAGTCTGAGTGATCTTTAACCTTCCTGAAGTATACTTGTCATTTGCATTGCTCACCAATCTGTGGAAAGGGCTTTCAAATCTTTGAGCTTTGAAACTTGCATTTGCTTGCGATTCTGCATATTTATGAATATCATATGTCTTGTTCAGGTTTTAAAGTGTTTTAGGGTAATTTGTAATTAAAGAAAAAGATGATATCTGAGACTTCGAATACATATATACTTGCAGTGAAAAATGACATTAAAGATACTGTTTTGTTCTCTAATCTTATCTTCTTCATTTTCAAGCCAAAATGATATTAGAATCTCTATGTGTAGCTGACTTACCAAAGTAGCAGCACTCCTGTGCTTATGTTTTAAATAACCAGCAGTCTATTTTCATTAATTTGTCAAAAACTAAAGAAGTGGGAAAAGAAAAATCTGAGGGATATTTGCCATCATAGAAAAAGGTTTTTGCTTTATATAATTGCTACTTTCTTATGACTCACAGCTGGGACAAATGACCAGAAGAAGTGAGATTTCATTTATTTTTTTTTATTCTCAGAAAAGTGAATTGGAACACCCCAAATGTTGTTAACACAGAAATTGATACCAGCAGTAACCAAGGAGTTAAATGCCGGCCAGATGTTGTGTATTGCATCTTGTCTGACAGCTGAAGGTGTTACAGTGTTCTTCTCCAGCTGTGGTCAGAAGACTAGGTGGGCTGTAGGGTCAAGGCAAGTTGCCTGCAGTGACTACACAGTGACCCAATAAACAGTTTCACTTTTTTCTTTTAAAAGGTGTATATGAAATGTGTGGCCTGCAAGACTTTTTGAAGGGTTACAATGATTCCAAAAGTTTCATTTTCAGGACAAAATGCTTTTCAATGATGTTTAATCTGATGTATTTCTTTTCATGAAATTCAAGGTGACAGGGGACTTTTTATCCAATTTAAAGGAGGTTGCTCATGTTACCTGGTGATTCTTTCCTTCTGGATGTCACAAATATCTCCATAGCAAATACGTAAGTGGTCAGACAGTGGGACTAGGTGATCATTGTAGGTCTCTTCCAATGGAACTCTTCTATTCTATTTTATATTAAATCAAGTTTTTACAGCAAGGAAAAAGCTAGCCGTGTAAAGTCAGCATCTATTCTTACTTCTATACATTTTTTTGTCTTTTCAGTCACCATAGAAGAAAGTCATCAAAATAAGTTATTGCTGGTTTAAAGCCAAAATATTTGTTTAAAATAGTTAAATTTTAGAACAAGTGGAAAGCACAGTTTCGTTTACAGCTATTCTACTACTTGTGAGTACCTCCAAAATGGAAAATATTAATCTGGACTATGTAGGTATAGCTCATCATTGTAGGTCTTTACACAGTCAGGGATCACCTGACCATGTTTTTTCTTTCTTTCATGGATTCACCCCGTTCTGCCAGAAGAGTACTGCAGATAATTGCAAGGTATTGCAAAGTATATCATCTGTAGATGCAAGGTATCTATCTGAATACATGTTAATCTCTCACACCTGAAGTTTGTATCCACAAAATAAACAGTTGTGACTATAACATCAACATATTACAAATTTATAAGAACCCAGTTCTTACAAAGTTGAATGCCAAGTTTTTAACACAACCCTGAATCCCTTCTGTATTCTTTTCTGTACTTATCCAATTACTTAAGTAATTTTCAATATAAACTCTTGGGATCAGATATCACCTGTAGTACTATAACAGTACAATAAGGTATGATGGATTGTTTCACATACAGTGAAAAAAACCCAGAGGTTACATAAAATGTTGTTAAGCCTGTGGAAATGGTGGAAGCTGCATTTCCCTGTTAGTGAGGACTGTCACCATCTGACAGTGATCTACAGTAAGTCGTGATATAGTCTAAATTTGCGCATGTTATTGTAAAATAAATGAGAGTTCTGTCTAAAATGGTAAACTGACTCATAGTTCAGAAGTGGTTTTATGCCTGTTCACAAATAGGAACATCCTTCCTGTAAGAGAAGCCTGTAACCTCTGTAATGATCCACCATTACCTGGTGTAAATTCCTTGTTCTTAGGCTGAGATGTAAAAGGATCTGCCACAGTGTCGCTTCATGCTGTATCTGGGATCTGCTGAGGATCAGAATAGCTTGACTCTATACACAATTGAAGTGAAACTGAATCAAAGACAGAAGCTCCTCATTTCACATTAAACCAGTCTGTGCAGATGACTTCAAGGCCAGTTGCTGTCATGTTTTTTTAATTAGCCCAGGACCTGCATGTATTTTTATGCTACTCATCTCATTTTCTTCTTTTTGCCTGTCCTGCCTGGAAGTTAATCTTCCTACTACAATAACCAGAAAATAAAATAACTAATCTTTTCCGGCCAGTGTCAGATGGAGTGTTAATAATGTGGATCAGATGGTGACAATTGCCAAGACCCTCTATCGAGAAATGAAATATGTCAAACTACTCTGGCTGACCAAGGCCTCAGGATCAGTCCTGCTTGTCATCTTGGGTCTCTGTCTCATAATTTTTCCCCATCCTCTCTGCTAGTCGCGAGCCAGTAGTTCCTCCTGGATCAGCTGAGTAAGCAGTGAAGTTAAACTACATGGATGTGCCAGTGCGAGCACAGAATGGCAGAAATCAAGTGCCCCATGTGTTGAAATTTTCACACTTCTCACTCCTTTATACTGCTGTTTTGTTGACAGGTTTATCAGCACTGGCTTAGAATCAGTTGAAGAATACTGAAATATTTTAAAACCCAGGGAGAGTTTCTAATGTGTTGACTTTTGTCTCAGAGGCATAGTCTCTGTAGGTCTTTCTGGTAATCATGAGGAGCAGTCTGAGTAAAGCTGGCAGGAAACCAATTCTGAAGTAAGTGGAAGAAAAGCAAAAGAAATCACAGAATAATTGTGTAAGGAACTAAAGGTAAATAAATGTGGAATCAACTGGGAAGCAAATGGTGCAATGACAGGGGAAAATGCAAGGTAAGATGGGCCATGAAAAAGATTATTACTTTCTAATATCTTTCTGATACCTTAATCACTGCAATAATATCAACAGAAGGAACTAAGAAAATATTTTTCTTCATTTTCATCACTTCACATATTTGCTTTTCTGCAATAGGTTGTTCCTCTCCATCTCTTTCACTCAGTCATGTCTTGTTTTATGTCTCATTTTATCTCCTTCGAGTCAAGTTTTGACGGGCACTAAACATAAAAAACTTCCATTAGTCTCATTGGATTTGTCTAGTATTCAGCAAAGAGCTGATCTGAAGTTAATTGACATTACCATCAAGTTCAGCATGGGACCGGATCCTACTCAGTGCTCAGCAGCTTTCAAAGCCTATGATCCACTGTTTTAATAAAGTGCTGCAGCTGTGCTAATGCTGACAGGAGACATGCCTGTTACCATGTCTTATTCAAACATTATCAACAATATTTTTTTACAGCTCTCTATACGTCTTTCACACATATGGTACTGTGGGACTTACTGGAGCATTCATTGGTAGATACAATCATCTCAAAATCTCCAAAAGCATCAACTGAGGAAGGTTTCATAAAAGTCATGACTGTTAATGTACAGTCTATGCAAGAATGTGCCAGAAGGGTGGAAACAATGGTATGAGATATGAAATCATTTGAAGAAGAGGTAAGGAAGATACATTTAATGAATATGGGGAGGCCTTGTGGCCTCTGACAGGAATGGGATATGAATATCTGCATCAGAATGCATATGTGTAACAGGAAAATCAAACTCCGTGTTAATTCTGTGTTTGCCAAAACAGCATGAATTTTGGACCAAGCCTCTTCATGGACATTCATCTGTTAACAATTTGCTGAAACAAATGTGTTAGAGCCCATTTTGCTAAGATTAAGCTTTCACCAAGCAGAGCCTATGCTAAAGTTTTGTGAGAAGACCTCAGTGCTGGAAGTTCTGGACAGCAGATATACCACTTCTGAGATCTTTGAGATCACAGTTCTACCAATATATGTTTCCTATTAGAGGATGGCAGCAGCAACTATGACAATAGATTTATACCTCACCCGTGTATAAAATATCAAAGGATTTTCTCAGAGTCAAAAAAGGCCGGAAAAATGGTGCTGACGCATTGCTAATTTGATTCCAGGTATTGCTTTTGCAACAGTTTTCCCTTGAGAGGATGAGGAAGAAAGGAAAATAATGTTAAATTTCTGTGTTCTTTGTTACCAATATTATGTAAATACAATATACAAACCTGGATGAGTAATTAAGGTCATATTGTTGCTGTGGGGGTGGCTAGTAAGTTCAGTCCCAGTTTCTATTCGCAGATCTGCCACAACTGAAGCTAATGGTTGTATTTATTCCACTCTCCCGGTCTTCGTAGTTCAAGCAAGTAATGCTTTCTTTAATGTTAAACCCAGCTGGCAACTGGATCACCCTGTGGCAATGCAGGAAAGTCGAACAGGGAAAAAAGGAAACAAAGAACTAGAGAAGCGTATCCTCTGGGAGTCAAAAGATCAGGAGGAAAGTTTGTGGATGGTTGAAAAGAATAAACTCATGGTATGACAGGATACATGTGCAGATCTGTGTTATATTAGCATTTCTAGTGGCTGTAATGCTATGTGTAAAGACCCACTCTGCATGTCTGTGCATCCGTAACATTTACAGTTCCTGATGGGATGTCTAGGAGAGAAGTGAAATCTGGCCAAGCCATCCTAGGAAATGCAGTTGCTCAAGCTCAGCACTGCGGTTTGGTGAACCAGTCCCCATGCAGGGGAAATTGCAGAACTCAGCTTGAAGAGGAATGAAAATAGCAGGTTTGACACACAGGAAGACAGAGAGGCAGTGTAAGGGTTCAGTGGAGACCTTGCCAGTCCACCTGACAGACCAATTTCACCAGTGTCTCTTATTCTTCCATTTTCTATCTATATCCATTTAAATGTATGAATGCCTTTAGCTCATTCATTTCCCAGAAGGGTCTAGCCTTTCCAATAAAGTGATTCCTCTTCCAATTTCTGCGAGGTCTCGCTTCATTTTCTTTCACAAAATGAAAATTGTATTGTAACTGGAAAACGTCTTGCAGGGTACTGCTAGTTAGAACCCAATGTTTGGGAAAATGGGAAAAACTCTGGGGCTTCTTAGTTTAGTGGGGGTTGTTGGAAATATATTTAGAGACATAAATCAGGTAAGCCAATTTTGTACAATACCTCTACTTTTAAACTTCACTTTGAATTGCAAACACTAGAGCAACCTGTATGCACTACTTCTAATTCAAATACATCATCTCAACTACATCAAGAAATTTAAGCGGCCCAAAAGTTTTTGTAAGCAAGAAATTACTTGAGTGAAAACTATGTATCTGATTTGCTCAGGGAAAAATGACAGAATCCTGAATATTTTTTATGAAAGTATAAAAAATAAATTGCAGGAGATTTTTTGTTTCATTTTAAATAAGAAGCAATCCAGCATCAAAGGCATGGAATAGTTTATCGAATGCACATATGCAAATAGTCACTTTGAAAATAGAATATACTCCCATTAAATTTTTTAGAACAACAAAATAAAATTATTTTACAAATTGAAAGATATGTTCAAAACATAAAAATGTATAAAATTTTAGTGAAGCCTACAAATTAATGCAGTTTAACCATAATCTTCATATCTGATAACCTTTAGCACATTCCATTCAAGAGTCTCAACACATCTATGAGCATGGATTTAACAACTTCATTTTATTTGCTCACCTCACTTGCAATATTAAGTAGCTGAGGCTCAGAGAGATAATGGCCAAATACTGTTCTCACTCATCTTGGTTGATGTTACTGTCTGTGTTCAGGATTACATAAGACACTATCTGTGCTTGAAAAAAATACTCACTTGGGTAATCTACTAATATGACTAGCTTGCTCACAGCAATGCCTTTCCAACGTTGTACCACCAAGTGCTGGTCAGAGTAGGAGGAGAATTTGATCTTTATTGTACTGAAGGACACGCACAAAGTCCATGGAAGATGTAGGCATGAAAGCATCAGCTGGGGGTTTTAATTCCCCATTAGGGACACCCAGTTGCAGTACAGCTGATAATTAATGTCATTAAAAGCCTGAGCTATGTTGCAAGCTCAAAGTGAGTGACATGCCTGAGATGTCTCTAATTGTGAACTCGACATTAAAAGACTAATTCAATCTTTAATGTAATAAGTCCTCAATTATATTTAATGTGAGGCCTCTAGGCCTACAAGAACATAAATTTGCTTTAGAAGGAGATCCTGGAATCCTCTCTCAATGTTTCTAGGAAAAAATGTGAAGGTTATTAGTGAGAAGTGAAATAGTTAAATGAAAATATGCCATCAAGAGAAACACTATAATTTAAAAGCCATTGTGACAAGCACATTTCTAACACTTAACTTTTCCATGGAAAGGAACTGGTGTCAATCAAATTGACCTGCCACTATAATTGACAGGTAGGGCACCTCTTCCACCAAAAGACTGCTGTCTTTTATTATTCAGGATCTATATTAAGGCAAAGAGTAATAAATTTTATTTCAGCGCAGTAGGAGTTGCTTCAGTCCGATCCTTTCATCTCCCACATTTAGGTAATATGTTCTACTTTGTGTGCTAAAAAAACATTGGTTACAGTCTACAGGTTCATTAACCAAATATAAGAAACGTGCTATACTCACAGCAATGCTATGTACAGATAAAGGCATGTTTATTAGCTTCCTGATGTACTATATGGATAGATATTCCACAGCATTTATACTGTTCATATAACTCCTTGCTGTTTATATTTGTGCTGTGTTTGTTGCTTCTGAGAATTGATATTTCATTTTGCCTTAATCCATCCCATCCACACTCGACGGAGTCACTGCTTTCACCTCCACTCAGGTGCAACACAAATATTGCACAGTACAGTGGAAGTGGGACAGCAGCCGGCAGCCCCCCACCATTCCCGCAGGGCTGTAAGATGGCCCATGGCGTCTGTGCTAAGCATGCTGAATGGCTTCGTGTGTTTACAAGTACTAAATTAAAAATCACTGATAGCAGAGAGTTAGGCTGCACTGTAGATGGTATGCTCATGAGAAAGCGGTGTAGGGGAAAGGGACCTGGGGCTCCTGGTGGACAGCAGGATGACCATGAGCCAGCACTGTGCCCTTGCAGCCAAGAAGGCCAATGGCATCCTGGGGTGTATTAGAAGGGGGGTGGTTAGTAGGTCGAGGGGGGTTCTCCTTCCCCTCTACTCTGCCCTGGTGAGACCTCATCTGGAATATTGTGTCCAGTTCTGGGCCCCTCAGTTCAAGAAGGAGAGGGAACTGCTGGAGAGAGTCCAGCGCAGGGCCACAAAGATGATGAAGGGAGTGGAGCATCTCCCTTATGAGGAAAGGCTGAGGGAGCTGGGTGTCTTTAGCTTGGAGAAGAGGAGACTGAGGCGTGACCTCATGAATGTTTATAAATATATAAAGGGTGAGTGTCACGAGGATAGAGCCAGGCTCTTCTCAGTGACAACCAATGGTAAGACAAAGGGTAATGGGTTCAAATGGGAACACAAGAGGTTCCACTTAAATTTGAGAAGAAACTTCTTCTCAGTGAGGGTAACAGAGCACTGGAACAGGCTGCCCAGGGAGGTTGTGGAGTCTCCTTCTCTGGAGTCATTCAAAACCCACCTGGACACCTTCCTGTGTAACCTCATCTGAGTGTTCCTGCTCTGGTGGAGGGATCAGACTAGATGATCTTTTGAGGTCCCTTCCAATCCCTAACATTTTGTGATTCTGTGATTCTGTGATGGTGTCCTCCAGTCTCAGCAAGGTTTCAATGCGTACTGCATCTCCCCAGCTCCCACCATCAGCTACAGAAATGCTCCAGATACTTGGTAATTCAAACTCCCTGGCTCTTCCTTTCTTGACCAATCTTGCTATTTACAAGCAATGTCCTGCCTAATTCTAAACATGGAGAGAGTAAGGAGGTGGAGGGTAGGAGAAAGGGAAAGCCTGGCTCTTGGTAGCTCTTACCCCCACTCCCACTCCCTTACCCCACCAGAGAGGCAACAGAGCGAAGGTGCTGAGCAGAGGGTGATGCTGTTTTCTTGTAGAGGAGCAGTAAAGTTCAACACCTTCTGGGGAGTAGAGAGGCTCATGCATGGACAGGGATTGCTAATCCTTTTCTGGCCAGCTTCAAACCCCTTTTGGACCTTGCTGGCCATTTCCAACCTCCTCCGAGCCCCTGCAGCTCCTCAGGTGCTCTGCAATTCCCCAGCCCTCTCCTCTGGCTCTCAGACAGAGCCTGCTCAGCTGCCTCCACGAAAATACATCTTGCCTTCTGTCCTGGAGGTGCCCATGACAACCTGTGGTGAATGGAGGCTTGGAGCAATGTGAGAGAAAAAGCCATTGGCAAAAAAGCTGAAGGGCAACAAAAAATATCTGTTTTCACAACACGTAAGGAAGAAGATTTAAAAGGAATTCTTTAGATTTAGTGGGCTGTGCTTTAATCTTGTGTTGTAACATCAGGAATGAAAAGTTAAAAGTGAGCACGGACTTGATAAATTCCTGTTGTTCCCTCAGACAGTATATTGAAAAAAACATGCACCAAATTATATCGCCCAACTTGCAGCATATGGGTACAGTTATTCCTATTTTCTTTAAATGTATAATAAATGACAGAAAGATCGGATGTGTAGTTAGTTGCAGAAGTTGGAACTAGTAGAAATATTGTGAAAGTACCATAAAGCTGTGTGCTTTATAAAAATGGGCAGGTGGGCATCATTTATTAGTTTGGGTTTATCAGACAGATGGTCATCAGTTACGTCAAAATCACAACACTGTCATGGGAACAGGCTGTAAACTGGGATTGAACAGAGTACTAAATGACTCGGATATTGGATATGGCATAGCTGTACCTACTTCGAATTAAGCCATAGATTCCCAGAATGTTTTTTGGCAAGAAAGAGATTTTTATCAGTGCTGGAAAACAAGCCCTCCCATTAAACATGAGGATATCACAAAATAAACCTGGAGATTATAAAATAAAATAATGGACAAAAAAATAAAAAGAAGTCAAGAAATGGTGCCTCCATTTACCATTGATGTGAAGGGACTGTAGTGGTTGAAGGCAAATCCATCTCCCAGCCTTGAGGTCACATGTTACTCCTTTGAGAAATGATGGCCAGAAACTGCATGCACATGAATGGAGAACCCATCCTGTAAAATTTAAACCACACACGGAAATTTGCTCATGCCATTAGATCTACAGGGCACACTATGTGGCTAGTGAGGAAAGGTTAACAAAAAATGTTAACAAAAAGGTCAACAAATATAGTTGAATCTCAGCATTTTGTACTCCCTAGCCATGTTGTTAGTGGTCAGGTAATAATTGATATCTTCGTGCAAACGGGATGAGGTTCCTCTACCTGTGCCTCTGTGAAATGGCAATAAAGATGCATTTTCCTACCTGAGCAGGTACTGTAGGTTGTCCTGTTACCATAGTGATGGAAGCTATGAAGGTTTCCAAATTGGTAGGAAGATTATCCAAGCAATCAAAGAGAAACACACAATCTTTAAGATAGCTGTCAGAGGTCGAGATAGGACCTCAAGAGCGGGTAGGGGACTAGCTGGAAGCAAGTATTATACTTCAGTTTCTGGACAAGGGCTTAGCAGCAGAGATACAAATAGCAGGAACAACCCTGTGGTGCTACATGCAGGTACAACAACCGAACTGTTCTAGCTCAGGGGTGGGCTGATGAGTCTAACAACACAAGGCTATGTTTGCAGGGTCACCTGAAAGCACTTCCCAGACTTCTGCTTGTCCCAGCTATGTCTTGACTCCAAGCTGGAGTGACACATGCATGTCTGCCATCCCTCTTTGCCCTGGTTCCCGTGGGAAAGAAACATGGTTACACAGGGCTAGAGGAAGCAACAACACATGCCAAAAGGCCCCAGTTTTGACTAGTGGGTAGTCCAGAGATGTGGGGTGCCTCTGGTACAGCGAAGTCAAAGAGACCAGGGGTGGAGTGATCTGCTGTGCCCAGGGCATGTGGAGCAGGTGCTCAACAAACATGAATCCTGAACTCATGCTGACATTTATTAGACCAGCCATGTCAAAGCAAGCAGAGATTAATGCTTAACTTTGCAGCAGTTTGTGCAAACTCGCTTAGTCCATTTTTTAACTTTTATGTTTTAATTTTGAACACTTGTCTCCCCTTACCTTCCTGCCCCATCCTTGCTTTAATCTGCTTCCTCCTTTTTGCTGTAGAGATGAGTGGCATTGTTCTAGCACTTGTTAGCATGCTCTGGCAAGACGCTTTTGTACACAGTCTTTTAAAGGAAACTTTTGCCAACTGACAGAGTAGCTACAAGGCTGCTAAACTTCTTGGAGAGGGAAAGAGGGGCAGGGAAATGTAGCTAACAGCCTGAGAGTAAACCCTATGGATACTATGATCTCCAGACTGGAACTAGTTCAAAACTTTGCTTGCACTGCCACTTTCTTAGTGTTGTTGTGCAAAAACATGTATAGTCTTAAATTTACTTAAAAACAAATTCATTTGGAAGACTTGTTTTAAGTCAACTAGTCTGATGTTGTAATGAAAATTTTGCAGCAGTATTTTGTTTTATTTGTGTCAGTTTGACAGACTCTCTGCTCAAAAATGAATTTGAGACTAGTTTAGTATGAAGAGTCATCCAGCATATACCAGGGCTATTTTAACAGCCTCTGTTGTCAAGTGACAAATGCAAAACCTGCAGTTTTCTCTAGCACTGTTTTTACATCATCGCTTAATTAACAGACAATATTTAGGGAGTTCACTGTCGTGTTTCTCCTGCCTCAAGCTGCCATGGGTAATTTAGCAAAATGATGAAAGTGAAGGACAAAAAACTTACATAACCTTAACTTTTTTTAACATACTCTCGTTTCATTTGCAGAGAAAAGCAATTTCTGTCGTACCATTAGTATAGTTTCCACCTTTCCTGGCCTACTGACTGTGGAAAAGTCCTTGGCTGCCCACATACCAGCAAGAGTAACAGTCACTGCCTGTTGCAGAGCTACCACCATCCCAAGGGGAGAATTTCCAAAATCAGCAACCTTCCCATCTTGTTCCTTCCTGGGCATTTTGGTTTTAGTTAATTTTTAAAGCAACCAGTGAAGGATGATACTGCTTTTAATTATGGAACACATAAAGAAAAAAACTAGGCACATGAAAATATGGTGAAGTCAGTAAGCTTAGAATTTTTACTTGGCTGAATTGGTTCCAAATATTTATTAGTCAAGGGGAGCAGTCTTGCATAACTGCATTTCTTCACCTTCAGGGGGCCATTCTCCAGAGCAGGGCACAGAATGAGAGACTACTTAACCTCAGGTGAGTAATACACAAATCACATAGCTTCACTCATTCAGAGACCACCTGTAGGTCAGTAAAAATGTGTTTTATGAACAAGGATACTTATTATGGTTTGATCAGAATCACTGTGTTGGTGCATAATGTGAGCTTGCATAACATGCAAGCTAATAACCACTGAGAGAGGCAGAGTAAATTAATTTGGGATTAAAGTAATGCTCTCACGGTTATTGAGCTTCCAATTGACTTCAAGCAAAGACGTGAGCTGCAAAAGACAATAGACCAAGTTCATATTAGCCGTGCTGCATGTAAAACTCTCTCTATGCCTTGGGTCTGCTTCTATCATCCTTGAAACTTTGGTATGTCTTTGAAAAACTACTCCTTTCAAACTTGAATTTTGACAAGTAAATAAAAAGATAATATCTTTAATGAAGTTGTGCTATGGTAACATTCAGTTTAACTGAAATGTGATACAAAACCTTGTGGAGAGAAGCAGCTGCATCTCTGTAAAAAGCCATGAATAACGCATTTTTTTGTTGTTGTTTACAGAAACACTTTTGTCAGTTATCACTGCCTGTAAGGTAAGAAAACTTGTACTGATGCCAAGTACTGCTGTAGATCCTAGCTAGCTGGAAAGACATGGAACAGCAGTAACAGTCCAATAAATTGGAAGGACTTCAAGGGTTCTTAAAGATAAAGCGTAGTTAACTGTAGAAGATACACATTCACACATCCTTCAAGGTCTACATTTCCTTCTCACATGTCTTTGCACCTTTTTCTGCTGGCATAAGCTGAAAAATGTGATTCCAATTTCACAACTGCAAGTTGTACTGTAGAAAGCCAGAATTTTGGAACAGAAAACATAAAACAATGGAATTGTTGAAACGAAATGAGGTCTGAGGCCTTACAGATGGGGATTTTGCCTAAAAGGAGCAGCTGCTCCTGAAGAGGGAATCCCACAGCCCAAGGAATGTCATCAAAGCATCCATGGCAGGTCCTCCCCAGGTGGATGGCTTCCTGCTCGCGCAGCAACATAATAGTTTCCTGCATGATGGATGGCTGTGCTCCAGGAGTACCTCAGTGGGCCCTGCCCATGCAGGCCTCCCCAAGCACACTGCCTCCACCAGCGGCTGCGTGAGAGGAGAGACCCCTGTGATGGAGGAAGAGACCCAGGGACTCTGGCTTTCCAGGGGAGCACCAGCGATCACAGAGAAAACACGTTAGGGGTCCTGGTATGAGTTTGGTTTGCTTTTATTAGCAAAATGTCAGTCAGTACATACACTTGTCACACTGCATTTAGCATGGGTTGTGGATACACACACCACACACATGCAAATATATGTATATATAATGATATCTATCTTTCAATGTGTACGTTTCATGGGGGTTTTTTATTGCCTTTTAACACAGATTTTCAAACTTCTTTCTAGGTGATTTGATGCTAATTGAAAAAAGTAGATGCAATTGCACTTGAATTAGACCTTCCATCACAGTGATACACTGGTGAACACCAAGGTTAATTTTTTCTTGTGAAATAAAAATCACAAAACGTAATTTCTCTACTAGTTCTTTAGAAATACTTTTGCTTTGGTGCCTATTGCTTGTCTCTGTCTGCAAACTTTTCAGTCACATCTATTTAAACATGAAATATCTGTTGATAAGTAGTAGATGTTAGTCTTAAAATGCTTCCATGCTTAACCAACTTCTCCACCATGATTTATGATGGTATTGCCAGTCTTCTATATTTTAAGTTTCAAGTGGCAGATATTTAAATTAGTACATATACTAATACCGACAAAACAAGAGAAGCTATATAAACTTTTCTTGCTATAAACAGCAACAGATGCATTAGAAGAAGGTGTAAAATGTTAAGCAAAAATAGTTGTGTAATATTTTGCTCACAGCTTCTTTTTTTTTTTTTTTTTTTTTTTCTGGTCAGCTATAGTTTTATATGTTATTATCCATACAGGAACTGACTTCTTTACTTCAGGTTTCTAATCCTACTATTACTTGGCCTCTGTAATATCTGAAAACAGCCTTGTGCTCACATAAATGTTTCCATCAGGTTTTGAATCCTAATTCAGAAAAACATCCATGTGCTACGCTACACCCAAACCTACTATACTCACGCTTGTGAACTCACAGGTTTAAGCTTTTGGCATGTAGGTACATCTTATTGCTGTTCACTTTCTTAGGATAGGAGCATGTGCTCAGCTGATTTTTGACGTCAGAAAGATAGTTTTGTAGTCATGGTTGGCTGAAACCCATGTTTCTATTGGTCACCAGAGCTGCAGTTAGATCAAAACACTCCATGTTCTGGAGAACTAGTTGCATATAATTTTCTTTCCTGGGTATTTCAGCTTCAGTACCATAATATTAGCAAGCTTTGCACTTCATTAATACCGTCAACTTGAAAATTTCACCTCCTGCTGTAGCTATTTCATTTTACACTCAAAGGCTGCCTGCCAGTGATCAAGCAGAGATTTTAGTGACCCATCAGGGTATCGATTTTTGTGTTCACTTAGCTGTCTTATGATTTTGTTTTGATTTTGACCTGTTCTGAATTATTCCCAAAGTTATCTCAGCTACCAGCTGATCCAGGAATTGAGAGTGACTTTGTTCTCCTTTCTTGTCTCTCCTACTGGCCCAGCTGGCTCAGGAACAAAGGGACTTCAGAGCAGCCAGGCAGGACTGAAGCACATGGGCTTACTGTGTAAATATCTGAATAGGTGCAAAGAAAGGAGCTAATTGTCTTGAAGGTTAGATACTGAGATGGAACAGGTTCATACAGGTCTGACAAGCAGGGGTTCAGTCTTGAATTACAACCTGAAACCAGATGGAAACTAGTATGAGGATATTTGAAGATCATGGTGGCACCATTCTGTTGCCTGAAGAGACAGAGTAATCTCTCTGCAGCATTGCAGACTCCCTGAATGTGTGCTAAAAGCTGTGATTAAGAGGTGGGGTGCAGCAATGAAGAAAAGTTGCTCAATGGCAATAAGACAAAAAATATGCAAAAAGACAAGGTAAGTCTGGTTAAAAAATGCTATTGACTTCAGTGCAAGTTGTGGTCAGGATCTCGTGCTTTCCCCTTTTCCTTTCTAATTTACCTTAACGTATGTCAGAAATATGCAATGTGCTCTGAAAATGTTTACATTAAAAGATAAACCGTGTTTTCTTGTTCTAGTTTTTATAATTTTAGTATTCCCTCATATCTCTGTTTTCACAAAGAGCTACATTCCTGATCCATACGTTATCCATAGGTACTTTTGCCTCTAAAGTACAGGCAGACTCTGTGCATTGGTTAAAGAAATGAAATTTATGAGTGATCTAGATTTTTTTTTTAGGGTGAAAATTAAAGCTGGGGAGTGGGCACTCCTTTCTGAAATGGTTTTATTCTCCTTCCTGTATGTCTTGTTACAAGACCCTGCCATATTGCATTACCACCCAGTTTTCAGAAAATGATTGTGGTAAGTGAATGTGTGAATTCCCTTTCTTGCTGTGCTTTATAACAGTTCTGGAACTGGCTACATGCTGAAGAGAGGAAAAATTGGGGAAATGTAATTAAAAATATCTTTCCCATGAAATATATTTAATCTTAAATATAACCAGACTTTATGCCTTGTACAAGATTCATTTTTAACAGTTTAGAGGTCATTCACTAGATTTTCTTTTTTCTTATTAGATAATTGCTAAGAATAGATTAGCATCAAGCAAAGTAAGAGTCCTATAGAAACAGAGGGGGCATCATTTTATTATCCACCTCTTCATGTAAGCACCATGGCAGAACTCCGAGGAAGCACAGAAACTGGGAACATATCCCATCCAAACACATGAGGCCAAGGTACTGCCATGACTTACTTTTCTTAAAAATGATTTTCCTAATTCCTGAACAGTGTGGAGCAAAGCCACGAACACACTGTTATTATTCTGAAATTTTGCAGTGCCTTTCTTCTTTTTGTGATATTTTCAAGTCTTATTACTTCCCTGCTCAGTAAAAATAAGAATGTAATAATGTAAGCTCTCAGAAACCCCAAATGATACAAATGTCATTTTTATCCTACGTTTCTAGATTGGAAGAACAATTTACTGTTTGTTTATTATCCCAGAAAACATCACCCTCCCCTTGGCATAATTTCTATTTGAAAATAATGTCACCTTTGTTGTTCTCTCCCAGATTGCCAGTTATGTGAAATATACTCACCAAAATAACTATTTTCAAATCTCTTTTTTATATTCTCAGCCTATGGCAAATCTATTGTTCCTGAGTAGATAGAAATCCTATCATGACACAGGGCACATCTCATGGACTATTCAGTCAGGCCAGTCTCACTATTTCAGCATTGTTGTGATAGGAAAGGAAGCATCATCACTGATCTGCAAAGGGTAGAGAGTGCACTGAGTATCCACTGACTCCGAAGCATTATGTTTCTGCACAGAAGAGAAAGGAGCCTCTTTTGTAAGGTGATGACCCATCACCTGGAGAGAGTGAGAAGTGTATTTAGTATTTTGAAGTTTAGAGTGCAAATCTCCATTATATAAAACTGTTACTAACATGGATAATTTCCTCATTAATGAAATGAGGGAGGCCAAATGTATGTATTTTGCTTATGAGTTGTAAGTCTAGGACCTTAAACATGCATTTTTAGCCACACTGAGAAGAGCAGAGGGTTCCCTGAAGCTGTGCCATCCACATTTCTCTTTTGACCTGCACTGTACCATCATTTGTGTTGCACCTCCCTACGCTCATCAGGATCTATTGTGTGTTGCACAAAGCTGAAATGTAAATCTGCATTTGTAGCCCCTGACAGTCAAAAAAAATTATTTGTATTTCCAAGACTATTGGGAATTGCCTCTCTGCTGATACCTGATTGGGTGGAAGGAAGAAGTCATTGTTTCTGACAGTCCCACAGCCTGCGCACTCTTGAAGGCAGAGCCACGCCATAGTTAAGCCCTGATTAATTTATTGCTATGGCATTACAATGACCTCTGCTTCAAGTAAATAGGATTTTAATATGAACTTTATAAGCATGGAAAGGAAAGCAGTTATGTGACATACTAGGAGTCACTGAGGGACTGCATCTTGCACCCAGAAAATTCTATAGGTAGAACTTTTTTTAATTTTAGTGTTACAAGATCAAGCATGCAGGAACCAGCAGTGAAGAGACAACATCTGGACCACTTGTTTCCTTGCTCTGTGCTAAGCTCTCAGATCAGTCTAGCCTCTCTAGGATCATGAAGAGTGTTCATCTGGGGAAATGGAGAGTAAGTATAGTATTTCTTGAAGTCATGCAGGAGGAAACAGATGCCACTTATGAGCACAATCCTTAATATGATTAATATGAGCTTTCTTAACATGATTAAGAAAGCTTATACCTTCACTTTGCATTTTAATTTTTAAGTTCTGAATAATTTACAGTCCACTGCTTGGAACAGCACAGCAATTGTCTGTTGATTTTGACTTTCTTCTTGTTCCACATTTACCTTTGTCTTACCTATAAGAAAAAAAAGATTGAAACTTCATTCTGAGACTTTCTCTAAAATTTAAGTCAACTTTTTAGGTCTTTTAGAAAAAAAATACATAACCAAAACATTGCTTATCAACATGCAAGGATAACTGAAAAAAAGTGCTAAAGAAAAAAAGGAGTAAGAGGAGTAATCCACCAATCCACCTTATAAGTTTGCTTGATTTGGGATTTGTTGATCAGAGAGTGACTCCACTTTCCTGTGTTATCTGGGCTTTAAATGTCTTTATAAGACAAATATAATAAATTGTTTTCTGGGAAGTTCTGGACACTGCTCAGATGTTTCACCATTCTTAAAAAACACACAGAAATAATAATCCCTGCTGAAATGCAGTAGTATCTTTGTCATGCAGTGGTGATTGATGATGTGGTGGTGATGATGTAGTGGTGATGACATGAACACTAACCTGTGCCACTGGTACACACAGCCAAAGACGTCTTTTCTGTCTTCCTGTAGCCAATTGCTTTTTCTCATGCTTCTGCACAGTACAATAGAAAGCATAACACTAATTCTCTTGTTTCCTCCTAGCTGTGGCGATGGACTGCAACAGTGACTCCTCACAGAATACTCTTTCTCTGGCAGAAATTCTTGTTTTCATCCCTGCCATTTCTCAAATCTTCTCATCTGCCACGTTTTCCTCTACATTGGAATGCCTCTGGATGCCTGTTATGGCTCATGAGACATGGTGGCCCAAAGTGTCAGACATGAAACGTGTGTACAACATATGAATATCATTATGGGTGAAACAAAAAAAATTCTGCCCAGAAGTGCTACATGTGTGCTATACACACCTCCACAATATAAGTATTCCTATGGATTACATAACTTGGGAACTTCAGCTATGTTATAGTTGCCTGTTTTCCCCTTAGTAATTAATGTGTTTTTTACCTACTATACTGCTTGAAATTCTTACATTTCTTGCTACATTTTGGCTATAGGGGTCATGTGTGTATGTCACCTCAGGTATATGTGTTATTGTTGCACGTTTGTCATATTTGTGTTAAAGGATTTCATGATTTCTATGATTTCTGTCTTTAAGGGATTTTTACATGTATGTCAAGAGTAGAGAAATAAATGGATGGATTGTCACTTCTGTTGTGCATTATTGTTCTGAATTATTTTCAGAGTGATCCAAAATGATTGGTAGAAGTGTGTGGAAATAATTATCTGTTGTTCATAAAAGTCCAAACTTTCATCCTGTCTTACTAGCAATATAATAAAAACAACAACAATAAAAATAAAAATTTAAACCCCCCCGAATTAATCCATTATGATTACTAAAGAAAGTCTCCAAACTGTAATGAATGCAGCAACATCTGATTGTGTTTGCAAAAACTCAGAAAGGAAAGAAGTGAGATGGCTTAGCTGTTTCCATAAGTTTTGCTCAGGAGTACAGTGACACTACTTTTGATAAGTTTTTTTGTTCAAAACATATAAGAAATTAAGAGAAAGTATTACACTGGGAATGTCTTGAATACTGGTAAGATTTTAATACCAGAGAACTGGACTGAAGGAGGATGTTGTTGGTAACATTCTCTCCTAGGGCAAATCTTAAAATTCTTTAAAAATCCCATGAAATTTGTCGTTGTCTATTTTCATACAATAATCCAGATGGAGAGGAATTCCTGGAGATCATCCAGGTCTCCTTCCTGCTCTGAGCAAGGCTAGATTTAATAGTCAGGTCTCTCAGGGCTTTTCCATTCAGATGGTGAAAATCCCTGAAGATGAAGATTCCACAATCTCCCAACTTTAAGAGTCATCATGTTTCATGAGAAGTTTTTTCATTATTTAAACTATCTCAAACTCCTTTTTCTTGTTTTTGGTTGAATCAACTCTTTAGAAAGAAGGACCGATGCTTGGCATTTTTCTGTCTTTATTGTCATTTCCTCACGATATGAGAATAGTGGTGAATGGCAGCTGAAGACCCCAGCCCAGCAAAGGGCTTGTGTCACATATAGTTTTGAACAAGAACTTTCATATTCACATGTGGTAGATGGCATCCAGATCACTGATGGACAAACTACCACAGAGAGCCATTGTTTCTGTATCTACCTGCCTATAACTGTATTGAAAAAGCAGGTTTGATTGTTCTAACCGTAAATAGAATCATAGAACAGTTTGGGTTGGAAGGGACCTTCAAAAGTCAGCTAGTCCAATTTCTTCCTTATACCTAGTATGAATCTCCCCTCTTCTATTTTAAAACCATTACCCCTTGCCCTAGCACAACATGCCATGCTAAAAAGTTTGTTCCCATCTTTCTTATAAGCCCACATTAAGAACTGAAAGGCCTCAATAAGGTCTCCCCAGAGATCTTCTCCAGGCTGAACAACCTCAACTCTCTCAGCCTGTCCTCACAGGAGAGGTGTTCTAGCCCTCTCATCACTTTTGTGGCCTCCTCTAGCCCCTCTCCAACAGGTCCATGTCTTTACTGGATGCAGGACTCCAGGTGGGGTCTCACCAGAGTGGAATAGAGGGGCAAAATCACCTCCTTCGACCTGCTGGCCACAGTTTTTCTGATGCAGCCCAGGATATGGTTGGTTGAAGAATTTCTGGTACAGTTTAGAAGTCTTTCCCAATTGTCTTATTCAAAATAAGTTTGAGATTAAATTTCACCTCTTGTTTTCTCCTTTTGTTCTGAAACAATCTTTCCCACAAAAACCTCAAAATCTGTGTGATGCCAGAGTTGTGTATATTCCAGAGTGGGATATTAATGAGTTCTGCAAAGATGGTGCAGTCTGGTTCTTTCAACAAGCTGTATACTTCCAGTCAAATGCTTAAGTCACTATATTTTATGGGGATATTTAGATCTTCAGAGAAATTCTTGTGGTGATAGAACTGAGCTGCCAAGTGAAGGTGATTGCTGATAGCTGAAAGACACACGTTTTAACTAATTTTTAAGATTGCAACACAAATAAAGAAGATAAATATGCAGGCTGATGCTTTTTTCTGAATCTGTTGTAAAAAACATGTACCACTGCAACATCCAACAGCTACAAGTCCTGCATACATATTATTTTTATTATGTTTGAAATTTTAAGTTAAACATTGTCTATATTTTCACTTTTAAAAATACGAACGTAATTTATATTTAAGGAAGCCAATAAGGATGAGAAAAGGAAATGACGGTAAGAACAGGATAGTATTTAAAATGTAAGAGTCACCCTTGTGGGTTAGGAGGCATGAATAAAAATAAGAAGTGAGAAGTGGAAAGGTCCAGGCCCTCACCTGATGTAAATTGTTGCTGATATCTGGAAAAGTTGGGCCACTTGACACCACCTGAAGTACGGTGCTACAAAAAAAATGCATGTGAAATAAAAGACATAAGCAATTACTTTTGAAAAAGTCATTTTTAAGCTAAATTCATTGAGAGGGGCAAAGCAAAGCTCCATGCTTTAAAAAGGTGACAAGATATTCTTATTTTCGGTAATGTTGCTTCTTTTAGGAGGATTTACAGAGAGGATACAGAAAGCTAAATGTAACCCATAGCAAAAAAAGAAACTTGAAGAATTTAAACTGGTGACTCTGACCTCAGCTTATAGGGATTTTAATAACAGATTATGTGAACTAGTGAGTCTTTACCAATTTGCTCTGACAGATCTGCTGGATTGTGTTGGATGATAACACAGGAGAATAGAAGGGAAAATCAGGCTGAAGCATACCATCTTCTCAGAATTTTAGAGAGCCTATTTTGGAGAAAAACTCTGCTATGATGCTGATTCCAGCTAATAAGTATTCTCCTCTGTCATGTCCTCCATCCTCTTTCTGTTTCTTTCATCTCGTCTCTCTTCTCTATCCATCTGTGCTGGAATTTCCTGCTTCCCAGGTTACTTTTATCCCGTTTATTAATAGAATTCACCTGTTATAGTTTAGAATGTTCTTAAGTAAGAGTTATACCGTGACTTACTGGACCTATCTGCCTGCTCTTTTTTTATTTTGAATTTTTTCCCCTTTTTTTCCTTTTTTTTTTTTTTTGTGTTCTACTTATAGCTTGATGTTAAGAACGTAAAATCCCTTTGCATCAACAATACAATGTGAACCTAATCTTAAATATGCATTTGCATCATCAGATAAACTACTAAGTGAAGATGCATGTTGTCAGAAGCATTATAAATTTTTCATGCCTGTAATAAGAATGAATGACATGTTTTTTTCTTTAATGATTCATAGATCATATTTGCTATATATTTTATCAACATTAACAACGACATTAGTATTCCACATTTCTAAACAGGACAGGATTTAATTTACAGATTGACACCATGTAGTAGTATTGGATGTCTTCCGTTAAAGGCTGAGATCTTAGATAATTAGTAGAAAACTGACAGGAGGATTACATTAATTATATGTTCAGGAGAATGTAGTATGGATGATCAGTTTAGACAGCTTTTTATCTGATGACTACACTCAGCTGATAATTACTGAATATGTGGAGTACTAAGGTGGCCAACCAGACCTGTGTATTTCAGCAAACTCTTCTCCTTGTGAGAGTCAAGTACGTTCTAGTGTTTGTATCAGAGGAAGACCTACTAGAACTAGCTCTGATTAAAGAGCCCCAAAACTGCTAAACAGGAGATGATAAGAGGGTGTGGTGGGATGCTGATTTTTTTTCTGCCTGGAAATCAACCAACAGAATCACTTTAAAAGGCTTGAAGAAAAAGAGGGAAAGAAGAGGGTATCTAAAATTTAAAAGTATAAGTTTCAAGAAGTTTAGAAAGCCTATTTTGGAGAAAACCTCTGTCTTCATGCTAATCTCAGCTAACAAGCATTCTCCTTTCTCATATCAGCCATCCTTTTCCTTTTCCATCTGTGTTAGAGGCTGCTGGTACTTAGAACTCTGAGTTGGCATGTAGGTATGAAATGGAGAGATTATAATCTAGAAAATCTTTATTTGGTAGTCAGTGACCCAGGGGTGACACTGCACTCCTGGGTTTTGACCAGGAAGTCCCTGGAGCACCTGCAGTTCTGCTTCTGCCTGTGTGAGCACTGAGCTTGCTGCACAACACTGGGGCTTTCTGGGGTGCTGAAATCAGAATAGTGGAAAGGCCTTTGGTGTATTTTAGTGCGATGCAAAACATTAAGTTAGTGTCTTTTCCCTTTTAAATTTTAAGGAGCTCCTGACAGCACTGCTTGTCTCAGTTCTGAGAAAAGAAGGGTGGTGGGTTTGGTAAAGATGGACTGCACAGAATATCAGCACAAGTCAGTAGGAATCTGTGCCAGTGTGATCTGCTGTTTAAATTAGTGCAGGTTCCCACTGCTAGCCAATGGCTGCTGGTGTCAATCACTGCAGTGAACTCTTCCTAAGGCTAATATTTCAAAATAAGCCTAACTGCCAGTTTGCAGTAGATGATAATCTATGCTGGTGTCTGTAGAGGCTTAAACAACTTCTATCGTTTGCTTTGGTGGCTAGTGATTAATCAGAAAGGAAGAATAACATGAATGCTAATTCCACATGCTTTGTTCCTCAGGCATGTACTGTCCTGTTGAAACTTGTTCCAGGGACTGTCCAAGGCACAGACTGGAGAGAAAAGTATCACCTCCTCTCTATGAAGAAGAAAGGTCTCGTACTGCAGCAGGCTATGAATAAGTAAACACTGCAAGAAGAGGTCTTACATAAATTTGTTGAGTATCTCTGATGAATTGTAAGTACAAGTAAAATATTCAAAACCTTCAGAGATGCTGATTTTTGTTTAAAGTTCCACAGTGTTATTGATGTCATACTTTCCTGTATAGTTGCAGTAATAACTCTTGACTAGTAATGGTGCACAGGTAAAAAAATGGGAGTTGCAGTGATTGATTTTGGATAATAGAGAGATCTTTGCTGAGCTGGCCCCATTGTTTGAAAAACTATTCCTCAGATCTGACACACACATAGAGGGACAGTTTCTCAATACTTGCAAAGTATTGAGGTTCATCCTGGTGTCTAGTACTTAAGCCTTGAGCTTGATGCTCCACTTAGCTCACTGTGTGAAATTGTCCAAATGTCTCAAGCAGTGTGTGCTCAGTCCTCAGGGTGTATCATAGCTGGGATTTCTCAACAGAAGAAACGCAAAGTCAGAAGCACGTTACTGGGAGCCATCTCTCCCATTCAGTCACCAAGGTCCATTAGCCCTACCTCTGCACCAGCCCCAACATGATTCATGTATGGGTCCCGTTCCCACCAGGACCATGCTCCCAGGGGCTGGGACTCTGGTGGGACCACATCAGCTCTGCTGGAGCAACCGTTTGCTTTAACACGCTTGTTTAGCACTGTGCTTCCAGCTAATGGTCTGGAACCTTGAAAGTTGCAGCACCAAAATGGAGCTTCAAATCCTGCCAGAGCCAGGCTGTTTTTGTGTGCATCCTTGGAGGTATTTGAGCACTGTGGTCCCAACAGAGATGACGCTTCAGGTTACATGTGAGAGTTGTGAGGCCCCTTCACCTCACTGAATGCCATCAGCCAGATCCGGCATCTCCTTGCTGGTGCTGTAATCGACCTGAGGGCAGGGCATGGAGGGTGAATGTTTTCTGTGGTTCATATTATGCAAACATGCTGTGTAAGCGTGCTCAGAAATACCTGTCTCTCTAAATTTTCAACTTGGTTTTGTAAAAAGGATTTTATTCAAACCCCTTTCTCTGAAATGTCTTCCATTCATATGGTGAGAAATACATACGAAAGATTTTTTTTTTTTTAATGTGGCTAATTGGAACTAGAATTAGGGATTATGCTGATGTTTAAATGTGACATAAAATGCATTTGTATTAAAACACAGGAAAGTCAGTGTAGAGTATTTTACCGGTGTTATGTATGACATTATCTTTTAATGTTCTCTGATGTATGGTAAGAAAACTTGGTAAGTTAAGAGTTATGATTATGCATAAGGTAGTTTTAAAGGCCAGTCAGTAACTTTTAAATGAATGCTAACTTCTAAACTAACTTTTATCGAAATTATTTGGCTGCTTCTGTTTTCTATGCAGATCTCTTTTCTCCTTAGAAAGCTTGGTATGGAAAGGATTTGTGATAAAATCTTAATGTCCAGAAAAATTTGAAAAATGTTACAAACTGGGGTTTGGGTAGTGGGCATTCTAGATTTTTAATTAAAAAAATCTGTTGCACATGCATTTCTTTTTTCACTATCCTACTTTAATCACATAGACAAATTAACACTTTGAACAAATGAAAGAAGAACTACAAGCATTAGCGTGCTTCCTGGTTTCACTGAGGCAGTGTTGTTTAGAAAGCAACAGGTGGAATACTAATAGGTCTATGCCTGTGTTGCTCCCCTGTGTATCTGTAAAGACAGAGAAGAACATAGAAAAATCTATACTTAATAAAATATTAATTTAATTAAAAATTCCCCATGAGAAAATGGCTCATTCTTACTGATGATGCAACAACCCAGTTTTCTGGAGGTCACGTAAATTAAATTAGCTTTTCTAATTGTATATGTCAAGCTGGGTACAGAAAGAATAAAAGCTGTTTGTTAAAGTTGTTAGACATCCACCCTTAGACTGCAGCCTCGTATTGATTGCCTGCAGCTCAGAAGTGCCCTAGAAATCTTCTTTGAAATGGGGTTGAGGTGCCTCTCATTAGATCTCACAAAAATACATGTGTTAACAGGGTTTTGGCAATGTCTGCTCACTGGTGGCTTAGAAGAAATTTTGGAGAGATTTGCTTGAAGCCCAATTCACAAAATAAAAAAAGACAAATCCAAGGATTCTCCCTTGAAGTGCCTGGTGTGTGATTATCCTGCCAGAGCCTGTGGGAAACCAGAGGCAGCCCGACTTTGCCAGAGGGTTGGGTTTTGGCTTGGGGATAGGAGCGTACAGAAGTGACAGAATCATGTGTGTGTTCCTCCAGTAAGGCTGCTTTTACCTCATGTATCATCTTGAGCTTCCCTTGGCTATTAGAGTGACCCACGTCAGCATTTGAATTTCTGAAATCTCTTCCTCTGTTTTCTGTCTGGAAAGTTGGACTTTGGTGTCTTCACACCAATGTCTTGCTTGGTGCAGGAAGGGTCAGCACAAAGCTGGGGCAGGTGTTTGGTGTGTCAGGAGGGAGGACAGTACAGGTTTAAGGGAAGCAAGGTGAGGCCAGACTCCTGCCATAGGTACCTTTTGACAAGGACTGACAGAGACAGTCTTGGTGTAATTTGTCCTTTACTGAAGCATGCTGGCTGGCCAGACTAATTAGTCCTGTGCTTTACTGACTGTAAGTGGGATGTGCTTGGTGTCTCTGGAGCAATAACTCAGTCATCAGATCATCCAAATACTGTTGCATCATAGACCAGAAAATAGAGTATTTATCCCCCCTTTCACTACTGTGACTGCACTTCTTAAATGGCGTATTTTTAAATGTGTTAATAATTATCTGTGACCCTTGGTATTTAAAATTTTTATTTTGTTTGGCAAGGATAATAGAATTTTTCTACATATGTGCTGGCAGATTTTTGCTGAAACTTCAAAATACAAGAGGGTTTTTTAATTTGTTTTTACAAGAATTCAATAGATAGTTCATGTCAGGTACATGCTAATCCTTTTCTAAGGATTGGCCTGACACACTCTTTCCCAATTTATCAAGTTTTGCAATGCCGCTGTTGACAAATAGTGAAGTGCAGCATTTATTAACATCTTGAGCAAAGTATTTGATAAAGCTGCTGTGTCTGGATCCCAAGAGGTAATGAACTTATCACCACAGTAGTAATTAAACAGACAAAGTACTAATGCTGTTGCTCACATATCTCCAGAGCAATTGCCAGGGAATGTAGAACTTCCAGTACTTAAAATATTAATTTGTGCTGTAATTAGATAATTAGCAAGACTTTTTATGCTAAAATTTGAATTTATAAAAAAATGTATCATATTGGAAGTAAATTTGCTTTTTCAGTAGTCTTTTCTCTTTAATGTCACTTCAATGTTCATTGAAGGTTCTTCTTGGTGAACCTAATCTTACTGCACACATGAACTATATGAACTATTTGATAGTGAAAATGGCAGGAAAATTTTGCTTGATATAGCCCATAGAATAAAAAAAAACCTACTTGTATCTCCCTGAAAGCTCACTGGTAGTATGTTTTTCAGGCTTATAGATTTCTTTTGCTTGATAATATGATTTGTAAATATTGCACTTTTGAGCATGTTTTGCGAATTTGCTGTGTCACATCAGCATCATTAATAAAGTACGTTTCTAATACTTAGTGTATTACAAAATTTGAAGTCAGATTCACCTATTAAATTTCAAATAAGAACCATTTGATGATGTGTCAGCAAATTCAGTCTTTTCTAAGAAAGTCTTGGTTTTGAACCTCTGTGAATTAAAATAAGATATTTTAGACTAACCTTCTGTCATTTTTTGTATACTTCCAATTTTATGTTATTTCAGTCTTATATTTTATAAGAGCATATAGTTAGTATTTTACAATAGACACTACTTTATTAGTATTAAACATTTCTATAAGTTCATTTCCATGTTTCCAATACGGTATGTTTCAGAATTACTTGTAGTAGCATTATGAGGAACTTTGCCTCATCCTGCCGATTAGTGTTTACAGCAGGAGGGAAAATCCCTTTAATGTTTTCTTGATTATAGTGCTGCAAAGGAACATACTGGTAAGTAAAAATCCTCGTTTTAAGGGGAAAAAGCACAATGTAATTGAGTTGGCAAAGGAAATCCCCCTCTGATTTAAAGCTGTGTGAGATCCCAGTGGTGTGAAGGTGACCTCCTGAGACAACATGTGCCAACATCTTCCCTTTCCTACCTTTCCATGTTTCTGATAGGGCAACCACTCCCACCCTGCTATGCTCCCTATGGTCTCCTGGATCTGTCGCTGCCTCTGCTGCCAAAGTGACATAGAGGCAAATGCTGCCAATGTCCATGGCGACAAGTGTTCAGGCCCTGTTTACATGGTGGTTTTGGCAGAGGTGCACTAAATTCACTGTCACTAAATTTACTCAGTGGCAGAAGCACTTTATGATAACAACTTTAAGTCGCATTTCAGAGAAGGTCAAGACTCTAAAGCAAAGAAAGTATTATTGTAATTATTTTTTAGTGGATTTGGTGAGTATTTTTCAAAATATTTCAATATTCTCTGGTAAACGTCAGAAATAACAAGTTTAATTTCACCATCAGTTGATCAGCTTCTCAGTTTTTGGAGGCCTCAACCTGAAATACTTTGGTATCTTTAAAATTTGAAGCATACAGAATCACTAAATACTTTTGCAAACATAATAATGGAGACTATTATGTCCTAACAATAAAGGCAATTTTCCTGATTAGTCTTGCTTTTAATTATTATGTTCAAAAAAATTCCATATTTTCTTTTTTACTTTTGCACATTTAATGTGCACTCTCAGCAAGACTGCTCCCTTGGGTGATTTGCTGTATTTGGTGTCAAGATATGTTAACACAGCTGTTCAATTTGCAGAATAGCTAATTATTGCAGTACATTTTTTCCATCTTAGGTAGGAGAGAATATCTCTTGTAAGGAGAGAAAAAGGCAAATTAGAATACAAAACCAATTGAAAGCTACTGTTCCTAAAGAAGTCTGGTAAGTGTTTTCTATTATAATGACTGAATTATCTAATAAATTGACTATTGAGTCCAACTGAGTATTTGTTACAGGCTGGGGAATACAACTGAGCATTTATGTTGTGATGAAATTTAGTGTCATTTTAATAGGTAGTTAATCAGCTCTGATCTCAGGTATAATGAGAGTATTCTTTTATCTATTAGATTGGGTTTTCAGTCTTGTATAGTTCACATTCCTCGGTGTGTTTGCAAATAATTTTGCCCACATTTTGTACATACATGTCAAAACATAGAAAAAAAGTCTGACTATTATCTTTTAGTTAGCCAATAGAAAAAGTGGAAAGATGTTTCCATTGAAGAGTAAACTCAAATAAAACTTCAGAAGACTTCATTTTGTCTGTGCTGCTGTTTCTTTAAGTGCATAAAACAAAGTATAAAATGTATATTGAGAGAACGGTCTTTATTTTTAAAAGGAAAATATTATATATCCTTGAGAAACATAGTGGTGTGAGCAGCAGAAGCTGTCTGCCAGAAAGTCTATCTGATGTCAGAGGAATGGGATATTTGCCAGCTGAGACACTTGCAGGTCTTTTCTCAGGGGTTAAATATTTGGGCCATTCAGCTACTGTGCAGTCCTTTCTTATAGCATGCACAACTCCATAATGAAACTGGGAGTCTACAAAAACTGGACCAGATTGACCAACTGTCTGGGATAGTTGTAGAATGTTCTTCATTGAAGGTCTTTTCAAAAAGCTTAGGATAACATATGTTAGAAATAAGATAAATGACTTCCTGAAGATCTATGAGCTCTTTATCTATGATTAAGTACTCAGATACAGTTACCATATCAAATTAATTTTTATTGCTGACTGCTTGCGAATAGCAATTTGTCATACTTTCTTGGGGCAGGGATGAGACTGAGCTTAGCAATAGTTTTGATAATGCAATCATCCTTAACTGAGTTTGTATCAATGTCTAAATTCAGGCATTTGCAAATGAGTTGTATCTTTAAGCTCTTGTCCATTTTTATTAACTTGAGTTTTCCTGTTGACCCTGACAGTTTTGTAGCAGAGTTGTGGCTTAAATATTTTCTGATAAAAAGTATTTTCAAAATAACTAGTTTCCTAGATTTTATACAGCAAATGTATGTACTTATCTATGCAGTCATAACTTTCAAGTGTATTTTTAGTAGCAGCTTTGCACTGTTCTGTTTTCCTTACATGAGTTAAGAGGGCTAATCAAAATAATAATATTTTCCTTGACTGGCTGACTAGAAGTTTGCTAGTGCCAGCACACCAGAAGTGGGGTAAGTCTACTGGTTTTTAGCATCAAAGCCTTTTTTAGCCCAACCTGCATGGCTGCATATAAGCTGACAGCTCCAGAGCCAGTGCCTTAGAAAAACAGGTCTGAGGCCAGTGACTGTCTCTTCATGGTTATCAGCTTTGTCTTGTGTCTTGTAGTTGCAAAACAAACTCACAGCTCACTTGCATCATGCCTCTGTGCAATGCACTGTGCAGTGGTGCCCAGCTGAGGGGCAGAGTGACCATGTAGCACCACCACTAACAGCACGTCAGGAGGATGGAATGAGGCTCCCCTGGCACCAAGCTCCTCTCTCTCACCATAAAGCCACAAAGGTTTTTATAGCTTCTTAGTGAGGAGCTCAGAAAGTTTATCATGTGCAAACCTTGACTATGAAACTACACAAGCCACACAATTCAGATTTGATTTTTCAGTGACCAAAGCTTCTACATCTCATCTGGTGTATACCAAAAAATCTGAATGTGTTGCAAAATTCAGGTATGGACCCCTAACAGTTGAGGGTAGGTAGAGAGCAAGACCAAAGGTTGTTCCATTTGATTTCCATCCCAGGTTTGGAAGCCAAGTTTCTGGAACTATGCCACTGATACTTGGTATGCAGTACTTCAAGAAGAAGAATTAAATACTTTCAGAGCTCAATACAGCAATCTTTCAGCTTGCTTCAGTTAGGCTGCATCAAACCATGCAAGCAGATCCATGGCAAATCACTCCAATGTATGCTTTTTGTTTCTTCATGGGATAATTCATTAGACTAGCAGAAAAGAGAATTCCAGCCTTAAATATGTTATGAGAACACAGAAACCTCTTCATTTGAGTTTTGCAGGGTATATACCAATTAGTGTAACCAGAATATTTAGGTTTCTCTCATTTCAATGCTGAGTTGCTCTTGTAGAAACCAAGGTTTCAAATCATCGCCTGCAAATACTTGCAGAATGAAAATACACAGTAAAACTAATCTTCTAGTATAGAACTAGATAGGTTTCATCTAAGAGATATTAACACTAGAGAAGACTGTATTGTTACTCACTAGGTGGGAAATGACCAACTTTTCACAACCGGCCACTTCAATATTCTATGACAATTTGACATAGTTTGAATACTGTGTCTCGCATTCCTCATCCAAAGGAAGAAGCATTTTTTGGACATATTCTCCATAAATGGTACTGTAACACTAGTGAAAAACGTGACACACACTGATTACTCTGCCCTGATTGCAGCACATGAGTGTGTAACTGTTAGGGAAGGGGAGAAAGCACACATACATCCCACTGGGTGAGTGAATTCAAGTGTACTTGGTATGATTTCTTCAATTTCAGTTGAACTCCACTGGAGGTAAATAGGATCCAATGCATAGAGAAATCTCAACCTAAAAGATTTTTCTTTTAGTTGTCTCAAACCATCCCATGATTTACACAGGCATTCATTGGGGGCAGTCATTTCTACACTACAGTCTGTTACTGATTTATTCAGTCTTATATTGAGTCTAAATTATCCTAGTACTTCAGAAGAATACCTGAATACCATTATGCAGACTACAAGAGCATACACTATCTTTGCTTAATTAAAATAAATAGACATGGGTATAGCTGTAGTGCCAGCATTTCCTCTTCAGGAGTCTATTCTGGCCTTATTTCACCTGCAAGGATCCCTCAGGGCTCCAGACCGTGGATGCCCGAGTATGCTGCTTTCTCTACCTGTTTTAAGCACTCTCCCTTCCAACACATTTTAATTCCACTGACTATTGTCTTTAGCTGGCACAACTTCCAGGACAGATGGAGGCTGCTGAAGGACAAGTAAAGAAAATGTTTCTCACCATTCAGTAAAGCACAGAGATAGTTGCAAAACACAAACAAACAAAGAAACCAAAATGCTAAACAGTCTTGATAAGTTTCCAGAGCAGAAAAGACATTATTCCCAAGTGGGGATGTAGCCAACCACAGGTGACTGGCATTTGTGTCTTCCTCTGCTTCAGGCACTGAGGTGTGCTAGCAATCCAAATTTATCTTCCGAAAGACTTAAATCAACTGAAGAAGACAGTCACCGAATGCCATCGCAGCCTCACTTTAAAGAAGAAAAAAAAAAGTAATGTGGTAAACAGGGAAGGCCTTGCTGCATTGGGAGAGAGGGCTACACTCCCATGGACATCACATGACTGGGACGTGGTAGGATTTGCTTTAGCTTTGGTCTTTCCCTCAAAGAAACTCAAAAGAACTCAACAGTCACATAGGAATTTGAGTTTCTCTCCCCAAAAAGGTAGCAGGACCAATAGCCCAACTGAAGTGCCTGTACAGCAATGCAGACAGCATGGGCAATGAACGGGAGGGGTTGGAAACGACTGTGCAGCTGGAAAACTATGAAATAGTTGTAATCATGGAAACATGGTGAGATTACTCACACAACTGTAGTGCTGCAATGGATGGCTACAAACCCTTCAGAAAGGATAGACAAAGAAGGAGAGGAGGTGGAGTAGCCATGTATGCTAGGGAGTGTTTTGACTTTGAACCTTATGATGGTGATGAAAGGTTAGTGTTTATGGGTAAGAATCAGAGGAAAGGCCAACAAGGCAGATATCCTGTTGGGAGTCTGTCATAGACCACCCAACCAGGATGAAGAAGCAGGTGAAATATTCTATAAGCAGCTGGGAGAAGTCTCACAATTACTAGCCCTTGTTTGTGTGTGGGGTCCTGCTAGGTGTCTGCTGGAAATACAGTACAGTGGAGAGGAAACAGTCTTGGAGGTTCCTGGAGTGTATGGAAGAAAACTTCCTGATACATCTGTTCAGTGAGACAACTAGAGAAGGCACTCCACCAGACCTCTTTGCAAACAGAGAAGGACTTGTGGGTGATGTGATGGTTGAAGGCCATTCTGGGCATAGCGATCACGGATAGAGTTTTCAGTTCTTGAAGACGTAAGGAATGTAGTTGGTAGAACTGCTACCTTGGTATTCTGGCGGGCAGACTTTAATCTTTTTAGGAGGCTTCTTGACAGAGTCCCTTGGGAAGCTGTCCTAAGGGGCAAAATGGTCCAGAAAGGCTGGTCACTTTTCAAGAAGGAAATCTTAGAGGCACAGGAGCAGGCTGTCCCCATGTGCTGAAAGATGAGCCAGCAGGGAAGAAGACTGGCCTGGCTGAATAGAGACCTTCCTACTCAGGAAAAAAAGAGAGTTCATGACTTTTGGAAGAAGGGGCAAGAAACTCAGGAGGACTACAAGGATGTCATGAGGTTATGCAGGGAGACAATTAGAACTTAATCTGGCTACTACTGTAAAAGACAGTAAAAATATTCCTATAAGTGCATTAACAACAAAAGGAGGGCTAAAACTAATGTCATTCCTTTATTGGATATGGTGGGAAACATAGTGACAGAGAACAAGGAAAAGGCTGCAGTACTAAATGCCTTCTTTGCCTCAGTCTTTAACAGGAAGACCAGTTGTGCTTCAGCTACCTAGGTCGCCAAGCTGGAAGACAGTGACAAGGAGCAGAATGAAGCCCCAATAATCCAAGGAGAAATGGTTAGCCACCTGCTACACCACTTAAACTTACACAAGGCTATGGGCCAGATGAGATCCACCCAAGGGTTCTGAGGGAGCTGGTAAAAAATGCTCACCAAGCCAGTTTCAATCATTTATCAGCAGTCCTGGCTAACCTGGGAGGCCTCAGTTGACCTTAGCAAATGTGATGCCCATCTATAAGAAGGGCCAGAAAGAGGATCCAAGCAAAACCAGGCCTGTCAGTCTGACCTCATGTCACATCCCACCCAGAGGTATGGATTAAGGGAGAGGTGACTCAGATTCATCCTTGCCCTTGTTTGGAAAAGAGTATACACTGTACTTAAGGTCCGTAAAACAAAATACTTTTATTTTGTAGCTTGGCCCAATTGACAAATGATTTGGTGGCAGAAGGATTTAAGTTATTTAGGCTCAGCTGGTAAACATAAAAATTTTGTGGCACATGTGGGGCTGTAAACCTTACATTGCTACATTACATATGAAAAGAAAATCAAAATAGAAATATAGGAAAGAAAGAAAGAAAGAGAGAGAGATTACACCACCCTTATGGCTCCGCAATGTGTATGATGGGATTCAAAGTCTTGGATCCAACCATGTGAAGCATCCTCTGGTGTCTGGTTCGGTTCCTGCAGTGACCCTCATGAGCAGAGTGGTCCTCAGGGTGGCAGGAGTGCCACCAGTGCCTGTACAGGTGGGCTTTTTATAGTTTTCTGGATCACCTGCTTGCATAATCTTTTGTCTTTTGCACAGGTTTCAATGGAAGGTGATTGTAAAAAATAGAAGAGTCCCAAAGGGTCTCGGGTGACCTTGAAGTGTCTCGAGTGGTCTGGGGTCTTCTCCCTTAGTGCCATGCTGGGCCTATCAGAACACAGAGCTACGTGTCCTTCAACACATCCCCCAGCTCCTGCATCAGCCAGCCAGCCTTTGTCTCTGGCTTTTTAGCTTGTTGTCAATATGTTAATCACAGTTCACCTCATCCTGGATGTCCCATCTCCTACTTTTAGGGATGTCCCTTCTTCTGTGGCTGGATGTTACAGAACTGGTTTTGCCACAACGTCTGAGACATTATCCTTTCAGTCTCTCATATCTCAGTGCTGAGGAACTTTATGGAGCAGGTCATCCTGAGTGCCATCATGGGGCACGTACAGGAAAACCAGGTGATCAGACCCAGTCATCATGGGTTTATGAAAGGAAGGTCCAGTTTGACCAACCTGATCTCTTTCTGTGACAAGATGACCCACTTAGTGGATGAGAGAAAGGCTGTGGATGTTGTGTACTTAGACTTAACTAAAGTCTTTTGCACCATTTCCCACAGCATTCTCCTGGAGAAGCTGGCTGCTCATGGCTTGGATGGCCATAGTCTCCACTGGGTAAAAAACTGGTTGGATGGCCAGGTCCAAAGAATTGTGGTGAATGGAGTTAAATCCAGTTGGTGGTCAGTCACGAGTGATGTTCCCCAGGGCTCAGTATTGGGTCCAGTTCTGTTTAATATCTTTAACAATGATCAGCACAAGAGGATACAGTGAACCCTCAGCAAGTTTGCAGATGACACCAAGTTGGACAGGAGTATTGATCTGCACGAGGATAGGAAGGCTCTACAGAGGGATCTGGACAGGCTGGATCGATGAGCTGAGGCCAATTGTATGAGGTTCAATGACGCAAAGTTCTGGATCCTGCTCTTGAGTTCACAACAACCCCAGATAGTGCAACAGGCTTGGGGAAGAGAGGCTGGAAAGCTGCCTGGTGGAAAAGGCCTTGGAGGTGTTGATTGACAGCGGCTGAACATGAGCCAGCAGAGTGCCCAGGTGGCCAAGAAGGCCAACAGCATCCTGGCTTGTATCCGGAATAGTGTGGCAAGCAGGACTAGGGAAGTGATTGTCCCTCTGTGCTTGGCACTAATGAGGCCACACCTCAAATGCCATGTTCAGTTTTGGGCCCCTCACTACAAGAGGTGCTAGAGCATGTCCAAACAAAAGCAACAAAAACTGTTGAAGGGTTTAGAGAAAAAGTCTTATGAAGAGCAGTTGGGGGAACTGGGGCTAGCCTAGAGAAAAGGAGACCTTATAGCTCTCTACAACTATAACACCTGAAAGGAGGTTGTAGCGAGGTGGGCATTGTTCTTTTCTCCCATGTAACAAGTGATAGGACAAGAGGAACTAGACCTAGGTTGTGCCAGGGGAGGTTTGGATTGGATATTAGGAAAAATTTCTTCATGGAAAGGTTTATCAAGCATCGGAACAGTCTGCCCAGGGAAGTGGTTGAGCTACCATCCCTGGAGGTGTTTCAAAGACATGTAGATGTGGAACTTAGGGACATAGTTTAGTGGTGGACTTGGCAGTGTTAGGTTTACTGTTGGAGCTGATGGTCTTAAAGGTCTTTTCTAATCTAAATGATTCTATGATTCTCTAAATCTGAACCTTTAGTATGAAGGAAAGGAGGAAGAAACTGAGAAATTTGAGAGAATCAGTAGGAAGACCCATTAGTGAGCTCAGTGCTGATCTGCTGAACTGAGGAGAAATCATTAAAAGTGCCAGAAGAATCTAGTGATGAAGACTGGTATTTTTGGTGTCCCAAACTGCTGTCTTTGGAAAGTGAGGGCTGGTTCATACATAGTTCAGGAGAACGAATTCAAACTAGTTGATTTGCTTTTAAAGATCTATGTCTGTTTTACTTGCATGTGTTTCCTAGAAGCACAGGAATAGGTTATTAGGCCTATTTTCTGCCTTTTTACTTCATGATAGAGAAATGGAGTTGAATATGGTGCTGGCAACCTAACCAGAACCAGTTCCCATCACGAGCTGTGTTGGGGCTAGATCAGGATGTGGTTTTTTCTCCAATCCTAGTGATGCCCATCCAGATGCAGCCAAGTGTCAATGGCGTGTACAGAGTATGCCGATTTAGTTACACATGTGAGCTTTTAGAGAACTCTGTTACAGATTTGTAAAAATATATAGACTGGATCCTGGGTTTGCTAAAATTGAAAACTCAACTTGGCTTTGAGAGAACTGGTTTCTAAGCTTTAAAAGCACAACGAAAAAAAATAATTTGTAGGGAACTGTAATGTGAAGATAACGAAAATCAAATATTTTTGAGGAAGAAAGGGAAGAAACATTTTCTTAAATAGAATTTTCATGAAATCACGTTTTATGGTTGTAATACTTTAACCCTAGAATTGCCATTTGTGACTCCCTTGTCAGCTGGGAAGTCAGCTGACATAAAACTTAAGGTACGTTTGAGTATCTGTCTCTTGTTCATACAACGTATGTCTCAGTTCCTGTGTTGAGAAATTCTAATAGTGTCTTCGTTGTCACACCATAGCCCATTACCTGCAGACTACAAGGTCATTTTCAAAGTGTCTTAACAGGTTAAACTAAATTCAGGGACGTTAATGAGCAGACCCCCAAGTATCTGACATGTCTTTGGATGTCTTTGACACATTAAACCTATCTGCAAATGGGCAAAGTATCTCTTTGCAATTGGCTTCTTATGCTAACTGGGAGGTAGCCTTGAATGTCTCTTCCCACATGTACCCTGAATGTCAGGATTTTTTTAATGTAAAATGAGTCAGAACTATAACAGTTTTTTGCCATGAAGAAATTTCATGAGCAAGTTATGTTCTGTAATTTCTACTTTAATACAAATATGTTATTATTCACTGTAGAAACATAGAAACAGCCTGACAAATTGTTCTCTTTTTTTTTTTGACCCCACAGACTGTCTAAATATGTCTCACTAATACAGTGTGACATGTTTGATTCTGATATTACTTAATCTTACTAATGTTCTTCTACAAATATGTTCCATTAGGAGATCTACTAACATAACGAATATTTATTTTCTTTTTTGTTTAGTTGCTTATTTACCACTATTCTGTTTTTTTCCCTTCTGCCTAGGTAGCTCTTAAAGCACTCCTCCTGTTTCCTGCTAGCGCTCTCCGAATTTACCTACTGTCACCTGCTACAGGGGCAGAATTCCTGTCAGAGCTCCTTTCCATTCTCTTGTGCCCTTCACTGAAAGACAAAGAGAACACCATATGCCATAGTGGTATAAACTTTTTGCATTCAAGTAAGAAAAATCAAGCAAAGAAACCAAGTCCTCTAATATTTTAGGCAAGTAGAAGAATAAACATGATATTTTAAAAATACATATACATACCTTTTTCATTAAACTAATATATAGTTTCATGAATTGAGTTCTCCACCTACTTTGTAGAAATGCAAAAAAAAATTACCGACAGTTTCTGGCATCGTTAAGACTTTTTAAATGATGTTACAGAATCTTTTGAAATCCTTACAAAGCCACAGTATTCCTATGCTATTTATTCAGAGAGCAATCTTCACAGGTGTCTAAGAAATAGAGATGTTGCTTGCATCTCTCCTCATAATTAAAGCCGATTATTTAAATCTAGTGAGTTATGCTTATTTAGGACACCAGCAAGACCAAGATACAATGATCAAGGATTTTGATTTAAAATTGCTAAGCTGCTTGGAAAGGTAAAGATGGAAACACTGTTCCGCAGAATGATATCTGACTCAAGCTGTCACACAGACCACTTTGAAATCTGAAAAAGGCTGGTTGTTTTTGTTACTGTTCGTTACTGTTCACATCTAGACTTGCTGGCTCTGGCTGGCACTGACTGCTGAAATGCTGCAGTGTCAAAAGTACATTTCTTTCAGCCAGAATGTCAGAAAAAAAAAGTTTTTAGTTTTTGTTTAAAGCCCATTTTCATGATATTCCAAACGCAGTTCTGTGGACTCCTGAGCCTCCAAAATCACCTAATCTTCTGGGTACTCATTAAAACTGAAATAAAGATTTTAATCATTCAAGGTTCATTTGTATCTTCCACATAAAAAACATCATCACAAATGGCACTAACCAGGATTGCTGTTGACAGACCTTCTAGAAGCAAAGAATTTAATGGGCTTTGACCCTCAGCTGCATTTCTCTCAGAAGTGGCAGACAATGCCAGGCAGGCTGAAGGACTTATTTGCTCAGGCTTCTCTTTCCTGGCCTTCATAGGCTGATGTATTTACACCAACAAAATGGTTGCGATGATTGTCATTTTTATTCTGACTTAGGTCTCCAGGTTATTCATCACTTGATTATCTTTGATTTATAACTGTTGTCGTAGAAATGTGTTCTTTGCCTTATTGTTTGGTGGTTATGACCTCCAGGATAAGACTGAATCTGTTCTACCTGAAATGGAACATGGATTTGAATATTTTTGTTTTTTACCTCCCAGCTGGACAGGAGTCAGATGACTGCAGTGACTAGAGCAGGTGATGATCTAAGCAAGAAAGCAGTCCTATGGACCAGACTAAAATGAAAAAACCTATGTGAATTTAGGACAGCATATTCTTTGCTTGTGACACTATCACAGAAAGGCTGCTTTCCACCAGGTACTCAGATCCTCAGATTTGAAAGATTACATAGAACTACCACTGTGTTAGAGCTGACCTATTATACCACTCCATATTTCACAATTATTATTATTTTCAATTAATTTTAGTACTTGGATCAATTGTACATCAACTGTAATGAAACTGAAACTATCTATTTGTGCCATAGATTCTGCAACTTCTTTTCCATCTTTCTTGTCAATATGCGATGTATTTACACTAATAAAATTGTCGGTTTTCCTGGTATCATTTTCATATTCAGCAGTACCAATTTGTTTTTTAAGGAGACAGTAACAGCTCTGTCTTTTGTTTCTCTTTCTACCTTAGCCTGGACAACAATTTTTAGCTTTGCTAATGTGTGAGCTGTGTTTCAATTTTCTTTGAAAGCTCTCAGTGTCTCCATTTACTTGAGGACAGTACTTTGATAATCCTTTGTGAATAACATTTCTTTCTCTTATAGATCTTCAGATTTTAAGAAGATCAATTACATTTGCAGTACATGTTTTCTTGCTTCTTTCTCTGCTGAAAATGGTAGGCAGGAACATAATTACAATAGGAAAATGACTTGCAAGGTAAATGCAGCTTCTACTTTTACTGAAGTAATTTATCAAGGTAATAGTGTAGCAACGGTCAAACGGAGCGTGGTAAAAACATCCTTGCATGTTCCTTGCAGGCTTTTCTGTGCTGAATAATGGAGAGGGCCTGGCTGTGGTAGTGGTGCATTGCTGTCTTGTGTGATTGGAGACCCTCCATTTATACACCCTGGTCCTGGTATCTAGTGTGGGTTTGGTGGCTGCCGTTTGGTTCTACCAAACCTTAATTTGTGTCCCAAGTAAACTCTTTAACTTCCACTTGCAGTTCATCTGAAATAATGTCTGGTCTGTAAGGAAAGCATGGTTTGTAGTCAGAAGAAAGCTGGTAAATCTGAATCAATGAGTCTGGGGCTATTTGGCCATCTTATCACAAACTCATACAGTTCTGTTGAAATGGGTGAGGTAAGCAAGATGGTTTGAAATTGTTTTGTTTTATTGTATTTTATTTCTCAAAATACTATACTTGTAAGAGGGCAAATATTTCTGTATCTTGTCTGAGAATTAGACAAAGAGACAAGACTACAGGACAAGCAGTTAGGCTCATCCCACTCAGGTTGGCACTGGATGTGTTGGAAATGCTGCCATGGCACTGTATCCACAGTGTAGCAATACCAATGCAAGACCTCACAGGAGGGAAAAGTGATTTTATGTAAAACAAAAATCTGAAGCAGAACAAGTTTCAATAGCTGCCAGTCACAGCCTGATGTTCACCAGCACCAGACACATGTATTCATGAAGTGGGTTCTGTTGCCAAGGTCCCAGGCTGGGGTGTTCAAGCCATCCCACCAGCAGCCAGGTACTGGATGACTACAGAGGACAGCAGAGAAAGGACACCAGTTGACCAGTCCCCCTCATGTCTCTGAGGTTTTTCTTAGGTTGGGGACCATGTGCAGGCTTTGGATATGCTTTTTTGCACTATGTTGCAGCTGAAAGTGATATTTGCACTTGTTTCAAGTATATACTTTTGAGATACAAGACAATACATCTTGATATGCAGGAAAATACGTTCTGAGATACATCTAAAGTGCTGATTTGAAAGCCCTGACCTACCATCTTGCAGAGCCTGATATTTATTTTATCTGTTACTTGTTGTTCTGTTGCAGTGGTAACTACTTTTTTTCCAACATACCAGAAAATTCAGCAAGATTAAACTGTTATCCTGAAGAGATGGTCCTGTTTGTTCATCTGTGCTGGGAGATCCTATCAGATAAGATAAACCTGAGGCAGTATCAGGACACTACTAACCTCATGTCTGCTGCTGGGTACACAACGACAAGTGAGGCCACACCTCGCACAATTCAAGAAAATGAAGGCAGCAGTCTTCAAGACCTGGAAAAAGCAGCTCACTTCCAGTGTGGCACAACAGGCCTGCTATCATGGGGCACTTCAGCTGATCTTCAGATGGGAGCTAACCATCTTCTCTTTGTTTCTGACCTCTGACTTCTGGGATTGACTGCTTTTAACTAGGAGTCATGTTAGTCTGGACTTTAATTTCTAATATTATAAAATCTAAAGAGTAATATATTATTTATTAATAATATCTCAAGTCAGTTTACATGCAGGCAACCAAATACAAAAATTCAGGTCACCTGTGAGACAGTCTGAGGCCAGTAAGTGAAAAACGTATATGCAAATAAAAGGCATAAAAATGCTAAGTGACTGTCTGACCTGAAATAGCTATAGTTGTTCTCCCCCATATGATATGTATCATCTTTAACAGCATGGTAAATTGAATCTGATAAGTAGTTGGGACTGTCTTCTTCTCAAAATAGCTTCTGCTATTTCATCATTTATTTCATGGTCTAACTGCTATGATATGCTGCAGCACAACAGCTGGCCTTTGTGCCCAAACAACAGGGTTTGTGCCCAACAAATTTCTTTAACAGTAAGCTGCCTGAAGTGCAAACAACACATTTTTCCAGTCTGAAAAGTAGCAATCAGCTAGCCTTACATTTCTGACTCTCTACCTCTTTTATCTGTGTTTGAGAAATAAATCACATTCCACTGCTGGATTTGATTAAGATACTAAGCTCTCTAATGCATTGAGTGTGGGTAGGAGCTTCCTGGGCAGAAAGGCTGTAGCCCCTCCATAAACAGGAGTTGTTGCATGTGCATGATACCACGTTGTGTGATGCTGCCCTGACAATGTGACTGCAAAGTCCCTTTAGATAGAGCTGAATCTTCTTTAGTAGAATACATGAAAAGATACATATAGAAACTATACACAACTGGGGGGTATTTTAATTTAATAACTCAAAGCAGTGACTTCTTCTATTCAGCTCTCTCAGCTCTATGATGCCCAGCTTGCCCTGAGCTTTGGAAGATTGTTTCACTTGGCCATGGCTTGAAGACATCTTTTCTTAATGGATGATTGCTGCTGACAAGAGCATATAAGTATTCTTTGTGTGCTAAGATTTTTAAAGTCAAAAATATTTTTTCTGGGTCTATGGTACAAATAATAGAACTTTCACTTAAATGAGGCTGTTGAGTTCTACAAAACTCCTTATGTTTGAAAAGATGTTAGCAAGAAAGACTTGGTGCAGTGCTAGAAGATGCAAGAAAGAAACGTATAGAGAAGAGTTAACACACAAAGAGAGACAAATAGCCTCTTTCCTTAAACACTACATCACCATTTTTGCTTCACTGGAGAATGATGCATTCTTCAGGGAACTCTCTTTTAAGGTAAAGAGAGGGTATAAAATATATATCAGCCCTATTGACATAAGAGAAAGTCTAAAAGATACCAAAGGGAAAAATATGTTCCTTATTTGTCCTATTATTTGATTGATGTGTTAGGAATGTATATGTTAACAGTGTTGTACGCACTATACTTATTTTCTTTCCAGATAACAATCCTCACTGCATTTTAATCATTCTTTGATGTTTCTGTTAAAAAGCTGAAACTGTTAGGGCTACGGTGCTTCATCCTTCTGGCTCTTTTCCCCATCATAAAAAACCCCCAAACCATTAAATAGAAAATACAGGAGTTGTTGCATGTGCATGATACCACGTTGTGTGATGCTGCCCTGACAATGTGACTGCAAAGTCCCTTTAGATAGAGCTGAATCTTCTTTGGTAGAATACATGAAAAGATACATATAGAAACTATACACAACTGGGGGATATTTTAATTTAATAACTCAAAGCAGTGACTTCTTCTATTCAGCTCTCTCAGCTCTGTGATGCTAAGCTTGCCCTGAGCTTTGGAAGATTGTTTCACATGGCCATGGCTGTGCTTGGTATTTTTATTACCTCTATATTTTCTAACAAGAATAAAACCAAAGCCCTGTCTAAATTTCCATAGAAAATATGATTTAATAATCACTAGTGAAAGTTTTCATCCAATTATTTCCTTTTAAGTGCCATCTCAGATTCAGCCAATGAGTATCTCTTGTCAGAAAATGTCACTTATCCATTTACATAAACTTTATTTGAACTACTGGCTTCACTTCAAACGCATTGCTGTTTTGACAGCACAATAATGACAAACAAACCAAAAGAGCGAAGGACACCCAAAACAAGAGATCCAAGAAAGTATTTTATGAATTTTGTACATTCCAACTCCATCTATATTTTGTACTGTACATAGACTATCAACACAACTTTAGGGCTGAATCTTGCCAGATTCAATTTGTTACAAAGTCCCTTGATGTTTTCATGAATAGATTGCCTGCTTGTTTAAGCTTTAATTATTTTCTTCATTTTAAAGAATAATCCTATGAAATCTACGACAAGGCTAATTAGCTCATACTGAAAGGGATGTCTTAACCTCTGCAGAATACACACACGCTCTTAATTAAAGATGAGTTACTCTGAATGTGAAGGTAGGTCAAATTGGAGGAGCTTATTTATCATTTCAAGTCTTCTTTTGCTTATATATTACAGACAATCTCTGAATTTGTGTTTGCAAGTGAGAGGAACTGCGCTATTGTCAAGACCAGTGCTGCTCTGACAAGTCAGTCCAAGTGCCATTCACAATATATTAGTGTCTCTTTCAGCCTCATCATGGAGCAGAGATCCCAGGCATGGATCTCTGGTGGCTGCAGGAGGACACTTTTTTGTCTCACTTGCAAGTCCCCAGAGTCACCCATTTCAGCAGGATCCTGGGGGTCCTCAGACTTTGCTGCCTTCTGGGGAGCAGTATTGAGCAACATCCTCTTCATTTTACTTGCTAGCACCTATCATATCCAGTGTCCTTATGTTGAGAAATACTGGTATAACTATGTTATAAGAATTTTTAGCCTTAAATATAAAACCCCCCCAGCATACTCAGATGTGTTCATGAAATACTTAAACTAGCTATACTTCTAGGTAATAAATATTAACACAAGTGTTATCTGCATCTGGAAACTGCAGCATGATTGACTGGGTTAGAAAATGCATATTGTTTGAGGTTGTTGTTGGGGTTTGTTTGTTTCTTATTTGGGTTCTATTCACATAACAGTGTTCAACTCTAATCAACAGTCAAACATTTGAGAAAAATCCAAGCCTTTTTTTTAGTTTGTAACAAACTACAGGTTCATCTTGTTGTTCTATACCAGCAAACTAGTTTCTGTTAAGAATAAAACTGCTTAAAAGGGTGCTTTAATATTATTGCTCCACGTATGTATTAACATCTTGGCTACCACAATGTTGTAGCTCTTGGCAGAATCCCTTATAAGCAAGGACTGTTCTTAGTGTTACACTTATCATCAGTCTAAGGTAAGCTGTTTGAGTTTTGTTTTGTTTTGTTTTGTTGTTGTCTTTTTCATTCATGACCCCAGAGGACGTCTAAATTGCAGCCCTGAGTAGTGAAAGAGATGTTCACATCCCACTGTTGTACATATAAAAATGGAATCTCCCCTATTTCGGTTACTTGTAAGGTATAGTCAAGTATGTTTGTACTCAAAAGGGTACTTGCAGACTGAGATAAACAGAGATCTTAAAATAATTTAGGACAGCGACATGCGATATGAGTCATATTTCCAACGGACACAATGCATCTACTTTGAAATACACCAGAGGACAGTCTGACCACTGCTTATATAAAAAATTCTTCTGAATGAATAAGGGTTCTCCCTGATAGCAAATAACTTTTTTTCTTTATAGTATTCACTCTCTTTTGAGTAAGAAAGAATCATCTTTCTTTACCTGGGTGATATTTTGGTGATGTGGTTACCTTAAATTGAACATATTTATGTTTGTTTAGAAATGTGACAGATATTGAAATAGATGTTTTGGGTTTTTTGTTTGTTTATTTGTTTTGGTTTTGTTTTTTGTTGGTGATGGGTTTTGTTTGTTTGGTTGGTTGGTTGGTTGGGTTTTTTTGTATGGCTCAATCAATGCGATCTTTTAGTACAAATACATTTGAAAGAATCTTTGCAACTAATTAAGGTTTTCATTTTGCGATTTCTTTGTGATACAAAGGAAGACATAGTGTTCTACAGTATCTCTTCCACTGCCCTGGAATGAAAAGAGTACTTAATTCTCTTCACATGGAACAATAAAAAAGGACCTAATTTCCTCATGATTACTTCCTCTCAGCAATTATGTGTAGTACTTGCTGTCACTGAGGAAAGCAGAGGATGTAACACTGGTCTTATTGATGAACTCCATTGTAGAAGAGTAGGTGACAATTTTAGACATTAGAATTGAGGTTCATAGAAGAGTAATTACATCTGAATAAATGAAAAATTGTAAGACTGCTTTCCATTAGTCAGATAAAGTAAAAATAAGAAAGAGCTGCAAATCAGCTGCGCTACCCTTATGTTTACTTATAACACCTAGATCATTTAAAAAGTAAAATTAGTCTACTTCTGCTTAACTTGCACTTTGTTACTCTCAGGGAGGAAGACTAGGAACATTGTAAAGATGACTTAAGTCAAGTTGTATCATTCTTTAATGGTATAACGGCTGTCTTCTAACATTTCTCATGTCCTCACAAGTATGTTGTCCTCCCTTCCCTTCCCTTCCCTTCCCTTCCCTTCCCTTCCCTTCCCTTCCCTTCCCTTCCCTTCCCTTCCCTTCCCTTCCCTTCCCTTCCCTTCCCTTCCCTTCCCTTCCCGCACTTTCCCTTCCCGCACCTTCCCTTCCCGCACCTTCCCTTCCCGCACCTTCCCTTCCCGCACCTTCCCTTCCCTTCCCTTCCCTTCCATTCCCGCGCCTTCCCGCGCCTTCCCTTCCCTTCCCGCGCCTTCTCTTCCCTTCTCTTCCCTTCCCTTCCCTTCCCTTCCCTTCCCTTCCCTTCCCTTCCCTTCCCTTCCCTTCCCTTCCCTTCCCTTCCCTTCCCTTCCCTTCCCTTCCCTTCCCTTCCCTTCCCTTCCCTTCCCGCTCCTTCCCTTCCCTTCCCTTCCCTTCCCTTCCCTTCCCTTCCCTTCCCGCACCTTCCCTTCCCGCACCTTCCCTTCCCGCACCTTCCCTTCCCTTCCCGCACCTTCCCTTCCCTTCCCGCACCTTCCCTTCCCTTCCCTTCCATTCCCGCGCCTTCCCTTCCCTTCCCGCGCCTTCCCTTCCCTTCCCGCACCTCTCCTTCCCTTCCCTTCCCACGCCTTGCCTTCCCTTCCCACACCTTCCCTTCCCGCGCCTTCCCTTCCCGCACCTTCCCTTCCCGCGCCTTCCCTTCCCTTCCCGCACCTTCCTTTCCCTTTCCTTCCCTTCCCTTTCCTTCCCTTCCCTTCCCTTCCCTTCCCTTCCCTTCCCTTCCCTTCCCTTCCCTTCCATTCCCTTCCCTTCCCTTCCCGCACCTTCCCTTCCCGCACCTTCCCTTCCCGCACCTTCCTGCACCTTCCCTTCCCGCACCTTCCCTTCCCGCACCTTCCCGCACCTTCCCTTCCCGCACCTTCCCTTCCCTTCCCGCACCTTCCCTTCCCGCACCTTCCCTTCCCTTCCCGCAACTTCCCTTCCCTTCCCTTCCCTTCCCTTCCCTTCCCTTCCCTTCCCTTCCCTTCCCTTCCCTTCCCTTCCCTTCCCGCACCTTCCCTTCCCGCACCTTCCCTTCCCGCACCTTCCCTTCCCTTCCCGCACCTTCCCGCACCTTCCTTTCCCTTCCCTTCCCGCACCTTCCCTTCCCTTCCTTTCCCTTCCCTTCCCACACCTTCCCTTCCCGCACCTTCCCTTCCCTTGCGGCACCTTCCCGCACCTTCCCTTCCCGCACCTTCCCTTCCTGCACCTTCCCTTCCCGCACCTTCCCTTCCCTTCCCGCACCTTCCCTTCCCTTCCCTTCCCGCACCTTCCCTTCCCGCACCTTCCCTTCCCACACCTTCCCTTCCCTTCCCTTCTCTTCCCTTCCCTTCCCTTCCCTTCCCTTCCCTTCCCTTCCCTTCCCTTCCCTTCCCTTCCCTTCCCTTCCCTTCCCTTCCCTTCCCTTCCCTTCCCGCACCTTCCCTTCCCTTCCCTTCCCTTCCCTTCCCTTCCCTTCCCTTGCCTTCCCGCACCTTCCCTTCCCGCACCTTCCCGCAGCTTCCCTTCCCGCACCTTCCCTTCCTGCACCTTCCCTTCCCACACCTTCCCTTCCCTTCTCTTCCCTTCCCTTCCCTTCCCTTCCCTTCCCTTCCCTTCCCTTCCCTTCCCTTCCCTTCCCTTCCCTTCCCTTCCCTTCCCTTCCCGCACCTTCCCTTCCCTTCCCTTCCCTTCCCTTCCCTTCCCGCACCTTCCCTTCCCTTCCCTTCCCGCACCTTCCCTTCCCTTCCCTTCCCTTGCCTTCCCGCACCTTCCCTTCCCGCACCTTCCCGCAGCTTCCCTTCCCACACCTTCCCTTCCTGCACCTTCCCTTCCCTTCCCGCACCTTCCCTTCCCTTCCCACACCTTCCCTTCCCGTACCTTCCCTTCCTGCACCTTCCCTTCCCTTCCCTTCCCACACTCCCTCCCCTCCAGCCCGGGCTACACAATCTGCCCATTCGTGCAAATATAAATTTCCCCATTAGTCAGTTTCTCAGGAAAATCTCAGGAAACTACCCAATTTTCCTGCTGGCTTATTCAACACTTCAGTGTTGAATGGGTGCCAGAACTGGCACAAAATCCAGAACTAGATTGTATGGCCAGAGGAAACGCAACAACATGAAAACTAAGGACATTGTTTGGCAGGTCTGCGCCATTAATTTTCATTATTACGTCTTCCTAAATCAGATCTTGAGAATTTCTAGATTTTCTGGGAAACTGGTGTGAGGGGGAAAAAAGAACTGGCAGTTCCTCCAGTGAACAGCAAGGAGTCATGAGTGCTGACGGCCTAGTTGCAGCGGAAAAAAAGGTATAGACATAGTTAAATCTTGCAGTCCACATTGACCTCAAACCAAGAGACTTCTGCAATGAGAAGTAATTCCTGTTATGCTGGATGATTAAAAATGCAAAGATGAAATTGTAGAAGCAAAATCAGAAGGACTAAGATGGAGAACAAGATAAAACTTGCAAGGAAATGTCATGTGTAGGAAAAAGCATCTGTAAGGGTGCTATAAAAATATTGGGAGAGTTGTTCTGCTGTTCAGCAAATTGGGCAAGTTTTTCACAGATAACACTGAAGAAGCTAAAATGTTCAATTACTTTTTGCATCTGTCCTCTGTAAGAAGGTTAGCTGCAGCACAGCAGACACTGGTAACCGGTAAAAGAGGAAAGAGCTCACCCTCTAGTAATGAAGAGAAATGTTTACACATTGGCTGGGCTTGAGGAAATACTGAAATACTTAAAGAATGGATCAATGAAGTCTCAGGTCTGTTTATGCTTATCTTTGAGAGCTTACAGAGTACAGGGAACATACTGCATTACTAGAAAATGCAAGAACAGGCCTATCTTTGACAGGAAAAAAGAAGGACCTGGGACTCATTGAATGGCAGGTTTAGATTCAACTACTGAAAACATACAGAAGCAAATATGCTGTTTATTTGAAGGAAGTTAAAATTTAATAGGAAGATGAGCAACAGACAACATGTCTTTCTCTAGAACAAACTGTGTCAAACCAATCTAATTTCTTACTTTGACAAACTAAAAATCTTTGGTGTCAGAGGGGAAATAACAAAAGTCAGTTATTTTAATTTTAATGTCTTTCTTGCTTCTCTTATTCTCATTATGAATCTCATTCTCTGCAGGTCTTTAAGAAAGGATTGAACCGCTCTCTGCCAAAGATGATGTAAGTGTAGTCAATCCTGTATTCAGGAGAGAGGTTAGTGGGAGAGGTTAGGGCTGGTGAAATCCAGTCAGGCTTTTCTGCATCTCTGATAAGTTAAAATGTAGATTCAATCACACTTTCACTTTTCACAACAAACCAGAAAATAGTACATAGGCCTTAAATGAAGATCAGCTTGGATACATTTGACGTGATTGCAAGATAGTTATGCTATTCAAATACACAGCACTATGAGAAGTATTTCCTATTAAGAGTAATAAAACAGTGTTAACTAGGGCTACCTTATAAAGGAGCTACTAATTGCTATGGGATATGCATTGTTTTGCTGCACAAATCTAAGGCTGAATCAGCTTCAGCGCAAACAACAGTAACCTGAGTGCCAGAAGCTTTTTCTCTTTCTCCAAATAGACATGTAAGAAATATAAATGTAAAAGTCCAGTGGCAGTTGCACATTCTCCTGAGCCTTCAATAGGGCAGCTGATCACTCCTTAGCACCTTTGCGCCCCATTGTGCCAGTCCCCCTACACACCCAGAGTGGTACCAAGGTGCTGACAGTCACATCACTCCCCTACCCTGGGGCAGGGTGACTTCACCTCTACCCAGCTAGGAGGGCAGGAGGGGTGGGACCCTCAGTCAATTGACAGGGTCCTCAAAAAGAAGGTGCCCAGAGAAGCTGAGAAGCTTCTGAACTATGTTGTAATGCCCACAGCCAGATCTGACCAGGCTATAAAACAGGGTCCCCAACGAAGGCCCCCTTTGAGTGGTCTTCTTGGAGCAGTGGGTCTAAGAACTGGAGCCGTCCCCTTAGACTGAGACACAGTCTAAGGAGACTTCCTGAGATTGAGAGCGCCTCACCTCCTCATTTGGGAGAGTGGTTATTTACTGGATATATCTTTGAATGAGTCCTTGCCTAACCCAGGCAAGCGTGAGCCCTCGCCTGACCCAGGCGAGTGATTATTTCTTGTGGATGCCCTTGAGTGAGAGGCCTCCAGTTCTGTTCCTTGTGAGTGTATGTGTGCATGTTGTGGATGCTCATTATTCTTATGTTGTCATACCCCAAAAAACTCCTCAACTGATATCTGAATCTGTATTTTATGTTGTTGGAGTGCTAAATAATTGTATAAACCCTGTTGCTAGTCAGTTTATTTGCTACACTTTTCCAGCTAGAGTAAAGTCTGTTTTGGAACCTGTTGCCCACCTAAAACTGACTTTTGGGGTGCCTCCGTGACAAGTCACTCCATGTGCGCATGTGGTATCAGCTCTTCCTAATGCTTAGGGATTGAGGTAGGAAAGTTAAACAATGTTGTAGATAAAGTAGCATCTTCCCAGACAGAAAATGTCATCCTGTAGCCTCACTCTTTTGACAAAGCTACTTTGTCTCTGATTAAGCTAATGTCTTTCTGGAAAGCGGTTAAATGTTGCTGTGACAAGAGCAATAATGATAAGATTACTAGAACTCTATATGAACATTAATTAGTATAGTACTGATTGACAAATAATTCCAGAAGAATCAGGAGAATTATTTAATAAAGCTTCTAACGATGCCCACAGGTTTTGAGGACTTTCTTCATGCTACCAGTATAAACAAATTAATGTAATAGTGTGTCAGTCACTATTTTAGTCTCCAGAATGCTTTTAATTTTTAGTCTTGGTCTATATAACGTGCATGAAAAATTGGTCAGTAAAAATGTTTTAAAATCTGTGTTTGACTTCTGGCCTTTTAAAAACATATTTGTTCTTCTGTCTCTTCAACCCCAAACTCATACAGACTAAAGGAACAATTTCATAGCGCCATCACGCAGAGAACTGGTGCAAAATTAACTGCGCTGGGAAACATGAAACAGTCCTTGCCAAAAAACAATAAGGTTGCCTGTTACCTCTGTTAAAGATTTTCTCTATGTATAAGGTAAACTTGATCTCTAGTTTGGTTTCACTTATTCAAGATATTTAAGCATGTTCATATCTTTGATCATACAGGACGACTACTGAGATTGACTTTTAGTTCTTAATGTCACTCAATATAAAATTCTCCTTTGGTAACAGAGAATTGTTTTATTTGGTATGTTTTAAGCAAAAGGTTGTACTTAACTTTAAAGTAAAGGAGGAAAACAACTTGTCAGAGGTATGGAAACATCAGGAAGGACTACACAGTTCTGGTGAAATTCTAGAAGTAATTTGAGCAGGAGTCCCCTCATAGAAAGATGCTTAATAACACCAGAAGACTGCAAAACAGACACAGTGAAGTAGTGCACGGCTTGGAAGTTCAGAGCACTGTGAAGTTTACCTTCATCTCCAGGGTAAAGCAAATTACTTACATGCAGAGAAGGAGAAAAGAGAACAAGGGTTCAAATAAAGGAAATCTTGCTGCTGAATTGTCTTTTGCCACAGAGTTCACGAAAATGTGGTTTATTCAAAGGCATCCATTCTTTCACAGGATATGCACCATATCAGATATCAGCATTTTCACTTTGAAGGCTGAGAATCATTTTCTCAAAATTTAGGCTGTACATTTAGAAATATTCATATTTCTACTTTTTGGCTATATTAGGTATCTAACTTCGGTGCAACACAGGAAAGAATAGTCAGGACTCTGTGTTCTTTATATCTGGAGAGAGACAGGCACTTCCCTTTGTCTCATTTCTTTGGCAGAGAGTGCACAACGATAGCAACTTTATTAGATATGACTATATTGACACTATCTGTATATCAGTGACAGTTACTCTGCTATATTAAAGTTTTTAAAACCTGTTCTTTACACATTATGAAGCCAATTGCTGAGTAGTACACCCAGCAAGTTTGTTTGGTGTAAACATTTCCTCAGACCTCTATTAAACAGTAACCATGTAAGCTTTCAACATGCAACTGTGGGGCACCTGTGGGTCCAAGAATCATTCCAGGTGTCTATCCTTGGATTTCTGATGGCATTGCAGATAAGGAATAGTACCTCAGCAAGTGATTGCGATCTTAGCATCATACGCAGAATATTCTTCTGAGTGTTAGAAAGGTTGAATGGAAGGAGCCAGAAAAGAGGGGAGATATGTGGAGGAGGTGACTCTCCTGCAGCTTCAATGCCTATGTCATTGCCAGCAGCATTTCACATGGCAGCAGTGATATCAGTGACACTGACTGTGCATCAGAGCATAAACATTTGTTCCCTCCTCATCATGTTCCTCCTCCTTTAGCTTGATAGGTTGCTTGGTGGGCAGAGGGAAGAGAACAAGTGCCCCAGGCAAGGCAGCTGCAGGAAAACCTCTGGTCTGAGCTGTCTTGTGAGATGGTTGACTGACATCAGGAGCTCATTTGATGATGCTGTCATAAGCACAGTCCTCGCACTGTAATATTATTACTTTTATTAAGTTAGGCAGATACATCTATAAGCTTAAAGTGAAAGATAGCTCTGCCATTGCCTCCCAAATAAGAATAGCACCTGTATTTGTATAGAAGGAAAACAGACTTCCAAAATATTGGCCCACAGTTAAACAGAAGAGGTGAATCTGTCGCCAACAATGCTGAGAAGACAGCAGTTCGCTACACTTTCTTCACATCTGCCTTTACCAGCACTGTTGTGCCCCACTATCAGTGAAGGAAGAGTTGGTGTGTGAACTATTACAGGAGCCTGACCCCTACAAATCAATGAACCCTGACCATATCCATCCAAGGGTGTTAAGAGAACTGACTAATGTTATTGCAAGGCCACTCCTTGTAATCTTCGAGAAGCTGTGGAGATCGGGAGATTTCACAGAATACTGGAAGAACACTGGTGTCACTCCCATCTACATGAAGGTCTTAAGGGAGGGTTCAGGATGTTATAGGCCCATCAGTTTTACTTCAGCCCCTGGGAAAGTTATGGAAGTAGTGCTCCTGAGGACTATCACAAGTCAAACGAAGCCCATGATTGGGAAAAGCCAGCATGAATTCACTGAGGGCAAATTGTACTTGACAAACCTGATCGCCATCTATGACAAAGTAATCTGCTTTGTTGATGTGGGGCAAGAGGTGGACATTGTCTACCTGGATTTCTCCAAGGCTTTCAGTATGATTTCCCACAGCCTCCTCCTAGAGAAACTGGTGTGTTATGGTCTAGGCAAGTGGTCTGTGCAGTGGGTGGGGAAGTGGCTGACAGGTGGTACCCAAAGGGTGGTGGTAAATGGTTCCCTTTCAAACTGGCGACCTATCCTGTGTGGGGTCCCTCAGGGGTCATTATTCAGCCCAACGCTGTTTAATATCTTCATAAGTGTTATGTATGATGGCATCAAGTGTACTCTGATGAAGTTTGCTGATGATGCCAAACTGAGTAGGGAAGTGGACACTTTGGAAGGCAGAGCCACCCTGCAGGATGACCTGGATAGGCTGGAAGAGTGGGCTAACAAGAACATTATGAAGTTCAACAAGGACAAGTGTAAGGTCTTCCACCTGGGAAAACATAAACCAGGAGTGCAGCACAGGCTGGGATCTACCTGTCTGTGAAGCAGCTCAGTGGAAAGGGACCTGAGGGCCCTGGTGGACAACAAGCTCAATATGAGTGAACAGTGTGCTGCTGCGTCATCACCAGCAGAGACAAAGAAGTCATTGCCCTGCTCTATTCAGTGCTTGTCTAGAAGACACCTGGAATACTTCATTCAGTTTTGGTCCCCGCTATTCAAAAAAGATGTGGACAGGCTGGAGAGGGTTCAGAGAAGGGCTACAGAGATACTCAAAGGACTGGGAGGTTGCTGTATGAGGAAAGGCTGAGAGAACTGGTTTTATTCAGCCTTGAGAAAAGAAGGCTTAGGGGACACTTCATCAGCATGTTCCAGTATTTAAAGGGTGGCCACAAAGAAGATAGAAACTCCTTTTCATACAAGGAGTCACATGGAAAAGATGATCAGGAATGGGTACGTCTTCTTCCTGGAGAGATTCGGGTTGGACGCCAGAGGGAAATTTTTTAGACAATATAGTAGTGAAAGAGACACCATTGTCTATGTGAAGATAAAACAATAGTGAAAAGAAAGAGAGGGCAATTTGTGGTGCATTGGCAAGGGAGACTCAATGAAATTGTCCAAGAAATTTCCTGTTTGGTTTCAGAAGCACTGAGAGGGCATTGTCCTCTTGTATCTCAGAAGTCATTACCTGCATTCCTGCTTAAGCTGCACGAAGTCCGTACAATAAAGATGGAAGGCATTCATTTTTAATGTTTCCTTCCACTCATAGCAACCATGTACAGAAAAGCCATATGAAATTATTATGGTGTGAAAGCAGAACATAATCAAGTTTTTATTTACAGATTTTTTTTTTTTTTTCCAAAGAGAGAATGCTATTTTGTGTTTCTTTGGCAACTAGTAGTGAGATAGGCAAAGCATCAAGCAATGGCAGGAATGCTAAGATAGTAGAAAAACATATTATTTTTTGTTTCTATTCTCTTCTCCCCAGAGTATGCTACTTCCTTTCACTTTCAGTGAATAATTAGAAAATGGAAGGTGATTCAAGTGCTGTCTTAGCAGAGCATGTAGACCAGGAACCAGGCTTGTTTACCATTATCAGAGCTTCACATGACACTGCTCCCTGTGTAGTCCAAAAGAACAGTGCAATAATTTATCTTCAAATTTATTGTTAAAAATAATGGAAATCAGCAGAGGACACCAGCATGTTCATTGGAAAATGTTAATTAGCAAGTCCTCTTTTTACTACATGCAGATCAAGTGGAAAAACATTGATTCACATGAATGGAAAACAGCGTTAAAGGAATGCTTATTATTGAGAAAAACTGTGACAATGTGGCACTAAGTAATAACAGGGTGTGCATTTGAAGGCTGTTTAGGCATTGGCATATTTTAAAACACTTAGATAAAAGACAGTGTCTTATTAATGCACACCCTGGCACTGTGCATTGCTGTTGGAAGATGAACACAATATTTTACTTTTCATTTTTATTAAAACATTAGAACCAGACTTTTAACAGTTTATAAACACGTGTTCTAAGGTTGAATGTTAATCATGAAAATGTTAGGAAATAGAAAAAGGAAAAATGTTATTTTGGCAAAAGGAAAAGCAACTGGAAGAAATACTTCCTTTGTGGAATACCAGGCATAACGGTCCAAATAGTGAGAGCACTGCACAGCAATCTAACGTGCTGCTTTGGAAAAATCTCAAATAACTCATAAAACTGTGACTGCATTACTTACAGGAGGAGAAGTACTACATATATTCTCATTTTGTCATTTCTAGCCAAAAGAAACACAGTAATGCTTGTATCTGCTTTTCCCATGGGAATATACTGTGCCCATGGAATAATTTAGCCTACGGCTACTGGGCTAAAGTGAGTAAAAATGCACAGTGCAGTATTGTCTTTATATATTTTATTAAGTATTTTTTCTTATCTTTTCTGGTTACTTGACCTTTCTGAATAATTTTTCATCCTCCATTATTTTGCTGGACTTTGAAGATGTGGATTGTGGCACAGTGACAGTTTTCACCTCCCTTTGTAAGTGAAAAGTAAAATTATGCTTTCAGCGTATGAAAGAACAACTGAAAGCTAAATTGCCCCTGTGATGCAAGGAAATATCGCATGGGAAGACAAATCCTATCCCCTTACTAGTGTTTCCCTTGGGTATTCCAGGGCCGGGAGAGTGAGAAGAGCGGTGCTTTGTTTCACTGCTCAAATTTGCCCGGCCCATTGCACTCCCAAAATACAGAAACAGAGCAACCTGTTTGCTGTTGCAGCTTGCTGTCAGCAGAGCTCAGCTATGCCTCCACCTTCACCTTCCCAGGAGGATTTTCTTGTCTCTTGTTACTTTAGAGGTATTCATTACATGCAGGTTGGTTTCACTACATGGAGAGATGAATGGGAAAAATTAACATGAGCTAAGGCACATAAAAATTTCAACTTATGTTCTGCTAGTAGCCAGACTCGCTTTGTGTTTACACAGAAGTATGTGTGTCTTTAACAGTTCTTCAATTGACTGGAAGACAGCACAGTTGAATCTAATAGCTAAGTCTGAAAGCAAAGAAACTCACACTGGAAATAAAGCTAATATTTATAAAGGAATACATAACTACATATTGAAACAGTTAGTTGAAGGATGTGATGGACTCTCTATCTGCCAGCATCTTTGCCTCAAGACCAAGTCATTTTCCAGACCAGGTAATGCTGAGGTTCTGACTTGATGCTCATGGTAGCTTTTTACTGTAAGATCTGTAGATCTGCAGAACTAAGTATTTTGTAATGGTTGAAAGTATATGTTAGCAAAATTGGCTATTACTTAGTTTTTTATATTCTCCAAAGCTTTTGAAAATATTCTAATTTGTTAGATGTTTCTTGTATGGTGAAAGGCATTTCAGTTGCTTTATAAGTTTATCATAGGTAAAGTTCTTGATCAAGTATTTGAGCATTGGTTTATGTTTTGTCTTGCTGTGAAAATGTATAAGTCGTCACTTAATTATTTATAATAAAATATGTGTAGCATTTAAGTATCGCTGTCTTTGATTTGACGCTGTTTACTACTAAAGCAATGTATCTACTTACAATTAAATTTGCAGTGTTTGCAACTGATTTCAGTGAATTGTCACACTCCTATATTGTGTGCACATTCCACTTGAGGAGACAGCAAAAATCCCTGTCCTTTAACAGCAGAAGTGTCCAGGAGGCCTGGCCTGACCGACTGAGGGGAAAAAAACAAACCAACAAACAAACCACCACTACCAACACCAACAAAAAAACCCCCTTACAACGGCTTCCCTGGCAGATCATCCTTTCCAATGAGCGAAGCCTGTGAGAAGGCTCCCACTGACTTTGACTGGCTTCAAGGACCCCAAGGATCTGTCTTCTTCAGCTGAAGCCTTCACAAAAAACTGAGCACTAAAGCTAAGAGCAGAAAGGCAAAACACTTGATATTGCTCCACCAGCGTTGTTAATGAAAAAAAAACCCCAAAACCTTGAAGCTTAGGTACAAGGACTACCAAAGCAGATGCTTCAGGGGTAGAGGGGACTGCAGCTGGCTGCTCAGGGGAGGAGCTGGAAACTGTGTGTAAGAGCAAATGCTCTTTCTCCATAAGCAACATCAACATTCTTAACAGTTCCTTCAAGTCACCACTGGTTACAGCTACTCATACTTCACTAACCTGTTCCCAACCCAACATGTCTTTTCAACATCAGGAGATCAACAGACAGCACTCATGTATGGGTAACACACTATCCAGCTGCACCGAGTGTCTGCCAGGATGTGCACTGGGGCTTGGGCAACATCAGATGCTTGTACCTGGCCATCTAAGCTTAGAGTAAAAGTGTATGTAGAGTTATATATACTTCAGAGCAAGATAAGACTAGGATAGTATTTGGAAAAGTTATTGTTGCTGAGATAAAACGAGACCTGATTTTTAAAATAGAAACAATATGCAAGGTATTAAAACAACGGGCTAAATTATCAGCAGGAATCAGTGTAATTTTCTGCTTTATGCCCTTGATGATCTGCCCTTATATTTCACTTGCTAATTCATCTGCATGAAGATGTATATTTCTAATCATTTGGAGTTTGTTGTCTGGGGTTTTTGTTTGTTTGTTTGGTTTTGGTTTTGTTTTTTAAGGAGGGCAAGTCACCTTTAAAAGCACCAGTGATTTTTGTCTATCTGAAGAACAAGAACAGATGAACAGATGACAGCATCTATTACCAAGTAGGAAAGGATATGAGCAGGGATTCGTAGAGCACCCGAAGAAATTAAATGGAAAGAGAAAGGGTAGTGTGTCATTGTGTTTTCACAAGTAGCACCTCAGAGAAAGGAGTGCACAGCTTTTTTTCCAAAGGCTGTTAGATTTTGATTAAATTAATTTCCAGGCAATGTAATGCATAATAATTACAGATATATCAACAGTGGAATACAAGTTTATCTGAAGAATTACATAAACTGTTAAAAACTGCTTCTTTCAGAAAGGCAGATTTTAGTAATTCTGCTGTTTTCTCATCATACAGTGTCTCTAATACTGTTCTCTACAGTTGTGTGATATTGTCATGAGGGCTGAGTTTCTGGCTAGAGAAGGAATACTAAGGTAAATACCCAGAACTATCTGAAGGTTCATTTCTTTGTGTAGAACCGTTAGTTGGCTTGACTTTTGGTTTGTGTTTATGAATATGTGCAAGGAAAAAATGAGAGCTGCTGTTGGAAAGAGAAGTTCAGATTTCAAAAAACGGTCAAGATTTTTTTCCTTTGGGGACAGTCTACATTACGCTGAAAACTCGATGCCCTGAATATTGTTGTGAAAACAGGAAAAATGAAAGCTGTCAACAACATGTTATCTGAGGCAGTCACTTGAGAAAGCAATGTTGTGCAAGAGAGCAGTGTTCAGTGCCCCTCCTCTGCCTGGTCTGGTGCAGGACATTGTACCTCTGCATCTACTGAGGTACTGACCTAATCACACAGAATTAATGTCTTCTTCTGTCTCTCTGCTGCATTGAATTCCCTGCAGTGAATTCCCTACAATAAATTCCCTACACCACATTGAGGTGGTCCTGATAGGAGACCACTTGCTCCAATGGGATCTGCAAAACTGCATCCAAGCCCCAGTCAAGAAGCAAGGAAGAAATCTCTTCCTTACCTTGTTCCTAGTTGTGAACAGGTATCCCAGTGATGCCAACTGACATTACTGTCAAATCCTGAGTATTTACCTGAGAAGTTTTCTTTGGGTTAATCAGGTACTTTTTTTTAACAAAAAACTCCAGGTAAGTGTCAGGAGCCTGAAGTGTCCAGAGGACATAGCCCTGGCCTCCTAGCTGCTCCCTAAGAAGCAAACTGTCAAATCCCAGCATCCATTTGCTTCCTTTATTGAGCTGCTTTTACTGTAACAGTCAGAGGGTGAAGCAGAGAAATTAATTAACAGAAGGAAATAAGACATATGTGTTTGTAGGCATTGCCAGTAAAGTGTAGAGGTATATATATACATGTATATATATATATATGTAGCCAGTTATAAAATCAGTGCTCTATAGTTAGGTTTTCTTGGATGTTTTAGTTCACACAAGGATCAATCGTTTCTCCAGTTTATACATCCTACGGTTAAATCTTATGGCTTCTCTATTCTCCTCAAAATACAGCGCAATAAATAAATAAAACCCCTTTATCTTCCATGTTAGAATTGTCTCATTAAAGGACCAAATGAGGTCCTCAGGATTTATCCAGTTACACTAAGGGTGGATAGCTGCAAGGCTTGGCATTATTTATCAGTGATGACATTTCCAAGGCCAGCTGGCTTTGCTTATGATTTTATCACTCTACCTTGGGTGTTCTCATCTCAGTTTGGGTGCAAGTAAATGAGTTTAAGTGAAAGTACCTGTTCCCTTTCAGTCTTTTGAAGGTTCTGCTTCTGTTCATATTGTGTTTGTGTTGTTCCTTTAACATTTGGGAGTAGAAGAATGATGCAGCACAGACTGGTTGTGGTAACTTCGCTGTCTATACAAACTCTTCCCCAAGACAAACCACAAAATAGCCGATCAGAATAACTCAGAGGTGGTGCTGCAGTTTCATTGACAGCATTTTATGCAGTGAAGATGCCTGTGAGCCTGTCACATATTGAAATCCCATCAGGTGAATGTTTTGAAGCATTTTTTGGTGCACAAGTGTGTCTGCAGTATTGGAACAATAGTGGTGAGAACAAAAATGCTAATGCAAAACTGCTATGCTAAGAATATTCAATTCCCTTCTCTCCTCAGACTCAAAACGCAGCATACATGATAATAAAAGAAGCAAGCGATGTCTGCTGATTAGTGCCAGTTTGAGGGAAAATTGGTGCATAAGTGATGGAATTGTAGAACTAGATGCTGTAAATTTCAGCACCGTTTTACAAAATTCTATTCTGTTTTTAGTCTACCTGTTTTTCAGTCTGGAATAATTACAATAGTGTAAAGGTTACTTAGTTTTTTTCTAGGCCCTGTGATGCAGAGTATTATGGCTATTACAAAATTACTCCACAAGTCCATTCAATCAATTCAGCTGAGTTAAAGGCATTAAGGAATGTACAAAGCAGGAGAGCAGACATCTGTTTGTCTTGGGCCCTTGTCTAGTACATATTATCACCATTTCAGAATAACAGATATTTTTAATGTATATGATAAATATAATATTTTGAGGTTGTGGGGGTTTTTTTAAGAGAACCTGAACTGAGAAAGAAGAGGTTATGTCTGCACTGCCCTTAGAGGCTCAATGCATTCCCAAATCCAAGTTGTTATTCCTCCCACAGGATAAGTATGGCCCAGACTATACAAAGCCAGAAAATATTGCTGCAAATGTTGGTGGGGTGGTACACAGCTGTGGCCAGACCAGGCCATAGAGTATGTTTAGTCTATTGACACCATAGAAATTGTTCAGCAGCACTTGGTGTAAGCACTTGACAGCTGGAATGTCTCAGCTCTTGTTCTGCTGCTCTTCTTGCAGGTCAGCCCAGCGCTGTCTCACACCAGTGACTGATCTCAGTTCACATCCCCATGGTAACACAGTCGGAGAGGTATATGGACTTAAACAAAACCTACGAGGGTTACTTTACTACTGATTCTTGATTTCCAGATATTGAGATTTAATAGTGAGATGTAGTTTTTTTGGTTTCTTTTCACTCTCTTTTCACAGAGCACAGGGAAGAATCTCCTCTCCCAGGAAAGCCTGAGAAATGAGATGTTTCCACAACACCAGATGGAGCTGTAGTGGGTTTTGCTGTGCTTATTGTTCTTGGGTGGACAGTGGTTCTCCTGTATTTGCTGTATGCTTCATTTTTTAAGATCTTTTTTCAGAGTTTAAGTTAGTATGGATAATAAGGCTTCGTGTGTCCCTGCCGATCACATCTTCCAGCATTTTCTTTGCTGGTGGTTTGCACTTCTAAGAACCAATACAAACCAACAAGGCAAGGGAGATCTGCAATCACCAATTTGATTCCAGCCTGGGCATTTTAGCAACAGAAGTCTGAGGCTGCCTGCACCCCAAACAAAATGTTGGAAGAGGAGTTGTTCAGAGATTTACAAGAAATATTGCTAACTTTAGGCACACATTTTTATCAGTAGCCCATTTTGGAGAAAGCACAGCTGGTTAGGAACCACTTATAAGAAGCTTCTGTCCAGGTGTGCTCCAGAAAGCAGAGAACTCTATTGCACAGATGAGAAGGTCCATGCCTGCTTTTCTTTGCTGATAATGAGGTGTGTTTTCACTGTTCTTTGCTCTCCTTTGACTGCATTAACCTCCACATGTTAGCCCTCATTACAAGTACTGCAACTACCTCTGCCTTCCTAGAGGTGTCATTCCACTCCAGAGCATCCCTGACACAAGGTTAACCATGTGATTTGGATTTTATAGTATGACCACCTCTCTATGTGATGTTATTTTGCATATTCATCTTATTTTGCTAGAACCTTAGCCATGAGAGAGTTTTCTCCTCATGTGGCCAAACTGTCAAGGTGATGGATGTGAGCACTTGTAAATCTTTATCCTGAACAGTTTATTTTTGGCATCTTTCTTGCTCCTCACTTAAAGTGGGCACATAAGTGACACTGTTTTTTCTTCATTCCTGTACAAATGTCATACTGCAGTCTCAAAGATACTACGGCTAAGAAATCATTTTTTTTACCAGCATCTGTTGCAATTACAACATCACTTTCAAGAACAAGAAGTGAAGGTGTTTTTGAGCCTGTCAAAGTTTAATTGCAAGACGACAATAAACTATGGCAGATGCTCACTGTTACCCCCTCACTCACCCTCCCTGCATAAGAAAGATGATAAGGAGAAAGGGAGGCTTAGACTTGCAGGGTTGGAAAAAGTTTTAAAGGCTTTACTAATGCTACTAATAAATAGAGAATATATACAAAATATACAAAACCAATCTTGAATGTCCCAGGGTAGAGCAGCGTTTAACCCTTTCCGCGTGGAGTGGGCGTGCCGCCAGCAGTGATGGAGCTGAGAGCTGGCGTGGCTCCAGCAGCTGCAGGGCAGGCACCTGGAAGTCCTGGATGGGACTTTGCAGCAAACCAGAACTGGATTCAGGGATGCAGGGTCTCAGGCCTTAGATCACAGGCACAACTGGCAGGGTCCTCTTCAGATGCCAGCCATGGTTGAGGAGAGCGGGGCCCTCGTGATCTCCCTCTTTTATAGGATGTATGACATGTATGGGATGGAATACTCATTTGGTCAGTTTTAGTCACCTGTTCTGTCCACTCCTCCTTGCAAATATGTCCTGTTATCAGTTAAGCTTAGTTACCGTAGTAATAAATCTAAACCTGAAGTTCTTCTGCATTCCACTGGTCGTCTTATCAGTCCTGGGGCAAACAGCATCTCAAAAAATAGGGAGCTACTTAGAAGGTACTCAGAAGACCTTAGCTGAAAGGAAAAATCGCCGAAAGGAAAAATCCCTGAAAGACAACTGGTCTTGTTTTTAACAAAACCAGGACAGAGCCAGTAGGTGTGGCTTTTTGAAGTTCTCTAATTAACTATGGTCAGTTCAATTTCTTCAGCATATGGCTCCAGTCTTTGCCATATGGTTATCACTGGCATCCAATAAGGGGAATATTTGCTTTTGGAGAGTCAGGGAATTGTTCTTTAATTGTAAACAGTTGGTAATGGGCTTTTTTTAATATTATTAAATGTATAGCTTTCTTGGCTTCCTGATATTTAGCCTGTTGCTTATCAAACATCTGAGAATTACAGCTACAGTAAAAATTTCCTCTTCCTCTGTAGCTTTACTTCTTTCCTGTAATTCTTACCTTACTGCAGCAATTATTTTAAAGCAAGTGTAACATTCACAGAAATCATTCTGTGTATCTCACTCTCAGCACAGCATTTATATCCACTGTCCAAATCTGCCATTGTCATCACTTAGAGGTGGTTTGCGTCCCATCAGCATTAGCCAGGTAATAGCTGGGCACATCCTGACTGGCTGCCTACAGGCAGCTCTCTCCCATCCTTTTACCCATTAGAATCTGGTGAGTCAAGTTGCATTTCTTGGTTGGCATCATAAAATCCCGCAAAAGGAAGGAGATATTTCCTCACTATAGTGGGATTAAAAAAAACCCGAAAAACAAACAAAAAACCTGACAAATACCAAAAACCACCAAATGAACAAACAAAAACCACAAAAAACTCCCATTTAAGCATTATAGGACTAGAGACCAAGACCTAGCTGTTAAATTTCCCTTATGACAATATATATGTGACGGGATGTAAATCATATTTCTGATTAGCAAAAAAATTCCATTGGGCAGCATGAATCTGGAACTGGTTCAGAATGGTTATCATAAGATTATTTTGAATGCAAGTTGTGAACTTCTGTCATTAACTCAACCAGCTACCATGCAAAGTGATTAATTCTTGGGTATGTACACCCAGGAATCACAACCTCGTTTAAGAAAATGAGGGTGACTGGAAGGAAGTCAGTTCCTTCTTGAAATCTATTAGAAAAGCAGGAATCAAGCAAACATTAATTATTTACTTTGGGAGAAGAACATTTTTTTACAATGCATAATATTGAAAAGGAAAATATGCATGGTGGAATATTCATGCTAAATGTTGATGTCCCCCCAATGGAGGACGCTTTGTGCACTGGGACATAAAATGATGTAAGAAGAAGATGTAAGAGAGAATATTGCAATAAGGTTACAGGATAGCTATACTTCAAGGATGTGAATGTTGAAAAAGCAGAGGCTGTTAAGGCTTGATGTTGCTACACAATCTCTATGAACAATATCAACCACAGGCAGATGCATTTCAAAAGCACTTGCCCATAGAAATCTGATTGAAGCTATTCATTGGAGTAGGACTCAAATACAGTAGCACAAAGATATCACATCTAAATGGGAAAAATTTTGAAAAAACTTGACTCAGATAAATTAAATTATTAGATCATCAAATTTCCTGAAAGTGGATTCAAAGGGAAGAAAACTGAAGGAAGGCACAGTCCGTTTATTGCTGTGGTTCCAGCAGCACAGCTGTAGCTCTGGTTGAGTTGGCTCCTCCATTTACAGCCCAAATATCTCAAGGTTTATTATCCAGGATGTTTCACACTACAGAAGGTTGACAGTGAATATATGGATGTTAGTGAAACAGGTTGTGTAAAGTTGATCATTCCTCATATTACAGAACAGTAATATGCAGAAGGTAGAGTATGGTTTTAAACAATGGGGAAGTGAGATATTTTTCTTAGCTTCAGGTGAAAACGTGTTGTTTCAGCATACATATATTTTTGTAACAAGAAAGGAACCTTTTAATGTCTTAACATGAAGAATGAAACACTACTATTGGTTGTGCCTACGCAAAGTTTTCCTGAAAGGCTTTTGTCATAACCACAGCAATTCATTGTGAAATTAAGCACAGTTTGTTTGCTTGTTTTAACAATAAATTCACGGTTAAAGACGATTGTATTCTGACATATACAGAGAGATGCTGAAATAAACCATTGTTTGTGATCATCGGTATTTTACCAAAAAAAAAAAAAAAGTGTAGATCTTGTTCCAGCATTTTAAATGTATGTTTTCAGTGTGTTTCTCTAGTGAGATGGAGACCAGTGATATGTATTTAGCACAAGTCAGTAGTGAATCTTTCGTGAGTAAAGACTGAAGTCAATGAAGCTAGATAATATTAGAATAGGAGAGCAGTGATGGATTCAGTCACAATTTCCATTCCTGGCTTCATGTGCACCTGAATCAGTGGTTATGCACCTTGCTTTGCTTGGGCACCAAGACACTGACTCCTGACCCACCCAGTAGCTCTGTGCTTGTAACCCACAAGGGCATGTGAAGGTGGAGAGCCAAAGGTTGGTGCCCTGAATACTGCCTTTTGAGAGCAAGAGCCAGGTTGCTTGTCTTGTGTGTCAGGTGAAGGGAGAGCAGAGTACAAACCCTCCCACTGTCCCCTGCCTGCTGCTGCGTTCCCTCCACTGCCAGCCCTGGAGCAGCTCATCTGCACACAAAAGGTGCTGTCTCTGATCCCTCTCAGCGATGGAGCTCTTAGCCATAAAACAAGTACCCTGGCTCCTTCCTAACCACTGCAGTGGGTTTCTGATTTCACATATCAGGGGAAGCACCAAAAAATAATAAAAAAAAAATTTCTTTTTTACAGTGGCTAGCTGTGCATCTGCTGTTATTGGCTTGGTGTTGAAAAAGCTGCCAAGGGAGATGAAGCACTCTGCCTACTCCTTATTAATACTTGCAATTGCTGCATATGGCATAAAGCTGCTGAGCCAGAGACTTCAGGGAAAACACAGTGTGCTAACAGCAAGCTCCAAAACAGAAAGTCTGCTGGAGTAATTCTTCATCACAGGCTTTAAGGAAGAGTACACAAATTGTAAAGGGAACAACTTATTTTAGGATATATTAGCCCAGAACTTATAAACACAAAGGAGTAGGAAGAACTTTCAGGAGTCAACATACTTCATGTCAGAGGGGAAGAGTCTTTCCTTAAATGAAGAGCAAATACAACTTTTTCACTTAACACACCTCTCACCATTAAGCCTCACTTCTGTGGCTCTGATGTGGCACTTGCGTCTGCTTCACCTGAGGAACTAACCTCTGTCCTACCTACTCTCTTCCTGGAGGAGTCCTGCACCTCTGTGTCCTCAGGGATAAGAGGCTATGGATCCCTAAAATTCCTCCTCAGCCCTTTTGGGACCCAGTGATATTTCTTGCATCCTGAGGAGGCTCCTGATCCACTCCAGGGGACTGGATCTTGCCCCTAGCTTCTCTGCCCTGCTCATCCCTCCCAGTGTGGGTTTTATCTCCCTGCTCGTCCCTTATCCCTCACCCCCCTGTTGCTGCTAGGAGACACAGCCTTCAGGGCTGTTCACAGAGGGAGTGGTGGGGCAGGTTGTTAAAAATCCCTAAAAACATGGGACCTGGATACCCCTTCCTGCCTCTGTGGGAGAGGAGGTGCAGCGGTGAGAACAGTCTGAAACTCTCCTTCTCAAAACTGTCACGGCTGGAGCCTGCCTTTCCTGACCTCAGGCCAGCTGAGGCCAGGGCAGCCATCCTGCCCCTGGAAAGCCCTAATAGCAATAACGTCCACCCTGAGGCATTGTATCTCACCTCTCTTATCACAAAAGGTCTGCCAGATCTTCTCCACATCCTTGCAGGAGCCTGAGAGTTGCTTTTTACCCTGGTGTGAGAAACCAATGGCATACAGCAGTACTGTGTCAACAAATCTGTGGTTTTAAAGCCCGCTGCAGTCTGCTGAGGGGATGAAATTTGTTCTTCCTCCTGCTGCAGACTTCAGAGCCCCCTTTCTCACCCTCTGAAGGAGACAGTTCCTCAGCACTGGGTCTCCTGCCTGTGGCAGGGCCACAGGGAAGCTCCTGGGGCTGTGCCAGTGTGGGGCACACTGCGGGGTGCCGTGGGACCGTGTGGAGCACTGATGTCTGGCAGCGGGTACACCTGGTGGGGGAAGCCATGGCAGGCAGTGAGGTGAAGGAGAGCAGGGGAAGCCTGGTGCAGCACATTCCTGTGGTGGTATAAACTCTCTACACAGGAGGTGCCGTGAAATACCACAATCAGGAACACCAGCTACTCCCAAAACAGCCAGTGAGACGGATGAAAAGAGACACCCACACCCCAAAGAGAGGCTCAGAATTCATGGTTTAGGTAGGCATGTGTTCTCCACAAGCCAGGAACCCCCATAAGGAACTGGTGGACATGGGAGCTGGTGGCCATGAGAATGCACTCAACACAGCAGTTCAGAAGGATGCACACGGGAAGCCAAGGTAAGGCAGTCTGTTACGGGGAACCTGCTTGAACATCTGTCCAGAAAAGACCTGAGGGTCTCTCAAGAAGAGGTAGAACCTGGATCCCTGGCCAGACCTTTGTTTCCATGTCTCCCTTCTAAAAAGTGGCATGTTGCTCTCTAGGTGTGAATACAACTCAGTCCTTCCAGTCCTTGACCATTTTGAAACACACAGAGGCTGTCAGCAGATGATGTACAATCTCCCAGAACCACATATTCTGCAATTCGTAGGAGAGTTTTCTAATTTTTATGGAAAAAAATGCCCTCTGCCACTGTTCTGGAAGCCCTACTGCTCCTGTACAAGCTCCTTGCAGCCTTGCTGCCAGACTCCAGGGCTGAGATCTTCTCAGCTGTGCCACCAAGGTCTTGTCGGCCTTCAAAGAAACATGGGTACACTCCCAGGAGATGACTTCAGTGCCACAGGGTACTGGGCTGTGCTCAGGTCTTTGTCTCAAGACAGCTGTGCCTCTGGAGCTTTCCAGGTGGGGGAAGAGCCCAGAGATCTTTCTGAAGGATTTTCTTTTGTATAGGTGCAAAATACATGATCCTGACATCCCAGGTTTACAGTGGTACATGAGTCCCAGAGTGTGTGATTTAGGAGAGGAAATATTTGATTTGAATTAAAATTGGAAGTCAATAAACAGATATTTAGATCCAGAAGCAGATTTTGAGGTAGACCTCAAAGAGTACTGTCGGTACTTCTTGCAGGCAGAAGACTGGAGAGCTTGTTCTTCTGCTTTTTTTTTTTTTTTTTTTTTTTGTTTTAACATACAGGTCAGATGTTCAGAAGGTTTATTTTCTTTCCTTCCAATGTATGTTCCAGGTAGTGAAAGGTCCTGAAAAGGGAATGTAGTTCAGAATGATGCACGATCCTCAAGCCTGAAAGCACTTCTGTGTCATCCATTAATGCATTTTTTAAATATTAATGCACCTGTGACTGAAATAATTTCTATTTGCCAGGGAAGAATCTTCTAGACAATACAAAAAGTATGCATATCTGTCTGATAAAGGTATCTATCTGCTGGCTGATTTAAGAGGAAAGCTTCCCAGTAGTAGACTTCATTGCTATTGAAGTGCTTTTTCACGCTAAGAAAAAGTGCCTTTCCTAAGGAAATGAGGCAGGGGAAGCTTAAGGAAAAAGAGAAAATTGCAACAAAAGGCACAAAGTTTCAGAATGTTTTAAAAGAGTAAGTCCAAGCAACAAAATGGGATGAGGAATGGGAAAATGAAGACCTTAAAACCAGAAACCAAATACAAATGCTTACAAAAGTCTGATATCTGCTTATTAACGTGACAGTCATAAAAGGATAAAGCTCTGGCTCTGCCTGGCATGCAGTATCCTATTTGTCCATCTAAGTGGCATATGATGGCACAAGGTGCATTAAAGCATCAGTGGGCAGCTTCTAAGAGTCTCCATCTTAAGAGACATCGCCTAAGTATCTGTGCATGTTTTGACAGTCACTCAAAAAAGCAAGTTATTCCGCATTAGCCCCTAAGAATATCCACGAGTCATGCAGAGCTGCTCCTAGTGCCTGTGGTCTCAGCCTAATTGAAGACCAGTGGGCCAAACTGAGCATCCTACTGTATTGTACTCTGCAGTGCAGGTGACAGGAGCAGGGAGGAAGAGGAGAAGGAAGGCTGTGACATGGTGTCTGTGTGCTCCCAGGTGCTGCCATCTCTTACTCCCTCAACAGCTGCCATAAGCTCTCTGCAGTGGCCACAAGCTGGTGCCTGGCAGATCATGGGGAGGTGGAAAGAGGGAAGGTGGGAAACAGGGTTTGGTCCATTCACTCCCTCTGTCTTGGTGGCTGCACACGGTATTGCAGGCTGCATGAACAAACAGGCAACTGCTCTTGCTCGTGCTGCTTGGTTTTGTGCCAGTGGGCTTTAGTTTTGCACAGCTGCTCCTGTGGAAACCCCAGAGCAGGCTGTGACTTTCTTAGCCGCAGATGCCAGATAACTGTCAGCCTTCCTGTTTAAAACCCAGTATTCACAGATCTAGTTTGGTTATCCAGCTCCTGGTTCACAACTGCTAGACAGCCCACAGCACAGGCAGACTGAACTCACATGTGGGCATGATAAGGTTTTTGGGAAGGATTTAAAAAAAACCCTTAATTGTAGCCCAGTGATCCTTGACTTCAAGCAAATGGGAGTTGTGTTGTTGGCATTGCTGTGATGAAGCACGTGTTTAGTTGAGCCCTGCAAAATGTCAATATGGAGCTGCTATTGGCTGAGAAGTGGCTGTACTTGTCTGCTGTCAGGGTTGATTAAGATTGATGACAACAATGGCAGGTTCTAACTTGTTTTTCAAATTGATGTAAAAATACTACTGGGAATGTTAATTAATAATTTTAAGATTAAGGTAGTACAACTGTGATGAACTAGTGCTTCAGTCAATATTGATATCTGTCAGTAAATTACATTTGTACCAGAAATGTAGAAATGTTTCTTTGGTTTATACAGTGATCTCACTTTTAATCAAAATTTTAGACAGTAATAAAAATTCAAAAAGAAGTCCCTAATGCTTTTTTTGATTGAAAAATAGCAAGGTAGTTGATTGTAGTTTTCTTCCAGTATTGGAATAAAAAACAAAGACAAGAAATATATTGAAAATGTGAAGAATATATAGGGCATGGTTGCTTACAGATGAACAAAATAAAGAGTATGGATGTTTCGCTAACAATTTTGATAGGAGACACCCAGGCTGAGCTCTATGAGCACTACTAATATCTGCTTGCTGAGCATACCATTAATAATGTGATTGCTCATTGAAACAAATCACAAAGCTCTCCTTCTTAAGCACAGTCATAGTGCTGATTTTAATCTTTTTGTGATCTTCAAGGACTATGCCTGCACAATGTCACTGAAGTGCTGCATAATTGAAATACTCAGAGAAACATTTTTATTCAAGTAGCACCAAATTCTTCATGTTGTTTTAACTTGGTTATAGAACCTGGATTATGCCACAGAGGTAATATATTTAATATTGCTGAGGAAAGAGTTAAATAAAACCTGGCATAAAATTTAGTCTGGAATTAGACTGCACTGAATTTTTTATGTGTAAAACACAGAGGATTCTGACTTTCTAAATAAATTTGCAATGATTTGTTCATTGTTTACGACCAATACCTTAGTTCAGTGTTACTGAGAATAATCAATGGGAATTGTTGTATTATACTTGAATCTGCAAATACTTTTTCTTTTTAACCTGCTTTTAGACCTATCTCAGCTGGAACATTTCAAGATATTTCTAGAGCTGTGCAGATTCATCATCGTAAGTGTAGTACTAATAATCTTTTGAAAAGCAACTATCCCAGTCCCTGTGTCTGGTGCAGGGCTTTGTATATAAGCAAAGGTAGAGGAGAGAGGCTGTGTCAGAGCTGGAGAAGCACTCATGTTACCTTGTCTGTGAAATGTCACTCTGTGGAGGGACCTTTGCTTTCACATTTCCCATGTTCTTCAGGGTCTGAATGTGCATAGTAACTTCTCAATGTCAGATTTTAGCTGGCTAGGCTAAAATAGAATGGCACTGTTGAGAAAATGAGGAGTTGGAACATTACTATGTGTTACTGACTTGCATAACTCTCTGCAGTGCTGGTAATATTTATTTGGTGAACTTTTATACAAATGTCTTTGCAGTTAACTAAAATGATGTTGTCTTTTTGTGTCTTGGGTAGTGAAGTGGTTAATAAAGTGGGTTGGGAAAGCATAGAACTTGGATCAGAAGTAGGAAGTTAGTAATTCTGATATAGGGTTCTTCAACATTGAAAACTTTATAATGATTAGTAAAATACTAATTATGCTGGAGTTTATCTCTTCTTCCTGGATGTAAGGGATATTGGTAGTATTGTGAGTAAAGAGACTGCTGGATAATGGCTTATGTCCATGACAGTTGCTGTGTGACACAATGATCTTGTTGAAATGTCTTGGAGATTAAAGTTTCTTAGCTGTTACCAGTTCCTTAACTCTAGAGGAAGGAAATACTCTTTGTATGAAGCTCTAACTGCCTAGTAGCCTCATGCAGGCAGCAAAGCTGCCTTGTTGAAGATCTCAATGAGAATATGTTCTTCACAAGCTTGCAAAGGTAAGATTTCCTTTAAATATGTCTGGACAGGGAACAGATCACCTTAGATAAGAATTCAAACGATCACTATACTGGGAACAAGCTCGGGACTGCCAGGGCAGCTGAGGTTGAATGTTCCCCATAGCACTTGACAAGAGAGAGGCAATGCAGCCATCCTTGAGCCCTCCAGAGCCCAGGCTCTCTGAGGAACCACAGCAGCCTGGGATGAAGGTCTCAGACACTACTAAGATAGAAACTGTATCGTGCAGCACTTCCCAGTCCTGTGCTGGGTGTCAGACAGGTACAAATGGAGATTAACATCTCTCCATTCCCCCATCTCCTCCGGAGGCAGCTGCTCTAACAGGCAGAGTTGCTCAGCTGTTCCTTTGCCATCAGAGGCAAGGCAGGGGCATGGAGACTGACACCATTTTAGGGAGACTGGGGAGCACTAGGGATAGGCATGCTACAGCTCAATGACTCAGAACATCCTCCAACAAATCCCTTGCAAAAAGATGTTACTGCTCACTCTCATCTCCAGGAATAACACCAGAGCCAACAGTGACCCCTGGAGGATAATGCTGCTGACTCACATCTAGCCTGAAAAGTGGCTGTTAAATTTTGCTTTCTATCCTTTGCTTCTTGTCCTTTAACTAGCTTTCAGTCCAATTCCCTCCAGTTCCATGGCAACATAGTTTCTTAGTAATTTCTGGTGCAGAAACACATTATTGCCATGAGCTCCCCTTATCCATGTGCTTATCGATAGCTTCCTAGTAGTACTCCAGGACATTACTGAGGCAGAATTGCTCTTTGCAGAAGACATGCAGGCTCTTTGCAAATAGACCATGTTTCTCCATAAGTACAGTGATTTTTTCTGCTCTCTTTATAATAGACTTTATTCTTTAACCAGTGATATTTTTGAGGTAACTGGTATAGTCAGTAGAATTTTACTACAATGCATTAACTTCCAAGGCTAAGAAATTATTAAAAAATTAATATGAAAACTAGGTACACATGCCTCTTGTATCTTGTCCCGAGGGGGAGGGTTGTTTGAAGTATTCCCTGGTAGTCCATACAGTCCTCTCTTGCTGTGACCTACTGAAGTAAACACATTATTTTGTCTTTCCTAGTAAAAAGGTGGGCTTTGCCCCTTGATTACTACATGGCAAAACCTACAATCTTCTGTAGTAACTAAGTATGAAAGTGAGATATGACCCTAGCATGGAAAAAAAGTTTTAATCTTGCACCATTTAATCTCCGCTGTATCTACAAATTTTTACTTTAGTGTACGAATCTAATAATTTTTACTTTGGTGTATGATTTAATGAGAACTTTTCCTTCTCTTTTCCTAAATCGTACAGTACAAGTTCTGGACTGTATTTTGTGCTTCCCACTCCCATCCTTGCACTATCCTAGTAGCTGACCAGTTCCTGGCATATATCCTGACACACATTTCCAGTGCTCCCTAAGATTGGCGATACTCTTTGCATTTGCATTTAGAAGCTACCATTCAGGTTTTCACCATCTTCTGGGCTGGATCATGCTAGATAAACAGTGGGATCTTGCCCTACAATGCTATTATACTTTCTATACCTGTTACTAGGTAGGAGGGCTGATAATGTACCCATTATGGGCTGAAAGAAAGCAGAATACACCAGGAGAGTACCTTTCTGTGACTGGTTGTTGTTAAGTTGTCCTTCTGATGGCCACTGACTATGCATGATTATCATGGCATTATCTTCCTATTGGGAACAATCTGCTGCTGCAATGCCAAAAGTTACTTAGAATGAAGCTACCCATCAGTCTGAGCTCATCTTTCCTACAGGTAGTCTGAATGCCCCATTCCTGGTGCTTTTCCTAAGACAGCTGTGTCCCCAACCAAAGCCAGTGACTTGGCTGTGTCTGATGCTTTCTGCACCACAATTAGTGCACGCTGAAGCATTAAGAACCTCTCTGTACAGGTATTTAAGATCCTTTCTTCTCTGAAATCACACTTCACAGACCACTCCAAAGCCATTCCACTGACACAGTATGAAGCTTCACTCTAGTATTCTCTGCACAACCTTGCAAGGAATTTGTCCCACAGCAGTCATTTCTCTTGCTCAGCTTGTCTTGACAGAAGGTAGCAGAGTGGGAACCTAAAGTTATGAACACAGAATAGTAGACCTGCTGCTGGATTTTCCATGGTCAAGAACTTGCATGGATGAGGTACAGGTACATTACAGAAACTGACAGGCAAGAAGGAAGTGTCAGGGGATGATTGAAGACCCAAAAGTGTACAGCTGCTCTGAACTGCCAAGGGGAACAGGTTGTGATAATCTATAGTAGAAGTGGTCAGAAGCTAAAGCCCTAAACTAGGCCTAGCAAACCACATAGACAGTCTTATGTTTTATCTGACCAGTTCATTTTATGTAGTTACAACTCCCTATAAAAGAAGAGATGGTAAGGAGAGAAGGATAATAGATGAGGATTTTAGAGTGAAAAAATTTTTACACTACAGGCTGTTACATTCACATTATTTTGGCAATAATAAATTGGATTTTTTTTTTTTTTTTTTTTGCACAGCATTAACTTTATTTCCTAGAGGGAAATGCAAACACATACTGCAGCCAAGTTCTGACTGTATGTGCCTCCTCGGCAAGCAAGAACTCTGAAAACTATTGTTTCTGAGGGACTGTTAACCAAGAAGTTAACGAAAAAGTGTTGTCTTTTCTATGCATGGAGGTGGCATTGGTTTAACTGTGTTCAAGCTCCACAGGAGATCTCTTTTCTGAATAGCAAAATTACATTTTTGTCCCATTGAAGGGATCCATGTCTTCTAAGTTAAGTTTTCTTCTTCCACAAAATGCAAGGAGCAAGAGATGGAGCTACCCAGGCATAGTGAATGACTTGTAGGGCCTCCATAGGATGGTTGCAGGTATCATTCCTTAAATATAGCAACACAGGCATTGCAAAATGAAAACCATATATTTTCTGAATGTGACTCACTATTTTCTATACGAAGACAAATGTTCTCAGAGTTTGTACTCATTAACTGGAAAGGGATGGAAATGATTTATTCTCCTTCTTGCCTCAGACCTACAAACATGAACATGTGAAAGTTTGTGCACCACAAGTCATAGTCATTTCTGTCAAGCAGAAAACTGTTCCACTTCTGAGTATCATACATCGATTTGCTAAAAAATATCAGTAAAATATGTTCCTAACTTAGTAATTCTGATATAATATGTGTCATCAGGGCTTCACTGTCCAGTTGAAGAATATTTCTCAACATATGGAAATTTCTAGATAAGAAATGATGGTACACTTGATAAAGGATGTCTATTGAGGATAAGTGTTAAGACTTTTCTGTTGCAGAAAATGTTGTCATATATTTAAGTGTATTATGTTAGATTCTTACGTATAGCACAAGAACTCTATTCACTCCCATAAAACTCCTGTGCTTGCACACAGGAGTGTCCTTAGAAAGAGTGTGCTCAGAAAATGTATTGCTCAAAACCTTCCTAAAACGAAGAGCAAAGTGGTTGCTTAGTTTGATGCACAATACTGAAGGTTAGAACTGAAGTAAAACCATCATCACTGTTCTTGGCACATCTTATATACATAATAACACAAAATTTTGTATTTGCAGCAGACATCTATTTCTAGAATCCCTCAGGCATACCTTATCTTCATAGGTCTTCCTAGAGCAGACGTGCCCTGCTAGTACAATACTGCAGTACAGGGAACAGCCCAAAACATTAAATGTATGCCTCATCCCTGTCTGTATGTAGTTCTTATATTTGTATGGAGCTGTTAGATTTTTGCTATTAGAAGCAACTTTAATATTGTGTTAATGATATTTAAGTCTTCAGCTTCTGTTCCCTCTAAGAGGATTTTACCTGATAAGGTCTAGATACTGTAATTTTATATGTGTATTATATGTATGTATCTTCTATATATATACCTAAATACAAAGCTATAAGGATACATAACTGTTTCCTTAAAATACATGAATAAAGCTTAAAAATAGCTGTGTAGTTTCTCAGACCGTAAACTTGTTTCTTAAGAATGCATAGAACTAAAGTAGTACAACCCCAGTGGATCTGAACAATGATTTTCTGGAAGGAATGGCTTTTCCTCCTCCTCTTATCCAACAGTTGGTGAAGTAAGCAGCTCCTCTTCACTTTCAGACTGTGATGAGCTGTTCACCACAGTCTCACAGAAGCTCGATCTGTGCTGCGACAGACTTGCTGCAGTCTGTGACTAACCCTTCTGACACACTGTACAAGACATGCAGTTCTTCTCTGACCATATCTGCAACAAATAAACAAAATTAGTCCTGGGAAACAAGTAGCCAAGACTTCCAGTCATCTTCCTTATGGCTAGAACATTAAACAGTAAATGTATCATTAGAGTGAGATTGTTCCAGAGATATTCGACTGTAATTTATTTTCAGACTATTGCTGCTATGTGCATGTGTGCCTAGACACAGTGATTAGATTCTTCAGGAAAAAAAAATCCATCCATAGGTAGATTTCATTTTCCCACTGTTCTCAGTTTGTATTTTCACAGGCTTTTATTACTGTTTTCCTATCTGCACCTGGATGTGGAGCCTCTTGATCTAGTCAGTAGTTTATTTCATCCCTGAACTTATTGTATAGAATGATGTATAAACAGCTGACTATCAAATTAATAACTACACATAATCAAAAAGAGAATACACTTTTTTTTTCTTTTTAATTGCAAATTATAGCTTCTTTAAAGTAAAGTCACAAGCTTCTTTAGCTGAATTATAAATCAAGGTTGTCTTTTTCCAAGATCACAGAATCACAGAATCACAGAATGTTAGGGATTGGAAGGGACCTCGAAAGATCATCTAGTCCAATCCCCCTGCCAGGGCAGGAACACCTAGGTGAGGTTACACAGGAAGGCGTCCAGGCGGGTTTTGAATGTCTCCAGAGAAGGAGAATCCACAACCTCCCTGGGCAGCCTGTTCCAGTGTTCTGTCACCCTCACTGTGAAGAAGTTTCTTCTCAAATTTAAGTGGAACCTCTTGTGTTCCAGCTTGAACCCATTACCCCTTGTCTTACTGTTGGTTGTCACCGAGAAGAGCCTGGCTCCATCCTCGTGACACCCTCCCTTTATATATTTATAAACATTGATGAGGTCACCCCTCAGTCTCCTCTTCTCCAAGCTAAAGACACCCAGCTCCCTCAGCCTTTCCTCATAAGGGAGATGCTCCACTCCCTTAATCATCTTTGTAAGTCTGCACTGGACTCTCTCAAGCAGTTCCCTATCCTTCTTGAACTGAGGGGCCCAGAACTGGACACAATATTCCAGATGAGGTCTCACCAGGGCAGAGTAGAGGGGAAGGAGAAACTCTCTCTTGACCTACTAACCACCCCCCTTCTAATACACCCCAGGATGCCATTGGCCTTCTTGGCCACAAGGGCACAGTGCTGGCTCATGGTCATCCTGCTGTCCACCAGGACCCCCAGGTCCCTTTCCCCTACACTGCTCTCTAATAGGTCATTCTCCAACCTATACTGGAACCTGGGGTTGCTCCTGCCCAGATGCAAGACTCTACATTTTCCCTTGTTATATTTCATTAAATTTTTCCCTGCCCAACTCTCTAGCCTGTCCAGATCTCGTTGGATGGCAGCACAGCCTTCTGGCGTGTCAGCCACTCCTCCCAGCTTGGTGTCATCAGCAAACTTGCTGATAGTACACTCAATTCCCTCATCCAAGTCATTGATGAATATATTGAATAGTATTGGTCCCAGAACTGACCCTTGAGGCACTCCACTAGATACAGGCCTCCAACCAGACTCTGCCCCATTGATCACGACTCTCTGGCTTCTCTCCTTCAGCCAGTTTGCAGTCCACCTCACTACCCGATCATCCAGTCCATACTTTCTCAGTTTTGCCGTGAGGATGCTGTGGGAGACGGTGTCAAATGCTTTGCTGAAGTCAAGGTAGACCACATCCACTGCTCTGCCATCATCAATCCACCTTGTTACGTCTTCATAAAAGGCTATGAGGTTGATCAAACACGACTTCCCCTTGGTGAAGCCATGTTGACTGTCCCTGATGACCCTCTTATCCTTGATATGTCTTAAGATGGCACCAAGGATAAGGTGTTCCATCACTTTCCCAGGGATGGAGGTGAGGCTGACTGGTCTATAGTTGCCCGGGTCCTCCTTCTTGCCCTTTTTGAAGACCGGAGTGACATTTGCTTTCCTCCAGTCCTCAGGCACCTCTCCCGTTTCCCAAGACTTGGCAAAGATGATGGAGAGCGGTCCAGCAATGACTTCAGCCAGCTCCCTCAGCACCCGCGGGTGCATCCCATCTGGACCCATGGATTTATGGATGTCCAGATTGCTTAACTGGTCCCTAACCCAGTCCTCATCAACTGAGGCAAACTCCTCCATTGTCCTGACTTCCTCTGGGGCCTCAGGGGTACGGGGCTCCTCAGGACAGCCTCCGGCAGAGTAGACAGAGACAAAGAAGGCATTCAGTAATTCTGCCTTCTCTGTATCTTCTGGCACCAGGGCACCCACCCCGTTCATCAGTGGGCCTACATTGCCTCTGGTGTTAGTTTTATCTGCCATGTATTTGAAGAAGCTCTTCCTGTTGTCCTTGACCCCTCTCGTCAGGTTTAACTCTAAGGAGGCCTTAGCTTTCCTAGTTGCCTCCCTACATCCTCTGACAACAGCCTTATATTCTTCCCAAGTGGCCAGCCCCTCCTTCCATGATTTGTAAACCCTCCTCTTCCACTTGAGTTTGCCCAGCAGTTCCCTGTTTAACCATGCAGGTCTCCTGGCTCCCCTCCTTGACTTCCTGCGCGTCGGGATGCACTGATCTTGAGCTTGGTAGAAGCAGTCCCTGAAAGTTAACCAACTATCTTGGGCCCCTTTACCTTCAAGCAGCCTTGCCCGCGGGATTTCCTCTAGCAATTGTTTGAAAAAGCCAAAGTCGGCCCTGCTGAAGTCCAGGGTTGCAATTCTGCTCGGTATTCTGTTCCTTCCACAGGAGATTCTGAACTCCACCATCTCATGGTCACTGCAACCAAGGCAGCCCCCCACCTTTACTGCTTCAACCAGACCCTCCTTGTTAGCGAGGACGAGATCCAGCAGCGCTTCTCTCCTAGTTGGCTCCTCCACCATTTGCATCAGAAAGTTATCATCAATGCACTGGAGGAACCTCCTAGACTGAGGCTGGCTGGCTGAGTAGTCCTTCCAGCAAACATCAGGGTAGTTAAAATCCCCCATAACAACCAGAGCCTGTGACTGTGAGGCCATGCTCAGCTGCCTGTAGAAGGCCTCATCAACATCCTCACTCTGATCTGGTGGCCTGTAATAGACTCCCACAACAGTGTCACCCCTGCCAGCCTGGCCCTTAATTCTCACCCACAGACTCTCAACTTGCTCCTCAACCGCACCTGGACAGTACTCTATACATTGTAGTTGCTCTCTCACGTAAAGAGCAACTCCACCACCACACTTGGCTGGCCTGTCTTTCCTGAAAAGGACATAGCCATCCATGACCACATTCCAGTCATGTGAGCTGTCCCACCGTGTCTCTGTTAATACCACCAGATCATAATCTCCTGACCGAACGCAGGTTTCTAACTCCTCCTGCTTATTCCCCATGCTGCGCGCATTGGTGTACAGGCACTTCAGGGAGTGAGCCGAGTAAACCAATTTCACCCTACGGGCCTGAGGGGCCTCCCGGTCTTTATGTATTCCAGCATGCTGCCCCACTGATGCAAGCCCAGCTACAACCCCATCTCCCTTCGAATCTAGTTTAAAGCCCTCCAAATGAGCCCTGCTAATTCCTGTCACAGCATCTTTTTACCCCTGTGGGATAAACCTTTCCCACATATCACTGACCGGACTGGTGTCTTATAAAACCAGCCGATATCAAAGAACCCAAAGCCCTGCCTGTAGCACCAGTCTCGAAGACAATAATTTACGGAGTTAATTTTTCTATTCCATCCCACATCATCACCCAAAAATGGAAAGAGGGAAGAGAAGATAACTTGAGCCCCAGACTCTTTCACCATTTGTCCCAAGGCCTTGAAGTCTTTCTTCATTTCCCTCAGACTACGGGATGCTGCTTCCTCCCCATCTGTCTGGAAGATTAGTAGGGGGTAGTAGTCCGTCGGGCGCACTAGGTTGGGGAGCGCCCTGGCGATGTCCCTGATCCGAGCTCCAGGTAGGCTACAAACTTCCCGATGCTGAGGGTCAGCTCTGCATATCGGGCCCTCCGTCCCTCTCAGAAGGGAATTGCCTACCACAATTACCCTTCTTTCTTTTTTATCGGAGGCAGTCTTGAGGCGTGGAGTTGATCACCTCTTCCTATGTGACCTCGTAGGCGGCCCTTGCACCACATCCCCACCTACATCTTCTTCAATATCCAGGGCCTCAAACCTATTACGGAGGGGCACCCGGGGAAGCAAAGCAGGTAGGGAGGGGGGTTGCCCGCGATGCCTAACTGGAACTTGCTTCCAACCCTCCTCAGCTTTTTGGCCCCCTACTTCTGCCCGACAGCGACAGGGCAGGGGCTCTCTCAGATCTTCCTTCTCTGCCCGACAGGGCAGGGGGTCCATCACCTTTTGGGGGGTTCCCCCTTGGGGCCTTTCTGCCTGGCACACCAGGGAGTTACTCCACCAGTCGATCTCCCTTTCACACTCCCTGATGGACCTCAGTGTCTCAATCTCCTCCTTAAGTTTTGCAACCATGACAAGCAGATCTTGCACCTGCTCACACCTCACACAGGCTGAATGCTGCTTCCCTCCCCCGGCAGCAGCAGCCTCTGGCACTCCCTGCAGCCGGACACCTGGACAGCCACGGTTCGAGGCAGTAGCTCCGTCTGAGTCAACAAAGTCTTCTTTAGGCAAGCTCCCTTCCTGGAGGAGACCATGGTTGGCAACAGTCAGGGACACTAACAGGGTCTAACAAGCGAGGAGTGATAGTCTCTGCGCCTTACTGCATGAGCTACCCCACCTGCCGCTGCAGCACAGTGTAGGTGATACTCACCCACGTCACAGCTGGTTGCCTCTTCCAGCGCCTGGTGGCTCCTTGAAGCTTTTTCAAGGCGAGGGGTGGGGGTGTGATCGCCGTCCCTGTGGTAACACCCACACCACGTCAGCCACTCTCGCAAGGGCTGCCGGGGGCTGCCGGGTCCCGAAACCGAAACCCACCCCCACGCTTCTCCTTACCTCGAGATCGCTCTGATGGCTCGGGCCGAGCTGGTCCCGATCAGCTGATCTCGACGACTGAGTTTGATAGTTTGATAGATTCTAGCTAAGATAAAATTTAAAGACTTAGAGATATTCCTGATATCTCATTTTTGCATGCCATCTTACAGAAATGGTTAGATAACAAAACTTAGTAGTTTCCTTCATGAAAGAAATGAGACAGATAAAGGATAGCTTAAAAAAAGTCATCACCAAATGCCACAAACCACTCATTTTGGTATGTATGATTGAGCCCCAAAAACACAGACATGACATGTTTGTGGGTGGTAGCATATCTTGTCAGCATTTATTTTGTGAATGAAGTTCTTAAAAATACCAACAATACATAAACCACTGAAAATAAGTCATGCAATGAGGCTGAATTTTGCACGGCAAAGCTGGACAGTGAGGGGACTACAGAAAACCTGCAAGTTTTCCTAGCTATTACATCAAAATATCATCTCAGTTTCTTGTAAAATCTTCTGAAAAGTATCATACTTGTCACCTCTTATTTTGGTGTTACATTTATCTACTTCCCAACAGAAATTTAAAGAAGCTTGTATTTTTTGTCCTCTTTGATCTTATGGAAATACAACCATTGGCAAGAAGCTTTTAAGGATAAGACTCAGGGATTTTGTGATTATCCTATTCAAGTCAGTGAGACTTCCACATCAAGCAATGGTCTTGCATTTTCCTGACCCCAAAATACTGCATCATTGCCAGGGATTCCAATAGGATGATGTAGACTATAGTGGTTGATGGGATGGGGAGAGGGGAAATTTCTCTTGCCAAACATGTGCACATTTGAGACTGTTATGCATGTCAGTATAGTTACGTGCTGTGTGGACAGTAAGACTGCATGCCTGCTGGGATATTGAGAATAGAGCTGTGTAGGAACCTTTGTTGTGGCCTGTATGAGTGCTAGCGAAATAGAGATGAGGCAATACTCTCTAGTTTAAGCTGTAATAGACTACTGAACTCAATGGGAGGATAGTATGAAATGGTCACAATATAACACCTGTGACCAGAGGAGCATTGATGAATAGTTAAGGAAACAGTGCATGGAAGAGGGGCTTATGCTGATTTCGAATTGCAGGTATAGCTGGAGATGTTGGAGAAGGAATGGCATTTCTACCTATCTCCATCTAAACCAGAATGGAAGCAGGCTTGTGACACTGAAAAACTGACTTATTTGAATTGGGAACTCTGGAAAGACGAAAAAGGAAAGAAGAGCATATAGTTTGGGATGACATATTCTGTAGGGATGAAGACATGAGTTCTGAATCATCCAAAAAAAAAGCAGGGCGGATCTTAAAAAAATATATATATATATTTTAGTCAGAAAGTGGTGAAGGGTAGTTTCTACAAGTCCTGTTCTACTACACGCCAAAAAGGAAGCAACAAATCAAGACTAAATATAAAAGTTCTGTGACGCTGTTCTGTGAGAAAGGTTCTGTTCTAGGAATCCAGGAAGACTGGTAAGCAATAATGTTTGACTTTAAATGAGCTAGTGATATAATAAATTTTTAAATAAGAATGAAAGAAAATCAGACCAAATGGGATTAAAAGAGTATATTAGCCAAGGAACGACACTTCTTGTATCACTTCTTGACATATTCTAGTTAAGGAAAGTTTAAATTAAAATAAGGCAAATAGTTCAAAGCATCAACAAGAATGACAGATTATATAAAGAAACACCATTTTAAAATTGAAGAGTAGTAATGATCTACTGGAAATACTGGCCAACATGGTGACTAATGTTCTGAAAGAGAGCAGAATACATAGCAGGATGGGAAACTTCAGTCATCATGAACTGATTGCTTTTATAGCAAGAAAAAATTCTGTGTTTAAACAGTAGAAATTATTACTTCTTAGAAACCTGTCTATTCAGAAAGATACGTAAGGAGAAAAATTTGCTTTAGCCCTGGTCAGTGAACAGGTTCTGGTCCAGGATGTAATTATTAAAAAGGTCCTCAGTAACAGTGACCAGGGTGTACAACAGTCTGATAGAAACAGGAAAGATAGAAACTCCCTAATATATTTGATTCTGAAAAAAGGTTAACAATAGACAAAGCATAGATAGATAGTTTTAAAGATAGTCAGATAGATATTGAGGAACTATTGATAAGGGAGTAAATTGAAAACAACAAAGACTAAAGGACCTTTTCAAATGAATTGGAAACAAGAACTCTGATAGAGTACAAAGGGCTGATTGAGTTAAATGTGTAAAAATACAAAGCAGTAGGAAAGAAAGGAAATAAATTATTTATGTTAATGTCACCATGAAAGAGCACCAGGTGAGTTCTTATCTGAACCACTGTTTATGAGGGAATCTCTGAGATATAATTTAAACCATTTTTAAAGCATTTATGAGTACGTAGTCCGAAAATGTGTAGTTATCACTAGCAGGTCCAAAAAACCAGTTAGTGTCCATTTAGTTATTCAGAGGCCATTCTAACATGATTGCACTAAGCTGTTAACTGACAGCTAAACTATTTTACACTAGAGGAATGGAAAGCGGCAAATGTGAAAAGAATTTTTTTAAATGGCTTTGGGTAAGACTTTAAAAGCTGTAGATAACTACTTGCCTGATCAAGAGCTAGACACTGTAATAAATAGAATTAGCAGACACGGCTAAATCCAATGTAATGGGAAGAATCAGCAAAACTACTGAAGTTCTTTAAAGGTGGTGTTGGATATGCTAATAAAGTTGATATGGTTGACATGGTGTATTTGGGTCTTCAGAACAGTTTTGAATGAGAGTGTGATTAAATTGTCAAAAAGAAATTAGTCATAAAGGGACAATGAGAAAGCTGTTTCATTGATTGGTGACTGACTGGCAAGAGAAAAAGCAAAAGACAATTAGTGGGAACTCATAAGGTCTTATGCTGGAAAAAAACGAGATTAGTGTGTCTAGGCACAAGCAGTGTCTGTAGTCTTTGAAACAGAAACTTTTGAAAACTGTAAACAGTATAGAAGTACAAAAAGAACTCTAAAAACTTTTTCTCTAGTGCAGACAGGAAGGAATTTCCTTAGGACTTCATATAGTGCTTGTTTTTTCACTGGTGTCTGATTACAGTTACTGGGGAAAAAAGTTCTGCCTTTACCATTAACTGAAAGAGCAGTACTGGTGATAAGAGGTTAATGTTTTTGCAGCAATGAATCGAAGCATGTGTGGTCACTGGGTAAAGGAAAGAAGAATGGTGTTTCTGCTGCTCCACTGTAAACATAGCTTCTTCCTTGCCTGTGTGAATGAAAGCTATGAAAGAGAGAATTTAACAGTGGTATATGAGGTATTTACAGTTTTTCTTTGTAGACTAATATGCAAATAATACTAAGATTTAAATGCTTGTCACTCCAGGAAATGGTAAAAAAGCTATTGCCCTCAGCTTAGTAGATATGGTCTTCATTAGAAACTTGTTTTAGTTTCCTTTCTCGCATATTTTGGTTTTTATATATTATATATCTGTATGGTTTTTGTCATGGCTCATATGTTAGATGGGATGAGTACGTAACACCTCAGGGCACAACTTCTGTGTGCGTGGCCTGATCTGTCTGTAGGGCTCAGAAAAGAACAGGGAAACTGTGGATTCTTCTGATCCAAACTGTTTCAGAAATCCCTGTTGCACAACTTCCTTTGACCTGGGCAGCTGATCTTCCTTCTAGATAAATCAGTTTTCTAGCCTAAAAAGCAACAGACTTCAGTGCTTCAGAAACTGCTAGTATACCCGATCTAGTTTCAATGCATGTTGTAGTAGAGACATTCTTATTTGTAGTTTTAAGAAAGAAAACATTTATATTTTTCTATTTTTTTTAAAGTCTTTCTTGAGCTACAGTTGTGATCTTGCGACATAACATTTGGCTATGAGAAAGGCAATACTCCCGTGCTTCATTTTTATGACAACAACTTATCAATATAAGGTCATCTTTCAAGGGGAAAAAAGTCTTGCATGATCTGTCAAATAGACCTGAGAACAGCAAAGACTCCCGTAAATTGTTTAGTAAGTGCTAGCCAAGATTGACTTGAAGATGTTTTTCAAGATCTTCTACTAAAAGAAGAAGTCTTTTTTACTTTTGGTGTGTTTCATTTCTCCTAACATTAGTTGTTAAGATCCCCTTATAGTTGATGGGGATTTTGTCTAAACAGTCAGTAGAATATAACACACCATTCTTCTCATGCTTTAGCAAACATCTATGTATGGTCAAGTGCTTCACCTTCTGGACTCTATTGACAATAAAGGGACCATAAACACCTAATAAGGTGTAGGTACCTCAAAGTTATGAGAGATTGATCTCATCCTGTGAGTGATTTGATTTATTTTTTAATCACAAAATTCATGTTGAGAGGATGAAAAACAGATGATGTTCGTGTACTTGTACCTTAACTTAAATGCCAATGTGAGAAGCTGCAAAGTGAAATAAGGTGAATGGGTGTGTTTAACAACTGAAGAAATATTGATAGACTCAATCCTGCCAAAAATATCCTACCACACATTTGTTGGGATGTTCTGTCATGTTCAGAAACAGCTGATGTACTGGTATAGTATGCAAGGACAGAAATAGGATCTTATGGGGTATGTGAATATATTTTAAAAATGTATTCAGATATATAAGACAAGTAGCAGACTCCCAAGCAGGTTGGATACCGTGTTTTCTGTTTGAAAATTGGGAAGTGCCATACAATTTTATAAACTATACAAGGCATCAACCTTTGATACTTAACACTGTTGTAAATCTGATTCATAGCTTCTGATTAGATTCATTCACCTGGCAATATTAGTAAAAAATACTAAATATTCCCCATCATTAGATGCAAACAGAATAGCATTATTAAGCTACAAGTTTATTGTCAATAGAAGTCTATTAAATACTCTGTTTTACCAACCGTAAATAATATTACAAGAATAAAAGTTAGCTGGCTATATGCAACAGTTGCATTAACAAGTAACAACTAAATAATAAAAGCCACAAAACACAATTCCTAAAAACAATATCCACAGTGGATACAGTGTGCCAAAACTGACATTTTATCCGTATGCTTTATGATAGGAAATTAGTCAAAATGAAAGATAAAGTTAAAAAATGAAGAATAGACTATCTTCTCTTTATGTTACCTTAATGGTGTCAAAGAAAGCAGCCTTTCTCCTAAGCAAAGCTGGAAACAGAAAAGGTACTGTGGCTTAAATGACTAAGTATTAAATTATTCAAGACACATAAACTGTCTTGGAAGTTGGAAATTTAGCTAACCAGAAACCAGCAGATTAACCAGATATAAAATAGTAATAGAGAGAAAAAAATAATAGGATAATATCTTTAAAGATAACTTCTTTGAAGTAGCAATTTGCTTATGGGAACAAGGTCTGTTAATGTCAGGGAGACCACAAATTTGGAAGGATTTAAGACAGTATTAAAATTAATGTGGAAATGAAAACCAAACATATTTATGTTAAGGAGAAGAGAACAAGACCTGGAGCAGGCCCTAAGCCATATACTAGTGAAGGTTCACCTACTATATTACAAAGAAAGAGTCTTTAGTTATTTCTTAAAGGACTACAAACCCTTCCCCTGAAATTCCAGGTTGAACTTTATGGGCATTATTATATTGCATTACAAAGTGTTGTGCTGCTTGGGTATAGCAATTTCTATGATTGTACCTTGAAGCATCTTCGTTGAGACACAGACATGAATGCTTATCTCAAATCTGTGGATTAAGATTCTGGCTGTCACCATATCTGCATTGCACCACTCAGGTCTTCATTGTGTTTCAAGAGTCTAACTCAGAAAGCTGAGAGAAATGGTCTGGTACTCTGTGCAGGTTTAGAACTGTGAATGATGAATGACAAAACCCTATGCTCTCTTGCATTGCAAAAACTGTAAAGTAGAATCTCGCCCAAAATGGAGAATGTCTGAACTGAAGTTTTCACACACTTTCAGGACATTCTGGTTATGTGGATCTGGTGTATTTGAATTGTTGATGGAAACTTTTTTTCTCATGGAACAGTATTTCTGGTGGAATTTTTATAACTGAGAGGGTCAACAAGGAATCCTTATTTGCCACCCTTCATTTATTCTGATGTAAAATGTATTGTCTAGAGATATTTTGAAATACTATATCCTTTTATAATGAGATATGCAAGCACAGACTAAATACATAACAAGAATGTGACAGTTTGACTGTGAAACTCTAGAAAAAGAGGATTTTCAGGTTCTGCGTACAAATCCCGTATTTACAAATGCAAATGGACTTTTAAGAATACAAAAGAGTTAGACATATTCAGAAAAGCCTATATGAACATTAAATTATGGCTCGGCACTCACAGTTATGAGAGCTGCTTAGAAAAATGGGTACATAACGTTTCTCACAATGCATATTTAGCTGCTTGTCTAGTATACATGTGTCATCTGCCAGTGCCTTGGAAATCTGAATCTCTCTCTGTGTCTTCTTCTCTCCACTTCAAAGCTAAACCAAACAGTCCCCTTCTAACTCTGCGGACTTCCCACAGAGAAGCAAAGTGATCTTCTCCTCCTCCTGACAGCTTTATGCATTGCCTAGCTTAAGCCTTGTCCATTGCAATTGGACCAAACTATAGGTTGAAATGACATGGATATTTTCTTTTCTGCTTATTAAATATCAACATAGCTTTCTTAACCAGTGCAGGCAGGACTGAGTATTTGCACTCTAGGATTTAGGTAAGAAACTGGGAAGTCTCTCTCTGACATGTGCAAACATAAGAAAAAGAGACTATCTTTTCATAGCAGACCATGCCCCAGAGGCACAATCCTGAGCAGAGTCTATGCAGGGAAAGGGGAGTTGCTGTGGATGGTGTCAGGACCTCAAGGGTCAGGTTCTGCACCGCTTGTGGCACAAAAACTCCGCCCGGGGAAGGGAAGTTATTTTCTTTGTGTTTAGATAGTTTTGCTCCACACAACAGTAGAGCCTGGAGCATGTGCATGGTCAATGGTGCTGCAGTCTGCCACCTGTCTCCCTCCTTGTTTTGCCCTACAGTAGGATTTCAGCCTGTCTCATGGCCTGGTGGCCCCAGGATGAGGGAGAACGTGATGACTTTACTGTACTGGGAACGGTGGGCACATGGCAGCACGGAGATTGCAGGTGCTTTGGCACTAAGTGCCAAGCAAAACCCTGCCAGCTCACAAGGGACATGACAGGCCTGTGGTCACCTGCCAGACTGTGGGACTATGGATAGAATTAGCCTGAGTACCTTAAATCAATATACTTGCTGATCATTTTGTGAAAGAAGAAAACTGCTTAATATTGCTAGAAGCATGGGGCAGTTTAGCAGACAACATATACCAGGATCACTCCACAAGACGAAGTGAAAGTATTTGAGAGAAGAAATATTTGAGCTTAGACGGCATATAAAGTGAACTGCGAGGGAAATCTCACACAACCTTTCTAAATACAAGGGTGATCAAGCTCAGTATTGGCTTGCCTAGGATAACTAAGAGTTGTTCGGGCAAAATAAATGCTTTAGGTCAAGGAGATCTGCATGGGGGCTTAAAGTAGGCTATGTAACCTGTTTTCTTGTTTGGTAAGGCTGTTTGACCCATTGTGAGCGTCCTTAGTGGGAGATCGATCTATCCCACCTCGTACAACACTGAAAGAAGAGAAACTCTCTTATAAAGCTCCTACTACAGTATTTCAACTCAGGATGGTTGTCTCAGGCTTCCTTGCTATTCAGAAAATTACAGCATTTATGAGGCTGCTTGGGGAGTGGAGAACAAGGCTGTCTCATGGTCTTGTGAAATAGCCAATGAGTCTTTTTAGCCTGGTTTCACCGAAAATCTGCCTGTTACATAAGATTTCAGCCAAAGACAAATTGCTCTGGCAGAGTCAAACTTGTTTTGGCCACAAGACCTGTATATAAACCTGCTGTAAATGTTAAACTCATTTTGTCTATGCATGTCCTTAATTATCAATCTATGAAAGCAATTTGTGGATAGAACAAAAAACTAATGCTGTGTACCCGCAGAGATCTTGGCTTCTTTAAACATGACAGCATTTAAGATGTCTTCTCACCAGTTGGAAAGTGAGCAAATACAGAAGAGCAAAAGAAGACCTGATGGATAAAAATCATGGAGGTATCTATCTCTTACCTTATAGATAACTTCAGACTGCAATTATGTCTGGGTCATAAGCATAATGGTATTCCAACTGACTTTTAGAAAGTCTGCATGCTTTGTAATTCCTTATTGTCGCCTAAGAAGAAAAGGCCTCTATGCCACAGCAATAGTAAAGAGCCATTCCATACAACCATGTCTGCTTCTTGCCACATAAGTCTTTCTGACGTTTACTAAAATTAAAGATTATTGATAGGTATTCATGCTACAAATGTAATGCCACCATTTTTCTCTCTAGACAACTTACCCACAAGAAACATTTCTATTTTTTCCATGTAATTTCCAATATTATTTCAGCTTCTATGCAAAGAAGTTATTTTTTACCAATGGCACAGAGCCACGGAAGTCTGTTAAGGGCAGAATTTGGGAATTTATTTGCTTTACAATGGAGATACAGGAGTCATATAGCAGAATGCATGATGCAGTACAAAAGGGCATGTAGACAGAGAATTACTCTATGCTAAAAGCATTTTCATCAGGTGTTATGTCTGCATTCAGTAAATATCAGTAATTGAAGTTCTTTTGCAGTATTTGTCCACTGATAAGAATGATGTTAAACCATTAATGACTTCTATGCATCCTGTTAAATATTTCCTTTTGATTATATCTGTATTCCAAAATTCTGGATATGCAGGTCACATCACAGAAATGACTCGTCAGCTTGTGCGTGGTATATTTAAAACAAAAAAAATGTGCACCTCAGTGTTGTGGCATTCATCTATTCAACTTTGTAGCCTGCTAATGTGAGCCACCTGGGTATATGCAATGAGCCAGGCTGTGGACACGATGTTCAGAATTATTCATGTCATAGAAATCCAGTGATCGTTAATGTTTAACCAATACTGTCATCAGGGATTACGCTGTTTCCTTCCTAACTTTTTACCAACTACTTGCTCTCTTCTTTTATGGTAGGCAGATTTTAATTCTTTCATGCTGCATTGCCATTTTTTGTGTTTACAAAGAATGCAGAATTCATTTGTTCAGCCTTTTTAAAAAGTTTTACATAAATTTGTATGTTACAAATATTTTACTTTGTTATATCATCTAAGCATAGAAACAGCTATGGCTTCATTGATGATCACAGGTCACATGAGGGGTTTTTTGGTTGTTTTTGGTGTGGGGGTTTTTTTCCTTTTTTTTTTTTTTTTTTTTTGGTGGCAGGGGGAGGGGGGTTTGTTTTTCTAAAAAAACCCTTTGTGTCACAGATCTATCAGGGTTTCCCCTGCCTGGATAAACTCCATTAGTTCTGACCTGTCTAAAGCAGTTTGTTCTAAGCAGGCTCTAGACATCACTCCTATTTTAGTACTCACACTTTCAAGAAGCAGACCCTGCCAAGCCTGCCTTCCTGAAGCCTGTCCTTGATGGTAATACTGGTCCTACATCCCACTGATTGTTACGGTGTGTATGTGTAGTCTGCCAGAATTCCAGCCTGGGACAATCTGAGATTTGATGCTGAAGGTAAATACTTCCGGTGTTTCCACAGGGGTTAATAAGGGCTCCAACGCTTTTAACACATAAAAGCATAAGAGCAAACAGTTCATTATAAATAAAAATTGTATCCTGTTGCATCCAGGCAGGCATGGCTCCCCTATATAATCAGATTCTTGAAACTGAAATTCATCTCTTGAGCTGTTAAAATACCCACCAGCTAAATCAGCACACCACCTTCATGGACTTCCTGTTTTCTCTGTCTGCAGAGTAATGGCAAACTGCTCTTGCTCTTACACAAGAGGACTCTTCTTAGTTATGAGAACACAAACAGTGTAGAGACCTGAAAAGCTAGCTTTCCCTGAGGAACACCCATCCAATATTTTCCAAGGCTGCTCCATCTAAATGGAGAGAGCTCAAAATTTAACGTCCTTCTACTATGGACTCTGTGGCACCTGTCAGAATTAAACACAGAGATGAGACCAAGAAGGTAAATATAGGCCCTATAAATGAAGATGGAGTTTGCTTATTCACTTCATAGTTTGCTTATTTATTTACTAAGCATAATTTGTTTATTCATGTAGTATCAGAGAGACCTCCTGCTTTGCACATAGTCATTTCCAAATTCATCACAACATGATGTTCTGACTTTGAAGTTTTCAAGTAGTGTAATGAAAACAGATATTTTATTGCCACTTAAATTAAAAGCTACATCAGAAACTCTTCGACTAGTTTAAAAAATGTATGACTACTTTAATTTAGATACTAAAAAAGTGGCATTTTTCCAGGTAGTGGTATAGTGATCAATGCTGAGCCACTCAGAATTCCACTCAGCGAACTTATGCACAAAAACCTGCAATTACGTTTTGTTAAAAGAGAGAGGCAGAAACAAAGACTGAAGGTAGGAGGAAAAAAGAAGGCAAATTCATCTTAATTTACTACAGACCACAAGCAAGCCTTTGAAATGCACTATGTGTGGGTGAGACGATGAGTTTGTCAATAAAATCAAAACACTTATAACTTGTAGAGGAGGTCAGTGAGACAAGAGAGAAGCTGCAGAAGAAGGAAGCAGGCTGAAAAGACTGTGGAGCAGAGGAGGCTAATGAGAGGGGGTGGCTGCCTGAACAGGACATAGAGTGAAATTCAGTTTGGGGATGTTCTCGAGGTTGAAAGATTTTGAACAGCAAGCCATTGGTCAGAGCTGATGAGAGGAGTCAATGTTCAGACATACAGGCATAGGAGATGAAATCAAAACCGGTGATTTTTGTGGACTGACCAAGGCAATGACTACATTTTGGAGGATCCTTTACTGGTGAAGGCAGGATGCATCAGGGCCTGAATAAAACCTTCGGCCATACGGATGGAGATTATAAGGACTGTTCTGTGGAGAGGTCGAAGATAAAGAAGTGGCAGGTTTTTGGAAAGAGATTTATCATTAGCAACACTAGTGAGAATGGTATCAGTGTGGAAACACACAAAGCCAGATTGGAAGGCATCCAAAACAGATAAAAGGGAGAAAGTTGGTGTATTTCACAGTATGAGTAAAGATTTTAGAAAGAATGGGAAGGAGAACATGGCCAAAAGATAGAAATGGGCAAGAAAAACTGGGGCTGATTTTTGAGAAACGTGGAACCCAGAATTGAGAGTTTGAAAGACATACAGGAAATCTCAATAGGACTGTAGAAATAAGAGGAATGAAGAGGCTAGATCATCTGGGAGATGAGTCAATGCCGAGCAACAAAGTAAGAAGAGAAGTAAAAAAGAGAGAAATTGCTTAGGGCTGATTGATTGAGCTTTAAACTAGAATGAAATGGGGAAGGGGGCAGTACCAGACTAGTCGGTGATGAGCAACGGGATGGCATGCCAAAGCTCAAGGAGCTGTGTGATATTGAGATTCTTCAGACTGCATCACGAGGTGAAGGGCACAATGAACCACACTTGAAGTGTTTGTACACTAATGTGAACAGCATAAGGAAAAAGCAAGATGAACTAGAAGCCTTAGCCCAGTCCCAGAGATACGATATCATTGGTATTAGTGAAACCTGGTGGAATGAGTCTTGTGGCTGGTGTGCCGTGATGGATGGCTACAGGCTCTTCAGAAGGGATAGACAGGGCAGGAGAGGTGGGGGGTGACATTGTATGTAGCAGAGGGGCAGGAGTTCATGGAGCTAGCAGTTGGCGATGGTTGAGAGCCTGTGGGTAAGGATTAAGGGACAGACAAATAAAGTGAATGTCGTCGTGGGAGCCTACTATAGGTCACCCAGCCAGGGTGATGAATCTGATGAGTTATTCTTTAAGGAACTAAGGGAAGCCTCTACGTCATCTGGCCTTGTCCTCATGGGGCACAAATGGGAATATCATACAGCTGGTACAAACAGGTCCATAAGTTTCGTAAGCCATTGGACAATAACTTCTTGGTACAGATACTGAAGGAACTGACCAGGAAAGTTGCCTGCCCGTATTTGCTGCTCACTAACAGAGAAAGTCTCATAGGTGAAGTGGCGACTGGTGGCTGCCATGGCCACAGTGACCATGAGACAGTCAGGTTTAAAATCTGTGCTATCAGGAAGAAAACCGCCAGCAAGACCTCAACTCTGGATATGAGGAGAGCAGACTTCAGGTTGCTCAGAGAACTACTTAGTAAGGTCCCCTGGGAAGAAGCTTTTGAAGGTGCTGGGGTGCATCAGCGCTGGTCACTTTTTAAGTACCACCTCTTAAAAGCACTGGAGCTGGTAATTCCAAAGTGTCAAAAGTCAAGCAGGCAAGGCAAAAGGCTGGTTTGGATGAGCAGGGATCTTTTTCTTAAACTACGGTGAAAAAATAAAGTATATGGTCAGTGGAATCAAGGTCAGATGTCATGGGAGGACTACAGAGATGCTGCTCACCACTGTAGGGAAGAAATCTGTGCAGACAAAGCTCAGTTAGAGTTGAAGCTGGCCAGTACTGTGAGAGACAATAAAAAGAGCTTTTAAAATATGTTAATGGCAAAAGGCAAGCCAGAAATAATATTGGCCCATTACTTGGTGACCATGGTCACATCAGAAACAGGGACATAGACAAAGTAGAGATTTTTAATAGTTTCTTTGTCTTGGTCTTCAACACCAAAGATGGGGTATGGGGCCCCCATAGCCCTGGGCTAGAGAACCATGGCTGTGAGAATGATAAACTCTCAATCAACCCCAAACTTGTGTGGGATTTGCTGATCCAGCTAGATCACTGTAAGTCAACATGGCCTGATGGGATTCATCTGAGGGTATTTAAAGAGCTGGCTGATGTAATAGTGAGACCTTTGTCCCTCATGTCTCAATGGTCTTGGGAATCTGGAGAGGTCTCAGTTGCCTGGAAGTTGGCAAATATTGTCCAGTCTTCAAGAAGAGCAACAGGGATGACCTTGGCAACTACAGGGCCATCAGTCTCATTTCTGTGCCTGGCAAAATCATGCAGAACTTTTTTCTGGGAGTTATTGAAAAACACCTGAAAGACAATGCAATCATTGGTCCCAGCCAGCACAGGTTCATAAGGAGAAAGTCTTGCTTAACAAGCTTAATTTCTTTCTATGACTAAGTTACCACCTAGTTGACCAAGTGAAGCCTATTGATGAGATATTTGGGGATTTCAGTAGAGCCTTTGATACTGTCTCTCATAGTATCTTCCTGGACAAAGATGTCCAGCATACAGATGGATAAACAGTCAATGCCATGGGTGAGCAATCGGTTGATGGGCCGGGCTCAAATGGTTGTATTAAATGGGGTCACATTGGGCTGGCGACCAGCCACCAGTGTGGTTCCACAGGGATCCATCTTAGGGCCAACACAGAATCACAGAATGTTAGGGATTGGAAGGGACCTCGAAAGATCATCTAGTCCAATCCCCCTGCTGGAGCAGGAACACCTAGGTGAGGTTACACAGGAGTGTGTCCAGGTGTGTTTTGAATGACTCCAGAGAAGGAAACACCACAACCTCCCTGGGCAGCCTGTTCCAGTGTTCTGTCACCCTCACTGTGAAGAAGCTTCTTCTCATATTTAAGTGGAACCTCTTGTGTTCCCATTTGAACCCATGGCCCCTTGTCTTACTGTTGGTTGTCACTGAGAAGAGCCTGGCTCCATCCTCGTGACACTCAACCTTTACGTATTTATAAACATTAATGAGGTCACCCCTCAGTCTCCTCCAAGCTAAAGAGACCCAGCTCCCTCAGCCTTTCCTCATAAGGGAGATGCTTCATTCCCTTCATCATCTTTGTAACTCTGCACTGGACTCTCTCCAGCAGTTCCCTGTCCTTCTTGAACTGAGGGGCCCAGAACTGGACACAATATTCCAGATGCGGTCTCACCAGGACAGAGTAGAGGGGAAGGAGAACCTCTCTCGACCTACTAACCACTCCGCTTCTAATACACCCCAGGATGCCATTGGCCTTCTTGGTCACAAGGGCACAGTGCTGGCTCATGGTCATCCTGCTGTCCACCAGGACCCCCAGGTCCCTTTCCCCTACGCTGCTCTCCAACAGGTTGTTCCCCAACTTATACTGATACCTGGGGTTGTTCTTGCCCAGATGCAAGACTCTACACTTGCCCTTCTTATAGTTCATTAAATTTTTCCCTGCCCAACTCTCCAGCCTGTCCAGGTCTTGCTGAATGGCAGCACAGCCTTCTGGTGTGTCAGCCACTCCTCCCAGCTTGGTATCATCAGCAAACTTGCTGACAGTGCACTCTATTCCCTTGTCCAAGTCATTGATGAATACTACTGGTCCCAGTACGAAACCCTTGAGGGACTACACTAGATACAGGCCTCCAGCTAGACTCTGCCCCATTGACCACGACTTTCTGGCTTCTTTTCTTCAGCCAGTTCACAGTCCATCTCACTACCCGATCGTCCAGACCACACTTACTCAGTTTAGCTGCGAGGATGCTGTGGGAGACTGTGTCAAATGCTTTAATGAAATCAAGATAGACCATGTCCACTGCTTTACCATCATCTATCCACCTGGTTACGTGCTCACAAAAGGCTATGAGGTTGGTTAAGCATGACTTCCCCTTGGTGAAGCCGTGTTTACTGCCCCTAATAACCCTCTTATCCTTGATATGCCTTAAGAGAGGGCCAAGGATAAGTTGTTCCACCACCTTTCCAGGGATGGAGGTGAGGCTGACCAGTCTGTAGTTGCCCGAATCCTCCTTCTTGCCCTTTTTGAAGACTGGAGTGATGTTTGCTTTCCTCCAGTCCTCAGGCACCTCTCCCATTTCCCACAACTTAGCAAAGATGATGGAGAGTGGCCTAGCAATGACTTCAGCCAGCTCCCTCAGCACCCGCGGGTGCATCCCATCAGGAACCATGGATTTATGGATATTCAGATTGCTTAACTGGTCCTTAACTCAGTCCTCATCAACTAAGGCAAACTCCTCCATTGTCCTGACTTCCTCTGGGATCTCAGGGATACAGGGCTTCTCACGACAGCCTCCGGCAGTGTAGACAGAGGCAAAGGCGGCATTCAGTAACTCTGCCGTCTCTATATCTTCTGTCACCAGGGCACCCACCCCGTTCATCTGTGGGCCTACATTACCTCTGTTGTTAGTTTTATCTGCCATGTATTTGAAGAAGTTCTTTCTGTTGTCCTTGACCCCTCTCGCCAGGTTTAATTCTAAGGAGGCCTTAGCTTTCCTAGTTGCCTCCCTACATCCTCTGACAACAGCCTTATATTCTTCCCAAGTGGCCAGCCCCTCCTTCCATGATTTGTAAACTCTCCTCTTCCACTTGAGTTTGCCCAGCCGTTCCCGGTTTAACCAAGCAGGTCTCCTGGATCCATTCTTTGACTTCCTACGTGTTGGGATACTCTGATCTTGAGCTTGGAAGAAGCAGTCCCTGAATGCCAACCAACTATCTTGGGCCCCTTTACCTTCAAGTACCCTTTCCCATGGGATTTCCCCCAGCAATCGCTTGAAAGGCCAAAGTTGACCCTACTGAAGTCCAGGGTTGTGATTCTGCTTGGTATTCTGTTCCTTCCATGTGAGATCCTAAACTCCTGTGTCTCACGGTCACTGCAACCAAGCAGCCCTCAACCTTTACCACTTCAACCAGCCCCTCCTTGTTAGCGAGGATGAGATCCAGCAGCGCTCCTCTTCTAGTTGGCTCATCCACCATTTGCATCAGGAAGTTATTATTATCAACGCACTGGAGGAACCTCCTGGACTGTGGATGGCTGGCTGAGCAGTCCTTCCAGCAAACATCAGGGTAGTTAAAATCCCCCACGACAACCACGGCCTGTAATTGCGAGGCTGCTCGTCAATAGCCTCATTAACTTTCTAATCCTGATCTGGTGCCCTGTAATAGGCACTCACAACAGTATCACCCCTGCCAGCCTGCCTCTTGATTCTCACCCACAGACTCTCAACTCGCTCCTCATTTGCCCCTGGATAGTACTCAATACATTGTAGTTGCTCTCTCACATAAAGAGGAACTCCACCACCACGCCTGGCTGGCCTGTCTTTCCTGAGAAGGACACAGTCATCCATGACCACATTCCAGCCATGTGAGCTGTCCCACCATGTCTCTGTAATTGCCACCAGATCATAATCTCCTGACCGAACACAGGTTTCTAACTCCTCCTGCTTATTCCCTATGCTGTGTGCGTTGGTGTACAGGCATTTCAGGGAGCGAGCTGAGCACACCTATCTCACTCTAGGGGGATGGGAGGCCTCCCAGTCTTCATCAATACTGGAGTGCTGCCTCACTGGTGAAAGCCCAGCTACAACCCCATCCCCCTTTGAATTTAGTTTAAAGCTCTCCAAATGAGCCCTGCTAATTCCTGTCTCAGCCCCTGTGAGATAAACCTTTCCTGTGTATCAGTGTCTGGACTGGCGTCTTATAAAACCAGCCATTATCAAAGAACCCAAAACTCTTCAATGTCTTTATAAATGACTTAGACACAAAACTAGAGGGAATAGTAAGTAAGTTTGCCAATGACACAAAATTGGGAGGAGCTTTTGACACTCTTGAGGGCAGAGAGACCCTGCAGAGGGATCTGGGCAAATTGGAGAACTGGGCAATCACCAACCGCATGAAGTTCAAGCAGGGCAAGTGCTGGATTTTACACCTGGGACATGGCAACCCTGGCTGTACATACAGACTGGGAAACGAGAGGCTGGAGAGCAGCTCTGTGGTGAGGGATCCGCAGGTTCTGGTTGACGGCAAGTTGAACATGAGCCAGCAGTGTGCCCTGGCAGCCAAGAGGACCAACCGTGTGCAGTTCTGGGCACCACAGGATAAACAGGATATAAAGCTACTGGAGAGTGTCCAGAAGAGGGCTACAAAGTTAGTGAAGATTTGGAGAGGAAACCGTATGAGGAGCAGTTGAAGTCACTAGGTTTGATCAGCCTGAAGGAGACTGAGGGGAGACCTTATCATGGCTACAGCTTCCTCACAAGTGGAGGAGGGTGGGCAGGTGCTGATCTCTCTGGTGACCGAATATAGGACCCAAGAGAATGGCAAAAACATGCTGGTGGATGTTTAGGTTGGACATTAGGAAAAGGTTCTTCACCCAGAGGGTGGTGGAGCACTGAAACAGGCTCCCCAGAGAGGTGGTCATGGCCCCAAGCCTGACAGTGTTCAAGAAGTGATTGCACAATGCCCTCAGACACATGGTGTGAATTTTGGGGTTGTCATATGCAGAGGCAGGAGTTGGACTCCATGATTCTTGTGGGTCCCTTCCAACTCAGGACATTTTATGATTCTATGATTCTGTAAATAATTTGGTAGACCTCAGAAAGACTTATTAGCAGGAGTGTGAGCTTGCCATAGAAACCGACATTTCCCCAGTATCTGTATTCAGAATAACATTTCTTATTCTCTTTGGCTGTAACCATATCTCTAAATTACAGTATGTCTGAAACCAATCTCTTGCCCTGACCATGTGCAGCAGAGAGCTCATGTCCACGTTATTAAATCCTCTTACCTGTCAGAGAAGAATAGTTCTGTGCAAATTGTCTGTAGCTCCTCCTAATTTCTAAACTGTGGCTTGGGAAATGTTATTAGGCACAGGTTAAGTGTGTGTCAGGGACACTCTAGTAAGTTTGACAGTTTGAATAAAAGAGTTACAAAACTTTTAAAATGATGTGAAGATGCTTGTATATTTATACAAATTTATCCTGGGCAGTCCAAAATTTCTTGCTGAATATAGCTATACATGTCTGATTGGGTAAACTGAGTAGTAACAGAGTGGAAAGGGTAGGCTGAAATTCCCAAGAGGCTATGGTGGGGTTCAGCATTGGTGCTGACCTGCTGGACATTTTAATCTTTTTTCAGATTAGCAAGATATTGGGTTAAACATATCTTTCTTTTGGTGTGTGTTTTCATCAGATGGATTCTGAGTGTCTCACTAAATTATTAAGCTCACTGCCTTTATGGGGACTGTGGCTGTAAGTTTAATGTAAAATTAATCTTCCAGTTAAAGAATATTTCACATTCACACACTTTGGAGAAAAAAGGAGCCTGTCATCAGAGTGGGTTGTAGCAGCTGTGAGTAACCAGCTGTCTCATTCCAGCTACCTAGAAGGCTGCCACAGATCAATAGCTATTGTCCCGTGACTTTTTTTTTTTTTGTAAAAATCAGTACAAATAAAAGGATAAACTGGAAAGAAATTGAATGACCTTCATTTCAAATGAAATCCATTACCCAGGCGTGGTAGACTAAAAATACATTTAGCAGGAAGCCAGATTTGAAACACTTCTGAGTAGAGAAGAGAGCTGCTGTGCTGTCTCAGACAACAGAGCATGTTGCCTCCTGAGAGCAAACAAGCAGCACCAGCTTCTGAAGAGGAAGCTGCAAGAGACTGTGGAGGGAGACAAAGCAATTCCACAAAGTCTGGGAAAAGGGCTTTATTTCCCACACAACCTGAAGACTGTCTGCTGACCAGAAGAACTAGGTATTTTATCTCCAACAACCACCTTCTCAGTCCTTCTCTTCCCTACTGCCTATCCTCTTTTCTGCAGCTCAGGGTGTTTTTTTTACATCTCCAAACGTCTTTGTGAGGATTCACCTCTGAGCTGTAACTCAATAATCACAGTCTCAGTGTTATCATTGTCTCCACTGCAACTAGCTAGGTTGCGTAACAGAAATAGTGAGTCTGTATTCTTCTGCTAATAAAAACATGCAATTACTGTGTTCAAAGTTGTAAAGGCATTGCAGTTATGTGAGAGAAATCAGAGAGGAGCTCCTTTTTTTAAATAATATTCTTGAATACCAAAAGGTACAATTTTACCAGAAATATTTTCTGTAAATAGGAAAATTAAACAGAAAGTGTTATTTCATATTCATTACATCCTTTAGGAAAACAGTCATCCAATGCAGCAGTATAAAAAATAGATAAGCAGAATGCTTAATGCAAACAAAGACTTCTAGGAATTTCAGCTTGGTGTCATGGCAAACTTGCTGAGGGTGCACTTGATCCCACTGTCCATGTCCTCAACAAAGATGTTAAACAGCGCCTGTATCAACACTAACCCCTGAGGAATGCACTCATCACTGGTCTCCACTTGGACACCAAGCTGTTGAACACAGCCATCTAGCCAATTCCTTATCCAGCAAGTAGTCCATAGATCAAATCCACGTCTCTCCACTTTAGAGAGAAGAATGTTGTGTGCGACAGTGTCAAATGCTTTGCACAAGTACAGGTAGATGGCATCAGTTGCTCTTCCATTATCCACCAATGCTATAACCCTGTCGTAGAAGGCCACCAGATTTGTCAGGAACGATTTGTCCTTAGTGAAGGCACATTGGCTGCTACTAATCATCTCTTTGTTTTCCATATGCCTTTAGCATAGTTTCCTGGAGGATCTGCTGCATGATCTTCCCAAGCACAGAAGTGAGACTGACTGGCCTGTGCCTCCCCAGGTCTTTCCTTTTTTTCCCTTTTTAAAAATGGAGGCTATGTTGCCCCTTTTCCAGTCAGTGGAAACTTTACTGGACTGCCACTACTTTTCAAATATGACGGATAGTTGCTCAGCAACTTCATCTGCCAGTTCCCTCAGAACCTTTGGATGCATCTCAACAAGTTCCACGGACTTGCGTACCTTCAGGTTCCTTAGATGGTCTGAACGTGGTCTTCATTCTCCCAGTCCCTGCTTTTGTCTTCTGCAACTTGGGTGGTGTGGCTAGAGCACTTGCTGGTGAAGACTGAGGCAAAAAGGTAACTGAGTACCTCAGCCTTCTCCATATCTCAAATAACCAGGTATCTCATTTTATTCTGGAGAGGGCCAGAATTTTCCCTAGTCTCCCTTTTATCACCACTGTACCTATAGAAGCTTTTCTTGTTGCGCTTGACGTCCCAGGCCAAATTTAATTCTATCAGAGCTTTGGCTTTCCTAACCTGATTTCTGGTTGCTTGCTTCCACCCTCTGTAGGCTTCCTTCTTGTGTCTGAGTTTGTCAAGTAGCTCCTTGTGCATCCAGACAGGCCTTCTGGCCTAGTCTTCAAATAGCTCGTAATGATAAGGTAGGGAATTATTCTAAGAGACCTTTTTCATTTCTGCAAATGTCATTCACAGAGTAACTGTTCAATCAAAATGAAACTATTGTGATTTATAGCACTGTCACAGTTGTGTAGGAACACTGAAGAGTCTTCATTAAAACTGTTGCTTCTTCACTTGCAGAACTGACCTTCTGCAGCTGGTGTGGCAAATACTCCCTGGCATGCAAACTACTGCTGCTGCCTCTGGACAGCAAATACTGGCTTCTGAACCTAATTCAATGCCTATTGAAACTGATGGAAAGACTAATTTTTCAACAACTGTGGATTACTGCTGCAATTCATGGACTTGAACAAAAAGACTGAGAGCACTATTAAGTCTATGAAAGTGAGGTGGATCCACATAATGTACTACCAAACCTAATCCAGCTACACAGCGATCAAATCAGCCCGATCAAAGTAGCACCAGCATCAGCAGATGTATTTTCAAATACTTTTAGCCTCTGAAAATAGATAAATATGTCATTAAGAACAAAATAAATCCTCATCAGTGATGGAGTTCAAAACAGGCACATTTAAACACCTGCTAAGCTACTTGCATTCATTAACATCCAAGTTCCATTGCAATAGAGGTGGGGCACCTGCAAAACTCACTTTACAGAAAAGGATTAAGTTCCTTAAGTCAGTTCCTTTCAGGTTTTCCTAACTTTGCTAAACAATTTCCACCTTACAAACTTTTTTTTTTTTTTTACATGAAAAAATCTAGGCTGGAAATGATAAGGACAAACTGTTAGGAAGTTCCATGAATAACAGTTTAATAAGTAGCAGAAGCTTTGAAGTTTTGAACTAGTAAAGTCCATTTCCAGCTTTCCTTACATATGATTGATAATAGACAATCAGAGATCATTTTGCAGATGAAATGAGAAGCAACAGGGCCTTGCTACCCACCTCTTTCCTTGTGCATCCATCAATGAGAAATTGTTCACAACTATTTCAACCAGAATAATAACTTTTCAGAAAATACATTATTCTAAATCAGATCTTTGCCCAGAAATATAGAAGGATATTGATTCAGCTGTTGCTTTTTTGTGTGACTCACTCTAGAAGGACTAGGAAGCTTTTATTCTGATTTAATGTATTATTTGAAGGAATAATATGATGACACAACATCAACAAGGGAAATTGAGCCAAAATTAATACATCCTAATTCAACATTTCAGGGGGTTCTAAATGTCGTTGCTCTTTGCTAGACTTCATGGCAATACATGCAAAATTCTGCCAGACATCATAATATGTACTTGAATGTCATGGTGATTCATACCATATAGATGCTGAGAAAGATGGGATGTTCCCAGTTTTTAAATGGATGTTCATATGGCCTAAACTTCAACTTTTGATAGCTATTCCAGCTTTGCTGCAGGACAGATTTCAAGACCTGTTCTTTCCATTAGTCTATCTGATCAAGAAACATGAAAATGGCAGCTCAGGTTAAGGACAGATAGCATTATTTTAGAATTGCTAGCTGAACATGTTGGGATACTGACTGACCCACAACTTGAGTTATATTTTTACTGTAATAGGACAAAATATATGTTGGAAAATAAGAAAATATCTTGATCTTTTATATAGAAAGAAAACCCTCAGTTCCTTCATTTTGCCCTAAAGATGAAAAGCAACAGAGAGACATCCTAGTTTAATGTTATGCTTGTTACACATTGATATCATAGAGATTGAATAGTTCTCTTGAATGGTCTCAGCATTCTGATGTTATCATGTGCCTTGTGAAGGCTGAATTCTCTCTCTGTAAGCCTCAGCTGCTTTAGTTGTGCAGTTGAACAAGAATCATAGCTTTTAGTGAAGAAAGAAAGTTTCTAGCCTTCACATTTATAAAGAAAACACTGAAAGTAAGAGCTCTAATCTTAGAAACGTAAATGGAAAGATAACAAAATGTATTATTTTCTTAAAGTATTTTGATTTTTTAAATTGATTTCTGGTATTTACTCCTGTATGCTAGGTACATAGGTCTGGCAGCACTTATATTGTTGGGGTTTTTTTAAAGTATTGCCTTTATTGTACAAAGACCTGTGTACACATTATTGTTTAAGTAATTAGTTAGGCTTGTGAAATACAGCAGCAGAGTTTCTTATTGGTCCCTGCTAACATATTTGTCTCTTTTTTCTGTTTTGGCTTTCTTAAAGAGAATACTCAAATTACATGAAAATTTACTTCAACAAATACCTTAGTTTTGGCCCAGCCTAGTTACCTGTGGCTATATCTAATGCATCTATGTAGAGAAAGAACTTTAACAGTGCTAAATATGCCCAAGGCCGCTTTAATTTACTGAGTATTGCTAACTTCCAAGTCTCAGAGCCTCCCTTCAGGATTAAGGGTTGTCTATACCATGATATTGATCTCTATTTCAATTTTTAAATATCTTCATAAACCCTTATACATGATAGATATGGAAAAAACCCCGTATTGCCAATTATCTCAGGTAAAGAAAACACACTGATTTTGGTACTGCCGCACTACCAAATCTGCTTGTTACCACAACCACCGCATCTGCATCTCCTTTGCAACAGTTCTGCCTTCTCAGGCTCTTTTCCCCCTCCTGAAATTCAGTACTGTGCTATTTCACAACTTGACCGAAGTCAGGAGTGTCTGATCAGAAACAAATGTATGTATATAATATTTGTTTCCAGCTAAAATTCAGCTTTCGACAGCATTGGTAAAACTAAGATTTAAAATAGGATAAAAATAAGATTATTATATGCTGCAGGAGGTGAGGAGGCAGTCAGAGCAACTCTTTAAAAAGTTTGTTTCATCCTATTAATTTATCTCACCTGTTCCTCAGCTCCTTTCCTTTTAATAATAATGTTGCTTTACCAATACGGGAGTGAAACCCTTTGCCAGCTTCCTCAGAAGCCCTTAGTAGCTGTAGTAGCATAGAAGGTAGACAGTGGGACAGGAAACAGATTGGGTAATGTTTTACTCCATGTTTGCGCGAGTACAACTCAAGTGAAAGAAAGAAAAGTTGCAATAACATCTAAATAGTGTACAAGGTAGAAATCATGCTGTAAGACACTAAAGATAATTTGGAGACCAGATCCTAATTTACTCCTGAAAATCAAATCAATTCTATATTCTGCAGTTCTTACGTAAGACAGATATATTGCAAATGACAAAGACTTATGTCTTTCATTGTAACATATCATTGTGAATTCTTGCTTCTGGAGAGCTTTGTGGTGGTCCAAGTATCCCTGTTAACAGACCACAGTGCAAGATCAGGACCTAAAACTGTTTAATTTTTGCGCAGCTTTATTTGTAGAGAGAAGCACAGATGTGAACAAGAATTTCCCTGTTATTTCTATCTCAGGAAATCCTTTAATTCTTTGATGGATTGAACAGACTATAAGTACTCCCTGTTGTAACTGAACTTAAAAATGCCATGCTGGGAGAAATTATAATTCAGGGTATTTAGATGACTCTTAAAACATAATAAAATTTTAAATAGAGGCAGTAAGCTTACAATATTTGTATGAATTAAACTACAGTAGTTGATAAGTATTTCAAATATATAATTGGTGTACTGTGGCCTGATAATCAAGTTCTTAGTTCAATAATTGGTTTGCTGTTCATATTCATGTGGAGCAGTGAGTAAATCCACATAGTACTTTGGCTTATTGTAGATTCGTGTTTTCCAAGCGATGTTCTGAAGACATTTCGTAATTATTTAACCCAGCTAAAAGTGTCAGTTTAATTTTGCATGAGTGTCTGTAACTTGTGTCAGTAGGTAGTATGGATAATTTATGAGGAAATGACAAATTATAGGAAGCAGAGTAGGTTTCACAAAAAGTTAAGTTTGAGAGAAGTGAGCTTCTTTTTATATTTTTTTAGGATCACTAAGATAGATGAGAAAAAGGAATCTAAACTCAGTCATGACTATGTTTCCAAGTATTTTTCCATGTTTCTCATGAACAATTGTAATCAAATCTGCCAATGAAGCCATTAAACAGATCAAAGTGGTTACTGAAACAAGTCAAACTGGCCACAGATAACACTAAAAACAACTTGACGCTGGAAATCTTCATGGAAATAATCTGTTGTAAACACTAGTTTATGAGTTACCTTGTGCTGTATGCAATTCTGTGGCTACAGAAACTGGAGCATTATGACTTTGCTATGTAGACTCTGGGTGAAGTTTTTTTATTTAGAAGGAGAAAGAACGAACTAAAAAAGAAAGCCCTCCTTTCTGTGTTTTGAAGTGCCTTTCCATGCAACCTGAATAGTCTCTGATATAGATTTTGCTATGTTATTATGCATCTAAACTTTAGAGTGTAAGTTCTGCAACTGAGGAACCAAAGTACAGTGGTGTGGGTCTACTGGCTTTAATGGAACAACATCAACTTGCACCTCCACGAACATGGCCACCTTCTCTTCTCCACCTGTAGCACAGGAAGAATATCTGCTATATTTTCTAGCTTACTGAAACAACTCTGGCCTTAATAGTAGTTCAGGCTAATATTTGAGGAAGTGATCGCCTACTTCTTGATGAAAGGGTAACAGATCCCACTAAAGTCAAGGTCAGGATTACTGGATTACTCTATAGGAAGACTGTTTCTTCTTTTACCAGAATTTGCAGTGGTGCAGATGTTCCTGGTTTCCTCATTGACGCAGTGAGAGGATGCTGCAGGAGTGGCCCTGGAGGCTGCCAGGTAGGTGGAAGGCAAGACTAAGTTACACTGATGTGAAACAGAACTCTCAAAAGGCAGAGAGAGCCTTGCCAAAATATTATGCGCCTCCTAGCCTATCATGTCAGACTCATTACTCAGTACCGGAATAACTTAGGTTTAAAAAAAACACAGACAAAATAAAGCTAGTAAGGATATGGACAGGGAGAGTAAAAGCCTGATTGGAAGGAGGTTGATGGCATCAGATGCATAGAAAAATTAATATCAAGGTTGTTCAAATGCTGGAACCATGGAACATTTGAAGTTCATAAAAATCTTAGCTGAGGAAAAAGAAACGCAAGTGGGATACAGCAAATTGTTGAAGCAAATGTCATCTTTGCATTCTGCAGAAAGACTTAGGTGGGAGAGGAAATGACACTTTTGGAGATAAAGTTCATGGGTAGATGGTGCACAGGAGATGCTTGGTCATTTCTAAGCAACAGAATCTAGCAATTTGCTGGTGACACAGACAGGTTCACCAAATGTCCTGAGTTTTCACACCAAGAGAATATGAAATTAGGAGGACCAGAGACTTTAGTGACCAAACGCACTAGATCTAGTGTCATAGAAAAATTATATGCAGGGATAATTGTCAAATCATAAGTATCTTGCAAGGTTTCTGAAAGTCCTGAGACCCACACTATAGCTATACCCTCATGGTCCAGTACTAGAGAGTCTATCAGAGTAACCCTTCCTGACAGTTTATGCCCATAGACTCTGAAAGCACTATATATTTCCCAGTGATACTTGTAAGTACTACATTAACTCATACCATCCATTAATTTGTGGACAGCACCTGAAGAGGAACAGAGCAATCTGGAACTGCATGTATTTCAGGCACTATTTTAGCTCCTAAACAGGATTTTGATGTAAGTACGGCTTAGATTGTCAGAAAAGTATACATAATGACTCACACCATCAAAACTCAGTATGTTGATATGTTTATGACATGTTTGGGTTTCCAGTTTTGGGAAAGAAAAGTAAGTCACTGAGATCAACATGGCTAGAAGAAATATTAATGGGCAAGAATCACAGAATCACAGAATGGCTGGGTTTGGATGGGACCTCTGGAGATCATCTAGTCCAACACACCTGCTGAAACAGGTTCACCTAGAGATATTTATAAGCATTGACAGGATCCCCTCTCGGCCTTCTCTTCTCCAGGCTGAACAGACCCAGCTGTCCCAGCCTTTCCTCACCCAAAAGATGCTCCAGACCCCTCATCATCTTCGTAGCCCTCCAATGGACTCTTTCTAGTAACTCCTTGTCCTTAAACTGGGAAGCCTGCAGCTGGGCACAGTACTCCAGATGTGGCCTCACCAGGGCAGAGAGGGAGGATAATCTTCCTCGACCTGCTGGTCACACTTTTCCTAATGCATCCCAGGATACTGTTGTGTTTCTTGGCCACAAGAGCACATTGTTGGCTCATGGTCAATCTGTTGTCAACCAGAACTCCCAAGTCCTTCTCCACAATGTTGCTTTCCAGCAGGTCAACCCCTAATCTGTACTGGTGCCCAGAGTTATTCCTCCCCATGTGCAGGACCCTACACTTGCCCTTGTTGAATTTCATCAGGTCCTTCTCTTCCCAGTCCTCCAGTCTATCCAGATCTTGCTGAATGGCAGTACATCCTCCTGGTGTATCAACCACTCCTCCCAGTTTGGTTGCTGAGGATAACGCTCAGTCTCTTCATCCAGGTCATTGATGAACAGGTTAAACAAGACTGGACCCAGTACTGACCCCTGGGGAATACCACCTAGCTAAAGGTGTCCAGCCAGAATTGGCTCCATTGATCACAACCCTCTGAGCTCTGCCATCCAGCCAGTTCTCCATCCATCTCACTGTGCACTCATCCAACCTGCACTTCCTGAGCTTGCCTTTGAGGACGTTGTGAAACAGAGTGTCAAAAGCCTTGCTGAAGTCAACATCCACTGCTCTCCCCTCATCTACCCAGTCAATCATACTGTCATAGAAGGCTATGAGTTGGTCAAACATGAAAACAAAGAAACAAGAAAACCAACCAACCAACCAATAAAATGTTCAACACAAAAATAAATGAATGTGAACTTGATAGACAGACTAGGAAAAGATGGTGGACAAACAGAAAATGAGAGAAGTTTGCAAATTATTTCAGTCACAGCAACAATTAATCAATATGACACAACTCTCAAATATGTTTACTGTTCTTAGAACCATATGAAAAATTGGTGAAGCCGAGCACTTTTGTTACAGGTCATATGGACCTCCCTCTAAAATATAAACCAATACTAACAGTAAGAAAAAATCAGATATTAAGTATGGAAAAAGAATGTGGGAGGGAGAAGCGGGAATTACTGGCAACCTGATGCATTAGGTAAACATAAATTTTGGCAGATGTTTTAAAAAAAGTTAGTCATAAGAACCTGAAAACACTGTTGCTAGTCTGGAAACAAGTACAGGAAACAGAACCCAATCTAGAAGAAAAAGGAAGTAAGACTATCTAGGGGTTACAGGCAGCCCTAAAAATCTGCCTAGGATCACATGTCAGCAATATCATATACTTTACTACAAATTATTTTGAGTCTATAGTGGCACCAACATGATGGTTTTATCCAATCCCCCTTTCGCATTTACCAGTTGTTTTGGTTTTGTTTTTTCTGTGCTATGCATTCTGTCAAGCCAAGTGACAAATCTCAGGTAGGACTTGCCCCAAACATTCATGTCCAGAAAGGTCTTGACATCAGAGACAGGTGCCTGGAAAACTCTGAAAGGAAGAGTAGGTGATGAAATAAGAACTAATTTTGCATGTTTTACTATGCTTAAAGATCTGTTGTCAACATATAGCTGCTTTTTACCAAAGCAGGAAGATCAACAGGTTACTTAAAATAGCCAAACACTTCAGTCTTGTGATCTCCACATCAAAAACAAGATTTGTGTCTGTATGATCTCAGATGTCCTCATCACTCTAAGAGTAACCTTGAGACTTCTCAACAAATTTGGTTGCATACATCCAGGGCATATAATAGAGTGAGATGTGGACTGGTTGTAGGTCTGTACAGTCAAGAACATAACTACTTATTTCTCACCAGCCTGCCATCCTACTTATGCTCTACCTGGCATTAGCCTTCTGTGTTGTGCCCTTATGTATAAACTTTCAAGATTTTGGGCTAAGCCACGATCAGACAGGAATGCTTGTAATATTTGAAGAAATATTAATAAATTGTAATAAAAATCCTGCAGATATACTTTTAGTAGACAAAAGAATTATCTCAGCTAATAAATCCAAAGCCAATCTATATAAAGATCTCTTTTATTCAGGAAATGAAAGGTACCATAGTAATTTTATGACCTTTGACATTGTTGAAAATACTATTTCAAAGCAAAACTCCTGCCTGTCTCTACTTACTACTTAACTCTTTCCAGCTATGGCAGAACAGAACTGTATATACTTAAATGATTTTGTCTAGCGGTACGCTGTTATTTCTAGATGTGTCAAATGGAGTCATGTTTTCTTGATGGGGCTTTACAGTGCAATATCAACTCTGTTCTGTCCCTTCACCCAGTAAGAAAGTACCACGTGAACGACTAAGAAAACAGAGAATCTCTTCTTGTTTTGCCTTAAAGAGAACTCTTTCCATCCACCTGTGACAAAAGTCTATTATATTGTGAGATCACAAGCTGCACAAACAAATTTTCTGTATATGGTAAATTTATCAGTGGGCATAAACCTACTTAAATGTATATACTTAACAGAATTCTGTTATAGTAGATTACAACTATCAGGAAACCATATGGTAATTAAAACACATATTTCTTAATTAATATTAGTTTATTGGAGGCACATTAACTATTAGTGCATTGAACTGTGAAAAATAGGTAGTTTCTTATTCTGAAATTACAGTGTTAGACTTTTTTTTACAAGTACTACTAGGGATTTATGTTTCTATTTCAGTTTTGACAGTATGCAATTGAAAATATTTGCATATAGTTAATCCAAAGTGCCTTTCACATAGCAATGTGTTCTTCATGTGCTGTTAGTCTCAGATGTATAAAATTACAAGAACGGAGATTTTATCTTAAGTCCGTATTTCTATTTCTACATCGTGTTGATTTAGGGACATTTGCTTACTGCCTCTTCAAAATAAAACTGACTGTGACTGGCAGCAAGTGGTAGGCCTTTCAGATATTGAGAAAGAGGAAAGGAATCTAATTTTAGGTTATATCTTTACAAGCTTTTCTTTAGTAGAGTAAATAAGTATTCTGTTAGCAGTTATTTCTGGCATTGTACATCCTAGGTTCATTGGACTGAAGCTGCAGAATAAAGTGGTATGCTTGATAGATTAAACAAACCTGAGAAGGAAAAACATTTACATCACATATCCAAAAAGAAAGAATGTTTTTACTGCAATGTTCACATTTCCTTTTCTTTTCCCCTCATATTCCTTCAACAAAAAGGGTCTGGTAATCATTTATGTACACCCAAAATATTGCATAGGTGGCATAAAATATATTTCTTTTTCACATGAAGGCAGACAGTACTCTTTAAATTAAAAGTCAAAATATTTTCTAAATTGGCCATGATCAATTTTCACCTTAGCTAGCTTTATGATCTGAGAAATTTAAAAGAAACTTTATGCATGATTTTAGCTGGGGATGAAGTTAGGCCATTATGCTTTCAGGCACAATTAGGCTTTCTTGGACTCTTTCCTTAGGATGCACATAAAGTCTTCCTTGAGGATAAATTTCTTATTTGACCTTCCGTTTCCCACTTATACTGCATGGTAGACTTCTGAAGTGGTTCGAATGACTTTCACTAAGAAAGTAGTAGAAGGACAGTAATAAATGTAGAGATAGACACTTCTGATGCTTCCGAATATTTGGTTTGATTGTCCATGTATGCAGTCACTTATTTGGAGCAGAAATAAAGCACACTCATTCGGTGGGAGCTCCAGGAGATGATGTCTCAGGGGAGACCAAAATATCTCCTGGGGTTTTGGTGGGAAGGAAAATAAGATTAATCTGTTATTGTGTTTTTGTGCTAAGGGTGTGGGAAAGGGCTTTAGACCTCCTTCTGTCACTCTTGCTGCAGATATCAGAGCTGATAGCTCTTGCTCCTGTTCCCCTCCTTGCCTGTACCTGGGATCTCAGGAGTGATGCCTGTGGTGTGCAAAGTTCTATTCACCTTCCTGCAAGTTAAGCTATGAGAACTATCGACTTTCCTCATTGTGTTCAGCTACTTAGTTTATTTGAGTTGTTGTTGGGATATAGGTGCATTTTTAGAAACTGAGTTAAATCAGACTATGCTTTTCTACTTTCAAATTAGGTGTACAGTCTTAAATTTTACTAACGTCTTGTAGCTTTATTCCTACAAGCCAACATTCTGTGTTTGTTTTCTGTCCTTTAGTAAACTTAGACTTTATGTTGACATTTTGAAACACTTTGTTTTGTGGCATTAATTATAAAACAGTATGCTCAATCAGAGAGGCTCTTTTCAGAGGATTCTGAATAATCCCAAAGATTGGGAAGGAAGAATAATTTAAACCATTCAATTGAAAAGCTTTTTAACGTTGAGCTTTCAGTATCTGTGCAATAATAAAGCATTCTAAAAAGACATAGATTATTTTAGAGGTGAAGGTCTGCATCTTCAAAAAAGCCATCAATAGAATTATGTGCTGAACTCCTTTGAAGTTGCTTTTAAATTTCCAGATTAATTTTGTTTACTCGTGTGAAGTCAGTCATCTGAGTACAAGAGGAATATAAAATTAGCAGGACTCACTCTTTCCAAAATGTGTATTCATGGCCTTAGACAATCTGGAAGGAGTTCAGAGAGTTTTATTATCCCTTTCATCCTAGGACGCTTTTTTTTCTCCATGGAGGTTTTAAAGGGTCACAGCTTAATGGCTGTTTGCACTTCAACATTATAAAAAGAGGTTCAATATTGTGAAGGTGCTGGCAAGCAAGACAATACAAAGGCATGGGAGACAGTAATGTAAAATTTGGGGTCTCTGTTCCTCCATTTTTGATGACATGTTCTTGCAGAACAAAGGCAAAGAGAGGCATGATCTTGTCACTTAGATCAGAATGTGGACTTGTGTTGGATGAAAAAATCCAGTTAAGTCTTCAGGAGTTTTCTGGATTTAGACAACAAGCAGACAACTGAAAACTACTATAAAATATAAACATAGAAGCTCTATCCCTCATTCCTAAAGGAGATTCTTCTACTACAAAAGTTCATCCTTACCTTAAGGTGCCATGAAAATTTCAGTCACTATCCCTTTTACACTTTAAAATCTCAACTGGTTTTTTATTATTTTAAAGTGTCAACCTGTATGCTTTATCAGCAGTCTAAATGCCTTGGAGTATGAAGGCTATCCCAAATGGAGATTTTTCTGGAAAGCAAGAGAGCTTCCAGAAGGCTCTGAGATGCACAGAAGAACATTGTGCACTGTGTGTAGCTGTGGATACAGGCAGCAAACTGGCAATGTTAATTTATTTTTTGACAGGCATTTTAATACAAAGCAAAAAGTCTCTTAGTATCCAACCAACAATGGCTTACATCTGTAACTCCTGGTGCAATAGAAGTTAGATCCTAGTTACAATGGGCAGAAAAATATGCTGTCATCATTCATTACAAAAGGAGAGTTTTTTGTTCAGCTACCTCTTAGGCTAATTGAACAGTAAGAATAGATATTTGCCTGGATTCTGAAGCAGCATCAGAAGCTAAGATTTTACATTACTGATATTGTAGCAAGTATTTTCACCATTTCGATACTTGCCTATGCATGAAGTTAGACTTTTTAAGAAAGGAAAAAAAATATTAATTTGAAGTATTAATACTTAAGAAAAAGCCAACAAATTCCATTTTATTACTTAATGGAAGCAATCAACCAGGGTACAATGGGCTTGAACAGTAGAATACATCAGTTAACCAAAGACAGGAGGTTAGAGATCTCATCCTGCTTAGAGAATTTGTCTGTCGTTAGCCCTTGTAATGATCCCAAAAAAACTTCAGTGGCGGGAAGAAGCTATTAATTAGAAGGGTATAGAAGCACACTGAGCAATTGACTTTGTTTAAGTCTTCTCCTCTTAAAATAGACAGAGATTAGACAACTCTTTATGTGCTACTTTAAGGAAATGCAGTATATAGTTCAGTAAAATCAGTACTCTCTGATGATATTGAAAAAGTGTGAAGGCAAGGATACTAAATGTCTACTGTACTAAAATCTCTTCACATCGAAACAGCATCCTGTGTTTTGAGTATCCAGGAGGAGCTGTTGACACTCTTGAAAGCAGAGAGGCCCTGCAGAGGGATCTAGACAAACTAGAGAACTGGGCAATTACCAGCTGTGTGAAAATTAACAAGGGCAAGTGCTGGATTTGGCACCTGGGACACAGCAACCCTGGCTGTACATACAGACTGGGGAATGAGAGGCTGGAGAGCAGCCCTGTTGAGAGGGATCTGGGGATTTTGGTCAACGGCGAGTGGAACATGAGCCAATAGTGTGCCCTGGCAGCCAAGAGGGCCAACCATGTCCTGGGGTGCATTTCTGTCTACAGAGGACAGCCTAAAAGGAAAATTCCCTCTATCCTCTTTTCCTCATACATAGTGTGTCTCATCCTAACCAAAAGCCCTGCTTCTGCTGGTACTTCGGAGGGTGCTTCAGGAGAGATGTTTGTGGACTTAAACTTGTACCTAACATAAGCAGAGCAGGAACCTAATCATTGCATATTGCAGTTTGGACATTTTGATACTTCTCTCTGTTGAATTGATTTTTTTTCCTCTTAGGAAGACACAACATTTGGTCAAGACCCAATCTATAGAGGAAATAATACTCCTGGCCAACAAATGAGGTGCAGAAAGGAGCAAGGGTCTTGAATGAGGAGGAAAACTGAAGAGCTCTCGTTGTTCAAAATACTTCTGTTTCACTGCAGGTTTATTGAAGGAAATAAAAGTTACTGCAGCATTGTGAGCGAGGTAAAGACCGCTAAGATGGATGGATTCAATAAATTTCTTCTGGTTGTTTCATATCTTCTCAGTCTCTTACCCAGCCACCAACATTCAGGAAAGATCTCGTCTTTCTGTCTCAGTGTTCTAACATACAACACATCAACGCTCTGATCTTTTTAATAAGCCTAAATCAGGGCAACAAAAGTAACTTTAGGCAAAGTTGTGTGGGGAACTTTTTGTTTCTGCTTTGAAAGCCAGGTAATCCTAGCTTGACCTTTCCTGCTGGTATTAGGCAGGCCCCAAGAGACCTACACAGAGACTTTTCGGAGTGAAGCACTCTCATCCCTGAAGAAGCTGTTCCTCAGAAACAATAACCTCTAAATTGTGCGAATGGCATCTACTGAATTGGCTGCAATCTAGATTCATCCAGTCAAAGAATTTGTCCAATCAGATGTACTGCCCTCAAACTACTCTTGGTTATCACACTCCTGTGATGTGTGCTTAAAAAGCTAAGTGGTTCATCTTTTTGTAAAAGGTGCTAAAACATTCTCTGGCATGAGTGTGAGACTGAAAACCCCTACAGTTTTCAGCAGAAAACCCTTTTCCTCATTGAAACTGGCACAACATTGGCCTTCATCTACTTTTCTGACTTCATGCAAGTACCATATGCCAGTTTCCTATGCAATTTAGGTATTATTCTGGAGGTGTATTGTGTGCAGTCATGCTAATTTCTTCTGTGTCAGACATAAATGTGTCTTAAAAGGTGTACAGAGGAAAACTGAAGCAGATTTTTTTTTCTAGACAAACAATTCTAGTGAATTCAGTTACACGTGACAGCATTTTGCTTTTAGAGTTTGTTTAGAATGTGCTGAAGACTCCTAATTGTTGCCTTATGCAATTGATAAATAAAATGAAGTCAGCTTACTAGAAACATTTAAAAATATTTTCAGCTGTTTCAGAATGCTATTTAGAGGACAACACAGCAGAAAGCTATGAAGCTGCACACTGAATTTGTGGCATCCTTCCTCCAAGAGTGAGACAAGTCCTCTTTTTTTCTTGTTTTATGATTTATGGAGTCACACTGGAGATAAGGTGACATACCAGAGCCAAAGAAGTCAGTTTAAGTCGTGATTTGCCTTTCAATGAGTGACTTTCCACAGTGATGCTGTCCACAGTACACAGAAGGTCATATTAAGACCATATAATATTGATGGACTGCAGGTTACTTGTGGTTACAGCAATTATAAATAGGTTATTGGAACTGAGGGCTTTGTATTATTTATTCCCATGCATTTCATATTGCAGTGTAAAAGTAGGAGCATAGACATCCCTAGAATAAATGTTTTGTTTCTCAGAGATATTCAAGCAAGTGTTTCATTATTAGATGTGCAGGTTTGCACCGTGGCTTTTTAAAGATACACAAATGCTCTGCTGTAGCATTTTAATACCACTGAGGTGAATAAGGTTCTACATGTGTAAGAGTAGATACTACTTGTTTTAAATGCCTTGTTTACTTTTGAAATGCTAAACTGAATTCCTGGGATCCAAAGAGAGGTCTTGTCGTTTGCTGGAGCACTGTAAGGAATTCTGTGATCTCTGGGTTTCAGTTATTTAATATTTTCACGTATTATGTTTTTCCATCTGGCATCTGTGGTGGTAAAATGCAATCTCCATTCACTACTGTATGTTCCTGTAGTCTGCTTGCACTGAAGCATGAATTGGATCAGAGCTCAAAACATTACCTAGTCATTTCTCTCTGTCCAAAATGGCACTGCAGACCTGGCATTCAAAGAGAAGTTAAATAGCAAAATCTGGGGTAGATACCAACCAGGTAACCTGCAAGAATCTTCTTATTGCTGAGAGTTTCTTCCCACTTGTAAACTCAACTAGGGTAAAGCTGCACCTTCATTCTCAATTACCCACCAGCCAGTATAGAACTTAAAATGCTACAGAATCATTTAAATATTGCTCCAATGATCTTTTGACAATTTTGCAAAGTGGAGACCAAATCTGGGTGACCTTGGGGTATATGAGAATCACAGCGTCAAGGAGGGGAAAATTTCAGAAATGGCCTGTATAGTGTCGAGGACATTTCAGCTGGTCTCACTTATTAGAAAGACTGTCACATCATCTGTTGATTTGGGGAAGACTTACCTTCCCTGATGATCCAGATGAGTTGTTGGGTTTGTTAAAAGTGTGGAAAGGAGGAAAATTAGGGCTCATGATTTTAACTTGCAATATAAATGATTCTTGAATACTCTTAAAGCATAGCAAATACTGGCCAAGATAAAAAGGGGGACTTTTACTGACTTCCTATAGTATAAAGAGAGCCTACAGGGATGCAGTGCTAGATCACCAATCTTTTTCATAATTAGCCTTAAATTATTCATTTTGCAAGCAGGCTGGCTTCAGAGAAAGGCCGGCATCCAGCAACATTTCCATCTCCCTGCAGTCACAGCTAACATTTTCCTTGGCAAAGAAAGGAATTGCAACAACATACTCCTTTCCAGACATCAACAGGTAAGTCTGAAAGCTGAGTCGAAATCTGCATACAGGCTAAAAATCCCTCTCCCTGGAGAAATCTAGACTAGACAGCCCCAGATATATATATAGGATGTGACCTGACAAAAATTTATTGATCTATGCTGATGCCTATGTATGGGTGCCACTCAGTGATGTAGCAGAAAAACATATTACAGTGAAGTCACACCACTCTAGAAGATAACAAAACCAGCTGCCAGGAGTAGCTTCATGTTTCAGTTTAACTTAAGTTAAAATCAAATTCTAAATTCAGTTACTAGCTTACATTGCCCTACAGTTCATGGAGTTGTAAGTAATAAAATGCCTGTCACCCAAAATATTAACCCATTTTTATTACATGCTAAGAAAATTATTTACTTTGCCTCTGGTCACAAAAATATTTGTTATGATATGAAGTATGAAAAGTTATTTGTTCTGCTTTTTGAATCTCGTAAAGTTGTAGATTGTCAGATAGCTCTGCAGCTGTGAAGGTGGTAAATGCACACATAGTGAACAAACTGATGCTACTTTGGTAATAATTTGATTTACTGTTTGTTTGTTTTTGGTTTTGTTTTTGTTTTGTTTTGCTGCTTCTTAAAAATTATGTCCTTCAAACCATTATTTAAAAGTGGGTTGGACTTAGAATTCAAAATACTTAGTGGGTGTGAATCAAGAACATGGTACTTTTTGGCTCTCTGTGATAGGCTGTTTATCTGGAGTAAGTCACGAAGCTGTGTTTTTTCATTTCAACACTATTGTTAGTGAACACTATCAAACACTCCAAATCCTCCTACCCTGATGTTTATTCTTTTTTATATTATCTGAAACATATTTCAGTCAAATAAATTAATTTACATTAAGTAATACTACATATGTATCTTAAAATATATTAACATGATAGAGTCTTTGGTGACAGATACTAGAGTGTTCTTAGCCAGGACTAACAAAAATCCTAGAGCAGGGTATTCCTGCCTCCTCATAAATATGGAGAACAGGATATCACCTTCTTCAGTATATTTGCTGTAGCTCTTCCTTCCTCCCTGCTTTGCAGACAACTGTTAGACACATATTGTGGCACTGAATTAAAGTGTCTAGCTCAATATCCTGCTTTGTAGCTGCACTTAGGTGAGTAAAATAGGCAAAAAAAAATCTCTTTGCAGAAGACAGAGTCAGCATAGCCATCCTCCTTTGGAACAAACTTTTCCTTGTAGATCTTTCCGAGTGTCTGAGTGAACTGCAGTATGGGAAAACATCCAGAACTGGTGATGCTTTTAAAAGCTTGTATTTTTGGTATGGTACGAACTTGACCAAGTGTTAAAAGACAATATGAACACTAGTACAGATTAACTTCTAGCTCTGAATTATTCTCACAATTTAAACTTCATACTAATATAATTAATTTTCTGTTGCTTGCTCTAATACAGTCTGTTTTTAAGTTTATGCTTGCTGTCACAGTGATGACAGGTGCTATACTAATCTCTAGACCAATTTTTGAGTCTGTTTTGAAGGAAGAATAGAAAAAAGAAAAACTGAATCAGCAGAAATGGCTGGTTGTGCTCCACTCCCTCTCTTTCTTCATACTGCTGCATGTAAGGGGGTGGATTCTGGCTAATGGAGTAAAAAAGTTCAGAGAGTGGGTAAGGAGTTGTGGTGGAGTGCTGGTTTGTTCAGCATCTTAGCAGCTTTTCTTCTCAGGAACATATTTTCTGGGAACTCAGATTCTCATAATCTCTATACATTGTGGATTTGCCTGCTTTATTTTGTCAGTGTTCCTCTTCATCTAAATTTGGCAACATCAAACACTTGGTTTGCAGATGACTGTTCTTCTCTTTGTGAAACTTTACTCCAGGTTATCTGTTCCTCCACTCCTACTGGGAAAAAAACGTAGTCTAAATGTAGCACGCATGCTGCATTTTCAATGGAGTGAAAGCAGCTTTATTTTACATGTTGTTCCAGAGGAGCTGAAAAGTCCTGTATTTCTCTGGAGCTCGCATCATGAATGTTCTAGTTGAACTTTACTTCTTTGAGGCAAATCCTTTCTGAGTCATTTGTTTACAAACACTATGAAATTATTAATGTCTCTGAAACCATGAATTACTTTGGCTAACTCACTTGACCACTTTGCACTAAAGCCATATGGAACAGAATTCAACATTAATATGTATGGAGAAGCTACAAAGCTATGTTGAAAGAAATTAAAAAAAAGTTATATATCTCCTCTCATTTTGAAGATTAAAACTTCAAAGAATTTCTTACAAGGTTTGGCATTTATTAAAATCACATAATGTATTTAATCTGGAATGTAAATTCATTTATATTTGTTAAAGAGAAACTTCTCAATGTTCATTTTTTCTCAATAGTAGAAGGCAGAAGACCTACTGGCATTCCAGACTGAATATGATGTCAATATTCACTCACCACATTTTACACAGATGTGTTTCTGTTATTTGTATTTATCTTCTTTACCTGCAGGTCTCATTTGTATTTCTAGACCTTCCAGATTCCTTAAAAAGGAAGATAAGGCTCATAAATTACCTTTATAGAGGGGAACAAAACAACTTCCTGTCAAGCTGCTCCATCTTGAATGCGGGTGATATCAATCTGCAGGAGTCATGGTATGAGGGACATAAGGATGATGAAGTAGTATGCTTATAGAGAGGAGGCAAAATTTTCCAGTTTCTAAGCATTGCTGTGTTCTCTTCAACACCATTTTGTGTGTCACTTCCTGTTTCCTCTTTAAATAGAAAACTGGAAAAAATGCTAGAAATTTTATGAAAATGTTATTACCATGTTGAAAGGCATCTGTTATCTGCAGATGCCTGCCAGCTGATCTGTTACCAGAACTGAAATCAGTGGTAGGTTGCTCTCCACCACTGAAGAAGTGAGCACTTTCCTTGCAGATTTCACTGCAGGGACCTGGGACTCCTCAGTGTCTGAGTTTGCTCCCCACATCCTGCTGTCATTTTCTTCCTGATCCAGCATTTTGTTCCACTCACTCTACTGAGCCTGGTGTCCTCCTTGTCTCCAACTTCTTTTTGGGAAAAAACACAAAAAAACAAAAAAACAAAACCATCACCACCACCACCACCAATAAAAACCCACCAAATCAATCAATCAAACAAAAAACCCACATCATTCCATAACAGTCAGAGATTCTTGCCTGATCTTCCTTATGTTTCCTCTGCATTTACCTAGTTCAGTGCATCATCTTCAATTCTGTCTCTACTTGGTCCTATCCCTTCCCTACTCTTGTCCTTAGCCTGGGAGTTTTGTTGCCTTATTCTGGTGTTTCCAATGCCTTGTTTCTCTTTGCATTGCTTACCTCAGTTCCTTTTTTCCAGTCTTCTACTATCCTTCCTTCCCTTGGGGACATTACTGGGAAAAGTCACCCTCCTTCTCTTAGCTTGACACTTAGGGACATGGTTTAGTGGTGAACTTGGCAGTGTTACATTTATGGTTGGACTCAATGACCTTAAGGGTATTCTCCAACCTCCATAATTCTATTATTTCATTCTATGATTCTTCCCATGTCACATCCCAGCACAGGCAATCTCCAGGACCTCACCTCCAGGCTGCAGTGTCAGTGCTTTCTCCTTGGCCAGACACTGATACTGCAACAGAAAAGGGATCCCAGCTTCTCTTTAGCTGTGCTTTGTGGTATAGTTTTGCCTGAATAAAAAAGTTGTCCCACAGTAGATAATGTAGATAATTTCAGGACAAGTCATTATTTTTTCCCCAGATTATATACAGAAGTCTTCTAACAAAGTATCTTGGGTAGACTTGCTAAAAGGTCATACCTCAAGGACTTACATTGTGAGTTATCTGGGCACTTTGTGTTGCTCCAGTGGTACTGAGCAACTACAGATTTGTATCTGTTTAAGTGAGGCGTGTAGTGCCTTTTATGTCCATGCAGCAATGTAAAGCTGCAGAGTACTCTTGGATCTTAGCTGCACATTCATTTAGATGTGTGTATATATATATGTATATATAATCACATATCTGTTAAGATAAGGTCTGTATTAAAGACAACTGACCCATGAGTAAGTTCAGGATGTTTTGACTGATTACACATGCTTTATAGGAGCGGATGCTTCTCCGTGGTCTCATATGCAGCTTCAATAATGAAACAGAAAGCATGCTATGGCAAAAGAACCTCTCAGCAGAAACTTTCAAGCTGCCAGATTTTACTGGACATAATGTAACAAAACGTAACAAACATAACATACTGTAACATATGCTACCAGAATTCACTGACCAAATTTTACTAGATGTAACAAAATTGTAGGGCACATCTCAGGCAGATGAGTATATCTCAGTGGTTCGGCCATGATCAAGTTTGCAGTTGTAAATAAGACCTGGTCTCAGTGGGGCTGCTCCTATAGGCTTGAAAGAGGAACTTAGTCTGCTCTTTACTGCCAAGATTGTTTGGTTAGTGTCATTTCCAAAACAGATAGGAAACCCAGCTGACACTCAAGAGTGACGGGTGGCTTCCCTCAGAAGCCTTTGGAATAAATGAGAATGACTCTGTGTGTGTGCGTCTTTGTGGTTGTATATTTGTCTGAGATAAACTTTAAACTATAGAAATACTTAACAGTTATTGAATTTACCAAGAGTATGAATTGTTAAAGCACATTTACTGGTGGTGTTTTCTATAGTTCTTTTAACCTTTAATTAATGGGAATGCATCTAGAATCAAATAAAAGAGCATTATGTTCATCGTTTTAACTCCACTGAAGTATTTATGTTCTAAACTGAATTTTGTCTTCCCCTGCACCCCTAAATTTCTAGTCTCTCTTCCCATGCCACAGATGCACATACCAACTCACAATAATAGCAGCCCTGATAAAGAGGGGACAAAAAATACAGGTTGAATAAATAAAACAAATGACACTTGCATAAAACAGGGCAGTGTTTGTTGTAATTGCCAGGTCATTTCTTTGCTGCCTGATGAAAAGAGTTGTTATTTGGCATTTGTGTAAATGCTTACTGATCATTAATATTTTATCTGTTATCTGCCACCATTACTCTTCTCAACGCTCACTTAAAAATAATGAGTTCACATAACTCATCTGGTCAACCACAAAGTGCAAACGACAAAAAAGTCATGCTTTTTCAAACAATATAAGTGCTAAGTACTTTCAACTCCATAGTTACACAAATACCTATAAATAATGTACCTTTTACTCTGCATATATACGTTTGTCTGGGTTTATACATAAGGCTTTTTTTGTTTGTTTGTTTTGAAAAAAAAAAAGCTCCGAATATCTCTTTAAAGAAAGTAGTTTGTTCAGAAAAAGTCTTGGAGGATCAAGTATCTCTCTCATGTAAATTGTGGGTGTTCTAAGCAAAAAATGAGTTTACCCTGACTGTTGCTTTAGCTTTTAGCACAGAAATGTAAGGATTCTGTGAGGATTATATGTTATATTTGTTATATAAATCATAAAACATTAAAAGATTAAGTATCTCTTCTGTCATTACATTTAACACATCAACATTCTGGAGGGAGAGTGTGGGGTGGAGCCCACCATCCAGCATTGACAGGCCCTGGAGATGGGTACTGGCCAGTTTCTGCAGTGGGATGGGACATACCCTCAGCTGCTCCAGGTCTGAGCTGCCCTGGGACACTGCAGCCAAATCCACAGCAGAGGATGCCCTTAGGCCCTGGCCAAAGTGTGTGGAAACTGGGACCTTTTTTTGGGTGAAATACTCAGATGTTGTTAGGCCTGAACTCTTGTTTGTATTATGGGAAACATTTGTTTAAATGTCCCTCTAAAGCTTGGAAATACACATATTCTTAATGTAGGTGTTAGTGAGTCTATAACCAAACATCTTCTTAAACCATGTTGAGGTATTTTGAGGTTTTTTTCAATATTTGAAGCTATGAAAATTTTACACAGCTGGCAAGTAGATTGCTCTCTACTAACTTCTGGGAGCAGTTCAGTTAATTCAAGAGGTCAGGTTCTTTCTGTTTTCAAGGGTGATGCTGCTTTTCTTCCTCCTGTGGGGCAACAAGTGAGTAGGAAACTCATATTTGTGAAAGTTCAAATATTGTCCATTCCGCACACTGAGGTATACCAAAGTGGCAGATAGCAAAGAAACAACTTGGACTTCAGCAAATTTTGCTTCCTTCTATACCCACTCGTTGCCCTGTGTGCAGCCTCTTTCCATGCCTCCCAGCTGTGCTTCATTGCTGCACTCATGCTGATATGGAGGTGAGTGGCTCAGATCTGCAAATACTCTTTCCCATTGCAGGTGGTACTGACCCCTTCCAGTGGCTGGGGCAGCAGCGAGGACACACGGGCAGTTTTGCAAATGGCATGTACAGTGAAAGGTAGAGCTAATAAACCTGATTACCAGCTGGGCTGGTGGTCATTGTGAATTCCTCCTTCTTCTGACATTCCTTGACTCCTTCCACACCCTGCAGTGTATTTTCTTTCTCAGCCAGAAAATAGTGATGTTGCAGTTGAGTACAGTGGAAACAATTCTACTAATCAGAGTAATTTCTAATATTTTAATTTAGTAGCAAATTTTTAAAACCTCAGTTGGTAGTGACTCAACAACCTGTTATTAAATGCTGCCTAGCAAAAAAAAGCCTAAGTGGTTGCAACATTTATTTCTTTAGACCTGAGAGTTTATTTCAGATGCACTGTGGAGCAATTTGAGAGCAAGATGCACTCCTTTAAAGCTTATTAGATTTAGAGCAGAGTTAAATAGCTTTATTAACACAGAAAGTCAGGATTAAACACCGAATCGTTTATCTGCACCTCTTAAGTGTGCAGGGAGAGGTCAGAATGACTAATTTTTGTACACATAGAACTCTAATTTTATGTATACTGGATGTTGAAACACCTTTAAAATTTTGCTTTTGTGCTTGATGTCAGATATTTTAACATACTGCTTAAGACTGTCCTCTAGGGCTAAACAACAGGAAAGAAATAATAAATACTTAATACATGGAATACATGGAGGTAAATACTAATTTGGTTCATGCTCTGAAGCCATGAATTTGCTATTTATGTTCCTCAAATAATACATGACTGTATTTCAAACTGGTGACTTCACCCTTCCAATTTCAATCCTCTTCATTTCCTTCCAATTGCTATCTGTCCTGTTTCCCTGACCTACAGCAAAATTGCATTTGTTTTTAATTACAACATCTTGAACACCCAGATGAAAATTGTAGGTATTTCCTGATAATTGTGACTGGTTCACCTTAAGTAGACTGAAGATCTCCCAGAGTTTGCAAGAGCTTGCAAAATATTTAGCAGCTCAATCAGAACAAGAATTTATTAGTTTATATCAACCCCAATTGTGTTCATAATCTCATATAATGGAAGACTGGAAATTCATGCAGAGGATGAGGGAGAAAGCACAGCTCACTCTTACTCATTCAGTATCTGTGCATGCTTGCCTGTGTGCACACTTTTGTGTACAAGCACTGTTACTGTTCTGTTACTGTCTGAGGCTGCACAACTGATTATCAGCTGTTCACTTATCATTTAAAATATTTGACCACAGAACAAATTTGCAAGAAAAGTAAACAGATCATAGAAGATATGAACTTGGCAAAATGTGTCAAGGTATAAACACTAGACTTAACTTTATTTTCGTGGAAACCCTAACTTTGCAAACGGTTTGGATTTCTCAGAGGTCAAAGTAACACTGTTCTCATTACAATGGACAGAGCTGACATCCTGCTGAAGTTACACTTCAGCCTGTATTCTGAAAGGGAGATGTCACTGTCCGGTCTTAATTAATTATGTTTTACCAGTAAGTTTTCATGTTATAAAACTGCAGTTCACTGAAAACTAAAACTTGGAATGATAAATAAATTGAATAAATAACACAGCAAAGGATTTTATACAAACTGGATTATTCATTTTGATATAAAATGATATACAATATAATACTTTTATTTTCAGAATTTCTATCAGCATGCTGAAAAATTCCAGGATATTACTGTAGTTTCTCTAGGCTATGGGGTGCAGTTTATTTGGTAGGCAGATACACTGTACTTGTCTTACTAATAATGAACCTGATCTCCTTCTACGACACAGTGATCCACCTAGTAGATGAGGGAAAGGCTGTGGATGTTGTGTACTTAGACTTAACTAAAGCCTTTGACACCACATCCCATAGCATTCTCCTGGAGAAGCTGCAGCTCATGGTCTGGATGGGTATACTCTGCGATGGACAAAGAACTGGCTGGAGGGCTGGGCCCAAAGGTTTGTGGTGAGTGGAGCCAAATCCAGTTGGCAACCAGTCACGAGTCGTGTTCCTCAAGGCTCAATATTGGAGCCAGTTCTGTTTAATCTCACTATCAATGATCTGGATGAAGGGATCAAGAACACCCTTAGTAAGTTTGCAGATGTCACCAAGTTGGGTGGGAGTGTTGATCTGCTGGAGGGTAGGAAGGCCATACAGAGGGGTCGGGAGTGGCTGGATTGCTGGGTTAAGGTCAATAGTATGAGGTTCAACAAGGCCAAGTGCCGGGTCCTGCACTTGGGTTACAACAACCCCAGGCAGCTCTACAGGCTTGGGGAAGAGTGGCTGGAAAGCTGCCTGCAGAAAAGAACCTGGAGGTGTTGACTGACAGCAGCTGAACATGAGCCAGCAGTGTGCTCAGGTGGCCAAAAAGGCCAACAGCATCCTGGCTTGTATCAGGAGTAGTGTGGCCAGCAGGACTAGAAAAGTGATTGTGCCACTGTACTCGCCACTGGTGAGGCTCCACCTTGAATCCTGTGTTCAGTTTTGAACTGAACATCATAAGAAAGACATTGAGGTACTGGAGGGATTGCAGAGCAGGGTGATGAAGCTGATAAGGGACCTGGAGTACAAGTGTTATGAGGAGAGGTTGAGGGATCTAGGCTGTTTCGCCTGGAGAAAAGAAGGCTGAGGGGAGACCTAGCACTCTCTACAACTACCTGAAAGGAGCTTGTAGCATGGAGTGTGTTGGTCTCTTCTCCCAAGTATCAAGTGATAGGACAACAGGAAATAGCCTAAAGTTGCACCAGGGGAGGTTTAGATTGGATATTAGGAAAAAATTCTTCACTGAAAGGGTTTTCAGGCGTTGGAACAGACTGCTCAGGGAAGTGCTGGAGTGTTTAGGCGAGGTTCTTAGGGACGTGGTTTAGTGCCTGAGTTAGGTTATGGCTGGACTCGATGATCCTGAGGGTCTCTTCCAACTGAAGTGATTCTATGATTCTATGAATTTACAGTTGAAAAAATGAAGTGGTTGTTGTTCTTTTGTTTGTTTTCAGAAGAATACAAAAGGCAGTAATTGTGGACTATACCTTATGTTCCCCACTGTTCTCTGTAATAGTGAGTGGCTTCTGTCTGGTTTTAATTTAGTAATTACTACTTCCTATTTTCATACAAATTTGTTGACACTGAGCTATCTAATGATTCATTTAACACCAAGTTTTTTTAATTCTGATGCACTGCAAGAGTAAGTGAATGGCCACACTTCTTCAGGAACAATTGCATTTTCTCTCTCATTTTAAGCCAGCTAAGGATTATAGCTTTATTTAATTCAAATTTCAGGTCGTGACTCTGAAGTATAATTTTTCATTTCAGAATGCTTACCATTTATAGTATGTAATTCCATGCCTCAGTTATGAAATATTTTTGTCTAAATAAATGTCTGGTTTACAGAATATATTTGACACTAGTTCCCATAGAAACAATTGAGGGGGGATCATGGTTTTATTCCAAATATCTTTTATTTTCACATAAGAAAAACCATCAACTCTACTGATTGCTGCCTGCAGCTGGATACATTTAATTGTTCTGTTCTCTGGTCTGTGTCCCTGCATGTTCACTGTGGCACTGCATCAACCATGCAACAGTAGTGATCACCCTGGCAGAGCATCCCAATCAACTTCACACAAAGCTGAAGGATTGCAGGTAGGGCTCAGTGGAACACGGTTGATAATCTTCATGCTGAATCCTTGCAGAGTGAGTCATGTCAGCCTATTGGAATAGATATTCTAAGTTAAAATGTGAACATTTTGACACAGCTGACACACACAGGTGTGCACTTCTCTTTATCTGCCAGGTTAGGAGCTCAATAGTAAGCATCCCCTCCCACTACTGACTCTCTGTCTACTTTTCTTTCTACACAAAAAAACCTAAGTTAATTTGAGAACCTGTTGTGAACTCTTGCTTGTTTTCAGAGCTTTCCAAAGACCTACGCCAGAAATGGTAACTGGAGTCCCAACATGTGTGCATCCCCCTCTACCACCATGTTTAGATATCTGCTATTCTCAATTTTGTAGAGAGTGAGGCAGATGAGACAAGTAATTGTTCATGTCTTCCTTAACTTCTCTGTCTCTTCCTTCCATATCCTTCAGAGGAGCTTACTTTAATCATATAACAATACAAAGACATCTCCTTGTCACCTGAAAAAGTTTGGCATGTTAGACAACATAGCTTTAACTAGGTTCTTACTCTCACATATTTCTGCACAATGAAATTTTGTGTTTTCACTTGCAAAGTTTCAGTTCAAAGCCAGAGTGTTCTTTGCTCCCCAGAATGTTTGGTGCGCACCCTAAGGACAGTAGTTCTTAGTCTGGTCGGTTGAATCAACCTTTATTTCTAAAATTTTACTTTGTGATCATTACTTGTCTAGCTGATTCAGAGCTCAAACTTTTTTTCTTTTATTGGCCTTGGTATGGGTGAGTTTCAGAGTACAGGTAATCTCTGAGGCGGAGGAAACCTCTGCTGTGCCCTGACCCTGCAGAGCTGCATGTGTGGATCTACCAGCCTTGCTCCAAGAGCTGCCTCAGTAGCATGCAGCTGACACCCACAAACATGAGGTGCAGGACTTCGCATTCACAGTAAGACTTCCTCAAATCCTGCTCTACAGAACTACTGAATTAAAATAAGATGCACTGTGTCTATAGAAGAGCTGCAGAAATTGGGTTTTCAAAGATTATAAACTGCTCAGAAACAAGAGAGTCAACGTTTGTATTCCAGAGTTTGTAGTGCAATGTGCAGACACCCATTTTTGTCCTTCATGAAAATGATCAAGGAAGCATGGTAGGATAGGAAATGCACTGCACTGCTGTGGATTCACAGTAGAATTATTTCTAAAAAGTATATTTGCCCTTTTCTGTGCCTGTTTAAATTCTATGTTCAAGAAGGGGACTTGCTACTGCTTCTGTTGACACTATTAAAACTTCATTTGACACCAGCTGCTTTAGATTAAATAGATTTGATTTGGAGCCACTAAAATAATTTGAAAAGATGATTGTATTAATAGAAAGAAAAGACTCAGAATGTGGTGCAGCAAGTCCTCCTGTGGACCTAAAGAGACAGAAGCTAGAAACTGTTCCGTCATTCCTGCTTGCTGAAATGGCTTCCTGTTGAGTGCTGTACTAAGCAACCTCTCTACCCAGCTTCTGAAACATGAAGAGGATCTATCTGAACTATTGATCGCCCAGTTCAAACTTTTCATTCTGAGGTCTCTGCCTTTTCCTGAGCTGTATAGGTACTTGCATTTAGTAGGCCAAGAGACAGGTTTTGTTGTTTGGCTTACAAAAAGTAGTCTTTTCAAGTGAGTCCTTTACTGCCAGAGGAAGTCAGCTAATTTTTAACTGTCTCTAAATAGATATTCATATGTCATCCCATATAAGATCTAATAGATGTGCATATGCTGAAAGAACATTTACGTCTATTGCAAACAGACAGAAGACATCTCTACTTGTGCTCCCAGGTTACTGGAAGTCATGCAGACATGCTTGATGCAGTGTAGAGCCCAGCCTGATAGACTCTACTTCTTGGAAAACGGTGAGATCAGCACCAAAAAAGACAGACTCCGACAGGTATCCAGCAGCTTGATCCCTGCCCAGTAAGTTTCCATTTGCCTACAAAAGGTTTTATGCATCTACCTTGCACTGTGACTTAAGTAGTAGTAGTCAAATATTTTTTTTCCACTTCTAAATGTTTATTTGCGTATCCATAGAAAATCCTGTTATCTACAGCCCCACGTCCATTTCCATAGCCTTTCTTATGAAATAAGATAACCAAACAGTAAGAAAAGGTACAGATTGCATAGAAAATTGCTTTGAAGAACCTGCATACTCATTCTGAAGAATGTGAAACAGTTCCAGAAAGGAATTGTGTAGTTCTTAAAACTGACAAGCCTATTTGAGACATGAGCTCATCTTCACTTATGGTGAGTTCTGCAAGCAGTGCAGCCAACTGGCTTCTTGCAAAGTAAAATCTCACAGCATTCTGGCACAAAAGCAATAAACTTTTCTGTGCAAATGTTATCCTCCAGTGCATAGATCTGATATTACAGATCAGCAGAATTATTTACTTGATAAAAGTTTGGTGGACAAACTGACTAATAGAAGCAGGCAGAGGAACATTACATTCTTATTAACTCCTTTGTAAATCAAGAATAATCTTGGAAAGACCAATTATTACCTTGATAATAGTTTTACTTAAACCAGTTTAACTCTCTTAACCTTACAGCATAGGATCCTACTTTACAGCAATCTATCTCAGGGCTCTTTAGAATTTCAAATGCAGTTCAAACTGACTATGGACTTCAGTTACCACAGCAGTGTCAGTCCAAGGAGCAGTCCCAGTCAGATTTACAGTAGGTCATATTGTTGACAGGGCTATGCAACCTGTTAGCATAGCAGTGGACTTCCCTTTATCAGAGCTGAGAGTGCAGGCTTTACTCTTACATGTAATGTGCAGCTTTCCTTCCTAATGCTTCAGCTGCCCCTGGAGTATTAATGTTTTGCCTCTACAAACAGAAAAATAATTTTCATACAAACTATTATTCCACAAAGTTTACTGGTACTGAGGAAAAGGATAAATTACACAATATAGATCTTTTTGCATCTAGTAAAACACTATGTTTGCAAAGTTAAATGTGGGACTCTTTGTGCAAAAGAAGTATGTAGCTGATGAAAGGGGAATCTTGACCAGCATGGGATACCAGTGTCTTATGAGACACGTTGTTGTTTCTGTATAAGCTTTTTGAAAGTGCTCTAATGATGTGGTTTGTATCTCAGTGAGATCTGTAGATGGCTGAGTTTTTCTAAAAATAACGGTGTGTTCTAGAAGACCTAGAAAGCCTAAAAGTAGTAACAAGTCTTGTCTGCTTCAAAGAGTTTATACACTGTAGTGGAAAAATAAAGTGGGTTTTAATTTCCACTGACTTTTGCAGAGAGCTAGAAGTATCATTTCTAACTTACCCAAATTGCTTGGAGATAACTTATTTGGGAAATTGTGTTTCTTTATATGGTATTCTTCCATTTTGATGCTGAAAGATATGTTCCAAGGGATGAGCTTTAAAAATCAACAGTGAGCTGACAGCAAGATATAATTTTTTAAAGATCTTTACTTTGCAGTCTCATCCAAAAGGTTGAAGTCCATTGTTCTCAGCATGCTGCAGTCCCATCCAGTCTTACATGTTCTGTTTCATATAGAGAAGCAACTCTGAGGTATTCTTTAGCTCTAAGGGATTGTGTAAACTAGGAGTTTAAACTGTGGCTGTTCTGCCAGTCCATTACACGACAAGGAGAGATGGAAGCCTGCTACTTGAGAGTGTTTGCCACTGCTTTAGTAGCTAGTTTTGAATTAAGAGTGTCTAAAACTTCCAAAAAGTCATATTTGTTGCATTTAAGATGAAAGAAAATGTATTTAAAGTAAGTTGATTGGCATGTAATGTACGGAGGATTCTTGTTTCATAGCAGTAGATAAATGATTCCTCAGCATTCACAACACTTGGGGTTTTTTGTTGTTGTTGCTAAAGCATTAGAATTCACAGCAAGAGAGGAATTGAAGTTGTGACTGAGTTTGGTAACTTAACTGTAGAAGAAAATTTGTGTCTTCATACATCTACCCAGCTGTTTTTCCCATCTGTATTGGGGATCTTTGAAGCAATATTTGAAAAAAGTCTGAGGTACTGTGATTTTTATGAAAAAAAGTTTTACCCTTGACATACACATTGTCTTGATGAGAAAAAATACACTTAGGGCATGCAACAATATTGACAGTTGCACACAGGCAAGTTGACACACAGAACCCGTATGAAACACAACAAGAAACATTTGTATCTGGAAAGGAGCAGTAAGAGCTACACAATTTGTAGGTTACTCGGGTTTTTCTTCTGTCTGTGGCTTCTTGTTTTTATTTCTGTTCCTCTGTGGGTTGCTCCAGAGGCACTAAAGCAAAATGCCACCTCTAACTTGGAAATGGAAATATATGGACCATCTGTTGCTTGTGTTTTTTCATCTGGTGCTTAAGCTTTTTAGTCTTAAAAGTTGACAGGAACCTATCAATGACAACCTTAGCTGTCGGGTAGCATAACTGGAAAACATATATGTTCTTTCTGCCTTGAAAGCCATGTTCTTTCCTATAAAATGAATCCAATAAAATGACTGCAAATGGACAAACATATTTGAGAAAGAACATTTTCACTTTCATTTCCAAATTACAGAATGTGGAAAGGCTTCTTGATAATTTGGAGTTAATCGGTATCAACCATGTATTATCATTATGTACTGTGACATTTCACATTATCTTTTATCTTAAAGTTTACATTTAGTTTTGTGAAGTGGCTGGATTTTTTTCATGGTGCTGTTGTTACACTGTTTGTATCTGCTGTATAACACCTTTCATTTTGTGTCATTGAAAACAGCTCTTTGTCACTTAACATTTCCCTATGAGGTACAATTTGATAACCCAGGGTAATCACATTTTGTTTGCTTAAGCAACCATAATTTTTTGAGTGTACAGGGCAGAAAACTCTACTTCAGTTCAATTTTTTTTCATATCTTCTGTGAGAGGATTGAGATTTGTCAAGAAAAATCCCTTTTCATGCTTTTTGTCATGCTTTTCCTCCCAGAAATCACTAAGTCTGTATTTTGAGATTCTTTGGTTTAATTTTGATGTTCTTTCCACCTTCTCGCTGCCTGCTCAGCTGAGCAAGTTCAGCTGCTTGCATTGCTGCACACTGAACGAGACTGTGGACCTAGCATAACCTAAAAATATCTTTTTTGGCCATCTTACTTTTACATAGAATTGGTGCCCCAACCTGGTTCTTCCTGTCAGTCAGCAAATCTTCATACAGCCTGCCACCAAAACAAAAGTACTTTTAAGTATTTACTTAGATTTTTTATTATTTCCAGTGTGCAGCCTTCTCATATCAATCTATTTGGTAGCACTCAAGGTGGAGATTCACTCTTTTGCATGACTGAAGCTTGCTTGGCCTTGGAGTGGTGCTCTGGTGAAAAAGGAATAAAAGGCAAAGATAAGACTGGCTGAAGATTCTTGCTAATGCAAAACCACAAAGGAATATATTTTCCAGAAATTTACTCAGAACCAGTGGCAAGTCACTCAGGTTTTTATGTCCTGCAGGACATTCATGAAGTGTATGCTTCTTCTCAGAGTGCAATAAACTGGCCATACACAGACAGAGGTGGGCTTTTTCTGTCCAGAAGTGCTGGGCTTCAGACATTCCACTGAAGCCACAAAAACTTCTTCAGCAAGACCTGAAAACAAGGTCCTTGGATTGCTCCATGACATTTTTAATCTTTCTTTGAAACTGTAATCTTATTATAATATCTTCCTTTCTTGTTGTTATTTTATTCCTCTAATTCATTTAGCATTTCCACTGAACTGTGAAATTTATGCTTACAATTCTTGAGTACTGTTTCTATTAAAAAAGGAAATTTGTTTGTTGTGCAAAATAAACATTTGGAAAAGCTTAAAGGAAGCTCACTGCTGAAGAATACCGAAGTGGAAAAGACAGCCAGAATGGTTTTGTTCCTTCACAGAAGTATAGATTTCTTCCAGTTGTGTTTGTTCTTTCTTTTGGATATATTTGTTTGAGCATTTTTCCTTCCTCATAAATCTCAAAGATGGTAAAAGGAAAATATGCTTTTGGATAGGACTAGGATGTCAATGAGATTTTGAGAAAGTTGGAGGTGTTCAGACAGGGCTCAGAATTATTATCCACTTGAGATACTGGAACCAAGGGAAATGCAAATCCTTAAGTTCTGTGAAATTATTCTGAGATTGTAGCCCTTACAGGTTCTATATTTGATTAGATTACTCGTGGCTTAATTCAGCTATTTAGTATCAGCCTGTTGGACACAGAACATGCTTTTCTATCTGTTCAGTCTGCAAATCAAAGGGCATTTCACAGTTTGCTTTAGTCTTGGTCTTGGAGCAAGATTAATGCTGTTTTGATTAAAGCATATTTAGGTTTCTCCTCTTGGAACAATTGATTTTGCTTACAATTCCAAAAGGAACATTTCAGGTCAATCAAAAAAAAAATCAGCAAATTTGGAAATTATTTGAAATAGAAATAAACACTTTGTTTGTCATGAGATGGTTCACATGGATTTTGAACATCGTGTTAAAGCACATCTGGAGGAGTAAAAATCTTGCCTCAAACTGGAAAAATGAACTGTTTCATTTGGAAAATGTTAATATTTCGCAGAATTCAGAATTTTTGTTCCTTGCAGTGCAACTTCACCCCCGCTCCCCCCCAAACTATTCAAAGAAAAATAATGAATTTTAAAAGGATTGTGGTGCTGCCAAACTCTCATTTTTAATAAAGAATTTGATGAACATCTTTGCTATTCTTTTGTCTAAGGAACACATTTTCATGTATATGAAGTCTATAACAAGTTATATAACAATCTACGGTATGAATAATTTTTGTAGCTTGTTTTACATGTGTTATGGAGTAAAAAAATATTAATACATTATCATCAGCTTTTAGAAACTGGCTTGTATTATAATTTTTTCCTGAAACAAGTTATCCAAACCTCTCTTTAAAGTACTTAACTGCCTACATTTTTTCTTCTGTTCCAACTGCTTCCTCAAAACAAGACCAGTTAGAGCAGGTTGTTCAAAGCCTGAGATTTTTTTGTCTCCAAGGAGAACCCATGGCCTCCTCAGGTAACCTCAGATCTGGCACCAGATTTCATCTCCTCCAGCTGAACATCCTGTTGACCCAAACTTGGCTAGCACGATCTTCTGGGTTCAGTGAAGAAAAGAGCCCTTTGAAATTTCTACACCTTGTTTATTCAAAGTGTTCTGCACCCAGGTCCTCCAATGAGGAAACATTTCGCATCATGGCACAATGCTTAGACATCAACATAATGATGAAATCTCTCAGTATTGGATGTTTTTCCAACTCACTTCTAAAGATCAGATGCTCACCTACTATTATCTCTTTCTTGTCCTGATCTGTGTTGATTTCTCTCTGCAAGAGAGGAATGTTTCTTTGTTCACAAGACATATTTAATGTAATGATTATCTATGATTACTGACCTTTCCATGATAATCACATAGTGTCTAGATAATCTTTTCTCTTCATACTCTAGAGGATGTTGCATAAGAGGATGTTGCATGCATTTGCTTCAGAGACTAGATAAGCAGATAGTGTTTCCAACTTCTAGTGTTCAAGAAATATAGGAATCTTTCAGGGCTGTCAAAAAATAAAAGCGTCTAGAACCAGTTAGTGTTTTTTGCAGAACATCCATGCCCCGGAGAATGGATAAAACAGACTTCCTCTACCCGTCTCTGACATCTTCAGAGGAATAGGTTTTTTTCTCAGATACATCATCTTTCTGATTGTGCAGCAAGGCTGATATGCCTGTTAGCAGGTAACAAGAGATGTTTAAATGGTAGGCAACATGGACCAACACCCACCTCGCTACAACCTCCTTTCAGGTAGTTGTAGACAGCAATAAGGTCTCCCCTCAGCCTCCTTTTCTCCAGGCTAAACAGCCCCACGTCCTTCAGCTGCTCCTCATCAGACTTGTGCTCCAGGTCTCTCAGCAGCTTCATTGCCCTTCTCTGAACTGGCTCCAGTGCCTCAATGTCTTCCCTGTAGTGAGGAGCCAAAAACTGAGCATGGGATTCGAAGTGCAACCTCACCAGTGCTGAGTACAGGGGATGATCTCTTCTCCAGTCCTGCTGGCCACTCTATTCCTGATACAAGCCAGGATGCTGTTGGCCTTCTTAGCCACCTGGGCACACTGCCAGCTCATATTCAGCTGGCTGTTGACCAACACCCCAGGTCCTTTTCTGCCAGGCAGCTTTCCAGCCACTCTTCTCCAAGTCTGCAGCATTTCTCTCTTGCCAGTCTTGAACTAATTCAGAATATTCTTCATACTGAAGGAATAATCTAGCATGGGCTCTTCCTTTCTTTGAAGGACATTGAAGGGGAATTAAGAGTTGAAATTGGATGCATTACAGAGAGAGAGACTGAGAGAAGGGGCTTGGAAAGTTGTAAGAGACTCTAGAAGGCAGGATCCCACTTTCTTCCCCAACCAGCCTTCAGGCATCTGCCTCTGTTATCAGACAACATAGTACCAAGGACTACAAACCCCTACTCTACATTTCCTTTGAGTACCTGCCTCCAGCCTTATCCCATGAAGAAATGGTTTTGTCCTCCATTTTTCACATAAGTACCTACAACACAAATAATATAAGCAAGGTTCACTATCTCATAGTTCTCCAGCTACTAATAAAACACCTCTATTTCTTCAGTCACACTTCAGACCACCAGAAATATATGGCATTACTGCCATCAGTGCTAACAGGAATGTTAAATTTTCAAGTGAAAACTGTTGTTAGTATACTTTTTAACTCAAAAGCAATTCAGTGTTTTAGAATAATGTTTTTAAAAATTGCCCTAATTACTCAGTATCAAATATTATTTTCCCTGTAACTGTGATTCAGATAAGATTCACTGAAAATAATATATTCCTTAATGAGAAATTGAAAGAGTCAGAAATTTTTCAGTAAAGCTTTTTTCCATGAGTAAATTTCAGGTTGCTCATCCTAGATCCTTTACAGAAACCTATCTGCTTCAACAAAACTCAGGTCCAAAATGTTCTGTGATTAAGACACTAACCATATATAAACCCCTTGTTTGTTTGTTTGTTTTAAAATTATTTTTTAATTTTTTAAAATTTTGTTTGTTGAACCTTCTGCCAGCTTTTGGTCTTAGCGAGTTTTGATCAAGCATATACCTTAAGGCAGTCTTTGAAATTTAATAAATTCAATTCTCTGTGAGAAAGGGAGCAGAAACATAGGAAGTACTGCAAGATAAATTTACTTTTTTTTAACTACAGACACGTTTTCTTTTTATTATACTGAATTTGTATATTTTGGTCAGTACAAAGAATATTAAACAACACAGCATTCGAATAAATTGTTTCTTACTGCAGAATTTAACTTTTTTCTTGCTATTTCGTTTTTCCATTTCAAAGGTCAGTTACATTTAAATTATATTAACTATTAACACACATTAATAACTTCTATTTTTACTGATTCAAGTCCTGTACTGAATGTTCAGTGTAAGCAAGCCAACTCTATCTTATTTCATTTTGCTTCAATGACTTTGTAAGTCTCGTAAGTCTTTTGCCACAGGCCGTTTATGTTTTTATTGGTGCTTCTCTCATCAGGATTTATTTTCATACACAATTAATTAGAAAAGAAAATGGCATGCTCCTGCTTCATTAGGAGTATTATTATTTTTAAAATATTTCAGAGCAGTAGTGGAGAAATCCATCCTGATTTAAATAAAGTGATTGAGAATGTAATTATAGTCACATAGATTGAATGTATGTTCATTCACTCATACAGCCAGATTGTACACTCTTCAGTACCTGTTAATAATTCAACATTCCTGTTATGGCTAAATACCTGAGATAAGCCACAGGACAGCCATAATTACCAGAATTAAGAAAAATAATGGGAAAGATTACTCCAGTTTTAAAATTGAGGTGTATGAAATCTAAATCATAGGAGTTAGATGGTAAACCCAAAATAGAAAGCATTAAAAGCTAAAATACAGAATACTTTCTTATTAACAGAGAAATACATGCTATTAACTTTTCAAATGTTCATTTATTTGTGTTCTTTATACTGTGAATACACAATCTCTTTTGATGACTCTCACTTTTCTTTTAATGAAGTCTTGCCATTGATCAATGTAACCTATTAATACATCATATGTACTATCTGCAGGGAGTCATTAATGTGTCATGAATTCTAAGTGTATTTCCTTGAGGTGTAATTCATAAATAGATGCAATAAGTTGGAATTCCAAATTTCTGCAAAAGGAAGAATTAGAGGAAATTTTAGTTCAGCTGGCTTTTACAGCCACCAGGCAAATCTAGAATACAATATCAGCATAGTGAAGAAGCTTTGCATACCAACAATTACCCAGCTTCAATCAATCCAACTTAAGCCAATGATTCATGTGCTTTCTCACACAGAGCAAATCATGCCTGCAGTATAATTAGTTTTCCTTAATTATTTAATTTATAAAGCTGAAGGAGAAAAGGAAAACTTCGGAAACTGTTCAGAAAATTTCTTTATCTTGTAATGATACTGCCATGATAGTCTAGTGATAAAAGCGAGGCAGGATTTTCTGGTATTTTTAAATAAGATGTATTATCTCAAACTTGTTTTAACTTGTACACAACAGCACCAGATAACCTTCCGTGTAACATGTTTAGTGGAACTGGGGCAGGGCTGCTCCCTAAAATGCAATGTTTTGGAACTGGAAATTATTCCTTCTCTTCTTCAGTCACAATGAGCCTTATAAAGCTTTATATGGCACTTAGTCCAAGAGAGATCCATGTCAAGTGTACTCTAGGTTGTATCTTTCTTGCATCTAACTTCAGTTCTTCAATCATTTTAAGCACTAACATAATTAAAACTTTTACTCTACTAGAATCAATCTTGTTTTCTTTTTAAGCTTGCCCAGCAGTTAGAAAGATGAATTTAGATAGTGACAGTGCAAACAACTGTATGAGGTTTTTCACTTTCCATGGGTATGCAAAATCTGGCTCATGACACAAAGTACACCTACATTATGAGGTACCACGCATGGTAACGGAAATTATTCCTGTTGCATTAAGCATTTTGCTCAAATTTACATGAAAATTTCGAATCACAATTTGTTACAGTATATTTCTACTAATATGCTATCATACATATCCTTTGACCATGGGATGATCTGTTCTTCACCAGGTCTACTGACATATAATGGGATGCACCTCTCTCAGAGGGGAAAAAGAGTTTCTGTTCAGAAGCCATCATGGCTGATTGAGCTTTAAACTAGATTGGAACAGGGAAAGGGGTAGTCCTAGGCTAGTCAGTGACAACCAACAGGATGGCACGACAAAGCTCAAGGAGCTGCGTGATATGGCGAGATTTTTCAGACTGCGCCATGAGGTGAAGGGCACAATGAACCACACTTGAAGTGCTTCTACACTAATGTGCACAGCATGAGGAACAAGAAAGATAAGCTAGAAGCCTTGGCCCGGTTCCATGGGTATGATATCATTGGCATTAGTGAAACCTGGTGAGATGAATCCTGTGGCTGGTGTGCCATGATGGGCAGCTACAGGCTATCCAGAAGGGATAGAGAGAGCAGGAGAGGCCAGGGTCTGGCACTGTATATAGCAGAAGGGCTGGAGTTCATGGAGCTGGCAGTTGGCCATGGCAAAGTGGAGAGCCTGTGGGTAAGGATTAAGGGACAGACAAATAAAGTGGATGTTGTTGTGGGACTCTACTATAGGTCACCCAGCCAGGATGATGACACAACTCAGGACATTCTGTGATTCTACACAAGCTTCTCAGTAGCTTTATCAAGGATATGTTTTTCATATGCAGACATTAAAACTGTTGTGCATGAGAGATATTAGTGCACAGTGTTAATGCACTGCTGCAATTTATTTTCTTCTTTCATGGCACAGAAACTGCATAGACAGACAGGACTTTCTTGATATGTGGGGGCCCTCATAGCTCTTCTGCACTAGAATGAAGGACACAATGCATCATAGTTGCTTTAAAAGCAAATATTGATCTTTGAAAAGTCTTTTCAGATTTCACTACAGAAAATTGTTGTAATTTAAAAATGGGGACACCATGAGAGCTAGAGAATGACAGCATAAGCAAGCACTTCATTACAGTCAAGGATACAATAACTGAATCCATAATGTCTCAGGATCCTCTTGTATGTTACACTTATGCCTCAGTGTGCCTGGAGTCTCCTTAGATAAGAATATCATGGTAAAATGCATATCTTCCTCCAGTGCAAAAATGTCAAGTGTCAGACTACAGATGAAAGGAACAGCCTGGTATTTGCTCTTTAGCCTAATAGAAATGTGAGTGCCAAAGAAAGTGAAGACCAGAAGGTTAAAAAAATGATTTGCATTTTTGCTAAAACACGGACTACACTAGAACAAGAATTAATATAAGGTGGTTAACACATGGAAACCATGGTTATGTTTAGGTAGAAGAAAGGCATTTAACACAGCTTTGACTTGTAGGAAAGGAATATGAAATAAACAGACAAACAAACAAACAAAACCCCCACAACTGAGGAATCACATTATTTGGGCACTGGCGAAGTTAAAAGTTGCTGGTGTGTAGCATGAAAAGCACAAACTCTTTTGAACAGTCCCAGACAATGAAAAACTATCATTTATTAAAAAAACAAAAACAAAACCAAAAAAAACGACAAACACTGAAAATACACAACCTCTCAGAATCCTTTTTCTATTCTAAAAATGGATTCATCAATTCCGTAATATCACTTACCACCAGTGCAAATCAGAAAACAAGTACAAGCAGCCTGGGCTTTAGAGCTCATGAAGGTGATGAAAAGCTTTATTTTTTGTCCTGATTGCACATAGCTTATGTGGAATTGCTCATTAAATTCTTTCAGAACTGGTCCTTAATATTTAAATATCTGCTATTTCAACATTGATTAAAGGCACAGAAGAGATCTTCTGAAAGTCTTGGGAACAATTCACATGAACGATGGAGCAAATATTTATTATTCAGCTCGGTAGCCTAGTGCTTACCTAATCTACAGCTTGCGTTTCAAGAGGATTGTTAAGTCTGACTAAAATTCTGTAAAAATAAGACCTAAGGATTTGCAGGTACTTTGCAGTAAAAATGTACTTTCATTTCCATTCAGCAAATCTCTAACACATCCTATGAGTTTTGATGGACAAATTTAAAAGATAATTACTTGTATGGAGAATAAGGGACCCGTGGAAAAGTTAATTTTTTACTAAACAATACATTAGTACATTTTTCCAGGTCCCAAACTCATATAAACTTATCCTGTTGAAATCTGCTCATTTTCCTATGTTACACCTCCTGTGTTAAAACAATTTTGAATGAACTGCAGATATTCTGATACAGTAAATATATCCTCTTATGAGTTGTATTCTTAACATATACTGAGTCAAGTGACATTTTGTTCAGTCATTTTTTATTACGTAAGGTAATTACAGAGGGCTAATCTGGAAAACTAATTTGATGTTTGTGGTATTCTGTGCCAGAAAACTGAAACAGGAAACAGTTCATCATAGATACAAAAAATACACTTCAGTAAAAGATCACTGTTTACCATTTACAGGTTTATATCTGATCTCCTCCCAAGTGTCAAAACTGAACTTCAGTGTCTTTTTTTAAACTACATTAACATTCGCTTGGGTGTTTTTGGTGAGGGAGGAGTCAGAGAGTAGTTACAGCAGCTCTGAAAATAAATTCCGTGTGGAGGCTGGCATTTAGTGACAGTCCATCTCTGCCACCTTTCCTTGGACCAGGAGTACCACTGAGGCAGAGAAAGCAATTTCCTTTGCTTGAGGGTTGACTTAAACATGGGAACCCTTGGAAGAATGGGATGAAAGACATAGGTTTCAAACCCTTCCATTGTACGGACATCTTTTTGAAGGACTTTAGAACCAGGCATAAACCATAATGTTTTCCATTTCCCTTTTTTATCCAAGGGAGGCTGAACCTCTTCTAGTTTGAGTAAAAACTGGTCTTCAGGAGAGAGGAAAAGGGCTGAAAGAATGTAGAAGTTAATAGTATCCCTATGGGTTTTAATTTGAGCACAATGGAGCAGATTATATAGAATAAGATAAATATGACCCTCCTGAATCAGACTGCCCAGAGAGGTTGTGGAGTCTCCCTCTCTGGAGACATTCAAGACCTGCCTGCACACATTCCTGTGCAATCTACTCGAGGTGAACCTGCTTTAGCAGGTGGGTTGGACTAGGTGATCTCCAGAGGTCTTTTCCAACCCTAACCCTAACGATTCTGTGTGATTATGTGTGATCAAGTGTTACGACAGTTATATGGAATGGCTCTGAGACATAAGAAATCTTTTGTCAAAGGTTTGCTCCTTTCAAGCAGAGACAGAATTTGAACTATGATCAACCCCATGCCAGGAGATTGTTCCAAGCAGAGACTACTGAGTAAGGTGGGACTGAAGAGAAAGAGGTTAGTGTTTCCTCCATTTCAAGTGAGGTCAGGAGCTCTCAACGTGCCTGCTCAGCCTGCTCAGCTGAATGCCCACTAGTGTATAGACAGAGAAATGTCATGCTGGATTTAGCTGGGTTGGGCAGATATTAGGTGTGAGATAAATATGGAGTAAGTCAGGGCTATCAAACCTGAAGTCACTGGGTAGTTAAAAAGCTGAAGCAAGAAAAACCAAAACCAAAACCAAAACCAAAACAACCAAAACAAAACAAAAAACCATAGAAGTGCCAAAGGGATTTATACATTTCCAGGATTAGGCAAACATTGTGAAGATCTAAATTTTGCACAAAAGTACCCAAATGTATTTTTTCTCTGATATTAGAAGACCAGCACATGGTAACCACAGTGGTGTTTTCCCATTGAAATCAGTGGCATTGTGCAAGGCTTTAATCAGAAACACTTGGTAACTGTTTTCAGGAAGATGACCAAAAATTGGGACAGCAAAAATCCTTCATGTTCACACCTGATATTTGAAGCCAATGGAATGGCCCTTGGAACAAGAGCAAAATATTGGTAAGGGCTTTTGAAAATCCGACCAGAGCCTTTCATGATAAGACATAATAGATGGAGTTGCATGAACTGCTGTGTTTAGAGAAAGTCGAACAGAAAAGGGAAGGTGTTGCTTTTTTTTAGGATTTAAATACTTTTTTTTTTCACAGATAAAGAAAAACTTGCGACAGAAGTCTAGAACAAAATATGTCTGTGCCATTCAGCAAATAATAAACACACATTTAAATATAACCTACAATCTGAAATGATACTGAGGGATTTTACAACAGACACAAAATAACTGCTGCTTTGTTTTCTCAGGCATATGAAAAGGTCTTTTAAGTAAATTTACCTGCACTGTGAGTAACTGACAGCATTATTAAAGCAGCTTCTTATTTAATATGAACAAACAAGAAATAGTGAACTCATTTTAGAAATGCTTCCCAAGTCATTCTCTTTCTTACAGTCATGAATTTAGAGTACTGTGAACAAAGCATTGACACTATCATTGATTCATCAGTGAAACATACTATCTACTGCTAAGTGTTGACACTGAAAAATCCACTTACATGAAATCTAGCTGCTGTCAAAACCAGCTACATAATGGAAAGCAATTTGTAAAAGTATGGCTCTGGTATTTTCAGTTTAAGAGTATGGCTTTGAAATAACCATCTCCTTTACAGTAACTGTAAACAAGATTTGTATGTTTAAATTCTTCAAAAAAATTGGATTTTCCAAACCTGTATCAATAGTTTTCTGTCTAGCAACAACAATAACAGAACTTAAAACGGAGTACTACATTCATAGAGATGAATATAAGCTAAAGGTTTTGAGGCTGGGAAGGGTCAATTGTGCAGTTTAATCTAGAATATAGGATATCCTTAGTTTCCCATCCTAATTCATGTCTAATAGTTGTTAAAGGAGAACAAAGAAATAGCTTGTCTGAATTGCAAAGATAACGAGAGACAAAATATCCATCACAACCTCGGTAGATTTTTAAATGGCACATTTTTTCATTTGAAACCTTTTAATCTTGACGTATGTTTGTTTGGTAACAACATCTGTACTACAACATTTTGGGTCCACAGACTAAGCAAATCAGCCCTTAATCTCCCACATGAAATAAGAAAACAGAGTTCCCTGAATTAGTCACTACACTGATGCAACTGCCTGAAAGCTCTCATACTGAAGGGAGGAAAAATTCTGTGTGTGGTTCACTTATTTGATTCACAGAAAACACTATAAAGCTTGTGAAATCAAATTATCAATGGCAACATTACAAAGACCTCACAATTGCTCTATTTGAAAAGCTAGAACTCGATGGCTTCAGAGTACTGTAATCCAACAGATTACATATAAAGCTGGAGCCAACAGAAGAGCTGGGAGTTTAAGCATGGGCCTTACAGGGAAGCACAGGAGACCGATGCCGCTCTCTGAACCCTGCGCTGTACCAAGACACAAATATGACTCAAAAATGTGTGGCAGTAGTGAAGACAGGAGGGCCAATACACATCAGTCTATTTGCATAAATTGTCCCTTGATGCAAGCAGGTACCACAAGTCTGCCAGCTTTGCCTGAACTCATGAGTAAACACAAAGTAATAGTCATTCAGCAGAGCAAGATCAGACTTCTTATTACAAGATTGGAAGCTACAAATTATTACTTGGTCGCCTTGGTAACACCAGCCTCATTTAGGTATAGCAGCCACATTGAGACATGTCCCAGATATTACTCTGGAGATCTGACCTGTGCAGCAGCCTTTTTACTTCTGCAAGCTGCACCCAAAGTTTACCATCACCCAGGGGTGTAATTTCTGATTTCTCACAATTTGTGGGTAGCATCCAATACGCTAGCCCAGAATAAGGAGGTTTAGCGTTTAAACTCATGGGTTCTTGTGTTTCTGGGGGAAGGGGCAATCTCTTCTTCTTTGATAAGGGAAATAAAAATTAAACTGAAGTCTATAAGCAGGCTGAAGAAAGGTTATGTTATGTTGTTAACTTACGCAGTAGAAGTTCTATAAAATCAGCTCTGGATCCCCCTGGGAAAAAAAAAAAGAAAACAAACAAACAAACACCTCCCCCCCCAGCAACAAAACCAACAAAAACATAAAAACCAAGAAATTTTTTAAAAAGCTGTAGTCCAGCATTCAAACCTGTCCCAGTGTTGACAGTTAGCTATATGCCCAGATAAAGAACGTGCTTATTAAAATAAGATCATACAACAGCTGGCTTTGTATCCTTTATTCACACACTCAAACATTCAGATCAATAAAGGAAACTCACCTGAAAGTTGGAAGCATGTTATAATATATTAACTGTAAATTAATCCAGTTAATTATTTACATCATTTAACTGTAAAGTAAATTATTCTTTCTTGTCAGGAAACTTTGCTAATATTCAGGGCTGAGGGAGGTGAGGGGGAAGGGTGGGGTGGGGAATTTTTCTGACCAACTCGCAAAGTACAAACTATATGCTTCATCTAAACACTTCTCTGTTGCAAAAGGCAACTCTTGCAGATATAAAAGCTCCTTTTCTTTTTCCAGGGAAAACCATAGAATGATTAAATTTTGGTCTTGAAAACTATAGGGAACTCAGCTTAAATGGGCCATTTTATCGTCATCACAGGATTCCCAGAGATGCCCTGAGAAGGTGGCTCCCAAGCTGTTTTCTGTCAATGCTGCTTTGGATCCTTTTCATCCCTTATATGGCTTTCTACTCCTACTTGGTCTCTACTTTTATCCTGTCCTAAATATTTTCCTTCTGAGTAGCACGTTTTTCTGCTATAGAATAAAGAGTGACCACTATTCCCAGGATGCTTTCCAGGGATTGCAATTGCTTTTTCTAGCCCAACAGGCAGCCTCCTTTTTAACCCATAGTCAAAACTGTCTGTTGTGTGCCCAGGTAAACATTGTTTATCTAGTACACTGATGGTACCCTTGATTTTACTGATTTGTCTCTAAAGTTTTAACTGATACTGGTTAGCTCCTTAAACTTTTTATACAGGTGGACAACTTTCTTAGATTTGGGATCATCATCTTGCAATTTAATTTCTCAGTGCAGAAGAAAACCTTAATGTTTACAAATGTAAAGAAAAATTAAACGAGCTGTGCTTGACATCCTGAGTCATATATCTGATTTATTATTTGTATTACAGTATCTGAAGCTGATTAAGTCTGCATGACAATCATGTCACTGCAAGGATTGAAGATTGTCATTAATTCTCAGAAACCCAAGCTCCTCTAAACTAATTTTAAGCATTCATGGTTATTTTCAGAAACCTAGTGATCATCATTTCAAGCTTAGTCTGAAAGTGAGAAGGAAAACAGAAACCATCTTTTACAAAGCCCAGAAATTTTCAAGTGATTCCTTAAAAGTAATAGAACCGATAAATGGTGAAATACAGTAAATAGTACCTCAGAAGTAGAAAATATCTTCTCTAACTTCCAACATATATCTGGTGCAATGGACCTGTTCCCTGCAAGAACCAGAACTTTTATTGTCTCTGAGATTGTTTCGGCATAGTCAAGATTAAGCTGGGTTGCAACATCAGTGGCAATTACCACTTTAAAGACTTAATTCTGCTTATCAAAGCTACTCAGGCTGATTCAATTGTAGCAGTTATTTCACTGGTCATGCTTCCAGGCATTTTTATTTTTAGAAGTATTTATTAATATTTTTCATAACATATAAAGAAAACCCAGGAAATACCTAGTAAAGACAGAACTCCAAAGGCAAGAACTAGTATCTGATATTTCTGCACATCTTATTCTACAGTTTGAAGACAGGGAAGGGAGAGAAACACCAGCAGTGAACTGGAAGAAATTAACCAGAAACTAAACACAAGGTCTTTCATTTGTTGTATGTGAGTAAACAAAACTCCCAGGTGAAAGACTTCATAGTCTGTATCAGATCAGATAGGAATGAAATTTGATTTAACAACCCCACAGATGTGGGCATCTAGTCTCTTCCTCTTGTCCCCAGCTGTAGTATATACAACAACTATTCATAGATGTTAAAGCACTTTATAAAGAAAGCAAACATATTTTGCTTTTTATATATGGGGTGGGTGGGAAAGCAGATCAAGTGAGTTAAAAGAGATTCACTTATGATCACAAAAAAAGCGCTAAACTTCAGGGATTTTGGGTCCCAGCCCTATGTTATAGCCCTCTGGAAAACTCAGTCCCTAAAGTCTTTGTAAGTTCTTTCCATCAAAAGCTGGTAAAGAGACATGAGGAATGTGTTTAGACTGAGATTCCTGTGGAATTATCTACTGAGCGAATGTGTTGAACTCAGCAGTCACCAGAGAAATATTCACCCTGTAGCTCCAGACCAATCAGCTCTCCATTCTGCAGAGCATCTACATGCAATGATTCAGTCAGCAGGTCAGCTGCCAGTGACATACAGGTAACAGCTCTCATCCGCCAAAGTCATAACTCTACTGTCCCTGTGTTGCTTTTATGGATAGGATCAGATCAGGAAAGAGCAGCTGTTTAAAACTGAAACTAAACAGGGAAGAGCTGATATTAGAAGTTAGATTCCAGAAGGCTATATGAAGTTCAAGCCCATGGTACAGTCTTCTTCGGTGCAGGATATGCACCTTTGTTGCTTGATTCAGATTTTCAGGATAAATTGGATTCAGAAGATCTGGTAAACAGAATGCCTAGATATTGTAGGAGCATTTTATATCCATAAAAACAGGGCCAGAGGAGGGTGTGATGGGATGAAACTGTGATTGGATTCTATTAAATTAAAATAACTTTAAATGTTTGTGTCTTTGTGGGGTTTTTTAAGAAACATATTCTCCAACTCTCTTAAAGACATCACTTACAGAAATGCTGCCAAGTGTACTGAAGTCTCAAATGAACAGGCCTCACGGGATTCAGAGTTGAAATTACCCCAACTGTATTCTAAAAAGGGTTTTTACAATTGTGTAGAAATTTGATGACTTCATTAACCTGCTCAAGACTCATGTAATTTTGACACATGACAGCATTTTCTTTATATCATCTTTACACCTCATTGTAACCAATAAATTAATGTTGACACATTGACATTTATGGGAGACAGTCGAGTGCCTGAAAAATTGTAGGTCTTCACCATGACCTGTAACAATTTGACAAAAATGAATGCCAGAGAAAACTAAATTTATGATTACATTTTCATCTAGTATTCCTTCTGAAGAAGCAATGCACTGACAGCCTCTTCCAGTGTCAGATGGTATTGCTTCTGCTTCTTGGTGCAGAAATTGAAATAAGGGAATCAGGAAGGTTAAACACAATTTAATACACATTAATATAGAGTTAATGTAATATTTTGTTCAAATAATTTTTATTAAATTCAAGGTCTCTATATTTGCACAGGAAAAAATGTCTTTTCAGTCCCTGAAAAACATAAAGCTATCTCTGATACTGCATGGTTGGACCAATATAAATGACATAGACAGAACATGGCTCCAGTTCTGCATTATTTGAGCAATAGGGTTGCTGTGGCTCTAGGCAACTTTAATAACTTCACTGCGTTTTCACAGAGCCATTCATATAGTCACTGATGTGGAAAAGCAATATGAAATCTGACAGGCAGGAGCTGATTACACTGGTCTACAATTATTTTAAGTCCATTGATTTCAGCAGAGTTACTCCTGATTTGTACCAGTTTCACTTAGTGAAGAAGCAGTCTTCTTAAGTTTTCTGTAACTGTACATATTTTAAACAAGTTCAATGAATCCCTGTTATTGCAGAAGCACAAGAGAGTCACTGGAATCGTATGAGTAAGCATGATCTTGTTACCAATTATGGAGAAAACAGAAATGGTCTATCTTAATTGTTTAATTACTTCTTTGGATGAAGCAATCAAATTATACGAACGTGGCTTGATGTCTGTAAAAGACAGTTCTTTCTAATTAAGTACTTCGGTCTTGTTTAAAGCATTTATTGGAAAACACATCAAAAATTTTATGCGGTGTTCACTGAAAAATAATTTTTCGGAAGTACCACTACCAAAAAAAAGTAAACACAGTGTCTTGAGATAAAATAAATAATTTTAAATCTGAAAAGTGACAGGAAGTCAATACTTTAACAAAAGCTGGTACTTCTTGCCTCTCACCAAGATGACTTCTTGTTCCATTCTGTAGCTTAGCCTGAACTTGTGTGAATTTAGTTAAAATTATACACTTTCATTACATCAGTACTATTCATCCACACTGTAGTTTTTAGGTATTCCAGAATTTTTAATGTAAGTGAGGAAGGGGAAACTTTCCAGGACTCAAATTCTAAGAATAACTATGGAGCAGACAGTGAAACTATCTATATGATGGTCAGTATGTTTTGGCAAGTTTTCAGAGGTTTGGGTTTCCTCTAAGCATGTGCACACTGTAAAACCTCTGCATACCACCAGTACAGCTAGGATGATCACCAAACAGCAGCTTCTTCTGGGAGGGATTCCACCACTCCAATACACGATGTCACTCAGCAACAGATTGCTTCCCAATGTGGTTGGAATTGAACTCAATACCAGATAAGCAAGGTCACTTCCACTTCTTTCTAGCATTACTCTATCATCACCATTTAAATGTGCTCCATCGCCAGCACCAAGTCTGAACCAGGCAGTCAGACATCATTCCTGCTGACAGATTTGTATGCTGCAGCCTTCCACCCCAGGCAAGGTGCCCTCTATTTCTTGGTGAACCTTCAACAATCTCACTTGCCAATATGAAAGAGGGCATGAACTGCATGAGTGATCTTCAAACTTTTCAAAATCTGGTGATGAACAGGACCAGAGTTTCGGTGGGTCTGCCTCTAGACCTTTTGAGTAGGGAAGAGTGTACGCCAGAACAAAACCTCTCTAAACAGCCAAGAGGCATATGCCCAAGCCTGGTGAGCTAAGCATGATGTTTTAGCAGCACAGTGAGAGGTCGGGGCAGGGCCTTGATGGCCTCCTTATTCAAGGACATGTTGAAGATTTTGTGCAACAGAATTATATTGCTATTGGACTGTGATGGCAGCCTTATGCATAGGTAAGAGGCCATGCACATTAATTGTTTCAGTCCATTTGTTGTCCATTATAAGCCCTCCACCATGTTAAAGAGCATCTGCTTTCTTATCTGGTGGGAAGGGACAGCTTTGCTGCAAGTTTTGACATTCAAGCCAGAGGGCAATAAATATCATGAACCTTGTAATTTATGGGTACTTCTCCAGTAGAAGAAGGGGCTGCAGAAGGTGTGTTATCTCCTAGTTGTTCAAAATCTGAATATTGCAAAGAAAGATCACCATGTGTTACAGCAGACCATGGAGAAATTCATCCAGAGGGAGAATGACTGAGGATAATTATTTTGTTCAGTAACAAATTATCCAAAGTAATCATAAGCATTGGGTAGCATCATGTCAACAGGGCCTATTGGCTGAGGAAAAGCACTGCTGAAAGAAGTAGCTTGAAATCATAAGATGGAAATGATTCTGCAAGGGATCTCCACAGCCTGACTAGGGTTTGCTGCACCAAACTGGCACTGGTTGAGGTACAGACCAGAGATTGTTGTTACAATCTCCCTTGCTCTGAAACTGAAGGTCCTTGTCTACATGAAGGTGTGAATCAAAGGAAATTTGGAAAACAAAAGAACTTTTTGCTGTGGGCCTGGCAGAGTAGGCAAAGAAGACAGCTGAGATGGCAATACTGCTTTTCAGGTATTTTGTTTTCATCTTTTTGGATTTTGTCCTTTGTGGAGTTGGAATGTGGGAATGCCCAGAAAGCATTTCATATAGTTGATCATAATGGTGATTTTTAATAAGTTTGTGGGCAAAAAGCCCAAAGTCTGAGTACATACTCAGGAACTGGATGGTGAAAGGAAAGTGTTCTCATTTTATTTTACATCTGAAATACAAACAGTTATTGATACTGCGAGAAACACTTTCTCAATTACCTGAAAAGTCAAAATAAGAATGTGTTTGTGCCTTTAGCCTTTCTTAATAATGTGCCAAAGATGACTGAGGTTGATATAGTGTGGAAGGGCTCTGAATAGATGTCTGACTACAGCTGTTGCTTAAAAGGTCTTTCTCAGGCAAACTCCAGCTCTACATCAGTTACTTACCTTGTTCTTGCAGCCTCTGCAGCATTCCCTTTTGCTGTGAGCTAGATTTCAGATAAGCTGCTTTGATTAGAGACAGCTAATTAGAGACAGCATGGTCCTGCTACTGTCAAAAGCACAGATGGACCCTGAGGCATTCTTGGCCCAACTGAGCAGGCAGGGGATTAACAGTCTGAAAACAGTTCCAGCTACCAGCTTAAACCAGTCCATATTCCCCACAGCCATGGGACTGTCCTTGATTTTGGCCCACTGGTCTAGCAGGAGACCAATGCAATCTGCTTGCACTTAGCAAAGGAAGAGGTTTTTATACATAACAGCAATCATCTCTGCTTCAGTAAGAGGATTTTCCCCCTGCAATTATGTTCTTTGGGAAAGCTTTTAATTCTGTCATTCCCATCATCTCTTCTATTTGCTGACAATGCCATACTCTGCAGCCTGCCTGTGTGCTGGTTGCACCTGCTCCTACATCATCTCTGACAAAAGACCACATTTACCCATGATAATGTTGGAAAGGAAAGAAGGAGAATACCATGAGGTGAGGCTGGGTGAAAGGGCAAGTACAGCCTGGCCTCGAGGTCAGATGGGGTGTAGGGAATGGGGGGACTTTGGGCCATTCTTCAAACTTGAAGAGACTACCAAAGATAAGTCCTGCCTGACCACCCTAGTGGGCTTCTATGATGGAGTAATTACATCAGTGGACAAAGAAAGGGCTATGGATGTTGTCTATCTGGATTTCTGTAAAGCCTTGACAGAGTCTCCTGCAACATCCTTTTCTCTGAATTGGAGAGGTATGGATTTGATGGATGGACTGTTCGGTGGAAGAGGGATTGCCTGGATGATCACATCCAGAGGGTAGTGGTCAACAGCACAATGTCTGGATGGACACTGGTGACAAGTGGTGTCCCTCAGGGGTCTGTGTTGGGACCAATACTATTTAATACCTTAATCAATGACATAGACAGTGGGATGAAGTGCCTCAGCAAGCAAGCTTGCTGATGACACCAAGCTGAATGGAGCAGATCACATGCCTCAGGGAGAGGATGCCATCCAGAGGGACCTGGACAATCTCAAGAAGTGGGCTCATGTGAACCTCATGAGGTTCAACAAGGGCAAGTGCAAGGTCCTGCACCTGGGTTGGAACAACCCCCAGTATCAATACAGGCTGGGGGATAAAGATACTGAAAGCAGGCTTGCGGAGAAGGACTCAGGGGTACTGCTGAATGAAAGATTGGATATGAGTTGGCAATGTGCACTGGAAGCCCAGAAGGCAAATCGTATCTTGGGCTGCATGAGAAGAAACGTGGCCAACAGGTCAAGGGAGGTGATTCACCTCCTCTACTCTGCTCTAGTAACACCCAGCTTGGAGTACTTGGATCCAGCTCTGGAGCCTTCGGTACAGAAAAGACATGGGCCTATTGGAGAGGGTCCAGAGGAGGCCACAGAAATGATCTGTGGGATGGAACACATCTCCTGTGAGGAAAGGCTGAGATAGTTGAGGTTGTTCAGCCTGGAGAAGAAAAGGCTCTGGGTAGACTTTATTGAGGCCTTTTAGTATACTTAAAAGGAGCCTAAAAGAAAAATGAGGACAGACTTTTTAGCAGGGCTAGTTGTGGTAGCACAAGGAGTAATGGTTTTAAACTAAAGGAAGGGAGATTCAGGCTAGACATGAGGAAAAAGTTCTTTAGAGTGAGGGTGGTGAAGCACTGAAACAGGTTGCCCAGCGAGGTGTTAAATGCCTCATCCCTCGTAATACCCAAGGCCTGGCTGAATGGGGCTCTAAGCAACCTGATCTAGTTGAAGATAGATGCATAATGCACAGGAACTCCTGGCTTTGAGGCTGCTGCTGTTGTGAGGGTGTGGGCTCTTATGACAATCGGTCATTCTTTTATGACTGTAATCTTTTAGGGAGGGATGGAATCCACCTGTCTAGAAGAGGCAAGGGAATCTTTGGCAGTAGGCTGGCCAGCTTAGTGAGGCAAGCTTTATACTGAGGAGCTTGGGGGATGGGGTCTAAAGTGGCAATGCTCATGTCCTCACATCCAACTGGGGAATAAGCCAGGCCGACCAGAGCAGTGACAAATATTCCTTGGCTGCCTCCCAAGATGAGAACCACAAGGCCAACCACCTTAAAGGTAAGTATGGCTATGGTGGATCCTTCTGCACCCCTCGTGGGAGACCCGCATGCTCTATTACCTCTCAGAAATGCCTATATACCAACACACAAAATTAAGGGACAGGCTAACAAGGGGGACATGTTGTATGTGTTTACTATAGGCCACATGATCAGGAAGAGGAAATAGATGAGGCTTTCTGTGGACAACTGGAAGTAGCCCCACAGTCACATGCCCTGGTTCTCATGGGGGACTTCAATGACCCTGTTATCTGCTGGGAAGACAACACAGATAAGCACGCATAGTCCGGGAGGTTCCTACAGATCATTGATGACAAGTTCTTGACAAAGGTGGTGGAGGACTCAACAAGGAGAGGTGTGCTGATGGACCTTGACCTAACAAATCAAGAAGGACTGGTTGGAGATGTAAGGGTTGGGGGCAGCCTCGGCTGCAGCAACCATGACATGATGGAGTTCAGGATCCTGCGTGGAAGAAGCTGGGCAATAAGTAGGACTAAATCCATTGGCTGCAGCAGGGTGAACTTTGGCCTTTTCAAGGTCCTACTTGGAAGAATCCCATGGGCTAGGACTCTAGAAGGTTGGGGGGTCCAAGAGAGCTGGTTAATTTTCAAACATCACTTCCTCCAAGCTGAAGACTGATGCATCCCTATGAGCAAGAAATCAAGTAAAGGGAGTAGGAGGCCAGGAGCTCCTGTAAAAACTCAGGTGGAAGAAAGATGTTTATGTAATGTAGAAAAGGGGTCATGCCACCTGGGAAGAATAGGAGGTGACCGTTAGAGTGCACAGCAATGTAGTGAGGAAGGCCAACCTCCACTTGGAATTCAATCTTGCCAGGGACGTCCAGGACAATGAGAAGGGCTTCTTCAAGTATATCAGCAGCAAATGGAAGATTAGGGAAAATGTAGGTCCACTGCTGAATGAGGTGGGTGCCTTGGGGATGGATGATACAGAGAAGGCAGAGTTACTGAATACCTTCTTCGTTTCCATCGTTACTGCTAAAACTGTCCCTCAGGTATCCCAGACTCTGTGGGTAGGAGAGAAAGTCTGGAGAAAGGAAGACTTTCCCTTGGTTGAGGAAGATCAGATTAGAGATCCTTTGGGGAAACTCAATACCCACAAATCCATGGGCCTCAATGGGATGCAGCCATGAATGCTAAGACAGCTGGCAGATGTTATTGCTAAGCCACTGTCCATCATCTTTGAAAGGTCTTGGAGAACAGGAGAGCTGCCTGAGGACTGGAGGAAAGCCAACGTCACTCCAGTCTTCAAGAAGGCTAGGAAGGATGACCCAGGAAACTACAGGCCAGTCAGCCTCACCTTCATCCCTGGAAAGGTAATGGAACAACTCATTCTGCATGTTGTCTCCAAGTACGTGGAGGAGGAGAAGTTTATCAGGAATAATCAACATCAATTAACCAAGGGGAAATCATGTTTGACAAACCTGATGGACTTTTATGATGGCATGACTGGCTGGATAGACAAGGGGAGAGCAGTGGATGTTGCCTACCTTGACTTCAGAAAGGCTTTTGACACTGTCTCTCACAATATCCTCATAGATAAGCACTGACATGTGGGTTGGATGTGTACATGGTGAGATGGATGGAGAACTGGCTGGATGGCAGATCTCAGAAAGTTGTGATCAACGGTGCAGATACTTTTTGGAGGCCTGTATTTAGTGGGGTTCCTCAGGGGTCAGTACTGGGTCCAGTCTTGTTCAACCTGTTCATCAATGACCTGGATGAAGAGAATGAATGCACCCTCAGCAAGTTTGCTGATGATACAAAACTGGGAGGAATGGCTGACACGCCAGAAGGCTGTGCTGCCATTCAGCAAGACCTGGACAGGCTGGAGGACTGAGTATAGAAGAACCTAATGAAATTCAACAAGGGCAAGTGTAGGGTCCTGCACCTGGGGAGGAATAACCCCAGACACCAGCACAGGTTAGCAGTTCACCTGCTGGAAAGCAGGTCTGTGGAGAGGGACTTGGGAGTTCTGGTTGATAACAGGTTGACCATGAGTCAATAATATGCCCTTGTGGTCAAGAAGGATGATGGTATCCTTGGGTACATTAAGAAGAGTGTGACCAGCAGGTTGAGGGAGGTTATCCTCCCCATCTACTCTGCCCTGGTGAGGCCACATCTGGAGTACTGTGTCCAGTTCTGGGCTCCTCAGTTTAAGAAGGACGAGGGGTTACTGGATAGAGTCCAGTGCAGGGCTACAAAGATATGAGGGGTCTGGAGCATCTTTCAGATGAGGAAAGGCTGGGAGAGCTGGGTCTGTTCAGCCTGGAAAAGACAAGACTGAGAGGGGATCTTATCAATGCTTATAAATATCTCACAGGTAGATGTCAAGAAGATGGGAACAGACTCCTTCCAGTGGTGCCCAACAATAGGATGAGGGGCAACAGGCACAGACTGAAGCACAGGAGGTTCCATCTGAATATGAGGAGAAACTTCTTTACTTGGGGGGTGCCAGAGCACTGGAACAGGCTGTTCCAAGAAGCTGTGGAGTCTTCTCTGGAGGAATTCTAAACCCACCTGGATGCATTCATGTGCAATCTGCTCTAGGTGAACCTGCTTTAGCAGGTGCGTTGGACTAGATGATCTCCAGAGGTCCCTTCCAACCCCAACCATTCTGTGATTCTGTGATGATGACCCTGGTCATTGGAGGGAGGTTGAACTACACAACCTTTGAAGGTCCCTTACAACCCAAACAATTCTGTGATTCTATGATTTTTTGTAGCTGCAATTTTTTAACTATTTCAATATTTCATTTTTAATGAGGGAATTTTAAGCCCACTTCCCTCTTTTTTTTTTTTTCTAAGCCAAACTTGGCACCTTGGCTACCTGAGTGATAGCTGGAGAAATATATCTTCTGGTGTTCATTTAAATTCAAAATGTTCTTGGGGGCAATCTCACCATGCTGGGTACTGTGAGGTCAATTCTAGGCAGCACTGCTTCTTCTACGAAGGCTGAGTCTATTACCTACTCTGCCTTTGCCAGGCATTGAGTTTTTTGATTCTCTCTTCAAGTTTCGCTGAGTATAGAACATTCTGGGAACAGTGGCAGTTATTCTGCAGATCTGTGCTACCAAATTCTCTGTGGCAAAAATGACACTCACAATTTCCAGCTATAACATTTGGAGCATGGAGCACCTGGTGGCAAGTCAAATTTCTACCAGAAAGTGTGGAAACCTGAGATGTGCAGGTGACACTAAGACACAGATGAGAGGATAATGTGTGGTTAGAGAAAGATTGCTCTTGTGTTCCTGGCTCATGTCTTGCTATGGACCTGAGTAACCTGAAGTCTTTGCTACATACAAAGCCTAGAAGCTAGACCTGGAGCCCTGCAGCAGAGAGGTGAGAAGACTTGTGGCCTCTGCTGGGGTTCAGATGCTTTGTGTTTTTCAGATCAGTGCCTCCACACAGACTACCCAAGGCCAAGGACCCAAACCTTCCCAGCATGCAAGGCAACTGGATTCCAGAATGTCCTTTGGAGCAACTAGCCCCAAGGTGTGACATTTCTGTAGCACCATGCTGTGCTGAAGCCATGGACCTGGCATCCTGACAGTCATTGGTGCACAGCAGCTAACAGAACTGGGCAAAAAATGCAAGGAGCATTTTAGAAATGTCTTGTATTAGTATTGCTAAAGTCTTCTCTTTGGTGATAAAGAATGAAGAACGTTTTTTCCCTTTAACAAGAAGAATATTAAAAAAATTGCAATATTGTGAAGTTCTACAAACTTGAAGTAACAGTTTCAGGCAGCTCCATATTCACTGCTGGATTGACAAAATTATTTCATGTGGCCAAAGGTGGGCTTCCTTCAGTTTCTAGGTCAACATTCACAGATTCTATGTTCCAGTAAATACACATCTATGCAGTAAAGTAGCTACATTTTGAGCTCAGACATTGTGGTCTCAAAATACCAGTTTAGAGAGAATTTCATGTAAAAGAAATGTAGGGTTACAAAATGGTGAAAATCATGTCTTATTACCAGAGAGTATTAATAGAATGAATAAAACAGAGGTTGAATGCAGTAGTAGATCATATTTTTATGGGAATTAAGTTCTGTTGCAGAAGACAGTAAGTATTAACTACTGTATGACATTAAGTTGTATTGATTTGGCATTTAAACACAAAGCAGAAGGAATTGTTTGTAGCATAACTGGCTCATAGAATAGTAATTTAGCTTATCCCATGACAGAATACATTGACTGTTATCTTCAGTCTCAGAAAAGGGATTAAGTACTGCATCAAAGCTGGGTAATAACTTTCACTGTGGTCCCTCTGACTTGATGCAGTGCCTGAAGGCTGAAAGCAGCAGGTACTGCCTGTCAGTCGCAGGAGTTTAACCCTGCTTGAGCTACCAAATAACTGCACTTTAGTCATCGTATTTCTTCTGCTCCTTCAAGGACATTTCTAAATGTTTCATATTTACAATGTGCTTTCTGAGGCAATCAAGTCTGTTATTAAGACACGTTTAATTTCCTAGTTTTGTATATTAAATGTATATAAATCACAGGGATTTTAAACAGAAAAAAGAATAAGAGATTTTTTCTTTTTTTTTTTTTTTTTTTAGTTACATAAGTAGCTTCATGTAATAGAAGTGGAGAGCCGAGGAAAGAGTGATGTTGATGTCTTTATTTAAAATTGAGGTAATAGTTTTCTATTTAGCTGTCACTCTTCCCTGTGGGAATCAGGTCATACTGGCCAGTCAAGAAAACCTTTTAGTATTCATTACATTTTTCTATGTGGAATAAACCTTTGGAATTATTCTTTTCATAAAGCCATTTGAAGGTACTTGCTAACAAGTCTTTTCCCCATTTATTTTATTTCACCTTATGCAGAAGCTGACCCATGTCTGGCAGCCCTAAACTCACGTGTTCCTGACATGGCAGTCCTTTGGAAGATGCACTCCGGCTCCACACCCAGAGAGTTCTGCTAGGAATGTATGTGGGTGCGCCAAATCTTTTGAAAATCAAAATGCGGGAGTTTCACTGATGAACCCTCAGTAAGTGAGATTTGAGTAGTGAGGACCATTTTTCAGGCAAACTGTCATGCCCAGTGTTAGAAGTTGGAATGGGAGGGAGATCATAGGGAAGACTGCCAGCAGAAGGAGCATTAAACATCTTCCAGTTGACCATGGTCCATTTATGAAACAACCAATCTGCACCTAATCCATTTAAATTACCTGAGAAGAAAACAAAACAAACAAACAAAATAACCCCTGTTAGTTGTTTAATTCTTACTTTTTCATATCAAAATCTGTATACCATCATGGTGGATAAGACTCTCTGGGCTTTCTTAAATTTTAGGCTTCAAACTCCAGTACCACAGAATGAGTCTGTGCCAGAATAAGTGTTACTACCTTTCATTGGTCTCATTGGCTACATTTGTATGACTAAGCAAAACCACCCAGGCACCGTTTTGTGGTCCTGAGGCCAAGTGACATGGCCACTTCAGTCTTGGACTGCTGCATGTTCTGTCCTCAGTCCCCTCCAAATGGCAGAGTCCAAACTGTCTGCTAGGAAGAGCCCCCAGCACATGCTGTTGCTCAGACTGAGCTTAAGCAATGTCTGGGAGAACTGGCACTGCAGCAGTCTCAGCGACTTTGCCACAGGCAAATGACAGGCTAGTATTCAACCCCTTGCCCTGGTCCTGTTTTGTTTAGCATTATGAATACCTGCCTATGTATGTATTTATGTGTGTACACATATGTATATATCTATACACATCATGTATTGAGTATATACTACAGTCTTTATGCTACAGTACTTAATGAATACAATCCACTACATTACCTGCCCTTCCCACTTGCAGGAAGGTCCCTGAGGGAACTGAGTGTATTATCAGCAAGTTTGCTGATGACACCAAGCTGGGAGGAGTGGCTGACACACCAGCAGGCTGTACTGCTGTGCAGTGAGATCTAGACAGGCTGGAGAGTTGGGCAGGGAAAAATTTAATGAAATATAAGAAGGGCAAGTGTAGAGTCTTGCATCTGGGCAAGAACAACCCCAGGTATCAGTATAAGTTGGGGAACAACCTGTTGGAAAGCATTGTAGGGGAAAGGGACCTGGGGGTCCTGGTGGACAGCAGGATGACCATGAGCCAGCACTGTGCCCTTGTGGCCAAGAAGGCCAATGGCATCCTGGGGTGTATTAGAAGGGGGGTGGTTAGTAGGTCAAGAGAGGTTCTCCTCTTCCTCTACTCTGCCCTGGTGAGACCGCATCTGGAATATTGTGTCCAGTTCTGGGCCCCTCAGTTCAAGAAGGACAGGGAACTGCTTGAGAGAGTCCAGTGCAGACTTACAAAGATGATGAAGGGAATGAAGCATCTCCCTTATGAGGAAAGGCTGAGGGAGCTGGGGCTCTTTAGCTTGGAGGAGACTGAGGGGTGACCTCATTAATGTTTATAAATACGTAAAGGTTGAGTGTCATGAGGATGGAGCCAGGCTCTTCTCAGTGACAACCAACAGTAAGACAAGGGGTAATGGGTTCAAGCTGGAACACAAGAGGTTCCACTTAAATTTGAGAAGAAACTTCTTCACAGTGAGGGTGACAGAACACTGGAACAGGCTGCCCAGGGAGGTTGTGGAGTCTCCTCCTCTGGAGACATTCAAAACCCACCTGGACACCTTCCTGTGTAACCTAATCTAGGTGTTCCTGCTCCAGCAGGGGGATTGGACTAGATGATCTTTTGAGGTCCCTTCCAATCCCTAACATTCTGTGATTCTGTGATTTCGTTCAGCGTGTTTTGGCTCTGCATCGTGAGAGTGAAATGTTAGTCTCTGGGAAGTGGCAGTGCGGTATACCAAATCCACATAGGAGAGTCAAATGTGTAAAGTGCAGAGCAATAGAGTGATCAACCCATTTAGAAGGCTTGTGGGTTGTCCAGTAGGAAGATGGTCCTGATGACACTTCGAGGTCCTTCCTTGGCTGCTTTCCTCTGACCTACAGAGAAAGGGTAAGAAAAAAAACAGTTTCTGATCTTAAAGTTATCGGTCACTGAGGTTCAGTCATAAATCCCTCTGAAAAAACTTACTGCTTTAAAATACACTGTTGTCACCACTGGGGAAAGATCACAGAAAAGTAATGTTTTATTTGCTTTGAAAATATGTCCTTTATTGCAAATTGAGAAACGTTTTTTTGCTTTGAGACCACTGGCAAGAATCAATTTCCAATGAAATGCAAAGGCTTTTCTTTCTGCCGTCTAAAACAGTTAACAGAAATTTGCAAAGATTATTGGCATTTCTTTGTTTGAGAAATGACATTAATACCTCTATATCATCTAAGAGTTACTATTTTTAATACTGAATCTTCCTACGTAAAAGAAGCTTAAAAACACTACTATTTTTACCTTCAGCAGACATGACTGTAAGATGGATAGCTAAGTCTACAAAAGCTATATTGGGAATATTTTGAAACAAACTTCAGCTAAATGAATTTGATCTGATGAACGTATATTTACTCAGTCTTGAGAGACCGAGTCTAGCAATACAATCTGCTGCTCCTTGTGCCAGATCAAACTGGTGATCGAATTGATCAAGTAGAGCCAATTTTGCACACATATCCAATAAATCCAGAATCTCTGCTTAATAAAGTCTTATTTGTATTTGAAAAACATGTATGTCTTATTTACTGTGCCAATAAGACAGTCTGATCTTATTATGTTTAGCCCTACAGAGCTCCTGCTGACATTCATGTGTGTTAATTGTGCAGTATGAGGCATGAGGGTTTTTTTTTCCTAATGTTAAGCAGAACCATTGTATCATAGTATAATTTATTTTGGAATGGACTTCATGAGGTTGTCTTGCCCAATCCTTTGCTCAAAGCAGGGCCAGCTTCAAAGTCAGGGCCAGCTTCAAAGATAGATTGTGTTGTTCAGAATCATATCCAGACAACTTCTGAATACCTCAAAGAATAGTCAATATTTGAAGAGTCAGGGAATAAGGACTAATGTTTTCACAATTTTTCATTGTTTACCAATAGTCATGTTGTCCTTCCAGCTGCGAATCCTGTGATGTCTGCCATCTTATGCTCTTTTTACAACTTCTCCTTTGCCAACAGTTGAAGCAGTAGGCTTTATATTACTGTCGCCTGTGCTATCTTGAGGTTTCTTTTTGGTAGTAATCATGTAGACTTGGCAGAGAAAACAATGGCATGGAAAAGCCTTTAAAAGATGTGCTTTAAAAGTTATCCCTCTTTCATGGGAATCAAATGTAGCACTGGAAAAAAAGCTAAAGGGATCTGTTCCTTTTTGGTATGAGCTGTTTTAACTAGAACCCTTTGGCAAGTATATTTTCAGTAAATTCAGCTTATTTACATTCTGATACTACAACCCTGTGCTGTCTTCAGTGAGAGAAGAAACATCAGCTTAAAGAGAAATTGATGATAATTTCCTTAAAGTATTTTTGTTGTTGTTGAGCATTTTTTTTAATATGCACACCATCTACTTGATGTCATTTGGTTTTAGATATTGAGACAAAAAAACAATATTCTTAAGTCCTTGATGATCCAACAATGAATCAGAACTAACAGGACAGATTTAATAGAAAACTCACAGTGACTGATTTCATTGGAGGCAAGAAAATCTGTTCAGTCAGTTCAACTTCGAGGCTGAATTTTTAAGAAGACCCACCACGTTTGTGATTGGGTTTTTTGATGAAAATCTGAATACTGAATAGAAGATAGCATCTCTGCTGTCTGGTGCTTTTGGACATATCCTGAATTTTCTGAATATTGCTATTTCCTGTGCTCTTAGGCCTGTACTAATTACCTTGAGTAACAACAATTTGAGGGAGACATATTTTTGCATTTTGGCAGTGCTATTTTAACTGTAGATTTTTTTTCAGGAAAGTCTTTTCTTGATTGAAATTTTTCAATATGTATTTTGAGGATGTTTCATATATCCTCAAGTTCTACACGTCTGATAAGTGTCAGCTGGGATGCTATTTCACACTCAGAATAGCTGTCTGACTGATGCATGGTTGGAAAACCAGAATGCATCTGCTAAGCATACACAGGTCAGGTGCTCGGCACATCTGTGTGTTTGCACGCTGTGTGTGACACACAGCATTTCTCAGCAGTAGGAGGGAACTCCTGTGCATGTGCTGCACAGCAGTTGTGAGCATAAATCCCAGATAAACCTGTTTCGGGAGATGAACACTGGGCAGAATCCTCTGTTTAGAACGTTTTACTATTAACACAGATGCATGTGTAAAAAATTGCATCAAAATGGCATGTATACATGAATGGGAGAGAAAGCCAAGGCTGGAGGTTTCTATCTGTTTCAAACTGGCCTCAGCAAAGGCAAGAACATAAAACATTTCCTTATGAAATGCTTGGCCCAGCAGGAGATGAGAATCATTGGACTAAGGGGTTGGTCACTCTGCATTCCAGATCACTTTCCAGAAGCTGCTCTAACCATTACCTCTAAGGCCTCAGGGTAGGCCCTCCTTTGAGCTTTCTGTTGCATCTCTTCTCCTGTGCTCAAAAGAACACAAGTAATTGGCATGTAGAGAGAACCAGAGTGTGAATATTGTTTCATGTTCTGTTACTCAAAGGACTCACCTATGCACAGGAAGCTGGGAGCTGATCTGTTTTTCAAGATTTATCTACACATCTGGTCAAATGACTATTTAATCTATGTGGAAAATACAGTCAAAATGTCTCCAATGAGGTATTACATCTGAATTAGGGCAACATCACTTCCCATCATGTTCTTGAAGGAAAGAATGACAGTGACTTTGTTTGAAGAAAAGCAACTTAGAAACCTCACTCCAGGAGAAGGCTGAAAGCTCCAAGTGCCAATCAGGAGCATGTACCTGCATGCTGATTAAGGTATCTAAGTCTTGAAGTAAGGCAGAGCTTGAGACAAAGGCTTTGTTTTCCTATTGACTATTGTCCTTGTACATAGCTTTCATTCAGCGTGTCAGTTCTCTTTTCCCACCTATTGTAGACCCAGTGTAATTCAGACAATGTATTTTTTTATGAAGCCCCATCAAGTCCTAGTAGATATAAACACTTGTAGGCCAAGTTCTACAGGAAAGACAACAACAACTCAAAAGTAAGAGGCAAGAAAAGCAGTGAGAAGAACTGGATGGGGGAGGCCAGGCAGCAGATCACAATAATTCATTTGAAGACAGACATATTGTTGGACAATTTAGTGTTCAAGATAAAAGGATGGAAGTACAGATGTTGAAAGCCTCTGCCTTGGGCTTGCTGTAGTCTTTACAACTAGTGCAGTGTGGGTGTAATATTAAATCGTTACGTTAAGTACAAAGAAAATCCTACTAGATACCATGTAGAATTCAATCTTACAATATATACTATAACCATTTTTCAACTACATTAGTGATTTTGCAGGTGTCAGACTTGGAAAAAGAGGTCTGAGCAAGTTGAAAAGGATATGAGAAAAAGAGGATAAAGGACAGTAGGAAATGTAATGATTTACTTACACACATACACACACACACACACACGCACACACTCACAGAGTTTTTCTGCATCTTATACGGACAGTGGCAGAGCTGTACTTGAATCAGAAGCAGTATATTCATTGGACACAGTTAAAGCTATACTCGAGAAATTCTACAGCCAATAAAAGGGAGCTGCATCCAGCTGCCTTTCAGAGGAAGCATAAAAGTGATGGGAAGTCTCTGAGGTTGGTAAAAAAAAAGAGAGTTCCTTCCCTCAGAAAAATAAAGCACCAAAGAATGCTTTCTCAGCAAGCAGTTCTCTTTGACAGGTCCTCCCAGCCCTGCTGCTCTGCAGCTATTTCACTGTCTGCATTTCTTTCTTTCACCATTTATGTATTAGCCACAACAATGGGATTTCATCTGAAGAGTGCCTGCAGACTGCAAAGTGGAAACACCACAGTCATTAGTCTTAGGGAAAAGGGCAGGAGAGAAAATCAAGTTCATTTTAACTAGAAAAAAGATATGCTAAAACATTTGAGAGTAAGGTGTCTTTCCACATTTGGTAAAAATGGGATTTTAAAACAAGGCACTTCATCAAAAACATAGAAATCCAGATCCCTCTGTGTGACTGTGGTATGTATGCATGTTTTAGCAGGTAGAAATGGATTTCCGTGTACTACTCTATGTGCAGCATTTATGTAGCTGGAGAATTTGGGGCTGATTTTGTAACTGCCTGGCACAAGTAAAGGTAAGCAATGGAGGCTCATGATCTGGAAGACGCAGACTGCCCAAAGGAAGAAATCAATTACTACACACTAGGAGTTAATTAGATAATTTAAAGTGGCCATATGAGTCACCATACTTGCTATCTTGGGTGCTTAGGAAACCCCTTCCAGTTCTGCAACTTGAAGGACAAGAGGAGAGAATACAGTATAGAAACTAGACCAAAATTATAAGGAGAGATAGCTGTTCTACAGCTTCTTTTTTTCCTAGCTAGACTAAAGTTATCCAAAGTCAAAGAAGTGGGTAAAATTAATTGCAGTTCTCAGTGAAAAACATTACAGAAGAGTGTTCACATGCCAGCTCCAAGATGCTTCTCTATTAGCCCCAACCATAGGGCATACTTTGGGGTCATTAGGATATAGTGCATTTCTGAATCATTTTCTTAAAAGTGTTCCAGGTAGGAGTGACAAATACAGAAGAACAGATATTTGCCACTGAGGAGGAAGCATAGATGATGACTGTGGGGCCCAAATATACTCTGTGAATGGTACATTTGGTCCTTTCCACCGTGCACTGGACATTTTTCTCTGGCTTTTTTAGCTGATTCCTGAGGCAACACTTCGGAAAGTATTAACTACTTTTTATAATAGAAAAACAAGTCAGTGAGTTCAAAAGGAGAAAGATATGAAACTGAGGTGTTCTGTTTAAGCAAGTAGGCCTCTTGGTTTTACTAAATTAAACTGGAAATGTTTGAAGAAGAGGATTTTTATGAAATATGCTTCCACTCTCTGGAATTTCAGAAATTTCATGAAGACAGATTTCAATGGATAAATTTGAATGAAAGGATTCAGTAACTGAATATTTGCATTTCCTCTGCTTAAAATGGTTTCGATTTGAAGGCTGTTAAACAGCATAGAGATGATTAAGAGGAAGACCAGGGTTTCTCACCTGCCACCAGCACTTTGAGTATTAACAAGGTATATTTGCAGGGGCAGCTAAACCAATGGAAAGTTCTTTAAGTAAAGAAATCCTTACATGACAAATTTATTTCCAGTAACATATTTGCTCTAAAACTACAAACCGGGAAAGAATCTCAGTGCCAAATAAACATGCCACAAATTTTGAAATAAGATACAGTAACTCTTACACATTATCCACAAGATTAGAAGGTTTTGAGCAGGGCTTTTTCAAACAGGTTGAGGGGGAGGGGGAAAGTAAATATAGCTGTAAGGCTGAGGCATCATGTTCCAAGTAAGCTAAAAGGAAATGTGCATGGACAAACCCTAACTTGTAGGAGTCTAAAAAGGAAGTGCTGACCCAAGTTTAACTATAGTGATGTGAATAATGCTACTCTAATGTACCATTACCATATGTATTATGATTCTGCAGCTACAGATTTTCTTGAAAAAAAACAGCTGTAGTGCTGAAGGTTTAATCTTCTCAAAATTATAAGGCAGAAAAATTACTTAGGCCTCAGAATCTGAGTATCACAAAAGGAATGGTTATGAAGACTCTCATTATGATAACTATTTGCTCTTTCTTTTTGCTAAAAGGATTTTTAATCCTCAAGTTCGATTTTGATGTCTGCTTGTAATAGGATTTGTTATATGTTTTCAAGTGTCCACCTATTCTTTTCAAAACAATAGCAAATTTTCTAAGGTCCATGATAAAGAGACAAGAGTTAGGGAATGTAGTGCTTCCTGCTCAGTTAATGACAGATCTCGTGCTCAACAAGAGGTCAAAATACCTGGCCTCTGCATGAGTTATCAGACTAAAAAACGAAAAGAAAATGCTGATTAATCTCCATATATACTAAGTAGCGGGTGCAGTCAGCAATATATCCCAGGGTCATCTGATTTTCAGGTGGGGGATGTTTTGGAAACATGTTGTGGCTTCCTGCTGACTTGGATATCCAGGTTTCTTCTGAAGAAACCAAAACCCAGAGGGATTTCTGCCTCTCAGTTCACTGTGGTCCAAATTTTAGAAGGCACATATCTGGTTTGAGAAGCCTGGACTTGTGTTCAGGTCCACTGGGTTGGATGTAGCACTTAATGTGCATGTCATCCTTCTACACGTGCAGTGCTGCAGTTCCTCTAGTGATTTGGGATGTCATACAACAGAACTCTCTGGTCAACATGACAACGAAGTCTCACAGATCAGAAGAAGCTTCTAGCACTGTTAGCTGGTATTCTTGTCACCTCATGGAATTCTGTAAAGAAAACATATACGAAGTGTGTTTTCTTTATCTTCCATTTTTGAGCTGGACTTGACTTATGTTCCCAGATTTCCACAATGCTTCCATTCTCACAAGATCATTCTTTCCTAGGACATAGGTTGGTTTAAAAACTAACTAACTAACTAAATAAATTGCAAGATTCCCACCATAAGCCCCAAAGTAGGCTGAAAGACTTTCTTGGCCCACAGAAGACAGTGAAAACTTCATATGAACTGTAGTTTTGGTTGTACTAGAACCAAATTAACAGGTTTTAACCACCATGTACTGAAACAGAAGATCAGAGTGTGCATACAAATCACTTACATGCATGAGTTTAATAAGAAGAAACCAAAAGTCAATATATTTAAAGAGACTCGCTGGTAAAAATGGACTTTTCTACATTAACTTCTTTAAGTTAAACCTGGATTCTTCTGCTGTTTTTAGGCAATCTCCACAATGGGGAACTTTAACAACAGCATTTAAATACAATGATAATAACATAGTGCATTCTCTCTATTTTGAATGCCTAATTTTTATTATATATAGGTTTGTATGTTTGGAATATCATACAGTAAAGCCTTGTAGCTCATGTGTCCACACAAGACAGGACCATTTTATAGGTAGGGTATTTGAAGTAGGGATAACACTTCTCAAAGAGCTGGGATTATTGGAAATGAGGTTTAATAGCTCCTAGTTTCATCTAATCATTCTGTTTCCAAGAGAAAGTAGTACAAATAGAGTACTAAAGAGTCTTAATCTTTCATTAAGTAAATTGCAGTATGAAGTTTCCAGTGTCAGGAACCCTGATTTCTGGAAACATTTCTCAAGATTCTTGACACCACTAACCTTTCAAGGGTTATTTTGCACTGTGTTGTCAGAAAAATCTTCTCCCCTTTGGAGCCCCTGCGATGACTGTGTTTGTAGCAGTCTACAGAGGTAAAAGGCAAAAAACTACTTAATTCAGTCTGCTCTACCCTTCTGATCATAAAGGGCTGTGCTGAGAGAGGGATCCACCACAGGTCATCCAATACAAGATGCAGAGATTATGAGTCAGCAGCAGAGGGGTTTTCAGCAGTTGGCACCTACTGTGGAAATGATAACCATCTATAAACTCCCCTAGATAGCCACAGTTCAGTGACTAGCTAGTTTATTCTTAGCAAGGAAACTATGTGTTAGCAAGTGGTATGACAATGAGGGCCTGTGGGGTGATTAGTGCTGTAATTAACCAAGAAATTAACCAAGAAATAGTGGGCATTACTGCAGGCCCAGGATCTCAGCGCCTTTTCAAGCCAACTTGTTTCCTAGCTCTGCTTCTGCTTCTCTACTTTTTTCTTCTCTCCTCCTCTCCTCCCTTCACTGAGATAGTCAAGCAGTGAGATGTGTGTCCAAGCATTGTGTCCATTCCTCATAGTCATCCCTCTCCCTGTCAGACACCCAATCCTGTTCTCAATTTATGTCAATAAGGAGTAATTCTACTAAAGTTAGTAGAGTAAAATTAATGAAGAAATCTTGATGTAAGTGAAAAGAATAAACCTCTACAAAGCTTTCAGTGAACATTCATCAATAGAGCCCATCTGCTTCATGCCACTCCACTTACGCAAACACTCATAAACCCAGGCTAAATGACAAGTTAGCCAGGTTCATAACTGATTTGTGCTGGGGGGGGAAAAAAAAAAGGTACACAAGTGGTTTTGTGTATCTCATTCATTAATTGTTTGAGACTAATTAGTATTTTTTTTTACATAATCAGTCTTTTATTTTACACGTGGATAAAAGTGTAGAAGTTATATTACTACAAGGTTCATAAGCAGTGCTATTTTCTCTGCTGTATCATTTTTGTGGAAAGATGCCTTGTATTTTACTGTCAATGGTCTTTTCCTCTTTTAAATGCACCAAACTACTCTAGACATAACCTCCCAAATAATGGAAGGTTAATTACATGCTCATAATTAAATCGCATACTGATGCATTCAGGTTTTCAAATTATCATAACCCGTTTAAAATATCTCAACTAATAGGAAATTGACCCAAAAGGATGTCAAATAAACCATGAATAAAAATTGACCCTAATGATGAAGAGCCAATGTAAGCGATAATGTTATTTTAAACCATGTCAAATCAATAGATTCCATTTTTAGTGGATTATTTTTAAAGTACATTCTGACTTTTATCTTCCAGTGCAAGTAGCAAGTCCTAGTGGTTACAGATAATAGCACTGAAGACTTTACTACAGCTAAAGCTCATTACTTACTGTTTAACTATAGGCACAGCATTGTCATATTTATCCATCACCTCTTGTTTATTGTATCTGTTCTGTGAAAAACAGTCTAATAATGACACCTTGTTTCTGCAGAATATGTGCACTTAACTGGTTAAGTTTTACAATCTGTATTTCCTTTCTTGGCTCATTTAATCTTGTTTCATGTGAAACCCAGTGATTTTGTGAAAGTATATTGCCAGCAACTCTTTAGCCAAATTCTAATATTCAGTAGGACTGAGATGGGACTCTGAAGACCTCATATGAGTAGGAAATGCCCCCTACTGACCCACGAACCCTGACTGCTGTCCAAGAGAGACATACCCAACTAGTGAGTTCTGCCCAGAAAGCAGAGCTAAAGAAGGCATTCAGAAACATCATCCCACAAGAAGTGAGGAAGACTTGGACAACCCATCCTAGTTAAAGATGTGAAAGGGGTAACTTTTCTTTCTGTGGAATTTGCTATTTGTTGAGGTATCTGAAGTATCATGCTGATGCTTCTACTTGAAGATAGAACCACTTCATTTGTCAAATTTTAGCCTTTTACAATTGCAGTTTTATGGTCTGTACCTTAATGGCATGAAACCCAAATCCAATGGGATACATAATCGTTTAGAGCATCTGGTTAACTAAGTTTTGGCAATACAGGTTATTGGGGGTGATGTTTACACTATGAAGTCCACATGAACACAAGACATTATAGGCTCAGATTAACCTACTCACCAGGCATGTTCTGCAACTTATGTTGGCTTTTGAAGTTTTCGTCTTGTTTTTGAGAGGTCAATTGTGTTCCAGTGGCTTTGTGAAAAATTACTTGTGGAGCTATCTCTTTTACTAAAAGGCTGCCCAGTTTACTGGGCAGCAATAGCACTAAGCCTTGATCATGAAAGAGACAGTGTTGGATGACCCAGATATGAATAGAGAGTTTGTCAACAATGCTGATAGATCTAGTATATCCTTCACTTATCTTCCCTGTATACATGAGTAAGGGAGCCAAAGGAGAGCTGACAGGAGCTGGCTGTTGAGGAAGGAGCCCATTTGCACAGCCTGGGACTGGGCCTCGGTTGAGCCTGCCACAGTGACATGGGTGCTAACTAATGATTCAAACTGTATCTGCTGTCAGTGACTCTAACTGTGAACAGAAATTTGCATAGAATCTGAATCTGAAGACTAAAGGAATGAGTGCCCAGAGGTCTGTCTGTAGTCCTAGATAACAAAGCCTTTAATGATGAGAAGCAGCAGCTTAGGTTTGCCCAGCCACAAAATTAGAATGTCTCATTGTGATAATGTTGAGATCTGTTGTGCATAGCTTCTGCAGCCTGGCCAGCTCATTTCTGCTGAGATCGGTCCTTGCACTTCTGATGTCTTTGACGGTTACTATAGGTAGGTCAGGTCTTATATTGTGAATGTAGCTATCGTGCTTGCAGGTATGGACATAGGACATTGGGGCAAAGAAGATTGTTTCAATAGAGGCTTGTGAAGTTTTCAGACCTTTCTCAAAGTCTATCTGCAACCAGTGCACACTGCACAGAGTTCTGAGTGGGTATGCTCCTAGCAAGTGCATCAGAGGTGATTGCCAGGGTAGTGTTTTTATCAGGAGGACAAGGTAATGTATTTAAACTAAAAGCTTTGTAATGGGAAAAAGAAGCCAGCTATTGAAAAATTCTCTCAGCAAAACTGCTGAATTTACAGTGACTAATATTCTATAATCAGGCAATGAGCACATAATGTCATGATATACAGCGTCTGAAATGGCATATGATCTGTTATGAGACTTAAGGTGGTATAATTCTTTATGGCCTTCTGAAATACACCACAAACTGGGAAAGTCACATTTAAACATTTTCTTCAGGGGATCCTTGCAACTTCTTTGCCTTGAAATGTCTTCTCAATTTTTCCTCATCCTGGAAGGAGAATATTCCCTTTCACTTACAGCATAGGTAGCAGCAGCCTTATCTAGGTGGACTGACGGGCTTGGTGGGTAAGGCCAAAAGAGACCATCAGACAGCATCAGTCCTAAAGAAGGGTCATTTGTGGTAGTGCCTGGTTGTAGCAGTGGAACTTAATCACAGTTCAGCTTTAAGTAAGATTAATACATCTGTGAAGGTTACTTTGGGTAAGCGTTGTGTACCTCCCTTCATGACTGGGCAGAAATGGCGGATTTTCATAATGTAGCATAGGAAGCTTGCACTCACCCAAGTACGATCTGTTTCTCTTGTAAGGTTTGATGAATGTATTTGTCAGTTTTTCATGCAGGAGTGTGCTGCCATTGGAATTATATGCTAACTCTTCAGTGGAAGGAGGACTTACCCTTCAGATGTGTGCTAGAGAATGTGAAGAATCACAGCCATTAAGGCTTGACTGTAAGACCAGGGCTACCAAAGTTTCCCATTTCAAGTCAGGCTGCAGGGCACAGGGATATATTTATACAAGGGATATATTAATCCAAGCTGATTGCTAACAATTAATATAAAACTGAAAGAGACAATGCTGTTCAATAAGCTTCATATCCTGGGTCTAGAACCAATGACGGAAGAGATACTTAGATCTGGACAAACGATACATATACTCTGTGCCTCACAGACTACAGAACTTCTCAGCACTTCATAACAGTATGAAGGACCACAGTCAAACACAAAAAGCCAGAATCACATCCACGTATCACAGGAAACGATTGTAGGTCTTGCTTTTGTTGTAGGTCTCCACAATAGCAAAGAACTTGTTAGGAACATCTCTACCAGAGAGCAAAAAAGGAAGGCAGTTCTAGATATGCCAACATGCCTTTAGGCAAAAAATCTTTCTTGTTCCACAGCTGCTGCCAAGTGCAACCCTGGTGCATGAGGAAAACATGCCAATTTCACCAATTAATCAGAGTCGTGCAGCAGATAAACCTCTCCCACTGTATCATTTAATCTGCACGTTAGCTGGGGAAAGCCCCTATTCCTACAGTATGACTGCTGCAGATAAATATCGTGCTTGCAGCAATCTGTGACTGGACCATGACAGCAAAATTCCAGGGTTCATTTCTCAAGCCTAGGTTTTCGAATTTTATAGGCAGGGCCTAGTTCTCTTCTTAAACCAGTTTTCTGCTAATGGGATTTTAGTGAAGTTACAGGTTCCGCTGAAGTTATTCCTAGTTAATTCCACCTAGTGTGAGTGGGAGAGCACTTACATCTACAAGCTATATTCACATGCAAGGAGATACCATACAGAGGCCAAAATTATTCTCAGTAAAATAAGATTTTCTTTGGCTTTGAAGAGTTACAGAGAACAACGAAGAGAGGAATAACAGAGAAGGGTTGTCTGTCTGCTAGAGAGATTGCTAGAAACCTTGAGCTGCTTGTGAGTTAGTTTTCAGAGAAGGCCTAAGAAAAAAACAGCTTGTTAAAAACCTAAATATGCTTGAACACTGGAAACTATAGTGAGTCTGTTTCTTCAGTTTAAACTATTATTCCACTTTATGTTCAGTCAGCCTTGCTGTTTTGTTCTTGAATGAAATCTGCTCTCAATCTGAAAATAAAGAACCTCTCAATTTTACCTACATTTCATAAAATATTTGCCACTAAACAGTACTCCCTCTCCAGTATACAGCAACTATTATGGTCATTTCAGGGGCTAGTCTGCCTATTATTTTGTCTAGTGTGATTTGTATCCTCGTAACATAAATCTATCTAGTTATCTAGTAATCTATCTAGTTATCTAGTATAGTACAACTGATCTGTCAATACAGCAGCTGAATGTGGTGTTGTAGCTTACTTAATAAATAGCTAAACATGACTGACCCTGCAGTCTGTGTATCAGCATTGCACACTGTATTCATACTGCCTTCTGCTATTAGCATTCAATCAATTTATATAATGTGATGCTTCTGAAAGCTAGTGATTAGACATGATGACTCAGGAGCTGTGTTCTTTTAGTGAGCTGTATTGCAAAAAAACTGCTGGCATGGGAGGACTTTTCATAGGAAACAGCAGCTAATTAGTACTCATCTTGTTCCAAACAGGGTGAAAAGAGTTGGCATGGGGGAAAATAAATGGGCTTTTTTTGATTTTGTATTGTCTTGTGAGTGGGAATTTTAGTGATAAAGATGTGTACCTAAGCCTACCTTGTATTCCTCACCTTTGCATCCCTTCCAAAGTAGCGTCCTCTGACCTTTTATACCAGTAAAACTCTGGAGCAACTTCAGTGATTGCAGTGGAAACCATTGGAACAATGCTGGTGGTGAGAGAATTCAAAACAGGTTTGGGAATTTGTAGTGGATACGAAAAAGAAACCAACCAAATCACCAGGCATTTAGACAAGCTGCATCCAGCAGAGTCTGTGAATACCATCCTTGTGAACTGTAAGAGCTTAATTAAAATGTAAGAAAAAGGAAGCAGTATGATCTTTAAAATCCTATAGGAGTCTTTCAGAAATGCTGTTCTAAATGGCACTAGAAAGAAAACAGTTAAAGCTTAGTATGCATAGCAGTTTATTAAAATGTTAAACAGCACATCTATATGCTTTTATGTCTTAGTTAGGTGGTTCAAAGCATGGACATCTACTTCAGTAAAAAGCAGAACTCACTGTCTTTCTTATGCTTTCTAATCAGGTAATGTTCATTACAACTGCAATCTGCAGTACCTATAAACAATACATCTTGTCCATGAAGCTTATTGGTATTTTTGTTGAATGGATTGCAGTAAAGGAACACATTCATGCGCAAAATCACACCATTCTATTCACATGGATTGAAAATACAACCTGTTGCCACAATGTGCCTCAAAATTGCCTACATCTCCTTCTTTGGAGTGAGAGCAAACAAATTGTGATGTTGAGGTGGAGGTTGGAAGGGACCTCTGGAGGTCATCTTGTCCAACCCCAGTTGGACATTTAGGGTGACAATCATTTTGATGTTAACATGTCTGTTTCTGTATAAATGTATTCCAGTAGATATGTAAGCTGTGTGTATAAGCTCCCATGATAGTCAAAGGAGATGTTTGGCTCAGTTCAACTGAACACACAAGTCTGGTGAATTCGAGATATCCTCAGATAACTTACCCAGCCTTGAACCACCCCTCTAAAAATCAGAGGTTGAGGTCCTGTGTCACCTCTGGGTCCTCTGTCATATCCTCTATCATATCTGCCAGCTGCCTTAATCCAAGGAGTTGTATTCGTTGCATGTAATAGCTTTTTAGGGTCTTTGGGGTATACTGCCTAGTCTCTGACTGCCTCACTAGAAGACTGGAAATCAAAAAATCGTAGAATCATACAACAGTTTGGGTTAGAAGGGACCTTTAAAGGTCTTCTGGTCCAACCCCCCTGCCATGAACAGGGACATATTTAACTAGATCAGGTTGTTCAGAGCCCTGTCTAGCCTGATCTTGAATGTTTCAAGAGATGGGGCATCCACCACCTCTATGGGCAACCTGTTCCAGTGTTTTACCATCCTCATCGTAAAAAATCTAAATCTCCCCATTACCCCTGTCCAATCACTACAGACTCTGCTAAGAAGTTTGTCATCTTTCCTATAAGCCACCACTAAGTATTGAAAGCCCGCAATAAGGTCTCCCCAGAGCCTTCTTTTCTGCAGGTTGAACAACCCAAACTCTCTCAACCTTTCCTCACAGGAGAGGTATTCCATGGCTTTGATCATTTTTGTGGCCCTCATCTGGACTTTCTCCAACAGGCCCATGTCTTTTGTATGTTGGGGGTTTCAGAGTTGGATGCAGTACTCCATGTGGGGTATCATCAGAGTGGAGGAGAGAGGCAAAATCAACTTCCATGACCTGCTGGTCATGCTTCTTGTGATGCAGCCCAGGATACAGTTGTCTTCTGGGGCTGCAAGTGCACATTGCTATCTCATGTCCAGCTTTTCATCCACCAGTACCCCAAAGTCCTTCTCTGCAGGGCTGCCCTAAATCCACTCATGCCCCAGCCTGTATTGATACTGCAGGTTGACCCTACCCAGGTGCAGGACCTTGGATTTGGGTCTCACATACATCTTCCGTCATATCTGTGAGCCCCATGAAGAAGACTCAGATGCCCTTAGTACCTTTAATTGCTTCTAGACACCTGTGTTTTCACAACCAAATTACTATTTCATTAGAGTTGCTGTGCAATAGAATGCATGAGTCGTTCATGGAAATAAAGATTTGAGGACACTAGCTTGTGACACCTCCAGCAAAGCCAGGATTCTGTCAGTTTAGACCAAACTATCTGTTTTTCTCATCTTTGTTCAGCTCATTATAGCTCTGGACCTCTTGGGGCTGGCATAAACTTTTTTGATCTCTTGATTTTCTTGTCTCTTGTTTTTATTGTCTCTTAATTTTGTTTCTCAGTTGTTGATCTGCCTCACAGACTGAGTTTCTCAAAATGAGGTCATAAAACTGAAATATGTTTTCAGACAAAAGATGCAGTATATCCCAACGTACTGAGTGTAGCCTGCACAGTAATTTGTCCTCAAAGCAAGATAGGTTGACTTTGAGGACAATAGCAAATCGCTAAAGTGCCAAGCTTCCCTCTATCCATTCCCTTGCAGAATCTTCCCCATTGGTTAACTAGCTAATTTGTGCACAAGAAGCATTTGTCATCTTGCGTGTTACATGGAGCGACACAGGCAAATACATGTAGTGGGCAATCACAGCAGGCCTGCTGGGCTGTGAGAACGTATCAGGGCAGAGACTGGTACTTTGGGTGAAGTTACTGCATTCTGGAGAGTGTAGGACTGTTGTATTTCATTCCTGGTAAGCAGCAGTCAATGCTGGGACCATGAACTATTAATAAGCAATGGGATGAACAAGTCTAGGAGTCATCTTCCATACTCCACCTTTAATTACTTAAAAATAAAAACTTTTTAATGAGAAGCATATGGTATGTCTACTTCAATTTCAGTATGACTTTATATGAGCAATTGTGGGCAAAGTTTCCCAAACCCATTTACTTTCAGTACTAAAAAAAGGAATGCAAGTGAAGTAGTCTTGGAAAATTCTGAGTAGGTGGTCTTTTTTTGAGTCCTCAGCATAAATGGTTATAGTTTGCACTTGTATCACATGTAAAACCTCCACTTCAGGAATTCAACAATGGCTGCAGCAATGAAAATGCCATCTATGCTGTGGATCAGAAAGCATCACATTTACTCAAAAGTCGTGGTACTCAGGTACATAGACCCACAGCATTCAAAATGAATTTACCATGGAAAAATCTGTAAAACTTGATAAAGTTGATGAAGGAGGAAAAACAGTCATTGGGAAGCTGAAGTAAAGGGGAGGCCACAGGAGGTATCAGGCAGTAGCACTTCTGGACCACAAATAAGCAGGAATAGGCAGCACAACAATCTCTAGGAACTGAAGAAGAGCAGCTTAACATTTCTTAGGGGTAGTAAGTTGTTGAAGTCCTCATGTGAGGCCCAGCAGCCAAAGTCTGGAAGTCTCTGACCTAGAAATCATTGAACAACAGTATGTGGACAACAGCTAAAAGGGCAAAATGTGTATGATATGGATATATGACAAAGTGGAGCTCAAATTTTTCAGTCTTCGAATGTTACAGTACCTAGACAAGTACACAAAAAGTTATTTCTTCCTAGCAGTGGCAGGCTTTGTTCCTCCTATAAGCAGTGCAGTTAAGCTTGTATATGTATGCTATACACTCTTCTGTATGCCTTTTTAGAAGACTTTTATTACAGTAGCACTAAAATACATACAGTGAATAAGAAATAAATTGAAAATATATCAAGGATTTTAAAGGCTTTTAGAATTTTAAAAGGCACTTCCCGATACATTTGAAATTAAACCAGATGCCAAGTAGCTCTTCTATATTTAAGAGAAATCTGGAGGACTGCAAAAAAGAATCCTATCTATCGCTTTCCTTGAAATAGTGGAAAGGCTAAAATTCTTACACGTCTGGCATGGGTTCCTTTCTGAGTGCAACAGGATGGCCATCTGTCAACCTGTATTAGCCAGCAACCAACTTCATCAACAAAGAAAATGACACCATTGGGGACCTTCCAAGCTACCTGCTGTTTCAAATGGTGCTTTCCTCAGACTGGAACTGTGGAACTAAAGCCTTTGGGGGACACATGTGAGACATACAAGTAAAACATAAAAGTGTTCCTTGAGACAGAATAACAATGCCTGCCACAAGCAGATTAATTTAGCAAGGAGGGAGGGAAAAGAGGAAGAAACAAAACATGGCCTCGCTCAACAAAGGTTTTAAACCCTGAAGAATGATGTATTCTTAGGCAAGCCACAAACATTATGGCAATTCCTAAAGGTGAGACATCTCTGCCCACCTAAGCAAAATTTTCATGGATGTTTCAGAACTAAATCCTGGGTTTGAAGTTATTGCTTGAGATTCATTTCTTATTATGCATTTCGTTAGCTCAGTGGATATCTTGGCTAACAGCCCTCCCATCTTTTTATCACCTCTCACACTAGCTGCTTGAATTCCTTTCCCACTCTAAAGGAAATATCTATCAGCCTCCCCATTCCACTCCCTTGCCTCCTTGCATTTTTGCACTAGTCTAGATGCCCTTCAGCTTCAGTATGTGAAGGACTTGGACCTTGCAATGGCACTTCCCACTTACTCTGCTTCTTTGTGGACATTTCCATGCCGTAGGTTACAAGGCTAACGTGAAGCAGAATGTGACATTGATTATTTAGGTGAGCAAATCATAAAGCACACTGTAGTTGCTATTCTTTGGTTCTTTGGGTTTTCATTACTATTGTGCTTGGAAGTATTTTCTAAAGGAAACTCTGCTGCAGAATGCCTCTGTGCGTTTATTGAAGGTTTATATAATTTACAATTGCTTATGTACTCACTGGTTCTACAGACACTTCCTATGTTAAATGAATGTCCAGGAATACTTGGTATACTGTGGGAACACCAGATATTTCTAGTTAAAAAGAAAGTAGAAAAAGATGTACATAGTCCAAATAAACTATTTTTATTTAAATTAAGGGGGGGAAGAAAGATTAAATAGACATGGTCTTTTATCTTTTAAGTAGAACTGTAAGTAGACAAGACTCCTCAGAAGTCTGAATGATCTATGGAGTATGTTTCTCTCCTGTAAAGAGAGATTTAAAGTCCCTTCTCCCTCAGAAAATCTTCTTTATGTGTGAATTCATAACTCTTCCCGTGAAAAGGTCTCCAGTGTGAGCATGATAAAATGCCTAGAAGTATCTCGTGTTGGTGTTGGGCTGTGTGTGTGCCATTCCCATTTTTGTTTATAGTGGAACACATAGTTTTTAGTGGAATAGAGTGTTGCTTTGAAAATGCTCCCTAGGCCAGAAGATATGGTCAGTGTCAGGTACACAGCAGAAAAGCGTCTTGCATTCTTCCCTCTTATATGAATAAAAAAAAAAATCAGATAGGAAATAAATGAAAATAAAATGAGTTACATGAGTGTTTTCTAGTCAAATGTTCTTTATATGTCAGAAATCTATTGCCACAGGTAAAAACATCTGCTCTAAATAAGCAAATATGACTTACTACAAGGGACACTGTCCGAATCCAGAATATTTGTTACACTTTAAAGCTAATCCAGCCCAGTACTTCGAGCACTTTCAATTTCTGTTTGACATCCCCATCAAGAGCATGTGGATTAGTCACAAATAGGCAATATCAAAGTACTTTTCCCCCTGGAAACTCATTACATCTTCACATTCGCCAGTTTGCTTTAAAGACCCTATTGTTCCTTGCCCTTATTCACCAGGGTGTATTCACATGGGGCCTAGATGTTTTTTAAAGCTCAAGGTGGGAGCATGACTGGGCCATTCTAATTCCATTATTTCAATTTGCTTTAATGTGACTCCAATAAAGGAAGGCAATGACATCTCATAACATGAATGGTTTGAAACAATTATGGGTTTTTTTCAACTTAGATTAGTAGTAATGCTTTAATATAACATTCCTGAGATTTTATGGTCTTCCATAAACTGAAGCTATCTTGACCCAGACTTAGCAATCATGTCTTTCTGCTGCGTCTTTTCCAGTGTTTCCAGCTATGAGCTGATTAAAACATTACATGACCTTTCTGCACTACATGTATAGAATATATCATTGATATTCTATCAGCAATGGTCTACATACAGACTGTCCACCTGTGTAGGCATGTTTTTTGAGGTACTGTTTCTTTTAACTTATATCAGCAGAAGCCTTGCTATGAATGTAGATTATACCTGAACAGACAGAAAAATCTTACTGCAATTCCTGCATGGAGCTCTGTTGTTTCAGCTGAAATAGTATGATTGAAATAACTTTTTTTTTTAAGAGAAGGAAAGGTGTCTTTTAACTGAAGATGTTAGAGAAACTTACAGCTGTAAACACATACTATCTTGACTTAAAATGGAAAATAGAGGAACAGACAGTGACTTAGCAGCAAGGGCTCTAGTGCCTCTAGAACCCAGGTCTGCTAAGTCATTTCTGATAACCTTGAAATATAGTGTCTACTAATGTGCAAAGCAAGTGATGTTATACTCCAAGTGAAAAAAAAAATGAATGAGTCTGCACTAGAAGAGCCTTATTTCAACAACAATGAATGCTGGGAAAAAAAAACTTAAAAAAAAAAAAAGTCATTCTTTAGCAAGAATGAGGACAACAATGAAGAAGGTGAGAGTTTCTACAGAATGGCAATTCCAGCTTTTGACTAGACCGTGCTGATAAGGGTGCATACACAAGGATTTCAGAAGCAGAGAGGTAAGATGAGATAGGCACAAACACTGATATTTACCACCACAAAGGAAAAATAAAGGCTTTAAAGGATAACTATTGGCAAATAAAGAAGGACAAGGTTATGACAGACAAATTTATCCTATGCATCCATTCATGTCAGAAACCAGAGAGGACAACAAGCAAGTGCTAAGACAAACTGTCTGTGACAGTCATTCATTAACTCATCAGAAGTCTTTGTGGTGTTGCTTCTCTCTTTGAATTTATAGTAGCACTGTGTGTCATGGGGGTAAAAGACAAAGTAACAATATTGCCACTAGAGGAATAAAACCATAGAAGGAAATATTTCGATGTTTCACCAGCTTACCCTGGAGGCAAGCATTGTACTGAAACCTGAATTTCAATGCCACTGGAAGGCTGTATGTAGATTAAGCTAGTATGGCCTTTCATGTTACAACATGGAGTTGAAGTCAATGGAAAGAAGCAGCCTAAGAGGTTTCTGGCTGTAAGAAGACTCTGGCAATTTGCTTATTCTCTTACTTCTGCATCTGACCTGATTGGATTGAGTGGTTTCATTTCTTTGCTTTTACTGCTCCACAAGTAATGCTACCTGAGAACTGCTGGACAGTGATGCAGAGAGATGGTCATGGGAACTGCTGCTGTAGGAAGTTATGGCTTGAACTGGCTGAAACACATGACATGGCCATGTGGAGGAAAATGGGAATGATGCCTTCTTGTCTCTGTCACATGTTGGAGAAAGATGAGACTTGAAGGTGTCTCAGTGTTGACCAGGCAGGACTTTGAGGGATGCGTACTTATCATATAACTCTTACACAGTCTTAAGATTTGAGTAGAATTCCATTTTAATAATTAGTTTTGGAACACACATGACAAAAAAAAAAAGATGAAAACTGTGGAGATAAATGTTTTAAGCAATAAATCTGGACTCTTTTTTTTCCAGATTCTTTTATTTTCTATTCATTCCTTTTTTTATGAAGGCATCTCAATTACTGTTAATCTACTGTAATACTAATAACTTATTCATTTTGCAACAACACAAAGAGTTTTTAAGTATTTATGAATTTTCAAATTTATGGAAATTCCAACAAAAACAGTTTGTTTCTCTAAGACTATTATAAATATAATGAAATTATTTCTGGTAGAATTCAATCACTGATAGAAATAACTGAATTAAAAATAGAAAACAATTGTCTTTTACATAGAAGTCCATGAAGAAAGCTAAAACATGAGTGCAATTTTTTCTAGACTGACGTTGAATCAGTGTAAGAAATTAGGTGGGTTAACTGGAAGGCCTGGACTGAAGTGAAGATATTGGCATAGCAGGAACCTCAGAAACATGGTGGAGGGAAGCCTGTCTGTACAACACAGTAGTATCACATTGTGAAAGATATAGAAAATATCATATAACTCATGCCAGCAATTGAACAATGCAATATGTTATAAACTTTATCATAAAAATAAGTTAAAGAACTGACCACATTACCAAGAAACATGGCATCTACACACATTAAAACCGCAGGATTAAATAGCAGGAATACAGTACTGAGTCTGTGTAGGCAGGACCAAAGCATTGCAAGTGATGCACTGAGATCAGAGAGGCTTTAGGAGAAGGAATACAAATGTATAAAAAGACTCTAGTGATCCTGTGCATATTGGGTAAAACTCATGCCACAACATGAAGCAGAAAGGATGTTTTTGGGCACCAGGCATGACTACTTTGTGGAACAGGCTATTAACAGGCCTGCAAGAGGCAGAGCCATCCACATGCAGCTTAGAAATGTGCAGGACCTGGATCTTAAGCTTTCAGCTGAAAAAGAGCTTAGAAGCAATGACCGTCATGTACTTCCATTTCACAGCCCTACAAGAATGCCAGTGTTGCTGAACGCTTATGTAGAGGAGTTTTATGGAACTGAGAATGAATGTTTCATAAAGTTGAAATAGCTTTCAAAATAGAAAGTGTTATAAAATCTCAATGAAGCCAAAGGAAGAGTTTGAAGAACAAGTAAATAAGGGAATCAAAGCTATTATTGCAACCTTCAAGAGTATTAAAGTATCTAGGACAAGGCGCACTTCAGAGTGTCCTAAAGCATCCCATGACCAGTGCACCTCAGGAGCACCCAGTAAGGGCATCCTTGAGGGCACCCACCAAGGATGAGACCTCTGTAGAAATGATGACTGGATTTTTTTTGCAGTGTTCATGGTGGAAGAAAGTGTGAGATTTCCATCTAGAACCTTTTTCTGGAGACGATCAACAGAGTTTTGGGTTTGGTTTTGCGTTGAGGTTTTTTTGTTGTTTTTGGGGGTGTTGGTTTGTTTTTTTCCTGAAGAGGAAGTAACTAGAAAAGAAGTTGTGGTATGAATAGTGAAAATGGATACTAGCCTTTGCCTGTTTCTACCACAACCTTTTCCACAGTTGCTTCTTATTCAACTCATACGACAGAAAAATGAGCAGTAAAATGATGAAGCTTGCTGATGATAAAAGAGAGACTGAAAAATCACAGGACACAGAATAGATTGATAAAATCATTGTAGATAAATGAAATTGATTTATAGGGTTAAAATCATTCCTACTTTCACATTTAAAATGATGGCTCTGATGTGTCCTTACAAGGGGTTAGGGTTATGATAACTCCAGCACAGTAGCTGACAGCAGTCAAAGAGCAAACAGATATTAAGAATTATTTGAAAAATTCACAGGAAAAAACCAGAAATCACATTGTACCACTGCATAAATATGAGGTTCATCACTACCTCAGTTAGTGTGGGCACATACGGAAAAATTTCAGAGAAGAGCAACCAGGGCAGTTAGGGTCATTGGACAGCTTCCATGTAAAAACCAAGTCAGTAGGCTGGGATTCTTCACCCTGTAATTGAGACTGTTTGGCAATAAACATGATTCAGGTCCACAGATTCAGTGGGAAAAAAATGTAGATAAATGAGTGGCTAAATTCAACAAAAATAGATGAAACTGATGCACAGAGTAAAAAATATACCTAGTCTCTGCCAAGCAAGAAATAGGAGCCATCAAGCAAAGGTGAATTCTCAACAAACATGAGGAGATGGTGTTTCACAGAATAGGTGGCAGATTGGTGGGCTCCAGGCTGTAGGATATTGTTAATGTCATATGAGTCCAACTGAGAACAGAGCAAGAACTTAGAAGAGAGAGCTGTTGAGGGTTACTGAATAAACTAAGTAAAATAGGCTAAAAATATTCATTGCATTGAAAACTTAGCAGGTTGTAAAGAATCTTAGGGTAAAATACCCTTGACGCCAGTCCCATGACATCATTTAAGGACAACTGTTGGAGACAGAAAACAAAGCAAGACAAACTCTTGATATGAACCAGTGAAACCATATTTATAGTGTAGCTATGGATTTTAATAATTTTAAAAATATTGTTAAGAGCTTTGATTACAGGTCTGAAAAAAAAAGTGGCTAATCAGAAAGATTACTTAGACAGTGGAATAGGTAGAAGATCATACTGAAAAAAGACAGCTGTTCCCCACACTCATCACACATACTTGGAGTGGTTAAGTGGGAAGAGCACTCAAGTGAAAAACAAAACAAAACAAAACAAACACACACAAAAAACCCCCACCACAGCTAATTTTAAAAAACTTCAATGCTGTACTTTAATGACAGTCAAGGAAAGGATGTCTTCCTTTTTTCCTTAATTTTTGAGGGATAAAAAAGGTTTTGTTATTTCACCATTTCTAACTTTACATGTGTATTTTGCCTATTTTAGGTTTAAAAAATGCTAAACAATAACAAAAACTCTTTTTCTACTAAATTGTAGGAGGTTGTAACACGGATGGTATTAGTCTCTTCTCCCAAGTAGGAGGTGACAGAACAAGAGGAAATGGCCTCAAGTTGTGCCAGGGGAGGTTTAGATTGGATATTAGGACAAAAATTCTTCATGAAAAGGGTTGACAGGCATTGGAACAGGCTGCCCAGGGAAGTGGTGGAGTCACCATCCCTGGAGGTGTCTAAAAGACATATAGATGAGGTTCTTAGGCACATGGATTAGTGCCGGAGTTAGGTTATGGTTGGACTCGAAGATCCTGAGGGTCTCTTGCAACTTAAATGATTCTCTGATTCTATGATACAATCCTATGATTCTAAATTGAGTTTGACCTTAATCAGGAAGTATTGCATGGCTTAAGGAGGAATGTAGTATCCTATGAACTCAAACTCACCCTCCAAAGCAAAGTATCTTAGATGAGCCTTGGTGCCTGCTCTGCAAAAAGAAACTTCTGAGCCATCTCATCCTCCTTTACCAATTCTTTGTACAGTAGTCCACTAAAAAATGAAATTTCCCGCAGGATGTGGGTGAGTTTTCATCCTGATATAAGAAAGACATTTTTTACGGGACCAACCTCACCAGGGACATAGTAATCACTTCTAAACACAGGTACTTGATAAAAACATCCCATTCCCTAAGGATTTGCCAGCAAAACATATGTTACACATATTCCAGAGAGCCAACCATGTTAACACAAGGAACAGTTTGTAACCTATACAGAGACTCACTACCCTTGATTATTTTAATTTGACCAAAATGTAATTAAATGATATTATTGTGAAAAGGATGATATATAGCTATTTAATCTCACAATTTTTATCACAACAAGGTATTGTCTATGGTAAACATTATTTTGCCACAGCTGTAGTGTAAAAAATTCAGATTTAATCAAAACCCATGTCCATTCAGGCTCATATAGTAAAACATAATGTCAAAATAGGGTTTACCCTACCTACTAGACTTCCATTATTTCTGGATGAAAGCATCATGATGGAGAGCACCACATTGAAATGGTTGCATGTAAGGCACAAAGGCAAATTCAGATACAAATCTGAAATTCTCTTTTAAAAATACATCCTTCTGTTGCATGTTAGCAGAAACTTGTTCTCTGTTTATAAGTGTTTGCTTGCTGTCCAACACTCCCACTGCTATCACTTAACCAGAAATCAGTGGGAGTTGCATGTATCACATGCGGAAGAAAACAGCATTATGCTTGCTTTTGTAATCCACAGATGGTCACTTGCAGGGCAATAATATTCTACTATACGTCTCAGGTGTAGTGGGGTGAACAAGCACAGGTGTAGCCAGTGTACTGGCATGGTACACCTGTAAAAAATAAAAGGTCATATTGAAAGAATAACTGTATGTTATTCTAGACATAATGAAGAAATTTTTTTTTATGATGAGAGTGGTAAAACACTGACACAGGTTGCCCAGAGAGGTGATAGATGCCCCATCCCTGGAAACATTCTAGATCAGGGTGGACGTGGCTCTGAGCAACCTGATCTAGTTGAAGATGTCCCTGCTCGTTGCAGGGGGGGCTGGAAAGCAGCATCATGGAGGAGGACCTGGGAGTTCTGGTTGACAACAGGTTGACCACGAGTCAACAATGTGCGCTTGTGGCCAAGAAAGCCAATGGTATCCTGGGGTGTATTAGGAAGAGTGTGACCAGCAGGATGAGGGAGGATATCCTCCCTTTCTACTCTGTCCTGGTGAGGCCACATCCGGAGTACTGTGTCCAGTTCTGGGCTCCTCAGTTTAAGAAGGACAAGGAATTATTGGAGGGAGTCCAGTGATTAGGGGTCTGGAGCATCTTTCTTATCAGGAAAGACTGAGACAGCTGGGTCTGTTCAGCCTGCAGAAGACAAGACCGAGAGGGGATCTCATAAATGCTTATAAATATCTCAAGGGTGGGTGTCAAGAGAATGGAACCAGATTCTTTTCAGTGGTGTACAACAATAGAATGAGGGGTAATGGGCACAGACTGAAGCACAGGAGCTTCCATCTGAATATGAGGAGAAACTTCTTTACTTGGAGGGTGCCAGAGCACTGGAACAGTCTGCACAGATAGCTTGTGGAGTCTCCATCTCTGGAGGCATTCAAAACCTGCCTGGACACATTCCTGTGTGATCTGCTCTAGGTGAACCTGCTTTGGCAGGTGAGTTGGCTGGATAATCTCCAGAGGTCTCTTCCCACCCCAACAGTTCCATGATTCTGTGATTATTTTCCCTATAGGCTCTTACTACCTTGGTCGATTTACATGTTTACTTTAGCTTTTGCTTCACTTAACCAAGTACACCACTATCTTTGGGAATACTTTTAACTGAATGCAGCCTGCAGGCAAGTGTGCAAATTCCTGCTGTGAGTTAGGTCAGATACAAGAAAAAGTCAAACCAAAGCAGCTCAGAGTCTAATGCAGGATAATTTGCCTTACTTCACAACAAGACTCTTTAGTCTTTACTAAGTTCTCACTCTTGTTTCCACTAGAATTTCTGTGTGACTTCATATCAGATGCTTACCGAAATTCAGAGATTCTTTTTGTGAAAAGCCTTTCATTTTCTTATGAAAGATCAATACTGACACAATCTATCTGTGACCAGACCATATATATTTTATGTTATTTTACATATCTTTAGCCATTATTCTTCTCAATATATCCTATGCTTTGCATGCTATTGAGATCAGGCTACCTGAATAATAATTATTTGGATCTCTTTTCCCCATACTCTTCCTCTTTTACATTTACTAACCTGCTTTGTCATGACAGAAACTGCTGTGTTTGTTGAAAACTAGTGCAAAATACATATTTTCTAATCGGACTACACCTAGACTGTTTTTAACTTGCATCCCACCCTCACTGTATCTACACTTCTCTATTATGTTTCCCTTTCATTTATGAGGGAAAAACCCTTTTGCTACCTATTTTAATTTCCTTCTCAAGATCAACACCATCTTCACATTTGGCTGGTGTCACTTTGCCCTTGGTCACTTTGTCTTGTTCTAAAAACATGGCTTCATTTGTTGATCAGTTCAGTTCTTCCTTCTGAGTTCTTGGCTATTCTGCTTTATATATTGGGGTAATTTTTCTTCTTCCTGCAAGTTCCATCCAGTCTCTGGAAACGAAATCCAGCACCCCAGCTTTACAGAGACTTTATCACCAGTATAAGGGAGACAAGTTAGTATGAATGGCAAGAACAAATAGAGAAGTAAGGGAAGGAAAATATGCTGAAACTTTGAAAGCCAGGAGCCTGAAGTATTTGCTCCTAATAAATGATCATAATGATAAAGTCCCCTTGTCTGGAAAACTGTCTGGTTGTAGAATGTTGTTCTCTGAATATAGATAATAGATAATAGATCTTTTATTACTTCTTATAAAATGAGAAGATTATGTTCTGTTAAATCATCTCTTACACTAATGACCTTTTCAAAAATATGTAATATTGCTAGTAGAAAATGTTCCCTTCTGTGAGGAATAAACCTTTATTATCAGTAGTTGAGCTGAATTTTAGCATGATTGCAAATATGTCCTTAGGAGAATCCAAAAGCCAGGATAATGGGACAAAGCAATTACTGCAATTCAAGATTAAGGGTCTGAATGGAAAATTGTACAGGATCTGACTTACAATGTTTTTCTCTACATACTATTGTCAATTCTTTCATGTTAATGAACATCATCTTTACTTAACCTAACCTGAAAATATTAAGGAAATTTGACAGTGAACTGTTACATGAACAAAACTGGAAGTATGAACATGAGTAATTAGTCGGTGCTTCAACCCATGAGGTTTTCAGAAGACTTTTTCCCACTTGAAAAAGAGGTAGGTAACTGGGTTAGAGATAAGGTGGCAGAAGCAGCACTCAGCATGAAATTAAGCCCTAAAACATGTTTTTACTGTGTGAAAGACAGACACTGTACATGAATTGAGCATCTAGCATCTAGAAGATGTGCTGAGGAGAAGCTTTTAGGACATCGATATACCAGAGTCTAACAAAAGTAATGCTTTTAATAACCCTACATGATACATGAGATAGATTTTTTTACAGGTGAGAAATAGCCCCAGAGAATTACTTGCTAAAGAGAATGTGATAAAAGATTAAGAAAAATACTTCACTTATTAAAGAAATAGATAACATTCACTGTTTTGTAACAGATTTGTGGCCAGCTCAGCAGCATTTGAATACGAGGATGGCTTCAGTAGTAAAAATGGATTACTGACCAGGGTTTCCTTTGCATAATATGCATCCTCACAAACAAATCTATACACAAATCTGTGGTGTGGGCACCACAGCATAGAACTGGAAATAGAAAGCCTGTCTAAAATAAAAAAGCAGTAAAGATTTTTTTCTAGAAATCCTATCTGAGCTGTGATGTCAGACCCTCACAGTGGGGCATTTGTGGCCCTAGGTAGTATCACAGCAGGCAATTCACTGCACATCCTCACTACTGAGTTCACCTGAATGACTGATTCTGGTGACTCTGGATCACATGCAGTGTCTGCATTGCTCGATCACATTGAATTTCTCTCCATATAGTGGAGGTGGTCAAGAGAGCATTACATTTCAGGAGGTCATGTATGTGTATGACCACATGTGTGTGTTAAGTGTGGAGAATTATTGTCCTAGCACTGAATGATGTCGGCATAAATGATAGGTTGGGAAAGTACTTCCAGGAATGTGCTTATGCCAGATAAATAAGTGATAATAATCTGCCACTAAAATATAGATACCGTGAGGTTTTTGTTTCTATTTGTTTCTGTATTGTGACTACTGTTCCAAATTCTAACAGGCTTGGAGAGGACATGTCAGGATGCTGGCTTTTTGCAAATCTCATTATCAGGGTTAATCCCATTTCCGTGAATAGTTGCATGGCATGCAATGTAGTTGTGAGCACTGTGAGCACAAAGAAGGTGGTGAAAGTGCGATGCAGAACAAAACACCAATATATCTATGTCATTGAAATCAGGGAAGATTAGTTCAAATAGTTCAGTAAGCATTAAAGATGACTTTTTGAGCTATATTTTCTACATAGATTTAGAATAGTGGTGGATAATTCATCTAATGAGTACAGTTTATAGTGTCTCAAGAACTGGTTATATCTTAATGCCTTTCAGAATTAATATCAAAAAATCATGACGTTTGAAGGATTGTCTGATAATGAATCTGAGGAATGATGCAGGACACTTGATATAAACTTCAGCTCTACCGTTAAGCTGAAGCTGATCCATCAGCCATTAAGTCATGACTTCCAAATCCAAACAACAGCGAGTCAGTCCCTGGAAAGTAGTTCCACAGACCAACTCTCACGGTAAAAAAAAAAAAAAAAATCCCAAATTAAAATTGTTCTGGTTTTAATATGGCCTCTACATCATCATATTAACATTCTCTGTTTCACTTTTGTGTCTTTTATTATCACTACGAGAATGTCAATGATAAAGACTGGGAAGCGTGACTCATGGCACGGACATGTTTAAAGGATAGCATGTTTTTCCCAACTGCATGCTTCATTAAACTCTGCTCTGAGTGATCCACTGTAATTAACACTCATAAGCACTGCTTTCCTGTGAGTAGGTGTGGCAGTTGCACATCCCCCTGAGATCTGGAACCTTCAATGGGGCAGTTGATGGCTCTTTTAGCACCTTTTATACCCCATTGTGCCAGTCCCCACATACACACCTGGGGTGGTACCAAGGTGCTGACAGTCACATCCTCCCCTACCCCGGGGCAGGGTGATTTCACCTCCACCAGCTGGTCCAGCAGGAGGGGTGAGACCCTTGGTCAATTGACAGGGTCCTTAACGGGACCCTGAGTCAACTGACAGGGTCATTAGCAGAAGTGGTGCCCAGAGTAGCTGCAAAGCTTCTGGACCATGTTGTAATGCCCACAGCCAGATCTGGCCAGACTAAAATGGGGTTCCTGCCAAAGACCCCCTTTGGAGTGGTCTTCTTGGAGCAGTAGGTCTGTGAACTGGACTCCTCTCCTTATACTGGGATGCCATCTAAGGAGACTTCCCACGATTGGGAGCACTTCACCTCCTAGTTTGGGTGAGTGGTTATTTACTGGATATATCCTTGAACGAGCCATCACCTAACCCAGACGAGTGATTATTTCTTGTGGGTACCATGGAGTCAGAGAGCCCTGGTTTTGTTTCTTGTGAGTATGTGCATGCACACTGTGGATCTTCATTATTTTTATTTTGCTGTACCCCAATAATCTCCTCAACTGATATCCAAACCTGTATTTTATGTTGTCGGAGTACTAACTAATTGTATAATCCTTGTTTCTAGTTGGTTTATTGGCTGCACTTTTCTGGCTAGAATAAAGACTCTTTTGGAACTTGTTGTCCACCTAAAACTGACTTTGGGGTGCCTCCGTGACAGTAGGTATTTACTAATTGTGCTTCCAGAGCTTTCCTCCGGAGGATCCCATTTCCAGTATTTTGTGAGACTTGTGGACACTTCCAGTCAGCAGGTCAGGTTCTGCAGCTGAATTCTCACTTGACCATTGACTCCATTCCAAAGGACTACGATTTAGTCTGTCAGCTGCTGCTTCAGAGCACGAGCAGGTGTTATCAGTCCATTTCTGAACTCTCATTTGTAGTGCAAAAGTTATCAGACAAGGTTAAGGAAAAACTTTGCTGCCTCTGTTCTTGTCATTTAAATGTCTTGCTTTTCATTTCAGTTGGTATATCAGTTTTCTCATTGCAGATATATTTCCAGAAATCTCAGAATTCTAAATGCTCTTCTGAAATGGATCAAGTGTGCACTTCTGGCATCCAGTTTTGTCTGTTTCTAACTTACATTTGGCACTTGAAAAAATTCTGAGATAATATTTTATATTGATTCTGTCAGCAGTTCTCATCAATTATCTGCAGTGACCTTGTTGGCATGGTCTACATTCTTCATTATATAGTCATTTATTGTTATTACTTGTTTCTCTTTCCTGCAGTTTACCTCTGCTGTCTTCTTTTTGGCCACTTAATCTCACTGAAACTGAACTCAGAATGATGTTCTGTGTTGCAAAACTTGGAGTACCTAAAGAAAAACCAGGACTGAAAAAGTCAGAACTTGTTTCTTGTATCCTACTGTAAATGAGACACTCACTATGAAAATGTACACTGGCCATCTTTACTTGCTGTATTCCAGCTCAAGAAGCTCACAGACAAGCATGAATACAGTAAAATCATCCATATTTGATGCCTATTAATTACTTCTTAGCCTCATTTAACCTCGGTTTCAGGCTGAAGCTTTAAAACCTAGCTAATGCTGTTGGAATGGGACGTCTTGATACAGGTATGCAGCAAATCCCATTGCAACAAGTGGCACTCAGGTTCCAGGTGGTAAATCATCCCACTTCATACACCAGGGAGGAGTACTTACCTCTTGACTTTCAGATTACCAAAACAATTAACTGTACATTACATACAAGAGTGTCACTCTGAATATATTCTGTCTGAAAAAGTATTTTTTTCTTAGATGTTCACAAAATGTTTGTTTCTGAGGCAAATATCTGTGAAGTAAGAAGATTGTAAGGAGTAATGGTCAAGAGAGGGAACAGAGGACAAAACAGCTTTTCTTGTAGAAGAAATACTGAAGATGATGGTACAGGTATTTTCATTATGGTGATCACACCTAAGGCCTTATCTTTTCTGATTTGTCTACTTCCCTATTCAACTCTGGTTTTGAGATGAAAGAGCAGGACTTCATCCTTTCATATAATCATATGAAGTGTGGTTAACTTTCTAAGACAGTGAAACACTGGAAAAGTGTTAAATTTTCTTTCAAATTTTCTTGATAGTGAACAAGATCAGACTGTAGGAAAAAAAAGGTTTTAAATCTTCAAATATAAGGGCAGTCTATGTGGATTTGGAGTGGTTCCTCAAGCAGTTAAAGGCCTCAGGAGCAAACACGAGCCTCAGGAGAAAAGGTTTGTGAATATTACATTTGTACTTTGGCTATGAATAAATGCATCAGTGAAGCCTCTTTGTTGTACTTAGATGTGGCTTATGTATATGTCAAAATACAGCTTGCCTGTAAATACAACATATGTTGGAAGCTGTTAACTCTCCAGATACACTCAGCAAAACACTGGAGCCTGGTTTATAATTACACATAGTATTGAGCTGCCTTTAAAAACCAAAACAAAACAAAAAAACCCACGAACAAAAAAACCCAAACAAAAACTACAGCAGTGATTACTCCTTGTACTTCAAAACCAATTGAGAGATGAAGGTTTCCACAGAATATAGCAATTTATTAGTAAGTAGAATATCCTGTTTTGAGTCAAAATTACTAGCGATCCACAGCCTGCATTGACTTCCAAAGGGACTTGAAAAGCAGTTTTAAGCTTTCGCTTTCCACTGGAGTATGAGAGATGTTCACAAGTTTCTTAATGATGATTTATTAATATGGGAATTCACTCCCCCTCCAGAGCTTGTCCAAAATAATCTGTGCTTGCTCTTCAATTAACACACCAGAATGTCTCTTCTGGTGAAGGTGTTTCCAATGGGACGTATGCAAAAATATTAGGGGAAGAGCAGTTCACTTTTTTTTTGTTCTACCATGAATCTTGTTGGCTGTGCGTAAAGTAGGCGTTTATGTTTCTTAAGGATTGTGTATTGTCTATTTAATTGGTGGAAGCATGCTTAAAAGCCTTAATTGGACATTCTTTTACACAGGGTGTCAAAATAGAGAAAACGTAGTTATTTACCTGATTCACAGTGGAGAATTACAGACATTTCATATGTTCTCTTTTTCTATTACTGTCTAACTCAATGAGATTCATACTATCTATTTAGCTTGTCCCCTCTTCTTAAGTACCTAATCAACCGAAGGCATATGCATTTTCCAAAAATTATTCACCTACCCTATCCTTTCATGTTTTAAAGTGGACCTATGATTTTATGTACTAAATTGGAAGAGTAATCTTTAGCACATTGCGTGAAGATTTAATTGTGCAACTGTCATTAAAGCTAATGGAGATTGTGTTGTTAATCACACTATGTGGAACATTCCATATTCCCTTAAGTGTCCTTATGTGACTGGAGTGGGAAGAGGCTGCACAGCCAGAGACATGTACACATCTATTTCAGTGAGTATCTGTTTAGCAGGTTTAATTTCATTTTCACATCTGAGTCCAATGCGTAATCAAACTAAACCAGGCCTTTTGAGTTCACAAGAAGAATTAGTAAATGAAATGGCCAGATGTAGTTCAAATTAGGAATATAGTGCCTTTCTGTGGGTCTTGGCCCAAGAGAGAAGGTACCTGTAACAACTTGCAGACATGATCCCTTCATATGTGCTACGAGTGTCAGTTCTGTAAAATTTAGCGAGTGGATCTAAAATGGTTGGAGCAGGTGAACTATTTAGGTCTAATACTATCCAAGCCTGACTTCATCCTTCTCACCCTTTTCAATAGTTCTTTTTGTATATTTATTTACTTTACAGGCTTCACTATAAATTTGGCCCTTAAAATACTGGTTTATTCAACTAAAAGCTGAAATGAAAAGTTACATTTTTTTATGTCGTCTTTGTAGGGAAATATTTTATGCTTTTCTAATGCTGATTTCAAATTAATCTGTATTTATGTTAATGTCTATCCCTGTATAAGCAAGACTTTAAAAGGAACACCCTTCAATCTGCATGTGGAAGCATTATTTTTCATTTCAGCTACACTAAATAATGGCTTTCACTTGCCTATTAAGAGGAATCACCTAATTTAGGTAGTTCAATAGAACTATCTATCTGTCTTTTCAGCTGAGACACTTTCACATGATTGATGTTGAATATTTACTATAAGGTCTTAATTTAAAAATCTGTTGTAGCCCTGGAACAAAATTGGGTCCCTACAATAAGTAAACAGATAACAGAAAAAAAAAAATCCTCATTGTGACTATACAGTTTAGGCACAGAACCATGCTGTTGAGGATACCATTTCCACTAAGGTCGACAAAGAGATACTATGGTACTTTTTTGATGTGCCCCCGATAACTTCTCATGACCAGTTCCTGCTTGGATTGCTGAGGAATTCTTTTGAGACTGAAAAGAAGGACAGGCAGAAGAAGTGAAGAAACATACTTATTTTGCTAGCAGAAAGCATGAATGATAGTAAGACCTCAAAGAAGTGCTCTGAAAGGGAACTTTTGAACATATCCAGAACACAGGGACCACAACTGAGCATTAGTACTAGACCATATCCACAGGTACTTTGCTGTGTGCAAGTACAAATTAAAAGGTAATAAGTTTGTGGATAAGCCCTCGTTTTCTATCATTTTCCCTCTTTTTTGGCTGGTGTCAACTGTATACCTCAAATGTACATAGCCCTGCTTGACTTCAGTCAGTTCTGCTTCACACCTCAGGTTACCAGTATCATACGACCTCCAAAGGAAGGAAATTGGCCACCTCCCCTGCTGCAGTATATACTGAAAGTGTACCATAAACAGAAAAGCAGCACTATGGTCAAAGGCAAAACATGTTATCTTATTAAAGAAGGCAAAAGTATTCTGTATTGAGCCTAGAGAAATGAAAGCTAGGGATAGACATAATTGCTGTGTATTGGTTAGGTAAGCTCAGGAGACTGCTCAAGATGCAAATTCTCCCCAAGAACAACGGAGTTATTGAAATACAATCTCCTATAGGATTGTTCTCTTCCATTACTTTTTTTCAGTACCCACCAACACCACACTTGCAATACCTCAATTTTACCTGCTATCACACTACTGAGGCTCCTACTGTGACCTTTCTATCTCTTCCTGCCTCCTTACCATTTCTTCTCCCTCCTGTAGCCTAGCTGTCTCACCGATACCTTGCAGCCCCCTCCTACATGCTTTACACACCTTCTAGCTGACACGTGGGCAAAAACCAGCATGTTAGGATTAATGTAGACATGCTGATAGGCTTCTATCAAACACAGTGAAAAAGAGCTGAGCTTCCTCTGCTCTGCTCCAGTGACAGAAGCCTCTTACCTCTAGCAGGCTGTTGACTTTTTAACAGGACTAGCAGGACTCTGCTGTCTGAGAGACAACCCCCACCTCATATTGTCTTGAAAGTCTCCAGCAATTCAAAACAGAAAACCCAGTCACACAAGTCTCCATCCCTATGGAAAACAACCTAAATATATATATATATATATGCGTGTGTGTGTGTGTATATATATATATATATATATATTAAAAATGTTACAGCAACATTTAGAAATAAACTGATCAAGAATACATTTTAGAGTGGAAATCACAAGAAAGTTTTAAATTTTTAAGGTATGATTTGAAAACAGCCTTCTGACATGAGTTGTGCAGAACCAGAAATAGGTTTTTTAGAGTGTGACTTGACAACGTTTCTAAAAAGCAAGCTTTGCATGATGTGGCAGAAGACAGAATGTGATATCCCAGGATATTCCTTCCAATTTTATATTATTCTGACATTTGCTCTGTGATTTAATATCTCCGTTTTAAACAGTGTCATTCAGCACAATTAGAATACAGGCTGAAACAAAGGATTATTCTCTCATAATCTTAAATCATAAAATAATAATTTCCAGGAGCAGAAGAGCTCAGAAATGATCAATCCATAGATCCAGACCTTCACCTGCGGACGGGCTAGAAACTTCACACTTCTTACTACGAAGCCAAAGAACCAGCAGAGAGTCTTTTTCAAAGACACTTTGAAGTGAAGATTTTGTTTCCTCTGGATCCAGGCTATATTTGTCTTGGTTGTACCTTTAAACTGGTATAGGTGCCAACTGCCACTAACTGCCAGGTGCCATTAAAGCCTCATCTGAGTTAAGATATGTTTCTTTAGTCTTCTTTCATTGCATTGAGCTCGTACACCTGTCCTGAGTTCAGAGAACAGATGAAACAGGAAATAGCCAGGAGGAATCAAAAAGATTGAAGAAAAAGTCAGAAGAATACAGTGTGCTTGAATATCTTAATGACAGACAACTGAAATGAATTTAAGTAATATCTAAGATTCTCTCTGCCAAAACTCTCTGTGCCAGAATTAATAGGTTTCTCTAGTTTTTCATGTTCCCTTATCCTGCACTCAGGATGACTCTTGGGATGACTGACAGCTGTATGACCTCCAATACTGTTTTTCTTTTTTAATTTAAAAAGCAATCTCCCATGAACTTTTGTATATTTTTGTGCCCCTTAATAAACAATTGAACAACTCTGGAATGAAAATCACTCACAAAGCCTTCTACAACCCATTTTATCAGCCTTTCTGCAATTTATAATGTATGCAAAATGAATTAAAATAGTTTCTGATTCATGACTTATTGTTGTTCTCTGTTGTAAATCAACCATTGCAAAGTTTATAATTTGTTTCTCATCTCATTGAAATTTAAGGTCCAGATAGTGGAACAGTAATCATTTTCCTGAAGTTTGTGTCTTTGCCAGTCTTCAAGCTACGTAGAATAGGGCATGTTCCCTTTTGAAAAGGAAATACCAATTGAAACTGCCAGAATGCAGAAGCAACCTTAGCATGACTAAGTTGACATTTTTCCTTTTGCACTGATACAAATGGATGCTCCATCATTGTGCTTTTAAAGATACTGGAACAAAACATGAACTGGTACTAAAGTACTCAAGTTAGTCTTTGACCGAGATTAAGAACTGAGATCACAAGCTACTTACACAGCTTAAAATTAACATATTGTAACTGAGAGGGCTTGTAGTTCATAGTCAAATTGACTCGGATATTAACAGTAATACAGTCTTGGCTGAAGATCATGAAATCGTGGCTTCGACCAAGCACTCTAGTACCCAACGAGTGACTGATGTCTGTGACGACATGGCTTTGCTGTTTGTCAGACCCAAGCTGCTTAGATCAAAACTCTCTGAGATTAGTCTTTTTCCAATCATAGAACAGATTTGCATACAGATTCTGTGGCATTTATATAAGTTGTGGGTCTTGTTGAAGAGTTTCCATCAGCATGACAGTATCTTGTCTGTGTAAATACAAGCCATTTTTGCATACTGATACTTTTCCCTGTACCCTACTGAAACAGTATACCATACATATTTTTTATATCAACATATATTTTTCCCCATGACTGACAGTTATATTTCAGTAGCTCATGAACTGATTCATTTGTATCTCGTGTCTGTTCATTCTACTCCTGTCTGAGATATGAAATTCAATGCTGGCAACCTAAACAACAAAATTTAAGGTTCAAGTGCAGTGTTCATTTTGTCCCTTACTTTGGTGAGATTTTTGAGGAACTGTAAGTTATCCTGGTTAAATACTTATAAAAATCCTTCATGTACTATATTTTCCATATCCAAATACAAATAATAGTAAATAGAAACCCTTAGGAGTGAGCAGGTAAGCATATAACACCCTTAGGTTTTCCAGAGCTTTCAAGATAAGTGGGACAGGATTAGACTTATGTTTATTCTCTTCTAGGTTTTCTAACTTGTGCCAACCGAGATACTTACTGCATGGTATCACTATGAATAATTCGCTAATGATGCAGGATGATTAGTTAGTTAGAGAAATCAACTACAGAAATATTTGCAAAGGAATTCTATTTGCTAAGAATCCTATGCTACGGAAAAAAAATGGGTTACCATGCCAAACAACATCTCTGAAAAAGTGGTATCAGAGATGTCTGATATATCCAGAGAAGAGACTTACAGTCTTCTCCCCCTGTTCCTTTTGCTAGATTAAAGAAAATCTCAGATTGTGTAAGTTAATGTTTAGTTTATATTTTCTGAGTCCTCCAAATGAAGTCTCTTGCTCTTGCCTCAACATTTCCAAATTTCAGACTGGAACTGGCATTCATTTGGCAATGTACGGTTGGTGTAATGGGAATGGAGAGGAGAGGAGCAGGATAACTGGACAAGGGTTTCATAGGAAGATTTGAAATTTGAACCACTAGGCACCAAAATTTAGGCATGTTATTGTTGAATTAGAGGTTGTGTAATGGTACAGGACAAATTAAGAAATACTGCACAGACATATTAGCATATCATACTGGTTGAGTACTGACTTCCAAAATTTTAATCACATCATTTTAAACCAGATTTTAAAGAGTGATTTAGTCACATATATATACTCATATCCATATGTAATACCAAACACATGAAAAACTTGTTAAAATACAATTTTGGTTGCATTGTCAGGTATTGCAGACTCATGAAAATCCTGAATTATGGGTCTCCAGGCAACTCTTTTTGCCTCCTTGTTTGACTATTTTACAACACAGTTAATCCTAATAATTTTTAGGGCTGAAGTTCTGCTGTGTATACCAACAACAGACAAAATTCCTGTGAAGATTTTTCCTGCCATAAGGCTTGGGAGCTTTTCTAAGGAAATCTCTACAGAAGGAGAAGTAACAACAGTGATAGTAATGCTGGTGTTATTTCTGAAATCAGTGTCAGTGAAAGTATTGTTCGTGCCATTGACAGTTTGACATGGCAAAACATTAAGTGTCAATAATCAAATGTCTTACTAACCAGACTGTTACCTAAGACATCTCTTCTTGTTCAGAAGTTTTAGAGGGTCTGATTTCACAGCTTTCTAGTAAGAATTTTATTATTAGCACCATCTTTGAATCGCAGCATTTAATTTAAAATAATTTTTAATCTTGCTGCCAATATATTGCTATGCAAATGCATGACTGTGGCAAAATATTTAGGGCAGTTTCTGGCTTTGTTTTAAAGAGCTCGGACTCAGTGATTCCCTAGAAAAACTAACAAAGAAACGTGCCATGCAGAGAGTGGGGTCATAAAAACCATAGCCATTTTCCTGTACTTCTTGGAAGCTGAAGGAAAGAGTTGCTGTGAAAACATAAACTCTAATGAACAGTTTTAAATAATTCAGAATTAAATGGAACTCCACAGTATGGAAAGGTATAGGCTCATGAAAAGCAACTTTGGAGGGCATCATATTTGGCTCCTTACACATTAATGGCAAGGACATGTCAAATTCTATCTTGTCCCTACCTGTATTCATGTGGCGTGCAAAACCTCGGTCATTCCAGAAGAGAGTCATTTCAGCCTTGGTAGTCACTGCAGAGATTGCTCTGTCCTGCTGTGCCCAGAGCACATAAACCAAACAAGTACACAAAAGTCATTAACATCCTGGGACTGGTGGGAGACAGGGGAGAAGAGAGACTTTTTCTGAGTTAGGAAACTTTGCAATCACATCCTGCTGTCCTGCAGAGAGTTTTTAGAAATTGTCCAGGGCCCTTGATTTACCTTCTGAAAACACTTATTTGTACCTGTCACTAGCCGCTTGTGGCAAACAGCACTTATATTTGGGCAGATATCAGCCTCTTAAAATGTCACTAGGTATTGTAATGACAAAAAATATCCAGTATTTCTGGAAGCCCTGAACTTTCTATTTGCTTCCAGAGACAGCTCTGGTGATGCCTCAGTGAGGAAATTAAGAATATCTTGGTCCATTTCTGCCTATAAATATTTTGAAACACTTGGGAAAAAGTTTTACTTTTCTGCTATGGTGTGATTGCGGTGATGTGTTGTCTCTGTCAATATCTGCTCTGCAATACTGTAAAATTGGAGACAGGACAAAAGAAATCCCAGTGTAGCTACCTCTTCGGTGTCTGAAGATCTCTTGCTTCTCCATTTAAATAATACACACAACTGCCTCTTTCTTCTGCAGTTTTTCCAAGCATGTCTCCTGGTTGCAGAGTACTAGGAAGCCCCCAGGTTTGCACTGTGCAGTGGAAGATTGGTCTTTTGAGTGGCACAGAGTTTTGCTGACTGAGTTCAAATGAGGTACTTAACCTGTTTTCTGAAAGCATCTTGTAGATCTTTCCAGATTCAGTTAAAAGAAACTTGCTTTGAGATGCTTCATCTCTGCACTGAGAAACTCATCCTCAGTAATGCACCAAGAGCGTCCCAAGAAGAGCACAGCAAGGGACCAAACACTACTCCTTCATCTCCTATTTATATCCTGTCACTGGGGAAGGAAATTTCACAGTGTGCTAAGAGGCATGGACTTTCTCCAGGTACTTTTACCTACTCTCCTCTAAAATCTTTTTTGAGAACAAAACCATCCCAGACCTACATCCACCTTGGTCTCACAAATCGTGTCTTTACAAGTTCCGGGCCATGGCCGTTTCTGAGATCGTAACATTGCTTCCAAAAGCAAAACTGGTTAAAGTCTCTCAGACTTCAAGATGTTTATTTTTGCTTGGTTGATGCAGTTATTACATAGGCAAGAACCCTAGTTCATTACAAACCTGGATCACTACTGGTACAAAGCTTTGCTTGTTTGGACTCTACGTGGCCTTCAGGCTCTTCAGAATGGACTTTGTGGTGATTGTTACTTCTCTGATGAAGTGGAGAGGTCTTGATCCTTTTGCCTTGGAGAAGGTCTTCACACAACTAGACTTCAAGTAGCTCTTCACACAATTTGATGGATTTTGAATATTCTGACTCTAATGGCTCTGACAATCTTGAAGTGCTCTCCCCATCTTTAGCAGAACAAAGGGCTATGTTATGCCTTAAACATCTGGGTTTTTCTACTTTGGTACAAAAAGATAGATGGCCATGGAGGCAGACAACCTGTAAGATAAAGGCAATTAACAGTGTTGCTGTGAAGGCCTCATGGCCTAATTGGGATGATAGAGATGAACGATCTGTCTGACAAACAACTACCAGAAGTAACCACAAACCAACAGCTACCCCTGATGGGCAAAACAACTCACTTCTGGTCAGTACTGTGAACTTTCACCTAGTTTGAAGACACCAAATCCATTTCCAGAAGAAGAGCATTTCCATGAAGAGCGAGCAGAGGGAGGAGATGAACCACCCTCTCGTATCTCACATATAAATGAACTGGTTTATAAAACGACCTCACGTGTAACATTAGGTGGTGGAGTGTAGATCTTCAACATGTCCCCCCTCTCCAGAGGTCATCACGGGACCGCTTGTAACTGTGGAGTAGTGATATTTTACCATGTCTCTCTCTCTCTCTCTCTCTCTGATATCTTAGTTTTCCTTCCCTCTCTCTTTTCTTTTTTCTTGAACATATAAAATTAATATCGTTGCAAGTTCTGCTGCTAAAGTCTTGCTAAGTTTTGCATTATAGTTACTAATTGTTACCAATCCACCGTTTTTAGAAGGGCTTTTGCAGTCAATGTATTTATAAGTTTTGTGATATTATAATGTACTTTTGCTGAGTCACTATTCGCTGTAATTTGTATTCCACCAAGTGCTTTTAGTAAATTCATAGTTGAATTGGACCTCTGGAGTGATTGTCTGTCACTCACTTCACATTACCATGCAGAAATACCCAGAGTTAACTCACCCCTCATCCCATCTGTTGGGATAGGACAGGTTTTATGATGTCAGAAGTGAGATTTTCTGTGAGAAGCAGTTTTAGGGGCCTGGGGATAGAAGCCAGGGGCTTTAAAGGAGAATTAATCTGTGGTCTGAGCCATGTTCTCTGGCAGTGGATCATGGCATCCCAGGTTAAGCCAGACCTGGGCTGTTCCCTGTTGTTGAGTTTACTAAAAGATTGTCCGACTCCTGATATTTAAGGCATAACATAGCCATTTGTTCTGCTAAAGATGAGGGGAGTGCTTCAAGATTGTAACACCACCCCATGACTTAAACACTGGTTTTTTCCTTCATCAATGGTAGTTATCTCTATGTTCAAAACATTTTCTGCCACCCCGTGGTGCACACAAGCATCATCTTTGGGAATAGTGATTCTTACATAGCAAACACAAGGAGAAAAGAGGGAAGAGGTAGAAGAAAGCAAGCAAGAAATCACATACTTAACAATAGCTATGCTAACCATTAAAAACAGTAATCCAGTTATTATGGATAGTCTAATTTGTAATAACCATTGTCTCCACTCAGTTAGTTCCTCAGAACCTGAAGCTGCTATTCCTTTTACTATGTCCTCCTCTTTTCAGCAACTTCTGCTAGCCGTACTTCCAGGTTGGTTGTCTCCACCACATCTTTGATTGCGCCACCCAGGCAAGGCAGGCACAGCCATGTGGTGGACCCTGCCACCTCTGTTACAATGAGCTGGGTTTATCTTGCAGCTTGACACAATGGCTAAGTATGCTAACACCTCGACCCTGAGGCAGTTTGTTGGAGACAATCCAGATTTGGTATTTGTCATATGTCACATCCCCAGGACCTCTTAAAAACACTTGAGAAAATTCTGCAGAAGTCTGAAGAGATTTCATCCCACTGTGTGTGTTAAATCTTGTCTAGATATGCTGGGCCAGTGGTGACCTGCACTTCTGTTATGCTACAAATCAAGTGCAATGCAGAGAGATACCCTGTGCCAGGGCTGGTGACAGACGTATTTCCCCTAGACATTTCTCTCATTCGATACATGCAAGGAAAGTGTCTTTTCACTTCTGAAAGTAAAGCAGTTGTCTAGGTCTGTTGTCACAAGTGCTTCATATTCCTATTTCACACGGACAGCCTCAGGGTCCCTGATTTCCCAAGGAGGCTAACTACAACATTCCTGTGCTGGAAGCCTGACTCCTCTGAAGCATGTACAGTCATTCCTCCTGCACCACAAGGGCCAGCATGTCAAAGCTGTGATACCCAGAACCATCCCAGAACCTTACACTGAAAAGAAGGGAGTAGGAATATCTCTCTACTTTGCTGGGAACCAGTTCGTCCTTAGGACTGTTCTATCCAGTATAAAGTCTAACTCTTAGCAGTGCTTAATTCTTTGAGGTTTTGAACAAGATACTAGATCACCAGCTGAGCCATTTCAGGCAGAAGGCAAAAGCTAAGAAATATTCTCACATCCCTGGGAAAAGACCATCAAGATCCTCTCCATCTCCTAAGCTAACAGGAAAAAACATCCCTCAGTGGTCTGTCTAGGCTATCTTCTCCTTGATACTGCAAAGGCAAAAACACCCCTGGTTTTGAGGAGTAAGGATGTGTGTACATTGGTAGTATGAACAGGTATGTAAACAATACTTCTCAAAAATTCTGATTTAGTAATTCATAAGTAACATCTTTTCAGTTAAAAAAATAATATTATAGTTATTTCTGAAAGCTTTTTCTTGCATGTGTTTAGCTTATGACTGGTACTTTTTTTCTTTATGCTCCAAAGTAAGGTTGCTAATTTCCGCCAAAGAGTTTTAGATTTTAGAAAGAAATCTTTTATTGCAATACTTACAAAAAGCTGTTCAGGGTCTATTCTAGGTGGTGATTTGTTTAATTTTCACATAGCTTTTGTGCATTAGTATGCAAAAAAAAATCTTATCAACTGATACTAGAAAAATACTAAATCTTTTTTTTTTCAAATTGGTTTTTTTTTTTTAGTTGGTTGGCTTTGTGCTACGTGCAGGGCTTTGTGAATGTGTATTTTTAGTACCATGCTTACTATTTATTTATAGATGTTTCATATAGCAGAAGGAGAGAGGAACAAATATATATTCTCAAAAGCTGAAAACTCACTCAGCGAAGTTAAAAATGTTAACAAAGAGTTATGGAAATATACAATGCATTAATTTGACTATCTCTAACTTTATGAGCATTTCATTGAATGAAGCAAAATAAGATTATTTTCTTGCCTGTCTTCACCAACCTTTGAGCTGCCCCTGTTCTTAAAGTGTTAAATTTGCTAAATTTGGAAAAAAAAAATGTTAAAAGACTCCTATCACCACCAAATAACACATCTACAGAGATCTGCTCTCAATGTAATATATTTTTCCATGTAAGAACCCTTCTGAAGAATACCACTGTATACCAATAACTCTGGTTAGGCTTTGCTTGTGCCAGTGAGAAAGTTCTATGTGATCTTTTTCTGCTCTGCAACAAGTCGTAGAACCAGGTGTGATAGTAGCAATTAATTGTGTTTAACCATAAACATGCCACTTTCTCTTATGTTGGGGTTCCCATCTTTTTGAGAAAATGTGGACATAAGTGGAGGCACATGCATACTGAATCCAATGCAAGTCTGATGTAGTTGTGCTGAATGGCATGAACTTCACAGGTGACTAGCACGTGCAATCTGTATGGACCAGTCTGCACAAAACTCATGGTCCTTTTTGCGGGGCTACCCAATATACAGAAGCCATTACAATAATTTTTGCAACTGCGATTGTACTTTGTAATACTTCCTCTTTAATTTCCTCTCACACTGATAGTACGCTGCTGTGTCTTTTCCTCACTCTCATGGATCTCAGGAACCTGGATGTGCTTGGTTCCCATGTAAAAGAACAGGTTAAACAATGCACAAAATGCTTCTCAATCATTTAGATAGGCTTTGGGGAAGATTAACAGTGACCTTAGAAATATTCAGAGCAGATTTTGAGATGGGGTGAATCACCAAATTTTGGATTTTTTCTCTTTTTCCATTAGCACTAAACTAGACCCATTCTAGTGATAATGCCAGGTAATAGCTGTCTTAAATTCTTCATTCAATTATTTCCTTAAAAGTAGGCTTTGAATATCTGGTAGAGATGAATCCTGTGTTGGAGTGTCTCTGTTGATTCACTTAATTCCAAAATTTTTCTAACATTTTTACTTTTATCTCATCAAATTTGTTATATTTTTAGACAAACGGGAACAGTAACAGAATTTGAAGAACATTCTTTGATCACTAAATGAGCATGCAGACCTCATGCTCATGCCAGTGGAATGAACCTAATTCACCTTTCTTACTTTTGCTATGTCAGTTATCATGAGGAACAATTATTAATGGATTGTGATGGTCTTATATACTACAAAAAAGGAAACTGGAAAGTACCCGCTGTTTTACTTCTTGATACTGAAATAGCATTTCTGCCTTCTATTCTGCCCTCTTAAATCTGTTTGGTATGAACTACACCTAAAAATGCAGCAATAAACTTCATTTTTTTTCAGCTGGAATGCTTTGTATGCACTTTTGACACAGTTCAAAATCTGGCTTTTTGTCACAGATAGAATTTAAATCCTTAACCTGAAGGTTTTTTAAACCACATTACTCCTCGTTCCTAAAGAATAGAAAATGTTTTGGGGTTTTGTTTGCTTGGGGTCTTTTGTTTGGTTGGTTGGTTGTTTGTCTGGTTTTTGTGGGTTTTTTGGGTTTGTTCATTTGTTTTTCAAAAACTAGACACATTTTAATTACTATACCTATCTTTGTAAATAGGACTAAATTTGAGTGATCATTCCAAAATAACACAGGTGCTCATTGGAGATTTCAGTAGTTGCCTGATTTCCTTCTGGTCAACAGCAGCTGCTTGGACAACTCTGAGAAGTCTCTGCCTTTCAAGTGAGTGACAGATGAGAAGAAAGTTGGAGATTGCACTTTGCTGCTTATGTGAAGACTCAGAAGAACTGTCTGGTGTTCAGGAAGACAAAGGAAAGGCTGATCATAATTGACTACATATGTAATATGCCAGTTTTCCACAATGTCCTTGGTTTATATCTCCAGTTAGCCTTGCTTTGATTCTATTGTGGCTGCAAAGGTGCTCATTAACCGTATACCTTCCCCTGTCCAAATCTTACTGAGCTCACATATCATGACAATGGATACCAGAGGCTAGTTCTATGTTATCATATGAAAGAAATTACTCTTACATGTATTGCTTTTGATTTTTTATAGGATATCATTTTATTATTTTGCTGTAAGAGTTAGTAAATGCACCTTTCTCATCTATTTCCCCATTTGCATTTATTACATTCAATAACTATAATTAATCTCCTCTGCAAGGCAAACAGACCTAATCCTCTCAGTCTCCCAGAGGAGAAGTGCTTTCTGTATCTCTGATTATTTCTTGTCACCTAACTGCACACCGTATTTTATTTGCATTTGGTAAATAGCTTGGTTGAAATATCACTTTCATCTCTTTGCAGTCCATCACAAGTGGTGGCATAGTACTATTTTTTGTATTCTCCTTGTGTCCTACTGTGTTCCCATTTGCTGTATGTGCTGCTCTATTTTTCTTCCAAACAGGTCAAAGTTTTATTTGAAAACAAAACCAATAACCAATTATCATCAATGCAGACTGGATACTCCAAGTTTTCTAACCCAGCATTTTTTAGTCTATTTCTGAAGACTTGTTTTCATCTGCCGCCCACTTTAGTCTCCTGCCTGTGAAAAGACCATCTAGAGTTATTCAACTTTCTCTAGCAGTTACCGTACACAGAATATCTGAAGTGAACATAATACCTAGATGGAAATTTTAGTACCTCACTGCTGAGTCTGTCATTATTCACAACATATCTTATGAAGCTCCAGTCATTGCTCATTTACCAGATTTCTGCACTGGGCTCTGCATGATCCCATGGACCCAAACCCCACTGCAGCTCTTGTTGTGATGTCTCTGACATTGTTCTTGGACGAATCTCAGACTTCCTAGTTCAGTCTCACAACTGCTTCCACAGCCCATTCTGACTCCGCAGCTACTGAGGAAAAGTTCCTTACAAACTTCTAGAAAGTACTAAAGAAAATGGAGTTTTATTTCCATCACAGTTTGGGGAAGTCAAGCTTAGAAGCCGTCTTGAAAGTTCTCTGCTAACCAGTGCAAATTCTGTATCTTTATAAAGAAGGAAGTTAGTTTCAGATTGGCAGGGTAGCACAATAAATCTGTCTGTCTTTAAATTCTAATAGTGTCTTATTAACAGCCCTTGTAGGCAAATGAATCAAATGTTGCCAATTACAACATACACTGATGTATGTGCCCTACAATGTGAGTATTTTAAAGTAGGTAAATTCAAGTGTCTTTCCATCCTCTCTTCTATCAGCCCAGCACTCCTAAGTAGGCTTATGGGCTTACACCTTTTCACTCCCACAAACCTGACCCAAAGATCCAGACTCTGTAAACAGCTATCAGCTCTCCCTTCTTTGTACAATACACTTGGCCACTCTTTAATTTGGAAAATTATTTTTGTTTGCTGTGGCTGTCTAAGTTTTCAGACAGTTTGCTGTAGTCTGGTGGTCTGCAGCTAGGAGAAAGAGTACAGCATTTCTGGGATTCATGTACCATGTTGCAGGAATTGCATCCACTGTTTGCCTTCCCATATTAAACACAAATTATCAGAAGTTAATCTTCCTAACTGAAGTCATTAACTCATTTGGACAGGCTTTCCATTTTGTGTGGTTTGAGTTTGGGACACTGTGTATTTTACAAATCAAGTGGTATATTTTTCTGTGTCCGTATCAAGCTCTGTGTATACTGCACATTTTTTTAAAAAAATATTGCATTAAATTTCCTCTTTCGTACAGTAAGCAGAACAGCAGAATTGTCTGCAAAACTTCATCACTCTGCTGGATAGCAATCTATGCCTCATGGATTAGGACTGTAAAAATACATTCTGATTTACCGATTTGGGGAGACATTTGCAATAACTAAACTTCTGGCTTAACTCTTGTGCATTGTTATGTCTCACAGTGGGTATAATACTCTTACTCCCCTCCATCCCAGGTAGTGTCATAAATTGCTATTTATATTTCTAGCTGCTGTTCACTTCAATGAAGACAATATAAGGAGATGTCAATAAAATTATATTTTCTTTCTGAATAAGCAGAGGTTTTTTGCCAGGGTAAAATGTAATTAAAATACCACTGCTTCACTTCTCAGTTGTGCATCAGAATCAAAAGAAAATTCTGTATGAAATGCTACATTATTCACTCTTCCTCCGGCATCTTCATCTGAGTTTTTGTGATAGTTTTACTGTCCAGGACCTTTAAGGGAATATTTAACAGGGTATTCCAAATCTCAAACATGGGCAAGAATTACAGTTTTCCATTAGCTTCTAGGGAAGACATTGAAAATTACTGATGTGCAGACCACATACAATCCTGAAAGCATATTTGAGATCGTGTTTTAAACCCTTTTCAGAGACAATGTAATTCAATAGCACTTCAGTTTCTTCACAGATAGATATTTGTCATTCTTCCACTGCTGGGTATGAAGTTTGAGTAAAACATTTACTAAAACGTTTCTGTGTTACTGGACACGTGTGTACATGCCCTTTTCTGTGCCACTGCTTCACCTCGTGAGGATGTCCTTAGAGCCCTGGAAGAATTGCAATGCTCACTCTTAGCTTAAGAAATGCCTCATGGCTCATCTGTACCAAGCGACATCTGAATAACCATCAACAGGCTCCATTGTGGTCCAGTAGGCCTATAGTGGTACAGATGCTACAGCATTTAGGAATAACAGTTTTCATGGACTTTATAAAGGCCCCTGGTTCTGTTAGTAGAGGATCATTCAGCTCTCTCTTTAACAGACTCCCACCTGCAGCTGGCAGTAAAAATAAAATGTTCCTACAGAGCCTTTGTAGCCTCTGGGGTTCACAAATGCTGTCCATCCCTTTCCTCTATTCTGTCAATGAAATCTGTGATGGTGAGCTGAACACAAGCATCAGTGGAGATAGCCCAAGTACCATGCCAGTCCAATATTAAGGTGCCTTCAAATTTAAGGTGATCCCTGCTTCTCAGAATAAGCCAAAATTCACACTAAAAAAATGAACTTGCAGTCGTCATTTCATAGACCATCTTCTCACAAACTCCAATAACCCATTTCCTCCTAGAGGTGTTGGAGAGGAGCTCTTCTTGGATCTGCCTTCTTCACAGACTGTTTTGTGGGCATACTTTGTCAGGCAATCACCAGGTACAGGAAACATTTCAGTGTAAGATCTGTTACTTTGAACTTTGAATGCTTAATCCAACTTTGGACTTCAGCAGTGCTGTCAGGGAGGCATCAGTGCCCGGAACTCCAGGTCAGCCACCTTCTGTGGCTCCTGTCAGCTCTTCACTGACCTCTCCACCTGGCACTGCCAAAGGTTCTTGCAGCTGCCCACCTCTCTGCCTTCTCAGTGTGCCCAGCTCTTAAAAAACTCTAGGTAAATCTAGAATCAGAGCCTAGTCTGTGAAAATAGACGTGGGGTTTTTCCAGATGAAAGTAAAAACTAAACTGGTTTTATATTGAAAAAGGGCAGGTGAATGTTGCTGTCTTTCTTTACAGCTGTATCTGGAACAGTTTACTCATTTTGGAGTAAACCCAGCAGAAAACATTTAGCTGCAGTGTGGTTTTTTTTCCTGTGGCTGAGCCCTCTCAAACAACCCTAAAGGAATTAAACTTACAGGTATCTGTATTAAAGATTTTCCTGCTCAGCCTCTGCTCTTATGCTGAGAATAATTTTAAATTGTTAGTCTTTATTAATGGCTTTTTGTACAATTTCAGGTTTTGCTGTTCTGAATGTTTAGTAATTTCAAGAGTCTTCCAAGTATGTAATAGCCTTTCTAAATTTTCTGCTTTGCATGTTCATATAGAGAACGCATTCAAATAAACCCATGTGACCACTCTAACCCTTCTCCTGAGTATAGAGCACATGGGTTACAACTGTAGCTTTATCTACTTGCACTCAAGAAAGCTGCCATTTGTGTTTACAAATGCCAGATCTGGTGGTCCAAGGATTTGGCCTTCCCTCCATGAATGCAACCAAGTTATAGCAATGCTCTGTCATCGGGGTGTCCCACTTTTCTTCTTCCCTGTACCCACACTGGTATGGCAGCTTTGTGACTGTCCATGCATTAGTAGTCTACATCACCATGAAACTTCTGTTAAAAAATATTACATTAGCTTAGAGGAGCTTTCACTTTCCCACGCATTCACTAGAACTTGCAACCAAAAGTAGTTCTTAGGTCAATCTTACCCCAATTAGTAGTTTCTGTGGAGGTTTTGTGAGTGTATTGTGCTTATTTGTGTTAAATTTGGGGGAAGCAGAAGTTTGATTTCAGTTGTATAACCAGCATATGTCTTTCCATCAATCAAAAGTTAATTTATTTTTTTCCTTTATGGTAAATAACTTCTATTGTTTCTTTCCTCTGCCCTTGTTTTTCTTAATTCTTGCAACATCTGCCATCTAAATGAGTATGTCTTCCAGTACGTAGGAAGAAGACTAAATTCCTGTTGGGCACAGATTATATTAAGCATCCAATACTGTGAAACTACACACTCCATTTAAAAATAGTTGAAAGGAGGAGGAGAGTAAGGAAGAGCAAATTATTAGCGACCCGTTCGTCTGTCACGCTGCTGATAAAATCTAGATAGATAATAGGAAAAGAGTTGTTGGGAAAGCTGTCAGACTTCACACTGCAGGAGACCTCCTTGTGATTACTGCTCATGGCACGGAGCTTTTGCCCTTCCTGTCAAAAACCAGTTTGGTAAGAAGTTACGTGCACCTTGTTTAATTCGGAAGAACAACTTATAAAATACTCAGCGGGTGTGCACTTCAAAAGCTTATGTTCACTGCATTCCCCTTGTCAGGTATAGATCTTTTGGAAATAATATGTAGTATCTTTAAGGCACAAATTGGCTTTCGAAGGGTACTCATCTGTTTTCCTCTCAGCGTTTTATTCAGGGACAAAAATGTGCCCTCCAGTGACTGCAGCTGACAGCTGTAGATGAAAGACACTGTATCAAATGCTGCCTTCTCTGTTTTTAAGCCCTCTCTCCTCATGTCCAGACTGATGTGAAACAGAGTCCAGACTTCTTTCATTATTTGTCTTTAGAATCTGAAGTTGTAGCCACTTCTTTCAAGGCTGGAGGTAGGTCAGAAGGTCTCCACAGAAATTTCATTTATTAAAGAGGGAAAATCAGACTAGCACTGTCAAAATATAAGGTATCCAAGCACATCCATCTGCAGATCCAGATTCTGCAAAACTTAATCTCCATAGCTACAAATGCAAATAAAATTCAGAGGTTTAGTTCTGTTGCCAGTTGTAAGTTAAAATGCTGGTACTCCTTACTGTGTAATTGGAAAACAGCCTTCACCCTGGGGTCTGTCCAAAACTATCCTAAGCACCTTCATCAGATGGGCTCCCTCAGTTGATCTCAAAGATCCTAAATTTGCAGATGAACTCTGAAAACAGTTTTTGGATTAGACCTGTGCATAACCATAGTGCTTACAGAGTCACCTTTATCTCAGAAAGCAAATTGATCTCCTTTTTCTGATAATAATAGTCTTGCTTTCTCTTCTTATATCTTGGATTCAGTAGTGTATCTCAGTTCAAACAACACATTTGACTGGAATAATTAAAAAGAAGCTTTAGAACACCACAGGAATGTGATATGACGAGGCCGGTATGCTTCTGGGACAAGCCATCCCAGGTGTCCAATCTGCAGCAGCTTGCCTATGGCTTGAATGGTACATTAAATGACATGGTCTGATTCTCCTCTAGCCATGAAGTATTGCAAGATGAGCTTTTAAGGAAACCAAGTAGCTACCCAATTTATTTATCTAAAGCTGCAGTAACATGGTCATTTAACACAGATGCCTCTTCACTCCTTCATTGACCTCAACAGAGCTGGCACGATGCTGTGAGCAGAGGGTAGAAAGCTGGAGCTGACAAGGTTTAGCTGACCTGGATTTACACCTCATCTCTGGCTCTTCCCATTGGCTGTTGCTCAGATAGGGTGTAGGAGCCAAAGAAGCAACCCCTGCCCTGGTAACTGGAGAAGCAGAAACTTCTGTCATTTAAGTGGTCTCCTCTGATTCTTCCCTTTCCTTCCTTATGGTAGTGACCTTGCATAGTGTTCCCATTTCCTCTTCTTTCCCAGAGAGGAGTCACGAGAAGATGAGTGGCGCCTGATGTATGGGAGGTGGTGTGGCTCCTCTCAGAGGCTAGAAGTAAGCAAACAGCTGGGGAAGAGAGGGTTTGTGGCTACAAGCATCATGCTCAAAGGTATCAGAGAAGGGATGTAAGAGTCGGTCCGAAGAACAATATTTGCCTGAACATCGCCATCAGGGACTTGGAGAACAGATGCCCTGATAGAAAGAATTGTACAAGGACTTGGAGAGAGGCCTGAGGAAAAGAATTGTGTTGTACAGGTCTCTCTGACCTGGGGCTACAGGTAACGATAGCTGCTGTCCAGAAGATGGATTTCACCTGCTGCCTCAGCCAAACTTGCCTCCCCCCCACCCCTGTTACTAAGGCCAATGAAGAGGAGCATGCACAGAGGCTCACTGAGGGTCTTGAGGTCATCCAGCGGACAAGTAAGAGACCCCTGAACGCGAGGCGATGCAGGCGCAGACGGGTTCTGGCAAGTGAAGCGGGGATTCTTTGGGCCTGCACGGTTAAGCCTGGATTGCGAAACAAAGGCGGAGGTTGGCCTTAATCCAAGGGAGTGAGGCAGGGGTGAAGAAGCATAAAAGATGATTCCCAACCGAACGTTGTTGAGATCTCCCAACCAAAGGATCACAGATCACGACGGAGACCCGGCAGGACGCTGCTTACGGGACCTGAGACCATAGGTACGCCTTTGGGACTCATTGGTGGTAGCCAACCCTCTTTCCCCCTTTTCTTTTTCTTTCCTTTTTCTCCACTTTCTTTATCACATACTGCTTTACGGGCAAAGTAATAAAGTAACACTGATTGAACTATAACCCCTTGGCATTTTGGTTGCCTTAATCTTGCACTTCGAGATCAAGGTAAACGAACCATCATGAGTCCATCACAGAATGGACCGTGACGAGGGGACTCCAGAAGGGCTAGTTCACTAGAGGATTAAAAACAGAAAAACAAACAAACAACAGAAGTCCCATTCACTACCTTCACATATTCCACTGGTGCCTCCCCACCCCAGCATCCTCTGATGCTTTGGGGAGCTCCACCCTAAATCCTTGTGCTTGTTTTGGCTGGGATAGAGTTGATTTTCTTCATGGTAGCTAGTAAGGGGCTATGTTTTTGATTTGTGCTGAGAACAGTGTTGATAATATAGGGATGTTTTAGCTGTTGTTGAGCTGTAGTTACAGAGAGTCAAGGCCTTTTCTGCTTCTCACCCCATCAACGAGTGGGGTGGGGCTGCACAAGAAGCTGGGAGGTGATGCAACCAGGACAGCTGACCCCAATGACCTCAGGGATATTCCATACCATATGACGTTGTGGTCAGCAATAAAAACTGGGGAAAGGAGTAGGAAGACATTTGGAGTGACGGTGTCTGTCTTCCCAAGTCACTGCTATGCGTGATGGACTTTTACCTTTGAGCCAACCCTGCTGTGTCTTTTTCACTTGTACTATGTGTACATATATAGGTCCTCAGGTGTTTGCAAGATTACATTAAATGAATGTATTTAAACACTTTTTTGGCAATAATTTCCTCATAAGTAACAGGCTGACAATCCACAAGTTTAAAAAAATGTTTCCTGAGTACAACATCTAGAAGAAGTTTACCAGTTCTATTCCAACTCCTTCAATATATTGCATGCTCTGTTTCTCAAAACGTCTTTTTATTTATACCATTTATATTGTTTCTAGACATTGGTGTTATGTTTTGATTCAGTATTTCATATGCTGAACAATGCAAATGCAATAAAACCCCACACTTTAAAGCTGGAAAAACTCCTCTGTAACATGCACAATTCTTAAATTTGACAAACTGAAGTCAAGTTTGAGCTGGAGTGTTTGGAAATATCCCCAAGTGATATTTCTGTCATCACACTTTAAATTTATCTTTTATTGGTTTTGCTGCTGCTGCTCAGCTTTATTTATGAATCTTTGAAAATAGGAATTTATAATGAACACAAAATCAGTTTCTTAAATTACAGCACTGAGGCACTAACAAGTAAACACCACTATAATCAAGCTAATAAAAGGCCATGTTAAGGAGGGGAATCTGCATATGAGAAGAAACATCATTTTGCTGATGGTAGTTTTACTATCCTTTTATATTTGCATAGACCCGGTAGAGTCTTACCATCATTTGAAGCTGATCTACTTGAAGAAAAAACAGGTTTTTACCCCTTAATCTCTTTAAACCAAAGCAATATTTATATTTTTGGCCAGCTGGTCCTGTCTTTTCTAAAGTTAATTCTTTGAAGAACTGACACACTTCCATTTATCCAGAAAAGCAGATGTAGAGCACACTTAGGGACAAGTGAGATGAGTGAGCTGTGTACTGAATTTTTAATGATGTTTTCCTGGTAGATACTTCAGAAAGCACTTTTGAGGATTACAAACTAACTCGATAACGGGTGGTTTTCTTCAATTCAAAACTATGTGGAAAGATCACTATGGGTTTCCGTATTCAGAAGCTGCCACAGGACATTCTGGTCATAGCTTTTTTATTATCAGAAAGGCAAAAGAGTGGGGCTGGGGAAACACTAACAAAACACAGTGTAAATTGCACACAAATCTTTCCATCCCCAATAGAAGAACACCCTGTGACCAAGTTTTGTCTCATAAAATCCCTGTTTTGATGACAACTAATACACTTTTTGTAGCCAAAAAGACTTTATTTAAGATATTTAGGATATGATACAAATTCAGGCAGAAGTGCATTGAGGTCACTTGGAGCTTAGCTGTTGAGGAGCATATGACTCGTAAATTAAGTTACATATTTTTCCAGACTTTGTTTTTGCAACATATCCTTACAGTTCTAGTACTAGATAAACAACGAAATCTCAGGAAATAATTTTATTGTCTTCTGAAAGTTTCCTGCGAATTTGTAAACTTATGGTATATTATGCCTGTCAACTATCACGAAGTTTCTCTTAACTGTCCGTATTATTTCCTAGGGCTGGTAATGATTTAAGGCCTCAGAGAGTGCAGTGCACTGTGGAGAACTGGTTAGTCAGCTGTGGTTTATTTTATTTATTTTTTTTTACCACAGTCTAGTTTTTCACTGGTTGTCTTTAAATGGAAATCTGAACTACAATTTTTCTGGGTTTACTTAGAAGTTGACTTCTAGCTTTCACATTAAGCAGCTGCAAATGTGCAAGAATTTACAACCATTTTAATGTTGCTGCTCAATGAATGGCTTCCATGAGTAATTCAGTACATCCTGTCATGCCCCTGCATTTCTTTTATGTGCATTTCTTCCCTTTGGTGGGTTTCATGAAGAATCATGTTTAGGGAGGATCTTGTTAACAATGGTTAACCAGTGAAGTTTGCAATAATATTCTAGCTGTTCCATTGAATTAAAATAGTTGTTTCTACACCCAGAAATTTTCTCAACTGGGAAGAAATAAACCATCAGGAAAGTACCGTTCTGGCTCCCTGATGTGGGGCACAAGAGAATTTCCACTAATATTTTGCAGATAGTAATTTCATATCCATCTGCATTATCCTAGTGCCACTGAAAACTATCACAGAGCAAGCATACAATCTTGTAAAGGAAAACAAGTGTCTCATACTTCACATCATGCAGAGCCCATAGGTAGCTAGAATATGTCCTGTAAGAGATAATATGTATGACTGCTTCCAGTTGGTGTTTTAGGGACATTAAAAAAAAAAAAAAAGTAAAGAAATACTGAGGAACATTAAACTAATTCCAATCAATAGATCAAGGTCTAGATTATCATATTTATATGAGTATCTAATTCCAATCTATTTCAATTATATTAATGAGCATATTTATTGTAGAGAAGTTGTGTGTAACTGCTAAGTAGCCACTGTCATTAATGATTCTAAAAGGGACATTTTTTTAATGTTAGTGGGAGTAGTATGGGCTGAATACCTCACTCTTCACAGGATATACCTGTGAAGAAATTTTTGTGTATCATAATCATAATCAAGAAATAATGTATATAGATGTGAAAGGTAAAAATTAAAAATAAAAAACATATTTTAGAAGAATTTGAACTGTTCTAAAAAACCATGCAGATTTCAGTGAAGGAAATATTTTTCAGAAAATGTTTTGACTAAAAGTTGGACTGATATAGCTATCAATTATTCAAGTAACATAAATCCAGTAATTTCTATTGACAGTAAATTAGTGTTGCTGGCATTATGGAAGGAAAAGGGAGGTTCTTCTAAATCCTGATAAAGGCACTACAACTAGAGCTTTAAAGCTGCTTCCAGAAACGTGTACTACACTTTCTCTCCTCACTCAATGACATCTTTGAAGGAAATACTGTGACTGGATATGTAGACATTGGAAGGACTGAAGTCTACATGCTTTCATCACATAAAGAATCACATTGAGTGGTCACAGACCAATGCTTGCAATTTTCAGCTGTGCTGTATGAATCATAGCAGTAAAAACCCCCATGCTTGTAAATAAAACTATATAAAATCCCCATGACATAAATTCTTTTAAAGTATTTCAGAATTCCTCAAAGTATTTGACAAGGCTTCTGTCAACGGGTTATCATCTTGTCTTGAATTTTTCTTTTGCAGAGAAAGGCTAAGAAGATTACAGTAGGGCAATTCTGGTTTCTTGCTGGAATACTTCTTTCTCTGTCCATTTCAATCAAGCTATAAATATGAGAATGATACAGACACTGTATTGATCTCAAGCACCAACTTGTTTTTTATCAACACAGAGTAGACAAGTACCTGCACAGACTCCCTTACATTTGTCAATGCCTTTTCAAATGATTGGTCATGGTCCTTCCTGGTTAATCTTCCTTCACAATGAGTCAATGAGACACAGACAGAGTCGGTGAAAGGATTTTAGTAAAGCTGTTTTCAGGGTGCAACCTATGCAAACAGGCCAGTAGCTTTTTCCATCGAGGGCTGATGACTAGTTGAGCTGGAAGAGTCTGAAACATAAACCTCTTGTGATGGAGAAGATGTCAGTGAGGCACGGTTGGTTAGTTAGTTAACAGTGTTCCAGCTGTTGCTTGCCTTTACTGTTCTTGCGTGCCTCCAAGCACTGTTGATCCTGGGTTTTGCCAGTGTTCAATGCATCATTGCATCCACCTCCGACTCTGCTGCTCCCACAGCTCATCAAGGTTTACCTTCCGTTTGTTCAGTGACCTGGGCTACAAGGTCTAAAACATTGCTGCAAAGTCCAGTCAGTGAGCTCAAGTAAACATCTCCACCCCCTTGGGCACAGCGCAAAGCTCATCCATGCAAGAGCGAGACTTTCCTCCCAGGCCAGCTAGAATGGACCTTTCATCACAAATGTTTTCCATCTTTTTTGGCTGTATCTGCAGGCTTCTGGGTTTGCTTGGTTTAGCACACATGCTGTTTTCATGCCTCATGTCCCACCATTCCTCCTCTTGCTGTACCGTGACAGACTGTTTGCAGAGACAGTCTCAAAGGACTCATTTCTGTATCTTATCCAAAGAAAAGTGTTGGATAGTTTGATGTGCAATGCAAGACTAGCAATCTCAAAACCTAATGTGGAAGAAGAGACAGGTATTTCAAATAGGTCTAGACACCACACTCTTACAGTAAAAGTATCCAAGTGCAATGATTATTCCATAAAAATGCAATGATGCTACCAAAATGAGTAGAATTAATCCATATTTTTGTCTTTGTAATACAGATAGATTAAAAATATGGTTTACGTATTTCCTGAACCCTTTTTTGAGATCATTGTTCAGTCAGAACATGGAGGACTTTATCAAGGAATCTCATCTTTTTTCTTCAGTGGTTTGAAAGTGACATTTGCACTGGGTGGGTTCTTATACAGATTGCCAAGATGCCCAAACCAGTCTTTTGCTGTCATTGCTATCCTGAAGTTAACAAGGACAAAATATTTTTGCTCTTCTTAAGGGCCTTGTTTTGGGGAGGAGAAAAGGAGAGAGTCTGCATGTGAAGGCAGTGATTGCTAAAGGGAACATATTTTTCAGTACCAAGATACAGTGATGTGTTTCTTCTGATTATTGTGCTAAGACATGTTCAGCATGAGAAAACTAAGGCCAAATGATAGTGAGTACACATCTATGTGCAGTCTGTACATTTTTTAATGATATGCCTTCTTGTACCAAATCCTACCTTTCCTAATAAGGCAAAATCTGGTGGCTTCCACTTGAGTCACTAACTCTGTTGCAACTTTCTTGGCAAGAAGCTCACTTTTTATAGTAATCTCACTTAGAAACAATCTTGAAATAGAAGCTCCTATAATATTAGTAACGAAAAAATGTTGCCTCCAGACATGGCTAAAGAAGGAAAACACTTACAAGGGCTGTTGAGTGCTGGATCTGTGTGGATGTCAGTCTACAGAAGTCAGTGCAATCCACAGTGCCCTGTCCTGAAAATAAGCTTCACAGGGCTCATGGGAAGGATACTTCTTTTGTCAAATTTAAGGAGTCTTTGACATTCCAAAATTGGTACTTCTTTTTTGCAGCTTTTTCCAGTTTCCTTAACTTCTGTGCTTTTGAAAATCTTGTATTTCTTTTATGCACAGTGTATTGACACCTTACAGATGAAAAAATAATTGCCTTCAGTAGCAAGTCCACCACAAAATTTAGAAATTAAATAAAAATTTGAGACGTGGAGAAGCAATTCAGGGAGGTGACAAAAATTCAAGGATAATTTTTCAGAAGAAGACAAAATGAAGTGTTTGATTTCATTTGAGCTGGGAATCTAGAATTTATTTCAAAAATAAGACGCGTCTTACTGTGTTCTGACCGATTCTATCCTCATTAATGTATGCAGTCAACATTTTTATTATTCTTTAACCTCTATAAAAAGTCACCATGAAGTGACATGGTGATCTCCTTACCATGATACAGGAGCTCTTTTGGAGAAATTCTAGTAGGAGTGGGACCAGAAATCTTGTCCAAGCAAAAGCATTAACATGAGTAGTGGGAAGAAGGAAGGGAATACAAAACAGGCAGAAGACCCCAGTCAGTTTGCCCTTCCTCCCCTTCCCTGCTTCCTCATCCCTATCACATAGCCCAACATAAAATGTGTAGGGGAGAAACCAATGAGTCCAAGAAGTGTTAAGTCTGACAGTGACATCCAGAACGTCAAATGCAGAGGTGAAGTGGAAGACAGAAATGGTTGCAAAGTACATGCCTTCTGTTTTCTTGAAAAGCAAGAAGTTTGCAGCCAACATATTTTTCAGATTCAGATTTGGTTTTCAGTTGTATATTCTCATCAGGTATGTCTTAAACTAGAAATTAATTAGTCGATGTTTAGAAAATATCTAAACAGAACCAGGGAAGTACATCTGCATACTGATGAGACAGTATTTTAAGTCTTTGCAGCCAGAGGCAGGATTTAGAAAGCAATGTCAAGAATTTTCAGATGAGAGTCTGCCAGGCAGTTGGGCTGGGAGGAGGAGAGTCCAGAGGGAACATCGTAATCGTGCATTTGACTGAGCAAGCACCTGATTCAAAAAACAGTAGGGAACATCATCAGCACAGCTTTGTGAAAGACAGAACAGCAGTCTGGCAGTGGTGATTATGTTCTGTACCTCTAGATAAGGAATGTGTGGAAAAGTTGCAATCAGGAAAAGAAGCTCCCAAATGATATTGATCAAATCAAAACAGGAATATATAAAAGCTTGTGATAATACTGGGTGAAATATCAAATTGTGTTCATCGTAGAGGATTTTCCAGACCTTGTCAAAGGCATCATAGCTTGCTCTATGCTTGTCACTGATCAAAGAGGGCTGAACTTTCTTTCCACATTAAAGTCACAATGCGAGTTCCCCATAGAAGTCACCAAAAATGCATCAAAACAACTCTGAGGCCCTACTGGCTTAAGTGCAAAAGAAATTTAAGCACAAATATTTCACATAGCAGGCATTGTATTGGTTTCTGGTCAGAATACATGTTCAGTCACCTTTAAAAAGCATTAAAGAAATATTGATGTTTTGAATTTTTTAAACCAAATATTCTAGGGACTTAGTGCTTAAAGCTTGAAATGTAAGCAAGTAGCGTTAGTGCTGCATGTTAATTTGGACTGGCTGAAGAAAAGACAACAGCTAGAAATGTAAACTAAAATCACAAAATTAGGCCAAAAGAGTCTTTGAAAATTGAATCTGGATGAAGCCCATGGGTTTCATTTTCCGTAAGCTTTACTCTTAAAATCTGTGCATAACTTGTAAGGAATAGTATTAGTTCTGCCAAACTCTTTCAGTTGTGCTGCCTGATTCTAGAAATAACATAGTAGTCAATCCAACATAAACATAGCTCAAAAAACCTAAGTCAATGCTCTTTTCTTTTTTGATGTACATGCAGATTATACATTCATTGAGCAGTGCCATGTGCAGTGCTAAGTTTGGGGGTGAGAATTACTGTGGCTAAGGAGCAGATCTGTCCCTGTAAAGGGTCCTTTTATCTTGTGGGTTTTAAAACACCATCCTATCTTCTAAGTGTTGTTCATGTGAGCGTAATGTAAACAAAAATAAATCTAGGCATAGCACAGGCTACTGGAAACACAACGTGTTTGAAAAGTGGTGCCTTCCCTAGGAAATCACACCCACATATCTGTCACTGTTTATGCAGAGCCTTCCCCAACAGCTGATCACTGTGACAAATAATCCACAACTTTAGCCCATTCCTGGAGCTCCTTATCACCATTAAGCAGAATCACTTGATGCAATTTGAAGCCTAGGAGCTTGATTGCAAATCAGTGTTGGATGTTAATATTTTTTATTTTCTTTTATTTTTGCTTCTCAGAGCACTACAGGAGACAGGGAGAATGATTTACGTTACAAGCTTAAACATTTATGAAAAAATAGATAAAAGTAACAGAGATTGACTAGATAGACGCAAATAAGACTAATAGCAGCGTATATCTAATCCCAGGTTCCATGCTGCCACAATAACTAGTTCATTAAGAAGTATTTCTGTATCCCTGGTGTACTTTTCATGACAACAGGGGTTTTTATTCAAGTGAGTGATCACAGAGGGGAGCACTTGCAGAAATTCTTTCTTATTCTGATTACTTTGGTTACAAAAAAAGATTTTGTCAAATTAATGCCTACTGAAGAGATGGAAATAGAGCTAATGAAAGCCTCGTGGAAGTGCTCACAGACTGGGACTGTTTCATGCTCTGTACTCAGGCAAAACTCCAACTGGTTCACTACTTTAAAAATCTTACTTGTGCTCAGCATCTGGCCTGTTTCACTGAAAAACACAGACACAGTCTGTTTGTTGTTTTTTCCTATTTACTTCTACATCTAATTGACTTTAAACGGAAGAGAAAATGCCAAGGCATAGCTAATGCTCCACTATGGATAACAGGGAATAAACCTTTGTATCCAGTGAAAAATACAGAGCCATGGAAGCAAAGAACTCAGCCTTATTGCTACTTCACATACTAGTTCCTTCTATGATCTTAATATTTTGCTTTGGTTATTTTACTTTGGATTCCATTTTGTGTAGCAAAGAGACGATAAACTTAGTGTGCTTATAAAGGACTTTGGGAACTACAGTAAAAATGCTATGGAAATGCTATGTGTTCTTCTGGTTTAGTTTGATAAGTTTTGGTGACTCACTATCTATTCAAAAGCTCAGCATATCTGTAATGCAATGATTGGCAGAGCATCACAGGGGATATTTGCAATAGGGAAAAGTCACCATCTTACAAAAAATGTATTATCTTCTTCCCACTGAAGTTAGTGGGATTTTTGCCAGTAATTTCAGAGGAAGTATGTCCATTCCCATAATCTCCTTTGAAAATTACACCCAGAGGAGAAGACAAGTAGGATCTGAAAGCTGTAGTGCTCTTAGAACAGCATTCAGTGTTGTGGCAGCATCAATGCTGAGACTTGCTTTGTTCTTTCACTGCTAAAAAGTATAATCCTTTAGGCTCTACATCACAGTCACACTCATTTATATGCGCACTAACGTGGCCTTATCACATATTTCTAACAAGACTTCTCACAGGAATAGGTGTTATAGTTGCATTTTGAAAGAGCTATTATTTTCCAATATCTGAGATATATTGCATAACTAGTTCTTAGAGTGCTATTTACTTTCCTTCCATAAAGCCAGACTCATGTTTTTTCCAGGAGGAAATACTGGGTGGTATCCTGGATAGTTAAACTGTGCCCTTGTGTCTCAGGGTCAGAGATAATTTCTGCAGGTTCACCCCGCATTTCTTTGCCCTGATGACATATACGTGTTGTCTCTGTTGAAGAGCAGGGGCGGGGCAGTTGAAAGTTAATTTAAAGCATGCAACAAAAGGCTGCAGAGGCCATCTATGTGGATGATGATGATAAATGCTTCTAGCAGAAGTAACCTGACAATCCTTCAATACAAAACAAAAATAGTGCTGAGAGTCTGAGTGAACTTTCATTTCTGGTTTATCATCACCTATAGTTACAGCAGTGGTAACTTTTCCCTGTGAGCAGGAGAGGAAGAAGTTCTGGGATCAAAGGTGTTCTCAAGACATGTGGACATTTCAAGATGTTGACACAAGTATCAATGTGGTTTTTTAGAAAAAATATAGAGATCATAAAATTATATTCTCCCACGTTTCTGTCTTATAAACAACAGGCAGAACAAGAGCTGAGGAATGAAAGAATGTCTCTGTCATTCCATCTTTATGAAGGTAAGTCCAAATCATTTGTCTTAAATTCATCAATGTATTAATGCCTTCAAGATCTCTCTTGTTTATGTGTCATCTATGTGCCTGGCTAGTAATAAATATGCTTCCTCTTTTAAAGTGGCTGTAGGAAGTAGAAAGCATTTAGTACATTGTATCCACAACCAACAAGACAATCAGAAACCAGAAAAATAACTTGCCTGCAGTCAAAAGGAGCTGGATGCTACATGGGCATATAGTGCCTCAAAGCTTGGCAGAGTTCAGAATAGGAATTAAGTCTGGCTTTGTAACTGAATCAACACAGTGTCCAGATTTGCTAACCTCCTTTTTAAAATGACGAAGCATATCAGATGTGCCACTAGCCTCACAGATCCCTTCGTAGTGACTTGAATTGAACTGTTTATATGCAGTTACTTCTGCATTTTTTGTATGCAGAACACTTGGTTTGCAATCACTGAAAGCAAGTGTGCAGCAATGACACCGTATCTTCCCTGGGACAACAGCCAGTCTGGGCACCAGGGAGATGATTAACTGAGCCAAACAGAAATGTCCTTCCAGCCCAAAAAGAGTTAACCTGCATTTGCCCGAGTGACCCTGTGTAGACATTTACAGGTCTTGGCCATGCTCTCTTGTTCCAGAGGCTCCTGAGGTGTCTAATAACATAATGTGTGTCTCTGGTGCCACTCCTGAAGTCATCCATCCTTCTTAAAGTGCAGTACCAATTAACTTGGGCTGGCAAAATGCAACTCATGCTCAACACAAACAATCCTGTGCCCAAACAAATGAACTCTGCTGGATATTAAGAGGCTCTGTGGGCATCTGTGTCACAGTAGTTGCCATAAGGACCAGATCCTAAGAGATCTTATAATTTTCTGATTTTTCTATTTTCCAAAGCATCTCGGCCCCACATTTCATAGGGAGCAAAGGTCTTAACTAACTAATTCTTCATCAAGAAATACGCAAGTTTATATTGAAAAGTTCAAGGGCATAGACTGGAATTTAGCCATCAAGCTACCCAGGGGTGGGTGACTGGCAACCCCTGGCCCGGTGCCAAGAGAAGCAAACAAGCAGCCTAAAATCAACAGGTTTACAAATAAGCCTCAACTTTTTATTTTTCCCGTATCTTTGTATGCAGGTTAGAGAAGGAATCTCAGTTGCAGCATTCAAAAGACAAGTTAGTCTAAATTTTCCATTGTAGGTCATAGTTTTGTGATGTCAAGTTTGAAATCTCAAACTGAAATCTGCTCCTTTACATTTGGATGGTATTTCACCTGTTGTGCATCCAGCTGCAAGCATGAATTTTAAATGACCAAACTTTTTTATGCATTTATTTAAAGAATTAAACTGAGAAGGTGGATTGATATATTCCGCCCATTTCAAGGGTGGTCCAGTAGGCAGGAATAAACACAATTATAAATTTCATCTTCTTGAAGCAGACATAGCTATATACTTCTACGCAAAAAATTTGCATGTCAAAAGTTCACTATAATGGCAGTCTTAGCTTGAGAAAAATAATGCCAATGGACACTGCTTTGGAAGCAGGGAGAGGCAGGCCAAACAGTGTCACCTCCTGTAGCCTGATGTTTTCAGTAGCAAAAGCTGCTTTTGCTGATTTTTTGGCAGAAGAAACATTGAGGCGGGGGGACTTCAGTTAAACCAAACAAGTTCAATTTTAATCTTTTTTGTTCAGCTTACGTGTGTATGAGAAGAGATTTCCTTCTATGCATCTACATTTGGGATCACAATTTTTATGTAAAAAGTGAGAGTACTTTAAGGCATAACATCCTCATGGAGCAGCACTGTGCAGGGTGTGGGAAAATACACTTCACACAAGGAGAGAAGGAGGTACAGGAATTCTGACCCCTCTGGCCACAAGTGAAGCCTTCAGCTTCTGCCTGGCCAGTTCTGCCTCACTGCAGCACTGCTGCAGAACACTGACTGTGTTTTCCTTACATCTCCAGAGGTTGCAGTGCATGTGTACATATGTTAGCACTGAGAAGGACTTAGCTCAGCATGCTAGCTTCAGCTCTTCTCAAATAAAAACGTTAGAGCTTCAAGTGATGTGAAGTCCAATCCCCTCAAAAACAACATTCTCAGTCTGTGTACTACCTTCCTTCGTCTTTCTGACCCTGGGTAATGTATGTGTGGATGTGCACATTTTAAAGACATCTTGTTACCTGGACAGCGAAGGAAATAATACACTAAGTGCAGCTGGTCACCACTAACACACTGAGCACTACCAAACTTTGCTCCATTTGTTGTTTCTGTAGCATCTAATCAAGAAAGTGTCAGACCCAGATAAAGCCCTTTTTGAATGATTTATTGCATTACCAGCTTTATATCTTGAGGAAATAAATAAATTATGTTTTGGCGTGAAGATGCTTTTTTGGAGCTGCTCTAATCAGTGTTCTGGCCAGAGATCCCTAAGTGAAAGCATTTGCATTAAACAGATACAATTAGGCCTGCTGTTTTAAAATAATTGGGAAATAAGGGTTCAACACCCAGCACGACCCTCTGTCCTTCTAAAGAAGAAAGGTACAGAAAACCTAGAGCACACATATAAAGGAGCTAAGTTGTGCAGCTTGCAGATCATCACAGTAAAAGTCAATGAAGAATTTATCCATACAGGAAGAATGAAGGAAAATTCAAGCTCTAGGAAATGGTCTAAATGTTGCAGTAACATCGGAAAATAGCTATCTAAAGAACATATCATCAGACCAACAGTGCCATTCATCACTGTTTTTATACAAATATAAGAAAGATGGATTGAACTTAACAAGATGCATATAGCCACTATCCAATTAATTCATCAGATTAATTTAATTTTCATATTTTTAGTTTTTCCAATATCCCATAGCCTGGGTTATGAAAGAAATTGCAATGTAGTTTTGAAACCTTTCTCCTCCTGCTCTAAGGTTTGGTGTCAAATCACTGTCTAAGCCAACTCAGACCCAAAACCAGGCCAGCAATCATAGCTACAAAAATATTCTAGATTCCCAATATGTGTAATAATACACAGAAGGAAAAGAACTCATTATTCAAAAAACTTAGTGGCCGGGGACCAGATTTGTATCGGTAAAGTTGGTACCCTGCTACTGGCATAACATATACACTATGACCACAAGTTTCTCATCCAGCACATAGTAGCATTCATGAAAATACCTACTTTGAGTGTGAGTCAAACAGAACTGGATGACCAGATGAAATGAAATCAGAACTCTCTAAAACTTGAGCCAACTACAGAATTCAATTCATTGTTCTCAAATTATGAAACAAGTGGTTTCTTGGCATTTTATGTACTATCTTTCAACTGTCCAGGACCAAATAAATACCAACTGCAGCTTAATGGCTAGGGCAGCAGAGAGGGATATAGTGTTGAGTGACTTACCTTCATTCAAACCTCTTGATCTTTCTGCATCATTCTAGAAAACCAGGTATGATGACTGTTCTCTTGCTGACAATTTTAACTCTAGTAATTTTGAAAGATTTAAGGCCCACTTAAAAAAAAAAAAAATGTTTAAGCACCTATCAAAAAACTCAGGAAAATATAGTCTCTCAACTTGGCAGCCATCTGCCCCTGGAGATGACTGGACTTTGTAGGTTCTCTCAGTTTAGTCTGAAAGTGCCCTAAGCACCCTCACTTATATCTTCTGGACATATGTAGAAATGCTCCAACACAGCAAATATACACCTTTCACCTATGTAAACCTTCTTGGTATCCACAAACTAGGTAGATACTCACCTAAGGCTCATGAGAGGCAGCTTGTTAAATTAAGTCACAGTACTTCTACACACAAGAGCAAAGAGCTCAGTCAACAAAGAGGAAGCAGACCCACTTCTATTTGACGTTTAAAGACTCCAGATAGCCTTTTAAGTGATAAGTGGTTAAATGTTGACTGATGACTTGTGAGGCTTAGCCCTCTGAAGTCAATACAAACAAAATGAAGGTTTTTATAAACTGTGAAACTTTCTACCTGAAGAAAGTTATCGATACCAAAAGTTTTCATGTCTTCAAAAAAAATTGCCGTTCTATACCATGTAATTCTTGTCTATATACACAGTGTGAACTGGTTGTTTTTAGAAGCATGGAAATGAAAGCAGTGAATTTTGCACTACAAGAGTGACTGGATATAAGATAAACAGCCTTGGAGACATCAAGTATCTGCAATATGTGATAAATGAAACACATCTTGCTGGCTCTGAGGGACACCTTGAAACCCTGGTGTTACAGAATAGTCTTTTATCATAAACAAGAGTAACCCTGAAATCAGAGCCTTTTCATATTTTCCCAGACAGGAGAGCTCATTGCCTTATGCTGTTTCATTAATGCCTTCCTCCCAGTCATGAGAAGCAGATGAGGAGTCTCTGACTCCCTGTTTCTTTTAGGTGATGTTTATAATTATTTTACCATTACTGTCATGTGAAGTTTATCTTGAACGGCACTAAATCTTGCATGATACAAGGGGAAGCAAAACACTAGAGGAAGGTCTGCTTAGGTCTAAACTGTCAGCTTATGTAGACCATACACATAAATAAACTGATTCTATACAACGCTGCCAAGACTTATCCCTGTGTGTATTTCCTCATCAGTCACACAAATTTTAATAGTGCGGTTTTCAGTCTCTTAAACAACTGGACCACATGCTTCAGGATTGCTGCATATAGGACAAACAGGTGATCAGGCCCAGTCAGCATGGGTTTATGAAAGGCAGGTCCTGCTTGACCAACCTGATCTCCTTCTACAACAAGGTGACCCTCTTAGTGGATGAAGGAAAGGCTGTGGATGTTTTGTACCTAAACTTCAGTAAAGCCTGACACTGTTTCCCACAGCATTCTCCCGGAGAAGCTGGCAGCTCACGGCTTGGACAGCCATACTCTTTGCTGGGTAAAGAACTGGCTGGATGGCCAGGCCTAAAGAGTTGTGGTGAACGGAGTCAAATTCAGTTGGCGGCTGGTCACAAGTGGTGTTCCCCAGGGCTCAGTGTTGGGGTCTGTTCTGTTTAATATCTTTATCAATGATCTGGCTGAGAGGATCAAGTGCAGCCTCAGTGAGTTTGCAGATGACACCAAGCTGGGAGGGAGTGTTGATCTGCTGGAGGGCAGGAAAGCCATACAGAGGGGTCTGGAGTGGCTGGATTGCTGGGCTAAGGTCAATAGTATGAGGTTCAACAAGGCCAAGTGCCGGGTCCTGCACTTGGGTTACAACAGCCTCAGGCAGCTACAAAGGCTTGGGGAAGAGTGGCTGGAAAGCTGCCTGGCAGAAAAGGACCTTGGTGTGTTGGTCAACAGCTGGCTGAACATGGGCAAGGAGTGTGCCAAGGTGGACAAGAAGGCCAACAGCATCCAGGCATTTATGAGACATAGTGTGGCCAGCAGGACTAGAGAAGTGATCATGCCCCTGTATTCCGTGGTCGTGAGGCTGCACCTCAAATCCTGTGTTCACTTTTGAGCCCCTCACTACAAGAAAGACATTGAGGTGCTGGGGAGAGTGCAGAGAAGGGCAATGAAGCTGGAGAAGGGTCTGGAGCATAAGTTTTATGAGTAACAGCTGAGGGAACTGGGGCTGTTTAGCCTGCGGAAAACGAGGCTGAGGGGAGACCTCATCGCTGTCTATAACTACCTGAAAGGAGGTTGTAGCGAGGTGGGTGTCGGTCTCTTCTTGCAAGTAGCAAGTGACAGGACAAGAGGAAATGGCCTCAAGTTGTGCCAAGAAAGGTTTAGATTGGCCATGTGCAAGGTCCTGCAACCCCCAGTTGGGGCAACCCCCAGTATCAATACAGGCTGGGGGATGGAGGGATTGAGAGCAGCTCTGCAGAGGAAGACTTGGGGGTAACAGTAGATGAAAAGTTGGACATGAGCTGGCAATGTGCATTTGCAGCGCAGAAATACAACACTATCCTAACCTGTGAAAGAAGAAGTGCGACCAGCAGGTCGAGGGAGGTGATTCTGCCCCTCTGCTCCGCTCTGGTGAGACCCCATCTGGAGTCCTGCATCCAGCTCTGGAGCTCTCAGTACAGGAAAGACATGGACCTGTTGGAGGGGGGCCAGAGGAGGCCACAAAAATGATCAGAGGGATGGAACAGCTCTCCTGTGAGGACAGGATGAGAGAGTTGGGGTTGTTCAGCCTGGAGAAGAGAAGGATCTGGGGATACGTTATTGCAGCTTTTCAGTACTTAGAGGGGGCTTTCAAGAAAGATAGGGACAAATCTTTTAGCAGGGACTGTTGCAATAGGGAAAGGGGTAACGCTTTTAAACTAAAGGCAGGAAATTCAGGCTAGACACAAGGAAGACATTTTTTACAATGAGGGTGGTGAAACACTGGCCCAGGCTGCCCAGAGAGGTGGTAGATGCCCCATCCCTGGAAACATTCAAGGCCAGGCTGGACAGGGCTCTGAGCAACCTGATCTAGTTGAAGATGTCCCTGCTCACTGCGGGCGGCTTCGACTAGATGATCTTTAGAGGTCCCTTCCAGCCCAAACTCTTCTATGATTCTACAATTCTATGATTCTATTCACCCATGTGGATAAATGTCATAGAAGAGGTGACGGAGCATTTGACTGACAGTGTCTAGTTGCATTTACCCTCATAAACAAAAAGATTACCATATGCTGGATACTCTAGAGAACACTACTAATCAGCCTTCAGAATGATAACCCTGAGCATGACAAGAGTCATTAAAATTCAGGTTCTGAAAGAAAAAAAGCACAGAAAAATGACATGGTTATATCACCTTTAAAACCATTAAAGCATTGGGGCTTTATAAATGCAGATAAATAATTATTGTCTAAAAAAAGGGAGTTAATATTTAGATAGATGGTCCAGGAATAGCCTTGTGTTTGACCCCTTTATTCTCTATGTCTTTTATAAATGTGTATTCAAAGAATGAAGGTGGAGAACAGGGAATTAATTTAATCGGTGAATACTGAGAGGTCACATGTTTTGTATTATGGCAGGCAGTTTTAAATTATAGGACAATATGCCGTTTCCGTGTTTCATTCATCCTTCACATACTATGCAGAGCAATTAACAAATGAAGCTAGGATTTTACATATCACATTCTTACTCTGGACTAAATTATTATCACTATTAAAATGGTATATGTCTGGATGAATTACACTGAAGTCAACTGAATTGTTTCAGAATTACACCAGCGTAATTAGAAGAAAACTGTCTGTGCACAAGAAAATTGTTTGATAAGTTTTCTAGCAAGCTAAAATTTATAGTAAAGTAAGCAGGGCTCATGCAAAGCAAATTGAATGAGATTCTGAAGATGAGGTGGTAATAGTAAGAGAGCAGGGGTACGAAATTAATTTATGGACTGGATTTTCCAGCATAGTATACCTCTTGTCAACACAACGCTGTTATTGCCTGAAAGGCAGCCCTCGCAAGATCATACTGGGGAATGGGTGATCTTGGTGTCCCATGGCAGCACAGCAGGTAAAACAGATTGCCAAAAAAAAAAAACCAGAAATGTCTGCCCCAGTTCCCTATAGCTTACATATGGTCAGCCACTTGGGGCTTATACCTGCCTCAGGGTGGCCCTAACTCAGCATAGAGAGAGCTGGTATAAGTAGGATTGCAGCAGGACTAGGAAAATGAAATGGATCTGCTAATTTTTTTTTTTTTGGTCATGATTTCTAGAAAGTACATGTTGGAAACAACTGCTTTCTTTTTTTTCTAATATAGTCCTAGAAATGTTCCCACCTGTGTTTAATAAAGGCTGAAGAAGTGAGGGATCAGTCCTGTGGAACATGAGGCATCAAAATAAGGAATGTAATTCTGCCATGAAAATTTACTTTATCTGAACAATATTGTAGGGTTCTAGTTTCAATTTTAAGGGCAGCTTTCAGATGTAATGTGCTAAGAATTCAGACATATTTTCCTTCTGCTGCCAGTCCTTCATGTCAGTGGTGAAATAACTTTTCCATCCTTCTTAGTGCTAGTGTCATTCACGCTTTTCAAACTCTTCTGCCTTTAATACCAACACATATGAATTGGATTGGAGTGTAATAAATGGATCCACCAGGGACTATATATAAAGTGACATTGTCAGAGGCAAACAACATTGTTGAGAGTGCACATCTCTTTTCATTATGTAGCTCCTCCCTTCTGAGTTGTTAGCTTTTCAGTAGCAGATACACATACAAATCACAGAGGTCCCTCCTAGCTCTGTGTTGTCCCTGGAGACATGCAAGGGGAATCTAGAACTGCTGGTGACTCACCCCTAAATTGGAACTACCAGGTAAAGGGGCATTTTTCACAGGACTGCAACTAGGACACCCACCACTTTCTGTGATTCACTTGTTGCCTAAAACAGCAGGTAGCTGGGCCTAGACACAGTACAACTGCCTTAAGGTATTAGCTAACAAAAGAACCTTAAATCTGAGTTATATCTTACATAACCCCACTAAAGCCCTAGCAAATGTATCTACTCTTACATTTTCTCTGTGTGCTCGTGATGTCTGTGCAATGATTTATATTTGCTGTAAAGCTGTGTGCCTGACTTCTGCCTCCTAATGAACATCTAGGAACAGTTCAATATCCTAGAAGCTAAGCAGCATAAAATAACCACACCATTCACAGGGGCTAGTGTGGCTCATGCATTTTTCTTCCCTTGCATGTGCTTCTCCTGTACACTGAGATGAAGGGTGAGTGGGGAAGCTCTGCGTACAGGGCTGCCATAGCCTGGGGCTACTTAACAGCTTAAGCGCAGTTCCTGGTCCAAAGCTAGATCATACAACTAGGGCTGCAATGATGCTCAAACCAATAGGTGATCCTAATTCCTAGTGTCAGGAAAAAGCAAAGCAGCAAGGCCCCTCAAGGAAGTGCTGGGACCCAGCTACATGCTCAACCCATGCCTCAGGATGACAGACTGGGACTCCCAGGGAGACATTTCTCATCTGTGAGCCAATTCCAGAGCTCTCCTTTCCTCAGCTCTGTGTGGTAGCCATTGGTCTTCTGACTCCAAGCCCCACAGAGACTTCATTATGCTATGCTAGAGTTAGGCAGTTGTTTCTCCCTGTTCCCTTCCTGCTTTGTAGGGTCACAAAATGAGTATACCACATTTCCAGTAGATAAAAGTAATAATAAAAAATGGAAGATCACTCCACAGTAATTCATAATAAACATCAGCATAGACGTCTCTTTTTTTGAAGGAAGACCATGGATGATTAAAGACTTGAAATACCTTGAGAAATCAATGCAGGGTGAAATTCTGAAAGGTACAGTTTGCACTCAGTAAACCTATTAATTGTGATTGGCAAATTAGACAGAATTTTAATCTTCCTAATATCCATCTCAAGATTTTTGTGGCACTCCATTTTTTGGTTAATGCAATCAGGAACTTTTAAAGAGTTAGCTAGCAGGAATAGTCACAGTGTTTGAACTAGTAACTGAAGACTGGAAAACAAAGTAAAGAGACATCAGGCTTTCTGAAGAATGATTAACAAGTCTGTTGCAGTATGTCCTCTTATACCTGTGGACAAACAAGGAATTATCCCTTGCAATAATGCAGTGTTTGGCATTTATAAGAGATTCTGAGTGAGATCACTGAAGCACCTTTTTTTTGCTTCTCAGTTCATTGGAGGCAATACAACTTCCTTCAGTAGCTACCATAGAAAATGAAGTGGTTAATGCAGACTTTGCATTTTAACTAACTTGTCCAGGAAGTTTCCCAAAGTGCAAAGGCCAGGTCTGCATGAATACCGTATGCACACATCCACCCAATACTGTGTGTGCACTCAGTCATGATATGATCGAATGCAGCCAGCATTTTCATTCTCATTTGTGAATGTGAATGTACTGCTGTGACACTGCCTCATGGATGTGCATTTTTGACACCCAGGGATTAGATCTGTGAACAGTCATTAGATACCTCTCTTTTTCTTTAATAAATGCAAACTTTACTTTTATCAGAGAAGATCTTTTCTTCTGACTTATAAAAGGATTCTGTAAATTCAGTGGTCCCTTATTATGAATTTATGAAATCATTTCAATGCCTGGCTTTTGTCTAGTGCAACTGATCCTGCTTGTTCTGCCATGTAGATCAGTCCCTTGGTAGAAATGACATTGCCACCCTTAGTATTGTTTGCAGTTGTAGGAGGTCCAGCTCAGAATAATCAAGCTTCCAAGTCCTTCAGGACTCTGAAAATGATGTAGCATCACTTAGTCTGCCTATGAAGGGCAGCACAACCATATCAGTGCTCCAATCTCAGCATCCACCAGCATTACCAAAGAGTCTCCTAAACTATTCTTACTGAGGAGAATCCATAGACACATCCCTGTACTGCTCTTGAGGAACAGATATGAATTCCTACCATGTCCCAGCTACTTGCTTTCTCGAGAGATCTGTACACAAATCCCTGTTTTGCCATGCTTTTATTTATTCGTGGCTTTGGTGTAAATATGCATCTCCTAATCAGCTCCACCAAAAGCCGTTCCTCAAACTGTGACAATACCAGCATGTGACTCACAACAAGGGGATGGTGCCCTGAGACCCCTATCAGCACTGTCTGTGCTAAATATAACAAGGACTGCCAATTTCCCAGTTTTCAGCCACACACCTTCAACTGGCATGCTTTCTCTCAGTGAGTTATCCCTCCTTTGACCAGAAGTGTACTGCAAAATAGAATTAAAATAGACATAACGAGAACTGCCTCCAAGCTCAGGCAGCCAAAGGGCACTCAAGAGAACTCATTATGGAGATCCAAAGTAGTTAAAGCTGCTGAAAGAACTTCAGGAAATTCAAGAAGAGCTTGAGACAGTCTTAACTAGATATTGGAAGCTTTGATCAAAATAAGAAATGTTAACCAAGGCCTGTATCTTTCTAAACTTTAAGAATTCTTTTTTCCGTGAAGCTGCTTGATTTTCAGACACCTGACGAATGATCTGAACCTGATTTCTAAACGTGCATCCTCTCCAGCCGTTAGACAACACCCTTCAGTTTAAGCTCATTAGGGCTAAAATGATCACTGTTTATCTTTTCTCTCTAAGTATCAGTCCTTTTGGGGAATGTTGCATCTGTGAATTCATTAACACAGTAGCAAGTGTATAAGATAGATGAGCCAAGCCAGCTATTATCCTTCTTGCAAGTTCCTCTCCCTTTAACAGACATAAGTAATGTGGGTTTGTTTCTCCCATCAACAGAACAATGCTATACAACACGGCAAACCTCAGCCATCACCTAAAGGGATGTTCTAAGCTGTCCATTTTCCAATGGGAAGTCTTAAGCCATAATCACGTACATATTTAGATACCAAAAGATCTGGGACATGCACTATGATTTTTGAAAATACAAAGGTAACTCATGACAGATTTTGTCCTGGATTCCTAATTCATCAGTTCTGAAGATACCTAAAACCTGGAGTGCACATCTACATCTTTAGACATGTAGATACCTGTAAAAAATGTACATGGCTTTCAACATCAAGTACCAGGCTGACAGCATCATATTATGAATCATACAGTCCATTTGATTTTTAAATGGCTATAATAAATGCTGATATGTATACGTACCTGGTGTATTTTCAAAGGTTTCTCTGAGTCTAACTTCATGTGTCCAGATCCCAGCTCACTGACTTACAGCAAAGGAAAGGTTAACGTTTTCCACTTTCAACTTCTGTCTTCTTATGAATTATTTCAGAACTTTGAAAAATATTTATCCCAAAACTACACATACACCTCCTCCAACAGCCCAAGAATTATTTGAGTTTTTAACTGGACTCAAATGAATTAAACCTGAACTGACTTATCAGTGCCTGCTGACAACTCTGTAGTTGAATTCATCATATATGACCAATACTGTAATGAGGTCACTGTTCCTCACTTTGTCCTCTTACTCGTTCATCTCTTCCTAAGCATTGAACAGAAGATTTTTGCAGTACACTTGACACCTACCAGTTTAAAGGAGACCAAACACATTCACTTGGTGAATGCAAATGGAAATTACAGCAGCTACTTGCAAAGTCACCGAAATAATCTGCCTGTTTGGGGCTACTCTCTGTGGCAGGCATCATGAAAATAGAAAACCTGGGAGCGGGGGATGTCTCAATGAAAATATTCTAGGGAAAACCAAACATTTGATAAATCCTTATAGTTTACTGAAAAGTTACTCCCCCTATGCTCTCCTGGTTGAAAACCGGAGCAAGTACATCCAAGGCGAAGGGGTAAAAGACTCAGTTTTCTGGCAGGAAAGGGGACATGCAAGGCTGCAGGGCTCTCTTACTGCTGGGGCTCAAAGCAGCAGAAGTCCATGGATGTCTAGGAACTGACTTGCAATTGACAGTTCTGTCAAGGAATTAATATATTATGAGACTTTTAAAGTTAAATCTCAACTTTCTTAAGTAGGAAGAAAGAGAGGACTTTGAAAGAGGGTCAGCAGTGACTAAGCAGCATGTGCAGCTGAAGAGAATTAATGCAGGGAGGTGTGAGGGGTGGGAGGCTCCTGACTCCTGGCTGGGAAGCCCCTGCACTCTGAGCCTCCATCACTATCCCCGCAGGGAAAGCTGAGGAAGGGACTAAAGACGTACAAAGGACTTTTCTACTTCAAAGGTTCTCACAGGTGCTGGCTGAAGCTTAATCTTCTGTGGTCTCAGCAATATTAACAGCTCAGTCTTTTGCACTGTAGGCAGGATGGTTTTCTTCTACTGATGGGGGTGACCAGCAGGGGCTATTGCTTCAACATTTTCACTGTGCAGGACTGTGAACACTGGTAGAAGCACATATGCTGCTGCTGGCTGTAGAGCAGCTCACATTAGTCAAAGACTGGACTTATTATCTATCACTAACATTCATTCCCTAATCGTATAACCAATACATTCATGACCTAATTCCATAATGTTACACTGGAATTACGTCTATCTAATACTGCGTCTGTGTAACACACATATCTGAAGACCTTAGTGACTGAGTACTGAGGACTGAGATACTTTGTGACTAATTTTTGAGTGTCTTGTCCTCCAGCTCATTATATAGAGTCAGGACCCTCTACTAGGTAACAACAAGAGTTTAGGAAAGAAACTTAAACCTCTGTGGCTGATGGGACTGCAAAAGCCAGACTAGTGATTTTTCTATTCATAATTCCAGAATGGAGCTACACATCTTACTATAGCTAAAACATATAAGTGTGGATTTTTAAATAATAAATAAATATTTCTGGCTTAGGAGTACAAAAATGTTTGCAGACAGTTGTGCTAAAATCAGTTTCCCTGAAAGGAGAATAAAGATGGACACACACCAGAGACAGGAAGGATGGTCTAGCAATTAGGCCATCAACTAAATGAGATTTTCTCAGTTCTGCCTCTTTCACATTTAATGAGTGACTTAAGGATGGTGCCTCCTCCACATCCACCCTTTTTTTGGAATGCTGTAGCTGGCTTTCCCATTCTGTGTACAAGTCCTAGGCAAAGTAGTCTAGCAAGTGTGCCAACCTGCCTTCATACACATTGTAGATGTTTTGAACATCATATTTAAGGTAGGGACTACCTTACAGCGCATCTCCTTTCTCAGCATCACTGAGGGTTTCCTCAGTAATCCCTGCTTACTGTTACAATAAGTCTTCCCTTCTCTATACTATCTGGGGAGGGGGAAGTCCTCAGGTGCTGTTGTGATTGAGGGGAGCAATACTGAACTCAATGGCTCACTTATATATTAGCTGATCCGGCTGAAAACTTATATAATTAATTCATAATGAAAACAAGGCTGGAAGCTTAGTGGTGGCTATTCTTACAAAGTAACTACTTCTACCTCAAAAATTCTTTTGAAAAAATGGGCATGCAACTTACTCATAAAGGATTTTTAATAATAGTAGTGCGGTAGCATTAGCAAGGAACCTATAAAACTGAAAGAATATTTATTTCATTTGCTGTCCTGGATATCATTTAATGCAGCTTTGATGCCTGAAGCACAACCTAATTACACAAATTTTTCAGATAGAGCCTCTTCATTGTATATGCTTTTGTCAATCCAAATCAATTTAGCACACTGTCTCCAGAGGCCTTGAGAACACCAAGGCTCTTACAGCCAGTTTCTGTGGCAAGGGCTGAAAAGCTCCAGTCAGGTTTCCTAAGTAACAAATCCCCAGGAGCATTTTTGCACCAAATTCAATAGCTTAGTCCACGACTTCTTGGTCAGTTCTGCCAGTTAAAAGATTCTGCAGCTGCTTCCTTACCGGGTTACGTGTAAAACATGAGATGTGTCCCTTGGTCTGCAGGAGGGCTTCCAACTTTCTTATGTCCAAGGTAAAGAGAAGAGGTTTTTAAATTTCTTTTGTTGACCCTCAATAATGTGAAAGCCAGACTGATTGTCTATCTACCCTTTGCCTTGGTTCACACAGCAGGCCTGCCTGAGGCAGCTAAAGAGAGGCCACCTCTGCAGTCACCACATCTATGTGCAAGAGATGGGGTCATTAACTTTCCTCCATAGTAGCTAGCTTCCTCATGGAACATAAATTAGCAAAAAGCTTTTTGAGTCTGACATGCTTTTAATGGCTGGATTTTTCTGTTGTCAGCAGAAGAGGCTGTGGTGATGTCTGCCAGCAGCACTGTAAGCTGGAGCATGGCCAGCATTTCTGCCATAAACCTCAGAGATATATTTATCCTTATGTAATAATACTTATCATGAAGGATCCCAAAGTGCTTTGAAACTGCACAAGGTATATTCAGAGAGTGATTTTCCACCAGGGCTTCTTCAAGGCACAGCGGTCCCTACACATACTGTCAGCTTCTGGGGTCTTAAATAAGAGTGTCTTCCACTAAGCTTTTTAAATCATGGGGTGGGAGGTTTCAGTGCTTGAACAACCTTTGTCTGTGGGTTTTGTCCTATTTAGAATAGAAATAGAAAAGAACAGTAATACTGAGCATCTTCTTGGCTCATTTCCTTGCAGATCTTTATTTACAACACAGACATATAGGCTTCCCATTGTTTTAAGACCAACCTAGTATAAACCCCCTGAGCTGTTGAGAACTCCTGAGACTACCACCACAAGTTCTTCAGGTCCTAGCTGGAGTCCCTATGTCCTGAAGAGGGGTGAGCTACCAAAGTTCTCCCAGATTTGAGGCAGCTCATATTACTTCCACTTCCTAAGAATTTCTATGACAATTTTTGTTTACATGGTAGATATACATAACTGAATATTACTTTAAGGCCTTGAAATATCTGCTTCCCTCTCTCCCTTCTGCTGCAAATAGTTAAACTGCATCAAGTGATTTCAAATTATTTCTCATTCCTGCTTGGAATGGGTAACAACAGATGTCTTTATTTTGAGATCCCCTGGAGGAAAGGGTAGAAGGGAGAACATACAATTGCAATGTTGGGAAAAGCTTCATTAAAACTGGTATCTATAAATGCTGAGAACAATGAAACAAGATTATAGAATTGTAGAATAACATTAAGATTGGGTTTTTGACTCAGAAGAGGGAATGACTGCCGTAGACACTACCAGACTAATAAGCAACTTGAGGCACTTCAAAATGAAATCCAGTTAATGTGAATCACGGAAAAAAAAAAAAGGCAAATGTAAAAACAACAGGCCAGCAGGACATGCCTCCCTAGGACTGAGGGAAAGCTACACAAACACAAATAACAAGACAAAGAGAGTTCCAGTCTCAACATAAAACCTGATCTCATCCTAGAAAGAAAGTGGCAATAACCGAAGGCTAAAAACTAGCAAGAACTAGAATTTAGAAGTAGTTTAAATTTATCAGGAATATTGCATCAACTGAAGTAATTGCAGCCAGATCAAAAACTTATTGTCATTCCATTGGTTTTCCAGTGGGCTTGATGATCTCAAGGTCTTAAAATTACAGTGTCACCATAGCACAGCAATACTCTAAACAAGAAGTGAAAGATTTATCCTTCTGCTGCATAATAGCAACAAAAAAATAAATGGTCCTTATCAGAAAAATCAATCCAATATTCCATTTGAAGGGAAGATCTGTCCTCTGAGCTCTGGCATTGGTGTTTGACAGACAGTCATTTCATGTTGGCTAGAATGAGGGAAACAGCATTACAAGGCATCCAGGTTTTAATTTATGACAATCAGTTAAACTACAAGAATAAAACTAGTGTTAAGTGAACAAGTGAACAGAAATTCTTGGTGATTTCACCGTCTAGGAGGTTAAGAAAATACTGTACCTGTCCAAGGTGGGATGGGTATTTTCTTTATCGTTCAGAGTTGCAGCAGGACAATCATAACCCTGAAATGCTCTAGCAAATTATCTCAGTGTAAAAAAAAAAAAGTTTGAAGGTTTCTATTTCCAATAAATTTGTGACATGAGATGTTTAAATTTCAGAACAAAGCCAATTCAAAACTAGAACACTGACTCCTTTTTAATCTTACTTTCCCAAGAAGTCATATTTATGCACCTGTGCTGTCTGTTTGCTCATCTATGGAATCACAGAATCACAGAACTGTTTGTTTTGGAGGTGACCTTCAAAGCTCATCTAGTCCAAGCCACCTGCAATGAGCAGGGACATCTTCAACTAGATCAAGTTCCTCAGAGGCTCATCCAGCCTGGCCTTGAATGTTTCCAGGGATGGGGCATCTACCACCTCTCTGGGCAACCTGGGCCAGTGTTTCACTACCCTCATTGTAAAAAATGTCTTCCTTGTGTCTAGCCTGAATATGCCCTCCTTTAGTTTAAAAACGTTACCCCTCACACTATTGCAACAAGCCATGCTAAAAAGTTTGTCCTCATCTTTCTTATAAACCCCATTTAAATACCAAATGGCTGCAATAAGGTCTCCCCAGATCCTTCTCTTCTCCAGGCTGAACAACCCCAACTGTCTCAGCCTGTCCTCACAGGAGAGATGTTTCACTTTTGTGGCCTCCTCTGGCCCCTCTCCAACAGGTCCCTGTCTTTACTGTACTGAGGGCTCCAGAGCTGGACACAGAATGCCAGGTGGGGTCTCACTAGAGCTGAGCAGAGGTGCAGAGTCACCTCCCTCAATCTGCTGGCCACACTCCTTTTGATGCAGCCCAGGATACAAATTGCTTTCTGGACTGCAAGTGCACATGGCCAAGTCATGGCCAGCTTTTCATCCACCAGTATCCCCAAGTCCTTCTCCTCAGGGCTGCCCTCAACTCCTTCATCCCCCAGCCTGTATTAATACCGGAGGTTGCCATGACCCAGGTGCAGGACCGGTCTGTGTAGAAGACAGATGGGCATATTCCTGGTGTTTTGTGTAAAAAGTATTTAAAGGGTATTGTAAGAGAAAATAAAAAGTATTTTTTTTCCTAAGGTGATTTTCAAAATGAAAGATGTGCAAAACCTGATGCTTTCCCCAAAATCTCAAACTGGTGAACAAGTGCCTTCTGATAGGAGGTTTTTTATTTATAAATGAAATTAGTTCCATGTGCTGCATGCAATCTCATCAAAGTTTGTTGCTAGTAGATATGTTATAGAATAAAATAAATTTAACATAAGTATCCATAACCTACACTGAATAAGATTTGACTCCACTACCCAACCCAAGAAAAAAAGATATCTGAAAAATATGTCATAAACAAAATCAAATACAGAATACATTGACCAGTCAAACACCTTGCAAAACATATATGATATCTAAAGTCTGAAAGGCAAAAACACAGCACACAGACTAGAAAGTGATGCTGCATGGTAGGAAATTGTAGGCTTTAAATATAATATGTCTTTGGCTCAAATTTTTGTAAAGGCTGTACATTATCATTGTCATTCATATACATAGTAAATGGCAACCCTCTGCCCCAAAAAGCAACATCTAAATGAACACAATGGAGAGGAACAATGGAGGAAAAAGGTACAACAGTACAATAAACTGAATAAGACTATGTAGGACAGATATCCCCTGAATAAAACTGAGACAAGGCTATTTCCTTGCCTGTCATTTTGAATATGGTGAGGTGTTGAGATTGATAAGAAATGTCTGATCAGCAGTGTAAGGGTCATATTTCCAAAACACATGTAATGGAGGGTATTGAGAGTGCCATCAATCAGGAAAAGCACATTTCTGTGGATGTGCTTGGCAAGAACTGAGGTGGCAGGTATCATTTTTAAACACTTTGCCTGGGAGGAAGCAGAGGGTGAACCAATTCAGTCCAGAGCTGCTTCCTCAACATGGCTACTCTCCACTGGGTCATCAATTACACCGTCAGCTCTCGGTACTGGTTTCATATTCTAGTGGCATAAAAGGAACACACACACACACAAAGTTTAAAAACTGTACAAACTTTCAAACAAGCTCAAGGCCAGATGCGGTTTTTGATATTACTCTTACCTACCTACCTACTCCTTTTACTTACTCATTTTTCAGTTTATGATATCACTGTAAGGGATATGCATTAAAATAAGCAAGACATTAAGCAATCGCTGTATTGATGACATCTCTACAAAGTCTTCAGGAGTTGTTTAGATCAACAGAAAACATAGGGTAATGATCAGGTGACTTGAGAATTATCCCCACTACCCTTTGCCATGCCCTCCATACAAGCACCTCCAAAAGCGTTGATTTAACTCAACTGTGTATTCCTATATTGTTCCAGAAACCTGCCTGAGTCCATGATTTTGGCATCTGTCACTATGGTGATGCATATTAGCTGCATAAAACAATGAAGAATTATGGGAATCATGTTTTTCTGAACACGAAGGCGAGACAGTCTGCACAAACAGGAAGATTTGCAAGAGAAAGTTCTGCTTTTTCATTCTTGTCTTTGACTTGGCATCATCTGTAGCTTCGAGTGCAGCAGCTGGCCTGCCTATGGGCAATTCAGAGAAGCAATGTGCTTCCTTCCAGATGTAAAGTGCATACATTTTCCAGATAGGATATATGTAAACATTTGTATTTCTCTTCTGCTAACCAGAGAGAGTTCTGTGCTAGCTAAGCATCATTTCAAGTGAGCCTACATCATTTCATTATAGCAGCCAGTTTGCTTTATACCAGGAACTACAAAAAGGTTTATTTAACAATGCACACAACCAATGTGGCCACTTGCTACCAGAAGCAGAGCATTCACGGGATCTCTGGTATTGGAGGTAACAAAAAGCCACTTTGACTTAGATCTTCTGATTGACATCCAAGAAGGTATTTCACAACTGTAAGTGCTGTGATAGCTATGTAATCATGCCATCAGTGCTGAATTTGTTAGTAAGAGAAAATCCTTGTGTACAAAAGGCACCATATGGCTATGTATGTATTTTTCAAAGAGAAAATAAGGAAGCTGTCTCTTTCATTACACACTAATGGCTTCTTTATTCTCTACAGGAGAATAATCAGCCACTGAAGAGATAATATAGATTGAGATTCATGTGTCAGTTAGTTGCAGATTTATTTTCAGGGCTTAATATTTGTCTGAGGATTTTCATGTTAATAAATCTGTCTCTTAAAAATAGTATTTTGTTAAGGATTTGGAACTTTGAACTGTAACAGTAAATGTAATATTAGAATAAATATATGAGTGACTGAAAGCAATTCTGAATATCCAGATATCACAGACAGACTCCAGATTTGGAACCCACCCCCATTGAGGCTGAAGTAGCAGCCTATACCTGCAATTAAAGATATGCTAAAGAAACAATCTGGGGGATTTCAGAAGCAAAGCATTTAATTTTGAGTCTTTCAGGAGTTTTTTCTTACTAAGCCAACCACACATCTATATTGTTTACAGTATACCTACAGAAAGCCATTTCATTGATTTTTTTTCTAACTCTGGGTAAAACTGTTTGCACACCTGAAAAGAAATGTAGTGAATTACAATACTTTTTTCCCTATTTGTCAGTAGGATTACCTAGCAAAAAAAACAGGGATTTGTTTCTGTCTAAAGAGATAATTCCAAAATTGGCAGGACTTCGGAGGATCGGTAGGTCATTGACTTTATGAGCCTCATTCTTAACCCAGATATAGTATTCTTCAAATAAATCTAAGGACAAAAATCAGATTTTAGCAGGTAGCTTGAGATGTGAATCAAAATCACTATTTAATGTTTGCCCTAACTAGCAAAAGAATTTCAAAAAGAACAGGATATTTACTCACAGTAAAAATATTTCCAATAAAGTGAAGATACTAGCTTGCTTTCTTACAGCAGGAAGTAATTTAGTATTACACATGGATGTTAATACTCCATTAGCTTTATTCGTTTATTAGAATCTGCCAAGGGTTTGTTACAATATAGTTGCCATCTAAACATCAGCTGAAATATTCTTTTCTGTAACTGGATGCATCAATGTATTCAAAACAATGGCTTTAATGTTATTATGAATTTTTAAATATTCCAATTATATTAAAAGTGACACTATTATTCTGGGTTTATCTTATTTCAGGTAGCAGATATATATAGTCCTGGTTATCTTAGCTGCTCAAACTGAAGAATCCTTCCACTGATCAAGAAATGTCTGAAGACTAATATTGTGGCCCAGTCTGAATAGAATGCCAGAGGAGTAACAAAACACACACCTCTAATGATCAAGAGTAGATCTATTTCAACACTTAGTGTATTCGTATAGACTGAAGAATAATGAATGAAGAACATTGATAACAATACATTTTTGCTAGTATTTCATGATGTTATGAAAGTATTATCTATTATTTTATCATAGAAATTTATTCTTGAAGATTCCTGCCCCATTCAGTGTTTGCAACAGACAATACCAGCAGATTTTCCTCTTCATTGCCAGTCATTCTGAGAAACTACCTCTTAGGACCCAATTGCATTGATAATAGTAATTACATGTTCTGTAGGACAATCTTTGTGTATTATTATAGCATTTCATAGTGTACGTATATCTAAATTATATTGCTACCTTAGTTTTAGAGATGAAATACAGGGAAAGAGACATATCATAGAATCATAGAATGTCCTGACTTGGAAGGAACCCACAAGGATCATCGAGTCCAACTCCTGTCCCTGCACAGGACAACCCCAAAATTCACACCATGTTTCTGAGGGCATTGTCCAACTACGTCTTAAATACTGTCAGGCTTGGGGCCGTAACCACCTCCCTGGGGAGCCTGTTCCAGTGCTCCAGCACCCTCTGGGGGAAGAACCTTTTCCCAATGTCCAACCTAAACCTCCCCTGGCACATATTTTTTCCATTCCATTGTGTTCTGTCATTGATCATCTGAGAGAAGAGATCAGCACCTGCCCCTGCTCCTCCCCTTGTGAGGAAGCTGTAGACCATTATGAGGTCTTCTCTCAGTGTCCTCTTCTCCAGGCTGAACAAACCAAGTGACTTTAGCTGCTCCTCATACAGCTTCCTCTCCAAACCCTTCACCAACTTCATAGCCCTCTTCTGGACACTGTCTAGTAGCTTAATATATTTTCTTGGGTCCTGTGGGACCCAGAACTGCACACAGTGCTCCAGATGGGGCCGTGCCAGTGCAGAGCAGAGTGGACAATCACCTCTCTCAACCAGCTGGCAATGCTGTGCTTGATGCACCCTAGGACACGGGTGGCCCTCTTGGCTACCAGGGAACACTGTTGGCTCATGTTCGACTTGCCATCAAACAGAACTCCCAGGTCTCTCTCCAAGGGGCTGCAAAGGTCAAAACACTAATTAGAAATACACTATTTGTGGATAACTTTAACCTTATTTTGTGAGAGTTTTGCATTGTGTAGCACACTACGTGTGGAAACAATGGCTCTCCATCATTTCATTTGCAGTTATGTTTAGTTCGCAGCAGATGTTCTGCAGATAAGGCCCCACGAGGTGAACTCAGTATCCATAGAATGCTGACAGGTACCAAAGATCAGCCTTGGGTAATCTAGTGTAGCAGTAAATAAGGAGTCAGTGGCAGAGGCAGGGCAGCTGTCTTTTCTTCCAAATAACATCTAGCTGCATCGGGCAGGCTTCCCTTTCCTGCAAGCTGCTGTCTCATTCAGCAGGTGCCTTCCCAACCCTGCTCCATGTGAGAGAGGGTACTCCCTTCCTGCTCTGCTCTCTTGTGTGGTCATTGCTTGGCTGCAAAGCAAGACCCTCACTCATGCTCACTGCAACAGAAGGCCTAATGAGGAAAAACCATAAGCATGAAATTAAAATTAAATGAAGTAACATTTACAAAGTGCTGATCTAAGCCACATTTGCAGTCTTAGTAGTGAAATTCTGCAACCTTTGGCCAAATTGCTCTGCACTCTTAATAACAGCAAGTACAGATTGAAGGGAATATTTTTCTAATTATTTTTATTTAAACAAAACAAAACAAAATGAAACAGAAAATAGCAGAAAGCTCATATTTAGCTTTCTAATTGGAGCATATTGTATTGGTTCCCAAGAGTCTCTTCAGGCTTTGCACCTCAGCATCCACCACACCTGCCTCTCGACCTACTGAGTGACTGATCACAACAGGAGGCTCTGGTGCCCCAATGCTGGCAAGCGTTAGAGAGGCATGAAAGATGTATTTTCCCCATGGAGTCTCTCCCTCAGCCTCACTCCCCAGCTTCCAGTCCCAGTCATGCCTTTTCCCCATTCACCCTCATTTCCAGGCACCCAGTGCCAACAGTCCCTCTCATTCACCATCTCTTCCCACATCCACCTCCTGCTTCCTGCCTGTCTGGGGATGTCCTCTCCTCCACAGCCTCCGCACAGCACCAGAGTAGCACAGGCAAGAATATATAATACACCATCATACAGAGAAGTGCTATTCTTCTGGTTCTGGCCCGAAGCATCTGAAGTCTTGCTGTCAAGAAGATACTTTGGCATAAGTCTGTTGTCATGCATCTCTTTTATTCACTTCAAATTCTAATGGACAACAAACATAAAACAGGAAGAACACTGACAAATCAAGTTTGCCTAAAGACTACATGCCTGTTCATGCAAATGCCTTGGTGGTATTTGGAAAGGACGCTTTCTTTGAAGGTCTCCAAAAGCTCCAAAAATAGTAATTACTCACAATGAAAGAAAAGGTATTTCTAAAAACACTGCATGGCAGAGGTGGAATAGAAGAAAAACACAAAGCTTAAATAGAATTACTTTCTACAAATATTTGCTTTATTCCATACTGTAGCACTTGGTAACAGTTCTGTTACCACTGGTTTCCTTTTCCTTATCAGGCTTGTAAACTGTCTAGGTAAGCACTGCAGAGTGAGTATGCTCATGTTTTAAAAGCTTTAAGAGGCCAAAGGAGCACTTAATAGAAACAGCGGGACACAGCAGCATACATTTATAGGGGCAGTAGATGTCAAAGGACCATCACCACAACTAAGCTCAAACAACTACTTAAAAGTACCATTAAGAGGCAACCTGAAGCGTTGAGGGATGTTTAATCTTCACCTGCAGTCACCCGTGAAGCACCTTAATGCTGGCTATCAAAATACTAGTTAAAATGCCACAGAGACTAAAAAGTACCCTGGCAGGAGTAAAATTTAAGAGCTGTTGCAACAGTTTCACTGAATTTCATGAAAATGAAGAAATGTATCTCTCTCATCTTGCCTGTCAGAGCACCTGAGCACGAGTATACTTGAATGTTAAAAAAAAAACCACCTTGTCCACGGCTTGCTGCAGTAGAGAGAGCTCTGTAGTTTTCATACCAAAGTGTGCAGAGCTCAAAAGCACAGTAAGAGCTCTGGGTTCTAAGAGTGCCAACCACACTGAGTTTTGAAACTCCTGCTGTTAAAATAATTCAGGGACTGCACTGATAGCATTTCTGGAGCCCAGTGGATTCTGGCTTTCCCTAACCAAAACAAAGTTCAAAATGTACAAAGGAAAAACAAAACCAAAACCAAAAACCAACCAACCAAACCACAAACACATGCATTACTTCAATTAAAAACCAAAAATATCTGGCAAATCTGCAGCTGTGTGTTACTGCTGTTGTTGTCTAATGTCCTGAATGTAAGACTGAGGGTCAGGAACACCAGACTACTGATTGTGTGCCTGTTGCACTGTCCTGGGTTTGCACAGCAGCCAGATTAACAATCTCATCTCTACAGGTAGCAACATTTTATGGCATTGTACAGTCTTTACAACTCCATCAGCCCTTGAAAATCACTCACTGTGTTCCTGCAACCTTTCATCATGGCAGCAATCAAAGGCTATAGCTCATGTTGCCATTTCTGGGGATCCAAACCTCCATAGCGTGAGCACAGCTTTCAAACCTGCCAGACTTAAAGAGAGGACTTGTCTGCTTTGTCCTCCTTTCAAATGCTTGCCAGGCCATTTCAGCCTCTTCACAAGGTTTACAGAAGTTCGAGGATCAGTGCCCCATCTGCACCACTCATCATGGTGATGGACGTCTTTGTTCTGTCTCTTGCCTCTACTCTTTGAAAAGCCTTGTGCCCCAGGAAATGCACACAGGATCTGTGATTCTGGGAAGTTTTTTTACACTGGCTCCTTTGATGTTGAAAAGAAGCCTGTAAGGAGAGGCTTACTTTACCTTTCCATATTATTCATCTGTGGAAAGATTTGCCACAATCGGTTTATGTTTAATTACTTCTCTGTCATTCCAATTAGTCACTGCACATGATACCAGTAGCTGACGGAACTATCTGAGGCATAACAAAGCCTATCTGATTTAGTTATCTTTCATATCAGATGTCTGGTACTGGGCTGCTATATCAATTACAACCCCTGTCAATACCCTGTAGCTTTCTGCACCATTGAGATGGACATTTTATAGTGCAAATCAAGCACAGTCTCAGCTCTGCCCTTCAGTCTCTCTCAGAGACATGCTGATGCCACCTTTGCTTTGAACACTAGCTGTTATCTTCTATAGACTCGGCGGACTTTCTCTTTATGTCCACTTTGACATTTTTGCAAACATCACTATAGCTGTGGTGGTTCACAGCCCAATTTTTCCTTTACTGCTAATTGGATTTGTTACTTTTTGAAGGAACATCCCCTTTATAAAAGCTGTGTTAATGACATCTAAGACATATATCCCTATATTTCTACCCTTGCTTATTGGAGATGATTCTATGGTTCTGTGATTCTACGATTCTATGTCAAGGGTGAATCATGAGTAACCATGCCACAACTCTGGGATTAGAAAGGTAGATGATTGTGTGTGAAAATAAACTGTGCCTCACAAACCAATATTCTAAGAAAACTAGGCCAGATTTTTTTTCCCTAGGTCTCTGGGTAGCTGACAGCAAGATTTAAACAGAAACGGATTAGGAAATTCTCGCCCTACTGCCACACTTCCTGACATGAGTTTCTTTGCTGACTAATCCATTAATGCATTCATTGTAGGCAATCTGCTTATGTTAATATTCTTTCTGTGGCAGTGTGTTATGTACATCTGGAACTCTTTTCTACATAAATTCAATATAAATTCCATAAATCATTCACATATTTAAATAAAAAAGTTCTAAGCTTTCTCAGTTTTCCTTTGAAATGGAAAAACTTACCTAGTAACCAACTTTTATTTGGCTTCCCATTTAATTTAAGATTAAATAAGCTATATCATTGTTCACAGCACTTTTCTTCTAATCTTTATCTAGGAAGTAAAAACGTGGTAACTTTTACCTCTGTAATAATATTTACAAGTAATATATCCATGTCAAAAATCTAGGCCTGCAGGGCAAAAGTGGAAAAAGCCATATCAGTTGTTTGCTCTTTCAAAGTATCCAAAGAGACAGTACCAAGTCTTCAGCTATCAATCAACCCTTCTAAAGCATTTAAATCTGTCCTTGTCATCCCTGTTTTCTAGAGATAGCATATGATTGATGTATAATATTACCCTTCTTTACCTCATTTTTCTCTCTCTTGAACACTGCAGATATCTCAGCCTCTGTATTCTGGTCATGACCATGTTTCTTGTTTATCAGAAACTCTATTTGGTCCATTTTGGTACTCACTCTCTTTATAGTATTCAACACAAAGGTCTGTATTGAAATAGGTATACGAGCATAATGACTAGCTATTTCCAAATCAGTGCACATGTCCTTTCAACCCTATAGTGAATGGTTAGTACATTGACTCAAGAAACAAGGCACACACTGATCCTCTCCTGACATACCTTCCAGCAGAAGCCATAGGAACTTCCTGGTCCAAAGGTTATATCAGGATCACTGTCTACAGCAGCTTCCAGCAATGTAGACCTGTTGAATTCACCATCACTTGGTCTAAGACCAGGGTTTTTATCCTTAGGCCAATGCCTGTAACAGTAAAAACACATCTTGTAGCACTGCAATCTGTACTGAGCCAATATAGTGTACTTATTTGTCTGTGTAGTAATGAATGTTTTATTATCAGTTCTGCATTTTGATGGATATGGGATCACAATAAGTCCAAGTTAATTGTCATTCTCAGGTTACCAACCACCTTCTGTCCTTAAATGTGAGTCCCTCTTGATTGTCTTTGGATTTGTCACTGCTGTCTCATCGCTGCCTACCTGAAAAATTAGTAGCAGATAATAATCGGAGTGCCTAACCAGGGCCAGAAGTTTTCTCTTCATGTCTTTCACCCTTGCCCCTGGGAGGCAGCAGACTTCCCTGAGAAGTGGGTCTGGTCTGTACATATTGCCTCCTGTGCCCTTCAGAAGGAAGTGTCCTATGAAAACAACCCACCTTTATTTCTTTATAGCAACTGTTTTGATGCAGGGTGCAGATCAACTTATCCTCTGCAGCACCTCCAACTTAGTTGAACCACCTTCCTTGATATTGTTGTTTGATTCCACTTGCAGAGCCTCATACCTGTTGTGCAAGGGAACCTGGCAAGGTGGGGTCTATCATCTCATCTTGGCAGATTGAGTGCTATGCTGTTGATTGATTTTTGTTCCTGTGGTGAGTTGAACCCAGACAGCAACTGCACCCACCAGACGCTCATTCAACTACCCTCCAGTGGCATGGGAAGAGAATCAGAAGGGCAAAAGTTAGAAAACCTCACAGGTCGAGATGAAAAGAGTTCAGTAAGTGAAGGGGTGGAGGAAGAGAAAGAAATGCGCTGGATTGCAACAGCTGTGTTAACTTTATCCCAGCTAGACCATATGCAGTTCAAAAATATTAATTTCTTATGTTTCAATGGTATTCTTTTGTTATCATTGCCTATATTGTTTATCTGACGTTCTTACCTCCCTGCGGTCTCTCTTAGCTGCTGTGTTTTGTGGTGTATTTTTCTCCTTTATGTCTCCTTTCTGCAAATTAAAAGTAAAATCAAAGAAACTGTATGAGTCTTTCCTTCAACCACTGTTGTTTCCAAAATTAAAATTCATTTTCCCGGTTACAATATTTAACAAAATACAGTATGCAGGGAGGTTATATAAATCTTTGAAGTTAAAGAAAACACTTGTTCAGTATTACTAAGAATCTCACTTGTTTTTCATGCCAATATTTTTTTTTTGTTGGAATTTGGAAAAAAAAGTCATTTTATCTTGTACTTCATGATGCCTGAGAAAAAACATTTTTCCACAGGAAAAAATATGCAGAAGGAAAAGAGAAACAGGTATTTTCCCACTCACATTAAACAAAAAAATGGTGTGGGAAAAAAAAAAAGAAAGGTTTGGAGAAGAAGAAATCAGTAACTATGTTTCCTCTCACACATTTAAACAATGTATTTCAGCACAGGTGTGTGGAAAAAAACACTTATTTCTCAATATAAAAAATAAACTGATGAAAAATTGCAACCAGTTCCATATACTTTAGATGACTCACATGTATAGGACTTCACAGGGTTCAAATTATAGCTGGAATCTCATTTCATGTCTAATGCACTGTTAGGTTTTATCCTTAGCACTTAGAGCTATTGGCAGAGGGTAGGGGACACATTGGCTTGACAAAAACCTGTAGGTCTGCCAAGGGTCTGCTTGCAGTTGCCCAGCTCGGTGAGATGTGCATTAACACACATCACAGCTGCCAAAGCTGTACCCTTGCTACAGCAGCCACAAGCCCAGGAGGAGTTATAGGGAATACCGGTCCCAGCTGGCTGCACAACGCATGCATGACACTCTCTCAGTTCTTCCCTTCTCGGCTTGTGAGGAATGGACTGTGACAGTTGTGTCCAGGCATCCCTGCACACAGCCAGTCTCCTAGCTCCTTTTCAGCCAGGTTTAAAGTCTCGGTACTCTACTGCAATTCCATTAGTACTTTTGGTCATTGGCATCCTCACGGCAGTTGACAGAGGTCCAGCATCCTTGCCATTTTGTTAGGTCATTCAAGCAGTATTTGGCACTCATTATGAAAACATGAACTAGGTACTATGGGATCTCAGAGCACCTACCTTGTGTTTTCACTTGCAGGCTCTTACCCCCAGTAACCATGATGCAGCTCACTCTTAGTTTACCAGGGATTAAGATGGCTCAAATTGCCTTATATAATATTTACGAAGGTGTAATGGCTTGCACAGAGGGGAGATTGGGTCTCGCCCTACTGCTGCACTGTGTGCTCTTTCAGCAGAAAAAATGCAAGGTAATCTGAGGTAGTTTTCACCAAGACAACAAAGTGACAAGGTGTTCTGAGCAAAGGACTTTAAATCTCTAAAAGCTGCAGATATGTTAGGTTTTTGTTCAAGCAGATACAATCAGCTACACTAGTGAAGAATCATCCACCGAGAGTTTTCCTCTTTCCATAAGCATCTCCCAGTATTTTAACACTCTATCAATATTTAATAATATCAGTGCTTGAGGGTATGCTAATCCTTAGAAACAGGATATCCCAGCTACCTGAAAGGAAAATCATGTCTCCCTTTTATGTCAGGAACCTTCGACAGCAGTTTGCAAGTGACAGAGAACATAGTTTATAGGATTTCAAAATCCTATAATTTTATGCAATTCATTGTCATTTTTAGGTTTTTCAGGTTGCCTTTTTCCTCAATAGTTCTTGTTTTATAATGCAGTGAGAAAGTCCTTTGCTTTCCCTAAATGAGAATATTAAGATATTGTCTATTCTTTCTGCAGTGCCACCTGACTGCAACACTGCAGAGCAAGCACTCCACCTGCGAGATAGAAGTACCATACAATTCAACAGTGCTTGCAAAGCATGCCCAGAAAAAAAGCATCAGCATTGTTGCTGGCCAGAATATCTCTGAGGCAGAGTGAAAAGTCAGATACGTAGAACTTTACATGGACTGCATTGTCCTAGGGGCTGGAAACTCCACAGGAACTGGGACTACTGGGGCCATTAATTTAGTCAGACCTTTTTCTGTCAAAGGATATTGTAATAGCCTTCTTTCCTTTCCTGTTATACAGCCAGCAAGCACAGTGCTTTCAATAATGGGATGCCTCTTTCAAAGGCTAAATGAACCTTGGGGCGCCAAGAATGACATCCACCAAATGACACTGAAAAAAGATAATAAAAACTTGAAAATGTGTTAAGTCAGCATTCAGACTTCTCTGCATAAGACAGGTAAAAATAGGAAAAGTGTTTGCACAGAGCTTTGCATGTCAGGTGGAAGGAAATGGGACAGAATGAAAAAGAGAAACTTGCAGAATCAGCAGGAAAGGCAAATTAATATGAGTAATAATCTAGTTTATTGAAAAGAAAAAGAAAGGAAAATGCAGAGTCCTGATTGATCTAGCTTTCAGTCTCTTTTCATGCTCCTGAATACTTTTATCTCCTAAGATGCTGTTTAGACGAACAGTAGATGTATTCTGTACAAGCAACCATGGTGCTGAGTTATGTCCTAGAATGCACTCTATGGATTTGCACCAGCTATTTGCCCTAAAATAAAGAAAGCGGTCCCAGACTTTCCAAATTTCAGGGCCTAACTTAGGAACCAAGATCTAGATTACACTTTGCAGATTCAGATGCCCAGCATTTCCAGGTTAACAATACTCAATTAATAACGGTCATAATGAGTTATATCCATCCCAAAACAGAAAGACAAGTTGCCACAAAGGATTGCTAATAGGACCTGAAATATTTTATACCTAGTTTTACTTTTTGTTTGGTTGTTGTTGTTTGGGGGTTTTGTTTGGTTGGTTGGTTTGGTTTTGGTTTTGGTTTTTTTTTTTTTAATCCAGATCAGATGTCTAATCTCAGGCTAGCTGCTGACTACTAGATATCGGCCTGCTGGCAAAATTAATTGGAACCTTTGGTACCACTCAATATGAAGTCCAAAAAGTAGGTGGCTATAGATCCTGACACAAACTTCCACCTCTGCATCAAAATGCAGACTAGGAAATCCTGGCAGGAAAAAGTCTGTTTACTTTGCCCGTGAAGTATCCATGCTGAAGAAGATTACAGCTACCTGGCTTCAAAATGTTGTCCTTTCATATATGTTAAATTTAGCTGGGAAAAAAAAAAATAAAAAAATTTCAGGTTTGTCCTCATTTAGGAGCCTACAGTAGATCTAGAATTTCCATGAGAGAAATATAATCACATTTTCATGAAAGAAGGTGAACTTCACCAAAATATTATCTGGGTCTTCATAAGCTGTCTCCTAATTCCCATGTGCATTATAGTTGGTAGCAATTTGATTCAGTATGTATTCATAGTATAACAAAAAATATTTTGCTTTCTTTGGACAATTCTTAGTACATTGACGAGGAAATTTTTTTTAAAGGCATGAGTAAAAACAAAAAATATGAACTTTTTAAAATTGATTTTGTTTCAGCTTTTCCAACATGCTAAATTGACTGAGAAGTGGCTTAAAAATAATCTCTTAATAGTACAAAGTCTTTGTGACATGCATATTAAATACTGTATTTTGAGGCAATCTTTTTATGTACTTATTTTTAATATACTCTTTTCCAGCTTAAATCAAAAAGTTATGAGTCTCAACAGTTCTTGGAGCACTTATCATACTAAGAAAGTTGACTTGCCGCTTTGCATGACTATCATATTGACATATTACAGGTCACTCAACTAACTCTGCATAAGACAGGTAAAAATAGGCAAAGCGTTTGCACAGAGCTTTGCATGTCAGGTGGAAGGAAATGGGACAGACTGACAAAGACAAACTTGCAGAATCAGCAGGATTTCCATTTTGATGTCTCAAGGGCACATTTTAACTCTGCACTTAACGTATTTACTTTCCTGTGTCTCGCTAATTCCTGTCTGTTTCTTTTCTATTTCTTTTTTGACTACTCAATATAGCAGAATTCAAATATCGTTTTAATGTTGCTCAGAACACCCTTACATGCATCAGCTTACCTGTGGCTTAAGGCTTATCTGTGTTGTGTTCCCACCTTGGCGTCCCAAATACACTGAGAAAACCTGGGGAGAATTCTTCTAGCTTGCAACAAAATTGTACGGTTGCTTCTCTAGAAGCCAGATGCTGTTGGAAATATGACTCCATCAAAATAATGCAAGTCGTAACATTAAGGCAAGGAAAAGTAGTGCGGAGATTTAGGAAAATCTTCATTTTCCTTAAAATAAGTCTTTCTGTCTTTAGTATATGAGCTCGAGGCTTGACTTGTGGTGAAAATCAAACTAAAGGCCTTAGATGAACTTCATCTGGCCAAATGTAGATATTTTTGTTTGAGCTACTTGTCTAGATCATAGTCACATGAATTATCTTACTGTAGATGTTACTTTAAAATGCAATAAATTATATGCAGAAATACTCATTTTTCTCCTACAGGTGATAAGGCTGAATAGTTTATGTAGAGGGTGAACAGTTTATGTAGACATCTGTATTGTATAAGTGCAGATTAACTACATCCTTTGTGTCCAAAGAAAAGAGGGGTCCTAGCACACACAGTACCATGAATCAGAGAGGACTGCAGTACCTCTGGAGTGATAATGGAGGTTACAAACTTCGCCACAGTCACATGTAGCTTTAAATTACATACCCTTAGTAGTGCAGATTTGCAGACTCTTGGTTTAGGCAAAATAAGTAAACAGGAATATGTAAAGAAGTGCGAATATAGTGGTCAGGGTACTGGTAAGTGCTACTGCTGGCAGGTGCTTAGAGGCACCAGCTTTTGTAACCTGCAGGACTCAATGCTGAGATGCTGCCTATTGAAGCATCCTTGGGGTAAATGCAAAAGAAAGTAAAAGAGACATATTGAAGGTAAAAGTTTACGTATTTATTGGCTATTAACACATCTAGTCTAAAATTTAGAGGAGTGTTTCTAATCATCAGATAAATAAGGTGTAAAAATATCTTTCTAATGGGAATACTCTAGGTGAGAAACCTGAATGGTTTCATGATATGCCTAGAAAAAGTTACATAAAGGATCACATAAAGTCTTGTCTGTTGTAGCAAGGTTTGGAATCTACAGTCCAGCAAACCTCACTCAGGTGATTCCTCTTTGTTGTAACACAGGCGTATGTCCCTAGCCATTAATCTTTCCAGGTCATGAAGTTTTAAAACTGCAATTAATTACTTTAATATCTGGTTATTCAAAGACAGTTTTGTAAGTTGTGATTAGATATAAACGTAGAGAAACAAATTAGCCATAGGTTAATGACATGATTGCTGCAAATTACAGTGTTGAGAATGGGATCAAGATTGGGAAAAAGGTCAGAATTTCCCAAAGGTTTTGGATCCAAAATTGAATTCATGACTCAGATATTCTCACTAAGTTATGGCAAATCAAAGGCCACAAACCTTTGGATTACTGTTTTTTCAGATCTACAGACATTCAAAATTAAATTATTCTGCAGTGTTCTAATACCTCGTGCCACAGTGGTTGCAGTTAAACATCTTAAAAGGACATGGTCTTCACAGAGAAAGAACATTATCCCTGGACCTCACCAGGGTAGAACTGAAAGTCAATCTCTGTTTCTTACTCCACTGGTAAGCAGGTGCCATCTGAGCAAGTCCCTAGCTGTCAACAGCTACTAGTACATCCTGACTGGTCCAGAGTTGTTCAGACCAATGATCAAAAATCTGCTCCTCCTCACAGTAGACTCGTTTTTGCTGCAGGCACATCTCCTGATGGCCCTCTAAATAATTGTGTCTTAGGTACACAGACAGGCTCCTTCTAACCTTGCTTTAGTTGCTTGGACTCCTAATTCATTTAATTGACATGATTTACATAACACAAAGAAATTTTAATCCTGCAATTCCTTTTAATTGCTCAAATGTGCCTTAGAAATGCCAAGGATTAGATTCCTTCTCAGTCGTCCTGATTATGAGTGTTAATGCTAACACAGAAACTCTATTCCCACAGCAATGCAGCAGAAATAAAACGTTTTTAAATTAACTTATCATTAGCTCCTACCAGATATTTACTCATAAAACAGTTCCTAATTCAAAAGCATCTTCGAAGCTGACTCTTCAAAAGACAAAGTACATGAAGATCCAGAGCATTTCCTAGTACAAGTAAAACTACAAAATTTGAATCACAAATTACTCCCTTACAAGTGCTGAGATGGTGTTTCTGTTAAAGTGCATTTAACTGTTGGAACTTACCCACAATTTGATGGAAGGTATCTATATAAACCCTCAAAACTATTGTGTAGAAAGCTTTGAAGGGAAGGCTAAAGGGAAGATCAAAAGAACGGATAGTAAGTTTCTGGAAGTGATTACACAGGTTGACGTCTGTGAGAAAGAGAGGTTTGTCCAGAAGGGCCAGATCATAGAATGCCTCATTTTACAGGACTGTTGACTCGCACTGTGCCTGGGAGCCAGCTGCATAGTGACAATCACGCTAAAGCATCTAGATGAAAAAGATCATCAAAACCAACATTATAACACACATCGCTAGTCTGAAGTCTAGAGACGTTTTCCTGACCTCAGTTCACACATGGTGGCTAACATCAGTCCAGAAGGCATCAGAAGAAAGCAAGAGGCCTTGAAGCAGCATACATTTTCTATGTTCACTGCCATCTAGGCTTTATACCTCTTTATAGCATTTGGTTTGTAATTATTGTCTTTGGAGGCAGGAGTGACCAGTCACCTCCTCACATGGCTTTTGCAATTGCTCAAAGTAGTGCAACAGTCATTTATAGTTGGTTACCATATCCTTGCAGATTGGCTTACACTGGGCTCAGAGCATTAGTACTCTGATTCAGACAACTCAAATTGGGATGAATGTTTTTTCCTTCCATGCACTTTATGGTCTCTGCCATTTTAATAGAGAATTTTATGTTTTCAGCTATTGCTAATGAAAAGCCCAAATTCTAGTTTACATGAAATTGCTTTCCACTACATAAAGCTTTCTCCTGCACTGTCATTTGTCACCTCATGTTGGAATCAGAAGGTAATATCTTGAAGTCTCCACTGGAAACCTCAAGTGATATACTTCCCACACTCTAGCCCATGCAACCATCACACACTCACCAGAATGATGTGTTTGGCTCATGGTGACTCTGCCCAAGAGAAAAAGTGTTTCTCAGAGAAGCAGCAGAACTTCCAGGTGGCTGAAGGATTGCAGTGCTGAGAAACATGTGGCGATGTTTCTGAGAGAAGTTGCAAGAAAAGGGAGATTAATTAAAATGTGGAACCAGACGACAGAAGAAGAAAGACAAGAAGCAAAGCATTTATCCCTCCACTTTGTCACCTGACCTGTAGCATGACAACAGCAGTGACATTGGATCTTTTCTGCCAGCATGGCATGGGATAACAGCTTTCCTTCATGGTCCAGCTTCGCGTGGGGCAGGTTACTGAGCGCCTGGGACTTAGGTCTGTTGAGGCCCTACCTGCCTGGAGACTGTACCTCAATGCGGGTGATCTTCAGAGTAAAAGCATGGTAGCAAAGGACACTCAATTAGAAAAGGGCAGGACCATTAGAGTCACAGCTGAATGATTCCTCCATTAATTACAAAGCTGCATGGGCAGCTAAGTACCACAGCTTTTAACTTAATGAAGCACTCCCCTGTGCTTAGCTACTGCAGGCATGCCAAACATTTACCAACTGATACAAGATCAAAGCTGCAGCAAGCAGCTGATCCCGTATGCAGTGTCTCTACAGCTTCAGCTTTGACATTTTGCAGTTTTTAGATAGCAACCAGCCAAGTGTGAATGGCTCCTGCCTCAAAGATTACAGCCAGCCACACAGAACTTCAGCCAAGTGTGTTTTAAGCAATGACTACTCCCTTGCACGATCCATTTATTCTCGGTGAGGCAGAAATCAGAAAAGATGGTGTTTGCATGGGGCACATTCAGCGTATCTGTCACACTAGCTTGGCAAAGTGGTGGCTTGCTCATGTCAAGTCTTCCCTCAGGCTGAGAGGGTGGTTTGGCAGCAATGCTCAGAAAAAACCACACCAACGGGGAGCTGATTAATAACCTACCTTGCTGAAAATGGCAGCTCTGCCACAAAGCCTCACATCCACATATAGTCCCACCCTACAGAAAGAAACTTAATTTAGGAGAGCCAGGCTCCTCCACTCATCCGTGCCTTTAGCCTCCCAAGGCTCAGCTGCTTGCTGAGACCGGTTGGCAAAGTACCAAGGCACAAAATAATCTGTGCTTTTGAAAAGTATCTGGGGTAAAAAGGGACAAAATACACTTGGGTTCATCGAGTCTCTTGTTTGCTTGCAAACTACCCACAGAAACTGAACAGATAAACTACTTCCAAAGGAAAGCAACCAGTTTCACTTCCCTGTTCTGTACCTAGAGAACATAACCTTACCTTGTTCCCTTTTTCCATGCAATGCACCTGCATGTGTGTAGAAACAGCTACTCTCCTACAGACACATCTATACATCTGTAGACACATCAGCATGCTTGTAGATATTAATCCCAAGTGCTTGCATTTAATATATGAAATGCTTTTATCTCCTAGACCAAACCCCAACTGAGGATATAGTTCCTAGTATAGCACAAAGGAGGGAACAAGGTGCTACTGGTGAGGTAGAATGCAGAACTCAGAGAATCAATGCAGAACTACACCCTGCAAGTGGCTGACTGTGTCACCCAGTCATGCTGTCACAATAGTCTTGATACACAGCCCCTCAGATTCAGCAAGTTTAAAGTTTTCTTTCTCTCTGTGAGAACTGTGGGTGAGTCATTTTACAAAGAAGCACACAATGACACAGAACTTGCAAAAGTCCCCAAGTAAAACCAGAAAAGCTTATCCTCAACAGTTTTTTTATACACACTACTAAATTGAAAGTCCCTACGAAGTATTGTCTTTCATTTCGAAACTCTCCTTGCTTTCCACTGTGACAACAGGAGGTCTGTTCCAATGTTGCACAGACAGAAGAGAGACCTGCTTAACCAAATACAGTAAAGTTTTTCAGCCTATACGATTTTAATTCTAGTTTTAACACTGCTGTGATTTTTGTGTCATTTGCTGTATTAAAGCTACACCAGGGCAGCAGTTAAGGACAATCCAGTCTCAAAACTTCATGCCACTTCACTGCATTAAATTAGTAATACACTTGCCAGAAGTCACCATGAGTTAGATGAGTCACTTCAAATACAATGCTTTACAATAAAGCCTAATTTACTGGTACTTACAGTTCTGATTTGCTAATGTTTTCTCGGGTATAATTGGTGCTTCCAAAATTAAAAGTGAATTTAACAAAAAAAAAAGTTTGAATCACAGCTGATCTTTCTACTCACCATATGTTCTACATTGACTTTTCAAGCTAAGTTCCAGAAAGTCTCATTTTGAGTCTGAAAAAGTTCAATTGTTTTATTTGAATTCAAAAGAAAATGTCTGTACCTGTGGTTTAATCTTAGCTACTAGCATCCAGCCCTGAATACTGTTCAATCAAACTAAGATAGCATTCCCATGCCGTCAAGGTCTCAAGGAGAACAAGTTGATGTGCCCATTACACCGCCAGCCTCCAAGTTCATCGCTCAACAAAGGATGGTTTGGGCTAAGTTTCACACAGCTCAGCCATAGCTTGCTGGGATAGCTATTTGTTAATTACCAAAGGAAGTCACAACATAGCCTTCCAGCAATGTCAAGTATACAAGTCAGGGCATGCCCTGGATATCTGTTTGACTAGTCCCTTTTATATGAGCTGAAAGACTGTCAGTTTTGGTGAAACAATCTTTCAAGTTCACGCTGTAAGCATTAAGCAATAGGACATACACTTCCACTAAGGTACTGCCGCAAGCTTCCCAATAAGTATATAGCAACTTTTATCCAATATAGCTTGTTAATACAGCATAAGAGATAAATGTATTATTATTGCTTCTGCTTCTGCATTGCTTGGATATGCCTCAGCAGCTCCAAGGCTCATAAGGTTCATTGTCCACATCACGATTGTTCCTCTAACACATCAAGAGGGACTGCAGACTTGTTCATTTTTCCTTTCTTTTGTTGACGTCTGAAGCAGGAGTAACAACTGAGACTCTACAAGTATTTTCAGCTTGAGCATCAGGATAGCACTTGCCCATCATCTAAACACAATAGAATACCAGCATGTTTAGTCAACCACAGATCTCCTATGGACCTAAAAATGGCTACACATATACCCACAACATTCACATCCTGAGAAAAAAAAATAATCATCTGGGTTCAGCAATACACTGCTAATTTTTAGGAAGAATTACCTCAACAATGGCCTCTTCTGTGACTGATGCCTGTTGTATCACTGCAGAAATTGTTATCCTCTTCTCCAAATACCTCAGCTCCACTTACATCTGTCCCAGGCAGTCAAAGAGTAAAACACAGAGAAGTGAAACTTATCTGCTCATTTAGGAGGTTGTTTACAGTAGTAAGGAAGCCACTCAAATTTTTGCTTTATTGCCAGGAGAATGGGAAAAAAATCTCAACATCAGCATAAAAAATAGAATGGAGAAAGAAAAATGGAATTTTTATGAAGAGCAACAATGGAAAATGTTGTTACAGGCTGAAAACTGATAAAGACCTAAAAAGTTCAGACAGAGCTGTGTAGTTTACAGGACAAAAAATAAAGACTAGTTGATAAAAATTTTCTAAAATTTAATTCCTCAGTGTGTATCAACTAAGATACAATGCTAGCAAAGATTGAAGAAAGAAATAGAGAAAAGGCAAGTATATAGAAAGATAATAACAGAACCAATGGCACATAGCTTGGCAGTTTTCAATTTGGCTTTCCAAATAAATTCAGTTTGTGTAATCATACCTCCTTCATGGCTTTAGCTGAGACTCTCTTTGCTCTTCTCTGCAGTAATTTACCATTTTCAAGTTAATATGAAAGACTGAGAGACTTCCAAAGTTATTGACTTCACATTAATTCTGTAAATAACAGTACCTGCAGGGAAAAGAAAACCCCAAATCTGTGTCTCAGGGTGGAAAAGGGAGAAAAACAGGCAGTGGCACACACTTGGCAGTGGCTGATGGCCACTCAACTAATAAGTACTTTCTGGCTCTTCAGCACACCTATCCACACTGTACAGGCAGCAAGAGCTGGCTTTCCCTGGGGAAGAGATCATAGCTGTGATGGGAGCCAGGCAACAGAAAGAAAGTGCAAGAAAAATCAGGCGTACATTTAAGAAACTAGGTTCTGTTATTTTCTACCTTATAAAATCAGAGACAAAAATTATTTTCCTTTATGGAAAATAGGAACTTTTCATATAAAAAAAAAAAATACTGAAATGTTCATTTTTACAGCAAATCCTACCACAGACAACAGCTAATGAATGCTTATTGTTCTTAAGATAAAACGAAACAGAGAAGCAACAGTATTTGTCTTAAAAATAATATTACTTCTAACTGTGCATGCCTAGAGTTCAAGGTCTGATTATATAAATTATATTAGTGTGCATTACACAGAAGTAAAATTAAATGTCAACATCTGCTAAGATACAAAGGTTGTCATTAAGGTTTTTTTTACAAATGCCTTGGTAGTAATTAACAGTTTTGTTGCATTCACAGTATCTTTCAAGGTGGTACCAGCAACACAATTGTACCTAGAAGAAGGGCAGTAACAGCATTCACAGTACAACCTCTCATTTTTTGTTTTGTTGTTGTTTTAGCATATGTACTCAATTTTTAAATGTTTGCTCTGTTTTGGTTTTGATTGGGCTCTTAGCCCTCAGCAGCAAAATTTAGGAAAGCACTATTTTGGCCAAATAAAAAGTTCAGGATTGCATTAAGCATCTTAGTAGTAGGAGGAGCCTATTACTCTAGTTGACTAACGCGTAACTTTTTTCTCCAGATCGCAGTGCAATTCACAGGTAAAGATAAATTTTCCATAGAAAGAATACTGTTTGATGTATTACCGTATTTTTTCAAGGACTTTATACGTCCACTTTTTAAAATACCTATATCACAATACTTGCTCTAAAAGAACACATCTGTGATGGATATTGCAGATATGTTTTCATACGAAAAGCGATGAGATCTGAAGCTCACTGGCCTTACCACACTTTCCAGTTCAACAGAAACTGTACAGATTTGCTGCTTCATTCTCACAAATGGATGTTTTTTCTTTCTGGTTTAACTTATTTCACTGCGTGAAAGAGGTGTTTTGATTAACTGTGTGAAATCTAACTAGGTCAGGATGTATTGAATCTCAGAAAAGAGTATTTTGTTTGACCTAATGACTCTGTTCTTGTGTGGTGGAAAAATAAAACTCTGTGTAAACATCTGCAACATTTTTGTTTATGGTTTTTGAAAGTAAGATAAGCACTTGAGTTTCCTAACACTGACTGACTGACACAAAACCACTAGCCCTCACATCTCTCCCACAAGTGAACTCTTTGGCTTCTAGAATGAGAAATGTTATTTGAACATGCAACAAGTAGGATAGAATATCTTACGTAGGATAAAATATCATCCTTTGCCCTATTTTAATAGTACCTTTTCTTTCTTTGCTCTAGGTGATGCAGTCTTTAGCTTCACAAGAAAAAAGATCTAAGCAGACAGCCTTTATCTCACCCCCATGGTAATTCTGATCCTTACATTCACAATTTTCATTTTAGACTTGATTATAGGTTAGACATGTAGCTGCAGCATATTTAAAAAATGAAAATACTGTAGGCAATCTGTCCTTTGTGTGTTTGTTGCCTTAGAAATATGCTCTTCTTTTTAATGAGTTTTGCCTAAGCAAATTCTGTAAGTAAACAGTACTACCTGAATCCAGAAATTCACACTGCAATATTCTTGTTAAAAATTGCTTTCAGCAAATATTGACACATTTAAGCTTAAAAAAAGTGTATGTTTCCCCTGTATTCACACAGCAATGCTCGAGTATGCCTGTATTCTCAGAAGCAGAACACAGAAGATTCATGGTAGCAGATGAATTAAAAAAATCTGTCTTGAATATGCATAGAAAGTGCTACCTAGTATTTGTTCTGCTTTGAAATTCTATTCCTTAAGTGAAATACTGCCAGCAAATTACCTTTTTGTTAGTAACACTCTAAGACATCACCTCTGAACATACAGTTGTACATTTCTACATCAAAGTAGTCGTTCACATGAAAACTGTAACCACTAGCCATAAAACTCAGAGGTTTTTTTGAATTTTAAGCTGTACTCTTTTTTCACATGCAACACAACCTGTTAGAAAAACAGCAGAATTTGGCTCTGTGGAACACTGAGAAGTAAAGAAGATTCTGTATTGATTTATTACTTTCTATTTTCAGCTAAGCACAGCTCAGCCAAGCCCATTTTCCGCCAAGCACAGGTCAAAACACCTGGACTATCAAACTATCTTCTTGCTGAAACCAGTGGCTAAAGAAGATTAGCAGACAATTTGGACACAATTTCAAAATACCTGTGTGGGTGTCCAACTTTAGAGAACTTTCTAAACTGACAGACAAATGTCCCAAGAACCCATGACTAAAAATGAAGTTCGAAATAAAAATAAATTGCAAATGTAATCCAACTCTTTAACAGTGACTCTAACTAATCATTTGAACACAAGGGAAATGGTTCATTAGTCATCAGCTTTAAATTGGATGTCCTTCTGAAAGATATGCCGTAACTCAGCCACAAATTATTGAAACTGATAGTTTTCAATTACACAGCATGGAAAATAACAACTTTCTCCACAGGAATTATTGAGTAAAATTTGATGACTTACATTATGCAAGCAATCAGAAGAGATTGATCATAGTCCTTCTAAAATTTGTATTTTATGACAGTATTTTCTGACTATATCATCAGATTGTGATTTGGCCTATAGGGACCTGAAATTCCAAATCAGAGGTTACTACCATTTTTACATTGTGTTTTTATTACAGTCACTCTTTCCTGCTTAGTTAGATTGCTTGGAGTATACTTTTCATTCTGAAAAGGTTACAAATCCAACTTTAACTTATTTAGCTTTCTTTTACAAAAGATAACCTTAAAGCCTAGTATTAATCTGATAGTACTGTAAAAATATACTGCCTTTAAGAAGGGAAAAACACTAACCAGCGTATTACAGATGACATTGAATTACATATGTTATAAACCAACTTGTCTCATTTTATTTGCGAATAGGCTGCCCAGAGAGGTTGTGGAGTCTCGTTCTCTGGAGACATTCAAAACCCACCTGGACACATTCCTGTGTGATCTGATCTAGGTGAACCTGCTTTAGCAGGTGGGTTGGAGTAGATGATCTCCAGAGGTCCCTTCCAATCCCAACCATTCTCTCATTCTGTGATTCTGTAAATACCTTTTTTTGTTTATGTCAAATGATAGATGTTTTTTTTTCATGCTTGCGTAAGGCTAGTGAGTCTTGAGAACTCTGACATTTTAATCCCTATTTTCCCTTAATATTTATTCATGAATGCTGATTTTGTTTTCTACAGTCTTTTAAGCTTTTCTATTAAAAATTCCCACTGACTGTAACCAACATTCTGTCTGATCCCACCTTGGTTTGTCATCAGGCTTGTTCGGTTGTATAAAACTTTGTTTTCATCTAGAGGCAGAAGTTCTTAGGAAGTATAAATCTTTGTTGGTTTACTTACAATGTTCAGAATAATTTATTATGTCCCCACATTTAAACCAACTATCTGTCTTTGATACATTACTACCTTCTAGCTTGGAGTCCTAAGAAAATGAGGCGTATGTGATCTGTCTGTTTGCCAGTCCTCCCCAACAGCTTTTTAATCTGTTGTCCAATTTAATTAATATTTGACAGAGAGAGGTAGAAGCTCCATGACATTATGTTCACTGGAGTTTTGTGAAGACTGCTGATATGGGTGAAGGGACTCTGAGGTGTTGAAGAAGCAATGAAGTTGGGGATACAGAGAGAACAAAGGAGAGCTGCAACAGGGAAGTTGGAAATAATGTGAGGAGAGCTGCTGTCATTGCAAGTGGAAAATCAGGGCAAAATGCAAAAATCTGGGAAAACTAACAGTTCATTTCATTGCTGAACTCTATGATTTCCAGTAATTTCATTTACATATTACCACTATATTGCTAATGAGAGGAGTCCCTAAATCATCCCTAGGGAACTTGCATTTCACTGTTTAAAATAATACTTTTCTATTCAGTTCTAGTTGATACTTTTAAATACAGAGGTTAATTTTTCAGAAGTAGAGAATTGGCTCTTAGATCTATACTGTGGAATGTCAGTCCTTTCCCAACATAAAAAAGGGACTGGGAAAGCAATGGTCACATCTCCTTTCAACAGCCTTCCTCAACATCTGCCAGTTATTCTTCAAGCTGATGCTGATGTGCTGTATATTGCAGCTGAAAGCTGTGTATTTGTGCCTTACTTTCAGAGGAGAAGCATCATAGGAATAATATTTATAAGTATATTTGTGCGGAAGCTTTAACACTGGGCAATGGTGAATGTATCGACTAATGACACAGAGTGCCTACTAAGAGATCATATAAGGAAGAAGCAGTTTGTGCCCATAGAGCTCATGAAACAAACATACCAAGAAATAGTTTTTAGACCTGGAAAATATGAAAAGCTATAAGTTGAAGAGCAAACATAGCTTCTCACATTGTTTTCTGCCAGAATGCTGCTGTAACATATTATAAAATAATTATTTTGTAGGTAAATATATTCGTGAGGAAGAAAAGGCTTCATCGACAGACTTATCTTCCATGAAGACTGAGCAGCGGCTATGCCCCAAACCCACTTGTAATGTTGCAAGCTCTCTTGAAGTCCTCAGTAGACAACAGACACATGAATGAACAGTGCTGCAGCCTTCAGCTCAGGCAGCACTGTGCTCAGAGTAGACAGGTGTTCTCAAGGCTGAGGCAAATGGCTTCTTATGTTGTCAATGCTGGTTGCCTCGGCCACTTGGCAGATCTACTCAATAAGTCTAGAGAAAAGGTATTATCAGTTCAGCCAGTATGTTGATTTCTGATTTATAGTGTTGCCTTCCAAGCAGTTTGATGAGAAAAACTAAAGCTGAAGAGATTAATTTATATGCATGGCAAATCCATTGTAATATTTCAGGTGCATCTCCCTGTTTATGGGTTGTTGTTCTTTTTGCTGATGTTTGGTGGGGTTTCTTTGTTTGTTTTGGGTTTGTTTGTGTGTTTTTGTTTGTTTGCTAGGCAGTGATAGAAGCCAGAAATTGAAGGCAAAGTCTTGCTGACATAATCTTTATAGCTTTTCCTTCTTATCATGGCTCCTTTACCAAGATAGCTGGAAATATTTCCTTTTTTGCCCTGGTAGTTGCTCCTGGCAGTAGAGCATTTGAAACTGAAATGTCTGGGATAGCACGAATGCCGCACATCAGAGCAAGGAAATAAGTACCACTAACACTCAAGGTGGTTTAGAAACCTTTAGATTATTCATTCAATGGGAAAGGTTTAATGTTCAGGTGTGCAGCAGTGCAGAAGAACATGGCAATCTAGTGGATGATTTCTCTATTTTACCAGCTTTCACAAAATATGCTATGCAAAAGCCAATAAATACAATAGTATACTGTGCAAATAAAGAGATCTTGCCTGTGCAGTGATGTGTGCTGAGGCTCAGTCCCTCTGCTTAGAAAAACTGATACTCTTAAACATACAGTCTCAGAGGGCAGGGGGGGTGAAGGCACCAAAAAAACTATCTGCATGTTGGCAAGGCAAAAGACTGAATTTTGGTCTCATTATACTGTGAAAGTAGCCTACTGTTTTAGAACACTGAAGCTGGAGATGAGATTTGATTTAATGCCCGAGATCCATGAGGGCATTTTACGCCCAAGATCCCATTTCCCAAAGGCAAGAAAGGTTGCCACTGTTATTTGCAAGAAAGAATATGCGTTAAGACAAGCAGCTTCCTTCCCACCCATGGTGAGGGCCAGTGCACCACACGATCCATTGCTGCTGTCAGGGACTGGGGGACCCTTAGGAACCTCAGCACAAGCCAGAGCTGGGAGGAGCTGGGCTACAGAAAGGGGAGTGAGTGAGACTGATGGAACCATGCTGGCCCTAAGCAGTCCTATGCCTTACGAAAGAGAGTCAGCAATTTTATAAGGTCACCTGAAGACCCATACTGACATCTTCGAACTAGGGTGCCTGAAGTCATGGCTCCTAAGCACAGAGATACAGTGTGCACCTCCAGGAGGGAAGCGAGCTTCTTGCCACTTTGGAAAATAGGCTCACTCTGCCTACATCAAGGTGGGACTTAGGTGCTTAATGTCTAGCTTGAGGGGATCTCAAACCATTATGCACCTAAATGCCACAAAAGAGAATAGATTTTACCTCTCCAGGCACCTTTGGATGCTTCAGCATCACTTGCAGAAATGAGTATAGCTCTTCCAGTTGTACCAGTGTCAGACAGGCCTCATTTTTTTCTTTGTTACAGTAGGAATTGTTTAAAACCACATTTGAGAGAAATGTGTTTCAGTTATTCCAGCAAAATATCAGCTCAGTGGCTGGGACTAGTTTTCCAGCTGTCTGAATTAGATGAAGGCAGAACAGGGAAATTATCCAGCCTAGCCTGACATAATGTTTAATCCTGAAAGGTCCTGACTACCTCAGCTGTCAGTTGAGAAAACCTTGGAAACAGACTCTGGCTTTATTTCATTTGCAAGAGTGATTTCTGCAATTCTATATGGCATTCAGAGTAGACAACTGCTTTTAAACTGCAGGCCATTACATTATTATGAATGAAAGAAACTTAATTGCATTAAGACCCTCCAAAAGCATAGTTATAGCAGAAACATTAAGGTTTTCTTTCAGTAAGCTGCAGCACTCCCTCCAGCAAAGGAAAGGCTTTAATTTTTAACATAAAGTTGTTCTTCTATTTATATTGTGAGCCAAAGACACTTACTATAACGAGGGGAAGCAGGATCATTACCCAAAACCACTCTGATATGAATCAACTCCCAGCCTTTGCAAATTGTGCTTTTTTTATCAAGTAAAATTGTATCATCTTATACCCTGGTAGAATTAGACACACGCACACATACACATTACACATTTACAATAGAAATCAGGACTTCTCTCAGCAGTGGGTATAAATTAATCATTAAGGCCACAGCAGGTATTTTCCTGGTACCATGAAGGAAAAGCAGGTGCTAACTACATCAAAGTTAATGTACCTGTAATTAAAACACCAGTCAAGGAGAAAAAGCAAAAATATATATTCAATTTGAGCTTATGAAAAATGGCTCTGCCTGCCCTGAAGGGAACAAGATAATGTTGCTCACATCTGCTGAGCAACCCTGCCTCTGTCACCAGACTTCAAGAATGAGAAGCTGAACGACAGCCTGGTACTTTCCCTTTGCCTTTCCTTGTGTGCAGTTTGGCTCCCTGCAGGTTTGCATATTTAAAGAGAGGCCCTTTCACCTGTTTGTTTTACTGGAGGGCACAGTCTGATTTTTTCTTTTCCTCAGGCTGCAAATCAGCACTCAAAAGCTGACTAACCAATTTTTTCCCTGAACAGCAAATTGATGTTGTGTAGTGGCTGCTAATACTTGAAAATCCAAGTGGTACAAATAGCAGCCACTACATCTGTGGCTCTGCAAGCAGCTAAGATGGGCTTCGCTTTGCTCATCTAATCCTTACTTTCCCCATAAAGAGATTTAAACTAGCTATGCCTGAGCTCAGGGTGCCCTCTGCTCAGAGTGCATTTTTCCAAGTCAGCCCTCGCTGCGACCACTCCCCAGAGCAGAAATCGCTTAGGTGGTGCCCAGAAGCATGTACGTGAGGTTGAAACACTGTGCAAGTCTGAGTTACACTGGCAGGTCTGAATTCTTTGACCAGAAGTTAATCTAAATCAGTCTCTGCAAGTGCTCATGAGTAATTTCAGTGACAGCCTCCTCCCAAAGGCATTTCCTAGTTATATGTACTTTTTGCTGGCCTCCAGCACAAGCTGTTGGGGTAATTCCCCTTCACCTCTCTACCCCTACCTCTAATCATAACTGAAGGAATTTTTAATTCATTTTTAGGGATGTATCAAATGCCTGCTTCTTCATATTTCCCTCTGAAATCTACCTAAGAGCTTCAGGCTCATCCAGAAGCAAGACAGATCGCACCCATTCACATGGCGCCCCTGCTTTACAAGGTATTCAGCTGTTTTCAGAGAAACAGCTAAACAGAGTCATCTTGCAGCTCCTCAGGGGTATTAACAAGCTGTTTTTTCTCAAATACACACATACACAAACCCTCACCCCATTTATCTCCCTTTAGTGGCAGGAACGGCAACAAGCATCCATCTGGGACTCTGGCAAGGACCCAGGCCACGCTGTTATCACCTGGCAGTTCAACATCCACCTGTTTTGTCAGTGCTAACATCTGGCCAAGCCCAAATATTTTGAAGTTTGGCATCCTTTTTGTTATTCTATTCTTAACCACACTGTGGCTCCGTTTCTGCCTGCTTACACCCTTTATAACCTCTTGAAGACATTGAAGTGATTTAGCTTTAGCGTCAAGGAGATTTTGGCTCTATTCCCATTACTGAGAGTTCTGCAGCATTATGAGCAGATCTTTACCTTTTACAAGTCAGTGCAACTTTACTGCAACTAAGAGTGTTACCATGGATTTGTAGAAAAACAGAATCTAGTCCTCCTCCAAAGAGACCAGGGTTCTGCTTCATTAAATGTTAACTGCTGCTCCATCATTTATGGCTAAAAATAATAGATTAATAAAGTTTACCTCTCTTAATTATTCTTATTATCTTATAAACTATCATCACTGTATAAGCTGAATCACACCTTAGCACTCTTGCAACCATTATTCAGGCTGAGTAGCCTCATGTCTATTTCAGTCTCAAGACAACAACAAATATCCATAGAGACACCACTGCAAGCATAAGTGGAGGCATTTTAAGCAATGAAACACTTGTGGAATGTCAAATAGAAGCTGGAAAATGGAATCAAAATTCAGCCCAGATTCTGGGAGACAGAGGTTACTTTTCCTAAAGCTATAATAAAGTATCGCATAATATATTGTTTATCTCTTTGGAGAGTTAAACAAACAAACAAACAAAACTAAAAAACTATCCAGAATATAAAACGTCATCTGTTATTTCTGGTGAATTATCTTGGAGTGCAGTGCCTCAGGACAACCTGATAGCTGAGGATACAAGTCACAGCATGAGAGTCGGGTTCAGGTGGTTTAGAAACTGAGAACCATTACTTTGAATAAACCATTTGTGCTCCTGGTTTGTGACTAATGTGACCCAATCTATTCGATAATGATGGGTTGGTCTCCTTGTCACACAGAAACAAGATTTTTAAATGCATTTAAAACTTCATTATTCTGACTTCACAGCAAGATTCAATGAATGAATTAGGAACCCTGGAGATACCTACATAAGACGGAATAATTTTTCCTAGACTATGCAATGTCTTAAACTAGCAGAGAAAGGAAATGATTGACTGTGGGCAAGGTCAACTGAGGACCTGCAAAGGTGTAAGACTGATCTGAAAGTTTCTATGAAAAAAATCTGCTTTCTTCAAGCATATATTACAAAAGAAAAATAAATCATTTGTCTGCAAAATGAATTATTAGGGATCAGAGAGCTTTCAACTATAAAAAAGTAGTTAGCCATTAAGAGTCAATAGTTTCCACATACAGTGAAAAAGTTTCAGCCAGTTCTATTTAAAGACAGTCCTGGCACAAAGGCGAATGAGGTCCTTGGCAATATTAGTCTTTCTCTGTGGTTTTGTTCATAAGCAGTGCAGGGTCATGGCCCTGATTCTTCTTTTCTTTGACAATGAGACTAAGTTTCTTGTCCCCAGACTTTGTTGGCTGCATAGAGATGTATTTCATCTCTTTGGGTTTTTATAAATGGAAATAATCAAAGCAGTAATAATGTAGTAGGGACTGTACTAGCCTGGTTCACTAGATGGCAATCAGGAGTTCTTTTGCTTTGAGCTAACCAAAGTGGTTTGGGTTTTGCTATGGTTTCAGACCACTATGCCATGAATCTCAGGCAGATTCACGGAAGCTCAGGGTTTGAGTTCTCTAGCCATCCATTTAAGAGTTTGCATAACTTCAGCATAGCAGAATTAAACTGCATTTCTGCACAAACAAGAGCACTGAGAAAAATGTTTTAAGAAAAAAAAAAGTTACTTGTGTCTTGATTCAGTTTAAAAATAGGGCTTTTCTCGAGAGGTGGCCACTGGAGCTGTTACAACTCTGTGAGCGTCTCCCAGGCGTTACAACACTTCTTCACCAGGATGGCTGACTCCAATGCTTTTACTGAAACATTCTGTATAAAGCCACAGGTCAGACTGTGTGTTTGATGACCACCACAGAAGACCACAGAATCTGGGGCTGTACTGATACACTTTGGGGCAAATATTGATCATTTTGTTACCTACATGTAAATCAGAAGAGACAGTCTGGGCAACATTGATGTAATGAAAAATCACATCCTCACAGAGTTTCAAGCTTCTGAAAATGCTCAGTTTTCTCTTTCAAGTCTTTTCAATGTTGATGGGCTCAAAATTATTTTTGTGAGTATGCTTTGGTTAATACAAAACTTGTTCTACAAGAAAATCCCAAATGCATTCCAAAATTTAAAGGCAGCTTCCACTACTTCAAACAAGGAATTCTGAAGGACTAATCAAAATTATCCTCACTTTCCTGAGTTACAAAAGTACACCAAAGTTAATAAGAACGTGTTTTCTATTGTGATTTACTAACATACCTCTTTCTTCCCTCTCTTGTGTAAGCTTTCCACTAAAATACACAATTAATTCCATTGAAATAATCCTGATCTGAAGTCATATACATAAAAGAGCCAGGCCCTTAAGTCTTTAGCCTGTAATAGCCTGTAATATTAATTCACCATGAGAAAAACTGATAAGTCAAAACTGAGCTGTTACATTTAAAAATAGCATCATCAGCATAAATTCACCTAGAAGGCTGTTTCCAGGCCAAATGAGGATCAGGGTTCACAAGTAACCACAACCCTGACAAAACATTACTCATTTTATGTATGGCTTGTTGGTTCTATCAAACTCTCAGATTCTGGTTTTCCTTCCCCTCTGTGGTGTGTTATTATCTGAATAGACTTTTCCATTATGCAAAGTCCTCCAAAACACAACTGAACTCATAGAAATCACCATATCCAAAGCAAAGTATCAGAGAATCAGACTCTAAATATGCATCATATAGTGTATAAAAACATAATTTTCTTGTATAGAATGATGAATTTAGCAACCCAGCACTTTAATCAGATTGACAAGCAAAGCCTGTGCCTCCAGCACAGCACAGCCTGTGCCTTGCTTCCAGCTTCAACTGAGTCTTTTTGTAGATGATTTTTCAGGAAGACAGCTGTAGTTTTCTTGTCTGTGGACTGCAGATGCTGGCTCAGAAATTCTTAGGAGTCCAAGAGTTTTCACTAGACATAGAAGAGGGGAAGAATATCTTATCAAGGATTCATTACAGTCTGGATTCTGCTCTCACGTGTTCTGCAAAAGAACTTCCTGATTTCATCTTGAAAGATGCTAAGAAGCCACAGGTGTCAATGTACTTCCCAGATTCATAAGCAAAGTATCACAGTTACTTCCAATCCAATCCCATGACTGAAGACCATGGAAGCAGAAATAAGTGTTTAATTTACATCTTTAATCATTTGGATTGAGTGGGGATGGTCACACCAGCGAACTCAAATTTTCCCATGCATTGTGAAATTTGGTTTGTTTCACTTCACATGAAGATAGGTTCCATTATTTGTGCAAACAAGGAGAAGCAGTTTTGATGCCAGAAATCATATAAATTGCGTCACAGAGGAATTTGAGTCAGGACTCAAGAACCAGCAGCCCACATAAACATTAGTCCCCTTCCAGAGTCACAATGCTTCTCCTAGATGTTACAGAGCCAGGACACGTTCTGTATCATGCTCATCATGCTTTCTTAGACAGTTATTGAGGCTTGACATCGATTTCTAAGGATAGCAGACATTAGATATCTCTTCCAATATTTGTTTCCAAGTTATTTAAGGCAACCCTATAAAGAAACTATTTCCTTTGATGGAAACACATCAATCTCATTGAAACTAATAGAAATTACATGCCTGCAACGATGACAGAATAAATAGCGCCTCTGTTTCAAGTGCAATATGCTATGGCTAAAAAGTGTCTTTATTCTTTCTAAGTCTAAAGGAAGCACTAGACTTTGAAGAACAGTAATTCCAATCAAAACAAACTGATTTTAATTTAACTTTTAAAACAAACCACAGAAATCTTTTCAACTAGAAGAATATTACAGGCATGAATTCCCAGTGTTCCAAATAGGAACTCACAGAACCAAAAAAAAGTTAATATGCAAAAGCACTCTTTACTTGCCACAAGCAGCGTCTGTTATGTGAGACAATTCATACAAGCTTCTCCAAAGTAGCATTCTATATATTCAGAACACATTACTGCTCAGTTATTTAATCTTTTCTTGAGTTCAGCTGCGACAGGAGCAGGCATTCGTGTTTGTACAGCTGAGGGGCCTGGGTGACACATCTTGCTCAGATAGCCCTGCTGTTGATTGTTTACTGTTACTTTTCCACAGCACTCCAATAAAGCAGCTCACAATGAGTTCCCCATCTCAAAACCCTTCTGGGAACACTAGTGTGAACATACAAAAACTGTTTAGCCATTATCTGACAGTGTGTCTTTAAGCTCCAAAAACTGTCTTTTGGCTCAAATAGAGCTGTGTTGAAAAAAACAAAGGCTAGAATATGCTGTCAGTTGTACAGTGTTTATCTGTAAATTTCACTGTCATTTAATAGTATGAGCAATTTCAATCACATCCCTTAAGTCCTGATGTGTGGGATTTCACCAGAGGAAGAGGCAACTCAGGCAAAGTAAGAGATGTAATTGATGTAAAGGAGCAGTATTACATAAAATCATGCATCGTGGCTTTGAAACCATTGCATTAGCTTCCTTGAGAGCCCTGGCGCTGATTTCAGTAGAAAATTAAGCAAATTTCTATGTACAAAAGTACACTGTATCAGATTAATCTAGTACAAGGAAGTGAGGCTTGGAAGTCTCATTTTTATTAAAGCTACAATAAAAAAATAACATAGAGGTTAACCAAGGTGCAGCTCATTAGATTGTAAAACATAATGTGTTGCTCTCTTGAGGAAGTGAAGGATGATTGTTTTCAGGGTGAATGATTGCAGAGACTAAAGTTTTGCCTTCCTAGAGTTGGGCAGATCAACCCAAGCAAGCAGTGGTGGAGCTCTCTATTGAAAGGAACAATTAGTGTATTTCTGGACAAGCCATATTTCTTGAATCAGACTTTCTGGTATTCTAACAGGGATAGATGAGAAAAAATCTTGCTTCATATGCTTCCTTGACTGACCTCTTCAGTGACGTTTCTACTTGTGCAATATCTTTTTTCAGGACTTTTAAGAAAGTTTTAGAGAGTGCCAAACACAGCTAAACCTTAGGGGCTGTATAAATTCTAGTTATTTAGAATCAACAGTAGAAAATTGTATATTAAGCAGTTATGAGCATTTAGCATAAGCATGAAGTTAGACATTTCAAACAATATCTTTGGAGGAAGAACTCTTATCCCTCATGAATGAGTGACAGGTTTGCCACTTATGTATTGTAGTCATGGACTCATCTTGAATAACATGTGAAACAAAAGCCATATCTCCTAGTGTGTTCTTCTTACGCAACCTTGCATATGTACCTCACTACTTAATCAAAATATAACCGTGATTTCTAACTACAAAAGACTTTTCACAAACTTTTTCAGCTCTAGAGTAATTCAGACAGCAATACCTTACTAATTTCTAGCACAAACTACATGGATATGGCTCATTGAAAATACTACTCTCACAAACAAGCCATGTCTAAGCAGGCAAATACAGTGTGACAATAAATAACACAAGTTGGAAGTTAAGAAAATGGGTGTAATTTCTATGTTAACCTGACACTTTATTTTTAGTCAGTCTTTTTTTCTCTCTTTTTACCTGTTGTTTTTTGTCCTGGCCTTAAGACTATAAAAGTTTAAGGTGATTTCATTCTTACAATTTTACCTTTTGGCCCCCCCATAAAATTTTATTTTATTCCTTTAATCCTCTAACTTTCTTGATTAAGTTCTGAATATTTAAAATAATTATAAAAATTTTCAGGGGGCTTATTCACTTCAATTGCCATTCTATGATGATTAATCTATATGATCATTGTAGAGTCAGAAACAAAAACTGTAATCTCACAGAAAATGCTGCATAAAATTGGGAAGCGTGGGAATTGTCCTACAAAAGCAGAGGTGGAAATTAAGATTTTCAAGGATGTCGGTAAGTTACTATCTACTTCAAAAATAATAGGTTGCTACTTTTAAATTCCTCACAAGTTTGTGATATGTCTGTAAAGCACCTGGTCTCAATGTTAATTTTAAAACATCAAGGTGGTGGAAGAACTTCAGGCTTGCTGCAAAGCCAGCTTTTTTCCTCTGTACTCAGGTATAATGGGTATCAAAAGAAAAGCTCTAATGACTTATTTTTCCACAAGTATGTTGTCTTCATTGACCTTGCGTTGTCATCTGCCTGCAACAACAGTAGCCAAGCTCCTCCAGGATCCTGTTTTCCTTCAGTGCGCAATATTCTGTCCTGGTTTTCCTCCTGCCTTTTGCTCCTGTGACATCTTATTCAGAGACTCCTCCTCATCTTTTTTCAGGTTTCTGTGGGAGTTGTCTCCCTGCCACCCTTCTCTCCCCTGCGTTCATCTCAGAAACACTCTCATCTCAAGCACAGACAACTCACAGAGCTACGTCTCTGCTCCTTACCCCTTCCTTTCAGCTCAGACTGAAATCTTGGTCTGTCTCTCTGACACTCTTCATGAATACCTGGCTGCCACTTCAAACACCATGCAGCAAAGGGACAGCCTTTAATCTTTTCAATCCACCCTGTTTCTTCAGGACAACACTGCAGTCCTGCTTGTCGTCAGGTCCATAAACCGTGTCTCACTTGACTCAGACTTTCCTCCATGTCGCTTTCATTTCCCAGATATGCATAAGCCTTACAATTTATACCTGCCCATGCCTTTTGTCTCCACCCATACAGATATAACTGGTGCAAATGGATAGCTGATACTAAACGCCTTTCCATTACTGCAGCAAGCTTTTCTCTGACCTTGACAGATGCACCTTTGCTTTGCTCATGTCTACTCTGAATGCTGTTGCAATGGTCAGTTGCTGTGGCTGTGCATTTCCTCTCTTTGCATCTCTCCATTATTCCTTATTTTTTGTCACATGAATTGTGTTTGTGCTTTGTGTTTAAGTCCTGTTTTGGTTATTTAGTCCCCTAGCCATCTTCTGTTTGATATCACAAGATTGGCTCTCTCCTCATTTCTACTCCAGGCCCAAAAATGTCAGCCACTACCCACTACTTGCTATATTTTCAGTAGCTCTTTGTGCTTTCTGCAATACTGCTGCACATATTTACGAGAAGCTTCTATAAATATATGCTAAAATTAACTCATCAATGTTCTTCAACCCCCCTTTCTCCATTATTTCCACACAAAAATCCTTTAATGATTAGGCTATTTATCATGCTGCCTAACATTGTTTCATTGCTTCCTTGTACACCCACAACTATCTGGTCTCCATCTGTTACCTCCTTTCCAACTGCAAGCTTTTGGTGTGCAACAGAATCAAATTTGCCTTCTTTGTGTGTGTAGCAACAAAACAAATCATTGGTCCAGAATGGTTGCTCGAAACCATGTCCAGAATGGTTGCTCGAAACCATTGCCAGAATAGCATATAGGAAATTCTGCAAAGCTGAATGTGTGGTCTAGGGAGAAGTAGTGCCTGTTCCGAATAAACTCGTGCTGTCCATGAGGCCAAACCTGATACATTATATAACCCAGCCTGGTGGTCACTTGCAAATACTGGAAAGCCATTGGGGCTTTATAGTGCTGTCAGTCTGTCCATAGTCCAGCTGGAGAAATGAATGCCATAAAACAAATCCACTACTCTCATCTCTTTACAAGAAATGTGTACACTGCAAATGGAAATGAATAGGCTAATTCAGAAACCATAACACTGAAGACTGTGAAACAATCTAAATCCTGATCAGAACATGTGCTGAAGCATGGCAGGGTAAAATTACGAAAGCAGCTTTTATTTCTTCTAATTTTGCCTTGACCAGTTTGAGGCACTGTAGAAATACCTGCTTTCAGGAAGCACTGAGCACTTACTGCTTAAAATCAGGCTATGGTAAATATTTGCTTTTTGCCAGATGGGGTCCTGGCTCACCATAAAGGATGTGCATATTCCTCACTTTGTTCTTCTGTCAAACTCCTTCTGCCTCTGGGGATGAGGCCTCAGGATGCAGAGCCCAGTAACTCTTGCACTACACATGCTCATGCCCAAAGCTATGTGCATCCAGCAAAATTAAGCTGCGATTGCAGCATGTAACATTTTGCTGTGCCAGATCAATCTCACTGGCATTGGCAAAACCTGTGGTGAAGTCAAAGAGAAAAAATCTTTGTCCAGTGTAAGCAATATAGTTTAGAGACATATCCAGGATTCCCAGACAGTTCATGTGTTCTCTGAGCAAATTTGCCAGAGACTGGCTAGGACCTTCATTTTGGTGGGGAGCCACACCAAGAAGAGAGGAGGATTAGGCCAAGCAGGATATTGCTGTGTGTGGGGGACAGATGGCTGTCTGGAGACCACTGGAAGGCAGTGATTCTCCCCAAAAGAGAGCTGTGGAGTGTTGAAAGTGATGGAAAAGCTCATTCACTCCAATAAGCCAAGGTCTCACCTGTGGGGTGAGCTATGACATGCAGGTATTTCAAAGGCTCAGTTTCTGTGCAATTCACTTACCTCCTTAGTTGTTGATGCTTGTGGGCTTATGTGTGATAGATAAATCTGCCATCTATCTAAACACCCTGAAGACAGTGAAAAATAGAAATAAAAACAATCAGTTCTCATAGCCAGAGGCATAAATGTTTTATTTGCAGAGGTCAAGAGAAGTGTGTCCCTCCTAGATGCTGCAGGAGAGGTGAACAGTCAAGGTCTCTTGCATGCTGAAAGGCAAGATGAGATGAGGGGGCTTTGACTGCTCAGAAACAGCACATGTTGGCTGTTGGCTTCAGGAAGGTGAACACGCGACAGTCCAAGACTGGTGATCCCCACCGTAATGCTAGTATGGAAGTTCTGGTGCATTCCAAAAACATAGAAGTAGGGAAGTTAACTGGGAATGCCCACACACATTTGTAATCATGGCTATAGAGTGAAAGAAAAATATCCCAAATAACATATTTCAATGAAATGGGCTGTAAAGGATCTGAAATTTGTGAAGTTTGATATACCAGTTTGATAAAGGGGAAAATATTGCTGGGTATTTAAGTTAAATGTTTTAATAAGAGAAAAAAAAATAGTCAATTGTCAGATTTTTCTTTTTTAATGTAATAAAAGTGAAAAATTAGCTGAGAAGATTCACTGCAAAAGCACGGGATAGGACTACTTAATGTCACAAATCCATTGGTCTCCTGTTTAGAGAAATCACCAGTTCATTTACTCCAGGCATATTTTATTCCAGCACTTTCCACAATAAGACTTAATTCGAGTGAGCTTTATAAACACAAATCTAAAACTCGGGTAAAATTATTTTTGTGTCTGACTCACATTTATTTTGCCTATTTAGCAATTCTTCATAACACATAATCAAGAGCAATTATTTAAATACAGATCAAATTTTGCATATTTTTTTACATAGCAAGAAAATATGAGGGCTTCTGTGTTCGATGGTAACCTATTTTTGTTGCCATGTTCTGATTACACTTTACAGGTCCATAAAGCTATCTTCTCCCACATTATACAACAGTGTTTGAGAAGATAAATCTTGGTGAACTTCTCATTTCTAAGCTGACCAGCAGGCAAACTGCAGAATTTCATTGTTTTCTCCTCACTTCTGTCCACTTATGGGAACCGGTTTTCTCACAACAATGCTGCAGTTTTTGTGCTTAGGTGGCCAGAGTATGCTGAGCTATTTCATGATACCCAGTAAATACAAGAACCACTTTCACATATAAAGTATTATAGTTCCTGAAGTATTCCTGTTAGAAATACAATCAGGATGTGTATGTGTGTGTAGAAATAGTTAACAGTATATCTATATATATATATAGATATACCTGCCAGGCTATTGAGATTAACCATATACCCACAGAAGTTAGGTGGAACTTGTGCTTAGCCTTTCTGGGATCAGCATCATGGTGCAATTTACTCTTTTACACATTTGCAGTTGCAATTATGCCTTCTCAACAGCTTTGCTCAAAACAAGGACATCTGTCCCCTGATCCAAAGCCAATGAACTCAGTCTCTTGAGGTTGTTTCTGGTAACTCAGTCCGTGGCAGGTTCTGGATGGGCTTGGCAGAATGGGCCCATATATTACATCTTCACTATTACACTAATACAGGGATGGATGCTCAAGTTCAAATGACCCTGTCACCCACATCACCCCCACCTACTGCCCCCTCCCACCCCAACTCAAATTTGGAGTGAGCCATGTGCTTTCCAAAAAACGAGCTCTGAAGTTCTCAGGTGTGAAAGGTTAAAACCCCAACCCCTGTGTCTACAAGGATCCCAGGCAGGCTTACACCTACCACTAGCTCACCATGTCACCCCAGCACCTTCCTGTCCCCCATTTACTACCCTGCACCCTTGCAATGTGCCCAAGTCACAGAAGCCTGAATGTCCTGTCAGGGAAGGAGCAAAGTGGTGCAGCAGAGCTAAGAAGACTGGACTCGGCCCTCCTGAGAAAGTAGTGGGGTTTTAACTGAAGTGAGCCATAAGTGGAGAGCTCAATTAAAAAAGGCTTAAATTCAGTGGCAGTTAAGCTCTGCTCAGGTTTAGACATAGCTACTTTGGTACGCTCAATTTATTGTTGTGGGCAAAAAAGAAACACCAAGTCAAAAAATTTGTTGTTCATTGTTGTTCATTATTGATTTACCAGCTGAATAACTGTCTAAAAGAATTATTAGCCTAGATCTAGCTATTACAGAAAAAGAAAAAAAGAGAAGCTTGGACTTGCCACTCCCTTACTGTACTTATTTGCTCATCATCCTGTCATTCATACAGGTTGTTTCCACTGTGTCTCTGATTACAAGGCATTAGTTGTCACACCATACCCGTACTCATTTATATAATGTCATGCTAAGACATAAATATTTTGTTTGACACAGAATACTGCTTGTTACTAGCCATTTAAAAATTATGGTTATAGCTCATGATTATAAGCAAAAGTAAAAAATCAGGAAATAGCCACCTGACCATTAGAAAAAAAGTGCAGCTACAGCTAAAAAACCTCAAACAAATCTCCAGGTAGGCCAAGTTCAAACAAAGACTGACAGGTTCTGTGACATTGCAGGGTCAGCTTGAACCCTGCTGCCTCTTTGCAAGTGATAGCAATACCATGTTTACCAGGCTACAACAAGGCTAGATGCAATCCTGGTATGCAGATGTATCTCCAAATGTGTGCACACATAAGGTTCCTCAGCCAGGAAGAGTGGGATCAGCTTAAATTGCCAAAGTCCACAGGATTATTACCTTTTCTGTATAGCTGTGTCCTGTGTCATACCAGTTATGAAAGGCCAGTCTCTTCCTAATCTGTTTTTCATTGTTCCACACTGAGCTTCCAAACAGACCAGAGCTCAGCAGTTTTGTAAAAAGTCATAAATGAGCTCTCTAATGGAAAATACAAGTGTTCATGCCCCCAAAATTGGGACTATCATTTTCTTTTGTTGTCCTCTATTATTTCTGCTCTATCTCGTTTATGACCCTTTTGTACTCAGCACTTGGTTTTTTTACCTTAAAATCAATTCCAACCCATCTGGGAATTACTTTGCCTTTTTTTTTTTTTTTTTTTTTCTTCCCCTAAGAGTGTCCCTCCTCTCCTCTTAGATCAAAATAAGATATAGTTAAATATTTGGATACTTTGAACTTTTATCTACTGCCTGGTCTACTATGCATTGTTTCTTCACATTTCTCAAAGGCATACTTTCCCTAGAATTGTTTTTATTACATCTAGACCACAAACTCATGTTCTGAAGTACAAACAAGCAGGTAGGCCAGACCATTTACATGAGAGTTTGGGGTTTTTTCTTCCAAAAATCTGGGGGTAGAAATTAAACCTTTTTCCAAAATCAGTGCCAAGAGATGCACTCTCCCCAGACCCAGCTGTTTTGAAATGGGCTACGTTTTAAAGATACCTATTTCTAACAAAACATTTTTGCTCTTACATGTTAAAATTCTATTCATGTAGTCCAAAAATTACTAAAAATTAGTTTACTTTAGAGATGTTACCTGCAGAAAAAGTTTCAAATTATATCCTTTTTTGCCTGTAATGTGGCCAGAAAAGACAATCATTGGCTAGAGTCTTCTCCTAATTCTACCTTATTAAAAGCTTTGTTAGGAACCAATTAAGAAAACAATTTGGCCTCCATGTGCCAGAGATTACCATCATCCATCGGGAGGCTTAGATGCTTCTCCTTTTAAACTGCTTCCTTTGCATTCTATATATGAATACATACATTGATGCTATCACCACTTGGCTGGGATTATCCCTAGCTCACAGAGCTTGTTTCTAGGTGGGTACAGCAGCTGAAGCAGTGGAAAATATCTGGGAGATTCTCACTGCCACAACAAAATATCTCATTCTCCATTCTAGCACCAGCTGGGAGGGCTCTGTTTGATCCCAGTGAGTAGATACAGCTGGAACAAGTCTCCTGTGAGAAACACTGACTACAACACATTTTTATTGCACAGCTTATCTAGGTTCAGAAGTACCTAGAGGACTCCCACACCCATGAGACAGAACCTCCACAGTGGTGTGAAACAGAGACCCTCTAATGCCAGTCAAACAGTGCAAGAATATCTCTACACAGAGGAACTAAGACAACTAGAGCAGAAGAGCAGTATCTAGGTTCCCAAGTCAAGAAAGTGGGCTAGCTAGCACTGGAAGCTAAATAGCTGCGATTAAAGTCTTAAACAAACAAGATCAAACAGATGTGGAGTAGCATCACACTCCCATAGAGTTGCATGGAGGAGCAGAGGGTTCATTACAGACACCATGAGTGTGTTGTTAGAGACACCATTTAGTCACTTAGTCTGCTCAGCCCGGAGGAGACTAAGAGGAGACCTCATTGCTGTCTACTGCTCCCTCACAAGGGGAACAGGAGACGTAGGCACCGATATCTCTTCTCTCTGGTGACCAATGACAAGAATCCGAGGGCATGGCAGAAATGCCAGGGGAGGTTTAGGTTGGATGTTAGGAAAAGGTTCTTCACCCAGAGGGTGGTGGAGCACTGGAACAGACTTCCCAGGGAGGTAGACATAGCCCCAAGCCTGGCAGTATTCAAGAATAAACTAGATAACACCCTCAGACACATGGTGTAAACAGTGAGGTTGTCATATGCAAGGACAGAAGTTGGACTTGATGATCCTTGTGGGTCTCTTCCAACTCAGGACATTCTATAACTCTATTCTATGATTCTAATCATCCAAATAAGAGAGTGAGATAATAACCTTACAGTGACAAGTCAGTGCAAAAGTATATACTTTGGTTTTTCTGGGGGATTTGACAGATGTTGTGACTGAGCCAGACTGAAGCTGACATTGATCACCAAAGCATACTCCCAGATATCATTTAGGGTATGTTGGTTTATAGCTTTCACCAATTCCTTTTCGATGGATGGTTTCATTCTGTATTTATACAAAATCTCAAGCTTCATTATCTGCCTCTTCACATACCTCGAAAAGAGTTCTTCAGCAGTGGCTTTGAGGTTTTTGTTATTTTTCTATGTTTTCATCAATTTTTACAGCTTTATTTATGAGGCACCACTGCTGTGCTGCCTCAGAGGTTAACAGATTACTACTATTGTAGTCAGCGGAACAGACAATTACTCTTCGAATACAAACCGTCCTCCTGGGAGCCTCACTTTGAAATAAGTCTTTTACTCTGAACAGCTTTCCCGTATGATGCCAGACATGCATACCATTACTTTGAACCTATCAAGTAATTTTCTGGAAACTGAGATAATCTGTCTTAATAAATAATGGTCTTGTTCAACAGTGCATCACGTTTTGAAAAGACCAGGGGCTACTGGTTTGGTGGGGGCTTTTTTTACATAGTGCCTTATGAAAACAAAATTTGCTTTAAAAATCATGTTTATCTACAATTTTAGGAAGTATTGCCATCATTTGTATTGCGTGTTTTTCTTTTATTTCCTCTTTTTAGTCATACCCATCCAATCTTCCTCTCAGCTGGCTGTATCCTATAGACAGATTCTCAATACAGTATATTTCAAGACAGTAAATACACCACCCAACTGACTGAGAACAGAAAGAGCAGTTACTATTTCATAAAACTCCCAGTGGAGTAAAAAATGCATATCACAATTATTGGAAGAAGCTGGTAATGTACCAGATGCAGAGGACTATTTCCTGGGAAAAAAAATCATGAAAAATTTTGAATAAAAAATAATTTCATGATCTGTTCGTGAACTATCTGGGAACATTACATTTGTCTGCTGGATAAATTATTCATTGTGAAATATTTCCTCAGCACCATCTGTGACTGTAAAGTTCTCAGAGCATTGTACTGTCATTTCAGTAAGGACTTAAAGTTATTATTTAAATGCTCTCTCTGTGTTAACATCCTAGAGTCTACAGCAAATATTATAGCAAATATAAACTAATGACTCCAAACATGAATAAGAGACGAGGTAATCATACCTCGTGAGTGAGTAATGTGAGTAAAATGTGAGTAAATAGTCATCTTTTGGTGTCTAGATGCAAAAAGTCATCAGTGACTAAAACCGGAGAAGTATGGGAACAAGCTATAATAAGATGGAAGAGCCCACCTCTCTTCTGCTGACGTATTCAAACTGCTGCCTGCTCTTCTCCTTCTCCTTTACCAGTTCTCCCACAAGACGTGAATACTGCTGGTCATGCTCTCTCCACCCTCTAGTCCCCCCTCTTTTCTTCCTGCCACATCAACATGCCCAGGTACTTTCATCCGCTTCTCCTCTGAGACACTCTTCAGCATGGACAGCTTTGTTCTTGGAGCTACTGGGCCAAAGCTGCCTCCATTTTAGGAATATGTTCACTTGAACTGGGTGCTGCTGCAGCTTCTCCCGTCATCCCTTGCCTTTCACTCTCACAAGGCGAAAGAAAAGAGCCCCAGATGTCTGGGGGACAGATGAGCAACGTTTTCATCACTGAGTCACTCAACACTCTCCACAGTCCAACAGCACACAGACCAGTGCGAGCAGAACGTTTCAGAGGAACATCCCACGCTGGGCTGCGGAGGAGCAAAACCAACGTTATTCCTGTTCCATCTTGCTGGAAATGGCTATCCTAGTTCACAGCATTTCGCTTGCCTCAGCACATCAGCCATTTCTGCCTCCTTCTCCAATAATAAGCAATGTGGTTGCTGGTATTTGAGGGTTGCTCTAAAACTGGTCTTTGTAATGTGTGTGTGTATATATGCATGTGCACAAACAAAAAAACCCACAGAATTTGCATTCAAAAGGGCCAGGCTCGCAGGAGTGTCACACTATCGTGAGTCAACTCCACAGAAGAAACTGGCATTGTTCATTTTTGGCATTGATCGTTTTTCTTCTGTCAGAATGCATCAAATGCAGGCTAAGGTCTGCATAATGCACGCAATAAGTCAAGAGTAAAACATCCAATAAAAGTGCTTTTAGAGAGGGTGTTGGAAAGCAAAGAGGCCTTATGTGTTATCTGTGCCTGAAGTTCCAAAACACCTGCTGTATCACTAATTAATCATTATTCCCCAATGCATCTGCTGGGACATATTTCAGAGAAATTATGCTTTCCCCCCGCCACCTCCTCCAAGTTACTGGAGGCAAGATGTCTGAGAAAAGCAAAGATCTGCAGATGCTTTGACACTCACTGTTGTCCTGCTGTTTCCACACATGACGCAGGTGTGCCAGAGCTGCTGTCACAAAAGTTATGCAGGGCACACTGAGGTCCATACCCATCCCACCAGGGCAGTCTTGGTTACCCAAATGCATTTGACCCTTTGGGCTTAGACCCATTTCAGCTGAGCTCTGAATCTGTCTGGGAGTTACCTGCGGTCCATTCCTGAACTGCATCACACACCTAAAGACACAGTTTTGTTTGCTGCTCTGAGTACAAGTGAGGTCTGGTTCGAAGGGACTCAGGATACCTGAGACAAAGCTGAGATACGTAGCTCACTGTAATAATTTCTTTACTTCACTATTCAGTTTGTCCTGTTAATTCACGGATTGACACACAAGCTCTTGGCATCATCACCTGTTTTCAAGATGTGCAACAGCAGAAAGCAGATCTTCCTCATTGCTCAGCAGGTTCAGTTCAGAGTTTAAAAGCCCCCCACAAAGTCCCAGTCTCAGAGTTAATCTGGAAAAAACGTAGCTCAACAAGCCACTGGCTGTGCGATCACACCTGACAAAAATCTGTAACAGTTTTAACTTCCCTGTATATATTAATATGAAATTCTTGCATAACATCTAAAATTTCTGCCATTTAAAATCTGATCTTTCTTTACTCTATGGAATTAATTTTATTTTTCCCAACAAAGTTTTTATTAAGCAAATGCTTCGGCAAGTGAACCCATAAAAACTTACTTTTGCTGAGGCTAACCTGAGGGAAATAAATAATCTTTCTGAATGTGCACTTTAGTATAGGAAAAATGTGTTCTCTACCTGCAATATTGTCTGTGCAACCATCTTAGCAAACTTTGTATGAGTACAAGGTAGTACTTTAACTAAAATTTAGGTCAAGATTAAATTAAAAAGTATTTCACTACATAAAGAAAAAACATTGCCCTATCTTTCGTATGAGACCCTCCACCCAATATCAAAATTTAAGAACAGTCATGGAACTAAAAAGTCCTGAAGTTTAGACCCTAAGCAAGTTTGTGAAGGGCCTAGAAACATTTCCTTCATCCTGGCTGTCAGATTTTTTTGCTCTAATCAGACTCAGTTTTTCCACAGGGCAGATTAGAGGTTAGAAAATAGGTTAGAAAGAAACAATTTTGAGAGGAAATGCATACCTGAGCACAATATTTGATTGGATTATTCTTAGCAAGGACTGCAGAGGTCCATTTGCAGAAATTAAAATACTCAAATTAATATAATATGGACATTTACCAGTTCCTAGATTCGTAGACCCCTTATGAGCAAGACACTTGTGATATGCCATTTACCTGAACATAATTCATTAAAAGGCCAAACATAACTAATCAAGCCTGCAGCAGCACATGGAGTATCTGACCAAAGTCTGTGTATTAAAACTCATGTTACTCCCTATAAACATTTTACATTAAAATCAAGTGTTTGTCACTAGTTATTTAGTATATTTAATAGAAGTGTATGAGATACCAGTTTACGATATACAAACTGATAATGCACATGCTTCAATAAGAATAACACTTTCCTAGCCTCATTATTGTAAATACAGAATGAGGTATTTTCTTTTCCTCCTGAAATTTCAACATGAGACATTTTTCAAAAGGAGACAGGTTGTTTCATCTAGAAGTGTCTATACTATTCTTCACATGTAAAAAAAAAATCTATGAGACAAAAAACCAGCCTATTCACATTCTCATATTTCTTTAGGAAGTTTTAAGAACTGCAAACAGTACTTAACATTTTTCTTTGCGTCAGCTCAGCTGCACTGCTGTCTCATAGGCCCTGATCTTGTCAGTTCCTGCTGAAATTACAGCCCTCACAACATTTTCCAACTAAAACTTAACCAAGTAGGAATTCCAGAGGCAGACCAATATTTTTTTCTAATACTGAAATATGAAGGCTTGGCCAGTTCTTTTCTGGAGATATATGTTTGGAGGAACAAGATATATTTTTCAGAGGAAATTCCGTAGCTCATCACTCAGGAAGGAAGGTGCAACACAAAGATTTCAGATAGCAGAATTTTATTACAGAGGCAACCTCAAATCTGACACTGATGGGAATTGCCAAGGATTACTTCTCCATGTTTGGAATACGGAACTTCTGAAACAAATATGCACTCTCATGATTCAAGCAAAATATGTGTCTGACCTTGTTAACTTCTAAAATCTACATTCCTTGTGACCAAGTCTGTAGATGGACAGCTATCCCAAACCAACATGAAGATACTCTCCACTTTATTAAATACGTAATGTTAAACTGTTAAATCTGCTGCCTTACAGCAGCACTTTACAAAGCAGATAAGCACTCGGAAAAGCTAGTTTTCAAAAAGAAGACCATATTTGATGCATCCGCACACTATTTCCCTTATTCTTGCTAATGAGAAGGGAATTATTTTCAGCAGTAAATATTTATAAAATACATACACTACCAGAAAAATAGTTTTATGTTCCCAGCTGCTACCACATAAAGTGGAATAAAGACCAGGTCCTGAGCATACCGAATTAAATGGGATCCAGCCACTACTTCACTAGTGTAGAAATGATTTCTCAATATACAGCTTTTTTGTGTGTTTCATTAGCCAAAAAGACATGACCATACAGAGGAGAATCAAATAGGCAAAAACAATCCTAAGTTTGGGAACACTCTTCAAGTGCACAGCAAACTGGTAGCCAACTCCCTGTTGTGACTCTGAATGCTGTCAGGGGCTTTCGCTTATGGTGGAAGAAATTTTGTAGAATACAAAAAAATAATGCTCTGGTTCATCAGAAAGAAAATCTGACACAGCGTGCTCTGGCTTGGGAGAGCTTTGCCAGGGCTTTACAAAGCTTTCCCAACACCTACTGATTTGTATATACCTTAAAGTTTTCCCATCCACTGGAGGCCACCACTTAGCGAGCGCCAGGAGCTCACACACGCAATGCCAATACACTCTTTCCTTAACTGCTTTTGCTGACTCGTTAGCAGTGCTCCAGGGATGGTTCCTCTGATGGGCTCTGTGGGCCACAGGATGAAACGTCACTGACTTTTCAGCAGAAACAGGAGAACGGCCAAAGGCAGTAGATATTAGCAGCTGATTCCAGCCAAGTTTTAGTTCATTTATCTGGTCCTCACTGTTGCTCAGGAGCTTCTCCTGCAGGTGCAGGAGCCAGGACAATGCCAGCAGGTATTTTTTATCCATGTTGTACCATCCTCTGGGTTGCTGTCAGCCCATCTGAGGTGAGCAGGAGAGGTCAGAGGCAGCATTTTGGCCACCGAGTCTTATTAGTACAGACTGAAGCAACCAGCTATTCATACTGATGTTATTTATTACCATTAAATATTTGTAAAGTTCATGCTTCATAAATAAAACTTTTCAGTACTAACACTTGTTAATACCTGACATCTCTTCCCAAAGGCCTGTTTCAGTGACCACTGAAAACAAAGGAATTAATCCTATTGAATTAACAATCTTTTCAGTCAGGTCTTGAAAGAGTGGTTTCCACTGCAACTGAACAAGAAAAATCCCAAAACACCTACACAAACACCTAAACTGTAACATTTGAAAAAGAGTCCCAACAACTGGTAAATTACTGTTGAATTCCTATGGGATTCTTCTCCACTCAGTAAGAAATCTTAGCACCATTTGTACCAATATGATGATTATAAAAAATACAAATAATCAGAAGTAAATAATAATGTCCTTCAGGCATGAGCACTTTTGGTGTGCATTTTCCCTTCCAGTTTAGGCACTCAAAATGTTGCAAAGTAGTTATCCTCACAATATCCTTCCAAAGATCATAAGCAATGAGAAACCGAAGGTGGGAAGATGGAGTGATAAAGCCCATGGCAAAACAAGTAAAAAGAAGAGTCTTGCAAGCACTAGGCTTGCATTTCTATCCTTCTTACCCTCAGTCGGTACTGTTTGAATTTTACAACCTACAGAGATGACTGAATAATGCAAGAAGCTATTCACTAAGCTCTTCAAATGAAATGTGTACTTTCACCTCACTGCTGCTTTTTGCTGGGGGTGAGCTAGAAGGCTTTCTTTGGAGCATACTTACATCCGTTGGCTAATATGTCCTTCTCTCTGCTCAATCCACAGAAAATGTTGGGCTGTTAAAAAACAAAAGCAGTCTTTTTCGAAGAAACTAATGAAAGTTCTGCACAACACAAGGCTGCATAGGGCCCCACAGAGCAATGGGCAGATGGAAGGATCGTTGCTGTGGACAAGCCCTTACCCCACTGCACATTCAGCAAGCAGGACCAGGACATCATTGACCCTACTTATCATATGGAGTAGGACCTTAAGCCTGACAGGCCCAGGAGGGAGGCTACCATCAGAAAGACCATGCTGATAATCTGGTACTGAGCAGTGGAAGTCCTCTACACACCCCTTGGTACATTACCAAGAACATACTCAGACCTTGTTCGGGAGAACAAGGACAATTTGACTATGTGGGACAGGCAGCTTAGAAGAGATGAGAGAGTATTGGCAAGAAGTGAAGGGAACAAGATTTGTGTCTCCACCTGTGGAACAGAAAATGCAAGAGAAAGACAGAAGGGTACGGTGCGGTTATTGACACTTCCTTCTTGCACACACCTACGTTAAAGACTAATTCTCTGGTGCAGTCACCACTGTGCCAGCAAAAATGGGAAACATCACAAACACCACACAAACAATGCACGGCTTGCATCTCTTGTCTCACTACATGCTTACGCTCCCTGGCACAAGTCCTGTCGTCCTGCAGTGTGAGCATACTCTGTTTACAATGGTGGCACCATCAATAGCTACACCCGTACAAATACAGTATTGAGTAATTCTGTGAAAGTCATAGGCACACCACAGAAGAAAATTTAGCCCAGAAGTAGTATGCTTGAAACTTTCTTCAGTAGCACTGTGTTTACAAACAATTTAAGATAACTCTAAAAATATTCCAGTAAATTATTCACTGTACATAATTATGAATAGTCCAATCATCTCTAACAAAATTACACTGTTTTGTTTTGGAAAGTTCCACTTCTCAGAAAATTATGTGTTGACTCTTTAGAATCCTAATGGAAATTAATATAATTTCCCAGTACTTACATCTGACTTTCCTCAGTCCCTTGTGATCTCTTCAGCTTATAAAAATATGCTTTTCTTTAGTTCAGCTACTAAGTTTTATCTTTTTGTTTATTTTCTTCCTAACACCTAGAACCATATTACCAGACATCAAGATTTAACCTATCCTTTTAAAAAAACCACACCACTATAGCATCACACAGTGTTAAAATATTAAAAATAAATACCAAAAGTTGCTGTTAGTTTTATGGGCATCAATCTCTGATAAAGTACAATAATGAACTTATTAACCAGTAGTCCAATATGTTCCGACATTTTTCTGTCTTTTAGGTCCAGACAAAAATTCTCCCTAGTTTTCCTTCTGTATGTTCCTAACAGCATCACTTTACTCAACTGTTCAGTTAAAGGACAATAATAAAAATTAAAAAACAAACAAACAGTATGTTATTAAAATAAGCAAGACACAGCTTCCAAAAAGCACAATATGTAGCACATTCAATAGACGGAATATTGTTTGCACCTTCAACCTGTACTTTTTAACAAAGACAAGATGTTGTAATGCCTCTCCACTTTTAGGAAGGTGTTCTGTTCACTTTTGTTGGCAATTACCTTGTCCTTCTGAGCTAACGAGTGGAGGGAATCCAATAACCAATAGAAATTGACCTATGAATCTTTTTAATGGAGATACAGTCTTTGATTTAATAGCATGAATACACATTTCAGCACTGATAAAACAAACATCTGGTGACAAAGCTCTATAGCTAATAGTATGGACTGTGTTGCCTGGTAGCTCCTCAGACATCCTCATTAAAGCAGCATACAATTTGAGTGATGAACTATACAGATTGACACATGCCCTCAGATTTGCCTCTCATATAAGACTTTTCACTCTTCTTTTCCTTTTGCACAATACAAATAGAAGAGCCGTTGCAGCCTTTGAGTGGGAGATGAAGCGAATCAACCACTTGACAGTCAGCAAAGGCAAAATAGTCATACCTGAGTGAAAAGTTGTTGATTCCTCTACACCCCTTTGCAAGGCAGCAGCTATTTGAAGTGAACAAAGGCAAGAGGAGAGAGGGAGGACTTCTTTCAGGCAGTTGGTGCTTTACAGGCCCAATGGGCAATGAGATAATATCAGAAATTAAGTAGCACTGATTAGAGGCCACATCTGATCACTGCTAAGAACACCATGGCGTAAAAGTAGCCTTGGGCTGTCTTGAGACATCAGCTTTCTGCAGGGAAGTGCGTTTTTCTCCACAGTAAAACTACTACTGATATAAAAATCTCGGCATTAAGCATCACAGATGTTGATATGCAGCACTGTCCTTTGCAACAGACAGCAAGGAACAGATATTTTTATTAACTCTTGGAATAATAATTAAATTCATTTGAACACTGAAAAGACTGACTGAATAAATAACACTCTGACAGACAAAAAATTCCCAACAAACCAGAACATTTGTAAAACATGTTATACAACCATCTGCAGAAGCAGTTAAATCACTTCACATGCTTTGTCAACTGGTGAGCAAGAAATATTGACAGATTTCCCAAATGTTATTCAGCTAATTATGGTAATGATACCAATGTTGTATCACATAATTACTGAGGATAAACCCGTGGGAATCCAAGCCTGATTGCTCTGATAAGGGAGACTATTAGGTCCCATGCACTGGGCTCACCACCAGTCAGGGGTATTTCAGATTACTTTGTTCTAGTTACCATCCCAGCTGGCAGGCTGTGGTCAGCTGGATGTGGATTAGCTAGCACTGTGACTTCTGAATCACAGGAAAATAAAAACATGTGATTCTGTCCTGTACCTTGGAGTCCCGAGCTTTGTCCCAAATGAGAGCTAGAGTGCTGGACACACACACAGGTCTCTGAAGGATCTCAACTCTCTTCCCCGAAGCCTTTTGAACTTTGGATCAGAATGGGATCAAGTTAGCTCCTGGCTGCATGCTGAATCAATAGTTTCAGAACGAAATGGGTATTTGCTATTGCCTCTCTGATCGCTAGAATGGCTGAGCTACCACAGTATCAAAAACACAGAGACATCTGCCAAAGATATAATTTCTGGATTGCTTCCTGCATATGCCTGCCCTAGAAAACACTTTGCACAACTGGACATCAGGAAATATTCTTCAAAGTGTCCCTAAAGCTACAGGGACAGGTAAGGGGGACCAGCACTTTTCCTCCCTCTGGCCCTCTTGGCTTTTCTTTGAGTTAGCCCAGCCCAATAGCCCAATCCAATTTGGCTTGTAAAGATTTTGGGTCAAGCCAGCACAGTATAAGGGCTATTGGATTACAGGGGCCACATTCTCTGTACTATAATAGAGAAGAATGTTGCAGTGTTGCTCTTATATAGAATCTTCAAGAAGGCAAGCTGCCCATGGAAAACCTCCCAAAACTTTTATATAAATCCTTTACAGCCCACATCTTCTAAGCTTAACAAAAAAAAAAAAAAAAAAAAAAAAAACAACCAAAACCACCACACCTCATTGAAAGTAAGAAAGAGAGAGGCTATGAGCAGTTCTATCTCTGTTGAACCTGAAATGAAAGGCAATAATAACCCAAATGATTTCAGGAGCTCTTGAGACATTTCTCTATTTTTTTTTCAACTAAATTAAAATGAACCCACATGCTCAACTCTGCCTAAGCAAAAATAGTTACCATGGTTACAGGGAAGTTTTTCTAAATGTGGTACAGTGTACGAAATAACCAGCCAAAATGACTATGTATAAACTGAAGGCAGGTGGGCCATTTAAAAATACCAAGTAAACAGAAAAATCCCTCAGTAAAAATAATTTCTCAAGATTTATGCCATTAACTTTATTACATTTTGAATAAAAAGATGGTAATGGGGAAAGAGAGGGTAAAAGCATTTACTTGAAAAATCATCCATTTGGCATTTGTAATATTAGCTACGAAGGAGCTGTGATAGAATATACTAATACAGGTAAGCAAATTAATATAAGCTCTATGACATAAATCAATAGAATTACTCTTTATTAATAGAGAGTACTGTTTGAGACATATAAGGACCATCATTAATCAAAGAAGGTAAAATAATCAACGAGAAAAGAAATACAAACCAGACAGACTATATTCTACAGGCAAGATCCTGGATACAGTAGAGGTTCAACACTGTGGCTTACAGACAATCCTCTCCTTCTCCACAAGGGACACCACCATCTTCATCCATAACAAAAGAGTGGCTGTTATCCACAGGAATAAAACTTAGTAAGCAAGACCGACTTTTTTAAGAGGATACTTCCCTCCCCTCTCACATTTTGTCTTTTGCTTTGCTGACATTTTAGATCAAATTTTGGGTTTTGTGAAGGATTTCTATGTGTAATGACGTTTGCCTGAAAAGGACCTAACAGTTGTAGGAACACATGTATATCGAGAAACAAGCGTCTTGCTATCCTGTTCAGCACTATGACATTATAGCTAAATAAGAGTAAAAAGGGTTAAAAAGAAGGTAGAAAGCAGCCTTACTGTGCCTGTTTTGGGAAAACCGTGAAGCCCAGCAGGAGTGACGGTCTCCTGTGGCCGTCTGTGGCTCTATCTGTGGCTGTCATCAGCAAAAGGCAAGATAGTAAGAGGAAGAGTATCTCTCATCCCCTGAACCTCTTAATAACTAGACATACCTTCTCACAGGGAACAGGTGTAATGACAAGAAGCATTTGAGAAAAATAACGGGTTGGGGAGGCCTTAAGAAGAACAAGGGATTTCCAACACATCGCCTGACTGTTATGAATGAGTAGGAAAACCTACCCCTTGACAATTTCCCTGAGGAATAGCTGTCTGTTGCCTGTTCTTTGCTTATATGGGGTAGAGCAGGAGCACAGTGGGGTATTGGCCTCTTCTGTGTCAAGACGTTGAGCTTGAGAGGGCTCTCAGCCAGCAGAGAAGGTTTACCATACCTAAGGGCCAGTGACGGTATTTGCATTAGAGTTGAGATTCACATACCATCTTTTTATTGTAGCAACAGTGTTACCAGGAACATCAAAGGTGTTGATTGTTACCATTATTGATCGTAGATATTTTGCCTCTTTATGTTTGTTCCTGTGCAGCTTGAAATGTCTTACACACTTCTGGTAATACATGTTCCCACTGGGAAATTCTTACCTTAAAAAAAATTAAGACCACAGTCCAACCAGCTAGTCTGCATGCTGTAAGGCTACATATGATGTTATTCCTGCACAAAGCTATCATCTGCAGATCTCAGCTAAAATTCTTTATATTAATTTACTGCTCAAAGCTGCAGTATACTTATGTTGTCTTGCTGCTTTTTAGTAATATTGTAAGATCTCATTTCTAACAAGAAATCTTACATTTTGCTCCTTGGGTAGTTTTTTGTAACTCTCTGGCCTCACGAATATATGATTTAGGCAAACTCTTAAAGAATCTGTCTTCCAAAGTTGCTTGGCATTGGCTTATTTCTAGTGATGTATGACTTGCTCAAGTAGCAAAAATGCAAGGTACTCTGAAATATAAGGTGGCTTGGGCTGGTCAGCAAATTAGGCAAAAAAGCTGACTTAGTCCAGACCATAACACGAATTTCTATTGTACATGGATGGTGAAAACATCCAGTTCCTTATGCAAGGAGAACTGTGGGACAGTAAAGAAAAAGACTCCATTAGCCTGCCTGGAAATGAACCTAAGTGGCAAACAAAATTATGACTATGACATAGTGCTCCCACAGTCCAGAGCTCAACTTCAGTATCTGGAAGAAGGGAGAACAGGAAGTAACAAGCTTTCCTAATCCTACTATCTTCTGGGATGCTGAAATCTCTTCAATGCCCCACAGTCTTCACCCTCATGATCTTGATCAAACCGAGCCAGAAAGTGGGCTCCACATAATATTGCTCCCACCCTGGAACCAAAATAAATAATATTTCAAACGTGGGACTCTTATTCCTCACTTTTTTGCTTTCCCCACTTTCTATTGCTTCTCTCCTGTCGTCTAATAAGAGCCTTGCTGCAGCAGCACTGCATGGTCTTCAGCACCGCTGTGAGTTGCTGACCAGAAAGACAGAAAGCAATCCTTTAAGTAGTCTGATATTGAAAAGAGTTTGACAAATCTTTGAGTAGCTCAGTTTTCACGTTGTGCTAGTCTTTCTACAGCTGCGTTGCTGCCAGCAGGACACTGAAAGACAAACCTTAGCTATTTTTGCTATTAAGGTTTAAGATGCTCATCACCTTTACGAGAGGTTACTTCCCATACAGCAGGGGTAGTTGAAGAAATGTATATATATATCTCAGCCTGCCTTCTTAGTTCAAACTGATGCTAAAAGTGGGTCAGAGCTCAACATAGGACTGTGATATGTGGAGGGGCTAAGGTGCAAGTGCACATTTCCTTCTGCCTCAGACAGAAGGACAGGGGAGACAATCAAGAGGAAAACACTTTTGATTACCACAGCAAATGGTAGAGCTAATCTGAGAAAGTCTATCGGTAAAGGTACCTTTTCTCTTCACTTTGTAGGTGATTTTCTTTTTCTGCTTTCAAGTATGCAGTTCACCTCAGTCAACTTTTTCTTTTTTACTCAAAAGCCTAGTTGTTTTCATTTAATACTGCATAAAAACCTGTCAAATGTTTGGTTTGTTTTTCCATATTAAAACTGTTTACAGCTAAAGGAAAAGAAAACAAGGGCATTGTTAAATAGAAAGGCCTGCTGAAAAAAATTGCATTGGAATGCAGATTTTTTTTCTCTTTATTTTTTCCTCTTCTTACTGGAAGGTTAAAAAAACTTTAGTAGTGGTTGTTTGGCATGAAACTGCAGAAATTTATTTCTCAGAGTTTAATTACACGAGCCTTACTGAACTCCTTAATGAAGTACAATAACAGATACCATGTTGTAACTTTCATATCTATGTCCAATGTTAAGCATGCTTCAAAACTTCACAGGTTTCACAGCAAATATCTATTAGTTTTATAGTTCACAATATAACTCTGATCAACCCAATCCCACAGAAAATGCATCACAATGACTTAAAAACAAAAATCCAAGTAATGTAGAATGTAACAAATTAATAAGAGAAAGAGGCATTGCAGCTTGTAATATAGCTTTGTAGCCAGGAAAATATGCTTTCTCATCAGACAAGTTATTCCCAGAAATGTATTTCCTTGTTTCCTATTAGGAGGCAAACGGGAGTTTTTCATGATTGAAAGGGCTCTCTCTTCTCCTGAACATTTTTTTATTTGTAATTGCTATTGAAAATGTGCTTGCTTGGTCTTTTAAGGGATCATGTTTAAAGTCACACTCCCTCAGGAGCCTGGGTGCGGTATGGTGCAACTTGTTACCTCACTTATTTGGAAAAAAACAAATCTATGATATACTGCTTGTGTGCTTATTGGCCTACGGAGAGCAGAGTCAGGCATTCCAAAGCAGCATCCTGCTGGCCTATCCCACCTAAGCACTTGAAACTATTTTCAATAGTGTTGATTGGTATTCTTCTCACATAAATTTCAACAGATTCTCCTGCATGGTACTCTAAATGTAAATTTACTGTCTTAGAGCTAGATTGGTAGCCCAGAAATAGAAAAGAAAGCAAGTGAAAATTGGTTCATTTCAAATTTTTCTGTAGGATTATGACAATATAAATGTGGGTCATGCAGTCATGAAATCAATGATGGGCTAAATGTCACAGTAATTAGGAGCCCATCAAAATATATGATGTTCGAACATAAAGGACCATGACTTTTTCTGAGGAAATATAAGTAGAAATATTTTTAATTGTCTTTGAGGACAGAAAAATACTTCCTGAAAACTTTAACACCAAGTGCTAATTTACAATGAGTGACTAAAATGTGACTTTGTCGTGCCTCCTCCTGGCCAATTTTCCCTCCTTTCCAAGATGTTTTTACTTTAGTTGTCTTTCCCTCTCCTGAGCCCATGGGACACACTTTTGAGAATTTCGGGCTTTGTGGTATCGTTTTGGAGTGGCATTGTTCAGCCAAGAAGAAGGAACTGAATGCACACAGTGACCACTCACATGGAACACAGCAAATGTGAATTTGAGCAAAATACCTCCAAGTCTTCAACAGTCACGTCCTCATTTCTCAACAGGAGGGTGCTACGAGACATGGCAATGGCGAGGCTATACAAGGGATTTAACAGCAGTGCTTTCTAGCCCTTTCATGTAATTTTAAACATGTATACTTGGCTTCTTCTGGTCTCCAAGATAAGAGCTTGCAAAACTAAATATTCACACGAGGTAAAAAGTTTATTTATTGAGGCATATAATAGTTTCAGTATACATAAGCTTTCAGTAATGTGTAGTTTCATTGGCAGTGTTCTGTAGAATTAGAATGTCTTTATTATATTTTATTAAAGTGTTTGACTTGATGCTTCTTGTACAGAAAAAGTAGATAATGAATGAAATTATCTGCTGGATGTGGTAATCACTTTATATTACTTCCTCTGACTTGTTTTTCATTCTGTTATCAATGCATATTGAACTCCCCTTTGGATGTGATTGTGGTCTTACATTAGTTTCATGCCTTTTCCAGACTCAGGGATATTACTGTTCTACTGGAATAAGCAAGACTGTAATCAGGTTTTTCATCTTTTTGTGTAGTACAATTGTCATAAAGGATTTGTTTTCTTTGTAGCTTGTAATTTTCTTCTTTGGTCAATATGCAGTATGATTGGTGCCTTTACACTCTGTTCTACTTGGTTGATCTTTACTGATTATTTTATATTTACATGACAAAAACATAATTTTCTATTAAAAGGGGTAATAAAAACAGGCAAAATGAACAAAAGACCATATTGTAACACTTGCCAGAATAACTACAGTTGATGTTTTTGGAAGTTACATGTAAAATCACTGCCGGACTTTTACCACCCTTCTAAGTGATATAATAAATATTAAAGTTACTTCTGCAAAAAAGGAAAAAATATTTTAAATGCCAGTAAGCAGAAAGAAATTTGAATAATCTGCTGTCCTACAAGGAAAATTATAAGAATTGTGGAAGCTAACCAGGTAAATCACAAACAACTAGCAAATAGGTTAAACTGATTGGAGAGACATTATAGAAGTATATAACATATGGATTTAAATTTCTCTGGCTGCTATGGAAAATGTGCTATATTTTATACCTACAAACATTTCTAATATAGAGCTGGATGGAGATTCCTCGTCTGTATGCAGGAAATTAATTCTTCTTGACCTGCAAGTGCACCACATTAAAAAATGGAATAGCTATTTAATACCAAAAAGTATTTGTAAAGTAGATACATGTACCTATTTTTTAGTAGTACTGTGGCACAATCAGATATTAAGATGAATTATGAAATAAATTTAAGAGATCGATCCAAAATCATGCATGTTTACATTTTTCACCTAGATCTATGAATGCTATGATTCTGTTGCTTCCCTCACTTCCATTTTTAGCAACCTGAATTTAGGCTTAAATTTTGTTCTAAACTTAACTGCATTTACAATTAACCAAAGCATTTAAGAAGGGACAAAAGCTGAATGTAAGAAAGCAAGATGCACCTGCTGAATGTAAGAGAGCAGTGCCACCTGACCTGTACCCAATCCTGAACTCCTACCTTGGGTCCAAGCCTTGGAAAAGGGAGGACCTGAGCCCAGAGCTGTTCTGTCAAAGCCAGTCCTCCTAGCATGAGGAATCCCTGTCCCAAAATGGAAGACAGATGGGAAGTTCTAAACTTTTCCATCTCCAGAGATTCCCACAGAACAAAACAAGCTGGGTCTTTCCCACAGTGCTGTCATCAAGCTTTTTCAGAGCTTTTTGTTTTTCCCAGAAAGTCCTCCAAAAATGGTCAGAAATTTGTCTTATTTCCCTGATGTATTGCAGTGAGCTTTTGTGCTTATCTGTTTTTTCTGTCTTGCAGGGATTTTTCTCATGTTCAGACTCTTCTAAGCTCCCTCTGCCATCCTGCTGATGGGGAGCAGTGAGCAGTGCTTCCAAGGAGGCAGAAGCTCAGTGACGATGCAGTGAGCCTGGTCTAGGTTTGTAAGGAGCTGAGAGGCTCCTGGGCAGCTTTGCCTATCTGGCCTTGGGCTGTGCTCAGTGCTTTCCCCTCCTTCCAGGGCAGCAGGTAGAGGTGACCACCACTATATTTCAAATAGCACTAGGCATGCTTCACAGAGGGACTCCCTACAGGAGTCTAATAGCACCCATGTTCTTTCATTGAGTTATTTAATGTGATAGCTCATTGGTCATGTTTGAAATTTACAGAAGGACTGATTTCATGTAGTTACCTTCATGTAACTCAGTGACAGCTCCACTGAAATCACTGATGTTGCCTTTCTATAGAACAAAAATAATGAAAGTTAACATCGGTTTCCTCAAGTCTCCCTGCAGCAAAAGATCCCATCCTAATAAAGAAGAAGTCATATTTCATCCTTAAGGAAGACAGACTCATCCTTTTCAAACTTTTCATGTGAATTTTTCCAGGAAGAACTTTGCAGGTGTTTCAGGATGAAAGGTTTCCTATAAATACAAAAATTCCTAAGTGTCTCCAACAACCTGGACCCAAGTTAGGAGACATGTCCCAGGATTCTGATTTAGCCTACTGCTTGTCAATGCTACGGTGCTGCTAGATGGTACTCCATCAATAAACAGGAAAAAAAATGTTGTTCCTAGATTCTGCCAAGCAATTAATTTCCATCTGGAAAACGCATTTGATACATTTTAATGCTAGCATACTATATTGCATGTTGCATATATGACTTCTCAGGTCATATGCAACATTTCCATTCATATTCCCTTGCAACTGGAGTGTTTCTGTGACAAACCAGCAAAAATCCAGAGCAATTTAGTAACAGTGCAGAGGGTATATTTTTTAGTTATTGTTTTACGTGTTTTGTTGACTTCACTGAAACTCCAAAATAAAACTAACAATTCGCTGTCTATTGCGGTTCAATCAATATGGACACTAGTGCATCCACACACTTAGATTAATCTCTTCATTACCTCACCATAGTCAGGCCCTAAGAGAGGATCTCTCAACACAATATTCCAGATGTGTTGACTCCAGAGCACCACCCTCAGGCTAGGTACCAGAACGAAGGTACCAGAACAAAGGTACCAGAACAAAAGTAGTTTTCCTGCTCCAGGTGCTCCACAGCTGCTGCATATGCTGCTGTCTGCTCTAAGGATTTTTTTTTAACAATTGAGGGGTAGGAAAAAAGAGAGAGATATTGATTAATTTGCATTCTGGCATCTTCAGAAGAGAGCTCACAAGACCATGCTAAATAAATACATAAAGACAGAGAGTAACTGTAAAATATGTTCCCAAGTCAAGCAGCTTGTGAACTGTGTAGCTTAGGCTGAGTGTTGGAGGAAAAGGATACAGCAGCTAAGCAGAGAAAATAGGACAGCAGTTCACCAGTACCACTTTTTTTTTTCCTGCCATTCTTACTTTTTGGTCACAAACAGACCTTTGAGTGTACATGAGCGTGCGACCACAAAGTTGACTCTGACTCATTAGCACTTCTTGCCTGGCTGTTTTTTGAGTGGAGTAAGGGGAAGGGAAGTCTGCTGCTTGCTTGCTCCTGTTTTCCCCTCTGCTATTAGCACTGTTTCCTTCATTGGAAATTGCCTGTAGGGCACATGCAAACAGCTGGTAGCCCACCAGCAGAAGGACCTCAAGATAATCTATTTGCAAATAGAAGGGAGAAAGGTGTGCATTAGAAGAGAGGTGGGAAAAAAGTGTCCAGCAAAGTTTTCATTAGAAATATTGAGTAGAAAATGAGTGAGAACAACTAGAAAATACAAGGTCCTTATAGACTTCATCTGAGAGGGTAGATCTGCTAATGAAAAGTACAGATTGTGTTACATTAGCAGCCATTATCAATGCAGGAAGATTGAAATATCAGGCAGAAATTACTGCATGACCTCAAGGTCAGGGGTAATAGAGGCTGATTAAATGAATTTGTACAAGGTGCAAAATAATGTAAATGTAAGAAATGCCTAGAACTTCTCCTGTAAGCTCACAGAAGAATATTTGGAAATGATAAATCAGCATGCTAGCTGATGCCAGACTCTCTATTATACCATCAGTGTAATGCAGCCACAAAACAAAGCAAATACTCTCCTAGGATACAACAAGAAATATATTTCCTGAGAGAATTATTAGTTCCATTGTAGCAGACGCTGGCTGCAGCACTTCTTGAATTCTCTCTGCAATGTTGTCCTGAACATGAAGATTAACTCAGGCTGGGAAAGGTACTGTGAAAGGCCACTAGCATGCAGATAGGACTAAATGAGCCTGGACCATTTGATCTGCTAGACTGAAGGCTGAAAGAATTAAGGTCACTGACTGTTACAGTTGTGCTTGGCCTCCTTGACCAGACTGGCAGTGGTTTGGTACAGGCTCCACAGGAGGCCAAAGCCTGAGCCATAAACTCCTCCAGATCACCCACAAAGGAGCAGAGTGATGCAGTGGGCACTGGTGCATATGAGCTTGGAAGACTGATCATATAATAGACATATGAATGGCTGGTGGTTTTTTCAAGACTTATGTTTCAAGCGTCAAAGAAAGTTGTGGGTACAAAGATCCTCATGCATACCTTTCCTGCCGCATGTGACTTGACTATGAGCCAACCACTTTATTCAGTAAATATGACAGCCTAGTTGAGCCTTCTTTGAGATCCCCCTGCTGGGCAGCAGGGTTGCATGGTGGTAATCTCTCCTTCAGTTGGGACACCTCTCAAGTTTGCTCCTCAAGGCAGATCTTTGGTAAGAGACCAATATCATGCATAACTTTGTAGTGCAGTAACTTTTATTTGGCCTTAGTAACTTTGATTACATGCTGAATGGTTACTAACAAAATGGTACCAATCCATGTGGCTATTCCTTGTATCTCTGCCCTTAGACATAAACCGTTGACCAAGTCTGAGACTAAATCTGGATCGAGCCACATCTAGACTCTTCTCTGACAAGGAGTTCAGAAAGCATAGGCGTCCATTCTGAACCTCGTGACTCAATGGGGAGGTTTTCCCTACCCTGTCTCTGTGTAAATCATTCTAACTCGAGACTAACTCAATTTTCCTCTGTATACTTCCTCCATGAAGTAATTAATAAGGTCAGCCTTGCCAACAAACTTGTTGAATCTTGTAAAACCACTGTTAACTTTGTTAAATTCCATTGAATTTACTGAATTGTGTCAAATTATTATTTTACCTCAATAAAACATATTGCTGCTTCTCTTTTGAGTGAGACACATTCCACTCATCTGGGCCCCTAATGTCTATAAGTATGTCAAATGGATAGTTGCAAGTGGAAGAGAAGAGTTATTTGAGATAGCTTTCAATAGGGAAGATGAAGCTGGCATGAAGAAATGGGTAAAATTGCCATGGATAAGGGCAATTTCACCACAGAAGGGAAGTTGCAAAACTGTGCTGAGTTCTGTATGTAAGCGAGCATCTCGGTACCAGCAGAAAAGTCATGGCAAAGAGTTGAAGGCCCTGGTGACTGGAAAAAGGGAAACATTGCACCCATTTTTAAAAAGTGTAGAAAGAAGGACCTTGGGAACTACTGACCTGTCAGCCTCACCTCTGTGCCTGGGAAGATCATGGAACAGATCCTCATAGAAGCTATGCTAAGGCACGTGAAGGAAAGGGAGGTGATTCAAGACAGCCAGCATGGCTTCACCAAGGGCAAGTCCTGACTGACCAAACTAGTGGCCTTCTATGGAGGAGTGACTACAACAGTGGACAAGGGAAGAGTTACTGATGTCATCTATCCAGACTTCCGTAAGGCCTTCGACACAGTCCCCCACAACGTCCTTCTCTCTAAATTGAAGAGATATGGATTTGATAAATGGACCGTTTGGTGGATAAGAAATTGGCTGGATGGTCACATTCAGAGAGTAGTGGTCAATGGCTCAATGTCCAGAAGATCAGTGATGAGTGGTGTCCCTCAGGGGTACACACTGGGACCAGTACTGCTTAATATCTTCAACATTGAAAGACATTCGTATCAAGTGTACCCTCAGCAAATTTGCAGATTACACCAAGCTCAGTGGTGCAGTTGACATACCTGAGGGACAGGACGCCATCCAGAGGGACCTAGACAAGCTTGTGAAATGGGCCCGTGTGAACCTCATGACATTCAACGGAGCCAAATGCAAGCTCCTGCAACTTGGTCAAGGTGACCCGCAGTATCATACAGGCTGGGGGATGAAGGGATTGAGAGAAGCACTGAGGAGAAAGACTTGGGGGTGCTGGTGGGTAAGAGATTGGACATGAGCCGGCAATGTGCGCTTGCAGCCCACAAAGCCAATTGCGTCCTGGGCTGCATCAGAAGAAGCATGGTCAGCAGGTTGAGGGAGGTGATTCTGCCCCTCTGCACTGGTGAGACCCTATCTGGAGTCCTGCGTTCAGCTCTGTAGCCCTCAGTACAGGAAAGACATAGACCTATTGGAGAGGGTCCAGAGGAGGCCACAAAAATTATCAGCAGGATGGAACACCTCTCCTGTGAGGACAGACTGAAAGAGTTGGGGTTGTTCAGCCTGGAGAAGAGAAGGTTTCAGTGACAGCCACCTTGGAGGGGGCTTCATAAGAAAGATGGGGACAAACTTTTTGCAGGGCCTGTTTTGATAGGACAACAGGTAATGGTTTAAAACTGAAAGAAGATAGATTTAGACTACATATAAGGAATATTTTTTTTATTATGAGAGTGGTAAAACACTGGAACAGGTTGCCCAGAGAGGTAGTAGATGCTCCATCTCTGGAAACATTCAAGGCCAGGCTGGATGGGGCTCTGAGCAACCTGATCTAGTTGGAGATGTCCCTCCTCATTGCAGAGAGGGTTGCACTAGATGACCTTTAAAGGTCCCTTCCAACCCAAACTATTCTATGAAAAAGTACGACATGAGATGTGAGAGGGAGACAGATAGGACAGTTCAGGGAAGATGACTGACTGACTTCCACTGAAGAGATGTAGTAAATTCTTTTTAAAACAGTAGTACTGCAGAATATCATAGAAACACTAAGGAAAGATGTCTGAAGGTCAGCTAGGCCAATCACTGCTCAGATATTACCACAAACACTAGGTCAGGCTAGTCCTTTCTGACTAAGTAAATTCCAAAGCTGAGGGATTTCTGCACTTCTAAGGAAAACAAAAAAAACTTTGGCTCTAAGGAAATGAATGAATAATTTTGCCTCTCAAGCACCATTTGTAATAGTGGAATAATTCTTCAGTACCAAAACACAACCTTTATGAGAAACAAATTTCCAGAGATTATCTTCCTTTTCTATAGCATGCCACAGTTTGTCAGCTTTATTACTCTGTAGGCACCAGTGCTAGTCTCAGACTTTCACAGAACTGAAGACCAGATGTTCCTACATAACTGGCATGCAACCTATGGCACACACATGCAACATATGGCACACAACACATTGACAACACCTATCTAAGAGTTAAGAGAGGCAATTTAAGATCATCTTTACCCTGATTTGGCACCCTTGTGTCCCATCCTCCCCCTAAAAAAAGAGAAGCTTTATAAAAGAAGCTTTATGAGTCCTTCAAACAATGTCAAAATAAAAGCAAGGCGAGGGGGCTGGACAGGGTGTAGCATGAATCCTGCTTGGATAAAATCAATAATGTACTATGGCAAGGGAATTATATACCCGCAAAGGAAACAGAAAAGAGTTACAGATTACCACAAAATACTTGCCCCTTTCTGTTGATTTGCTTAAGCACTGTTCTGAGTTATCTTACAAACAAGAGGCTGACTGGCGAAAAAAAAAATGACTGGTGAAAAATAATGGGAGAATATGTGAAAGCTATAATACCTCATCCAGTGGTGATAATTGTTGTTTCACAAATCCTTTGAAATCAAGCTCTGAGAGTTTATAAATTGGATTTTCACCATTCAACCCTCATACCTGCAATGCCACTGTCAGTGATGAGTTGAGCCAGGATAAAAAAGATTAAGAGAACTAACATTTGCTCCAAATTTTCCGAACGTAACTGCTTAAAATAACAGCCTGTCACTATACATCTAAGGAGAACTGCTCTTCAGTGGTACATCTAGGTATATCAGTTTCCCGAGACAACTGGACTTGTTGACTCAGTCTCAGGCAACTGGTGAATTGCAGGCAAAGTCAGAGCATGTGGATTTCACTTAGTTATTAACATTTTTGCCCATTATTTGTTACCAGGATGAATGGTTTACAAGGATGTTCAGAAACAGTTGCCTGAGTCTGCCTGATCAGCCGCTGGTCTCGCACTGAGGGTCATCCCTGGGCAGCTGTGGCCAAACTGTTTGCCTTTTATCCAGACAAGGTGGGTCTGACCTTTATAGCTGGTCCAGGAGCCGGACTATGGGGCTGCAGCAGACAACCTAGTCAGAGCAGGGAATTGGGGAACTCACTCACAAGGGGACAGACACAGCTGAGAAACACTGAGAAGAAGTTGTGTAAATTTGGCAGCCTGGAGCCCTACTGCACCAAGATGGAGGCTGCAATGGGAACAGGGGTTACAGACCAAGCCTAAATTGGGGTCTTTTACACAGCAAACTATTCTGACTCAAACCAAAGTTTTCTCAAAACTGAGCTTTGTTTCAACATTTTATAACAGAAACTGTTGACAGCACTGAAATTTTCCAGGCTGGAGGCTGACAGAAGAAAAAAATACAGTTAGAAACTGAATTTTAAGTCACAAAAGCATGTGGACAAAGAAAGTTCCAAAAATTCAATGTCTTTCTTGAAAGCAATTAGTTTGTTCTCAAACCTCCTTCAATTATTGAAATACCGAACACTCAAACACTGTAATGTGAGGGTGCCAAGAAGCTGCAGAAAACATCCTTTTAGCCTGAAATTAGGTAAAAAACAAAGTTAAAGAAAGCAGTTTTATTCCCATAGGTCTTTGTATAATTTACATCTAGAGCCTGTCCTTGCTCTGTTTTGGTTTTCAGTATTTAAAGAGACAACTCCCATGCTGTCTACCACCCGCTGTGTTGCGATCTCTTAATTTGCACAAATAAATCCTGACACACTCTGAAACTCATGGTCGTTTTAAGCAGCAGACAAGCTTGCTTTATTTTTTAGAATCCTTTTAGTTCAAACACCTCAGCTGATTGTAATAGTGTCTGCTGATTGCAAATATCAGAGCACTGCCATGGGAGAGAGGTAGAGCCTGGGTACTCTGGGGACTACAGCTCATACACTAAGCATCGCGGTTTTCCAAGATAGAAATGACAACAGGGTGAAGCACTGCAAGGAGAAAAAATTCACTTCGGAAAGGAAGTATTCCACCTTCCATGTTCAGCAGGGAAAACACACCTGGCCATCTCCACTGTTCAAGTCCCAATGGCATTGGCAGATCTCCTGCAAAATACTGAGTGTTGTGTGTAATGACTGGTTACTGGCACGTTCAAATGGCTGGCTTAGATTTCTAAATGCCTGTTTGAATAATTAAAATATAATTTGCCTCTGCTATCAGACTAGTTGTGTATGCAAACTTAGGACATATGCTACACTTAAATAGTATACAAAGCTTTGAAGCTGCATGGGAAGGAGCAGCAAGGGCTGCTGCTCCCTAAGTGCAGGCAAGCCAGGAGACAAGGGCAACCCCACCACAGGACATACCTTCAATCCATGGGACACATTCCCACAGGGGCTATGCACGTCATGCTGAGCTGGGTGCTAGTGACAAGGTCCATCGACAATCCCAGACACAGTAGAGAGCTCAGTCAGGAGCAAAAGGAGATGATGCCACAGACAGGACTGATGGCAAGGCTACAACATGGATTCAAAGTCCATTCTACCAACAGGACCAGAAGCAGGACCAGAGATGAGATACAATATATGTCTGGGGTCCATCCAGGACACGAACTATGCAAAAGCATGTCCCAGACCCATGAAGGAGACAGAGCTGGAGACAGGGACATCCCTAATGCAGCTTAGGCACAGTCTGAGTTCCCAGGCCTGAGCTGAAATGGGGCTCCCAGACCCAGAGGGATGGAGCTCGGGTGTATATTCAGGTGAGGCTCCTCAAGGACATAAGCACATATTTGAACTGAACTTGCCTTATCATTTTGCTTACGTGGAGCTTCAAAAGGCCATCAGGTTTTGTCCTGTAGGGTTTTTTTTTTTTTAAGTAAAAGGCTTGAGAACCCTGCTATTGGGATAAAAAATACTCCAGGCCTCTCTAATCTTTGAAACTTACCCAGAGGTATTAAATGGATAGATTTCTTATGACATCTATGCAGATTAGTGCAGGTCTGCCAGATCTCCTGCATTTGATTTCATCTTGATTACTTGGTCCCCTACAAGGACACCTGCATCTCTCAGACCTTTAATGCACTGCAGTAGCCTTCATCTAGGACCTTGCAAGACAACTCCAGTTCTCTGGAGGGCACTGATGACCTACCAGGGGCTATGCCTGGTACACAGAGCCAGAGCAGGACAGGGGCTAACACATGGTCCTTCCACTGGGAAGGCAAGGAGCACAGTACACAGCAGAGCCCTGAGTGCAGAGAAGCCCTCATAGGCATTACAGCCTCCACCCACAGCCACATGCTGTCACTTCCCCTCCATACAGTAGGACCAAGGGAATTTGTCAGGGTTTGATGGTCAGCGACATGAGTGCTGTTTTTTGCATAGGTCTGCCACTCCTTTTGCAGTGACTTTTCCAGTTTCAGTAATACCAAGGCACTTCAAGCAGCCAAATTGCCTAACCTTCTTGCAGCGCTAAGCTCTGACAGACACGCATCACCACAGTCTGTATTTTATCAGTTGCACTTAACAAGCTATTTGCAGCTTCCTGGTTTCCTGCAGCGCATTGCACATTCCTTCAAATTAGAGCAATGAGAGACAGAATTGCTGACAGGTTTGTTCACTGCTCTTACCAACAATTTGCAGAGATTATAAAACTGTCAGAAAAGATATCATTGGAGATTTAAGGGATTTCTTTCTAGAGTGATTCCAAAATGGCAGTTAACGTACAGATCACTTTCCATCAAACTCTCCCACCCAAAAAAAGGTTCTGTTTACAATAAAAGTATGCTGTGTTTACATAAAAAAGTGCAATATATTATGAAACATGTTTGTGAAGAAATATATACATTTCATACAATTCTACTAATGCATATATTCATTTTGGAGTTACAACTTTTCTTGTCATTCTCCTCCCATCATGAGTGGTATAGAAAAAGATCACCCACCACACTGGGGAAGTACCACACATATATTAGAGTAACAGGCTTGTGGATCTAGCTTACACTGGCTATAGCAAGGAAAATCAAACATAAATCTCATAACCTCTCTGTGGTTTGTTGCACTTCATTCCTGTTGTGTAGACACATGAATATGACCCATGAATGACAGGCCAAACACTCCTTTGATAAGAAGATTCAACAGCAGGACATACGGGTAGACCAAGTACTGATTTCAGCTAAGCAGTGTAGTAGGAACATAACTGACATTTAGGTGCACTTAATGTTTTATAATGACTTCCTCTACGGTGGTATGTACCTGAAAGTCTCTTTTATTTAGAAGTTAAAAGTAAAAAATGGCCTGCTTTTCTGGCATTGTCCATATACCAAAAAGTTCCACCTCAAAGTTAGGTTTCTATAACAAGAGAAGTGAGAAGAACTCAAAATTCTTTCTGTTGTTGTCAATCTACTTTAGGCCACAACTCTGGCAGCTTCACAATAAGTTTGAAACCACAGAATCACAGAATCACAGAATGTCATGGATTGGAAGGGACCTCGAAAGATCATCCAGTCCAATCCCCCTGCGGAGCAGGAACACCTAGGTGAGGTTACACAGGAAGGTGTCCAGGCTGATTTTGAATGTCTCCAGAGAAGGAGACTCCACAACCTCCCTGGGCAGCCTGTTCCAGTGCTCTGTCACTCTCACTGAGACGAAGTTTCTTCTCATATTTAAGTTGAACCTCTTTTGTTCCAGTTTGCACCCATAGCCCCTTGTCTCACCATTGGTTGTCACCGAGAAGAGCCTGGCTCCATCCTCGTGACACTCACCCTTTATATATTTATAATCATTAATGAGGTCACCCCTCAGTCTCCTCTTCTCCAAGCTAAAGACACCCAGCTCCCTCAGCCTTTCCTCATAAGGGAGATGCTCCACTCCCTTCATCATCTTTGTGGCCCTGCGCTGGACTCTCTCCAGCAGTTCCCTGTCCTTCTTGAACTGAGGGGCCCAGACCTGGACACAATATTCCAGATGTGGTCTCACCAGGGCAGAGTAGAGGGGAAGGAGAACCTCTCTCGACCTACTAACCACCCCCCTTCTAATCCACCCCAGGATGCCATTGGCCTTCCTGGCCACAAGGGCACAGTGCTGGCTCATGGTCATCCTGCTGTCCACCAGGACCCGCAGGTCCCTTTCCCCTACACTGCTCTCTAACAGGTCATTCCCCAACCTGTACTGGAACCTGGGGTTGTTCCCACCCTGATGCAAGACTCTACACTTGCCCTTGTTATATTTCATTAAATCTTTCCCCGCCCAACTCTCCAGCCTGTCTAGGTCAAAGGACTATGAGACACTAAGTAACAGTGGTATCATTTTTCGTAAGCTGACACCATTTGGTCGAAAGAAATTCAACTGCAGATGTGTAATTGTCTTGATCTATTGTTCCACCACAGCAAAGTGCAGTCAGTCAGCCACTGAGAAGCAGCTGGATTAGAACAGGAATTAATTCCTTAATGCCAAACTGGATAAGAGTTGTAAACAGCAAGGCTCCTCACATCCTTTGTGTGAAAACACAGTGCTCACCATTCATTGTAAGAATGATAAATAAGATCAACTGCTTCAAGTAGAACATGTATTCACAGGGCTAAACAATTGTCTCAAAAAGAAAAAGCACCAAGGCAAGGGAGGGTCTGCTCAGAAGAATGTTGCAGGTTTGGGCTGAATGGATCTGAAATATGTCTTGAGAGACTAGGTTTTATCTGTATCTCTGGCTTTCTGAGATACAGGTTCATTCACTTTCTTGCCCAGAGAGGAGCTGTGGTTTTAATCTTGCTTTGTTGCCTGTACAGGTAATTTTATTTGACTGGTGTTGTGTTTTCTTCTTGATAGCTGTGCTGCTTTGGGAGGTAGTGTTAGTTATATGCAGATAATTCCCACCACCTCCACCTTCTGCAATTACCAAGCACGCCCAGTCTTTCTCTTTATCCCTCTTTCCGCATCTTTCTTTTCTCATATACTGGAGTAATGATGTGGCAGCTACACCATTTTTAACCCTTTTTTTAACTCTATATATTGTCCAAACAAATAACTGATGAGGAATGTGGGGTTTTGTTTGTTTGTCCTAGATTTTTTTGTGTAATAAAGCCTTGGGTGTTTTCGTGTAAGGATATTTCAAAGTGGGTAAGTATATATGTTTTCTGCTGAAATTAGTGAAAACTTCAAAGGTCATGAGTTCAGCCTGGGCAAGCCTGCAGCTTGGTCTCCCATGGAGCTACTGATGGTAAAAATGAGCATTTTAATTGCTTCTGATTTTCCTGCCCCTGCATGTATCCCTATCAGAATGATTCCTACTCAGAAGACAGCATTGTCAGGTGTTAATTATTGGAAGAGCAGCCCAGGGACAACCAGGCAGACTTGAAGGGTCCAACAGCCATATGAATACACAAATAACTTTGAACTACAGATGTATATTTTCTATTCTTGATTTAACGTTTATGTTTGAACTATGGTATGTTTTTAACATGCACATCATAACAAGCATAACAATAGAAGCTTGAAAATTTTAAGAAAACAAAATTTTCATATCAAATCTGCATTGCAAGAGAATGTTGTTAAACTGCAAATATTGTCTTTATCAGATATCTCAAGAGGATAGTTTGACCTGTGTGATTTCTAAAGCATAAAAGACAAAGCAAGCATCCAGTGCCCCTTCTGCCTTCTCACACTCTCACCCTCCATGTTTGCTAGTGATGCTAAGCTCTCAACAGACAGTATGTTGTTCTATGTCAGTAAATATTTAGACAGTTTTCTTTCAAGGTATCAAAATGCGTTTTTAATCCTAAACTCCATACCTGTCAATAGCAAGAGAATCTAGGTCCATCTCTTCAGCTTGCTTCCATCTTTGAATAAAATTTACACATTATTGTACACTACAACATGAAATTTATTAGAATAGAGCAAGCTGATTAAACATATAGGTCATTCTCCACCTGTAATCAGATATCTCCTCTTTAAAATGTATGTTTTTTATGACTCAGCTTCAAGTCTAAGTGAACAATACCCACAACACCAAGTTTCTAAAATTCTTTGTGCCCCTGCAGCTAATGGAAACTCAAGTATTACCTGCTATGCATAAAGATGTGAATAAATTGCCACAGCTCAACCTCTTCTCACTGAGTTTGAGTAATTACTTTCCCAATTAGTCACTATAAAGCACTTCAAGAAAACAGTATTACTTGGTATTTATGAGCAACATAAGCATACATGATGCTTTGCTGGAGTTGGAAAATGAATGGCAAGTACAATAAACCTTTCCCTTTGATTTAAGAATAAAGCTTGTATAATGCAGCCTCCCTAATAACAGAGCAGAGCAAGAAAGTAGAGTGTTTAATGATAATGGGTTTCTTTACAGAACAGATGGATTTTTGCAAGTGGTTTTGATGGAACAGCGGGGTATTTTACATGGCAGGAGGTCCCAAACATGAGAAAGGTACAAGTGAAGCAGTTAAGAGGTCATAAAATGTTTAATGTAAAGGTATGTGAATTGAGAAGAAATAGTGCTGTGGGTTTACCGTATATTAGAATGGGCTCAAAACCAGCAAATCAGGTAGAGTGAAGAGGAAGCAGGAGTCATGGTGCCATCCAACCATGTCTGTGGGGAGAGACAGATTCTTGGACAATCCTTGATAGAATGATGACACAACAAAGTTGTTACAGTCAAAACTTTATTTCAACGTGGATTGTCTGCAGATCAGGTCATTTTACAAAGCCAGTATCCAAGACCCTCTGCAGATCAGGTCAACCAACAAGAATGTTAATAAAGCAATATTCAAAAAAGGACAGTAAAAATTCAACTGCTGTATTACCTCTTAGGAATTGAAAGGTAGCAAGAGAGAGCTTGAGTTTAGCTGCAGTCTCCAAAGGTGTAGACAAAGGTCCCCACAATTAGTTCTTTTGGTAGTATCAGTGCACACTGTTGAGTCCTGAGACCCTACGCCACTTGTCTCTCAGTTCAACATGTTGTTTTTCATGTTGAACAAAGAGCTGGTTAGCTCAGAAGAGGATTTACAAAATTCCAGGAGGACTCGCCATACTTTCCAGCAGGTTTCAAGACATCATAAAATCTGTTCGGTAATGTTTCTCTTCCAAAGGATGCAAGCACTATTCTCATTTTACAACATGGGAGTAAAGACACAACCATGAAACTTGAAAAGAAAGTAAAGCACTTGCAGTCACATCTTGGGATGAAGAGCCTGGGAAGAGCAGTCTGTGTAACCAGAGCAGGACCGCAGCAGATGGAGCTCAGCATCAGTGCATACTCCCTTAGTGGCCTGCATGGTTCTGCTTCTCCAGTTACCGCATTGCTTCCACTTGGCTGCTGGCAGCCAGCCGGGAAGTCATATTGGTGCTGGGCCTGGTAACCTGCCCAGTGTCACCCTCAGGCACTGTGAGCTTCAGCAGTCTTGGGCCGTGGCTCAAAGCCTAGCGCTGCCTGGGACGGTGGAGAGCTGAAATGCCCTATCAGCCTTCAAACTCAGATGGAAGCAAAGGCCAGGAGCAATGCATAGCAAATGCAAAGCTTGCATTTTTACTGCTTGTTTGCTTCAGCTGTGTTTGCATGATACAAGAAGTCTATGCAGAGCTGCTTGGTATGCCTTGACAATGGGAGACATGGTTGTGAAGGATCTTGCCATCAGTGGTGTCAGAGGACTTTGAGATAGAATTTGCGCAAGAGATTGGAAAAATAATCAGATAAGCGGCACTGATTAGTTGATGATTTGCCGCTGAATCCTTATTTAAAATGCCGGTCCACCTTTCAAATTCTTCCCTCATGTGCTGCATCCCATTTTGCTTGGTAAATGAGAAGTGTTTCAAGATACTACTCAAGTGCTTTTTCTCAGCAAGCTAAATGCATTTCACTGGTGATTGAGAAAGCCTATTCCAGCCTCTGGCAGGAAATGACCAGGGCTGTCAGGTCAGACTGGGTAGAAAAGAATGAAAGTTTCCTCATATTTAGTCAGCCCCAAATTACAGCTTATCAGCAAGAGAGCACATCAGAAATTCGTTTCTTTTCAATTGGAGCTCTCTGCATACAGCCATATGAGCCTTGGTGCTCCACATCTAATGAATAACCTTCAGTATTTAGTTCCCTTGGAACAGTTTATCTATCTGATCTATCTGCTTCTTCTTATGATGACAAGTTTCTTTAAATAAGAAAAAATAGCAAAGTATCCAGCCAATGAGAAATCTTCTGTTTGTTTAGAGTTTCAAGCAAAAATTGGAGCTTTATTCTTTTACCTTTATTCAAAGATTTACCTAGCTTATTTCCATTGACAGATCAGTTTAGTCTGCGATCAGTCCATCATATTTTGAAAGATAAACCTATCCAAACTTGGCTAAATCCATGAAACTTGACACAGCAAATCTTTTCTCTGGAATATACTGTGAACTCAGATATATGGTGTGTCTGTCTACTTTGCTGAATATTTGTCTAAAAATGTTTTGTTGCTGTAAATAAGCTAAACACCTTTTCTCCCTTCCTGAAATAGTTTTCAAGCCTACAAGATAAGGTTGTGTGCTAGAATAAATGTCCATATTTCTTTTGAAATAAAACTGAAAAATAGTGGTGAAACCTCTGCTATTCTGATGCAGAAAAGCTTTATTTTGTCTGTTAATCTCACATCAGCCAAAGCCTCCCTCAGTAATCAGAAAAATACATATTTTGGCAGCTGATGGAAAATGCTCAGCACTAGCAAATGCCTTATGCTATGGTCATGCAGAGGTACACATAACTGACAGAAACACACACCAAAAAGAATACGAAGGTGTACAACACTATAGAATTTCACCTAGAGACTTCAGTAACAAGTTGTTTTGGTTTTTGGTTTTTCTCTTGATGCACATCCCATACCTCTGGACTGCCTAGTTAAGATTAATGAAGCAGAAGACCAAAAAAGAACTCAGTTTGCTCAGCTAACTGATACTACAGACATGCTTCGTATGGGTATATACATGCATGTGGTCCTTATTCAAGTATGTATATTCAAAAGGAGGAAAATGCTTTCTGTTTTACATAAATGTATCCCGTAGCCACATGTATATAATAGATTGAAATGTATACTTGTAGAACATCATTTACTGTGGATTAGTCTGTAAACATATATGGTCTAAAGTATAGTATTATTTTAAGCTTTCCTTCTGCACAATTTTCATGTATCCAAGAAAAAATCAAAAAAGTTTTCAGGAATGGAATTAGTTCAGTGACTTAAAAGTTTTACTTCAGCATCTGGTTTTCTCTGTGTGCAAGAGAGAAACTATTTCTAATTATTAATAATGCCAGCCTTTCCAACCTTGAGCATTCTGTGACCATAATGGCAGCATTTTTTCTAGAAACAAAGAACATCTAGAATATAGACTAAAAAGTTCGAGCTGAAATGTTCACTGCTATGCAATCTTGTGAGCACGACAATCAAGGCACTTGATGCCAATGGCTATAGGTTCTCAAGCTGAAGCTGGAATCTGAGGAAGGCTGCTGGCACATACTTTTTTTAAGATCAGTGATGCCCAGCATCTGATGGGCCAGGAGGAAGCTTTGACATTCAGACCCTGTAGCAATGATAGCAGCATTTATTAATCCTGAGAACAGGTCTTCCTCTGGCATGAACTGTCATAACTCCACTGAAGTTAATGGAGCTGTGCCAAATTCCACCAGGCAGATTCTCTTTTCAGTTATGATGTAGGGAGGATGAGGAGCTAAAAAGCCAAATACTAGCAAGTCTCAGTTAAAGGACTGTGTCAAGTTTGTATTGCATACTTTTTCTAAAGAATTGTAGGTGCTGTTCCAGAAATTGACTTTTTTTTTTTCTCTAGTAACATTTAATCCACTTTTTGGGTGCAGAATGTGCTTACTGACCATTCATTGGTGATTCCTCTACTCCATACCTCTCCCTCCCTATCCCTCAGGCTTAGGAAGGAAACAACTACTGTGCTTCCCTCAACACAGGGATTTCCTAATCCTTTCTCCAGTCACAAAGGGTGAAGGAGACTCATTCCAGTGCTTTGAAGCTTGCATCCATGTAGGGCCACAATGGATGTGCTTCAGATGAACTGTAGAAGGTGGAAGCCAGGGAGTGCTCAAGGTTTTCTTCTTAGCATAAAGCCAGTGCCAATGCCTCCTTTGACTGACACAAGTCTTCGTGCTGTTGCATCTGAAAGGGGACACACCAGTCCCTATACTGGATGGCAGAAAGCTGGGATAGCTGATATTATAGTAATTTCCTCTCTCTCTCTCTTTTTTTTTCCCCTATTTTTCATTACTGTGGCAAAGAACAAATGGAGTTTCATTCCTCCTGCAATAATCAGCAATACTAAGACTGCGTATTTTGAATTTTATGTGTAAATGATAATGCTAACTGCTGAGCTCAGTTGGTTTTTAGGAGAAAGAGGAGGGTTTTATTCTCTGGACTGCAGAGTGAATGCAGCTGGATTTTTTCAAAGGTGCCACTAGCAGGGATTGGACATCTCAGTTTTTAAATCAAATCTTGGTCTGAATGTCAGAGAAAGATGCAAAGCTCCATTACTCAAAGCTGTGCAGTTGTCCTTTGATCTGTCACGAGTAATTGAATACAGGGCTTTGCTGGCTATGGTCAATTATTTTCCATTGCTGTTTCTGTTCTAAATGGCTTCTTGTTTTTGAGTGGTTCACACATTTTGGTACGTCTTTCTCTGAACTATAGGGCTGTAGAGAGCAAATTCAATGAGAGCAGAGAGCTGATTTGCTAACATAATATTTGCAGCTGCAGTTAAATGAAAGCTGCCATAACAATGTGCTCCCTCTGCCCACAATGCAACAGCAATAGTTCATTGATCAGTCTTCAAAGAAGAGAGAAAACAAAACCATGATTAATTTCAAGCTGGATGCTTGTCACTTCTGACTGGGAAAAAGCATCCACCAAAATATCCCAGCAACTGCGCTGGGAAGGAACACACACTGCTCACTGCACAGCAGCCCAAAAAAGCAGCTCCCTGATGGTACCTCTCCGTGCCCTGTTTCACAGGACATTTACATGTGGCAGGGAAGCTATGCACATAACAGTTGCCTCATGGCAAGTGTGCCCTTGACTTCTGGAAGGCATATTGCATTGTTCATGCTTTCTAACCCTTCATGGGAATTTTCCTTAGAGAAGGTCCTAGAGAAGTTCCAAATTGGGCCAAGCTCAGGCGCATTTGTCCCAGTACATGGTCATGCCCAGGTCATGGACAGGCTGCAGGACTATGTGGCAGGCTGGGGCTGGGTATCTCATGGGGCAAAACTTTCTCCTTGAGCAGCAACAGCGTCAATGACTGCCCCAACTCCCTGCTGCACAGTTGGGCTAAGCCCTTCCTTCTCCATGTTTCTGCTCCACCAGCCTTCAAATCCATCCTATTGCTTCTCCTACTGAAAAAGAAAACAGTATCTGAAGTGAGGATGGGGAGAAGAGACAGACAAATGCCCAGGCCAGAAAGCGGTAGAGAATCACTGTTATCCAGACTGAAGGTCTGCCATATGAGCAGGCACTGGTTTAAAATGCAAACAGCACAGATGAATCAGGGGTGCAGGTCCAGCTTCTGCTGGGTAAGTGTTGATTTAGAAGATGAACATTGCATATAGAGTTAGTGATGTTTTTGTTTGCAGGTTCAGCCAGAGCTGGAAAAAACCCAGAACATCTCTGAGGCCTGGGGATATTTCGCTTTTGAGGAACCTAAAAACATAACGACCTTTTGCTGTGTTAATTAGAAGAAGTATTAAAAATAGCAGATACCAGCTCTTTATAAAAGCAAGGTTGCATTTTGGAAGTGCACTCCATGGTGATTGCTCTGGTGGGGAAGAAGGGTAGTCTCTCCTGGCTAGGCACATGGAGCTGATTGTGGCCCCTTGGGCTTGGGAAGATGGGTCCAGCAAGACCAGGGGGCTTCCAGGAACTTCCACTTTGCTGTCTCCCAAGACACAGTAAGTCTTTTCCAGGAGATGGTGGTTCTGTGTGCTATCACGGCGCTGAAGATGATACAGCATAGGCTGTAAAGGACTCTGTGACAATCACAGATAGTACAGAGCTGGGCAGTGATGTATGGCCCAAAAGTCATGTGCACTTTTTTAAAAAAAAAAAAAAAAAGTCATACTCTTGTGCGTAAACAAGCAAAACCTAAGCAAGAGTCAGATATTGCCACCTGCATGACACAATAAGGCATGAGCAGAAATACACAGACCTTGAGAGGGACAAAAGTTTGGCTGTTTGAGAAAAACGCCACCATGGGATGAACTGCTTTCACCCTGTTGGGATGTGAAAGCCAGATGCATAGAGGTCCTGCTTCTTCTACTTTTTGTCTTCTTACCCTTCTCTCAGACTCATGTGGAGCACACCTTTGTATGGCTTTAATTTCTTAAGTCTATACCCCCTTCTTCCTTGAAGTCCCCTGGGAAGCCAGTGCTTCATTCCCCTGCATACATGACCTCTCTGATTCCCTATTTTGTCTGTGACCCCATTCACGTTCACAGCTTCCAAAGGTCAAATACTGATGGATATGACTTTGTAACTAGAATAGTAGGGTTTCCATTATTTCTTCATTTTGCCTTGAATATAGAAAGGATAATTTTTTTTTTTTTTAACAGTTTTAATTTCATGTTCCAGACAAACCACTGAGTACTTCCATAAGACATTCCAGTAATAGTGCCTTGCTGGCTTTAAAAAATGCCACTTCCTGCACTCTATTCATAATTCAAATTAAAAATATTGATTGCCTACTATGAGACCCAAACCACCTACTTCTTACTAAATCTAATTACAAAACATTATCAAAGAAGACTTGAAGAATTCGATCTTATTGGACTGATGGAAATTTCTTGCCAACAGCCTATAGCCACAGTTGGCTAAAGTGATAAATCCTATGGATATAGGGGCATCAACACCTAGTTCTACAAGCTGAAAGCAGATATTTTCTTGATTTTAGTAGATTTTAAAGTCCAGCTCAACAGCTGGGTCATTTAACACTGAGAATCTATTATGACCTGAGGGAAGAAAATACAGCATATTTACCTCCTATGTTGCATAAATGAAATGACAGAGAAGTATATTTTCCAATCTAAAATCCTGAAGGATGTCATGACTGGAATTGTCTGATTCATGTATGTAACTTTTCTTGTAGAATAAGCTGATTCATTTTAAAAGCAAAATGTTTTGATTAGCTAAGACATATCAAATTGTACCTAAACTATATGCAGTTATCACATTTTAAAAGGACTATTTTCACAACCTATTTATTTATAAATTACATTATAAATAAATTATTGAAATACAGATTTGAAAGATGAAAAATTATTATACCAATTTTAGGGATTATAGGTGTTGACTTTCAGTCATGGTTTGAGTGACTTGAAATCAATTGCATTGAACAGAGTCACTTTGAATGGTCCACCCATTTGCTCTTAACTAGCTCATAACTGAGCCTAGACTTAGGAAATGTATATACACATGAAAAGTAAATCAATTAACAGACAGAACTTTCCAAATATCCCTTCCTCTTCAACCTCTTTTCTTCCATAAAAGTCTTACTTAGTGGAGTCATTTCTGAGCAGATCTGTTGATATTTTTTCCTTTTGAACATGCTTCTACCTAAAATATTGCTATTATTCTCCCTTCATTTAAGTATTTTCCTCCATGGATAACCCATCCAATATCCAGAGAAGAGACAGCAAAGCCCAACCTGAGCCCTGAATTTTCTAAGAGGTTTTTTATTTTTCATCAGTGAAAAAGGTTTTGGTTATGCTAAATCTGCAATATACAGTAGATTGCTAAGAACCTGATTTTAGAAAGGGAAAATGAGGTCATGCATCAACATTCTGCTTCGTTTTTTTAGTCCTGTCTCAAAAGCTACTGTAATATGTCCTTAATCTTCTGGGAACGGATGGTTGTTAACAATAAATTGTCCTTATATTTATAAGCTTTGCACTAAATATAAATTGCCTCCTTTTTTGGCATAATCTCTCCCTCCTTGAATTCAGTCTTTCGAAAAAAAAACAAAACCAAAACGACCTAAGTATTCACATCTATTACCAGATTCATTATCCATCTAGTGCTAATGTATTTTCTACATTCCTTCTACGGTATTGAGGAATTCATAAGTATTTAAGACAGATGTAACTGGAGGTGCCAGTTACCATAATTTAATAATATGCATGTCTGCCTTTTCAGAGATAAACAAATGAAAGTTGCTAGCCTAAATTAAGATTTGCTTCTATGTAGTGCCTTTCTTGCAGGTACAATTATGCTTTACATCTGGCTTGCCAAAACCTAGCACAGAACATGCTGCCATACCATTATAACTGTTTAACTTTTTGATTAATGTATAATTTTTATAGATTCACTCGAAGCACGGGAAGCTAACCTTAGTTTTCTTAAAGAAAAATGACTAGTAGTCTGCTAGATAGCCATACCCAAAATACAGCTAAAATTGATTACGTTGTTCGGAAGCCACTCTTTCTATTAAAACCTGTGACTGATAAATCCAGGTTGCTGGTGAAAGGGAGTGGGCAAGCGTATAAGCACATCTTGCTTTCCTTTGTTAATCTGGCAGAATATTTTGGCTGTGCAAAGAAAGCCCAGCTGGAGAGCAAACACATGCCTGTTTTTGCCAAGGGGTACATCAGACGGTACCTGTTAAATGCTTTGCAAATTTCTCTTTAACTTGGTCTGTTGGCCTGCAGTCAAAAAACAGACTTGTTATGGATTTGGGCAAGAGAAGAAGGAGTAGCAAAGGGGTAAGAGGATAAGGCTAATTCTTCCACAGAAAGTATTGAAAGAGATATGCAGCAGTAGCTGCAAGCAAAAACATTTCAGAGAAGACATTTTAAAATGAGGCATTTGCCTTTTTAAAATATCAGATTTGTAGATTGCAGCTCCCTGGTTTACTTCCACAAGCTGTGTTTTCAGCAGACACTCAAAGAAATTACGGTACAAAGACTCGAGTGGAAAATTTGTTCAATTTCTGAGTCACAAAGCCTAGGAAGAAGTCCCTACTTCCCCCACTGAGCCCATGCAAGGATTGCTGATTATTTTACTATATGAGACACCTGAAAATACAAATTCCAGAAGAACTAAATGACAGGAAAGTGTAGAATTGGTCATTTATAGTGATCTTTGGTTGAAGCAGATTAATATGTGGCTCATGTCAGTGATCTGGCCATTTCTAACCAGCTACAGGAAGGTCTAACTCATCTGGACAGCATCTACTCACATTTTCTTTCTATTTAAAAGACAAAACAATATAAAAATAACCCATCCCAATCTAAGACAAAAGAAACACCTACCTCTAAATCTCTTTTGCCATTTCAAATACGGTTTTAATGCTGCCTCCTCATGTTTTTGAGTTACAGCAATGCCTATCAATGCAGTTGGCAAAAGCCAAGTAAAATCCCTGGTCCTGGCAGGCCACCTGCCTCGACCAAAAACCCCCATCCTCTGACCCATGCAGCAGCAGGAGGGATGGCTGGTTGCTGTGGGGCAGCCAGAGGATGCCTGGGGTCACATAAAACCAGCCGTTGTGCTGCTACCATTGCACAAAGCTCTTACAGAAGTGGAGTAGGCAAGAAGGAGGGAGAACAAAAGGTCAATTTTCTTGAGCAGTTCGTTTGACAATCACAAATCACCTTGCTCACCAATCTTGTAGCAACTGCAGCTAGTGTATGAAGCTGATGTGTTTGTTCGAGTCATTGTATACCTGCAGTGTGAGAATTACATGCTCTGCACTGATTAATTGTTGTCACATTTTTTTTACTGGCTGCGTGTTCCATTTGTATTATGCAAAGTGAGTAATCTTCCATAATGTACATAACCTTTTTGCAACAAAATGAAAGTACACCAGCATCATTAAATAAGCCTCATTGTCTTCATATCAACAAAGATCTCATCTGGCATCAGGGACTGTAACTATGCTGCTAGATGAGTTTCTCCTGCTATATTAGACACTACTGATTTTCCTATTTGTTCCATGCTTTCTTTCACAGAAAAGAAATTGCTTCATTTTGTCAGTTAATGCTTATGGCAGAAAGCAGCCGAAAATGTTCAGGAAAAACAAGTCAAAATACCTCTGTGTTCTGTATTCAGAAATCTACGGAGAGAGTAGAGGCTATTACTTTTTTAATAATTAATTCTGATGGCCACACATTTCTGAAAGTCAAAGTAATATATTCATGACACTACAAAAAAAAAAAAGTCTGAATGTCCTCTGTTTTGTCCCTGTCTAGCAATTTATCAATCTGTGTGTAGTGAATAACTGGTGGGACAGAAATTATGAAATGCTACAACAGCGGAACATTATGAAAACACACAAACCTTCCTGTGAATGGGAAAGGAATAAAATTAGGGAAGATGAAAAGTAATAAACATCGAAAGCATGCCAGCTTATGTTTGGTTGAAAATGAACTTTGCAGTTGTGAGCATCGGAAAAATGGCATGTGGATTATTTTCAAAATAGTTAGACCATCTTAGGTGATTTTTTTAGAAGGCTTAGGTGGTCCTTTGATTGAAAAAGGCTGTGAAGAGCCAGTGTATATCACGGCCTTGATGTGAGCACCCCAAGCACAAAGGCAAAGGGTAACTCTGACCAGGTGTGCTCAGATGTTTGCTCCATTCAGATATCGCTGCGTTTTCCACAGAGGCTTGATGTTGGGGTGAAAGGCATACATCAAAGGACAGACTGTTAAAAATACATCTGATGAATTTACTTGTTCTTTGTACTGGTCTGCCCTCATTATGGCACACTTTATTTTAGCTGACCGAAATGGTCCTTAACAGCCATCAACAACACCCACAGAAAGGAATGGAGTGGTTTGGCAAACACACTGTGTACCTGAAAAACATCATGGGGGAAAAAATAAAAAACACAACAGAAGTGTTTGTTTGTTCCCATTTCTTCTTTACTTGTGTGTGTTTCTAATAAGATCTTGTTATTATAATAAGAATATTCAGAAAAATTTTGTACCATTTTATACCAGTGGTAACAGTTGTCCTCGGTCCCATTCTAAAAGCTCTTAAATTTTTACAGTGCAACCCACAAGGCCTAGCAAGCAGGGACTACATTAAGAGAAACGGTTGTTTATTCTTGTGCAAAGATCTGGATTTTATTAAGCAAAGTCATTAACAGGTTGTTCAACATCACATGACTTAAGGTATCAGGTAATTATAGATAATATACCTATAAACAATAATTAAACATGACTAACTCCCTTGTTTGTTATTTTAGTTTTGCTCATACAGAAATGTAACACTAATTTTAAGCATGTTTTATACAGCAAAAACATGACGTATAAATAAGGAGTCATATGAAACATAGAGCTGCCTAATTTTGCAGAAACTTTTTTTCACAAATATTCATACTTTGAACTGCAGCTCTTAACACCAGTCTTTACTAGCTCTTGTGAACATGTGCATCAGTGGAGCTTTTGCAAAGGACAATTCCTCCCACAACAGTAGTCACTGCACCTGGGGAAAGAATATGTCCATCCACAACAGCCTGTCTGCTGCTGCTACCCCTCTGCTCAAGTTAAACAGTCTCTTCCAGTCCTGAAGCAGAGCCTATACTATGTGACATGGGCAATCAGCTGCACCCACAGAAGAAAAATGGGAGATGGGTGACAACAGCGTCCATGAACACCCAAAACCAGAATATGTTCAACCAAGCGCTTAGGAGAAAATGCCCAGTGTGACTTTCCAAAGCCAGTGGCGATGCTACAGCACCAGGAAGAGGCAGGTGTCAAAATGGCATGGAGTATGTTCTTCTAATAGTTTGTGAGCAGAAAAAAAAGAACAGAAAAAATCTCAATAATTTGTTCACAATGACCAATTTAACTTTGCTTCCCAGAAATACACGTATGTCCACTTCAACCACTATATGAAAGTGCATAAGAAAAGTATGTACTACAAGGGCTCAGTTCCCCTACCATCCTACTCTGGAAACTACTCCTCCAACAGCCATGTCCTGGGTGCATCCAGCACAGCATCGCCAGCCAGGTGAGGGAGGTGATTGTCCCGCTCTGCTCTGCACTGGTGTGGCCTCACCTGGAGCACTGGGTGCAGTTCTGGGAACCACTGGATAAAAAGGATATTAAGCTATTTTGGAGTGTCCAGAGGAGGGCCATGAAGTGGGTGAAGGGCTTGGAGAGGAAGGGGTATGAGGAGCGGCTAAAGCCACTTGGTTTGTTCAGCTTGGAGAAGAGGAGACTGAGAGGAGACCTCGTCATGGCTACAGGTTCCTCACAGGGGGAGCAGGAGGGGCAGGTGCTGATCTCTTCTCTCTGGTGACCAATGGCAGAACCCGAGGGAATGGCAGGAAAATGTGCCAGGGGAGGTTTAGGTTGGACATTAGGAAAAGGTTCTTCCCCCAGAGGGTGGTGGACACTGGAACAGGCTCCCCAGGGAGGTGTCACAGCCCCACGCCTGACAGTGTTCAAGAAGAACTGACCTCTCTTAGATTTTTATAGGAAGGCACTTTTGATGGACCACTACCTTAGAGAGACCAGATTTAACAAAGTGTTCCTGGAGGAAATACTGTCAGGCCGTTTAACCCACCTTCTGTACAATGAGTGACTCCTGGTTACATGACACTGCAGATTCCATACAGAGGAACTTCACTGAACTGTAAAGCAGCCTTATCAAGGTTTAAAACTGAGGGACACGGAGATTTAAACTACTGTTAAAGCTTTAAATTATGCAGCTGCAAGACATCAGAGTAAATCTGGATACAGTGATGTGAAGCTGCTACTTGAACATGGTGCCTTGATTTCACGGGGTAAAAAAAAAAAAACAACCTAGAGGTCTATGTTCAGCTGCCACTTTGGAGGGAAAAACAGTCCCCTTCATTGTTTCTCTTTCAGATACATTCCTTAGATTCAGTTTCTGGCTTGTGCAATTTACAGTTACAGCAGTTTTGTACTAAAAATGTAAGACTTCAAAGTTGGGCAGTGTAGCCAATTCATCAGAGTCTGCATCTGCTAGCGTACAGATAGCCATGCAGTTCAGCCAACCTTATATTGAACCCATTTGAATTAATGTGGTCTGACTGCCTGGCTGCCAAGCCTTGCAGTCATAAGCCTTCATCCAAACTGTGATAAGTGGAAAAGACTAACAGGATCCAGCTCCAGATACAAACCATTCATCTGTAAGGGATGCATTCCAAGCTACAGGATATCACACCCACGGAGAACTGGAGCATAAGCATCAGTAACAATTGCCATACGCAGAAAGCTGAAACGCATATATATATATACACATACGATTTTACAACCCTTCCCCTTCATCAATACAGAGATTGAGAGATAACCCCAGATCTGTCAGTAGAAATAGCTGTGTAAAACTAAGCTTAGCAGAATGAGGCTGACAAGTAGAAAGAGAGGAACCTAAAAAGCCACAGGCTCCTGGTTCAGCACAGACAGATAGCCCAGCTCTTTCTCTTTATTTGGCAGTTAACTGAACTATGTGACTCTCTCTTGGCTAAAGATTGGGGACTGCATCTGAATAATTCCTTTTGTGACATCTAGCAACAGAATAAGAACATCCCTTCTCATGGTATTTTAAACATTCTGCCACTCATGATGGCCATCAATGTCAAGAAGAAGGATTTTGCTCTGGGGAAAGGATTTCATGCTTTTTTCCAGTGTGTCCTGCTCTACTTTGCCCCCTGAGACTTCTCACCAAAAATACTTGTATGCAAGGATTCTTCGCAGTGAGGGTGACAGAACACTGGAACAGGCTGCCCAAGGAGGTTGTGGAGTCTCCTTCTCTGGAGACATTCAAAACCTGCTTGGATGCCTTCCTGTGTAACCTCATTTGAGTGTTCCTGCTCTGGCAGGGGGATTGGACTAGGTGATCTTTTGAGGCTCCTTCCAATTCCTAACATTCTGTGATTCTGTGATTCTGTGAAATTTGTAGATCTACAAGTGGACTGAGCAACAGGCATTTGAGACCTCTTTCATACATGCTGTGATTAACTTTCCATTTTTTATTAAGTTATATCCTTAACATATAAAACAAATAGTAGAAGGACACTGTCAAAACATTTTTTAAAAAATTAATTCTATCTGATTTTTAAAAATGCCAGCATGACTGATGTGTCTGATAACTGATGCTTACTTTATCTAATGATAGTGCTGAGTGTGATAAGAAAGTTCCCTACACCTTCCCATCTTTCCTTTTTCCAGAGACTGACTGTATCGCCGGGTTGTTTAATATTTGAATTTCATCCTGCTGCAACACATTTTTTATGAAAGTTTTCTCTAGTTGGGTACAGGGATTAAGTGACTATATTCTCCTGCATTCCTTCCTGCTGCTCTTATAAGCACTGAAAAACAAAAACAAAGCAAACCAAAACAACAACAAGAACCACTAAATAAACAAAATCCAAAATCCAGAGGAATTGTGACTCCTGTCAATTTTGCTATTTTGGTGGGGAAACAGAAGGAAAGGAAGAAGGCTGCATGAACTGGCCTGGCCATTGCTAGTATCAAAGGATTAAATATGACTTGCTCGCTATGCCTTGTGATTCTGATCACAAGAATATCTTCAAGTTTCAGGAACAACATTATTTTTATTGGTCATTTAGGCTTTCAAGTGAATTCAAGCCAACATCCATTCTGTTCTGGAACTGCTGCAGGTCTCTCCCCTTCTGACTGCCCCCTGATGAACATCTAATCAGCCCCAGAGCACAGTCAAACGCCCTTCACCAACAGGGGCTCAAAGTGCTGCCGTGCGTGTAATATCTCAATTAGAAACATCTCGTTTTTTCTAAGTAATGCAAATATACTTTTTCAACAAAATTGACTGAATTAAGTGCATATTTTAAAATTTCAAATTACAATTTCAATGTACAACAGAAGTAGCTACTTTTAGATTCTGAATTGAGGCTTCCTCTGGCAAGATCCTTTTCTTCGCTTTCTTACCTGCTTCCTTAGGAAAAGAAGGATGAAGCTGCAAGGAAGAAGACATATTTCGCTTTCTCTCTTCTTCTTCTTCTTCTATTTAAAGGCATACATTAGCTACACCCTAATGTTCATCTTTATAGTCTTCAATGCCAGGGGTACCAGCTGTCATACCTATGTCTTGACCTAAATAGCACTTTAAGTTCTGGTTTTATTAAAAATTTACCTTCCAGGAGAATGGCAGCCAGCTGTGCAGCTACCGGTGCCTTGAGCTCAAGAGCAGGACACTCTGGCCAAGAATATGGCAACCATAAGTATAATGATGAGCTGCACTTGTGCTTGGCTTCAGATGCAAACTCTTTAAATTAAAAGTGCTTCCCTTGGGGCTCTAATACAACAAGACAAGGTGACATTCTCTGGAGAGGCTGGTATGTCTGTGCATGCCTTCCTGGGGAATGACATCCAGAAGAAGATATAACCAGTCCAGCTTATAATAAGCAGCATGTGGTATGGATTCACTCTACAAACTTACCGACAAATTTTTCATTACAGCAACTACTGTCCCTATTCATAAGCAGTGATGCCAACACTCAGTTGCCTTCCGGAATAATAATCATAATAGCTGGCTTTAGAACTGCAGATTTACCTGGCTACTTTACAATGCAACACTAAAATGGTAAAACTCTACAAGTACATCTTACAAATCTAACAAAAGGAAAATAACTGAAATCTTCTGTCTGTGAAGACTTCTGCTGGAAATTATACATATAAAACCTTGCCTGGACTCATTCCTGTGCAATCTCTTCTAGATGAACCTGCCTTAGCAGGTGGGTTGGACTAGATGATCTCCAGAGGTCCCTTCCAACCCCAACCATTCTGTGATTCTGTTAATTATTTTGCTCTCTATTTTAATCTATTCTGTATTATACTATTTCACATAACTATTACTGCTCCTAATCTGTGTACAATAAATCCTAGAATCTACCAAGGAAAGGAAAGGAAAAATTCAATTGCTCAATAAACAGGAAGCTTTTCATGCAAGGAGAGTGCTGACCATAACCATCCTTACTTGTTGATACACAGTAGTAAAAGTTGACTGAATTATGAGTGAAATTACATCACTTTTTTTTTCTCTCTATTTATCAAAATCTGAAGGAAGCTCTTAGAATGAAATGTCATTGTTTCTCCTTCCAAGGCATATGTCACTATCCTTTGCTTCTTCTTTTTTGATAAAATACAGCTACCTAAAATGTTTCCAAACTGGAGAGGTCAGTCATGATTGAGACTTCAGGTATCTGAGTGAAATAAGAGAGGTCTATGTGACATATCAGAAGGCTATTGAATTTCTCTGCTTATTGCCATGCAGATGCATTTCTGATTACCCCATAATCCACTGCTAGTTTTCTCTCTTAGCAAGTTATCACGTTTGTCTTCAGTGACCTCATAATGTTTCCTAGGGCAGCAGTAGACTGATGTGGACATTGCAAGTAAACCAAAAAAAATTGTAAAAAAAATCCCTACTCATTTTTTATTTACAAAAGATTTAATTCCAGATGTGATTTATCTATTTATTCTTCACATGCTTTTCATGAATACTGTCACTTATTACAACTACATGTCCAAATATCTAAATCTCTTACTTTACAGTGGGAATTATGCTGTTTCCTGTGGACAGGATAACAACACCAGTGCTTAGCAGTGGGTGAGTACTGATAGTATCCTACTGGCAGCTGGGAAATGTGCAAGAATTTGTTGTTTCAAAGCAGGACCCTTATGCAGCTACCCATGCCCAAGCTAATATACCTGCAAAGGCAGATGTTGAGTCCCTGCATGCTTTGGGGCTGAGTGGTGGAGAGGAACATCTGGAAGCGCTCACCTCTTCTGTAAACAGCACTACTGCCTCAAGAACTCTTGTGCCTGGGCAGTAATTTGATGGGGAGAAAACAGTTTAGCCATTTTAGTATAAAATACATGACATTTTTAATGAGATACTGTAAAATTCCATAACATTAGTAAATAAATTCAATTCTGAATGTGGTCAGTGCCTTTTACATTACTATTTTCACGTAATTTTATTATGTCAATATTAGGAATGTATTATAGGACATAAACTGTGTCTATGTCATAAGTCACTAAACACAGCTGCTGCTTCGTATTGCTTGGAACATTTTTCTTCACTGAGTAGTTCATAAAGGAGATTATTAGATCTAGGTAAGGCAAGATATTACTTGTCTTTCATTTTAATAACTTAAATACTCTTTTTATATTGTTACAGTGACCTTTTACAACAAATCACATTCTGTTGCGGAGTTGTGAAAGCTTGTAACATTCTCAAAAACATTCCACACACTCTTACTTAGATTCCATAGGAAGCATTGCTTTGCCTGTCTCTAGTAAAAAAGCCACAGCTATGTAAGGGGGTTGATGGAAAGACAGGGCGTGCTTGTTACCCTCTGCTTCCTTTGCTGAAGCCAGGCTAGAATTTGTGAAAATCCAATTTTTTTTTTCAAGTTTTACAGAGCAGCAGAAAAAAAAGAGGTTTCAAAGACAATCCCACAGTAATTTCACTGTTGTAATTTTGAAAAACTAGGGACGTTTTACCCAGTAATTATGAGCAACTGGCTGACTTGCCCACAGTAAAGGGACAAATAAATTCTGAGGGCTACTGAAAATGGCATTCTCAGACAACTAGCCCAAGGATTTTCACAATACTGTCTGTAATTGAAGTACAGTGGGGAAAATTGCCTCTTTGACCTGTATGGTGTTTTGATTAAATGTGAGTGCACTGAACTATGACAAAATAAGGTAGCATATCACCTGGCTCAAGACACAAACTAAATTCATGCCTCCTGCAATTCTTCTGAAGACAGCAGTATTCTTTCAGGGGCAGACTTGATCCATTGAGTTTTCTGCCTTTTATTTTTTCTCTATCTGGATGTTTCTTCCTTTGCACATAAGAAAACTAAAACAGGGTACTAGGCTTTGCGAGGAGAGCTTTGAAACTGGGATTTCCCAATTTTACTTCCAAGTCTTTTGCCATCTAACCAGAAATGTACATCACAGAAATAAAGATAAACGTGATATTAAATATCTCTGTATCCTAAATATAACTCCTATCAAAAAGGAAAATCTCTGGACCTATTTTATAGTTAGATTGGCTTTGATGTTTTGTTACAGGCAGTTTCCTCTCTTAAAGGGTAAGAAAAATTCAGAGTCTATAAACATTGCACACTCTCAGACACCAAAATTAGTGAACCAAGTCCAACCCAAAAGTGTGTATCATCTTGCCTACATCAGCTCTCCTGAAAACGTGAACAACATTGGTGAATACAACCAGCAGTTTCCAGTTCTCCTTGGCCAGATCCGCAGGAGCTCCAGAGATCCCAGACAGTCAAGGAAGTTCTGGACAAAGAGACGACCCCTCGCAGATGTGTGCCACAGACTCAGGAGTATCAGTTCCAAGGCTCGAGCCAGAGGATGGGAGAGAGCCCAAGGATGAGCATTCAAAGAGAGGGAAAAGCCACCTGCCTGGCTTGCATAACGCCAGCAATAACTCTTAGGACTGAGTACAATAAAGGCAAAGAGAAAAGTCTGCTGGAGGCAATTTTCAATGGGAAGTTAGACCAGATCAGACCCTCCTTGGCTCAGTGCTGGCCTGGCCTGAGGTTTACAACAATCTGCATGATGCGACAGGAGCAGTCATCTCCATTTCAGGAGCAGAAATTTCTGAAACTGCTCTTCAGTGCCAGGCCTCCTCTCTGAAAGCAGGCTGAGTTGATCCTCCTTTGCGAATTCTCTCACTTACTGGCTGCTCCTTTCCTGCCTTTGAGACTGCAAGTGCCAAACCCCAAAGGCTATCAGCAGCAGCTCTTTCTCCCAGAGCCTTTGCCTACACAGCCCCATGTGATCTGCCCATGTTATTCACCACATACGGGAAGCTAGAGAAAGAGACTAAAAGATGATAGTAGCCAAAGGGCCACAAATTTGAAGGCAACACCTAGCCTGGCATTTCCTCTCTGCTAGATGTAACTTATCCACAATCTCTGCCTGAGATCAGCACCTGGATGGCAGGCAGTTGGCCAAATCTGAGCCCAGGCAACACCTCCTGGTGTTGGTCCAGGTGTTATACTGATGGTTTGGGCGTCTGTCTTCAAATCCAAGCTAGCTTCACTTCAACTGGCAGCATTCTCCAAAGCCTGCCTAGAAATGAATGTCTACTGAGATCTTGACTTCAAAGATAAAATGTTTGCATGTCAAATTTAATAGCTTCCAAACTATTTCACAACTCATTTTGGTTTAAAAGACTCATGCTTGGACAACAGCAGTTCAAGCAGAGGATCATTATATCTATTTTCTTTTGTCACTGGATAGCTCAAAATCATAACCAGCCACTTAGATCTCAAATTGAAATATGACATTTTCCTTCCGAGCCACTTGAACATAAGACTACAGCACAAGCTAACTCCATCCTACCAAACAAATTTCAAAGATCAGATAGCACCTGACAATCCGTAGTGAGGATATGTGTGAAATGGTATAGCATATACTGTATGATATTCCCTGCAGTCCATTCTGTACAAACTCCTGTAGGCCTACATCCGCCCACCAAACCAACTCCAGTGGGAATGCCAAGAAGTAGGAACAAGGTACAAGCTAAAATAGGCCACAGATAACACCTTTAGCTTACACCAGCCTCATCGCTTCTGTGTGTGAGTCGCAGTTCAGCAGAGTGGGTGTAAATAGCTCTGAAATGTGAAAATCGATTTGGAAGGATTATATTGACTATGCCTAATAGCAAGAGATGCTTCAAGTGCTGTTTAGTACAAAAAAATAAAACAAGATGTTATTACAGTGGGAGCAGATACTGACCTCTGCTTGTGCTGGCCAGCATTTTCATTGCAAGACTCTTGTGTCTTTTTCATTTGTCTATCAGTTTGTTTGTTTGTGAGAATATTTTTTTTCCTTTTTAAGACCCTCACTATTTTCAACAGGTCTATGAAGCTTGCAAGTACCATCTGGATGGTCGTGTGCATTTTTCTAATTTTTTTTTGTAGTCCTAGCAAATTTTGTTCAGGTTTAGTAATTTTAAAAATATTTTATAATCCATCTGTTTCCCATTCCTCATCTACATTCTGCAGGACAATACTGACAGCCTGCCAAACTAACTTGGCACAGACATCTGCAAGGCTGGGATTTGTGGCCACATGTAAGTGTTTGTAAGGGCTGAGTCTCCAGTCCTCTGTGTGCCTGAATGTTTGCCTTTTCTCTTAATTGAGAGAGATATGAAAACACCAACAAATCTTCTGCCAGTCATGACCCAAGTCAAGAAGCCACCCTATTAAGTCAAATAGTTTAGACTACAATCTTGCTATGGAAAGAATCATGCACCAAAAGTGTTTTGCTTCTAGTCCAACAGGAGTAATTTCATGCTGAGAGATGCCTCTCTTTGTGGCTGGAAGTCAGAGTGGCTACGCAGAGAACAGGAGCTCAGCTGCACGCAGAAAGGTGAGGCTCAAGCAGACTGACCTGGGCTGAGATCAAAAAATACAGAAGATACAGTATTTTGGGGGGGTTTGAGAGGCGTGATTGTTTTTAGATTTTGCACAGCCCCACCAGGGCTGTTCACATACTACATGATAGCCATTTTAGATCTTCTCCAGCTATATTCCAAGAGGTAATACCCACCCCAACTGTTAAAAATGCTTCTCTGAGCAGCTATGAAACAGAAATCCACTCCCAGCATCCTTTCCTCTTTCTTCTCTCTGAGGGATGAATTTCTTGGTTATGTGTTTTAATGTACAATTCACAATTTTTCCCTGAGCAATGTTTGAAACTGCAGATTCTAAAGACCAGATTTTTAACTATGAGAAGACTGGAGGACATTCGTGTGGGGAATTTTGTTGTTGTTTCTACCAGACCTACAGTCTATTTCTGTCAGGATGGCAATGTCAGGGAAAAGTAGGGAGTCTTAAACATTTTATGGGGAAGACTTCTACTTAATTAGATGAAATTGCTGGTCACAAAATCTATTTCACAGTTTGATCCAAGACAGACTATGACAGAATGTCTTTCCCTTTTTCCTATCCTTTTGTCTCGCCAGCCCCAGCCGTAAGTACAGTTGGCCAGCGTAAGTGTGCTCAGATTGCTCTGCCAGTACTTCTTTCAGATGTGTATTCAGACCCAAATGCGGCCTGGACTGGTGACACAGAGTAGAGAAAATTCGAAGTAATGGAGCTTTCTTCTCATTTTACAGGAGTCTAAATAAGCTTTTTTAAAGGAAGGTTAAAGCCTTTATACCTATGCCCATCTTTCGTATTCACAATTGACTCATGTTGCTAAAACTCAAATTTCTACGGCTGTTTAAAACATAAAATCTTTTGCTTTCTGTTTGGATTTTTCTTTATTCATTGCTTGAGCTTCCATAGGTCCTTTAACACTGAAATGAAGCTTTTTAAATTTTGAGGATGTTGCTCGTTAGTGGAGCAAATACAATACTGCAACCAGCCACAAATATTGACTTAATATATAGAATTGACTTCACCCTGACAAAAACACTAAATCCTCTGTTTGGTTGTTTTGAGGTTTTTGTGTGTGTTTTTTTGGTGGTGGTGGTGTTTTTTGTTGGTTTTTTGGTTGGTTGATTGATTGGGGCTGTTCGGTTTTTGTTTTGTTTGGGGTTTTTTGGGGTTTCTTTTTGTTTTTTTTTTTTAAATCTCAGTGGCAATCAAGTTAGGAATTTGGAAACTACAGCACAGAAACATAACCCTCATCTTTGAAAGCAGGGCGTTTCCTCCACATACAGAATTTAATAGGGGGGACAAAAAAGAGACAACAGAGGCAATGAGAAATGTAAAACTGTCCATAGAAATACTGTCACCACGGAGGCCAGGGACGTTATTTCCGTGCCGGCTTGTGCAACGCCGCGGGGAGGGGGAGCATCCCGGGAGGGCGATGCGGCCAGAGCCGCCCAGGGCACCACAGCATCCGGGCCGTGGGCCAGAGAGCCGCCGGAGGGAAAGCCCTGCCAAGGAGAGGGAAAGCGGCTGCCGGTGGCGGGCACCCAGGCGCTGGTGCTCCGCGCCGCTCCCGCGGACCCTCCGCCGGGCCTGCCCATGCGAGGAGAGGCGCCCACACAGGGAGACAGGCGGCAAAGCTGGACGAGGGAAGGCGCGTCTCGCCTCCCTGTGCCAGCCGGAGGGATTTGCCCTGTCGAGAGCCGAAGTTTCCCCCCCGCCCCAGCCGGCAGCGACACAGGGCGGCTGGGACACGCCGCAGCCCCCGGCGCCCGTTCGGGGGCTGTGCCCATGCTCCCTTTATCCCTCCCCCTGCAGTGCGGGGTGAGAGGCAGATGAAGGGAGCACAAGAGCTGCGCTCCTCTTGCCGCCCTGCCTGATGTCGCTCCAGGTGGGCCCTGCGTCGAGGTCCCGAGGCTCTCGGCGGCACCGGGCGGCGCCCGTGGCGCGGGCAGGCGCCAGTCCCCAGGGCGCAGGGAGGGACCCTGCGCAATCTGTCGTGCAGGGCCGGAGTATCGTTGCCGAGGATTTTGCAGAAAGGTCTGAAGAAAAAAAAAAAAAAAAAAAAGTGCCGAAACGCATCGGCAGGAGTCGGCGGGACTCGGGGAGGAGGCAGCGAGAAGAGGAAACCCCACTGAACGGCAGCTCCCCCGCCGCACCGAAGCGCGTCGTTCCCAGCCGTGCGCTCCCATCCCCGCTCCCGTCCCTGACCCGGGGTGCCCGGTCTCTCTGCCCAGCCCGCACCCCCGGCGGGTAAGGCTCCTGAAGTCACAGGATATCCGAGTACGCAGAAGTTTCGGGTCCCTAATCGCGGCAGGCTGACTCTTCTGACGTTCCGGTACTTAAGGAATACCTAGGATACACGTAGTTACGAGTGATCAAAGAGGAGATAAGATCAAAGGTCACTTTAATTGCGAAAATGAGGTCAAGTAAGATTTTCAGAAAAACAGCTATATATCTGAGGCTGTTAAAAGCACTATTGTCATTTAATGTAAGCGGTTGAAGTTCAGAAAGGACTGGACACTTACATTCACGTGACGCACAGATTTAACATTCCCTTTTACCTACAGGTAACACAGAGTGCACAAAAATAAACAGGAAAAATATATATATATATTTGGTCAAGCATTCATTTCAGGCAGCCCGTCGCAGACGTACGCAGCCGCCGGCCCAGTGCCAGTACCCGACTTGGCGCCACCGCCCCCCGGCCCGAGAGCGAGCCCACGTCCCGGCCGCAGCCGGCGGCAGAGCCAGCGGCACGGAAAGAAAAGGGCAGGGTGGCAGGGCGAGCAGAGGTGCTGTGGGGCGGGCAAGGTTGTCCTGCTCCAGCCCCGGGTCAGGTGGGGAAGCACCCCCGGTTTCCTGGGGCCAAGCAGCTGGGATTAATGGGAGAGGGGGGATCCCCTGAGGGAGGAGACTTGCGGAGCCGCCGCGGAGTGCAACCAAGCCAGGCTTGGTTCTTCCTGCCCTTGGTATTGCAGGGACACTGACTGCTTCTTGCCGTAGCTCTCAGCTTGTGGTGAGGGTCGTGCGCACCTCCGCCAAAGCTGGCCTGGGGGAGGAGAGAGCCGACCCTTCCCCGGCGGGCGCCGAGATGCCGTTTTCGCCACCTGCGGCTGCCGCCGGCGGATGCTCTCGGCCCCTCCCCTGCTGCCACGGAGCACATGGCAATGTTTTGGTTGATCGGTTTGATTCGTTTTGTTGTTGGTTGTGTTTTCTTTATTTTTTTTTTTCCCCAAGCAAAATATGCTGCAGCTGGCTGCCTCCGAAGCAACCGCAACATCTCCGAAGAAACTTTCCAGCGGCCTAAAAAAAAAAAAGGCGGGGGGGAGGGAAAAAGCACAACGCTACTTCTCAGGCTGCCTTAACTCCCTGTGCCGCTGCATGCGCGGTGCACTCAGGGACAGTCACACAGCTCCAAGCATTTCCTTGGTGGGAAACCCTGGGTCAAAGGCATTTAGAAAAAATCCCCATATAATCAGGAGTGTGGCTGGGGTTTAAGCCCCATCACCTCCCTGCACTGTAACGAAGGGAAGCCCGATGAACTGGAAAGTCCTAGCAGAGCAGGAGACCTGTTAGACACACGTAACGCAGACGGGGATGTGGCTCTAAGTACCTTGCAAGGTTACAAAACACGGTCGCTCAAGAAAATCCACTTGGTGGTTTCACAGCCCGGGAAGCGACGAGCGCAAAACCCCTTGCTCCGCTCGGGGAGTAGTCTTCAGCCTCCATATTCACACTGCCAGACCGAGGTCGGACTCTGAGCCCCGCGCCGTCTCGTCGTAAATCCAAGAAGAATCCCCAACACGGCGGTTTTCTGCATAGGGTGGTTTATTTTTACCGATGCTACTTCGGGCAGACACTGTGGTTTACAGCGACCACAAGCAACGACCTGCAAACCCTAAGTCTACCCAGGATGATGGAGGGGAGGAAGGGAGGTGGGAGCGCCGGCGCCCGGCAGCGGAGCCCCGGCGAGGCGCCGGCGGCCGCGGAGGCCCCACCGGCCCCGGTGAAGCCCTGCCTTGCCGTGCCCCGCAGGGCTTGTCCGACGGGCGGAGGAGCGAGGAGCCCGGGGGCGGAAGGGGGAAGGGGGGGGCCCGGAGCCCACCCGCCCTTATGCCGATGCTGTAGAGGCGCTGGGCGGGGGGGATACACTGCTGCGGGGGCCAGGCAGATGGAGCGAGAGGCAGGAGCCTCCGCTGCCCCGTCCCGGAGTGGCGGGCTTCAATGTCTGCAAAATTTGCACTTGATAATTTTCTTAAAAGCACTTTGGAAGTCTTTGTTGAAATAGGCATAGATGATGGGGTTGAGGAGGGAGTTGGAGTAGCCCAGCCAGTTGATGACTGCCTCCAGCCACTTGGGCATGTAGCACTTACTGTCACAAAAGGGGAGGACCAGCGCCACGATGAAGAAGGGCAGCCAGCAGAGGATGAAGGTGCCCATAATGATGCCCAGGGTCTTGACAGTCTTCCTCTCCCGGGACAGAGCCATCCTCCGCTTGGCCTCCGTGTTCTTCTCGTTGCGCTTCTCGAAGGAGGGGGGCGGCGGGGAGCCGCACGCCTCGCTGGGGAGCGGCAGGTGAGTCTTGGAGGAGCTGTTGCAGCGCTGGACCTCGATGATCTCCAGAGCGGCCCCGTCCTCACCCTGCCGAACCGCGCCGTTGACACAGGCGCCGGGCTTGTGCTCCACAGTTCGCCGCCAACCCTTGCCGGGCTCCCCGTTGCTTTTCTTCTGCAGGGCGGCCGGGGAGAGGTTGAGGCAGGTGTCGGCGATTTTCTCCTTCTCCGCTTTCTTGACGGTCTTGCGGATCCTGAAGCGGGCCGCCTTGAAGATGCGGCCGTAGAGCACCAGCATGAGGAGGAGAGGGATGTAGAAGGCGCCGAAAGTGGAGTAGATGGTGTACCCGTGGTCCTTGCTGATGGTGCATGCGTCGGGGTCCGAGCGGTCCTCGGGCGTCCTCCAGCCCAGCATGGGCGGGATGGATATCAAGAAGCCGATGAGCCAGGTCAGGCTGATGAGCACGGCTGCCCGCCGGGGAGTCCGCTTGTTGACATAGTCGATGGGATCCGTGATGGCCCAGTACCTGTCCAAGGCGATGGCGCACAGGTGCAGGATGGAAGAGGTGCAGCACAGTACGTCCAGCGATATGAAGATGTCGCAGGTGACCTGCCCCAGAGTCCACTTGTTCAGAACCTGGTAGAGGGCCGCCATGGGCAGCACCAGCACGGACACCATGAGGTCGGTGACGGCCAGCGAGCCGATGAGATAGTTGGCCACGGTTTGCAGGGAGCGCTCCAGGGCGATGGCCGCGATCACGCAGGCGTTGCCGCTCACGGCGCACAGGATGAGTGTGCCCAGGAGCAGGGAGGTGAGCAGCTGGTAGCCCAGGGTCACCTCTGCGAGGCCGGGGCCGCCTGCCCCCTCGGAGGAGCGCTCTGGGGAGGTAGTGTTGTTGGCTACATCCATGCCGGGCGGGGGGGTCGCTTCAAGAGATGGGCATGGAAGAGGCGCCGGTCACTTGTGCGCTCCCCTGGCAGGAGGCATCGCCGCCCCGTGCGCTTTGGCCACGCCGGGCAGCCCCCCCGCTCCGTCACCCCTCCCTCCCCTTTATAGCGCGGCAGGAGGCGGCCGAGGCGCGGAGGATGGCGGCTGGCGGAGCCGCCCCGCGCCCGCCCATTCTCACCGCCTCTGCCCAGCGTGCAGCCCCAGGCGGCGGGGGCGGCCCTCCCGCCACCGCTCGCCGAGCTGCTGCCCCTTGCTCCGCCGCTCTCCCACACCGCACCTTCCTGCTCTGTCTCTCCGCTCTCCCCTCGCGTTCTCCCTCCCTCCCTCCTTCCCCTCCCCTTCCGTCCCCCCCTCCATCCCGCCCTTCCGCGGGGGGGTCTCTCTGGGTCGCCATCGTCCCCCGGCGCCGCCGGCGGACTGGGCGGGAGGGTGCGGGTGTCCGTCACTCCCCACCGCCCCTTCCCCGCTGCGGGGACACAGCAGAGGAACCCACCACGACTTCGCCCTACCCCCGCCCCCTCCAAATCTCCTCCCCTCAGCTCCGCCCCGGTCTGCGGGGGCTCTGGGCTTCCCCTTGGGACAGGCGCTGGAGCTTGTGCGGGGAGTGTGAAGCGGAGAGCGACTTTCCGTGGCCAGGCACTGTCGCCTAGGGCAAGGGGCACTGCCCACCCCAGGGCTGCCTGGGAACAGGGGTGCCGGGGCGGGTGGTGCCGGAGGTATTTATCGCCACCTGCAGGCAGGCGGCGGCCGCCCGAGGGCGCGGCGCCCGGTGAGGACTCGGCCGGGCGTCCCCGGTTGCCGGGGCTGGTGGGACTATCTGCTGGTCTGCAACCTCGCCCCCTGCCCGGCCGCCACTCCGGCCGCAGCGGGCACAGTGCGGCCGGGATTTGCCCGGGGAGCAGCACCAGTCGTGCCGCCGACGGTGCAGGGCAAGAGGGATCATGGGCAGCAGTGTCGCATGGGTGTCTCGGGAGTGATTGCTGTACAGTGCTGGGCAAGGCTCCCCCTCAGTCACTGAAGAATGCTGTAGCAATGAAAAGTCCCATTCGTGAAGATTTCATGCCCTGTCCCCAGCGCCCTGCCGCGGGAAGGGCTGTCGCTGCCGTCGGGGGCTTCGCGCCAGTGCGCGGCTCCCTTTCGCCTGGTTCCCCGCAGAAAGACAGCATCGCCGTCCGACCCTACCGAGACGGGAATAACTATGCAATACGCTATTGAAATTACTGTCCTCTCAAGAAAACAATAATAACAAAAGAGAAAGAAAAAGAGGTAAAAAAAGAAAAAAAAAAAAAAAAGAGGGAAAATGTATATAATGTGTTATCGTTCCTCCTGACAGGAGGGGGAAAGGCTGAGTCCGAAAGTGAAATGACAAAAATATATCTGGGAACAATCTTGAATAAAAAAGAGTGTCAGACTGACACATCGTAAGTAAATCAGTTAATAACCACTAAATAGAACAAACAATCACAGACCTGGGAAACATCTATCATTCAAAGAAAAAAAAAATAAAGAGCGATGTTATTGCCAGGCGTAACTCTAGCTGTCTGTGAAAGGTAAAAGAAAGTCCTCTGACTTAACTTCGGTGGCCCACTTTCTACTGTCTTGCGGCTCAGTATTTCCAACGGTGCGAGATCTTTGACTCTACTTTGTAATAGAGCCACGGAAGCTCAGAAAACGCAGAAAGCCCAATAAGTAATTGCTTACCAGGAAGAACTGCCAGATTCTAACTTAATCAAACTTGCACAGCCCCAGTTTCCTCATCTTCTCTCAGTCAGCACTTAAAAATAAGGCTGAGTTCACAACTACACAACATTTGGACAGATTCCGGCCAATTCATCTTTACAAGCAGACCAGGCTTGTGGTCTGGACTATAAACGATCGAGGCACAGAGATGCGCTGGATGAGCGGAGCAGCGCTGCACTCTTGCATGCCCGTTGTGTTAGCTGATCGTGCTAACATTTACATGCTCTGTGCCCTATTGAATGAAGACTTACACTGTTGAGACACAGACAAAACGTAATCGACATTTAAGAGTGCTTTGCGCCTTGACTACCAAACCCGACCTTCTTTTTATTGTTTCCTCAAATGCACGACACCGTTGCCTTCTCAGCACTTGCCGATTTAAAGACCCTTTCCTTTCAGTGAAATCAAAGTTTGTGCTTCTTGTTGTTTAGACCCAACCTGATGCAACGAAGAAAGTGCAAGTCTGTGAGGCAGGAAAATCTCAAAGAGATCGTCCTAGCTTTCTTGCATGGTGCTGGCAAGTCATTAGCCTAATTAGATTACCCTGAAATTAGCGTTTCAAAGCCACAGGGGATGGAGCTTTTAGGAGTCCACGAAGGGCTCTTGGGCTATTTCCGAAGGTGTTTTGTACTGACACTGTCAAGGGAAATCAATCCCAGATACTTTTTTTTGCTGGGGAAGAGTCGACAAGGTCCTTTTTCAACTGAAATATTTTAAATCGGCTTTGCTTTTTGAATTTACTTTTTGTTTAGAGACTGAAAGTCATTTCATTCTGAATTAAATTGAGAAGCAATTTAGGCAACCATGGAGGAAGGGAAGGGAGTAGGAGATGGAAGACGTAGACGAAGGAAAACTCACTCTTTTGATGTGATAGTGTCTTTAATCCTATTGAGCATTTATACAGCAAAATGCCGGTTAAACTTTCAAGCAACTAAATGATGTGCTAATGTCTTTAGATAACCCAAGTGAAGCACCTAGGGAAATTCTTTAAGGAAATTCCTCATAAAATCAAAGCTGATTTGAGAGTAAACGGAACCTTAACACCCCACAACCTTAAAAGTCCAATTAAAATGTTAATGTTATTCAGTTACGACACAGCTGCAGCAAACAAGAGGTTCTTCAGTAAGTATGAAAAGAAAAAGCATTAACAACTGTGGCAGAAGATGCTTTCCTGAGCATCTTCATTCTACACATTTAAAAAGAAAGAGAGAGCGCTACATATTCTTGATGCTTTCAGATTATGACTGTGCTATCTATTTGCCAAAGTAAAACTGAAATGCTACAATTTGATTGCAGCATTTTGTTCATTTGGTTGCATATTACACTCTGATTTGAAAAGGATTTGGGTTTTGTTTTTTTGGGTTTTTTTTCACTTTACTATTCACTAGGATAAGATATAACATTTGTGTTATTCAAGAAATTATATTCCATCAATGGTTTCAAAATGAACAGGCTTTAATAGGGAGCTAAGGAAATTAACAAATTCTTTGCACTAAAACTGATCCCGTATGTGCAGTTTTCTGTGAGAGAAATTCCAGACAGGTGGAAGGGAAGATGTGTCAGGAGACAACTTACCAACTACAGTCTTCTTGAGTTTTCTCATTAGGCATCTTGGAAATACAGCCAACAGGAATTAGCAGTACTCTACACTGTTGAAAACCTTCTGACGAATAGCTATAACTGTCAAATACAGACAAGAAAACAAGAATTTCATGGCTGAAGTGACTGTATAATTTTAATCCATTCCTTTCACACAAGCACACACATTTCACTATGAGATCTAGTTCAGGATGCCTGCTCCCAGCTTTCATAAAGCACAAAATGTTTCACACTACTTTAACAAATTTGAGCTTTATACTGTAAAAAACCAAAATCTGTAAGAAGAGGATAGAAAAGTTTAAGGCCAATGCTAGTATTGTAGCTGCATATCTCTCAGTCAGACTGCTCTGGATTAAAATGACTCCAAATTTGGCACTGTTTAGTCCAGCCAGGAACATAAGTGACTTTCAGTATCAGTAGCAGAACTGTTCCCTGTGTCCAGTCTCTAGCTATGGTGACTTTGTGGAGCCCTGCACATCCAACTGTATTTGAGACAATTAGTCTGCTCAGAATCAATACACTACAAATTCAATGCAACAGCACGATAAGGAAGCCTGAATTTCGAGCTTCGTGCCATCTCAGTATTTTTTCCCTTTTGGGGCATGGAGGTGGGCTGGCTGGGTCTCCATGGTTTCCTGTCCAGCCAGCTCAGAGCTGGCTAGCTGTGGCCCACTAGGAGCTCTGCAGCACTGAGCCATTCCAGTAGGTCTGCAAGAATCAGCTTGGGTCTGAAAGAGGTAACAGCGTCACCACAGCACACAGCTTCAGGGCTGAGCTAGGTCCTGAAAAGTACTGAGTTATCTCTCAGACTGCCCCCCCGACACTCCCAGGTCTGCAAACAGAGAACAGTGACACCCAAGGCCAGGCCTGGAAAGACGTGCTATCTCTGGTGCCAGTCATGCCAAAGCAGCAGTGGTGCTTCACGGCTTCAACAGGTCTTGGGTGGTACAGCTGGGTTCACGTGCCACTGATTCAACTTCTGGTGGCTCTGCTGAACACAGTCAGATTTCTGTTCCCTCTTCATTGCATAGTTAGAAAAGGATCACTAATCTGGGCCTGATAACCCAGAGGAATAAACTGGAAGATGCAGTAATAACCACCATCTCAGAATGCTAGAGTGCCTGTCTATTATGTTTCCCATGTTATTAACCGTGTTTTTCATTGCCTGAGACATCCCAGTTGCCACAATCATCCTAAAAAATGGTGAGCTGACTGCAAGTTCCATTCTTCTATTCTCATTCCACTGATCTGCCTTACTGCAACTCTCATGTTCATCATTTCTACTAAGGCCAGAAACAAATTATTTAGATACACAAGTATTTATTTGTTACTTCTGCCTTTCTCAGCCAAGAGCTTACAGTAGTAACTGAAATTATAACATAACTCAGCATAACTCACGAAAGGGGATAATACATTCCACCTCACAGTCTTAGAATTAATAGAAGAGAAGGTAAACATTTCATCTGGAATGAATAAATGTTATGTATATTCAAGCAACATAACTGAAGTAAAACTGTTACTAGTGACGCTTGCAATCAAAACCATGGGGCAGCTTTTATGCAAGTCTAGAAGTTTAAGATGAATTTTGGAATATGTTCACCTTACTATGATTCCTCTGTGAAGGAAAGAGATTTTCAAGTGTTTTTGTTCAAACATAAGTTTTTATAAGTTTACAGAAACTTCTCAGAAATTTGACATTGGGGGAAAACTCAACTTTAAGCTGAATTTTCAGTGTTGCCCCTTCTATACAAAGTACAAATATGATGAAGAAAGGTTGTCTCTTAACCATTTGCTCATTTTCTTCATACTTAAGCTGCTAAGCAAGGATTTGATTCCAGAGAAACTCTGGGAAAATCTATTTAGTTGATTCTAATCATCCTCTGGAGAACAAAGCAATGTTCCAGCTATGCTGAGGTTTTTATCAGCACATCTCCTGTGTCAGAGACAAGAGAGAGCAATACACAGAACTGGTGCATTAGGAGCTGGTCTCTATGAAGAAAGGTTTTGTAGCTCGTTAAGAATTACCTGTGTGGTGCAATGCAGTCCCAAGAATCCAGAATGTGACTAAATGGTTTCATAAAAACTGTAATCTGACATTTGTAATTTAATTAAAACCACTATCTCACAAGCAATTTTTTTTCACAAAGTCTGCAAAATAAATCATCTTAATAACATACACTATATAATTCTAAAATTGCTGACTAGCTCTGAGCAGCTTCTTGGTTAAATCAGGCTTTTTCTTCCAGCTAATTAAGATTAGTCCATCTATTTACTTAACATTCACGTTTATCCTATAGCAAAATATGCAACTGTCTTAAAGCACTTGTTCACAATATATAGCAGATTCCAGTAGTATTCTAGATCTCATGCAGTTTTTCCAGGTATTAAACAATATTGGTATGATTGTTTAAACAAGGACTGTCAATATATATCCAAGCTTTACAAACATTTTTATTTTTTCACTTATTGGTTGCTTTATTTATGGATACATTTTAGTGGACACGTTCAAGCTTTGTTTGTTTTGTTCTTCCAGCCACTCCTCCCCAAAAAACCAACCAAACAAACAAATAAACAAAAAATGGACTAGTTTCTAGGCAAGAAGGAGTTTTATACAGTGAGCAATAAAAGATTTTCAAATAAATTTTAGCTTAAGGAGATTTACGCTCCAAAGGTTTTTATTGCAAGGGCCATTTTTCTGCTTTTATGTACATATATTATTTCACTTCAGCGGAGACAAAGTAAGAGACAAATTATTCTTGAATACCAGCCAGTTACAAAAAAAATCTTGTTTCTCTAGTTAAACTTTTACAGGCCTCAGTTTGAAGTACCAGGTCAATCTAAATGAGTTTATCGATATTTTCCAAAATAAAGTTAAGGTACTTGAATCTTACAGTTGAGTTGCAGGTGTAGCAACTGATGACTTCATCTGCTCTTATCATGTCAGAGTTTCAATACTACACTAGAGGTTAAAAGTAACTTGCATAACATTATTGTCTCCTTAATCGATAAATACAGCAGTTAGAGTTTCAATATCATTGCTCATAAAGGATATAAACTCTCCTATATGAGGCACATCACAAGACTGGAGCTCAACAGTATTGACTGCAGTTCAATAGTATTAATCCAACTACATTTTTAAAAACAGATGTTACTATGATTTCATTTTAATTTCTTTACATTATAATGGATATAATACTATTATTTAAGAAAGAAATTTGAAAAAACAGAGCTGATGTGTAGACGTTAAATTTTAGGAAAGTTTTGTCTTTGCAGACTAACTTTATCCTTTTAAATTAAAAAGATTTTATCTTATCTACACAGAAACGAGTCACATCTAGTCATAGAGACCCACACAGACTTTGCTTTCAGAGTGACCTTGACAAAAGCCGTGAAGATATTGTCTTTCCTGATTTATTAATCTCCTTTACCCAGGGCATTCGTTGGCACAGTACTAAACCATCATGCCCTCCCAGGAACCTGGGACTTTGTTCACAGAGGAAGGTTGTCTTGTTTCCTTGCTGGAAGTAAATGTGGTCTTGAGGCATTAATCAGCTGCAAAATCATTCTTTATGAGTTTTCCTTGTACATTCACTGCTAGTGCTTGAGGCAGCTAGGGCATATGGCCAAGGATACAGTGTAAGGCAGAAATCCCCCTTTTAGCAGCATCCCCTACCTGGTATCAGTTTATAAGGGTTGACTCATTGGTGCTGTTTGTTAACTTCTAAACATCCTACTAACTAGCAGGGTTCATGTTAAGTTAATCACTCAGGATTCCTATGTAACAAATGGCGTCCAGAGATCCCAAAAAAAGATGTGCACAAAAGTTGAGACATTGAGCATATAGCCTCTTAAACCTCCCAATAGCAAATGCTAAGGAGAAGAGTTTTACTTAGACTCTTCTGTCCAAAGTAGTACAGATATCAAATTCCATCAGCAGAGCTAGAAACCTCAGGAAGATGCTGTCTGTTTTCAAATAGTTTAAAAATTCCTGAGTTTTTGGATATACCACCACTACTGCCTCCTTTTCCTTATGTTTGTATGGGATCAAGCCCATTCAAAATAAACCTGCTGGACAGAGGTCACAGTATGTGAATCAAGCTAGAGCTTAGATATGAGCTTGGTGTTGCCAGTAAATAATCCTTTCTGTGTATTCATCACAGCAACAATGTGGGCTCTTTTAAGTAGATCAGGGAAGTCACCAGTAGAAAACAGAGCAGTGGAAAAGTCCAGGGTACAGGTGAGTGGTGCAGACCACTGCCCCTTCTCATTTTCAGTCCATTCACCAGATGATTCTTAAAGGAGGCCAGGAAAGGAAAATATAAAATGAGGGCAAGTAGGTGTTTTGGCTAACGACAGCACTTAGAAACACAGAGTAACAGATTATACAACCTAATGTGTGAATTTATTATCAAGACAAGCCAAACAGACTCTGTCTACTACAAAGAAACAAAACTAGTGAAGCAAGATTTGAGTGAGATTTGATCAGGTCTTAAACATCACTGTAAAAGTATGGGAGGTTTTGTGTTATTTCCTGGATAGTCGTCCTGTTCCTTGATGGCATGAATTCTTTCCCAACATTTGTGGTGTTTGTTTGTTTCTTTGTTTTCTCTGCTCTCCTATCCCATCAATCACTCTTCATAAGCTCCTAAGAGCTAAGCAAAATTTCTGTACTCTCAGGAGCTCAATACATCAGCCAATGACACCCAACATTCCCTTTCTGGTTGCAATGGTCATCTGAACTCCCTCTTCACATTTTCTGTTATGACTCAGTTAGGTTCCAAATAAGTAAAACCAGTCATTTGCTTGTTTTGTTTTGTTTCTTTCTTCGTTTTTTTTTTTTTTAATATGTTTTGTTTGTTGGTTTTGTTGGTTTGGTTTTCTTTGTTTGTTTGTTTTCCTGAGATCACCTAGTTATCAGCTCCTCATTTTAGTCTCATCTGACCAGATAGGATTAGATTTTGAGGTCCTCAAAACTATCTGAATAGCATATCACAAACATAGAGGCTGTCAAGTCCAATTGTAGTGCACAGTGCCCTGCTAAAACTTTTAGGAATCTTCATCTACGAGCAGGCTTTGTGGGTATCAAAATTTTGCCCTCAGGCACATGTTGCAGCAATGAACTTAGTTGCAGAGCTAGCCCTTACTGCTTTTGTTAGATGCTGCCTCAAATCACTTATATCCAAGAACTCAGCATTGCAGCAACAGTATCTTTACTCCTCCAAAACAAAACCTGAGAACAAGGTGCTGGAAAATTCTAGTAAACCAGTCCCTTCCTCTCCAATCTCTCCAATAATTTTATTTTCCTGACTGCTCATACAAAACAGTCACAAGGTGGTTTATATATCCAGTACATCATGTAACCCTCAAGGTTTTCAAAGTTTTTCTTGCTAAGACACACATAATGTTAGTCATCAAAAGCTAGATAAGATTTCTTTCACCTGTACTCTCATGCAATATGTAATTGCATTACGGTAAAGAAACATACAATTATGCCTCTGAGAGGAACAATTCATGTCCTCCTTTCCACTTGTCCAGAGGGGACAGTAAACTGCCAGTTGTTACCTGTTTCTGTCCATCTCCTTTAGAAGAAAAAGGAGTATGGCAAAAACCTCTTTTCTCCTCCCAGTCTGAATACCTGCTGGGCATTCACCTTTCCCCCATCCAACACTTTGATGATGTGAACCAAGAAACAACATATAATAGTTTATGCACTAACTGAACAAAACTATTTTTAGATTTTTCTAAAGGCAGTTCCCTTAAAATTAGCACTGCAGCCATATGTATACTTCATGTATCTGTTCACTTGCTATCAGTCCTCTTCTGTATCATCTTCCATTTTTAGCAAGAAATCAATATTATGATATCGCCCTTGAATTCAATTGCATTTTGCTGATTCTCCATTTCTGTTTCTGCAGGACTTTGTTAAGTAATTATGCTGGCTAAGGCGTTTCAAAGGAAACAGGGAGTAAATTGTTTTCTGCATAAATGCACATATCTGGTTTTGTTTATCTTGATGTCAGAGTAACATTGCCATCGTGGAGATAAATCTACTTGTATTTGATTATTACAAGCCAATGAGAGAGTCTAGAGCTGAGGAAGATGGTATTTATGACTCTTTGTGTCTGCAAGATCATACAAGTTAATAATCTATCTGGCTTTAAACCCTGCAACAGAGGATCACAGGAAAAAAAAATAATTACCCATTCTATTCCTTACACAGATCAAACCCTGGATGTTAATTTAGGGATTCATATTTTAAACTCTGGCTGCATACTCCTCTGTGGGGATTTCTATCTGATTGTTCACTAAGTGGTAGGTAAGTACATAAGGTTCAAAAAGGGAGAAATACCTGTCCTTCATTTCTGTCACCAGAAATCCTGCCATTTAAGCCTGGTGGGGTCAGGAGACTGTGTCTGGCTCTTCCCAATGCTTAAGCTTATTTTTGTTCTGTTAGCCTACAAAAAGACAAGTAACTTGGACTGAAATTACTGAAATCCAATGGGTTTTGTCAGGATAACTCAGCAGGAGATTTGGCATCATCCCTTTTATTCTGAAGTCCATGTAGGCTGAGTGCAACCTGCAGCTGGGAGAAGCTCCACTCATTGGGACAAGCGATGCATATTTATCCTTCAGCAGCCACAAACTGCAGTTTCAGAGAAAGGCAGAAACCCCAACTGGACAATTATGCACAATATACCTATGGGAGAAATAACTGAAATATTTTGCAGTCCCCTGCAGTTAATGATTAATGTATGTTCAAAAACAAGAAAGCATCTCTGCATATCTCTTTACATACATTTTTACCCTAATGTAATTAAAGTCATAAAAATGCCAGGTTCAGAAGGACAACATATTTTGCTCTTGGCGCTTATTTCACATTTGGCAATGAGTTGAATATTTTAATTGTCTGTTGTGTAAAGGATTATAAATGAGTTTTTACGTTTTTACTAGTGAACCTTTTATTTTTGTATTAAGAAAAGCCTGTAATACCTTCTATAACCTTGTTTTATCTGTCTCCTATATCTTTCTAATAATTTGCTGTCTGAACAGAATTACTTCAGTCTGTTCACATCATAGGGAAGTTTTTCTAGCTCTCTAAGCTTGTCTCAAACTGGAGTACTTCTTTTGTCTCTCAGAAGCATTGTCCCAGGAGGAGCTTACTAAATGCGTACATAGTTTGGAGCAAAATCCTACTTCTGTGTAATATTCAGTTCACTTTGCATCAATCTTTCTGATGGCTAGGTAGGGAAATATATTTCAAGCCTTTTCAATAACTAATAGCATTGGACATATAATTAATCTTGACTGCAGATAGAAATTAATAATCACTATTTAAATTAAAAAGTCTAAAGAAAGTTCCTGGATTAAGAACAGTGGAATTGGTTAGAATAAATGTAATTATTAAGAGATGTGTGATTGGTTTCCCAACTGCTGTAAATCAGGATAGTTAAATCAAAATGTAATTATCCATGGTCACAAATTATAGCAAAAACTAAGAACATAGTAAAATTCAAAGAAGTCTGCACAGCTAAAATAGAATATCCTCTGTACATGAGCACAGACAAAAATGTAACACTTAGTTACCAAGTGTAAGTTAAAGATGTTGGCTGCTGTAAATAATACTCTATTATTCCATGTTTTTAAGGTAGTTGAATGGGGGAAAGAAGGTGGACTGAAAAATTTGCTGTTGAGAAGAAGTCATTTCTTGTTTGCTCTGTACCACAATGATAGATGCATCTTTTTCATCTAACAATGTCCCACCTTTCTTAATAAGATGCAAATGAGGGTGCTATCTTCATAAACAAGAAACTGGATGCAAATGTGTCATTGCTTTAAAATACAGGGAGTATAGAAATGCATGGATCCAAGACCACGAAAATAACTGTTCTATGATGCAATGTTGGAATATCTGCCCTGCTGCATGATGGCTGTAACCCCGCACCCATCAATTTTCATACACAGGATCACCACTTTTAGGGCTACATTCCTGACTTTGGTTATCTGCCAGTTTTTGCTATAATGTTTATAATGTCATTCTGATCAGCATTTAACAAATGCTCTCTCTCTAACAGTTGTTACCTGTATAGCAACTCTGCTTGCTGTTTTCAGGGTCATCGTAGTGAAGACCACCTTAAGAGAAGTTCTGATATGTACATGCCACTTTTTCTAACTCCTTTTTTCAGTTTCTGATTTGTCATCTGTTGAGGTTTACTGAAGATAGATCCTTATCAGTTTCTTTCTTCTATGGTTACACCAGGCTCTTAGTTTTCTTCATACCTGAAGAGGATGTTTCAGTTCTCCATAGGGTAGTGTTCACAGAATGGGTACGGGATGAAGACAGCTATTCATAAGTTTAAGCCGCTCTTGCCTCAGGAAATACCTGCTGATTTTAATGGAAGTTCTCCAATCACAAGTGCTACAAGTTTACCAAGTATATATGGACGGCTTCACGATACCATTTCTCTTTAGAACTGCATGACAATAAATATTATAGCAAGCAAAAATCCATCTATAAATGGACTCTTGGATTAAGAGTCCTTGTTCAAACAATGAATTATTTTATTCTGTTCACTACTTGAATTCATTTCAGTCAGAGGGAGATGAGGTTTTGCAAAGTATTTTAAACACATTTGTAACGCTGAGCAAACAGATAGGTCTGTTTGCATGGTTCTGTTACACTGAAATATATGGGCAGGCCAACTACCACACAAATATTCAGAATTCAGGGGGAAACAACAGATGAAGCTCTGGCTGTCTTAAAAAGAAGGGGTTTTTTGTGTTGAAGTTCTTTCCATTGCCTGCAGTGAGGACAAGCTTTCTTTCAACATTTTCTTTTCATGTTTATCATCTGTTGGAACAGATTCTTTTCTGTTTCCCCAGAACACCAAAATCCCCAATTCATAAATACTTAAAATGAATTAATATTAATGACTAATATTAGTAGCAAATAAAACATTTGACTAAGTCTAGAAGAAGATGAGAACCAGTAGGCACTTTAATTCAAATAATCATTCTTCTTTTAATGTATTGTTGATACTAGCTGACTTTTCATTTCCTAAATGGTAGAATGATAGCGAAAGTATAAAGTCAGTATTTGTCTCTCTAATTCTCTCTTGATTAAAAGAATTTTACTTTCTGTAAATAAATAAATATCTGTTAGTCCACAGGGAGAATGACTCCGTGGTTTGGTGCATATAGCCATGAAGTGGTCTCAGGTGTCTATCCCTATGACAAGTTAATGGTTCATACAAAGTTGTACAGCTCTAGCAAGCTGCTGAATATCTCCAACATGAGATGAGAAGTGCTTTACTTCAGCATAGCAAATACCCTCATGGCCAGGATGCCTTCTGAGCATGGAGAAGACTTAAGTTCAAATCTTTCCCATAAATCAAACAGATTTTGGAGGGCTTCAGTCCAGATGTTCAAGACCTTAGGGACGTATCCTAATGATCCAGCTGTCAATTATGATACTTCCCAGTTTCAGGCCTTTTCTGAGGAAAAGTAATTTAATTTAAATATTACTGTCCTTCCTACAGATATCAGCTCTAAATTTGTGCAGCTATCGTGGAACAAAATTATTCTTGGTGTCAATATTTTTTCCTCCAATGTCACACTCTTCAGTCTTGGTGTCTAGGAGAGTTTACTGAATACTGGAGTTAGACTGCCATGAAAATCCAATTCCTTTAAATTCCAACCCTAACAACTTCTAGCGTAACAGCAAAACAGGTAGAGATGTAACATTTTTCAAGCTGAAAAAATCAGTAGATATCACAGGTAATTGCTATCATAGTAGCCATGGGTAATGACTGTTTTCTTGGTAGCCATACACTGCCCAGATCTTCATGGCAGTTTTTTGGCTATTAAGCAGTTTAACATCTCTCAAGGACAGACTGTTACTTGCTGAACTGAGAACTCTTTTCAGGCTCTGGATTAATCAGTCAATTGCATTTTTGCACTTAGAGGGAGTTTTCCCAAAAAGCTAGAACAGTCCAGGCTAGACAGGTGTTTCCTTCCTGGCAGCCTCAGATTTCATTGCATATTTGGTAATTCAACATCCCTCTCTCTGAATTTGTCACAGTAATAGCTTGGTTGCAAAGGCCAAAGATGAGCATTTGTTTCAACATTCATGATTTTAGACTGGCAAACCATGAGTTGTGTGAGAGATCAGAAGCTTTGCATACATACAGGCTGGATCTTCTTTCACAACAAGATCCTTAATTGGGCCAAATGGCTAATTGTCCCTAAGTACAGATATCTGGTCATGGCTCTTTATCTATGCACTGGATGCTAACTGTAGCTGGATATGTACTTTTCAGAAAATCAAGCTGTAGCCCATTGCTTGTCATATAAACACTCAGTCCCAAAAATTAATTCCTAGGAGCACAGCTTCTGTCAAGTCTCCAGAAGCTTTCATCCATAGATAGCCTAAGAGTGACTAGGCATTTGCTTCTTTCCTGTGCACCAGATTTATTTCAGTATAATTCAATGTACTTTTTCTAAGATTACCACAAGGTAATGAAAAACAACCTCACAGCATGCTGCAGAGATCTAGGACATTTCGATACGTGATTTAGCAGTTGCAAACCTGCAGCTAAGGCAGTGCTTCCATTCCCATTAAGACCCCGCTTTTCCAATTACAAATGGCAGGACAATGATCTCATACTGGAATAAATCAGAAGTAATTCAATTGAAACCACGTTAGTTTAAAATTGAAATAAGTAAAAGAAAAATCAGCCGTATGATCATCTACACACTATTCTGCCATCCAGCTAGGATTCTGTCTTAGAGCAGTTGTCTCCAAAACTTTTTGATTGCACACTCCCAATATATGTTTATTTGTTTATTTTTTTATAGATTATATACATGTGCTACTGTACTAATGTATTATGCACATTACAAGATGCACATAAACATATACATCAAAAAAGGATAAGATGAAGATGAAATAAGAACTATTTAAAAATGTTATATTATTTTATTTATTAAAGGTCAAAAAAATTTCTTCCCACATCCCAACAGATTGTCTTGTGTATCCCCTGGGGCGTACACACCCCACTTTGGAGACCACTGTCCTAGATTTAAGTTCTGTCACTGCTGGTTTTTTCCCAAGCCAAGACTGTCCTCGTGTAATTTACAAGTCACTATCAATGACAATGGCTTTCTGCATTGATGGTTTAACTAGCATAAAGCATTCAGCAGTTTAAAATGTACAACAATAATGTGGCAAACCCTGCCAGATCTACCATCATAATTTCTACAGATAAGACTAAATGTCTTATTTCTTGCTCAGGACCACAACGTTGAGCTATTTTTTTTCTGGAAAGACATCATATGTCAAACAATTACAAACACACAATTGCATATGAAAATATAGATGCCACTGTTTCGAACACTTGACGCGAACTGCCTGGAAAAGTCAGACAAAGGAAACCAAAAAGGACTTAGAAGAATGAAAAGAAAATAAATCTCATATATAACAGTACGAAGCCTGTGAAGAAAATCCTGGTTCCACCAAAATGTTAAGTTCCCATCCACTTTCATGAGGTGAAAATTCTGCACCAAACACAGGTGTGAGCAGCTCTCCTAGTCAGAGCCAGGCAAGATTTCAAACATGAACACTGGAAGTTAGATCAATGGATATCTTTAGAAAGATGAAATATACTTGATTTGCTGGAAACTGGGCTGGTGGAATGCATTACACAACCTGTAAGAAAAAAACTCCATCTTTTGAAATTAAATGAAAACGTGTTTAAATGCATTTTAGCTGGCAATCAGAATCTACGAGTCTGACTCATTTTTAAATATAACTCAGCTGCAAGAAGGCAACTCAAATTTTGATACTTCCATTCAAAAATCAGCCAATGGCTATGAAAAAGAGCAAAGAAGCAGCAAAATCTATACCAGTTCTCATCAGAACATGATGCTGTGCAGATTAAAGTGGACTGGTAAATGTTCTGCTTTTGGCAAGTGTTTTTGTGAAGAGTTTAAAGCTCACAATCACGGCAGCAAGGCAAATTCTTTAACTTCTAGTAATTTCAGGGACCTCAGTGGGACTATTTGTAAGCCAAGAGGTAACTCCTGATTCAGCAAAATACTTGAAAAAATGTTGAAGCTAGCTAGCATTTACATTCTCCAGTGCTGTTGAATGAAATCACATAGTTGCAGGTTTGCTTTAAGACATGGGTCAGTACTCTTTAACCATTTCATTGATGTTTCTGCCTCAGAGAATCAGATAAATCTGTCAAATCTCTAAATCAGATAAAAATATTAAATGGTGATATGGACACAAGAGGGAATTACTAGAGCATGCATCCTAAACCACAGGTAGGTGAGAATACCCTTTATACAGATGTGTACAAGCAGTCAGAATGAACCAGCATGGGATGGTACTCCAGACAGATATCTCTCAATTTTTCTTTCAGCCAGCTGTGATTAGGAATCAGTTAACAGGTAAAATGCGAGAAGCCTTAGGATATGTAATACATAATCCTCAGCAGTTCCAGGATGAAACCACTCAGTTTTGAGCCCAGCAAATAGCATTTTATAAGCTTCCTATAGAGCTTGCTGGCTCTTAGTTTTCATTCCAGTTCAGGTTAGCAATCCTAAAATTAAAACAGATCTCAGCTGCTCCCTGGGCTGCAGTGAGGTATGAAGGATTGCCAGAAATGCTGCCAATGTCCTCATGTGTACCTGCAAACATTGAAGGAGACTGAAATTAAGTGGGGAATTTCACAGACTGCCTCAGTTTTAACAAGTGAGCCAAGCAATGCAGTACCTGTGAAATACATTGCAATAGCTCTAAACATCAAATTATTAATAGCTCAGTTTATATCATGTTCTCCAGCGACCTTTTGCTCGTTTGGGGCTTGGGGGGATTTTTCTGGTGACCAAGTAACGGATATATTTGGAAGTAATGCATATGGGACCAGGGGAAAATAGCTTAGCAAATATTTAGAGAGGAACCTAATACATTGATTGCAGACCTTAGGAAGTCAATTATGCAAAGACAATAGAAAGAACAAGAACAGTTTTCACATTGTAGAAGAAACAACTCATCAGCACTTGAATGAAACAAATCAGTGTCCTGGCTGCTAAAAGTCCTGGCTTGCCAAGTGTTTCTCATATACACAGGGTGGAAATGCTGAAAACAATGAATGGACAAATATAAGCTATTATGATCGGAATCTCTTGTGCAAAGGAGTCTCTGTAGCATAACAGAATGAAGTTGGGGAGAGCTTTGCCACTAAATTATTGGTAGCTCAACTTTTAATACCCTGGTCAAGGTTTTATATTATATGCTTTTTATAGCTAGAGTTGAAAGAAGTACAATAAAAATTATTGAAGGGAATGAATATAATCCACCATCAAAAGAAGCGGTCATTTAAAGAACAATCCTTCCTTTAAAAGAGATATGATGGAATGACTTTATCTAGCTCACAACGGTCATGTGATATATATGCCAGTATTGGACCTTGTGAGGAAAAAATAGACAAACCATAGCCATTTAGAAGTCTCTCCTCCAGAAACTCTCTGCTCACACTTAGTATGTTTTTCAACCCCATAGGCATAGAGGTTGAACACTGTAGAGTCTGTCTAGGTGGAGGGACCAAGGGACAGCAAGCTCACATACATATGTACTCTCCGGGATCGTCTTTCCTCAGCAATCCAGACTGGCTTTGATAAATGGACAAAAATTGGACAGAAATATGTCTGATCAATTTTTAGCTACACATATACACTATTTGTCACTCTGAGATATGAGATCACACTTGATATAAAGTAAAACACGCATTTTTGTAGATGCTGCATATTTATGGTCTGGGAATTTCGTGAACATCAGGGGAAAAAAATAGGCTAGCACTGACTACATTTGAAAATGTTACCCTAGTAGAAAGTAGTGACACAACAAGTAGGCATTTTAATATACTTAATTACTGCTTCAGTTATTTTTTTCTATTAATAACTTAAACAGCTTGGGGAGCATCAGCCATTAGCAGTATCCAGTTCTGCAGTCACATACGGTAAAGCCCAAACCAGGCAGCTCACATAGTTTGTTCTAGTCAGTTAAATGGTGATGCTCTCGGGCACTGAAGTGAAATGTGTGAAAAGGCCCACAGCTACACTAACAAACTCTCTTAGCACCCAGAAGAAGGTGCATGCAGTATGTCTTTTAGTAATAGTCCCGGAGGAGGCACAGAATTGATTGGAAATGGCAAATAACTGGAGCTGAAGGCATCCCAGGGAAAGCTCACACAGTACAAGTGGAGATGTTGCGGTGTATGGGCACATTTGGGATACTGCTGAGCAATTTGAGAAGCTGTAGACTGTAGCGCTAGATGTAGTTGCAGAATTCAGGTGTATTGTTAGACTTATAATTTGATGTCTTATCTCTCTCTCTCTCACACGCACACACGTATGTCCTAATCTGAACAGTCAAAATTGCACACTTCAAGAATCTTCTGTGACAAACTGCCCAGACTCAAGAAGAGGAAGGACTGCTCCTTTGTCTAAATAGATACAAATTTCATATAATTCTCAGTTGTATTCATATAATTCTAACCTGTACTTTGCTTCCACACCTAGATTTTTTTCTGTTCATTTTGTTTGACATTGGCACTGAACTAGGCTGCAGTTACTAGCCTTTGGCATAGATTGATGATATGGGAAATTGCTGAAATTAGTGATGTCCATGAAATGACAAAATGTGCAAAAGCTGGTTATGCAGGGTCCTCATTTAGTGAAAGGGCAGGTTTGGCAGTAGTAAAGAAGGAGTTTTTCCACAGACAGATAAAATTAAATCCTGAAGGAATTTCTGATCATTTAGCCTGGCCTTCTACATGGCACAGGCCATTTTATTTCTGCCAGTTACTCCTATACTCATCAAAATAATTTATTATCCACTTTTCATTTGAAGGCACTTGGTCATTAAAAAAAAAAAACACAAAAAACTTTGATAATTTTTTTCCAATATTTTACACCTTCATTGTTAAAGCTCATGCTTAACATCCAGTTTGAATTAGTCTCATTCCAAATTCCTGTTCTAATTTACAGCAATTACACCTCTTAATATTTTTTTTCTCTTTATAGTCACAGAGAAGAGATTTTTTAGCTGTAGGATATTAAACGGATACGTCCATCCCCGTTTGTTATAGTGAAAAAGTCTGGAGTCACACCTCATGAACTGCAGACTGTACTCCTCCATTCCACAGCAAAGAGCAGATGGTCAGATGTGCCTGAATCTCCATTGACAGATTTCCAAAAAACTGATACACTTCCACTGAGGGAGCACAAAAGGAATCAACAACCTGCAATACTAAACACAGCTGGGGAGAAGTACACAGTTTATTTCAGGGGTCTTTTTACAGACGAAATCCACAAAGGAAAAGCAGATATCAGGAATATCTTGGTTTGCTCTGATATTATTCTCCATATGTACAAACTGGTGTTGCCATTTTAGATGGCCTGATGATGTGTTTATGGATCTTCTCCTCAGCGTTAACAGTATGGCTTGTTTTGTAAAATATGACATTAGCTGGTCTTTTAAATCTGCTTTTTCACTGCTGTTCTGTAATTATGGACTCCATCAGTTCTGTTCAACTCTCACCATATTCCATTAGTATCTCCCCTCAAAGTACCAAATTCTGTGAATTTTCCCTGTGTATCTTACATATGATAAAGCTTGACTGTTCCTAAATGTTTACCACAGCTTATTTCACCTATCCAGGCTATTTTATTTCTCTGGGTTGTCACTTCTGATTGCATCAGTTGCTCAATGAATTACCAAAATCTTGCTCATGTATTTCTCAGAAAATATATACACTTCCTCTGCCATTTCATGGGTTTTAGTGCAGTGAATTCCAGGGTCACTCAACTCTGTGAAGATCAGTGAATGCTCCTTAAGATATTTTCCCCTAGTGTCTATACACACCTACTAGGAATTCAGAGAAAAAGCTAACATTTAAAAATGGAATATATACAAATAAAGGGAATATTATTTGTATTTGGTTTATGAATGTGATTCACAAAAGAAATGCTCTTCTGAGTTTGGACTCTTTATTATAGTAAGAACACTCTGAATTCCAGTAATTTTGTCTTTGCTTCAAAGTATTTAAATTCCACTGTAGTCCAGCGATACCTGCAGACTTTCTCAATATGTTCTTTATTTCATCACCCAGGCCATTAATGAAATTTTTGAACAGAAGCATACCCTAGACAGATATATGCAGTACTCCTGAAATGACCTTCTGGAGTGAAAGCACACTGTTGAGAATCGCATTGTGTTTCCCTTCTCGATGACTACTTCATTTCATCTGGACCATATTTCCTCAGTTTGCAAATGAGAATGTCATGCAGGACAGTGACAAAAGTCTTGCTGAAGCCAGTAGATCAAATATACTGCTAGACTGGTTATCCTACCAGAAGAGCAAATTACATTGGCTTCCACTACTTGATCTTGATAAATCTACATTGGAGACTTTAATCAGCATTGTTATCCCACCGATGCTCATAAAATTGATTGTTCCAGCACTTTAACTAATACTGACTTTAGGCTGACACACTTATAATTCTCCAAGTCCTCCTCTGCTCCTTTTCAAGATATGTGCCGTATTTGCCTTATCCTTTTCAGATTTGAGGTAATAATCTCTACTTATTCCAAGGTTGCTCAGGATTTCTTCAACAAACCAAACTGAGTTTCACCAGCCCTCGCAACTTGTAGTCATACAGTGTATACACATTATTTTCCTTTGTGTTATGGTCTGTTTACCCTTGTAAAGAAAAGTACATTAACTGAGTGATAATAAACGGCTCTTTGGGAGAATGTTTCAACCTTTTCTCCACCCATGATTACTTAGCCACATCGCCGCTTTACGAAACATGCCTATCTGTTCCTTTCTCTTACAGAAAAATGTCTGTTTCTTGATGGGTTTTTTTGTGTCGTTTACTCTCAAGTTTAGTCTTTTTAAAATTTTTCCTTAAATACCTGTGATTTCTTATCCATTAAAGAACTGCAGATGCAGCCATGTTTATTCTTTTTTGTTTTACCAATTTTTTTTTTCTCCACAGTAGGACAGTTTGCCATTCTGATTTCAATTAAGTTTCTTTCACTAATTACCTGCTGTCACATATTCCTTGAAAATATTGCTTTAAGACCCCATTGACCAGTTATTTGCATTCATTCAGGTCTTCTTTTAGGAACATAAGAACAGCTGAATTCTGTTCTATATTAAAGTGCTCCCAGTTTCGAATGGAGGCTTTTTTACATCTACCTTTGTACTCTTACTTCTGTGTGCACGGGTATGACTATTAAACACACAAATCTAAACAGTTTCTACTTGCTATTTAGTAATTTCTATTTCCTAAGGAATTTTCATTTTCTTCAATAGTATTGTTATTCCTATTAGTTCTCTGATGTAACATATTAGTAAACACTGCCTACTAGTTTTTTTCTAATTGTCTCTTGATTCCTCCTAGCCACCAATTCAGAATACTATCACATTCTTTCAAGATTGTGTGTTGGAAGAAAACAAATTAAGTAATAGAAAACATTATATTATCCCCTATCTCAAGCAATCACAGGTGATTCCAGCCAAAAGGTAATAGATCTGTAGTCTGTGGGTTACTTATGCATTATGCTAGAAATGAGGTGAACAATCACATGATTCATAGCTAAGATGCTCTGGTGCAGTGTCTGACATAGGCAATATACCTCACATCCATCTGCTTGCATTTGTGTGAAGTGAGGCTTAATTTGGTAGGCTGAGTGAAAACTGAGCTGATTCATGAGTGATGAGGTGCGTTTGCTTCAGTGGTGGCAGTGCTATCAAGGAGCTAGGCAGCCAGGTTAGGGCAGTCAGCTTTCTGCTTTTGCTCTGACAGCACACATCTCACGATGCCCAAAGGAAGTCCGCTGTGGCAGCTTGCTCAGGACTATTGCACATTCCAGCTGTATGGAGCCCTTAGATTAGAACTTTGGTGAGCAGTGGATTTGCTGAAAAACCCATATATACATGTATTCTTTTGCAAGACTAGCTTGAACACTAGGAATACCCAAGTTTTACCTCACCTCCAAGACAGGCCGGTTGGTGAAAGCTTAACACGCTAGGTAAGCTCCCTTAAGGACTTCTGGGTTCTGCTAATACTAAAAGGATGAACCCAAATTTTTATACATTTATGTTTTATCTTTATGCTACGTAAATCATACATGCCCATTGCAACTGAGAAGAATGTACAGGCTTATGCTCAAATATTACAAAGGCAAACATATAATCTTAATCATCACATATATTAAGTCTCTACTATACAGAACCTGTTTCTCTTCTTGTGGATGATTTCCTCCTTTATCACCTATAAAATTCTCTACTTTACAACAATACCTAGCAAATGCTAAAATGCTGCCAAGATCAGATGACAGTATTTTATATTCCTTCTGCTTCAGTGCATACTACATCAGGAAGGGTGATAGAGAATTACCTTTTTAAGGACTTAATCTTCATGTAAAATGTAACGATAAAGAAGAAGATTCTCTTTGAGCATTTCTTAACTGTGAATAGAAAAATTATACTCAGAGTTTGTAATTTCTGTCTGCCTAAAGCCTGTCAATCACTCCTGCTACAAAACACTTAAAGGCTGTCAGCAATGTCTTTTAAAAGCGTCTAATCTTTTAGACGTTTCCCTGCAGTATTTACTGATTACAAAAATAATATACAGCTGCATGCTATGCATCACATCGAGAGGAATGTGTATTCTTTAAAACAGATTTATTCAGTCATGGTTCAATATTCTCTGCAATGGAAAGACTGTTCAGTGATGAATCACTTTCTAGTAGAACCATCTGTATCTGCATGAAATCACTAAAATAATAAAATAATTAGTCAAGATTGAAACTTTAGGCAAGTAAGCCTACTAGATAAAATACCAAAGATTTATTTGTTTCATTGTTTCTCCATATTTTTCTGACTCAACAGGCTACCAGAAAGTATAAGGCAGACACATCTTCTCAAAACTATAATAGACTTTATGCAGCCAGAGACACAGTAAACGCACAGCCAGACACATGGCATAAAAATAAACCTCTGTTTCCACTAGTGATCCTCAAGGATGGTAGAAATTAATTCCATTAATAGGGGAGGAGAAACCTCTTACATTGTTCCTCTTTCTTTCTCGGTAGACCTGTATTGTACGCAGCCTGTTGTCCAAAATGGGGCAGCCATTCTGTTTCTGCAGTCAGAATCCCAAAGACCATGGTGATGACACAGGTGGGTTGTAGTTCCTTTGGGAGTATTGGGCCCAAATGTTTGGCAGGACTCCTTCATTCACAGGTCTTCACTTGTGCTATTAGCATTTTTCCAGGGCCTATTTCCATGTGCCCTGGGTGGTCCAAATGGCAATATAGTGAGCTGACAGTAGCTTTGGCCTGCGGGAGGAATCCTTCCCCTGGTCATTAACATTTGTCAGGTATAAATTCAGAAGGAATCCTTTAACTCCAGGATATCCTTAGGAAAGAGTCTGAGTATAGGTACAGGTCATACCCACTCCTGTTGAACAGTTATTTTTTCCTTCTAGTACCCAAAAGTGTGTCTGAGGATTTTAGGTGGGTTAAGTAACTCCTGGAGATGCCATCTTGTGTGTCTTCTTAGCATCTGTTCTGAGGAGTAGACACATGTGACATGTTCCTTTCAGAAAAAATCCTGTCATCACAGGTGCTAATTCCATTTTTAATCAAATCAATTCAAATTAAACTACTTAATCTATGGGCAGATACTTGCCCTCTCACAGAATCACAGAATCACAGAATGTTAGGGATTGGAAGGGACCTCGAAAGATCATCTAGTCCAATCCCCCTGCCAGAGCAGGAGCACCAAGGTGAGGTTACACAGGAAGGCGTCCAGGCGGGTTTTGAATGTCTCCAGAGAAGGAGACTCCACAACCTCCCTGGGCAGCCTGTTCCAGTGTTCCGTCACCCTGACTGAGAAGAAGTTTCTTCTCAAATTTAAGTGGAACCTCTTGTGTTCCAGCTTGAACCCATTACCCCTTGTCTTACTGTTGGTTGTCACCCAGAAGAGCCTGGCTCCATCCTCGTGACACCCACCCTTTACATATTTATAAACATTGATGAGGTCACCCCTCAGTCTCCTCTTCTCCAAGCTAAAGAGACCCAGCTCCCTCAGCCTTTCCTCATAAGGGAGATGCTCCACTCCCTTCATCATCTTTGTGGCCCTGCGCTGGACTCTCTCCAGCAGTTCCCTGTCCTTCTTGAACTGAGGGGCCCAGAACTGGACACAATATTCCAGATGAGGTCTCACCAGGGCAGAGTAGAGGGGAAGGAGAACCTCTCTCGACCTACTAACCACCCCCCTTCTAATACACCCCAGGATGCCATTGGCCTTCTTGGCCACAAGGGCACAGTGCTGGCTCATGGTCATCCTGCTGTCCACCAGGACCCGCAGGTCCCTTTCCCCTACACTGCTCTCTAATAGGTCATTCCCCAACCTGTACTGGAACCTGGGGTTGTTCCTGCCCAGATGCAAGACTCTACATTTTCCCTTGTTATATTTCATTAAATTTTTCCCCGCCCAACTCTCTAGCCTGTCCAGGTCTTGCTGGATGGCAGCACAGCCCTCTGGCGTGTCAGCCACTCCTCCCAGCTTGGTGTCATCAGCAAACTTGCTGATAGTACACTCAATTCCCTCATCCAAGTCATTGATGAATATATTGAACAGTATTGGTCCCAGTACTGATCCTTGAGGCACTCCACTAGATACAGGCCTCCAACCAGACTCTTCCCCATTGATCACGACCCTCTGGCTTCTCTCCTTCAGCCAGTTTGCAGTCCACCTCACTACCCGATCATCCAGTCCACACTTCCTCAGTTTTGCCGTGAGGATGCTGTGGGAGACGGTGTCAAATGCTTTGCTGAAGTCAAGGTAGACCACATCCACTGCTCTGCCATAGTCAATCCACGTTGTTACGTCTTCATAAAAGGCTATGAGGTTGATCAAACACGACTTCCCCTTGGTGAAGCCATGTTGACTGTCCCTGATGACCCTCTTATCCTTGATATGTCTTAAGATGGCACCAAGGATAAGGTGTTCCATCACTTTCCCAGGGATGGAGGTGAGGCTGACCGGTCTATAGTTGCCCGGGTCCTCCTTCTTGCCCTTTTTGAAGACCGGAGTGACATTTGCTTTCCTCCAGTCCTCAGGCACCTCTCCTGTTTCCCAAGACTTGGCAAAGATGATGGAGAGTGGTCCAGCAATGACTTCAGCCAGCTCCCTCAGCACCCGCGGGTGCATCCCATCTGGACCCATGGATTTATGGATGTCCAGATTGCTTAACTGGTCCCTAACCCAGTCCTCATCAACTGAGGCAAACTCCTCCATTGCCCTGCCTTCCTCTGGGGCCTCAGGGGTACGGGGCTCCTCAGGACAGCCTCCGGCAGAGTAGACAGAGACAAAGAAGGCATTCAGTAATTCTGCCTTCTCTGTATCTTCTGTCACCAGGGCACCCACCCCGTTCATCAGTGGGCCTACATTGCCTCTGGTGTTAGTTTTATCTGCCATGTATTTGAAGAACCTCTTCCTGTTGTCCTTGACCCCTCTCACCAGGTTTAACTCTAAGGAGGCCTTAGCTTTCCTAGTTGCCTCCCTACATCCTCTGACAACAGCCTTATATTCTTCCCAAGTGGCCAGCCCCTCCTTCCATGATTTGTAAACCCTCCTCTTACACTTGAGTTTGCCCAGCAGTTCCCCGTTTAACCACGCGGGTCTCCTGGCTCCCCTCCTTGACTTCCTGCGCGTCGGGATGCACTGATCTTGAGCTTGGAAGAAGCAGTCCCTGAATGTTAACCAACTATCTTGGGCCCCTTTACCTTCAAGCAGCCTTGCCCATGGGATTTCCTCCAGCAATTGTTTGAAAAGGCCAAAGTCGGCCCTGCTGAAGTCCAGGGTTGCAATTCTGCTCGGTATTCTGCTCCCACCACAGGAGATTCTGAACTCCACCATCTCATGGTCACTGCAACCAAGGCAGCCCCCCACCTTTACTGCTTCAACCTCTCTCCGCTTTCCATCCTTGGGCTGCTATGTTCTTTCGGTCTTTTCCCTGTGTCCTTGTTTTTGACATTTACTGCAGTCATATGGTCAACTTTATACAATTATAACTCAAGAAATATAACTCACACTGAAAGCCCGAACGTACTTGTCAGCTTTCTCATTCACAGTCACCTACACAGGCACATTTGTGGCATAGTCTTCTAGGAACAAAACCTTCAGTATCTGGGGTCTGAGCAGCAAGTTAATGCCTGCATGCTAATGCATTTAATCTACTTTTCCCATGAGAACTTCAGGGTCCATTTTTCTTTCAGTCAGGAGACCTCCTTCTCGGTGTCTGCCACTGAACTAGGTAGATTCTGTAACGTCAGCAAGTGCTAACAAGTAAATGTTTATGCCGCCAGTGCATAAAAGGCCAAGGGTCTGGCATGAAGAAGGACAGAGATCTCAGTGTGACATATACAGGAAGTATTTTCCCGAAGCCTGAAAGAACGGACAGAAAACACAGTAAACTGCACTGAAACTTGAACAGTTAAGCACAGATAAAATTAGAAAACAAACCATAAAAATGATATCAAAATTAACAGTTGAATTTTCTCTGTACACAGTTCTCAGCAGTGAAAATAATTAAGTACTTTCTGCTAAAAGTAAGACTTGCTTATAGTCTTAGCAACTAAAATATTGTGTATTTTCACAGTTATATCTGTATCTACAGTACCAAATTTTATTATCTTTAGATTGCAGTAGAGTAAACTTTCCCATCATTAAAGAATTCTTGCATGCATTAACAGAAATATGTTTCTGTGCCTTTTTCCTTCATTTGGCTAAAATTCATGGCTGATATATGTTGATGTTTTCTTCACCTCCATTTTATCTAACCTGATCTCTCCTATCCTTCACCAGCAGAGAATCATAAAACTGCAGAGCAAGTTAGGTTGTCCTTTGAAAATAGGTCTTTCTTTTGATTTCCTCGTGCTTTACTATTACAACTGCGGAAACTTTCTGCCAGTGTTTCTGTTGTAAACATTTACCACAGTTGTGTTACCTTAAAAATCCAGTCACCTTTAGACAACTCTAATTTGGTAAATCAAAATCAGCTTATTCCCCCAAAGGCATTGGCTCATTTTCTTGCTTGTAAGGCCCCATAACAGACATATGGTCGCACAGCTCCATACAAAGAGAGTTTTCTGTGTATCTATAACCTTACTATCTAGACAGTTAAAAATGCAGTCCACAATGACTCAAAAAAAAGTTATCTATTTTCTGTTTTGGCTTAAGGAAAAAAGAGAAAAAAATCTGACCTTGGCATTAAGCCTGGCTAAAGTTGAACAGTCTTCTAGATCCAACAAATTCTTTTCTCTTATAATAAAAACCAGTTTTTCAACATTCAGACATCTGCTATGATTCATGACTCCAGGAGCTGCTTAGAGTAATAGCAAGATCCCTGGGAAAGTGCTATGGAATGCGAAAGTGAAAAAATCAAGGAAGAAATTAGAAAACCAGATTGCAGAAATTACTCAAGCAATCCATCATTTTTACTAAAGAAAGGCATCCCTCCAAAACAATTTTATTCAAATAATTGTAAGCTCTTGGATGATTATAAAAAACCTCTATGGAGCAATAATTTTTCTATCAAGTTCTGTTAATATTTCCCCCATAAATACTACTTCAGAAAAGGCAAATAGAATCTGACATTAGGATAAGTTAACTTGATACAAACTTAAAAAGAAAAATAAATAGGAGGAGTTTAAATGCACCTGAACAGTTGAATACATAACAAATTCCAGCAGAAAGGTCACTGTCTTCCATAACAGTAGTAAATCCAAAAATTATATTATTGTAAGATTTTATTATTTTTTTATATGTCAGGTTTCACATGTACTAGAAAACAGGTTATCAGTTTGTGACTTGTGAGCAGATTGAGGAGTATTAAGAACATCTTTTTCTTAATAGCTAGATTAAGATGTTGAAACTCAGGGGCCAGGTGTACTTCAGAACAAATCACATAATAGTGTGAGGATAACAGTATTAACATATTTTCCTTGGCCAGACTTTCAGAGTTTATATATTTCTATTCTATTCCATTTAAATATTTTCTTTTCACTTTTTAACCCAGAAAAGTTCCACTGACAATCTATTGCTCAAGATACTTAACTGTTTTATTTTAAAACATACCAAATATGGTATCTACCAAAGGCAAATCTATCTGGCAAAAAAATGAATTTGGAGAAAGTGTTTTACAGAAAACCGCCAAAGAGATGCTAACTTTTATTGGAAGCACCAAAGCTCTATTTGCTAACTGACCAATTTTCCTAGTGGTTACAGCTTATAATGACGTAAAAATCTACTATAATGCGAGGGCAGCAACAGGATGCCATTTCTGATAATTTCACCTCCAAAGAGAGCCAGGAGTTGGTCAGGAAAAGCAGACACAATCTTTCTAGGAGATTCTGTACTCACTATGGCAGTAATTCCTTTAAGTATCAGTGCATCGTGTTTATATTGGACAACTAGATCATCCGGCAAGGCTGAATCATCTGTGTCATATTCCATAATTTTGTAAAAAAGTAATAGAAACGACACAGAGCCAGTGCTGGGAAAAAAGCAGAGAACACGGCGGGGAATCTGAACAGGGAACATCCAAAGAGAAAATCTCTTCCTTTTATGGACAAATACACTTTTGTCACATTATACAATGCTCATGTGACTTGTAGGTTCTGGTGGCATGTCTCATGCCATATGTACCACACACTAAAGCTTTGGGCTGTTTTTTCTTCTTGTTAAGCAGGTCCCAAAATGCCAAGAAATACTGAAACACCAATGAAACAGCAAATTCAATGTAATTATTTTAAGTGCTAAACATCGCATTGTGTGATTTTACTGTACAGCTCTTGCATGCACCATCAAAGACAACCCAAAAAGCCTGTCATCAGCACATTTGCATTTCTTTGGTCACTTGATGAATCAGAACAGGAAACTCATCCAGCTGAAAATTAATCTTTTAAGCCGTTTGTTTATTTTGCTGTTTCCAGCTGGATCAGTTCCCAGGCCCAGCTCACTCACCTCAACACTAAGATCTGCACAAGAAGGGACTAGGAACAAGTGGCTGCAAGTAGAGAAAGGGCATTTAGGTCAGATTAAAGAAACCATGAAACAACCACCTCAGAGCTCAACAGTCAGTGGTTGTGCTTCTTTATTAGGGTGCTAGCTAACACCCCTTAAATCTGTCATTTTATTTAAAGGCAAATTATAATCTAACATAACAGATTTTGTCCAAAGGAACTCTGGAAAAATCAAAATCTTGAGATAAGAGTTTATCTTGACTACCTACTACATTCAAAATACAATATGTCTATGTTAGATTTTTTAAATGTTATTTAAAATACATTAATGTGTATATTAAAAAAAATTTAAAATTTTTTAAAAAAAATCTCAGTTTTACCTGGAGGTAGATGTACACAGAGAAGAGAGTATAAAAATACCCTGTGATATTATTCTATCAAAGACCATTACAATAATAAAATAGTTTGCAAGAGGTTTTTTAGATGAATTACACAGAACTTAATTGGTAATCTCTAAGTGTCAAGACAAGCTGTGATTTATATAGTTTATCAGAGTGTAGCCTATGATATCAGCACAGGGAAATCTTAATTTTAATTATGAACTTTAAACATAACCATGTAATCTTTAGGTACAGGATTGCAAAATAACAAGGAAAACATTTTTCACTGGAAAACATTTTACTCCTGTGTACTACTGCCAAGTAGCTCAAATAAGACAGCATTTCTAAAGCCAAAGTAAAAATCATGTTTACTGGCTTCCTGTTTTCTGAGTCCCTGAGGATGAGCATTTTCAGGTTTTCTCCTACTGCTCGCCAAACTATAAAAAGGCTGTTATTGCAGAGACACTTAAATTAGTTGAACACTTGTTTACGTCTGTTTTGCACAGGTAATTTACTGACTCAAGTTAATTCAGTTATACAATAATTAAAATAGATCAAGAATATTTTTGTTAGGTCTTCGAACTTCTCTATGGAAGCTGCTTTGGTTAATGCTACTGCAACATTTTACATATGCGGGCAACTCAGAAGGATCTCAGTTTGTAAAGGCTGTCTCCTTTTCAACACACAAGGACAAAATAGGGGGCTTTTGTAACTCGAAGAATCAAGATTGTTGTAATTTGAACAAAGGTACTGTGGCTCAATGGTTTGAAAGGATGGGCATAAGAGGAAATCAAAATACATATGCAGTCATGTAGACTAGACTATGTAACGTTGTGTGAGTTGGTAGGAAAGGTCAGTGTTTTCATAGACAAATTATAGAGGTTAAAATTTTCAGGAGACAGCCTCTTGTATATCATACCCACTGATAAACTTGGCCAGGTAGATCTTTTGCTAAATCTTCTCCCCATATGTGGAAAATCCACCATTTGTGGAACCTAGAAATATTCTCAACTGCAGAACTTTGGATGCTGGCTATCTCTTTTGGGGGCCTCTTGCATCTTCTTGAAGGGAATTGTGCAAAGATAGAATGACCAGTTCAGTAACAGACGAAATTCTATCAGAATATATTTTAATAAATTGTATTGAGCAGAACAGGTTGATACTTCAAAGTGAGAAGAATACCTCAAAACTATTTGTAAAGAGTGGAAACTTGAAGAGATGACATGACAATCCTCTCATATAATTTCAAAGTCATTTAGTGAAAGAGAAAAATTTGGCGATTTTTGTTTCGCTCATACATCTTGCCAAAGAGACAAGTGAGGTAAATATTCAGCATCATTCCCAGTATTCAGTAAAGATCCTCGTAAGAGCCCTTTTCAGCAGTTTTCTTCATGCAGATAGCTCAGTCTGGTTGTAGCCTGACCCATTTCAGTTGGGAAAAATTCTCTTCTCTTAATTTGAGTATTTCTTTATGGCTGTTAATGAAGTGTGTCTTAAGCACAGGACTGTTAAAGTAACAACCTGTGAGCTTAAAGCATGTTCCTATATTTTAAACATAAAAAATATATTATTTAAAAATTAACATTATGTATATTTGGAGTTCTGTGGAGTAGTAGGTTGATTATGTTATACTGTGCCTCCTGTTCCCACAAGACATATTCTTTAGATTAGGTGACCAATACACACTGTGAAACTATTTTTTGTTTCGTAGTGCTCAAATCAGTTTGTTTGTTTAATTTTATACATATGGGGAATAAAGAAAGTATCTCCATGCAGCCTAGTGTACCCTTTACTAGCACTGGCACCAATTTTGTATGTGGAATCAATCCTTAATGCCTTGAACAGACTCCATGCCATGGCCTGGTGGAGCATGGTACCAACAAAACAGAAACCTTCAAAAGCTAAGCCTTCTTTCAGGGCAGCTTTGCAGAAAGATGATGCTGGAAGAAAACTATTGTAATGGACCACAGATTGCAGTTTTTTACCATCTTGTATTATTTTAATACTGATTAAAGAACATAACTCCCTCAGTCTCTGATGTTTACAATCACCAATTTTATTAGTCTGAGATCTAAATTCTGCCCTCATTGTACAGGGTTGCGCTCACAGAAGTGTAAGAAAATCTGACATAAAGAAAAGGCTAGTAAGTCTCTTGCATGTCTACTAGTGCAACAGAGCTGCTCAGCTACAGAGGAGAAAGAAGGATTTAACTCTTCATCAGTCAAATGTGACCTATTGCAGAACTATATCTTTATTGAATACTAGAAGAAAATAATAGACTTTGATTTTCCGATCCCAGCTATGTCTGCACAAAGATAGGAGGAGGAAAAACTGAAATAAACAGATATGACACAGCAATAACTATCATATTTTTATAGACATTTCCCTGATTGTTTGAAATGCCAGTGCATTGAACCTAGTGAATTCTGCCAAGAAAAATATTTTCACAATTGCTATCACATTTGTGTATAACTGTTACAAAGCAGACTGAAAACATATGCAATTTTCTACACACTTAAACTGGCATGCACAGGCTGTCTAACTCAAAAAATTATTCCAGCCAGTGGAGGTTTCGCTGAATTATAATGTTGAGTAGGTTTTTCATAATACATATTTGAGGACTCAAGAGCATCTTAAATCAGATTTTGGTTTATTTCTATTACTCTGAGTTCCATCACATTATTGCAAAGAAAATTCTAAAGAAAGAGACAGTAGTCACAGATTATTTATTTTTATTTTGAAAAGTGCAAATTTTATTCTGTAATTTTTTGAAAAGAGAAAGATGGTTTGTAGTAACTCACACTGAAATCAATACAAAGCAGATACATCAATGCTGTCAAAAATCCCACACTTCTCCAAAAGCTAGCACTCCTCTAATTAAACCTGTCATAAGAAAATTTTCAGAAAACAGCAAAGGTGAAAAATATGACATGCCCTCATGATCTTAAGTGTTTGATTCCTTATAACGGCAATGAGACTATTCAGCCTGGAGAGGGGAAGGCTCGGGGCGATCTTATAAATGTATATAAATATCTGAAGGGAGGGTACAAAGAGGACAGAGCCAGCCTCTTTCTGGTGGTGCCCAGTGACAGAACAAGAGGCAACAGGCACAAACAGAAAGACAGAAGGTTCCCTCTGAACATTAGGAAACACTTTTTTACTGTGAGGGTGACAGAGCACTTGTATAGGTTGCCCAGAGATGGTGTGGAGTCTCCATCCTTGCAGATATTGAGGCCACACATTGAGTACTGCGTTCAGCTTTGGGTGCCTAGCTACAAGAAAGACATTGAGATGCTGGAGCGTGTCCAAAGAGCAATGAAACTGGTGAAGGGTCTGGAGAACAAGTCCTACGAAGAGCAGATGAGGGAACTGGGGCTGTTTAGCCTGGAGAAAAGGAGGCTGAGGGGAGACCTTATCACCTTCTACAACAACCTGAAAGGAGGTTGTAGTGAAGTGGGGCTCAGTCTCTTTTCCCAAGTAACAAGTGATAGGACAAGAGGAAATGGCCTCAGGTTGTGCTAGGGAAGGTTTAGATTGGATGTTAGGAAAAAATTCTTCACTGAAAGGGTTATCAAGTGCTGGAACAGGCTGCCTAGGGAAGTAGTTGAGTCACCATCCCTGGGGATATTTAAAAGACATGTAGATGTGGCACTTAGAGACATGTTTTAGTGGTGGACTTGGCAGCATTAGGTTAACAGTTGGACTCAATATCTTAAGGGTCTTTTCCAACCTAAATGATTCTATGTTTCTATTCAAGAGTTGTCTGGACATTATCAAGGGCAACCAGCTCTATGTGACCCTGCCTGAGTAGTGGGGTTGGACAGGGTGACTTCTAGAGGTCCCTTCCAAGCTCAGCCATTCTGCAATTCTATGATTCTGTGACAACTCCTTCACTACCGAAATAGAATTTTTGTGCATTTAATTATAAATATTAGTTGTATAATTATCTTACTATACTTACAGGAATTTGATATTAAAATAGTGCAAAGGAAACGTGGAATCAAAGTGTAGCTCAGCTAGGAGAAACGAATGGTGTTCAAAGTCCAAAAGGGCTGCCCACTTTATTATCTACAGCTCTTTGCCATGAAATTGGGTGAAATCTGCAGAAGCAGAATATCTTATGGCTTAGCTTGCATAAATGGAGGTCATATACAGAAGGAGGAAATCTGTAGATATTGAAAGAACACTCAATAGAGTGCAGGTTGAGTGCAGGTAAAGTTTGAATTAAGAAAGCTAGCTTACTCAGGTGATGGTTGCAGAGAAGATAGTTTACAGACTTCAGCACAAGCTGGCCATCTGTACTGTCAGCAGCCTGCAGAAACGTATCATCACTATTATTGTTATCCAAGACAGCTCATTTAAAGCTAGCTTGAATATATCTATCTAGGATGTAATTACCATACCCTCAGTCAGATGCAGTAGCTTATACAAAAATGCTATTGGTTCTGCAAAAGACCATGTGCGTAATCATATCAACCGAGTATCGTATCATTGCCTTAGAATATGACCACTTAAATGTATTGAATCTTGCTTGCCTTGTTTATAGAAAGAATTCTACTAAAGTAATAAAGACCGCTCTCCTGAGCAAGTGGAGAAGGAATTCCCTTTATTTGCAAGTATACTTTCTTAAAAACAATAGATTTACATTTCATTTACGGTTTTCGTACATATTATTTTTTAAGTGGAACAAATGGAATGTGAAGAAATACAGCTTTTGATTTTTTATATATATCAAAAAGGAGTGAAGCTCTATCGGATGAGGATGCAGGAGATAAATCTGTACATGTTTAACAATGAAGCAACTACCTCTTGCTTTTCCTATTAAAAAATAAGTTTGGATTGATACAGAGAATCATTTATAATTATTAATAACTAATTTAAACTGACAGATTGTTGATAGTTTTTCTTTCTCACACCATTTTTCATTTTGGATGGTTGCCATTTTTGCCAGTTACATCACCTATAGATTACTCTTCAAATGATTGGCTTCATTCTACAATATTTTCCCATGTCCTTCACAGTTACTTTGTCAGAAATAAGCAAGACTGATGGAACGTTTGGAAATTTGAACTCTGGTCCTCACAGATAATCTCTTCAATGGAATAACAAAAAGAGCACTTCAATGCCAGCACACTGGGACTGTAAGCAAGCTGGTGAGAAGGGACTTCCTTTTTACTTGTGACTTCATTAGTAAATCTGAACTTCAAAGTAGTTAGATTAGACAGACAGTTCCAAGTCAAGGCTGTAATGCAAAATCCGGTTTACTGTTATTCCAAAGAATGTCCTCATAAGAATGTTTTGTCTGTATCTCTATCGCTCAGCTTGTTTTGTGGCCATAATGTAGTGCCTTGATTTAGCTGCCTGAAAGGTCCACTCTGGAAATCAGAAATAAAAAAAATAAAAATATAAGAATTCATATACAAAGTCACAGTCCAACTCCAGGATAGTCATCTAAACACTACTGTTGCTAAAGGCCTGCTCTTGTTGCTGTTCTATATGAGAATGTAGCATACAATTACTAAGATTCTGATAAGCTAGTGTTTCCTTATTTAAAAAGGAAGGTTTTCTTGTTTGTTTGTTTTTTAGTTAGACTTCACAGACCATATATACAGCCTGACTCCCAAGGATGTTAGTAAAAAAAAGCCATAATGACCACACTCAGCTGTCAAAACTTGAGTGAAAATCAGCAGAGACAAACTTGCTAGCCTTCTTTTTATAATTCATAATCCATCCAGCCATATACAGAAGAATGAGACTACTCTAGGAAGACATCAGGATAATGGATAAAAGATGCCTTAACGATTAGCAATTATGACACGAAACTGAAGACTTTAGCCAGTGCTTCAGTGCCACTTAGGATTTGAAGCAAAATAGATTTCAATTGGTCTTAAAGAAGGAATTCTATTTCCTTCACCAGTGAGGACATGAAATGTTTGACTACTGATGTCAGACTTCAGCAGAATCTATTTAACTTAGATGGGTGTGATTAACAATTAAATCTGTCACCTTCTATGTATTCGAGAGTTTCTTCGATATCTTATTTAAACAAATAGGAGTTTGTCCTTGAGAATATATGTGAATTATTTTCATTCAGCTACATCAAGTAAAGATAAATTATCTTCTCAAAGTACATTAAGTCAGAGTAGTCTTCACTTTTAGCTTCTGTACTAGTTGGCCTGAATGGGATGGGTGCACACAGAGCAGGCACCTGTTTCACAGTGATATTCAGGAACACAGCTTGCACTCTGCCTGGTTTACGTTTTTGGGATTTCTCTCTCATCTCATAATGTCCAACAAAGTTTTCTGCAATAATGTGTATTGTCTATGACTTTTAGTGTACATTTGTACTTTTAGCTTGTTTTTACTGCATAGTTTGAGTGAGAAAATGCACTGACAGATGCATTTTAAGAAGCGGGATCATTGCTTTCACACTAGTAAATCCTGTGACTGAGAGTTGGCACCACTTTCTCAGCATTAGCATGCAAAGATTCTGTTACAGTGAGCATTGCCACTTCTGGCTGAGATTTGAGGAAGAAGGTAAGTAGATCTGTATATCAGCCTGTCTTAGGATGCTCAGTCAGATGTCAAGGAGCCATGGTCATTCTGGATGGCTACTCTGAAAGGGAGAATAAGTGAACCTTACAAAGTGAGATTATTACTAGGCCTTCACGATGCCCATGAACAAAATTATGTAGTCTCTCTTGCGTCAGAAGTTAAGTGTGCCTGCATACCAGTTGCTGATGCCAACCAGAAGAGAACATCTCACTTCCACACTACTAAATTATCTTAGCCTCTAAAGCAGCATGGGCACACACAATCTGCCTAGTGGAAATGATCCGTAGTATATCACAAACTGGGCTTTGAAATTGTTTGGAAGACTACAAGTTTGTGTGGGCCAAAAAGATAGTGAGAACCACACTAAAAAATTCGTAGCATGTACAAATGAATTTCAGTGCTGAGGAGTGTTCTCTTACACTGTTCATTCCTAGCAGGTGTCAAAAAGACATTTGATGATAACACTGAGGTTCTTTTGTGCCCTAGAACTATTTGAGGTAGTTTGCTTGGTTAAGCATTGGTATAATCTAGACAGTCATGTATGTGTCTGTATACAGGAAGTGTAATGGCTACATCTACTTCCTAGAACAGAACAACAATCATTAAGACAAGAGATGTGTTAGGTAGTCATCACACTGAAATGGAATTGCTCATTGTTTTTCTCTGCAATAAAGTGACATATATAATTCCAAACCTTGCATCAGCAATTCCTTACCATTTCTGTGCAACAATAATAACAGCTACACAGTAAACAGAGTTCCAGAGAGCCAGCCAGTCTCTGATGCAGCAAAAGTTCTCCAGAGTTTCCTGAAAATTCGCACCCAGAACTCTCAAAAAAATTCTGACTAAAATAAAGTGGCTAATATTAGAGAAGGCTGACTGACTTAAAAATGTCTTCATGATCCAAGTCCTTGTTGCTTATCTAAAAGTTAAAAGCATTTTGGGCTTTACTGCTAAAGCTGCATTAAAAAAAAAGAAAAAGAAAAAGAAAAAAGAAAAAAAAAGAAATAAAATTAAAAAGAATTATCTTTGAGATGAAAAGGCTGTACTCAGAATGGAAAATTTTTATTCATCCACATTCTAGGCTGTCTCCTAGTTTCATATGAGCTTGAGAATTCTCAAACATGGAAAAAGTAAAACAATGTGTTTTCTAGCAGAAACCTTCAATAAGGTAGAATAACAATTAAAATTCTGTCTTACTTAAGATGTTTTCAGTTTGCAAGTATACATGACTTCTCAACTGTGGCAGTTGCACATCTCCCTGAGATTTGGAGCCTTCAATGGGGCAGTTGATCGCTCTTCAGCACTTTTTGTGCCCTGCTGTGCCTGTTCCCATGTACATACCTAGGATGGTGCTAATAGTCACCTCTTCCCCACACTTAGGATAGGGTGAGTTTACCTCCCCACTGGCTGGTGGGCAGGTGGGGTGGGACCCTCAAGTAATTGACAGGGTCCTCAACAAAGGAGGTGCCCAGAGTAGCTGCAAAGCTTCTAGACTGTCATGTTGTAATGCCCACAGCCAGATCTGACCAGGCTATAAAATGGGGTCCCTGCTGAAGACCCTCGTTGAGTGGTCTTCTTGGACCCGTGGGTCTGTGAACTGGAGCACTCCTTTTAGACTGGGACACAATCTAAGGAAACTTTCTGGGATTCAGTGTTCCCTCGTTTGAGTGAATGTTTTTCTCTGCTGAATATATCTTTGAACGAGTCCCTGCCTAACCCAGGCAATGAAAGTCCTCGCCTAACCCAGGCAAATGATTGTTTCTTCTGGGTACCCTTGAGTGAGAGGCCTATGGTTTTGATTCTTGTGAGTGTAGGTGTGCATGTTGTGGATTCTCATTATTCTTATGTTGTTGTACCCCAATAATCTCCTCAACTGATATCCAAATCTGTATTTTATGTTGTCAGAGTGCTAAATAATTGTATAAACCCTGTTTCTAGTCAGTTTATTAGCTACACTTTTCTGGCTAGAATAAAGTCTGTTTTGGAGCTTGTTGTCTGCCTAAACTGACTTTTTTTTTTTTTTTTGCCTCCATGACAACAACCAATGAGAAAACACTCTAAGAAAGAGAAGTGTAAAGTGTTATGAAAATCCAGCTCAACCAGAAAAATTAATGGCCTGTCTGTTCGTTTTTAATATCTCTTCAAATTATACCTAATACCTAAAGCTTCTCTCTTTCCATTTTGCTGTTGTTATTGTTGTTTTGTTTTGTTTTGTTTTGTTTTCTTACTGAAGGCGAACAAATTTGCCTATGTTTTCTGAGTGTCAAATATTTCTAACAGGACTTGCTTAAATTTTGTGTACTTAGCAGCTCTACAGATTGGGCCTTTCAGATTCTAATTCCTTTATCTGCAGCTGTGGTTTTGTGCTTGAAACCTATGTGTGATCCAAATAAGAATGTAGATCAGTGATGTGGAACAAGAGTTCAGAGAAAAGAGCTGAAGTGCCTCATTTATGTCTGAGGTCTTAACTCAGAGTCAAACATTTGAAATACCCATACTGTCAATTACATTATATTCAGAGGTGAAAAATTAATCTGAAAGGACATTCCACGAGGATGACCAAGGATTAGGGCTTGAGGGTGTTATGCTTCACTAAGATCACAATTGCCAGTTCCAGAATTTGAGGCAGTGTAGATGTCACACTGTTGTACTTGCTCACCACTGGGGACTACTGTCCTCCAGTTGATTGATCACCACTAGTAGAAGGCAGAAACAGGAGAATTAAGCTTTGGAGGTACTGATTCAGATTTCTTCTACAAAAACTGAGATTCTTCCACGTTTCCAGTAGTCCTGGCAGCAAATGCATGGGCATGGAGCAGCCTTCTGCGAAAGGCAAGTGAATCACTGCCACTTCTGAAGAGGTGGAAAATAGCTTCCTTCCAGTCTTGCTCTGTTGCATGAAACTCCAGCTCAAAAGTAAAGACTTTCAGCTGAAGTTTTGGAAGGTACAAAGCACTGAATTGACCTCTTTTTGCACAGAGATAAATCTTATACATAGAAACAACTAAGTTAGGTTGCTGGATAACACCTGGAACAAAAGGGCTTCACTGTGCAGACATCCCAGTTGCAAAAAATAGCCATGGAAAGGTGAAGGGTTAGCTAAAGAAGACAGTTCTGTGCTCTCATTTGGTTGCCTTTCTAAATTGTAAATGTGGATGCTGATTTGCCTTATTAGTAGAAAAGTTTGCTCTTCCCTTTCACTTTGAGAAACCACTAGCTGTTACGATGACAGTCGAGTAACACCTCTGTTTGTGGGAAGGGAGATTGTTTTCTAGAACCAACACCTTTGACTTCTTCCATACACTGCAGAGGTTCAGACAGGCAAGCCTAGGTATGAGGCAAATTTCAGCCCAGCTAATTGTATTACTAGACAGTGGAAAAATCCCTTTCAGCATGGGCTAACAGGGTGGGTAATCTATCTGTTTGTCATCTAGTAAGCAAAAATGGAGCCTGTAAATCTTCGAGCAGATGGTAGATTTATGCTACAGTCTGTGTTCTCTTCATGGGATTTATTAACATATGTGCTGCTTCCATTTTACCACCCTTATGTTTTGATTACTGATGCAACTCCATTTGAATGCAAGAAGGATTAGGGCTCAGTATTATGAATCCAAGTCAGATCCCAAAAGAGCAATAAGCAGTGCACTCACTCTTAATGTAAAGATGGTACCAGAGTAAAAGTTAAAATTATATGGAAGAAATTATCAAATTGATTTAGTTATCTAGTTTTTGATATGTTGTACCCTGGGATTTGAATTCTACAAAGAAGGAGTTGAAGGCCATCATAAGCTTTTAGGAATATTAATGCTAAATTAGCATTAATTAGCATTAGTATTAACATTGAGCTACACACTCAAATCCATAAGGCAGCTGACAACACCTGGAAGCCTTCTTGAATGCACTGCTGGATGGGTGTCTCCTCTGTGACTATTCATTCCAAGCTGCAGTACTATTCGTATTCTTCCTCCATCCCCTCACCCCCTTCTTGTCTATCTCTTTCTTCGTTTCAGACAGTTGACTTCAGCAGATGGGAGAGGAGCAACCAAAACATAAAAACATTCAGCCAAAGATGAGTCAAATGGACCTTTTTTTTCCCTGAAAAAGTAAGGGCTTTTCACTAGGTTGCAGAATAAGAAAGAGAAGTAGCATATCTCACTGAAAGAAATATTTTTGCAATAAAAGCAGCCCAGAAGAGATATAGAATTTCAATATCAATTCTAGAAGTTTGATAAGAGGGTCTGTTTGACAGCCTATGGATCAGTGTTCTGCATACCTGTATAATGGGGAAAAGGATGGCCAGCATCTAACCCTTATAAAACTATGGTTGTGGTGTTATTTGTATTGAGCCATAAAGTACCCTAGGCCAACCCATTAAAATCATCATCTTTCCTGGTTTTAATTTGGTTCAGTTTGGTTGAGGAAAGAGGAATCCACCTTTTCAAGGATCTGTTTTGGGTCTTTCCCCCCATCAAAATTCTGGAATGAAAGAGGTTCATTATATATTATTGATGTCTCATCACGATCTTTTTCTATTCAGGGAAACATCTGTGACTTCTGGACAGCCTAGGACAGCTAACAATCAAAGAGTTATGTATTTACTTGTTCTGTTTGTTTAGTGTGATACAAATACTAAAGTTACAGCAGACATGCTGGAGAGGGTAATCACAGTCCACGCAGATCTGGTTATATACTTTATGTATGAAATCTGGCAGAGCCAGTAAGAGCCAGTAAATCCCCACTAGGAGCATCAATTACTGACACACATTACAGTTAGTATTTAAAACAGAGAGACACGCTAGATACCAAGAGATGCCAAAAGAAGGGTTAATTTCTCATATTTTTGAAGTATAACGCCTGAAAGCACTTGCCATGCCACAGGGTAAATTTTGACAAATATCAGGCAGAAACACAAGGCATTTACCTATATCCTATCAAGATACTTTATTAAAAAAGGTAATTTTAAACAAATTACAATAACAGAAATCGAAACCACATTTCATAGTAAAAGTGTACTGCAATGACGCTTGAGAAAATCTCAAGTATACATGTCTGCTCAAACTCAGCACCATTCAGCACCAGTACTAGAAATCATCACACTAACTTTAAAGAAGATAGCTCAGGAACCTTTGACAGTTCAGTGGAAGCTAAATTTAGCCTGGTAAATGCTGGTTTCTAAATGAATGCTGCTTTGAGTGGAAAGCTTTTGATTCTCAGGCTAGGTTAGGTATGTCTCTGTAGCTTAGAACAAGCAATAATCTTTAATAGTCTGTAGAAAGGCATCCCAGTATGACCTGGAGACCATACTGAAAAATCCTGCCTGATTTAGGAGAGTGGACAAATGACTTTCTGAAACAGTTATTAAAAGGAAAAACCTAAAAGTACCAACCCTTATCACATATTTGCATTGGAATGTAAGTTTTTTATTTAACCGATATCTGTGTGTGCAAATATTTACTAAGCATATATTCATACATTCATTATTTATCTCAAATATTGGACTTCACTTTCTTTAACAGTGCTCCTTTATAGCTTTTAGAAACTTTATATCATGATACTGGGATATTGTCTGCAGTCTGATGAGGTCTCTTTTTAAAGGTCAGCCTTCTGAAACACTGTTTGATTTTTTTTCTGATCACATCAGTCAAAGATAAGCTATTAACCCTCCCCAGAAACCTGTTCCCCCCAAATAGAAGGAACTGCTCAAATTTAAAAAAACAAAACTAAAAATGACACTTGCTGGCAAAACATTTCTGAGCACTCAGTCTGTTAGAAATACTCCTTCATATATTTAATATCATATTATGTCTTTCAAATCCCATGTCTATATAAACAATTCACAAGGATTGTTTTAATTCTATATCAAAATAATCACAGAACCTAAAGCCAAAAATAGCTAGTGGGTCACCTCCCAACCATCTTCCTGCCAATATTTAAGTTTGCTTTTATGGATATTACATGTTGACCAGATTAAATGACATTGTAGAAACCTTTATGTTAATGTTTGTATTCTTTTGACAGTGCCAGTGCATACAGTTCTTGCCATCCCTTAATACTTCAGTTTTAATGTTTTTCATTGACGGCAACTTCAATATCCTTCACCTTTAAAATTTTTAATTTCATGGTGAGATATGAATTACATGTTTTCTAGTCAAGAAAATAAATTAAGAAAGATGAAAACATTACCTAGTATCACCTCTCTTTCTGAGAATACAAATTCGGCTGATGTTATCAAATTGCTGATTCCAAGCCTTATTCTCAGACTGCAAAGTCTGTTGAAAGAAAAGACACAGGTGTCCATCACTTACTTTAATGTTTGTACTGCTTACCCAGAACTCCATTGGGTGCATTTTAGGCTGTGATTTAATTTTGCCTGGTTTTAACAAACTTTGTTACAGTATGCATTCTGAAAACTACATACTATTCTATAATTTCCTTTTACCTTCTGCTTTGATCTAAAATGGCATCTTAGAACATTGCCAATCCATAAATTAAAATGTTATTTGAGTCACTAACAAGCCACATTGAATAGTATTGTTCCTAATATTGACCTTTTGTTGAATCCTGACACTTACCTCCCCACGGTTCGTTTGAATAATTATTCTTTAGCTCATAATAACCAAGCCCATTAATTTTGTTTCTAATCTAGAGGCACAGGAGGGCTGTTCCCCAGCAGCCCTATTTTTAATAGAACTGTAAATTAATGTCAGTAAACTACGGAAGGAAGGGAGGATAACAAACATAATCACAAGCTGCTTTGGGTCAGTTTAATTGCTGGGCTGTCATTCAGGTCAGCCCATTTTGTCTGTATCTAGTCTCTATTCACCATTCTCTGATTCCAGTAAAAACTGAAAGAAACCAATAGCTAAATACTTCAGCACAGTCCACACCTTTCTCAGAGTTCATTACACTTAGATATTAACGACCGCTTGCAGAATACTGACAGCCCATGGGTGAGTCAATCCGTCCCATTCATTCCCAGGTACATACTTCAGCAAAATCTTTAGAATCATTAAAAGCAAATGTTCTGCAAAAACATCTAGAGATTTTTACCCTGTTTCTTGCTCAGAACATATTGATCAAAATGAGATTCATAATGTTCCAGGAACTACTAGTGAATTAATTACTCATTACATAGGTTGGCTTTGACAAGCTGTTTGTTTTTATAATTTGTTTATATCATTTCCATAGTTAGTGGTGAAATTTATGTTAACCAATAAGCATTTCAGCAAGAAGGTGTATCACTTCAGTTTACACTCTAATGAACTGATATGAAGAATTACATGTTCCAGTAATAAAATAAATTTCCCTATTAAAGACTTAATATCACTTCATCAATATGTGATTTGTAGCAATTGTGAAGATAAATGTCACCATCATTAATTAAAATGATTTCTTCAGTAATGTCTCATACTTCCAGTTAGCTAACCATTATTTCTGTATTCTTACCTCCTACGTTCCTCAGACTTTTTGCTAGTTAAATAAGAATAATTGCAGCCATCTCGACTGCTGGCACTCCGATGCTTGCTGTTCGGGGCTGGAGCCAGGGCACCCCGAACAGAGGGTCATTGCCTGTGGAAATCACTCCCTCTGCCGGTCACTCGAGCCTCTTGCTTTTGCAGTTTACATTTACCAGACGGATCCAAACTATGGTTTTTATCTTAGTTCCTATCTGTCTGGTGGCCTGCTGTCTGGAAGCACAGTAAGTACTTTTGCTTTACATAAATCAATCTCATGTGCACTTTTGTAGTGAGCAAGAGATACTGTCTGAACGTTTCTCGTGAGCTCAGAAAATGAAGAGAGATTTAATGGAAACAGGAGATACTTGGCAAACAAATAAGAAAAGCAGTGCCAGATAAAAAGAAAATATACTGAACGCAAATAAGAAAAGGCTAGATAAAAACCAGAACACAAGAATATTTGTACCTTGACAAAATAAGAGATACAAAAGATTGTGAAGTGGAGAAAATGTTTTAAAACTATGACTACAGCAAAATACACAGGCTAAGCAGGTATCAAAAATGCATAAAAATGCAGTTAGAAGAAACACCAAAAATGCAAAAAAACCCAAAAGCAGATACTTAGAGCTGGATTCTGTGGCTATCCCAAGAACACACTTTCTCCACGGCAGCGTGAGAGACGTTTGTATCCCGTGCAGTGTAGGATCGTAACTGTGCAGGACCATCTGTTTAGATCAGGGCAGTACTGCTCCTCATAATTGACAGTTCAACATCTTGGAAGACCATGGATAGGCAAAAATACATTTTTTCTGACATTTCTCCATTAAGAAATGTTATGTTAAAAACATGCCAAAGCACATATCTGATTTCTCAGCTTAGAAGATATACGAACATGGTTATGGGCATGTATCTGCTAATGACATCTAGCTGTTCCTTCCTGTAGATGCAGAAATAGTATCTTTAGCTCTTTTGGTCAGTGACGTGACACTTTAGTGCTGCAACACAGGTGGGTTGCTTCAGGAGATGCCTGTGTCCCAGGATCACTCAGAAGCATCCAGAGCAGTGACAGATGTGCTGCCCACACACAATGACTAATCAGGAACAGAAAACTGAAGGGCAAGTGTGTGCCCAGGAGGGAGAACTCCAGTCCATACAGCTTTCTTGTTGTTCTCCTGGAGCTGTCCAAGCACTAGCCCAAGGAGGCTCTCACTGCCAGCCTGACACAGGACATACTCCAGGTGAGGAATGTGATATTTCGACCCATCACTTAGCTGCTCCTTGGCACATTGCCTGGCTGTGAGAACACGTATAACACAAAGGACTTTCAGACATTATTTAGATTCTTTTAGCTGTCTATTTAGATGCCTTAAAGACAATTTTTCCCAGTGTTTTAAATGAACCCCTGTTTACAATATAATATGAAGACATTTTCTTTCTCCTTTTTATTAACACAGAACTAGACTTCTAAGGAATCAGCTTTAAAGGACAGTAAAATGTTATTATGTGGATTTCTACAGCCCCATTAACTAGACAGATTGTTGTCACAAAGTAAATTTGCTTGCCAAGTACTAAGGGCTCTTGTCACTTCACCTCACCTTATAATGCATAAGAAGAATTAAATATTTTTGTGGAAGTACAGAAGAATTTCACTACTCTTGATTAAAATTAAAGAATAGCTTCTTGTAATCCTTACTATTTACACTGCATATTAATTTACAATTATTTTGCTGTGCAATATTTAGCACGAGGAACCACAGGCTCCATTGTAAAGTATAACTCTCTTAACACAGAAAGCAAAAAATAATGTTCCTCATATGTCATTAATATTAATAATCTAACCAAATGGGAAAAAAAAATCCATCAAAACAAAAATGTGAAACATACGCAATCACAAATATTAGATTCCTGCAGCAGAGAAAAATAATTTGCTGTAGCAAGTATTTGGCACATTCTGAAACAGTGTTATCATGGACCAAAGGACAAAGCATTAGCTGAAGAATGTAATTTAATATAAAATTATGATTACATGCCAAATTAATATTGCATTGCCACTGTTACACAGCAGCATCATTTAAGAGTTCCAGTCACAGTTCCAGTCTCTGTAACGCTCATCCCTGCAGATACACCCCCCAAAAAATCAGTGCACCTGCCTTGAGGGTTTTCAGTTTGAGGACTGTGAGTGGACCTTCTCAGCCAATGTCGGAAGTGGGAGTTGCAGATATTATTATGTAATAAAGAGTGTACAGATGACATTGATTGTAAAGGTTATGTTGTGAAGATTTTGTGTTTCATGCTATTTTTGATATGTCTTGACTGTCTGGGTATCTACTGTGACAAAACAAATTCTGTTATCATTTTTTGTTTCATTAAAATGAGACAACTCAACAGCAAATTTATTAAAAGGGGAAGAAGATAAGAGCAGTTGAAGGGAAGAAAATATTTTCATTAACTGGCTAACCTCCAATGCTTTATGTGTTAATGAACAATTCTTCTTTTAAGCTTGATAATTTTAATTAATTAAAATCTTTAATGAGACAATACTCAGTTTCCCACCTTGTATTTCATAGAATCATTTCAGTTGGAAGAGACCCTCAGGATCATCGAGTCCAACCATAACCTAACTTGATTCTAGCACTAAACCATGTCCCTAAGAACCTCGTCTAAACACCTTTTAAACACCTTCAGGGATGGTGACTCCACCACTTCCCTGGGCAGCCTGTTCCAATGCCTGACAACCCTTTCCATGAAGAATTTTTTCCTAATAGCCAATCTAAACTTCCCCTGGCACAACTTGAGGCCATTTCCTCTTGTCCTATCACTTGCTACTTGGGAGAAGAGACCAACACCCTCCATGCTACAATCTCCTTTCAGGTAGGTGTAGACAGTGATCAGGTCTCCCCTTGGCCTCCTTTTCTTCAGGCTGAACAGTCCCAGTTTCCTCAGCTGCTCCTCATCACACTTGTGCTCCAGCCTCTCACCAGCTTCATTGCCTCCTCTGCACTCTCTCCAGTACCTCAAAGTCTTTCCTGTATTGAAGGGCCCAAAACTGAACACAGGATTCAAGGTGGGGCCTCACCAGCACCGAGTACAGTGGCACAATCGCTTCTCTGGTCCTGTTGGCCACACTATTCCTGTCACAAGCCAGGATGCTGTTGGCCTTTTTGGCCACCTGGGCACACTGCTGGCTCATGTTCAGCCGGCTGTTTACCAACACCCCCAGATCCCTCTCTGCCAGGCAGCTTTCCAGCCACTCTTCCCCGAGTAGGGGAACGGTTTATCGCTGTTGTTTGTCTTAATGTTTTCCAAAGGATAGGAGCTTTCCATCCCCCTGGTCAAATATTTGATGTTAACGTTTGCTTTGGACAGCGAGGGCATTTTAAGCTGTTTTTACCAAATGCAGGGACAGGAGCGGGGGATGCGTCTGTCCCTGCCCAAGGGATCAGTAGTACGACAGCCAAGGGGGTATTTGAGATACAGAAAGCAAAACAGGGGACCTGGCACCCACTTCTCTCATGGCAGCTGCTTGCTACATTTTGCATAATCTTCTTAAAAATAAATGTGAGTGGTTCGGGGGTGTAGTTGGGCGATTTGCCATAAATCCTCTTTCTCCAAGGTCCTCCCAAAGAAAGGTAGAGGTGTTGGTGTATCAGACACAGCCTCTCTTCTCTACAGCCACCGTTTCATCTGCAGGTCCTCACCTACCAAACAACCAGGTGCGTGTCTGGACTCTCACAGTACAGGACAGCTGCCAACTTCATCTTCTTGTAGCGTGTTTCCTGCCTGTGGTCAAAGAGCTTCTGAGAAAGGGGGAATCAGAAACCAGCTACAGGCCAGATGCAAAAGGATTATAGCAACAAGACGTTATCAAGAGGCTTCCCACAATACCAGAGCTTTCTTTTTCTCTTAAATATTTGTGTACTATGTCTTTTATGATGCATTTCATACCATCACAGGCTGACTAATAGCTGAGGACGTTAACAGAACCAAGGCAGACAAATGGCCATGCTGCGTTGTCCCTCCTTCCCTGAGTAGCGCTGCCTGGGGTTGTTGTGACCCAAGTGCAGGACCCGGCGCTTGGCCTTGTTAGACCTCCTACAATTGGCCTCAGCTCAATGATCCAGCTGGTCCAGATCCCTCTGTATGGTCCTCCTGCTCTCCAGCAGATAACATTTGTACCTGATGAACACAAATATTTCTGAAGGCATTTAATCTGTCACATGTTTCCCTAATGGTTTTGGTTTCCCAAGGTAGAATTCAGTAAGGTGTTTGGCTGATTATTGTGAAAAGAAAAATCTTTCTTAGAAATACAGATTTGTCATAAACAAGGCTCTGAGTTTAAATCCTATTTTTCCCAGTAGAAAATGTAAATGTAAAAGCCAAGATTATTATTTTAAGTAATGAGCATCTCTCTGTTATTAAGGCTTGAGAAATATAGTAATTTCTTAGGGAAACCAGAGTGCTTGGATGCTTGTTTTATACCAAAGTTCATCTCTCTGTAGCATTTTTCAAATTCCAAAGATAAAAAAATTGTTATTTGTCCCCATACAAAACACATATAAAAAAAAATTTATATGCCAGGATGTGAGAATATGCCTTGCTGCCACATCTAGAGACTGCAGGAACTGTTTTCTTTCTCCTTCCCTTCCTCTTTCTCCCTTTCCTTTGCCCTCTCTTTTTCTTTCTTTTCCTTTTCATCTTCCTTTCCTTTTTTTTTTTTTTTGATGGTAATCATGATAATTACGTCAATTTTCATGGGGAAAGACAGGAAAGTTTTCTTGAAATTCTGTCTGCTGTAGCTTTTCAACCTCATATCTTTTAAAGATTCTGCTCAACAGCATCAAATATTCATCAGCTCATGAGCTTGCTGTAAATCACAGAATGTGAGAGATTGGAAGGGACCTCAAAAAATCATTTAGTCCAATCCCCCCGCTGGAGCAGGAACACCTAGATCAGGTTACACAGGAATGTGTCCAGGCTGATTTTGAATGTCTCCAGAGAAGGAGACTCCACAGCCTCCCTGGGCAGCCTGTTCCAGTGTTCTGTCACTCTCACTGTGAAGAAGTTTCTTCTATTTAAGTGAAACCTCTGTGTTCCAGTTTGCACCCATGGCCCCTTGTCTTACCATTGGTTGTCACCGAGAAGAGCCTGGCTCCATCCTCGTGACACCCACCCTTTACATATTTCTAAACATTAATGAGGTCACTCCTCAGTCTCCTCTTCTCCAAGCTAAAGAGCCCCAGCTCCCTCAGCCTTTCCTCATAAGGGAGATGCTCCACTCCCTTCATCATCTTCGTGGCTCTGCGCTGGACTCTCTCTAGCAGTTCCCTGTCCTTCTTGAACTGAGGGGCCCAGAACTGGACACAATATTCCAGATGCGGTCTCACCAGGGCAGAGTAGAGGGGAAGGAGAACCTCTCTCGACCTACTAGCCACTCCCCTTCTAATCCACCCCAGGATGCCATTGGCCTTCTTGGCCACAAGGGCACAGTGCTGGCTCATGGTCATCCTGCTGTCCACCAGGACCCCCAGGTCCCTTTCCCCTACACTGCTCTCTAATAGGTCATTCCCCAACTTACACTATAAAGTCTTGTGTTTAAACCATCAGCATGATCAGCGAAAAGGCACTAACAGCACCACCAGCCCCTTACTCAGCAGGGAACTGGTGAAGACACCAGGAGAAATCCCAGTGTGAGAGAACCACCTTCAAAAGCACTCTTTTTGAGCAGTGCACCTTGCACCCCACTCGCTGTTCAGCACTGTACCTACAGTTGGCTGTGCATTTTAGTCAGCAAGGATGTTCTAAGGTATATTGACGTAAGCATATAAAGTTTTCAAGGGGATAAAACTTCATGATAGGTCTCAAGCCAATCCTTTACAGAAAATCTGATGAAGCATGCATAGGAATGAAGATACTTTCATTTCTGGTCATTCTTATGCCTTCAAGCCCTGCCTGGAGCTGCACTCTGCAGGAATACAGGACTTTGTCACCATGATGGACAAGACCATCACAACTTTTTTTTACACCAATTTTAGAGAGGTGGAGAATTCTACATTAAATTAATTACAGTGAGGTATTTCCTTGTAACGTGTAAGGATAAGACAAGCCCCAGCAACTAGTACAGGATATCTTAAAATACCTATTTCACAACTTCTTCAGTTTTCAAAAAGTGAAGCATAAAGTTGGCTTTCTTGCAGGTATACTCCTTGTATTAAGGAAAATCTAAAATGCTAGGTTTATGTCTAGCTCCTGCACTACCTACCTAGTGAGATCTTACAGAACTATTGAGAAGTGTCTATCAGAGCGTTGTAATGTTGTATGTTTGTATGTATGTAACAATGTGATGTTACCGTATTTTTCAGTTCATGCATAAGGCTAGACAACAAACACCATATTTGCATGGAGGCAGATGAAAAGTGTAATCATTCCCACATTCCTTGAACTTAGAAACCAGCTGCTCTTCCATGGCTTGAACATGTATGATTGCAAGCAGAAGTTGCCTAAATATGACATAGCTGAAGCATGACAGATAAGAAGAAGCCATCAATAATATTTACTGCCTAAGAAGCCATTTTAGGAAGCTCAAACACAAAGGCACAGTTTGCACAGAAAATGCCCTGGGTACAGCAGAAGCACAAATCTCACTTTCGGAGATTTGTACAGAATTGATCACTACATGAAACTGATGCCCAAAAACGTTTTCTCTGGCTTTCTTTTCTTACTCAGCATCCTTAAAAATTGAAGAACAGCTACTTTTTGGGCATCTCAGATACACTTCCATGGAATATTAGGACTCTGTTCAGCTGACAATAAATAAGCTCCTAGAGCCATTTGAGATGTCTTCAGGGTCTGAACCTGGCTGCTGTTCCGAGGGGCCATGTCTGGGGCCAGTATCATAAATACATTAGCATTTCAAGTACCCCTGGAGACATACATGTGGGTATCTCAATCAAGCCTTGTTTCAAAGTCATAGAAAATACTCAGAATACCAGCTTTCAATAGCAAGCAGCTCTTAAGGTGCTACAGTTTATAATGCCCCCATTATGAACTACAGAGTTTGCTAAATGCTTAAGCCTAGTGTCTTGCTCAGAAACTGTGGACATGTAGCTTTGCCCTTAAGTCTGCTGTGGCTTAAGCCTGAAGTGGGGATATGACTAACACACGTCAAAAGCCAAGAAAGTGACTGCTCTGTTAGTTTGTAGTATTAGTGCTCCTACCAGAAGAGAGTTCAGTGTTATGATTACATAAGTGTAGGTTCTTACCAGCTCTGGTGGCATCCTGCTCAGTGCTGGAACAGAGAATCAGCCTTTAAGGAATCTCACTCTTCAGGGACTCTGTGAGGCACACACATTTCCAGAATCACCTCACTAGAGCAGGGGGCTAAAGGAGGGAGTTTCTTTCCAGCCCATCAATACTTAGTTTTGGTAACTGAAATAGTCACTTTAACAGGTCCCTTTGCTGGCATAAACCAAAGTTTACATCTAAGGATTACAGAAAGGCTTCAATGGCAAAAGCAGTGAGGTGACACTTGATATAGAACTCGGTAATGGATAAATAACTGAAGTGAAAACATTTACTGTAGCATCTTATTACAGTATACATTTTAGATGACCATACAACAAGAAGAGAATTTTGGATCTCTGTGAGTTGTGGCAGGAAAATTCATAGGCATCATTTTTCAGTAATAATATAAGTATTTAATTAATTTAATTAATTAATTAATTTAATTTAATTAATTTAATTAATTTAATTAATTTAATTAATTTAATTAATAATATAAAATAAGTAGTCATAATCAGACATGAGTGTAGGAGGTTCTTTTGACTGCAATAAAAGAATATTTCAACACATTATCATTTCAGAAAAATAAAGCTTCAAAGTCCTATCTCTGTTTTGGTTTTTCTATGCCATCAAAACCCATCCACAACATCGTGTTTGTCAGACCACAATTCTCAATTCAGAAACTCTGAAATATAAATAATTAATAATTTTCCAGAAAGTAAAGCTAGAAATTACCTCAAAGTTATTTGTGTCCTCAACTGAAATTGATATCTGAATGAGATCATCCTCTGAGCATAAGAATAGTAAGTTTTTCATAACTGAACATTTTAATTCGTTACTTAAACTGGAACATGTACAGAAACAAGTGATTCAGAGTTTAATTTATTGCCCATCAATATATTATATACCAAGATTTTAGGTGACAAATTTCAGTAATTTAAGAGGCTAAAAAGAGTTCAGAATGTCATTAATAGAAAATAAACAAAAATGTAATACAACTGCAAGATCTGTGTAAATCTTTATGCAAAAATACCTTGGTCACAGTGTATGTCTACTTAAATGGGTCTTATGAAATTAATATTTTGATCTCTTCTCAGGAATGAGATACCTTGACCTATGGTGTCTATAAAATGAAAAATAGATCACATTGTTTTCTTCAGCAGTCAGACAAGTTGCTTATTCTCTCTACTTCCTCTCTATTTAATATTTGTAAGATATAAACCTAAATATATCAGGCATACATACATTTATATAAAACAAAGACACTGCTCAAAAGCTAAACTGATTTAATGATCCTGTACACTAAAAACATTTTTCAGTTTAACAGGATAATTAATTTATTTGTATCTCAGCCTGAGAACAAACCTGTTATATGCAGCCATTAGCACTAATGAGTGAAACAAACTTTCACAGCTTTCTACCAATGCCTACTGAAAAAGCGAAATTGATAATTTTAGACAGGGAGTTAATTTCATATAACACTGGAATAAAAAATATTTGCAAAGATTTAATTTTCGAAATGGTAAAACAGCAGATGATGCTGCAGTCTTATGAAAGCTAAAACTTTACTAAGTACAGTGCAGAGCTCTTCAGAATGTTTGAATGACAGGAGCACTGAAAAAAACCAAACCTCTGTACATCTCTTCAAAAGGATATAAATGAAATTTTTACACTTCTTAGGAAATTTTATTTTTATAAACATATTAAGCACTGACAAGGCAGTGCCTCTCATGGGACAGGAAAATCAGGGCTAAGCACACAGAGACACATTCGGTCACAAGGTAGCTAATTACCAAGGATAATCTCCTTTTGCTAGAAAGATTAAAAAAAAACCAGCTGGGACCATAGTAGGAGATGACTGGAAAGAACCTTCCAGATCTTCAAGTCGCACCCCCAACTGCTGTAAGCATCATATAGTATTATACAGCTGTACTTCATCTTCAAGTTGGTGCTTTTCTCCAATACTTTTCTTAGTAATCTCACTGGTGGAACAACCACAACTTTTCAATTTCAACACTAAATTTCTATAAGGCAGGCTCCATCCATTTTGATCATCTTGGTGCTACTTCTTCGTGCCTACTCTAGCCCCAGTCTCTTTCTTGAAAAGTGGATTATTACAACTATGTGCATTATTTCGAATAAAGAATTAACAGCATTATTATTAGCATTAATATTCCCCTGTATGTACTGGAAATACACCCACAGTCCAGGTCACAACTTGCCTTTTCAGAGCTACTGCCAATGTCCAGACATCCTGTGACCAATTAATATACTCCAATATTTCTCCTCTTTGTTGCTTCCATTTGATGAGTCTGCTGACAGCAGAAATTCTTGTCAGCATTCTCCAAGTGCATAACCTTGTACATTATTCACCTGAATCTCATTTGTTTTCCATTTCTCTAATAGTCAAGGTTGAAAAGTTCTTAATATTCTTTGCAATTTCTAATTCAGCTTCAATTTAAACAGTTTTTATTCCTGCTATACATTCTAACACATAACTTTATTTGCTGATCAGTATTTTTTAATTCCCTTCTATTATTTTCTATTCCTTGTCAGTGTTCCTGTATTTCTAAAATCCTTCTTTAAGTAACTATACATTTACATCTGGCATTATTTCTGAAACTCTTTCCCTTGGTCAGATATAAATTATTGGTATTTAAAATAAATCTAACTTTAATTTCAGATATCTTCTCCATTCAAATTCCTGAGAAGTCCAGACTGGCCGGGTTATCACTGCAACTTCTTTAAGCTCAGTCTTCAAGTCAAGCACTTTACTTAAAGACATACTTTTGTTCGTCTTTCCACTTAATCTAAACTGAATGAACTTAATCAAAAGCCCTGATCAAATGTTACAATGACAGGCTTAACTGTAATATCCTTATTATTTACCCAAACTAAACATAAAATAGTCAAAACTGTCTTCAAGGGGTTGTTACTGTATTTTTACATGTCTGCTTAGTGTAAAACAGCTAAGTTTGTCTTTGAAAACCCCTGAAATTCTTTTTCCCATGTGGGCACAGGCATGTTCTCTTCCATCTCTTATAGTCTCACAGATTATAAATTCTTGGAAGGTGTGCCACCATGGACAAAAAGAAAATGTGCTTTTATCTTTAGCTGGGTAACTAGTATGTTCTCCCAAGTTATGGGAAATGTGGAATGAATAAGCAAATTGTAGACACAAGTAACCTGAGGTCTCTTTTCTGTATGAGTACTTTCACTTATAGGAACTAGTGCCCAACAGGTGGTAAACAGAATACATCTAATAAACTTCACTGACCTTACTCATTTGCAGAACATGTCTTCTTTATGGCATTTTCTTTCACCCTACCTCAATATAGCAGGATTCCTTGACCAGCAGGATTCTGAAGCACAGAGATGATCCCTGCGATTAACACAGCTCTGGATTACGTTCCAGGGAAAAAGCGACCACAATGTAAGAAAATTATTTTAAGAATTGCTTTATTAGATCTAGTCCTAAGTGACTTTAAAATGTTTACCCTAGTTCTAACACAGCCTATGACCATACACAGCAATTTTAGACTGATTTGATTGCTTTTCAAAAAGAAGCAAAGGGAAGGTACACGATTTGTTGAATGATGGATATTCTGTTACACGTTATGGATACTGTAATGCCTAGTGTTACCAAAGTTTTTCCAACAATGAATTCTGTAGTGAAGAGTGAAATCAGCCAATATTGCTCATTGGGCTTCTCCTAATACAATGTTGTTCAAGTTATGCAAGCTGCTTAGAAAACAAAATGAACAAAACAAAACTAAACCAAACAACAACAACAAACCAAACAACACAACCCAAAGCCACCCAGGTAATGGCAATAATAGATTTCCTCCTGTGCTCAGTATCAAGTCCCGAAATTTCTACCCAACAGCTTCCATTTCTTTATTCATTTATCCTAATACTCCCTCTCTGGCCATTTTCGAAGATACTTACCTCCAGTACAGATGATCAAATAATACACATGCAGGTCTTGGAGATGAACCCAGCTGATGAGGACAGCCTAATAAGTAAAAGCATCAGGGATTACGCAACAGGTTTAATGCCTAGCGTAGTTGTGAGCGCAGGCATGTTGCAAGAAGAGCCAGAGCAAATGAATGCATTTGCAAAGAGCAAGTTTTATTTTAGTTGCCTCTCTATTGGGTGATCTCCAAAGTAGCACCTAAGCTCCCATGCAGAGGTAACACAAGCGAGGACGCAGGTGCTGCAGCAGTTCAGCCCTGGTAGAAGATCACTGGGCCGCCTGCACTCACCTGTATTTCAAGACTTCAAGCAGGCACAGCCTCTTGCTCTTTCCCACAACAAAGCAGGAATCTCAGGCACAATGTTAAGGTTCCTCACAGGCCTATGTTATCTAACAGAGAAGTTCTACTTGTCAAGGATACACGGTCTGTAAAACAATTAGTGTGATGTATGTACTTTTTCTATACCACAGCTGCAGCTGCTTGAGCATATTTAAAATTAACCAACTTCCTCACCAATCTTCCACTATTCCCATGCAGTAGTCATTACTGCTCTACTGAATACCTGGAGAAAATGTAATTTCTTCTGTTGGAGAAGATGTATTTCGGTTAAAAAAGGAACTCTATAGTAGTGAAAGTCATGTCATCCATTCTCCTAGGCAGCTAAGGCTTATTTTTTCCAACTCCATCAACACTAACGGCAAGATAAACAACACATCCTGGCAGTGGCTATTAGAATACAACACCCCTTCTTGGACGTGTCAATAGCGCACCTGTGAACGGGATACACTGTCCACGTGCCATGGACATGAAAACGGTGTGTGTCACTGCCTATGCACAAATCACTACACCACTGCAGTGTGTTTCACTGTTCACCGATGCACTGTATTCAGTCTTCACTATAGTATTCCTGCTATACCACCCTTGTTTCAGAACAGCGAGTCAAAAATACTCTCTGGTTTATGATTTACTGTGTGTCATTTCAGCACTGATCCTTGGACTGCTCACCATAAGGGGCTATCCCAGTAAAAAGCACTTGATACATATTTTGCCTTGGAATCACTTTCTGCATGAGGCTGTAATGTATCCCAAAGCCACATCACAAGCAACATCCATTAACCTTCCAAGTGATCACTTTACACACTCTTAACCTTGCACAGGCCAGCTGCCCTGTCCTCATCCTGTGATGGGGAAACACTCTCTTTAAGACAATAAATACGGCTAACCACAGAGCTGAATGGCACATTCCCCATGCCTTTCCCCAGTGCCATCTTCACTGTTTTCTACTTAAGCATGGGATGCTATTAAATTCACATAGTCCAATCCTACGTCTTAAAGTGGAAGCAAATGAGAGGACAAAATTTTAAGAGTAAAAGCTCTCTGCCCTAGTAGTTTCAATATTATGTCAGAAGGTGAGGCCTTAAATTAGCAGCTAGTGATTTTAACCTGCACTTTATTTCTCCTGTTCAGCTCCCTATTTTGCTCATTTCTATATGCCTTTACCAATTAAGTTTGCTAGAAAATGCCTTATAACCTGCAACTCCTTATCACCAATAAATAATGCTTTTTCTAAATAGCCCTTTCAGTTTAAATTGGAGTATAATGTATCACACTAGGAATTATTTCAATGTCTGTCTCTTCTACCTAAAATTACAGTCATGCCAGAGGAAAACATAATTTAATTATTGTGAGCATCCTACTTGTGAACTTCTTTATCTAGACCTTCTTTGCTGGGTCTACATTAAACAAGAAGAAGTAGCACTTAGCACAACATCTCACCAAATGTAATAATCACTAAAAAGACTCTACGATCCTCTCCTCAAAACCAAAACCACCAGCTTTTCTAACCATGGAGTGGGGAAATGGTAAGACAGAAAAACTGTTCATCAGAGCATAAGGTATTTTTTTAAAAAAACATATCACATCCAATTATATTGTTTAAGCATGAACAAGTATAAAGTAATTTGGTTAGATGTAATTACTTAAAAACATAAGGCTTCTCAAATGAAGGCTGTTATATTGTTATTTAAAATATTTGTTGTTTGAAAACTTTTCACATGAATAGGACTCTAAATAGCAGGAACTGGATAAACCTAGAGTCTCTCCAAATAAAAAACAGACTAAATAATTCTACAGTTACAAGGCAGTCTGTTAGAATAATAACAGGATAGCAAAGAGCAGAAATTAGCAAAAAAAAAAAAAAAAAATCAGGTGAATGAGAACACTGAAAAATAATTGTGGTAGCACAATTCTATATCCACGAGAGCCCAAATCTTACAATGAGTCCTACATAATCCAAACCAGCTACCTGATAACAAAACCTTGTCTTGACCTACAGGGAATGCACATTGAAATGCAAGAAAAATCACAGAAATCAGATATAATAAATGTAGGAGAAACAGCGAAGTGGAGGTTTCAGCGTTTTAAACCACCTCCACAGGCCAAAAAGTGGGCAGACTCTAAACTTTTTTTCCTCAGCAATCTTCCAGCCTTTCTTACATTCGCACTGCTCTGATAACTCTGGTCCCTTCCTGCGTTCAAAGCTGAGCAACTGTTGTTAGTAGATTGTCAGCTACAAGCATGTTAGCTCCTGACCAAGTCATCGCAAATGGCCAAACTACTATTGAAGTGGAATCACAGCCCATCTAGTTCACTTCCAAGGTAGAGATGCACCCCAGCAAGCGGCCCATGACGCTGCTCCCCGCTGCCCGGTGTTCAGAGCGGTACACCTGCCTTTCCTCCCATGCAGCGCCGCACGATCTGCAGCAATTCCCTGCAAAAGTTCACACTCAAGTTTTCATCATTCCCCTTCCTCTCACCCGCTCCATTACTGCATTTAAAGCTTCCTCTCTGCCTTTGCTGCCAGTTAAAATAGTCAGTGGCTGCTGGTGACAGCCTGGCCAGTGTGTGGTTGCTTGCTGGCACTTCTCGGCCTCTCTGATGTGCCAGGCCCCGCTCTCTGTAAGCTGAGTCTGGGCTTGTTCCTCGGGCCTGGAGGCACATATATATTTTTCTTTCCTTTGTCCCAAATTTTATTGAACACTTTTCATTCGGTTCCCCCTAATTCAGTACCGCGCCTCTCCACCCATGTCACAGCTTGCCGCCGGGCTGACCCCACCCCGGCTCCATCTCTGCCAGTCAGGAGACGAGAGGACGTGCCACCCTCAGGCCTCGGCACGGCGCGGCTGCTGCCCGCAACCCCGGCGACAAAGGGTTGGCCCCGCAGCCGGCGATGGGCCCGGCCTCTCGCGGGGACGAGGCAGGCAGCGGCCGCCTGAGAGGGCCGGCCTGCCCCACCGTGACCTCCCCGGCCGGCCGGGCCGGGAAGGCGCCGTACTAGCGGAGCGCTTTCCGCCGCCGTTTGTCTCCCGTCTCTTGCCGTTCGCAGCAGCAGCTGCTGCTGCGCAGCCCCTTCCCCGCCCGCCACTCGCCCCAGTGGCGTCGCCTCCTCCTCTCAGCCTCGCACAGCGCGGCCCGGTAAGCTGTCCGGGGCCGGGGGGGGGCGCGGAGGGAGGCGCCGCATCCGCCCGCTGGGCCGTGCCGGGCCCTGGGCAGGTGGGCCGGCAGGCAGCGGGGAGCCTGGGGCGCGGGCAGGGACCTGAGGTGCGGACACCTGCCTGGAGCCGCGGGGGGCGGCGGGGGCTGCCCGGCCCGGGGCGAGCCCAGCGCCCGCCTGAGGGGGCGCCGCAGCGCGGCGGCGACAGCCCCGGCTTCGCCCGGGAGTTAACTTGTCGGTGCCGCCGCCGCGGGCTGTCAGCAGCCGGAGCGGGCGTGCGGGGCCGCCGGCCCAGCCGTGCCTGCGGGGCCGCCAGCCCAGCCGTGCCTGCGCCGCTCGGGGCGCGGCTGCCGGGCCCGCCGCGGACCTGCGGGCGGGTCCGGGCGGGCGCCGGGGGTGTCCGGACAGCGGCGGGGCGGCCGGGGGCTGCGGCTGTGCAGACCGGTCGGGAGCTCGTGTTATGCTGGGACGTGGGCACCGTATTCCTGCGTGTTGAGTCCTTTGTTGTGTGCAACAACTCCTGTTTGTACGTGCGAGAGCATGAGCGGGCGGTACTGGTCAGCGGGATCTCGTGCAAGAAAGAGGTTACGCGCCGATCCGTAGTTTTCCATTGACTTGATAGGCCTGTTGCCTGTCAAAGCGATTTAAACCCTCTGCGTTCTCTTGCTGTATCTGTTAGACCTGTTGACTTCAGCAGCGTGCTGTAGGATCTTTTAGCAAGTTAAGCAATACGTTGTTTATGTTAGCTGCCTTTTAATTACATGGACTATTCTTGCTAGAAGAGTATCACACACTGGCCACCGTCTCTCATCAACCAATGGACCATGATATGGAAGCTGATAATACAACAATAGCTGAACTGGTGGAACAGCTCGTAGTCGAGCAGGAGGAGCTGGCAGAGAAGCAGATGGCACAGCTCTTCACGCATCTTGCTGCTCTGCTTCTCTGGCAGCCTGGAGGCAGTTCTTTAAACTTTCTTTTCTCTTTTCCCATTTAAGTGCTACTTTGTTGAGAAACACTGGTTAAGTATGCTTTTTAAAGCATTTTCTTAAGCAGAAATACTTTGGAGATTAGAAGCTAGCGGCAAGTTTTTACATGTACTCAATAACCTTCCATGATTGTTTGTCCAGCAAAGTGTCAGTTCCTCCCCTTCTGCATTCAGGAACTTCTGGTATGGACACTTTTTGGCTAGTGCAGCTCATCTGCCTTCTCTTTGTCATCCTACTTCAAAGCTGCAACTCATGCACTATTTTTTCAAGACTCCAGTTTCTGTGCCCTAATTTCTTGCTGCAACCTAATGTAATGTTTGTGGCTACAGCGTTCTCTAGGGGCCACAAGTGACTTTTGAACAAAAAGGCATTGAGAACCACTTGTCCTGCTGTACTTGTTTTCTTATTTTTATGCATTTGGGGATGTGGAGCAAACTAGTCGAAGATAAATTCTAGACCAAGTTTCTGTGTTTGGTTCTTCACTTAGAACATTTGAGATTTTTTCTTGGGGTTTTACCTACTGTTTTCTAGCAATCTTTTTGAAGAAAAAATGGCCAAAGTTTAATACACTATACAATTCACATTATATGAAAAACTTAGATATGAGTATGAAAGGGGAATTTCTACTAGTAAGAGGATGCCAGAAGGGAAAGTGTCCCCTTCAAGAAGTGATCAATAAACATAACACTGATCAGCTCTCTACCACTTCTCTGTCTGCTATGTCTACTGCTCAATCCTTCACCAATTTTTTGTTGTTATTTCCTTTGTTATTTCCTAGTTCTACTAGCTTCCTGTGGTGTTGCTCATAGATTTTCCAGACACAGTGGGAGGAGAGAAAAATGCAATTCTTGTTTCCTCTTCCCTTAGCATATTGATGAGCACAAATGAATCTGAAAATCCTAAGGATCTCATTCTGAAATTACTTAATTGTTTGCTGCTGTGGAGTTGTTATTTAATCTTCTAGTGTTTCCTGGCCTTATAGATGTAAGAACCAACATTTTCAAATGGATTGAAGTGGATTTTGTGTTAGTTTCTACCCTAGTAATGAATTCTCCATTCTTTTTTTTCCCCTTGAAAATTTGTATGATCTGCTTAGTTTACTCAGTGCTAGTACAACTTCATTTTGAGTTCTGCATCCAGATTTGAATGCTGCTGGACAAGAACAGCTGACCCATTTGAAACTTCACAAGGTAGCAGTGACAGCCGGAGATCAGGAAAGCATGATCTGTGAGCAAAGAGGGAAAGAACTGTATTTATTTACCTCAAAGACAAGTTTGAAGGAGAGCTAATATATAATAAGTGTTTAAAGTTGTAAAATATTTTTGCCTGGAGGAGAAGGAGCTGTTTTGTTCTCTGTATTCACAGTGAATAAGGGAAATTGCAAGAAAACTCAGGTAAGATGTTAGGGGAAATATTACAATAATAGAAGATAAGGTAATTAAATAGTTTGGGAAGGATATGAAATCATCAAAAGTCTGTCAGAAAGTTAGAAAAATGGTTTTCAAGAAAGGGAACTGAGACTCTGACTTGGAAAGGAAGTTTTAACCCTTTGCTCCTCACTTTTCTGGGTCTGAATCATAAAAAAAAGTTTGAAGGGCATAAAACAAGAGCCACGGAGGAGCATAGGCTTTTTAACACACACATATTTCTACATGCTACTTTGAAAGCAAACACAAGCTCACACAAAGCAATGGGTCTGAAAGCAGTATAGCCACAACAAACACGGCCCAGTGTCAAGCTGAAAACACCCACTGAGAGTGACACTACCTAGTTTCTTAATCCCAAATTGGAATCTCTTTATGTTGGCATTTTTTGCTAGAAGACCAAGATGAGAGCAAGATGCCTTTTAATGGTTTTAGATGCAGAACAAGACAAAAACTTATTAAAATATACCCAGAACATTATGGGTTGACTGCATTTAACTACAAAACCACTTCAAAATCCTGTGTCTGTATGCTTTTATTTCACTTGCAGTTGAGGTTATGTGCAAATCAAAATAAAAATGAATGTTCATGTGACAAATCAGAAATTACTCATTTGCTGTTTTCTAGCGTGATACATGTAGAAACTTCTGCAATGTGTTACTGTGCGTTTGTAGTGTTTCTTCTGTCTTCTGTAAGAACTGTAAAAGACACGTACTTGCAGAATTTTAATAGAACTACGGGAATTTTCCTTTTTAAATTCTACTAGGCTAGAAGAACACTTCAGTCTACTGTAATGTAGTATTACAAAGTATTTGCACTTTGAGATTTTTTTTTTGCTGTAGTTCACTGTCGACATTCTTGGTCACACCAAATACAACCTGTACTCTCTGGTTATTACATATATTATATATTAGACATTAATTTCTCTTATAAAAGTGTGGTTTTAGATGAGAGGCATAGGCAGAAATAAGAAGAAACTTTTAAAATGTGCACATTAAAAAAAGAAAGAAACGAGCTTTTATTTTGCAGTTAAACAGTGCTTGCTTGCTAGATGCTGTTCAGATGAGGGGAATGTTTACATCACTTCAAATGCCAGTGATCCTTAGACAGCCTGTGTTTGCATGACTTGAGCCTTGTCTTTTAAATATAGACAGTGGATTTCTTCATCAGGCCTTTATCTGTTGGTTCAGAGGTCAATCACCAGTTGTTTTACACCTCGCTCCAGTAAACATCATGGGCCTCAAATGAAGCAGCTATTCAACAGATAGCAAAACAGCTTTTTCTATAACCATGAGCATAAGTGGAACAGAATGTATACAGAGACTTAAATATATACCATTTGAATACACAGATACAGCAGATACGGTGTGCAAGACATCTATCACTAACTGTGGTACGTTTCAAGAATGTGTTTTATTAGGTGGGAATATGGCTGTACCTGAAATACACGTCCGAGCTAGCCTTATGCAAAAAGTCTTTCAGTCCTTCCTGGTTGGTCTTAGATTTGAGGTTCTTACAGAGCTGTTGTAAGATTAAATTCATTCTACGAGTGTGTTATGAAATTGCAAAGAACAAGTTAATTAGAACAGCTTTAAGGTGTTTCAGTGATACAAACAAATTCATGACTGGTAATCATTCCTTCAATACCCTCTGAAATGTAATGCTGCATTTAGCACAGCAAAGTGATACACACTGCTTGTAAAAATCTTTCAGAGCCTGAATTTACTCTTTTTTTTTTTTAAAAAAAAAAAAAGGTGTTCATAGAGAGGTCCAGCATTTTAATACATTCCACTTTCGACATGTATCTGGTACGGAAAGTAGCAGCACTGACATCGGGAAGCTAATAAAAACTTGAGAGAAATTCTGCTTAAGTCAAGGTGTTTAAATCACTACATTTTTGTCATGAGCAAAACAGGTCTCCAGTGTAAATTTCTCTAAGTGTCTCTTCCATGATATTTTGCTTGGACATCTTAATTTATGTTAAAGTACATTAACGGCACCTTAAGAAAAAATAATTTAGTGTGATATTGCGAGAAAATATTTAATGTTTGTTTGCCTTCACTTTCCAAGCTTAGCGTCTATCTGATTATGAAAAGCTGCATGTACACTTGAGGTAGGAGTCTAATGTATGCACACATTCTTTCTGTTCTTCCTTGTCAAACTGTATTTCAGACTCTTTATATATTCAGAAAAAGTAGGAAAACTGCTGAAAGAACACCTAAGAAGACCTCAGATATAAATGAAAAATAATTAATAACCTCTGTTTATGTGTTTCATAGTCTTTGATGAATTCAGAAAACAAGGCAGAAAAGGGAAAGGTAGAAATGGGGAAAATGCAAAATTCTCTGTGGCTCAATAAGCCAAACTGCACTGCAGACAGCCTATTTGAGAACCTCAGAGTTTCTTTAGTTAGTAAAAACTAAATAAAAAATAAATTGCTGAAAGAATTAAAAAACTAGATATTCGGACTGTTTAAGAAGCGAGATTTTAATACTGGTTTTAAGTTTTATGCGCCTGCTTCTCTGTCAGTAAGTGCTGTGCACTTTAAAACTGTAAGTAGACATAATCCTAGCATAGCGCGTGGGTTGAGTGGGTAGATGTAAAAGATTTTCGGTTTTTTTTCATGTAGCTAACACAAGGGGGTAAAACCAGAACCAGGTTGAAAGAAGAGTTGGAGAACCTTTGGAGAAAACATGGTGAAAAAGCAAAATTTTAGAAACAGATTAGAGAAGACCAGAGAGACCTCAAAACACAGCAAAGCACAAAGGGACAAAATATTTGTTTTGTCCTTCTGGTTGTCGTAATTTAGGTCTCTCTTTTACAAGGAGGTTGATTCAGGTCTGTGAAACACTGTTGCACCAGTAGCACTGATCCTCCCACACAGAATAATTTAAGGGAGCATACCTGCAGGGGAAAAGTGTTTTCTGTGGATTAATGTTAGCATTCATTTTTGTTATGTGGCATCACATATGTGTATGTGTATTTAAAGTGCAGGGTAACAATGACTTACTTTATGGACATATTCTGTGAAAACTGGAGTTCTCTTTTGTCTAAGCATTGAGGAAGCTGGTTTGTTTTGGTTTTTTGTTTGTTTGGTTTTGTTTGTTTGTTTTTTTTGTGTGTGGGTTTTTTTTTTATTTTTAACTTTTGTTGTTGTTGCTTTCTAGGTCTGTATGCAACCTGGAAATAAAAACAGCTGTTTCACTTTACTATTTAAAATGTCTAGGTGGCATGCTATACAAGATCAGAGAGTGTTTGTAAATAAAGTATTAGTCTCCTCTGCAGTGGGGACACTACTGACAGACTTCTGGGTTGCAAGAGGAAAGTGTGTGTGGTTTCAACAGGTGACTGAATTATATGTTTTTGTGGTCTTTGCAGACAGACATACACAGCTGAAGAATCACGAGTTGAGATGAGTAACCAAGAGGCTGATGTGCTGCGTTGCTGGAGGTGTAGAAAATACATAGCAAATTCTGTTTGCCTTGCAAAATGTCATGGAAAAGAACCATCTGACGTAAGTGGAGCATCTAGAGGGGGTTTGTAACTTTTTCCAGTGCTGTTGGTTTTAAATAAAGGAGAAGTATTAGGCTTGCCCTCACTTAGTAATTAATCTCTTATGAAGTACTAAAATATGGACAATTCCACAGAGAGTAATGCAAGCAGTAATGCTACTGAAGTCAAATAGGTTCTGTGACATGTTCTGTGACATGAAGGTTGGTATTCATGATGCATTTGAGTACTAGCTTGTGTAGAGTAAATGGTGTTGCTATATTTCATATGAAAACGGGTTGTATTTTTGGCATTTTACATGCAGTAATTTTTTTGTTTTAATATCTCTTAACAGATAACTTTTTTTCTGAGGTGTATTTTAAGTACGAACACTAATTTCCAGTGAAGTTAACTGTGTGTCAAATATTCCTACATCAGAAACTTTTGCTCTTCATTTTGAAAAAAATGGAGGATATCTATGCACACAAATAGATCAGAAGATTAGCCTGCCCTCATGGGAGGGATGTCCTGACAGGCTAAAATGCCACTGAGTAATTTACGTCATCTTTATTCAAATAAACAGAAGAATAATCATACGGAATAAAACAATGACATAGTATTTCCTGCTGCTTTATAATGGCAGTTAGTAATCATGAAGAATTAAGAGTCTTTCTGAATATGCCAAGAAGTCTGTGCTTACATGCTACGATCTTGAATCAAAGTGAAAAAGCAAATAGAAGGGAAGATGTTGATCTTTTTTGTTAACACACTAGAAATGCAATGGCATTTTTTGGCACTGAAGAAGGATGTAACCAATAGAGGTAGCAAAAAAGTTACTATTTTTAAAATCCTGATATAATTAGTGTTATCAATAAACCCCATTTTAATAACTTTCTTTGCTTACAGAGCTTGAGGTCTGGAATATTTCTCATGCTTTATACTTGAGTGGTTTTTATTTTGTGCGTGGTTTGAAGCATTTGGGGGAAGGGGGTGGAATTTCAACTCCTTTCATGGAAAAAAATGTAATGAGAAGAAGGAGGTATCTTCGTCCACGCCCCATGGTGGAGCTTTTAATTGCTAGTGGAGATCCACCTTCATTGTATACAAGACTGAAGGATCTACTTCTCTAGTTATGCAGATAGCAGATAAAAACCCCCTTAATTTACCTCGACTTCCCGAGACACTGGGAGGCAAAGATTTTGCTAAAATGAGAAGAGTAATGTTTTCAGTATGTCGGCTATCCCTGATGAATTTTAGACATTCAGTCAAAGATATAGCTGAAATATGAGTAAAACAGAAAAATCTTAGAACAGATTTTAAAACTAACTGTTGAAGTCATGAATGCAGTATAAACACTTTCAATCAGAATTATATCCAAGTTGAAGTATAGGTACTCTCTGCAGATAGAAGGAAGACGATAGCATAGACATGGCAAATGGATCTACCTGTCTGCTGTCATTACTTGGAGAATTTTTAAAAGCTTTTGTCTTCTGTGTATAGTCCCACCTGCAATTTTCAGCTTAATGAAACTTTTATTCCTGTGAGTTTCATAACATAGGAGTCAGTGATTTTCCATATTCATAAATTTTGAGAACTGTTTGTAAGACTTCAGAACTCACCAGAATTTCCTTGTATTTTAGCCATCTTTATAACTTTACTGACATTCTAAGCCACATTAAAAGATTTAATTACACTTGTATCACTTCTGTGCTGAAAGGTAGTTAGGTAATTGTTTTTATTTTAGTATCAGTTAGTGAAATGCTACAGTTGTTTAGGTTTTCTCTTCAGTTGGTCATATCATTGCAGTAAGAACTGAAAGGTTGCTAAGAGTCCCTGGTTTCTGCTAGTTATCCTAACAAGCATTAGAGAATTAATTTAAAACTATTCGTGGCATAGTTATGCAGTACTGACCATAGTCTTTGTATAAACTTGAACTTAGATTCTCCTGTCTTTACTGCAAAATTGTACCAGCTGATAGTGCTTATGAAATCAGTTCTGGATATTCTCACAAGATCAGCAATTTCGTAGTTTCTGTTCTTGTGAACACAACGAAACTGCCTCCAAATGCGTCAATCTCCACAGTGGAGTCTGTCCAATGTGCTTAGAATCAGAAATATAGAATTATTGACAGCATCTGCCTGACTTTTAGCATAAAGAAGGCACCAACATCTTTGAGTTTTATCATCTGTTACTAACATATTTACTGAATTTGGGAAGCCGACTTCAGGCTATATTCAAACAAAAATTTACATGAATGTTGAATATCAATACTATAATTATTTTTTTAACAGACATCACAACCTTCAGCTGCTGCTCAGGAGTCTTGCAATGTATGGCATGTGGACTTAGAAGCTATTCCAGAGTGGGTGAAATCTGTCATTGAAAAGGTACATTTTTTTTGCTTTCATCTCTATTGTTCAACAGAATGTGAAATAAATAAGAGGAAAAAATTTCAAGGGCACTTTCTGCTGAGGTCCACATATCTTACAGAGACCCTCTAACTGAGGGAATTTTTCTCAGCAACTTCTCTCATTTTTATTTACAGAGGCTTTTTTCTCCTCAAAAATGTTGTTTTGTTTTTATTGTCCAGACAAAAAGTACACGTGATAAATTCTGTTCCTGCCCATTTATGGGTTGAATGTATTTATGTTTGTCCAAGTAACTGTTATGGACACCTCTGCATATTTTGTCAATGCTTAAAATTATATTTATTATCTAGGCTTTGGGTTTTGGTTTCTCTTGATCATGGTATCTTGCAGTACTAATGCATATGTTGACAGTGACAGTAAGAAGTATGTTTCTTTGTAGAACTAGGCTAAGGGTTTGTTAAGAGATGAGTTGTTGGAATATGTCACTGTCACTGCTTTTGAGTTTTAACTGCCAATTTGAAATCACAAACCATCTCACAACTTCCCTGTTTTACAGATTGCTTCAGTTGAGTATTTTCTTTAAGTTATTTTAGGTCTACAAGTTAATGTTGTTGCATAGATATAATAAGCAGAAACAGTAGTTTTCTTTTGCCCTATACTTTTTCTCTGAGGAGTCTTTGATTTTAAGAGGCAAATGATACCTGCATTCCTCTCTACTTAGACTTCAGTGTCTAAGTTTTACTATATTGCAAGAAACTTCTAAACAAATCCACCCTGAAAATCATACACAAAGAAAAAAAGTGTGAAGACTGTAAAAAACATTTGAAAATTAGGAAAATTTGTTTCATCTTCTGTCCCTGTTTTCTCTCTGTTTTATTTTATTAAACATTACTTAAACTCTTTTTTAAAATAAGTGATCTCGTATACTTCAATAGTGCACGGCAGAATACCATATCTGTTTCAGAAACATGATCCTGGAGGGCTGTGAAAATTAGGAGTGATGAGGTATTTCTCCTCTTTACAGACCTGCCTAATCTTGAATGCCTGATCGTAAGGATGCAGTTTTTTGCAGTACTTTGCATGTTATATTATTTCAGTAAAATTGGATTCAGTATTGATACTAATATTATTCTTTTCACCTTCAGCTGTGAATGGTCAGCGTTCTGCATGTGAAAGCCTAGAGACTGAGCTTGAGACCTGGGAAATACAATGCCCATAGACTGCTCAGAAAAGGCTTAACATATTTGCTCAAGATTGCAGAGGAGCAATGCTCCTCTTGTGGCAGAGGCAGAACATGCGATTCTCTGTGAATACCTTCAATATTTTAACGTTCTTTTTGTCTTTTATTATTCTGGGAACTTTTGCCTCATTCAATTCCGACTGCTCTGGGCTTATGGATAAATGTGTGGGTTTTTTAAACAATTCTGACATCCCCACATCCTCCTGGGCTCTGAATAATTTTGTGATCATGTGTTATTTTCTCCTGTATGACTCCAAAATCAAAGGGTAAATTGTTTTACATAAGCACAAAGTCTATTTGCAGGCTGTAAAAACCCACAGCTTCCCAGCCAGTTCTTTTTTGCCATCTGTCCCTGTTCTTAACCAATCTCATTGGGTTTCATACACACATTAGTGTATAGATAATCTTCAATAATTATAAATATGTAGGTAGTGCTGCTAGTGACTGCTGACCTGCATTTTCTTTTCCCCATCATTCATCACTTCGTTTAGCTTCTTGGCTAACCCTTCCCATTTTATCCTCTTTATGCAGTCCATCATTACATCTGTGTCCCCTCAGCTCCTTTTCAGATCTTGCTGATTTTTGCCCTACCACCTCCTCCACTAGTAGGCTGTTACTTCTTTTACTGAGTCAATGCTTCCAGAGTCCATTGCCAAAGTCATGCTAAATCAGTCCTGGACTCCCTTGTACCACACCTCATCTCCCAGTCTCTGTGCACACAGGACATAGAGATGCCCTTTTTCTTCCCTGCCGTCTCTTGCATTCCCATTTTTGTCAGGCTCCTAGCCTTATTCCCTGACCTTCTTGGGTCACTCCTCCTCTAAATTTGGAGATCCAGGTTACTATTCCATAGTGCCTGAGTGGCAGAAAGACTTAGTAAAGGTACTAGGAAGTGCTTTTCCCTGAGTTTTGTTGCCTAGCCCTTGGCATCTGGGAAATGGAGTGTGAATCTCTGAACCAGCTTAGTTCTTCTTCGGGAATGGCATATGCACAAGTTGGTTGGCCTTATAAACTGTGAGAGACTATGCATGTTCAAGGAATTTTCCGGGATTTGAAGACCTTTTGGCATATGTAAACTGAGATTGCTTTTTCTCCAAGTTAAAAAGATGTCCAGATTTAAACAGATTCTCATAGGTGCAGTTAAAGCTTTCAATCAAACAAGCGTCAATCCAACTACCTTGCAAAGACATTTGCAACTGAAAGCAGTGCTTTAGCTAGCAATGTTGTGCAGCTTCTGTATTTGTGGCTCAACCCCACTGTAGGCACACTAATGAATAATGTGTGACTGGAGTTGATAATCTTGTTTCTCATCTGGGCTTTAATCTACAAACACTTGCGTAACTTTAATCCTCAAAAATGTTTCTGCTGACAGATGAATACATTTACTATAAATGCTAATATTTGCGCAAATATGTAGGAATTTAAATATCTTTGATATGTGTTTTCTTTTTCAAAAGGGACTTTAGGATTGAAATGAAATTTATAGGGTTACAAGTAATGAAAATAACTGTCTTCTTGTACATACATGCTATCTGCATACACATTATGTTGTAATACTACATACGCCAAAATACAAATACCATTTCAAGCTTTTGTGGGGTAAGCAGGGTAAAAACCTATATTCTCTTTGTAACAAGTTGCCTTTCACTGTACTTAGTATGCAAGAAATGTATCAGCACTCAGAAGACTCAGCTGAGAAACTGTGCTTGCCAATTCCAGATTAACGTGGTAAATTGATTTCACTGCTTTAAAGCAGGATCTAATGTTTTGATTAATATTGCAGCATTATTCTACCTATGGAGAAATTTTAACATATTTCAAATCCCCTACATTTTGAAACATGTGTCCTAGATTTTTTCGAATTAGTTATCGCTACAACAAGCAGAGTTTTGACCAGAATATTAATTACAGTGAATTTTCTTTCTGCTGTGAAGTGTCTTTTCTTGTGTTTGAAAAACAAAATGTAAATCCTTTTGTTAAAGAAGAGTAACTCTACTAATGATTTCTTAACCATTTATTTGCAATGAATGTGTTGAGTGTGGTTTTTTTCTTTACTTGTCAACAGGCACAGTGGACAATTGGAAAACTGCACTGTCCATTCTGTGAGGCCTGCTTAGGGGGCTTTAACTTTGTTTGTAACACAAAATGTTCCTGTGGACAGTTAGTAAATATACATTTCTGCAAAAGTCGGACTGACTATCAGCCAGCTTTCTCTGTTAAATTCACAAAATCATCAGGAAAGCAGTTACCCCTCCTTGAAATTCAGTCTGGTTTCAGCAAGAATACCTGCCACGAAGTGGTAACTTCAGCTTTGGAAATTAAAAATCAAGGGCTTTCATACATTTCCAGAAATAATAAAGGTACTGGAAGATTAATAGAAGCACTTTGTCTAGAAGTAAAAGCTCCCAGCTTTGAGATGAAAAGTAAAACACTTCCCATAAAGGCATTAGATCAAAAAAGAAATCTTTCTGCTTCCTTTCCTATGAATGATGTACACACTGTAAAGCCTTTTCACAGAAGATCACATAGTTTGGATTTAAATATCAGAGAGACATTTATTTTGTCACCTGTGTTATATGAGGCTTGCAGTATGGGAACAATTTACCATGTCCAAAACAAATACACACAAAGTGGCTTACGATTAGAGCCCAATAGGAAAGGTGGTTGTGCTTTTCAGGACCAATGTAGTTCCAGTGCTGACAAACTACAAAAAAAGTTTCGAGTTACTTCCTTTACATTAGTACATAGAGACACAGAAAGTGAGTGTGATTTTGAAGCTACTGGACAATCCTCTGGGGGTGCCATTGAGGATGTGTCACCTTCTTTGATGAACCTTTCTTCGTCTATGAGTGTTGTAGAAGAGGAACATCACATCATGCCTGTTGATCTTGTGCAGCCCACAAGTATTTCCTTCAACCAAAAGCTGAATAAGAGAGAAAGAAACAAGTTGAAAAGCTTAAGGAGAAAACAAAGGCGGCGAGAACGGTGGCTACAGAAGCAAGTAGGTGTTTAAAATTAATTATGCTACTTTTTTGTAAAGTTTAGTGTGCTTTTATAAATCATTCTTTTTTTTTTATGCTCTCTTAATATTGGTTTAACGTAGTACCATCTAGAGTCAAGTATCCTGCAAACATGGATTTATGACCTCTTCCTGCTGCTAGTTTTTCTAATTCAACCCAATCAGGTTTTTGTCTGTCTAAAATAAAACCTTTGTGGGTATATAGAAATAGTTTCTGTTGGCTTTCTTATTTTGTGATGTAATAATAAATTCGAAGTGGGAAAACACACAGTGAAATTTAATCAGCGTGATTCGAGGAAAAATAGATGTTCAAATCTTCCAAATGAGAAAACCTAGCATTTCAGAATTTGGGTTAACTTTACAGTTAAGAAAAAATGTTCTAAAAGATATTTGCATTTATTATTTATTGTAATACAATTTTTTTTGCTTTGAGAAAATATTTGATTGTTACTACTTAAAATATTAGTCTTTAGTAGGTAAGTATTTTGTCTACAAATCTAACAGAAATGTTACTTATTCTTATCAGTTATAAAACCATGGTTTCCTTCTTCAAACTAAAGCAGAACAGAATTGAAGATTGTACATGGTCATGCAAGTTTTGGTGGGGGGAGGAGAGAAAGACCAGGAATATATCTTAAAATGAATAATGCAGGTTTTGTTTGATCTGAAATACAGTAGAAAGATAACTGATATGTGTGCCTTTAAAATAAAATTCCTGCTGCAAAACACTGTGTGACCAGCAAGAGCAAACATACTGACTCTCATCAGAGAAGCTGTATCTACTCAACAAATCATTCCCTCTTCGGGTAGGTATGCCATTGTGATAGTCTTAGAATATTCCATAGCTGAAGTGTAGTGACATGTAAAGCTCATGTAACCCTTATTTCACATATATGCTTTTTTATGTGATTGCTTTACATTTTATAGCAGTCAAATCTGATTTAATATTTATGCCTTATAGAGAAATACTGAAGTTATTTGAATGAACTACGCTTAGGTTAGATATTACATTGTTTTCTTTGGTTTGCATTTAATGCAATCGGATATATAGGACCAGCAGTTCATGTACGGGTCGTTCATTAGCCTGTTGTACCTAAATGATTTTCACCCTTAGTAGTCTATTGTCCTTATACAGTTCCATTCTGCTCAGGCACCAAATGACTTTGAGCTCTTTCCTGGATACAGTCAACAGAGCCTTTAGAGTATAGTACAGAATTGAAGCAGAGAGGAGCGAATTCAGGATTGTGAGAGAGATACAGACAGGCTGTCTCTCTCAATTAAATGTAAGAACCATCTTGAAAAATTAAGATAGGTCTGGAACATATTATTAGACTTTTCAGTATGGTGTGCATATATTCTTTTGTCTTTGGGAAGGTTTTTAATTTTATTTTAAAGAAAGATTTAAATTGGCATTGTGATATTTTGAAAACGTTCTTATTTTGTGAAACACTTCTCTGAAACTGAAAGTAAAGAACCTTTCCAAGATCTGGATGTCTTAATATTTAATACTTGTTTTCTAATAAGTCTAAAGATTCTTATGTGTCTGAGCCCCTAAAATCGCTTTTAAAATTCCAGGCCTCATTGTTTGTATTAAATGAAATGATGATGAAAATGCACAGTATATATGGAACATCTGCACAGTCGTGTCACCTTCAGTCTCTCCAGCCACTTAAATCTTTGTTAGATGTTACTTTCAAGAATAAAATGTTGCACAATTTTTCCCGCTTCATTGTAGCTGAGAAAGAAAAATACACTTTCAGATCTTTCTCTTGTTAAACCATGCTTAACCAATTCCTATATTATTTTAAAGTTTCATATAGCAAATGATATACAGCTGTTAAGTCTGTTATGTCTAATCAGTAAGCATACAGTTTACAAGGTAAAAAAAATAAAAAGTAAGTACGTTAAATAAATCCTCTAGTTTCAAATAGTAGTTTTGAGTGGAAGATATTTTGATTTTGCGCTGATTTCCTTAACCTTGGTGAAAGTCTCTGATCATGGCATGGAATATTTAAACAGACCTGCTCCTCAGACTCTGAATCAAGCAGTGTATGGCTACTGCAGTTGTGTTTCCCATTGCTGCGGTATCTTCCCAGGAAAACCTAGATCTAGAAAACGGCATCCTCTGTACAGTCTGACATGTCTCACATGTGCACTTCTTTTTGTGGCTGCTTCCCTCTCATGTGCCAGTCTAGGTATCCTCTCTTTTTTTTCAAGTTCCACTTTCCGTCATGTTTCTTCAGTGTTCTGACAGCCATTGTAGAACTGTGCATTTTGTTACAGTGGTATTTGCAATAGGAGGCTGATCTGTGGTACTTTGTAACCATGATTTCCACCACATATGTGTAAGCAATTGGATAGTGAAACTTCACAAAAAGAAAAAAGTGTAAACCTCTGAGTGGATGGAGTGAAAGAGTTTTGATAAATGGCAACGGGAAGTATTTCATTTAAGTGTTCTTTTAAGAAGTACTTCAGTGCCGTAGAAACCTGATGTGAAGTGAATCTCTTCTAAGCTCTCTCTGTTGAAGGTACTGTGCCTCTCATTTTTACCTTTAATTAAACCTTGTCTGGAGAGCAGTCTGAGAGAACAGACTTGTTCAGAGTTTGGGCTTTCTTTGTAAATGCACAGACTGCTTCTTTCAGTTTATTTTGTAAAGCTTTGAGATAAAGAAGACTGAGGTGCTTCTGTGCTAGCATGCAGTTGCAGGTTTCACAGTCCCTGGCCTGATACATTTATGATTTACTCTTTCTGTAGCATTAATGGTTTCAGACCCATTGAACTGCAAGGCTGCAGAGTGCTATAATCACATCTTCTTTAAGGCAAAGAAGAAACATCGTGTATATAAAGCCAAGAATTTACACATAACTGAAATCTGAAGCGTGTGATTGCTGTTTGTTCAGATTTAATTGTTAAACAAAAAAAGAAAGAATAATAATGCTGTTGCACACACTCACTTTTTCCTCCCTGGTTCCTGCGGGTCTGCCCATGGTGCTGCACATTGGGGTCTGCGGGCTGCCAGCAGCCCTCTGGGCCGGGTGGGGGCATGTAACTGCTGCTTGCCAGCATCTGGAGTCCTTTGCTGGGTGGAATATGATATCCGTGGTTTCTTTTTCTTTACCCCAGAATCCACCTGAGGTCATTCTTGTGTGTTTGGTAACACACTTTTATACCTTTGCATTTTTGTCACTGGTGTGCAGCTTCATGCTCCGTACAAATTACCTCATGTGGTGCCTTTTATGTATGTAAGATGATACAGGTTTTTTATGTTGTTTGTCACCCTTAAAACCAATTCTGTCCAGGCCCAAGTCTGCATCTCTTTAACAGACCCCTGGGAAGTTGCTCACAGCTGTTGCAGTCTCCAGTGTCAAGCCAGTGCCCAATCTCATGGGATCCCATGACTCTGCTGCTCTGTGTTGGTCTCCATTTCCTAAGTCCCCTGCTATCTTTAGCAGGCTTGTGTTTCTTTACTTTTATATCATTATGCTAGAGTTGAAAATATCTCCTTCTGTGTGGAATAATCGCTGTCTGTGGTGGTACCGTACGAAGATAACAAAAGTAAAACAGATTAGCCACAGACATCTGGTTAGTTAAAGAAATTGCTGTCACAGCTAAACTGAGTAAAAGCAAGTGGCGGCCGGGGCATGGGAAGTTCAGGCAGGGCAAGGGAAGTTCAGCCAAGGCAAGCATGGCCAGCCTGAGCCCTGAGGCATCGCAAGTTCAGTACAAAGCTTGTGGCTGTTCCTAGCAGCAGCAATACTGCATTACAGGGCTATGTGGTTACAAGTTAGAAGCAGTATCTTTATTTAACTCGCTGATACAAGGAGGTGAGAAATTTCGAGCATGAGGAGCTTCTGAGACAAAGCTTATCTATCTTTGCTTTTGCTTTGGTTGTAACTATTGTTACTAAATCGTCCCTTTTGTAATTCGGAGATTAGTTCTGTCACGGATTATAAACTGGATTAACAAGAGAGTGTTAAGAATGATGGATTCAGGCCCGAATTGATGATTTACCCATCTTAAATTGCAGTTGTGGTTTCTGTGGAAGTCGTATCTGAGGGAAACAGCATGTGAAAGCTACTGGTTTCTGAGGTGCATCTGGAGCTCCCGTTACAAGCCTTCAAACCCCAGCACTTTAGAGTTTTAATTACTTTCAGCTGTAGTCTTTTCATATTGTGATTTGTGCTTACAGGTTTTGAGGTTGGTGTCTGACCTGACCTCTTCTGCTGTTTGATATGTCTCACACATAATTTGGTGTTAAAAAGAACCAGTGGGATAAACAGCCTTGCAAATTTTCCAGGGACTTGCCAGGACAAAACTCTGTTTGCTTTCTGTCATGGATTATATTGTAAACTACGTAACACTTCACTGGTGTGTTAGAAAGGAGGGAAAATTACTCAGAGATCTACTGGATAAATGCAACATATCAGGATTGTCTCACTGTATCTCTGCATACTCTAGATTTTTTTCTATTATCATCTTGAAGCTAGAACATACAGACTAGAATGCAGTGTAGCTACACTCTCATAATACAGCTTTGCTGAAGGCCAAAATAGCTGGCTGTGCTGTGCATATCTTCCTTCATTTAGGTGAAATATATCTGAATAAGCTCTTTGTCTATAAGGTACTTCCAGAATATACAGACAGTAAAGAATAACCTCAGCATAGCAGAAGTCCATGAGCTGTTGTGGATTAAGTGCCCATCTTACAAAATAAGGGGATCATCTGCTACTTCTTGGTGACAGGCCACCTTTGGTAGGTAGTATGCTGAGAAGAGGCAATGGTTTTCACTGATCTTTTTTGTGCTTTTACAATATCCTTGGTAATGTGTAGTTTTTCTGAAGAGAGACACAAAAAGCCTCTGAAGGCAGCCACCTCTACCTGAAATGGTAGTGTTGTACCTAAGGGTCAACAGCTGGGGTTATGTGCCATGCTACTGATAAGATCCTGATCCATCCTCACAGACCTTTTATCTTGCTGGACAAAAGCAACACAGGAAGGAAACTAAGCCCAGAGGAGTGACTTATATATTTTATTTGTGACTGTCTGCCAGAAAAAATGGGGGTTTTTTTTAGTCAATAACATATGGATGGTTGCTGCTGTTCCAAGGTTGTATTGATTGCTATTCCAAGAAAATATTGGTGAACAGCCTAGAACTACAGAAATACTGTATGCTTTTTTTCTTGTATAAACCGTAAATATTAGAAACTATTATTTCAGTTTTTCTAGAAGCTCACAGACAACTTAGATCATAACAATATATGAGACTTGATGTCTCTCAGCTAAGGAATACAATGACGTGTTCACGGAGGTAGGTTGCAATGGTGTGCAGTTAGATGTGTCCCATAATTTCATTGTGGATTCTTGTTATGCAGATAGAGTGAAGAACAGACTAAATTGCAGTTACATAAGACAACTCATGCCTGATAGAAATTGAAGTTCAACAATGATATGAACAAGAAAACGCGAGTGCTTTCATATTTATGAGATTTACTATGTATTACCAGATGGACCACATCAAATACACAGTAAGGAGAAAGTTTAAGATGAGACTTTGCATAAGAAAATGTTGTTATAAATTTTATAGAATTTTGTGCCCCAGGCCTGTAGTCCTTCACTTCTACAAATTGTTACTGACTCAGTGTCTAAGAATTTGAGTAAGTTTTGTGTTTCTAATTGGTTTTCATGGCACTAATCTCTCTGAATACATATAAACTGAGGCAAATTACATGCTGCTTGTAGATGTAAGTAGAGTAGCAGGACTTGATTCTTCAAATTTTCAGGAAAAAAATTTCCTAACATCTAGGAGAATTAAAGCTCCCTACCTTTTTTAAAAAGAACTAATTCTTCATGCTTTGTAGTGATCAATGTATCTATGAAGGTTTCTTATCTGTGACCCCCTTTTACATTTTATATCCAACTTCTAAGCTTTTTTTTTTTTCTCGTGTCTGCATTTGGCAGACAATAATGTTATCTGAAAGTAACATTTTTCTTTATGGCAAAGAAGAAACACACATTGTGTGTGTTTTAACTTTTTTTTTCTTTACGTTTCTTCAACTATTTTAGGTAGAACTACAGGCAGTCACTGGGAAGTATAAGTCTCTGTATGCATCAGGAAGTTGTCACACAAATAAAATAGAATAGATTAGATTTCATGCAAACTTATGTTTCTGAAGTTTATAAGCAATCAGTGATTCTAGCAGGAAATGGAAAAATTGAAGTAGCAGATTAGTGAAATGAATTATTATATATAGTACTGCAGAATACTGAAGAGATGTTGTATGGTAGCTGCATTTCAGAATTAAATGTAAGAAAAGATAGTATCTGCTGTAACAGCTGAAGAAGTTGGCGGTTTTTTGACTGTGTGAATGTCTTTTTCAGACCCAGTGTACCAGCTTATACCAATAGGTTAAATAAAACAAAAATTTCCTGTGTTATGATCTAACACTCTTATGGCTATAAAGCTATGACAACATCAATTTTTAAAAGCTAGTTATTGCCAAGATTTTATTTGGTACAGTGCTTTTTCTGGTATCATGTGCTTTCCTAATGCTTTGTATCAACATCTAAATTAAAAGGGGAGAGGTTTCATTTCTAGGTGGCTTAGCTAAAAAAGTGCTTCACATTTAATACCATTTAGAATTATGGGTGATGGAATGTGTGGGATGTTTTCTTTTTAAACTTTCTTTCAGGACTATATCTGCCTTTTGTGAAGATGCTAGAAATTTGTCAGTTCCCGTTATTAGTAATTTGCAATCAAGTATTTCACGTTTCATTTAGGCGTTAGGAAATATGATATAGTGTTTCTAAAGACTGGAGATTGTAGTATCAGCAAGAAAATTTTGGGGCATAGTAATCATGAAGAAAAGAAACGTTCTGATTCAGTAATGATCTCACGCTTTTGAAAATGCCATCAGTTAGAAAGAAACATATTCATCTTCATTAAGTAACTGTTCTTCCCTGTAGTCTTTATAAAAAAATCCACCAGCTTGACAAAAGGTCAACCAAATCTTCATCTTTTATAGCTCAGAAAGTTGAAAAATTTTAAGTGATCTTATTTTCATATTTTGTATATCTCATTTTCTTCTGTGTACAGAGGAGGGTTTGCACTACTTTTACTAATCAATATTGTATGATTAGTAAAATTATGTAGGATCAAAAAATATTTGACATTATGAACACTTACTCAAAGAAATAAATCCTTTAATGCTTCTCCCAACTTTTAATGGCATTGTTTGTTTCATTTATATTTTGTTCAATAGCTTTTAAAGGCCATTTTGAGTTTTGATTGTGATTTAGACTTTTTGCTGAAGTGCACTGCTTCCACAGATTCTGAAGGAAGTTGCAAATAATTAGCTAGCAGCTTAAGAACTAAAATACGATCTTAGCTGAGGGAGAACGAGAGGAAGCACCTGGTGAATAAAGGTGATTCTCTAATTCTTCGATAAGTACAACAATTTTAATTTGTGGTTTGATAAAAGCTATATAGAAAATGAAGAAATGTCTAACAAAAAAAAAAGAGTTAAGAAAAACCAATGCCATGGGCTTTTTTAAAAAGTGAAATTAGAAGATCCAAAGCGGTCCAATTTAGAACATCTCGGCTTCGATTTGCAGATTAAAATTAGTATGTCTCAGGAAATGGAAAGCTAGAATGTCAGTGCAACTCTGGAATGCACTTTATTGGAAAAACAAAATTCCTACTGTGTACTTACTACACTTATTCTTGTCATATTAGTTTTCGTGCAAAACAATCCAATGGCTAAGGAAATAGGTCATAGATAACTATTTAAATCATAAGAAACAGAGCAAAAAACATTGATTAAAACATGACAAAGAGCTTGACTGCAAACACGTTAAAGAAAAAAAAAGACATTAAATAGTGAAGCGTTTAAATTAAATGTGAAGTGTTACATTCAGTGGGCTCCCTGAATTGTAAAGAGTAGATTATTTTGGAGCATTCTGTCTGTTTTATGGTTGGATATAGCAGAAAGTTTGTTGTAAAAAAAAAAAAAAAAAAAAAGGGGGTGTATGATTAGAATGAAACATTACACCTGAGATTCTGGAAAAAGGTAAAAACTAGGTACCAGTTGTTCATAAGGTACAAAATTAGATTCTTCCTTTTCATGTATTTTCTCGATATTTTTTGCCCTCTGTTCATTTTAGCCATAGTTTATGGTGTGATAGGATTTATCTTCAGATAACTGCTCATATTTAGGAAAATTTTAGGAAGGTAGGTAAGGATAGGATGCTTTTAAGTGCTGTAATGTGGGAAATGCTGTCCATGAACTTTGCAAAAGGAAAAAATACCAGTCATAAACCAAAAATCTGTTGAAAGCAAGCCCCATGGTAGCAGACCTGCCAGCACTGACACATACAGAAGCAGCATGACCTAGATAGGACCTGCTGCTCCTCAGTCACATTTATGTGCTTATATTCCACAAGTCTGATGCATGCCAAATGTACTTATCAAACCTAAGATCACAGAGATTGATCTTGCACCTGACAGAAAGAGTTACTATTAAGTGTATTCTTCCCTCTCAGCAACAGAGTTGGCAGGTTTTCTATGGTTTAGAGAATTATTTTTTATTTTACTGACAACATTGGAAAAGTAAAATTCTAGTATAGCAAAGAGAAAAATGTAGCATTACAAATGGGCAATTGTATATGGTTTTTATTATATGCAGTTTTTCCAGGTGTTAAGGAGTTCAGTACTCAGTTTCATTTGCTACAAAATGAACAAGGTTGTATGAAAAGATATGTAAAGAGATTTTTTGAAGATTAGAGACAGGCAGACCTGGTAGTTCCTCTTGGCCAGATAATGACACAGCTTGTACTGTTAGGTAGTACTCCCCTTGAGGTTGATCCAAGATTGAGACTGAAATAAGAATTTTAATTATGTTACAGTAAAGAGGAATACTGATTTTGGTATACTAGCAAACCGAATTTTGGTTTTATGCATTAGAAAAAATGCTGAACAGAAGTAGATTTCTTCTGGATGATCAAATCTCTGCTACAGGGAACTACTAAACTGCAAAGCAGAACACCATTTTTGTAGTTGCTGTGGCAATATGTTGTTGTTTCCCTCTGCAGCACAGCACAGCGGACCAATCTGGTTCCTAAAAGTAAGCTGGTTTAGGAGGATACAAATAATACATCAGAATTACTACTAGATGTATCTTTCTGGATTGAAATCTCTTAATCTATGGAATATATCTGTATTTAGAATGGTATTAACAACTGTGTGGATGTCTCTCTTAGGATTTCTTTTGTTCTAAAAGTATCTCAGTTCTCTTTAGTTAAGTATAAATGTAGCATTGACTAGTGCACTGAAACTATTTTTGTACATATGTGTGAGCAGTACTGAATTTTAGAGACATATGCTGAAAAGCACAATATTTGACCCATCACTGCGGGGACAAAATGTGATGAGGATCTCCTGGGATTAACTTGATCTGCTATTAGTAAAATATAATCTCACTTTTTAATGGAGGGCTGCAGTAGGTTGTGGTTGCTCAGGCAGAGTGCCAAAATGGGCTCGCAGTTGCTCTGTGTGTGTTCTCTAGACTGAACTTCTGTAAAACCTGTCTTGGGCAATAGTGGTGGAAGATCTTACTGACTTCTGTCTCTAGCAGCACATTATATGAATTCTCTGTTTCACTTTATCTATACCACTATTTCATCACCATCAGCTGCAAAAATACATTTTTCTCTTGCTTCGACCACAAATTTTGTTCAGCATTTTGAATCTCAAGAAATCCAGTGGTCTGGTTAGATGAGATTCAGAGTATCTGTTTATCTATCCTAAGTTTCTCTACCTAATCTCCCAATGCTCTGGGCAGCCGTTTTGTCTCTTTTTGCCCTTCCATCTGCTACACATGGTACCATATCAAAAGGGTTCGAACCACTGCAGTTGCTTTTTTGAAGTCTCCTTTGCATTTTCTCATCATCTTATCATCAATTTCTTATCTGCACTTCAAGACAAGCTTTCTTCCTAGATTTTGTCCATCAGTCTTCCGTCAGTTTTCAGACATGGGTGTGCATGTTTTGTGGGAACAGACTTGCTGTATTTTTGCATGCAGCATGCTTTTTATCATCATTTGTTGCACATGGAGTTCAATTGTTCAAGTAATTCTTCAGGAAAAGCAGGCGGAAAGTGGAATTTTGAGCACATTGGAACAAAGCAATTCTTAAACCTTGGATACTGTAAAAAATGTCAATATTTTCCTAGCCATGTAGATGATGTACAGAATGCACACTGAAATAGCACATTTTAGTGCCATAAGTGTTGAAACCTCTGCGGTAAGACCCCTCAGCTAGTAAACTCTGACCCAAATGTAGATCACATGTCACCCTCTGCACTCCTTTGTGCCTCATATATTAGTTTGTAAGGGATCTTTTGTGTATGGAGAGAGAAGCGACCTGGCACAGAAAGAGCTAGGTGGAGGTTTGCTGACAAAGTGTAAATTCTGAGTCCAAGAGTGAGATGGCTTTTTACTCTGCTTTGTTTTGAAGCTGGACTATGAAGAAGAAGGGGGAGTGGGGTGAAGCAGAGCAGGCTATCCGGAGGCCACGGCATCTTACATGTAAATATGGAGGTACAGTATGAAAAAGAATGAAGTAGACTTTCTAGGAAGTACTTTTGTATATACACACGTGAAATCTCCAAAGTACAAAATAGAGACTAAGAGTGGTGCCTGTCAGCTCATATTTGGATGTTGAAGAAAGAGGCCAGGAACTTGTGGGGGATATGGAACACACAGAATGGAGAGTGTCTGTTCTTCACTTGGATCTATGTTCCTAATTGTAAGAAAGTGGAAAGTTAATACATATTAATAAAAAGCAAATTGTGGCCATTTCTGTAATTTATCCAAGAGCATCCTCTTTATTTTCCTATGACCTTAGGAATTTCTCTAAGGAAATCCCCCTGGTTTAGTGTTCAGCCATAATGTTGAACTTCTTTGTGTTTATGAAATTTTTGTTTGTTATGTCAAGTTTATTCAGAAAAACACAGTGCTTTGTCAAAATTTTGTTGCAAGAAAGATTTGTGCTGAAATGCAAACTTCTTATTCATCCCAATACCTCACCTTTCCTGATTTAGAGCCTCGTGGTGCAAGATGCATCTTCTATGTAATGTTCTTCTGGAAGCTCACTAGGAGTTCAGGGTACCTGCTACTTTACAGGATGGTCCTTTTGACAAGCTTACTAACCAAGCTAGATTTTTGGCACAAGACGGTGCAAAAGGTATGGTAATTGTACTATCCTGAATCTTATGCCCCTCTGCAGGGTTCCTACTAGGGACTTTGTTTCAGCTGTATGAGGAACACTCACCTGTCAAGATGGTGGACTGGTACAGTGGATTTGTGACTAAACTAGAACTTTTCAGGAATTATTTTTTGCTTTTCCCAAGCATGAGCAGCAGGGAAGGTATATGAATCACCATATCAGTGACATGCTACTGCAACATAGTTTTATGGACAAACGTAGTTTTATGGACAAACGTAGTTTTATGGACAGTTATCACGGGTCTTCATTCAAAATACAAACGTAGCCAAAACCACATGGCAGTACCAAAATATACATGCTACAGTGGGTAAAAAGGAATCTTTGTACAATTCTGACCACAAATGTCTACTTCCCTTGTCTCATCTGACTCCACAGTACCCTGATTCACACAGGACAAAAAGGCAAAAACTAAATAGTTCTTTATTGATTTTTCTTCCACATCAGCTTATGCTGGGTTCAGTAGGTTGCTGCAGCTGGCATAAGAGTATAGGTGGAACAATGTGGTTGGAGGTAAAGAGATGTTAGCTGTGAGATCAGCTGAGCTGTAACATGAAAGCATGGCTTTATAGTTACTCTTTTTGCTAATTTTTCTTTTGTTTCATATTGTAACAATCCCCCTAGAAAATGTGCCAGTGTTAAGAGTTTTGGTCATTTGCAGTCATGCTGGTTTGTATCGGCAAATCATCTTCACTTGCTGGATGTTTCTTATGATGGCTATAACAATTTAATTATTCTCAGTGGAAATACATGAGACATTATCCATAACTGATTTGCTGCGAATGGAATTAAGTGCTAGTGCATAATCACAGTGTATTGATGCCCTGATTCTATAACGTGTATGTAAAAACTGATCCATCTTTTTTCTTCATAAATTTTTAAGATGGAATTTGTATCTGCTTTGGAGCTTTTGTAGCCTTACATATTTAATGTATTTAACAATCCATACTTAAATAATGAATTATTCTAACCTAGCATGTCCATTGATACATTGCTTTGCAGTATCGTCAGGGAGTTTGTATTTTGGCTCTATAGCATTTTTATACTGCTATAGAAATAACTGGATTTGTTGTTGTTGGGGTTTTTTTATGAGGAGGACTACTTTTTCAGCATAGAATTATAGAATGTCCTGAGTTGGAAGGGCCCCACAAGGATCATTGAGTCCAAGTCCTGTCCCTGCACAGGACAACCCCACAGTTCACACCATGTGTCCGAGGGTGTTGTCCAGTCTCTTCTTGAACACTGTCAGGCGTGGGGCTGTGACACCTCCCTGGGGAGCCTGTTCCAGTGCTCCACCACCCAGCAGCGGAATCTGAAACATTATTAAAAAAATTAAGAACTCCGAAAGTAAATGTTCTTCTATCTGATATACAAATTCTTAAAACATTTTGGGGAGGCTAGGATGAGGGAAGTCAGTACTGAGGAAAGAAGCATGTATTGGTTCTTATTTGATTAAAATCTGCTTCAGTAACTATGCAGTGTTATTTATGTGGGGGAATTTGTAAGAGATATTAATACAAATATTTATTTCTTTAATTCTGAATGGGCAAATCTGAGACCCCAGTTCCAGCTGTCTATTCCTCTTCTGTAATGAAAAGTGGTTGACAGCAGTCATTTTACAGACCACTTTTTAGGCACTACGAGCAGCCTGCCCATCTAGTTATCTACAGTCCTCTTTCCACAAGGCACTGAGCACATTCTTGAGTGAAAAAGTGGGCATGGTAACAAATGGCAAAAGTACAATGCAAACTATGTATCTGGTGATTCCAATGTTTCCTAAGAAAGTAATGTGTTTTATTCTGTGGGGTGTGTTTTAATTTCTACCCAAAAATGCGAGAACATTAAATAGGAGCATCCTACCTAGTAATGTGCGTGCATACTGATTACACTGGATAACTAAAGCCTGAAGAATTGACCTGAATTTGAACTTAGTCCTCAGTTGATTCTAGGAAGGATGAATTTTCACTCTCATGTTTGGCTCCTTACTTTTGTGTTAGATGTAGCCTGAGTGGACATTGTAGAACATCATAAACATAGTTACAATTAACCGCTCTCTACAAGTATTCTTAAAACTAATCTGAAATTACAGAAGTTAGTGTATTTCTATCATTTGATGGCAGAAGAAATGTCCAGCCATGTTTAAGAGAACTTCAGTCAGTGGCATTTTAATTTTATCTCCGTAGAAAAAATTTAATGCCATGTAGGAATTTCTGAAAATGAAGAATATGCTCTGAAAAAGGGAGTATGTTCTAGGAATACTAGCATAGCTTTAGCCTCATTAATAACAATTATATTACATAGTAGCATGCTGTACTCTTGTAATCTATCAAGCAATGAGAGTGTTTTTCCTGCTGTTGTTTTTTTACTTAGGAATAAAACATTTCTAAAACGTGGTCCACTGCAGTAAGCACATTGATAAATTAGCAAAAGACAGACAGCAGACTTATTTCAACACTGCATAGGTGCCACAGAATATTACTCTAGCAATAATGCCAAATTATAATTATGCCAAATTTACCAACAATCACAAGATTGAAAGTAAAAGGTTTGCTAGTATATTAAGGCTAATTCTTGTGCTCAAGTCATTCTCTCTATAAAGAGGACTTGGCTTAGCTTAGCTTCATTATACTGCATTAGACATTGCTTCCAAAGCCTATAAAAGTTATTTCATATTCTTTTTTATGGTACTGTTGTTTTGGAAAAAGACTGTTCTACATCTAAACAGTAGTCATTATCACAGATGATTTCTAGCCCACAAATTATATTACTTCTGGAGGTAGATAAGCTTACTTATGCTAGTCACAAATTGGAAGAAAGGACATTGTGTTCTAGAAGGACAGAAATGAAGTTAAATGTAAAAGTGTACCAGTGTACTGTGTGCAGTCACACTGAATACACAGTGATGGTGGCTAAGAGCATAAAAAGTGTAAGAGTTTCCCATAAAAACTTCTATACTATTTGTTTTAAATATTGCTGAGTTCATACTTGTCGTGGTTTAACCCAAGCTAGCAATACAACCACGACAGCCACTCACTCACCCCCTTTCCCAACCCCCTCAATAGGGAGGAGAATCAAAAGGGAAGGGAGAAACTTGGATTGAGATAAACACAGTTTAATAAAATAAAAATACACTACTAGTAAATATATATATATAAAAAATAGAAATAGAAGATACTCAAGGCAGTTCCTCACACACACGCTGAGCAGCCAGTCCTAGGAAACAGCCCAGTCCTAGCAGCTGATCCCAAAGAGAGAGAAGAGAGGAAGAAGGCAGAAAAGCCCAAAGGCCTCTGCAAAATGGCAAAAGGCCGGGCTAAACGTCCCAATTGAAACTTCCCAGCTACCTCCAGAGAGAGAGAGAGAAGAACCAGAGAGATCGGTAAAGCCACAACCGGAAGGCCTCACTCTTATATCTGGAGCATGACGCTTATGGGATGGAATACTCTCATTGATCGGTCTGCATGTCAGTCAAGCTCTGCCCCACCCATGCCCCCCTTCCTCGCTGCTTCACACCTGTGGGCCAAGCACTCAGAATGTCCTTGGCTCTCAGACCAGAGCAATTAAAAACACAAACTCTGTGCTGGAGTGTTATCTGCTTGTTCTCAAACAACTAAATAATGAGGATGCTAGCTATGAAAAAGAAAGGTTTCTAACTGCATGAAGAAAATTAACCCATTTTCAGTCAAACTAGCACAATACTAAACCATTTGGTTTGTAAGAAACATTTAGTTTAGTGTGTTATTTTTCTGTAGAATTGGTTTGTAGCATTTTCAATGAAAGCTTTAGGAGGTACAGTATCTTAGCATCTCTGTTTGTTTCAGAAAACTTCAGAAATATTAGATGCTTTCTGGTGTAGGTAAGCTCAATAATTCCTGCCTCAAGGGCAACCAGTTTCCTTTCAGAATTGATTCAATGGAAGAGAACAGCCAGCTAGAAGAGTAAAGATCAGCTGAAGTAAAGAATAAAAATTGGAGAAATAAAATTAAATGTTCAACACATAAAGAAGCATGTGACCAACTGCATTTAGTTAACAAAATTAGAAATAAATAGTGTTTTCTTTACCCACTGTGGCTGAAATAGGTGCTATGGAGGCTAATGGTTACACAGTTCAGGGAGGTTACAGTGGGAGAAAAAGTTTTGAGACTTGTGGGAGAATAAAGACATACTATGGTCAGGCTAGAAACACTGACAAAACAGGGGCTGAGAGATAAGATAGATTAAGTATGCTCATTCAAATTTAAATTTGATCTGATGCAAAACTAAGCATGTCAGTTTTTCCAGGCAGAATTTTTTCTTTGAGAATATGGAGCACAGCACAGGTACTTCATCTGGAGCACCAGGAATCCTAGAGTATTTCAAGAGACGGAAGGGATAAAATACCCAAGTAAAATGGTTTCTCCAACCAAGCTGAAGAGGCAGTTTCATTTGTAGCATGTATAATCAATCTGGATCTGGCTTGGCCAGTGCTGAACTCATGTCTGATCAGCCTGTTGGGTAGCAAGCTGGATTCTGCAGGTGTTCCTGAGTTCCTTTGATGTCCTCTCCAATATCACAGGACGATTAGCCTGCGTGCACTGAGGGCTACATACAAGTTGATTCCATGGTTTGCACCATCAGGAAAGAGCATGGTGCAAGACCGTCGGAGTGGTCTGTATGAATCACCCTGAAACCAGGCAGGGTCACTCAGGTGTCTTGGCCATGCATTCCCATTTCTGGGTTCATCATGCTAACATTGCACAGAAGTGTCTCTAATGTGCTACGTTTGTTTCTTTAGACTGTTTGAAGGTAGCTAGGCTGCTCATTTATCTAAGCCTAAGCTCGGCTTTCCTGTGATTGTGGATCTGTCTTATGAGACCCGATATATATAAATGACTGTGCAAAGGGCCAGTTATGTTTACACCAATGACAGTCACAACCTGAAGAGACATCCCAGAAATAGGTAGTTGCCCATGCAGAATGCGAGATCAGTCTGTATCAGAATGACAGCGGACAGTGGCTAGTAATTTTTCACAAGATATTCCAGTCTTACAGTGTTACAAAAGGTTAAATTTAAAGAAGCAGTTATATGTTTGCTTTGCAGGGCATTTGGGGAATTGTTGTTTTCTTACATGACCATCTTACCCAATTGCAAGAATTTTCTTTTATATATAAATATGTATGTATATACGTAAGTGTATGCCTGGGGCAAACCACAAATCATGTCTGATTTGAAAGATCATGGTCTTATGAAGTATTTTTCTCAGTTGTGTTAAAAGGTACTGCATTAATTGTGCTATAATGGAGCAGTCTCTATTATTAACTTTGTTCCATTGGGAGGTAAAATAGTTTTTAAATTATTATGTTATAAAAGGTCATACATGCTTTTGCAGAACTGTTATCTGCACTTTAAAGATATTAATTAATATTTGTCGTTGAGTATGCATAAATTAATATGCTTGAAAACAAAGTATAATCTGAAACTGAAAATACATACTTGACTAGAAGGACAATTTGTGAAAACAGTCTTTTATAAAAATCAGAAGTACTTAGGAGTCTCTAGTTCGGGTAATGTATTTCAGGTTGAATTGTTTGCTGGATAGCTGTTGCAAATTGATTCAGAATAAGTAGTTTCATTTGAAGCTTTAGCTCATTGGCAAATAATTTTTTTCAAGGTGGGTAAAATGGATTGATACTTTACAGCAGCTGTCTGGAAAAGAAATTTCTGTTGGTAGCATGTATTTGTTTTGCTGTACTGAAAACTGAGGTTGAAAAGGGGATGCTCATACCTGGGAGAGTAAAGGTAATTATTGTGTTCTCTGAAGACTTTTCCTGGATTTTTGTCTAGAATATCTTGATACCTCGTAAAAGTTGTTCCAGTTTTTAACTGAAATAAGTTAGATTATAGTTGTGTTAAGAAGTGTTTTAGCCTTTGGATTCTGAAGAGAGTGCCAGGTCTATTACAAGATTGCTATATGGCAATTATAATGTGTACAGCTACACATTTTGTGAAATCAGTAGTTGAGGGTTTTTTTCCATTATAAAGTTCAGGATCTTGACCTGTAATCTCATTTGGGACAAATGAAGAGCTAGATGGTGATATCTGTTCTGTAAATGAGTGTAAGGAGAAAAATGAGACACCAGCATCTGTTTCAAGTTAGTGTGTGTACCTTTTAAACTTCTGGAAGACTGAAAAGTGCATAATTCAGATTGTCACGATGTGCATTTCTTGTAGACACACAAAATTAGATGTTCTTTTTTTGTGAAAAATAAGAGCAAAGTCATGTTCTCAAGGAACCTTTTGTCAAAGGCAATGTCTGAGGTCCTTTCTTTTCAAAGTATAATTCCTGTCATGACAGAAGCAGGAAGGATTTATGTTTTATACCATTAGATGTAAGATTTTGTTTGCTCTGTACTTAGGCACTTAGAAAGTCACCAAGCATTGGAAGTCTGCCACACCTGGAGATGAGGCAGGCAGAATGTTTTGGCATTAATTTCTCAGATTCTGGGTCGATGAGTCATCTTTGCTCTCTCAGGAGTAACCTAATAACTAGATTTGGTTCCAATAAGAAATTTATCTCACAAGTTGAAATGGTAAAAGCAGGTATGTAGTACAGACCTTTGGAAAAGGTCATAGTTCCCTTTCCAGTATTATCTGACATTTATTTCCTTCATCTTGGTTCGCTAGGTTGTCCTTTTTACTTTTGCCTTTCAGTACAAATCTAAAACTTGTTTAAGCATTTTGGATCAGTGGCTGTGGAGAAGGCAATCTTATTACTCACAGCTTTAGAATACTGGGCTCAGTAATCCAGAGTCTTTCAGTCATATTTTGTGTAATTCTTAAGACCTTTTAGTCACTGCAGATTGTACTTCCACCCTGCACGTAGATCCCACCCTTCAAGTAGATCTAGAACAAACACTTACACATACTGGGTACATTTGTGATTGCTGAAAGAGGGGCAAGGAGTCATCCTCTGACCTGAAGTCTGGTGGCCCTGGTCCTGTCATTCTATGTAGAGCTCACTACCTCAACAACACACTAGTTGTGTTCATCCTGCAAATCACTTCGCTCTGGCTCACAGCCCCAGGTGATACCCTGCAATCTGAAGATGTTATCAGGTCTTGGGTGTCTCCTTTGTCAGGTCAGAGTTGCTATATATGCCAGCATGGTGATTTTTACAGCATGAAATTGCGGGAAGCTATTGCATGTCTAAGTGTCTGGCCTGAGCATATGGGACAATATGTGGTATGCAAAGCCTGAAGTTGTGTAAAGGAAGATGTGTCATTCTCTCTTTTCCCATATGCCACAGTTACTCCTGCAAAATTTTTTTTTTTAACTATTCTTGGTTACTGTCTGTTCCCCTACCTGTAAGCTAATTCTGGCATAATTAATATTATGTATTCAGAATGCAGTACTTCTAAGCACTTGTGACATGTGTGAGATACAGTATCATTTCATAGAATCATAGAATGGTTTGGGTTGGAAAGGACCTTAAAGATCATCTAATTCCAACCCCTCTGGCATGGGCAGGGATACCTTCTACTAGACCAGGTTGCTCAAAGCCCCATCCAACCTGGCCTGGAACACTTCCATAGATGAGACATCCACAGCTTCTCTGGACAATCCGTTCCAGTGCCTCATCACCCTCATGGTGAAGAGTTTCTTCCTTATATCTGATCTAAATCTACTCTCTTTCCATTTAAAACCATTACCCCTCATCATGCTATCACTACACTCCCTGATAAAAGAGTCCTTTCTTGTCTTTCCTGTAGGTCCCCTTTAGGTACTGGAAGGCTGATATAAGGTCTCCCCAGAGCCTTCTCTTCTTCAGTCTGAACAAACCCATCTCTCTCAGCCCGTCCTCACAGCAGAGGTGTTCCAGCCCTCTGATCATTTTTGTGGCCTCCTCTGGCCCCTCTCCAACAGGTCCATGTCTTTCTTGTACTGAGGGCTCCAGAGGTGGATGCAGGACTCCAGGTGGGAGAAGAGGGGCAGAATCACCTCCCTCAGCCTGCTGGCCATGCTTCTTCTGGTGCAGCCCAGGGTACAGCTGGCTTTCTGGACTGTGGGCACACATTGCCAGCTAACATCTAGTTTTTCACCCAGCAGTACCCCCAAGTCCTCTGCAGGGCTGCTCTCAATCTACTTATCGCCCAGCCTGTGTCCATGTTTGGGATTGCCCTGTTCTTGCACTTGGCCTTTTTGAATCTGGTGAGGTTCACATGGGCCCACCTCTCTAACCTGTCAGGGTCCCTCTGGATGGCATCCCTTCCCTCTACAGTATCAGCCACACCACTCAGTTTGGTGTCATCTGCAAACTTGCTGAGGGTGCACTTGATCCCACTGTCCATGTCCCTGACAAAGATGTTAAATAATACTGGTCCCAATATGGACCTCTGAGGGACACTTCTCATCATGGGTCTACACCCAGTATCGAGTTGTTGACTGCAACTCTTTGAGTGCAATCATCCAGCCAGTTCCTTATCCACTAAGTGGTCCGTCTGTCAAATCCATGTCTCTCAATTTTAGAGACAAGAATATTGTATGGGACTGTATAAAATGTTTTGATCTTTTTAGAACTGTTAGTAACTTAGAAATATTTGGATTTTGCAAATTAAACTTATTTTACATTTTTCAATTAACTTTCTAGATGCTGTCTAATCTTTTCAAAAGCTAATGCGAATCTTGTCTGTTGGCGTCTTTATGCTGGCATTTAATATTGATTATATAATGTCTCACCTAGTAAGCTTGTATATTTTCAAATGGGAGCACACATTGTCAAGACTCAGAGTATGTTACAACTAGTGAATTCATATGGGAGCACACATTGTATAAGGTGAGATGTTATATGGATTCATTTTTGTTTAGCAAACTAATACTGAGTTGATGTATAGTTTCAACTACTCTGAATATTATTTTAGAAATACGTGGAGATAATAAAACATTCTTCATACGCAGGAGTTAGCACATGCTGTTTTCTACTGCTTACACAAATTACATTTGTAGCGTATGCTCTGTCATTTTAGCCTGCTTTTCATTGAATGTGGAAATACAGTTTAACTCTGTAGTTTTCTACTGCAGCTGTGCAAATATTGTGCAAAAGAGTAGTTTTCACAATTTCTTGTCATTTTTAAAGGTGGATGATAATGCTTATGAGTTCTGAATTCACAGCATTTAGTGGGGCTTATGGTGATGTATGAAAATTATAGCAGTAAGATCTATCTGGATTTTATTACATTTTAATATTTATTTGGATGTCTTATAAGATCTTTTAAAATAATTCTTTAAGAAGTATTTTAAAGCACTTAATATGAAGTGGTCTCTTCTAACATTTAAAAAATAGCTGTTGAAACTCAAAGTTTACATATAGCAATGTAAGGAGCAGTGTGAATGCACTGTGATTGCAGGCTGAAGAACTATTATAAACTTGTGTACATCAGTTACTTTAGCAAAATATATAGTGCTTTCTTATATTATTTGATTGTATAAATATCCTCTGCAGTTATACAACAGATGACTTGGAGTTTGTTTTATTTTTTTTTTCCTTTTTTAAAATAAAATTATTTTGTGATCTGTATGGCTCTTTGTTCCTGATAAGGTACAGTCTTTGGAACTTAGTAGGATCTGTTCAGTACCTTCAGGGCTGTGGTGGGCTGACCAAATACCCACCCAGCCTCTCACTCACTCCGCTCTCCTGCAGGATCAGGGGGAGATAGGAGGAGTCGAAAGACTCAATGGCTTCAAATTGTGACAGTTTAATAGGGAAAGTAAAAGATGTCTGTGCAAGCAAAGCAAAAAGAGGGATTTATTCGCTCCTTCCTGTCAGCAGGCAGATGTGCAGCTGCTTCCTGGGAAGTGGGGCCTCAGCACACGTACATAATGGTTGCTTACACAGAGAAATGTCATAGCCACAAACGTCCCACCTTCCTCCTCATCCCCCTGAGGATTTGTTGCTGAGTGTGAGATCCTGTGGTGTGAGTCAGCCTGAAGTCCAGCCCAGCCTACTTGCAGTGTCGGGGAGAACGGGAGCACGGACACTGTGCAAGCACTGTTCAGCAATGGCCAAAGCACTTACCTGTCTTCAGCACTGTTTTGGCCACACAGACGAAGCATAGACACAAACGGACTGGTATGAAAAAAAAATTCTTGTTTCTTCCAGTGGTAGTTGTTTTTTGACACACCTTGGTGCTTTTTTCTTCATTTTCTTCCCAGCAGCATCTCCAGGTCCCAGCTGAGTCTGTTTCATTGCCATTTCGTTCCCCATGTATCCACTAAATGATCCGTAGTTAAGTGACTAAAGTTGACAGTGATGGACTTCAGAACTAAGACTGCACTCAGGCTTAAGAAGGGCAGAGTTCGCATCACTGAGTTTTTCTTTCAGGTTGTCTCCACCTGTTAAATTTTCTTACTTTTGAAGGCTTATCTGCAGAATGAGGGCTAAGAACTTCTTTTAAGTAACAAAATGTTAGGTGCTAGAGAATTTGAATTTGTCATGTGCACCCCAAGTGTTTGTGCGGGTCGTACCCTTCACAAAGGCTTTATGTCAGATCTTCTGCTTGAGGGCTTTAGCTTGCATCCTTTAAGACCTATAAATAAATAAATAAATAAAAATAAAGTCCTAGCCCCCGTTGAATGCACTGTGAAAGCCATAAAATGAAAAGTATGTAGCCTAACCAGTTTTATTTTTTTTAAGATAGACAGGTCTTTGAATGTTACAAAAGCGAGCTTTATTGCTCCAAACATGCCCTGCTTTTGCCTGAAGTACTGACATAAATAATCCATCTAAAAATGATCTCAGTTTATCAGCTAGAAACTTACATAAGGAGGCAACCAACCCAGCAGAATCAAGCTAAATGGTATTGGTTCATTTTGTGTGCTTCACTGTATTTGGTCTTTTGTCTTTGCCTGTTTTGTTTCCTCATCAGAAAAGGCTTTTTCTGTTCTGCTAAACTAGGACATGGGATGCTAACCCACGTTAAGGAAATCAAAATTAGTAGCTAACATCAAGAAGTTTCCAAGACCTCACTTGACAGTCCTGAATTATGCAGGATGCTCTCGTGTGAGATCCATCCTCTGCTGAAGTCTAGTAAGGTTATTTTTATAGTTTTTTCCTTGCACTGTTTTACTAAACGCAAAGTAGGAAGTAGTGTCCTTTCTTACTGTCAGTATAGATAATTAAAAATAAAACCATCTTTAACAAACACATTAATAATCATGGGCAGTATTAGAAATCTATGGAATTTTTCAAAAAGGGGATCTATATTCCAATATCAAACTAGAATACAGTGCTTTGCACAAAAATAATTTGCTGTTCATTTTGCATCATTTAGAGAAATGAGTCTGAAATAACCCTTTCTGATATTCCTTTTTTCCTTGTGTATATTTTGAACGGTTCTTCACATGAAAATATTGTAAGCTGTGTGTTCCAGTTTTGTCTATGTTTTTACAAATTTGCAGACTCTTTTATACCTTCTTAGTGTCAGTCTTACAAGGACTTTCAGGCTGTCAGCGGTGAAATTTTTGAGATGCCTTGTCTACCAATGATGAATTGTATGTTGACTACCATAGTCATATCTGAGTATTCATTTTATCATATATCAAAGTTGTATCAAATGTGTGAAGTTTAGGGTAGTGTATTCACTTTTGTAAATCCAGGTATCTTCAGACTTTCAGTGAATGTACACGGTGTTTTTGCTGCATGAGCACTTAAGCTTTTTAGGTAAGGTGTACCAGCGCTAAGATAAGTTCAAAAGTTTGAGATCCGTTTCAGACATGAGAACATTATAATGTTGATTTTTTTTTTTTTTTTCTGGACTACTTTTTGAAAAATTTTAACTCTCAAATAAGAATCTTGACTATGTCTAAGGATCACAAATAATATTTTATGGTAAGGTTGCTTTTGCTGAAAGATTAATAACTGCTAACACTTACTGTGTGCCTCCATTTATATCATAAAATCAGTAGCTGCAACCTGTACTTTATAAACATAGTTTTTTGGTGTAGTGGTTCTAAATGAATGCATGCTAGACCTGTCTAGGTGATTTTAATGGGACATTGGTTTCACCCTATTGTTTACCAAAGTGCCAAAAGTACTGTGACTTTAAAATGCATTGTTATAATTACAAAAGATTTTTAGCATTTTGTAAATTTATGCTTGCTGGTTAGTGGAGTTAAGTGGCTTTGTTTCCTGTAGTCTCATCCTATATTCAGTCTTTCAAAAAAATAAATTAATTATTTCCTATTAACTTATTTCCTTTATATCCTCTTGAGTCTTGAAAAACAGTGCCCAGCAAGCTTTTGGAATTAGTGAAGGACCCAATGGACATAATTTCTGCTTTGAAACTATGAAAATGTTCATATGTAGCATTGCTTTGAAGTAGATTCTTCCTAGAAAGCGTTGTCCTAACATTGAGTATGATTTTTTTTTTATTGACCCTAAAAAGTACTGTTTGGCTGAAGCAGTAAATTGCCAGTAAATTCACTAACAAGAAAACCCCAGTGTGAAATAAAAGTCAGAGATGAGCAGCAGTAGAACTAATCGTATTCCTTTCACAGGGCAATATCTCTTCATTGCCTCTTCTCTGCTGCGCTGCAGGTGAAGCTCCCATGAAAAAGCAGGGGTAATTTTAAATTATTTTTTTTACCCTCTTATGATACCTTTCTCTGATTGTTTAGTGCACACACACTTCCGTACTTTAACAATCACCTCTTTGCAGCATTTTCATATGATCATTTCTGCATTAGAAAAAGTCTGGGCAAATTCCTGTTGTTATGTATGTGTTGTATATTTACAGACGTTGACATACAAAGGATCTGGGGTACGTGAGCAATGGGCATTGATGAATGACTAAATTGGTGTCACAGCTCTTGAGCAGGGCAGTTATAATCAGCATTGTGCTTGACTTTAGCTGGCCAGCTACACTTATTGTCATGAAATTTCTAGCTCCGTGGAAACTGTATTGATGTTAGCAATAACAGGAAAATCATGCCTGATGCATTCCTCATCTTTTTAATTTACAGAATAAGAAGGAAGCTTTCTCTAGCTTTCTCTGTTGATTCAGCCTGAATACACATTTCCGTGCTAAATTCCCATTTGCCTACTTAAGCACAGATTTTTCCGTATTACACTGTTCTTGGAAAAAGTTAATGGAGCTACTACCAGCAAATGACATTGACAATGTCTACAATGCAACATGGAGTGTTGTTATGTATGGAACAGGAATTATTCTGGCCATACTAATGATGCTACCTTGTGCCTGCACTAATTATCCCTATTGAGAGGAAAAGTTTATTAGCTTGTCCATAGCAGTGCAGTAATGTGTATTAACTGCTTTGGGGTCCTTAACTACTGTTTCCATATGCAAGTCCAAATTAGGTCACTCTATTGAAAAGAAACTTGGGTCTTCTTTCTTTTCTGGGCTTTGAGAGGGAGTGGGAAGGAGCAGAGTCTGATAAATTTCGCAATAACTACTGTAGAGTGGCTTTGTGGTGGTTTTTTGTTTTGTTTGTTGATTTGGTTTGGGTTTGGGTTTGCTTTTTTTTTGGTTGGTTGTTTTTTGTTTTTTCCCAAAGCTTAATCCATTATTCCAAGTATGCTTATTTTTTTAACTTAGTCTTTGTTTGGCTGCTAGTTCTGTTTGACTAGTGAATTCTCCAGATACTGAGTAATTGGTTAATTGAATATCAAAATTATTTGCTTTAATTCTCTGTCTCTATGTGCTCAATATTGCAGCCAGAAGTATGAGCATTATTTTAAATTCTGTTTATTATTATGTTGTATCAGCTATATTTGCTTGGCGTGCTAAAATTATGTTTGACCATTTCCTTATTATTTTGTAGCAGTTTCAGATATCCAGACACTGCAGCTGTGTTGAGAATTCATTGCTTTCTTTATTCTTATTTAGAAAATTGTGTTCCCTGTATGTATTTTCTGTAACACTTAGAGATGTCAGTATGTGAAACGGGTTCACCTGAATACCTTTGTAAAGGACTTTCAAGAAGATTGACATAACCAATCTGAATGATAGCTCTAGCAAAAGCTGATGAAGATGGCAATTTAATTAGCCATAGAGATTGTCGTTTTTTTAGGACTGAATTTATCCATCGAGTTTTTTCTAACCATTTTATAGGTGATCTTTTATTACTCACTGTCATTTACCAAAGTATTTTTGGTTTTGTGAGGAATCTTCATTATTTTAATTATTTGTACATGTAAGCAAAATGGGGAAGAAGAGAGTTAGTTGGGGCTCTATTTGGAGACAAACATAGGTGAAATGTATTTGTGACATGAAATTACCAAGAAATTGGAATTCTTCAATTATAACAGAATGCGTTGGAGTAGCTTCAGTTTCTGGAGATGAAATGATTAAAGTACTGTAATAAAGTTTCTGTTACAGATTCAATTCACAAGGTTTGAAGCACGTGTTCTTCTTACAAAGACATTGTTTTATCAAAAGAACAATTTGTAGGTGAAAATGAGAACACGAAGAGTGTTTCTGTACGCATCCCTTCATTAATGAAATATATTGCTGTTTTATATTTTGCTGATAATGGAAAGATAATTCCAGGTTAGTGTGTAGTATGAATGTAAACGTTACAAGAAATACATGAAATATACCAGAATGAAAAAATACCCAGGGCAGCAGAATCATAACTTATTGCTAGGCACATTTTTCTCAAAAATAAAGAACTTTTGTTTCCACTGTCCTACATGGGTGATCAGAATGTGGATTAATTTGGTTAGAGCAAGACCATCAGTTCAGCTCCACCCTCCCACCAAAAAAGTAATCTTTTATTTGTTGAACATTGCAACAGCAGTGCTCCATGGTAGCCCTTCCCCTGTCATGTCTTTACATCTCACATGCCCTCTGAAGAGAGACCTGGGAGCCTGTCTTGAGCCAGGTCCCTTGTCCCCTGTTCCCTGAGTAGAGAAGACGAATCATGTCCAGTCAACATCAGTTTGTAGCAGTGGATCTTGTCAAGAGTGAAACTGTAATGTTACAAGCAGTGGATCACAGCTCAGTAACTGGCAGTGAGGCTTCCTCTGCCAAGATTGTTGTTCAAGATATTCTAAGGCAGCAGAAGTCTAATTCTACCTCCTAAATACTGCCTGTATCAGAGGACCCTGAAATGCTGAGCAGAAGACATGTTTTGTTATTTCCCCATCCAGCTCACTCTTTGCAGAAGTTTTTCTGTGACTTCTATATCATACAGGGCTGTATTCCCTTTAGACAAAGACAAGAGAAATTTTGGATTAAATTTCTGTGCAAATGTAGTCAAGTGCTTGTTTCCTTTGCTAATGAAATTTCATCAGCAATGCAAGTAAAAAGGAAAATCTTCTAGCATCGCTATTCTTTTGATTCTTTTGATTTCTTTAATCTGAAAGTCTAGTCTCATAGCAACATGTTGTGCAAACAGAAACATATTCCATAATAATTAGCAAAGTAGTGTGTGTATCATAAATAAAACTGTGTATAACTGGATGCCAGTTAAAGAGGTGCAACATATCATGCCTAGCCCACTGCTGACAGGGGAAGAGATTTGTGTACAAGAGAAGGGGACAGCTGGCAAGGCTTTACAAAAGATGTTGTCATTAGTCTGCTGCTTAAAATTCAAAAAGCTTCAACTTGTGAACCATCTAGACCCTCTATAAGGTTTATGTTTCAAACAAATTATTGCAAAGGAAATAGTGTTTCAGAAGTGTAAAGAGTCTAGAATTTTTTTTATTCATATGCTCTCTCTTACACAGTTACTGATTACTTTGAGGTTGCTTTCTCTTTGCTACTAATCCTATTTATAGCCAGTTATAGGCTTTAGCACAGTAATTCTTAAATCTTTTTGTTGGTGAGTATGCTTCACCAACATTAATAGTTGCATCCTACTTTTTTTAATCCAGGCAGAGAAATGTGAAATAACAGATGTTTAGCTCGATTTTTCTATTTCAGCATCCCATCATTCCAAAGAAAAGCTTGAACCTCTCTGATTTTTTTTTTTGGGGGGGGCGGGGGGGAGATGGATTTTCATGTTTGGTTTCTGAGAAGTTTTGTGAGAAACTTCACTAGAAGGAAAATCTGCGGTATTAAACTACAGCAGAAATTGTCAGTCCCCTCAAGGCTTTTTTAAAAAGACTCAGGAGAAATGTTGCCACCCTAAAATTTAAAATGGCCTTACTGTATCCATGAATAACTTCTGGGGAAAATTAAGTAGGATGCAGTATGCTGCTTATACAGTAAAGAAAATTCTTGTCTTGCATGAAGTCAGAATATTGTAATATTAATACCTCTTCAGGTAAGGTAGTTTGCTTGGTATGAAAGGAAATATTTATGGAGGTGTATATAAAATTACTAATTATTACAGAAACATGCATGCATGCATAAAGAATGTTTCACTTATAGTGAAAAATAAATGATAAGCAATAATTTCTGCTCTGTTTATGAGACAGAAGTGATTTGGATAACATCAGCCTAAATCAAGTATCTGGAAAGAGGATTTATTTTGTGTGACAGCTGACTGCTTTGAAGCCATCCATGTTCAACACTTTCAGACTTAGGCATCTTTTGCTTTAATTTGAGGAAAACAAGCTTTTGTATGGTTTGGATTACTTTGGGTATGCCTGAATAAAATACCAAAGAAAGAATATAGTGCTTATTGCTGACAGCTTATTGCTTATTGCCATCACAGAACCATAATTTATGATAAAATTTCTCATGAATTTTCCGACAAAATATCCTAAAAAAGCTGAGGAGAGATTCGTTTATCAAACTGAGCACCTAGATATTATTTGTCAGAAGAGCAATATATGGAACAGTTGGATTGCATTTCATTACTGCAGATCCACATGGATTTTTTTTAAGCAGCATAGGATGACATTTCAGTCTCAATCTCCAAAACCTGCATGAAAAGAAGAAACAAAAGGGACCTTTTTTCACCCCCTATTCCTACATGAAGACGTCTGAAACACTTTTGTATCTTTGTGGTTTATTGTTTTAATTTTACATTACAATGTCTACTACAGATGGATTACAAACTGCAAGTTTTACTGAGTCAGAATAACTATGTAATCAAAATGGAGAAAAAGATCTTGCTTCTTGCTGTCGATGACTCCCAGAGCCTTAACCTGAAGTCATTTTTTCTTTTCAAAGTGCCATTTACAAGGCAATGCAAGTTCTATAAATCAAACAGATTTGGACTACTTGCAAATTTGTACTAATAGAAAATCTACCATCATTTTCCTGATGTTCTGAAGTAAAAACATACAATTATTTATTTCAGTGATGTGTTTGATTGCATTTTAAGGAAAAACGGTATATGATTTTTTCAAGTCATCCTGGAACTGCATAAGAAGTGAATTCAAAGACTTAATTCTGATGAAGTTAGCATTATTCAGTAGTGATCTCACTACGTTTAAAAAAATTAAGCAACAGTGATGAAATGTGATTACCTTTCCCTTACTTTTCTCATATATATTCATCTTTGAAACCCTTCGCTTGTCTTTATTTTCCTTCAGTGTAGGTTGATGTTGTACTTTAAACACTGTTTATAGATGGAGTCTACAGTAAATAATTGAGTTTAAGAAACTCAGCCAAAAGGCTTTAAATAGGTGGCCTGATTGTTCTGAGCAAGATGATCACCCAGTTGCTCCATCCAGGTAAGGAAACTTTTGAAAACGGGGACAATCATTTAATTGTATAAATATAGGTTTAGTTCCTATTTTTAGGGCGACTTATTTTAAGGCAATTCATCTCACTAGGTGATTCCTTATTTTACTGTAGTTATGTCATAAGCTATGTCTCTGTTGTGGTAACAGTGAGTACTTGCAGATTCATACAACTAGGTTGTCCTGTTTGTATCTTGATTTTGGGGTGAGAGGCAAGTCCTAGCCCAGTGGAAAGGACACTGTGGGGACCCAGCCCAGCCAGGAGGCGCCCAGCTGAAGGGTCAGGGTTGGGCATACCGTGATGTGCATCTGGATGAATACAGATAGAGGCACAGTTAATTTATCTGGGCTAAATACCTCTTTTGAGTCATATTTGTCATGGTTCTTAGCTAAATTCTCTCTGATGAATAAAAGGCAAGAACGTTCTCACTTCTGCCCCAGCCTGTATTGGAAATCTATGTTTGCATTGTATTAATAAAATTTGAGTGATCATGTTGCCACTGCAATTAACGACTGAAAGAAAGGTCATGCTCACATAATACTACTAAAGAATTTCTGTAAAATTTATTTAAAGACATGTTTGAAAAAGCCTGTGGTGAGAACTAAGTTCAGCAAACCCATCTTTCTGTCAAAAACATTAGTAAGTTTTCTATAACCATATCTAGCAGTCAGAAACTGTGTAACTTTCATTATGTCGATCTTTTGGTAACGGCTAGCAGACACATTATGCAGTTTCTGTAGACTGTACGAGCAGAGAGAGCTGTTACTCAGAGCCAGCAAATCCCAGGAACAGTTAGGCTTAGGTAGGAAACTTAAAATCTGTAAATCGATGTCATTTAAAAAGCTGTATTCCAGAAGCAGAGGTATGCTGAATTATAAATGGTTTGTACGTGCTGTTCAGAACGGGAATGCACTTCTAGTTCTCACCAGCACTCTTTCAATGTTGTCTACTCCACCTTCTGCTGTATAGTGCTGGGGAAGAGATCTATTTTAATGATAAGAGTGGGTGTTCTGCACAAAAGGGCCTTTTGTATGCTGTCTATTAACTCAGATTGTGTCATCCATCAGTGCAATTTGCTTTAGATTTATGTTGAATGACAAGAAGAATTTCAGATCTGTTATTTGATATACTATGACTGTTTATACAAAGCTGCCAAAATATAGCAGCACTGTTCCCAGACATTCTTTTACAGACATTTTGTTGTATTTTCCCTGACAGAGTAGTAGTGTGTACATTCACACAAAGCCTAGAAGTAGAGTGGAAAAATAAATGCATACCATTGCCTGTTATTTCAGTGCTGCAAATCTCTGTTAAAAAAGGCATGCTATTTTACAGGTATGACATTAATATTTCAACAGAAATATTTTATGGATTCTCTAGCTCTTTCTGTACAGGAATTGACAGGACCCTGTCTTTTTACCGTGTACCAGAACAACTACTAGTTTGTACTAGAGAGCAGTTGTACTCTCGTTGTACTAGGGAGGAGGACTCTTCAGATGTAGACAGCAACTGCTTTCATCTAACTAACAGAAGGCAATCTTTGTGCTTGCAGCTTGTTTGTTTCTTCAGGACTATAATTTAACCTTCCACTCCAAATACGACTGTAAACCTCACCAGCATGTTTAGCAAACGTGTTAGTGCCAGTTCTACACCATTTCACTTTCCAAAATGCAAAGTAGATCTGTATTACTGAAAGGAGGAACAATATTCAAATAGGGAAGAGAAGTAGAGTGTTAAGGAGCATATATTCTCTGAGAAGCAGGAAGATAGGTAATTTATTTTCTCTGGAACACTGAAGAAGCTGAGGTTAAACTGAGATATCTGTTGAGAATATTCTGAGTTTCAATGTAAAAACAATAAAGTTGTAAAAAAAAAGAAAATATTTTTTCTGCATGGAATTCACACCGGAAAACAAACACAGCCTTTTATCTGTTATCCAGGCATTGTATCAAGGCTCTAGGAGATTCATATAAGTTTCTACAGGCCTCTGTGAATGAATTTCACTGCTCCGTTTTTTAAATACTGGTTGCAATAAAAATTTTTTTCATATTTGCTTTATTTTTAGATGTAGTGACACTAATAGCTGTGCCTGCATGCTCTGCTCTGCATATTTATTTTTGACGTGATGCTTCATTTGCCAGTTTAGCTACAATGGTCACATCATTCTCTTGAATGCCTGAATAAATAATGTGTATGTTTAATTGAATGAAAAATCAAAATAAAAATTAAGATAGGCTTGTAACATAGCACTTATTTCTTATACACTAGTTTAGGGGTGAGAATACATATTAAAGCATTAGCATGATCGTGATTCAAATACTTTGAGTAATATTTATTCCAGTGGCCTGTTTCTGAATAATACTTTACGATAATTCAATTAAGCAGTTGCCATAATCTTCAGGAGTTCATCATAAAAGCTGTATTTACAGATGTTCCTTAAACAATAAATATGATTCTCCTAAGAGAAATTTCCAAGATTGTAATAATATCAAGAGTTGCCAGTTTAGGTGTATATTCCAAAAGCTTAAAAGGCTCATTTACTCCACAGAAGGAACTGGAGAGATTAACCAAATTGCATAACAAAAAATGCTTAAATAATTTCAAATCTATCATGGGAAGAAACAGATATACAAGATGCTTGGAAAGAAAGGGGATATGTGCATAATAGCCACGTACAACATCTAGCATAAGGGATATTCAGTTCTGTGTGGCCTGTTTCAACCTGATTGAAACACTATGAATCAGTAATACAATAAAATAGTCATTATTCTCGTTCTGTGAAGTGTGTACAGGAATAAAAATAAAATATATTAGATCATTTTCTTCTCCTTTATCTGTTTTTCTAAGTTTTGTTTTCCACTTCTTCTCCTGACATAAATGAGATTAAAGATCTGATGAAGTAAAAATATTTCAGCGAGACAAATTGGTTAAGGCATTTTATAAATTTATTTTTCTTGAAGTTCTCTAGTCATGTCTTCAAATTATCCTTTTACTTAAATTATATTAACAATGCATTTCACTAATATTAAATAATGTTTGTCATTAACAGGCTACTGAGGTTATTACAGTTCTATAACTCTCAATATCTAACCAGAAATTTAAAAAATTCTCTAAATAATGTTCATTAATTAATTTGGTAGAAAGAGCAAAATTTAATGAAGTGTGTAAAAAGGAAATGGTTCCTTGAACTATCAGATTAAATAGCAACCCTGTAAAACTTTAAAACCATTCTGGGTAAGTCATGTTTTTGATTGTTTCTTTGCAGTAGTTTTAGATCTATGAAAGTCATATATTGTCAGATCGCCTTGATATTTTCTGAGTATAACTGCCTCTTCAGAGAAGAAAAATGCAGGCTGACCCTACTTAGACTCCAGTGAAGTGCCTGTGTATGAGGATGGGCTTTATGTTCTGTAGACTGCTGAACTAACCCAGACATTTCAGTGCTAGTACCGTCTCTTAGTTAACTTCTCTCTGCAGCTGGGCTCTAATAGTTATACACTGATAAATAGCCTCCCATAGACTTTGCACTCAGTGTCTTATACCTATTACACTAACTTACAGGCCATGAGGTTAGCTATTTTGGAAGAAAAGTCTGCATATGGAGCCTGGAAGTGGTGGAGAGTTTATTGCATTGCTAATCCATTTAAATTGCTATTGTTCTCAGTTTAAATTTTTGGCTCATTTTCAATTTGAAGTGTTAAGTGCATCTCTAAGATGTGGCACCTTATTATTGCTTTTTACGGTACATTTTTAAAAAGTTTATAGCATTCTTTTGCCTTCTGTTGTAGGATGTATTTTAGGCTTTTATTTGTTTTTGTTGTGCCCTCTCTGGTTGTCAGTGGCAATTTTAAATTGTAGATGCTCAAACTTGCTTATGTTATTCTAGAAGAGATCTCAATAACAACCTGTACAGAACTTCAGGAGAGCCTTTAAAAGCAATCTGTTTAGGCAGCAAGAGCAGAAATTCCTTTTGGGCAAGCACAAGCTATATTCTTCCAATTATTTTCTATATCTACATTTTTTCCTGTGGTAATGAAGGCATCCTGGCATTCAATACTTGAAGAATTTTTTTGCCTTACAAGGCTGCATAGAATTGTCAGGTTTGTCATCTCCCTACATCTTCCATGGGTGAGACCTCTGCTCTGCTGATGGTGTGAATGGACTCATCAATGGGGCAACATCACATGGGTTAAATGAAATGCATGATTCCTTGGCTCTGGACACTTGACTTCTTGCTTACTAGCCACAAGGAATAGTTTCCAGTACAGCTTCACAGAATCACAGAATGTTAGGGACTGGAAGGGACCTCAAAAGGTCATCTAGTCCAATCCCCCTGCCAGAGCAGGAACACCTAGGTGAGGTTACACAGGAAGGCGTCCAGGCGGGTTTTGAATGTCTTCAGAGAAGGAGAATCCACAACCTCCCTGGGCAGCCTGTTCCAGTGCTCTGTTACCCTCCCTGTGAAGAAGTTTCTTCTCATATTTAAGTGAAACCTCCTGTGTTCCAGTTTGTACCCATGGCCCCTTGTCGTATCATTGGTTGTCACTGAGAAGAGCCTGGCTCCATCCTCGTGACACCCTTTACATATTTCTAAACATTAATGAGGTCTCCCCTCAGTCTCCTCCAAGCTAAAGAGCCCCAGCTCCCTCAGCCTTTCTCATAAGGGAGCTCCACTCCCTTCATCATCTTTGTGGCTCTGTGCTGGACTCTCTTCAGCAGTTCCCTATCCTTCTTGAAATGAGGAGCCCAGAACTGGACACAATATTCCAAATCTGGTCTCACCAGAGCAGAGTAGAGGGGGAGGAGAACCTCTCTGGACCTACTAACCACCCCCCTTCTAATACACCCCAGGATGCCATTGGCCTTCCTGGCCACAGCTAACCTATCCAGGCCAGCATATGAGAAGACTTATAAATATTTCGGGGTGCACATCACAATGTCTTTTGACTATTGAGAAGAGTAGTAAACTCAGAGCATTTCTCAAAGATTTATTGACTATGCGCAGCCTCATCAGCACCCTTGATCCTTCCCCCTAACTCTGTCTTATTGCACCTGAACAAAAGAAAACAGTACTTGTGCCGTCTCACGCATTAGCGTTCATAACTAACAAGCATAATTTTCTCCCTATGAGCATCTCATCTTCAGGCTATTGGCTCACTTTTTAAATGTCTAGTATATTTCTGTATGCTACCCAATTTCTCCACATGCATTTTAATTTGTGGCTAGCAGACTTAGACCTTCTAATGACTCACCAGTGATTTGAGCAAAGGCAGTCACCTAGTTAAGTCCCAGCAGCACTACACAGAACTTCACAAGTTTGTCACAAATGAGGAGGTTGGCAATAGTACAAAGTCACAGCAGGGCAAGTACAAGAAATTTTAATGCATATCAGAGAAAATAAATGCAGCTAACCAGACAAGTGGTGACAAATTGCGCTTGTGAACTACTCAGATACAAAAATAATGAACTGGATAATTATCTTAGGCAGATGTATGATAAACTCATAAAGTTATTGAACTGGCTCTGTTTGTAGCATGTGTAATGTTTGGATACAGTAAATACTAAAAACCTGATACTTAATTTTCTCAGTTATGGCCTATGCAAAATAAGTCAGCAAACTTTAACTAGATAAGAAATTTAACATGCCTATGTTGTTCACTATGAGTAATTAAGAAGGTGACACAGCCAACAGCCCAGCTGAAGTGCCTCTACACCAATGCACGCAGCATGGGTAATGAACAGGAGGAGCTGGAAGCCACTGTGCTGCTAGAAAGCTACAACCTCGTGGCCATGACTGGAACTTGGTGGGACAGATCCCATGATGAGTGCAGGGATCGGTGGCTACAGGCTGTTCAGAAGGGACAGACAAGGAAGGAAGGGTAGACGGTTTGCCCTCTGCATCAGGAGGTGGACAGAGTGTGAAGAGCTGTCTCTCAAGAACGGCCACGAGCAGGTTGAAAATTTATTGGTAAGAATCAGAGACCAGGGCAACAAAGGAAACCTTGTAGTTGGTGTCTACTACAGGCCACCCAGTCAGAGGAAGACTATTGATGAAGCCTTCTTACTCCAGCTACAGGAGGCATCGCGCTCAGAGGCTCTTATCCTCCTGGGGGACTTCAACCACCCTGACATGTGCTGGAAAAGTGGCACGGCGAGCTGTAGGCAATCCAGGAGACTCCTGGAGTGCATTGAGGATAACTTCTAGGCCAGGTAAGAGACAGCCCTACCAGGAGGGATGTGACACTGTACCTGACGGTCACCAGTGCAAGTGAGCTCATCAGTGATGCCAAGACTGGAGGCAGCCTGGGCTGCAGTGATCACGCTCTTGTGGAGTTCACAGTCCTGAGGGATGTGGGACAGGCGAAGAATAAAGTCAGGGCCTTGAATTTTAGGAAAGTCAACTTCCAGCTCTTCAATGAGATTGTGAACAGGATCCCCTGGGAAACTGCCCTCAGGGACATGGGAGCAGAACAGAGCTGGCAGAGCTTGAAGGGCACGTTCCATAGAGTGCAAGAGCTCTCGATCCCCAGGTGTAAGAAATCAGGTAAGGAGGACAAGAGGCCGGCATGGCTGAGTCGAAACTTGCTGGACAAACTAAAGGGCAAAAAGGAAACACACAGGCGGTGGCAGCAGGGACAGGGATCCTGGGAAGAGCACAGGGACACTGCCCGGTTGTGCAGACATGGGGTCAGGAAGGCCAAGGCGCAGCTGGAGCTGAACTTGGCAAGGGATGCAAAGAGTAACAAGAAGGGCTTCTACAGGTATGTCAGCCAGAAAAGGAAGGTCAGAGGTAGTGTAGCCCCCCCGATGAGCAAGACTGGTGAACTGGTAACAACGGATGAGGAGAAGGCTGAGGTACTCTGCAACTTATTTGCCTCAGTCTTCATGGGCAAGCTCTCTTCCCACACCTCTCAAGTGGATGAACTGCAAGAGGGGACTGCGGGAGCAAAGTCCCTCTCACGTTAGTGAGGATCAGGTCTGTGACCACTCGTGGAGCCTGAACATACATAAGTCTATGGGATCTGATGACATATATCCCAGGGTCCTGAGGGAATTGGCTGATGCACTTGCCAAGCCACTCTCCATGATATTTGAGAAGTCATTGCAGTCAGGTGAAGTCTCTGGTGACTGGAAAAAAGGGAAACATTGCACCCATTTTAAAAAGGGTTGAATGGAGGAACCTGGGAACTACCGACCTGTCAGCCTCACCTCTGTGCCTGGAAAGATCATGGAACAGATCCTGCTAGAAGCAATACTAAGGCACATGGAGGACAGAGAGGTGATTCAAGACAGCCAGCATGGCTTCACCAAGGGCAAGTCCTGTCTGACAGACCTACTGGTCTTCTATAATGGAGTGACTACATCAGTGGACAAAGGAAGGGCTATGGATATTGTCTGTCTGGTCTTCTGAAAAGCCTTAGACAAGGTCACCCACAACATCCTTCTCTCTAAGTTGGAGAGGTTTGGATTTGATGGGTGGACTGTTTGGTGGATGAAGAACTGGCTAGATGGTCGCACCCAGAGAGTAGTGGTCAATGGCTCAATGAGCACTGATAACAAGTGGTGTCCCTCGGGATTGTACTGGAACCAGTGCTGTCTGTTTAATATCATCATCAATGACATAGACAGTGGGATCGAGTGCACCCTCAGCAAGTTTGTGGATGACACCAAGCTAAGTGGTACAGCTGACACACCTCAGGGACAGGACACCACCCAGAGGGACCTGGGCATGCTCAAGAAGTGGGCCCATGCAAACCTTGTGAGGCTCAATAAGGCCAAGTGCAAGGTCCTGCCACCCAGGTTGTGGCAACCTAGTACAGGCTGGGGGACGAAGGATTTGGAAGCAGCCCTGTGGGGGAACTGGTGGATGAAAGATTGGACATGAGCCGGCAATGTGCACTCGCAGCCCAGAAGGCCAATGGTATCTTGGGCTGCATCAAAAGTCCCTTCCAATCCAAGCTATTCTATGATTCTATGACAATACTATTGTAGCTGTCATTACCTAAAGATAGAAAAAATTCACGATCGATAGAAGTTAGTGTATGTACATATATTTGATTAGATTACACAAATCAAATGAAGCCTATTTGATCAGGCAAACTGCTAGAGTATGGAAAAAGCAAAGTTTGGATGGTCAAAAAAATCTTCTCAGGTCTGAAAAGCAGTAGCCCTTATGAATAAACACCACCTCAGAATGTTTGATAACTCAAATGGAGAGGGAAAGGCAATTACAGTGTTAAGGAGGAGATCTTCTCTGAGAAGCAGGAAGATAGGTAATTTATTTTCTCTGGAACATCAAAGAGGCTAATGAGAGGTTAGAGTAAAATATCTGTTGAGAATATGATGATTTTCACTTTTATTGTTTATTCTAATCATTTATTGTAATCTCTTTAGAGTCAGATATACAAAAAATATAGGTGTCCTATCCGTAGTTGCCTTAAAAGCATTGGTCTGCAAAGCACTTACACAAGTGAACAACTCCACTGCCTAAAGTTACTTCTGAATGATACAGAATATATGAAAAAACAAAACAAAGAAAACACATTGTTAGCTTTAAACAAAAGTTCTCTAGAAGAATGAAGAAAATGTCCTTCAGTTGTTTCCCCTTGAGCAATTTATTGAGCCCAAATGCATCAGAGAAGGTTTGAAGGAAAGTCATTGCAGTAGGTAGCTCCAGAGAACTGCTTAGGCTGCTGTGCTTTGAAGTTTTTGGCTTGCCTTTGGATTTTTCTGAAATGTTGTGTGGGGAGAAGTTTAGACTACAGGGCATTCAGACTGAATTATTGATTCATACAGATACTTAAGCCATAGGCTTTGGCACCTCTGCCGTTTTATGATTTATGTTTCAAGGTTAGGTTTGCCAGATACCTGAAAAGATGCCCTTTTGTATTCACCATACCAGTCAACCAAAACAGAGTGCTCAAAGGCATACAAACCCCAGTGGGCCTGATAGCCTGATTTGGAAGAACTTCTGCTAGTTTAGCTAGAAAATATTTTTGACAGGGTTTTTCCTACATTTAAAAATTGCACTTGAATTTGTTTTCTGAGTTTGCTTTTGAAACACCATAAAAAGTCACCTATTTATTCTGCAGAAATTTGGCTAGATAAATTCTGTTCGAAGCAAAAAATCACCTACAGACTTTCCCATAGCTATGGCACTCATTTCAGTCTCTCTACTCAATATAGCTGTCAACTTCTATGAAATTTTCAGGAAGCAAATATACCTGAGGTCACAACTCATATCAGATTTGGTTACAACTGACTAATGGGTTCAAAGGCTGATGTGGGACAACCTAGCAGGTGGATAGGCATGGTACTCCCATAAGCTTCATTTCTGTTGGAAATCAGTCTAAACCCAGTCAATATTTTCTTTCTGGCAGCAACCAAGACGTGTTTTATTTTGATCCTGTACAAAACAAGTTCTATGTTCATTCTTTCCAACTTTTTCAGACCTGGGGTTTATTGTTGTGTTTATATAGTATAACTGAAGGCTTAAAGTCTATTTTAAAGCTGCAGGTCCTTGTAGATATATTTACAAGCATCTTACGAATAACGTGGAACAGATTACCAAGAGGCAGCTTCCAAGAGAACAAAAGAGAATATGCATACTATGCTGTTTTAAAATATGAAGCGTGTGAATGTGCAGCAAGTCAGGTCTTTGTCCTGGTTCATAAAGGTGAAAATGTGGCTTCTCGAGCCTCCCACACCACTGTTCCCCTTTACAGGTATTGCTTGAGGTACTGTTCATGGGAGAGAACAATGAAGGAGTTGCCTCTGCAAAGAGGCTACAATTTTATCGACATTTACATTAAGCTTACAAGAACAGAAATAATTTTTTTTGCCTCCTAACCAGTCTACATAACTTCCGTGTTCTGATCACCACATATGTCAGTATCTTTTAGTAAAGAATTACTGAAAAAGGTTATTACTGTCCAGTGGAGGATGTAATCACTGTTCTGTGCCCAGTGCAGTCTTGAATGGGATCCACACCATTTTATGGCAAGGATGAAGAATGTTTCTCATTTCAAGAGAACCTCTGGGTGTATTTGGTGGGCCACACACTAATGATGCATCTGTCTTGTTTCCTCAGTCTCCGTTCCACAGGGATCTCCATTTTCTTACAGTTTTCTGCAGCATCTTGTGCTATTTAATGCCCAGCCATTTCACAGTGCATGTTACTACTCAGGCCAGCATCTCACATTGCTCGGTGTTTCCTCCATACTGCACAGCACCATGCTGCTTAACACATCACATCCCACACTATACAGATTATTTCTGATTCTTAGTGCTGCAACATGGCAAAGCACCACCCTGAAAATGGCATGTCCACACTGAATGGCTTATCCCTGATGCTGCTTGCACACTAATTTCATTTAGATGGGGAAAAAGTCCATTTCATTCCTCTATTTTAACTCTTGGTTAATAGAAGAACGTAGTCCTATCACACATTTAGATTCTTCTTCTGCTGTCATTTCAGGGCCATTTATTGGCACAATTATTACGCACTAATAGTAAGTCAACTACTAATTAACTTGGAGTTATGTTTGCATTGACAAAGCATACACTGGTATCTTCAGGTTTTCATTCTTCTGTTTAAAAAGTGAAATATATGCAAAACTTTCTATAACACACACTTAACTTGAAGGCCTTTTTAAAAAATCACCTTTGATCATTAATCTTTGCTTGGTTAATATTTCTATGAAATACAGTTTTATGTATTTTTTCCAAGTTTTATTTCAGGCAGGTATCTTTACAAGATAATCAGGTGAAGTATAGAAGTGGTTTTTTCCTGGGTTATCATTCCCTTTAACTGTGGACATTCTTAGCTTACAAAGCATTCTAAGTTGGTCAGTTTAAAATGAAGGGGTTTGCAAGGATTTTTTTCATAGTTTGGCATCTTGGGTCAAATGTTATATGTGCTTTATTTAATTTTATCACTGTTCTGCTCATATTCCCAGATTTTACTCTGAACCTCCTTTTACTGGTAGCACATGAAGAGAATCTTGCTTCTTAGTGTCTACATCCACTAGTTCTAGGTCTTTCACAGGGTTACAAGTAAATCTTACATTAAATATCATGTCATTCGTTGGTGCATGTGTTCTCTCTGAATGTGGGACTGAATCAAAAACTTTCATGTAGTCCAGCCAAACTAGGTTAGACTCCTTGTTAGTTAACATTTTAATAGGCGTTTCAAGCAGAAGTTGATCCTCTGTTCCTCTCTTGGAAACTTTTGAAGGCTCTTACCTTTCTTTAATTTCTTAGGAGTAATGGTTTTGCTTTCAAGGTTTTTCTGCTAGTACTTGGCAGTCTTTTACTCCCATCAGTGTCCTTGATGTCTACGTGGCCTTTCTCAATTTTGTGTGTACTGTAATTCTGCAAGAACAATATTCCGGTTTATGCTTTTAAAGCTCTCAAACGCTGAAGCTGGTTGGAACATACAGGCACTGCTTAATTGCAAATAAAAAATAACTGCTTGTTTGAATTATTGTGCAGTGGCTTCTTTCATAAAGAAATTGCTCTGATGTTAGCTTAGGAGTACTGAATGATGCCTGTGCCTAGATAGGTCTTTTGAGAAGGGGTGCAAAGCTGTAGAAAAGACAGCTCTTCCTCTGATCCACGGAGCAAATCACTCTTAACTAGAGTCTAATTTCCACATTAGAATAATTTTGATCTTCTTTCTAATTGCAATTGGCTCTGAGACTTTCCTGACTCTGCATCTTACCATGATTACAAACCTGCCTCACAGTCAATCATTACCCTTGAGTCCTCAGCCATTTTGCCTCTAGCTCCCTCATTTACTTAATTGGCTCATGCAAGTTGTTTAGCTTGCAGCCAATGAGACAGGCAACTCACCTATACGCATTGTATGTTTCCTTTCTGACCAGTGCCCATCAAAACCAATCAGCAAAAGCTTGCTTCCCCCACACACACACTTTTGGTTTTGTGCTAGCTTTTAATTTTGGTTTTGTCCTTACATGGCTGGGTTGGAGGGGGTGTTATTATCACAATGTGTTAGTGTTTCCTAACTTCTGCTGAACTCATCTCTGTCATGTATTAAACTACTTTCCACACTTTCTGTGCCGTATTATTTTCCACTTTTTTTGTAAAAGAAACAGTATTATAAGGCTTCCTTAATTCTAAAATTACCTACCTGTAATCAAGTCTCCATTGCCTTTTGCCATTCTGTTCTGGTAGAGGTTGTCTGTGCTCTAGGTGTGGAGACAGTCAGAGTTAAACAGCGTTACTGGTTAGTTCCAATGCGGTGCTGCTCGAATGCTGTCTCCTACAGCATGAGCTACGCAGCTATTGCTGTCTTGGACCAGCTTCCATATACGCAAGCGAAGCTAGGAGCTATCCCCAGCCAGACCTACATTGGCTGCTTGTCAGTATACCCTAATTGCCTCTGCAGTAAATTTCAGTACACACTGAGGTTTTCTGGGCCCATCTCAAGTCTGGCATGGAGAAAATCAAGCTGGAGTAGTAAGTGCTGAGGTAAGCGCTGCAAGAGCCACACAGTTACTGATGCTTAGCATTGCACAAAAGCTTACATTTGGACACAATGCTAAACCCAAACTGTCTCCATGCATTTGTGTCACAGCAAGTCAGAATTTATAAGCCCTCTTGGCACCTGGTATTCTGGAAAGTGTGATGCAAAGCCTGACCTGGACTGGCAGGAGGAGTGCTTATGCAGAACGATAAATTCTGCTCTGTATCTTTAAATTCATTCCACAGTACCCATACTGCTAGGGCTTATTCATTATTTACTGTGTTCAGTATTCCAGGAAGAAGAGGTCTGACTATAATGAGAGACAACAGAAATCCAAACCAGTAAGCCATACATATAATCATCTCTGAAACAGATCTAGAGATTCCCATCTCTACATTAGGCACAAAATAACAATTGTCCTTAGTATTTGGTATGCCAGCATCAGGTAGTCGTTGTCTGCCATGGCCTATGAGTGTCAAAAGTGGTCTGCATAATATACAGGTAGTGGCTATGCAAATTAGATGCAAATCAAGCAGCTGCTCTAGTACAGAGTAGTATTTATTGGGTAGAAATGCATCAACAGGTGTGCTTAATGTCAATAATAGATGTCTGGAAGGACTTGCAGGATTAGCATTGCAGGACTAGCAAAGAGGTAGGTACAGAGCATGGTTGAGAAGGGAACATTAGGGAATTAAGTATCGATACTGGAGCTTGCAAGAAGTCACTGATACAAGGCAGCTTATAATTAGGGCACTTAAACTGAGATCATTAGGCAAGGATTGGGAGTTTAGAACAAGGGGCGTGAGAGAAAAGTTCTGACACTCTGACACCCTCCTCCGTCTTGGTTCTTTTGTGGTGGGTCTTTTGGTTATTGGGCTGTCTTGGATTCTGTTAGCTGTGAAACAGAGAAGATGGATAGAGAAGCTGGAACAAAGTCACTGTCTCCTGTGTAGCTCCCATAGAGATTAAAAAATAATATTTTTTTTAAAGTCAAAAGCCCTGGATGCCATTAGTATAAAATCTTCAGATTACATGGAAAGGTTTAGTCATCTTAAAAGAGCAAAGCAGGAACCTGGCAATATGCACAAGTTGTTACACTTATATGGCCATGTACACTATTCGGGAAGTCCAACTATGTCCCCCTACAGATATATAAATGCAAGGAAATCCAGAGTATATGTGCTGGTAAAAACAGTAAGTTGCGAAAGATGTTAGGTGCTCCTAGACTTTCTGCTCTAAGATTTAGATTCTGCATTGTATTAATAAAGTTGTGATTTGTTTCAAACTGTGAGTTGTTATTCTTACTCACAAATTACCTTTCAAAGGCAGAACAATCCACAGGTTATTTTAAGAGATTTTTGGTTTGTTTTGCCTTTCTTGGCACAGTAACCAGGTATTTTGGAAATAAAGTTGTAAATGAATTGTTAAAATTTGTTTTAAAAGAAGAAATCTGATCACAGTACAGCTTTACTCAGCCTTTTTGGTTTTGTTATTTCCTTCTTGTACTATCTCATATGATTTTTGTTCTCCTTTCCCACAGAGTGTTTGTTGTGACTTTCCTGTCATATATTTCATCATCTCATAAAAAGTAACCTGTATTAAAAATTAAGAATATCACCAGTGTGTACCAACTTCTCAAGAGTTATTTAAAGTCACCTTCCTGTCAGTTGGTTTATACCAAAACAGTTATGAGCTGAGCTGTGAAGAGATGTTTTCTTTTTCTTCTTGCAGACTGCAAATGATAACCTGAATACAGACGATGAACATGAACTAAGAGGAGATAAAGAAAGCTATATCTGTGCAGTGTGCCTGGATGTTTATTTCAATCCTTACATGTGCTATCCATGCCACCACATCTTCTGTGAACCTTGCTTAAGGATGCTTGCCAAAGACAATCCAGCCAGCACTCCATGTCCCCTGTGCCGCACTACGATTGCCAGAGTCTTTTTCCAAACAGGTATAAAAATGGAAGTTTTTACAATACAGAAAAATATTTGTAGCTTTCCTTCCTGTATTTCTGGCCTGAATAAATATGCAGTTTAAACTATAGTAAAAGCCTGCTAACCAAATATAGTCATAGAAAGGAGAAGGAAAAAATAATCTGAAATTAGGCATATCCGAAATACATGGATAACCCATTGTGAGGTTTTCTTTGTATTTTACTCTGCCTAGGACTATTCCACACAGGCTTTCTCAGTGGCAAGAAACTACTCTGGATACAGATTTTAAAACTTTTTGAAGTGAAGTTCTGATATTTTGCATTTCTGTGGTTTCCTCTTGCTAAATAATCACAAACTCCAAACATAATAAGCATTTTCTCAAAATATCATACCAGAAAAACATTTTTTAAAATTACTGACTTAATTTCACACACAAAAATATTATTTTTTCTTGGGTTTATGTATTTCGTTTATCTACAAGTGAAAATAAAGGCTGGTAGAACCATGGAATCCTCCTAACTAATCTTGTTTTTAAATTCTCCCTTTCTGAACTCTTACACCCTCATCTCTAGTGTTCCTGACTTTTTAGCTGTAAGAAAGCATGGTGAGTGAGTGGTGGTGTCAGAACGGGTACAGGGATAGAAGAGGGTAAGTAGTGCTGTAGATGGTGTACGTGGAACAGCATGAGTCAGACTTCTATGCCTTGAGCTTAAAAAGGTAAATTCAAGCACCATGGATAAAATTGTACAGTGATATCTGAAGCTAGGCCTTTTACAGCACTCAAAACTGTGCACAGACAAGTCACAAAGTAATGGAAATGACTCAGCCATGCAGGAGTGTTTGTTTATTTTTGCATGCTGCAGAAATCCTGCGGCAATCCTCTTTAAACTGCAAGAGTGTTGTGATGATGACAGGTTGAGGAAGCAGATTAAAGTATGATTTCTTATTGATCAGCAGAGCTGCCCAACTTCTATTTCTGGTTGTGGACAGACTCTTCCTCTTTACAGGCACAACTTTGTATAATCTGATGGCAGACCAGTTTGAGGAACTGACTGGGCTAAATAAGAATCCATTTGGAGGAGAAGGAAGAATTTTTCAGACAAACTAATTGCCCCAGGATGGTTCGCTGGGGAGCTGCTGGTGGCCAGGGATAGGGACTGACTGTGTCAGCACTACAGCAGAGAAAATTGATGGAAAGCTGCAGCCTGAGCACTCTCAGCGCCCTGCCTGGCTGATGTATAGAGGTTTCAAGCTATTCTCATTTCATTTGCTTGATGTTTGAGGCACCTTTGGATTTGATGTACAGACGAAGTGCGTTTTACCAATAGAGAATTGCTTTTAGTTGTTATAGGGTTATATACGTTTTTAAAAAGCTATTTAACAGATTTTCTGCAGTAAAATACTGCTGAGAGAGCACAAAGGAAAAATATAGACACTTACTAAAATGTATTTGCAAAACTTTTTGACACACTTAAAGTACTCTCATTAAAGTTAAATATTACCAAGATTATTTGTAGTCTGTGAGTACCTAATATACAATATGTAAAAATACCTGATGAGAGGGAATAAAGAAAAGGGAGCCAGACTCTTCTCAGTGGTGCCCACTAACAGGACAAGAAGCAATGGGCACAAATTGAAACAAATGAAATTCCACCTGAACACAAGAAAACACTTCTTTCCTGTGAGGGCGGTCAAACAGGTTGCATAGAGGGAGTGTGGAGTCTCCATCTGTGGAGATAACTCAGAACCCAACCAGACATGCTGCTGGACAACCTGCTGCACCTGACCTTGCTTGAGTAGGGTGAATTGGACTAGTTGATCTCAAAACATCCTTTTCAACCAACCCGTTCTGTGAAAATATTAAAAAGGTATGTCTTTTTTTGAAGAAAAGTATTTGTGTGGCTAAAGTGTGAACAGAAATGTCATAAATATATAAATAGTCTACTGTAAATAGAGAGCCATAACAGTATATGAGATGTGTTTAGTATTAACAGCTTCAGATCAGAGAAATCCAAATGGCCTTACAGCAGCTACTTGTATATTGCTATTGACTTAGCAATATATTTGAAACTAGATACACTGAATTTACTTTGTTTTATTATACATATATTAAGAAAAATATTTTGTCATTTCCTAGTGCATAGTAAATTGAGCAGCTTTTAAATCAACTGAGAAGTATTGATGATAATATATCCTTAGAGAAATTAGTAAAATCAGCACATTTAGGAAGATGGATGGTGCCAGACAAATGTAAAGGGTAGTAATTCTTTTTTTTACTTTACTAAGCCTTTTTAAAGTTATGCTAAAGTCACTGCTGCTATAGGTTTTTGCAGCCAGCAAAGCAAAGTCACTAGCATTCTTTACATATTTCTCTAAGGCTACATCTGGAATGTCTTATTTGTTCCACAGTTTTATTCTGGATACTTTCTTCAGCTTCTCTTTTGTATAACTGCATTTTATTTTACAAAGATATCTCAAAAAGAAAACATTTAGTGATATATTCAGAATTTCATATTTTAGCTCATACAGTTTTGCAAACTGAACTGCAACAGAAGGCTGTGTGTAACATGTCAAAAAAAAGATGAGGGCTAACAGGTCAATTATCTACCAGTTATGAAGAAAAAGAGGGCTTAACCCAGAGCTACAAAGCCAGATGCAACCCACGAGGATGCTTCCTCTGGCCTGTTGCCCTGATGAAGTGAGGTTTTTCCACCAGTGCACTTGAGAGTGGGCTCCAGTCTGGGGGTTCCAGTCTGCGTAAGTTGCTCTTAGAGTGTCTGCGTGCATTTCCATCTTTCTCAAAGGCTTTCTTAAAAGCCCTTCTCCCATCAGGATAAATTCACATCTGGCCAGGTGGTAGGGTGCCCGGGATACACCTAAGACAACAGCTTTTGATCTGATTGCAGCAACCCACTTCCAGTAACTCTGTCTTTTAAATGCCCCTCCTATTGGGCGAAAGAGTGAGCCAGGGATTGGCTTCTACACTTCCATTCACATAAAGCCTCATTTGTGTAAAGCGTTTCCAGGAAGGACCAGATCTGGCACTCATGTAGATTTAAATCCACCACTTTTGAGAAAGGCAGGTTCATCGAAAGCCTTACCAAGCAACCTTCTAGAAGCCAGGAAGACTTGTCACCACTGTCTTTTCTGAAAAACAGGGATTAAATGCCTCACCAGAGTTTTCAGTTTTTAAATTTGTGCAGTGAAGTTGAAAGAACTAAATCTATTTTTATGGATTTTAGGAGAAAACCAAAGTGTTCTCGATGCTGTGAGAGACAGGCAGAGTCTCATCAGAGGATGTTTCTCTGAATCCGAATAGTATTTAATTCAAATGTGTTCAGTAGCATACAAAGCTCTTACACAAAAATTAAAAACCACTAGTGAAACTACACAGTTATTCCTTTTACATTTAGGAGAGAAAATGGCCTCTTTCCCTTCACTGTCAGAGGTTTGTGGGTGCAGTAGCACTGTTCTCACATAACGAGATAGAAGGATTTGGAGACTTCTGTACCCTGCGTGTGTTGTGCAGCCACGTTCCACCTGCATTCTTACACGGTAAAATAACAGGATAATTTTTAGAATAAGACCATATTTTTTTTTTTTCTTCAAATCTGCTATTACCTTCTTCTTACATAAAAAAGCTACTGCAACCAAAGGGCGTTTGGATTTTTTCCTTCTTTCTGGAGCCAGCTCACAAAAAGCTTAGCTTTCTCAAATTTTCCAGAGAAAAAGATTTGATCCTTTCATAAAATATTTTTTGTTGAAAAATTATATGCAATTGCAATGAACCAGGTAAAGTAATAATACATAGGCTTTTTCAAAGATCTGTGAAGGCCCTTTTCTTTCCCTTAAGGGACAGAAGGAATTATGGTAGCGGCTGCTATCATAATATTACTATTCGTCTGGAGCCATGGTGGTCTGAAGGGCCAAAATGTGGGAGGTTGAAGTTTTTCCGTGTTAACTACTAGCTTAGCAACTTCGTCTGTTATCAGCAGATCGCTTATTTTCTGTGGTAGGAAAATATGGTTATTTTTAAATTGTTTTCCATTGCTGTATTGCTATGGATAGGTTAATTTTGACAGATTTGAGTTGCAGTCCATGTAGATATTTCCCCAAATTTTATACTGAGAAGCTGGTGATTTCTTGAGATTTGTAAGTTATGACAACTCTTGCAATTTATCATTAACCGTTCTGCAAATGTGTTCTTAATTCCTGTTAATCCACAACATTTAAAAAATCTCCAAAAATATTTTCACTGTTCCCCTCTCCTTGCACTACTGACTGTTACTGAGTGATGCTGTTAAACAAAACCAATATGAACTGAGAATTAATGCCGCAATCAGTTTGATAGATGTAATTTTCATTCATAGAGGTCATCATAGTTTTCTAAGTTAAATAGCCTGTTTTATTATGTACTTAATTTTGCTAGAATTTTATGTCATCTTTTCTAAATGCCTTTTTTTTTTCAGAGGAACAGAATCAAACAGCATGTTTAAGAGTTTTTCTTGCTATATCTGGAAATGCTTGGGGTTATGTCATTTTAAAACAATGTAAGAGATCTTATAATCAGAAAAAGGAGTACACAGTAGATACGGCATTTTTATTTGATAGTATAAATGTATACAAATTATTGTTGTGTTTGCAGCATTGATGTGTACATTCTTTTCCATTAATTATCGTAGAATTGAACAACTCAACCAAATCTTTTTTCCCTACGGAATATTTGAAGTTAAAAGAAAACTTTCAAAAATCAAATTCTGCAAAATGGCCTCTACCAAGCTGCAAGAAAGCCTTTAGAGTTTTTGAAGGTAAGTTTTTTAATTTTTCCTTAAACTTCATTCAATATTGAGTATAATACTTGAAAACAAGTCTCTAGCTAATGCATGCCTTAGGAAATCAGAGATGGATGATTATTAAAGTAGTACTGAGTTAAATTCTCTTGGGTCAGTCGTACGCAGTGCTTTGAATCTAAAAATAAACTGCAAGTTGTGAAAAGCCAATTTGTGTGTGTACTTTTTAATTCATTCTTAAATCTTTACTTCTGTGAACATTATCAGGATAATTGTATGTAGTTTTCTGTTTGGAAAACATTGTGTCTGCATAGTGGAATGAAGAAAATTACTTGGGCAAAAAAGTTACTACTTCTGAGTGTGGTCAGTAAAAACCTCTCTAAAAAAATTCAGAATCAGTATTTTATGAAAGAAATCTCAGACCTCATCTACATTTCCTTATATAGCTACTTTCTGTAGTGCTGAGTCTTGATAGCAGATATATTTTTCCTGTTTGTAAGAACAGTATAGATTGCTTTTTAAAAGTACTTGGAAAAAATAAAAGAGGACATCCTTTCATTGTTCCTTTTGTGAGTCTACCCAGGCCTTTCTATGGGTGAAAGTTGGTGAATTCTGGTCCTCCACTTATAAAACTGTCAAACAAGGTCATTATTTGATACTGAAAATAACAAGAAATGCTCCTAGCTACCAAAAATAGGCAGACTTAAGAAGTCTGAGGACTGTAGATCATCTTTGGTATTACTCAGAGGGGAAGCTGTTGCCAGGAAAAACAAAGAGATGAGTATTTCCTTTCTCTAACAACAGTTAATGCAGTGTGGATGTTGATGCTGAGCTTATTAGTTTATTGTGATACATTATATATGCAACACAGTTCATATATGTTCCATAGTGTCCTATGAATTATGTCTTTCATAAATATGAGGAGCTACCATGCTGAGCTTTGTACAAAACATAAATAATTAAAGGAAGATCTGGAGAGGTAATAGAGCTTCGTTATTGTGCTACCTGAAAATTGGGCGTGTCGTACCACAAAGGTGATTCAAAGTATTGGATTTATGTGTCTCCAAAGGATAGCCTAAAAGTCCCACACTCAATGGGGACATGATTAAATCTCGTTGATAGGAAACCTGAACCACATAGCTGTCTGAAACTTTGTCTTGGCCTTCTTCAGTGCAAGTGTCACTGCCATGTTTCCATTTTCTGACTTTGTATTTGAATAAAAGCTATTGCTGGATTTGCGTCAGTTCAGAATGCAAGTGTATAATATTTTTTTTCCTGGACTGCTTTTTTGGGCTTACATCTAAATTTGTGCTTGGCAACATCTAAACTTCCATATTTGGTTTTCTTAACTTTGCTTATGTGCCATGCCTCAGGAGGCTCCCAGGGACTTTACAAGCATAGAAGACTGAGCGTACTGGCAGCAAAAGGCTTCTGACACCAAAGTAGATCAATTTTGTTTAATTAGTAAGGTAGCAGCCTAATAAGATGTTAGATTTGCAGAAGGCAAAATATAAAGAATGGGAACAAGAACCAAACGTGTACATGACTGGACTGAAAAGGAATTTTATTAAAGTGCTTGGATAGCAATGAAAACATGCAGTTTTGAATGTGGAAATAACTGCCTCTGTATAAGACAGCACTGCATTGTCAAAGAAGAAATTCTGTGGCCCTGTTAGAAATGCATCTGCTCTTATGTCTTGTTCATATCCAGCAGGTTCAATGGTCACTGAGATTCTAGCAGCTCATTTCAAGCTTCGTATGATTCTAATTTTCCATGTGACAAAACCTCTTCCACAATATTATTTTAATACTCTGGACATAAATATGGTAAACTTTGAACAATAAACCACTCATTAGAGACGCTAGATGTGATAAAATCAGACCTCAGAACTAAATTGATATGCCAGGAGGTAAAGACAGCCGTTGAGAAGCCTAGTTTATATAGAAGATTTCTCACTTTGAACTAATTTAGACTTTCTGAACATCACAGGACTACTAGATAAAATCAAGTGTCTTTCCTTTTTTCTTACTTTTTTTTCTGAACTGATTGTCATAGTTTAATCCCAGCTGGCAATTAGGACCACGCAGCTGCCCACTAATGTCAGCCCCAAGCAGGATGGAGGAGAGAATCAAAATGGGATTAAAAAAATTATGAGTTTATATAAGAACAGTTTAATAGAACAGCAAATTAAGAGTAAATAATAAAAATAATTAAAAATATAAAAATAGAATATACACAACAAGTGATGCACAATGCAATTGCTCACCACCCACAACACCAATAGCCCGTCCATTCCCAAGCAGCAGTATTTGGTAGCTGACCAACTCCAGTTTATGTACTGACCGTGACATCATATGGTAAGGAATACCTGTTTGGTCAGCCTGGGTCAGCTGTCCTGGCTTCACTCCCTCCCAGCTTCTTGTGCACCTGGCAGAGCACGGGAAGCTGCAAAGTCCTTGACTACCCAGCAACAGCCATAAGATCAGTTTATTATCAAAATTCTTCTCATACTAAATGCAAAACACAGCCCTGTGCCAGCTACTAGGAAGAAAATTATCCCAGCCAAAACCAGGATATGGATTCACTGAAACCAACACATTTTGTAGTCAATATGTGAGTCTTCTTTCATATGAAAATTTCCACAAGGAATGTAGAATTATCTTCTAACTAGGAAAATCCCCAAATATCCATACCTTTTGAGTTTTTATACAAAAAGTTAAGAAACCTCAGCACTGTAGCACTTTTGTGCTTTCAAGATGATGAAAAGTGATCCAGAGTAGTTTATCCTTATACTGGACTGTATTATCTTTTAATTAAAATCATTAATAGAATTGCCATTTGTTTCATAAACAGTATATATGGCATTTCTCTGTATATGGTATGTACTATTTGGCCAAGGATTAATGATAAAATGGAAATGCTATTCAAGAATGAAAGCAAAGTTTCTTTTACCATTCAGATTTTTAATATAAGTTAACAAACTAATTTTAAATAGTCCTCTAAACTGTATTCTGTTTTATATAAGATAAATAAATATATTACAGTAGTTACTGTTTTGAGTATTGATAACTAAAAAAAAAATTGCACAGTAGAAATAACATCTCAAATTATTTCCTTAAATGAATTTTAAATAAGTAAATGGTGTAGTTTGGATAGGATAGTTAAATAGCAAATATGCTCAATTGGATGCTGTTACCATATATTTATATTTTAGTAACATTGTAAGTGTAGCCTTTGCATGCCATTAAATTGGAGTTGCATTCTATAAACACTGCGAAGTCACAGAAAGCTCACAAACTATGGGTAAGTCTCTAAAAGTGATTTGATACCAGAAATGTGGACTAACATAAGTGATAAAGATAATTTAAATTGAAAATACAATACTTAATTTGGCAGTGACTTTGGTGTAGTTAAATGCAGGAATTAAAAAAGGCGGACTGAAGCACTTACTGCTCTAGGCCTAAAAGGGTTATTTCAAAAGCATTTGCGTTAAATCTGAGATAGAAATACATTGAAGAGACCAGAGATGCAGGATAGTCAAGATAGTGATGGTAATATTGTAAAAGGTTTCTAGCTGTCTGCATCTAGAGAAAGATTGTAGATATGCCTGAAGCACATAGCTAGGTGTTCAGAATGAACAGGGGGAATTATGAAACCTCTGAGTTATAGCCCTTGGTGACTATTTCAAGATGTAATTATTCCTAGGCTAATAGAAGTTCCCTCCAACTGTTTTTATGCTAATGTTTTTGTTTAAAATATGATTATTAAATTGAAAGTTGGAAAGCCTATTTAGAAAGAGTAATTATTTTTATCTATTTTGAGGGGAGGGTTTGATGCTTAATCTAGATAACATTCCCACAGTGCTGCATACAATGAAATCTATGCTAGTTCTTTACTGATCTCATCTGCTGAGTGACTTAATAAAAAGCTATTGACTTCTGCATCATTCAGGGCTTGCAAGATAACAGTATTTTCAATGCCTGCTAATATCAGTGGAAATTCCCACCACCTCAGTAGTCACATCTGCCGTGCCCTTTTATGTCATCAGTGTCTAGAGAAAAGGATATGCAATTTCCTACCTATCTTAAAACAAAACAAAACACATTCACAAAAAACCCCACAACAACAAAAAACCAGAAATGTCATGAAACCTTTTACCTGTTGATACATTTTTGTATCTCTCTGTCTTTAAAATTGGCATGCAACAATTTAAAATTGGCATGCAACACTTTAAAATACATTTTCTTGATTCAGGATTCTTGTTATAGTGATTTTAGTTAGGCAATAAAGGAAGCGTGTTAACAGCTGTGAAAATTTACAGCTATAGAATTACCTCAACTAGGTTTTAAGTTCATACTTCTCTGTTTAAAAAGAAGAAAAAAGTGATACTGGTTTTCAAGTTTCTGATGCTGTGATCTACTGAGAAGAGAAACAAGATAGGTGTTACTGAAAATAGAAGGTACAGCATTGATTTTGGCTATAAAGAGTAATGCTGGAGTATATCTCTCAGAATAATCCTTATATTGAGCTGTTTTTCCCAAGTCGTACTATTCCATCTTTCCTTATTGCACATTTTTCTTGCAGTTAATTTCCTTACTTCCTCATTTCTTTGTTTTAAGTTGTTTATTCCTTTGTCAGACTACTCAAGACTGCAGTTGTGAAACCATGCAATGCTTCTTCACCAGAAGGTTTTCTTTTTTTTTAGCCAGGATTCATCAGATTCTTCAGTATAGCTTGTAGAATCACAAAAAGCTAATTTGCACACATGCATTTCTCACAAGATGCTTTTACAGTCTGAAGTCTTCACAGTAAGTGAATTTTCTGTCTCAAGGAGACACACACATTACTGAAAGTGTTGACTTTGAGCATCTGTTATGCCTATGGCACACCAAGACAGAAAACACAGAATCCAAGCACTGCTGGTTGACTGTGTCTTAGGTCAGCTGCACTGGTGGCGACTGTGTCATTTTGCTGATTTGTCAGCACTTGGACCCTAACACTAGCACCCATTTTCCTTGCCCACAAGTTCTTTCAGTTCAACCAGGTCACTGGTAAGAAACACAAGAGTGATTTTGTGATTCCAAGGTCCCATATGGATCCCACAGAGCAGCTGTGCTTGGACTTGCCTTCAAGCCTTCCCTTCTACACCTCAGCAAGCAGAAGTGAATCTGAAAGAAAAACGAAATGCAGGTGGAAATTTAAGGTACAAAGGTCAGTGCCACAAAAATGTCTAAAGCTTCAGCCCTGTTAGCACTGCCACTTTCTGTCCCTGCTGTTTTGTCAACAGCATTAGTACAAAGCATCATGTAAGTATTGTAAGCTATGTTTATCTTTTAAGCAGTTTTGCAGAGGCTGTTCTTTAGAGACATCTTCAGAGACACAGTCCCATTGGAAAAGATATTTCATAGCCTTTTCCCAGTCCTGAAAGCTGCACCCAGAGCTAGCCTGTGTAGGACAGTGGTATACCTCTCAGAAATTATGGCTGCTCAGTCATCTCTGCTGGTTCATCAGAGCATTGAAGGGAATCAGATTCTAGCTAATCTGCATGTGTCATCAGGATTGCTTATTTCTGTTTAACTATGATTTTATAAGACTGCTGTACCAGGAATATTGATAGCTATAATTATGCAACCCCAAGGATTGTGATAGAATGGCCATGGCAAAAAGGCTTACTGTAGCCTTTCCCCATATATTTCTTGACATGTCCCTGAACGGATGTTAGATTGGCATCTTCAATTCTGCATAGGGAGCCAAGTGTTCATACTGACCAATAAACTAAGAACATTTTAGACGTCTTACACAGCCATGGTCCCACTGGAGGGACCCAAATGAATGTGTAGGGGAGTTAGAGGTATCATGCTTGTCACTCAGCAGTTTAAAAATTCCAAGTCTTTTAAGAAAGTTATTTTCTGAAAATACTCAAAAAACAGTAGCTGAGTTCAGGATAAGAAAGGCCTCTCATCCATCAATAGCTGGTTAAAAGATACCAAAGGATAGAAATAAATGATTCATTTTTGTCACTGGAGGGACATTAGCTGTCTGGTCCTAGATGGGTATGTGGTACAGTTTGTACTATCCAGCATATTTATTACTAGAAATGGAGGTGATAACATTTGCTTACAGTACTGAAATATTCAGGGTAATAAAAATGAAAGCCAAGTGCAAGCAGTGGCAGAAGACTCTTATGATACTGAGTGGTGTTCAGCAACATTTATGTTGTTTTCCTTTCGTTGCAAAATGAAGTAGTAAACTGGAAGGATACAGAGAAGATAAATAAGAATGTCAGGTTTAAATTACTTCCTGATGAGGAATATGTAAATGGACTAGAATGCTTCAGCCAAAACAAGAGATGACTGAAGAGGGAGAATGATAGAGGTAATTAAAATCATGAGAGGCATGGCAGAATTGGATGGGCTGCTATTATTCAGTGTCTCAGAATAAAAGAACTAGAGGACATTAAATAGAATTATCATTACCCCAGAGCATGGGTTCAAATAATGGCAGATTCTTGGAAAAAAAAAATGCAGTAAAGTGTATTAAGCTCAAAGAAACTGTACTTGCACGTGGAGATCTTTGATCTGCAAGTCCCTGGGAGCTGAGAGAGACTACCAGGAAAGTATTGCAATATGATTTCCCTGTTCTTATGTTCTTTCCTCATCATTCACCAATTCCTCATTGTTTGACCTTGTCAGATAAAGAATTACAGGATAGAAGGACCTCTAGGCTACTCTTAGTATGCCTGTTCTTATGAAATATCCTACAATTTGATGACGATAATGTCTTCAGTTACAATTTTAACTCAGGCATCATCAAAGGATTTTATGTATTTATCAAATAAGGTCATGTATTTATTATTTGCTCTCTGAAGACAATTGAGAACAATATGTGATCCTAGTTAAACCACCGTAGGTAAACTTCAAATTACTAGCTTTTCAAAATGGTAGTCTTTCTTCACAGAATCTGTTTAGAGCATAAAATATCTCTTGGTCTTAGTTTTTTGTGTTTGTGTAAGATTCTGCTGAGACTAGTTCAAGTTATGATGGGACTCAGTGGACGAAAGGAAGCAAGGATGCTTTCTGTCTTCATCACTGGGAGGAATTAGCGAGTATATTTCTATGCATTTTAGTGGAATGGGGAATTATCCTTGCCAGCTATGCCAAGTTGAATGGCAAAAATATTGTGGCCACTTAGCAATGACCAGTAAAATTGGTTATATTCCTAATTAGCTGTGAACTAATTATGTTTAGCAAAGGTTATGTCAGACATGCTTCCCCAACACACTCCCCCAATCCGCTTGGCAGTGAAATGCACTGTGTGGGAGAGCAGTTTGTACTCAAGTATCTCCTAAAAAGTCTCAACTCTGCTGGTGTAAAACACGTCTTACTTGCAAGTTAAGTTTGCCTAGTGTTCACTCCTTTGATTGGATGCCTCATAAAAATCCCATTTACTGTAAGAATAACAAAGAACTTTTGGCTGAGAATGGGTTGTAGAGATATCAGTTGGCTTCATCACTATCAATGAGTTAACAGAGAAGGTAGGATGAACACATACCTTGCTTCTGCTGCCTAACATGTCTATGATTTATGTTCTGTGTGTCTGCACCAGTGACAAAAACAAATCCACACCATTCCAAAATTTGGACATGAACACAACTTCAGTTTGGTCCTAGAGCACTTACTGTGTAGAAAATTGCTAAGATTTCTGGAGGAATATGGTACTTGCATAGAGTCATTATAAAAAGTGAGGTGACATTTTTTGGGCAAGGCGGAGTTTTGGAGACCCCTAAAAGTGAAAAGCTGAAATTTGAGTTTGATGAAGGTCAAAAGAGGAAAGATAAAAGCACTCAAGTTGACGGGTGAGAATAATAAGCACAAAAAGGTGATAATATTTTCATTAGATCAGAGCCAGATTAAGCATACCTTCTCAAAGACGCAAGAGATGAACAAGCAGCAAAGTGAGGTTATCTCGGAGACTTTTGGTTAATTTCTTAGCTGAGTAGATAAAGAAGGATGTTCGAAATTATGTCAGAAAAAGTCCAAGATAACCACCATTACACTTATAATGAAGGATTAAAGGAAGGATTTTTTTAACAGTTTGTAGACATATTTTTTAATTGTAAATAGCTTCTTTCTTGATAATATTTTAAGCAACTTTTCGTTGTGAAATTTATTTTTAATGTTCTGTTGAACATGTATGAAGGCTTTTCCAGACAGCTCTTTCCATAGAACTTTGTTCAGCTTCCTAAAAAGTGGTTAAGTTTGTCAGCATCAGAAAACTTTCAGTTCGGAAAAACTATGCCAGCTTTCTTAAGATACAGTCTTGTGCTTTGTATTTTTCATTCTCTGGAGGAATTAATATTTCTTTTGTTTGCTCAGATGGGAAGTCAGAATTTTTTGGGTTGACTTAAGCTAAAGCTGAATATGAATTTGTTCAAACACAATGGCATGGCTCCAAGATAGGTCATTTACCAGTTTCTCTGCAGGAATTACGGGACGCATGTTGCCAGACAGCTAGATTGGCAAATAAACTAAATAATACTTTGTGTAGATGTACACAGCCTTGTCTTACAGAGGGGTGTGGTGAGGCCCTGACATGCCCATCTTGTGTATTCCCTCTGACCTGTGCTGTCAGACTGACCATGTCTTAAGACAAGTAGAGCCAATCCACAAATTTATTTTTAAGAAAGTATTTGCACTACTGTTATCTCATGGTGTTCCACTAAAATTGGCTTAACATTAATGCCTAAGCACTGAAAGACTCGTGGACAGCAGTGTATGACAATACTCTAAAGTTTTTGTTACAGGATCTTTAGTATTACATTAATAGGTTTTTAACAAAATATAGCCATCATGCAAGTCAAGAAATAAGAATCTAAAAAGAATTGAGCAGTTTGCCAAGTAGCATACACACTAGAGACAAGCATCAGTATTACATCCTTTTTAATGCTATTTTATACTTGTTCAGTCATCTTGACATAATATAATAAGCCTACCTATAAATGTCAATAGCTTTTGCCTCTACATAATTTGTATGGTAGCACTCTGAACAAATGGAGCCTGAAAGAACGTAAGTAGTTAGGGAGGAGTTCTAGGGAAGAATGAAAATAGAGGGATGTGATGCCATTACAGCAATAGGATACAAAAGGATGAAGGCTCTTGTTATGATAATTTAGCAAGAGTTGCTGACAGCCGAAATATAGTATTTGACCAGCTGGGCAGATGACAAATGTAAAGAAAACATAAACTTGCGACGCGATTTTTAGAAATTATCAGTGATAAAAAGTAGGAACAACAGAAGAGGGTGTTGATGATGAACAGCGTTCAAGACCATGATGACTAAGAGATTTAGTGAAGAGATAGTGGAAGATAGATGGAACATAGATAAAAATTAATAAGGAAATTCATAGAGTCAGAATATTCTGAATACTTTTCAAATATTTTTTTTTCATATAGATTAGTATTATGCACACCACAAAAAGTTAAATACTGAAGGTTGCTGTTTGAGATTCGTTGTCTGAACTGTCATGGCAAGGAGAGAAGCTGACCACAAGTTGAATTCACTGTTAAGATACAGTTTAACTACATGCAAATGAGAACAAAAGTGATTACAAACCCCCATCTTAACGGCAAATAAATTACCAGAACTATATGTATGACATCAATATACATGCAGCAAACTTACCTTTAAAATTAAAGACGTTTTATGGTCTAGAATGTGTGCAAACTGTTTTTTTGGATCCTTGACATGATCTCACAGGGAGACCATGCAGCTTCATTTCTTATTATCAGTCATCAGAACTATATGGAATGCAGTCAGAACAGGTGTGGTGAAGAGGAGGGCAGTTTAACAAATCCAATGTTTCGTTTATTAACAGAGCTACTTTGCACCCAGAAAAACAAAGGCATGCATTGTAGTAACTGTATGTTAATTTTATTTCATCTTTATATTATTTTTATTTCATCACCCTTAATTGAATTTTGAAATAAAGTGGTTTTAAAGTAGGAGAGTAGGTTTTGCTATAATTTTTTTTAAAAAGCTTTTTTTATTTTGAAAAGCATTTAAAAAATTGTCCTGCCTGTTTGGTACTTAGTGTGTTATGGTTTAGGGGAAGAAAGAAAAAGCAAACAAATACTTTACTTGGTTACTTAAAAAAAAATGCGCTCGCATACTGCCTATCAAAATTCCTTTCATGGCTTCCACCATCAAATGACTTTTCCATTGTGAAATTTGAGATCAATTACTCCTGATTTAGTATGCATGCCAACACTTAAACCAGCCAATTAGCTTGTATTTGTGAGTATTGATAATTATAGAATAATCACAGATGTTTGGACAGAGTATGTTTTCTAAACACATTCTGCCCTCCCACAGCCCTCTTGCTTCTTGATTCATTTACTTCCAGGGAATTAAACAGCCCAAGATAGAAAACACAAGGACTCCTAGCTTTGTTTTGAATTTGTGAGAGGGACTGAGCACAGTAGTCATTGAATATTTCTCATAAAATCGCTCATCAGAATTCATATTTAATAAATTAGCAAAAATGTTACTTGTGCAAAATAATGTAAAATGTGTACACATGACTTTAGTGTGGCTTTATGGATTTTTTCATTCATTTTTAAAGCTTGTTCTCTTTTCCAATAACCTGATTCTTTGGTAAGATATACTAGCTGGCTTTATGGTTTGTGTTTTAATTGGTAAGAGCTGGATTATTAGTCTATAAAATAGCAAGAGGTAGTTACCTTCACAAAATTTGTGTAGTTATTTACTTAATATTCATATTGTCGTCGTTAATTTGTGGCAGATGCACTATATTTAAGTCTTAGAATTCAAATTAATGGAAGGAACATGTAAAAAAACTTCAATTATAAATAAACCTCACTGAAATCCAGTGAGCTATTTTTGAATGGAAGAAGTATCGTCTTCATTTCCTGTCGAGAGTAAAACTGTCGGATTTCTTTGTTAAGTGTAAATATTTGTAATTTTGATTGAATGAAATTTGAGGGAAAAAAAAGTGAGAAGTTGCCTCCTCTCTGTCCTGAAGGCCTGAGAGGTGTTAATTGCAGTGATTAACAATTGGTTACATGCTTCTGTAGAAAAAGTCAGAGAACGACTGCCAAAAAAAAAGGAATAGATGACCATATTTATAATCTTGAAAATAATATTGAAATTTAGAGCAGTATGAAATAATATTTTTAAGAACTTAAACTGCTACAATAACTTCTATGAATTATTTGAGGTTATTTCTTCTTTTAATTGCTAAGTGACTTATGGTTCATTTGTGTATATTCTCTTCCCAGAACCATATACAATTTATAAAGTTTTAAGAGAGTAGACATGATACTCAGATAAAATGCCAATAGTTATGCTAATAGGGATCAGCAAAAATAATTATCTGCCTGGTGGTTGATTCTGTAGGACTGCCGTTTTTATACGCTTTTTGTTTCAACAGACGAAATGTATGTCAGTTAGTGACATTACCACATTTGGGGATTTCTGCATAGTTTTGTCTGTAGCGTGATGTTCTTTTATGTCAAATGCCTTGTGAAAGTCACAAAACAAAAAGCTAATTGTGACAGTGGAGAACAGTGGTTTCTAACAACTCTGCCTTATAAAATGGAATTCCCCTTATGCAATCAAATTTTATGTCCCATATAAAGGGCTTCAGAAAATGGCTTTTTCACATTTTCACACTAATCGGTTGCTTTTCTAGACCCTTTGCAAACAGTGTTCTTTGACATTTTGAAAAGCAGTTGCTGTTTATTCCGCACTAAATTGCCTGCATACTGCTGATTTGCTCATGTACAGGACTCTGCATTGTGTGTGCACAGTGAGTTCAATAAATCACATTTTATGCATGTGCAAATAACTGCTTACACACAATTTATGCCTCTGAGACTGTCACAGATTTCAACATATAAACCAAAAGCCCTGCAAAAAGCATCAACTAGTAAGACAGACATCACAGTGAATACAAAACCGGTTTCAGATGGGATTATGTTCAGCTTAAGTACATTTTCCATCCAGGTTTTCTAAAGCCCAACTGCTAGCAGAAAGTAGGACTTGGATTTGGGGGATGGAGAAGGAATGGAGAGATATTTGGGCCATCACGTAAGTTTAGTTACACATGGATATAAGGTGTTGACAGCCAGTGGGAGCCCACGGGTGAAATCAGAAGGGCAAGAGCAGAGACATATTCAAAGAAAGTAGAGACAAAGTGAGAGGAAGGTAGGAGCAGGATAGTGAGAGAGGTTTGGGAAGATGATTGGATTTTGCAGTGAGAAAGACCTTGAAAGGAAAGTTGGAGGCTCTGGTGTGCATCCTGGGGCAAGAGGATTTTGGAATTTAAGGGCTCTCTCTAAAAGAAAAATGAGACTTTGACTTCTGAGACAATAGGTGTGTGGAGCTGAAATATCTGGGGCAGGAGCATAGGAAGGGTCAAGTTTTTCATGCCAGAAGAGGAGAAAAAAAAAAACTCTGGATCTGAGAAGGATGGTGATTGGATTGAGTAGCCTTGGTTTGGAGAAGGAACTGGATGCTTTGAGGACTTGAATTTGGTGGAGGCATTGAGACTGAGTTAGAGCTTGGGACATGAGATCGGGAGTCAATGGGACAGGTTTGCAGACATTCATGCAGGAAAAGTGCCATCGTCTTATGAACCTCTAGCAATATATGCCTTTTTCTTTGTTGGAAATACAGAACTCATAGTACATTTTAACTGGCAAATCTTGCAACTTAGCTATTATATTAGTGTAACCAGAATATGATGCCACATGGTGTGCAAATGCAAGAAGGCTGGTATTTATGCAAGAAGTTCAGGATGATATCTCATTTGTGAAAACAGTATAAAATCACTGCGTCCTTGAAAAAAGTACAGAATGCTGGTAAATTTTGTTCCATTTCTTCAAGCTGTCATCAGGTCTGAAGAGGACAACAAATTGGAGGACAGGCTGACAGGCTCGGTGGCAGGGCTGCCATTCAGAGGGACATAGACAGGCTGGAGGAATGTGCTGAAAGGAACCTTGTGAAATTCAACAAGGACAAATGCCGAGTCCTGCACTTGGGAAGGAAGAGCACGTGGCAATGAGCCCGGTTGGGCACTGACAGCCTGGGAGCAGCTCTCTGGAAAGGGCCTGGGCGTGTTGATGGAGAGCAAGCTGTGCATGGGCTGGCAGCCTGCCCTGGCAGCAAAGAAAGCCAACAGCGTCCTGGGCTGCATGAACAGGAGCAGGATGTATGAACAGCAGTAGGTGAGGGAAGTTTTTATCCCCTGCTACTCAGCAGACCACATCTAAAATACTATGATTTTGCACCCATCCCCAACAATACAGGAAAGAGGGCAGTAAATTGGAGCAGGTTTAGTGGAGGGACATCAGGATGCTCAGGGGCCTGGGACACCTGACCTGTGAGGAGAGGCTGAGGGAGCTGGCTTGTTCAGTCTGGAGATGAGTTGGCCATCGGGAGGATCTCCAGATGACCTTACCATGCCTACAAGGAGACTACCAAGAGGACAGACTAGCTGTTCACAGTGCTGCATGGCAGGAGGATGAGCAATAATGGATGTGAGAGGTTCAAACTGCAAATAAGAAAAACACTGTCACTGTGAGGACAGTTAAATCGTGGAGCAGTTGCCCACAGAGGCTATGCAATCTCCATAATAATATTCACTATGATGAACTGTGAATTAGCTATTACCACTTCAGAGAGAGATCTTGGTAATACTGTGATTTGTTTTCCGAAAACATTCAATGTACAGCCATAGTCAAAAGATACGCAGGAACGATTAGAGTCAGAACAAAATGGAAAACATGTCATTATCTAGATTCATGGTGATCCCACATCTCCAGTTTTGCGTATAATTTTAGATTACATCATCTCAAGGAAGGATAAAGCAGGGTAAAGCATAATGCAGAAAGGTCGAAGTATGGAAGCGTTTCCAGACAAAGAAAATTTACAACTTTTTTGTTTGGAAAGGATATTACAGAAAACAGATACAAGAGGTCTGTAAAATTATGAGTGGCGTAAAGATGTTTTAGGAAAGATTGTTCACTGTCTCTCAGAAGCATTATTACATTCACGATTATATCAGCCATAATAGATAGGGCAAAACAATTGGCACTGAGGGCCAGATATACACATTTTCATTTTAGAGAACAGCGGCAACTTACTTCCAATCCCAAGGGCTGGATGCCCATTAGTGGTCAGAGCATATTACTGGAACATATCCGAGCTCTTGGAGCTCATGTTCTGGTTTAGTTTCACCTGAAAGGAAATAAATTTATTTGCTCTAAGACTATTCCACCAAGGGACACGAAGTGCAGTAAGTGGGGGCGATATGAGATCTGGTTCAAAAGTATGCACGGACACATATAGGGAAAGAAAGTCCTATCAATGCCATTTTAACACATTGTTCTGAGCACAGTTTCCAAAGCGCTGGCATCCTAAGGTGCCGGTTGCTGCAAGAGCACATATGGGAAGGCGTCAGTCTGTACTTGCCTTTTTTCTTATAGTCTTTCAGTAGCTCTATCTAGCTGCTGCACCTCATAATCAGAAAGAGGAGATTGCATCAAAATGATGTTGATACATCTGATTAAGAACAAATGTTCTTAGGTAATTTAATTTTACATGAGCACTTACAATGTCAATGTTTGTTATAGATTGCATCTTATTCATTTGGGCACATTTTTAGAGTACAATTTGCCGTCTCGTATCTTATATTCTTTAGTCATAGCAAAATGAGGTCAGTCATTGGGAGAATATTTTAAATTGTTTGTAGTCTTATTTGAGTATTGCTAGTACCTCAGAAGGAGGTTGCAAAAACTTGGGCAGGGACACATGCAAGAGATGAGCCTATTGATGTTCTGGTGAAAATCCTTTCTGATTTGCATGCTTTGGTGGGTACAAAAGTGTGAATTGCACAGAACATTGTTGTTGCTATCTAGTAGCAGGTTTCCCCTAACGGTCTGACAGACTCCGCTGGCACTGTCCATGCATATTCATGTGATTTGGGAGGAAGTTCTTGTTCAGAGTATAGCAATACAGCATGCACCAAAAAGTTAAGTAAAATTTATGTTTTAACAAATACACGCCTGTGTAGAAATTATTTGGGGACTGTACTCGTCAAGTAAGATACAGTTTATTTTTTTTTTTTATTTGAAGCTCCCTCAGCTCTTCTGCTTCATAACTCAAACCCCTACTCCATGTTGCTGTACAGTTTCTGAGAACTCTACGGCTCTCAGTTTCTATCTTCAGGGAGCTAAAACCAAACGCAGAGACATGGCTTATTTCCACTCTAGCTGGAGAGACAGAGATCTGAATGTATTTTTCATGTCTATTAAAGACAGTAGTCATAGTATAGATCACAGAGTCCACAGTAACCTTTGTGCATGATGTTAAGGAAGCTTCTTTTCTCTGTGATTCCCAAAGCAGAGACTCGGGCTGAATTCCAGAAAGTGTTATTAAATAAATAATTTCTTTGCAAGGCACAGCATAGAGAGCAGCTCAAGCTGGGTGCCTCCAGAAGAGGGACCCTGAGCAAAAAAACCCTGGGAAATTATACCCTTACAATCTAAGCTTCCCGCTCATCACACATCAGTTTGGGCAGACTGCAAAATTGGAGCCTGGGGTCTCCCGTTCTTCATTGGATCCCTTCATTTTTGTCAGATGGCCTGTTTCTTATCTTTGTGGGTAGTTTTTTGTCTTTGACAAACCCAACTAGATGTCAGTCAGTCCTGTCCTTCAGTTGCTAATTTGCACTTGCAGCTGGGGTGAAAAATAAGTCCTTGGCAATAACCAAAATGTTCTCCTGTTTCTCATCTTCTTTTAGACGCACCGTTCCATTCCTTTACCTATCTCTAGGGATGTAGCTCCTGCTGAACAAACAAAAGCTCCTTTATCTTCTTGCTTGAACAAATTCTTGCTTAACGAGGCAGAAAGTTCAAAAGTTCACAGCTGGTGGCCTAAGCAAACTTAGTTACTTATGCTAAGCGAGTTCTATATAAGCAGTTTCTAAACAAGTTCTATTAAGAAGCAGTATACCAAATAATTCAATAAGCTAAGGCAGGCTGTTCCCTAACCATGATCATATAGGGTTTCTAAATCTGATCCTTGGTTTCAGTACTGTACACAAGTTTATTTGGTAATACACTTCAGGGGAAAGAAATAGTTCTCGTTCTTTGTTAACATCTGTTAAGTCCTAGAACTCCATTTACAAAATAGTTGTACTATTGACATTTTCAGCTGAAGCTTAATCAATTTATGGATGGTAAAAAAGAGACTATTTCAGCAATACAGTTGAAATCTATTCCACATAACTGGCTGTCAACTTCCAATAGCTTTACTCACACTCAGGGAAGCCCCAGGGATTACATATGGTGTATAGGACTACCAAGTCAAAACTGATGTAGCTGCATGTTTGCATAGTTCCCTGCTTATCCCTATTGATCCAAAACCAGCCTTTCGCATTTTGGTTTATATTTGAGTATAGAAATAAATAAAAAGAAAACATGAATAGCAGTCTTGACTAAGACACTCCAGAGAGGATAATGCACACTAAAATAAATGTATAAAAAGGCAAAGTGAATGATATAGCATTAGTGATAAAATCTAATGGCATCTGCGAATTAAATTTTAAAAGTAGAACGTAACATAAATCTAGGTTTCTATTTGACAATAATGTTTAAAAATAGTTAGAAAAGAAATTAAGAAAAATGCGGGTTTAAAATTGAGGTAAGTTTTTAAATTAGCATTTTGGCAGAAGGCATTTAAAGAAGACTAACATTTTTTAGATTTTTTTTACTGAATTACTACTGTTATTTTTCATTAATTAAAATTATTGTTAAATTAACATGATTTTAACATAATCTAAAGCATAACATAAAGAACAAAGAGGTCTATGTTCTACTTTAAAGAGATCTTTGGCACCTTTAAGCAGATGTTTAGCTCATGCACTTGCATAAAATTTGTGGTGTTGTAATCTAAAACACTTTAAAAGTAAATCCTTGGACTTTTTTACTTTTTTGTTGTTGTTGTTCTAGAGCCAGTATAGCGTAATTAGCCTTGGGGCAAATCTTAGCCAGGGTGGAGTCTCTGAAAACCATCATAAAACATCATCACTCTCTTGACTAGCATGAAGATTTCACATATAGTCTCCAAAATAAGAGAAATAATTTTAGAGATATTCTGATGTATGCAGATCTAGAAAGCTAGTACCTGTACATGACAAACTTATCCAAATTGCATTAAAATAAACAATAAAATGAAATGCAATGATATCGTGATGTCTAACCAAGAGTGATTCTCCAAAGAAAGAATCTCTGTATCTCAGTAATAGTAAAGTAGTCATTAAATGAACAGGAGGATGGGTTTACCTATGTATTTTTGAGTCAGGTCTCTGATGAACTATCTTAAAAAGGATATCAAAGAAAGAAAATATTTTGCTTTGGAAGGCATGAAAACAATGGTGCTGTAAAAGTTCTGGGCAAAATATTAATTCAGAAAAAAAATACAAAGAAACAGTCAATATCCACCACTGAAAAGGAAAAATGTTGAAATTCCAGCAAAGTTCTGTATTAGGACCCTTTTAAAAAATATATTTCTCAATTATCTTGATAAGGTCTGAGAATGTTAAAATGAAAATTACTGGTATGTGAACACCAACTATACACAATTGTTTATACTAGTCGAAAACAGAAGACTGAGGAACTTCAGGAAGGCTTAATTAAGCTGGACTAGAAGCAGCACAGTAGTGGATTAAAAGTGAGGAACACACGCTGAGGCACAGTGGTGTGCGGTGGTGCACACTGAAGGGGACACTTCATACCCACCTTGAGATTCCAAAAGACATGATGTCGGTGCAGAGGATAAGAGCCTGGGCAGCTCAGCAAAGACCTATTTTCCAAAAATCAAAGAATGTGTCATAAAGATTGAGATTTACCTGAAAACAGAATGGAAATCCAGGCCACTACGACTGCATTCCTTCCTTGTCCTTCATCAGAATCGGATCTGCGTTTGCAGCAGGGCTCCCAGGCTCTTCCCTGTGCCACAACCTGCTGTCTATCACAGTTGCACAGACACGTCTCTAACCTCTTATCTTGACATTTGCAAGAACTATGGTCCTATGGTACTTCTCTTACTACATAGAGGAGTCAGGGGAGAGATGAAGAGGAAGCACCTTCTGGCAGGATCCCACGCTCAGGCCATTCTTGAGGTCACAGGATCTTTACTTCCACTTGAAACTTCCACTTGAAAGGCTGTGTTTGCATCTGTTTATATATTTTTAAGGTAGTATCAGCATACAAGCAATAATTTAAAAACTGAAATTTAACCTGGTATGTTTCACGTGGAGATATAATATTAAAGCAAGGAGGATTTATTTAGAAGAGTGTTTTGAAAATAAAAATTCAAATGTATTTGTGCTGTTGAAATATGTGTGTACACATACAGATGTGTCTTGATTACTGGAGAATTCAGATGAGTAGATTTAGGGAATCCAGAGATTAATTGCTCAATAGATTAATCTATTACAGTATATGTAGTCTTTCACTTCTAGATCACTGAAGCAAATTCAGTGGAAGAAGGCACCAAAAGAGAGGTCTGGCTAACATAAGCAGATAGCATTACTTTACTGTAATAAAGAGTGCCAAATCCAAACAGTCAAATGTTTCCATCACATGGAATGCTTCCAGACATGGAAGACAGAGTTACTTTTTAAATCTTTCAAAATCAAATCCACAGAGAGCTTCTTGTCCAACAAGTGAGGAAACCTAGCAGTGAGGTGTGAGATTTCCTGCTTCCATTTGTTCTGTAAATAACTGGGGAAGGAGGGTTAACTTTTATCTTTTTTTCTTTAACTCATTCTTGTTGCTTTTATAAAGGTTTTTATCTCCTAGTGCCTTTTTCAGCAGGTTTTCAAAGACGCTCAGATACTGTAACAAGGAGGCATTTCCCGCATGCTGCTTACAGGATGGACTACATGGACTTCGAGGACGATAGCCGTGGATGGCGGTTTGATATGGACATGGTGATAATCTACATTTATTCAGTCAACTGGGTAATAGGATTTATTGTGTTCTGTTTTCTTTGTTATTTCTTTTTCCCTTTTTAGTCTGTAATAATCACAGTTAAGGAAGAGAGCAGTCATGTGAACATGTGAACCACAATGTGTACAGAAAAAGCTTGAAGAAGGCAAAATGTTTGCTTGTTTTTATCATTCAGAGTTGTTATAGACTGCATCAAGCATGCTGTGAGGCTATTTGACACTTCCGCTATGCGTGACAAAGTACTTGAGTTTGGTTCCAGATACAATGTGAAAGCCAGATCATACTTCATTCAGTGGAAGTTGTGCCTTGATTTTGGTGGGAATGGGATTTACACCTAGTGTATAAAATATTACTTAGTTGAAATATGCAGTACTACTTGTTCTTAGGGGAGTTCTGTGTACTACAACAAAACATGATCCATAAAGTCTTTTTGGGGTTTAATTTTTAAGTTGACACGCATTGTTCACTTACTGCTGCTTCGGTTTCTCATACATAAAAACAATAAAGTTGCTTTTGGGAACACAAGATTGTAAGCACTGCAGTGCTGCACCATGCATTATATAGACATTCATCAGACCTGTTTTGATGGTGTAATCTGAATTCTGGAAAATTTTGACAACCGATAGACTTGTCAGCATTCTACTTTGGGGATGTGCTGCATTCAGTGCCTAAAAGTTTGAGCCTATTAACCAAAAAAAGAAACAATACTGCATGCTGTGCTGACAGTTCATCTTTTCAGCAAATGGCAATCAGAAGGAAATGAACTAACAACCCCAAGTTCTGCACATTAAAGGGACCGTTTTTGTGCATATTCCCAGGGTAGGACTGTACCATTTTTAACCCATCCAGATGAGTGCGTTTGGACCCCGCAAGACCGCTAATGCAGGACAAGCAGCAGGCCTGCTGGCTATGGTATCATGAGACACTAACCTCAGTAAATATTGGAGAAAAAAGCATTCTCCAGTTTAAGGAATCAGTATCATTATTAAATTGCTGTAACAATTTGGGGATACTCTTTAAGTGTGGGCTCACCAGGACTATGTGTCTCTAGGGAGATCACAAAAGAGGACACAGTATTTATTCGCACCTTTCATGTGAAACAATTCTAAAGCACTTTATAGTTTTTCTATATATAGATTGATGAGTTACAGTATCAAACTGCAGCCAGTTCAGCAGTCATTCCATACTTTCTGCTTTACACAGTATTTTCAAATGAAAGTAAAAGAGCATCTATTAAATAATAAAAAGGATATTATTAATAGACATGTTTGCGGGAATTGGGTGCTCAAGAATGGTACATCGTAGTTCAGGGGCTTACTTTTCAGGAAGGTACAAAGACGTTTTTATGTCTAAGGGCATGACCCTGCAAAGTACTGTGGTTTCATCTAGAAAAACATGTGAGTATATGTATGTAGTCCCTCTGGTATCAGGATTTGTGTGGGAGACCCGTATTTTTTCAGTAGGTGGTGTACTCCCCTATTCTAGCAGAGAACAAGGAGAAATGTGTTGTGGAAGGTGCCATCTGCCAAATGTGATGGAATGAAAGGAAATGAATGCCGGGGTTTTGTTAAGCATGTGCTTATGCCTCTTTGCTGGAGCAGGGCCATCATGGTCAGCATCTTATAGTCTGCAAAGTGATCAGGACTAGAAACTTTCACTTAATCTGAAAAACAGCAGTAAATCAGCTACTGATACTTAGTTTTCTTATAGGCTGCATAAAATAATATCTTCAAGAAAATATGTGTGGAATTAAAAATTACAAGTCTAACTATACTGATTGGACTAAATAACTTTTGCCGTCTATTTTTAATATATGCAAATTTAAGGTGATATAATAATTGAAATTCACCATCACCATGTAGTTATGGTTGTGACAGAAATGCATTCTCTGTTATTACAGTATGCCTAATTACTTTGTGTCTACCTAAAGGTGATTGGCCCTATTACTGGTGGCATTAGGTATAATGTTTTGAAAGCTTTAACGTTGTGGTAAAGCACTTAGTGAATTTCCCTTTTTATATTTATACAAACAAGCCTTTTAAAAGCTAGGGGTTTTAGATCATAGGCTGATGTTTTGCTACATGCAGCTGTGTAGGTCTGTATGCTCGAATATTATCAATAATTTTAAACATTTTTCTCATCTCTGCCAGGACTGGGGTGCTAACTGCAATTTTTGTTTGTCTCTCTAATCTTGTGAATTTACTGCTCGCATCTCAGCAAAGAGAGGGACTGTTTCACCTGTTAAGCCAAAATTGCTTTTACCTTTTGATCTCGGAAAACACTAAAATGAAAAGATGTCATGAAAAATTACTTTAACTTAGTTGAAATAGTCTGAAATTCCGGTAATAATGTAATTTAAAATCATTTAACCAGGATATCTGATAAAGCAATATCCTTAAGGAAATATTCCAAAGTATGTTGAGAGGTAAGAAACGTAATATAGCTATTAACTAATTAGATGAGTAACAGTTACTTATATTATTGTTAATAGCGTGTTATCGTGATTTTATTCTGAAAAAGGCAACAAAGGAGAGTGAAAATTCCAATGTAATACTGGCCCCTTTTGTACATTTACAGCAAGAATTGTTGATTGAGGGTGGCTATATTTTCCTAAATTTAGGAGGAGTGACAATTTTGCATGGTATTTCTAACTGTGAAGCTCAGCCTTTCTTCAAGGCCTAAATAATAAACTGTTTCTTGGGCTATACTGTTTTACTTTATATTGTTTGTTATTAATTCCAGGGGATAATTAGTTTTAAAGGATTACAAATGTACATAATGAAGACTAATGCAAGTTGAAGAGACATACTTCATAGGAAAACACCTAAAAGGCATAGAATGGACGTACTTTTTTGTGTCCTTTGTTGTTTTTTGGGGATACATACTTTTGTAAAAATACAAGAACAATTGGAAGGCTCAAATCTGGTTTTCCTTGAATTCTACCTGTAAAATGCTGTTGATATCTGTGGGAGCAAGAGCAGGTCCTTTGAAATTCAGGCAATTTTCTGGTTATATTAATCCTGCTCTGCAAGCTTCTCTTTCTTATTTACAACAGTGTTAAAATGTTTGCAATAAAATTTGAGTAATGTGTAATATTTTGCATTAATTTCACTAGATTTTGCTTGGTGGAATTAAATTTTAATATTTTTTTCAATCAATGTCTTGTTTGTTTTTCTGTCTATTCTGTTTCTGCTTGGGGTGCAGCTAGGGTTAGTTGGATTTTTCACTACTGTGATTAACTCTTTTCATACAACCAGCCTTTTATTTGTTTTGGTACTTTCTGGGAAATGGTCAGCTCCAAGAAATCATCTTGGAGCAAGGTGTGGATCTTAACACATTCTGATAATGAAGACTACTCAGTGCTGGCACTCTTAGTACAGACCAATTAACTGTTGAAGGTGGCAGAAATCCAGGTCAGGACTAAGTTTGTCTCTGACAGGCAAAGGGACTTTGTGCACACTCAGAAGTTTATGAGTTTCTTGCCTTGCCCTGGTTTGTATCTCTCCTACCTACCAAAGGTCCAGTCATCTTTCTTCCCTCACACAATTAAAAAAAAATTCCCAAGCAGCAGCTGCACAGGGAGCAGGGAAGCACACCAGGTTCTTTCACAGCTGTGTATCTGCACACAGAAGCTGACATCTAAGTTAAGCCTTTGCCAGTACACTACATACACACATGAAATATTTATTGTGTGTCCACAACAGCATTACCACAGTTACTGACATTGAGATGGATGAGCCAGTTTAACTGAAATCAAGTTAATTTTCTTCATGCAGTTAGAAAATTCGCTTTTTAGTAGCTAGCTTGGTTTTTTTATTTTGGATTTAGTGTGAAAATAATGTGATAATATGGCTTTTTTGCCTGGGACAGACTTAATCTTTTCAGTAGCTAGCTGTGTTTTGGAATTGGTATGAAAAGAATATAAGAACTCACTGATATTTTGGCTGTTGCCAAGAAGTCCAAGGACTTTTTCAACTTTCCAGCTGCAGGTGCATAGTAGCGTGAGGGAGGGCACAGACAGGACAACGCCTAGATTGACATCCAGGCCAGTCAATGAAATATTCCCCACCATTAGCGTCACGCTCTGTATATATTAATAGCTAGAGTCGGCTCTTCAGCTAGTTAGTTGATGAGTTCAGTTCCATTTTCTTCAGTTCAGGAGTTGCGTGTTAGCTCAGCCTTTTGCCATTCTGCCATTTTGCAGTTGGCCAATGGGCTTTGCACCGTTTGCCTCTTTGGTCTCCTGCGGGGGTCGGCTGTTCAAGACCAGAGTGCTCTTCACTTCTGGGACTGGCTGCTGGGCACAAGACAGGCTGGGTATTGGTCACCAGTTAGTGAGAGCAATTCCACTGAGTATCCCTTATTGTAGGAGTAATAGTAGTAGTAGTAGTAGTAGTAGTAGTAGTAGTAGTGGTAGCAGGAGTAGTGGTTTGAGGGTTTGGGGGGTAGGGTGATGGGGTTTTTTTGTTATTAAACTGTTCTTAACCTGTAAGTTTCTCCCCTCCCTTTCAATTATCTCTCTCATCCCACTTAAGGGGTGGGGAAGAGTGAGCGAGAGGCTACCAGGGTCCTAATTGCAGGCCGAGGTTGAACCACAACAATGGGAAAAGATTGGTGAAGCAGCAGAGTTTGGTTTATTTTGTCATTTTTCAAGAAAAGTAGTGCTGATAACATGAACCTCTGAGAGGAAGAGTAGCTATTGCAGTTATCATGTGACAAGTAACTGTCTTGATGGTGTGTTGTGTTGCTTTCATGGATGTGTTTTCAGCATCTTTTGTCCTTGACAGCCCTGACCACTTCAGAACTGTGGGATGCACAGTCCCCCTGCGGAATTCCAGGTCTGTGCAAGTGGAGTTGCAGGCAGACAGAAAAGATGAAGGTAGGACACCAAGAGCATTCTGCTGGTGTACAGTCCCGCACCCAGGCAGATGCTGAGAGAGGCAAGATGTGCTGTGAATTGCTGTGGGCTAGATGTGGAGCGTGACAACAAGCTCTCCTTAGAGATACCCTTTACTTATCAGAAAGTTCTAAGACAGACAGCAATATAATAGCAGGCAGTGAGCTGGATTTAAAACTGGCTGAACGGACAAGCTCAGTGGGATCTGATCAGTGGCACAAAGACTACCTGAAGACAAGTAAGTAGTGGTGTACCCCAGGGATCAAAACTAGGTCCTGTCCTGTTCAACATCTTCATTAATTATCTGGATGATGGGGCAGAGCATACCTTCAGCAAATTGCAAAAGACGAAACTGGGAGGAGCTGCTGATACATCAGAAAGTTGTGCTGCTGCCCGGTAGAACCTTGACAGGCTGGAGAAATGGACTGAAAGGATCCTCATGCAATTCAACAAGGAGCACCACAAAGTCTTGCACCTTGTAACAGCCCCAGGCACCAACATATCCTATGGGTCACCCAGCTGGAAAGCAGCTCTGCAAAAAAGAACCTGGAGGTCCTGGTGGACACCAAGTTGAATGTGAGCCAGCAATGCACCCTTGCATCAAGAAGGCCAATGGTATCCTGGGCTGCATTAGGCAGAGTGTGGCCAGCAGATTAAGGGAGATGATCCTTCTCCTCTACTTGGCACTGGTGACGCCACACCTGGAGTGCTGTGTCCAGTTCTGGACTTCCCTGTACAACAGCGGTACAGCGCTACTAGAAGGACTCTAGTAAAGGGCCACTAAAATGATTAAGGGACAGGAGCATCTCCCATATGAGGGATTCTGTGAAGTCATCACACAAGACTTTCCAGGTTGAGGACTAGAAAAAGTGGATCCTTCAATAACGGGCAAATAAACTGGAAGGTTCTGAGTAGAACATCATGGTTTCTCTTAAAAACACAAGGCACTACAATCCTGGAAGAACTTGTCCCACATTTGTATCAGTTTCCTTTCTTTTCTACACGTATCTGTAATTCTCTGGCTGGGACAATCCATTAAAATTCTTTTTCTCTCACTGGTATCTTGAGTCAATACAACCAATCTCTCTTTGGGTACCAGTTCAAACTTTAAGCTATTATCTTTCCTCATACCCATTGAAATCAGTGGTTGTCGCAGTTCTCTAATGGTAAAGTTCAGAAGAGTACCAAGGGAAGAATCACAAGAAATAGAGTTGTATTATTTTAGTATGAGTCATCTTACTGTCAGAAGCACATATTAATGATTTGCTATTTAAACTTGTTATTTAAATTTTAAAGTATAAAACATTAGTTTTTTACAGGCAAAGTTTTGTATTAAAATTTCCAAAAGCACCTCCTAATTTTGGATGCCTCAGTTTGCCATTCCCAGCATAAGGGACCTGATGCAGAACTGAACCTTTCTCCAAAACAGGTTCTTTAGGATTTCTTATGTCGGGAAGCCAAAGCCTGATAAACCTTAAATACCTCTATTTATGATGGACTTCAGCAGTGATCCACACCCCAGCAGAATCAATGGGAGGCATCATTGTAGAGATCTAGTTTCTCATATAAATCTGCAACTGGATTTTTGTCTTACAAACTTTTTCCATTACTATAAAAGATATTCTGATGGAATTTCTGAAATGAGTTTTCAGAATTTCTTGTGGCACAAGCAAGTTCAAATTTTATATTTACCCACATCTGATTACTCTATGACTGAAAGTAAACTAAACCTCTAGTGTCTTAGAATTGTTAGGATTTCTTTTCTTCTGTGATGTAACAGAATCACAGAATCACAGAATGTTAGGGATTGGAAGGGACCTCGAAAGATCATCTAGTCCAATCCCCCTGCCAGAGCAGGAACACCTAGAGGAGGTTACACAGGAAGGCGTCCAGGTGGGTTTTGAATGTCTCCAGAGAAGGAGAATCCACAACCTCCCTGGGCAGCCTGTTCCAGTGTTCTGTCACCCTCACTGAGAAGAAGTTTCTTCTCAAATTTAAGTGGAACCTCTTGTGTTCCAGCTTGAACCCATTACCCCTTGTCTTACTGTTGGTTGTCACCGAGAAGAGCCTGGCTCCATCCTCGTGACACCCACCCTTTATATATTTATAAACATTGATGAGGTCACCCCTCAGTCTCCTCTTCTCCAAGCTAAAGAGACCCAGCTCCCTCAGCCTTTCCTCATAAGGGAGATGCTCCACTCCCTTCATCATCTTTGTGGCCCTGCGCTGGACTCTCTCCAGCATGTAACCCTGGAAAATAAATACTGTCAAAATGAACTTGGTGAAGTAACTTAGTTAAAAATAAGTTTAAAATAACTTAATGATAATCTATTTCATTTTCCATCAAAAATTTCTTCAGTTGAAATACTTCCACATTTCCGGTAAGGCTTCAAAATGTATTCCTATTTGAAAGTATTTTCCAGTGTTACGCTGTGGAAGTTTAACTATAAAATATAATGTTTTATTTAGGACATTTCACTTTTTGCTTGATTTTATTTTTACGGAGTGATTTCTTATTAACAAAAAAATAATAATGTTCCTGAAAGAAGACTGAAGGTATGTGTAATTCCATATTGTGGTTTCACTAAAGTAATTTTATTAAAGACAGATCCTACGGGACAAACCTCATCTCTGATACACACTGGAGAAAATGTGCTGAACAAGGCGACAAATTTGATGTGAGGAATGCTTCTGGGCAAGTCAGCAGATGGACACTGTAGAACAAAAAGCTCAGAGCTCTCTTCTCAAGGAAAGGCTCTTGGCAGGACAGAGTTACGTAGGAGACCAAATGGCTTTCCTTGCCCTTTGAATCCTGCACAGGGCACTCTCTACGTATTTGGATACACAGTCTCCTCTGGCACTTCTAAGTTCAGCGTTTGTCCCCTAATGCACAAGTGTCCCATGCAAGTCCATGGGAGTTACCCAGGGCAACTGTTGGCAGACACAAATTTTTCTTTCTTCTTCATTAAAACATTCCTGAATATTGCCAGTTTTATTAAGATCATTTGCTTGGCCTGTGACTGCAGAACTCTATCCAAAGGAGACAAGATTATGTGCTATTATTTTTCATTACTTTTTGCCCTTTGGGGCTGTTCTTCCATTTCAACCAGTTGATGTGCTGAGGCATGACATACCCCCCTGAAACTCTGAACTTAAAACCAGGTAAGAATCTGTGACCTAGTTTATTTTAGGGTCTTTAGTGAAAATTGTGGCAAACTTAAACGGAGGGAACATATACACCCTGCCAAAGAAGTGCACGTAACACTTTGTAGCACAAGATATGAACAAAACCCCAGGACCTTTTCAAAGTGAGTTCTGAGTCCCTGTATGGAAGTTCTCTATAAAGGATTCCTTGAGCCAGAGCACAGTTAGTTCTTGCAAGACACCAACCATGAAGCTGTAAAGTAGCAGATAAGCAAAGGACAGCAAAGCAGCTGCTGCCAGGGAGGTACTGGGTAGCAGTGACAGGTAGTGGATGCCTTTCAGCTGGTGTAGAAAAAGCAAGGTTAATGCCACAAAGCTATTTTACTGACCACTGCCTAGAAAACAGCTGACTAGGCCCTCAGCATCATTCAAGGCTGGTAGGAAATGAGAATAACAACAGAAGAGTGGCTCATGAGCCAATTTGCTCGTCATCTCTGTGAAGATGAAAGCCCTTGAGGTCCTGGCTCAGCCTGTCTGGACCTGGTTTTCTAAATTAGTCCTTGGGTGAGAAAGCATGCTCCTTCATTCAGGATTGTTCGTGATACATGAAAAATCTTACTGCTGAAAAAAATCCCACAGGATTGTTGGAAATTTCAAATATATCTCTTAGCACTTTCTTTAATGTTGTAGCAGCAGTCAGTATCCTGTGTGTGCTTAAGTAGTTTTTGAGTTTAAAAAGTGTTCTAGAGCTCAGTACTACAGCATATCCCAACCAGATACTCCTCTGGCTCTCATCAGCAATGCTGCCTTCCCTCTGCCACATTTTTAAATATCCATTCTGCTTTATAAATTTTGTAAAAATTCCTTCAGTTCATGCCCTTGACATCTCAATACTAATTTACAAGTGAAATACAACTGTTCCTGTGATTTCTAGATTGCTGTTATACAAGTGATAGATATCACTGTGACCCTCTATTAGTGATGGCTGATTTAAATTTGCAGTTTGGTTTTAGGATGAGAAAACTGCAGTAATTATATTCTGACTTTTCACTAGTTATCATTTTAACTTCATATATAATATATTTCATTTTCCATCAAACATCTTCCACCAAACATTTTCAACATTCAGTTGAAATATTTCTACATTTCCTGTAAGGCATTAAAATGTAATCAGGCAATCACTTAAAATGTACTCCACATGTAATCTTTTATCCTCAAAGAAGACCATGAAGCAGAAAAAGTAAATGCCATCAATAAAAAGATCATGGTAAGTCATTTGATATTGATACAAGCATTAAAAATTAATTATTTAAAATCCTTTTTATTCTGTCATAAAAAATGAGTATAAAAATGCTAACCATGTAATGTACTCCATTATTTCTGGGCTGTAGAATGAAATTCAGACTGAGCAGAAGGGAAATCTCATGTAGGCTTATTGTATTACCTGTGTAAAATAAAGGATGTTAGATATTGACACAAAAATCTAGGTGACCATCCTGTTCAATGAAAAGTAAAAAATAATACTTTAAAGAATTCTGCATAATCCAAATTTCCCTAAGTTAATTCTTGTTTGGGGGGTATTAACTCTTCTTATGATTAAACTTGCTATCTAAGTGTGTAAATAACTGAAATTCACAAAAGCCTGTCCATAGTCCATGCAGATTATAAATCCTCGGGGATGTATGTGATTCCAGAATTCATTACCAGTCATAGCATGGCATCTGATGGTTCCTGAAAGACAACATGTTCCAATTAGAAACATATGAGGTAAGAACGTGTTTGCCTTGCAGATGGCTCTAGCTAGCTAATGTATGCATTTCAGCTGTCAGAAGTGAAACTAGTTCTAAAATAATTTGAATTAGACTTCAGAGGAGGAAAAATATGCTAATGTTCTTTTATATTTTACCAAGCAGAGAATGTTTGCAAGAAGTTAATGTTCTAGACAATATATAGCTCTATCTGGTTCCATCTTAAAAAACTGGACCCCACTTTTTTTTTTTTTTTTTTAGACTTGTGAATTAAATGAACTTAGAAGGTAATTATTAGCTATGTGGTAACCGATTTTTCCAATGCATATAGTGCAATTTTACATGAACAGCAATTGTATGACCTACAAAATTGTCTGATAGTTTTGAATTACACTCACCTAGTAGGTAATGCTCCCAAACTCATTTTCATTTGTCATCTAGACTGTGACTTAAATTCTGAGCTACAATAAGTGACATAATAGCATTAAATTACCAAGATGTACTGGTATTTTTCTTTAATTCTGCTTAAGAAAGGAACATACTGTGTCGACAACAACAGCATAAATCAAGATACCTTTCTGTTTCCTTATCCGTTATTCCTGAAGCGCCTTATTTTCGGAGTGATTTACAGGTCAAATCCTCTTTACTTTTAATCTCTAAAAACGAAGTTCTTCAGAACTTCAATTTTCCATGCAGACTCTAGTAGTAACAATGCTCAATGTACAAAACACTTAGAGCTTCTCAAGTGAAAGGAACTTTTACAAGCACAAGATGATATGCAAGCATTACAGTGTTAATCCAACAGGTTAACACATACTTTGGCATCAGTAACTAAATTATCATTATTATCATAATTTAAATCAAAGGGCAGCCAAAACAAGCAAAAAAGCTGGTTCAGCATGTACTCCTTTACAGTTTAGAAGTTTTTCAGGATCTGTCTGTGATCCACTGGTAAGAAGACTTCTGGAAGTTTCTCACTAGTGTCCGCATATTACTTAGCTAAGTACCCTCAGCAGGAAAAAGAAAAAAACCCTTTAAATAGTGCAGATAGCAAGTTGCTTAGGGCAACAAAATATAAATCAAAAAGTGATTTATTAAATATTTCTCTGGTTTTTTTACTCACAAGAAAGATGAGTTTATTTCACATGTAAGCTTTTAACAAATACAAGAAAGCAATACAATATTTATTGCACAAACCTTAGAGTCAAGAAACCTTTCCATTTTCAGCATCATCGATGCTCAGTAATGGATCATAGCAGTCATACTCCTTTTGTTTTTTTGCAAAGGGGTGCTTGTAACAACGGTTGAGCTCTTTGAAAAACACTCTGAGTGTAATTCAGCATTATGTTAGAAAAGCAGTGCAGTTGTGATATATGGTGAATATTAAAAGTATTGAAAATACTTTTTAGACATTAATAATGGGCAGATTTCAAAGGCAGAGTAACAGATTATTTCAAACATAATGAATGGTATTATATTTTTAAAAATCTTCAAATGCAACAACTGTGATTCATTTCTGTTTCTTCCCGAAAGGTAAGGCAGTGAGTCCAACCACGGCACAGTAGCCAGGTCAAGGTGCACCTAAAATCAAGGACTTGAAAAAGTCAAGTCCTAGAAAAGAGTTTTCCAAGCAGATGATGAAGTCCTGATTCAGGGTTGAAATCTGTCTCCACCAGTCTCTTGTTTTTAACCTGCTGTTAGGGACAAATCCAGTCTCTCGCTAGCCCTTTCTCTGTACCGCTGCAACAGCCGTGCTGCACGTGGGACCGCTGCGCCCTGTCCCCTCCTGATGCAGGAATCCTCTCGGGGACCAGAGCCAGCGGAGCATTCGGGAACCTCGCAGATGGCAGGGAGCGTGGTCAGGCGACGCTGCAAACTGCCCATGCGCAGCCAGAACAGCCTCTAGGTGACTGGTGGAAATGGGAAATTCAGTGGCTGCATCTCTCCAAATACTTCTTCTTTATTCCCACAAAGGAACTGTAACCTAACTCAATTAGGCCTGTGCTCTCCACAGGTCCTGGATACCCAGCTCCCCTTAGAATAGCAGTATCTGTTACATATAGTGATACATGTGGTTATCACTGATCACAATAAGTTTTTTCTTCAGTTTATAACAATAAGTACTTTCAATTTTAATGGAAAGAAAAACAAAATAGCACTTAACATAATTATGCTGAATGTTCATTAAGAAATTGCTGTTTGACATTACCAGCTTATAGGAGATGCGGGTTTTAGGTACCGTACTAGCTTTGATGCCATTCAGTCAGAGTCCAGGTTCCTGCAGTCCTTGCTGAGAGCCACAGGGAACATATGCAAAACGTCCTCTTTTGCTGTTCGAAGTTCTCAAGAGTGTACATTTTCCAGGAAACCTGCTTCTATACCAGGCACTGTATTTACTGATTTTTTTTACTGTGCTTTCTTCAAAGGCTTGTGGCAAGTTTAACAAAAAAAAAAAAAAGGTTTAGTAAAGTAATACAGATATAATAATTTTTAGTCTGTTTTTTATAATATTAACTACGGATCATTTAAACAACTTAGTTGTTAACCTGATCATATGGTAAGTCTGGTGTGTTTAATAGCACTTTAAATCCTGGCTTTTTGTTGTAAATTGTAATTTTGTTAAATAATCCAGACATGGATGACAAATACCATGACTGTGAAATTGCTTTTCAAGTTTTTGTGGGATGATCTATTCATTACCAGATCTCTACCTTCAATCTCATGCAGATGAGTTGAAGCTGCAAGTTAGGCTTTAACTTAAACAGTACTGCTTTTTGCTAGAGATTTCTTACATACCAGTTATATACAGTGCTGTTTTAAGACTTTGGCCCTCAGCTTGAAAGATCTTAACAGTAGTCCTACATCTCCTATCTTTTCCTTCAGAAATACCACTAACACACTGTGCAGTGAGTGCCCTGTACATCTACATATGTGCCAAGTTAAGGCACAGGGTGCAAGTGAGCATGTGGTGCCCAGGATCTTCTCAAAGATTAAAAATTCGTAGCAATCCACGGACTAAGAACAGTAAACATATTGTGCAAACTGAATATTATCATCTATTCTAATAGAAGAAAATCATCAGTGAGTCTGAATAGTATGGCAATGAGAGGAGAGGGGGAGAATCATCAGAAAGAGTAATTTAGTTTTAGTTTTCTGTGTGAGAAAAAAAGAGTTTACATGTGATGTGCTGATAATGAAGGAGCCTGTATGGGATTGAAACAGGGAGAATAACCTGGCTTGACCTGTGCACGTGTGTCAGGAAGCCCATTAGAGAGCCCCAGGCCCGCTGTTCTCATGAGGCATTCAAAGAAATGTGAGGGCTGCATTAGCTTTGGGCAGGCTGTAAGCAGGATGGCTCTTCTCTGCACCCAACATGCCTGCTCCAGCAGTATCAATAACGAAAGGTAAGGAAGACCTCAGTTAGACCACTTTTATTACCTGTCAAAAGATGCTTGTGCTAGGAGTAGATCCAACAGAAACAAAGGTTAAATTTTTTCATCGGCTTTTCAAGGAAAGAGAATAAAATAAAAGGAGAATAAAGCAATTCGCACAGCTGTGCAGAGATAGAGGCATACCCAGTGAACCTGAGGGAGGATAGTGAAAGAAAATGTTTAGAAGGAAAATGAGAGACTCCTCTTTCCCACTGAACTTTGAGACATCTACTTGCATCAGAAATTAGATCATCATTGCATTATCTTGACCTCCCTAGTGTGAAATTCTAATAGTGTTTCTAGGTTTTGTTCTGTAACTTTGACCTGAATTCCTCCATACTTTTTCAAAACAAAGCCATCTACTCCTAATAGAATTTATGAAACCTTTACAGACATGGGGTTATAAATTACTTTGGCAAAATTACAAATACAAAGTTTAGCTAATGTGAATACTTTGAGACTTCTTTGTGCTTTTCAGCACCATTCATACCAGCATGGCACCCTTCGTCTGGCTTATGTGATTTAGATCTCTGAAAATGTTTTCAATTATATTCGCTTTTCACACAATTTTTAGGATCAAAGGTATGTGTGTATCAGGTGCTTTTCCCAGAATGTCAGGTAGACTTCCCTATCCTATTCTAGAAGAAAGTAAAACATATTTGGCATTGCATCTACTACTAAATGACTTCTCTGTCGCTCTGTACAGTCAGTTTAAAAACCATACACCATATTCTGTATTTCCTGTCTATGAAGAAATAAATATTCTAAATAAGAGTCATCATTGAAAGTTTGCAAAGTGAGACATAGAATACAAATAAAATGCAGCATTTTATTCACAGTCTTTTGGGTGTAGGTAAAATTGAACAAGATGCAAGATAGTCAGAACATGGCATAAACTGTTCATTTAAGTGCAAAATGTAGATGACAAAGAATAATACGTCACTTCTTGAGCATTTTATGTGTCTGTGATTAAAGGAGAACTGCTTTCTGGACTATGAAAGGATTTTATTCACTGTCTTAAACTGCCTCTAAGTAAATTCAATTTTTTACGTTTTTCTTCTGCATTTCAAACTTGGGATAGGACCATCGTTTATTGCTATGAAAATAAGAAGAATGTATTTCAGCCTGTAAGGCTCATGAAGAGATGCAAAACTCTCTTACAGAGAAGACCTTTAAGTTAGTATTGCAGTCATGTAAATAATTCCTTAGATCAGCCTCTATACCTTATTGTAAGTAAATAGTGTTCTGAAAGAAACAGCTTTATTCAAGTATCACTAAGAACCTAAGAAAACCCTGAAGGGCCATATTCATGGCTGTAAATAATAAAATCTTAGGTGGGATTTTTCAGACCTGCCCAAGTAAATCAGAACTTAAAATCCACATATCCCACTTTAATCTTGGGTATATCAAAGCTCAAGAGGGTCTTCCAATAACAATACGGTCTTAGCTGCCTTTAAAGACTTCTTTTTGGTATTGAAGTTATTTTAAATTAATTGCAACTTTTGTAACCATGGAAAACAGTACAACAAAACATCTGCCACTGGTGCTTGGAGGAGATAGAGTGATACAATCTTCAAGCTCTCCAGACATTTATGGATGTTTATGGGATGTTTTTCAGAGGCTAAGAAAGAAAAGTAGATAGATGGAGACAGTGCCAGGATGTAGCAGTAGACCTGCATCCTGCAAAAATAATTTTGTCATAGGCTGTTTGTGAGGGTAAAGACGAGACTTTATCTGAAAGGCTTTTGTCCCTTAAAAGCCTTATAAGCTAAATCCAAAGTCTCTGTATGTTACATCCACTTCCCTACAAGGGGACTAGAATTTCAAAACAGGGTTTGACCTTCTTAAGAGTCTTTTCTGCCTCATCCATTTTCATGTCGCTTCAGAAATCCATCTCTACATGCCTGCAGGAGTGATTCCTGCCAAAACAATCAACTGTGAATGATCTGTGAAGCACCTTGTATCTGAGGAAGTATCACCATATTCATGAAACAGCAGCTCTGTGGACTTACAGGGTTGGCTACTCAGAAGCTGCCACAGATCTTTCCTCCATTTTCTCTGCTGCACTCTAGTAAAGTTCCAATAGACTGATGTCCTAATGGTTTGTATTTTGTGTATTATATAGCTTTATTTGCATTATTCATATTCCCAGTAAACTAGATGATTAAAAGATGACCATAAACAAACAAGTCTTTGAGAGAAATAAATAGTCATGTTCTCATATATGACGGTTCTCTGAATGTACACATTTAAATACCTATTTCAAAATTACTTTGAATTGTAAAGTTGCAAAAGCATTAGTAATAAAACTATGCAATTTTTGGTTTAGTATGAATTTTTTATTCATGGGAAAAGTGAGCTGAAATTGCTTGGAGCTACATTCTTAAATAACTTCCAGATTGAACATGTACATTTTGCATGCAAGTAAGACTGAGAGATTGTGGCTACAAATAGCTATACTTAATTTGAATATGCAAAAATAGTAATTGCATGTGTGAGCTTTACTAGAAGATGAGTAAGAAAGTTTAAAAAGCAGGCTTGATATCTGTGTTTTCTAATCTTCTGCAGGATTGCAGGAATATTTATTAAACTAAAGACACAGGGATATCAGGAAATGAACAAATTTGAAAAGTGATAGAGGAAAAAAGGGAAAAGAATCAAATTAGAATCCAGTATACTCTCATAATTCAACAATCAATCAGATTGTACTTCATGAAAATAAAGCTTCGCAAGCATGAATAATTATCAGAAAAAATAAACATTTCACAATTTACATTAGACAAACATTTCTTAATGACAAGCTGGTAGACCCTGCTTTCCTTCAGATACAGTCCTTGATTTTTTACTGACTGTCCTACAGTTCAGTGCCCTGGTTTTGCATCTGGACAAAGCCCAAAGTCTATTCCTGATACCTGAGGAAATCTGGAAGTTAAGAAGAAAAATACTGGATAGCAAAAGAGAAATAAATCAAATTAATGAACCATTCAGAACTATGCAGTAAGAGCCAGGCTCAGGGCAAAAAAGACATTGCTCTTAAAATAACAAGATTAATAAGATCATACTTCCACCAAATATCCTACAATTATAAAGGTATTTGAGGCAGCACTTTTTTGTCAACGGTCTAGAACTGATCATCATCTATGTTAAGACACTACCAAGTGAAAGGTATCTAAGTTTTTATTCCAGTTTTTATATTTGCATAATATAACAACAATATTTAAATATGTTTCTTGCAGAGAAGTAATCATCATATCTTGCACAAGTATGACACAAGGTTTGTGATAGCGTTATCAGCATTAAATGAAACTCTGTGAAACATTTTAAGTATCTAAGACAATTAGTATTTTCATACACAGGTAGTACAGACTGGATGATCACTCTGCAGACATGGGTGTCTGTAAAACTCCTTTTAAAAAGCTTCCAACTATTGTCTCCTTGGAATTCTGACTAGTAGCAGTGGATCTGCAACAGGGAGGATAGCAAAAAGATCATCCATAGTAAAATCCTCTGCTGGGTATACTCAGTTTAAATAAAGGGTATGTACAAAATGATAACAGAAAATAATGAAATTTCCTATAGAAAGGTCCAAATAGCAGTGATACAGGAGTCAATACTGCAAGGATGTATACACATACCTAACTTCATGTGCAGTAAACAGTCTTAAAAAATTAATCTAACATGTTGATTTAATTACTTCTATAGTTAGAGATGTGTTGTTTGGTTTTTTTGAAATATTGCTTACATGGGTAGATGAAGAAGCTAAATATCAGTCGTAATCCCTTCCATCATAAAATAATGATAAAACCATCTGGGCATCAGTTAAACTATTGAAGATGTATTGATGATGGGGAAAAGAAAAAAAAGTATAATTAGTGTAATTATTATCTAGGAAGAACAGGAAAATTGAGATAGCAACACCACCAAAATTGGTTGTATGTGAAGCCTTGTAGGAGCTTTCATTTTTAAATAGTTCAGTAGCATTTTGTTTAAAGCATATTTGGCAAAACCAATTGCTCTGCAGATTTCGTAAGATCAAGGGTTTATGTGTGGGAAGAGAAATGTGTTCTCAAATTGCTTATTTGATTGGAGAGTGGAAATAATTGCAAAAATATGTTGCTTTCAAGCCTACAACCCGGATTTCACCCCAGCTATTTTGTCTCATTACAGCACTGCTGTACTTTAACTAAGCATCATTCTTCACTCTTACCATATTTGCTCTACAAACAAAATATGCTTGATTCCTGCCTTGGATACCATATACTTTAAAAGGAAAAAAACCCCACCCCACAGAGACAGAGAGTGTACATAAAAGTAGATCCTTTAAGTAATGGGAATCACCAATAAATCTAGCCTATATATACCAATTTTTAAATTATTTCTCATAAGACTAGGTGTTCATACATGTACCAGTATGCATGTTATTGTACTTCTATCATAACCTGAAGCACTTAGTTTATGTGATTAGTTCACTTGTTAGCATGCTAATATTTTCAGTATGTGTATGGATGTTTGAAGCATTAAGATTTACTTTGACTTTTTTTTGCTAAGTTTAAGTTCCTAATTTCTTCTGAAGTTTCTTTTCCTCTAATGAATGCTTCTTCTCCTCTTTGAATGCTTTCTTCTGCATTACAAGTCTCTGACTTCTGTATTTGTTCTTACCCAGATATTTTGGATGTGCTACTACAAACTTAATAAGACACATTTCCAAGGTTAAATATTAACTTACTCAAAACATTTTGGGTTACCAAAAATGTTTTAAATGATGACCTAAAGTAGCTAGTGCTGCATCAGCATAAGCAGCTTCTAATATTGTCTTGGCTATAGGATTTCCTAGACTGCTTTCTGCTCCTCCCACAGTATTTATACAAGCACCTAGTTCTGTATCAGCTGGACAAAGAACTACTTCTAAAAGATGCTGAATAGTAAGATTCCCAATATACTTATTTGCAAACATTCCTTAATTCTAGAAATCTGTTTCAAAAACCAGATTTGTGTTATAATTTTCAGTATAAAAACATGAAAAAGGTGTATTATCCCTTCAGTCTCATAAATCTGAATAGACATGTAAAAACATCATTTGTTTTGGCCTTAATGAGCACTAACACTTCTAAAGCCACCTATCTTCCACTCTATTACCATGCTTATGAGAAGTTTAGTGATACCAACAAAGCTACAAAATACCTCTCTGGACTTTACCTAAGCAGGGAGGATCCCAGTCTGGCATTTCTTCTCACTGTAGCCGGTATAAATGATTTGCAGATGATAGTGGACAGCAGAAGCGATCAAGACTTGCTGTAAGATGGTAAACCCGAGAGATTCCTGCAAGAGTGAAAAATATAGTTCTAACCATCCTTGTTCCTTCGAAGAAAGCTTGACTGGACTGCAAGAGATCACCCTGCAAGTGTCTGAATCAGGGGACTTTGTTCTCATGCAGAGAATCAGTTCTCAAATGCAAAGGATACCTGAGATTTTACTTGTGAGCTTTGAAAAGCCAATATATCCTTTTTTTATTTCTTGTGGCCTTTGCAAAGGGGAAAGTAAAACTTTTCAAATTATTGTACTAAATCCTGTAAGAAGATTGAAAAGAATTTAGCGAGAACTTGAGAATACATGACAATGGCTGATAACCATGTACATCAAATTAACAGGCTATAGCTTGATGCTTAAATCCATTCTTGGAGCCATCATGCACATTTCCTGAGCAATTTTCTTAGTATTCTCCCAGTTAAATGTTCAAAACGAATTCACCTGTGGTCAGCAGCTGAAATGTTTCTGCGTTTTGAAGACGGTTAAGATCAGGGCTTGCAATCAACTTCAGAGTCAACCGAACTTTAACATTCTCAAAGTTCTCCTGTAACATGTGCTAATTGGTAGCATCTCTTGTGAATAACAATGATCTAAATAAAATTCTCTTGTGATCTCCAGAGTTCCCTCTGGAGCAGAGATTATATTATAGCAGATGTGCTACTACAGCATGGCAAAGACTGCTTTATAGGAATCTGCCTGTGGCTGATTGTAAATGGTATCAGTGCTGTGTATCAGAGCTTATTTAAATTTAATATTTTGTCAGAAATATTTTATTCACTATGCAGCTCAATAGCAGTAACCACATAAGGGATTTACGTATAAATCTCTAGGGACTGGAGTGTTAATGGTAGTATTACTAATAAATAGCTATAATAAAAGAAATGTTTAATTATAGATGGTGATCTTTCATTTAGAAAGTCCCAGCATCCATAAAACACGTTATTGAATACTGCATTCTTTCACTCTGCCATTGCTTCTAACTGTTGAAAGAGTAGATATGTCAACAATAAATTAATTCATATTTACCCATATACCATTCGTATAGTTCATATTCCACATATACTATTACCAACTAATTCTCTCAAGAATTCAGGAAGTAATACACAGAGGGATGTCAAGAGTACTGTTTTTTACTATGAGCTTTTCTATGTTCTGCAGATACAGTCATATTTTAGGATCAAACTGGATAAACTACAAGATTTCTAAATGCCATTTTCATAGGTGAGCTTAAAACTAAGTTTGATAAGGTGATGTCCTTTAATAGTAATCAACTTATGGATGCACCAGAGTAACCTTCCATTAAATATTAAACTGAAACAATAAAAGAATAATAGGCCACTTTCCCCTGTGGTCTAAGTTTACTGAAATCAGGAAGAAATATAGATCTCATTTCAAGATAGAAGGAATTCACGAATTCCTATTAAAAATAATTCTAAGCTGTATTTACAAAAGCAGGAAAATCCCATGGCTGCAATGTAAACACACTATAGTTAATTTGATCTAAAATAATATAGAGTATAGGACACAGAGCACTTATAGCTTCCTACCCCCCAAATTCACACTCAGATACGGAGTCAGAATGTAGCCATGGTAAATCTCTGCATCCAGGAATACAGAGATGCTTCCTGGTCCAATATTACTGATATGCCCATTGAAAACAGTTGTTTTTCAATAAATTTGAACCTAATTTTTCTTAGCTGCTTATTTTTAAATAGATCATTAAGAAAATCACACCCACCTGAAGGTTCTGAGTATACTCACTGACCACTGATTTATGCATAAGTCTTTTTCTGGATTTCCCAGAATGTCAGTTCTATGAAAATTATACTGAAAGGATGAACCAAAGTTTGTTTGTTTTGTTGTTTGTTGTTTTTGATTATTTCTTTTTTTAAATTTATAAAATCAGGCTTCTTCCATAATGCATGTTCCATTACTCTTTTTTTATTTCATAATCATTGTCATGGCCCACTTGCATTAGATCTACTCCGTGGGTACTCTGTGCAATTCTGACACTTCATTTGTGTCATAAATTCTGATAAAGTTTGCTTCTTCTGCTTTAAGTTTTGCAGATATTAGCTGCTTTGATATAACCTATATAGTTTCTGTTCATTTGTTTATAGTAGTGAAGGTATCTAGCCTGTTGACCCAATGTTTATACTATTCCATTTAACTATTTTTTGACTGTGCTGTGACCCAACAGTTCCAAAGTAAATATGTCATATACATTGCAGACGAAACCTGGAAAACTGCATTTGTTTTACATATTCTTCATAATATCCAATGTCAAAATCAAATTCATGGTTTACTAAACAAAAGTTCAGAAAATAATTTTTTTAAGTTAATAAAAATTACTAAATTTTAGCCAAGTGCCTCTGTCATGTATCTTTTACAATGAGCTAGAGATTAAGGAAACATACACTTCACCTTGTCCTTAAAATAAACTCGATAGGAGACTTAGTCCATCTGTCCTTTATAGCAAAAAAGCTGGATAAATTTACTTTATTTTTGCAGGTATTCTAGATAGACGCAAATGTAAAGGACACTTTTCTGCATCTATTTCATTTCACAAGTTATTGAAGTTAAAACAGTCATAAATCATCCCTATGAGAGAAATTTTTATGAAGTCTCAAGAAAAAAAGTTTACGTTTAATGCCCAGCCAGGTAGTTGAGGTAAAAAAAACCTCTCAGCTTAGTATGATATTATTTTCTGTATTGAACATGAAATAATATAGAGGAGAGAAAAAAAATTCTCAGTAGTTTACAAAAAGCATTAAATAATACATCAATAGGCATAAGAAATACTGGCCACAGTGTTCTCAAATCTGTTCCTGTTACAGAATTCTGCATAAAGGCAGCACTAAATGGGCTTTCGGTTCAATTCCTGGACCTGCTACTGGTGCAGTCCCTGAAAATGTCCCTGTTCGATGAATTATCCTAGAAGGTTCTGGATGCTGAGATTCTTCTGCAGAGGATTTAATTGCTACAGGCAAAATCCCACATATTTATTAAACTTGAAACTATACTAGCACAAGCAGAAAGACCATTTAATGTGAAAGTGACTCTTAGTACATATACAGGAAGATTTTTATGGATATAAACACTTACAGTACTGTTCTTTGAAATATACTGTCTTTTCATGTTTCATGCTGTGTACATTCTTGCTTCAGAGTGTGTGTAAAACAAGAGCAGAAAACAAAATTTGATTATAAGGAATTAAATTTACTTCCTAAAAATTAACTAGCCTCAGAGCTTTGCAAAAGAGTAATCAAAAACAATAAGGACTGACAAAAGACAAGCTGACCTCATCCTTACACCCAACAAAATTTGTGGGTGAAAGGACAGATACGTTTGTAAACACAAAGAAAAAAAATTCATAAAGAGAAAGAATCATCTACTTCACATATTTTTGCTTTCTCTTTTTGGCTCATTCGAAGCCTTGTGCTAGTGTAGCAACCCTTAAGGACCTTTGTCTTACTTAAATGGGTAGTTGCAAAACAAACTAGCTTGTGTTTCATGATTTCCTGGGTTACCACTCTGCTATTTTCAGTAACCAGTTTTGTTTTTCTGAAACTATTTGTCACAATCCCATTTGAGAGTCTGAACACTTGCTGCCCACATCCAAAGAAAAGTCTGTTTCAACTAAGAGCCAATTTCTCTGTTTATTAAACAGTATTTCTTTACAAAGGCGCACTTTGTATGGTTTGCCTGTTCATTTTGAACCAGATTGTAAGACAAACCAAAAATCTTGCATAGACTTAAATGGTCTTAGATTTAGCTCTCCTCTCAAGTAATGATACCACAATTGCTACAAGTGGCACTTAGATTAGAACTGAGCTGTTTTCTTTTTTCAATAAGGTACTGTTGACTGGTGGTTTTATATTATGCCCCCATACCTCTGGGATTAGAGTTTCCTTTTATTTCTGCAGTCTTAGGGGAAAACTTTGACTTCTCATTCATTCCCGAAGAGGATATTTTACTTGTAGATAGGGGTTTTGGGGAAGAGCCTGCAAAAGTGATGCCCTACACCCTACGCATCCTATGAGGCTGGGCTCTGCAGACCACAGACATACTGTGGTACACCTCTAACAGGGACTGGAAGAGCCACAAAGATGCTGGCATTATACAAATTGTGAGCTTGTCCTGCTGTGACAAGGGCTGTGCTGAGGCTTGCAGAGCATTGCTTCTGCCCCTGGATCGAGAGACACTGTCTTTCTGCCTGTCACATCAAGAATTTTGGCTGCATTGACAATGCAAAGACCAAAGGCTGCATTAAAGGTAAGAACACAAGGTCCTGCCTGGGACAACTTATAATCAAAAAGCAGCAGATGGCCACAAACAACAGGGAATAAACTAGAAAACTATGAGTATCATGAAATTCAACTTACCTTAGATTTATTTACCAAAGACCACAAATGGGCAGCGCATTTAACATTGGAATCACGTTTTACTTTTTTTGCCACACGTAGAGCTGATGGAATTAGGCAGTCTCCACTAAATACGTGGACTCAGGGAATCAAACTTTTTATATGTGGCATTTCCTCAAAATAACTGAAAATATTTACAATTAAAACAGACAAAAAGTCCTTAGAATACTTCATTCTTTTTCAAATGTCAATAGCAGGTATTTTCTGAATAGAAAGGCAGGGCAAAATAGGAAAAGGCTACAACAAAATGTGGACTTGCTCTTTTTCTGTGTTCCAGTGACTTGAATTTTCTCATTGTGACCATCACTCATAAATAACTGCTCTTTTACTGCTTTCCATTTTGCTTTATTTCATCATTAACAAGCATTCTCTGTTGCTGTTCAGCTTTCCCCCACATTTCTTCATGTTAGTATATGTTTCTCCTTTTCTTGTCCTTCATTTCTTCTCCAGTTCTTCATTACTCTTATCTTTAAAAGCTGTACAAATTTCTGGAATATTTAACGGCACTGACACTGCTGTCATTAAATCAGTTCCCTAGTGCTCTGATGGGAAGAGCATTTCCAGTAACTGAATGTGAAGAAATGTTGCTTCCAGCAGCACTGAATTTGAAAAGTGGAAAAGATACTGAAGTAGCGGTAACTGCGGTGGAATAAAGTATCTGTCTCACTAATTGACAAATAAACGTCCATGAAATGACAAGGCTGGGGAAGACTGTGAAAGAAGACATTTCTACCTCCTATAGGAATATTTTTAAGTTAATAGTTCTTATGAAGCTGACATGACATTTTTATAATTCAAAAAAGTCACAGAAGAATAGAGTTGAAAAGGACCTTGAGGAGTGTATAATCTGATTTCCCTCCCAAGGGGTGATTAACAACACATGCATGATTTTTGGCAGAAGATCGTCTATACTTTTCTTAAAGATGTTCAGTTAAATTCTCCTGTGGAAAACTAATCCAGCCCGTCACTATCCTGAACATTATGTAGCATTTTCAATCTAACCTGAATACTCTTGCTGAAATTTATTATATGTTTCTATGATTTCAGAAAAAAATTATTCTTTTCCTTCTGCTGTAGTAGTTCATGTACTTGAGAACTGCTGGTTTACCTCAGTTATCTACTTCCAGTACTTTTAATCTCTAAAGAGTTCATGTTTTCTAGGCCACCTTATACTTTTTTCTCTCTCCCCCTTCTCTCCAAGTGGCCCACTTCTTGCTTGAAGTGCGAAGTGCCAGACTGGACAGGGTATTCCAACTGGTAAAGCCAAGACTGAGTAAATACTAAGTGGAATTATTATTTAATGTATCTTGCTAGCTGTAAGACTAATTCCGCCTCCTGGTATGATACGGATTTTTCTTAGTAATAGCTTCATCTTCACCTCAATGAAAAAGCTTAGGTCTGTTCTGCAGCGTTTTATCTACCCCAATCTTACATTTATATGGTGGGTAACTTCTACCAAAGTGCAGTATCTTACACATTGTCTTACCTGAGTTTTGTCCTCCCTTAGCTGTAGCATTCCTCAGGGAGAAGGGAAAGAAACAGTACCTAAGCAGATACTAATCCATAGTACATATATAAATACACTCTCTGTATATGCAGCATATATTGCATAGGGTTTCTCCAGTCCCCTGTGGTTATTCAGAGTGAACAAAGGCAGGACTAGGGATCTGGCCATGTAAGTCTACCATGTAGTCTAGTCTGTGTCTACATATGATTTTATGTAGTTTTTAAAGCTCATTTGTGTAATAAATCTTCCTCTCTTATCATGAGTTTTAGCCTATGCAGGGCGTGTTTTAAATTTTGCTCATATTTGGAGATCTGACACACTAACGTCAAAACTATAGTTCCAGTTGTCATTTAGAAGAGCAGAACACAAAACTGTTCTTTGATCAAACAGAAAGAACAGATGGGAATGTGGACAACAGAGAAATGAGTGGGAAATGAAACGGAAAAAATAAGGACAAAATATAGAGTAGAAGGACAATATGAGACTAGAAGAACAAACAGAAGATGAAAACAGGCCAATTGAAAAACCATATGGCATAAACTGTGAAGATATTAAAGCAAAGAAGCAACAGGACAAAGTTAAAAAGAACAGGAAAAAAAAAAGAAAGAAAAGGCAAGAACAAAAATGCAAATTCATGAAATAACATTGAAACCAAGCACTTATTTATTTGCTTTTAAACAGTAATGCAGTTCTGTATTTTTAGGAGAGTAGTCATAAATTCTCAAATCTTTAGCTTTTTTCTGGCAGCACAACAACCTCGTGCAGGATTTTAAAAGCATATTTCAAGACAAGGATGTGCTGTATCTTTCCAAATCTCTGCAGGTCCTCCCACATGCTATCTCCTTTTCGTAATCTAAGTAAGACACATTAAAACCTAAGCTGCTTTTCTTTTTTTTGTCCTTTGAAATACATAGTCAGAAACATTGGTCTTGCTGCCTATGTCTCCCTAAACTCTCCCTTATGAAAATTTCTGACTGTGTTTCATCATTTTTTGACTCTCATAACACTATTTATTCCACTATCATGCAAAGCCTAAGTAAGAACTATTAGAAACAGTTCTCCTTTCTGTCATCTGCAAAGCAGAAAGGAAGAGAAAGAACTAGAGGAGGTGGAAGTTGCCAGCCAGAGCCTTCATCCTGATGTTTCTCAGGCTCTAAGCAATGCAGCTGCAACCACATGCAAAAGGACACTTCTCTTATTTATGAATCTCTCCACTGCCTCAATAACCAACCAACAAGGTAAAACTGCAAGGCTACAGCAGCAAAACAGCAAAACCACACAGCAATAAGGATTACCAAACTTTCTGCATGGGTAAAGAGAGAAAATTAAAGCAATTTTCAACTCAACTACATTTTGCAGTATTGTGCAGATAACAAAATGACAAAACTGGAAATCCTGGATAGTGTCTTCTGAGAAGTCACCATCCTACTATTCTAAAATACCAAGGGGGAAAAAAAATCTTTAATTTGCTTTCATATGGGTAATTGTATGCTCTTTTTTGTTGTCGTTGATTTTCATATTCTATATTTCACATTCTTCAATTCCCTAGTTTATTCAGTTCTAGTTTTCTTTAAAAGCCTTTGTGCTTCCAGTGAATATCCTTGGAATAACATCAGGCAGCATCATAATTCTTAATCCTTTTCTAGATTTTTAAAATTATAATGTGATATCTAAAGGTCAGGAAAGGAAAAAAGGAAGGTCTGCATTGCTGTCCTTGTATGTCACACATGCAGAGCCAGATTCTCAGAAATGCACAACATTCATCAAGAACAATTACACGTTTTATTTGTTTTGTTTGAGTTGAAAATTATAACCATTATATTTTTAAAAAAAAGGAAAAAATAAAAAAGTGAATTTAGTAGGTTGATGAGCTTGGTGAAAGCAGACTGATAACTGATTAAGGACAAGTACAACACAGGGACGAGGCAGTATATGTTACTGTTAAGGACGGTTTGATTTCAGTTCAGTTATTCAGAGCAGCAAGGCTAAAAAGCTTGTAGGGCAGAATAAGAGCTCAGGTTTCTCCTCTGAAACCACCGATCACTTGATTCAACCCACACTGCATTTCCACATAAAAATGAACTGTGCTGCACTTGCCACGTACCAAAAGTAGATTAAGTCATTGTTTTTGATGTGCTCTAATGACACTTACATGGAAACCACATAATCTTCTGTGTGATTAAGCTTTCATTTAAAGAAATTATGAAAATGCGGTTATTAAAATAATCTTTCAAATGTGAAAATGTATTGAACATGCAAGGTAGCAGTCCAGATGATAGCTCTAAAGAGGATGTGATCCATTTCTGTTCATTTCAATAAAACATTGATTCCAAAGTGAAGTAATGAAGTGAAGTAATTTTTAAAAAATCAATGCTGTATCTCTTCCCACCATTTAACAGAAATGTGCAACAACAGAATAACTGAAACTGAAGTCAGCGTTTGCTTTGTAGGGCGACAATGTCGCTTTCAAACATGAAGCTAGTGAATAGTTATCAGGACAGGCAGAAGAGTGGAGGTATAATGTAAAGTAGCCAGTAAAGGCATTTTCACAAAGGCCAAATTCAGATAGCAAATGGAAGATGTTTCAGAGCACTGCTGCTTCCAATGTGTTCACTAATTTTGAGTTGTATTCTCATCTTCTTACGAAACAAACAGAATTGTGTCAAACTGACTAAGCCTGCATGTCCAGTCTGATTTAGTTTCTGGATTTGCCTTAGGTCACCTGCTCGGAGGGTTATATTTGGATTGTTCCTTATAACAGCATAATTCCTGTACTGTATTTACATTAGATACAGTAGTGCAATTTTACTATCCTTGACTTGCTTTTGAAATCCGAAAATATCTGCCCTTCTTGAAATGTTACCAGACCTTTGCTTTTTAAAATCTTGAAAGAGAACAGCCAAGATATAAAAATAATCTTTCATTGAAAATGTATACACGAGCCTACTAGCAAGATTCCTCTCATTGGTATACTTTATGCTCCTTGGTCTTCCATTTCAGAGCACCCAAACCGTGTGACTAGAACACAGTGCAGACACAGTGATAAAGCATTTCTCATGCTGACTAAACCAGAAATGTTGTATAGGACTTTTATTTCTAGTAACCCTATGGGTCTACAGAACAATGATGGACATGATAAGGACTATGAATTTTGACATCTATTCAACTTCTATAAAGCATATGATTTTTTAAAACATTCCTGAAGATGTAATGGAGGGTCTCTGCATTGGTCCAGGCATTTTCCCTGTAGGAGTAAGGGGGATGAATTTTATTTGGTTTCAGTATTTATATGTTATTCTCAGATTCTCAAAAGATTATACTTGGTTTTTGTAATTAAGTATATGTTCCCTGAATACACATAGAACTGCAATTTATACATTTAATGAAAAACCACAATCCCCACATATTTCTCCTATACATCCATCAAGCAGTCTCCAATCCACTATATGCCAAATATTGCATTTTCTAACAAGCAAAGTGCTGACACAACTATAGAAATTAATTTCTTAAATATCCATTTGGCTAGAGAGGTATTCTCTCACTCCTGTGTCTTACAGCTCCTCACAAATCCATGGTGTTTTCTTTTCCATAGCTGTTCCTATTCTACTTTTATCAATAACTATGTTTTGCTTTAACAGTTTCATCTTCACCATTCCATAAATAATGTACTAAATTATTATGTGTAAGACCTTATTCTAATATTTTACCACCCAGTCATTTATGAAATTCATCATAAAACTTCTTATCCATAAGGAATTTAAATAATATAATAAAACTCAAGTTTTCATTGTTAGTTCTTATAAGTATTTTCAAATTATTTGGGGTTTTGTGCTTTATGACCATAAAGATAATTTTTCTTGTCTTTTTTAACATACCTTTCCAGGAAGATTTATCAGTGGTCTTTTTGATCTTCTATTCATTGTGTGGCTTTAGTTTTATGGAAGATTTTCTAACATAAAAAATAACATTAAGGCAAATTTATATTCATTTATTGCAATCATTCTGTATTCTACTGACTACACTATAGCTAAAGGTAAATTGATACTGTTGTAATGAGAAACTGATGTTAGCCTTGTTCTTTTCTGAAACAATTCTTAATTTCTCTAGTTTGAAGATTTGTTATGCTAATGTTTATTTTTTAAGTAGGCATTTGTTTTTTTCTCATAATAACAGAAGTACTGGTGGCATTAGCATTATTTTAGTAATAATATTCTATTTTTTTAAAAAATTGTACTCATAGAGGTGAAAACAAAAAAGATCTGGATGTACGGGACATTTTCTTAGATTTCCTTGTCATTAAATCCTACATTGCATTGGGCAAATCTGCCTAAATTTGAAACAGTTAGTTGTGTGGTTACCTGAGTGCTCCCACAGGTATTTCCATACAAATTAATGTTGGAATTACACAAGTAAATACATGTGTAAAGGAAACAAAGAAGGTGGGAACATATATTTGATGATCTTATTTAGAATTTCTTTCATGCTCTGATTTAAGGATTGCAATAGTTCTTAAGTGCCAAAAATCTCACCGCAATAATCTCTGGCATCCTCAGGGCATGATTTAAGTGTCACAATACTTGCAGGGAAGGCAAGTAAAGCAGACTAAACCACTTTGACGTTCTTGCTAGCTTAAGCATGTTATTTCATGCACTCATATCCAGTAGCAAAATGCATATATTGGGCTGACAGCTACAGACAGATTCATGAATTACTGCATTTTTTTAAGCTTTCAGAGTCTGCAAGCAAAATAAGCCTTTTCCTCAGCATCTCCACTGCTAATACACTCCATAGACATTAGTTTCCCAAGTAAACTTGGAAATCATTGAGACTGACACAAAAGAACTTAGAAAAGTGTCTTTACAACCTCATCTAATATATTGCTAGTCTTTGTTGAACTGTGACTATAAATTTCACAGAATGGAGTGCCTTTGTTTGCTTTGAGGGGTATCTACGTAAACTATTTTCAGACATTCAAAAAAATATATAGTTACTGTATTTGGGGACAAAAAGTGCTGTGTTGACTTCTAAGGAGATTAAGTATAATATTTTTCTATATCTTGATATTAGACAAATAGACACTAAAATATACTAATGTGCAATTTTTGCCATGCAATGATTTGACTTGTGGCTGAGGAGAAGAGGTGCAGGGAGCTGTTGCTAGAGGACCTCTAGTCAGGAAGGCTAACTCCTTAGATACATAAAAGGCTTGTCTATTGGGTCATGCCAGAATAGTGCCTCTTGTAGCACTCCTTTCCCTGACTTCCCAGCCTGTAGGAAATGAATAATAACAAATAAACGGCCATTGAAGATGTGATTCTCAAATGCATGTCTGTATTGTTATTTATGAGGGTCAAACAGTTTTACTCCACAAGAAGCCTGGTACAAAAATAGAGTACTTTACCTCCAGACATTGATCTGATCCTGCATTTCCAGGGAATAAATTTGTGTTCTGTTTAAAATGTACCATATTGACTTAGAAAGACAGTCCCTTCTCTTTCTTAAAAACAAACAAACGACAAAACCAAAACAACACAACAACAAAAGCAACAAACAAAAAAACCCACACACATTTTAAAGAAATGGGAAAATGTCTCTGTTATTATTCTTAAGTTTTCATTTTCACCCTAACTTTTAAACTTATATTTTATTTTTCTGTCCAAAGGAGATCATACAGGATTACTTTCTCTCATTTTCTTCAGTACCTGTTACTTGGTTTCCACTCCTCTCTCTGTATCTCGTTCTACAGAAATGGCCCTTTTTTGCTTTCTCTATTCCTTTCCCTCTTTTCCACTCTATCTTTTTTTTTTCCTCCTCCAAATACTTCTCGTCACAGTTCTCAGCTAATCAGTGTCTCTTTCATACCTTACCTAGTCCATGACATTCTACTCACCCTTGGGAAATATTACCAGAAGCCAACAACCAGAGAATTAAATGGATTAGACAAAGATTACAACAAAATGGAACAAAAGAGGCTCTCAAGTTAAAGTTCATCTCAGTTCATTTTTTAGATTTACAATATAGGCTAGGTATAGCAAAGTCTACATATTTACTTGTATTTCATTACGAGCTGTGGAGTTGCCAAAGAATTTGACTATGTAATGGCCCAGGTACTCTCTGAACTTATTTCAAGGTCACCCACCCATGATTTTGAGAGGATGCTCCAGGAAGGAGCAAGAAGCCCATGCTTGTTGCCGTCCATTAAACACCAGGAGATGAAGCTAGAGTAAGGCCATTTGTGACAGGAGCTCTAGTTCAGACAAGAAGAAAGAATCATGCCTCACTCTTTTCAGGAAAGCATTGCAGCACATATACCTCTGTTTTCTCAAGACTGCATTTTGTTTCCTGGTGGTATAGATTTTCAAACTGGATCTTATTGCTCCTGCTGCCTGCCCTGCAACAGCATTTGGTGGCTTACCCTGGAACTCTTCGCCCCAGCCCAAGAACAGGGATGCCTACAAAAATGATTCTTTCTTATGCATCTCAGACTGACTTGTTCCCTGTCACTCCTGCTTCTCCAACATAATTCTGGGGTGCCATCAAGTTCATCATGTTCCATGATGATTTCAGAGGTCAGATGGAAAAATTATGGAAACATGTAGTCTTATGAATTACAGAAAGAATCACCAGATCCACTTCTAAATGTGGACATACTGAAGCTACAATCAATCAGGAGTGAACACACTGTAGGTCACCAGGACTTCAGACTGTTCCAGATGCTGGCTGAAGGGCCAATCTTGGCTGTGACTCAGCTTTATAGAGGGCAGATACATCACCAGGAACTAATCTCTTAACTGCTTTAAAAGTCAGTGTGACTTCTAGCATTGACTTCAAGAGACCAGAACTTCAGCCAGGTAACTTACAAGCAACCATGCTGCACTCTTTTGTAGATTTATTTTTTTGTTGGTTTCAGCATTAGGATTATTTCATTATTGCTATTACTGTAACTCTTAATAAGACTAGAAATAGACTGAAATAAGACTAGGGCATGTGATTAAAATGATACATGAGCAATGATTAAAACACTAGCATTAATACTAGCATTAATGTGGCATAGTAATTTTCCTTTACAAATATATATGCTTTGTTCTATATAGATGTGAAGAGAAGACGTGTTCATTTTGCTTTTTGACAGTATTAAAATATTTTCCTTGTCATTATATAATGGCTTGTCTGTATATGGAAGCAATATGATGTCCTGGCTCGAAGCTTGTGTTCCTGCGGCACCCTATCCAAGCATTTATCTCCTATGAGTAATTGAAATAAGTTTACTAAATTAAAAAAAAAAAAAGTGGTGTCCTTAAAAATAGCACATGCAAACCGCAAGTTCTTGCTGCTTTGGATGCTGAAGATCTAGTAGTATGTTTACAATGGTAACATTATAATTACAAGGTCATTTTAGTTTTAGCTAAAGCAATGATTGCTTGCAAGCGCTGCAAACCCATCAACACGAATACACACCCAGTAGATTCCATTTCTGGCTAAACAGCACAATTTGTGAAACAGACTAATAGGCCACATCCAGACTCAGGTAGAACCAAGATGTCTGTGTAACAGTGGGGCTCAGCACAGCCTGAAAAGAGCCCATCGCGTTGCCGGCGTGCCATCACTGGCATATTCAACCTCCTTCGCAAGACTGGGTTTCTGTGTGTGAAGTCTTTGGCGTTCCCTTCGTATCAACAACATTACTGAAACATAAGAACCTTTTATTTAGTGTCCTGAAGAAATAAAATTATACCAGAAGTGAGCCAAGCACCCATAGCTACCTGGTTATAGGGAGGAATAGGACCAGCCCTGAAGCTGAAGGTGCCCCAGGGCAGTGCAGTCCCCAGGTGACCCTAGCGAAGTGTCTGCAGACACAGCGTGGGCACAGCCCCACAGCCTCCTGCACTGGAGGGGCTGCTCCTGAGGCCTTTGGGGACTGTGGGCATCAGCCTGTTGAACTGCGACTGCACTGTTCTGCTGGAGCACAGAGTTAACACTTTCTCCAATCGATTATTATTTAATCTTTTCTACAATGAACAAATACCATCTGCAGCGTAGTTGCACCACACCTTCCAAATATTTTTCTCAAGAGCCCCAAAGCAAGATGTTTTTTACTGAAAGAAAACAAATTCGAGCAGCGAACCAAGTCGTTGTTAAACAGAAAAATACTTTCTAAGTAAGCCTCCTGACGACTAGCACCAACTCCGGCAAAGGCCGGACGAGCGATGTGCTCACGCCGACGGGAGAACCGCCGCGGTGCCCCGGGGCCGGCTGCCGCCGCCGCTCCGACCATCCAGAGCGAAGGCGCCGCACGGGTCCGCCCTGGGGCACGCACCGGCAGGCCGCTTCGCGCCGTGCTCCCCTGCCTCCCGCGGCAGCCGGGCGAGGCGCCGGGGGGCTGGCGGGGCCGGGGTGGGGGGCGGCGGGGCCGGGGGGCTGGCGGGGCCGGGGTGGGGGGCGGCGGGGCCGGGTGGCTGGCGGGGCCGGGGGTGGGGGCGGCGGGGCCGGGGGGCGGCTGCCACTCGCGCCCCCGCCCTGTGGGGGCGGCGCGCTATTGACGGCGTCAGCCCGCCGGGCCCCGCCAGCCCGCCGGCCCCTCCGACCGGCTGCCGGCGCCCGGCGGGTGCCCGGGCGAGACGCGCCGCGGGAGGGCGCGTAGCGGAGCGGCGGGGCGGGCTCCCCCGCCGGGAGCATCGGGCAGGTGTCGGCGGCCGCTGGATGGGAGCGCTTCTCCGCCGGGCACGGCCGCGCTCGGCCCCCCCGCCGGCTGCGGGAAGGAGGCCGGCAGAGCATGCCACCGGCGGGGCGGTTCCGCAGGGACTGACATGCTGCTGAAGGAGGGAAGGCGCCAGCCCCTCCGTCTCTCCCCGCGGTAGCGGAGGCGATGCCGCAGGGCGCTCCCCGGGCTCTCCCGCAGGCTCCAGCCTATCGCCCCCAGCGGCCGCGCTCCCTGCCGTGAGCGGCGCGGTCCCGGCCGGGCCGAGGCGACGAGCGGCGCGGGCCCGCACCCCTGCTCGGGGCGGCGGCGGCGGGGAAGGCGCTGCCCGCGCCCCGGATGCGTGTGCATGAGCGCTGCAGCGAGCGGGCGCAGGAAGCGCCCCCGCTCCGCCGCCTCCATCTTCCAGGGCAGCAAGACCCCGCCGCACGGCCGCGACAGTGAACGCCGGGGCAGCAGCTCCGAGAGCGCCTACCAGACCCAGAGAGCCCTGGATGACTGCAAGATGGTGGGTACCACAAACGGGCTTGCCTTAGTTTTTGTCCCTCCCGAGTGTCCTCGTCGCTGGCGGCGGCGCTGCCCCTCCCGCCAGCTTGCCTATTCCCGTCACGTGCAGTTGCACTATTTTTAAAACTGCGGTCCCCGTCGGGGGTGCTGCCCGGTCGCCTCACTCGCCGAACGCTTCGAAGGAGGGAGAGGGGGAAAGCGAGCGCCGGGTGCTGCGGGATAGGGCAGGGACCGGAGCCCTGGCCCCGGGCACACGCCGCCTCTGCGGCGCTGCCAAGCAGCTGGAGTTGCTTTTGGCAAGGTCCGGCCAAATCTGTCCCTAGACTTGCACTAGCTGAAGCCTAAATAGGTAAATCGTTACCTCCACTGCATCGCTGCACTCTCGGGTTGCTGTCTTGTGCTGCAGCCACACTCTTGCCCTACAATCCTACTAAAACAGGACTCAGAATTTGAGACGCTGAAATTCCATCCCTGATATACATGGTACCTGTTTCCAGACTCCCCAGAGTAGTTGGTTGCAAGTGTAAAACCTCAGATCAAGCACCTGCATTCATGTTAATATTTTTGGGCTGTCACATTATGGTATGACATGTTTCTCCATTCATATTCAAAATGCTTGGATCCTGACACTTTCCTCCAAGCCAGCTCCATATACCCCATATCAGGCTCCTTGAGCTGCAGTCAGCTCGGCATTGGGCCCCAAAATTGGTTCTCTAACCAATGACTGAAATAGAAAACAAATGAAGTTGCTGCTACTTTGCTTGAAAAATGTGGTTATTGCTAAAGCTGTCCAGTAGCATTAAGAATGTACCTGCAACTTCTGTTCTGCTGGATTCTGGCATTTTTTTTCCTCTAATACTGCAAAATGTGCTGGCAGATATCCACTCTGATGCTTCAAAATTGGGAGCAGCTCCCAGTGCACCCAGGAACAAAAGCTGCCACAGTAGCTCTATAAATACACCCAACAAGTGGATCCTCCTGGGTCCTGCCTTTTTTCTCATTCTCAACAGCATAATGCAGTTAGTTAAACAGAAGTGCCAGCTTTATAGAATTCACTGATTAGAAGTAAAATATTATTTACAAATGGGTTGTCAAGATGCAGTAAGAGTCAGGAGATAAAACCAGTGTGGTTTTTTTCTGTTTCATTGTGTTGATGCTACAACATCAGTGTGGTTTTGTTTTCCTTGGCAATGCTGAGGTGGCTGAATGTGTCCTCTGTTCAGACAGGGGATGTCAGGTGAGAACTGGTAAATGTGTCTGGCACAACCAGTTACCACTTGCAGGATAAAACGCTTTTCTCTTTTTCTTAATGCAGAATAATTACTTGATGACACAACGTAGTATTTTTTTTTCTCTCAGTTGCTTTCATGCATTGTCTTAAGCTACAGAATGAGAGAGTTTAAGCTAGTTTTAGCAAATACTGTGCCTGGGGCTTTGTTTGGTGTGTGCTTTTGATTTTGTTTGGGCTTGGGAGTGGGATAGTGCAGATGTACTGAAATGCACTGGGATTGTTTTGCTGCTCCAGAAGCAGAGAAACCTATTTGTTACTCTTATAATGAAATTTAAGAAAGTGTGGACCTGAAAAACAGGTCCTGATATTACTTCTCAGTTATACAGAGTAGTTACAGTGGAATGCATGAAGAGACAGAATGTAATATTGCAGGGAGAAGCAACTCGTTTATTTTCTGATCTTGAGAACTGACGAGCTTGACTTTAAAATTTGGTAGATCTAATAGAATCCAGGTTTTTAGCACACTTGGATGTTGGGATATGTTGAACTCCTCGTGGTAATGATGGCTGCAGAATTATGAGCAGTTGCTTTTGTCTATTTTTATGCAGTTTGGAAATTGAGGTCAAATTAGCAAAACACGGGTAAATAAATACTTTGTTCTTATTGCTCCATGCCTTCCACCCCCACCACCATGTGGAGCAAATGGTCTGACATGCTTACTATCAGAAGACAGCAAAAGCTTCGTTTCCTTAAAATATAATCCCACCTATGTGATCAGCAAAGCTAAACAAAAATGATCTTTCCATCACTGTAGAAGTTACCTATTAATCCACTAGCATCCATGTGTATGTGCTGGATATTAGGTTTCTGTGACGGCTGTAGTGTTTATTTACTTTTGCCTGTTTTCCCCCCTCCACAATAGAAAAAGTGCTTTCTAGAATCCCAACTGGAAAGTGCCTATCTCTTTCCTCTTCTCAGCCAATAACTTCAGATGAATTTTAAGTCAGAAGTCTGGGTTAGAGGCCAGTGACAGAACAGAAATAATTACAAAATAAATTAGCAAAATTGCCAGTGTAAAAGCAAATGCTACATTCCAATCCCTAAATGTGCTGTTAATCAGCAAGCAGGAGGAGCAAAGGCGATCATTTCTGGAGATATTTTTGTCTTTTATGATAGCAAAAAATAACCTCATGCTACTAGTAAAACAGCTGGTTTTTTGTCTGCTTTATATTTATGACTAATAACTCAAACACTTTCAGAGATTAGAAGCAGAAACTCTACTTTCCTGCAAATGAACAGAAGAGGCAGCTGCTACGGAGGGCCTAATCATTTACTAAATCTTGGGCGCTTGATCCTGTATGCCACGAAGCTGGGAGCAGCATGAACAAGCCCTAGACTGGGCACGTTTTTTAAAATCTCGATTGTTTTTATCAGTGTAGGTAAACGTCTCATGTAAGTAAGTCATTTTTGTTTTTCAGCTTGTCCAGGAGTTCAATACCCAAGTGGCTCTGTATCGGGAGCTGGTCATTTCCATTGGGGATGTCTCAGTCACCTGTCCATCTCTGCATGCGGAAATGCACAAAACTCGAACCCGAGGATGTGAGATGGCCTATCAGGCTCATCAAAAACTAGCAGCAATTTCTGGGTAGGCATCTACTTATGTTTAATTGAAGCTGTACTCATGTGCACATCTTTGCTAAATACTGCATTAGGGAACTTTCAGCGAAAGCATTGACTTGCGTTTCTGTTTTCAGCATAGAGATGTATGACCACAAATTCTACAGAATGCTCATATCCTTACGATAGTGCAACTTTGGGGCAAATCCTGGTCGCCTTACCAAGGTGGTATCCTACTGATTTCACTGGATTCTTCTATGTAAGATGAACAGGATTTTTTACTCTGTGTCACTAGACCACTTAAAAGGATCAAGGGAGAAGCCTTGCGTTTCAGGCATGAAGTAGCAATAGCTTTCTGCTCAGTCCTTTATTTGGTATATCTAATTGAACAGTTACAGACAACTAGCTTAGCTCAAGTAGAGAATTAACAAAATTAGATGAAAAAAATAATTAGGTGAAAATTATGTAAGGGGAGGAATACAAATATTCTTGTGAAAACTTGTGTTTACATTCTACGTGGTTTTAAATCCTTCTTTGTGTTCACTAGAATCATAGAATCATTTTGGTTGGAAAAGACCTTAAGATCATAGAGACAAACTGTTAACACTGAAATTAGGACTGAAGCTTTGCAAGCATATAATATTTTCATTTATTCTTTGATGTTACATTATATACATTCCTTTCCATAGTGACAGAATGGATCATCACATACTTGAGACTATGCCTCATTACAAGATAAACTAGGGTAAATACGTGTGTCTTAGGAAATGGGAATTCATGCTACTTACACAACGTCTCATTATTTGCGAGTTCTTCATATTATGGTGACTGGGGTATTTGTATTAACACATATACCTTCTAAGTTGTGTCTCTCTGACTGCAGTTTATTAGAACTTTGTGCACCTGCCTTGTCCACCATAAACCATTGTGTATCACTGAAAAATGGCTTTCTTTTTTTGCAGTTCTACCTAATGCCCGTTGTCGTTCTTTCACCACTTCAATCTATATGAAAAATCTGTCATAGGTTTAGTATATAAGAGAAGACCATAGTAATAAACGAAATAGAAGAAAACACTAGTTGGGTATTTTAGTAGAACTGTCAATGTTTAGAGATGTAATTTTGTGCAAAGACTCTTGAGTTAATATCGTAGCTTCTGATTGTTCCTCAGATATGTGCTTTGAAGTTCCTAAAGTCTATGAGGATTTAAGAAAAAAAACAAACCCAACAACAACAAAATAACACAAACCCCCCAAACCAACAACAACAGCAGCCAATGAAACAAACAAAAAAAACACAACCAAAAGATATAGTTCTTTTTAACCAGTGTACACTTCCCTCAACACAGTAGCACTGAAAATGTGGAAGCAAACAGTAGTAAAATTGACCTTGTGCACTTTTAGACTCAAAAGAGAGACCAACACAAACTAAAACAATACTTCTGAATAGCAGAACCTAACTTGGATTTTTTTAATTTTTTTTCCCCCCATAAAGAAAACCATCAATATGTGCTCATTTAGAAGTATAGAATTTTTTAAGTAATCATTTCACAGTTGGAAGTCTGTCATATACACAAAGATGTCCTGAAGGTTGTGCAGTTGCTGCGAGATTGACATTTAACTAATCTAAAACTGTTTTAAATAACTCTGATAATAATGTGATATCCATAACAACTGGTAGGTGTTAGAAACCCTCTGGAAATTACTTGTTTGGATTGACAGATGCTTTACAAGATGTACTTCACATCCCCACTGTCCTACAGCTGAGGAAAGCTGTACGAGCCAACTTCACTGGTTTGGTGCATCTGTGAGGAAAGATGGGAGATGAAGATTCAGTGTAGAAGAGAAATAGAAGGACAGGAGTAATAAATAGTCTTAGAGGTTCAGTCATTATTTCGGGAGGAAGAACCATGTTGTGCATATGGCATGGGATCTAGAATGGGAACCAAATTTGGTACAAAGAAAAATCATCAGGGAGAAAAATACATGGGGACGGGAATGTACTAAATCATCCTCAGGATTGAATAATCAGGAGTGTAGTGCATTGCTCAGAAATCACTGGTAGTCAGCAAATGGGACAAAGGCTCGTTTAGTTCACTGCCTTTAGTTCAAAGTGCACAGCACTGGACTGTGTGAACTTCTGGGTAACACAACAAATTCTGTCTTCCAAAGCTTGTTAAAGAAAGCCAATTGCTTTCCCACCTAGAGAGAATGATAGCAATTCGCTAATTCTGTTACTAGACTATAAAATTTCATTATATATCAGCATTCTGTTAGTTAAGGTAATCAGTAATATTCAGTTAGTCTCAAAGTGACCTGAGCTGTTGCAGGGCACTGAGTTTCTTTAAAGAAACTGGCATCACTGTCTAGGACAACATTAAATTCATTAATCTTGTTTGTGCTGGTGTCTTCCTTGGAATATTAGCAGACAGCTTCATTTTATGCTTCCTGTTTGAATACATGAGGATCTGAGACTCCGAAACACACTCCTGATTCAGGCAGATAGAAGAGGCACCTGTTTCCCTACTTAACTCACCTATTCTGCAAGACTAGGGAGAATAAAAAAAGGTGCAGAGACTTGGAGGGAAGTAAACAGGAACAGATCCACTAGTGGTGAGAAAGATAGCTCTGAAAGAAAATTTCGGAATTGTGGGAAGGGAGAGAAAAGATGAGGTGGAGATAAAGCATAAGGAATTAAACAGGATAGAAGTCATGAGGTGGAAAAAACTTCGATTATGGGCATATCAGTTCTGGACATGAGAGTAGAACAGTGGTATAATATGGAGAAGAGGAAAAGACTGCAGTTGTAGCTGTAGGAAAGGTATACACTGATAATGCCATCAAAAGGATGTTCAGCTAGGGAAATGAAGTGAAAGCCACACTTAGAGAAAGAAAAGCAAAGGAGATTATGACAAAGATAAGGAAGTAGCAAGAAAACATAACCCTTATGAAGTTTGCACTGGATTAGACCATATCACCTCATGTAGCTCAAATGTGACAGCTGCCAGTAGCAGAGATTTCGTAAAAAAGCATATAAAAAACAGGCTGTGCATAAAACGATGCTTTCCATAGTATACTTGCTACCACCCAGCAATCTGTAGTTTAGAGGTTAGCTGAGCCAAAGGCTGCATCTGAACAATTTGTATCTGACAAATACAATTTCTCACATGAGATTTCAGGATTTGTCTAAATATCAAGGTCATTTACTCAGAAAACGCTAAGGATTAATAATGACACCTTTACACTGTGGTGTGTTTAAAAATGTTACAAACCAATTTACTACAAAAAGAACCCCAAACCAACCAACCAACCAGCCAAGAAAACCCCACAAAAACCCCTCACCAGGTGATTATTGAGAAATTAGACTTCAGATTCAATCTCCAACTTGATAGGTCCTCATAGCTATTACATTCGCTTCTTAACTTGCTCTCTTACGTATTTTTCTTGTAGAAATATGTGAATTTTTATCAAAGGACAGATGCATGCCTAAGTTTACCAACACTATCATGGCCTTCAGAGAATAAAGATTAGAAATAAAAGTAATTTAAATTGAAATATCCTAGTTCTAGTTGATGATCTTTTAGGACTGCAAGTCAAAGTAAACTCTTCTTTCAGTGTTGGTTTTCTCAGGACCTCAGGTCAATTCCTGCTCACGACACTCTTACTAAAAATTCTTAGTGATTTTTAATGAACTGTATTCTAAAGAAAGTGAGTAAGGTTTGGTCCTTCACTACATTTTCTGCTGTATTAATTTATCAGAAATTAAATATCTCAAATTAATTACATGGTGCACCTTTGCAGCATCAGATGTCATGATCAAAACTGGAGAAACTAAAGCAGCAAGAAAATGAGTCAGCATGATTTTTTTTCCGAAGGAAAATGAAGGGAAAGTACTTGTAACAATAGGAAGATGGGGAAAAAAAGTGCAAATTTATATTTTGGAAGGGGGTCTGCTTTATGGAATGTAAAGACTGGTGTCATTTTAGAAGTCATCGGATAAAGAGCCAGCCTTATAGGTGAAGTGCACTAAGACTGGAATTTAAATGGAAAGATATCTCAGAACTGTATTTTAAGATACAGGTCTGCACAACTGTGTACACACTTTTGTAAATGTCCCTTTCATATTCTCAAGCACTTGATACGCTTACATAATGCAAGTACTTCTGTGTGCACTTGGCACACTGAAACCAGAACTGGCAGTATCTCTGCGACAGTCTGATATATATGTTGACAGTGTCTTTTTTTTCATGAAATGAAACTGTGAGAGAAACTCAGGGGTGCATGGCGATGTACATCTCTGTGAACACAGCTTTGAACATGGCTGTCCTCTGTTGTTCAAACTGGTGTTGCAAAGTCCTGACTCTAAGGAGGAATAAACCCATACACCAGTACAGGCTGGGGGACAAACACCTGGAAAGCAGCTTTACAGAAAAGGACCTAGGGCATTCTGGTGAACACCAAGTCAAACATGAGCCAGCACTGTGCCCTTGTGGAAAACGGGGCGAACAGCCTTCTATGCTACATTAGGAAGTGGTGTCAACAGGTTGAGGGAGTTGATTCTTCCTTCTACTCAGCACTGCTGAGGCTGTATCTGGAATGCTGGGTCCAGTTCTGAGCTCCCTTGTAGAAAACAGAAGCGCAAATACTGGAGCAGGTCTGGTCAACGGCCATGAAGATGATGGGAAGCATGCAACATCTGATACGTAAGGAGAGGCTGACAGACCTGGGATTGTTTAGCTTGGAGAAGGCTTGGAAGGGGATCCTATCAATGTATGTAAGACGTATCAGATGGGGTAGTGTAAAGAAGACTCTTCTCAGTGATATCTAGGGCAGCAGGCACCAGGCACAAACTGAAATACAGAAAATTTGATTTAAACATTTTTAAAACCCCTTTTTTACTGCGAGGTTGGTAGGATATTGGAACAGGTGCCCCAAGAGTTTGTGGAGTCTCCATCCTTGGAGACACTCAGAACTCAGCTGGACATGGTCTTTAGTGACCTGCTGTAGCTGACACTGCTTTGAGCAGGAGGGTTCGACTAGATTAGTTCTAGATGTCCCTTCCAGCCTGTGACAAAAGTCACTGTAAATCTTTTCACTGGGAAGATTCCAAAATAAAGTTCCCTTACTTGGCATTGAGGTGCATCTTTTACTTTTATAAAAGTTGTTAATGTAGCTTCCCCTAAGTTCAAGAAAAGCTAGAGAAGCAGACCTAAAAATCATGTCCTGATTGCATTCCTGTTGTTATTGCAGTGGACAAAAATGTTACTCTAATGTTGCTTTAAGTGTGTAGTTTTAGGTAATTTCTACTTCTGTTTTCCTTTGCAATCTATATTAGATTTCTGGCATTTTCAATAAGCAATAGAGAGTAGTTTCTCAGACCAAATTAATATTAGATTAGTTCCTAAGGTTTTGTTAAAACATTCTATTGGCACGCAATTGTAGCCAAATTTTTATTGAAATGTCTGAGTTTTCCCCAAATTATGACACTTGAAAATTATTATCTGCTTTCTAAAGCACACAAGCAAATGAAAGAACCTACTCAAAATATTTTACAAATTAAAAGGAGACATCAGGCTTATAACTTAATGACAGCTGCATTAAGACAGACATAATAGAAACCATTTTAACTGTTTAACTCAGATGTCCAATAAAGCACTGCTGGCAGGTGGTATAGCTGAGAGAAACGAAACACAGCAACGCTTAGCTCAACAGGGAAGAATTTTTATAATCACGATGCCAGGAGATAGAGCAACACACTAGAGCTCTGCCCAAGCTGCATACCAGTCAAGCAGCATGTATGGGGGATCTCTGCCCTCCCTAGATGTCTTGGCAGTCACTGCTGTTGTACTCCTCTAACTGTATATGTCAGAGATGGGGAGAGTGGGATTCATGTCGATCCCAGGAGTTCTGAGTTATAGGCACTGCCCCTGTATCCTACCTCGGTTAGCATTGTTTCAACAGCCAGATGAAAGTTAAGAATAAGGTAAGTGCTTCACAGAGCTTGCACCATGATAACCAGAATGTGGCCTGATGAGAGTATAGTTAAATATTAAAAATAATGTGATGACATGTAAGAAAGCAAAGAAAGCAGTCAATATTCACTGCGAGAATCAATAGTTACACATAATAATACCAACAGTATAGTGTCCCCTGAATGCATGAGGGGATTTTTTTGCCAAAATATTGAAGATATTTAAAACAGTAAGACGTTAAAATCTGACCTTAAAAATCCTATTAAGTACAAGATGTTGATATTCTTCATTTCTGAAAACTGTTGGAAATATAAAACTTCCCATTTGTACTCACAGGTGTATACTAAAATAATTTCAGCAAGTTGTTCCAATCTGGCAAGCCAGATCCCATAATTCTTTTAATCATTGCGCAGTACCTTACTCAGCAGGTTTTCCTGATGACTTAAGTGGGGCTCTCCAAAATGAGAAAAGTCAGGGGTACCTTTGTCTCCCTCTGAAAAAGAGCTTTCAGGATTGGGAACACGTTTCTTTCTGAGCATTCTTGCCATATAAAGTCTCGTTTTCACTCAACCTTTACATTCAGCTTCTGTAAACAGTAAATGCAGCTTTCTTAAATGGTTTCAATTTCCTTGAGATTTTAAGCATATCAAATTGTAGGGGCAAATTCTGACTGTGTTCGTTCCACTTCATTTGGAACATGTTCAGTGATTTGTCAGTTGTGAAGTGACTCCAGACTTGCTACTGTGTGTCAGAGACTGCACCTGTTCCGGTGACTCAAATCCCATTTTTGACATGGGAGTTGGTCTACATGGGAATGTTTTGGGAAGGAAGCTCAGAAATGGATATTTTGTGAACATGGTCTTTATGGACAAACTAGCACATGATAGTGCAGTAAGTATACCGTATCTTACTCCTTTCTGAAGGGGATGAGACGCACATATATTGTTCTCACTAGACTCCTTTGTGAAAATTTCTCTTAATTATGCAAGCCATGTGCATATAAAATGATGGAAAGGGACATTGAAAAGCTAAGACCTCTTTCTAGGGAACTGAGTTAAGGTGGGTTCTGTTGTTGAGAGTAAAACCTGTCTACTCAATTTAAGTTGCAAGTTGAAAAATCATTTAAGTCAGATACATCAAGTTCTAATAGGCGAATTCAGAAAGCAGATAATGGAGGAGAAAACAAGGTTACTTACTAAAGCTGGAGATCTCAAAATAGCTAACCTCTACAGACTCACTTTTCCTTTGTACCTTTGTCTTTGGAACTGTGCTCTAATAGGCATTTGGGATTTGAAGACACAAGGTATTCATATCTCCCTTTATAGATCTATCTTTCATAACTGGAGGCCAGATTTAGTAAAGGGCAAACATACCTGTAATTGAATTTAGCGTTTACTTCTCTATGTCCAAAACAGCAATTCTGAAAAGCCTGAAGGTTCTACATCTGCAGTGACATGGTGCAACTTAGTTTTGACGAAGTGGAAGAGCTTATCACCTTGCTTAATGGTTAAATCTCATCAGCAGGCCGAAGTGAGGCATTCTTGCTTGTCCATGTTCTGATGCGCTTGATCCCATACGTGCTGTCAGAGCACCCTCAGAGCCTAACACACACTGACAATTTTGGATTCCTCACAAAACACGGTGGCACCTGCCACTTTCTTTTAAATGCAAGCTGAAGGTGATTCAACTTAATTTCTAGACCACTTGCACCTACCTCCCAGAAAAATGCCCTGACTACAGTCAGGGCAAGGTGATAGCTAAAAGTAGGACAGACATCATCTTTGTCAGTCGCTTATTTGCCCTTCCATCTCACACTCAACTAGCACATTCACAGCACCTCCCAGTGCAGCACTGCCGAGACGCTCAAGGACTGCACATGCTGGGTAAGACAAACAGGTAAGCCTGTCTCGTATGTGAAGGGTCCTCTAACAGAAGAGATGCTGTGTCCCAGCCCAGCAGCCAGGGACTCTTCTCTGTGCTCAAGGATCCCCACAAATAGCCATATTCTCCCTGGCAGGCGTAGAGCAACACAGCTTCTCCTCTGTGATGTGACCTGAAGCTGTAACTGTGGGGGAGGCGGGGGCACATTGCCATCGTCTGACCCAGTGGGCAGAGTATCGTGCACAAGGCAGCAAAATGGTTTAGGGGTCTGCTCTGTGCTTGAGTTTCAAGCAGTGCCACTGCAGGTAAACACAGAATACTGTTAAGGAAATTCCTTGGTGGTAAGGAGAATTTGCATTCCAGTCCTTGCTCCCAAGGCTTTTTGTGTGCTTTAAGCAGATAAAACCTGTAAAGATGCTAGGAAATAGAGATTCAGAACTCACATAAATGCTGACTGGGTACTCTTCAGTGTTCTGCATCTTCAGTCTTGGGAGCTTAAGTTCATCTACACAGTACCTTGGTCTAGGGTTGGAGTAGGCTGCAGGTTTAGGGTGGTTAGGCTTCCATTTTGACATGACTTCTGCATTCAGCACTCCATTCTGGGCCTGGAACTCCAGCCTGGAAGAGGGTACCAAAAAATAAGGTGTTGCTGTATTTTAAGTCCTTCACTGGAATACTCTGCTATGCCTAAGCAGCATTCCACTATGGTTAGATTACAGAGGATTTGTTTTTCTAAATATAATTTGGGAATAATGGGGTATTCCAGCCATAGGTAAGCCTATTTATCTGTAGCAATGGTTGAAATAACTACTTGGTTTTACACTTCTGTTTTGAGCTATGCAAACATTTACATCAGAAACTGAAGTGAAGGAAAACAACATATGTAGCCAGAGAGATTTGGGGACTGAATTGCATTGTCAGGGTCCCTTTAGAAATGTTGCAGCATCAGAGCTGACCTTGTTCAGACAATTCAGTGTTTCTGCAAGCATTCTCTAACTTCATGCCCTTTTCTTGCCTCATTTCATCCTTCCTTCAGAATTCCTGCTCTCACTGTTAGGCGTAAAAAGGTTTTTAGACTTTGTCTATGAAAGCGGTTTTCTTAGGCAGTATTCAGCCAGAGGATCCATCCAGCTGTTAGGTACATCTGTAGAAAGCAGGAACTTTGGGGATTTAGAAAAGCCAACAAAACTTCATTGTTGACTCTTTTTTTGCTGTTGCTGTTACCTTCAAGTTTTCCCATACTCTCTTCTCCCTTGTTAACGCTTTCTTCAGTGTTTATGTTTCTTGCCCTTTTTTCCACGTAGCTCATCTCCAAATAGTAATTAAATGAAAATCAAATTTGCTGTTGTCAGCTGTTTGGGAGCTCTTCAGGGCAGAGACCTGAACATACTTATAACAAGCCCACTGGAATCCTTTTACCTTTAGATCTGTGGCATTACTGTAATAAACATTGTGAACAAGACTAATGAATGTTTTGAATATTAATTCTCTTCTATGTTTTGGGAAAAGTCTTGATAGTCTTTTATGCAACTTCTGAATGATGTTTTAGATGAATCACTTATTATATAGGAGTACCTGTACTTATTATCTCTGAAAAATACTGTGTATATTATTTAATGCTTTTACATCATATTTCAGTCTTTCAAGGGAAGGCATAATATTTTATTATTGCTATGGTGTTTCCTAAATAAAGCATGTAAAGATTACATTTTTGTCATATGCTTTTCCTAACTTTTTAATTGAAAATTGATTTAAAATGTCAAGTTGGTGGAATTCTAGGCCCTAACACATAACACCACACCGCAAGTCCTGTATGTATCTTAGCATGTCACAGGTGGAAGGAGTCAGTAAGCTCTTCCTGAGCTTATGTCTGGAAATCTTATATCTGTAAATAGTGCTTTTAAAAGGGATATAGAACTAATTTTTAAAAGGTATTTAAGAGTTACAAGTGCAGCTAATTATGAATCTTTCATGTTGTGCTAGTGACCCTATACCAACAAAAATTAGGGGTACCATGGAAGCCTACGTGGGTTCAAAATTAATGCTAGACCAATCCAAAATCTTTTTTTTCATTTCAGTACTTCTGAGAGAAAATTTCTTTCTTGGCAACATTTTGCAAAAGCCACATTTGTTGAAAAAAAAAAAGTATACCGAAGCTTCATGCCTAGTTTCACAGATGTGTTTAAAAGTTGCAGTTGCACTGATTTATAACCGAGACAGTCAAAAAGAATGCCTTTATGCCCTGTTTAGGCCCACTACTTTGAGATCTGTCTCATTAGCATATTTCAGTAGTTTTCTTCTCCAGAGTTCTACTGAAACACAGCTGAGGCCAAAGCTGAGAATTTAGTAATGAGTTTTAAGTGTTTCTTTCCTGATCATTTTCTTAAATACCATTAAGAGATCTCACATAGCTGCAATTTTTCGTGTTAGACACTCAGCTTACGTTGGTTCTGTATAGCTTTAGTTATATTGCTTTCAGAAAACTACTTCTGATTCTCACTAAATCTTATAAATCCAGACTATTTTAGCAATATGTTCATGCATCTTCAGAGAAGTGAGAATATGAGATAATGAAGTTGTGCACTAGAAAAATATTTCAACATGGTCTCTTAGAATTCCATGTATACTGGGTTTTAGCTTCCAATTTCTTAACTCTTTTTTAAGTTTTGGACTGAAATTTTCCTGTTAACAGAAATATTTTTAGTAGTTCTCAATGTTCTGAAACACTTTTTTCTAGTTACAAGAAACAATTTTGATTCTGTGCCCCTCACTGAGATCAGCTAGTGCAAGACTGTGCAATTAAGTGCACATCCTTCTCACAACCTATGTTGCATCAGGTGCCTTCAAGTCCTAGACTTACTGCAGTCATCTCAGTAAAGAATGTGTATTTATCATCAACTTTGGTGCATGGAAGTTTGCTCTAGTAAGATGTCGAGTACCAAACAATAAAGGATGCCTTCAACAGCCTCATCAGTAACTTGCAAAATCAGTCTCCAACCAAAGGAGATCTCAGATCTGTCAGGCTTACACAGGGAAAATCCTAACCAAATCTGAATTTATTATAAGGTGTGTGTTATCTGTTCTAATTTTTCTAATTGCTTAATAGTTCTGTTTCATAACAATTAAATGTTTGAAACCGTTATGGGGGCATGAAGGTTTTATATGAACAGGGCATTAAATTAAGCATTACTTAATCAGGAATCCTTCCAGTATTATCAATTATATGATGTTTAAAGTCATGCTTTAAAATTAAACATATACTGAAGTGCCAGCTGTTATTAGATACTATTTCCTCTTTGGTGGATCTACCTTTAGATTTTCTACATCATTTTTAACTATAAGAGAAATAATACACTCAGTTATTTGTATATGAACAATTATTCACTGTAGTTCTTCAATTTCTCTCTTATGTTTCATTTTTTAACTTGCTATTTTTATATTTCGTATGAATACTTTCTGCATGAACATTTCCTGCCAGCACATTTGGCATAAGAATTCAAATACTGTCATATTATATTAAATTATGTGCTGAAAGTTGTTGAAGAAACTGCCTTCCCATTGCTGGAGAAAACAAGTTGTGCATTTATTGGATGAGCAAGGGAAAGGTGACACTTCATATCTCTGTCTATCATGGCAAGATAGGTCATTGCAAATATACTGTCGATAAGCTTGTCAGTATGGCAAATGGTTAAATGGCAAAATATTTAAAAGTGCATTGTTTATACGGCAGCCTCCAATTACTTCCATAAGTTCTGGAGCTGTTATTTTGGAGCAGAGTTATCCACCCATATACATTTACACCCCCTTCCAAAACACCCCAACGCTGACAAAACAGAGCTTGGTACTTTGGGATAGCGTGACAAGTGCAACCATAGGCCTGGCCGTAGGCTGAGCAGCGTGAGGCTGTGTGCTGAGGAAGTAGCCCCTTCATGCCTGCTGAGGAACACCAGGGCCCCAAGGCTGTGGACATTCCAGAGTCTGGGCGGACCTACCCAAAGCAGTGTGTGTACAGCCTTGCTATTCGTTTCACATAATTCAAGTTGTGAAAATGAGTAGTATGTCTCTGCAGCTGCTAATACAGGATACCTGATGCCCAAGGAACACTTTGTGGAGGCACCCTTGCCTCCTAATCAGAAATAAGCATTTCAGAGAGAAGAAAAAGGAACACCAGTTCACAGAGTCAAGTGGAGACTAGAGCAGGATGCAAAACTCTGAAGTGAAAAAAATGCAAAGTTCTTTATGCTAAACCACAGCTTCCTGAACACATTTTATCACCAGATGGTTTTAAAAATGTCTTTCTCCATATATGAATTCAAACACTCCAGGAAGCTAATCTATTTCTTTCTTCCTTTTTTTTTTTTTTTTGACACATTCAAGTCTTCTTGCAGTCTCTCAGCTGTCATTTTTAACTACTGATATAGGTTTGATCTGTGAAATATCTGGTGGGCCTGTGCAAGATACTTCTGCTGACACTACACTACTATTTCTTTTTCACTTTGAAGGTTTTATATAGAGATATTTGTTTTCAAAAAGATAAAAAAATACTCCAAGGCCTAAGAATGACCTATTCAAAGTACTCCTAGAAGCATTTGATAGATCCAGAATCCTCAATACTACCCTATTCTGAGCAACCTAGTAGTGATCTACTTGATGGACTATTTTCCTTCCAGTTCATGATCGTAGCAGTCACATTGTTTTACTAAAAGAAAAAAAAAATATGAGAATGTATGGATCTTTTCAGTAAATTTTAAAGCAATATAGCTCTTACCCAAATCCCAGTAAAGCTTACAGAACATTTTCCCTTTAGTTTCAGTAGTCCTTAGACCAAAGGGTTTTGTCATATTTCTGAGGAAAAGCAAATACATTGTTCCTTACCCGTTCTCTTTTTACCATCTCTCCACGTCTGCTCTGGTTTTCTCATTTGAAATACGGAAAACCAGAAATCTAAGTTACAAATGGATAACAGGTATCCAGATCACACAAGTGCTTTATGGAATGCCCTTTGGGGAAAAAAAAAATATTGAAATTTATATTCAAAGTGGGTAGTAGAGACAGAAAAAAATGCAAAAGAGAAATGTCATAAGTCAAAGTAGTCATCTGGTTTAGTGTCCTGTGGATGGTCAACAGCAGATGGCATCACTTGCCTGCAGCAGCATTCCCTAAAATCCCGTATGTTAGTAGTTTGTTATGACCTAGATCCTACAACACCAAATACTCAAAGCATTGCAGTCACTTTCAAGCCTTTCTGGCAAGTCTGACCTTATTTGTCCACACACATCAGAACAAATTTCGTAGATCATCCCACATGAATCTCTTATTTTGATAGTTTTCAGACATTCTCTTTCCACCAAAGGAACTACACAGGAATGCATTCTTACTATTTAAGTTTTGTGGGCTTTTGAAAGGGTTTATAAACCATTTTTTAGTGAGTAGTAAGTGATTACAGGACATTTTAAAGAATTTAGGAGCCTAAGTAAAATCAAAGGGCAAATCTATAGACAGCATGAATTCCAGCTGCCCGCAATCAAGTTATAAAAGGCAATATGGAGCTATACTGGTTTTGAGCCTGTTGACTGGCACAGACCTGTCCGTGTTCTTGCTACTGGTTAATCAAGAAATTCATTTGAGAACAACTTGCGTATGTTGACAAGGCAGGGTGCCGAATAAGAATTCCTTGGGGAAAATTAAAAATAGTTGCATGTTCAAAAGTAGTTTCATATTCAACTAATCTTGATGAACACAGATCTTTTCTGGAAGGTCTGTGTCATGGTTTGGGTTTACCTGTTATTTAGTAGAGTCTGTCATGTAATTTGAGGTAGCGAGGTTGTGAAATTTTTTGTCCAGCTGAGGCTACAGCTAAGCAAGGCTGATTTGAGAGCTCACCCAATCATCTAACCAGACACCACCTTTTCTCAAGAAGGAGCCTGATAATGTGCAGAGAGAAGGGTTGTGTTCAGCTCGTCTTTGGCTCATCAGGCTTCTTTTGGATTTCCCAAAAGTAAAGGCAAGGGACAGCCAGCTGAAGGAAGAAATTACAGAAAGTGGGCTCAGAGTTAGTTTTCACAATGGTTTTGGTGGTCAAGCCCTGCATTGATTTTTTTAAAAATCTTGTAGTAACTCAAAAGCGTAATTGAACACTTGTGCAATTTCGCTTGGAAGTATCCTGTCAGGTTGAGCCTTGACCAACAGCCAGACTCCCACCCAACTGCTTGCTCGCTCATGCCACAGCAGGACATGGGGAGAAAGCAGGAAGAGCAGGAATGAGAAATCTGGGGAGCGGGCGGATAAAGAAATAGAAATAATTACTAGTTTGCATAGTGGGAAACAAAAAGACATAAACTAAAACAACAGCTTCCCCTCCCTGCCCCACCTTTCCAATGCTCAGCTTCACTCCAGACTCCTCCACCTACCCCCCGCCGCAGAGCTGTGCGGGAAGGATGAGGAATGGGGGGCTCACAGTCCACAACACTTCTGCTTTGCCTCGGCTTCCTCCTCACGCTTTTCCTCTGCTCTAGCGTGGGCTCGTCCATGGGCTGCAGTCCTGTCAGGAAAATCTGCTCCAGTGTAAGTTCTCCACAGTTGGCAGTTCCTTCAGGAATCTCCATCTGCTCTGGTGTGTTCCTCTCAGCAGGCTGCAGGGAGGATCTGCTCTGCCATGGACAACCTCCTCCTCCTTTCTCTGACCTTGACGTTCCCTCTCTTGTTTCTCACTCTTTTCGTTCCCTCTTCCTCTCTCTCTGTGTTTTTTTCTGCTCTTTTTTTTTTTTACAGTAAGTTTTCAAAGAGGTGCCGTACACTTGGCTGATGGGCTCAGCTACGTCCTGCCTTGGCTCTGCTGTGAGGAGCTGTCTGGAACCGGCCATGTCCGGCACAGCGCAGCCGCTTGCCTCCTCCCACAGCGGGCACCTCGCGGCCGCCGCTGCTACCAAAACCTTGCCACCTGCACCCAATATGCCTAGCCTTACCTAAAGTGGAGCGAGTGTGAATAAAACGTCTTACGTTACTGCTGTGTCACTCAAGTCCCCAAGAAGTTTTACGAAGTGGTTGCAATCGGTTTCGTTCTCTGGTGCAATAGTTTGGATAGGCCTCTGGTAGTTCACCTCTTGCCCACACTTGAGTTAATTCAGCTGGTAAAACTCACTTCTGAGGGAACAAATCCAGAAAATTCCAATCTGTGATTCTGATAGTTTAAAAAAAAAGTTTTCTGACTAGCACCCGCGAATACTGGATATGCTGCTGAGTACATGCACAGCTCTTAAATACAGTGTGTGATACTTGTTGTCCTGATAACATGAAGTCAGGAGTGTGGAAGAATCGTAATATTAATTAATTAGTAATTAATTAGTCCATTTTAAAGGTTACTGCATCTGTAGTAATTATATAGTAAGTTTCCAAAAGAATTGTAGAACTTCAGCATAAAAAAAAATAGAAGACTCCAATAATATAAGTGCTGCTATATCTTTTCCTTTGGGGGTATTTCTGAAAGAGGAGAGTCTGCCAGAATAAGGATACAACAGCATGTTCAAAATTATTGTAATTTGCTGACCATAGATGGACAGCCCTTAGTTTGTCAGATAACTTCTGTGGAAGTCAGTGCGATTTTCTTGAAAGGATAAGAAAAGTGTGTTTCCTGCTGTTGTAGGTAAATTGTTCTAGCATGGAAATACCTAAACTGTCATCAACTTGGGAGTTAAAAATGTCTCTACAATATAAATCACTGCATTGTGTTTTTATTCTACTTGTGTTACCATATACCCAGATCTACTCCCATCAGCCTTATCAGGGTAATAGGAGGTTTACATTGGTCTAACTAAATAAAATCTGTCTTCTGTTATTGAGAGCACTGGTGTAACTGCTTCAAAACAACAATCTGATTTAATAACAACATTGCAACCATTTACGAGAAAGAACTAGCCCTGGTTTTCCTCTAGCTGGACTGGGATGTCATGTAGCAGTTGTATCACAGTATTACAGCACAATAGTAGAGAACAAATAACACATGATACTGAAACTGACAGCAGTTTGTGTGATAATCTTTTAGCTGCTATATATTTCTAAACTGCAGTGTTTCTGAAACTAAAATGAAAGACAACCTACAGGGTCATATTTGTGGACAGTGATTTTCCACACCTTATCAAGCCAGTTCACATTTGTTTTCATGGGAAGTACATATATACATACATAATAGATACATAAGGCAGAGTTTGGTGAATTCATTTTCACTGTGAATTTGCCAAAGGTTTATTTTGCTTTAGCTTTTGAAGATAAGCAGCCTTCATTATATGTCTAGATAGTTCTTTAGCTCATTATGGTTTAGAACTATTATATATATTATATTTAGAACTTTTTTTTGCAAAAATATGTATCAAGCCCTTCATGTAACTTAGGTACTCTGTTAACCAAAGATACATCAGTATGTATTTTTAAATGTTGTTGATCGTAAAAGTAAAATACCGCTCTGTTGTAAATATGTGACTAAAATTTTTAAGTTACATTCAGAATGAGATCATAATCCTTGTTCAGTTTTAGTTGTCTTAAATTTCACTAATTTCAATGGAACTGTGAATGCTGGACACGTGTGGGAACTCAGGAAAACCTAAAAGTGTGTTTCTGTTGTAATCAACATTTTGGTAGTACAATAAAATCGTCTATTTTGGAAAAAAAAAAATCAAAATTTTAAGTGGAATTTTCACTCTTCACCTTTTCATGTTAATGAGGGGCATCTTAGTCATGTTTATTCCTGTATTTTAAAATTAGTATCCAAAGAGCAGCGTTCACTCTTCTTCAGTATACCATGTGCTATATGGTTGGTGTAAGAGCTCCCTCTATAGGTTTTATTTTAAATATCAGCTCAGGAAAATACAAAGGAAAATAAATTTACCTCTTGTCAGTGCTTCATAAACATACTCCGTTGAACAACATGACTTGATTTTTAAAAAGCAGGATTTTTTGGAAGGAAGCCTGTGAATTTTATGAAAATGTAATTTTATCAATTTATTTAGGTTGTATTTATAAAAATTTATACTTCTAATTTTAATAGCAGCCTGATAAGCTGTGTAACTTAAGCTGCTGTTTTATAAAGCAATAAACCAGCATTTTCTCTTTCCTAAGTACTTTTAATACATGTAGGTATCAGCATTCTCAAACTGCCGAAATATGGCTTACACAACAGTATGAGTTTCTCATCAACTGAGTAGTATTCATGTCTTTGAATAAGGACTTCCATCCTTTATGGCACCCTGGTGGTATAATACTCGTGTGATAACAACAGAAATTCCTAGTAAGGGAAGGACAGAATATTTGAAAGTATTTAATATATAGCTATAATTTAACAGAGAGAGAAAAAAGGAAAACCAGAACCAAATGATCTGCCAGTTTTCCCTAGACATCAGCAATTGTTTCTAGGTCAAGTAAGTAATCCTACAGTCCTCATGATGGGAAATGTTGTTAGTAGTAATAAGCTGACCATCTGGCTTTCATTCATAGAGTTTTTGTTCTTAAACTCAAAAAATCTCTGTATGAAGGAACCCATTCTCTTAGTTCTATTTGAAAAGCAAAGCCTACTGTTTTCTAGTGAAGATTAGGCAGGAGTGAAGCCTGATAGTTATTAAGCAATTTGCCGGCTTGTATGTACCTACAGACTTTACCCTACATGCGAAATATTTGCATAAGCACATGTGCACCCATCTCACCATTTCCCCTCCCTCATGTATGGGAACACGTATGTCTTACCACTTCACTGGCAAGTAAAGAGGCTTTCTCAGAGCAGTAGAATTCCATAAATTATATCTTTTATCCCTACCACATGGGCCATTCGTTGCATTAATCTTGTGAAAGGCAGCAGTGCTCCCTTGACAGATAAGTATCCCCAAGAAGCCACAACCTATGTATCCAAATCCTGTAAATCACAGAATGGTTGGGATTGGAAGGGACCTCTGGAGATCATCTAGTCCAACCCACCTGCTAAAGCAGGTTCACCTGGAGCAGATCACACAGGAATGTTCCAGGCAGGTCTTGAATGTCTCCAGAGAAGGAGACTACACAACCTCTCTGGGCAGCCTGTTCCAGGGCTCTGGCACCCTTAAGGTAAATAAGTTTTTCCTCATATTCAAATGGAACTTCCTATGTTTCAGTCCATAGTCTGAAGGTTATCAGTACCTCTTTACTTCACAATGGATGCAGAAAGTGAGCACAATTCCTGTTCACAGCCTTGTGGCAGCTGCTCAGAAGCTAGCAATGAGAAAGTGGTCTTTGGCTCACGGGCAGGTGCTCAGTGCTGTGCTTAGCTCTCATATGTCCAGCTGCACATAAACTGTTAAGCATCTCAGTTGAAAACATGATTTAGCACAGTAGTTCTATGAGATTGTGTTATATGAAATTTCTCTTTAATATTGAAGTGATCTCCCTAACAAAATTGACTGGACTGAGACAGTGGTAGCTGACTTTGGGGTGTAATAATACAAGTTTGCATTAACTTTTCTTTGTAAGTTAAAACAAATTTGATTTATAGCTATTTAATAATAAACATACCGTAATAAACATTCTGAAAGTTATGTCTGTACTAGTCCCCTGTTCAACATTTCTCGTGGCTTGACACTGAGCATATAGAAAATTACTGAGAGAAGTGAAATTGATGACACTTTAAATAGAAATTTTAAGCCCGTTACACAGAAGGTACTTCAAGGATTGTAAAATAAATCTTTATGTGCATTGACGTCAGAGCATGTGGCTTTCAGAGGTGAAAATGAGGCCTATATCATGGTAGGAGAAAATGATTTCATTTCAAGCTAATGGAATTCTTGTGGTCATTATTGCAATTCAACTCTAATTAAACAGTTTGAGACAATCAGTGAGGGTAGCGGCCTGGAAACGATTCTCATTGTATGAACTTTGGATAATTAAAAATATTTTTCTTGGATGTCACTGCTGTTAGTATGGATTTGCAAATGAGAGAAGAATTTCGCCTGCAGTCCAATTAATTACAGATGCTTCATATTCTTGAAAAAAAACAAGAATGGGTCAGAACATGTGTATATCATAGATCTTTCTAGTTCTTATTCTCATGCTATTCGTAAATATACAAGAAAAATATACTAGATTTACAACAGCAAAAAAAAGTAAATTAAAGTACCTATTACTGTGCTTTCCAATTACTCTTCCAGCTCATTTGTGAATAGGAAGCTACTGATAAATTCAAATTGGGTTCTTGGCCAATCATCTTGTATATAATTGCTGCTTTTTTAGTCTGTACAATTAAAAATTCTGTAAGACCAAAAAAGTTTTAAAGAAGGGTTTTCATCATTTTTGCTTGTTAGAAATGAAATAGCCGTATGAGGAAAATACTGTTTTCTTACACTTGTATGCAGATCCTCAGTCTTTTTGCCAGAGGCAGCTAGAAAGGAGGAAATACATTCAACCTTGTAAATAAAGTTCCTGTAATGGCCATGACTTCTAAAAAATCTTAATAATTTCTACCATTTGAAACCATGCAGAGGAAAAAATTAATTGGCGGGGAAAAATTTAATGAAATATAACAAGAGCAAGTGTAGATTCTTGCATCTCGGTAGGAACAACCCCAGGTTCCAGTATAGGTTGGGGAATGACCTATTAGAGAGCAGTCTAGGGGAAAGGGACCTGGAGGTCCTGGTGGACAGCAGGATGACCATGAGCCAGCACTGTGCCCTTGTGGCCAGGAAGGCCAATGGCATCCTGGGGTGTATAAGAAGGGGTGTGATTAGTAGGTCAAGAAGGGTTCTGCTCCCCCTCTACTCTGCCCTGGTGAGACTGCATCTGGAATATTGTGTCCAGTTCTGGGCCCCTCAGTTCAAGAAGGATAGGGAACTGCTGGAGAGAGTCCAGCGCAGAGCCACGAAGACGATGGAGTGGAGAATCTCCCTTACGAGGAAAGGCTGAGGGAGCTTGGAGAAGAGGAGACTGAGGTGTGACCTCATCAATGTTTATAAATATATAAAGGGTGATTGTCACGAGGATGGAGCCAGGCTCTTCTCAGTGACAACCAATGATAAGACAAGGGGTAATGTGTTCAAGCTGGAACACAAGAGGTTCCACTTAAATTTGAGAAGAAACTTCTTCTCAGTGAGGGTGACAGAACACTGGAACAGGCTGCCCAGGCAGGTTGTGGATTCTCCTTCTCTGGAGATATTCAAAACCCGCCTGGACGCCTTCCTGTGTAACCTCATCTAAGTGTTCCTGCTCCAGCAGGGGGATTGGACTGGATGATCTTTCGAGGTCCCTTCCAGTCCCTAACATTCTGTGGTTCTGTGAAACTAGGACAACCATAATCCATTTTTATCTAAATCTGCTACAAGGAAATTATCTTCTCATGATTTAAGTTTCCATACTCCTCATAGTGATAGACTCGTGGTTAAAGAATCCAAGCTTCCAGAAAAGCTGGACAGATTCAGCTCTACTTGCACAACAGAGTGAGGTAGGTCTGTAGCTCCCTACCAGAAAGAGCTCTTATCACTGAGCAGAAGAAGGTCATCATTACCATCTGTGGTGGCTTTGTTTTGTGCAGGTTCCCCTTTGCACATGAATGTTTCTGGAGCAATGCCCTGCAGGTGGAATAGGCAAATCAATGACTCATTTGTCCGTCACTAGTTGTATAACCATTTGTCTTCAGGACAGATGGAACCCTGCTCAGAAAGAAAAGTTCAGGCATTTAGGAAACTCAAACAGAAACTTTAATCCCTCTGTTGGCAAGGATAGCTCAAAGGAAATTACTGTATGTGCACTCATGGGGAAGCAAGCTGCAACAGCAGGTGATGCAGATGATGGGGGGAAAAAAAAAAAAAAAAGCTGGGTCTGCATCTGCTGCATTAACTTGATGGTGCTGAACTTGGGAATAGTGTTGAATGCACAGGTAAGAATGTGTGACACTAGAGGGTCTTAAACAGTCTCATCTGTAACCTAAAATGTAGGACAAATCAGAATAGTGAAAGCCTCCAAGAGGCCATGTATTATCTAAATATGTATCGCGTGGTTCTTAAATTTAGCTATCAGAGAAATAAAGGCAGGTATATATAAACCCGAAGTTCAAAAAGTTTAAATACAGTTCCAGAGGAAGAAAATGTGGTGTGCTGTACTTTTGCTGTATTTGCCTAGTTGCTTGTTTTTGCTGTATTGGGCTAGATGAATTCTGTAAGGTTACATTTTCTCCTCAGACTGCCTTTTATATCAAACATCAGAATCGTATTCTGCAAGATTAATCCAATTTTGTAGTAACTCTTTTACAGAAAATGTTGAAATCATTAGGAGCCATACATGCAAAATGGAGTAGATTCTGGTGTTGAAAATACTGTTATGATTTAGAAGTAACAGTGTACCTCTTAAGAACTCCCGATTTATAGTAAAACAAATTAAATTTATATCTGGGCAATATGTGTTTTATCTTCTTTGGTTAATACTAATACAATTGTATTAAAAACTGTTCCTGCCGTCTTCTGATTTGAAGAGAAATGCTGTTAAATTTGTGGTTATTGTTTATGTAGAGAGAACAGTCCATTTCTAATCAGCAAAGTGATCACAGATCTAACATCTTCAATTCATATAACAAGTAGATTGGTTAAAAACGAAAGAAACAGCAAACACAACCTCAGAAAATGTTAAGATTTAAGTCTTATTAAACCAGGCCTAGGTACTATGGATTAATGCAAGATAAAAAAGTACTAGATAGTTAATGCAAGGTAAAAAATATAAAATATTATAATCTATAAAGTAGGACTTTTAAGTGTCTGATAAGTCTGCAATTAAGTACAGTTTTTAAAAAATCAAATTCGGTTTATCCCAAGAGAATTTTGTGTACATGTGTGTGTTGTAATGCTGTGTGTCTTCCAAGCAAAATTTTCAACATTTCAGATCTAGCATTATTTGTTATACTGCTTATGCAGTCACTAAAAATATTTATGTTCATGTCCTTTGAAAAGAACCTGAGATTTCAACATGGATCCATTTCTAGGAAATATGTGTTTTTATATGAGTTAAGGATTTGACTCTGAATAAACAAACAAAAAGTCAGACTGCTAATTTCTCAGGAAAAATATTCAGTATCTTAAGGCTATCAAATGTTTTCATAGTTGGCATCACTGAGAATAGGACGGAATATAGAAAACATCTGAGAAGACATCTTCAGGATATTGGGGCTGAACCCTTTTTGTTTTGGCACTATAGCTTTATTCCGTATTTATGCTAAGATGCAGGAAATACCATATTGTGCATGGTATAATTTTTCAATAAACACAAACTTAACTTTAAAAGTAGAAAAGTAGATGTGGCTTAAGAGACAGGCATATACTATAGTCTAGCCAAAAGAAATAAAGCTCCTGGACAGGTTTATTATCATGTGTGGTATTGCTCCTGTAGTAACACATACCACAGCAGTTGCAATTTGCACTCCAGTCATTTCCTGCCTTTTTTATGAGGTCTACTTTGAAATGGATTGGCAGGTGGGATCGATCTTCCTTTGTCCCTTCTGACTAAGTCCAACATGATTTCTTTTAAATCTTCAGTCTTTTCTAACCTTTTTTTTTTCTTTTTGGCTGCATTTTTTGGTTGGTTAAGCATTCTTGATTGTACAGCTTAGCACTACTGTGGTTCCTACCACTTTTCCTTGGCATGTACAAACACCAGTAGTCTTTCTTCATATGCTGTGGAAGTGCTAAGGTGGCTCTTTCCCTTTAGGAAGGTTCTCAACACTTCTATGGAACCTTCATGGTTCCATTTGATTTCTGGTGTCCCTTGTAGGGACAAGAACCCTTAAGGACCTTGGAAAACCACACAGTTTCTTCCTCATTGGAGGCAGATTATGGCAAGCCTTGGCATCAAGTATTCCTTTGAGATAGCACCTTCCTCCTGCCCAATGAGCCACATGCATCAGGACCTATCTTACACTGGCCATATTTTCTTACCCCAGGATACGACTAAGTATATTCTTCCTTGACATCACTGAAATCAGTAGCAGAACGTGCACGCTTTAAAGGCAACTTATGGTCTCCTTTGCTGGAAATAAGAGTGAATCTCAAATACAAGAATTAACAGGTTTTAGTATGCAGTAATCATTTGAACTGAACTTCAAGGAGATTGTATCAGTACAAACTGAGAAGATTTTCCTTAAAATGAAGTTTTTAAGTTTTGGTCTTGACAGAAGGGCTGGACTTAACATTTCAACTGTACCCTGGATCTAGGTATAAATAACGAGTTCTTGCCTTAGGTCAGAAAGAACCTATTTTACTAGTTTAAATAGACATTGTCTGCTGTAGGACTCAAAGCCTTTGGCCTGGATTGGTATTGAAAATTATTCAACCATAGCAGCCCAATCTAGTGCTGCTGCGAATAATTTATCAGGTAAGTTGCTTTGGTTTGCATGAGGAAATCCACAAGACTTAATTTCATTTCATATATGGGAGGGTCTGTTGAAGCATCAGTTTAACTCAGGAAATTCAAGCACTGTAAAGAATGCTAGCAATCTTTTCTTTGTGAAAGCATCATTTATATTATTCATAGGCTAGAAAACTGAAAGCAGGCTGAAAAAATTTTTTTGATTTCTTAGCAGTATTATTTAGAAATGCCATTAGGTTCAGGTTATTTAGAAAAGCAGATTTCTGTAGTTGTTATAAAATCCAGTTTTGAGGGTTATCTTGCCATTTAACATTGCTATGTAGGAAACCAATAGCAAGAATGTCTGAACATGAAATGGCTGAAATCCTAACTCTTCAATCTTCCCACTTCCTGCCCTATTGAAAGTACATTTAGAAGGAGCATTGAAAACCTAATTCTGAGGTGTGAGTGGGTAAATCGCTTCTTAAGCACTTACAGAAAAATGTTAAGTTTATAAGCATTATGTTTGCCTGTGCAGCATTCTCAGCCTACAAAAATGAGATTTAATGTGTGGACCTGTTGGAGAGGGGCCAGAGGAGGCCACCAAGATGATCGGAGGTCTGGAACAGCTCTCCTGTGAGGACAGGCTGAGAGAGTTGGGGTTGTTCAGCCTGGAGAAGAGAAGGCTCTGGGGACACCTTACTGCAGCCTTTCAATACTTAAAAGGGGCCTGTAAGAAAGATGGGGACAGACTTTCCATATGTCCTTATGATAGGACAAGGTGTAATGGTTTTAAACTAAAGGAGAGAACATTCAGACTAGACATGAGGAAGACTTTTTTTACAATGAGGGTAGTAAAAACCAGGGTGTTTCAAAAAGGTGGACCCAATCTGAAATCACACTATTATCTCTGCAACTACAAACCGCCCATGAATGAAACTCTGATCACTTGAAAGGGCAGGGCATAGAGTTTCGAAAGATTACCACTAGATGCCTCTCCCAGCCATTTGTAAATTTTTGTGTAATTGTAACATGTTGCCATAATTAAATATACTGCTTTGAAATTTGGTCCATCTTTTGGAAACACCCTGTACTGGAACAGATTTCCCAGAGAGGTGGTAGGTGCCCCATCCCTGGAAACATTCAAGGCTAGGCTGGATGGGGCTCAGAGCAACCTGATCTAGTTGGAGATGTCCCTGCTCATGGCAGGGTGTTTGGACTAGGTGACTTTTGAAGGTCCTTTCCAACCTGAACTATTCTATGATTCCATGATTTTACAACCAGGCTTGAGAATTTGTTCCTGGATCTGGGTAAATTCTTCTCTTAGTGTCTTAAGCAATTAATTGGAGGGGTAAGATTACTCTTGATTTCAGTTTTTGTTTTCAAAATTATTACTGCTTTTCTGAAAATTCTTGAATATCCCATTCTCCTCACAGTGCAGTATCACTTGACTACTAATTTAAACCCGGGGCAGGTGGGAAAGAAATTCAGTCAGAAAGTATAGAACCGAAAGAATACAACTGGCTTGTTTCTGATGAGAGTGTCTTCAAAGTAGGGTTGATTATACATCTGCACCAGGACCAACAGTAACTGTAACTGGATGGTAAAAGAACCCTTTAATCTACCAGAAAATACTTACCCCAAGCTTTTAAAAAGGAGAAGATATCTCAGGCACTTATTTAACCCTTTTCCAAAAATATGCAGAGGAGAAGACCTGCAATCTTATCAAAGACCACCCAAGTTTAGCTGGTTTAAGTCTAGAGCTTTATAGAGCTAAAAAATTGTTTGTAAATAGAGTTTGGTAGAAACAGGGTTTTTATCATATACACATAGCTTAATGAAACAGATTATTATGTGGTTGCTTGCAACAGCAGGGAAGTGGATTTTATGACCCTCTCTTCCAGTCCTATTCCTAACTAAAATTTTTCTTTTACTGCAGCCCAGAAGATGGTGAAATTCATCCTGAAATCTGTAGACTATACATCCAGTTACAGTGTTGCTTAGAAATGTACACGACAGAAATGCTCAAGTCCATATGTCTGCTAGGATCACTGCAGTTTCATCGGAAAGGTATTGAATTACACGAACATACAGATGCTAATTTAAAAAAACCCAACTAAACAGTCTTTTGGGGCATGCACGGATATTCATGAAGACAAAGCACCAAACTGCAGAATGAAGTATTCCACTGATGCTTTTCAGCTACTGAAATAAAGCTGTATTTCTATTTCATTATCATTGTTGTTACAGAAGTGTATCATATCAGGCATGTATCACTAATGTCCTTGTAGTTTAGAAGTCTAAATTTTTCTTTTTTTTTTTAAATAGCGGTCCCAAATGTTTTAGCTGTCAGTCAAATCAGTGAGAAAACTATCTCAGTCGTTTTATTAGATGGTTTTTTTGAGTGTGATATTTGAGGGCATTTGGTGGAGCAATATTGCATGGTTTTAGTACGAAACTCATTCTTTACTATCCCTGTTGTTATTTATCCAACAAGGCTAGTTTATAGCAAAAGACAGATAAATATACTTAAAAAGTTGCCGAACTTTGTAAAACTAGATACTAGATTCAGAACTAAAATCTACCTCATAGAGTGTTTTTACCCACAAAGTAGATGTCCTTGCTTCAGTGAAAATGCATCTATCCAATGATTTCATATTTGATTAGCCACTTAATGAAAGGAAGATGTAGAAATGCAGATAATTTACTGAACAGGCTACTTAGTAATCTCATTACTCAGTTATGGCACACACTGATTGGGACTCTATCTGTGCTAATTGTAAATACTCTTTCTGCAGATAATATCTCATCAGAATATACTAGGTAAAGACAAGACAAAGTTCTGTAATGAACTGTAATGAAGGCCTTGTAATGAGCCTTATATATTTCCTGCCCTGCTGAAAGATCCCGTAATGTATTTTTCACATCTAGTTATAGGATACAGCCAAAGCCAGTGATATTTTTGTTATGAAAGTAAGAATTAGAGTTTTATAATTGCTCAATTGAACTTCTCAGTGATTTTCTCAAGTCGAAATCTTTAAAATAGGAAGAGGCAGAATTAGAGAGCCATTGTATAACAAGATACCAGTAGCTGCTAAAATTAATCATCATTTTTTTAAGACAGATTGTGCTACAGTTCCTCACATTGGTTATAGTTGTCAAACCACCTTCTGTAATCACAGAAAGAAAGTAGCCTGAGGTACCATTGATAACCCAGATGCGTCTTGTCTCTCCCTCTTACCTCTGTGTGGAATCTACATTAATAACTTAAACTGAACATCAAACTATTAGATGTCTAAAGTTGGATAAGATGAATGACAGCATTACAGTATGGGCCAGCTTAGTTCCTGTCTGGCAGTACTTTTGATACACATTAATTCCTCATCTCACCACAAAGAAAGTCATGGTAGCTATTCTGCTATTGCTAAATACGCTGTATGCTTATAGATAACCACAGTAACTTGGCTCTAAGTTTCTGTGACATTCTTTGGGAAAAATTAATAATAGGCAAAAATTATGTAATTCAAATAATTGAATTCATAATATGGATTCAAATAATTCTAATTTTGGAATTTAGCCAATAGAACATTGCTCTTGTATATTAAATACTTGGTATTTACAACACCTAGGAGTGTTGTAAAGGCATCATGCAACAGGGGAAATTCCACTTACATGTAAAGTATTTTTTCACAGTGAAGGTAGTCATATACAAGAACAGGCATCCAAAGAGGCTGTGAAATCTCCATCTTTGGAGGTACTGATAACTCAAATAGCCCTGAGCAATCAGATGCTAGTTGGCCCTGCTTTCAGTAGGATGTTAGGCTAGATGACCTTACAACCTATTTGTTCTGTTTTCTGCCAAAACATACTATTTTCCAAGGAGTAGAATGAACCTGTATCTTTCTTTAATTTCTTTACTTACGGAAAATGGTACTGCAGTATAGGCAAAGTGCATAAATTTATCTCTAGGAATGAAAGAGATGGTAATTTCACTATTATATAACATATTGTGCTGTTGCTAGTATATCGCTTTTTTACTATTTCACCTGGTTAGTTTTTCACCAAGTTACCATATGAAAAAAAAAAGTTTGTGTACGAAGATTACTACCCTTAGAAATTTAGCTTAATTCTTAAATGTGCTTGTCTGATGTTCTTGCTGTGTTTTGAAGCTCATTTTTGAAGGTAATATTTTCCATGTGGATGTAATATTTTCCATTTTCTAGGCCTTTTACCTGTTGGGTAAGTGATTTGTTAGGTTTTTAAATCTCCCATGAGATTTCGCCAATTTATGTACTTACTTGAGAGCCGGCAGAGATTCAAGTAGAATGACATGCAGGCTGTTCTAAGCAACCTGCAGCTAATAAGTACTAGTGTGGGTAACTGGTATCATGACCAGACATTATCAAACAGACTGTAGAACTGATAAAGCTAAGGCAGTGGGCTCATGCTGATGCTCTTTTTCCAAGAGAAATTCAGCCAATGCTCTCTACTGGGAAAAAGATGCTCTTTAGTGAAACATCACACTATGGTTTGAAAGGCTGAGCTCTGGGTATTTTCACTGTCTTTTGCAGCACTGATCTTCTCATCTCCCCTTATCTTTCTGTTCTACTGAACAAACATTCCTATATATAGTGTATAGTTTATATCAAGCTTCCTGTACAGAAATTTCTTGCATATTTACAGTGCTTTAGGTTAACTTACTACTGTCAGACAATCTCTGCTAGAAAAGTCAGTGTGTTATTATTTCTTTGAGATGTAACAGTGACAGTCCGGCCAAAAGCCATAAGTATTTCCTGCCGTGTTGTGCAGTAAATAAGCTGAGGTAAGTGTTTCTAATGATTAGGGTTTTTTTTCTAAGATACATACACCACAAAACCCCAGTGTTGAAACTACATTATGTTTGCAGAGTTCAACATTTAGAAAGTTTCAAAGGACACAATGAAACATGCCCAAGTAGCCTTAATTCAGGCTTTTTGTAGTTAGTCTGTTCAAATTGTTCCGTGTTCATACATCGCATTACACACAAATCTGTTCTAAAAGCATAATCCTTCTGTTCGTCAGACTTTTCTCAGTAACTCCTGCACTGATGGGATTGTCTTCAGAACTGCCTCAAGTAGTGAGGTAGTAGCAGAAGGAACAAAGAGAGATTAAGCTAAGGATTGCTAATTTAGAATCCGAGATTGCAGTGTACTTTATGCACTGCTGTAGTGGTTATAATTTTTCAGTAGCTTCGTTTAGAGCTGAGTGCAAAGAGTCTCTGGGTTGAGCAATCAATTAGAAATCATTTGTCAATAACTATTTTGAGGACCTGCATTTGACCAACTTGGATAGAATCACATGAAACCTTTGGGCAGCTATAGTGTCCAGTTTTCAGGGCAGCACTGTGAGAAACTCTCTTGTGTCTTCGTGCAGTCTCTAATGGCTTTAAGGATCTTCCTGTCTGTTTTGTCATAGCAAGTACCTGTTGTGGGTGACCACAGCAAATACCTATGGGAGGATGGCAGATAGGGCAGAGAGCAGCTCATGTTCTGGCTCTTCCAGCAAATCTTCTGAAGCTTCTCACTGCATTTGTTCACCTAGTTTTCTTCTGCATCACTGTCACACTCTGGCAGAACTTTTTTGGATAGCATCATCTTTCTCAGACTTTGTCAGGCGACAGATGAGTTCACTTACCTATGACCTGCAGCTTCTCTCTTAATCTTGGTTTTGCTTTCTTTGTTCCCCTCTATCATTTGCATTATATAGCTTTGTGCCTAGGGAGAAGTGTCAAACACAGTTCTTAAACTTAGCAATACCTCTTAAAAGTTGAATTGGAGTTTCATGGAACATAAGATATTCTGAAAGAGCTTAGGTACCTCTCTGAAGTGTTTACAAAATTCAGCTCTAATTCCATGAAATGTTATTTGTCTAGTTTACTGATACTGCATGGTCACAACATTGACTCTTCTTTTGATTAAATAAACAAATCCTGGATTAGCTAGCAAGGTCTTAGAAGAAGTAGTCAACATATTTTCTCTCCATGGAAGCTGCTGGATATGATTACCCATTTTCCAAATTAATGCTGAGGTTGTCACGGTCCCACATTGACAAAACCCAGAACTATCACAACATTCTTAAGTGCACTTCAGCATATATTGCTGTATTCAGCCACGAGTATTTTGGGATCAAATGTTTTCATTGATATTTTATAAAGAACTTCATTGCATTTTTAATGTGTAAACATATTAGATGGAAGAGCTTTTCTGATTCATATATCCACAATCATATCCTTTTGTTGTTAGAAACTGTAGATTATTATTATTATCATTATTATTATTATTATTATTATTATTATTATTATTATTATTATTGCATCATTATAGCGTGTCACTGTGGAGGTGCACATTAATGAAGTTTAATGTCTATACATGTTTACATAGAAACCATTAATTTCTTAGAATCATCTACAGATATAATTGGTTTGGTTATGAAATTACATATATTAGAAAATATTTTTTTAAACCCTAAATTGCAGATTGCACTTATTCTATTAGTTAGCTATGCAGCATTTGAGCAAAGTACTCATTTTAGTAATTAAGGGAGTAGGCCCATATAACAAATCAAAAGCAAGAGGGGACAGGTAAAATGAACTGGAAGTGTTTTCCAGAGTTCAAAACATGCTGTAAAAATAGTTAAAGCTACCTTGTCAAAGAAGTACAACATTGGAAAGCGATAGCCATTTATGCCGAGTTTGAAAAAAATAACTCATAGTTTGTGTGTCATTATAAGAATATATTATTGTGGTTGAGAATCTGTTCAACCTTGTATATTGTTTGAAACTTGATGAAAAAGAAGCGTACGCGCATGGAGAGGTAATTTCTGCTGTCGGTTATTTACACATAGCTCTAGTAATTTTGAAAGAATTTGAATCAATGTATGGGAAAAAATGAGTCCACAATATATTAGATTCCCAGAATCTTACAGTTTCTTGTATGAAATGTTCTCAGTGTCTTATTTTTTCCTGTGTCTTTTTTTTCTAAATTATATCTTTATACATTAATTTCTCAGAATAAGATGCAAATTACTTTAATGCTTGTTACCTACGTATTGTTTCTTCTTACCTCAAGCCTATTTGGAAGCCCTGAAGAAAGAAGTACAGCTCTACCACTGTAGATAGAGATGTGTGGGCCCTGTCTGACTTCATAGAATCATAGAATCTCCTGAGTTGGAAGGGACCCACAAGGATCATCGAGTCCAACTCCTGTCCCTGCATGTGACAGCCCCACGGTTCACACCATGTGTCTGAGGGTGTTGTCCAGTCTCTTCTTGAACACTGTCAGGCTTGGGGCTGTGACACCTCCCTGGGGAGCCTGTTCCAGTGTCCACCACCCTCTGGGGGAAGAACCTTTTCTTAATGTCCAACCTAAACCTCCCCCGGCACATTTTCCTGCCATTCCCTCGGGTTCTGTCCTTGGTCACCAGAGAGAAGAGATCAGCGCCTGCCCCTCCTGCTCCCCTTGTGAGGAAGCTGCAGCCGCCATGAGGTCTCCTCTCAGTCTCCCCTTCTCCAGGCTGAACAAACCAAGTGACTTCAGCCGCTCCTCATATGGCTTCCTCTTCAAACCCTTCACCCACTTCATGGCACTCCTCTGCATGCTTTCCAATAGCTTTATATCTTTTTTATCCTGCGGCACCCAGAACTGCACCCAGTGCTCCAGGTGAGGCCGCACCAGTGCAGAGCAGAGCGGGACAATCCCCTCCCTGCCCGGCTGGCCGTGCTGTGCTGGATGCACCAGGACACGGTTGCCCTCTTGGCTGCCAGGACACACTGCTGGCTCATGTTCAACTTGCCGTCAGTCAGAACCCCCAGATCCCTCTGTGCAGAGCTGCTTTCCAGCATCTCATCCCCCAGTCTGTATGTACAGCCAGGGTTGCCGTGTCCCAGGTGCAAAATCCAGCACTTGCTCTTGTTGAACTTCATGCAGTTGGTGATTGCCCAGTTCTCCAATTTGTCCAGATTCCTCTGCAGGGCCTCTCTGCCCTCAAGAATGTCAATAGGTCCTCCCAGTTTTGTGTCATTGGCAAACTTACTTAGTATTCCCTCAAGTCCTGTGTCCAAGTCATGTATGAAGACATTGAAGAGCACTGGCCCTAAGATGGATCCCTGCAGAACCCCGCTGGTCACTAGTCACCAGCCCGACATAACCCCATTTACTAGAACCCTTTGAGCCCAGCCCGTCAGCCAATTGCTCACCCACTGCACTGCGTGTTTACCCAGCTGTGTGCTGGAGATCTTGTCCAGGAGGATACTGTGAGAGACAGTATCAAAGGCTTTACTGAAACCCAAAAAGATCACATCGACAGGCTTCCCTTGGTCAACTAGGTATGTAACCTTGTTGTAGAATGAAATTAAGTTTGTTAAGCAAGTCTTTCCCCTTCATGAACCTGTGCCGGCTGGGACCAAGGACTGTGTTGTCATTCAGATGTATAAACATAGCTGAGGGCAGAATGATACCAGCACTAACCAGAGTGGTAGGTACCTGCATATTTAGATGAAAAAGAGAAAAACTGAATCTTATGGGAAAATCATGTGTGCATACTATGGACAGAAAATATTAGGCTTTTGTGACATAAATTCAGACTGAACTCATCCTTGCATTTTTGGTACTTGAGAATGATAGCAAATCACAGATAACTGTGTGTTGTCTACCATATAAGAAGTTCATACCATTATTGTTCTTTTTCCAGTATGTGTTTTGTGATAACAACAGGTGTTTCTTCAAAATAGTAACTAAAAGCCTGTGATAGCTTGTATTACACATTACAAAAATAAACCCTCAATTCAGCAAAGGGATTTTTGTTTTATTTGGCTTTGTTTACATTACATGCTATTTAGAGTTTTGAAGGAGAAAGGAAGGATTGTTTAATGGATGTGCTATGATCTTAGCATTCTATTTAAAGACTGGTAGATACGTGTAATTATTTACACATATTACTTACACAAGACGGATAAGATCCATGAGGGAAGAGAACCACACAGGTATGGAGGAACGAGCACTTAAAAAATCCAGAGAATCACCTGTTCTCATGTGGACACTGTGAAGAGGCCAAAATGAATAGAACAAAAACAAGCATGGAAGGAGGAAAATACAATCTCTACCACAGACTTGTTTCTTTTGCATTTTGCTTACTAATAGTATTTCCAGTGAGACAGTCTCTGAGTTCTGCAGGTCCTAAGTTTAAATCAGGAATGAAGTTCATCAGCTTGTTAGCCATATTTGCCACATTTATTTTTTACTTCCTACACAATTCTTTCCTATTCCCCTTTTATGTTCTACATTTAATTTACCTTAGCTGTGACCTATAGCTTGTGCATTTATCCTTAATTGCCAGGTTAGAAGTCTGATGCAAATGCTGCCTTCTTTTTGAGAGAGGAGTTCTCTCAGCTTTGTTAAATTTTGTTATTCCTCTTAAAGATCTTTCTAGTTCATCTGCGGTGAAGCCTAACTAGCTCTGAGGGACCTGCAACAGATTTCTTTTTTTCATTATGAAATTTTCTCTGGGAAGCAGGTGATGACTGAGAGTAGGTGCATGGCGCAGCACAACAGAAGCACATACAGATCACCACAGAAGCAGTAAGGAGCACAACAGGTGGGACACATCAAGCCCAGTGGTCACAGATGCTATATGTGTCCTTATTGAACTGATAGTTTTCTACCTTCTTATTTATCCTCATGCAAGTTTAATCTGCAGCATTATTTAATTCAATGAATTTAATATCATACCAAAGGCATTTTCTGCATGTTAAAAAAGAAAGGTTGAATTAGAGGCTAGAAGACAAAGAATACATCATGCTTTATAGTAACATTTCACAGTAAAATGAAACTCTGTCTGATCCACTGTCAGCAACAAGTGACTGTGGATGCCTCTGAAAATACTGTGTATGATCAAGCTCCAACTGAAATTAATGAAAGTCCACAAGCTAAATTGAAAGTAAAATTCAGGGTTCAAATCTCTATTTTAAGAACGCGTAATACAAAAGATATCCTTACCCCCACAAGAAGGATGAGAAGATTGAAGAGCTTTTGTTTCTCTGTGGGCGGTGTAGTAGACATGTTAAGCCTGAGTCATATACATTATTATTCGAGCAAAGCCTTTATTATTAGCTGTTTTCAAGTGATAGAGCAGATGCTCTGAAATTCAGTAAAGGCTTCATGAATTGTTCACAATACAACAATTACTGGTTAAGAGCTATTTCAGTTGAAATCTGTGCTGTTCATTCTGTTAAATCTGCAAGAGCTTGCCTTTGTGCTAACAAAAAGTGTTACAGTTTCAGTGCTTCTTGTTCTCAAGTTGTGAAAAAGAGCCATTACTGTTATTTCATCTAGTATTGTTATTGTTTCCATTGAAACACTTTTCACGTTGCTGAAGGATACATCTACAGACAGGGTTGTTCTTGACAGCATGTCACCAAAGGCCAGGTCAGATTTCCAACATAACATTTCAAAATAATGGGAGAATTAACTAATACCCAGCAATAACACCTTGTGATATCAGTGGCAAATTAGATGGTTTCCCTGGGGTAACCCTCTTTCACAAAGGAGTGATAAGTGAGATATTTGTTACAGTATGTTGTGTTATGGGCTTCTTGTAATGGGAAAGATGAAGTGTACACAAATTAACAATTAAGATTGTACAGTATTTACTACCTTAAAGTAACAGCATACTCTGCAGTTAAGAACTAGAAAAAACTGAAAGTGATACAGAGTAAAACCTATCTGGGAAGTAGGCTTAGACTGCTGTTCTACACGCAGTTGAGTCAGATTAATAACTCGTTAGCAACAGAAAGATCTTGATCCCTTCCTCTCTGTCTCCCCTCCCTCATCATGCCTTCACTTCTTCTTCCCTTCCCCTGCATCTGGCAGAGATCGTACTCTTCCTCCTCTGGCACTTGCTCTGGAACATGTCGTGTTGTTTACTGACCTGACTTAAATCACTGCAACATCAGAAAACTTAAACATTTTACTGTTCCTCTTATTGAAGTAATCTTCTACCATTTGATGGGATAAAGTGCCTACCTGCGGGATCTGGCAAAGCACAAGTTAGCAGTGGATGCCAAAGTAAGCAGCAGAGGAGGGACACAGGACATCATTCTTTTATAGATTATAAACTTGTTATGTCAGATCATGCAATCTCTTGGAATCATAGCTAGATGACTTTGCTGGGGGAAAGCAGGGAAAAGGGCTTCCTACCAACTCTAAAGAGTAATGAAAACATTAGGCAAGGATTTTCTGTAATTTAAGTAATGTCTACTTTGACATCTTTTTTTTCAGCAAAGGAATAATTTAGCAGAATACAACAATTTAGAGAATCTGCCCAAAAAAGAGTTTCTTAAGATCCAGAAATTTCTAGTTTAAAAAAAAACAAGGTTACAAGCCTGATAGCAGGCATACTTATTTGTGATGCGATATAGCATGGTCTGCAACCTTGGTCTCTAGTGTCCCAGACGAATGGGCTAAATGACCACTACTTTTATTAGCTGTCCTTGTTCTTTCTGTTCTTTGTCAAACCTTATAGTAACTACTCAGGTTTGTCCTGATGTGAAAATTTTTCAAATTGCAAAACTTGTGAGATGAAAAAATATTTCCTACTCGACTCCTTATACCACTGGTTTAAACAGTGACATTTTTTTTCTCTATTTTTAGAAAGTTGTTTGTTTTTTTTTTTTTTCTGGGATTGTCTATTTCATTTAATGAGAACTCGGGGGGGAAAAGCTTTTAACTTCTTGGTAGTGTGTCTGAGATGCACTCCAATTTGAATTTTTTCATTTAAATATACGTGGTGCCAGGACTGTACATGCCACTACAGAAAAGGAATACCATCAGACAGCCCACAGGAGGTTTGCAACTTTGCCAAAAAATCCCACCAGTGCTTAACTCTGTTGCATGCTCCACTATCATGGGCCACATCCTTTATCTCCCTCACAAAAGCTCTGGCAGATCTGACTGGAAGCCCCCATTCAATTCCAACACTGTATTTCTTTTTCATGTAGTGAGCATGAATTAGGCAAGTGTAAGCATGGAAATTCAGAATACAATGCATATTGGGCTGTGAGTGGTGGCAGCTATGTATTGCTGTTAAAATGTTGAAGTAAAAAGCTGCACATTTTTGTCTTTTGTTTTCCTTTAGTATTGCTGTAACTACAGTGTTCTTTAGTGTCAAAGATTCTGAAGTCACTTTCAGAATGTATGCTGTATTTTCTGTACTTACTTTGTTCTGGTTTGTCCTCTGGCTCTTATTTCTGTGTCACATGTGAGTCACTGGAGTTTAACTGAAACCCTTCATAAAACTCACTATGTAAAATTCTAAGCATGACACATGCCTGCATGGGTCTTCTCTTAGTTTTGTTTAGTATCAGCACTGATTAGCAGATTGGTGTGGTCTGCTCTCTTTCTGAACAGTTCTTACTCAGAGCTCGCATTCACCACTTCATTTATACTGTGCAAGAACAAGCTCAAAACCATCAATTACATAATCTGAGTATTCAACTTAATAAATAATGGGGATATATGTTTTGATTAAATATTTTAAAGGAAAAGAACCTTGTGCCCCACCCAAGATCCTAGATACTAAAGTGGAGGAGAGTTCTGAAGTACCTATTTTAGAAGACACATCATCATCACCAACAGATATTCAACAGCATTTATGGCAGGTTTCCACAGATATTGAAAACACTGACAGGTATGTGTAGCACTTCATTCCTAAATAAAACAAATTTCTGTCTATGGTTTATTTAGTTTTTTCCAATTAGGCAGCCAGTGTTGCTGCTATAAAAGGTATTAGTAAATCAAATAATCTGTTAACATTTCTGTTACATTTAATGCATCTGAGAGCAACTCCTGAAAGAAGGGCAAAGAGAAGTGACATCCTTAATTACGCTGCTTACCAGAGGATAGTTGTCAAAAACAAAGGATGGGAAACGATGTTGCTAGTGCACCAGATTCTCTAAAAGAAGCATCCTTTGTCTCATCTTCAGTGGCTTCTGATTTTATATGTGAAATCTGCTGGCCTGTGGTTCTGCTTTCATAAATCAAAAGCACAGAATCTAGTTCATTTCATTTGTTTCCGCCCATAGTTATCAATGTGGAAGTCTTAGGAGGGGAGGGGAACATCATCCACAGGTTTGTCAAAGTGGACTTCTTTTAGTCTTTTAACTGTGCAGCTGAAAGACAGAAATGAGAGCATGCAGTAGGGAGCAATCCTGATTGCCAGTGTTTCTTTGTCAAAAATACCTATTTTTATGGCTTTGTATATTTAGCTGCTGCTGCTGAGATTTTAATGGTTACCGTGTTTATTTATATAAAATGAAGTTCTACGCTACTGAGAGATTAACTTGGAGAATAAACCAGCAATTTATTATTAGTCATGCCACTTAATTTCTAAGAACCATTTTCTATGTAGATGAATGAGTCAAGACCACATTGTTTTTAAATCCTGAAAGCCTTAAGACATCACAACCCTGCACACAGAATTGCTAGTCTGCCATCTATCTGTAAAATAGGAACCTTTTTGCAACTTCTTGCCTCTCAAAACATATCCAAATGTAACTTGCTTTGTGAAATGGTATTTTGTTATCATATTTTCTGTCTTCTGCCTTGTAGAAAATTTTATGCCAGAGTCCTCCTAAGAGGGGTGAGAGTGACAGCTCTGTTTCTAAAATTTTCATTTAATGTGCAGGGAGCTAAAATGTCAGGGATTTTAATTTCCTTTTGAACAATGAAATGCATTCATGGCACAAGCTACAAAATGCTGATAAAGGATATTAAGTTGACGTTAGTACTAGCTTGTACTAATTTTAAGGCATGTTGTATACTTTGCCACTACGATCACATTGTGCCCACCAACTCATTTAGTATGGAATACCCAAGTGCCAGATTAGATCATAAATTTGGACCAGATGCAAGTAGTTAATATCAGACTGGCTTAAAAGTGCTCCCTGCCTTTTATTGTGATATGCTTCTTCTGATACATGTATGCGAACCAAATGCTCATCTAATAGGTTTTTGTATTTATTGCTCTATTATTTCGCGTATAAAGGTATACTGTGAGCCATTCTCCGCTCATTATTCAACTGCTGTTCCATTGTATCTCTTTCAACTTTTGTTTCCACAGAGATATGAGAGAAATGAAAAACCTTTTAAGTAAACTCAGGGAGACTATGCCTTTACCACTGAAAAATCAAGGTAGGTTTTGTATTTTCTTTCTGTAAGGAAAATTAAGATAATGAAAGGTTTTGCCTTCTTCTAGATCAAAAAATCTAGAGTTGTTTTATAGAAGTTACAAAAAGAAAAATCTTTATGAAATCTCTTCCCTACTGATGAAGTGGAGCCAGAATTTGATATGTGAACTTTGGCCTCTTGAGTTTCTTATGAGGTATTCTGGAATTTTGTAGATACCGTATCTATAGATAAAATAGTAGACTTTTTGAGGTGACATGAAGGCAGCAGCACAACTAATTCCCTGTGTCAGGAGGCATTCTTTTTCAAAGGTAATGAAGGTGTAAATTGCACAGACTGTGATAGGTATCCTGCTTAGTAATGGGATTTGCTTTACCCCTGCAAGGCTTGTAACTTCTGTGACATGACACTGACTCTATGAAGAAGAGATTCTTGCCTTGAGTCTGCTAACAAGCCTGGTTTTCCCAGGAAGCAGCCATAAGGCACCATGTACCAATGCACAGGAGGACAGGATCTCCATCCTATGCATGTATTTAGCAATTGGCCTTCATATTGTGGCCCGACAGTGTTAAATTTTCCACGTCTACAAGGACTCTCTTCACATGAACAACATACAGTAATATGCTTTTTGATTTCTTACTGATAATCTGTATTTCTTAAATGCTGCGTAGTCTTTGCATAGTGTCATCTGAGGAAGCCTAATGCATCCTAGATCTTGTCTCAAGTAACTGAGCAGTCTAGCATTCATCATAATATGGTAAGAGATTAATATAGAATGGATTAATTGATTATACAAGTAAGAGTTTACAGCAGGATGGCTTGGTGGAAAACTATGTGAAAGGAGGAAGGAAATTGCTTATGATGAATTATACAGATGTACCATTGTAGAGACTGGAAAAATGCCAAAAACTCTATGCCTAGCCTAAAAGAGAGGAGCGTGGTGGAAATAAGGAAGGAGAAGACAAGTTTGAGGGATGTAAAGCCTATAGAAACTTGAGTTCAGAACACAGATAAAGGCACACAGAATTATTCCTCACTGTCGGCTGTCTGCACTGCCCTTCAACACTAGCCAGAAAATCACTGATCATCGGTGCAGCAGGATGGGAAACATGTCAGTTAGAGTTCAAAAGCTCTGAGACGTGCCTCAGGACCAGGTAATCATAAATGGTGTTCTTGCAGCTCTCACAGATTCCAACTGTGATCATAGTTTACAGGGGACCTCTGAGAATGAGTGCCTCAGGAACGGACAGTCATACTCATCAGTCATACAGCACTTAATTTTTTTTTAATAGTCCAAGACCTTTAATTAATTAAAGCTAGGTAATAGTGTAAATAAATAAAAATCATTATAGGTAATTAATATGATCTGGACTGCAATTTTGACACGTATATGAATTACAAGCACTGTTTAAGAGAATGATTATGAGACAAATGAATGCCATCGAATGATCTGATCTTTACAGGACCTGATCATGCTCTCAGTAAATGAATGTTTTGGTGTTAATTTCAGTGACAGCCAGAACAGCATTAAGGTTGCAAGCCCACAAAAGCTTTACATAGTGTTACTGACTGCTCACAGAGCTGGTTTTTTGTATGGAATTCTCTTAAGTGACAGCAGGAAAGTTATTATGCTAAGAAATATAGTTGATGAGGTTTGTAATCTAGAGTCACAATATTAAATGATCTCTTACCTATGTTCTTAAGTATTTGTATTACAGTGGTGTCTCGAGCCTACAATCAAAACTAGGTCCCTGATGTAACCAGAATGGGAACACAATGAGGTGTAGCTCCTAGCCTGAAACCATGCCTGAAGATGGCTGAAGTTGAAAGTGAATTCTGAAGGTTTTTCAAGATAGCTTGCTGACAGCGCATGAGTTAACATAAGTATAGGCACTAATATATACATTTTGTATTAATTTAGGGGTTAGTATAAAAGGTAGAAAGCTAACCAGAAACAGGGTGAGGATATTGTGCTGTCTTTCCCAGACAAGTGTTTTTTCTCTATATGTGCCAAGATATTCCAGTGTTGCAGTTTTATATGGAAATTCTCACTGATTTGCACAAAGATCTCAAGCTAGTTATATTTAGGTTTTATTTGAGACCCTAACATTATTCATCCATGCAGTAAGGTCTCCCAGTACTGAAGATGTAATTTTGTTTAGGTTTCATCGCAAAGGTAGTATTCTTCTTGCCAAAATTTCCGTTGTATTATCATGGAGATCTTGATAATTAAGATTGTAAGACTCTTATATACAAAATTCAGGTTATTCTTTGCTTTACGCCTAGAAAAATGGGATCTATTACTTGATCATGTAGGTGCTGTTAGGACACGTAAATGATACAAACTCTGTGTGTGCATGTATACATGCTTGTATTAAAATGTGGGGTTTTTCGTCACAGATGATAGCAGCCTCCTAAACTTGACTCCGTATCCATTGGTAAGAAGACGAAAGCGAAGATTCTTTGGACTGTGTTGTCTTGTCTCAAGTTAGAAGACTAAGTACAGAGGCACCAAGAAAATCATAACTTTGATTAAACCACTGTTATTTGACCACTGACAAGATGAACATTGCTACTCTTGATTATTAAGTACATTTTCTACACTAGCCTATTCCTTTTTCTCTTCTGCTCTATCCCACTTTCCAAAATAAGGGTTTTAATAGTTTAAGGTTATGGTGGTGAAAAAACAGCTGTGGAATAAATCTAGCATAACTAAGTATGTTTTTAAAACTTTTAAAAGTATGTTTTGCATGCTTACTTTCAGCCGCGCAAAGACACATGAATTACGGTTAATATATAATTTTAAAGTTTTTTTATTGTTTGAACTGCAGCTAAAAGTTTGTGCATAGTACAGTACTCTTACTAGTATCATATTAAAATACCGCATCATATTCTAACAGTCTTTAAGCATAGAAAACTATTTAACAGCAAAAGTATTAAAGTTCTAAAACATTTAAATAATATTGTAACAGAATTTGCACAAAATCTCCAGTTGCTTTTTGTGCTTTCATTCATATTTAGTCTTCCACTATATCTCAATTTAAAAACTTCATAGAAAAAGATCTTAATTTGTGATACACAAACCATATATGAAAATACTTAGAACTTGTAAATAGAGAGAAGTCATAATATCTACACACTGTACAATGCATAGAAGCAACAGATTTCCTTTTAAGCCAATAGGATCTCTATAAGCTTTTGGAAAAAAATAATTTATTAAAATAAGGTATATTAAAATAAACAATGTAAAACAACACCAACCCATTTTGTTTGCGGTAGAATCCAAAGCATGGTGTCTGCATCACTAAGTAGTAACTCTTATAGGGCATGCCAGAATTATCTCAGATTGTAAGATATTAAACGTTTTACATTGTTAATAAAATTTTTTATTTAAATGTTGTCTTCTTTCTAGTTACATTGCCAGAATATTTTTTTTCTGATTTTCTTAGAGCATTACACAAAGTTTTGATAATTTTTCCATTTCAAGAAGCATGCTTGCAAAGACACATAAAAACTTACGATTACTCTATAAATCCTAAGATGACAGCTAGCAGTAGCAATAGTTATGAGTAGGTCAGACTCATTGTACTGATATTTCAGGATGATAGGCAAGACACCAAAAATAAACTTGTGCTGGACTGCAACACTACGAAACCTGTAACAATCTGTAAGTACTGTACCGAGCAGGTCACCATAACCTTGTAGTCAGTTACGTGTGAGGAAGGTGACTATGAGCCCTTCTGCCACATTCCACCATGACCCAGCCTGTCGACGGGAACCAAATTCCTTCTCATTGTGTCAGGCTTTAGTGGTGGGTAGGGAGATACTGTGCCCTTCTGACAGCAAACACCCAAACAGTGAAGTTCTGAGTGGTTTTTGGTAGGATACTAGTACCCTCCCCAGAGCAGTTTGTTAGGATAGCTATTCACCGAACTGTGTCTGGCACCTACAATGTTTGATCTGCCTGATTTTTCCACCAAGTTTCTCTCCTGGAATGTTGTTTGCTGAAAAAGGAAGGAAACACCCACATGATCAGAAATATTAGTGTACTTTCTATAGCAAGGACAAAAAATTCAGGAAGGCAGGAAGTTTTCTTCTGGAAGAGCCATGCCGCTCCTGTTTAGGCATTCATATAACTGAGATTCCAGCATTTCTCTGGAAGGATATTTTTCTTTTCACTCAGATAAAGCAGAGTCGTTTATTTTTGTTCCAGGTTGGACTGGTCTGTTTACCCTTCACCTTTCAGTCTCCCAGACAGAAAATATATTTTTGAATAATCAGGTCCCCACATAAATACTTTAAATGCAATGTGGACAAATAAATCTAAAGTTGTCTGTTTCCATAAGCAAAATGAATTCCATCTGAGGAACGCATGACTATATTATTTAAATAGCACAGAAAAAGGTAGCTGCGATGAGTGTTCAGATTTCAAGTCACAAACTGTTCTTCGGCATACATGGCATTTAACAGGGGGAGATCCACACACACTCACAAATCTGTGTGCTTGTGAGCATGAATGCCTTGTTAAGGAGAATGGCATCGAAGGGCACAGCAGGACATTTCTGCAAAGTGAATTCTCTGATGTTTTCCACACATCGCAGATGAACAATGTCCTCGTTGGTCAGTTTTCTATAATAACTAGTTAAAGAATGTCCAAAAGATGGCAGCACTGACACGTTTTCATTAAAAGTCTAGGAACCAATAGACTTGGCTCTGTGACTCCATCCCCCCGGAAACAGCAGGTTTTGCAACTGTTGAAACTTTGGAAAAACAACAACTGATACTTAATGGGTATTAAAAATTATTGTCTGGGGAGATGATCTGTAATTACAATTAATGAATTAATTTTGGCTCTGCATAAGTTGACAAGACAGACTGATACTATTTTATAAGCATTCATCCTGTGGATCTTAATGCCAAAAAACAGTGTATGAACACAAGACTGAATATGCAGTGATGCTATAAGAGAAAGGAAGAAAGAAAATGTCATGCAAGCAAACTGCGTTAGTTCTTTTAAAATCTTGTTATATTGGTACGCATGCGGAAATTGCTGTATCAGGTCAGTGATGTCTTCTTAACAACTATGTTCAAAGAAGATGGGCAGATTAAGCAGTAAGCATGTCTAGTGCAGTGCCACTCCGCATATGATCACAGAGAAGTTAACATGCCAAGCTACTGTATTTTTATTGCATCTATTGCAGTGGAATATATATTAGTGAGATGTATAGATGTTAAGAATGCAAAGCTATTGACATCAGTCATATCACAACAAATTGCACAACTTCAGCACATACGGTGACAGAAACAGATTTACATATGTTGTCTTTAAAGTCCTTTTTGTTTGCACTGTTTTAAAGTGTACAGTAATATCCACATCGTTGTACCTTTTGTTATTCTGGAAACTTTAGTTGTGTCTCTTCTTCCTGAACTAAAGACTAGTAAAATTTCAGTCTTCGCTCAGTTTGAAGCCTTTCCATACTTCTGTTTTGTAGTTTCTTCTAAATCCCTCATATTTATTATACATTTTACTAATCCTAGTGGACACATGCTTTAATTTCCAAGTTTTATGGCCACTTAAGGAATATTGCTGATTGAGGGTGAATGGAATGTCCTCCAGTTATCTTTTAATAGATGGTGACCATGAACCAAGGCCTGGTAAGTATCTGAATTGAAGAGGGGTTAAGGGGTAAATTGGCTTAGTTAGGAATGCAGAGGATTATGTTTCACTAAAATTCAAAAGGTAACAGAAGAAACTTTTTTTGAGACTCAGAACATTACCTCGGTCCAAGAAGGATAAATGTTAATGATATTACTACATTTTAGCTAATTGGAATAGGGCAGTGTGGGATCAAAGTTAAAAAGTTCCCACATGAAAATGACATAAAAATCACTTATAGATTATTTAGAACCACTCTTTTATTTGTTTCTTTCCCAAGTATTATGAAAAAAACCAAACCAAAACAAAACACAATTTTACATTGGTAAGTGCCTGAATGCATAGAAACAAGCAACTTAGGGAAAATACTGGGGGAAATACTGAGGAAAACACTACTTGCTTTCTAAATCCTTAATGGGGTTTAAAACATCTTACTTGAAAACGCTACAGAGTAAAGGCACCACAGCTCTTTTGCAGGGTAAGAAACAAGAAGCACAATTTCTGTACGCACCAAATATATCAAGTACCACTGAGTCTTTTTTACTAAAACTTAGTGCAGCTCCAGCTTTTCAGAGTACAACCAAATTCTTTATAAGCATCATTCACTTGCAGTACCTTTCTTTTTTTTTCACGGATACTTCATGTCATAAAAAATAACTGTCTAAAAAGTCTGTTGTCTATGTATAATGTGAAGACCACAGTTTTCAGAGCAGAAGCAAAATACAAACATATAGAATAGCAGTCTTCTGCCATTTGAGTATTTCTGTGTTTCAAAACCCCAGGATTTTAATGCATTCTCTATAAAAATTTTCTGTTCTAGTATTCCTTTCTTCTCAACAAGACAACTAGCTGGATACAGAATTTGGTTAGCTATTTCATTTTAAAAAAAAAAAGCCAACGTGTAATATAAAGTAACATCTTTGCCATGTGGGATCAGATCTTCTCTTGCATAAAATAGAAACAATTCAGGTGTGATACTCTTTTCATTCAGCACAGATCACATCACCGTTCCACCATGTTTACTTTCTCCTTGGATCACGCAATGAGAACAGATGTATTACTAACCAACCTCATGGTTATGTCCTTTTAGATTGATATGGGTTGCTATTTTGTGTGAACTTGAAAAAGCTTTAAAGTAAAAACTATTACAAATGCATTTTTGTGAAGAGAAATACCTGAATAACAAGGAAAGTAGCACACATTATGAGGAAGTGAGTGATAAAAACAATTGGTGAAACACTTTGTTTCCACAATCCCATTGTAGAAGTCTGAGTAACTGAAGAGTTCTATAAAACAAGCCAATGGGCAAAATCTTGTATCCTGTCAGGATTCGAATCCATCTTCGGACACCTGACGGACATTCGTTGCGCTGAGAATCGCCACACCGCTCACACGTAGCTGCTCCACCAGTTTCCTTATAAAGCGTAACAGCATCCTCTAATCAGCTATGATAATAATACAAGTAAGTTACGATTGCGCCCTTTGGTAAGGGTGGATCCTGATGCAAGCAAGCAGGATGCTCAGAGGCCCAACATGAAACAAGTTTTCCCGCAGTCACAGCGTGCCCACAAATAACCCTCCTCAGGACTAACAGCAAGAGAAGAGCCATCTGCTTTTTAAGTGGGAAACAAACCGAGATCGCCCCAGTACCGCCACCTTCCCCGCTCCAGTCGTGGTGCCCGGACAAGAGGCGACCAGCAGGTGGGGAGCGACTCTGCCATGGGGCCTCCCTTCGCACTCAATGCCCAGCCCTCCCCGCTGCTCCCTCCCCACAATTTATGTGGGTAGCCTTCACAGCATTGACAAGGCTGTAAGAAACTCAGTGTGAAGCACAGACTTCAGTTCCACTGCTGAACCATTTATATTAAATCTAGAAATATTTTTCCTGAGATTCTATTTTCTTGTAGTATTTTTAAAATCTCAATTACTGCCTCAGCTATACCTCAAGTAAGAGGTATACCTTCACTCCTCAGCTGGTGGTTGTGTCCTCTAATGTATTTTTTCAGCTTAACCTGCTCCCAGCATATACATAATGGGCTGTCCAAATCTAGCCTCAGCTTCCCAGACTCAGATATGTTTTGTTTTCCTGTCTGAACTCATCTAGCTGTGAACTATCAGTTCACTAGTACTTGAGACTTCACCTCTTTCCTGTTACCTGTAAATTTTCTTGGTGTGATATTTTTATATTTTCCATTCTTTTAAAAAATACTTAAGTACCAGTAGTAATGCGAATTCGGGGGTCCAAAAGGCCACCTGGTGCAATTCGTCCAGTCTGTTGCTGTCTCATGCAACCATGTTTTGGGAAGCCAGACAGTAACCGCATCATCACCTCTTCCCTCCCTGCCATGGACATGGGTTTTCCTTACTCGGCTTAAGCAACAGCTGGTCCTAGGGCTGCATGGCTACCAAGGTGACTCTGTCTTTGGAGACCAGGGTGATACAAAGAGTGGAGTGAAAACAAAGGGTCAGGAAACTAGAATGGGCTTGATGGCTCAAAAGAGCATTTTTCCAAAACATCCAAAGTGGTGTTTTAGAGACGTAACACGAAACCAGAGCAGAGGATTCTGTGGAAAGAACTATCAGAAAAATTCATCACTGCCCAGTGAAATGAACGTGCAGGCATTCTGCATGGATTTAGATTAAATAACGTCTGGCCATAGATACACCATTATTTCCATTGGATGAAACCCAGCAAAATTTGTGTGGATGACTAAAGTAGTTCACCTGAGAAAACAAGGTCGCTTTCCTCTGAGCTTCAAGAATGGAATATTTTGTTGTAGACATTCAGCCAGACTCACTCAAAAATAATTTATGCTGATTTATTGAAAGTTACAATTCATAAAGGTGTACTACTATGGTATTACCAAGAAACAGTTGCTCATTTCAGATGAAAAATGGAATGACAGCACATGTATTTTTATTTGGAAATATTTCTGCAAATGACTTTGCACAGTAAAACAAGATTACTATGCATCGCATAATTCAGTGTTCCTTCATTCAAAATAACCTCTTCTAGTAATTTAGTTCAATTATGAAAACACTTAAATCCACTATAGATATGAAATATACTATGCGATGCTCCTTGCAGACTGTGGCATAGACAAGTTGCAGTATCGCTGTTTATGGAAAAAGCATTTACCTTCAGTTTTACACACCATCTCTTAAATTGTTGCTGAATGACAGAAGTCCAAAGTTGAGCAGCAGTAACTACTGGTTGACTCTGTTTTGTAAAGGTGGTCTCAGAGGTCACTAGGAGCGCTGATGCACTGTGGCACTGAGTGTGCAATTAGAGAGCTCAGAGGCAAACTGCTTTTTTCTTTAGAAATCATCATTTAAGAACCAGCATAATTACGTCCTTACAGATGAACTTTCAGTGCATCAGTAGCTTTAAGAAAGTCCCCTAGATCTGTTCTCCAGACATTACTCATCCCTGAGAGGTCTTTCCGGAGTTCAGATGCTAACAGCAATCCTGAATGCATATCCAGGAAGTTATGTGCAACTTCATGGGAAAAGGAGAGAAAGCAGAAAATACAAACAGCAAAGGAAGTCAGAGTGCAGCTGAACAACAATTTCTGAGAAATTTATTAGAACCAAAAAAGATCTCAGCAGTCTGGGGTCTTTTCCCTTAGTGCCATGCTGGGCCTATCAGGAGATGGAGCTACGTGCCCTTTAACACATCCTCCACCTCGTGTCTGGGACTCCTTATCTTGTCGTAAATCACAATTCACCTTATCACCAATGGTCCCATCTCCTGTGGCTGGATGTTACAGAACTGGTTTTGCCCCAGTGTTTGAGACATTACCCTTTCTGTCTCTGACAGCAACATATTTTCAGTCCAGGTTAAATTTTCCCCAGTAACAGATGTGTGATAGTGCTCACTTAGTTTGGCTCTGTCTGTGCTCGTGAAAGAGCATGGAGAGGCACCTGTCACAACGCCAGTAGCATCATACTCTGTTTTAACAACGGGTTGGATTAGTAAGGCTTCAGGAAGGGAGGAATTTGACACAGCACTGAATCTGAATCAGATCAAGTATTGTCCCTGTTTCTTGGGTATCTACATAGGGAAATTCCCTTTTGCACAGCTTCCAGATGATGGTCAAGTTCTTCCCAGACAGACACTGCAAAGTGGGGGACCACGCGTTGCTCCAGTTTCTCCACATTAGCCCGAGAGCTTTTAACATGGCAGGGGCTGGAGTGTTCTCCTGTATTGCAGCCCCAGTGTCCTGCTGGGTGTGGGCCAGGTCTTTTGATAGGCAGTTAACTTGGGCTTCGGCTGCATTCGAAGGCTGCTTAGTAGGGCTAAGGCAATGAGCTAAGAAAAAAGATAATAAGACAATAAGATAATAAGCAGGGTAGCTCTCCTTTCATGTTTCTATCTTCCTGACTTTCTCTAATCAAAGTAGAATCTGAGGTCTGCTGGCAGGGCAAGGTCCCAAAATAATGAGCTAAGGCACCCACTACATGGTCAGGGCTTGTCACCATGCAGGGTACAGTACCATATCCCACTTCTGGTAGCAGAGTGCAAGGGCTTAAGGCAGCCCTGCCAAGTTGTAGGTTTGCGATATGGTAACAGACACCAGACCAACAGCTTCAGGGTTAAAGCATTTATCTCCAAATAACAGTGCAGGAAAAAAGACAGATCAATAGTATAATTATCTGCATTGTTGCAATAGCAAGTCAAGTAATTCATCAAGACTGGGCTAGACCAGGCATCTGACAATGGCCGGCAGGCAGGCAGCAGGGTGGGACCTCTTCTCCAGAAAAGTGACCCAGACCAGGCAATGCCCTTGGGGAATGCACATGCCCTGGCTGGACTGCTCTTTTTACCACTGAGCCGCAGAAGCGCTGTTTGGGCTCTGCGCCCGCTCTGCGCCAGCTCTGTCCCTGGTGTACACGAGGCCCAGGAGGCCCAGGAATCCTGTACCAGGCAGCACAGCCCCACAGTCCTGTGTGAACGTGGGTCTGGAATTCTTGTGTGAGGCAATCCAAGCCTCACAGCTCCATTGTATGTACTGTCACCAGACAGGCCATATTAGGCGATAGCAGCCATACAAGGAGCCAGCTAGTCTTGCAAAGGCAAATTTGACTGTCTACGTATGGAAGTCACTACGCAGAATGCAAGCGTGAACACACAGGGTACTGTGAACGTAGTGCTGACAGCGAGCAGACTGGATTTATAGCAGCCTTATAGTACAGTAAGTTAACGACTAAGGAGAAGTGAAATAAACCAGAACAGTAGTATAGCAGAAGAAGTAAATTGAAAGAAGAGGTATAGAAACACAGGAAGCAAGGAGTGTGTACTGATTGATACGTCAAGGCCAGAGGGATTGATACAGGATTGATACACCAATGACAGGGGGGTAACTTGTGGTAGATCAAAAAAATGCTTTTGTGGTAGCAACTTTGGTGGGAATGCAAAATATATCACTTATGTAATGCATAACTCAGCAAATCAGTAAGGCTTGAGCAAGCATCCTAGCAAGTATAAATACAAGCCTGAATTTGTAATAAATGTCTCTCATTGCACCTTAAAGAGAGTCCGTGCCTCATTCGCTACAAATGGCACCTGAATAGGGACTTTCAATGCGGCTGTAAAGGAAGCCGTTGTTCCGGTAGAAAAGCCCGATCGAACCAGGACCGGGAAATGGAGCCGGGGAAACAAAGCCGGGAAACAGAACCAGGAACCAGGAAAGTGTGCACTCATCACCGAGAAAAGGTGAGCGATTGGGAACCATGGGAGGGAAGTTATCCCTTGAACGAAGACAAAGCCTAGATGTCCTTCAACGTTTATTAAGAAAGCAAAATCAGGACGTACCAGGAGTCCGATTAGTGACTTTATTAGAACGGATGGCTAATCATGTGCCGGACTTTCCTCCAACTGGTACATTTCAGTTGGAGGCATGGCAGAAAGTCGGAAGAGAACTATTCGAACAGGCAGCATCTGGAGATAATGCTGCTTGTCAACATTTATCTACTTGGGGGAAAATAATGATTACTTTAAAAGCAGCTCCAAAGGAAGTAGCTGTGCAGGTCGCAACTAACTGTGAACCTTCTGCCCCTCCCTTGCCAGGGAAGGAGGGGGATCCTGTAACTGTATTGGGCAAAAATGCACTAACCTTGGATGCAGTAGTGGAGAAAGCACTGGCTGATAACGAAGCCTCCGCTTGTCCGCTACAGCGAACGCTTTTGACAAAAGATGGTTTGTGAGAGTCGCCCAACAACCCCCTCGATCCTGGCCCAGTGGACTTGGAGCGAGAGCCTGATTTATTCCCCCCGGATGTTACTTTGCAGCCGAAAGTGCACATTAATTCAACCATGGGGGATAAATGCAGAGAAGAGGCTTTGAAAGCAGGAGACAGGAAAGTGGTTACGGCATGCCCTGTGATCTATCATGAATGGCAAACTCCAGGCTTTCAACAGCTATCGTATGATGTTGTAAAGGAATTACAGACATTAGCTAAAGAAAATGGAGTTACTTCATCATTTGTTATAAATTTTTTGGAAGCATTAAGCTCTTCCTACGTACTTACTCGCATGACTGGCGTTCTTTGTTGAAAATGATCGTATCCACTCCTCGATACACTGTATGGCTGATTTTTGGGAGAACTGTACTGTGGAGACTAGTGATAATGCGTATCAGCAAAGAGCGATTGTTTGCAGTCATTTAGCTGGGGAAGGTGCTCATGCTTTGCCCGAGAATCAAGTTGCACATCCCAGGGACATGTATGGTGTAATAGGAAAACTAGCAATGAAAGCGGTTCAGAAGTTACTGGTGGTTGGGAGAGATGCTAGTACGTCTTTTTCAAAAATCTCGCAAGGATCACCGGAACCTTATGCACAATTTTTAGACTGCTTGCAAACTGTTTTGGAGCGGCAAATTGATAATGATGTGGCTAGTGAGTTAGTTCCTAGAACAATTGGCTTTTGAGAATGCTAATGCTGATTGGTGGCGTGTGTTACAGGGTGTTAGGAATAGGGAAAAGTGTACTATAACAGAGATGGTGAGAGCGTGTCAAAACATAGAGTCATCTGAACATTATACTGGCTCTCCAGCTGCCGCTTTAGCAGCACAGTCGTAAGTGTCGGGAACAAAACTGAGACTGAGATGTTTTCATTGTGGGGCACTGGGTCATGTAAAGAAAGATTGCACAAAGTATGCACACCAGACTTCAAAGGTTGTACCTCCGAGAGATTGTCCAATATGTGCAAAAGGCAGGCACTGGGCAAGTGAGTGTTGTTTGAGGGTAATGTAAAGGGAGCTGCCAGCCAGTCAGTGACTATAATTACTACTGCAGTAGTGCTGATTCCCACAGGAGTGTGGGGGCCTTTAGGACCTAGCGTGCATGCTTTGTTAATAGGTCGATCATCCACTACCAAGTTGGGTTTGTTTGTCTTACCTGGAGTAATTGACTCTGATTATCAAGGTGAAATCAAAATGATGGCTTGGACACCTGTGCCACCTTGCTACATACTTCAAGGTCAGCGACTTGCTCAGTTAATATCCTTTTAAAGTGTACCCCTGCAGGGAAAGGGCACTGAGTTGATGGTAGCTTTGGTAGCACAGGTGAACCCCAGATTTTCTGGTCAAAACCTTTTCAGGCAGCACAAATTGTGCTTACTTGTTCCAGAGACGGTCGGAAGTTTCGGGGTCTCCGAGATACCGATGCTAATGTCTCTGTCATTCGCAGCTCTGAATGGCCAATTTAATGGCCTACTGTCACTCCTGCATCCACTATTATTGGTGCAAGTCCTGAGTGCTCTGGCAGCTTGGTCATTGTCCTGCTGTGTGACAGCCCTGTGACCGCAGGCAGGGACAGGCAATGGGCACTTGTGTTAAAGGCAAGAAGAACACCTGAAGAGCATGGGTTGGTCATGCCAATGTGGAATAGATTGTTTTTTCTTGTTTGTTTTGGGGCTGCAGAAGAAGGAACGCGTGCATTTCAGTGTTGGGGCACGGATCCAAACTGAGGATTCAAGCAAGTTTGGGACTGGGACAGCTTAGGTGACTGAGGACCATTGCCAGGTCTATGAAAGAAGCTGGATGGGTTTTGGGGAGCTCGCAGGCATTGCCAAATCCTCAGAAAACCACAGTTTTGTAGTGAAAGCAACAGCACTTGACACGAAGCCTAATCCCAAAATGCAAATACCCTCGAAGCGACCGCAGGCAGAGCCTTGAGAAACATTTGAGAGAAAGGGTCTCCTTTGCCAGGCCCTGGGGGTCAGGCCTTGGCCATTCTGATGATAAACAAACATGAAGGGCTGACATGGCATCAGAACCTGGCGTGTCCGCATTGTTGCCCTTCCCCTTGGTTCCCACCCATGCACACTCAACCTGATCAGCGCCTGTGGGAACAGCAGGGTGTGCAGTTCCAGCTAGAGGGCCTTAGACACATTATACAGAAGTGTGTTTTTTATGAGTGTAAGAAGCGATAGCCCAGGCCAGTGAGAACGATATCTCGGGTCGGAAAACGGCCCCTTGTGTGTGATGTGTGAATGTCCTTGGGCCTGGTCTGTGAATGAGTGGGAACGTAACTGAAACAAATATAACATGAGTGTGGTGTGTTTCTAATACCAATTATTGGAAAAACATCTTATGTAACATCTTAGTCCAGGCCCATATCTGGAAATCCTATACATTGTCAATGGCTAATAAAGAGGGCCTCAGACTGGCTCAGCTCTCTGCTCTGCCCGGCTCTGCGCTCCTTCCTGAACAAGATCTCTGCCTGTGCGTGCATCTTTTTCTGCGTCCCGGTGTGCGTCGTTCCTCATCGTCGCAATCGCCCTCATCAACTCCAGACAATCCAAACGCTCCCTGACATACACGGCTGCCCCACCTCCTCTCCTTCCTCGCCTGTCCCTTCTGAAGAGTTTCTAGCCATCCAATGCAGAGCTCCAGTTGTGAGAGTCGTCCCACCATGTTTCTGGGATGGCAACTATATCGTCGTTTTTCTGCCTCACAGTGGCTTCCAGCTCCTCCTGTTTGTTGCCCACGCTGCGTGCCTTTGGATAGATGCACTTTGGCCGGGTCATTGATCCCGCCACCTTTTTCTGGTGAGAAGCCCTAATTCCTTTGTGGACATCATCGAGTGCTTCCACGGTTTTGAACACATCAACAACCCTTGTGTTTCTCTTCCTGCATGGCTCTCCATCCCCAACCTCCACTGGGACGGCAGAGCAAAGGGCCTCACCAGCGCTACCCTCAAATGCTGGCATGTGGCCCTTGGGTTTGCCTCTCCACACCTGGTTTCCTCCCCTCTCACTTCAAATCTAGTTTAAAGCCCTCTCAAGGACTCCTGCTAACTCCTGCGCAGGATCCTTTTCCCCTTTTGAGAGAGGTGCATCCCATTTGTCGCTAGCAGGCCTGGTGCCATGTAAGCCGACCCGTGATCAAAAACCCCCAAATTCTGCCGGCGACACCGGTCCTGCAGCCAGGTATTGATCTGCTGGGTCTTCCTGCATCTTTCCTCGTCGTACCCTGCAACTGTGGCGACAGAAGAGAACACGACTTGTGCTCCTGATCCCTTGACCATGCGTCCCAAGGCTCTGAAGTCTCTCTTGATTGTCTTTAGTTTTCCCTTTTCAGTTTCATCACTGCCTACCTGAAAAATCGTTAGGGGATAATAGTCTGAGGGCCTAACCAGGGCAGAGAGCTTCCTGTTTACATCTTTAACCCTGGCCCCAGGGAGGCAGCCGACACCCCAAGAAGTGGGTCTAGCCTGCATATAGGGCCTTCTGTTCCCTTTAGAAGGGAGTCTCCTACAACCACAACCAGCCTCTTTTTCTTTGTGGGGGCTGTTTTGATGGAGGGTGCAGGGTGACTGATCCTCTGCAGCACCTCCAACTCAGTGGAACCGCCTCCCTCGATGCTGTTGTTTGGTTCCACTTGCAAGGCCTGTTCTTCAGTCTCAAGACCCATTTGTGTGTCTGTGTTTGGCTGTTTCTGGGCTAACTGGTGCACAGAAATTGGCTTCGCTGGAGGTAAATGTTCAAAGAGGACCCAGAAGAGTAAAACAGAAAAAGGAAAAATTTATTCGAATAAAGGAGGAGTCCCCAGGCGTCCCTGTGGGGTCTCTCAACAGCATGGGAAGACACAGCCCCCTATTTATCCCAATCCTAGCCGCAGGAGATCCCTTCTCCTTTCCCCATTGGCTGAGACCCTTGCGGGGTCCAAGCTTTCCGATCCCCCTTTCGTAACCCCAGCAGCACCCCTTGTATGTCTGCCCACCGACACTCCTGGGAACTGATTGGTTAGAGCTCTAAGGCTGTTGCACTCCATTTTGTAAAGACATGGGAGAGCTGCTCCCATCAACTACGAAACAATCAAGAGTGTGAATCGTGACATAACATCTTTGCAAAGACGTGGTAGCCGTTCCTCACCAGTTTGGTGTTGGTGGTGGTGCTTTCAGTTGTGATGATGTTGTCATCCCTTTTCTAATTCACTGTCTGCTCTTGTGTTCAGACTACGTGGCTTTGTAAATGAGGAGCCCCACTCTCTGTGTCTTTCAACGAAATACAGGACCTTCTGAGACTGTTTTTCTTCCTGACCTCCTTCCTGCAAGAGCTTTTGGAGCTGCAGGGACAGTTCCTGTGATGGAGGAGGGGAAAAGAATCCATCACGGCAGCACTGCCAGGGAGCAGCAGCGCTCGGTCTCCCAGAGCTGTTTTCTTTCCTCTCCCACACTCCTTCTCGTCCCTCATGTTGGCGCAAGTCCTGAGTGCTCTGGCAGCTTGGTCATTGTTCTGCTGCGTGGCAGTCCTGTGACAGCAGGCAGGGACAGGCAATGGGCACTTGTGTGACAGAGCTGGCCTCAGAACAGCCTTCCGTGAAGAAAGGTGATCTCCTGAGGACAGTGCTGGAAGGTTTAGGTCTTCTTCCAAAGTTTCTCTCCAGGACATGCCCAAGAACATGACGAGCAGATCACAACACCAGTATGCACCAGTACAGAGCTAAACACCCTGAGTGGAGAAGCATGAGGGCACGCAGCAGTGTCCTCTCACAGCCAGGCCTCCTGCAAGACACCTGACGGAGCAGCAGAGCAGGGTCTGGGCTGTGCCCGTGTGCACTGGACAGCCCGCGGAAGCTGCCCCAGGACAATCGTCGTGGGCTGGCCGCGCACAAGCACCGTTTCCAGCCCTGGCCTCTCAGTGCAGCTTGGAGAGGCCCTTTGTCCCTCCGCGGAAGGATGGTGAATGAGTAGGTCAGCAGGCTGTGTTTGCATGGTACAGATGAGATGCAATCATGCACATCATGTACAGGAGGTGGGATGAGATGAACCCCAGAGACCACAAATGTCATCAGCTATTCCTTGGGGTTCCCTGAAGGCCTGTGGGACAGACAGTGTCTCGAGGTCACGTCCCGTTGGGAGGAAACCACCTGAATGCAGCACTGGGTTGTGCTTCCTTGGACTGAGGTCCCCGTGTCCATTCCTCGTGACATGGGACATGTGAGATGAGTGCAGGCGGGGTGACACACTGCAAGGCTGAGGTGGCTCCCATCCTTTGGGAGTGGCAAGAGGAGGTGAGAGAGACACTGTGACTCCTGCCTGTGTGTGTAAAAGGGACAGGCTCTGCCTCTGATCATCCCTGGGTGCATAAGGAGTCCATGAGGCCAGCTCAGCTCTGGACAGCTGACAGAAGCTTGCTCTTTCCACGTGTGACTCCAGGAACAAACCCCATGGGCCCAGTGAGCTTCGTCTCCGCTGCCTTGGACAGGCCCATTGCCACAGTGCTTCTATCTGCTCCCTCAGCCTTGCCTGTGATTCTGGCTTGTGCTCTCCAAAGTGCCAGAGCACTCAGAGATGTTCTGGGGTCCTTGGAAAAGGCAGATGTCAAAGCCAGCTTCAAGAAGGGCTCTTTATTAAAATCCAGCCACTCTCTCGGGAAGAGCTGCTCCTCCACATGGCTCAGCATCAGCGGCAGCACAGGGCTCGCAGGTTCCATCTTGGCCTTGGCTGCTCCCTTGGAGAGCTCAGGATGATGATGACCGTCTGAGCTACAAGGGAGCGGATGGAGGGCTCGCTGTCTCCTGCCAAGGTCTGAAGGGCTGCAAGGGAAAGAAGCAGAGCTGAGACGACCTCCCACGTCTGCAGAGATCCCCAGGCATTCCCTCTGGAGAATGCTCCCTACTCACCGCTGCAGATCTCAGCCAGCTTCTTCTTGCCTGGATCCCTCAGATGCCGCGCAGCGAGCCCTGGGCACAGAGTTCCGTCAGCCCCTGCTCCCTCCCCTCATCAGGGCTGGCCCCAGGGAAGAGCAGGGGCCGAGATGGTGGGACTGAGCAAGGCGGCCGCCATGGCCACCTGCGTGGACAGGGCTGGGAGAGGGAGGCCAAGGCCCTGCACGGGGCAGCCGGGGCTCTGGCAGCCACAGGGCTGCTCCTTGCTGCCAGGGCAGTGGCAGGGACTGGGGCCAGGCTGCCAAGAGAGGGACCCTGGGGGCTGTGACCCACCGATGAACCTCACGGCCGCCTCTCGCAAGCTGGCCTGAGCATCCTTCAGGTACGGCAGGCTCTGAGTCAAGAATTCTTGAGCTCTGCTCCTGTCCTGCTCCAGCTGGAGAGAGCACAAGGGGATGAGCACGTCACTGTCCCTTCCCAGTTGGCTGGACCAGTCCCTGCTCCCACACCCAGCCGTTCCCCTTCCCTCCCGGCCATTCCCATGTCCCAGCCAGGAGCCCTGTGGGGTTGAGGCTGAAAGAGAGACACAGGCCGGGGGACCCCAGGGGTGCTGAGAGCCCTCCCTCGCGCTGGGTGCAGGGAGGGCAGCAGGGCAGAGAGAAGAGGCCTTGTGGGCTCTGTTCTTGAGGGCAGGGAACAAGAATGCAGGTCCAGGCTGCAGCAAGGCAGGCGAGGCACATCTGCCTTGGGGGTTGTCCTCACCAAGCTCTCTCCAATCCGCCATGTCTGCTGTGTCCGCACCAGGTGCTTGAGCAGTTTCCACTTGAGGAGCTCTGCGGCAGCAAGGAGGGCTTCCCCAGCAGCCTGTGGAACAGCAGAAGCTGGGAGATGGCACCACGGTCTGGGCCAGGAGACCTTGGGTCCCCCTGCTCTGGGCTTTGTTCCTGGGGCGATTCTGCCCTGCAGGAGCTGGGACATGCCCTGGCCCAAATTTCCAGGGGTCTCTTCACTGCGTCACTGCTGAGCTTTGAAAGCTGTACCTTGGCCACGCTCTGCGTTTGGTCACTCAGGCGGAAGAAGAGAGGGAGCAGGCCAAGTCGCACCGTGTTCTTCATCTCTGCCTTTTCGTCCCCCACCGCCATCTTCATCAGGTCTCTGAAGAGGCTGATGGAGCTCTCTCTCAGCTGGCTCTGCTCCTGGGAGGGAGAAGCACAGTAGGACTGGAGCACCAGCAGCTCTCTGCCCACGCTGGGCAGAAGCTCCAGCACGGATGATGTGAGGGGAGATGCTCCAGGGAGGCATTCTGCACACTGGAGTTGTGGCCCAGATCTGCGGTCCTGGGTCAGTGAAAGGCCACTCAAGAGACTTGTTCTGGGAGCGCCTGTGCCTCCAAGTGCCCACCAAGGCAGCCAGCATCCCCCACCAGCTTCAGCAGCCGCGGTGGGGAAGAGCTCCGGGAGCAGCTGGCAGGGAGAAGCTGGGCTGGGCTGCAGAACACACAAGCCACCCCACAAGCACCCAGGGCCCACCCGTGGGGCTCAGGCTTCCACATCAGCCTTACGTCGTTCAAGAGGGGCAGGAGGAATTCCGCCATCTGCACGGCGATGTGGCTGGCCTCCTTCCTCTTCAGCTGAGCCATGACAGTTCTGAAGACCAGCAGAGCCTTCATGGTGGCAGCCTTATAGCCAAAGAGCAGGATCCTCATCAGGTCTGGCAGGATGACCTTCATTTTTCTTGCCTGTGTGAAGAAAAGAGTTTCCCTTTTGGGACCAGGTCCGTGCCTGGAAAGCTCCCCAGGCAGCCAGCTGGCCCCACCATGGCAGAGAGAGCCTTTGGAGCACTCGCCCCACCGCCTGAGTGCCAGCCAAGGCCAAGCCCGCCCCCTCTGCCCCGGCCCTTGGCTGCCAACAAGGTTCCCCTTGCTGACGCCCTACTCACCATGTCGTCTTTCTGCGACAGCGTCATGATGCCTCTGAGCACCAGGGAGAGCATGGCTGGCCTTTCTTCCTTCAGAAACCTAAAGGCTAGGTAGGTCGCAGCAAACTCCCCGTCTCCCAGATCTCTGCTTGCCAGCATCTGAAAGCAGGGCAGCAGTGAGCGACCGGCAGAGCTGGTGGGGCTCCTGGCAGCGTGCAGCTCCTGGTTCCTAGCGCAGCCCGGGCCAAGGGCACCGGGGGCTTTTTCCGGTAACTCACAGCCAAGCGAACGAGGCAGTAGTCCTCCAGGTGCGTGCAGAAGAGCCTGCTCTTGAGGTCCCAGAGCTGGCTGAGCAGCTCCTTCAAAATGTTCTTCACAGTCTGGGGCACGGAGAACATCAGCTCCCACAGTGCCAGGGCAGTGCTGCAAGTCGGAGCGCTCTGTCAGCAGGGCAGCCTCGGCCACAGCAGCGTGGCCGGGCTCAGCACTGCAGGATGCTTGGGATGCCCTGGGCAGCAGCAGAGGGCTGAGCTGGTGCTCCCCGTGGGGCGGGCAGGAGCGTGGGGTGGGCTCTGGGCTTGCTTGCTCAGCTTTGGCTGCCTCGGGCCTGGCTGACCCCCAGGGCTGGAAAGCGTGGTGGGATGGAGGGTCCTGCCCCTCGGGAGTGTCCTGCAGGATTCCTTGGCTCTGGCAGCCAGAGCGTCTCCAGGCCCCTCTTCCCACAGGGAACAAGCCCTCCTGGCTTTTGAGGACAGTACCTGTCTCCTCCTGGAGCAACCTTGAGCAGTGTCATCACCACCTCCTGAGGGCATTTGTCAGCCATGGGGACGATGAGAGACTCCACGCTCTGCCGGGCTGGGACTGTCTGGGTGCATCCCAGGGTTTTGTGGATGCAGCTCGTGATCTTTGGCACCTGGAGGGGACACAGGTGAGGATGGTGCAGCCACTGGCGAGCGGCCATTTCCTCAGCTGCCCTTGCCATCCTTCTCTGCCACCTTGAGGTGGCTTCAGGTGCCCCAGACACTGGGCTTTGGGAGGAAGAGAGGGATGGAGGGAGGAACAAGGCCTGACAGGGCTGAAGGGCAGGGCAATGCAGCCACAGGCCACTTACATCCACCAGCCACAGGTCAGGGTTTCCCTTGACCACATCCAGCACGTTTCTGGCCGCCTCCTTGTCAAAGGTGCTGGAGTCAGTCATTGCCTCGATGAACACCCAGACCATGTCTGTCCTCTCCGACGGCTGGAGGTATTCCCCAAAGGTCTATGGGAGGAAGGGAGGCAGCGAAGCCACGTCACACCGAGGGCCCTGATGCTGCTGCTTAGCCGGGCAGTGCCAGCAGCCCTGCGGTGGCGCCCGGCAGTGCTGGCGGCGGTGTCCCCAGCAAAGCTGGCAGCAGGGGCGGCAGTCGCTGCTGGGGAGGATGAGAAGAGACGGCCCAGGGTGAGGGAGGAGGGTTGGGGTCATGGGCACGGGGTCTGGGCCCCGCCACCAGCCAGGGCTTGCTGGTGGCCAGGAGGACTGGGGCTGCTGCTGGGACACTGGAGCGCAGCCCTGGCATTGTCCCTGCTTGGGGACAGCAGGAACCCTCTCAGCAGGGACAGGGAGGCCACGCCAGCCCGCTGACGGTGGAGGCCTTTGCTCTCACAAGTCCCCTGCTGATGCCAGGACCAAGAGTGCCAGCAAACGGGGAGCTCGTTACCTCGGCAATGTGAGTGGCACTGGGCGAAGTGCGCAAGGAGGTGGTCTCGGCTTCCCAGTCCCTTTCGAGCTGTGTATCCTCCTCTGTCAATGTCGCACCTAAAGAGCGGGGCAAACGCAGAGGAGTCGGTAAGACACGGCAGCTTCCCCAATACTGGAAAGAGCTTTGAACTTGGAATGGCCGAGGAGGGAGGTTATGACCTGCAATCAGGGGAGGAGGTGGTGGAGAGCGGTGCCACGGAGAGGCTGACCCGCCTCCAGTGTGCGTGTGGGAATGCTCCTGGCCCTGGAAATTCCAAGGCCCTAGAGCTCTGCATGCAGTGCCACAGTTCAGTTCCCCATGGCTTGAATAGAGGTGACGTGGGGGACGGCTCGCATGGCTGGAGTGCTGTGGGGCAGAGATACATCTCTCTTTGGGAGAGATGGGAAGATGCGGCGTGGGGCTGCCTCCCGTGCTCTTGAGGAGCAGCTCAGCTACACGGGACCATCAACAGCGTGAGGGTGAGGAGCAGAGGAGGCGCAGTGCTGGTGACATGGTGGTGCCTCCAGCAAGCAGCAGGACTGGGTGATGTTGGCGTGCAGGGGGATCCATCCCACCACAGCTTCTCTTACAGCGTTGCTGGTACTTGAATTGGAAGAGGAGACAAAGAGCGTCCAAAGCCAAGCGGCTGGTGTCCTCTTCCTTGAATGATAGGAGCAGCAGGAGATGTCCCAGCAGCTGTCCAAGGATTGGCATCTGCATCTCCGCACAGGAGGCGTGTCTGTCCTCATTGGGATCAGCCTGGGCAAGGGAGGAGGAAGAGCAGAGGGCTTGAGGGCAGCTGGGGCCAAAGCCCTGAAGCCAAGTGTGTGCCCAGGGCTGGATCCAGGCAGGTCAGAGCTTTGCAGGGCCCTGCAGAACCCGTCTCGCAGAACAGCCCCACGCAGGGAGAGCTGCCAGACCTGGGCTCCCCGTGGGCTCCTTGGGCAGCCCTGGCCGACACAGGACTGGGGCAGAGATGGCTCCTGGCAGAGCGGAGTATGCCTGGTCCTTACCTTCAGTGAGGAATAGTTGGCCAGCAAGAAGCTGAGCACCCTCATCCTGCCCACAGCCCTCTCCCGCACAGATGCCCTCTCAGAGGTGGTGAAGGTCAAGAGCATCTGGGGAGAGAGAAGCTGCTGCTGAGCCCTGGGAGCAGCCAGCACTCCAGCACAAGCAGCACTGCTCAAGTCCTGGGCGGGACTCTCCCAGGCCATTAAGGCTTCCTCTGGTCTGGAGCAAAGCCCGCACTGGTTTCCTGCCCCGGGGTCCCTGGCAGGCTTGCGACAAATGCCCCAGGCCAGCCCTCTAGCCAGGCAGGAAGGCAGATGCCACCCTGTGCGGCCACTGTGCTGCGGAAGAGCCTGCTGGGCAGCCCCTGCTTCCCCCAGGGAGGTGGGCACCACCCTGCAGTGCTCTCTCTGCATGGCGCGGGGTGGGACTGCCCTCTCAGCAGTGGACACCCCGTCCCCCAGGGTGAGGAACAGCCCTTGTGAAGCCCACCCTTTGCACATGCCAGACCTGGAAGATACTCTGCATCTTCTCGCTGACTCCGTTGGCAGGAGAGTTGAGCACCAGTGCAACTAGCATGGTGTCCATGGCTTTCATGGTCTGCAAGGAAGACAACAAGTTGTGGCCGTGTTTCCTGCCATCCCTCTCACCCCCAGGACACTGAGCTGAGCTCCCAGCACCAAGGGAGGACTCGTGGGCTGCTTTGCTGCGCCTGGGAGAGGCCCAGGGGCAAACAATGTGCTGTGGGCAGAGCAGCCTGCGGCACTGGACGTGGCCAGGCCCACAGGAACGGGACGACGGGACGAGAGTGGGAAAGTAAAGCCAAGACCGTGCCCTGCCTTGCATCTCTGGTCATAGCGCAGGACAGGGTGAGCAGGGAGCAGCCCAGAGGGCCCGGGGCTCGTGGAGCTCACCCAGCACTTACCGCGAAGTACAGGAAAGGTTTCAAGTCCCGGATTTCCTCTTTGGGAGGAAGCAAGAAGATGCTGGAGAAGCACGCTTGGAGGAGGCCTATCTCTTTGCCCTCCAGCACCGCCTCCACGGAGCTGCAAAGAGAGAGGGGCCAGTGGGACACTGGTGCGGGGAGCAGTGCCTGGAGGCCTCGTGCAGGTGGACGCGGGGCTCTGGGGCAGGAGTCCCCAGGAGGGTTGGGCAGGTACCTCATTTCGGTCACGGCAAACATGGCGCTCCGCCACACCGCTGTGCACCGTTGGTCCCTGGGCTCTTCTTCCAGCAGCACCTGCAGAGCACAGCCAGGATGGGACCTGGCAGCTGCCAGCACCCAGTGCCACCAGCCCCTTGCCCTGCCCAACGCTGTCCTCACAGGGTGCCAGTGCTGGGGGCCTTGTCCCCTTCCCCGCAGCCACCGAGTATCCCCTCACCTTGATATTCTCTGCCAGTTTGTATCTCTGGCAGAAGAGATCTAGGCCCTGGGACAAGCCGTTGTACGTTGCGGCCCTGAAGAGCATAGCGATGCTTTTAAGGAACTCCAGCTTCTGTTCCTCATCCTGGCAGCCAGGGGACAGAGAGACAAACAGGGAGCATGAGATGGGGACACACGGTCAGTGGCACCGCAGCGCTGGGGGTGCAGTGCCGGTTGCAGCCCTGGGAGAAGCAGCTGTGCCCAGCCAGCGCCCTCCAGCAGCCCCACAGCAGAGCCCCTGTCAGCAGATGCCAGCTCAGCCGCCTTCCAAATGGCTGCGGTTACCTTTTCAGGGCTGCTGACAAAGGCCCTGATGACATCCACGTGTTCTGGTTCCAAGCGGTACACTGGTAACCAGCTGGCATCTAAGAAAGGAGGAGAGCAGGGAGGGCTGCAGAGAGGGTGCGCGGGCAGGAGGGAGCAGAGGAAGGAGCTCTGCCTCCCATCCAGCCCCATGCCCGCTGCCATGGCACAGTCTTCTCCTGCGTGTCAGTGCCCCTGCCAGCGTGTGGGGAAACGGGATCCTGGCATTGAGCAGGGAGCGCTCGCTGGCCACCGCGCTGCCCAGACAATCAGGGCCCCTCACTCACCCATCTCCAGTTGCTGGGCCAGGCACAACTCCTGGGGCTCCACTGGAGAGCTGCTCTCCTGGAGAGCCCTGTCCTCCTCCAGGGCCACCTTGGTGGTGCTGACTTGTTGCTTCGCCATCTTTTGGGTTTGAGGAAAGTGGTTGGGCTGGCGAAGGGGGAAGCTTTGGCGAAAGGCCACGAGTCTGCCGGGGGCAGAGGGAAAAGACGTGGGTTGTGCTCGAGGAGTCCTCGCCACGAGTCTGCCGGGGGCAGCGGGGAAAGACGTGGGTTGTGCTCGAGGAGTCCTCGCCACGAGTCTGCCGGGGCAGAGGGGAGTCTGCCGGGGGCAGCTAGAGTTAAGATATGGTTGGACTCGATGATCTCAAGGGTCGCTTCCAACCAAAAGGATTCTCTGATACTCCGATTCTCTGAAAGACGTGGGCTGCGCTCGGGGGCTACTCGCCGTCTCCGTGCTCGCGCCCTGTCCCGTCACCGTCCTGCCGGACAGTGTGGGCTGGGGCCCACAGCTGCGCTGAGCACATGCAGTGCAGTGGGTGTCACCAAGTGAGGTCACAACGGGCCCCACTGTGAGCCTGCACCTGGGCAGGGAGGGGCAGGGTGTCCCATTGGGATGCACAGGCCAGCTCTGCCCTGGGCACCTGGGTGCTCTCGGGGTGTCTCCAGGCCCCCCTTTGCCCTCATGTCCCCCCGGGACCTCCCTGTTGCCCTCTGCTGTGTCCCAGGGTTTCGTGTTCAGCTGGCTGGCTGATCAGAACAGCAGCGAAGCTGCTCCTTCAGTGGCTTTGTAGAGATTTCTAGGGATTTCCAAGGGTGGGTAGCACAGAGGATGGACTTTGTTTAAGGTGTCTGCTGTCTCATTGCTTACAGAAGCTCTCAGTGGCTTGAGGATAAACTAACCACGTAACCACATGACAAAGTGTTGGAGCTGGCAGAGCACAAAAGCAGAAATCCAGGTGGCAGGGGTGAAAAAGCTGGAAAGGCTGAGGTACTAAATGCCTTCTTCACCTGAGATCTTTAATAGTCAGAAGAGTTGTGCTCCAGGTACACATCCCCCTGAGCCAGAAGACAGGCATGGGGAGCAGTATGAAGGCCCAACAATCCAAGGGGAAATGATCAGCGACCTGCTATATCACTTGGGCACCTACAAGTCTATGGGGCCAGATGGGATACACCCAAGGGTGCTGAGGGAGCTGGCAAAGGTCATCACTGAGCCACTTTCCATTATCTATCTGCAATGCTGCCCAACTGAGGAGGTTGCAGTTGACTGGAGGTTGGCTAAGGTGACGCTCATCTACAAGACGGGCCGGAAAGAGGATCTGGGGACCTATAGACCTATCCGTCTGGCCTTGGTGCTGGGCAAGGTCATGGGGCAGATGATCTTGGGTAACATCACTCGCCACAAGAGAACCATATGATCAGACCCAGTCAACATGGATTTATGAAATGTAGGTCCTGTTTGACTAACCTGATCTCTACGACCAGATGACCCAAGTAGTAGATGAGGGAAAGGCTGTGGAGGTTGTGTACTTAGACTTCAGTAAGGCCTTGGGCACCGTATCTCACAGCATTCTCCTGGAGAAGCTGCAGCTCGTGGCCTGGACGGGTGGACTCTGCGACGGATATAGAACTGGCTGGGTGGCCGGGCCCAAAGAGTTGTGGTGAACGGAGCCAAATGCGGTTGGTGGCTGGTCAGGAGTGGCGTTCGCCAGGGCTCAGTACTTGGCTCACAACAAGCCCATGAATGCTCCAGGCTCAGGGAAGAGTGGCAGGACAGGAAAAGGACCTGGGGGTGTTGGTCACAGTGGCTGAACATGAGGCAGCGTGTGCCCAGGCAGCCAAAAAGGCCACCTGCATCCTGGCTTGTATCAGGAATAGTGTGGCCAGCAGGACCAGAGAAGCGATCGTGCCACTGTACTGGGCACTGGTGAGGCCTCACCTTGAATGCTGTGTTCAGTTTTGGGCCCCTCATCATCAGAAGGACATTGAGGGACTAGAGAGAGTGCAGAGGAGGCAACAAAGCTGCTGAGGGGCTGGAGCACAAGTGTGATGGGAGCGGTTGAGGGAGCTGGGGCTGTTCAGCCTGGAGAACAGGAGGCTCAGGGGAGGCTCAGGGGAGACCTTATTGCTGTTTGCAACGGCCTGAAAGGAGGTTGAAGCATGGAGGGTGTTGGTCTCTTCTCCCAAGTAGCAAGTGATAGGACAAGAGGAAATGGCCTCAAGTTGCGCCAGGGGAGGTTTAGATTGACTGTTAGGAAAAAATTCTTCCTGGAAAGTGTGTTAAAGGCAAGAAGAACACCTGAAGAGCATGGGTTGGTCATGCCAATGTGGAATAGATTGGTTTTTCATGTTTGTTTTGGGGCTGCAGAAGAAGGAACGCGTGCATTTCAGTGTTGGGGCATGGATCCAAACTGAGGATTCAAGCAAGTTTGGGACTGGGACAGCTTAGGTGATTGAGGACCATTGCCAGGTCTATGAAAGAAGCTGGATGGGTTTTGGGGAGCTCACAGGCATTGCCAAATCCTCAGGAAACCACAGCTTTGTAGTTAAAGCAACAGCACTTGGCACCAAACCCAATCCCAAAACGCGAATACCCTCGAAGCGACCACAGGCAGAGCCTTGAGAAACATTTGAGAGAAAGGGTCTCCTTTGCCAGGCCATGGGGGTCAGGGCTTGGCTATTCTGATGATAAACAAACACAAACGGCTGACATGGCATCAGAACCACCTCCACAACGCCTTTACCACCTGTGACCAGTGTCTCCAGGCTTTTGCTTCGCCAGCCTCCAGGGACACGGACTGGTTGTTTCCTTCAGAGCTGTGTCAGGGATGGCCCTTCGTGGGATCCCAAACACCTTCAGAAACTTGCGTTTGTTTCTGCCTTTCACTTTGCTGGAGGTTTGTTCATTGTTTCAATATCTGCAGTTTAGGAACATGGCAGCAGAGGGCTCATTAACATCCAAAATGCCCTTGCAAGCCAAGGCTCTCTGCAGCATTTTCCTGAAGGCTTCAAGTCTGGTGTGGATGATTAGGGAGATTTCAGGAATAGCCAAACAGAGAGCATTTCAATAATAAACAGCAATAAAGCAGTATTTCTTCTACTTCCTTCCCACCTCTCCCTCCTCCGCATTTCCAGAAGAGGTGGTATCAGCAACCTTCAGTACTTTTGGATCTGGAGCATCTCCTGATGAAGGCACAATATGTCAGAGCATTGGGTGCCTGAAGCACCAGTTGAGTGAGGAGACAGGCCAGGACACCTCAAGAGGAGTCACGCTCCTCTGGACCAAGAGGTGGGTGTTCCTGGGAATCTCAGGTGCCACAGCACAGCGACACTTGTGTTCAGGGAGCTGGTCAAATGACCCATCTCCTTTTCTGTAATGTTGTCTGAGTGTGCTCAGGTAACCCCTGAACTGAACCCCATCCACTCGTGGGTGTTCTCCAGACTCCTGCCTTCAGGAACAGTGTCCCAGGAGACCTTGCTGGTGAAGATGGAGGCAAAGGAGCCATAAAGTACCTCAGTCCTGTCTGCTTCTAATCTTATAAAGTGCAGCAGCAGGCCCGCGTTCGCCCTATCTAGTCTTTTACTGTAAGGAAGTAATGTCAGCTCATCTTGCTGCCCCCACCCTCCCCTGCACATATGAAATCCAGAGGAGCTTTGGCATCATCCTTACATCTTTTTATGGTTTTAGAAGTTTCTTTCTTCAATTAGCCAATTTACAGCATCGATGTTGGTTCAGCTGAATATTTACTCAAGATCTCAGGGGCTTTTTTTTTTTAAAAAAAAAAACTCCACACTTTCTGATCAGCCTTACACCAGACTGACAAATAAACAAATCTTCCCCATGCAACAAAGTTTGCCTAATAGTAAGGAACGAGAAGATTATTTTGTGCTACTTTTCAATTGATACAGAGACACAAGAGAGAACAAGGAAAGCCCAATGGTTGTCGTGCCTGTGAAGGCTGATATTTACATCCCTGTCCTCCAGTCAGAGCTCAAATTGGCTGGGAAAGAATGCCTTTTAAAAACACTGTCATCACAAAGCAGGAGAGTGTACTGTTAGTTCATAGGTTAATAAATAGTTAATAAATGAAATCTCATTAAATTTCATTGGAAGCCCATTTTTTATTATAGTAAAGGAGGCTGAAGTTTCACCTTGATAATTACGCTCCCTACATTTGGCAGAAACAAAAAGATTCATTTAATAGCAGAGGTAGCTTTGATTTAAACAAAGAAATTGTCTGAACAGGATTAGATTACACTGTTAGGCGGGCATTCGTTATGTGCAGCGCTGGGGTTGCACTGGCGATTCTCCACCATAAGTGCTCGCCACGACAGAACGCTCTCCTGTAGCTGGTATTTACAAAAGCGCTGCATACTCATTATAGTTCTTAGAAACTATTAACATTCAATACACCTATTCTAAGAAATGATTACAGAAACATGAGGTTAATTATTTCACGGTCTTTGCTGCTATCTGGTGTCATTGTACGAGCATTGCAAGCCTTGAATTCTATTTCTCTATTCTATAGCTTACTTTTGAGACATCTGTTAGTGTGCAGCTTCAGATTCAACCTGTGCATATGTCATGGAGGCACCCCAAAATAAGTTTAGGCGGACAACAAGGTCCAAAACAAACTTTATTGGGCTTTGGGTTCTTTGATATCGGCTGGTTTTATAAGACACCAGTCCGGTCAGTGATATGTGGGAAAGGTTTATCCCACAGGGGTAAAAAGATGCTGGGACAGGAATTAGCAGGGCTCATTTGCAGGGCTTTAAACTAGATTCGAAGGGGGATGAGGTTGTAGCTGGGCTTGCATCAGTGGGGCAGCATGCTGGAATACATAAAGACCGGGAGGCCCCTCAGGCCCGTAGGGTGAAATCGGTTTACTCGGCTCGCTCCCTGAAGTGCCTGTACACCAATGTGTTTATGATCTGGTGGTATTAACAGAGACATGGTGGGACAGCTCACATGACTGGAATGTGGTCATGGATGGCTGTGCCCTTTTCAGGAAAGACAGGCCGGCCAAGCGTGGTGGTGGAGTTGCTCTTTACGTGAGAGAGCAACTACAATGTATAGAGTACTGTCCAGGTGCGGTTGAGGAGCAAGTTGAGAGTCTGTGGGTGAGAATTAAGGGCCAGGCTGGCAGGGGTGACACTGTTGTGGGAGTCTATTACAGGCCACCAGATCAGGGTGAGGAAGTTGATGAGGCCTTCTACAGGCAGCTGAGCGTGGCCTCACAGTCACAGGCTCTGGTTGTTATGGGGGATTTTAACTACCCTGATGTTTGCTGGAAGGACTACTCAGCCAGCCAGCCTCAGTCTAGGAGGTTCCTCCAGTGCATTGACGATAACTTTCTGATGCAAATGGTGGAGGAGCCGACTAGGAGACGTGCGCTGCTGGATATCGTCCTCGCTAACAAGGAGGGGCTGGTTGAAGCAGTAAAGGTGAGGGGCTGCCTTGGTTGCAGTGACCATGAGATGGTGGAGTTCAGAATCTCCTGTGGTGGGAGCAGAATACCGAGCAGAATTGCAACCCTGGACTTCAGCAGGGCCGACTTTGGCCTTTTCAAACAATTGCTGGAGGAAATCCCGTGGGCAAGGCTGCTTGAAGGTAAAGGGGCCCAAGATAGTTGGTTAACATTCAGAGACTGCTTCTACCAAGCTCAAGATCAGTGCATCCCGACGCGCAGGAAGTCAAGGAGGGGAGCCAGGAGACCTGCGTGGTTAAACAGGGAACTGCTGGGCAAACTCAAGTGGAAGAGGAGGGTTTACAAATCATGGAAGGAGGGGCTGGCCACTTGGGAAGAATATAAGGCTGTTGTCAGAGGATGTAGGGAGGCAACTAGGAAAGCTAAGGCCTCCTTAGAGTTAAACCTGGCGAGAGGGGTCAAGGACAACAGGAAGAGCTTCTTCAAATACATGGCAGATAAAACTAACAGCAGAGGCAATGTAGGCCCACTGATGAACGGGGTGGGTGCCCTGGTGACAGAAGATACAGAGAAGGCAGAATTACTGAATGCCTTCTTTGTCTCTGTCTACTCTGCCGGAGGCTGTCCTGAGGAGCCCCGTACCCCTGAGGCCCCAGAGGAAGGCAGGGCAATGGAGGAGTTTGCCTCAGTTGATGAGGACTGGGTTAGGGACCAGTTAAGCAATCTGGACATCCATAAATCCATGGGTCCAGATGGGATGCACCCGCGGGTGCTGAGGGAGCTGGCTGAAGTCATTGCTGGACCGCTCTCCATCATCTTTGCCAAGTCTTGGGAAACGGGAGAGGTGCCTGAGGACTGGAGGAAAGCAAATGTCACTCCGGTCTTCAAAAAGGGCAAGAAGGAGGACCCGGGCAACTATAGACCGGTCAGCCTCACCTCCATCCCTGGGAAAGTGATGGAACACCTTATCCTTGGTGCCATCTTAAGACATATCAAGGAGAAGAGGGTCATCAGGGACAGTCAACATGGCTTCACCAAGGGGAAGTCGTGTTTGATCAACCTCATAGCCTTTTATGAAGACGTAACAAGGTGGATTGACGATGGCAGAGCAGTGGATGTGGTCTACCTTGACTTCAGCAAAGCATTTGACACCGTCTCCCACAGCATCCTCACGGCAAAACTGAGGAAGTGTGGACTGGATGATCGGGTAGTGAGGTGGACTGCAAACTGGCTGAAGGAGAGAAGCCAGAGAGTCGTGATCAATGGGGCAGAGTCTGGTTGGAGGCCTGTATCTAGTGGAGTGCCTCAAGGGTCAGTTCTGGGACCAATACTGTTCAATATATTCATCAATGACTTGGATGAGGGAATTGAGTGTACTATCAGCAAGTTTGCTGATGACACCAAGCTGGGAGGAGTGGCTGACACGCCAGAGGGCTGTGCTGCCATCCAGCGAGATCTGGACAGGCTAGAGAGTTGGGCGGGGAAAAATTTAATGAAATATAACAAGGGGAAATGTAGAGTCTTGCATCTGGGCAGGAACAACCCCAGGTTCCAGTACAGGTTGGGGAATGACCTATTAGAGAGCAGTGTAGGGGAAAGGGACCTGCGGGTCCTGGTGGACAGCAGGATGACCATGAGCCAGCACTGTGCCCTTGTGGCCAGGAAGGCCAATGGCATCCTGGGGTGGATTAGAAGCGGGGTGGTTAGTAGGTCGAGAGAGGTTCTCCTTCCCCTCTACTCTGCCCTGGTGAGACCTCATCTGGAATATTGTGTCCAGTTCTGGGCCCCTCAGTTCAAGAAGGACAGGGAACTGCTGGAGAGAGTCCAGCGCAGGGCCACAAAGATGATGAAGGGAGTGGAGCATCTCCCTTATGAGGAAAGGCTGAGGGAGCTGGGTCTCTTTAGCTTGCAGAAGAGGAGACTGAGGGGTGACCTCATCAATGTTTATAAATATATAAAGGGTGGGTGTCACGAGGATGGAGCCAGGCTCTTCTCGGTGACAACCAACAGTAAGACAAGGGGTAATGGGTTCAAGCTGGAACACAAGAGGTTCCACTTAAATTTGAGAAGAAACTTCTTCTCAGTGAGGGTGACAGAACACTGGAACAGGCTGCCCAGGGAGGTTGTGGATTCTCCTTCTCTGGAGACATTCAAAACCCGCCTGGACGCCTTCCTGTGTAACCTCACCTAGGTGTTCCTGCTCTGGCAGGGGGATTGGACTAGATGATCTTTCGAGGTCCCTTCCAATCCCTAACATTCTGTGATTCTGTGATTCTGTGATTCTGGCTGGAAAAGTACCGCCGATAAACCGATGGGAAACGGGGTTTATACAGTTAGTTAGCACTCCCATAACGTAAGATACAGGTTCGGATATTAGGTTAGGAGATTATTTGGGGTGCAGCGAAATAAGAACAGCGAGGACCCACAGTGTGCATATACGCACTCACAAGATAATACTCAATAGTATCTGATCACCTCCCGTAAGTGATACACGCCAGAGATATTCAGTTTCCGTTTCCCCTGGCTTGCATGAAAATTTAGCTTGCAAGTCGCCGAGCTCAGGTCCTGTCCACGGGGTGCTACGAACGGCAGTTCGAGGATTTCCACCCCGTGGCCTTGTATGTGTCAGTTTTAATGAGAGGACATACATTCTTTGTCTCCATCTCCTCTTCATCAACACTATTTTCAGAATCTCCCCAGGAACCTCCATCCCAGGAACCTCCGTCCCAGTCCTCAGGATCTCTAATCAATTTCCAGGTTTGGGGGACACTATGGGGGGGACCTTGCTCCACTTGTCGTGAGCTCAACCTTTTGTTCTAACAAACGTATTCACTCTTTCAGTTGATCTATTTCCAGCTCCTTTTCATAATCACACCCCTTTGACTGTTCGCAAGGTTCGGGCTGCCTTTGGGCTTGCTTCAAACAAGCGTACAGAGCAGCGCCAAAAGCAGCACAGATGATAGCGCCAACAGCAACACAGGCGGCAGCACATGCAGCTACCGTCACTCCCGGACCACACCAACTCGCTTCCGTCTGGGTGCAAGTTGTCGCGGAAGGATTATCGCAGCTGTAATCCCGAAATAATTTCTCCATTTCTGATACCCTGCTTGCTGCGCCAATTAAAATGTCACGGAGGCACCCCCAAATAAGTTTAGGCAGACAACAAGGTCCAAACCAAAAGTTTATTCTGGCCAGAAAAGCACCGCTGATAAACCAATTAGAAACGGGGTTTATACAACTAGCTAGCACTCCGTTAACATAAGATATAGGTTCAGGTATCAGGTTAGGAGATTATTTGGGATGCAGCGAAAATAAGAATAATGGGGATCCCCAGCGTGCATACACGCACTCACAAACCAACAAAACCGGAGCCCTCTCTGCCCCGTTTGCCCACAAAAGAGAAACACTAGCCTATTGCGGCCAGGACTTCACACTTGTCTGTCTCAGATGAGGAATTTACACTCGTCTGTCCCAGGCGAGGACTTTACACCTGCCTATCTCAGGCAAGGAATTATTAAAGCATATATTCAGTAATTTATCGCTCACCTAAGTGCGGAGGTGAGGCGCTCCCAATCCAGGGGAGTTACCTTAGACGGCTTCTCGGTCTAAGGGGAGGGACTCTGGCAGTATGGCAGTCTCGTAGCTCTGAGAAGACCACACAAAGGGCATCTCCCGTGGGAACCCCATTTATAGTCTACTTAGATCTGACTGGGCATTCCAGAAGCTTCTCGGCTTCTCTACACCCCACCCCCCGAGTGTGGGCCTTCGAGAAGCTTCTCGGCTTCTCTGGGCTGTGGGCAGGCTTGGCCCCTCCTCTGCTAATGACCCTGCCCACCGACTCTGGGTCTCCACAAAGAGCCATTAGCTGCCCCATTGGAGGCCCCAGTTCTGAGAGAGGGGACGGGCAGCTACCAGTGCAGCTGCCACACCAGTGCTCAGGGCGTGGGGAGGGAAAGTGCAACTGCCACAGCTACGGTAGCATATCCCACTTCTGGTAGCAGAGTGCAAGGGCTTAAGGCAGCCCTGCCAAGTTGTAGGTTTGCGATATGGTAACAGACACCAGACCAACAGCTTCAGGGTTAAAGCATTTATCTCCAAATAACAGTGCAGGAAAAAAGACAGATCAATAGTATAATTATCTGCATTGTTGCAATAGCAAGTCAAGTAATTCATCAAGACTGGGCTAGACCAGGCATCTGACAATGGCCGGCAGGCAGGCAGCAGGGTGGGACCTCTTCTCCAGAAAAGTGACCCAGACCAGGCAATGCCCTTGGGGAATGCACATGCCCTGGCTGGACTGTTCTTTTTACCACTGAGCCGCAGAAGCGCTGTTTGGGCTCTGCGCCCGCTCTGCGCCAGCTCTGTCCCTGGTGTACACGAGGCCCAGGAGGCCCAGGAATCCTGTACCAGGCAGCACAGCCCCACAGTCCTGTGTGAACGTGGGTCTGGAATTCTTGTGTGAGGCAATCCAAGCCTCACAGCTCCATTGTATGTACCGTCACCAGACAGGCCATATTAGGCGATAGCAGCCATACAAGGAGCCAGCTAGTCTTGCAAAGGCAAATTTGACTGTCTACGTATGGAAGTCACTACGCAGAATGCAAGCGTGAACACACAGGGTACTGTGAACGTAGTGCTGACAGCGAGCAGACTGGATTTATAGCAGCCTTATAGTACAGTAAGTTAACAACTAAGGAGAAGTGAAATAAACCAGAACAGTAGTATAGCAGAAGAAGTAAATTGAAAGAAGAGGTATAGAAACACAGGAAGCAAGGAGTGTGTACTGATTGATACGTCAAGGCCAAAGGGATTGATACAGGATTGATACACCAATGACAGGGGGGTAACTTGTGATAGATGAAAAAAATGCTTTTGTGGTAGCAACTTTGGTGGGAATGCAAAATATATCACTTATGTAATGCATAACTCAGCAAATCAGTAAGGCTTGAGCAAGCATCCTAGCAAGTATAAATACAAGCCTGAATTTGTAATAAATGTCTCTCATTGCACCTTAAAGAGAGTCCGTGCCTCATTCGCTACAAATGGCACCTGAATAGGGACTTTCAATGCGGCTGTAAAGGAAGCCGTTGTTCCGGTAGAAAAGCCCGATCGAACCAGGACCGGGAAATGGAGCCGGGGAAACAAAGCCGGGAAACAGAACCAGGAACCAGGAAAGTGTGCACTCATCACCGAGAAAAGGTGAGCGATTGGGAACCATGGGAGGGAAGTTATCCCTTGAACGAAGACAAAGCCTAGATGTCCTTCAACGTTTATTAAGAAAGCAAAATCAGGACGTACCAGGAGTCCGATTAGTGACTTTATTAGAACAGATGGCTAATCATGTGCCGGACTTTCCTACAACTGGTACATTTCAGTTGGAGGCATGGCAGAAAGTCGGAAGAGAACTATTCGAAACAGGCAGCATCTGGAGATAATGCTGCTTGTCAACATTTATCTACTTGGGGGAAAATAATGATTACTTTAAAAGCAGCTCCAAAGGAAGTAGCTGTGCAGGTCGCAACTAACTGTGAACCTTCTGCCCCTCCCTTGCCAGGGAAGGAGGGGGATCCTGTAACTGTATTGGGCAAAAATGCACTAACCTTGGATGCAGTAGTGGAGAAAGCACTGGCTGATAACGAAGCCCCCGCTTGTCCGCTACAGCGAACGCTTTTGACAAAAGATGGTTTGTGAGAGTCGCCCAACAACCCCCTCGATCCTGGCCCAGTGGACTTGGAGCGAGAGCCTGATTTATTCCCCCCGGATATTACTTTGCAGCCGAAAGTGCACATTAATTCAACCATGGGGGATAAATGCAGAGAAGAGGCTTCGAAAGCAGGAGACAGGAAAGTGGTTACGGCATGCCCTGTGATCTATCATGAATGGCAAACTCCAGGCTTTCAACAGCTATCGTATGATGTTGTAAAGGAATTACAGACATTAGCTAAAGAAAATGGAGTTACTTCATCATTTGTTATAAATTTTTTGGAAGCGTTAAGCTCTTCCTACGTACTTACTCGCATGACTGGCATTCTTTGTTGAAAATGATCGTATCCACTCCTCAATGCACTGTATGGCTGATTTTTGGGAGAACTGTACTGTGGAGACTAGTGATAATGCATATCAGCAAAGAGCGATTGTTTGCAGTCATTTAGCTGGGGAAGGTGCTCATGCTTTGCCCGAGAATCAAGTTGCACATCCCAGGGACATGTATGGTGTAACAGGAAAACTAGCAATGAAAGCGGTTCAGAAGTTACTGGTGGTTGGGAGAGATGCTAGTACGTCTTTTTCAAAAATCTCGCAAGGATCACCGGAACCTTATGCACAATTTTTAGACTGCTTGCAAACTGTTTTGGAGCGGCAAATTGATAATGATGTGGCTAGTGAGTTAGTTCCTAGAACAATTGGCTTTTGAGAATGCTAATGCTGATTGGTGGCGTGTGTTACAGGGTGTTAGGAATAGGGAAAAGTGTACTATAACAGAGATGGTGAGAGCGTGTCAAAACATAGAGTCATCTGAACATTATACTGGCTCTCCAGCTGCCGCTTTAGCAGCACAGTCGTAAGTGTCGGGAACAAAACTGAGACTGAGATGTTTTCATTGTGGGGCACTGGGTCATGTAAAGAAAGATTGCACAAAGTATGCACACCAGACTTCAAAGGCTGTACCTCCGAGAGATTGTCCAATATGTGCAAAAGGCAGGCACTGGGCAAGTGAGTGTTGTTTGAGGGTAACGTAAAGGGAGCTGCCAGCCAGTCAGTGACTATAATTACTACTGCAGTAGTGCTGATTCCCACAGGAGTGTGGGGCCTTTAGGACCTAGCGTGCATGCTTTGTTAATAGGTCGATCATCCACTACCAAGTTGGGTTTGTTTGTCTTACCTGGAGTAATTGACTCTGATTATCAAGGTGAAATCAAAATGATGGCTTGGACACCTGTGCCACCTTGCTACATACTTCAAGGTCAGCGACTTGCTCAGTTAATATCCTTTTAAAGTGTACCCCTGCAGGGAAAGGGCACTGAGTTGATGGTAGCTTTGGTAGCACAGGTGAACCCCAGATTTTCTGGTCAAAACCTTTTCAGGCAGCACAAATTGTGCTTACTTGTTCCAGAGACGGTCGGAAGTTTCGGGGTCTCCGATATACCGATGCTAATGTCTCTGTCATTCGCAGCTCTGAATGGCCAATTTAATGGCCTACTGTCACTCCTGCATCCACTATTATTGGTGCAAGTCCTGAGTGCTCTGGCAGCTTGGTCATTGTCCTGCTGTGTGACAGCCCTGTGACCGCAGGCAGGGACAGGCAATGGGCACTTGTGTTAAAGGCAAGAAGAACACCTGAAGAGCATGGGTTGGTCATGCCAATGTGGAATAGATTGTTTTTTCTTGTTTGTTTTGGGGCTGCAGAAGAAGGAACGCGTGCATTTCAGTGTTGGGGCACGGATCCAAACTGAGGATTCAAGCAAGTTTGGGACTGGGACAGCTTAGGTGACTGAGGACCATTGCCAGGTCTACGAAAGAAGCTGGATGGGTTTTGGGGAGCTCGCAGGCATTGCCAAATCCTCAGAAAACCACAGCTTTGTAGTTAAAGCAACAGCACTTGGCACCAAGCCCAATCCCAAAATGCAAATACCCTCGAAGTGACCACAGGCAGAGCCTTGAGAAACATTTGAGAGAAAGGGTCTCCTTTGCCAGGCCCTGGGGGTCAGGCCTTGGCCATTCTGATGATAAACAAACATGAAGGGCTGACATGCCATCAGAACCTGGCGTGTCCGCATTGTTGCCCTTCCCCTTGGTTCCCACCCATGCACACTCAACCCGATCAGCGCCTGTGGGAACAGCAGGGTGTGCAGTTCCAGCTAGAGGGCCTTAGACACATTATACAGAAGTGTGATTTTTATGAGTGTAAGAAGCGATAGCCCAGGCCAGTGAGAACGATATCTCGGGTCGGAAAACGGCCCCTTGTGTGTGATGTGTGAATGTCCTTGGGCCTGGTCTGTGAATGAGTGGGAACGTAACTGAAACAAATATAACATGAGTGTGGTGTGTTTCTAATACCAATTATTGGAAAAACATCTTATGTAACATCTTAGTCCAGGCCCATATCTGGAAATCCTATACATTGGCAATGGCTAATAAAGAGGACCTCAGACTGGCTCAGCTCTCTGCTCTGCCCGGCTCTGCGCTCCTTCCTGAACAAGATCTCTGCCTGTGCGTGCATCTTTTTCTGCGTCCCGGTGTGCGTCGTTCCTCATCACCGCAATCGCCCTCATCAACTCCAGACAATCCAAACGCTCCCTGACATACACGGCTGCCCCACCTCCTCTCCTTCCTCGCCTGTCTCTTCTGAAGAGTTTCTAGCCATCCAATGCAGCGCTCCAGTTGTGAGAGTCGTCCCACCATGTTTCTGGGATGGCAACTATATCGTCGTTTTTCTGCCTCACAGTGGCTTCCAGCTCCTCCTGTTTGTTGCCCACGCTGCGTGCCTTTGGATAGATGCACTTTGGCCGGGCCATTGATCCCGCCACCTTTTTCTGGTGAGAAGCCCTAATTCCTTTGTGGACATCATCGAGTGCTTCCACGGTTTTGAACACATCAACAACCCTTGTGTTTCTCTTCCTGCATGGCTCTCCATCCCCAACCTCCACTGGGACGGCAGAGCAAAGGACCTCACCAGCGCTACCCTCAAATGCTGGCATGTGGCCCTTGGGTTTGCCTCTCCACACCTGGTTTCCTCCCCTCTCACTTCAAATCTAGTTTAAAGCCCTCTCAAGGACTCCTGCTAACTCCTGCGCAGGATCCTTTTCCCCTTTTGAGAGAGGTGCATCCCATTTGTCGCTAGCAGGCCTGGTGCCATGTAAGCCGACCCGTGATCAAAAACCCCCAAATTCTGCCGGTGACACCGGTCCTGCAGCCAGGTATTGATCTGCTGGGTCTTCCTGCATCTTTCCTCGTCGTACCCTGCAACTGTGGCGACAGAAGAGAACACGACTTGTGCTCCTGATCCCTTGACCATGCGTCCCAAGGCCCTGAAGTCTCTCTTGATTGTCTTTAGTTTTCCCTTTTCAGTTTCATCACTGCCTACCTGAAAAATCGTTAGGGGATAATAGTCTGAGGGCCTAACCAGGGCAGAGAGTTTCCTGTTTACATCTTTAACCCTGGCCCCAGGGAGGCAGCCGACACCCCAAGAAGTGGGTCTAGCCTGCATATAGGGCCTTCTGTTCCCTTTAGAAGGGAGTCTCCTACAACCACAACCAGCCTCTTTTTCTTTGTGGGGGCTGTTTTGATGGAGGGTGCAGGGTGACTGATCCTCTGCAGCACCTCCAACTCAGTGGAACCGCCTCCCTCGATGCTGTGGTTTGGTTCCACTTGCAAGGCCTGTTCTTCAGTCTCAAGACCCATTTGTGTGTCTGTGTTTGGCTGTTTCTGGGCTAACTGGTGCGCAGAAATTGGCTTCGCTGGAGGTAAATGTTCAAAGAGGACCCAGAAGAGTAAAACAGAAAAAGGAAAAATTTATTCGAATAAAGGAGGAGTCCCCAGGCGTCCCTGTGGGGTCTCTCAACAGCATGGGAAGACACAGCCCCCTATTTATCCCAATCCTAGCCGCAGGAGATCCCTTCTCCTTTCCCCATTGGCTGAGACCCTTGCGGGGTCCAAGCTTTCCGATCCCCCTTTCGTAACCCCAGCAGCACCCCTTGTATGTCTGCCCACCGACACTCCTGGGAACTGATTGGTTAGAGCTCTAAGGCTGTTGCACTCCATTTTGTAAAGACATGGGAGAGCTGCTCCCATCAACTACGAAACAATCAAGAGTGTGAATCGTGACATCACATCTTTGCAAAGACGTGGTAGCCGTTCCTCACCAGTTTGGTGTTGGTGGTGGTGCTTTCAGTTGTGATGATGTTGTCATCCCTTTTCTAATTCACTGTCTGCTCTTGTGTTCAGACTACGTGGCTTTGTAAATGAAGAGCCCTGCTCTCTGTGTCTTTCAACGAAATACAGGACCTTCTGAGACTGTTTTTCTTCCTGAGCTGCTTCCTGCAAGAGCTTTTGGAGCTGCAGGGACAGTTCCTGTGATGGGAGGAGGGGAAAAGAATCCATCACGGCAGCACTGCCAGGGAGCAGCAGCGCTCGGTCTCCCAGAGCTGTTTTCTTTCCTCTCCCACACTCTCCTTCTCGTCCCTCATGTTGGCGCAAGTCCTGAGTGCTCTGGCAGCTTGGTCATTGTTCTGCTGCGTGGCAGTCCTGTGACCGCGGGCAGGGACAGGCAATGGACACTTGTGTGACAGAGCTGGCCTCAGAACAGCCTTCCGTGAAGAAAGGTGATCTCCTGAGGACAGTTCTGGAAGGTTTAGGTCTTCTTCCAAAGTTTCTCTCCAGGACATGCCCAAGAACATGACGAGCAGATCACAACACCAGTATGCACCAGTACAGAGCTAAACACCCTGAGTGGAGAAGCATGAGGGCACGCAGCAGTGTCCTCTCACAGCCAGGCCTCCTGCAAGACACCTGACGGAGCAGCAGAGCAGGGTCTGGGCTGTGCCCGTGTGCACTGGACAGCCCGCGGAAGCTGCCCCAGGACAATCGTCGTGGGCTGGCCGCGCACAAGCACCGTTTCCAGCCCTGGCCTCTCAGTGCAGCTTGGAGAGGCCCTTTGTCCCTCCGCGGAAGGATGGTGAATGAGTAGGTCAGCAGGCTGTGTTTGCGTGGTACAGATGAGATGCAATCATGCACATCATGTACAGGAGGTGGGATGAGATGAACCCCAGAGACCACAAATGTCATCAGCTATTCCTTGGGGTTCCCTGAAGGCCTGTGGGACAGACAGTGTCTCGAGGTCACGTCACGTTGGGAGGAAACCACCTGAATGCAGCACTGGGTTGTGCTTCCTTGGACTGAGGTCCCCGTGTCCATTCCTCGTGACGTGGGACATGTGAGATGAGTGCAGGCGGGGTGACACACTGCAAGGCTGAGGTGGCTCCCATCCTTTGGGAGTGGCAAGAGGAGGTGAGAGAGACACTGTGACTCCTGCCTGTGTGTGTAAAAGGGACAGGCTCTGCCTCTGAGCATCCCTGGGTGCATAAGGAGTCCATGAGGCCAGCTCAGCTCTGGACAGCTGACAGAAGCTTGCTCTTTCCACGTGTGACTCCAGGAACAAACCCCATGGGCCCAGTGAGCTTCGTCTCCGCTGCCTTGGACAGGCCCATTGCCACAGTGCTTCTATCTGCTCCCTCAGCCTTGCCTGTGATTCTGGCTTGTGCTCTCCAAAGTGCCAGAGCACTCAGAGATGTTCTGGGGTCCTTGGAAAAGGCAGATGTCAAAGCCAGCTTCAAGAAGGGCTCTTTATTAAAATCCAGCCACTCTCTCGGGAAGAGCTGCTCCTCCACATGGCTCAGCATCAGCGGCAGCACAGGGCTCGCAGGTTCCATCTTGGCCTTGGCTGCTCCCTTGGAGAGCTCAGGATGATGATGACCGTCTGAGCTACCAGGGAGCGGATGGAGGGCTCGCTGTCTCCTGCCAAGGTCTGAAGGGCTGCAAGGGAAAGAAGCAGAGCTGAGATGACCTCCCACGTCTGCAGAGATCCCCAGGCATTCCCTCTGGAGAATGCTCCCTACTCACCGCTGCAGATCTCAGCCAGCTTCTTCTTGCCTGGATCCCTCAGATGCCGCGCAGCGAGCCCTGGGCACAGAGTTCCGTCAGCCCCTGCTCCCTCCCCTCATCAGGGCTGGCCCCAGGGAAGAGCAGGGGCCGAGATGGTGGGACTGAGCAAGGCGGCCGCCATGGCCACCTGCGTGGACAGGGCTGGGAGAGGGAGGCCAAGGCCCTGCACGGGGCAGCCGGAGCTCTGGCAGCCACAGGGCTGCTCCTTGCTGCCAGGGCAGTGGCAGGGACTGGGGCCAGGCTGCCAAGAGAGGGACCCTGGGGGCTGTGACCCACCGATGAACCTCACGGCCGCCTCTCGCAAGCTGGCCTGAGCATCCTTCAGGTACGGCAGGCTCTGAGTCAAGAATTCTTGAGCTCTGCTCCTGTCCTGCTCCAGCTGGAGAGAGCACAAGGGGATGAGCACGTCACTGTCCCTTCCCAGTTGGCTGGACCAGTCCCTGCTCCCACACCCAGCCGTTCCCCTTCCCTCCCGGCCATTCCCATGTCCCAGCCAGGAGCCCTGTGGGGCTGAGGCTGAAAGAGAGACACAGGCCGGGGGACCCCAGGGGTGCTGAGAGCCCTCCCTCGCGCTGGGTGCAGGGAGGGCAGCAGGGCAGAGAGAAGAGGCCTTGTGGGCTCTGTTCTTGAGGGCAGGGAACAAGAATGCAGGTCCAGGCTGCAGCAAGGCAGGCGAGGCACATCTGCCTTGGGGGTTGTCCTCACCAAGCTCTCTCCAATCCGCCATGTCTGCTGTGTCCGCACCAGGTGCTTGAGCAGTTTCCACTTGAGGAGCTCTGCGGCAGCAAGGAGGGCTTCCCCAGCAGCCTGTGGAACAGCAGAAGCTGGGAGATGGCACCACGGTCTGGGCCAGGAGACCTTGGGTCCCCCTGCTCTGGGCTTTGTTCCTGGGGCGATTCTGCCCTGCAGGAGCTGGGACATGCCCTGGCCCAAATTTCCAGGGGTCTCTTCACTGCGTCACTGCTGAGCTTTGAAAGCTGTACCTTGGCCACGCTCTGCGTTTGGTCACTCAGGCGGAAGAAGAGAGGGAGCAGGCCAAGTCGCACCGTGTTCTTCATCTCTGCCTTTTCGTCCCCCACCGCCATCTTCATCAGGTCTCTGAAGAGGTTGATGGAGCTCTCTCTCAGCTGGCTCTGCTCCTGGGAGGGAGAAGCACAGTAGGACTGGAGCACCAGCAGCTCTCTGCCCACGCTGGGCAGAAGCTCCAGCACGGATGATGTGAGGGGAGATGCTCCAGGGAGGCATTCTGCACACTGGAGTTGTGGCCCAGATCTGCGGTCCTGGGTCAGTGAAAGGCCACTCAAGAGACTTGTTCTGGGAGCGCCTGTGCCTCCAAGTGCCCACCAAGGCAGCCAGCATCCCCCACCAGCTTCAGCAGCCACGGTGGGGAAGAGCTCCGGGAGCAGCTGGCAGGGAGAAGCTGGGCTGGGCTGCAGAACACACAAGCCACCCCACAAGAGCCCAGGGCCCACCCGTGGGGCTCAGGCTTCCACATCAGCCTTACGTCGTTCAAGAGGGGCAGGAGGAATTCCGCCATCTGCACGGCGATGTGGCTGGCCTCCTTCCTCTTCAGCTGAGCCATGACAGTTCTGAAGACCAGCAGAGCCTTCATGGTGGCAGCCTTATAGCCAAAGAGCAGGACCCTCATCAGGTCTGGCAGGATGACCTTCATTTTTCTTGCCTGTGTGAAGAAAAGAGTTTCCCTTTTGGGACCAGGTCCATGCCTGGAAAGCTCCCCAGGCAGCCAGCTGGCCCCACCATGGCAGAGAGAGCCTTTGGAGCACTCGCCCCACCGCCTGAGTGCCAGCCAAGGCCAAGCCCGCCCCCTCCGCCCCGGCCCTTGGCTGCCAACAGGGTTCCCCTTGCTGACGCCCTACTCACCATGTCGTCTTTCTGCGACAGCGTCATGATGCCTCTGAGCACCAGGGAGAGCATGGCTGGCCTTTCTTCCTTCAGAAACCTAAAGGCTAGGTAGGTCGCAGCAAACTCCCCGTCTCCCAGATCTCTGCTGGCCAGCATCTGAAAGCAGGGCAGCAGTGAGCGACCGGCAGAGCTGGTGGGGCTCCTGGCAGCGTGCAGCTCCTGGTTCCTAGCGCAGCCCGGGCCAAGGGCACCGGGGGCTTTTTCCGGTAACTCACAGCCAAGCGAACGAGGCAGTAGTCCTCCAGGTGTGTGCAGAAGAGCCTGCTCTTGAGGTCCCAGAGCTGGCTGAGCAGCTCCTTCAAAATGTTCTTCACAGTCTGGGGCACGGAGAACATCAGCTCCCACAGTGCCAGGGCAGTGCTGCATGTCGGAGCGCTCTGTCAGCAGAGCAGCCTCGGCCACAGCAGCGTGGCCGGGCTCAGCACTGCAGGATGCTTGGGATGCCCTGGGCAGCAGCAGAGGGCTGAGCTGGTGCTCCCCGTGGGGCGGGCAGGAGCGTGGGGTGGGCTCTGGGCTTGCTTGCTCAGCTTTGGCTGCCTCGGGCCTGGCTGACCCCCCGGGCTGGAAAGCGTGGTGGGATGGAGGGTCCTGCCCCTCGGGAGTGTCCTGCAGGATTCCTTGGCTCTGGCAGCCAGAGCGTCTCCAGGCCCCTCTTCCCACAGGGAACAAGCCCTCCTGGCTTTTGAGGACAGTACCTGTCTCCTCCTGGAGCAACCTTGAGCAGTGTCATCACCACCTCCTGAGGGCATTTGTCAGCCATGGGGACGATGAGAGACTCCACGCTCTGCCGGGCTGGGACTGTCTGGGTGCATCCCAGGGTTTTGTGGATGCAGCTCGTGATCTTTGGCACCTGGAGGGGACACAGGTGAGGATGGTGCAGCCACTGGCGAGCGGCCATTTCCTCAGCTGCCCTTGCCATCCTTCTCTGCCACCTTGAGGTGGCTTCAGGTGCCCCAGACACTGGGCTTTGGGAGGAAGAGAGGGATGGAGGGAGGAACAAGGCCTGACAGGGCTGAAGGGCAGGGCAATGCAGCCACAGGCCACTTACATCCACCAGCCACAGGTCAGGGTTTCCCTTGACCACATCCAGCACGTTTCTGGCCGCCTCCTTGTCAAAGGTGCTGGAGTCAGTCATTGCCTCGATGAACACCCAGACCACGTCTGTCCTCTCCGACGGCTGGAGGTATTCCCCAAAGGTCTATGGGAGGAAGGGAGGCAGCGAAGCCACGTCACACCGAGGGCCCTGATGCTGCTGCTTAGCCGGGCAGTGCCAGCAGCCCTGCGGTGGCGCCCGGCAGTGCTGGCGGCGGTGCCCCCAGCAAAGCTGGCAGCAGGGGCGGCAGTCGCTGCTGGGGAGGATGAGAAGAGACGGCCCGGGGTGAGGGAGGAGGGTTGGGGTCATGGGCACGGGGTCTGGGCCCCGCCACCAGCCAGGGCTTGCTGGTGGCCAGGAGGACTGGGGCTGCTGCTGGGACACTGGAGCGCAGCCCTGGCATTGTCCCTGCTTGGGGACAGCAGGAACCCTCTCAGCAGGGACAGGGAGGCCACGCCAGCCCGCTGACGGTGGAGGCCTTTGCTCTCACAAGTCCCCTGCTGATGCCAGGACCAAGAGTGCCAGCAAACGGGGAGCTCGTTACCTCGGCAATGTGAGTGGCACTGGGCGAAGTGCGCAAGGAGGTGGTCTCGGCTTCCCAGTCCCTTTCGAGCTGTGTATCCTCCTCTGTCAATGTCGCACCTAAAGAGCGGGGCAAATGCAGAGGAGTCGGTAAGACACGGCAGCTTCCCCAATACTGGAAAGAGCTTTGAACTTGGAATGGCCGAGGAGGGAGGTTATGACCTGCAATCAGGGGAGGAGGTGGTGGAGAGCGGTGCCACGGAGAGGCTGACCCGCCTCCAGTGTGCGTGTGGGAATGCTCCTGGCCCTGGAAAGTCCAAGGCCCTAGAGCTCTGCATGCAGTGCCACAGTTCAGTTCCCCATGGCTTGAATAGAGGTGACGTGGGGGACGGCTCGCATGGCTGGAGTGCTGCGGGGCAGAGATACATCTCTCTTTGGGAGAGATGGGAAGATGCGGCGTGGGGCTGCCTCCCGTGCTCTTGAGGAGCAGCTCAGCTCCACGGGACCATCAGCAGCGTGAGGGTGAGGAGCAGAGGAGGCGCAGTGCTGGTGACATGGTGGTGCCTCCAGCAAGCAGCAGGACTGGGTGATGTTGGCGTGCAGGGGTATCCATCCCACCACAGCTTCTCTTACAGCGTTGCTGGTACTTGAATTGGAAGAGGAGACAAAGAGCGTCCAAAGCCAAGCGGCTGGTGTCCTCTTCCTTGAATGATAGGAGCAGCAGGAGATGTCCCAGCAGCTGTCCAAGGATTGGCATCTGCATCTCCGCACAGGAGGCGTGTCTGTCCTCATTGGGATCAGCCTGGGCAAGGGAGGAAGAAGAGCAGAGGGCTTGAGGGCAGCTGGGGCCAAAGCCCTGAAGCCAAGTGTGTGCCCAGGGCTGGATCCAGGCAGGTCAGAGCTTTGCAGGGCCCTGCAGAACCCGTCTCGCAGAACAGCCCCACGCAGGGAGAGCTGCCAGACCTGGGCTCCCCGTGGGCTCCTTGGGCAGCCCTGGCCGACACAGGACTGGGGCAGAGATGGCTCCTGGCAGAGCGGAGTATGCCTGGTCCTTACCTTCAGTGAGGAATAGTTGGCTAGCAAGAAGCTGAGCACCCTCATCCTGCCCACAGCCCTCTCCCGCACAGATGCCCTCTCAGAGGTGGTGAAGGTCAAGAGCATCTGGGGAGAGAGAAGCTGCTGCTGAGCCCTGGGAGCAGCCAGCGCTCCAGCACAAGCAGCACTGCTCAAGTCCTGGGCGGGACTCTCCCAGGCCATTAAGGCTTCCTCTGGTCTGGAGCAAAGCCTGCACTGGTTTCCTGCCCCGGGGTCCCTGGCAGGCTTGCGACAAATGCCCCAGGCCAGCCCTCTAGCCAGGCAGGAAGGCAGATGCCACCCTGTGCGGCCACTGTGCTGCGGAAGAGCCTGCTGGGCAGCCCCTGCTTCCCCCAGGGAGGTGGGCACCACCCTGCAGTGCTCTCTCTGCATGGCGCGGGGTGGGACTGCCCTCTCAGCAGTGGACACCCCGTCCCCCAGGGTGAGGAACAGCCCTTGTGAAGCCCACCCTTTGCACATGCCAGACCTGGAAGATACTCTGCATCTTCTCGCTGACTCCGTTGGCAGGAGAGTTGAGCACCAGTGCAACTAGCATGGTGTCCATGGCTTTCATGGTCTGCAAGGAAGACAACAAGTTGTGGCCGTGTTTCCTGCCATCCCTCTCACCCCCAGGACACTGAGCTGAGCTCCCAGCACCAAGGGAGGACTCGTTGGCTGCTTTGCTGCGCCTGGGAGAGGCCCAGGGGCAAACAATGTGCTGTGGGCAGAGCAGCCTGCGGCACTGGACGTGGCCAGGCCCACAGGAATGGGACGACGGGACGAGAGTGGGAAAGTAAAGCCAAGACCGTGGCCTGCCTTGCATCTCTGGTCATAGCGCAGGACAGGGTGAGCAGGGAGCAGCCCAGAGGGCCCGGGGCTCGTGGAGCTCACCCAGCACTTACCGCGAAGTACAGGAAAGGTTTCAAGTCCCGGATTTCCTCTTTTGGAGGAAGCAAGAAGATGCTGGAGAAGCACGCTTGGAGGAGGCCTATCTCTTTGCCCTCCAGCACCGCCTCCACGGAGCTGCAAAGAGAGTGGGGCCAGTGGGACACTGGTGCGGGGAGCAGTGCCTGGAGGCCTCGTGCAGGTGGACGCGGGGCTCTGGGGCAGGAGTCCCAAGGAGGGTTGGGCAGGTACCTCATTTCGGTCACGGCAAACATGGCGCTCCGCCACACCGCTGTGCACCGTTGGTCCCTGGGCTCTTCTTCCAGCAGCACCTGCAGAGCACAGCCAGGATGGGACCTGGCAGCTGCCAGCACCCAGTGCCACCAGCCCCTTGCCCTGCCCAACGCTGTCCTCACAGGGTGCCAGTGCTGGGGGCCTTGTCCCCTTCCCCGCAGCCACCGAGTATCCCCTCACCTTGATATTCTCTGCCAGTTTGTATCTCTGGCAGAAGAGATCTAGGCCCTGGGACAAGCCGTTGTACGTTGCGGCCCTGAAGAGCATAGCGATGCTTTTAAGGAACTCCAGCTTCTGTTCCTCATCCTGGCAGCCAGGGGACAGAGAGACAAACAGGGAGCATGAGATGGGGACACACGGTCAGTGGCACCGCAGCGCTGGGGGTGCAGTGCCGGTTGCAGCCCTGGGAGAAGCAGCTGTGCCCAGCCAGCGCCCTCCAGCAGCCCCACAGCAGAGCCCCTGTCAGCAGATGCCAGCTCAGCCGCCTTCCAAATGGCTGCGGTTACCTTTTCAGGGCTGCTGACAAAGGCCCTGATGACATCCACGTGTTCTGGTTCCAAGCGGTACACTGGTAACCAGCTGGCATCTAAGAAAGGAGGAGAGCAGGGAGGGCTGCAGAGAGGGTGCGCGGGCAGGAGGGAGCAGAGGAAGGAGCTCTGCCTCCCTTCCAGCCCCATGCCCGCTGCCATGGCACAGTCTTCTCCTGCGTGTCAGTGCCCCTGCCAGCGTGTGGGGAAACGGGATCCTGGCATTGAGCAGGGAGCGCTCGCTGGCCACCGCGCTGCCCAGACAATCAGGGCCCCTCACTCACCCATCTCCAGTTGCTGGGCCAGGCACAACTCCTGGGGCTCCACTGGAGAGCTGCTCTCCTGGAGAGCCCTGTCCTCCTCCAGGGCCACCTTGGTGGTGCTGACTTGTTGCTTCGCCATCTTTTGGGTTTGAGGAAAGTGGTTGGGCTGGTGAAGGGGGAAGCTTTGGTGAAAGGCCACGAGTCTGCCGGGGGCAGAGGGAAAAGACGTGGGTTGTGCTCGAGGAGTCCTCGCCACGAGTCTGCCAGGGGCAGCGGGGAAAGACGTGGGTTGTGCTCGAGGAGTCCTCGCCACGAGTCTGCCGGGGCAGAGGGGAGTCTGCCGGGGGCAGCTAGAGATAAGATATGGTTGGACTCGATGGTCTCAAGGGTCGCTTCCAACCAAAAGGATTCTCTGATACTCCGATTCTCTGAAAGACGTGGGCTGCGCTCGGGGGCTACTCGCCGTCTCCGTGCTCGCGCCCTGTCCCGTCACCGTCCTGCCGGACAGTGTGGGCTGGGGCCCACAGCTGCGCTGAGCACACGCAGTGCAGTGGGTGTCACCAAGTGAGGTCACAACGGGCCCCACTGTGAGCCTGCACCTGGGCAGGGAGGGGCAGGGTGTCCCATTGGGATGCACAGGCCAGCTCAGCCCTGGGCACCTGGGTGCTCTCGGGGTGTCTCCAGGCCCCCCTTTGCCCTCATGTCCCCCCGGGACCTCCCTGTTGCCCTCTGCTGTGTCCCAGGGTTTCGTGTTCAGCTGGCTGGCTGATCAGAACAGCAGCGAAGCTGCTCCTTCAGTGGCTTTGTAGAGATTTCTAGGGATTTCCAAGGGTGGGTAGCACAGAGGATGGACTTTGTTTAAGGTGTCTGCTGTCTCATTGCTTACAGAAGCTCTCAGTGGCTTGAGGATAAACTAACCACGTAACCACATGACAAAGTGTTGGAGCTGGCAGAGCACAAAAGCAGAAATCCAGGTGGCAGGGGTGAAAAAGGTGGAAAGGCTGAGGTACTAAATGCCTTCTTCACCTGAGATCTTTAATAGTCAGAAGAGTTGTGCTCCAGGTACCCATCCCCCTGAGCCAGAAGACAGGCATGGGGAGCAGTATGAAGGCCCAACAATCCAAGGGGAAATGATCAGCGACCTGCTATATCACTTGGGCACCTACAAGTCTATGGGGCCAGATGGGATACACCCAAGGGTGCTGAGGGAGCTGGCAAAGGTCATCACTGAGCCACTTTCCATTATCTATCTGCAATGCTGCCCAACTGAGGAGGTTGCAGTTGACTGGAAGTTGGCTAAGGTGATGCTCATCTACAAGACGGGCCGGAAAGAGGATCTGGGGACCTATAGACCTATCCGTCTGGCCTTGGTGCTGGGCAAGGTCATGGGGCAGATGATCTTGGGTAACATCACTCGCCACAAGAGAACCATATGATCAGACCCAGTCAACATGGATTTATGAAATGTAGGTCCTGTTTGACTAACCTGATCTCTACGACAAGATGACCCAAGTAGCAGATGAGGGAAAGGCTGTGGAGGTTGTGTACTTAGACTTCAGTAAGGCCTTGGGCACCGTATCTCACAGCATTCTCCTGGAGAAGCTGCAGCTCGTGGCCTGGACGGGTGGACTCTGCGACGGATATAGAACTGGCTGGGTGGCCAGGCCCAAAGAGTTGTGGTGAACGGAGCCAAATGCAGTTGGTGGCTGGTCAGGAGTGGCGTTCGCCAGGGCTCAGTACTTGGCTCACAACAAGCCCATGAATGCTCCAGGCTCAGGGAAGAGTGGCAGGACAGGAAAAGGACCTGGGGGTGTTGGTCACAGTGGCTGAACATGAGGCAGCGTGTGCCCAGGCAGCCAAAAAGGCCACCTGCATCCTGGCTTGTATCAGGAATAGTGTGGCCAGCAGGACCAGAGAAGCGATCGTGCCACTGTACTGGGCACTGGTGAGGCCTCACCTTGAATGCTGTGTTCAGTTTTGGGCCCCTCATCATCAGAAGGACATTGAGGGACTAGAGAGAGTGCAGAGGAGGCAACAAAGCTGCTGAGGGGCTGGAGCACAAGTGTGATGGGAGCGGTTGAGGGAGCTGGGGCTGTTCAGCCTGGAGAACAGGAGGCTCAGGGGAGGCTCAGGGGGCACCTTATTGCTGTTTGCAACGGCCTGAAAGGAGGTTGAAGCATGGAGGGTGTTGGTCTCTTCTCCCAAGTAGCAAGTGATAGGACAAGAGGAAATGGCCTCAAGTTGCGCCAGGGGAGGTTTAGATTGACTGTTAGGAAAAAATTCTTCCTGGAAAGTGTGTTAAAGGCAAGAAGAACACCTGAAGAGCATGGGTTGGTCATGCCAATGTGGAATAGATTGTTTTTTCTTGTTTGTTTTGGGGCTGCAGAAGAAGGAACGCGTGCATTTCAGTGTTGGGGCATGGATCCAAACTGAGGATTCAAGCAAGTTTGGGACTGGGACAGCTTAGGTGATTGAGGACCATTGCCAGGTCTATGAAAGAAGCTGGATGGGTTTCTGGGAGCTCACAGGCATTGCCAAATCCTCAGGAAACCACAGCTTTGTAGTTAAAGCAACAGCACTTGGCACCAAACCCAATCCCAAAACGCGAATACCCTCGAAGCGACCACAGGCAGAGCCTTGAGAAACATTTGAGAGAAAGGGTCTCCTTTGCCAGGCCATGGGGGTCAGGGCTTGGCTATTCTGATGATAAACAAACACAAACGGCTGACATGGCATCAGAACCACCTCCACAACGCCTTTACCACCTGTGACCAGTGTCTCCAGGCTTTTGCTTCGCCAGCCTCCAGGGACACGGACTGGTTGTTTCCTTCAGAGCTGTGTCAGGGATGGCCTTTTGTGGGATCCCAAACACCTTCAGAAACTTGCGTTTGTTTCTGCCTTTCACTTTGCTGGAGGTTTGTTCATTGTTCCAATATCTGCAGTTTAGGAACATGGCAGCAGAGGGCTCATTAACATCCAAAATGCCCTTGCAAGCCAAGGCTCTCTGCAGCATTTTCCTAAAGGCTTCAAGTCTGGTGTGGATGATTAGGGAGATTTCAGGAATAGCCAAACAGAGAGCATTTCAATAATAAACAGCAATAAAGCAGTATTTCTTCTACTTCCTTCCCACCTCTCCCTCCTCCGCATTTCCAGAAGAGGTGGTATCAGCAACCTTCAGTACTTTTGGATCTGGAGCATCTCCTGATGAAGGCACAATATGTCAGAGCATTGGGTGCCTGAAGCACCAGTTGAGTGAGGAGACAGGCCAGGACACCTCAAGAGGAGTCACGCTCCTCTGGACCAAGAGGTGGGTGTTCCTGGGAATCTCAGGTGCCACAGCACAGCGACACTTGTGTTCAGGGAGCTGGTCAAATGACCCATCTCCTTTTCTGTAATGTTGTCTGAGTGTGCTCAGGTAACCCCTGACCTGAACCCCATCCACTCGTGGGTGTTCTCCAGACTCCTGCCTTCAGGAACAGTGTCCCAGGAGACCTTGCTGGTGAAGATGGAGGCAAAGGAGCCATAAAGTACCTCAGTCCTGTCTGCTTCTAATCTTATAAAGTGCAGCAGCAGGCCCGCGTTCGCCCTATCTAGTCTTTTACTGTAAGGAAGTAATGTCAGCTCATCTTGCTGCCCCCACCCTCCCCTGCACATATGAAATCCAGAGGAGCTTTGGCATCATCCTTACATCTTTTTATGGTTTTAGAAGTTTCTTTCTTCAATTAGCCAATTTACAGCATCGATGTTGGTTCAGCTGAATATTTACTCAAGATCTCAGGGGCTTTTTTTTTTTTAAAAAAAAAACTCCACACTTTCTGATCAGCCTTGCACCAGACTGACAAATAAACAAATCTTCCCCATGCAACAAAGTTTGCCTAATAGTAAAGAAGGAGAAGATTATTTTGTGCTACTTTTCAATTGATACAGAGACACAAGAGAGAACAAGGAAAGCCCAATGGTTGTCGTGCCTGTGAAGGCTGATATTTACATCCCTGTCCTCCAGTCAGAGCTCAAATTGGCTGGGAAAGAATGCCTTTTAAAAACACTGTCATCACAAAGCAGGAGAGTGTACTGTTAGTTCATAGGTTAATAAATAGTTAATAAATGAAATCTCATTAAATTTCATTGGAAGCCCATTTTTTATTATAGTAAAGGAGGCTGAAGTTTCACCTTGATAATTACGCTCCCTACATTTGGCAGAAACAAAAAGATTCATTTAATAGCAGAGGTAGCTTTGATTTAAACAAAGAAATTGTCTGAACAGGATTAGATTACACTGTTAGGCGGGCATTCGTTATGTGCAGCGCTGGGGTCGCACTGGCGATTCTCCACCGTAAGTGCTCGCCACGACAGAACGCTCTCCTGTAGCTGGTATTTACAAAAGCGCTGCATACTCATTATAGTTCTTAGAAACTATTAACATTCAATACACCTATTCTAAGAAATGATTACAGAAACATGAGGTTAATTATTTCACGGTCTTTGCTGCTATCTGGTGTCATTGTACGAGCATTGCAAGCCTTGAATTCTATTTCTCTATTCTATAGCTTACTTTCGAGACATCTGTTAGTGTGCAGCTTCAGATTCAACCTGTGCATATGTCATGGAGGCACCCCAAAATAAGTTTAGGCGGACAACAAGGTCCAAAACAAACTTTATTGGGCTTTGGGTTCTTTGATATCGGCTGGTTTTATAAGACACCAGTCCGGTCAGTGATATGTGGGAAAGGTTTATCCCACAGGGGTAAAAAGATGCTGGGACAGGAATTAGCAGGGCTCATTTGCAGGGCTTTAAACTAGATTCGAAGGGGGATGAGGTTGTAGCTGGGCTTGCATCAGTGGGGCAGCATGCTGGAATACATAAAGACCGGGAGGCCCCTCAGGCCCGTAGGGTGAAATCGGTTTACTCGGCTCGCTCCCTGAAGTGCCTGTACACCAATGTGTTTATGATCTGGTGGTATTAACAGAGACATGGTGGGACAGCTCACATGGCTGGAATGTGGTCATGGATGGCTATGCCCTTTTCAGGAAAGACAGGCCGGCCAAGCGTGGTGGTGGAGTTGCTCTTTACGTGAGAGAGCAACTACAATGTATAGAGTACTGTCCAGGTGCGGTTGAGGAGCGAGTTGAGAGTCTGTGGGTGAGAATTAAGGGCCAGGCTGGCAGGGGTGACACTGTTGTGGGAGTCTATTACAGGCCACCAGATCAGAGTGAGGAAGTTGATGAGGCCTTCTACAGGCAGCTGAGCGTGGCCTCACAGTCACAGGCTCTGGTTGTTATGGGGGATTTTAACTACCCTGATGTTTGCTGGAAGGACTACTCAGCCAGCCAGCCTCAGTCTAGGAGGTTCCTCCAGTGCATTGACGATAACTTTCTGATGCAAATGGTGGAGGAGCCGACTAGGAGACGTGCGCTGCTGGATCTCGTCCTCGCTAACAAGGAGGGGCTGGTTGAAGCAGTAAAGGTGGGGGGCTGCCTTGGTTGCAGTGACCATGAGATGGTGGAGTTCAGAATCTCCTGTGGTGGGAGCAGAATACCGAGCAGAATTGTAACCCTGGACTTCAGCAGGGCCGACTTTGGCCTTTTCAAACAATTGCTGGAGGAAATCCCGTGGGCAAGGCTGCTTGAAGGTAAAGGGGCCCAAGATAGTTGGTTAACATTCAGGGACTGCTTCTACCAAGCTCAAGATCAGTGCATCCCGACGCGCAGGAAGTCAAGGAGGGGAGCCAGGAGACCTGTGTGGTTAAACAGGGAACTGCTGGGCAAACTCAAGTGGAAGAGGAGGGTTTACAAATCATAGAAGGAGGGGCTGGCCACTTGGGAAGAATATAAGGCTGTTGTCAGAGGATGTAGGGAGGCAACTAGGAAAGCTAAGGCCTCCTTAGAGTTAAACCTGGCGAGAGGGGTCAAGGACAACAGGAAGAGCTTCTTCAAATACATGGCAGATAAAACTAACACCAGAGGCAATGTAGGCCCACTGATGAACGGGGTGGGTGCCCTGGTGCCAGAAGATACAGAGAAGGCAGAATTACTGAATGCCTTCTTTGTCTCTGTCTACTCTGCCGGAGGCTGTCCTGAGGAGCCCCGTACCCCTGAGGCCCCAGAGGAAGGCAGGGCAATGGAGGAGTTTGCCTCAGTTAATGAGGACTGGGTTAGGGACCAGTTAAGCAATCTGGACATCCATAAATCCATGGGTCCAGATGGGATGCACCCGCGGGTGCTGAGGGAGCTGGCTGAAGTCATTGCTGGACCGCTCTCCATCATCTTTGCCAAGTCTTGGGAAACGGGAGAGGTGCCTGAGGACTGGAGGAAAGCAAATGTCACTCTGGTCTTCAAAAAGGGCAAGAAGGAGGACCCGGGCAACTATAGACCGGTCAGCCTCACCTCCATCCCTGGGAAAGTGATGGAACACCTTATCCTTGGTGCCATCTTAAGACATATCAAGGAGAAGAGGGTCATCAGGGACAGTCAACATGGCTTCACCAAGGGGAAGTCGTGTTTGATCAACCTCATAGCCTTTTATGAAGACGTAACAAGGTGGATTGACGATGGCAGAGCAGTGGATGTGGTCTACCTTGACTTCAGCAAAGCATTTGACACCGTCTCCCACAGCATCCTCACGGCAAAACTGAGGAAGTGTGGACTGGATGATCGGGTAGTGAGGTGGACTGCAAACTGGCTGAAGGAGAGAAGCCAGAGGGTCGTGATCAATGGGGCAGAGTCTGGTTGGAGGCCTGTATCTAGTGGAGTGCCTCAAGGGTCAGTTCTGGGACCAATACTGTTCAATATATTCATCAATGACTTGGATGAGGGAATTGAGTGTACTATCAGCAAGTTTGCTGATGACACCAAGCTGGGAGGAGTGGCTGACACGCCAGAGGGCTGTGCTGCCATCCAGCGAGATCTGGACAGGCTAGAGAGTTGGGCGGGGAAAAATTTAATGAAATATAACAAGGGGAAATGTAGAGTCTTGCATCTGGGCAGGAACAACCCCAGGTTCCAGTACAGGTTGGGGAATGACCTATTAGAGAGCAGTGTAGGGGAAAGGGACCTGGGGCTCCTGGTGGACAGCAGGATGACCATGAGCCAGCACTGTGCCCTTGTGGCCAGGAAGGCCAATGGCATCCTGGGGTGGATTAGAAGGGGGGTGGTTAGTAGGTCGAGAGAGGTTCTCCTTCCCCTCTACTCTGCCCTGGTGAGACCTCATCTGGAATATTGTGTCCAGTTCTGGGCCCCTCAGTTCAAGAAGGACAGGGAACTGCTGGAGAGAGTCCAGCGCAGGGCCACAAAGATGATGAAGGGAGTGGAGCATCTCCCTTATGAGGAAAGGCTGAGGGAGCTGGGTCTCTTTAGCTTGGAGAAGAGGAGACTGAGGGGTGACCTCATCAATGTTTATAAATATATAAAGGGTGGGTGTCACGAGGATGGAGCCAGGCTCTTCTCGGTGACAACCAACAGTAAGACAAGGGGTAATGGGTTCAAGCTGGAACACAAGAGGTTCCACTTAAATTTGAGAAGAAACTTCTTCTCAGTGAGGGTGACAGAACACTGGAACAGGCTGCCCAGGGAGGTTGTGGATTCTCCTTCTCTGGAGACATTCAAAACCCGCCTGGACGCCTTCCTGTGTAACCTCACCTAGGTGTTCCTGCTCTGGCAGGGGGATTGGACTAGATGATCTTTCGAGGTCCCTTCCAATCCCTAACATTCTGTGATTCTGTGATTCTGTGATTCTGGCTGGAAAAGTACCGCCGATAAACCGATGGGAAACGGGGTTTATACAGTTAGTTAGCACTCCCATAACGTAAGATACAGGTTCGGATATTAGGTTAGGAGATTATTTGGGGTGCAGCGAAATAAGAACAGCGAGGACCCACAGTGTGCATATACGCACTCACAAGATAATACTCAATAGTACCTGATCACCTCCCGTAAGTGATACACGCCAGAGATATTCAGTTTCCGTTTCCCCTGGCTTGCATGAAAATTTAGCTTGCAAGTCGCCGAGCTCAGGTCCTGTCCACGGGGTGCTATGAACGGCAGTTCGAGGATTTCCACCCCGTGGCCTTGTATGTGTCAGTTTTAATGAGAGGACATACATTCTTTGTCTCCATCTCCTCTTCATCAACACTATTTTCAGAATCTCCCCAGGAACCTCCATCCCAGGAACCTCCGTCCCAGTCCTCAGGATCTCTAATCAATTTCCAGGTTTGGGGGACACTATGGGGGGGACCTTGCTCCACTTGTCGTGAGCTCAAGCTTTTGTTCTAACAAACGTATTCACTCTTTCAGTTGATCTATTTCCAGCTCCTTTTCATAATCACACCCCTTTGACTGTTCGCAAGGTTCGGGCTGCCTTTGGGCTTGCTTCAAACAAGCGTACAGAGCAGCGCCAAAGGCAGCACAGATGATAGCGCCAACAGCAACACAGGCGGCAGCACACGCAGCTACCGTCACTCCCGGACCACACCAACTCGCTTCCGTCTGGGTGCAAGTTGTCGCGGAAGGATTATCGCAGCTGTAATCCCGAAATAATTTCTCCATTTCTGATACCCTGCTCGCTGCACCAATTAAAATGTCAGGGAGGCACCCCCAAATAAGTTTAGGCAGACAACAAGGTCCAAACCAAAAGTTTATTCTGGCCAGAAAAGCACCACTGATAAACCAATTAGAAACGGGGTTTATACAACTAGCTAGCACTCCGTTGACATAAGATATAGGTTCAGGTATCAGGTTAGGAGATTATTTGGGATGCAGCGAAAATAAGAATAATGAGGATCCCCAGCGTGCATACACGCACTCACAAACCAACAAAACCGGAGCCCTCTCTGCCCCGTTTGCCCACAAAAGAGAAACACTAGCCTATTGCGGCCAGGACTTCACACTTGTCTGTCTCAGATGAGGAATTTACACTCGTCTGTCCCAGGCGAGGACTTTACACCTGCCTATCTCAGGCAAGGAATTATTAAAGCATATATTCAGTAATTTATCGCTCACCTAAGTGAGGAGGTGAGGCGCTCCCAATCCAGGGGAGTTACCTTAGACGGCTTCTCGGTCTAAGGGGAGGGACTCTGGCAGTATGGCAGTCTCGTAGCTCTGAGAAGACCACACAAAGGGCATCTCCCGTGGGAACCCCATTTATAGTCTACTTAGATCTGACTGGGCATTCCAGAAGCTTCTCGGCTTCTCTACACCCCACCCCCCGAGTGTGGGCCTTCGAGAAGCTTCTCGGCTTCTCTGGGCTGTGGCCAGGCTTGGCCCCTCCTCTGCTAATGACCCTGCCCACCGACTCCGGGTCTCCACAAAGAGCCATTAGCTGCCCCATTGGAGGCCCCAGTTCTGAGAGAGGGGACGGGCAGCTACCAGTGCAGCTGCCACACCAGTGCTCAGGGCGTGGGGAGGGAAAGTGCAACTGCCACAGCTACGGTAGCATATCCCACTTCTGGTAGCAGAGTGCAAGGGCTTAAGGCAGCCCTGCCAAGTTGTAGGTTTGCGATATGGTAACAGACACCAGACCAACAGCTTCAGGGTTAAAGCATTTATCTCCAAATAACAGTGCAGGAAAAAAGACGGATCAATAGTATAATCATCTGCATTGTTGCAATAGCAAGTCAAGTAATTCATCAAGACTGGGCTAGACCAGGCATCTGACAATGGCCGGCAGGCAGGCAGCAGGGTGGGACCTCTTCTCCAGAAAAGTGACCCAGACCAGGCAATGCCCTTGGGGAATGCACATGCCCTGGCTGGACTGTTCTTTTTACCACTGAGCCGCAGAAGCGCTGTTTGGGCTCTGCGCCCGCTCTGCGCCAGCTCTGTCCCTGGTGTACACGAGGCCCAGGAGGCCCAGGAATCCTGTACCAGGCAGCACAGCCCCACAGTCCTGTGTGAACGTGGGTCTGGAATTCTTGTGTGAGGCAATCCAAGCCTCACAACTCCATTGTATGTACCATCACCAGACAGGCCATATTAGGCGATAGCAGCCATACAAGGAGCCAGCTAGTCTTGCAAAGGCAAATTTGACTGTCTACGTATGGAAGTCACTACGCAGAATGCAAGCGTGAACACACAGGGTACTCTGAACTGTGTGAATACTCTCAGCAGACACAAAAAAAAACAAAGTAGAGGCTCAGAAAAAGCTCTCAGTTTAATCTAAGAATGACCACAAACGTAGTGCTGACAGCGAGCAGACTGGATTTATAGCAGCCTTATAGTACAGTAAGTTAACGACTAAGGGGAAGTGAAATAAAACAGAACAGTAGTATAGCAGAAGAAATAAATTGAAAGAAGAGGTATAGAAACACAGGAAGCAAGGAGTGTGTACTGATTGATACGTCAAGGCCAGAGGGATTGATACAGGATTGATACACCAATGACAGGGGGGTAACTTGTGATAGATCAAAAAAATGCTTTTGTGGTAGCAACTTTGGTGGGAATGCAAAATATATCACTTATGTAATGCATAACTCAGAAAATCAGTAAGGCTTGAGCAAGCATCCTAGCAAGTATAAATACAAGCCTGAATTTGTAATAAATGTCTCTCATTGCACCTTAAAGAGAGTCCGTGCCTCATTCGCTACAAATGGCACCTGAACAGGGACTTTCAATGCGGCTGTAAAGGAAGCCGTTGTTCCGGTAGAAAAGCCCGATCGAACCAGGACCGGGAAATGGAGCCAGGGAAACAAAGCCGGGAAACAGAACCGGGAACCAGGAAAGTGTGCACTCATCACCGAGAAAAGGTGAGCGATTGGGAACCATGGGAGGGAAGTTATCCCTTGAACGAAGACAAAGCCTAGATGTCCTTCAACGTTTATTAAGAAAGCAAAATCAGGACGTACCAGGAGTCCGATTAGTGACTTTATTAGAACGGATGGCTAATCATGTGCCGGACTTTCCTACAACTGGTACATTTCAGTTGGAGGCATGGCAGAAAGTCGGAAGAGAACTATTCGAACAGGCAGCATCTGGAGATAATGCTGCTTGTCAACATTTATCTACTTGGGGGAAAAGAATGATTACTTTAAAAGCAGCTCCAAAGGAAGTAGCTGTGCAGGTCGCAACTAACTGTGAACCTTCTGCCCCTCCCTTGCCAGGGAAGGAGGGGGATCCTGTAACTGTATTGGGCAAAAATGCACTAACCTTGGATGCAGTAGTGGAGAAAGCACTGGCTGATAACGAAGCCCCGGCTTGTCCACTACCGCGAACGCTTTTGACAAAAGATGGTTTGTGAGAGTCGCCCAACAACCCCCTCGATCCTGGCCCAGTGGACTTGGAGCGAGAGCCTGATTTATTCCCCCCGGATGTTACTTTGCAGCCGAAAGTGCACATTAATTCAACCATGGGGGATAAATGCAGAGAAGAGGCTTTGAAAGCAGGAGACAGGAAAGTGGTTACGGCATGCCCTGTGATCTATCATGAATGGCAAACTCCAGGCTTTCAACAGCTATCGTATGATGTTGTAAAGGAATTACAGACATTAGCTAAAGAAAATGGAGTTACTTCATCATTTGTTATAAATTTTTTGGAAGCGTTAAGCTCTTCCTACGTACTTACTCGCATGACTGGCATTCTTTGTTGAAAATGATCGTATCCACTCCTCAATGCACTGTATGGCTGATTTTTGGGAGAACTGTACTGTGGAGACTAGAGATAATGCATATCAGCAAAGAGCGGTTGTTTGCAGTCATTTAGCTGGGGAAGGTGCTCATGCTTTGCCCGAGAATCAAGTTGCACATCCCAGGGACATGTATGGTGTAACAGGAAAACTAGCAATGAAAGCGGTTCAGAAGTTACTGGTGGTTGGGAGAGATGCTAGTACGTCTTTTTCAAAAATCTCGCAAGGATCACCGGAACCTTATGCACAATTTTTAGACTGCTTGCAAACTGTTTTGGAGCGGCAAATTGATAATGATGTGGCTAGTGAGTTAGTTCCTAGAACAATTGGCTTTTGAGAATGCTAATGCTGATTGGTGGCGTGTGTTACAGGGTGTTAGGAATAGGGAAAAGTGTACTATAACAGAGATGGTGAGAGCGTGTCAAAACATAGAGTCATCTGAACATTATACTGGCTCTCCAGCTGCCGCTTTAGCAGCACAGTCGTAAGTGTCGGGAACAAAACTGAGACTGAGATGTTTTCATTGTGGGGCACTGGGTCATGTAAAGAAAGATTGCACAAAGTATGCACACCAGACTTCAAAGGCTGTACCTCCGAGAGATTGTCCAATATGTGCAAAAGGCAGGCACTGGGCAAGTGAGTGTTGTTTGAGGGTAATGTAAAGGGAGCTGCCAGCCAGTCAGTGACTATAATTACTACTGCAGTAGTGCTGATTCCCACAGGAGTGTGGGGGCCTTTAGGACCTAGCGTGCATGCTTTGTTAATAGGTCGATCATCCACTACCAAGTTGGGTTTGTTTGTCTTACCTGGAGTAATTGACTCTGATTATCAAGGTGAAATCAAAATGATGGCTTGGACACCTGTGCCATTCTTCCTGGAAAGTGTGTTAAAGGCAAGAAGAACACCTGAAGAGCATGGGTTGGTCATGCCAATGTGGAATAGATTGTTTTTTCTTGTTTGTTTTGGGGCTGCAGAAGAAGGAACGCGTGCATTTCAGTGTTGGGGCACGGATCCAAACTGAGGATTCAAGCAAGTTTGGGACTGGGACAGCTTAGGTGATTGAGGACCATTGCCAGGTCTATGAAAGAAGCTGGATGGGTTTTGGGGAGCTCGCAGGCATTGCCAAATCCTCAGAAAACCACAGCTTTGTAGTTAAAGCAACAGCACTTGGCACCAAACCCAATCCCAAAATGCAAATACCCTCGAAGCGACCGCAGGCAGAGCCTTGAGAAACATTTGAGAGAAAGGGTCTCCTTTGCCAGGCCCTGGGGGTCAGGCCTTGGCCATTCTGATGATAAACAAACATGAAGGGCTGACATGGCATCAGAACCTGGCGTGTCCGCGTTGTTGCCCTTCCCCTTGGTTCCCACCCATGCACACTCAACCCGATCAGCGCCTGTGGGAACAGCAGGGTGTGCAGTTCCAGCTAGAGGGCCTTAGACAGATCATACAGAAGTGTGTTTTTTATGAGTGTAAGAAGCGATAGCCCAGGCCAGTGAGAACGATATCTCGGGTCGGAAAACGGCCCCTTGTGTGTGATGTGTGAATGTCCTTGGGCCTGGTCTGTGAATGAGTGGGAACGTAACTGAAACAAATATAACATGAGTGTGGTGTGTTTCTAATACCAATTATTGGAAAAACATCTTATGTAACATCTTAGTCCAGGCCCATACCTGGAAATCCTATACATTGTCAATGGCTAATAAAGAAGGCCTCAGACTGGCTCAGCTCTCTGCTCTGCCCGGCTCTGCGCTCCTTCCTGAACAAGATCTCTGCCTGTGTGTGCATCTTTTTCTGCGTCCCGGTGTGCGTCGTTCCTCATCGCCGCAATCGCCCTCATCAACTCCAGACAATCCAAACGCTCCCTGACATACACGGCTGCCCCACCTCCTCTCCTTCCTCGCCTGTCCCTTCTGAAGAGTTTCTAGCCATCCAATGCAGAGCTCCAGTTGTGAGAGTCGTCCCACCATGTTTCTGGGATGGCAACTATATCGTCGTTTTTTTGCCTCACAGTGGCTTCCAGCTCCTCCTGTTTGTTGCCCACGCTGCGTGCCTTTGGATAGATGCACTTTGGCCGGGTCATTGATCCCGCCACCTTTTTCTGGTGAGAAGCCCTAATTCCTTTGTGGACATCATCGAGTGCTTCCACGGTTTTGAACACATCAACAACCCTTGTGTTTCTCTTCCTGCATGGCTCTCCATCCCCAGCCTCCACTGGGATGGCAGAGCAAAGGGCCTCACCAGCGCTACCCTCAAATGCTGGCATGTGGCCCTTGGGTTTGCCTCTCCACACCTGGTTTCCTCCCCTCTCACTTCAAATCTAGTTTAAAGCCCTCTCAAGGACTCCTGCTAACTCCTGCGCAGGATCCTTTTCCCCTTTTGAGAGAGGTGCATCCCATTTGTCGCTAGCAGGCCTGGTGCCATGTAAGCCGACCCGTGATCAAAAACCCCCAAATTCTGCTGGTGACACCGGTCCTGCAGCCAGGTATTGATCTGCTGGGTCTTCCTGCATCTTTCCTCGTCGTACCCTGCAACTGTGGCGACAGAAGAGAACACGACTTGTGCTCCTGATCCCTTGACCATGCGTCCCAAGGCCCTGAAGTCTCTCTTGATTGTCTTTAGTTTTCCCTTTTCAGTTTCATCACTGCCTACCTGAAAAATCGTTAGGGGATAATAGTCTGAGGGCCTAACCAGGGCAGAGAGTTTCCTGTTTACATCTTTAACCCTGGCCCCAGGCAGGCAGCCGACACCCCAAGAACTGGGTCTAGCCTGCATATAGGGCCTTCTGTTCCCTTTAGAAGGGAGTCTCCTACAACCACAACCAGCCTCTTTTTCTTTGTGGGGGCTGTTTTGATGGAGGGTGCAGGGTGACTGATCCTCTGCAGCACCTCCAACTCAGTGGAACCGCCTCCCTCGATGCTGTTGTTTGGTTCCACTTGCAAGGCCTGTTCTTCAGTCTCAAGACCCATTTGTGTGTCTGTGTTTGGCTGTTTCTGGGCTAACTGGTGCGCAGAAATTGGCTTCGCTGGAGGTAAATGTTCAAAGAGGACCCAGAAGAGTAAAACAGAAAAAGGAAAAATTTATTCGAATAAAGGAGGAGTCCCCAGGCGTCCCTGTGGGGTCTCTCAACAGCATGGGAAGACACAGCCCCCTATTTATCCCAATCCTAGCCGCAGGAGATCCCTTCTCCTTTCCCCATTGGCTGAGACCCTTGCGGGGTCCAAGCTTTCCGATCCCCCTTTCGTAACCCCAGCAGCACCCCTTGTATGTCTGCCCACCGACACTCCTGGGAACTGATTGGTTAGAGCTCTAAGGCTGTTGCACTCCATTTTGTAAAGACATGGGAGAGCTGCTCCCATCAACTACGAAACAATCAAGAGTGTGAATCGTGACATAACATCTTTGCAAAGACGTGGTAGCCGTTCCTCACCAGTTTGGTGTTGGTGGTGGTGCTTTCAGTTGTGATGATGTTGTCATCCCTTTTCTAATTCACTGTCTGCTCTTGTGTTCAGACTACGTGGCTTTGTAAATGAAGAGCCCTGCTCTCTGTGTCTTTCAACGAAATACAGGACCTTCTGAGACTGTTTTTCTTCCTGAGCTCCTTCCTGCAAGAGCTTTTGGAGCTGCAGGGACAGTTCCTGTGATGGGAGGAGGGGAAAAGAATCCATCACGGCAGCACTGCCAGGGAGCAGCAGCGCTCGGTCTCCCAGAGCTGTTTTCTTTCCTCTCCCACACTCCTTCTCGTCCCTCATGTTGGCGCAAGTCCTGAGTGCTCTGGCAGCTTGGTCATTGTTCTGCTGCGTGGCAGTCCTGTGACAGCAGGCAGGGACAGGCAATGGGCACTTGTGTGACAGAGCTGGCCTCAGAACAGCCTTCCGTGAAGAAAGGTGATCTCCTGAGGACAGTGCTGGAAGGTTTAGGTCTTCTTCCAAAGTTTCTCTCCAGGACATGCCCAAGAACATGACGAGCAGATCACAACACCAGTATGCACCAGTACAGAGCTAAACACCCTGAGTGGAGAAGCATGAGGGCACGCAGCAGTGTCCTCTCACAGCCAGGCCTCCTGCAAGACACCTGACGGAGCAGCAGAGCAGGGTCTGGGCTGTGCCCGTGTGCACTGGACAGCCCGCGGAAGCTGCCCCAGGACAATCGTCGTGGGCTGGCCGCGCACAAGCACCGTTTCCAGCCCTGGCCTCTCAGTGCAGCTTGGAGAGGCCCTTTGTCCCTCCGCGGAAGGATGGTGAATGAGTAGGTCAGCAGGCTGTGTTTGCATGGTACAGATGAGATGCAATCATGCACATCATGTACAGGAGGTGGGATGAGATGAACCCCAGAGACCACAAATGTCATCAGCTATTCCTTGGGGTTCCCTGAAGGCCTGTGGGACAGACAGTGTCTCGAGGTCACGTCACGTTGGGAGGAAACCACCTGAATGCAGCACTGGGTTGTGCTTCCTTGGACTGAGGTCCCCGTGTCCATTCCTCGTGACGTGGGACATGTGAGATGAGTGCAGGCGGGGTGACACACTGCAAGGCTGAGGTGGCTCCCATCCTTTGGGAGTGGCAAGAGGAGGTGAGAGAGACACTGTGACTCCTGCCTGTGTGTCTAAAAGGGACAGGCTCTGCCTCTGATCATCCCTGGGTGCATAAGGAGTCCATGAGGCCAGCTCAGCTCTGGACAGCTGACAGAAGCTTGCTCTTTCCACGTGTGACTCCAGGAACAAACCCCATGGGCCCAGTGAGCTTCGTCTCCGCTGCCTTGGACAGGCCCATTGCCACAGTGCTTCTATCTGCTCCCTCAGCCTTGCCTGTGATTCTGGCTTGTGCTCTCCAAAGTGCCAGAGCACTCAGAGATGTTCTGGGGTCCTTGGAAAAGGCAGATGTCAAAGCCAGCTTCAAGAAGGGCTCTTTATTAAAATCCAGCCACTCTCTCGGGAAGAGCTGCTCCTCCACATGGCTCAGCATCAGCGGCAGCACAGGGCTCGCAGGTTCCATCTTGGCCTTGGCTGCTCCCTTGGAGAGCTCAGGATGATGATGACCGTCTGAGCTACAAGGGAGCGGATGGAGGGCTCGCTGTCTCCTGCCAAGGTCTGAAGGGCTGCAAGGGAAAGAAGCAGAGCTGAGATGACCTCCCACGTCTGCAGAGATCCCCAGGCATTCCCTCTGGAGAATGCTCCCTACTCACCGCTGCAGATCTCAGCCAGCTTCTTCTTGCCTGGATCCCTCAGATGCCGCGCAGCGAGCCCTGGGCACAGAGTTCCGTCAGCCCCTGCTCCCTCCCCTCATCAGGGCTGGCCCCAGGGAAGAGCAGGGGCCGAGATGGTGGGACTGAGCAAGGCGGCCGCCATGGCCACCTGCGTGGACAGGGCTGGGAGAGGGAGGCCAAGGCCCTGCACGGGGCAGCCGGGGCTCTGGCAGCCACAGGGCTGCTCCTTGCTGCCAGGGCAGTGGCAGGGACTGGGGCCAGGCTGCCAAGAGAGGGACCCTGGGGGCTGTGACCCACCGATGAACCTCACGGCCGCCTCTCGCAAGCTGGCCTGAGCATCCTTCAGGTACGGCAGGCTCTGAGTCAAGAATTCTTGAGCTCTGCTCCTGTCCTGCTCCAGCTGGAGAGAGCACAAGGGGATGAGCACGTCACTGTCCCTTCCCAGTTGGCTGGACCAGTCCCTGCTCCCACACCCAGCCGTTCCCCTTCCCTCCCGGCCATTCCCATGTCTCAGCCAGGAGCCCTGTGGGGTTGAGGCTGAAAGAGAGACACAGGCCGGGGGACCCCAGGGGTGCTGAGAGCCCTCCCTCGCGCTGGGTGCAGGGAGGGCAGCAGGGCAGAGAGAAGAGGCCTTGTGGGCTCTGTTCTTGAGGGCAGGGAACAAGAATGCAGGTCCAGGCTGCAGCAAGGCAGGCGAGGCACATCTGCCTTGGGGGTTGTCCTCACCAAGCTCTCTCCAATCCGCCATGTCTGCTGTGTCCGCACCAGGTGCTTGAGCAGTTTCCACTTGAGGAGCTCTGCGGCAGCAAGGAGGGCTTCCCCAGCAGCCTGTGGAACAGCAGAAGCTGGGAGATGGCACCACGGTCTGGGCCAGGAGACCTTGGGTCCCCCTGCTCTGGGCTTTGTTCCTGGGGCGATTCTGCCCTGCAGGAGCTGGGACATGCCCTGGCCCAAATTTCCAGGGGTCTCTTCACTGCGTCACTGCTGAGCTTTGAAAGCTGTACCTTGGCCACGCTCTGCGTTTGGTCACTCAGGCGGAAGAAGAGAGGGAGCAGGCCAAGTCGCACCGTGTTCTTCATCTCTGCCTTTTCGTCCCCCACCGCCATCTTCATCAGGTCTCTGAAGAGGCTGATGGAGCTCTCTCTCAGCTGGCTCTGCTCCTGGGAGGGAGAAGCACAGTAGGACTGGAGCACCAGCAGCTCTCTGCCCACGCTGGGCAGAAGCTCCAGCACGGATGATGTGAGGGGAGATGCTCCAGGGAGGCATTCTGCACACTGGAGTTGTGGCCCAGATCTGCGGTCCTGGGTCAGTGAAAGGCCACTCAAGAGACTTGTTCTGGGAGCGCCTGTGCCTCCAAGTGCCCACCAAGGCAGCCAGCATCCCCCACCAGCTTCAGCAGCCGCGGTGGGGAAGAGCTCCGGGAGCAGCTGGCAGGGAGAAGCTGGGCTGGGCTGCAGAACACACAAGCCACCCCACAAGCGCCCAGGGCCCACCCGTGGGGCTCAGGCTTCCACATCAGCCTTACGTCGTTCAAGAGGGGCAGGAGGAATTCCACCATCTGCACGGCGATGTGGCTGGCCTCCTTCCTCTTCAGCTGAGCCATGACAGTTCTGAAGACCAGCAGAGCCTTCATGGTGGCAGCCTTATAGCCAAAGAGCAGGACCCTCATCAGGTCTGGCAGGATGACCTTCATTTTTCTTGCCTGTGTGAAGAAAAGAGTTTCCCTTTTGGGACCAGGTCCGTGCCTGGAAAGCTCCCCAGGCAGCCAGCTGGCCCCACCATGGCAGAGAGAGCCTTTGGAGCACTCGCCCCACCGCCTGAGTGCCAGCCAAGGCCAAGCCCGCCCCCTCCGCCCCGGCCCTTGGCTGCCAACAGGGTTCCCCTTGCTGACGCCCTACTCACCATGTCGTCTTTCTGCGACAGCGTCATGATGCCTCTGAGCACCAGGGAGAGCATGGCTGGCCTTTCTTCCTTCAGAAACCTAAAGGCTAGGTAGGTCGCAGCAAACTCCCCGTCTCCCAGATCTCTGCTGGCCAGCATCTGAAAGCAGGGCAGCAGTGAGCGACCGGCAGAGCTGGTGGGGCTCCTGGCAGCGTGCAGCTCCTGGTTCCTAGCGCAGCCCGGGCCAAGGGCACCGGGGGCTTTTTCCGGTAACTCACAGCCAAGCGAACGAGGCAGTAGTCCTCCAGGTGCGTGCAGAAGAGCCTGCTCTTGAGGTCCCAGAGCTGGCTGAGCAGCTCCTTCAAAATGTTCTTCACAGTCTGGGGCACGGAGAACATCAGCTCCCACAGTGCCAGGGCAGTGCTGCAAGTCGGAGCGCTCTGTCAGCAGGGCAGCCTCGGCCACAGCAGCGTGGCCGGGCTCAGCACTGCAGGACGCTTGGGATGCCCTGGGCAGCAGCAGAGGGCTGAGCTGGTGCTCCCCGTGGGGCGGGCAGGAGCGTGGGGTGGGCTCTGGGCTTGCTTGCTCAGCTTTGGCTGCCTCGGGCCTGGCTGACCCCCAGGGCTGGAAAGCGTGGTGGGATGGAGGGTCCTGCCCCTCGGGAGTGTCCTGCAGGATTCCTTGGCTCTGGCAGCCAGAGCGTCTCCAGGCCCCTCTTCCCACAGGGAACAAGCCCTCCTGGCTTTTGAGGACAGTACCTGTCTCCTCCTGGAGCAACCTTGAGCAGTGTCATCACCACCTCCTGAGGGCATTTGTCAGCCATGGGGACGATGAGAGACTCCACGCTCTGCCGGGCTGGGACTGTCTGGGTGCATCCCAGGGTTTTGTGGATGCAGCTCGTGATCTTTGGCACCTGGAGGGGACACAGGTGAGGATGGTGCAGCCACTGGCGAGCGGCCATTTCCTCAGCTGCCCTTGCCATCCTTCTCTGCCACCTTGAGGTGGCTTCAGGTGCCCCAGACACTGGGCTTTGGGAGGAAGAGAGGGATGGAGGGAGGAACAAGGCCTGACAGGGCTGAAGGGCAGGGCAATGCAGCCACAGGCCACTTACATCCACCAGCCACAGGTCAGGGTTTCCCTTGACCACATCCAGCACGTTTCTGGCCGCCTCCTTGTCAAAGGTGCTGGAGTCAGTCATTGCCTCGATGAACACCCAGACCACGTCTGTCCTCTCCGACGGCTGGAGGTATTCCCCAAAGGTCTATGGGAGGAAGGGAGGCAGCGAAGCCACGTCACACCGAGGGCCCTGATGCTGCTGCTTAGCCGGGCAGTGCCAGCAGCCCTGCGGTGGCGCCCGGCAGTGCTGGCGGCGGTGCCCCCAGCAAAGCTGGCAGCAGGGGTGGCAGTCGCTGCTGGGGAGGATGAGAAGAGACGGCCCAGGGTGAGGGAGGAGGGTTGGGGTCATGGGCACGGGGTCTGGGCCCCGCCACCAGCCAGGGCTTGCTGGTGGCCAGGAGGACTGGGGCTGCTGCTGGGACACTGGAGCGCAGCCCTGGCATTGTCCCTGCTTGGGGACAGCAGGAACCCTCTCAGCAGGGACAGGGAGGCCACGCCAGCCCGCTGACGGTGGAGGCCTTTGCTCTCACAAGTCCCCTGCTGATGCCAGGACCAAGAGTGCCAGCAAACGGGGAGCTCGTTACCTCGGCAATGTGAGTGGCACTGGGCGAAGTGCGCAAGGAGGTGGTCTCGGCTTCCCAGTCCCTTTCGAGCTGTGTATCCTCCTCTGTCAATGTCGCACCTAAAGAGCGGGGCAAACGCAGAGGAGTCGGTAAGACACGGCAGCTTCCCCAATACTGGAAAGAGCTTTGAACTTGGAATGGCCGAGGAGGGAGGTTATGACCTGCAATCAGGGGAGGAGGTGGTGGAGAGCGGTGCCACGGAAAGGCTGACCCGCCTCCAGTGTGCGTGTGGGAATGCTCCTGGCCCTGGAAATTCCAAGGCCCTAGAGCTCTGCATGCAGTGCCACGGTTCAGTCCCCCATGGCTTGAATAGAGGTGACGTGGGGGACGGCTCGCATGGCTGGAGTGCTGCGGGGCAGAGATACATGTCTCTTTGGGAGAGATGGGAAGATGCGGCGTGGGGCTGCCTCCCGTGCTCTTGAGGAGCAGCTCAGCTACACGGGACCATCAACAGCGTGGGAGAGAGCGTGGGGGTGAGGAGCAGAGGAGGGGCAGTGCTGGTGACATGGTGGTGCCTCCAGCAAGCAGCAGGACTGGGTGATGTTGGCATGCAGGGGGATCCATCCCACCACAACTTCTCTTACGGTGTTGCTGGTACTTGAATTGGAAGAGGAGACAAAGAGCGTCCAAAGCCAAGCGGCTGGTGTCCTCTTCCTTGAATGATAGGAGCAGCAGGAGATGTCCCAGCAGCTGTCCAAGGATTGGCATCTGCATCTCCGCACAGGAGGCGTGTCTGTCCTCATTGGGATCAGCCTGGGCAAGGGAGGAGGAAGAGCAGAGGGCTTGAGGGCAGCTGGGGCCAAAGCCCTGAAGCCAAGTGTGTGCCCAGGGCTGGATCCAGGCAGGTCAGAGCTTTGCAGGGCCCTGCAGAACCCATCTCGCAGAACAGCCCCACGCAGGGAGAGCTGCCAGACCTGGGCTCCCCGTGGGCTCCTTGGGCAGCCCTGGCTGACACAGGACTGGGGCAGAGATGGCTCCTGGCAGAGCGCAGTGTGCCTGGTCCTTACCTTCAGTGAGGAGTAGTTGGCCAGCAAGAAGCTGAGCACCCTCATCCTGCCCACAGCCCTCTCCCGCACAGATGCCCTCTCAGAGGTGGTGAAGGTCAAGAGCATCTGGGGAGAGAGAAGCTGCTGCTGAGCCCTGGGAGCAGCCAGCGCTCCAGCACAAGCAGCACTGCTCAAGTCCTGGGCGGGACTCTCCCAGGCCATTAAGGCTTCCTCTGGTCTGGAGCAAAGCCCGCACTGGTTTCCTGCCCCGGGGTCCCTGGCAGGCTTGCGACAAATGCCCCAGGCCAGCCCTCTAGCCAGGCAGGAAGGCAGATGCCACCCTGTGCGGCCACTGTGCTGCGGAAGAGCCTGCTGGGCAGCCCCTGCTTCCCCCAGGGAGGTGGGCACCACCCTGCAGTGCTCTCTCTGCATGGCGCGGGGTGGGACTGCCCTCTCAGCAGTGGACACCCCGTCCCCCAGGGTGAGGAACAGCCCTTGTGAAGCCCACCCTTTGCACATGCCAGACCTGGAAGATACTCTGCATCTTCTCGCTGACTCCGTTGGCAGGAGAGTTGAGCACCAGTGCAACTAGCATGGTGTCCATGGCTTTCATGGTCTGCAAGGAAGACAACAAGTTGTGGCCGTGTTTCCTGCCATCCCTCTCACCCCCAGGACACTGAGCTGAGCTCCCAGCACCAAGGGAGGACTCGTGGGCTGCTTTGCTGCGCCTGGGAGAGGCCCAGGGGCAAACAATGTGCTGTGGGCAGAGCAGCCTGCGGCACTGGACGTGGCCAGGCCCACAGGAATGGGACGACGGGACGAGAGTGGGAAAGTAAAGCCAAGACCGTGCCCTGCCTTGCATCTCTGGTCATAGCGCAGGACAGGGTGAGCAGGGAGCAGCCCAGAGGGCCCGGGGCTCGTGGAGCTCACCCAGCACTTACCGCGAAGTACAGGAAAGGTTTCAAGTCCCGGATTTCCTCTTTTGGAGGAAGCAAGAAGATGCTGGAGAAGCACGCTTGGAGGAGGCCTATCTCTTTGCCCTCCAGCACCGCCTCCACGGAGCTGCAAAGAGAGAGGGGCCAGTGGGACACTGGTGCGGGGAGCAGTGCCTGGAGGCCTCGTGCAGGTGTACGCGGGGCTCTGGGGCAGGAGTCCCCAGGAGGGTTGGGCAGGTACCTCATTTCGGTCACGGCAAACATGGCGCTCCGCCACACCGCTGTGCACCGTTGGTCCCTGGGCTCTTCTTCCAGCAGCACCTGCAGAGCACAGCCAGGATGGGACCTGGCAGCTGCCAGCACCCAGTGCCACCAGCCCCTTGCCCTGCCCAACGCTGTCCTCACAGGGTGCCAGTGCTGGGGGCCTTGTCCCCTTCCCCGCAGCCACCGAGTATCCCCTCACCTTGATATTCTCTGCCAGTTTGTATCTCTGGCAGAAGAGATCTAGGCCCTGGGACAAGCCGTTGTACGTTGCAGCCCTGAAGAGCATAGCGATGCTTTTAAGGAACTCCAGCTTCTGTTCCTCATCCTGGCAGCCAGGGGACAGAGAGACAAACAGGGAGCATGAGATGGGGACACACGGTCAGTGGCACCGCAGCGCTGGGGGTGCAGTGCCGGTTGCAGCCCTGGGAGAAGCAGCTGTGCCCAGCCAGCGCCCTCCAGCAGCCCCACAGCAGAGCCCCTGTCAGCAGATGCCAGCTCAGCTGCCTTCCAAATGGCTGCGGTTACCTTTTCAGGGCTGCTGACAAAGGCCCTGATGACATCCACGTGTTCTGGTTCCAAGCGGTACACTGGTAACCAGCTGGCATCTAAGAAAGGAGGAGAGCAGGGAGGGCTGCAGAGAGGGTGCGCGGGCAGGAGGGAGCAGAGGAAGGAGCTCTGCCTCCCATCCAGCCCCATGCCCGCTGCCATGGCACAGTCTTCTCCTGCGTGTCAGTGCCCCTGCCAGCGTGTGGGGAAACGGGATCCTGGCATTGAGCAGGGAGCGCTCGCTGGCCACCGCGCTGCCCAGACAATCAGGGCCCCTCACTCACCCATCTCCAGTTGCTGGGCCAGGCACAACTCCTGGGGCTCCACTGGAGAGCTGCTCTCCTGGAGAGCCCTGTCCTCCTCCAGGGCCACCTTGGTGGTGCTGACTTGTTGCATCGCCATCTTTTGGGTTTGAGGAAAGTGGTTGGGCTGGCGAAGGGGGAAGCTTTGGCGAAAGGCCACGAGTCTGCCGGGGGCAGAGGGAAAAGACGTGGGTTGTGCTCGAGGAGTCCTCGCCACGAGTCTGCCGGGGGCAGCGGGGAAAGACGTGGGTTGTGCTCGAGGAGTCCTCGCCACGAGTCTGCCGGGGCAGAGGGGAGTCTGCCGGGGGCAGCTAGAGATAAGATATGGTTGGACTCGATGGTCTCAAGGGTCGCTTCCAACCAAAAGGATTCTCTGATACTCCGATTCTCTGAAAGACGTGGGCTGCGCTCGGGGGCTACTCGCCGTCTCCGTGCTCGCGCCCTGTCCCGTCACCGTCCTGCCGGACAGTGTGGGCTGGGGCCCACAGCTGCGCTGAGCACACGCAGTGCAGTGGGTGTCACCAAGTGAGGTCACAACGGGCCCCACTGTGAGCCTGCACCTGGGCAGGGAGGGGCAGGGTGTCCCATTGGGATGCACAGGCCAGCTCAGCCCTGGGCACCTGGGTGCTCTCGGGGTGTCTCCAGGCCCCCCTTTGCCCTCATGTCCCCCCGGGACCTCCCTGTTGCCCTCTGCTGTGTCCCAGGGTTTCGTGTTCAGCTGGCTGGCTGATCAGAACAGCAGCGAAGCTGCTCCTTCAGTGGCTTTGTAGAGATTTCTAGGGATTTCCAAGGGTGGGTAGCACAGAGGATGGACTTTGTTTAAGGTGTCTGCTGTCTCATTGCTTACAGAAGCTCTCAGTGGCTTGAGGATAAACTAACCACGTAACCACATGACAAAGTGTTGGAGCTGGCAGAGCACAAAAGCAGAAATCCAGGTGGCAGGGGTGAAAAAGGTGGAAAGGCTGAGGTACTAAATGCCTTCTTCACCTGAGATCTTTAATAGTCAGAAGAGTTGTGCTCCAGGTACCCATCCCCCTGAGCCAGAAGACAGGCATGGGGAGCAGTATGAAGGCCCAACAATCCAAGGGGAAATGATCAGCGACCTGCTATATCACTTGGGCACCTACAAGTCTATGGGGCCAGATGGGATACACCCAAGGGTGCTGAGGGAGCTGGCAAAGGTCATCACTGAGCCACTTTCCATTATCTATCTGCAATGCTGCCCAACTGAGGAGGTTGCAGTTGACTGGAAGTTGGCTAAGGTGATGCTCATCTACAAGACGGGCCGGAAAGAGGATCTGGGGACCTATAGACCTATCCGTCTGGCCTTGGTGCTGGGCAAGGTCATGGGGCAGATGATCTTGGGTAACATCACTCGCCAGAAGAGAACCATATGATCAGACCCAGTCAACATGGATTTATGAAATGTAGGTCCTGTTTGACTAACCTGATCTCTACGACAAGATGACCCAAGTAGCAGATGAGGGAAAGGCTGTGGAGGTTGTGTACTTAGACTTCAGTAAGGCCTTGGGCACCGTATCTCACAGCATTCTCCTGGAGAAGCTGCAGCTCGTGGCCTGGACGGGTGGACTCTGCGACGGATATAGAACTGGCTGGGTGGCCAGGCCCAAAGAGTTGTGGTGAACGGAGCCAAATGCAGTTGGTGGCTGGTCAGGAGTGGCGTTCGCCAGGGCTCAGTACTTGGCTCACAACAAGCCCATGAATGCTCCAGGCTCAGGGAAGAGTGGCAGGACAGGAAAAGGACCTGGGGGTGTTGGTCACAGTGGCTGAACATGAGGCAGCGTGTGCCCAGGCAGCCAAAAAGGCCACCTGCATCCTGGCTTGTATCAGGAATAGTGTGGCCAGCAGGACCAGAGAAGCGATCATGCCACTGTACTGGGCACTGGTGAGGCCTCACCTTGAATGCTGTGTTCAATTTTGGGCCCCTCATCATCAGAAGGACATTGAGGGACTAGAGAGAGTGCAGAGGAGGCAACAAAGCTGCTGAGGGGCTGGAGCACAAGTGTGATGGGAGCGGTTGAGGGAGCTGGGGCTGTTCAGCCTGGAGAACAGGAGGCTCAGGGGAGGCTCAGGGGGCACCTTATTGCTGTTTGCAACGGCCTGAAAGGAGGTTGAAGCATGGAGGGTGTTGGTCTCTTCTCCCAAGTAGCAAGTGATAGGACAAGAGGAAATGGCCTCAAGTTGCGCCAGGGGAGGTTTAGATTGACTGTTAGGAAAAAATTCTTCCTGGAAAGTGTGTTAAAGGCAAGAAGAACACCTGAAGAGCATGGGTTGGTCATGCCAATGTGGAATAGATTGTTTTTTCTTGTTTGTTTTGGGGCTGCAGAAGAAGGAACGCGTGCATTTCAGTGTTGGGGCATGGATCCAAACTGAGGATTCAAGCAAGTTTGGGACTGGGACAGCTTAGGTGATTGAGGACCATTGCCAGGTCTATGAAAGAAGCTGGATGGGTTTCGGGGAGCTCACAGGCATTGCCAAATCCTCAGGAAACCACAGCTTTGTAGTTAAAGCAACAGCACTTGGCACCAAACCCAATCCCAAAACGCGAATACCCTCGAAGCGACCACAGGCAGAGCCTTGAGAAACATTTGAGAGAAAGGGTCTCCTTTGCCAGGCCATGGGGGTCAGGGCTTGGCTATTCTGATGATAAACAAACACAAACGGCTGACATGGCATCAGAACCACCTCCACAACGCCTTTACCACCTGTGACCAGTGTCTCCAGGCTTTTGCTTCGCCAGCCTCCAGGGACACGGACTGGTTGTTTCCTTCAGAGCTGTGTCAGGGATGGCCTTTTGTGGGATCCCAAACACCTTCAGAAACTTGCGTTTGTTTCTGCCTTTCACTTTGCTGGAGGTTTGTTCATTGTTCCAATATCTGCAGTTTAGGAACATGGCAGCAGAGGGCTCATTAACATCCAAAATGCCCTTGCAAGCCAAGGCTCTCTGCAGCATTTTCCTAAAGGCTTCAAGTCTGGTGTGGATGATTAGGGAGATTTCAGGAATAGCCAAACAGAGAGCATTTCAATAATAAACAGCAATAAAGCAGTATTTCTTCTACTTCCTTCCCACCTCTCCCTCCTCCGCATTTCCAGAAGAGGTGGTATCAGCAACCTTCAGTACTTTTGGATCTGGAGCATCTCCTGATGAAGGCACAATATGTCAGAGCATTGGGTGCCTGAAGCACCAGTTGAGTGAGGAGACAGGCCAGGACACCTCAAGAGGAGTCACGCTCCTCTGGACCAAGAGGTGGGTGTTCCTGGGAATCTCAGGTGCCACAGCACAGCGACACTTGTGTTCAGGGAGCTGGTCAAATGACCCATCTCCTTTTCTGTAATGTTGTCTGAGTGTGCTCAGGTAACCCCTGACCTGAACCCCATCCACTCGTGGGTGTTCTCCAGACTCCTGCCTTCAGGAACAGTGTCCCAGGAGACCTTGCTGGTGAAGATGGAGGCAAAGGAGCCATAAAGTACCTCAGTCCTGTCTGCTTCTAATCTTATAAAGTGCAGCAGCAGGCCCGCGTTCGCCCTATCTAGTCTTTTACTGTAAGGAAGTAATGTCAGCTCATCTTGCTGCCCCCACCCTCCCCTGCACATATGAAATCCAGAGGAGCTTTGGCATCATCCTTACATCTTTTTATGGTTTTAGAAGTTTCTTTCTTCAATTAGCCAATTTACAGCATCGATGTTGGTTCAGCTGAATATTTACTCAAGATCTCAGGGGCTTTTTTTTTTTAAAAAAAAAAACTCCACACTTTCTGATCAGCCTTGCACCAGACTGACAAATAAACAAATCTTCCCCATGCAACAAAGTTTGCCTAATAGTAAAGAAGGAGAAGATTATTTTGTGCTACTTTTCAATTGATACAGAGACACAAGAGAGAACAAGGAAAGCCCAATGGTTGTCGTGCCTGTGAAGGCTGATATTTACATCCCTGTCCTCCAGTCAGAGCTCAAATTGGCTGGGAAAGAATGCCTTTTAAAAACACTGTCATCACAAAGCAGGAGAGTGTACTGTTAGTTCATAGGTTAATAAATAGTTAATAAATGAAATCTCATTAAATTTCATTGGAAGCCCATTTTTTATTATAGTAAAGGAGGCTGAAGTTTCACCTTGATAATTACGCTCCCTACATTTGGCAGAAACAAAAAGATTCATTTAATAGCAGAGGTAGCTTTGATTTAAACAAAGAAATTGTCTGAACAGGATTAGATTACACTGTTAGGCGGGCATTCGTTATGTGCAGCGCTGGGGTCGCACTGGCGATTCTCCACCGTAAGTGCTCGCCACGACAGAACGCTCTCCTGTAGCTGGTATTTACAAAAGCGCTGCATACTCATTATAGTTCTTAGAAACTATTAACATTCAATACACCTATTCTAAGAAATGATTACAGAAACATGAGGTTAATTATTTCACGGTCTTTGCTGCTATCTGGTGTCATTGTACGAGCATTGCAAGCCTTGAATTCTATTTCTCTATTCTATAGCTTACTTTCGAGACATCTGTTAGTGTGCAGCTTCAGATTCAACCTGTGCATATGTCATGGAGGCACCCCAAAATAAGTTTAGGCGGACAACAAGGTCCAAAACAAACTTTATTGGGCTTTGGGTTCTTTGATATCGGCTGGTTTTATAAGACACCAGTCCGGTCAGTGATATGTGGGAAAGGTTTATCCCACAGGGGTAAAAAGATGCTGGGACAGGAATTAGCAGGGCTCATTTGCAGGGCTTTAAACTAGATTCGAAGGGGGATGAGGTTGTAGCTGGGCTTGCATCAGTGGGGCAGCATGCTGGAATACATAAAGACCGGGAGGCCCCTCAGGCCCATAGGGTGAAATCGGTTTACTCGGCTCGCTCCCTGAAGTGCCTGTACACCAATGTGTTTATGATCTGGTGGTATTAACAGAGACATGGTGGGACAGCTCACATGGCTGGAATGTGGTCATGGATGGCTATGCCCTTTTCAGGAAAGACAGGCCGGCCAAGCGTGGTGGTGGAGTTGCTCTTTACGTGAGAGAGCAACTACAATGTATAGAGTACTGTCCAGGTGCGGTTGAGGAGCGAGTTGAGAGTCTGTGGGTGAGAATTAAGGGCCAGGCTGGCAGGGGTGACACTGTTGTGGGAGTCTATTACAGGCCACCAGATCAGAGTGAGGAAGTTGATGAGGCCTTCTACAGGCAGCTGAGCGTGGCCTCACAGTCACAGGCTCTGGTTGTTATGGGGGATTTTAACTACCCTGATGTTTGCTGGAAGGACTACTCAGCCAGCCAGCCTCAGTCTAGGAGGTTCCTCCAGTGCATTGACGATAACTTTCTGATGCAAATGGTGGAGGAGCCGACTAGGAGACGTGCGCTGCTGGATCTCGTCCTCGCTAACAAGGAGGGGCTGGTTGAAGCAGTAAAGGTGGGGGGCTGCCTTGGTTGCAGTGACCATGAGATGGTGGAGTTCAGAATCTCCTGTGGTGGGAGCAGAATACCGAGCAGAATTGTAACCCTGGACTTCAGCAGGGCCGACTTTGGCCTTTTCAAACAATTGCTGGAGGAAATCCCGTGGGCAAGGCTGCTTGAAGGTAAAGGGGCCCAAGATAGTTGGTTAACATTCAGGGACTGCTTCTACCAAGCTCAAGATCAGTGCATCCCGACGCGCAGGAAGTCAAGGAGGGGAGCCAGGAGACCTGTGTGGTTAAACAGGGAACTGCTGGGCAAACTCAAGTGGAAGAGGAGGGTTTACAAATCATAGAAGGAGGGGCTGGCCACTTGGGAAGAATATAAGGCTGTTGTCAGAGGATGTAGGGAGGCAACTAGGAAAGCTAAGGCCTCCTTAGAGTTAAACCTGGCGAGAGGGGTCAAGGACAACAGGAAGAGCTTCTTCAAATACATGGCAGATAAAACTAACACCAGAGGCAATGTAGGCCCACTGATGAACGGGGTGGGTGCCCTGGTGCCAGAAGATACAGAGAAGGCAGAATTACTGAATGCCTTCTTTGTCTCTGTCTACTCTGCCGGAGGCTGTCCTGAGGAGCCCCGTACCCCTGAGGCCCCAGAGGAAGGCAGGGCAATGGAGGAGTTTGCCTCAGTTAATGAGGACTGGGTTAGGGACCAGTTAAGCAATCTGGACATCCATAAATCCATGGGTCCAGATGGGATGCACCCGCGGGTGCTGAGGGAGCTGGCTGAAGTCATTGCTGGACCGCTCTCCATCATCTTTGCCAAGTCTTGGGAAACGGGAGAGGTGCCTGAGGACTGGAGGAAAGCAAATGTCACTCCGGTCTTCAAAAAGGGCAAGAAGGAGGACCCGGGCAACTATAGACCGGTCAGCCTCACCTCCATCCCTGGGAAAGTGATGGAACACCTTATCCTTGGTGCCATCTTAAGACATATCAAGGAGAAGAGGGTCATCAGGGACAGTCAACATGGCTTCACCAAGGGGAAGTCGTGTTTGATCAACCTCATAGCCTTTTATGAAGACGTAACAAGGTGGATTGACGATGGCAGAGCAGTGGATGTGGTCTACCTTGACTTCAGCAAAGCATTTGACACCGTCTCCCACAGCATCCTCACGGCAAAACTGAGGAAGTGTGGACTGGATGATCGGGTAGTGAGGTGGACTGCAAACTGGCTGAAGGAGAGAAGCCAGAGGGTCGTGATCAATGGGGCAGAGTCTGGTTGGAGGCCTGTATCTAGTGGAGTGCCTCAAGGGTCAGTTCTGGGACCAATACTGTTCAATATATTCATCAATGACTTGGATGAGGGAATTGAGTGTACTATCAGCAAGTTTGCTGATGACACCAAGCTGTGAGGAGTGGCTGACACGCCAGAGGGCTGTGCTGCCATCCAGCGAGATCTGGACAGGCTAGAGAGTTGGGCGGGGAAAAATTTAATGAAATATAACAAGGGAAAATGTAGAGTCTTGCATCTGGGCAGGAACAACCCCAGGTTCCAGTACAGGTTGGGGAATGACCTATTAGAGAGCAGTGTAGGGGAAAGGGACCTGCGGGTCCTGGTGGACAGCAGGATGACCATGAGCCAGCACTGTGCCCTTGTGGCCAGGAAGGCCAATGGCATCCTGGGGTGGATTAGAAGCGGGGTGGTTAGTAGGTCGAGAGAGGTTCTCCTTCCCCTCTACTCTGCCCTGGTGAGACCTCATCTGGAATATTGTGTCCAGTTCTGGGCCCCTCAGTTCAAGAACGACAGGGAACTGCTGGAGAGAGTCCAGCGCAGGGCCACAAAGATGATGAAGGGAGTGGAGCATCTCCCTTATGAGGAAAGGCTGAGGGAGCTGGGTCTCTTTAGCTTGGAGAAGAGGAGACTGAGGGGTGACCTCATCAATGTTTATAAATATGTAAAGGGTGGGTGTCACGAGGATGGAGCCAGGCTCTTCTCGGTGACAACCAACAGTAAGACAAGGGGTAATGGGTTCAAGCTGGAACACAAGAGGTTCCACTTAAATTTGAGAAGAAACTTCTTCTCAGTGAGGGTGACAGAACACTGGAACAGGCTGCCCAGGGAGGTTGTGGATTCTCCTTCTCTGGAGACATTCAAAACCCGCCTGGACGCCTTCCTGTGTAACCTCACCTAGGTGTTCCTGCTCTGGCAGGGGGATTGGACTAGATGATCTTTCGAGGTCCCTTCCAATCCCTAACATTCTGTGATTCTGTGATTCTGTGATTCTGGCTGGAAAAGTACCGCCGATAAACAGATGGGAAACGGGGTTTATACAGTTAGTTAGCACTCCCATAACGTAAGATACAGGTTCGGATATTAGGTTAGGAGATTATTTGGGGTGCAGCGAAATAAGAGCAGCGAGGACCCACAGTGTGCATATACGCACTCACAAGGTAATACTCAATAGTATCTGATCACCTCCCGTAAGTGATACACGCCAGAGATATTCAGTTTCCGTTTCCCCTGGCTTGCATGAAAATTTAGCTTGCAAGTCGCCAAGCTCAGGTCCTGTCCACGGGGTGCTACGAACGGCAGTTCGAGGATTTCCACCCCGTGGCCTTGTATGTGTCAGTTTTAATGAGAGGACATACATTCTTTGTCTCCATCTCCTCTTCATCAACACTATTTTCAGAATCTCCCCAGGAACCTCCATCCCAGGAACCTCCGTCCCAGTCCTCAGGATCTCTAATCAATTTCCAGGTTTGGGGAACTCTATGGGGGGGACCTTGCTCCACTTGTCGTGAGCTCAACCTTTTGTTCTAACAAACGTATTCACTCTTTCAGTTGATCTATTTCCAGCTCCTTTTCATAATCACACCCCTTTGACTGTTCGCAAGGTTCGGGCTGCCTTTGGGCTTGCTTCAAACAAGCGTACAGAGCAGCGCCAAAAGCAGCACAGATGATAGCGCCAACAGCAACACAGGCGGCAGCACACGCAGCTACCGTCACTCCCGGACCACACCAACTCGCTTCCGTCTGGGTGCAAGTTGTCGCGGAAGGATTATCGCAGCTGTAATCCCGAAATAATTTCTCCATTTCTGATACCCTGCTCGCTGCGCCAATTAAAATGTCACGGAGGCACCCCCAAATAAGTTTAGGCAGACAACAAGGTCCAAACCAAAAGTTTATTCTGGCCAGAAAAGCACCGCTGATAAACCAATTAGAAACGGGGTTTATACAACTAGCTAGCACTCCGTTAACATAAGATATAGGTTCAGGTATCAGGTTAGGAGATTATTTGGGATGCAGCGAAAATAAGAATAATGGGGATCCCCAGCGTGCATACACGCACTCACAAACCAACAAAACCGGAGCCCTCTCTGCCCCGTTTGCCCACAAAAGAGAAACACTAGCCTATTGCGGCCAGGACTTCACACTTGTCTGTCTCAGATGAGGAATTTACACTCGTCTGTCCCAGGCGAGGACTTTACACCTGCCTATCTCAGGCAAGGAATTATTAAAGCATATATTCAGTAATTTATCGCTCACCTAAGTGCGGAGGTGAGGCGCTCCCAATCCAGGGGAGTTACCTTAGACGGCTTCTCGGTCTAAGGGGAGGGACTCTGGCAGTATGGCAGTCTCGTAGCTCTGAGAAGACCACACAAAGGGCATCTCCCGTGGGAACCCCATTTATAGTCTACTTAGATCTGACTGGGCATTCCAGAAGCTTCTCGGCTTCTCTACACCCCACCCCCCGAGTGTGGGCCTTCGAGAAGCTTCTCGGCTTCTCTGGGCTGTGGCCAGGCTTGGCCCCTCCTCTGCTAATGACCCTGCCCACCGACTCCGGGTCTCCACAAAGAGCCATTAGCTGCCCCATTGGAGGCCCCAGTTCTGAGAGAGGGGACGGGCAGCTACCAGTGCAGCTGCCACACCAGTGCTCAGGGCGTGGGGAGGGAAAGTGCAACTGCCACAGCTACGGTAGCATATCCCACTTCTGGTAGCAGAGTGCAAGGGCTTAAGGCAGCCCTGCCAAGTTGTAGGTTTGCGATATGGTAACAGACACCAGACCAACAGCTTCAGGGTTAAAGCATTTATCTCCAAATAACAGTGCAGGAAAAAAGACAGATCAATAGTATAATTATCTGCATTGTTGCAATAGCAAGTCAAGTAATTCATCAAGACTGGGCTAGACCAGGCATCTGACAATGGCCGGCAGGCAGGCAGCAGGGTGGGACCTCTTCTCCAGAAAAGTGACCCAGACCAGGCAATGCCCTTGGGGAATGCACATGCCCTGGCTGGACTGTTCTTTTTACCACTGAGCCGCAGAAGCGCTGTTTGGGCTCTGCGCCCGCTCTGCACCAGCTCTGTCCCTGGTGTACACGAGGCCCAGGAGGCCCAGGAATCCTGTACCAGGCAGCACAGCCCCACAGTCCTGTGTGAACGTGGGTCTGGAATTCTTGTGTGAGGCAATCCAAGCCTCACAGCTCCATTGTATGTGCCATCACCAGACAGGCCATATTAGGCGATAGCAGCCATACAAGGAGCCAGCTAGTCTTGCAAAGGCAAATTTGACTGTCTACGTATGGAAGTCACTACGCAGAATGCAAGCGTGAACACACAGGGTACTGTGAACGTAGTGCTGACAGCGAGCAGACTAGATTTATAGCAGCCTTATAGTACAGTAAGTTAACAACTAAGGAGAAGTGAAATAAACCAGAACAGTAGTATAGCAGAAGAAGTAAATTGAAAGAAGAGGTATAGAAACACAGGAAGCAAGGAGTGTGTACTGATTGATACGTCAAGGCCAGAGGGATTGATACAGGATTGATACACCAATGACAGGGGGGTAACTTGTGATAGATCAAAAAAATGCTTTTGTGGTAGCAACTTTGGTGGGAATGCAAAATATATCACTTATGTAATGCATAACTCAGCAAATCAGTAAGGCTTGAGCAAGCATCCTAGCAAGTATAAATACAAGCCTGAATTTGTAATAAATGTCTCTCATTGCACCTTAAAGAGAGTCCGTGCCTCATTCGCTACAAATGGCACCTGAATAGGGACTTTCAATGCGGCTGTAAAGGAAGCCGTTGTTCCGGTAGAAAAGCCCGATCGAACCAGGACCGGGAAATGGAGCCGGGGAAACAAAGCCGGGAAACAGAACCGGGAACCAGGAAAGTGTGCACTCATCACCGAGAAAAGGTGAGCGATTGGGAACCATGGGAGGGAAGTTATCCCTTGAACGAAGACAAAGCCTAGATGTCCTTCAACGTTTATTAAGAAAGCAAAATCAGGATGTACCAGGAGTCTGATTAGTGACTTTATTAGAACGGATGGCTAATCATGTGCCGGACTTTCCTCCAACTGGTACATTTCAGTTGGAGGCATGGCAGAAAGTCGGAAGAGAACTATTCGAACAGGCAGCATCTGGAGATAATGCTGCTTGTCAACATTTATCTACTTGGGGGAAAATAATGATTACTTTAAAAGCAGCTCCAAAGGAAGTAGCTGTGCAGGTCGCAACTAACTGTGAACCTTCTGCCCCTCCCTTGCCAGGGAAGGAGGGGGATCCTGTAACTGTATTGGGCAAAAATGCACTAACCTTGGATGCAGTAGTGGAGAAAGCACTGGCTGATAACGAAGCCCCCGCTTGTCCACTACAGCGAACGCTTTTGACAAAAGATGGTTTGTGAGAGTCGCCCAACAACCCCCTCGATCCTGGCCCAGTGGACTTGGAGCGAGAGCCTGATTTATTCCCCCCGGATATTACTTTGCAGCCGAAAGTGCACATTAATTCAACCATGGGGGATAAATGCAGAGAAGAGGCTTCGAAAGCAGGAGACAGGAAAGTGGTTACGGCATGCCCTGTGATCTATCATGAATGGCAAACTCCAGGCTTTCAACAGCTATCGTATGATGTTGTAAAGGAATTACAGACATTAGCTAAAGAAAATGGAGTTACTTCATCATTTGTTATAAATTTTTTGGAAGCGTTAAGCTCTTCCTACGTACTTACTCGCATGACTGGCATTCTTTGTTGAAAATGATTGTATCCACTCCTCAATGCACTGTATGGCTGATTTTTGGGAGAACTGTACTGTGGAGACTAGTGATAATGCATATCAGCAAAGAGCGATTGTTTGCAGTCATTTAGCTGGGGAAGGTGCTCATGCTTTGCCCGAGAATCAAGTTGCACATCCCAGGGACATGTATGGTGTAACAGGAAAACTAGCAATGAAAGCGGTTCAGAAGTTACTGGTGGTTGGGAGAGATGCTAGTACGTCTTTTTCAAAAATCTCGCAAGGATCACCGGAACCTTATGCACAATTTTTAGACTGCTTGCAAACTGTTTTGGAGCGGCAAATTGATAATGATGTGGCTAGTGAGTTAGTTCCTAGAACAATTGGCTTTTGAGAATGCTAATGCTGATTGGTGGCGTGTGTTACAGGGTGTTAGGAATAGGGAAAAGTGTACTATAACAGAGATGGTGAGAGTGTGTCAAAACATAGAGTCATCTGAACATTATACTGGCTCTCCAGCTGCCGCTTTAGCAGCACAGTCGTAAGTGTCGGGAACAAAACTGAGACTGAGATGTTTTCATTGTGGGGCACTGGGTCATGTAAAGAAAGATTGCACAAAGTATGCACACCAGACTTCAAAGGCTGTACCTCCGAGAGATTGTCCAATATGTGCAAAAGGCAGGCACTGGGCAAGTGAGTGTTGTTTGAGGGTAATGTAAAGGGAGCTGCCAGCCAGTCAGTGACTATAATTACTACTGCAGTAGTGCTGATTCCCACAGGAGTGTGGGGGCCTTTAGGACCTAGCGTGCATGCTTTGTTAATAGGTCGATCATCCACTACCAAGTTGGGTTTGTTTGTCTTACCTGGAGTAATTGACTCTGATTATCAAGGTGAAATCAAAATGATGGCTTGGACACCTGTGCCATTCTTCCTGGAAAGTGTGTTAAAGGCAAGAAGAACACCTGAAGAGCATGGGTTGGTCATGCCAATGTGGAATAGATTGTTTTTTCTTGTTTGTTTTGGGGCTGCAGAAGAAGGAACGTGTGCATTTCAGTGTTGGGGCACGGATCCAAACTGAGGATTCAAGCAAGTTTGGGACTGGGCCAGCTTAGGTGATTGAGGACCATTGCCAGGTCTACGAAAGAAGCTGGATGGGTTTTGGGGAGCTCGCAGGCATTGCCAAATCCTCAGAAAACCACAGCTTTGTAGTTAAAGCAACAGCACTTGGCACCAAACCCAATCCCAAAATGCAAATACCCTCGAAGCGACCGCAGGCAGAGCCTTGAGAAACATTTGAGAGAAAGGGTCTCCTTTGCCAGGCCCTGGGGGTCAGGCCTTGGCCATTCTGATGATAAACAAACATGAAGGGCTGACATGGCATCAGAACCTGGCGTGTCCGCGTTGTTGCCCTTCCCCTTGGTTCCCACCCATGCACACTCAACCCGATCAGCGCCTGTGGGAACAGCAGGGTGTGCAGTTCCAGCTAGAGGGCCTTAGACAGATCATACAGAAGTGTGTTTTTTATGAGTGTAAGAAGCGATAGCCCAGGCCAGTGAGAATGATATCTCGGGTCAGAAAACGGCCCCTTGTGTGTGATGTGTGAATGTCCTTGGGCCTGGTCTGTGAATGAGTGGGAACGTAACTGAAACAAATATAACATGAGTGTGGTGTGTTTCTAATACCAATTATTGGAAAAACATCTTATGTAACATCTTAGTCCAGGCCCATACCTGGAAATCCTATACATCGTCAATGGCTAATAAAGAGGGCCTCAGACTGGCTCAGCTCTCTGCTCTGCCCGGCTCTGCGCTCCTTCCTGAACAAGATCTCTGCCTGTGTGTGCATCTTTTTCTGCGTCCCGGTGTGCGTCGTTCCTCATCGACGCAATCGCCCTCATCAACTCCAGACAATCCAAACGCTCCCTGACATACACGGCTGCCCCACCTCCTCTCCTTCCTCGCCTGTCCCTTCTGAAGAGTTTCTAGCCATCCAATGCAGAGCTCCAGTTGTGAGAGTCGTCCCACCATGTTTCTGGGATGGCAACTATATTGTCGTTTTTCTGCCTCACAGTGGCTTCCAGCTCCTCCTGTTTGTTGCCCACGCTGCGTGCCTTTGGATAGATGCACTTTGGCCGGGTCACTGATCCCTCCACCTTTTTCTGGTGAGAAGCCCTAATTCCTTTGTGGACATCATCGAGTGCTTCCACGGTTTTGAACACATCAACAACCCTTGTGTTTCTCTTCCTGCATGGCTCTCCATCCCCAGCCTCCACTGGGATGGCAGAGCAAAGGACCTCACCAGCGCTACCCTCAAAAGCTGGCATGTGGCCCTTGGGTTTGCCTCTCCACACCTGGTTTCCTCCCCTCTCACTTCAAATCTAGTTTAAAGCCCTCTCAAGGACTCCTGCTAACTCCTGCGCAGGATCCTTTTCCCCTTTTGAGAGAGGTGCATCCCATTTGTCGCTAGCAGGCCTGGTGCCATGTAAGCCGACCCGTGATCAAAAACCCCCAAATTCTGCCGGTGACACCGGTCCTGCAGCCAGGTATTGATCTGCTGGGTCTTCCTGCATCTTTCCTCGTCGTACCCTGCAACTGTGGCGACAGAAGAGAACACGACTTGTGCTCCTGATCCCTTGACCATGCGTCCCAAGGCTCTGAAGTCTCTCTTGATTGTCTTTAGTTTTCCCTTTTCAGTTTCATCACTGCCTACCTGAAAAATCGTTAGGGGATAATAGTCTGAGGGCCTAACCAGGGCAGAGAGTTTCCTGTTTACATCTTTAACCCTGGCCCCAGGGAGGCAGCCGACACCCCAAGAACTGGGTCTAGCCTGCATATAGGGCCTTCTGTTCCCTTTAGAAGGGAGTCTCCTACAACCACAACCAGCCTCTTTTTCTTTGTGGGGGCTGTTTTGATGGAGGGTGCAGGGTGACTGATCCTCTGCAGCACCTCCAACTCAGTGGAACCGCCTCCCTCGATGCTGTGGTTTGGTTCCACTTGCAAGGCCTGTTCTTCAGTCTCAAGACCCATTTGTGTGTCTGTGTTTGGCTGTTTCTGGGCTAACTGGTGCACAGAAATTGGCTTCGCTGGAGGTAAATGTTCAAAGAGGACCCAGAAGAGTAAAACAGAAAAAGGAAAAATTTATTCGAATAAAGGAGGAGTCCCCAGGCGTCCCTGTGGGGTCTCTCAACAGCATGGGAAGACACAGCCCCCTATTTATCCCAATCCTAGCCGCAGGAGATCCCTTCTCCTTTCCCCATTGGCTGAGACCCTTGCGGGGTCCAAGCTTTCCGATCACCCTTTCGTAACCCCAGCAGCACCCCTTGTATGTCTGCCCACCGACACTCCTGGGAACTGATTGGTTAGAGCTCTAAGGCTGTTGCACTCCATTTTGTAAAGACATGGGAGAGCTGCTCCCATCAACTACGAAACAATCAAGAGTGTGAATCGTGACATAACATCTTTGCAAAGACGTGGTAGCCGTTCCTCACCAGTTTGGTGTTGGTGGTGGTGCTTTCAGTTGTGATGATGTTGTCATCCCTTTTCTAATTCACTGTCTGCTCTTGTGTTCAGACTACGTGGCTTTGTAAATGAAGAGCCCTGCTCTCTGTGTCTTTCAACGAAATACAGGACCTTCTGAGACTGTTTTTCTTCCTGAGCTGCTTCCTGCAAGAGCTTTTGGAGCTGCAGGGACAGTTCCTGTGATGGGAGGAGGGGAAAAGAATCCATCACGGCAGCACTGCCAGGGAGCAGCAGCGCTCGGTCTCCCAGAGCTGTTTTCTTTCCTCTCCCACACTCCTTCTCGTCCCTCATGTTGGCGCAAGTCCTGAGTGCTCTGGCAGCTTGGTCATTGTTCTGCTGCGTGGCAGTCCTGTGACAGCAGGCAGGGACAGGCAATGGGCACTTGTGTGACAGAGCTGGCCTCAGAACAGCCTTCCGTGAAGAAAGGTGATCTCCTGAGGACAGTGCTGGAAGGTTTAGGTCTTCTTCCAAAGTTTCTCTCCAGGACATGCCCAAGAACATGACGAGCAGATCACAACACCAGTATGCACCAGTACAGAGCTAAACACCCTGAGTGGAGAAGCATGAGGGCACGCAGCAGTGTCCTCTCACAGCCAGGCCTCCTGCAAGACACCTGACGGAGCAGCAGAGCAGGGTCTGGGCTGTGCCCGTGTGCACTGGACAGCCCGCGGAAGCTGCCCCAGGACAATCGTCGTGGGCTGGCCGCGCACAAGCACCGTTTCCAGCCCTGGCCTCTCAGTGCAGCTTGGAGAGGCCCTTTGTCCCTCCGCGGAAGGATGGTGAATGAGTAGGTCAGCAGGCTGTGTTTGCACGGTACAGATGAGATGCAATCATGCACATCATGTACAGGAGGTGGGATGAGATGAACCCCAGAGACCACAAATGTCATCAGCTATTCCTTGGGGTTCCCTGAAGGCCTGTGGGACAGACAGTGTCTCGAGGTCACGTCACGTTGGGAGGAAACCACCTGAATGCAGCACTGGGTTGTGCTTCCTTGGACTGAGGTCCCCGTGTCCATTCCTCGTGACATGGGACATGTGAGATGAGTGCAGGCGGGGTGACACACTGCAAGGCTGAGGTGGCTCCCATCCTTTGGGAGTGGCAAGAGGAGGTGAGAGAGACACTGTGACTCCTGCCTGTGTGTGTAAAAGGGACAGGCTCTGCCTCTGATCATCCCTGGGTGCATAAGGAGTCCATGAGGCCAGCTCAGCTCTGGACAGCTGACAGAAGCTTGCTCTTTCCACGTGTGACTCCAGGAACAAACCCCATGGGCCCAGTGAGCTTCGTCTCCGCTGCCTTGGACAGGCCCATTGCCACAGTGCTTCTATCTGCTCCCTCAGCCTTGCCTGTGATTCTGGCTTGTGCTCTCCAAAGTGCCAGAGCACTCAGAGATGTTCTGGGGTCCTTGGAAAAGGCAGATGTCAAAGCCAGCTTCAAGAAGGGCTCTTTATTAAAATCCAGCCACTCTCTCGGGAAGAGCTGCTCCTCCACATGGCTCAGCATCAGCGGCAGCACAGGGCTCGCAGGATCCATCTTGGCCTTGGCTGCTCCCTTGGAGAGCTCAGGATGATGATGACCGTCTGAGCTACAAGGGAGCGGATGGAGGGCTCGCTGTCTCCTGCCAAGGTCTGAAGGGCTGCAAGGGAAAGAAGCAGAGCCGAGATGACCTCCCACGTCTGCAGAGACCCCCAGGCATTCCCTCTGGAGAATGCTCCCTACTCACCGCTGCAGATCTCAGCCAGCTTCTTCTTGCCTGGATCCCTCAGATGCCGCGCAGCGAGCCCTGGGCACAGAGTTCCGTCAGCCCCTGCTCCCTCCCCTCATCAGGGCTGGCCCCAGGGAAGAGCAGGGGCCGAGATGGTGGGACTGAGCAAGGCGGCCGCCATGGCCACCTGCGTGGACAGGGCTGGGAGAGGGAGGCCAAGGCCCTGCACGGGGCAGCCGGGGCTCTGGCAGCCACAGGGCTGCTCCTTGCTGCCAGGGCAGTGGCAGGGACTGGGGCCAGGCTGCCAAGAGAGGGACCCTGGGGGCTGTGACCCACCGATGAACCTCACGGCCGCCTCTCGCAAGCTGGCCTGAGCATCCTTCAGGTACGGCAGGCTCTGAGTCAAGAATTCTTGAGCTCTGCTCCTGTCCTGCTCCAGCTGGAGAGAGCACAAGGGGATGAGCACGTCACTGTCCCTTCCCAGTTGGCTGGACCAGTCCCTGCTCCCACACCCAGCCGTTCCCCTTCCCTCCCGGCCATTCCCATGTCCCAGCCAGGAGCCCTGTGGGGTTGAGGCTGAAAGAGAGACACAGGCCGGGGGACCCCAGGGGTGCTGAGAGCCCTCCCTCGCGCTGGGTGCAGGGAGGGCAGCAGGGCAGAGAGAAGAGGCCTTGTGGGCTCTGTTCTTGAGGGTAGGGAACAAGAATGCAGGTCCAGGCTGCAGCAAGGCAGGCGAGGCACATCTGCCTTGGGGGTTGTCCTCACCAAGCTCTCTCCAATCCGCCATGTCTGCTGTGTCCGCACCAGGTGCTTGAGCAGTTTCCACTTGAGGAGCTCTGCGGCAGCAAGGAGGGCTTCCCCAGCAGCCTGTGGAACAGCAGAAGCTGGGAGATGGCACCACGGTCTGGGCCAGGAGACCTTGGGTCCCCCTGCTCTGGGCTTTGTTCCTGGGGCGATTCTGCCCTCAGGGAGCTGGGACATGCCCTGGCCCAAATTTCCAGGGGTCTCTTCGCTGCGTCACTGCTGAGCTTTGAAAGCTGTACCTTGGCCATGCTCTGCGTTTGGTCACTCAGGCGGAAGAAGAGAGGGAGCAGGCCAAGTCGCACCGTGTTCTTCATCTCTGCCTTTTCGTCCCCCACCGCCATCTTCATCAGGTCTCTGAAGAGGCTGATGGAGCTCTCTCTCAGCTGGCTCTGCTCCTGGGAGGGAGAAGCACAGTAGGACTGGAGCACCAGCAGCTCTCTGCCCACGCTGGGCAGAAGCTCCAGCACGGCTGATGTGAGGGGAGATGCTCCAGGGAGGCATTCTGCACACTGGAGTTGTGGCCCAGATCTGCGGTCCTGGGTCAGTGAAAGGCCACTCAAGAGACTTGTTCTGGGAGCGCCTGTGCCTCCAAGTGCCCACCAAGGCAGCCAGCATCCCCCACCAGCTTCAGCAGCCACGGTGGGGAAGAGCTCCGGGAGCAGCTGGCAGGGAGAAGCTGGGCTGGGCTGCAGAACACACAAGCCACCCCACAAGAGCCCAGGGCCCACCCGTGGGGCTCAGGCTTCCACATCAGCCTTACGTCGTTCAAGAGGGGCAGGAGGAATTCCGCCATCTGCACGGCGATGTGGCTGGCCTCCTTCCTCTTCAGCTGAGCCATGACAGTTCTGAAGACCAGCAGAGCCTTCATGGTGGCAGCCTTATAGCCAAAGAGCAGGACCCTCATCAGGTCTGGCAGGATGACCTTCATTTTTCTTGCCTGTGTGAAGAAAAGAGTTTCCCTTTTGGGACCAGGTCCATGCCTGGAAAGCTCCCCAGGCAGCCAGCTGGCCCCACCATGGCAGAGAGAGCCTTTGGAGCACTCGCCCCACCGCCTGAGTGCCAGCCAAGGCCAAGCCCGCCCCCTCTGCCCCGGCCCTTGGCTGCCAACAGGGTTCCCCTTGCTGACGCCCTACTCACCATGTCGTCTTTCTGCGACAGCGTCATGATGCCTCTGAGCACCAGGGAGAGCATGGCTGGCCTTTCTTCCTTCAGAAACCTAAAGGCTAGGTAGGTCGCAGCAAACTCCCCGTCTCCCAGATCTCTGCTGGCCAGCATCTGAAAGCAGGGCAGCAGTGAGCGACCGGCAGAGCTGGTGGGGCTCCTGGCAGCGTGCAGCTCCTGGTTCCTAGCGCAGCCCGGGCCAAGGGCACCGGGGGCTTTTTCCGGTAACTCACAGCCAAGCGAACGAGGCAGTAGTCCTCCAGGTGCGTGCAGAAGAGCCTGCTCTTGAGGTCCCAGAGCTGGCTGAGCAGCTCCTTCAAAATGTTCTTCACAGTCTGGGGCACGGAGAACATCAGCTCCCACAGTGCCAGGGCAGTGCTGCAAGTCGGAGCGCTCTGTCAGCAGGGCAGCCTCGGCCACAGCAGCGTGGCCGGGCTCAGCACTGCAGGACGCTTGGGATGCCCTGGGCAGCAGCAGAGGGCTGAGCTGGTGCTCCCCGTGGGGCGGGCAGGAGCGTGGGGTGGGCCCTGGGCTTGCTTGCTCAGCTTTGGCTGCCTCGGGCCTGGCTGACCCCCAGGGCTGGAAAGCGTGGTGGGATGGAGGGTCCTGCCCCTCGGGAGTGTCCTGCAGGATTCCTTGGCTCTGGCAGCCAGAGCGTCTCCAGGCCCCTCTTCCCACAGGGAACAAGCCCTCCTGGCTTTTGAGGACAGTACCTGTCTCCTCCTGGAGCAACCTTGAGCAGTGTCATCACCACCTCCTGAGGGCATTTGTCAGCCATGGGGACGATGAGAGACTCCACGCTCTGCCGGGCTGGGACTGTCTGGGTGCATCCCAGGGTTTTGTGGATGCAGCTCGTGATCTTTGGCACCTGGAGGGGACACAGGTGAGGATGGTGCAGCCACTGGCGAGCGGCCACTTCCTCAGCTGCCCTTGCCATCCTTCTCTGCCACCTTGAGGTGGCTTCAGGTGCCCCAGACACTGGGCTTTGGGAGGAAGAGAGGGATGGAGGGAGGAACAAGGCCTGACAGGGCTGAAGGGCAGGGCAATGCAGCCACAGGCCACTTACATCCACCAGCCACAGGTCAGGGTTTCCCTTGACCACATCCAGCACGTTTCTGGCCGCCTCCTTGTCAAAGGTGCTGGAGTCAGTCATTGCCTCGATGAACACCCAGACCACGTCTGTCCTCTCCGACGGCTGGAGGTATTCCCCAAAGGTCTATGGGAGGAAGGGAGGCAGCGAAGCCACGTCACACCGAGGGCCCTGATGCTGCTGCTTAGCCGGGCAGTGCCAGCAGCCCTGCGGTGGCGCCCGGCAGTGCTGGCGGCGGTGTCCCCAGCAAAGCTGGCAGCAGGGGCGGCAGTCGCTGCTGGGGAGGATGAGAAGAGACGGCCCAGGGTGAGGGAGGAGGGTTGGGGTCATGGGCACGGGGTCTGGGCCCCGCCACCAGCCAGGGCTTGCTGGTGGCCAGGAGGACTGGGGCTGCTGCTGGGACACTGGAGCGCAGCCCTGGCATTGTCCCTGCTTGGGGACAGCAGGAACCCTCTCAGCAGGGACAGGGAGGCCATGCCAGCCCGCTGACGGTGGAGGCCTTTGCTCTCACAAGTCCCCTGCTGATGCCAGGACCAAGAGTGCCAGCAAACGGGGAGCTCGTTACCTCGGCAATGTGAGTGGCACTGGGCGAAGTGCGCAAGGAGGTGGTCTCGGCTTCCCAGTCCCTTTCGAGCTGTGTATCCTCCTCTGTCAATGTCGCACCTAAAGAGCGGGGCAAACGCAGAGGAGTCGGTAAGACACGGCAGCTTCCCCAATACTGGAAAGAGCTTTGAACTTGGAATGGCCGAGGAGGGAGGTTATGACCTGCAATCAGGGGAGGAGGTGGTGGAGAGCGGTGCCACGGAGAGGCTGACCCGCCTCCAGTGTGCGTGTGGGAATGCTCCTGGCCCTGGGAAGTCCAAGGCCCTAGAGCTCTGCATGCAGTGCCACAGTTCAGTTCCCCATGGCTTGAATAGAGGTGACGTGGGGGACGGCTCGCATGGCTGGAGTGCTGCGGGGCAGAGATACATCTCTCTTTGGGAGAGATGGGAAGATGCGGCGTGGGGCTGCCTCCCGTGCTCTTGAGGAGCAGCTCAGCTCCACGGGACCATCAACAGCGTGAGGGTGAGGAGCAGAGGAGGCGCAGTGCTGGTGACATGGTGGTGCCTCCAGCAAGCAGCAGGACTGGGTGATGTTGGCGTGCAGGGGGATCCATCCCACCACAGCTTCTCTTACAGCGTTGCTGGTACTTGAATTGGAAGAGGAGACAAAGAGCGTCCAAAGCCAAGCGGCTGGTGTCCTCTTCCTTGAATGATAGGAGCAGCAGGAGATGTCCCAGCAGCTGTCCAAGGATTGGCATCTGCATCTCCGCACAGGAGGCGTGTCTGTCCTCATTGGGATCAGCCTGGGCAAGGGAGGAAGAAGAGCAGAGGGCTTGAGGGCAGCTGGGGCCAAAGCCCTGAAGCCAAGTGTGTGCCCAGGGCTGGATCCAGGCAGGTCAGAGCTTTGCAGGGCCCTGCAGAACCCGTCTCGCAGAACAGCCCCACGCAGGGAGAGCTGCCAGACCTGGGCTCCCCGTGGGCTCCTTGGGCAGCCCTGGCCGACACAGGACTGGGGCAGAGATGGCTCCTGGCAGAGCGGAGTATGCCTGGTCCTTACCTTCAGTGAGGAATAGTTGGCCAGCAAGAAGCTGAGCACCCTCATCCTGCCCACAGCCCTCTCCCGCACAGATGCCCTCTCAGAGGTGGTGAAGGTCAAGAGCACCTGGGGAGAGAGAAGCTGCTGCTGAGCCCTGGGAGCAGCCAGCGCTCCAGCACAAGCAGCACTGCTCAAGTCCTGGGCGGGACTCTCCCAGGCCATTAAGGCTTCCTCTGGTCTGGAGCAAAGCCCGCACTGGTTTCCTGCCCCGGGGTCCCTGGCAGGCTTGCGACAAATGCCCCAGGCCAGCCCTCTAGCCAGGCAGGAAGGCAGATGCCACCCTGTGCGGCCACTGTGCTGCGGAAGAGCCTGCTGGGCAGCCCCTGCTTCCCCCAGGGAGGTGGGCACCACCCTGCAGTGCTCTCTCTGCATGGCGCGGGGTGGGACTGCCCTCTCAGCAGTGGACACCCCGTCCCCCAGGGTGAGGAACAGCCCTTGTGAAGCCCACCCTTTGCACATGCCAGACCTGGAAGATACTCTGCATCTTCTCGCTGACTCCGTTGGCAGGAGAGTTGAGCACCAGTGCAACTAGCATGGTGTCCATGGCTTTCATGGTCTGCAAGGAAGACAACGAGTTGTGGCCGTGTTTCCTGCCATCCCTCTCACCCCCAGGACACTGAGCTGAGCTCCCAGCACCAAGGGAGGACTCGTGGGCTGCTTTGCTGCGCCTGGGAGAGGCCCAGGGGCAAACAATGTGCTGTGGGCAGAGCAGCCTGCGGCACTGGACGTGGCCAGGCCCACAGGAATGGGACGACGGGACGAGAGTGGGAAAGTAAAGCCAAGACCGTGCCCTGCCTTGCATCTCTCGTCATAGCGCAGGACAGGGTGAGCAGGGAGCAGCCCAGAGGGCCCGGGGCTCGTGGAGCTCACCCAGCACTTACCGCGAAGTACAGGAAAGGTTTCAAGTCCCGGATTTCCTCTTTGGGAGGAAGCAAGAAGATGCTGGAGAAGCACGCTTGGAGGAGGCCTATCTCTTTGCCCTCCAGCACCCCCTCCACGGAGCTGCAAAGAGAGAGGGGCCAGTGGGACACTGGTGCGGGGAGCAGTGCCTGGAGGCCTCGTGCAGGTGTACGCGGGGCTCTGGGGCAGGAGTCCCCAGGAGGGTTGGGCAGGTACCTCATTTCGGTCACGGCAAACATGGCGCTCCGCCACACCGCTGTGCACCGTTGGTCCCTGGGCTCTTCTTCCAGCAGCACCTGCAGAGCACAGCCAGGATGGGACCTGGCAGCTGCCAGCACCCAGTGCCACCAGCCCCTTGCCCTGCCCAACGCTGTCCTCACAGGGTGCCAGTGCTGGGGGCCTTGTCCCCTTCCCCGCAGCCACCGAGTATCCCCTCACCTTGATATTCTCTGCCAGTTTGTATCTCTGGCAGAAGAGATCTAGGCCCTGGGACAAGCCGTTGTACGTTGCAGCCCTGAAGAGCATAGCGATGCTTTTAAGGAACTCCAGCTTCTGTTCCTCATCCTGGCAGCCAGGGGACAGAGAGACAAACAGGGAGCATGAGATGGGGACACACGGTCAGTGGCACCGCAGCGCTGGGGGTGCAGTGCCGGTTGCAGCCCTGGGAGAAGCAGCTGTGCCCAGCCAGCGCCCTCCAGCAGCCCCACAGCAGAGCCCCTGTCAGCAGATGCCAGCTCAGCTGCCTTCCAAATGGCTGCGGTTACCTTTTCAGGGCTGCTGACAAAGGCCCTGATGACATCCACGTGTTCTGGTTCCAAGCGGTACACTGGTAACCAGCTGGCATCTAAGAAAGGAGGAGAGCAGGGAGGGCTGCAGAGAGGGTGCGCAGGCAGGAGGGAGCAGAGGAAGGAGCTCTGCCTCCCATCCAGCCCCATGCCCGCTGCCATGGCACAGTCTTCTCCTGCGTGTCAGTGCCCCTGCCAGCGTGTGGGGAAACGGGATCCTGGCATTGAGCAGGGAGCGCTCGCTGGCCACCGCGCTGCCCAGACAATCAGGGCCCCTCACTCACCCATCTCCAGTTGCTGGGCCAGGCACAACTCCTGGGGCTCCACTGGAGAGCTGCTCTCCTGGAGAGCCCTGTCCTCCTCCAGGGCCACCTTGGTGGTGCTGACTTGTTGCATCGCCATCTTTTGGGTTTGAGGAAAGTGGTTGGGCTGGCGAAGGGGGAAGCTTTGGCGAAAGGCCACGAGTCTGCCGGGGGCAGAGGGAAAAGACGTGGGTTGTGCTCGAGGAGTCCTCGCCACGAGTCTGCCGGGGGCAGCGGGGAAAGACGTGGGTTGTGCTCGAGGAGTCCTCGCCACGAGTCTGCCGGGGCAGAGGGGAGTCTGCCGGGGGCAGCTAGAGTTAAGATATGGTTGGACTCGATGATCTCAAGGGTCGCTTCCAACCAAAAGGATTCTCTGATACTCCAATTCTCTGAAAGACGTGGGCTGCGCTCGGGGGCTACTCGCCGTCTCCGTGCTCGCACCCTGTCCCGTCACCGTCCTGCCGGACAGTGTGGGCTGGGGCCCACAGCTGCGCTGAGCACACGCAGTGCAGTGGGTGTCACCAAGTGAGGTCACAACGGGCCCCACTGTGACCCTGCACCTGGGCAGGGAGGGGCAGGGTGTCCCATTGGGATGCACAGGCCAGCTCAGCCCTGGGCACCTGGGTGCTCTCGGGGTGTCTCCAGGCCCCCCTTTGCCCTCATGTCTCGTTGGGACCTCCCTGTTGCCCTCTGCTGTGTCCCAGGGTTTCGTGTTCAGCTGGCTGGCTGATCAGAACAGCAGCGAAGCTGCTCCTTCAGTGGCTTTGTAGAGATTTCTAGGGATTTCCAAGGGTGGGTAGCACAGAGGATGGACTTTGTTTAAGGTGTCTGCTGTCTCATTGCTTACAGAAGCTCTCAGTGGCTTGAGGATAAACTAACCACGTAACCACATGACAAAGTGTTGGAGCTGGCAGAGCACAAAAGCAGAAATCCAGGTGGCAGGGGTGAAAAAGGTGGAAAGGCTGAGGTACTAAATGCCTTCTTCACCTGAGATCTTTAATAGTCAGAAGAGTTGTGCTCCAGGTACCCATCCCCCTGAGCCAGAAGACAGGCATGGGGAGCAGTATGAAGGCCCAACAATCCAAGGGGAAATGATCAGCGACCTGCTATATCACTTGGGCACCTACAAGTCTATGGGGCCAGATGGGATACACCCAAGGGTGCTGAGGGAGCTGGCAAAGGTCATCACTGAGCCACTTTCCATTATCTATCTGCAATGCTGCCCAACTGAGGAGGTTGCAGTTGACTGGAAGTTGGCTAAGGTGACGCTCATCTACAAGACGGGCCGGAAAGAGGATCTGGAGACCTATAGACCTATCCGTCTGGCCTTGGTGCTGGGCAAGGTCATGGGGCAGATGATCTTGGGTAACATCACTCGCCACAAGAGAACCATATGATCAGACCCAGTCAACATGGATTTATGAAATGTAGGTCCTGTTTGACTAACCTGATCTCTACGACAAGATGACCCAAGTAGTAGATGAGGGAAAGGCTGTGGAGGTTGTGTACTTAGACTTCAGTAAGGCCTTGGGCACCGTATCTCACAGCATTCTCCTGGAGAAGCTGCAGCTCGTGGCCTGGACGGGTGGACTCTGCGACGGATATAGAACTGGCTGGGTGGCCGGGCCCAAAGGGTTGTGGTGAACAGAGCCAAATGCGGTTGGTGGCTGGTCAGGAGTGGCGTTCGCCAGGGCTCAGTACTTGGCTCACAACAAGCCCATGAATGCTCCAGGCTCAGGGAAGAGTGGAAGGACAGGAAAAGGACCTGGGGGTGTTGGTCACAGTGGCTGAACATGAGGCAGCGTGTGCCCAGGCAGCCAAAAAGGCCACCTGCATCCTGGCTTGTATCAGGAATAGTGTGGCCAGCAGGACCAGAGAAGCGATCGTGCCACTGTACTGGGCACTGGTGAGGCCTCACCTTGAATGCTGTGTTCAGTTTTGGGCCCCTCATCATCAGAAGGACATTGAGGGACTAGAGAGAGTGCAGAGGAGGTGACGAAGCTGCTGAGCGGCTGGAGCACAAGGGTGATGGGAGCGGTTGAGGGAGCTGGGGCTGTTCAGCCTGGAGAACAGGAGGCTCAGGGGAGGCTCAGGGGAGACCTTATTGCTGTTTGCAACGGCCTGAAAGGAGGTTGAAGCATGGAGGGTGTTGGTCTCTTCTCCCAAGTAGCAAGTGATAGGACAAGAGGAAATGGCCTCAAGTTGCGCCAGGGGAGGTTTAGATTGACTGTTAGGAAAAAATTCTTCCTGGAAAGTGTGTTAAAGGCAAGAAGAACACCTGAAGAGCATGGGTTGGTCATGCCAATGTGGAATAGATTGTTTTTTCTTGTTTGTTTTGGGGCTGCAGAAGAAGGAACGCGTGCATTTCAGTGTTGGGGCATGGATCCAAACTGAGGATTCAAGCAAGTTTGGGACTGGGACAGCTTAGGTGATTGAGGACCATTGCCAGGTCTATGAAAGAAGCTGGATGGGTTTCTGGGAGCTCACAGGCATTGCCAAATCCTCAGGAAACCACAGCTTTGTAGTTAAAGCAACAGCACTTGGCACCAAACCCAATCCCAAAACGCGAATACCCTCGAAGCGACCACAGGCAGAGCCTTGAGAAACATTTGAGAGAAAGGGTCTCCTTTGCCAGGCCATGGGGGTCAGGGCTTGGCTATTCTGATGATAAACAAACACAAACGGCTGACATGGCATCAGAACCACCTCCACAACGCCTTTACCACCTGTGACCAGTGTCTCCAGGCTTTTGCTTCGCCAGCCTCCAGGGACACGGACTGGTTGTTTCCTTCAGAGCTGTGTCAGGGATGGCCTTTTGTGGGATCCCAAACACCTTCAGAAACTTGCGTTTGTTTCTGCCTTTCACTTTGCTGGAGGTTTGTTCATTGTTTCAATATCTGCAGTTTAGGAACATGGCAGCAGAGGGCTAATTAACATCCAAAATGCCCTTGCAAGCCAAGGCTCTCTGCAGCATTTTCCTAAAGGCTTCAAGTCTGGTGTGGATGATTAGGGAGATTTCAGGAATAGCCAAACAGAGAGCATTTCAATAATAAACAGCAATAAAGCAGTATTTCTTCTACTTCCTTCCCACCTCTCCCTCCTCCGCATTTCCAGAAGAGGTGGTATCAGCAACCTTCAGTACTTTTGGATCTGGAGCATCTCCTGATGAAGGCACAATATGTCAGAGCATTGGGTGCCTGAAGCACCAGTTGAGTGAGGAGACAGGCCAGGACACCTCAAGAGGAGTCACGCTCCTCTGGACCAAGAGGTGGGTGTTCCTGGGAATCTCAGGTGCCACAGCACAGCGATACTTGTGTTCAGGGAGCTGGTCAAATGACCCATCTCCTTTTCTGTAATGTTGTCTGAGTTTGCTCAGGTAACCCCTGACCTGAACCCCATCCACTCGTGGGTGTTCTCCAGACTCCTGCCTTCAGGAACAGTGTCCCAGGAGACCTTGCTGGTGAAGATGGAGGCAAAGGAGCCATAAAGTACCTCAGTCCTGTCTGCTTCTAATCTTATAAAGTGCAGCAGCAGGCCCGCGTTCGCCCTATCTAGTCTTTTACTGTAAGGAAGTAATGTCAGCTCATCTTGCTGCCCCCACCCTCCCCTGCACATATGAAATCCAGAGGAGCTTTGGCATCATCCTTACATCTTTTTATGGTTTTAGAAGTTTCTTTCTTCAATTAGCCAATTTACAGCATCGATGTTGGTTCAGCTGAATATTTACTCAAGATCTCAGGGGCTTTTTTTTTTTAAAAAAAAAAACTCCACACTTTCTGATCAGCCTTGCACCAGACTGACAAATAAACAAATCTTCCCCATGCAACAAAGTTTGCCTAATAGTAAAGAAGGAGAAGATTATTTTGTGCTACTTTTCAATTGATACAGAGACACAAGAGAGAACAAGAAAAGCCCAATGGTTGTCGTGCCTGTGAAGGCTGATATTTACATCCCTGTCCTCCAGTCAGAGCTCAAATTGGCTGGGAAAGAATGCCTTTTAAAAACACTGTCATCACAAAGCAGGAGAGTGTACTGTTAGTTCATAGGTTAATAAATAGTTAATAAATGAAATCTCATTAAATTTCATTGGAAGCCCATTTTTTATTATAGTAAAGGAGGCTGAAGTTTCACCTTGATAATTACGCTCCCTACATTTGGCAGAAACAAAAAGATTCATTTAATAGCAGAGGTAGCTTTGATTTAAACAAAGAAATTGTCTGAACAGGATTAGATTACACTGTTAGGCGGGCATTCGTTATGTGCAGCGCTGGGGTCGCACTGGCGATTCTCCACCATAAGTGCTCGCCACGACAGAACGCTCTCCTGTAGCTGGTATTTACAAAAGCGCTGCATATTCATTATAGTTCTTAGAAACTATTAACATTCAATACACCTATTCTAAGAAATGATTACAGAAACATGAGGTTAATTATTTCACGGTCTTTGCTGCTATCTGGTGTCATTGTACGAGCATTGCAAGCCTTGAATTCTATTTCTCTATTCTATAGCTTACTTTCGAGACATCTGTTAGTGTGCAGCTTCAGATTCAACCTGTGCATATGTCATGGAGGCACCCCAAAATAAGTTTAGGCGGACAACAAGGTCCAAAACAAACTTTATTGGGCTTTGGGTTCTTTGATATCGGCTGGTTTTATAAGACACCAGTCCGGTCAGTGATATGTGGGAAAGGTTTATCCCACAGGGGTAAAAAGATGCTGGGACAGGAATTAGCAGGGCTCATTTGCAGGGCTTTAAACTAGATTCGAAGGGGGATGAGGTTGTAGCTGGGCTTGCATCAGTGGGGCAGCATGCTGGAATACATAAAGACCGGGAGGCCCCTCAGGCCCGTAGGGTGAAATCGGTTTACTCGGCTCGCTCCCTGAAGTGCCTGTACACCAATGTGTTTATGATCTGGTGGTATTAACAGAGACATGGTGGGACAGCTCACATGGCTGGAATGTGGTCATGGATGGCTATGCCCTTTTCAGGAAAGACAGGCCGGCCAAGCGTGGTGGTGGAGTTGCTCTTTACGTGAGAGAGCAACTACAATGTATAGAGTACTGTCCAGGTGCGGTTGAGGAGCGAGTTGAGAGTCTGTGGGTGAGAATTAAGGGCCAGGCTGGCAGGGGTGACACTGTTGTGGGAGTCTATTACAGGCCACCAGATCAGAGTGAGGAAGTTGATGAGGCCTTCTACAGGCAGCTGAGCGTGGCCTCACAGTCACAGGCTCTGGTTGTTATGGGGGATTTTAACTACCCTGATGTTTGCTGGAAGGACTACTCAGCCAGCCAGCCTCAGTCTAGGAGGTTCCTCCAGTGCATTGACGATAACTTTCTGATGCAAATGGTGGAGGAGCCGACTAGGAGACGTGCGCTGCTGGATCTCGTCCTCGCTAACAAGGAGGGGCTGGTTGAAGCAGTAAAGGTGGGGGGCTGCCTTGGTTGCAGTGACCATGAGATGGTGGAGTTCAGAATCTCCTGTGGTGGGAGCAGAATACCGAGCAGAATTGTAACCCTGGACTTCAGCAGGGCCGACTTTGGCCTTTTCAAACAATTGCTGGAGGAAATCCCGTGGGCAAGGCTGCTTGAAGGTAAAGGGGCCCAAGATAGTTGGTTAACATTCAGGGACTGCTTCTACCAAGCTCAAGATCAGTGCATCCCGACGCGCAGGAAGTCAAGGAGGGGAGCCAGGAGACCTGTGTGGTTAAACAGGGAACTGCTGGGCAAACTCAAGTGGAAGAGGAGGGTTTACAAATCATAGAAGGAGGGGCTGGCCACTTGGGAAGAATATAAGGCTGTTGTCAGAGGATGTAGGGAGGCAACTAGGAAAGCTAAGGCCTCCTTAGAGTTAAACCTGGCGAGAGGGGTCAAGGACAACAGGAAGAGCTTCTTCAAATACATGGCAGATAAAACTAACACCAGAGGCAATGTAGGCCCACTGATGAACGGGGTGGGTGCCCTGGTGCCAGAAGATACAGAGAAGGCAGAATTACTGAATGCCTTCTTTGTCTCTGTCTACTCTGCCGGAGGCTGTCCTGAGGAGCCCCGTACCCCTGAGGCCCCAGAGGAAGGCAGGGCAATGGAGGAGTTTGCCTCAGTTAATGAGGACTGGGTTAGGGACCAGTTAAGCAATCTGGACATCCATAAATCCATGGGTCCAGATGGGATGCACCCGCGGGTGCTGAGGGAGCTGGCTGAAGTCATTGCTGGACCGCTCTCCATCATCTTTGCCAAGTCTTGGGAAACGGGAGAGGTGCCTGAGGACTGGAGGAAATCAAATGTCACTCCGGTCTTCAAAAAGGGCAAGAAGGAGGACCCGGGCAACTATAGACCGGTCAGCCTCACCTCCATCCCTGGGAAAGTGATGGAACACCTTATCCTTGGTGCCATCTTAAGACATATCAAGGAGAAGAGGGTCATCAGGGACAGTCAACATGGCTTCACCAAGGGGAAGTCGTGTTTGATCAACCTCATAGCCTTTGATGAAGACGTAACAAGGTGGATTGACGATGGCAGAGCAGTGGATGTGGTCTACCTTGACTTCAGCAAAGCATTTGACACCGTCTCCCACAGCATCCTCACGGCAAAACTGAGGAAGTGTGGACTGGATGATCGGGTAGTGAGGTGGACTGCAAACTGGCTGAAGGAGAGAAGCCAGAGGGTCGTGATCAGTGGGGCAGAGTCTGGTTGGAGGCCTGTATCTAGTGGAGTGCCTCAAGGGTCAGTTCTGGGACCAATACTGTTCAATATATTCATCAATGACTTGGATGAGGGAATTGAGTGTACTATCAGCAAGTTTGCTGATGACACCAAGCTGTGAGGAGTGGCTGACACGCCAGAGGGCTGTGCTGCCATCCAGCGAGATCTGGACAGGCTAGAGAGTTGGGCGGGGAAAAATTTAATGAAATATAACAAGGGAAAATGTAGAGTCTTGCATCTGGGCAGGAACAACCCCAGGTTCCAGTACAGGTTGGGGAATGACCTATTAGAGAGCAGTGTAGGGGAAAGGGACCTGCGGGTCCTGGTGGACAGCAGGATGACCATGAGCCAGCACTGTGCCCTTGTGGCCAGGAAGGCCAATGGCATCCTGGGGTGGATTAGAAGGGGGGTGGTTAGTAGGTCGAGAGAGGTTCTCCTTCCCCTCTACTCTGCCCTGGTGAGACCTCATCTGGAATATTGTGTCCAGTTCTGGGCCCCTCAGTTCAAGAACGACAGGGAACTGCTGGAGAGAGTCCAGCGCAGGGCCACAAAGATGATGAAGGGAGTGGAGCATCTCCCTTATGAGGAAAGGCTGAGGGAGCTGGGTCTCTTTAGCTTGGAGAAGAGGAGACTGAGGGGTGACCTCATCAATGTTTATAAATATGTAAAGGGTGGGTGTCACGAGGATGGAGCCAGGCTCTTCTCGGTGACAACCAACAGTAAGACAAGGGGTAATGGGTTCAAGCTGGAACACAAGAGGTTCCACTTAAATTTGAGAAGAAACTTCTTCTCAGTGAGGGTGACAGAACACTGGAACAGGCTGCCCAGGGAGGTTGTGGATTCTCCTTCTCTGGAGACATTCAAAACCCGCCTGGACGCCTTCCTGTGTAACCTCACCTAGGTGTTCCTGCTCTGGCAGGGGGATTGGACTAGATGATCTTTCGAGGTCCCTTCCAATCCCTAACATTCTGTGATTCTGTGATTCTGTGATTCTGGCTGGAAAAGTACCGCCGATAAACAGATGGGAAACGGGGTTTATACAGTTAGTTAGCACTCCCATAACGTAAGATACAGGTTCGGATATTAGGTTAGGAGATTATTTGGGGTGCAGCGAAATAAGAGCAGCGAGGACCCACAGTGTGCATATACGCACTCACAAGGTAATACTCAATAGTATCTGATCACCTCCCGTAAGTGATACACGCCAGAGATATTCAGTTTCCGTTTCCCCTGGCTTGCATGAAAATTTAGCTTGCAAGTCGCCAAGCTCAGGTCCTGTCCACGGGGTGCTACGAACGGCAGTTCGAGGATTTCCACCCCGTGGCCTTGTATGTGTCAGTTTTAATGAGAGGACATACATTCTTTGTCTCCATCTCCTCTTCATCAACACTATTTTCAGAATCTCCCCAGGAACCTCCATCCCAGGAACCTCCGTCCCAGTCCTCAGGATCTCTAATCAATTTCCAGGTTTGGGGAACTCTATGGGGGGGACCTTGCTCCACTTGTCGTGAGCTCAACCTTTTGTTCTAACAAACGTATTCACTCTTTCAGTTGATCTATTTCCAGCTCCTTTTCATAATCACACCCCTTTGACTGTTCGCAAGGTTCGGGCTGCCTTTGGGCTTGCTTCAAACAAGCGTACAGAGCAGCGCCAAAAGCAGCACAGATGATAGCGCCAACAGCAACACAGGCGGCAGCACACGCAGCTACCGTCACTCCCGGACCACACCAACTCGCTTCCGTCTGGGTGCAAGTTGTCGCGGAAGGATTATCGCAGCTGTAATCCCGAAATAATTTCTCCATTTCTGATACCCTGCTCGCTGCGCCAATTAAAATGTCACGGAGGCACCCCCAAATAAGTTTAGGCAGACAACAAGGTCCAAACCAAAAGTTTATTCTGGCCAGAAAAGCACCGCTGATAAACCAATTAGAAACGGGGTTTATACAACTAGCTAGCACTCCGTTAACATAAGATATAGGTTCAGGTATCAGGTTAGGAGATTATTTGGGATGCAGCGAAAATAAGAATAATGGGGATCCCCAGCGTGCATACACGCACTCACAAACCAACAAAACCGGAGCCCTCTCTGCCCCGTTTGCCCACAAAAGAGAAACACTAGCCTATTGCGGCCAGGACTTCACACTTGTCTGTCTCAGATGAGGAATTTACACTCGTCTGTCCCAGGCGAGGACTTTACACCTGCCTATCTCAGGCAAGGAATTATTAAAGCATATATTCAGTAATTTATCGCTCACCTAAGTGCGGAGGTGAGGCGCTCCCAATCCAGGGGAGTTACCTTAGACGGCTTCTCGGTCTAAGGGGAGGGACTCTGGCAGTATGGCAGTCTCGTAGCTCTGAGAAGACCACACAAAGGGCATCTCCCGTGGGAACCCCATTTATAGTCTACTTAGATCTGACTGGGCATTCCAGAAGCTTCTCGGCTTCTCTACACCCCACCCCCCGAGTGTGGGCCTTCGAGAAGCTTCTCGGCTTCTCTGGGCTGTGGCCAGGCTTGGCCCCTCCTCTGCTAATGACCCTGCCCACCGACTCCGGGTCTCCACAAAGAGCCATTAGCTGCCCCATTGGAGGCCCCAGTTCTGAGAGAGGGGACGGGCAGCTACCAGTGCAGCTGCCACACCAGTGCTCAGGGCGTGGGGAGGGAAAGTGCAACTGCCACAGCTACGGTAGCATATCCCACTTCTGGTAGCAGAGTGCAAGGGCTTAAGGCAGCCCTGCCAAGTTGTAGGTTTGCGATATGGTAACAAACACCAGACCAACAGCCTCAGGGTTAAAGCATTTATCTCCAAATAACAGTGCAGGAAAAAAGACAGATCAATAGTATAATTATCTGCATTGTTGCAATAGCAAGTCAAGTAATTCATCAAGACTGGGCTAGACCAGGCATCTGACAATGGCCGGCAGGCAGGCAGCAGGGTGGGACCTCTTCTCCAGAAAAGTGACCCAGACCAGGCAATGCCCTTGGGGAATGCACATGCCCTGGCTGGACTGTTCTTTTTACCACTGAGCCGCAGAAGCGCTGTTTGGGCTCTGCGCCCGCTCTGCGCCAGCTCTGTCCCTGGTGTACACGAGGCCCAGGAGGCCCAGGAATCCTGTACCAGGCAGCACAGCCCCACAGTCCTGTGTGAACGTGGGTCTGGAATTCTTGTGTGAGGCAATCCAAGCCTCACAGCTCCATTGTATGTACCGTCACCAGACAGGCCATATTAGGCGATAGCAGCCATACAAGGAGCCAGCTAGTCTTGCAAAGGCAAATTTGACTGTCTACGTATGGAAGTCACTACGCAGAATGCAAGCGTGAACACACAGGGTACTGTGAACGTAGTGCTGACAGCGAGCAGACTGGATTTATAGCAGCCTTATAGTACAGTAAGTTAACAACTAAGGAGAAGTGAAATAAACCAGAACAGTAGTATAGCAGCAGAAGTAAATTGAAAGAAGAGGTATAGAAACACAGGAAGCAAGGAGTGTGTACTGATTGATACGTCAAGGCCAGAGGGATTGATACACCAATGACAGGGGGGTAACTTGTGATAGATGAAAAAAATGCTTTTGTGGTAGCAACTTTGGTGGGAATGCAAAATATATCACTTATGTAATGCATAACTCAGCAAATCAGTAAGGCTTGAGCAAGCATCCTAGCAAGTATAAATACAAGCCTGAATTTGTAATAAATGTCTCTCATTGCACCTTAAAGAGAGTCCGTGCCTCATTCGCTACAAATGGCACCTGAATAGGGACTTTCAATGCGGCTGTAAAGGAAGCCGTTGTTCCGGTAGAAAAGCCCGATCGAACCAGGACCGGGAAATGGAGCCAGGGAAACAAAGCCGGGAAACAGAACCGGGAACCAGGAAAGTGTGCACTCATCACCGAGAAAAGGTGAGCGATTGGGAACCATGGGAGGGAAGTTATCCCTTGAACGAAGACAAAGCCTAGATGTCCTTCAACGTTTATTAAGAAAGCAAAATCAGGACGTACCAGGAGTCCGATTAGTGACTTTATTAGAACGGATGGCTAATCATGTGCCGGACTTTCCTCCAACTGGTACATTTCAGTTGGAGGCATGGCAGAAAGTCGGAAGAGAACTATTCGAACAGGCAGCATCTGGAGATAATGCTGCTTGTCAACATTTATCTACTTGGGGGAAAAGAATGATTACTTTAAAAGCAGCTCCAAAGGAAGTAGCTGTGCAGGTCGCAACTAACTGTGAACCTTCTGCCCCTCCCTTGCCAGGGAAGGAGGGGGATCCTGTAACTGTATTGGGCAAAAATGCACTAACCTTGGATGCAGTAGTGGAGAAAGCACTGGCTGATAACGAAGCCCCCGCTTGTCCGCTACAGCGAACGCTTTTGACAAAAGATGGTTTGTGAGAGTCGCCCAACAACCCCCTCGATCCTGGCCCAGTGGACTTGGAGCGAGAGCCTGATTTATTCCCCCCGGATGTTACTTTGCAGCCGAAAGTGCACATTAATTCAACCATGGGGGATAAATGCAGAGAAGAGGCTTCGAAAGCAGGAGACAGGAAAGTGGTTACGGCATGCCCTGTGATCTATCATGAATGGCAAACTCCAGGCTTTCAACAGCTATCGTATGATGTTGTAAAGGAATTACAGACATTAGCTAAAGAAAATGGAGTTACTTCATCATTTGTTATAAATTTTTTGGAAGCGTTAAGCTCTTCCTACGTACTTACTCGCATGACTGGCATTCTTTGTTGAAAATGATTGTATCCACTCCTCAATGCACTGTATGGCTGATTTTTGGGAGAACTGTACTGTGGAGACTAGTGATAATGCATATCAGCAAAGAGCGATTGTTTGCAGTCATTTAGCTGGGGAAGGTGCTCATGCTTTGCCCGAGAATCAAGTTGCACATCCCAGGGACATGTATGGTGTAACAGGAAAACTAGCAATGAAAGCGGTTCAGAAGTTACTGGTGGTTGGGAGAGATGCTAGTACGTCTTTTTCAAAAATCTCGCAAGGATCACCGGAACCTTATGCACAATTTTTAGACTGCTTGCAAACTGTTTTGGAGCGGCAAATTGATAATGATGTGGCTAGTGAGTTAGTTCCTAGAACAATTGGCTTTTGAGAATGCTAATGCTGATTGGTGGCGTGTGTTACAGGGTGTTAGGAATAGGGAAAAGTGTACTATAACAGAGATGGTGAGAGAGTGTCAAAACATAGAGTCATCTGAACATTATACTGGCTCTCCAGCTGCCGCTTTAGCAGCACAGTCGTAAGTGTCGGGAACAAAACTGAGACTGAGATGTTTTCATTGTGGGGCACTGGGTCATGTAAAGAAAGATTGCACAAAGTATGCACACCAGACTTCAAAGGCTGTACCTCCGAGAGATTGTCCAATATGTGCAAAAGGCAGGCACTGGGCAAGTGAGTGTTGTTTGAGGGTAATGTAAAGGGAGCTGCCAGCCAGTCAGTGACTATAATTACTACTGCAGCAGTGCTGATTCCCACAGGAGTGTGGGGGCCTTTAGGACCTAGCGTGCATGCTTTGTTAATAGGTCGATCATCCACTACCAAGTTGGGTTTGTTTGTCTTACCTGGAGTAATTGACTCTGATTATCAAGGTGAAATCAAAATGATGGCTTGGACACCTGTGCCATTCTTCCTGGAAAGTGTGTTAAAGGCAAGAAGAACACCTGAAGAGCATGGGTTGGTCATGCCAATGTGGAATAGATTGTTTTTTCTTGTTTGTTTTGGGGCTGCAGAAGAAGGAACGTGTGCATTTCAGTGTTGGGGCACGGATCCAAACTGAGGATTCAAGCAAGTTTGGGACTGGGACAGCTTAGGTGATTGAGGACCATTGCCAGGTCTACGAAAGAAGCTGGATGGGTTTTGGGGAGCTCGCAGGCATTGCCAAATCCTCAGAAAACCACAGCTTTGTAGTTAAAGCAACAGCACTTGGCACCAAACCCAATCCCAAAATGCAAATACCCTCGAAGCGACCGCAGGCAGAGCCTTGAGAAACATTTGAGAGAAAGGGTCTCCTTTGCCAGGCCCTGGGGGTCAGGCCTTGGCCATTCTGATGATAAACAAACATGAAGGGCTGACATGGCATCAGAACCTGGCGTGTCCGCGTTGTTGCCCTTCCCCTTGGTTCCCACCCATGCACACTCAACCCGATCAGCGCCTGTGGGAACAGCAGGGTGTGCAGTTCCAGCTAGAGGGCCTTAGACAGATCATACAGAAGTGTGTTTTTTATGAGTGTAAGAAGCGATAGCCCAGGCCAGTGAGAATGATATCTCGGGTCGGAAAACGGCCCCTTGTGTGTGATGTGTGAATGTCCTTGGGCCTGGTCTGTGAATGAGTGGGAACGTAACTGAAACAAATATAACATGAGTGTGGTGTGTTTCTAATACCAATTATTGGAAAAACATCTTATGTAACATCTTAGTCCAGGCCCATACCTGCAAATCCTATACATCGTCAATGGCTAATAAAGAGGGCCTCAGACTGGCTCAGCTCTCTGCTCTGCCCGGCTCTGCGCTCCTTCCTGAACAAGATCTCTGCCTGTGCGTGCATCTTTTTCTGCGTCCCGGTGTGCGTCGTTCCTCATCGACGCAATCGCCCTCATCAACTCCAGACAATCCAAACGCTCCCTGACATACACGGCTGCCCCACCTCCTCTCCTTCCTCGCCTGTCCCTTCTGAAGAGTTTCTAGCCATCCAATGCAGAGCTCCAGTTGTGAGAGTCGTCCCACCATGTTTCTGGGATGGCAACTATATCGTCGTTTTTCTGCCTCACAGTGGCTTCCAGCTCCTCCTGTTTGTTGCCCACGCTGCGTGCCTTTGGATAGATGCACTTTGGCCGGGTCATTGATCCCGCCACCTTTTTCTGGTGAGAAGCCCTAATTCCTTTGTGGACATCATCGAGTGCTTCCACGGTTTTGAACACATCAACAACCCTTGTGTTTCTCTTCCTGCATGGCTCTCCATCCCCAGCCTCCACTGGGATGGCAGAGCAAAGGGCCTCACCAGCGCTACCCTCAAATGCTGGCATGTGGCCCTTGGGTTTGCCTCTCCACACCTGGTTTCCTCCCCTCTCACTTCAAATCTAGTTTAAAGCCCTCTCAAGGACTCCTGCTAACTCCTGCGCAGGATCCTTTTCCCCTTTTGAGAGAGGTGCATCCCATTTGTCGCTAGCAGGCCTGGTGCCATGTAAGCCGACCCATGATCAAAAACCCCCAAATTCTGCCGGTGACACCGGTCCTGCAGCCAGGTATTGATCTGCTGGGTCTTCCTGCATCTTTCCTCGTCGTACCCTGCAACTGTGGCGACAGAAGAGAACACGACTTGTGCTCCTGATCCCTTGACCATGCGTCCCAAGGCTCTGAAGTCTCTCTTGATTGTCTTTAGTTTTCCCTTTTCAGTTTCATCACTGCCTACCTGAAAAATCGTTAGGGGATAATAGTCTGAGGGCCTAACCAGGGCAGAGAGCTTCCTGTTTACATCTTTAACCCTGGCCCCAGGGAGGCAGCCGACACCCCAAGAAGTGGGTCTAGCCTGCATATAGGGCCTTCTGTTCCCTTTAGAAGGGAGTCTCCTACAACCACAACCAGCCTCTTTTTCTTTGTGGGGGCTGTTTTGATGGAGGGTGCAGGGTGACTGATCCACTGCAGCACCTCCAACTCAGTGGAACCGCCTCCCTCGATGCTGTGGTTTGGTTCCACTTGCAAGGCCTGTTCTTCAGTCTCAAGACCCATTTGTGTGTCTGTGTTTGGCTGTTTCTGGGCTAACTGGTGCACAGAAATTGGCTTCGCTGGAGGTAAATGTTCAAAGAGGACCCAGAAGAGTAAAACAGAAAAAGGAAAAATTTATTCGAATAAAGGAGGAGTCCCCAGGCGTCCCTGTGGGGTCTCTCAACAGCATGGGAAGACACAGCCCCCTATTTATCCCAATCCTAGCCGCAGGAGATCCCTTCTCCTTTCCCCATTGGCTGAGACCCTTGCGGGGTCCAAGCTTTCCGATCCCCCTTTCGTAACCCCAGCAGCACCCCTTGTATGTCTGCCCACCGACACTCCTGGGAACTGATTGGTTAGAGCTCTAAGGCTGTTGCACTCCATTTTGTAAAGACATGGGAGAGCTGCTCCCATCAACTACGAAACAATCAAGAGTGTGAATCGTGACATAACATCTTTGCAAAGACGTGGTAGCCGTTCCTCACCAGTTTGGTGTTGGTGGTGGTGCTTTCAGTTGTGATGATGTTGTCATCCCTTTTCTAATTCACTGTCTGCTCTTGTGTTCAGACTACGTGGCTTTGTAAATGAAGAGCCCTGCTCTCTGTGTCTTTCAACGAAATACAGGACCTTCTGAGACTGTTTTTCTTCCTGAGCTCCTTCCTGCAAGAGCTTTTGGAGCTGCAGGGACAGTTCCTGTGATGGGAGGAGGGGAAAAGAATCCATCACGGCAGCACTGCCAGGGAGCAGCAGCGCTCGGTCTCCCAGAGCTGTTATCTTTCCTCTCCCACACTCCTTCTCGTCCCTCATGTTGGCGCAAGTCCTGAGTGCTCTGGCAGCTTGGTCATTGTTCTGCTGCATGGCAGTCCTGTGACAGCAGGCAGGGACAGGCAATGGACACTTGTGTGACAGAGCTGGCCTCAGAACAGCCTTCCGTGAAGAAAGGTGATCTCCTGAGGACAGTGCTGGAAGGTTTAGGTCTTCTTCCAAAGTTTCTCTCCAGGACATGCCCAAGAACATGACGAGCAGATCACAACACCAGTATGCACCAGTACAGAGCTAAACACCGTGAGTGGAGAAGCACGAGGGCACGCAGCAGTGTCCTCTCACAGCCAGGCCTCCTGCAAGACACCTGACGGAGCAGCAGAGCAGGGTCTGGGCTGTGCCCGTGTGCACTGGACAGCCCGCGGAAGCTGCCCCAGGACAATCGTCGTGGGCTGGCCGCGCACAAGCACCGTTTCCAGCCCTGGCCTCTCAGTGCAGCTTGGAGAGGCCCTTTGTCCCTCCGCGGAAGGATGGTGAATGAGTAGGTCAGCAGGCTGTGTTTGCATGGTACAGATGAGATGCAATCATGCACATCATGTACAGGAGGTGGGATGAGATGAACCCCAGAGACCACAAATGTCATCAGCTATTCCTTGGGGTTCCCTGAAGGCCTGTGGGACAGACAGTGTCTCGAGGTCACGTCACGTTGGGAGGAAACCACCTGAATGCAGCACTGGGTTGTGCTTCCTTGGACTGAGGTCCCCGTGTCCATTCCTCGTGACATGGGACATGTGAGATGAGTGCAGGCGGGGTGACACACTGCAAGGCTGAGGTGGCTCCCATCCTTTGGGAGTGGCAAGAGGAGGTGAGAGAGACACTGTGACTCCTGCCTGTGTGTGTAAAAGGGACAGGCTCTGCCTCTGATCATCCCTGGGTGCATAAGGAGTCCATGAGGCCAGCTCAGCTCTGGACAGCTGACAGAAGCTTGCTCTTTCCACGTGTGACTCCAGGAACAAACCCCATGGGCCCAGTGAGCTTCGTCTCCGCTGCCTTGGACAGGCCCATTGCCACAGTGCTTCTATCTGCTCCCTCAGCCTTGCCTGTGATTCTGGCTTGTGCTCTCCAAAGTGCCAGAGCACTCAGAGATGTTCTGGGGTCCTTGGAAAAGGCAGATGTCAAAGCCAGCTTCAAGAAGGGCTCTTTATTAAAATCCAGCCACTCTCTCGGGAAGAGCTGCTCCTCCACATGGCTCAGCATCAGCGGCAGCACAGGGCTCGCAGGATCCATCTTGGCCTTGGCTGCTCCCTTGGAGAGCTCAGGATGATGATGACCGTCTGAGCTACAAGGGAGCGGATGGAGGGCTCGCTGTCTCCTGCCAAGGTCTGAAGGGCTGCAAGGGAAAGAAGCAGAGCCGAGATGACCTCCCACGTCTGCAGAGATCCCCAGGCATTCCCTCTGGAGAATGCTCCCTACTCACCGCTGCAGATCTCAGCCAGCTTCTTCTTGCCTGGATCCCTCAGATGCCGCGCAGCAAGCCCTGGGCACAGAGTTCCGTCAGCCCCTGCTCCCTCCCCTCATCAGGGCTGGCCCCAGGGAAGAGCAGGGGCCGAGATGGTGGGACTGAGCAAGGCGGCCGCCATGGCCACCTGTGTGGACAGGGCTGGGAGAGGGAGGCCAAGGCCCTGCACGGGGCAGCCGGGGCTCTGGCAGCCACAGGGCTGCTCCTTGCTGCCAGGGCAGTGGCAGGGACTGGGGCCAGGCTGCCAAGAGAGGGACCCTGGGGGCTGTGACCCACCGATGAACCTCACGGCCGCCTCTCGCAAGCTGGCCTGAGCATCCTTCAGGTACGGCAGGCTCTGAGTCAAGAATTCTTGAGCTCTGCTCCTGTCCTGCTCCAGCTGGAGAGAGCACAAGGGGATGAGCACGTCACTGTCCCTTCCCAGTTGGCTGGACCAGTCCCTGCTCCCACACCCAGCCGTTCCCCTTCCCTCCCGGCCATTCCCATGTCCCAGCCAGGAGCCCTGTGGGGCTGAGGCTGAAAGAGAGACACAGGCCGGGGGACCCCAGGGGTGCTGAGAGCCCTCCCTCGCGCTGGGTGCAGGGAGGGCAGCAGGGCAGAGAGAAGAGGCCTTGTGGGCTCTGTTCTTCAGGGCAGGGAACAAGAATGCAGGTCCAGGCTGCAGCAAGGCAGGCGAGGCACATCTGCCTTGGGGGTTGTCCTCACCAAGCTCTCTCCAATCCGCCATGTCTGCTGTGTCCGCACCAGGTGCTTGAGCAGTTTCCACTTGAGGAGCTCTGCGGCAGCAAGGAGGGCTTCCCCAGCAGCCTGTGGAACAGCAGAAGCTGGGAGATGGCACCACAGTCTGGGCCAGGAGACCTTGGGTCCCCCTGCTCTGGGCTTTGTTCCTGGGGCGATTCTGCCCTGCAGGAGCTGGGACATGCCCTGGCCCAAATTTCCAGGGGTCTCTTCACTGCGTCACTGCTGAGCTTTGAAAGCTGTACCTTGGCCACGCTCTGCGTTTGGTCACTCAGGCGGAAGAAGAGAGGGAGCAGGCCAAGTCGCACCGTGTTCTTCATCTCTGCCTTTTCGTCCCCCACCGCCATCTTCATCAGGTCTCTGAAGAGGCTGATGGAGCTCTCTCTCAGCTGGCTCTGCTCCTGGGAGGGAGAAGCACAGTAGGACTGGAGCACCAGCAGCTCTCTGCCCACGCTGGGCAGAAGCTCCAGCACGGATGATGTGAGGGGAGATGCTCCAGGGAGGCATTCTGCACACTGGAGTTGTGGCCCAGATCTGCGGTCCTGGGTCAGTGAAAGGCCACTCAAGAGACTTGTTCTGGGAGCGCCTGTGCCTCCAAGTGCCCACCAAGGCAGCCAGCATCCCCCACCAGCTTCAGCAGCCGCGGTGGGGAAGAGCTCCGGGAGCAGCTGGCAGGGAGAAGCTGGGCTGGGCTGCAGAACACACAAGCCACCCCACAAGCGCCCAGGGCCCACCCGTGGGGCTCAGGCTTCCACATCAGCCTTACGTCGTTCAAGAGGGGCAGGAGGAATTCCGCCATCTGCACGGCGATGTGGCTGGCCTCCTTCCTCTTCAGCTGAGCCATGACAGTTCTGAAGACCAGCAGAGCCTTCATGGTGGCAGCCTTATAGCCAAAGAGCAGGACCCTCATCAGGTCTGGCAGGATGACCTTCATTTTTCTTGCCTGTGTGAAGAAAAGAGTTTCCCTTTTGGGACCAGGTCCGTGCCTGGAAAGCTCCCCAGGCAGCCAGCTGGCCCCACCATGGCAGAGAGAGCCTTTGGAGCACTCGCCCCACCGCCTGAGTGCCAGCCAAGGCCAAGCCCGCCCCCTCTGCCCCGGCCCTTGGCTGCCAACAGGGTTCCCCTTGCTGACGCCCTACTCACCATGTCGTCTTTCTGCGACAGCGTCATGATGCCTCTGAGCACCAGGGAGAGCATGGCTGGCCTTTCTTCCTTCAGAAACCTAAAGGCTAGGTAGGTCGCAGCAAACTCCCCGTCTCCCAGATCTCTGCTGGCCAGCATCTGAAAGCAGGGCAGCAGTGAGCGACGGGCAGAGCTGGTGGGGCTCCTGGCAGCGTGCAGCTCCTGGTTCCTAGCGCAGCCCGGGCCAAGGGCACCGGGGGCTTTTTCCGGTAACTCACAGCCAAGCGAACGAGGCAGTAGTCCTCCAGGTGCGTGCAGAAGAGCCTGCTCTTGAGGTCCCAGAGCTGGCTGAGCAGCTCCTTCAAAATGTTCTTCACAGTCTGGGGCACGGAGAACATCAGCTCCCACAGTGCCAGGGCAGTGCTGCAAGTCGGAGCGCTCTGTCAGCAGGGCAGCCTCGGCCACAGCAGCGTGGCCGGGCTCAGCACTGCAGGACGCTTGGGATGCCCTGGGCAGCAGCAGAGGGCTGAGCTGGTGCTCCCCGTGGGGCGGGCAGGAGCGTGGGGTGGGCTCTGGGCTTGCTTGCTCAGCTTTGGCTGCCTCGGGCCTGGCTGACCCCCAGGGCTGGAAAGCGTGGTGGGATGGAGGGTCCTGCCCCTCGGGAGTGTCCTGCAGGATTCCTTGGCTCTGGCAGCCAGAGCGTCTCCAGGCCCCTCTTCCCACAGGGAACAAGCCCTCCTGGCTTTTGAGGACAGTACCTGTCTCCTCCTGGAGCAACCTTGAGCAGTGTCATCACCAACTCCTGAGGGCATTTGTCAGCCATGGGGACGATGAGAGACTCCACGCTTTGCCGGGCTGGGACTGTCTGGATGCATCCCAGGGTTTTGTGGATGCAGCTCGTGATCTTTGGCACCTGGAGGGGACACAGGTGAGGATGGTGCAGCCACTGGCGAGCGGCCATTTCCTCAGCTGCCCTTGCCATCCCTCTCTGCCACCTTGAGGTGGCTTCAGGTGCCCCAGACACTGGGCTTTGGGAGGAAGAGAGGGATGGAGGGAGGAACAAGGCCTGACAGGGCTGAAGGGCAGGGCAATGCAGCCACAGGCCACTTACATCCACCAGCCACAGGTCAGGGTTTCCCTTGACCACATCCAGCACGTTTCTGGCCGCCTCCTTGTCAAAGGTGCTGGAGTCAGTCATTGCCTCGATGAACACCCAGACCATGTCTGTCCTCTCCGACGGCTGGAGGTATTCCCCAAAGGTCTATGGGAGGAAGGGAGGCAGCGAAGCCACGTCACACCGAGGGCCCTGATGCTGCTGCTTAGCCGGGCAGTGCCAGCAGCCCTGCGGTGGCGCCCGGCAGTGCTGGCGGCGGTGCCCCCAGCAAAGCTGGCAGCAGGGGCGGCAGTCGCTGCTGGGGAGGATGAGAAGAGACGGCCCAGGGTGAGGGAGGAGGGTTGGGGTCATGGGCACGGGGTCTGGGCCCCGCCACCAGCCAGGGCTTGCTGGTGGCCAGGAGGACTGGGGCTGCTGCTGGGACACTGGAGCGCAGCCCTGGCATTGTCCCTGCTTGGGGACAGCAGGAACCCTCTCAGCAGGGACAGGGAGGCCACGCCAGCCCGCTGACGGTGGAGGCCTTTGCTCTCACAAGTCCCCTGCTGATGCCAGGACCAAGAGTGCCAGCAAACGGGGAGCTCGTTACCTCGGCAATGTGAGTGGCACTGGGCGAAGTGCGCAAGGAGGTGGTCTCGGCTTCCCAGTCCCTTTCGAGCTGTGTATCCTCCTCTGTCAATGTCGCACCTAAAGAGCGGGGCAAACGCAGAGGAGTCGGTAAGACACGGCAGCTTCCCCAATACTGGAAAGAGCTTTGAACTTGGAATGGCCGAGGAGGGAGGTTATGACCTGCAATCAGGGGAGGAGGTGGTGGAGAGCGGTGCCACGGAGAGGCTGACCCGCCTCCAGTGTGCGTGTGGGAATGCTCCTGGCCCTGGAAAGTCCAAGGCCCTAGAGCTCTGCATGCAGTGCCACAGTTCAGTTCCCCATGGCTTGAATAGAGGTGACGTGGGGGACGGCTCGCATGGCTGGAGTGCTGCGGGGCAGAGATACATCTCTCTTTGGGAGAGATGGGAAGATGCAGCGTGGGGCTGCCTCCCGTGCTCTTGAGGAGCAGCTCAGCTACACGGGACCATCAACAGCGTGAGGGTGAGGAGCAGAGGAGGCGCAGTGCTGGTGACATGGTGGTGCCTCCAGCAAGCAGCAGGACTGGGTGATGTTGGCGTGCAGGGGGATCCATCCCACCACAGCTTCTCTTACAGCGTTGCTGGTACTTGAATTGGAAGAGGAGACAAAGAGCGTCCAAAGCCAAGCGGCTGGTGTCCTCTTCCTTGAATGATAGGAGCAGCAGGAGATGTCCCAGCAGCTGTCCAAGGATTGGCATCTGCATCTCCGCACAGGAGGCGTGTCTGTCCTCATTGGGATCAGCCTGGGCAAGGGAGGAAGAAGAGCAGAGGGCTTGAGGGCAGCTGGGGCCAAAGCCCTGAAGCCAAGTGTGTGCCCAGGGCTGGATCCAGGCAGGTCAGAGCTTTGCAGGGCCCTGCAGAACCCGTCTCGCAGAACAGCCCCACGCAGGGAGAGCTGCCAGACCTGGGCTCCCCGTGGGCTCCTTGGGCAGCCCTGGCCGACACAGGACTGGGGCAGAGATGGCTCCTGGCAGAGCGGAGTATGCCTGGTCCTTACCTTCAGTGAGGAATAGTTGGCCAGCAAGAAGCTGAGCACCCTCATCCTGCCCACAGCCCTCTCCCGCACAGATGCCCTCTCAGAGGTGGTGAAGGTCAAGAGCACCTGGGGAGAGAGAAGCTGCTGCTGAGCCCTGGGAGCAGCCAGCGCTCCAGCACAAGCAGCACTGCTCAAGTCCTGGGCGGGACTCTCCCAGGCCATTAAGGCTTCCTCTGGTCTGGAGCAAAGCCCGCACTGGTTTCCTGCCCCGGGGTCCCTGGCAGGCTTGCGACAAATGCCCCAGGCCAGCCCTCTAGCCAGGCAGGAAGGCAGATGCCACCCTGTGCGGCCACTGTGCTGCGGAAGAGCCTGCTGGGCAGCCCCTGCTTCCCCCAGGGAGGTGGGCACCACCCTGCAGTGCTCTCTCTGCATGGCGCGGGGTGGGACTGCCCTCTCAGCAGTGGACACCCCGTCCCCCAGGGTGAGGAACAGCCCTTGTGAAGCCCACCCTTTGCACATGCCAGACCTGGAAGATACTCTGCATCTTCTCGCTGACTCCGTTGGCAGGAGAGTTGAGCACCAGTGCAACTAGCATGGTGTCCATGGCTTTCATGGTCTGCAAGGAAGACAACAAGTTGTGGCCGTGTTTTCTGCCATCCCTCTCACCCCCAGGACACTGAGCTGAGCTCCCAGCACCAAGGGAGGACTCGTGGGCTGCTTTGCTGCGCCTGGGAGAGGCCCAGGGGCAAACAATGTGCTGTGGGCAGAGCAGCCTGCGGCACTGGACGTGGCCAGGCCCACAGGAATGGGACAACGGGACGAGAGTGGGAAAGTAAAGCCAAGACCGTGCCCTGCCTTGCATCTCTGGTCATAGCGCAGGACAGGGTGAGCAGGGAGCAGCCCAGAGGGCCCGGGGCTCGTGGAGCTCACCCAGCACTTACCGCAAAGTACAGGAAAGCTTTCAAGTCCCGGATTTCCTCTTTTGGAGGAAGCAAGAAGATGCTGGAGAAGCACGCTTGGAGGAGGCCTATCTCTTTGCCCTCCAGCACCGCCTCCACGGAGCTGCAAAGAGAGAGGGGCCAGTGGGACACTGGTGCGGGGAGCAGTGCCTGGAGGCCTCGTGCAGGTGGACGCGGGGCTCTGGGGCAGGAGTCCCCAGGAGGGTTGGGCAGGTACCTCATTTCGGTCACGGCAAACATGGCACTCCGCCACACCGCTGTGCACCGTTGGTCCCTGGGCTCTTCTTCCAGCAGCACCTGCAGAGCACAGCCAGGATGGGACCTGGCAGCTGCCAGCACCCAGTGCCACCAGCCCCTTGCCCTGCCCAACGCTGTCCTCACAGGGTGCCAGTGCTGGGGGCCTTGTCCCCTTCCCCGCAGCCACCGAGTATCCCCTCACCTTGATATTCTCTGCCAGTTTGTATCTCTGGCAGAAGAGATCTAGGCCCTGGGACAAGCCGTTGTACGTTGCGGCCCTGAAGAGCATAGCGATGCTTTTAAGGAACTCCAGCTTCTGTTCCTCATCCTGGCAGCCAGGGGACAGAGAGACAAACAGGGAGCATGAGATGGGGACACACGGTCAGTGGCACCGCAGCGCTGGGGGTGCAGTGCCGGTTGCAGCCCTGGGAGAAGCAGCTGTGCCCAGCCAGCGCCCTCCAGCAGCCCCACAGCAGAGCCCCTGTCAGCAGATGCCAGCTCAGCCGCCTTCCAAATGGCTGCGGTTACCTTTTCAGGGCTGCTGACAAAGGCCCTGATGACATCCACGTGTTCTGGTTCCAAGCGGTACACTGGTAACCAGCTGGCATCTAAGAAAGGAGGAGAGCAGGGAGGGCTGCAGAGAGGGTGCGCGGGCAGGAGGGAGCAGAGGAAGGAGCTCTGCCTCCCATCCAGCCCCATGCCCGCTGCCATGGCACAGTCTTCTCCTGCGTGTCAGTGCCCCTGCCAGCGTGTGGGGAAACGGGATCCTGGCATTGAGCAGGGAGCGCTCGCTGGCCACCGCGCTGCCCAGACAATCAGGGCCCCTCACTCACCCATCTCCAGTTGCTGGGCCAGGCACAACTCCTGGGGCTCCACTGGAGAGCTGCTCTCCTGGAGAGCCCTGTCCTCCTCCAGGGCCACCTTGGTGGTGCTGACTTGTTGCTTCGCCATCTTTTGGGTTTGAGGAAAGTGGTTGGGCTGGCGAAGGGGGAAGCTTTGGCGAAAGGCCACGAGTCTGCCGGGGGCAGCGGGGAAAGACGTGGGTTGTGCTCGAGGAGTCCTCGCCACGAGTCTGCCGGGGGCAGCGGGGAAAGACGTGGGTTGTGCTCGAGGAGTCCTCGCCACGAGTCTGCCGGGGCAGAGGGGAGTCTGCCGGGGGCAGCTAGAGTTAAGATATGGTTGGACTCGATGATCTCAAGGGTCGCTTCCAACCAAAAGGATTCTCTGATACTCCGATTCTCTGAAAGACGTGGGCTGCGCTCGGGGGCTACTCGCCGTCTCCGTGCTCGCGCCCTGTCCCGTCACCGTCCTGCCGGACAGTGTGGGCTGGGGCCCACAGCTGCGCTGAGCACACGCAGTGCAGTGGGTGTCACCAAGTGAGGTCACAACGGGCCCCACTGTGACCCTGCACCTGGGCAGGGAGGGGCAGGGTGTCCCATTGGGATGCACAGGCCAGCTCAGCCCTGGGCACCTGGGTGCTCTCGGGGTGTCTCCAGGCCCCCCTTTGCCCTCATGTCCCCCCGGGACCTCCCTGTTGCCCTCTGCTGTGTCCCAGGGTTTCGTGTTCAGCTGGCTGGCTGATCAGAACAGCAGCGAAGCTGCTCCTTCAGTGGCTTTGTAGAGATTTCTAGGGATTTCCAAGGGTGGGTAGCACAGAGGATGGACTTTGTTTAAGGTGTCTGCTGTCTCATTGCTTACAGAAGCTCTCAGTGGCTTGAGGATAAACTAACCACGTAACCACATGACAAAGTGTTGGAGCTGGCAGAGCACAAAAGCAGAAATCCAGGTGGCAGGGGTGAAAAAGGTGGAAAGGCTGAGGTACTAAATGCCTCCTTCTGTGGAAATGCCCCTCACATTCTGCAATTCTGTGATTCCTCCACCTCAGTCTTTAATAGTCAGAAGAATTGTGCTCCAGGTACCCACCCCCCTGAGCCAGAAGACCGGCATGGGGAGCAGTATGAAGGCCCAACAATCCAAGGGTCAATGATCAGTGACCTGCTATATCACTTGGGCACCTACAAGTCTATGGGGCCAGATGGGATACGCCCAAGGGTGCTGAGGGAGCTGGCAAAGGTCATCACTGAGCCACTTTCCATTATCTATCTGCAATGCTGCCCAACTGGGGAGGTTGCAGTTGACTGGAAGTTGGCTAAGGTGACGCTCATCTACAAGATGGGCCGGAAAGAGGATCTGGGGAGCTACAGACCTATCCGTCTGACCTTGGTGCTCGGCAAGGTCATGGGGCAGATGACCTTGGGTAACATCACTCGCCAGAAGAGAACCATATAATCAGGCCCAGTCAACATGGATTTATGAAATGTAGGTCCTGTTTGACTAACCTGATCTCTACGACAAGATGACCCAAGTAGTAGATGAGGGAAAGGCTGTGGAGGTTGTGTACTTAGACTTCAGTAAGGCCTTGGGCACCGTATCTCACAGCATTCTCCTGGAGAAGCTGCAGCTCGTGGCCTGGACGGGTGGACTCTGCGACGGATATAGAACTGGCTGGGTGGCCGGGCCCAAAGAGTTGTGGTGAACGGAGCCAAATGCGGTTGGTGGCTGGTCAGGAGTGGCGTTCGCCAGGGCTCAGTACTTGGCTCACAACAAGCCCATGAATGCTCCAGGCTCAGGGAAGAGTGGCAGGACAGGAAAAGGACCTGGGGGTGTTGGTCACAGTGGCTGAACATGAGGCAGCGTGTGCCCAGGCAGCCAAAAAGGCCACCTGCATCCTGGCTTGTATCAGGAATAGTGTGGCCAGCAGGACCAGAGAAGCGATCGTGCCACTGTACTGGGCACTGGTGAGGCCTCACCTTGAATGCTGTGTTCAGTTTTGGGCCCCTCATCATCAGAAGGACATTGAGGGACTAGAGAGTGTGCAGAGGAGGCAACAAAGCTGCTGAGGGGCTGGAGCACAAGTGTGATGGGAGCGGTTGAGGGAGCTGGGGCTGTTCAGCCTGGAGAACAGGAGGCTCAGGGGAGGCTCAGGGGAGACCTTATTGCTGTTTGCAACGGCCTGAAAGGAGGTTGAAGCATGGAGGGTGTTGGTCTCTTCTCCCAAGTAGCAAGTGATAGGACAAGAGGAAATGGCCTCAAGTTGCGCCAGGGGAGGTTTAGATTGACTGTTAGGAAAAAATTCTTCCTGGGAAGTGTGTTAAAGGCAAGAAGAACACCTGAAGAGCATGGGTTGGTCATGCCAATGTGGAATAGATTGTTTTTTCTTGTTTGTTTTGGGGCTGCAGAAGAAGGAACGCGTGCATTTCAGTGTTGGGGCATGGATCCAAACTGAGGATTCAAGCAAGTTTGGGACTGGGACAGCTTAGGTGATTGAGGACCATTGCCAGGTCTATGAAAGAAGCTGGATGGGTTTCTGGGAGCTCACAGGCATTGCCAAATCCTCAGGAAACCACAGCTTTGTAGTTAAAGCAACAGCACTTGGCACCAAACCCAATCCCAAAACGCGAATACCCTCGAAGCGACCACAGGCAGAGCCTTGAGAAACATTTGAGAGAGAGGGTCTTCTTTGCCAGGCCCTGGGGGTCAGGGCTTGGGTATTCTGATGATAAACAAACACAAACGGCTGACATGGCATCAGAACCACCTCCACAACGCCTTTACCACCTGTGACCAGTGTCTCCAGGCTTTTGCTTCGCCAGCCTCCAGGGACACGGACTGGTTGTTTCCTTCAGAGCTGTGTCAGGGATGGCCCTTCGTGGGATCCCAAACACCTTCAGAAACTTGCGTTTGTTTCTGCCTTTCACTTTGCTGGAGGTTTGTTCATTGTTTCAATATCTGCAGTTTAGGAACATGGCAGCAGAGGGCTCATTAACATCCAAAATGCCCTTGCAAGCCAAGGCCCTCTGCAGCATTTTCCTAAAGGCTTCAAGTCTGGTGTGGATGATTAGGGAGATTTCAGGAATAGCCAAACAGAGAGCATTTCAATAATAAACAGCAATAAAGCAGTATTTCTTCTACTTCCTTCCCACCTCTCCCTCCTCCGCATTTCCAGAAGAGGTGGTATCAGCAACCTTCAGTACTTTTGGATCTGGAGCATCTCCTGATGAAGGCACAATATGTCAGAGCATTGGGTGCCTGAAGCACCAGTTGAGTGAGGAGACAGGCCAGGACACCTCAAGAGGAGTCACGCTCCTCTGGACCAAGAGGTGGGTGTTCCTGGGAATCTCAGGTGCCACAGCACAGCGATACTTGTGTTCAGGGAGCTGGTCAAATGACCCATCTCCTTTTCTGTAATGTTGTCTGAGTGTGCTCAGGTAACCCCTGACCTGAACCCCATCCACTCGTGGGTGTTCTCCAGACTCCTGCCTTCAGGAACAGTGTCCCAGGAGACCTTGCTGGTGAAGATGGAGGCAAAGGAGCCATAAAGTACCTCAGTCCTGTCTGCTTCTAATCTTATAAAGTGCAGCAGCAGGCCCGCGTTCGCCCTATCTAGTCTTTTACTGTAAGGAAGTAATGTCAGCTCATCTTGCTGCCCCCACCCTCCCCTGCACATATGAAATCCAGAGGAGCTTTGGCATCATCCTTACATCTTTTTATGGTTTTAGAAGTTTCTTTCTTCAATTAGCCGATTTACAGCATCAATGTTGGTTCAGCTGAATATTTACTCAAGATCTCAGGGGCTTTTTTTTTTTAAAAAAAAAAAACTCCACACTTTCTGATCAGCCTTGCACCAGACTGACAAATAAACAAATCTTCCCCATGCAACAAAGTTTGCCTAATAGTAAGGAAGGAGAAGATTATTTTGTGCTACTTTTCAATTGATACAGAGACACAAGAGAGAACAAGGAAAGCCCAATGGTTGTCGTGCCTGTGAAGGCTGATATTTACATCCCTGTCCTCCAGTCAGAGCTCAAATTGGCTGGGAAAGAATGCCTTTTAAAAACACTGTCATCACAAAGCAGGAGAGTGTACTGTTAGTTCATAGGTTAATAAATACTTAATAAATGAAATCTCATTAAATTTCATTGGAAGCCCATTTTTTATTATAGTAAAGGAGGCTGAAGTTTCACCTTGATAATTACGCTCCCTACATTTGGCAGAAACAAAAAGATTGATTTAATAGCAGAGGTAGCTTTGATTTAAACAAAGAAATTGTCTGAACAGGATTAGATTACACTGTTAGGCGGGCATTCGTTATGTGCAGCGCTGGGGTCGCACTGGCGATTCTCCACCATAAGTGCTCGCCACGACAGAACGCTCTCCTGTAGCTGGTATTTACAAAAGCGCTGCATACTCATTATAGTTCTTAGAAACTATTAACATTCAATACACCTATTCTAAGAAATGATTACAGAAACATGAGGTTAATTATTTCACGGTCTTTGCTGCTATCTGGTGTCATTGTACGAGCATTGCAAGCCTTGAATTCTATTTCTCTATTCTATAGCTTACTTTCGAGACATCTGTTAGTGTGCAGCTTCAGATTCAACCTGTGCATATGTCATGGAGGCACCCCAAAATAAGTTTAGGCGGACAACAAGGTCCAAAACAAACTTTATTGGGCTTTGGGTTCTTTGATATCGGCTGGTTTTATAAGACACCAGTCCGGTCAGTGATATGTGGGAAAGGTTTATCCCACAGGGGTAAAAAGATGCTGGGACAGGAATTAGCAGGGCTCATTTGCAGGGCTTTAAACTAGATTCGAAGGGGGATGGGGTTGTAGCTGGGCTTGCATCAGTGGGGCAGCATGCTGGAATACATAAAGACCGGGAGGCCCCTCAGGCCCGTAGGGTGAAATCGGTTTACTCGGCTCGCTCCCTGAAGTGCCTGTACACCAATGTGTTTATGATCTGGTGGTATTAACAGAGACATGGTGGGACAGCTCACATGGCTGGAATGTGGTCATGGATGGCTATGCCCTTTTCAGGAAAGACAGGCCGGCCAAGCGTGGTGGTGGAGTTGCTCTTTACGTGAGAGAGCAACTACAATGTATAGAGTACTGTCCAGGTGCGGTTGAGGAGCGAGTTGAGAGTCTGTGGGTGAGAATTAAGGGGCAGGCTGGCAGGGGTGACACTGTTGTGGGAGTCTATTACAGGCCACCAGATCAGAGTGAGGATGTTGATGAGGCCTTCTACAGGCAGCTGAGCGTGGCCTCACAGTCACAGGCCCTGGTTGTTATGGGGGATTTTAACTACCCTGATGTTTGCTGGAAGGACTACTCAGCCAGCCAGCCTCAGTCTAGGAGGTTCCTCCAGTGCATTGACGATAACTTTCTGATGCAAATGGTGGAGGAGCCGACTAGGAGACGTGCGCTGCTGGATCTCGTCCTCGCTAACAAGGAGGGGCTGGTTGAAGCAGTAAAGGTGGGGGGCTGCCTTGGTTGCAGTGACCATGAGATGGTGGAGTTCAGAATCTCCTGTGGTGGGAGCAGAATACCGAGCAGAATTGTAACCCTGGACTTCAGCAGGGCCGACTTTGGCCTTTTCAAACAATTGCTGGAGGAAATCCCCTGGGCAAGGCTGCTTGAAGGTAAAGGGGCCCAAGATAGTTGGTTAACATTCAGGGACTGCTTCTACCAAGCTCAAGATCAGTGCATCCCGACGTGCAGGAAGTCAAGGAGGGGAGCCAGGAGACCCGTGTGGTTAAACAGGGAACTGCTGGGCAAACTCAAGTGGAAGAGGAGGGTTTACAAATCATGGAAGGAGGGGCTGGCCACTTGGGAAGAATATAAGGCTGTTGTCAGAGGATGTAGGGAGGCAACTAGGAAAGCTAAGGCCTCCTTAGAGTTAAACCTGGCGAGAGGGGTCAAGGACAACAGGAAGAGCTTCTTCAAATACATGGCAGATAAAACTAACACCAGAGGCAATGTAGGCCCACTGATGAACGGGGTGGGTGCCCTGGTGCCAGAAGATACAGAGAAGGCAGAATTACTGAATGCCTTCTTTGTCTCTGTCTACTCTGCCGGAGGCTGTCCTGAGGAGCCCCGTACCCCTGAGGCCCCAGAGGAAGGCAGGGCAATGGAGGAGTTTGCCTCAGTTGATGAGGACTGGGTTAGGGACCAGTTAAGCAATCTGGACATCCATAAATCCATGGGTCCAGATGGGATGCACCCGCGGGTGCTGAGGGAGCTGGCTGAAGTCATTGCTGGACCGCTCTCCATCATCTTTGCCAAGTCTTGGGAAACGGGAGAGGTGCCTGAGGACTGGAGGAAAGCAAATGTCACTCCGGTCTTCAAAAAGGGCAAGAAGGAGGACCCTGGCAACTATAGACCGGTCAGCCTCACCTCCATCCCTGGGAAAGTGATGGAACACCTTATCCTTGGTGCCATCTTAAGACATATCAAGGATAAGACGGTCATCAGGGACTTTCAACATGGCTTCACCAAGGGGAAGTCATGTTTGATCAACCTCATAGCCTTTTATGAAGACGTAACAAGGTGGACTGACGATGGCAGAGCAGTGGATGTGGTCTACCTTGACTTCAGCAAAGCATTTGACACCATCTCCCACAGCATCCTCACGGCAAAACTGAGGAAGTGTGGACTGGATGATCGGGTAGTGAGGTGGACTGCAAACTGGCTGAAGGAGAGAAGCCAGAGAGTCGTGATCAATGGGGCAGAGTCTGGTTGGAGGCCTGTATCTAGTGGAGTGCCTCAAGGGTCAGTTCTGGGACCAATACTGTTCAATATATTCATCAATGACTTGGATGAGGGAATTGAGTGTACTATCAGCAAGTTTGCTGATGACACCAAGCTGTGAGGAGTGGCTGACACGCCAGAGGGCTGTGCTGCCATCCAGCGAGATCTGGACAGGCTAGAGAGTTGGGCGGGGAAAAATTTAATGAAATATAACAAGGGAAAATGTAGAGTCTTGCATCTGGGCAGGAACAACCCCAGGTTCCAGTACAGGTTGGGGAATGACCTATTAGAGAGCAGTCTAGGGGAAAGGGACCTGCGGGTCCTGGTGGACAGCAGGATGACCATAAGCCAGCACTGTGCCCTTGTGGCCAGGAAGGCCAATGGCATCCTGGGGTGGATTAGAAGGGGGGTGGTTAGTAGGTCGAGAGAGGTTCTCCTTCCCCTCTACTCTGCCCTGGTGAGACCTCATCTGGAATATTGTGTCCAGTTCTGGGCCCCTCAGTTCAAGAACGACAGGGAACTGCTGGAGAGAGTCCAGCGCAGGGCCACAAAGATGGTGAAGGGAGTGGAGCATCTCCCTTATGAGGAAAGGCTGAGGGAGCTGGGTCTCTTTAGCTTGGAGAAGAGGAGACTGAGGGCTGACCTCATCAATGTTTATAAATATATAAAGGGTGGGTGTCACAAGGATGGAGCCAGGCTCTTCTCGGTGACAACCAACAGTAAGACAAGGGGTAATGGGTTCAAGCTGGAACACAAGAGGTTCCACTTAAATTTGAGAAGAAACTTCTTCTCAGTGAGGGTGACAGAACACTGGAACAGGCTGCCCAGGGAGGTTGTGGATTCTCCTTCTCTGGAGACATTCAAAACCCGCCTGGACGCCTTCCTGTGTAACCTCACCTAGGTGTTCCTGCTCTGGCAGGGGGATTGGACTAGATGATCTTTCGAGGTCCCTTCCAATCCCTAACATTCTGTGATTCTGTGATTCTGTGATTCTGGCTGGAAAAGTACCGCCGATAAACCAATGGGAAACGGGGTTTATACAGTTAGTTAGCACTCCCATAACGTAAGATACAGGTTCGGATATTAGGTTAGGAGATTATTTGGGGTGCAGCGAAATAAGAACAGCGAGGACCCACAGTGTGCATATACGCACTCACAAGATAATACTCAATAGTATCTGATCACCTCCCGTAAGTGATACACGCCAGAGATATTCAGTTTCCGTTTCCCCTGGCTTGCAGGAAAATTTAGCTTGCAAGTCGCCGAGCTCAGGTCCTGTCCACGGGGTGCTACGAACGGCAGTTCGAGGATTTCCACCCCGTGGCCTTGTATGTGTCAGTTTTAATGAGAGGACATACATTCTTTGTCTCCATCTCCTCTTCATCAACACTATTTTCAGAATCTCCCCAGGAACCTCCATCCCAGGAACCTCCGTCCCAGTCCTCAGGATCTCTAATCAATTTCCAGGTTTGGGGGACACTATGGGGGGGACCTTGCTCCACTTGTCGTGAGCTCAAGCTTTTGTTCTAACAAACGTATTCACTCTTTCAGTTGATCTATTTCCAGCTCCTTTTCATAATCACACCCCTTTGACTGTTCGCAAGGTTCGGGCTGCCTTTGGGCTTGCTTCAAACAAGCGTACAGAGCAGCGCCAAAAGCAGCACAGATGATAGCGCCAACAGCAACACAGGCGGCAGCACACGCAGCTACCGTCACTCCCGGACCACACCAACTCGCTTCCGTCTGGGTGCAAGTTGTCGCGGAAGGATTATCGCAGCTGTAATCCCGAAATAATTTCTCCATTTCTGATACCCTGCTTGCTGCGCCAATTAAAATGTCACGGAGGCACCCCCAAATAAGTTTAGGCAGACAACAAGGTCCAAACCAAAAGTTTATTCTGGCCAGAAAAGCACCGCTGATAAACCAATTAGAAACGGGGTTTATACAACTAGCTAGCACTCCGTTAACATAAGATATAGGTTCAGGTATCAGGTTAGGAGATTATTTGGGATGCAGCGAAAATAAGAATAATGGGGATCCCCAGCGTGCATACACGCACTCACAAACCAACAAAACCGGAGCCCTCTCTGCCCCGTTTGCCCACAAAAGAGAAACACTAGCCTATTGCGGCCAGGACTTCACACTTGTCTGTCTCAGATGAGGAATTTACACTCGTCTGTCCCAGGCGAGGACTTTACACCTGCCTATCTCAGGCAAGGAATTATTAAAGCATATATTCAGTAATTTATCGCTCACCTAAGTGCGGAGGTGAGGCGCTCCCAATCCAGGGGAGTTACCTTAGACGGCTTCTCGGTCTAAGGGGAGGGACTCTGGCAGTATGGCAGTCTCGTAGCTCTGAGAAGACCACACAAAGGGCATCTCCCGTGGGAACCCCATTTATAGTCTACTTAGATCTGACTGGGCATTCCAGAAGCTTCTCGGCTTCTCTACACCCCACCCCCCGAGTGTGGGCCTTCGAGAAGCTTCTCGGCTTCTCTGGGCTGTGGGCAGGCTTGGCCCCTCCTCTGCTAATGACCCTGCCCACCGACTCCGGGTCTCCACAAAGAGCCATTAGCTGCCCCATTGGAGGCCCCAGTTCTGAGAGAGGGGACGGGCAGCTACCAGTGCAGCTGCCACACCAGTGCTCAGGGCGTGGGGAGGGAAAGTGCAACTGCCACAGCTACGGTAGCATATCCCACTTCTGGTAGCAGAGTGCAAGGGCTTAAGGCAGCCCTGCCAAGTTGTAGGTTTGCGATATGGTAACAGACACCAGACCAACAGCTTCAGGGTTAAAGCATTTATCTCCGAATAACAGTGCAGGAAAAAAGACAGATCAATAGTATAATTATCTGCATTGTTGCAATAGCAAGTCAAGTAATTCATCAAGACTGGGCTAGACCAGGCATCTGACAATGGCCGGCAGGCAGGCAGCAGGGTGGGACCTCTTCTCCAGAAAAGTGACCCAGACCAGGCAATGCCCTTGGGGAATGCACATGCCCTGGCTGGACTGTTCTTTTTACCACTGAGCCGCAGAAGCGCTGTTTGGGCTCTGCGCCCGCTCTGCGCCAGCTCTGTCCCTGGTGTACACGAGGCCCAGGAGGCCCAGGAATCCTGTACCAGGCAGCACAGCCCCACAGTCCTGTGTGAACGTGGGTCTGGAATTCTTGTGTGAGGCAATCCAAGCCTCACAGCTCCATTGTATGTACCATCACCAGACAGGCCATATTAGGCGATAGCAGCCATACAAGGAGCCAGCTAGTCTTGCAAAGGCAAATTTGACTGTCTGCGTATGGAAGTCACTACGCAGAATGCAAGCGTGAACACACAGGGTACTGTGAACGTAGTGCTGACAGCGAGCAGACTGGATTTATAGCAGCCTTATAGTACAGTAAGTTAACGACTAAGGAGAAGTGAAATAAACCAGAACAGTAGTATAGCAGAAGAAGTAAATTGAAAGAAGAGGTATAGAAACACAGGAAGCAAGGAGTGTGTACTGATTGATACGTCAAGGCCAAAGGGATTGATACAGGATTGATACACCAATGAGAGGGGGGTAACTTGTGATAGATCAAAAAAATGCTTTTGTGGTAGCAACTTTGGTGGGAATGCAAAATATATCACTTATGTAATGCATAACTCAGCAAATCAGTAAGGCTTGAGCAAGCATCCTAGCAAGTATAAATACAAGCCTGAATTTGTAATAAATGTCTCTCATTGCACCTTAAAGAGAGTCCGTGCCTCATTCGCTACAAATGGCACCTGAACAGGGACTTTCAATGCGGCTGTAAAGGAAGCCGTTGTTCCGGTAGAAAAGCCCGATCGAACCAGGACCGGGAAATGGAGCCGGGGAAACAAAGCCGGGAAACAGAACCGGGAACCAGGAAAGTGTGCACTCATCACCGAGAAAAGGTGAGCGATTGGGAACCATGGGAGGGAAGTTATCCCTTGAACGAAGACAAAGCCTAGATGTCCTTCAACGTTTATTAAGAAAGCAAAATCAGGACGTACCAGGAGTCCGATTAGTGACTTTATTAGAACGGATGGCTAATCATGTGCCAGACTTTCCTACAACTGGTACATTTCAGTTGGAGGCATGGCAGAAAGTCGGAAGAGAACTATTCGAACAGGCAGCATCTGGAGATAATGCTGCTTGTCAACATTTATCTACTTGGGGGAAAATAATGATTACTTTAAAAGCAGCTCCAAAGGAAGTAGCTGTGCAGGTCACAACTAACTGTGAACCTTCTGCCCCTCCCTTGCCAGGGAAGGAGGGGGATCCTGTAACTGTATTGGACAAAAATGCACTAACCTTGGATGCAGTAGTGGAGAAAGCACTGGCTGATAACGAAGCCCCGGCTTGTCCGCTACAGCGAACGCTTTTGACAAAAGATGGTTTGTGAGAGTCGCCCAACAACCCCCTCGATCCTGGCCCAGTGGACTTGGAGCGAGAGCCTGATTTATTCCCCCCGGATGTTACTTTGCAGCCGAAAGTGCACATTAATTCAACCATGGGGGATAAATGCAGAGAAGAGGCTTTGAAAGCAGGAGACAGGAAAGTGGTTACGGCATGCCCTGTGATCTATCATGAATGGCAAACTCCAGGCTTTCAACAGCTATCGTATGATGTTGTAAAGGAATTACAGACATTAGCTAAAGAAAATGGAGTTACTTCATCATTTGTTATAAATTTTTTGGAAGCGTTAAGCTCTTCCTACGTACTTACTCGCATGACTGGCATTCTTTGTTGAAAATGATTGTATCCACTCCTCAATGCACTGTATGGCTGATTTTTGGGAGAACTGTACTGTGGAGACTAGTGATAATGCATATCAGCAAAGAGCGATTGTTTGCAGTCATTTAGCTGGGGAAGGTGCTCATGCTTTGCCCGAGAATCAAGTTGCACATCCCAGGGACATGTATGGTGTAACAGGAAAACTAGCAATGAAAGCGGTTCAGAAGTTACTGGTGGTTGGGAGAGATGCTAGTACGTCTTTTTCAAAAATCTCGCAAGGATCACCGGAACCTTATGCACAATTTTTAGACTGCTTGCAAACTGTTTTGGAGTGGCAAATTGATAATGATGTGGCTAGTGAGTTAGTTCCTAGAACAGTTGGCTTTTGAGAATGCTAATGCTGATTGGTGGCGTGTGTTACAGGGTGTTAGGAATAGGGAAAAGTGTACTATAACAGAGATGGTGAGAGGGTGTCAAAACATAGAGTCATCTGAACATTATACTGGCTCTCCAGCTGCCGCTTTAGCAGCACAGTCGTAAGTGTCGGGAACAAAACTGAGACTGAGATGTTTTCATTGTGGGGCACTGGGTCATGTAAAGAAAGATTGCACAAAGTATGCACACCAGACTTCAAAGGCTGTACCTCCGAGAGATTGTCCAATATGTGCAAAAGGCAGGCACTGGGCAAGTGAGTGTTGTTTGAGGGTAATGTAAAGGGAGCTGCCAGCCAGTCAGTGACTATAATTACTACTGCAGTAGTGCTGATTCCCACAGGAGTGTGGGGGCCTTTAGGACCTAGCGTGCATGCTTTGTTAATAGGTCGATCATCCACTACCAAGTTGGGTTTGTTTGTCTTACCTGGAGTAATTGACTCTGATTATCAAGGTGAAATCAAAATGATGGCTTGGACACCTGTGCCATTCTTCCTGGAAAGTGTGTTAAAGGCAAGAAGAACACCTGAAGAGCATGGGTTGGTCATGCCAATGTGGAATAGATTGTTTTTTCTTGTTTGTTTTGGGGCTGCAGAAGAAGGAACACATGCATTTCAGTGTTGGGGCACGGATCCAAACTGAGGATTCAAGCAAGTTTGGGACTGGGACAGCTTAGGTGATTGAGGACCATTGCCAGGTCTACGAAAGAAGCTGGATGGGTTTTGGGGAGCTCGCAGGCATTGCCAAATCCTCAGAAAACCACAGCTTTGTAGTTAAAGCAACAGCACTTGGCACCAAACCCAATCCCAAAATGCAAATACCCTCGAAGCGACCGCAGGCAGAGCCTTGAGAAACATTTGAGAGAAAGGGTCTCCTTTGCCAGGCCCTGGGGGTCAGGCCTTGGCCATTCTGATGATAAACAAACATGAAGGGCTGACATGGCATCAGAACCTGGCGTGTCCGCGTTGTTGCCCTTCCCCTTGGTTCCCACCCATGCACACTCAACCCGATCAGCGCCTGTGGGAACAGCAGGGTGTGCAGTTCCAGCTAGAGGGCCTTAGACAGATCATACAGAAGTGTGTTTTTTATGAGTGTAAGAAGCGATAGCCCAGGCCAGTGAGAATGATATCTCGGGTCGGAAAACGGCCCCTTGTGTGTGATGTGTGAATGTCCTTGGGCCTGGTCTGTGAATGAGTGGGAACGTAACTGAAACAAATATAACATGAGTGTGGTGTGTTTCTAATACCAATTATTGGAAAAACATCTTATGTAACATCTTAGTCCAGGCCCATACCTGCAAATCCTATACATCGTCAATGGCTAATAAAGAGGGCCTCAGACTGGCTCAGCTCTCTGCTCTGCCCGGCTCTGCGCTCCTTCCTGAACAAGATCTCTGCCTGTGCGTGCATCTTTTTCTGCGTCCCGGTGTGCGTCGTTCCTCATCGACGCAATCGCCCTCATCAACTCCAGACAATCCAAACGCTCCCTGACATACACGGCTGCCCCACCTCCTCTCCTTCCTCGCCTGTCCCTTCTGAAGAGTTTCTAGCCATCCAATGCAGAGCTCCAGTTGTGAGAGTCGTCCCACCATGTTTCTGGGATGGCAACTATATCGTCGTTTTTCTGCCTCACAGTGGCTTCCAGCTCCTCCTGTTTGTTGCCCACGCTGCGTGCCTTTGGATAGATGCACTTTGGCCGGGTCATTGATCCCGCCACCTTTTTCTGGTGAGAAGCCCTAATTCCTTTGTGGACATCATCGAGTGCTTCCACGGTTTTGAACACATCAACAACCCTTGTGTTTCTCTTCCTGCATGGCTCTCCATCCCCAGCCTCCACTGGGACGGCAGAGCAAAGGGCCTCACCAGCGCTACCCTCAAATGCTGGCATGTGGCCCTTGGGTTTGCCTCTCCACACCTGGTTTCCTCCCCTCTCACTTCAAATCTAGTTTAAAGCCCTCTCAAGGACTCCTGCTAACTCCTGCGCAGGATCCTTTTCCCCTTTTGAGAGAGGTGCATCCCATTTGTCGCTAGCAGGCCTGGTGCCATGTAAGCCGACCCGTGATCAAAAACCCCCAAATTCTGCCGGTGACACCGGTCCTGCAGCCAGGTATTGATCTGCTGGGTCTTCCTGCATCTTTCCTCGTCGTACCCTGCAACTGTGGCGACAGAAGAGAACACGACTTGTGCTCCTGATCCCTTGACCATGCGTCCCAAGGCTCTGAAGTCTCTCTTGATTGTCTTTAGTTTTCCCTTTTCAGTTTCATCACTGCCTACCTGAAAAATCGTTAGGGGATAATAGTCTGAGGGCCTAACCAGGGCAGAGAGCTTCCTGTTTACATCTTTAACCCTGGCCCCAGGGAGGCAGCCGACACCCCAAGAAGTGGGTCTAGCCTGCATATAGGGCCTTCTGTTCCCTTTAGAAGGGAGTCTCCTACAACCACAACCAGCCTCTTTTTCTTTGTGGGGGCTGTTTTGATGGAGGGTGCAGGGTGACTGATCCTCTGCAGCACCTCCAACTCAGTGGAACCGCCTCCCTCGATGCTGTTGTTTGGTTCCACTTGCAAGGCCTGTTCTTCAGTCTCAAGACCCATTTGTGTGTCTGTGTTTGGCTGTTTCTGGGCTAACTGGTGCACAGAAATTGGCTTCGCTGGAGGTAAATGTTCAAAGAGGACCCAGAAGAGTAAAACAGAAAAAGGAAAAATTTATTCGAATAAAGGAGGAGTCCCCAGGCGTCCCTGTGGGGTCTCTCAACAGCATGGGAAGACACAGCCCCCTATTTATCCCAATCCTAGCTGCAGGAGATCCCTTCTCCTTTCCCCATTGGCTGAGACCCTTGCGGGGTCCAAGCTTTCCGATCCCCCTTTCGTAACCCCAGCAGCACCCCTTGTATGTCTGCCCACCGACACTCCTGGGAACTGATTGGTTAGAGCTCTAAGGCTGTTGCACTCCATTTTGTAAAGACATGGGAGAGCTGCTCCCATCAACTACAAAACAATCAAGAGTGTGAATCGTGACATAACATCTTTGCAAAGACGTGGTAGCCGTTCCTCACCAGTTTGGTGTTGGTGGTGGTGCTTTCAGTTGTGATGATGTTGTCATCCCTTTTCTAATTCACTGTCTGCTCTTGTGTTCAGACTACGTGGCTTTGTAAATGAAGAGCCCTGCTCTCTGTGTCTTTCAACGAAATACAGGACCTTCTGAGACTGTTTTTCTTCCTGAGCTGCTTCCTGCAAGAGCTTTTGGAGCTGCAGGGACAGTTCCTGTGATGGGAGGAGGGGAAAAGAATCCATCACGGCAGCACTGCCAGGGAGCAGCAGCGCTCGGTCTCCCAGAGCTGTTTTCTTTCCTCTCCCACACTCCTTCTCGTCCCTCATGTTGGCGCAAGTCCTGAGTGCTCTGGCAGCTTGGTCATTGTTCTGCTGCGTGGCAGTCCTGTGACAGCAGGCAGGGACAGGCAATGGGCACTTGTGTGACAGAGCTGGCCTCAGAACAGCCTTCCGTGAAGAAAGGTGATCTCCTGAGGACAGTGCTGGAAGGTTTAGGTCTTCTTCCAAAGTTTCTCTCCAGGACATGCCCAAGAACATGACGAGCAGATCAAAACACCAGTATGCACCAGTACAGAGCTAAACACCCTGAGTGGAGAAGCATGAGGGCACGCAGCAGTGTCCTCTCACAGCCAGGCCTCCTGCAAGACACCTGACGGAGCAGCAGAGCAGGGTCTGGGCTGTGCCCGTGTGCACTGGACAGCCCGCGGAAGCTGCCCCAGGACAATCGTCGTGGGCTGGCCGCGCACAAGCACCGTTTCCAGCCCTGGCCTCTCAGTGCAGCTTGGAGAGGCCCTTTGTCCCTCCGCGGAAGGATGGTGAATGAGTAGGTCAGCAGGCTGTGTTTGCATGGTACAGATGAGATGCAATCATGCACATCATGTACAGGAGGTGGGATGAGATGAACCCCAGAGACCACAAATGTCATCAGCTATTCCTTGGGGTTCCCTGAAGGCCTGTGGGACAGACAGTGTCTCGAGGTCACGTCACGTTGGGAGGAAACCACCTGAATGCAGCACTGGGTTGTGCTTCCTTGGACTGAGGTCCCCGTGTCCATTCCTCGTGACGTGGGACATGTGAGATGAGTGCAGGCGGGGTGACACACTGCAAGGCTGAGGTGGCTCCCATCCTTTGGGAGTGGCAAGAGGAGGTGAGAGAGACACTGTGACTCCTGCCTGTGTGTGTAAAAGGGACAGGCTCTGCCTCTGATCATCCCTGGGTGCATAAGGAGTCCATGAGGCCAGCTCAGCTCTGGACAGCTGACAGAAGCTTGCTCTTTCCACGTGTGACTCCAGGAACAAACCCCATGGGCCCAGTGAGCTTCGTCTCCGCTGCCTTGGACAGGCCCATTGCCACAGTGCTTCTATCTGCTCCCTCAGCCTTGCCTGTGATTCTGGCTTGTGCTCTCCAAAGTGCCAGAGCACTCAGAGATGTTCTGGGGTCCTTGGAAAAGGCAGATGTCAAAGCCAGCTTCAAGAAGGGCTCTTTATTAAAATCCAGCCACTCTCTCGGGAAGAGCTGCTCCTCCACATGGCTCAGCATCAGCGGCAGCACAGGGCTCGCAGGATCCATCTTGGCCTCGGCTGCTCCCTTGGAGAGCTCAGGATGATGATGACCGTCTGAGCTACCAGGGAGCGGATGGAGGGCTCGCTGTCTTCTGCCAAGGCCTGAAGGGCTGCAAGGGAAAGAAGCAGAGCCGAGATGACCTCCCACGTCTGCAGAGACCCCCAGGCATTCCCTCTGGAGAATGCTCCCTACTCACCGCTGCAGATCTCAGCCAGCTTCTTCTTGCCTGGATCCCTCAGATGCCGCGCAGCGAGCCCTGGGCACAGAGTTCCGTCAGCCCCTGCTCCCTCCCCTCATCAGGGCTGGCCCCAGGGAAGAGCAGGGGCCGAGATGGTGGGACTGAGCAAGGCGGCCGCCATGGCCACCTGCGTGGACAGGGCTGGGAGAGGGAGGCCAAGGCCCTGCACGGGGCAGCCGGGGCTCTGGCAGCCACAGGGCTGCTCCTTGCTGCCAGGGCAGTGGCAGGGACTGGGGCCAGGCTGCCAAGAGAGGGACCCTGGGGGCTGTGACCCACCGATGAACCTCACGGCCGCCTCTCGCAAGCTGGCCTGAGCATCCTTCAGGTACGGCAGGCTCTGAGTCAAGAATTCTTGAGCTCTGCTCCTGTCCTGCTCCAGCTGGAGAGAGCACAAGGGGATGAGCACGTCACTGTCCCTTCCCAGTTGGCTGGACCAGTCCCTGCTCCCACACCCAGCCGTTCCCCTTCCCTCCCGGCCATTCCCATGTCCCAGCCAGGAGCCCTGTGGGGCTGAGGCTGAAAGAGAGACACAGGCCGGGGGACCCCAGGGGTGCTGAGAGCCCTCCCTCGCGCTGGGTGCAGGGAGGGCAGCAGGGCAGAGAGAAGAGGCCTTGTGGGCTCTGTTCTTGAGGGCAGGGAACAAGAATGCAGGTCCAGGCTGCAGCAAGGCAGGCGAGGCACATCTGCCTTGGGGGTTGTCCTCACCAAGCTCTCTCCAATCCGCCATGTCTGCTGTGTCCGCACCAGGTGCTTGAGCAGTTTCCACTTGAGGAGCTCTGCGGCAGCAAGGAGGGCTTCCCCAGCAGCCTGTGGAACAGCAGAAGCTGGGAGATGGCACCACGGTCTGGGCCAGGAGACCTTGGGTCCCCCTGCTCTGGGCTTTGTTCCTGGGGCGATTCTGCCCTGCAGGAGCTGGGACATGCCCTGGCCCAAATTTCCAGGGGTCTCTTCACTGCGTCACTGCTGAGCTTTGAAAGCTGTACCTTGGCCACGCTCTGCGTTTGGTCACTCAGGCGGAAGAAGAGAGGGAGCAGGCCAAGTCGCACCGTGTTCTTCATCTCTGCCTTTTCGTCCCCCACCGCCATCTTCATCAGGTCTCTGAAGAGGCTGATGGAGCTCTCTCTCAGCTGGCTCTGCTCCTGGGAGGGAGAAGCACAGTAGGACTGGAGCACCAGCAGCTCTCTGCCCACGCTGGGCAGAAGCTCCAGCACGGATGATGTGAGGGGAGATGCTCCAGGGAGGCATTCTGCACACTGGAGTTGTGGCCCAGATCTGCGGTCCTGGGTCAGTGAAAGGCCACTCAAGAGACTTGTTCTGGGAGCGCCTGTGCCTCCAAGTGCCCACCAAGGCAGCCAGCATCCCCCACCAGCTTCAGCAGCCGCGGTGGGGAAGAGCTCCGGGAGCAGCTGGCAGGGAGAAGCTGGGCTGGGCTGCAGAACACACAAGCCACCCCACAAGAGCCCAGGGCCCACCCGTGGGGCTCAGGCTTCCACATCAGCCTTACGTCGTTCAAGAGGGGCAGGAGGAATTCCACCATCTGCACGGCGATGTGGCTGGCCTCCTTCCTCTTCAGCTGAGCCATGACAGTTCTGAAGACCAGCAGAGCCTTCATGGTGGCAGCCTTATAGCCAAAGAGCAGGATCCTCATCAGGTCTGGCAGGATGACCTTCATTTTTCTTGCCTGTGTGAAGAAAAGAGTTTCCCTTTTGGGACCAGGTCCATGCCTGGAAAGCTCCCCAGGCAGCCAGCTGGCCCCACCATGGCAGAGAGAGCCTTTGGAGCACTCGCCCCACCGCCTGAGTGCCAGCCAAGGCCAAGCCCGCCCCCTCCGCCCCGGCCCTTGGCTGCCAACAGGGTTCCCCTTGCTGACGCCCTACTCACCATGTCGTCTTTCTGCGACAGCGTCATGATGCCTCTGAGCACCAGGGAGAGCATGGCTGGCCTTTCTTCCTTCAGAAACCTAAAGGCTAGATAGGTCGCAGCAAACTCCCCGTCTCCCAGATCTCTGCTGGCCAGCATCTGAAAGCAGGGCAGCAGTGAGCGACCGGCAGAGCTGGTGGGGCTCCTGGCAGCGTGCAGCTCCTGGTTCCTAGCGCAGCCCGGGCCAAGGGCACCGGGGGCTTTTTCCGGTAACTCACAGCCAAGCGAACGAGGCAGTAGTCCTCCAGGTGCGTGCAGAAGAGCCTGCTCTTGAGGTCCCAGAGCTGGCTGAGCAGCTCCTTCAAAATGTTCTTCACAGTCTGGGGCACGGAGAACATCAGCTCCCACAGTGCCAGGGCAGTGCTGCAAGTCGGAGCGCTCTGTCAGCAGGGCAGCCTCGGCCACAGCAGCGTGGCCGGGCTCAGCACTGCAGGATGCTTGGGATGCCCTGGGCAGCAGCAGAGGGCTGAGCTGGTGCTCCCCGTGGGGCGGGCAGGAGCGTGGGGTGGGCTCTGGGCTTGCTTGCTCAGCTTTGGCTGCCTCGGGCCTGGCTGACCCCCAGGGCTGGAAAGCGTGGTGGGATGGAGGGTCCTGCCCCTCGGGAGTGTCCTGCAGGATTCCTTGGCTCTGGCAGCCAGAGCGTCTCCAGGCCCCTCTTCCCACAGGGAACAAGCCCTCCTGGCTTTTGAGGACAGTACCTGTCTCCTCCTGGAGCAACCTTGAGCAGTGTCATCACCACCTCCTGAGGGCATTTGTCAGCCATGGGGACGATGAGAGACTCCACGCTCTGCCGGGCTGGGACTGTCTGGGTGCATCCCAGGGTTTTGTGGATGCAGCTCGTGATCTTTGGCACCTGGAGGGGACACAGGTGAGGATGGTGCAGCCACTGGCGAGCGGCCATTTCCTCAGCTGCCCTTGCCATCCTTCTCTGCCACCTTGAGGTGGCTTCAGGTGCCCCAGACACTGGGCTTTGGGAGGAAGAGAGGGATGGAGGGAGGAACAAGGCCTGACAGGGCTGAAGGGCAGGGCAATGCAGCCACAGGCCACTTACATCCACCAGCCACAGGTCAGGGTTTCCCTTGACCACATCCAGCACGTTTCTGGCCGCCTCCTTGTCAAAGGTGCTGGAGTCAGTCATTGCCTCGATGAACACCCAGACCACGTCTGTCCTCTCCGACGGCTGGAGGTATTCCCCAAAGGTCTATGGGAGGAAGGGAGGCAGCGAAGCCACGTCACACCGAGGGCCCTGATGCTGCTGCTTAGCCGGGCAGTGCCAGCAGCCCTGCGGTGGCGCCCGGCAGTGCTGGCGGCGGTGCCCCCAGCAAAGCTGGCAGCAGGGGCGGCAGTCGCTGCTGGGGAGGATGAGAAGAGACGGCCCAGGGTGAGGGAGGAGGGTTGGGGTCATGGGCACGGGGTCTGGGCCCCGCCACCAGCCAGGGCTTGCTGGTGGCCAGGAGGACTGGGGCTGCTGCTGGGACACTGGAGCGCAGCCCTGGCGTTGTCCCTGCTTGGGGACAGCAGGAACCCTCTCAGCAGGGACAGGGAGGCCACGCCAGCCCGCTGACGGTGGAGGCCTTTGCTCTCACAAGTCCCCTGCTGATGCCAGGACCAAGAGTGCCAGCAAACGGGGAGCTCGTTACCTCGGCAATGTGAGTGGCACTGGGCGAAGTGCGCAAGGAGGTGGTCTCGGCTTCCCAGTCCCTTTCGAGCTGTGTATCCTCCTCTGTCAATGTCGCACCTAAAGAGCGGGGCAAACGCAGAGGAGTCGGTAAGACACGGCAGCTTCCCCAATACTGGAAAGAGCTTTGAACTTGGAATGGCCGAGGAGGGAGGTTATGACCTGCAATCAGGGGAGGAGGTGGTGGAGAGCGGTGCCACGGAAAGGCTGACCCGCCTCCAGTGTGCGTGTGGGAATGCTCCTGGCCCTGGAAAGTCCAAGGCCCTAGAGCTCTGCGTGCAGTGCCACAGTTCAGTTCCCCATGGCTTGAATAGAGGTGACGTGGGGGACGGCTCGCATGGCTGGAGTGCTGCGGGGCAGAGATACATGTCTCTTTGGGAGAGATGGGAAGATGCGGCGTGGGGCTGCCTCCCGTGCTCTTGAGGAGCAGCTCAGCTCCACGGGACCATCAACAGCGTGAGGGTGAGGAGCAGAGGAGGCGCAGTGCTGGTGACATGGTGGTGCCTCCAGCAAGCAGCAGGACTGGGTGATGTTGGCGTGCAGGGGGATCCATCCCACCACAGCTTCTCTTACAGCGTTGCTGGTACTTGAATTGGAAGAGGAGACAAAGAGCGTCCAAAGCCAAGCGGCTGGTGCCCTCTTCCTTGAATGATAGGAGCAGCAGGAGATGTCCCAGCAGCTGTCCAAGGATTGGCATCTGCATCTCCGCACAGGAGGCGTGTCTGTCCTCATTGGGATCAGCCTGGGCAAGGGAGGAAGAAGAGCAGAGGGCTTGAGGGCAGCTGGGGCCAAAGCCCTGAAGCCAAGTGTGTGCCCAGGGCTGGATCCAGGCAGGTCAGAGCTTTGCAGGGCCCTGCAGAACCCGTCTCGCAGAACAGCCCCACGCAGGGAGAGCTGCCAGACCTGGGCTCCCCGTGGGCTCCTTGGGCAGCCCTGGCCGACACAGGACTGGGGCAGAGATGGCTCCTGGCAGAGCGGAGTATGCCTGGTCCTTACCTTCAGTGAGGAATAGTTGGCCAGCAAGAAGCTGAGCACCCTCATCCTGCCCACAGCCCTCTCCCGCACAGATGCCCTCTCAGAGGTGGTGAAGGTCAAGAGCACCTGGGGAGAGAGAAGCTGCTGCTGAGCCCTGGGAGCAGCCAGCGCTCCAGCACAAGCAGCACTGCTCAAGTCCTGGGCGGGACTCTCCCAGGCCATTAAGGCTTCCTCTGGTCTGGAGCAAAGCCCGCACTGGTTTCCTGCCCCGGGGTCCCTGGCAGGCTTGCGACAAATGCCCCAGGCCAGCCCTCTAGCCAGGCAGGAAGGCAGATGCCACCCTGTGCGGCCACTGTGCTGCGGAAGAGCCTGCTGGGCAGCCCCTGCTTCCCCCAGGGAGGTGGGCACCACCCTGCAGTGCTCTCTCTGCATGGCGCGGGGTGGGACTGCCCTCTCAGCAGTGGACACCCCGTCCCCCAGGGTGAGGAACAGCCCTTGTGAAGCCCACCCTTTGCACATGCCAGACCTGGAAGATACTCTGCATCTTCTCGCTGACTCCGTTGGCAGGAGAGTTGAGCACCAGTGCAACTAGCATGGTGTCCATAGCTTTCATGGTCTGCAAGGAAGACAACAAGTTGTGGCCGTGTTTCCTGCCATCCCTCTCACCCCCAGGACACTGAGCTGAGCTCCCAGCACCAAGGGAGGACTCGTGGGCTGCTTTGCTGTGCCTGGGAGAGGCCCAGGGGCAAACAATGTGCTGTGGGCAGAGCAGCCTGCGGCACTGGACGTGGCCAGGCCCACAGGAATGGGACGACGGGACGAGAGTGGGAAAGTAAAGCCAAGACCGTGCCCTGCCTTGCATCTCTGGTCATAGCGCAGGACAGGGTGACCAGGGAGCAGCCCAGAGGGCCCGGGGCTCGTGGAGCTCACCCAGCACTTACCGCGAAGTACAGGAAAGGTTTCAAGTCCCGGATTTCCTCTTTTGGAGGAAGCAAGAAGATGCTGGAGAAGCACGCTTGGAGGAGGCCTATCTCTTTGCCCTCCAGCACCGCCTCCACGGAGCTGCAAAGAGAGAGGGGCCAGTGGGACACTGGTGCGGGGAGCAGTGCCTGCAGGCCTCGTGCAGGTGGACGCGGGGCTCTGGGGCAGGAGTCCCCAGGAGAGTTGGGCAGGTACCTCATTTCGGTCACGGCAAACATGGCGCTCCGCCACACCGCTGTGCACCGTTGGTCCCTGGGCTCTTCTTCCAGCAGCACCTGCAGAGCACAGCCAGGATGGGACCTGGCAGCTGCCAGCACCCAGTGCCACCAGCCCCTTGCCCTGCCCAACGCTGTCCTCACAGGGTGCCAGTGCTGGGGGCCTTGTCCCCTTCCCCGCAGCCACCGAGTATCCCCTCACCTTGATATTCTCTGCCAGTTTGTATCTCTGGCAGAAGAGATCTAGGCCCTGGGACAAGCCGTTGTACGTTGCGGCCCTGAAGAGCATAGCGATGCTTTTAAGGAACTCCAGCTTCTGTTCCTCATCCTGGCAGCCAGGGGACAGAGAGACAAACAGGGAGCATGAGATGGGGACACACAGTCAGTGGCACCGCAGCGCTGGGGGTGCAGTGCCGGTTGCAGCCCTGGGAGAAGCAGCTGTGCCCAGCCAGCGCCCTCCAGCAGCCCCACAGCAGAGCCCCTGTCAGCAGATGCCAGCTCAGCCGCCTTCCAAATGGCTGCGGTTACCTTTTCAGGGCTGCTGACAAAGGCCCTGATGACATCCACGTGTTCTGGTTCCAAGCGGTACACTGGTAACCAGCTGGCATCTAAGAAAGGAGGAGAGCAGGGAGGGCTGCAGAGAGGGTGCGCGGGCAGGAGGGAGCAGAGGAAGGAGCTCTGCCTCCCATCCAGCCCCATGCCCGCTGCCATGGCACAGTCTTCTCCTGCGTGTCAGTGCCCCTGCCAGCGTGTGGGGAAACGGGATCCTGGCATTGAGCATCACTGAGCCACTTTCCATTATCTATCTGCAATGCTGCCCAACTGAGGAGGTTGCAGTTGACTGGAAGTTGGCTAAGGTGACGCTCATCTACAAGACGGGCCGGAAAGAGGATCTGGGGACCTATAGACCTATCCGTCTGGCCTTGTTGCTGGGCAAGGTCATGGGGCAGATGATCTTGGGTAACATCACTCGCCACAAGAGAACCATATGATCAGACCCAGTCAACATGGATTTATGAAATGTAGGTCCTGTTTGACTAACCTGATCTCTACGACCAGATGACCCAAGTAGTAGATGAGGGAAAGGCTGTGGAGGTTGTGTACTTAGACTTCAGTAAGGCCTTGGGCACCGTATCTCACAGCATTCTCCTGGAGAAGCTGCAGCTCGTGGCCTGGACGGGTGGACTCTGCGACGGATATAGAACTGGCTGGGTGGCCGGGCCCAAAGAGTTGTGGTGAACGGAGCCAAATGCGTTTGGTGGCTGGTCAGGAGTGGCGTTCGCCAGGGCTCAGTACTTGGCTCACAACAAGCCCATGAATGCTCCAGGCTCAGGGAAGAGTGGCAGGACAGGAAAAGGACCTGGGGGTGTTGGTCACAGTGGCTGAACATGAGGCAGCGTGTGCCCAGGCAGCCAAAAAGGCCAGCTGCATCCTGGCTTGTATCAGGAATAGTGTGGCCAGCAGGACCAGAGAAGCGATCGTGCCACTGTACTGGGCACTGGTGAGGCCTCACCTTGAATGCTGTGTTCAGTTTTGGGCCCCTCATCATCAGAAGGACATTGAGGGACTAGAGAGAGTGCAGAGGAGGCAACAAAGCTGCTGAGGGGCTGGAGCACAAGTGTGATGGGAGCGGTTGAGGGAGCTGGGGCTGTTCAGCCTGGAGAACAGGAGGCTCAGGGGAGGCTCAGGGGAGACCTTATTGCTGTTTGCAACGGCCTGAAAGGAGGTTGAAGCATGGAGGGTGTTGGTCTCTTCTCCCAAGTAGCAAGTGATAGGACAAGAGGAAATGGCCTCAAGTTGCGCCAGGGGAGGTTTAGATTGACTGTTAGGAAAAAATTCTTCCTGGAAAGTGTGTTAAAGGCAAGAAGAACACCTGAAGAGCATGGGTTGGTCATGCCAATGTGGAATAGATTGTTTTTTCTTGTTTGTTTTGGGGCTGCAGAAGAAGGAACGCGTGCATTTCAGTGTTGGGGCATGGATCCAAACTGAGGATTCAAGCAAGTTTGGGACTGGGACAGCTTAGGTGATTGAGGACCATTGCCAGGTCTATGAAAGAAGCTGGATGGGTTTTGGGGAGCTCACAGGCATTGCCAAATCCTCAGGAAACCACAGCTTTGTAGTTAAAGCAACAGCACTTGGCACCAAACCCAATCCCAAAACGCGAATACCCTCGAAGCGACCACAGGCAGAGCCTTGAGAAACATTTGAGAGAAAGGGTCTCCTTTGCCAGGCCATGGGGGTCAGGGCTTGGCTATTCTGATGATAAACAAACACAAACGGCTGACATGGCATCAGAACTACCTCCACAACGCCTTTACCACCTGTGACCAGTGTCTCCAGGCTTTTGCTTCGCCAGCCTCCAGGGACACGGACTGGTTGTTTCCTTCAGAGCTGTGTCAGGGATGGCCCTTCGTGGGATCCCAAACACCTTCAGAAACTTGCGTTTGTTTCTGCCTTTCACTTTGCTGGAGGTTTGTTCATTGTTTCAATATCTGCAGTTTAGGAACATGGCAGCAGAGGGCTCATTAACATCCAAAATGCCCTTGCAAGCCAAGGCTCTCTGCAGCATTTTCCTAAAGGCTTCAAGTCTGGTGTGGATGATTAGGGAGATTTCAGGAATAGCCAAACAGAGAGCATTTCAATAATAAACAGCAATAAAGCAGTATTTCTTCTACTTCCTTCCCACCTCTCCCTCCTCCGCATTTCCAGAAGAGGTGGTATCAGCAACCTTCAGTACTTTTGGATCTGGAGCATCTCCTGATGAAGGCACAATATGTCAGAGCATTGGGTGCCTGAAGCACCAGTTGAGTGAGGAGACAGGCCAGGACACCTCAAGAGGAGTCACGCTCCTCTGGACCAAGAGGTGGGTGTTCCTGGGAATCTCAGGTGCCACAGCACAGCGATACTTGTGTTCAGGGAGCTGGTCAAATGACTCATCTCCTTTTCTGTAATGTTGTCTGAGTTTGCTCAGGTAACCCCTGACCTGAACCCCATCCACTCGTGGGTGTTCTCCAGACTCCTGCCTTCAGGAACAGTGTCCCAGGAGACCTTGCTGGTGAAGATGGAGGCAAAGGAGCCATAAAGTACCTCAGTCCTGTCTGCTTCTAATCTTATAAAGTGCAGCAGCAGGCCTGCGTTCGCCCTATCTAGTCTTTTACTGTAAGGAAGTAATGTCAGCTCATCTTGCTGCCCCCACCCTCCCCTGCACATATGAAATCCAGAGGAGCTTTGGCATCATCCTTACATCTTTTTATGGTTTTAGAAGTTTCTTTCTTCAATTAGCCAATTTACAGCATCGATGTTTGTTCAGCTGAATATTTACTCAAGATCTCAGGGGCTTTTTTTTTTTTAAAAAAAAACCTCCACACTTTCTGATCAGCCTTGCACCAGACTGACAAATAAACAAATCTTCCCCATGCAACAAAGTTTGCCTAATAGTAAGGAACGAGAAGATTATTTTGTGCTACTTTTCAATTGATACAGAGACACAAGAGAGAACAAGGAAAGCCCAATGGTTGTCATGCCTGTGAAGGCTGATATTTACATCCCTGTCCTCCAGTCAGAGCTCAAATTGGCTGGGAAAGAATGCCTTTTAAAAACACTGCCATCACAAAGCAGGAGAGTGTACTGTTAGTTCGTAGGTTAATAAATAGTTAATAAATGAAATCTCATTAAATTTCATTGGAAGCCCATTTTTTATTATAGTAAAGGAGGCTGAAGTTTCACCTTGATAATTACGCTCCCTACATTTGGCAGAAACAAAAAGATTCATTTAATAGCAGAGGTAGCTTTGATTTAAACAAAGAAATTGTCTGAACAGGATTAGATTACACTGTTAGGCGGGCATTCGTTATGTGCAGCGCTGGGGTCGCACTGGCGATTCTCCACCATAAGTGCTCGCCACGACAGAACGCTCTCCTGTAGCTGGTATTTACAAAAGCGCTGCATATTCATTATAGTTCTTAGAAACTATTAACATTCAATACACCTATTCTAAGAAATGATTACAGAAACATGAGGTTAATTATTTCATGGTCTTTGCTGCTATCTGGTGTCATTGTATGAGCATTGCAAGCCTTGAATTCTATTTCTCTATTCTATAGCTTACTTTCGAGACATCTGTTAGTGTGCAGCTTCAGATTCAACCTGTGCATATGTCATGGAGGCACCCCAAAATAAGTTTAGGCGGACAACAAGGTCCAAAACAAACTTTATTGGGCTTTGGGTTCTTTGATATCGGCTGGTTTTATAAGACACCAGTCCGGTCAGTGATATGTGGGAAAGGTTTATCCCACAGGGGTAAAAAGATGCTGGGACAGGAATTAGCAGGGCTCATTTGCAGGGCTTTAAACTAGATTCGAAGGGGGATGGGGTTGTAGCTGGGCTTGCATCAGTGGGGCAGCATGCTGGAATACATAAAGACCGGGAGGCCCCTCAGGCCCCTAGGGTGAAATCGGTTTACTCGGCTCGCTCCCTGAAGTGCCTGTACACCAATGCGCGCAGCATGGGGAATAAGCAGGAGGAGTTAGAAACCTGCGTTCAGTCAGGAGATTATGATCTGGTGGCATTAACAGAGACATGGTGGGACAGCTCACATGACTGGAATGTGGTCATGGATGGCTATGCCCTTTTCAGGAAAGACAGGCCGGCCAAGCGTGGTGGTGGAGTTGCTCTTTACGTGAGAGAGCAACTACAATGTATAGAGTACTGTCCAGGTGCGGTTGAGGAGCGAGTTGAGAGTCTGTGGGTGAGAATTAAGGGCCAGGCTGGCAGGGGTGACGCTGTTGTGGGAGTCTATTACAGGCCACCAGATCAGAGTGAGGAAGTTGATGAGGCCTTCTACGGGCAGCTGAGCGTGGCCTCACAGTCACAGGCCCTGGTTGTTATGGGGGATTTTAACTACCCTGATGTTTGCTGGAAGGACTACTCAGCCAGCCAGCCTCAGTCTAGGAGGTTCCTCCAGTGCATTGACGATAACTTTCTGATGCAAATGGTGGAGGAGCCGACTAGGAGAGGTGCGCTGCTGGAACTCGTCCTCGCTAACAAGGAGGGTCTGGTTGAAGCAGTAAAGGTGGGAGGCTGCCTTGGTTGCAGTGACCATGAGATGGTGGAGTTCAGAATCTCCTGTGGTGGGGAGCACAATACCGAGCAGAATTGCAACCCTGGACTTCAGCAGGGCCGACTTTGGCCTTTTCAAACAATTGCTGGAGGAAATCCCATGGGCAAGGCTGCTTGAAGGTAAAGGGGCCCAAGATAGTTGGTTAACATTCAGGGACTGCTTCTACCAAGCTCAAGATCAGTGCATCCCGACGTGCAGGAAGTCAAGGAGGGGAGCCAGGAGACCTGCGTGGTTAAACAGGGAACTGCTGGGCAAACTCAAGTGGAAGAGGAGGGTTTACAAATCATGGAAGGAGGGGCTGGCCACTTGGGAAGAATATAAGGCTGTTGTCAGAGGATGTAGGGAGGCAACTAGGAAAGCTAAGGCCTCCTTAGAGTTAAACCTGGCGAGAGGGGTCAAGGACAACAGGAAGAGGTTCTTCAAATACATGGCAGATAAAACTAACAGCAGAGGCAATGTAGGCCCACTGATGAACGGGGTGGGTGCCCTGGTGCCAGAAGATACAGAGAAGGCAGAATTACTGAATGCCTTCTTTGTCTCTGTCTACTCTGCCGGAGGCTGTCCTGAGGAGCCCCGTACCCCTGAGGCCCCAGAGGAAGGCAGGGCAATGGAGGAGTTTGCCTCAGTTGATGAGGACTGGGTTAGGGACCAGTTAAGCAATCTGGACATCCATAAATCCATGGGTCCAGATGGGATGCACCCGCGGGTGCTGAGGGAGCTGGCTGAAGTCATTGCTGGACCGCTCTCCATCATCTTTGCCAAGTCTTGGGAAACGGGAGAGGTGCCTGAGGACTGGAGGAAAGCAAATGTCACTCTGGTCTTCAAAAAGGGCAAGAAGGAGGACCCGGGCAACTATAGACCGGTCAGCCTCACCTCCATCCCTGGGAAAGTGATGGAACACCTTATCCTTGGTGCCATCTTAAGACATATCAAGGATAAGAGGGTCATCAGGGACAGTCAACATGGCTTCACCAAGGGGAAGTCGTGTTTGATCAACCTCATAGCCTTTTATGAAGACGTAACAAGGTGGATTGACGATGGCAGAGCAGTGGATGTGGTCTACCTTGACTTCAGCAAAGCATTTGACACCGTCTCCCACAGCATCCTCACGGCAAAACTGAGGAAGTGTGGACTGGATGATCGGGTAGTGAGGTGGACTGCAAACTGGCTGAAGGAGAGAAGCCAGAGGGTCGTGATCAATGGGGCAGAGTCTGGTTGGAGGCCTGTATCTAGTGGAGTGCCTCAAGGGTCAGTTCTGGGACCAATACTGTTCAATATATTCATCAATGACTTGGATGAGGGAATTGAGTGTACTATCAGCAAGTTTGCTGATGACACCAAGCTGGGAGGAGTGGCTGACACGCCAGAGGGCTGTGCTGCCATCCAGCGAGATCTGGGCAGGCTAGAGAGTTGGGCGGGGAAAAATTTAATGAAATATAACAAGGGAAAATGTAGAGTCTTGCATCTGGGCAGGAACAACCCCAGGTTCCAGTACAGGTTGGGGAATGACCTATCAGAGAGCAGTGTAGGGGAAAGGGACCTGGGGGTCCTGGTGGACAGCAGGATGACCATGAGCCAGCACTGTGCCCTTGTGGCCAAGAAGGCCAATGGCATCCTGGGGTGGATTAGAAGGGGGGTGGTTAGTAGGTCGAGAGAGGTTCTCCTTCCCCTCTACTCTGCCCTGGTGAGACCTCATCTGGAATATTGTGTCCAGTTCTGGGCCCCTCAGTTCAAGAAGGACAGGGAACTGCTGGAGAGAGTCCAGCGCAGGGCCACAAAGATGATGAAGGGAGTGGAGCATCTCCCTTATGAGGCAAGGCTGAGGGAGCTGGGTGTCTTTAGCTTGCAGAAGAGGAGACTGAGGGGTGACCTCATCAATGTTTATAAATATATAAAGGGTGGGTGTCACGAGGATGGAGCCAGGCTCTTGTCGGTGACAACCAACAGTAAGACAAGGGGTAATGGGTTCAAGCTGGAACACAAGAGGTTCCACTTAAATTTGAGAAGAAACTTCTTCTCAGTGAGGGTGACAGAACACTGGAACAGGCTGCCCAGGGAGGTTGTGGATTCTCCTTCTCTGGAGACATTCAAAACCCGCCTGGACGCCTTCCTGTGTAACCTCACCTAGGTGTTCCTGCTCTGGCAGGGGGATTGGACTAGATGATCTTTCGAGGTCCCTTCCAATCCCTAACATTCTGTGATTCTGTGATTCTGTGATTCTGGCTGGAAAAGTACCGCCGATAAACCGATGGGAAACGGGGTTTATACAGTTAGTTAGCACTCCCATAACGTAAGATACAGGTTCGGATATTAGGTTAGGAGATTATTTGGGGTGCAGCGAAATAAGAACAGCGAGGACCCACAGTGTGCATATACGCACTCACAAGATAATACTCAATAGTATCTGATCACCTCCCGTAAGTGATACACGCCAGAGATATTCAGTTTCCGTTTCCCCTGGCTTGCATGAAAATTTAGCTTGCAAGTCGCCAAGCTCAGGTCCTGTCCACGGGGTGCTACGAACGGCAGTTCGAGGATTTCCACCCCGTGGCCTTGTATGTGTCAGTTTTAATGAGAGGACATACATTCTTTGTCTCCATCTCCTCTTCATCAACACTATTTTCAGAATCTCCCCAGGAACCTCCATCCCAGGAACCTCCGTCCCAGTCCTCAGGATCTCTAATCAATTTCCAGGTTTGGGGAACTCTATGGGGGGGACCTTGCTCCACTTGTCGTGAGCTCAACCTTTTGTTCTAACAAACGTATTCACTCTTTCAGTTGATCTATTTCCAGCTCCTTTTCATAATCACACCCCTTTGACTGTTTGCAAGGTTCGGGCTGCCTTTGGGCTTGCTTCAAACAAGCGTACAGAGCAGCGCCAAAGGCAGCACAGATGATAGCGCCAACAGCAACACAGGCGGCAGCACACGCAGCTACCGTCACTCCCGGACCACACCAACTCGCTTCCGTCTGGGTGCAAGTTGTCGCGGAAGGATTATCGCAGCTGTAATCCCGAAATAATTTCTCCATTTCTGATACCCTGCTCGCTGCGCCAATTAAAATGTCACGGAGGCACCCCCAAATAAGTTTAGGCAAACAACAAGGTCCAAACCAAAAGTTTATTCTGGCCAGAAAAGCACCACTGATAAACCAATTAGAAACGGGGTTTATACAACTAGCTAGCACTCCGTTGACATAAGATATAGGTTCAGGTATCAGGTTAGGAGATTATTTGGGATGCAGCGAAAATAAGAATAATGAGGATCCCCAGCGTGCATACACGCACTCACAAACCAACAAAACCGGAGCCCTCTCTGCCCCGTTTGCCCACAAAAGAGAAACACTAGTCTATTGCGGCCAGGACTTCACACTTGTCTGTCTCAGATGAGGAATTTACACTCGTCTGTCCCAGGCGAGGACTTTACACCTGCCTATCTCAGGCAAGGAATTATTAAAGCATATATTCAGTAATTTATCGCTCACCTAAGTGAGGAGGTGAGGCGCTCCCAATCCAGGGGAGTTACCTTAGACGGCTTCTCAGTCTAAGGGGAGGGACTCTGGCAGTATGGCAGTCTCGTAGCTCTGAGAAGACCACACAAAGGGCATCTCCCGTGGGAATCCCATTTATAGTCTACTTAGATCTGACTGGGCATTCCAGAAGCTTCTCGGCTTCTCTACACCCCACCCCCCGAGTGTGGGCCTTCGAGAAGCTTCTCGGCTTCTCTGGGCTGTGGGCAGGCTTGGCCCCTCCTCTGCTAACGACCCTGCCCACCGACTCTGGGTCTCCACAAAGAGCCATTAGCTGCCCCATTGGAGGCCCCAGTTCTGAGAGAGGGGACGGGCAGCTACCAGTGCAGCTGCCACACCAGTGCTCAGGGCGTGGGGAGGGAAAGTGCAACTGCCACAGCTACGGTAGCATATCCCACTTCTGGTAGCAGAGTGCAAGGGCTTAAGGCAGCCCTGCCAAGTTGTAGGTTTGCGATATGGTAACAGACACCAGACCAACAGCTTCAGGGTTAAAGCATTTATCTCCAAATAACAGTGCAGGAAAAAAGACAGATCAATAGTATAATTATCTGCATTGTTGCAATAGCAAGTCAAGTAATTCATCAAGACTGGGCTAGACCAGGCATCTGACAATGGCCGGCAGGCAGGCAGCAGGGTGGGACCTCTTCTCCAGAAAAGTGACCCAGACCAGGCAATGCCCTTGGGGAATGCACATGCCCTGGCTGGACTGTTCTTTTTACCACTGAGCCGCAGAAGCGCTGTTTGGGCTCTGCGCCCGCTCTGCGCCAGCTCTGTCCCTGGTGTACACGAGGCCCAGGAGGCCCAGGAATCCTGTACCAGGCAGCACAGCCCCACAGTCCTGTGTGAACGTGGGTCTGGAATTCTTGTGTGAGGCAATCCAAGCCTCACAGCTCCATTGTATGTACCATCACCAGACAGGCCATATTAGGCGATAGCAGCCATACAAGGAGCCAGCTAGTCTTGCAAAGGCAAATTTGACTGTCTACGTATGGAAGTCACTACGCAGAATGCAAGCGTGAACACACAGGGTACTGTGAACGTAGTGCTGACAGCGAGCAGACTGGATTTATAGCAGCCTTATAGTACAGTAAGTTAACGACTAAGGAGAAGTGAAATAAACCAGAACAGTAGTATAGCAGAAGAAGTAAATTGAAAGAAGAGGTATAGAAACACAGGAAGCAAGGAGTGTGTACTGATTGATACGTCAAGGCCAAAGGGATTGATACAGGATTGATACACCAATGAGAGGGGGGTAACTTGTGATAGATCAAAAAAATGCTTTTGTGGTAGCAACTTTGGTGGGAATGCAAAATATATCACTTATGTAATGCATAACTCAGCAAATCAGTAAGGCTTGAGCAAGCATCCTAGCAAGTATAAATACAAGCCTGAATTTGTAATAAATGTCTCTCATTGCACCTTAAAGAGAGTCCGTGCCTCATTCGCTACAAATGGCACCTGAACAGGGACTTTCAATGCGGCTGTAAAGGAAGCCGTTGTTCCGGTAGAAAAGCCCGATCGAACCAGGACCGGGAAATGGAGCCGGGGAAACAAAGCCGGGAAACAGAACCGGGAACCAGGAAAGTGTGCACTCATCACCGAGAAAAGGTGAGCGATTGGGAACCATGGGAGGGAAGTTATCCCTTGAACGAAGACAAAGCCTAGATGTCCTTCAACGTTTATTAAGAAAGCAAAATCAGGACGTACCAGGAGTCCGATTAGTGACTTTATTAGAACGGATGGCTAATCATGTGCCGGACTTTCCTACAACTGGTACATTTCAGTTGGAGGCATGGCAGAAAGTCGGAAGAGAACTATTCGAACAGGCAGCATCTGGAGATAATGCTGCTTGTCAACATTTATCTACTTGGGGGAAAATAATGATTACTTTAAAAGCAGCTCCAAAGGAAGTAGCTGTGCAGGTCGCAACTAACTGTGAACCTTCTGCCCCTCCCTTGCCAGGGAAGGAGGGGGATCCTGTAACTGTATTGGGCAAAAATGCACTAACCTTGGATGCAGTAGTGGAGAAAGCACTGGCTGATAACGAAGCCCCGGCTTGTCCACTACAGCGAACGCTTTTGACAAAAGGTGGTTTGTGAGAGTCGCCCAACAACCCCCTCGATCCTGGCCCAGTGGACTTGGAGCGAGAGCCTGATTTATTCCGCCCGGATGTTACTTTGCAGCCGAAAGTGCACATTAATTCAACCATGGGGGATAAATGCAGAGAAGAGGCTTTGAAAGCAGGAGACAGGAAAGTGGTTACGGCATGCCCTGTGATCTATCATGAATGGCAAACTCCAGGCTTTCAACAGCTATCGTATGATGTTGTAAAGGAATTACAGACATTAGCTAAAGAAAATGGAGTTACTTCATCATTTGTTATAAATTTTTTGGAAGCGTTAAGCTCTTCCTACGTACTTACTCGCATGACTGGCATTCTTTGTTGAAAATGATTGTATCCACTCCTCAATGCACTGTATGGCTGATTTTTGGGAGAACTGTACTGTGGAGACTAGTGATAATGCATATCAGCAAAGAGCGATTGTTTGCAGTCATTTAGCTGGGGAAGGTGCTCATGCTTTGCCCGAGAATCAAGTTGCACATCCCAGGGACATGTATGGTGTAACAGGAAAACTAGCAATGAAAGCGGTTCAGAAGTTACTGGTGGTTGGGAGAGATGCTAGTACGTCTTTTTCAAAAATCTCGCAAGGATCACCGGAACCTTATGCACAATTTTTAGACTGCTTGCAAACTGTTTTGGAGTGGCAAATTGATAATGATGTGGCTAGTGAGTTAGTTCCTAGAACAGTTGGCTTTTGAGAATGCTAATGCTGATTGGTGGCGTGTGTTACAGGGTGTTAGGAATAGGGAAAAGTGTACTATAACAGAGATGGTGAGAGCGTGTCAAAACATAGAGTCATCTGAACATTATACTGGCTCTCCAGCTGCCGCTTTAGCAGCACAGTCGTAAGTGTCGGGAACAAAACTGAGACTGAGATGTTTTCATTGTGGGGCACTGGGTCATGTAAAGAAAGATTGCACAAAGTATGCACACCAGACTTCAAAGGCTGTACCTCCGAGAGATTGTCCAATATGTGCAAAAGGCAGGCACTGGGCAAGTGAGTGTTGTTTGAGGGTAATGTAAAGGGAGCTGCCAGCCAGTCAGTGACTATAATTACTACTGCAGTAGTGCTGATTCCCACAGGAGTGTGGGGGCCTTTAGGACCTAGCGTGCATGCTTTGTTAATAGGTTGATCATCCACTACCAAGTTGGGTTTGTTTGTCTTACCTGGAGTAATTGACTCTGATTATCAAGGTGAAATCAAAATGATGGCTTGGACACCTGTGCCATTCTTCCTGGAAAGTGTGTTAAAGGCAAGAAGAACACCTGAAGAGCATGGGTTGGTCATGCCAATGTGGAATAGATTGTTTTTTCTTGTTTGTTTTGGGGCTGCAGAAGAAGGAACACATGCATTTCAGTGTTGGGGCACGGATCCAAACTGAGGATTCAAGCAAGTTTGGGACTGGGACAGCTTAGGTGATTGAGGACCATTGCCAGGTCTACGAAAGAAGCTGGATGGGTTTTGGGGAGCTCGCAGGCATTGCCAAATCCTCAGAAAACCACAGCTTTGTAGTTAAAGCAACAGCACTTGGCACCAAACCCAATCCCAAAATGCAAATACCCTCGAAGCGACCGCAGGCAGAGCCTTGAGAAACATTTGAGAGAAAGGGTCTCCTTTGCCAGGCCCTGGGGGTCAGGCCTTGGCCATTCTGATGATAAACAAACATGAAGGGCTGACATGGCATCAGAACCTGGCGTGTCCGCGTTGTTGCCCTTCCCCTTGGTTCCCACCCATGCACACTCAACCCGATCAGCGCCTGTGGGAACAGCAGGGTGTGCAGTTCCAGCTAGAGGGCCTTAGACAGATCATACAGAAGTGTGTTTTTTATGAGTGTAAGAAGCGATAGCCCAGGCCAGTGAGAATGATATCTCGGGTCGGAAAACGGCCCCTTGTGTGTGATGTGTGAATGTCCTTGGGCCTGGTCTGTGAATGAGTGGGAACGTAACTGAAACAAATATAACATGAGTGTGGTGTGTTTCTAATACCAATTATTGGAAAAACATCTTATGTAACATCTTAGTCCAGGCCCATACCTGGAAATCCTATACATCGTCAATGGCTAATAAAGAGGGCCTCAGACTGGCTCAGCTCTCTGCTCTGCCCGGCTCTGCGCTCCTTCCTGAACAAGATCTCTGCCTGTGCGTGCATCTTTTTCTGCGTCCCGGTGTGCGTCGTTCCTCATCGCCGCAATCGCCCTCATCAACTCCAGACAATCCAAACGCTCCCTGACATACACGGCTGCCCCACCTCCTCTCCTTCCTCGCCTGTCCCTTCTGAAGAGTTTCTAGCCATCCAATGCAGAGCTCCAGTTGTGAGAGTCGTCCCACCATGTTTCTGGGATGGCAACTATATCGTCGTTTTTCTGCCTCACAGTGGCTTCCAGCTCCTCCTGTTTGTTGCCCACGCTGCGTGCCTTTGGATAGATGCACTTTGGCCGGGTCATTGATCCCGCCACCTTTTTCTGGTGAGAAGCCCTAATTCCTTTGTGGACATCATCGAGTGCTTCCACGGTTTTGAACACATCAACAACCCTTGTGTTTCTCTTCCTGCATGGCTCTCCATCCCCAGCCTCCACTGGGACGGCAGAGCAAAGGGCCTCACCAGCGCTACCCTCAAATGCTGGCATGTGGCCCTTGGGTTTGCCTCTCCACACCTGGTTTCCTCCCCTCTCACTTCAAATCTAGTTTAAAGCCCTCTCAAGGACTCCTGCTAACTCCTGCGCAGGATCCTTTTCCCCTTTTGAGAGAGGTGCATCCCATTTGTCGCTAGCAGGCCTGGTGCCATGTAAGCCGACCCGTGATCAAAAACCCCCAAATTCTGCCGGTGACACCGGTCCTGCAGCCAGGTATTGATCTGCTGGGTCTTCCTGCATCTTTCCTCGTCGTACCCTGCAACTGTGGCGACAGAAGAGAACACGACTTGTGCTCCTGATCCCTTGACCATGCGTCCCAAGGCTCTGAAGTCTCTCTTGATTGTCTTTAGTTTTCCCTTTTCAGTTTCATCACTGCCTACCTGAAAAATCGTTAGGGGATAATAGTCTGAGGGCCTAACCAGGGCAGAGAGCTTCCTGTTTACATCTTTAACCCTGGCCCCAGGGAGGCAGCCGACACCCCAAGAAGTGGGTCTAGCCTGCATATAGGGCCTTCTGTTCCCTTTAGAAGGGAGTCTCCTACAACCACAACCAGCCTCTTTTTCTTTGTGGGGGCTGTTTTGATGGAGGGTGCAGGGTGACTGATCCTCTGCAGCACCTCCAACTCAGTGGAACCGCCTCCCTCGATGCTGTTGTTTGGTTCCACTTGCAAGGCCTGTTCTTCAGTCTCAAGACCCATTTGTGTGTCTGTGTTTGGCTGTTTCTGGGCTAACTGGTGCACAGAAATTGGCTTCGCTGGAGGTAAATGTTCAAAGAGGACCCAGAAGAGTAAAACAGAAAAAGGAAAAATTTATTCGAATAAAGGAGGAGTCCCCAGGCGTCCCTGTGGGGTCTCTCAACAGCATGGGAAGACACAGCCCCCTATTTATCCCAATCCTAGCTGCAGGAGATCCCTTCTCCTTTCCCCATTGGCTGAGACCCTTGCGGGGTCCAAGCTTTCCGATCCCCCTTTCGTAACCCCAGCAGCACCCCTTGTATGTCTGCCCACCGACACTCCTGGGAACTGATTGGTTAGAGCTCTAAGGCTGTTGCACTCCATTTTGTAAAGACATGGGAGAGCTGCTCCCATCAACTACGAAACAATCAAGAGTGTGAATCGTGACATAACATCTTTGCAAAGACGTGGTAGCCGTTCCTCACCAGTTTGGTGTTGGTGGTGGTGCTTTCAGTTGTGATGATGTTGTCATCCCTTTTCTAATTCACTGTCTGCTCTTGTGTTCAGACTACGTGGCTTTGTAAATGAAGAGCCCTGCTCTCTGTGTCTTTCAACGAAATACAGGACCTTCTGAGACTGTTTTTCTTCCTGAGCTGCTTCCTGCAAGAGCTTGTGGAGCTGCAGGGACAGTTCCTGTGATGGGAGGAGGGGAAAAGAATCCATCACGGCAGCACTGCCAGGGAGCAGCAGCGCTCGGTCTCCCAGAGCTGTTATCTTTCCTCTCCCACACTCCTTCTCGTCCCTCATGTTGGCGCAAGTCCTGAGTGCTCTGGCAGCTTGGTCATTGTTCTGCTGCGTGGCAGTCCTGTGACAGCAGGCAGGGACAGGCAATGGGCACTTGTGTGACAGAGCTGGCCTCAGAACAGCCTTCCGTGAAGAAAGGTGATCTCCTGAGGACAGTGCTGGAAGGTTTAGGTCTTCTTCCAAAGTTTCTCTCCAGGACATGCCCAAGAACATGACGAGCAGATCACAACACCAGTATGCACCAGTACAGAGCTAAACACCCTGAGTGGAGAAGCATGAGGGCACGCAGCAGTGTCCTCTCACAGCCAGGCCTCCTGCAAGACACCTGACGGAGCAGCAGAGCAGGGTCTGGGCTGTGCCCGTGTGCACTGGACAGCCCGCGGAAGCTGCCCCAGGACAATCGTCGTGGGCTGGCCGCGCACAAGCACCGTTTCCAGCCCTGGCCTCTCAGTGCAGCTTGGAGAGGCCCTTTGTCCCTCCGCGGAAGGATGGTGAATGAGTAGGTCAGCAGGCTGTGTTTGCATGGTACAGATGAGATGCAATCATGCACATCATGTACAGGAGGTGGGATGAGATGAACCCCAGAGACCACAAATGTCATCAGCTATTCCTTGGGGTTCCCTGAAGGCCTGTGGGACAGACAGTGTCTCGAGGTCACGTCACGTTGGGAGGAAACCACCTGAATGCAGCACTGGGTTGTGCTTCCTTGGACTGAGGTCCCCGTGTCCATTCCTCGTGACGTGGGACATGTGAGATGAGTGCAGGCGGGGTGACACACTGCAAGGCTGAGGTGGCTCCCATCCTTTGGGAGTGGCAAGAGGAGGTGAGAGAGACACTGTGACTCCTGCCTGTGTGTGTAAAAGGGACAGGCTCTGCCTCTGATCATCCCTGGGTGCATAAGGAGTCCATGAGGCCAGCTCAGCTCTGGACAGCTGACAGAAGCTTGCTCTTTCCACGTGTGACTCCAGGAACAAACCCCATGGGCCCAGTGAGCTTCGTCTCCGCTGCCTTGGACAGGCCCATTGCCACAGTGCTTCTATCTGCTCCCTCAGCCTTGCCTGTGATTCTGGCTTGTGCTCTCCAAAGTGCCAGAGCACTCAGAGATGTTCTGGGGTCCTTGGAAAAGGCAGATGTCAAAGCCAGCTTCAAGAAGGGCTCTTTATTAAAATCCAGCCACTCTCTCGGGAAGAGCTGCTCCTCCACATGGCTCAGCATCAGCGGCAGCACAGGGCTCGCAGGATCCATCTTGGCCTCGGCTGCTCCCTTGGAGAGCTCAGGATGATGATGACCGTCTGAGCTACAAGGGAGCGGATGGAGGGCTCGCTGTCTCCTGCCAAGGTCTGAAGGGCTGCAAGGGAAAGAAGCAGAGCCGAGATGACCTCCCACGTCTGCAGAGATCCCCAGGCATTCCCTCTGGAGAATGCTCCCTACTCACCGCTGCAGATCTCAGCCAGCTTCTTCTTGCCTGGATCCCTCAGATGCCGCGCAGCGAGCCCTGGGCACAGAGTTCCGTCAGCCCCTGCTCCCTCCCCTCATCAGGGCTGGCCCCAGGGAAGAGCAGGGGCCGAGATGGTGGGACTGAGCAAGGCGGCCGCCATGGCCACCTGCGTGGACAGGGCTGGGAGAGGGAGGCCAAGGCCCTGCACGGGGCAGCCGGGGCTCTGGCAGCCACAGGGCTGCTCCTTGCTGCCAGGGCAGTGGCAGGGACTGGGGCCAGGCTGCCAAGAGAGGGACCCTGGGGGCTGTGACCCACCGATGAACCTCACGGCCGCCTCTCGCAAGCTGGCCTGAGCATCCTTCAGGTACGGCAGGCTCTGAGTCAAGAATTCTTGAGCTCTGCTCCTGTCCTGCTCCAGCTGGAGAGAGCACAAGGGGATGAGCACGTCACTGTCCCTTCCCAGTTGGCTGGACCAGTCCCTGCTCCCACACCCAGCCGTTCCCCTTCCCTCCCGGCCATTCCCATGTCCCAGCCAGGAGCCCTGTGGGGTTGAGGCTGAAAGAGAGACACAGGCCGGGGGACCCCAGGGTTGCTGAGAGCCCTCCCTCGCGCTGGGTGCAGGGAGGGCAGCAGGGCAGAGAGAAGAGGCCTTGTGGGCTCTGTTCTTGAGGGCAGGGAACAAGAATGCAGGTCCAGGCTGCAGCAAGGCAGGCGAGGCACATCTGCCTTGGGGGTTGTCCTCACCAAGCTCTCTCCAATCCGCCATGTCTGCTGTGTCCGCACCAGGTGCTTGAGCAGTTTCCACTTGAGGAGCTCTGCGGCAGCAAGGAGGGCTTCCCCAGCAGCCTGTGGAACAGCAGAAGCTGGGAGATGGCACCACGGTCTGGGCCAGGAGACCTTGGGTCCCCCTGCTTTGGGCTTTGTTCCTGGGGCGATTCTGCCCTCAGGGAGCTGGGACATGCCCTGGCCCAAATTTCCAGGGGTCTCTTCACTGCGTCACTGCTGAGCTTTGAAAGCTGTACCTTGGCCACGCTCTGCGTTTGGTCACTCAGGCGGAAGAAGAGAGGGAGCAGGCCAAGTCGCACCGTGTTCTTCATCTCTGCCTTTTCGTCCCCCACCGCCATCTTCATCAGGTCTCTGAAGAGGCTGATGGAGCTCTCTCTCAGCTGGCTCTGCTCCTGGGAGGGAGAAGCACAGTAGGACTGGAGCACCAGCAGCTCTCTGCCCACGCTGGGCAGAAGCTCCAGCACGGATGATGTGAGGGGAGATGCTCCAGGGAGGCATTCTGCACACTGGAGTTGTGGCCCAGATCTGCGGTCCTGGGTCAGTGAAAGGCCACTCAAGAGACTTGTTCTGGGAGCGCCTGTGCCTCCAAGTGCCCACCAAGGCAGCCAGCATCCCCCACCAGCTTCAGCAGCCGCGGTGGGGAAGAGCTCCGGGAGCAGCTGGCAGGGAGAAGCTGGGCTGGGCTGCAGAACACACAGGCCACCCCACAAGAGCCCAGGGCCCACCCGTGGGGCTCAGGCTTCCACATCAGCCTTACGTCGTTCAAGAGGGGCAGGAGGAATTCCGCCATCTGCACGGCGATGTGGCTGGCCTCCTTCCTCTTCAGCTGAGCCATGACAGTTCTGAAGACCAGCAGAGCCTTCATGGTGGCAGCCTTATAGCCAAAGAGCAGGACCCTCATCAGGTCTGGCAGGATGACCTTCATTTTTCTTGCCTGTGTGAAGAAAAGAGTTTCCCTTTTGGGACCAGGTCCATGCCTGGAAAGCTCCCCAGGCAGCCATCTGGCCCCACCATGGCAGAGAGAGCCTTTGGAGCACTCGCCCCACCGCCTGAGTGCCAGCCAAGGCCAAGCCCGCCCCCTCCGCCCCGGCCCTTGGCTGCCAACAGGGTTCCCCTTGCTGACGCCCTACTCACCATGTCGTCTTTCTGCGACAGCGTCATGATGCCTCTGAGCACCAGGGAGAGCATGGCTGGCCTTTCTTCCTTCAGAAACCTAAAGGCTAGGTAGGTCGCAGCAAACTCCCCGTCTCCCAGATCTCTGCTGGCCAGCATCTGAAAGCAGGGCAGCAGTGAGCGACCGGCAGAGCTGGTGGGGCTCCTGGCAGTGTGCAGCTCCTGGTTCCTAGCGCAGCCCGGGCCAAGGGCACCGGGGGCTTTTTCCGGTAACTCACAGCCAAGCGAACGAGGCAGTAGTCCTCCAGGTGCGTGCAGAAGAGCCTGCTCTTGAGGTCCCAGAGCTGGCTGAGCAGCTCCTTCAAAATGTTCTTCACAGTCTGGGGCACGGAGAACATCAGCTCCCACAGTGCCAGGGCAGTGCTGCAAGTCGGAGCGCTCTGTCAGCAGGGCAGCCTCGGCCACAGCAGCGTGGCTGGGCTCAGCACTGCAGGATGCTTGGGATGCCCTGGGCAGCAGCAGAGGGCTGAGCTGGTGCTCCCCGTGGGGCGGGCAGGAGCGTGGGGTGGGCTCTGGGCTTGCTTGCTCAGCTTTGGCTGCCTCGGGCCTGGCTGACCCCCAGGGCTGGAAAGCGTGGTGGGATGGAGGGTCCTGCCCCTCGGGAGTGTCCTGCAGGATTCCTTGGCTCTGGCAGCCAGAGCGTCTCCAGGCCCCTCTTCCCACAGGGAACAAGCCCTCCTGGCTTTTGAGGACAGTACCTGTCTCCTCCTGGAGCAACCTTGAGCAGTGTCATCACCACCTCCTGAGGGCATTTGTCAGCCATGGGGACGATGAGAGACTCCACGCTCTGCCGGGCTGGGACTGTCTGGGTGCATCCCAGGGTTTTGTGGATGCAGCTCGTGATCTTTGGCACCTGGAGGGGACACAGGTGAGGATGGTGCAGCCACTGGCGAGCGGCCATTTCCTCAGCTGCCCTTGCCATCCCTCTCTGCCACCTTGAGGTGGCTTCAGGTGCCCCAGACACTGGGCTTTGGGAGGAAGAGAGGGATGGAGGGAGGAACAAGGCCTGACAGGGCTGAAGGGCAGGGCAATGCAGCCACAGGCCACTTACATCCACCAGCCACAGGTCAGGGTTTCCCTTGACCACATCCAGCACGTTTCTGGCCGCCTCCTTGTCAAAGGTGCTGGAGTCGGTCATTGCCTCGATGAACACCCAGACCATGTCTGTCCTCTCCGACGGCTGGAGGTATTCCCCAAAGGTCTATGGGAGGAAGGGAGGCAACGAAGCCATATCACACCGAGGGCCCTGATGCTGCTGCTTAGCCGGGCAGTGCCAGCAGCCCTGCGGTGGCGCCCGGCAGTGCTGGCGGCGGTGTCCCCAGCAAAGCTGGCAGCAGGGGCGGCAGTCGCTGCTGGGGAGGATGAGAAGAGACGGCCCAGGGTGAGGGAGGAGGGTTGGGGTCATGGGCACGGGGTCTGGGCCCCGCCACCAGCCAGGGCTTGCGGGTGGCCAGGAGGACTGGGGCTGCTGCTGGGACACTGGAGCGCAGCCCTGGCGTTGTACCTGCTTGGGGACAGCAGGAACCCTCTCAGCAGGGACAGGGAGGCCACGCCAGCCCGCTGACGGTGGAGGCCTTTGCTCTCACAAGTCCCCTGCTGATGCCAGGACCAAGAGTGCCAGCAAACGGGGAGCTCGTTACCTCGGCAATGTGAGTGGCACTGGGCGAAGTGCGCAAGGAGGTGGTCTCGGCTTCCCAGTCCCTTTCGAGCTGTGTATCCTCCTCTGTCAATGTCGCACCTAAAGAGCGGGGCAAACGCAGAGGAGTCGGTAAGACACGGCAGCTTCCCCAATACTGGAAAGAGCTTTGAACTTGGAATGGCCGAGGAGGGAGGTTATGACCTGCAATCAGGGGAGGAGGTGGTGGAGAGCGGTGCCACGGAAAGGCTGACCCGCCTCCAGTGTGCGTGTGGGAATGCTCCTGGCCCTGGAAATTCCAAGGCCCTAGAGCTCTGCATGCAGTGCCACGGTTCAGTCCCCCATGGCTTGAATAGAGGTGACGTGGGGAACGGCTCGCATGGCTGGAGTGCTGCGGGGCAGAGATACATGTCTCTTTGGGAGAGATGGGAAGATGCGGCGCGGGGCTGCCTCCCGTGCTCTTGAGGAGCAGCTCAGCTACACGGGACCATCAACAGCGTGGGAGAGAGCGTGGGGGTGAGGAGCAGAGGAGGGGCAGTGCTGGTGACATGGTGGTGCCTCCAGCAAGCAGCAGGACTGGGTGATGTTGGCGTGCAGGGGGATCCATCCCACCACAGCTTCTCTTACGGTGTTGCTGGTACTTGAATTGGAAGAGGAGACAAAGAGCGTCCAAAGCCAAGCGGCTGGTGTCCTCTTCCTTGAATGATAGGAGCAGCAGGAGATGTCCCAGCAGCTGTCCAAGGATTGGCATCTGCATCTCCACACAGGAGGCGTGTCTGTCCTCATTGGGATCAGCCTGGGCAAGGGAGGAGGAAGAGCAGAGGGCTTGAGGGCAGCTGGGGCCAAAGCCCTGAAGCCAAGTGTGTGCCCAGGGCTGGATCCAGGCAGGTCAGAGCTTTGCAGGGCCCTGCGGAACCCATCTCGCAGAACAGCCCCACGCAGGGAGAGCTGCCAGACCTGGGCTCCCCGTGGGCTCCTTGGGCAGCCCTGGCCGACACAGGACTGGGGCAGAGATGGCTCCTGGCAGAGCGGAGTATGCCTGGTCCTTACCTTCAGTGAGGAGTAGTTGGCCAGCAAGAAGCTGAGCACCCTCATCCTGCCCACAGCCCTCTCCCGCACAGATGCCCTCTCAGAGGTGGTGAAGGTCAAGAGCATCTGGGGAGAGAGAAGCTGCTGCTGAGCCCTGGGAGCAGCCAGTGCTCCAGCACAAGCAGCACTGCTCAAGTCCTGGGCGGGACTCTCCCAGGCCATTAAGGCTTCCTCTGGTCTGGAGCAAAGCCCGCACTGGTTTCCTGCCCTGGGGTCCCTGGCAGGCTTGCGACAAATGCCCCAGGCCAGCCCTCTAGCCAGGCAGGAAGGCAGATGCCACCCTGTGCGGCCACTGTGCTGCGGAAGAGCCTGCTGGGCAGCCCCTGCTTCCCCCAGGGAGGTGGGCACCACCCTGCAGTGCTCTCTCTGCGTGGCGCGGGGTGGGACTGCCCTCTCAGCAGTGGACACCCCGTCCCCCAGGGTGAGGAACAGCCCTTGTGAAGCCCACCCTTTGCACATGCCAGACCTGGAAGATACTCTGCATCTTCTCGCTGACTCCGTTGGCAGGAGAGTTGAGCACCAGTGCAACTAGCATGGTGTCCATGGCTTTCATGGTCTGCAAGGAAGACAACGAGTTGTGGCCGTGTTTCCTGCCATCCCTCTCACCCCCAGGACACTGAGCTGAGCTCCCAGCACCAAGGGAGGACTCGTGGGCTGCTTTGCTGTGCCTGGGAGAGGCCCAGGGGCAAACAATGTGCTGTGGGCAGAGCAGCCTGCGGCACTGGACGTGGCCAGGCCCACAGGAACGGGACGACGGGACGAGAGTGGGAAAGTAAAGCCAAGACCGTGCCCTGCCTTGCATCTCTGGTCATAGCGCAGGACAGGGTGAGCAGGGAGCAGCCCAGAGGGCCCGGGGCTCGTGGAGCTCACCCAGCACTTACCGCGAAGTACAGGAAAGGTTTCAAGTCCCGGATTTCCTCTTTGGGAGGAAGCAAGAAGATGCTGGAGAAGCACGCTTGGAGGAGGCCTATCTCTTTGCCCTCCAGCACCGCCTCCACGGAGCTGCAAAGAGAGAGGGGCCAGTGGGACACTGGTGCGGGGAGCAGTGCCTGCAGGCCTCGTGCAGGTGGACGCGGGGCTCTGGGGCAGGAGTCCCCAGGAGGGTTGGGCAGGTACCTCATTTCGGTCACGGCAAACATGGCGCTCCGCCACACCGCTGTGCACCGTTGGTCCCTGGGCTCTTCTTCCAGCAGCACCTGCAGAGCACAGCCAGGATGGGACCTGGCAGCTGCCAGCACCCAGTGCCACCAGCCCCTTGCCCTGCCCAACGCTGTCCTCACAGGGTGCCAGTGCTGGGGGCCTTGTCCCCTTCCCCGCAGCCACCGAGTATCCCCTCACCTTGATATTCTCTGCCAGTTTGTATCTCTGGCAGAAGAGATCTAGGCCCTGGGACAAGCCGTTGTACGTTGCGGCCCTGAAGAGCATAGCGATGCTTTTAAGGAACTCCAGCTTCTGTTCCTCATCCTGGCAGCCAGGGGACAGAGAGACAAACAGGGAGCATGAGATGGGGACACACGGTCAGTGGCACCGCAGCGCTGGGGGTGCAGTGCCGGTTGCAGCCCTGGGAGAAGCAGCTGTGCCCAGCCAGCGCCCTCCAGCAGCCCCACAGCAGAGCCCCTGTCAGCAGATGCCAGCTCAGCCGCCTTCCAAATGGCTGCGGTTACCTTTTCAGGGTTGCTGACAAAGGCCCTGATGACATCCACGTGTTCTGGTTCCAAGTGGTACACTGGTAACCAGCTGGCATCTAAGAAAGGAGGAGAGCAGGGAGGGCTGCAGAGAGGGTGCGCGGGCAGGAGGGAGCAGAGGAAGGAGCTCTGCCTCCCATCCAGCCCCATGCCCGCTGCCATGGCACAGTCTTCTCCTGCGTGTCAGTGCCCCTGCCAGCGTGTGGGGAAACGGGATCCTGGCATTGAGCAGGGAGCGCTCGCTGGCCACCGCGCTGCCCAGACAATCAGGGCCCCTCACTCACCCATCTCCAGTTGCTGGGCCAGGCACAACTCCTGGGGCTCCACTGGAGAGCTGCTCTCCTGGAGAGCCCTGTCCTCCTCCAGGGCCACCTTGGTGGTGCTGACTTGTTGCTTCGCCATCTTTTGGGTTTGAGGAAAGTGGTTGGGCTGGCGAAGGGGGAAGCTTTGGCGAAAGGCCACGAGTCTGCTGGGGGCAGCGGGGAAAGACGTGGGTTGTGCTCGAGGAGTCCTCGCCACGAGTCTGCCGGGGGCAGCGGGGAAAGACGTGGGTTGTGCTCGAGGAGTCCTCGCCACGAGTCTGCCGGGGCAGAGGGGAGTCTGCCGAGGGCAGCTAGAGTTAAGATATGGTTGGACTCGATGATCTCAAGGGTCGCTTCCAACCAAAAGGATTCTCTGATACTCCGATTCTCTGAAAGACGTGGGCTGCGCTCGGGGGCTACTCGCCGTCTCCGTGCTCGCACCCTGTCCCGTCACCGTCCTGCCGGACAGTGTGGGCTGGGGCCCACAGCTGCGCTGAGCACATGCAGTGCAGTGGGTGTCACCAAGTGAGGTCACAACGGGCCCCACTGTGACCCTGCACCTGGGCAGGGAGGGGCAGGGTGTCCCATTGGGATGCACAGGCCAGCTCTGCCCTGGGCACCTGGGTGCTCTCGGGGTGTCTCCAGGCCCCCCTTTGCCCTCATGTCCCCCCGGGACCTCCCTGTTGCCCTCTGCTGTGGCCCAGAGTTTCGTGTTCAGCTGGCTGGCTGATCAGAACAGCAGCGAAGCTGCTCCTTCAGTGGCTTTGTAGAGATTTCTAGGGATTTCCAAGGGTGGGTAGCACAGAGGATGGACTTTGTTTAAGGTGTCTGCTGTCTCATTGCTTACAGAAGCTCTCAGTGGCTTGAGGATAAACTAACCACGTAACCACATGACAAAGTGTTGGAGCTGGCAGAGCACAAAAGCAGAAATCCAGGTGGCAGGGGTGAAAAAGGTGGAAAGGCTGAGGTACTAAATGCCTCCTTCTGTGGAAATGCCCCTCACATTCTGCGATTCTGTGATTCCTCCACCTCAGTCTTTAATAGTCAGAAGAGTTGTGCTCCAGGTACCCACCCCCCTGAGCCAGAAGACAGGCATGGGGAGCAGTATGAAGGCCCAACAATCCAAGGGGAAATGATCAGTGACCTGCTATACCACTTGGGCACCTACAAGTCTATGGGGCCAGATGGGAAACACCCAAGGGTGCTGAGGGAGCTGGCAAAGGTCATCACTGAGCCACTTTCCATTATCTATCTGCAATGCTGCCCAACTGGGGAGGTTGCAGTTGACTGGAGGTTGGCTAAGGTGACGCTCATCTACAAGACGGGCCGGAAAGAGGATCTGGGGACCTACAGATCTATCCGTCTGACCTTGGTGCTGGGCAAGGTCATGGGGCAGATGATCTTGGGTAACATCACTCGCCACAAGAGAACCATATAATCAGGCCCAGTCAACATGGATTTATTTATTTATTTATTTATTGAGAGACTAGAGAGAGTGCAGAGGAGGCAACAAAGCTGCTGAGGGGCTGGAGCACAAGTGTGATGGGAGCGGTTGAGGGAGCTGGGGCTGTTCAGCCTGGAGAACAGGAGGCTCAGGGGAGGCTCAGGGGAGACCTTATTGCTGTTTGCAACGGCCTGAAAGGAGGTTGAAGCATGGAGGGTGTTGGTCTCTTCTCCCAAGTAGCAAGTGATAGGACAAGAGGAAATGGCCTCAAGTTGCGCCAGGGGAGGTTTAGATTGACTGTTAGGGAAAAATTCTTCCTGGAAGGTGTGTTAAAGGCAGGAAGAACACCTGAAGAGCATGGGTTGGTCAGGCCAATGTGGAATAGATTGCTTTTTCTTGTTTGTTTTGGGGCTGCAGAAGAAGGAACGCGTGCATTTCAGTGTTGGGGCACGGATCCCAACTGAGGATTCAAGCAAGTTTGGGACTGGGACAGCTTAGGTGATTGAGGACCATTGCCAGGTCTACGAAAGAAGCTGGATGGGTTTTGGGGAGCTCACAGGCATTGCCAAATCCTCAGAAAACCACAGCTCTGTAGTTAAAGCAACAGCACTTGGCACCAAGCCCAATCCCAAAATGCAAATACCCTCGAAGTGACCACAGGCAGAGCCTTGAGAAACATTTGAGAGAAAGGGTCTCCTTTGCCAGGCCCTGGGGGTCAGGCCTTGGCCATTCTGATGATAAACAAACATGAAGGGCTGACATGGCATCAGAACCTGGCGTGTCCGCGTTGTTGCCCTTCCCCTTGGTTCCCACCCATGCACACTCAACCCGATCAGCGCCTGTGGGAACAGCAGGGTGTGCAGTTCCAGCTAGAGGGCCTTAGACACATTATACAGAAGTGTGATTTTTATGAGTGTAAGAAGCGATAGCCCAGGCCAGTGAGAACGATATCTCGGGTCGGAAAACGGCCCCTTGTGTGTGATGTGTGAATGTCCTTGGGCCTGGTCTGTGAATGAGTGGGAACGTAACTGAAACAAATATAACATGAGTGTGGTGTGTTTCTAATACCAATTATTGGAAAAACATCTTATGTAACATCTTAGTCCAGGCCCATACCTGGAAATCCTATACATCGTCAATGGCTAATAAAGAGGACCTCAGACTGGCTCAGCTCTCTGCTCTGCCCGGCTCTGCGCTCCTTCCTGAACAAGATCTCTGCCTGTGCGTGCATCTTTTTCTGCGTCCCGGTGTGCGTCGTTCCTCATCGCCGCAATCGCCCTCATCAACTCCAGACAATCCAAACGCTCCCTGATATACACGGCTGCCCCACCTCCTCTCCTTCCTCGCCTGTCCCTTCTGAAGAGTTTCTAGCCATCCAATGCAGCGCTCCAGTTGTGAGAGTCGTCCCACCATGTTTCTGGGATGGCAACTATATCGTCGTTTTTCTGCCTCACAGTGGCTTCCAGCTCCTCCTGTTTGTTGCCCACACTGCGTGCCTTTGGATAGATGCACTTTGGCCGGGCCATTGATCCCGCCACCTTTTTCTGGTGAGAAGCCCTAATTCCTTTGTGGACATCATCGAGTGCTTCCACGGTTTTGAACACATCAACAACCCTTGTGTTTCTCTTCCTGCATGGCTCTCCATCCCCAACCTCCACTGGGACGGCAGAGCAAAGGGCCTCACCAGCGCTACCCTCAAATGCTGGCATGTGGCCCTTGGGTTTGCCTCTCCACACCTGGTTTCCTCCCCTCTCACTTCAAATCTAGTTTAAAGCCCTCTCAAGGATTCCTGCTAACTCCTGCGCAGGATCCTTTTCCCCTTTTGAGAGAGGTGCATCCCATTTGTCGCTAGCAGGCCTGGTGCCATGTAAGCCGACCCGTGATCAAAAACCCCCAAATTCTGCCGGTGACACCGGTCCTGCAGCCAGGTATTGATCTGCTGGGTCTTCCTGCATCTTTCCTCGTCGTACCCTGCAACTGTGGCGACAGAAGAGAACACGACTTGTGCTCCTGATCCCTTGACCATGCGTCCCAAGGCCCTGAAGTCTCTCTTGATTGTCTTTAGTTTTCCCTTTTCAGTTTCATCACTGCCTACCTGAAAAATCGTTAGGGGATAATAGTCTGAGGGCCTAACCAGGGCAGAGAGTTTCCTGTTTACATCTTTAACCCTGGCCCCAGGGAGGCAGCCGACACCCCAAGAAGTGGGTCTAGCCTGCATATAGGGCCTTCTGTTCCCTTTAGAAGGGAGTCTCCTACAACCACAACCAGCCTCTTTTTCTTTGTGGGGGCTGTTTTGACAGAGGGTGCAGGGTGACTGATCCTCTGCAGCACCTCCAACTCAGTGGAACCGCCTCCCTCGATGCTGTTGTTTGGTTCCACTTGCAAGGCCTGTTCTTCAGTCTCAAGACCCATTTGTGTGTCTGTGTTTGGCTGTTTCTGGGCTAACTGGTGCACAGAAATTGGCTTCGCTGGAGGTAAATGTTCAAAGAGGACCCAGAAGAGTAAAACAGAAAAAGGAAAAATTTATTCGAATAAAGGAGGAGTCCCCAGGCGTCCCTGTGGGGTCTCTCAACAGCATGGGAAGACACAGCCCCCTATTTATCCCAATCCTAGCCGCAGGAGATCCCTTCTCCTTTCCCCATTGGCTGAGACCCTTGCGGGGTCCAAGCTTTCCGATCCCCCTTTCGTAACCCCAGCAGCACCCTTGTATGTCTGCCCACCGACACTCCTGGGAACTGATTGGTTAGAGCTCTAAGGCTGTTGCACTCCATTTTGTAAAGACATGGGAGAGCTGCTCCCATCAACTACGAAACAATCAAGAGTGTGAATCGTGACATCACATCTTTGCAAAGACGTGATAGCCGTTCCTCGCCAGTTTGGTGTTGGTGGTGGTGCTTTCAGTTGTGATGATGTTGTCATCCCTTTTCTAATTCACTGTCTGCTCTTGTGTTCAGACTACGTGGCTCTGTAAATGAGGAGCCCCACTCTCTGTATCTTTCAATGAAATACAGGACCTTCTGAGACTGTTTTTCTTCCTGAGCTCCTTCCTGCAAGAGCTTGTGGAGCTGCAGGGACAGTTCCTGTGATGGGAGGAGGGGAAAAGAATCCATCACGGCAGCACTGCCAGGGAGCAGCAGCGCTCGGTCTCCCAGAGCTGTTTTCTTTCCTCTCCCACACTCTCCTTCTCGTCCCTCATGTTGGCGCAAGTCCTGAGTGCTCTGGCAGCTTGGTCATTGTTCTGCTGCGTGGCAGTCCTGTGACAGCAGGCAGGGACAGGCAATGGGCACTTGTGTGACAGAGCTGGCCTCAGAACAGCCTTCCGTGAAGAAAGGTGATCTCCTGAGGACAGTGCTGGAAGGTTTAGGTCTTCTTCCAAAGTTTCTCTCCAGGACATGCCCAAGAACATGACGAGCAGATCACAACACCAGTATGCACCAGTACAGAGCTAAACACCCTGAGTGGAGAAGCATGAGGGCATGCAGCAGTGTCCTCTCACAGCCAGGCCTCCTGCAAGACACCTGACGGAGCAGCAGAGCAGGGTCTGGGCTGTGCCCGTGTGCACTGGACAGCCCGCGGAAGCTGCCCCAGGACAATCGTCGTGGGCTGGCCGCGCACAAGCACCGTTTCCAGCCCTGGCCTCTCAGTGCAGCTTGGAGAGGCCCTTTGTCCCTCCGCGGAAGGATGGTGATTGAGTAGGTCAGCAGGCTGTGTTTGCATGGTACAGATGAGATGCAATCATGCACATCATGTACAGGAGGTGGGATGAGATGAACCCCAGAGACCACAAATGTCATCAGCTATTCCTTGGGGTTCCCTGAAGGCCTGTGGGACAGACAGTGTCTCGAGGTCACGTCACGTTGGGAGGAAACCACCTGAATGCAGCACTGGGTTGTGCTTCCTTGGACTGAGGTCCCCGTGTCCATTCCTCGTGACGTGGGACATGTGAGATGAGTGCAGGCGGGGTGACACACTGCAAGGCTGAGGTGGCTCCCATCCTTTGGGAGTGGCAAGAGGAGGTGAGAGAGACACTGTGACTCCTGCCTGTGTGTGTAAAAGGGACAGGCTCTGCCTCTGATCATCCCTGGGTGCATAAGGAGTCCATGAGGCCAGCTCAGCTCTGGACAGCTGACAGAAGCTTGCTCTTTCCACGTGTGACTCCAGGAACAAACCCCATGGGCCCAGTGAGCTTCGTCTCCGCTGCCTTGGACAGGCCCATTGCCACAGTGCTTCTATCTGCTCCCTCAACCTTGCCTGTGATTCTGGCTTGTGCTCTCCAAAGTGCCAGAGCACTCAGAGATGTTCTGGGGTCCTTGGAAAAGGCAGATGTCAAAGCCAGCTTCAAGAAGGGCTCTTTATTAAAATCCAGCCACTCTCTCGGGAAGAGCTGCTCCTCCACATGGCTCAGCATCAGCGGCAGCACAGGGCTCGCAGGTTCCATCTTGGCCTTGGCTGCTCCCTTGGAGAGCTCAGGATGATGATGACCGTCTGAGCTACAAGGGAGCGGATGGAGGGCTCGCTGTCTCCTGCCAAGGTCTGAAGGGCTGCAAGGGAAAGAAGCAGAGCTGAGATGACCTCCCACGTCTGCAGAGATCCCCAGGCATTCCCTCTGGAGAATGCTCCCTACTCACCGCTGCAGATCTCAGCCAGCTTCTTCTTGCCTGGATCCCTCAGATGCCGCGCAGCGAGCCCTGGGCACAGAGTTCCGTCAGCCCCTGCTCCCTCCCCTCATCAGGGCTGGCCCCAGGGAAGAGCAGGGGCCGAGATGGTGGGACTGAGCAAGGCGGCCGCCATGGCCACCTGCGTGGACAGGGCTGGGAGAGGGAGGCCAAGGCCCTGCACGGGGCAGCCGGGGCTCTGGCAGCCACAGGGCTGCTCCTTGCTGCCAGGGCAGTGGCAGGGACTGGGGCCAGGCTGCCAAGAGAGGGACCCTGGGGGCTGTGACCCACCGATGAACCTCACGGCCGCCTCTCGCAAGCTGGCCTGAGCATCCTTCAGGTACGGCAGGCTCTGAGTCAAGAATTCTTGAGCTCTGCTCCTGTCCTGCTCCAGCTGGAGAGAGCACAAGGGGATGAGCACGTCACTGTCCCTTCCCAGTTGGCTGGACCAGTCCCTGCTCCCACACCCAGCCGTTCCCCTTCCCTCCCGGCCATTCCCATGTCCCAGCCAGGAGCCCTGTGGGGTTGAGGCTGAAAGAGAGACACAGGCCGGGGGACCCCAGGGTTGCTGAGAGCCCTCCCTCGCGCTGGGTGCAGGGAGGGCAGCAGGGCAGAGAGAAGAGGCCTTGTGGGCTCTGTTCTTGAGGGCAGGGAACAAGAATGCAGGTCCAGGCTGCAGCAAGGCAGGCGAGGCACATCTGCCTTGGGGGTTGTCCTCACCAAGCTCTCTCCAATCCGCCATGTCTGCTGTGTCCGCACCAGGTGCTTGAGCAGTTTCCACTTGAGGAGCTCTGCGGCAGCAAGGAGGGCTTCCCCAGCAGCCTGTGGAACAGCAGAAGCTGGGAGATGGCACCACGGTCTGGGCCAGGAGACCTTGGGTCCCCCTGCTTTGGGCTTTGTTCCTGGGGCGATTCTGCCCTCAGGGAGCTGGGACATGCCCTGGCCCAAATTTCCAGGGGTCTCTTCACTGCGTCACTGCTGAGCTTTGAAAGCTGTACCTTGGCCACGCTCTGCGTTTGGTCACTCAGGCGGAAGAAGAGAGGGAGCAGGCCAAGTCGCACCGTGTTCTTCATCTCTGCCTTTTCGTCCCCCACCGCCATCTTCATCAGGTCTCTGAAGAGGCTGATGGAGCTCTCTCTCAGCTGGCTCTGCTCCTGGGAGGGAGAAGCACAGTAGGACTGGAGCACCAGCAGCTCTCTGCCCACGCTGGGCAGAAGCTCCAGCACGGATGATGTGAGGGGAGATGCTCCAGGGAGGCATTCTGCACACTGGAGTTGTGGCCCAGATCTGCGGTCCTGGGTCAGTGAAAGGCCACTCAAGAGACTTGTTCTGGGAGCGCCTGTGCCTCCAAGTGCCCACCAAGGCAGCCAGCATCCCCCACCAGCTTCAGCAGCCGCGGTGGGGAAGAGCTCCGGGAGCAGCTGGCAGGGAGAAGCTGGGCTGGGCTGCAGAACACACAAGCCACCCCACAAGAGCCCAGGGCCCACCCGTGGGGCTCAGGCTTCCACATCAGCCTTACGTCGTTCAAGAGGGGCAGGAGGAATTCCACCATCTGCACGGCGATGTGGCTGGCCTCCTTCCTCTTCAGCTGAGCCATGACAGTTCTGAAGACCAGCAGAGCCTTCATGGTGGCAGCCTTATAGCCAAAGAGCAGGACCCTCATCAGGTCTGGCAGGATGACCTTCATTTTTCTTGCCTGTGTGAAGAAAAGAGTTTCCCTTTTGGGACCAGGTCCGTGCCTGGAAAGCTCCCCAGGCAGCCAGCTGGCCCCACCATGGCAGAGAGAGCCTTTGGAGCACTCGCCCCACCGCCTGAGTGCCAGCCAAGGCCAAGCCCGCCCCCTCCGCCCCGGCCCTTGGCTGCCAACAGGGTTCCCCTTGCTGACGCCCTACTCACCATGTCGTCTTTCTGCGACAGCGTCATGATGCCTCTGAGCACCAGGGAGAGCATGGCTGGCCTTTCTTCCTTCAGAAACCTAAAGGCTAGGTAGGTCGCAGCAAACTCCCCGTCTCCCAGATCTCTGCTGGCCAGCATCTGAAAGCAGGGCAGCAGTGAGCGACCGGCAGAGCTGGTGGGGCTCCTGGCAGCGTGCAGCTCCTGGTTCCTAGCGCAGCCCGGGCCAAGGGCACCGGGGGCTTTTTCCGGTAACTCACAGCCAAGCGAACGAGGCAGTAGTCCTCCAGGTGCGTGCAGAAGAGCCTGCTCTTGAGGTCCCAGAGCTGGCTGAGCAGCTCCTTCAAAATGTTCTTCACAGTCTGGGGCACGGAGAACATCAGCTCCCACAGTGCCAGGGCAGTGCTGCAAGTCGGAGCGCTCTGTCAGCAGGGCAGCCTCGGCCACAGCAGCGTGGCCGGGCTCAGCACTGCAGGATGCTTGGGATGCCCTGGGCAGCAGCAGAGGGCTGAGCTGGTGCTCCCCGTGGGGCGGGCAGGAGCGTGGGGTGGGCTCTGGGCTTGCTTGCTCAGCTTTGGCTGCCTCGGGCCTGGCTGACCCCCAGGGCTGGAAAGCGTGGTGGGATGGAGGGTCCTGCCCCTCGGGAGTGTCCTGCAGGATTCCTTGGCTCTGGCAGCCAGAGCGTCTCCAGGCCCCTCTTCCCACAGGGAACAAGCCCTCCTGGCTTTTGAGGACAGTACCTGTCTCCTCCTGGAGCAACCTTGAGCAGTGTCATCACCACCTCCTGAGGGCATTTGTCAGCCATGGGGACGATGAGAGACTCCACGCTCTGCCGGGCTGGGACTGTCTGGGTGCATCCCAGGGTTTTGTGGATGCAGCTCGTGATCTTTGGCACCTGGAGGGGAGGTGAGGATGGTGCAGCCACTGGCGAGCGGCCATTTCCTCAGCTGCCCTTGCCATCCTTCTCTGCCACCTTGAGGTGGCTTCAGGTGCCCCAGACACTGGGCTTTGGGAGGAAGAGAGGGATGGAGGGAGGAACAAGGCCTGACAGGGCTGAAGGGCAGGGCAATGCAGCCACAGGCCACTTACATCCACCGGCCACTTACATCCACCAGCCACAGGTCAGGGTTTCCCTTGACCACATCCAGCACGTTTCTGGCCGCCTCCTTGTCAAAGGTGCTGGAGTCAGTCATTGCCTCGATGAACACCCAGACCACGTCTGTCCTCTCCGACGGCTGGAGGTATTCCCCAAAGGTCTATGGGAGGAAGGGAGGCAGCGAAGCCACGTCACACCGAGGGCCCTGATGCTGCTGCTTAGCCGGGCAGTGCCAGCAGCCCTGCGGTGGCGCCCGGCAGTGCTGGCGGCGGTGCCCCCAGCAAAGCTGGCAGCAGGGGCGGCAGTCGCTGCTGGGGAGGATGAGAAGAGACGGCCCAGGGTGAGGGAGGAGGGTTGGGGTCATGGGCACGGGGTCTGGGCCCCGCCACCAGCCAGGGCTTGCTGGTGGCCAGGAGGACTGGGGCTGCTGCTGGGACACTGGAGCGCAGCCCTGGCATTGTCCCTGCTTGGGGACAGCAGGAACCCTCTCAGCAGGGACAGGGAGGCCACGCCAGCCCGCTGACGGTGGAGGCCTTTGCTCTCACAAGTCCCCTGCTGATGCCAGGACCAAGAGTGCCAGCAAACGGGGAGCTCGTTACCTCGGCAATGTGAGTGGCACTGGGCGAAGTGCGCAAGGAGGTGGTCTCGGCTTCCCAGTCCCTTTCGAGCTGTGTATCCTCCTCTGTCAATGTCGCACCTAAAGAGTGGGGCAAACGCAGAGGAGTCGGTAAGACACGGCAGCTTCCCCAATACTGGAAAGAGCTTTGAACTTGGAATGGCCGAGGAGGGAGGTTATGACCTGCAATCAGGGGAGGAGGTGGTGGAGAGCGGTGCCACGGAGAGGCTGACCCGCCTCCAGTGTGTGTGTGGGAATGCTCCTGGCCCTGGAAAGTCCAAGGCCCTAGAGCTCTGCATGCAGTGCCACAGTTCAGTTCCCCATGGCTTGAATAGAGGTGACGTGGGGGACGGCTCGCATGGCTGGAGTGCTGCGGGGCAGAGATACATCTCTCTTTGGGAGAGATGGGAAGATGCGGCGTGGGGCTGCCTCCCGTGCTCTTGAGGAGCAGCTCAGCTCCACGGGACCATCAACAGCGTGAGGGTGAGGAGCAGAGGAGGCGCAGTGCTGGTGACATGGTGGTGCCTCCAGCAAGCAGCAGGACTGGGTGATGTTGGCGTGCAGGGGGATCCATCCCACCACAGCTTCTCTTACAGCGTTGCTGGTACTTGAATTGGAAGAGGAGACAAAGAGCGTCCAAAGCCAAGCGGCTGGTGTCCTCTTCCTTGAATGATAGGAGCAGCAGGAGATGTCCCAGCAGCTGTCCAAGGATTGGCATCTGCATCTCCGCACAGGAGGCGTGTCTGTCCTCATTGGGATCAGCCTGGGCAAGGGAGGAGGAAGAGCAGAGGGCTTGAGGGCAGCTGGGGCCAAAGCCCTGAAGCCAAGTGTGTGCCCAGGGCTGGATCCAGGCAGGTCAGAGCTTTGCAGGGCCCTGCAGAACCCGTCTCGCAGAACAGCCCCACGCAGGGAGAGCTGCCAGACCTGGGCTCCCCGTGGGCTCCTTGGGCAGCCCTGGCCGACACAGGACTGGGGCAGAGATGGCTCCTGGCAGAGCGGAGTATGCCTGGTCCTTACCTTCAGTGAGGAATAGTTGGCCAGCAAGAAGCTGAGCACCCTCATCCTGCCCACAGCCCTCTCCCGCACAGATGCCCTCTCAGAGGTGGTGAAGGTCAAGAGCATCTGGGGAGAGAGAAGCTGCTGCTGAGCCCTGGGAGCAGCCAGCGCTCCAGCACAAGCAGCACTGCTCAAGTCCTGGGCGGGACTCTCCCAGGCCATTAAGGCTTCCTCTGGTCTGGAGCAAAGCCCGCACTAGTTTCCTGCCCCAGGGTCCCTGGCAGGCTTGCGACAAATGCCCCAGGCCAGCCCTCTAGCCAGGCAGGAAGGCAGATGCCACCCTGTGCGGCCACTGTGCTGCGGAAGAGCCTGCTGGGCAGCCCCTGCTTCCCCCAGGGAGGTGGGCACCACCCTGCAGTGCTCTCTCTGCATGGCGCCGGGTGGGACTGCCCTCTCAGCAGTGGACACCCCGTCCCCCAGGGTGAGGAACAGCCCTTGTGAAGCCCACCCTTTGCACATGCCAGACCTGGAAGATACTCTGCATCTTCTCGCTGACTCCGTTGGCAGGAGAGTTGAGCACCAGTGCAACTAGCATGGTGTCCATGGCTTTCATGGTCTGCAAGGAAGACAACGAGTTGTGGCCGTGTTTCCTGCCATCCCTCTCACCCCCAGGACACTGAGCTGAGCTCCCAGCACCAAGGGAGGACTCGTGGGCTGCTTTGCTGCGCCTGGGAGAGGCCCAGGGGCAAACAATGTGCTGTGGGCAGAGCAGCCTGCGGCACTGGACGTGGCCAGGCCCACAGGAATGGGACGACGGGACGAGAGTGGGAAAGTAAAGCCAAGACCGTGCCCTGCCTTGCATCTCTGGTCATAGCGCAGGACAGGGTGAGCAGGGAGCAGCCCAGAGGGCCCGGGGCTCGTGGAGCTCACCCAGCACTTACCGCGAAGTACAGGAAAGGTTTCAAGTCCCGGATTTCCTCTTTTGGAGGAAGCAAGAAGATGCTGGAGAAGCACGCTTGGAGGAGGCCTATCTCTTTGCCCTCCAGCACCGCCTCCACGGAGCTGCAAAGAGAGAGGGGCCAGTGGGACACTGGTGCGGGGAGCAGTGCCTGCAGGCCTCGTGCAGGTGGACGCGGGGCTCTGGGGCAGGAGTCCCCAGGAGGGTTGGGCAGGTACCTCATTTCGGTCACGGCAAACATGGCGCTCCGCCACACCGCTGTGCACCGTTGATCCCTGGGCTCTTCTTCCAGCAGCACCTGCAGAGCACAGCCAGGATGGGACCTGGCAGCTGCCAGCACCCAGTGCCACCAGCCCCTTGCCCTGCCCAACACTGTCCTCACAGGGTGCCAGTGCTGGGGGCCTTGTCCCCTTCCCCACAGCCACCGAGTATCCCCTCACCTTGATATTCTCTGCCAGTTTGTATCTCTGGCAGAAGAGATCTAGGCCCTGGGACAAGCCGTTGTACGTTGCGGCCCTGAAGAGCATAGCGATGCTTTTAAGGAACTCCAGCTTCTGTTCCTCATCCTGGCAGCCAGGGGACAGAGAGACAAACAGGGAGCATGAGATGGGGACACACGGTCAGTGGCACCGCAGCGCTGGGGGTGCAGTGCCGGTTGCAGCCCTGGGAGAAGCAGCTGTGCCCAGCCAGCGCCCTCCAGCAGCCCCACAGCAGAGCCCCTGTCAGCAGATGCCAGCTCAGCCGCCTTCCAAATGGCTGCGGTTACCTTTTCAGGGCTGCTGACAAAGGCCCTGATGACATCCACGTGTTCTGGTTCCAAGCGGTACACTGGTAACCAGCTGGCATCTAAGAAAGGAGGAGAGCAGGGAGGGCTGCAGAGAGGGTGCGCGGGCAGGAGGGAGCAGAGGAAGGAGCTCTGCCTCCCATCCAGCCCCATGCGCGCTGCCATGGCACAGTCTTCTCCTGCGTGTCAGTGCCCCTGCCAGCGTGTGGGGAAACGGGATCCTGGCATTGAGCAGGGAGCGCTCGCTGGCCACCGCGCTGCCCAGACAATCAGGGCCCCTCACTCACCCATCTCCAGTTGCTGGGCCAGGCACAACTCCTGGGGCTCCACTGGAGAGCTGCTCTCCTGGAGAGCCCTGTCCTCCTCCAGGGCCACCTTGGTGGTGCTGACTTGTTGCTTCGCCATCTTTTGGGTTTGAGGAAAGTGGTTGGGCTGGCGAAGGGGGAAGCTTTGGCGAAAGGCCACGAGTCTGCCGGGGGCAGAGGGAAAAGACGTGGGTTGTGCTCGAGGAGTCCTCGCCACGAGTCTGCCGGGGGCAGCGGGGAAAGACGTGGGTTGTGCTCGAGGAGTCCTCGCCACGAGTCTGCCGGGGCAGAGGGGAGTCTGCCGGGGGCAGCTAGAGTTAAGATATGGTTGGACTCGATGATCTCAAGGGTCGCTTCCAACCAAAAGGATTCTCTGATACTCTGATTCTCTGAAAGACGTGGGCTGCGCTCGGGGGCTACTCGCCGTCTCCGTGCTCGCGCCCTGTCCCGTCACCGTCCTGCCGGACAGTGTGGGCTGGGGCCCACAGCTGCGCTGAGCACATGCAGTGCAGTGGGTGTCACCAAGTGAGGTCACAACGGGCCCCACTGTGACCCTGCACCTGGGCAGGGAGGGGCAGGGTGTCCCATTGGGATGCACAGGCCAGCTCAGCCCTGGGCACCTGGGTGCTCTCGGGGTGTCTCCAGGCCCCCCTTTGCCCTCATGTCCCCCCGGGACCTCCCTGTTGCCCTCTGCTGTGTCCCAGGGTTTCGTGTTCAGCTGTCTGGCTGATCAGAACAGCAGCGAAGCTGCTCCTTCAGTGGCTTTGTAGAGATTTCTAGGGATTTCCAAGGGTGGGTAGCACAGAGGATGGACTTTGTTTAAGGTGTCTGCTGTCTCATTGCTTACAGAAGCTCTCAGTGGCTTGAGGATAAACTAACCACGTAACCACATGACAAAGTGTTGGAGCTGGCAGAGCACAAAAGCAGAAATCCAGGTGGCAGGGGTGAAAAAGGTGGAAAGGCTGAGGTACTAAATGCCTTCTTCACCTGAGATCTTTAATAGTCAGAAGAGTTGTGCTCCAGGTACCCATCCCCCTGAGCCAGAAGACAGGCATGGGGAGCAGTATGAAGGCCCAACAATCCAAGGGGAAATGATCAGCGACCTGCTATATCACTTGGGCACCTACAAGTCTATGGGGCCAGATGGGATACACCCAAGGGTGCTGAGGGAGCTGGCAAAGGTCATCACTGAGCCACTTTCCATTATCTATCTGCAATGCTGCCCAACTGAGGAGGTTGCAGTTGACTGGAAGTTGGCTAAGGTGACGCTCATCTACAAGACGGGCCGGAAAGAGGATCTGGGGACCTATAGACCTATCCGTCTGGCCTTGGTGCTGGGCAAGGTCATGGGGCAGATGATCTTGGGTAACATCACTCGCCAGAAGAGAACCATATGATCAGACCCAGTCAACATGGATTTATGAAATGTAGGTCCTGTTTGACTAAACTGATCTCTACGACCAGATGACCCAAGTAGTAGATGAGGGAAAGGCTGTGGAGGTTGTGTACTTAGACTTCAGTAAGGCCTTGGGCACCGTATCTCACAGCATTCTCCTGGAGAAGCTGCAGCTCGTGGCCTGGACGGGTGGACTCTGCGACGGATATAGAACTGGCTGGGTGGCCGGGCCCAAAGAGTTGTGGTGAACGGAGCCAAATGCGGTTGGTGGCTGGTCAGGAGTGGCGTTCGCCAGGGCTCAGTACTTGGCTCACAACAAGCCCATGAATGCTCCAGGCTCAGGGAAGAGTGGCAGGACAGGAAAAGGAGCTGGGGGTGTTGGTCACAGTGGCTGAACATGAGGCAGCGTGTGCCCAGGCAGCCAAAAGGGCCACCTGCATCCTGGCTTGTATCAGGAATAGTGTGGCCAGCAGGACCAGAGAAGCGATCGTGCCACTGTACTGGGCAGTGGTGAGGCCTCACCCTGAATGCTGTGTTCAGTTTTGGGCCCCTCATCATCAGAAGGACATTGAGGGACTAGAGAGAGTGCAGAGGAGGCAACAAAGCTGCTGAGGGGCTGGAGCACAAGTGTGATGGGAGCGGTTGAGGGAGCTGGGGCTGTTCAGCCTGGAGAACAGGAGGCTCAGGGGAGGCTCAGGGGAGACCTTATTGCTGTTTGCAACAGCCTGAAAGGAGGTTGAAGCATGGAGGGTGTTGGTCTCTTCTCCCAAGTAGCAAGTGATAGGACAAGAGGAAATGGCCTCAAGTTGCGCCAGGGGAGGTTTAGATTGACTGTTAGGAAAAAATTCTTCCTGGAAAGTGTGTTAAAGGCAAGAAGAACACCTGAAGAGCATGGGTTGGTCATGCCAATGTGGAATAGATTGGTTTTTCATGTTTGTTTTGGGGCTGCAGAAGAAGGAACGCGTGCATTTCAGTGTTGGGGCATGGATCCAAACTGAGGATTCAAGCAAGTTTGGGACTGGGACAGCTTAGGTGATTGAGGACCATTGCCAGGTCTATGAAAGAAGCTGGATGGGTTTTGGGGAGCTCACAGGCATTGCCAAATCCTCAGGAAACCACAGCTTTGTAGTTAAAGCAACAGCACTTGGCACCAAACCCAATCCCAAAACGCGAATACCCTCGAAGTGACCACAGGCAGAGCCTTGAGAAACATTTGAGAGAAAGGGTCTCCTTTGCCAGGCCATGGGGGTCAGGGCTTGGCTATTCTGATGATAAACAAACACAAATGGCTGACATGGCATCAGAACCACCTCCACAACGCCTTTACCACCTGTGACCAGTGTCTCCAGGCTTTTGCTTCGCCAGCCTCCAGGGACACGGACTGGTTGTTTCCTTCAGAGCTGTGTCAGGGATGGCCTTTTGTGGGATCCCAAACACCTTCAGAAACTTGCGTTTGTTTCTGCCTTTCACTTTGCTGGAGGTTTGTTCATTGTTTCAATATCTGCAGTTTAGGAACATGGCAGCAGAGGGCTCATTAACATCCAAAATGCCCTTGCAAGCCAAGGCTCTCTGCAGCATTTTCCTAAAGGCTTCAAGTCTGGTGTGGATGATTAGGGAGATTTCAGGAATAGCCAAACAGAGAGCATTTCAATAATAAACAGCAATAAAGCAGTATTTCTTCTACTTCCTTCCCACCTCTCCCTCCTCCGCATTTCCAGAAGAGGTGGTATCAGCAACCTTCAGTACTTTTGGATCTGGAGCATCTCCTGATGAAGGCACAATATGTCAGAGCATTGGGTGCCTGAAGCACCAGTTGAGTGAGGAGACAGGCCAGGACACCTCAAGAGGAGTCACGGTCCTCTGGACCAAGAGGTGGGTGTTCCTGGGAATCTCAGGTGCCACAGCACAGCGACACTTGTGTTCAGGGAGCTGGTCAAATGACCCATCTCCTTTTCTGTAATGTTGTCTGAGTGTGCTCAGGTAACCCCTGACCTGAACCCCATCCACTCGTGGGTGTTCTCCAGACTCCTGCCTTCAGGAACAGTGTCCCAGGAGACCTTGCTGGTGAAGATGGAGGCAAAGGAGCCATAAAGTACCTCAGTCCTGTCTGCTTCTAATCTTATAAAGTGCAGCAGCAGGCCCGCGTTCGCCCTATCTAGTCTTTTACTGTAAGGAAGTAATGTCAGCTCATCTTGCTGCCCCCACCCTCCCCTGCACATATGAAATCCAGAGGAGCTTTGGCATCATCCTTACATCTTTTTATGGTTTTAGAAGTTTCTTTCTTCAATTAGCCAATTTACAGCATCGATGTTGGTTCAGCTGAATATTTACTCAAGATCTCAGGGGCTTTTTTTTTTTTAAAAAAAAAACTCCACACTTTCTGATCAGCCTTGCACCAGACTGACAAATAAACAAATCTTCCCCATGCAACAAAGTTTGCCTAATAGTAAGGAACGAGAAGATTATTTTGTGCTACTTTTCAATTGATACAGAGACACAAGAGAGAACAAGGAAAGCCCAATGGTTGTCGTGCCTGTGAAGGCTGATATTTACATCCCTGTCCTCCAGTCAGAGCTCAAATTGGCTGGGAAAGAATGCCTTTTAAAAACACTGTCATCACAAAGCAGGAGAGTGTACTGTTAGTTCATAGGTTAATAAATAGTTAATAAATGAAATCTCATTAAATTTCATTGGAAGCCCATTTTTTATTATAGTAAAGGAGGCTGAAGTTTCACCTTGATAATTACGCTCCCTACATTTGGCAGAAACAAAAAGATTCATTTAATAGCAGAGGTAGCTTTGATTTAAACAAAGAAATTGTCTGAACAGGATTAGATTACACTGTTAGGCGGGCATTCGTTATGTGCAGCGCTGGGGTCGCACTGGCGATTCTCCACCATAAGTGCTCGCCACGACAGAACGCTCTCCTGTAGCTGGTATTTACAAAAGCGCTGCATACTCATTATAGTTCTTAGAAACTATTAACATTCAATACACCTATTCTAAGAAATGATTACAGAAACATGAGGTTAATTATTTCACGGTCTTTGCTGCTATCTGGTGTCATTGTACGAGCATTGCAAGCCTTGAATTCTATTTCTCTATTCTATAGCTTACTTTCGAGACATCTGTTAGTGTGCAGCTTCAGATTCAACATGTGCATATGTCATGGAGGCACCCCAAAATAAGTTTAGGCGGACAACAAGGTCCAAAACAAACTTTATTGGGCTTTGGGTTCTTTGATATCGGCTGGTTTTATAAGACACCAGTCTGGTCAGTGATATGTGGGAAAGGTTTATCCCACAGGGGTAAAAAGATGCTGGGACAGGAATTAGCAGGGCTCATTTGCAGGGCTTTAAACTAGATTCGAAGGGGGATGAGGTTGTAGCTGGGCTTGCATCAGTGGGGCAGCATGCTGGAATACATAAAGACCGGGAGGCCCCTCAGGCCCGTAGGGTGAAATCGGTTTACTCGGCTCGCTCCCTGAAGTGCCTGTACACCAATGTGTTTATGATCTGGTGGTATTAACAGAGACATGGTGGGACAGCTCACATGGCTGGAATGTGGTCATGGATGGCTATGCCCTTTTCAGGAAAGACAGGCCGGCCAAGCGTGGTGGTGGAGTTGCTCTTTACGTGAGAGAGCAACTACAATGTATAGAGTACTGTCCAGGTGCGGTTGAGGAGCGAGTTGAGAGTCTGTGGGTGAGAATTAAGGGCCAGGCTGGCAGGGGTGACACTGTTGTGGGAGTCTATTACAGGCCACCAGATCAGAGTGAGGAAGTTGATGAGGCCTTCTACAGGCAGCTGAGCGTGGCCTCACAGTCACAGGCCCTGGTTGTTATGGGGGATTTTAACTACCCTGATGTTTGCTGGAAGGACTACTCAGCCAGCCAGCCTCAGTCTAGGAGGTTCCTCCAGTGCATTGACGATAACTTTCTGATGCAAATGGTGGAGGAGCCGACTAGGAGAGGTGCGCTGCTGGATCTCGTCCTCGCTAACAAGGAGGGTCTGGTTGAAGCAGTAAAGGTGGGGGGCTGCCTTGGTTGCAGTGACCATGAGATGGTGGAGTTCAGAATCTCCTGTGGTGGGAGCAGAATACCGAGCAGAATTGTAACGCTGGACTTCAGCAGGGCCGACTTTGGCCTTTTCAAACAATTGCTGGAGGAAATCCCGTGGGCAAGGCTGCTTGAAGGTAAAGGGGCCCAAGATAGTTGGTTAACATTCAGGGACTGCTTCTACCAAGCTCAAGATCAGTGCATCCCGACGCGCAGGAAGTCAAGGAGGGGAGCCAGGAGACCCGCGTGGTTAAACAGGGAACGTCTGGGCAAACTCAAGTGGAAGAGGAGGGTTTACAAATCATGGAAGGAGGGGCTGGCCACTTGGGAAGAATATAAGGCTGTTGTCAGAGGATGTAGGGAGGCAACTAGGAAAGCTAAGGCCTCCTTAGAGTTAAACCTGGCGAGAGGGGTCAAGGACAACAGGAAGAGCTTCTTCAAATACATGGCAGATAAAACTAACAGCAGAGGCAATGTAGGCCCACTGATGAACGGGGTGGGTGCCCTGGTGACAGAAGATACAGAGAAGGCAGAATTACTGAATGCCTTCTTTGTCTCTGTCTACTCTGCCGGAGGCTGTCCTGAGGAGCCCCGTACCCCTGAGGCCCCAGAGGAAGGCAGGGCAATGGAGGAGTTTGCCTCAGTTGATGAGGACTGGGTTAGGGACCAGTTAAGCAATCTGGACATCCATAAATCCATGGGTCCAGATGGGATGCACCCGCGGCTGCTGAGGGAGCTGGCTGAAGTCATTGCTGGACCGCTCTCCATCATCTTTGCCAAGTCTTGGGAAACGGGAGAGGTGCCTGAGGACTGGAGGAAAGCAAATGTCACTCCGGTCTTCAAAAAGGGCAAGAAGGAGGACCCGGGCAACTATAGACCGGTCAGCCTCACCTCCATCCCTGGGAAAGTGATGGAACACCTTATCCTTGGTGCCATCTTAAGACATATCAAGGATAAGAGGGTCATCAGGGACAGTCAACATGGCTTCACCAAGGGGAAGTCGTGTTTGATCAACCTCATAGCCTTTTATGAAGACGTAACAAGGTGGATTGACGATGGCAGAGCAGTGGATGTGGTCTACCTGGACTTCAGCAAAGCATTTGACACCGTCTCCCACAGCATCCTCACGGCAAAACTGAGGAAGTGTGGACTGGATGATCGGGTAGTGAGGTGGACTGCAAACTGGCTGAAGGAGAGAAGCCAGAGAGTCGTGATCAATGGGGCAGAGTCTGGTTGGAGGCCTGTATCTAGTGGAGTGCCTCAAGGGTCAGTTCTGGGACCAATACTGTTCAATATATTCATCAATGACTTGGATGAGGGAATTGAGTGTACTATCAGCAAGTTTGCTGATGACACCAAGCTGGGAGGAGTGGCTGACACGCCAGAGGGCTGTGCTGCCATCCAGCGAGATCTGGACAGGCTAGAGAGTTGGGCGGGGAAAAATTTAATGAAATATAACAAGGGAAAATGTAGAGTCTTGCATCTGGGCAGGAACAACCCCAGGTTCCAGTACAGGTTGGGGAATGACCTATTAGAGAGCAGTGTAGGGGAAAGGGACCTGCGGGTCCTGGTGGACAGCAGGATGACCATGAGCCAGCACTGTGCCCTTGTGGCCAAGAAGGCCAATGGCATCCTGGGGTGGATTAGAAGGGGGGTGGTTAGCAGGTCGAGAGAGGTTCTCCTTCCCCTCTACTCTGCCCTGGTGAGACCTCATCTGGAATATTGTGTCCAGTTCTGAGCCCCTCAGTTCAAGAAGGACAGGGAACTGCTGGAGAGAGTCCAGCGCAGGGCCACAAAGATGATGAAGGGAGTGGAGCATCTCCCTTATGAGGAAAGGCTGAGGGAGCTGGGTCTCTTTAGCTTGGAGAAGAGGAGACTGAGGGGTGACCTCATCAATGTTTATAAATATATAAAGGGTGGGTGTCACGAGGATGGAGCCAGGCTCTTCTCGGTGACAACCAACAGTAAGACAAGGGGTAATGGGTTCAAGCTGGAACACAAGAGATTCCACTTAAATTTGAGAAGAAACTTCTTCTCAGTGAGGGTGACAGAGCACTGGAACAGGCTGCCCAGGGAGGTTGTGGATTCTCCTTCTCTGGAGACATTCAAAACCCGCCTGGACGCCTTCCTGTGTAACCTCACCTAGGTGTTCCTGCTCTGGCAGGGGGATTGGACTAGATGATCTTTCGAGGTCCCTTCCAATCCCTAACATTCTGTGATTCTGTGATTCTGTGATTCTGGCTGGAAAAGTACCGCCGATAAACAGATGGGAAACGGGGTTTATACAGTTAGTTAGCACTCCCATAACGTAAGATACAGGTTCGGATATTAGGTTAGGAGATTATTTGGGGTGCAGCGAAATAAGAGCAGCGAGGACCCACAGTGTGCATATACGCACTCACAAGATAATACTCAATAGTATCTGATCACCTCCCGTAAGTGATACACGCCAGAGATATTCAGTTTCCGTTTCCCCTGGCTTGCATGAAAATTTAGCTTGCAAGTCGCCGAGCTCAGGTCCTGTCCACGGGGTGCTACAAACGGCAGTTCGAGGATTTCCACCCCGTGGCCTTGTATGTGTCAGTTTTAATGAGAGGACATACATTCTTTGTCTCCATCTCCTCTTCATCAACACTATTTTCAGAATCTCCCCAGGAACCTCCATCCCAGGAACCTCCGTCCCAGTCCTCAGGATCTCTAATCAATTTCCATGTTTGGGGGACACTATGGGGGGGACCTTGCTCCACTTGTCGTGAGCTCAAGCTTTTGTTCTAACAAACGTATTCACTCTTTCAGTTGATCTATTTCCAGCTCCTTTTCATAATCACACCCCTTTGACTGTTCGCAAGGTTCGGGCTGCCTTTGGGCTTGCTTCAAACAAGCGTACAGAGCAGCGCCAAAAGCAGCACAGATGATAGCGCCAACAGCAACACAGGCGGCAGCACACGCAGCTACCGTCACTCCCGGACCACACCAACTCGCTTCCGTCTGGGTGCAAGTTGTCGCGGAAGGATTATCGCAGCTGTAATCCCGAAATAATTTCTCCATTTCTGATACCCTGCTTGCTGCGCCAATTAAAATGTCACGGAGGCACCCCCAAATAAGTTTAGGCAGACAACAAGGTCCAAACCAGAAGTTTATTCTGGCCAGAAAAGCACCGCTGATAAACCAATTAGAAACGGGGTTTATACAACTAGCTAGCACTCCGTTAACATAAGATATAGGTTCAGGTATCAGGTTAGGAGATTATTTGGGATGCAGCGAAAATAAGAATAATGGGGATCCCCAGCGTGCATACACGCACTCACAAACCAACAAAACCGGAGCCCTCTCTGCCCCGTTTGCCCACAAAAGAGAAACACTAGTCTATTGCGGCCAGGACTTCACACTTGTCTGTCTCAGATGAGGGATTTACACTCGTCTGTCCCAGGCGAGGACTTTACACCTGCCTATCTCAGGCAAGGAATTATTAAAGCATATATTCAGTAATTTATCGCTCACCTAAGTGCGGAGGTGAGGCGCTCCCAATCCAGGGGAGTTACCTTAGACGGCTTCTCGGTCTAAGGGGAGGGACTCTGGCAGTATGGCAGTCTCGTAGCTCTGAGAAGACCACACAAAGGGCATCTCCCGTGGGAACCCCATTTATAGTCTACTTAGATCTGACTGGGCATTCCAGAAGCTTCTCGGCTTCTCTACACCCCACCCCCCGAGTGTGGGCCTTCGAGAAGCTTCTCGGCTTCTCTGGGCTGTGGGCAGGCTTGGCCCCTCCTCTGCTAATGACCCTGCCCACCGACTCTGGGTCTCCACAAAGAGCCATTAGCTGCCCCATTGGAGGCCCCAGTTCTGAGAGAGGGGACGGGCAGCTACCAGTGCAGCTGCCACACCAGTGCTCAGGGCGTGGGGAGGGAAAGTGCAACTGCCACAGCTACGGTAGCATATCCCACTTCTGGTAGCAGAGTGCAAGGGCTTAAGGCAGCCCTGCCAAGTTGTAGGTTTGCGATATGGTAACAGACACCAGACCAACAGCTTCAGGGTTAAAGCATTTATCTCCAAATAACAGTGCAGGAAAAAAGACAGATCAATAGTATAATTATCTGCATTGTTGCAATAGCAAGTCAAGTAATTCATCAAGACTGGGCTAGACCAGGCATCTGACAATGGCCGGCAGGCAGGCAGCAGGGTGGGACCTCTTCTCCAGAAAAGTGACCCAGACCAGGCAATGCCCTTGGGGAATGCACATGCCCTGGCTGGACTGTTCTTTTTACCACTGAGCTGCAGAAGCGCTGTTTGGGCTCTGCGCCCGCTCTGCGCCAGCTCTGTCCCTGGTGTACACGAGGCCCAGGAGGCCCAGGAATCCTGTACCAGGCAGCACAGCCCCACAGTCCTGTGTGAACGTGGGTCTGGAATTCTTGTGTGAGGCAATCCAAGCCTCACAGCTCCATTGTATGTACCATCACCAGACAGGCCATATTAGGCGATAGCAGCCATACAAGGAGCCAGCTAGTCTTGCAAAGGCAAATTTGACTGTCTACGTATGGAAGTCACTACGCAGAATGCAAGCGTGAACACACAGGGTACTGTGAACGTAGTGCTGACAGCGAGCAGACTGGATTTATAGCAGCCTTATAGTACAGTAAGTTAACGACTAAGGAGAAGTGAAATAAACCAGAACAGTAGTATAGCAGAAGAAGTAAATTGAAAGAAGAGGTATAGAAACACAGGAAGCAAGGAGTGTGTACTGATTGATACGTCAAGGCCAGAGGGATTGATACAGGATTGATACACCAATGACAGGGGAGTAACTTGTGATAGATCAAAAAAATGCTTTTGTGGTAGCAACTTTGGTGGGAATGCAAAATATATCACTTATGTAATGCATAACTCAGCAAATCAGTAAGGCTTGAGCAAGCATCCTGGCAAGTATAAATACAAGCCTGAATTTGTAATAAATGTCTCTCATTGCACCTTAAAGAGAGTCCGTGCCTCATTCGCTACAAATGGCACCTGAACAGGGACTTTCAATGTGGCTGTAAAGGAAGCTGTTGTTCCGGTAGAAAAGCCCGATCGAACCAGGACCGGGAAATGGAGCCAGGGAAACAAAGCCGGGAAACAGAACCGGGAACCAGGAAAGTGTGCACTCATCACCGAGAAAAGGTGAGCGATTGGGAACCATGGGAGGGAAGTTATCCCTTGAACGAAGACAAAGCCTAGATGTCCTTCAACGTTTATTAAGAAAGCAAAATCAGGACATACCAGGAGTCCGATTAGTGACTTTATTAGAACGGATGGCTAATCATGTGCCGGACTTTCCTCCAACTGGTACATTTCAGTTGGAGGCATGGCAGAAAGTCGGAAGAGAACTATTCGAACAGGCAGCATCTGGAGATAATGCTGCTTGTCAACATTTATCTACTTGGGGGAAAATAATGATTACTTTAAAAGCAGCTCCAAAGGAAGTAGCTGTGCAGGTCGCAACTAACTGTGAACCTTCTGCCCCTCCCTTGCCAGGGAAGGAGGGGGATCCTGTAACTGTATTGGGCAAAAATGCACTAACCTTGGATGCAGTAGTGGAGAAAGCACTGGCTGATAACGAAGCCCCGGCTTGTCCACTACAGCGAACGCTTTTGACAAAAGATGGTTTGTGAGAGTCGCCCAACAACCCCCTCGATCCTGGCCCAGTGGACTTGGAGCGAGAGCCTGATTTATTCCCCCCGGATGTTACTTTGCAGCCGAAAGTGCACATTAATTCAACCATGGGGGATAAATGCAGAGAAGAGGCTTTGAAAGCAGGAGACAGGAAAGTGGTTACGGCATGCCCTGTGATCTATCATGAATGGCAAACTCCAGGCTTTCAACAGCTATCGTATGATGTTGTAAAGGAATTACAGACATTAGCTAAAGAAAATGGAGTTACTTCATCATTTGTTATAAATTTTTTGGAAGCGTTAAGCTCTTCCTACGTACTTACTCGCATGACTGGCATTCTTTGTTGAAAATGATTGTATCCACTCCTCAATGCACTGTATGGCTAATTTTTGGGAGAACTGTACTGTGGAGACTAGTGATAATGCATATCAGCAAAGAGCGATTGTTTGCAGTCATTTAGCTGGGGAAGGTGCTCATGCTTTGCCCGAGAATCAAGTTGCACATCCCAGGGACATGTATGGTGTAACAGGAAAACTAGCAATGAAAGCGGTTCAGAAGTTACTGGTGGTTGGGAGAGATGCTAGTACGTCTTTTTCAAAAATCTCGCAAGGATCACCGGAACCTTATGCACAATTTTTAGACTGCTTGCAAACTGTTTTGGAGCGGCAAATTGATAATGATGTGGCTAGTGAGTTAGTTCCTAGAACAATTGGCTTTTGAGAATGCTAATGCTGATTGGTGGCGTGTGTTACAGGGTGTTAGGAATAGGGAAAAGTGTACTATAACAGAGATGGTGAGAGCGTGTCAAAACATAGAGTCATCTGAACATTATACTGGCTCTCCAGCTGCCGCTTTAGCAGCACAGTCGTAAGTGTCGGGAACAAAACTGAGACTGAGATGTTTTCATTGTGGGGCACTGGGTCATGTAAAGAAAGATTGCACAAAGTATGCACACCAGACTTCAAAGGCTGTACCTCCGAGAGATTGTCCAATATGTGCAAAAGGCAGGCACTGGGCAAGTGAGTGTTGTTTGAGGGTAATGTAAAGGGAGCTGCCAGCCAGTCAGTGACTATAATTACTACTGCAGTAGTGCTGATTCCCACAGGAGTGTGGGGGCCTTTAGGACCTAGCGTGCATGCTTTGTTAATAGGTCGATCATCCACTACCAAGTTGGGTTTGTTTGTCTTACCTGGAGTAATTGACTCTGATTATCAAGGTGAAATCAAAATGATGGCTTGGACACCTGTGTCATTCTTCCTGGAAAGTGTGTTAAAGGCAAGAAGAACACCTGAAGAGCATGGGTTGGTCATGCCAATGTGGAATAGATTGTTTTTTCTTGTTTGTTTTGGGGCTGCAGAAGAAGGAACGCGTGCATTTCAGTGTTGGGGCACGGATCCAAACTGAGGATTCAAGCAAGTTTGGGACTGGGACAGCTTAGGTGATTGAGGACCATTGCCAGGTCTACGAAAGAAGCTGGATGGGTTTTGGGGAGCTCGCAGGCATTGCCAAATCCTCAGAAAACCACAGCTTTGTAGTGAAAGCAACAGCACTTGGCACCAAACCCAATCCCTAAATGCAAATACCCTCGAAGTGACCACAGGCAGAGCCTTGAGAAACATTTGAGAGAAAGGGTCTCCTTTGCCAGGCCCTGGGGGTCAGGCCTTGGCCATTCTGATGATAAACAAACATGAAGGGCTGACATGGCATCAGAACCTGGCGTGTCCGCATTGTTGCCTTTCCCCTTGGTTCCCACCCATGCACACTCAACCCGATCAGCGCCTGTGGGAACAGCAGGGTGTGCAGTTCCAGCTAGAGGGCCTTAGACACATTATACAGAAGTGTGATTTTTATGAGTGTAAGAAGCGATAGCCCAGGCCAGTGAGAACGATATCTCGGGTTGGAAAACGGCCCCTTGTATGTGATGTGTGAATGTCCTTGGGCCTGGTCTGTGAATGAGTGGGAACGTAACTGAAACAAATATAACATGAGTGTGGTGTGTTTCTAATACCAATTATTGGAAAAACATCTTATGTAACATCTTAGTCCAGGCCCATATCTGGAAATCCTATACATTGTCAATGGCTAATAAAGAGGACCTCAGACTGGCTCAGCTCTCTGCTCTGCCCGGCTCTGCGCTCCTTCCTGAACAAGATCTCTGCCTGTGCGTGCATCTTTTTCTGCATCCCGATGTGCGTCGTTCCTCATCGCCGCAATCGCCCTCATCAACTCCAGACAATCCAAATGCTCCCTGACATACACGGCTGCCCCACCTCCTCTCCTTCCTCGCCTGTCTCTTCTGAAGAGTTTCTAGCCATCCAATGCAGCGCTCCAGTTGTGAGAGTCGTCCCACCATGTTTCTGGGATGGCAACTATATCGTCGTTTTTCTGCCTCACAGTGGCTTCCAGCTCCTCCTGTTTGTTGCCCACGCTGCGTGCCTTTGGATAGATGCACTTTGGCCGGGCCATTGATCCCGCCACCTTTTTCTGGTGAGAAGCCCTAATTCCTTTGTGGACATCATCGAGTGCTTCCACGGTTTTGAACACATCAACAACCCTTGTGTTTCTCTTCCTGCATGGCTCTCCATCCCCAACCTCCACTGGGACGGCAGAGCAAAGGGCCTCACCAGCACTACCCTCAAATGCTGGCATGTGGCCCTTGGGTTTGCCTCTCCACACCTGGTTTCCTCCCCTCTCACTTCAAATCTAGTTTAAAGCCCTCTCAAGGATTCCTGCTAACTCCTGCGCAGGATCCTTTTCCCCTTTTGAGAGAGGTGCATCCCATTTGTCGCTAGCAGGCCTGGTGCCATGTAAGCCGACCCGTGATCAAAAACCCCCAAATTCTGCCAGTGACACCGGTCCTGCAGGCAGGTATTGATCTGCTGGGTCTTCCTGCATCTTTCCTCGTCGTACCCTGCAACTGTGGCGACAGAAGAGAACACGACTTGTGCTCCTGATCCCTTGACCATGCGTCCCAAGGCCCTGAAGTCTCTCTTGATTGTCTTTAGTTTTCCCTTTTCAGTTTCATCACTGCCTACCTGAAAAATCGTTAGGGGGTAATAGTCTGAGGGCCTAACCAGGGCAGAGAGTTTCCTGTTTACATCTTTAACCCTGGCCCCAGGGAGGCAGCCGACACCCCAAGAAGTGGGTCTAGCCTGCATATAGGGCCTTCTGTTCCCTTTAGAAGGGAGTCTCCTACAACCACAACCAGCCTCTTTTTCTTTGTGGGGGCTGTTTTGACAGAGGGTGCAGGGTGACTGATCCTCTGCAGCACCTCCAACTCAGTGGAACCGCCTCCCTCGATGCTGTTGTTTGGTTTCACTTGCAAGGCCTGTTCTTCAGTCTCAAGACCCATTTGTGTGTCTGTGTTTGGCTGTTTCTGGGCTAACTGGTGCGCAGAAATTGGCTTCGCTGGAGGTAAATGTTCAAAGAGGACCCAGAAGAGTAAAACAGAAAAAGGAAAAATTTATTCGAATAAAGGAGGAGTCCCCAGGCGTCCCTGTGGGGTCTCTCAACAGCATGGGAAGACACAGCCCCCTATTTATCCCAATCCTAGCCGCAGGAGATCCCTTCTCCTTTCCCCATTGGCTGAGACCCTTGCGGGGTCCAAGCTTTCCGATCCCCCTTTCGTACCCCCAGCAGCACCCCTTGTATGTCTGCCCACCGACACTCCTGGGAACTGATCGGTTAGAGCTCTAAGGCTGTTGCACTCCATTTTGTAAAGACATGGGAGAGCTGCTCCCATCAACTATGAAACAATCAAGAGTGTGAATCGTGACATCACATCTTTGCAAAGACGTGATAGCCGTTCCTCACCAGTTTGGTGTTGGTGGTGGTGCTTTCAGTTGTGATGATGTTGTCATCCCTTTTCTAATTCACTGTCTGCTCTTGTGTTCAGACTACGTGGCTTTGTAAATGAAGAGCCCTGCTCTCTGTGTCTTTCAACGAAATACAGGACCTTCTGAGACTGTTTTTCTTCCTGAGCTCCTTCCTGCAAGAGCTTTTGGAGCTGCAGGGACAGTTCCTGTGATGGGAGGAGGGGAAAAGAATCCATCACGGCAGCACTGCCAGGGAGCAGCAGCGCTCGGTCTCCCAGAGCTGTTTTCTTTCCTCTCCCACACTCCTTCTCGTCCCTCATGTTGGCGCAAGTCCTGAGTGCTCTGGCAGCTTGGTCATTGTTCTGCTGCGTTGCAGTCCTGTGACAGCAGGCAGGGACAGGCAATGGGCACTTGTGTGACAGAGCTGGCCTCAGAACAGCCTTCCGTGAAGAAAGGTGATCTCCTGAGGACAGTGCTGGAAGGTTTAGGTCTTCTTCCAAAGTTTCTCTCCAGGACATGCCCAAGAACATGACGAGCAGATCACAACACCAGTATGCACCAGTACAGAGCTAAACACCCTGAGTGGAGAAGCACGAGGGCACGCAGCAGTGTCCTCTCACAGCCAGGCCTCCTGCAAGACACCTGACGGAGCAGCAGAGCAGGGTCTGGGCTGTGCCCGTGTGCACTGGACAGCCCGCGGAAGCTGCCCCAGGACAATCGTCGTGGGCTGGCCGCGCACAAGCACCGTTTCCAGCCCTGGCCTCTCAGTGCAGCTTGGAGAGGCCCTTTGTCCCTCCGCGGAAGGATGGTGAATGAGTAGGTCAGCAGGCTGTGTTTGCATGGTACAGATGAGATGCAATCATGCACATCATGTACAGGAGGTGGGATGAGATGAACCCCAGAGACCACAAATGTCATCAGCTATTCCTTGGGGTTCCCTGAAGGCCTGTGGGACAGACAGTGTCTCGAGGTCACGTCACGTTGGGAGGAAACCACCTGAATGCAGCACTGGGTTGTGCTTCCTTGGACTGAGGTCCCCGTGTCCATTCCTCGTGACGTGGGACATGTGAGATGAGTGCAGGCGGGGTGACACACTGCAAGGCTGAGGTGGCTCCCATCCTTTGGGAGTGGCAAGAGGAGGTGAGAGAGACACTGTGACTCCTGCCTGTGTGTGTAAAAGGGACAGGCTCTGCCTCTGATCATCCCTGGGTGCATAAGGAGTCCATGAGGCCAGCTCAGCTCTGGACAGCTGACAGAAGCTTGCTCTTTCCACGTGTGACTCCAGGAACAAACCCCATGGGCCCAGTGAGCTTCGTCTCCGCTGCCTTGGACAGGCCCATTGCCACAGTGCTTCTATCTGCTCCCTCAGCCTTGCCTGTGATTCTGGCTTGTGCTCTCCAAAGTGCCAGAGCACTCAGAGATGTTCTGGGGTCCTTGGAAAAGGCAGATGTCAAAGCCAGCTTCAAGAAGGGCTCTTTATTAAAATCCAGCCACTCTCTCGGGAAGAGCTGCTCCTCCACATGGCTCAGCATCAGCGGCAGCACAGGGCTCGCAGGTTCCATCTTGGCCTTGGCTGCTCCCTTGGAGAGCTCAGGATGATGATGACCGTCTGAGCTACAAGGGAGCGGATGGAGGGCTCGCTGTCTCCTGCCAAGGTCTGAAGGGCTGCAAGGGAAAGAAGCAGAGCTGAGATGACCTCCCACGTCTGCAGAGATCCCCAGGCATTCCCTCTGGAGAATGCTCCCTACTCACCGCTGCAGATCTCAGCCAGCTTCTTCTTGCCTGGATCCCTCAGATGCCGCGCAGCGAGCCCTGGGCACAGAGTTCCGTCAGCCCCTGCTCCCTCCCCTCATCAGGGCTGGCCCCAGGGAAGAGCAGGGGCCGAGATGGTGGGACTGAGCAAGGCGGCCGCCATGGCCACCTGCGTGGACAGGGCTGGGAGAGGGAGGCCAAGGCCCTGCACGGGGCAGCCGGGGCTCTGGCAGCCACAGGGCTGCTCCTTGCTGCCAGGGCAGTGGCAGGGACTGGGGCCAGGCTGCCAAGAGAGGGACCCTGGGGGCTGTGACCCACCGATGAACCTCACGGCCGCCTCTCGCAAGCTGGCCTGAGCATCCTTCAGGTACGGCAGGCTCTGAGTCAAGAATTCTTGAGCTCTGCTCCTGTCCTGCTCCAGCTGGAGAGAGCACAAGGGGATGAGCACGTCACTGTCCCTTCCCAGTTGGCTGGACCAGTCCCTGCTCCCACACCCAGCCGTTCCCCTTCCCTCCCGGCCATTCCCATGTCTCAGCCAGGAGCCCTGTGGGGCTGAGGCTGAAAGAGAGACACAGGCCGGGGGACCCCAGGGGTGCTGAGAGCCCTCCCTCGCGCTGGGTGCAGGGAGGGCAGCAGGGCAGAGAGAAGAGGCCTTGTGGGCTCTGTTCTTGAGGGCAGGGAACAAGAATGCAGGTCCAGGCTGCAGCAAGGCAGGCGAGGCACATCTGCCTTGGGGGTTGTCCTCACCAAGCTCTCTCCAATCCGCCATGTCTGCTGTGTCCGCACCAGGTGCTTGAGCAGTTTCCACTTGAGGAGCTCTGCGGCAGCAAGGAGGGCTTCCCCAGCAGCCTGTGGAACAGCAGAAGCTGGGAGATGGCACCACGGTCTGGGCCAGGAGACCTTGGGTCCCCCTGCTCTGGGCTTTGTTCCTGGGGCGATTCTGCCCTGCAGGAGCTGGGACATGCCCTGGCCCAAATTTCCAGGGGTCTCTTCACTGCGTCACTGCTGAGCTTTGAAAGCTGTACCTTGGCCACGCTCTGCGTTTGGTCACTCAGGCGGAAGAAGAGAGGGAGCAGGCCAAGTCGCACCGTGTTCTTCATCTCTGCCTTTTCGTCCCCCACCGCCATCTTCATCAGGTCTCTGAAGAGGCTGATGGAGCTCTCTCTCAGCTGGCTCTGCTCCTGGGAGGGAGAAGCACAGTAGGACTGGAGCACCAGCAGCTCTCTGCCCGCGCTGGGCAGAAGCTCCAGCATGGATGATGTGAGGGGAGATGCTCCAGGGAGGCATTCTGCACACTGGAGTTGTGGCCCAGATCTGCGGTCCTGGGTCAGTGAAAGGCCACTCAAGAGACTTGTTCTGGGAGCGCCTGGCCTCCAAGTGCCCACCAAGGCAGCCAGCATCCCCCACCAGCTTCAGCAGCCACGGTGGGGAAGAGCTCCGGGAGCAGCCGGCAGGGAGAAGCTGGGCTGGGCTGCAGAACACACAAGCCACCCCACAAGAGCCCAGGGCCCACCCGTGGGGCTCAGGCTTCCACATCAGCCTTACGTCGTTCAAGAGGGGCAGGAGGAATTCCGCCATCTGCACGGCGATGTGGCTGGCCTCCTTCCTCTTCAGCTGAGCCATGACAGTTCTGAAGACCAGCAGAGCCTTCATGGTGGCAGCCTTATAGCCAAAGAGCAGGACCCTCATCAGGTCTGGCAGGATGACCTTCATTTTTCTTGCCTGTGTGAAGAAAAGAGTTTCCCTTTTGGGACCAGGTCCGTGCCTGGAAAGCTCCCCAGGCAGCCAGCTGGCCCCACCATGGCAGAGAGAGCCTTTGGAGCACTCGCCCCACCGCCTGAGTGCCAGCCAAGGCCAAGCCCGCCCCCTCCGCCCCGGCCCTTGCCTGCCAACAGGGTTCCCCTTGCTGACGCCCTACTCACCATGTCGTCTCTCTGTGACAGCGTCATGATGCCTCTGAGCACCAGGGAGAGCATGGCTGGCCTTTCTTCCTTCAGAAACCTAAAGGCTAGGTAGGTCGCAGCAAACTCCCCGTCTCCCAGATCTCTGCTGGCCAGCATCTGAAAGCAGGGCAGCAGTGAGCGACCGGCAGAGCTGGTGGGGCTCCTGGCAGCGTGCAGCTCCTGGTTCCTAGCGCAGCCCGGGCCAAGGGCACCGGGGGCTTTTTCCGGTAACTCACAGCCAAGCGAACGAGGCAGTAGTCCTCCAGGTGTGTGCAGAAGAGCCTGCTCTTGAGGTCCCAGAGCTGGCTGAGCAGCTCCTTCAAAATGTTCTTCACAGTCTGGGGCACGGAGAGCATCAGTTCCCACAGTGCCAGGGCAGTGCTGCAAGTCGGAGCGCTCTGTCAGCAGGACAGCCTCGGCCACAGCAGCGTGGCCGGGCTCAGCACTGCAGGACGCTTGGGATGCCCTGGGCAGCAGCAGAGGGCTGAGCTGGTGCTCCCCGTGGGGCGGGCAGGAGCGTGGGGTGGGCCCTGGGCTTGCTTGCTCAGCTTTGGCTGCCTCGGGCCTGGCTGACCCCCAGGGCTGGAAAGCGTGGTGGGATGGAGGGTCCTGCCCCTCGGGAGTGTCCTGCAGGATTCCTTGGCTCTGGCAGCCAGAGCGTCTCCAGGCCCCTCTTCCCACAGGGAACAAGCCCTCCCGGCTTTTGAGGACAGTACCTGTCTCCTCCTGGAGCAACCTTGAGCAGTGTCATCACCACCTCCTGAGGGCATTTGTCAGCCATGGGGACGATGAGAGACTCCACGCTCTGCCGGGCTGGGACTGTCTGGGTGCATCCCAGGGTTTTGTGGATGCAGCTCGTGATCTTTGGCACCTGGAGGGGACACAGGTGAGGATGGTGCAGCCACTGGCGAGCGGCCATTTCCTCAGCTGCCCTTGCCATCCCTCTCTGCCACCTTGAGGTGGCTTCAGGTGCCCCAGACACTGGGCTTTGGGAGGAAGAGAGGGATGGAGGGAGGAACAAGGCCTGACAGGGCTGAAGGGCAGGGCAATGCAGCCACAGGCCACTTACATCCACCAGCCACAGGTCAGGGTTTCCCTTGACCACATCCAGCACGTTTCTGGCCGCCTCCTTGTCAAAGGTGCTGGAGTCGGTCATTGCCTCGATGAACACCCAGACCATGTCTGTCCTCTCCGACGGCTGGAGGTATTCCCCAAAGGTCTATGGGAGGAAGGGAGGCAGCGAAGCCACGTCACACCGAGGGCCCTGATGCTGCTGCTTAGCCGGGCAGTGCCAGCAGCCCTGCGGTGGCGCCCGGCAGTGCTGGCGGCGGTGTCCCCAGCAAAGCTGGCAGCAGGGGCGGCAGTCGCTGCTGGGGAGGATGAGAAGAGACGGCCCAGGGTGAGGGAGGAGGGTTGGGGTCATGGGCACGGGGTCTGGGCCCCGCCGCCAGCCAGGGCTTGCTGGTGGCCAGGAGGACTGGGGCTGCTGCTGGGACACTGGAGCGCAGCCCTGGCGTTGTCCCTGCTTGGGGACAGCAGGAACCCTCTCAGCAGGGACAGGGAGGCCACGCCAGCCCGCTGACGGTGGAGGCCTTTGCTCTCACAAGTCCCCTGCTGATGCCAGGACCAAGAGTGCCAGCAAACGGGGAGCTCGTTACCTCGGCAATGTGAGTGGCACTGGGCGAAGTGCGCAAGGAGGTGGTCTCGGCTTCCCAGTCCCTTTCGAGCTGTGTATCCTCCTCTGTCAATGTCGCACCTAAAGAGCGGGGCAAACGCAGAGGAGTCGGTAAGACACGGCAGCTTCCCCAATACTGGAAAGAGCTTTGAACTTGGAATGGCCAAGGAGGGAGGTTATGACCTGCAATCAGGGGAGGAGGTGGTGGAGAGCGGTGCCACGGAAAGGCTGACCCGCCTCCAGTGTGCGTGTGGGAATGCTCGTGGCCCTGGAAATTCCAAGGCCCTAGAGCTCTGCATGCAGTGCCACGGTTCAGTCCCCCATGGCTTGAATAGAGGTGACGTGGGGGACGGCTCGCATGGCTGGAGTGCTGCGGGGCAGAGATACATGTCTCTTTGGGAGAGATGGGAAGATGCGGCGCGGGGCTGCCTCCCGTGCTCTTGAGGAGCAGCTCAGCTACACGGGACCATCAACAGCGTGGGAGAGAGCGTGGGGGTGAGGAGCAGAGGAGGGGCAGTGCTGGTGACATGGTGGTGCCTCCAGCAAGCAGCAGGACAGGGTGATGTTGGCGTGCAGGGGGATCCATCCCACCACAGCTTCTCTTACGGTGTTGCTGGTACTTGAATTGGAAGAGGAGACAAAGAGCGTCCAAAGCCAAGCGGCTGGTGTCCTCTTCCTTGAATGATAGGAGCAGCAGGAGATGTCCCAGCAGCTGTCCAAGGATTGGCATCTGCATCTCCACACAGGAGGCGTGTCTGTCCTCATTGGGATCAGCCTGGGCAAGGGAGGAGGAAGAGCAGAGGGCTTGAGGGCAGCTGGGGCCAAAGCCCTGAAGTCAAGTGTGTGCCCAGGGCTGGATCCAGGCAGGTCAGAGCTTTGCAGGGCCCTGCAGAACCCGTCTCGCAGAACAGCCCCACGCAGGGAGAGCTGCCAGACCTGGGCTCCCCGTGGGCTCCTTGGGCAGCCCTGGCTGACACAGGACTGGGGCAGAGATGGCTCCTGGCAGAGCGCAGTGTGCCTGGTCCTTACCTTCAGTGAGGAGTAGTTGGCCAGCAAGAAGCTGAGCACCCTCATCCTGCCCACAGCCCTCTCCCGCACAGATGCCCTCTCAGAGGTGGTGAAGGTCAAGAGCATCTGGGGAGAGAGAAGCTGCTGCTGAGCCCTGGGAGCAGCCAGTGCTCCAGCACAAGCAGCACTGCTCAAGTCCTGGGCGGGACTCTCCCAGGCCATTAAGGCTTCCTCTGGTCTGGAGCAAAGCCCGCACTGGTTTCCTGCCCTGGGGTCCCTGGCAGGCTTGCGACAAATGCCCCAGGCCAGCCCTCTAGCCAGGCAGGAAGGCAGATGCCACCCTGTGCGGCCACTGTGCTGCGGAAGAGCCTGCTGGGCAGCCCCTGCTTCCCCCAGGGAGGTGGGCACCACCCTGCAGTGCTCTCTCTGCATGGCGCGGGGTGGGACTGCCCTCTCAGCAGTGGACACCCCGTCCCCCAGGGTGAGGAACAGCCCTTGTGAAGCCCACCCTTTGCACATGCCAGACCTGGAAGATACTCTGCATCTTCTCGCTGACTCCGTTGGCAGGAGAGTTGAGCACCAGTGCAACTAGCATGGTGTCCATGGCTTTCATGGTCTGCAAGGAAGACAACGAGTTGTGGCCGTGTTTCCTGCCATCCCTCTCACCCCCAGGACACTGAGCTGAGCTCCCAGCACCAAGGGAGGACTCGTGGGCTGCTTTGCTGTGCCTGGGAGAGGCCCAGGGGCAAACAATGTGCTGTGGGCAGAGCAGCCTGCGGCACTGGACGTGGCCAGGCCCACAGGAACGGGACGACGGGACGAGAGTGGGAAAGTAAAGCCAAGACCGTGCCCTGCCTTGCATCTCTGGTCATAGCGCAGGACAGGGTGAGCAGGGAGCAGCCCAGAGGGCCCGGGGCTCGTGGAGCTCACCCAGCACTTACCGCGAAGTACAGGAAAGGTTTCAAGTCCCGGATTTCCTCTTTGGGAGGAAGCAAGAAGATGCTGGAGAAGCACGCTTGGAGGAGGCCTATCTCTTTGCCCTCCAGCACCGCCTCCACGGAGCTGCAAAGAGAGAGGGGCCAGTGGGACACTGGTGCGGGGAGCAGTGCCTGGAGGCCTCGTGCAGGTGGACACGGGGCTCTGGGGCAGGAGTCCCCAGGAGGGTTGGGCAGGTACCTCATTTCGGTCACGGCAAACATGGCGCTCCGCCACACCGCTGTGCACCGTTGGTCCCTGGGCTCTTCTTCCAGCAGCACCTGCAGAGCACAGCCAGGATGGGACCTGGCAGCTGCCAGCACCCAGTGCCACCCGCCCCTTGCCCTGCCCAACGCTGTCCTCACAGGGTGCCAGTGCTGGGGGCCTTGTCCCCTTCCCCGCAGCCACCGAGTATCCCCTCACCTTGATATTCTCTGCCAGTTTGTATCTCTGGCAGAAGAGATCTAGGCCCTGGGACAAGCCGTTGTACGTTGCGGCCCTGAAGAGCATAGCGATGCTTTTAAGGAACTCCAGCTTCTGTTCCTCATCCTGGCAGCCAGGGGACAGAGAGACAAACAGGGAGCATGAGATGGGGACACACGGTCAGTGGCACCGCAGCGCTGGGGGTGCAGTGCCGGTTGCAGCCCTGGGAGAAGCAGCTGTGCCCAGCCAGCGCCCTCCAGCAGCCCCACAGCAGAGCCCCTGTCAGCAGATGCCAGCTCAGCCGCCTTCCAAATGGCTGCGGTTACCTTTTCAGGGCTGCTGACAAAGGCCCTGATGACATCCACGTGTTCTGGTTCCAAGCGGTACACTGGTAACCAGCTGGCATCTAAGAAAGGAGGAGAGCAGGGAGGGCTGCAGAGAGGGTGCGCAGGCAGGAGGGAGCAGAGGAAGGAGCTCTGCCTCCCATCCAGCCCCATGCCCGCTGCCATGGCACAGTCTTCTCCTGCGTGTCAGTGCCCCTGCCAGCGTGTGGGGAAACGGGATCCTGGCATTGAGCAGGGAGCGCTCGCTGGCCACCGCGCTGCCCAGACAATCAGGGCCCCTCACTCACCCATCTCCAGTTGCTGGGCCAGGCACAACTCCTGGGGCTCCACTGGAGAGCTGCTCTCCTGGAGAGCCCTGTCCTCCTCCAGGGCCACCTTGGTGGTGCTGACTTGTTGCTTTGCCATCTTTTGGGTTTGAGGAAAGTGGTTGGGCTGGCGAAGGGGGAAGCTTTGGCGAAAGGCCACGAGTCTGCCGGGGGCAGCGGGGAAAGACGTGGGTTGTGCTCGAGGAGTCCTCGCCACGAGTCTGCCGGGGCAGAGGGGAGTCTGCCGGGGGCAGCTAGAGTTAAGATATGGTTGGACTCGATGATCTCAAGGGTCGCTTCCAACCAAAAGGATTCTCTGATACTCCGATTCTCTGAAAGACGTGGGCTGCGCTCGGGGGCTACTCGCCGTCTCCGTGCTCGCACCCTGTCCCGTCACCGTCCTGCCGGACAGTGTGGGCTGGGGCCCACAGCTGCGCTGAGCACATGCAGTGCAGTGGGTGTCACCAAGTGAGGTCACAACGGGCCCCACTGTGACCCTGCACCTGGGCAGGGAGGGGCAGGGTGTCCCATTGGGATGCACAGGCCAGCTCAGCCCTGGGCACCTGGGTGCTCTCGGGGTGTCTCCAGGCCCCCCTTTGCCCTCATGTCCCCCCGGGACCTCCCTGTTGCCCTCTGCTGTGGCCCAGAGTTTCGTGTTCAGCTGTCTGGCTGATCAGAACAGCAGCGAAGCTGCTCCTTCAGTGGCTTTGTAGAGATTTCTAGGGATTTCCAAGGGTGGGTAGCACAGAGGATGGACTTTGTTTAAGGTGTCTGCTGTCTCATTGCTTACAGAAGCTCTCAGTGGCTTGAGGATAAACTAACCACGTAACCACATGACAAAGTGTTGGAGTTGGCAGAGCACAAAAGCAGAAATCCAGGTGGCAGGGGTGAAAAAGGTGGAAAGGCTGAGGTACTAAATGCCTCCTTCTGTGGAAATGCCCCTCACATTCTGCGATTCTGTGATTCCTCCACCTCAGATCTTTAATAGTCAGAAGAGTTGTGCTCCAGGTACCCACCCCCCTGAGCCAGAAGACAGGCATGGGGAGCAGTATGAAGGCCCAACAATCCAAGGGGAAATGATCAGTGACCTGCTATACCACTTGGGCACCTACAAGTCTATGGGGCCAGATGGGATACACCCAAGGGTGCTGAGGGAGCTGGCAAAGGTCATCACTGAGCCACTTTCCATTATCTATCTGCAATGCTGCCCAACTGGGGAGGTTGCAGTTGACTGGAAGTTGGCTAAGGTGACGCTCATCTACAAGACGGGCCGGAAAGGGGATCTGGGGAGCTACAGACCTATCCGTCTGGCCTTGGTGCTGGTCAAGGTCATGGGGCAGATGATCTTGGGTAACATCACTCGCCACAAGAGAACCATATAATCAGGCCCAGTCAACATGGATTTATGAAATGTAGGTCCTGTTTGACTAACCTGATCTCTACGACAAGATGACCCAAGTAGTAGATAAGGGAAAGGCTGTGGAGGTTGTGTACTTAGACTTCAGTAAGGCCTTGGGCACTGTATCTCACAGCATTCTCCTGGAGAAGCTGCAGCTCGTGGCCTGGACGGGTGGACTCTGCGATGGATAAAGAACTGGCTGGGTGGCCGGGCCCAAAGAGTTGTGGTGAACGGAGCCAAATGCGGTTGGTGGCTGGTCAGGAGTGGTGTTCGCCAGGGCTCAGTACTTGGCTCACAACAAGCCCATGAACGCTCCAGGCTCAGGGAAGAGTGGCTGGAAAGGAAAAGGACCTGGGGGTGTTGGCCACAGTGGCTGAACATGAGGCAGCGTGTGCCCAGGCAGCCAAAAAGGCCACCTGCATCCTGGCTTGTATCAGGAATAGTGTGGCCAGCAGGACCTGAGAAGCGATCGTGCCACTGTACTGGGCACTGGTGAGGCTCCACCTTGAATCCCGTGTTCAGTTTTGGGCCCCTCATCATCAGAAGGACATTGAGGGACTAGAGAGTGTGCAGAGGAGGCGACGAAGCTGCTGAGCGGCTGGAGCACAAGGGTGATGGGAGCGGTTGAGGGAGCTGGGGCTGTTCAGCCTGGAGAACAGGAGGCTCAGGGGAGGCTCAGGGGAGACCTTATTGCTGTTTGCAATGGCCTGAAAGGAGGTTGTAGCATGGAGGGTGTTGGTCTCTTCTCCCAAGTAGCAAGTGATAGGACAAGAGGAAATGGCCTCAAGTTGTGCCAGGGGTGGTTTAGATTGGCTGTTAGGAAAAAATTCTTCCTGGAAAGAGTATCAGGCATTGGAACAGGATGCCCAGGGCAGTGGTGGAGTCACCATCCCTGGAGTGGTTTAAAAGGCATTTAGACGAGGTTCTTGGGACATGGATTAGTGCTGGACTTGGGTTATGGTTGAACTCAATGATCCTGAGGGTCTCTTCCAACCAAAATGATTCTCTGATTCTATTTTTGGTTTGTATTCCCCCAGAGATTCTGAAAATGCCCAAGGGATCAGTTCATGGGAAGGAGTAAGTAATGAGAACGTTTCTTTGGTTGACATCTCTCTATGTTCTTAGAATCATAGAATGTCCAGATTTGGAAGGCACCCACAAGGATCATTGAGTCCAGCTCCTGTCCCTGCACACGACAACCCCAAAATTCACACCATCTGTCAAAGGAAGCAATGTGAAAAAAAAAAATGAATGCTTCCTAAAAGGGAATCTTGCCTACTCTGAAAAATAAATGAAATTATTTCAATCAAATAATGCCTGTGAGGAGACCTTTTTGAAAAACATTAGCCAGCTACTCAGATACAGACACATCTTTTTGCCTCTACCAAAACAAAAACCCAAAAACCAAAAAGCAAACCCACCAGTAAACTAACAAAAAACCAGCTCCTCTCTCCCCATCCAGAAGTAGACCTCTAAGTGGTTCAGATGAAGGGTGGTCTGGCAAAAGCCACCCTTTTCCTCCCCAGGTTCATGGACACTCTCATGTGCCTCTCATGGCAGAAGCTGGACCCCCTTCTCGGGACAGACTCCTTCCAGGAGAGACACAGCCACGGAGGCAACTCATCAGGTCTTTACGGCATTTCACTCGGCATTGGTTTTTATGTATTTGGTGCTTTCCTGTGACTACTCTTTCTGCACAGATGGTCATAAAAAGACAAGCATTTAGTAAGACATGGTCATAAAGGTGCTGTTATGGACAAGAAAGCTCACCATGAATGCTGGAGAGAGCGAGGAAGTTTACAGTAAGCACCAGGAAGACCCAAGAAGCTCAAGGCCTCTTCTGAAGAGTGGGAGGCCCTGAGCAGCAGTGATTGGCCATGGGTGGGTGTGGGAGAGAGGGTTGGGGCGTGTCAGGGAGAAGCAATGGAATGGCTCGCGGCTTTAGTGAATCCTTACAGTCATGTCTGAGCCGAGAAGTGGAAAGCAGTTGATGTCTGCAAGTGGAGGAGGAATAGGAGGAAGATTTTCCTGGGAATCCAGAAGGAAGAAAGGCCTCTCTTGGCCTAATGATAGATGGTAGTCATATTTTCATCTTGTGGGCATGGCTGTACCTGGGAGATGCAAAATGGCTGCTGCTGGGGGTGGCTGTGCTCAGTCATGCCCAATGAGGTGATTCTGCTCTGCTCCTCTTTACGCTCCCCACACTGGGATGGATCTCAGGAAACATCCATGAGCCTGGAGGAAGCACGAACCTCCTGGAGTGTTGGCCCATTACTGGAGGACAAGAGTGAAAGGTTTGTGAGAAACATGGGAGTGCAGGAAGGGAGTGGTCTATGCGTAGCAGTAAGTGTGTTAAAGGCAAGAAGAACAACTGAAGAGCATGGGTTGGTCATGCCAATGTGGAATAGATTGTTTTTTCTTGTTTGTTTTGGGGCTGCAGAAGAAGGAACGCGTGCATTTCAGTGTTGGGGCACGGATCCCAACTGAGGATTCAAGCAAGTTTGGGACTGGGACAGCTTAGGTGATTGAGGACCATTGCCAGGTCTACGAAAGAAGCTGGATGGGTTTTGGGGAGCTCGCAGGCATTGCCAAATCCTCAGGAAACCACAGCTTTGTAGTTAAAGCAACAGCACTTGGCACCAAACCCAATCCCAAAACGCAAATACCCTCGAAGCGACCACAGGCAGAGCCTTGAGAAACATTTGAGAGAAAGGGTCTCCTTTGCCAGGCCCTGGGGGTCAGGCCTTGGCCATTCTGATGATAAACAAACACAAACGGCTGACATGGCATCAGAACCACCTCCACAACGCCTTTACCACCTGTGACCAGTGTCTCCAGGCTTTTGCTTCGCCAGCCTCCAGGGACACGGACTGGTTGTTTCCTTCAGAGCTGTGTCAGGGATGGCCCTTCGTGGGATCCCAAACACCTTCAGAAACTTCCGTTTGTTTCTGCCTTTCACTTTGCTGGAGGTTTGTTCATTGTTTCAATATCTGCAGTTTAGGAACATGGCAGCAGAGGGCTCATTAACATCCAAAATGCCCTTGCAAGCCAAGGCTCTCTGCAGCATTTTCCTAAAGGCTTCAAGTCTGGTGTGGATGATTAGGGAGATTTCAGGAATAGCCAAACAGAGAGCATTTCAATAATAAACAGCAATAAAGCAGTATTCCTTCTACTTCCTTCCCACCTCTCCCTCCTCCCCATTTCCAGAAGAGGTGGTATCAGCAACCTTCAGTACTTTTGGATCTGGAGCATCTCCTGATGAAGGCACAATATGTCAGAGCATTGGGTGCCTGAAGCACCAGTTGAGTGAGGAGACAGGCCAGGACACCTCAAGAGGAGTCACACTCCTCTGGACCAAGAGGTGGGTGTTCCTGGGAATCTCAGGTGCCACAGCACAGCGATACTTGTGTTCAGGGAGCTGGTCAAATGACCCATCTCCTTTTCTGTAATGTTGTCTGAGTGTGCTCAGGTAACCCCTGACCTGAACCCCATCCACTCGTGGGTGTTCTCCAGACTCCTGCCTTCAGGAACAGTGTCCCAGGAGACCTTGCTGGTGAAGATGGAGGCAAAGGAGCCATAAAGTACCTCAGTCCTGTCTGCTTCTAATCTTATAAAGTGCAGCAGCAGGCCCGCGTTCGCCCTATCTAGTCTTTTACTGTAAGGAAGTAATGTCAGCTCATCTTGCTGCCCCCACCCTCTCCTGCACATATGAAATCCAGAGGAGCTCTGGCATCATCCTTACATCTTTTTATGGTTTTAGAAGTTTCTTTCTTCAATTAGTCGATTTACAGCATCAATGTCAGCTCAGCTGGATATTTACTCAAGATCTCAGGGGCTTTTTTTTAAAAAAAAAAAAAAGACAACAAACTCTGCACTTTCTGATCAGCCTTGCACCAGACTGACAAATAAACAAATCTTCCCCATGCAACAAAGTTTGCCTAATAGTAAGGAACGAGAAAATTATTTTGTGCTACTTTTCAATTGATACAGAGACACAAGAGAGAACAAGGAAAGCCCAATGGTTGTCGTGCCTGTGAAGGCTGATATTTACATCCCTGTCCTCCAGTCAGAGCTCAAATTGGCTGGGAAAGAATGCCTTTTAAAAACACTGTCATCACAAAGCAGGAGAGTGTACTGTTAGTTCATAGGTTAATAAATAGTTAATAAATGAAATCTCATTAAATTTCATTGGAAGCTCATTTTTCATTATAGTAAAGGAGGTTGAAGTTTCACCTTGATAGTTACGCTCCTTACATTTGGCAGAAACAAAAAGATTGATTTAATAGCAGAGGTAGCTTTGATTTAAACAAAGAAATTGTCTGAACAGGATTAGATTACACTGTTAGGCGGGCATTCGTTATGTGCAGCACTGGGGTCGCACTGGCGATTCTCCACCATAAGTGCTCGCCACAACAGAACGCTCTCCTGTAGCTGGTATTTACAAAAGCGCTGCATATTCATTATAGTTCTTAGAAACTATTAACATTCAATACACCTATTCTAAGAAATGATTACAGAAACATGAGGTTAATTATTTCACGGTCTTTGCTGCTATCTGGTGTCATTGTATGAGCATTGCAAGCCTTGAATTCTATTTCTCTATTCTATAGCTTACTTTCGAGACATCTGTTAGTGTGCAGCTTCAGATTCAACCTGTGCATATGTCATGGAGGCACCCCAAGATAAGTTTAGGCGGACAACAAGGTCCAAAACAAACTTTATTGGGCTTTGGGTTCTTTGATATCAGCTGGTTTTATAAGACACCAGTCCGGTCAGTGATATGTGGGAAAGGTTTATCCCACAGGGGTAAAAAGATGCTGGGACAAGAATTAGCAGGGCTCATTTGCAGGGCTTTAAACTAGATTCGAAGGGGGATGGGGTTGTAGCTGGGCTTGCATCAGTGGGGCAGCATGCTGGAATACATAAAGACCGGGAGGCCCCTCAGGCCCCTAGGGTGAAATCGGTTTACTCGGCTCGCTCCCTGAAGTGCCTGTACACCAATGCGCGCAGCATGGGGAATAAGCAGGAGGAGTTAGAAACCTGCGTTCAGTCAGGAGATTATGATCTGGTGGCATTAACAGAGACATGGTGGGACAGCTCACATGACTGGAATGTGGTCATGGATGGCTATGCCCTTTTCAGGAAAGACAGGCCGGCCAAGCGTGGTGGTGGAGTTGCTCTTTACGTGAGAGAGCAACTACAATGTATAGAGTAGTGTCCAGGTGCGGTTGAGGAGAGAGTTGAGAGTCTGTGGGTGAGAATTAAGGGCCAGGCTGGCAGGGGTGACACTGTTGTGGGAGTCTATTACAGGCCACCAGATCAGAGTGAGGAAGTTGATGAGGCCTTCTACGGGCAGCTGAGCGTGGCCTCACAGTCACAGGCCCTGGTTGTTATGGGGGATTTTAACTACCCTGATGTTTGCTGGAAGGACTACTCAGCCAGCCAGCCTCAGTCTAGGAGGTTCCTCCAGTGCATTGACGATAACTTTCTGATGCAAATGGTGGAGGAGCCGACTAGGAGAGGTGCGCTGCTGGATATCGTCCTCGCTAACAAGGAGGGTCTGGTTGAAGCAGTAAAGGTGGGGGGCTGCCTTGGTTGCAGTGACCATGAGATGGTGGAGTTCAGAATCTCCTGTGGTGGGAGCAGAATACCGAGCAGAATTGTAACCCTGGACTTCAGCAGGGCTGACTTTGGCCTTTTCAAACAATTGCTGGAGGAAATCCCGTGGGCAAGGCTGCTTGAAGGTAAAGGGGCCCAAGATAGTTGGTTAACATTCAGGGACTGCTTCTACCAAGCTCAAGATCAGTGCATCCCGACGCGCAGGAAGTCAAGGAGGGGAGCCAGGAGACCCGCGTGGTTAAACAGGGAACTGCTGGGCAAACTCAAGTGGAAGAGGAGGGTTTACAAATCATGGAAGGAGGGGCTGGCCACTTGGGAAGAATATAAGGCTGTTGTCAGAGGATGTAGGGAGGCAACTAGGAAAGCTAAGGCCTCCTTAGAGTTAAACCTGGCGAGAGGGGTCAAGGACAACAGGAAGAGCTTCTTCAAATACATGGCAGATAAAACTAACAGCAGAGGCAATGTAGGCCCACTGATGAACGGGGTGGGTGCCCTGGTGACAGAAGATACAGAGAAGGCAGAATTACTGAATGCCTTCTTTGTCTCTGTCTACTCTGCCGGAGGCTGTCCTGAGGAGCCCCGTACCCCTGAGGCCCCAGAGGAAGGCAGGGCAATGGAGGAGTTTGCCTCAGTTGATGAGGACTGGGTTAGGGACCAGTTAAGCAATCTGGACATCCATAAATCCATGGGTCCAGATGGGATGCACCCGCGGCTGCTGAGGGAGCTGGCTGAAGTCATTGCTGGACCGCTCTCCATCATCTTTGCCAAGTCTTGGGAAACGGGAGAGGTGCCTGAGGACTGGAGGAAAGCAAATGTCACTCCGGTCTTCAAAAAGGGCAAGAAGGAGGACCCGGGCAACTATAGACCGGTCAGCCTCACCTCCATCCCTGGGAAAGTGATGGAACACCTTATCCTTGGTGCCATCTTAAGACATATCAAGGATAAGAGGGTCATCAGGGACAGTCAACATGGCTTCACCAAGGGGAAGTCGTGTTTGATCAACCTCATAGCCTTTTATGAAGACGTAACAAGGTGGATTGACGATGGCAGAGCAGTGGATGTGGTCTACCTTGACTTCAGCAAAGCATTTGACACCGTCTCCCACAGCATCCTCACGGCAAAACTGAGGAAGTGTGGACTGGATGATCGGGTAGTGAGGTGGACTGCAAACTGGCTGAAGGAGAGAAGCCAGAGAGTCGTGATCAATGGGGCAGAGTCTGGTTGGAGGCCTGTATCTAGTGGAGTGCCTCAAGGGTCAGTTCTGGGACCAATACTGTTCAATATATTCATCAATGACTTGGATGAGGGAATTGAGTGTACTATCAGCAAGTTTGCTGATGACACCAAGCTGGGAGGAGTGGCTGACACGCCAGAGGGCTGTGCTGCCATCCAGCGAGATCTGGACAGGCTAGAGAGTTGGGCGGGGAAAAATTTAATGAAATATAACAAGGGAAAATGTAGAGTCTTGCATCTGGGCAGGAACAACCCCAGGTTCCAGTACAGGTTGGGGAATGACCTATTAGAGAGCAGTCTAGGGGAAAGGGACCTGGGGGTCCTGGTGGACAGCAGGATGACCATGAGCCAGCACTGTGCCCTTGTGGCCAAGAAGGCCAATGGCATCCTGGGGTGGATTAGAAGGGGGGTGGTTAGTAGGTCGAGAGAGGTTCTCCTTCCCCTCTACTCTGCCCTGGTGAGACCTCATCTGGAATATTGTGTCCAGTTCTGGGCCCCTCAGTTCAAGAAGGACAGGGAACTGCTGGAGAGAGTCCAGCGCAGGGCCACAAAGATGATGAAGGGAGTGGAGCATCTCCCTTATGAGGAAAGGCTGAGGGAGCTGAGTCTCTTTAGCTTGGAGAAGAGGAGACTGAGGGGTGACCTCATAAATGTTTATAAATATATAAAGGGTGGGTGTCACTGTCGCGATTGAGAGACGGAGACGCAGCTTGATGCAAGCAAGATGTCCGATTTATTGAGCTAACACACATACATTTATATGCTCTAAGTTAAGCGTGTCTTAAGTTGATTGGCTAATCACTCTAGCACATGCGCAAGACTAGCAAGACTATTTAAACAAAGTTTGTTGATTAGGCGATGTTCACACGGCTATCAGTCGCCACCTGTGGTCACGGGTTGTCCTTTGTCCTTGGGCGTAGGCGTTTGCTGATAACCACAAATTCCTTGTTCCTGGGCCTTGTCTGGGCATGTCTATTGCAACACTCGATTTTGCAACAAGCTAGCATACAGGCCTCAGGCCCAGGCAACAGCTCTCGCTAACCCACATGTCACGAGGATGGAGCCAGGCTCTTCTCGGTGACAACCAACAGTAAGACAAGGGGTAATGGGTTCAAGCTGCAACACAAGAGGTTCCACTTAAATTTGAGAAGAAACTTCTTCTCAGTGAGGGTGACAGAACACTGGAACAGGCTGCCCAGGGAGGTTGTGGATTCTCCTTCTCTGGAGACATTCAAAACCCGCCTGGACGCCTTCCTGTGTAACCTCACCTAGGTGTTCCTGCTCTGGCAGAGGGATTGGACTAGATGATCTTTTGAGGTCCCTTCCAATCCCCAACATTCTGTGATTCTGTGATTCTGTGATTCTGGCTGGAAAAGTACCGCCGATAAACCGATGGGAAACGAGGTTTATACAGTTAGTTAGCACTCCCATAACGTAAGATACAGGTTCGGATATTAGGTTAGGAGATTATTTGGGGTGCAGCGAAATAAGAACAGTGAGGACCCACAGTGTGCATATACGCACTCACAAGATAATACTCAATAGTATCTGATCACCTCCCGTAAGTGATACACGCCAGAGATATTCAGTTTCCGTTTCCCCTGGCTTGCATGAAAATTTAGCTTGCAAGTCGCCGAGCTCAGGTCCTGTCCACGGGGTGCTACGAACGGCAGTTCGAGGATTTCCACCCCGTGGCCTTGTATGTGTCAGTTTTAATGAGAGGACATACATTCTTTGTCTCCATCTCCTCTTCATCAACACTATTTTCAGAATCTCCCCAGGAACCTCCATCCCAGGAACCTCCGTCCCAGTCCTCAGGATCTCTAATCAATTTCCAGGTTTGGGGGACACTATGGGGGGGACCTTGCTCCACTTGTCGTGAGCTCAACCTTTTGTTCTAACAAACGTATTCACTCTTTCAGTTGATCTATTTCCAGCTCCTTTTCATAATCACACCCCTTTGACTGTTCGCAAGGTTCGGGCTGCCTTTGGGCTTGCTTCAAACAAGCGTACAGAGCAGTGCCAAAAGCAGCACAGATGATAGCGCCAACAGCAACACAGGCGGCAGCACACGCAGCTACCGTCACTCCCGGACCACACCAACTCGCTTCTGTCTGGGTGCAAGTTGTCGCGGAAGGATTATCGCAGCTGTAATCCCGAAATAATTTCTCCATTTCTGATACCCTGCTCGCTGCACCAATTAAAATGTCACGGAGGCACCCCCAAATAAGTTTAGGCAGACAACAAGGTCCAAACCAAAAGTTTATTCTGGCCAGAAAAGCACCACTGATAAACCAATTAGAAACGGGGTTTATACAACTAGCTAGCACTCCGTTGACATAAGATATAGGTTCAGGTATCAGGTTAGGAGATTATTTGGGATGCAGCGAAAATAAGAATAATGAGGATCCCCAGCGTGCATACACGCACTCACAAACCAACAAAACCGGAGCCCTCTCTGCCCCGTTTGCCCACAAAAGAGAAACACTAGCCTATTGCGGCCAGGACTTCACACTTGTCTGTCTCAGATGAGGAATTTACACTCGTCTGTCCCAGGCGAGGACTTTACACCTGCCTATCTCAGGCAAGGAATTATTAAAGTATATATTCAGTAATTTATCGCTCACCTAAGTGCGGAGGTGAGGCGCTCCCAATCCAGGGGAGTTACCTTAGACGGCTTCTCAGTCTAAGGGGAGGGACTCTGGCAGTATGGCAGTCTCGTAGCTCTGAGAAGACCACACAAAGGGCATCTCCCGTGGGAACCCCATTTATAGTCTACTTAGATCTGACTGGGCATTCCAGAAGCTTCTCGGCTTCTCTACACCCCACCCCCCGAGTGTGGGCCTTCGAGAAGCCTCTCGGCTTCTCTGGGCTGTGGGCACGCTTGGCCCCTCCTCTGCTAATGACCCTGCCCACCGACTCTGGGTCTCCACAAAGAGCCATTAGCTGCCCCATTGGAGGCCCCAGTTCTGAGAGAGGGGACGGGCAGCTACCAGTGCAGCTGCCACACCAGTGCTCAGGGCGTGGGGAGGGAAAGTGCAACTGCCACAGCTACGGTAGCATATCCCACTTCTGGTAGCAGAGTGCAAGGGCTTAAGGCAGCCCTGCCAAGTTGTAGGTTTGCGATATGGTAACAGACACCAGACCAACAGCTTCAGGGTTAAAGCATTTATCTCCAAATAACAGTGCAGGAAAAAAGACGGATCAATAGTATAATCATCTGCATTGTTGCAATAGCAAGTCAAGTAATTCATCAAGACTGGGCTAGACCAGGCATCTGACAATGGCCGGCAGGCAGGCAGCAGGGTGGGACCTCTTCTCCAGAAAAGTGACCCAGACCAGGCAATGCCCTTGGGGAATGCACATGCCCTGGCTGGACTGTTCTTTTTACCACTGAGCCGCAGAAGCGCTGTTTGGGCTCTGCGCCCGCTCTGCGCCAGCTCTGTCCCTGGTGTACACGAGGCCCAGGAGGCCCAGGAATCCTGTACCAGGCAGCACAGCCCCACAGTCCTGTGTGAACGTGGGTCTGGAATTCTTGTGTGAGGCAATCCAAGCCTCACAGCTCCATTGTATGTACCGTCACCAGACAGGCCATATTAGGCGATAGCAGCCATACAAGGAGCCAGCTAGTCTTGCAAAGGCAAATTTGACTGTCTAAGTATGGAAGTCACTACGCAGAATGCAAGCGTGAACACACAGGGTACTCTGAACTGTGTGAATACTCTCAGCAGACACAAAAAAACCAAAGTAAAGGCTCAGAAAAAGCTCTCAGGTTAATCTAAGAATGACCACAAACGTAGTGCTGACAGCGAGCAGACTGGATTTATAGCAGCCTTATAGTACAGTAAGTTAACGACTAAGGAGAAGTGAAATAAACCAGAACAGTAGTATAGCAGAAGAAGTAAATTGAAAGAAGAGGTATAGAAACACAGGAAGCAAGGAGTGTGTACTGATTGATACGTCAAGGCCAGAGGGATTGATACAGGATTGATACATCAAGGACAGGGGGGTAACTTGTGATAGATCAAAAAAATGCTTTTGTGGTAGCAACTTTGGTGGGAATGCAAAATGTATCACTTATGTAATGCATAACTCAGCAAATCAGTAAGGCTTGAGCAAGCATCCTAGCAAGTATAAATACAAGCCTGAATTTGTAATAAATGTCTCTCATTGCACCTTAAAGAGAGTCCGTGCCTCATTCGCTACAAATGGCACCTGGACAGGGACTTTCAATGCGGCTGTAAAGGAAGCAGTTGTTCCGGTAGAAAAGCCCGATCGAACCAGGACCGGGAAATGGAGCCGGGGAAACAAAGCCGGGAAACAGAACCGGGAACCAGGAAAGTGTGCACTCATCACCGAGAAAAGGTGAGCGATTGGGAACCATGGGAGGGAAGTTATCCCTTGAACGAAGACAAAGCCTAGATGTCCTTCAACGTTTATTAAGAAAGCAAAATCAGGACATACCAGGAGTCCGATTAGTGACTTTATTAGAACGGATGGCTAATCATGTGCCGGACTTTCCTCCAACTGGTACATTTCAGTTGGAGGCATGGCAGAAAGTCGGAAGAGAACTATTCGAACAGGCAGCATCTGGAGTTAATGCTGCTTGTCAACATTTATCTACTTGGGGGAAAATAATGATTACTTTAAAAGCAGCTCCAAAGGAAGTAGCTGTGCAGGTCGCAACTAACTGTGAACCTTCTGCCCCTCCCTTGCCAGGGAAGGAGGGGGATCCTGTAACTGTATCGGGCAAAAATGCACTAACCTTGGATGCAGTAGTGGAGAAAGCACTGGCTGATAACGAAGCCCCCGCTTGTCCACTACAGCGAACGCTTTTGACAAAAGATGGTTTGTGAGAGTCGCCCAACAACCCCCTTGATCCTGGCCCAGTGGACTTGGAGCGAGAGCCTGATTTATTCCCCCCAGATGTTACTTTGCAGCCGAAAGTGCACATTAATTCAACCATGGGGGATAAATGCAGAGAAGAGGCTTTGAAAGCAGGAGACAGGAAAGTGGTTACGGCATGCCCTGTGATCTATCATGAATGGCAAACTCCAGGCTTTCAACAGCTATCGTATGATGTTGTAAAGGAATTACAGACATTAGCTAAAGAAAATGGAGTTACTTCATCATTTGTTATAAATTTTTTGGAAGCGTTAAGCTCTTCCTACGTACTTACTCGCATGACTGGCGTCCTTTGTTGAAAATGATTGTATCCACTCCTCAATGCACTGTATGGCTGATTTTTGGGAGAACTGTACTGTGGAGACTAGTGATAATGCATATCAGCAAAGAGCGATTGTTTGCAGTCATTTAGCTGGGGAAGGTGCTCATGCTTTGCCCGAGAATCAAGTTGCACATCCCAGGGACATGTATGGTGTAACAGGAAAACTAGCAATGAAAGCGGTTCAGAAGTTACTGGTGGTTGGGAGAGATGCTAGTACGTCTTTTTCAAAAATCTCGCAAGGATCACCGGAACCTTATGCACAATTTTTAGACTGCTTGCAAACTGTTTTGGAGCGGCAAATTGATAATGATGTGGCTAGTGAGTTAGTTCCTAGAACAATTGGCTTTTGAGAATGCTAATGCTGATTGGTGGCGTGTGTTACAGGGTGTTAGGAATAGGGAAAAGTGTACTATAACAGAGATGGTGAGAGCGTGTCAAAACATAGAGTCATCTGAACATTATACTGGCTCTCCAGCTGCCGCTTTAGCAGCACAGTCGTAAGTGTCGGGAACAAAACTGAGACTGAGATGTTTTCATTGTGGGGCACTGGGTCATGTAAAGAAAGATTGCACAAAGTATGCACACCAGACTTCAAAGGCTGTACCTCCGAGAGATTGTCCAATATGTGCAAAAGGCAGGCACTGGGCAAGTGAGTGTTGTTTGAGGGTAACGTAAAGGGAGCTGCCAGCCAGTCAGTGACTATAATTACTACTGCAGTAGTGCTGATTCCCACAGGAGTGTGGGGGCCTTTAGGACCTAGCGTGCATGCTTTGTTAATAGGTCGATCATCCACTACCAAGTTGGGTTTGTTTGTCTTACCTGGAGTAATTGACTCTGATTATCAAGGTGAAATCAAAATGATGGCTTGGACACCTGTGCCACCTTGTTACATACTTCAAGGTCAGCGACTTGCTCAGTTAATATCCTTTTAAAGTGTACCCCTGCAGGGAAAGGGCACTGAGTTGATGGTAGCTTTGCTAGCACAGGTGAACCCCAGATTTTCTGGTCAAAACCTTTTCAGGCAGCACAAATTGTGCTTACTTGTTCCAGAGACGGTCGGAAGTTTCGGGGTCTCCGAGATACCGATGCTAATGTCTCTGTCATTCGCAGCTCTGAATGGCCAATTTAATGGCCTACTGTCACTCCTGCATCCACTATTATTGGTGCAAGTCCTGAGTGCTCTGGCAGCTTGGTCATTGTCCTGCTGTGTGACAGCCCTGTGACCGCAGGCAGGGACAGGCAATGGGCACTTGTGTTAAAGGCAAGAAGAACACCTGAAGAGCATGGGTTGGTCATGCCAATGTGGAATAGATTGTTTTTTCTTGTTTGTTTTGGGGCTGCAGAAGAAGGAACGCGTGCATTTCAGTGTTGGGGCACGGATCCAAACTGAGGATTCAAGCAAGTTTGGGACTGGGACAGCTTAGGTGACTGAGGACCATTGCCAGGTCTACGAAAGAAGCTGGATGGGTTTTGGGGAGCTCGCAGGCATTGCCAAATCCTCAGAAAACCACAGCTTTATAGTTAAAGCAACAGCACTTGGCACCAAGCCCAATCCCAAAATGCAAATACCCTCGAAGTGACCACAGGCAGAGCCTTGAGAAACATTTGAGAGAAAGGGTCTCCTTTGCCAGGCCCTGGGGGTCAGGCCTTGGCCATTCTGATGATAAACAAACATGAAGGGCTGACATGGCATCAGAACCTGGCGTGTCCGCATTGTTGCCCTTCCCCTTGGTTCCCACCCATGCACACTCAACCCGATCAGTGCCTGTGGGAACAGCAGGGTGTGCAGTTCCAGCTAGAGGGCCTTAGACAGATCATACGGAAGTGTGTTTTTTATGAGTGTAAGAAGCGATAGCCCAGGCCAGTGAGACGATATCTCGGGTCGGAAAACGGCCCCTTGTGTGTGATGTGTGAATGTCCTTGGGCCTGGTCTGTGAATGAGTGGGAACGTAACTGAAACAAATATAACATGAGTGTGGTGTGTTTCTAATACCAATTATTGGAAAAACATCTTATGTAACATCTTAGTCCAGGCCCATATCTGGAAATCCTATACATTGTCAATGGCTAATAAAGAGGGCCTCAGACTGGCTCAGCTCTCTGCTCTGCCCGGCTCTGCGCTCCTTCCTGAACAAGATCTCTGCCTGTGCGTGCATCTTTTTCTGCGTCCTGGTGTGCGTCGTTCCTCATCGCCGCAATCGCCCTCATCAACTCCAGACAATCCAAACGCTCCCTGACATACACGGCTGCCCCACCTCCTCTCCTTCCTCGCCTGTCCCTTCTGAAGAGTTTCTAGCCATCCAATGCAGCGCTCCAGTTGTGAGAGTCGTCCCACCATGTTTCTGGGATGGCAACTATATCGTCGTTTTTCTGCCTCACAGTGGCTTCCAGCTCCTCCTGTTTGTTGCCCACGCTGCGTGCCTTTGGATAGATGCACTTTGGCCTGGCCATTGATCCCGCCACCTTTTTCTGGTGAGAAGCCCTAATTCCTTTGTGGACATCATCGAGTGCTTCCACGGTTTTGAACACATCAACAACCCTTGTGTTTCTCTTCCTGCATGGCTCTCCATCCCCAACCTCCACTGGGACGGCAGAGCAAAGGGCCTCACCAGCGCTACCCTCAAATGCTGGCATGTGGCCCTTGGGTTTGCCTCTCCACACCTGGTTTCCTCCCCTCTCACTTCAAATCTAGTTTAAAGCCCTCTCAAGGACTCCTGCTAACTCCTGCGCAGGATCCTTTTCCCCTTTTGAGAGAGGTGCATCCCATTTGTCGCTAGCAGGCCTGGTGCCATGTAAGCCGACCCGTGATCAAAAACCCCCAGATTCTGCCGGTGACACCGGTCCTGCAGCCAGGTATTGATCTGCTGGGTCTTCCTGCATCTTTCCTCGTCGTACCCTGCAACTGTGGCGACAGAAGAGAACACGACTTGTGCTCCTGATCCCTTGACCATGCATCCCAAGGCCCTGAAGTCTCTCTTGATTGTCTTTAGTTTTCCCTTTTCAGTTTCATCACTGCCTACCTGAAAAATCGTTAGGGGATAATAGTCTGAGGGCCTAACCAGGGCAGAGAGTTTCCTGTTTACATCTTTAACCCTGGCCCCAGGGAGGCAGCCGACACCCCAAGAAGTGGGTCTAGCCTGCATATAGGGCCTTCTGTTCCCTTTAGAAGGGAGTCTCCTACAACCACAACCAGCCTCTTTTTCTTTGTGGGGGCTGTTTTGATGGAGGGTGCAGGGTGACTGATCCTCTGCAGCACCTCCAACTCAGTGGAACCGCCTCCCTCGATGTTGTGGTTTGGTTCCACTTGCAAGGCCTGTTCTTCAGTCTCAAGACCCATTTGTGTGTCTGTGTTTGGCTGTTTCTGGGCTAACTGGTGCGCAGAAATTGGCTTCGCTGGAGGTAAATGTTCAAAGAGGACCCAGAAGAGTAAAACAGAAAAAGGAAAAATTTATTCGAATAAAGGAGGAGTCCCCAGGCGTCCCTGTGGGGTCTCTCAACAGCACGGGAAGACACAGCCCCCTATTTATCCCAATCCTAGCCGCAGGAGATCCCTTCTCCTTTCCCCATTGGCTGAGACCCTTGCGGGGTCCAAGCTTTCCGATCCCCCTTTCGTAACCCCAGCAGCACCCCTTGTATGTCTGCCCACCGACACTCCTGGGAACTGATTGGTTAGAGCTCTAAGGCTGTTGCACTCCATTTTGTAAAGACATGGGAGAGCTGCTCCCATCAACTACAAAACAATCAAGAGTGTGAATCGTGACATCACATTTTGCAAAGACGTGATAGCCATTCCTCACCAGTTTGGTGTGGGTGGTGGTGTTTTCAGTTGTGATGATGTTGTCATCCCTTTTCTAATTCACTGTCTGCTCTTGTGTTCAGACTACGTGGCTTTGTAAATGGGGAGCCCCACTCTCCGTGTCTTTCAATGAAATACAGGAGCTCCTGAGACTGTTTTTCTTCCTGAGCTCCTTCCTGCAAGAGCTTTTGGAGCTGCAGGGACAGTTCCTGTGATGGAGGAGGGGAAAAGAATCCATCACGGCAGCACTGCCAGGGAGCAGCAGCGCTCGGCCTCCCAGAGCTGTTATCTTTCCTCTCCCACACTCCTTCTCGTCCCTCATGTTGGCGCAAGTCCTGAGTGCTCTGGCAGCTTGGTCATTGTTCTGCTGCGTGGCAGTCCTGTGACCGCGGGCAGGGACAGGCAATGGACACTTGTGTGACAGAGCTGGCCTCAGAACAGCCTTCCGTGAAGAAAGGTGATCTCCTGAGGACAGTGCTGGAAGGTTTAGGTCTTCTTCCAAAGTTTCTCTCCAGGACATGCCCAAGAACATGACGAGCAGATCAAAACACCAGTATGCACCAGTACAGAGCTAAACACCGTGAGTGGAGAAGCATGAGGGCACGCAGCAGTGTCCTCTCACAGCCAGGCCTCCTGCAAGACACCTGACGGAGCAGCAGAGCAGGGTCTGGGCTGTGCCCGTGTGCAGTGGACAGCCCGCGGAAGCTGCCCTAGGACAATCGTCGTGGGCTGGCTGCGCACAAGCACCGTTTCCAGCCCTGGCCTCTCAGTGCAGCTTGGAGAGGCCCTTTGTCCCTCCGCGGAAGGATGGTGAATGAGTAGGTCAGCAGGCTGTGTTTGCATGGTACAGATGAGATGCAATCATGCACATCATGTACAGGAGGTGGGATGAGATGAACCCCAGAGACCACAAATGTCATCAGCTATTCCTTGGGGTTCCCTGAAGGCCTGTGGGACAGACAGTGTCTCAAGGTCACGTCACGTTGGGAGGAAACCACCTGAATGCAGCACTGGGTTGTGCTTCCTTGGACTGAGGTCCCCGTGTCCATTCCTCATGATGTGGGACATGTGAGATGAGTGCAGGCGGGGTGACACACTGCAAGGCTGAGGTGGCTCCCATCCTTTGGGAGTGGCAAGAGGAGGTGAAAGAGACACTGTGACTCCTGCCTGTGCGTGTAAAAGGGACAGGCTCTGCCTCTGATCATCCCTGGGTGCATAAGGAGTCCATGAGGCCAGCTCAGCTCTGGACAGCTGACAGAAGCTTGCTCTTTCCACGTGTGACTCCAGGAACAAACCCCATGGGCCCAGCGAGCTTCGTCTCCGCTGCCTTGGACAGGCCCATTGCCACAGTGCTTCTATCTGCTCCCTCAGCCTTGCCTGTGATTCTGGCTTGTGCTCTCCAAAGTGCCAGAGCACTCAGAGATGTTCTGGGGTCCTTGGAAAAGGCGGATGTCAAAGCCAGCTTCAAGAAGGGCTCTTTATTAAAATCCAGCCACTCTCTTGGGAAGAGCTGCTCCTCCACATGGCTCAGCATCAGCGGCAGCACAGGGCTCGCAGGATCCATCTTGGCCTCGGCTGCTCCCTTGGAGAGCTCAGGATGATGATGACCGTCTGAGCTACCAGGGAGCGGATGGAGGGCTCGCTGTCTTCTGCCAAGGCCTGAAGGGCTGCAAGGGAAAGAAGCAGAGCCGAGATGACCTCCCACGTCTGCAGAGACCCCCAGGCATTCCCTCTGGAGAATGCTCCCTACTCACCGCTGCAGATCTCAGCCAGCTTCTTCTTGCCTGGATCCCTCAGATGCCGCGCAGCGAGCCCTGGGCACAGAGTTCCGTCAGCCCCTGCTCCCTCCCCTCATCAGGGCTGGCCCCAGGGAAGAGCAGGGGCCGAGATGGTGGGACTGAGCAAGGCGGCCGCCATGGCTACCTGCGTGGACAGGGCTGGGAGAGGGAGGCCAAGGCCCTGCACGGGGCAGCCGGGGCTCTGGCAGCCACAGGGCTGCTCCTTGCTGCCAGGGCAGTGGCAGGGACTGGGGCCAGGCTGCCAAGAGAGGGACCCTGGGGGCTGTGACCCACCGATGAACCTCACGGCCGCCTCTCGCAAGCTGGCCTGAGCATCCTTCAGGTACGGCAGGCTCTGAGTCAAGAATTCTTGAGCTCTGCTCCTGTCCTGCTCCAGCTGGAGAGAGCACAAGGGGATGAGCACGTCACTGTCCCTTCCCAGTTGGCTGGACCAGTCCCTGCTCCCACACCCAGCCGTTCCCCTTCCCTCCCGGCCATTCCCATGTCCCAGCCAGGAGCCCTGTGGGGCTGAGGCTGAAAGAGAGACACAGGCCGGGGGACCCCAGGGGTGCTGAGAGCCCTCCCTCGCGCTGGGTGCAGGGAGGGCAGCAGGGCAGAGAGAAGAGGCCTTGTGGGCTCTGTTCTTGAGGGCAGGGAACAAGAATGCAGGTCCAGGCTGCAGCAAGGCAGGCGAGGCACATCTGCCTTGGGGGTTGTCCTCACCAAGCTCTCTCCAATCCGCCATGTCTGCTGTGTCCACACCAGGTGCTTGAGCAGTTTCCACTTGAGGAGCTCTGCGGCAGCAAGGAGGGCTTCCCCAGCAGCCTGTGGAACAGCAGAAGCTGGGAATGGCACCACGGTCTGGGCCAGGAGACCTTGGGTCCCCCTGCTCTGGGCTTTGTTCCTGGGGCGATTCTGCCCTCAGGGAGCTGGGACATGCCCTGGCCCAAATGTCCAGGGGTCTCTTCGCTGCGTCACTGCTGAGCTTTGAAAGCTGTACCTTGGCCACGCTCTGCGTTTGGTCACTCAGGCGGAAGAAGAGAGGGAGCAGGCCAAGTCGCACCGTGTTCTTCATCTCTGCCTTTTCGTCCCCCACCGCCATCTTCATCAGGTCTCTGAAGAGGCTGATGGAGCTCTCTCTCAGCTGGCTCTGCTCCTGGGAGGGAGAAGCACAGTAGGACTGGAGCACCAGCAGCTCTCTGCCCACGCTGGGCAGAAGCTCCAGCATGGCTGATGTGAGGGGAGATGCTCCAGGGAGGCATTCTGCACACTGGAGTTGTGGCCCAGATCTGCGGTCCTGGGTCAGTGAAAGGCCACTCAAGAGACTTGTTCTGGGAGCGCCTGGCCTCCAAGTGCCCACCAAGGCAGCCAGCATCCCCCACCAGCTTCAGCAGCCACGGTGGGGAAGAGCTCCGGGAGCAGCCGGCAGGGAGAAGCTGGGCTGGGCTGCAGAACACACAAGCCACCCCACAAGAGCCCAGGGCCCACCCGTGGGGCTCAGGCTTCCACATCAGCCTTACGTCGTTCAAGAGGGGCAGGAGGAATTCCGCCATCTGCACGGCGATGTGGCTGGCCTCCTTCCTCTTCAGCTGAGCCATGACAGTTCTGAAGACCAGCAGAGCCTTCATGGTGGCAGCCTTATAGCCAAAGAGCAGGACCCTCATCAGGTCTGGCAGGATGACCTTCATTTTTCTTGCCTGTGTGAAGAAAAGAGTTTCCCTTTTGGGACCAGGTCCGTGCCTGGAAAGCTCCCCAGGCAGCCAGCTGGCCCCACCATGGCAGAGAGAGCCTTTGGAGCACTCGCCCCACCGCCTGAGTGCCAGCCAAGGCCAAGCCCTCCCGCTCTGCCCCGGCCCTTGCCTGCCAACAGGGTTCCCCTTGCTGACGCCCTACTCACCATGTCGTCTCTCTGTGACAGCGTCATGATGCCTCTGAGCACCAGGGAGAGCATGGCTGGCCTTTCTTCCTTCAGAAACCTAAAGGCTAGGTAGGTCGCAGCAAACTCCCCGTCTCCCAGATCTCTGCTGGCCAGCATCTGAAAGCAGGGCAGCAGTGAGCGACCGGCAGAGCTGGTGGGGCTCCTGGCAGCGTGCAGCTCCTGGTTCCTAGCGCAGCCCGGGCCAAGGGCACCGGGGGCTTTTTCCGGTAACTCACAGCCAAGCGAACGAGGCAGTAGTCCTCCAGGTGCGTGCAGAAGAGCCTGCTCTTGAGGTCCCAGAGCTGGCTGAGCAGCTCCTTCAAAATGTTCTTCACAGTCTGGGGCACGGAGAGCATCAGTTCCCACAGTGCCAGGGCAGTGCTGCAAGTCGGAGCGCTCTGTCAGCAGGGCAGCCTCGGCCACAGCAGCGTGGCCGGGCTCAGCACTGCAGGACGCTTGGGATGCCCTGGGCAGCAGCAGAGGGCTGAGCTGGTGCTCCCCGTGGGGCGGGCAGGAGCGTGGGGTGGGCCCTGGGCTTGCTTGCTCAGCTTTGGCTGCCTCGGGCCTGGCTGACCCCCAGGGCTGGAAAGCGTGGTGGGATGGAGGGTCCTGCCCCTCGGGAGTGTCCTGCAGGATTCCTTGGCTCTGGCAGCCAGAGCGTCTCCAGGCCCCTCTTCCCACAGGGAACAAGCCCTCCCGGCTTTTGAGGACAGTACCTGTCTCCTCCTGGAGCAACCTTGAGCAGTGTCATCACCACCTCCTGAGGGCATTTGTCAGCCATGGGGACGATGAGAGACTCCACGCTCTGCCGGGCTGGGACTGTCTGGGTGCATCCCAGGGTTTTGTGGATGCAGCTCGTGATCTTTGGCACCTGGAGGGGACACAGGTGAGGATGGTGCAGCCACTGGCGAGCGGCCATTTCCTCAGCTGCCCTTGCCATCCCTCTCTGCCACCTTGAGGTGGCTTCAGGTGCCCCAGACACTGGGCTTTGGGAGGAAGAGAGGGATGGAGGGAGGAACAAGGCCTGACAGGGCTGAAGGGCAGGGCAATGCAGCCACAGGCCACTTACATCCACCAGCCACAGGTCAGGGTTTCCCTTGACCACATCCAGCACGTTTCTGGCCGCCTCCTTGTCAAAGGTGCTGGAGTCGGTCATTGCCTCGATGAACACCCAGACCACGTCTGTCCTCTCCGACAGCTGGAGGTATTCCCCAAAGGTCTATGGGAGGAAGGGAGGCAACGAAGCCATATCACACCGAGGGCCCTGATGCTGCTGCTTAGCCGGGCAGTGCCAGCAGCCCTGCGGTGGCGCCCGGCAGTGCTGGCGGCGGTGTCCCCAGCAAAGCTGGCAGCAGGGGCGTCAGTCGCTGCTGGGGAGGATGAGAAGAGACGGCCCAGGGTGAGGGAGGAGGGTTGGGGTCATGGGCACGGGGTCTGGGCCCCGCCACCAGCCAGGGCTTGCTGGTGGCCAGGAGGACTGGGGCTGCTGCTGGGACACTGGAGCGCAGCCCTGGCGTTGTCCCTGCTTGGGGACAGCAGGAACCCTCTCAGCAGGGACAGGGAGGCCACGCCAGCCCGCTGACGGTGGAGGCCTTTGCTCTCACAAGTCCCCTGCTGATGCCAGGACCAAGAGTGCCAGCAAACGGGGAGCTCGTTACCTCGGCAATGTGAGTGGCACTGGGCGAAGTGCGCAAGGAGGTGGTCTCGGCTTCCCAGTCCCTTTCGAGCTGTGTATCCTCCTCTGTCAATGTCGCACCTAAAGAGCGGGGCAAACGCAGAGGAGTCGGTAAGACACGGCAGCTTCCCCAATACTGGAAAGAGCTTTGAACTTGGAATGGCCGAGGAGGGAGGTTATGACCTGCAATCAGGGGAGGAGGTGGTGGAGAGCGGTGCCACGGAAAGGCTGACCCGCCTCCAGTGTGCGTGTGGGAATGCTCGTGGCCCTGGAAATTCCAAGGCCCTAGAGCTCTGCATGCAGTGCCACGGTTCAGTCCCCCATGGCTTGAATAGAGGTGACGTGGGGGACGGCTCGCATGGCTGGAGTGCTGCGGGGCAGAGATACATGTCTCTTTGGGAGAGATGGGAAGATGCGGCGCGGGGCTGCCTCCCGTGCTCTTGAGGAGCAGCTCAGCTACACGGGACCATCAACAGCGTGGGAGAGAGCGTGGGGGTGAGGAGCAGAGGAGGGGCAGTGCTGGTGACATGGTGGTGCCTCCAGCAAGCAGCAGGACTGGGTGATGTTGGCGTGCAGGGGGATCCATCCCACCACAGCTTCTCTTACGGTGTTGCTGGTACTTGAATTGGAAGAGGAGACAAAGAGCGTCCAAAGCCAAGCGGCTGGTGCCCTCTTCCTTGAATGATAGGAGCAGCAGGAGATGTCCCAGCAGCTGTCCAAGGATTGGCATCTGCATCTCCACACAGGAGGCATGTCTGTCCTCATTGGGATCAGCCTGTGCAAGGGAGGAGGAAGAGCAGAGGGCTTGAGGGCAGCTGGGGCCAAAGCCCTGAAGCCAAGTGTGTGCCCAGGGCTGGATCCAGGCAGGTCAGAGCTTTGCAGGGCCCTGCAGAACCCGTCTCGCAGAACAGCCCCACGCAGGGAGAGCTGCCAGACCTGGGCTCCCCGTGGGCTCCTTGGGCAGACCTGGCTGACACAGGACTGGGGCAGAGATGGCTCCTGGCAGAGCGCAGTGTGCCTGGTCCTTACCTTCAGTGAGGAGTAGTTGGCCAGCAAGAAGCTGAGCACCCTCATCCTGCCCACAGCCCTCTCCCGCACAGATGCCCTCTCAGAGGTGGTGAAGGTCAAGAGCATCTGGGGAGAGAGAAGCTGCTGCTGAGCCCTGGGAGCAGCCAGTGCTCCAGCACAAGCAGCACTGCTCAAGTCCTGGGCAGGACTCTCCCAGGCCATTAAGGCTTCCTCTGGTCTGGAGCAAAGCCCGCACTGGTTTCCTGCCCTGGGGTCCCTGGCAGGCTTGCGACAAATGCCCCAGGCCAGCCCTCTAGCCAGGCAGGAAGGCAGATGCCACCCTGTGCGGCCACTGTGCTGCGGAAGAGCCTGCTGGGCAGCCCCTGCTTCCCCCAGGGAGGTGGGCACCACCCTGCAGTGCTCTCTCTGCATGGCGCGGGGTGGGACTGCCCTCTCAGCAGTGGACACCCCGTCCCCCAGGGTGAGGAACAGCCCTTGTGAAGCCCACCCTTTGCACATGCCAGACCTGGAAGATACTCTGCATCTTCTCGCTGACTCCGTTGGCAGGAGAGTTGAGCACCAGTGCAACTAGCATGGTGTCCATGGCTTTCATGGTCTGCAAGGAAGACAACGAGTTGTGGCCGTGTTTCCTGCCATCCCTCTCACCCCCAGGACACTGAGCTGAGCTCCCAGCACCAAGGGAGGACTCGTGGGCTGCTTTGCTGTGCCTGGGAGAGGCCCAGGGGCAAACAATGTGCTGTGGGCAGAGCAGCCTGCGGCACTGGACGTGGCCAGGCCCACAGGAACGGGACGACGGGACGAGAGTGGGAAAGTAAAGCCAAGACCGTGCCCTGCCTTGCATCTCTGGTCATAGCGCAGGACAGGGTGAGCAGGGAGCAGCCCAGAGGGCCCGGCGCTCGTGGAGCTCACCCAGCACTTACCGCGAAGTACAGGAAAGGTTTCAAGTCCCGGATTTCCTCTTTGGGAGGAAGCAAGAAGATGCTGGAGAAGCACGCTTGGAGGAGGCCTATCTCTTTGCCCTCCAGCACCGCCTCCACGGAGCTGCAAAGAGAGAGGGGCCAGTGGGACACTGGTGCGGGGAGCAGTGCCTGGAGGCCTCGTGCAGGTGGACACGGGGCTCTGGGGCAGGAGTCCCCAGGAGGGTTGGGCAGGTACCTCATTTCGGTCACGGCAAACATGGCGCTCCGCCACACCGCTGTGCACCGTTGGTCCCTGGGCTCTTCTTCCAGCAGCACCTGCACAGCACAGCCAGGATGGGACCTGGCAGCTGCCAGCACCCAGTGCCACCAGCCCCTTGCCCTGCCCAACACTGTCCTCACAGGGTGCCAGTGCTGGGGGCCTTGTCCCTTTCCCCGCAGCCACCGAGTATCCCCTCACCTTGATATTCTCTGCCAGTTTGTGTCTCTGGCAGAAGAGATCTAGGCCCTGGGACAAGCCGTTGTACGTTGCGGCCCTGAAGAGCATAGCGATGCTTTTAAGGAACTCCAGCTTCTGTTCCTCATCCTGGCAGCCAGGGGACAGAGAGACAAACAGGGAGCATGAGATGGGGACACACGGTCAGTGGCACCGCAGCGCTGGGGGTGCAGTGCCGGTTGCAGCCCTGGGAGAAGCAGCTGTGCCCAGCCAGCGCCCTCCAGCAGCCCCACAGCAGAGCCCCTGTCAGCAGATGCCAGCTCAGCCGCCTTCCAAATGGCTGCGGTTACCTTTTCAGGGTTGCTGACAAAGGCCCTGATGACATCCACGTGTTCTGGTTCCAAGTGGTACACTGGTAACCAGCTGGCATCTAAGAAAGGAGGAGAGCAGGGAGGGCTGCAGAGAGGGTGCGCAGGCAGGAGGGAGCAGAGGAAGGAGCTCTGCCTCCCATCCAGCCCCATGCCCGCTGCCATGGCACAGTCTTCTCCTGCGTGTCAGTGCCCCTGCCAGCGTGTGGGGAAACGGGATCCTGGCATTGAGCAGGGAGCGCTCGCTGGCCACCGCGCTGCCCAGACAATCAGGGCCCCTCACTCACCCATCTCCAGTTGCTGGGCCAGGCACAACTCCTGGGGCTCCACTGGAGAGCTGCTCTCCTGGAGAGCCCTGTCCTCCTCCAGGGCCACCTTGGTGGTGCTGACTTGTTGCTTTGCCATCTTTTGGGTTTGAGGAAAGTGGTTGGGCTGGCGAAGGGGGAAGCTTTGGCGAAAGGCCACGAGTCTGCCGGGGGCAGAGGGAAAAGACGTGGGTTGTGCTCGAGGAGTCCTCGCCACGAGTCTGCCGGGGGCAGCGGGGAAAGACGTGGGTTGTGCTCGAGGAGTCCTCGCCACGAGTCTGCCGGGGCAGAGGGGAGTCTGCCGGGGGCAGCTAGAGTTAAGATATGGTTGGACTCGATGATCTCAAGGGTCGCTTCCAACCAAAAGGATTCTCTGATACTCCGATTCTCTGAAAGACGTGGGCTGCGCTCGGGGGCTACTCGCCGTCTCCGTGCTCGCACCCTGTCCCGTCACCGTCCTGCCGGACAGTGTGGGCTGGGGCCCACAGCTGCGCTGAGCACATGCAGTGCAGTGGGTGTCACCAAGTGAGGTCACAACGGGCCCCACTGTGACCCTGCACCTGGGCAGGGAGGGGCAGGGTGTCCCATTGGGATGCACAGGCCAGCTCAGCCCTGGGCACCTGGGTGCTCTCGGGGTGTCTCCAGGCCCCCCTTTGCCCTCATGTCCCCCCGGGACCTCCCTGTTGCCCTCTGCTGTGGCCCAGAGTTTCGTGTTCAGCTGGCTGGCTGATCAGAACAGCAGCGAAGCTGCTCCTTCAGTGGCTTTGTAGAGATTTCTAGGGATTTCCAAGGGTGGGTAGCACAGAGGATGGACTTTGTTTAAGGTGTCTGCTGTCTCATTGCTTACAGAAGCTCTCAGTGGCTTGAGGATAAACTAACCACGTAACCACATGACAAAGTGTTGGAGCTGGCAGAGCACAAAAGCAGAAATCCAGGTGGCAGGGGTGAAAAAGGTGGAAAGGCTGACGTACTAAATGCCTCCTTCTGTGGAAATGCCCCTCACATTCTGCGATTCTGTGATTCCTCCACCTCAGTCTTTAATAGTCAGAAGAGTTGTGCTCCAGGTACCCACCCCCCTGAGCCAGAAGACAGGCATGGGGAGCAGTATGAAGGCCCAACAATCCAAGGGGAAATGATCAGTGACCTGCTATACCACTTGGGCACCTACAAGTCTATGGGGCCAGATGGGATACACCCAAGGGTGCTGAGGGAGCTGGCAAAGGTCATCACTGAGCCACTTTCCATTATCTATCTGCAATGCTGCCCAACTGGGGAGGTTGCAGTTGACTGGAGGTTGGCTAAGGTGACGCTCATCTACAAGACGGGCCGGAAAGAGGATCTGGGGACCTACAGATCTATCCGTCTGACCTTGGTGCTGGGCAAGGTCATGGGGCAGATGATCTTGGGTAACATCACTCGCCACAAGAGAACCATATAATCAGGCCCAGTCAACATGGATTTATTTATTTATTTATTTATTGAGGGACTAGAGAGAGTGCAGAGGAGGCAACAAAGCTGCTGAGGGGCTGGAGCACAAGTGTGATGGGAGCGGTTGAGGGAGCTGGGGCTGTTCAGCCTGGAGAACAGGAGGCTCAGGGGAGGCTCAGGGGAGACCTTATTGCTGTTTGCAACGGCCTGAAAGGAGGTTGAAGCATGGAGGGTGTTGGTCTCTTCTCCCAAGTAGCAAGTGATAGGACAAGAGGAAATGGCCTCAAGTTGCGCCAGGGGAGGTTTAGATTGGCTGTTAGGAAAAAATTCTTCCTGGAAAGTGTGTTAAAGGCAAGAAGAACACCTGAAGAGCATGGGTTGGTCAGGCCAATGTGGAATAGATTGCTTTTTCTTGTTTGTTTTGGGGCTGCAGAAGAAGGAACGCGTGCATTTCAGTGTTGGGGCACGGATCCCAACTGAGGATTCAAGCAAGTTTGGGACTGGGACAGCTTAGGTGATTGAGGACCATTGCCAGGTCTACGAAAGAAGCTGGATGGGTTTTGGGGAGCTCACAGGCATTGCCAAATCCTCAGAAAACCACAGCTCTGTAGTGAAAGCAACAGCACTTGGCACCAAGCCCAATCCCAAAATGCAAATACCCTCGAAGTGACCACAGGCAGAGCCTTGAGAAACATTTGAGAGAAAGGGTCTCCTTTGCCAGGCCCTGGAGGTCAGGCCTTGGCCATTCTGATGAAAAACAAACATGAAGGGCTGACATGGCATCAGAACCTGGCGTGTCCACATTGTTGCCCTTCCCCTTGGTTCCCACCCATGCACACTCAACCCGATCAGCGCCTGTGGGAACAGCAGGGTGTGCAGTTCCAGCTAGAGGGCCTTAGACACATTATACAGAAGTGTGATTTTTATGAGTGTAAGAAGCGATAGCCCAGGCCAGTGAGAACGATATCTCGGGTCGGAAAACGGCCCCTTGTGTGTGATGTGTGAATGTCCTTGGGCCTGGTCTGTGAATGAGTGGGAACGTAACTGAAACAAATATAACATGAGTGTGGTGTGTTTCTAATACCAATTATTGGAAAAACATCTTATGTAACATCTTAGTCCAGGCCCATACCTGGAAATCCTATACATCGTCAATGGCTAATAAAGAGGACCTCAGACTGGCTCAGCTCTCTGCTCTGCCCGGCTCTGCGCTCCTTCCTGAACAAGATCTCTGCCTGTGCGTGCATCTTTTTCTGCATCCCGATGTGCGTGGTTCCTCATCGCCGCAATCGCCCTCATCAACTCCAGACAATCCAAACGCTCCCTGACATACACGGCTGCCCCACCTCCTCTCCTTCCTCGCCTGTCTCTTCTGAAGAGTTTCTAGCCATCCAATGCAGCGCTCCAGTTGTGAGAGTCGTCCCACCATGTTTCTGGGATGGCAACTATATCGTCGTTTTTCTGCCTCACAGTGGCTTCCAGCTCCTCCTGTTTGTTGCCCACGCTGCGTGCCTTTGGATAGATGCACTTTGGCCGGGCCATTGATCCCGCCACCTTTTTCTGGTGAGAAGCCCTAATTCCTTTGTGGACATCATCGAGTGCTTCCACGGTTTTGAACACATCAACAACCCTTGTGTTTCTCTTCCTGCATGGCTCTCCATCCCCAACCTCCACTGGGACGGCAGAGCAAAGGGCCTCACCAGCACTACCCTCAAATGCTGGCATGTGGCCCTTGGGTTTGCCTCTCCACACCTGGTTTCCTCCCCTCTCACTTCAAATCTAGTTTAAAGCCCTCTCAAGGATTCCTGCTAACTCCTGCGCAGGATCCTTTTCCCCTTTTGAGAGAGGTGCATCCCATTTGTCGCTAGCAGGCCTGGTGCCATGTAAGCCGACCCGTGATCAAAAACCCCCAAATTCTGCCGGTGACACCGGTCCTGCAGCCAGGTATTGATCTGCTGGGTCTTCCTGCATCTTTCCTCATCGTACCCTGCAACTGTGGCGACAGAAGAGAACACGACTTGTGCTCCTGATCCCTTGACCATGCGTCCCAAGGCCCTGAAGTCTCTCTTGATTGTTTTCCCTTTTCAGTTTCATCACTGCCTACCTGAAAAATCGTTAGGGGATAATAGTCTGAGGGCCTAACCAGGGCAGAGAGTTTCCTGTTTACATCTTTAACCCTGGCCCCAGGGAGGCAGCCGACACCCCAAGAAGTGGGTCTAGCCTGCATATAGGGCCTTCTGTTCCCTTTAGAAGGGAGTCTCCTACAACCACAACCAGCCTCTTTTTCTTTGTGGGGGCTGTTTTGATGGAGGGTGCAGGGTGACTGATCCTCTGCAGCACCTCCAACTCAGTGGAACCGCCTCCCTCGATGCTGTTGTTTGGTTCCACTTGCAAGGCCTGTTCTTCAGTCTCAAGACCCATTTGTGTGTCTGTGTTTGGCTGTTTCTGGGCTAACTGGTGCACAGAAATTGGCTTCGCTGGAGGTAAATGTTCAAAGAGGACCCAGAAGAGTAAAACAGAAAAAGGAAAAATTTATTCGAATAAAGGAGGAGTCCCCAGGCGTCCCTGTGGGGTCTCTCAACAGCATGGGAAGACACAGCCCCCTATTTATCCCAATCCTAGCTGCAGGAGATCCCTTCTCCTTTCCCCATTGGCTGAGACCCTTGCGGGGTCCAAGCTTTCCGATCCCCCTTTCGTAACCCCAGCAGCACCCCTTGTATGTCTGCCCACCGACACTCCTGGGAACTGATTGGTTAGAGCTCTAAGGCTGTTGCACTCCATTTTGTAAAGACATGGGAGAGCTGCTCCCATCAACTACGAAACAATCAAGAGTGTGAATCGTGACATCACATCTTTGCAAAGACGTGATAGCCGTTCCTCACCAGTTTGGTGTTGGTGGTGGTGCTTTCAGTTGTGATGATGTTGTCATCCCTTTTCTAATTCACTGTCTGCTCTTGTGTTCAGACTACGTGGCTTTGTAAATGAGGAGCCCCACTCTCTGTATCTTTCAATGAAATACAGGACCTTCTGAGACTGTTTTTCTTCCTGAGCTCCTTCCTGCAAGAGCTTTTGGAGCTGCAGGGACAGTTCCTGTGATGGGAGGAGGGGAAAAGAATCCATCACGGCAGCACTGCCAGGGAGCAGCAGCGCTCGGTCTCCCAGAGCTGTTTTCTTTCCTCTCCCACACTCTCCTTCTCGTCCCTCATGTTGGCGCAAGTCCTGAGTGCTCTGGCAGCTTGGTCATTGTTCTGCTGCGTGGCAGTCCTGTGACCGCGGGCAGGGACAGGCAATGGACACTTGTGTGACAGAGCTGGCCTCAGAACAGCCTTCCGTGAAGAAAGGTGATCTCCTGAGGACAGTGCTGGAAGGTTTAGGTCTTCTTCCAAAGTTTCTCTCCAGGACATGCCCAAGAACATGACGAGCAGATCACAACACCAGTATGCACCAGTACAGAGCTAAACACCGTGAGTGGAGAAGCACGAGGGCACGCAGCAGTGTCCTCTCACAGCCAGGCCTCCTGCAAGACACCTGACGGAGCAGCAGAGCAGGGTCTGGGCTGTGCCCGTGTGCACTGGACAGCCCGCGGAAGCTGCCCCAGGACAATCGTCGTGGGCTGGCCGCGCACAAGCACCGTTTCCAGCCCTGGCCTCTCAGTGCAGCTTGGAGAGGCCCTTTGTCCCTCCGCAGAAGGATGGTGAATGAGTAGGTCAGCAGGCTGTGTTTGCATGGTACAGATGAGATGCAAGCACGCACATCATGTACAGGAGGTGGGATGAGATGAACCCCAGAGACCACAAATGTCATCAGCTATTCCTTGGGGTTCCTTGAAGGCCTGTGGGACAGACAGTGTGTCGAGGTCACGTCATGTTGGGAGGAAACCACCTGAATGCAGCACTGCGTTGTGCTTCCTTGGACTGAGGTCCCCGTGTCCATTCCTCATGACGTGGGACATGTGAGATGAGTGCAGGCGGGGTGACACACTGCAAGGCTGAGGTGGCTCCCATCCTTTGGGAGTGGCAAGAGGAGGTGAGAGAGACACTGTGACTCCTGCCTGTGTGTGTAAAAGGGACAGGCTCTGCCTCTGAGCATCCCTGGGTGCATAAGGAGTCCATGAGGCCAGCTCAGCTCTGGACAGCTGACAGAAGCTTGCTCTTTCCACGTGTGACTCCAGGAACAAACCCCATGGGCCCAGTGAGCTTCGTCTCCGCTGCCTTGGACAGGCCCATTGCCACAGTGCTTCTGTCTGCTCCCTCAGCCTTGCCTGTGATTCTGGCTTGTGCTCTCCAAAGTGCCAGAGCACTCAGAGATGTTCTGGGGTCCTTGGAAAAGGCAGATGTCAAAGCCAGCTTCAAGAAGGGCTCTTTATTAAAATCCAGCCACTCTCTCGGGAAGAGCTGCTCCTCCACATGGCTCAGCATCAGCGGCAGCACAGGGCTCGCAGGATCCATCTTGGCCTTGGCTGCTCCCTTGGAGAGCTCAGGATGATGATGACCGTCTGAGCTACCAGGGAGCGGATGGAGGGCTCGCTGTCTTCTGCCAAGGCCTGAAGGGCTGCAAGGGAAAGAAGCAGAGCCGAGATGACCTCCCACGTCTGCAGAGACCCCCAGGCATTCCCTCTGGAGAATGCTCCCTACTCACCGCTGCAGATCTCAGCCAGCTTCTTCTTGCCTGGATCCCTCAGATGCCGCGCAGCGAGCCCTGGGCACAGAGTTCCGTCAGCCCCTGCTCCCTCCCCTCATCAGGGCTGGCCCCAGGGAAGAGCAGGGGCCGAGATGGTGGGACTGAGCAAGGCGGCCGCCATGGCCACCTGCGTGGACAGGGCTGGGAGAGGGAGGCCAAGGCCCTGCACGGGGCAGCCGGGGCTCTGGCAGCCACAGGGCTGCTCCTTGCTGCCAGGGCAGTGGCAGGGACTGGGGCCAGGCTGCCAAGAGAGGGACCCTGGGGGCTGTGACCCACCGATGAACCTCACGGCCGCCTCTCGCAAGCTGGCCTGAGCATCCTTCAGGTACGGCAGGCTCTGAGTCAAGAATTCTTGAGCTCTGCTCCTGTCCTGCTCCAGCTGGAGAGAGCACAAGGGGATGAGCACGTCACTGTCCCTTCCCAGTTGGCTGGACCAGTCCCTGCTCCCACACCCAGCCGTTCCGCTTCCCTCCCGGCCATTCCCATGTCCCAGCCAGGAGCCCTGTGGGGCTGAGGCTGAAAGAGAGACACAGGCCGGGGGACCCCAGGGGTGCTGAGAGCCCTCCCTCGCGCTGGGTGCAGGGAGGGCAGCAGGGCAGAGAGAAGAGGCCTTGTGGGCTCTGTTCTTGAGGGCAGGGAACAAGAATGCAGGTCCAGGCTGCAGCAAGGCAGGCGAGGCACATCTGCCTTGGGGGTTGTCCTCACCAAGCTCTCTCCAATCCGCCATGTCTGCTGTGTCCGCACCAGGTGCTTGAGCAGTTTCCACTTGAGGAGCTCTGCGGCAGCAAGGAGGGCTTCCCCAGCAGCCTGTGGAACAGCAGAAGCTGGGAATGGCACCACGGTCTGGGCCAGGAGACCTTGGGTCCCCCTGCTCTGGGCCTTGTTCCTGGGGCGATTCTGCCCTCAGGGAGCTGGGACATGCCCTGGCCCAAATGTCCAGGGGTCTCTTCGCTGCGTCACTGCTGAGCTTTGAAAGCTGTACCTTGGCCACGCTCTGCGTTTGGTCACTCAGGCGGAAGAAGAGAGGGAGCAGGCCAAGTCGCACCGTGTTCTTCATCTCTGCCTTTTCGTCCCCCACCGCCATCTTCATCAGGTCTCTGAAGAGGCTGATGGAGCTCTCTCTCAGCTGGCTCTGCTCCTGGGAGGGAGAAGCACAGTAGGACTGGAGCACCAGCAGCTCTCTGCCCACGCTGGGCAGAAGCTCCAGCATGGCTGATGTGAGGGGAGATGCTCCAGGGAGGCATTCTGCACACTGGAGTTGTGGCCCAGATCTGCGGTCCTGGGTCAGTGAAAGGCCACTCAAGAGACTTGTTCTGGGAGCGCCTGGCCTCCAAGTGCCCACCAAGGCAGCCAGCATCCCCCACCAGCTTCAGCAGCCACGGTGGGGAAGAGCTCCGGGAGCAGCCGGCAGGGAGAAGCTGGGCTGGGCTGCAGAACACACAAGCCACCCCACAAGAGCCCAGGGCCCACCCGTGGGGCTCAGGCTTCCACATCAGCCTTACGTCGTTCAAGAGGGGCAGGAGGAATTCCGCCATCTGCACGGCGATGTGGCTGGCCTCCTTCCTCTTCAGCTGAGCCATGACAGTTCTGAAGACCAGCAGAGCCTTCATGGTGGCAGCCTTATAGCCAAAGAGCAGGACCCTCATCAGGTCTGGCAGGATGACCTTCATTTTTCTTGCCTGTGTGAAGAAAAGAGTTTCCCTTTTGGGACCAGGTCCGTGCCTGGAAAGCTCCCCAGGCAGCCAGCTGGCCCCACCATGGCAGAGAGAGCCTTTGGAGCACTCGCCCCACCGCCTGAGTGCCAGCCAAGGCCAAGCCCTCCCGCTCTGCCCCGGCCCTTGCCTGCCAACAGGGTTCCCCTTGCTGACGCCCTACTCACCATGTCGTCTCTCTGTGACAGTGTCATGATGCCTCTGAGCACCAGGGAGAGCATGGCTGGCCTTTCTTCCTTCAGAAACCTAAAGGCTAGGTAGGTCGCAGCAAACTCCCCGTCTCCCAGATCTCTGCTGGCCAGCATCTGAAAGCAGGGCAGCAGTGAGCGACCGGCAGAGCTGGTGGGGCTCCTGGCAGCGTGCAGCTCCTGGTTCCTAGCGCAGCCCGGGCCAAGGGCACCGGGGGCTTTTTCCGGTAACTCACAGCCAAGCGAACGAGGCAGTAGTCCTCCAGGTGTGTGCAGAAGAGCCTGCTCTTGAGGTCCCAGAGCTGGCTGAGCAGCTCCTTCAAAATGTTCTTCACAGTCTGGGGCACGGAGAGCATCAGTTCCCACAGTGCCAGGGCAGTGCTGCAAGTCGGAGCGCTCTGTCAGCAGGGCAGCCTCGGCCACAGCAGCGTGGCCGGGCTCAGCACTGCAGGACGCTTGGGATGCCCTGGGCAGCAGCAGAGGGCTGAGCTGGTGCTCCCCGTGGGGCGGGCAGGAGCGTGGGGTGGGCCCTGGGCTTGCTTGCTCAGCTTTGGCTGCCTCGGGCCTGGCTGACCCCCAGGGCTGGAAAGCGTGGTGGGATGGAGGGTCCTGCCCCTCGGGAGTGTCCTGCAGGATTCCTTGGCTCTGGCAGCCAGAGCGTCTCCAGGCCCCTCTTCCCACAGGGAACAAGCCCTCCCGGCTTTTGAGGACAGTACCTGTCTCCTCCTGGAGCAACCTTGAGCAGTGTCATCACCACCTCCTGAGGGCATTTGTCAGCCATGGGGACGATGAGAGACTCCACGCTCTGCCGGGCTGGGACTGTCTGGGTGCATCCCAGGGTTTTGTGGATGCAGCTCGTGATCTTTGGCACCTGGAGGGGACACAGGTGAGGATGGTGCAGCCACTGGCGAGCGGCCATTTCCTCAGCTGCCCTTGCCATCCCTCTCTGCCACCTTGAGGTGGCTTCAGGTGCCCCAGACACTGGGCTTTGGGAGGAAGAGAGGGATGGAGGGAGGAACAAGGCCTGACAGGGCTGAAGGGCAGGGCAATGCAGCCACAGGCCACTTACATCCACCAGCCACAGGTCAGGGTTTCCCTTGACCACATCCAGCACGTTTCTGGCCGCCTCCTTGTCAAAGGTGCTGGAGTCGGTCATTGCCTCGATGAACACCCAGACCATGTCTGTCCTCTCCGACGGCTGGAGGTATTCCCCAAAGGTCTATGGGAGGAAGGGAGGCAACGAAGCCATATCACACCGAGGGCCCTGATGCTGCTGCTTAGCCGGGCAGTGCCAGCAGCCCTGCGGTGGCGCCCGGCAGTGCTGGCGGCGGTGTCCCCAGCAAAGCTGGCAGCAGGGGCGTCAGTCGCTGCTGGGGAGGATGAGAAGAGACGGCCCAGGGTGAGGGAGGAGGGTTGGGGTCATGGGCACGGGGTCTGGGCCCCGCCACCAGCCAGGGCTTGCTGGTGGCCAGGAGGACTGGGGCTGCTGCTGGGACACTGGAGCGCAGCCCTGGCATTGTCCCTGCTTGGGGACAGCAGGAACCCTCTCAGCAGGGACAGGGAGGCCACGCCAGCCCGCTGACGGTGGAGGCCTTTGCTCTCACAAGTCCCCTGCTGATGCCAGGACCAAGAGTGCCAGCAAACGGGGAGCTCGTTACCTCGGCAATGTGAGTGGCACTGGGCGAAGTGCGCAAGGAGGTGGTCTCGGCTTCCCAGTCCCTTTCGAGCTGTGTATCCTCCTCTGTCAATGTCGCACCTAAAGAGCGGGGCAAACGCAGAGGAGTCGGTAAGACACGGCAGCTTCCCCAATACTGGAAAGAGCTTTGAACTTGGAATGGCCGAGGAGGGAGGTTATGACCTGCAATCAGGGGAGGAGGTGGTGGAGAGCGGTGCCACGGAAAGGCTGACCCGCCTCCAGTGTGCGTGTGGGAATGCTCGTGGCCCTGGAAATTCCAAGGCCCTAGAGCTCTGCATGCAGTGCCACGGTTCAGTCCCCCATGGCTTGAATAGAGGTGACGTGGGGGACGGCTCGCATGGCTGGAGTGCTGCGGGGCAGAGATACATGTCTCTTTGGGAGAGATGGGAAGATGCGGCGCGGGGCTGCCTCCCGTGCTCTTGAGGAGCAGCTCAGCTACACGGGACCATCAACAGCGTGGGAGAGAGCGTGGGGGTGAGGAGCAGAGGAGGGGCAGTGCTGGTGACATGGTGGTGCCTCCAGCAAGCAGCAGGACTGGGTGATGTTGGCGTGCAGGGGGATCCATCCCACCACAGCTTCTCTTACGGTGTTGCTGGTACTTGAATTGGAAGAGGAGACAAAGAGCGTCCAAAGCCAAGCGGCTGGTGTCCTCTTCCTTGAATGATAGGAGCAGCAGGAGATGTCCCAGCAGCTGTCCAAGGATTGGCATCTGCATCTCCACACAGGAGGCGTGTCTGTCCTCATTGGGATCAGCCTGGGCAAGGGAGGAGGAAGAGCAGAGGGCTTGAGGGCAGCTGGGGCCAAAGCCCTGAAGCCAAGTGTGTGCCCAGGGCTGGATCCAGGCAGGTCAGAGCTTTGCAGGGCCCTGCAGAACCCATCTCGCAGAACAGCCCCACGCAGGGAGAGCTGCCAGACCTGGGCTCCCCGTGGGCTCCTTGGGCAGCCCTGGCCGACACAGGACTGGGGCAGAGATGGCTCCTGGCAGAGCGCAGTGTGCCTGGTCCTTACCTTCAGTGAGGAGTAGTTGGCCAGCAAGAAGCTGAGCACCCTCATCCTGCCCACAGCCCTCTCCCGCACAGATGCCCTCTCAGAGGTGGTGAAGGTCAAGAGCATCTGGGGAGAGAGAAGCTGCTGCTGAGCCCTGGGAGCAGCCAGTGCTCCAGCACAAGCAGCACTGCTCAAGTCCTGGGCGGGACTCTCCCAGGCCATTAAGGCTTCCTCTGGTCTGGAGCAAAGCCCGCACTGGTTTCCTGCCCTGGGGTCCCTGGCAGGCTTGCGACAAATGCCCCAGGCCAGCCCTCTAGCCAGGCAGGAAGGCAGATGCCACCCTGTGCGGCCACTGTGCTGCGGAAGAGCCTGCTGGGCAGCCCCTGCTTCCCCCAGGGAGGTGGGCACCACCCTGCAGTGCTCTCTCTGCATGGCGCGGGGTGGGACTGCCCTCTCAGCAGTGGACACCCCGTCCCCCAGGGTGAGGAACAGCCCTTGTGAAGCCCACCCTTTGCACATGCCAGACCTGGAAGATACTCTGCATCTTCTCGCTGACTCCGTTGGCAGGAGAGTTGAGCACCAGTGCAACTAGCATGGTGTCCATGGCTTTCATGGTCTGCAAGGAAGACAACGAGTTGTGGCCGTGTTTCCTGCCATCCCTCTCACCCCCAGGACACTGAGCTGAGCTCCCAGCACCAAGGGAGGACTCGTGGGCTGCTTTGCTGTGCCTGGGAGAGGCCCAGGGGCAAACAATGTGCTGTGGGCAGAGCAGCCTGCGGCACTGGATGTGGCCAGGCCCACAGGAACGGGACGACGGGACGAGAGTGGGAAAGTAAAGCCAAGACCGTGCCCTGCCTTGCATCTCTGGTCATAGCGCAGGACAGGGTGAGCAGGGAGCAGCCCAGAGGGCCCGGCGCTCGTGGAGCTCACCCAGCACTTACCGCGAAGTACAGGAAAGGTTTCAAGTCCCGGATTTCCTCTTTGGGAGGAAGCAAGAAGATGCTGGAGAAGCACGCTTGGAGGAGGCCTATCTCTTTGCCCTCCAGCACCGCCTCCACGGAGCTGCAAAGAGAGAGGGGCCAGTGGGACACTGGTGCGGGGAGCAGTGCCTGGAGGCCTCGTGCAGGTGGACACGGGGCTCTGGGGCAGGAGTCCCCAGGAGGGTTGGGCAGGTACCTCATTTCGGTCACGGCAAACATGGCGCTCCGCCACACCGCTGTGCACCGTTGGTCCCTGGGCTCTTCTTCCAGCAGCACCTGCAGAGCACAGCCAGGATGGGACCTGGCAGCTGCCAGCACCCAGTGCCACCCGCCCCTTGCCCTGCCCAACGCTGTCCTCACAGGGTGCCAGTGCTGGGGGCCTTGTCCCCTTCCCCGCAGCCACCGAGTATCCCCTCACCTTGATATTCTCTGCCAGTTTGTATCTCTGGCAGAAGAGATCTAGGCCCTGGGACAAGCCGTTGTACGTTGCGGCCCTGAAGAGCATAGCGATGCTTTTAAGGAACTCCAGCTTCTGTTCCTCATCCTGGCAGCCAGGGGACAGAGAGACAAACAGGGAGCATGAGATGGGGACACACGGTCAGTGGCACCGCAGCGCTGGGGGTGCAGTGCCGGTTGCAGCCCTGGGAGAAGCAGCTGTGCCCAGCCAGCGCCCTCCAGCAGCCCCACAGCAGAGCCCCTGTCAGCAGATGCCAGCTCAGCCGCCTTCCAAATGGCTGCGGTTACCTTTTCAGGGCTGCTGACAAAGGCCCTGATGACATCCACGTGTTCTGGTTCCAAGTGGTACACTGGTAACCAGCTGGCATCTAAGAAAGGAGGAGAGCAGGGAGGGCTGCAGAGAGGGTGCGCAGGCAGGAGGGAGCAGAGGAAGGAGCTCTGCCTCCCATCCAGCCCCATGCCCGCTGCCATGGCACAGTCTTCTCCTGCATGTCAGTGCCCCTGCCAGCGTGTGGGGAAACGGGATCCTGGCATTGAGCAGGGAGCGCTCGCTGGCCACCGCGCTGCCCAGACAATCAGGGCCCCTCACTCACCCATCTCCAGTTGCTGGGCCAGGCACAACTCCTGGGGCTCCACTGGAGAGCTGCTCTCCTGGAGAGCCCTGTCCTCCTCCAGGGCCACCTTGGTGGTGCTGACTTGTTGCTTTGCCATCTTTTGGGTTTGAGGAAAGTGGTTGGGCTGGCGAAGGGGGAAGCTTTGGCGAAAGGCCACGAGTCTGCCGGGGGCAGAGGGAAAAGACGTGGGTTGTGCTCGAGGAGTCCTCGCCACGAGTCTGCCGGGGGCAGCGGGGAAAGACGTGGGTTGTGCTCGAGGAGTCCTCGCCACGAGTCTGCCGGGGCAGAGGGGAGTCTGCCGGGGGCAGCTAGAGTTAAGATATGGTTGGACTCGATGATCTCAAGGGTCGCTTCCAACCAAAAGGATTCTCTGATACTCCGATTCTCTGAAAGACGTGGGCTGCGCTCGGGGGCTACTCGCCGTCTCCGTGCTCGCACCCTGTCCCGTCACCGTCCTGCCGGACAGTGTGGGCTGGGGCCCACAGCTGCGCTGAGCACATGCAGTGCAGTGGGTGTCACCAAGTGAGGTCACAACGGGCCCCACTGTGACCCTGCACCTGGGCAGGGAGGGGCAGGGTGTCCCATTGGGATGCACAGGCCAGCTCTGCCCTGGGCACCTGGGTGCTCTCGGGGTGTCTCCAGGCCCCCCTTTGCCCTCATGTCCCCCCGGGACCTCCCTGTTGCCCTCTGCTGTGGCCCAGAGTTTCGTGTTCAGCTGGCTGGCTGATCAGAACAGCAGCGAAGCTGCTCCTTCAGTGGCTTTGTAGAGATTTCTAGGGATTTCCAAGGGTGGGTAGCACAGAGGATGGACTTTGTTTAAGGTGTCTGCTGTCTCATTGCTTACAGAAGCTCTCAGTGGCTTGAGGATAAACTAACCACGTAACCACATGACAAAGTGTTGGAGCTGGCAGAGCACAAAAGCAGAAATCCAGGTGGCAGGGGTGAAAAAGGTGGAAAGGCTGACGTACTAAATGCCTCCTTCTGTGGAAATGCCCCTCACATTCTGCGATTCTGTGATTCCTCCACCTCAGTCTTTAATAGTCAGAAGAGTTGTGCTCCAGGTACCCACCCCCCTGAGCCAGAAGACAGGCATGGGGAGCAGTATGAAGGCCCAGCAATCCAAGGGGAAATGATCAGTGACCTGCTATACCACTTGGGCACCTACAAGTCTATGGGGCCAGATGGGATACACCCAAGGGTGCTGAGGGAGCTGGCAAAGGTCATCACTGAGCCACTTTCCATTATCTATCTGCAATGCTGCCCAACTGGGGAGGTTGCAGTTGACTGGAGGTTGGCTAAGGTGACGCTCATCTACAAGACGGGCCGGAAAGAGGATCTGGGGACCTACAGATCTATCCGTCTGACCTTGGTGCTGGGCAAGGTCATGGGGCAGATGATCTTGGGTAACATCACTCGCCACAAGAGAACCATATAATCAGGCCCAGTCAACATGGATTTATTTATTTATTTATTTATTGAGGGACTAGAGAGAGTGCAGAGGAGGCAACAAAGCTGCTGAGGGGCTGGAGCACAAGTGTGATGGGAGCGGTTGAGGGAGCTGGGGCTGTTCAGCCTGGAGAACAGGAGGCTCAGGGGAGGCTCAGGGGAGACCTTATTGCTGTTTGCAACGGCCTGAAAGGAGGTTGAAGCATGGAGGGTGTTGGTCTCTTCTCCCAAGTAGCAAGTGATAGGACAAGAGGAAATGGCCTCAAGTTGCGCCAGGGGAGGTTTAGATTGGCTGTTAGGAAAAAATTCTTCCTGGAAAGTGTGTTAAAGGCAAGAAGAACACCTGAAGAGCATGGGTTGGTCAGGCCAATGTGGAATAGATTGCTTTTTCTTGTTTGTTTTGGGGCTGCAGAAGAAGGAACGCGTGCATTTCAGTGTTGGGGCACGGATCCCAACTGAGGATTCAAGCAAGTTTGGGACTGGGACAGCTTAGGTGATTGAGGACCATTGCCAGGTCTACGAAAGAAGCTGGATGGGTTTTGGGGAGCTCACAGGCATTGCCAAATCCTCAGAAAACCACAGCTCTGTAGTGAAAGCAACAGCACTTGGCACCAAGCCCAATCCCAAAATGCAAATACCCTCGAAGTGACCACAGGCAGAGCCTTGAGAAACATTTGAGAGAAAGGGTCTCCTTTGCCAGGCCCTGGAGGTCAGGCCTTGGCCATTCTGATGAAAAACAAACATGAAGGGCTGACATGGCATCAGAACCTGGCGTGTCCACATTGTTGCCCTTCCCCTTGGTTCCCACCCATGCACACTCAACCCGATCAGCGCCTGTGGGAACAGCAGGGTGTGCAGTTCCAGCTAGAGGGCCTTAGACACATTATACAGAAGTGTGATTTTTATGAGTGTAAGAAGCGATAGCCCAGGCCAGTGAGAACGATATCTCGGGTCGGAAAACGGCCCCTTGTGTGTGATGTGTGAATGTCCTTGGGCCTGGTCTGTGAATGAGTGGGAACGTAACTGAAACAAATATAACATGAGTGTGGTGTGTTTCTAATACCAATTATTGGAAAAACATCTTATGTAACATCTTAGTCCAGGCCCATACCTGGAAATCCTATACATCGTCAATGGCTAATAAAGAGGACCTCAGACTGGCTCAGCTCTCTGCTCTGCCCGGCTCTGCGCTCCTTCCTGAACAAGATCTCTGCCTGTGCGTGCATCTTTTTCTGCATCCCGATGTGCGTGGTTCCTCATCGCCGCAATCGCCCTCATCAACTCCAGACAATCCAAACGCTCCCTGACATACACGGCTGCCCCACCTCCTCTCCTTCCTCGCCTGTCTCTTCTGAAGAGTTTCTAGCCATCCAATGCAGCGCTCCAGTTGTGAGAGTCGTCCCACCATGTTTCTGGGATGGCAACTATATCGTCGTTTTTCTGCCTCACAGTGGCTTCCAGCTCCTCCTGTTTGTTGCCCACGCTGCGTGCCTTTGGATAGATGCACTTTGGCCGGGCCATTGATCCCGCCACCTTTTTCTGGTGAGAAGCCCTAATTCCTTTGTGGACATCATCGAGTGCTTCCACGGTTTTGAACACATCAACAACCCTTGTGTTTCTCTTCCTGCATGGCTCTCCATCCCCAACCTCCACTGGGACGGCAGAGCAAAGGGCCTCACCAGCACTACCCTCAAATGCTGGCATGTGGCCCTTGGGTTTGCCTCTCCACACCTGGTTTCCTCCCCTCTCACTTCAAATCTAGTTTAAAGCCCTCTCAAGGATTCCTGCTAACTCCTGCGCAGGATCCTTTTCCCCTTTTGAGAGAGGTGCATCCCATTTGTCGCTAGCAGGCCTGGTGCCATGTAAGCCGACCCGTGATCAAAAACCCCCAAATTCTGCCGGTGACACCGGTCCTGCAGCCAGGTATTGATCTGCTGGGTCTTCCTGCATCTTTCCTCATCGTACCCTGCAACTGTGGCGACAGAAGAGAACACGACTTGTGCTCCTGATCCCTTGACCATGCGTCCCAAGGCCCTGAAGTCTCTCTTGATTGTTTTCCCTTTTCAGTTTCATCACTGCCTACCTGAAAAATCGTTAGGGGATAATAGTCTGAGGGCCTAACCAGGGCAGAGAGTTTCCTGTTTACATCTTTAACCCTGGCCCCAGGGAGGCAGCCGACACCCCAAGAAGTGGGTCTAGCCTGCATATAGGGCCTTCTGTTCCCTTTAGAAGGGAGTCTCCTACAACCACAACCAGCCTCTTTTTCTTTGTGGGGGCTGTTTTGATGGAGGGTGCAGGGTGACTGATCCTCTGCAGCACCTCCAACTCAGTGGAACCGCCTCCCTCGATGCTGTTGTTTGGTTCCACTTGCAAGGCCTGTTCTTCAGTCTCAAGACCCATTTGTGTGTCTGTGTTTGGCTGTTTCTGGGCTAACTGGTGCACAGAAATTGGCTTCGCTGGAGGTAAATGTTCAAAGAGGACCCAGAAGAGTAAAACAGAAAAAGGAAAAATTTATTCGAATAAAGGAGGAGTCCCCAGGCGTCCCTGTGGGGTCTCTCAACAGCATGGGAAGACACAGCCCCCTATTTATCCCAATCCTAGCCGCAGGAGATCCCTTCTCTTTTCCCCATTGGCTGAGACCCTTGCGGGGTCCAAGCTTTCCGATCCCCCTTTCGTAACCCCAGCAGCACCCCTTGTATGTCTGCCCACCGACACTCCTGGGAACTGATTGGTTAGAGCTCTAAGGCTGTTGCACTCCATTTTGTAAAGACATGGGAGAGCTGCTCCCATCAACTACGAAACAATCAAGAGTGTGAATCGTGACATCACATCTTTGCAAAGACGTGATAGCCGTTCCTCACCAGTTTGGTGTTGGTGGTGGTGCTTTCAGTTGTGATGATGTTGTCATCCCTTTTCTAATTCACTGTCTGCTCTTGTGTTCAGACTACGTGGCTCTGTAAATGAGGAGCCCCACTCTCTGTATCTTTCAATGAAATACAGGACCTTCTGAGACTGTTTTTCTTCCTGAGCTCCTTCCTGCAAGAGCTTTTGGAGCTGCAGGGACAGTTCCTGTGATGGGAGGAGGGGAAAAGAATCCATCACGGCAGCACTGCCAGGGAGCAGCAGCGCTCGGTCTCCCAGAGCTGTTTTCTTTCCTCTCCCACACTCTCCTTCTCGTCCCTCATGTTGGCGCAAGTCCTGAGTGCTCTGGCAGCTTGGTCATTGTTCTGCTGCGTGGCAGTCCTGTGACCGCGGGCAGGGACAGGCAATGGACACTTGTGTGACAGAGCTGGCCTCAGAACAGCCTTCCGTGAAGAAAGGTGATCTCCTGAGGACAGTGCTGGAAGGTTTAGGTCTTCTTCCAAAGTTTCTCTCCAGGACATGCCCAAGAACATGACGAGCAGATCACAACACCAGTATGCACCAGTACAGAGCTAAACACCGTGAGTGGAGAAGCACGAGGGCACGCAGCAGTGTCCTCTCACAGCCAGGCCTCCTGCAAGACACCTGACGGAGCAGCAGAGCAGGGTCTGGGCTGTGCCCGTGTGCACTGGACAGCCCGCGGAAGCTGCCCCAGGACAATCGTCGTGGGCTGGCCGCGCACAAGCACCGTTTCCAGCCCTGGCCTCTCAGTGCAGCTTGGAGAGGCCCTTTGTCCCTCCGCAGAAGGATGGTGAATGAGTAGGTCAGCAGGCTGTGTTTGCATGGTACAGATGAGATGCAAGCACGCACATCATGTACAGGAGGTGGGATGAGATGAACCCCAGAGACCACAAATGTCATCAGCTATTCCTTGGGGTTCCTTGAAGGCCTGTGGGACAGACAGTGTGTCGAGGTCACGTCATGTTGGGAGGAAACCACCTGAATGCAGCACTGCGTTGTGCTTCCTTGGACTGAGGTCCCCGTGTCCATTCCTCATGACGTGGGACATGTGAGATGAGTGCAGGCGGGGTGACACACTGCAAGGCTGAGGTGGCTCCCATCCTTTGGGAGTGGCAAGAGGAGGTGAGAGAGACACTGTGACTCCTGCCTGTGTGTGTAAAAGGGACAGGCTCTGCCTCTGAGCATCCCTGGGTGCATAAGGAGTCCATGAGGCCAGCTCAGCTCTGGACAGCTGACAGAAGCTTGCTCTTTCCACGTGTGACTCCAGGAACAAACCCCATGGGCCCAGTGAGCTTCGTCTCCGCTGCCTTGGACAGGCCCATTGCCACAGTGCTTCTGTCTGCTCCCTCAGCCTTGCCTGTGATTCTGGCTTGTGCTCTCCAAAGTGCCAGAGCACTCAGAGATGTTCTGGGGTCCTTGGAAAAGGCAGATGTCAAAGCCAGCTTCAAGAAGGGCTCTTTATTAAAATCCAGCCACTCTCTCGGGAAGAGCTGCTCCTCCACATGGCTCAGCATCAGCGGCAGCACAGGGCTCGCAGGATCCATCTTGGCCTTGGCTGCTCCCTTGGAGAGCTCAGGATGATGATGACCGTCTGAGCTACCAGGGAGCGGATGGAGGGCTCGCTGTCTTCTGCCAAGGCCTGAAGGGCTGCAAGGGAAAGAAGCAGAGCCGAGATGACCTCCCACGTCTGCAGAGACCCCCAGGCATTCCCTCTGGAGAATGCTCCCTACTCACCGCTGCAGATCTCAGCCAGCTTCTTCTTGCCTGGATCCCTCAGATGCCGCGCAGCGAGCCCTGGGCACAGAGTTCCGTCAGCCCCTGCTCCCTCCCCTCATCAGGGCTGGCCCCAGGGAAGAGCAGGGGCCGAGATGGTGGGACTGAGCAAGGCGGCCGCCATGGCCACCTGCGTGGACAGGGCTGGGAGAGGGAGGCCAAGGCCCTGCACGGGGCAGCCGGGGCTCTGGCAGCCACAGGGCTGCTCCTTGCTGCCAGGGCAGTGGCAGGGACTGGGGCCAGGCTGCCAAGAGAGGGACCCTGGGGGCTGTGACCCACCGATGAACCTCACGGCCGCCTCTCGCAAGCTGGCCTGAGCATCCTTCAGGTACGGCAGGCTCTGAGTCAAGAATTCTTGAGCTCTGCTCCTGTCCTGCTCCAGCTGGAGAGAGCACAAGGGGATGAGCACGTCACTGTCCCTTCCCAGTTGGCTGGACCAGTCCCTGCTCCCACACCCAGCCGTTCCGCTTCCCTCCCGGCCATTCCCATGTCCCAGCCAGGAGCCCTGTGGGGCTGAGGCTGAAAGAGAGACACAGGCCGGGGGACCCCAGGGGTGCTGAGAGCCCTCCCTCGCGCTGGGTGCAGGGAGGGCAGCAGGGCAGAGAGAAGAGGCCTTGTGGGCTCTGTTCTTGAGGGCAGGGAACAAGAATGCAGGTCCAGGCTGCAGCAAGGCAGGCGAGGCACATCTGCCTTGGGGGTTGTCCTCACCAAGCTCTCTCCAATCCGCCATGTCTGCTGTGTCCGCACCAGGTGCTTGAGCAGTTTCCACTTGAGGAGCTCTGCGGCAGCAAGGAGGGCTTCCCCAGCAGCCTGTGGAACAGCAGAAGCTGGGAATGGCACCACGGTCTGGGCCAGGAGACCTTGGGTCCCCCTGCTCTGGGCCTTGTTCCTGGGGCGATTCTGCCCTCAGGGAGCTGGGACATGCCCTGGCCCAAATGTCCAGGGGTCTCTTCGCTGCGTCACTGCTGAGCTTTGAAAGCTGTACCTTGGCCACGCTCTGCGTTTGGTCACTCAGGCGGAAGAAGAGAGGGAGCAGGCCAAGTCGCACCGTGTTCTTCATCTCTGCCTTTTCGTCCCCCACCGCCATCTTCATCAGGTCTCTGAAGAGGCTGATGGAGCTCTCTCTCAGCTGGCTCTGCTCCTGGGAGGGAGAAGCACAGTAGGACTGGAGCACCAGCAGCTCTCTGCCCACGCTGGGCAGAAGCTCCAGCATGGCTGATGTGAGGGGAGATGCTCCAGGGAGGCATTCTGCACACTGGAGTTGTGGCCCAGATCTGCGGTCCTGGGTCAGTGAAAGGCCACTCAAGAGACTTGTTCTGGGAGCGCCTGGCCTCCAAGTGCCCACCAAGGCAGCCAGCATCCCCCACCAGCTTCAGCAGCCACGGTGGGGAAGAGCTCCGGGAGCAGCCGGCAGGGAGAAGCTGGGCTGGGCTGCAGAACACACAAGCCACCCCACAAGAGCCCAGGGCCCACCCGTGGGGCTCAGGCTTCCACATCAGCCTTACGTCGTTCAAGAGGGGCAGGAGGAATTCCGCCATCTGCACGGCGATGTGGCTGGCCTCCTTCCTCTTCAGCTGAGCCATGACAGTTCTGAAGACCAGCAGAGCCTTCATGGTGGCAGCCTTATAGCCAAAGAGCAGGACCCTCATCAGGTCTGGCAGGATGACCTTCATTTTTCTTGCCTGTGTGAAGAAAAGAGTTTCCCTTTTGGGACCAGGTCCGTGCCTGGAAAGCTCCCCAGGCAGCCAGCTGGCCCCACCATGGCAGAGAGAGCCTTTGGAGCACTCGCCCCACCGCCTGAGTGCCAGCCAAGGCCAAGCCCTCCCGCTCTGCCCCGGCCCTTGGCTGCCAACAGGGTTCCCCTTGCTGACGCCCTACTCACCATGTCGTCTCTCTGTGACAGTGTCATGATGCCTCTGAGCACCAGGGAGAGCATGGCTGGCCTTTCTTCCTTCAGAAACCTAAAGGCTAGGTAGGTCGCAGCAAACTCCCCGTCTCCCAGATCTCTGCTGGCCAGCATCTGAAAGCAGGGCAGCAGTGAGCGACCGGCAGAGCTGGTGGGGCTCCTGGCAGCGTGCAGCTCCTGGTTCCTAGCGCAGCCCGGGCCAAGGGCACCGGGGGCTTTTTCCGGTAACTCACAGCCAAGCGAACGAGGCAGTAGTCCTCCAGGTGTGTGCAGAAGAGCCTGCTCTTGAGGTCCCAGAGCTGGCTGAGCAGCTCCTTCAAAATGTTCTTCACAGTCTGGGGCACGGAGAGCATCAGTTCCCACAGTGCCAGGGCAGTGCTGCAAGTCGGAGCGCTCTGTCAGCAGGGCAGCCTCGGCCACAGCAGCGTGGCCGGGCTCAGCACTGCAGGACGCTTGGGATGCCCTGGGCAGCAGCAGAGGGCTGAGCTGGTGCTCCCCGTGGGGCGGGCAGGAGCGTGGGGTGGGCCCTGGGCTTGCTTGCTCAGCTTTGGCTGCCTCGGGCCTGGCTGACCCCCAGGGCTGGAAAGCGTGGTGGGATGGAGGGTCCTGCCCCTCGGGAGTGTCCTGCAGGATTCCTTGGCTCTGGCAGCCAGAGCGTCTCCAGGCCCCTCTTCCCACAGGGAACAAGCCCTCCCGGCTTTTGAGGACAGTACCTGTCTCCTCCTGGAGCAACCTTGAGCAGTGTCATCACCACCTCCTGAGGGCATTTGTCAGCCATGGGGACGATGAGAGACTCCACGCTCTGCCGGGCTGGGACTGTCTGGGTGCATCCCAGGGTTTTGTGGATGCAGCTCGTGATCTTTGGCACCTGGAGGGGACACAGGTGAGGATGGTGCAGCCACTGGCGAGCGGCCATTTCCTCAGCTGCCCTTGCCATCCCTCTCTGCCACCTTGAGGTGGCTTCAGGTGCCCCAGACACTGGGCTTTGGGAGGAAGAGAGGGATGGAGGGAGGAACAAGGCCTGACAGGGCTGAAGGGCAGGGCAATGCAGCCACAGGCCACTTACATCCACCAGCCACAGGTCAGGGTTTCCCTTGACCACATCCAGCACGTTTCTGGCCGCCTCCTTGTCAAAGGTGCTGGAGTCGGTCATTGCCTCGATGAACACCCAGACCATGTCTGTCCTCTCCGACGGCTGGAGGTATTCCCCAAAGGTCTATGGGAGGAAGGGAGGCAACGAAGCCATATCACACCGAGGGCCCTGATGCTGCTGCTTAGCCGGGCAGTGCCAGCAGCCCTGCGGTGGCGCCCGGCAGTGCTGGCGGCGGTGTCCCCAGCAAAGCTGGCAGCAGGGGCGGCAGTCGCTGCTGGGGAGGATGAGAAGAGACGGCCCAGGGTGAGGGAGGAGGGTTGGGGTCATGGGCACGGGGTCTGGGCCCCGCCACCAGCCAGGGCTTGCTGGTGGCCAGGAGGACTGGGGCTGCTGCTGGGACACTGGAGCGCAGCCCTGGCGTTGTCCCTGCTTGGGGACAGCAGGAACCCTCTCAGCAGGGACAGGGAGGCCACGCCAGCCCGCTGACGGTGGAGGCCTTTGCTCTCACAAGTCCCCTGCTGATGCCAGGACCAAGAGTGCCAGCAAACGGGGAGCTCGTTACCTCGGCAATGTGAGTGGCACTGGGCGAAGTGCGCAAGGAGGTGGTCTCGGCTTCCCAGTCCCTTTCGAGCTGTGTATCCTCCTCTGTCAATGTCGCACCTAAAGAGCGGGGCAAACGCAGAGGAGTCGGTAAGACACGGCAGCTTCCCCAATACTGGAAAGAGCTTGGAACTTGGAATGGCCGAGGAGGGAGGTTATGACCTGCAATCAGGGGAGGAGGTGGTGGAGAGCGGTGCCACGGAAAGGCTGACCCGCCTCCAGTGTGCGTGTGGGAATGCTCGTGGCCCTGGAAATTCCAAGGCCCTAGAGCTCTGCATGCAGTGCCACGGTTCAGTCCCCCATGGCTTGAATAGAGGTGACGTGGGGGACGGCTCGCATGGCTGGAGTGCTGCGGGGCAGAGATACATGTCTCTTTGGGAGAGATGGGAAGATGCGGCGCGGGGCTGCCTCCCGTGCTCTTGAGGAGCAGCTCAGCTACACGGGACCATCAACAGCGTGGGAGAGAGCGTGGGGGTGAGGAGCAGAGGAGGGGCAGTGCTGGTGACATGGTGGTGCCTCCAGCAAGCAGCAGGACTGGGTGATGTTGGCGTGCAGGGGGATCCATCCCACCACAGCTTCTCTTACGGTGTTGCTGGTACTTGAATTGGAAGAGGAGACAAAGAGCGTCCAAAGCCAAGCGGCTGGTGTCCTCTTCCTTGAATGATAGGAGCAGCAGGAGATGTCCCAGCAGCTGTCCAAGGATTGGCATCTGCATCTCCACACAGGAGGCGTGTCTGTCCTCATTGGGATCAGCCTGGGCAAGGGAGGAGGAAGAGCAGAGGGCTTGAGGGCAGCTGGGGCCAAAGCCCTGAAGCCAAGTGTGTGCCCAGGGCTGGATCCAGGCAGGTCAGAGCTTTGCAGGGCCCTGCAGAACCCATCTCGCAGAACAGCCCCACGCAGGGAGAGCTGCCAGACCTGGGCTCCCCGTGGGCTCCTTGGGCAGCCCTGGCCGACACAGGACTGGGGCAGAGATGGCTCCTGGCAGAGCGCAGTGTGCCTGGTCCTTACCTTCAGTGAGGAGTAGTTGGCCAGCAAGAAGCTGAGCACCCTCATCCTGCCCACAGCCCTCTCCCGCACAGATGCCCTCTCAGAGGTGGTGAAGGTCAAGAGCATCTGGGGAGAGAGAAGCTGCTGCTGAGCCCTGGGAGCAGCCAGTGCTCCAGCACAAGCAGCACTGCTCAAGTCCTGGGCGGGACTCTCCCAGGCCATTAAGGCTTCCTCTGGTCTGGAGCAAAGCCCGCACTGGTTTCCTGCCCTGGGGTCCCTGGCAGGCTTGCGACAAATGCCCCAGGCCAGCCCTCTAGCCAGGCAGGAAGGCAGATGCCACCCTGTGCGGCCACTGTGCTGCGGAAGAGCCTGCTGGGCAGCCCCTGCTTCCCCCAGGGAGGTGGGCACCACCCTGCAGTGCTCTCTCTGCATGGCGCGGGGTGGGACTGCCCTCTCAGCAGTGGACACCCCGTCCCCCAGGGTGAGGAACAGCCCTTGTGAAGCCCACCCTTTGCACATGCCAGACCTGGAAGATACTCTGCATCTTCTCGCTGACTCCGTTGGCAGGAGAGTTGAGCACCAGTGCAACTAGCATGGTGTCCATGGCTTTCATGGTCTGCAAGGAAGACAACGAGTTGTGGCCGTGTTTCCTGCCATCCCTCTCACCCCCAGGACACTGAGCTGAGCTCCCAGCACCAAGGGAGGACTCGTGGGCTGCTTTGCTGTGCCTGGGAGAGGCCCAGGGGCAAACAATGTGCTGTGGGCAGAGCAGCCTGCGGCACTGGATGTGGCCAGGCCCACAGGAACGGGACGACGGGACGAGAGTGGGAAAGTAAAGCCAAGACCGTGCCCTGCCTTGCATCTCTGGTCATAGCGCAGGACAGGGTGAGCAGGGAGCAGCCCAGAGGGCCCGGCGCTCGTGGAGCTCACCCAGCACTTACCGCGAAGTACAGGAAAGGTTTCAAGTCCCGGATTTCCTCTTTGGGAGGAAGCAAGAAGATGCTGGAGAAGCACGCTTGGAGGAGGCCTATCTCTTTGCCCTCCAGCACCGCCTCCACGGAGCTGCAAAGAGAGAGGGGCCAGTGGGACACTGGTGCGGGGAGCAGTGCCTGGAGGCCTCGTGCAGGTGGACACGGGGCTCTGGGGCAGGAGTCCCCAGGAGGGTTGGGCAGGTACCTCATTTCGGTCACGGCAAACATGGCGCTCCGCCACACCGCTGTGCACCGTTGGTCCCTGGGCTCTTCTTCCAGCAGCACCTGCAGAGCACAGCCAGGATGGGACCTGGCAGCTGCCAGCACCCAGTGCCACCCGCCCCTTGCCCTGCCCAACGCTGTCCTCACAGGGTGCCAGTGCTGGGGGCCTTGTCCCCTTCCCCGCAGCCACCGAGTATCCCCTCACCTTGATATTCTCTGCCAGTTTGTATCTCTGGCAGAAGAGATCTAGGCCCTGGGACAAGCCGTTGTACGTTGCGGCCCTGAAGAGCATAGCGATGCTTTTAAGGAACTCCAGCTTCTGTTCCTCATCCTGGCAGCCAGGGGACAGAGAGACAAACAGGGAGCATGAGATGGGGACACACGGTCAGTGGCACCGCAGCGCTGGGGGTGCAGTGCCGGTTGCAGCCCTGGGAGAAGCAGCTGTGCCCAGCCAGCGCCCTCCAGCAGCCCCACAGCAGAGCCCCTGTCAGCAGATGCCAGCTCAGCCGCCTTCCAAATGGCTGCGGTTACCTTTTCAGGGCTGCTGACAAAGGCCCTGATGACATCCACGTGTTCTGGTTCCAAGTGGTACACTGGTAACCAGCTGGCATCTAAGAAAGGAGGAGAGCAGGGAGGGCTGCAGAGAGGGTGCGCAGGCAGGAGGGAGCAGAGGAAGGAGCTCTGCCTCCCATCCAGCCCCATGCCCGCTGCCATGGCACAGTCTTCTCCTGCGTGTCAGTGCCCCTGCCAGCGTGTGGGGAAACGGGATCCTGGCATTGAGCAGGGAGCGCTCGCTGGCCACCGCGCTGCCCAGACAATCAGGGCCCCTCACTCACCCATCTCCAGTTGCTGGGCCAGGCACAACTCCTGGGGCTCCACTGGAGAGCTGCTCTCCTGGAGAGCCCTGTCCTCCTCCAGGGCCACCTTGGTGGTGCTGACTTGTTGCTTTGCCATCTTTTGGGTTTGAGGAAAGTGGTTGGGCTGGCGAAGGGGGAAGCTTTGGCGAAAGGCCACGAGTCTGCCGGGGGCAGAGGGAAAAGACGTGGGTTGTGCTCGAGGAGTCCTCGCCACGAGTCTGCCGGGGGCAGCGGGGAAAGACGTGGGTTGTGCTCGAGGAGTCCTCGCCACGAGTCTGCCGGGGCAGAGGGGAGTCTGCCGGGGGCAGCTAGAGTTAAGATATGGTTGGACTCGATGATCTCAAGGGTCGCTTCCAACCAAAAGGATTCTCTGATACTCCGATTCTCTGAAAGACGTGGGCTGCGCTCGGGGGCTACTCGCCGTCTCCGTGCTCGCACCCTGTCCCGTCACCGTCCTGCCGGACAGTGTGGGCTGGGGCCCACAGCTGCGCTGAGCACATGCAGTGCAGTGGGTGTCACCAAGTGAGGTCACAACGGGCCCCACTGTGACCCTGCACCTGGGCAGGGAGGGGCAGGGTGTCCCATTGGGATGCACAGGCCAGCTCTGCCCTGGGCACCTGGGTGCTCTCGGGGTGTCTCCAGGCCCCCCTTTGCCCTCATGTCCCCCCGGGACCTCCCTGTTGCCCTCTGCTGTGGCCCAGAGTTTCGTGTTCAGCTGGCTGGCTGATCAGAACAGCAGCGAAGCTGCTCCTTCAGTGGCTTTGTAGAGATTTCTAGGGATTTCCAAGGGTGGGTAGCACAGAGGATGGACTTTGTTTAAGGTGTCTGCTGTCTCATTGCTTACAGAAGCTCTCAGTGGCTTGAGGATAAACTAACCACGTAACCACATGACAAAGTGTTGGAGCTGGCAGAGCACAAAAGCAGAAATCCAGGTGGCAGGGGTGAAAAAGGTGGAAAGGCTGACGTACTAAATGCCTCCTTCTGTGGAAATGCCCCTCACATTCTGCGATTCTGTGATTCCTCCACCTCAGTCTTTAATAGTCAGAAGAGTTGTGCTCCAGGTACCCACCCCCCTGAGCCAGAAGACAGGCATGGGGAGCAGTATGAAGGCCCAGCAATCCAAGGGGAAATGATCAGTGACCTGCTATACCACTTGGGCACCTACAAGTCTATGGGGCCAGATGGGATACACCCAAGGGTGCTGAGGGAGCTGGCAAAGGTCATCACTGAGCCACTTTCCATTATCTATCTGCAATGCTGCCCAACTGGGGAGGTTGCAGTTGACTGGAGGTTGGCTAAGGTGACGCTCATCTACAAGACGGGCCGGAAAGAGGATCTGGGGACCTACAGATCTATCCGTCTGACCTTGGTGCTGGGCAAGGTCATGGGGCAGATGATCTTGGGTAACATCACTCGCCACAAGAGAACCATATAATCAGGCCCAGTCAACATGGATTTATTTATTTATTTATTTATTGAGGGACTAGAGAGAGTGCAGAGGAGGCAACAAAGCTGCTGAGGGGCTGGAGCACAAGTGTGATGGGAGCGGTTGAGGGAGCTGGGGCTGTTCAGCCTGGAGAACAGGAGGCTCAGGGGAGGCTCAGGGGAGACCTTATTGCTGTTTGCAACGGCCTGAAAGGAGGTTGAAGCATGGAGGGTGTTGGTCTCTTCTCCCAAGTAGCAAGTGATAGGACAAGAGGAAATGGCCTCAAGTTGCGCCAGGGGAGGTTTAGATTGGCTGTTAGGAAAAAATTCTTCCTGGAAAGTGTGTTAAAGGCAAGAAGAACACCTGAAGAGCATGGGTTGGTCAGGCCAATGTGGAATAGATTGCTTTTTCTTGTTTGTTTTGGGGCTGCAGAAGAAGGAACGCGTGCATTTCAGTGTTGGGGCACGGATCCCAACTGAGGATTCAAGCAAGTTTGGGACTGGGACAGCTTAGGTGATTGAGGACCATTGCCAGGTCTACGAAAGAAGCTGGATGGGTTTTGGGGAGCTCACAGGCATTGCCAAATCCTCAGAAAACCACAGCTCTGTAGTGAAAGCAACAGCACTTGGCACCAAGCCCAATCCCAAAATGCAAATACCCTCGAAGTGACCACAGGCAGAGCCTTGAGAAACATTTGAGAGAAAGGGTCTCCTTTGCCAGGCCCTGGAGGTCAGGCCTTGGCCATTCTGATGAAAAACAAACATGAAGGGCTGACATGGCATCAGAACCTGGCGTGTCCACATTGTTGCCCTTCCCCTTGGTTCCCACCCATGCACACTCAACCCGATCAGCGCCTGTGGGAACAGCAGGGTGTGCAGTTCCAGCTAGAGGGCCTTAGACACATTATACAGAAGTGTGATTTTTATGAGTGTAAGAAGCGATAGCCCAGGCCAGTGAGAACGATATCTCGGGTCGGAAAACGGCCCCTTGTGTGTGATGTGTGAATGTCCTTGGGCCTGGTCTGTGAATGAGTGGGAACGTAACTGAAACAAATATAACATGAGTGTGGTGTGTTTCTAATACCAATTATTGGAAAAACATCTTATGTAACATCTTAGTCCAGGCCCATACCTGGAAATCCTATACATCGTCAATGGCTAATAAAGAGGACCTCAGACTGGCTCAGCTCTCTGCTCTGCCCGGCTCTGCGCTCCTTCCTGAACAAGATCTCTGCCTGTGCGTGCATCTTTTTCTGCATCCCGATGTGCGTGGTTCCTCATCGCCGCAATCGCCCTCATCAACTCCAGACAATCCAAACGCTCCCTGACATACACGGCTGCCCCACCTCCTCTCCTTCCTCGCCTGTCTCTTCTGAAGAGTTTCTAGCCATCCAATGCAGCGCTCCAGTTGTGAGAGTCGTCCCACCATGTTTCTGGGATGGCAACTATATCGTCGTTTTTCTGCCTCACAGTGGCTTCCAGCTCCTCCTGTTTGTTGCCCACGCTGCGTGCCTTTGGATAGATGCACTTTGGCCGGGCCATTGATCCCGCCACCTTTTTCTGGTGAGAAGCCCTAATTCCTTTGTGGACATCATCGAGTGCTTCCACGGTTTTGAACACATCAACAACCCTTGTGTTTCTCTTCCTGCATGGCTCTCCATCCCCAACCTCCACTGGGACGGCAGAGCAAAGGGCCTCACCAGCACTACCCTCAAATGCTGGCATGTGGCCCTTGGGTTTGCCTCTCCACACCTGGTTTCCTCCCCTCTCACTTCAAATCTAGTTTAAAGCCCTCTCAAGGATTCCTGCTAACTCCTGCGCAGGATCCTTTTCCCCTTTTGAGAGAGGTGCATCCCATTTGTCGCTAGCAGGCCTGGTGCCATGTAAGCCGACCCGTGATCAAAAACCCCCAAATTCTGCCGGTGACACCGGTCCTGCAGCCAGGTATTGATCTGCTGGGTCTTCCTGCATCTTTCCTCATCGTACCCTGCAACTGTGGCGACAGAAGAGAACACGACTTGTGCTCCTGATCCCTTGACCATGCGTCCCAAGGCCCTGAAGTCTCTCTTGATTGTTTTCCCTTTTCAGTTTCATCACTGCCTACCTGAAAAATCGTTAGGGGATAATAGTCTGAGGGCCTAACCAGGGCAGAGAGTTTCCTGTTTACATCTTTAACCCTGGCCCCAGGGAGGCAGCCGACACCCCAAGAAGTGGGTCTAGCCTGCATATAGGGCCTTCTGTTCCCTTTAGAAGGGAGTCTCCTACAACCACAACCAGCCTCTTTTTCTTTGTGGGGGCTGTTTTGATGGAGGGTGCAGGGTGACTGATCCTCTGCAGCACCTCCAACTCAGTGGAACCGCCTCCCTCGATGCTGTTGTTTGGTTCCACTTGCAAGGCCTGTTCTTCAGTCTCAAGACCCATTTGTGTGTCTGTGTTTGGCTGTTTCTGGGCTAACTGGTGCGCAGAAATTGGCTTCGCTGGAGGTAAATGTTCAAAGAGGACCCAGAAGAGTAAAACAGAAAAAGGAAAAATTTATTCGAATAAAGGAGGAGTCCCCAGGCGTCCCTGTGGGGTCTCTCAACAGCATGGGAAGACACAGCCCCCTATTTATCCCAATCCTAGCCGCAGGAGATCCCTTCTCCTTTCCCCATTGGCTGAGACCCTTGCGGGGTCCAAGCTTTCCGATCCCCCTTTCGTAACCCCAGCAGCACCCCTTGTATGTCTGCCCACCGACACTCCTGGGAACTGATTGGTTAGAGCTCTAAGGCTGTTGCACTCCATTTTGTAAAGACATGGGAGAGCTGCTCCCATCAACTACGAAACAATCAAGAGTGTGAATCGTGACATCACATCTTTGCAAAGACGTGATAGCCGTTCCTCACCAGTTTGGTGTTGGTGGTGGTGCTTTCAGTTGTGATGATGTTGTCATCCCTTTTCTAATTCACTGTCTGCTCTTGTGTTCAGACTACGTGGCTCTGTAAATGAGGAGCCCCACTCTCTGTATCTTTCAATGAAATACAGGACCTTCTGAGACTGTTTTTCTTCCTGAGCTCCTTCCTGCAAGAGCTTTTGGAGCTGCAGGGACAGTTCCTGTGATGGGAGGAGGGGAAAAGAATCCATCACGGCAGCACTGCCAGGGAGCAGCAGCGCTCGGTCTCCCAGAGCTGTTTTCTTTCCTCTCCCACACTCTCCTTCTCGTCCCTCATGTTGGCGCAAGTCCTGAGTGCTCTGGCAGCTTGGTCATTGTTCTGCTGCGTGGCAGTCCTGTGACCGCGGGCAGGGACAGGCAATGGACACTTGTGTGACAGAGCTGGCCTCAGAACAGCCTTCCGTGAAGAAAGGTGATCTCCTGAGGACAGTGCTGGAAGGTTTAGGTCTTCTTCCAAAGTTTCTCTCCAGGACATGCCCAAGAACATGACGAGCAGATCACAACACCAGTATGCACCAGTACAGAGCTAAACACCGTGAGTGTAGAAGCACGAGGGCACGCAGCAGTGTCCTCTCACAGCCAGGCCTCCTGCAAGACACCTGACGGAGCAGCAGAGCAGGGTCTGGGCTGTGCCCGTGTGCACTGGACAGCCCGCGGAAGCTGCCCCAGGACAATCGTCGTGGGCTGGCCGCGCACAAGCACCGTTTCCAGCCCTGGCCTCTCAGTGCAGCTTGGAGAGGCCCTTTGTCCCTCCGCAGAAGGATGGTGAATGAGTAGGTCAGCAGGCTGTGTTTGCATGGTACAGATGAGATGCAAGCACGCACATCATGTACAGGAGGTGGGATGAGATGAACCCCAGAGACCACAAATGTCATCAGCTATTCCTTGGGGTTCCTTGAAGGCCTGTGGGACAGACAGTGTGTCGAGGTCACGTCATGTTGGGAGGAAACCACCTGAATGCAGCACTGCGTTGTGCTTCCTTGGACTGAGGTCCCCGTGTCCATTCCTCATGACGTGGGACATGTGAGATGAGTGCAGGCGGGGTGACACACTGCAAGGCTGAGGTGGCTCCCATCCTTTGGGAGTGGCAAGAGGAGGTGAGAGAGACACTGTGACTCCTGCCTGTGTGTGTAAAAGGGACAGGCTCTGCCTCTGAGCATCCCTGGGTGCATAAGGAGTCCATGAGGCCAGCTCAGCTCTGGACAGCTGACAGAAGCTTGCTCTTTCCACGTGTGACTCCAGGAACAAACCCCATGGGCCCAGTGAGCTTCGTCTCCGCTGCCTTGGACAGGCCCATTGCCACAGTGCTTCTGTCTGCTCCCTCAGCCTTGCCTGTGATTCTGGCTTGTGCTCTCCAAAGTGCCAGAGCACTCAGAGATGTTCTGGGGTCCTTGGAAAAGGCAGATGTCAAAGCCAGCTTCAAGAAGGGCTCTTTATTAAAATCCAGCCACTCTCTCGGGAAGAGCTGCTCCTCCACATGGCTCAGCATCAGCGGCAGCACAGGGCTCGCAGGATCCATCTTGGCCTTGGCTGCTCCCTTGGAGAGCTCAGGATGATGATGACCGTCTGAGCTACCAGGGAGCGGATGGAGGGCTCGCTGTCTTCTGCCAAGGCCTGAAGGGCTGCAAGGGAAAGAAGCAGAGCCGAGATGACCTCCCACGTCTGCAGAGACCCCCAGGCATTCCCTCTGGAGAATGCTCCCTACTCACCGCTGCAGATCTCAGCCAGCTTCTTCTTGCCTGGATCCCTCAGATGCCGCGCAGCGAGCCCTGGGCACAGAGTTCCGTCAGCCCCTGCTCCCTCCCCTCATCAGGGCTGGCCCCAGGGAAGAGCAGGGGCCGAGATGGTGGGACTGAGCAAGGCGGCCGCCATGGCCACCTGCGTGGACAGGGCTGGGAGAGGGAGGCCAAGGCCCTGCACGGGGCAGCCGGGGCTCTGGCAGCCACAGGGCTGCTCCTTGCTGCCAGGGCAGTGGCAGGGACTGGGGCCAGGCTGCCAAGAGAGGGACCCTGGGGGCTGTGACCCACCGATGAACCTCACGGCCGCCTCTCGCAAGCTGGCCTGAGCATCCTTCAGGTACGGCAGGCTCTGAGTCAAGAATTCTTGAGCTCTGCTCCTGTCCTGCTCCAGCTGGAGAGAGCACAAGGGGATGAGCACGTCACTGTCCCTTCCCAGTTGGCTGGACCAGTCCCTGCTCCCACACCCAGCCGTTCCGCTTCCCTCCCGGCCATTCCCATGTCCCAGCCAGGAGCCCTGTGGGGCTGAGGCTGAAAGAGAGACACAGGCCGGGGGACCCCAGGGGTGCTGAGAGCCCTCCCTCGCGCTGGGTGCAGGGAGGGCAGCAGGGCAGAGAGAAGAGGCCTTGTGGGCTCTGTTCTTGAGGGCAGGGAACAAGAATGCAGGTCCAGGCTGCAGCAAGGCAGGCGAGGCACATCTGCCTTGGGGGTTGTCCTCACCAAGCTCTCTCCAATCCGCCATGTCTGCTGTGTCCGCACCAGGTGCTTGAGCAGTTTCCACTTGAGGAGCTCTGCGGCAGCAAGGAGGGCTTCCCCAGCAGCCTGTGGAACAGCAGAAGCTGGGAATGGCACCACGGTCTGGGCCAGGAGACCTTGGGTCCCCCTGCTCTGGGCCTTGTTCCTGGGGCGATTCTGCCCTCAGGGAGCTGGGACATGCCCTGGCCCAAATGTCCAGGGGTCTCTTCGCTGCGTCACTGCTGAGCTTTGAAAGCTGTACCTTGGCCACGCTCTGCGTTTGGTCACTCAGGCGGAAGAAGAGAGGGAGCAGGCCAAGTCGCACCGTGTTCTTCATCTCTGCCTTTTCGTCCCCCACCGCCATCTTCATCAGGTCTCTGAAGAGGCTGATGGAGCTCTCTCTCAGCTGGCTCTGCTCCTGGGAGGGAGAAGCACAGTAGGACTGGAGCACCAGCAGCTCTCTGCCCACGCTGGGCAGAAGCTCCAGCATGGCTGATGTGAGGGGAGATGCTCCAGGGAGGCATTCTGCACACTGGAGTTGTGGCCCAGATCTGCGGTCCTGGGTCAGTGAAAGGCCACTCAAGAGACTTGTTCTGGGAGCGCCTGGCCTCCAAGTGCCCACCAAGGCAGCCAGCATCCCCCACCAGCTTCAGCAGCCACGGTGGGGAAGAGCTCCGGGAGCAGCCGGCAGGGAGAAGCTGGGCTGGGCTGCAGAACACACAAGCCACCCCACAAGAGCCCAGGGCCCACCCGTGGGGCTCAGGCTTCCACATCAGCCTTACGTCGTTCAAGAGGGGCAGGAGGAATTCCGCCATCTGCACGGCGATGTGGCTGGCCTCCTTCCTCTTCAGCTGAGCCATGACAGTTCTGAAGACCAGCAGAGCCTTCATGGTGGCAGCCTTATAGCCAAAGAGCAGGACCCTCATCAGGTCTGGCAGGATGACCTTCATTTTTCTTGCCTGTGTGAAGAAAAGAGTTTCCCTTTTGGGACCAGGTCCGTGCCTGGAAAGCTCCCCAGGCAGCCAGCTGGCCCCACCATGGCAGAGAGAGCCTTTGGAGCACTCGCCCCACCGCCTGAGTGCCAGCCAAGGCCAAGCCCTCCCGCTCTGCCCCGGCCCTTGGCTGCCAACAGGGTTCCCCTTGCTGACGCCCTACTCACCATGTCGTCTCTCTGTGACAGTGTCATGATGCCTCTGAGCACCAGGGAGAGCATGGCTGGCCTTTCTTCCTTCAGAAACCTAAAGGCTAGGTAGGTCGCAGCAAACTCCCCGTCTCCCAGATCTCTGCTGGCCAGCATCTGAAAGCAGGGCAGCAGTGAGCGACCGGCAGAGCTGGTGGGGCTCCTGGCAGCGTGCAGCTCCTGGTTCCTAGCGCAGCCCGGGCCAAGGGCACCGGGGGCTTTTTCCGGTAACTCACAGCCAAGCGAACGAGGCAGTAGTCCTCCAGGTGTGTGCAGAAGAGCCTGCTCTTGAGGTCCCAGAGCTGGCTGAGCAGCTCCTTCAAAATGTTCTTCACAGTCTGGGGCACGGAGAGCATCAGTTCCCACAGTGCCAGGGCAGTGCTGCAAGTCGGAGCGCTCTGTCAGCAGGGCAGCCTCGGCCACAGCAGCGTGGCCGGGCTCAGCACTGCAGGACGCTTGGGATGCCCTGGGCAGCAGCAGAGGGCTGAGCTGGTGCTCCCCGTGGGGCGGGCAGGAGCGTGGGGTGGGCCCTGGGCTTGCTTGCTCAGCTTTGGCTGCCTCGGGCCTGGCTGACCCCCAGGGCTGGAAAGCGTGGTGGGATGGAGGGTCCTGCCCCTCGGGAGTGTCCTGCAGGATTCCTTGGCTCTGGCAGCCAGAGCGTCTCCAGGCCCCTCTTCCCACAGGGAACAAGCCCTCCCGGCTTTTGAGGACAGTACCTGTCTCCTCCTGGAGCAACCTTGAGCAGTGTCATCACCACCTCCTGAGGGCATTTGTCAGCCATGGGGACGATGAGAGACTCCACGCTCTGCCGGGCTGGGACTGTCTGGGTGCATCCCAGGGTTTTGTGGATGCAGCTCGTGATCTTTGGCACCTGGAGGGGACACAGGTGAGGATGGTGCAGCCACTGGCGAGCGGCCATTTCCTCAGCTGCCCTTGCCATCCCTCTCTGCCACCTTGAGGTGGCTTCAGGTGCCCCAGACACTGGGCTTTGGGAGGAAGAGAGGGATGGAGGGAGGAACAAGGCCTGACAGGGCTGAAGGGCAGGGCAATGCAGCCACAGGCCACTTACATCCACCAGCCACAGGTCAGGGTTTCCCTTGACCACATCCAGCACGTTTCTGGCCGCCTCCTTGTCAAAGGTGCTGGAGTCGGTCATTGCCTCGATGAACACCCAGACCATGTCTGTCCTCTCCGACGGCTGGAGGTATTCCCCAAAGGTCTATGGGAGGAAGGGAGGCAACGAAGCCATATCACACCGAGGGCCCTGATGCTGCTGCTTAGCCGGGCAGTGCCAGCAGCCCTGCGGTGGCGCCCGGCAGTGCTGGCGGCGGTGTCCCCAGCAAAGCTGGCAGCAGGGGCGGCAGTCGCTGCTGGGGAGGATGAGAAGAGACGGCCCAGGGTGAGGGAGGAGGGTTGGGGTCATGGGCACGGGGTCTGGGCCCCGCCACCAGCCAGGGCTTGCTGGTGGCCAGGAGGACTGGGGCTGCTGCTGGGACACTGGAGCGCAGCCCTGGCGTTGTCCCTGCTTGGGGACAGCAGGAACCCTCTCAGCAGGGACAGGGAGGCCACGCCAGCCCGCTGACGGTGGAGGCCTTTGCTCTCACAAGTCCCCTGCTGATGCCAGGACCAAGAGTGCCAGCAAACGGGGAGCTCGTTACCTCGGCAATGTGAGTGGCACTGGGCGAAGTGCGCAAGGAGGTGGTCTCGGCTTCCCAGTCCCTTTCGAGCTGTGTATCCTCCTCTGTCAATGTCGCACCTAAAGAGCGGGGCAAACGCAGAGGAGTCGGTAAGACACGGCAGCTTCCCCAATACTGGAAAGAGCTTGGAACTTGGAATGGCCGAGGAGGGAGGTTATGACCTGCAATCAGGGGAGGAGGTGGTGGAGAGCGGTGCCACGGAAAGGCTGACCCGCCTCCAGTGTGCGTGTGGGAATGCTCGTGGCCCTGGAAATTCCAAGGCCCTAGAGCTCTGCATGCAGTGCCACGGTTCAGTCCCCCATGGCTTGAATAGAGGTGACGTGGGGGACGGCTCGCATGGCTGGAGTGCTGCGGGGCAGAGATACATGTCTCTTTGGGAGAGATGGGAAGATGCGGCGCGGGGCTGCCTCCCGTGCTCTTGAGGAGCAGCTCAGCTACACGGGACCATCAACAGCGTGGGAGAGAGCGTGGGGGTGAGGAGCAGAGGAGGGGCAGTGCTGGTGACATGGTGGTGCCTCCAGCAAGCAGCAGGACTGGGTGATGTTGGCGTGCAGGGGGATCCATCCCACCACAGCTTCTCTTACGGTGTTGCTGGTACTTGAATTGGAAGAGGAGACAAAGAGCGTCCAAAGCCAAGCGGCTGGTGTCCTCTTCCTTGAATGATAGGAGCAGCAGGAGATGTCCCAGCAGCTGTCCAAGGATTGGCATCTGCATCTCCACACAGGAGGCGTGTCTGTCCTCATTGGGATCAGCCTGGGCAAGGGAGGAGGAAGAGCAGAGGGCTTGAGGGCAGCTGGGGCCAAAGCCCTGAAGCCAAGTGTGTGCCCAGGGCTGGATCCAGGCAGGTCAGAGCTTTGCAGGGCCCTGCAGAACCCATCTCGCAGAACAGCCCCACGCAGGGAGAGCTGCCAGACCTGGGCTCCCCGTGGGCTCCTTGGGCAGCCCTGGCCGACACAGGACTGGGGCAGAGATGGCTCCTGGCAGAGCGCAGTGTGCCTGGTCCTTACCTTCAGTGAGGAGTAGTTGGCCAGCAAGAAGCTGAGCACCCTCATCCTGCCCACAGCCCTCTCCCGCACAGATGCCCTCTCAGAGGTGGTGAAGGTCAAGAGCATCTGGGGAGAGAGAAGCTGCTGCTGAGCCCTGGGAGCAGCCAGTGCTCCAGCACAAGCAGCACTGCTCAAGTCCTGGGCGGGACTCTCCCAGGCCATTAAGGCTTCCTCTGGTCTGGAGCAAAGCCCGCACTGGTTTCCTGCCCTGGGGTCCCTGGCAGGCTTGCGACAAATGCCCCAGGCCAGCCCTCTAGCCAGGCAGGAAGGCAGATGCCACCCTGTGCGGCCACTGTGCTGCGGAAGAGCCTGCTGGGCAGCCCCTGCTTCCCCCAGGGAGGTGGGCACCACCCTGCAGTGCTCTCTCTGCATGGCGCGGGGTGGGACTGCCCTCTCAGCAGTGGACACCCCGTCCCCCAGGGTGAGGAACAGCCCTTGTGAAGCCCACCCTTTGCACATGCCAGACCTGGAAGATACTCTGCATCTTCTCGCTGACTCCGTTGGCAGGAGAGTTGAGCACCAGTGCAACTAGCATGGTGTCCATGGCTTTCATGGTCTGCAAGGAAGACAACGAGTTGTGGCCGTGTTTCCTGCCATCCCTCTCACCCCCAGGACACTGAGCTGAGCTCCCAGCACCAAGGGAGGACTCGTGGGCTGCTTTGCTGTGCCTGGGAGAGGCCCAGGGGCAAACAATGTGCTGTGGGCAGAGCAGCCTGCGGCACTGGATGTGGCCAGGCCCACAGGAACGGGACGACGGGACGAGAGTGGGAAAGTAAAGCCAAGACCGTGCCCTGCCTTGCATCTCTGGTCATAGCGCAGGACAGGGTGAGCAGGGAGCAGCCCAGAGGGCCCGGCGCTCGTGGAGCTCACCCAGCACTTACCGCGAAGTACAGGAAAGGTTTCAAGTCCCGGATTTCCTCTTTGGGAGGAAGCAAGAAGATGCTGGAGAAGCACGCTTGGAGGAGGCCTATCTCTTTGCCCTCCAGCACCGCCTCCACGGAGCTGCAAAGAGAGAGGGGCCAGTGGGACACTGGTGCGGGGAGCAGTGCCTGGAGGCCTCGTGCAGGTGGACACGGGGCTCTGGGGCAGGAGTCCCCAGGAGGGTTGGGCAGGTACCTCATTTCGGTCACGGCAAACATGGCGCTCCGCCACACCGCTGTGCACCGTTGGTCCCTGGGCTCTTCTTCCAGCAGCACCTGCAGAGCACAGCCAGGATGGGACCTGGCAGCTGCCAGCACCCAGTGCCACCCGCCCCTTGCCCTGCCCAACGCTGTCCTCACAGGGTGCCAGTGCTGGGGGCCTTGTCCCCTTCCCCGCAGCCACCGAGTATCCCCTCACCTTGATATTCTCTGCCAGTTTGTATCTCTGGCAGAAGAGATCTAGGCCCTGGGACAAGCCGTTGTACGTTGCGGCCCTGAAGAGCATAGCGATGCTTTTAAGGAACTCCAGCTTCTGTTCCTCATCCTGGCAGCCAGGGGACAGAGAGACAAACAGGGAGCATGAGATGGGGACACACGGTCAGTGGCACCGCAGCGCTGGGGGTGCAGTGCCGGTTGCAGCCCTGGGAGAAGCAGCTGTGCCCAGCCAGCGCCCTCCAGCAGCCCCACAGCAGAGCCCCTGTCAGCAGATGCCAGCTCAGCCGCCTTCCAAATGGCTGCGGTTACCTTTTCAGGGCTGCTGACAAAGGCCCTGATGACATCCACGTGTTCTGGTTCCAAGTGGTACACTGGTAACCAGCTGGCATCTAAGAAAGGAGGAGAGCAGGGAGGGCTGCAGAGAGGGTGCGCAGGCAGGAGGGAGCAGAGGAAGGAGCTCTGCCTCCCATCCAGCCCCATGCCCGCTGCCATGGCACAGTCTTCTCCTGCGTGTCAGTGCCCCTGCCAGCGTGTGGGGAAACGGGATCCTGGCATTGAGCAGGGAGCGCTCGCTGGCCACCGCGCTGCCCAGACAATCAGGGCCCCTCACTCACCCATCTCCAGTTGCTGGGCCAGGCACAACTCCTGGGGCTCCACTGGAGAGCTGCTCTCCTGGAGAGCCCTGTCCTCCTCCAGGGCCACCTTGGTGGTGCTGACTTGTTGCTTTGCCATCTTTTGGGTTTGAGGAAAGTGGTTGGGCTGGCGAAGGGGGAAGCTTTGGCGAAAGGCCACGAGTCTGCCGGGGGCAGAGGGAAAAGACGTGGGTTGTGCTCGAGGAGTCCTCGCCACGAGTCTGCCGGGGGCAGCGGGGAAAGACGTGGGTTGTGCTCGAGGAGTCCTCGCCACGAGTCTGCCGGGGCAGAGGGGAGTCTGCCGGGGGCAGCTAGAGTTAAGATATGGTTGGACTCGATGATCTCAAGGGTCGCTTCCAACCAAAAGGATTCTCTGATACTCCGATTCTCTGAAAGACGTGGGCTGCGCTCGGGGGCTACTCGCCGTCTCCGTGCTCGCACCCTGTCCCGTCACCGTCCTGCCGGACAGTGTGGGCTGGGGCCCACAGCTGCGCTGAGCACATGCAGTGCAGTGGGTGTCACCAAGTGAGGTCACAACGGGCCCCACTGTGACCCTGCACCTGGGCAGGGAGGGGCAGGGTGTCCCATTGGGATGCACAGGCCAGCTCTGCCCTGGGCACCTGGGTGCTCTCGGGGTGTCTCCAGGCCCCCCTTTGCCCTCATGTCCCCCCGGGACCTCCCTGTTGCCCTCTGCTGTGGCCCAGAGTTTCGTGTTCAGCTGGCTGGCTGATCAGAACAGCAGCGAAGCTGCTCCTTCAGTGGCTTTGTAGAGATTTCTAGGGATTTCCAAGGGTGGGTAGCACAGAGGATGGACTTTGTTTAAGGTGTCTGCTGTCTCATTGCTTACAGAAGCTCTCAGTGGCTTGAGGATAAACTAACCACGTAACCACATGACAAAGTGTTGGAGCTGGCAGAGCACAAAAGCAGAAATCCAGGTGGCAGGGGTGAAAAAGGTGGAAAGGCTGACGTACTAAATGCCTCCTTCTGTGGAAATGCCCCTCACATTCTGCGATTCTGTGATTCCTCCACCTCAGTCTTTAATAGTCAGAAGAGTTGTGCTCCAGGTACCCACCCCCCTGAGCCAGAAGACAGGCATGGGGAGCAGTATGAAGGCCCAGCAATCCAAGGGGAAATGATCAGTGACCTGCTATACCACTTGGGCACCTACAAGTCTATGGGGCCAGATGGGATACACCCAAGGGTGCTGAGGGAGCTGGCAAAGGTCATCACTGAGCCACTTTCCATTATCTATCTGCAATGCTGCCCAACTGGGGAGGTTGCAGTTGACTGGAGGTTGGCTAAGGTGACGCTCATCTACAAGACGGGCCGGAAAGAGGATCTGGGGACCTACAGATCTATCCGTCTGACCTTGGTGCTGGGCAAGGTCATGGGGCAGATGATCTTGGGTAACATCACTCGCCACAAGAGAACCATATAATCAGGCCCAGTCAACATGGATTTATTTATTTATTTATTTATTGAGGGACTAGAGAGAGTGCAGAGGAGGCAACAAAGCTGCTGAGGGGCTGGAGCACAAGTGTGATGGGAGCGGTTGAGGGAGCTGGGGCTGTTCAGCCTGGAGAACAGGAGGCTCAGGGGAGGCTCAGGGGAGACCTTATTGCTGTTTGCAACGGCCTGAAAGGAGGTTGAAGCATGGAGGGTGTTGGTCTCTTCTCCCAAGTAGCAAGTGATAGGACAAGAGGAAATGGCCTCAAGTTGCGCCAGGGGAGGTTTAGATTGGCTGTTAGGAAAAAATTCTTCCTGGAAAGTGTGTTAAAGGCAAGAAGAACACCTGAAGAGCATGGGTTGGTCAGGCCAATGTGGAATAGATTGCTTTTTCTTGTTTGTTTTGGGGCTGCAGAAGAAGGAACGCGTGCATTTCAGTGTTGGGGCACGGATCCCAACTGAGGATTCAAGCAAGTTTGGGACTGGGACAGCTTAGGTGATTGAGGACCATTGCCAGGTCTACGAAAGAAGCTGGATGGGTTTTGGGGAGCTCACAGGCATTGCCAAATCCTCAGAAAACCACAGCTCTGTAGTGAAAGCAACAGCACTTGGCACCAAGCCCAATCCCAAAATGCAAATACCCTCGAAGTGACCACAGGCAGAGCCTTGAGAAACATTTGAGAGAAAGGGTCTCCTTTGCCAGGCCCTGGAGGTCAGGCCTTGGCCATTCTGATGAAAAACAAACATGAAGGGCTGACATGGCATCAGAACCTGGCGTGTCCACATTGTTGCCCTTCCCCTTGGTTCCCACCCATGCACACTCAACCCGATCAGCGCCTGTGGGAACAGCAGGGTGTGCAGTTCCAGCTAGAGGGCCTTAGACACATTATACAGAAGTGTGATTTTTATGAGTGTAAGAAGCGATAGCCCAGGCCAGTGAGAACGATATCTCGGGTCGGAAAACGGCCCCTTGTGTGTGATGTGTGAATGTCCTTGGGCCTGGTCTGTGAATGAGTGGGAACGTAACTGAAACAAATATAACATGAGTGTGGTGTGTTTCTAATACCAATTATTGGAAAAACATCTTATGTAACATCTTAGTCCAGGCCCATACCTGGAAATCCTATACATCGTCAATGGCTAATAAAGAGGACCTCAGACTGGCTCAGCTCTCTGCTCTGCCCGGCTCTGCGCTCCTTCCTGAACAAGATCTCTGCCTGTGCGTGCATCTTTTTCTGCATCCCGATGTGCGTGGTTCCTCATCGCCGCAATCGCCCTCATCAACTCCAGACAATCCAAACGCTCCCTGACATACACGGCTGCCCCACCTCCTCTCCTTCCTCGCCTGTCTCTTCTGAAGAGTTTCTAGCCATCCAATGCAGCGCTCCAGTTGTGAGAGTCGTCCCACCATGTTTCTGGGATGGCAACTATATCGTCGTTTTTCTGCCTCACAGTGGCTTCCAGCTCCTCCTGTTTGTTGCCCACGCTGCGTGCCTTTGGATAGATGCACTTTGGCCGGGCCATTGATCCCGCCACCTTTTTCTGGTGAGAAGCCCTAATTCCTTTGTGGACATCATCGAGTGCTTCCACGGTTTTGAACACATCAACAACCCTTGTGTTTCTCTTCCTGCATGGCTCTCCATCCCCAACCTCCACTGGGACGGCAGAGCAAAGGGCCTCACCAGCACTACCCTCAAATGCTGGCATGTGGCCCTTGGGTTTGCCTCTCCACACCTGGTTTCCTCCCCTCTCACTTCAAATCTAGTTTAAAGCCCTCTCAAGGATTCCTGCTAACTCCTGCGCAGGATCCTTTTCCCCTTTTGAGAGAGGTGCATCCCATTTGTCGCTAGCAGGCCTGGTGCCATGTAAGCCGACCCGTGATCAAAAACCCCCAAATTCTGCCGGTGACACCGGTCCTGCAGCCAGGTATTGATCTGCTGGGTCTTCCTGCATCTTTCCTCATCGTACCCTGCAACTGTGGCGACAGAAGAGAACACGACTTGTGCTCCTGATCCCTTGACCATGCGTCCCAAGGCCCTGAAGTCTCTCTTGATTGTTTTCCCTTTTCAGTTTCATCACTGCCTACCTGAAAAATCGTTAGGGGATAATAGTCTGAGGGCCTAACCAGGGCAGAGAGTTTCCTGTTTACATCTTTAACCCTGGCCCCAGGGAGGCAGCCGACACCCCAAGAAGTGGGTCTAGCCTGCATATAGGGCCTTCTGTTCCCTTTAGAAGGGAGTCTCCTACAACCACAACCAGCCTCTTTTTCTTTGTGGGGGCTGTTTTGATGGAGGGTGCAGGGTGACTGATCCTCTGCAGCACCTCCAACTCAGTGGAACCGCCTCCCTCGATGCTGTTGTTTGGTTCCACTTGCAAGGCCTGTTCTTCAGTCTCAAGACCCATTTGTGTGTCTGTGTTTGGCTGTTTCTGGGCTAACTGGTGCACAGAAATTGGCTTCGCTGGAGGTAAATGTTCAAAGAGGACCCAGAAGAGTAAAACAGAAAAAGGAAAAATTTATTCGAATAAAGGAGGAGTCCCCAGGCGTCCCTGTGGGGTCTCTCAACAGCATGGGAAGACACAGCCCCCTATTTATCCCAATCCTAGCTGCAGGAGATCCCTTCTCCTTTCCCCATTGGCTGAGACCCTTGCGGGGTCCAAGCTTTCCGATCCCCCTTTCGTAACCCCAGCAGCACCCCTTGTATGTCTGCCCACCGACACTCCTGGGAACTGATTGGTTAGAGCTCTAAGGCTGTTGCACTCCATTTTGTAAAGACATGGGAGAGCTGCTCCCATCAACTACGAAACAATCAAGAGTGTGAATCGTGACATCACATCTTTGCAAAGACGTGATAGCCGTTCCTCACCAGTTTGGTGTTGGTGGTGGTGCTTTCAGTTGTGATGATGTTGTCATCCCTTTTCTAATTCACTGTCTGCTCTTGTGTTCAGACTACGTGGCTCTGTAAATGAGGAGCCCCACTCTCTGTATCTTTCAATGAAATACAGGACCTTCTGAGACTGTTTTTCTTCCTGAGCTCCTTCCTGCAAGAGCTTTTGGAGCTGCAGGGACAGTTCCTGTGATGGGAGGACGGGAAAAGAATCCATCACGGCAGCACTGCCAGGGAGCAGCAGCGCTCGGTCTCCCAGAGCTGTTTTCTTTCCTCTCCCACACTCTCCTTCTCGTCCCTCATGTTGGCGCAAGTCCTGAGTGCTCTGGCAGCTTGGTCATTGTTCTGCTGCGTGGCAGTCCTGTGACCGCGGGCAGGGACAGGCAATGGACACTTGTGTGACAGAGCTGGCCTCAGAACAGCCTTCCGTGAAGAAAGGTGATCTCCTGAGGACAGTGCTGGAAGGTTTAGGTCTTCTTCCAAAGTTTCTCTCCAGGACATGCCCAAGAACATGACGAGCAGATCACAACACCAGTATGCACCAGTACAGAGCTAAACACCGTGAGTGGAGAAGCACGAGGGCACGCAGCAGTGTCCTCTCACAGCCAGGCCTCCTGCAAGACACCTGACGGAGCAGCAGAGCAGGGTCTGGGCTGTGCCCGTGTGCACTGGACAGCCCGCGGAAGCTGCCCCAGGACAATCGTCGTGGGCTGGCCGCGCACAAGCACCATTTCCAGCCCTGGCCTCTCAGTGCAGCTTGGAGAGGCCCTTTGTCCCTCCGCAGAAGGATGGTGAATGAGTAGGTCAGCAGGCTGTGTTTGCATGGTACAGATGAGATGCAAGCACGCACATCATGTACAGGAGGTGGGATGAGATGAACCCCAGAGACCACAAATGTCATCAGCTATTCCTTGGGGTTCCTTGAAGGCCTGTGGGACAGACAGTGTGTCGAGGTCACGTCATGTTGGGAGGAAACCACCTGAATGCAGCACTGCGTTGTGCTTCCTTGGACTGAGGTCCCCGTGTCCGTTCCTCATGACGTGGGACATGTGAGATGAGTGCAGGCGGGGTGACACACTGCAAGGCTGAGGTGGCTCCCATCCTTTGGGAGTGGCAAGAGGAGGTGAGAGAGACACTGTGACTCCTGCCTGTGTGTGTAAAAGGGACAGGCTCTGCCTCTGAGCATCCCTGGGTGCATAAGGAGTCCATGAGGCCAGCTCAGCTCTGGACAGCTGACAGAAGCTTGCTCTTTCCACGTGTGACTCCAGGAACAAACCCCATGGGCCCAGTGAGCTTCGTCTCCGCTGCCTTGGACAGGCCCATTGCCACAGTGCTTCTGTCTGCTCCCTCAGCCTTGCCTGTGATTCTGGCTTGTGCTCTCCAAAGTGCCAGAGCACTCAGAGATGTTCTGGGGTCCTTGGAAAAGGCAGATGTCAAAGCCAGCTTCAAGAAGGGCTCTTTATTAAAATCCAGCCACTCTCTCGGGAAGAGCTGCTCCTCCACATGGCTCAGCATCAGCGGCAGCACAGGGCTCGCAGGATCCATCTTGGCCTTGGCTGCTCCCTTGGAGAGCTCAGGATGATGATGACCGTCTGAGCTACCAGGGAGCGGATGGAGGGCTCGCTGTCTTCTGCCAAGGCCTGAAGGGCTGCAAGGGAAAGAAGCAGAGCCGAGATGACCTCCCACGTCTGCAGAGACCCCCAGGCATTCCCTCTGGAGAATGCTCCCTACTCACCGCTGCAGATCTCAGCCAGCTTCTTCTTGCCTGGATCCCTCAGATGCCGCGCAGCGAGCCCTGGGCACAGAGTTCCGTCAGCCCCTGCTCCCTCCCCTCATCAGGGCTGGCCCCAGGGAAGAGCAGGGGCCGAGATGGTGGGACTGAGCAAGGCGGCCGCCATGGCCACCTGCGTGGACAGGGCTGGGAGAGGGAGGCCAAGGCCCTGCACGGGGCAGCCGGGGCTCTGGCAGCCACAGGGCTGCTCCTTGCTGCCAGGGCAGTGGCAGGGACTGGGGCCAGGCTGCCAAGAGAGGGACCCTGGGGGCTGTGACCCACCGATGAACCTCACGGCCGCCTCTCGCAAGCTGGCCTGAGCATCCTTCAGGTACGGCAGGCTCTGAGTCAAGAATTCTTGAGCTCTGCTCCTGTCCTGCTCCAGCTGGAGAGAGCACAAGGGGATGAGCACGTCACTGTCCCTTCCCAGTTGGCTGGACCAGTCCCTGCTCCCACACCCAGCCGTTCCGCTTCCCTCCCGGCCATTCCCATGTCCCAGCCAGGAGCCCTGTGGGGCTGAGGCTGAAAGAGAGACACAGGCCGGGGGACCCCAGGGGTGCTGAGAGCCCTCCCTCGCGCTGGGTGCAGGGAGGGCAGCAGGGCAGAGAGAAGAGGCCTTGTGGGCTCTGTTCTTGAGGGCAGGGAACAAGAATGCAGGTCCAGGCTGCAGCAAGGCAGGCGAGGCACATCTGCCTTGGGGGTTGTCCTCACCAAGCTCTCTCCAATCCGCCATGTCTGCTGTGTCCGCACCAGGTGCTTGAGCAGTTTCCACTTGAGGAGCTCTGCGGCAGCAAGGAGGGCTTCCCCAGCAGCCTGTGGAACAGCAGAAGCTGGGAATGGCACCACGGTCTGGGCCAGGAGACCTTGGGTCCCCCTGCTCTGGGCCTTGTTCCTGGGGCGATTCTGCCCTCAGGGAGCTGGGACATGCCCTGGCCCAAATGTCCAGGGGTCTCTTCGCTGCGTCACTGCTGAGCTTTGAAAGCTGTACCTTGGCCACGCTCTGCGTTTGGTCACTCAGGCGGAAGAAGAGAGGGAGCAGGCCAAGTCGCACCGTGTTCTTCATCTCTGCCTTTTCGTCCCCCACCGCCATCTTCATCAGGTCTCTGAAGAGGCTGATGGAGCTCTCTCTCAGCTGGCTCTGCTCCTGGGAGGGAGAAGCACAGTAGGACTGGAGCACCAGCAGCTCTCTGCCCACGCTGGGCAGAAGCTCCAGCATGGCTGATGTGAGGGGAGATGCTCCAGGGAGGCATTCTGCACACTGGAGTTGTGGCCCAGATCTGCGGTCCTGGGTCAGTGAAAGGCCACTCAAGAGACTTGTTCTGGGAGCGCCTGGCCTCCAAGTGCCCACCAAGGCAGCCAGCATCCCCCACCAGCTTCAGCAGCCACGGTGGGGAAGAGCTCCGGGAGCAGCCGGCAGGGAGAAGCTGGGCTGGGCTGCAGAACACACAAGCCACCCCACAAGAGCCCAGGGCCCACCCGTGGGGCTCAGGCTTCCACATCAGCCTTACGTCGTTCAAGAGGGGCAGGAGGAATTCCGCCATCTGCACGGCGATGTGGCTGGCCTCCTTCCTCTTCAGCTGAGCCATGACAGTTCTGAAGACCAGCAGAGCCTTCATGGTGGCAGCCTTATAGCCAAAGAGCAGGACCCTCATCAGGTCTGGCAGGATGACCTTCATTTTTCTTGCCTGTGTGAAGAAAAGAGTTTCCCTTTTGGGACCAGGTCCGTGCCTGGAAAGCTCCCCAGGCAGCCAGCTGGCCCCACCATGGCAGAGAGAGCCTTTGGAGCACTCGCCCCACCGCCTGAGTGCCAGCCAAGGCCAAGCCCTCCCGCTCTGCCCCGGCCCTTGCCTGCCAACAGGGTTCCCCTTGCTGATGCCCTACTCACCATGTCGTCTCTCTGTGACAGCGTCATGATGCCTCTGAGCACCAGGGAGAGCATGGCTGGCCTTTCTTCCTTCAGAAACCTAAAGGCTAGGTAGGTCGCAGCAAACTCCCCGTCTCCCAGATCTCTGCTGGCCAGCATCTGAAAGCAGGGCAGCAGTGAGCGACCGGCAGAGCTGGTGGGGCTCCTGGCAGTGTGCAGCTCCTGGTTCCTAGCGCAGCCCGGGCCAAGGGCACCGGGGGCTTTTTCCGGTAACTCACAGCCAAGCGAACGAGGCAGTAGTCCTCCAGGTGTGTGCAGAAGAGCCTGCTCTTGAGGTCCCAGAGCTGGCTGAGCAGCTCCTTCAAAATGTTCTTCACAGTCTGGGGCACGGAGAGCATCAGTTCCCACAGTGCCAGGGCAGTGCTGCAAGTCGGAGCGCTCTGTCAGCAGGGCAGCCTCGGCCACAGCAGCGTGGCCGGGCTCAGCACTGCAGGACGCTTGGGATGCCCTGGGCAGCAGCAGAGGGCTGAGCTGGTGCTCCCCGTGGGGCGGGCAGGAGCGTGGGGTGGGCCCTGGGCTTGCTTGCTCAGCTTTGGCTGCCTCGGGCCTGGCTGACCCCCAGGGCTGGAAAGCGTGGTGGGATGGAGGGTCCTGCCCCTCGGGAGTGTCCTGCAGGATTCCTTGGCTCTGGCAGCCAGAGCGTCTCCAGGCCCCTCTTCCCACAGGGAACAAGCCCTCCCGGCTTTTGAGGACAGTACCTGTCTCCTCCTGGAGCAACCTTGAGCAGTGTCATCACCACCTCCTGAGGGCATTTGTCAGCCATGGGGACGATGAGAGACTCCACGCTCTGCCGGGCTGGGACTGTCTGGGTGCATCCCAGGGTTTTGTGGATGCAGCTCGTGATCTTTGGCACCTGGAGGGGACACAGGTGAGGATGGTGCAGCCACTGGCGGGCGGCCATTTCCTCAGCTGCCCTTGCCATCCCTCTCTGCCACCTTGAGGTGGCTTCAGGTGCCCCAGACACTGGGCTTTGGGAGGAAGAGAGGGATGGAGGGAGGAACAAGGCCTGACAGGGCTGAAGGGCAGGGCAATGCAGCCACAGGCCACTTACATCCACCAGCCACAGGTCAGGGTTTCCCTTGACCACATCCAGCACGTTTCTGGCCGCCTCCTTGTCAAAGGTGCTGGAGTCGGTCATTGCCTCGATGAACACCCAGACCATGTCTGTCCTCTCCGACGGCTGGAGGTATTCCCCAAAGGTCTATGGGAGGAAGGGAGGCAGCGAAGCCACGTCACACCGAGGGCCCTGATGCTGCTGCTTAGCCGGGCAGTGCCAGCAGCCCTGCGGTGGCGCCCAGCAGTGCTGGCGGCGGTGTCCCCAGCAAAGCTGGCAGCAGGGGCGTCAGTCGCTGCTGGGGAGGATGAGAAGAGACGGCCCAGGGTGAGGGAGGAGGGTTGGGGTCATGGGCACGGGGTCTGGGCCCCGCCACCAGCCAGGGCTTGCTGGTGGCCAGGAGGACTGGGGCTGCTGCTGGGACACTGGAGCGCAGCCCTGGCGTTGTCCCTGCTTGGGGACAGCAGGAACCCTCTCAGCAGGGACAGGGAGGCCACGCCAGCCCGCTGACGGTGGAGGCCTTTGCTCTCACAAGTCCCCTGCTGATGCCAGGACCAAGAGTGCCAGCAAACGGGGAGCTCGTTACCTCGGCAATGTGAGTGGCACTGGGCGAAGTGCACAAGGAGGTGGTCTCGGCTTCCCAGTCCCTTTCGAGCTGTGTATCCTCCTCTGTCAATGTCGCACCTAAAGAGCGGGGCAAACGCAGAGGAGTCGGTAAGACACGGCAGCTTCCCCAATACTGGAAAGAGCTTTGAACTTGGAATGGCCGAGGAGGGAGGTTATGACCTGCAATCAGGGGAGGAGGTGGTGGAGAGCGGTGCCACGGAAAGGCTGACCCGCCTCCAGTGTGCGTGTGGGAATGCTCGTGGCCCTGGAAATTCCAAGGCCCTAGAGCTCTGCATGCAGTGCCACGGTTCAGTCCCCCATGGCTTGAATAGAGGTGACGTGGGGAACGGCTCGCATGGCTGGAGTGCTGCGGGGCAGAGATACATGTCTCTTTGGGAGAGATGGGAAGATGCGGCGCGGGGCTGCCTCCCGTGCTCTTGAGGAGCAGCTCAGCTACACGGGACCATCAACAGCGTGGGAGAGAGCGTGGGGGTGAGGAGCAGAGGAGGGGCAGTGCTGGTGACATGGTGGTGCCTCCAGCAAGCAGCAGGACTGGGTGATGTTGGCGTGCAGGGGGATCCATCCCACCACAGCTTCTCTTACGGTGTTGCTGGTACTTGAATTGGAAGAGGAGACAAAGAGCGTCCAAAGCCAAGCGGCTGGTGTCCTCTTCCTTGAATGATAGGAGCAGCAGGAGATGTCCCAGCAGCTGTCCAAGGATTGGCATCTGCATCTCCACACAGGAGGCGTGTCTGTCCTCATTGGGATCAGCCTGGGCAAGGGAGGAGGAAGAGCAGAGGGCTTGAGGGCAGCTGGGGCCAAAGCCCTGAAGCCAAGTGTGTGCCCAGGGCTGGATCCAGGCAGGTCAGAGCTTTGCAGGGCCCTGCAGAACCCATCTCGCAGAACAGCCCCACGCAGGGAGAGCTGCCAGACCTGGGCTCCCCGTGGGCTCCTTGGGCAGCCCTGGCCGACACAGGACTGGGGCAGAGATGGCTCCTGGCAGAGCGCAGTATGCCTGGTCCTTACCTTCAGTGAGGAGTAGTTGGCCAGCAAGAAGCTGAGCACCCTCATCCTGCCCACAGCCCTCTCCCGCACAGATGCCCTCTCAGAGGTGGTGAAGGTCAAGAGCATCTGGGGAGAGAGAAGCTGCTGCTGAGCCCTGGGAGCAGCCAGTGCTCCAGCACAAGCAGCACTGCTCAAGTCCTGGGCGGGACTCTCCCAGGCCATTAAGGCTTCCTCTGGTCTGGAGCAAAGCCCGCACTGGTTTCCTGCCCTGGGGTCCCTGGCAGGCTTGCGACAAATGCCCCAGGCCAGCCCTCTAGCCAGGCAGGAAGGCAGATGCCACCCTGTGCGGCCACTGTGCTGCGGAAGAGCCTGCTGGGCAGCCCCTGCTTCCCCCAGGGAGGTGGGCACCACCCTGCAGTGCTCTCTCTGCGTGGCGCGGGGTGGGACTGCCCTCTCAGCAGTGGACACCCCGTCCCCCAGGGTGAGGAACAGCCCTTGTGAAGCCCACCCTTTGCACATGCCAGACCTGGAAGATACTCTGCATCTTCTCGCTGACTCCGTTGGCAGGAGAGTTGAGCACCAGTGCAACTAGCATGGTGTCCATGGCTTTCATGGTCTGCAAGGAAGACAACGAGTTGTGGCCGTGTTTCCTGCCATCCCTCTCACCCCCAGGACACTGAGCTGAGCTCCCAGCACCAAGGGAGGACTCGTGGGCTGCTTTGCTGTGCCTGGGAGAGGCCCAGGGGCAAACAATGTGCTGTGGGCAGAGCAGCCTGCGGCACTGGACGTGGCCAGGCCCACAGGAACGGGACGACGGGACGAGAGTGGGAAAGTAAAGCCAAGACCGTGCCCTGCCTTGCATCTCTGGTCATAGCGCAGGACAGGGTGAGCAGGGAGCAGCCCAGAGGGCCCGGGGCTCGTGGAGCTCACCCAGCACTTACCGCGAAGTACAGGAAAGGTTTCAAGTCCCGGATTTCCTCTTTGGGAGGAAGCAAGAAGATGCTGGAGAAGCACGCTTGGAGGAGGCCTATCTCTTTGCCCTCCAGCACCGCCTCCACGGAGCTGCAAAGAGAGAGGGGCCAGTGGGACACTGGTGCGGGGAGCAGTGCCTGGAGGCCTCGTGCAGGTGGACACGGGGCTCTGGGGCAGGAGTCCCCAGGAGGGTTGGGCAGGTACCTCATTTCGGTCACGGCAAACATGGCGCTCCGCCACACCGCTGTGCACCGTTGGTCCCTGGGCTCTTCTTCCAGCAGCACCTGCAGAGCACAGCCAGGATGGGACCTGGCAGCTGCCAGCACCCAGTGCCACCAGCCCCTTGCCCTGCCCAACACTGTCCTCACAGGGTGCCAGTGCTGGGGGCCTTGTCCCCTTCCCCGCAGCCACCGAGTATCCCCTCACCTTGATATTCTCTGCCAGTTTGTGTCTCTGGCAGAAGAGATCTAGGCCCTGGGACAAGCCGTTGTACGTTGCGGCCCTGAAGAGCATAGCGATGCTTTTAAGGAACTCCAGCTTCTGTTCCTCATCCTGGCAGCCAGGGGACAGAGAGACAAACAGGGAGCATGAGATGGGGACACACGGTCAGTGGCACCGCAGCGCTGGGGGTGCAGTGCCGGTTGCAGCCCTGGGAGAAGCAGCTGTGCCCAGCCAGCGCCCTCCAGCAGCCCCACAGCAGAGCCCCTGTCAGCAGATGCCAGCTCAGCCGCCTTCCAAATGGCTGCGGTTACCTTTTCAGGGCTGCTGACAAAGGCCCTGATGACATCCACGTGTTCTGGTTCCAAGCGGTACACTGGTAACCAGCTGGCATCTAAGAAAGGAGGAGAGCAGGGAGGGCTGCAGAGAGGGTGCGCGGGCAGGAGGGAGCAGAGGAAGGAGCTCTGCCTCCCATCCAGCCCCATGCCCGCTGCCATGGCACAGTCTTCTCCTGCGTGTCAGTGCCCCTGCCAGCGTGTGGGGAAACGGGATCCTGGCATTGAGCAGGGAGCGCTCGCTGGCCACCGCGCTGCCCAGACAATCAGGGCCCCTCACTCACCCATCTCCAGTTGCTGGGCCAGGCACAACTCCTGGGGCTCCACTGGAGAGCTGCTCTCCTGGAGAGCCCTGTCCTCCTCCAGGGCCACCTTGGTGGTGCTGACTTGTTGCTTCGCCATCTTTTGGGTTTGAGGAAAGTGGTTGGGCTGGCGAAGGGGGAAGCTTTGGCGAAAGGCCACGAGTCTGCCGGGGGCAGAGGGAAAAGACGTGGGTTGTGCTCGAGGAGTCCTCGCCACGAGTCTGCCGGGGCAGAGGGGAGTCTGCCGGGGGCAGCTAGAGTTAAGATATGGTTGGACTCGATGATCTCAAGGGTCGCTTCCAACCAAAAGGATTCTCTGATACTCTGATTCTCTGAAAGACGTGGGCTGCGCTCGGGGGCTACTCGCCGTCTCCGTGCTCGCACCCTGTCCCGTCACCGTCCTGCCGGACAGTGTGGGCTGGGGCCCACAGCTGCGCTGAGCACATGCAGTGCAGTGGGTGTCACCAAGTGAGGTCACAACGGGCCCCACTGTGACCCTGCACCTGGGCAGGGAGGGGCAGGGTGTCCCATTGGGATGCACAGGCCAGCTCTGCCCTGGGCACCTGGGTGCTCTCGGGGTGTCTCCAGGCCCCCCTTTGCCCTCATGTCCCCCCGGGACCTCCCTGTTGCCCTCTGCTGTGGCCCAGAGTTTCGTGTTCAGCTGGCTGGCTGATCAGAACAGCAGCGAAGCTGCTCCTTCAGTGGCTTTGTAGAGATTTCTAGGGATTTCCAAGGGTGGGTAGCACAGAGGATGGACTTTGTTTAAGGTGTCTGCTGTCTCATTGCTTACAGAAGCTCTCAGTGGCTTGAGGATAAACTAACCACGTAACCACATGACAAAGTGTTGGAGCTGGCAGAGCACAAAAGCAGAAATCCAGGTGGCAGGGGTGAAAAAGGTGGAAAGGCTGACGTACTAAATGCCTCCTTCTGTGGAAATGCCCCTCACATTCTGCGATTCTGTGATTCCTCCACCTCAGTCTTTAATAGTCAGAAGAGTTGTGCTCCAGGTACCCACCCCCCTGAGCCAGAAGACAGGCATGGGGAGCAGTATGAAGGCCCAACAATCCACAGTGACCTGCTATACCACTTGGGCACCTACAAGTCTATGGGGCCAGATGGGATACACCCAAGGGTGCTGAGGGAGCTGGCAAAGGTCATCACTGAGCCACTTTCCATTATCTATCTGCAATGCTGCCCAACTGGGGAGGTTGCAGTTGACTGGAGGTTGGCTAAGGTGACGCTCATCTACAAGACGGGCCGGAAAGAGGATCTGGGGACCTACAGATCTATCCGTCTGACCTTGGTGCTGGGCAAGGTCATGGGGCAGATGATCTTGGGTAACATCACTCGCCACAAGAGAACCATATAATCAGGCCCAGTCAACATGGATTTATTTATTTATTTATTTATTGAGGGACTAGAGAGAGTGCAGAGGAGGCAACAAAGCTGCTGAGGGGCTGGAGCACAAGTGTGATGGGAGCGGTTGAGGGAGCTGGGGCTGTTCAGCCTGGAGAACAGGAGGCTCAGGGGAGGCTCAGGGGAGACCTTATTGCTGTTTGCAACGGCCTGAAAGGAGGTTGAAGCATGGAGGGTGTTGGTCTCTTCTCCCAAGTAGCAAGTGATAGGACAAGAGGAAATGGCCTCAAGTTGCGCCAGGGGAGGTTTAGATTGGCTGTTAGGAAAAAATTCTTCCTGGAAAGTGTGTTAAAGGCAAGAAGAACACCTGAAGAGCATGGGTTGGTCAGGCCAATGTGGAATAGATTGCTTTTTCTTGTTTGTTTTGGGGCTGCAGAAGAAGGAACGCGTGCATTTCAGTGTTGGGGCACGGATCCCAACTGAGGATTCAAGCAAGTTTGGGACTGGGACAGCTTAGGTGATTGAGGACCATTGCCAGGTCTACGAAAGAAGCTGGATGGGTTTTGGGGAGCTCACAGGCATTGCCAAATCCTCAGAAAACCACAGCTCTGTAGTGAAAGCAACAGCACTTGGCACCAAGCCCAATCCCAAAATGCAAATACCCTCGAAGTGACCACAGGCAGAGCCTTGAGAAACATTTGAGAGAAAGGGTCTCCTTTGCCAGGCCCTGGAGGTCAGGCCTTGGCCATTCTGATGAAAAACAAACATGAAGGGCTGACATGGCATCAGAACCTGGCGTGTCCACATTGTTGCCCTTCCCCTTGGTTCCCACCCATGCACACTCAACCCGATCAGCGCCTGTGGGAACAGCAGGGTGTGCAGTTCCAGCTAGAGGGCCTTAGACACATTATACAGAAGTGTGATTTTTATGAGTGTAAGAAGCGATAGCCCAGGCCAGTGAGAACGATATCTCGGGTCGGAAAACGGCCCCTTGTGTGTGATGTGTGAATGTCCTTGGGCCTGGTCTGTGAATGAGTGGGAACGTAACTGAAACAAATATAACATGAGTGTGGTGTGTTTCTAATACCAATTATTGGAAAAACATCTTATGTAACATCTTAGTCCAGGCCCATACCTGGAAATCCTATACATCGTCAATGGCTAATAAAGAGGACCTCAGACTGGCTCAGCTCTCTGCTCTGCCCGGCTCTGCGCTCCTTCCTGAACAAGATCTCTGCCTGTGCGTGCATCTTTTTCTGCATCCCGATGTGCGTGGTTCCTCATCGCCGCAATCGCCCTCATCAACTCCAGACAATCCAAACGCTCCCTGACATACACGGCTGCCCCACCTCCTCTCCTTCCTCGCCTGTCTCTTCTGAAGAGTTTCTAGCCATCCAATGCAGCGCTCCAGTTGTGAGAGTCGTCCCACCATGTTTCTGGGATGGCAACTATATCGTCGTTTTTCTGCCTCACAGTGGCTTCCAGCTCCTCCTGTTTGTTGCCCACGCTGCGTGCCTTTGGATAGATGCACTTTGGCCGGGCCATTGATCCCGCCACCTTTTTCTGGTGAGAAGCCCTAATTCCTTTGTGGACATCATCGAGTGCTTCCACGGTTTTGAACACATCAACAACCCTTGTGTTTCTCTTCCTGCATGGCTCTCCATCCCCAACCTCCACTGGGACGGCAGAGCAAAGGGCCTCACCAGCACTACCCTCAAATGCTGGCATGTGGCCCTTGGGTTTGCCTCTCCACACCTGGTTTCCTCCCCTCTCACTTCAAATCTAGTTTAAAGCCCTCTCAAGGATTCCTGCTAACTCCTGCGCAGGATCCTTTTCCCCTTTTGAGAGAGGTGCATCCCATTTGTCGCTAGCAGGCCTGGTGCCATGTAAGCCGACCCGTGATCAAAAACCCCCAAATTCTGCCGGTGACACCGGTCCTGCAGCCAGGTATTGATCTGCTGGGTCTTCCTGCATCTTTCCTCATCGTACCCTGCAACTGTGGCGACAGAAGAGAACACGACTTGTGCTCCTGATCCCTTGACCATGCGTCCCAAGGCCCTGAAGTCTCTCTTGATTGTTTTCCCTTTTCAGTTTCATCACTGCCTACCTGAAAAATCGTTAGGGGATAATAGTCTGAGGGCCTAACCAGGGCAGAGAGTTTCCTGTTTACATCTTTAACCCTGGCCCCAGGGAGGCAGCCGACACCCCAAGAAGTGGGTCTAGCCTGCATATAGGGCCTTCTGTTCCCTTTAGAAGGGAGTCTCCTACAACCACAACCAGCCTCTTTTTCTTTGTGGGGGCTGTTTTGATGGAGGGTGCAGGGTGACTGATCCTCTGCAGCACCTCCAACTCAGTGGAACCGCCTCCCTCGATGCTGTTGTTTGGTTCCACTTGCAAGGCCTGTTCTTCAGTCTCAAGACCCATTTGTGTGTCTGTGTTTGGCTGTTTCTGGGCTAAGTGGTGCACAGAAATTGGCTTCGCTGGAGGTAAATGTTCAAAGAGGACCCAGAAGAGTAAAACAGAAAAAGGAAAAATTTATTCGAATAAAGGAGGAGTCCCCAGGCGTCCCTGTGGGGTCTCTCAACAGCATGGGAAGACACAGCCCCCTATTTATCCCAATCCTAGCTGCAGGAGATCCCTTCTCCTTTCCCCATTGGCTGAGACCCTTGCGGGGTCCAAGCTTTCCGATCCCCCTTTCGTAACCCCAGCAGCACCCCTTGTATGTCTGCCCACCGACACTCCTGGGAACTGATTGGTTAGAGCTCTAAGGCTGTTGCACTCCATTTTGTAAAGACATGGGAGAGCTGCTCCCATCAACTACGAAACAATCAAGAGTGTGAATCGTGACATCACATCTTTGCAAAGACGTGATAGCCGTTCCTCACCAGTTTGGTGTTGGTGGTGGTGCTTTCAGTTGTGATGATGTTGTCATCCCTTTTCTAATTCACTGTCTGCTCTTGTGTTCAGACTACGTGGCTCTGTAAATGAGGAGCCCCACTCTCTGTATCTTTCAATGAAATACAGGACCTTCTGAGACTGTTTTTCTTCCTGAGCTCCTTCCTGCAAGAGCTTTTGGAGCTGCAGGGACAGTTCCTGTGATGGGAGGACGGGAAAAGAATCCATCACGGCAGCACTGCCAGGGAGCAGCAGCGCTCGGTCTCCCAGAGCTGTTTTCTTTCCTCTCCCACACTCTCCTTCTCGTCCCTCATGTTGGCGCAAGTCCTGAGTGCTCTGGCAGCTTGGTCATTGTTCTGCTGCGTGGCAGTCCTGTGACCGCGGGCAGGGACAGGCAATGGACACTTGTGTGACAGAGCTGGCCTCAGAACAGCCTTCCGTGAAGAAAGGTGATCTCCTGAGGACAGTGCTGGAAGGTTTAGGTCTTCTTCCAAAGTTTCTCTCCAGGACATGCCCAAGAACATGACGAGCAGATCACAACACCAGTATGCACCAGTACAGAGCTAAACACCGTGAGTGGAGAAGCACGAGGGCACGCAGCAGTGTCCTCTCACAGCCAGGCCTCCTGCAAGACACCTGACGGAGCAGCAGAGCAGGGTCTGGGCTGTGCCCGTGTGCACTGGACAGCCCGCGGAAGCTGCCCCAGGACAATCGTCGTGGGCTGGCCGCGCACAAGCACCATTTCCAGCCCTGGCCTCTCAGTGCAGCTTGGAGAGGCCCTTTGTCCCTCCGCAGAAGGATGGTGAATGAGTAGGTCAGCAGGCTGTGTTTGCATGGTACAGATGAGATGCAAGCACGCACATCATGTACAGGAGGTGGGATGAGATGAACCCCAGAGACCACAAATGTCATCAGCTATTCCTTGGGGTTCCTTGAAGGCCTGTGGGACAGACAGTGTGTCGAGGTCACGTCATGTTGGGAGGAAACCACCTGAATGCAGCACTGCGTTGTGCTTCCTTGGACTGAGGTCCCCGTGTCCGTTCCTCATGACGTGGGACATGTGAGATGAGTGCAGGCGGGGTGACACACTGCAAGGCTGAGGTGGCTCCCATCCTTTGGGAGTGGCAAGAGGAGGTGAGAGAGACACTGTGACTCCTGCCTGTGTGTGTAAAAGGGACAGGCTCTGCCTCTGAGCATCCCTGGGTGCATAAGGAGTCCATGAGGCCAGCTCAGCTCTGGACAGCTGACAGAAGCTTGCTCTTTCCACGTGTGACTCCAGGAACAAACCCCATGGGCCCAGTGAGCTTCGTCTCCGCTGCCTTGGACAGGCCCATTGCCACAGTGCTTCTGTCTGCTCCCTCAGCCTTGCCTGTGATTCTGGCTTGTGCTCTCCAAAGTGCCAGAGCACTCAGAGATGTTCTGGGGTCCTTGGAAAAGGCAGATGTCAAAGCCAGCTTCAAGAAGGGCTCTTTATTAAAATCCAGCCACTCTCTCGGGAAGAGCTGCTCCTCCACATGGCTCAGCATCAGCGGCAGCACAGGGCTCGCAGGATCCATCTTGGCCTTGGCTGCTCCCTTGGAGAGCTCAGGATGATGATGACCGTCTGAGCTACCAGGGAGCGGATGGAGGGCTCGCTGTCTTCTGCCAAGGCCTGAAGGGCTGCAAGGGAAAGAAGCAGAGCCGAGATGACCTCCCACGTCTGCAGAGACCCCCAGGCATTCCCTCTGGAGAATGCTCCCTACTCACCGCTGCAGATCTCAGCCAGCTTCTTCTTGCCTGGATCCCTCAGATGCCGCGCAGCGAGCCCTGGGCACAGAGTTCCGTCAGCCCCTGCTCCCTCCCCTCATCAGGGCTGGCCCCAGGGAAGAGCAGGGGCCGAGATGGTGGGACTGAGCAAGGCGGCCGCCATGGCCACCTGCGTGGACAGGGCTGGGAGAGGGAGGCCAAGGCCCTGCACGGGGCAGCCGGGGCTCTGGCAGCCACAGGGCTGCTCCTTGCTGCCAGGGCAGTGGCAGGGACTGGGGCCAGGCTGCCAAGAGAGGGACCCTGGGGGCTGTGACCCACCGATGAACCTCACGGCCGCCTCTCGCAAGCTGGCCTGAGCATCCTTCAGGTACGGCAGGCTCTGAGTCAAGAATTCTTGAGCTCTGCTCCTGTCCTGCTCCAGCTGGAGAGAGCACAAGGGGATGAGCACGTCACTGTCCCTTCCCAGTTGGCTGGACCAGTCCCTGCTCCCACACCCAGCCGTTCCGCTTCCCTCCCGGCCATTCCCATGTCCCAGCCAGGAGCCCTGTGGGGCTGAGGCTGAAAGAGAGACACAGGCCGGGGGACCCCAGGGGTGCTGAGAGCCCTCCCTCGCGCTGGGTGCAGGGAGGGCAGCAGGGCAGAGAGAAGAGGCCTTGTGGGCTCTGTTCTTGAGGGCAGGGAACAAGAATGCAGGTCCAGGCTGCAGCAAGGCAGGCGAGGCACATCTGCCTTGGGGGTTGTCCTCACCAAGCTCTCTCCAATCCGCCATGTCTGCTGTGTCCGCACCAGGTGCTTGAGCAGTTTCCACTTGAGGAGCTCTGCGGCAGCAAGGAGGGCTTCCCCAGCAGCCTGTGGAACAGCAGAAGCTGGGAATGGCACCACGGTCTGGGCCAGGAGACCTTGGGTCCCCCTGCTCTGGGCCTTGTTCCTGGGGCGATTCTGCCCTCAGGGAGCTGGGACATGCCCTGGCCCAAATGTCCAGGGGTCTCTTCGCTGCGTCACTGCTGAGCTTTGAAAGCTGTACCTTGGCCACGCTCTGCGTTTGGTCACTCAGGCGGAAGAAGAGAGGGAGCAGGCCAAGTCGCACCGTGTTCTTCATCTCTGCCTTTTCGTCCCCCACCGCCATCTTCATCAGGTCTCTGAAGAGGCTGATGGAGCTCTCTCTCAGCTGGCTCTGCTCCTGGGAGGGAGAAGCACAGTAGGACTGGAGCACCAGCAGCTCTCTGCCCACGCTGGGCAGAAGCTCCAGCATGGCTGATGTGAGGGGAGATGCTCCAGGGAGGCATTCTGCACACTGGAGTTGTGGCCCAGATCTGCGGTCCTGGGTCAGTGAAAGGCCACTCAAGAGACTTGTTCTGGGAGCGCCTGGCCTCCAAGTGCCCACCAAGGCAGCCAGCATCCCCCACCAGCTTCAGCAGCCACGGTGGGGAAGAGCTCCGGGAGCAGCCGGCAGGGAGAAGCTGGGCTGGGCTGCAGAACACACAAGCCACCCCACAAGAGCCCAGGGCCCACCCGTGGGGCTCAGGCTTCCACATCAGCCTTACGTCGTTCAAGAGGGGCAGGAGGAATTCCGCCATCTGCACGGCGATGTGGCTGGCCTCCTTCCTCTTCAGCTGAGCCATGACAGTTCTGAAGACCAGCAGAGCCTTCATGGTGGCAGCCTTATAGCCAAAGAGCAGGACCCTCATCAGGTCTGGCAGGATGACCTTCATTTTTCTTGCCTGTGTGAAGAAAAGAGTTTCCCTTTTGGGACCAGGTCCGTGCCTGGAAAGCTCCCCAGGCAGCCAGCTGGCCCCACCATGGCAGAGAGAGCCTTTGGAGCACTCGCCCCACCGCCTGAGTGCCAGCCAAGGCCAAGCCCTCCCGCTCTGCCCCGGCCCTTGCCTGCCAACAGGGTTCCCCTTGCTGATGCCCTACTCACCATGTCGTCTCTCTGTGACAGCGTCATGATGCCTCTGAGCACCAGGGAGAGCATGGCTGGCCTTTCTTCCTTCAGAAACCTAAAGGCTAGGTAGGTCGCAGCAAACTCCCCGTCTCCCAGATCTCTGCTGGCCAGCATCTGAAAGCAGGGCAGCAGTGAGCGACCGGCAGAGCTGGTGGGGCTCCTGGCAGTGTGCAGCTCCTGGTTCCTAGCGCAGCCCGGGCCAAGGGCACCGGGGGCTTTTTCCGGTAACTCACAGCCAAGCGAACGAGGCAGTAGTCCTCCAGGTGTGTGCAGAAGAGCCTGCTCTTGAGGTCCCAGAGCTGGCTGAGCAGCTCCTTCAAAATGTTCTTCACAGTCTGGGGCACGGAGAGCATCAGTTCCCACAGTGCCAGGGCAGTGCTGCAAGTCGGAGCGCTCTGTCAGCAGGGCAGCCTCGGCCACAGCAGCGTGGCCGGGCTCAGCACTGCAGGAAGCTTGGGATGCCCTGGGCAGCAGCAGAGGGCTGAGCTGGTGCTCCCCGTGGGGCGGGCAGGAGCGTGGGGTGGGCCCTGGGCTTGCTTGCTCAGCTTTGGCTGCCTCGGGCCTGGCTGACCCCCAGGGCTGGAAAGCGTGGTGGGATGGAGGGTCCTGCCCCTCGGGAGTGTCCTGCAGGATTCCTTGGCTCTGGCAGCCAGAGCGTCTCCAGGCCCCTCTTCCCACAGGGAACAAGCCCTCCCGGCTTTTGAGGACAGTACCTGTCTCCTCCTGGAGCAACCTTGAGCAGTGTCATCACCACCTCCTGAGGGCATTTGTCAGCCATGGGGACGATGAGAGACTCCACGCTCTGCCGGGCTGGGACTGTCTGGGTGCATCCCAGGGTTTTGTGGATGCAGCTCGTGATCTTTGGCACCTGGAGGGGACACAGGTGAGGATGGTGCAGCCACTGGCGGGCGGCCATTTCCTCAGCTGCCCTTGCCATCCCTCTCTGCCACCTTGAGGTGGCTTCAGGTGCCCCAGACACTGGGCTTTGGGAGGAAGAGAGGGATGGAGGGAGGAACAAGGCCTGACAGGGCTGAAGGGCAGGGCAATGCAGCCACAGGCCACTTACATCCACCAGCCACAGGTCAGGGTTTCCCTTGACCACATCCAGCACGTTTCTGGCCGCCTCCTTGTCAAAGGTGCTGGAGTCGGTCATTGCCTCGATGAACACCCAGACCATGTCTGTCCTCTCCGACGGCTGGAGGTATTCCCCAAAGGTCTATGGGAGGAAGGGAGGCAGCGAAGCCACGTCACACCGAGGGCCCTGATGCTGCTGCTTAGCCGGGCAGTGCCAGCAGCCCTGCGGTGGCGCCCAGCAGTGCTGGCGGCGGTGTCCCCAGCAAAGCTGGCAGCAGGGGCGTCAGTCGCTGCTGGGGAGGATGAGAAGAGACGGCCCAGGGTGAGGGAGGAGGGTTGGGGTCATGGGCACGGGGTCTGGGCCCCGCCACCAGCCAGGGCTTGCTGGTGGCCAGGAGGACTGGGGCTGCTGCTGGGACACTGGAGCGCAGCCCTGGCGTTGTCCCTGCTTGGGGACAGCAGGAACCCTCTCAGCAGGGACAGGGAGGCCACGCCAGCCCGCTGACGGTGGAGGCCTTTGCTCTCACAAGTCCCCTGCTGATGCCAGGACCAAGAGTGCCAGCAAACGGGGAGCTCGTTACCTCGGCAATGTGAGTGGCACTGGGCGAAGTGCGCAAGGAGGTGGTCTCGGCTTCCCAGTCCCTTTCGAGCTGTGTATCCTCCTCTGTCAATGTCGCACCTAAAGAGCGGGGCAAACGCAGAGGAGTCGGTAAGACACGGCAGCTTCCCCAATACTGGAAAGAGCTTTGAACTTGGAATGGCCGAGGAGGGAGGTTATGACCTGCAATCAGGGGAGGAGGTGGTGGAGAGCGGTGCCACGGAAAGGCTGACCCGCCTCCAGTGTGCGTGTGGGAATGCTCGTGGCCCTGGAAATTCCAAGGCCCTAGAGCTCTGCATGCAGTGCCACGGTTCAGTCCCCCATGGCTTGAATAGAGGTGACGTGGGGAACGGCTCGCATGGCTGGAGTGCTGCGGGGCAGAGATACATGTCTCTTTGGGAGAGATGGGAAGATGCGGCGCGGGGCTGCCTCCCGTGCTCTTGAGGAGCAGCTCAGCTACACGGGACCATCAACAGCGTGGGAGAGAGCGTGGGGGTGAGGAGCAGAGGAGGGGCAGTGCTGGTGACATGGTGGTGCCTCCAGCAAGCAGCAGGACTGGGTGATGTTGGCGTGCAGGGGGATCCATCCCACCACAGCTTCTCTTACGGTGTTGCTGGTACTTGAATTGGAAGAGGAGACAAAGAGCGTCCAAAGCCAAGCGGCTGGTGTCCTCTTCCTTGAATGATAGGAGCAGCAGGAGATGTCCCAGCAGCTGTCCAAGGATTGGCATCTGCATCTCCACACAGGAGGCGTGTCTGTCCTCATTGGGATCAGCCTGGGCAAGGGAGGAGGAAGAGCAGAGGGCTTGAGGGCAGCTGGGGCCAAAGCCCTGAAGCCAAGTGTGTGCCCAGGGCTGGATCCAGGCAGGTCAGAGCTTTGCAGGGCCCTGCAGAACCCATCTCGCAGAACAGCCCCACGCAGGGAGAGCTGCCAGACCTGGGCTCCCCGTGGGCTCCTTGGGCAGCCCTGGCCGACACAGGACTGGGGCAGAGATGGCTCCTGGCAGAGCGCAGTATGCCTGGTCCTTACCTTCAGTGAGGAGTAGTTGGCCAGCAAGAAGCTGAGCACCCTCATCCTGCCCACAGCCCTCTCCCACACAGATGCCCTCTCAGAGGTGGTGAAGGTCAAGAGCATCTGGGGAGAGAGAAGCTGCTGCTGAGCCCTGGGAGCAGCCAGTGCTCCAGCACAAGCAGCACTGCTCAAGTCCTGGGCGGGACTCTCCCAGGCCATTAAGGCTTCCTCTGGTCTGGAGCAAAGCCCGCACTGGTTTCCTGCCCTGGGGTCCCTGGCAGGCTTGCGACAAATGCCCCAGGCCAGCCCTCTAGCCAGGCAGGAAGGCAGATGCCACCCTGTGCGGCCACTGTGCTGCGGAAGAGCCTGCTGGGCAGCCCCTGCTTCCCCCAGGGAGGTGGGCACCACCCTGCAGTGCTCTCTCTGCGTGGCGCGGGGTGGGACTGCCCTCTCAGCAGTGGACACCCCGTCCCCCAGGGTGAGGAACAGCCCTTGTGAAGCCCACCCTTTGCACATGCCAGACCTGGAAGATACTCTGCATCTTCTCGCTGACTCCGTTGGCAGGAGAGTTGAGCACCAGTGCAACTAGCATGGTGTCCATGGCTTTCATGGTCTGCAAGGAAGACAACGAGTTGTGGCCGTGTTTCCTGCCATCCCTCTCACCCCCAGGACACTGAGCTGAGCTCCCAGCACCAAGGGAGGACTCGTGGGCTGCTTTGCTGTGCCTGGGAGAGGCCCAGGGGCAAACAATGTGCTGTGGGCAGAGCAGCCTGCGGCACTGGACGTGGCCAGGCCCACAGGAACGGGACGACGGGACGAGAGTGGGAAAGTAAAGCCAAGACCGTGCCCTGCCTTGCATCTCTGGTCATAGCGCAGGACAGGGTGAGCAGGGAGCAGCCCAGAGGGCCCGGCGCTCGTGGAGCTCACCCAGCACTTACCGCGAAGTACAGGAAAGGTTTCAAGTCCCGGATTTCCTCTTTGGGAGGAAGCAAGAAGATGCTGGAGAAGCACGCTTGGAGGAGGCCTATCTCTTTGCCCTCCAGCACCGCCTCCACGGAGCTGCAAAGAGAGAGGGGCCAGTGGGACACTGGTGCGGGGAGCAGTGCCTGGAGGCCTCGTGCAGGTGGACACGGGGCTCTGGGGCAGGAGTCCCCAGGAGGGTTGGGCAGGTACCTCATTTCGGTCACGGCAAACATGGCGCTCCGCCACACCGCTGTGCACCGTTGGTCCCTGGGCTCTTCTTCCAGCAGCACCTGCAGAGCACAGCCAGGATGGGACCTGGCAGCTGCCAGCACCCAGTGCCACCAGCCCCTTGCCCTGCCCAACACTGTCCTCACAGGGTGCCAGTGCTGGGGGCCTTGTCCCCTTCCCCGCAGCCACCGAGTATCCCCTCACCTTGATATTCTCTGCCAGTTTGTGTCTCTGGCAGAAGAGATCTAGGCCCTGGGACAAGCCGTTGTACGTTGCGGCCCTGAAGAGCATAGCGATGCTTTTAAGGAACTCCAGCTTCTGTTCCTCATCCTGGCAGCCAGGGGACAGAGAGACAAACAGGGAGCATGAGATGGGGACACACGGTCAGTGGCACCGCAGCGCTGGGGGTGCAGTGCCGGTTGCAGCCCTGGGAGAAGCAGCTGTGCCCAGCCAGCGCCCTCCAGCAGCCCCACAGCAGAGCCCCTGTCAGCAGATGCCAGCTCAGCCGCCTTCCAAATGGCTGCGGTTACCTTTTCAGGGCTGCTGACAAAGGCCCTGATGACATCCACGTGTTCTGGTTCCAAGCGGTACACTGGTAACCAGCTGGCATCTAAGAAAGGAGGAGAGCAGGGAGGGCTGCAGAGAGGGTGCGCGGGCAGGAGGGAGCAGAGGAAGGAGCTCTGCCTCCCATCCAGCCCCATGCCCGCTGCCATGGCACAGTCTTCTCCTGCGTGTCAGTGCCCCTGCCAGCGTGTGGGGAAACGGGATCCTGGCATTGAGCAGGGAGCGCTCGCTGGCCACCGCGCTGCCCAGACAATCAGGGCCCCTCACTCACCCATCTCCAGTTGCTGGGCCAGGCACAACTCCTGGGGCTCCACTGGAGAGCTGCTCTCCTGGAGAGCCCTGTCCTCCTCCAGGGCCACCTTGGTGGTGCTGACTTGTTGCTTCGCCATCTTTTGGGTTTGAGGAAAGTGGTTGGGCTGGCGAAGGGGGAAGCTTTGGCGAAAGGCCACGAGTCTGCCGGGGGCAGAGGGAAAAGACGTGGGTTGTGCTCGAGGAGTCCTCGCCACGAGTCTGCCGGGGCAGAGGGGAGTCTGCCGGGGGCAGCTAGAGTTAAGATATGGTTGGACTCGATGATCTCAAGGGTCGCTTCCAACCAAAAGGATTCTCTGATACTCTGATTCTCTGAAAGACGTGGGCTGCGCTCGGGGGCTATTCGCCGTCTCCGTGCTCGCACCCTGTCCCGTCACCGTCCTGCCGGACAGTGTGGGCTGGGGCCCACAGCTGTGCTGAGCACATGCAGTGCAGTGGGTGTCACCAAGTGAGGTCACAACGGGCCCCACTGTGACCCTGCACCTGGGCAGGGAGGGGCAGGGTGTCCCATTGGGATGCACAGGCCAGCTCAGCCCTGGGCACCTGGGTGCTCTCGGGGTGTCTCCAGGCCCCCTTTGCCCTCATGTCCCCCCGGGACCTCCCTGTTGCCCTCTGCTGTGTCCCAGAATTTCGTGTTCAGCTGGCTGGCTGATCAGAACAGCAGCGAAGCTGCTCCTTCAGTGGCTTTGTAGAGATTTCTAGGGATTTCCAAGGGTGGGTAGCACAGAGGATGGACTTTGTTTAAGGTGTCTGCTGTCTCATTGCTTACAGAAGCTCTCAGTGGCTTGAGGATAAACTAACCACGTAACCACATGACAAAGTGTTGGAGCTGGCAGAGCACAAAAGCAGAAATCCAGGTGGCAGGGGTGAAAAAGGTGGAAAGGCTGAGGTACTAAATGCCTCCTTCTGTGGAAATGCCCCTCACATTCTGCGATTCTGTGATTCCTCCACCTCAGTCTTTAATAGTCAGAAGAGTTGTGCTCCAGGTACCCACCCCCCTGAGCCAGAAGACAGGCATGGGGAGCAGTATGAAGGCCCAACAATCCAAGGGGAAATGATCAGTGACCTGCTATACCACTTGGGCACCTACAAGTCTATGGGGCCAGATGGGATACACCCAAGGGTGCTGAGGGAGCTGGCAAAGGTCATCACTGAGCCACTTTCCATTATCTATCTGCAATGCTGCCCAACTGGGGAGGTTGCAGTTGCCTGGAAGTTGGCTAAGGTGACGCTCATCTACAAGACGGGCTGGAAAGAGGATCTGGGGAGCTACAGACCTATCCGTCTGGCCTTGGTGCTGGGCAAGGTCATGGGGCAGATGACCTTGGGTAACATCACTCGCCACAAGAGAACCATATAATCAGGCCCAGTCAACATGGATTTATGAAATGTAGGTCCTGTTTGACTAACCTGATCTCTACAAGCAGATGACCCAAGTAGTAGATGAGGGAAAGGCTGTGGAGGTGGTGTACTTAGACTTCAGTAAGGCCTTGGGCACCGTATCTCACAGCATTCTCCTGGAGAAGCTGCAGCTCGTGGCCTGGACGGGTGGACTCTGCGACGGATATAGAACTGGCTGGGTGGCCAGGCCCAAAGAGTTGTGGTGAACGGAGCCAAATGCGGTTGGCGGCTGGTCAGGAGTGGCGTTCGCCAGGGCTCAGTACTTGGCTCACAACAAGCCCATGAACGCTCCAGGCTCAGGGAAGAGTGGCAGGACAGGAAAAGGACCTGGGGGTGTTGGTCACAGTGGCTGAACATGAGGCAGCGTGTGCCCAGGCAGCGAAAAAGGCCACCTGCATCCTGGCTTGTATCAGGAATAGTGTGGCCAGCAGGACCTGAGAAGCGATCGTGCCACTGTACTGGGCACTGGTGAGGCTCCACCTTGAATCCCGTGTTCAGTTTTGGGCCCCTCATCATCAGAAGGACATTGAGGGACTAGAGAGTGTGCAGAGGAGGCGACGAAGCTGCTGAGGGGCTGAAGCACAAGTGTGATGGGAGCGGTTGAGGGAGCTGGGGCTGTTCAGCCTGGAGAACAGGAGGCTCAGGGGAGGCTCAGGGGAGACCTTATTGCTGTTTGCAATGGCCTGAAAGGAGGTTGAAGCATGGAGGGTGTTGGTCTCTTCTCCCAAGTAGCAAGTGATAGGACAAGAGGAAATGGCCTCAAGTTGCGCCAGGGGAGGTTTAGATTGGCTGTTAGGAAAAAATTCTTCCTGGAAAGTGTGTTAAAGGCAAGAAGAACACCTGAAGAGCATGGGTTGGTCATGCCAATGTGGAATAGATTGTTTTTTCTTGTTTGTTTTGGGGCTGCAGAAGAAGGAACGCGTGCATTTCAGTGTTGGGGCACGGATCCCAACTGAGGATTCAAGCAAGTTTGGGACTGGGACAGCTTAGGTGATTGAGGACCATTGCCAGGTCTACGAAAGAAGCTGGATGGGTTTTGGGGAGCTCGCAGGCATTGCCAAATCGTCAGAAAACCACAGCTCTGTAGTGAAAGCAACAGCACTTGGCACCAAGCCCAATCCCAAAATGCAAATACCCTCGAAGTGACCACAGGGAGAGCCTTGAGAAACATTTGAGAGAAAGGGTCTCCTTTGCCAGGCCCTGGGGGTCAGGCCTTGGCCATTCTGATGATAAACAAACATGAAGGGCTGACATGGCATCAGAACCTGGCGTGTCCGCGTTGTTGCCCTTCCCCTTGGTTCCCACCCATGCACACTCAACCCGATCAGCACCTGTGGGAACAGCAGGGTATGCAGTTCCAGCTAGAGGGCCTTAGACAGATCATACGGAAGTGTGTTTTTTATGAGTGTAAGAAGCGATAGCCCAGGCCAGTGAGAACGATATCTCGGGTCGGAAAACGGCCCCTTGTGTGTGATGTGTGAATGTCCTTGGGCCTGGTCTGTGAATGAGTGGGAACGTAACTGAAACAAATATAACATGAGTGTGGTGTGTTTCTAATACCAATTATTGGAAGAACATCTTATGTAACATCTTAGTCCAGGCCCATACCTGGAAATCCTATACATTGTCAATGGCTAATAAAGAGGACCTCAGACTGGCTCAGCTCTCTGCTCTGCCCGGCTCTGCGCTCCTTCCTGAACAAGATCTCTGCCTGTGCGTGCATCTTTTTCTGCGTCCCGGTGTGCGTCTTTCCTCATCGCCGCAATCGCCCTCATCAACTCCAGACAATCCAAACGCTCCCTGACATACACGGCTGCCCCACCTCCTCTCCTTCCTCGCCTGTCCCTTCTGAAGAATTTCTAGCCATCCAATGCAGCGCTCCAGTTGTGAGAGTCGTCCCACCATGTTTCTGGGATGGCAACTATATCGTCGTTTTTCTGCCTCACAGTGGCTTCCAGCTCCTCCTGTTTGTTGCCCACGCTGCGTGCCTTTGGATAGATGCACTTTGGCCGGGCCATTGATCCCGCCACCTTTTTCTGGTGAGAAGCCCTAATTCCTTTGTGGACATCATCGAGTGCTTCCACGGTTTTGAACACATCAACAACCCTTGTGTTTCTCTTCCTGCATGGCTCTCCATCCCCAACCTCCACTGGGACGGCAGAGCAAAGGACCTCACCAGCGCTACCCTCAAATGCTGGCATGTGGCCCTTGGGTTTGCCTCTCCACACCTGGTTTCCTCCCCTCTCACTTCAAATCTAGTTTAAAGCCCTCTCAAGGACTCCTGCTAACTCCTGCGCAGGATCCTTTTCCCCTTTTGAGAGAGGTGCATCCCATTTGTCGCTAGCAGGCCTGGTGCCATGTAAGCCAACCCGTGATCAAAAACCCCCAAATTCTGCTGGTGACACCGGTCCTGCAGCCAGGTATTGATCTGCTGGGTCTTCCTGCATCTTTCCTCGTCGTACCCTGCAACTGTGGCGACAGAAGAGAACACGACTTGTGCTCCTGATCCCTTGACCATGCGTCCCAAGGCCCTGAAGTCTCTCTTGATTGTTTTCCCTTTTCAGTTTCATCACTGCCTACCTGAAAAATCGTTAGGGGATAATAGTCTGAGGGCCTAACCAGGGCAGAGAGTTTCCTGTTTACATCTTTAACCCTGGCCCCAGGCAGGCAGCCGACACCCCAAGAAGTGGGTCTAGCCTGCATATAGGGCCTTCTGTTCCCTTTAGAAGGGAGTCTCCTACAACCACAACCAGCCTCTTTTTCTTTGTGGGGGCTGTTTTGACGGAGGGTGCAGGGTGACTGATCCTCTGCAGCACCTCCAACTCAGTGGAACCGCCTCCCTCGATGCTGTTGTTTGGTTCCACTTGCAAGGCCTGTTCTTCAGTCTCAAGACCCATTTGTGTGTCTGTGTTTGGCTGTTTCTGGGCTAAGTGGTGCGCAGAAATTGGCTTCGCTGGAGGTAAATGTTCAAAGAGGACCCAGAAGAGTAAAACAGAAAAAGGAAAAATTTATTCGAATAAAGGAGGAGTCCCCAGGCGTCCCTGTGGGGTCTCTCAACAGCATGGGAAGACACAGCCCCCTATTTATCCCAATCCTAGCCGCAGGAGATCCCTTCTCCTTTCCCCATTGGCTGAGACCCTTGCGGGGTCCAAGCTTTCCGATCCCCCTTTCGTAACCCCAGCAGCACCCCTTGTATGTCTGCCCACCGACACTCCTGGGAACTGATTGGTTAGAGCTCTAAGGCTGTTGCACTCCATTTTGTAAAGACATGGGAGAGCTGCTCCCATCAACTACGAAACAATCAAGAGTGTGAATCGTGACATCACATCTTTGCAAAGACGTGATAGCCGTTCCTCACCAGTTTGGTGTTGGTGGTGGTGCTTTCAGTTGTGATGATGTTGTCATCCCTTTTCTAATTCACTGTCTGCTCTTGTGTTCAGACTACGTGGCTCTGTAAATGAGGAGCCCCACTCTCTGTATCTTTCAATGAAATACAGGACCTTCTGAGACTGTTTTTCTTCCTGAGCTCCTTCCTGCAAGAGCTTTTGGAGCTGCAGGGACAGTTCCTGTGATGGGAGGAGGGGAAAAGAATCCATCACGGCAGCACTGCCAGGGAGCAGCAGCGCTCGGTCTCCCAGAGCTGTTTTCTTTCCTCTCCCACACTCCTTCTCGTCCCTCATGTTGGCGCAAGTCCTGAGTGCTCTGGCAGCTTGGTCATTGTTCTGCTGCGTGGCAGTCCTGTGACCGCGGGCAGGGACAGGCAATGGACACTTGTGTGACAGAGCTGGCCTCAGAACAGCCTTCCGTGAAGAAAGGTGATCTCCTGAGGACAGTGCTGGAAGGTTTAGGTCTTCTTCCAAAGTTTCTCTCCAGGACATGCCCAAGAACATGACGAGCAGATCACAACACCAGTATGCACCAGTACAGAGCTAAACACCGTGAGTGGAGAAGCACGAGGGCACGCAGCAGTGTCCTCTCACAGCCAGGCCTCCTGCAAGACACCTGACGGAGCAGCAGAGCAGGGTCTGGGCTGTGCCCGTGTGCACTGGACAGCCCGCGGAAGCTGCCCCAGGACAATCGTCGTGGGCTGGCCGCGCACAAGCACCGTTTCCAGCCCTGGCCTCTCAGTGCAGCTTGGAGAGGCCCTTTGTCCCTCCGCAGAAGGATGGTGAATGAGTAGGTCAGCAGGCTGTGTTTGCATGGTACAGATGAGATGCAAGCACGCACATCATGTACAGGAGGTGGGATGAGATGAACCCCAGAGACCACAAATGTCATCAGCTATTCCTTGGGGTTCCTTGAAGGCCTGTGGGACAGACAGTGTCTCGAGGTCACGTCATGTTGGGAGGAAACCACCTGAATGCAGCACTGGGTTGTGCTTCCTTGGACTGAGGTCCCCGTGTCCATTCCTCATGACGTGGGACATGTGAGATGAGTGCAGGCGGGGTGACACACTGCAAGGCTGAGGTGGCTCCCATCCTTTGGGAGTGGCAAGAGGAGGTGAGAGAGACACTGTGACTCCTGCCTGTGTGTCTAAAAGGGACAGGCTCTGCCTCTGAGCATCCCTGGGTGCATAAGGAGTCCACGAGGCCAGCTCAGCTCTGGACAGCTGACAGAAGCTTGCTCTTTCCACGTGTGACTCCAGGAACAAACCCCATGGGCCCAGTGAGCTTCGTCTCCGCTGCCTTGGACAGGCCCATTGCCACAGTGCTTCTGTCTGCTCCCTCAGCCTTGCCTGTGATTCTGGCTTGTGCTCTCCAAAGTGCCAGAGCACTCAGAGATGTTCTGGGGTCCTTGGAAAAGGCAGATGTCAAAGCCAGCTTCAAGAAGGGCTCTTTATTAAAATCCAGCCACTCTCTCGGGAAGAGCTGCTCCTCCACATGGCTCAGCATCAGCGGCAGCACAGGGCTCGCAGGATCCATCTTGGCCTTGGCTGCTCCCTTGGAGAGCTCAGGATGATGATGACCGTCTGAGCTACCAGGGAGCGGATGGAGGGCTCGCTGTCTTCTGCCAAGGCCTGAAGGGCTGCAAGGGAAAGAAGCAGAGCCGAGATGACCTCCCACGTCTGCAGAGACCCCCAGGCATTCCCTCTGGAGAATGCTCCCTACTCACCGCTGCAGATCTCAGCCAGCTTCTTCTTGCCTGGATCCCTCAGATGCCGCGCAGCGAGCCCTGGGCACAGAGTTCCGTCAGCCCCTGCTCCCTCCCCTCATCAGGGCTGGCCCCAGGGAAGAGCAGGGGCCGAGATGGTGGGACTGAGCAAGGCGGCCGCCATGGCCACCTGCGTGGACAGGGCTGGGAGAGGGAGGCCAAGGCCCTGCACGGGGCAGCCGGGGCTCTGGCAGCCACAGGGCTGCTCCTTGCTGCCAGGGCAGTGGCAGGGACTGGGGCCAGGCTGCCAAGAGAGGGACCCTGGGGGCTGTGACCCACCGATGAACCTCACGGCCGCCTCTCGCAAGCTGGCCTGAGCATCCTTCAGGTACGGCAGGCTCTGAGTCAAGAATTCTTGAGCTCTGCTCCTGTCCTGCTCCAGCTGGAGAGAGCACAAGGGGATGAGCACGTCACTGTCCCTTCCCAGTTGGCTGGACCAGTCCCTGCTCCCACACCCAGCCGTTCCGCTTCCCTCCCGGCCATTCCCATGTCCCAGCCAGGAGCCCTGTGGGGCTGAGGCTGAAAGAGAGACACAGGCCGGGGGACCCCAGGGGTGCTGAGAGCCCTCCCTCGCGCTGGGTGCAGGGAGGGCAGCAGGGCAGAGAGAAGAGGCCTTGTGGGCTCTGTTCTTGAGGGCAGGGAACAAGAATGCAGGTCCAGGCTGCAGCAAGGCAGGCGAGGCACATCTGCCTTGGGGGTTGTCCTCACCAAGCTCTCTCCAATCCGCCATGTCTGCTGTGTCCGCACCAGGTGCTTGAGCAGTTTCCACTTGAGGAGCTCTGCGGCAGCAAGGAGGGCTTCCCCAGCAGCCTGTGGAACAGCAGAAGCTGGGAATGGCACCACGGTCTGGGCCAGGAGACCTTGGGTCCCCCTGCTCTGGGCCTTGTTCCTGGGGCGATTCTGCCCTCAGGGAGCTGGGACATGCCCTGGCCCAAATGTCCAGGGGTCTCTTCGCTGCGTCACTGCTGAGCTTTGAAAGCTGTACCTTGGCCACGCTCTGCGTTTGGTCACTCAGGCGGAAGAAGAGAGGGAGCAGGCCAAGTCGCACCGTGTTCTTCATCTCTGCCTTTTCGTCCCCCACCGCCATCTTCATCAGGTCTCTGAAGAGGCTGATGGAGCTCTCTCTCAGCTGGCTCTGCTCCTGGGAGGGAGAAGCACAGTAGGACTGGAGCACCAGCAGCTCTCTGCCCACGCTGGGCAGAAGCTCCAGCATGGCTGATGTGAGGGGAGATGCTCCAGGGAGGCATTCTGCACACTGGAGTTGTGGCCCAGATCTGCGGTCCTGGGTCAGTGAAAGGCCACTCAAGAGACTTGTTCTGGGAGCGCCTGTGCCTCCAAGTGCCCACCAAGGCAGCCAGCATCCCCCACCAGCTTCAGCAGCCGCGGTGGGGAAGAGCTCCGGGAGCAGCTGGCAGGGAGAAGCTGGGCTGGGCTGCAGAACACACAAGCCACCCCACAAGCGCCCAGGGCCCACCCGTGGGGCTCAGGCTTCCACATCAGCCTTATGTCGTTCAAGAGGGGCAGGAGGAATTCCGCCATCTGCACGGCGATGTGGCTGGCCTCCTTCCTCTTCAGCTGAGCCATGACAGTTCTGAAGACCAGCAGAGCCTTCATGGTGGCAGCCTTATAGCCAAAGAGCAGGACCCTCATCAGGTCTGGCAGGATGACCTTCATTTTTCTTGCCTGTGTGAAGAAAAGAGTTTCCCTTTTGGGACCAGGTCCGTGCCTGGAAAGCTCCCCAGGCAGCCAGCTGGCCCCACCATGGCAGAGAGAGCCTTTGGAGCACTCGCCCCACCGCCTGAGTGCCAGCCAAGGCCAAGCCCTCCCGCTCTGCCCCGGCCCTTGGCTGCCAACAGGGTTCCCCTTGCTGACGCCCTACTCACCATGTCGTCTCTCTGTGACAGTGTCATGATGCCTCTGAGCACCAGGGAGAGCATGGCTGGCCTTTCTTCCTTCAGAAACCTAAAGGCTAGGTAGGTCGCAGCAAACTCCCCGTCTCCCAGATCTCTGCTGGCCAGCATCTGAAAGCAGGGCAGCAGTGAGCGACCGGCAGAGCTGGTGGGGCTCCTGGCAGCGTGCAGCTCCTGGTTCCTAGCGCAGCCCGGGCCAAGGGCACCGGGGGCTTTTTCCGGTAACTCACAGCCAAGCGAACGAGGCAGTAGTCCTCCAGGTGTGTGCAGAAGAGCCTGCTCTTGAGGTCCCAGAGCTGGCTGAGCAGCTCCTTCAAAATGTTCTTCACAGTCTGGGGCACGGAGAGCATCAGTTCCCACAGTGCCAGGGCAGTGCTGCAAGTCGGAGCGCTCTGTCAGCAGGGCAGCCTCGGCCACAGCAGCGTGGCCGGGCTCAGCACTGCAGGACGCTTGGGATGCCCTGGGCAGCAGCAGAGGGCTGAGCTGGTGCTCCCCGTGGGGCGGGCAGGAGCGTGGGGTGGGCCCTGGGCTTGCTTGCTCAGCTTTGGCTGCCTCGGGCCTGGCTGACCCCCAGGGCTGGAAAGCGTGGTGGGATGGAGGGTCCTGCCCCTCGGGAGTGTCCTGCAGGATTCCTTGGCTCTGGCAGCCAGAGCGTCTCCAGGCCCCTCTTCCCACAGGGAACAAGCCCTCCCGGCTTTTGAGGACAGTACCTGTCTCCTCCTGGAGCAACCTTGAGCAGTGTCATCACCACCTCCTGAGGGCATTTGTCAGCCATGGGGACGATGAGAGACTCCACGCTCTGCCGGGCTGGGACTGTCTGGGTGCATCCCAGGGTTTTGTGGATGCAGCTCGTGATCTTTGGCACCTGGAGGGGACACAGGTGAGGATGGTGCAGCCACTGGCGAGCGGCCATTTCCTCAGCTGCCCTTGCCATCCCTCTCTGCCACCTTGAGGTGGCTTCAGGTGCCCCAGACACTGGGCTTTGGGAGGAAGAGAGGGATGGAGGGAGGAACAAGGCCTGACAGGGCTGAAGGGCAGGGCAATGCAGCCACAGGCCACTTACATCCACCAGCCACAGGTCAGGGTTTCCCTTGACCACATCCAGCACGTTTCTGGCCGCCTCCTTGTCAAAGGTGCTGGAGTCGGTCATTGCCTCGATGAACACCCAGACCATGTCTGTCCTCTCCGACGGCTGGAGGTATTCCCCAAAGGTCTATGGGAGGAAGGGAGGCAACAAAGCCATATCACACCGAGGGCCCTGATGCTGCTGCTTAGCCGGGCAGTGCCAGCAGCCCTGCGGTGGCGCCCAGCAGTGCTGGCGGCGGTGTCCCCAGCAAAGCTGGCAGCAGGGGCGGCAGTCGCTGCTGGGGAGGATGAGAAGAGACGGCCCAGGGTGAGGGAGGAGGGTTGGGGTCATGGGCACGGGGTCTGGGCCCCGCCACCAGCCAGGGCTTGCTGGTGGCCAGGAGGACTGGGGCTGCTGCTGGGACACTGGAGCGCAGCCCTGGCGTTGTCCCTGCTTGGGGACAGCAGGAACCCTCTCAGCAGGGACAGGGAGGCCACGCCAGCCCGCTGACGGTGGAGGCCTTTGCTCTCACAAGTCCCCTGCTGATGCCAGGACCAAGAGTGCCAGCAAACGGGGAGCTCGTTACCTCGGCAATGTGAGTGGCACTGGGCGAAGTGCGCAAGGAGGTGGTCTCGGCTTCCCAGTCCCTTTCGAGCTGTGTATCCTCCTCTGTCAATGTCGCACCTAAAGAGCGGGGCAAACGCAGAGGAGTCGGTAAGACACGGCAGCTTCCCCAATACTGGAAAGAGCTTGGAACTTGGAATGGCCGAGGAGGGAGGTTATGACCTGCAATCAGGGGAGGAGGTGGTGGAGAGCGGTGCCACGGAAAGGCTGACCCGCCTCCAGTGTGCGTGTGGGAATGCTCGTGGCCCTGGAAATTCCAAGGCCCTAGAGCTCTGCATGCAGTGCCACGGTTCAGTCCCCCATGGCTTGAATAGAGGTGACGTGGGGAACGGCTCGCATGGCTGGAGTGCTGCGGGGCAGAGATACATGTCTCTTTGGGAGAGATGGGAAGATGCGGCGCGGGGCTGCCTCCCGTGCTCTTGAGGAGCAGCTCAGCTACACGGGACCATCAACAGCGTGGGAGAGAGCGTGGGGGTGAGGAGCAGAGGAGGGGCAGTGCTGGTGACATGGTGGTGCCTCCAGCAAGCAGCAGGACTGGGTGATGTTGGCGTGCAGGGGGATCCATCCCACCACAGCTTCTCTTACGGTGTTGCTGGTACTTGAATTGGAAGAGGAGACAAAGAGCGTCCAAAGCCAAGCGGCTGGTGTCCTCTTCCTTGAATGATAGGAGCAGCAGGAGATGTCCCAGCAGCTGTCCAAGGATTGGCATCTGCATCTCCACACAGGAGGCGTGTCTGTCCTCATTGGGATCAGCCTGGGCAAGGGAGGAGGAAGAGCAGAGGGCTTGAGGGCAGCTGGGGCCAAAGCCCTGAAGCCAAGTGTGTGCCCAGGGCTGGATCCAGGCAGGTCAGAGCTTTGCAGGGCCCTGCAGAACCCGTCTCGCAGAACAGCCCCACGCAGGGAGAGCTGCCAGACCTGGGCTCCCCGTGGGCTCCTTGGGCAGCCCTGGCCGACACAGGACTGGGGCAGAGATGGCTCCTGGCAGAGCGCAGTGTGCCTGGTCCTTACCTTCAGTGAGGAGTAGTTGGCCAGCAAGAAGCTGAGCACCCTCATCCTGCCCACAGCCCTCTCCCGCACAGATGCCCTCTCAGAGGTGGTGAAGGTCAAGAGCATCTGGGGAGAGAGAAGCTGCTGCTGAGCCCTGGGAGCAGCCAGTGCTCCAGCACAAGCAGCACTGCTCAAGTCCTGAGCGGGACTCTCCCAGGCCATTAAGGCTTCCTCTGGTCTGGAGCAAAGCCCGCACTGGTTTCCTGCCCTGGGGTCCCTGGCAGGCTTGCGACAAATGCCCCAGGCCAGCCCTCTAGCCAGGCAGGAAGGCAGATGCCACCCTGTGCGGCCACTGTGCTGCGGAAGAGCCTGCTGGGCAGCCCCTGCTTCCCCCAGGGAGGTGGGCACCACCCTGCAGTGCTCTCTCTGCATGGCGCGGGGTGGGACTGCCCTCTCAGCAGTGGACACCCCGTCCCCCAGGGTGAGGAACAGCCCTTGTGAAGCCCACCCTTTGCACATGCCAGACCTGGAAGATACTCTGCATCTTCTCGCTGACTCCGTTGGCAGGAGAGTTGAGCACCAGTGCAACTAGCATGGTGTCCATGGCTTTCATGGTCTGCAAGGAAGACAACGAGTTGTGGCCGTGTTTCCTGCCATCCCTCTCACCCCCAGGACACTGAGCTGAGCTCCCAGCACCAAGGGAGGACTCGTGGGCTGCTTTGCTGTGCCTGGGAGAGGCCCAGGGGCAAACAATGTGCTGTGGGCAGAGCAGCCTGCGGCACTGGACGTGGCCAGGCCCACAGGAACGGGACGACGGGACGAGAGTGGGAAAGTAAAGCCAAGACCGTGCCCTGCCTTGCATCTCTGGTCATAGCGCAGGACAGGGTGAGCAGGGAGCAGCCCAGAGGGCCCGGCGCTCGTGGAGCTCACCCAGCACTTACCGCGAAGTACAGGAAAGGTTTCAAGTCCCGGATTTCCTCTTTGGGAGGAAGCAAGAAGATGCTGGAGAAGCACGCTTGGAGGAGGCCTATCTCTTTGCCCTCCAGCACCGCCTCCACGGAGCTGCAAAGAGAGAGGGGCCAGTGGGACACTGGTGCGGGGAGCAGTGCCTGGAGGCCTCGTGCAGGTGGACGCGGGGCTCTGGGGCAGGAGTCCCCAGGAGGGTTGGGCAGGTACCTCATTTCGGTCACGGCAAACATGGCACTCCGCCACACCGCTGTGCACCGTTGGTCCCTGGGCTCTTCTTCCAGCAGCACCTGCAGAGCACAGCCAGGATGGGACCTGGCAGCTGCCAGCACCCAGTGCCACCAGCCCCTTGCCCTGCCCAACACTGTCCTCACAGGGTGCCAGTGCTGGGGGCCTTGTCCCCTTCCCCGCAGCCACCGAGTATCCCCTCACCTTGATATTCTCTGCCAGTTTGTGTCTCTGGCAGAAGAGATCTAGGCCCTGGGACAAGCCGTTGTACGTTGCGGCCCTGAAGAGCATAGCGATGCTTTTAAGGAACTCCAGCTTCTGTTCCTCATCCTGGCAGCCAGGGGACAGAGAGACAAACAGGGAGCATGAGATGGGGACACACGGTCAGTGGCACCGCAGCGCTGGGGGTGCAGTGCCGGTTGCAGCCCTGGGAGAAGCAGCTGTGCCCAGCCAGCGCCCTCCAGCAGCCCCACAGCAGAGCCCCTGTCAGCAGATGCCAGCTCAGCCGCCTTCCAAATGGCTGCGGTTACCTTTTCAGGGCTGCTGACAAAGGCCCTGATGACATCCACGTGTTCTGGTTCCAAGCGGTACACTGGTAACCAGCTGGCATCTAAGAAAGGAGGAGAGCAGGGAGGGCTGCAGAGAGGGTGCGCGGGCATGAGGGAGCAGAGGAAGGAGCTCTGCCTCCCATCCAGCCCCATGCCCGCTGCCATGGCACAGTCTTCTCCTGCGTGTCAGTGCCCCTGCCAGCGTGTGGGGAAACGGGATCCTGGCATTGAGCAGGGAGCGCTCGCTGGCCACCGCGCTGCCCAGACAATCAGGGCCCCTCACTCACCCATCTCCAGTTGCTGGGCCAGGCACAACTCCTGGGGCTCCACTGGAGAGCTGCTCTCCTGGAGAGCCCTGTCCTCCTCCAGGGCCACCTTGGTGGTGCTGACTTGTTGCTTCGCCATCTTTTGGGTTTGAGGAAAGTGGTTGGGCTGGCGAAGGGGGAAGCTTTGGCGAAAGGCCACGAGTCTGCCGGGGGCAGAGGGAAAAGACGTGGGTTGTGCTCGAGGAGTCCTCGCCACGAGTCTGCCGGGGGCAGCGGGGAAAGACGTGGGTTGTGCTCGAGGAGTCCTCGCCACGAGTCTGCCGGGGCAGAGGGGAGTCTGCCGGGGGCAGCTGGAGTTAAGATATGGTTGGACTCGATGATCTCAAGGGTCGCTTCCAACCAAAAGGATTCTCTGATACTCCGATTCTCTGAAAGACGTGGGCTGCGCTCGGGGGCTACTCGCCGTCTCCGTGCTCGCACCCTGTCCCGTCACCGTCCTGCCGGACAGTGTGGGCTGGGGCCCACAGCTGCGCTGAGCACATGCAGTGCAGTGGGTGTCACCAAGTGAGGTCACAACGGGCCCCACTGTGACCCTGCACCTGGGCAGGGAGGGGCAGGGTGTCCCATTGGGATGCACAGGCCAGCTCTGCCCTGGGCACCTGGCTGCTCTCGGGGTGTCTCCAGGCCCCCCTTTGCCCTCATGTCCCCCCGGGACCTCCCTGTTGCCCTCTGCTGTGTCCTAGAGTTTTGTGTTCAGCTGGCTGGCTGATCAGAACAGCAGCGAAGCTGCTCCTTCAGTGGCTTTGTAGAGATTTCTAGGGATTTCCAAGGGTGGGTAGCACAGAGGATGGACTTTGTTTAAGGTGTCTGCTGTCTCATTGCTTACGGAAGCTCTCAGTGGCTTGAGGATAAACTAACCACGTAACCACATGACAAAGTGTTGGAGCTGGCAGAGCACAAAAGCAGAAATCCAGGTGGCAGGGGTGAAAAAGGTGGAAAGGCTGAGGTACTAAATGCCTCCTTCTGTGGAAATGCCCCTCACATTCTGCGATTCTGTGATTCCTCCACCTCAGTCTTTAATAGTCAGAAGAGTTGTGCTCCAGGTACCCACCCCCCTGAGCCAGAAGACAGGCATGGGGAGCAGTATGAAGGCCCAACAATCCAAGGGGAAATGATCAGTGACCTGCTATACCACTTGGGCACCTACAAGTCTATGGGGCCAGATGGGATACACCCAAGGGTGCTGAGGGAGCTGGCAAAGGTCATCACTGAGCCACTTTCCATTATCTATCTGCAATGCTGCCCAACTGGGGAGGTTGCAGTTGCCTGGAAGTTGGCTAAGGTGACGCTCATCTACAAGACGGGCCGGAAAGAGGATCTGGGGACCTATAGACCTATCCGTCTGGCCTTGGTGCTGGGCAAGGTCATGGGGCAGATGATCTTGGGTAACATCACTCGCCACAAGAGAACCATATAATCAGGCCCAGTCAACATGGATTTATGAAATGTAGGTCCTGTTTGACTAACCTGATCTCTACGACCAGATGACCCAAGTAGTAGATAAGGGAAAGGCTGTGGAGGTTGTGTACTTAGACTTCCGTAAGGCCTTGGGCACCGTATCTCACAGCATTCTCCTGGAGAAGCTGCAGCTCGTGGCCTGGACGGGTGGACTCTGCGACGGATATAGAGCTGGCTGGGTGGCCAGGCCCAAAGAGTTGTGGTGAACGGAGCCAAATGCGGTTGGCGGCTGGTCAGGAGTGGCGTTCGCCAGGGCTCAGTACTTGGCTCACAACAAGCCCATGAATGCTCCAGGCTCAGGGAAGAGTGGCAGGACAGGAAAAGGACCTGGGGGTGTTGGTCACAGTGGCTGAACATGAGGCAGCGTGTGCCCAGGCAGCCAAAAAGGCCACCTGCATCCTGGCTTGTATCAGGAATAGTGTGGCCAGCAGGACCTGAGAAGCGATCGTGCCACTGTACTGGGCACTGGTGAGGCTCCACCTTGAATCCCGTGTTCAGTTTTGGGCCCCTCATCATCAGAAGGACATTGAGGGACTAGAGAGTGTGCAGAGGAGGCAACGAAGCTGCTGAGGGGCTGGAGCACAAGTGTGATGGGAGCGGTTGAGGGAGCTGGGGCTGTTCAGCCTGGAGAACAGGAGGCTCAGGGGAGGCTCAGGGGAGACCTTATTGCTGTTTGCAATGGCCTGAAAGGAGGTTGAAGCATGGAGGGTGTTGGTCTCTTCTCCCAAGTAGCAAGTGATAGGACAAGAGGAAATGGCCTCAAGTTGCGCCAGGGGAGGTTTAGATTGGCTGTTAGGAAAAAATTCTTCCTGGAAAGTGTGTTAAAGGCAAGAAGAACACCTGAAGAGCATGGGTTGGTCATGCCAATGTGGAATAGATTGCTTTTTCTTGTTTGTTTTGGGGCTGCAGAAGAAGGAACGCGTGCATTTCAGTGTTGGGGCATGGATCCCAACTGAGGATTCAAGCAAGTTTGGGACTGGGACAGCTTAGGTGATTGAGGACCATTGCCAGGTCTACGAAAGAAGCTGGATGGGTTTTGGGGAGCTCGCAGGCATTGCCAAATCGTCAGAAAACCACAGCTCTGTAGTGAAAGCAACAGCACTTGGCACCAAACCCAATCCCAAAATGCAAATACCCTCGAAGTGACCACAGGCAGAGCCTTGAGAAACATTTGAGAGAAAGGGTCTCCTTTGCCAGGCCCTGGGGGTCAGGCCTTGGCCATTCTGATGATAAACAAACATGAAGGGCTGACATGGCATCAGAACCTGGCGTGTCCACATTGTTGCCCTTCCCCTTGGTTCCCACCCATGCACACTCAACCCGATCAGCGCCTGTGGGAACAGCAGGGTGTGCAGTTCCAGCTAGAGGGCCTTAGACACATTATACAGAAGTGTGATTTTTATGAGTGTAAGAAGCGATAGCCCAGGCCAGTGAGAACGATATCTCGGGTCGGAAAACGGCCCCTTGTGTGTGATGTGTGAATGTCCTTGGGCCTGGTCTGTGAATGAGTGGGAACGTAACTGAAACAAATATAACATGAGTGTGGTGTGTTTCTAATACCAATTATTGGAAAAACATCTTATGTAACATCTTAGTCCAGGCCCATACCTGGAAATCCTATACATTGTCAATGGCTAATAAAGAGGACCTCAGACTGGCTCAGCTCTCTGCTCTGCCCGGCTCTGCGCTCCTTCCTGAACAAGATCTCTGCCTGTGCGTGCATCTTTTTCTGCGTCCCGGTGTGCGTCTTTCCTCATCGCCGCAATCGCCCTCATCAACTCCAGACAATCCAAACGCTCCCTGACATACACGGCTGCCCCACCTCCTCTCCTTCCTCGCCTGTCTCTTCTGAAGAGTTTCTAGCCATCCAATGCAGCGCTCCAGTTGTGAGAGTCGTCCCACCATGTTTCTGGGATGGCAACTATATCGTCGTTTTTCTGCCTCACAGTGACTTCCAGCTCCTCCTGTTTGTTGCCCACGCTGCGTGCCTTTGGATAGATGCACTTTGGCCGGGCCATTGATCCCGCCACCTTTTTCTGGTGAGAAGCCCTAATTCCTTTGTGGACATCATCGAGTGCTTCCACGGTTTTGAACACATCAACAACCCTTGTGTTTCTCTTCCTGCATGGCTCTCCATCCCCAACCTCCACTGGGACGGCAGAGCAAAGGACCTCACCAGCGCTACCCTCAAATGCTGGCATGTGGCCCTTGGGTTTGCCTCTCCACACCTGGTTTCCTCCCCTCTCACTTCAAATCTAGTTTAAAGCCCTCTCAAGGACTCCTGCTAACTCCTGCGCAGGATCCTTTTCCCCTTTTGAGAGAGGTGCATCCCATTTGTCGCTAGCAGGCCTGGTGCCATGTAAGCCAACCCGTGATCAAAAACCCCCAAATTCTGCTGGTGACACCGGTCCTGCAGCCAGGTATTGATCTGCTGGGTCTTCCTGCATCTTTCCTCGTCGTACCCTGCAACTGTGGCGACAGAAGAGAACACGACTTGTGCTCCTGATCCCTTGACCATGCGTCCCAAGGCCCTGAAGTCTCTCTTGATTGTCTTTAGTTTTCCCTTTTCAGTTTCATCACTGCCTACCTGAAAAATCGTTAGGGGATAATAGTCTGAGGGCCTAACCAGGGCAGAGAGTTTCCTGTTTACATCTTTAACCCTGGCCCCAGGGAGGCAGCCGACACCCCAAGAAGTGGGTCTAGCCTGCATATAGGGCCTTCTGTTCCCTTTAGAAGGGAGTCTCCTACAACCACAACCAGCCTCTTTTTCTTTGTGGGGGCTGTTTTGACGGAGGGTGCAGGGTGACTGATCCTCTGCAGCACCTCCAACTCAGTGGAACCGCCTCCCTCGATGCTGTTGTTTGGTTCCACTTGCAAGGCCTGTTCTTCAGTCTCAAGACCCATTTGTGTGTCTGTGTTTGGCTGTTTCTGGGCTAAGTGGTGCGCAGAAATTGGCTTCGCTGGAGGTAAATGTTCAAAGAGGACCCAGAAGAGTAAAACAGAAAAAGGAAAAATTTATTCGAATAAAGGAGGAGTCCCCAGGCGTCCCTGTGGGGTCTCTCAACAGCATGGGAAGACACAGCCCCCTATTTATCCCAATCCTAGCCGCAGGAGATCCCTTCTCTTTTCCCCATTGGCTGAGACCCTTGCGGGGTCCAAGCTTTCCGATCCCCCTTTCGTACCCCCAGCAGCACCCCTTGTATGTCTGCCCACCGACACTCCTGGGAACTGATTGGTTAGAGCTCTAAGGCTGTTGCACTCCATTTTGTAAAGACATGGGAGAGCTGCTCCCATCAACTACGAAACAATCAAGAGTGTGAATCGTGACATCACATCTTTGCAAAGACGTGATAGCCGTTCCTCACCAGTTTGGTGTTGGTGGTGGTGCTTTTAGTTGTGATGATGTTGTCATCCCTTTTCTAATTCACTGTCTGCTCTTGTGTTCAGACTACGTGGCTCTGTAAATGAGGAGCCCCACTCTCTGTATCTTTCAATGAAATACAGGACCTTCTGAGACTGTTTTTCTTCCTGAGCTCCTTCCTGCAAGAGCTTTTGGAGCTGCAGGGACAGTTCCTGTGATGGGAGGAGGGGAAAAGAATCCATCACGGCAGCACTGCCAGGGAGCAGCAGCGCTCGGTCTCCCAGAGCTGTTTTCTTTCCTCTCCCACACTCCTTCTCGTCCCTCATGTTGGCGCAAGTCCTGAGTGCTCTGGCAGCTTGGTCATTGTTCTGCTGCGTGGCAGTCCTGTGACCGCGGGCAGGGACAGGCAATGGACACTTGTGTGACAGAGCTGGCCTCAGAACAGCCTTCCGTGAAGAAAGGTGATCTCCTGAGGACAGTGCTGGAAGGTTTAGGTCTTCTTCCAAAGTTTCTCTCCAGGACATGCCCAAGAACATGACGAGCAGATCACAACACCAGTATGCACCAGTACAGAGCTAAACACCGTGAGTGTAGAAGCACGAGGGCACGCAGCAGTGTCCTCTCACAGCCAGGCCTCCTGCAAGACACCTGACGGAGCAGCAGAGCAGGGTCTGGGCTGTGCCCGTGTGCACTGGACAGCCCGCGGAAGCTGCCCCAGGACAATCGCCGTGGGCTGGCCGCGCACAAGCACCGTTTCCAGCCCTGGCCTCTCAGTGCAGCTTGGAGAGGCCCTTTGTCCCTCCGCAGAAGGATGGTGAATGAGTAGGTCAGCAGGCTGTGTTTGCATGGTACAGATGAGATGCAATCACGCACATCATGTACAGGAGGTGGGATGAGATGAACCCCAGAGACCACAAATGTCATCAGCTATTCCTTGGGGTTCCTTGAAGGCCTGTGGGACAGACAGTGTCTCAAGGTCACGTCACGTTGGGAGGAAACCACCTGAATGCAGCACTGGGTTGTGCTTCCTTGGACTGAGGTCCCCGTGTCCATTCCTCGTGACGTGGGACATGTGAGATGAGTGCAGGCGGGGTGACACACTGCAAGGCTGAGGTGGCTCCCATCCTTTGGGAGTGGCAAGAGGAGGTGAGAGAGACACTGTGACTCCTGCCTGTGTGTCTAAAAGGGACAGGCTCTGCCTCTGAGCATCCCTGGGTGCATAAGGAGTCCACGAGGCCAGCTCAGCTGTGGACAGCTGACAGAAGCTTGCTCTTTCCACGTGTGACTCCAGGAACAAACGCCATGGGCCCAGTGAGCTTCGTCTTCACTGCCTTGGACAGGCCCATTGCCACAGTGCTTCTGTCTGCTCCCTCAGCCTTGCCTGTGATTCTGGCTTGTGCTCTCCAAAGTGCCAGAGCACTCAGAGATGTTCTGGGGTCCTTGGAAAAGGCAGATGTCAAAGCCAGCTTCAAGAAGGGCTCTTTATTAAAATCCAGCCACTCTCTCGGGAAGAGCTGCTCCTCCACATGGCTCAGCATCAGCGGCAGCACAGGGCTCGCAGGATCCATCTTGGCCTTGGCTGCTCCCTTGGAGAGCTCAGGATGATGATGACCGTCTGAGCTACCAGGGAGCGGATGGAGGGCTCGCTGTCTTCTGCCAAGGCCTGAAGGGCTGCAAGGGAAAGAAGCAGAGCCGAGATGACCTCCCACGTCTGCAGAGACCCCCAGGCATTCCCTCTGGAGAATGCTCCCTACTCACCGCTGCAGATCTCAGCCAGCTTCTTCTTGCCTGGATCCCTCAGATGCCGTGCAGCGAGCCCTGGGCACAGAGTTCCGTCAGCCCCTGCTCCCTCCCCTCATCAGGGCTGTCCCCAGGGAAGAGCAGGGGCCGAGATGGTGGGACTGAGCAAGGCGGCCGCCATGGCCACCTGCGTGGACAGGGCTGGGAGAGGGAGGCCAAGGCCCTGCACGGGGCAGCCGGGGCTCTGGCAGCCACAGGGCTGCTCCTTGCTGCCAGGGCAGTGGCAGGGACTGGGGCCAGGCTGCCAAGAGAGGGACCCTGGGGGCTGTGACCCACCGATGAACCTCACGGCCGCCTCTCGCAAGCTGGCCTGAGCATCCTTCAGGTACGGCAGGCTCTGAGTCAAGAATTCGTGAGCTCTGCTCCTGTCCTGCTCCAGCTGGAGAGAGCACAAGGGGATGAGCACGTCACTGTCCCTTCCCAGTTGGCTGGACCAGTCCCTGCTCCCACACCCAGCCGTTCCCCTTCCCTCCCGGCCATTCCCATGTCCCAGCCAGGAGCCCTGTGGGGCTGAGGCTGAAAGAGAGACACAGGCCGGGGGACCCCAGGGGTGCTGAGAGCCCTCCCTCGCGCTGGGTGCAGGGAGGGCAGCAGGGCAGAGAGAAGAGGCCTTGTGGGCTCTGTTCTTGAGGGCAGGGAACAAGAATGCAGGTCCAGGCTGCAGCAAGGCAGGCGAGGCACATCTGCCTTGGGGGCTGTCCTCACCAAGCTCTCTCCAATCCGCCATGTCTGCTGTGTCCGCACCAGGTGCTTGAGCAGTTTCCACTTGAGGAGCTCTGCGGCAGCAAGGAGGGCTTCCCCAGCAGCCTGTGGAACAGCAGAAGCTGGGAATGGCACCACGGTCTGGGCCAGGAGACCTTGGGTCCCCCTGCTCTGGGCTTTGTTCCTGGGGCGATTCTGCCCTCAGGGAGCTGGGACATGCCCTGGCCCAAATGTCCAGGGGTCTCTTCGCTGCGTCACTGCTGAGCTTTGAAAGCTGTACCTTGGCCACGCTCTGCGTTTGGTCACTCAGGCGGAAGAAGAGAGGGAGCAGGCCAAGTCGCACCGTGTTCTTCATCTCTGCCTTTTCGTCCCCCACCGCCATCTTCATCAGGTCTCTGAAGAGGCTGATGGAGCTCTCTCTCAGCTGGCTCTGCTCCTGGGAGGGAGAAGCACAGTAGGACTGGAGCACCAGCAGCTCTCTGCCCACGGCAGGCAGAAGCTCCAGCATGGCTGATGTGAGGGGAGATGCTCCAGGGAGGCATTCTGCACACTGGAGTTGTGGACCAGATCTGCGGCCCTGGGTCAGTGAAAGGCCACTCAAGAGACTTGTTCTGGGAGCGCCTGTGCCTCCAAGTGCCCACCAAGGCAGCCAGCATCCCCCACCAGCTTCAGCAGCCACGGTGGGGAAGAGCTCCGGGAGCAGCCGGCAGGGAGAAGCTGGGCTGGGCTGCAGAACACACAAGCCACCCCACAAGCGCCCAGGGCCCACCCGTGGGGCTCAGGCTTCCACATCAGCCTTACGTCATTCAAGAGGGGCAGAAGGAATTCTGCCATCTGCACGGCGATGTGGCTGGCCTCCTTCCTCTTCAGCTGAGCCATGACAGTTCTGAAGACCAGCAGAGCCTTCATGGTGGCAGCCTTATAGCCAAAGAGCAGGACCCTCATCAGGTCTGGCAGGATGACCTTCATTTTTCTTGCCTGTGTGAAGAAAAGAGTTTCCCTTTTGGGACCAGGTCCGTGCCTGGAAAGCTCCCCAGGCAGCCAGCTGGCCCCACCATGGCAGAGAGAGCCTTTGGAGCACTCGCCCCACCGCCTGAGTGCCAGCCAAGGCCAAGCCCTCCCGCTCTGCCCCGGCCCTTGGCTGCCAACAGGGTTCCCCTTGCTGACGCCCTACTCACCATGTCGTCTCTCTGCGACAGCGTCATGATGCCTCTGAGCACCAGGGAGAGCATGGCTGGCCTTTCTTCCTTCAGAAACCTAAAGGCTAGGTAGGTCGCAGCAAACTCCCCGTCTCCCAGATCTCTGCTGGCCAGCATCTGAAAGCAGGGCAGCAGTGAGCGACCGGCAGAGCTGGTGGGGCTCCTGGCAGCGTGCAGCTCCTGGTTCCTAGCGCAGCCCGGGCCAAGGGCACCGGGGGCTTTTTCCGGTAACTCACAGCCAAGCGAACGAGGCAGTAGTCCTCCAGGTGCGTGCAGAAGAGCCTGCTCTTGAGGTCCCAGAGCTGGCTGAGCAGCTCCTTCAAAATGTTCTTCACAGTCTGGGGCACGGAGAGCATCAGTTCCCACAGTGCCAGGGCAGTGCTGCAAGTCGGAGCGCTCTGTCAGCAGGGCAGCCTCGGCCACAGCAGCGTGGCCGGGCTCAGCACTGCAGGACGCTTGGGATGCCCTGGGCAGCAGCAGAGGGCTGAGCTGGTGCTCCCCGTGGGGCGGGCAGGAGCGTGGGGTGGGCCCTGGGCTTGCTTGCTCAGCTTTGGCTGCCTCGGGCCTGGCTGACCCCCAGGGCTGGAAAGCGTGGTGGGATGGAGGGTCCTGCCCCTCGGGAGTGTCCTGCAGGATTCCTTGGCTCTGGCAGCCAGAGCGTCTCCAGGCCCCTCTTCCCACAGGGAACAAGCCCTCCCGGCTTTTGAGGACAGTACCTGTCTCCTCCTGGAGCAACCTTGAGCAGTGTCATCACCACCTCCTGAGGGCATTTGTCAGCCATGGGGACGATGAGAGACTCCACGCTCTGCCGGGCTGGGACTGTCTGGGTGCATCCCAGGGTTTTGTGGATGCAGCTCGTGATCTTTGGCACCTGGAGGGGACACAGGTGAGGATGGTGCAGCCACTGGCGGGCGGCCATTTCCTCAGCTGCCCTTGCCATCCCTCTCTGCCACCTTGAGGTGGCTTCAGGTGCCCCAGACACTGGGCTTTGGGAGGAAGAGAGGGATGGAGGGAGGAACAAGGCCTGACAGGGCTGAAGGGCAGGGCAATGCAGCCACAGGCCACTTACATCCACCAGCCACAGGTCAGGGTTTCCCTTGACCACATCCAGCACGTTTCTGGCCACCTCCTTGTCAAAGGTGCTGGAGTCGGTCATTGCCTCGATGAACACCCAGACCATGTCTGTCCTCTCCGACGGCTGGAGGTATTCCCCAAAGGTCTATGGGAGGAAGGGAGGCAACGAAGCCATATCACACCGAGGGCCCTGATGCTGCTGCTTAGCCGGGCAGTGCCAGCAGCCCTGCGGTGGCGCCCGGCAGTGCTGGCGGCGGTGTCCCCAGCAAAGCTGGCAGCAGGGGCGGCAGTCGCTGCTGGGGAGGATGAGAAGAGACGGCCCAGGGTGAGGGAGGAGGGTTGGGGTCATGGGCACGGGGTCTGGGCCCCGCCACCAGCCAGGGCTTGCTGGTGGCCAGGAGGACTGGGGCTGCTGCTGGGACACTGGAGCGCAGCCCTGGCGTTGTCCCTGCTTGGGGACAGCAGGAACCCTCTCAGCAGGGACACGGAGGCCACGCCAGCCCGCTGACGGTGGAGGCCTTTGCTCTCACAAGTCCCCTGCTGATGCCAGGACCAAGCGTGCCAGCAAACGGGGAGCTCGTTACCTCGGCAATGTGAGTGGCACTGGGCGAAGTGCGCAAGGAGGTGGTCTCGGCTTCCCAGTCCCTTTCGAGCTGTGTATCCTCCTCTGTCAATGTCGCACCTAAAGAGCGGGGCAAACGCAGAGGAGTCGGTAAGACACGGCAGCTTCCCCAATACTGGAAAGAGCTTTGAACTTGGAATGGCCGAGGAGGGAGGTTATGACCTGCAATCAGGGGAGGAGGTGGTGGAGAGCGGTGCCACGGAAAGGCTGACCCGCCTCCAGTGTGCGTGTGGGAATGCTCCTGGCCCTGGAAAGTCCAAGGCCCTAGAGCTCTGCATGCAGTGCCACGGTTCAGTCCCCCATGGCTTGAATAGAGGTGACGTGGGGGACGGCTCGCATGGCTGGAGTGCTGCGGGGCAGAGATACATGTCTCTTTGGGAGAGATGGGAAGATGCGGCGTGGGGCTGCCTCCCGTGCTCTTGAGGAGCAGCTCAGCTACACGGGACCACCAACAGCGTGGGAGAGAGCGTGGGGGTGAGGAGCAGAGGAGGGGCAGTGCTGGTGACATGGTGGTGCCTCCAGCAAGCAGCAGGACTGGGTGATATTGGCGTGCAGGGGGATCCATCCCACCACAGCTTCTCTTACAGTGTTGCTGGTACTTGAATTGGAAGAGGAGACAAAGAACGTCCAAAGCCAAGCGGCTGGTGTCCTCTTCCTTGAATGATAGGAGCAGCAGGAGATGTCCCAGCAGCTGTCCAAGGATTGGCATCTGCATCTCCACACAGGAGGCGTGTCTGTCCTCATTGGGATCAGCCTGGGCAAGGGAGGAGGAAGAGCAGAGGGCTTGAGGGCAGCTGGGGCCAAAGCCCTGAAGCCAAGTGTGTGCCCAGGGCTGGATCCAGGCAGGTCAGAGCTTTGCAGGGCCCTGCAGAACCCGTCTCGCAGAACAGCCCCACGCAGGGAGGGCTGCCAGACCTGGGCTCCCCGTGGGCTCCTTGGGCAGCCCTGGCCGACACAGGACTGTGGCAGAGATGGCTCCTGGCAGAGCGCAGTGTGCCTGGTCCTTACCTTCAGTGAGGAGTAGTTGGCCAGCAAGAAGCTGAGCACCCTCATCCTGCCCACAGCCCTCTCCCGCACAGATGCCCTCTCAGAGGTGGTGAAGGTCAAGAGCACCTGGGGAGAGAGAAGCTGCTGCTGAGCCCTGGGAGCAGCCAGCGCTCCAGCACAAGCAGCACTGCTCAAGTCCTGGGTGGGACTCTCCCAGGCCATTAAGGCTTCCTCTGGTCTGGAGCAAAGCCCGCACTGGTTTCCTGCCCTGGGGTCCCTGGCAGGCTTGCGACAAATGCCCCAGGCCAGCCCTCTAGCCAGGCAGGAAGGCAGATGCCACCCTGTGCGGCCACTGTGCTGCGGAAGAGCCTGCTGGGCAGCCCCTGCTTCCCCCAGGGAGGTGGGCACCACCCTGCAGTGCTCTCTCTGCATGGCGCGGGGTGGGACTGCCCTCTCAGCAGTGGACACCCCGTCCCCCAGGGTGAGGAACAGCCCTTGTGAAGCCCACCCTTTGCACATGCCAGACCTGGAAGATACTCTGCATCTTCTCGCTGACTCCGTTGGCAGGAGAGTTGAGCACCAGTGCAACTAGCATGGTGTCCATGGCTTTCATGGTCTGCAAGGAAGACAACGAGTTGTGGCCGTGTTTCCTGCCATCCCTCTCACCCCCAGGACACTGAGCTGAGCTCCCAGCACCAAGGGAGGACTCGTGGGCTGCTTTGCTGTGCCTGGGAGAGGCCCAGGGGCAAACAATGTGCTGTGGGCAGAGCAGCCTGCGGCACTGGACGTGGCCAGGCCCACAGGAACGGGACGACGGGACGAGAGTGGGAAAGTAAAGCCAAGACCGTGCCCTGCCTTGCATCTCTGGTCATAGCGCAGGACAGGGTGAGCAGGGAGCAGCCCAGAGGGCCCGGCGCTCGTGGAGCTCACCCAGCACTTACCGCGAAGTACAGGAAAGGTTTCAAGTCCCGGATTTCCTCTTTGGGAGGAAGCAAGAAGATGCTGGAGAAGCACGCTTGGAGGAGGCCTATCTCTTTGCCCTCCAGCACCGCCTCCACGGAGCTGCAAAGAGAGAGGGGCCAGTGGGACACTGGTGCGGGGAGCAGTGCCTGGAGGCCTCGTGCAGGTGGACGCGGGGCTCTGGGGCAGGAGTCCCCAGGAGGGCTGGGCAGGTACCTCATTTCGGTCACGGCAAACATGGCGCTCCGCCACACCGCTGTGCACCGTTGGTCCCTGGGCTCTTCTTCCAGCAGCACCTGCAGAGCACAGCCAGGATGGGACCTGGCAGCTGCCAGCACCCAGTGCCACCAGCCCCTTGCCCTGCCCAACGCTGTCCTCACAGGGTGCCAGTGCTGGGGGCCTTGTCCCCTTCCCCGCAGCCACCGAGTATCCCCTCACCTTGATATTCTCTGCCAGTTTGTATCTCTGGCAGAAGAGATCTAGGCCCTGGGACAAGCCGTTGTACGTTGCGGCCCTGAAGAGCATAGCGATGCTTTTAAGGAACTCCAGCTTCTGTTCCTCATCCTGGCAGCCAGGGGACAGAGAGACAAACAGGGAGCATGAGATGGGGACACACGGTCAGTGGCACCGCAGCGCTGGGGGTGCAGTGCCGGTTGCAGCCCTGGAAGAAGCAGCTGTGCCCAGCCAGCACCCTCTAGTAGCCCCACAGCAGAGCCCCTGTCAGCAGATGCCAGCTCAGCCGCCTTCCAAATGGCTGCAGTTACCTTTTCAGGGTTGCTGACAAAGGCCCTGATGACATCCACGTGTTCTGGTTCCAAGCGGTACACTGGTAACCAGCTGGCATCTAAGAAAGGAGGAGAACAGGGAGGGCTGCAGAGAGGGTGCGCAGGCAGGAGGGAGCAGAGGAAGGAGCTCTGCCTCCCATCCGGCCCCATGCCCGCTGCCATGGCACAGTCTTCTCCTGCGTGTCAGTGCCCCTGCCAGCGTGTGGGGAAACGGGATCCTGGCATTGAGCAGGGAGCGCTCGCTGGCCACCGCGCTGCCCAGACAATCAGGGCCCCTCACTCACCCATCTCCAGTTGCTGGGCCAGGCACAACTCCTGGGGCTCCACTGGAGAGCTGCTCTCCTGGAGAGCCCTGTCCTCCTCCAGGGCCACCTTGGTGGTGCTGACTTGTTGCTTTGCCATCTTTTGGGTTTGAGGAAAGTGGTTGGGCTGGCGAAGGGGGAAGCTTTGGCGAAAGGCCACGAGTCTGCCGGGGGCAGAGGGAAAAGACGTGGGTTGTGCTCGAGGAGTCCTCGCCACGAGTCTGCCGGGGCAGAGGGGAGTCTGCCGGGGGCAGCTAGAGTTAAGATATGGTTGGACTCGATGATCTCAAGGGTCGCTTCCAACCAAAAGGATTCTCTGATACTCCGATTCTCTGAAAGACGTGGGCTGCGCTCGGGGGCTACTCGCCGTCTCCGTGCTCGCACCCTGTCCCGTCACCGTCCTGCCGGACAGTGTGGGCTGGGGCCCACAGCTGCGCTGAGCACATGCAGTGCAGTGGGTGTCACCAAGTGAGGTCACAACGGGCCCCACTGTGACCCTGCACCTGGGCAGGGAGGGGCAGGGTGTCCCATTGGGATGCACAGGCCAGCTCTGCCCTGGGCACCTGGGTGCTCTCGGGGTGTCTCCAGGCTCCCCTTTGCCCTCATGTCCCCCCGGGACCTCCCTGTTGCCCTCTGCTGTGGCCCAGAGTTTCGTGTTCAGCTGGCTGGCTGATCAGAACTGCAGCGAAGCTGCTCCTTCAGTGGCTTTGTAGAGATTTCTAGGGATTTCCAAGGGTGGGTAGCACAGAGGATGGACTTTGTTTAAGGTGTCTGCTGTCTCATTGCTTACGGAAGCTCTCAGTGGCTTGAGGATAAACTAACCACGTAACCACATGACAAAGTGTTGGAGCTGGCAGAGCACAAAAGCAGAAATCCAGGTGGCAGGGGTGAAAAAGGTGGAAAGGCTGAGGTACTAAATGCCTCCTTCTGTGGAAATGCCCCTCACATTCTGCGATTCTGTGATTCCTCCACCTCAGTCTTTAATAGTCAGAAGAGTTGTGCTCCAGGTACCCACCCCCCTGAGCCAGAAGACAGGCATGGGGAGCAGTATGAAGGCCCAACAATCCACAGTGACCTGCTATACCACTTGGGCACCTACAAGTCTATGGGGCCAGATGGGATACACCCAAGGGTGCTGAGGGAGCTGGCAAAGGTCATCACTGAGCCACTTTCCATTATCTATCTGCAATGCTGCCCAACTGGGGAGGTTGCAGTTGCCTGGAAGTTGGCTAAGGTGACGCTCATCTACAAGACGGGCCGGAAAGAGGATCTGGGGACCTATAGACCTATCCGTCTGGCCTTGGTGCTGGGCAAGGTCATGGGGCAGATGATCTTGGGTAACATCACTCGCCACAAGAGAACCATATAATCAGGCCCAGTCAACATGGATTTATGAAATGTAGGTCCTGTTTGACTAACCTGATCTCTACGACCAGATGACCCAAGTAGTAGATGAGGGAAAGGCTGTGGAGGTTGTGTACTTAGACTTCCGTAAGGCCTTGGGCACCGTATCTCACAGCATTCTCCTGGAGAAGCTGCAGCTCGTGGCCTGGACGGGTGGACTCTGCGACGGATATAGAGCTGGCTGGGTGGCCAGGCCCAAAGAGTTGTGGTGAACGGAGCCAAATGCGGTTGGCGGCTGGTCAGGAGTGGCGTTCGCCAGGGCTCAGTACTTGGCTCACAACAAGCCCATGAATGCTCCAGGCTCAGGGAAGAGTGGCAGGACAGGAAAAGGACCTGGGGGTGTTGGTCACAGTGGCTGAACATGAGGCAGCGTGTGCCCAGGCAGCGAAAAAGGCCACCTGCATCCTGGCTTGTATCAGGAATAGTGTGGCCAGCAGGACCTGAGAAGCGATCGTGCCACTGTACTGGGCACTGGTGAGGCTCCACCTTGAATCCTGTGTTCAGTTTTGGGCCCCTCATCATCAGAAGGACATTGAGGGACTAGAGAGTGTGCAGAGGAGGCGACGAAGCTGCTGAGGGGCTGGAGCACAAGTGTGATGGGAGCGGTTGAGGGAGCTGGGGCTGTTCAGCCTGGAGAACAGGAGGCTCAGGGGAGGCTCAGGGGAGACCTTATTGCTGTTTGCAACGGCCTGAAAGGAGGTTGAAGCATGGAGGGTGTTGGTCTCTTCTCCCAAGTAGCAAGTGATAGGACAAGAGGAAATGGCCTCAAGTTGCGCCAGGGGAGGTTTAGATTGGCTGTTAGGAAAAAATTCTTCCTGGAAAGTGTGTTAAAGGCAAGAAGAACACCTGAAGAGCATGGGTTGGTCATGCCAATGTGGAATAGATTGTTTTTTCTTGTTTGTTTTGGGGCTGCAGAAGAAGGAACGCGTGCATTTCAGTGTTGGGGCACGGATCCCAACTGAGGATTCAAGCAAGTTTGGGACTGGGACAGCTTAGGTGATTGAGGACCATTGCCAGGTCTACGAAAGAAGCTGGATGGGTTTTGGGGAGCTCGCAGGCATTGCCAAATCGTCAGAAAACCACAGCTCTGTAGTGAAAGCAACAGCACTTGGCACCAAACCCAATCCCAAAATGCAAATACCCTCGAAGTGACCACAGGCAGAGCCTTGAGAAACATTTGAGAGAAAGGGTCTCCTTTGCCAGGCCCTGGGGGTCAGGCCTTGGCCATTCTGATGATAAACAAACATGAAGGGCTGACATGGCATCAGAACCTGGCGTGTCCGCGTTGTTGCCCTTCCCCTTGGTTCCCACCCATGCACACTCAACCCGATCAACACCTGTGGGAACAGCAGGGTGTGCAGTTCCAGCTAGAGGGCCTTAGACAGATCATACGGAAGTGTGTTTTTTATGAGTGTAAGAAGCGATAGCCCAGGCCAGTGAGAACGATATCTCGGGTCGGAAAACGGCCCCTTGTGTGTGATGTGTGAATGTCCTTGGGCCTGGTCTGTGAATGAGTGGGAACGTAACTGAAACAAATATAACATGAGTGTGGTGTGTTTCTAATACCAATTATTGGAAAAACATCTTATGTAACATCTTAGTCCAGGCCCATACCTGGAAATCCTATACATTGTCAATGGCTAATAAAGAGGACCTCAGACTGGCTCAGCTCTCTGCTCTGCCCGGCTCTGCGCTCCTTCCTGAACAAGATCTCTGCCTGTGCGTGCATCTTTTTCTGCATCCCGGTGTGCGTCTTTCCTCATCGCCGCAATCGCCCTCATCAACTCCAGACAATCCAAACGCTCCCTGACATACACGGCTGCCCCACCTCCTCTCCTTCCTCGCCTGTCCCTTCTGAAGAGTTTCTAGCCATCCAATGCAGCGCTCCAGTTGTGAGAGTCGTCCCACCATGTTTCTGGGATGGCAACTATATCGTCGTTTTTCTGCCTCACAGTGGCTTCCAGCTCCTCCTGTTTGTTGCCCACGCTGCGTGCCTTTGGATAGATGCACTTTGGCCGGGCCATGGATCCCGCCACCTTTTTCTGGTGAGAAGCCCTAATTCCTTTGTGGACATCATCGAGTGCTTCCACGGTTTTGAACACATCAACAACCCTTGTGTTTCTCTTCCTGCATGGCTCTCCATCCCCAACCTCCACTGGGACGGCAGAGCAAAGGACCTCACCAGCGCTACCCTCAAATGCTGGCATGTGGCCCTTGGGTTTGCCTCTCCACACCTGATTTCCTCCCCTCTCACTTCAAATCTAGTTTAAAGCCCTCTCAAGGACTCCTGCTAACTCCTGCGCAGGATCCTTTTCCCCTTTTGAGAGAGGTGCATCCCATTTGTCGCTAGCAGGCCTGGTGCCATGTAAGCCGACCCGTGATCAAAAACCCCCAAATTCTGCCGGTGACACCGGTCCTGCAGCCAGGTATTGATCTGCTGGGTCTTCCTGCATCTTTCCTCGTCGTACCCTGCAACTGTGGCGACAGAAGAGAACACGACTTGTGCTCCTGATCCCTTGACCATGCGTCCCAAGGCCCTGAAGTCTCTCTTGATTGTCTTTAGTTTTCCCTTTTCAGTTTCATCACTGCCTACCTGAAAAATCGTTAGGGGATAATAGTCTGAGGGCCTAACCAGGGCAGAGAGTTTCCTGTTTACATCTTTAACCCTGGCCCCAGGGAGGCAGCCGACACCCCAAGAAGTGGGTCTAGCCTGCATATAGGGCCTTCTGTTCCCTTTAGAAGGGAGTCTCCTACAACCACAACCAGCCTCTTTTTCTTTGTGGGGGCTGTTTTGATGGAGGGTGCAGGGTGACTGATCCTCTGCAGCACCTCCAACTCAGTGGAACCGCCTCCCTCGATGTTGTGGTTTGGTTCCACTTGCAAGGCCTGTTCTTCAGTCTCAAGACCCATTTGTGTGTCTGTGTTTGGCTGTTTCTGGGCTAACTGGTGCGCAGAAATTGGCTTCGCTGGAGGTAAATGTTCAAAGAGGACCCAGAAGAGTAAAACAGAAAAAGGAAAAATTTATTCGAATAAAGGAGGAGTCCCCAGGCGTCCCTGTGGGGTCTCTCAACAGCATGGGAAGACACAGCCCCCTATTTATCCCAATCCTAGCCGCAGGAGATCCCTTCTCCTTTCCCCATTGGCTGAGACCCTTGCGGGGTCCAAGCTTTCCGATCCCCCTTTCGTACCCCCAGCAGCACCCCTTGTATGTCTGCCCACCGACACTCCTGGGAACTGATTGGTTAGAGCTCTAAGGCTGTTGCACTCCATTTTGTAAAGACATGGGAGAGCTGCTCCCATCAACTACAAAACAATCAAGAGTGTGAATCGTGACATCACATTTTGCAAAGACGTGATAGCCGTTCCTCACCAGTTTGGTGTGGGTGGTGGTGTTTTCAGTTGTGATGATGTTGTCATCCCTTTTCTAATTCACTGTCTGCTCTTGTGTTCAGACTACGTGGCTTTGTAAATGAGGAGCCCCACTCTCCGTGTCTTTCAATGAAATACAGGAGCTCCTGAGACTGTTTTTCTTCCTGACCTACTTCCTGCAAGAGCTTTTGGAGCTGCAGGGACAGTTCCTGTGATGGAGGAGGGGAAAAGAATCCATCACGGCAGCACTGCCAGGGAGCAGCAGCGCTCGGCCTCCCAGAGCTGTTATCTTTCCTCTCCCACACTCCTTCTCGTCCCTCATGTTGGCGCAAGTCCTGAGTGCTCTGGCAGCTTGGTCATTGTTCTGCTGCGTGGCAGTCCTGTGACCGCGGGCAGGGACAGGCAATGGACACTTGTGTGACAGAGCTGGCCTCAGAACAGCCTTCTGTGAAGAAAGGTGATCTCCTGAGGACAGTGCTGGAAGGTTTAGGTCTTCTTCCAAAGTTTCTCTCCAGGACATGCCCAAGAACATGACGAGCAGATCACAACACCAGTATGCACCAGTACAGAGCTAAACACCGTGAGTGGAGAAGCACGAGGGCACGCAGCAGTGTCCTCTCACAGCCAGGCCTCCTGCAAGACACCTGACGGAGCAGCAGAGCAGGGTCTGGGCTGTGCCCGTGTGCACTGGACAGCCCGCGGAAGCTGCCCCAGGACAATCGTCGTGGGCTGGCCGCGCACAAGCACCGTTTCCAGCCCTGGCCTCTCAGTGCAGCTTGGAGAGGCCCTTTGTCCCTCCGCGGAAGGATGGTGAATGAGTAGGTCAGCAGGCTGTGTTTGCATGGTACAGATGAGATGCAATCATGCACATCATGTACAGGAGGTAGGATGAGATGAACCCCAGAGACCACAAATGTCATCAGCTATTCCTTGGGGTTCCCTGAAGGCCTGTGGGACAGACAGTGTCTCAAGGTCACGTCACGTTGGGAGGAAACCACCTGAATGCAGCACTGGGTTGTGCTTCCTTGGACTGAGGTCCCCGTGTCCATTCCTCATGATGTGTGACATGTGAGATGAGTGCAGGCGGGGTGACACACTGCAAGGCTGAGGTGGCTCCCATCCTTTGGGAGTGGCAAGAGGAGGTGAAAGAGACACTGTGACTCCTGCCTGTGTGTCTAGAAGGGACAGGCTCTGCCTCTGATCATCCCTGGGTGCATAAGGAGTCCATGAGGCCAGCTCAGCTCTGGACAGCTGACAGAAGCTTGCTATTTCCACGTGTGACTCCAGGAACAAACCCCATGGGCCCAGCGAGCTTCGTCTCCGCTGCCTTGGACAGGCCCATTGCCACAGTGCTTCTATCTGCTCCCTCAGCCTTGCCTGTGATTCTGGCTTGTGCTCTCCAAAGTGCCAGAGCACTCAGAGATGTTCTGGGGTCCTTGGAAAAGGCGGATGTCAAAGCCAGCTTCAAGAAGGGCTCTTTATTAAAATCCAGCCACTCTCTTGGGAAGAGCTGCTCCTCCACATGGCTCAGCATCAGCGGCAGCACAGGGCTCGCAGGATCCATCTTGGCCTTGGCTGCTCCCTTGGAGAGCTCAGGATGATGATGACCGTCTGAGCTACCAGGGAGCGGATGGAGGGCTAGCTGTCTTCTGCCAAGGTCTGAAGGGCTGCAAGGGAAAGAAGCAGAGCCGAGATGACCTCCCACATCTGCAGAGACCCCCAGGCATTCCCTCTGGAGAATGCTCCCTACTCACCGCTGCAGATCTCAGCCAGCTTCTTCTTGCCTGGATCCCTCAGATGCCGCGCAGCGAGCCCTGGGCACAGAGTTCCGTCAGCCCCTGCTCCCTCCCCTCATCAGGGCTGTCCCCAGGGAAGAGCAGGGGCTGAGATGGTGGGACTGAGCAAGGCGGCCGCCATGGCCACCTGCGTGGACAGGGCTGGGAGAGGGAGGCCAAGGCCCTGCACGGGGCAGCCGGGGCTCTGGCAGCCACAGGGCTGCTCCTTGCTGCCAGGGCAGTGGCAGGGACTGGGGCCAGGCTGCCAAGAGAGGGACCCTGGGGGCTGTGACCCACCGATGAACCTCACGGCCGCCTCTCGCAAGCTGGCCTGAGCATCCTTCAGGTACGGCAGGCTCTGAGTCAAGAATTCTTGAGCTCTGCTCCTGTCCTGCTCCAGCTGGAGAGAGCACAAGGGGATGAGCACGTCACTGTCCCTTCCCAGTTGGCTGGACCAGTCCCTGCTCCCACACCCAGCCGTTCCCCTTCCCTCCCGGCCATTCCCATGTCCCAGCCAGGAGCCCTGTGGGGCTGAGGCTGAAAGAGAGACACAGGCCGGGGGACCCCAGGGGTGCTGAGAGCCCTCCCTCGCGCTGGGTGCAGGGAGGGCAGCAGGGCAGAGAGAAGAGGCCTTGTGGGCTCTGTTCTTGAGGGCAGGGAACAAGAATGCAGGTCCAGGCTGCAGCAAGGCAGGCGAGGCACATCTGCCTTGGGGGTTGTCCTCACCAAGCTCTCTCCAATCCGCCATGTCTGCTGTGTCCGCACCAGGTGCTTGAGCAGTTTCCACTTGAGGAGCTCTGCAGCAGCAAAGAGGGCTTCCCCAGCAGCCTGTGGAACAGCAGAAGCTGGGAATGGCACCACGGTCTGGGCCAGGAGACCTTGGGTCCCCCTGCTCTGGGCTTTGTTCCTAGGGCGATTCTGCCCTCAGGGAGCTGGGACATGCCCTGGCCCAAATGTCCAGGGGTCTCTTCGCTGCGTCACTGCTGAGCTTTGAAAGCTGTACCTTGGCCACGCTCTGCGTTTGGTCACTCAGGCGGAAGAAGAGAGGGAGCAGGCCAAGTCGCACCGTGTTCTTCATCTCTGCCTTTTCGTCCCCCACCGCCATCTTCATCAGGTCTCTGAAGAGGCTGATGGAGCTCTCTCTCAGCTGGCTCTGCTCCTGGGAGGGAGAAGCACAGTAGGACTGGAGCACCAGCAGCTCTCTGCCCACGCTGGGCAGAAGCTCCAGCATGGCTGATGTGAGGGGAGATGCTCCAGGGAGGCATTCTGCACACTGGAGTTGTGGCCCTGATCTGCGGCCCTGGGTCAGTGAAAGGCCACTCTAGAGACTTGTTCTGGGAGCGCCTGTGCCTCCAAGTGCCCACCAAGGCAGCCAGCATCCCCCACCAGCTTCAGCAGCCACGGTGGGGAAGAGCTCCGGGAGCAGCCGGCAGGGAGAAGCTGGGCTGGGCTGCAGAACACACAAGCCACCCCACAAGAGCCCAGGGCCCACCCGTGGGGCTCAGGCTTCCACATCAGCCTTACGTCGTTCAAGAGGGGCAGGAGGAATTCCGCCATCTGCACGGCGATGTGGCTGGCCTCCTTCCTCTTCAGCTGAGCCATGACAGTTCTGAAGACCAGCAGAGCCTTCATGGTGGCAGCCTTATAGCCAAAGAGCAGGACCCTCATCAGGTCTGGCAGGATGACCTTCATTTTTCTTGCCTGTGTGAAGAAAAGAGTTTCCCTTTTGGGACCAGGTCCGTGCCTGGAAAGCTCCCCAGGCAGCCAGCTGGCCCCACCATGGCAGAGAGAGCCTTTGGAGCACTCGCCCCACCGCCTGAGTGCCAGCCAAGGCCAAGCCCTCCCGCTCTGCCCCGGCCCTTGCCTGCCAACAGGGTTCCCCTTGCTGACGCCCTACTCACCATGTCGTCTCTCTGTGACAGCGTCATGATGCCTCTGAGCACCAGGGAGAGCATGGCTGGCCTTTCTTCCTTCAGAAACCTAAAGGCTAGGTAGGTCGCAGCAAACTCCCCGTCTCCCAGATCTCTGCTGGCCAGCATCTGAAAGCAGGGCAGCAGTGAGCGACCGGCAGAGCTGGTGGGGCTCCTGGCAGCGTGCAGCTCCTGGTTCCTAGCGCAGCCCGGGCCAAGGGCACCGGGGGCTTTTTCCGGTAACTCACAGCCAAGCGAACGAGGCAGTAGTCCTCCAGGTGCGTGCAGAAGAGCCTGCTCTTGAGGTCCCAGAGCTGGCTGAGCAGCTCCTTCAAAATGTTCTTCACAGTCTGGGGCACGGAGAGCATCAGTTCCCACAGTGCCAGGGCAGTGCTGCAAGTCGGAGCGCTCTGTCAGCAGGGCAGCCTCGGCCACAGCAGCGTGGCCGGGCTCAGCACTGCAGGACGCTTGGGATGCCCTGGGCAGCAGCAGAGGGCTGAGCTGGTGCTCCCCGTGGGGCGGGCAGGAGTGTGGGGTGGGCCCTGGGCTTGCTTGCTCAGCTTTGGCTGCCTCGGGCCTGGCTGACCCCCAGGGCTGGAAAGCGTGGTGGGATGGAGGGTCCTGCCCCTCGGGAGTGTCCTGCAGGATTCCTTGGCTCTGGCAGCCAGAGCGTCTCCAGGCCCCTCTTCCCACAGGGAACAAGCCCTCCCGGCTTTTGAGGACAGTACCTGTCTCCTCCTGGAGCAACCTTGAGCAGTGTCATCACCACCTCCTGAGGGCATTTGTCAGCCATGGGGACGATGAGAGACTCCACGCTCTGCCGGGCTGGGACTGTCTGGGTGCATCCCAGGGTTTTGTGGATGCAGCTCGTGATCTTTGGCACCTGGAGGGGACACAGGTGAGGATGGTGCAGCCACTGGCGAGTGGCCATTTCCTCAGCTGCCCTTGCCATCCCTCTCTGCCACCTTGAGGTGGCTTCAGGTGCCCCAGACACTGGGCTTTGGGAGGAAGAGAGGGATGGAGGGAGGAACAAGGCCTGACAGGGCTGAAGGGCAGGGCAATGCAGCCACAGGCCACTTACATCCACCAGCCACAGGTCAGGGTTTCCCTTGACCACATCCAGCACGTTTCTGGCCACCTCCTTGTCAAAGGTGCTGGAGTCGGTCATTGCCTCGATGAACACCCAGACCATGTCTGTCCTCTCCGACGGCTGGAGGTATTCCCCAAAGGTCTATGGGAGGAAGGGAGGCAACGAAGCCATATCACACCGAGGGCCCTGATGCTGCTGCTTAGCCGGGCAGTGCCAGCAGCCCTGCGGTGGCGCCCGGCAGTGCTGGCGGCGGTGTCCCCAGCAAAGCTGGCAGCAGGGGCGGCAGTCGCTGCTGGGGAGGATGAGAAGAGACGGCCCAGGGTGAGGGAGGAGGGTTGGGGTCATGGGCACGGGGTCTGGGCCCCGCCACCAGCCAGGGCTTGCTGGTGGCCAGGAGGACTGGGGCTGCTGCTGGGACACTGGAGCGCAGCCCTGGCGTTGTCCCTGCTTGGGGACAGCAGGAACCCTCTCAGCAGGGACAGGGAGGCCACGCCAGCCCGCTGACGGTGGAGGCCTTTGCTCTCACAAGTCCCCTGCTGATGCCAGGACCAAGCGTGCCAGCAAACGGGGAGCTCGTTACCTCGGCAATGTGAGTGGCACTGGGCGAAGTGCGCAAGGAGGTGGTCTCGGCTTCCCAGTCCCTTTCGAGCTGTGTATCCTCCTCTGTCAATGTCGCACCTAAAGAGCGGGGCAAACGCAGAGGAGTCGGTAAGACACGGCAGCTTCCCCAATACTGGAAAGAGCTTGGAACTTGGAATGGCCGAGGAGGGAGGTTATGACCTGCAATCAGGGGAGGAGGTGGTGGAGAGCGGTGCCACGGAAAGGCTGACCCGCCTCCAGTGTGCGTGTGGGAATGCTCGTGGCCCTGGAAATTCCAAGGCCCTAGAGCTCTGCATGCAGTGCCACGGTTCAGTCCCCCATGGCTTGAATAGAGGTGACGTGGGGGACGGCTCGCATGGCTGGAGTGCTGCGGGGCAGAGATACATGTCTCTTTGGGAGAGATGGGAAGATGCGGCGCGGGGCTGCCTCCCGTGCTCTTGAGGAGCAGCTCAGCTACACGGGACCATCAACAGCGTGGGAGAGAGCGTGGGGGTGAGGAGCAGAGGAGGGGCAGTGCTCGTGACATGGTGGTGCCTCCAGCAAGCAGCAGGACTGGGTGATGTTGGCGTGCAGGGGGATCCATCCCACCACAGCTTCTCTTACGGTGTTGCTGGTGCTTGAATTGGAAGAGGAGACAAAGAGCGTCCAAAGCCAAGCGGCTGGTGTCCTCTTCCTTGAATGATAGGAGCAGCAGGAGATGTCCCAGCAGCTGTCCAAGGATTGGCATCTGCATCTCCACACAGGAGGCGTGTCTGTCCTCATTGGGATCAGCCTGGGCAAGGGAGGAGGAAGAGCAGAGGGCTTGAGGGCAGCTGGGGCCAAAGCCCTGAAGCCAAGTGTGTGCCCAGGGCTGGATCCAGGCAGGTCAGAGCTTTGCAGGGCCCTGCAGAACCCGTCTCGCAGAACAGCCCCACGCAGGGAGAGCTGCCAGACCTGGGCTCCCCGTGGGCTCCTTGGGCAGCCCTGGCCGACACAGGACTGGGGCAGAGATGGCTCCTGGCAGAGCGCAGTGTGCCTGGTCCTTACCTTCAGTGAGGAGTAGTTGGCCAGCAAGAAGCTGAGCACCCTCATCCTGCCCACAGCCCTCTCCCGCACAGATGCCCTCTCAGAGGTGGTGAAGGTCAAGAGCATCTGGGGAGAGAGAAGCTGCTGCTGAGCCCTGGGAGCAGCCAGTGCTCCAGCACAAGCAGCACTGCTCAAGTCCTGGGTGGGACTCTCCCAGGCCATTAAGGCTTCCTCTGGTCTGGAGCAAAGCCCGCACTGGTTTCCTGCCCTGGGGTCCCTGGCAGGCTTGCGACAAATGCCCCAGGCCAGCCCTCTAGCCAGGCAGGAAGGCAGATGCCACCCTGTGCGGCCACTGTGCTGCGGAAGAGCCTGCTGGGCAGCCCCTGCTTCCCCCAGGGAGGTGGGCACCACCCTGCAGTGCTCTCTCTGCGTGGCGCGGGGTGGGACTGCCCTCTCAGCAGTGGACACCCCGTCCCCCAGGGTGAGGAACAGCCCTTGTGAAGCCCACCCTTTGCACATGCCAGACCTGGAAGATACTCTGCATCTTCTCGCTGACTCCGTTGGCAGGAGAGTTGAGCACCAGTGCAACTAGCATGGTGTCCATGGCTTTCATGGTCTGCAAGGAAGACAACGAGTTGTGGCCGTGTTTCCTGCCATCCCTCTCACCCCCAGGACACTGAGCTGAGCTCCCAGCACCAAGGGAGGACTCGTGGGCTGCTTTGCTGTGCCTGGGAGAGGCCCAGGGGCAAACAATGTGCTGTGGGCAGAGCAGCCTGCGGCACTGGACGTGGCCAGGCCCACAGGAACGGGACGACGGGACGAGAGTGGGAAAGTAAAGCCAAGACCGTGCCCTGCCTTGCATCTCTGGTCATAGCGCAGGACAGGGTGAGCAGGGAGCAGCCCAGAGGGCCCGGCGCTCGTGGAGCTCACCCAGCACTTACCGCGAAGTACAGGAAAGGTTTCAAGTCCCGGATTTCCTCTTTGGGAGGAAGCAAGAAGATGCTGGAGAAGCACGCTTGGAGGAGGCCTATCTCTTTGCCCTCCAGCACCGCCTCCACGGAGCTGCAAAGAGAGAGGGGCCAGTGGGACACTGGTGCGGGGAGCAGTGCCTGGAGGCCTCGTGCAGGTGGACACGGGGCTCTGGGGCAGGAGTCCCCAGGAGGGTTGGGCAGGTACCTCATTTCGGTCACGGCAAACATGGCGCTCCGCCACACCGCTGTGCACCGTTGGTCCCTGGGCTCTTCTTCCAGCAGCACCTGCAGAGCACAGCCAGGATGGGACCTGGCAGCTGCCAGCACCCAGTGCCACCAGCCCCTTGCCCTGCCCAACACTGTCCTCACAGGGTGCCAGTGCTGGGGGCCTTGTCCCCTTCCCCGCAGCCACCGAGTATCCCCTCACCTTGATATTCTCTGCCAGTTTGTGTCTCTGGCAGAAGAGATCTAGGCCCTGGGACAAGCCGTTGTACGTTGCGGCCCTGAAGAGCATAGCGATGCTTTTAAGGAACTCCAGCTTCTGTTCCTCATCCTGGCAGCCAGGGGACAGAGAGACAAACAGGGAGCATGAGATGGGGACACACGGTCAGTGGCACCGCAGCGCTGGGGGTGCAGTGCCGGTTGCAGCCCTGGGAGAAGCAGCTGTGCCCAGCCAGCGCCCTCCAGCAGCCCCACAGCAGAGCCCCTGTCAGCAGATGCCAGCTCAGCCGCCTTCCAAATGGCTGCGGTTACCTTTTCAGGGTTGCTGACAAAGGCCCTGATGACATCCACGTGTTCTGGTTCCAAGTGGTACACTGGTAACCAGCTGGCATCTAAGAAAGGAGGAGAGCAGGGAGGGCTGCAGAGAGGGTGCGCAGGCAGGAGGGAGCAGAGGAAGGAGCTCTGCCTCCCATCCAGCCCCATGCCCGCTGCCATGGCACAGTCTCCTGCGTGTCAGTGCCCCTGCCAGCGTGTGGGGAAACGGGATCCTGGCATTGAGCAGGGAGCGCTCTCTGGCCACCGCGCTGCCCAGACAATCAGGGCCCCTCACTCACCCATCTCCAGTTGCTGGGCCAGGCACAACTCCTGGGGCTCCACTGGAGAGCTGCTCTCCTGGAGAGCCCTGTCCTCCTCCAGGGCCACCTTGGTGGTGCTGACTTGTTGCTTTGCCATCTTTTGGGTTTGAGGAAAGTGGCTGGGCTGGCGAAGGGGGAAGCTTTGGCGAAAGGCCACGAGTCTGCCGGGGGCAGAGGGAAAAGACGTGGGTTGTGCTCGAGGAGTCCTCGCCACGAGTCTGCCGGGGGCAGCGGGGAAAGACGTGGGTTGTGCTCGAGGAGTCCTCGCCACGAGTCTGCCGGGGCAGAGGGGAGTCTGCCGGGGGCAGCTAGAGTTAAGATATGGTTGGACTCGATGATCTCAAGGGTCGCTTCCAACCAAAAGGATTCTCTGATACTCCGATTCTCTGAAAGACGTGGGCTGCGCTCGGGGGCTACTCGCCGTCTCCGTGCTCGCACCCTGTCCCGTCACCGTCCTGCCGGACAGTGTGGGCTGGGGCCCACAGCTGCGCTGAGCACACGCAGTGCAGTGGGTGTCACCAAGTGAGGTCACAACGGGCCCCACTGTGACCCTGCACCTGGGCAGGGAGGGGCAGGGTGTCCCATTGGGATGCACAGGCCAGCTCTGCCCTGAGCACCTGGGTGCTCTCGGGGTGTCTCCAGGCCCCCCTTTGCCCTCATGTCCCCCCGGGACCTCCCTGTTGCCCTCTGCTGTGGCCCAGAGTTTCGTGTTCAGCTGGCTGGCTGATCAGAACAGCAGCGAAGCTGCTCCTTCAGTGGCTTTGTAGAGATTTCTAGGGATTTCCAAGGGTGGGTAGCACAGAGGATGGACTTTGTTTAAGGTGTCTGCTGTCTCATTGCTTACAGAAGCTCTCAGTGGCTTGAGGATAAACTAACCACGTAACCACATGACAAAGTGTTGGAGCTGGCAGAGCACAAAAGCAGAAATCCAGGTGGCAGGGGTGAAAAAGGTGGAAAGGCTGAGGTACTAAATGCCTCCTTCTGTGGAAATGCCCCTCACATTCTGCGATTCTGTGATTCCTCCACCTCAGTCTTTAATAGTCAGAAGAGTTGTGCTCCAGGTACCCACCCCCCTGAGCCAGAAGACAGGCATGGGGAGCAGTATGAAGGCCCAACAATCCAAGGGGAAATGATCAGTGACCTGCTATACCACTTGGGCACCTACAAGTCTATGGGGCCAGATGGGATACACCCAAGGGTGCTGAGGGAGCTGGCAAAGGTCATCACTGAGCCACTTTCCATTATCTATCTGCAATGCTGCCCAACTGGGGAGGTTGCAGTTGACTGGAGGTTGGCTAAGGTGACGCTCATCTACAAGACGGGCCAGAAAGAGGATCTGGGGACCTACAGATCTATCCGTCTGACCTTGGTGCTGGGCAAGGTCATGGGGCAGATGATCTTGGGTAACATCACTCGCCACAAGAGAACCATATAATCAGGCCCAGTCAACATGGATTTATTTATTTATTTATTTATTGAGGGACTAGAGAGAGTGCAGAGGAGGCAACAAAGCTGCTGAGGGGCTGGAGCACAAGTGTGATGGGAGCGGTTGAGGGAGCTGGGGCTGTTCAGCCTGGAGAACAGGAGGCTCAGGGGAGGCTCAGGGGAGACCTTATTGCTGTTTGCAACGGCCTGAAAGGAGGTTGAAGCATGGAGGGTGTTGGTCTCTTCTCCCAAGTAGCAAGTGATAGGACAAGAGGAAATGGCCTCAAGTTGCGCCAGGGGAGGTTTAGATTGGCTGTTAGGAAAAAATTCTTCCTGGAAAGTGTGTTAAAGGCAAGAAGAACACCTGAAGAGCATGGGTTGGTCAGGCCAATGTGGAATAGATTGCTTTTTCTTGTTTGTTTTGGGGCTGCAGAAGAAGGAACGCGTGCATTTCAGTGTTGGGGCACGGATCCCAACTGAGGATTCAAGCAAGTTTGGGACTGGGACAGCTTAGGTGATTGAGGACCATTGCCAGGTCTACGAAAGAAGCTGGATGGGTTTTGGGGAGCTCACAGGCATTGCCAAATCCTCAGAAAACCACAGCTCTGTAGTGAAAGCAACAGCACTTGGCACCAAGCCCAATCCCAAAATGCAAATACCCTCGAAGTGACCACAGGCAGAGCCTTGAGAAACATTTGAGAGAAAGGGTCTCCTTTGCCAGGCCCTGGAGGTCAGGCCTTGGCCATTCTGATGATAAACAAACATGAAGGGCTGACATGGCATCAGAACCTGGCGTGTCCACATTGTTGCCCTTCCCCTTGGTTCCCACCCATGCACACTCAACCCGATCAGCGCCTGTGGGAACAGCAGGGTGTGCAGTTCCAGCTAGAGGGCCTTAGACACATTATACAGAAGTGTGATTTTTATGAGTGTAAGAAGCGATAGCCCAGGCCAGTGAGAACGATATCTCGGGTCGGAAAACGGCCCCTTGTGTGTGATGTGTGAATGTCCTTGGGCCTGGTCTATGAATGAGTGGGAACGTAACTGAAACAAATATAACATGAGTGTGGTGTGTTTCTAATACCAATTATTGGAAAAACATCTTATGTAACATCTTAGTCCAGGCCCATACCTGGAAATCCTATACATTGTCAATGGCTAATAAAGAGGACCTCAGACTGGCTCAGCTCTCTGCTCTGCCCGGCTCTGCGCTCCTTCCTGAACAAGATCTCTGCCTGTGCGTGCATCTTTTTCTGCATCCCGATGTGCGTCGTTCCTCATCGCCGCAATCGCCCTCATCAACTCCAGACAATCCAAACGCTCCCTGACATACACGGCTGCCCCACCTCCTCTCCTTCCTCGCCTGTCTCTTCTGAAGAGTTTCTAGCCATCCAATGCAGCGCTCCAGTTGTGAGAGTCGTCCCACCATGTTTCTGGGATGGCAACTATATCGTCGTTTTTCTGCCTCACAGTGGCTTCCAGCTCCTCCTGTTTGTTGCCCACGCTGCGTGCCTTTGGATAGATGCACTTTGGCCGGGCCATTGATCCCGCCACCTTTTTCTGGTGAGAAGCCCTAATTCCTTTGTGGACATCATCGAGTGCTTCCACGGTTTTGAACACATCAACAACCCTTGTGTTTCTCTTCCTGCATGGCTCTCCATCCCCAACCTCCACTGGGACGGCAGAGCAAAGGGCCTCACCAGCGCTACCCTCAAATGCTGGCATGTGGCCCTTGGGTTTGCCTCTCCACACCTGGTTTCCTCCCCTCTCACTTCAAATCTAGTTTAAAGCCCTCTCAAGGATTCCTGCTAACTCCTGCGCAGGATCCTTTTCCCCTTTTGAGAGAGGTGCATCCCATTTGTCGCTAGCAGGCCTGGTGCCATGTAAGCCGACCCGTGATCAAAAACCCCCAAATTCTGCCGGTGACACCGGTCCTGCAGCCAGGTATTGATCTGCTGGGTCTTCCTGCATCTTTCCTCGTCGTACCCTGCAACTGTGGCGACAGAAGAGAACACGACTTGTGCTCCTGATCCCTTGACCATGCGTCCCAAGGCCCTGAAGTCTCTCTTGATTGTTTTCCCTTTTCAGTTTCATCACTGCCTACCTGAAAAATTGTTAGGGGATAATAGTCTGAGGGCCTAACCAGGGCAGAGAGTTTCCTGTTTACATCTTTAACCCTGGCCCCAGGGAGGCAGCCGACACCCCAAGAAGTGGGTCTAGCCTGCATATAGGGCCTTCTGTTCCCTTTAGAAGGGAGTCTCCTACAACCACAACCAGCCTCTTTTTCTTTGTGGGGGCTGTTTTGACGGAGGGTGCAGGGTGACTGATCCTCTGCAGCACCTCCAACTCAGTGGAACCGCCTCCCTCGATGCTGTTGTTTGGTTCCACTTGCAAGGCCTGTTCTTCAGTCTCAAGACCCATTTGTGTGTCTGTGTTTGGCTGTTTCTGGGCTAACTGGTGCACAGAAATTGGCTTCGCTGGAGGTAAATGTTCAAAGAGGACCCAGAAGAGTAAAACAGAAAAAGGAAAAATTTATTCGAATAAAGGAGGAGTCCCCAGGCGTCCCTGTGGGGTCTCTCAACAGCATGGGAAGACACAGCCACCTATTTATCCCAATCCTAGCCGCAGGAGATCCCTTCTCTTTTCCCCATTGGCTGAGACCCTTGCGGGGTCCAAGCTTTCCGATCCCCCTTTCGTAACCCCAGCAGCACCCCTTGTATGTCTGCCCACCGACACTCCTGGGAACTGATTGGTTAGAGCTCTAAGGCTGTTGCACTCCATTTTGTAAAGACGTGGGAGAGCTGCTCCCATCAACTACGAAACAATCAAGAGTGTGAATCGTGACATCACATCTTTGCAAAGACGTGATAGCCGTTCCTCACCAGTTTGGTGTTGGTGGTGGTGCTTTTAGTTGTGATGATGTTGTCATCCCTTTTCTAATTCACTGTCTGCTCTTGTGTTCAGACTACGTGGCTCTGTAAATGAGGAGCCCCACTCTCTGTATCTTTCAATGAAATACAGGACCTTCTGAGACTGTTTTTCTTCCTGAGCTCCTTCCTGCAAGAGCTTTTGGAGCTGCAGGGACAGTTCCTGTGATGGGAGGAGGGGAAAAGAATCCATCACGGCAGCACTGCCAGGGAGCAGCAGCGCTCGGTCTCCCAGAGCTGTTTTCTTTCCTCTCCCACACTCTCCTTCTCGTCCCTCATGTTGGCGCAAGTCCTGAGTGCTCTGGCAGCTTGGTCATTGTTCTGCTGCGTGGCAGTCCTGTGACTGCAGGCAGGGACAGGCAATGGACACTTGTGTGACAGAGCTGGCCTCAGAACAGCCTTCCGTGAAGAAAGGTGATCTCCTGAGGACAGTGCTGGAAGGTTTAGGTCTTCTTCCAAAGTTTCTCTCCAGGACATGCCCAAGAACATGACGAGCAGATCACAACACCAGTATGCACCAGTACAGAGCTAAACACCGTGAGTGGAGAAGCACGAGGGCACGCAGCAGTGTCCTCTCACAGCCAGGCCTCCTGCAAGACACCTGACGGAGCAGCAGAGCAGGGTCTGGGCTGTGCCCGTGTGCACTGGACAGCCCGCGGAAGCTGCCCCAGGACAATCGTCGTGGGCTGGCCGCGCACAAGCACCGTTTCCAGCCCTGGCCTCTCAGTGCAGCTTGGAGAGGCCCTTTGTCCCTCCGCAGAAGGATGGTGAATGAGTAGGTCAGCAGGCTGTGTTTGCATGGTACAGATGAGATGCAAGCACGCACATCATGTACAGGAGGTGGGATGAGATGAACCCCAGAGACCACAAATGTCATCAGCTATTCCTTGGGGTTCCTTGAAGGCCTGTGGGACAGACAGTATCTCGAGGTCACGTCACGTTGGGAGGAAACCACCTGAATGCAGCACTGGGTTGTGCTTCCTTGGACTGAGGTCCCCGTGTCCATTCCTCATGACGTGGGACATGTGAGATGAGTGCAGGCGGGGTGACACACTGCAAGGCTGAGGTGGCTCCCATCCTTTGGGAGTGGCAAGAGGAGGTGAGAGAGACACTGTGACTCCTGCCTGTGTGTCTAAAAGGGACAGGCTCTGCCTCTGAGCATCCCTGGGTGCATAAGGAGTCCACGAGGCCAGCTCAGCTCTGGACAGCTGAGAGAAGCTTGCTCTTTCCACGTGTGACTCCAGGAACAAACCCCATGGGCCCAGTGAGCTTCGTCTCCGCTGCCTTGGACAGGCCCATTGCCACAGTGCTTCTGTCTGCTCCCTCAGCCTTGCCTGTGATTCTGGCTTGTGCTCTCCAAAGTGCGAGAGCACTCAGAGATGTTCTGGGGTCCTTGGAAAAGGCAGATGTCAAAGCCAGCTTCAAGAAGGGCTCTTTATTAAAATCCAGCCACTCTCTCGGGAAGAGCTGCTCCTCCACATGGCTCAGCATCAGCGGCAGCACAGGGCTCGCAGGATCCATCTTGGCCTTGGCTGCTCCCTTGGAGAGCTCAGGATGATGATGACCGTCTGAGCTACCAGGGAGCGGATGGAGGGCTCGCTGTCTTCTGCCAAGGCCTGAAGGGCTGCAAGGGAAAGAAGCAGAGCCGAGATGACCTCCCACGTCTGCAGAGACCCCCAGGCATTCCCTCTGGAGAATGCTCCCTACTCACCGCTGCAGATCTCAGCCAGCTTCTTCTTGCCTGGATCCCTCAGATGCCGCGCAGCGAGCCCTGGGCACAGAGTTCCGTCAGCCCCTGCTCCCTCCCCTCATCAGGGCTGGCCCCAGGGAAGAGCAGGGGCCGAGATGGTGGGACTGAGCAAGGCGGCCGCCATGGCCACCTGCGTGGACAGGGCTGGGAGAGGGAGGCCAAGGCCCTGCACGGGGCAGCCGGGGCTCTGGCAGCCACAGGGCTGCTCCTTGCTGCCAGGGCAGTGGCAGGGACTGGGGCCAGGCTGCCAAGAGAGGGACCCTGGGGGCTGTGACCCACCGATGAACCTCACGGCCGCCTCTCGCAAGCTGGCCTGAGCATCCTTCAGGTACGGCAGGCTCTGAGTCAAGAATTCTTGAGCTCTGCTCCTGTCCTGCTCCAGCTGGAGAGAGCACAAGGGGATGAGCACGTCACTGTCCCTTCCCAGTTGGCTGGACCAGTCCCTGCTCCCACACCCAGCCGTTCCCCTTCCCTCCCGGCCATTCCCATGTCCCAGCCAGGAGCCCTGTGGGGCTGAGGCTGAAAGAGAGACACAGGCCGGGGGACCCCAGGGGTGCTGAGAGCCCTCCCTCGCGCTGGGTGCAGGGAGGGCAGCAGGGCAGAGAGAAGAGGCCTTGTGGGCTCTGTTCTTGAGGGCAGGGAACAAGAATGCAGGTCCAGGCTGCAGCAAGGCAGGCGAGGCACATCTGCCTTGGGGGTTGTCCTCACCAAGCTCTCTCCAATCCGCCATGTCTGCTGTGTCCGCACCAGGTGCTTGAGCAGTTTCCACTTGAGGAGCTCTGCGGCAGCAAGGAGGGCTTCCCCAGCAGCCTGTGGAACAGCAGAAGCTGGGAATGGCACCACGGTCTGGGCCAGGAGACCTTGGGTCCCCCTGCTCTGGGCTTTGTTCCTGGGGCGATTCTGCCCTCAGGGAGCTGGGACATGCCCTGGCCCAAATGTCCAGGGGTCTCTTCGCTGCGTCACTGCTGAGCTTTGAAAGCTGTACCTTGGCCACGCTCTGCGTTTGGTCACTCAGGCGGAAGAAGAGAGGGAGCAGGCCAAGTCGCACCGTGTTCTTCATCTCTGCCTTTTCGTCCCCCACCGCCATCTTCATCAGGTCTCTGAAGAGGCTGATGGAGCTCTCTCTCAGCTGGCTCTGCTCCTGGGAGGGAGAAGCACAGTAGGACTGGAGCACCAGCAGCTCTCTGCCCACGCTGGGCAGAAGCTCCAGCATGGCTGATGTGAGGGGAGATGCTCCAGGGAGGCATTCTGCACACTGGAGTTGTGGCCCAGATCTGCGGTCCTGGGTCAGTGAAAGGCCACTCAAGAGACTTGTTCTGGGAGCGCCTGGCCTCCAAGTGCCCACCAAGGCAGCCAGCATCCCCCACCAGCTTCAGCAGCCACGGTGGGGAAGAGCTCCGGGAGCAGCCGGCAGGGAGAAGCTGGGCTGGGCTGCAGAACACACAAGCCACCCCACAAGAGCCCAGGGCCCACCCGTGGGGCTCAGGCTTCCACATCAGCCTTACGTCGTTCAAGAGGGGCAGGAGGAATTCCGCCATCTGCACGGCGATGTGGCTGGCCTCCTTCCTCTTCAGCTGAGCCATGACAGTTCTGAAGACCAGCAGAGCCTTCATGGTGGCAGCCTTATAGCCAAAGAGCAGGACCCTCATCAGGTCTGGCAGGATGACCTTCATTTTTCTTGCCTGTGTGAAGAAAAGAGTTTCCCTTTTGGGACCAGGTCCGTGCCTGGAAAGCTCCCCAGGCAGCCAGCTGGCCCCACCATGGCAGAGAGAGCCTTTGGAGCACTCGCCCCACCGCCTGAGTGCCAGCCAAGGCCAAGCCCTCCCGCTCTGCCCCGGCCCTTGCCTGCCAACAGGGTTCCCCTTGCTGACGCCCTACTCACCATGTCGTCTCTCTGTGACAGCGTCATGATGCCTCTGAGCACCAGGGAGAGCATGGCTGGCCTTTCTTCCTTCAGAAACCTAAAGGCTAGGTAGGTCGCAGCAAACTCCCCGTCTCCCAGATCTCTGCTGGCCAGCATCTGAAAGCAGGGCAGCAGTGAGCGACCGGCAGAGCTGGTGGGGCTCCTGGCAGCGTGCAGCTCCTGGTTCCTAGCGCAGCCCGGGCCAAGGGCACCGGGGGCTTTTTCCGGTAACTCACAGCCAAGCGAACGAGGCAGTAGTCCTCCAGGTGTGTGCAGAAGAGCCTGCTCTTGAGGTCCCAGAGCTGGCTGAGCAGCTCCTTCAAAATGTTCTTCACAGTCTGGGGCACGGAGAGCATCAGTTCCCACAGTGCCAGGGCAGTGCTGCAAGTCGGAGCGCTCTGTCAGCAGGGCAGCCTCGGCCACAGCAGCGTGGCCGGGCTCAGCACTGCAGGACGCTTGGGATGCCCTGGGCAGCAGCAGAGGGCTGAGCTGGTGCTCCCCGTGGGGCGGGCAGGAGCGTGGGGTGGGCCCTGGGCTTGCTTGCTCAGCTTTGGCTGCCTCGGGCCTGGCTGACCCCCAGGGCTGGAAAGCGTGGTGGGATGGAGGGTCCTGCCCCTCGGGAGTGTCCTGCAGGATTCCTTGGCTCTGGCAGCCAGAGCGTCTCCAGGCCCCTCTTCCCACAGGGAACAAGCCCTCCCGGCTTTTGAGGACAGTACCTGTCTCCTCCTGGAGCAACCTTGAGCAGTGTCATCACCACCTCCTGAGGGCATTTGTCAGCCATGGGGACGATGAGAGACTCCACGCTCTGCCGGGCTGGGACTGTCTGGGTGCATCCCAGGGTTTTGTGGATGCAGCTCGTGATCTTTGGCACCTGGAGGGGACACAGGTGAGGATGGTGCAGCCACTGGCGAGCGGCCATTTCCTCAGCTGCCCTTGCCATCCCTCTCTGCCATCTTGAGGTGGCTTCAGGTGCCCCAGACACTGGGCTTTGGGAGGAAGAGAGGGATGGAGGGAGGAACAAGGCCTGACAGGGCTGAAGGGCAGGGCAATGCAGCCACAGGCCACTTACATCCACCAGCCACAGGTCAGGGTTTCCCTTGACCACATCCAGCACGTTTCTGGCCGCCTCCTTGTCAAAGGTGCTGGAGTCGGTCATTGCCTCGATGAACACCCAGACCATGTCTGTCCTCTCCGACGGCTGGAGGTATTCCCCAAAGGTCTATGGGAGGAAGGGAGGCAGCGAAGCCACGTCACACCGAGGGCCCTGATGCTGCTGCTTAGCCGGGCAGTGCCAGCAGCCCTGCGGTGGCACCCGGCAGTGCTGGCGGCGGTGTCCCCAGCAAAGCTGGCAGCAGGGGCGGCAGTCGCTGCTGGGGAGGATGAGAAGAGACGGCCCAGGGTGAGGGAGGAGGGTTGGGGTCATGGGCACGGGGTCTGGGCCCCGCCACCAGCCAGGGCTTGCTGGTGGCCAGGAGGACTGGGGCTGCTGCTGGGACACTGGAGCGCAGCCCTGGCATTGTCCCTGCTTGGGGACAGCAGGAACCCTCTCAGCAGGGACAGGGAGGCCACGCCAGCCCGCTGACGGTGGAGGCCTTTGCTCTCACAAGTCCCCTGCTGATGCCAGGACCAAGAGTGCCAGCAAACGGGGAGCTCGTTACCTCGGCAATGTGAGTAGCACTGGGCGAAGTGCGCAAGGAGGTGGTCTCGGCTTCCCAGTCCCTTTCGAGCTGTGTATCCTCCTCTGTCAATGTCGCACCTAAAGAGCGGGGCAAACGCAGAGGAGTCGGTAAGACACGGCAGCTTCCCCAATACTGGAAAGAGCTTTGAACTTGGAATGGCCGAGGAGGGAGGTTATGACCTGCAATCAGGGGAGGAGGTGGTGGAGAGCGGTGCCACGGAAAGGCTGACCCGCCTCCAGTGTGCGTGTGGGAATGCTCGTGGCCCTGGAAAGTCCAAGGCCCTAGAGCTCTGCATGCAGTGCCACGGTTCAGTGCCCCATGGCTTGAATACAGGTGACGTGGGGGACGGCTCGCATGGCTGGAGTGCTGCGGGGCAGAGATACATCTCTCTTTGGGAGAGATGGGAAGATGCGGCGTGGGGCTGCCTCCCGTGCTCTTGAGGAGCAGCTCAGCTACACGGGACCATCAACAGCGTGGGAGAGAGCGTGGGGGTGAGGAGCAGAGGAGGCGCAGTGCTCGTGACATGGTGGTGCCTCCAGCAAGCAGCAGGACTGGGTGATGTTGGCGTGCAGGGGGATCCATCCCACCACAGCTTCTCTTACAGTGTTGCTGGTACTTGAATTGGAAGAGGAGACAAAGAGCGTCCAAAGCCAAGCGGCTGGTGTCCTCTTCCTTGAATGATAGGAGCAGCAGGAGATGTCCCAGCAGCTGTCCAAGGATTGGCATCTGCATCTCCACACAGGAGGCGTGTCTGTCCTCATTGGGATCAGCCTGGGCAAGGGAGGAAGAAGAGCAGAGGGCTTGAGGGCAGCTGGGGCCAAAGCCCTGAAGCCAAGTGTGTGCCCAGGGCTGGATTCAGGCAGGTCAGAGCTTTGCAGGGCCCTGCAGAACCCGTCTCGCAGAACAGCCCCACGCAGGGAGGGCTGCCAGACCTGGGCTCCCCGTGGGCTCCTTGGGCAGCCCTGGCCGACACAGGACTGGGGCAGAGATGGCTCCTGGCAGAGCGCAGTGTGCCTGGTCCTTACCTTCAGTGAGGAGTAGTTGGCCAGCAAGAAGCTGAGCACCCTCATCCTGCCCACGGCCCTCTCCCGCACAGATGCCCTCTCAGAGGTGGTGAAGGTCAAGAGCACCTGGGGAGAGAGAAGCTGCTGCTGAGCCCTGGGAGCAGCCAGCGCTCCAGCACAAGCAGCACTGCTCAAGTCCTGGGCGGGACTCTCCCAGGCCATTAAGGCTTCCTCTGGTCTGGAGCAAAGCCCGCACTGGTTTCCTGCCCTGGGGTCCCTGGCAGGCTTGCGACAAATGCCCCAGGCCAGCCCTCTAGCCAGGCAGGAAGGCAGATGCCACCCTGTGCGGCCACTGTGCTGTGGAAGAGCCTGCTGGGCAGCCCCTGCTTCCCCCAGGGAGGTGGGCACCACCCTGCAGTGCTCTCTCTGCATGGCGCGGGGTGGGACTGCCCTCTCAGCAGTGGACACCCCGTCCCCCAGGGTGAGGAACAGCCCTTGTGAAGCCCACCCTTTGCACATGCCAGACCTGGAAGATACTCTGCATCTTCTCGCTGACTCCGTTGGCAGGAGAGTTGAGCACCAGTGCAACTAGCATGGTGTCCATGGCTTTCATGGTCTGCAAGGAAGACAACGAGTTGTGGCCGTGTTTCCTGCCATCCCTCTCACCCCCAGGACACTGAGCTGAGCTCCCAGCACCAAGGGAGGACTCGTGGGCTGCTTTGCTGTGCCTGGGAGAGGCCCAGGGGCAAACAATGTGCTGTGGGCAGAGCAGCCTGCGGCACTGGACGTGGCCAGGCCCACAGGAACGGGACGACGGGACGAGAGTGGGAAAGTAAAGCCAAGACCGTGCCCTGCCTTGCATCTCTGGTCATAGCGCAGGACAGGGTGAGCAGGGAGCAGCCCAGAGGGCCCGGGGCTCGTGGAGCTCACCCAGCACTTACCGCGAAGTACAGGAAAGGTTTCAAGTCCCGGATTTCCTCTTTGGGAGGAAGCAAGAAGATGCTGGAGAAGCACGCTTGGAGGAGGCCTATCTCTTTGCCCTCCAGCACCGCCTCCACGGAGCTGCAAAGAGAGAGGGGCCAGTGGGACACTGGTGGGGGGAGCAGTGCCTGGAGGCCTCGTGCAGGTGGACGCGGGGCTCTGGGGCAGGAGTCCCCAGGAGGGTTGGGCAGGTACCTCATTTCGGTCACGGCAAACATGGCGCTCCGCCACACCGCTGTGCACCGTTGGTCCCTGGGCTCTTCTTCCAGCAGCACCTGCAGAGCACAGCCAGGATGGGACCTGGCAGCTGCCAGCACCCAGTGCCACCAGCCCCTTGCCCTGCCCAACACTGTCCTCACAGGGTGCCAGTGCTGGGGGCCTTGTCCCCTTCCCCGCAGCCACCGAGTATCCCCTCACCTTGATATTCTCTGCCAGTTTGTGTCTCTGGCAGAAGAGATCTAGGCCCTGGGACAAGCCGTTGTACGTTGCGGCCCTGAAGAGCATAGCGATGCTTTTAAGGAACTCCAGCTTCTGTTCCTCATCCTGGCAGCCAGGGGACAGAGAGACATCCAGCCCCATGCCCGCTGCCATGGCACAGTCTTCTCCTGCGTGTCAGTGCCCCTGCCAGCGTGTGGGGAAACGGGATCCTGGCATTGAGCAGGGAGCGCTCGCTGGCCACCGCGCTGCCCAGACAATCAGGGCCCCTCACTCACCCATCTCCAGTTGCTGGGCCAGGCACAACTCCTGGGGCTCCACTGGAGAGCTGCTCTCCTGGAGAGCCCTGTCCTCCTCCAGGGCCACCTTGGTGGTGCTGACTTGTTGCTTCGCCATCTTTTGGGTTTGAGGAAAGTGGCTGGGCTGGCGAAGGGGGAAGCTTTGGCGAAAGGCCACGAGTCTGCCGGGGGCAGAGGGAAAAGACGTGGGTTGTGCTCGAGGAGTCCTCGCCACGAGTCTGCCGGGGGCAGCGGGGAAAGACGTGGGTTGTGCTCGAGGAGTCCTCGCCACGAGTCTGCCGGGGCAGAGGGGAGTCTGCCGGGGGCAGCTAGAGTTAAGATATGGTTGGACTCGATGATCTCAAGGGTCGCTTCCAACCAAAAGGATTCTCTGATACTCCGATTCTCTGAAAGACGTGGGCTGTGCTCGGGGGCTACTCGCCGTCTCCGTGCTCGCACCCTGTCCCGTCACCGTCCTGCCGGACAGTGTGGGCTGGGGCCCACAGCTGCGCTGAGCACATGCAGTGCAGTGGGTGTCACCAAGTGAGGTCACAACGGGCCCCACTGTGACCCTGCACCTGGGCAGGGAGGGGCAGGGTGTCCCATTGGGATGCACAGGCCAGCTCTGCCCTGGGCACCTGGGTGCTCTCGGGGTGTCTCCAGGCTCCCCTTTGCCCTCATGTCCCCCCGGGACCTCCCTGTTGCCCTCTGCTGTGGCCCAGAGTTTCGTGTTCAGCTGGCTGGCTGATCAGAACTGCAGCGAAGCTGCTCCTTCAGTGGCTTTGTAGAGATTTCTAGGGATTTCCAAGGGTGGGTAGCACAGAGGATGGACTTTGTTTAAGGTGTCTGCTGTCTCATTGCTTACGGAAGCTCTCAGTGGCTTGAGGATAAACTAACCACGTAACCACATGACAAAGTGTTGGAGCTGGCAGAGCACAAAAGCAGAAATCCAGGTGGCAGGGGTGAAAAAGGTGGAAAGGCTGAGGTACTAAATGCCTCCTTCTGTGGAAATGCCCCTCACATTCTGCGATTCTGTGATTCCTCCACCTCAGTCTTTAATAGTCAGAAGAGTTGTGCTCCAGGTACCCACCCCCCTGAGCCAGAAGACAGGCATGGGGAGCAGTATGAAGGCCCAACAATCCAAGGGGAAATGATCAGTGACCTGCTATACCACTTGGGCACCTACAAGTCTATGGGGCCAGATGGGATACACCCAAGGGTGCTGAGGGAGCTGGCAAAGGTCATCACTGAGCCACTTTCCATTATCTATCTGCAATGCTGCCCAACTGGGGAGGTTGCAGTTGACTGGAGGTTGGCTAAGGTGACGCTCATCTACAAGACGGGCCAGAAAGAGGATCTGGGGACCTACAGATCTATCCGTCTGACCTTGGTGCTGGGCAAGGTCATGGGGCAGATGATCTTGGGTAACATCACTCGCCACAAGAGAACCATATAATCAGGCCCAGTCAACATGGATTTATTTATTTATTTATTTATTGAGGGACTAGAGAGAGTGCAGAGGAGGCAACAAAGCTGCTGAGGGGCTGGAGCACAAGTGTGATGGGAGCGGTTGAGGGAGCTGGGGCTGTTCAGCCTGGAGAACAGGAGGCTCAGGGGAGGCTCAGGGGAGACCTTATTGCTGTTTGCAACGGCCTGAAAGGAGGTTGAAGCATGGAGGGTGTTGGTCTCTTCTCCCAAGTAGCAAGTGATAGGACAAGAGGAAATGGCCTCAAGTTGCGCCAGGGGAGGTTTAGATTGGCTGTTAGGAAAAAATTCTTCCTGGAAAGTGTGTTAAAGGCAAGAAGAACACCTGAAGAGCATGGGTTGGTCAGGCCAATGTGGAATAGATTGCTTTTTCTTGTTTGTTTTGGGGCTGCAGAAGAAGGAACGCGTGCATTTCAGTGTTGGGGCACGGATCCCAACTGAGGATTCAAGCAAGTTTGGGACTGGGACAGCTTAGGTGATTGAGGACCATTGCCAGGTCTACGAAAGAAGCTGGATGGGTTTTGGGGAGCTCACAGGCATTGCCAAATCCTCAGAAAACCACAGCTCTGTAGTGAAAGCAACAGCACTTGGCACCAAGCCCAATCCCAAAATGCAAATACCCTCGAAGTGACCACAGGCAGAGCCTTGAGAAACATTTGAGAGAAAGGGTCTCCTTTGCCAGGCCCTGGAGGTCAGGCCTTGGCCATTCTGATGATAAACAAACATGAAGGGCTGACATGGCATCAGAACCTGGCGTGTCCACATTGTTGCCCTTCCCCTTGGTTCCCACCCATGCACACTCAACCCGATCAGCGCCTGTGGGAACAGCAGGGTGTGCAGTTCCAGCTAGAGGGCCTTAGACACATTATACGGAAGTGTGATTTTTATGAGTGTAAGAAGCGATAGCCCAGGCCAGTGAGAACGATATCTCGGGTCGGAAAACGGCCCCTTGTGTGTGATGTGTGAATGTCCTTGGGCCTGGTCTGTGAATGAGTGGGAACGTAACTGAAACAAATATAACATGAGTGTGGTGTGTTTCTAATACCAATTATTGGAAAAACATCTTATGTAACATCTTAGTCCAGGCCCATACCTGGAAATCCTATACATTGTCAATGGCTAATAAAGAGGACCTCAGACTGGCTCAGCTCTCTGCTCTGCCCGGCTCTGCGCTCCTTCCTGAACAAGATCTCTGCCTGTGCGTGCATCTTTTTCTGCATCCCGATGTGCGTCGTTCCTCATCGCCGCAATCGCCCTCATCAACTCCAGACAATCCAAACGCTCCCTGACATACACGGCTGCCCCACCTCCTCTCCTTCCTCGCCTGTCTCTTCTGAAGAGTTTCTAGCCATCCAATGCAGCGCTCCAGTTGTGAGAGTCGTCCCACCATGTTTCTGGGATGGCAACTATATCGTCGTTTTTCTGCCTCACAGTGGCTTCCAGCTCCTCCTGTTTGTTGCCCACGCTGCGTGCCTTTGGATAGATGCACTTTGGCCGGGCCATTGATCCCGCCACCTTTTTCTGGTGAGAAGCCCTAATTCCTTTGTGGACATCATCGAGTGCTTCCACGGTTTTGAACACATCAACAACCCTTGTGTTTCTCTTCCTGCATGGCTCTCCATCCCCAACCTCCACTGGGACGGCAGAGCAAAGGGCCTCACCAGCGCTACCCTCAAATGCTGGCATGTGGCCCTTGGGTTTGCCTCTCCACACCTGGTTTCCTCCCCTCTCACTTCAAATCTAGTTTAAAGCCCTCTCAAGGATTCCTGCTAACTCCTGCGCAGGATCCTTTTCCCCTTTTGAGAGAGGTGCATCCCATTTGTCGCTAGCAGGCCTGGTGCCATGTAAGCCGACCCGTGATCAAAAACCCCCAAATTCTGCCGGTGACACCGGTCCTGCAGCCAGGTATTGATCTGCTGGGTCTTCCTGCATCTTTCCTCGTCGTACCCTGCAACTGTGGCGACAGAAGAGAACACGACTTGTGCTCCTGATCCCTTGACCATGCGTCCCAAGGCCCTGAAGTCTCTCTTGATTGTTTTCCCTTTTCAGTTTCATCACTGCCTACCTGAAAAATCGTTAGGGGATAATAGTCTGAGGGCCTAACCAGGGCAGAGAGTTTCCTGTTTACATCTTTAACCCTGGCCCCAGGGAGGCAGCCGACACCCCAAGAAGTGGGTCTAGCCTGCATATAGGGCCTTCTGTTCCCTTTAGAAGGGAGTCTCCTACAACCACAACCAGCCTCTTTTTCTTTGTGGGGGCTGTTTTGACGGAGGGTGCAGGGTGACTGATCCTCTGCAGCACCTCCAACTCAGTGGAACCGCCTCCCTCGATGCTGTTGTTTGGTTCCACTTGCAAGGCCTGTTCTTCAGTCTCAAGACCCATTTGTGTGTCTGTGTTTGGCTGTTTCTGGGCTAACTGGTGCACAGAAATTGGCTTCGCTGGAGGTAAATGTTCAAAGAGGACCCAGAAGAGTAAAACAGAAAAAGGAAAAATTTATTCGAATAAAGGAGGAGTCCCCAGGCGTCCCTGTGGGGTCTCTCAACAGCATGGGAAGACACAGCCCCCTATTTATCCCAATCCTAGCCGCAGGAGATCCCTTCTCTTTTCCCCATTGGCTGAGACCCTTGCGGGGTCCAAGCTTTCCGATCCCCCTTTCGTAACCCCAGCAGCACCCCTTGTATGTCTGCCCACCGACACTCCTGGGAACTGATTGGTTAGAGCTCTAAGGCTGTTGCACTCCATTTTGTAAAGACGTGGGAGAGCTGCTCCCATCAACTACGAAACAATCAAGAGTGTGAATCGTGACATCACATCTTTGCAAAGACGTGATAGCCGTTCCTCACCAGTTTGGTGTTGGTGGTGGTGCTTTTAGTTGTGATGATGTTGTCATCCCTTTTCTAATTCACTGTCTGCTCTTGTGTTCAGACTACGTGGCTCTGTAAATGAGGAGCCCCACTCTCTGTATCTTTCAATGAAATACAGGACCTTCTGAGACTGTTTTTCTTCCTGAGCTCCTTCCTGCAAGAGCTTTTGGAGCTGCAGGGACAGTTCCTGTGATGGGAGGAGGGGAAAAGAATCCATCACGGCAGCACTGCCAGGGAGCAGCAGCGCTCGGTCTCCCAGAGCTGTTTTCTTTCCTCTCCCACACTCTCCTTCTCGTCCCTCATGTTGGCGCAAGTCCTGAGTGCTCTGGCAGCTTGGTCATTGTTCTGCTGCGTGGCAGTCCTGTGACTGCAGGCAGGGACAGGCAATGGACACTTGTGTGACAGAGCTGGCCTCAGAACAGCCTTCCGTGAAGAAAGGTGATCTCCTGAGGACAGTGCTGGAAGGTTTAGGTCTTCTTCCAAAGTTTCTCTCCAGGACATGCCCAAGAACATGACGAGCAGATCACAACACCAGTATGCACCAGTACAGAGCTAAACACCGTGAGTGGAGAAGCACGAGGGCACGCAGCAGTGTCCTCTCACAGCCAGGCCTCCTGCAAGACACCTGACGGAGCAGCAGAGCAGGGTCTGGGCTGTGCCCGTGTGCACTGGACAGCCCGCGGAAGCTGCCCCAGGACAATCGTCGTGGGCTGGCCGCGCACAAGCACCGTTTCCAGCCCTGGCCTCTCAGTGCAGCTTGGAGAGGCCCTTTGTCCCTCCGCGGAAGGATGGTGAATGAGTAGGTCAGCAGGCTGTGTTTGCATGGTACAGATGAGATGCAAGCACGCACATCATGTACAGGAGGTGGGATGAGATGAACCCCAGAGACCACAAATGTCATCAGCTATTCCTTGGGGTTCCTTGAAGGCCTGTGGGACAGACAGTATCTCGAGGTCACGTCACGTTGGGAGGAAACCACCTGAATGCAGCACTGGGTTGTGCTTCCTTGGACTGAGGTCCCCGTGTCCATTCCTCATGACGTGGGACATGTGAGATGAGTGCAGGCGGGGTGACACACTGCAAGGCTGAGGTGGCTCCCATCCTTTGGGAGTGGCAAGAGGAGGTGAGAGAGACACTGTGACTCCTGCCTGTGTGTCTAAAAGGGACAGGCTCTGCCTCTGAGCATCCCTGGGTGCATAAGGAGTCCACGAGGCCAGCTCAGCTCTGGACAGCTGAGAGAAGCTTGCTCTTTCCACGTGTGACTCCAGGAACAAACCCCATGGGCCCAGTGAGCTTCGTCTCCGCTGCCTTGGACAGGCCCATTGCCACAGTGCTTCTGTCTGCTCCCTCAGCCTTGCCTGTGATTCTGGCTTGTGCTCTCCAAAGTGCGAGAGCACTCAGAGATGTTCTGGGGTCCTTGGAAAAGGCAGATGTCAAAGCCAGCTTCAAGAAGGGCTCTTTATTAAAATCCAGCCACTCTCTCGGGAAGAGCTGCTCCTCCACATGGCTCAGCATCAGCGGCAGCACAGGGCTCGCAGGATCCATCTTGGCCTTGGCTGCTCCCTTGGAGAGCTCAGGATGATGATGACCGTCTGAGCTACCAGGGAGCGGATGGAGGGCTCGCTGTCTTCTGCCAAGGCCTGAAGGGCTGCAAGGGAAAGAAGCAGAGCCGAGATGACCTCCCACGTCTGCAGAGACCCCCAGGCATTCCCTCTGGAGAATGCTCCCTACTCACCGCTGCAGATCTCAGCCAGCTTCTTCTTGCCTGGATCCCTCAGATGCCGCGCAGCGAGCCCTGGGCATAGAGTTCCGTCAGCCCCTGCTCCCTCCCCTCATCAGGGCTGGCCCCAGGGAAGAGCAGGGGCCGAGATGGTGGGACTGAGCAAGGCGGCCGCCATGGCCACCTGCGTGGACAGGGCTGGGAGAGGGAGGCCAAGGCCCTGCACGGGGCAGCCGGGGCTCTGGCAGCCACAGGGCTGCTCCTTGCTGCCAGGGCAGTGGCAGGGACTGGGGCCAGGCTGCCAAGAGAGGGACCCTGGGGGCTGTGACCCACCGATGAACCTCACGGCCGCCTCTCGCAAGCTGGCCTGAGCATCCTTCAGGTACGGCAGGCTCTGAGTCAAGAATTCTTGAGCTCTGCTCCTGTCCTGCTCCAGCTGGAGAGAGCACAAGGGGATGAGCACGTCACTGTCCCTTCCCAGTTGGCTGGACCAGTCCCTGCTCCCACACCCAGCCGTTCCCCTTCCCTCCCGGCCATTCCCATGTCCCAGCCAGGAGCCCTGTGGGGCTGAGGCTGAAAGAGAGACACAGGCCGGGGGACCCCAGGGGTGCTGAGAGCCCTCCCTCGCGCTGGGTGCAGGGAGGGCAGCAGGGCAGAGAGAAGAGGCCTTGTGGGCTCTGTTCTTGAGGGCAGGGAACAAGAATGCAGGTCCAGGCTGCAGCAAGGCAGGCGAGGCACATCTGCCTTGGGGGTTGTCCTCACCAAGCTCTCTCCAATCCGCCATGTCTGCTGTGTCCGCACCAGGTGCTTGAGCAGTTTCCACTTGAGGAGCTCTGCGGCAGCAAGGAGGGCTTCCCCAGCAGCCTGTGGAACAGCAGAAGCTGGGAATGGCACCACGGTCTGGGCCAGGAGACCTTGGGTCCCCCTGCTCTGGGCTTTGTTCCTGGGGCGATTCTGCCCTCAGGGAGCTGGGACATGCCCTGGCCCAAATGTCCAGGGGTCTCTTCGCTGCGTCACTGCTGAGCTTTGAAAGCTGTACCTTGGCCACGCTCTGCGTTTGGTCACTCAGGCGGAAGAAGAGAGGGAGCAGGCCAAGTCGCACCGTGTTCTTCATCTCTGCCTTTTCGTCCCCCACCGCCATCTTCATCAGGTCTCTGAAGAGGCTGATGGAGCTCTCTCTCAGCTGGCTCTGCTCCTGGGAGGGAGAAGCACAGTAGGACTGGAGCACCAGCAGCTCTCTGCCCACGCTGGGCAGAAGCTCCAGCATGGCTGATGTGAGGGGAGATGCTCCAGGGAGGCATTCTGCACACTGGAGTTGTGGCCCAGATCTGCGGTCCTGGGTCAGTGAAAGGCCACTCAAGAGACTTGTTCTGGGAGCGCCTGGCCTCCAAGTGCCCACCAAGGCAGCCAGCATCCCCCACCAGCTTCAGCAGCCACGGTGGGGAAGAGCTCCAGGAGCAGCCGGCAGGGAGAAGCTGGGCTGGGCTGCAGAACACACAAGCCACCCCACAAGAGCCCAGGGCCCACCCGTGGGGCTCAGGCTTCCACATCAGCCTTACGTCGTTCAAGAGGGGCAGGAGGAATTCCGCCATCTGCACGGCGATGTGGCTGGCCTCCTTCCTCTTCAGCTGAGCCATGACAGTTCTGAAGACCAGCAGAGCCTTCATGGTGGCAGCCTTATAGCCAAAGAGCAGGACCCTCATCAGGTCTGGCAGGATGACCTTCATTTTTCTTGCCTGTGTGAAGAAAAGAGTTTCCCTTTTGGGACCAGGTCCGTGCCTGGAAAGCTCCCCAGGCAGCCAGCTGGCCCCACCATGGCAGAGAGAGCCTTTGGAGCACTCGCCCCACCGCCTGAGTGCCAGCCAAGGCCAAGCCCTCCCGCTCTGCCCCGGCCCTTGCCTGCCAACAGGGTTCCCCTTGCTGACGCCCTACTCACCATGTCGTCTCTCTGTGACAGCGTCATGATGCCTCTGAGCACCAGGGAGAGCATGGCTGGCCTTTCTTCCTTCAGAAACCTAAAGGCTAGGTAGGTCGCAGCAAACTCCCCGTCTCCCAGATCTCTGCTGGCCAGCATCTGAAAGCAGGGCAGCAGTGAGCGACCGGCAGAGCTGGTGGGGCTCCTGGCAGCGTGCAGCTCCTGGTTCCTAGCGCAGCCCGGGCCAAGGGCACCGGGGGCTTTTTCCGGTAACTCACAGCCAAGCGAACGAGGCAGTAGTCCTCCAGGTGTGTGCAGAAGAGCCTGCTCTTGAGGTCCCAGAGCTGGCTGAGCAGCTCCTTCAAAATGTTCTTCACAGTCTGGGGCACGGAGAGCATCAGTTCCCACAGTGCCAGGGCAGTGCTGCAAGTCGGAGCGCTCTGTCAGCAGGGCAGCCTCGGCCACAGCAGCGTGGCCGGGCTCAGCACTGCAGGACGCTTGGGATGCCCTGGGCAGCAGCAGAGGGCTGAGCTGGTGCTCCCCGTGGGGCGGGCAGGAGCGTGGGGTGGGCCCTGGGCTTGCTTGCTCAGCTTTGGCTGCCTCGGGCCTGGCTGACCCCCAGGGCTGGAAAGCGTGGTGGGATGGAGGGTCCTGCCCCTCGGGAGTGTCCTGCAGGATTCCTTGGCTCTGGCAGCCAGAGCGTCTCCAGGCCCCTCTTCCCACAGGGAACAAGCCCTCCCGGCTTTTGAGGACAGTACCTGTCTCCTCCTGGAGCAACCTTGAGCAGTGTCATCACCACCTCCTGAGGGCATTTGTCAGCCATGGGGACGATGAGAGACTCCACGCTCTGCCGGGCTGGGACTGTCTGGGTGCATCCCAGGGTTTTGTGGATGCAGCTCGTGATCTTTGGCACCTGGAGGGGACACAGGTGAGGATGGTGCAGCCACTGGCGAGCGGCCATTTCCTCAGCTGCCCTTGCCATCCCTCTCTGCCATCTTGAGGTGGCTTCAGGTGCCCCAGACACTGGGCTTTGGGAGGAAGAGAGGGATGGAGGGAGGAACAAGGCCTGACAGGGCTGAAGGGCAGGGCAATGCAGCCACAGGCCACTTACATCCACCAGCCACAGGTCAGGGTTTCCCTTGACCACATCCAGCACGTTTCTGGCCGCCTCCTTGTCAAAGGTGCTGGAGTCGGTCATTGCCTCGATGAACACCCAGACCATGTCTGTCCTCTCCGACGGCTGGAGGTATTCCCCAAAGGTCTATGGGAGGAAGGGAGGCAGCGAAGCCACGTCACACCGAGGGCCCTGATGCTGCTGCTTAGCCGGGCAGTGCCAGCAGCCCTGCGGTGGCACCCGGCAGTGCTGGCGGCGGTGCCCCCAGCAAAGCTGGCAGCAGGGGCGGCAGTCGCTGCTGGGGAGGATGAGAAGAGACGGCCCAGGGTGAGGGAGGAGGGTTGGGGTCATGGGCACGGGGTCTGGGCCCCGCCACCAGCCAGGGCTTGCTGGTGGCCAGGAGGACTGGGGCTGCTGCTGGGACACTGGAGCGCAGCCCTGGCATTGTCCCTGCTTGGGGACAGCAGGAACCCTCTCAGCAGGGACAGGGAGGCCACGCCAGCCCGCTGACGGTGGAGGCCTTTGCTCTCACAAGTCCCCTGCTGATGCCAGGACCAAGAGTGCCAGCAAACGGGGAGCTCGTTACCTCGGCAATGTGAGTAGCACTGGGCGAAGTGCGCAAGGAGGTGGTCTCGGCTTCCCAGTCCCTTTCGAGCTGTGTATCCTCCTCTGTCAATGTCGCACCTAAAGAGCGGGGCAAACGCAGAGGAGTCGGTAAGACACGGCAGCTTCCCCAATACTGGAAAGAGCTTTGAACTTGGAATGGCCGAGGAGGGAGGTTATGACCTGCAATCAGGGGAGGAGGTGGTGGAGAGCGGTGCCACGGAAAGGCTGACCCGCCTCCAGTGTGCGTGTGGGAATGCTCGTGGCCCTGGAAAGTCCAAGGCCCTAGAGCTCTGCATGCAGTGCCACGGTTCAGTCCCCCATGGCTTGAATAGAGGTGACGTGGGGGACGGCTCGCATGGCTGGAGTGCTGCGGGGCAGAGATACATCTCTCTTTGGGAGAGATGGGAAGATGCGGCGTGGGGCTGCCTCCCGTGCTCTTGAGGAGCAGCTCAGCTACACGGGACCATCAACAGCGTGGGAGAGAGCGTGGGGGTGAGGAGCAGAGGAGGCGCAGTGCTCGTGACATGGTGGTGCCTCCAGCAAGCAGCAGGACTGGGTGATGTTGGCGTGCAGGGGGATCCATCCCACCACAGCTTCTCTTACAGTGTTGCTGGTACTTGAATTGGAAGAGGAGACAAAGAGCGTCCAAAGCCAAGCGGCTGGTGTCCTCTTCCTTGAATGATAGGAGCAGCAGGAGATGTCCCAGCAGCTGTCCAAGGATTGGCATCTGCATCTCCACACAGGAGGCGTGTCTGTCCTCATTGGGATCAGCCTGGGCAAGGGAGGAAGAAGAGCAGAGGGCTTGAGGGCAGCTGGGGCCAAAGCCCTGAAGCCAAGTGTGTGCCCAGGGCTGGATTCAGGCAGGTCAGAGCTTTGCAGGGCCCTGCAGAACCCGTCTCGCAGAACAGCCCCACGCAGGGAGGGCTGCCAGACCTGGGCTCCCCGTGGGCTCCTTGGGCAGCCCTGGCCGACACAGGACTGGGGCAGAGATGGCTCCTGGCAGAGCGCAGTGTGCCTGGTCCTTACCTTCAGTGAGGAGTAGTTGGCCAGCAAGAAGCTGAGCACCCTCATCCTGCCCACGGCCCTCTCCCGCACAGATGCCCTCTCAGAGGTGGTGAAGGTCAAGAGCACCTGGGGAGAGAGAAGCTGCTGCTGAGCCCTGGGAGCAGCCAGCGCTCCAGCACAAGCAGCACTGCTCAAGTCCTGGGCGGGACTCTCCCAGGCCATTAAGGCTTCCTCTGGTCTGGAGCAAAGCCCGCACTGGTTTCCTGCCCTGGGGTCCCTGGCAGGCTTGCGACAAATGCCCCAGGCCAGCCCTCTAGCCAGGCAGGAAGGCAGATGCCACCCTGTGCGGCCACTGTGCTGTGGAAGAGCCTGCTGGGCAGCCCCTGCTTCCCCCAGGGAGGTGGGCACCACCCTGCAGTGCTCTCTCTGCATGGCGTGGGGTGGGACTGCCCTCTCAGCAGTGGACACCCCGTCCCCCAGGGTGAGGAACAGCCCTTGTGAAGCCCACCCTTTGCACATGCCAGACCTGGAAGATACTCTGCATCTTCTCGCTGACTCCGTTGGCAGGAGAGTTGAGCACCAGTGCAACTAGCATGGTGTCCATGGCTTTCATGGTCTGCAAGGAAGACAACGAGTTGTGGCCGTGTTTCCTGCCATCCCTCTCACCCCCAGGACACTGAGCTGAGCTCCCAGCACCAAGGGAGGACTCGTGGGCTGCTTTGCTGTGCCTGGGAGAGGCCCAGGGGCAAACAATGTGCTGTGGGCAGAGCAGCCTGCGGCACTGGACGTGGCCAGGCCCACAGGAACGGGACGACGGGACGAGAGTGGGAAAGTAAAGCCAAGACCGTGCCCTGCCTTGCATCTCTGGTCATAGCGCAGGACAGGGTGAGCAGGGAGCAGCCCAGAGGGCCCGGGGCTCGTGGAGCTCACCCAGCACTTACCGCGAAGTACAGGAAAGGTTTCAAGTCCCGGATTTCCTCTTTGGGAGGAAGCAAGAAGATGCTGGAGAAGCACGCTTGGAGGAGGCCTATCTCTTTGCCCTCCAGCACCGCCTCCACGGAGCTGCAAAGAGAGAGGGGCCAGTGGGACACTGGTGGGGGGAGCAGTGCCTGGAGGCCTCGTGCAGGTGGACGCGGGGCTCTGGGGCAGGAGTCCCCAGGAGGGTTGGGCAGGTACCTCATTTCGGTCACGGCAAACATGGCGCTCCGCCACACCGCTGTGCACCGTTGGTCCCTGGGCTCTTCTTCCAGCAGCACCTGCAGAGCACAGCCAGGATGGGACCTGGCAGCTGCCAGCACCCAGTGCCACCAGCCCCTTGCCCTGCCCAACACTGTCCTCACAGGGTGCCAGTGCTGGGGGCCTTGTCCCCTTCCCCGCAGCCACCGAGTATCCCCTCACCTTGATATTCTCTGCCAGTTTGTGTCTCTGGCAGAAGAGATCTAGGCCCTGGGACAAGCCGTTGTACGTTGCGGCCCTGAAGAGCATAGCGATGCTTTTAAGGAACTCCAGCTTCTGTTCCTCATCCTGGCAGCCAGGGGACAGAGAGACAAACAGGGAGCATGAGATGGGGACACACGGTCAGTGGCACCGCAGCGCTGGGGGTGCAGTGCCGGTTGCAGCCCTGGGAGAAGCAGCTGTGCCCAGCCAGCGCCCTCCAGCAGCCCCACAGCAGAGCCCCTGTCAGCAGATGCCAGCTCAGCCGCCTTCCAAATGGCTGCGGTTACCTTTTCAGGGTTGCTGACAAAGGCCCTGATGACATCCACGTGTTCTGGTTCCAAGTGGTACACTGGTAACCAGCTGGCATCTAAGAAAGGAGGAGAGCAGGGAGGGCTGCAGAGAGGGTGCGCAGGCAGGAGGGAGCAGAGGAAGGAGCTCTGCCTCCCATCCAGCCCCATGCCCGCTGCCATGGCACAGTCTTCTGCGTGTCAGTGCCCCTGCCAGCGTGTAGGGAAACGGGATCCTGGCATTGAGCAGGGAGCGCTCTCTGGCCACCGCGCTGCCCAGACAATCAGGGCCCCTCACTCACCCATCTCCAGTTGCTGGGCCAGGCACAACTCCTGGGGCTCCACTGGAGAGCTGCTCTCCTGGAGAGCCCTGTCCTCCTCCAGGGCCACCTTGGTGGTGCTGACTTGTTGCTTCGCCATCTTTTGGGTTTGAGGAAAGTGGCTGGGCTGGCGAAGGGGGAAGCTTTGGCGAAAGGCCACGAGTCTGCCGGGGGCAGAGGGAAAAGACGTGGGTTGTGCTCGAGGAGTCCTCGCCACGAGTCTGCCGGGGGCAGCGGGGAAAGACGTGGGTTGTGCTCGAGGAGTCCTCGCCACGAGTCTGCCGGGGCAGAGGGGAGTCTGCCGGGGGCAGCTAGAGTTAAGATATGGTTGGACTCGATGATCTCAAGGGTCGCTTCCAACCAAAAGGATTCTCTGATACTCCGATTCTCTGAAAGACGTGGGCTGCGCTCGGGGGCTATTCGCCGTCTCCGTGCTCGCACCCTGTCCCGTCACCGTCCTGCCGGACAGTGTGGGCTGGGGCCCACAGCTGCGCTGAGCACATGCAGTGCAGTGGGTGTCACCAAGTGAGGTCACAACGGGCCCCACTGTGACCCTGCACCTGGGCAGGGAGGGGCAGGGTGTCCCATTGGGATGCACAGGCCAGCTCTGCCCTGGGCACCTGGGTGCTCTCGGGGTGTCTCCAGGCTCCCCTTTGCCCTCATGTCCCCCCGGGACCTCCCTGTTGCCCTCTGCTGTGGCCCAGAGTTTCGTGTTCAGCTGGCTGGCTGATCAGAACTGCAGCGAAGCTGCTCCTTCAGTGGCTTTGTAGAGATTTCTAGGGATTTCCAAGGGTGGGTAGCACAGAGGATGGACTTTGTTTAAGGTGTCTGCTGTCTCATTGCTTACAGAAGCTCTCAGTGGCTTGAGGATAAACTAACCACGTAACCACATGACAAAGTGTTGGAGCTGGCAGAGCACAAAAGCAGAAATCCAGGTGGCAGGGGTGAAAAAGGTGGAAAGGCTGACGTACTAAATGCCTCCTTCTGTGGAAATGCCCCTCACATTCTGCGATTCTGTGATTCCTCCACCTCAGTCTTTAATAGTCAGAAGAGTTGTGCTCCAGGTACCCACCCCCCTGAGCCAGAAGACAGGCATGGGGAGCAGTATGAAGGCCCAACAATCCAAGGGGAAATGATCAGTGACCTGCTATACCACTTGGGCACCTACAAGTCTATGGGGCCAGATGGGATACACCCAAGGGTGCTGAGGGAGCTGGCAAAGGTCATCACTGAGCCACTTTCCATTATCTATCTGCAATGCTGCCCAACTGGGGAGGTTGCAGTTGACTGGAGGTTGGCTAAGGTGACGCTCATCTACAAGACGGGCCAGAAAGAGGATCTGGGGACCTACAGATCTATCCGTCTGACCTTGGTGCTGGGCAAGGTCATGGGGCAGATGATCTTGGGTAACATCACTCGCCACAAGAGAACCATATAATCAGGCCCAGTCAACATGGATTTATTTATTTATTTATTTATTGAGGGACTAGAGAGAGTGCAGAGGAGGCAACAAAGCTGCTGAGGGGCTGGAGCACAAGTGTGATGGGAGCGGTTGAGGGAGCTGGGGCTGTTCAGCCTGGAGAACAGGAGGCTCAGGGGAGGCTCAGGGGAGACCTTATTGCTGTTTGCAACGGCCTGAAAGGAGGTTGAAGCATGGAGGGTGTTGGTCTCTTCTCCCAAGTAGCAAGTGATAGGACAAGAGGAAATGGCCTCAAGTTGCGCCAGGGGAGGTTTAGATTGGCTGTTAGGAAAAAATTCTTCCTGGAAAGTGTGTTAAAGGCAAGAAGAACACCTGAAGAGCATGGGTTGGTCAGGCCAATGTGGAATAGATTGCTTTTTCTTGTTTGTTTTGGGGCTGCAGAAGAAGGAACGCGTGCATTTCAGTGTTGGGGCACGGATCCCAACTGAGGATTCAAGCAAGTTTGGGACTGGGACAGCTTAGGTGATTGAGGACCATTGCCAGGTCTACGAAAGAAGCTGGATGGGTTTTGGGGAGCTCACAGGCATTGCCAAATCCTCAGAAAACCACAGCTCTGTAGTGAAAGCAACAGCACTTGGCACCAAGCCCAATCCCAAAATGCAAATACCCTCGAAGTGACCACAGGCAGAGCCTTGAGAAACATTTGAGAGAAAGGGTCTCCTTTGCCAGGCCCTGGAGGTCAGGCCTTGGCCATTCTGATGATAAACAAACATGAAGGGCTGACATGGCATCAGAACCTGGCGTGTCCACATTGTTGCCCTTCCCCTTGGTTCCCACCCATGCACACTCAACCCGATCAGCGCCTGTGGGAACAGCAGGGTGTGCAGTTCCAGCTAGAGGGCCTTAGACACATTATACAGAAGTGTGATTTTTATGAGTGTAAGAAGCGATAGCCCAGGCCAGTGAGAACGATATCTCGGGTCGGAAAACGGCCCCTTGTGTGTGATGTGTGAATGTCCTTGGGCCTGGTCTATGAATGAGTGGGAACGTAACTGAAACAAATATAACATGAGTGTGGTGTGTTTCTAATACCAATTATTGGAAAAACATCTTATGTAACATCTTAGTCCAGGCCCATACCTGGAAATCCTATACATTGTCAATGGCTAATAAAGAGGACCTCAGACTGGCTCAGCTCTCTGCTCTGCCCGGCTCTGCGCTCCTTCCTGAACAAGATCTCTGCCTGTGCGTGCATCTTTTTCTGCATCCCGATGTGCGTCGTTCCTCATCGCCGCAATCGCCCTCATCAACTCCAGACAATCCAAACGCTCCCTGACATACACGGCTGCCCCACCTCCTCTCCTTCCTCGCCTGTCTCTTCTGAAGAGTTTCTAGCCATCCAATGCAGCGCTCCAGTTGTGAGAGTCGTCCCACCATGTTTCTGGGATGGCAACTATATCGTCGTTTTTCTGCCTCACAGTGGCTTCCAGCTCCTCCTGTTTGTTGCCCACGCTGCGTGCCTTTGGATAGATGCACTTTGGCCGGGCCATTGATCCCGCCACCTTTTTCTGGTGAGAAGCCCTAATTCCTTTGTGGACATCATCGAGTGCTTCCACGGTTTTGAACACATCAACAACCCTTGTGTTTCTCTTCCTGCATGGCTCTCCATCCCCAACCTCCACTGGGACGGCAGAGCAAAGGACCTCACCAGCGCTACCCTCAAATGCTGGCATGTGGCCCTTGGGTTTGCCTCTCCACACCTGGTTTCCTCCCCTCTCACTTCAAATCTAGTTTAAAGCCCTCTCAAGGATTCCTGCTAACTCCTGCGCAGGATCCTTTTCCCCTTTTGAGAGAGGTGCATCCCATTTGTCGCTAGCAGGCCTGGTGCCATGTAAGCCGACCCGTGATCAAAAACCCCCAAATTCTGCCGGTGACACCGGTCCTGCAGCCAGGTATTGATCTGCTGGGTCTTCCTGCATCTTTCCTCGTCGTACCCTGCAACTGTGGCGACAGAAGAGAACACGACTTGTGCTCCTGATCCCTTGACCATGCGTCCCAAGGCCCTGAAGTCTCTCTTGATTGTTTTCCCTTTTCAGTTTCATCACTGCCTACCTGAAAAATCGTTAGGGGATAATAGTCTGAGGGCCTAACCAGGGCAGAGAGTTTCCTGTTTACATCTTTAACCCTGGCCCCAGGGAGGCAGCCGACACCCCAAGAAGTGGGTCTAGCCTGCATATAGGGCCTTCTGTTCCCTTTAGAAGGGAGTCTCCTACAACCACAACCAGCCTCTTTTTCTTTGTGGGGGCTGTTTTGACGGAGGGTGCAGGGTGACTGATCCTCTGCAGCACCTCCAACTCAGTGGAACCGCCTCCCTCGATGCTGTTGTTTGGTTCCACTTGCAAGGCCTGTTCTTCAGTCTCAGGACCCATTTGTGTGTCTGTGTTTGGCTGTTTCTGGGCTAACTGGTGCACAGAAATTGGCTTCGCTGGAGGTAAATGTTCAAAGAGGACCCAGAAGAGTAAAACAGAAAAAGGAAAAATTTATTCGAATAAAGGAGGAGTCCCCAGGCGTCCCTGTGGGGTCTCTCAACAGCATGGGAAGACACAGCCCCCTATTTATCCCAATCCTAGCCGCAGGAGATCCCTTCTCCTTTCCCCATTGGCTGAGACCCTTGCGGGGTCCAAGCTTTCCGATCCCCCTTTCGTAACCCCAGCAGCACCCCTTGTATGTCTGCCCACCGACACTCCTGGGAACTGATTGGTTAGAGCTCTAAGGCTGTTGCACTCCATTTTGTAAAGACGTGGGAGAGCTGCTCCCATCAACTACGAAACAATCAAGAGTGTGAATCGTGACATCACATCTTTGCAAAGACGTGATAGCCGTTCCTCACCAGTTTGGTGTTGGTGGTGGTGCTTTCAGTTGTGATGATGTTGTCATCCCTTTTCTAATTCACTGTCTGCTCTTGTGTTCAGACTACGTGGCTCTGTAAATGAGGAGCCCCACTCTCTGTATCTTTCAATGAAATACAGGACCTTCTGAGACTGTTTTTCTTCCTGAGCTCCTTCCTGCAAGAGCTTTTGGAGCTGCAGGGACAGTTCCTGTGATGGGAGGAGGGCAAAAGAATCCATCACGGCAGCACTGCCAGGGAGCAGCAGCGCTCGGTCTCCCAGAGCTGTTTTCTTTCCTCTCCCACACTCTCCTTCTCGTCCCTCATGTTGGCGCAAGTCCTGAGTGCTCTGGCAGCTTGGTCATTGTTCTGCTGCGTGGCAGTCCTGTGACCGCGGGCAGGGACAGGCAATGGACACTTGTGTGACAGAGCTGGCCTCAGAACAGCCTTCCGTGAAGAAAGGTGATCTCCTGAGGACAGTGCTGGAAGGTTTAGGTCTTCTTCCAAAGTTTCTCTCCAGGACATGCCCAAGAACATGACGAGCAGATCACAACACCAGTATGCACCAGTACAGAGCTAAACACCGTGAGTGGAGAAGCACGAGGGCACGCAGCAGTGTCCTCTCACAGCCAGGCCTCCTGCAAGACACCTGACGGAGCAGCAGAGCAGGGTCTGGGCTGTGCCCGTGTGCACTGGACAGCCCGCGGAAGCTGCCCCAGGACAATCGTCGTGGGCTGGCCGCGCACAAGCACCGTTTCCAGCCCTGGCCTCTCAGTGCAGCTTGGAGAGGCCCTTTGTCCCTCCGCAGAAGGATGGTGAATGAGTAGGTCAGCAGGCTGTGTTTGCATGGTACAGATGAGATGCAAGCACGCACATCATGTACAGGAGGTGGGATGAGATGAACCCCAGAGACCACAAATGTCATCAGCTATTCCTTGGGGTTCCTTGAAGGCCTGTGGGACAGACAGTGTCTCGAGGTCACGTCATGTTGGGAGGAAACCACCTGAATGCAGCACTGGGTTGTGCTTCCTTGGACTGAGGTCCCCGTGTCCATTCCTCATGACGTGGGACATGTGAGATGAGTGCAGGCGGGGTGACACACTGCAAGGCTGAGGTGGCTCCCATCCTTTGGGAGTGGCAAGAGGAGGTGAGAGAGACACTGTGACTCCTGCCTGTGTGTCTAAAAGGGACAGGCTCTGCCTCTGAGCATCCCTGGGTGCATAAGGAGTCCACGAGGCCAGCTCAGCTCTGGACAGCTGACAGAAGCTTGCTCTTTCCACGTGTGACTCCAGGAACAAACCCCATGGGCCCAGTGAGCTTCGTCTCCGCTGCCTTGGACAGGCCCATTGCCACAGTGCTTCTGTCTGCTCCCTCAGCCTTGCCTGTGATTCTGGCTTGTGCTCTCCAAAGTGCCAGAGCACTCAGAGATGTTCTGGGGTCCTTGGAAAAGGCAGATGTCAAAGCCAGCTTCAAGAAGGGCTCTTTATTAAAATCCAGCCACTCTCTCGGGAAGAGCTGCTCCTCCACATGGCTCAGCATCAGCGGCAGCACAGGGCTCGCAGGATCCATCTTGGCCTTGGCTGCTCCCTTGGAGAGCTCAGGATGATGATGACCGTCTGAGCTACCAGGGAGCGGATGGAGGGCTCGCTGTCTTCTGCCAAGGCCTGAAGGGCTGCAAGGGAAAGAAGCAGAGCCGAGATGACCTCCCACGTCTGCGAGACCCCCAGGCATTCCCTCTGGAGAATGCTCCCTACTCACCGCTGCAGATCTCAGCCAGCTTCTTCTTGCCTGGATCCCTCAGATGCCGCGCAGCGAGCCCTGGGCACAGAGTTCCGTCAGCCCCTGCTCCCTCCCCTCATCAGGGCTGGCCCCAGGGAAGAGCAGGGGCCGAGATGGTGGGACTGAGCAAGGCGGCCGCCATGGCCACCTGCGTGGACAGGGCTGGGAGAGGGAGGCCAAGGCCCTGCACGGGGCAGCCGGGGCTCTGGCAGCCACAGGGCTGCTCCTTGCTGCCAGGGCAGTGGCAGGGACTGGGGCCAGGCTGCCAAGAGAGGGACCCTGGGGGCTGTGACCCACCGATGAACCTCACGGCCGCCTCTCGCAAGCTGGCCTGAGCATCCTTCAGGTACGGCAGGCTCTGAGTCAAGAATTCTTGAGCTCTGCTCCTGTCCTGCTCCAGCTGGAGAGAGCACAAGGGGATGAGCACGTCACTGTCCCTTCCCAGTTGGCTGGACCAGTCCCTGCTCCCACACCCAGCCGTTCCCCTTCCCTCCCGGCCATTCCCATGTCCCAGCCAGGAGCCCTGTGGGGCTGAGGCTGAAAGAGAGACACAGGCCGGGGGACCCCAGGGGTGCTGAGAGCCCTCCCTCGCGCTGGGTGCAGGGAGGGCAGCAGGGCAGAGAGAAGAGGCCTTGTGGGCTCTGTTCTTGAGGGCAGGGAACAAGAATGCAGGTCCAGGCTGCAGCAAGGCAGGCGAGGCACATCTGCCTTGGGGGTTGTCCTCACCAAGCTCTCTCCAATCCGCCATGTCTGCTGTGTCCGCACCAGGTGCTTGAGCAGTTTCCACTTGAGGAGCTCTGCGGCAGCAAGGAGGGCTTCCCCAGCAGCCTGTGGAACAGCAGAAGCTGGGAATGGCACCACGGTCTGGGCCAGGAGACCTTGGGTCCCCCTGCTCTGGGCTTTGTTCCTGGGGCGATTCTGCCCTCAGGGAGCTGGGACATGCCCTGGCCCAAATGTCCAGGGGTCTCTTTGCTGCGTCACTGCTGAGCTTTGAAAGCTGTACCTTGGCCACGCTCTGCGTTTGGTCACTCAGGCGGAAGAAGAGAGGGAGCAGGCCAAGTCGCACCGTGTTCTTCATCTCTGCCTTTTCGTCCCCCACCGCCATCTTCATCAGGTCTCTGAAGAGGCTGATGGAGCTCTCTCTCAGCTGGCTCTGCTCCTGGGAGGGAGAAGCACAGTAGGACTGGAGCACCAGCAGCTCTCTGCCCACGCTGGGCAGAAGCTCCAGCATGGCTGATGTGAGGGGAGATGCTCCAGGGAGGCATTCTGCACACTGGAGTTGTGGCCCAGATCTGCGGTCCTGGGTCAGTGAAAGGCCACTCAAGAGACTTGTTCTGGGAGCGCCTGTGCCTCCAAGTGCCCACCAAGGCAGCCAGCATCCCCCACCAGCTTCAGCAGCCACGGTGGGGAAGAGCTCCGGGAGCAGCCGGCAGGGAGAAGCTGGGCTGGGCTGCAGAACACACAAGCCACCCCACAAGAGCCCAGGGCCCACCCGTGGGGCTCAGGCTTCCACATCAGCCTTACGTCGTTCAAGAGGGGCAGGAGGAATTCCGCCATCTGCACGGCGATGTGGCTGGCCTCCTTCCTCTTCAGCTGAGCCATGACAGTTCTGAAGACCAGCAGAGCCTTCATGGTGGCAGCCTTATAGCCAAAGAGCAGGACCCTCATCAGGTCTGGCAGGATGACCTTCATTTTTCTTGCCTGTGTGAAGAAAAGAGTTTCCCTTTTGGGACCAGGTCCGTGCCTGGAAAGCTCCCCAGGCAGCCAGCTGGCCCCACCATGGCAGAGAGAGCCTTTGGAGCACTCGCCCCACCGCCTGAGTGCCAGCCAAGGCCAAGCCCTCCCACTCTGCCCCGGCCCTTGGCTGCCAACAGGGTTCCCCTTGCTGACGCCCTACTCACCATGTCGTCTCTCTGTGACAGCGTCATGATGCCTCTGAGCACCAGGGAGAGCATGGCTGGCCTTTCTTCCTTCAGAAACCTAAAGGCTAGGTAGGTCGCAGCAAACTCCCCGTCTCCCAGATCTCTGCTGGCCAGCATCTGAAAGCAGGGCAGCAGTGAGCGACCGGCAGAGCTGGTGGGGCTCCTGGCAGTGTGCAGCTCCTGGTTCCTAGCGCAGCCCGGGCCGAGGGCACCAGGGGCTTTTTCCGGTAACTCACAGCCAAGCGAACGAGGCAGTAGTCCTCCAGGTGTGTGCAGAAGAGCCTGCTCTTGAGGTCCCAGAGCTGGCTGAGCAGCTCCTTCAAAATGTTCTTCACAGTCTGGGGCATGGAGAGCATCAGTTCCCACAGTGCCAGGGCAGTGCTGCAAGTCGGAGCGCTCTGTCAGCAGGGCAGCCTCGGCCACAGCAGCGTGGCCGGGCTCAGCACTGCAGGACGCTTGGGATGCCCTGGGCAGCAGCAGAGGGCTGAGCTGGTGCTCCCCGTGGGGCGGGCAGGAGCGTGGGGTGGGCTCTGGGCTTGCTTGCTCAGCTTTGGCTGCCTCGGGCCTGGCTGACCCCCAGGGCTGGAAAGCGTGGTGGGATGGAGGGTCCTGCCCCTCGGGAGTGTCCTGCAGGATTCCTTGGCTCTGGCAGCCAGAGCGTCTCCAGGCCCCTCTTCCCACAGGGAACAAGCCCTCCCGGCTTTTGAGGACAGTACCTGTCTCCTCCTGGAGCAACCTTGAGCAGTGTCATCACCACCTCCTGAGGGCATTTGTCAGCCATGGGGACGATGAGAGACTCCACGCTCTGCCGGGCTGGGACTGTCTGGGTGCATCCCAGGGTTTTGTGGATGCAGCTCGTGATCTTTGGCACCTGGAGGGGACACAGGTGAGGATGGTGCAGCCACTGGCGAGCGGCCATTTCCTCAGCTGCCCTTGCCATCCCTCTCTGCCACCTTGAGGTGGCTTCAGGTGCCCCAGACACTGGGCTTTGGGAGGAAGAGAGGGATGGAGGGAGGAACAAGGCCTGACAGGGCTGAAGGGCAGGGCAATGCAGCCACAGGCCACTTACATCCACCAGCCACAGGTCAGGGTTTCCCTTGACCACATCCAGCACGTTTCTGGCCGCCTCCTTGTCAAAGGTGCTGGAGTCGGTCATTGCCTCGATGAACACCCAGACCATGTCTGTCCTCTCCGACGGCTGGAGGTATTCCCCAAAGGTCTATGGGAGGAAGGGAGGCAGCGAAGCCACGTCACACCGAGGGCCCTGATGCTGCTGCTTAGCCGGGCAGTGCCAGCAGCCCTGCGGTGGCGCCCAGCAGTGCTGGCGGCGGTGTCCCCAGCAAAGCTGGCAGCAGGGGCGGCAGTCGCTGCTGGGGAGGATGAGAAGAGACGGCCCAGGGTGAGGGAGGAGGGTTGGGGTCATGGGCACGGGGTCTGGGCCCCGCCACCAGCCAGGGCTTGCTGGTGGCCAGGAGGACTGGGGCTGCTGCTGGGACACTGGAGCGCAGCCCTGGCGTTGTCCCTGCTTGGGGACAGCAGGAACCCTCTCAGCAGGGACAGGGAGGCCACGCCAGCCCGCTGACGGTGGAGGCCTTTGCTCTCACAAGTCCCCTGCTGATGCCAGGACCAAGAGTGCCAGCAAACGGGGAGCTCGTTACCTCGGCAATGTGAGTGGCACTGGGCGAAGTGCGCAAGGAGGTGGTCTCGGCTTCCCAGTCCCTTTCGAGCTGTGTATCCTCCTCTGTCAATGTCGCACCTAAAGAGCGGGGCAAACGCAGAGGAGTCGGTAAGACACGGCAGCTTCCCCAATACTGGAAAGAGCTTGGAACTTGGAATGGCCGAGGAGGGAGGTTATGACCTGCAATCAGGGGAGGAGGTGGTGGAGAGCGGTGCCACGGAAAGGCTGACCCGCCTCCAGTGTGCGTGTGGGAATGCTCCTGGCCCTGGAAAGTCCAAGGCCCTAGAGCTCTGCATGCAGTGCCACGGTTCAGTCCCCCATGGCTTGAATAGAGGTGACGTGGGGGACGGCTCGCATGGCTGGAGTGCTGCGGGGCAGAGATACATGTCTCTTTGGGAGAGATGGGAAGATGCGGCGCGGGGCTGCCTCCCGTGCTCTTGAGGAGCAGCTCAGCTACACGGGACCATCAACAGCGTGGGAGAGAGCGTGGGGGTGAGGAGCAGAGGAGGGGCAGTGCTGGTGACATGGTGGTGCCTCCAGCAAGCAGCAGGACTGGGTGATGTTGGCGTGCAGGGGGATCCATCCCACCACAGCTTCTCTTACGGTGTTGCTGGTACTTGAATTGGAAGAGGAGACAAAGAGCGTCCAAAGCCAAGCGGCTGGTGTCCTCTTCCTTGAATGATAGGAGCAGCAGGAGATGTCCCAGCAGCTGTCCAAGGATTGGCATCTGCATCTCCACACAGGAGGCGTGTCTGTCCTCATTGGGATCAGCCTGGGCAAGGGAGGAGGAAGAGCAGAGGGCTTGAGGGCAGCTGGGGCCAAAGCCCTGAAGCCAAGTGTGTGCCCAGGGCTGGATCCAGGCAGGTCAGAGCTTTGCAGGGCCCTGCAGAACCCGTCTCGCAGAACAGCCCCACGCAGGGAGAGCTGCCAGACCTGGGCTCCCCGTGGGCTCCTTGGGCAGCCCTGGCTGACACAGGACTGGGGCAGAGATGGCTCCTGGCAGAGCGCAGTGTGCCTGGTCCTTACCTTCAGTGAGGAGTAGTTGGCCAGCAAGAAGCTGAGCACCCTCATCCTGCCCACAGCCCTCTCCCGCACAGATGCCCTCTCAGAGGTGGTGAAGGTCAAGAGCATCTGGGGAGAGAGAAGCTGCTGCTGAGCCCTGGGAGCAGCCAGTGCTCCAGCACAAGCAGCACTGCTCAAGTCCTGGGCGGGACTCTCCCAGGCCATTAAGGCTTCCTCTGGTCTGGAGCAAAGCCCGCACTGGTTTCCTGCCCTGGGGTCCCTGGCAGGCTTGCGACAAATGCCCCAGGCCAGCCCTCTAGCCAGGCAGGAAGGCAGATGCCACCCTGTGCGGCCACTGTGCTGCGGAAGAGCCTGCTGGGCAGCCCCTGCTTCCCCCAGGGAGGTGGGCACCACCCTGCAGTGCTCTCTCTGCATGGCGCGGGGTGGGACTGCCCTCTCAGCAGTGGACACCCCGTCCCCCAGGGTGAGGAACAGCCCTTGTGAAGCCCACCCTTTGCACATGCCAGACCTGGAAGATACTCTGCATCTTCTCGCTGACTCCGTTGGCAGGAGAGTTGAGCACCAGTGCAACTAGCATGGTGTCCATGGCTTTCATGGTCTGCAAGGAAGACAACGAGTTGTGGCCGTGTTTCCTGCCATCCCTCTCACCCCCAGGACACTGAGCTGAGCTCCCAGCACCAAGGGAGGACTCGTGGGCTGCTTTGCTGTGCCTGGGAGAGGCCCAGGGGCAAACAATGTGCTGTGGGCAGAGCAGCCTGCGGCACTGGACGTGGCCAGGCCCACAGGAACGGGACGACGGGACGAGAGTGGGAAAGTAAAGCCAAGACCGTGCCCTGCCTTGCATCTCTGGTCATAGCGCAGGACAGGGTGAGCAGGGAGCAGCCCAGAGGGCCCGGCGCTCGTGGAGCTCACCCAGCACTTACCGCGAAGTACAGGAAAGGTTTCAAGTCCCGGATTTCCTCTTTGGGAGGAAGCAAGAAGATGCTGGAGAAGCACGCTTGGAGGAGGCCTATCTCTTTGCCCTCCAGCACCGCCTCCACGGAGCTGCAAAGAGAGAGGGGCCAGTGGGACACTGGTGCGGGGAGCAGTGCCTGGAGGCCTCGTGCAGGTGGACACGGGGCTCTGGGGCAGGAGTCCCCAGGAGGGTTGGGCAGGTACCTCATTTCGGTCACGGCAAACATGGCGCTCCGCCACACCGCTGTGCACCGTTGGTCCCTGGGCTCTTCTTCCAGCAGCACCTGCACAGCACAGCCAGGATGGGACCTGGCAGCTGCCAGCACCCAGTGCCACCAGCCCCTTGCCCTGCCCAACACTGTCCTCACAGGGTGCCAGTGCTGGGGGCCTTGTCCCCTTCCCCGCAGCCACCGAGTATCCCCTCACCTTGATATTCTCTGCCAGTTTGTGTCTCTGGCAGAAGAGATCTAGGCCCTGGGACAAGCCGTTGTACGTTGCGGCCCTGAAGAGCATAGCGATGCTTTTAAGGAACTCCAGCTTCTGTTCCTCATCCTGGCAGCCAGGGGACAGAGAGACAAACAGGGAGCATGAGATGGGGACACACGGTCAGTGGCACCGCAGCGCTGGGGGTGCAGTGCCGGTTGCAGCCCTGGGAGAAGCAGCTGTGCCCAGCCAGCGCCCTCCAGCAGCCCCACAGCAGAGCCCCTGTCAGCAGATGCCAGCTCAGCCGCCTTCCAAATGGCTGCGGTTACCTTTTCAGGGCTGCTGACAAAGGCCCTGATGACATCCACGTGTTCTGGTTCCAAGCGGTACACTGGTAACCAGCTGGCATCTAAGAAAGGAGGAGAGCAGGGAGGGCTGCAGAGAGGGTGCGCAGGCAGGAGGGAGCAGAGGAAGGAGCTCTGCCTCCCATCCAGCCCCATGCCCGCTGCCATGGCACAGTCTTCTCCTGCGTGTCAGTGCCCCTGCCAGCGTGTAGGGAAACGGGATCCTGGCATTGAGCAGGGAGCGCTCGCTGGCCACCGCGCTGCCCAGACAATCAGGGCCCCTCACTCACCCATCTCCAGTTGCTGGGCCAGGCACAACTCCTGGGGCTCCACTGGAGAGCTGCTCTCCTGGAGAGCCCTGTCCTCCTCCAGGGCCACCTTGGTGGTGCTGACTTGTTGCTTTGCCATCTTTTGGGTTTGAGGAAAGTGGCTGGGCTGGCGAAGGGGGAAGCTTTGGCGAAAGGCCACGAGTCTGCCGGGGGCAGAGGGAAAAGACGTGGGTTGTGCTCGAGGAGTCCTCGCCACGAGTCTGCCGGGGGCAGCGGGGAAAGACGTGGGTTGTGCTCGAGGAGTCCTCGCCACGAGTCTGCCGGGGCAGAGGGGAGTCTGCCGGGGGCAGCTAGAGTTAAGATATGGTTGGACTCGATGATCTCAAGGGTCGCTTCCAACCAAAAGGATTCTCTGATACTCCGATTCTCTGAAAGACGTGGGCTGCGCTCGGGGGCTACTCGCCGTCTCCGTGCTCGCACCCTGTCCCGTCACCGTCCTGCCGGACAGTGTGGGCTGGGGCCCACAGCTGCGCTGAGCACATGCAGTGCAGTGGGTGTCACCAAGTGAGGTCACAACGGGCCCCACTGTGACCCTGCACCTGGGCAGGGAGGGGCAGGGTGTCCCATTGGGATGCACAGGCCAGCTCTGCCCTGGGCACCTGGGTGCTCTCGGGGTGTCTCCAGGCCCCCCTTTGCCCTCATGTCCCCCCGGGACCTCCCTGTTGCCCTCTGCTGTGGCCCAGAGTTTCGTGTTCAGCTGGCTGGCTGATCAGAACTGCAGCGAAGCTGCTCCTTCAGTGGCTTTGTAGAGATTTCTAGGGATTTCCAAGGGTGGGTAGCACAGAGGATGGACTTTGTTTAAGGTGTCTGCTGTCTCATTGCTTACAGAAGCTCTCAGTGGCTTGAGGATAAACTAACCACGTAACCACATGACAAAGTGTTGGAGCTGGCAGAGCACAAAAGCAGAAATCCAGGTGGCAGGGGTGAAAAAGGTGGAAAGGCTGAGGTACTAAATGCCTCCTTCTGTGGAAATGCCCCTCACATTCTGCGATTCTGTGATTCCTCCACCTCAGTCTTTAATAGTCAGAAGAGTTGTGCTCCAGGTACCCACCCCCCTGAGCCAGAAGACAGGCATGGGGAGCAGTATGAAGGCCCAACAATCCAAGGGGAAATGATCAGTGACCTGATATACCACTTGAGCACCTACAAGTCTATGGGGCCAGATGGGATACACCCAAGGGTACTGAGGGAGCTGGCAAAGGTCATCACTGAGCCACTTTCCATTATCTATCTGCAATGCTGCCCAACTGGGGAGGTTGCAGTTGACTGGAGGTTGGCTAAGGTGACGCTCATCTACAAGACGGGCCAGAAAGAGGATCTGGGGACCTATAGACCTATCCGTCTGGCCTTGGTGCTGGGCAAGGTCATGGGGCAGATGATCTTGGGTAACATCACTCGCCACAAGAGAACCATATAATCAGGCCCAGTCAACATGGATTTATTTATTTATTTATTTATTGAGGGACTAGAGAGAGTGCAGAGGAGGCAACAAAGCTGCTGAGGGGCTGGAGCACAAGTGTGATGGGAGCGGTTGAGGGAGCTGGGGCTGTTCAGCCTGGAGAACAGGAGGCTCAGGGGAGGCTCAGGGGAGACCTTATTGCTGTTTGCAACGGCCTGAAAGGAGGTTGAAGCATGGAGGGTGTTGGTCTCTTCTCCCAAGTAGCAAGTGATAGGACAAGAGGAAATGGCCTCAAGTTGCGCCAGGGGAGGTTTAGATTGGCTGTTAGGAAAAAATTCTTCCTGGAAAGTGTGTTAAAGGCAAGAAGAACACCTGAAGAGCATGGGTTGGTCAGGCCAATGTGGAATAGATTGCTTTTTCTTGTTTGTTTTGGGGCTGCAGAAGAAGGAACGCGTGCATTTCAGTGTTGGGGCACGGATCCCAACTGAGGATTCAAGCAAGTTTGGGACTGGGACAGCTTAGGTGATTGAGGACCATTGCCAGGTCTACGAAAGAAGCTGGATGGGTTTTGGGGAGCTCACAGGCATTGCCAAATCCTCAGAAAACCACAGCTCTGTAGTGAAAGCAACAGCACTTGGCACCAAGCCCAATCCCAAAATGCAAATACCCTCGAAGTGACCACAGGCAGAGCCTTGAGAAACATTTGAGAGAAAGGGTCTCCTTTGCCAGGCCCTGGAGGTCAGGCCTTGGCCATTCTGATGAAAAACAAACATGAAGGGCTGACATGGCATCAGAACCTGGCGTGTCCACATTGTTGCCCTTCCCCTTGGTTCCCACCCATGCACACTCAACCCGATCAGCGCCTGTGGGAACAGCAGGGTGTGCAGTTCCAGCTAGAGGGCCTTAGACACATTATACAGAAGTGTGATTTTTATGAGTGTAAGAAGCGATAGCCCAGGCCAGTGAGAACGATATCTCGGGTCGGAAAATGGCCCCTTGTGTGTGATGTGTGAATGTCCTTGGGCCTGGTCTGTGAATGAGTGGGAACGTAACTGAAACAAATATAACATGAGTGTGGTGTGTTTCTAATACCAATTATTGGAAAAACATCTTATGTAACATCTTAGTCCAGGCCCATACCTGGAAATCCTATACATTGTCAATGGCTAATAAAGAGGACCTCAGACTGGCTCAGCTCTCTGCTCTGCCCGGCTCTGCGCTCCTTCCTGAACAAGATCTCTGCCTGTGCGTGCATCTTTTTCTGCATCCCGATGTGCGTCGTTCCTCATCGCCGCAATCGCCCTCATCAACTCCAGACAATCCAAACGCTCCCTGACATACACGGCTGCCCCACCTCCTCTCCTTCCTCGCCTGTCTCTTCTGAAGAGTTTCTAGCCATCCAATGCAGCGCTCCAGTTGTGAGAGTCGTCCCACCATGTTTCTGGGATGGCAACTATATCGTCGTTTTTCTGCCTCACAGTGGCTTCCAGCTCCTCCTGTTTGTTGCCCACGCTGCGTGCCTTTGGATAGATGCACTTTGGCCGGGCCATTGATCCCGCCACCTTTTTCTGGTGAGAAGCCCTAATTCCTTTGTGGACATCATCGAGTGCTTCCACGGTTTTGAACACATCAACAACCCTTGTGTTTCTCTTCCTGCATGGCTCTCCATCCCCAACCTCCACTGGGACGGCAGAGCAAAGGGCCTCACCAGCACTACCCTCAAATGCTGGCATGTGGCCCTTGGGTTTGCCTCTCCACACCTGGTTTCCTCCCCTCTCACTTCAAATCTAGTTTAAAGCCCTCTCAAGGATTCCTGCTAACTCCTGCGCAGGATCCTTTTCCCCTTTTGAGAGAGGTGCATCCCATTTGTCGCTAGCAGGCCTGGTGCCATGTAAGCCGACCCGTGATCAAAAACCCCCAAATTCTGCCGGTGACACCGGTCCTGCAGCCAGGTATTGATCTGCTGGGTCTTCCTGCATCTTTCCTCGTCGTACCCTGCAACTGTGGCGACAGAAGAGAACACGACTTGTGCTCCTGATCCCTTGACCATGCGTCCCAAGGCCCTGAAGTCTCTCTTGATTGTTTTCCCTTTTCAGTTTCATCACTGCCTACCTGAAAAATCGTTAGGGGATAATAGTCTGAGGGCCTAACCAGGGCAGAGAGTTTCCTGTTTACATCTTTAACCCTGGCCCCAGGGAGGCAGCCGACACCCCAAGAAGTGGGTCTAGCCTGCATATAGGGCCTTCTGTTCCCTTTAGAAGGGAGTCTCCTACAACCACAACCAGCCTCTTTTTCTTTGTGGGGGCTGTTTTGACGGAGGGTGCAGGGTGACTGATCCTCTGCAGCACCTCCAACTCAGTGGAACCGCCTCCCTCGATGCTGTTGTTTGGTTCCACTTGCAAGGCCTGTTCTTCAGTCTCAAGACCCATTTGTGTGTCTGTGTTTGGCTGTTTCTGGGCTAACTGGTGCGCAGAAATTGGCTTCGCTGGAGGTAAATGTTCAAAGAGGACCCAGAAGAGTAAAACAGAAAAAGGAAAAATTTATTCGAATAAAGGAGGAGTCCCCAGGCGTCCCTGTGGGGTCTCTCAACAGCATGGGAAGACACAGCCCCCTATTTATCCCAATCCTAGCCGCAGGAGATCCCTTCTCCTTTCCCCATTGGCTGAGACCCTTGCGGGGTCCAAGCTTTCCGATCCCCCTTTCGTAACCCCAGCAGCACCCCTTGTATGTCTGCCCACCGACACTCCTGGGAACTGATTGGTTAGAGCTCTAAGGCTGTTGCACTCCATTTTGTAAAGACGTGGGAGAGCTGCTCCCATCAACTACGAAACAATCAAGAGTGTGAATCGTGACATCACATCTTTGCAAAGACGTGATAGCCGTTCCTCACCAGTTTGGTGTTGGTGGTGGTGCTTTCAGTTGTGATGATGTTGTCATCCCTTTTCTAATTCACTGTCTGCTCTTGTGTTCAGACTATGTGGCTCTGTAAATGAGGAGCCCCACTCTCTGTATCTTTCAATGAAATACAGGACCTTCTGAGACTGTTTTTCTTCCTGAGCTCCTTCCTGCAAGAGCTTTTGGAGCTGCAGGGACAGTTCCTGTGATGGGAGGAGGGGAAAAGAATCCATCACGGCAGCACTGCCAGGGAGCAGCAGCGCTCGGTCTCCCAGAGCTGTTTTCTTTCCTCTCCCACACTCTCCTTCTCGTCCCTCATGTTGGCGCAAGTCCTGAGTGCTCTGGCAGCTTGGTCATTGTTCTGCTGCGTGGCAGTCCTGTGACCGCGGGCAGGGACAGGCAATGGACACTTGTGTGACAGAGCTGGCCTCAGAACAGCCTTCCGTGAAGAAAGGTGATCTCCTGAGGACAGTGCTGGAAGGTTTAGGTCTTCTTCCAAAGTTTCTCTCCAGGACATGCCCAAGAACATGACGAGCAGATCACAACACCAGTATGCACCAGTACAGAGCTAAACACCGTGAGTGGAGAAGCACGAGGGCACGCAGCAGTGTCCTCTCACAGCCAGGCCTCCTGCAAGACACCTGACGGAGCAGCAGAGCAGGGTCTGGGCTGTGCCCGTGTGCACTGGACAGCCCGCGGAAGCTGCCCCAGGACAATCGTCGCGGGCTGGCCGCGCACAAGCACCGTTTCCAGCCCTGGCCTCTCAGTGCAGCTTGGAGAGGCCCTTTGTCCCTCCGCAGAAGGATGGTGAATGAGTAGGTCAGCAGGCTGTGTTTGCATGGTACAGATGAGATGCAAGCACGCACATCATGTACAGGAGGTGGGATGAGATGAACCCCAGAGACCACAAATGTCATCAGCTATTCCTTGGGGTTCCTTGAAGGCCTGTGGGACAGACAGTGTCTCGAGGTCACGTCATGTTGGGAGGAAACCACCTGAATGCAGCACTGGGTTGTGCTTCCTTGGACTGAGGTCCCCGTGTCCATTCCTCATGACGTGGGACATGTGAGATGAGTGCAGGCGGGGTGACACACTGCAAGGCTGAGGTGGCTCCCATCCTTTGGGAGTGGCAAGAGGAGGTGAGAGAGACACTGTGACTCCTGCCTGTGTGTCTAAAAGGGACAGGCTCTGCCTCTGAGCATCCCTGGGTGCATAAGGAGTCCACGAGGCCAGCTCAGCTCTGGACAGCTGACAGAAGCTTGCTCTTTCCACGTGTGACTCCAGGAACAAACCCCATGGGCCCAGTGAGCTTCGTCTCCGCTGCCTTGGACAGGCCCATTGCCACAGTGCTTCTGTCTGCTCCCTCAGCCTTGCCTGTGATTCTGGCTTGTGCTCTCCAAAGTGCCAGAGCACTCAGAGATGTTCTGGGGTCCTTGGAAAAGGCAGATGTCAAAGCCAGCTTCAAGAAGGGCTCTTTATTAAAATCCAGCCACTCTCTCGGGAAGAGCTGCTCCTCCACATGGCTCAGCATCAGCGGCAGCACAGGGCTCGCAGGATCCATCTTGGCCTTGGCTGCTCCCTTGGAGAGCTCAGGATGATGATGACCGTCTGAGCTACCAGGGAGCGGATGGAGGGCTCGCTGTCTTCTGCCAAGGCCTGAAGGGCTGCAAGGGAAAGAAGCAGAGCCGAGATGACCTCCCACGTCTGCAGAGACCCCCAGGCATTCCCTCTGGAGAATGCTCCCTACTCACCGCTGCAGATCTCAGCCAGCTTCTTCTTGCCTGGATCCCTCAGATGCCGCGCAGCGAGCCCTGGGCACAGAGTTCCGTCAGCCCCTGCTCCCTCCCCTCATCAGGGCTGGCCCCAGGGAAGAGCAGGGGCCGAGATGGTGGGACTGAGCAAGGCGGCCGCCATGGCCACCTGCGTGGACAGGGCTGGGAGAGGGAGGCCAAGGCCCTGCACGGGGCAGCCGGGGCTCTGGCAGCCACAGGGCTGCTCCTTGCTGCCAGGGCAGTGGCAGGGACTGGGGCCAGGCTGCCAAGAGAGGGACCCTGGGGGCTGTGACCCACCGATGAACCTCACGGCCGCCTCTCGCAAGCTGGCCTGAGCATCCTTCAGGTACGGCAGGCTCTGAGTCAAGAATTCTTGAGCTCTGCTCCTGTCCTGCTCCAGCTGGAGAGAGCACAAGGGGATGAGCACGTCACTGTCCCTTCCCAGTTGGCTGGACCAGTCCCTGCTCCCACACCCAGCCGTTCCCCTTCCCTCCCGGCCATTCCCATGTCCCAGCCAGGAGCCCTGTGGGGCTGAGGCTGAAAGAGAGACACAGGCCGGGGGACCCCAGGGGTGCTGAGAGCCCTCCCTCGCGCTGGGTGCAGGGAGGGCAGCAGGGCAGAGAGAAGAGGCCTTGTGGGCTCTGTTCTTGAGGGCAGGGAACAAGAATGCAGGTCCAGGCTGCAGCAAGGCAGGCGAGGCACATCTGCCTTGGGGGTTGTCCTCACCAAGCTCTCTCCAATCCGCCATGTCTGCTGTGTCCGCACCAGGTGCTTGAGCAGTTTCCACTTGAGGAGCTCTGCGGCAGCAAGGAGGGCTTCCCCAGCAGCCTGTGGAACAGCAGAAGCTGGGAATGGCACCACGGTCTGGGCCAGGAGACCTTGGGTCCCCCTGCTCTGGGCTTTGTTCCTGGGGCGATTCTGCCCTCAGGGAGCTGGGACATGCCCTGGCCCAAATGTCCAGGGGTCTCTTCGCTGCGTCACTGCTGAGCTTTGAAAGCTGTACCTTGGCCACGCTCTGCGTTTGGTCACTCAGGCGGAAGAAGAGAGGGAGCAGGCCAAGTCGCACCGTGTTCTTCATCTCTGCCTTTTCGTCCCCCACCGCCATCTTCATCAGGTCTCTGAAGAGGCTGATGGAGCTCTCTCTCAGCTGGCTCTGCTCCTGGGAGGGAGAAGCACAGTAGGACTGGAGCACCAGCAGCTCTCTGCCCACGCTGGGCAGAAGCTCCAGCATGGCTGATGTGAGGGGAGATGCTCCAGGGAGGCATTCTGCACACTGGAGTTGTGGCCCAGATCTGCGGTCCTGGGTCAGTGAAAGGCCACTCAAGAGACTTGTTCTGGGAGCGCCTGTGCCTCCAAGTGCCCACCAAGGCAGCCAGCATCCCCCACCAGCTTCAGCAGCCGCGGTGGGGAAGAGCTCCGGGAGCAGCTGGCAGGGAGAAGCTGGGCTGGGCTGCAGAACACACAAGCCACCCCACAAGAGCCCAGGGCCCACCCGTGGGGCTCAGGCTTCCACATCAGCCTTACGTCGTTCAAGAGGGGCAGGAGGAATTCCGCCATCTGCACGGCGATGTGGCTGGCCTCCTTCCTCTTCAGCTGAGCCATGACAGTTCTGAAGACCAGCAGAGCCTTCATGGTGGCAGCCTTATAGCCAAAGAGCAGGACCCTCATCAGGTCTGGCAGGATGACCTTCATTTTTCTTGCCTGTGTGAAGAAAAGAGTTTCCCTTTTGGGACCAGGTCCGTGCCTGGAAAGCTCCCCAGGCAGCCAGCTGGCCCCACCATGGCAGAGAGAGCCTTTGGAGCACTCGCCCCACCGCCTGAGTGCCAGCCAAGGCCAAGCCCTCCCACTCTGCCCCGGCCCTTGGCTGCCAACAGGGTTCCCCTTGCTGACGCCCTACTCACCATGTCGTCTCTCTGTGACAGCGTCATGATGCCTCTGAGCACCAGGGAGAGCATGGCTGGCCTTTCTTCCTTCAGAAACCTAAAGGCTAGGTAGGTCGCAGCAAACTCCCCGTCTCCCAGATCTCTGCTGGCCAGCATCTGAAAGCAGGGCAGCAGTGAGCGACCGGCAGAGCTGGTGGGGCTCCTGGCAGTGTGCAGCTCCTGGTTCCTAGCGCAGCCCGGGCCGAGGGCACCAGGGGCTTTTTCCGGTAACTCACAGCCAAGCGAACGAGGCAGTAGTCCTCCAGGTGTGTGCAGAAGAGCCTGCTCTTGAGGTCCCAGAGCTGGCTGAGCAGCTCCTTCAAAATGTTCTTCACAGTCTGGGGCATGGAGAGCATCAGTTCCCACAGTGCCAGGGCAGTGCTGCAAGTCGGAGCGCTCTGTCAGCAGGGCAGCCTCGGCCACAGCAGCGTGGCCGGGCTCAGCACTGCAGGACGCTTGGGATGCCCTGGGCAGCAGCAGAGGGCTGAGCTGGTGCTCCCCGTGGGGCGGGCAGGAGCGTGGGGTGGGCCCTGGGCTTGCTTGCTCAGCTTTGGCTGCCTCGGGCCTGGCTGACCCCCAGGGCTGGAAAGCGTGGTGGGATGGAGGGTCCTGCCCCTCGGGAGTGTCCTGCAGGATTCCTTGGCTCTGGCAGCCAGAGCGTCTCCAGGCCCCTCTTCCCACAGGGAACAAGCCCTCCCGGCTTTTGAGGACAGTACCTGTCTCCTCCTGGAGCAACCTTGAGCAGTGTCATCACCACCTCCTGAGGGCATTTGTCAGCCATGGGGACGATGAGAGACTCCACGCTCTGCCGGGCTGGGACTGTCTGGGTGCATCCCAGGGTTTTGTGGATGCAGCTCGTGATCTTTGGCACCTGGAGGGGACACAGGTGAGGATGGTGCAGCCACTGGCGAGCGGCCATTTCCTCAGCTGCCCTTGCCATCCCTCTCTGCCACCTTGAGGTGGCTTCAGGTGCCCCAGACACTGGGCTTTGGGAGGAAGAGAGGGATGGAGGGAGGAACAAGGCCTGACAGGGCTGAAGGGCAGGGCAATGCAGCCACAGGCCACTTACATCCACCAGCCACAGGTCAGGGTTTCCCTTGACCACATCCAGCACGTTTCTGGCCGCCTCCTTGTCAAAGGTGCTGGAGTCGGTCATTGCCTCGATGAACACCCAGACCATGTCTGTCCTCTCCGACGGCTGGAGGTATTCCCCAAAGGTCTATGGGAGGAAGGGAGGCAGCGAAGCCACGTCACACCGAGGGCCCTGATGCTGCTGCTTAGCCGGGCAGTGCCAGCAGCCCTGCGGTGGCGCCCGGCAGTGCTGGCGGCGGTGTCCCCAGCAAAGCTGGCAGCAGGGGCGGCAGTCGCTGCTGGGGAGGATGAGAAGAGACGGCCCAGGGTGAGGGAGGAGGGTTGGGGTCATGGGCACGGGGTCTGGGCCCCGCCACCAGCCAGGGCTTGCTGGTGGCCAGGAGGACTGGGGCTGCTGCTGGGACACTGGAGCGCAGCCCTGGCGTTGTCCCTGCTTGGGGACAGCAGGAACCCTCTCAGCAGGGACAGGGAGGCCACGCCAGCCCGCTGACGGTGGAGGCCTTTGCTCTCACAAGTCCCCTGCTGATGCCAGGACCAAGAGTGCCAGCAAACGGGGAGCTCGTTACCTCGGCAATGTGAGTGGCACTGGGCGAAGTGCGCAAGGAGGTGGTCTCGGCTTCCCAGTCCCTTTCGAGCTGTGTATCCTCCTCTGTCAATGTCGCACCTAAAGAGCGGGGCAAACGCAGAGGAGTCGGTAAGACACGGCAGCTTCCCCAATACTGGAAAGAGCTTGGAACTTGGAATGGCCGAGGAGGGAGGTTATGACCTGCAATCAGGGGAGGAGGTGGTGGAGAGCGGTGCCACGGAAAGGCTGACCCGCCTCCAGTGTGCGTGTGGGAATGCTCCTGGCCCTGGAAAGTCCAAGGCCCTAGAGCTCTGCATGCAGTGCCACGGTTCAGTCCCCCATGGCTTGAATAGAGGTGACGTGGGGGACGGCTCGCATGGCTGGAGTGCTGCGGGGCAGAGATACATGTCTCTTTGGGAGAGATGGGAAGATGCGGCGCGGGGCTGCCTCCCGTGCTCTTGAGGAGCAGCTCAGCTACACGGGACCATCAACAGCGTGGGAGAGAGCGTGGGGGTGAGGAGCAGAGGAGGGGCAGTGCTGGTGACATGGTGGTGCCTCCAGCAAGCAGCAGGACTGGGTGATGTTGGCGTGCAGGGGGATCCATCCCACCACAGCTTCTCTTACGGTGTTGCTGGTACTTGAATTGGAAGAGGAGACAAAGAGCGTCCAAAGCCAAGCGGCTGGTGTCCTCTTCCTTGAATGATAGGAGCAGCAGGAGATGTCCCAGCAGCTGTCCAAGGATTGGCATCTGCATCTCCACACAGGAGGCGTGTCTGTCCTCATTGGGATCAGCCTGGGCAAGGGAGGAGGAAGAGCAGAGGGCTTGAGGGCAGCTGGGGCCAAAGCCCTGAAGCCAAGTGTGTGCCCAGGGCTGGATCCAGGCAGGTCAGAGCTTTGCAGGGCCCTGCAGAACCCGTCTCGCAGAACAGCCCCACACAGGGAGAGCTGCCAGACCTGGGCTCCCCGTGGGCTCCTTGGGCAGCCCTGGCTGACACAGGACTGGGGCAGAGATGGCTCCTGGCAGAGCGCAGTGTGCCTGGTCCTTACCTTCAGTGAGGAGTAGTTGGCCAGCAAGAAGCTGAGCACCCTCATCCTGCCCACAGCCCTCTCCCGCACAGATGCCCTCTCAGAGGTGGTGAAGGTCAAGAGCATCTGGGGAGAGAGAAGCTGCTGCTGAGCCCTGGGAGCAGCCAGTGCTCCAGCACAAGCAGCACTGCTCAAGTCCTGGGCGGGACTCTCCCAGGCCATTAAGGCTTCCTCTGGTCTGGAGCAAAGCCCGCACTGGTTTCCTGCCCTGGGGTCCCTGGCAGGCTTGCGACAAATGCCCCAGGCCAGCCCTCTAGCCAGGCAGGAAGGCAGATGCCACCCTGTGCGGCCACTGTGCTGCGGAAGAGCCTGCTGGGCAGCCCCTGCTTCCCCCAGGGAGGTGGGCACCACCCTGCAGTGCTCTCTCTGCATGGCGCGGGGTGGGACTGCCCTCTCAGCAGTGGACACCCCGTCCCCCAGGGTGAGGAACAGCCCTTGTGAAGCCCACCCTTTGCACATGCCAGACCTGGAAGATACTCTGCATCTTCTCGCTGACTCCGTTGGCAGGAGAGTTGAGCACCAGTGCAACTAGCATGGTGTCCATGGCTTTCATGGTCTGCAAGGAAGACAACGAGTTGTGGCCGTGTTTCCTGCCATCCCTCTCACCCCCAGGACACTGAGCTGAGCTCCCAGCACCAAGGGAGGACTCGTGGGCTGCTTTGCTGTGCCTGGGAGAGGCCCAGGGGCAAACAATGTGCTGTGGGCAGAGCAGCCTGCGGCACTGGACGTGGCCAGGCCCACAGGAACGGGACGACGGGACGAGAGTGGGAAAGTAAAGCCAAGACCGTGCCCTGCCTTGCATCTCTGGTCATAGCGCAGGACAGGGTGAGCAGGGAGCAGCCCAGAGGGCCCGGCGCTCGTGGAGCTCACCCAGCACTTACCGCGAAGTACAGGAAAGGTTTCAAGTCCCGGATTTCCTCTTTGGGAGGAAGCAAGAAGATGCTGGAGAAGCACGCTTGGAGGAGGCCTATCTCTTTGCCCTCCAGCACCGCCTCCACGGAGCTGCAAAGAGAGAGGGGCCAGTGGGACACTGGTGCGGGGAGCAGTGCCTGGAGGCCTCGTGCAGGTGGACACGGGGCTCTGGGGCAGGAGTCCCCAGGAGGGTTGGGCAGGTACCTCATTTCGGTCACGGCAAACATGGCGCTCCGCCACACCGCTGTGCACCGTTGGTCCCTGGGCTCTTCTTCCAGCAGCACCTGCACAGCACAGCCAGGATGGGACCTGGCAGCTGCCAGCACCCAGTGCCACCAGCCCCTTGCCCTGCCCAACACTGTCCTCACAGGGTGCCAGTGCTGGGGGCCTTGTCCCCTTCCCCGCAGCCACCGAGTATCCCCTCACCTTGATATTCTCTGCCAGTTTGTGTCTCTGGCAGAAGAGATCTAGGCCCTGGGACAAGCCGTTGTACGTTGCGGCCCTGAAGAGCATAGCGATGCTTTTAAGGAACTCCAGCTTCTGTTCCTCATCCTGGCAGCCAGGGGACAGAGAGACAAACAGGGAGCATGAGATGGGGACACACGGTCAGTGGCACCGCAGCGCTGGGGGTGCAGTGCCGGTTGCAGCCCTGGGAGAAGCAGCTGTGCCCAGCCAGCGCCCTCCAGCAGCCCCACAGCAGAGCCCCTGTCAGCAGATGCCAGCTCAGCCGCCTTCCAAATGGCTGCGGTTACCTTTTCAGGGTTGCTGACAAAGGCCCTGATGACATCCACGTGTTCTGGTTCCAAGTGGTACACTGGTAACCAGCTGGCATCTAAGAAAGGAGGAGAGCAGGGAGGGCTGCAGAGAGGGTGCGCAGGCAGGAGGGAGCAGAGGAAGGAGCTCTGCCTCCCATCCAGCCCCATGCCCGCTGCCATGGCACAGTCTCCTGCGTGTCAGTGCCCCTGCCAGCGTGTGGGGAAACGGGATCCTGGCATTGAGCAGGGAGCGCTCTCTGGCCACCGCGCTGCCCAGACAATCAGGGCCCCTCACTCACCCATCTCCAGTTGCTGGGCCAGGCACAACTCCTGGGGCTCCACTGGAGAGCTGCTCTCCTGGAGAGCCCTGTCCTCCTCCAGGGCCACCTTGGTGGTGCTGACTTGTTGCTTTGCCATCTTTTGGGTTTGAGGAAAGTGGCTGGGCTGGCGAAGGGGGAAGCTTTGGCGAAAGGCCACGAGTCTGCCGGGGGCAGAGGGAAAAGACGTGGGTTGTGCTCGAGGAGTCCTCGCCACGAGTCTGCCGGGGGCAGCGGGGAAAGACGTGGGTTGTGCTCGAGGAGTCCTCGCCACGAGTCTGCCGGGGCAGAGGGGAGTCTGCCGGGGGCAGCTAGAGTTAAGATATGGTTGGACTCGATGATCTCAAGGGTCGCTTCCAACCAAAAGGATTCTCTGATACTCCGATTCTCTGAAAGACGTGGGCTGCGCTCGGGGGCTACTCGCCGTCTCCGTGCTCGCACCCTGTCCCGTCACCGTCCTGCCGGACAGTGTGGGCTGGGGCCCACAGCTGCGCTGAGCACACGCAGTGCAGTGGGTGTCACCAAGTGAGGTCACAACGGGCCCCACTGTGACCCTGCACCTGGGCAGGGAGGGGCAGGGTGTCCCATTGGGATGCACAGGCCAGCTCTGCCCTGAGCACCTGGGTGCTCTCGGGGTGTCTCCAGGCCCCCCTTTGCCCTCATGTCCCCCCGGGACCTCCCTGTTGCCCTCTGCTGTGGCCCAGAGTTTCGTGTTCAGCTGGCTGGCTGATCAGAACTGCAGCGAAGCTGCTCCTTCAGTGGCTTTGTAGAGATTTCTAGGGATTTCCAAGGGTGGGTAGCACAGAGGATGGACTTTGTTTAAGGTGTCTGCTGTCTCATTGCTTACAGAAGCTCTCAGTGGCTTGAGGATAAACTAACCACGTAACCACATGACAAAGTGTTGGAGCTGGCAGAGCACAAAAGCAGAAATCCAGGTGGCAGGGGTGAAAAAGGTGGAAAGGCTGAGGTACTAAATGCCTCCTTCTGTGGAAATGCCCCTCACATTCTGCGATTCTGTGATTCCTCCACCTCAGTCTTTAATAGTCAGAAGAGTTGTGCTCCAGGTACCCACCCCCCTGAGCCAGAAGACAGGCATGGGGAGCAGTATGAAGGCCCAACAATCCAAGGGGAAATGATCAGTGACCTGCTATACCACTTGGGCACCTACAAGTCTATGGGGCCAGATGGGATACACCCAAGGGTGCTGAGGGAACTGGCAAAGGTCATCACTGAGCCACTTTCCATTATCTATCTGCAATGCTGCCCAACTGGGGAGGTTGCAGTTGACTGGAGGTTGGCTAAGGTGACGCTCATCTACAAGACGGGCCAGAAAGAGGATCTGGGGACCTACAGACCTATCCGTCTGGCCTTGGTGCTGGGCAAGGTCATGGGGCAGATGATCTTGGGTAACATCACTCGCCACAAGAGAACCATATAATCAGGCCCAGTCAACATGGATTTATTTATTTATTTATTTATTGAGGGACTAGAGAGAGTGCAGAGGAGGCAACAAAGCTGCTGAGGGGCTGGAGCACAAGTGTGATGGGAGCGGTTGAGGGAGCTGGGGCTGTTCAGCCTGGAGAACAGGAGGCTCAGGGGAGGCTCAGGGGAGACCTTATTGCTGTTTGCAACGGCCTGAAAGGAGGTTGAAGCATGGAGGGTGTTGGTCTCTTCTCCCAAGTAGCAAGTGATAGGACAAGAGGAAATGGCCTCAAGTTGCGCCAGGGGAGGTTTAGATTGGCTGTTAGGAAAAAATTCTTCCTGGAAAGTGTGTTAAAGGCAAGAAGAACACCTGAAGAGCATGGGTTGGTCAGGCCAATGTGGAATAGATTGCTTTTTCTTGTTTGTTTTGGGGCTGCAGAAGAAGGAACGCGTGCATTTCAGTGTTGGGGCACGGATCCCAGCTGAGGATTCAAGCAAGTTTGGGACTGGGACAGCTTAGGTGATTGAGGACCATTGCCAGGTCTACGAAAGAAGCTGGATGGGTTTTGGGGAGCTCACAGGCATTGCCAAATCCTCAGAAAACCACAGCTCTGTAGTGAAAGCAACAGCACTTGGCACCAAGCCCAATCCCAAAATGCAAATACCCTCGAAGTGACCACAGGCAGAGCCTTGAGAAACATTTGAGAGAAAGGGTCTCCTTTGCCAGGCCCTGGAGGTCAGGCCTTGGCCATTCTGATGATAAACAAACATGAAGGGCTGACATGGCATCAGAACCTGGCGTGTCCACATTGTTGCCCTTCCCCTTGGTTCCCACCCATGCACACTCAACCCGATCAGCGCCTGTGGGAACAGCAGGGTGTGCAGTTCCAGCTAGAGGGCCTTAGACACATTATACAGAAGTGTGATTTTTATGAGTGTAAGAAGCGATAGCCCAGGCCAGTGAGAACGATATCTCGGGTCGGAAAACGGCCCCTTGTGTGTGATGTGTGAATGTCCTTGGGCCTGGTCTGTGAATGAGTGGGAACGTAACTGAAACAAATATAACATGAGTGTGGTGTGTTTCTAATACCAATTATTGGAAAAACATCTTATGTAACATCTTAGTCCAGGCCCATACCTGGAAATCCTATACATTGTCAATGGCTAATAAAGAGGACCTCAGACTGGCTCAGCTCTCTGCTCTGCCCGGCTCTGCGCTCCTTCCTGAACAAGATCTCTGCCTGTGCGTGCATCTTTTTCTGCATCCCGATGTGCGTCGTTCCTCATCGCCGCAATCGCCCTCATCAACTCCAGACAATCCAAACGCTCCCTGACATACACGGCTGCCCCACCTCCTCTCCTTCCTCGCCTGTCTCTTCTGAAGAGTTTCTAGCCATCCAATGCAGCGCTCCAGTTGTGAGAGTCGTCCCACCATGTTTCTGGGATGGCAACTATATCGTCGTTTTTCTGCCTCACAGTGGCTTCCAGCTCCTCCTGTTTGTTGCCCACGCTGCGTGCCTTTGGATAGATGCACTTTGGCCGGGCCATTGATCCCGCCACCTTTTTCTGGTGAGAAGCCCTAATTCCTTTGTGGACATCATCGAGTGCTTCCACGGTTTTGAACACATCAACAACCCTTGTGTTTCTCTTCCTGCATGGCTCTCCATCCCCAACCTCCACTGGGACGGCAGAGCAAAGGGCCTCACCAGCACTACCCTCAAATGCTGGCATGTGGCCCTTGGGTTTGCCTCTCCACACCTGGTTTCCTCCCCTCTCACTTCAAATCTAGTTTAAAGCCCTCTCAAGGATTCCTGCTAACTCCTGCGCAGGATCCTTTTCCCCTTTTGAGAGAGGTGCATCCCATTTGTCGCTAGCAGGCCTGGTGCCATGTAAGCCGACCCGTGATCAAAAACCCCCAAATTCTGCCGGTGACACCGGTCCTGCAGCCAGGTATTGATCTGCTGGGTCTTCCTGCATCTTTCCTCGTCGTACCCTGCAACTGTGGCGACAGAAGAGAACACGACTTGTGCTCCTGATCCCTTGACCATGCGTCCCAAGGCCCTGAAGTCTCTCTTGATTGTTTTCCCTTTTCAGTTTCATCACTGCCTACCTGAAAAATCGTTAGGGGATAATAGTCTGAGGGCCTAACCAGGGCAGAGAGTTTCCTGTTTACATCTTTAACCCTGGCCCCAGGGAGGCAGCCGACACCCCAAGAAGTGGGTCTAGCCTGCATATAGGGCCTTCTGTTCCCTTTAGAAGGGAGTCTCCTACAACCACAACCAGCCTCTTTTTCTTTGTGGGGGCTGTTTTGACGGAGGGTGCAGGGTGACTGATCCTCTGCAGCACCTCCAACTCAGTGGAACCGCCTCCCTCGATGCTGTTGTTTGGTTCCACTTGCAAGGCCTGTTCTTCAGTCTCAAGACCCATTTGTGTGTCTGTGTTTGGCTGTTTCTGGGCTAACTGGTGCACAGAAATTGGCTTCGCTGGAGGTAAATGTTCAAAGAGGACCCAGAAGAGTAAAACAGAAAAAGGAAAAATTTATTCGAATAAAGGAGGAGTCCCCAGGCGTCCCTGTGGGGTCTCTCAACAGCATGGGAAGACACAGCCCCCTATTTATCCCAATCCTAGCCGCAGGAGATCCCTTCTCCTTTCCCCATTGGCTGAGACCCTTGCGGGGTCCAAGCTTTCCGATCCCCCTTTCGTAACCCCAGCAGCACCCCTTGTATGTCTGCCCACCGACACTCCTGGGAACTGATTGGTTAGAGCTCTAAGGCTGTTGCACTCCATTTTGTAAAGACGTGGGAGAGCTGCTCCCATCAACTACGAAACAATCAAGAGTGTGAATCGTGACATCACATCTTTGCAAAGACGTGATAGCCGTTCCTCACCAGTTTGGTGTTGGTGGTGGTGCTTTCAGTTGTGATGATGTTGTCATCCCTTTTCTAATTCACTGTCTGCTCTTGTGTTCAGACTACGTGGCTCTGTAAATGAGGAGCCCCACTCTCTGTATCTTTCAATGAAATACAGGACCTTCTGAGACTGTTTTTCTTCCTGAGCTCCTTCCTGCAAGAGCTTTTGGAGCTGCAGGGACAGTTCCTGTGATGGGAGGAGGGCAAAAGAATCCATCACGGCAGCACTGCCAGGGAGCAGCAGCGCTCGGTCTCCCAGAGCTGTTTTCTTTCCTCTCCCACACTCTCCTTCTTGTCCCTCATGTTGGCGCAAGTCCTGAGTGCTCTGGCAGCTTGGTCATTGTTCTGCTGCGTGGCAGTCCTGTGACCGCGGGCAGGGACAGGCAATGGACACTTGTGTGACAGAGCTGGCCTCAGAACAGCCTTCCGTGAAGAAAGGTGATCTCCTGAGGACAGTGCTGGAAGGTTTAGGTCTTCTTCCAAAGTTTCTCTCCAGGACATGCCCAAGAACATGACGAGCAGATCACAACACCAGTATGCACCAGTACAGAGCTAAACACCGTGAGTGGAGAAGCACGAGGGCACGCAGCAGTGTCCTCTCACAGCCAGGCCTCCTGCAAGACACCTGACGGAGCAGCAGAGCAGGGTCTGGGCTGTGCCCGTGTGCACTGGACAGCCCGCGGAAGCTGCCCCAGGACAATCGTCGTGGGCTGGCCGCGCACAAGCACCGTTTCCAGCCCTGGCCTCTCAGTGCAGCTTGGAGAGGCCCTTTGTCCCTCCGCAGAAGGATGGTGAATGAGTAGGTCAGCAGGCTGTGTTTGCATGGTACAGATGAGATGCAAGCACGCACATCATGTACAGGAGGTGGGATGAGATGAACCCCAGAGACCACAAATGTCATCAGCTATTCCTTGGGGTTCCTTGAAGGCCTGTGGGACAGACAGTGTCTCAAGGTCACGTCATGTTGGGAGGAAACCACCTGAATGCAGCACTGGGTTGTGCTTCCTTGGACTGAGGTCCCCGTGTCCATTCCTCATGACGTGGGACATGTGAGATGAGTGCAGGCGGGGTGACACACTGCAAGGCTGAGGTGGCTCCCATCCTTTGGGAGTGGCAAGAGGAGGTGAGAGAGACACTGTGACTCCTGCCTGTGTGTCTAAAAGGGACAGGCTCTGCCTCTGATCATCCCTGGGTGCATAAGGAGTCCACGAGGCCAGCTCAGCTCTGGACAGCTGACAGAAGCTTGCTCTTTCCACGTGTGACTCCAGGAACAAACCCCATGGGCCCAGTGAGCTTCGTCTCCGCTGCCTTGGACAGGCCCATTGCCACAGTGCTTCTGTCTGCTCCCTCAGCCTTGCCTGTGATTCTGGCTTGTGCTCTCCAAAGTGCCAGAGCACTCAGAGATGTTCTGGGGTCCTTGGAAAAGGCAGATGTCAAAGCCAGCTTCAAGAAGGGCTCTTTATTAAAATCCAGCCACTCTCTCGGGAAGAGCTGCTCCTCCACATGGCTCAGCATCAGCGGCAGCACAGGGCTCGCAGGATCCATCTTGGCCTTGGCTGCTCCCTTGGAGAGCTCAGGATGATGATGACCGTCTGAGCTACCAGGGAGCGGATGGAGGGCTCGCTGTCTTCTGCCAAGGCCTGAAGGGCTGCAAGGGAAAGAAGCAGAGCCGAGATGACCTCCCACGTCTGCAGAGACCCCCAGGCATTCCCTCTGGAGAATGCTCCCTACTCACCGCTGCAGATCTCAGCCAGCTTCTTCTTGCCTGGATCCCTCAGATGCCGCGCAGCGAGCCCTGGGCACAGAGTTCCGTCAGCCCCTGCTCCCTCCCCTCATCAGGGCTGGCCCCAGGGAAGAGCAGGGGCCGAGATGGTGGGACTGAGCAAGGCGGCCGCCATGGCCACCTGCGTGGACAGGGCTGGGAGAGGGAGGCCAAGGCCCTGCACGGGGCAGCCGGGGCTCTGGCAGCCACAGGGCTGCTCCTTGCTGCCAGGGCAGTGGCAGGGACTGGGGCCAGGCTGCCAAGAGAGGGACCCTGGGGGCTGTGACCCACCGATGAACCTCACGGCCGCCTCTCGCAAGCTGGCCTGAGCATCCTTCAGGTACGGCAGGCTCTGAGTCAAGAATTCTTGAGCTCTGCTCCTGTCCTGCTCCAGCTGGAGAGAGCACAAGGGGATGAGCACGTCACTGTCCCTTCCCAGTTGGCTGGACCAGTCCCTGCTCCCACACCCAGCCGTTCCCCTTCCCTCCCGGCCATTCCCATGTCCCAGCCAGGAGCCCTGTGGGGCTGAGGCTGAAAGAGAGACACAGGCCGGGGGACCCCAGGGGTGCTGAGAGCCCTCCCTCGCGCTGGGTGCAGGGAGGGCAGCAGGGCAGAGAGAAGAGGCCTTGTGGGCTCTGTTCTTGAGGGCAGGGAACAAGAATGCAGGTCCAGGCTGCAGCAAGGCAGGCGAGGCACATCTGCCTTGGGGGTTGTCCTCACCAAGCTCTCTCCAATCCGCCATGTCTGCTGTGTCCGCACCAGGTGCTTGAGCAGTTTCCACTTGAGGAGCTCTGCGGCAGCAAGGAGGGCTTCCCCAGCAGCCTGTGGAACAGCAGAAGCTGGGAATGGCACCACGGTCTGGGCCAGGAGACCTTGGGTCCCCCTGCTCTGGGCTTTGTTCCTGGGGCGATTCTGCCCTCAGGGAGCTGGGACATGCCCTGGCCCAAATGTCCAGGGGTCTCTTCGCTGCGTCACTGCTGAGCTTTGAAAGCTGTACCTTGGCCACGCTCTGCGTTTGGTCACTCAGGCGGAAGAAGAGAGGGAGCAGGCCAAGTCGCACCGTGTTCTTCATCTCTGCCTTTTCGTCCCCCACCGCCATCTTCATCAGGTCTCTGAAGAGGCTGATGGAGCTCTCTCTCAGCTGGCTCTGCTCCTGGGAGGGAGAAGCACAGTAGGACTGGAGCACCAGCAGCTCTCTGCCCACGCTGGGCAGAAGCTCCAGCATGGCTGATGTGAGGGGAGATGCTCCAGGGAGGCATTCTGCACACTGGAGTTGTGGCCCAGATCTGCGGTCCTGGGTCAGTGAAAGGCCACTCAAGAGACTTGTTCTGGGAGCGCCTGGCCTCCAAGTGCCCACCAAGGCAGCCAGCATCCCCCACCAGCTTCAGCAGCCGCGGTGGGGAAGAGCTCCGGGAGCAGCTGGCAGGGAGAAGCTGGGCTGGGCTGCAGAACACACAAGCCACCCCACAAGAGCCCAGGGCCCACCCGTGGGGCTCAGGCTTCCACATCAGCCTTACGTCGTTCAAGAGGGGCAGGAGGAATTCCGCCATCTGCACGGCGATGTGGCTGGCCTCCTTCCTCTTCAGCTGAGCCATGACAGTTCTGAAGACCAGCAGAGCCTTCATGGTGGCAGCCTTATAGCCAAAGAGCAGGACCCTCATCAGGTCTGGCAGGATGACCTTCATTTTTCTTGCCTGTGTGAAGAAAAGAGTTTCCCTTTTGGGACCAGGTCCGTGCCTGGAAAGCTCCCCAGGCAGCCAGCTGGCCCCACCATGGCAGAGAGAGCCTTTGGAGCACTCGCCCCACCGCCTGAGTGCCAGCCAAGGCCAAGCCCTCCCACTCTGCCCCGGCCCTTGGCTGCCAACAGGGTTCCCCTTGCTGACGCCCTACTCACCATGTCGTCTCTCTGTGACAGCGTCATGATGCCTCTGAGCACCAGGGAGAGCATGGCTGGCCTTTCTTCCTTCAGAAACCTAAAGGCTAGGTAGGTCGCAGCAAACTCCCCGTCTCCCAGATCTCTGCTGGCCAGCATCTGAAAGCAGGGCAGCAGTGAGCGACCGGCAGAGCTGGTGGGGCTCCTGGCAGTGTGCAGCTCCTGGTTCCTAGCGCAGCCCGGGCCGAGGGCACCAGGGGCTTTTTCCGGTAACTCACAGCCAAGCGAACGAGGCAGTAGTCCTCCAGGTGTGTGCAGAAGAGCCTGCTCTTGAGGTCCCAGAGCTGGCTGAGCAGCTCCTTCAAAATGTTCTTCACAGTCTGGGGCATGGAGAGCATCAGTTCCCACAGTGCCAGGGCAGTGCTGCAAGTCGGAGCGCTCTGTCAGCAGGGCAGCCTCGGCCACAGCAGCGTGGCCGGGCTCAGCACTGCAGGACGCTTGGGATGCCCTGGGCAGCAGCAGAGGGCTGAGCTGGTGCTCCCCGTGGGGCGGGCAGGAGCGTGGGGTGGGCCCTGGGCTTGCTTGCTCAGCTTTGGCTGCCTCGGGCCTGGCTGACCCCCAGGGCTGGAAAGCGTGGTGGGATGGAGGGTCCTGCCCCTCGGGAGTGTCCTGCAGGATTCCTTGGCTCTGGCAGCCAGAGCGTCTCCAGGCCCCTCTTCCCACAGGGAACAAGCCCTCCCGGCTTTTGAGGACAGTACCTGTCTCCTCCTGGAGCAACCTTGAGCAGTGTCATCACCACCTCCTGAGGGCATTTGTCAGCCATGGGGACGATGAGAGACTCCACGCTCTGCCGGGCTGGGACTGTCTGGGTGCATCCCAGGGTTTTGTGGATGCAGCTCGTGATCTTTGGCACCTGGAGGGGACACAGGTGAGGATGGTGCAGCCACTGGCGAGCGGCCATTTCCTCAGCTGCCCTTGCCATCCCTCTCTGCCACCTTGAGGTGGCTTCAGGTGCCCCAGACACTGGGCTTTGGGAGGAAGAGAGGGATGGAGGGAGGAACAAGGCCTGACAGGGCTGAAGGGCAGGGCAATGCAGCCACAGGCCACTTACATCCACCAGCCACAGGTCAGGGTTTCCCTTGACCACATCCAGCACGTTTCTGGCTGCCTCCTTGTCAAAGGTGCTGGAGTCGGTCATTGCCTCGATGAACACCCAGACCATGTCTGTCCTCTCCGACGGCTGGAGGTATTCCCCAAAGGTCTATGGGAGGAAGGGAGGCAGCGAAGCCACGTCACACCGAGGGCCCTGATGCTGCTGCTTAGCCGGGCAGTGCCAGCAGCCCTGCGGTGGCGCCCGGCAGTGCTGGCGGCGGTGTCCCCAGCAAAGCTGGCAGCAGGGGCGGCAGTCGCTGCTGGGGAGGATGAGAAGAGACGGCCCAGGGTGAGGGAGGAGGGTTGGGGTCATGGGCACGGGGTCTGGGCCCCGCCACCAGCCAGGGCTTGCTGGTGGCCAGGAGGACTGGGGCTGCTGCTGGGACACTGGAGCGCAGCCCTGGCGTTGTCCCTGCTTGGGGACAGCAGGAACCCTCTCAGCAGGGACAGGGAGGCCACGCCAGCCCGCTGACGGTGGAGGCCTTTGCTCTCACAAGTCCCCTGCTGATGCCAGGACCAAGAGTGCCAGCAAACGGGGAGCTCGTTACCTCGGCAATGTGAGTGGCACTGGGCGAAGTGCGCAAGGAGGTGGTCTCGGCTTCCCAGTCCCTTTCGAGCTGTGTATCCTCCTCTGTCAATGTCGCACCTAAAGAGCGGGGCAAACGCAGAGGAGTCGGTAAGACACGGCAGCTTCCCCAATACTGGAAAGAGCTTGGAACTTGGAATGGCCGAGGAGGGAGGTTATGACCTGCAATCAGGGGAGGAGGTGGTGGAGAGCGGTGCCACGGAAAGGCTGACCCGCCTCCAGTGTGCGTGTGGGAATGCTCCTGGCCCTGGAAAGTCCAAGGCCCTAGAGCTCTGCATGCAGTGCCACGGTTCAGTCCCCCATGGCTTGAATAGAGGTGACGTGGGGGACGGCTCGCATGGCTGGAGTGCTGCGGGGCAGAGATACATGTCTCTTTGGGAGAGATGGGAAGATGCGGCGCGGGGCTGCCTCCCGTGCTCTTGAGGAGCAGCTCAGCTACACGGGACCATCAACAGCGTGGGAGAGAGCGTGGGGGTGAGGAGCAGAGGAGGGGCAGTGCTGGTGACATGGTGGTGCCTCCAGCAAGCAGCAGGACTGGGTGATGTTGGCGTGCAGGGGGATCCATCCCACCACAGCTTCTCTTACGGTGTTGCTGGTACTTGAATTGGAAGAGGAGACAAAGAGCGTCCAAAGCCAAGCGGCTGGTGTCCTCTTCCTTGAATGATAGGAGCAGCAGGAGATGTCCCAGCAGCTGTCCAAGGATTGGCATCTGCATCTCCACACAGGAGGCGTGTCTGTCCTCATTGGGATCAGCCTGGGCAAGGGAGGAGGAAGAGCAGAGGGCTTGAGGGCAGCTGGGGCCAAAGCCCTGAAGCCAAGTGTGTGCCCAGGGCTGGATCCAGGCAGGTCAGAGCTTTGCAGGGCCCTGCAGAACCCGTCTCGCAGAACAGCCCCACGCAGGGAGAGCTGCCAGACCTGGGCTCCCCGTGGGCTCCTTGGGCAGCCCTGGCTGACACAGGACTGGGGCAGAGATGGCTCCTGGCAGAGCGCAGTGTGCCTGGTCCTTACCTTCAGTGAGGAGTAGTTGGCCAGCAAGAAGCTGAGCACCCTCATCCTGCCCACAGCCCTCTCCCGCACAGATGCCCTCTCAGAGGTGGTGAAGGTCAAGAGCATCTGGGGAGAGAGAAGCTGCTGCTGAGCCCTGGGAGCAGCCAGTGCTCCAGCACAAGCAGCACTGCTCAAGTCCTGGGCGGGACTCTCCCAGGCCATTAAGGCTTCCTCTGGTCTGGAGCAAAGCCCGCACTGGTTTCCTGCCCTGGGGTCCCTGGCAGGCTTGCGACAAATGCCCCAGGCCAGCCCTCTAGCCAGGCAGGAAGGCAGATGCCACCCTGTGCGGCCACTGTGCTGCGGAAGAGCCTGCTGGGCAGCCCCTGCTTCCCCCAGGGAGGTGGGCACCACCCTGCAGTGCTCTCTCTGCATGGCGCGGGGTGGGACTGCCCTCTCAGCAGTGGACACCCCGTCCCCCAGGGTGAGGAACAGCCCTTGTGAAGCCCACCCTTTGCACATGCCAGACCTGGAAGATACTCTGCATCTTCTCGCTGACTCCGTTGGCAGGAGAGTTGAGCACCAGTGCAACTAGCATGGTGTCCATGGCTTTCATGGTCTGCAAGGAAGACAACGAGTTGTGGCCGTGTTTCCTGCCATCCCTCTCACCCCCAGGACACTGAGCTGAGCTCCCAGCACCAAGGGAGGACTCGTGGGCTGCTTTGCTGTGCCTGGGAGAGGCCCAGGGGCAAACAATGTGCTGTGGGCAGAGCAGCCTGCGGCACTGGACGTGGCCAGGCCCACAGGAACGGGACGACGGGACGAGAGTGGGAAAGTAAAGCCAAGACCGTGCCCTGCCTTGCATCTCTGGTCATAGCGCAGGACAGGGTGAGCAGGGAGCAGCCCAGAGGGCCCGGCGCTCGTGGAGCTCACCCAGCACTTACCGCGAAGTACAGGAAAGGTTTCAAGTCCCGGATTTCCTCTTTGGGAGGAAGCAAGAAGATGCTGGAGAAGCACGCTTGGAGGAGGCCTATCTCTTTGCCCTCCAGCACCGCCTCCACGGAGCTGCAAAGAGAGAGGGGCCAGTGGGACACTGGTGCGGGGAGCAGTGCCTGGAGGCCTCGTGCAGGTGGACACGGGGCTCTGGGGCAGGAGTCCCCAGGAGGGTTGGGCAGGTACCTCATTTCGGTCACGGCAAACATGGCGCTCCGCCACACCGCTGTGCACCGTTGGTCCCTGGGCTCTTCTTCCAGCAGCACCTGCACAGCACAGCCAGGATGGGACCTGGCAGCTGCCAGCACCCAGTGCCACCAGCCCCTTGCCCTGCCCAACACTGTCCTCACAGGGTGCCAGTGCTGGGGGCCTTGTCCCCTTCCCCGCAGCCACCGAGTATCCCCTCACCTTGATATTCTCTGCCAGTTTGTGTCTCTGGCAGAAGAGATCTAGGCCCTGGGACAAGCCGTTGTACGTTGCGGCCCTGAAGAGCATAGCGATGCTTTTAAGGAACTCCAGCTTCTGTTCCTCATCCTGGCAGCCAGGGGACAGAGAGACAAACAGGGAGCATGAGATGGGGACACACGGTCAGTGGCACCGCAGCGCTGGGGGTGCAGTGCCGGTTGCAGCCCTGGGAGAAGCAGCTGTGCCCAGCCAGCGCCCTCCAGCAGCCCCACAGCAGAGCCCCTGTCAGCAGATGCCAGCTCAGCCGCCTTCCAAATGGCTGCGGTTACCTTTTCAGGGTTGCTGACAAAGGCCCTGATGACATCCACGTGTTCTGGTTCCAAGTGGTACACTGGTAACCAGCTGGCATCTAAGAAAGGAGGAGAGCAGGGAGGGCTGCAGAGAGGGTGCGCAGGCAGGAGGGAGCAGAGGAAGGAGCTCTGCCTCCCATCCAGCCCCATGCCCGCTGCCATGGCACAGTCTTCTCCTGCGTGTCAGTGCCCCTGCCAGCGTGTAGGGAAACGGGATCCTGGCATTGAGCAGGGAGCGCTCGCTGGCCACCGCGCTGCCCAGACAATCAGGGCCCCTCACTCACCCATCTCCAGTTGCTGGGCCAGGCACAACTCCTGGGGCTCCACTGGAGAGCTGCTCTCCTGGAGAGCCCTGTCCTCCTCCAGGGCCACCTTGGTGGTGCTGACTTGTTGCTTTGCCATCTTTTGGGTTTGAGGAAAGTGGCTGGGCTGGCGAAGGGGGAAGCTTTGGCGAAAGGCCACGAGTCTGCCGGGGGCAGAGGGAAAAGACGTGGGTTGTGCTCGAGGAGTCCTCGCCACGAGTCTGCCGGGGGCAGCGGGGAAAGACGTGGGTTGTGCTCGAGGAGTCCTCGCCACGAGTCTGCCGGGGCAGAGGGGAGTCTGCCGGGGGCAGCTAGAGTTAAGATATGGTTGGACTCGATGATCTCAAGGGTCGCTTCCAACCAAAAGGATTCTCTGATACTCCGATTCTCTGAAAGACGTGGGCTGCGCTCGGGGGCTACTCGCCGTCTCCGTGCTCGCACCCTGTCCCGTCACCGTCCTGCCGGACAGTGTGGGCTGGGGCCCACAGCTGCGCTGAGCACATGCAGTGCAGTGGGTGTCACCAAGTGAGGTCACAACGGGCCCCACTGTGACCCTGCACCTGGGCAGGGAGGGGCAGGGTGTCCCATTGGGATGCACAGGCCAGCTCTGCCCTGGGCACCTGGGTGCTCTCGGGGTGTCTCCAGGCCCCCCTTTGCCCTCATGTCCCCCCGGGACCTCCCTGTTGCCCTCTGCTGTGGCCCAGAGTTTCGTGTTCAGCTGGCTGGCTGATCAGAACTGCAGCGAAGCTGCTCCTTCAGTGGCTTTGTAGAGATTTCTAGGGATTTCCAAGGGTGGGTAGCACAGAGGATGGACTTTGTTTAAGGTGTCTGCTGTCTCATTGCTTACAGAAGCTCTCAGTGGCTTGAGGATAAACTAACCACGTAACCACATGACAAAGTGTTGGAGCTGGCAGAGCACAAAAGCAGAAATCCAGGTGGCAGGGGTGAAAAAGGTGGAAAGGCTGAGGTACTAAATGCCTCCTTCTGTGGAAATGCCCCTCACATTCTGCGATTCTGTGATTCCTCCACCTCAGTCTTTAATAGTCAGAAGAGTTGTGCTCCAGGTACCCACCCCCCTGAGCCAGAAGACAGGCATGGGGAGCAGTATGAAGGCCCAACAATCCAAGGGGAAATGATCAGTGACCTGCTATACCACTTGGGCACCTACAAGTCTATGGGGCCAGATGGGATACACCCAAGGGTGCTGAGGGAGCTGGCAAAGGTCATCACTGAGCCACTTTCCATTATCTATCTGCAATGCTGCCCAACTGGGGAGGTTGCAGTTGACTGGAGGTTGGCTAAGGTGACGCTCATCTACAAGACGGGCCAGAAAGAGGATCTGGGAACCTATAGACCTATCCGTCTGGCCTTGGTGCTGGGCAAGGTCATGGGGCAGATGATCTTGGGTAACATCACTCGCCACAAGAGAACCATATAATCAGGCCCAGTCAACATGGATTTATTTATTTATTTATTTATTGAGGGACTAGAGAGAGTGCAGAGGAGGCAACAAAGCTGCTGAGGGGCTGGAGCACAAGTGTGATGGGAGCGGTTGAGGGAGCTGGGGCTGTTCAGCCTGGAGAACAGGAGGCTCAGGGGAGGCTCAGGGGAGACCTTATTGCTGTTTGCAACGGCCTGAAAGGAGGTTGAAGCATGGAGGGTGTTGGTCTCTTCTCCCAAGTAGCAAGTGATAGGACAAGAGGAAATGGCCTCAAGTTGCGCCAGGGGAGGTTTAGATTGGCTGTTAGGAAAAAATTCTTCCTGGAAAGTGTGTTAAAGGCAAGAAGAACACCTGAAGAGCATGGGTTGGTCAGGCCAATGTGGAATAGATTGCTTTTTCTTGTTTGTTTTGGGGCTGCAGAAGAAGGAACGCGTGCATTTCAGTGTTGGGGCACGGATCCCAACTGAGGATTCAAGCAAGTTTGGGACTGGGACAGCTTAGGTGATTGAGGACCATTGCCAGGTCTACGAAAGAAGCTGGATGGGTTTTGGGGAGCTCACAGGCATTGCCAAATCCTCAGAAAACCACAGCTCTGTAGTGAAAGCAACAGCACTTGGCACCAAGCCCAATCCCAAAATGCAAATACCCTCGAAGTGACCACAGGCAGAGCCTTGAGAAACATTTGAGAGAAAGGGTCTCCTTTGCCAGGCCCTGGAGGTCAGGCCTTGGCCATTCTGATGAAAAACAAACATGAAGGGCTGACATGGCATCAGAACCTGGCGTGTCCACATTGTTGCCCTTCCCCTTGGTTCCCACCCATGCACACTCAACCCGATCAGCGCCTGTGGGAACAGCAGGGTGTGCAGTTCCAGCTAGAGGGCCTTAGACACATTATACAGAAGTGTGATTTTTATGAGTGTAAGAAGCGATAGCCCAGGCCAGTGAGAACGATATCTCGGGTCGGAAAATGGCCCCTTGTGTGTGATGTGTGAATGTCCTTGGGCCTGGTCTGTGAATGAGTGGGAACGTAACTGAAACAAATATAACATGAGTGTGGTGTGTTTCTAATACCAATTATTGGAAAAACATCTTATGTAACATCTTAGTCCAGGCCCATACCTGGAAATCCTATACATTGTCAATGGCTAATAAAGAGGACCTCAGACTGGCTCAGCTCTCTGCTCTGCCCGGCTCTGCGCTCCTTCCTGAACAAGATCTCTGCCTGTGCGTGCATCTTTTTCTGCATCCCGATGTGCGTCGTTCCTCATCGCCGCAATCGCCCTCATCAACTCCAGACAATCCAAACGCTCCCTGACATACACGGCTGCCCCACCTCCTCTCCTTCCTCGCCTGTCTCTTCTGAAGAGTTTCTAGCCATCCAATGCAGCGCTCCAGTTGTGAGAGTCGTCCCACCATGTTTCTGGGATGGCAACTATATCGTCGTTTTTCTGCCTCACAGTGGCTTCCAGCTCCTCCTGTTTGTTGCCCACGCTGCGTGCCTTTGGATAGATGCACTTTGGCCGGGCCATTGATCCCGCCACCTTTTTCTGGTGAGAAGCCCTAATTCCTTTGTGGACATCATCGAGTGCTTCCACGGTTTTGAACACATCAACAACCCTTGTGTTTCTCTTCCTGCATGGCTCTCCATCCCCAACCTCCACTGGGACGGCAGAGCAAAGGGCCTCACCAGCACTACCCTCAAATGCTGGCATGTGGCCCTTGGGTTTGCCTCTCCACACCTGGTTTCCTCCCCTCTCACTTCAAATCTAGTTTAAAGCCCTCTCAAGGATTCCTGCTAACTCCTGCGCAGGATCCTTTTCCCCTTTTGAGAGAGGTGCATCCCATTTGTCGCTAGCAGGCCTGGTGCCATGTAAGCCGACCCGTGATCAAAAACCCCCAAATTCTGCCGGTGACACCGGTCCTGCAGCCAGGTATTGATCTGCTGGGTCTTCCTGCATCTTTCCTCGTCGTACCCTGCAACTGTGGCGACAGAAGAGAACACGACTTGTGCTCCTGATCCCTTGACCATGCGTCCCAAGGCCCTGAAGTCTCTCTTGATTGTTTTCCCTTTTCAGTTTCATCACTGCCTACCTGAAAAATCGTTAGGGGATAATAGTCTGAGGGCCTAACCAGGGCAGAGAGTTTCCTGTTTACATCTTTAACCCTGGCCCCAGGGAGGCAGCCGACACCCCAAGAAGTGGGTCTAGCCTGCATATAGGGCCTTCTGTTCCCTTTAGAAGGGAGTCTCCTACAACCACAACCAGCCTCTTTTTCTTTGTGGGGGCTGTTTTGACGGAGGGTGCAGGGTGACTGATCCTCTGCAGCACCTCCAACTCAGTGGAACCGCCTCCCTCGATGCTGTTGTTTGGTTCCACTTGCAAGGCCTGTTCTTCAGTCTCAAGACCCATTTGTGTGTCTGTGTTTGGCTGTTTCTGGGCTAACTGGTGCACAGAAATTGGCTTCGCTGGAGGTAAATGTTCAAAGAGGACCCAGAAGAGTAAAACAGAAAAAGGAAAAATTTATTCGAATAAAGGAGGAGTCCCCAGGCGTCCCTGTGGGGTCTCTCAACAGCATGGGAAGACACAGCCCCCTATTTATCCCAATCCTAGCCGCAGGAGATCCCTTCTCCTTTCCCCATTGGCTGAGACCCTTGCGGGGTCCAAGCTTTCCGATCCCCCTTTCGTAACCCCAGCAGCACCCCTTGTATGTCTGCCCACCGACACTCCTGGGAACTGATTGGTTAGAGCTCTAAGGCTGTTGCACTCCATTTTGTAAAGACGTGGGAGAGCTGCTCCCATCAACTACGAAACAATCAAGAGTGTGAATCGTGACATCACATCTTTGCAAAGACGTGATAGCCGTTCCTCACCAGTTTGGTGTTGGTGGTGGTGCTTTCAGTTGTGATGATGTTGTCATCCCTTTTCTAATTCACTGTCTGCTCTTGTGTTCAGACTATGTGGCTCTGTAAATGAGGAGCCCCACTCTCTGTATCTTTCAATGAAATACAGGACCTTCTGAGACTGTTTTTCTTCCTGAGCTCCTTCCTGCAAGAGCTTTTGGAGCTGCAGGGACAGTTCCTGTGATGGGAGGAGGGGAAAAGAATCCATCACGGCAGCACTGCCAGGGAGCAGCAGCGCTCGGTCTCCCAGAGCTGTTTTCTTTCCTCTCCCACACTCTCCTTCTCGTCCCTCATGTTGGCGCAAGTCCTGAGTGCTCTGGCAGCTTGGTCATTGTTCTGCTGCGTGGCAGTCCTGTGACCGCGGGCAGGGACAGGCAATGGACACTTGTGTGACAGAGCTGGCCTCAGAACAGCCTTCCGTGAAGAAAGGTGATCTCCTGAGGACAGTGCTGGAAGGTTTAGGTCTTCTTCCAAAGTTTCTCTCCAGGACATGCCCAAGAACATGACGAGCAGATCACAACACCAGTATGCACCAGTACAGAGCTAAACACCGTGAGTGGAGAAGCACGAGGGCACGCAGCAGTGTCCTCTCACAGCCAGGCCTCCTGCAAGACACCTGACGGAGCAGCAGAGCAGGGTCTGGGCTGTGCCCGTGTGCACTGGACAGCCCGCGGAAGCTGCCCCAGGACAATCGTCGTGGGCTGGCCGCGCACAAGCACCGTTTCCAGCCCTGGCCTCTCAGTGCAGCTTGGAGAGGCCCTTTGTCCCTCCGCGGAAGGATGGTGAATGAGTAGGTCAGCAGGCTGTGTTTGCATGGTACAGATGAGATGCAAGCACGCACATCATGTACAGGAGGTGGGATGAGATGAACCCCAGAGACCACAAATGTCATCAGCTATTCCTTGGGGTTCCTTGAAGGCCTGTGGGACAGACAGTGTCTCGAGGTCACGTCATGTTGGGAGGAAACCACCTGAATGCAGCACTGGGTTGTGCTTCCTTGGACTGAGGTCCCCGTGTCCATTCCTCATGACGTGGGACATGTGAGATGAGTGCAGGCGGGGTGACACACTGCAAGGCTGAGGTGGCTCCCATCCTTTGGGAGTGGCAAGAGGAGGTGAGAGAGACACTGTGACTCCTGCCTGTGTGTCTAAAAGGGACAGGCTCTGCCTCTGAGCATCCCTGGGTGCATAAGGAGTCCATGAGGCCAGCTCAGCTCTGGACAGCTGACAGAAGCTTGCTCTTTCCACGTGTGACTCCAGGAACAAACCCCATGGGCCCAGTGAGCTTCGTCTCCGCTGCCTTGGACAGGCCCATTGCCACAGTGCTTCTATCTGCTCCCTCAGCCTTGCCTGTGATTCTGGCTTGTGCTCTCCAAAGTGCCAGAGCACTCAGAGATGTTCTGGGGTCCTTGGAAAAGGCAGATGTCAAAGCCAGCTTCAAGAAGGGCTCTTTATTAAAATCCAGCCACTCTCTCGGGAAGAGCTGCTCCTCCACATGGCTCAGCATCAGCGGCAGCACAGGGCTCGCAGGATCCATCTTGGCCTTGGCTGCTCCCTTGGAGAGCTCAGGATGATGATGACCGTCTGAGCTACCAGGGAGCGGATGGAGGGCTCGCTGTCTTCTGCCAAGGCCTGAAGGGCTGCAAGGGAAAGAAGCAGAGCCGAGATGACCTCCCACGTCTGCAGAGACCCCCAGGCATTCCCTCTGGAGAATGCTCCCTACTCACCGCTGCAGATCTCAGCCAGCTTCTTCTTGCCTGGATCCCTCAGATGCCGCGCAGCGAGCCCTGGGCACAGAGTTCCGTCAGCCCCTGCTCCCTCCCCTCATCAGGGCTGGCCCCAGGGAAGAGCAGGGGCCGAGATGGTGGGACTGAGCAAGGCGGCCGCCATGGCCACCTGCGTGGACAGGGCTGGGAGAGGGAGGCCAAGGCCCTGCACGGGGCAGCCGGGGCTCTGGCAGCCACAGGGCTGCTCCTTGCTGCCAGGGCAGTGGCAGGGACTGGGGCCAGGCTGCCAAGAGAGGGACCCTGGGGGCTGTGACCCACCGATGAACCTCACGGCCGCCTCTCGCAAGCTGGCCTGAGCATCCTTCAGGTACGGCAGGCTCTGAGTCAAGAATTCTTGAGCTCTGCTCCTGTCCTGCTCCAGCTGGAGAGAGCACAAGGGGATGAGCACGTCACTGTCCCTTCCCAGTTGGCTGGACCAGTCCCTGCTCCCACACCCAGCCGTTCCCCTTCCCTCCCGGCCATTCCCATGTCCCAGCCAGGAGCCCTGTGGGGCTGAGGCTGAAAGAGAGACACAGGCCGGGGGACCCCAGGGGTGCTGAGAGCCCTCCCTCGCGCTGGGTGCAGGGAGGGCAGCAGGGCAGAGAGAAGAGGCCTTGTGGGCTCTGTTCTTGAGGGCAGGGAACAAGAATGCAGGTCCAGGCTGCAGCAAGGCAGGCGAGGCACATCTGCCTTGGGGGTTGTCCTCACCAAGCTCTCTCCAATCCGCCATGTCTGCTGTGTCCGCACCAGGTGCTTGAGCAGTTTCCACTTGAGGAGCTCTGCGGCAGCAAGGAGGGCTTCCCCAGCAGCCTGTGGAACAGCAGAAGCTGGGAATGGCACCACGGTCTGGGCCAGGAGACCTTGGGTCCCCCTGCTCTGGGCTTTGTTCCTGGGGCGATTCTGCCCTCAGGGAGCTGGGACATGCCCTGGCCCAAATGTCCAGGGGTCTCTTCGCTGCGTCACTGCTGAGCTTTGAAAGCTGTACCTTGGCCACGCTCTGCGTTTGGTCACTCAGGCGGAAGAAGAGAGGGAGCAGGCCAAGTCGCACCGTGTTCTTCATCTCTGCCTTTTCGTCCCCCACCGCCATCTTCATCAGGTCTCTGAAGAGGCTGATGGAGCTCTCTCTCAGCTGGCTCTGCTCCTGGGAGGGAGAAGCACAGTAGGACTGGAGCACCAGCAGCTCTCTGCCCACGCTGGGCAGAAGCTCCAGCATGGCTGATGTGAGGGGAGATGCTCCAGGGAGGCATTCTGCACACTGGAGTTGTGGCCCAGATCTGCGGTCCTGGGTCAGTGAAAGGCCACTCAAGAGACTTGTTCTGGGAGCGCCTGGCCTCCAAGTGCCCACCAAGGCAGCCAGCATCCCCCACCAGCTTCAGCAGCCGCGGTGGGGAAGAGCTCCGGGAGCAGCTGGCAGGGAGAAGCTGGGCTGGGCTGCAGAACACACAAGCCACCCCACAAGAGCCCAGGGCCCACCCGTGGGGCTCAGGCTTCCACATCAGCCTTACGTCGTTCAAGAGGGGCAGGAGGAATTCCGCCATCTGCACGGCGATGTGGCTGGCCTCCTTCCTCTTCAGCTGAGCCATGACAGTTCTGAAGACCAGCAGAGCCTTCATGGTGGCAGCCTTATAGCCAAAGAGCAGGACCCTCATCAGGTCTGGCAGGATGACCTTCATTTTTCTTGCCTGTGTGAAGAAAAGAGTTTCCCTTTTGGGACCAGGTCCGTGCCTGGAAAGCTCCCTAGGCAGCCAGCTGGCCCCACCATGGCAGAGAGAGCCTTTGGAGCACTCGCCCCACCGCCTGAGTGCCAGCCAAGGCCAAGCCCTCCCACTCTGCCCCGGCCCTTGGCTGCCAACAGGGTTCCCCTTGCTGACGCCCTACTCACCATGTCGTCTCTCTGTGACAGCGTCATGATGCCTCTGAGCACCAGGGAGAGCATGGCTGGCCTTTCTTCCTTCAGAAACCTAAAGGCTAGGTAGGTCGCAGCAAACTCCCCGTCTCCCAGATCTCTGCTGGCCAGCATCTGAAAGCAGGGCAGCAGTGAGCGACCGGCAGAGCTGGTGGGGCTCCTGGCAGCGTGCAGCTCCTGGTTCCTAGCGCAGCCCGGGCCGAGGGCACCAGGGGCTTTTTCCGGTAACTCACAGCCAAGCGAACGAGGCAGTAGTCCTCCAGGTGTGTGCAGAAGAGCCTGCTCTTGAGGTCCCAGAGCTGGCTGAGCAGCTCCTTCAAAATGTTCTTCACAGTCTGGGGCACGGAGAGCATCAGTTCCCACAGTGCCAGGGCAGTGCTGCAAGTCGGAGCGCTCTGTCAGCAGGGCAGCCTCGGCCACAGCAGCGTGGCCGGGCTCAGCACTGCAGGACGCTTGGGATGCCCTGGGCAGCAGCAGAGGGCTGAGCTGGTGCTCCCCGTGGGGCGGGCAGGAGCGTGGGGTGGGCCCTGGGCTTGCTTGCTCAGCTTTGGCTGCCTCGGGCCTGGCTGACCCCCAGGGCTGGAAAGCGTGGTGGGATGGAGGGTCCTGCCCCTCGGGAGTGTCCTGCAGGATTCCTTGGCTCTGGCAGCCAGAGCGTCTCCAGGCCCCTCTTCCCACAGGGAACAAGCCCTCCCGGCTTTTGAGGACAGTACCTGTCTCCTCCTGGAGCAACCTTGAGCAGTGTCATCACCACCTCCTGAGGGCATTTGTCAGCCATGGGGACGATGAGAGACTCCACGCTCTGCCGGGCTGGGACTGTCTGGGTGCATCCCAGGGTTTTGTGGATGCAGCTCGTGATCTTTGGCACCTGGAGGGGACACAGGTGAGGATGGTGCAGCCACTGGCGAGCGGCCATTTCCTCAGCTGCCCTTGCCATCCCTCTCTGCCACCTTGAGGTGGCTTCAGGTGCCCCAGACACTGGGCTTTGGGAGGAAGAGAGGGATGGAGGGAGGAACAAGGCCTGACAGGGCTGAAGGGCAGGGCAATGCAGCCACAGGCCACTTACATCCACCAGCCACAGGTCAGGGTTTCCCTTGACCACATCCAGCACGTTTCTGGCCGCCTCCTTGTCAAAGGTGCTGGAGTCGGTCATTGCCTCGATGAACACCCAGACCATGTCTGTCCTCTCCGACGGCTGGAGGTATTCCCCAAAGGTCTATGGGAGGAAGGGAGGCAGCGAAGCCACGTCACACCGAGGGCCCTGATGCTGCTGCTTAGCCGGGCAGTGCCAGCAGCCCTGCGGTGGCGCCCGGCAGTGCTGGCGGCGGTGTCCCCAGCAAAGCTGGCAGCAGGGGCGGCAGTCGCTGCTGGGGAGGATGAGAAGAGACGGCCCAGGGTGAGGGAGGAGGGTTGGGGTCATGGGCACGGGGTCTGGGCCCCGCCACCAGCCAGGGCTTGCTGGTGGCCAGGAGGACTGGGGCTGCTGCTGGGACACTGGAGCGCAGCCCTGGCGTTGTCCCTGCTTGGGGACAGCAGGAACCCTCTCAGCAGGGACAGGGAGGCCACGCCAGCCCGCTGACGGTGGAGGCCTTTGCTCTCACAAGTCCCCTGCTGATGCCAGGACCAAGAGTGCCAGCAAACGGGGAGCTCGTTACCTCGGCAATGTGAGTGGCACTGGGCGAAGTGCGCAAGGAGGTGGTCTCGGCTTCCCAGTCCCTTTCGAGCTGTGTATCCTCCTCTGTCAATGTCGCACCTAAAGAGCGGGGCAAACGCAGAGGAGTCGGTAAGACACGGCAGCTTCCCCAATACTGGAAAGAGCTTGGAACTTGGAATGGCCGAGGAGGGAGGTTATGACCTGCAATCAGGGGAGGAGGTGGTGGAGAGCGGTGCCACGGAAAGGCTGACCCGCCTCCAGTGTGCGTGTGGGAATGCTCCTGGCCCTGGAAAGTCCAAGGCCCTAGAGCTCTGCATGCAGTGCCACGGTTCAGTCCCCCATGGCTTGAATAGAGGTGACGTGGGGGACGGCTCGCATGGCTGGAGTGCTGCGGGGCAGAGATACATGTCTCTTTGGGAGAGATGGGAAGATGCGGCGCGGGGCTGCCTCCCGTGCTCTTGAGGAGCAGCTCAGCTACACGGGACCATCAACAGCGTGGGAGAGAGCGTGGGGGTGAGGAGCAGAGGAGGGGCAGTGCTGGTGACATGGTGGTGCCTCCAGCAAGCAGCAGGACTGGGTGATGTTGGCGTGCAGGGGGATCCATCCCACCACAGCTTCTCTTACGGTGTTGCTGGTACTTGAATTGGAAGAGGAGACAAAGAGCGTCCAAAGCCAAGCGGCTGGTGTCCTCTTCCTTGAATGATAGGAGCAGCAGGAGATGTCCCAGCAGCTGTCCAAGGATTGGCATCTGCATCTCCACACAGGAGGCGTGTCTGTCCTCATTGGGATCAGCCTGGGCAAGGGAGGAGGAAGAGCAGAGGGCTTGAGGGCAGCTGGGGCCAAAGCCCTGAAGCCAAGTGTGTGCCCAGGGCTGGATCCAGGCAGGTCAGAGCTTTGCAGGGCCCTGCAGAACCCGTCTCGCAGAACAGCCCCACGCAGGGAGAGCTGCCAGACCTGGGCTCCCCGTGGGCTCCTTGGGCAGCCCTGGCTGACACAGGACTGGGGCAGAGATGGCTCCTGGCAGAGCGCAGTGTGCCTGGTCCTTACCTTCAGTGAGGAGTAGTTGGCCAGCAAGAAGCTGAGCACCCTCATCCTGCCCACAGCCCTCTCCCGCACAGATGCCCTCTCAGAGGTGGTGAAGGTCAAGAGCATCTGGGGAGAGAGAAGCTGCTGCTGAGCCCTGGGAGCAGCCAGTGCTCCAGCACAAGCAGCACTGCTCAAGTCCTGGGCGGGACTCTCCCAGGCCATTAAGGCTTCCTCTGGTCTGGAGCAAAGCCCGCACTGGTTTCCTGCCCTGGGGTCCCTGGCAGGCTTGCGACAAATGCCCCAGGCCAGCCCTCTAGCCAGGCAGGAAGGCAGATGCCACCCTGTGCGGCCACTGTGCTGCGGAAGAGCCTGCTGGGCAGCCCCTGCTTCCCCCAGGGAGGTGGGCACCACCCTGCAGTGCTCTCTCTGCATGGCGCGGGGTGGGACTGCCCTCTCAGCAGTGGACACCCCGTCCCCCAGGGTGAGGAACAGCCCTTGTGAAGCCCACCCTTTGCACATGCCAGACCTGGAAGATACTCTGCATCTTCTCGCTGACTCCGTTGGCAGGAGAGTTGAGCACCAGTGCAACTAGCATGGTGTCCATGGCTTTCATGGTCTGCAAGGAAGACAACGAGTTGTGGCCGTGTTTCCTGCCATCCCTCTCACCCCCAGGACACTGAGCTGAGCTCCCAGCACCAAGGGAGGACTCGTGGGCTGCTTTGCTGTGCCTGGGAGAGGCCCAGGGGCAAACAATGTGCTGTGGGCAGAGCAGCCTGCGGCACTGGACGTGGCCAGGCCCACAGGAACGGGACGACGGGACGAGAGTGGGAAAGTAAAGCCAAGACCGTGCCCTGCCTTGCATCTCTGGTCATAGCGCAGGACAGGGTGAGCAGGGAGCAGCCCAGAGGGCCCGGCGCTCGTGGAGCTCACCCAGCACTTACCGCGAAGTACAGGAAAGGTTTCAAGTCCCGGATTTCCTCTTTGGGAGGAAGCAAGAAGATGCTGGAGAAGCACGCTTGGAGGAGGCCTATCTCTTTGCCCTCCAGCACCGCCTCCACGGAGCTGCAAAGAGAGAGGGGCCAGTGGGACACTGGTGCGGGGAGCAGTGCCTGGAGGCCTCGTGCAGGTGGACACGGGGCTCTGGGGCAGGAGTCCCCAGGAGGGTTGGGCAGGTACCTCATTTCGGTCACGGCAAACATGGCGCTCCGCCACACCGCTGTGCACCGTTGGTCCCTGGGCTCTTCTTCCAGCAGCACCTGCACAGCACAGCCAGGATGGGACCTGGCAGCTGCCAGCACCCAGTGCCACCAGCCCCTTGCCCTGCCCAACACTGTCCTCACAGGGTGCCAGTGCTGGGGGCCTTGTCCCCTTCCCCGCAGCCACCGAGTATCCCCTCACCTTGATATTCTCTGCCAGTTTGTGTCTCTGGCAGAAGAGATCTAGGCCCTGGGACAAGCCGTTGTACGTTGCGGCCCTGAAGAGCATAGCGATGCTTTTAAGGAACTCCAGCTTCTGTTCCTCATCCTGGCAGCCAGGGGACAGAGAGACAAACAGGGAGCATGAGATGGGGACACACGGTCAGTGGCACCGCAGCGCTGGGGGTGCAGTGCCGGTTGCAGCCCTGGGAGAAGCAGCTGTGCCCAGCCAGCGCCCTCCAGCAGCCCCACAGCAGAGCCCCTGTCAGCAGATGCCAGCTCAGCCGCCTTCCAAATGGCTGCGGTTACCTTTTCAGGGTTGCTGACAAAGGCCCTGATGACATCCACGTGTTCTGGTTCCAAGTGGTACACTGGTAACCAGCTGGCATCTAAGAAAGGAGGAGAGCAGGGAGGGCTGCAGAGAGGGTGCGCAGGCAGGAGGGAGCAGAGGAAGGAGCTCTGCCTCCCATCCAGCCCCATGCCCGCTGCCATGGCACAGTCTTCTCCTGCGTGTCAGTGCCCCTGCCAGCGTGTGGGGAAACGGGATCCTGGCATTGAGCAGGGAGCGCTCGCTGGCCACCGCGCTGCCCAGACAATCAGGGCCCCTCACTCACCCATCTCCAGTTGCTGGGCCAGGCACAACTCCTGGGGCTCCACTGGAGAGCTGCTCTCCTGGAGAGCCCTGTCCTCCTCCAGGGCCACCTTGGTGGTGCTGACTTGTTGCTTTGCCATCTTTTGGGTTTGAGGAAAGTGGCTGGGCTGGCGAAGGGGGAAGCTTTGGCGAAAGGCCACGAGTCTGCCGGGGGCAGAGGGAAAAGACGTGGGTTGTGCTCGAGGAGTCCTCGCCACGAGTCTGCCGGGGGCAGCGGGGAAAGACGTGGGTTGTGCTCGAGGAGTCCTCGCCACGAGTCTGCCGGGGCAGAGGGGAGTCTGCCGGGGGCAGCTAGAGTTAAGATATGGTTGGACTCGATGATCTCAAGGGTCGCTTCCAACCAAAAGGATTCTCTGATACTCCGATTCTCTGAAAGACGTGGGCTGCGCTCGGGGGCTACTCGCCGTCTCCGTGCTCGCACCCTGTCCCGTCACCGTCCTGCCGGACAGTGTGGGCTGGGGCCCACAGCTGCGCTGAGCACATGCAGTGCAGTGGGTGTCACCAAGTGAGGTCACAACGGGCCCCACTGTGACCCTGCACCTGGGCAGGGAGGGGCAGGGTGTCCCATTGGGATGCACAGGCCAGCTCTGCCCTGGGCACCTGGCTGCTCTCGGGGTGTCTCCAGGCCCCCCTTTGCCCTCATGTCCCCCCGGGACCTCCCTGTTGCCCTCTGCTGTGGCCCAGAGTTTCGTGTTCAGCTGGCTGGCTGATCAGAACTGCAGCGAAGCTGCTCCTTCAGTGGCTTTGTAGAGATTTCTAGGGATTTCCAAGGGTGGGTAGCACAGAGGATGGACTTTGTTTAAGGTGTCTGCTGTCTCATTGCTTACAGAAGCTCTCAGTGGCTTGAGGATAAACTAACCACGTAACCACATGACAAAGTGTTGGAGCTGGCAGAGCACAAAAGCAGAAATCCAGGTGGCAGGGGTGAAAAAGGTGGAAAGGCTGAGGTACTAAATGCCTCCTTCTGTGGAAATGCCCCTCACATTCTGCGATTCTGTGATTCCTCCACCTCAGTCTTTAATAGTCAGAAGAGTTGTGCTCCAGGTACCCACCCCCCTGAGCCAGAAGACAGGCATGGGGAGCAGTATGAAGGCCCAACAATCCAAGGGGAAATGATCAGTGACCTGCTATACCACTTGGGCACCTACAAGTCTATGGGGCCAGATGGGATACACCCAAGGGTGCTGAGGGAGCTGGCAAAGGTCATCACTGAGCCACTTTCCATTATCTATCTGCAATGCTGCCCAACTGGGGAGGTTGCAGTTGACTGGAGGTTGGCTAAGGTGACGCTCATCTACAAGACGGGCCGGAAGGAGGATCTGGGGACCTACAGATCTATTCGTCTGACCTTGGTGCTGGGCAAGGTCATGGGGCAGATGATCTTGGGTAACATCACTCGCCACAAGAGAACCATATAATCAGGCCCAGTCAACATGGATTTATTTATTTATTTATTTATTGAGGGACTAGAGAGAGTGCAGAGGAGGCAACAAAGCTGCTGAGGGGCTGGAGCACAAGTGTGATGGGAGCGGTTGAGGGAGCTGGGGCTGTTCAGCCTGGAGAACAGGAGGCTCAGGGGAGGCTCAGGGGAGACCTTATTGCTGTTTGCAACGGCCTGAAAGGAGGTTGAAGCATGGAGGGTGTTGGTCTCTTCTCCCAAGTAGCAAGTGATAGGACAAGAGGAAATGGCCTCAAGTTGCGCCAGGGGAGGTTTAGATTGGCTGTTAGGAAAAAATTCTTCCTGGAAAGTGTGTTAAAGGCAAGAAGAACACCTGAAGAGCATGGGTTGGTCAGGCCAATGTGGAATAGATTGCTTTTTCTTGTTTGTTTTGGGGCTGCAGAAGAAGGAACGCGTGCATTTCAGTGTTGGGGCACGGATCCCAACTGAGGATTCAAGCAAGTTTGGGACTGGGACAGCTTAGGTGATTGAGGACCATTGCCAGGTCTACGAAAGAAGCTGGATGGGTTTTGGGGAGCTCACAGGCATTGCCAAATCCTCAGAAAACCACAGCTCTGTAGTGAAAGCAACAGCACTTGGCACCAAGCCCAATCCCAAAATGCAAATACCCTCGAAGTGACCACAGGCAGAGCCTTGAGAAACATTTGAGAGAAAGGGTCTCCTTTGCCAGGCCCTGGAGGTCAGGCCTTGGCCATTCTGATGAAAAACAAACATGAAGGGCTGACATGGCATCAGAACCTGGCGTGTCCACATTGTTGCCCTTCCCCTTGGTTCCCACCCATGCACACTCAACCCGATCAGCGCCTGTGGGAACAGCAGGGTGTGCAGTTCCAGCTAGAGGGCCTTAGACACATTATACAGAAGTGTGATTTTTATGAGTGTAAGAAGCGATAGCCCAGGCCAGTGAGAACGATATCTCGGGTCGGAAAACGGCCCCTTGTGTGTGATGTGTGAATGTCCTTGGGCCTGGTCTGTGAATGAGTGGGAACGTAACTGAAACAAATATAACATGAGTGTGGTGTGTTTCTAATACCAATTATTGGAAAAACATCTTATGTAACATCTTAGTCCAGGCCCATACCTGGAAATCCTATACATTGTCAATGGCTAATAAAGAGGACCTCAGACTGGCTCAGCTCTCTGCTCTGCCCGGCTCTGCGCTCCTTCCTGAACAAGATCTCTGCCTGTGCGTGCATCTTTTTCTGCATCCCGATGTGCGTCGTTCCTCATCGCCGCAATCGCCCTCATCAACTCCAGACAATCCAAATGCTCCCTGACATACACGGCTGCCCCACCTCCTCTCCTTCCTCGCCTGTCTCTTCTGAAGAGTTTCTAGCCATCCAATGCAGCGCTCCAGTTGTGAGAGTCGTCCCACCATGTTTCTGGGATGGCAACTATATCGTCGTTTTTCTGCCTCACAGTGGCTTCCAGCTCCTCCTGTTTGTTGCCCACGCTGCGTGCCTTTGGATAGATGCACTTTGGCCGGGCCATTGATCCCGCCACCTTTTTCTGGTGAGAAGCCCTAATTCCTTTGTGGACATCATCGAGTGCTTCCACGGTTTTGAACACATCAACAACCCTTGTGTTTCTCTTCCTGCATGGCTCTCCATCCCCAACCTCCACTGGGACGGCAGAGCAAAGGGCCTCACCAGCACTACCCTCAAATGCTGGCATGTGGCCCTTGGGTTTGCCTCTCCACACCTGGTTTCCTCCCCTCTCACTTCAAATCTAGTTTAAAGCCCTCTCAAGGATTCCTGCTAACTCCTGCGCAGGATCCTTTTCCCCTTTTGAGAGAGGTGCATCCCATTTGTCGCTAGCAGGCCTGGTGCCATGTAAGCCGACCCGTGATCAAAAACCCCCAAATTCTGCCGGTGACACCGGTCCTGCAGCCAGGTATTGATCTGCTGGGTCTTCCTGCATCTTTCCTCGTCGTACCCTGCAACTGTGGCGACAGAAGAGAACACGACTTGTGCTCCTGATCCCTTGACCATGCGTCCCAAGGCCCTGAAGTCTCTCTTGATTGTTTTCCCTTTTCAGTTTCATCACTGCCTACCTGAAAAATCGTTAGGGGATAATAGTCTGAGGGCCTAACCAGGGCAGAGAGTTTCCTGTTTACATCTTTAACCCTGGCCCCAGGGAGGCAGCCGACACCCCAAGAAGTGGGTCTAGCCTGCATATAGGGCCTTCTGTTCCCTTTAGAAGGGAGTCTCCTACAACCACAACCAGCCTCTTTTTCTTTGTGGGGGCTGTTTTGACGGAGGGTGCAGGGTGACTGATCCTCTGCAGCACCTCCAACTCAGTGGAACCGCCTCCCTCGATGCTGTTGTTTGGTTCCACTTGCAAGGCCTGTTCTTCAGTCTCAGGACCCATTTGTGTGTCTGTGTTTGGCTGTTTCTGGGCTAACTGGTGCACAGAAATTGGCTTCGCTGGAGGTAAATGTTCAAAGAGGACCCAGAAGAGTAAAACAGAAAAAGGAAAAATTTATTCGAATAAAGGAGGAGTCCCCAGGCGTCCCTGTGGGGTCTCTCAACAGCATGGGAAGACACAGCCCCCTATTTATCCCAATCCTAGCCGCAGGAGATCCCTTCTCTTTTCCCCATTGGCTGAGACCCTTGCGGGGTCCAAGCTTTCCGATCCCCCTTTCGTAACCCCAGCAGCACCCCTTGTATGTCTGCCCACCGACACTCCTGGGAACTGATTGGTTAGAGCTCTAAGGCTGTTGCACTCCATTTTGTAAAGACGTGGGAGAGCTGCTCCCATCAACTACGAAACAATCAAGAGTGTGAATCGTGACATCACATCTTTGCAAAGACGTGATAGCCGTTCCTCACCAGTTTGGTGTTGGTGGTGGTGCTTTCAGTTGTGATGATGTTGTCATCCCTTTTCTAATTCACTGTCTGCTCTTGTGTTCAGACTACGTGGCTCTGTAAATGAGGAGCCCCACTCTCTGTATCTTTCAATGAAATACAGGACCTTCTGAGACTGTTTTTCTTCCTGAGCTCCTTCCTGCAAGAGCTTTTGGAGCTGCAGGGACAGTTCCTGTGATGGGAGGAGGGGAAAAGAATCCATCACGGCAGCACTGCCAGGGAGCAGCAGCGCTCGGTCTCCCAGAGCTGTTTTCTTTCCTCTCCCACACTCTCCTTCTCGTCCCTCATGTTGGCGCAAGTCCTGAGTGCTCTGGCAGCTTGGTCATTGTTCTGCTGCGTGGCAGTCCTGTGACCGCGGGCAGGGACAGGCAATGGACACTTGTGTGACAGAGCTGGCCTCAGAACAGCCTTCCGTGAAGAAAGGTGATCTCCTGAGGACAGTGCTGGAAGGTTTAGGTCTTCTTCCAAAGTTTCTCTCCAGGACATGCCCAAGAACATGACGAGCAGATCACAACACCAGTATGCACCAGTACAGAGCTAAACACCGTGAGTGGAGAAGCACGAGGGCACGCAGCAGTGTCCTCTCACAGCCAGGCCTCCTGCAAGACACCTGACGGAGCAGCAGAGCAGGGTCTGGGCTGTGCCCGTGTGCACTGGACAGCCCGCGGAAGCTGCCCCAGGACAATCGTCGTGGGCTGGCCGCGCACAAGCACCGTTTCCAGCCCTGGCCTCTCAGTGCAGCTTGGAGAGGCCCTTTGTCCCTCCGCAGAAGGATGGTGAATGAGTAGGTCAGCAGGCTGTGTTTGCATGGTACAGATGAGATGCAAGCACGCACATCATGTACAGGAGGTGGGATGAGATGAACCCCAGAGACCACAAATGTCATCAGCTATTCCTTGGGGTTCCTTGAAGGCCTGTGGGACAGACAGTGTCTCAAGGTCATGTCATGTTGGGAGGAAACCACCTGAATGCAGCACTGGGTTGTGCTTCCTTGGACTGAGGTCCCCGTGTCCATTCCTCATGACGTGGGACATGTGAGATGAGTGCAGGCGGGGTGACACACTGCAAGGCTGAGGTGGCTCCCATCCTTTGGGAGTGGCAAGAGGAGGTGAGAGAGACACTGTGACTCCTGCCTGTGTGTCTAAAAGGGACAGGCTCTGCCTCTGAGCATCCCTGGGTGCATAAGGAGTCCACGAGGCCAGCTCAGCTCTGGACAGCTGACAGAAGCTTGCTCTTTCCACGTGTGACTCCAGGAACAAACCCCATGGGCCCAGTGAGCTTCGTCTCCGCTGCCTTGGACAGGCCCATTGCCACAGTGCTTCTGTCTGCTCCCTCAGCCTTGCCTGTGATTCTGGCTTGTGCTCTCCAAAGTGCCAGAGCACTCAGAGATGTTCTGGGGTCCTTGGAAAAGGCAGATGTCAAAGCCAGCTTCAAGAAGGGCTCTTTATTAAAATCCAGCCACTCTCTCGGGAAGAGCTGCTCCTCCACATGGCTCAGCATCAGCGGCAGCACAGGGCTCGCAGGATCCATCTTGGCCTTGGCTGCTCCCTTGGAGAGCTCAGGATGATGATGACCGTCTGAGCTACCAGGGAGCGGATGGAGGGCTCGCTGTCTTCTGCCAAGGCCTGAAGGGCTGCAAGGGAAAGAAGCAGAGCCGAGATGACCTCCCACGTCTGCAGAGACCCCCAGGCATTCCCTCTGGAGAATGCTCCCTACTCACCGCTGCAGATCTCAGCCAGCTTCTTCTTGCCTGGATCCCTCAGATGCCGCGCAGCGAGCCCTGGGCACAGAGTTCCGTCAGCCCCTGCTCCCTCCCCTCATCAGGGCTGGCCCCAGGGAAGAGCAGGGGCCGAGATGGTGGGACTGAGCAAGGCGGCCGCCATGGCCACCTGCGTGGACAGGGCTGGGAGAGGGAGGCCAAGGCCCTGCACGGGGCAGCCGGGGCTCTGGCAGCCACAGGGCTGCTCCTTGCTGCCAGGGCAGTGGCAGGGACTGGGGCCAGGCTGCCAAGAGAGGGACCCTGGGGGCTGTGACCCACCGATGAACCTCACGGCCGCCTCTCGCAAGCTGGCCTGAGCATCCTTCAGGTACGGCAGGCTCTGAGTCAAGAATTCTTGAGCTCTGCTCCTGTCCTGCTCCAGCTGGAGAGAGCACAAGGGGATGAGCACGTCACTGTCCCTTCCCAGTTGGCTGGACCAGTCCCTGCTCCCACACCCAGCCGTTCCCCTTCCCTCCCGGCCATTCCCATGTCCCAGCCAGGAGCCCTGTGGGGCTGAGGCTGAAAGAGAGACACAGGCCGGGGGACCCCAGGGGTGCTGAGAGCCCTCCCTCGCGCTGGGTGCAGGGAGGGCAGCAGGGCAGAGAGAAGAGGCCTTGTGGGCTCTGTTCTTGAGGGCAGGGAACAAGAATGCAGGTCCAGGCTGCAGCAAGGCAGGCGAGGCACATCTGCCTTGGGGGTTGTCCTCACCAAGCTCTCTCCAATCCGCCATGTCTGCTGTGTCCGCACCAGGTGCTTGAGCAGTTTCCACTTGAGGAGCTCTGCGGCAGCAAGGAGGGCTTCCCCAGCAGCCTGTGGAACAGCAGAAGCTGGGAATGGCACCACGGTCTGGGCCAGGAGACCTTGGGTCCCCCTGCTCTGGGCTTTGTTCCTGGGGCGATTCTGCCCTCAGGGAGCTGGGACATGCCCTGGCCCAAATGTCCAGGGGTCTCTTCGCTGCGTCACTGCTGAGCTTTGAAAGCTGTACCTTGGCCACGCTCTGCGTTTGGTCACTCAGGCGGAAGAAGAGAGGGAGCAGGCCAAGTCGCACCGTGTTCTTCATCTCTGCCTTTTCGTCCCCCACCGCCATCTTCATCAGGTCTCTGAAGAGGCTGATGGAGCTCTCTCTCAGCTGGCTCTGCTCCTGGGAGGGAGAAGCACAGTAGGACTGGAGCACCAGCAGCTCTCTGCCCACGCTGGGCAGAAGCTCCAGCATGGCTGATGTGAGGGGAGATGCTCCAGGGAGGCATTCTGCACACTGGAGTTGTGGCCCAGATCTGCGGTCCTGGGTCAGTGAAAGGCCACTCAAGAGACTTGTTCTGGGAGCGCCTGGCCTCCAAGTGCCCACCAAGGCAGCCAGCATCCCCCACCAGCTTCAGCAGCCGCGGTGGGGAAGAGCTCCGGGAGCAGCTGGCAGGGAGAAGCTGGGCTGGGCTGCAGAACACACAAGCCACCCCACAAGAGCCCAGGGCCCACCCGTGGGGCTCAGGCTTCCACATCAGCCTTACGTCGTTCAAGAGGGGCAGGAGGAATTCCGCCATCTGCACGGCGATGTGGCTGGCCTCCTTCCTCTTCAGCTGAGCCATGACAGTTCTGAAGACCAGCAGAGCCTTCATGGTGGCAGCCTTATAGCCAAAGAGCAGGACCCTCATCAGGTCTGGCAGGATGACCTTCATTTTTCTTGCCTGTGTGAAGAAAAGAGTTTCCCTTTTGGGACCAGGTCCGTGCCTGGAAAGCTCCCCAGGCAGCCAGCTGGCCCCACCATGGCAGAGAGAGCCTTTGGAGCACTCGCCCCACCGCCTGAGTGCCAGCCAAGGCCAAGCCCTCCCACTCTGCCCCGGCCCTTGGCTGCCAACAGGGTTCCCCTTGCTGACGCCCTACTCACCATGTCGTCTCTCTGTGACAGCGTCATGATGCCTCTGAGCACCAGGGAGAGCATGGCTGGCCTTTCTTCCTTCAGAAACCTAAAGGCTAGGTAGGTCGCAGCAAACTCCCCGTCTCCCAGATCTCTGCTGGCCAGCATCTGAAAGCAGGGCAGCAGTGAGCGACCGGCAGAGCTGGTGGGGCTCCTGGCAGTGTGCAGCTCCTGGTTCCTAGCGCAGCCCGGGCCGAGGGCACCAGGGGCTTTTTCCGGTAACTCACAGCCAAGCGAACGAGGCAGTAGTCCTCCAGGTGTGTGCAGAAGAGCCTGCTCTTGAGGTCCCAGAGCTGGCTGAGCAGCTCCTTCAAAATGTTCTTCACAGTCTGGGGCATGGAGAGCATCAGTTCCCACAGTGCCAGGGCAGTGCTGCAAGTCGGAGCGCTCTGTCAGCAGGGCAGCCTCGGCCACAGCAGCGTGGCCGGGCTCAGCACTGCAGGACGCTTGGGATGCCCTGGGCAGCAGCAGAGGGCTGAGCTGGTGCTCCCCGTGGGGCGGGCAGGAGCGTGGGGTGGGCCCTGGGCTTGCTTGCTCAGCTTTGGCTGCCTCGGGCCTGGCTGACCCCCAGGGCTGGAAAGCGTGGTGGGATGGAGGGTCCTGCCCCTCGGGAGTGTCCTGCAGGATTCCTTGGCTCTGGCAGCCAGAGCGTCTCCAGGCCCCTCTTCCCACAGGGAACAAGCCCTCCCGGCTTTTGAGGACAGTACCTGTCTCCTCCTGGAGCAACCTTGAGCAGTGTCATCACCACCTCCTGAGGGCATTTGTCAGCCATGGGGACGATGAGAGACTCCACGCTCTGCCGGGCTGGGACTGTCTGGGTGCATCCCAGGGTTTTGTGGATGCAGCTCGTGATCTTTGGCACCTGGAGGGGACACAGGTGAGGATGGTGCAGCCACTGGCGAGCGGCCATTTCCTCAGCTGCCCTTGCCATCCCTCTCTGCCACCTTGAGGTGGCTTCAGGTGCCCCAGACACTGGGCTTTGGGAGGAAGAGAGGGATGGAGGGAGGAACAAGGCCTGACAGGGCTGAAGGGCAGGGCAATGCAGCCACAGGCCACTTACATCCACCAGCCACAGGTCAGGGTTTCCCTTGACCACATCCAGCACGTTTCTGGCCGCCTCCTTGTCAAAGGTGCTGGAGTCGGTCATTGCCTCGATGAACACCCAGACCATGTCTGTCCTCTCCGACGGCTGGAGGTATTCCCCAAAGGTCTATGGGAGGAAGGGAGGCAGCGAAGCCACGTCACACCGAGGGCCCTGATGCTGCTGCTTAGCCGGGCAGTGCCAGCAGCCCTGCGGTGGCGCCCGGCAGTGCTGGCGGCGGTGTCCCCAGCAAAGCTGGCAGCAGGGGCGGCAGTCGCTGCTGGGGAGGATGAGAAGAGACGGCCCAGGGTGAGGGAGGAGGGTTGGGGTCATGGGCACGGGGTCTGGGCCCCGCCACCAGCCAGGGCTTGCTGGTGGCCAGGAGGACTGGGGCTGCTGCTGGGACACTGGAGCGCAGCCCTGGCGTTGTCCCTGCTTGGGGACAGCAGGAACCCTCTCAGCAGGGACAGGGAGGCCACGCCAGCCCGCTGACGGTGGAGGCCTTTGCTCTCACAAGTCCCCTGCTGATGCCAGGACCAAGAGTGCCAGCAAACGGGGAGCTCGTTACCTCGGCAATGTGAGTGGCACTGGGCGAAGTGCGCAAGGAGGTGGTCTCGGCTTCCCAGTCCCTTTCGAGCTGTGTATCCTCCTCTGTCAATGTCGCACCTAAAGAGCGGGGCAAACGCAGAGGAGTCGGTAAGACACGGCAGCTTCCCCAATACTGGAAAGAGCTTTGAACTTGGAATGGCCGAGGAGGGAGGTTATGACCTGCAATCAGGGGAGGAGGTGGTGGAGAGCGGTGCCACGGAAAGGCTGACCCGCCTCCAGTGTGCGTGTGGGAATGCTCCTGGCCCTGGAAAGTCCAAGGCCCTAGAGCTCTGCATGCAGTGCCACGGTTCAGTCCCCCATGGCTTGAATAGAGGTGACGTGGGGGACGGCTCGCATGGCTGGAGTGCTGCGGGGCAGAGATACATGTCTCTTTGGGAGAGATGGGAAGATGCGGCGCGGGGCTGCCTCCCGTGCTCTTGAGGAGCAGCTCAGCTACACGGGACCATCAACAGCGTGGGAGAGAGCGTGGGGGTGAGGAGCAGAGGAGGGGCAGTGCTGGTGACATGGTGGTGCCTCCAGCAAGCAGCAGGACTGGGTGATGTTGGCGTGCAGGGGGATCCATCCCACCACAGCTTCTCTTACGGTGTTGCTGGTACTTGAATTGGAAGAGGAGACAAAGAGCGTCCAAAGCCAAGCGGCTGGTGTCCTCTTCCTTGAATGATAGGAGCAGCAGGAGATGTCCCAGCAGCTGTCCAAGGATTGGCATCTGCATCTCCACACAGGAGGCGTGTCTGTCCTCATTGGGATCAGCCTGGGCAAGGGAGGAGGAAGAGCAGAGGGCTTGAGGGCAGCTGGGGCCAAAGCCCTGAAGCCAAGTGTGTGCCCAGGGCTGGATCCAGGCAGGTCAGAGCTTTGCAGGGCCCTGCAGAACCCGTCTCGCAGAACAGCCCCACGCAGGGAGAGCTGCCAGACCTGGGCTCCCCGTGGGCTCCTTGGGCAGCCCTGGCTGACACAGGACTGGGGCAGAGATGGCTCCTGGCAGAGCGCAGTGTGCCTGGTCCTTACCTTCAGTGAGGAGTAGTTGGCCAGCAAGAAGCTGAGCACCCTCATCCTGCCCACAGCCCTCTCCCGCACAGATGCCCTCTCAGAGGTGGTGAAGGTCAAGAGCATCTGGGGAGAGAGAAGCTGCTGCTGAGCCCTGGGAGCAGCCAGTGCTCCAGCACAAGCAGCACTGCTCAAGTCCTGGGCGGGACTCTCCCAGGCCATTAAGGCTTCCTCTGGTCTGGAGCAAAGCCCGCACTGGTTTCCTGCCCTGGGGTCCCTGGCAGGCTTGCGACAAATGCCCCAGGCCAGCCCTCTAGCCAGGCAGGAAGGCAGATGCCACCCTGTGCGGCCACTGTGCTGCGGAAGAGCCTGCTGGGCAGCCCCTGCTTCCCCCAGGGAGGTGGGCACCACCCTGCAGTGCTCTCTCTGCATGGCGCGGGGTGGGACTGCCCTCTCAGCAGTGGACACCCCGTCCCCCAGGGTGAGGAACAGCCCTTGTGAAGCCCACCCTTTGCACATGCCAGACCTGGAAGATACTCTGCATCTTCTCGCTGACTCCGTTGGCAGGAGAGTTGAGCACCAGTGCAACTAGCATGGTGTCCATGGCTTTCATGGTCTGCAAGGAAGACAACGAGTTGTGGCCGTGTTTCCTGCCATCCCTCTCACCCCCAGGACACTGAGCTGAGCTCCCAGCACCAAGGGAGGACTCGTGGGCTGCTTTGCTGTGCCTGGGAGAGGCCCAGGGGCAAACAATGTGCTGTGGGCAGAGCAGCCTGCGGCACTGGACGTGGCCAGGCCCACAGGAACGGGACGACGGGACGAGAGTGGGAAAGTAAAGCCAAGACCGTGCCCTGCCTTGCATCTCTGGTCATAGCGCAGGACAGGGTGAGCAGGGAGCAGCCCAGAGGGCCCGGCGCTCGTGGAGCTCACCCAGCACTTACCGCGAAGTACAGGAAAGGTTTCAAGTCCCGGATTTCCTCTTTGGGAGGAAGCAAGAAGATGCTGGAGAAGCACGCTTGGAGGAGGCCTATCTCTTTGCCCTCCAGCACCGCCTCCACGGAGCTGCAAAGAGAGAGGGGCCAGTGGGACACTGGTGCGGGGAGCAGTGCCTGGAGGCCTCGTGCAGGTGGACACGGGGCTCTGGGGCAGGAGTCCCCAGGAGGGTTGGGCAGGTACCTCATTTCGGTCACGGCAAACATGGCGCTCCGCCACACCGCTGTGCACCGTTGGTCCCTGGGCTCTTCTTCCAGCAGCACCTGCACAGCACAGCCAGGATGGGACCTGGCAGCTGCCAGCACCCAGTGCCACCAGCCCCTTGCCCTGCCCAACACTGTCCTCACAGGGTGCCAGTGCTGGGGGCCTTGTCCCCTTCCCCGCAGCCACCGAGTATCCCCTCACCTTGATATTCTCTGCCAGTTTGTGTCTCTGGCAGAAGAGATCTAGGCCCTGGGACAAGCCGTTGTATGTTGCGGCCCTGAAGAGCATAGCGATGCTTTTAAGGAACTCCAGCTTCTGTTCCTCATCCTGGCAGCCAGGGGACAGAGAGACAAACAGGGAGCATGAGATGGGGACACACGGTCAGTGGCACCGCAGCGCTGGGGGTGCAGTGCCGGTTGCAGCCCTGGGAGAAGCAGCTGTGCCCAGCCAGCGCCCTCCAGCAGCCCCACAGCAGAGCCCCTGTCAGCAGATGCCAGCTCAGCCGCCTTCCAAATGGCTGCGGTTACCTTTTCAGGGTTGCTGACAAAGGCCCTGATGACATCCACGTGTTCTGGTTCCAAGTGGTACACTGGTAACCAGCTGGCATCTAAGAAAGGAGGAGAGCAGGGAGGGCTGCAGAGAGGGTGCGCAGGCAGGAGGGAGCAGAGGAAGGAGCTCTGCCTCCCATCCAGCCCCATGCCCGCTGCCATGGCACAGTCTCCTGCGTGTCAGTGCCCCTGCCAGCGTGTGGGGAAACGGGATCCTGGCATTGAGCAGGGAGCGCTCTCTGGCCACCGCGCTGCCCAGACAATCAGGGCCCCTCACTCACCCATCTCCAGTTGCTGGGCCAGGCACAACTCCTGGGGCTCCACTGGAGAGCTGCTCTCCTGGAGAGCCCTGTCCTCCTCCAGGGCCACCTTGGTGGTGCTGACTTGTTGCTTTGCCATCTTTTGGGTTTGAGGAAAGTGGCTGGGCTGGCGAAGGGGGAAGCTTTGGCGAAAGGCCACGAGTCTGCCGGGGGCAGAGGGAAAAGACGTGGGTTGTGCTCGAGGAGTCCTCGCCACGAGTCTGCCGGGGGCAGCGGGGAAAGACGTGGGTTGTGCTCGAGGAGTCCTCGCCACGAGTCTGCCGGGGCAGAGGGGAGTCTGCCGGGGGCAGCTAGAGTTAAGATATGGTTGGACTCGATGATCTCAAGGGTCGCTTCCAACCAAAAGGATTCTCTGATACTCCGATTCTCTGAAAGACGTGGGCTGCGCTCGGGGGCTACTCGCCGTCTCCGTGCTCGCACCCTGTCCCGTCACCGTCCTGCCGGACAGTGTGGGCTGGGGCCCACAGCTGCGCTGAGCACATGCAGTGCAGTGGGTGTCACCAAGTGAGGTCACAACGGGCCCCACTGTGACCCTGCACCTGGGCAGGGAGGGGCAGGGTGTCCCATTGGGATGCACAGGCCAGCTCTGCCCTGGGCACCTGGGTGCTCTCGGGGTGTCTCCAGGCCCCCCTTTGCCCTCATGTCCCCCCGGGACCTCCCTGTTGCCCTCTGCTGTGGCCCAGAGTTTCGTGTTCAGCTGGCTGGCTGATCAGAACTGCAGCGAAGCTGCTCCTTCAGTGGCTTTGTAGAGATTTCTAGGGATTTCCAAGGGTGGGTAGCACAGAGGATGGACTTTGTTTAAGGTGTCTGCTGTCTCATTGCTTACAGAAGCTCTCAGTGGCTTGAGGATAAACTAACCACGTAACCACATGACAAAGTGTTGGAGCTGGCAGAGCACAAAAGCAGAAATCCAGGTGGCAGGGGTGAAAAAGGTGGAAAGGCTGAGGTACTAAATGCCTCCTTCTGTGGAAATGCCCCTCACATTCTGCGATTCTGTGATTCCTCCACCTCAGTCTTTAATAGTCAGAAGAGTTGTGCTCCAGGTACCCACCCCCCTGAGCCAGAAGACAGGCATGGGGAGCAGTATGAAGGCCCAACAATCCAAGGGGAAATGATCAGTGACCTGATATACCACTTGAGCACCTACAAGTCTATGGGGCCAGATGGGATACACCCAAGGGTACTGAGGGAGCTGGCAAAGGTCATCACTGAGCCACTTTCCATTATCTATCTGCAATGCTGCCCAACTGGGGAGGTTGCAGTTGACTGGAGGTTGGCTAAGGTGACGCTCATCTACAAGACGGGCCAGAAAGAGGATCTGGGGACCTATAGACCTATCCGTCTGGCCTTGGTGCTGGGCAAGGTCATGGGGCAGATGATCTTGGGTAACATCACTCGCCACAAGAGAACCATATAATCAGGCCCAGTCAACATGGATTTATTTATTTATTTATTTATTGAGGGACTAGAGAGAGTGCAGAGGAGGCAACAAAGCTGCTGAGGGGCTGGAGCACAAGTGTGATGGGAGCGGTTGAGGGAGCTGGGGCTGTTCAGCCTGGAGAACAGGAGGCTCAGGGGAGGCTCAGGGGAGACCTTATTGCTGTTTGCAACGGCCTGAAAGGAGGTTGAAGCATGGAGGGTGTTGGTCTCTTCTCCCAAGTAGCAAGTGATAGGACAAGAGGAAATGGCCTCAAGTTGCGCCAGGGGAGGTTTAGATTGGCTGTTAGGAAAAAATTCTTCCTGGAAAGTGTGTTAAAGGCAAGAAGAACACCTGAAGAGCATGGGTTGGTCAGGCCAATGTGGAATAGATTGCTTTTTGTTGTTTGTTTTGGGGCTGCAGAAGAAGGAACGCGTGCATTTCAGTGTTGGGGCACGGATCCCAACTGAGGATTCAAGCAAGTTTGGGACTGGGACAGCTTAGGTGATTGAGGACCATTGCCAGGTCTACGAAAGAAGCTGGATGGGTTTTGGGGAGCTCACAGGCATTGCCAAATCCTCAGAAAACCACAGCTCTGTAGTGAAAGCAACAGCACTTGGCACCAAGCCCAATCCCAAAATGCAAATACCCTCGAAGTGACCACAGGCAGAGCCTTGAGAAACATTTGAGAGAAAGGGTCTCCTTTGCCAGGCCCTGGAGGTCAGGCCTTGGCCATTCTGATGAAAAACAAACATGAAGGGCTGACATGGCATCAGAACCTGGCGTGTCCACATTGTTGCCCTTCCCCTTGGTTCCCACCCATGCACACTCAACCCGATCAGCGCCTGTGGGAACAGCAGGGTGTGCAGTTCCAGCTAGAGGGCCTTAGACACATTATACAGAAGTGTGATTTTTATGAGTGTAAGAAGCGATAGCCCAGGCCAGTGAGAACGATATCTCGGGTCGGAAAACGGCCCCTTGTGTGTGATGTGTGAATGTCCTTGGGCCTGGTCTGTGAATGAGTGGGAACGTAACTGAAACAAATATAACATGAGTGTGGTGTGTTTCTAATACCAATTATTGGAAAAACATCTTATGTAACATCTTAGTCCAGGCCCATACCTGGAAATCCTATACATTGTCAATGGCTAATAAAGAGGACCTCAGACTGGCTCAGCTCTCTGCTCTGCCCGGCTCTGCGCTCCTTCCTGAACAAGATCTCTGCCTGTGCGTGCATCTTTTTCTGCATCCCGATGTGCGTCGTTCCTCATCGCCGCAATCGCCCTCATCAACTCCAGACAATCCAAACGCTCCCTGACATACACGGCTGCCCCACCTCCTCTCCTTCCTCGCCTGTCTCTTCTGAAGAGTTTCTAGCCATCCAATGCAGCGCTCCAGTTGTGAGAGTCGTCCCACCATGTTTCTGGGATGGCAACTATATCGTCGTTTTTCTGCCTCACAGTGGCTTCCAGCTCCTCCTGTTTGTTGCCCACGCTGCGTGCCTTTGGATAGATGCACTTTGGCCGGGCCATTGATCCCGCCACCTTTTTCTGGTGAGAAGCCCTAATTCCTTTGTGGACATCATCGAGTGCTTCCACGGTTTTGAACACATCAACAACCCTTGTGTTTCTCTTCCTGCATGGCTCTCCATCCCCAACCTCCACTGGGACGGCAGAGCAAAGGGCCTCACCAGCACTACCCTCAAATGCTGGCATGTGGCCCTTGGGTTTGCCTCTCCACACCTGGTTTCCTCCCCTCTCACTTCAAATCTAGTTTAAAGCCCTCTCAAGGATTCCTGCTAACTCCTGCGCAGGATCCTTTTCCCCTTTTGAGAGAGGTGCATCCCATTTGTCGCTAGCAGGCCTGGTGCCATGTAAGCCGACCCGTGATCAAAAACCCCCAAATTCTGCCGGTGACACCGGTCCTGCAGCCAGGTATTGATCTGCTGGGTCTTCCTGCATCTTTCCTCGTCGTACCCTGCAACTGTGGCGACAGAAGAGAACACGACTTGTGCTCCTGATCCCTTGACCATGCGTCCCAAGGCCCTGAAGTCTCTCTTGATTGTTTTCCCTTTTCAGTTTCATCACTGCCTACCTGAAAAATCGTTAGGGGATAATAGTCTGAGGGCCTAACCAGGGCAGAGAGTTTCCTGTTTACATCTTTAACCCTGGCCCCAGGGAGGCAGCCGACACCCCAAGAAGTGGGTCTAGCCTGCATATAGGGCCTTCTGTTCCCTTTAGAAGGGAGTCTCCTACAACCACAACCAGCCTCTTTTTCTTTGTGGGGGCTGTTTTGACGGAGGGTGCAGGGTGACTGATCCTCTGCAGCACCTCCAACTCAGTGGAACCGCCTCCCTCGATGCTGTTGTTTGGTTCCACTTGCAAGGCCTGTTCTTCAGTCTCAAGACCCATTTGTGTGTCTGTGTTTGGCTGTTTCTGGGCTAACTGGTGCACAGAAATTGGCTTCGCTGGAGGTAAATGTTCAAAGAGGACCCAGAAGAGTAAAACAGAAAAAGGAAAAATTTATTCGAATAAAGGAGGAGTCCCCAGGCGTCCCTGTGGGGTCTCTCAACAGCATGGGAAGACACAGCCCCCTATTTATCCCAATCCTAGCCGCAGGAGATCCCTTCTCCTTTCCCCATTGGCTGAGACCCTTGCGGGGTCCAAGCTTTCCGATCCCCCTTTCGTAACCCCAGCAGCACCCCTTGTATGTCTGCCCACCGACACTCCTGGGAACTGATTGGTTAGAGCTCTAAGGCTGTTGCACTCCATTTTGTAAAGACGTGGGAGAGCTGCTCCCATCAACTACGAAACAATCAAGAGTGTGAATCGTGACATCACATCTTTGCAAAGACGTGATAGCCGTTCCTCACCAGTTTGGTGTTGGTGGTGGTGCTTTCAGTTGTGATGATATTGTCATCCCTTTTCTAATTCACTGTCTGCTCTTGTGTTCAGACTATGTGGCTCTGTAAATGAGGAGCCCCACTCTCTGTATCTTTCAATGAAATACAGGACCTTCTGAGACTGTTTTTCTTCCTGAGCTCCTTCCTGCAAGAGCTTTTGGAGCTGCAGGGACAGTTCCTGTGATGGGAGGAGGGGAAAAGAATCCATCACGGCAGCACTGCCAGGGAGCAGCAGCGCTCGGTCTCCCAGAGCTGTTTTCTTTCCTCTCCCACACTCTCCTTCTCGTCCCTCATGTTGGCGCAAGTCCTGAGTGCTCTGGCAGCTTGGTCATTGTTCTGCTGCGTGGCAGTCCTGTGACCGCGGGCAGGGACAGGCAATGGACACTTGTGTGACAGAGCTGGCCTCAGAACAGCCTTCCGTGAAGAAAGGTGATCTCCTGAGGACAGTGCTGGAAGGTTTAGGTCTTCTTCCAAAGTTTCTCTCCAGGACATGCCCAAGAACATGACGAGCAGATCACAACACCAGTATGCACCAGTACAGAGCTAAACACCGTGAGTGGAGAAGCACGAGGGCACGCAGCAGTGTCCTCTCACAGCCAGGCCTCCTGCAAGACACCTGACGGAGCAGCAGAGCAGGGTCTGGGCTGTGCCCGTGTGCACTGGACAGCCCGCGGAAGCTGCCCCAGGACAATCGTCGTGGGCTGGCCGCGCACAAGCACCGTTTCCAGCCCTGGCCTCTCAGTGCAGCTTGGAGAGGCCCTTTGTCCCTCCGCAGAAGGATGGTGAATGAGTAGGTCAGCAGGCTGTGTTTGCATGGTACAGATGAGATGCAAGCACGCACATCATGTACAGGAGGTGGGATGAGATGAACCCCAGAGACCACAAATGTCATCAGCTATTCCTTGGGGTTCCTTGAAGGCCTGTGGGACAGACAGTGTCTCGAGGTCACGTCATGTTGGGAGGAAACCACCTGAATGCAGCACTGGGTTGTGCTTCCTTGGACTGAGGTCCCCGTGTCCATTCCTCATGACGTGGGACATGTGAGATGAGTGCAGGCGGGGTGACACACTGCAAGGCTGAGGTGGCTCCCATCCTTTGGGAGTGGCAAGAGGAGGTGAGAGAGACACTGTGACTCCTGCCTGTGTGTCTAAAAGGGACAGGCTCTGCCTCTGAGCATCCCTGGGTGCATAAGGAGTCCATGAGGCCAGCTCAGCTCTGGACAGCTGACAGAAGCTTGCTCTTTCCACGTGTGACTCCAGGAACAAACCCCATGGGCCCAGTGAGCTTCGTCTCCGCTGCCTTGGACAGGCCCATTGCCACAGTGCTTCTATCTGCTCCCTCAGCCTTGCCTGTGATTCTGGCTTGTGCTCTCCAAAGTGCCAGAGCACTCAGAGATGTTCTGGGGTCCTTGGAAAAGGCAGATGTCAAAGCCAGCTTCAAGAAGGGCTCTTTATTAAAATCCAGCCACTCTCTCGGGAAGAGCTGCTCCTCCACATGGCTCAGCATCAGCGGCAGCACAGGGCTCGCAGGATCCATCTTGGCCTTGGCTGCTCCCTTGGAGAGCTCAGGATGATGATGACCGTCTGAGCTACCAGGGAGCGGATGGAGGGCTCGCTGTCTTCTGCCAAGGCCTGAAGGGCTGCAAGGGAAAGAAGCAGAGCCGAGATGACCTCCCACGTCTGCAGAGACCCCCAGGCATTCCCTCTGGAGAATGCTCCCTACTCACCGCTGCAGATCTCAGCCAGCTTCTTCTTGCCTGGATCCCTCAGATGCCGCGCAGCGAGCCCTGGGCACAGAGTTCCGTCAGCCCCTGCTCCCTCCCCTCATCAGGGCTGGCCCCAGGGAAGAGCAGGGGCCGAGATGGTGGGACTGAGCAAGGCGGCCGCCATGGCCACCTGCGTGGACAGGGCTGGGAGAGGGAGGCCAAGGCCCTGCACGGGGCAGCCGGGGCTCTGGCAGCCACAGGGCTGCTCCTTGCTGCCAGGGCAGTGGCAGGGACTGGGGCCAGGCTGCCAAGAGAGGGACCCTGGGGGCTGTGACCCACCGATGAACCTCACGGCTGCCTCTCGCAAGCTGGCCTGAGCATCCTTCAGGTACGGCAGGCTCTGAGTCAAGAATTCTTGAGCTCTGCTCCTGTCCTGCTCCAGCTGGAGAGAGCACAAGGGGATGAGCACGTCACTGTCCCTTCCCAGTTGGCTGGACCAGTCCCTGCTCCCACACCCAGCCGTTCCCCTTCCCTCCCGGCCATTCCCATGTCCCAGCCAGGAGCCCTGTGGGGCTGAGGCTGAAAGAGAGACACAGGCCGGGGGACCCCAGGGGTGCTGAGAGCCCTCCCTCGCGCTGGGTGCAGGGAGGGCAGCAGGGCAGAGAGAAGAGGCCTTGTGGGCTCTGTTCTTGAGGGCAGGGAACAAGAATGCAGGTCCAGGCTGCAGCAAGGCAGGCGAGGCACATCTGCCTTGGGGGTTGTCCTCACCAAGCTCTCTCCAATCCGCCATGTCTGCTGTGTCCGCACCAGGTGCTTGAGCAGTTTCCACTTGAGGAGCTCTGCGGCAGCAAGGAGGGCTTCCCCAGCAGCCTGTGGAACAGCAGAAGCTGGGAATGGCACCACGGTCTGGGCCAGGAGACCTTGGGTCCCCCTGCTCTGGGCTTTGTTCCTGGGGCGATTCTGCCCTCAGGGAGCTGGGACATGCCCTGGCCCAAATGTCCAGGGGTCTCTTCGCTGCGTCACTGCTGAGCTTTGAAAGCTGTACCTTGGCCACGCTCTGCGTTTGGTCACTCAGGCGGAAGAAGAGAGGGAGCAGGCCAAGTCGCACCGTGTTCTTCATCTCTGCCTTTTCGTCCCCCACCGCCATCTTCATCAGGTCTCTGAAGAGGCTGATGGAGCTCTCTCTCAGCTGGCTCTGCTCCTGGGAGGGAGAAGCACAGTAGGACTGGAGCACCAGCAGCTCTCTGCCCACGCTGGGCAGAAGCTCCAGCATGGCTGATGTGAGGGGAGATGCTCCAGGGAGGCATTCTGCACACTGGAGTTGTGGCCCAGATCTGCGGTCCTGGGTCAGTGAAAGGCCACTCAAGAGACTTGTTCTGGGAGCGCCTGGCCTCCAAGTGCCCACCAAGGCAGCCAGCATCCCCCACCAGCTTCAGCAGCCGCGGTGGGGAAGAGCTCCGGGAGCAGCTGGCAGGGAGAAGCTGGGCTGGGCTGCAGAACACACAAGCCACCCCACAAGAGCCCAGGGCCCACCCGTGGGGCTCAGGCTTCCACATCAGCCTTACGTCGTTCAAGAGGGGCAGGAGGAATTCCGCCATCTGCACGGCGATGTGGCTGGCCTCCTTCCTCTTCAGCTGAGCCATGACAGTTCTGAAGACCAGCAGAGCCTTCATGGTGGCAGCCTTATAGCCAAAGAGCAGGACCCTCATCAGGTCTGGCAGGATGACCTTCATTTTTCTTGCCTGTGTGAAGAAAAGAGTTTCCCTTTTGGGACCAGGTCCGTGCCTGGAAAGCTCCCTAGGCAGCCAGCTGGCCCCACCATGGCAGAGAGAGCCTTTGGAGCACTCGCCCCACCGCCTGAGTGCCAGCCAAGGCCAAGCCCTCCCACTCTGCCCCGGCCCTTGGCTGCCAACAGGGTTCCCCTTGCTGACGCCCTACTCACCATGTCGTCTCTCTGTGACAGCGTCATGATGCCTCTGAGCACCAGGGAGAGCATGGCTGGCCTTTCTTCCTTCAGAAACCTAAAGGCTAGGTAGGTCGCAGCAAACTCCCCGTCTCCCAGATCTCTGCTGGCCAGCATCTGAAAGCAGGGCAGCAGTGAGCGACCGGCAGAGCTGGTGGGGCTCCTGGCAGCGTGCAGCTCCTGGTTCCTAGCGCAGCCCGGGCCAAGGGCACCAGGGGCTTTTTCCGGTAACTCACAGCCAAGCGAACGAGGCAGTAGTCCTCCAGGTGTGTGCAGAAGAGCCTGCTCTTGAGGTCCCAGAGCTGGCTGAGCAGCTCCTTCAAAATGTTCTTCACAGTCTGGGGCACGGAGAGCATCAGTTCCCACAGTGCCAGGGCAGTGCTGCAAGTCGGAGCGCTCTGTCAGCAGGGCAGCCTCGGCCACAGCAGCGTGGCCGGGCTCAGCACTGCAGGAAGCTTGGGATGCCCTGGGCAGCAGCAGAGGGCTGAGCTGGTGCTCCCCGTGGGGCGGGCAGGAGCGTGGGGTGGGCTCTGGGCTTGCTTGCTCAGCTTTGGCTGCCTCGGGCCTGGCTGACCCCCAGGGCTGGAAAGCGTGGTGGGATGGAGGGTCCTGCCCCTCGGGAGTGTCCTGCAGGATTCCTTGGCTCTGGCAGCCAGAGCGTCTCCAGGCCCCTCTTCCCACAGGGAACAAGCCCTCCCGGCTTTTGAGGACAGTACCTGTCTCCTCCTGGAGCAACCTTGAGCAGTGTCATCACCACCTCCTGAGGGCATTTGTCAGCCATGGGGACGATGAGAGACTCCACGCTCTGCCGGGCTGGGACTGTCTGGGTGCATCCCAGGGTTTTGTGGATGCAGCTCGTGATCTTTGGCACCTGGAGGGGACACAGGTGAGGATGGTGCAGCCACTGGCAAGCGGCCATTTCCTCAGCTGCCCTTGCCATCCCTCTCTGCCACCTTGAGGTGGCTTCAGGTGCCCCAGACACTGGGCTTTGGGAGGAAGAGAGGGATGGAGGGAGGAACAAGGCCTGACAGGGCTGAAGGGCAGGGCAATGCAGCCACAGGCCACTTACATCCACCAGCCACAGGTCAGGGTTTCCCTTGACCACATCCAGCACGTTTCTGGCCGCCTCCTTGTCAAAGGTGCTGGAGTCGGTCATTGCCTCGATGAACACCCAGACCATGTCTGTCCTCTCCGACGGCTGGAGGTATTCCCCAAAGGTCTATGGGAGGAAGGGAGGCAGCGAAGCCACGTCACACCGAGGGCCCTGATGCTGCTGCTTAGCCGGGCAGTGCCAGCAGCCCTGCAGTGGCGCCCGGCAGTGCTGGCAGCGGTGTCCCCAGCAAAGCTGGCAGCAGGGGCGGCAGTCGCTGCTGGGGAGGATGAGAAGAGACGGCCCAGGGTGAGGGAGGAGGGTTGGGGTCATGGGCACGGGGTCTGGGCCCCGCCACCAGCCAGGGCTTGCTGGTGGCCAGGAGGACTGGGGCTGCTGCTGGGACACTGGAGCGCAGCCCTGGCATTGTCCCTGCTTGGGGACAGCAGGAACCCTCTCAGCAGGGACAGGGAGGCCACGCCAGCCCGCTGACGGTGGAGGCCTTTGCTCTCACAAGTCCCCTGCTGATGCCAGGACCAAGAGTGCCAGCAAACGGGGAGCTCGTTACCTCGGCAATGTGAGTGGCACTGGGCGAAGTGCGCAAGGAGGTGGTCTCGGCTTCCCAGTCCCTTTCGAGCTGTGTATCCTCCTCTGTCAATGTCGCACCTAAAGAGCGGGGCAAACGCAGAGGAGTCGGTAAGACACGGCAGCTTCCCCAATACTGGAAAGAGCTTGGAACTTGGAATGGCCGAGGAGGGAGGTTATGACCTGCAATCAGGGGAGGAGGTGGTGGAGAGCGGTGCCACGGAAAGGCTGACCCGCCTCCAGTGTGCGTGTGGGAATGCTCCTGGCCCTGGAAAGTCCAAGGCCCTAGAGCTCTGCATGCAGTGCCACGGTTCAGTCCCCCATGGCTTGAATAGAGGTGACGTGGGGGACGGCTCGCATGGCTGGAGTGCTGCGGGGCAGAGATACATGTCTCTTTGGGAGAGATGGGAAGATGCGGCGCGGGGCTGCCTCCCGTGCTCTTGAGGAGCAGCTCAGCTACACGGGACCATCAACAGCGTGGGAGAGAGCGTGGGGGTGAGGAGCAGAGGAGGGGCAGTGCTGGTGACATGGTGGTGCCTCCAGCAAGCAGCAGGACTGGGTGATGTTGGCGTGCAGGGGGATCCATCCCACCACAGCTTCTCTTACGGTGTTGCTGGTACTTGAATTGGAAGAGGAGACAAAGAGCGTCCAAAGCCAAGCGGCTGGTGTCCTCTTCCTTGAATGATAGGAGCAGCAGGAGATGTCCCAGCAGCTGTCCAAGGATTGGCATCTGCATCTCCACACAGGAGGCGTGTCTGTCCTCATTGGGATCAGCCTGGGCAAGGGAGGAGGAAGAGCAGAGGGCTTGAGGGCAGCTGGGGCCAAAGCCCTGAAGCCAAGTGTGTGCCCAGGGCTGGATCCAGGCAGGTCAGAGCTTTGCAGGGCCCTGCAGAACCCATCTCGCAGAACAGCCCCACGCAGGGAGAGCTGCCAGACCTGGGCTCCCCGTGGGCTCCTTGGGCAGCCCTGGCCGACACAGGACTGGGGCAGAGATGGCTCCTGGCAGAGCGCAGTGTGCCTGGTCCTTACCTTCAGTGAGGAGTAGTTGGCCAGCAAGAAGCTGAGCACCCTCATCCTGCCCACAGCCCTCTCCCGCACAGATGCCCTCTCAGAGGTGGTGAAGGTCAAGAGCATCTGGGGAGAGAGAAGCTGCTGCTGAGCCCTGGGAGCAGCCAGTGCTCCAGCACAAGCAGCACTGCTCAAGTCCTGGGCGGGACTCTCCCAGGCCATTAAGGCTTCCTCTGGTCTGGAGCAAAGCCCGCACTGGTTTCCTGCCCTGGGGTCCCTGGCAGGCTTGCGACAAATGCCCCAGGCCAGCCCTCTAGCCAGGCAGGAAGGCAGATGCCACCCTGTGCGGCCACTGTGCTGCGGAAGAGCCTGCTGGGCAGCCCCTGCTTCCCCCAGGGAGGTGGGCACCACCCTGCAGTGCTCTCTCTGCATGGCGCGGGGTGGGACTGCCCTCTCAGCAGTGGACACCCCGTCCCCCAGGGTGAGGAACAGCCCTTGTGAAGCCCACCCTTTGCACATGCCAGACCTGGAAGATACTCTGCATCTTCTCGCTGACTCCGTTGGCAGGAGAGTTGAGCACCAGTGCAACTAGCATGGTGTCCATGGCTTTCATGGTCTGCAAGGAAGACAACGAGTTGTGGCCGTGTTTCCTGCCATCCCTCTCACCCCCAGGACACTGAGCTGAGCTCCCAGCACCAAGGGAGGACTCGTGGGCTGCTTTGCTGTGCCTGGGAGAGGCCCAGGGGCAAACAATGTGCTGTGGGCAGAGCAGCCTGCGGCACTGGATGTGGCCAGGCCCACAGGAACGGGACGACGGGACGAGAGTGGGAAAGTAAAGCCAAGACCGTGCCCTGCCTTGCATCTCTGGTCATAGCGCAGGACAGGGTGAGCAGGGAGCAGCCCAGAGGGCCCGGTGCTCGTGGAGCTCACCCAGCACTTACCGCGAAGTACAGGAAAGGTTTCAAGTCCCGGATTTCCTCTTTGGGAGGAAGCAAGAAGATGCTGGAGAAGCACGCTTGGAGGAGGCCTATCTCTTTGCCCTCCAGCACCGCCTCCACGGAGCTGCAAAGAGAGAGGGGCCAGTGGGACACTGGTGCGGGGAGCAGTGCCTGGAGGCCTCGTGCAGGTGGACACGGGGCTCTGGGGCAGGAGTCCCCAGGAGGGTTGGGCAGGTACCTCATTTCGGTCACGGCAAACATGGCGCTCCGCCACACCGCTGTGCACCGTTGGTCCCTGGGCTCTTCTTCCAGCAGCACCTGCAGAGCACAGCCAGGATGGGACCTGGCAGCTGCCAGCACCCAGTGCCACCCGCCCCTTGCCCTGCCCAACGCTGTCCTCACAGGGTGCCAGTGCTGGGGGCCTTGTCCCCTTCCCCGCAGCCACCGAGTATCCCCTCACCTTGATATTCTCTGCCAGTTTGTATCTCTGGCAGAAGAGATCTAGGCCCTGGGACAAGCCGTTGTACGTTGCGGCCCTGAAGAGCATAGCGATGCTTTTAAGGAACTCCAGCTTCTGTTCCTCATCCTGGCAGCCAGGGGACAGAGAGACAAACAGGGAGCATGAGATGGGGACACACGGTCAGTGGCACCGCAGCGCTGGGGGTGCAGTGCCGGTTGCAGCCCTGGGAGAAGCAGCTGTGCCCAGCCAGCGCCCTCCAGCAGCCCCACAGCAGAGCCCCTGTCAGCAGATGCCAGCTCAGCCGCCTTCCAAATGGCTGCGGTTACCTTTTCAGGGCTGCTGACAAAGGCCCTGATGACATCCACGTGTTCTGGTTCCAAGCGGTACACTGGTAACCAGCTGGCATCTAAGAAAGGAGGAGAGCAGGGAGGGCTGCAGAGAGGGTGCGCAGGCAGGAGGGAGCAGAGGAAGGAGCTCTGCCTCCCATCCAGCCCCATGCCCGCTGCCATGGCACAGTCTTCTCCTGCGTGTCAGTGCCCCTGCCAGCGTGTGGGGAAACGGGATCCTGGCATTGAGCAGGGAGCGCTCGCTGGCCACCGCGCTGCCCAGACAATCAGGGCCCCTCACTCACCCATCTCCAGTTGCTGGGCCAGGCACAACTCCTGGGGCTCCACTGGAGAGCTGCTCTCCTGGAGAGCCCTGTCCTCCTCCAGGGCCACCTTGGTGGTGCTGACTTGTTGCTTTGCCATCTTTTGGGTTTGAGGAAAGTGGTTGGGCTGGCGAAGGGGGAAGCTTTGGCGAAAGGCCACGAGTCTGCCGGGGGCAGAGGGAAAAGACGTGGGTTGTGCTCGAGGAGTCCTCGCCACGAGTCTGCCGGGGGCAGCGGGGAAAGACGTGGGTTGTGCTCGAGGAGTCCTCGCCACGAGTCTGCCGGGGCAGAGGGGAGTCTGCCGGGGGCAGCTAGAGTTAAGATATGGTTGGACTCGATGATCTCAAGGGTCGCTTCCAACCAAAAGGATTCTCTGATACTCCGATTCTCTGAAAGACGTGGGCTGCGCTCGGGGGCTACTCGCCGTCTCCGTGCTCGCACCCTGTCCCGTCACCGTCCTGCCGGACAGTGTGGGCTGGGGCCCACAGCTGCGCTGAGCACATGCAGTGCAGTGGGTGTCACCAAGTGAGGTCACAACGGGCCCCACTGTGACCCTGCACCTGGGCAGGGAGGGGCAGGGTGTCCCATTGGGATGCACAGGCCAGCTCTGCCCTGGGCACCTGGGTGCTCTCGGGGTGTCTCCAGGCCCCCCTTTGCCCTCATGTCCCCCCGGGACCTCCCTGTTGCCCTCTGCTGTGGCCCAGAGTTTCGTGTTCAGCTGGCTGGCTGATCAGAACTGCAGCGAAGCTGCTCCTTCAGTGGCTTTGTAGAGATTTCTAGGGATTTCCAAGGGTGGGTAGCACAGAGGATGGACTTTGTTTAAGGTGTCTGCTGTCTCATTGCTTACAGAAGCTCTCAGTGGCTTGAGGATAAACTAACCACGTAACCACATGACAAAGTGTTGGAGCTGGCAGAGCACAAAAGCAGAAATCCAGGTGGCAGGGGTGAAAAAGGTGGAAAGGCTGAGGTACTAAATGCCTCCTTCTGTGGAAATGCCCCTCACATTCTGCGATTCTGTGATTCCTCCACCTCAGTCTTTAATAGTCAGAAGAGTTGTGCTCCAGGTACCCACCCCCCTGAGCCAGAAGACAGGCATGGGGAGCAGTATGAAGGCCCAACAATCCAAGGGGAAATGATCAGTGACCTGCTATACCACTTGGGCACCTACAAGTCTATGGGGCCAGATGGGATACACCCAAGGGTGCTGAGGGAGCTGGCAAAGGTCATCACTGAGCCACTTTCCATTATCTATCTGCAATGCTGCCCAACTGGGGAGGTTGCAGTTGACTGGAGGTTGGCTAAGGTGACGCTCATCTACAAGACGGGCCGGAAGGAGGATCTGGGGACCTACAGATCTATTCGTCTGACCTTGGTGCTGGGCAAGGTCATGGGGCAGATGATCTTGGGTAACATCACTCGCCACAAGAGAACCATATAATCAGGCCCAGTCAACATGGATTTATTTATTTATTTATTTATTGAGGGACTAGAGAGAGTGCAGAGGAGGCAACAAAGCTGCTGAGGGGCTGGAGCACAAGTGTGATGGGAGCGGTTGAGGGAGCTGGGGCTGTTCAGCCTGGAGAACAGGAGGCTCAGGGGAGGCTCAGGGGAGACCTTATTGCTGTTTGCAACGGCCTGAAAGGAGGTTGAAGCATGGAGGGTGTTGGTCTCTTCTCCCAAGTAGCAAGTGATAGGACAAGAGGAAATGGCCTCAAGTTGCGCCAGGGGAGGTTTAGATTGGCTGTTAGGAAAAAATTCTTCCTGGAAAGTGTGTTAAAGGCAAGAAGAACACCTGAAGAGCATGGGTTGGTCAGGCCAATGTGGAATAGATTGCTTTTTCTTGTTTGTTTTGGGGCTGCAGAAGAAGGAACGCGTGCATTTCAGTGTTGGGGCACGGATCCCAACTGAGGATTCAAGCAAGTTTGGGACTGGGACAGCTTAGGTGATTGAGGACCATTGCCAGGTCTACGAAAGAAGCTGGATGGGTTTTGGGGAGCTCACAGGCATTGCCAAATCCTCAGAAAACCACAGCTCTGTAGTGAAAGCAACAGCACTTGGCACCAAGCCCAATCCCAAAATGCAAATACCCTCGAAGTGACCACAGGCAGAGCCTTGAGAAACATTTGAGAGAAAGGGTCTCCTTTGCCAGGCCCTGGAGGTCAGGCCTTGGCCATTCTGATGAAAAACAAACATGAAGGGCTGACATGGCATCAGAACCTGGCGTGTCCACATTGTTGCCCTTCCCCTTGGTTCCCACCCATGCACACTCAACCCGATCAGCGCCTGTGGGAACAGCAGGGTGTGCAGTTCCAGCTAGAGGGCCTTAGACACATTATACAGAAGTGTGATTTTTATGAGTGTAAGAAGCGATAGCCCAGGCCAGTGAGAACGATATCTCGGGTCGGAAAACGGCCCCTTGTGTGTGATGTGTGAATGTCCTTGGGCCTGGTCTGTGAATGAGTGGGAACGTAACTGAAACAAATATAACATGAGTGTGGTGTGTTTCTAATACCAATTATTGGAAAAACATCTTATGTAACATCTTAGTCCAGGCCCATACCTGGAAATCCTATACATTGTCAATGGCTAATAAAGAGGACCTCAGACTGGCTCAGCTCTCTGCTCTGCCCGGCTCTGCGCTCCTTCCTGAACAAGATCTCTGCCTGTGCGTGCATCTTTTTCTGCATCCCGATGTGCGTCGTTCCTCATCGCCGCAATCGCCCTCATCAACTCCAGACAATCCAAATGCTCCCTGACATACACGGCTGCCCCACCTCCTCTCCTTCCTCGCCTGTCTCTTCTGAAGAGTTTCTAGCCATCCAATGCAGCGCTCCAGTTGTGAGAGTCGTCCCACCATGTTTCTGGGATGGCAACTATATCGTCGTTTTTCTGCCTCACAGTGGCTTCCAGCTCCTCCTGTTTGTTGCCCACGCTGCGTGCCTTTGGATAGATGCACTTTGGCCGGGCCATTGATCCCGCCACCTTTTTCTGGTGAGAAGCCCTAATTCCTTTGTGGACATCATCGAGTGCTTCCACGGTTTTGAACACATCAACAACCCTTGTGTTTCTCTTCCTGCATGGCTCTCCATCCCCAACCTCCACTGGGACGGCAGAGCAAAGGGCCTCACCAGCACTACCCTCAAATGCTGGCATGTGGCCCTTGGGTTTGCCTCTCCACACCTGGTTTCCTCCCCTCTCACTTCAAATCTAGTTTAAAGCCCTCTCAAGGATTCCTGCTAACTCCTGCGCAGGATCCTTTTCCCCTTTTGAGAGAGGTGCATCCCATTTGTCGCTAGCAGGCCTGGTGCCATGTAAGCCGACCCGTGATCAAAAACCCCCAAATTCTGCCGGTGACACCGGTCCTGCAGCCAGGTATTGATCTGCTGGGTCTTCCTGCATCTTTCCTCGTCGTACCCTGCAACTGTGGCGACAGAAGAGAACACGACTTGTGCTCCTGATCCCTTGACCATGCGTCCCAAGGCCCTGAAGTCTCTCTTGATTGTTTTCCCTTTTCAGTTTCATCACTGCCTACCTGAAAAATCGTTAGGGGATAATAGTCTGAGGGCCTAACCAGGGCAGAGAGTTTCCTGTTTACATCTTTAACCCTGGCCCCAGGGAGGCAGCCGACACCCCAAGAAGTGGGTCTAGCCTGCATATAGGGCCTTCTGTTCCCTTTAGAAGGGAGTCTCCTACAACCACAACCAGCCTCTTTTTCTTTGTGGGGGCTGTTTTGACGGAGGGTGCAGGGTGACTGATCCTCTGCAGCACCTCCAACTCAGTGGAACCGCCTCCCTCGATGCTGTTGTTTGGTTCCACTTGCAAGGCCTGTTCTTCAGTCTCAAGACCCATTTGTGTGTCTGTGTTTGGCTGTTTCTGGGCTAACTGGTGCACAGAAATTGGCTTCGCTGGAGGTAAATGTTCAAAGAGGACCCAGAAGAGTAAAACAGAAAAAGGAAAAATTTATTCGAATAAAGGAGGAGTCCCCAGGCGTCCCTGTGGGGTCTCTCAACAGCATGGGAAGACACAGCCCCCTATTTATCCCAATCCTAGCCGCAGGAGATCCCTTCTCTTTTCCCCATTGGCTGAGACCCTTGCGGGGTCCAAGCTTTCCGATCCCCCTTTCGTAACCCCAGCAGCACCCCTTGTATGTCTGCCCACCGACACTCCTGGGAACTGATTGGTTAGAGCTCTAAGGCTGTTGCACTCCATTTTGTAAAGACGTGGGAGAGCTGCTCCCATCAACTACGAAACAATCAAGAGTGTGAATCGTGACATCACATCTTTGCAAAGACGTGATAGCCGTTCCTCACCAGTTTGGTGTTGGTGGTGGTGCTTTCAGTTGTGATGATGTTGTCATCCCTTTTCTAATTCACTGTCTGCTCTTGTGTTCAGACTACGTGGCTCTGTAAATGAGGAGCCCCACTCTCTGTATCTTTCAATGAAATACAGGACCTTCTGAGACTGTTTTTCTTCCTGAGCTCCTTCCTGCAAGAGCTTTTGGAGCTGCAGGGACAGTTCCTGTGATGGGAGGAGGGGAAAAGAATCCATCACGGCAGCACTGCCAGGGAGCAGCAGCGCTCGGTCTCCCAGAGCTGTTTTCTTTCCTCTCCCACACTCTCCTTCTCGTCCCTCATGTTGGCGCAAGTCCTGAGTGCTCTGGCAGCTTGGTCATTGTTCTGCTGCGTGGCAGTCCTGTGACCGCGGGCAGGGACAGGCAATGGACACTTGTGTGACAGAGCTGGCCTCAGAACAGCCTTCCGTGAAGAAAGGTGATCTCCTGAGGACAGTGCTGGAAGGTTTAGGTCTTCTTCCAAAGTTTCTCTCCAGGACATGCCCAAGAACATGACGAGCAGATCACAACACCAGTATGCACCAGTACAGAGCTAAACACCGTGAGTGGAGAAGCACGAGGGCACGCAGCAGTGTCCTCTCACAGCCAGGCCTCCTGCAAGACACCTGACGGAGCAGCAGAGCAGGGTCTGGGCTGTGCCCGTGTGCACTGGACAGCCCGCGGAAGCTGCCCCAGGACAATCGTCGTGGGCTGGCCGCGCACAAGCACCGTTTCCAGCCCTGGCCTCTCAGTGCAGCTTGGAGAGGCCCTTTGTCCCTCCGCAGAAGGATGGTGAATGAGTAGGTCAGCAGGCTGTGTTTGCATGGTACAGATGAGATGCAAGCACGCACATCATGTACAGGAGGTGGGATGAGATGAACCCCAGAGACCACAAATGTCATCAGCTATTCCTTGGGGTTCCTTGAAGGCCTGTGGGACAGACAGTGTCTCAAGGTCACGTCATGTTGGGAGGAAACCACCTGAATGCAGCACTGGGTTGTGCTTCCTTGGACTGAGGTCCCCGTGTCCATTCCTCATGACGTGGGACATGTGAGATGAGTGCAGGCGGGGTGACACACTGCAAGGCTGAGGTGGCTCCCATCCTTTGGGAGTGGCAAGAGGAGGTGAGAGAGACACTGTGACTCCTGCCTGTGTGTCTAAAAGGGACAGGCTCTGCCTCTGAGCATCCCTGGGTGCATAAGGAGTCCACGAGGCCAGCTCAGCTCTGGACAGCTGACAGAAGCTTGCTCTTTCCACGTGTGACTCCAGGAACAAACCCCATGGGCCCAGTGAGCTTCGTCTCCGCTGCCTTGGACAGGCCCATTGCCACAGTGCTTCTGTCTGCTCCCTCAGCCTTGCCTGTGATTCTGGCTTGTGCTCTCCAAAGTGCCAGAGCACTCAGAGATGTTCTGGGGTCCTTGGAAAAGGCAGATGTCAAAGCCAGCTTCAAGAAGGGCTCTTTATTAAAATCCAGCCACTCTCTCGGGAAGAGCTGCTCCTCCACATGGCTCAGCATCAGCGGCAGCACAGGGCTCGCAGGATCCATCTTGGCCTTGGCTGCTCCCTTGGAGAGCTCAGGATGATGATGACCGTCTGAGCTACCAGGGAGCGGATGGAGGGCTCGCTGTCTTCTGCCAAGGCCTGAAGGGCTGCAAGGGAAAGAAGCAGAGCCGAGATGACCTCCCACGTCTGCAGAGACCCCCAGGCATTCCCTCTGGAGAATGCTCCCTACTCACCGCTGCAGATCTCAGCCAGCTTCTTCTTGCCTGGATCCCTCAGATGCCGCGCAGCGAGCCCTGGGCACAGAGTTCCGTCAGCCCCTGCTCCCTCCCCTCATCAGGGCTGGCCCCAGGGAAGAGCAGGGGCCGAGATGGTGGGACTGAGCAAGGCGGCCACCATGGCCACCTGCGTGGACAGGGCTGGGAGAGGGAGGCCAAGGCCCTGCACGGGGCAGCCGGGGCTCTGGCAGCCACAGGGCTGCTCCTTGCTGCCAGGGCAGTGGCAGGGACTGGGGCCAGGCTGCCAAGAGAGGGACCCTGGGGGCTGTGACCCACCGATGAACCTCACGGCCGCCTCTCGCAAGCTGGCCTGAGCATCCTTCAGGTACGGCAGGCTCTGAGTCAAGAATTCTTGAGCTCTGCTCCTGTCCTGCTCCAGCTGGAGAGAGCACAAGGGGATGAGCACGTCACTGTCCCTTCCCAGTTGGCTGGACCAGTCCCTGCTCCCACACCCAGCCGTTCCCCTTCCCTCCCGGCCATTCCCATGTCCCAGCCAGGAGCCCTGTGGGGCTGAGGCTGAAAGAGAGACACAGGCCGGGGGACCCCAGGGGTGCTGAGAGCCCTCCCTCGCGCTGGGTGCAGGGAGGGCAGCAGGGCAGAGAGAAGAGGCCTTGTGGGCTCTGTTCTTGAGGGCAGGGAACAAGAATGCAGGTCCAGGCTGCAGCAAGGCAGGCGAGGCACATCTGCCTTGGGGGTTGTCCTCACCAAGCTCTCTCCAATCCGCCATGTCTGCTGTGTCCGCACCAGGTGCTTGAGCAGTTTCCACTTGAGGAGCTCTGCGGCAGCAAGGAGGGCTTCCCCAGCAGCCTGTGGAACAGCAGAAGCTGGGAATGGCACCACGGTCTGGGCCAGGAGACCTTGGGTCCCCCTGCTCTGGGCTTTGTTCCTGGGGCGATTCTGCCCTCAGGGAGCTGGGACATGCCCTGGCCCAAATGTCCAGGGGTCTCTTCGCTGCGTCACTGCTGAGCTTTGAAAGCTGTACCTTGGCCACGCTCTGCGTTTGGTCACTCAGGCGGAAGAAGAGAGGGAGCAGGCCAAGTCGCACCGTGTTCTTCATCTCTGCCTTTTCGTCCCCCACCGCCATCTTCATCAGGTCTCTGAAGAGGCTGATGGAGCTCTCTCTCAGCTGGCTCTGCTCCTGGGAGGGAGAAGCACAGTAGGACTGGAGCACCAGCAGCTCTCTGCCCACGCTGGGCAGAAGCTCCAGCATGGCTGATGTGAGGGGAGATGCTCCAGGGAGGCATTCTGCACACTGGAGTTGTGGCCCAGATCTGCGGTCCTGGGTCAGTGAAAGGCCACTCAAGAGACTTGTTCTGGGAGCGCCTGGCCTCCAAGTGCCCACCAAGGCAGCCAGCATCCCCCACCAGCTTCAGCAGCCACGGTGGGGAAGAGCTCCGGGAGCAGCCGGCAGGGAGAAGCTGGGCTGGGCTGCAGAACACACAAGCCACCCCACAAGAGCCCAGGGCCCACCCGTGGGGCTCAGGCTTCCACATCAGCCTTACGTCGTTCAAGAGGGGCAGGAGGAATTCCGCCATCTGCACGGCGATGTGGCTGGCCTCCTTCCTCTTCAGCTGAGCCATGACAGTTCTGAAGACCAGCAGAGCCTTCATGGTGGCAGCCTTATAGCCAAAGAGCAGGACCCTCATCAGGTCTGGCAGGATGACCTTCATTTTTCTTGCCTGTGTGAAGAAAAGAGTTTCCCTTTTGGGACCAGGTCCGTGCCTGGAAAGCTCCCTAGGCAGCCAGCTGGCCCCACCATGGCAGAGAGAGCCTTTGGAGCACTCGCCCCACCGCCTGAGTGCCAGCCAAGGCCAAGCCCTCCCACTCTGCCCCGGCCCTTGGCTGCCAACAGGGTTCCCCTTGCTGACGCCCTACTCACCATGTCGTCTCTCTGTGACAGCGTCATGATGCCTCTGAGCACCAGGGAGAGCATGGCTGGCCTTTCTTCCTTCAGAAACCTAAAGGCTAGGTAGGTCGCAGCAAACTCCCCGTCTCCCAGATCTCTGCTGGCCAGCATCTGAAAGCAGGGCAGCAGTGAGCGACCGGCAGAGCTGGTGGGGCTCCTGGCAGCGTGCAGCTCCTGGTTCCTAGCGCAGCCCGGGCCAAGGGCACCAGGGGCTTTTTCCGGTAACTCACAGCCAAGCGAACGAGGCAGTAGTCCTCCAGGTGTGTGCAGAAGAGCCTGCTCTTGAGGTCCCAGAGCTGGCTGAGCAGCTCCTTCAAAATGTTCTTCACAGTCTGGGGCACGGAGAGCATCAGTTCCCACAGTGCCAGGGCAGTGCTGCAAGTCGGAGCGCTCTGTCAGCAGGGCAGCCTCGGCCACAGCAGCGTGGCCGGGCTCAGCACTGCAGGAAGCTTGGGATGCCCTGGGCAGCAGCAGAGGGCTGAGCTGGTGCTCCCCGTGGGGCGGGCAGGAGCGTGGGGTGGGCTCTGGGCTTGCTTGCTCAGCTTTGGCTGCCTCGGGCCTGGCTGACCCCCAGGGCTGGAAAGCGTGGTGGGATGGAGGGTCCTGCCCCTCGGGAGTGTCCTGCAGGATTCCTTGGCTCTGGCAGCCAGAGCGTCTCCAGGCCCCTCTTCCCACAGGGAACAAGCCCTCCCGGCTTTTGAGGACAGTACCTGTCTCCTCCTGGAGCAACCTTGAGCAGTGTCATCACCACCTCCTGAGGGCATTTGTCAGCCATGGGGACGATGAGAGACTCCACGCTCTGCCGGGCTGGGACTGTCTGGGTGCATCCCAGGGTTTTGTGGATGCAGCTCGTGATCTTTGGCACCTGGAGGGGACACAGGTGAGGATGGTGCAGCCACTGGCGAGCGGCCATTTCCTCAGCTGCCCTTGCCATCCCTCTCTGCCACCTTGAGGTGGCTTCAGGTGCCCCAGACACTGGGCTTTGGGAGGAAGAGAGGGATGGAGGGAGGAACAAGGCCTGACAGGGCTGAAGGGCAGGGCAATGCAGCCACAGGCCACTTACATCCACCAGCCACAGGTCAGGGTTTCCCTTGACCACATCCAGCACGTTTCTGGCCGCCTCCTTGTCAAAGGTGCTGGAGTCGGTCATTGCCTCGATGAACACCCAGACCATGTCTGTCCTCTCCGACGGCTGGAGGTATTCCCCAAAGGTCTATGGGAGGAAGGGAGGCAGCGAAGCCACGTCACACCGAGGGCCCTGATGCTGCTGCTTAGCCGGGCAGTGCCAGCAGCCCTGCGGTGGCGCCCGGCAGTGCTGGCAGCGGTGTCCCCAGCAAAGCTGGCAGCAGGGGCGGCAGTCGCTGCTGGGGAGGATGAGAAGAGACGGCCCAGGGTGAGGGAGGAGGGTTGGGGTCATGGGCACGGGGTCTGGGCCCCGCCACCAGCCAGGGCTTGCTGGTGGCCAGGAGGACTGGGGCTGCTGCTGGGACACTGGAGCGCAGCCCTGGCATTGTCCCTGCTTGGGGACAGCAGGAACCCTCTCAGCAGGGACAGGGAGGCCACGCCAGCCCGCTGACGGTGGAGGCCTTTGCTCTCACAAGTCCCCTGCTGATGCCAGGACCAAGAGTGCCAGCAAACGGGGAGCTCGTTACCTCGGCAATGTGAGTGGCACTGGGCGAAGTGCGCAAGGAGGTGGTCTCGGCTTCCCAGTCCCTTTCGAGCTGTGTATCCTCCTCTGTCAATGTCGCACCTAAAGAGCGGGGCAAACGCAGAGGAGTCGGTAAGACACGGCAGCTTCCCCAATACTGGAAAGAGCTTGGAACTTGGAATGGCCGAGGAGGGAGGTTATGACCTGCAATCAGGGGAGGAGGTGGTGGAGAGCGGTGCCACGGAAAGGCTGACCCGCCTCCAGTGTGCGTGTGGGAATGCTCCTGGCCCTGGAAAGTCCAAGGCCCTAGAGCTCTGCATGCAGTGCCACGGTTCAGTCCCCCATGGCTTGAATAGAGGTGACGTGGGGGACGGCTCGCATGGCTGGAGTGCTGCGGGGCAGAGATACATGTCTCTTTGGGAGAGATGGGAAGATGCGGCGCGGGGCTGCCTCCCGTGCTCTTGAGGAGCAGCTCAGCTACACGGGACCATCAACAGCGTGGGAGAGAGCGTGGGGGTGAGGAGCAGAGGAGGGGCAGTGCTGGTGACATGGTGGTGCCTCCAGCAAGCAGCAGGACTGGGTGATGTTGGCGTGCAGGGGGATCCATCCCACCACAGCTTCTCTTACGGTGTTGCTGGTACTTGAATTGGAAGAGGAGACAAAGAGCGTCCAAAGCCAAGCGGCTGGTGTCCTCTTCCTTGAATGATAGGAGCAGCAGGAGATGTCCCAGCAGCTGTCCAAGGATTGGCATCTGCATCTCCACACAGGAGGCGTGTCTGTCCTCATTGGGATCAGCCTGGGCAAGGGAGGAGGAAGAGCAGAGGGCTTGAGGGCAGCTGGGGCCAAAGCCCTGAAGCCAAGTGTGTGCCCAGGGCTGGATCCAGGCAGGTCAGAGCTTTGCAGGGCCCTGCAGAACCCGTCTCGCAGAACAGCCCCACGCAGGGAGAGCTGCCAGACCTGGGCTCCCCGTGGGCTCCTTGGGCAGCCCTGGCTGACACAGGACTGGGGCAGAGATGGCTCCTGGCAGAGCGCAGTGTGCCTGGTCCTTACCTTCAGTGAGGAGTAGTTGGCCAGCAAGAAGCTGAGCACCCTCATCCTGCCCACAGCCCTCTCCCGCACAGATGCCCTCTCAGAGGTGGTGAAGGTCAAGAGCATCTGGGGAGAGAGAAGCTGCTGCTGAGCCCTGGGAGCAGCCAGCGCTCCAGCACAAGCAGCACTGCTCAAGTCCTGGGCGGGACTCTCCCAGGCCATTAAGGCTTCCTCTGGTCTGGAGCAAAGCCCGCACTGGTTTCCTGCCCTGGGGTCCCTGGCAGGCTTGCGACAAATGCCCCAGGCCAGCCCTCTAGCCAGGCAGGAAGGCAGATGCCACCCTGTGCGGCCACTGTGCTGCGGAAGAGCCTGCTGGGCAGCCCCTGCTTCCCCCAGGGAGGTGGGCACCACCCTGCAGTGCGCTCTCTGCATGGCGCGGGGTGGGACTGCCCTCTCAGCAGTGGACACCCCGTCCCCCAGGGTGAGGAACAGCCCTTGTGAAGCCCACCCTTTGCACATGCCAGACCTGGAAGATACTCTGCATCTTCTCGCTGACTCCGTTGGCAGGAGAGTTGAGCACCAGTGCAACTAGCATGGTGTCCATGGCTTTCATGGTCTGCAAGGAAGACAACGAGTTGTGGCCGTGTTTCCTGCCATCCCTCTCACCCCCAGGACACTGAGCTGAGCTCCCAGCACCAAGGGAGGACTCGTGGGCTGCTTTGCTGTGCCTGGGAGAGGCCCAGGGGCAAACAATGTGCTGTGGGCAGAGCAGCCTGCGGCACTGGACGTGGCCAGGCCCACAGGAACGGGACGACGGGATGAGAGTGGGAAAGTAAAGCCAAGACCGTGCCCTGCCTTGCATCTCTGGTCATAGCGCAGGACAGGGTGAGCAGGGAGCAGCCCAGAGGGCCCGGCGCTCGTGGAGCTCACCCAGCACTTACCGCGAAGTACAGGAAAGGTTTCAAGTCCCGGATTTCCTCTTTGGGAGGAAGCAAGAAGATGCTGGAGAAGCACGCTTGGAGGAGGCCTATCTCTTTGCCCTCCAGCACCGCCTCCACGGAGCTGCAAAGAGAGAGGGGCCAGTGGGACACTGGTGCGGGGAGCAGTGCCTGGAGGCCTCGTGCAGGTGGACACGGGGCTCTGGGGCAGGAGTCCCCAGGAGGGTTGGGCAGGTACCTCATTTCGGTCACGGCAAACATGGCGCTCCGCCACACCGCTGTGCACCGTTGGTCCCTGGGCTCTTCTTCCAGCAGCACCTGCAGAGCACAGCCAGGATGGGACCTGGCAGCTGCCAGCACCCAGTGCCACCCGCCCCTTGCCCTGCCCAACGCTGTCCTCACAGGGTGCCAGTGCTGGGGGCCTTGTCCCCTTCCCCGCAGCCACCGAGTATCCCCTCACCTTGATATTCTCTGCCAGTTTGTATCTCTGGCAGAAGAGATCTAGGCCCTGGGACAAGCCGTTGTACGTTGCGGCCCTGAAGAGCATAGCGATGCTTTTAAGGAACTCCAGCTTCTGTTCCTCATCCTGGCAGCCAGGGGACAGAGAGACAAACAGGGAGCATGAGATGGGGACACACGGTCAGTGGCACCGCAGCGCTGGGGGTGCAGTGCCGGTTGCAGCCCTGGGAGAAGCAGCTGTGCCCAGCCAGCGCCCTCCAGCAGCCCCACAGCAGAGCCCCTGTCAGCAGATGCCAGCTCAGCCGCCTTCCAAATGGCTGCGGTTACCTTTTCAGGGCTGCTGACAAAGGCCCTGATGACATCCACGTGTTCTGGTTCCAAGCGGTACACTGGTAACCAGCTGGCATCTAAGAAAGGAGGAGAGCAGGGAGGGCTGCAGAGAGGGTGCGCAGGCAGGAGGGAGCAGAGGAAGGAGCTCTGCCTCCCATCCAGCCCCATGCCCGCTGCCATGGCACAGTCTTCTCCTGCGTGTCAGTGCCCCTGCCAGCGTGTGGGGAAACGGGATCCTGGCATTGAGCAGGGAGCGCTCGCTGGCCACCGCGCTGCCCAGACAATCAGGGCCCCTCACTCACCCATCTCCAGTTGCTGGGCCAGGCACAACTCCTGGGGCTCCACTGGAGAGCTGCTCTCCTGGAGAGCCCTGTCCTCCTCCAGGGCCACCTTGGTGGTGCTGACTTGTTGCTTTGCCATCTTTTGGGTTTGAGGAAAGTGGTTGGGCTGGCGAAGGGGGAAGCTTTGGCGAAAGGCCACGAGTCTGCCGGGGGCAGAGGGAAAAGACGTGGGTTGTGCTCGAGGAGTCCTCGCCACGAGTCTGCCGGGGGCAGCGGGGAAAGACGTGGGTTGTGCTCGAGGAGTCCTCGCCACGAGTCTGCCGGGGCAGAGGGGAGTCTGCCGGGGGCAGCTAGAGTTAAGATATGGTTGGACTCGATGATCTCAAGGGTCGCTTCCAACCAAAAGGATTCTCTGATACTCCGATTCTCTGAAAGACGTGGGCTGCGCTCGGGGGCTACTCGCCGTCTCCGTGCTCGCACCCTGTCCCGTCACCGTCCTGCCGGACAGTGTGGGCTGGGGCCCACAGCTGCGCTGAGCACATGCAGTGCAGTGGGTGTCACCAAGTGAGGTCACAACGGGCCCCACTGTGACCCTGCACCTGGGCAGGGAGGGGCAGGGTGTCCCATTGGGATGCACAGGCCAGCTCTGCCCTGGGCACCTGGGTGCTCTCGGGGTGTCTCCAGGCCCCCCTTTGCCCTCATGTCCCCCCGGGACCTCCCTGTTGCCCTCTGCTGTGGCCCAGAGTTTCGTGTTCAGCTGGCTGGCTGATCAGAACTGCAGCGAAGCTGCTCCTTCAGTGGCTTTGTAGAGATTTCTAGGGATTTCCAAGGGTGGGTAGCACAGAGGATGGACTTTGTTTAAGGTGTCTGCTGTCTCATTGCTTACAGAAGCTCTCAGTGGCTTGAGGATAAACTAACCACGTAACCACATGACAAAGTGTTGGAGCTGGCAGAGCACAAAAGCAGAAATCCAGGTGGCAGGGGTGAAAAAGGTGGAAAGGCTGAGGTACTAAATGCCTCCTTCTGTGGAAATGCCCCTCACATTCTGCGATTCTGTGATTCCTCCACCTCAGTCTTTAATAGTCAGAAGAGTTGTGCTCCAGGTACCCACCCCCCTGAGCCAGAAGACAGGCATGGGGAGCAGTATGAAGGCCCAACAATCCAAGGGGAAATGATCAGTGACCTGCTATACCACTTGGGCACCTACAAGTCTATGGGGCCAGATGGGATACACCCAAGGGTGCTGAGGGAGCTGGCAAAGGTCATCACTGAGCCACTTTCCATTATCTATCTGCAATGCTGCCCAACTGGGGAGGTTGCAGTTGACTGGAGGTTGGCTAAGGTGACGCTCATCTACAAGACGGGCCAGAAAGAGGATCTGGGGACCTACAGATCTATTCGTCTGACCTTGGTGCTGGGCAAGGTCATGGGGCAGATGATCTTGGGTAACATCACTCGCCACAAGAGAACCATATAATCAGGCCCAGTCAACATGGATTTATTTATTTATTTATTTATTGAGGGACTAGAGAGAGTGCAGAGGAGGCAACAAAGCTGCTGAGGGGCTGGAGCACAAGTGTGATGGGAGCGGTTGAGGGAGCTGGGGCTGTTCAGCCTGGAGAACAGGAGGCTCAGGGGAGGCTCAGGGGAGACCTTATTGCTGTTTGCAACGGCCTGAAAGGAGGTTGAAGCATGGAGGGTGTTGGTCTCTTCTCCCAAGTAGCAAGTGATAGGACAAGAGGAAATGGCCTCAAGTTGCGCCAGGGGAGGTTTAGATTGGCTGTTAGGAAAAAATTCTTCCTGGAAAGTGTGTTAAAGGCAAGAAGAACACCTGAAGAGCATGGGTTGGTCAGGCCAATGTGGAATAGATTGCTTTTTCTTGTTTGTTTTGGGGCTGCAGAAGAAGGAACGCGTGCATTTCAGTGTTGGGGCACGGATCCCAACTGAGGATTCAAGCAAGTTTGGGACTGGGACAGCTTAGGTGATTGAGGACCATTGCCAGGTCTACGAAAGAAGCTGGATGGGTTTTGGGGAGCTCACAGGCATTGCCAAATCCTCAGAAAACCACAGCTCTGTAGTGAAAGCAACAGCACTTGGCACCAAGCCCAATCCCAAAATGCAAATACCCTCGAAGTGACCACAGGCAGAGCCTTGAGAAACATTTGAGAGAAAGGGTCTCCTTTGCCAGGCCCTGGAGGTCAGGCCTTGGCCATTCTGATGAAAAACAAACATGAAGGGCTGACATGGCATCAGAACCTGGCGTGTCCACATTGTTGCCCTTCCCCTTGGTTCCCACCCATGCACACTCAACCCGATCAGCGCCTGTGGGAACAGCAGGGTGTGCAGTTCCAGCTAGAGGGCCTTAGACACATTATACAGAAGTGTGATTTTTATGAGTGTAAGAAGCGATAGCCCAGGCCAGTGAGAACGATATCTCGGGTCGGAAAACGGCCCCTTGTGTGTGATGTGTGAATGTCCTTGGGCCTGGTCTGTGAATGAGTGGGAACGTAACTGAAACAAATATAACATGAGTGTGGTGTGTTTCTAATACCAATTATTGGAAAAACATCTTATGTAACATCTTAGTCCAGGCCCATACCTGGAAATCCTATACATTGTCAATGGCTAATAAAGAGGACCTCAGACTGGCTCAGCTCTCTGCTCTGCCCGGCTCTGCGCTCCTTCCTGAACAAGATCTCTGCCTGTGCGTGCATCTTTTTCTGCGTCCCGGTGTGCGTCGTTCCTCATCGCCGCAATCGCCCTCATCAACTCCAGACAATCCAAACGCTCCCTGACATACACGGCTGCCCCACCTCCTCTCCTTCCTCGCCTGTCCCTTCTGAAGAGTTTCTAGCCATCCAATGCAGCGCTCCAGTTGTGAGAGTCGTCCCACCATGTTTCTGGGATGGCAACTATATCGTCGTTTTTCTGCCTCACAGTGGCTTCCAGCTCCTCCTGTTTGTTGCCCACGCTGCGTGCCTTTGGATAGATGCACTTTGGCCGGGCCATTGATCCCGCCACCTTTTTCTGGTGAGAAGCCCTAATTCCTTTGTGGACATCATCGAGTGCTTCCACGGTTTTGAACACATCAACAACCCTTGTGTTTCTCTTCCTGCATGGCTCTCCATCCCCAACCTCCACTGGGACGGCAGAGCAAAGGGCCTCACCAGCACTACCCTCAAATGCTGGCATGTGGCCCTTGGGTTTGCCTCTCCACACCTGGTTTCCTCCCCTCTCACTTCAAATCTAGTTTAAAGCCCTCTCAAGGATTCCTGCTAACTCCTGCGCAGGATCCTTTTCCCCTTTTGAGAGAGGTGCATCCCATTTGTCGCTAGCAGGCCTGGTGCCATGTAAGCCGACCCGTGATCAAAAACCCCCAAATTCTGCCGGTGACACCGGTCCTGCAGCCAGGTATTGATCTGCTGGGTCTTCCTGCATCTTTCCTCGTCGTACCCTGCAACTGTGGCGACAGAAGAGAACACGACTTGTGCTCCTGATCCCTTGACCATGCGTCCCAAGGCCCTGAAGTCTCTCTTGATTGTTTTCCCTTTTCAGTTTCATCACTGCCTACCTGAAAAATCGTTAGGGGATAATAGTCTGAGGGCCTAACCAGGGCAGAGAGTTTCCTGTTTACATCTTTAACCCTGGCCCCAGGGAGGCAGCCGACACCCCAAGAAGTGGGTCTAGCCTGCATATAGGGCCTTCTGTTCCCTTTAGAAGGGAGTCTCCTACAACCACAACCAGCCTCTTTTTCTTTGTGGGGGCTGTTTTGACGGAGGGTGCAGGGTGACTGATCCTCTGCAGCACCTCCAACTCAGTGGAACCGCCTCCCTCGATGCTGTTGTTTGGTTCCACTTGCAAGGCCTGTTCTTCAGTCTCAAGACCCATTTGTGTGTCTGTGTTTGGCTGTTTCTGGGCTAACTGGTGCACAGAAATTGGCTTCGCTGGAGGTAAATGTTCAAAGAGGACCCAGAAGAGTAAAACAGAAAAAGGAAAAATTTATTCGAATAAAGGAGGAGTCCCCAGGCGTCCCTGTGGGGTCTCTCAACAGCATGGGAAGACACAGCCCCCTATTTATCCCAATCCTAGCCGCAGGAGATCCCTTCTCCTTTCCCCATTGGCTGAGACCCTTGCGGGGTCCAAGCTTTCCGATCCCCCTTTCGTAACCCCAGCAGCACCCCTTGTATGTCTGCCCACCGACACTCCTGGGAACTGATTGGTTAGAGCTCTAAGGCTGTTGCACTCCATTTTGTAAAGACGTGGGAGAGCTGCTCCCATCAACTACGAAACAATCAAGAGTGTGAATCGTGACATCACATCTTTGCAAAGACGTGATAGCCGTTCCTCACCAGTTTGGTGTTGGTGGTGGTGCTTTCAGTTGTGATGATGTTGTCATCCCTTTTCTAATTCACTGTCTGCTCTTGTGTTCAGACTATGTGGCTCTGTAAATGAGGAGCCCCACTCTCTGTATCTTTCAATGAAATACAGGACCTTCTGAGACTGTTTTTCTTCCTGAGCTCCTTCCTGCAAGAGCTTTTGGAGCTGCAGGGACAGTTCCTGTGATGGGAGGAGGGGAAAAGAATCCATCACGGCAGCACTGCCAGGGAGCAGCAGCGCTCGGTCTCCCAGAGCTGTTTTCTTTCCTCTCCCACACTCTCCTTCTCGTCCCTCATGTTGGCGCAAGTCCTGAGTGCTCTGGCAGCTTGGTCATTGTTCTGCTGCGTGGCAGTCCTGTGACCGCGGGCAGGGACAGGCAATGGGCACTTGTGTGACAGAGCTGGCCTCAGAACAGCCTTCCGTGAAGAAAGGTGATCTCCTGAGGACAGTGCTGGAAGGTTTAGGTCTTCTTCCAAAGTTTCTCTCCAGGACATGCCCAAGAACATGACGAGCAGATCACAACACCAGTATGCACCAGTACAGAGCTAAACACCGTGAGTGGAGAAGCACGAGGGCACGCAGCAGTGTCCTCTCACAGCCAGGCCTCCTGCAAGACACCTGACGGAGCAGCAGAGCAGGGTCTGGGCTGTGCCCGTGTGCACTGGACAGCCCGCGGAAGCTGCCCCAGGACAATCGTCGTGGGCTGGCCGCGCACAAGCACCGTTTCCAGCCCTGGCCTCTCAGTGCAGCTTGGAGAGGCCCTTTGTCCCTCCGCGGAAGGATGGTGAATGAGTAGGTCAGCAGGCTGTGTTTGCATGGTACAGATGAGATGCAAGCACGCACATCATGTACAGGAGGTGGGATGAGATGAACCCCAGAGACCACAAATGTCATCAGCTATTCCTTGGGGTTCCTTGAAGGCCTGTGGGACAGACAGTGTCTCGAGGTCACGTCATGTTGGGAGGAAACCACCTGAATGCAGCACTGGGTTGTCCTTCCTTGGACTGAGGTCCCCGTGTCCATTCCTCATGACGTGGGACATGTGAGATGAGTGCAGGCGGGGTGACACACTGCAAGGCTGAGGTGGCTCCCATCCTTTGGGAGTGGCAAGAGGAGGTGAGAGAGACACTGTGACTCCTGCCTGTGTGTCTAAAAGGGACAGGCTCTGCCTCTGAGCATCCCTGGGTGCATAAGGAGTCCATGAGGCCAGCTCAGCTCTGGACAGCTGACAGAAGCTTGCTCTTTCCACGTGTGACTCCAGGAACAAACCCCATGGGCCCAGTGAGCTTCGTCTCCGCTGCCTTGGACAGGCCCATTGCCACAGTGCTTCTATCTGCTCCCTCAGCCTTGCCTGTGATTCTGGCTTGTGCTCTCCAAAGTGCCAGAGCACTCAGAGATGTTCTGGGGTCCTTGGAAAAGGCAGATGTCAAAGCCAGCTTCAAGAAGGGCTCTTTATTAAAATCCAGCCACTCTCTCGGGAAGAGCTGCTCCTCCACATGGCTCAGCATCAGCGGCAGCACAGGGCTCGCAGGATCCATCTTGGCCTTGGCTGCTCCCTTGGAGAGCTCAGGATGATGATGACCGTCTGAGCTACCAGGGAGCGGATGGAGGGCTCGCTGTCTTCTGCCAAGGCCTGAAGGGCTGCAAGGGAAAGAAGCAGAGCCGAGATGACCTCCCACGTCTGCAGAGACCCCCAGGCATTCCCTCTGGAGAATGCTCCCTACTCACCGCTGCAGATCTCAGCCAGCTTCTTCTTGCCTGGATCCCTCAGATGCCGCGCAGCGAGCCCTGGGCACAGAGTTCCGTCAGCCCCTGCTCCCTCCCCTCATCAGGGCTGGCCCCAGGGAAGAGCAGGGGCCGAGATGGTGGGACTGAGCAAGGCGGCCGCCATGGCCACCTGCGTGGACAGGGCTGGGAGAGGGAGGCCAAGGCCCTGCACGGGGCAGCCGGGGCTCTGGCAGCCACAGGGCTGCTCCTTGCTGCCAGGGCAGTGGCAGGGACTGGGGCCAGGCTGCCAAGAGAGGGACCCTGGGGGCTGTGACCCACCGATGAACCTCACGGCTGCCTCTCGCAAGCTGGCCTGAGCATCCTTCAGGTACGGCAGGCTCTGAGTCAAGAATTCTTGAGCTCTGCTCCTGTCCTGCTCCAGCTGGAGAGAGCACAAGGGGATGAGCACGTCACTGTCCCTTCCCAGTTGGCTGGACCAGTCCCTGCTCCCACACCCAGCCGTTCCCCTTCCCTCCCGGCCATTCCCATGTCCCAGCCAGGAGCCCTGTGGGGCTGAGGCTGAAAGAGAGACACAGGCCGGGGGACCCCAGGGGTGCTGAGAGCCCTCCCTCGCGCTGGGTGCAGGGAGGGCAGCAGGGCAGAGAGAAGAGGCCTTGTGGGCTCTGTTCTTGAGGGCAGGGAACAAGAATGCAGGTCCAGGCTGCAGCAAGGCAGGCGAGGCACATCTGCCTTGGGGGTTGTCCTCACCAAGCTCTCTCCAATCCGCCATGTCTGCTGTGTCCGCACCAGGTGCTTGAGCAGTTTCCACTTGAGGAGCTCTGCGGCAGCAAGGAGGGCTTCCCCAGCAGCCTGTGGAACAGCAGAAGCTGGGAATGGCACCACGGTCTGGGCCAGGAGACCTTGGGTCCCCCTGCTCTGGGCTTTGTTCCTGGGGCGATTCTGCCCTCAGGGAGCTGGGACATGCCCTGGCCCAAATGTCCAGGGGTCTCTTCGCTGCGTCACTGCTGAGCTTTGAAAGCTGTACCTTGGCCACGCTCTGCGTTTGGTCACTCAGGCGGAAGAAGAGAGGGAGCAGGCCAAGTCGCACCGTGTTCTTCATCTCTGCCTTTTCGTCCCCCACCGCCATCTTCATCAGGTCTCTGAAGAGGCTGATGGAGCTCTCTCTCAGCTGGCTCTGCTCCTGGGAGGGAGAAGCACAGTAGGACTGGAGCACCAGCAGCTCTCTGCCCACGCTGGGCAGAAGCTCCAGCATGGCTGATCTGAGGGGAGATGCTCCAGGGAGGCATTCTGCACACTGGAGTTGTGGCCCAGATCTGCGGTCCTGGGTCAGTGAAAGGCCACTCAAGAGACTTGTTCTGGGAGCGCCTGGCCTCCAAGTGCCCACCAAGGCAGCCAGCATCCCCCACCAGCTTCAGCAGCCGCGGTGGGGAAGAGCTCCGGGAGCAGCTGGCAGGGAGAAGCTGGGCTGGGCTGCAGAACACACAAGCCACCCCACAAGCGCCCAGGGCCCACCCGTGGGGCTCAGGCTTCCACATCAGCCTTACGTCGTTCAAGAGGGGCAGGAGGAATTCCGCCATCTGCACGGCGATGTGGCTGGCCTCCTTCCTCTTCAGCTGAGCCATGACAGTTCTGAAGACCAGCAGAGCCTTCATGGTGGCAGCCTTATAGCCAAAGAGCAGGACCCTCATCAGGTCTGGCAGGATGACCTTCATTTTTCTTGCCTGTGTGAAGAAAAGAGTTTCCCTTTTGGGACCAGGTCCGTGCCTGGAAAGCTCCCTAGGCAGCCAGCTGGCCCCACCATGGCAGAGAGAGCCTTTGGAGCACTCGCCCCACCGCCTGAGTGCCAGCCAAGGCCAAGCCCTCCCACTCTGCCCCGGCCCTTGGCTGCCAACAGGGTTCCCCTTGCTGACGCCCTACTCACCATGTCGTCTCTCTGTGACAGCGTCATGATGCCTCTGAGCACCAGGGAGAGCATGGCTGGCCTTTCTTCCTTCAGAAACCTAAAGGCTAGGTAGGTCGCAGCAAACTCCCCGTCTCCCAGATCTCTGCTGGCCAGCATCTGAAAGCAGGGCAGCAGTGAGCGACCGGCAGAGCTGGTGGGGCTCCTGGCAGTGTGCAGCTCCTGGTTCCTAGCGCAGCCCGGGCCAAGGGCACCGGGGGCTTTTTCCGGTAACTCACAGCCAAGCGAACGAGGCAGTAGTCCTCCAGGTGTGTGCAGAAGAGCCTGCTCTTGAGGTCCCAGAGCTGGCTGAGCAGCTCCTTCAAAATGTTCTTCACAGTCTGGGGCACGGAGAGCATCAGTTCCCACAGTGCCAGGGCAGTGCTGCAAGTCGGAGCGCTCTGTCAGCAGGGCAGCCTCGGCCACAGCAGCGTGGCCGGGCTCAGCACTGCAGGACGCTTGGGATGCCCTGGGCAGCAGCAGAGGGCTGAGCTGGTGCTCCCCGTGGGGCGGGCAGGAGCGTGGGGTGGGCTCTGGGCTTGCTTGCTCAGCTTTGGCTGCCTCGGGCCTGGCTGACCCCCAGGGCTGGAAAGCGTGGTGGGATGGAGGGTCCTGCCCCTCGGGAGTGTCCTGCAGGATTCCTTGGCTCTGGCAGCCAGAGCGTCTCCAGGCCCCTCTTCCCACAGGGAACAAGCCCTCCCGGCTTTTGAGGACAGTACCTGTCTCCTCCTGGAGCAACCTTGAGCAGTGTCATCACCACCTCCTGAGGGCATTTGTCAGCCATGGGGACGATGAGAGACTCCACGCTCTGCCGGGCTGGGACTGTCTGGGTGCATCCCAGGGTTTTGTGGATGCAGCTCGTGATCTTTGGCACCTGGAGGGGACACAGGTGAGGATGGTGCAGCCACTGGCGAGCGGCCATTTCCTCAGCTGCCCTTGCCATCCCTCTCTGCCACCTTGAGGTGGCTTCAGGTGCCCCAGACACTGGGCTTTGGGAGGAAGAGAGGGATGGAGGGAGGAACAAGGCCTGACAGGGCTGAAGGGCAGGGCAATGCAGCCACAGGCCACTTACATCCACCAGCCACAGGTCAGGGTTTCCCTTGACCACATCCAGCACGTTTCTGGCCGCCTCCTTGTCAAAGGTGCTGGAGTCGGTCATTGCCTCGATGAACACCCAGACCATGTCTGTCCTCTCCGACGGCTGGAGGTATTCCCCAAAGGTCTATGGGAGGAAGGGAGGCAGCGAAGCCACGTCACACCGAGGGCCCTGATGCTGCTGCTTAGCCGGGCAGTGCCAGCAGCCCTGCGGTGGCGCCCGGCAGTGCTGGCAGCGGTGTCCCCAGCAAAGCTGGCAGCAGGGGCGGCAGTCGCTGCTGGGGAGGATGAGAAGAGACGGCCCAGGGTGAGGGAGGAGGGTTGGGGTCATGGGCACGGAGTCTGGGCCCCGCCATCAGCCAGGGCTTGCTGGTGGCCAGGAGGACTGGGGCTGCTGCTGGGACACTGGAGCGCAGCCCTGGCGTTGTCCCTGCTTGGGGACAGCAGGAACCCTCTCAGCAGGGACAGGGAGGCCACGCCAGCCCGCTGACGGTGGAGGCCTTTGCTCTCACAAGTCCCCTGCTGATGCCAGGACCAAGAGTGCCAGCAAACGGGGAGCTCGTTACCTCGGCAATGTGAGTGGCACTGGGCGAAGTGCGCAAGGAGGTGGTCTCGGCTTCCCAGTCCCTTTCGAGCTGTGTATCCTCCTCTGTCAATGTCGCACCTAAAGAGCGGGGCAAACGCAGAGGAGTCGGTAAGACACGGCAGCTTCCCCAATACTGGAAAGAGCTTTGAACTTGGAATGGCCGAGGAGGGAGGTTATGACCTGCAATCAGGGGAGGAGGTGGTGGAGAGCGGTGCCACGGAAAGGCTGACCCGCCTCCAGTGTGCGTGTGGGAATGCTCCTGGCCCTGGAAAGTCCAAGGCCCTAGAGCTCTGCATGCAGTGCCACGGTTCAGTCCCCCATGGCTTGAATAGAGGTGACGTGGGGGACGGCTCGCATGGCTGGAGTGCTGCGGGGCAGAGATACATGTCTCTTTGGGAGAGATGGGAAGATGCGGCGTGGGGCTGCCTCCCGTGCTCTTGAGGAGCAGCTCAGCTACACGGGACCATCAACAGCGTGGGAGAGAGCGTGGGGGTGAGGAGCAGAGGAGGGGCAGTGCTGGTGACATGGTGGTGCCTCCAGCAAGCAGCAGGACTGGGTGATGTTGGCGTGCAGGGGGATCCATCCCACCACAGCTTCTCTTACGGTGTTGCTGGTACTTGAATTGGAAGAGGAGACAAAGAGCGTCCAAAGCCAAGCGGCTGGTGTCCTCTTCCTTGAATGATAGGAGCAGCAGGAGATGTCCCAGCAGCTGTCCAAGGATTGGCATCTGCATCTCCACACAGGAGGCGTGTCTGTCCTCATTGGGATCAGCCTGGGCAAGGGAGGAGGAAGAGCAGAGGGCTTGAGGGCAGCTGGGGCCAAAGCCCTGAAGCCAAGTGTGTGCCCAGGGCTGGATCCAGGCAGGTCAGAGCTTTGCAGGGCCCTGCAGAACCCGTCTCGCAGAACAGCCCCACGCAGGGAGAGCTGCCAGACCTGGGCTCCCCGTGGGCTCCTTGGGCAGCCCTGGCTGACACAGGACTGGGGCAGAGATGGCTCCTGGCAGAGCGCAGTGTGCCTGGTCCTTACCTTCAGTGAGGAGTAGTTGGCCAGCAAGAAGCTGAGCACCCTCATCCTGCCCACAGCCCTCTCCCGCACAGATGCCCTCTCAGAGGTGGTGAAGGTCAAGAGCATCTGGGGAGAGAGAAGCTGCTGCTGAGCCCTGGGAGCAGCCAGTGCTCCAGCACAAGCAGCACTGCTCAAGTCCTGGGCGGGACTCTCCCAGGCCATTAAGGCTTCCTCTGGTCTGGAGCAAAGCCCGCACTGGTTTCCTGCCCTGGGGTCCCTGGCAGGCTTGCGACAAATGCCCCAGGCCAGCCCTCTAGCCAGGCAGGAAGGCAGATGCCACCCTGTGCGGCCACTGTGCTGCGGAAGAGCCTGCTGGGCAGCCCCTGCTTCCCCCAGGGAGGTGGGCACCACCCTGCAGTGCTCTCTCTGCATGGCGCGGGGTGGGACTGCCCTCTCAGCAGTGGACACCCCGTCCCCCAGGGTGAGGAACAGCCCTTGTGAAGCCCACCCTTTGCACATGCCAGACCTGGAAGATACTCTGCATCTTCTCGCTGACTCCGTTGGCAGGAGAGTTGAGCACCAGTGCAACTAGCATGGTGTCCATGGCTTTCATGGTCTGCAAGGAAGACAACGAGTTGTGGCCGTGTTTCCTGCCATCCCTCTCACCCCCAGGACACTGAGCTGAGCTCCCAGCACCAAGGGAGGACTCGTGGGCTGCTTTGCTGTGCCTGGGAGAGGCCCAGGGGCAAACAATGTGCTGTGGGCAGAGCAGCCTGCGGCACTGGACGTGGCCAGGCCCACAGGAACGGGACGACGGGACGAGAGTGGGAAAGTAAAGCCAAGACCGTGCCCTGCCTTGCATCTCTGGTCATAGCGCAGGACAGAGTGAGCAGGGAGCAGCCCAGAGGGCCCGGGGCTCGTGGAGCTCACCCAGCACTTACCGCGAAGTACAGGAAAGGTTTCAAGTCCCGGATTTCCTCTTTGGGAGGAAGCAAGAAGATGCTGGAGAAGCACGCTTGGAGGAGGCCTATCTCTTTGCCCTCCAGCACCGCCTCCACGGAGCTGCAAAGAGAGAGGGGCCAGTGGGACACTGGTGCGGGGAGCAGTGCCTGGAGGCCTCGTGCAGGTGGACACGGGGCTCTGGGGCAGGAGTCCCCAGGAGGGTTGGGCAGGTACCTCATTTCGGTCACGGCAAACATGGCGCTCCGCCACACCGCTGTGCACCGTTGGTCCCTGGGCTCTTCTTCCAGCAGCACCTGCAGAGCACAGCCAGGATGGGACCTGGCAGCTGCCAGCACCCAGTGCCACCCGCCCCTTGCCCTGCCCAACACTGTCCTCACAGGGTGCCAGTGCTGGGGGCCTTGTCCCCTTCCCCGCAGCCACCGAGTATCCCCTCACCTTGATATTCTCTGCCAGTTTGTATCTCTGGCAGAAGAGATCTAGGCCCTGGGACAAGCCGTTGTACGTTGCGGCCCTGAAGAGCATAGCGATGCTTTTAAGGAACTCCAGCTTCTGTTCCTCATCCTGGCAGCCAGGGGACAGAGAGACAAACAGGGAGCATGAGATGGGGACACACGGTCAGTGGCACCGCAGCGCTGGGGGTGCAGTGCCGGTTGCAGCCCTGGGAGAAGCAGCTGTGCCCAGCCAGCGCCCTCCAGCAGCCCCACAGCAGAGCCCCTGTCAGCAGATGCCAGCTCAGCTGCCTTCCAAATGGCTGCGGTTACCTTTTCAGGGCTGCTGACAAAGGCCCTGATGACATCCACGTGTTCTGGTTCCAAGCGGTACACTGGTAACCAGCTGGCATCTAAGAAAGGAGGAGAGCAGGGAGGGCTGCAGAGAGGGTGCGCAGGCAGGAGGGAGCAGAGGATGGAGCTCTGCCTCCCATCCAGCCCCATGCCCGCTGCCATGGCACAGTCTTCTCCTGCGTGTCAGTGCCCCTGCCAGCGTGTGGGGAAACGGGATCCTGGCATTGAGCAGGGAGCGCTCGCTGGCCACCGCGCTGCCCAGACAATCAGGGCCCCTCACTCACCCATCTCCAGTTGCTGGGCCAGGCACAACTCCTGGGGTTCCACTGGAGAGCTGCTCTCCTGGAGAGCCCTGTCCTCCTCCAGGGCCACCTTGGTGGTGCTGACTTGTTGCTTTGCCATCTTTTGGGTTTGAGGAAAGTGGCTGGGCTGGCGAAGGGGGAAGCTTTGGCGAAAGGCCACGAGTCTGCCGGGGGCAGAGGGAAAAGACGTGGGTTGTGCTCGAGGAGTCCTCGCCACGAGTCTGCCGGGGGCAGCGGGGAAAGACGTGGGTTGTGCTCGAGGAGTCCTCGCCACGAGTCTGCCGGGGCAGAGGGGAGTCTGCCGGGGGCAGCTAGAGTTAAGATATGGTTGGACTCGATGATCTCAAGGGTCGCTTCCAACCAAAAGGATTCTCTGATACTCCGATTCTCTGAAAGACGTGGGCTGCGCTCGGGGGCTACTCGCCGTCTCCGTGCTCGCACCCTGTCCCGTCACCGTCCTGCCGGACAGTGTGGGCTGGGGCCCACAGCTGCGCTGAGCACATGCAGTGCAGTGGGTGTCACCAAGTGAGGTCACAACGGGCCCCACTGTGACCCTGCACCTGGGCAGGGAGGGGCAGGGTGTCCCATTGGGATGCACAGGCCAGCTCTGCCCTGGGCACCTGGGTGCTCTCGGGGTGTCTCCAGGCTCCCCTTTGCCCTCATGTCCCCCCGGGACCTCCCTGTTGCCCTCTGCTGTGGCCCAGAGTTTCGTGTTCAGCTGGCTGGCTGATCAGAACTGCAGCGAAGCTGCTCCTTCAGTGGCTTTGTAGAGATTTCTAGGGATTTCCAAGGGTGGGTAGCACAGAGGATGGACTTTGTTTAAGGTGTCTGCTGTCTCATTGCTTACAGAAGCTCTCAGTGGCTTGAGGATAAACTAACCACGTAACCACATGACAAAGTGTTGGAGCTGGCAGAGCACAAAAGCAGAAATCCAGGTGGCAGGGGTGAAAAAGGTGGAAAGGCTGAGGTACTAAATGCCTCCTTCTGTGGAAATGCCCCTCACATTCTGCGATTCTGTGATTCCTCCACCTCAGTCTTTAATAGTCAGAAGAGTTGTGCTCCAGGTACCCACCCCCCTGAGCCAGAAGACAGGCATGGGGAGCAGTATGAAGGCCCAACAATCCAAGGGGAAATGATCAGTGACCTGCTATACCACTTGGGCACCTACAAGTCTATGGGGCCAGATGGGATACACCCAAGGGTGCTGAGGGAGCTGGCAAAGGTCATCACTGAGCCACTTTCCATTATCTATCTGCAATGCTGCCCAACTGGGGAGGTTGCAGTTGACTGGAGGTTGGCTAAGGTGACGCTCATCTACAAGACGGGCCGGAAGGAGGATCTGGGGACCTACAGATCTATCCGTCTGACCTTGGTGCTGGGCAAGGTCATGGGGCAGATGATCTTGGGTAACATCACTCGCCACAAGAGAACCATATAATCAGGCCCAGTCAACATGGATTTATTTATTTATTTATTTATTGAGGGACTAGAGAGAGTGCAGAGGAGGCAACAAAGCTGCTGAGGGGCTGGAGCACAAGTGTGATGGGAGCGGTTGAGGGAGCTGGGGCTGTTCAGCCTGGAGAACAGGAGGCTCAGGGGAGGCTCAGGGGAGACCTTATTGCTGTTTGCAACGGCCTGAAAGGAGGTTGAAGCATGGAGGGTGTTGGTCTCTTCTCCCAAGTAGCAAGTGATAGGACAAGAGGAAATGGCCTCAAGTTGCGCCAGGGGAGGTTTAGATTGGCTGTTAGGAAAAAATTCTTCCTGGAAAGTGTGTTAAAGGCAAGAAGAACACCTGAAGAGCATGGGTTGGTCAGGCCAATGTGGAATAGATTGCTTTTTCTTGTTTGTTTTGGGGCTGCAGAAGAAGGAACGCGTGCATTTCAGTGTTGGGGCACGGATCCCAACTGAGGATTCAAGCAAGTTTGGGACTGGGACAGCTTAGGTGATTGAGGACCATTGCCAGGTCTACGAAAGAAGCTGGATGGGTTTTGGGGAGCTCACAGGCATTGCCAAATCCTCAGAAAACCACAGCTCTGTAGTGAAAGCAACAGCACTTGGCACCAAGCCCAATCCCAAAATGCAAATACCCTCGAAGTGACCACAGGCAGAGCCTTGAGAAACATTTGAGAGAAAGGGTCTCCTTTGCCAGGCCCTGGAGGTCAGGCCTTGGCCATTCTGATGAAAAACAAACATGAAGGGCTGACATGGCATCAGAACCTGGCGTGTCCACATTGTTGCCCTTCCCCTTGGTTCCCACCCATGCACACTCAACCCGATCAGCGCCTGTGGGAACAGCAGGGTGTGCAGTTCCAGCTAGAGGGCCTTAGACACATTATACAGAAGTGTGATTTTTATGAGTGTAAGAAGCGATAGCCCAGGCCAGTGAGAACGATATCTCGGGTCGGAAAACGGCCCCTTGTGTGTGATGTGTGAATGTCCTTGGGCCTGGTCTGTGAATGAGTGGGAACGTAACTGAAACAAATATAACATGAGTGTGGTGTGTTTCTAATACCAATTATTGGAAAAACATCTTATGTAACATCTTAGTCCAGGCCCATACCTGGAAATCCTATACATTGTCAATGGCTAATAAAGAGGACCTCAGACTGGCTCAGCTCTCTGCTCTGCCCGGCTCTGCGCTCCTTCCTGAACAAGATCTCTGCCTGTGCGTGCATCTTTTTCTGCATCCCGATGTGCGTCGTTCCTCATCGCCGCAATCGCCCTCATCAACTCCAGACAATCCAAATGCTCCCTGACATACACGGCTGCCCCACCTCCTCTCCTTCCTCGCCTGTCTCTTCTGAAGAGTTTCTAGCCATCCAATGCAGCGCTCCAGTTGTGAGAGTCGTCCCACCATGTTTCTGGGATGGCAACTATATCGTCGTTTTTCTGCCTCACAGTGGCTTCCAGCTCCTCCTGTTTGTTGCCCACGCTGCGTGCCTTTGGATAGATGCACTTTGGCCGGGCCATTGATCCCGCCACCTTTTTCTGGTGAGAAGCCCTAATTCCTTTGTGGACATCATCGAGTGCTTCCACGGTTTTGAACACATCAACAACCCTTGTGTTTCTCTTCCTGCATGGCTCTCCATCCCCAACCTCCACTGGGACGGCAGAGCAAAGGGCCTCACCAGCACTACCCTCAAATGCTGGCATGTGGCCCTTGGGTTTGCCTCTCCACACCTGGTTTCCTCCCCTCTCACTTCAAATCTAGTTTAAAGCCCTCTCAAGGATTCCTGCTAACTCCTGCGCAGGATCCTTTTCCCCTTTTGAGAGAGGTGCATCCCATTTGTCGCTAGCAGGCCTGGTGCCATGTAAGCCGACCCGTGATCAAAAACCCCCAAATTCTGCCGGTGACACCGGTCCTGCAGCCAGGTATTGATCTGCTGGGTCTTCCTGCATCTTTCCTCGTCGTACCCTGCAACTGTGGCGACAGAAGAGAACACGACTTGTGCTCCTGATCCCTTGACCATGCGTCCCAAGGCCCTGAAGTCTCTCTTGATTGTTTTCCCTTTTCAGTTTCATCACTGCCTACCTGAAAAATCGTTAGGGGATAATAGTCTGAGGGCCTAACCAGGGCAGAGAGTTTCCTGTTTACATCTTTAACCCTGGCCCCAGGGAGGCAGCCGACACCCCAAGAAGTGGGTCTAGCCTGCATATAGGGCCTTCTGTTCCCTTTAGAAGGGAGTCTCCTACAACCACAACCAGCCTCTTTTTCTTTGTGGGGGCTGTTTTGACGGAGGGTGCAGGGTGACTGATCCTCTGCAGCACCTCCAACTCAGTGGAACCGCCTCCCTCGATGCTGTTGTTTGGTTCCACTTGCAAGGCCTGTTCTTCAGTCTCAGGACCCATTTGTGTGTCTGTGTTTGGCTGTTTCTGGGCTAACTGGTGCACAGAAATTGGCTTCGCTGGAGGTAAATGTTCAAAGAGGACCCAGAAGAGTAAAACAGAAAAAGGAAAAATTTATTCGAATAAAGGAGGAGTCCCCAGGCGTCCCTGTGGGGTCTCTCAACAGCATGGGAAGACACAGCCCCCTATTTATCCCAATCCTAGCCGCAGGAGATCCCTTCTCCTTTCCCCATTGGCTGAGACCCTTGCGGGGTCCAAGCTTTCCGATCCCCCTTTCGTAACCCCAGCAGCACCCCTTGTATGTCTGCCCACCGACACTCCTGGGAACTGATTGGTTAGAGCTCTAAGGCTGTTGCACTCCATTTTGTAAAGACGTGGGAGAGCTGCTCCCATCAACTACGAAACAATCAAGAGTGTGAATCGTGACATCACATCTTTGCAAAGACGTGATAGCCGTTCCTCACCAGTTTGGTGTTGGTGGTGGTGCTTTCAGTTGTGATGATGTTGTCATCCCTTTTCTAATTCACTGTCTGCTCTTGTGTTCAGACTACGTGGCTCTGTAAATGAGGAGCCCCACTCTCTGTATCTTTCAATGAAATACAGGACCTTCTGAGACTGTTTTTCTTCCTGAGCTCCTTCCTGCAAGAGCTTTTGGAGCTGCAGGGACAGTTCCTGTGATGGGAGGAGGGCAAAAGAATCCATCACGGCAGCACTGCCAGGGAGCAGCAGCGCTCGGTCTCCCAGAGCTGTTTTCTTTCCTCTCCCACACTCTCCTTCTCGTCCCTCATGTTGGCGCAAGTCCTGAGTGCTCTGGCAGCTTGGTCATTGTTCTGCTGCGTGGCAGTCCTGTGACCGCGGGCAGGGACAGGCAATGGACACTTGTGTGACAGAGCTGGCCTCAGAACAGCCTTCCGTGAAGAAAGGTGATCTCCTGAGGACAGTGCTGGAAGGTTTAGGTCTTCTTCCAAAGTTTCTCTCCAGGACATGCCCAAGAACATGACGAGCAGATCACAACACCAGTATGCACCAGTACAGAGCTAAACACCATGAGTGGAGAAGCACGAGGGCACGCAGCAGTGTCCTCTCACAGCCAGGCCTCCTGCAAGACACCTGACGGAGCAGCAGAGCAGGGTCTGGGCTGTGCCCGTGTGCACTGGACAGCCCGCGGAAGCTGCCCCAGGACAATCGTCGTGGGCTGGCCGCGCACAAGCACCGTTTCCAGCCCTGGCCTCTCAGTGCAGCTTGGAGAGGCCCTTTGTCCCTCCGCAGAAGGATGGTGAATGAGTAGGTCAGCAGGCTGTGTTTGCATGGTACAGATGAGATGCAAGCACGCACATCATGTACAGGAGGTGGGATGAGATGAACCCCAGAGACCACAAATGTCATCAGCTATTCCTTGGGGTTCCTTGAAGGCCTGTGGGACAGACAGTGTCTCAAGGTCACGTCATGTTGGGAGGAAACCACCTGAATGCAGCACTGGGTTGTGCTTCCTTGGACTGAGGTCCCCGTGTCCATTCCTCATGACGTGGGACATGTGAGATGAGTGCAGGCGGGGTGACACACTGCAAGGCTGAGGTGGCTCCCATCCTTTGGGAGTGGCAAGAGGAGGTGAGAGAGACACTGTGACTCCTGCCTGTGTGTCTAAAAGGGACAGGCTCTGCCTCTGAGCATCCCTGGGTGCATAAGGAGTCCACGAGGCCAGCTCAGCTCTGGACAGCTGACAGAAGCTTGCTCTTTCCACGTGTGACTCCAGGAACAAACCCCATGGGCCCAGTGAGCTTCGTCTCCGCTGCCTTGGACAGGCCCATTGCCACAGTGCTTCTGTCTGCTCCCTCAGCCTTGCCTGTGATTCTGGCTTGTGCTCTCCAAAGTGCCAGAGCACTCAGAGATGTTCTGGGGTCCTTGGAAAAGGCAGATGTCAAAGCCAGCTTCAAGAAGGGCTCTTTATTAAAATCCAGCCACTCTCTCGGGAAGAGCTGCTCCTCCACATGGCTCAGCATCAGCGGCAGCACAGGGCTCGCAGGATCCATCTTGGCCTTGGCTGCTCCCTTGGAGAGCTCAGGATGATGATGACCGTCTGAGCTACCAGGGAGCGGATGGAGGGCTCGCTGTCTTCTGCCAAGGCCTGAAGGGCTGCAAGGGAAAGAAGCAGAGCCGAGATGACCTCCCACGTCTGCAGAGACCCCCAGGCATTCCCTCTGGAGAATGCTCCCTACTCACCGCTGCAGATCTCAGCCAGCTTCTTCTTGCCTGGATCCCTCAGATGCCGCGCAGCGAGCCCTGGGCACAGAGTTCCGTCAGCCCCTGCTCCCTCCCCTCATCAGGGCTGGCCCCAGGGAAGAGCAGGGGCCGAGATGGTGGGACTGAGCAAGGCGGCCGCCATGGCCACCTGCGTGGACAGGGCTGGGAGAGGGAGGCCAAGGCCCTGCACGGGGCAGCCGGGGCTCTGGCAGCCACAGGGCTGCTCCTTGCTGCCAGGGCAGTGGCAGGGACTGGGGCCAGGCTGCCAAGAGAGGGACCCTGGGGGCTGTGACCCACCGATGAACCTCACGGCTGCCTCTCGCAAGCTGGCCTGAGCATCCTTCAGGTACGGCAGGCTCTGAGTCAAGAATTCTTGAGCTCTGCTCCTGTCCTGCTCCAGCTGGAGAGAGCACAAGGGGATGAGCACGTCACTGTCCCTTCCCAGTTGGCTGGACCAGTCCCTGCTCCCACACCCAGCCGTTCCCCTTCCCTCCCGGCCATTCCCATGTCCCAGCCAGGAGCCCTGTGGGGCTGAGGCTGAAAGAGAGACACAGGCCGGGGGACCCCAGGGGTGCTGAGAGCCCTCCCTCGCGCTGGGTGCAGGGAGGGCAGCAGGGCAGAGAGAAGAGGCCTTGTGGGCTCTGTTCTTGAGGGCAGGGAACAAGAATGCAGGTCCAGGCTGCAGCAAGGCAGGCGAGGCACATCTGCCTTGGGGGTTGTCCTCACCAAGCTCTCTCCAATCCGCCATGTCTGCTGTGTCCGCACCAGGTGCTTGAGCAGTTTCCACTTGAGGAGCTCTGCGGCAGCAAGGAGGGCTTCCCCAGCAGCCTGTGGAACAGCAGAAGCTGGGAATGGCACCACGGTCTGGGCCAGGAGACCTTGGGTCCCCCTGCTCTGGGCTTTGTTCCTGGGGCGATTCTGCCCTCAGGGAGCTGGGACATGCCCTGGCCCAAATGTCCAGGGGTCTCTTCGCTGCGTCACTGCTGAGCTTTGAAAGCTGTACCTTGGCCACGCTCTGCGTTTGGTCACTCAGGCGGAAGAAGAGAGGGAGCAGGCCAAGTCGCACCGTGTTCTTCATCTCTGCCTTTTCGTCCCCCACCGCCATCTTCATCAGGTCTCTGAAGAGGCTGATGGAGCTCTCTCTCAGCTGGCTCTGCTCCTGGGAGGGAGAAGCACAGTAGGACTGGAGCACCAGCAGCTCTCTGCCCACGCTGGGCAGAAGCTCCAGCATGGCTGATGTGAGGGGAGATGCTCCAGGGAGGCATTCTGCACACTGGAGTTGTGGCCCAGATCTGCGGTCCTGGGTCAGTGAAAGGCCACTCAAGAGACTTGTTCTGGGAGCGCCTGGCCTCCAAGTGCCCACCAAGGCAGCCAGCATCCCCCACCAGCTTCAGCAGCCGCGGTGGGGAAGAGCTCCGGGAGCAGCTGGCAGGGAGAAGCTGGGCTGGGCTGCAGAACACACAAGCCACCCCACAAGAGCCCAGGGCCCACCCGTGGGGCTCAGGCTTCCACATCAGCCTTACGTCGTTCAAGAGGGGCAGGAGGAATTCCGCCATCTGCACGGCGATGTGGCTGGCCTCCTTCCTCTTCAGCTGAGCCATGACAGTTCTGAAGACCAGCAGAGCCTTCATGGTGGCAGCCTTATAGCCAAAGAGCAGGACCCTCATCAGGTCTGGCAGGATGACCTTCATTTTTCTTGCCTGTGTGAAGAAAAGAGTTTCCCTTTTGGGACCAGGTCCGTGCCTGGAAAGCTCCCCAGGCAGCCAGCTGGCCCCACCATGGCAGAGAGAGCCTTTGGAGCACTCGCCCCACCGCCTGAGTGCCAGCCAAGGCCAAGCCCTCCCACTCTGCCCCGGCCCTTGGCTGCCAACAGGGTTCCCCTTGCTGACGCCCTACTCACCATGTCGTCTCTCTGTGACAGCGTCATGATGCCTCTGAGCACCAGGGAGAGCATGGCTGGCCTTTCTTCCTTCAGAAACCTAAAGGCTAGGTAGGTCGCAGCAAACTCCCCGTCTCCCAGATCTCTGCTGGCCAGCATCTGAAAGCAGGGCAGCAGTGAGCGACCGGCAGAGCTGGTGGGGCTCCTGGCAGTGTGCAGCTCCTGGTTCCTAGCGCAGCCCGGGCCGAGGGCACCAGGGGCTTTTTCCGGTAACTCACAGCCAAGCGAACGAGGCAGTAGTCCTCCAGGTGTGTGCAGAAGAGCCTGCTCTTGAGGTCCCAGAGCTGGCTGAGCAGCTCCTTCAAAATGTTCTTCACAGTCTGGGGCACGGAGAGCATCAGTTCCCACAGTGCCAGGGCAGTGCTGCAAGTCGGAGCGCTCTGTCAGCAGGGCAGCCTCGGCCACAGCAGCGTGGCCGGGCTCAGTACTGCAGGACGCTTGGGATGCCCTGGGCAGCAGCAGAGGGCTGAGCTGGTGCTCCCCGTGGGGCGGGCAGGAGCGTGGGGTGGGCCCTGGGCTTGCTTGCTCAGCTTTGGCTGCCTCGGGCCTGGCTGACCCCCAGGGCTGGAAAGCGTGGTGGGATGGAGGGTCCTGCCCCTCGGGAGTGTCCTGCAGGATTCCTTGGCTCTGGCAGCCAGAGCGTCTCCAGGCCCCTCTTCCCACAGGGAACAAGCCCTCCCGGCTTTTGAGGACAGTACCTGTCTCCTCCTGGAGCAACCTTGAGCAGTGTCATCACCACCTCCTGAGGGCATTTGTCAGCCATGGGGACGATGAGAGACTCCACGCTCTGCCGGGCTGGGACTGTCTGGGTGCATCCCAGGGTTTTGTGGATGCAGCTCGTGATCTTTGGCACCTGGAGGGGACACAGGTGAGGATGGTGCAGCCACTGGCGAGCGGCCATTTCCTCAGCTGCCCTTGCCATCCCTCTCTGCCACCTTGAGGTGGCTTCAGGTGCCCCAGACACTGGGCTTTGGGAGGAAGAGAGGGATGGAGGGAGGAACAAGGCCTGACAGGGCTGAAGGGCAGGGCAATGCAGCCACAGGCCACTTACATCCACCAGCCACAGGTCAGGGTTTCCCTTGACCACATCCAGCACGTTTCTGGCCGCCTCCTTGTCAAAGGTGCTGGAGTCGGTCATTGCCTCGATGAACACCCAGACCATGTCTGTCCTCTCCGACGGCTGGAGGTATTCCCCAAAGGTCTATGGGAGGAAGGGAGGCAGCGAAGCCACGTCACACCGAGGGCCCTGATGCTGCTGCTTAGCCGGGCAGTGCCAGCAGCCCTGCGGTGGCGCCCGGCAGTGCTGGCGGCGGTGTCCCCAGCAAAGCTGGCAGCAGGGGCGGCAGTCGCTGCTGGGGAGGATGAGAAGAGACGGCCCAGGGTGAGGGAGGAGGGTTGGGGTCATGGGCACGGGGTCTGGGCCCCGCCACCAGCCAGGGCTTGCTGGTGGCCAGGAGGACTGGGGCTGCTGCTGGGACACTGGAGCGCAGCCCTGGCGTTGTCCCTGCTTGGGGACAGCAGGAACCCTCTCAGCAGGGACAGGGAGGCCACGCCAGCCCGCTGACGGTGGAGGCCTTTGCTCTCACAAGTCCCCTGCTGATGCCAGGACCAAGAGTGCCAGCAAACGGGGAGCTCGTTACCTCGGCAATGTGAGTGGCACTGGGCGAAGTGCGCAAGGAGGTGGTCTCGGCTTCCCAGTCCCTTTCGAGCTGTGTATCCTCCTCTGTCAATGTCGCACCTAAAGAGCGGGGCAAACGCAGAGGAGTCGGTAAGACACGGCAGCTTCCCCAATACTGGAAAGAGCTTGGAACTTGGAATGGCCGAGGAGGGAGGTTATGACCTGCAATCAGGGGAGGAGGTGGTGGAGAGCGGTGCCACGGAAAGGCTGACCCGCCTCCAGTGTGCGTGTGGGAATGCTCCTGGCCCTGGAAAGTCCAAGGCCCTAGAGCTCTGCATGCAGTGCCACGGTTCAGTCCCCCATGGCTTGAATAGAGGTGACGTGGGGGACGGCTCGCATGGCTGGAGTGCTGCGGGGCAGAGATACATGTCTCTTTGGGAGAGATGGGAAGATGCGGCGCGGGGCTGCCTCCCGTGCTCTTGAGGAGCAGCTCAGCTACACGGGACCATCAACAGCGTGGGAGAGAGCGTGGGGGTGAGGAGCAGAGGAGGGGCAGTGCTGGTGACATGGTGGTGCCTCCAGCAAGCAGCAGGACTGGGTGATGTTGGCGTGCAGGGGGATCCATCCCACCACAGCTTCTCTTACGGTGTTGCTGGTACTTGAATTGGAAGAGGAGACAAAGAGCGTCCAAAGCCAAGCGGCTGGTGTCCTCTTCCTTGAATGATAGGAGCAGCAGGAGATGTCCCAGCAGCTGTCCAAGGATTGGCATCTGCATCTCCACACAGGAGGCGTGTCTGTCCTCATTGGGATCAGCCTGGGCAAGGGAGGAGGAAGAGCAGAGGGCTTGAGGGCAGCTGGGGCCAAAGCCCTGAAGCCAAGTGTGTGCCCAGGGCTGGATCCAGGCAGGTCAGAGCTTTGCAGGGCCCTGCAGAACCCGTCTCGCAGAACAGCCCCACGCAGGGAGAGCTGCCAGACCTGGGCTCCCCGTGGGCTCCTTGGGCAGCCCTGGCTGACACAGGACTGGGGCAGAGATGGCTCCTGGCAGAGCGCAGTGTGCCTGGTCCTTACCTTCAGTGAGGAGTAGTTGGCCAGCAAGAAGCTGAGCACCCTCATCCTGCCCACAGCCCTCTCCCGCACAGATGCCCTCTCAGAGGTGGTGAAGGTCAAGAGCATCTGGGGAGAGAGAAGCTGCTGCTGAGCCCTGGGAGCAGCCAGTGCTCCAGCACAAGCAGCACTGCTCAAGTCCTGGGCGGGACTCTCCCAGGCCATTAAGGCTTCCTCTGGTCTGGAGCAAAGCCCGCACTGGTTTCCTGCCCTGGGGTCCCTGGCAGGCTTGCGACAAATGCCCCAGGCCAGCCCTCTAGCCAGGCAGGAAGGCAGATGCCACCCTGTGCGGCCACTGTGCTGCGGAAGAGCCTGCTGGGCAGCCCCTGCTTCCCCCAGGGAGGTGGGCACCACCCTGCAGTGCTCTCTCTGCATGGCGCGGGGTGGGACTGCCCTCTCAGCAGTGGACACCCCGTCCCCCAGGGTGAGGAACAGCCCTTGTGAAGCCCACCCTTTGCACATGCCAGACCTGGAAGATACTCTGCATCTTCTCGCTGACTCCGTTGGCAGGAGAGTTGAGCACCAGTGCAACTAGCATGGTGTCCATGGCTTTCATGGTCTGCAAGGAAGACAACGAGTTGTGGCCGTGTTTCCTGCCATCCCTCTCACCCCCAGGACACTGAGCTGAGCTCCCAGCACCAAGGGAGGACTCGTGGGCTGCTTTGCTGTGCCTGGGAGAGGCCCAGGGGCAAACAATGTGCTGTGGGCAGAGCAGCCTGCGGCACTGGACGTGGCCAGGCCCACAGGAACGGGACGACGGGACGAGAGTGGGAAAGTAAAGCCAAGACCGTGCCCTGCCTTGCATCTCTGGTCATAGCGCAGGACAGGGTGAGCAGGGAGCAGCCCAGAGGGCCCGGCGCTCGTGGAGCTCACCCAGCACTTACCGCGAAGTACAGGAAAGGTTTCAAGTCCCGGATTTCCTCTTTGGGAGGAAGCAAGAAGATGCTGGAGAAGCACGCTTGGAGGAGGCCTATCTCTTTGCCCTCCAGCACCGCCTCCACGGAGCTGCAAAGAGAGAGGGGCCAGTGGGACACTGGTGCGGGGAGCAGTGCCTGGAGGCCTCGTGCAGGTGGACACGGGGCTCTGGGGCAGGAGTCCCCAGGAGGGTTGGGCAGGTACCTCATTTCGGTCACGGCAAACATGGCGCTCCGCCACACCGCTGTGCACCGTTGGTCCCTGGGCTCTTCTTCCAGCAGCACCTGCAGAGCACAGCCAGGATGGGACCTGGCAGCTGCCAGCACCCAGTGCCACCAGCCCCTTGCCCTGCCCAACACTGTCCTCACAGGGTGCCAGTGCTGGGGGCCTTGTCCCCTTCCCCGCAGCCACCGAGTATCCCCTCACCTTGATATTCTCTGCCAGTTTGTGTCTCTGGCAGAAGAGATCTAGGCCCTGGGACAAGCCGTTGTACGTTGCGGCCCTGAAGAGCATAGCGATGCTTTTAAGGAACTCCAGCTTCTGTTCCTCATCCTGGCAGCCAGGGGACAGAGAGACAAACAGGGAGCATGAGATGGGGACACACGGTCAGTGGCACCGCAGCGCTGGGGGTGCAGTGCCAGTTGCAGCCCTGGGAGAAGCAGCTGTGCCCAGCCAGCGCCCTCCAGCAGCCCCACAGCAGAGCCCCTGTCAGCAGATGCCAGCTCAGCCGCCTTCCAAATGGCTGCGGTTACCTTTTCAGGGTTGCTGACAAAGGCCCTGATGACATCCACGTGTTCTGGTTCCAAGTGGTACACTGGTAACCAGCTGGCATCTAAGAAAGGAGGAGAGCAGGGAGGGCTGCAGAGAGGGTGCGCAGGCAGGAGGGAGCAGAGGAAGGAGCTCTGCCTCCCATCCAGCCCCATGCCCGCTGCCATGGCACAGTCTTCTCCTGCGTGTCAGTGCCCCTGCCAGCGTGTGGGGAAACGGGATCCTGGCATTGAGCAGGGAGCGCTCTCTGGCCACCGCGCTGCCCAGACAATCAGGGCCCCTCACTCACCCATCTCCAGTTGCTGGGCCAGGCACAACTCCTGGGGCTCCACTGGAGAGCTGCTCTCCTGGAGAGCCCTGTCCTCCTCCAGGGCCACCTTGGTGGTGCTGACTTGTTGCTTTGCCATCTTTTGGGTTTGAGGAAAGTGGCTGGGCTGGCGAAGGGGGAAGCTTTGGCGAAAGGCCACGAGTCTGCCGGGGGCAGAGGGAAAAGACGTGGGTTGTGCTCGAGGAGTCCTCGCCACGAGTCTGCCGGGGGCAGCGGGGAAAGACGTGGGTTGTGCTCGAGGAGTCCTCGCCACGAGTCTGCCGGGGCAGAGGGGAGTCTGCCGGGGGCAGCTAGAGTTAAGATATGGTTGGACTCGATGATCTCAAGGGTCGCTTCCAACCAAAAGGATTCTCTGATACTCCGATTCTCTGAAAGACGTGGGCTGCGCTCGGGGGCTACTCGCCGTCTCCGTGCTCGCACCCTGTCCCGTCACCGTCCTGCCGGACAGTGTGGGCTGGGGCCCACAGCTGCGCTGAGCACATGCAGTGCAGTGGGTGTCACCAAGTGAGGTCACAACGGGCCCCACTGTGACCCTGCACCTGGGCAGGGAGGGGCAGGGTGTCCCATTGGGATGCACAGGCCAGCTCTGCCCTGGGCACCTGGGTGCTCTCGGGGTGTCTCCAGGCCCCCCTTTGCCCTCATGTCCCCCCGGGACCTCCCTGTTGCCCTCTGCTGTGTCGCAGGGTTTCGTGTTCAGCTGGCTGGCTGATCAGAACAGCAGCGAAGCTGCTCCTTCAGTGGCTTTGTAGAGATTTCTAGGGATTTCCAAGGGTGGGTAGCACAGAGGATGGACTTTGTTTAAGGTGTCTGCTGTCTCATTGCTTACAGAAGCTCTCAGTGGCTTGAGGATAAACTAACCACGTAACCACATGACAAAGTGTTGGAGCTGGCAGAGCACAAAAGCAGAAATCCAGGTGGCAGGGGTGAAAAAGGTGGAAAGGCTGAGGTACTAAATGCCTCCTTCTGTGGAAATGCCCCTCACATTCTGCGATTCTGTGATTCCTCCACCTCAGTCTTTAATAGTCAGAAGAGTTGTGCTCCAGGTACCCACCCCCCTGAGCCAGAAGACAGGCATGGGGAGCAGTATGAAGGCCCAACAATCCAAGGGGAAATGATCAGTGACCTGCTATACCACTTGGGCACCTACAAGTATATGGGGCCAGATGGGATACACCCAAGGGTGCTGAGGGAGCTGGCAAAGGTCATCACTGAGCCACTTTCCATTATCTATCTGCAATGCTGCCCAACTGGGGAGGTTGCAGTTGACTGGAGGTTGGCTAAGGTGACGCTCATCTACAAGACGGGCCAGAAAGAGGATCTGGGGACCTATAGACCTATCCGTCTGGCCTTGGTGCTGGGCAAGGTCATGGGGCAGATGATCTTGGGTAACATCACTCGCCACAAGAGAACCATATAATCAGGCCCAGTCAACATGGATTTATTTATTTATTTATTTATTGAGGGACTAGAGAGAGTGCAGAGGAGGCAACAAAGCTGCTGAGGGGCTGGAGCACAAGTGTGATGGGAGCGGTTGAGGGAGCTGGGGCTGTTCAGCCTGGAGAACAGGAGGCTCAGGGGAGGCTCAGGGGAGACCTTATTGCTGTTTGCAACGGCCTGAAAGGAGGTTGAAGCATGGAGGGTGTTGGTCTCTTCTCCCAAGTAGCAAGTGATAGGACAAGAGGAAATGGCCTCAAGTTGCGCCAGGGGAGGTTTAGATTGGCTGTTAGGAAAAAATTCTTCCTGGAAAGTGTGTTAAAGGCAAGAAGAACACCTGAAGAGCATGGGTTGGTCATGCCAATGTGGAATAGATTGCTTTTTCTTGTTTGTTTTGGGGCTGCAGAAGAAGGAACGCGTGCATTTCAGTGTTGGGGCACGGATCCCAGCTGAGGATTCAAGCAAGTTTGGGACTGGGACAGCTTAGGTGATTGAGGACCATTGCCAGGTCTACGAAAGGAGCTGGATGGGTTTTGGGGAGCTCACAGGCATTGCCAAATCCTCAGAAAACCACAGCTCTGTAGTGAAAGCAACAGCACTTGGCACCAAGCCCAATCCCAAAATGCAAATACCCTCGAAGTGACCACAGGCAGAGCCTTGAGAAACATTTGAGAGAAAGGGTCTCCTTTGCCAGGCCCTGGAGGTCAGGCCTTGGCCATTCTGATGAAAAACAAACATGAAGGGCTGACATGGCATCAGAACCTGGCGTGTCCACATTGTTGCCCTTCCCCTTGGTTCCCACCCATGCACACTCAACCCGATCAGCGCCTGTGGGAACAGCAGGGTGTGCAGTTCCAGCTAGAGGGCCTTAGACACATTATACAGAAGTGTGATTTTTATGAGTGTAAGAAGCGATAGCCCAGGCCAGTGAGAACGATATCTCGGGTCGGAAAATGGCCCCTTGTGTGTGATGTGTGAATGTCCTTGGGCCTGGTCTGTGAATGAGTGGGAACGTAACTGAAACAAATATAACATGAGTGTGGTGTGTTTCTAATACCAATTATTGGAAAAACATCTTATGTAACATCTTAGTCCAGGCCCATACCTGGAAATCCTATACATTGTCAATGGCTAATAAAGAGGACCTCAGACTGGCTCAGCTCTCTGCTCTGCCCGGCTCTGCGCTCCTTCCTGAACAAGATCTCTGCCTGTGCGTGCATCTTTTTCTGCATCCCGATGTGCGTCGTTCCTCATCGCCGCAATCGCCCTCATCAACTCCAGACAATCCAAACGCTCCCTGACATACACGGCTGCCCCACCTCCTCTCCTTCCTCGCCTGTCTCTTCTGAAGAGTTTCTAGCCATCCAATGCAGCGCTCCAGTTGTGAGAGTCGTCCCACCATGTTTCTGGGATGGCAACTATATCGTCGTTTTTCTGCCTCACAGTGGCTTCCAGCTCCTCCTGTTTGTTGCCCACGCTGCGTGCCTTTGGATAGATGCACTTTGGCCGGGCCATTGATCCCGCCACCTTTTTCTGGTGAGAAGCCCTAATTCCTTTGTGGACATCATCGAGTGCTTCCACGGTTTTGAACACATCAACAACCCTTGTGTTTCTCTTCCTGCATGGCTCTCCATCCCCAACCTCCACTGGGACGGCAGAGCAAAGGGCCTCACCAGCACTACCCTCAAATGCTGGCATGTGGCCCTTGGGTTTGCCTCTCCACACCTGGTTTCCTCCCCTCTCACTTCAAATCTAGTTTAAAGCCCTCTCAAGGATTCCTGCTAACTCCTGCGCAGGATCCTTTTCCCCTTTTGAGAGAGGTGCATCCCATTTGTCGCTAGCAGGCCTGGTGCCATGTAAGCCGACCCGTGATCAAAAACCCCCAAATTCTGCCGGTGACACCGGTCCTGCAGCCAGGTATTGATCTGCTGGGTCTTCCTGCATCTTTCCTCGTCGTACCCTGCAACTGTGGCGACAGAAGAGAACACGACTTGTGCTCCTGATCCCTTGACCATGCGTCCCAAGGCCCTGAAGTCTCTCTTGATTGTTTTCCCTTTTCAGTTTCATCACTGCCTACCTGAAAAATCGTTAGGGGATAATAGTCTGAGGGCCTAACCAGGGCAGAGAGTTTCCTGTTTACATCTTTAACCCTGGCCCCAGGGAGGCAGCCGACACCCCAAGAAGTGGGTCTAGCCTGCATATAGGGCCTTCTGTTCCCTTTAGAAGGGAGTCTCCTACAACCACAACCAGCCTCTTTTTCTTTGTGGGGGCTGTTTTGACGGAGGGTGCAGGGTGACTGATCCTCTGCAGCACCTCCAACTCAGTGGAACCGCCTCCCTCGATGCTGTTGTTTGGTTCCACTTGCAAGGCCTGTTCTTCAGTCTCAAGACCCATTTGTGTGTCTGTGTTTGGCTGTTTCTGGGCTAACTGGTGCACAGAAATTGGCTTCGCTGGAGGTAAATGTTCAAAGAGGACCCAGAAGAGTAAAACAGAAAAAGGAAAAATTTATTCGAATAAAGGAGGAGTCCCCAGGCGTCCCTGTGGGGTCTCTCAACAGCATGGGAAGACACAGCCCCCTATTTATCCCAATCCTAGCCGCAGGAGATCCCTTCTCCTTTCCCCATTGGCTGAGACCCTTGCGGGGTCCAAGCTTTCCGATCCCCCTTTCGTAACCCCAGCAGCACCCCTTGTATGTCTGCCCACCGACACTCCTGGGAACTGATTGGTTAGAGCTCTAAGGCTGTTGCACTCCATTTTGTAAAGACGTGGGAGAGCTGCTCCCATCAACTACGAAACAATCAAGAGTGTGAATCGTGACATCACATCTTTGCAAAGACGTGATAGCCGTTCCTCACCAGTTTGGTGTTGGTGGTGGTGCTTTCAGTTGTGATGATGTTGTCATCCCTTTTCTAATTCACTGTCTGCTCTTGTGTTCAGACTATGTGGCTCTGTAAATGAGGAGCCCCACTCTCTGTATCTTTCAATGAAATACAGGACCTTCTGAGACTGTTTTTCTTCCTGAGCTCCTTCCTGCAAGAGCTTTTGGAGCTGCAGGGACAGTTCCTGTGATGGGAGGAGGGGAAAAGAATCCATCACGGCAGCACTGCCAGGGAGCAGCAGCGCTCGGTCTCCCAGAGCTGTTTTCTTTCCTCTCCCACACTCTCCTTCTCGTCCCTCATGTTGGCGCAAGTCCTGAGTGCTCTGGCAGCTTGGTCATTGTTCTGCTGCGTGGCAGTCCTGTGACCGCGGGCAGGGACAGGCAATGGACACTTGTGTGACAGAGCTGGCCTCAGAACAGCCTTCCGTGAAGAAAGGTGATCTCCTGAGGACAGTGCTGGAAGGTTTAGGTCTTCTTCCAAAGTTTCTCTCCAGGACATGCCCAAGAACATGACGAGCAGATCACAACACCAGTATGCACCAGTACAGAGCTAAACACCGTGAGTGGAGAAGCACGAGGGCACGCAGCAGTGTCCTCTCACAGCCAGGCCTCCTGCAAGACACCTGACGGAGCAGCAGAGCAGGGTCTGGGCTGTGCCCGTGTGCACTGGACAGCCCGCGGAAGCTGCCCCAGGACAATCGTCGCGGGCTGGCCGCGCACAAGCACCGTTTCCAGCCCTGGCCTCTCAGTGCAGCTTGGAGAGGCCCTTTGTCCCTCCGCAGAAGGATGGTGAATGAGTAGGTCAGCAGGCTGTGTTTGCATGGTACAGATGAGATGCAAGCACGCACATCATGTACAGGAGGTGGGATGAGATGAACCCCAGAGACCACAAATGTCATCAGCTATTCCTTGGGGTTCCTTGAAGGCCTGTGGGACAGACAGTGTCTCGAGGTCACGTCATGTTGGGAGGAAACCACCTGAATGCAGCACTGGGTTGTGCTTCCTTGGACTGAGGTCCCCGTGTCCATTCCTCATGACGTGGGACATGTGAGATGAGTGCAGGCGGGGTGACACACTGCAAGGCTGAGGTGGCTCCCATCCTTTGGGAGTGGCAAGAGGAGGTGAGAGAGACACTGTGACTCCTGCCTGTGTGTGTAAAAGGGACAGGCTCTGCCTCTGAGCATCCCTGGGTGCATAAGGAGTCCATGAGGCCAGCTCAGCTCTGGACAGCTGACAGAAGCTTGCTCTTTCCACGTGTGACTCCAGGAACAAACCCCATGGGCCCAGTGAGCTTCGTCTCCGCTGCCTTGGACAGGCCCATTGCCACAGTGCTTCTATCTGCTCCCTCAGCCTTGCCTGTGATTCTGGCTTGTGCTCTCCAAAGTGCCAGAGCACTCAGAGATGTTCTGGGGTCCTTGGAAAAGGCAGATGTCAAAGCCAGCTTCAAGAAGGGCTCTTTATTAAAATCCAGCCACTCTCTCGGGAAGAGCTGCTCCTCCACATGGCTCAGCATCAGCGGCAGCACAGGGCTCGCAGGATCCATCTTGGCCTTGGCTGCTCCCTTGGAGAGCTCAGGATGATGATGACCGTCTGAGCTACCAGGGAGCGGATGGAGGGCTCGCTGTCTTCTGCCAAGGCCTGAAGGGCTGCAAGGGAAAGAAGCAGAGCCGAGATGACCTCCCACGTCTGCAGAGACCCCCAGGCATTCCCTCTGGAGAATGCTCCCTACTCACCGCTGCAGATCTCAGCCAGCTTCTTCTTGCCTGGATCCCTCAGATGCCGCGCAGCGAGCCCTGGGCACAGAGTTCCGTCAGCCCCTGCTCCCTCCCCTCATCAGGGCTGGCCCCAGGGAAGAGCAGGGGCCGAGATGGTGGGACTGAGCAAGGCGGCCGCCATGGCCACCTGCGTGGACAGGGCTGGGAGAGGGAGGCCAAGGCCCTGCACGGGGCAGCCGGGGCTCTGGCAGCCACAGGGCTGCTCCTTGCTGCCAGGGCAGTGGCAGGGACTGGGGCCAGGCTGCCAAGAGAGGGACCCTGGGGGCTGTGACCCACCGATGAACCTCACGGCTGCCTCTCGCAAGCTGGCCTGAGCATCCTTCAGGTACGGCAGGCTCTGAGTCAAGAATTCTTGAGCTCTGCTCCTGTCCTGCTCCAGCTGGAGAGAGCACAAGGGGATGAGCACGTCACTGTCCCTTCCCAGTTGGCTGGACCAGTCCCTGCTCCCACACCCAGCCGTTCCCCTTCCCTCCCGGCCATTCCCATGTCCCAGCCAGGAGCCCTGTGGGGCTGAGGCTGAAAGAGAGACACAGGCCGGGGGACCCCAGGGGTGCTGAGAGCCCTCCCTCGCGCTGGGTGCAGGGAGGGCAGCAGGGCAGAGAGAAGAGGCCTTGTGGGCTCTGTTCTTGAGGGCAGGGAACAAGAATGCAGGTCCAGGCTGCAGCAAGGCAGGCGAGGCACATCTGCCTTGGGGGTTGTCCTCACCAAGCTCTCTCCAATCCGCCATGTCTGCTGTGTCCGCACCAGGTGCTTGAGCAGTTTCCACTTGAGGAGCTCTGCGGCAGCAAGGAGGGCTTCCCCAGCAGCCTGTGGAACAGCAGAAGCTGGGAATGGCACCACGGTCTGGGCCAGGAGACCTTGGGTCCCCCTGCTCTGGGCTTTGTTCCTGGGGCGATTCTGCCCTCAGGGAGCTGGGACATGCCCTGGCCCAAATGTCCAGGGGTCTCTTCGCTGCGTCACTGCTGAGCTTTGAAAGCTGTACCTTGGCCACGCTCTGCGTTTGGTCACTCAGGCGGAAGAAGAGAGGGAGCAGGCCAAGTCGCACCGTGTTCTTCATCTCTGCCTTTTCGTCCCCCACCGCCATCTTCATCAGGTCTCTGAAGAGGCTGATGGAGCTCTCTCTCAGCTGGCTCTGCTCCTGGGAGGGAGAAGCACAGTAGGACTGGAGCACCAGCAGCTCTCTGCCCACGCTGGGCAGAAGCTCCAGCATGGCTGATGTGAGGGGAGATGCTCCAGGGAGGCATTCTGCACACTGGAGTTGTGGCCCAGATCTGCGGTCCTGGGTCAGTGAAAGGCCACTCAAGAGACTTGTTCTGGGAGCGCCTGGCCTCCAAGTGCCCACCAAGGCAGCCAGCATCCCCCACCAGCTTCAGCAGCCGCGGTGGGGAAGAGCTCCGGGAGCAGCTGGCAGGGAGAAGCTGGGCTGGGCTGCAGAACACACAAGCCACCCCACAAGAGCCCAGGGCCCACCCGTGGGGCTCAGGCTTCCACATCAGCCTTACGTCGTTCAAGAGGGGCAGGAGGAATTCCGCCATCTGCACGGCGATGTGGCTGGCCTCCTTCCTCTTCAGCTGAGCCATGACAGTTCTGAAGACCAGCAGAGCCTTCATGGTGGCAGCCTTATAGCCAAAGAGCAGGACCCTCATCAGGTCTGGCAGGATGACCTTCATTTTTCTTGCCTGTGTGAAGAAAAGAGTTTCCCTTTTGGGACCAGGTCCGTGCCTGGAAAGCTCCCCAGGCAGCCAGCTGGCCCCACCATGGCAGAGAGAGCCTTTGGAGCACTCGCCCCACCGCCTGAGTGCCAGCCAAGGCCAAGCCCTCCCACTCTGCCCCGGCCCTTGGCTGCCAACAGGGTTCCCCTTGCTGACGCCCTACTCACCATGTCGTCTCTCTGTGACAGCGTCATGATGCCTCTGAGCACCAGGGAGAGCATGGCTGGCCTTTCTTCCTTCAGAAACCTAAAGGCTAGGTAGGTCGCAGCAAACTCCCCGTCTCCCAGATCTCTGCTGGCCAGCATCTGAAAGCAGGGCAGCAGTGAGCGACCGGCAGAGCTGGTGGGGCTCCTGGCAGTGTGCAGCTCCTGGTTCCTAGCGCAGCCCGGGCCGAGGGCACCAGGGGCTTTTTCCGGTAACTCACAGCCAAGCGAACGAGGCAGTAGTCCTCCAGGTGTGTGCAGAAGAGCCTGCTCTTGAGGTCCCAGAGCTGGCTGAGCAGCTCCTTCAAAATGTTCTTCACAGTCTGGGGCACGGAGAGCATCAGTTCCCACAGTGCCAGGGCAGTGCTGCAAGTCGGAGCGCTCTGTCAGCAGGGCAGCCTCGGCCACAGCAGCGTGGCCGGGCTCAGCACTGCAGGACGCTTGGGATGCCCTGGGCAGCAGCAGAGGGCTGAGCTGGTGCTCCCCGTGGGGCGGGCAGGAGCGTGGGGTGGGCCCTGGGCTTGCTTGCTCAGCTTTGGCTGCCTCGGGCCTGGCTGACCCCCAGGGCTGGAAAGCGTGGTGGGATGGAGGGTCCTGCCCCTCGGGAGTGTCCTGCAGGATTCCTTGGCTCTGGCAGCCAGAGCGTCTCCAGGCCCCTCTTCCCACAGGGAACAAGCCCTCCCGGCTTTTGAGGACAGTACCTGTCTCCTCCTGGAGCAACCTTGAGCAGTGTCATCACCACCTCCTGAGGGCATTTGTCAGCCATGGGGACGATGAGAGACTCCACGCTCTGCCGGGCTGGGACTGTCTGGGTGCATCCCAGGGTTTTGTGGATGCAGCTCGTGATCTTTGGCACCTGGAGGGGACACAGGTGAGGATGGTGCAGCCACTGGCGAGCGGCCATTTCCTCAGCTGCCCTTGCCATCCCTCTCTGCCACCTTGAGGTGGCTTCAGGTGCCCCAGACACTGGGCTTTGGGAGGAAGAGAGGGATGGAGGGAGGAACAAGGCCTGACAGGGCTGAAGGGCAGGGCAATGCAGCCACAGGCCACTTACATCCACCAGCCACAGGTCAGGGTTTCCCTTGACCACATCCAGCACGTTTCTGGCCGCCTCCTTGTCAAAGGTGCTGGAGTCGGTCATTGCCTCGATGAACACCCAGACCATGTCTGTCCTCTCCGACGGCTGGAGGTATTCCCCAAAGGTCTATGGGAGGAAGGGAGGCAGCGAAGCCACGTCACACCGAGGGCCCTGATGCTGCTGCTTAGCCGGGCAGTGCCAGCAGCCCTGCGGTGGCGCCCGGCAGTGCTGGCGGCGGTGTCCCCAGCAAAGCTGGCAGCAGGGGCGGCAGTCGCTGCTGGGGAGGATGAGAAGAGACGGCCCAGGGTGAGGGAGGAGGGTTGGGGTCATGGGCACGGGGTCTGGGCCCCGCCACCAGCCAGGGCTTGCTGGTGGCCAGGAGGACTGGGGCTGCTGCTGGGACACTGGAGCGCAGCCCTGGCGTTGTCCCTGCTTGGGGACAGCAGGAACCCTCTCAGCAGGGACAGGGAGGCCACGCCAGCCCGCTGACGGTGGAGGCCTTTGCTCTCACAAGTCCCCTGCTGATGCCAGGACCAAGAGTGCCAGCAAACGGGGAGCTCGTTACCTCGGCAATGTGAGTGGCACTGGGCGAAGTGCGCAAGGAGGTGGTCTCGGCTTCCCAGTCCCTTTCGAGCTGTGTATCCTCCTCTGTCAATGTCGCACCTAAAGAGCGGGGCAAACGCAGAGGAGTCGGTAAGACACGGCAGCTTCCCCAATACTGGAAAGAGCTTGGAACTTGGAATGGCCGAGGAGGGAGGTTATGACCTGCAATCAGGGGAGGAGGTGGTGGAGAGCGGTGCCACGGAAAGGCTGACCCGCCTCCAGTGTGCGTGTGGGAATGCTCCTGGCCCTGGAAAGTCCAAGGCCCTAGAGCTCTGCATGCAGTGCCACGGTTCAGTCCCCCATGGCTTGAATAGAGGTGACGTGGGGGACGGCTCGCATGGCTGGAGTGCTGCGGGGCAGAGATACATGTCTCTTTGGGAGAGATGGGAAGATGCGGCGCGGGGCTGCCTCCCGTGCTCTTGAGGAGCAGCTCAGCTACACGGGACCATCAACAGCGTGGGAGAGAGCGTGGGGGTGAGGAGCAGAGGAGGGGCAGTGCTGGTGACATGGTGGTGCCTCCAGCAAGCAGCAGGACTGGGTGATGTTGGCGTGCAGGGGGATCCATCCCACCACAGCTTCTCTTACGGTGTTGCTGGTACTTGAATTGGAAGAGGAGACAAAGAGCGTCCAAAGCCAAGCGGCTGGTGTCCTCTTCCTTGAATGATAGGAGCAGCAGGAGATGTCCCAGCAGCTGTCCAAGGATTGGCATCTGCATCTCCACACAGGAGGCGTGTCTGTCCTCATTGGGATCAGCCTGGGCAAGGGAGGAGGAAGAGCAGAGGGCTTGAGGGCAGCTGGGGCCAAAGCCCTGAAGCCAAGTGTGTGCCCAGGGCTGGATCCAGGCAGGTCAGAGCTTTGCAGGGCCCTGCAGAACCCGTCTCGCAGAACAGCCCCACGCAGGGAGAGCTGCCAGACCTGGGCTCCCCGTGGGCTCCTTGGGCAGCCCTGGCTGACACAGGACTGGGGCAGAGATGGCTCCTGGCAGAGCGCAGTGTGCCTGGTCCTTACCTTCAGTGAGGAGTAGTTGGCCAGCAAGAAGCTGAGCACCCTCATCCTGCCCACAGCCCTCTCCCGCACAGATGCCCTCTCAGAGGTGGTGAAGGTCAAGAGCATCTGGGGAGAGAGAAGCTGCTGCTGAGCCCTGGGAGCAGCCAGTGCTCCAGCACAAGCAGCACTGCTCAAGTCCTGGGCGGGACTCTCCCAGGCCATTAAGGCTTCCTCTGGTCTGGAGCAAAGCCCGCACTGGTTTCCTGCCCTGGGGTCCCTGGCAGGCTTGCGACAAATGCCCCAGGCCAGCCCTCTAGCCAGGCAGGAAGGCAGATGCCACCCTGTGCGGCCACTGTGCTGCGGAAGAGCCTGCTGGGCAGCCCCTGCTTCCCCCAGGGAGGTGGGCACCACCCTGCAGTGCTCTCTCTGCATGGCGCGGGGTGGGACTGCCCTCTCAGCAGTGGACACCCCGTCCCCCAGGGTGAGGAACAGCCCTTGTGAAGCCCACCCTTTGCACATGCCAGACCTGGAAGATACTCTGCATCTTCTCGCTGACTCCGTTGGCAGGAGAGTTGAGCACCAGTGCAACTAGCATGGTGTCCATGGCTTTCATGGTCTGCAAGGAAGACAACGAGTTGTGGCCGTGTTTCCTGCCATCCCTCTCACCCCCAGGACACTGAGCTGAGCTCCCAGCACCAAGGGAGGACTCGTGGGCTGCTTTGCTGTGCCTGGGAGAGGCCCAGGGGCAAACAATGTGCTGTGGGCAGAGCAGCCTGCGGCACTGGACGTGGCCAGGCCCACAGGAACGGGACGACGGGACGAGAGTGGGAAAGTAAAGCCAAGACCGTGCCCTGCCTTGCATCTCTGGTCATAGCGCAGGACAGGGTGAGCAGGGAGCAGCCCAGAGGGCCCGGCGCTCGTGGAGCTCACCCAGCACTTACCGCGAAGTACAGGAAAGGTTTCAAGTCCCGGATTTCCTCTTTGGGAGGAAGCAAGAAGATGCTGGAGAAGCACGCTTGGAGGAGGCCTATCTCTTTGCCCTCCAGCACCGCCTCCACGGAGCTGCAAAGAGAGAGGGGCCAGTGGGACACTGGTGCGGGGAGCAGTGCCTGGAGGCCTCGTGCAGGTGGACACGGGGCTCTGGGGCAGGAGTCCCCAGGAGGGTTGGGCAGGTACCTCATTTCGGTCACGGCAAACATGGCGCTCCGCCACACCGCTGTGCACCGTTGGTCCCTGGGCTCTTCTTCCAGCAGCACCTGCAGAGCACAGCCAGGATGGGACCTGGCAGCTGCCAGCACCCAGTGCCACCAGCCCCTTGCCCTGCCCAACACTGTCCTCACAGGGTGCCAGTGCTGGGGGCCTTGTCCCCTTCCCCGCAGCCACCGAGTATCCCCTCACCTTGATATTCTCTGCCAGTTTGTGTCTCTGGCAGAAGAGATCTAGGCCCTGGGACAAGCCGTTGTACGTTGCGGCCCTGAAGAGCATAGCGATGCTTTTAAGGAACTCCAGCTTCTGTTCCTCATCCTGGCAGCCAGGGGACAGAGAGACAAACAGGGAGCATGAGATGGGGACACACGGTCAGTGGCACCGCAGCGCTGGGGGTGCAGTGCCAGTTGCAGCCCTGGGAGAAGCAGCTGTGCCCAGCCAGCGCCCTCCAGCAGCCCCACAGCAGAGCCCCTGTCAGCAGATGCCAGCTCAGCCGCCTTCCAAATGGCTGCGGTTACCTTTTCAGGGTTGCTGACAAAGGCCCTGATGACATCCACGTGTTCTGGTTCCAAGTGGTACACTGGTAACCAGCTGGCATCTAAGAAAGGAGGAGAGCAGGGAGGGCTGCAGAGAGGGTGCGCAGGCAGGAGGGAGCAGAGGAAGGAGCTCTGCCTCCCATCCAGCCCCATGCCCGCTGCCATGGCACAGTCTTCTGCGTGTCAGTGCCCCTGCCAGCGTGTAGGGAAACGGGATCCTGGCATTGAGCAGGGAGCGCTCTCTGGCCACCGCGCTGCCCAGACAATCAGGGCCCCTCACTCACCCATCTCCAGTTGCTGGGCCAGGCACAACTCCTGGGGCTCCACTGGAGAGCTGCTCTCCTGGAGAGCCCTGTCCTCCTCCAGGGCCACCTTGGTGGTGCTGACTTGTTGCTTTGCCATCTTTTGGGTTTGAGGAAAGTGGCTGGGCTGGCGAAGGGGGAAGCTTTGGCGAAAGGCCACGAGTCTGCCGGGGGCAGAGGGAAAAGACGTGGGTTGTGCTCGAGGAGTCCTCGCCACGAGTCTGCCGGGGGCAGCGGGGAAAGACGTGGGTTGTGCTCGAGGAGTCCTCGCCACGAGTCTGCCGGGGCAGAGGGGAGTCTGCCGGGGGCAGCTAGAGTTAAGATATGGTTGGACTCGATGATCTCAAGGGTCGCTTCCAACCAAAAGGATTCTCTGATACTCCGATTCTCTGAAAGACGTGGGCTGCGCTCGGGGGCTACTCGCCGTCTCCGTGCTCGCACCCTGTCCCGTCACCGTCCTGCCGGACAGTGTGGGCTGGGGCCCACAGCTGCGCTGAGCACACGCAGTGCAGTGGGTGTCACCAAGTGAGGTCACAACGGGCCCCACTGTGACCCTGCACCTGGGCAGGGAGGGGCAGGGTGTCCCATTGGGATGCACAGGCCAGCTCTGCCCTGAGCACCTGGGTGCTCTCGGGGTGTCTCCAGGCCCCCCTTTGCCCTCATGTCCCCCCGGGACCTCCCTGTTGCCCTCTGCTGTGGCCCAGAGTTTCGTGTTCAGCTGGCTGGCTGATCAGAACTGCAGCGAAGCTGCTCCTTCAGTGGCTTTGTAGAGATTTCTAGGGATTTCCAAGGGTGGGTAGCACAGAGGATGGACTTTGTTTAAGGTGTCTGCTGTCTCATTGCTTACAGAAGCTCTCAGTGGCTTGAGGATAAACTAACCACGTAACCACATGACAAAGTGTTGGAGCTGGCAGAGCACAAAAGCAGAAATCCAGGTGGCAGGGGTGAAAAAGGTGGAAAGGCTGAGGTACTAAATGCCTCCTTCTGTGGAAATGCCCCTCACATTCTGCGATTCTGTGATTCCTCCACCTCAGTCTTTAATAGTCAGAAGAGTTGTGCTCCAGGTACCCACCCCCCTGAGCCAGAAGACAGGCATGGGGAGCAGTATGAAGGCCCAACAATCCAAGGGGAAATGATCAGTGACCTGCTATACCACTTGGGCACCTACAAGTCTATGGGGCCAGATGGGATACACCCAAGGGTGCTGAGGGAACTGGCAAAGGTCATCACTGAGCCACTTTCCATTATCTATCTGCAATGCTGCCCAACTGGGGAGGTTGCAGTTGACTGGAGGTTGGCTAAGGTGACGCTCATCTACAAGACGGGCCAGAAAGAGGATCTGGGGACCTATAGACCTATCCGTCTGGCCTTGGTGCTGGGCAAGGTCATGGGGCAGATGATCTTGGGTAACATCACTCGCCAGAAGAGAACCATATAATCAGGCCCAGTCAACATGGATTTATTTATTTATTTATTTATTGAGGGACTAGAGAGAGTGCAGAGGAGGCAACAAAGCTGCTGAGGGGCTGGAGCACAAGTGTGATGGGAGCGGTTGAGGGAGCTGGGGCTGTTCAGCCTGGAGAACAGGAGGCTCAGGGGAGGCTCAGGGGAGACCTTATTGCTGTTTGCAACGGCCTGAAAGGAGGTTGAAGCATGGAGGGTGTTGGTCTCTTCTCCCAAGTAGCAAGTGATAGGACAAGAGGAAATGGCCTCAAGTTGCGCCAGGGGAGGTTTAGATTGGCTGTTAGGAAAAAATTCTTCCTGGAAAGTGTGTTAAAGGCAAGAAGAACACCTGAAGAGCATGGGTTGGTCAGGCCAATGTGGAATAGATTGCTTTTTCTTGTTTGTTTTGGGGCTGCAGAAGAAGGAACGCGTGCATTTCAGTGTTGGGGCACGGATCCCAGCTGAGGATTCAAGCAAGTTTGGGACTGGGACAGCTTAGGTGATTGAGGACCATTGCCAGGTCTACGAAAGAAGCTGGATGGGTTTTGGGGAGCTCACAGGCATTGCCAAATCCTCAGAAAACCACAGCTCTGTAGTGAAAGCAACAGCACTTGGCACCAAGCCCAATCCCAAAATGCAAATACCCTCGAAGTGACCACAGGCAGAGCCTTGAGAAACATTTGAGAGAAAGGGTCTCCTTTGCCAGGCCCTGGAGGTCAGGCCTTGGCCATTCTGATGAAAAACAAACATGAAGGGCTGACATGGCATCAGAACCTGGCGTGTCCACATTGTTGCCCTTCCCCTTGGTTCCCACCCATGCACACTCAACCCGATCAGCGCCTGTGGGAACAGCAGGGTGTGCAGTTCCAGCTAGAGGGCCTTAGACACATTATACAGAAGTGTGATTTTTATGAGTGTAAGAAGCGATAGCCCAGGCCAGTGAGAACGATATCTCGGGTCGGAAAATGGCCCCTTGTGTGTGATGTGTGAATGTCCTTGGGCCTGGTCTGTGAATGAGTGGGAACGTAACTGAAACAAATATAACATGAGTGTGGTGTGTTTCTAATACCAATTATTGGAAAAACATCTTATGTAACATCTTAGTCCAGGCCCATACCTGGAAATCCTATACATTGTCAATGGCTAATAAAGAGGACCTCAGACTGGCTCAGCTCTCTGCTCTGCCCGGCTCTGCGCTCCTTCCTGAACAAGATCTCTGCCTGTGCGTGCATCTTTTTCTGCATCCCGATGTGCGTCGTTCCTCATCGCCGCAATCGCCCTCATCAACTCCAGACAATCCAAACGCTCCCTGACATACACGGCTGCCCCACCTCCTCTCCTTCCTCGCCTGTCTCTTCTGAAGAGTTTCTAGCCATCCAATGCAGCGCTCCAGTTGTGAGAGTCGTCCCACCATGTTTCTGGGATGGCAACTATATCGTCGTTTTTCTGCCTCACAGTGGCTTCCAGCTCCTCCTGTTTGTTGCCCACGCTGCGTGCCTTTGGATAGATGCACTTTGGCCGGGCCATTGATCCCGCCACCTTTTTCTGGTGAGAAGCCCTAATTCCTTTGTGGACATCATCGAGTGCTTCCACGGTTTTGAACACATCAACAACCCTTGTGTTTCTCTTCCTGCATGGCTCTCCATCCCCAACCTCCACTGGGACGGCAGAGCAAAGGGCCTCACCAGCACTACCCTCAAATGCTGGCATGTGGCCCTTGGGTTTGCCTCTCCACACCTGGTTTCCTCCCCTCTCACTTCAAATCTAGTTTAAAGCCCTCTCAAGGATTCCTGCTAACTCCTGCGCAGGATCCTTTTCCCCTTTTGAGAGAGGTGCATCCCATTTGTCGCTAGCAGGCCTGGTGCCATGTAAGCCGACCCGTGATCAAAAACCCCCAAATTCTGCCGGTGACACCGGTCCTGCAGCCAGGTATTGATCTGCTGGGTCTTCCTGCATCTTTCCTCGTCGTACCCTGCAACTGTGGCGACAGAAGAGAACACGACTTGTGCTCCTGATCCCTTGACCATGCGTCCCAAGGCCCTGAAGTCTCTCTTGATTGTCTTTAGTTTTCCCTTTTAAGTTTCATCACTGCCTACCTGAAAAATCGTTAGGGGATAATAGTCTGAGGGCCTAACCAGGGCAGAGAGTTTCCTGTTTACATCTTTAACCCTGGCCCCAGGGAGGCAGCCGACACCCCAAGAAGTGGGTCTAGCCTGCATATAGGGCCTTCTGTTCCCTTTAGAAGGGAGTCTCCTACAACCACAACCAGCCTCTTTTTCTTTGTGGGGGCTGTTTTGATGGAGGGTGCAGGGTGACTGATCCTCTGCAGCACCTCCAACTCAGTGGAACCGCCTCCCTCGATGCTGTTGTTTGGTTCCACTTGCAAGGCCTGTTCTTCAGTCTCAAGACCCATTTGTGTGTCTGTGTTTGGCTGTTTCTGGGCTAACTGGTGCGCAGAAATTGGCTTCGCTGGAGGTAAATGTTCAAAGAGGACCCAGAAGAGTAAAACAGAAAAAGGAAAAATTTATTCGAATAAAGGAGGAGTCCCCAGGCGTCCCTGTGGGGTCTCTCAACAGCATGGGAAGACAGAGCCCCCTATTTATCCCAATCCTAGCCGCAGGAGATCCCTTCTCCTTTCCCCATTGGCTGAGACCCTTGCGGGGTCCAAGCTTTCCGATCCCCCTTTCGTAACCCCAGCAGCACCCCTTGTATGTCTGCCCACCGACACTCCTGGGAACTGATTGGTTAGAGCTCTAAGGCTGTTGCACTCCATTTTGTAAAGACATGGGAGAGCTGCTCCCATCAACTACGAAACAATCAAGAGTGTGAATCGTGACATCACATCTTTGCAAAGACGTGATAGCCGTTCCTCACCAGTTTGGTGTTGGTGGTGGTGCTTTCAGTTGTGATGATGTTGTCATCCCTTTTCTAATTCACTGTCTGCTCTTGTGTTCAGACTATGTGGCTCTGTAAATGAGGAGCCCCACTCTCTGTATCTTTCAATGAAATACAGGACCTTCTGAGACTGTTTTTCTTCCTGAGCTCCTTCCTGCAAGAGCTTTTGGAGCTGCAGGGACAGTTCCTGTGATGGGAGGAGGGGAAAAGAATCCATCACGGCAGCACTGCCAGGGAGCAGCAGCGCTCGGTCTCCCAGAGCTGTTTTCTTTCCTCTCCCACACTCTCCTTCTCGTCCCTCATGTTGGCGCAAGTCCTGAGTGCTCTGGCAGCTTGGTCATTGTTCTGCTGCGTGGCAGTCCTGTGACCGCGGGCAGGGACAGGCAATGGACACTTGTGTGACAGAGCTGGCCTCAGAACAGCCTTCCGTGAAGAAAGGTGATCTCCTGAGGACAGTGCTGGAAGGTTTAGGTCTTCTTCCAAAGTTTCTCTCCAGGACATGCCCAAGAACATGACGAGCAGATCACAACACCAGTATGCACCAGTACAGAGCTAAACACCGTGAGTGGAGAAGCACGAGGGCACGCAGCAGTGTCCTCTCACAGCCAGGCCTCCTGCAAGACACCTGACGGAGCAGCAGAGCAGGGTCTGGGCTGTGCCCGTGTGCACTGGACAGCCCGCGGAAGCTGCCCCAGGACAATCGTCGTGGGCTGGCCGCGCACAAGCACCGTTTCCAGCCCTGGCCTCTCAGTGCAGCTTGGAGAGGCCCTTTGTCCCTCCGCAGAAGGATGGTGAATGAGTAGGTCAGCAGGCTGTGTTTGCATGGTACAGATGAGATGCAAGCACGCACATCATGTACAGGAGGTGGGATGAGATGAACCCCAGAGACCACAAATGTCATCAGCTATTCCTTGGGGTTCCTTGAAGGCCTGTGGGACAGACAGTGTCTCAAGGTCACGTCATGTTGGGAGGAAACCACCTGAATGCAGCACTGGGTTGTGCTTCCTTGGACTGAGGTCCCCGTGTCCATTCCTCATGACGTGGGACATGTGAGATGAGTGCAGGCGGGGTGACACACTGCAAGGCTGAGGTGGCTCCCATCCTTTGGGAGTGGCAAGAGGAGGTGAGAGAGACACTGTGACTCCTGCCTGTGTGTCTAAAAGGGACAGGCTCTGCCTCTGAGCATCCCTGGGTGCATAAGGAGTCCACGAGGCCAGCTCAGCTCTGGACAGCTGACAGAAGCTTGCTCTTTCCACGTGTGACTCCAGGAACAAACCCCATGGGCCCAGTGAGCTTCGTCTCCGCTGCCTTGGACAGGCCCATTGCCACAGTGCTTCTGTCTGCTCCCTCAGCCTTGCCTGTGATTCTGGCTTGTGCTCTCCAAAGTGCCAGAGCACTCAGAGATGTTCTGGGGTCCTTGGAAAAGGCAGATGTCAAAGCCAGCTTCAAGAAGGGCTCTTTATTAAAATCCAGCCACTCTCTCGGGAAGAGCTGCTCCTCCACATGGCTCAGCATCAGCGGCAGCACAGGGCTCGCAGGATCCATCTTGGCCTTGGCTGCTCCCTTGGAGAGCTCAGGATGATGATGACCGTCTGAGCTACCAGGGAGCGGATGGAGGGCTCGCTGTCTTCTGCCAAGGCCTGAAGGGCTGCAAGGGAAAGAAGCAGAGCCGAGATGACCTCCCACGTCTGCAGAGACCCCCAGGCATTCCCTCTGGAGAATGCTCCCTACTCACCGCTGCAGATCTCAGCCAGCTTCTTCTTGCCTGGATCCCTCAGATGCCGCGCAGCGAGCCCTGGGCACAGAGTTCCGTCAGCCCCTGCTCCCTCCCCTCATCAGGGCTGGCCCCAGGGAAGAGCAGGGGCCGAGATGGTGGGACTGAGCAAGGCGGCCGCCATGGCCACCTGCGTGGACAGGGCTGGGAGAGGGAGGCCAAGGCCCTGCACGGGGCAGCCGGGGCTCTGGCAGCCACAGGGCTGCTCCTTGCTGCCAGGGCAGTGGCAGGGACTGGGGCCAGGCTGCCAAGAGAGGGACCCTGGGGGCTGTGACCCACCGATGAACCTCACGGCCGCCTCTCGCAAGCTGGCCTGAGCATCCTTCAGGTACGGCAGGCTCTGAGTCAAGAATTCTTGAGCTCTGCTCCTGTCCTGCTCCAGCTGGAGAGAGCACAAGGGGATGAGCACGTCACTGTCCCTTCCCAGTTGGCTGGACCAGTCCCTGCTCCCACACCCAGCCGTTCCCCTTCCCTCCCGGCCATTCCCATGTCCCAGCCAGGAGCCCTGTGGGGCTGAGGCTGAAAGAGAGACACAGGCCGGGGGACCCCAGGGGTGCTGAGAGCCCTCCCTCGCGCTGGGTGCAGGGAGGGCAGCAGGGCAGAGAGAAGAGGCCTTGTGGGCTCTGTTCTTGAGGGCAGGGAACAAGAATGCAGGTCCAGGCTGCAGCAAGGCAGGCGAGGCACATCTGCCTTGGGGGTTGTCCTCACCAAGCTCTCTCCAATCCGCCATGTCTGCTGTGTCCGCACCAGGTGCTTGAGCAGTTTCCACTTGAGGAGCTCTGCGGCAGCAAGGAGGGCTTCCCCAGCAGCCTGTGGAACAGCAGAAGCTGGGAATGGCACCACGGTCTGGGCCAGGAGACCTTGGGTCCCCCTGCTCTGGGCTTTGTTCCTGGGGCGATTCTGCCCTCAGGGAGCTGGGACATGCCCTGGCCCAAATGTCCAGGGGTCTCTTCGCTGCGTCACTGCTGAGCTTTGAAAGCTGTACCTTGGCCACGCTCTGCGTTTGGTCACTCAGGCGGAAGAAGAGAGGGAGCAGGCCAAGTCGCACCGTGTTCTTCATCTCTGCCTTTTCGTCCCCCACCGCCATCTTCATCAGGTCTCTGAAGAGGCTGATGGAGCTCTCTCTCAGCTGGCTCTGCTCCTGGGAGGGAGAAGCACAGTAGGACTGGAGCACCAGCAGCTCTCTGCCCACGCTGGGCAGAAGCTCCAGCATGGCTGATGTGAGGGGAGATGCTCCAGGGAGGCATTCTGCACACTGGAGTTGTGGCCCAGATCTGCGGTCCTGGGTCAGTGAAAGGCCACTCAAGAGACTTGTTCTGGGAGCGCCTGGCCTCCAAGTGCCCACCAAGGCAGCCAGCATCCCCCACCAGCTTCAGCAGCCGCGGTGGGGAAGAGCTCCGGGAGCAGCTGGCAGGGAGAAGCTGGGCTGGGCTGCAGAACACACAAGCCACCCCACAAGAGCCCAGGGCCCACCCGTGGGGCTCAGGCTTCCACATCAGCCTTACGTCGTTCAAGAGGGGCAGGAGGAATTCCGCCATCTGCACGGCGATGTGGCTGGCCTCCTTCCTCTTCAGCTGAGCCATGACAGTTCTGAAGACCAGCAGAGCCTTCATGGTGGCAGCCTTATAGCCAAAGAGCAGGACCCTCATCAGGTCTGGCAGGATGACCTTCATTTTTCTTGCCTGTGTGAAGAAAAGAGTTTCCCTTTTGGGACCAGGTCCGTGCCTGGAAAGCTCCCCAGGCAGCCAGCTGGCCCCACCATGGCAGAGAGAGCCTTTGGAGCACTCGCCCCACCGCCTGAGTGCCAGCCAAGGCCAAGCCCTCCCACTCTGCCCCGGCCCTTGGCTGCCAACAGGGTTCCCCTTGCTGACGCCCTACTCACCATGTCGTCTCTCTGTGACAGCGTCATGATGCCTCTGAGCACCAGGGAGAGCATGGCTGGCCTTTCTTCCTTCAGAAACCTAAAGGCTAGGTAGGTCGCAGCAAACTCCCCGTCTCCCAGATCTCTGCTGGCCAGCATCTGAAAGCAGGGCAGCAGTGAGCGACCGGCAGAGCTGGTGGGGCTCCTGGCAGTGTGCAGCTCCTGGTTCCTAGCGCAGCCCGGGCCGAGGGCACCAGGGGCTTTTTCCGGTAACTCACAGCCAAGCGAACGAGGCAGTAGTCCTCCAGGTGTGTGCAGAAGAGCCTGCTCTTGAGGTCCCAGAGCTGGCTGAGCAGCTCCTTCAAAATGTTCTTCACAGTCTGGGGCATGGAGAGCATCAGTTCCCACAGTGCCAGGGCAGTGCTGCAAGTCGGAGCGCTCTGTCAGCAGGGCAGCCTCGGCCACAGCAGCGTGGCCGGGCTCAGCACTGCAGGACGCTTGGGATGCCCTGGGCAGCAGCAGAGGGCTGAGCTGGTGCTCCCCGTGGGGCGGGCAGGAGCGTGGGGTGGGCCCTGGGCTTGCTTGCTCAGCTTTGGCTGCCTCGGGCCTGGCTGACCCCCAGGGCTGGAAAGCGTGGTGGGATGGAGGGTCCTGCCCCTCGGGAGTGTCCTGCAGGATTCCTTGGCTCTGGCAGCCAGAGCGTCTCCAGGCCCCTCTTCCCACAGGGAACAAGCCCTCCCGGCTTTTGAGGACAGTACCTGTCTCCTCCTGGAGCAACCTTGAGCAGTGTCATCACCACCTCCTGAGGGCATTTGTCAGCCATGGGGACGATGAGAGACTCCACGCTCTGCCGGGCTGGGACTGTCTGGGTGCATCCCAGGGTTTTGTGGATGCAGCTCGTGATCTTTGGCACCTGGAGGGGACACAGGTGAGGATGGTGCAGCCACTGGCGAGCGGCCATTTCCTCAGCTGCCCTTGCCATCCCTCTCTGCCACCTTGAGGTGGCTTCAGGTGCCCCAGACACTGGGCTTTGGGAGGAAGAGAGGGATGGAGGGAGGAACAAGGCCTGACAGGGCTGAAGGGCAGGGCAATGCAGCCACAGGCCACTTACATCCACCAGCCACAGGTCAGGGTTTCCCTTGACCACATCCAGCACGTTTCTGGCCGCCTCCTTGTCAAAGGTGCTGGAGTCGGTCATTGCCTCGATGAACACCCAGACCATGTCTGTCCTCTCCGACGGCTGGAGGTATTCCCCAAAGGTCTATGGGAGGAAGGGAGGCAGCGAAGCCACGTCACACCGAGGGCCCTGATGCTGCTGCTTAGCCGGGCAGTGCCAGCAGCCCTGCGGTGGCGCCCGGCAGTGCTGGCGGCGGTGTCCCCAGCAAAGCTGGCAGCAGGGGCGGCAGTCGCTGCTGGGGAGGATGAGAAGAGACGGCCCAGGGTGAGGGAGGAGGGTTGGGGTCATGGGCACGGGGTCTGGGCCCCGCCACCAGCCAGGGCTTGCTGGTGGCCAGGAGGACTGGGGCTGCTGCTGGGACACTGGAGCGCAGCCCTGGCGTTGTCCCTGCTTGGGGACAGCAGGAACCCTCTCAGCAGGGACAGGGAGGCCACGCCAGCCCGCTGACGGTGGAGGCCTTTGCTCTCACAAGTCCCCTGCTGATGCCAGGACCAAGAGTGCCAGCAAACGGGGAGCTCGTTACCTCGGCAATGTGAGTGGCACTGGGCGAAGTGCGCAAGGAGGTGGTCTCGGCTTCCCAGTCCCTTTTGAGCTGTGTATCCTCCTCTGTCAATGTCGCACCTAAAGAGCGGGGCAAACGCAGAGGAGTCGGTAAGACACGGCAGCTTCCCCAATACTGGAAAGAGCTTGGAACTTGGAATGGCCGAGGAGGGAGGTTATGACCTGCAATCAGGGGAGGAGGTGGTGGAGAGCGGTGCCACGGAAAGGCTGACCCGCCTCCAGTGTGCGTGTGGGAATGCTCCTGGCCCTGGAAAGTCCAAGGCCCTAGAGCTCTGCATGCAGTGCCACGGTTCAGTCCCCCATGGCTTGAATAGAGGTGACGTGGGGGACGGCTCGCATGGCTGGAGTGCTGCGGGGCAGAGATACATGTCTCTTTGGGAGAGATGGGAAGATGCGGCGCGGGGCTGCCTCCCGTGCTCTTGAGGAGCAGCTCAGCTACACGGGACCATCAACAGCGTGGGAGAGAGCGTGGGGGTGAGGAGCAGAGGAGGGGCAGTGCTGGTGACATGGTGGTGCCTCCAGCAAGCAGCAGGACTGGGTGATGTTGGCGTGCAGGGGGATCCATCCCACCACAGCTTCTCTTACGGTGTTGCTGGTACTTGAATTGGAAGAGGAGACAAAGAGCGTCCAAAGCCAAGCGGCTGGTGTCCTCTTCCTTGAATGATAGGAGCAGCAGGAGATGTCCCAGCAGCTGTCCAAGGATTGGCATCTGCATCTCCACACAGGAGGCGTGTCTGTCCTCATTGGGATCAGCCTGGGCAAGGGAGGAGGAAGAGCAGAGGGCTTGAGGGCAGCTGGGGCCAAAGCCCTGAAGCCAAGTGTGTGCCCAGGGCTGGATCCAGGCAGGTCAGAGCTTTGCAGGGCCCTGCAGAACCCGTCTCGCAGAACAGCCCCACGCAGGGAGAGCTGCCAGACCTGGGCTCCCCGTGGGCTCCTTGGGCAGCCCTGGCTGACACAGGACTGGGGCAGAGATGGCTCCTGGCAGAGCGCAGTGTGCCTGGTCCTTACCTTCAGTGAGGAGTAGTTGGCCAGCAAGAAGCTGAGCACCCTCATCCTGCCCACAGCCCTCTCCCGCACAGATGCCCTCTCAGAGGTGGTGAAGGTCAAGAGCATCTGGGGAGAGAGAAGCTGCTGCTGAGCCCTGGGAGCAGCCAGTGCTCCAGCACAAGCAGCACTGCTCAAGTCCTGGGCGGGACTCTCCCAGGCCATTAAGGCTTCCTCTGGTCTGGAGCAAAGCCCGCACTGGTTTCCTGCCCTGGGGTCCCTGGCAGGCTTGCGACAAATGCCCCAGGCCAGCCCTCTAGCCAGGCAGGAAGGCAGATGCCACCCTGTGCGGCCACTGTGCTGCGGAAGAGCCTGCTGGGCAGCCCCTGCTTCCCCCAGGGAGGTGGGCACCACCCTGCAGTGCTCTCTCTGCATGGCGCGGGGTGGGACTGCCCTCTCAGCAGTGGACACCCCGTCCCCCAGGGTGAGGAACAGCCCTTGTGAAGCCCACCCTTTGCACATGCCAGACCTGGAAGATACTCTGCATCTTCTCGCTGACTCCGTTGGCAGGAGAGTTGAGCACCAGTGCAACTAGCATGGTGTCCATGGCTTTCATGGTCTGCAAGGAAGACAACGAGTTGTGGCCGTGTTTCCTGCCATCCCTCTCACCCCCAGGACACTGAGCTGAGCTCCCAGCACCAAGGGAGGACTCGTGGGCTGCTTTGCTGTGCCTGGGAGAGGCCCAGGGGCAAACAATGTGCTGTGGGCAGAGCAGCCTGCGGCACTGGACGTGGCCAGGCCCACAGGAACGGGACGACGGGACGAGAGTGGGAAAGTAAAGCCAAGACCGTGCCCTGCCTTGCATCTCTGGTCATAGCGCAGGACAGGGTGAGCAGGGAGCAGCCCAGAGGGCCCGGCGCTCGTGGAGCTCACCCAGCACTTACCGCGAAGTACAGGAAAGGTTTCAAGTCCCGGATTTCCTCTTTGGGAGGAAGCAAGAAGATGCTGGAGAAGCACGCTTGGAGGAGGCCTATCTCTTTGCCCTCCAGCACCGCCTCCACGGAGCTGCAAAGAGAGAGGGGCCAGTGGGACACTGGTGCGGGGAGCAGTGCCTGGAGGCCTCGTGCAGGTGGACACGGGGCTCTGGGGCAGGAGTCCCCAGGAGGGTTGGGCAGGTACCTCATTTCGGTCACGGCAAACATGGCGCTCCGCCACACCGCTGTGCACCGTTGGTCCCTGGGCTCTTCTTCCAGCAGCACCTGCACAGCACAGCCAGGATGGGACCTGGCAGCTGCCAGCACCCAGTGCCACCAGCCCCTTGCCCTGCCCAACACTGTCCTCACAGGGTGCCAGTGCTGGGGGCCTTGTCCCCTTCCCCGCAGCCACCGAGTATCCCCTCACCTTGATATTCTCTGCCAGTTTGTGTCTCTGGCAGAAGAGATCTAGGCCCTGGGACAAGCCGTTGTACGTTGCGGCCCTGAAGAGCATAGCGATGCTTTTAAGGAACTCCAGCTTCTGTTCCTCATCCTGGCAGCCAGGGGACAGAGAGACAAACAGGGAGCATGAGATGGGGACACACGGTCAGTGGCACCGCAGCGCTGGGGGTGCAGTGCCGGTTGCAGCCCTGGGAGAAGCAGCTGTGCCCAGCCAGCGCCCTCCAGCAGCCCCACAGCAGAGCCCCTGTCAGCAGATGCCAGCTCAGCCGCCTTCCAAATGGCTGCGGTTACCTTTTCAGGGTTGCTGACAAAGGCCCTGATGACATCCACGTGTTCTGGTTCCAAGTGGTACACTGGTAACCAGCTGGCATCTAAGAAAGGAGGAGAGCAGGGAGGGCTGCAGAGAGGGTGCGCAGGCAGGAGGGAGCAGAGGAAGGAGCTCTGCCTCCCATCCAGCCCCATGCCCGCTGCCATGGCACAGTCTTCTGCGTGTCAGTGCCCCTGCCAGCGTGTAGGGAAACGGGATCCTGGCATTGAGCAGGGAGCGCTCTCTGGCCACCGCGCTGCCCAGACAATCAGGGCCCCTCACTCACCCATCTCCAGTTGCTGGGCCAGGCACAACTCCTGGGGCTCCACTGGAGAGCTGCTCTCCTGGAGAGCCCTGTCCTCCTCCAGGGCCACCTTGGTGGTGCTGACTTGTTGCTTTGCCATCTTTTGGGTTTGAGGAAAGTGGCTGGGCTGGCGAAGGGGGAAGCTTTGGCGAAAGGCCACGAGTCTGCCGGGGGCAGAGGGAAAAGACGTGGGTTGTGCTCGAGGAGTCCTCGCCACGAGTCTGCCGGGGGCAGCGGGGAAAGACGTGGGTTGTGCTCGAGGAGTCCTCGCCACGAGTCTGCCGGGGCAGAGGGGAGTCTGCCGGGGGCAGCTAGAGTTAAGATATGGTTGGACTCGATGATCTCAAGGGTCGCTTCCAACCAAAAGGATTCTCTGATACTCCGATTCTCTGAAAGACGTGGGCTGCGCTCGGGGGCTACTCGCCGTCTCCGTGCTCGCACCCTGTCCCGTCACCGTCCTGCCGGACAGTGTGGGCTGGGGCCCACAGCTGCGCTGAGCACACGCAGTGCAGTGGGTGTCACCAAGTGAGGTCACAACGGGCCCCACTGTGACCCTGCACCTGGGCAGGGAGGGGCAGGGTGTCCCATTGGGATGCACAGGCCAGCTCTGCCCTGAGCACCTGGGTGCTCTCGGGGTGTCTCCAGGCCCCCCTTTGCCCTCATGTCCCCCCGGGACCTCCCTGTTGCCCTCTGCTGTGGCCCAGAGTTTCGTGTTCAGCTGGCTGGCTGATCAGAACTGCAGCGAAGCTGCTCCTTCAGTGGCTTTGTAGAGATTTCTAGGGATTTCCAAGGGTGGGTAGCACAGAGGATGGACTTTGTTTAAGGTGTCTGCTGTCTCATTGCTTACAGAAGCTCTCAGTGGCTTGAGGATAAACTAACCACGTAACCACATGACAAAGTGTTGGAGCTGGCAGAGCACAAAAGCAGAAATCCAGGTGGCAGGGGTGAAAAAGGTGGAAAGGCTGAGGTACTAAATGCCTCCTTCTGTGGAAATGCCCCTCACATTCTGCGATTCTGTGATTCCTCCACCTCAGTCTTTAATAGTCAGAAGAGTTGTGCTCCAGGTACCCACCCCCCTGAGCCAGAAGACAGGCATGGGGAGCAGTATGAAGGCCCAACAATCCAAGGGGAAATGATCAGTGACCTGCTATACCACTTGGGCACCTACAAGTCTATGGGGCCAGATGGGATACACCCAAGGGTGCTGAGGGAACTGGCAAAGGTCATCACTGAGCCACTTTCCATTATCTATCTGCAATGCTGCCCAACTGGGGAGGTTGCAGTTGACTGGAGGTTGGCTAAGGTGACGCTCATCTACAAGACGGGCCAGAAAGAGGATCTGGGGACCTATAGACCTATCCGTCTGGCCTTGGTGCTGGGCAAGGTCATGGGGCAGATGATCTTGGGTAACATCACTCGCCACAAGAGAACCATATAATCAGGCCCAGTCAACATGGATTTATTTATTTATTTATTTATTGAGGGACTAGAGAGAGTGCAGAGGAGGCAACAAAGCTGCTGAGGGGCTGGAGCACAAGTGTGATGGGAGCGGTTGAGGGAGCTGGGGCTGTTCAGCCTGGAGAACAGGAGGCTCAGGGGAGGCTCAGGGGAGACCTTATTGCTGTTTGCAACGGCCTGAAAGGAGGTTGAAGCATGGAGGGTGTTGGTCTCTTCTCCCAAGTAGCAAGTGATAGGACAAGAGGAAATGGCCTCAAGTTGCGCCAGGGGAGGTTTAGATTGGCTGTTAGGAAAAAATTCTTCCTGGAAAGTGTGTTAAAGGCAAGAAGAACACCTGAAGAGCATGGGTTGGTCAGGCCAATGTGGAATAGATTGCTTTTTCTTGTTTGTTTTGGGGCTGCAGAAGAAGGAACGCGTGCATTTCAGTGTTGGGGCACGGATCCCAGCTGAGGATTCAAGCAAGTTTGGGACTGGGACAGCTTAGGTGATTGAGGACCATTGCCAGGTCTACGAAAGAAGCTGGATGGGTTTTGGGGAGCTCACAGGCATTGCCAAATCCTCAGAAAACCACAGCTCTGTAGTGAAAGCAACAGCACTTGGCACCAAGCCCAATCCCAAAATGCAAATACCCTCGAAGTGACCACAGGCAGAGCCTTGAGAAACATTTGAGAGAAAGGGTCTCCTTTGCCAGGCCCTGGATGTCAGGCCTTGGCCATTCTGATGAAAAACAAACATGAAGGGCTGACATGGCATCAGAACCTGGCGTGTCCACATTGTTGCCCTTCCCCTTGGTTCCCACCCATGCACACTCAACCCGATCAGCGCCTGTGGGAACAGCAGGGTGTGCAGTTCCAGCTAGAGGGCCTTAGACACATTATACAGAAGTGTGATTTTTATGAGTGTAAGAAGCGATAGCCCAGGCCAGTGAGAACGATATCTCGGGTCGGAAAATGGCCCCTTGTGTGTGATGTGTGAATGTCCTTGGGCCTGGTCTGTGAATGAGTGGGAACGTAACTGAAACAAATATAACATGAGTGTGGTGTGTTTCTAATACCAATTATTGGAAAAACATCTTATGTAACATCTTAGTCCAGGCCCATACCTGGAAATCCTATACATTGTCAATGGCTAATAAAGAGGACCTCAGACTGGCTCAGCTCTCTGCTCTGCCCGGCTCTGCGCTCCTTCCTGAACAAGATCTCTGCCTGTGCGTGCATCTTTTTCTGCATCCCGATGTGCGTCGTTCCTCATCGCCGCAATCGCCCTCATCAACTCCAGACAATCCAAACGCTCCCTGACATACACGGCTGCCCCACCTCCTCTCCTTCCTCGCCTGTCTCTTCTGAAGAGTTTCTAGCCATCCAATGCAGCGCTCCAGTTGTGAGAGTCGTCCCACCATGTTTCTGGGATGGCAACTATATCGTCGTTTTTCTGCCTCACAGTGGCTTCCAGCTCCTCCTGTTTGTTGCCCACGCTGCGTGCCTTTGGATAGATGCACTTTGGCCGGGCCATTGATCCCGCCACCTTTTTCTGGTGAGAAGCCCTAATTCCTTTGTGGACATCATCGAGTGCTTCCACGGTTTTGAACACATCAACAACCCTTGTGTTTCTCTTCCTGCATGGCTCTCCATCCCCAACCTCCACTGGGACGGCAGAGCAAAGGGCCTCACCAGCACTACCCTCAAATGCTGGCATGTGGCCCTTGGGTTTGCCTCTCCACACCTGGTTTCCTCCCCTCTCACTTCAAATCTAGTTTAAAGCCCTCTCAAGGATTCCTGCTAACTCCTGCGCAGGATCCTTTTCCCCTTTTGAGAGAGGTGCATCCCATTTGTCGCTAGCAGGCCTGGTGCCATGTAAGCCGACCCGTGATCAAAAACCCCCAAATTCTGCCGGTGACACCGGTCCTGCAGCCAGGTATTGATCTGCTGGGTCTTCCTGCATCTTTCCTCGTCGTACCCTGCAACTGTGGCGACAGAAGAGAACACGACTTGTGCTCCTGATCCCTTGACCATGCGTCCCAAGGCCCTGAAGTCTCTCTTGATTGTCTTTAGTTTTCCCTTTTAAGTTTCATCACTGCCTACCTGAAAAATCGTTAGGGGATAATAGTCTGAGGGCCTAACCAGGGCAGAGAGTTTCCTGTTTACATCTTTAACCCTGGCCCCAGGGAGGCAGCCGACACCCCAAGAAGTGGGTCTAGCCTGCATATAGGGCCTTCTGTTCCCTTTAGAAGGGAGTCTCCTACAACCACAACCAGCCTCTTTTTCTTTGTGGGGGCTGTTTTGATGGAGGGTGCAGGGTGACTGATCCTCTGCAGCACCTCCAACTCAGTGGAACCGCCTCCCTCGATGCTGTTGTTTGGTTCCACTTGCAAGGCCTGTTCTTCAGTCTCAAGACCCATTTGTGTGTCTGTGTTTGGCTGTTTCTGGGCTAACTGGTGCGCAGAAATTGGCTTCGCTGGAGGTAAATGTTCAAAGAGGACCCAGAAGAGTAAAACAGAAAAAGGAAAAATTTATTCGAATAAAGGAGGAGTCCCCAGGCGTCCCTGTGGGGTCTCTCAACAGCATGGGAAGACAGAGCCCCCTATTTATCCCAATCCTAGCCGCAGGAGATCCCTTCTCCTTTCCCCATTGGCTGAGACCCTTGCGGGGTCCAAGCTTTCCGATCCCCCTTTCGTAACCCCAGCAGCACCCCTTGTATGTCTGCCCACCGACACTCCTGGGAACTGATTGGTTAGAGCTCTAAGGCTGTTGCACTCCATTTTGTAAAGACATGGGAGAGCTGCTCCCATCAACTACGAAACAATCAAGAGTGTGAATCGTGACATCACATCTTTGCAAAGACGTGATAGCCGTTCCTCACCAGTTTGGTGTTGGTGGTGGTGCTTTCAGTTGTGATGATGTTGTCATCCCTTTTCTAATTCACTGTCTGCTCTTGTGTTCAGACTATGTGGCTCTGTAAATGAGGAGCCCCACTCTCTGTATCTTTCAATGAAATACAGGACCTTCTGAGACTGTTTTTCTTCCTGAGCTCCTTCCTGCAAGAGCTTTTGGAGCTGCAGGGACAGTTCCTGTGATGGGAGGAGGGGAAAAGAATCCATCACGGCAGCACTGCCAGGGAGCAGCAGCGCTCGGTCTCCCAGAGCTGTTTTCTTTCCTCTCCCACACTCTCCTTCTCGTCCCTCATGTTGGCGCAAGTCCTGAGTGCTCTGGCAGCTTGGTCATTGTTCTGCTGCGTGGCAGTCCTGTGACCGCGGGCAGGGACAGGCAATGGACACTTGTGTGACAGAGCTGGCCTCAGAACAGCCTTCCGTGAAGAAAGGTGATCTCCTGAGGACAGTGCTGGAAGGTTTAGGTCTTCTTCCAAAGTTTCTCTCCAGGACATGCCCAAGAACATGACGAGCAGATCACAACACCAGTATGCACCAGTACAGAGCTAAACACCGTGAGTGGAGAAGCACGAGGGCACGCAGCAGTGTCCTCTCACAGCCAGGCCTCCTGCAAGACACCTGACGGAGCAGCAGAGCAGGGTCTGGGCTGTGCCCGTGTGCACTGGACAGCCCGCGGAAGCTGCCCCAGGACAATCGTCGTGGGCTGGCCGCGCACAAGCACCGTTTCCAGCCCTGGCCTCTCAGTGCAGCTTGGAGAGGCCCTTTGTCCCTCCGCAGAAGGATGGTGAATGAGTAGGTCAGCAGGCTGTGTTTGCATGGTACAGATGAGATGCAAGCACGCACATCATGTACAGGAGGTGGGATGAGATGAACCCCAGAGACCACAAATGTCATCAGCTATTCCTTGGGGTTCCTTGAAGGCCTGTGGGACAGACAGTGTCTCAAGGTCACGTCATGTTGGGAGGAAACCACCTGAATGCAGCACTGGGTTGTGCTTCCTTGGACTGAGGTCCCCGTGTCCATTCCTCATGACGTGGGACATGTGAGATGAGTGCAGGCGGGGTGACACACTGCAAGGCTGAGGTGGCTCCCATCCTTTGGGAGTGGCAAGAGGAGGTGAGAGAGACACTGTGACTCCTGCCTGTGTGTCTAAAAGGGACAGGCTCTGCCTCTGAGCATCCCTGGGTGCATAAGGAGTCCACGAGGCCAGCTCAGCTCTGGACAGCTGACAGAAGCTTGCTCTTTCCACGTGTGACTCCAGGAACAAACCCCATGGGCCCAGTGAGCTTCGTCTCCGCTGCCTTGGACAGGCCCATTGCCACAGTGCTTCTGTCTGCTCCCTCAGCCTTGCCTGTGATTCTGGCTTGTGCTCTCCAAAGTGCCAGAGCACTCAGAGATGTTCTGGGGTCCTTGGAAAAGGCAGATGTCAAAGCCAGCTTCAAGAAGGGCTCTTTATTAAAATCCAGCCACTCTCTCGGGAAGAGCTGCTCCTCCACATGGCTCAGCATCAGCGGCAGCACAGGGCTCGCAGGATCCATCTTGGCCTTGGCTGCTCCCTTGGAGAGCTCAGGATGATGATGACCGTCTGAGCTACCAGGGAGCGGATGGAGGGCTCGCTGTCTTCTGCCAAGGCCTGAAGGGCTGCAAGGGAAAGAAGCAGAGCCGAGATGACCTCCCACGTCTGCAGAGACCCCCAGGCATTCCCTCTGGAGAATGCTCCCTACTCACCGCTGCAGATCTCAGCCAGCTTCTTCTTGCCTGGATCCCTCAGATGCCGCGCAGCGAGCCCTGGGCACAGAGTTCCGTCAGCCCCTGCTCCCTCCCCTCATCAGGGCTGGCCCCAGGGAAGAGCAGGGGCCGAGATGGTGGGACTGAGCAAGGCGGCCGCCATGGCCACCTGCGTGGACAGGGCTGGGAGAGGGAGGCCAAGGCCCTGCACGGGGCAGCCGGGGCTCTGGCAGCCACAGGGCTGCTCCTTGCTGCCAGGGCAGTGGCAGGGACTGGGGCCAGGCTGCCAAGAGAGGGACCCTGGGGGCTGTGACCCACCGATGAACCTCACGGCCGCCTCTCGCAAGCTGGCCTGAGCATCCTTCAGGTACGGCAGGCTCTGAGTCAAGAATTCTTGAGCTCTGCTCCTGTCCTGCTCCAGCTGGAGAGAGCACAAGGGGATGAGCACGTCACTGTCCCTTCCCAGTTGGCTGGACCAGTCCCTGCTCCCACACCCAGCCGTTCCCCTTCCCTCCCGGCCATTCCCATGTCCCAGCCAGGAGCCCTGTGGGGCTGAGGCTGAAAGAGAGACACAGGCCGGGGGACCCCAGGGGTGCTGAGAGCCCTCCCTCGCGCTGGGTGCAGGGAGGGCAGCAGGGCAGAGAGAAGAGGCCTTGTGGGCTCTGTTCTTGAGGGCAGGGAACAAGAATGCAGGTCCAGGCTGCAGCAAGGCAGGCGAGGCACATCTGCCTTGGGGGTTGTCCTCACCAAGCTCTCTCCAATCCGCCATGTCTGCTGTGTCCGCACCAGGTGCTTGAGCAGTTTCCACTTGAGGAGCTCTGCGGCAGCAAGGAGGGCTTCCCCAGCAGCCTGTGGAACAGCAGAAGCTGGGAATGGCACCACGGTCTGGGCCAGGAGACCTTGGGTCCCCCTGCTCTGGGCTTTGTTCCTGGGGCGATTCTGCCCTCAGGGAGCTGGGACATGCCCTGGCCCAAATGTCCAGGGGTCTCTTCGCTGCGTCACTGCTGAGCTTTGAAAGCTGTACCTTGGCCACGCTCTGCGTTTGGTCACTCAGGCGGAAGAAGAGAGGGAGCAGGCCAAGTCGCACCGTGTTCTTCATCTCTGCCTTTTCGTCCCCCACCGCCATCTTCATCAGGTCTCTGAAGAGGCTGATGGAGCTCTCTCTCAGCTGGCTCTGCTCCTGGGAGGGAGAAGCACAGTAGGACTGGAGCACCAGCAGCTCTCTGCCCACGCTGGGCAGAAGCTCCAGCATGGCTGATGTGAGGGGAGATGCTCCAGGGAGGCATTCTGCACACTGGAGTTGTGGCCCAGATCTGCGGTCCTGGGTCAGTGAAAGGCCACTCAAGAGACTTGTTCTGGGAGCGCCTGGCCTCCAAGTGCCCACCAAGGCAGCCAGCATCCCCCACCAGCTTCAGCAGCCGCGGTGGGGAAGAGCTCCGGGAGCAGCTGGCAGGGAGAAGCTGGGCTGGGCTGCAGAACACACAAGCCACCCCACAAGAGCCCAGGGCCCACCCGTGGGGCTCAGGCTTCCACATCAGCCTTACGTCGTTCAAGAGGGGCAGGAGGAATTCCGCCATCTGCACGGCGATGTGGCTGGCCTCCTTCCTCTTCAGCTGAGCCATGACAGTTCTGAAGACCAGCAGAGCCTTCATGGTGGCAGCCTTATAGCCAAAGAGCAGGACCCTCATCAGGTCTGGCAGGATGACCTTCATTTTTCTTGCCTGTGTGAAGAAAAGAGTTTCCCTTTTGGGACCAGGTCCGTGCCTGGAAAGCTCCCCAGGCAGCCAGCTGGCCCCACCATGGCAGAGAGAGCCTTTGGAGCACTCGCCCCACCGCCTGAGTGCCAGCCAAGGCCAAGCCCTCCCACTCTGCCCCGGCCCTTGGCTGCCAACAGGGTTCCCCTTGCTGACGCCCTACTCACCATGTCGTCTCTCTGTGACAGCGTCATGATGCCTCTGAGCACCAGGGAGAGCATGGCTGGCCTTTCTTCCTTCAGAAACCTAAAGGCTAGGTAGGTCGCAGCAAACTCCCCGTCTCCCAGATCTCTGCTGGCCAGCATCTGAAAGCAGGGCAGCAGTGAGCGACCGGCAGAGCTGGTGGGGCTCCTGGCAGTGTGCAGCTCCTGGTTCCTAGCGCAGCCCGGGCCGAGGGCACCAGGGGCTTTTTCCGGTAACTCACAGCCAAGCGAACGAGGCAGTAGTCCTCCAGGTGTGTGCAGAAGAGCCTGCTCTTGAGGTCCCAGAGCTGGCTGAGCAGCTCCTTCAAAATGTTCTTCACAGTCTGGGGCATGGAGAGCATCAGTTCCCACAGTGCCAGGGCAGTGCTGCAAGTCGGAGCGCTCTGTCAGCAGGGCAGCCTCGGCCACAGCAGCGTGGCCGGGCTCAGCACTGCAGGACGCTTGGGATGCCCTGGGCAGCAGCAGAGGGCTGAGCTGGTGCTCCCCGTGGGGCGGGCAGGAGCGTGGGGTGGGCCCTGGGCTTGCTTGCTCAGCTTTGGCTGCCTCGGGCCTGGCTGACCCCCAGGGCTGGAAAGCGTGGTGGGATGGAGGGTCCTGCCCCTCGGGAGTGTCCTGCAGGATTCCTTGGCTCTGGCAGCCAGAGCGTCTCCAGGCCCCTCTTCCCACAGGGAACAAGCCCTCCCGGCTTTTGAGGACAGTACCTGTCTCCTCCTGGAGCAACCTTGAGCAGTGTCATCACCACCTCCTGAGGGCATTTGTCAGCCATGGGGACGATGAGAGACTCCACGCTCTGCCGGGCTGGGACTGTCTGGGTGCATCCCAGGGTTTTGTGGATGCAGCTCGTGATCTTTGGCACCTGGAGGGGACACAGGTGAGGATGGTGCAGCCACTGGCGAGCGGCCATTTCCTCAGCTGCCCTTGCCATCCCTCTCTGCCACCTTGAGGTGGCTTCAGGTGCCCCAGACACTGGGCTTTGGGAGGAAGAGAGGGATGGAGGGAGGAACAAGGCCTGACAGGGCTGAAGGGCAGGGCAATGCAGCCACAGGCCACTTACATCCACCAGCCACAGGTCAGGGTTTCCCTTGACCACATCCAGCACGTTTCTGGCCGCCTCCTTGTCAAAGGTGCTGGAGTCGGTCATTGCCTCGATGAACACCCAGACCATGTCTGTCCTCTCCGACGGCTGGAGGTATTCCCCAAAGGTCTATGGGAGGAAGGGAGGCAGCGAAGCCACGTCACACCGAGGGCCCTGATGCTGCTGCTTAGCCGGGCAGTGCCAGCAGCCCTGCGGTGGCGCCCGGCAGTGCTGGCGGCGGTGTCCCCAGCAAAGCTGGCAGCAGGGGCGGCAGTCGCTGCTGGGGAGGATGAGAAGAGACGGCCCAGGGTGAGGGAGGAGGGTTGGGGTCATGGGCACGGGGTCTGGGCCCCGCCACCAGCCAGGGCTTGCTGGTGGCCAGGAGGACTGGGGCTGCTGCTGGGACACTGGAGCGCAGCCCTGGCGTTGTCCCTGCTTGGGGACAGCAGGAACCCTCTCAGCAGGGACAGGGAGGCCACGCCAGCCCGCTGACGGTGGAGGCCTTTGCTCTCACAAGTCCCCTGCTGATGCCAGGACCAAGAGTGCCAGCAAACGGGGAGCTCGTTACCTCGGCAATGTGAGTGGCACTGGGCGAAGTGCGCAAGGAGGTGGTCTCGGCTTCCCAGTCCCTTTCGAGCTGTGTATCCTCCTCTGTCAATGTCGCACCTAAAGAGCGGGGCAAACGCAGAGGAGTCGGTAAGACACGGCAGCTTCCCCAATACTGGAAAGAGCTTGGAACTTGGAATGGCCGAGGAGGGAGGTTATGACCTGCAATCAGGGGAGGAGGTGGTGGAGAGCGGTGCCACGGAAAGGCTGACCCGCCTCCAGTGTGCGTGTGGGAATGCTCCTGGCCCTGGAAAGTCCAAGGCCCTAGAGCTCTGCATGCAGTGCCACGGTTCAGTCCCCCATGGCTTGAATAGAGGTGACGTGGGGGACGGCTCGCATGGCTGGAGTGCTGCGGGGCAGAGATACATGTCTCTTTGGGAGAGATGGGAAGATGCGGCGCGGGGCTGCCTCCCGTGCTCTTGAGGAGCAGCTCAGCTACACGGGACCATCAACAGCGTGGGAGAGAGCGTGGGGGTGAGGAGCAGAGGAGGGGCAGTGCTGGTGACATGGTGGTGCCTCCAGCAAGCAGCAGGACTGGGTGATGTTGGCGTGCAGGGGGATCCATCCCACCACAGCTTCTCTTACGGTGTTGCTGGTACTTGAATTGGAAGAGGAGACAAAGAGCGTCCAAAGCCAAGCGGCTGGTGTCCTCTTCCTTGAATGATAGGAGCAGCAGGAGATGTCCCAGCAGCTGTCCAAGGATTGGCATCTGCATCTCCACACAGGAGGCGTGTCTGTCCTCATTGGGATCAGCCTGGGCAAGGGAGGAGGAAGAGCAGAGGGCTTGAGGGCAGCTGGGGCCAAAGCCCTGAAGCCAAGTGTGTGCCCAGGGCTGGATCCAGGCAGGTCAGAGCTTTGCAGGGCCCTGCAGAACCCGTCTCGCAGAACAGCCCCACGCAGGGAGAGCTGCCAGACCTGGGCTCCCCGTGGGCTCCTTGGGCAGCCCTGGCTGACACAGGACTGGGGCAGAGATGGCTCCTGGCAGAGCGCAGTGTGCCTGGTCCTTACCTTCAGTGAGGAGTAGTTGGCCAGCAAGAAGCTGAGCACCCTCATCCTGCCCACAGCCCTCTCCCGCACAGATGCCCTCTCAGAGGTGGTGAAGGTCAAGAGCATCTGGGGAGAGAGAAGCTGCTGCTGAGCCCTGGGAGCAGCCAGTGCTCCAGCACAAGCAGCACTGCTCAAGTCCTGGGCGGGACTCTCCCAGGCCATTAAGGCTTCCTCTGGTCTGGAGCAAAGCCCGCACTGGTTTCCTGCCCTGGGGTCCCTGGCAGGCTTGCGACAAATGCCCCAGGCCAGCCCTCTAGCCAGGCAGGAAGGCAGATGCCACCCTGTGCGGCCACTGTGCTGCGGAAGAGCCTGCTGGGCAGCCCCTGCTTCCCCCAGGGAGGTGGGCACCACCCTGCAGTGCTCTCTCTGCATGGCGCGGGGTGGGACTGCCCTCTCAGCAGTGGACACCCCGTCCCCCAGGGTGAGGAACAGCCCTTGTGAAGCCCACCCTTTGCACATGCCAGACCTGGAAGATACTCTGCATCTTCTCGCTGACTCCGTTGGCAGGAGAGTTGAGCACCAGTGCAACTAGCATGGTGTCCATGGCTTTCATGGTCTGCAAGGAAGACAACGAGTTGTGGCCGTGTTTCCTGCCATCCCTCTCACCCCCAGGACACTGAGCTGAGCTCCCAGCACCAAGGGAGGACTCGTGGGCTGCTTTGCTGTGCCTGGGAGAGGCCCAGGGGCAAACAATGTGCTGTGGGCAGAGCAGCCTGCGGCACTGGACGTGGCCAGGCCCACAGGAACGGGACGACGGGACGAGAGTGGGAAAGTAAAGCCAAGACCGTGCCCTGCCTTGCATCTCTGGTCATAGCGCAGGACAGGGTGAGCAGGGAGCAGCCCAGAGGGCCCGGCGCTCGTGGAGCTCACCCAGCACTTACCGCGAAGTACAGGAAAGGTTTCAAGTCCCGGATTTCCTCTTTGGGAGGAAGCAAGAAGATGCTGGAGAAGCACGCTTGGAGGAGGCCTATCTCTTTGCCCTCCAGCACCGCCTCCACGGAGCTGCAAAGAGAGAGGGGCCAGTGGGACACTGGTGCGGGGAGCAGTGCCTGGAGGCCTCGTGCAGGTGGACACGGGGCTCTGGGGCAGGAGTCCCCAGGAGGGTTGGGCAGGTACCTCATTTCGGTCACGGCAAACATGGCGCTCCGCCACACCGCTGTGCACCGTTGGTCCCTGGGCTCTTCTTCCAGCAGCACCTGCACAGCACAGCCAGGATGGGACCTGGCAGCTGCCAGCACCCAGTGCCACCAGCCCCTTGCCCTGCCCAACACTGTCCTCACAGGGTGCCAGTGCTGGGGGCCTTGTCCCCTTCCCCGCAGCCACCGAGTATCCCCTCACCTTGATATTCTCTGCCAGTTTGTGTCTCTGGCAGAAGAGATCTAGGCCCTGGGACAAGCCGTTGTACGTTGCGGCCCTGAAGAGCATAGCGATGCTTTTAAGGAACTCCAGCTTCTGTTCCTCATCCTGGCAGCCAGGGGACAGAGAGACAAACAGGGAGCATGAGATGGGGACACACGGTCAGTGGCACCGCAGCGCTGGGGGTGCAGTGCCGGTTGCAGCCCTGGGAGAAGCAGCTGTGCCCAGCCAGCGCCCTCCAGCAGCCCCACAGCAGAGCCCCTGTCAGCAGATGCCAGCTCAGCCGCCTTCCAAATGGCTGCGGTTACCTTTTCAGGGTTGCTGACAAAGGCCCTGATGACATCCACGTGTTCTGGTTCCAAGTGGTACACTGGTAACCAGCTGGCATCTAAGAAAGGAGGAGAGCAGGGAGGGCTGCAGAGAGGGTGCGCAGGCAGGAGGGAGCAGAGGAAGGAGCTCTGCCTCCCATCCAGCCCCATGCCCGCTGCCATGGCACAGTCTTCTGCGTGTCAGTGCCCCTGCCAGCGTGTAGGGAAACGGGATCCTGGCATTGAGCAGGGAGCGCTCTCTGGCCACCGCGCTGCCCAGACAATCAGGGCCCCTCACTCACCCATCTCCAGTTGCTGGGCCAGGCACAACTCCTGGGGCTCCACTGGAGAGCTGCTCTCCTGGAGAGCCCTGTCCTCCTCCAGGGCCACCTTGGTGGTGCTGACTTGTTGCTTTGCCATCTTTTGGGTTTGAGGAAAGTGGCTGGGCTGGCGAAGGGGGAAGCTTTGGCGAAAGGCCACGAGTCTGCCGGGGGCAGAGGGAAAAGACGTGGGTTGTGCTCGAGGAGTCCTCGCCACGAGTCTGCCGGGGGCAGCGGGGAAAGACGTGGGTTGTGCTCGAGGAGTCCTCGCCACGAGTCTGCCGGGGCAGAGGGGAGTCTGCCGGGGGCAGCTAGAGTTAAGATATGGTTGGACTCGATGATCTCAAGGGTCGCTTCCAACCAAAAGGATTCTCTGATACTCCGATTCTCTGAAAGACGTGGGCTGCGCTCGGGGGCTACTCGCCGTCTCCGTGCTCGCACCCTGTCCCGTCACCGTCCTGCCGGACAGTGTGGGCTGGGGCCCACAGCTGCGCTGAGCACACGCAGTGCAGTGGGTGTCACCAAGTGAGGTCACAACGGGCCCCACTGTGACCCTGCACCTGGGCAGGGAGGGGCAGGGTGTCCCATTGGGATGCACAGGCCAGCTCTGCCCTGAGCACCTGGGTGCTCTCGGGGTGTCTCCAGGCCCCCCTTTGCCCTCATGTCCCCCCGGGACCTCCCTGTTGCCCTCTGCTGTGGCCCAGAGTTTCGTGTTCAGCTGGCTGGCTGATCAGAACTGCAGCGAAGCTGCTCCTTCAGTGGCTTTGTAGAGATTTCTAGGGATTTCCAAGGGTGGGTAGCACAGAGGATGGACTTTGTTTAAGGTGTCTGCTGTCTCATTGCTTACAGAAGCTCTCAGTGGCTTGAGGATAAACTAACCACGTAACCACATGACAAAGTGTTGGAGCTGGCAGAGCACAAAAGCAGAAATCCAGGTGGCAGGGGTGAAAAAGGTGGAAAGGCTGAGGTACTAAATGCCTCCTTCTGTGGAAATGCCCCTCACATTCTGCGATTCTGTGATTCCTCCACCTCAGTCTTTAATAGTCAGAAGAGTTGTGCTCCAGGTACCCACCCCCCTGAGCCAGAAGACAGGCATGGGGAGCAGTATGAAGGCCCAACAATCCAAGGGGAAATGATCAGTGACCTGCTATACCACTTGGGCACCTACAAGTCTATGGGGCCAGATGGGATACACCCAAGGGTGCTGAGGGAACTGGCAAAGGTCATCACTGAGCCACTTTCCATTATCTATCTGCAATGCTGCCCAACTGGGGAGGTTGCAGTTGACTGGAGGTTGGCTAAGGTGACGCTCATCTACAAGACGGGCCAGAAAGAGGATCTGGGGACCTATAGACCTATCCGTCTGGCCTTGGTGCTGGGCAAGGTCATGGGGCAGATGATCTTGGGTAACATCACTCGCCACAAGAGAACCATATAATCAGGCCCAGTCAACATGGATTTATTTATTTATTTATTTATTGAGGGACTAGAGAGAGTGCAGAGGAGGCAACAAAGCTGCTGAGGGGCTGGAGCACAAGTGTGATGGGAGCGGTTGAGGGAGCTGGGGCTGTTCAGCCTGGAGAACAGGAGGCTCAGGGGAGGCTCAGGGGAGACCTTATTGCTGTTTGCAACGGCCTGAAAGGAGGTTGAAGCATGGAGGGTGTTGGTCTCTTCTCCCAAGTAGCAAGTGATAGGACAAGAGGAAATGGCCTCAAGTTGCGCCAGGGGAGGTTTAGATTGGCTGTTAGGAAAAAATTCTTCCTGGAAAGTGTGTTAAAGGCAAGAAGAACACCTGAAGAGCATGGGTTGGTCAGGCCAATGTGGAATAGATTGCTTTTTCTTGTTTGTTTTGGGGCTGCAGAAGAAGGAACGCGTGCATTTCAGTGTTGGGGCACGGATCCCAGCTGAGGATTCAAGCAAGTTTGGGACTGGGACAGCTTAGGTGATTGAGGACCATTGCCAGGTCTACGAAAGAAGCTGGATGGGTTTTGGGGAGCTCACAGGCATTGCCAAATCCTCAGAAAACCACAGCTCTGTAGTGAAAGCAACAGCACTTGGCACCAAGCCCAATCCCAAAATGCAAATACCCTCGAAGTGACCACAGGCAGAGCCTTGAGAAACATTTGAGAGAAAGGGTCTCCTTTGCCAGGCCCTGGAGGTCAGGCCTTGGCCATTCTGATGAAAAACAAACATGAAGGGCTGACATGGCATCAGAACCTGGCGTGTCCACATTGTTGCCCTTCCCCTTGGTTCCCACCCATGCACACTCAACCCGATCAGCGCCTGTGGGAACAGCAGGGTGTGCAGTTCCAGCTAGAGGGCCTTAGACACATTATACAGAAGTGTGATTTTTATGAGTGTAAGAAGCGATAGCCCAGGCCAGTGAGAACGATATCTCGGGTCGGAAAACGGCCCCTTGTGTGTGATGTGTGAATGTCCTTGGGCCTGGTCTGTGAATGAGTGGGAACGTAACTGAAACAAATATAACATGAGTGTGGTGTGTTTCTAATACCAATTATTGGAAAAACATCTTATGTAACATCTTAGTCCAGGCCCATACCTGGAAATCCTATACATTGTCAATGGCTAATAAAGAGGACCTCAGACTGGCTCAGCTCTCTGCTCTGCCCGGCTCTGCGCTCCTTCCTGAACAAGATCTCTGCCTGTGCGTGCATCTTTTTCTGCATCCCGATGTGCGTCGTTCCTCATCGCCGCAATCGCCCTCATCAACTCCAGACAATCCAAACGCTCCCTGACATACACGGCTGCCCCACCTCCTCTCCTTCCTCGCCTGTCTCTTCTGAAGAGTTTCTAGCCATCCAATGCAGCGCTCCAGTTGTGAGAGTCGTCCCACCATGTTTCTGGGATGGCAACTATATCGTCGTTTTTCTGCCTCACAGTGGCTTCCAGCTCCTCCTGTTTGTTGCCCACGCTGCGTGCCTTTGGATAGATGCACTTTGGCCGGGCCATTGATCCCGCCACCTTTTTCTGGTGAGAAGCCCTAATTCCTTTGTGGACATCATCGAGTGCTTCCACGGTTTTGAACACATCAACAACCCTTGTGTTTCTCTTCCTGCATGGCTCTCCATCCCCAACCTCCACTGGGACGGCAGAGCAAAGGGCCTCACCAGCACTACCCTCAAATGCTGGCATGTGGCCCTTGGGTTTGCCTCTCCACACCTGGTTTCCTCCCCTCTCACTTCAAATCTAGTTTAAAGCCCTCTCAAGGATTCCTGCTAACTCCTGCGCAGGATCCTTTTCCCCTTTTGAGAGAGGTGCATCCCATTTGTCGCTAGCAGGCCTGGTGCCATGTAAGCCGACCCGTGATCAAAAACCCCCAAATTCTGCCGGTGACACCGGTCCTGCAGCCAGGTATTGATCTGCTGGGTCTTCCTGCATCTTTCCTCGTCGTACCCTGCAACTGTGGCGACAGAAGAGAACACGACTTGTGCTCCTGATCCCTTGACCATGCGTCCCAAGGCCCTGAAGTCTCTCTTGATTGTCTTTAGTTTTCCCTTTTAAGTTTCATCACTGCCTACCTGAAAAATCGTTAGGGGATAATAGTCTGAGGGCCTAACCAGGGCAGAGAGTTTCCTGTTTACATCTTTAACCCTGGCCCCAGGGAGGCAGCCGACACCCCAAGAAGTGGGTCTAGCCTGCATATAGGGCCTTCTGTTCCCTTTAGAAGGGAGTCTCCTACAACCACAACCAGCCTCTTTTTCTTTGTGGGGGCTGTTTTGACGGAGGGTGCAGGGTGACTGATCCTCTGCAGCACCTCCAACTCAGTGGAACCGCCTCCCTCGATGCTGTTGTTTGGTTCCACTTGCAAGGCCTGTTCTTCAGTCTCAAGACCCATTTGTGTGTCTGTGTTTGGCTGTTTCTGGGCTAACTGGTGCGCAGAAATTGGCTTCGCTGGAGGTAAATGTTCAAAGAGGACCCAGAAGAGTAAAACAGAAAAAGGAAAAATTTATTCGAATAAAGGAGGAGTCCCCAGGCGTCCCTGTGGGGTCTCTCAACAGCATGGGAAGACAGAGCCCCCTATTTATCCCAATCCTAGCCGCAGGAGATCCCTTCTCCTTTCCCCATTGGCTGAGACCCTTGCGGGGTCCAAGCTTTCCGATCCCCCTTTCGTAACCCCAGCAGCACCCCTTGTATGTCTGCCCACCGACACTCCTGGGAACTGATTGGTTAGAGCTCTAAGGCTGTTGCACTCCATTTTGTAAAGACGTGGGAGAGCTGCTCCCATCAACTACGAAACAATCAAGAGTGTGAATCGTGACATCACATCTTTGCAAAGACGTGATAGCCGTTCCTCACCAGTTTGGTGTTGGTGGTGGTGCTTTCAGTTGTGATGATGTTGTCATCCCTTTTCTAATTCACTGTCTGCTCTTGTGTTCAGACTATGTGGCTCTGTAAATGAGGAGCCCCACTCTCTGTATCTTTCAATGAAATACAGGACCTTCTGAGACTGTTTTTCTTCCTGAGCTCCTTCCTGCAAGAGCTTTTGGAGCTGCAGGGACAGTTCCTGTGATGGGAGGAGGGCAAAAGAATCCATCACGGCAGCACTGCCAGGGAGCAGCAGCGCTCGGTCTCCCAGAGCTGTTTTCTTTCCTCTCCCACACTCTCCTTCTCGTCCCTCATGTTGGCGCAAGTCCTGAGTGCTCTGGCAGCTTGGTCATTGTTCTGCTGCGTGGCAGTCCTGTGACCGCGGGCAGGGACAGGCAATGGACACTTGTGTGACAGAGCTGGCCTCAGAACAGCCTTCCGTGAAGAAAGGTGATCTCCTGAGGACAGTGCTGGAAGGTTTAGGTCTTCTTCCAAAGTTTCTCTCCAGGACATGCCCAAGAACATGACGAGCAGATCACAACACCAGTATGCACCAGTACAGAGCTAAACACCGTGAGTGGAGAAGCACGAGGGCACGCAGCAGTGTCCTCTCACAGCCAGGCCTCCTGCAAGACACCTGACGGAGCAGCAGAGCAGGGTCTGGGCTGTGCCCGTGTGCACTGGACAGCCCGCGGAAGCTGCCCCAGGACAATCGTCGTGGGCTGGCCGCGCACAAGCACCGTTTCCAGCCCTGGCCTCTCAGTGCAGCTTGGAGAGGCCCTTTGTCCCTCCGCAGAAGGATGGTGAATGAGTAGGTCAGCAGGCTGTGTTTGCATGGTACAGATGAGATGCAAGCACGCACATCATGTACAGGAGGTGGGATGAGATGAACCCCAGAGACCACAAATGTCATCAGCTATTCCTTGGGGTTCCTTGAAGGCCTGTGGGACAGACAGTGTCTCGAGGTCACGTCATGTTGGGAGGAAACCACCTGAATGCAGCACTGGGTTGTGCTTCCTTGGACTGAGGTCCCCGTGTCCATTCCTCATGACGTGGGACATGTGAGATGAGTGCAGGCGGGGTGACACACTGCAAGGCTGAGGTGGCTCCCATCCTTTGGGAGTGGCAAGAGGAGGTGAGAGAGACACTGTGACTCCTGCCTGTGTGTCTAAAAGGGACAGGCTCTGCCTCTGAGCATCCCTGGGTGCATAAGGAGTCCACGAGGCCAGCTCAGCTCTGGACAGCTGACAGAAGCTTGCTCTTTCCACGTGTGACTCCAGGAACAAACCCCATGGGCCCAGTGAGCTTCGTCTCCGCTGCCTTGGACAGGCCCATTGCCACAGTGCTTCTGTCTGCTCCCTCAGCCTTGCCTGTGATTCTGGCTTGTGCTCTCCAAAGTGCCAGAGCACTCAGAGATGTTCTGGGGTCCTTGGAAAAGGCAGATGTCAAAGCCAGCTTCAAGAAGGGCTCTTTATTAAAATCCAGCCACTCTCTCGGGAAGAGCTGCTCCTCCACATGGCTCAGCATCAGCGGCAGCACAGGGCTCGCAGGATCCATCTTGGCCTTGGCTGCTCCCTTGGAGAGCTCAGGATGATGATGACCGTCTGAGCTACCAGGGAGCGGATGGAGGGCTCGCTGTCTTCTGCCAAGGCCTGAAGGGCTGCAAGGGAAAGAAGCAGAGCCGAGATGACCTCCCACGTCTGCAGAGACCCCCAGGCATTCCCTCTGGAGAATGCTCCCTACTCACCGCTGCAGATCTCAGCCAGCTTCTTCTTGCCTGGATCCCTCAGATGCCGCGCAGCGAGCCCTGGGCACAGAGTTCCGTCAGCCCCTGCTCCCTCCCCTCATCAGGGCTGGCCCCAGGGAAGAGCAGGGGCCGAGATGGTGGGACTGAGCAAGGCGGCCGCCATGGCCACCTGCGTGGACAGGGCTGGGAGAGGGAGGCCAAGGCCCTGCACGGGGCAGCCGGGGCTCTGGCAGCCACAGGGCTGCTCCTTGCTGCCAGGGCAGTGGCAGGGACTGGGGCCAGGCTGCCAAGAGAGGGACCCTGGGGGCTGTGACCCACCGATGAACCTCACGGCTGCCTCTCGCAAGCTGGCCTGAGCATCCTTCAGGTACGGCAGGCTCTGAGTCAAGAATTCTTGAGCTCTGCTCCTGTCCTGCTCCAGCTGGAGAGAGCACAAGGGGATGAGCACGTCACTGTCCCTTCCCAGTTGGCTGGACCAGTCCCTGCTCCCACACCCAGCCGTTCCCCTTCCCTCCCGGCCATTCCCATGTCCCAGCCAGGAGCCCTGTGGGGCTGAGGCTGAAAGAGAGACACAGGCCGGGGGACCCCAGGGGTGCTGAGAGCCCTCCCTCGCGCTGGGTGCAGGGAGGGCAGCAGGGCAGAGAGAAGAGGCCTTGTGGGCTCTGTTCTTGAGGGCAGGGAACAAGAATGCAGGTCCAGGCTGCAGCAAGGCAGGCGAGGCACATCTGCCTTGGGGGTTGTCCTCACCAAGCTCTCTCCAATCCGCCATGTCTGCTGTGTCCGCACCAGGTGCTTGAGCAGTTTCCACTTGAGGAGCTCTGCGGCAGCAAGGAGGGCTTCCCCAGCAGCCTGTGGAACAGCAGAAGCTGGGAATGGCACCACGGTCTGGGCCAGGAGACCTTGGGTCCCCCTGCTCTGGGCTTTGTTCCTGGGGCGATTCTGCCCTCAGGGAGCTGGGACATGCCCTGGCCCAAATGTCCAGGGGTCTCTTCGCTGCGTCACTGCTGAGCTTTGAAAGCTGTACCTTGGCCACGCTCTGCGTTTGGTCACTCAGGCGGAAGAAGAGAGGGAGCAGGCCAAGTCGCACCGTGTTCTTCATCTCTGCCTTTTCGTCCCCCACCGCCATCTTCATCAGGTCTCTGAAGAGGCTGATGGAGCTCTCTCTCAGCTGGCTCTGCTCCTGGGAGGGAGAAGCACAGTAGGACTGGAGCACCAGCAGCTCTCTGCCCACGCTGGGCAGAAGCTCCAGCATGGCTGATGTGAGGGGAGATGCTCCAGGGAGGCATTCTGCACACTGGAGTTGTGGCCCAGATCTGCGGTCCTGGGTCAGTGAAAGGCCACTCAAGAGACTTGTTCTGGGAGCGCCTGTGCCTCCAAGTGCCCACCAAGGCAGCCAGCATCCCCCACCAGCTTCAGCAGCCGCGGTGGGGAAGAGCTCCGGGAGCAGCTGGCAGGGAGAAGCTGGGCTGGGCTGCAGAACACACAAGCCACCCCACAAGAGCCCAGGGCCCACCCGTGGGGCTCAGGCTTCCACATCAGCCTTACGTCGTTCAAGAGGGGCAGGAGGAATTCCGCCATCTGCACGGCGATGTGGCTGGCCTCCTTCCTCTTCAGCTGAGCCATGACAGTTCTGAAGACCAGCAGAGCCTTCATGGTGGCAGCCTTATAGCCAAAGAGCAGGACCCTCATCAGGTCTGGCAGGATGACCTTCATTTTTCTTGCCTGTGTGAAGAAAAGAGTTTCCCTTTTGGGACCAGGTCCGTGCCTGGAAAGCTCCCCAGGCAGCCAGCTGGCCCCACCATGGCAGAGAGAGCCTTTGGAGCACTCGCCCCACCGCCTGAGTGCCAGCCAAGGCCAAGCCCTCCCACTCTGCCCCGGCCCTTGGCTGCCAACAGGGTTCCCCTTGCTGACGCCCTACTCACCATGTCGTCTCTCTGTGACAGCGTCATGATGCCTCTGAGCACCAGGGAGAGCATGGCTGGCCTTTCTTCCTTCAGAAACCTAAAGGCTAGGTAGGTCGCAGCAAACTCCCCGTCTCCCAGATCTCTGCTGGCCAGCATCTGAAAGCAGGGCAGCAGTGAGCGACCGGCAGAGCTGGTGGGGCTCCTGGCAGTGTGCAGCTCCTGGTTCCTAGCGCAGCCCGGGCCGAGGGCACCAGGGGCTTTTTCCGGTAACTCACAGCCAAGCGAACGAGGCAGTAGTCCTCCAGGTGTGTGCAGAAGAGCCTGCTCTTGAGGTCCCAGAGCTGGCTGAGCAGCTCCTTCAAAATGTTCTTCACAGTCTGGGGCATGGAGAGCATCAGTTCCCACAGTGCCAGGGCAGTGCTGCAAGTCGGAGCGCTCTGTCAGCAGGGCAGCCTCGGCCACAGCAGCGTGGCCGGGCTCAGCACTGCAGGACGCTTGGGATGCCCTGGGCAGCAGCAGAGGGCTGAGCTGGTGCTCCCCGTGGGGCGGGCAGGAGCGTGGGGTGGGCCCTGGGCTTGCTTGCTCAGCTTTGGCTGCCTCGGGCCTGGCTGACCCCCAGGGCTGGAAAGCGTGGTGGGATGGAGGGTCCTGCCCCTCGGGAGTGTCCTGCAGGATTCCTTGGCTCTGGCAGCCAGAGCGTCTCCAGGCCCCTCTTCCCACAGGGAACAAGCCCTCCCGGCTTTTGAGGACAGTACCTGTCTCCTCCTGGAGCAACCTTGAGCAGTGTCATCACCACCTCCTGAGGGCATTTGTCAGCCATGGGGACGATGAGAGACTCCACGCTCTGCCGGGCTGGGACTGTCTGGGTGCATCCCAGGGTTTTGTGGATGCAGCTCGTGATCTTTGGCACCTGGAGGGGACACAGGTGAGGATGGTGCAGCCACTGGCGAGCGGCCATTTCCTCAGCTGCCCTTGCCATCCCTCTCTGCCACCTTGAGGTGGCTTCAGGTGCCCCAGACACTGGGCTTTGGGAGGAAGAGAGGGATGGAGGGAGGAACAAGGCCTGACAGGGCTGAAGGGCAGGGCAATGCAGCCACAGGCCACTTACATCCACCAGCCACAGGTCAGGGTTTCCCTTGACCACATCCAGCACGTTTCTGGCCGCCTCCTTGTCAAAGGTGCTGGAGTCGGTCATTGCCTCGATGAACACCCAGACCATGTCTGTCCTCTCCGACGGCTGGAGGTATTCCCCAAAGGTCTATGGGAGGAAGGGAGGCAGCGAAGCCACGTCACACCGAGGGCCCTGATGCTGCTGCTTAGCCGGGCAGTGCCAGCAGCCCTGCGGTGGCGCCCGGCAGTGCTGGCGGCGGTGTCCCCAGCAAAGCTGGCAGCAGGGGCGGCAGTCGCTGCTGGGGAGGATGAGAAGAGACGGCCCAGGGTGAGGGAGGAGGGTTGGGGTCATGGGCACGGGGTCTGGGCCCCGCCACCAGCCAGGGCTTGCTGGTGGCCAGGAGGACTGGGGCTGCTGCTGGGACACTGGAGCGCAGCCCTGGCGTTGTCCCTGCTTGGGGACAGCAGGAACCCTCTCAGCAGGGACAGGGAGGCCACGCCAGCCCGCTGACGGTGGAGGCCTTTGCTCTCACAAGTCCCCTGCTGATGCCAGGACCAAGAGTGCCAGCAAACGGGGAGCTCGTTACCTCGGCAATGTGAGTGGCACTGGGCGAAGTGCGCAAGGAGGTGGTCTCGGCTTCCCAGTCCCTTTCGAGCTGTGTATCCTCCTCTGTCAATGTCGCACCTAAAGAGCGGGGCAAACGCAGAGGAGTCGGTAAGACACGGCAGCTTCCCCAATACTGGAAAGAGCTTGGAACTTGGAATGGCCGAGGAGGGAGGTTATGACCTGCAATCAGGGGAGGAGGTGGTGGAGAGCGGTGCCACGGAAAGGCTGACCCGCCTCCAGTGTGCGTGTGGGAATGCTCCTGGCCCTGGAAAGTCCAAGGCCCTAGAGCTCTGCATGCAGTGCCACGGTTCAGTCCCCCATGGCTTGAATAGAGGTGACGTGGGGGACGGCTCGCATGGCTGGAGTGCTGCGGGGCAGAGATACATGTCTCTTTGGGAGAGATGGGAAGATGCGGCGCGGGGCTGCCTCCCGTGCTCTTGAGGAGCAGCTCAGCTACACGGGACCATCAACAGCGTGGGAGAGAGCGTGGGGGTGAGGAGCAGAGGAGGGGCAGTGCTGGTGACATGGTGGTGCCTCCAGCAAGCAGCAGGACTGGGTGATGTTGGCGTGCAGGGGGATCCATCCCACCACAGCTTCTCTTACGGTGTTGCTGGTACTTGAATTGGAAGAGGAGACAAAGAGCGTCCAAAGCCAAGCGGCTGGTGTCCTCTTCCTTGAATGATAGGAGCAGCAGGAGATGTCCCAGCAGCTGTCCAAGGATTGGCATCTGCATCTCCACACAGGAGGCGTGTCTGTCCTCATTGGGATCAGCCTGGGCAAGGGAGGAGGAAGAGCAGAGGGCTTGAGGGCAGCTGGGGCCAAAGCCCTGAAGCCAAGTGTGTGCCCAGGGCTGGATCCAGGCAGGTCAGAGCTTTGCAGGGCCCTGCAGAACCCGTCTCGCAGAACAGCCCCACGCAGGGAGAGCTGCCAGACCTGGGCTCCCCGTGGGCTCCTTGGGCAGCCCTGGCTGACACAGGACTGGGGCAGAGATGGCTCCTGGCAGAGCGCAGTGTGCCTGGTCCTTACCTTCAGTGAGGAGTAGTTGGCCAGCAAGAAGCTGAGCACCCTCATCCTGCCCACAGCCCTCTCCCGCACAGATGCCCTCTCAGAGGTGGTGAAGGTCAAGAGCATCTGGGGAGAGAGAAGCTGCTGCTGAGCCCTGGGAGCAGCCAGTGCTCCAGCACAAGCAGCACTGCTCAAGTCCTGGGCGGGACTCTCCCAGGCCATTAAGGCTTCCTCTGGTCTGGAGCAAAGCCCGCACTGGTTTCCTGCCCTGGGGTCCCTGGCAGGCTTGCGACAAATGCCCCAGGCCAGCCCTCTAGCCAGGCAGGAAGGCAGATGCCACCCTGTGCGGCCACTGTGCTGCGGAAGAGCCTGCTGGGCAGCCCCTGCTTCCCCCAGGGAGGTGGGCACCACCCTGCAGTGCTCTCTCTGCATGGCGCGGGGTGGGACTGCCCTCTCAGCAGTGGACACCCCGTCCCCCAGGGTGAGGAACAGCCCTTGTGAAGCCCACCCTTTGCACATGCCAGACCTGGAAGATACTCTGCATCTTCTCGCTGACTCCGTTGGCAGGAGAGTTGAGCACCAGTGCAACTAGCATGGTGTCCATGGCTTTCATGGTCTGCAAGGAAGACAACGAGTTGTGGCCGTGTTTCCTGCCATCCCTCTCACCCCCAGGACACTGAGCTGAGCTCCCAGCACCAAGGGAGGACTCGTGGGCTGCTTTGCTGTGCCTGGGAGAGGCCCAGGGGCAAACAATGTGCTGTGGGCAGAGCAGCCTGCGGCACTGGACGTGGCCAGGCCCACAGGAACGGGACGACGGGACGAGAGTGGGAAAGTAAAGCCAAGACCGTGCCCTGCCTTGCATCTCTGGTCATAGCGCAGGACAGGGTGAGCAGGGAGCAGCCCAGAGGGCCCGGCGCTCGTGGAGCTCACCCAGCACTTACCGCGAAGTACAGGAAAGGTTTCAAGTCCCGGATTTCCTCTTTGGGAGGAAGCAAGAAGATGCTGGAGAAGCACGCTTGGAGGAGGCCTATCTCTTTGCCCTCCAGCACCGCCTCCACGGAGCTGCAAAGAGAGAGGGGCCAGTGGGACACTGGTGCGGGGAGCAGTGCCTGGAGGCCTCGTGCAGGTGGACACGGGGCTCTGGGGCAGGAGTCCCCAGGAGGGTTGGGCAGGTACCTCATTTCGGTCACGGCAAACATGGCGCTCCGCCACACCGCTGTGCACCGTTGGTCCCTGGGCTCTTCTTCCAGCAGCACCTGCAGAGCACAGCCAGGATGGGACCTGGCAGCTGCCAGCACCCAGTGCCACCAGCCCCTTGCCCTGCCCAACACTGTCCTCACAGGGTGCCAGTGCTGGGGGCCTTGTCCCCTTCCCCGCAGCCACCGAGTATCCCCTCACCTTGATATTCTCTGCCAGTTTGTGTCTCTGGCAGAAGAGATCTAGGCCCTGGGACAAGCCGTTGTACGTTGCGGCCCTGAAGAGCATAGCGATGCTTTTAAGGAACTCCAGCTTCTGTTCCTCATCCTGGCAGCCAGGGGACAGAGAGACAAACAGGGAGCATGAGATGGGGACACACGGTCAGTGGCACCGCAGCGCTGGGGGTGCAGTGCCGGTTGCAGCCCTGGGAGAAGCAGCTGTGCCCAGCCAGCGCCCTCCAGCAGCCCCACAGCAGAGCCCCTGTCAGCAGATGCCAGCTCAGCCGCCTTCCAAATGGCTGCGGTTACCTTTTCAGGGTTGCTGACAAAGGCCCTGATGACATCCACGTGTTCTGGTTCCAAGTGGTACACTGGTAACCAGCTGGCATCTAAGAAAGGAGGAGAGCAGGGAGGGCTGCAGAGAGGGTGCGCAGGCAGGAGGGAGCAGAGGAAGGAGCTCTGCCTCCCATCCAGCCCCATGCCCGCTGCCATGGCACAGTCTCCTGCGTGTCAGTGCCCCTGCCAGCGTGTGGGGAAACGGGATCCTGGCATTGAGCAGGGAGCGCTCTCTGGCCACCGCGCTGCCCAGACAATCAGGGCCCCTCACTCACCCATCTCCAGTTGCTGGGCCAGGCACAACTCCTGGGGCTCCACTGGAGAGCTGCTCTCCTGGAGAGCCCTGTCCTCCTCCAGGGCCACCTTGGTGGTGCTGACTTGTTGCTTTGCCATCTTTTGGGTTTGAGGAAAGTGGCTGGGCTGGCGAAGGGGGAAGCTTTGGCGAAAGGCCACGAGTCTGCCGGGGGCAGAGGGAAAAGACGTGGGTTGTGCTCGAGGAGTCCTCGCCACGAGTCTGCCGGGGGCAGCGGGGAAAGACGTGGGTTGTGCTCGAGGAGTCCTCGCCACGAGTCTGCCGGGGCAGAGGGGAGTCTGCCGGGGGCAGCTAGAGTTAAGATATGGTTGGACTCGATGATCTCAAGGGTCGCTTCCAACCAAAAGGATTCTCTGATACTCCGATTCTCTGAAAGACGTGGGCTGCGCTCGGGGGCTACTCGCCGTCTCCGTGCTCGCACCCTGTCCCGTCACCGTCCTGCCGGACAGTGTGGGCTGGGGCCCACAGCTGCGCTGAGCACACGCAGTGCAGTGGGTGTCACCAAGTGAGGTCACAACGGGCCCCACTGTGACCCTGCACCTGGGCAGGGAGGGGCAGGGTGTCCCATTGGGATGCACAGGCCAGCTCTGCCCTGAGCACCTGGGTGCTCTCGGGGTGTCTCCAGGCCCCCCTTTGCCCTCATGTCCCCCCGGGACCTCCCTGTTGCCCTCTGCTGTGGCCCAGAGTTTCGTGTTCAGCTGGCTGGCTGATCAGAACTGCAGCGAAGCTGCTCCTTCAGTGGCTTTGTAGAGATTTCTAGGGATTTCCAAGGGTGGGTAGCACAGAGGATGGACTTTGTTTAAGGTGTCTGCTGTCTCATTGCTTACAGAAGCTCTCAGTGGCTTGAGGATAAACTAACCACGTAACCACATGACAAAGTGTTGGAGCTGGCAGAGCACAAAAGCAGAAATCCAGGTGGCAGGGGTGAAAAAGGTGGAAAGGCTGAGGTACTAAATGCCTCCTTCTGTGGAAATGCCCCTCACATTCTGCGATTCTGTGATTCCTCCACCTCAGTCTTTAATAGTCAGAAGAGTTGTGCTCCAGGTACCCACCCCCCTGAGCCAGAAGACAGGCATGGGGAGCAGTATGAAGGCCCAACAATCCAAGGGGAAATGATCAGTGACCTGCTATACCACTTGGGCACCTACAAGTCTATGGGGCCAGATGGGATACACCCAAGGGTGCTGAGGGAGCTGGCAAAGGTCATCACTGAGCCACTTTCCATTATCTATCTGCAATGCTGCCCAACTGGGGAGGTTGCAGTTGACTGGAGGTTGGCTAAGGTGACGCTCATCTACAAGACGGGCCAGAAAGAGGATCTGGGGACCTATAGACCTATCCGTCTGGCCTTGGTGCTGGGCAAGGTCATGGGGCAGATGATCTTGGGTAACATCACTCGCCACAAGAGAACCATATAATCAGGCCCAGTCAACATGGATTTATTTATTTATTTATTTATTGAGGGACTAGAGAGAGTGCAGAGGAGGCAACAAAGCTGCTGAGGGGCTGGAGCACAAGTGTGATGGGAGCGGTTGAGGGAGCTGGGGCTGTTCAGCCTGGAGAACAGGAGGCTCAGGGGAGGCTCAGGGGAGACCTTATTGCTGTTTGCAACGGCCTGAAAGGAGGTTGAAGCATGGAGGGTGTTGGTCTCTTCTCCCAAGTAGCAAGTGATAGGACAAGAGGAAATGGCCTCAAGTTGCGCCAGGGGAGGTTTAGATTGGCTGTTAGGAAAAAATTCTTCCTGGAAAGTGTGTTAAAGGCAAGAAGAACACCTGAAGAGCATGGGTTGGTCAGGCCAATGTGGAATAGATTGCTTTTTCTTGTTTGTTTTGGGGCTGCAGAAGAAGGAACGCGTGCATTTCAGTGTTGGGGCACGGATCCCAGCTGAGGATTCAAGCAAGTTTGGGACTGGGACAGCTTAGGTGATTGAGGACCATTGCCAGGTCTACGAAAGAAGCTGGATGGGTTTTGGGGAGCTCACAGGCATTGCCAAATCCTCAGAAAACCACAGCTCTGTAGTGAAAGCAACAGCACTTGGCACCAAGCCCAATCCCAAAATGCAAATACCCTCGAAGTGACCACAGGCAGAGCCTTGAGAAACATTTGAGAGAAAGGGTCTCCTTTGCCAGGCCCTGGAGGTCAGGCCTTGGCCATTCTGATGAAAAACAAACATGAAGGGCTGACATGGCATCAGAACCTGGCGTGTCCACATTGTTGCCCTTCCCCTTGGTTCCCACCCATGCACACTCAACCCGATCAGCGCCTGTGGGAACAGCAGGGTGTGCAGTTCCAGCTAGAGGGCCTTAGACACATTATACAGAAGTGTGATTTTTATGAGTGTAAGAAGCGATAGCCCAGGCCAGTGAGAACGATATCTCGGGTCGGAAAATGGCCCCTTGTGTGTGATGTGTGAATGTCCTTGGGCCTGGTCTGTGAATGAGTGGGAACGTAACTGAAACAAATATAACATGAGTGTGGTGTGTTTCTAATACCAATTATTGGAAAAACATCTTATGTAACATCTTAGTCCAGGCCCATACCTGGAAATCCTATACATTGTCAATGGCTAATAAAGAGGACCTCAGACTGGCTCAGCTCTCTGCTCTGCCCGGCTCTGCGCTCCTTCCTGAACAAGATCTCTGCCTGTGCGTGCATCTTTTTCTGCATCCCGATGTGCGTCGTTCCTCATCGCCGCAATCGCCCTCATCAACTCCAGACAATCCAAACGCTCCCTGACATACACGGCTGCCCCACCTCCTCTCCTTCCTCGCCTGTCTCTTCTGAAGAGTTTCTAGCCATCCAATGCAGCGCTCCAGTTGTGAGAGTCGTCCCACCATGTTTCTGGGATGGCAACTATATCGTCGTTTTTCTGCCTCACAGTGGCTTCCAGCTCCTCCTGTTTGTTGCCCACGCTGCGTGCCTTTGGATAGATGCACTTTGGCCGGGCCATTGATCCCGCCACCTTTTTCTGGTGAGAAGCCCTAATTCCTTTGTGGACATCATCGAGTGCTTCCACGGTTTTGAACACATCAACAACCCTTGTGTTTCTCTTCCTGCATGGCTCTCCATCCCCAACCTCCACTGGGACGGCAGAGCAAAGGGCCTCACCAGCACTACCCTCAAATGCTGGCATGTGGCCCTTGGGTTTGCCTCTCCACACCTGGTTTCCTCCCCTCTCACTTCAAATCTAGTTTAAAGCCCTCTCAAGGATTCCTGCTAACTCCTGCGCAGGATCCTTTTCCCCTTTTGAGAGAGGTGCATCCCATTTGTCGCTAGCAGGCCTGGTGCCATGTAAGCCGACCCGTGATCAAAAACCCCCAAATTCTGCCGGTGACACCGGTCCTGCAGCCAGGTATTGATCTGCTGGGTCTTCCTGCATCTTTCCTCGTCGTACCCTGCAACTGTGGCGACAGAAGAGAACACGACTTGTGCTCCTGATCCCTTGACCATGCGTCCCAAGGCCCTGAAGTCTCTCTTGATTGTCTTTAGTTTTCCCTTTTAAGTTTCATCACTGCCTACCTGAAAAATCGTTAGGGGATAATAGTCTGAGGGCCTAACCAGGGCAGAGAGTTTCCTGTTTACATCTTTAACCCTGGCCCCAGGGAGGCAGCCGACACCCCAAGAAGTGGGTCTAGCCTGCATATAGGGCCTTCTGTTCCCTTTAGAAGGGAGTCTCCTACAACCACAACCAGCCTCTTTTTCTTTGTGGGGGCTGTTTTGATGGAGGGTGCAGGGTGACTGATCCTCTGCAGCACCTCCAACTCAGTGGAACCGCCTCCCTCGATGCTGTTGTTTGGTTCCACTTGCAAGGCCTGTTCTTCAGTCTCAAGACCCATTTGTGTGTCTGTGTTTGGCTGTTTCTGGGCTAACTGGTGCGCAGAAATTGGCTTCGCTGGAGGTAAATGTTCAAAGAGGACCCAGAAGAGTAAAACAGAAAAAGGAAAAATTTATTCGAATAAAGGAGGAGTCCCCAGGCGTCCCTGTGGGGTCTCTCAACAGCATGGGAAGACAGAGCCCCCTATTTATCCCAATCCTAGCCGCAGGAGATCCCTTCTCCTTTCCCCATTGGCTGAGACCCTTGCGGGGTCCAAGCTTTCCGATCCCCCTTTCGTAACCCCAGCAGCACCCCTTGTATGTCTGCCCACCGACACTCCTGGGAACTGATTGGTTAGAGCTCTAAGGCTGTTGCACTCCATTTTGTAAAGACATGGGAGAGCTGCTCCCATCAACTACGAAACAATCAAGAGTGTGAATCGTGACATCACATCTTTGCAAAGACGTGATAGCCGTTCCTCACCAGTTTGGTGTTGGTGGTGGTGCTTTCAGTTGTGATGATGTTGTCATCCCTTTTCTAATTCACTGTCTGCTCTTGTGTTCAGACTATGTGGCTCTGTAAATGAGGAGCCCCACTCTCTGTATCTTTCAATGAAATACAGGACCTTCTGAGACTGTTTTTCTTCCTGAGCTCCTTCCTGCAAGAGCTTTTGGAGCTGCAGGGACAGTTCCTGTGATGGGAGGAGGGGAAAAGAATCCATCACGGCAGCACTGCCAGGGAGCAGCAGCGCTCGGTCTCCCAGAGCTGTTTTCTTTCCTCTCCCACACTCTCCTTCTCGTCCCTCATGTTGGCGCAAGTCCTGAGTGCTCTGGCAGCTTGGTCATTGTTCTGCTGCGTGGCAGTCCTGTGACCGCGGGCAGGGACAGGCAATGGACACTTGTGTGACAGAGCTGGCCTCAGAACAGCCTTCCGTGAAGAAAGGTGATCTCCTGAGGACAGTGCTGGAAGGTTTAGGTCTTCTTCCAAAGTTTCTCTCCAGGACATGCCCAAGAACATGACGAGCAGATCACAACACCAGTATGCACCAGTACAGAGCTAAACACCGTGAGTGGAGAAGCACGAGGGCACGCAGCAGTGTCCTCTCACAGCCAGGCCTCCTGCAAGACACCTGACGGAGCAGCAGAGCAGGGTCTGGGCTGTGCCCGTGTGCACTGGACAGCCCGCGGAAGCTGCCCCAGGACAATCGTCGTGGGCTGGCCGCGCACAAGCACCGTTTCCAGCCCTGGCCTCTCAGTGCAGCTTGGAGAGGCCCTTTGTCCCTCCGCAGAAGGATGGTGAATGAGTAGGTCAGCAGGCTGTGTTTGCATGGTACAGATGAGATGCAAGCACGCACATCATGTACAGGAGGTGGGATGAGATGAACCCCAGAGACCACAAATGTCATCAGCTATTCCTTGGGGTTCCTTGAAGGCCTGTGGGACAGACAGTGTCTCAAGGTCACGTCATGTTGGGAGGAAACCACCTGAATGCAGCACTGGGTTGTGCTTCCTTGGACTGAGGTCCCCGTGTCCATTCCTCATGACGTGGGACATGTGAGATGAGTGCAGGCGGGGTGACACACTGCAAGGCTGAGGTGGCTCCCATCCTTTGGGAGTGGCAAGAGGAGGTGAGAGAGACACTGTGACTCCTGCCTGTGTGTCTAAAAGGGACAGGCTCTGCCTCTGAGCATCCCTGGGTGCATAAGGAGTCCACGAGGCCAGCTCAGCTCTGGACAGCTGACAGAAGCTTGCTCTTTCCACGTGTGACTCCAGGAACAAACCCCATGGGCCCAGTGAGCTTCGTCTCCGCTGCCTTGGACAGGCCCATTGCCACAGTGCTTCTGTCTGCTCCCTCAGCCTTGCCTGTGATTCTGGCTTGTGCTCTCCAAAGTGCCAGAGCACTCAGAGATGTTCTGGGGTCCTTGGAAAAGGCAGATGTCAAAGCCAGCTTCAAGAAGGGCTCTTTATTAAAATCCAGCCACTCTCTCGGGAAGAGCTGCTCCTCCACATGGCTCAGCATCAGCGGCAGCACAGGGCTCGCAGGATCCATCTTGGCCTTGGCTGCTCCCTTGGAGAGCTCAGGATGATGATGACCGTCTGAGCTACCAGGGAGCGGATGGAGGGCTCGCTGTCTTCTGCCAAGGCCTGAAGGGCTGCAAGGGAAAGAAGCAGAGCCGAGATGACCTCCCACGTCTGCAGAGACCCCCAGGCATTCCCTCTGGAGAATGCTCCCTACTCACCGCTGCAGATCTCAGCCAGCTTCTTCTTGCCTGGATCCCTCAGATGCCGCGCAGCGAGCCCTGGGCACAGAGTTCCGTCAGCCCCTGCTCCCTCCCCTCATCAGGGCTGGCCCCAGGGAAGAGCAGGGGCCGAGATGGTGGGACTGAGCAAGGCGGCCGCCATGGCCACCTGCGTGGACAGGGCTGGGAGAGGGAGGCCAAGGCCCTGCACGGGGCAGCCGGGGCTCTGGCAGCCACAGGGCTGCTCCTTGCTGCCAGGGCAGTGGCAGGGACTGGGGCCAGGCTGCCAAGAGAGGGACCCTGGGGACTGTGACCCACCGATGAACCTCACGGCTGCCTCTCGCAAGCTGGCCTGAGCATCCTTCAGGTACGGCAGGCTCTGAGTCAAGAATTCTTGAGCTCTGCTCCTGTCCTGCTCCAGCTGGAGAGAGCACAAGGGGATGAGCACGTCACTGTCCCTTCCCAGTTGGCTGGACCAGTCCCTGCTCCCACACCCAGCCGTTCCCCTTCCCTCCCGGCCATTCCCATGTCCCAGCCAGGAGCCCTGTGGGGCTGAGGCTGAAAGAGAGACACAGGCCGGGGGACCCCAGGGGTGCTGAGAGCCCTCCCTCGCGCTGGGTGCAGGGAGGGCAGCAGGGCAGAGAGAAGAGGCCTTGTGGGCTCTGTTCTTGAGGGCAGGGAACAAGAATGCAGGTCCAGGCTGCAGCAAGGCAGGCGAGGCACATCTGCCTTGGGGGTTGTCCTCACCAAGCTCTCTCCAATCCGCCATGTCTGCTGTGTCCGCACCAGGTGCTTGAGCAGTTTCCACTTGAGGAGCTCTGCGGCAGCAAGGAGGGCTTCCCCAGCAGCCTGTGGAACAGCAGAAGCTGGGAATGGCACCACGGTCTGGGCCAGGAGACCTTGGGTCCCCCTGCTCTGGGCTTTGTTCCTGGGGCGATTCTGCCCTCAGGGAGCTGGGACATGCCCTGGCCCAAATGTCCAGGGGTCTCTTCGCTGCGTCACTGCTGAGCTTTGAAAGCTGTACCTTGGCCACGCTCTGCGTTTGGTCACTCAGGCGGAAGAAGAGAGGGAGCAGGCCAAGTCGCACCGTGTTCTTCATCTCTGCCTTTTCGTCCCCCACCGCCATCTTCATCAGGTCTCTGAAGAGGCTGATGGAGCTCTCTCTCAGCTGGCTCTGCTCCTGGGAGGGAGAAGCACAGTAGGACTGGAGCACCAGCAGCTCTCTGCCCACGCTGGGCAGAAGCTCCAGCATGGCTGATGTGAGGGGAGATGCTCCAGGGAGGCATTCTGCACACTGGAGTTGTGGCCCAGATCTGCGGTCCTGGGTCAGTGAAAGGCCACTCAAGAGACTTGTTCTGGGAGCGCCTGGCCTCCAAGTGCCCACCAAGGCAGCCAGCATCCCCCACCAGCTTCAGCAGCCGCGGTGGGGAAGAGCTCCGGGAGCAGCTGGCAGGGAGAAGCTGGGCTGGGCTGCAGAACACACAAGCCACCCCACAAGAGCCCAGGGCCCACCCGTGGGGCTCAGGCTTCCACATCAGCCTTACGTCGTTCAAGAGGGGCAGGAGGAATTCCGCCATCTGCACGGCGATGTGGCTGGCCTCCTTCCTCTTCAGCTGAGCCATGACAGTTCTGAAGACCAGCAGAGCCTTCATGGTGGCAGCCTTATAGCCAAAGAGCAGGACCCTCATCAGGTCTGGCAGGATGACCTTCATTTTTCTTGCCTGTGTGAAGAAAAGAGTTTCCCTTTTGGGACCAGGTCCGTGCCTGGAAAGCTCCCCAGGCAGCCAGCTGGCCCCACCATGGCAGAGAGAGCCTTTGGAGCACTCGCCCCACCGCCTGAGTGCCAGCCAAGGCCAAGCCCTCCCACTCTGCCCCGGCCCTTGGCTGCCAACAGGGTTCCCCTTAAGGGTTCCCCTTGCTGACGCCCTACTCACCATGTCGTCTCTCTGTGACAGCGTCATGATGCCTCTGAGCACCAGGGAGAGCATGGCTGGCCTTTCTTCCTTCAGAAACCTAAAGGCTAGGTAGGTCGCAGCAAACTCCCCGTCTCCCAGATCTCTGCTGGCCAGCATCTGAAAGCAGGGCAGCAGTGAGCGACCGGCAGAGCTGGTGGGGCTCCTGGCAGTGTGCAGCTCCTGGTTCCTAGCGCAGCCCGGGCCGAGGGCACCAGGGGCTTTTTCCGGTAACTCACAGCCAAGCGAACGAGGCAGTAGTCCTCCAGGTGTGTGCAGAAGAGCCTGCTCTTGAGGTCCCAGAGCTGGCTGAGCAGCTCCTTCAAAATGTTCTTCACAGTCTGGGGCATGGAGAGCATCAGTTCCCACAGTGCCAGGGCAGTGCTGCAAGTCGGAGCGCTCTGTCAGCAGGGCAGCCTCGGCCACAGCAGCGTGGCCGGGCTCAGCACTGCAGGACGCTTGGGATGCCCTGGGCAGCAGCAGAGGGCTGAGCTGGTGCTCCCCGTGGGGCGGGCAGGAGCGTGGGGTGGGCCCTGGGCTTGCTTGCTCAGCTTTGGCTGCCTCGGGCCTGGCTGACCCCCAGGGCTGGAAAGCGTGGTGGGATGGAGGGTCCTGCCCCTCGGGAGTGTCCTGCAGGATTCCTTGGCTCTGGCAGCCAGAGCGTCTCCAGGCCCCTCTTCCCACAGGGAACAAGCCCTCCCGGCTTTTGAGGACAGTACCTGTCTCCTCCTGGAGCAACCTTGAGCAGTGTCATCACCACCTCCTGAGGGCATTTGTCAGCCATGGGGACGATGAGAGACTCCACGCTCTGCCGGGCTGGGACTGTCTGGGTGCATCCCAGGGTTTTGTGGATGCAGCTCGTGATCTTTGGCACCTGGAGGGGACACAGGTGAGGATGGTGCAGCCACTGGCGAGCGGCCATTTCCTCAGCTGCCCTTGCCATCCCTCTCTGCCACCTTGAGGTGGCTTCAGGTGCCCCAGACACTGGGCTTTGGGAGGAAGAGAGGGATGGAGGGAGGAACAAGGCCTGACAGGGCTGAAGGGCAGGGCAATGCAGCCACAGGCCACTTACATCCACCAGCCACAGGTCAGGGTTTCCCTTGACCACATCCAGCACGTTTCTGGCCGCCTCCTTGTCAAAGGTGCTGGAGTCGGTCATTGCCTCGATGAACACCCAGACCATGTCTGTCCTCTCCGACGGCTGGAGGTATTCCCCAAAGGTCTATGGGAGGAAGGGAGGCAGCGAAGCCACGTCACACCGAGGGCCCTGATGCTGCTGCTTAGCCGGGCAGTGCCAGCAGCCCTGCGGTGGCGCCCGGCAGTGCTGGCGGCGGTGTCCCCAGCAAAGCTGGCAGCAGGGGCGGCAGTCGCTGCTGGGGAGGATGAGAAGAGACGGCCCAGGGTGAGGGAGGAGGGTTGGGGTCATGGGCACGGGGTCTGGGCCCCGCCACCAGCCAGGGCTTGCTGGTGGCCAGGAGGACTGGGGCTGCTGCTGGGACACTGGAGCGCAGCCCTGGCGTTGTCCCTGCTTGGGGACAGCAGGAACCCTCTCAGCAGGGACAGGGAGGCCACGCCAGCCCGCTGACGGTGGAGGCCTTTGCTCTCACAAGTCCCCTGCTGATGCCAGGACCAAGAGTGCCAGCAAACGGGGAGCTCGTTACCTCGGCAATGTGAGTGGCACTGGGCGAAGTGCGCAAGGAGGTGGTCTCGGCTTCCCAGTCCCTTTCGAGCTGTGTATCCTCCTCTGTCAATGTCGCACCTAAAGAGCGGGGCAAACGCAGAGGAGTCGGTAAGACACGGCAGCTTCCCCAATACTGGAAAGAGCTTTGAACTTGGAATGGCCGAGGAGGGAGGTTATGACCTGCAATCAGGGGAGGAGGTGGTGGAGAGCGGTGCCACGGAAAGGCTGACCCGCCTCCAGTGTGCGTGTGGGAATGCTCCTGGCCCTGGAAAGTCCAAGGCCCTAGAGCTCTGCATGCAGTGCCACGGTTCAGTCCCCCATGGCTTGAATAGAGGTGACGTGGGGGACGGCTCGCATGGCTGGAGTGCTGCGGGGCAGAGATACATGTCTCTTTGGGAGAGATGGGAAGATGCGGCGCGGGGCTGCCTCCCGTGCTCTTGAGGAGCAGCTCAGCTACACGGGACCATCAACAGCGTGGGAGAGAGCGTGGGGGTGAGGAGCAGAGGAGGGGCAGTGCTGGTGACATGGTGGTGCCTCCAGCAAGCAGCAGGACTGGGTGATGTTGGCGTGCAGGGGGATCCATCCCACCACAGCTTCTCTTACGGTGTTGCTGGTACTTGAATTGGAAGAGGAGACAAAGAGCGTCCAAAGCCAAGCGGCTGGTGTCCTCTTCCTTGAATGATAGGAGCAGCAGGAGATGTCCCAGCAGCTGTCCAAGGATTGGCATCTGCATCTCCACACAGGAGGCGTGTCTGTCCTCATTGGGATCAGCCTGGGCAAGGGAGGAGGAAGAGCAGAGGGCTTGAGGGCAGCTGGGGCCAAAGCCCTGAAGCCAAGTGTGTGCCCAGGGCTGGATCCAGGCAGGTCAGAGCTTTGCAGGGCCCTGCAGAACCCGTCTCGCAGAACAGCCCCACGCAGGGAGAGCTGCCAGACCTGGGCTCCCCGTGGGCTCCTTGGGCAGCCCTGGCTGACACAGGACTGGGGCAGAGATGGCTCCTGGCAGAGCGCAGTGTGCCTGGTCCTTACCTTCAGTGAGGAGTAGTTGGCCAGCAAGAAGCTGAGCACCCTCATCCTGCCCACAGCCCTCTCCCGCACAGATGCCCTCTCAGAGGTGGTGAAGGTCAAGAGCATCTGGGGAGAGAGAAGCTGCTGCTGAGCCCTGGGAGCAGCCAGTGCTCCAGCACAAGCAGCACTGCTCAAGTCCTGGGCGGGACTCTCCCAGGCCATTAAGGCTTCCTCTGGTCTGGAGCAAAGCCCGCACTGGTTTCCTGCCCTGGGGTCCCTGGCAGGCTTGCGACAAATGCCCCAGGCCAGCCCTCTAGCCAGGCAGGAAGGCAGATGCCACCCTGTGCGGCCACTGTGCTGCGGAAGAGCCTGCTGGGCAGCCCCTGCTTCCCCCAGGGAGGTGGGCACCACCCTGCAGTGCGCTCTCTGCATGGCGCGGGGTGGGACTGCCCTCTCAGCAGTGGACACCCCGTCCCCCAGGGTGAGGAACAGCCCTTGTGAAGCCCACCCTTTGCACATGCCAGACCTGGAAGATACTCTGCATCTTCTCGCTGACTCCGTTGGCAGGAGAGTTGAGCACCAGTGCAACTAGCATGGTGTCCATGGCTTTCATGGTCTGCAAGGAAGACAACGAGTTGTGGCCGTGTTTCCTGCCATCCCTCTCACCCCCAGGACACTGAGCTGAGCTCCCAGCACCAAGGGAGGACTCGTGGGCTGCTTTGCTGTGCCTGGGAGAGGCCCAGGGGCAAACAATGTGCTGTGGGCAGAGCAGCCTGCGGCACTGGACGTGGCCAGGCCCACAGGAACGGGACGACGGGACGAGAGTGGGAAAGTAAAGCCAAGACCGTGCCCTGCCTTGCATCTCTGGTCATAGCGCAGGACAGGGTGAGCAGGGAGCAGCCCAGAGGGCCCGGCGCTCGTGGAGCTCACCCAGCACTTACCGCGAAGTACAGGAAAGGTTTCAAGTCCCGGATTTCCTCTTTGGGAGGAAGCAAGAAGATGCTGGAGAAGCACGCTTGGAGGAGGCCTATCTCTTTGCCCTCCAGCACCGCCTCCACGGAGCTGCAAAGAGAGAGGGGCCAGTGGGACACTGGTGCGGGGAGCAGTGCCTGGAGGCCTCGTGCAGGTGGACACGGGGCTCTGGGGCAGGAGTCCCCAGGAGGGTTGGGCAGGTACCTCATTTCGGTCACGGCAAACATGGCGCTCCGCCACACCGCTGTGCACCGTTGGTCCCTGGGCTCTTCTTCCAGCAGCACCTGCAGAGCACAGCCAGGATGGGACCTGGCAGCTGCCAGCACCCAGTGCCACCAGCCCCTTGCCCTGCCCAACACTGTCCTCACAGGGTGCCAGTGCTGGGGGCCTTGTCCCCTTCCCCGCAGCCACCGAGTATCCCCTCACCTTGATATTCTCTGCCAGTTTGTGTCTCTGGCAGAAGAGATCTAGGCCCTGGGACAAGCCGTTGTACGTTGCGGCCCTGAAGAGCATAGCGATGCTTTTAAGGAACTCCAGCTTCTGTTCCTCATCCTGGCAGCCAGGGGACAGAGAGACAAACAGGGAGCATGAGATGGGGACACACGGTCAGTGGCACCGCAGCGCTGGGGGTGCAGTGCCGGTTGCAGCCCTGGGAGAAGCAGCTGTGCCCAGCCAGCGCCCTCCAGCAGCCCCACAGCAGAGCCCCTGTCAGCAGATGCCAGCTCAGCCGCCTTCCAAATGGCTGCGGTTACCTTTTCAGGGTTGCTGACAAAGGCCCTGATGACATCCACGTGTTCTGGTTCCAAGTGGTACACTGGTAACCAGCTGGCATCTAAGAAAGGAGGAGAGCAGGGAGGGCTGCAGAGAGGGTGCGCAGGCAGGAGGGAGCAGAGGAAGGAGCTCTGCCTCCCATCCAGCCCCATGCCCGCTGCCATGGCACAGTCTTCTGCGTGTCAGTGCCCCTGCCAGCGTGTAGGGAAACGGGATCCTGGCATTGAGCAGGGAGCGCTCTCTGGCCACCGCGCTGCCCAGACAATCAGGGCCCCTCACTCACCCATCTCCAGTTGCTGGGCCAGGCACAACTCCTGGGGCTCCACTGGAGAGCTGCTCTCCTGGAGAGCCCTGTCCTCCTCCAGGGCCACCTTGGTGGTGCTGACTTGTTGCTTTGCCATCTTTTGGGTTTGAGGAAAGTGGCTGGGCTGGCGAAGGGGGAAGCTTTGGCGAAAGGCCACGAGTCTGCCGGGGGCAGAGGGAAAAGACGTGGGTTGTGCTCGAGGAGTCCTCGCCACGAGTCTGCCGGGGGCAGCGGGGAAAGACGTGGGTTGTGCTCGAGGAGTCCTCGCCACGAGTCTGCCGGGGCAGAGGGGAGTCTGCCGGGGGCAGCTAGAGTTAAGATATGGTTGGACTCGATGATCTCAAGGGTCGCTTCCAACCAAAAGGATTCTCTGATACTCCGATTCTCTGAAAGACGTGGGCTGCGCTCGGGGGCTACTCGCCGTCTCCGTGCTCGCACCCTGTCCCGTCACCGTCCTGCCGGACAGTGTGGGCTGGGGCCCACAGCTGCGCTGAGCACATGCAGTGCAGTGGGTGTCACCAAGTGAGGTCACAACGGGCCCCACTGTGACCCTGCACCTGGGCAGGGAGGGGCAGGGTGTCCCATTGGGATGCACAGGCCAGCTCTGCCCTGGGCACCTGGGTGCTCTCGGGGTGTCTCCAGGCCCCCCTTTGCCCTCATGTCCCCCCGGGACCTCCCTGTTGCCCTCTGCTGTGGCCCAGAGTTTCGTGTTCAGCTGGCTGGCTGATCAGAACTGCAGCGAAGCTGCTCCTTCAGTGGCTTTGTAGAGATTTCTAGGGATTTCCAAGGGTGGGTAGCACAGAGGATGGACTTTGTTTAAGGTGTCTGCTGTCTCATTGCTTACAGAAGCTCTCAGTGGCTTGAGGATAAACTAACCACGTAACCACATGACAAAGTGTTGGAGCTGGCAGAGCACAAAAGCAGAAATCCAGGTGGCAGGGGTGAAAAAGGTGGAAAGGCTGAGGTACTAAATGCCTCCTTCTGTGGAAATGCCCCTCACATTCTGCGATTCTGTGATTCCTCCACCTCAGTCTTTAATAGTCAGAAGAGTTGTGCTCCAGGTACCCACCCCCCTGAGCCAGAAGACAGGCATGGGGAGCAGTATGAAGGCCCAACAATCCAAGGGGAAATGATCAGTGACCTGCTATACCACTTGGGCACCTACAAGTCTATGGGGCCAGATGGGATACACCCAAGGGTGCTGAGGGAGCTGGCAAAGGTCATCACTGAGCCACTTTCCATTATCTATCTGCAATGCTGCCCAACTGGGGAGGTTGCAGTTGACTGGAGGTTGGCTAAGGTGACGCTCATCTACAAGACGGGCCAGAAAGAGGATCTGGGGACCTATAGACCTATCCGTCTGGCCTTGGTGCTGGGCAAGGTCATGGGGCAGATGATCTTGGGTAACATCACTCGCCAGAAGAGAACCATATAATCAGGCCCAGTCAACATGGATTTATTTATTTATTTATTTATTGAGGGACTAGAGAGAGTGCAGAGGAGGCAACAAAGCTGCTGAGGGGCTGGAGCACAAGTGTGATGGGAGCGGTTGAGGGAGCTGGGGCTGTTCAGCCTGGAGAACAGGAGGCTCAGGGGAGGCTCAGGGGAGACCTTATTGCTGTTTGCAACGGCCTGAAAGGAGGTTGAAGCATGGAGGGTGTTGGTCTCTTCTCCCAAGTAGCAAGTGATAGGACAAGAGGAAATGGCCTCAAGTTGCGCCAGGGGAGGTTTAGATTGGCTGTTAGGAAAAAATTCTTCCTGGAAAGTGTGTTAAAGGCAAGAAGAACACCTGAAGAGCATGGGTTGGTCAGGCCAATGTGGAATAGATTGCTTTTTCTTGTTTGTTTTGGGGCTGCAGAAGAAGGAACGCGTGCATTTCAGTGTTGGGGCACGGATCCCAACTGAGGATTCAAGCAAGTTTGGGACTGGGACAGCTTAGGTGATTGAGGACCATTGCCAGGTCTACGAAAGAAGCTGGATGGGTTTTGGGGAGCTCACAGGCATTGCCAAATCCTCAGAAAACCACAGCTCTGTAGTGAAAGCAACAGCACTTGGCACCAAGCCCAATCCCAAAATGCAAATACCCTCGAAGTGACCACAGGCAGAGCCTTGAGAAACATTTGAGAGAAAGGGTCTCCTTTGCCAGGCCCTGGAGGTCAGGCCTTGGCCATTCTGATGAAAAACAAACATGAAGGGCTGACATGGCATCAGAACCTGGCGTGTCCACATTGTTGCCCTTCCCCTTGGTTCCCACCCATGCACACTCAACCCGATCAGCGCCTGTGGGAACAGCAGGGTGTGCAGTTCCAGCTAGAGGGCCTTAGACACATTATACAGAAGTGTGATTTTTATGAGTGTAAGAAGCGATAGCCCAGGCCAGTGAGAACGATATCTCGGGTCGGAAAACGGCCCCTTGTGTGTGATGTGTGAATGTCCTTGGGCCTGGTCTGTGAATGAGTGGGAACGTAACTGAAACAAATATAACATGAGTGTGGTGTGTTTCTAATACCAATTATTGGAAAAACATCTTATGTAACATCTTAGTCCAGGCCCATACCTGGAAATCCTATACATTGTCAATGGCTAATAAAGAGGACCTCAGACTGGCTCAGCTCTCTGCTCTGCCCGGCTCTGCGCTCCTTCCTGAACAAGATCTCTGCCTGTGCGTGCATCTTTTTCTGCATCCCGATGTGCGTCGTTCCTCATCGCCGCAATCGCCCTCATCAACTCCAGACAATCCAAACGCTCCCTGACATACACGGCTGCCCCACCTCCTCTCCTTCCTCGCCTGTCTCTTCTGAAGAGTTTCTAGCCATCCAATGCAGCGCTCCAGTTGTGAGAGTCGTCCCACCATGTTTCTGGGATGGCAACTATATCGTCGTTTTTCTGCCTCACAGTGGCTTCCAGCTCCTCCTGTTTGTTGCCCACGCTGCGTGCCTTTGGATAGATGCACTTTGGCCGGGCCATTGATCCCGCCACCTTTTTCTGGTGAGAAGCCCTAATTCCTTTGTGGACATCATCGAGTGCTTCCACGGTTTTGAACACATCAACAACCCTTGTGTTTCTCTTCCTGCATGGCTCTCCATCCCCAACCTCCACTGGGACGGCAGAGCAAAGGGCCTCACCAGCACTACCCTCAAATGCTGGCATGTGGCCCTTGGGTTTGCCTCTCCACACCTGGTTTCCTCCCCTCTCACTTCAAATCTAGTTTAAAGCCCTCTCAAGGATTCCTGCTAACTCCTGCGCAGGATCCTTTTCCCCTTTTGAGAGAGGTGCATCCCATTTGTCGCTAGCAGGCCTGGTGCCATGTAAGCCGACCCGTGATCAAAAACCCCCAAATTCTGCCGGTGACACCGGTCCTGCAGCCAGGTATTGATCTGCTGGGTCTTCCTGCATCTTTCCTCGTCGTACCCTGCAACTGTGGCGACAGAAGAGAACACGACTTGTGCTCCTGATCCCTTGACCATGCGTCCCAAGGCCCTGAAGTCTCTCTTGATTGTTTTCCCTTTTCAGTTTCATCACTGCCTACCTGAAAAATCGTTAGGGGATAATAGTCTGAGGGCCTAACCAGGGCAGAGAGTTTCCTGTTTACATCTTTAACCCTGGCCCCAGGGAGGCAGCCGACACCCCAAGAAGTGGGTCTAGCCTGCATATAGGGCCTTCTGTTCCCTTTAGAAGGGAGTCTCCTACAACCACAACCAGCCTCTTTTTCTTTGTGGGGGCTGTTTTGACGGAGGGTGCAGGGTGACTGATCCTCTGCAGCACCTCCAACTCAGTGGAACCGCCTCCCTCGATGCTGTTGTTTGGTTCCACTTGCAAGGCCTGTTCTTCAGTCTCAAGACCCATTTGTGTGTCTGTGTTTGGCTGTTTCTGGGCTAACTGGTGCACAGAAATTGGCTTCGCTGGAGGTAAATGTTCAAAGAGGACCCAGAAGAGTAAAACAGAAAAAGGAAAAATTTATTCGAATAAAGGAGGAGTCCCCAGGCGTCCCTGTGGGGTCTCTCAACAGCATGGGAAGACACAGCCCCCTATTTATCCCAATCCTAGCCGCAGGAGATCCCTTCTCCTTTCCCCATTGGCTGAGACCCTTGCGGGGTCCAAGCTTTCCGATCCCCCTTTCGTAACCCCAGCAGCACCCCTTGTATGTCTGCCCACCGACACTCCTGGGAACTGATTGGTTAGAGCTCTAAGGCTGTTGCACTCCATTTTGTAAAGACGTGGGAGAGCTGCTCCCATCAACTACGAAACAATCAAGAGTGTGAATCGTGACATCACATCTTTGCAAAGACGTGATAGCCGTTCCTCACCAGTTTGGTGTTGGTGGTGGTGCTTTCAGTTGTGATGATGTTGTCATCCCTTTTCTAATTCACTGTCTGCTCTTGTGTTCAGACTATGTGGCTCTGTAAATGAGGAGCCCCACTCTCTGTATCTTTCAATGAAATACAGGACCTTCTGAGACTGTTTTTCTTCCTGAGCTCCTTCCTGCAAGAGCTTTTGGAGCTGCAGGGACAGTTCCTGTGATGGGAGGAGGGGAAAAGAATCCATCACGGCAGCACTGCCAGGGAGCAGCAGCGCTCGGTCTCCCAGAGCTGTTTTCTTTCCTCTCCCACACTCTCCTTCTCGTCCCTCATGTTGGCGCAAGTCCTGAGTGCTCTGGCAGCTTTGTTCTGCTGCGTGGCAGTCCTGTGACCGCGGGCAGGGACAGGCAATGGACACTTGTGTGACAGAGCTGGCCTCAGAACAGCCTTCCGTGAAGAAAGGTGATCTCCTGAGGACAGTGCTGGAAGGTTTAGGTCTTCTTCCAAAGTTTCTCTCCAGGACATGCCCAAGAACATGACGAGCAGATCACAACACCAGTATGCACCAGTACAGAGCTAAACACCGTGAGTGGAGAAGCACGAGGGCACGCAGCAGTGTCCTCTCACAGCCAGGCCTCCTGCAAGACACCTGACGGAGCAGCAGAGCAGGGTCTGGGCTGTGCCCGTGTGCACTGGACAGCCCGCGGAAGCTGCCCCAGGACAATCGTCGTGGGCTGGCCGCGCACAAGCACCGTTTCCAGCCCTGGCCTCTCAGTGCAGCTTGGAGAGGCCCTTTGTCCCTCCGCGGAAGGATGGTGAATGAGTAGGTCAGCAGGCTGTGTTTGCATGGTACAGATGAGATGCAAGCACGCACATCATGTACAGGAGGTGGGATGAGATGAACCCCAGAGACCACAAATGTCATCAGCTATTCCTTGGGGTTCCTTGAAGGCCTGTGGGACAGACAGTGTCTCGAGGTCACGTCATGTTGGGAGGAAACCACCTGAATGCAGCACTGGGTTGTGCTTCCTTGGACTGAGGTCCCCGTGTCCATTCCTCATGACGTGGGACATGTGAGATGAGTGCAGGCGGGGTGACACACTGCAAGGCTGAGGTGGCTCCCATCCTTTGGGAGTGGCAAGAGGAGGTGAGAGAGACACTGTGACTCCTGCCTGTGTGTCTAAAAGGGACAGGCTCTGCCTCTGAGCATCCCTGGGTGCATAAAGAGTCCATGAGGCCAGCTCAGCTCTGGACAGCTGACAGAAGCTTGCTCTTTCCACGTGTGACTCCAGGAACAAACCCCATGGGCCCAGTGAGCTTCGTCTCCGCTGCCTTGGACAGGCCCATTGCCACAGTGCTTCTATCTGCTCCCTCAGCCTTGCCTGTGATTCTGGCTTGTGCTCTCCAAAGTGCCAGAGCACTCAGAGATGTTCTGGGGTCCTTGGAAAAGGCAGATGTCAAAGCCAGCTTCAAGAAGGGCTCTTTATTAAAATCCAGCCACTCTCTCGGGAAGAGCTGCTCCTCCACATGGCTCAGCATCAGCGGCAGCACAGGGCTCGCAGGATCCATCTTGGCCTTGGCTGCTCCCTTGGAGAGCTCAGGATGATGATGACCGTCTGAGCTACCAGGGAGCGGATGGAGGGCTCGCTGTCTTCTGCCAAGGCCTGAAGGGCTGCAAGGGAAAGAAGCAGAGCCGAGATGACCTCCCACGTCTGCAGAGACCCCCAGGCATTCCCTCTGGAGAATGCTCCCTACTCACCGCTGCAGATCTCAGCCAGCTTCTTCTTGCCTGGATCCCTCAGATGCCGCGCAGCGAGCCCTGGGCACAGAGTTCCGTCAGCCCCTGCTCCCTCCCCTCATCAGGGCTGGCCCCAGGGAAGAGCAGGGGCCGAGATGGTGGGACTGAGCAAGGCGGCCGCCATGGCCACCTGCGTGGACAGGGCTGGGAGAGGGAGGCCAAGGCCCTGCACGGGGCAGCCGGGGCTCTGGCAGCCACAGGGCTGCTCCTTGCTGCCAGGGCAGTGGCAGGGACTGGGGCCAGGCTGCCAAGAGAGGGACCCTGGGGGCTGTGACCCACCGATGAACCTCACGGCTGCCTCTCGCAAGCTGGCCTGAGCATCCTTCAGGTACGGCAGGCTCTGAGTCAAGAATTCTTGAGCTCTGCTCCTGTCCTGCTCCAGCTGGAGAGAGCACAAGGGGATGAGCACGTCACTGTCCCTTCCCAGTTGGCTGGACCAGTCCCTGCTCCCACACCCAGCCGTTCCCCTTCCCTCCCGGCCATTCCCATGTCCCAGCCAGGAGCCCTGTGGGGCTGAGGCTGAAAGAGAGACACAGGCCGGGGGACCCCAGGGGTGCTGAGAGCCCTCCCTCGCGCTGGGTGCAGGGAGGGCAGCAGGGCAGAGAGAAGAGGCCTTGTGGGCTCTGTTCTTGAGGGCAGGGAACAAGAATGCAGGTCCAGGCTGCAGCAAGGCAGGCGAGGCACATCTGCCTTGGGGGTTGTCCTCACCAAGCTCTCTCCAATCCGCCATGTCTGCTGTGTCCGCACCAGGTGCTTGAGCAGTTTCCACTTGAGGAGCTCTGCGGCAGCAAGGAGGGCTTCCCCAGCAGCCTGTGGAACAGCAGAAGCTGGGAATGGCACCACGGTCTGGGCCAGGAGACCTTGGGTCCCCCTGCTCTGGGCTTTGTTCCTGGGGCGATTCTGCCCTCAGGGAGCTGGGACATGCCCTGGCCCAAATGTCCAGGGGTCTCTTCGCTGCGTCACTGCTGAGCTTTGAAAGCTGTACCTTGGCCACGCTCTGCGTTTGGTCACTCAGGCGGAAGAAGAGAGGGAGCAGGCCAAGTCGCACCGTGTTCTTCATCTCTGCCTTTTCGTCCCCCACCGCCATCTTCATCAGGTCTCTGAAGAGGCTGATGGAGCTCTCTCTCAGCTGGCTCTGCTCCTGGGAGGGAGAAGCACAGTAGGACTGGAGCACCAGCAGCTCTCTGCCCACGCTGGGCAGAAGCTCCAGCATGGCTGATCTGAGGGGAGATGCTCCAGGGAGGCATTCTGCACACTGGAGTTGTGGCCCAGATCTGCGGTCCTGGGTCAGTGAAAGGCCACTCAAGAGACTTGTTCTGGGAGCGCCTGGCCTCCAAGTGCCCACCAAGGCAGCCAGCATCCCCCACCAGCTTCAGCAGCCGCGGTGGGGAAGAGCTCCGGGAGCAGCTGGCAGGGAGAAGCTGGGCTGGGCTGCAGAACACACAAGCCACCCCACAAGAGCCCAGGGCCCACCCGTGGGGCTCAGGCTTCCACATCAGCCTTACGTCGTTCAAGAGGGGCAGGAGGAATTCCGCCATCTGCACGGCGATGTGGCTGGCCTCCTTCCTCTTCAGCTGAGCCATGACAGTTCTGAAGACCAGCAGAGCCTTCATGGTGGCAGCCTTATAGCCAAAGAGCAGGACCCTCATCAGGTCTGGCAGGATGACCTTCATTTTTCTTGCCTGTGTGAAGAAAAGAGTTTCCCTTTTGGGACCAGGTCCGTGCCTGGAAAGCTCCCCAGGCAGCCAGCTGGCCCCACCATGGCAGAGAGAGCCTTTGGAGCACTCGCCCCACCGCCTGAGTGCCAGCCAAGGCCAAGCCCTCCCACTCTGCCCCGGCCCTTGGCTGCCAACAGGGTTCCCCTTGCTGACGCCCTACTCACCATGTCGTCTCTCTGTGACAGCGTCATGATGCCTCTGAGCACCAGGGAGAGCATGGCTGGCCTTTCTTCCTTCAGAAACCTAAAGGCTAGGTAGGTCGCAGCAAACTCCCCGTCTCCCAGATCTCTGCTGGCCAGCATCTGAAAGCAGGGCAGCAGTGAGCGACCGGCAGAGCTGGTGGGGCTCCTGGCAGCGTGCAGCTCCTGGTTCCTAGCGCAGCCCGGGCCAAGGGCACCAGGGGCTTTTTCCGGTAACTCACAGCCAAGCGAACGAGGCAGTAGTCCTCCAGGTGTGTGCAGAAGAGCCTGCTCTTGAGGTCCCAGAGCTGGCTGAGCAGCTCCTTCAAAATGTTCTTCACAGTCTGGGGCACGGAGAGCATCAGTTCCCACAGTGCCAGGGCAGTGCTGCAAGTCGGAGCGCTCTGTCAGCAGGGCAGCCTCGGCCACAGCAGCGTGGCCGGGCTCAGCACTGCAGGAAGCTTGGGATGCCCTGGGCAGCAGCAGAGGGCTGAGCTGGTGCTCCCCGTGGGGCGGGCAGGAGCGTGGGGTGGGCTCTGGGCTTGCTTGCTCAGCTTTGGCTGCCTCGGGCCTGGCTGACCCCCAGGGCTGGAAAGCGTGGTGGGATGGAGGGTCCTGCCCCTCGGGAGTGTCCTGCAGGATTCCTTGGCTCTGGCAGCCAGAGCGTCTCCAGGCCCCTCTTCCCACAGGGAACAAGCCCTCCCGGCTTTTGAGGACAGTACCTGTCTCCTCCTGGAGCAACCTTGAGCAGTGTCATCACCACCTCCTGAGGGCATTTGTCAGCCATGGGGACGATGAGAGACTCCACGCTCTGCCGGGCTGGGACTGTCTGGGTGCATCCCAGGGTTTTGTGGATGCAGCTCGTGATCTTTGGCACCTGGAGGGGACACAGGTGAGGATGGTGCAGCCACTGGCGAGCGGCCATTTCCTCAGCTGCCCTTGCCATCCCTCTCTGCCACCTTGAGGTGGCTTCAGGTGCCCCAGACACTGGGCTTTGGGAGGAAGAGAGGGATGGAGGGAGGAACAAGGCCTGACAGGGCTGAAGGGCAGGGCAATGCAGCCACAGGCCACTTACATCCACCAGCCACAGGTCAGGGTTTCCCTTGACCACATCCAGCACGTTTCTGGCCGCCTCCTTGTCAAAGGTGCTGGAGTCGGTCATTGCCTCGATGAACACCCAGACCATGTCTGTCCTCTCCGACGGCTGGAGGTATTCCCCAAAGGTCTATGGGAGGAAGGGAGGCAGCGAAGCCACGTCACACCGAGGGCCCTGATGCTGCTGCTTAGCCGGGCAGTGCCAGCAGCCCTGCGGTGGCGCCCGGCAGTGCTGGCAGCGGTGTCCCCAGCAAAGCTGGCAGCAGGGGCGGCAGTCGCTGCTGGGGAGGATGAGAAGAGACGGCCCAGGGTGAGGGAGGAGGGTTGGGGTCATGGGCACGGGGTCTGGGCCCCGCCACCAGCCAGGGCTTGCTGGTGGCCAGGAGGACTGGGGCTGCTGCTGGGACACTGGAGCGCAGCCCTGGCATTGTCCCTGCTTGGGGACAGCAGGAACCCTCTCAGCAGGGACAGGGAGGCCACGCCAGCCCGCTGACGGTGGAGGCCTTTGCTCTCACAAGTCCCCTGCTGATGCCAGGAGCAAGAGTGCCAGCAAACGGGGAGCTCGTTACCTCGGCAATGTGAGTGGCACTGGGCGAAGTGCGCAAGGAGGTGGTCTCGGCTTCCCAGTCCCTTTCGAGCTGTGTATCCTCCTCTGTCAATGTCGCACCTAAAGAGCGGGGCAAACGCAGAGGAGTCGGTAAGACACGGCAGCTTCCCCAATACTGGAAAGAGCTTTGAACTTGGAATGGCCGAGGAGGGAGGTTATGACCTGCAATCAGGGGAGGAGGTGGTGGAGAGCGGTGCCACGGAAAGGCTGACCCGCCTCCAGTGTGCGTGTGGGAATGCTCGTGGCCCTGGAAATTCCAAGGCCCTAGAGCTCTGCATGCAGTGCCACGGTTCAGTCCCCCATGGCTTGAATAGAGGTGACGTGGGGGACGGCTCGCATGGCTGGAGTGCTGCGGGGCAGAGATACATGTCTCTTTGGGAGAGATGGGAAGATGCGGCGCGGGGCTGCCTCCCGTGCTCTTGAGGAGCAGCTCAGCTACACGGGACCATCAACAGCGTGGGAGAGAGCGTGGGGGTGAGGAGCAGAGGAGGGGCAGTGCTGGTGACATGGTGGTGCCTCCAGCAAGCAGCAGGACTGGGTGATGTTGGCGTGCAGGGGGATCCATCCCACCACAGCTTCTCTTACGGTGTTGCTGGTACTTGAATTGGAAGAGGAGACAAAGAGCGTCCAAAGCCAAGCGGCTGGTGTCCTCTTCCTTGAATGATAGGAGCAGCAGGAGATGTCCCAGCAGCTGTCCAAGGATTGGCATCTGCATCTCCACACAGGAGGCGTGTCTGTCCTCATTGGGATCAGCCTGGGCAAGGGAGGAGGAAGAGCAGAGGGCTTGAGGGCAGCTGGGGCCAAAGCCCTGAAGCCAAGTGTGTGCCCAGGGCTGGATCCAGGCAGGTCAGAGCTTTGCAGGGCCCTGCAGAACCCGTCTCGCAGAACAGCCCCACGCAGGGAGAGCTGCCAGACCTGGGCTCCCCGTGGGCTCCTTGGGCAGCCCTGGCTGACACAGGACTGGGGCAGAGATGGCTCCTGGCAGAGCGCAGTGTGCCTGGTCCTTACCTTCAGTGAGGAGTAGTTGGCCAGCAAGAAGCTGAGCACCCTCATCCTGCCCACAGCCCTCTCCCGCACAGATGCCCTCTCAGAGGTGGTGAAGTTCAAGAGCATCTGGGGAGAGAGAAGCTGCTGCTGAGCCCTGGGAGCAGCCAGCGCTCCAGCACAAGCAGCACTGCTCAAGTCCTGGGCGGGACTCTCCCAGGCCATTAAGGCTTCCTCTGGTCTGGAGCAAAGCCCGCACTGGTTTCCTGCCCTGGGGTCCCTGGCAGGCTTGCGACAAATGCCCCAGGCCAGCCCTCTAGCCAGGCAGGAAGGCAGATGCCACCCTGTGCGGCCACTGTGCTGCGGAAGAGCCTGCTGGGCAGCCCCTGCTTCCCCCAGGGAGGTGGGCACCACCCTGCAGTGCTCTCTCTGCATGGCGCGGGGTGGGACTGCCCTCTCAGCAGTGGACACCCCGTCCCCCAGGGTGAGGAACAGCCCTTGTGAAGCCCACCCTTTGCACATGCCAGACCTGGAAGATACTCTGCATCTTCTCGCTGACTCCGTTGGCAGGAGAGTTGAGCACCAGTGCAACTAGCATGGTGTCCATGGCTTTCATGGTCTGCAAGGAAGACAACGAGTTGTGGCCGTGTTTCCTGCCATCCCTCTCACCCCCAGGACACTGAGCTGAGCTCCCAGCATCAAGGGAGGACTCGTGGGCTGCTTTGCTGTGCCTGGGAGAGGCCCAGGGGCAAACAATGTGCTGTGGGCAGAGCAGCCTGCGGCACTGGACGTGGCCAGGCCCACAGGAACGGGACGACGGGATGAGAGTGGGAAAGTAAAGCCAAGACCGTGCCCTGCCTTGCATCTCTGGTCATAGCGCAGGACAGGGTGAGCAGGGAGCAGCCCAGAGGGCCCGGCGCTCGTGGAGCTCACCCAGCACTTACCGCGAAGTACAGGAAAGGTTTCAAGTCCCGGATTTCCTCTTTGGGAGGAAGCAAGAAGATGCTGGAGAAGCACGCTTGGAGGAGGCCTATCTCTTTGCCCTCCAGCACCGCCTCCACGGAGCTGCAAAGAGAGAGGGGCCAGTGGGACACTGGTGCGGGGAGCAGTGCCTGGAGGCCTCGTGCAGGTGGACACGGGGCTCTGGGGCAGGAGTCCCCAGGAGGGTTGGGCAGGTACCTCATTTCGGTCACGGCAAACATGGCGCTCCGCCACACCGCTGTGCACCGTTGGTCCCTGGGCTCTTCTTCCAGCAGCACCTGCAGAGCACAGCCAGGATGGGACCTGGCAGCTGCCAGCACCCAGTGCCACCCGCCCCTTGCCCTGCCCAACGCTGTCCTCACAGGGTGCCAGTGCTGGGGGCCTTGTCCCCTTCCCCGCAGCCACCGAATATCCCCTCACCTTGATATTCTCTGCCAGTTTGTATCTCTGGCAGAAGAGATCTAGGCCCTGGGACAAGCCGTTGTACGTTGCGGCCCTGAAGAGCATAGCGATGCTTTTAAGGAACTCCAGCTTCTGTTCCTCATCCTGGCAGCCAGGGGACAGAGAGACAAACAGGGAGCATGAGATGGGGACACACGGTCAGTGGCACCGCAGCGCTGGGGGTGCAGTGCCGGTTGCAGCCCTGGGAGAAGCAGCTGTGCCCAGCCAGCGCCCTCCAGCAGCCCCACAGCAGAGCCCCTGTCAGCAGATGCCAGCTCAGCCGCCTTCCAAATGGCTGCGGTTACCTTTTCAGGGCTGCTGACAAAGGCCCTGATGACATCCACGTGTTCTGGTTCCAAGCGGTACACTGGTAACCAGCTGGCATCTAAGAAAGGAGGAGAGCAGGGAGGGCTGCAGAGAGGGTGCGCAGGCAGGAGGGAGCAGAGGAAGGAGCTCTGCCTCCCATCCAGCCCCATGCCCGCTGCCATGGCACAGTCTTCTCCTGCGTGTCAGTGCCCCTGCCAGCGTGTGGGGAAACGGGATCCTGGCATTGAGCAGGGAGCGCTCTCTGGCCACCGCGCTGCCCAGACAATCAGGGCCCCTCACTCACCCATCTCCAGTTGCTGGGCCAGGCACAACTCCTGGGGCTCCACTGGAGAGCTGCTCTCCTGGAGAGCCCTGTCCTCCTCCAGGGCCACCTTGGTGGTGCTGACTTGTTGCTTTGCCATCTTTTGGGTTTGAGGAAAGTGGTTGGGCTGGCGAAGGGGGAAGCTTTGGCGAAAGGCCACGAGTCTGCCGGGGGCAGAGGGAAAAGACGTGGGTTGTGCTCGAGGAGTCCTCGCCACGAGTCTGCTGGGGCAGAGGGGAGTCTGCCGGGGGCAGCTAGAGTTAAGATATGGTTGGACTCGATGATCTCAAGGGTCGCTTCCAACCAAAAGGATTGTCTGATACTCCGATTCTCTGAAAGACGTGGGCTGCGCTCGGGGGCTACTCGCCGTCTCCGTGCTCGCACCCTGTCCCGTCACCGTCCTGCCGGACAGTGTGGGCTGGGGCCCACAGCTGCGCTGAGCACATGCAGTGCAGTGGGTGTCACCAAGTGAGGTCACAACGGGCCCCACTGTGACCCTGCACCTGGGCAGGGAGGGGCAGGGTGTCCCATTGGGATGCACAGGCCAGTTCTGCCCTGGGCACCTGGGTGCTCTCGGGGTGTCTCCAGGCTCCCCTTTGCCCTCATGTCCCCCTGGGACCTCCCTGTTGCCCTCTGCTGTGGCCCAGAGTTTCGTGTTCAGCTGGCTGGCTGATCAGAACTGCAGCGAAGCTGCTCCTTCAGTGGCTTTGTAGAGATTTCTAGGGATTTCCAAGGGTGGGTAGCACAGAGGATGGACTTTGTTTAAGGTGTCTGCTGTCTCATTGCTTACAGAAGCTCTCAGTGGCTTGAGGATAAACTAACCACGTAACCACATGACAAAGTGTTGGAGCTGGCAGAGCACAAAAGCAGAAATCCAGGTGGCAGGGGTGAAAAAGGTGGAAAGGCTGAGGTACTAAATGCCTCCTTCTGTGGAAATGCCCCTCACATTCTGCGATTCTGTGATTCCTCCACCTCAGTCTTTAATAGTCAGAAGAGTTGTGCTCCAGGTACCCACCCCCCTGAGCCAGAAGACAGGCATGGGGAGCAGTATGAAGGCCCAACAATCCAAGGGGAAATGATCAGTGACCTGCTATACCACTTGGGCACCTACAAGTCTATGGGGCCAGATGGGATACACCCAAGGGTGCTGAGGGAGCTGGCAAAGGTCATCACTGAGCCACTTTCCATTATCTATCTGCAATGCTGCCCAACTGGGGAGGTTGCAGTTGACTGGAGGTTGGCTAAGGTGACGCTCATCTACAAGACGGGCCGGAAAGAGGATCTGGGGACCTACAGATCTATTCGTCTGACCTTGGTGCTGGGCAAGGTCATGGGGCAGATGATCTTGGGTAACATCACTCGCCAGAAGAGAACCATATAATCAGGCCCAGTCAACATGGATTTATTTATTTATTTATTTATTGAGGGACTAGAGAGAGTGCAGAGGAGGCAACAAAGCTGCTGAGGGGCTGGAGCACAAGTGTGATGGGAGCGGTTGAGGGAGCTGGGGCTGTTCAGCCTGGAGAACAGGAGGCTCAGGGGAGGCTCAGGGGAGACCTTATTGCTGTTTGCAACGGCCTGAAAGGAGGTTGAAGCATGGAGGGTGTTGGTCTCTTCTCCCAAGTAGCAAGTGATAGGACAAGAGGAAATGGCCTCAAGTTGCGCCAGGGGAGGTTTAGATTGGCTGTTAGGAAAAAATTCTTCCTGGAAAGTGTGTTAAAGGCAAGAAGAACACCTGAAGAGCATGGGTTGGTCAGGCCAATGTGGAATAGATTGCTTTTTCTTGTTTGTTTTGGGGCTGCAGAAGAAGGAACGCGTGCATTTCAGTGTTGGGGCACGGATCCCAACTGAGGATTCAAGCAAGTTTGGGACTGGGACAGCTTAGGTGATTGAGGACCATTGCCAGGTCTACGAAAGAAGCTGGATGGGTTTTGGGGAGCTCACAGGCATTGCCAAATCCTCAGAAAACCACAGCTCTGTAGTGAAAGCAACAGCACTTGGCACCAAGCCCAATCCCAAAATGCAAATACCCTCGAAGTGACCACAGGCAGAGCCTTGAGAAACATTTGAGAGAAAGGGTCTCCTTTGCCAGGCCCTGGAGGTCAGGCCTTGGCCATTCTGATGAAAAACAAACATGAAGGGCTGACATGGCATCAGAACCTGGCGTGTCCACATTGTTGCCCTTCCCCTTGGTTCCCACCCATGCACACTCAACCCGATCAGCGCCTGTGGGAACAGCAGGGTGTGCAGTTCCAGCTAGAGGGCCTTAGACACATTATACAGAAGTGTGATTTTTATGAGTGTAAGAAGCGATAGCCCAGGCCAGTGAGAACGATATCTCGGGTCGGAAAACGGCCCCTTGTGTGTGATGTGTGAATGTCCTTGGGCCTGGTCTGTGAATGAGTGGGAACGTAACTGAAACAAATATAACATGAGTGTGGTGTGTTTCTAATACCAATTATTGGAAAAACATCTTATGTAACATCTTAGTCCAGGCCCATACCTGGAAATCCTATACATTGTCAATGGCTAATAAAGAGGACCTCAGACTGGCTCAGCTCTCTGCTCTGCCCGGCTCTGCGCTCCTTCCTGAACAAGATCTCTGCCTGTGCGTGCATCTTTTTCTGCATCCCGATGTGCGTCGTTCCTCATCGCCGCAATCGCCCTCATCAACTCCAGACAATCCAAATGCTCCCTGACATACACGGCTGCCCCACCTCCTCTCCTTCCTCGCCTGTCTCTTCTGAAGAGTTTCTAGCCATCCAATGCAGCGCTCCAGTTGTGAGAGTCGTCCCACCATGTTTCTGGGATGGCAACTATATCGTCGTTTTTCTGCCTCACAGTGGCTTCCAGCTCCTCCTGTTTGTTGCCCACGCTGCGTGCCTTTGGATAGATGCACTTTGGCCGGGCCATTGATCCCGCCACCTTTTTCTGGTGAGAAGCCCTAATTCCTTTGTGGACATCATCGAGTGCTTCCACGGTTTTGAACACATCAACAACCCTTGTGTTTCTCTTCCTGCATGGCTCTCCATCCCCAACCTCCACTGGGACGGCAGAGCAAAGGGCCTCACCAGCACTACCCTCAAATGCTGGCATGTGGCCCTTGGGTTTGCCTCTCCACACCTGGTTTCCTCCCCTCTCACTTCAAATCTAGTTTAAAGCCCTCTCAAGGATTCCTGCTAACTCCTGCGCAGGATCCTTTTCCCCTTTTGAGAGAGGTGCATCCCATTTGTCGCTAGCAGGCCTGGTGCCATGTAAGCCGACCCGTGATCAAAAACCCCCAAATTCTGCCGGTGACACCGGTCCTGCAGCCAGGTATTGATCTGCTGGGTCTTCCTGCATCTTTCCTCGTCGCACCCTGCAACTGTGGCGACAGAAGAGAACACGACTTGTGCTCCTGATCCCTTGACCATGCGTCCCAAGGCCCTGAAGTCTCTCTTGATTGTTTTCCCTTTTCAGTTTCATCACTGCCTACCTGAAAAATCGTTAGGGGATAATAGTCTGAGGGCCTAACCAGGGCAGAGAGTTTCCTGTTTACATCTTTAACCCTGGCCCCAGGGAGGCAGCCGACACCCCAAGAAGTGGGTCTAGCCTGCATATAGGGCCTTCTGTTCCCTTTAGAAGGGAGTCTCCTACAACCACAACCAGCCTCTTTTTCTTTGTGGGGGCTGTTTTGACGGAGGGTGCAGGGTGACTGATCCTCTGCAGCACCTCTAACTCAGTGGAACCGCCTCCCTCGATGCTGTTGTTTGGTTCCACTTGCAAGGCCTGTTCTTCAGTCTCAAGACCCATTTGTGTGTCTGTGTTTGGCTGTTTCTGGGCTAACTGGTGCACAGAAATTGGCTTCGCTGGAGGTAAATGTTCAAAGAGGACCCAGAAGAGTAAAACAGAAAAAGGAAAAATTTATTCGAATAAAGGAGGAGTCCCCAGGCGTCCCTGTGGGGTCTCTCAACAGCATGGGAAGACACAGCCCCCTATTTATCCCAATCCTAGCCGCAGGAGATCCCTTCTCTTTCCCCCATTGGCTGAGACCCTTGCGGGGTCCAAGCTTTCCGATCCCCCTTTCGTAACCCCAGCAGCACCCCTTGTATGTCTGCCCACCGACACTCCTGGGAACTGATTGGTTAGAGCTCTAAGGCTGTTGCACTCCATTTTGTAAAGACATGGGAGAGCTGCTCCCATCAACTACGAAACAATCAAGAGTGTGAATCGTGACATCACATCTTTGCAAAGACGTGATAGCCGTTCCTCACCAGTTTGGTGTTGGTGGTGGTGCTTTCAGTTGTGATGATGTTGTCATCCCTTTTCTAATTCACTGTCTGCTCTTGTGTTCAGACTACGTGGCTCTGTAAATGAGGAGCCCCACTCTCTGTATCTTTCAATGAAATACAGGACCTTCTGAGACTGTTTTTCTTCCTGAGCTCCTTCCTGCAAGAGCTTTTGGAGCTGCAGGGACAGTTCCTGTGATGGGAGGAGGGGAAAAGAATCCATCACGGCAGCACTGCCAGGGAGCAGCAGCGCTCGGTCTCCCAGAGCTGTTTTCTTTCCTCTCCCACACTCTCCTTCTCGTCCCTCATGTTGGCGCAAGTCCTGAGTGCTCTGGCAGCTTGGTCATTGTTCTGCTGCGTGGCAGTCCTGTGACCGCGGGCAGGGACAGGCAATGGACACTTGTGTGACAGAGCTGGCCTCAGAACAGCCTTCCGTGAAGAAAGGTGATCTCCTGAGGACAGTGCTGGAAGGTTTAGGTCTTCTTCCAAAGTTTCTCTCCAGGACATGCCCAAGAACATGACGAGCAGATCACAACACCAGTATGCACCAGTACAGAGCTAAACACCGTGAGTGGAGAAGCACGAGGGCACGCAGCAGTGTCCTCTCACAGCCAGGCCTCCTGCAAGACACCTGACGGAGCAGCAGAGCAGGGTCTGGGCTGTGCCCGTGTGCACTGGACAGCCCGCGGAAGCTGCCCCAGGACAATCGTCGTGGGCTGGCCGCGCACAAGCACCGTTTCCAGCCCTGGCCTCTCAGTGCAGCTTGGAGAGGCCCTTTGTCCCTCCGCAGAAGGATGGTGAATGAGTAGGTCAGCAGGCTGTGTTTGCATGGTACAGATGAGATGCAAGCACGCACATCATGTACAGGAGGTGGGATGAGATGAACCCCAGAGACCACAAATGTCATCAGCTATTCCTTGGGGTTCCTTGAAGGCCTGTGGGACAGACAGTGTCTCAAGGTCATGTCATGTTGGGAGGAAACCACCTGAATGCAGCACTGGGTTGTGCTTCCTTGGACTGAGGTCCCCGTGTCCATTCCTCATGACGTGGGACATGTGAGATGAGTGCAGGCGGGGTGACACACTGCAAGGCTGAGGTGGCTCCCATCCTTTGGGAGTGGCAAGAGGAGGTGAGAGAGACACTGTGACTCCTGCCTGTGTGTCTAAAAGGGACAGGCTCTGCCTCTGAGCATCCCTGGGTGCATAAGGAGTCCACGAGGCCAGCTCAGCTCTGGACAGCTGACAGAAGCTTGCTCTTTCCACGTGTGACTCCAGGAACAAACCCCATGGGCCCAGTGAGCTTCGTCTCCGCTGCCTTGGACAGGCCCATTGCCACAGTGCTTCTGTCTGCTCCCTCAGCCTTGCCTGTGATTCTGGCTTGTGCTCTCCAAAGTGCCAGAGCACTCAGAGATGTTCTGGGGTCCTTGGAAAAGGCAGATGTCAAAGCCAGCTTCAAGAAGGGCTCTTTATTAAAATCCAGCCACTCTCTCGGGAAGAGCTGCTCCTCCACATGGCTCAGCATCAGCGGCAGCACAGGGCTCGCAGGATCCATCTTGGCCTTGGCTGCTCCCTTGGAGAGCTCAGGATGATGATGACCGTCTGAGCTACCAGGGAGCGGATGGAGGGCTCGCTGTCTTCTGCCAAGGCCTGAAGGGCTGCAAGGGAAAGAAGCAGAGCCGAGATGACCTCCCACGTCTGCAGAGACCCCCAGGCATTCCCTCTGGAGAATGCTCCCTACTCACCGCTGCAGATCTCAGCCAGCTTCTTCTTGCCTGGATCCCTCAGATGCCGCGCAGCGAGCCCTGGGCACAGAGTTCCGTCAGCCCCTGCTCCCTCCCCTCATCAGGGCTGGCCCCAGGGAAGAGCAGGGGCCGAGATGGTGGGACTGAGCAAGGCGGCCGCCATGGCCACCTGCGTGGACAGGGCTGGGAGAGGGAGGCCAAGGCCCTGCACGGGGCAGCCGGGGCTCTGGCAGCCACAGGGCTGCTCCTTGCTGCCAGGGCAGTGGCAGGGACTGGGGCCAGGCTGCCAAGAGAGGGACCCTGGGGGCTGTGACCCACCGATGAACCTCACGGCCGCCTCTCGCAAGCTGGCCTGAGCATCCTTCAGGTACGGCAGGCTCTGAGTCAAGAATTCTTGAGCTCTGCTCCTGTCCTGCTCCAGCTGGAGAGAGCACAAGGGGATGAGCACGTCACTGTCCCTTCCCAGTTGGCTGGACCAGTCCCTGCTCCCACACCCAGCCGTTCCCCTTCCCTCCCGGCCATTCCCATGTCCCAGCCAGGAGCCCTGTGGGGCTGAGGCTGAAAGAGAGACACAGGCCGGGGGACCCCAGGGGTGCTGAGAGCCCTCCCTCGCGCTGGGTGCAGGGAGGGCAGCAGGGCAGAGAGAAGAGGCCTTGTGGGCTCTGTTCTTGAGGGCAGGGAACAAGAATGCAGGTCCAGGCTGCAGCAAGGCAGGCGAGGCACATCTGCCTTGGGGGTTGTCCTCACCAAGCTCTCTCCAATCCGCCATGTCTGCTGTGTCCGCACCAGGTGCTTGAGCAGTTTCCACTTGAGGAGCTCTGTGGCAGCAAGGAGGGCTTCCCCAGCAGCCTGTGGAACAGCAGAAGCTGGGAATGGCACCACGGTCTGGGCCAGGAGACCTTGGGTCCCCCTGCTCTGGGCTTTGTTCCTGGGGCGATTCTGCCCTCAGGGAGCTGGGACATGCCCTGGCCCAAATGTCCAGGGGTCTCTTCGCTGCGTCACTGCTGAGCTTTGAAAGCTGTACCTTGGCCACGCTCTGCGTTTGGTCACTCAGGCGGAAGAAGAGAGGGAGCAGGCCAAGTCGCACCGTGTTCTTCATCTCTGCCTTTTCGTCCCCCACCGCCATCTTCATCAGGTCTCTGAAGAGGCTGATGGAGCTCTCTCTCAGCTGGCTCTGCTCCTGGGAGGGAGAAGCACAGTAGGACTGGAGCACCAGCAGCTCTCTGCCCACGCTGGGCAGAAGCTCCAGCATGGCTGATGTGAGGGGAGATGCTCCAGGGAGGCATTCTGCACACTGGAGTTGTGGCCCAGATCTGCGGTCCTGGGTCAGTGAAAGGCCACTCAAGAGACTTGTTCTGGGAGCGCCTGGCCTCCAAGTGCCCACCAAGGCAGCCAGCATCCCCCACCAGCTTCAGCAGCCGCGGTGGGGAAGAGCTCCGGGAGCAGCTGGCAGGGAGAAGCTGGGCTGGGCTGCAGAACACACAAGCCACCCCACAAGAGCCCAGGGCCCACCCGTGGGGCTCAGGCTTCCACATCAGCCTTACGTCGTTCAAGAGGGGCAGGAGGAATTCCGCCATCTGCACGGCGATGTGGCTGGCCTCCTTCCTCTTCAGCTGAGCCATGACAGTTCTGAAGACCAGCAGAGCCTTCATGGTGGCAGCCTTATAGCCAAAGAGCAGGACCCTCATCAGGTCTGGCAGGATGACCTTCATTTTTCTTGCCTGTGTGAAGAAAAGAGTTTCCCTTTTGGGACCAGGTCCGTGCCTGGAAAGCTCCCCAGGCAGCCAGCTGGCCCCACCATGGCAGAGAGAGCCTTTGGAGCACTCGCCCCACCGCCTGAGTGCCAGCCAAGGCCAAGCCCTCCCACTCTGCCCCGGCCCTTGGCTGCCAACAGGGTTCCCCTTGCTGACGCCCTACTCACCATGTCGTCTCTCTGTGACAGCGTCATGATGCCTCTGAGCACCAGGGAGAGCATGGCTGGCCTTTCTTCCTTCAGAAACCTAAAGGCTAGGTAGGTCGCAGCAAACTCCCCGTCTCCCAGATCTCTGCTGGCCAGCATCTGAAAGCAGGGCAGCAGTGAGCGACCGGCAGAGCTGGTGGGGCTCCTGGCAGTGTGCAGCTCCTGGTTCCTAGCGCAGCCCGGGCCGAGGGCACCAGGGGCTTTTTCCGGTAACTCACAGCCAAGCGAACGAGGCAGTAGTCCTCCAGGTGTGTGCAGAAGAGCCTGCTCTTGAGGTCCCAGAGCTGGCTGAGCAGCTCCTTCAAAATGTTCTTCACAGTCTGGGGCACGGAGAGCATCAGTTCCCACAGTGCCAGGGCAGTGCTGCAAGTCGGAGCGCTCTGTCAGCAGGGCAGCCTCGGCCACAGCAGCGTGGCCGGGCTCAGCACTGCAGGACGCTTGGGATGCCCTGGGCAGCAGCAGAGGGCTGAGCTGGTGCTCCCCGTGGGGCGGGCAGGAGCGTGGGGTGGGCCCTGGGCTTGCTTGCTCAGCTTTGGCTGCCTCGGGCCTGGCTGACCCCCAGGGCTGGAAAGCGTGGTGGGATGGAGGGTCCTGCCCCTCGGGAGTGTCCTGCAGGATTCCTTGGCTCTGGCAGCCAGAGCGTCTCCAGGCCCCTCTTCCCACAGGGAACAAGCCCTCCCGGCTTTTGAGGACAGTACCTGTCTCCTCCTGGAGCAACCTTGAGCAGTGTCATCACCACCTCCTGAGGGCATTTGTCAGCCATGGGGACGATGAGAGACTCCACGCTCTGCCGGGCTGGGACTGTCTGGGTGCATCCCAGGGTTTTGTGGATGCAGCTCGTGATCTTTGGCACCTGGAGGGGACACAGGTGAGGATGGTGCAGCCACTGGCGAGCGGCCATTTCCTCAGCTGCCCTTGCCATCCCTCTCTGCCACCTTGAGGTGGCTTCAGGTGCCCCAGACACTGGGCTTTGGGAGGAAGAGAGGGATGGAGGGAGGAACAAGGCCTGACAGGGCTGAAGGGCAGGGCAATGCAGCCACAGGCCACTTACATCCACCAGCCACAGGTCAGGGTTTCCCTTGACCACATCCAGCACGTTTCTGGCCGCCTCCTTGTCAAAGGTGCTGGAGTCAGTCATTGCCTCGATGAACACCCAGACCATGTCTGTCCTCTCCGACGGCTGGAGGTATTCCCCAAAGGTCTATGGGAGGAAGGGAGGCAGCGAAGCCACGTCACACCGAGGGCCCTGATGCTGCTGCTTAGCCGGGCAGTGCCAGCAGCCCTGCGGTGGCGCCCGGCAGTGCTGGCGGCGGTGTCCCCAGCAAAGCTGGCAGCAGGGGCGGCAGTCGCTGCTGGGGAGGATGAGAAGAGACGGCCCAGGGTGAGGGAGGAGGGTTGGGGTCATGGGCACGGGGTCTGGGCCCCGCCACCAGCCAGGGCTTGCTGGTGGCCAGGAGGACTGGGGCTGCTGCTGGGACACTGGAGCGCAGCCCTGGCGTTGTCCCTGCTTGGGGACAGCAGGAACCCTCTCAGCAGGGACAGGGAGGCCACGCCAGCCCGCTGACGGTGGAGGCCTTTGCTCTCACAAGTCCCCTGCTGATGCCAGGACCAAGAGTGCCAGCAAACGGGGAGCTCGTTACCTCGGCAATGTGAGTGGCACTGGGCGAAGTGCGCAAGGAGGTGGTCTCGGCTTCCCAGTCCCTTTCGAGCTGTGTATCCTCCTCTGTCAATGTCGCACCTAAAGAGCGGGGCAAACGCAGAGGAGTCGGTAAGACACGGCAGCTTCCCCAATACTGGAAAGAGCTTGGAACTTGGAATGGCCGAGGAGGGAGGTTATGACCTGCAATCAGGGGAGGAGGTGGTGGAGAGCGGTGCCACGGAAAGGCTGACCCGCCTCCAGTGTGCGTGTGGGAATGCTCCTGGCCCTGGAAAGTCCAAGGCCCTAGAGCTCTGCATGCAGTGCCACGGTTCAGTCCCCCATGGCTTGAATAGAGGTGACGTGGGGGACGGCTCGCATGGCTGGAGTGCTGCGGGGCAGAGATACATGTCTCTTTGGGAGAGATGGGAAGATGCGGCGCGGGGCTGCCTCCCGTGCTCTTGAGGAGCAGCTCAGCTACACGGGACCATCAACAGCGTGGGAGAGAGCGTGGGGGTGAGGAGCAGAGGAGGGGCAGTGCTGGTGACATGGTGGTGCCTCCAGCAAGCAGCAGGACTGGGTGATGTTGGCGTGCAGGGGGATCCATCCCACCACAGCTTCTCTTACGGTGTTGCTGGTACTTGAATTGGAAGAGGAGACAAAGAGCGTCCAAAGCCAAGCGGCTGGTGTCCTCTTCCTTGAATGATAGGAGCAGCAGGAGATGTCCCAGCAGCTGTCCAAGGATTGGCATCTGCATCTCCACACAGGAGGCGTGTCTGTCCTCATTGGGATCAGCCTGGGCAAGGGAGGAGGAAGAGCAGAGGGCTTGAGGGCAGCTGGGGCCAAAGCCCTGAAGCCAAGTGTGTGCCCAGGGCTGGATCCAGGCAGGTCAGAGCTTTGCAGGGCCCTGCAGAACCCGTCTCGCAGAACAGCCCCACGCAGGGAGAGCTGCCAGACCTGGGCTCCCCGTGGGCTCCTTGGGCAGCCCTGGCTGACACAGGACTGGGGCAGAGATGGCTCCTGGCAGAGCGCAGTGTGCCTGGTCCTTACCTTCAGTGAGGAGTAGTTGGCCAGCAAGAAGCTGAGCACCCTCATCCTGCCCACAGCCCTCTCCCGCACAGATGCCCTCTCAGAGGTGGTGAAGGTCAAGAGCATCTGGGGAGAGAGAAGCTGCTGCTGAGCCCTGGGAGCAGCCAGTGCTCCAGCACAAGCAGCACTGCTCAAGTCCTGGGCGGGACTCTCCCAGGCCATTAAGGCTTCCTCTGGTCTGGAGCAAAGCCCGCACTGGTTTCCTGCCCTGGGGTCCCTGGCAGGCTTGCGACAAATGCCCCAGGCCAGCCCTCTAGCCAGGCAGGAAGGCAGATGCCACCCTGTGCGGCCACTGTGCTGCGGAAGAGCCTGCTGGGCAGCCCCTGCTTCCCCCAGGGAGGTGGGCACCACCCTGCAGTGCTCTCTCTGCATGGCGTGGGGTGGGACTGCCCTCTCAGCAGTGGACACCCCGTCCCCCAGGGTGAGGAACAGCCCTTGTGAAGCCCACCCTTTGCACATGCCAGACCTGGAAGATACTCTGCATCTTCTCGCTGACTCCGTTGGCAGGAGAGTTGAGCACCAGTGCAACTAGCATGGTGTCCATGGCTTTCATGGTCTGCAAGGAAGACAACGAGTTGTGGCCGTGTTTCCTGCCATCCCTCTCACCCCCAGGACACTGAGCTGAGCTCCCAGCACCAAGGGAGGACTCGTGGGCTGCTTTGCTGTGCCTGGGAGAGGCCCAGGGGCAAACAATGTGCTGTGGGCAGAGCAGCCTGCGGCACTGGACGTGGCCAGGCCCACAGGAACGGGACGACGGGACGAGAGTGGGAAAGTAAAGCCAAGACCGTGCCCTGCCTTGCATCTCTGGTCATAGCGCAGGACAGGGTGAGCAGGGAGCAGCCCAGAGGGCCCGGCGCTCGTGGAGCTCACCCAGCACTTACCGCGAAGTACAGGAAAGGTTTCAAGTCCCGGATTTCCTCTTTGGGAGGAAGCAAGAAGATGCTGGAGAAGCACGCTTGGAGGAGGCCTATCTCTTTGCCCTCCAGCACCGCCTCCACGGAGCTGCAAAGAGAGAGGGGCCAGTGGGACACTGGTGCGGGGAGCAGTGCCTGGAGGCCTCGTGCAGGTGGACACGGGGCTCTGGGGCAGGAGTCCCCAGGAGGGTTGGGCAGGTACCTCATTTCGGTCACGGCAAACATGGCGCTCCGCCACACCGCTGTGCACCGTTGGTCCCTGGGCTCTTCTTCCAGCAGCACCTGCAGAGCACAGCCAGGATGGGACCTGGCAGCTGCCAGCACCCAGTGCCACCAGCCCCTTGCCCTGCCCAACACTGTCCTCACAGGGTGCCAGTGCTGGGGGCCTTGTCCCCTTCCCCGCAGCCACCGAGTATCCCCTCACCTTGATATTCTCTGCCAGTTTGTGTCTCTGGCAGAAGAGATCTAGGCCCTGGGACAAGCCGTTGTACGTTGCGGCCCTGAAGAGCATAGCGATGCTTTTAAGGAACTCCAGCTTCTGTTCCTCATCCTGGCAGCCAGGGGACAGAGAGACAAACAGGGAGCATGAGATGGGGACACACGGTCAGTGGCACCGCAGCGCTGGGGGTGCAGTGCCGGTTGCAGCCCTGGGAGAAGCAGCTGTGCCCAGCCAGCGCCCTCCAGCAGCCCCACAGCAGAGCCCCTGTCAGCAGATGCCAGCTCAGCCGCCTTCCAAATGGCTGCGGTTACCTTTTCAGGGTTGCTGACAAAGGCCCTGATGACATCCACGTGTTCTGGTTCCAAGTGGTACACTGGTAACCAGCTGGCATCTAAGAAAGGAGGAGAGCAGGGAGGGCTGCAGAGAGGGTGCGCAGGCAGGAGGGAGCAGAGGAAGGAGCTCTGCCTCCCATCCAGCCCCATGCCCGCTGCCATGGCACAGTCTTCTCCTGCGTGTCAGTGCCCCTGCCAGCGTGTGGGGAAACGGGATCCTGGCATTGAGCAGGGAGCGCTCGCTGGCCACCGCGCTGCCCAGACAATCAGGGCCCCTCACTCACCCATCTCCAGTTGCTGGGCCAGGCACAACTCCTGGGGCTCCACTGGAGAGCTGCTCTCCTGGAGAGCCCTGTCCTCCTCCAGGGCCACCTTGGTGGTGCTGACTTGTTGCTTTGCCATCTTTTGGGTTTGAGGAAAGTGGTTGGGCTGGCGAAGGGGGAAGCTTTGGCGAAAGGCCACGAGTCTGCCGGGGGCAGAGGGAAAAGACGTGGGTTGTGCTCGAGGAGTCCTCGCCACGAGTCTGCCGGGGGCAGCGGGGAAAGACGTGGGTTGTGCTCGAGGAGTCCTCGCCACGAGTCTGCCGGGGCAGAGGGGAGTCTGCCGGGGGCAGCTAGAGTTAAGATATGGTTGGACTCGATGATCTCAAGGGTCGCTTCCAACCAAAAGGATTCTCTGATACTCCGATTCTCTGAAAGACGTGGGCTGCGCTCGGGGGCTACTCGCCGTCTCCGTGCTCGCACCCTGTCCCGTCACCGTCCTGCCGGACAGTGTGGGCTGGGGCCCACAGCTGCGCTGAGCACACGCAGTGCAGTGGGTGTCACCAAGTGAGGTCACAACGGGCCCCACTGTGACCCTGCACCTGGGCAGGGAGGGGCAGGGTGTCCCATTGGGATGCACAGGCCAGCTCTGCCCTGGGCACCTGGGTGCTCTCGGGGTGTCTCCAGGCTCCCCTTTGCCCTCATGTCCCCCCGGGACCTCCCTGTTGCCCTCTGCTGTGGCCCAGAGTTTCGTGTTCAGCTGGCTGGCTGATCAGAACAGCAGCGAAGCTGCTCCTTCAGTGGCTTTGTAGAGATTTCTAGGGATTTCCAAGGGTGGGTAGCACAGAGGATGGACTTTGTTTAAGGTGTCTGCTGTCTCATTGCTTACAGAAGCTCTCAGTGGCTTGAGGATAAACTAACCACGTAACCACATGACAAAGTGTTGGAGCTGGCAGAGCACAAAAGCAGAAATCCAGGTGGCAGGGGTGAAAAAGGTGGAAAGGCTGAGGTACTAAATGCCTCCTTCTGTGGAAATGCCCCTCACATTCTGCGATTCTGTGATTCCTCCACCTCAGTCTTTAATAGTCAGAAGAGTTGTGCTCCAGGTACCCACCCCCCTGAGCCAGAAGACAGGCATGGGGAGCAGTATGAAGGCCCAACAATCCAAGGGGAAATGATCAGTGACCTGCTATACCACTTGGGCACCTACAAGTCTATGGGGCCAGATGGGATACACCCAAGGGTGCTGAGGGAGCTGGCAAAGGTCATCACTGAGCCACTTTCCATTATCTATCTGCAATGCTGCCCAACTGGGGAGGTTGCAGTTGACTGGAGGTTGGCTAAGGTGACGCTCATCTACAAGACGGGCCGGAAAGAGGATCTGGGGACCTATAGACCTATCCGTCTGGCCTTGGTGCTGGGCAAGGTCATGGGGCAGATGATCTTGGGTAACATCACTCGCCACAAGAGAACCATATGATCAGACCCAGTCAACATGGATTTATTTATTTATTTATTTATTGAGGGACTAGAGAGAGTGCAGAGGAGGCAACAAAGCTGCTGAGGGGCTGGAGCACAAGTGTGATGGGAGCGGTTGAGGGAGCTGGGGCTGTTCAGCCTGGAGAACAGGAGGCTCAGGGGAGGCTCAGGGGAGACCTTATTGCTGTTTGCAACGGCCTGAAAGGAGGTTGAAGCATGGAGGGTGTTGGTCTCTTCTCCCAAGTAGCAAGTGATAGGACAAGAGGAAATGGCCTCAAGTTGCGCCAGGGGAGGTTTAGATTGGCTGTTAGGAAAAAATTCTTCCTGGAAAGTGTGTTAAAGGCAAGAAGAACACCTGAAGAGCATGGGTTGGTCAGGCCAATGTGGAATAGATTGCTTTTTCTTGTTTGTTTTGGGGCTGCAGAAGAAGGAACGCGTGCATTTCAGTGTTGGGGCACGGATCCCAACTGAGGATTCAAGCAAGTTTGGGACTGGGACAGCTTAGGTGATTGAGGACCATTGCCAGGTCTACGAAAGAAGCTGGATGGGTTTTGGGGAGCTCACAGGCATTGCCAAATCCTCAGAAAACCACAGCTCTGTAGTGAAAGCAACAGCACTTGGCACCAAGCCCAATCCCAAAATGCAAATACCCTCGAAGTGACCACAGGCAGAGCCTTGAGAAACATTTGAGAGAAAGGGTCTCCTTTGCCAGGCCCTGGAGGTCAGGCCTTGGCCATTCTGATGAAAAACAAACATGAAGGGCTGACATGGCATCAGAACCTGGCGTGTCCACATTGTTGCCCTTCCCCTTGGTTCCCACCCATGCACACTCAACCCGATCAGCGCCTGTGGGAACAGCAGGGTGTGCAGTTCCAGCTAGAGGGCCTGAGACACATTATACAGAAGTGTGATTTTTATGAGTGTAAGAAGCGATAGCCCAGGCCAGTGAGAACGATATCTCGGGTCGGAAAATGGCCCCTTGTGTGTGATGTGTGAATGTCCTTGGGCCTGGTCTGTGAATGAGTGGGAACGTAACTGAAACAAATATAACATGAGTGTGGTGTGTTTCTAATACCAATTATTGGAAAAACATCTTATGTAACATCTTAGTCCAGGCCCATACCTGGAAATCCTATACATTGTCAATGGCTAATAAAGAGGACCTCAGACTGGCTCAGCTCTCTGCTCTGCCCGGCTCTGCGCTCCTTCCTGAACAAGATCTCTGCCTGTGCGTGCATCTTTTTCTGCATCCCGATGTGCGTCGTTCCTCATCGCCGCAATCGCCCTCATCAACTCCAGACAATCCAAACGCTCCCTGACATACACGGCTGCCCCACCTCCTCTCCTTCCTCGCCTGTCTCTTCTGAAGAGTTTCTAGCCATCCAATGCAGCGCTCCAGTTGTGAGAGTCGTCCCACCATGTTTCTGGGATGGCAACTATATCGTCGTTTTTCTGCCTCACAGTGGCTTCCAGCTCCTCCTGTTTGTTGCCCACGCTGCGTGCCTTTGGATAGATGCACTTTGGCCGGGCCATTGATCCCGCCACCTTTTTCTGGTGAGAAGCCCTAATTCCTTTGTGGACATCATCGAGTGCTTCCACGGTTTTGAACACATCAACAACCCTTGTGTTTCTCTTCCTGCATGGCTCTCCATCCCCAACCTCCACTGGGACGGCAGAGCAAAGGGCCTCACCAGCACTACCCTCAAATGCTGGCATGTGGCCCTTGGGTTTGCCTCTCCACACCTGGTTTCCTCCCCTCTCACTTCAAATCTAGTTTAAAGCCCTCTCAAGGATTCCTGCTAACTCCTGCGCAGGATCCTTTTCCCCTTTTGAGAGAGGTGCATCCCATTTGTCGCTAGCAGGCCTGGTGCCATGTAAGCCGACCCGTGATCAAAAACTCCCAAATTCTGCCGGTGACACCGGTCCTGCAGCCAGGTATTGATCTGCTGGGTCTTCCTGCATCTTTCCTCGTCGTACCCTGCAACTGTGGCGACAGAAGAGAACACGACTTGTGCTCCTGATCCCTTGACCATGCGTCCCAAGGCCCTGAAGTCTCTCTTGATTGTCTTTAGTTTTCCCTTTTCAGTTTCATCACTGCCTACCTGAAAAATCGTTAGGGGATAATAGTCTGAGGGCCTAACCAGGGCAGAGAGTTTCCTGTTTACATCTTTAACCCTGGCCCCAGGGAGGCAGCCGACACCCCAAGAAGTGGGTCTAGCCTGCATATAGGGCCTTCTGTTCCCTTTAGAAGGGAGTCTCCTACAACCACAACCAGCCTCTTTTTCTTTGTGGGGGCTGTTTTGATGGAGGGTGCAGGGTGACTGATCCTCTGCAGCACCTCCAACTCAGTGGAACCGCCTCCCTCGATGCTGTTGTTTGGTTCCACTTGCAAGGCCTGTTCTTCAGTCTCAAGACCCATTTGTGTGTCTGTGTTTGGCTGTTTCTGGGCTAACTGGTGCGCAGAAATTGGCTTCGCTGGAGGTAAATGTTCAAAGAGGACCCAGAAGAGTAAAACAGAAAAAGGAAAAATTTATTCGAATAAAGGAGGAGTCCCCAGGCGTCCCTGTGGGGTCTCTCAACAGCATGGGAAGACAGAGCCCCCTATTTATCCCAATCCTAGCCGCAGGAGATCCCTTCTCCTTTCCCCATTGGCTGAGACCCTTGCGGGGTCCAAGCTTTCCGATCCCCCTTTCGTAACCCCAGCAGCACCCCTTGTATGTCTGCCCACCGACACTCCTGGGAACTGATTGGTTAGAGCTCTAAGGCTGTTGCACTCCATTTTGTAAAGACATGGGAGAGCTGCTCCCATCAACTACGAAACAATCAAGAGTGTGAATCGTGACATCACATCTTTGCAAAGACGTGATAGCCGTTCCTCACCAGTTTGGTGTTGGTGGTGGTGCTTTCAGTTGTGATGATGTTGTCATCCCTTTTCTAATTCACTGTCTGCTCTTGTGTTCAGACTACGTGGCTCTGTAAATGAGGAGCCCCACTCTCTGTATCTTTCAATGAAATACAGGACCTTCTGAGACTGTTTTTCTTCCTGAGCTCCTTCCTGCAAGAGCTTTTGGAGCTGCAGGGACAGTTCCTGTGATGGGAGGAGGGGAAAAGAATCCATCACGGCAGCACTGCCAGGGAGCAGCAGCGCTCGGTCTCCCAGAGCTGTTTTCTTTCCTCTCCCACACTCTCCTTCTCGTCCCTCATGTTGGCGCAAGTCCTGAGTGCTCTGGCAGCTTGGTCATTGTTCTGCTGCGTGGCAGTCCTGTGACCGCGGGCAGGGACAGGCAATGGACACTTGTGTGACAGAGCTGGCCTCAGAACAGCCTTCCGTGAAGAAAGGTGATCTCCTGAGGACAGTGCTGGAAGGTTTAGGTCTTCTTCCAAAGTTTCTCTCCAGGACATGCCCAAGAACATGACGAGCAGATCACAACACCAGTATGCACCAGTACAGAGCTAAACACCGTGAGTGGAGAAGCACGAGGGCACGCAGCAGTGTCCTCTCACAGCCAGGCCTCCTGCAAGACACCTGACGGAGCAGCAGAGCAGGGTCTGGGCTGTGCCCGTGTGCACTGGACAGCCCGCGGAAGCTGCCCCAGGACAATCGTCGTGGGCTGGCCGCGCACAAGCACCGTTTCCAGCCCTGGCCTCTCAGTGCAGCTTGGAGAGGCCCTTTGTCCCTCCGCAGAAGGATGGTGAATGAGTAGGTCAGCAGGCTGTGTTTGCATGGTACAGATGAGATGCAAGCACGCACATCATGTACAGGAGGTGGGATGAGATGAACCCCAGAGACCACAAATGTCATCAGCTATTCCTTGGGGTTCCTTGAAGGCCTGTGGGACAGACAGTGTCTCGAGGTCACGTCATGTTGGGAGGAAACCACCTGAATGCAGCACTGGGTTGTGCTTCCTTGGACTGAGGTCCCCGTGTCCATTCCTCATGACGTGGGACATGTGAGATGAGTGCAGGCGGGGTGACACACTGCAAGGCTGAGGTGGCTCCCATCCTTTGGGAGTGGCAAGAGGAGGTGAGAGAGACACTGTGACTCCTGCCTGTGTGTCTAAAAGGGACAGGCTCTGCCTCTGAGCATCCCTGGGTGCATAAGGAGTCCATGAGGCCAGCTCAGCTCTGGACAGCTGACAGAAGCTTGCTCTTTCCACGTGTGACTCCAGGAACAAACCCCATGGGCCCAGTGAGCTTCGTCTCCGCTGCCTTGGACAGGCCCATTGCCACAGTGCTTCTGTCTGCTCCCTCAGCCTTGCCTGTGATTCTGGCTTGTGCTCTCCAAAGTACCAGAGCACTCAGAGATGTTCTGGGGTCCTTGGAAAAGGCAGATGTCAAAGCCAGCTTCAAGAAGGGCTCTTTATTAAAATCCAGCCACTCTCTCGGGAAGAGCTGCTCCTCCACATGGCTCAGCATCAGCGGCAGCACAGGGCTCGCAGGATCCATCTTGGCCTTGGCTGCTCCCTTGGAGAGCTCAGGATGATGATGACCTTCTGAGCTACCAGGGAGCGGATGGAGGGCTCGCTGTCTTCTGCCAAGGCCTGAAGGGCTGCAAGGGAAAGAAGCAGAGCCGAGATGACCTCCCACGTCTGCAGAGACCCCCAGGCATTCCCTCTGGAGAATGCTCCCTACTCACCGCTGCAGATCTCAGCCAGCTTCTTCTTGCCTGGATCCCTCAGATGCCGCGCAGCGAGCCCTGGGCACAGAGTTCCGTCAGCCCCTGCTCCCTCCCCTCATCAGGGCTGGCCCCAGGGAAGAGCAGGGGCCGAGATGGTGGGACTGAGCAAGGCGGCCGCCATGGCCACCTGCGTGGACAGGGCTGGGAGAGGGAGGCCAAGGCCCTGCACGGGGCAGCCGGGGCTCTGGCAGCCACAGGGCTGCTCCTTGCTGCCAGGGCAGTGGCAGGGACTGGGGCCAGGCTGCCAAGAGAGGGACCCTGGGGGCTGTGACCCACCGATGAACCTCACGGCCGCCTCTCGCAAGCTGGCCTGAGCATCCTTCAGGTACGGCAGGCTCTGAGTCAAGAATTCTTGAGCTCTGCTCCTGTCCTGCTCCAGCTGGAGAGAGCACAAGGGGATGAGCACGTCACTGTCCCTTCCCAGTTGGCTGGACCAGTCCCTGCTCCCACACCCAGCCGTTCCCCTTCCCTCCCGGCCATTCCCATGTCCCAGCCAGGAGCCCTGTGGGGCTGAGGCTGAAAGAGAGACACAGGCCGGGGGACCCCAGGGGTGCTGAGAGCCCTCCCTCGCGCTGGGTGCAGGGAGGGCAGCAGGGCAGAGAGAAGAGGCCTTGTGGGCTCTGTTCTTGAGGGCAGGGAACAAGAATGCAGGTCCAGGCTGCAGCAAGGCAGGCGAGGCACATCTGCCTTGGGGGTTGTCCTCACCAAGCTCTCTCCAATCCGCCATGTCTGCTGTGTCCGCACCAGGTGCTTGAGCAGTTTCCACTTGAGGAGCTCTGCGGCAGCAAGGAGGGCTTCCCCAGCAGCCTGTGGAACAGCAGAAGCTGGGAATGGCACCACGGTCTGGGCCAGGAGACCTTGGGTCCCCCTGCTCTGGGCTTTGTTCCTAGGGCGATTCTGCCCTCAGGGAGCTGGGACATGCCCTGGCCCAAATGTCCAGGGGTCTCTTCGCTGCGTCACTGCTGAGCTTTGAAAGCTGTACCTTGGCCACGCTCTGCGTTTGGTCACTCAGGCGGAAGAAGAGAGGGAGCAGGCCAAGTCGCACCGTGTTCTTCATCTCTGCCTTTTCGTCCCCCACCGCCATCTTCATCAGGTCTCTGAAGAGGCTGATGGAGCTCTCTCTCAGCTGGCTCTGCTCCTGGGAGGGAGAAGCACAGTAGGACTGGAGCACCAGCAGCTCTCTGCCCACGCTGGGCAGAAGCTCCAGCATGGCTGATGTGAGGGGAGATGCTCCAGGGAGGCATTCTGCACACTGGAGTTGTGGCCCAGATCTGCGGTCCTGGGTCAGTGAAAGGCCACTCAAGAGACTTGTTCTGGGAGCGCCTGGCCTCCAAGTGCCCACCAAGGCAGCCAGCATCCCCCACCAGCTTCAGCAGCCACGGTGGGGAAGAGCTCCGGGAGCAGCCGGCAGGGAGAAGCTGGGCTGGGCTGCAGAACACACAAGCCACCCCACAAGAGCCCAGGGCCCACCCGTGGGGCTCAGGCTTCCACATCAGCCTTACGTCGTTCAAGAGGGGCAGGAGGAATTCCGCCATCTGCACGGCGATGTGGCTGGCCTCCTTCCTCTTCAGCTGAGCCATGACAGTTCTGAAGACCAGCAGAGCCTTCATGGTGGCAGCCTTATAGCCAAAGAGCAGGACCCTCATCAGGTCTGGCAGGATGACCTTCATTTTTCTTGCCTGTGTGAAGAAAAGAGTTTCCCTTTTGGGACCAGGTCCGTGCCTGGAAAGCTCCCCAGGCAGCCAGCTGGCCCCACCATGGCAGAGAGAGCCTTTGGAGCACTCGCCCCTCCGCCTGAGTGCCAGCCAAGGCCAAGCCCTCCCGCTCTGCCCCGGCCCTTGCCTGCCAACAGGGTTCCCCTTGCTGACGCCCTACTCACCATGTCGTCTCTCTGTGACAGCGTCATGATGCCTCTGAGCACCAGGGAGAGCATGGCTGGCCTTTCTTCCTTCAGAAACCTAAAGGCTAGGTAGGTCGCAGCAAACTCCCCGTCTCCCAGATCTCTGCTGGCCAGCATCTGAAAGCAGGGCAGCAGTGAGCGACCGGCAGAGCTGGTGGGGCTCCTGGCAGTGTGCAGCTCCTGGTTCCTAGCGCAGCCCGGGCCAAGGGCACCGGGGGCTTTTTCCGGTAACTCACAGCCAAGCGAACGAGGCAGTAGTCCTCCAGGTGTGTGCAGAAGAGCCTGCTCTTGAGGTCCCAGAGCTGGCTGAGCAGCTCCTTCAAAATGTTCTTCACAGTCTGGGGCACGGAGAGCATCAGTTCCCACAGTGCCAGGGCAGTGCTGCAAGTCGGAGCGCTCTGTCAGCAGGGCAGCCTCGGCCACAGCAGCGTGGCCGGGCTCAGCACTGCAGGACGCTTGGGATGCCCTGGGCAGCAGCAGAGGGCTGAGCTGGTGCTCCCCGTGGGGCGGGCAGGAGCGTGGGGTGGGCCCTGGGCTTGCTTGCTCAGCTTTGGCTGCCTCGGGCCTGGCTGACCCCCAGGGCTGGAAAGCGTGGTGGGATGGAGGGTCCTGCCCCTCGGGAGTGTCCTGCAGGATTCCTTGGCTCTGGCAGCCAGAGCGTCTCCAGGCCCCTCTTCCCACAGGGAACAAGCCCTCCCGGCTTTTGAGGACAGTACCTGTCTCCTCCTGGAGCAACCTTGAGCAGTGTCATCACCACCTCCTGAGGGCATTTGTCAGCCATGGGGACGATGAGAGACTCCACGCTCTGCCGGGCTGGGACTGTCTGGGTGCATCCCAGGGTTTTGTGGATGCAGCTCGTGATCTTTGGCACCTGGAGGGGACACAGGTGAGGATGGTGCAGCCACTGGCGAGCGGCCATTTCCTCAGCTGCCCTTGCCATCCCTCTCTGCCACCTTGAGGTGGCTTCAGGTGCCCCAGACACTGGGCTTTGGGAGGAAGAGAGGGATGGAGGGAGGAACAAGGCCTGACAGGGCTGAAGGGCAGGGCAATGCAGCCACAGGCCACTTACATCCACCAGCCACAGGTCAGGGTTTCCCTTGACCACATCCAGCACGTTTCTGGCCGCCTCCTTGTCAAAGGTGCTGGAGTCGGTCATTGCCTCGATGAACACCCAGACCATGTCTGTCCTCTCCGACGGCTGGAGGTATTCCCCAAAGGTCTATGGGAGGAAGGGAGGCAGCGAAGCCATATCACACCGAGGGCCCTGATGCTGCTGCTTAGCCGGGCAGTGCCAGCAGCCCTGCGGTGGCACCCGGCAGTGCTGGCGGCGGTGTCCCCAGCAAAGCTGGCAGCAGGGGCGGCAGTCGCTGCTGGGGAGGATGAGAAGAGACGGCCCAGGGTGAGGGAGGAGGGTTGGGGTCATGGGCACGGGGTCTGGGCCCCGCCACCAGCCAGGGCTTGCTGGTGGCCAGGAGGACTGGGGCTGCTGCTGGGACACTGGAGCGCAGCCCTGGCGTTGTCCCTGCTTGGGGACAGCAGGAACCCTCTCAGCAGGGACAGGGAGGCCACGCCAGCCCGCTGACGGTGGAGGCCTTTGCTCTCACAAGTCCCCTGCTGATGCCAGGACCAAGAGTGCCAGCAAACGGGGAGCTCGTTACCTCGGCAATGTGAGTGGCACTGGGCGAAGTGCGCAAGGAGGTGGTCTCGGCTTCCCAGTCCCTTTCGAGCTGTGTATCCTCCTCTGTCAATGTCGCACCTAAAGAGCGGGGCAAACGCAGAGGAGTCGGTAAGACACGGCAGCTTCCCCAATACTGGAAAGAGCTTTGAACTTGGAATGGCCGAGGAGGGAGGTTATGACCTGCAATCAGGGGAGGAGGTGGTGGAGAGCGGTGCCACGGAAAGGCTGACCCGCCTCCAGTGTGCGTGTGGGAATGCTCGTGGCCCTGGAAATTCCAAGGCCCTAGAGCTCTGCATGCAGTGCCACGGTTCAGTCCCCCATGGCTTGAATAGAGGTGACGTGGGGGACGGCTCGCATGGCTGGAGTGCTGCGGGGCAGAGATACATGTCTCTTTGGGAGAGATGGGAAGATGCGGCGCGGGGCTGCCTCCCGTGCTCTTGAGGAGCAGCTCAGCTACACGGGACCATCAACAGCGTGGGAGAGAGCGTGGGGGTGAGGAGCAGAGGAGGGGCAGTGCTGGTGACATGGTGGTGCCTCCAGCAAGCAGCAGGACTGGGTGATGTTGGCGTGCAGGGGGATCCATCCCACCACAGCTTCTCTTACGGTGTTGCTGGTACTTGAATTGGAAGAGGAGACAAAGAGCGTCCAAAGCCAAGCGGCTGGTGTCCTCTTCCTTGAATGATAGGAGCAGCAGGAGATGTCCCAGCAGCTGTCCAAGGATTGGCATCTGCATCTCCACACAGGAGGCGTGTCTGTCCTCATTGGGATCAGCCTGGGCAAGGGAGGAGGAAGAGCAGAGGGCTTGAGGGCAGCTGGGGCCAAAGCCCTGAAGCCAAGTGTGTGCCCAGGGCTGGATCCAGGCAGGTCAGAGCTTTGCAGGGCCCTGCAGAACCCGTCTCGCAGAACAGCCCCACGCAGGGAGAGCTGCCAGACCTGGGCTCCCCGTGGGCTCCTTGGGCAGCCCTGGCCGACACAGGACTGGGGCAGAGATGGCTCCTGGCAGAGCGCAGTGTGCCTGGTCCTTACCTTCAGTGAGGAGTAGTTGGCCAGCAAGAAGCTGAGCACCCTCATCCTGCCCACAGCCCTCTCCTGCACAGATGCCCTCTCAGAGGTGGTGAAGGTCAAGAGCATCTGGGGAGAGAGAAGCTGCTGCTGAGCCCTGGGAGCAGCCAGTGCTCCAGCACAAGCAGCACTGCTCAAGTCCTGAGCGGGACTCTCCCAGGCCATTAAGGCTTCCTCTGGTCTGGAGCAAAGCCCGCACTGGTTTCCTGCCCTGGGGTCCCTGGCAGGCTTGCGACAAATGCCCCAGGCCAGCCCTCTAGCCAGGCAGGAAGGCAGATGCCACCCTGTGCGGCCACTGTGCTGCGGAAGAGCCTGCTGGGCAGCCCCTGCTTCCCCCAGGGAGGTGGGCACCACCCTGCAGTGCTCTCTCTGCATGGCGCGGGGTGGGACTGCCCTCTCAGCAGTGGACACCCCGTCCCCCAGGGTGAGGAACAGCCCTTGTGAAGCCCACCCTTTGCACATGCCAGACCTGGAAGATACTCTGCATCTTCTCGCTGACTCCGTTGGCAGGAGAGTTGAGCACCAGTGCAACTAGCATGGTGTCCATGGCTTTCATGGTCTGCAAGGAAGACAACGAGTTGTGGCCGTGTTTCCTGCCATCCCTCTCACCCCCAGGACACTGAGCTGAGCTCCCAGCACCAAGGGAGGACTCGTGGGCTGCTTTGCTGTGCCTGGGAGAGGCCCAGGGGCAAACAATGTGCTGTGGGCAGAGCAGCCTGCGGCACTGGACGTGGCCAGGCCCACAGGAACGGGACGACGGGACGAGAGTGGGAAAGTAAAGCCAAGACCGTGCCCTGCCTTGCATCTCTGGTCATAGCGCAGGACAGGGTGAGCAGGGAGCAGCCCAGAGGGCCCGGCGCTCGTGGAGCTCACCCAGCACTTACCGCGAAGTACAGGAAAGGTTTCAAGTCCCGGATTTCCTCTTTGGGAGGAAGCAAGAAGATGCTGGAGAAGCACGCTTGGAGGAGGCCTATCTCTTTGCCCTCCAGCACTGCCTCCACGGAGCTGCAAAGAGAGAGGGGCCAGTGGGACACTGGTGCGGGGAGCAGTGCCTGGAGGCCTCGTGCAGGTGGACACGGGGCTCTGGGGCAGGAGTCCCCAGGAGGGTTGGGCAGGTACCTCATTTCGGTCACGGCAAACATGGCACTCCGCCACACCGCTGTGCACCGTTGGTCCCTGGGCTCTTCTTCCAGCAGCACCTGCAGAGCACAGCCAGGATGGGACCTGGCAGCTGCCAGCACCCAGTGCCACCAGCCCCTTGCCCTGCCCAACACTGTCCTCACAGGGTGCCAGTGCTGGGGGCCTTGTCCCCTTCCCCGCAGCCACCGAGTATCCCCTCACCTTGATATTCTCTGCCAGTTTGTGTCTCTGGCAGAAGAGATCTAGGCCCTGGGACAAGCCGTTGTACGTTGCGGCCCTGAAGAGCATAGCGATGCTTTTAAGGAACTCCAGCTTCTGTTCCTCATCCTGGCAGCCAGGGGACAGAGAGACAAACAGGGAGCATGAGATGGGGACACACGGTCAGTGGCACCGCAGCGCTGGGGGTGCAGTGCCGGTTGCAGCCCTGGGAGAAGCAGCTGTGCCCAGCCAGCGCCCTCCAGCAGCCCCACAGCAGAGCCCCTGTCAGCAGATGCCAGCTCAGCCGCCTTCCAAATGGCTGCGGTTACCTTTTCAGGGCTGCTGACAAAGGCCCTGATGACATCCACGTGTTCTGGTTCCAAGTGGTACACTGGTAACCAGCTGGCATCTAAGAAAGGAGGAGAGCAGGGAGGGCTGCAGAGAGGGTGCGCAGGCAGGAGGGAGCAGAGGAAGGAGCTCTGCCTCCCATCCAGCCCCATGCCCGCTGCCATGGCACAGTCTTCTCCTGCGTGTCAGTGCCCCTGCCAGCGTGTGGGGAAACGGGATCCTGGCATTGAGCAGGGAGCGCTCGCTGGCCACCGCGCTGCCCAGACAATCAGGGCCCCTCACTCACCCATCTCCAGTTGCTGGGCCAGGCACAACTCCTGGGGCTCCACTGGAGAGCTGCTCTCCTGGAGAGCCCTGTCCTCCTCCAGGGCCACCTTGGTGGTGCTGACTTGTTGCTTTGCCATCTTTTGGGTTTGAGGAAAGTGGTTGGGCTGGCGAAGGGGGAAGCTTTGGCGAAAGGCCACGAGTCTGCCGGGGGCAGAGGGAAAAGACGTGGGTTGTGCTCGAGGAGTCCTCGCCACGAGTCTGCCGGGGGCAGCGGGGAAAGACGTGGGTTGTGCTCGAGGAGTCCTCGCCACGAGTCTGCTGGGGCAGAGGGGAGTCTGCCGGGGGCAGCTAGAGTTAAGATATGGTTGGACTCGATGATCTCAAGGGTCGCTTCCAACCAAAAGGATTCTCTGATACTCCGATTCTCTGAAAGACGTGGGCTGCGCTCGGGGGCTACTCGCCGTCTCCGTGCTCGCACCCTGTCCCGTCACCGTCCTGCCGGACAGTGTGGGCTGGGGCCCACAGCTGCGCTGAGCACATGCAGTGCAGTGGGTGTCACCAAGTGAGGTCACAACGGGCCCCACTGTGACCCTGCACCTGGGCAGGGAGGGGCAGGGTGTCCCATTGGGATGCACAGGCCAGCTCTGCCCTGGGCACCTGGGTGCTCTCGGGGTGTCTCCAGGCTCCCCTTTGCCCTCATGTCCCCCCGGGACCTCCCTGTTGCCCTCTGCTGTGGCCCAGAGTTTCGTGTTCAGCTGGCTGGCTGATCAGAACAGCAGCGAAGCTGCTCCTTCAGTGGCTTTGTAGAGATTTCTAGGGATTTCCAAGGGTGGGTAGCACAGAGGATGGACTTTGTTTAAGGTGTCTGCTGTCTCATTGCTTACAGAAGCTCTCAGTGGCTTGAGGATAAACTAACCACGTAACCACATGACAAAGTGTTGGAGCTGGCAGAGCACAAAAGCAGAAATCCAGGTGGCAGGGGTGAAAAAGGTGGAAAGGCTGAGGTACTAAATGCCTCCTTCTGTGGAAATGCCCCTCACATTCTGCGATTCTGTGATTCCTCCACCTCAGTCTTTAATAGTCAGAAGAGTTGTGCTCCAGGTACCCACCCCCCTGAGCCAGAAGACAGGCATGGGGAGCAGTATGAAGGCCCAACAATCCAAGGGGAAATGATCAGTGACCTGCTATATCACTTGGGCACCTACAAGTCTATGGGGCCAGATGGGATACGCCCAAGGGTGCTGAGGGAGCTGGCAAAGGTCATCACTGAGCCACTTTCCATTATCTATCTGCAATGCTGCCCAACTGGGGAGGTTGCAGTTGACTGGAGGTTGGCTAAGGCGACGCTCATCTACAAGACGGGCCAGAAAGAGGATCTGGGGACCTATAGACCTATCCGTCTGGCCTTGGTGCTGGGCAAGGTCATGGGGCAGATGATCTTGGGTAACATCACTCGCCACAAGAGAACCATATAATCAGGCCCAGTCAACATGGATTTATTTATTTATTTATTTATTGAGGGACTAGAGAGAGTGCAGAGGAGGCAACAAAGCTGCTGAGGGGCTGGAGCACAAGTGTGATGGGAGCGGTTGAGGGAGCTGGGGCTGTTCAGCCTGGAGAACAGGAGGCTCAGGGGAGGCTCAGGGGAGACCTTATTGCTGTTTGCAACGGCCTGAAAGGAGGTTGAAGCATGGAGGGTGTTGGTCTCTTCTCCCAAGTAGCAAGTGATAGGACAAGAGGAAATGGCCTCAAGTTGCGCCAGGGGAGGTTTAGATTGGCTGTTAGGAAAAAATTCTTCCTGGAAAGTGTGTTAAAGGCAAGAAGAACACCTGAAGAGCATGGGTTGGTCAGGCCAATGTGGAATAGATTGCTTTTTCTTGTTTGTTTTGGGGCTGCAGAAGAAGGAACGCGTGCATTTCAGTGTTGGGGCACGGATCCCAACTGAGGATTCAAGCAAGTTTGGGACTGGGACAGCTTAGGTGATTGAGGACCATTGCCAGGTCTACGAAAGAAGCTGGATGGGTTTTGGGGAGCTCACAGGCATTGCCAAATCCTCAGAAAACCACAGCTCTGTAGTGAAAGCAACAGCACTTGGCACCAAGCCCAATCCCAAAATGCAAATACCCTCGAAGTGACCACAGGCAGAGCCTTGAGAAACATTTGAGAGAAAGGGTCTCCTTTGCCAGGCCCTGGAGGTCAGGCCTTGGCCATTCTGATGAAAAACAAACATGAAGGGCTGACATGGCATCAGAACCTGGCGTGTCCACATTGTTGCCCTTCCCCTTGGTTCCCACCCATGCACACTCAACCCGATCAGCGCCTGTGGGAACAGCAGGGTGTGCAGTTCCAGCTAGAGGGCCTTAGACACATTATACAGAAGTGTGATTTTTATGAGTGTAAGAAGCGATAGCCCAGGCCAGTGAGAACGATATCTCGGGTCGGAAAACGGCCCCTTGTGTGTGATGTGTGAATGTCCTTGGGCCTGGTCTGTGAATGAGTGGGAACGTAACTGAAACAAATATAACATGAGTGTGGTGTGTTTCTAATACCAATTATTGGAAAAACATCTTATGTAACATCTTAGTCCAGGCCCATACCTGGAAATCCTATACATTGTCAATGGCTAATAAAGAGGACCTCAGACTGGCTCAGCTCTCTGCTCTGCCCGGCTCTGCGCTCCTTCCTGAACAAGATCTCTGCCTGTGCGTGCATCTTTTTCTGCATCCCGATGTGCGTCGTTCCTCATCGCCGCAATCGCCCTCATCAACTCCAGACAATCCAAACGCTCCCTGACATACACGGCTGCCCCACCTCCTCTCCTTCCTCGCCTGTCTCTTCTGAAGAGTTTCTAGCCATCCAATGCAGCGCTCCAGTTGTGAGAGTCGTCCCACCATGTTTCTGGGATGGCAACTATATCGTCGTTTTTCTGCCTCACAGTGGCTTCCAGCTCCTCCTGTTTGTTGCCCACGCTGCGTGCCTTTGGATAGATGCACTTTGGCCGGGCCATTGATCCCGCCACCTTTTTCTGGTGAGAAGCCCTAATTCCTTTGTGGACATCATCGAGTGCTTCCACGGTTTTGAACACATCAACAACCCTTGTGTTTCTCTTCCTGCATGGCTCTCCATCCCCAACCTCCACTGGGACGGCAGAGCAAAGGGCCTCACCAGCACTACCCTCAAATGCTGGCATGTGGCCCTTGGGTTTGCCTCTCCACACCTGGTTTCCTCCCCTCTCACTTCAAATCTAGTTTAAAGCCCTCTCAAGGATTCCTGCTAACTCCTGCGCAGGATCCTTTTCCCCTTTTGAGAGAGGTGCATCCCATTTGTCGCTAGCAGGCCTGGTGCCATGTAAGCCGACCCGTGATCAAAAACCCCCAAATTCTGCCGGTGACACCGGTCCTGCAGCCAGGTATTGATCTGCTGGGTCTTCCTGCATCTTTCCTCGTCGCACCCTGCAACTGTGGCGACAGAAGAGAACACGACTTGTGCTCCTGATCCCTTGACCATGCGTCCCAAGGCCCTGAAGTCTCTCTTGATTGTTTTCCCTTTTCAGTTTCATCACTGCCTACCTGAAAAATCGTTAGGGGATAATAGTCTGAGGGCCTAACCAGGGCAGAGAGTTTCCTGTTTACATCTTTAACCCTGGCCCCAGGGAGGCAGCCGACACCCCAAGAAGTGGGTCTAGCCTGCATATAGGGCCTTCTGTTCCCTTTAGAAGGGAGTCTCCTACAACCACAACCAGCCTCTTTTTCTTTGTGGGGGCTGTTTTGACGGAGGGTGCAGGGTGACTGATCCTCTGCAGCACCTCCAACTCAGTGGAACCGCCTCCCTCGATGCTGTTGTTTGGTTCCACTTGCAAGGCCTGTTCTTCAGTCTCAAGACCCATTTGTGTGTCTGTGTTTGGCTGTTTCTGGGCTAACTGGTGCACAGAAATTGGCTTCGCTGGAGGTAAATGTTCAAAGAGGACCCAGAAGAGTAAAACAGAAAAAGGAAAAATTTATTCGAATAAAGGAGGAGTCCCCAGGCGTCCCTGTGGGGTCTCTCAACAGCATGGGAAGACACAGCCCCCTATTTATCCCAATCCTAGCCGCAGGAGATCCCTTCTCCTTTCCCCATTGGCTGAGACCCTTGCGGGGTCCAAGCTTTCCGATCCCCCTTTCGTAACCCCAGCAGCACCCCTTGTATGTCTGCCCACCGACACTCCTGGGAACTGATTGGTTAGAGCTCTAAGGCTGTTGCACTCCATTTTGTAAAGACATGGGAGAGCTGCTCCCATCAACTACGAAACAATCAAGAGTGTGAATCGTGACATCACATCTTTGCAAAGACGTGATAGCCGTTCCTCACCAGTTTGGTGTTGGTGGTGGTGCTTTCAGTTGTGATGATGTTGTCATCCCTTTTCTAATTCACTGTCTGCTCTTGTGTTCAGACTACGTGGCTCTGTAAATGAGGAGCCCCACTCTCTGTATCTTTCAATGAAATACAGGACCTTCTGAGACTGTTTTTCTTCCTGAGCTCCTTCCTGCAAGAGCTTTTGGAGCTGCAGGGACAGTTCCTGTGATGGGAGGAGGGGAAAAGAATCCATCACGGCAGCACTGCCAGGGAGCAGCAGCGCTCGGTCTCCCAGAGCTGTTTTCTTTCCTCTCCCACACTCTCCTTCTCGTCCCTCATGTTGGCGCAAGTCCTGAGTGCTCTGGCAGCTTGGTCATTGTTCTGCTGCGTGGCAGTCCTGTGACCGCGGGCAGGGACAGGCAATGGACACTTGTGTGACAGAGCTGGCCTCAGAACAGCCTTCCGTGAAGAAAGGTGATCTCCTGAGGACAGTGCTGGAAGGTTTAGGTCTTCTTCCAAAGTTTCTCTCCAGGACATGCCCAAGAACATGACGAGCAGATCACAACACCAGTATGCACCAGTACAGAGCTAAACACCGTGAGTGGAGAAGCACGAGGGCACGCAGCAGTGTCCTCTCACAGCCAGGCCTCCTGCAAGACACCTGACGGAGCAGCAGAGCAGGGTCTGGGCTGTGCCCGTGTGCACTGGACAGCCCGCGGAAGCTGCCCCAGGACAATCGTCGTGGGCTGGCCGCGCACAAGCACCGTTTCCAGCCCTGGCCTCTCAGTGCAGCTTGGAGAGGCCTTTTGTCCCTCCGCAGAAGGATGGTGAATGAGTAGGTCAGCAGGCTGTGTTTGCATGGTACAGATGAGATGCAAGCACGCACATCATGTACAGGAGGTGGGATGAGATGAACCCCAGAGACCACAAATGTCATCAGCTATTCCTTGGGGTTCCTTGAAGGCCTGTGGGACAGACAGTGTCTCGAGGTCACGTCATGTTGGGAGGAAACCACCTGAATGCAGCACTGGGTTGTGCTTCCTTGGACTGAAGTCCCCGTGTCCATTCCTCATGACGTGGGACATGTGAGATGAGTGCAGGCGGGGTGACACACTGCAAGGCTGAGGTGGCTCCCATTCTTTGGGAGTGGCAAGAGGAGGTGAGAGAGACACTGTGACTCCTGCCTGTGTGTCTAAAAGGGACAGGCTCTGCCTCTGAGCATCCCTGGGTGCATAAGGAGTCCATGAGGCCAGCTCAGCTCTGGACAGCTGACAGAAGCTTGCTCTTTCCACGTGTGACTCCAGGAACAAACCCCATGGGCCCAGTGAGCTTCGTCTCCGCTGCCTTGGACAGGCCCATTGCCACAGTGCTTCTGTCTGCTCCCTCAGCCTTGCCTGTGATTCTGGCTTGTGCTCTCCAAAGTGCCAGAGCACTCAGAGATGTTCTGGGGTCCTTGGAAAAGGCAGATGTCAAAGCCAGCTTCAAGAAAGGCTCTTTATTAAAATCCAGCCACTCCCTCGGGAAGAGCTGCTCCTCCACATGGCTCAGCATCAGCGGCAGCACAGGGCTCGCAGGATCCATCTTGGCCTTGGCTGCTCCCTTGGAGAGCTCAGGATGATGATGACCGTCTGAGCTACCAGGGAGCGGATGGAGGGCTCGCTGTCTTCTGCCAAGGCCTGAAGGGCTGCAAGGGAAAGAAGCAGAGCCGAGATGACCTCCCACGTCTGCAGAGACCCCCAGGCATTCCCTCTGGAGAATGCTCCCTACTCACCGCTGCAGATCTCAGCCAGCTTCTTCTTGCCTGGATCCCTCAGATGCCGCGCAGCGAGCCCTGGGCACAGAGTTCCGTCAGCCCCTGCTCCCTCCCCTCATCAGGGCTGGCCCCAGGGAAGAGCAGGGGCCGAGATGGTGGGACTGAGCAAGGCGGCCGCCATGGCCACCTGCGTGGACAGGGCTGGGAGAGGGAGACCAAGGCCCTGCACGGGGCAGCCGGGGCTCTGGCAGCCACAGGGCTGCTCCTTGCTGCCAGGGCAGTGGCAGGGACTGGGGCCAGGCTGCCAAGAGAGGGACCCTGGGGGCTGTGACCCACCGATGAACCTCACGGCCGCCTCTCGCAAGCTGGCCTGAGCATCCTTCAGGTACGGCAGGCTCTGAGTCAAGAATTCTTGAGCTCTGCTCCTGTCCTGCTCCAGCTGGAGAGAGCACAAGGGGATGAGCACGTCACTGTCCCTTCCCAGTTGGCTGGACCAGTCCCTGCTCCCACACCCAGCCGTTCCCCTTCCCTCCCGGCCATTCCCATGTCCCAGCCAGGAGCCCTGTGGGGCTGAGGCTGAAAGAGAGACACAGGCCGGGGGACCCCAGGGGTGCTGAGAGCCCTCCCTCGCGCTGGGTGCAGGGAGGGCAGCAGGGCAGAGAGAAGAGGCCTTGTGGGCTCTGTTCTTGAGGGCAGGGAACAAGAATGCAGGTCCAGGCTGCAGCAAGGCAGGCGAGGCACATCTGCCTTGGGGGTTGTCCTCACCAAGCTCTCTCCAATCCGCCATGTCTGCTGTGTCCGCACCAGGTGCTTGAGCAGTTTCCACTTGAGGAGCTCTGCGGCAGCAAGGAGGGCTTCCCCAGCAGCCTGTGGAACAGCAGAAGCTGGGAATGGCACCACGGTCTGGGCCAGGAGACCTTGGGTCCCCCTGCTCTGGGCCTTGTTCCTGGGGCGATTCTGCCCTCAGGGAGCTGGGACATGCCCTGGCCCAAATGTCCAGGGGTCTCTTCGCTGCGTCACTGCTGAGCTTTGAAAGCTGTACCTTGGCCACGCTCTGCGTTTGGTCACTCAGGCGGAAGAAGAGAGGGAGCAGGCCAAGTCGCACCGTGTTCTTCATCTCTGCCTTTTCGTCCCCCACCGCCATCTTCATCAGGTCTCTGAAGAGGCTGATGGAGCTCTCTCTCAGCTGGCTCTGCTCCTGGGAGGGAGAAGCACAGTAGGACTGGAGCACCAGCAGCTCTCTGCCCACGCTGGGCAGAAGCTCCAGCATGGCTGATGTGAGGGGAGATGCTCCAGGGAGGCATTCTGCACACTGGAGTTGTGGCCCAGATCTGCGGTCCTGGGTCAGTGAAAGGCCACTCAAGAGACTTGTTCTGGGAGCGCCTGGCCTCCAAGTGCCCACCAAGGCAGCCAGCATCCCCCACCAGCTTCAGCAGCCACGGTGGGGAAGAGCTCCGGGAGCAGCCGGCAGGGAGAAGCTGGGCTGGGCTGCAGAACACACAAGCCACCCCACAAGAGCCCAGGGCCCACCCGTGGGGCTCAGGCTTCCACATCAGCCTTACGTCGTTCAAGAGGGGCAGGAGGAATTCCGCCATCTGCACGGCGATGTGGCTGGCCTCCTTCCTCTTCAGCTGAGCCATGACAGTTCTGAAGACCAGCAGAGCCTTCATGGTGGCAGCCTTATAGCCAAAGAGCAGGACCCTCATCAGGTCTGGCAGGATGACCTTCATTTTTCTTGCCTGTGTGAAGAAAAGAGTTTCCCTTTTGGGACCAGGTCCGTGCCTGGAAAGCTCCCCAGGCAGCCAGCTGGCCCCACCATGGCAGAGAGAGCCTTTGGAGCACTCGCCCCACCGCCTGAGTGCCAGCCAAGGCCAAGCCCTCCCACTCTGCCCCGGCCCTTGGCTGCCAACAGGGTTCCCCTTGCTGACGCCCTACTCACCATGTCGTCTCTCTGTGACAGCGTCATGATGCCTCTGAGCACCAGGGAGAGCATGGCTGGCCTTTCTTCCTTCAGAAACCTAAAGGCTAGGTAGGTCGCAGCAAACTCCCCGTCTCCCAGATCTCTGCTGGCCAGCATCTGAAAGCAGGGCAGCAGTGAGCGACCGGCAGAGCTGGTGGGGCTCCTGGCAGTGTGCAGCTCCTGGTTCCTAGCGCAGCCCGGGCCGAGGGCACCAGGGGCTTTTTCCGGTAACTCACAGCCAAGCGAACGAGGCAGTAGTCCTCCAGGTGTGTGCAGAAGAGCCTGCTCTTGAGGTCCCAGAGCTGGCTGAGCAGCTCCTTCAAAATGTTCTTCACAGTCTGGGGCATGGAGAGCATCAGTTCCCACAGTGCCAGGGCAGTGCTGCAAGTCGGAGCGCTCTGTCAGCAGGGCAGCCTCGGCCACAGCAGCGTGGCCGGGCTCAGCACTGCAGGACGCTTGGGATGCCCTGGGCAGCAGCAGAGGGCTGAGCTGGTGCTCCCCGTGGGGCGGGCAGGAGCGTGGGGTGGGCCCTGGGCTTGCTTGCTCAGCTTTGGCTGCCTCGGGCCTGGCTGACCCCCAGGGCTGGAAAGCGTGGTGGGATGGAGGGTCCTGCCCCTCGGGAGTGTCCTGCAGGATTCCTTGGCTCTGGCAGCCAGAGCGTCTCCAGGCCCCTCTTCCCACAGGGAACAAGCCCTCCCGGCTTTTGAGGACAGTACCTGTCTCCTCCTGGAGCAACCTTGAGCAGTGTCATCACCACCTCCTGAGGGCATTTGTCAGCCATGGGGACGATGAGAGACTCCACGCTCTGCCGGGCTGGGACTGTCTGGGTGCATCCCAGGGTTTTGTGGATGCAGCTCGTGATCTTTGGCACCTGGAGGGGACACAGGTGAGGATGGTGCAGCCACTGGCGAGCGGCCATTTCCTCAGCTGCCCTTGCCATCCCTCTCTGCCACCTTGAGGTGGCTTCAGGTGCCCCAGACACTGGGCTTTGGGAGGAAGAGAGGGATGGAGGGAGGAACAAGGCCTGACAGGGCTGAAGGGCAGGGCAATGCAGCCACAGGCCACTTACATCCACCAGCCACAGGTCAGGGTTTCCCTTGACCACATCCAGCACGTTTCTGGCCGCCTCCTTGTCAAAGGTGCTGGAGTCGGTCATTGCCTCGATGAACACCCAGACCATGTCTGTCCTCTCCGACGGCTGGAGGTATTCCCCAAAGGTCTATGGGAGGAAGGGAGGCAGCGAAGCCACGTCACACCGAGGGCCCTGATGCTGCTGCTTAGCCGGGCAGTGCCAGCAGCCCTGCGGTGGCGCCCGGCAGTGCTGGCGGCGGTGTCCCCAGCAAAGCTGGCAGCAGGGGCGGCAGTCGCTGCTGGGGAGGATGAGAAGAGACGGCCCAGGGTGAGGGAGGAGGGTTGGGGTCATGGGCACGGGGTCTGGGCCCCGCCACCAGCCAGGGCTTGCTGGTGGCCAGGAGGACTGGGGCTGCTGCTGGGACACTGGAGCGCAGCCCTGGCGTTGTCCCTGCTTGGGGACAGCAGGAACCCTCTCAGCAGGGACAGGGAGGCCACGCCAGCCCGCTGACGGTGGAGGCCTTTGCTCTCACAAGTCCCCTGCTGATGCCAGGACCAAGAGTGCCAGCAAACGGGGAGCTCGTTACCTCGGCAATGTGAGTGGCACTGGGCGAAGTGCGCAAGGAGGTGGTCTCGGCTTCCCAGTCCCTTTTGAGCTGTGTATCCTCCTCTGTCAATGTCGCACCTAAAGAGCGGGGCAAACGCAGAGGAGTCGGTAAGACACGGCAGCTTCCCCAATACTGGAAAGAGCTTTGAACTTGGAATGGCCGAGGAGGGAGGTTATGACCTGCAATCAGGGGAGGAGGTGGTGGAGAGCGGTGCCACGGAAAGGCTGACCCGCCTCCAGTGTGCGTGTGGGAATGCTCGTGGCCCTGGAAATTCCAAGGCCCTAGATCTCTGCATGCAGTGCCACGGTTCAGTCCCCCATGGCTTGAATAGAGGTGACGTGGGGGACGGCTCGCATGGCTGGAGTGCTGCGGGGCAGAGATACATGTCTCTTTGGGAGAGATGGGAAGATGCGGCGCGGGGCTGCCTCCCGTGCTCTTGAGGAGCAGCTCAGCTACACGGGACCATCAACAGCGTGGGAGAGAGCGTGGGGGTGAGGAGCAGAGGAGGGGCAGTGCTGGTGACATGGTGGTGCCTCCAGCAAGCAGCAGGACTGGGTGATGTTGGCATGCAGGGGGATCCATCCCACCACAGCTTCTCTTACGGTGTTGCTGGTACTTGAATTGGAAGAGGAGACAAAGAGCGTCCAAAGCCAAGCGGCTGGTGTCCTCTTCCTTGAATGATAGGAGCAGCAGGAGATGTCCCAGCAGCTGTCCAAGGATTGGCATCTGCATCTCCACACAGGAGGCGTGTCTGTCCTCATTGGGATCAGCCTGGGCAAGGGAGGAGGAAGAGCAGAGGGCTTGAGGGCAGCTGGGGCCAAAGCCCTGAAGCCAAGTGTGTGCCCAGGGCTGGATCCAGGCAGGTCAGAGCTTTGCAGGGCCCTGCAGAACCCATCTCGCAGAACAGCCCCACGCAGGGAGAGCTGCCAGACCTGGGCTCCCCGTGGGCTCCTTGGGCAGCCCTGGCCGACACAGGACTGGGGCAGAGATGGCTCCTGGCAGAGCGCAGTGTGCCTGGTCCTTACCTTCAGTGAGGAGTAGTTGGCCAGCAAGAAGCTGAGTACCCTCATCCTGCCCACAGCCCTCTCCCGCACAGATGCTCTCTCAGAGGTGGTGAAGGTCAAGAGCATCTGGGGAGAGAGAAGCTGCTGCTGAGCCCTGGGAGCAGCCAGTGCTCCAGCACAAGCAGCACTGCTCAAGTCCTGAGCGGGACTCTCCCAGGCCATTAAGGCTTCCTCTGGTCTGGAGCAAAGCCCGCACTGGTTTCCTGCCTTGGGGTCCCTGGCAGGCTTGCGACAAATGCCCCAGGCCAGCCCTCTAGCCAGGCAGGAAGGCAGATGCCACCCTGTGCGGCCACTGTGCTGCGGAAGAGCCTGCTGGGCAGCCCCTGCTTCCCCCAGGGAGGTGGGCACCACCCTGCAGTGCTCTCTCTGCATGGCGCGGGGTGGGACTGCCCTCTCAGCAGTGGACACCCCGTCCCCCAGGGTGAGGAACAGCCCTTGTGAAGCCCACCCTTTGCACATGCCAGACCTGGAAGATACTCTGCATCTTCTCGCTGACTCCGTTGGCAGGAGAGTTGAGCACCAGTGCAACTAGCATGGTGTCCATGGCTTTCATGGTCTGCAAGGAAGACAACGAGTTGTGGCCGTGTTTCCTGCCATCCCTCTCACCCCCAGGACACTGAGCTGAGCTCCCAGCACCAAGGGAGGACTCGTGGGCTGCTTTGCTGTGCCTGGGAGAGGCCCAGGGGCAAACAATGTGCTGTGGGCAGAGCAGCCTGCGGCACTGGACGTGGCCAGGCCCACAGGAACGGGACGACGGGACGAGAGTGGGAAAGTAAAGCCAAGACCGTGCCCTGCCTTGCATCTCTGGTCATAGCGCAGGACAGGGTGAGCAGGGAGCAGCCCAGAGGGCCCGGCGCTCGTGGAGCTCACCCAGCACTTACCGCGAAGTACAGGAAAGGTTTCAAGTCCCGGATTTCCTCTTTGGGAGGAAGCAAGAAGATGCTGGAGAAGCACGCTTGGAGGAGGCCTATCTCTTTGCCCTCCAGCACCGCCTCCACGGAGCTGCAAAGAGAGAGGGGCCAGTGGGACACTGGTGCGGGGAGCAGTGCCTGGAGGCCTCGTGCAGGTGGACACGGGGCTCTGGGGCAGGAGTCCCCAGGAGGGTTGGGCAGGTACCTCATTTCGGTCACGGCAAACATGGCGCTCCGCCACACCGCTGTGCACCGTTGGTCCCTGGGCTCTTCTTCCAGCAGCACCTGCAGAGCACAGCCAGGATGGGACCTGGCAGCTGCCAGCACCCAGTGCCACCCGCCCCTTGCCCTGCCCAACGCTGTCCTCACAGGGTGCCAGTGCTGGGGGCCTTGTCCCCTTCCCCGCAGCCACCGAGTATCCCCTCACCTTGATATTCTCTGCCAGTTTGTATCTCTGGCAGAAGAGATCTAGGCCCTGGGACAAGCCGTTGTACGTTGCGGCCCTGAAGAGCATAGCGATGCTTTTAAGGAACTCCAGCTTCTGTTCCTCATCCTGGCAGCCAGGGGACAGAGAGACAAACAGGGAGCATGAGATGGGGACACACGGTCAGTGGCACCGCAGCGCTGGGGGTGCAGTGCCGGTTGCAGCCCTGGGAGAAGCAGCTGTGCCCAGCCAGCGCCCTCCAGCAGCCCCACAGCAGAGCCCCTGTCAGCAGATGCCAGCTCAGCCGCCTTCCAAATGGCTGCGGTTACCTTTTCAGGGTTGCTGACAAAGGCCCTGATGACATCCACGTGTTCTGGTTCCAAGTGGTACACTGGTAACCAGCTGGCATCTAAGAAAGGAGGAGAGCAGGGAGGGCTGCAGAGAGGGTGCGCAGGCAGGAGGGAGCAGAGGAAGGAGCTCTGCCTCCCATCCAGCCCCATGCCCGCTGCCATGGCACAGTCTTCTCCTGCGTGTCAGTGCCCCTGCCAGCGTGTGGGGAAACGGGATCCTGGCATTGAGCAGGGAGCGCTCGCTGGCCACCGCGCTGCCCAGACAATCAGGCCCCTCACTCACCCATCTCCAGTTGCTGGGCCAGGCACAACTCCTGGGGCTCCACTGGAGAGCTGCTCTCCTGGAGAGCCCTGTCCTCCTCCAGGGCCACCTTGGTGGTGCTGACTTGTTGCTTCGCCATCTTTTGGGTTTGAGGAAAGTGGTTGGGCTGGCGAAGGGGGAAGCTTTGGCGAAAGGCCACGAGTCTGCCGGGGGCAGAGGGAAAAGACGTGGGTTGTGCTCGAGGAGTCCTCGCCACGAGTCTGCCGGGGGCAGCGGGGAAAGACGTGGGTTGTGCTCGAGGAGTCCTCGCCACGAGTCTGCCGGGGCAGAGGGGAGTCTGCCGGGGGCAGCTAGAGTTAAGATATGGTTGGACTCGATGATCTCAAGGGTCGCTTCCAACCAAAAGGATTGTCTGATACTCCGATTCTCTGAAAGACGTGGGCTGCGCTCGGGGGCTACTCGCCGTCTCCGTGCTCGCACCCTGTCCCGTCACCGTCCTGCCGGACAGTGTGGGCTGGGGCCCACAGCTGCGCTGAGCACATGCAGTGCAGTGGGTGTCACCAAGTGAGGTCACAACGGGCCCCACTGTGACCCTGCACCTGGGCAGGGAGGGGCAGGGTGTCCCATTGGGATGTACAGGCCAGCTCTGCCCTGGGCACCTGGGTGCTCTCGGGGTGTCTCCAGGCTCCCCTTTGCCCTCATGTCCCCCCGGGACCTCCCTGTTGCCCTCTGCTGTGGCCCAGAGTTTCGTGTTCAGCTGGCTGGCTGATCAGAACAGCAGCGAAGCTGCTCCTTCAGTGGCTTTGTAGAGATTTCTAGGGATTTCCAAGGGTGGGTAGCACAGAGGATGGACTTTGTTTAAGGTGTCTGCTGTCTCATTGCTTACAGAAGCTCTCAGTGGCTTGAGGATAAACTAACCACGTAACCACATGACAAAGTGTTGGAGCTGGCAGAGCACAAAAGCAGAAATCCAGGTGGCAGGGGTGAAAAAGGTGGAAAGGCTGAGGTACTAAATGCCTCCTTCTGTGGAAATGCCCCTCACATTCTGCGATTCTGTGATTCCTCCACCTCAGTCTTTAATAGTCAGAAGAGTTGTGCTCCAGGTACCCACCCCCCTGAGCCAGAAGACAGGCATGGGGAGCAGTATGAAGGCCCAACAATCCAAGGGGAAATGATCAGTGACCTGCTATACCACTTGGGCACCTACAAGTCTATGGGGCCAGATGGGATACGCCCAAGGGTGCTGAGGGAGCTGGCAAAGGTCATCACTGAGCCACTTTCCATTATCTATCTGCAATGCTGCCCAACTGGGGAGGTTGCAGTTGACTGGAGGTTGGCTAAGGTGACGCTCATCTACAAGACGGGCCAGAAAGAGGATCTGGGGACCTATAGACCTATCCGTCTGGCCTTGGTGCTGGGCAAGGTCATGGGGCAGATGATCTTGGGTAACATCACTCGCCACAAGAGAACCATATAATCAGGCCCAGTCAACATGGATTTATTTATTTATTTATTTATTGAGGGACTAGAGAGAGTGCAGAGGAGGCAACAAAGCTGCTGAGGGGCTGGAGCACAAGTGTGATGGGAGCGGTTGAGGGAGCTGGGGCTGTTCAGCCTGGAGAACAGGAGGCTCAGGGGAGGCTCAGGGGAGACCTTATTGCTGTTTGCAACGGCCTGAAAGGAGGTTGAAGCATGGAGGGTGTTGGTCTCTTCTCCCAAGTAGCAAGTGATAGGACAAGAGGAAATGGCCTCAAGTTGCGCCAGGGGAGGTTTAGATTGGCTGTTAGGAAAAAATTCTTCCTGGAAAGTGTGTTAAAGGCAAGAAGAACACCTGAAGAGCATGGGTTGGTCAGGCCAATGTGGAATAGATTGCTTTTTCTTGTTTGTTTTGGGGCTGCAGAAGAAGGAACGCGTGCATTTCAGTGTTGGGGCACGGATCCCAACTGAGGATTCAAGCAAGTTTGGGACTGGGACAGCTTAGGTGATTGAGGACCATTGCCAGGTCTACGAAAGAAGCTGGATGGGTTTTGGGGAGCTCACAGGCATTGCCAAATCCTCAGAAAACCACAGCTCTGTAGTGAAAGCAACAGCACTTGGCACCAAGCCCAATCCCAAAATGCAAATACCCTCGAAGTGACCACAGGCAGAGCCTTGAGAAACATTTGAGAGAAAGGGTCTCCTTTGCCAGGCCCTGGAGGTCAGGCCTTGGCCATTCTGATGAAAAACAAACATGAAGGGCTGACATGGCATCAGAACCTGGCGTGTCCACATTGTTGCCCTTCCCCTTGGTTCCCACCCATGCACACTCAACCCGATCAGCGCCTGTGGGAACAGCAGGGTGTGCAGTTCCAGCTAGAGGGCCTTAGACACATTATACAGAAGTGTGATTTTTATGAGTGTAAGAAGCGATAGCCCAGGCCAGTGAGAACGATATCTCGGGTCGGAAAACGGCCCCTTGTGTGTGATGTGTGAATGTCCTTGGGCCTGGTCTGTGAATGAGTGGGAACGTAACTGAAACAAATATAACATGAGTGTGGTGTGTTTCTAATACCAATTATTGGAAAAACATCTTATGTAACATCTTAGTCCAGGCCCATACCTGGAAATCCTATACATTGTCAATGGCTAATAAAGAGGACCTCAGACTGGCTCAGCTCTCTGCTCTGCCCGGCTCTGCGCTCCTTCCTGAACAAGATCTCTGCCTGTGCGTGCATCTTTTTCTGCATCCCGATGTGCGTCGTTCCTCATCGCCGCAATCGCCCTCATCAACTCCAGACAATCCAAACGCTCCCTGACATACACGGCTGCCCCACCTCCTCTCCTTCCTCGCCTGTCTCTTCTGAAGAGTTTCTAGCCATCCAATGCAGCGCTCCAGTTGTGAGAGTCGTCCCACCATGTTTCTGGGATGGCAACTATATCGTCGTTTTTCTGCCTCACAGTGGCTTCCAGCTCCTCCTGTTTGTTGCCCACGCTGCGTGCCTTTGGATAGATGCACTTTGGCCGGGCCATTGATCCCGCCACCTTTTTCTGGTGAGAAGCCCTAATTCCTTTGTGGACATCATCGAGTGCTTCCACGGTTTTGAACACATCAACAACCCTTGTGTTTCTCTTCCTGCATGGCTCTCCATCCCCAACCTCCACTGGGACGGCAGAGCAAAGGGCCTCACCAGCACTACCCTCAAATGCTGGCATGTGGCCCTTGGGTTTGCCTCTCCACACCTGGTTTCCTCCCCTCTCACTTCAAATCTAGTTTAAAGCCCTCTCAAGGATTCCTGCTAACTCCTGCGCAGGATCCTTTTCCCCTTTTGAGAGAGGTGCATCCCATTTGTCGCTAGCAGGCCTGGTGCCATGTAAGCCGACCCGTGATCAAAAACCCCCAAATTCTGCCGGTGACACCGGTCCTGCAGCCAGGTATTGATCTGCTGGGTCTTCCTGCATCTTTCCTCGTCGTACCCTGCAACTGTGGCGACAGAAGAGAACACGACTTGTGCTCCTGATCCCTTGACCATGCGTCCCAAGGCCCTGAAGTCTCTCTTGATTGTTTTCCCTTTTCAGTTTCATCACTGCCTACCTGAAAAATCGTTAGGGGATAATAGTCTGAGGGCCTAACCAGGGCAGAGAGTTTCCTGTTTACATCTTTAACCCTGGCCCCAGGGAGGCAGCCGACACCCCAAGAAGTGGGTCTAGCCTGCATATAGGGCCTTCTGTTCCCTTTAGAAGGGAGTCTCCTACAACCACAACCAGCCTCTTTTTCTTTGTGGGGGCTGTTTTGATGGAGGGTGCAGGGTGACTGATCCTCTGCAGCACCTCCAACTCAGTGGAACCGCCTCCCTCGATGCTGTTGTTTGGTTCCACTTGCAAGGCCTGTTCTTCAGTCTCAAGACCCATTTGTGTGTCTGTGTTTGGCTGTTTCTGGGCTAACTGGTGCACAGAAATTGGCTTCGCTGGAGGTAAATGTTCAAAGAGGACCCAGAAGAGTAAAACAGAAAAAGGAAAAATTTATTCGAATAAAGGAGGAGTCCCCAGGCGTCCCTGTGGGGTCTCTCAACAGCATGGGAAGACACAGCCCCCTATTTATCCCAATCCTAGCCGCAGGAGATCCCTTCTCCTTTCCCCATTGGCTGAGACCCTTGCGGGGTCCAAGCTTTCCGATCCCCCTTTCGTAACCCCAGCAGCACCCCTTGTATGTCTGCCCACCGACACTCCTGGGAACTGATTGGTTAGAGCTCTAAGGCTGTTGCACTCCATTTTGTAAAGACATGGGAGAGCTGCTCCCATCAACTACGAAACAATCAAGAGTGTGAATCGTGACATCACATCTTTGCAAAGACGTGATAGCCGTTCCTCACCAGTTTGGTGTTGGTGGTGGTGCTTTCAGTTGTGATGATGTTGTCATCCCTTTTCTAATTCACTGTCTGCTCTTGTGTTCAGACTACGTGGCTCTGTAAATGAGGAGCCCCACTCTCTGTATCTTTCAATGAAATACAGGACCTTCTGAGACTGTTTTTCTTCCTGAGCTCCTTCCTGCAAGAGCTTTTGGAGCTGCAGGGACAGTTCCTGTGATGGGAGGAGGGGAAAAGAATCCATCATGGCAGCACTGCCAGGGAGCAGCAGCGCTCGGTCTCCCAGAGCTGTTTTCTTTCCTCTCCCACACTCTCCTTCTCGTCCCTCATGTTGGCGCAAGTCCTGAGTGCTCTGGCAGCTTGGTCATTGTTCTGCTGCGTGGCAGTCCTGTGACCGCGGGCAGGGACAGGCAATGGACACTTGTGTGACAGAGCTGGCCTCAGAACAGCCTTCCGTGAAGAAAGGTGATCTCCTGAGGACAGTGCTGGAAGGTTTAGGTCTTCTTCCAAAGTTTCTCTCCAGGACATGCCCAAGAACATGACGAGCAGATCACAACACCAGTATGCACCAGTACAGAGCTAAACACCGTGAGTGGAGAAGCACGAGGGCACGCAGCAGTGTCCTCTCACAGCCAGGCCTCCTGCAAGACACCTGACGGAGCAGCAGAGCAGGGTCTGGGCTGTGCCCGTGTGCACTGGACAGCCCGCGGAAGCTGCCCCAGGACAATCGTCGTGGGCTGGCCGCGCACAAGCACCGTTTCCAGCCCTGGCCTCTCAGTGCAGCTTGGAGAGGCCCTTTGTCCCTCCGCAGAAGGATGGTGAATGAGTAGGTCAGCAGGCTGTGTTTGCATGGTACAGATGAGATGCAAGCACGCACATCATGTACAGGAGGTGGGATGAGATGAACCCCAGAGACCACAAATGTCATCAGCTATTCCTTGGGGTTCCTTGAAGGCCTGTGGGACAGACAGTGTCTCAAGGTCACGTCATGTTGGGAGGAAACCACCTGAATGCAGCACTGGGTTGTGCTTCCTTGGACTGAGGTCCCCGTGTCCATTCCTCATGACGTGGGACATGTGAGATGAGTGCAGGCGGGGTGACACACTGCAAGGCTGAGGTGGCTCCCATCCTTTGGGAGTGGCAAGAGGAGGTGAGAGAGACACTGTGACTCCTGCCTGTGTGTCTAAAAGGGACAGGCTCTGCCTCTGAGCATCCCTGGGTGCATAAGGAGTCCACGAGGCCAGCTCAGCTCTGGACAGCTGACAGAAGCTTGCTCTTTCCACGTGTGACTCCAGGAACAAACCCCATGGGCCCAGTGAGCTTCGTCTCCGCTGCCTTGGACAGGCCCATTGCCACAGTGCTTCTGTCTGCTCCCTCAGCCTTGCCTGTGATTCTGGCTTGTGCTCTCCAAAGTGCCAGAGCACTCAGAGATGTTCTGGGGTCCTTGGAAAAGGCAGATGTCAAAGCCAGCTTCAAGAAGGGCTCTTTATTAAAATCCAGCCACTCCCTCGGGAAGAGCTGCTCCTCCACATGGCTCAGCATCAGCGGCAGCACAGGGCTCGCAGGATCCATCTTGGCCTTGGCTGCTCCCTTGGAGAGCTCAGGATGATGATGACCGTCTGAGCTACCAGGGAGCGGATGGAGGGCTCGCTGTCTTCTGCCAAGGCCTGAAGGGCTGCAAGGGAAAGAAGCAGAGCCGAGATGACCTCCCACGTCTGCAGAGACCCCCAGGCATTCCCTCTGGAGCATGCTCCCTACTCACCGCTGCAGATCTCAGCCAGCTTCTTCTTGCCTGGATCCCTCAGATGCCGCGCAGCGAGCCCTGGGCACAGAGTTCCGTCAGCCCCTGCTCCCTCCCCTCATCAGGGCTGGCCCCAGGGAAGAGCAGGGGCCGAGATGGTGGGAATGAGCAAGGCGGCTGCCATGGCCACCTGCGTGGACAGGGCTGGGAGAGGGAGGCCAAGGCCCTGCACGGGGCAGCCGGGGCTCTGGCAGCCACAGGGCTGCTCCTTGCTGCCAGGGCAGTGGCAGGGACTGGGGCCAGGCTGCCAAGAGAGGGACCCTGGGGGCTGTGACCCACCGATGAACCTCACGGCCGCCTCTCGCAAGCTGGCCTGAGCATCCTTCAGGTACGGCAGGCTCTGAGTCAAGAATTCTTGAGCTCTGCTCCTGTCCTGCTCCAGCTGGAGAGAGCACAAGGGGATGAGCACGTCACTGTCCCTTCCCAGTTGGCTGGACCAGTCCCTGCTCCCACACCCAGCCGTTCCCCTTCCCTCCCGGCCATTCCCATGTCCCAGCCAGGAGCCCTGTGGGGCTGAGGCTGAAAGAGAGACACAGGCCGGGGGACCCCAGGGGTGCTGAGAGCCCTCCCTCGCGCTGGGTGCAGGGAGGGCAGCAGGGCAGAGAGAAGAGGCCTTGTGGGCTCTGTTCTTGAGGGCAGGGAACAAGAATGCAGGTCCAGGCTGCAGCAAGGCAGGCGAGGCACATCTGCCTTGGGGGTTGTCCTCACCAAGCTCTCTCCAATCCGCCATGTCTGCTGTGTCCGCACCAGGTGCTTGAGCAGTTTCCACTTGAGGAGCTCTGCGGCAGCAAGGAGGGCTTCCCCAGCAGCCTGTGGAACAGCAGAAGCTGGGAATGGCACCACGGTCTGGGCCAGGAGACCTTGGGTCCCCCTGCTCTGGGCTTTGTTCCTGGGGCGATTCTGCCCTCAGGGAGCTGGGACATGCCCTGGCCCAAATGTCCAGGGGTCTCTTCGCTGCGTCACTGCTGAGCTTTGAAAGCTGTACCTTGGCCACGCTCTGCGTTTGGTCACTCAGGCGGAAGAAGAGAGGGAGCAGGCCAAGTCGCACCGTGTTCTTCATCTCTGCCTTTTCGTCCCCCACCGCCATCTTCATCAGGTCTCTGAAGAGGCTGATGGAGCTCTCTCTCAGCTGGCTCTGCTCCTGGGAGGGAGAAGCACAGTAGGACTGGAGCACCAGCAGCTCTCTGCCCACGCTGGGCAGAAGCTCCAGCATGGCTGATGTGAGGGGAGATGCTCCAGGGAGGCATTCTGCACACTGGAGTTGTGGCCCAGATCTGCGGTCCTGGGTCAGTGAAAGGCCACTCAAGAGACTTGTTCTGGGAGCGCCTGGCCTCCAAGTGCCCACCAAGGCAGCCAGCATCCCCCACCAGCTTCAGCAGCCACGGTGGGGAAGAGCTCCGGGAGCAGCCGGCAGGGAGAAGCTGGGCTGGGCTGCAGAACACACAAGCCACCCCACAAGAGCCCAGAGCCCACCCGTGGGGCTCAGGCTTCCACATCAGCCTTACGTCGTTCAAGAGGGGCAGGAGGAATTCCGCCATCTGCACGGCGATGTGGCTGGCCTCCTTCCTCTTCAGCTGAGCCATGACAGTTCTGAAGACCAGCAGAGCCTTCATGGTGGCAGCCTTATAGCCAAAGAGCAGGACCCTCATCAGGTCTGGCAGGATGACCTTCATTTTTCTTGCCTGTGTGAAGAAAAGAGTTTCCCTTTTGGGACCAGGTCCGTGCCTGGAAAGCTCCCCAGGCAGCCAGCTGGCCCCACCATGGCAGAGAGAGCCTTTGGAGCACTCGCCCCTCCGCCTGAGTGCCAGCCAAGGCCAAGCCCTCCCGCTCTGCCCCGGCCCTTGCCTGCCAACAGGGTTCCCCTTGCTGACGCCCTACTCACCATGTCGTCTCTCTGTGACAGCGTCATGATGCCTCTGAGCACCAGGGAGAGCATGGCTGGCCTTTCTTCCTTCAGAAACCTAAAGGCTAGGTAGGTCGCAGCAAACTCCCCGTCTCCCAGATCTCTGCTGGCCAGCATCTGAAAGCAGGGCAGCAGTGAGCGACCGGCAGAGCTGGTGGGGCTCCTGGCAGTGTGCAGCTCCTGGTTCCTAGCGCAGCCCGGGCCAAGGGCACTGGGGGCTTTTTCCGGTAACTCACAGCCAAGCGAACGAGGCAGTAGTCCTCCAGGTGTGTGCAGAAGAGCCTGCTCTTGAGGTCCCAGAGCTGGCTGAGCAGCTCCTTCAAAATGTTCTTCACAGTCTGGGGCACGGAGAGCATCAGTTCCCACAGTGCCAGGGCAGTGCTGCAAGTCGGAGCGCTCTGTCAGCAGGGCAGCCTCGGCCACAGCAGCGTGGCCGGGCTCAGCACTGCAGGACGCTTGGGATGCCCTGGGCAGCAGCAGAGGGCTGAGCTGGTGCTCCCCGTGGGGCGGGCAGGAGCGTGGGGTGGGCCCTGGGCTTGCTTGCTCAGCTTTGGCTGCCTCGGGCCTGGCTGACCCCCAGGGCTGGAAAGCGTGGTGGGATGGAGGGTCCTGCCCCTCGGGAGTGTCCTGCAGGATTCCTTGGCTCTGGCAGCCAGAGCGTCTCCAGGCCCCTCTTCCCACAGGGAACAAGCCCTCCCGGCTTTTGAGGACAGTACCTGTCTCCTCCTGGAGCAACCTTGAGCAGTGTCATCACCACCTCCTGAGGGCATTTGTCAGCCATGGGGACGATGAGAGACTCCACGCTCTGCCGGGCTGGGACTGTCTGGGTGCATCCCAGGGTTTTGTGGATGCAGCTCGTGATCTTTGGCACCTGGAGGGGACACAGGTGAGGATGGTGCAGCCACTGGCGAGCGGCCATTTCCTCAGCTGCCCTTGCCATCCCTCTCTGCCACCTTGAGGTGGCTTCAGGTGCCCCAGACACTGGGCTTTGGGAGGAAGAGAGGGATGGAGGGAGGAACAAGGCCTGACAGGGCTGAAGGGCAGGGCAATGCAGCCACAGGCCACTTACATCCACCAGCCACAGGTCAGGGTTTCCCTTGACCACATCCAGCACGTTTCTGGCCGCCTCCTTGTCAAAGGTGCTGGAGTCGGTCATTGCCTCGATGAACACCCAGACCATGTCTGTCCTCTCCGACGGCTGGAGGTATTCCCCAAAGGTCTATGGGAGGAAGGGAGGCAGCGAAGCCATATCACACCGAGGGCCCTGATGCTGCTGCTTAGCCGGGCAGTGCCAGCAGCCCTGCGGTGGCGCCCGGCAGTGCTGGCGGCGGTGTCCCCAGCAAAGCTGGCAGCAGGGGCGGCAGTCGCTGCTGGGGAGGATGAGAAGAGACGGCCCAGGGTGAGGGAGGAGGGTTGGGGTCATGGGCACGGGGTCTGGGCCCCGCCACCAGCCAGGGCTTGCTGGTGGCCAGGAGGACTGGGGCTGCTGCTGGGACACTGGAGCGCAGCCCTGGCGTTGTCCCTGCTTGGGGACAGCAGGAACCCTCTCAGCAGGGACAGGGAGGCCACGCCAGCCCGCTGACGGTGGAGGCCTTTGCTCTCACAAGTCCCCTGCTGATGCCAGGACCAAGAGTGCCAGCAAACGGGGAGCTCGTTACCTCGGCAATGTGAGTGGCACTGGGCGAAGTGCGCAAGGAGGTGGTCTCGGCTTCCCAGTCCCTTTCGAGCTGTGTATCCTCCTCTGTCAATGTCGCACCTAAAGAGCGGGGCAAACGCAGAGGAGTCGGTAAGACACGGCAGCTTCCCCAATACTGGAAAGAGCTTTGAACTTGGAATGGCCGAGGAGGGAGGTTATGACCTGCAATCAGGGGAGGAGGTGGTGGAGAGCGGTGCCACGGAAAGGCTGACCCGCCTCCAGTGTGCGTGTGGGAATGCTCGTGGCCCTGGAAATTCCAAGGCCCTAGAGCTCTGCATGCAGTGCCACGGTTCAGTCCCCCATGGCTTGAATAGAGGTGACGTGGGGGACGGCTCGCATGGCTGGAGTGCTGCGGGGCAGAGGTACATGTCTCTTTGGGAGAGATGGGAAGATGCGGCGCGGGGCTGCCTCCCGTGCTCTTGAGGAGCAGCTCAGCTACACGGGACCATCAACAGCGTGGGAGAGAGCGTGGGGGTGAGGAGCAGAGGAGGGGCAGTGCTGGTGACATGGTGGTGCCTCCAGCAAGCAGCAGGACTGGGTGATGTTGGCGTGCAGGGGGATCCATCCCACCACAGCTTCTCTTACGGTGTTGCTGGTACTTGAATTGGAAGAGGAGACAAAGAGCGTCCAAAGCCAAGCGGCTGGTGTCCTCTTCCTTGAATGATAGGAGCAGCAGGAGATGTCCCAGCAGCTGTCCAAGGATTGGCATCTGCATCTCCACACAGGAGGCGTGTCTGTCCTCATTGGGATCAGCCTGGGCAAGGGAGGAGGAAGAGCAGAGGGCTTGAGGGCAGCTGGGGCCAAAGCCCTGAAGCCAAGTGTGTGCCCAGGGCTGGATCCAGGCAGGTCAGAGCTTTGCAGGGCCCTGCAGAACCCGTCTCGCAGAACAGCCCCACGCAGGGAGAGCTGCCAGACCTGGGCTCCCCGTGGGCTCCTTGGGCAGCCCTGGCCGACACAGGACTGGGGCAGAGATGGCTCCTGGCAGAGCGCAGTGTGCCTGGTCCTTACCTTCAGTGAGGAGTAGTTGGCCAGCAAGAAGCTGAGCACCCTCATCCTGCCCACAGCCCTCTCCCGCACAGATGCCCTCTCAGAGGTGGTGAAGGTCAAGAGCATCTGGGGAGAGAGAAGCTGCTGCTGAGCCCTGGGAGCAGCCAGTGCTCCAGCACAAGCAGCACTGCTCAAGTCCTGGGCGGGACTCTCCCAGGCCATTAAGGCTTCCTCTGGTCTGGAGCAAAGCCCGCACTGGTTTCCTGCCCTGGGGTCCCTGGCAGGCTTGCGACAAATGCCCCAGGCCAGCCCTCTAGCCAGGCAGGAAGGCAGATGCCACCCTGTGCGGCCACTGTGCTGCGGAAGAGCCTGCTGGGCAGCCCCTGCTTCCCCCAGGGAGGTGGGCACCACCCTGCAGTGCTCTCTCTGCATGGCGCGGGGTGGGACTGCCCTCTCAGCAGTGGACACCCCGTCCCCCAGGGTGAGGAACAGCCCTTGTGAAGCCCACCCTTTGCACATGCCAGACCTGGAAGATACTCTGCATCTTCTCGCTGACTCCGTTGGCAGGAGAGTTGAGCACCAGTGCAACTAGCATGGTGTCCATGGCTTTCATGGTCTGCAAGGAAGACAACGAGTTGTGGCCGTGTTTCCTGCCATCCCTCTCACCCCCAGGACACTGAGCTGAGCTCCCAGCACCAAGGGAGGACTCGTGGGCTGCTTTGCTGTGCCTGGGAGAGGCCCAGGGGCAAACAATGTGCTGTGGGCAGAGCAGCCTGCGGCACTGGACGTGGCCAGGCCCACAGGAACGGGACGACGGGACGAGAGTGGGAAAGTAAAGCCAAGACCGTGCCCTGCCTTGCATCTCTGGTCATAGCGCAGGACAGGGTGAGCAGGGAGCAGCCCAGAGGGCCCGGCGCTCGTGGAGCTCACCCAGCACTTACCGCGAAGTACAGGAAAGGTTTCAAGTCCCGGATTTCCTCTTTGGGAGGAAGCAAGAAGATGCTGGAGAAGCACGCTTGGAGGAGGCCTATCTCTTTGCCCTCCAGCACCGCCTCCACGGAGCTGCAAAGAGAGAGGGGCCAGTGGGACACTGGTGCGGGGAGCAGTGCCTGGAGGCCTCGTGCAGGTGGACGCGGGGCTCTGGGGCAGGAGTCCCCAGGAGGGTTGGGCAGGTACCTCATTTCGGTCACGGCAAACATGGCGCTCCGCCACACCGCTGTGCACCGTTGGTCCCTGGGCTCTTCTTCCAGCAGCACCTGCAGAGCACAGCCAGGATGGGACCTGGCAGCTGCCAGCACCCAGTGCCACCCGCCCCTTGCCCTGCCCAACGCTGTCCTCACAGGGTGCCAGTGCTGGGGGCCTTGTCCCCTTCCCCGCAGCCACCGAGTATCCCCTCACCTTGATATTCTCTGCCAGTTTGTATCTCTGGCAGAAGAGATCTAGGCCCTGGGACAAGCCGTTGTACGTTGCGGCCCTGAAGAGCATAGCGATGCTTTTAAGGAACTCCAGCTTCTGTTCCTCATCCTGGCAGCCAGGGGACAGAGAGACAAACAGGGAGCATGAGATGGGGACACACGGTCAGTGGCACCGCAGCGCTGGGGGTGCAGTGCCGGTTGCAGCCCTGGGAGAAGCAGCTGTGCCCAGCCAGCGCCCTCCAGCAGCCCCACAGCAGAGCCCCTGTCAGCAGATGCCAGCTCAGCCGCCTTCCAAATGGCTGCGGTTACCTTTTCAGGGTTGCTGACAAAGGCCCTGATGACATCCACGTGTTCTGGTTCCAAGTGGTACACTGGTAACCAGCTGGCATCTAAGAAAGGAGGAGAGCAGGGAGGGCTGCAGAGAGGGTGCGCAGGCAGGAGGGAGCAGAGGAAGGAGCTCTGCCTCCCATCCAGCCCCATGCCCGCTGCCATGGCACAGTCTTCTCCTGCGTGTCAGTGCCCCTGCCAGCGTGTGGGGAAACGGGATCCTGGCATTGAGCAGGGAGCGCTCGCTGGCCACCGCGCTGCCCAGACAATCAGGGCCCCTCACTCACCCATCTCCAGTTGCTGGGCCAGGCACAACTCCTGGGGCTCCACTGGAGAGCTGCTCTCCTGGAGAGCCCTGTCCTCCTCCAGGGCCACCTTGGTGGTGCTGACTTGTTGCTTTGCCATCTTTTGGGTTTGAGGAAAGTGGTTGGGCTGGCGAAGGGGGAAGCTTTGGCGAAAGGCCACGAGTCTGCCGGGGGCAGAGGGAAAAGACGTGGGTTGTGCTCGAGGAGTCCTCGCCACGAGTCTGCCGGGGGCAGCGGGGAAAGACGTGGGTTGTGCTCGAGGAGTCCTCGCCACGAGTCTGCCGGGGCAGAGGGGAGTCTGCCGGGGGCAGCTAGAGTTAAGATATGGTTGGACTCGATGATCTCAAGGGTCGCTTCCAACCAAAAGGATTGTCTGATACTCCGATTCTCTGAAAGACGTGGGCTGCGCTCGGGGGCTACTCGCCGTCTCCGTGCTCGCACCCTGTCCCGTCACCGTCCTGCCGGACAGTGTGGGCTGGGGCCCACAGCTGCGCTGAGCACATGCAGTGCAGTGGGTGTCACCAAGTGAGGTCACAACGGGCCCCACTGTGACCCTGCACCTGGGCAGGGAGGGGCAGGGTGTCCCATTGGGATGCACAGGCCAGCTCTGCCCTGGGCACCTGGGTGCTCTCGGGGTGTCTCCAGGCCCCCCTTTGCCCTCATGTCCCCCCGGGACCTCCCTGTTGCCCTCTGCTGTGGCCCAGAGTTTCGTGTTCAGCTGGCTGGCTGATCAGAACAGCAGCGAAGCTGCTCCTTCAGTGGCTTTGTAGAGATTTCTAGGGATTTCCAAGGGTGGGTAGCACAGAGGATGGACTTTGTTTAAGGTGTCTGCTGTCTCATTGCTTACAGAAGCTCTCAGTGGCTTGAGGATAAACTAACCACGTAACCACATGACAAAGTGTTGGAGCTGGCAGAGCACAAAAGCAGAAATCCAGGTGGCAGGGGTGAAAAAGGTGGAAAGGCTGAGGTACTAAATGCCTCCTTCTGTGGAAATGCCCCTCACATTCTGCGATTCTGTGATTCCTCCACCTCAGTCTTTAATAGTCAGAAGAGTTGTGCTCCAGGTACCCACCCCCCTGAGCCAGAAGACAGGCATGGGGAGCAGTATGAAGGCCCAACAATCCAAGGGGAAATGATCAGTGACCTGCTATACCACTTGGGCACCTACAAGTCTATGGGGCCAGATGGGATACGCCCAAGGGTGCTGAGGGAGCTGGCAAAGGTCATCACTGAGCCACTTTCCATTATCTATCTGCAATGCTGCCCAACTGGGGAGGTTGCAGTTGACTGGAGGTTGGCTAAGGTGACGCTCATCTACAAGACGGGCCAGAAAGAGGATCTGGGGACCTATAGACCTATCCGTCTGGCCTTGGTGCTGGGCAAGGTCATGGGGCAGATGATCTTGGGTAACATCACTCGCCACAAGAGAACCATATAATCAGGCCCAGTCAACATGGATTTATTTATTTATTTATTTATTGAGGGACTAGAGAGAGTGCAGAGGAGGCAACAAAGCTGCTGAGGGGCTGGAGCACAAGTGTGATGGGAGCGGTTGAGGGAGCTGGGGCTGTTCAGCCTGGAGAACAGGAGGCTCAGGGGAGGCTCAGGGGAGACCTTATTGCTGTTTGCAACGGCCTGAAAGGAGGTTGAAGCATGGAGGGTGTTGGTCTCTTCTCCCAAGTAGCAAGTGATAGGACAAGAGGAAATGGCCTCAAGTTGCGCCAGGGGAGGTTTAGATTGGCTGTTAGGAAAAAATTCTTCCTGGAAAGTGTGTTAAAGGCAAGAAGAACACCTGAAGAGCATGGGTTGGTCAGGCCAATGTGGAATAGATTGCTTTTTCTTGTTTGTTTTGGGGCTGCAGAAGAAGGAACGCGTGCATTTCAGTGTTGGGGCACGGATCCCAACTGAGGATTCAAGCAAGTTTGGGACTGGGACAGCTTAGGTGATTGAGGACCATTGCCAGGTCTACGAAAGAAGCTGGATGGGTTTTGGGGAGCTCACAGGCATTGCCAAATCCTCAGAAAACCACAGCTCTGTAGTGAAAGCAACAGCACTTGGCACCAAGCCCAATCCCAAAATGCAAATACCCTCGAAGTGACCACAGGCAGAGCCTTGAGAAACATTTGAGAGAAAGGGTCTCCTTTGCCAGGCCCTGGAGGTCAGGCCTTGGCCATTCTGATGAAAAACAAACATGAAGGGCTGACATGGCATCAGAACCTGGCGTGTCCACATTGTTGCCCTTCCCCTTGGTTCCCACCCATGCACACTCAACCCGATCAGCGCCTGTGGGAACAGCAGGGTGTGCAGTTCCAGCTAGAGGGCCTTAGACACATTATACAGAAGTGTGATTTTTATGAGTGTAAGAAGCGATAGCCCAGGCCAGTGAGAACGATATCTCGGGTCGGAAAATGGCCCCTTGTGTGTGATGTGTGAATGTCCTTGGGCCTGGTCTGTGAATGAGTGGGAACGTAACTGAAACAAATATAACATGAGTGTGGTGTGTTTCTAATACCAATTATTGGAAAAACATCTTATGTAACATCTTAGTCCAGGCCCATACCTGGAAATCCTATACATTGTCAATGGCTAATAAAGAGGACCTCAGACTGGCTCAGCTCTCTGCTCTGCCCGGCTCTGCGCTCCTTCCTGAACAAGATCTCTGCCTGTGCGTGCATCTTTTTCTGCGTCCCGGTGTGCGTCGTTCCTCATCGCCGCAATCGCCCTTATCAACTCCAGACAATCCAAACGCTCCCTGACATACACGGCTGCCCCACCTCCTCTCCTTCCTCGCCTGTCTCTTCTGAAGAGTTTCTAGCCATCCAATGCAGCGCTCCAGTTGTGAGAGTCGTCCCACCATGTTTCTGGGATGGCAACTATATCGTCGTTTTTCTGCCTCACAGTGGCTTCCAGCTCCTCCTGTTTGTTGCCCACGCTGCGTGCCTTTGGATAGATGCACTTTGGCCGGGCCATTGATCCCGCCACCTTTTTCTGGTGAGAAGCCCTAATTCCTTTGTGGACATCATCGAGTGCTTCCACGGTTTTGAACACATCAACAACCCTTGTGTTTCTCTTCCTGCATGGCTCTCCATCCCCAGCCTCCACTGGGACGGCAGAGCAAAGGGCCTCACCAGCGCTACCCTCAAATGCTGGCATGTGGCCCTTGGGTTTGCCTCTCCACACCTGGTTTCCTCCCCTCTCACTTCAAATCTAGTTTAAAGCCCTCTCAAGGATTCCTGCTAACTCCTGCGCAGGATCCTTTTCCCCTTTTGAGAGAGGTGCATCCCATTTGTCGCTAGCAGGCCTGGTGCCATGTAAGCCGACCCGTGATCAAAAACTCCCAAATTCTGCCGGTGACACCGGTCCTGCAGCCAGGTATTGATCTGCTGGGTCTTCCTGCATCTTTCCTCGTCGTACCCTGCAACTGTGGCGACAGAAGAGAACACGACTTGTGCTCCTGATCCCTTGACCATGCGTCCCAAGGCCCTGAAGTCTCTCTTGATTGTTTTCCCTTTTCAGTTTCATCACTGCCTACCTGAAAAATCGTTAGGGGATAATAGTCTGAGGGCCTAACCAGGGCAGAGAGTTTCCTGTTTACATCTTTAACCCTGGCCCCAGGGAGGCAGCCGACACCCCAAGAAGTGGGTCTAGCCTGCATATAGGGCCTTCTGTTCCCTTTAGAAGGGAGTCTCCTACAACCACAACCAGCCTCTTTTTCTTTGTGGGGGCTGTTTTGATGGAGGGTGCAGGGTGACTGATCCTCTGCAGCACCTCCAACTCAGTGGAACCGCCTCCCTCGATGCTGTTGTTTGGTTCCACTTGCAAGGCCTGTTCTTCAGTCTCAAGACCCATTTGTGTGTCTGTGTTTGGCTGTTTCTGGGCTAACTGGTGCACAGAAATTGGCTTCGCTGGAGGTAAATGTTCAAAGAGGACCCAGAAGAGTAAAACAGAAAAAGGAAAAATTTATTCGAATAAAGGAGGAGTCCCCAGGCGTCCCTGTGGGGTCTCTCAACAGCATGGGAAGACACAGCCCCCTATTTATCCCAATCCTAGCCGCAGGAGATCCCTTCTCCTTTCCCCATTGGCTGAGACCCTTGCGGGGTCCAAGCTTTCCGATCCCCCTTTCGTAACCCCAGCAGCACCCCTTGTATGTCTGCCCACCGACACTCCTGGGAACTGATTGGTTAGAGCTCTAAGGCTGTTGCACTCCATTTTGTAAAGACATGGGAGAGCTGCTCCCATCAACTACGAAACAATCAAGAGTGTGAATCGTGACATCACATCTTTGCAAAGACGTGATAGCCGTTCCTCACCAGTTTGGTGTTGGTGGTGGTGCTTTCAGTTGTGATGATGTTGTCATCCCTTTTCTAATTCACTGTCTGCTCTTGTGTTCAGACTACGTGGCTCTGTAAATGAGGAGCCCCACTCTCTGTATCTTTCAATGAAATACAGGACCTTCTGAGACTGTTTTTCTTCCTGAGCTCCTTCCTGCAAGAGCTTTTGGAGCTGCAGGGACAGTTCCTGTGATGGGAGGAGGGGAAAAGAATCCATCATGGCAGCACTGCCAGGGAGCAGCAGCGCTCGGTCTCCCAGAGCTGTTTTCTTTCCTCTCCCACACTCTCCTTCTCGTCCCTCATGTTGGCGCAAGTCCTGAGTGCTCTGGCAGCTTGGTCATTGTTCTGCTGCGTGGCAGTCCTGTGACCGCGGGCAGGGACAGGCAATGGACACTTGTGTGACAGAGCTGGCCTCAGAACAGCCTTCCGTGAAGAAAGGTGATCTCCTGAGGACAGTGCTGGAAGGTTTAGGTCTTCTTCCAAAGTTTCTCTCCAGGACATGCCCAAGAACATGACGAGCAGATCACAACACCAGTATGCACCAGTACAGAGCTAAACACCGTGAGTGGAGAAGCACGAGGGCACGCAGCAGTGTCCTCTCACAGCCAGGCCTCCTGCAAGACACCTGACGGAGCAGCAGAGCAGGGTCTGGGCTGTGCCCGTGTGCACTGGACAGCCCGCGGAAGCTGCCCCAGGACAATCGTCGTGGGCTGGCCGCGCACAAGCACCGTTTCCAGCCCTGGCCTCTCAGTGCAGCTTGGAGAGGCCCTTTGTCCCTCCGCAGAAGGATGGTGAATGAGTAGGTCAGCAGGCTGTGTTTGCATGGTACAGATGAGATGCAAGCACGCACATCATGTACAGGAGGTGGGATGAGATGAACCCCAGAGACCACAAATGTCATCAGCTATTCCTTGGGGTTCCTTGAAGGCCTGTGGGACAGACAGTGTCTCGAGGTCACGTCATGTTGGGAGGAAACCACCTGAATGCAGCACTGGGTTGTGCTTCCTTGGACTGAGGTCCCCGTGTCCATTCCTCATGACGTGGGACATGTGAGATGAGTGCAGGCAGGGTGACACACTGCAAGGCTGAGGTGGCTCCCATCCTTTGGGAGTGGCAAGAGGAGGTGAGAGAGACACTGTGACTCCTGCCTGTGTGTGTAAAAGGGACAGGCTCTGCCTCTGAGCATCCCTGGGTGCATAAGGAGTCCATGAGGCCAGCTCAGCTCTGGACAGCTGACAGAAGCTTGCTCTTTCCACGTGTGACTCCAGGAACAAACCCCATGGGCCCAGTGAGCTTCGTCTCCGCTGCCTTGGACAGGCCCATTGCCACAGTGCTTCTGTCTGCTCCCTCAGCCTTGCCTGTGATTCTGGCTTGTGCTCTCCAAAGTGCCAGAGCACTCAGAGATGTTCTGGGGTCCTTGGAAAAGGCAGATGTCAAAGCCAGCTTCAAGAAGGGCTCTTTATTAAAATCCAGCCACTCCCTCGGGAAGAGCTGCTCCTCCACATGGCTCAGCATCAGCGGCAGCACAGGGCTCGCAGGATCCATCTTGGCCTTGGCTGCTCCCTTGGAGAGCTCAGGATGATGATGACCGTCTGAGCTACCAGGGAGCGGATGGAGGGCTCGCTGTCTTCTGCCAAGGCCTGAAGGGCTGCAAGGGAAAGAAGCAGAGCCGAGATGACCTCCCACGTCTGCAGAGACCCCCAGGCATTCCCTCTGGAGCATGCTCCCTACTCACCGCTGCAGATCTCAGCCAGCTTCTTCTTGCCTGGATCCCTCAGATGCCGCGCAGCGAGCCCTGGGCACAGAGTTCCGTCAGCCCCTGCTCCCTCCCCTCATCAGGGCTGGCCCCAGGGAAGAGCAGGGGCCGAGATGGTGGGACTGAGCAAGGCGGCCGCCATGGCCACCTGCGTGGACAGGGCTGGGAGAGGGAGGCCAAGGCCCTGCACGGGGCAGCCGGGGCTCTGGCAGCCACAGGGCTGCTCCTTGCTGCCAGGGCAGTGGCAGGGACTGGGGCCAGGCTGCCAAGAGAGGGACCCTGGGGGCTGTGACCCACCGATGAACCTCACGGCCGCCTCTCGCAAGCTGGCCTGAGCATCCTTCAGGTACGGCAGGCTCTGAGTCAAGAATTCTTGAGCTCTGCTCCTGTCCTGCTCCAGCTGGAGAGAGCACAAGGGGATGAGCACGTCACTGTCCCTTCCCAGTTGGCTGGACCAGTCCCTGCTCCCACACCCAGCCGTTCCCCTTCCCTCCCGGCCATTCCCATGTCCCAGCCAGGAGCCCTGTGGGGCTGAGGCTGAAAGAGAGACACAGGCCGGGGGACCCCAGGGGTGCTGAGAGCCCTCCCTCGCGCTGGGTGCAGGGAGGGCAGCAGGGCAGAGAGAAGAGGCCTTGTGGGCTCTGTTCTTGAGGGCAGGGAACAAGAATGCAGGTCCAGGCTGCAGCAAGGCAGGCGAGGCACATCTGCCTTGGGGGTTGTCCTCACCAAGCTCTCTCCAATCCGCCATGTCTGCTGTGTCCGCACCAGGTGCTTGAGCAGTTTCCACTTGAGGAGCTCTGCGGCAGCAAGGAGGGCTTCCCCAGCAGCCTGTGGAACAGCAGAAGCTGGGAATGGCACCACGGTCTGGGCCAGGAGACCTTGGGTCCCCCTGCTCTGGGCTTTGTTCCTGGGGCGATTCTGCCCTCAGGGAGCTGGGACATGCCCTGGCCCAAATGTCCAGGGGTCTCTTCGCTGCGTCACTGCTGAGCTTTGAAAGCTGTACCTTGGCCACGCTCTGCGTTTGGTCACTCAGGCGGAAGAAGAGAGGGAGCAGGCCAAGTCGCACCGTGTTCTTCATCTCTGCCTTTTCGTCCCCCACCGCCATCTTCATCAGGTCTCTGAAGAGGCTGATGGAGCTCTCTCTCAGCTGGCTCTGCTCCTGGGAGGGAGAAGCACAGTAGGACTGGAGCACCAGCAGCTCTCTGCCCACGCTGGGCAGAAGCTCCAGCATGGCTGATGTGAGGGGAGATGCTCCAGGGAGGCATTCTGCACACTGGAGTTGTGGCCCAGATCTGCGGTCCTGGGTCAGTGAAAGGCCACTCAAGAGACTTGTTCTGGGAGCGCCTGGCCTCCAAGTGCCCACCAAGGCAGCCAGCATCCCCCACCAGCTTCAGCAGCCACGGTGGGGAAGAGCTCCGGGAGCAGCCGGCAGGGAGAAGCTGGGCTGGGCTGCAGAACACACAAGCCACCCCACAAGAGCCCAGAGCCCACCCGTGGGGCTCAGGCTTCCACATCAGCCTTACGTCGTTCAAGAGGGGCAGGAGGAATTCCGCCATCTGCACGGCGATGTGGCTGGCCTCCTTCCTCTTCAGCTGAGCCATGACAGTTCTGAAGACCAGCAGAGCCTTCATGGTGGCAGCCTTATAGCCAAAGAGCAGGACCCTCATCAGGTCTGGCAGGATGACCTTCATTTTTCTTGCCTGTGTGAAGAAAAGAGTTTCCCTTTTGGGACCAGGTCCGTGCCTGGAAAGCTCCCCAGGCAGCCAGCTGGCCCCACCATGGCAGAGAGAGCCTTTGGAGCACTCGCCCCTCCGCCTGAGTGCCAGCCAAGGCCAAGCCCTCCCGCTCTGCCCCGGCCCTTGCCTGCCAACAGGGTTCCCCTTGCTGACGCCCTACTCACCATGTCGTCTCTCTGTGACAGCGTCATGATGCCTCTGAGCACCAGGGAGAGCATGGCTGGCCTTTCTTCCTTCAGAAACCTAAAGGCTAGGTAGGTCGCAGCAAACTCCCCGTCTCCCAGATCTCTGCTGGCCAGCATCTGAAAGCAGGGCAGCAGTGAGCGACCGGCAGAGCTGGTGGGGCTCCTGGCAGTGTGCAGCTCCTGGTTCCTAGCGCAGCCCGGGCCAAGGGCACTGGGGGCTTTTTCCGGTAACTCACAGCCAAGCGAACGAGGCAGTAGTCCTCCAGGTGTGTGCAGAAGAGCCTGCTCTTGAGGTCCCAGAGCTGGCTGAGCAGCTCCTTCAAAATGTTCTTCACAGTCTGGGGCACGGAGAGCATCAGTTCCCACAGTGCCAGGGCAGTGCTGCAAGTCGGAGCGCTCTGTCAGCAGGGCAGCCTCGGCCACAGCAGCGTGGCCGGGCTCAGCACTGCAGGACGCTTGGGATGCCCTGGGCAGCAGCAGAGGGCTGAGCTGGTGCTCCCCGTGGGGCGGGCAGGAGCGTGGGGTGGGCCCTGGGCTTGCTTGCTCAGCTTTGGCTGCCTCGGGCCTGGCTGACCCCCAGGGCTGGAAAGCGTGGTGGGATGGAGGGTCCTGCCCCTCGGGAGTGTCCTGCAGGATTCCTTGGCTCTGGCAGCCAGAGCGTCTCCAGGCCCCTCTTCCCACAGGGAACAAGCCCTCCCGGCTTTTGAGGACAGTACCTGTCTCCTCCTGGAGCAACCTTGAGCAGTGTCATCACCACCTCCTGAGGGCATTTGTCAGCCATGGGGACGATGAGAGACTCCACGCTCTGCCGGGCTGGGACTGTCTGGGTGCATCCCAGGGTTTTGTGGATGCAGCTCGTGATCTTTGGCACCTGGAGGGGACACAGGTGAGGATGGTGCAGCCACTGGCGAGCGGCCATTTCCTCAGCTGCCCTTGCCATCCCTCTCTGCCACCTTGAGGTGGCTTCAGGTGCCCCAGACACTGGGCTTTGGGAGGAAGAGAGGGATGGAGGGAGGAACAAGGCCTGACAGGGCTGAAGGGCAGGGCAATGCAGCCACAGGCCACTTACATCCACCAGCCACAGGTCAGGGTTTCCCTTGACCACATCCAGCACGTTTCTGGCCGCCTCCTTGTCAAAGGTGCTGGAGTCGGTCATTGCCTCGATGAACACCCAGACCATGTCTGTCCTCTCCGACGGCTGGAGGTATTCCCCAAAGGTCTATGGGAGGAAGGGAGGCAGCGAAGCCATATCACACCGAGGGCCCTGATGCTGCTGCTTAGCCGGGCAGTGCCAGCAGCCCTGCGGTGGCGCCCGGCAGTGCTGGCGGCGGTGTCCCCAGCAAAGCTGGCAGCAGGGGCGGCAGTCGCTGCTGGGGAGGATGAGAAGAGACGGCCCAGGGTGAGGGAGGAGGGTTGGGGTCATGGGCACGGGGTCTGGGCCCCGCCACCAGCCAGGGCTTGCTGGTGGCCAGGAGGACTGGGGCTGCTGCTGGGACACTGGAGCGCAGCCCTGGCGTTGTCCCTGCTTGGGGACAGCAGGAACCCTCTCAGCAGGGACAGGGAGGCCACGCCAGCCCGCTGACGGTGGAGGCCTTTGCTCTCACAAGTCCCCTGCTGATGCCAGGACCAAGAGTGCCAGCAAACGGGGAGCTCGTTACCTCGGCAATGTGAGTGGCACTGGGCGAAGTGCGCAAGGAGGTGGTCTCGGCTTCCCAGTCCCTTTCGAGCTGTGTATCCTCCTCTGTCAATGTCGCACCTAAAGAGCGGGGCAAACGCAGAGGAGTCGGTAAGACACGGCAGCTTCCCCAATACTGGAAAGAGCTTTGAACTTGGAATGGCCGAGGAGGGAGGTTATGACCTGCAATCAGGGGAGGAGGTGGTGGAGAGCGGTGCCACGGAAAGGCTGACCCGCCTCCAGTGTGCGTGTGGGAATGCTCGTGGCCCTGGAAATTCCAAGGCCCTAGAGCTCTGCATGCAGTGCCACGGTTCAGTCCCCCATGGCTTGAATAGAGGTGACGTGGGGGACGGCTCGCATGGCTGGAGTGCTGCGGGGCAGAGGTACATGTCTCTTTGGGAGAGATGGGAAGATGCGGCGCGGGGCTGCCTCCCGTGCTCTTGAGGAGCAGCTCAGCTACACGGGACCATCAACAGCGTGGGAGAGAGCGTGGGGGTGAGGAGCAGAGGAGGGGCAGTGCTGGTGACATGGTGGTGCCTCCAGCAAGCAGCAGGACTGGGTGATGTTGGCGTGCAGGGGGATCCATCCCACCACAGCTTCTCTTACGGTGTTGCTGGTACTTGAATTGGAAGAGGAGACAAAGAGCGTCCAAAGCCAAGCGGCTGGTGTCCTCTTCCTTGAATGATAGGAGCAGCAGGAGATGTCCCAGCAGCTGTCCAAGGATTGGCATCTGCATCTCCACACAGGAGGCGTGTCTGTCCTCATTGGGATCAGCCTGGGCAAGGGAGGAGGAAGAGCAGAGGGCTTGAGGGCAGCTGGGGCCAAAGCCCTGAAGCCAAGTGTGTGCCCAGGGCTGGATCCAGGCAGGTCAGAGCTTTGCAGGGCCCTGCAGAACCCGTCTCGCAGAACAGCCCCACGCAGGGAGAGCTGCCAGACCTGGGCTCCCCGTGGGCTCCTTGGGCAGCCCTGGCCGACACAGGACTGGGGCAGAGATGGCTCCTGGCAGAGCGCAGTGTGCCTGGTCCTTACCTTCAGTGAGGAGTAGTTGGCCAGCAAGAAGCTGAGCACCCTCATCCTGCCCACAGCCCTCTCCCGCACAGATGCCCTCTCAGAGGTGGTGAAGGTCAAGAGCATCTGGGGAGAGAGAAGCTGCTGCTGAGCCCTGGGAGCAGCCAGTGCTCCAGCACAAGCAGCACTGCTCAAGTCCTGGGCGGGACTCTCCCAGGCCATTAAGGCTTCCTCTGGTCTGGAGCAAAGCCCGCACTGGTTTCCTGCCCTGGGGTCCCTGGCAGGCTTGCGACAAATGCCCCAGGCCAGCCCTCTAGCCAGGCAGGAAGGCAGATGCCACCCTGTGCGGCCACTGTGCTGCGGAAGAGCCTGCTGGGCAGCCCCTGCTTCCCCCAGGGAGGTGGGCACCACCCTGCAGTGCTCTCTCTGCATGGCGCGGGGTGGGACTGCCCTCTCAGCAGTGGACACCCCGTCCCCCAGGGTGAGGAACAGCCCTTGTGAAGCCCACCCTTTGCACATGCCAGACCTGGAAGATACTCTGCATCTTCTCGCTGACTCCGTTGGCAGGAGAGTTGAGCACCAGTGCAACTAGCATGGTGTCCATGGCTTTCATGGTCTGCAAGGAAGACAACGAGTTGTGGCCGTGTTTCCTGCCATCCCTCTCACCCCCAGGACACTGAGCTGAGCTCCCAGCACCAAGGGAGGACTCGTGGGCTGCTTTGCTGTGCCTGGGAGAGGCCCAGGGGCAAACAATGTGCTGTGGGCAGAGCAGCCTGCGGCACTGGACGTGGCCAGGCCCACAGGAACGGGACGACGGGACGAGAGTGGGAAAGTAAAGCCAAGACCGTGCCCTGCCTTGCATCTCTGGTCATAGCGCAGGACAGGGTGAGCAGGGAGCAGCCCAGAGGGCCCGGCGCTCGTGGAGCTCACCCAGCACTTACCGCGAAGTACAGGAAAGGTTTCAAGTCCCGGATTTCCTCTTTGGGAGGAAGCAAGAAGATGCTGGAGAAGCACGCTTGGAGGAGGCCTATCTCTTTGCCCTCCAGCACCGCCTCCACGGAGCTGCAAAGAGAGAGGGGCCAGTGGGACACTGGTGCGGGGAGCAGTGCCTGGAGGCCTCGTGCAGGTGGACGCGGGGCTCTGGGGCAGGAGTCCCCAGGAGGGTTGGGCAGGTACCTCATTTCGGTCACGGCAAACATGGCGCTCCGCCACACCGCTGTGCACCGTTGGTCCCTGGGCTCTTCTTCCAGCAGCACCTGCAGAGCACAGCCAGGATGGGACCTGGCAGCTGCCAGCACCCAGTGCCACCCGCCCCTTGCCCTGCCCAACGCTGTCCTCACAGGGTGCCAGTGCTGGGGGCCTTGTCCCCTTCCCCGCAGCCACCGAGTATCCCCTCACCTTGATATTCTCTGCCAGTTTGTATCTCTGGCAGAAGAGATCTAGGCCCTGGGACAAGCCGTTGTACGTTGCGGCCCTGAAGAGCATAGCGATGCTTTTAAGGAACTCCAGCTTCTGTTCCTCATCCTGGCAGCCAGGGGACAGAGAGACAAACAGGGAGCATGAGATGGGGACACACGGTCAGTGGCACCGCAGCGCTGGGGGTGCAGTGCCGGTTGCAGCCCTGGGAGAAGCAGCTGTGCCCAGCCAGCGCCCTCCAGCAGCCCCACAGCAGAGCCCCTGTCAGCAGATGCCAGCTCAGCCGCCTTCCAAATGGCTGCGGTTACCTTTTCAGGGTTGCTGACAAAGGCCCTGATGACATCCACGTGTTCTGGTTCCAAGTGGTACACTGGTAACCAGCTGGCATCTAAGAAAGGAGGAGAGCAGGGAGGGCTGCAGAGAGGGTGCGCAGGCAGGAGGGAGCAGAGGAAGGAGCTCTGCCTCCCATCCAGCCCCATGCCCGCTGCCATGGCACAGTCTTCTCCTGCGTGTCAGTGCCCCTGCCAGCGTGTGGGGAAACGGGATCCTGGCATTGAGCAGGGAGCGCTCGCTGGCCACCGCGCTGCCCAGACAATCAGGGCCCCTCACTCACCCATCTCCAGTTGCTGGGCCAGGCACAACTCCTGGGGCTCCACTGGAGAGCTGCTCTCCTGGAGAGCCCTGTCCTCCTCCAGGGCCACCTTGGTGGTGCTGACTTGTTGCTTTGCCATCTTTTGGGTTTGAGGAAAGTGGTTGGGCTGGCGAAGGGGGAAGCTTTGGCGAAAGGCCACGAGTCTGCCGGGGGCAGAGGGAAAAGACGTGGGTTGTGCTCGAGGAGTCCTCGCCACGAGTCTGCCGGGGGCAGCGGGGAAAGACGTGGGTTGTGCTCGAGGAGTCCTCGCCACGAGTCTGCCGGGGCAGAGGGGAGTCTGCCGGGGGCAGCTAGAGTTAAGATATGGTTGGACTCGATGATCTCAAGGGTCGCTTCCAACCAAAAGGATTGTCTGATACTCCGATTCTCTGAAAGACGTGGGCTGCGCTCGGGGGCTACTCGCCGTCTCCGTGCTCGCACCCTGTCCCGTCACCGTCCTGCCGGACAGTGTGGGCTGGGGCCCACAGCTGCGCTGAGCACATGCAGTGCAGTGGGTGTCACCAAGTGAGGTCACAACGGGCCCCACTGTGACCCTGCACCTGGGCAGGGAGGGGCAGGGTGTCCCATTGGGATGCACAGGCCAGCTCTGCCCTGGGCACCTGGGTGCTCTCGGGGTGTCTCCAGGCCCCCCTTTGCCCTCATGTCCCCCCGGGACCTCCCTGTTGCCCTCTGCTGTGGCCCAGAGTTTCGTGTTCAGCTGGCTGGCTGATCAGAACAGCAGCGAAGCTGCTCCTTCAGTGGCTTTGTAGAGATTTCTAGGGATTTCCAAGGGTGGGTAGCACAGAGGATGGACTTTGTTTAAGGTGTCTGCTGTCTCATTGCTTACAGAAGCTCTCAGTGGCTTGAGGATAAACTAACCACGTAACCACATGACAAAGTGTTGGAGCTGGCAGAGCACAAAAGCAGAAATCCAGGTGGCAGGGGTGAAAAAGGTGGAAAGGCTGAGGTACTAAATGCCTCCTTCTGTGGAAATGCCCCTCACATTCTGCGATTCTGTGATTCCTCCACCTCAGTCTTTAATAGTCAGAAGAGTTGTGCTCCAGGTACCCACCCCCCTGAGCCAGAAGACAGGCATGGGGAGCAGTATGAAGGCCCAACAATCCAAGGGGAAATGATCAGTGACCTGCTATACCACTTGGGCACCTACAAGTCTATGGGGCCAGATGGGATACGCCCAAGGGTGCTGAGGGAGCTGGCAAAGGTCATCACTGAGCCACTTTCCATTATCTATCTGCAATGCTGCCCAACTGGGGAGGTTGCAGTTGACTGGAGGTTGGCTAAGGTGACGCTCATCTACAAGACGGGCCAGAAAGAGGATCTGGGGACCTATAGACCTATCCGTCTGGCCTTGGTGCTGGGCAAGGTCATGGGGCAGATGATCTTGGGTAACATCACTCGCCACAAGAGAACCATATAATCAGGCCCAGTCAACATGGATTTATTTATTTATTTATTTATTGAGGGACTAGAGAGAGTGCAGAGGAGGCAACAAAGCTGCTGAGGGGCTGGAGCACAAGTGTGATGGGAGCGGTTGAGGGAGCTGGGGCTGTTCAGCCTGGAGAACAGGAGGCTCAGGGGAGGCTCAGGGGAGACCTTATTGCTGTTTGCAACGGCCTGAAAGGAGGTTGAAGCATGGAGGGTGTTGGTCTCTTCTCCCAAGTAGCAAGTGATAGGACAAGAGGAAATGGCCTCAAGTTGCGCCAGGGGAGGTTTAGATTGGCTGTTAGGAAAAAATTCTTCCTGGAAAGTGTGTTAAAGGCAAGAAGAACACCTGAAGAGCATGGGTTGGTCAGGCCAATGTGGAATAGATTGCTTTTTCTTGTTTGTTTTGGGGCTGCAGAAGAAGGAACGCGTGCATTTCAGTGTTGGGGCACGGATCCCAACTGAGGATTCAAGCAAGTTTGGGACTGGGACAGCTTAGGTGATTGAGGACCATTGCCAGGTCTACGAAAGAAGCTGGATGGGTTTTGGGGAGCTCACAGGCATTGCCAAATCCTCAGAAAACCACAGCTCTGTAGTGAAAGCAACAGCACTTGGCACCAAGCCCAATCCCAAAATGCAAATACCCTCGAAGTGACCACAGGCAGAGCCTTGAGAAACATTTGAGAGAAAGGGTCTCCTTTGCCAGGCCCTGGAGGTCAGGCCTTGGCCATTCTGATGAAAAACAAACATGAAGGGCTGACATGGCATCAGAACCTGGCGTGTCCACATTGTTGCCCTTCCCCTTGGTTCCCACCCATGCACACTCAACCCGATCAGCGCCTGTGGGAACAGCAGGGTGTGCAGTTCCAGCTAGAGGGCCTTAGACACATTATACAGAAGTGTGATTTTTATGAGTGTAAGAAGCGATAGCCCAGGCCAGTGAGAACGATATCTCGGGTCGGAAAATGGCCCCTTGTGTGTGATGTGTGAATGTCCTTGGGCCTGGTCTGTGAATGAGTGGGAACGTAACTGAAACAAATATAACATGAGTGTGGTGTGTTTCTAATACCAATTATTGGAAAAACATCTTATGTAACATCTTAGTCCAGGCCCATACCTGGAAATCCTATACATTGTCAATGGCTAATAAAGAGGACCTCAGACTGGCTCAGCTCTCTGCTCTGCCCGGCTCTGCGCTCCTTCCTGAACAAGATCTCTGCCTGTGCGTGCATCTTTTTCTGCGTCCCGGTGTGCGTCGTTCCTCATCGCCGCAATCGCCCTTATCAACTCCAGACAATCCAAACGCTCCCTGACATACACGGCTGCCCCACCTCCTCTCCTTCCTCGCCTGTCTCTTCTGAAGAGTTTCTAGCCATCCAATGCAGCGCTCCAGTTGTGAGAGTCGTCCCACCATGTTTCTGGGATGGCAACTATATCGTCGTTTTTCTGCCTCACAGTGGCTTCCAGCTCCTCCTGTTTGTTGCCCACGCTGCGTGCCTTTGGATAGATGCACTTTGGCCGGGCCATTGATCCCGCCACCTTTTTCTGGTGAGAAGCCCTAATTCCTTTGTGGACATCATCGAGTGCTTCCACGGTTTTGAACACATCAACAACCCTTGTGTTTCTCTTCCTGCATGGCTCTCCATCCCCAACCTCCACTGGGACGGCAGAGCAAAGGGCCTCACCAGCACTACCCTCAAATGCTGGCATGTGGCCCTTGGGTTTGCCTCTCCACACCTGGTTTCCTCCCCTCTCACTTCAAATCTAGTTTAAAGCCCTCTCAAGGATTCCTGCTAACTCCTGCGCAGGATCCTTTTCCCCTTTTGAGAGAGGTGCATCCCATTTGTCGCTAGCAGGCCTGGTGCCATGTAAGCCGACCCGTGATCAAAAACCCCCAAATTCTGCCGGTGACACCGGTCCTGCAGCCAGGTATTGATCTGCTGGGTCTTCCTGCATCTTTCCTCGTCGTACCCTGCAACTGTGGCGACAGAAGAGAACACGACTTGTGCTCCTGATCCCTTGACCATGCGTCCCAAGGCCCTGAAGTCTCTCTTGATTGTTTTCCCTTTTCAGTTTCATCACTGCCTACCTGAAAAATCGTTAGGGGATAATAGTCTGAGGGCCTAACCAGGGCAGAGAGTTTCCTGTTTACATCTTTAACCCTGGCCCCAGGGAGGCAGCCGACACCCCAAGAAGTGGGTCTAGCCTGCATATAGGGCCTTCTGTTCCCTTTAGAAGGGAGTCTCCTACAACCACAACCAGCCTCTTTTTCTTTGTGGGGGCTGTTTTGATGGAGGGTGCAGGGTGACTGATCCTCTGCAGCACCTCCAACTCAGTGGAACCGCCTCCCTCGATGCTGTTGTTTGGTTCCACTTGCAAGGCCTGTTCTTCAGTCTCAAGACCCATTTGTGTGTCTGTGTTTGGCTGTTTCTGGGCTAACTGGTGCACAGAAATTGGCTTCGCTGGAGGTAAATGTTCAAAGAGGACCCAGAAGAGTAAAACAGAAAAAGGAAAAATTTATTCGAATAAAGGAGGAGTCCCCAGGCGTCCCTGTGGGGTCTCTCAACAGCATGGGAAGACACAGCCCCCTATTTATCCCAATCCTAGCCGCAGGAGATCCCTTCTCCTTTCCCCATTGGCTGAGACCCTTGCGGGGTCCAAGCTTTCCGATCCCCCTTTCGTAACCCCAGCAGCACCCCTTGTATGTCTGCCCACCGACACTCCTGGGAACTGATTGGTTAGAGCTCTAAGGCTGTTGCACTCCATTTTGTAAAGACATGGGAGAGCTGCTCCCATCAACTACGAAACAATCAAGAGTGTGAATCGTGACATCACATCTTTGCAAAGACGTGATAGCCGTTCCTCACCAGTTTGGTGTTGGTGGTGGTGCTTTCAGTTGTGATGATGTTGTCATCCCTTTTCTAATTCACTGTCTGCTCTTGTGTTCAGACTACGTGGCTCTGTAAATGAGGAGCCCCACTCTCTGTATCTTTCAATGAAATACAGGACCTTCTGAGACTGTTTTTCTTCCTGAGCTCCTTCCTGCAAGAGCTTTTGGAGCTGCAGGGACAGTTCCTGTGATGGGAGGAGGGGAAAAGAATCCATCACGGCAGCACTGCCAGGGAGCAGCAGCGCTCGGTCTCCCAGAGCTGTTTTCTTTCCTCTCCCACACTCTCCTTCTCGTCCCTCATGTTGGCGCAAGTCCTGAGTGCTCTGGCAGCTTGGTCATTGTTCTGCTGCGTGGCAGTCCTGTGACCGCGGGCAGGGACAGGCAATGGACACTTGTGTGACAGAGCTGGCCTCAGAACAGCCTTCCGTGAAGAAAGGTGATCTCCTGAGGACAGTGCTGGAAGGTTTAGGTCTTCTTCCAAAGTTTCTCTCCAGGACATGCCCAAGAACATGACGAGCAGATCACAACACCAGTATGCACCAGTACAGAGCTAAACACCGTGAGTGGAGAAGCACGAGGGCACGCAGCAGTGTCCTCTCACAGCCAGGCCTCCTGCAAGACACCTGACGGAGCAGCAGAGCAGGGTCTGGGCTGTGCCCGTGTGCACTGGACAGCCCGCGGAAGCTGCCCCAGGACAATCGTCGTGGGCTGGCCGCGCACAAGCACCGTTTCCAGCCCTGGCCTCTCAGTGCAGCTTGGAGAGGCCCTTTGTCCCTCCGCAGAAGGATGGTGAATGAGTAGGTCAGCAGGCTGTGTTTGCATGGTACAGATGAGATGCAAGCACGCACATCATGTACAGGAGGTGGGATGAGATGAACCCCAGAGACCACAAATGTCATCAGCTATTCCTTGGGGTTCCTTGAAGGCCTGTGGGACAGACAGTGTCTCGAGGTCACGTCATGTTGGGAGGAAACCACCTGAATGCAGCACTGGGTTGTGCTTCCTTGGACTGAGGTCCCCGTGTCCATTCCTCATGACGTGGGACATGTGAGATGAGTGCAGGCGGGGTGACACACTGCAAGGCTGAGGTGGCTCCCATCCTTTGGGAGTGGCAAGAGGAGGTGAGAGAGACACTGTGACTCCTGCCTGTGTGTCTAAAAGGGACAGGCTCTGCCTCTGAGCATCCCTGGGTGCATAAGGAGTCCATGAGGCCAGCTCAGCTCTGGACAGCTGACAGAAGCTTGCTCTTTCCACGTGTGACTCCAGGAACAAACCCCATGGGCCCAGTGAGCTTCGTCTCCGCTGCCTTGGACAGGCCCATTGCCACAGTGCTTCTGTCTGCTCCCTCAGCCTTGCCTGTGATTCTGGCTTGTGCTCTCCAAAGTGCCAGAGCACTCAGAGATGTTCTGGGGTCCTTGGAAAAGGCAGATGTCAAAGCCAGCTTCAAGAAGGGCTCTTTATTAAAATCCAGCCACTCTCTCGGGAAGAGCTGCTCCTCCACATGGCTCAGCATCAGCGGCAGCACAGGGCTCGCAGGATCCATCTTGGCCTTGGCTGCTCCCTTGGAGAGCTCAGGATGATGATGACCGTCTGAGCTACCAGGGAGCGGATGGAGGGCTCGCTGTCTTCTGCCAAGGCCTGAAGGGCTGCAAGGGAAAGAAGCAGAGCCGAGATGACCTCCCACGTCTGCAGAGACCCCCAGGCATTCCCTCTGGAGAATGCTCCCTACTCACCGCTGCAGATCTCAGCCAGCTTCTTCTTGCCTGGATCCCTCAGATGCCGCACAGCGAGCCCTGGGCACAGAGTTCCGTCAGCCCCTGCTCCCTCCCCTCATCAGGGCTGGCCCCAGGGAAGAGCAGGGGCCGAGATGGTGGGACTGAGCAAGGCGGCCGCCATGGCCACCTGCGTGGACAGGGCTGGGAGAGGGAGGCCAAGGCCCTGCACGGGGCAGCCGGGGCTCTGGCAGCCACAGGGCTGCTCCTTGCTGCCAGGGCAGTGGCAGGGACTGGGGCCAGGCTGCCAAGAGAGGGACCCTGGGGGCTGTGACCCACCGATGAACCTCACGGCCGCCTCTCGCAAGCTGGCCTGAGCATCCTTCAGGTACGGCAGGCTCTGAGTCAAGAATTCTTGAGCTCTGCTCCTGTCCTGCTCCAGCTGGAGAGAGCACAAGGGGATGAGCACGTCACTGTCCCTTCCCAGTTGGCTGGACCAGTCCCTGCTCCCACACCCAGCCGTTCCCCTTCCCTCCCGGCCATTCCCATGTCCCAGCCAGGAGCCCTGTGGGGCTGAGGCTGAAAGAGAGACACAGGCCGGGGGACCCCAGGGGTGCTGAGAGCCCTCCCTCGCGCTGGGTGCAGGGAGGGCAGCAGGGCAGAGAGAAGAGGCCTTGTGGGCTCTGTTCTTGAGGGCAGGGAACAAGAATGCAGGTCCAGGCTGCAGCAAGGCAGGCGAGGCACATCTGCCTTGGGGGTTGTCCTCACCAAGCTCTCTCCAATCCGCCATGTCTGCTGTGTCCGCACCAGGTGCTTGAGCAGTTTCCATTTGAGGAGCTCTGCGGCAGCAAGGAGGGCTTCCCCAGCAGCCTGTGGAACAGCAGAAGCTGGGAATGGCACCACGGTCTGGGCCAGGAGACCTTGGGTCCCCCTGCTCTGGGCTTTGTTCCTGGGGCGATTCTGCCCTCAGGGAGCTGGGACATGCCCTGGCCCAAATGTCCAGGGGTCTCTTCGCTGCGTCACTGCTGAGCTTTGAAAGCTGTACCTTGGCCACGCTCTGCGTTTGGTCACTCAGGCGGAAGAAGAGAGGGAGCAGGCCAAGTCGCACCGTGTTCTTCATCTCTGCCTTTTCGTCCCCCACCGCCATCTTCATCAGGTCTCTGAAGAGGCTGATGGAGCTCTCTCTCAGCTGGCTCTGCTCCTGGGAGGGAGAAGCACAGTAGGACTGGAGCACCAGCAGCTCTCTGCCCACGCTGGGCAGAAGCTCCAGCATGGCTGATGTGAGGGGAGATGCTCCAGGGAGGCATTCTGCACACTGGAGTTGTGGCCCAGATCTGCGGTCCTGGGTCAGTGAAAGGCCACTCAAGAGACTTGTTCTGGGAGCGCCTGGCCTCCAAGTGCCCACCAAGGCAGCCAGCATCCCCCACCAGCTTCAGCAGCCACGGTGGGGAAGAGCTCCGGGAGCAGACGGCAGGGAGAAGCTGGGCTGGGCTGCAGAACACACAAGCCACCCCACAAGAGCCCAGGGCCCACCCGTGGGGCTCAGGCTTCCACATCAGCCTTACGTCGTTCAAGAGGGGCAGGAGGAATTCCGCCATCTGCACGGCGATGTGGCTGGCCTCCTTCCTCTTCAGCTGAGCCATGACAGTTCTGAAGACCAGCAGAGCCTTCATGGTGGCAGCCTTATAGCCAAAGAGCAGGACCCTCATCAGGTCTGGCAGGATGACCTTCATTTTTCTTGCCTGTGTGAAGAAAAGAGTTTCCCTTTTGGGACCAGGTCCGTGCCTGGAAAGCTCCCCAGGCAGCCAGCTGGCCCCACCATGGCAGAGAGAGCCTTTGGAGCACTCGCCCCACCGCCTGAGTGCCAGCCAAGGCCAAGCCCTCCCGCTCTGCCCCGGCCCTTGCCTGCCAACAGGGTTCCCCTTGCTGACGCCCTACTCACCATGTCGTCTCTCTGTGACAGCGTCATGATGCCTCTGAGCACCAGGGAGAGCATGGCTGGCCTTTCTTCCTTCAGAAACCTAAAGGCTAGGTAGGTCGCAGCAAACTCCCCGTCTCCCAGATCTCTGCTGGCCAGCATCTGAAAGCAGGGCAGCAGTGAGCGACCGGCAGAGCTGGTGGGGCTCCTGGCAGCGTGCAGCTCCTGGTTCCTAGCGCAGCCCGGGCCAAGGGCACCGGGGGCTTTTTCCGGTAACTCACAGCCAAGCGAACGAGGCAGTAGTCCTCCAGGTGTGTGCAGAAGAGCCTGCTCTTGAGGTCCCAGAGCTGGCTGAGCAGCTCCTTCAAAATGTTCTTCACAGTCTGGGGCACGGAGAGCATCAGTTCCCACAGTGCCAGGGCAGTGCTGCAAGTCGGAGCGCTCTGTCAGCAGGGCAGCCTCGGCCACAGCAGCGTGGCCGGGCTCAGCACTGCAGGACGCTTGGGATGCCCTGGGCAGCAGCAGAGGGCTGAGCTGGTGCTCCCCGTGGGGCGGGCAGGAGCGTGGGGTGGGCCCTGGGCTTGCTTGCTCAGCTTTGGCTGCCTCGGGCCTGGCTGACCCCCAGGGCTGGAAAGCGTGGTGGGATGGAGGGTCCTGCCCCTCGGGAGTGTCCTGCAGGATTCCTTGGCTCTGGCAGCCAGAGCGTCTCCAGGCCCCTCTTCCCACAGGGAACAAGCCCTCCCGGCTTTTGAGGACAGTACCTGTCTCCTCCTGGAGCAACCTTGAGCAGTGTCATCACCACCTCCTGAGGGCATTTGTCAGCCATGGGGACGATGAGAGACTCCACGCTCTGCCGGGCTGGGACTGTCTGGGTGCATCCCAGGGTTTTGTGGATGCAGCTCGTGATCTTTGGCACCTGGAGGGGACACAGGTGAGGATGGTGCAGCCACTGGCGAGCGGCCATTTCCTCAGCTGCCCTTGCCATCCCTCTCTGCCACCTTGAGGTGGCTTCAGGTGCCCCAGACACTGGGCTTTGGGAGGAAGAGAGGGATGGAGGGAGGAACAAGGCCTGACAGGGCTGAAGGGCAGGGCAATGCAGCCACAGGCCACTTACATCCACCAGCCACAGGTCAGGGTTTCCCTTGACCACATCCAGCACGTTTCTGGCCGCCTCCTTGTCAAAGGTGCTGGAGTCGGTCATTGCCTCGATGAACACCCAGACCATGTCTGTCCTCTCCGACGGCTGGAGGTATTCCCCAAAGGTCTATGGGAGGAAGGGAGGCAGCGAAGCCATATCACACCGAGGGCCCTGATGCTGCTGCTTAGCCGGGCAGTGCCAGCAGCCCTGCGGTGGCGCCCGGCAGTGCTGGCGGCGGTGTCCCCAGCAAAGCTGGCAGCAGGGGCGGCAGTCGCTGCTGGGGAGGATGAGAAGAGACGGCCCAGGGTGAGGGAGGAGGGTTGGGGTCATGGGCACGGGGTCTGGGCCCCGCCACCAGCCAGGGCTTGCGGGTGGCCAGGAGGACTGGGGCTGCTGCTGGGACACTGGAGCGCAGCCCTGGCGTTGTCCCTGCTTGGGGACAGCAGGAACCCTCTCAGCAGGGACAGGGAGGCCACGCCAGCCCGCTGACGGTGGAGGCCTTTGCTCTCACAAGTCCCCTGCTGATGCCAGGACCAAGAGTGCCAGCAAACGGGGAGCTCGTTACCTCGGCAATGTGAGTGGCACTGGGCGAAGTGCGCAAGGAGGTGGTCTCGGCTTCCCAGTCCCTTTCGAGCTGTGTATCCTCCTCTGTCAATGTCGCACCTAAAGAGCGGGGCAAACGCAGAGGAGTCGGTAAGACACGGCAGCTTCCCCAATACTGGAAAGAGCTTTGAACTTGGAATGGCCGAGGAGGGAGGTTATGACCTGCAATCAGGGGAGGAGGTGGTGGAGAGCGGTGCCACGGAAAGGCTGACCCGCCTCCAGTGTGCGTGTGGGAATGCTCGTGGCCCTGGAAATTCCAAGGCCCTAGAGCTCTGCATGCAGTGCCACGGTTCAGTCCCCCATGGCTTGAATAGAGGTGACGTGGGGGACGGCTCGCATGGCTGGAGTGCTGCGGGGCAGAGGTACATGTCTCTTTGGGAGAGATGGGAAGATGCGGCGCGGGGCTGCCTCCCGTGCTCTTGAGGAGCAGCTCAGCTACACGGGACCATCAACAGCGTGGGAGAGAGCGTGGGGGTGAGGAGCAGAGGAGGGGCAGTGCTGGTGACATGGTGGTGCCTCCAGCAAGCAGCAGGACTGGGTGATGTTGGCGTGCAGGGGGATCCATCCCACCACAGCTTCTCTTACGGTGTTGCTGGTACTTGAATTGGAAGAGGAGACAAAGAGCGTCCAAAGCCAAGCGGCTGGTGTCCTCTTCCTTGAATGATAGGAGCAGCAGGAGATGTCCCAGCAGCTGTCCAAGGATTGGCATCTGCATCTCCACACAGGAGGCGTGTCTATCCTCATTGGGATCAGCCTGGGCAAGGGAGGAGGAAGAGCAGAGGGCTTGAGGGCAGCTGGGGCCAAAGCCCTGAAGCCAAGTGTGTGCCCAGGGCTGGATCCAGGCAGGTCAGAGCTTTGCAGGGCCCTGCAGAACCCGTCTCGCAGAACAGCCCCACGCAGGGAGAGCTGCCAGACCTGGGCTCCCCGTGGGCTCCTTGGGCAGCCCTGGCCGACACAGGACTGGGGCAGAGATGGCTCCTGGCAGAGCGCAGTGTGCCTGGTCCTTACCTTCAGTGAGGAGTAGTTGGCCAGCAAGAAGCTGAGCACCCTCATCCTGCCCACAGCCCTCTCCCGCACAGATGCCCTCTCAGAGGTGGTGAAGGTCAAGAGCATCTGGGGAGAGAGAAGCTGCTGCTGAGCCCTGGGAGCAGCCAGTGCTCCAGCACAAGCAGCACTGCTCAAGTCCTGGGCGGGACTCTCCCAGGCCATTAAGGCTTCCTCTGGTCTGGAGCAAAGCCCGCACTGGTTTCCTGCCCTGGGGTCCCTGGCAGGCTTGCGACAAATGCCCCAGGCCAGCCCTCTAGCCAGGCAGGAAGGCAGATGCCACCCTGTGCGGCCACTGTGCTGCGGAAGAGCCTGCTGGGCAGCCCCTGCTTCCCCCAGGGAGGTGGGCACCACCCTGCAGTGCTCTCTCTGCATGGCGCGGGGTGGGACTGCCCTCTCAGCAGTGGACACCCCGTCCCCCAGGGTGAGGAACAGCCCTTGTGAAGCCCACCCTTTGCACATGCCAGACCTGGAAGATACTCTGCATCTTCTCGCTGACTCCGTTGGCAGGAGAGTTGAGCACCAGTGCAACTAGCATGGTGTCCATGGCTTTCATGGTCTGCAAGGAAGACAACGAGTTGTGGCCGTGTTTCCTGCCATCCCTCTCACCCCCAGGACACTGAGCTGAGCTCCCAGCACCAAGGGAGGACTCGTGGGCTGCTTTGCTGTGCCTGGGAGAGGCCCAGGGGCAAACAATGTGCTGTGGGCAGAGCAGCCTGCGGCACTGGATGTGGCCAGGCCCACAGGAACGGGACGACGGGACGAGAGTGGGAAAGTAAAGCCAAGACCGTGCCCTGCCTTGCATCTCTGGTCATAGCGCAGGACAGGGTGAGCAGGGAGCAGCCCAGAGGGCCCGGCGCTCGTGGAGCTCACCCAGCACTTACCGCGAAGTACAGGAAAGGTTTCAAGTCCCGGATTTCCTCTTTGGGAGGAAGCAAGAAGATGCTGGAGAAGCACGCTTGGAGGAGGCCTATCTCTTTGCCCTCCAGCACCGCCTCCACGGAGCTGCAAAGAGAGAGGGGCCAGTGGGACACTGGTGCGGGGAGCAGTGCCTGGAGGCCTCGTGCAGGTGGACACGGGGCTCTGGGGCAGGAGTCCCCAGGAGGGTTGGGCAGGTACCTCATTTCGGTCACGGCAAACATGGCGCTCCGCCACACCGCTGTGCACCGTTGGTCCCTGGGCTCTTCTTCCAGCAGCACCTGCAGAGCACAGCCAGGATGGGACCTGGCAGCTGCCAGCACCCAGTGCCACCCGCCCCTTGCCCTGCCCAACGCTGTCCTCACAGGGTGCCAGTGCTGGGGGCCTTGTCCCCTTCCCCGCAGCCACCGAGTATCCCCTCACCTTGATATTCTCTGCCAGTTTGTATCTCTGGCAGAAGAGATCTAGGCCCTGGGACAAGCCGTTGTACGTTGCGGCCCTGAAGAGCATAGCGATGCTTTTAAGGAACTCCAGCTTCTGTTCCTCATCCTGGCAGCCAGGGGACAGAGAGACAAACAGGGAGCATGAGATGGGGACACACGGTCAGTGGCACCGCAGCGCTGGGGGTGCAGTGCCGGTTGCAGCCCTGGGAGAAGCAGCTGTGCCCAGCCAGCGCCCTCCAGCAGCCCCACAGCAGAGCCCCTGTCAGCAGATGCCAGCTCAGCCGCCTTCCAAATGGCTGCGGTTACCTTTTCAGGGCTGCTGACAAAGGCCCTGATGACATCCACGTGTTCTGGTTCCAAGTGGTACACTGGTAACCAGCTGGCATCTAAGAAAGGAGGAGAGCAGGGAGGGCTGCAGAGAGGGTGCGCAGGCAGGAGGGAGCAGAGGAAGGAGCTCTGCCTCCCATCCAGCCCCATGCCCGCTGCCATGGCACAGTCTTCTCCTGCGTGTCAGTGCCCCTGCCAGCGTGTGGGGAAACGGGATCCTGGCATTGAGCAGGGAGCGCTCGCTGGCCACCGCGCTGCCCAGACAATCAGGGCCCCTCACTCACCCATCTCCAGTTGCTGGGCCAGGCACAACTCCTGGGGCTCCACTGGAGAGCTGCTCTCCTGGAGAGCCCTGTCCTCCTCCAGGGCCACCTTGGTGGTGCTGACTTGTTGCTTTGCCATCTTTTGGGTTTGAGGAAAGTGGTTGGGCTGGCGAAGGGGGAAGCTTTGGCGAAAGGCCACGAGTCTGCCGGGGGCAGAGGGAAAAGACGTGGGTTGTGCTCGAGGAGTCCTCGCCACGAGTCTGCCGGGGCAGAGGGGAGTCTGCCGGGGGCAGCTAGAGTTAAGATATGGTTGGACTCGATGATCTCAAGGGTCGCTTCCAACCAAAAGGATTCTCTGATACTCCGATTCTCTGAAAGACGTGGGCTGCGCTCGGGGGCTACTTGCCGTCTCCGTGCTCGCACCCTGTCCCGTCACCGTCCTGCCGGACAGTGTGGGCTGGGGCCCACAGCTGCGCTGAGCACATGCAGTGCAGTGGGTGTCACCAAGTGAGGTCACAACGGGCCCCACTGTGACCCTGCACCTGGGCAGGGAGGGGCAGGGTGTCCCATTGGGATGCACAGGCCAGCTCTGCCCTGGGCACCTGGGTGCTCTCGGGGTGTCTCCAGGCTCCCCTTTGCCCTCATGTCCCCCCGGGACCTCCCTGTTGCCCTCTGCTGTGGCCCAGAGTTTCGTGTTCAGCTGGCTGGCTGATCAGAACAGCAGCGAAGCTGCTCCTTCAGTGGCTTTGTAGAGTTTTCTAGGGATTTCCAAGGGTGGGTAGCACAGAGGATGGACTTTGTTTAAGGTGTCTGCTGTCTCATTGCTTACAGAAGCTCTCAGTGGCTTGAGGATAAACTAACCACGTAACCACATGACAAAGTGTTGGAGCTGGCAGAGCACAAAAGCAGAAATCCAGGTGGCAGGGGTGAAAAAGGTGGAAAGGCTGAGGTACTAAATGCCTCCTTCTGTGGAAATGCCCCTCACATTCTGCGATTCTGTGATTCCTCCACCTCAGTCTTTAATAGTCAGAAGAGTTGTGCTCCAGGTACCCACCCCCCTGAGCCAGAAGACAGGCATGGGGAGCAGTATGAAGGCCCAACAATCCAAGGGGAAATGATCAGTGACCTGCTATACCACTTGGGCACCTACAAGTCTATGGGGCCATGTGGGATACACCCAAGGGTGCTGAGGGAGCTGGCAAAGGTCATCACTGAGCCACTTTCCATTATCTATCTGCAATGCTGCCCAACTGGGGAGGTTGCAGTTGACTGGAGGTTGGCTAAGGTGACGCTCATCTACAAGACGGGCCAGAAAGAGGATCTGGGGACCTATAGACCTATCCGTCTGGCCTTGGTGCTGGGCAAGGTCATGGGGCAGATGATCTTGGGTAACATCACTCGCCACAAGAGAACCATATAATCAGGCCCAGTCAACATGGATTTATTTATTTATTTATTTATTGAGGGACTAGAGAGAGTGCAGAGGAGGCAACAAAGCTGCTGAGGGGCTGGAGCACAAGTGTGATGGGAGCGGTTGAGGGAGCTGGGGCTGTTCAGCCTGGAGAACAGGAGGCTCAGGGGAGGCTCAGGGGAGACCTTATTGCTGTTTGCAACGGCCTGAAAGGAGGTTGAAGCATGGAGGGTGTTGGTCTCTTCTCCCAAGTAGCAAGTGATAGGACAAGAGGAAATGGCCTCAAGTTGCGCCAGGGGAGGTTTAGATTGGCTGTTAGGAAAAAATTCTTCCTGGAAAGTGTGTTAAAGGCAAGAAGAACACCTGAAGAGCATGGGTTGGTCAGGCCAATGTGGAATAGATTGCTTTTTCTTGTTTGTTTTGGGGCTGCAGAAGAAGGAACGCGTGCATTTCAGTGTTGGGGCACGGATCCCAACTGAGGATTCAAGCAAGTTTGGGACTGGGACAGCTTAGGTGATTGAGGACCATTGCCAGGTCTACGAAAGAAGCTGGATGGGTTTTGGGGAGCTCACAGGCATTGCCAAATCCTCAGAAAACCACAGCTCTGTAGTGAAAGCAACAGCACTTGGCACCAAGCCCAATCCCAAAATGCAAATACCCTCGAAGTGACCACAGGCAGAGCCTTGAGAAACATTTGAGAGAAAGGGTCTCCTTTGCCAGGCCCTGGAGGTCAGGCCTTGGCCATTCTGATGAAAAACAAACATGAAGGGCTGACATGGCATCAGAACCTGGCGTGTCCACATTGTTGCCCTTCCCCTTGGTTCCCACCCATGCACACTCAACCCGATCAGCGCCTGTGGGAACAGCAGGGTGTGCAGTTCCAGCTAGAGGGCCTTAGACACATTATACAGAAGTGTGATTTTTATGAGTGTAAGAAGCGATAGCCCAGGCCAGTGAGAACGATATCTCGGGTCGGAAAACGGCCCCTTGTGTGTGATGTGTGAATGTCCTTGGGCCTGGTCTGTGAATGAGTGGGAACGTAACTGAAACAAATATAACATGAGTGTGGTGTGTTTCTAATACCAATTATTGGAAAAACATCTTATGTAACATCTTAGTCCAGGCCCATACCTGGAAATCCTATACATTGTCAATGGCTAATAAAGAGGACCTCAGACTGGCTCAGCTCTCTGCTCTGCCCGGCTCTGCGCTCCTTCCTGAACAAGATCTCTGCCTGTGCGTGCATCTTTTTCTGCATCCCGATGTGCGTCGTTCCTCATCGCCGCAATCGCCCTCATCAACTCCAGACAATCCAAACGCTCCCTGACATACACGGCTGCCCCACCTCCTCTCCTTCCTCGCCTGTCTCTTCTGAAGAGTTTCTAGCCATCCAATGCAGCGCTCCAGTTGTGAGAGTCGTCCCACCATGTTTCTGGGATGGCAACTATATCGTCGTTTTTCTGCCTCACAGTGGCTTCCAGCTCCTCCTGTTTGTTGCCCACGCTGCGTGCCTTTGGATAGATGCACTTTGGCCGGGCCATTGATCCCGCCACCTTTTTCTGGTGAGAAGCCCTAATTCCTTTGTGGACATCATCGAGTGCTTCCACGGTTTTGAACACATCAACAACCCTTGTGTTTCTCTTCCTGCATGGCTCTCCATCCCCAACCTCCACTGGGACGGCAGAGCAAAGGGCCTCACCAGCACTACCCTCAAATGCTGGCATGTGGCCCTTGGGTTTGCCTCTCCACACCTGGTTTCTTCCCCTCTCACTTCAAATCTAGTTTAAAGCCCTCTCAAGGATTCCTGCTAACTCCTGCGCAGGATCCTTTTCCCCTTTTGAGAGAGGTGCATCCCATTTGTCGCTAGCAGGCCTGGTGCCATGTAAGCCGACCCGTGATCAAAAACCCCCAAATTCTGCCGGTGACACCGGTCCTGCAGCCAGGTATTGATCTGCTGGGTCTTCCTGCATCTTTCCTCATCGTACCCTGCAACTGTGGCGACAGAAGAGAACACGACTTGTGCTCCTGATCCCTTGACCATGCGTCCCAAGGCCCTGAAGTCTCTCTTGATTGTTTTCCCTTTTCAGTTTCATCACTGCCTACCTGAAAAATCGTTAGGGGATAATAGTCTGAGGGCCTAACCAGGGCAGAGAGTTTCCTGTTTACATCTTTAACCCTGGCCCCAGGGAGGCAGCCGACACCCCAAGAAGTGGGTCTAGCCTGCATATAGGGCCTTCTGTTCCCTTTAGAAGGGAGTCTCCTACAACCACAACCAGCCTCTTTTTCTTTGTGGGGGCTGTTTTGACGGAGGGTGCAGGGTGACTGATCCTCTGCAGCACCTCCAACTCAGTGGAACCGCCTCCCTCGATGCTGTTGTTTGGTTCCACTTGCAAGGCCTGTTCTTCAGTCTCAAGACCCATTTGTGTGTCTGTGTTTGGCTGTTTCTGGGCTAACTGGTGCACAGAAATTGGCTTCGCTGGAGGTAAATGTTCAAAGAGGACCCAGAAGAGTAAAACAGAAAAAGGAAAAATTTATTCAAATAAAGGAGGAGTCCCCAGGCGTCCCTGTGGGGTCTCTCAACAGCATGGGAAGACACAGCCCCCTATTTATCCCAATCCTAGCCGCAGGAGATCCCTTCTCCTTTCCCCATTGGCTGAGACCCTTGCGGGGTCCAAGCTTTCCAATCCCCCTTTCGTAACCCCAGCAGCACCCCTTGTATGTCTGCCCACCGACACTCCTGGGAACTGATTGGTTAGAGCTCTAAGGCTGTTGCACTCCATTTTGTAAAGACATGGGAGAGCTGCTCCCATCAACTACGAAACAATCAAGAGTGTGAATCGTGACATCACATCTTTGCAAAGACGTGATAGCCGTTCCTCACCAGTTTGGTGTTGGTGGTGGTGCTTTCAGTTGTGATGATGTTGTCATCACTTTTCTAATTCACTGTCTGCTCTTGTGTTCAGACTACGTGGCTCTGTAAATGAGGAGCCCCACTCTCTGTATCTTTCAATGAAATACAGGACCTTCTGAGACTGTTTTTCTTCCTGAGCTCCTTCCTGCAAGAGCTTTTGGAGCTGCAGGGACAGTTCCTGTGATGGGAGGAGGGGAAAAGAATCCATCACGGCAGCACTGCCAGGGAGCAGCAGCGCTCGGTCTCCCAGAGCTGTTTTCTTTCCTCTCCCACACTCCTTCTCGTCCCTCATGTTGGCGCAAGTCCTGAGTGCTCTGGCAGCTTGGTCATTGTTCTGCTGCGTGGCAGTCCTGTGACCGCGGGCAGGGACAGGCAATGGACACTTGTGTGACAGAGCTGGCCTCAGAACAGCCTTCCGTGAAGAAAGGTGACCTCCTGAGGACAGTGCTGGAAGGTTTAGGTCTTCTTGCAAAGTTTCTCTCCAGGACATGCCCAAGAACATGACGAGCAGATCACAACACCAGTATGCACCAGTACAGAGCTAAACACCGTGAGTGGAGAAGCACGAGGGCACGCAGCAGTGTCCTCTCACAGCCAGGCCTCCTGCAAGACACCTGACGGAGCAGCAGAGCAGGGTCTGGGCTGTGCCCGTGTGCACTGGACAGCCCGCGGAAGCTGCCCCAGGACAATCGTCGTGGGCTGGCCGCGCACAAGCACCGTTTCCAGCCCTGGCCTCTCAGTGCAGCTTGGAGAGGCCCTTTGTCCCTCCGCAGAAGGATGGTGAATGAGTAGGTCAGCAGGCTGTGTTTGCATGGTACAGATGAGATGCAAGCACGCACATCATGTACAGGAGGTGGGATGAGATGAACCCCAGAGACCACAAATGTCATCAGCTATTCCTTGGGGTTCCTTGAAGGCCTGTGGGACAGACAGTGTCTCGAGGTCACGTCATGTTGGGAGGAAACCACCTGAATGCAGCACTGGGTTGTGCTTCCTTGGACTGAGGTCCCCGTGTCCATTCCTCATGACGTGGGACATGTGAGATGAGTGCAGGCAGGGTGACACACTGCAAGGCTGAGGTGGCTCCCATCCTTTGGGAGTGGCAAGAGGAGGTGAGAGAGACACTGTGACTCCTGCCTGTGTGTCTAAAAGGGACAGGCTCTGCCTCTGAGCATCCCTGGGTGCATAAGGAGTCCATGAGGCCAGCTCAGCTCTGGACAGCTGACAGAAGCTTGCTCTTTCCACGTGTGACTCCAGGAACAAACCCCATGGGCCCAGTGAGCTTCGTCTCCGCTGCCTTGGACAGGCCCATTGCCACAGTGCTTCTGTCTGCTCCCTCAGCCTTGCCTGTGATTCTGGCTTGTGCTCTCCAAAGTGCCAGAGCACTCAGAGATGTTCTGGGGTCCTTGGAAAAGGCAGATGTCAAAGCCAGCTTCAAGAAGGGCTCTTTATTAAAATCCAGCCACTCTCTCGGGAAGAGCTGCTCCTCCACATGGCTCAGCATCAGCGGCAGCACAGGGCTCGCAGGTTCCATCTTGGCCTTGGCTGCTCCCTTGGAGAGCTCAGGATGATGATGACCGTCTGAGCTACCAGGGAGCGGATGGAGGGCTCGCTGTCTTCTGCCAAGGCCTGAAGGGCTGCAAGGGAAAGAAGCAGAGCCGAGATGACCTCCCACGTCTGCAGAGACCCCCAGGCATTCCCTCTGGAGAATGCTCCCTACTCACCGCTGCAGATCTCAGCCAGCTTCTTCTTGCCTGGATCCCTCAGATGCCGCGCAGCGAGCCCTGGGCACAGAGTTCCGTCAGCCCCTGCTCCCTCCCCTCATCAGGGCTGGCCCCAGGGAAGAGCAGGGGCCGAGATGGTGGGACTGAGCAAGGCGGCCGCCATGGCCACCTGCGTGGACAGGGCTGGGAGAGGGAGGCCAAGGCCCTGCACGGGGCAGCCGGGGCTCTGGCAGCCACAGGGCTGCTCCTTGCTGCCAGGGCAGTGGCAGGGACTGGGGCCAGGCTGCCAAGAGAGGGACCCTGGGGGCTGTGACCCACCGATGAACCTCACGGCCGCCTCTCGCAAGCTGGCCTGAGCATCCTTCAGGTACGGCAGGCTCTGAGTCAAGAATTCTTGAGCTCTGCTCCTGTCCTGCTCCAGCTGGAGAGAGCACAAGGGGATGAGCACGTCACTGTCCCTTCCCAGTTGGCTGGACCAGTCCCTGCTCCCACACCCAGCCGTTCCCCTTCCCTCCCGGCCATTCCCATGTCCCAGCCAGGAGCCCTGTGGGGCTGAGGCTGAAAGAGAGACACAGGCCGGGGGACCCCAGGGGTGCTGAGAGCCCTCCCTCGCGCTGGGTGCAGGGAGGGCAGCAGGGCAGAGAGAAGAGGCCTTTGTGGGCTCTGTTCTTGAGGGCAGGGAACAAGAATGCAGGTCCAGGCTGCAGCAAGGCAGGCGAGGCACATCTGCCTTGGGGGTTGTCCTCACCAAGCTCTCTCCAATCCGCCATGTCTGCTGTGTCCGCACCAGGTGCTTGAGCAGTTTCCACTTGAGGAGCTCTGCGGCAGCAAGGAGGGCTTCCCCAGCAGCCTGTGGAACAGCAGAAGCTGGGAATGGCACCACGGTCTGGGCCAGGAGACCTTGGGTCCCCCTGCTCTGGGCCTTGTTCCTGGGGCGATTCTGCCCTCAGGGAGCTGGGACATGCCCTGGCCCAAATGTCCAGGGGTCTCTTCGCTGCGTCACTGCTGAGCTTTGAAAGCTGTACCTTGGCCACGCTCTGCGTTTGGTCACTCAGGCGGAAGAAGAGAGGGAGCAGGCCAAGTCGCACCGTGTTCTTCATCTCTGCCTTTTCGTCCCCCACCGCCATCTTCATCAGGTCTCTGAAGAGGCTGATGGAGCTCTCTCTCAGCTGGCTCTGCTCCTGGGAGGGAGAAGCACAGTAGGACTGGAGCACCAGCAGCTCTCTGCCCACGCTGGGCAGAAGCTCCAGCATGGCTGATGTGAGGGGAGATGCTCCAGGGAGGCATTCTGCACACTGGAGTTGTGGCCCAGATCTGCGGTCCTGGGTCAGTGAAAGGCCACTCAAGAGACTTGTTCTGGGAGCGCCTGGCCTCCAAGTGCCCACCAAGGCAGCCAGCATCCCCCACCAGCTTCAGCAGCCACGGTGGGGAAGAGCTCCGGGAGCAGACGGCAGGGAGAAGCTGGGCTGGGCTGCAGAACACACAAGCCACCCCACAAGAGCCCAGGGCCCACCCGTGGGGCTCAGGCTTCCACATCAGCCTTACGTCGTTCAAGAGGGGCAGGAGGAATTCCGCCATCTGCACGGCGATGTGGCTGGCCTCCTTCCTCTTCAGCTGAGCCATGACAGTTCTGAAGACCAGCAGAGCCTTCATGGTGGCAGCCTTATAGCCAAAGAGCAGGACCCTCATCAGGTCTGGCAGGATGACCTTCATTTTTCTTGCCTGTGTGAAGAAAAGAGTTTCCCTTTTGGGACCAGGTCCGTGCCTGGAAAGCTCCCCAGGCAGCCAGCTGGCCCCACCATGGCAGAGAGAGCCTTTGGAGCACTCGCCCCACCGCCTGAGTGCCAGCCAAGGCCAAGCCCTCCCGCTCTGCCCCGGCCCTTGCCTGCCAACAGGGTTCCCCTTGCTGACGCCCTACTCACCATGTCGTCTCTCTGTGACAGCGTCATGATGCCTCTGAGCACCAGGGAGAGCATGGCTGGCCTTTCTTCCTTCAGAAACCTAAAGGCTAGGTAGGTCGCAGCAAACTCCCCGTCTCCCAGATCTCTGCTGGCCAGCATCTGAAAGCAGGGCAGCAGTGAGCGACCGGCAGAGCTGGTGGGGCTCCTGGCAGTGTGCAGCTCCTGGTTCCTAGCGCAGCCCGGGCCAAGGGCACCGGGGGCTTTTTCCGGTAACTCACAGCCAAGCGAACGAGGCAGTAGTCCTCCAGGTGTGTGCAGAAGAGCCTGCTCTTGAGGTCCCAGAGCTGGCTGAGCAGCTCCTTCAAAATGTTCTTCACAGTCTGGGGCACGGAGAGCATCAGTTCCCACAGTGCCAGGGCAGTGCTGCAAGTCGGAGCGCTCTGTCAGCAGGGCAGCCTCGGCCACAGCAGCGTGGCCGGGCTCAGTACTGCAGGACGCTTGGGATGCCCTGGGCAGCAGCAGAGGGCTGAGCTGGTGCTCCCCGTGGGGCGGGCAGGAGCGTGGGGTGGGCCCTGCGCTTGCTTGCTCAGCTTTGGCTGCCTCGGGCCTGGCTGACCCCCAGGGCTGGAAAGCGTGGTGGGATGGAGGGTCCTGCCCCTCGGGAGTGTCCTGCAGGATTCCTTGGCTCTGGCAGCCAGAGCGTCTCCAGGCCCCTCTTCCCACAGGGAACAAGCCCTCCCGGCTTTTGAGGACAGTACCTGTCTCCTCCTGGAGCAACCTTGAGCAGTGTCATCACCACCTTCTGAGGGCATTTGTCAGCCATGGGGACGATGAGAGACTCCACGCTCTGCCGGGCTGGGACTGTCTGGGTGCATCCCAGGGTTTTGTGGATGCAGCTCGTGATCTTTGGCACCTGGAGGGGACACAGGTGAGGATGGTGCAGCCACTGGCGAGCGGCCATTTCCTCAGCTGCCCTTGCCATCCCTCTCTGCCACCTTGAGGTGGCTTCAGGTGCCCCAGACACTGGGCTTTGGGAGGAAGAGAGGGATGGAGGGAGGAACAAGGCCTGACAGGGCTGAAGGGCAGGGCAATGCAGCCACAGGCCACTTACATCCACCAGCCACAGGTCAGGGTTTCCCTTGACCACATCCAGCACGTTTCTGGCCGCCTCCTTGTCAAAGGTGCTGGAGTCGGTCATTGCCTCGATGAACACCCAGACCATGTCTGTCCTCTCCGACGGCTGGAGGTATTCCCCAAAGGTCTATGGGAGGAAGGGAGGCAACGAAGCCACGTCACACCGAGGGCCCTGATGCTGCTGCTTAGCCGGGCAGTGCCAGCAGCCCTGCGGTGGCGCCCGGCAGTGCTGGCGGCGGTGTCCCCAGCAAAGCTGGCAGCAGGGGCGGCAGTCGCTGCTGGGGAGGATGAGAAGAGACGGCCCAGGGTGAGGGAGGAGGGTTGGGGTCATGGGCACGGGGTCTGGGCCCCGCCACCAGCCAGGGCTTGCGGGTGGCCAGGAGGACTGGGGCTGCTGCTGGGACACTGGAGCGCAGCCCTGGCGTTGTCCCTGCTTGGGGACAGCAGGAACCCTCTCAGCAGGGACAGGGAGGCCACGCCAGCCCGCTGACGGTGGAGGCCTTTGCTCTCACAAGTCCCCTGCTGATGCCAGGACCAAGAGTGCCAGCAAACGGGGAGCTCGTTACCTCGGCAATGTGAGTGGCACTGGGCGAAGTGCGCAAGGAGGTGGTCTCGGCTTCCCAGTCCCTTTCGAGCTGTGTATCCTCCTCTGTCAATGTCGCACCTAAAGAGCGGGGCAAACGCAGAGGAGTCGGTAAGACACGGCAGCTTCCCCAATACTGGAAAGAGCTTTGAACTTGGAATGGCCGAGGAGGGAGGTTATGACCTGCAATCAGGGGAGGAGGTGGTGGAGAGCGGTGCCACGGAAAGGCTGACCCGCCTCCAGTGTGCGTGTGGGAATGCTCGTGGCCCTGGAAATTCCAAGGCCCTAGAGCTCTGCATGCAGTGCCACGGTTCAGTCCCCCATGGCTTGAATAGAGGTGACGTGGGGGACGGCTCGCATGGCTGGAGTGCTGCGGGGCAGAGGTACATGTCTCTTTGGGAGAGATGGGAAGATGCGGCGCGGGGCTGCCTCCCGTGCTCTTGAGGAGCAGCTCAGCTACACGGGACCATCAACAGCGTGGGAGAGAGCGTGGGGGTGAGGAGCAGAGGAGGGGCAGTGCTGGTGACATGGTGGTGCCTCCAGCAAGCAGCAGGACTGGGTGATGTTGGCGTGCAGGGGGATCCATCCCACCACAGCTTCTCTTACGGTGTTGCTGGTACTTGAATTGGAAGAGGAGACAAAGAGCGTCCAAAGCCAAGCGGCTGGTGTCCTCTTCCTTGAATGATAGGAGCAGCAGGAGATGTCCCAGCAGCTGTCCAAGGATTGGCATCTGCATCTCCACACAGGAGGCGTGTCTGTCCTCATTGGGATCAGCCTGGGCAAGGGAGGAGGAAGAGCAGAGGGCTTGAGGGCAGCTGGGGCCAAAGCCCTGAAGCCAAGTGTGTGCCCAGGGCTGGATCCAGGCAGGTCAGAGCTTTGCAGGGCCCTGCAGAACCCGTCTCGCAGAACAGCCCCACGCAGGGAGAGCTGCCAGACCTGGGCTCCCCGTGGGCTCCTTGGGCAGCCCTGGCCGACACAGGACTGGGGCAGAGATGGCTCCTGGCAGAGCGCAGTGTGCCTGGTCCTTACCTTCAGTGAGGAGTAGTTGGCCAGCAAGAAGCTGAGCACCCTCATCCTGCCCACAGCCCTCTCCCGCACAGATGCCCTCTCAGAGGTGGTGAAGGTCAAGAGCATCTGGGGAGAGAGAAGCTGCTGCTGAGCCCTGGGAGCAGCCAGTGCTCCAGCACAAGCAGCACTGCTCAAGTCCTGGGCGGGACTCTCCCAGGCCATTAAGGCTTCCTCTGGTCTGGAGCAAAGCCCGCACTGGTTTCCTGCCCTGGGGTCCCTGGCAGGCTTGCGACAAATGCCCCAGGCCAGCCCTCTAGCCAGGCAGGAAGGCAGATGCCACCCTGTGCGGCCACTGTGCTGCGGAAGAGCCTGCTGGGCAGCCCCTGCTTCCCCCAGGGAGGTGGGCACCACCCTGCAGTGCTCTCTCTGCATGGCGCGGGGTGGGACTGCCCTCTCAGCAGTGGACACCCCGTCCCCCAGGGTGAGGAACAGCCCTTGTGAAGCCCACCCTTTGCACATGCCAGACCTGGAAGATACTCTGCATCTTCTCGCTGACTCCGTTGGCAGGAGAGTTGAGCACCAGTGCAACTAGCATGGTGTCCATGGCTTTCATGGTCTGCAAGGAAGACAACGAGTTGTGGCCGTGTTTCCTGCCATCCCTCTCACCCCCAGGACACTGAGCTGAGCTCCCAGCACCAAGGGAGGACTCGTGGGCTGCTTTGCTGTGCCTGGGAGAGGCCCAGGGGCAAACAATGTGCTGTGGGCAGAGCAGCCTGCGGCACTGGACGTGGCCAGGCCCACAGGAACGGGACGACGGGACGAGAGTGGGAAAGTAAAGCCAAGACCGTGCCCTGCCTTGCATCTCTGGTCATAGCGCAGGACAGGGTGAGCAGGGAGCAGCCCAGAGGGCCCGGCGCTCGTGGAGCTCACCCAGCACTTACCGCGAAGTACAGGAAAGGTTTCAAGTCCCGGATTTCCTCTTTGGGAGGAAGCAAGAAGATGCTGGAGAAGCACGCTTGGAGGAGGCCTATCTCTTTGCCCTCCAGCACCGCCTCCACGGAGCTGCAAAGAGAGAGGGGCCAGTGGGACACTGGTGCGGGGAGCAGTGCCTGGAGGCCTCGTGCAGGTGGACACGGGGCTCTGGGGCAGGAGTCCCCAGGAGGGTTGGGCAGGTACCTCATTTCGGTCACAGCAAACATGGCACTCCGCCACACCGCTGTGCACCGTTGGTCCCTGGGCTCTTCTTCCAGCAGCACCTGCAGAGCACAGCCAGGATGGGACCTGGCAGCTGCCAGCACCCAGTGCCACCAGCCCCTTGCCCTGCCCAACACTGTCCTCACAGGGTGCCAGTGCTGGGGGCCTTGTCCCCTTCCCCGCAGCCACCGAGTATCCCCTCACCTTGATATTCTCTGCCAGTTTGTGTCTCTGGCAGAAGAGATCTAGGCCCTGGGACAAGCCGTTGTACGTTGCGGCCCTGAAGAGCATAGCGATGCTTTTAAGGAACTCCAGCTTCTGTTCCTCATCCTGGCAGCCAGGGGACAGAGAGACAAACAGGGAGCATGAGATGGGGACACACGGTCAGTGGCACCGCAGCGCTGGGGGTGCAGTGCCGGTTGCAGCCCTGGGAGAAGCAGCTGTGCCCAGCCAGCGCCCTCCAGCAGCCCCACAGCAGAGCCCCTGTCAGCAGATGCCAGCTCAGCCGCCTTCCAAATGGCTGCGGTTACCTTTTCAGGGTTGCTGACAAAGGCCCTGATGACATCCACGTGTTCTGGTTCCAAGTGGTACACTGGTAACCAGCTGGCATCTAAGAAAGGAGGAGAGCAGGGAGGGCTGCAGAGAGGGTGCGCAGGCAGGAGGGAGCAGAGGATGGAGCTCTGCCTCCCATCCAGCCCCATGCCCGCTGCCATGGCACAGTCTTCTCCTGCGTGTCAGTGCCCCTGCCAGCGTGTGGGGAAACGGGATCCTGGCATTGAGCAGGGAGCGCTCGCTGGCCACCGCGCTGCCCAGACAATCAGGGCCCCTCACTCACCCATCTCCAGTTGCTGGGCCAGGCACAACTCCTGGGGCTCCACTGGAGAGCTGCTCTCCTGGAGAGCCCTGTCCTCCTCCAGGGCCACCTTGGTGGTGCTGACTTGTTGCTTTGCCATCTTTTGGGTTTGAGGAAAGTGGTTGGGCTGGCGAAGGGGGAAGCTTTGGCGAAAGGCCACGAGTCTGCCGGGGGCAGAGGGAAAAGACGTGGGTTGTGCTCGAGGAGTCCTCGCCACGAGTCTGCCGGGGGCAGCGGGGAAAGACGTGGGTTGTGCTCGAGGAGTCCTCGCCACGAGTCTGCCGGGGCAGAGGGGAGTCTGCCGGGGGCAGCTAGAGTTAAGATATGGTTGGACTCGATGATCTCAAGGGTCGCTTCCAACCAAAAGGATTCTCTGATACTCCGATTCTCTGAAAGACGTGGGCTGCGCTCGGGGGCTACTCGCCGTCTCCGTGCTCGCACCCTGTCCCGTCACCGTCCTGCCGGACAGTGTGGGCTGGGGCCCACAGCTGCGCTGAGCACACGCAGTGCAGTGGGTGTCACCAAGTGAGGTCACAACGGGCCCCACTGTGACCCTGCACCTGGGCAGGGAGGGGCAGGGTGTCCCATTGGGATGCACAGGCCAGCTCTGCCCTGGGCACCTGGGTGCTCTCGGGGTGTCTCCAGGCTCCCCTTTGCCCTCATGTCCCCCCGGGACCTCCCTGTTGCCCTCTGCTGTGTCCCAGGGTTTCGTGTTCAGCTGGCTGGCTGATCAGAACAGCAGCGAAGCTGCTCCTTCAGTGGCTTTGTAGAGATTTCTAGGGATTTCCAAGGGTGGGTAGCACAGAGGATGGACTTTGTTTAAGGTGTCTGCTGTCTCATTGCTTACAGAAGCTCTCAGTGGCTTGAGGATAAACTAACCACGTAACCACATGACAAAGTGTTGGAGCTGGCAGAGCACAAAAGCAGAAATCCAGGTGGCAGGGGTGAAAAAGGTGGAAAGGCTGAGGTACTAAATGCCTTCTTCACCTGAGATCTTTAATAGTCAGAAGAGTTGTGCTCCAGGTACCCATCCCCCTGAGCCAGAAGACAGGCATGGGGAGCAGTATGAAGGCCCAACAATCCAAGGGGAAATGATCAGCGACCTGCTATATCACTTGGGCACCTACAAGTCTATGGGGCCAGATGGGATACACCCAAGGGTGCTGAGGGAGCTGGCAAAGGTCATCACTGAGCCACTTTCCATTATCTATCTGCAATGCTGCCCAACTGAGGAGGTTGCAGTTGACTGGAAGTTGGCTAAGGTGATGCTCATCTACAAGACGGGCCCAGTCAACATGGATTTATGAAATGTAGGTCCTGTTTGACTAACCTGATCTCTACGACCAGATGACCCAAGTAGTAGATGAGGGAAAGGCTGTGGAGGTTGTGTACTTAGACTTCAGTAAGGCCTTGGGCACCATATCTCACAGCATTCTCCTGGAGAAGCTGCAGCTCGTGGCCTGGACGGGTGGACTCTGCGACGGATATAGAACTGGCTGGGTGGCCGGGCCCAAAGGGTTGTGGTGAACGGAGCCAAATGCGGTTGGTGGCTGGTCAGGAGTGGCGTTCGCCAGGGCTCAGTACTTGGCTCACAACAAGCCCATGAATGCTCCAGGCTCAGGGAAGAGTGGCAGGACAGGAAAAGGACCTGGGGGTGTTGGTCACAGTGGCTGAACATGAGGCAGCGTGTGCCCAGGCAGCCAAAAAGGCCACCTGCATCCTGGCTTGTATCAGGAATAGTGTGGCCAGCAGGACCAGAGAAGCGATCGTGCCACTGTACTGGGCACTGGTGAGGCCTCACCTTGAATGCTGTGTTCAGTTTTGGGCCCCTCATCATCAGAAGGACATTGAGGGACTAGAGAGTGTGCAGAGGAGGCAACAAAGCTGCTGAGGGGCTGGAGCACAAGTGTGATGGGAGCGGTTGAGGGAGCTGGGGCTGTTCAGCCTGGAGAACAGGAGGCTCAGGGGAGGCTCAGGGGAGACCTTATTGCTGTTTGCAACGGCCTGAAAGGAGGTTGAAGCATGGAGGGTGTTGGTCTCTTCTCCCAAGTAGCAAGTGATAGGACAAGAGGAAATGGCCTCAAGTTGCGCCAGGGGAGGTTTAGATTGACTGTTAGGAAAAAATTCTTCCTGGAAAGTGTGTTAAAGGCAAGAAGAACACCTGAAGAGCATGGGTTGGTCATGCCAATGTGGAATAGATTGTTTTTTCTTGTTTGTTTTGGGGCTGCAGAAGAAGGAACGCGTGCATTTCAGTGTTGGGGCATGGATCCAAACTGAGGATTCAAGCAAGTTTGGGACTGGGACAGCTTAGGTGATTGAGGACCATTGCCAGGTCTATGAAAGAAGCTGGATGGGTTTTGGGGAGCTCACAGGCATTGCCAAATCCTCAGGAAACCACAGCTTTGTAGTTAAAGCAACAGCACTTGGCACCAAACCCAATCCCAAAACGCGAATACCCTCGAAGCGACCACAGGCAGAGCCTTGAGAAACATTTGAGAGAAAGGGTCTCCTTTGCCAGGCCATGGGGGTCAGGGCTTGGCTATTCTGATGATAAACAAACACAAACGGCTGACATGGCATCAGAACCACCTCCACAACGCCTTTACCACCTGTGACCAGTGTCTCCAGGCTTTTGCTTCGCCAGCCTCCAGGGACACGGACTGGTTGTTTCCTTCAGAGCTGTGTCAGGGATGGCCCTTCGTGGGATCCCAAACACCTTCAGAAACTTGCGTTTGTTTCTGCCTTTCACTTTGCTGGAGGTTTGTTCATTGTTCCAATATCTGCAGTTTAGGAACATGGCAGCAGAGGGCTCATTAACATCCAAAATGCCCTTGCAAGCCAAGGCTCTCTGCAGCATTTTCCTAAAGGCTTCAAGTCTGGTGTGGATGATTAGGGAGATTTCAGGAATAGCCAAACAGAGAGCATTTCAATAATAAACAGCAATAAAGCAGTATTTCTTCTACTTCCTTCCCACCTCTCCCTCCTCCGCATTTCCAGAAGAGGTGGTATCAGCAACCTTCAGTACTTTTGGATCTGGAGCATCTCCTGATGAAGGCACAATATGTCAGAGCATTGGGTGCCTGAAGCACCAGTTGAGTGAGGAGACAGGCCAGGACACCTCAAGAGGAGTCACGCTCCTCTGGACCAAGAGGTGGGTGTTCCTGGGAATCTCAGGTGCCACAGCACAGCGACACTTGTGTTCAGGGAGCTGGTCAAATGACCCATCTCCTTTTCTGTAATGTTGTCTGAGTTTGCTCAGGTAACCCCTGACCTGAACCCCATCCACTCGTGGGTGTTCTCCAGACTCCTGCCTTCAGGAACAGTGTCCCAGGAGACCTTGCTGGTGAAGATGGAGGCAAAGGAGCCATAAAGTACCTCAGTCCTGTCAGCTTCTAATCTTATAAAGTGCAGCAGCAGGCCCGCGTTCGCCCTATCTAGTCTTTTACTGTAAGGAAGTAATATCAGCTCATCTTGCTGCCCCCACCCTCCCCTGCACATATGAAATCCAGAGGAGCTTTGGCATCATCCTTACATCTTTTTATGGTTTTAGAAGTTTCTTTCTTCAATTAGCCAATTTACAGCATCGATGTTGGTTCAGCTGAATATTTACTCAAGATCTCAGGGGCTTTTTTTTTTTTAAAAAAAAAACTCCACACTTTCTGATCAGCCTTGCACCAGACTGACAAATAAACAAATCTTCCCCATGCAACAAAGTTTGCCTAATAGTAAGGAATGAGAAGATTATTTTGTGCTACTTTTCAATTGATACAGAGACACAAGAGAGAACAAGGAAAGCCCAATGGTTGTCGTGCCTGTGAAGGCTGATATTTACATCCCTGTCCTCCAGTCAGAGCTCAAATTGGCTGGGAAAGAATGCCTTTTAAAAACACTGTCATCACAAAGCAGGAGAGTGTACTGTTAGTTCATAGGTTAATAAATAGTTAATAAATGAAATCTCATTAAATTTCATTGGAAGCCCATTTTTTATTATAGTAAAGGAGGCTGAAGTTTCACCTTGATAATTACGCTCCCTACATTTGGCAGAAACAAAAAGATTAATTTAATAGCAGAGGTAGCTTTGATTTAAACAAAGAAATTGTCTGAACAGGATTAGATTACACTGTTAGGCGGGCATTCGTTATGTGCAGCGCTGGGGTCGCACTGGCGATTCTCCACCATAAGTGCTCGCCACGACAGAACGCTCTCCTGTAGCTGGTATTTACAAAAGCGCTGCATACTCATTATAGTTCTTAGAAACTATTAACATTCAATACACCTATTCTAAGAAATGATTACAGAAACATGAGGTTAATTATTTCACGGTCTTTGCTGCTATCTGGTGTCATTGTACGAGCATTGCAAGCCTTGAATTCTATTTCTCTATTCTATAGCTTACTTTTGAGACATCTGTTAGTGTGCAGCTTCAGATTCAACCTGTGCATATGTCATGGAGGCACCCCAAAATAAGTTTAGGCGGACAACAAGGTCCAAAACAAACTTTATTGGGCTTTGGGTTCTTTGATATCGGCTGGTTTTATAAGACACCAGTCCGGTCAGTGATATGTGGGAAAGGTTTATCCCACAGGGGTAAAAAGATGCTGGGACAGGAATTAGCAGGGCTCATTTGCAGGGCTTTAAACTAGATTCGAAGGGGGATGAGGTTGTAGCTGGGCTTGCATCAGTGGGGCAGCATGCTGGAATACATAAAGACCGGGAGGCCCCTCAGGCCCGTAGGGTGAAATCGGTTTACTCGGCTCGCTCCCTGAAGTGCCTGTACACCAATGTGTTTATGATCTGGTGGTATTAACAGAGACATGGTGGGACAGCTCACATGGCTGGAATGTGGTCATGGATGGCTATGCCCTTTTCAGGAAAGACAGGCCGGCCAAGCGTGGTGGTGGAGTTGCTCTTTACGTGAGAGAGCAACTACAATGTATAGAGTACTGTCCAGGTGCGGTTGAGGAGCAAGTTGAGAGTCTGTGGGTGAGAATTAAGGGGCAGGCTGGCAGGGGTGACACTGTTGTGGGAGTCTATTACAGGCCACCAGATCAGAGTGAGGAAGTTGATGAGGCCTTCTACGGGCAGCTGAGCGTGGCCTCACAGTCACAGGCCCTGGTTGTTATGGGGGATTTTAACTACCCTGATGTTTGCTGGAAGGACTACTCAGCCAGCCAGCCTCAGTCTAGGAGGTTCCTCCAGTGCATTGACGATAACTTTCTGATGCAAATGGTGGAGGAGCCGACTAGGAGAGGTGCGCTGCTGGATCTCGTCCTCGCTAACAAGGAGGGTCTGGTTGAAGCAGTAAAGGTGGGAGGCTGCCTTGGTTGCAGTGACCATGAGATGGTGGAGTTCAGAATCTCCTGTGGTGGGAGCACAATACCGAGCAGAATTGCAACCCTGGACTTCAGCAGGGCTGACTTTGGCCTTTTCAAACAATTGCTGGAGGAAATCCCGTGGGCAAGGCTGCTTGAAGGTAAAGGGGCCCAAGATAGTTGGTTAACATTCAGAGACTGCTTCTACCAAGCTCAAGATCAGTGCATCCCGACACGCAGGAAGTCAAGGAGGGGAGCCAGGAGACCTGTGTGGTTAAACAGGGAACTGCTGGGCAAACTCAAGTGGAAGAGGAGGGTTTACAAATCATGGAAGGAGGGGCTGGCCACTTGGGAAGAATATAAGGCTGTTGTCAGAGGATGTAGGGAGGCAACTAGGAAAGCTAAGGCCTCCTTAGAGTTAAACCTGGCGAGAGGGGTCAAGGACAACAGGAAGAGCTTCTTCAAATACATGGCAGATAAAACTAACAGCAGAGGCAATGTAGGCCCACTGATGAACGGGGTGGGTGCCCTGGTGCCAGAAGATACAGAGAAGGCAGAATTACTGAATGCCTTCTTTGTCTCTGTCTACTCTGCCGGAGGCTGTTCTGAGGAGCCCCGTACCCCTGAGGCCCCAGAGGAAGGCAGGGCAATGGAGGAGTTTGCCTCAGTTGATGAGGACTGGGTTAGGGACCAGTTAAGCAATCTGGACATCCATAAATCCATGGGTCCAGATTGGATGCACCCGCGGGTGCTGAGGGAGCTGGCTGAAGTCATTGCTGGACCGCTCTCCATCATCTTTGCCAAGTCTTGGGAAACGGGAGAGGTGCCTGAGGACTGGAGGAAAGCAAATGTCACTCCGGTCTTCAAAAAGGGCAAGAAGGAGGACCCGGGCAACTATAGACCGGTCAGCCTCACCTCCATCCCTGGGAAAGTGATGGAACACCTTATCCTTGGTGCCATCTTAAGACATATCAAGGATAAGAGGGTCATCAGGGACAGTCAACATGGCTTCACCAAGGGGAAGTCGTGTTTGATCAACCTCATAGCCTTTTATGAAGACGTAACAAGGTGGATTGACGATGGCAGAGCAGTGGATGTGGTCTACCTTGACTTCAGCAAAGCATTTGACACCGTCTCCCACAGCATCCTCACGGCAAAACTGAGGAAGTGTGGACTGGATGATCGGGTAGTGAGGTGGACTGCAAACTGGCTGAAGGAGAGAAGCCAGAGAGTCGTGATCAATGGGGCAGAGTCTGGTTGGAGGCCTGTATCTAGTGGAGTGCCTCAAGGGTCAGTTCTGGGACCAATACTGTTCAATATATTCATCAATGACTTGGATGAGGGAATTGAGTGTACTATCAGCAAGTTTGCTGATGACACCAAGCTGGGAGGAGTGGCTGACACGCCAGAGGGCTGTGCTGCCATCCAGCGAGATCTGGACAGGCTAGAGAGTTGGGCGGGGAAAAATTTAATGAAATATAACAAGGGAAAATGTAGAGTCTTGCATCTGGGCAGGAACAACCCCAGGTTCCAGTACAGGTTGGGGAATGACCTATTAGAGAGCAGTCTAGGGGAAAGGGACCTGCGGGTCCTGGTGGACAGCAGGATGACCATGAGCCAGCACTGTGCCCTTGTGGCCAGGAAGGCCAATGGCATCCTGGGGTGTATTAGAAGTGGGGTGGTTAGTAGGTCGAGAGAGGTTCTCCTTCCCCTCTACTCTGCCCTGGTGAGACCTCATCTGGAATATTGTGTCCAGTTCTGGGCCCCTCAGTTCAAGAACGACAGGGAACTGCTGGAGAGAGTCCAGCGCAGGGCCACAAAGATGATGAAGGGAGTGGAGCATCTCCCTTATGAGGAAAGGCTGAGGGAGCTGGGTGTCTTTAGCTTGGAGAAGAGGAGACTGAGGGGTGACCTCATCAATGTTTATAAATATGTAAAGGGTGGGTGTCACGAGGATGGAGCCAGGCTCTTCTCGGTGACAACCAACAGTAAGACAAGGGGTAATGGGTTCAAGCTGGAACACAAGAGGTTCCACTTAAATTTGAGAAGAAACTTCTTCTCAGTGAGGGTGACAGAACACTGGAACAGGCTGCCCAGGGAGGTTGTGGATTCTCCTTCTCTGGAGACATTCAAAACCCGCCTGGACGCCTTCCTGTGTAACCTCACCTAGGTGTTCCTGCTCTGGCAGGGGGATTGGACTAGATGATCTTTCGAGGTCCCTTCCAATCCCTAACATTCTGTGATTCTGTGATTCTGTGATTCTGGCTGGAAAAGTACCGCCGATAAACCGATGGGAAACGGGGTTTATACAGTTAGTTAGCACTCCCATAACGTAAGATACAGGTTCGGATATTAGGTTAGGAGATTATTTGGGGTGCAGCGAAATAAGAACAGCGAGGACCCACAGTGTGCATATACGCACTCACAAGATAATACTCAATAGTATCTGATCACCGCCCGTAAGTGATACACGCCAGAGATATTCAGTTTCCGTTTCCCCTGGCTTGCATGAAAATTCAGCTTGCAAGTCGCCGAGCTCAGGTCCTGTCCACGGGGTGCTACGAATGGCAGTTCGAGGATTTCCACCCCGTGGCCTTGTATGTGTCAGTTTTAATGAGAGGACATACATTCTTTGTCTCCATCTCCTCTTCATCAACACTATTTTCAGAATCTCCCCAGGAACCTCCATCCCAGGAACCTCCGTCCCAGTCCTCAGGATCTCTAATCAATTTCCAGGTTTGGGGGACACTATGGGGGGGACCTTGCTCCACTTGTCGTGAGCTCAACCTTTTGTTCTAACAAACGTATTCACTCTTTCAGTTGATCTATTTCCAGCTCCTTTTCATAATCACACCCCTTTGACTGTTCGCAAGGTTCGGGCTGCCTTTGGGCTTGCTTCAAACAAGCGTACAGAGCAGCGCCAAAAGCAGCACAGATGATAGCGCCAACAGCAACACAGGCGGCAGCACACGCAGCTACCGTCACTCCCGGACCACACCAACTCGCTTCCGTCTGGGTGCAAGTTGTCGCGGAAGGATTATCGCAGCTGTAATCCCGAAATAATTTCTCCATTTCTGATACCCTGCTTGCTGCGCCAATTAAAATGTCACGGAGGCACCCCCAAATAAGTTTAGGCAGACAACAAGGTCCAAACCAAAAGTTTATTCTGGCCAGAAAAGCACCGCTGATAAACCAATTAGAAACGGGGTTTATACAACTAGCTAGCACTCCGTTAACATAAGATATAGGTTCAGGTATCAGGTTAGGAGATTATTTGGGATGCAGCGAAAATAAGAATAATGGGGATCCCCAGCGTGCATACACGCACTCACAAACCAACAAAACCGGAGCCCTCTCTGTCCCGTTTGCCCACAAAAGAGAAACACTAGCCTATTGCGGCCAGGACTTCACACTTGTCTGTCTCAGATGAGGAATTTACACTCGTCTGTCCCAGGCGAGGACTTTACACCTGCCTATCTCAGGCAAGGAATTATTAAAGCATATATTGAGTAATTTATCGCTCACCTAAGTGCGGAGGTGAGGCGCTCCCAATCCAGGGGAGTTACCTTAGACGGCTTCTCGGTCTAAGGGGAGGGACTCTGGCAGTATGGCAGTCTCGTAGCTCTGAGAAGACCACACAAAGGGCATCTCCCGTGGGAACCCCATTTATAGTCTACTTAGATCTGACTGGGCATTCCAGAAGCTTCTCGGCTTCTCTACACCCCACCCCCCGAGTGTGGGCCTTCGAGAAGCTTCTCGGCTTCTCTGGGCTGTGGGCAGGCTTGGCCCCTCCTCTGCTAATGACCCTGCCCACCGACTCTGGGTCTCCACAAAGAGCCATTAGCTGCCCCATTGGAGGCCCCAGTTCTGAGAGAGGGGACGGGCAGCTACCAGTGCAACTGCCACACCAGTGCTCAGGGCGTGGGGAGGGAAAGTGCAACTGCCACAGCTACGGTAGCATATCCCACTTCTGGTAGCAGAGTGCAAGGGCTTAAGGCAGCCCTGCCAAGTTGTAGGTTTGCGATATGGTAACAGACACCAGACCAACAGCTTCAGGGTTAAAGCATTTATCTCCAAATAACAGTGCAGGAAAAAAGACAGATCAATAGTATAATTATCTGCATTGTTGCAATAGCAAGTCAAGTAATTCATCAAGACCAGGCATCTGACAATGGCCGGCAGGCAGGCAGCAGGGTGGGACCTCTTCTCCAGAAAAGTGACCCAGACCAGGCAATGCCCTTGGGGAATGCACATGCCCTGGCTGGACTGTTCTTTTTACCACTGAGCCGCAGAAGCGCTGTTTGGGCTCTGCGCCCGCTCTGCGCCAGCTCTGTCCCTGGTGTACACGAGGCCCAGGAGGCCCAGGAATCCTGTACCAGGCAGCACAGCCCCACAGTCCTGTGTGAACGTGGGTCTGGAATTCTTGTGTGAGGCAATCCAAGCCTCACAGCTCCATTGTATGTACCATCACCAGACAGGCCATATTAGGCGATAGCAGCCATACAAGGAGCCAGCTAGTCTTGCAAAGGCAAATTTGACTGTCTACGTATGGAAGTCACTACGCAGAATGCAAGCGTGAACACACAGGGTACTGTGAACGTAGTGCTGACAGCGAGCAGACTGGATTTATAGCAGCCTTATAGTACAGTAAGTTAACAACTAAGGAGAAGTGAAATAAACCAGAACAGTAGTATAGCAGAAGAAGTAAATTGAAAGAAGAGGTATAGAAACACAGGAAGCAAGGCGTGTGTACTGATTGATACGTCAAGGCCAGAGGGATTGATACAGGATTGATACACCAATGACAGGGGGGTAACTTGTGATAGATCAAAAAAATGCTTTTGTGGTAGCAACTTTGGTGGGAATGCAAAATATATCACTTATGTAATGCATAACTCAGCAAATCAGTAAGGCTTGAGCAAGCATCCTAGCAAGTATAAATACAAGCCTGAATTTGTAATAAATGTCTCTCATTGCACCTTAAAGAGAGTCCGTGCCTCATTCGCTACAAATGGCACCTGAACAGGGACTTTCAATGCGGCTGTAAAGGAAGCAGTTGTTCCGGTAGAAAAGCCCGATCGAACCAGGACCGGGAAATGGAGCCAGGGAAACAAAGCCGGGAAACAGAACCGGGAACGAGGAAAGTGTGCACTCATCACCGAGAAAAGGTGAGCGATTGGGAACCATGGGAGGGAAGTTATCCCTTGAACGAAGACAAAGCCTAGATGTCCTTCAACGTTTATTAAGAAAGCAAAATCAGGACGTACCAGGAGTCCGATTAGTGACTTTATTAGAACGGATGGCTAATCATGTGCCGGACTTTCCTCCAACTGGTACATTTCAGTTGGAGGCATGGCAGAAAGTCGGAAGAGAACTATTCGAACAGGCAGCATCTGGAGATAATGCTGCTTGTCAACATTTATCTACTTGGGGGAAAATAATGATTACTTTAAAAGCAGCTCCAAAGGAAGTAGCTGTGCAGGTCGCAACTAACTGTGAACCTTCTGCCCCTCCCTTGCCAGGGAAGGAGGGGGATCCTGTAACTGTATTGGGCAAAAATGCACTAACCTTGGATGCAGTAGTGGAGAAAGCACTGGCTGATAACGAAGCCCCCGCTTGTCCACTACAGCGAACGCTTTTGACAAAAGATGGTTTGTGAGAGTCGCCCAACAACCCCCTCGATCCTGGCCCAGTGGACTTGGAGCGAGAGCCTGATTTATTCCCCCCGGATGTTACTTTGCAGCCGAAAGTGCACATTAATTCAACCATGGGGGATAAATGCAGAGAAGAGGCTTTGAAAGCAGGAGACAGGAAAGTGGTTACGGCATGCCCTGTGATCTATCATGAATGGCAAACTCCAGGCTTTCAACAGCTATCGTATGATGTTGTAAAGGAATTACAGACATTAGCTAAAGAAAATGGAGTTACTTCATCATTTGTTATAAATTTTTTGGAAGCGTCAAGCTCTTCCTACGTACTTACTCGCATGACTGGCATTCTTTGTTGAAAATGATTGTATCCACTCCTCAATGCACTGTATGGCTGATTTTTGGGAGAACTGTACTGTGGAGACTAGTGATAATGCATATCAGCAAAGAGCGATTGTTTGCAGTCATTTAGCTGGGGAAGGTGCTCATGCTTTGCCCGAGAATCAAGTTGCACATCCCAGGGACATGTATGGTGTAACAGGAAAACTAGCAATGAAAGCGGTTCAGAAGTTACTGGTGGTTGGGAGAGATGCTAGTACGTCTTTTTCAAAAATCTCGCAAGGATCACCGGAACCTTATGCACAATTTTTAGACTGCTTGCAAACTGTTTTGGAGCGGCAAATTGATAATGATGTGGCTAGTGAGTTAGTTCCTAGAACAATTGGCTTTTGAGAATGCTAATGCTGATTGGTGGCGTGTGTTACAGGGTGTTAGGAATAGGGAAAAGTGTACTATAACAGAGATGGTGAGAGAGTGTCAAAACATAGAGTCATCTGAACATTATACTGGCTCTCCAGCTGCCGCTTTAGCAGCACAGTCGTAAGTGTCGGGAACAAAACTGAGACTGAGATGTTTTCATTGTGGGGCACTGGGTCATGTAAAGAAAGATTGCACAAAGTATGCACACCAGACTTCAAAGGCTGTACCTCCGAGAGATTGTCCAATATGTGCAAAAGGCAGGCACTGGGCAAGTGAGTGTTGTTTGAGGGTAATGTAAAGGGAGCTGCCAGCCAGTCAGTGACTATAATTACTACTGCAGTAGTGCTGATTCCCACAGGAGTGTGGGGGCCTTTAGGACCTAGCGTGCATGCTTTGTTAATAGGTCGATCATCCACTACCAAGTTGGGTTTGTTTGTCTTACCTGGAGTAATTGACTCTGATTATCAAGGTGAAATCAAAATGATGGCTTGGACACCTGTGCCATTCTTCCTGGAAAGTGTGTTAAAGGCAAGAAGAACACCTGAAGAGCATGGGTTGGTCATGCCAATGTGGAATAGATTGTTTTTTCTTGTTTGTTTTGGGGCTGCAGAAGAAGGAACGTGTGCATTTCAGTGTTGGGGCACGGATCCAAACTGAGGATTCAAGCAAGTTTGGGACTGGGACAGCTTAGGTGATTGAGGACCATTGCCAGGTCTACGAAAGAAGCTGGATGGGTTTTGGGGAGCTCGCAGGCATTGCCAAATCCTCAGAAAACCACAGCTTTGTAGTTAAAGCAACAGCACTTGGCACCAAACCCAATCCCAAAATGCAAATACCCTCGAAGCGACCGCAGGCAGAGCCTTGAGAACATTTGAGAGAAAGGGTCTCCTTTGCCAGGCCCTGGGGGTCAGGCCTTGGCCATTCTGATGATAAACAAACACGAAGGGCTGACATGGCATCAGAACCTGGCGTGTCCGCGTTGTTGCCCTTCCCCTTGGTTCCCACTCATGCACACTCAACCCGATCAGCGCCTGTGGGAACAGCAGGGTGTGCAGTTCCAGCTAGAGGGCCTTAGACAGATCATACAGAAGTGTGTATTTTATGAGTGTAAGAAGCGATAGCCCAGGCCAGTGAGAATGATATCTCGGGTCGGAAAACGGCCCCTTGTGTGTGATGTGTGAATGTCCTTGGACCTGGTCTGTGAATGAGTGGGAACGTAACTGAAACAAATATAACATGAGTGTGGTGTGTTTCTAATACCAATTATTGGAAAAACATCTTATGTAACATCTTAGTCCAGGCCCATACCTGGAAATCCTATACATCGTCAATGGCTAATAAAGAGGGCCTCAGACTGGCTCAGCTCTCTGCTCTGCCCGGCTCTGCGCTCCGTCCTGAACAAGATCTCTGCCTGTGCGTGCATCTTTTTCTGCGTCCCGGTGTGCGTCGTTCCTCATCGCCGCAATCGCCCTCATCAACTCCAGACAATCCAAACGCTCCCTGACATACACGGCTGCCCCACCTCCTCTCCTTCCTCGCCTGTCCCTTCTGAAGAGTTTCTAGCCATCCAATGCAGAGCTCCAGTTGTGAGAGTCGTCCCACCATGTTTCTGGGATGGCAACTATATCGTCGTTTTTCTGCCTCACAGTGGCTTCCAGCTCCTCCTGTTTGTTGTCCACGCTGCGTGCCTTTGGATAGATGCACTTTGGCCGGGTCATTGATCCCGCCACCTTTTTCTGGTGAGAAGCCCTAATTCCTTTGTGGACATCATCGAGTGCTTCCACGGTTTTGAACACATCAACAACCCTTGTGTTTCTCTTCCTGCATGGCTCTCCATCCCCAGCCTCCACTGGGATGGCAGAGCAAAGGGCCTCACCAGCGCTACCCTCAAATGCTGGCATGTGGCCCTTGGGTTTGCCTCTCCACACCTGGTTTCCTCCCCTCTCACTTCAAATCTAGTTTAAAGCCCTCTCAAGGACTCCTGCTAACTCCTGCGCAGGATCCTTTTCCCCTTTTGAGAGAGGTGCATCCCATTTGTCGCTAGCAGGCCTGGTGCCATGTAAGCCGACCCGTGATCAAAAACCCCCAAATTCTGCCAGTGACACCGGTCCTGCAGCCAGGTATTGATCTGCTGGGTCTTCCTGCATCTTTCCTCATCGTACCCTGCAACTGTGGCGACAGAAGAGAACACGACTTGTGCTCCTGATCCCTTGACCATGCGTCCCAAGGCTCTGAAGTCTCTCTTGATTGTCTTTAGTTTTCCCTTTTCAGTTTCATCACTGCCTACCTGAAAAATCGTTAGGGGATAATAGTCTGAGGGCCTAACCAGGGCAGAGAGTTTCCTGTTTACATCTTTAACCCTGGCCCCAGGGAGGCAGCCGACACCCCAAGAAGTGGGTCTAGCCTGCATATAGGGCCTTCTGTTCCCTTTAGAAGGGAGTCTCCTACAACCACAACCAGCCTCTTTTTCTTTGTGGGGGCTGTTTTGATGGAGGGTGCAGGGTGACTGATCCTCTGCAGCACCTCCAACTCAGTGGAACCACCTCCCTCGATGCTGTTGTTTGGTTCCACTTGCAAGGCCTGTTCTTCAGTCTCAAGACCCATTTGTGTGTCTGTGTTTGGCTGTTTCTGGGCTAACTGGTGCGCAGAAATTGGCTTCGCTGGAGGTAAATGTTCAAAGAGGACCCAGAAGAGTAAAACAGAAACAGGAAAAATTTATTTGAAAAAAGAGGAGTCCCCAGGCGTCCCTGTGGGGTCTCTCAACAGCATGGGAAGACACAGCCCCCTATTTATCCCAATCCTAGCCGCAGGAGATCCCTTCTCCTTTCCCCATTGGCTGAGACCCTTGCGGGGTCCAAGCTTTCCGATCCCCCTTTCGTACCCCCAGCAGCACCCCTTGTGTGTCTGCCCACCGACACTCCTGGGAACTGATTGGTTAGAGCTCTAAGGCTGTTGCACTCCATTTTGTAAAGACATGGGAGAGCTGCTCCCATCAACTACAAAACAATCAAGAGTGTGAATCGTGACATCACATTTTCCAAAGACGTGATAGCCATTCCTCACCAGTTTGGTGTGGGTGGTGGTGCTTTCAGTTGTGATGATGTTGTCATCCCTTTTCTAATTCACTGTCTGCTCTTGTGTTCAGACTACGTGGCTTTGTAAATGAGGAGCCCCACTCTCCGTGTCTTTCAATGAAATACAGGAGCTCCTGAGACTGTTTTTCTTCCTGACCTCCTTCCTGCAAGAGCTTTTGGAGCTGCAGGGACAGTTCCTGTGATGGAGGAGGGGAAAAGAATCCATCACGGCAGCACTGCCAGGGAGCAGCAGTGCTCGGCCTCCCAGAGCTGTTATCTTTCCTCTCCCACACTCCTTCTCGTCCCTCATGTTGGCGCAAGTCCTGAGTGCTCTGGCAGCTTGGTCATTGTTCTGCTGCGTGGCAGTCCTGTGACAGCAGGCAGGGACAGGCAATGGGCACTTGTGTGACAGAGCTGGCCTCAGAACAGCCTTCCGTGAAGAAAGGTGATCTCCTGAGGACAGTGCTGGAAGGTTTAGGTCTTCTTCCAAAGTTTCTCTCCAGGACATGCCCAAGAACATGACGAGCAGATCAAAACACCAGTATGCACCAGTACAGAGCTAAACACCGTGAGTGGAGAAGCATGAGGGCACGCAGCAGTGTCCTCTCACAGCCAGGCCTCCTGCAAGACACCTGACGGAGCAGCAGAGCAGGGTCTGGGCTGTGCCCGTGTGCACTGGACAGCCCGCGGAAGCTGCCCCAGGACAATCGTCGTGGGCTGGCCGCGCACAAGCACCGTTTCCAGCCCTGGCCTCTCAGTGCAGCTTGGAGAGGCCCTTTGTCCCTCCGCAGAAGGATGGTGAATGAGTAGGTCAGCAGGCTGTGTTTGCATGGTACAGATGAGATGCAATCATGCACATCATGTACAGGAGGTGGGATGAGATGAACCCCAGAGACCACAAATGTCATCAGCTATTCCTTGGGGTTCCCTGAAGGCCTGTGGGACAGACAGTGTCTCGAGGTCACGTCACGTTGGGAGGAAACCACCTGAATGCAGCACTGGGTTGTGCTTCCTTGGACTGAGGTCCCCGTGTCCATTCCTCGTGACGTGGGACATGTGAGATGAGTGCAGGCGGGGTGACACACTGCAAGGCTGAGGTGGCTCCCATCCTTTGGGAGTGGCAAGAGGAGGTGAGAGAGACACTGTGACTCCTGCCTGTGTGTGTAAAAGGGACAGGCTCTGCCTCTGAGCATCCCTGGGTGCATAAGGAGTCCATGAGGCCAGCTCAGCTCTGGACAGCTGACAGAAGCTTGCTCTTTCCACGTGTGACTCCAGGAACAAACCCCATGGGCCCAGTGAGCTTCGTCTCCGCTGCCTTGGACAGGCCCATTGCCACAGTGCTTCTATCTGCTCCCTCAGCCTTGCCTGTGATTCTGGCTTGTGCTCTCCAAAGTGCCAGAGCACTCAGAGATGTTCTGGGGTCCTTGGAAAAGGCAGATGTCAAAGCCAGCTTCAAGAAGGGCTCTTTATTAAAATCCAGCCACTCTCTCGGGAAGAGCTGCTCCTCCACATGGCTCAGCATCAGCGGCAGCAGAGGGCTCGCAGGATCCATCTTGGCCTTGGCTGCTCCCTTGGAGAGCTCAGGATGATGATGACCGTCTGAGCTACAAGGGAGCGGATGGAGGGCTCGCTGTCTCCTGCCAAGGTCTGAAGGGCTGCAAGGGAAAGAAGCAGAGCCGAGATGACCTCCCACGTCTGCAGAGATCCCCAGGCATTCCCTCTGGAGAATGCTCCCTACTCACCGCTGCAGATCTCAGCCAGCTTCTTCTTGCCTGGATCCCTCAGATGCCGCGCAGCGAGCCCTGGGCACAGAGTTCCGTCAGCCCCTGCTCCCTCCCCTCATCAGGGCTGGCCCCAGGGAAGAGCAGGGGCCGAGATGGTGGGACTGAGCAAGGCGGCCGCCATGGCCACCTGCGTGGACAGGGCTGGGAGAGGGAGGCCAAGGCCCTGCACGGGGCAGCCGGGGCTCTGGCAGCCACAGGGCTGCTCCTTGCTGCCAGGGCAGTGGCAGGGACTGGGGCCAGGCTGCCAAGAGAGGGACCCTGGGGGCTGTGACCCACCGATGAACCTCACGGCCGCCTCTCGCAAGCTGGCCTGAGCATCCTTTAGGTACGGCAGGCTCTGAGTCAAGAATTCTTGAGCTCTGCTCCTGTCCTGCTCCAGCTGGAGAGAGCACAAGGGGATGAGCACGTCACTGTCCCTTCCCAGTTGGCTGGACCAGTCCCTGCTCCCACACCCAGCCGTTCCCCTTCCCTCCCGGCCATTCCCATGTCCCAGCCAGGAGCCCTGTGGGGCTGAGGCTGAAAGAGAGACACAGGCCGGGGGACCCCAGGGGTGCTGAGAGCCCTCCCTCGCGCTGGGTGCAGGGAGGGCAGCAGGGCAGAGAGAAGAGGCCTTGTGGGCTCTGTTCTTGAGGGCAGGGAACAAGAATGCAGGTCCAGGCTGCAGCAAGGCAGGTGATGCACATCTGCCTTGGGGGTTGTCCTCACCAAGCTCTCTCCAATCCGCCACGTCTGCTGTGTCCGCACCAGGTGCTTGAGCAGTTTCCACTTGAGGAGCTCTGCGGCAGCAAGGAGGGCTTCCCCAGCAGCCTGTGGAACAGCAGAAGCTGGGAATGGCACCACGGTCTGGGCCGGGAGACCTTGGGTCCCCCTGCTCTGGGCTTTGTTCCTGGGGCGATTCTGCCCTGCAGGAGCTGGGACATGCCCTGGCCCAAATTTCCAGGGGTCTCTTCACTGCGTCACTGCTGAGCTTTGAAAGCTGTACCTTGGCCACGCTCTGCGTTTGGTCACTCAGGCGGAAGAAGAGAGGGAGCAGGCCAAGTCGCACCGTGTTCTTCATCTCTGCCTTTTCGTCCCCCACCGCCATCTTCATCAGGTCTCTGAAGAGGCTGATGGAGCTCTCTCTCAGCTGGCTCTGCTCCTGGGAGGGAGAAGCACAGTAGGACTGGAGCACCAGCAGCTCTCTGCCCACGCTGGGCAGAAGCTCCAGCATGGCTGATGTGAGGGGAGATGCTCCAGGGAGGCATTCTGCACACTGGAGTTGTGGCCCAGATCTGCGGTCCTGGGTCAGTGAAAGGCCACTCAAGAGACTTGTTCTGGGAGCGCCTGTGCCTCCAAGTGCCCACCAAGGCAGCCAGCATCCCCCACCAGCTTCAGCAGCCGCGGTGGGGAAGAGCTCCGGGAGCAGCTGGCAGGGAGAAGCTGGGCTGGGCTGCAGAACACACAAGCCACCCCACAAGCGCCCAGAGCCCACCCGTGGGGCTCAGGCTTCCACATCAGCCTTACGTCGTTCAAGAGGGGCAGGAGGAATTCCGCCATCTGCACGGCGATGTGGCTGGCCTCCTTCCTCTTCAGCTGAGCCATGACAGTTCTGAAGACCAGCAGAGCCTTCATGGTGGCAGCCTTATAGCCAAAGAGCAGGACCCTCATCAGGTCTGGCAGGATGACCTTCATTTTTCTTGCCTGTGTGAAGAAAAGAGTTTCCCTTTTGGGACCAGGTCCGTGCCTGGAAAGCTCCCCAGGCAGCCAGCTGGCCCCACCATGGCAGAGAGAGCCTTTGGAGCACTCGCCCCACCGCCTGAGTGCCAGCCAAGGCCAAGCCCGCCCCCTCCGCCCCGGCCCTTGGCTGCCAACAGGGTTCCCCTTGCTGACGCCCTACTCACCATGTCGTCTCTCTGCGACAGCGTCATGATGCCTCTGAGCACCAGGGAGAGCATGGCTGGCCTTTCTTCCTTCAGAAACCTAAAGGCTAGGTAGGTCGCAGCAAACTCCCCGTCTCCCAGATCTCTGCTGGCCAGCATCTGAAAGCAGGGCAGCAGTGAGCGACCGGCAGAGCTGGTGGGGCTCCTGGCAGCGTGCAGCTCCTGGTTCCTAGCGCAGCCCGGGCCAAGGGCACCGGGGGCTTTTTCCGGTAACTCACAGCCAAGCGAACGAGGCAGTAGTCCTCCAGGTGTGTGCAGAAGAGCCTGCTCTTGAGGTCCCAGAGCTGGCTGAGCAGCTCCTTCAAAATGTTCTTCACAGTCTGGGGCACGGAGAACATCAGCTCCCACAGTGCCAGGGCAGTGCTGCAAGTCGGAGCGCTCTGTCAGCAGGGCAGCCTCGGCCACAGCAGCGTGGCCGGGCTCAGCACTGCAGGATGCTTGGGATGCCCTGGGCAGCAGCAGAGGGCTGAGCTGGTGCTCCCCGTGGGGCGGGCAGGAGCGTGGGGTGGGCTCTGGGCTTGCTTGCTCAGCTTTGGCTGCCTCGGGCCTGGCTGACCCCCAGGGCTGGAAAGCGTGGTGGGATGGAGGGTCCTGCCCCTCGGGAGTGTCCTGCAGGATTCCTTGGCTCTGGCAGCCAGAGCGTCTCCAGGCCCCTCTTCCCACAGGGAACAAGCCCTCCTGGCTTTTGAGGACAGTACCTGTCTCCTCCTGGAGCAACCTTGAGCAGTGTCATCACCACCTCCTGAGGGCATTTGTCAGCCATGGGGACGATGAGAGACTCCACGCTCTGCCGGGCTGGGACTGTCTGGGTGCATCCCAGGGTTTTGTGGATGCAGCTCGTGATCTTTGGCACCTGGAGGGGACACAGGTGAGGATGGTGCAGCCACTGGCGAGCGGCCATTTCCTCAGCTGCCCTTGCCATCCTTCTCTGCCACCTTGAGGTGGCTTCAGGTGCCCCAGACACTGGGCTTTGTGAGGAAGAGAGGGATGGAGGGAGGAACAAGGCCTGACAGGGCTGAAGGGCAGGGCAATGCAGCCACAGGCCACTTACATCCACCAGCCACAGGTCAGGGTTTCCCTTGACCACATCCAGCACGTTTCTGGCCGCCTCCTTGTCAAAGGTGCTGGAGTCGGTCATTGCCTCGATGAACACCCAGACCACGTCTGTCCTCTCCGACGGCTGGAGGTATTCCCCAAAGGTCTATGGGAGGAAGGGAGGCAACGAAGCCACGTCACACCGAGGGCCCTGATGCTGCTGCTTAGCCGGGCAGTGCCAGCAGCCCTGCGGTGGCGCCCGGCAGTGCTGGCGGCGGTGCCCCCAGCAAAGCTGGCAGCAGGGGCGGCAGTCGCTGCTGGGGAGGATGAGAAGAGACGGCCCAGGGTGAGGGAGGAGGGTTGGGGTCATGGGCACGGGGTCTGGGCCCCGCCACCAGCCAGGGCTTGCTGGTGGCCAGGAGGACTGGGGCTGCTGCTGGGACACTGGAGCGCAGCCCTGGCATTGTCCCTGCTTGGGGACAGCAGGAACCCTCTCAGCAGGGACAGGGAGGCCACGCCAGCCCGCTGACGGTGGAGGCCTTTGCTCTCACAAGTCCCCTGCTGATGCCAGGACCAAGAGTGCCAGCAAACGGGGAGCTCGTTACCTCGGCAATGTGAGTGGCACTGGGCGAAGTGCGCAAGGAGGTGGTCTCGGCTTCCCAGTCCCTTTCGAGCTGTGTATCCTCCTCTGTCAATGTCGCACCTAAAGAGCGGGGCAAACGCAGAGGAGTCGGTAAGACACGGCAGCTTCCCCAATACTGGAAAGAGCTTTGAACTTGGAATGGCCGAGGAGGGAGGTTATGACCTGCAATCAGGGGAGGAGGTGGTGGAGAGCGGTGCCACGGAGAGGCTGACCCGCCTCCAGTGTGCGTGTGGGAATGCTCCTGGCCCTGGGAAGTCCAAGGCCCTAGAGCTCTGCATGCAGTGCCACAGTTCAGTTCCCCATGGCTTGAATAGAGGTGACGTGGGGGACGGCTCGCATGGCTGGAGTGCTGCGGGGCAGAGATACATCTCTCTTTGGGAGAGATGGGAAGATGCGGCGTGGGGCTGCCTCCCGTGCTCTTGAGGAGCAGCTCAGCTACACGGGACCATCAACAGCGTGAGGGTGAGGAGCAGAGGAGGCGCAGTGCTGGTGACATGGTGGTGCCTCCAGCAAGCAGCAGGACTGGGTGATGTTGGCGTGCAGGGGGATCCATCCCACCACAGCTTCTCTTACAGCGTTGCTGGTACTTGAATTGGAAGAGGAGACAAAGAGCGTCCAAAGCCAAGCGGCTGGTGCCCTCTTCCTTGAATGATAGGAGCAGCAGGAGATGTCCCAGCAGCTGTCCAAGGATTGGCATCTGCATCTCCGCACAGGAGGCGTGTCTGTCCTCATTGGGATCAGCCTGGGCAAGGGAGGAAGAAGAGCAGAGGGCTTGAGGGCAGCTGGGGCCAAAGCCCTGAAGCCAAGTGTATGCCCAGGGCTGGATCCAGGCAGGTCAGAGCTTTGCAGGGCCCTGCAGAACCCGTCTCGCAGAACAGCCCCACGCAGGGAGAGCTGCCAGACCTGGGCTCCCCGTGGGCTCCTTGGGCAGCCCTGGCCGACACAGGACTGGGGCAGAGATGGCTCCTGGCAGAGCGCAGTGTGCCTGGTCCTTACCTTCAGTGAGGAGTAGTTGGCCAGCAAGAAGCTGAGCACCCTCATCCTGCCCACAGCCCTCTCCCGCACAGATGCCCTCTCAGAGGTGGTGAAGGTCAAGAGCATCTGGGGAAAGAGAAGCTGCTGCTGAGCCCTGGGAGCAGCCAGCGCTCCAGCACAAGCAGCACTGCTCAAGTCCTGGGCGGGACTCTCCCAGGCCATTAAGGCTTCCTCTGGTCTGGAGCAAAGCCCGCACTGGTTTCCTGCCCCGGGGTCCCTGGCAGGCTTGCGACAAATGCCCCAGGCCAGCCCTCTAGCCAGGCAGGAAGGCAGATGCCACCCTGTGCGGCCACTGTGCTGCGGAAGAGCCTGCTGGGCAGCCCCTGCTTCCCCCAGGGAGGTGGGCACCACCCTGCAGTGCTCTCTCTGCATGGCGCGGGGTGGGACTGACCTCTCAGCAGTGGACACCCCGTCCCCCAGGGTGAGGAACAGCCCTTGTGAAGCCCACCCTTTGCACATGCCAGACCTGGAAGATACTCTGCATCTTCTCGCCGACTCCGTTGGCAGGAGAGTTGAGCACCAGTGCAACTAGCATGGTGTCCATGGCTTTCATGGTCTGCAAGGAAGACAACGAGTTGTGGCCATGTTTCCTGCCATCCCTCTCACCCCCAGGACACTGAGCTGAGCTCCCAGCACCAAGGGAGGACTCGTGGGCTGCTTTGCTGTGCCTGGGAGAGGCCCAGGGGCAAACAATGTGCTGTGGGCAGAGCAGCCTGCGGCACTGGACGTGGCCAGGCCCACAGGAACGGGACGACGGGACGAGAGTGGGAAAGTAAAGCCAAGACCGTGCCCTGCCTTGCATCTCTGGTCATAGCGCAGGACAGGGTGAGCAGGGAGCAGCCCAGAGGGCCCAGGGCTCGTGGAGCTCACCCAGCACTTACCGCGAAGTACAGGAAAGGTTTCAAGTCCCGGATTTCCTCTTTGGGAGGAAGCAAGAAGATGCTGGAGAAGCACGCTTGGAGGAGGCCTATCTCTTTGCCCTCCAGCACCGCCTCCACGGAGCTGCAAAGAGAGAGGGGCCAGTGGGACACTGGTGCGGGGAGCAGTGCCTGGAGGCCTCGTGCAGGTGGACGCGGGGCTCTGGGGCAGGAGTCCCCAGGAGGGTTGGGCAGGTACCTCATTTCGGTCATGGCAAACATGGCGCTCCGCCACACCGCTGTGCACCGTTGGTCCCTGGGCTCTTCTTCCAGCAGCACCTGCAGAGCACAGCCAGGATGGGACCTGGCAGCTGCCAGCACCCAGTGCCACCAGCCCCTTGCCCTGCCCAACGCTGTCCTCACAGGGTGCCAGTGCTGGGGGCCTTGTCCCCTTCCCCGCAGCCACCGAGTATCCCCTCACCTTGATATTCTCTGCCAGTTTGTATCTCTGGCAGAAGAGATCTAGGCCCCGGGACAAGCCGTTGTACGTTGCGGCCCTGAAGAGCATAGCGATGCTTTTAAGGAACTCCAGCTTCTGTTCCTCATCCTGGCAGCCAGGGGACAGAGAGACAAACAGGGAGCATGAGATGGGGACACACGGTCAGTGGCACCGCAGCGCTGGGGGTGCAGTGCCGGTTGCAGCCCTGGGAGAAGCAGCTGTGCCCAGCCAGCGCCCTCCAGCAGCCCCACAGCAGAGCCCCTGTCAGCAGATGCCAGCTCAGCCGCCTTCCAAATGGCTGCGGTTACCTTTTCAGGGTTGCTGACAAAGGCCCTGATGACATCCACGTGTTCTGGTTCCAAGTGGTACACTGGTAACCAGCTGGCATCTAAGAAAGGAGGAGAGCAGGGAGGGCTGCAGAGAGGGTGCGCAGGCAGGAGGGAGCAGAGGAAGGAGCTCTGCCTCCCATCCAGCCCCATGCCCGCTGCCATGGCACAGTCTTCTCCTGCGTGTCAGTGCCCCTGCCAGCGTGTAGGAAACGGGATCCTGGCATTGAGCAGGGAGCGCTCGCTGGCCACCGCGCTGCCCAGACAATCAGGGCCCCTCACTCACCCATCTCCAGTTGCTGGGCCAGGCACAACTCCTGGGGCTCCACTGGAGAGCTGCTCTCCTGGAGAGCCCTGTCCTCCTCCAGGGCCACCTTGGTGGTGCTGACTTGTTGCTTCGCCATCTTTTGGGTTTGAGGAAAGTGGTTGGGCTGGCGAAGGGGGAAGCTTTGGCGAAAGGCCACGAGTCTGCCGGGGGCAGAGGGAAAAGACGTGGGTTGTGCTCGAGGAGTCCTCGCCACGAGTCTGCCGGGGGCAGCGGGGAAAGACGTGGGTTGTGCTCGAGGAGTCCTCGCCACGAGTCTGCCGGGGCAGAGGGGAGTCTGCCGGGGGCAGCTAGAGTTAAGATATGGTTGGACTCGATGATCTCAAGGGTCGCTTCCAACCAAAAGGATTCTCTGATACTCCGATTCTCTGAAAGACGTGGGCTGCGCTCGGGGGCTACTCGCCGTCTCCGTGCTCGCGCCCTGTCCCGTCACCGTCCTGCCGGACAGTGTGGGCTGGGGCCCACAGCTGCGCTGAGCACACGCAGTGCAGTGGGTGTCACCAAGTGAGGTCACAACGGGCCCCACTGTGACCCTGCACCTGGGCAGGGAGGGGCAGGGTGTCCCATTGGGATGCACAGGCCAGCTCTGCCCTGGGCACCTGGGTGCTCTCGGGGTGTCTCCAGGCCCCCCTTTGCCCTCATGTCCCCCCGGGACCTCCCTGTTGCCCTCTGCTGTGTCCCAGGGTTTCGTGTTCAGCTGGCTGGCTGATCAGAACAGCAGCGAAGCTGCTCCTTCAGTGGCTTTGTAGAGATTTCTAGGGATTTCCAAGGGTGGGTAGCACAGAGGATGGACTTTGTTTAAGGTGTCTGCTGTCTCATTGCTTACAGAAGCTCTCAGTGGCTTGAGGATAAACTAACCACGTAACCACATGACAAAGTGTTGGAGCTGGCAGAGCACAAAAGCAGAAATCCAGGTGGCAGGGGTGAAAAAGGTGGAAAGGCTGAGGTACTAAATGCCTCCTTCTGTGGAAATGCCCCTCACATTCTGCGATTCTGTGATTCCTCCACCTCAGTCTTTAATAGTCAGAAGAATTGTGCTCCAGGTACCCACCCCCCTGAGCCAGAAGACAGGCATGGGGAGCAGTATGAAGGCCCAACAATCCAAGGGTCAATGATCAGTGACCTGCTATATCACTTGGGCACCTACAAGTCTATGGGGCCAGATGGGATACACCCAAGGGTGCTGAGGGAGCTGGCAAAGGTCATCACTGAGCCACTTTCCATTATCTATCTGCAATGCTGCCCAACTGAGGAGGTTGCAGTTGACTGGAAGTTGGCTAAGGTGACGCTCATCGACAAGACGGCTGGAAAGAGGATCTGGGGACCTATAGACCTATCCGTCTGGCCTTGGTGCTGGGCAAGGTCATGGGGCAGATGACCTTGGGTAACATCATTTGCCAGAAGAGAACCATATAATCAGGCCCAGTCAACATGGATTTATGAAATGTAGGTCCTGTTTGACTAACCTGATCTCTACGACAAGATGACCCAAGTAGTAGATGAGGGAAAGGCTGTGGAGGTTGTGTACTTAGACTTCAGTAAGGCCGTGGGCACCGTATCTCACAGCATTCTCCTGGAGAAGCTGCAGCTCGTGGCCTGGACGGGTGGACTCTGCGACGGATATAGAACTGGCTGGGTGGCCGGGCCCAAAGGGTTGTGGTGAACGGAGCCAAATGCGGTTGGTGGCTGGTCAGGAGTGGCGTTCGCCAGGGCTCAGTACTTGGCTCACAACCAGCCCATGAATGCTCCAGGCTCAGGGAAGAGTGGCAGGACAGGAAAAGGACCTGGGGGTGTTGGTCACAGTGGCTGAACATGAGGCAGCGTGTGCCCAGGCAGCCAAAAAGGCCACCTGCATCCTGGCTTGTATCAGGAATAGTGTGGCCAGCAGGACCAGAGAAGCGATCGTGCCACTGTACTGGGCACTGGTGAGGCCTCACCTTGAATGCTGTGTTCAGTTTTGGGCCCCTCATCATCAGAAGGACATTGAGGGACTAGAGAGAGTGCAGAGGAGGCAACAAAGCTGCTGAGGGGCTGGAGCACAAGTGTGATGGGAGCGGTTGAGGGAGCTGGGGCTGTTCAGCCTGGAGAACAGGAGGCTCAGGGGAGGCTCAGGGGAGACCTTATTGCTGTTTGCAACGGCCTGAAAGGAGGTTGAAGCATGGAGGGTGTTGGTCTCTTCTCCCAAGTAGCAAGTGATAGGACAAGAGGAAATGGCCTCAAGTTGCGCCAGGGGAGGTTTAGATTGACTGTTAGGAAAAAATTCTTCCTGGAAAGTGTGTTAAAGGCAAGAAGAACACCTGAAGAGCATGGGTTGGTCATGCCAATGTGGAATAGATTGTTTTTTCTTGTTTGTTTTGGGGCTGCAGAAGAAGGAACGCGTGCATTTCAGTGTTGGGGCATGGATCCAAACTGAGGATTCAAGCAAGTTTGGGACTGGGACAGCTTAGGTGATTGAGGACCATTGCCAGGTCTATGAAAGAAGCTGGATGGGTTTTGGGGAGCTCACAGGCATTGCCAAATCCTCAGGAAACCACAGCTTTGTAGTTAAAGCAACAGCACTTGGCACCAAACCCAATCCCAAAACGCGAATACCCTCGAAGCGACCACAGGCAGAGCCTTGAGAAACATTTGAGAGAAAGGGTCTCCTTTGCCAGGCCCTGGGGGTCAGGGCTTGGCTATTCTGATGATAAACAAACACAAATGGCTGACATGGCATCAGAACCACCTCCACAACGCCTTTACCACCTGTGACCAGTGTCTCCAGGCTTTTGCTTCGCCAGCCTCCAGGGACACGGACTGGTTGTTTCCTTCAGAGCTGTGTCAGGGATGGCCTTTTGTGGGATCCCAAACACCTTCAGAAACTTGCGTTTGTTTCTGCCTTTCACTTTGCTGGAGGTTTGTTCATTGTTCCAATATCTGCAGTTTAGGAACATGGCAGCAGAGGGCTCATTAACATCCAAAATGCCCTTGCAAGCCAAGGCTCTCTGCAGCATTTTCCTAAAGGCTTCAAGTCTGGTGTGGATGATTAGGGAGATTTCAGGAATAGCCAAACAGAGAGCATTTCAATAATAAACAGCAATAAAGCAGTATTTCTTCTACTTCCTTCCCACCTCTCCCTCCTCCGCATTTCCAGAAGAGGTGGTATCAGCAACCTTCAGTACTTTTGGATCTGGAGCATCTCCTGATGAAGGCACAATATGTCAGAGCATTGGGTGCCTGAAGCACCAGTTGAGTGAGGAGACAGGCCAGGACACCTCAAGAGGAGTCACGCTCCTCTGGACCAAGAGGTGGGTGTTCCTGGGAATCTCAGGTGCCGCAGCACAGCGACACTTGTGTTCAGGGAGCTGGTCAAATGACCCATCTCCTTTTCTGTAATGTTGTCTGAGTTTGCTCAGGTAACCCCTGACCTGAACCCCATCCACTCGTGGGTGTTCTCCAGACTCCTGCCTTCAGGAACAGTGTCCCAGGAGACCTTGCTGGTGAAGATGGAGGCAAAGGAGCCATAAAGTACCTCAGTCCTGTCTGCTTCTAATCTTATAAAGTGCAGCAGCAGGCCCGCGTTCGCCCTATCTAGTCTTTTACTGTAAGGAAGTAATGTCAGCTCATCTTGCTGCCCCCACCCTCCCCTGCACATATGAAATCCAGAGGAGCTTTGGCATCATCCTTACATCTTTTTATGGTTTTAGAAGTTTCTTTCTTCAATTAGCCGATTTACAGCATCGATGTTGGTTCAGCTGAATATTTACTCAAGATCTCAGGGGCTTTTTTTTTTTTTTAAAAAAAACTCCACACTTTCTGATCAGCCTTGCACCAGACTGACAAATAAACAAATCTTCCCCATGCAACAAAGTTTGCCTAATAGTAAGGAACGAGAAGATTATTTTGTGCTACTTTTCAATTGATACAGAGACACAAGAGAGAACAAGGAAAGCCCAATGGTTGTCGTGCCTGTGAAGGCTGATATTTACATCCCTGTCCTCCAGTCAGAGCTCAAATTGGCTGGGAAAGAATGCCTTTTAAAAACACTGTCATCACAAAGCAGGAGAGTGTACTGTTAGTTCATAGGTTAATAAATACTTAATAAATGAAATCTCATTAAATTTCATTGGAAGCCCATTTTTTATTATAGTAAAGGAGGCTGAAGTTTCACCTTGATAATTACGCTCCCTACATTTGGCAGAAACAAAAAGATTGATTTAATAGCAGAGGTAGCTTTGATTTAAACAAAGAAATTGTCTGAACAGGATTAGATTACACTGTTAGGCGGGCATTCGTTATGTGCAGCGCTGGGGTCGCACTGGCGATTCTCCACCATAAGTGCTCGCCACGACAGAACGCTCTCCTGTAGCTGGTATTTACAAAAGCGCTGCATACTCATTATAGTTCTTAGAAACTATTAACATTCAATACACCTATTCTAAGAAATGATTACAGAAACATGAGGTTAATTATTTCACGGTCTTTGCTGCTATCTGGTGTCATTGTATGAGCATTGCAAGCCTTGAATTCTATTTCTCTATTCTATAGCTTACTTTCGAGACATCTGTTAGTGTGCAGCTTCAGATTCAACCTGTGCATATGTCATGGAGGCACCCCAAAATAAGTTTAGGCGGACAACAAGGTCCAAAACAAACTTTATTGGGCTTTGGGTTCTTTGATATCGGCTGGTTTTATAAGACACCAGTCCGGTCAGTGATATGTGGGAAAGGTTTATCCCACAGGGGTAAAAAGATGCTGGGACAGGAATTAGCAGGGCTCATTTGCAGGGCTTTAAACTAGATTCGAAGGGGGATGAGGTTGTAGCTGGGCTTGCATCAGTGGGGCAGCATGCTGGAATACATAAAGACCGGGAGGCCCCTCAGGCCCGTAGGGTGAAATCGGTTTACTCGGCTCGCTCCCTGAAGTGCCTGTACACCAATGTGTTTATGATCTGGTGGCATTAACAGAGACATGGTGGGACAGCTCACATGGCTGGAATGTGGTCATGGATGGCTATGCCCTTTTCAGGAAAGACAGGCCAGCCAAGCGTGGTGGTGGAGTTGCTCTTTACGTGAGAGAGCGACTACAATGTATAGAGTACTGTCCAGGTGCGGTTGAGGAGCAAGTTGAGAGTCTGTGGGTGAGAATTAAGGGCCAGGCTGGCAGGGGTGACACTGTTGTGGGAGTCTATTACAGGCCACCAGATCAGAGTGAGGAAGTTGATGAGGCCTTCTACAGGCAGCTGAGCGTGGCCTCACAGTCACAGGCCCTGGTTGTTATGGGGGATTTTAACTACCCTGATGTTTGCTGGAAGGACTACTCAGCCAGCCAGCCTCAGTCTAGGAGGTTCCTCCAGTGCATTGACGATAACTTTCTGATGCAAATGGTGGAGGAGCCGACTAGGAGAGGTGCGCTGCTGGATCTCGTCCTCGCTAACAAGGAGGGTCTGGTTGAAGCAGTAAAGGTGGGGGGCTGCCTTGGTTGCAGTGACCATGAGATGGTGGAGTTCAGAATCTCCTGTGGTGGGAGCACAATATCGAGCAGAATTGCAACCCTGGACTTCAGCAGGGCTGACTTTGGCCTTTTCAAACAATTGCTGGAGGAAATCCCGTGGGCAAGGCTGCTTGAAGGTAAAGGGGCCCAGGATAGTTGGTTAACATTCAGGGACTGCTTCTACCAAGCTCAAGATCAGTGCATCCCGACGCGCAGGAAGTCAAGGAGGGGAGCCAGGAGACCTGTGTGGTTAAACAGGGAACTGCTGGGCAAACTCAAGTGGAAGAGGAGGGTTTACAAATCATGGAAGGAGGGGCTGGCCACTTGGGAAGAATATAAGGCTGTTGTCAGAGGATGTAGGGAGGCAACTAGGAAAGCTAAGGCCTCCTTAGAGTTAAACCTGGCGAGAGGGGTCAAGGACAACAGGAAGAGGTTCTTCAAATACATGGCAGATAAAACTAACAGCAGAGGCAATGTAGGCCCACTGATGAACGGGGTGGGTGCCCTGGTGCCAGAAGATACAGAGAAGGCAGAATTACTGAATGCCTTCTTTGTCTCTGTCTACTCTGCCGGAGGCTGTCCTGAGGAGCCCCGTACCCCTGAGGCCCCAGAGGAAGGCAGGGCAATGGAGGAGTTTGCCTCAGTTGATGAGGACTGGGTTAGGGACCAGTTAAGCAATCTGGACATCCATAAATCCATGGGTCCAGATGGGATGCACCCGCGGGTGCTGAGGGAGCTGGCTGAAGTCATTGCTGGACCGCTCTCCATCATCTTTGCCAAGTCTTGGGAAACGGGAGAGGTGCCTGAGGACTGGAGGAAAGCAAATGTCACTCCGGTCTTCAAAAAGGGCAAGAAGGAGGACCCGGGCAACTATAGACCGGTCAGCCTCACCTCCATCCCTGGGAAAGTGATGGAACACCTTATCCTTGGTGCCATCTTAAGACATATCAAGGATAAGAGGGTCATCAGGGACAGTCAACATGGCTTCACCAAGGGGAAGTCGTGTTTGATCAACCTCATAGCCTTTTATGAAGACGTAACAAGGTGGATTGACGATGGCAGAGCAGTGGATGTGGTCTACCTGGACTTCAGCAAAGCATTTGACACCGTCTCCCACAGCATCCTCACGGCAAAACTGAGGAAGTGTGGACTGGATGATCGGGTAGTGAGGTGGACTGCAAACTGGCTGAAGGAGAGAAGCCAGAGAGTCGTGATCAATGGGGCAGAGTCTGGTTGGAGGCCTGTATCTAGTGGAGTGCCTCAAGGGTCAGTTCTGGGACCAATACTGTTCAATATATTCATCAATGACTTGGATGAGGGAATTGAGTGTACTATCAGCAAGTTTGCTGATGACACCAAGCTGGGAGGAGTGGCTGACACGCCAGAGGGCTGTGCTGCCATCCAGCGAGATCTGGACAGGCTAGAGAGTTGGGCGGGGAAAAATTTAATGAAATATAACAAGGGAAAATGTAGAGTCTTGCATCTGGGCAGGAACAACCCCAGGTTCCAGTACAGGTTGGGGAATGACCTATTAGAGAGCAGTCTAGGGGAAAGGGACCTGGGGGTCCTGGTGGACAGCAGGATGACCATGAGCCAGCACTGTGCCCTTGTGGCCAGGAAGGCCAATGGCATCCTGGGGTGGATTAGAAGGGGGGTGGTTAGTAGGTCCAGAGAGGTTCTCCTTCCCCTCTACTCTGCCCTGGTGAGACCTCATCTGGAATATTGTGTCCAGTTCTGGGCCCCTCAGTTCAAGAAGGACAGGGAACTGCTGGAGAGAGTCCAGCGCAGGGCCACAAAGATGATGAAGGGAGTGGAGCATCTCCCTTATGAGGAAAGGCTGAGGGAGCTGGGTCTCTTTAGCTTGGAGAAGAGGAGACTGAGGGGTGACCTCATCAATGTTTATAAATATATAAAGGGTGGGTGTCACGAGGATGGAGCCAGGCTCTTCTCGGTGACAACCAACAGTAAGACAAGGGGTAATGGGTTCAAGCTGGAACACAAGAGGTTCCACTTAAATTTGAGAAGAAACTTCTTCTCAGTGAGGGTGACAGAACACTGGAACAGGCTGCCCAGGGAGGTTGTGGATTCTCCTTCTCTGGAGACATTCAAAACCCGCCTGGACGCCTTCCTGTGTAACCTCACCTAGGTGTTCCTGCTCTGGCAGGGGGATTGGACTAGATGATCTTTCGAGGTCCCTTCCAATCCCTAACATTCTGTGATTCTGTGATTCTGTGATTCTGGCTGGAAAAGTACCGCCGATAAACCGATGGGAAACGGGGTTTATACAGTTAGTTAGCACTCCCATAACGTAAGATACAGGTTCGGATATTAGGTTAGGAGATTATTTGGGATGCAGCGAAAATAAGAATAATGGGGATCCCCAGCGTGCATACACGCACTCACAAACCAACAAAACCGGAGACCTCTCTGCCCCGTTTGCCCACAAAAGAGAAACACTAGCCTATTGCGGCCAGGACTTCACACTTGTCTGTCTCAGATGAGGAATTTACACTCGTCTGTCCCAGGCGAGGACTTTACACCTGCCTATCTCAGGCAAGGAATTATTAAAGCATATATTCAGTAATTTATCGCTCACCTAAGTGCGGAGGTGAGGCGCTCCCAATCCAGGGGAGTTACCTTAGACGGCTTCTCGGTCTAAGGGGAGGGACTCTGGCAGTATGGCAGTCTCGTAGCTCTGAGAAGACCACACAAAGGGCATCTCCCGTGGGAACCCCATTTATAGTCTACTTAGATCTGACTGGGCATTCCAGAAGCTTCTCGGCTTCTCTACACCCCACCCCCCGAGTGTGGGCCTTCGAGAAGCTTCTCGGCTTCTCTGGGCTGTGGGCAGGCTTGGCCCCTCCTCTGCTAATGACCCTGCCCACCGACTCTGGGTCTCCACAAAGAGCCATTAGCTGCCCCATTGGAGGCCCCAGTTCTGAGAGAGGGGACGGGCAGCTACCAGTGCAGCTGCCACACCAGTGCTCAGGGCGTGGGGAGGGAAAGTGCAACTGCCACAGCTACGGTAGCATATCCCACTTCTGGTAGCAGAGTGCAAGGGCTTAAGGCAGCCCTGCCAAGTTGTAGGTTTGCGATATGGTAACAGACACCAGACCAACAGCTTCAGGGTTAAAGCATTTATCTCCAAATAACAGTGCAGGAAAAAAGACAGATCAATAGTATAATTATCTGCATTGTTGCAATAGCAAGTCAAGTAATTCATCAAGACTGGGCTAGACCAGGCATCTGACAATGGCCGGCAGGCAGGCAGCAGGGTGGGACCTCTTCTCCAGAAAAGTGACCCAGACCAGGCAATGCCCTTGGGGAATGCACATGCCCTGGCTGGACTGCTCTTTTTACCACTGAGCCGCAGAAGCGCTGTTTGGGCTCTGCGCCCGCTCTGCGCCAGCTCTGTCCCTGGTGTACACGAGGCCCAGGAGGCCCAGGAATCCTGTACCAGGCAGCACAGCCCCACAGTCCTGTGTGAACGTGGGTCTGGAATTCTTGTGTGAGGCAATCCAAGCCTCACAGCTCCATTGTATGTACCGTCACCAGACAGGCCATATTAGGCGATAGCAGCCATACAAGGAGCCAGCTAGTCTTGCAAAGGCAAATTTGACTGTCTACGTATGGAAGTCACTACGCAGAATGCAAGCGTGAACACACAGGGTACTGTGAACGTAGTGCTGACAGCGAGCAGACTGGATTTATAGCAGCCTTATAGTACAGTAAGTTAACGACTAAGGAGAAGTGAAATAAACCAGAACAGTAGTATAGCAGAAGAAGTAAATTGAAAGAAGAGGTATAGAAACACAGGAAGCAAGGAGTGTGTACTGATTGATACGTCAAGGCCAGAGGGATTGATACAGGATTGATACACCAATGACAGGGGGGTAACTTGTGGTAGATCAAAAAAATGCTTTTGTGGTAGCAACTTTGGTGGGAATGCAAAATATATCACTTATGTAATGCATAACTCAGAAAATCAGTAAGGCTTGAGCAAGCATCCTAGCAAGTATAAATACAAGCCTGAATTTGTAATAAATGTCTCTCATTGCACCTTAAAGAGAGTCCGTGCCTCATTCGCTACAAATGGCACCTGAACAGGGACTTTCAATGCGGCTGTAAAGGAAGCAGTTGTTCCGGTAGAAAAGCCCGATCGAACCAGGACCGGGAAATGGAGCCAGGGAAACAAAGCCGGGAAACAGAACCGGGAACCAGGAAAGTGTGCACTCATCACCGAGAAAAGGTGAGCGATTGGGAACCATGGGAGGGAAGTTATCCCTTGAACGAAGACAAAGCCTAGATGTCCTTCAACGTTTATTAAGAAAGCAAAATCAGGACGTACCAGGAGTCCGATTAGTGACTTTATTAGAACGGATGGCTAATCATGTGCCGGACTTTCCTCCAACTGGTACATTTCAGTTGGAGGCATGGCAGAAAGTCGGAAGAGAACTATTCGAACAGGCAGCATCTGGAGATAATGCTGCTTGTCAACATTTATCTACTTGGGGGAAAATAATGATTACTTTAAAAGCAGCTCCAAAGGAAGTAGCTGTGCAGGTCGCAACTAACTGTGAACCTTCTGCCCCTCCCTTGCCAGGGAAGGAGGGGGATCCTGTAACTGTATTGGGCAAAAATGCACTAACCTTGGATGCAGTAGTGGAGAAAGCACTGGCTGATAACGAAGCCCCCGCTTGTCCACTACAGCGAACGCTTTTGACAAAAGATGGTTTGTGAGAGTCGCCCAACAACCCCCTCGAACCTGGCCCAGTGGACTTGGAGCGAGAGCCTGATTTATTCCCCCCGGATGTTACTTTGCAGCCGAAAGTGCACATTAATTCAACCATGGGGGATAAATGCAGAGAAGAGGCTTTGAAAGCAGGAGACAGGAAAGTGGTTACGGCATGCCCTGTGATCTATCATGAATGGCAAACTCCAGGCTTTCAACAGCTATTGTATGATGTTGTAAAGGAATTACAGACATTAGCTAAAGAAAATGGAGTTACTTCATCATTTGTTATAAATTTTTTGGAAGCGTTAAGCTCTTCCTACGTACTTACTCGCATGACTGGCGTTCTTTGTTGAAAATGATCGTATCCACTCCTCAATACACTGTATGGCTGATTTTTGGGAGAACTGTACTGTGGAGACTAGTGATAATGCATATCAGCAAAGAGCGATTGTTTGCAGTCATTTAGCTGGGGAAGGTGCTCATGCTTTGCCCGAGAATCAAGTTGCACATCCCAGGGACATGTATGGTGTAATAGGAAAACTAGCAATGAAAGCGGTTCAGAAGTTACTGGTGGTTGGGAGAGATGCTAGTACGTCTCTTTCAAAAATCTCGCAAGGATCACCGGAACCTTATGCACAATTTTTAGACTGCTTGCAAACTGTTTTGGAGCGGCAAATTGATAATGATGTGGCTAGTGAGTTAGTTCCTAGAACAATTGGCTTTTGAGAATGCTAATGCTGATTGGTGGCGTGTGTTACAGGGTGTTAGGAATAGGGAAAAGTGTACTATAACAGAGATGGTGAGAGCGTGTCAAAACATAGAGTCATCTGAACATTATACTGGCTCTCCAGCTGCCGCTTTAGCAGCACAGTCGTAAGTGTTGGGAACAAAACTGAGACTGAGATGTTTTCATTGTGGGGCACTGGGTCATGTAAAGAAAGATTGCACAAAGTATGCACACCAGACTTCAAAGGCTGTACCTCCGAGAGATTGTCCAATATGTGCAAAAGGCAGGCACTGGGCAAGTGAGTGTTGTTTGAGGGTAATGTAAAGGGAGCTGCCAGCCAGTCAGTGACTATAATTACTACTGCAGTAGTGCTGATTCCCACAGGAGTGTGGGGGCCTTTAGGACCTAGCGTGCATGCTTTGTTAATAGGTCGATCATCCACTACCAGGGACAGCTTAGGTGACTGAGGACCATTGCCAGGTCTACAAAAGAAGCTGGATGGGTTTTGGGGAGCTCGCAGGCATTGCCAAATCCTCAGAAAACCACAGCTTTGTAGTTAAAGCAACAGCACTTGACACGAAGCCCAATCCCAAAATGCAAATACCCTCGAAGCGACCGCAGGCAGAGCCTTGAGAAACATTTGAGAGAAAGGATCTCCTTTGCCAGGCCCTGGGGGTCAGGCCTTGGCCATTCTGATGATAAACAAACATGAAGGGCTGACATGGCATCAGAACCTGGCGTGTCCGCGTTGTTGCCCTTCCCCTTGGTTCCCACCCATGCACACTCAACCCGATCAGCGCCTGTGGGAACAGCAGGGTGTGCAGTTCCAGCTAGAGGGCCTTAGACACATTATACAGAAGTGTGATTTTTATGAGTGTAAGAAGCGATAGCCCAGGCCAGTGAGAACGATATCTCGGGTCGGAAAACGGCCCCTTGTGTGTGATGTGTGAATGTCCTTGGGCCTGGTCTGTGAATGAGTGGGAACGTAACTGAAACAAATATAACATGAGTGTGGTGTGTTTCTAATACCAATTATTGGAAAAACATCTTATGTAACATCTTAGTCCAGGCCCATATCTGGAAATCCTATACATCGTCAATGGCTAATAAAGAGGGCCTCAGACTGGCTCAGCTCTCTGCTCTGCCCGGCTCTGCGCTCCTTCCTGAACAAGATCTCTGCCTGTGCGTGCATCTTTTTCTGCGTCCCGGTGTGCGTCGTTCCTCATCGCCGCAATCGCCCTCATCAACTCCAGACAATCCAAACGCTCCCTGACATACACGGCTGCCCCACCTCCTCTCCTTCCTCGCCTGTCCCTTCTGAAGAGTTTCTAGCCATCCAATGCAGAGCTCCAGTTGTGAGAGTCGTCCCACCATGTTTCTGGGATGGCAACTATATCGTCGTTTTTCTGCCTCACAGTGGCTTCCAGCTCCTCCTGTTTGTTGTCCACGCTGCGTGCCTTTGGATAGATGCACTTTGGCCGGGCCATTGATCCCGCCACCTTTTTCTGGTGAGAAGCCCTAATTCCTTTGTGGACATCATCGAGTGCTTCCACGGTTTTGAACACATCAACAACCCTTGTGTTTCTCTTCCTGCATGGCTCTCCATCCCCAGCCTCCACTGGGATGGCAGAGCAAAGGGCCTCACCAGCGCTACCCTCAAATGCTGGCATGTGGCCCTTGGGTTTGCCTCTCCACACCTGGTTTCCTCCCCTCTCACTTCAAATCTAGTTTAAAGCCCTCTCAAGGACTCCTGCTAACTCCTGCGCAGGATCCTTTTCCCCTTTTGAGAGAGGTGCATCCCATTTGTCGCTAGCAGGCCTGGTGCCATGTAAGCCGACCCGTGATCAAAAACCCCCAAATTCTGCCGGTGACACCGGTCCTGCAGCCAGGTATTGATCTGCTGGGTCTTCCTGCATCTTTCCTCGTCGTACCCTGCAACTGTGGCGACAGAAGAGAACACGACTTGTGCTCCTGATCCCTTGACCATGCGTCCCAAGGCTCTGAAGTCTCTCTTGATTGTCTTTAGTTTTCCCTTTTCAGTTTCATCACTGCCTACCTGAAAAATCGTTAGGGGATAATAGTCTGAGGGCCTAACCAGGGCAGAGAGCTTCCTGTTTACATCTTTAACCCTGGCCCCAGGGAGGCAGCCGACACCCCAAGAAGTGGGTCTAGCCTGCATATAGGGCCTTCTGTTCCCTTTAGAAGGGAGTCTCCTACAACCACAACCAGCCTCTTTTTCTTTGTGGGGGCTGTTTTGACGGAGGGTGCAGGGTGACTGATCCTCTGCAGCACCTCCAACTCAGTGGAACCGCCTCCCTCGATGCTGTTGTTTGGTTCCACTTGCAAGGCCTGTTCTTCAGTCTCAAGACCCATTTGTGTGTCTGTGTTTGGCTGTTTCTGGGCTAAGTGGTGCGCAGAAATTGGCTTCGCTGGAGGTAAATGTTCAAAGAGGACCCAGAAGAGTAAAACAGAAAAAGGAAAAATTTATTCGAATAAAGGAGGAGTCCCCAGGCGTCCCTGTGGGGTCTCTCAACAGCATGGGAAGACACAGCCCCCTATTTATCCCAATCCTAGCCGCAGGAGATCCCTTCTCCTTTCCCCATTGGCTGAGACCCTTGCGGGGCCCAAGCTTTCCGATCCCCCTTTCGTAACCCCAGCAGCACCCCTTGTATGTCTGCCCACCGACACTCCTGGGAACTGATTGGATAGAGCTCTAAGGCTGTTGCACTCCATTTTGTAAAGACATGGGAGAGCTGCTCCCATCAACTACGAAACAATCAAGAGTGTGAATCGTGACATAACATCTTTGCAAAGACGTGGTAGCCGTTCCTCACCAGTTTGGTGTTGGTGGTGGTGCTTTCAGTTGTGATGATGTTGTCATCCCTTTTCTAATTCACTGTCTGCTCTTGTGTTCAGACTACGTGGCTTTGTAAATGAAGAGCCCTGCTCTCTGTGTCTTTCAACGAAATACAGGACCTTCTGAGACTGTTTTTCTTCCTGAGCTCCTTCCTGCAAGAGCTTTTGGAGCTGCAGGGACAGTTCCTGTGATGGGAGGAGGGGAAAAGAATCCATCACGGCAGCACTGCCAGGGAGCAGCAGCGCTCGGTCTCCCAGAGCTGTTTTCTTTCCTCTCCCACACTCCTTCTCGTCCCTCATGTTGGCGCAAGTCCTGAGTGCTCTGGCAGCTTGGTCATTGTTCTGCTGCGTGGCAGTCCTGTGACAGCAGGCAGGGACAGGCAATGGGCACTTGTGTGACAGAGCTGGCCTCAGAACAGCCTTCCGTGAAGAAAGGTGATCTCCTGAGGACAGTGCTGGAAGGTTTAGGTCTTCTTCCAAAGTTTCTCTCCAGGACATGCCCAAGAACATGACGAGCAGATCAAAACACCAGTATGCACCAGTACAGAGCTAAACACCGTGAGTGGAGAAGCATGAGGGCACGCAGCAGTGTCCTCTCACAGCCAGGCCTCCTGCAAGACACCTGACGGAGCAGCAGAGCAGGGTCTGGGCTGTGCCCATGTGCACTGGACAGCCCGCGGAAGCTGCCCCAGGACAATCGTCGTGGGCTGGCCGCGCACAAGCACCGTTTCCAGCCCTGGCCTCTCAGTGCAGCTTGGAGAGGCCCTTTGTCCCTCCGCGGAAGGATGGTGAATGAGTAGGTCAGCAGGCTGTGTTTGCATGGTACAGATGAGATGCAATCATGCACATCATGTACAGGAGGTGGGATGAGATGAACCCCAGAGACCACAAATGTCATCAGCTATTCCTTGGGGTTCCCTGAAGGCCTGTGGGACAGACAGTGTCTCGAGGTCACGTCACGTTGGGAGGAAACCACCTGAATGCAGCACTGGGTTGTGCTTCCTTGGACTGAGGTCCCCGTGTCCATTCCTCGTGACGTGGGACATGTGAGATGAGTGCAGGCGGGGTGACACACTGCAAGGCTGAGGTGGCTCCCATCCTTTGGGAGTGGCAAGAGGAGGTGAGAGAGACACTGTGACTCCTGCCTGTGTGTGTAAAAGGGACAGGCTCTGCCTCTGAGCATCCCTGGGTGCATAAGGAGTCCATGAGGCCAGCTCAGCTCTGGACAGCTGACAGAAGCTTGCTCTTTCCACGTGTGACTCCAGGAACAAACCCCATGGGCCCAGTGAGCTTCGTCTCCGCTGCCTTGGACAGGCCCATTGCCACAGTGCTTCTATCTGCTCCCTCAGCCTTGCCTGTGATTCTGGCTTGTGCTCTCCAAAGTGCCAGAGCACTCAGAGATGTTCTGGGGTCCTTGGAAAAGGCAGATGTCAAAGCCAGCTTCAAGAAGGGCTCTTTATTAAAATCCAGCCACTCTCTCGGGAAGAGCTGCTCCTCCACATGGCTCAGCATCAGCGGCAGCACAGGGCTCGCAGGTTCCATCTTGGCCTTGGCTGCTCCCTTGGAGAGCTCAGGATGATGATGACCGTCTGAGCTACAAGGGAGCGGATGGAGGGCTCGCTGTCTCCTGCCAAGGTCTGAAGGGCTGCAAGGGAAAGAAGCAGAGCCGAGATGACCTCCCACGTCTGCAGAGATCCCCAGGCATTCCCTCTGGAGAATGCTCCCTACTCACCGCTGCAGATCTCAGCCAGCTTCTTCTTGCCTGGATCCCTCAGATGCCGCGCAGCGAGCCCTGGGCACAGAGTTCCGTCAGCCCCTGCTCCCTCCCCTCATCAGGGCTGGCCCCAGGGAAGAGCAGGGGCCGAGATGGTGGGACTGAGCAAGGCGGCCGCCATGGCCACCTGCGTGGACAGGGCTGGGAGAGGGAGGCCAAGGCCCTGCACGGGGCAGCCGGGGCTCTGGCAGCCACAGGGCTGCTCCTTGCTGCCAGGGCAGTGGCAGGGACTGGGGCCAGGCTGCCAAGAGAGGGACCCTGGGGGCTGTGACCCACCGATGAACCTCACGGCCGCCTCTCGCAAGCTGGCCTGAGCATCCTTCAGGTACGGCAGGCTCTGAGTCAAGAATTCTTGAGCTCTGCTCCTGTCCTGCTCCAGCTGGAGAGAGCACAAGGGGATGAGCACGTCACTGTCCCTTCCCAGTTGGCTGGACCAGTCCCTGCTCCCACACCCAGCCGTTCCCCTTCCCTCCCGGCCATTCCCATGTCCCAGCCAGGAGCCCTGTGGGGTTGAGGCTGAAAGAGAGACACAGGCCGGGGGACCCCAGGGGTGCTGAGAGCCCTCCCTCGCGCTGGGTGCAGGGAGGGCAGCAGGGCAGAGAGAAGAGGCCTTGTGGGCTCTGTTCTTGAGGGCAGGGAACAAGAATGCAGGTCCAGGCTGCAGCAAGGCAGGCGAGGCACATCTGCCTTGGGGGTTGTCCTCACCAAGCTCTCTCCAATCCGCCATGTCTGCTGTGTCCGCACCAGGTGCTTGAGCAGTTTCCACTTGAGGAGCTCTGCGGCAGCAAGGAGGGCTTCCCCAGCAGCCTGTGGAACAGCAGAAGCTGGGAGATGGCACCACGGTCTGGGCCAGGAGACCTTGGGTCCCCCTGCTCTGGGCTTTGTTCCTGGGGCGATTCTGCCCTGCAGGAGCTGGGACATGCCCTGGCCCAAATTTCCAGGGGTCTCTTCACTGCGTCACTGCTGAGCTTTGAAAGCTGTACCTTGGCCACGCTCTGCGTTTGGTCACTCAGGCGGAAGAAGAGAGGGAGCAGGCCAAGTCGCACCGTGTTCTTCATCTCTGCCTTTTCGTCCCCCACCGCCATCTTCATCAGGTCTCTGAAGAGGCTGATGGAGCTCTCTCTCAGCTGGCTCTGCTCCTGGGAGGGAGAAGCACAGTAGGACTGGAGCACCAGCAGCTCTCTGCCCACGCTGGGCAGAAGCTCCAGCACGGATGATGTGAGGGGAGATGCTCCAGGGAGGCATTCTGCACACTGGAGTTGTGGCCCAGATCTGCGGTCCTGGGTCAGTGAAAGGCCACTCAAGAGACTTGTTCTGGGAGCGCCTGTGCCTCCAAGTGCCCACCAAGGCAGCCAGCATCCCCCACCAGCTTCAGCAGCCGCGGTGGGGAAGAGCTCCGGGAGCAGCTGGCAGGGAGAAGCTGGGCTGGGCTGCAGAACACACAAGCCACCCCACAAGCGCCCAGGGCCCACCCGTGGGGCTCAGGCTTCCACATCAGCCTTACGTCGTTCAAGAGGGGCAGGAGGAATTCCACCATCTGCACGGCGATGTGGCTGGCCTCCTTCCTCTTCAGCTGAGCCATGACAGTTCTGAAGACCAGCAGAGCCTTCATGGTGGCAGCCTTATAGCCAAAGAGCAGGACCCTCATCAGGTCTGGTAGGATGACCTTCATTTTTCTTGCCTGTGTGAAGAAAAGAGTTTCCCTTTTGGGACCAGGTCCATGCCTGGAAAGCTCCCCAGGCAGCCAGCTGGCCCCACCATGGCAGAGAGAGCCTTTGGAGCACTCGCCCCACCGCCTGAGTGCCAGCCAAGGCCAAGCCCGCCCCCTCCGCCCCGGCCCTTGGCTGCCAACAGGGTTCCCCTTGCTGACGCCCTACTCACCATGTCGTCTTTCTGCGACAGCGTCATGATGCCTCTGAGCACCAGGGAGAGCATGGCTGGCCTTTCTTCCTTCAGAAACCTAAAGGCTAGGTAGGTCGCAGCAAACTCCCCGTCTCCCAGATCTCTGCTGGCCAGCATCTGAAAGCAGGGCAGCAGTGAGCGACCGGCAGAGCTGGTGGGGCTCCTGGCAGCGTGCAGCTTCTGGTTCCTAGCGCAGCCCGGGCCAAGGGCACCGGGGGCTTTTTCCGGTAACTCACAGCCAAGCGAACGAGGCAGTAGTCCTCCAGGTGCGTGCAGAAGAGCCTGCTCTTGAGGTCCCAGAGCTGGCTGAGCAGCTCCTTCAAAATGTTCTTCACAGTCTGGGGCACGGAGAACATCAGCTCCCACAGTGCCAGGGCAGTGCTGCAAGTCGGAGCGCTCTGTCAGCAGGGCAGCCTCGGCCACAGCAGCGTGGCCGGGCTCAGCACTGCAGGACGCTTGGGATGCCCTGGGCAGCAGCAGAGGGCTGAGCTGGTGCTCCCCGTGGGGCGGGCAGGAGCGTGGGGTGGGCTCTGGGCTTGCTTGCTCAGCTTTGGCTGCCTCGGGCCTGGCTGACCCCCAGGGCTGGAAAGCGTGGTGGGATGGAGGGTCCTGCCCCTCGGGAGTGTCCTGCAGGATTCCTTGGCTCTGGCAGCCAGAGCGTCTCCAGGCCCCTCTTCCCACAGGGAACAAGCCCTCCTGGCTTTTGAGGACAGTACCTGTCTCCTCCTGGAGCAACCTTGAGCAGTGTCATCACCACCTCCTGAGGGCATTTGTCAGCCATGGGGACGATGAGAGACTCCACGCTCTGCCGGGCTGGGACTGTCTGGGTGCATCCCAGGGTTTTGTGGATGCAGCTCGTGATCTTTGGCACCTGGAGGGGACACAGGTGAGGATGGTGCAGCCACTGGCGAGCGGCCATTTCCTCAGCTGCCCTTGCCATCCTTCTCTGCCACCTTGAGGTGGCTTCAGGTGCCCCAGACACTGGGCTTTGGGAGGAAGAGAGGGATGGAGGGAGGAACAAGGCCTGACAGGGCTGAAGGGCAGGGCAATGCAGCCACAGGCCACTTACATCCACCAGCCACAGGTCAGGGTTTCCCTTGACCACATCCAGCACGTTTCTGGCCGCCTCCTTGTCAAAGGTGCTGGAGTCAGTCATTGCCTCGATGAACACCCAGACCACGTCTGTCCTCTCCGACGGCTGGAGGTATTCCCCAAAGGTCTATGGGAGGAAGGGAGGCAGCGAAGCCACGTCACACCGAGGGCCCTGATGCTGCTGCTTAGCCGGGCAGTGCCAGCAGCCCTGCGGTGGCGCCCGGCAGTGCTGGCGGCGGTGCCCCCAGCAAAGCTGGCAGCAGGGGCGGCAGTCGCTGCTGGGGAGGATGAGAAGAGACGGCCCAGGGTGAGGGAGGAGGGTTGGGGTCATGGGCACGGGGTCTGGGCCCCGCCACCAGCCAGGGCTTGCTGGTGGCCAGGAGGACTGGGGCTGCTGCTGGGACACTGGCGCGCAGCCCTGGCATTGTCCCTGCTTGGGGACAGCAGGAACCCTCTCAGCAGGGACAGGGAGGCCACGCCAGCCCGCTGACGGTGGAGGCCTTTGCTCTCACAAGTCCCCTGCTGATGCCAGGACCAAGAGTGCCAGCAAACGGGGAGCTCGTTACCTCGGCAATGTGAGTGGCACTGGGCGAAGTGCGCAAGGAGGTGGTCTCGGCTTCCCAGTCCCTTTCGAGCTGTGTATCCTCCTCTGTCAATGTCGCACCTAAAGAGCGGGGCAAACGCAGAGGAGTCGGTAAGACACGGCAGCTTCCCCAATACTGGAAAGAGCTTTGAACTTGGAATGGCCGAGGAGGGAGGTTATGACCTGCAATCAGGGGAGGAGGTGGTGGAGAGCGGTGCCACGGAGAGGCTGACCCGCCTCCAGTGTGCGTGTGGGAATGCTCTTGGCCCTGGAAAGTCCAAGGCCCTAGAGCTCTGCATGCAGTGCCACAGTTCAGTTCCCCATGGCTTGAATAGAGGTGACGTGGGGGACGGCTCGCATGGCTGGAGTGCTGCGGGGCAGAGATACATCTCTCTTTGGGAGAGATGGGAAGATGCGGCGTGGGGCTGCCTCCCGTGCTCTTGAGGAGCAGCTCAGCTACACGGGACCATCAACAGCGTGAGGGTGAGGAGCAGAGGAGGCGCAGTGCTGGTGACATGGTGGTGCCTCCAGCAAGCAGCAGGACTGGGTGATGTTGGCGTGCAGGGGGATCCATCCCACCACAGCTTCTCTTACAGCGTTGCTGGTACTTGAATTGGAAGAGGAGACAAAGAGCGTCCAAAGCCAAGCGGCTGGTGTCCTCTTCCTTGAATGATAGGAGCAGCAGGAGATGTCCCAGCAGCTGTCCAAGGATTGGCATCTGCATCTCCGCACAGGAGGCGTGTCTGTCCTCATTGGGATCAGCCTGGGCAAGGGAGGAAGAAGAGCAGAGGGCTTGAGGGCAGCTGGGGCCAAAGCCCTGAAGCCAAGTGTGTGCCCAGGGCTGGATCCAGGCAGGTCAGAGCTTTGCAGGGCCCTGCAGAACCCGTCTCGCAGAACAGCCCCACGCAGGGAGAGCTGCCAGACCTGGGCTCCCCGTGGGCTCCTTGGGCAGCCCTGGCCGACACAGGACTGGGGCAGAGATGGCTCCTGGCAGAGCGGAGTATGCCTGGTCCTTACCTTCAGTGAGGAATAGTTGGCCAGCAAGAAGCTGAGCACCCTCATCCTGCCCACAGCCCTCTCCCGCACAGATGCCCTCTCAGAGGTGGTGAAGGTCAAGAGCATCTGGGGAGAGAGAAGCTGCTGCTGAGCCCTGGGAGCAGCCAGCGCTCCAGCACAAGCAGCACTGCTCAAGTCCTGGGCGGGACTCTCCCAGGCCATTAAGGCTTCCTCTGGTCTGGAGCAAAGCCCGCACTGGTTTCCTGCCCCGGGGTCCTGGCAGGCTTGCGACAAATGCCCCAGGCCAGCCCTCTAGCCAGGCAGGAAGGCAGATGCCACCCTGTGCGGCCACTGTGCTGCGGAAGAGCCTGCTGGGCAGCCCCTGCTTCCCCCAGGGAGGTGGGCACCACCCTGCAGTGCTCTCTCTGCGTGGCGCGGGGTGGGACTGCCCTCTCAGCAGTGGACACCCCGTCCCCCAGGGTGAGGAACAGCCCTTGTGAAGCCCACCCTTTGCACATGCCAGACCTGGAAGATACTCTGCATCTTCTCGCTGACTCCGTTGGCAGGAGAGTTGAGCACCAGTGCAACTAGCATGGTGTCCATGGCTTTCATGGTCTGCAAGGAAGACAACAAGTTGTGGCCGTGTTTCCTGCCATCCCTCTCACCCCCAGGACACTGAGCTGAGCTCCCAGCACCAAGGGAGGACTCGTGGGCTGCTTTGCTGCGCCTGGGAGAGGCCCAGGGGCAAACAATGTGCTGTGGGCAGAGCAGCCTGCGGCACTGGACGTGGCCAGGCCCGCAGGAACGGGACGACGGGACGAGAGTGGGAAAGTAAAGCCAAGACCGTGGCCTGCCTTGCATCTCTGGTCATAGCGCAGGACAGGGTGAGCAGGGAGCAGCCCAGAGGGCCCGGGGCTCGTGGAGCTCACCCAGCACTTACCGCGAAGTACAGGAAAGGTTTCAAGTCCCGGATTTCCTCTTTGGGAGGAAGCAAGAAGATGCTGGAGAAGCACGCTTGGAGGAGGCCTATCTCTTTGCCCTCCAGCACCGCCTCCACAGAGCTGCAAAGAGAGTGGGGCCAGTGGGACACTGGTGCGGGGAGCAGTGCCTGGAGGCCTCGTGCAGGTGGACGCGGGGCTCTGGGGCAGGAGTCCCCAGGAGGGTTGGGCAGGTACCTCATTTCGGTCACGGCAAACATGGCGCTCCGCCACACCGCTGTGCACCGTTGGTCCCTGGGCTCTTCTTCCAGCAGCACCTGCAGAGCACAGCCAGGATGGGACCTGGCAGCTGCCAGCACCCAGTGCCACCAGCCCCTTGCCCTGCCCAACGCTGTCCTCACAGGGTGCCAGTGCTGGGGGCCTTGTCCCCTTCCCCGCAGCCACCGAGTATCCCCTCACCTTGATATTCTCTGCCAGTTTGTATCTCTGGCAGAAGAGATCTAGGCCCCGGGACAAGCCGTTGTACGTTGCGGCCCTGAAGAGCATAGCGATGCTTTTAAGGAACTCCAGCTTCTGTTCCTCATCCTGGCAGCCAGGGGACAGAGAGACAAACAGGGAGCATGAGATGGGGACACACGGTCAGTGGCACCGCAGCGCTGGGGGTGCAGTGCCGGTTGCAGCCCTGGGAGAAGCAGCTGTGCCCAGCCAGCGCCCTCCAGCAGCCCCACAGCAGAGCCCCTGTCAGCAGATGCCAGCTCAGCCGCCTTCCAAATGGCTGCGGTTACCTTTTCAGGGCTGCTGACAAAGGCCCTGATGACATCCACGTGTTCTGGTTCCAAGCGGTACACTGGTAACCAGCTGGCATCTAAGAAAGGAGGAGAGCAGGGAGGGCTGCAGAGAGGGTGCGCGGGCAGGAGGGAGCAGAGGAAGGAGCTCTGCCTCCCATCCAGCCCCATGCCCGCTGCCATGGCACAGTCTTCTCCTGCGTGTCAGTGCCCCTGCCAGCGTGTGGGGAAACGGGATCCTGGCATTGAGCAGGGAGCGCTCGCTGGCCACCGCACTGCCCAGACAATCAGGGCCCCTCACTCACCCATCTCCAGTTGCTGGGCCAGGCACAACTCCTGGGGCTCCACTGGAGAGCTGCTCTCCTGGAGAGCCCTGTCCTCCTCCAGGGCCACCTTGGTGGTGCTGACTTGTTGCTTCGCCATCTTTTGGGTTTGAGGAAAGTGGTTGGGCTGGCGAAGGGGGAAGCTTTGGCGAAAGGCCACGAGTCTGCCGGGGGCAGCGGGGAAAGACGTGGGTTGTGCTCGAGGAGTCCTCGCCACGAGTCTGCCGGGGCAGAGGGGAGTCTGCCGGGGGCAGCTAGAGTTAAGATATGGTTGGACTCGATGATCTCAAGGGTCGCTTCCAACCAAAAGGATTCTCTGATACTCCGATTCTCTGAAAGACGTGGGCTGCGCTCGGGGGCTACTCGCCGTCTCCGTGCTCGCGCCCTGTCCCGTCACCGTCCTGCCGGACAGTGTGGGCTGGGGCCCACAGCTGCGCTGAGCACACGCAGCGCAGTGGGTGTCACCAAGTGAGGTCACAACGGGCCCCACTGTGACCCTGCACCTGGGCAGGGAGGGGCAGGGTGTCCCATTGGGATGCACAGGCCAGCTCAGCCCTGGGCACCTGGGTGCTCTCGGGGTGTCTCCAGGCCCCCCTTTGCCCTCATGTCCCCCCGGGACCTCCCTGTTGCCCTCTGCTGTGTCCCAGGGTTTCGTGTTCAGCTGGCTGGCTGATCAGAACAGCAGCGAAGCTGCTCCTTCAGTGGCTTTGTAGAGATTTCTAGGGATTTCCAAGGGTGGGTAGCACAGAGGATGGACTTTGTTTAAAGTGTCTGCTGTCTCATTGCTTACAGAAGCTCTCAGTGGCTTGAGGATAAACTAACCACGTAACCACATGACAAAGTGTTGGAGCTGGCAGAGCACAAAAGCAGAAATCCAGGTGGCAGGGGTGAAAAAGGTGGAAAGGCTGACGTACTAAATGCCTCCTTCTGTGGAAATGCCCCTCACATTCTGCGATTCTGTGATTCCTCCACCTCAGTCTTTAATAGTCAGAAGAGTTGTGCTCCAGGTACCCACCCCCCTGAGCCAGAAGACAGGCATGGGGAGCAGTATGAAGGCCCAGCAATCCAAGGGTCAATGATCAGTGACCTGCTATATCACTTGGGCACCTACAAGTCTATGGGGCCAGATGGGATACACCCAAGGGTGCTGAGGGAGCTGGCAAAGGTCATCACTGAGCCACTTTCCATTACCTATCTGCAATGCTGCCCAACTGAGGAGGTTGCAGTTGACTGGAAGTTGGCTAAGGTGACGCTCATCTACAAGACAGGCCGGAAAGAGGATCTGGGGAGCTACAGACCTATCCGTCTGACCTTGGTGCTGGGCAAGGTCATGGGGCAGATGATCTTGGGTAACATCACTTGCCAGAAGAGAACCATATGATCAGACCCAGTCAACATGGATTTATGAAATGTAGGTCCTGTTTGACTAACCTGATCTCTACGACCAGATGACCCAAGTAGTAGATGAGGGAAAGGCTGTGGAGGTTGTGTACTTAGACTTCAGTAAGGCCTTGGGCACTGTATCTCACAGCATTCTCCTGGAGAAGCTGCAGCTCGTGGCCTGGACGGGTGGACTCTGCGACGGATATAGAACTGGCTGGGTGGCCGGGCCCAAAGAGTTGTGGTGAACGGAGCCAAATGCGGTTGGTGGCTGGTCAGGAGTGGCGTTCGCCAGGGCTCAGTACTTGGCTCACAACCAGCCCATGAATGCTCCAGGCTCAGGGAAGAGTGGCAGGACAGGAAAAGGACCTGGGGGTGTTGGTCACTGTGGCTGAACATGAGGCAGCATGTGCCCAGGCAGCCAAAAAGGCCACCTGCATCCTGGCTTGTATCAGGAATAGTGTGGCCAGCAGGACCAGAGAAGCGATCGTGCCACTGTACTGGGCACTGGTGAGGCCTCACCTTGAATGCTGTGTTCAGTTTTGGGCCCCTCATCATCAGAAGGACATTGAGGGACTAGAGAGTGTGCAGAGGAGGCAACAAAGCTGCTGAGGGGCTGGAGCACAAGTGTGATGGGAGCGGTTGAAGGATCTGGGGCTGTTCAGCCTGGAGAACAGGAGGCTCAGGGGAGGCTCAGGGGAGACCTTATTGCTGTTTGCAATGGCCTGAAAGGAGGTTGAAGCATGGAGGGTGTTGGTCTCTTCTCCCAAGTAGCAAGTGATAGGACAAGAGGAAATGGCCTCAAGTTGCGCCAGGGGAGGTTTAGATTGGCTGTTAGGAAAAAATTCTTCCTGGAAAGTGCGTTAAAGGCAAGAAGAACACCTGAAGAGCATGGGTTGGTCATGCCAATGTGGAATAGATTGTTTTTTCTTGTTTGTTTTGGGGCTGCAGAAGAAGGAACGCGTGCATTTCAGTGTTGGGGCATGGATCCAAACTGAGGATTCAAGCAAGTTTGGGACTGGGACAGCTTAGGTGATTGAGGACCATTGCCAGGTCTATGAAAGAAGCTGGATGGGTTTTGGGGAGCTCGCAGGCACTGCCAAATCCTCAGGAAACCACAGCTTTGTAGTTAAAGCAACAGCACTTGGCACCAAACCCAATCCCAAAACGCGAATACCCTCGAAGCGACCACAGGCAGAGCCTTGAGAAACATTTGAGAGAAAGGGTCTCCTTTGCCAGGCCATGGGGGTCAGGGCTTGGCTATTCTGATGATAAACAAACACAAACGGCTGACATGGCATCAGAACCACCTCCACAACGCCTTTACCACCTGTGACCAGTGTCTCCAGGCTTTTGCTTCGCCAGCCTCCAGGGACACAGACTGGTTGTTTCCTTCAGAGCTGTGTCAGGGATGGCCTTTTGTGGGATCCCAAACACCTTCAGAAACTTGCGTTTGTTTCTGCCTTTCACTTTGCTGGAGGTTTGTTCATTGTTTCAATATCTGCAGTTTAGGAACATGGCAGCAGAGGGCTCATTAACATCCAAAATGCCCTTGCAAGCCAAGGCTCTCTGCAGCATTTTCCTAAAGGCTTCAAGTCTGGTGTGGATGATTAGGGAGATTTCAGGAATAGCCAAACAGAGAGCATTTCAATAATAAACAGCAATAAAGCAGTATTTCTTCTACTTCCTTCCCACCTCTCCCTCCTCCGCATTTCCAGAAGAGGTGGTATCAGCAACCTTCAGTACTTTTGAATCTGGAGCATCTCCTGATCAAGGCACAATATGTCAGAGCATTGGGTGCCTGAAGCACCAGTTGAGTGAGGAGACAGGCCAGGACACCTCAAGAGGAGTCACGCTCCTCTGGACCAAGAGGTGGGTGTTCCTGGGAATCTCAGGTGCCACAGCACAGCGATACTTGTGTTCAGGGAGCTGGTCAAATGACCCATCTCCTTTTCTGTAATGTTGTCTGAGTTTGCTCAGGTAACCCCTGACCTGAACCCCATCCACTCGTGGGTGTTCTCCAGACTCCTGCCTTCAGGAACAGTGTCCCAGGAGACCTTGCTGGTGAAGATGGAGGCAAAGGAGCCATAAAGTACCTCAGTCCTGTCTGCTTCTAATCTTATAAAGTGCAGCAGCAGGCCCGCGTTCGCCCTATCTAGTCTTTTACTGTAAGGAAGTAATGTCAGCTCATCTTGCTGCCCCCACCCTCCCCTGCACATATGAAATCCAGAGGAGCTCTGGCATCATCCTTACATCTTTTTATGGTTTTAGAAGTTTCTTTCTTCAATTAGCCGATTTACAGCATCAATGTTGGTTCAGCTGAATATTTACTCAAGATCTCAGGGGCTTTTTTTTAAAAAAAAAAAACAAAACAAACTCCACACTTTCTGATCAGCCTTGCACCAGACTGACAAATAAACAAATCTTCCCCATGCAACAAAGTTTGCCTAATAGTAAGGAAGGAGAAGATTATTTTGTGCTACTTTTCAATTGATACAGAGACACAAGAGAGAACAAGGAAAGCCCAATGGTTGTCATGCCTGTGAAGGCTGATATTTACATCCCTGTCCTCCAGTCAGAGCTCAAATTGGCTGGGAAAGAATGCCTTTTAAAAACACTGTCATCACAAAGCAGGAGAGTGTACTGTTAGTTCATAGGTTAATAAATAGTTAATAAATGAAATCTCATTAAATTTCATTGGAAGCTCATTTTTCATTATAGTAAAGGAGGTTGAAGTTTCACCTTGATAGTTACGCTCCTTACATTTGGCAGAAACAAAAAGATTAATTTAATAGCAGAGGTAGCTTTGATTTAAACAAAGAAATTGTCTGAACAGGATTAGATTACACTGTTAGGCGGGCATTCGTTATGTGCAGCGCTGGGGTCGCACTGGCGATTCTCCACCATAAGTGCTCGCCACGACAGAACGCTCTCCTGTAGCTGGTATTTACAAAAGCGCTGCATACTCATTATAGTTCTTAGAAACTATTAACATTCAATACACCTATTCTAAGAAATGATTACAGAAACATGAGGTTAATTATCTCACGGTCTTTGCTGCTATCTGGTGTCATTGTATGATCATTGCAAGCCTTGAATTCTATTTCTCTATTCTATAGCTTACTTTCGAGACATCTGTTAGTGTGCAGCTTCAGATTCAACCTGTGCATATGTCATGGAGGCACCCCAAGATAAGTTTAGGCGGACAACAAGGTCCAAAACAAACTTTATTGGGCTTTGGGTTCTTTGATATCAGCTGGTTTTATAAGACACCAGTCCGGTCAGTGATATGTGGGAAAGGTTTATCCCACAGGGGTAAAAAGATGCTGGGACAGGAATTAGCAGGGCTCATTTGCAGGGCTTTAAACTAGATTCGAAGGGGGATGGGGTTGTAGCTGGGCTTGCATCAGTGGGGCAGCATGCTGGAATACATAAAGACCGGGAGGCCCCTCAGGCCCCTAGGGTGAAATCGGTTTACTCGGCTCGCTCCCTGAAGTGCCTGTACACCAATGCGCGCAGCATGGGGAATAAGCAGGAGGAGTTAGAAACCTGGGTTCAGTCAGGAGATTATGATCTGGTGGCAATTACAGAGACATGGTGGGACAGCTCACATGACTGGAATGTGGTCATGGATGGCTATGCCCTTTTCAGGAAAGACAGGCCGGCCAAGCGTGGTGGTGGAGTTGCTCTTTACGTGAGAGAGCAACTACAATGTATAGAGTACTGTCCAGGTGCGGTTGAGGAGCGAGTTGAGAGTCTGTGGGTGAGAATTAAGGGGCAGGCTGGCAGGGGTGACACTGTTGTGGGAGTCTATTACAGGCCACCAGATCAGAGTGAGGAAGTTGATGAGGCCTTCTACGGGCAGCTGAGCGTGGCCTCACAGTCACAGGCCCTGGTTGTTATGGGGGATTTTAACTACCCTGATGTTTGCTGGAAGGACTACTCAGCCAGCCAGCCTCAGTCTAGGAGGTTCCTCCAGTGCATTGACGATAACTTTCTGATGCAAATGGTGGAGGAGCCGACTAGGAGAGGTGCGCTGCTGGATATCGTCCTCGCTAACAAGGAGGGTCTGGTTGAAGCAGTAAAGGTGGGGGGCTGCCTTGGTTGCAGTGACCATGAGATGGTGGAGTTCAGAATCTCCTGTGGTGGGAGCAGAATACCGAGCAGAATTGTAACCCTGGACTTCAGCAGGGCTGACTTTGGCCTTTTCAAACAATTGCTGGAGGAAATCCCGTGGGCAAGGCTGCTTGAAGGTAAAGGGGCCCAAGATAGTTGGTTAACATTCAGGGACTGCTTCTACCAAGCTCAAGATCAGTGCATCCCGACGCGCAGGAAGTCAAGGAGAGGAGCCAGGAGACCCGCGTGGTTAAACAGGGAACTGCTGGGCAAACTCAAGTGGAAGAGGAGGGTTTACAAATCATGGAAGGAGGGGCTGGCCACTTGGGAAGAATATAAGGCTGTTGTCAGAGGATGTAGGGAGGCAACTAGGAAAGCTAAGGCCTCCTTAGAGTTAAACCTGGCGAGAGGGGTCAAGGACACAGGAAGAGCTTCTTCAAATACATGGCAGATAAAACTAACACCAGAGGCAATGTAGGCCCACTGATGAACGGGGTGGGTGCCCTGGTGACAGAAGATACAGAGAAGGCAGAATTACTGAATGCCTTCTTTGTCTCTGTCTACTCTGCCGGAGGCTGTCCTGAGGAGCCCCGTACCCCTGAGGCCCCAGAGGAAGGCAGGGCAATGGAGGAGTTTGCCTCAGTTGATGAGGACTGGGTTAGGGACCAGTTAAGCAATCTGGACATCCATAAATCCATGGGTCCAGATGGGATGCACCCGCGGGTGCTGAGGGAGCTGGCTGAAGTCATTGCTGGACCGCTCTCCATCATCTTTGCCAAGTCTTGGGAAACGGGAGAGGTGCCTGAGGACTGGAGGAAAGCAAATGTCACTCCGGTCTTCAAAAAGGGCAAGAAGGAGGACCCGGGCAACTATAGACCGGTCAGCCTCACCTCCATCCCTGGGAAAGTGATGGAACACCTTATCCTTGGTGCCATCTTAAGACATATCAAGGATAAGACGGTCATCAGGGACAGTCAACATGGCTTCACCAAGGGGAAGTCGTGTTTGATCAACCTCATAGCCTTTTATGAAGACGTAACAAGGTGGATTGACGATGGCAGAGCAGTGGATGTGGTCTACCTGGACTTCAGCAAAGCATTTGACACCGTCTCCCACAGCATCCTCACGGCAAAACTGAGGAAGTGTGGACTGGATGATCGGGTAGTGAGGTGGACTGCAAACTGGCTGAAGGAGAGAAGCCAGAGAGTCGTGATCAATGGGGCAGAGTCTGGTTGGAGGCCTGTATCTAGTGGAGTGCCTCAAGGGTCAGTTCTGGGACCAATACTGTTCAATATATTCATCAATGACTTGGATGAGGGAATTGAGTGTACTATCAGCAAGTTTGCTGATGACACCAAGCTGGGAGGAGTGGCTGACACGCCAGAGGGCTGTGCTGCCATCCAGCGAGATCTGGACAGGCTAGAGAGTTGGGCGGGGAAAAATTTAATGAAATATAACAAGGGAAAATGTAGAGTCTTGCATCTGGGCAGGAACAACCCCAGGTTCCAGTACAGGTTGGGGAATGACCTATTAGAGAGCAGTCTAGGGGAAAGGGACCTGGGGGTCCTGGTGGACAGCAGGATGACCATGAGCCAGCACTGTGCCCTTGTGGCCAAGAAGGCCAATGGCATCCTGGGGTGGATTAGAAGGGGGGTGGTTAGTAGGTCGAGAGAGGTTCTCCTTCCCCTCTACTCTGCCCTGGTGAGACCTCATCTGGAATATTGTGTCCAGTTCTGGGCCCCTCAGTTCAAGAAGGACAGGGAACTGCTGGAGAGAGTCCAGCGCAGGGCCACAAAGATGATGAAGGGAGTGGAGCATCTCCCTTATGAGGAAAGGCTGAGGGAGCTGGGTGTCTTTAGCTTGGAGAAGAGGAGACTGAGGGGTGACCTCATCAATGTTTATAAATATATTAAAGGGTGGGTGTCACTGTCGCGATTGAGAGACGGAGACGCAGCTTGATGCAAGCAAGATGTCCGATTTATTGAGCTAACACACATACATTTATATGCTCTAAGTTAAGCGTGTCTTAAGTTGATTGGCTAATCACTCTAGCACATGCGCAAGACTAGCAAGACTATTTAAACAAAGTTTGTTGATTAGGCGATGTTCACACGGCTATCAGTCGCCACCTGTGGTCACGGGTTGTCCTTTGTCCTTGGGCGTAGGCGTTTGCTGATAACCACAAATTCCTTGTTCCTGGGCCTTGTCTGGGCATGTCTATTGCAACACTCGATTTTGCAACAAGCTAGCATACAGGCCTCAGGCCCAGGCAACAGCTCTCGCTAACCCACATGTCACGAGGATGGAGCCAGGCTCTTCTCGGTGACAACCAACAGTAAGACAAGGGGTAATGGGTTCAAGCTGCAACACAAGAGGTTCCACTTAAATTTGAGAAGAAACTTCTTCTCAGTGAGGGTGACAGAACACTGGAACAGGCTGCCCAGGGAGGTTGTGGATTCTCCTTCTCTGGAGACATTCAAAACCCGCCTGGACGCCTTCCTGTGTAACCTCACCTAGGTGTTCCTGCTCTGGCAGAGGGATTGGACTAGATGATCTTTTGAGGTCCCTTCCAATCCCCAACATTCTGTGATTCTGTGATTCTGTGATTCTGGCTGGAAAAGTACCGCCGATAAACCGATGGGAAACGGGGTTTATACAGTTAGTTAGCACTCCCATAACGTAAGATACAGGTTCGGATATTAGGTTAGGAGATTATTTGGGGTGCAGCGAAATAAGAACAGTGAGGACCCACAGTGTGCATATACGCACTCACAAGATAATACTCAATAGTATCTGATCACCTCCCGTAAGTGATACACGCCAGAGATATTCAGTTTCCGTTTCCCCTGGCTTGCATGAAAATTTAGCTTGCAAGTCGCCGAGCTCAGGTCCTGTCCACGGGGTGCTACGAATGGCAGTTCGAGGATTTCCACCCCGTGGCCTTGTATGTGTCAGTTTTAATGAGAGGACATACATTCTTTGTCTCCATCTCCTCTTCATCAACACTATTTTCAGAATCTCCCCAGGAACCTCCATCCCAGGAACCTCCGTCCCAGTCCTCAGGATCTCTAATCAATTTCCAGGTTTGGGGGACACTATGGGGGGGACCTTGCTCCACTTGTCGTGAGCTCAACCTTTTGTTCTAACAAACGTATTCACTCTTTCAGTTGATCTATTTCCAGCTCCTTTTCATAATCACACCCCTTTGACTGTTCGCAAGGTTCGGGCTGCCTTTGGGCTTGCTTCAAACAAGCGTACAGAGCAGTGCCAAAAGCAGCACAGATGATAGCGCCAACAGCAACACAGGCAGCAGCACACGCAGCTACCGTCACTCCCGGACCACACCAACTCGCTTCTGTCTGGGTGCAAGTTGTCGCGGAAGGATTATCGCAGCTGTAATCCCGAAATAATTTCTCCATTTCTGATACCCTGCTCGCTGCACCAATTAAAATGTCACAGAGGCACCCCCAAATAAGTTTAGGCAGACAACAAGGTCCAAACCAAAAGTTTATTCTGGCCAGAAAAGCACCGCTGATAAACCAATTAGAAACGGGGTTTATACAACTAGCTAGCACTCCGTTGACATAAGATATAGGTTCAGGTATCAGGTTAGGAGATTATTTGGGATGCAGCGAAAATAAGAATAATGAGGATCCCCAGCGTGCATACACGCACTCACAAACCAACAAAACCGGAGCCCTCTCTGCCCCGTTTGCCCACAAAAGAGAAACACTAGTCTATTGCGGCCAGGACTTCACACTTGTCTGTCTCAGATGAGGAATTTACACTTGTCTGTCCCAGGCGAGGACTTTACACCTGCCTATCTCAGGCAAGGAATTATTAAAGCATATATTCAGTAATTTATCGCTCACCTAAGTGCGGAGGTGAGGCGCTCCCAATCCAGGGGAGTTACCTTAGACGGCTTCTCGGTCTAAGGGGAGGGACTCTGGCAGTATGGCAGTCTCGTAGCTCTGAGAAGACCACACAAAGGGCATCTCCCGTGGGAACCCCATTTATAGTCTACTTAGATCTGACTGGGCATTCCAGAAGCTTCTCGGCTTCTCTACACCCCACCCCCCGAGTGTGGGCCTTCGAGAAGCCTCTCGGCTTCTCTGGGCTGTGGGCACGCTTGGCCCCTCCTCTGCTAATGACCCTGCCCACCGACTCTGGGTCTCCACAAAGAGCCATTAGCTGCCCCATTGGAGGCCCCAGTTCTGAGAGAGGGGACGGGCAGCTACCAGTGCAGCTGCCACACCAGTGCTCAGGGCGTGGGGAGGGAAAGTGCAACTGCCACAGCTACGGTAGCATATCCCACTTCTGGTAGCAGAGTGCAAGGGCTTAAGGCAGCCCTGCCAAGTTGTAGGTTTGCGATATGGTAACAGACACCAGACCAACAGCTTCAGGGTTAAAGCATTTATCTCCAAATAACAGTGCAGGAAAAAAGACGGATCAATAGTATAATCATCTGCATTGTTGCAATAGCAAGTCAAGTAATTCATCAAGACTGGGCTAGACCAGGCATCTGACAATGGCCGGCAGGCAGGCAGCAGGGTGGGACCTCTTCTCCAGAAAAGTGACCCAGACCAGGCAATGCCCTTGGGGAATGCACATGCCCTGGCTGGACTGTTCTTTTTACCACTGAGCCGCAGAAGCGCTGTTTGGGCTCTGCGCCTGCTCTGCGCCAGCTCTGTCCCTGGTGTACACGAGGCCCAGGAGGCCCAGGAATCCTGTACCAGGCAGCACAGCCCCACAGTCCTGTGTGAACATGGGTCTGGAATTCTTGTGTGAGGCAATCCAAGCCTCACAGCTCCATTGTATGTACCGTCACCAGACAGGCCATATTAGGCGATAGCAGCCATACAAGGAGCCAGCTAGTCTTGCAAAGGCAAATTTGACTGTCTAAGTATGGAAGTCACTACGCAGAATGCAAGCGTGAACACACAGGGTACTCTGAACTGTGTGAATACTCTCAGCAGACACAAAAAAACCAAAGTAAAGGCTCAGAAAAAGCTCTCAGGTTAATCTAAGAATGACCACAAACGTAGTGCTGACAGCGAGCAGACTGGATTTATAGCAGCCTTATAGTACAGTAAGTTAACGACTAAGGAGAAGTGAAATAAACCAGAACAGTAGTATAGCAGAAGAAGTAAATTGAAAGAAGAGGTATAGAAACACAGGAAGCAAGGAGTGTGTACTGATTGATACGTCAAGGCCAGAGGGATTGATACAGGATTGATACATCAAGGACAGGGGGGTAACTTGTGATAGATCAAAAAAATGCTTTTGTGGTAGCAACTTTGGTGGGAATGCAAAATATATCACTTATGTAATGCATAACTCAGCAAATCAGTAAGGCTTGAGCAAGCATCCTAGCAAGTATAAATACAAGCCTGAATTTGTAATAAATGTCTCTCATTGCACCTTAAAGAGAGTCCGTGCCTCATTCGCTACAAATGGCACCTGAACAGGGACTTTCAATGCGGCTGTAAAGGAAGCAGTTGTTCCGGTAGAAAAGCCCGATCGAACCAGGACCGGGAAAAGGAGCCGGGGAAACAAAGCCGGGAAACAGAACCGGGAACCAGGAAAGTGTGCACTCATCACCGAGAAAAGGTGAGCGATTGGGAACCATGGGAGGGAAGTTATCCCTTGAACGAAGACAAAGCCTAGATGTCCTTCAACGTTTATTAAGAAAGCAAAATCAGGACGTACCAGGAGTCCGATTAGTGACTTTATTAGAACGGATGGCTAATCATGTGCCGGACTTTCCTCCAACTGGTACATTTCAGTTGGAGGCATGGCAGAAAGTCGGAAGAGAACTATTCGAACAGGCAGCATCTGGAGATAATGCTGCTTGTCAACATTTATCTACTTGGGGGAAAATAATGATTACTTTAAAAGCAGCTCCAAAGGAAGTAGCTGTGCAGGTCGCAACTAACTGTGAACCTTCTGCCCCTCCCTTGCCAGGGAAGGAGGGGGATCCTGTAACTGTATTGGGCAAAAATGCACTAACCTTGGATGCAGTAGTGGAGAAAGCACTGGCTGATAACGAAGCCCCCGCTTGTCCACTACAGCGAACGCTTTTGACAAAAGATGGTTTGTGAGAGTCGCCCAACAACCCCCTTGATCCTGGCCCAGTGGACTTGGAGCGAGAGCCTGATTTATTCCCCCCAGATGTTACTTTGCAGCCGAAAGTGCACATTAATTCAACCATGGGGGATAAATGCAGAGAAGAGGCTTTGAAAGCAGGAGACAGGAAAGTGGTTACGTCATGCCCTGTGATCTATCATGAATGGCAAACTCCAGGCTTTCAACAGCTATCGTATGATGTTGTAAAGGAATTACAGACATTAGCTAAAGAAAATGGAGTTACTTCATCATTTGTTATAAATTTTTTGGAAGCGTTAAGCTCTTCCTACGTACTTACTCGCATGACTGGCGTCCTTTCTTGAAAATGATTGTATCCACTCCTCAATGCACTGTATGGCTGATTTTTGGGAGAACTGTACTGTGGAGACTAGTGATAATGCATATCAGCAAAGAGCGATTGTTTGCAGTCATTTAGCTGGGGAAGGTGCTCATGCTTTGCCCGAGAATCAAGTTGCACATCCCAGGGACATGTATGGTGTAACAGGAAAACTAGCAATGAAAGCGGTTCAGAAGTTACTGGTGGTTGGGAGAGATGCTAGTACGTCTTTTTCAAAAATCTCACAAGGATCACCGGAACCTTATGCACAATTTTTAGACTGCTTGCAAACTGTTTTGGAGCGGCAAATTGATAATGATGTGGCTAGTGAGTTAGTTCCTAGAACAATTGGCTTTTGAGAATGCTAATGCTGATTGGTGGCGTGTGTTACAGGGTGTTAGGAATAGGGAAAAGTGTACTATAACAGAGATGGTGAGAGCGTGTCAAAACATAGAGTCATCTGAACATTATACTGGCTCTCCAGCTGCCGCTTTAGCAGCACAGTCGTAAGTGTCGGGAACAAAACTGAGACTGAGATGTTTTCATTGTGGGGCACTGGCTCATGTAAAGAAAGATTGCACAAAGTATGCACACCAGACTTCAAAGGCTGTACCTCCGAGAGATTGTCCAATATGTGCAAAAGGCAGGCACTGGGCAAGTGAGTGTTGTTTGAGGGTAACGTAAAGGGAGCTGCCAGCCAGTCAGTGACTATAATTACTACTGCAGTAGTGCTGATTCCCACAGGAGTGTGGGGGCCTTTAGGATCTAGCGTGCATGCTTTGTTAATAGGTCGATCATCCACTACCAAGTTGGGTTTGTTTGTCTTACCTGGAGTAATTGACTCTGATTATCAAGGTGAAATCAAAATGATGGCTTGGACACCTGTGCCACCTTGCTACATACTTCAAGGTCAGCGACTTGCTCAGTTAATATCCTTTTAAAGTGTACCCCTGCAGGGAAAGGGCACTGAGTTGATGGTAGCTTTGGTAGCACAGGTGAACCCCAGATTTTCTGGTCAAAACCTTTTCAGGCAGCACAAATTGTGCTTACTTGTTCCAGAGACGGTCGGAAGTTTCGGGGTCTCCGAGATACCGATGCTAATGTCTCTGTCATTCGCAGCTCTGAATGGCCAATTTAATGGCCTACTGTCACTCCTGCATCCACTATTATTGGTGCAAGTCCTGAGTGCTCTGGCAGCTTGGTCATTGTCCTGCTGTGTGACAGCCCTGTGACCGCAGGCAGGGACAGGCAATGGGCACTTGTGTTAAAGGCAAGAAGAACACCTGAAGAGCATGGGTTGGTCATGCCAATGTGGAATAGATTGTTTTTTCTTGTTTGTTTTGGGGCTGCAGAAGAAGGAACGCGTGCATTTCAGTGTTGGGGCACGGATCCCAACTGAGGATTCAAGCAAGTTTGGGACTGGGACAGCTTAGGTGACTGAGGACCATTGCCAGGTCTACGAAAGAAGCTGGATGGGTTTTGGGGAGCTCGCAGGCATTGCCAAATCCTCAGAAAACCACAGCTTTGTAGTTAAAGCAACAGCACTTGGCACCAAGCCCAATCCCAAAATGCAAATACCCTCGAAGTGACCACAGGCAGAGCCTTGAGAAACATTTGAGAGAAAGGGTCTCCTTTGCCAGGCCCTGGGGGTCAGGCCTTGGCCATTCTGATGATAAACAAACATGAAGGGCTGACATGCCATCAGAACCTGGCGTGTCCGCATTGTTGCCCTTCCCCTTGGTTCCCACCCATGCACACTCAACCCGATCAGCGCCTGTGGGAACAGCAGGGTGTGCAGTTCCAGCTAGAGGGCCTTAGACAGATCATACGGAAGTGTGTTTTTTATGAGTGTAAGAAGCGATAGCCCAGGCCAGTGAGAACGATATCTCGGGTCGGAAAACGGCCCCTTGTGTGTGATGTGTGAATGTCCTTGGGCCTGGTCTGTGAATGAGTGGGAACGTAACTGAAACAAATATAACATGAGTGTGGTGTGTTTCTAATACCAATTATTGGAAAAACATCTTATGTAACATCTTAGTCCAGGCCCATATCTGGAAATCCTATACATTGTCAATGGCTAATAAAGAGGGCCTCAGACTGGCTCAGCTCTCTGCTCTGCCCGGCTCTGCGCTCCTTCCTGAACAAGATCTCTGCCTGTGCGTGCATCTTTTTCTGCGTCCTGGTGTGCGTCGTTCCTCATCGCCGCAATCGCCCTCATCAACTCCAGACAATCCAAACGCTCCCTGACATACACGGCTGCCCCACCTCCTCTCCTTCCTCGCCTGTCTCTTCTGAAGAGTTTCTAGCCATCCAATGCAGCGCTCCAGTTGTGAGAGTCGTCCCACCATGTTTCTGGGATGGCAACTATATCGTCGTTTTTCTCACAGTGGCTTCCAGCTCCTCCTGTTTGTTGCCCACGCTGCGTGCCTTTGGATAGATGCACTTTGGCCGGGCCATTGATCCCGCCACCTTTTTCTGGTGAGAAGCCCTAATTCCTTTGTGGACATCATCGAGTGCTTCCACGGTTTTGAACACATCAACAACCCTTGTGTTTCTCTTCCTGCATGGCTCTCCATCCCCAACCTCCACTGGGACGGCAGAGCAAAGGACCTCACCAGCGCTACCCTCAAATGCTGGCATGTGGCCCTTGGGTTTGCCTCTCCACACCTGGTTTCCTCCCCTCTCACTTCAAATCTAGTTTAAAGCCCTCTCAAGGACTCCTGCTAACTCCTGCGCAGGATCCTTTTCCCCTTTTGAGAGAGGTGCATCCCATTTGTCGCTAGCAGGCCTGGTGCCATGTAAGCCGACCCGTGATCAAAAACCCCCAGATTCTGCCGGTGACACCGGTCCTGCAGCCAGGTATTGATCTGCTGGGTCTTCCTGCATCTTTCCTCGTCGTACCCTGCAACTGTGGCGACAGAAGAGAACACGACTTGTGCTCCTGATCCCTTGACCATGCGTCCCAAGGCCCTGAAGTCTCTCTTGATTGTCTTTAGTTTTCCCTTTTCAGTTTCATCACTGCCTACCTGAAAAATCGTTAGGGGATAATAGTCTGAGGGCCTAACCAGGGCAGAGAGTTTCCTGTTTACATCTTTAACCCTGGCCCCAGGGAGGCAGCCGACACCCCAAGAAGTGGGTCTAGCCTGCATATAGGGCCTTCTGTTCCCTTTAGAAGGGAGTCTCCTACAACCACAACCAGCCTCTTTTTCTTTGTGGGGGCTGTTTTGATGGAGGGTGCAGGGTGACTGATCCTCTGCAGCACCTCCAACTCAGTGGAACCGCCTCCCTCGATGTTGTGGTTTGGTTCCACTTGCAAGGCCTGTTCTTCAGTCTCAAGACCCATTTGTGTGTCTGTGTTTGGCTGTTTCTGGGCTAACTGGTGCGCAGAAATTGGCTTCGCTGGAGGTAAATGTTCAAAGAGGACCCAGAAGAGTAAAACAGAAAAAGGAAAAATTTATTCGAATAAAGGAGGAGTCCCCAGGCGTCCCTGTGGGGTCTCTCAACAGCATGGGAAGACACAGCCCCCTATTTATCCCAATCCTAGCCGCAGGAGATCCCTTCTCCTTTCCCCATTGGCTGAGACCCTTGCGGGGTCCAAGCTTTCCGATCCCCCTTTCGTACCCCCAGCAGCACCCCTTGTATGTCTGCCCACCGACACTCCTGGGAACTGATTGGTTAGAGCTCTAAGGCTGTTGCACTCCATTTTGTAAAGACATGGGAGAGCTGCTCCCATCAACTACAAAACAATCAAGAGTGTGAATCGTGACATCACATTTTGCAAAGACGTGATAGCCATTCCTCACCAGTTTGGTGTGGGTGGTGGTGTTTTCAGTTGTGATGATGTTGTCATCCCTTTTCTAATTCACTGTCTGCTCTTGTGTTCAGACTACGTGGCTTTGTAAATGGGGAGCCCCACTCTCCGTGTCTTTCAATGAAATACAGGAGCTCCTGAGACTGTTTTTCTTCCTGACCTACTTCCTGCAAGAGCTTTTGGAGCTGCAGGGACAGTTCCTGTGATGGAGGAGGGGAAAAGAATCCATCACGGCAGCACTGCCAGGGAGCAGCAGCGCTCGGCCTCCCAGAGCTGTTATCTTTCCTCTCCCACACTCCTTCTCGTCCCTCATGTTGGCGCAAGTCCTGAGTGCTCTGGCAGCTTGGTCATTGTTCTGCTGCGTGGCAGTCCTGTGACCGCGGGCAGGGACAGGCAATGGACACTTGTGTGACAGAGCTGGCCTCAGAACAGCCTTCCGTGAAGAAAGGTGATCTCCTGAGGACAGTGCTGGAAGGTTTAGGTCTTCTTCCAAAGTTTCTCTCCAGGACATGCCCAAGAACATGACGAGCAGATCAAAACACCAGTATGCACCAGTACAGAGCTAAACACCGTGAGTGGAGAAGCACAAGGGCACGCAGCAGTGTCCTCTCACAGCCAGGCCTCCTGCAAGACACCTGACGGAGCAGCAGAGCAGGGTCTGGGCTGTGCCCGTGTGCAGTGGACAGCCCGCGGAAGCTGCCCCAGGACAATCGTCGTGGGCTGGCCGCGCACAAGCACCGTTTCCAGCCCTGGCCTCTCAGTGCAGCTTGGAGAGGCCCTTTGTCCCTCCGCGGAAGGATGGTGAATGAGTAGGTCAGCAGGCTGTGTTTGCATGGTACAGATGAGATGCAATCATGCACATCATGTACAGGAGGTGGGATGAGATGAACCCCAGAGACCACAAATGTCATCAGCTATTCCTTGGGGTTCCCTGAAGGCCTGTGGGACAGACAGTGTCTCAAGGTCACGTCACGTTGGGAGGAAACCACCTGAATGCAGCACTGGGTTGTGCTTCCTTGGACTGAGGTCCCTGTGTCCATTCCTCATGATGTGGGACATGTGAGATGAGTGCAGGCGGGGTGACACACTGCAAGGCTGAGGTGGCTCCCATCCTTTGGGAGTGGCAAGAGGAGGTGAAAGAGACACTGTGACTCCTGCCTGTGCGTGTAAAAGGGACAGGCTCTGCCTCTGATCATCCCTGGGTGCATAAGGAGTCCATGAGGCCAGCTCAGCTCTGGACAGCTGACAGAAGCTTGCTATTTCCACGTGTGACTCCAGGAACAAACCCCATGGGCCCAGCGAGCTTCGTCTCCGCTGCCTTGGACAGGCCCATTGCCACAGTGCTTCTGTCTGCTCCCTCAGCCTTGCCTGTGATTCTGGCTTGTGCTCTCCAAAGTGCCAGAGCACTCAGAGATGTTCTGGGGTCCTTGGAAAAGGCGGATGTCAAAGCCAGCTTCAAGAAGGGCTCTTTATTAAAATCCAGCCACTCCCTCGGGAAGAGCTGCTCCTCCACATGGCTCAGCATCAGCGGCAGCACAGGGCTCGCAGGATCCATCTTGGCCTTGGCTGCTCCCTTGGAGAGCTCAGGATGATGATGACCGTCTGAGCTACCAGGGAGCGGATGGAGGGCTCGCTGTCTTCTGCCAAGGCCTGAAGGGCTGCAAGGGAAAGAAGCAGAGCCGAGATGACCTCCCACGTCTGCAGAGACCCCCAGGCATTCCCTCTGGAGAATGCTCCCTACTCACCGCTGCAGATCTCAGCCAGCTTCTTCTTGCCTGGATCCCTCAGATGCCGCGCAGCGAGCCCTGGGCACAGAGTTCCGTCAGCCCCTGCTCCCTCCCCTCATCAGGGCTGGCCCCAGGGAAGAGCAGGGGCCGAGATGGTGGGACTGAGCAAGGCGGCCGCCATGGCCACCTGCGTGGACAGGGCTGGGAGAGGGAGGCCAAGGCCCTGCACGGGGCAGCCGGGGCTCTGGCAGCCACAGGGCTGCTCCTTGCTGCCAGGGCAGTGGCAGGGACTGGGGCCAGGCTGCCAAGAGAGGGACCCTGGGGGCTGTGACCCACCGATGAACCTCACGGCCGCCTCTCGCAAGCTGGCCTGAGCATCCTTCAGGTACGGCAGGCTCTGAGTCAAGAATTCTTGAGCTCTGCTCCTGTCCTGCTCCAGCTGGAGAGAGCACAAGGGGATGAGCACGTCACTGTCCCTTCCCAGTTGGCTGGACCAGTCCCTGCTCCCACACCCAGCCGTTCCCCTTCCCTCCCGGCCATTCCCATGTCCCAGCCAGGAGCCCTGTGGGGCTGAGGCTGAAAGAGAGACACAGGCCGGGGGACCCCAGGGGTGCTGAGAGCCCTCCCTCGCGCTGGGTGCAGGGAGGGCAGCAGGGCAGAGAGAAGAGGCCTTGTGGGCTCTGTTCTTGAGGGCAGGGAACAAGAATGCAGGTCCAGGCTGCAGCAAGGCAGGCGAGGCACATCTGCCTTGGGGGTTGTCCTCACCAAGCTCTCTCCAATCCGCCATGTCTGCTGTGTCCGCACCAGGTGCTTGAGCAGTTTCCACTTGAGGAGCTCTGCGGCAGCAAGGAGGGCTTCCCCAGCAGCCTGTGGAACAGCAGAAGCTGGGAATGGCACCACGGTCTGGGCCAGGAGACCTTGGGTCCCCCTGCTCTGGGCTTTGTTCCTGGGGCGATTCTGCCCTCAGGGAGCTGGGACATGCCCTGGCCCAAATGTCCAGGGGTCTCTTCGCTGCGTCACTGCTGAGCTTTGAAAGCTGTACCTTGGCCACGCTCTGCGTTTGGTCACTCAGGCGGAAGAAGAGAGGGAGCAGGCCAAGTCGCACCGTGTTCTTCATCTCTGCCTTTTCGTCCCCCACCGCCATCTTCATCAGGTCTCTGAAGAGGCTGATGGAGCTCTCTCTCAGCTGGCTCTGCTCCTGGGAGGGAGAAGCACAGTAGGACTGGAGCACCAGCAGCTCTCTGCCCACGCTGGGCAGAAGCTCCAGCACGGATGATGTGAGGGGAGATGCTCCAGGGAGGCATTCTGCACACTGGAGTTGTGGCCCAGATCTGCGGTCCTGGGTCAGTGAAAGGCCACTCAAGAGACTTGTTCTGGGAGCGCCTGGCCTCCAAGTGCCCACCAAGGCAGCCAGCATCCCCCACCAGCTTCAGCAGCCACGGTGGGGAAGAGCTCCGGGAGCAGCCGGCAGGGAGAAGCTGGGCTGGGCTGCAGAACACACAAGCCACCCCACAAGAGCCCAGGGCCCACCCGTGGGGCTCAGGCTTCCACATCAGCCTTACGTCGTTCAAGAGGGGCAGGAGGAATTCCGCCATCTGCACGGCGATGTGGCTGGCCTCCTTCCTCTTCAGCTGAGCCATGACAGTTCTGAAGACCAGCAGAGCCTTCATGGTGGCAGCCTTATAGCCAAAGAGCAGGACCCTCATCAGGTCTGGCAGGATGACCTTCATTTTTCTTGCCTGTGTGAAGAAAAGAGTTTCCCTTTTGGGACCAGGTCCGTGCCTGGAAAGCTCCCCAGGCAGCCAGCTGGCCCCACCATGGCAGAGAGAGCCTTTGGAGCACTCGCCCCACCGCCTGAGTGCCAGCCAAGGCCAAGCCCTCCCGCTCTGCCCCGGCCCTTGCCTGCCAACAGGGTTCCCCTTGCTGACGCCCTACTCACCATGTCGTCTCTCTGTGACAGCGTCATGATGCCTCTGAGCACCAGGGAGAGCATGGCTGGCCTTTCTTCCTTCAGAAACCTAAAGGCTAGGTAGGTCGCAGCAAACTCCCCGTCTCCCAGATCTCTGCTGGCCAGCATCTGAAAGCAGGGCAGCAGTGAGCGACCGGCAGAGCTGGTGGGGCTCCTGGCAGTGTGCAGCTCCTGGTTCCTAGCGCAGCCCGGGCCAAGGGCACCGGGGGCTTTTTCCGGTAACTCACAGCCAAGCGAACGAGGCAGTAGTCCTCCAGGTGTGTGCAGAAGAGCCTGCTCTTGAGGTCCCAGAGCTGGCTGAGCAGCTCCTTCAAAATGTTCTTCACAGTCTGGGGCATGGAGAGCATCAGTTCCCACAGTGCCAGGGCAGTGCTGCAAGTCGGAGCGCTCTGTCAGCAGGGCAGCCTCGGCCACAGCAGCGTGGCCGGGCTCAGCACTGCAGGACGCTTGGGATGCCCTGGGCAGCAGCAGAGGGCTGAGCTGGTGCTCCCCGTGGGGCGGGCAGGAGCGTGGGGTGGGCCCTGGGCTTGCTTGCTCAGCTTTGGCTGCCTCGGGCCTGGCTGACCCCCAGGGCTGGAAAGCGTGGTGGGATGGAGGGTCCTGCCCCTCGGGAGTGTCCTGCAGGATTCCTTGGCTCTGGCAGCCAGAGCGTCTCCAGGCCCCTCTTCCCACAGGGAACAAGCCCTCCCGGCTTTTGAGGACAGTACCTGTCTCCTCCTGGAGCAACCTTGAGCAGTGTCATCACCACCTCCTGAGGGCATTTGTCAGCCATGGGGACGATGAGAGACTCCACGCTCTGCCGGGCTGGGACTGTCTGGGTGCATCCCAGGGTTTTGTGGATGCAGCTCGTGATCTTTGGCACCTGGAGGGGACACAGGTGAGGATGGTGCAGCCACTGGCGAGCGGCCATTTCCTCAGCTGCCCTTGCCATCCCTCTCTGCCACCTTGAGGTGGCTTCAGGTGCCCCAGACACTGGGCTTTGGGAGGAAGAGAGGGATGGAGGGAGGAACAAGGCCTGACAGGGCTGAAGGGCAGGGCAATGCAGCCACAGGCCACTTACATCCACCAGCCACAGGTCAGGGTTTCCCTTGACCACATCCAGCACGTTTCTGGCCGCCTCCTTGTCAAAGGTGCTGGAGTCGGTCATTGCCTCGATGAACACCCAGACCATGTCTGTCCTCTCCGACGGCTGGAGGTATTCCCCAAAGGTCTATGGGAGGAAGGGAGGCAGCGAAGCCATATCACACCGAGGGCCCTGATGCTGCTGCTTAGCCGGGCAGTGCCAGCAGCCCTGCGGTGGCGCCCGGCAGTGCTGGCGGCGGTGCCCCCAGCAAAGCTGGCAGCAGGGGCGGCAGTCGCTGCTGGGGAGGATGAGAAGAGACGGCCCAGGGTGAGGGAGGAGGGTTGGGGTCATGGGCACGGGGTCTGGGCCCCGCCACCAGCCAGGGCTTGCTGGTGGCCAGGAGGACTGGGGCTGCTGCTGGGACACTGGAGCGCAGCCCTGGCGTTGTCCCTGCTTGGGGACAGCAGGAACCCTCTCAGCAGGGACAGGGAGGCCACGCCAGCCCGCTGACGGTGGAGGCCTTTTCTCTCACAAGTCCCCTGCTGATGCCAGGACCAAGAGTGCCAGCAAACGGGGAGCTCGTTACCTCGGCAATGTGAGTGGCAGTGGGCAAAGTGCGCAAGGAGGTGGTCTCGGCTTCCCAGTCCCTTTCGAGCTGTGTATCCTCCTCTGTCAATGTCGCACCTAAAGAGCGGGGCAAACGCAGAGGAGTCGGTAAGACACGGCAGCTTCCCCAATACTGGAAAGAGCTTTGAACTTGGAATGGCCGAGGAGGGAGGTTATGACCTGCAATCAGGGGAGGAGGTGGTGGAGAGCGGTGCCACGGAGAGGCTGACCCGCCTCCAGTGTGCGTGTGGGAATGCTCCTGGCCCTGGAAAGTCCAAGGCCCTAGAGCTCTGCATGCAGTGCCACGGTTCAGTCCCCCATGGCTTGAATAGAGGTGACGTGGGGGACGGCTCGCATGGCTGGAGTGCTGCGGGGCAGAGATACATCTCTCTTTGGGAGAGATGGGAAGATGCGGCGTGGGGCTGCCTCCCGTGCTCTTGAGGAGCAGCTCAGCTACACGGGACCACCAACAGCGTGGGAGAGAGCGTGGGGGGGAGGAGCAGAGGAGGGGCAGTGCTGGTGACATGGTGGTGCCTCCAGCAAGCAGCAGGACTGGGTGATGTTGGCGTGCAGGGGGATCCATCCCACCACAGCTTCTCTTACAGCGTTGCTGGTACTTGAATTGGAAGAGGAGACAAAGAGCATCCAAAGCCAAGCGGCTGGTGTCCTCTTCCTTGAATGATAGGAGCAGCAGGAGATGTCCCAGCAGCTGTCCAAGGATTGGCATCTGCATCTCCACACAGGAGGCGTGTCTGTCCTCATTGGGATCAGCCTGGGCAAGGGAGGAGGAAGAGCAGAGGGCTTGAGGGCAGCTGGGGCCAAAGCCCTGAAGCCAAGTGTGTGCCCAGGGCTGGACCCAGGCAGGTCAGAGCTTTGCAGGGCCCTGCAGAACCCGTCTCGCAGAACAGCCCCACGCAGGGAGGGCTGCCAGACCTGGGCTCCCCGTGGGCTCCTTGGGCAGCCCTGGCCGACACAGGACTGGGGCAGAGATGGCTCCTGGCAGAGCGCAGTGTGCCTGGTCCTTACCTTCAGTGAGGAGTAGTTGGCCAGCAAGAAGCTGAGCACCCTCATCCTGCCCACGGCCCTCTCCCACACAGATGCCCTCTCAGAGGTGGTGAAGGTCAAGAGCACCTGGGGAGAGAGAAGCTGCTGCTGAGCCCTGGGAGCAGCCAGCGCTCCAGCACAAGCAGCACTGCTCAAGTCCTGGGCGGGACTCTCCCAGGCCATTAAGGCTTCCTCTGGTCTGGAGCAAAGCCCGCACTGGTTTCCTGCCCCGGGGTCCCTGGCAGGCTTGCGACAAATGCCCCAGGCCAGCCCTCTAGCCAGGCAGGAAGGCAGATGCCACCCTGTGCGGCCACTGTGCTGCGGAAGAGCCTGCTGGGCAGCCCCTGCTTCCCCCAGGGAGGTGGGCACCACCCTGCAGTGCTCTCTCTGCATGGCGCGGGGTGGGACTGCCCTCTCAGCAGTGGACACCCCGTCCCCCAGGGTGAGGAACAGCCCTTGTGAAGCCCACCCTTTGCACATGCCAGACCTGGAAGATACTCTGCATCTTCTCGCTGACTCCGTTGGCAGGAGAGTTGAGCACCAGTGCAACTAGCATGGTGTCCATGGCTTTCATGGTCTGCAAGGAAGACAACGAGTTGTGGCCGTGTTTCCTGCCATCCCTCTCACCCCCAGGACACTGAGCTGAGCTCCCAGCACCAAGGGAGGACTCGTGGGCTGCTTTGCTGCGCCTGGGAGAGGCCCAGGGGCAAACAATGTGCTGTGGGCAGAGCAGCCTGCGGCACTGGACGTGGCCAGGCCCACAGGAACGGGACGACGGGACGAGAGTGGGAAAGTAAAGCCAAGACCGTGCCCTGCCTTGCATCTCTGGTCATAGCGCAGGACAGGGTGAGCAGGGAGCAGCCCAGAGGGCCCGGCGCTCGTGGAGCTCACCCAGCACTTACCGCGAAGTACAGGAAAGGTTTCAAGTCCCGGATTTCCTCTTTGGGAGGAAGCAAGAAGATGCTGGAGAAGCACGCTTGGAGGAGGCCTATCTCTTTGCCCTCCAGCACCGCCTCCACGGAGCTGCAAAGAGAGAGGGGCCAGTGGGACACTGGTGCGGGGAGCAGTGCCTGGAGGCCTCGTGCAGGTGGACGTGGGGCTCTGGGGCAGGAGTCCCCAGGAGGGTTGGGCAGGTACCTCATTTCGGTCACGGCAAACATGGCGCTCCGCCACACCGCTGTGCACCGTTGGTCCCTGGGCTCTTCTTCCAGCAGCACCTGCAGAGCACAGCCAGGATGGGACCTGGCAGCTGCCAGCACCCAGTGCCACCAGCCCCTTGCCCTGCCCAACACTGTCCTCACAGGGTGCCAGTGCTGGGGGCCTTGTCCCCTTCCCCGCAGCCACCGAGTATCCCCTCACCTTGATATTCTCTGCCAGTTTGTATCTCTGGCAGAAGAGATCTAGGCCCTGGGACAAGCCGTTGTACGTTGCGGCCCTGAAGAGCATAGCGATGCTTTTAAGGAACTCCAGCTTCTGTTCCTCATCCTGGCAGCCAGGGGACAGAGAGACAAACAGGGAGCATGAGATGGGGACACACGGTCAGTGGCACCGCAGCGCTGGGGGTGCAGTGCCGGTTGCAGCCCTGGAAGAAGCAGCTGTGCCCAGCCAGCGCCCTCCAGCAGCCCCACAGCAGAGCCCCTGTCAGCAGATGCCAGCTCAGCCGCCTTCCAAATGGCTGCGGTTACCTTTTCAGGGCTGCTGACAAAGGCCCTGATGACATCCACGTGTTCTGGTTCCAAGCGGTACACTGGTAACCAGCTGGCATCTAAGAAAGGAGGAGAGCAGGGAGGGCTGCAGAGAGGGTGCGCAGGCAGGAGGGAGCAGAGGAAGGAGCTCTGCCTCCCATCCAGCCCCATGCCCGCTGCCATGGCACAGTCTTCTCCTGCGTGTCAGTGCCCCTGCCAGCGTGTGGGGAAACGGGATCCTGGCATTGAGCAGGGAGCGCTCGCTGGCCACCGCGCTGCCCAGACAATCAGGGCCCCTCACTCACCCATCTCCAGTTGCTGGGCCAGGCACAACTCCTGGGGCTCCACTGGAGAGCTGCTCTCCTGGAGAGCCTTGTCCTCCTCCAGGGCCGCCTTGGTGGTGCTGACTTGTTGCTTTGCCATCTTTTGGGTTTGAGGAAAGTGGCTGGGCTGGCAAAGGGGGAAGCTTTGGCGAAAGGCCACGAGTCTGCCGGGGGCAGAGGGAAAAGACGTGGGTTGTGCTCGAGGAGTCCTCGCCACGAGTCTGCCGGGGGCAGTGGGGAAAGACGTGGGTTGTGCTCGAGGAGTCCTCGCCACGAGTCTGCCGGGGGCAGCGGGGAAAGACGTGGGTTGTGCTCGAGGAGTCCTCGCCACGAGTCTGCCGGGGCAGAGGGAAGTCTGCCGGGGGCAGCTAGAGTTAAGATATGGTTGGACTCGATGATCTCAAGGGTCGCTTCCAACCAAAAGGATTCTCTGATACTCCGATTCTCTGAAAGACGTGGGCTGCGCTCGGGGGCTACTCGCCGTCTCCGTGCTCGCACCCTGTCCCGTCACCGTCCTGCCGGACAGTGTGGGCTGGGGCCCACAGCTGCGCTGAGCACATGCAGTGCAGTGGGTGTCACCAAGTGAGGTCACAACGGGCCCCACTGTGACCCTGCACCTGGGCAGGGAGGGGCAGGGTGTCCCATTGGGATGCACAGGCCAGCTCAGCCCTGGGCACCTGGGTGCTCTCGGGGTGTCTCCAGGCCCCCCTTTGCCCTCATGTCTCGTTGGGACCTCCCTGTTGCCCTCTGCTGTGGCCCAGAGTTTCGTGTTCAGCTGGCTGGCTGATCAGAACAGCAGCGAAGCTGCTCCTTCAGTGGCTTTGTAGAGATTTCTAGGGATTTCCAAGGGTGGGTAGCACAGAGGATGGACTTTGTTTAAGGTGTCTGCTGTCTCATTGCTTACAGAAGCTCTCAGTGGCTTGAGGATAAACTAACCACGTAACCACATGACAAAGTGTTGGAGCTGGCAGAGCACAAAAGCAGAAATCCAGGTGGCAGGGGTGAAAAAGGTGGAAAGGCTGAGGTACTAAATGCCTTCTTCACCTGAGATCTTTAATAGTCAGAAGAGTTGTGCTCCAGGTACCCATCCCCCTGAGCCAGAAGACAGGCATGGGGAGCAGTATGAAGGCCCAACAATCCAAGGGGAAATGATCAGCGACCTGCTATATCACTTGGGCACCTACAAGTCTATGGGGCCAGATGGGATACACCCAAGGGTGCTGAGGGAGCTGGCAAAGGTCATCACTGAGCCACTTTCCATTATCTATCTGCAATGCTGCCCAACTGGGGAGGTTGCAGTTGACTGGAAGTTGGCTAAGGTGATGCTCATCTACAAGACGGGCCGGAAAGGGGATCTGGGGAGCTACAGACCTATCCGTCTGGCCTTGGTGCTGGGCAAGGTCATGGGGCAGATGATCTTGGGTAACATCACTCGCCACAAGAGAACCATATGATCAGGCCCAGTCAACATGGATTTATGAAATGTAGGTCCTGTTTGACTAACCTGATCTCTACGACAAGATGACCCAAGCAGTAGATAAGGGAAAGGCTGTGGAGGTGGTGTACTTAGACTTCAGTAAGGCCTTGGGCACCGTATCTCACAGCATTCTCCTGGAGAAGCTGCAGCTCGTGGCCTGGACGGGTGGACTCTGCGATGGATAAAGAACTGGCTGGGTGGCCAGGCCCAAAGAGTTGTGGTGAACGGAGCCAAATGCGGTTGGCGGCTGGTCAGGAGTGGTGTTCGCCAGGGCTCAGTACTTGGCTCACAACAAGCCCATGAACGCTCCAGGCTCAGGGAAGAGTGGCTGGAAAGGAAAAGGACCTGGGGGTGTTTGCCACAGTGGCTGAACATGAGGCAGCGTGTGCCCAGGCAGCCAAAAAGGCCACCTGCATCCTGGCTTGTATCAGGAATAGTGTGGCCAGCAGGACCTGAGAAGCGATCGTGCCACTGTACCGGGCACTGGTGAGGCTCCACCTTGAATCCCGTGTTCAGTTTTGGGCCCCTCATCATCAGAAGGACATTGAGGGACTAGAGAGTGTGCAGAGGAGGTGACGAAGCTGCTGAGCGGCTGGAGCACAAGGGTGATGGGAGCGGTTGAGGGAGCTGGGGCTGTTCAGCCTGGAGAACAGGAGGCTCAGGGGAGGCTCAGGGGAGACCTTATTGCTGTTTGCAATGGCCTGAAAGGAGGTTGTAGCATGGAGGGTGTTGGTCTCTTCTCCCAAGTAGCAAGTGATAGGACAAGAGGAAATGGCCTCAAGTTGCGCCAGGGGAGGTTTAGATTGACTGTTAGGAAAAAATTCTTCCTGGAAAGTGTGTTAAAGGCAAGAAGAACACCTGAAGAGCATGGGTTGGTCATGCCAATGTGGAATAGATTGTTTTTTCTTGTTTGTTTTGGGGCTGCAGAAGAAGGAACGCGTGCATTTCAGTGTTGGGGCATGGATCCAAACTGAGGATTCAAGCAAGTTTGGGACTGGGACAGCTTAGGTGATTGAGGACCATTGCCAGGTCTATGAAAGAAGCTGGATGGGTTTCTGGGAGCTCACAGGCATTGCCAAATCCTCAGGAAACCACAGCTTTGTAGTTAAAGCAACAGCACTTGGCACCAAACCCAATCCCAAAACGCGAATACCCTCGAAGCAACCACAGGCAGAGCCTTGAGAAACATTTGAGAGAAAGGGTCTCCTTTGCCAGGCCCTGGGGGTCAGGGCTTGGCTATTCTGATGATAAACAAACACAAACGGCTGACATGGCATCAGAACCACCTCCACAACGCCTTTACCACCTGTGACCAGTGTCTCCAGGCTTTTGCTTCGCCAGCCTCCAGGGACACGGACTGGTTGTTTCCTTCAGAGCTGTGTCAGGGATGGCCCTTCGTGGGATCCCAAACACCTTCAGAAACTTGCGTTTGTTTCTGCCTTTCACTTTGCTGGAGGTTTGTTCATTGTTTCAATATCTGCAGTTTAGGAACATGGCAGCAGAGGGCTCATTAACATCCAAAATGCCCTTGCAAGCCAAGGCTCTCTGCAGCATTTTCCTAAAGGCTTCAAGTCTGGTGTGGATGATTAGGGAGATTTCAGGAATAGCCAAACAGAGAGCATTTCAATAATAAACAGCAATAAAGCAGTATTTCTTCTACTTCCTTCCCACCTCTCCCTCCTCCGCATTTCCAGAAGAGGTGGTATCAGCAACCTTCAGTACTTTTGGATCTGGAGCACTGGGTGCCTGAAGCACCAGTTGAGTGAGGAGACAGGCCAGGACACCTCAAGAGGAGTCACGCTCCTCTGGACCAAGAGGTGGGTGTTCCTGGGAATCTCAGGTGCCACAGCACAGCGATACTTGTGTTCAGGGAGCTGGTCAAATGACCCATCTCCTTTTCTGTAATGTTGTCTGAGTTTGCTCAGGTAACCCCTGACCTGAACCCCATCCACTCGTGGGTGTTCTCCAGACTCCTGCCTTCAGGAACAGTGTCCCAGGAGACCTTGCTGGTGAAGATGGAGGCAAAGGAGCCATAAAGTACCTCAGTCCTGTCTGCTTCTAATCTTATAAAGTGCAGCAGCAGGCCCGCGTTCGCCCTATCTAGTCTTTTACTGTAAGGAAGTAATGTCAGCTCATCTTGCTGCCCCCACCCTCCCCTGCACATATGAAATCCAGAGGAGCTTTGGCATCATCCTTACATCTTTTTATGGTTTTAGAAGTTTCTTTCTTCAATTAGCCGATTTACAGCATCAATGTTGGTTCAGCTGAATATTTACTCAAGATCTCAGGGGCTTTTTTTTTTTTAAAAAAAAAAACTCCACACTTTCTGATCAGCCTTGCACCAGACTGACAAATAAACAAATCTTCCCCATGCAACAAAGTTTGCCTAATAGTAAGGAAGGAGAAGATTATTTTGTGCTACTTTTCAATTGATACAGAGACACAAGAGAGAACAAGGAAAGCCCAATGGTTGTCGTGCCTGTGAAGGCTGATATTTACATCCCTGTCCTCCAGTCAGAGCTCAAATTGGCTGGGAAAGAATGCCTTTTAAAAACACTGTCATCACAAAGCAGGAGAGTGTACTGTTAGTTCATAGGTTAATAAATACTTAATAAATGAAATCTCATTAAATTTCATTGGAAGCCCATTTTTTATTATAGTAAAGGAGGCTGAAGTTTCACCTTGATAGTTACGCTCCCTACATTTGGCAGAAACAAAAAGATTGATTTAATAGCAGAGGTAGCTTTGATTTAAACAAAGAAATTGTCTGAACAGGATTAGATTACACTGTTAGGCGGGCATTCGTTATGTGCAGCGCTGGGGTCGCACTGGCGATTCTCCACCATAAGTGCTCGCCACGACAGAACGCTCTCCTGTAGCTGGTATTTACAAAAGCGCTGCATACTCATTATAGTTCTTAGAAACTATTAACATTCAATACACCTATTCTAAGAAATGATTACAGAAACATGAGGTTAATTATTTCACGGTCTTTGCTGCTATCTGGTGTCATTGTATGAGCATTGCAAGCCTTGAATTCTATTTCTCTATTCTATAGCTTACTTTCGAGACATCTGTTAGTGTGCAGCTTCAGATTCAACCTGTGCATATGTCATGGAGGCACCCCAAAATAAGTTTAGGCGGACAACAAGGTCCAAAACAAACTTTATTGGGCTTTGGGTTCTTTGATATCGGCTGGTTTTATAAGACACCAGTCCGGTCAGTGATATGTGGGAAAGGTTTATCCCACAGGGGTAAAAAGATGCTGGGACAGGAATTAGCAGGGCTCATTTGCAGGGCTTTAAACTAGATTCGAAGGGGGATGGGGTTGTAGCTGGGCTTGCATCAGTGGGGCAGCATGCTGGAATACATAAAGACCGGGAGGCCCCTCAGGCCCCTAGGGTGAAATCGGTTTACTTGGCTCGCTCCCTGAAGTGCCTGTACACCAATGCGCGCAGCATGGGGAATAAGCAGGAGGAGTTAGAAACCTGCGTTCAGTCAGGAGATTATGATCTGGTGGCATTAACAGAGACATGGTGGGACAGCTCACATGACTGGAATGTGGTCATGGATGGCTATGTCCTTTTCAGGAAAGACAGGCCGGCCAAGCGTGGTGGTGGAGTTGCTCTTTACGTGAGAGAGCAACTACAATGTATAGAGTACTGTCCAGGTGTGGTTGAGGAGCGAGTTGAGAGTCTGTGGGTGAGAATTAAGGGCCAGGCTGGCAGGGGTGACGCTGTTGTGGGAGTCTATTACAGGCCACCAGATCAGAGTGAGGAAGTTGATGAGGCCTTCTACAGGCAGCTGAGCGTGGCCTCACAGTCACAGGCCCTGGTTGTTATGGGGGATTTTAACTACCCTGATGTTTGCTGGAAGGACTACTCAGCCAGCCAGCCTCAGTCTAGGAGGTTCCTCCAGTGCATTGACGATAACTTTCTGATGCAAATGGTGGAGGAGCCGACTAGGAGAGGTGCGCTGCTGGATCTCGTCCTCGCTAACAAGGAGGGTCTGGTTGAAGCAGTAAAGGTGGGGGGCTGCCTTGGTTGCAGTGACCATGAGATGGTGGAGTTCAGAATCTCCTGTGGTGGGAGCACAATACCGAGCAGAATTGCAACCCTGGACTTCAGCAGGGCTGACTTTGGCCTTTTCAAACAATTGCTGGAGGAAATCCCCTGGGCAAGGCTGCTTGAAGGTAAAGGGGCCCAAGATAGTTGGTTAACATTCAGGGACTGCTTCTACCAAGCTCAAGATCAGTGCATCCCGACACGCAGGAAGTCAAGGAGGGGAGCCAGGAGACCTGCGTGGTTAAACAGGGAACTGCTGGGCAAACTCAAGTGGAAGAGGAGGGTTTACAAATCATGGAAGGAGGGGCTGGCCACTTGGGAAGAATATAAGGCTGTTGTCAGAGGATGTAGGGAGGCAACTAGGAAAGCTAAGGCCTCCTTAGAGTTAAACCTGGCGAGAGGGGTCAAGGACAACAGGAAGAGGTTCTTCAAATACATGGCAGATAAAACTAACAGCAGAGGCAATGTAGGCCCACTGATGAACGGGGTGGGTGCCCTGGTGCCAGAAGATACAGAGAAGGCAGAATTACTGAATGCCTTCTTTGTCTCTGTCTACTCTGCCGGAGGCTGTCCTGAGGAGCCCCGTACCCCTGAGGCCCCAGAGGAAGGCAGGGCAATGGAGGAGTTTGCCTCAGTTGATGAGGACTGGGTTAGGGACCAGTTAAGCAATCTGGACATCCATAAATCCATGGGTCCAGATGGGATGCACCCGCGGGTGCTGAGGGAGCTGGCTGAAGTCATTGCTGGACCGCTCTCCATCATCTTTGCCAAGTCTTGGGAAACGGGAGAGGTGCCTGAGGACTGGAGGAAAGCAAATGTCACTCCGGTCTTCAAAAAGGGCAAGAAGGAGGACCCTGGCAACTATAGACCGGTCAGCCTCACCTCCATCCCTGGGAAAGTGATGGAACACCTTATCCTTGGTGCCATCTTAAGACATATCAAGGATAAGAGGGTCATCAGGGACAGTCAACATGGCTTCACCAAGGGGAAGTCGTGTTTGATCAACCTCATAGCCTTTTATGAAGACGTAACAAGGTGGACTGACGATGGCAGAGCAGTGGATGTGGTCTACCTTGACTTCAGCAAAGCATTTGACACCATCTCCCACAGCATCCTCACGGCAAAACTGAGGAAGTGTGGACTGGATGATCGGGTAGTGAGGTGGACTGCAAACTGGCTGAAGGAGAGAAGCCAGAGAGTCGTGATCAATGGGGCAGAGTCTGGTTGGAGGCCTGTATCTAGTGGAGTGCCTCAAGGGTCAGTTCTGGGACCAATACTGTTCAATATATTCATCAATGACTTGGATGAGGGAATTGAGTGTACTATCAGCAAGTTTGCTGATGACACCAAGCTGGGAGGAGTGGCTGACACGCCAGAGGGCTGTGTTGCCATCCAGCGAGATCTGGACAGGCTAGAGAGTTGGGCGGGGAAAAATTTAATGAAATATAACAAGGGAAAATGTAGAGTCTTGCATCTGGGCAGGAACAACCCCAGGTTCCAGTACAGGTTGGGGAATGACCTATTAGAGAGCAGTCTAGGGGAAAGGGACCTGCGGGTCCTGGTGGACAGCAGGATGACCATAAGCCAGCACTGTGCCCTTGTGGCCAGGAAGGCCAATGGCATCCTGGGGTGGATTAGAAGGGGGGTGGTTAGTAGGTCGAGAGAGGTTCTCCTTCCCCTCTACTCTGCCCTGGTGAGACCTCATCTGGAATATTGTGTCCAGTTCTGGGCCCCTCAGTTCAAGAAGGACAGGGAACTGCTGGAGAGAGTCCAGCGCAGGGCCACAAAGATGGTGAAGGGAGTGGAGCATCTCCCTTATGAGGAAAGGCTGAGGGAGCTGGGTCTCTTTAGCTTGGAGAAGAGGAGACTGAGGGGTGACCTCATCAATGTTTATAAATATATAAAGGGTGGGTGTCACGAGGATGGAGCCAGGCTCTTCTCGGTGACAACCAACAGTAAGACAAGGGGTAATGGGTTCAAGCTGCAACACAAGAGGTTCCACTTAAATTTGAGAAGAAACTTCTTCTCAGTGAGGGTGACAGAACACTGGAACAGGCTGCCCAGGGAGGTTGTGGATTCTCCTTCTCTGGAGACATTCAAAACCCGCCTGGACGCCTTCCTGTGTAACCTCACCTAGGTGTTCCTGCTCTGGCAGGGGGATTGGACTAGATGATCTTTCGAGGTCCCTTCCAATCCCTAACATTCTGTGATTCTGTGATTCTGTGATTCTGGCTGGAAAAGTACCGCCGATAAACCAATGGGAAACGGGGTTTATACAGTTAGTTAGCACTCCCATAACGTAAGATACAGGTTCGGATATTAGGTTAGGAGATTATTTGGGGTGCAGCGAAATAAGAACAGCGAGGACCCACAGTGTGCATATACGCACTCACAAGATAATACTCAATAGTATCTGATCACCTCCCGTAAGTGATACACGCCAGAGATATTCAGTTTCCGTTTCCCCTGGCTTGCATGAAAATTTAGCTTGCAAGTCGCCGAGCTCAGGTCCTGTCCACGGGGTGCTACGAACGGCAGTTCGAGGATTTCCACCCCGTGGCCTTGTATGTGTCAGTTTTAATTAGAGGACATACATTCTTTGTCTCCATCTCCTCTTCATCAACACTATTTTCAGAATCTCCCCAGGAACCTCCATCCCAGGAACCTCCGTCCCAGTCCTCAGGATCTCTAATCAATTTCCAGGTTTGGGGGACACTATGGGGGGGACCTTGCTCCACTTGTCGTGAGCTCAAGCTTTTGTTCTAACAAACGTATTCACTCTTTCAGTTGATCTATTTCCAGCTCCTTTTCATAATCACACCCCTTTGACTGTTTGCAAGGTTCGGGCTGCCTTTGGGCTTGCTTCAAACAAGCGTACAGAGCAGCGCCAAAAGCAGCACAGATGATAGCGCCAACAGCAACACAGGCGGCAGCACACGCAGCTACCGTCACTCCCGGACCACACCAACTCGCTTCCGTCTGGGTGCAAGTTGTCGCGGAAGGATTATCGCAGCTGTAATCCCGAAATAATTTCTCCATTTCTGATACCCTGCTTGCTGCGCCAATTAAAATGTCACGGAGGCACCCCCAAATAAGTTTAGGCAGACAACAAGGTCCAAACCAAAAGTTTATTCTGGCCAGAAAAGCACCGCTGATAAACCAATTAGAAACGGGGTTTATACAACTAGCTAGCACTCCGTTAACATAAGATATAGGTTCAGGTATCAGGTTAGGAGATTATTTGGGATGCAGCGAAAATAAGAATAATGGGGATCCCCAGCGTGCATACACGCACTCACAAACCAACAAAACCGGAGCCCTCTCTGCCCCGTTTGCCCACAAAAGAGAAACACTAGCCTATTGCGGCCAGGACTTCACACTTGTCTGTCTCAGATGAGGAATTTACACTCGTCTGTCCCAGGCGAGGACTTTACACCTGCCTATCTCAGGCAAGGAATTATTAAAGCATATATTCAGTAATTTATCGCTCACCTAAGTGAGGAGGTGAGGCGCTCCCAATCCAGGGGAGTTACCTTAGACGGCTTCTCGGTCTAAGGGGAGGGACTCTGGCAGTATGGCAGTCTCATAGCTCTGAGAAGACCACACAAAGGGCATCTCCCGTGGGAACCCCATTTATAGTCTACTTAGATCTGACTGGGCATTCCAGAAGCTTCTCGGCTTCTCTACACCCCACCCCCCGAGTGTGGGCCTTCGAGAAGCTTCTCGGCTTCTCTGGGCTGTGGGCAGGCTTGGCCCCTCCTCTGCTAATGACCCTGCCCACCGACTCTGGGTCTCCACAAAGAGCCATTAGCTGCCCCATTGGAGGCCCCAGTTCTGAGAGAGGGGACGGGCAGCTACCAGTGCAGCTGCCACACCAGTGCTCAGGGCGTGGGGAGGGAAAGTGCAACTGCCACAGCTACGGTAGCATATCCCACTTCTGGTAGCAGAGTGCAAGGGCTTAAGGCAGCCCTGCCAAGTTGTAGGTTTGCGATATGGTAACAGACACCAGACCAACAGCTTCAGGGTTAAAGCATTTATCTCCAAATAACAGTGCAGGAAAAAAGACAGATCAATAGTATAATTATCTGCATTGTTGCAATAGCAAGTCAAGTAATTCATCAAGACTGGGCTAGACCAGGCATCTGACAATGGCCGGCAGGCAGGCAGCAGGGTGGGACCTCTTCTCCAGAAAAGTGACCCAGACCAGGCAATGCCCTTGGGGAATGCACATGCCCTGGCTGGACTGTTCTTTTTACCACTGAGCCGCAGAAGCGCTGTTTGGGCTCTGCGCCCGCTCTGCGCCAGCTCTGTCCCTGGTGTACACGAGGCCCAGGAGGCCCAGGAATCCTGTACCAGGCAGCACAGCCCCACAGTCCTGTGTGAACGTGGGTCTGGAATTCTTGTGTGAGGCAATCCAAGCCTCACAGCTCCATTGTATGTACCATCAGCAGACAGGCCATATTAGGCGATAGCAGCCATACAAGGAGCCAGCTAGTCTTGCAAAGGGAAATTTGACTGTCTACGTATGGAAGTCACTACGCAGAATGCAAGCGTGAACACACAGGGTACTGTGAACGTAGTGCTGACAGCGAGCAGACTGGATTTATAGCAGCCTTATAGTACAGTAAGTTAACAACTAAGGAGAAGTGAAATAAACCAGAACAGTAGTATAGCAGAAGAAGTAAATTGAAAGAAGAGGTATAGAAACACAGGAAGCAAGGAGTGTGTACTGATTGATACGTCAAGGCCAGAGGGATTGATACAGGATTGATACACCAATGACAGGGGGGTAACTTGTGATAGATCAAAAAAATGCTTTTGTGGTAGCAACTTTGGTGGGAATGCAAAATATATCACTTATGTAATGCATAACTCAGCAAATCAGTAAGGCTTGAGCAAGCATCCTAGCAAGTATAAATACAAGCCTGAATTTGTAATAAATGTCTCTCATTGCACCTTAAAGAGAGTCCGTGCCTCATTCGCTACAAATGGCACCTGAATAGGGACTTTCAATGCGGCTGTAAAGGAAGCCGTTGTTCCGGTAGAAAAGCCCGATCGAACCAGGACCGGGAAATGGAGCCAGGGAAACAAAGCCGGGAAACAGAACCGGGAACCAGGAAAGTGTGCACTCATCACCGAGAAAAGGTGAGCGATTGGGAACCATGGGAGGGAAGTTATCCCTTGAACGAAGACAAAGCCTAGATGTCCTTCAACGTTTATTAAGAAAGCAAAATCAGGACGTACCAGGAGTCCGATTAGTGGCTTTATTAGAACGGATGGCTAATCATGTGCCGGACTTTCCTCCAACTGGTACATTTCAGTTGGAGGCATGGCAGAAAGTCGGAAGAGAACTATTCGAACAGGCAGCATCTGGAGATAATGCTGCTTGTCAACATTTATCTACTTGGGGGAAAATAATGATTACTTTAAAAGCAGCTCCAAAGGAAGTAGCTGTGCAGGTCGCAACTAACTGTGAACCTTCTGCCCCTCCCTTGCCAGGGAAGGAGGGGGATCCTGTAACTGTATTGGGCAAAAATGCACTAACCTTGGATGCAGTAGTGGAGAAAGCACTGGCTGATAACGAAGCCCCCGCTTGTCCGCTACAGCGAACGCTTTTGACAAAAGATGGTTTGTGAGAGTCGCCCAACAACCCCCTCGATCCTGGCCCAGTGGACTTGGAGCGAGAGCCTGATTTATTCCCCCCGGATGTTACTTTGCAGCCGAAAGTGCACATTAATTCAACCATGGGGGATAAATGCAGAGAAGAGGCTTTGAAAGCAGGAGACAGGAAAGTGGTTACGGCATGCCCTGTGATCTATCATGAATGGCAAACTCCAGGCTTTCAACAGCTATCGTATGATGTTGTAAAGGAATTACAGACATTAGCTAAAGAAAATGGAGTTACTTCATCATTTGTTATAAATTTTTTGGAAGCGTTAAGCTCTTCCTACGTACTTACTCGCATGACTGGCATTCTTTGTTGAAAATGATCGTATCCACTCCTCAATGCACTGTATGGCTGATTTTTGGGAGAACTGTACTGTGGAGACTAGTGATAATGCATATCAGCAAAGAGCGATTGTTTGCAGTCATTTAGCTGGGGAAGGTGCTCATGCTTTGCCCGAGAATCAAGTTGCACATCCCAGGGACATGTATGGTGTAACAGGAAAACTAGCAATGAAAGCGGTTCAGAAGTTACTGGTGGTTGGGAGAGATGCTAGTACGTCTTTTTCAAAAATCTCGCAAGGATCACCGGAACCTTATGCACAATTTTTAGACTGCTTGCAAACTGTTTTGGAGCGGCAAATTGATAATGATGTGGCTAGTGAGTTAGTTCCTAGAACAATTGGCTTTTGAGAATGCTAATGCTGATTGGTGGCGTGTGTTACAGGGTGTTAGGAATAGGGAAAAGTGTACTATAACAGAGATGGTGAGAGCGTGTCAAAACATAGAGTCATCTGAACATTATACTGGCTCTCCAGCTGCCGCTTTAGCAGCACAGTCGTAAGTGTCGGGAACAAAACTGAGACTGAGATGTTTTCATTGTGGGGCACTGGGTCATGTAAAGAAAGATTGCACAAAGTATGCACACCAGACTTCAAAGGCTGTACCTCCGAGAGATTGTCCAATATGTGCAAAAGGCAGGCACTGGGCAAGTGAGTGTTGTTTGAGGGTAACGTAAAGGGAGCTGCCAGCCAGTCAGTGACTATAATTACTACTGCAGTAGTGCTGATTCCCACAGGAGTGTGGGGGCCTTTAGGACCTAGCGTGCATGCTTTGTTAATAGGTCGATCATCCACTACCAAGTTGGGTTTGTTTGTCTTACCTGGAGTAATTGACTCTGATTATCAAGGTGAAATCAAAATGATGGCTTGGACACCTGTGCCACCTTGCTACATACTTCAAGGTCAGCGACTTGCTCAGTTAATATCCTTTTAAAGTGTACCCCTGCAGGGAAAGGGCACTGAGTTGATGGTAGCTTTGGTAGCACAGGTGAACCCCAGATTTTCTGGTCAAAACCTTTTCAGGCAGCACAAATTGTGCTTACTTGTTCCAGAGACGGTCGGAAGTTTCGGGGTCTCCGAGATACCGATGCTAATGTCTCTGTCATTCGCAGCTCTGAATGGCCAATTTAATGGCCTACTGTCACTCCTGCATCCACTATTATTGGTGCAAGTCCTGAGTGCTCTGGCAGCTTGGTCATTGTCCTGCTGTGTGACAGCCCTGTGACCGCAGGCAGGGACAGGCAATGGGCACTTGTGTTAAAGGCAAGAAGAACACCTGAAGAGCATGGGTTGGTCATGCCAATGTGGAATAGATTGTTTTTTCTTGTTTGTTTTGGGGCTGCAGAAGAAGGAACACGTGCATTTCAGTGTTGGGGCACGGATCCAAACTGAGGATTCAAGCAAGTTTGGGACTGGGACAGCTTAGGTGACTGAGGACCATTGCCAGGTCTACGAAAGAAGCTGGATGGGTTTTGGGGAGCTCGCAGGCATTGCCAAATCCTCAGAAAACCACAGCTTTGTAGTTAAAGCAACAGCACTTGGCACCAAGCCCAATCCCAAAATGCAAATACCCTTGAAGTGACCACAGGCAGAGCCTTGAGAAACATTTGAGAGAAAGGGTCTCCTTTGCCAGGCCCTGGGGGTCAGGCCTTGGCCATTCTGATGATAAACAAACATGAAGGGCTGACATGGCATCAGAACCTGGCGTGTCCGCGTTGTTGCCCTTCCCCTTGGTTCCCACTCATGCACACTCAACCCGATCAGCGCCTGTGGGAACAGCAGGGTGTGCAGTTCCAGCTAGAGGGCCTTAGACACATTATACAGAAGTGTGATTTTTATGAGTGTAAGAAGCGATAGCCCAGGCCAGTGAGAACGATATCTCGGGTCGGAAAACGGCCCCTTGTGTGTGATGTGTGAATGTCCTTGGGCCTGGTCTGTGAATGAGTGGGAACGTAACTGAAACAAATATAACATGAGTGTGGTGTGTTTCTAATACCAATTATTGGAAAAACATCTTATGTAACATCTTAGTCCAGGCCCATATCTGGAAATCCTATACATTGTCAATGGCTAATAAAGAGGACCTCAGACTGGCTCAGCTCTCTGCTCTGCCCGGCTCTGCGCTCCTTCCTGAACAAGATCTCTGCCTGTGCGTGCATCTTTTTCTGCGTCCCGGTGTGCGTCGTTCCTCATCACCGCAATCGCCCTCATCAACTCCAGACAATCCAAACGCTCCCTGACATACACGGCTGCCCCACCTCCTCTCCTTCCTCGCCTGTCTCTTCTGAAGAGTTTCTAGCCATCCAATGCAGCGCTCCAGTTGTGAGAGTCGTCCCACCATGTTTCTGGGATGGCAACTATATCGTCGTTTTTCTGCCTCACAGTGGCTTCCAGCTCCTCCTGTTTGTTGCCCACGCTGCGTGCCTTTGGATAGATGCACTTTGGCCGGGCCATTGATCCCGCCACCTTTTTCTGGTGAGAAGGCCTAATTCCTTTGTGGACATCATCGAGTGCTTCCACGGTTTTGAACACATCAACAACCCTTGTGTTTCTCTTCCTGCATGGCTCTCCATCCCCAACCTCCACTGGGACGGCAGAGCAAAGGACCTCACCAGCGCTACCCTCAAATGCTGGCATGTGGCCCTTGGGTTTGCCTCTCCACACCTGGTTTCCTCCCCTCTCACTTCAAATCTAGTTTAAAGCCCTCTCAAGGACTCCTGCTAACTCCTGCGCAGGATCCTTTTCCCCTTTTGAGAGAGGTGCATCCCATTTGTCGCTAGCAGGCCTGGTGCCATGTAAGCCGACCCGTGATCAAAAACCCCCAAATTCTGCTGGTGACACCGGTCCTGCAGCCAGGTATTGATCTGCTGGGTCTTCCTGCATCTTTCCTCGTCGTACCCTGCAACTGTGGCGACAGAAGAGAACACGACTTGTGCTCCTGATCCCTTGACCATGCGTCCCAAGGCCCTGAAGTCTCTCTTGATTGTCTTTAGTTTTCCCTTTTCAGTTTCATCACTGCCTACCTGAAAAATCGTTAGGGGATAATAGTCTGAGGGCCTAACCAGGGCAGAGAGTTTCCTGTTTACATCTTTAACCCTGGCCCCAGGGAGGCAGCCGACACCCCAAGAAGTGGGTCTAGCCTGCATATAGGGCCTTCTGTTCCCTTTAGAAGGGAGTCTCCTACAACCACAACCAGCCTCTTTTTCTTTGTGGGGGCTGTTTTGACGGAGGGTGCAGGGTGACTGATCCTCTGCAGCACCTCCAACTCAGTGGAACCGCCTCCCTCGATGCTGTTGTTTGGTTCCACTTGCAAGGCCTGTTCTTCAGTCTCAAGACCCATTTGTGTGTCTGTGTTTGGCTGTTTCTGGGCTAACTGGTGCGCAGAAATTGGCTTCGCTGGAGGTAAATGTTCAAAGAGGACCCAGAAGAGTAAAACAGAAAAAGGAAAAATTTATTCGAATAAAGGAGGAGTCCCCAGGCGTCCCTGTGGGGTCTCTCAACAGCATGGGAAGACACAGCCCCCTATTTATCCCAATCCTAGCCGCAGGAGATCCCTTCTCCTTTCCCCATTGGCTGAGACCCTTGCGGGGTCCAAGCTTTCCGATCCCCCTTTCGTAACCCCAGCAGCACCCCTTGTATGTCTGCCCACCGACACTCCTGGGAACTGATTGGTTAGAGCTCTAAGGCTGTTGCACTCCATTTTGTAAAGACATGGGAGAGCTGCTCCCATCAACTACGAAACAATCAAGAGTGTGAATCGTGACATCACATCTTTGCAAAGACGTGGTAGCCGTTCCTCACCAGTTTGGTGTTGGTGGTGGTGCTTTCAGTTGTGATGATGTTGTCATCCCTTTTCTAATTCACTGTCTGCTCTTGTGTTCAGACTACGTGGCTTTGTAAATGAAGAGCCCTGCTCTCTGTGTCTTTCAACGAAATACAGGACCTTCTGAGACTGTTTTTCTTCCTGAGCTGCTTCCTGCAAGAGCTTTTGGAGCTGCAGGGACAGTTCCTGTGATGGGAGGAGGGGAAAAGAATCCATCACGGCAGCACTGCCAGGGAGCAGCAGCGCTCGGTCTCCCAGAGCTGTTTTCTTTCCTCTCCCACACTCTCCTTCTCGTCCCTCATGTTGGCGCAAGTCCTGAGTGCTCTGGCAGCTTGGTCATTGTTCTGCTGCGTGGCAGTCCTGTGACCGCGGGCAGGGACAGGCAATGGACACTTGTGTGACAGAGCTGGCCTCAGAACAGCCTTCCGTGAAGAAAGGTGATCTCCTGAGGACAGTTCTGGAAGGTTTAGGTCTTCTTCCAAAGTTTCTCTCCAGGACATGCCCAAGAACATGACGAGCAGATCACAACACCAGTATGCACCAGTACAGAGCTAAACACCGTGAGTGGAGAAGCATGAGGGCACGCAGCAGTGTCCTCTCACAGCCAGGCCTCCTGCAAGACACCTGACGGAGCAGCAGAGCAGGGTCTGGGCTGTGCCCGTGTGCACTGGACAGCCCGCGGAAGCTGCCCCAGGACAATCGTCGTGGGCTGGCCGCGCACAAGCACCGTTTCCAGCCCTGGCCTCTCAGTGCAGCTTGGAGAGGCCCTTTGTCCCTCCGCGGAAGGATGGTGAATGAGTAGGTCAGCAGGCTGTGTTTGCGTGGTACAGATGAGATGCAATCATGCACATCATGTACAGGAGGTGGGATGAGATGAACCCCAGAGACCACAAATGTCATCAGCTATTCCTTGGGGTTCCCTGAAGGCCTGTGGGACAGACAGTGTCTCGAGGTCACGTCACGTTGGGAGGAAACCACCTGAATGCAGCACTGGGTTGTGCTTCCTTGGACTGAGGTCCCCGTGTCCATTCCTCGTGACGTGGGACATGTGAGATGAGTGCAGGCGGGGTGACACACTGCAAGGCTGAGGTGGCTCCCATCCTTTGGGAGTGGCAAGAGGAGGTGAGAGAGACACTGTGACTCCTGCCTGTGTGTGTAAAAGGGACAGGCTCTGCCTCTGAGCATCCCTGGGTGCATAAGGAGTCCATGAGGCCAGCTCAGCTCTGGACAGCTGACAGAAGCTTGCTCTTTCCACGTGTGACTCCAGGAACAAACCCCATGGGCCCAGTGAGCTTCGTCTCCGCTGCCTTGGACAGGCCCATTGCCACAGTGCTTCTATCTGCTCCCTCAGCCTTGCCTGTGATTCTGGCTTGTGCTCTCCAAAGTGCCAGAGCACTCAGAGATGTTCTGGGGTCCTTGGAAAAGGCAGATGTCAAAGCCAGCTTCAAGAAGGGCTCTTTATTAAAATCCAGCCACTCTCTCGGGAAGAGCTGCTCCTCCACATGGCTCAGCATCAGCGGCAGCACAGGGCTCGCAGGATCCATCTTGGCCTTGGCTGCTCCCTTGGAGAGCTCAGGATGATGATGACCGTCTGAGCTACAAGGGAGCGGATGGAGGGCTCGCTGTCTCCTGCCAAGGTCTGAAGGGCTGCAAGGGAAAGAAGCAGAGCTGAGATGACCTCCCACGTCTGCAGAGATCCCCAGGCATTCCCTCTGGAGAATGCTCCCTACTCACCGCTGCAGATCTCAGCCAGCTTCTTCTTGCCTGGATCCCTCAGATGCCGCGCAGCGAGCCCTGGGCACAGAGTTCCGTCAGCCCCTGCTCCCTCCCCTCATCAGGGCTGGCCCCAGGGAAGAGCAGGGGCCGAGATGGTGGGACTGAGCAAGGCGGCCGCCATGGCCACCTGCGTGGACAGGGCTGGGAGAGGGAGGCCAAGGCCCTGCACGGGGCAGCCGGGGCTCTGGCAGCCACAGGGCTGCTCCTTGCTGCCAGGGCAGTGGCAGGGACTGGGGCCAGGCTGCCAAGAGAGGGACCCTGGGGGCTGTGACCCACCGATGAACCTCACGGCCGCCTCTCGCAAGCTGGCCTGAGCATCCTTCAGGTACGGCAGGCTCTGAGTCAAGAATTCTTGAGCTCTGCTCCTGTCCTGCTCCAGCTGGAGAGAGCACAAGGGGATGAGCACGTCACTGTCCCTTCCCAGTTGGCTGGACCAGTCCCTGCTCCCACACCCAGCCGTTCCCCTTCCCTCCCGGCCATTCCCATGTCCCAGCCAGGAGCCCTGTGGGGCTGAGGCTGAAAAGAGACACAGGCCGGGGGACCCCAGGGGTTCTGAGAGCCCTCCCTCGCGCTGGGTGCAGGGAGGGCAGCAGGGCAGAGAGAAGAGGCCTTGGGGGCTCTGTTCTTGAGGGCAGGGAACAAGAATGCAGGTCCAGGCTGCAGCAAGGCAGGCGAGGCACATCTGCCTTGGGGGTTGTCCTCACCAAGCTCTCTCCAATCCGCCATGTCTGCTGTGTCCGCACCAGGTGCTTGAGCAGTTTCCACTTGAGGAGCTCTGCGGCAGCAAGGAGGGCTTCCGCAGCAGCCTGTGGAACAGCAGAAGCTGGGAGATGGCACCACGGTCTGGGCCAGGAGACCTTGGGTCCCCCTGCTCTGGGCTTTGTTCCTGGGGCGATTCTGCCCTGCAGGAGCTGGGACATGCCCTGGCCCAAATTTCCAGGGGTCTCTTCACTGCGTCACTGCTGAGCTTTGAAAGCTGTACCTTGGCCACGCTCTGCGTTTGGTCACTCAGGCGGAAGAAGAGAGGGAGCAGGCCAAGTCGCACCGTGTTCTTCATCTCTGCCTTTTCGTCCCCCACCGCCATCTTCATCAGGTCTCTGAAGAGGCTGATGGAGCTCTCTCTCAGCTGGCTCTGCTCCTGGGAGGGAGAAGCACAGTAGGACTGGAGCACCAGCAGCTCTCTGCCCACGCTGGGCAGAAGCTCCAGCACGGATGATGTGAGGGGAGATGCTCCAGGGAGGCATTCTGCACACTGGAGTTGTGGCCCAGATCTGCGGTCCTGGGTCAGTGAAAGGCTACTCAAGAGACTTGTTCTGGGAGCGCCTGTGCCTCCAAGTGCCCACCAAGGCAGCCAGCATCCCCCACCAGCTTCAGCAGCCGCGGTGGGGAAGAGCTCCGGGAGCAGCTGGCAGGGAGAAGCTGGGCTGGGCTGCAGAACACACAAGCCACCCCACAAGCGCCCAGGGCCCACCCGTGGGGCTCAGGCTTCCACATCAGCCTTACGTCGTTCAAGAGGGGCAGGAGGAATTCCGCCATCTGCACGGCGATGTGGCTGGCCTCCTTCCTCTTCAGCTGAGCCATGACAGTTCTGAAGACCAGCAGAGCCTTCATGGTGGCAGCCTTATAGCCAAAGAGCAGAACCCTCATCAGGTCTGGCAGGATGACCTTCATTTTTCTTGCCTGTGTGAAGAAAAGAGTTTCCCTTTTGGGACCAGGTCCGTGCCTGGAAAGCTCCCCAGGCAGCCAGCTGGCCCCACCATGGCAGAGAGAGCCTTTGGAGCACTCGCCCCACCGCCTGAGTGCCAGCCAAGGCCAAGCCCGCCCCCTCTGCCCCGGCCCTTGGCTGCCAACAGGGTTCCCCTTGCTGACGCCCTACTCACCATGTCGTCTTTCTGCGACAGCGTCATGATGCCTCTGAGCACCAGGGAGAGCATGGCTGGCCTTTCTTCCTTCAGAAACCTAAAGGCTAGGTAGGTCGCAGCAAACTCCCCGTCTCCCAGATCTCTGCTGGCCAGCATCTGAAAGCAGGGCAGCAGTGAGCGACCGGCAGAGCTGGTGGGGCTCCTGGCAGCGTGCAGCTCCTGGTTCCTAGCGCAGCCCGGGCCAAGGGCACCGGGGGCTTTTTCCGGTAACTCACAGCCAAGCGAACGAGGCAGTAGTCCTCCAGGTGTGTGCAGAAGAGCCTGCTCTTGAGGTCCCAGAGCTGGCTGAGCAGCTCCTTCAAAATGTTCTTCACAGTCTGGGGCACGGAGAGCATCAGTTCCCACAGTGCCAGGGCAGTGCTGCAAGTCGGAGCGCTCTGTCAGCAGGGCAGCCTCGGCCACAGCAGCGTGGCCGGGCTCAGCACTGCAGGACGCTTGGGATGCCCTGGGCAGCAGCAGAGGGCTGAGCTGGTGCTCCCCGTGGGGCGGGCAGGAGCGTGGGGTGGGCTCTGGGCTTGCTTGCTCAGCTTTGGCTGCCTCGGGCCTGGCTGACCCCCAGGGCTGGAAAGCGTGGTGGGATGGAGGGTCCTGCCCCTCGGGAGTGTCCTGCAGGATTCCTTGGCTCTGGCAGCCAGAGCGTCTCCAGGCCCCTCTTCCCACAGGGAACAAGCCCTCCCGGCTTTTGAGGACAGTACCTGTCTCCTCCTGGAGCAACCTTGAGCAGTGTCATCACCACCTCCTGAGGGCATTTGTCAGCCATGGGGACGATGAGAGACTCCACGCTCTGCCGGGCTGGGACTGTCTGGGTGCATCCCAGGGTTTTGTGGATGCAGCTCGTGATCTTTGGCACCTGGAGGGGACACAGGTGAGGATGGTGCAGCCACTGGCGAGCGGCCATTTCCTCAGCTGCCCTTGCCATCCTTCTCTGCCACCTTGAGGTGGCTTCAGGTGCCCCAGACACTGGGCTTTGGGAGGAAGAGAGGGATGGAGGGAGGAACAAGGCCTGACAGGGCTGAAGGGCAGGGCAATGCAGCCACAGGCCACTTACATCCACCAGCCACAGGTCAGGGTTTCCCTTGACCACATCCAGCACGTTTCTGGCCGCCTCCTTGTCAAAGGTGCTGGAGTCGGTCATTGCCTCGATGAACACCCAGACCATGTCTGTCCTCTCCGACGGCTGGAGGTATTCCCCAAAGGTCTATGGGAGGAAGGGAGGCAACGAAGCCACGTCACACCAAGGGCCCTGATGCTGCTGCTTAGCCGGGCAGTGCCAGCAGCCCTGCGGTGGCGCCCGGCAGTGCTGGCGGTGGTGCCCCCAGCAAAGCTGGCAGCAGGGGCGGCAGTCGCTGCTGGGGAGGATGAGAAGAGACGGCCCAGGGTGAGGGAGGAGGGTTGGGGTCATGGGCACGGGGTCTGGGCCCCGCCACCAGCCAGGGCTTGCTGGTGGCCAGGAGGACTGGGGCTGCTGCTGGGACACTGGAGCGCAGCCCTGGCATTGTCCCTGCTTGGGGACAGCAGGAACCCTCTCAGCAGGGACAGGGAGGCCACGCCAGCCCGCTGACGGTGGAGGCCTTTGCTCTCACAAGTCCCCTGCTGATGCCAGGACCAAGAGTGCCAGCAAACGGGGAGCTCGTTACCTCGGCAATGTGAGTGGCAGTGGGCGAAGTGCGCAAGGAGGTGGTCTCGGCTTCCCAGTCCCTTTCGAGCTGTGTATCCTCCTCTGTCAATGTCGCACCTAAAGAGCGGGGCAAACGCAGAGGAGTCGGTAAGACACGGCAGCTTCCCCAATACTGGAAAGAGCTTTGAACTTGGAATGGCCGAGGAGGGAGGTTATGACCTGCAATCAGAGGAGGAGGTGGTGGAGAGCGGTGCCACGGAGAGGCTGACCCGCCTCCAGTGTGCGTGTGGGAATGCTCCTGGCCCTGGAAAGTCCAAGGCCCTAGAGCTCTGCATGCAGTGCCACGGTTCAGTCCCCCATGGCTTGAATAGAGGTGACGTGGGGGACGGCTCGCATGGCTGGAGTGCTGCGGGGCAGAGATACATCTCTCTTTGGGAGAGATGGGAAGATGCGGCGTGGGGCTGCCTCCCGTGCTCTTGAGGAGCAGCTCAGCTACACGGGACCACCAACAGCGTGGGAGAGAGCGTGGGGGTGAGGAGCAGAGGAGGGGCAGTGCTGGTGACATGGTGGTGCCTCCAGCAAGCAGCAGGACTGGGTGATGTTGGCGTGCAGGGGGATCCATCCCACCACAGCTTCTCTTACAGCGTTGCTGGTACTTGAATTGGAAGAGGAGACAAAGAGCATCCAAAGCCAAGCGGCTGGTGTCCTCTTCCTTGAATGATAGGAGCAGCAGGAGATGTCCCAGCAGCTGTCCAAGGATTGGCATCTGCATCTCCACACAGGAGGCGTGTCTGTCCTCATTGGGATCAGCCTGGGCAAGGGAGGAGGAAGAGCAGAGGGCTTGAGGGCAGCTGGGGCCAAAGCCCTGAAGCCAAGTGTGTGCCCAGGGCTGGACCCAGGCAGGTCAGAGCTTTGCAGGGCCCTGCAGAACCCGTCTCGCAGAACAGCCCCACGCAGGGAGGGCTGCCAGACCTGGGCTCCCCGTGGGCTCCTTGGGCAGCCCTGGCCGACACAGGACTGGGGCAGAGATGGCTCCTGGCAGAGCGCAGTGTGCCTGGTCCTTACCTTCAGTGAGGAGTAGTTGGCCAGCAAGAAGCTGAGCACCCTCATCCTGCCCACGGCCCTCTCCCGCACAGATGCCCTCTCAGAGGTGGTGAAGGTCAAGAGCACCTGGGGAGAGAGAAGCTGCTGCTGAGCCCTGGGAGCAGCCAGCGCTCCAGCACAAGCAGCACTGCTCAAGTCCTGGGCGGGACTCTCCCAGGCCATTAAGGCTTCCTCTGGTCTGGAGCAAAGCCCGCACTGGTTTCCTGCCCCGGGGTCCCTGGCAGGCTTGCGACAAATGCCCCAGGCCAGCCCTCTAGCCAGGCAGGAAGGCAGATGCCACCCTGTGCGGCCACTGTGCTGCGGAAGAGCCTGCTGGGCAGCCCCTGCTTCCCCCAGGGAGGTGGGCACCACCCTGCAGTGCTCTCTCTGCATGGCGCGGGGTGGGACTGCCCTCTCAGCAGTGGACACCCCGTCCCCCAGGGTGAGGAACAGCCCTTGTGAAGCCCACCCTTTGCACATGCCAGACCTGGAAGATACTCTGCATCTTCTCGCTGACTCCGTTGGCAGGAGAGTTGAGCACCAGTGCAACTAGCATGGTGTCCATGGCTTTCATGGTCTGCAAGGAAGACAACGAGTTGTGGCCGTGTTTCCTGCCATCCCTCTCACCCCCAGGACACTGAGCTGAGCTCCCAGCACCAAGGGAGGACTCGTGGGCTGCTTTGCTGCGCCTGGGAGAGGCCCAGGGGCAAACAATGTGCTGTGGGCAGAGCAGCCTGCGGCACTGGACGTGGCCAGGCCCACAGGAACGGGACGACGGGACGAGAGTGGGAAAGTAAAGCCAAGACCGTGCCCTGCCTTGCATCTCTGGTCATAGCGCAGGACAGGGTGAGCAGGGAGCAGCCCAGAGGGCCCGGCGCTCGTGGAGCTCACCCAGCACTTACCGCGAAGTACAGGAAAGGTTTCAAGTCCCGGATTTCCTCTTTGGGAGGAAGCAAGAAGATGCTGGAGAAGCACGCTTGGAGGAGGCCTATCTCTTTGCCCTCCAGCACCGCCTCCACGGAGCTGCAAAGAGAGAGGGGCCAGTGGGACACTGGTGCGGGGAGCAGTGCCTGGAGGCCTCGTGCAGGTGGATGTGGGGCTCTGGGGCAGGAGTCCCCAGGAGGGTTGGGCAGGTACCTCATTTCGGTCACGGCAAACATGGCGCTCCGCCACACCGCTGTGCACCATTGGTCCCTGGGCTCTTCTTCCAGCAGCACCTGCAGAGCACAGCCAGGATGGGACCTGGCAGCTGCCAGCACCCAGTGCCACCAGCCCCTTGCCCTGCCCAACGCTGTCCTCACAGGGTGCCAGTGCTGGGGGCCTTGTCCCCTTCCCCGCAGCCACCGAGTATCCCCTCACCTTGATATTCTCTGCCAGTTTGTATCTCTGGCAGAAGAGATCTAGGCCCTGGGACAAGCCGTTGTACGTTGCGGCCCTGAAGAGCATAGCGATGCTTTTAAGGAACTCCAGCTTCTGTTCCTCATCCTGGCAGCCAGGGGACAGAGAGACAAACAGGGAGCATGAGATGGGGACACACGGTCAGTGGCACCGCAGCGCTGGGGGTGCAGTGCCGGTTGCAGCCCTGGAAGAAGCAGCTGTGCCCAGCCAGCGCCCTCCAGCAGCCCCACAGCAGAGCCCCTGTCAGCAGATGCCAGCTCAGCTGTCTTCCAAATGGCTGCGGTTACCTTTTCAGGGTTGCTGACAAAGGCCCTGATGACATCCACGTGTTCTGGTTCCAAGCGGTACACTGGTAACCAGCTGGCATCTAAGAAAGGAGGAGAGCAGGGAGGGCTGCAGAGAGGGTGCGCAGGCAGGAGGGAGCAGAGGAAGGAGCTCTGCCTCCCATCCAGCCCCATGCCCGCTGCCATGGCACAGTCTTCTCCTGCGTGTCAGTGCCCCTGCCAGCGTGTGGGGAAACGGGATCCTGGCATTGAGCAGGGAGCGCTCGCTGGCCACCGCGCTGCCCAGACAATCAGGGCCCCTCACTCACCCATCTCCAGTTGCTGGGCCAGGCACAACTCCTGGGGCTCCACTGGAGAGCTGCTCTCCTGGAGAGCCTTGTCCTCCTCCAGGGCCGCCTTGGTGGTGCTGACTTGTTGCTTTGCCATCTTTTGGGTTTGAGGAAAGTGGCTGGGCTGGCAAAGGGGGAAGCTTTGGCGAAAGGCCACGAGTCTGCCGGGGGCAGAGGGAAAAGACGTGGGTTGTGCTCGAGGAGTCCTCGCCACGAGTCTGCCGGGGGCAGCGGGGAAAGACGTGGGTTGTGCTCGAGGAGTCCTCGCCACGAGTCTGCTGGGGCAGAGGGGAGTCTGCCGGGGGCAGCTAGAGTTAAGATATGGTTGGACTCGATGATCTCAAGGGTCGCTTCCAACCAAAAGGATTCTCTGATACTCCGATTCTCTGAAAGACGTGGGCTGCGCTCGGGGGCTACTCGCCGTCTCCGTGCTCGCACCCTGTCCCGTCACCGTCCTGCCGGACAGTGTGGGCTGGGGCCCACAGCTGCGCTGAGCACATGCAGTGCAGTGGGTGTCACCAAGTGAGGTCACAACGGGCCCCACTGTGACCCTGCACCTGGGCAGGGAGGGGCAGGGTGTCCCATTGGGATGCACAGGCCAGCTCAGCCCTGGGCACCTGGGTGCTCTCGGGGTGTCTCCAGGCCCCCCTTTGCCCTCATGTCTCGTTGGGACCTCCCTGTTGCCCTCTGCTGTGGCCCAGAGTTTCGTGTTCAGCTGGCTGGCTGATCAGAACAGCAGCGAAGCTGCTCCTTCAGTGGCTTTGTAGAGATTTCTAGGGATTTCCAAGGGTGGGTAGCACAGAGGATGGACTTTGTTTAAGGTGTCTGCTGTCTCATTGCTTACAGAAGCTCTCAGTGGCTTGAGGATAAACTAACCACGTAACCACATGACAAAGTGTTGGAGCTGGCAGAGCACAAAAGCAGAAATCCAGGTGGCAGGGGTGAAAAAGGTGGAAAGGCTGAGGTACTAAATGCCTTCTTCACCTGAGATCTTTAATAGTCAGAAGAGTTGTGCTCCAGGTACCCATCCCCCTGAGCCAGAAGACAGGCATGGGGAGCAGTATGAAGGCCCAACAATCCAAGGGGAAATGATCAGCGACCTGCTATATCACTTGGGCACCTACAAGTCTATGGGGCCAGATGGGATACACCCAAGGGTGCTGAGGGAGCTGGCAAAGGTCATCACTGAGCCACTTTCCATTATCTATCTGCAATGCTGCCCAACTGGGGAGGTTGCAGTTGACTGGAAGTTGGCTAAGGTGATGCTCATCTACAAGACGGGCCGGAAAGGGGATCTGGGGAGCTACAGACCTATCCGTCTGGCCTTGGTGCTGGGCAAGGTCATGGGGCAGATGATCTTGGGTAACATCACTCGCCACAAGAGAACCATATGATCAGGCCCAGTCAACATGGATTTATGAAATGTAGGTCCTGTTTGACTAACCTGATCTCTACGACAAGATGACCCAAGTAGCAGATGAGGGAAAGGCTGTGGAGGTTGTGTACTTAGACTTCAGTAAGGCCTTGGGCACCGTATCTCACAGCATTCTCCTGGAGAAGCTGCAGCTCGTGGCCTGGACGGGTGGACTCTGCGACGGATATAGAACTGGCTGGGTGGCCAGGCCCAAAGAGTTGTGGTGAACGGAGCCAAATGCGGTTGGTGGCTGGTCAGGAGTGGCGTTCGCCAGGGCTCAGTACTTGGCTCACAACAAGCCCATGAATGCTCCAGGCTCAGGGAAGAGTGGCAGGACAGGAAAAGGACCTGGGGGTGTTGGTCACAGTGGCTGAACATGAGGCAGCGTGTGCCCAGGCAGCCAAAAAGGCCACCTGCATCCTGGCTTGTATCAGGAATAGTGTGGCCAGCAGGACCAGAGAAGCGATCGTGCCACTGTACTGGGCACTGGTGAGGCCTCACCTTGAATGCTGTGTTCAGTTTTGGGCCCCTCATCATCAGAAGGACATTGAGGGACTAGAGAGAGTGCAGAGGAGGCAACAAAGCTGCTGAGGGGCTGGAGCACAAGTGTGATGGGAGCGGTTGAGGGAGCTGGGGCTGTTCAGCCTGGAGAACAGGAGGCTCAGGGGAGGCTCAGGGGAGACCTTATTGCTGTTTGCAACGGCCTGAAAGGAGGTTGAAGCATGGAGGGTGTTGGTCTCTTCTCCCAAGTAGCAAGTGATAGGACAAGAGGAAATGGCCTCAAGTTGCGCCAGGGGAGGTTTAGATTGACTGTTAGGAAAAAATTCTTCCTGGAAAGTGTGTTAAAGGCAAGAAGAACACCTGAAGAGCATGGGTTGGTCATGCCAATGTGGAATAGATTGTTTTTTCTTGTTTGTTTTGGGGCTGCAGAAGAAGGAACGCGTGCATTTCAGTGTTGGGGCATGGATCCAAACTGAGGATTCAAGCAAGTTTGGGACTGGGACAGCTTAGGTGATTGAGGACCATTGCCAGGTCTATGAAAGAAGCTGGATGGGTTTTGGGGAGCTCACAGGCATTGCCAAATCCTCAGGAAACCACAGCTTTGTAGTTAAAGCAACAGCACTTGGCACCAAACCCAATCCCAAAACGCGAATACCCTCGAAGCGACCACAGGCAGAGCCTTGAGAAACATTTGAGAGAAAGGGTCTCCTTTGCCAGGCCATGGGGGTCAGGGCTTGGCTATTCTGATGATAAACAAACACAAACGGCTGACATGGCATCAGAACCACCTCCACAACGCCTTTACCACCTGTGACCAGTGTCTCCAGGCTTTTGCTTCGCCAGCCTCCAGGGACACGGACTGGTTGTTTCCTTCAGAGCTGTGTCAGGGATGGCCTTTTGTGGGATCCCAAACACCTTCAGAAACTTGCATTTGTTTCTGCCTTTCACTTTGCTGGAGGTTTGTTCATTGTTCCAATATCTGCAGTTTAGGAACATGGCAGCAGAGGGCTCATTAACATCCAAAATGCCCTTGCAAGCCAAGGCTCTCTGCAGCATTTTCCTAAAGGCTTCAAGTCTGGTGTGGATGATTAGGGAGATTTCAGGAATAGCCAAACAGAGAGCATTTCAATAATAAACAGCAATAAAGCAGTATTTCTTCTACTTCCTTCCCACCTCTCCCTCCTCCGCATTTCCAGAAGAGGTGGTATCAGCAACCTTCAGTACTTTTGGATCTGGAGCATCTCCTGATGAAGGCACAATATGTCAGAGCATTGGGTGCCTGAAGCACCAGTTGAGTGAGGAGACAGGCCAGGACACCTCAAGAGGAGTCACGCTCCTCTGGACCAAGAGGTGGGTGTTCCTGGGAATCTCAGGTGCCACAGCACAGCGACACTTGTGTTCAGGGAGCTGGTGAAATGACCCATCTCCTTTTCTGTAATGTTGTCTGAGTTTGCTCAGGTAACCCCTGACCTGAACCCCATCCACTCGTGGGTGTTCTCCAGACTCCTGCCTTCAGGAACAGTGTCCCAGGAGACCTTGCTGGTGAAGATGGAGGCAAAGGAGCCATAAAGTACCTCAGTCCTGTCTGCTTCTAATCTTATAAAGTGCAGCAGCAGGCCCGCGTTCGCCCTATCTAGTCTTTTACTGTAAGGAAGTAATGTCAGCTCATCTTGCTGCCCCCACCCTCCCCTGCACATATGAAATCCAGAGGAGCTTTGGCATCATCCTTACATCTTTTTATGGTTTTAGAAGTTTCTTTCTTCAATTAGCCGATTTACAGCATGAATGTTAGCTCAGCTGGATATTTACTCAAGATCTCAGGGGCTTTTTTTTAAAAAAAAAACACAAAACAAACTCCACACTTTCTGATCAGCCTTGCACCAGACTGACAAATAAACAAATCTTCCCCATGCAACAAAGTTTGCCTAATAGTAAGGAACGAGAAGATTATTTTGTGCTACTTTTCAATTGATACAGAGACACAAGAGAGAACAAGGAAAGCCCAATGGTTGTCATGCCTGTGAAGGCTGATATTTACATCCCTGTCCTCCAGTCAGAGCTCAAATTGGCTGGGAAAGAATGCCTTTTAAAAACACTGTCATCACAAAGCAGGAGAGTGTACTGTTAGTTCATAGGTTAATAAATAGTTAATAAATGAAATCTCATTAAATTTCATTGGAAGCCCATTTTTTATTATAGTAAAGGAGGCTGAAGTTTCACCTTGATAATTACGCTCCCTACATTTGGCAGAAACAAAAAGATTAATTTAATAGCAGAGGTAGCTTTGATTTAAACAACGAAATTGTCTGAACAGGATTAGATTACACTGTTAGGCGGGCATTCGTTATGTGCAGCGCTGGGGTCGCACTGGCGATTCTCCACCATAAGTGCTCGCCACGACAGAACGCTCTCCTGTAGCTGGTATTTACAAAAGCGCTGCATACTCATTATAGTTCTTAGAAACTATTAACATTCAATACACCTATTCTAAGAAATGATTACAGAAACATGAGGTTAATTATTTCACGGTCTTTGCTGCTATCTGGTGTCATTGTATGAGCATTGCAAGCCTTGAATTCTATTTCTCTATTCTATAGCTTACTTTCGAGACATCTGTTAGTGTGCAGCTTCAGATTCAACATGTGCATATGTCATGGAGGCACCCCAAAATAAGTTTAGGCGGACAACAAGGTCCAAAACAAACTTTATTGGGCTTTGGGTTCTTTGATATCGGCTGGTTTTATAAGACACCAGTCCGGTCAGTGATATGTGGGAAAGGTTTATCCCACAGGGGTAAAAAGATGCTGGGACAGGAATTAGCAGGGCTCATTTGCAGGGCTTTAAACTAGATTCGAAGGGGGATGGGGTTGTAGCTGGGCTTGCATCAGTGGGGCAGCATGCTGGAATACATAAAGACCGGGAGGCCCCTCAGGCCCGTAGGGTGAAATCGGTTTACTTGGCTCGCTCCCTGAAATGCCTGTACACCAATGCGCGCAGCATGGGGAATAAGCAGGAGGAGTTAGAAACCTGCGTTCAGTCAGGAGATTATGATCTGGTGGCATTAACAGAGACATGGTGGGACAGCTCACATGGCTGGAATGTGGTCATGGATGGCTATGCCCTTTTCAGGAAAGACAGGCCGGCCAAGCGTGGTGGTGGAGTTGCTCTTTACGTGAGAGAGCAACTACAATGTATAGAGTACTGTCCAGGTGCGGTTGAGGAGCGAGTTGAGAGTCTGTGGGTGAGAATTAAGGGGCAGGCTGGCAGGGGTGACGCTGTTGTGGGAGTCTATTACAGGCCACCAGATCAGAGTGAGGAAGTTGATGAGGCCTTCTACAGGCAGCTGAGCGTGGCCTCACAGTCACAGGCCCTGGTTGTTATGGGGGATTTTAACTACCCTGATGTTTGCTGGAAGGACTACTCAGCCAGCCAGCCTCAGTCTAGGAGGTTCCTCCAGTGCATTGACGATAACTTCCTGATGCAAATGGTGGAGGAGCCGACTAGGAGAGGTGCGCTGCTGGGTCTCGTCCTCGCTAACAAGGAGGGTCTGGTTGAAGCAGTAAAGGTGGGGGGCTGCCTTGGTTGCAGTGACCATGAGATGGTGGAGTTCAGAATCTCCTGTGGTGGGAGCACAATACCGAGCAGAATTGCAACCCTGGACTTCAGCAGGGCCGACTTTGGCCTTTTCAAACAATTGCTGGAGGAAATCCCCTGGGCAAGGCTGCTTGAAGGTAAAGGGGCCCAAGATAGTTGGTTAACATTCAGGGACTGCTTCTACCAAGCTCAAGATCAGTGCATCCCGACACGCAGGAAGTCAGGGAGGGGAGCCAGGAGACCCGCGTGGTTAAACAGGGAACGTCTGGGAAACTCAAGTGGAAGAGGAGGGTTTACAAATCATGGAAGGAGGGGCTGGCCACTTGGGAAGAATATAAGGCTGTTGTCAGAGGATGTAGGGAGGCAACTAGGAAAGCTAAGGCCTCCTTAGAGTTAAACCTGGCGAGAGGGGTCAAGGACAACAGGAAGAGCTTCTTCAAATACATGGCAGATAAAACTAACAGCAGAGGCAATGTAGGCCCACTGATGAACGGGGTGGGTGCCCTGGTGACAGAAGATACAGAGAAGACAGAATTACTGAATGCCTTCTTTGTCTCTGTCTACTCTGCCGGAGGCTGTCCTGAGGAGCCCCGTACCCCTGAGGCCCCAGAGGAAGGCAGGGCAATGGAGGAGTTTGCCTCAGTTGATGAGGACTGGGTTAGGGACCAGTTAAGCAATCTGGACATCCATAAATCCATGGGTCCAGATGGGATGCACCCGCGGGTGCTGAGGGAGCTGGCTGAAGTCATTGCTGGACCGCTCTCCATCATCTTTGCCAAGTCTTGGGAAACGGGAGAGGTGCCTGAGGACTGGAGGAAAGCAAATGTCACTCTGGTCTTCAAAAAGGGCAAGAAGGAGGACCCGGGCAACTATAGACCGGTCAGCCTCACCTCCATCCCTGGGAAAGTGATGGAACACCTTATCCTTGGTGCCATCTTAAGACATATCAAGGATAAGAGGGTCATCAGGGACAGTCAACATGGCTTCACCAAGGGGAAGTCGTGTTTGATCAACCTCATAGCCTTTTATGAAGACGTAACAAGGTGGATTGACGATGGCAGAGCAGTGGATGTGGTCTACCTTGACTTCAGCAAAGCATTTGACACCGTCTCCCACAGCATCCTCACGGCAAAACTGAGGAAGTGTGGACTGGATGATCGGGTAGTGAGGTGGACTGCAAACTGGCTGAAGGAGAGAAGCCAGAGGGTCGTGATCAATGGGGCAGAGTCTGGTTGGAGGCCTGTATCTAGTGGAGTGCCTCAAGGGTCAGTTCTGGGACCAATACTGTTCAATATATTCATCAATGACTTGGATGAGGGAATTGAGTGTACTATCAGCAAGTTTGCTGATGACACCAAGCTGGGAGGAGTGGCTGACACGCCAGAGGGCTGTGCTGCCATCCAGCGAGATCTGGACAGGCTAGAGAGTTGGGCGGGGAAAAATTTAATGAAATATAACAAGGGAAAATGTAGAGTCTTGCATCTGGGCAGGAACAACCCCAGGTTCCAGTACAGGTTGGGGAATGACCTATTAGAGAGCAGTCTAGGGGAAAGGGACCTACGGGTCCTGGTGGACAGCAGGATAACCATGAGCCAGCACTGTGCCCTTGTGGCCAGGAAGGCCAATGGCATCCTGGGGTGGATTAGAAGAGGAGTGGTTAGTAGGTCGAGAGAGGTTCTCCTTCCCCTCTACTCTGCCCTGGTGAGACCTCATCTGGAATATTGTGTCCAGTTCTGGGCCCCTCAGTTCAAGAAGGACAGGGAACTGCTGGAGAGAGTCCAGCGCAGGGCCACAAAGATGGTGAAGGGAGTGGAGCATCTCCCTTATGAGGAAAGGCTGAGGGAGCTGGGTCTCTTTAGCTTGGAGAAGAGGAGACTGAGGGGTGACCTCATCAATGTTTATAAATATATAAAGGGTGGGTGTCACGAGGATGGAGCCAGGCTCTTCTCGGTGACAACCAACAGTAAGACAAGGGGTAATGGGTTCAAGCTGCAACACAAGAGGTTCCACTTAAATTTGAGAAGAAACTTCTTCTCAGTGAGGGTGACAGAACACTGGAACAGGCTGCCCAGGGAGGTTGTGGATTCTCCTTCTCTGGAGACATTCAAAACCCGCCTGGACGCCTTCCTGTGTAACCTCACCTAGGTGTTCCTGCTCTGGCAGGGGGATTGGACTAGATGATCTTTCGAGGTCCCTTCCAATCCCTAACATTCTGTGATTCTGTGATTCTGTGATTCTGGCTGGAAAAGTACCGCCGATAAACCGATGGGAAACGGGGTTTATACATTTAGTTAGCACTCCCATAACGTAAGATACAGGTTCGGATATTAGGTTAGGAGATTATTTGGGGTGCAGCGAAATAAGAACAGCGAGGACCCACAGTGTGCATATACGCACTCACAAGATAATACTCAATAGTATCTGATCACCTCCCGTAAGTGATACATGCCAGAGATATTCAGTTTCCGTTTCCCCTGGCTTGCATGAAAATTTAGCTTGCAAGTCGCCAAGCTCAGGTCCTGTCCACGGGGTGCTACGAATGGCAGTTCGAGGATTTCCACCCCGTGGCCTTGTATGTGTCAGTTTTAATGAGAGGACATACATTCTTTGTCTCCATCTCCTCTTCATCAACACTATTTTCAGAATCTCCCCAGGAACCTCCATCCCAGGAACCTCCGTCCCAGTCCTCAGGATCTCTAATCAATTTCCAGGTTTGGGGGACACTATGGGGGGGACCTTGCTCCACTTGTCGTGAGCTCAACCTTTTGTTCTAACAAACGTATTCACTCTTTCAGTTGATCTATTTCCAGCTCCTTTTCATAATCACACCCCTTTGACTGTTCGCAAGGTTCGGGCTGCCTTTGGGCTTGCTTCAAACAAGCGTACAGAGCAGCGCCAAAAGCAGCACAGATGATAGCGCCAACAGCAACACAGGCGGCAGCACACGCAGCTACCGTCACTCCCGGACCACACCAACTCGCTTCCGTCTGGGTGCAAGTTGTCGCGGAAGGATTATCGCAGCTGTAATCCCGAAATAATTTCTCCATTTCTGATACCCTGCTTGCTGCACCAATTAAAATGTCACGGAGGCACCCCCAAATAAGTTTAGGCAGACAACAAGGTCCAAACCAAAAGTTTATTCTGGCCAGAAAAGCACCGCTGATAAACCAATTAGAAACGGGGTTTATACAACTAGCTAGCACTCCGTTAACATAAGATATAGGTTCAGGTATCAGGTTAGGAGATTATTTGGGATGCAGCGAAAATAAGAATAATGGGGATCCCCAGCGTGCATACACGCACTCACAAACCAACAAAACCGGAGCCCTCTCTGCCCCGTTTGCCCACAAAAGAGAAACACTAGCCTATTGCGGCCAGGACTTCACACTTGTCTGTCTCAGATGAGGAATTTACACTCGTCTGTCCCAGGCGAGGACTTTACACCTGCCTATCTCAGGCAAGGAATTATTAAAGCATATATTCAGTAATTTATCGCTCACCTAAGTGAGGAGGTGAGGCGCTCCCAATCCAGGGGAGTTACCTTAGACGGCTTCTCGGTCTAAGGGGAGGGACTCTGGCAGTATGGCAGTCTCATAGCTCTGAGAAGACCACACAAAGGGCATCTCCCGTGGGAACCCCATTTATAGTCTACTTAGATCTGACTGGGCATTCCAGAAGCTTCTCGGCTTCTCTACACCCCACCCCCCGAGTGTGGGCCTTCGAGAAGCTTCTCGGCTTCTCTGGGCTGTGGGCAGGCTTGGCCCCTCCTCTGCTAATGACCCTGCCCACCGACTCTGGGTCTCCACAAAGAGCCATTAGCTGCCCCATTGGAGGCCCCAGTTCTGAGAGAGGGGACGGGCAGCTACCAGTGCAGCTGCCACACCAGTGCTCAGGGCGTGGGGAGGGAAAGTGCAACTGCCACAGCTACGGTAGCATATCCCACTTCTGGTAGCAGAGTGCAAGGGCTTAAGGCAGCCCTGCCAAGTTGTAGGTTTGCGATATGGTAACAGACACCAGACCAACAGCTTCAGGGTTAAAGCATTTATCTCCAAATAACAGTGCAGGAAAAAAGACAGATCAATAGTATAATTATCTGCATTGTTGCAATAGCAAGTCAAGTAATGTACCATCAGCAGACAGGCCATATTAGGCGATAGCAGCCATACAAGGAGCCAGCTAGTCTTGCAAAGGCAAATTTGACTGTCTACGTATGGAAGTCACTACGCAGAATGCAAGCGTGAACACACAGGGTACTGTGAACGTAGTGCTGACAGCAAGCAGACTGGATTTATAGCAGCCTTATAGTACAGTAAGTTAACGACTAAGGAGAAGTGAAATAAACCAGAACAGTAGTATAGCAGAAGAAGTAAATTGAAAGAAGAGGTATAGAAACACAGGAAGCAAGGAGTGTGTACTGATTGATACGTCAAGGCCAGAGGGATTGATACAGGATTGATACACCAATGACAGGGGGGTAACTTGTGATAGATGAAAAAAATGCTTTTGTGGTAGCAACTTTGGTGGGAATGCAAAATATATCACTTATGTAATGCATAACTCAGCAAATCAGTAAGGCTTGAGCAAGCATCCTAGCAAGTATAAATACAAGCCTGAATTTGTAATAAATGTCTCTCATTGCACCTTAAAGAGAGTCCGTGCCTCATTCGCTACAAATGGCACCTGAATAGGGACTTTCAATGTGGCTGTAAAGGAAGCCGTTGTTCCGGTAGAAAAGCCCGATCGAACCAGGACCGGGAAATGGAGCCAGGGAAACAAAGCCGGGAAACAGAACCAGGAACCAGGAAAGTGTGCACTCATCACCGAGAAAAGGTGAGCGATTGGGAACCATGGGAGGGAAGTTATCCCTTGAACGAAGACAAAGCCTAGATGTCCTTCAACGTTTATTAAGAAAGCAAAATCAGGACGTACCAGGAGTCCGATTAGTGACTTTATTAGAACGGATGGCTAATCATGTGCCGGACTTTCCTACAACTGGTACATTTCAGTTGGAGGCATGGCAGAAAGTCGGAAGAGAACTATTCGAACAGGCAGCATCTGGAGATAATGCTGCTTGTCAACATTTATCTACTTGGGGGAAAATAATGATTACTTTAAAAGCAGCTCCAAAGGAAGTAGCTGTGCAGGTCGCAACTAACTGTGAACCTTCTGCCCCTCCCTTGCCAGGGAAGGAGGGGGATCCTGTAACTGTATTGGGCAAAAATGCACTAACCTTGGATGCAGTAGTGGAGAAAGCACTGGCTGATAACGAAGCCCCGGCTTGTCCACTACAGCGAACGCTTTTGACAAAAGATGGTTTGTGAGAGTCGCCCAACAACCCCCTCGATCCTGGCCCAGTGGACTTGGAGCGAGAGCCTGATTTATTCCCCCCGGATGTTACTTTGCAGCCGAAAGTGCACATTAATTCAACCATGGGGGATAAATGCAGAGAAGAGGCTTTGAAAGCAGGAGACAGGAAAGTGGTTACGGCATGCCCTGTGATCTATCATGAATGGCAAACTCCAGGCTTTCAACAGCTATCGTATGATGTTGTAAAGGAATTACAGACATTAGCTAAAGAAAATGGAGTTACTTCATCATTTGTTATAAATTTTTTGGAAGCGTTAAGCTCTTCCTACGTACTTACTCGCATGACTGGCATTCTTTGTTGAAAATGATCGTATCCACTCCTCAATGCACTGTATGGCTGATTTTTGGGAGAACTGTACTGTGGAGACTAGTGATAATGCATATCAGCAAAGAGCGGTTGTTTGCAGTCATTTAGCTGGGGAAGGTGCTCATGCTTTGCCCGAGAATCAAGTTGCACATCCCAGGGACATGTATGGTGTAACAGGAAAACTAGCAATGAAAGCGGTTCAGAAGTTACTGGTGGTTGGGAGAGATGCTAGTACGTCTTTTTCAAAAATCTCGCAAGGATCACCGGAACCTTATGCACAATTTTTAGACTGCTTGCAAACTGTTTTGGAGTGGCAAATTGATAATGATGTGGCTAGTGAGTTAGTTCCTAGAACAATTGGCTTTTGAGAATGCTAATGCTGATTGGTGGCGTGTGTTACAGGGTGTTAGGAATAGGGAAAAGTGTACTATAACAGAGATGGTGAGAGCGTGTCAAAACATAGAGTCATCTGAACATTATACTGGCTCTCCAGCTGCCGCTTTAGCAGCACAGTCGTAAGTGTCGGGAACAAAACTGAGACTGAGATGTTTTCATTGTGGGGCACTGGGTCATGTAAAGAAAGATTGCACAAAGTATGCACACCAGACTTCAAAGGCTGTACCTCCGAGAGATTGTCCAATATGTGCAAAAGGCAGGCACTGGGCAAGTGAGTGTTGTTTGAGGGTAATGTAAAGGGAGCTGCCAGCCAGTCAGTGACTATAATTACTACTGCAGTAGTGCTGATTCCCACAGGAGTGTGGGGGCCTTTAGGACCTAGCGTGCATGCTTTGTTAATAGGTCGATCATCCACTACCAAGTTGGGTTGGTTTGTCTTACCTGGAGTAATTGACTCTGATTATCAAGGTGAAATCAAAATGATGGCTTGGACACCTGTGCCATTCTTCCTGGAAAGTGTGTTAAAGGCAAGAAGAACACCTGAAGAGCATGGGTTGGTCATGCCAATGTGGAATAGATTGTTTTTTCTTGTTTGTTTTGGGGCTGCAGAAGAAGGAACGCGTGCATTTCAGTGTTGGGGCACGGATCCAAACTGAGGATTCAAGCAAGTTTGGGACTGGGACAGCTTAGGTGGTTGAGGACCATTGCCAGGTCTATGAAAGAAGCTGGATGGGTTTTGGGGAGCTCGCAGGCATTGCCAAATCCTCAGAAAACCACAGCTTTGTAGTTAAAGCAACAGCACTTGGCACCAAACCCAATCCCAAAATGCAAATACCCTCGAAGCGACCACAGGCAGAGCCTTGAGAAACATTTGAGAGAAAGGGTCTCCTTTGCCAGGCCCTGGGGGTCAGGCCTTGGCCATTCTGATGATAAACAAACATGAAGGGCTGACATGGCATCAGAACCTGGCGTGTCCGCGTTGTTGCCCTTCCCCTTGGTTCCCACCCATGCACAGTCAACCCGATCAGCGCCTGTGGGAACAGCAGGGTGTGCAGTTCCAGCTAGAGGGCCTTAGACAGATCATACAGAAGTGTGTTTTTTATGAGTGTAAGAAGCGATAGCCCAGGCCAGTGAGAATGATATCTCGGGTCGGAAAACGGCCCCTTGTGTGTGATGTGTGAATGTCCTTGGGCCTGGTCTGTGAATGAGTGGGAACGTAACTGAAACAAATATAACATGAGTGTGGTGTGTTTCTAATACCAATTATTGGAAAAACATCTTATGTAACATCTTAGTCCAGGCCCATACCTGGAAATCCTATACATTGTCAATGGCTAATAAAGAAGGCCTCAGACTGGCTCAGCTCTCTGCTCTGCCCGGCTCTGCGCTCCTTCCTGAACAAGATCTCTGCCTGTGCGTGCATCTTTTTCTGCGTCCCGGTGTGTGTCGTTCCTCATCGCCGCAATCGCCCTCATCAACTCCAGACAATCCAAACGCTCCCTGACATACACGGCTGCCCCACCTCCTCTCCTTCCTCGCCTGTCCCTTCTGAAGAGTTTCTAGCCATCCAATGCAGAGCTCCAGTTGTGAGAGTCGTCCCACCATGTTTCTGGGATGGCAACTATATCGTCGTTTTTTTGCCTCACAGTGGCTTCCAGCTCCTCCTGTTTGTTGCCCACGCTGCGTGCCTTTGGATAGATGCACTTTGGCCGGGTCATTGATCCCGCCACCTTTTTCTGGTGAGAAGCCCTAATTCCTTTGTGGACATCATCGAGTGCTTCCACGGTTTTGAACACATCAACAACCCTTGTGTTTCTCTTCCTGCATGGCTCTCCATCCCCAGCCTCCACTGGGATGGCAGAGCAAAGGGCCTCACCAGCGCTACCCTCAAATGCTGGCATGTGGCCCTTGGGTTTGCCTCTCCACACCTGGTTTCCTCCCCTCTCACTTCAAATCTAGTTTAAAGCCCTCTCAAGGACTCCTGCTAACTCATGCGCAGGATCCTTTTCCCCTTTTGAGAGAGGTGCATCCCATTTGTCGCTAGCAGGCCTGGTGCCATGTAAGCCGACCCGTGATCAAAAACCCCCAAATTCTGCTGGTGACACCGGTCCTGCAGCCAGGTATTGATCTGCTGGGTCTTCCTGCATCTTTCCTCGTCGTACCCTGCAACTGTGGCGACAGAAGAGAACACGACCTGTGCTCCTGATCCCTTGACCATGCGTCCCAAGGCCCTGAAGTCTCTCTTGATTGTCTTTAGTTTTCCCTTTTCAGTTTCATCACTGCCTACCTGAAAAATCGTTAGGGGATAATAGTCTGAGGGCCTAACCAGGGCAGAGAGTTTCCTGTTTACATCTTTAACCCTGGCCCCAGGCAGGCAGCCGACACCCCAAGAACTGGGTCTAGCCTGCATATAGGGCCTTCTGTTCCCTTTAGAAGGGAGTCTCCTACAACCACAACCAGCCTCTTTTTCTTTGTGGGGGCTGTTTTGATGGAGGGTGCAGGGTGACTGATCCTCTGCAGCACCTCCAACTCAGTGGAACCGCCTCCCTCGATGCTGTTGTTTGGTTCCACTTGCAAGGCCTGTTCTTCAGTCTCAAGACCCATTTGTGTGTCTGTGTTTGGCTGTTTCTGGGCTAACTGGTGCGCAGAAATTGGCTTCGCTGGAGGTAAATGTTCAAAGAGGACCCAGAAGAGTAAAACAGAAAAAGGAAAAATTTATTCGAATAAAGGAGGAGTCCCCAGCCGTCCCTGTGGGGTCTCTCAACAGCATGGGAAGACACAGCCCCCTATTTATCCCAATCCTAGCCGCAGGAGATCCCTTCTCCTTTCCCCATTGGCTGAGACCCTTGCGGGGTCCAAGCTTTCCGATCCCCCTTTCGTAACCCCAGCAGCACCCCTTGTATGTCTGCCCACCGACACTCCTGGGAACTGATTGGTTAGAGCTCTAAGGCTGTTGCACTCCATTTTGTAAAGACATGGGAGAGCTGCTCCCATCAACTACGAAACAATCAAGAGTGTGAATCGTGACATCACATCTTTGCAAAGACGTGGTAGCCGTTCCTCACCAGTTTGGTGTTGGTGGTGGTGCTTTCAGTTGTGATGATGTTGTCATCCCTTTTCTAATTCACTGTCTGCTCTTGTGTTCAGACTACGTGGCTTTGTAAATGAAGAGCCCTGCTCTCTGTGTCTTTCAACGAAATACAGGACCTTCTGAGACTGTTTTTCTTCCTGAGCTCCTTCCTGCAAGAGCTTTTGGAGCTGCAGGGACAGTTCCTGTGATGGGAGGAGGGGAAAAGAATCCATCACGGCAGCACTGCCAGGGAGCAGCAGCGCTCGGTCTCCCAGAGCTGTTTTCTTTCCTCTCCCACACTCTCCTTCTCGTCCCTCATGTTGGCGCAAGTCCTGAGTGCTCTGGCAGCTTGGTCATTGTTCTGCTGCGTGGCAGTCCTGTGACCGCGGGCAGGGACAGGCAATGGACACTTGTGTGACAGAGCTGGCCTCAGAACAGCCTTCCGTGAAGAAAGGTGATCTCCTGAGGACAGTGCTGGAAGGTTTAGGTCTTCTTCCAAAGTTTCTCTCCAGGACATGCCCAAGAACATGACGAGCAGATCACAACACCAGTATGCACCAGTACAGAGCTAAACACCCTGAGTGGAGAAGCACGAGGGCACGCAGCAGTGTCCTCTCACAGCCAGGCCTCCTGCAAGACACCTGACGGAGCAGCAGAGCAGGGTCTGGGCTGTGCCCGTGTGCACTGGACAGCCCGCGGAAGCTGCCCCAGGACAATCGTCGTGGGCTGGCCGCGCACAAGCACCGTTTCCAGCCCTGGCCTCTCAGTGCAGCTTGGAGAGGCCCTTTGTCCCTCCGCGGAAGGATGGTGAATGAGTAGGTCAGCAGGCTGTGTTTGCGTGGTACAGATGAGATGCAATCATGCACATCATGTACAGGAGGTGGGATGAGATGAACCCCAGAGACCACAAATGTCATCAGCTATTCCTTGGGGTTCCCTGAAGGCCTGTGGGACAGACAGTGTCTCGAGGTCACGTCACGTTGGGAGGAAACCACCTGAATGCAGCACTGGGTTGTGCTTCCTTGGACTGAGGTCCCCGTGTCCATTCCTCGTGACATGGGACATGTGAGATGAGTGCAGGCGGGGTGACACACTGCAAGGCTGAGGTGGCTCCCATCCTTTGGGAGTGGCAAGAGGAGGTGAGAGAGACACTGTGACTCCTGCCTGTGTGTGTAAAAGGGACAGGCTCTGCCTCTGATCATCCCTGGGTGCATAAGGAGTCCATGAGGCCAGCTCAGCTCTGGACAGCTGACAGAAGCTTGCTCTTTCCACGTGTGACTCCAGGAACAAACCCCATGGGCCCAGTGAGCTTCGTCTCCGCTGCCTTGGACAGGCCCATTGCCACAGTGCTTCTATCTGCTCCCTCAGCCTTGCCTGTGATTCTGGCTTGTGCTCTCCAAAGTGCCAGAGCACTCAGAGATGTTCTGGGGTCCTTGGAAAAGGCAGATGTCAAAGCCAGCTTCAAGAAGGGCTCTTTATTAAAATCCAGCCACTCTCTCGGGAAGAGCTGCTCCTCCACATGGCTCAGCATCAGCGGCAGCACAGGGCTCGCAGGTTCCATCTTGGCCTTGGCTGCTCCCTTGGAGAGCTCAGGATGATGATGACCGTCTGAGCTACAAGGGAGCGGATGGAGGGCTCGCTGTCTCCTGCCAAGGTCTGAAGGGCTGCAAGGGAAAGAAGCAGAGCTGAGATGACCTCCCACGTCTGCAGAGATCCCCAGGCATTCCCTCTGGAGAATGCTCCCTACTCACCGCTGCAGATCTCAGCCAGCTTCTTCTTGCCTGGATCCCTCAGATGCCGCGCAGCGAGCCCTGGGCACAGAGTTCCGTCAGCCCCTGCTCCCTCCCCTCATCAGGGCTGGCCCCAGGGAAGAGCAGGGGCCGAGATGGTGGGACTGAGCAAGGCGGCCGCCATGGCCACCTGCGTGGACAGGGCTGGGAGAGGGAGGCCAAGGCCCTGCACGGGGCAGCCGGGGCTCTGGCAGCCACAGGGCTGCTCCTTGCTGCCAGGGCAGTGGCAGGGACTGGGGCCAGGCTGCCAAGAGAGGGACCCTGGGGGCTGTGACCCACCGATGAACCTCACGGCCGCCTCTCGCAAGCTGGCCTGAGCATCCTTCAGGTACGGCAGGCTCTGAGTCAAGAATTCTTGAGCTCTGCTCCTGTCCTGCTCCAGCTGGAGAGAGCACAAGGGGATGAGCACGTCACTGTCCCTTCCCAGTTGGCTGGACCAGTCCCTGCTCCCACACCCAGCCGTTCCCCTTCCCTCCCGGCCATTCCCATGTCTCAGCCAGGAGCCCTGTGGGGTTGAGGCTGAAAGAGAGACACAGGCCGGGGGACCCCAGGGGTGCTGAGAGCCCTCCCTCGCGCTGGGTGCAGGGAGGGCAGCAGGGCAGAGAGAAGAGGCCTTGTGGGCTCTGTTCTTGAGGGCAGGGAACAAGAATGCAGGTCCAGGCTGCAGCAAGGCAGGCGAGACACATCTGCCTTGGGGGTTGTCCTCACCAAGCTCTCTCCAATCCGCCATGTCTGCTGTGTCCGCACCAGGTGCTTGAGCAGTTTCCACTTGAGGAGCTCTGCGGCAGCAAGGAGGGCTTCCCCAGCAGCCTGTGGAACAGCAGAAGCTGGGAGATGGCACCACGGTCTGGGCCAGGAGACCTTGGGTCCCCCTGCTCTGGGCTTTGTTCCTGGGGCGATTCTGCCCTGCAGGAGCTGGGACATGCCCTGGCCCAAATTTCCAGGGGTCTCTTCACTGCGTCACTGCTGAGCTTTGAAAGCTGTACCTTGGCCACGCTCTGCGTTTGGTCACTCAGGCGGAAGAAGAGAGGGAGCAGGCCAAGTCGCACCGTGTTCTTCATCTCTGCCTTTTCGTCCCCCACCGCCATCTTCATCAGGTCTCTGAAGAGGCTGATGGAGCTCTCTCTCAGCTGGCTCTGCTCCTGGGAGGGAGAAGCACAGTAGGACTGGAGCACCAGCAGCTCTCTGCCCACGCTGGGCAGAAGCTCCAGCACGGATGATGTGAGGGGAGATGCTCCAGGGAGGCATTCTGCACACTGGAGTTGTGGCCCAGATCTGCGGTCCTGGGTCAGTGAAAGGCCACTCAAGAGACTTGTTCTGGGAGCGCCTGTGCCTCCAAGTGCCCACCAAGGCAGCCAGCATCCCCCACCAGCTTCAGCAGCCGCGGTGGGGAAGAGCTCCGGGAGCAGCTGGCAGGGAGAAGCTGGGCTGGGCTGCAGAACACACAAGCCACCCCACAAGCGCCCAGGGCCCACCCGTGGGGCTCAGGCTTCCAAATCAGCCTTACGTCGTTCAAGAGGGGCAGGAGGAATTCCACCATCTGCACGGCGATGTGGCTCGCCTCCTTCCTCTTCAGCTGAGCCATGACAGTTCTGAAGACCAGCAGAGCCTTCATGGTGGCAGCCTTATAGCCAAAGAGCAGGACCCTCATCAGGTCTGGCAGGATGACCTTCATTTTTCTTGCCTGTGTGAAGAAAAGAGTTTCCCTTTTGGGACCAGGTCCGTGCCTGGAAAGCTCCCCAGGCAGCCAGCTGGCCCCACCATGGCAGAGAGAGCCTTTGGAGCACTCGCCCCACCGCCTGAGTGCCAGCCAAGGCCAAGCCCGCCCCCTCCGCCCCGGCCCTTGGCTGCCAACAGGGTTCCCCTTGCTGACGCCCTACTCACCATGTCGTCTTTCTGCGACAGCGTCATGATGCCTCTGAGCACCAGGGAGAGCATGGCTGGCCTTTCTTCCTTCAGAAACCTAAAGGCTAGGTAGGTCGCAGCAAACTCCCCGTCTCCCAGATCTCTGCTGGCCAGCATCTGAAAGCAGGGCAGCAGTGAGCGACCGGCAGAGCTGGTGGGGCTCCTGGCAGCGTGCAGCTCCTGGTTCCTAGCGCAGCCCGGGCCAAGGGCACCGGGGGCTTTTTCCGGTAACTCACAGCCAAGCGAACGAGGCAGTAGTCCTCCAGGTGCGTGCAGAAGAGCCTGCTCTTGAGGTCCCAGAGCTGGCTGAGCAGCTCCTTCAAAATGTTCTTCACAGTCTGGGGCACGGAGAACATCAGCTCCCACAGTGCCAGGGCAGTGCTGCAAGTCGGAGCGCTCTGTCAGCAGGGCAGCCTCGGCCACAGCAGCGTGGCCGGGCTCAGCACTGCAGGACGCTTGGGATGCCCTGGGCAGCAGCAGAGGGCTGAGCTGGTGCTCCCCGTGGTGCGGGCAGGAGCGTGGGGTGGGCTCTGGGCTTGCTTGCTCAGCTTTGGCTGCCTCGGGCCTGGCTGACCCCCAGGGCTGGAAAGCGTGGTGGGATGGAGGGTCCTGCCCCTCGGGAGTGTCCTGCAGGATTCCTTGGCTCTGGCAGCCAGAGCGTCTCCAGGCCCCTCTTCCCACAGGGAACAAGCCCTCCTGGCTTTTGAGGACAGTACCTGTCTCCTCCTGGAGCAACCTTGAGCAGTGTCATCACCACCTCCTGAGGGCATTTGTCAGCCATGGGGACGATGAGAGACTCCACGCTCTGCCGGGCTGGGACTGTCTGGGTGCATCCCAGGGTTTTGTGGATGCAGCTCGTGATCTTTGGCACCTGGAGGGGACACAGGTGAGGATGGTGCAGCCACTGGCGAGCGGCCATTTCCTCAGCTGCCCTTGCCATCCCTCTCTGCCACCTTGAGGTGGCTTCAGGTGCCCCAGACACTGGGCTTTGGGAGGAAGAGAGGGATGGAGGGAGGAACAAGGCCTGACAGGGCTGAAGGGCAGGGCAATGCAGCCACAGGCCACTTACATCCACCAGCCACAGGTCAGGGTTTCCCTTGACCACATCCAGCACGTTTCTGGCCGCCTCCTTGTCAAAGGTGCTGGAGTCAGTCATTGCCTCGATGAACACCCAGACCACGTCTGTCCTCTCCGACGGCTGGAGGTATTCCCCAAAGGTCTATGGGAGGAAGGGAGGCAGCGAAGCCATATCACACCGAGGGCCCTGATGCTGCTGCTTAGCCGGGCAGTGCCAGCAGCCCTGCGGTGGCGCCCGGCAGTGCTGGCGGCGGTGCCCCCAGCAAAGCTGGCAGCAGGGGCGGCAGTCGCTGCTGGGGAGGATGAGAAGAGACGGCCCAGGGTGAGGGAGGAGGGTTGGGGTCTGGGCCCCGCCACCAGCCAGGGCTTGCTGGTGGCCAGGAGGACTGGGGCTGCTGCTGGGACACTGGAGCGCAGCCCTGGCATTGTCCCTGCTTGGGGACAGCAGGAACCCTCTCAGCAGGGACAGGGAGGCCACGCCAGCCCGCTGACGGTGGAGGCCTTTGCTCTCACAAGTCCCCTGCTGATGACAGGACCAAGAGTGCCAGCAAACAGGGAGCTCGTTACCTCGGCAATGTGAGTGGCACTGGGCGAAGTGCGCAAGGAGGTGGTCTCGGCTTCCCAGTCCCTTTCGAGCTGTGTATCCTCCTCTGTCAATGTCGCACCTAAAGAGCGGGGCAAACGCAGAGGAGTCGGTAAGACACGGCAGCTTCCCCAATACTGGAAAGAGCTTTGAACTTGGAATGGCCGAGGAGGGAGGTTATGACCTGCAATCAGGGGAGGAGGTGGTGGAGAGCGGTGCCACGGAGAGGCTGACCCGCCTCCAGTGTGTGTGTGGGAATGCTCCTGGCCCTGGAAAGTCCAAGGCCCTAGAGCTCTGCATGCAGTGCCACAGTTCAGTTCCCCATGGCTTGAATAGAGGTGACGTGGGGGACGGCTCGCATGGCTGGAGTGCTGCGGGGCAGAGATACATCTCTCTTTGGGAGAGATGGGAAGATGCGGCGTGGGGCTGCCTCCCGTGCTCTTGAGGAGCAGCTCAGCTACACGGGACCATCAACAGCGTGAGGGTGAGGAGCAGAGGAGGCGCAGTGCTGGTGACATGGTGGTGCCTCCAGCAAGCAGCAGGACTGGGTGATGTTGGCGTGCAGGGGGATCCATCCCACCACAGCTTCTCTTACAGCGTTGCTGGTACTTGAATTGGAAGAGGAGACAAAGAGCGTCCAAAGCCAAGCGGCTGGTGCCCTCTTCCTTGAATGATAGGAGCAGCAGGAGATGTCCCAGCAGCTGTCCAAGGATTGGCATCTGCATCTCCGCACAGGAGGCGTGTCTGTCCTCATTGGGATCAGCCTGGGCAAGGGAGGAAGAAGAGCAGAGGGCTTGAGGGCAGCTGGGGCCAAAGCCCTGAAGCCAAGTGTGTGCCCAGGGCTGGATCCAGGCAGGTCAGAGCTTTGCAGGGCCCTGCAGAACCCGTCTCGCAGAACAGCCCCACGCAGGGAGAGCTGCCAGACCTGGGCTCCCCGTGGGCTCCTTGGGCAGCCCTGGCCGACACAGGACTGGGGCAGAGATGGCTCCTGGCAGAGCGCAGTGTGCCTGGTCCTTACCTTCAGTGAGGAGTAGTTGGCCAGCAAGAAGCTGAGCACCCTCATCCTGCCCACAGCCCTCTCCCGCACAGATGCCCTCTCAGAGGTGGTGAAGGTCAAGAGCATCTGGGGAGAGAGAAGCTGCTGCTGAGCCCTGGGAGCAGCCAGCGCTCCAGCACAAGCAGCACTGCTCAAGTCCTGGGCGGGACTCTCCCAGGCCATTAAGGCTTCCTCTGGTCTGGAGCAAAGCCCGCACTGGTTTCCTGCCCCGGGGTCCTGGCAGGCTTGCGACAAATGCCCCAGGCCAGCCCTCTAGCCAGGCAGGAAGGCAGATGCCACCCTGTGCGGCCACTGTGCTGTGGAAGAGCCTGCTGGGCAGCCCCTGCTTCCCCCAGGGAGGTGGGCACCACCCTGCAGTGCGCTCTCTGCATGGCGCGGGGTGGGACTGCCCTCTCAGCAGTGGACACCCCGTCCCCCAGGGTGAGGAACAGCCCTTGTGAAGCCCACCCTTTGCACATGCCAGACCTGGAAGATACTCTGCATCTTCTCGCTGGCTCCGTTGGCAGGAGAGTTGAGCACCGGTGCAACTAGCATGGTGTCCATGGCTTTCATGGTCTGCAAGGAAGACAACAAGTTGTGGCCGTGTTTCCTGCCATCCCTCTCACCCCCAGGACACTGAGCTGAGCTCCCAGCACCAAGGGAGGACTCGTGGGCTGCTTTGCTGTGCCTGGGAGAGGCCCAGGGGCAAACAATGTGCTGTGGGCAGAGCAGCCTGCGGCACTGGACGTGGCCAGGCCCACAGGAATGGGACAACGGGACGAGAGTGGGAAAGTAAAGCCAAGACCGTGCCCTGCCTTGCATCTCTGGTCATAGCGCAGGACAGGGTGAGCAGGGAGCAGCCCAGAGGGCCCGGGGCTCGTGGAGCTCACCCAGCACTTACCGCGAAGTACAGGAAAGGTTTCAAGTCCCGGATTTCCTCTTTGGGAGGAAGCAAGAAGATGCTGGAGAAGCACGCTTGGAGGAGGTCTATCTCTTTGCCCTCCAGCACCGCCTCCACGGAGCTGCAAAGAGAGAGGGGCCAGTGGGACACTGGTGCGGGGAGCAGTGCCTGGAGGCCTCGTGCAGGTGGACGCGGGGCTCTGGGGCAGGAGTCCCCAGGAGGGTTGGGCAGGTACCTCATTTCGGTCACGGCAAACATGGCGCTCCGCCACACCGCTGTGCACCGTTGGTCCCTGGGCTCTTCTTCCAGCAGCACCTGCAGAGCACAGCCAGGATGGGACCTGGCAGCTGCCAGCACCCAGTGCCACCAGCCCCTTGCCCTGCCCAACGCTGTCCTCACAGGGTGCCAGTGCTGGGGGCCTTGTCCCCTTCCCCGCAGCCACCGAGTATCCCCTCACCTTGATATTCTCTGCCAGTTTGTATCTCTGGCAGAAGAGATCTAGGCCCTGGGACAAGCCGTTGTACGTTGCGGCCCTGAAGAGCATAGAGATGCTTTTAAGGAACTCCAGCTTCTGTTCCTCATCCTGGCAGCCAGGGGACAGAGAGACAAACAGGGAGCATGAGATGGGGACACACGGTCAGTGGCACCGCAGCGCTGGGGGTGCAGTGCCGGTTGCAGCCCTGGGAGAAGCAGCTGTGCCCAGCCAGCGCCCTCCAGCAGCCCCACAGCAGAGCCCCTGTCAGCAGATGCCAGCTCAGCCGCCTTCCAAATGGCTGCGGTTACCTTTTCAGGGCTGCTGACAAAGGCCCTGATGACATCCACGTGTTCTGGTTCCAAGCGGTACACTGGTAACCAGCTGGCATCTAAGAAAGGAGGAGAGCAGGGAGGGCTGCAGAGAGGGTGCGCGGGCAGGAGGGAGCAGAGGAAGGAGCTCTGCCTCCCATCCAGCCCCATGCCCGCTGCCATGGCACAGTCTTCTCCTGCGTGTCAGTGCCCCTGCCAGCGTGTGGGGAAACGGGATCCTGGCATTGAGCAGGGAGCGCTCGCTGGCCACCGCGCTGCCCAGACAATCAGGGCCCCTCACTCACCCATCTCCAGTTGCTGGGCCAGGCACAACTCCTGGGGCTCCACTGGAGAGCTGCTCTCCTGGAGAGCCCTGTCCTCCTCCAGGGCCACCTTGGTGGTGCTGACTTGTTGCTTCGCCATCTTTTGGGTTTGAGGAAAGTGGTTGGGCTGGCGAAGGGGGAAGCTTTGGCGAAAGGCCACGAGTCTGCCGGGGGCAGAGGGAAAAGACGTGGGTTGTGCTCGAGGAGTCCTCGCCACGAGTCTGCCGGGGGCAGCGGGGAAAGACGTGGGTTGTGCTCGAGGAGTCCTCGCCACGAGTCTGCCGGGGCAGAGGGGAGTCTGCCGGGGGCAGCTAGAGTTAAGATATGGTTGGACTCGATGATCTCAAGGGTCGCTTCCAACCAAAAGGATTCTCTGATACTCCGATTCTCTGAAAGACGTGGGCTGCGCTCGGGGGCTACTCGCCGTCTCCGTGCTCGCGCCCTGTCCCGTCACCGTCCTGCCGGACAGTGTGGGCTGGGGCCCACAGCTGCGCTGAGCACACGCAGTGCAGTGGGTGTCACCAAGTGAGGTCACAACGGGCCCCACTGTGACCCTGCACCTGGGCAGGGAGGGGCAGGGTGTCCCATTGGGATGCACAGGCCAGCTCAGCCCTGGGCACCTGGGTGCTCTCGGGGTGTCTCCAGGCCCCCCTTTGCCCTCATGTCCCCCCGGGACCTCCCTGTTGCCCTCTGCTGTGTCCCAGGGTTTCGTGTTCAGCTGGCTGGCTGATCAGAACAGCAGCGAAGCTGCTCCTTCAGTGGCTTTGTAGAGATTTCTAGGGATTTCCAAGGGTGGGTAGCACAGAGGATGGACTTTGTTTAAGGTGTCTGCTGTCTCATTGCTTACAGAAGCTCTCAGTGGCTTGAGGATAAACTAACCACGTAACCACATGACAAAGTGTTGGAGCTGGCAGAGCACAAAAGCAGAAATCCAGGTGGCAGGGGTGAAAAAGGTGGAAAGGCTGAGGTACTAAATGCCTCCTTCTGTGGAAATGCCCCTCACATTCTGCGATTCTGTGATTCCTCCACCTCAGTCTTTAATAGTCAGAAGAATTGTGCTCCAGGTACCCACCCCCCTGAGCCAGAAGACAGGCATGGGGAGCAGTATTAAGGCCCAATAATCCAAGGGTCAATGATCAGTGACCTGCTATATCACTTGGGCACCTACAAGTCTATGGGGCCAGATGGGATACGCCCAAGGGTGCTGAGGGAGCTGGCAAAGGTCATCACTGAGCCACTTTCCATTATCTATCTGCAATGCTGCCCAACTGGGGAGGTTGCAGTTGACTGGAAGTTGGCTAAGGTGACGCTCATCTACAAGACGGGCCGGAAAGAGGATCTGGGGAGCTACAGACCTATCCGTTTGGCCTTGGTGCTGGGCAAGGTCATGGGGCAGATGACCTTGGGTAACATCACTCGCCAGAAGAGAACCATATAATCAGGCCCAGTCAACATGGATTTATGAAATGTAGGTCCTGTTTGACTAACCTGATCTCTACGACAAGATGACCCAAGTAGTAGATGAGGGAAAGGCTGTGGAGGTTGTGTACTTAGACTTCAGTAAGGCCTTGGGCACCGTATCTCACAGCATTCTCCTGGAGAAGCTGCAGCTCGTGGCCTGGACGGGTGGACTCTGCGACGGATATAGAACTGGCTGGGTGGCCGGGCCCAAAGGGTTGTGGTGAACGGAGCCAAATGCGGTTGGTGGCTGGTCAGGAGTGGCGTTCGCCAGGGCTCAGTACTTGGCTCACAACAAGCCCATGAATGCTCCAGGCTCAGGGAAGAGTGGCAGGACAGGAAAAGGACCTGGGGGTGTTGGTCACAGTGGCTGAACATGAGGCAGCGTGTGCCCAGGCAGCCAAAAAGGCCACCTGCATCCTGGCTTGTATCAGGAATAGTGTGGCCAGCAGGACCAGAGAAGCGATCGTGCCACTGTACTGGGCACTGGTGAGGCCTCACCTTGAATGCTGTGTTCAGTTTTGGGCCCCTCATCATCAGAAGGACATTGAGGGACTAGAGAGAGTGCAGAGGAGGCAACAAAGCTGCTGAGGGGCTGGAGCACAAGTGTGATGGGAGCGGTTGAGGGAGCTGGGGCTGTTCAGCCTGGAGAACAGGAGGCTCAGGGGAGGCTCAGGGGAGACCTTATTGCTGTTTGCAACGGCCTGAAAGGAGGTTGAAGCATGGAGGGTGTTGGTCTCTTCTCCCAAGTAGCAAGTGATAGGACAAGAGGAAATGGCCTCAAGTTGCGCCAGGGGAGGTTTAGATTGACTGTTAGGAAAAAATTCTTCCTGGAAAGTGCGTTAAAGGCAAGAAGAACACCTGAAGAGCATGGGTTGGTCATGCCAATGTGGAATAGATTGTTTTTTCTTGTTTGTTTTGGGGCTGCAGAAGAAGGAACGCGTGCATTTCAGTGTTGGGGCATGGATCCAAACTGAGGATTCAAGCAAGTTTGGGACTGGGACAGCTTAGGTGATTGAGGACCATTGCCAGGTCTATGAAAGAAGCTGGATGGGTTTCTGGGAGCTCACAGGCATTGCCAAATCCTCAGGAAACCACAGCTTTGTAGTTAAAGCAACAGCACTTGGCACCAAACCCAATCCCAAAACGCGAATACCCTCGAAGCAACCACAGGCAGAGCCTTGAGAAACATTTGAGAGAAAGGGTCTCCTTTGCCAGGCCCTGGGGGTCAGGGCTTGGCTATTCTGATGATAAACAAACACAAACGGCTGACATGGCATCAGAACCACCTCCACAACGCCTTTACCACCTGTGACCAGTGTCTCCAGGCTTTTGCTTCGCCAGCCTCCAGGGACACGGACTGGTTGTTTCCTTCAGAGCTGTGTCAGGGATGGCCCTTCGTGGGATCCCAAACACCTTCAGAAACTTGCGTTTGTTTCTGCCTTTCACTTTGCTGGAGGTTTGTTCATTGTTTCAATATCTGCAGTTTAGGAACATGGCAGCAGAGGGCTCATTAACATCCAAAATGCCCTTGCAAGCCAAGGCTCTCTGCAGCATTTTCCTAAAGGCTTCAAGTCTGGTGTGGATGATTAGGGAGATTTCAGGAATAGCCAAACAGAGAGCATTTCAATAATAAACAGCAATAAAGCAGTATTCCTTCTACTTCCTTCCCACCTCTCCCTCCTCCCCATTTGCAGAAGAGGTGGTATCAGCAACCTTCAGTACTTTTGGATCTGGAGCATCTCCTGATGAAGGCACAATATGTCAGAGCATTGGGTGCCTGAAGCACCAGTTGAGTGAGGAGACAGGCCAGGACACCTCAAGAGGAGTCACGCTCCTCTGGACCAAGAGGTGGGTGTTCCTGGGAATCTCAGGTGCCACAGCACAGCGATACTTGTGTTCAGGGAGCTGGTCAAATGACCCATCTCCTTTTCTGTAATGTTGTCTGAGTTTGCTCAGGTAACCCCTGACCTGAACCCCATCCACTCGTGGGTGTTCTCCAGACTCCTGCCTTCAGGAACAGTGTCCCAGGAGACCTTGCTGGTGAAGATGGAGGCAAAGGAGCCATAAAGTACCTCAGTCCTGTCTGCTTCTAATCTTATAAAGTGCAGCAGCAGGCCCGCGTTCGCCCTATCTAGTCTTTTACTGTAAGGAAGTAATGTCAGCTCATCTTGCTGCCCCCACCCTCCCCTGCACATATGAAATCCAGAGGAGCTTTGGCATCATCCTTACATCTTTTTATGGTTTTAGAAGTTTCTTTCTTCAATTAGCCAATTTACAGCATCGATGTTGGTTCAGCTGAATATTTACTCAAGATCTCAGGGGCTTTTTTTTTTTAAAAAAAAAAACTCCACACTTTCTGATCAGCCTTGCACCAGACTGACAAATAAACAAATCTTCCCCATGCAACAAAGTTTGCCTAATAGTAAGGAACGAGAAGATTATTTTGTGCTACTTTTCAATTGATACAGAGACACAAGAGAGAACAAGGAAAGCCCAATGGTTGTCGTGCCTGTGAAGGCTGATATTTACATCCCTGTCCTCCAGTCAGAGCTCAAATTGGCTGGGAAAGAATGCCTTTTAAAAACACTGTCATCACAAAGCAGGAGAGTGTACTGTTAGTTCATAGGTTAATAAATAGTTAATAAATGAAATCTCATTAAATTTCATTGGAAGCCCATTTTTTATTATAGTAAAGGAGGCTGAAGTTTCACCTTGATAATTACGCTCCCTACATTTGGCAGAAACAAAAAGATTCATTTAATAGCAGAGGTAGCTTTGATTTAAACAAAGAAATTGTCTGAACAGGATTAGATTACACTGTTAGGCGGGCATTCGTTATGTGCAGCGCTGGGGTCGCACTGGCGATTCTCCACCATAAGTGCTCGCCACGACAGAACGCTCTCCTGTAGCTGGTATTTACAAAAGCGCTGCATACTCATTATAGTTCTTAGAAACTATTAACATTCAATACACCTATTCTAAGAAATGATTACAGAAACATGAGGTTAATTATTTCACGGTCTTTGCTGCTATCTGGTGTCATTGTATGAGCATTGCAAGCCTTGAATTCTATTTCTCTATTCTATAGCTTACTTTCGAGACATCTGTTAGTGTGCAGCTTCAGATTCAACCTGTGCATATGTCATGGAGGCACCCCAAAATAAGTTTAGGCGGACAACAAGGTCCAAAACAAACTTTATTGGGCTTTGGGTTCTTTGATATCGGCTGGTTTTATAAGACACCAGTCCGGTCAGTGATATGTGGGAAAGGTTTATCCCACAGGGGTAAAAAGATGCTGGGACAGGAATTAGCAGGGCTCATTTGCAGGGCTTTAAACTAGATTCGAAGGGGGATGGGGTTGTAGCTGGGCTTGCATCAGTGGGGCAGCATGCTGGAATACATAAAGACCGGGAGGCCCCTCAGGCCCCTAGGGTGAAATCGGTTTACTTGGCTCGCTCCCTGAAATGCCTGTACACCAATGCGCGCAGCATGGGGAATAAGCAGGAGGAGTTAGAAACCTGCGTTCAGTCAGGAGATTATGATCTGGTGGCATTAACAGAGACATGGTGGGACAGCTCACATGACTGGAATGTGGTCATGGATGGCTATGTCCTTTTCAGGAAAGACAGGCCGGCCAAGCGTGGTGGTGGAGTTGCTCTTTACGTGAGAGAGCAACTACAATGTATAGAGTACTGTCCAGGTGCGGTTGAGGAGCGAGTTGAGAGTCTGTGGGTGAGAATTAAGGGCCAGGCTGGCAGGGGTGACGCTGTTGTGGGAGTCTATTACAGGCCACCAGATCAGAGTGAGGAAGTTGATGAGGCCTTCTACAGGCAGCTGAGCGTGGCCTCACAGTCACAGGCCCTGGTTGTTATGGGGGATTTTAACTACCCTGATGTTTGCTGGAAGGACTACTCAGCCAGCCAGCCTCAGTCTAGGAGGTTCCTCCAGTGCATTGACGATAACTTTCTGATGCAAATGGTGGAGGAGCCGACTAGGAGAGGTGCGCTGCTGGATCTCGTCCTCGCTAACAAGGAGGGTCTGGTTGAAGCAGTAAAGGTGGGGGGCTGCCTTGGTTGCAGTGACCATGAGATGGTGGAGTTCAGAATCTCCTGTGGTGGGAGCACAATACCGAGCAGAATTGCAACCCTGGACTTCAGCAGGGCCGACTTTGGCCTTTTCAAACAATTGCTGGAGGAAATCCCCTGGGCAAGGCTGCTTGAAGGTAAAGGGGCCCAAGATAGTTGGTTAACATTCAGGGACTGCTTCTACCAAGCTCAAGATCAGTGCATCCCGACACGCAGGAAGTCAAGGAGGGGAGCCAGGAGACCTGCGTGGTTAAACAGGGAACTGCTGGGCAAACTCAAGTGGAAGAGGAGGGTTTACAAATCATGGAAGGAGGGGCTGGCCACTTGGGAAGAATATAAGGCTGTTGTCAGAGGATGTAGGGAGGCAACTAGGAAAGCTAAGGCCTCCTTAGAGTTAAACCTGGCGAGAGGGGTCAAGGACAACAGGAAGAGCTTCTTCAAATACATGGCAGATAAAACTAACACCAGAGGCAATGTAGGCCCACTGATGAACGGGGTGGGTGCCCTGGTGACAGAAGATACAGAGAAGGCAGAATTACTGAATGCCTTCTTTGTCTCTGTCTACTCTGCCGGAGGCTGTCCTGAGGAGCCCCGTACCCCTGAGGCCCCAGAGGAAGGCAGGGCAATGGAGGAGTTTGCCTCAGTTGATGAGGACTGGGTTAGGGACCAGTTAAGCAATCTGGACATCCATAAATCCATGGGTCCAGATGGGATGCACCCGCGGGTGCTGAGGGAGCTGGCTGAAGTCATTGCTGGACCGCTCTCCATCATCTTTGCCAAGTCTTGGGAAACGGGAGAGGTGCCTGAGGACTGGAGGAAAGCAAATGTCACTCTGGTCTTCAAAAAGGGCAAGAAGGAGGACCCGGGCAACTATAGACCGGTCAGCCTCACCTCCATCCCTGGGAAAGTGATGGAACACCTTATCCTTGGTGCCATCTTAAGACATATCAAGGATAAGACGGTCATCAGGGACAGTCAACATGGCTTCACCAAGGGGAAGTCGTGTTTGATCAACCTCATAGCCTTTTATGAAGACGTAACAAGGTGGATTGACGATGGCAGAGCAGTGGATGTGGTCTACCTTGACTTCAGCAAAGCATTTGACACCGTCTCCCACAGCATCCTCACGGCAAAACTGAGGAAGTGTGGACTGGATGATCGGGTAGTGAGGTGGACTGCAAACTGGCTGAAGGAGAGAAGCCAGAGAGTCGTGATCAATGGGGCAGAGTCTGGTTGGAGGCCTGTATCTAGTGGAGTGCCTCAAGGGTCAGTTCTGGGACCAATACTGTTCAATATATTCATCAATGACTTGGATGAGGGAATTGAGTGTACTATCAGCAAGTTTGCTGATGACACCAAGCTGGGAGGAGTGGCTGACACGCCAGAGGGCTGTGCTGCCATCCAGCGAGATCTGGACAGGCTAGAGAGTTGGGCGGGGAAAAATTTAATGAAATATAACAAGGGAAAATGTAGAGTCTTGCATCTGGGCAGGAACAACCCCAGGTTCCAGTACAGGTTGGGGAATGACCTATCAGAGAGCAGTGTAGGGGAAAGGGACCTGGGGGTCCTGGTGGACAGCAGGATGACCATGAGCCAGCACTGTGCCCTTGTGGCCAAGAAGGCCAATGGCATCCTGGGGTGGATTAGAAGGGGGGTGGTTAGTAGGTCGAGAGAGGTTCTCCTTCCCCTCTACTCTGCCCTGGTGAGACCTCATCTGGAATATTGTGTCCAGTTCTGGGCCCCTCAGTTCAAGAAGGACAGGGAACTGCTGGAGAGAGTCCAGCGCAGGGCCACAAAGATGATGAAGGGAGTGGAGCATCTCCCTTATGAGGAAAGGCTGAGGGAGCTGGGTGTCTTTAGCTTGCAGAAGAGGAGACTGAGGGGTGACCTCATCAATGTTTATAAATATATAAAGGGTGGGTGTCACGAGGATGGAGCCAGGCTCTTCTCGGTGACAACCAACAGTAAGACAAGGGGTAATGGGTTCAAGCTGGAACACAAGAGGTTCCACTTAAATTTGAGAAGAAACTTCTTCTCAGTGAGGGTGACAGAACACTGGAACAGGCTGCCCAGGGAGGTTGTGGATTCTCCTTCTCTGGAGACATTCAAAACCCGCCTGGACGCCTTCCTGTGTAACCTCACCTAGGTGTTCCTGCTCTGGCAGGGGGATTGGACTAGATGATCTTTCGAGGTCCCTTCCAATCCCTAACATTCTGTGATTCTGTGATTCTGTGATTCTGGCTGGAAAAGTACCGCCGATAAACCGATGGGAAACGGGGTTTATACAGTTAGTTAGCACTCCCATAACGTAAGATACAGGTTCGGATATTAGGTTAGGAGATTATTTGGGGTGCAGCGAAATAAGAACAGCGAGGACCCACAGTGTGCATATACGCACTCACAAGATAATACTCAATAGTATCTGATCACCTCCCGTAAGTGATACACGCCAGAGATATTCAGTTTCCGTTTCCCCTGGCTTGCATGAAAATTCAGCTTGCAAGTCGCCGAGCTCAGGTCCTGTCCACGGGGTGCTACGAACGGCAGTTCGAGGATTTCCACCCCGTGGCCTTGTATGTGTCAGTTTTAATGAGAGGACATACATTCTTTGTCTCCATCTCCTCTTCATCAACACTATTTTCAGAATCTCCCCAGGAACCTTCATCCCAGGAACCTCCGTCCCAGTCCTCAGGATCTCTAATCAATTTCCAGGTTTGGGGAACTCTATGGGGGGGACCTTGCTCCACTTGTCGTGAGCTCAACCTTTTGTTCTAACAAACGTATTCACTCTTTCAGTTGATCTATTTCCAGCTCCTTTTCATAATCACACCCCTTTGACTGTTTGCAAGGTTCGGGCTGCCTTTGGGCTTGCTTCAAACAAGCGTACAGAGCAGCGCCAAAGGCAGCACAGATGATAGCGCCAACAGCAACACAGGCGGCAGCACACGCAGCTACCGTCACTCCCGGACCACACCAACTCGCTTCCGTCTGGGTGCAAGTTGTCGCGGAAGGATTATCGCAGCTGTAATCCCGAAATAATTTCTCCATTTCTGATACCCTGCTTGCTGCGCCAATTAAAATGTCACGGAGGCACCCCCAAATAAGTTTAGGCAGACAACAAGGTCCAAACCAAATTTTATTCTGGCCAGAAAAGCACCGCTGATAAACCAATTAGAAACGGGGTTTATACAACTAGCTAGCACTCCGTTAACATAAGATATAGGTTCAGGTATCAGGTTAGGAGATTATTTGGGATGCAGCGAAAATAAGAATAATGGGGATCCCCAGCGTGCATACACGCACTCACAAACCAACAAAACCGGAGCCCTCTCTGCCCCGTTTGCCCACAAAAGAGAAGCACTAGCCTATTGTGGCCAGGACTTCACACTTGTCTGTCTCAGATGAGGAATTTACACTCGTCTGTCCCAGGCGAGGACTTTACACCTGCCTATCTCAGGCAAGGAATTATTAAAGCATATATTCAGTAATTTATCGCTCACCTAAGTGCGGAGGTGAGGCGCTCCCAATCCAGGGGAGTTACCTTAGACGGCTTCTCGGTCTAAGGGGAGGGACTCTGGCAGTATGGCAGTCTCATAGCTCTGAGAAGACCACACAAAGGGCATCTCCCGTGGGAACCCCATTTATAGTCTACTTAGATCTGACTGGGCATTCCAGAAGCTTCTCGGCTTCTCTACACCCCACCCCCCGAGTGTGGGCCTTCGAGAAGCTTCTCGGCTTCTCTGGGCTGTGGGCAGGCTTGGCCCCTCCTCTGCTAATGACCCTGCCCACCGACTCCGGGTCTCCACAAAGAGCCATTAGCTGCCCCATTGGAGGCCCCAGTTCTGAGAGAGGGGACGGGCAGCTACCAGTGCAGCTGCCACACCAGTGCTCAGGGCGTGGGGAGGGAAAGTGCAACTGCCACAGCTACGGTAGCATATCCCACTTCTGGTAGCAGAGTGCAAGGGCTTAAGGCAGCCCTGCCAAGTTGTAGGTTTGCGATATGGTAACAGACACCAGACCAACAGCTTCAGGGTTAAAGCATTTATCTCCAAATAACAGTGCAGGAAAAAAGACAGATCAATAGTATAATTATCTGCATTGTTGCAATAGCAAGTCAAGTAATTCATCAAGACTGGGCTAGACCAGGCATCTGACAATGGCCGGCAGGCAGGCAGCAGGGTGGGACCTCTTCTCCAGAAAAGTGACCCAGACCAGGCAATGCCCTTGGGGAATGCACATGCCCTGGCTGGACTGTTCTTTTTACCACTGAGCCGCAGAAGCGCTGTTTGGGCTCTGCGCCCGCTCTGCGCCAGCTCTGTCCCTGGTGTACACGAGGCCCAGGAGGCCCAGGAATCCTGTACCAGGCAGCACAGCCCCACAGTCCTGTGTGAACGTGGGTCTGGAATTCTTGTGTGAGGCAATCCAAGCCTCACAGCTCCATTGTATGTACCATCACCAGACAGGCCATATTAGGCGATAGCAGCCATACAAGGAGCCAGCTAGTCTTGCAAAGGCAAATTTGACTGTCTACGTATGGAAGTCACTACGCAGAATGCAAGCGTGAACACACAGGGTACTGTGAACGTAGTGCTGACAGCGAGCAGACTGGATTTATAGCAGCCTTATAGTACAGTAAGTTAACAACTAAGGAGAAGTGAAATAAACCAGAACAGTAGTATAGCAGAAGAAGTAAATTGAAAGAAGAGGTATAGAAACACAGGAAGCAAGGAGTGTGTACTGATTGATACGTCAAGGCCAGAGGGATTGATATAGGATTGATACACCAATGACAGGGGGGTAACTTGTGATAGATCAAAAAAATGCTTTTGTGGTAGCAACTTTGGTGGGAATGCAAAATATATCACTTATGTAATGCATAACTCAGCAAATCAGTAAGGCTTGAGCAAGCATCCTAGCAAGTATAAATACAAGCCTGAATTTGTAATAAATGTCTCTCATTGCACCTTAAAGAGAGTCCGTGCCTCATTCGCTACAAATGGCACCTGAACAGGGACTTTCAATGCGGCTGTAAAGGAAGCCGTTGTTCCGGTAGAAAAGCCCGATCGAACCAGGACCGGGAAATGGAGCCAGGGAAACAAAGCCGGGAAACAGAACCGGGAACCAGGAAAGTGTGCACTCATCACCGAGAAAAGGTGAGCGATTGGGAACCATGGGAGGGAAGTTATCCCTTGAACGAAGACAAAGCCTAGATGTCCTTCAACATTTATTAAGAAAGCAAAATCAGGACGTACCAGGAGTCCGATTAGTGACTTTATTAGAACGGATGGCTAATCATGTGCCGGACTTTCCTCCAACTGGTACATTTCAGTTGGAGGCATGGCAGAAAGTCGGAAGAGAACTATTCGAACAGGCAGCATCTGGAGATAATGCTGCTTGTCAACATTTATCTACTTGGGGGAAAAGAATGATTACTTTAAAAGCAGCTCCAACGGAAGTAGCTGTGCAGGTCGCAACTAACTGTGAACCTTCTGCCCCTCCCTTGCCAGGGAAGGAGGGGGATCCTGTAACTGTATTGGGCAAAAATGCACTAACCTTGGATGCAGTAGTGGAGAAAGCACTGGCTGATAACGAAGCCCCCGCTTGTCCGCTACAGCGAACGCTTTTGACAAAAGATGGTTTGTGAGAGTCGCCCAACAACCCCCTCGATCCTGGCCCAGTGGACTTGGAGCGAGAGCCTGATTTATTCCCCCCGGATGTTACTTTGCAGCCGAAAGTGCACATTAATTCAACCATGGGGGATAAATGCAGAGAAGAGGCTTTGAAAGCAGGAGACAGGAAAGTGGTTACGGCATGCCCTGTGATCTATCATGAATGGCAAACTCCAGGCTTTCAACAGCTATCGTATGATGTTGTAAAGGAATTACAGACATTAGCTAAAGAAAATGGAGTTACTTCATCATTTGTTATAAATTTTTTGGAAGCGTTAAGCTCTTCCTACGTACTTACTCGCATGACTGGCATTCTTTGTTGAAAATGATTGTATCCACTCCTCAATGCACTGTATGGCTGATTTTTGGGAGAACTGTACTGTGGAGACTAGTGATAATGCATATCAGCAAAGAGCGATTGTTTGCAGTCATTTAGCTGGGGAAGGTGCTCATGCTTTGCCCGAGAATCAAGTTGCACATCCCAGGGACATGTATGGTGTAACAGGAAAACTAGCAATGAAAGCGGTTCAGAAGTTACTGGTGGTTGGGAGAGATGCTAGTACGTCTTTTTCAAAAATCTCGCAAGGATCACCGGAACCTTATGCACAATTTTTAGACTGCTTGCAAACTGTTTTGGAGCGGCAAATTGATAATGATGTGGCTAGTGAGTTAGTTCCTAGAACAATTGGCTTTTGAGAATGCTAATGCTGATTGGTGGCGTGTGTTACAGGGTGTTAGGAATAGGGAAAAGTGTACTATAACAGAGATGGTGAGAGTGTGTCAAAACATAGAGTCATCTGAACATTATACTGGCTCTCCAGCTGCCGCTTTAGCAGCACAGTCGTAAGTGTCGGGAACAAAACTGAGACTGAGATGTTTTCATTGTGGGGCACTGGGTCATGTAAAGAAAGATTGCACAAAGTATGCACACCAGACTTCAAAGGCTGTACCTCCGAGAGATTGTCCAATATGTGCAAAAGGCAGGCACTGGGCAAGTGAGTGTTGTTTGAGGGTAATGTAAAGGGAGCTGCCAGCCAGTCAGTGACTATAATTACTACTGCAGTAGTGCTGATTCCCACAGGAGTGTGGGGGCCTTTAGGACCTAGCGTGCATGCTTTGTTAATAGGTCGATCATCCACTACCAAGTTGGGTTTGTTTGTCTTACCTGGAGTAATTGACTCTGATTATCAAGGTGAAATCAAAATGATGGCTTGGACACCTGTGCCATTCTTCCTGGAAAGTGTGTTAAAGGCAAGAAGAACACCTGAAGAGCATGGGTTGGTCAGGCCAATGTGGAATAGATTGTTTTTTCTTGTTTGTTTTGGGGCTGCAGAAGAAGGAACGTGTGCATTTCAGTGTTGGGGCACGGATCCAAACTGAGGATTCAAGCAAGTTTGGGACTGGGACAGCTTAGGTGATTGAGGACCATTGCCAGGTCTACGAAAGAAGCTGGATGGGTTTTGGGGAGCTCGCAGGCATTGCCAAATCCTCAGAAAACCACAGCTTTGTAGTTAAAGCAACAGCACTTGGCACCAAACCCAATCCCAAAATGCAAATACCCTCGAAGCGACCGCAGGCAGAGCCTTGAGAAACATTTGAGAGAAAGGGTCTCCTTTGCCAGGCCCTGGGGGTCAGGCCTTGGCCATTCTGATGATAAACAAACATGAAGGGCTGACATGCCATCAGAACCTGGCGTGTCCGCGTTGTTGCCCTTCCCCTTGGTTCCCACCCATGCACACTCAACCCGATCAGCGCCTGTGGGAACAGCAGGGTGTGCAGTTCCAGCTAGAGGGCCTTAGACAGATCATACAGAAGTGTGTTTTTTATGAGTGTAAGAAGCGATAGCCCAGGCCAGTGAGAATGATATCTCGGGTCGGAAAACGGCCCCTTGTGTGTGATGTGTGAATGTCCTTGGGCCTGGTCTGTGAATGAGTGGGAACGTAACTGAAACAAATATAACATGAGTGTGGTGTGTTTCTAATACCAATTATTGGAAAAACATCTTATGTAACATCTTAGTCCAGGCCCATACCTGGAAATCCTATACATCGTCAATGGCTAATAAAGAGGGCCTCAGACTGGCTCAGCTCTCTGCTCTGCCCGGCTCTGCGCTCCTTCCTGAACAAGATCTCTGCCTGTGCGTGCATCTTTTTCTGCGTCCCGGTGTGCGTCGTTCCTCATCGCCGCAATCGCCCTCATCAACTCCAGACAATCCAAACGCTCCCTGACATACACGGCTGCCCCACCTCCTCTCCTTCCTCGCCTGTCCCTTCTGAAGAGTTTCTAGCCATCCAATGCAGAGCTCCAGTTGTGAGAGTCGTCCCACCATGTTTCTGGGATGGCAACTATATCGTCGTTTTTCTGCCTCACAGTGGCTTCCAGCTCCTCCTGTTTGTTGTCCACGCTGCGTGCCTTTGGATAGATGCACTTTGGCCGGGCCATTGATCCCTCCACCTTTTTCTGGTGAGAAGCCCTAATTCCTTTGTGGACATCATCGAGTGCTTCCACGGTTTTGAACACATCAACAACCCTTGTGTTTCTCTTCCTGCATGGCTCTCCATCCCCAGCCTCCACTGGGATGGCAGAGCAAAGGGCCTCACCAGCGCTACCCTCAAATGCTGGCATGTGGCCCTTGGGTTTGCCTCTCCACACCTGGTTTCCTCCCCTCTCACTTCAAATCTAGTTTAAAGCCCTCTCAAGGACTCCTGCTAACTCCTGCGCAGGATCCTTTTCCCCTTTTGAGAGAGGTGCATCCCATTTGTCGCTAGCAGGCCTGGTGCCATGTAAGCCGACCCGTGATCAAAAACCCCCAAATTCTGCCGGTGACACCGGTCCTGCAGCCAGGTATTGATCTGCTGGGTCTTCCTGCATCTTTCCTCGTCGTACCCTGCAACTGTGGCGACAGAAGAGAACACGACTTGTGCTCCTGATCCCTTGACCATGCGTCCCAAGGCTCTGAAGTCTCTCTTGATTGTCTTTAGTTTTCCCTTTTCAGTTTCATCACTGCCTACCTGAAAAATCGTTAGGGGATAATAGTCTGAGGGCCTAACCAGGGCAGAGAGCTTCCTGTTTACATCTTTAACCCTGGCCCCAGGGAGGCAGCCGACACCCCAAGAAGTGGGTCTAGCCTGCATATAGGGCCTTCTGTTCCCTTTAGAAGGGAGTCTCCTACAACCACAACCAGCCTCTTTTTCTTTGTGGGGGCTGTTTTGATGGAGGGTGCAGGGTGACTGATCCTCTGCAGCACCTCCAACTCAGTGGAACCGCCTCCCTCGATGCTGTGGTTTGGTTCCACTTGCAAGGCCTGTTCTTCAGTCTCAAGACCCATTTGTGTGTCTGTGTTTGGCTGTTTCTGGGCTAACTGGTGCACAGAAATTGGCTTCGCTGGAGGTAAATGTTCAAAGAGGACCCAGAAGAGTAAAACAGAAAAAGGAAAAATTTATTCGAATAAAGGAGGAGTCCCCAGGCGTCCCTGTGGGGTCTCTCAACAGCATGGGAAGACACAGCCCCCTATTTATCCCAATCCTAGCCGCAGGAGATCCCTTCTCCTTTCCCCATTGGCTGAGACCCTTGCGGGGTCCAAGCTTTCCGATCCCCCTTTCGTAACCCCAGCAGCACCCCTTGTATGTCTGCCCACCGACACTCCTGGGAACTGATTGGTTAGAGCTCTAAGGCTGTTGCACTCCATTTTGTAAAGACATGGGAGAGCTGCTCCCATCAACTACGAAACAATCAAGAGTGTGAATCGTGACATCACATCTTTGCAAAGACGTGGTAGCCGTTCCTCACCAGTTTGGTGTTGGTGGTGGTGCTTTCAGTTGTGATGATGTTGTCATCCCTTTTCTAATTCACTGTCTGCTCTTGTGTTCAGACTACGTGGCTTTGTAAATGAAGAGCCCTGCTCTCTGTGTCTTTCAACGAAATACAGGACCTTCTGAGACTGTTTTTCTTCCTGAGCTGCTTCCTGCAAGAGCTTTTGGAGCTGCAGGGACAGTTCCTGTGATGGGAGGAGGGGAAAAGAATCCATCACGGCAGCACTGCCAGGGAGCAGCAGCGCTCGGTCTCCCAGAGCTGTTTTCTTTCCTCTCCCACACTCTCCTTCTCGTCCCTCATGTTGGCGCAAGTCCTGAGTGCTCTGGCAGCTTGGTCATTGTTCTGCTGCGTGGCAGTCCTGTGACCGCGGGCAGGGACAGGCAATGGACACTTGTGTGACAGAGCTGGCCTCAGAACAGCCTTCCGTGAAGAAAGGTGATCTCCTGAGGACAGTTCTGGAAGGTTTAGGTCTTCTTCCAAAGTTTCTCTCCAGGACATGCCCAAGAACATGACGAGCAGATCACAACACCAGTATGCACCAGTACAGAGCTAAACACCGTGAGTGGAGAAGCATGAGGGCACGCAGCAGTGTCCTCTCACAGCCAGGCCTCCTGCAAGACACCTGACGGAGCAGCAGAGCAGGGTCTGGGCTGTGCCCGTGTGCACTGGACAGCCCGCGGAAGCTGCCCCAGGACAATCGTCGTGGGCTGGCCGCGCACAAGCACCGTTTCCAGCCCTGGCCTCTCAGTGCAGCTTGGAGAGGCCCTTTGTCCCTCCGCGGAAGGATGGTGAATGAGTAGGTCAGCAGGCTGTGTTTGCGTGGTACAGATGAGATGCAATCATGCACATCATGTACAGGAGGTGGGATGAGATGAACCCCAGAGACCACAAATGTCATCAGCTATTCCTTGGGGTTCCCTGAAGGCCTGTGGGACAGACAGTGTCTCGAGGTCACGTCACGTTGGGAGGAAACCACCTGAATGCAGCACTGGGTTGTGCTTCCTTGGACTGAGGTCCCCGTGTCCATTCCTCGTGACATGGGACATGTGAGATGAGTGCAGGCGGGGTGACACACTGCAAGGCTGAGGTGGCTCCCATCCTTTGGGAGTGGCAAGAGGAGGTGAGAGAGACACTGTGACTCCTGCCTGTGTGTCTAAAAGGGACAGGCTCTGCCTCTGAGCATCCCTGGGTGCATAAGGAGTCCATGAGGCCAGCTCAGCTCTGGACAGCTGACAGAAGCTTGCTCTTTCCACGTGTGACTCCAGGAACAAACCCCATGGGCCCAGTGAGCTTCGTCTCCGCTGCCTTGGACAGGCCCATTGCCACAGTGCTTCTGTCTGCTCCCTCAGCCTTGCCTGTGATTCTGGCTTGTGCTCTCCAAAGTGCCAGAGCACTCAGAGATGTTCTGGGGTCCTTGGAAAAGGCAGATGTCAAAGCCAGCTTCAAGAAGGGCTCTTTATTAAAATCCAGCCACTCCCTCGGGAAGAGCTGCTCCTCCACATGGCTCAGCATCAGCGGCAGCACAGGGCTCGCAGGATCCATCTTGGCCTTGGCTGCTCCCTTGGAGAGCTCAGGATGATGATGACCGTCTGAGCTACCAGGGAGCGGATGGAGGGCTCGCTGTCTTCTGCCAAGGCCTGAAGGGCTGCAAGGGAAAGAAGCAGAGCCGAGATGACCTCCCACGTCTGCAGAGACCCCCAGGCATTCCCTCTGGAGAATGCGCCCTACTCACCGCTGCAGATCTCAGCCAGCTTCTTCTTGCCTGGATCCCTCAGATGCCGCGCAGCGAGCCCTGGGCACAGAGTTCCGTCAGCCCCTGCTCCCTCCCCTCATCAGGGCTGGCCCCAGGGAAGAGCAGGGGCCGAGATGGTGGGACTGAGCAAGGCGGCCGCCATGGCCACCTGCGTGGACAGGGCTGGGAGAGGGAGGCCAAGGCCCTGCACGGGGCAGCCGGGGCTCTGGCAGCCACAGGGCTGCTCCTTGCTGCCAGGGCAGTGGCAGGGACTGGGGCCAGGCTGCCAAGAGAGGGACCCTGGGGGCTGTGACCCACCGATGAACCTCACGGCCGCCTCTCGCAAGCTGGCCTGAGCATCCTTCAGGTACGGCAGGCTCTGAGTCAAGAATTCTTGAGCTCTGCTCCTGTCCTGCTCCAGCTGGAGAGAGCACAAGGGGATGAGCACGTCACTGTCCCTTCCCAGTTGGCTGGACCAGTCCCTGCTCCCACACCCAGCCGTTCCCCTTCCCTCCCGGCCATTCCCATGTCCCAGCCAGGAGCCCTGTGGGGCTGAGGCTGAAAGAGAGACACAGGCCGGGGGACCCCAGGGGTGCTGAGAGCCCTCCCTCGCGCTGGGTGCAGGGAGGGCAGCAGGGCAGAGAGAAGAGGCCTTGTGGGCTCTGTTCTTGAGGGCAGGGAACAAGAATGCAGGTCCAGGCTGCAGCAAGGCAGGCGAGGCACATCTGCCTTGGGGGTTGTCCTCACCAAGCTCTCTCCAATCCGCCATGTCTGCTGTGTCCGCACCAGGTGCTTGAGCAGTTTCCACTTGAGGAGCTCTGCGGCAGCAAGGAGGGCTTCCCCAGCAGCCTGTGGAACAGCAGAAGCTGGGAGATGGCACCACGGTCTGGGCCAGGAGACCTTGGGTCCCCCTGCTCTGGGCTTTGTTCCTGGGGCGATTCTGCCCTGCAGGAGCTGGGACATGCCCTGGCCCAAATTTCCAGGGGTCTCTTCACTGCGTCACTGCTGAGCTTTGAAAGCTGTACCTTGGCCACGCTCTGTGTTTGGTCACTCAGGCGGAAGAAGAGAGGGAGCAGGCCAAGTCGCACCGTGTTCTTCATCTCTGCCTTTTCGTCCCCCACCGCCATCTTCATCAGGTCTCTGAAGAGGCTGATGGAGCTCTCTCTCAGCTGGCTCTGCTCCTGGGAGGGAGAAGCACAGTAGGACTGGAGCACCAGCAGCTCTCTGCCCACGCTGGGCAGAAGCTCCAGCACGGATGATGTGAGGGGAGATGCTCCAGGGAGGCATTCTGCACACTGGAGTTGTGGCCCAGATCTGCGGTCCTGGGCCAGTGAAAGGCCACTCAAGAGACTTGTTCTGGGAGCGCCTGTGCCTCCAAGTGCCCACCAAGGCAGCCAGCATCCCCCACCAGCTTCAGCAGCCACGGTGGGGAAGAGCTCCGGGAGCAGCTGGCAGGGAGAAGCTGGGCTGGGCTGCAGAACACACAAGCCACCCCACAAGAGCCCAGGGCCCACCCGTGGGGCTCAGGCTTCCACATCAGCCTTACGTCGTTCAAGAGGGGCAGGAGGAATTCCGCCATCTGCACGGCGATGTGGCTGGCCTCCTTCCTCTTCAGCTGAGCCATGACAGTTCTGAAGACCAGCAGAGCCTTCATGGTGGCAGCCTTATAGCCAAAGAGCAGGACCCTCATCAGGTCTGGCAGGATGACCTTCATTTTTCTTGCCTGTGTGAAGAAAAGAGTTTCCCTTTTGGGACCAGGTCCATGCCTGGAAAGCTCCCCAGGCAGCCAGCTGGCCCCACCATGGCAGAGAGAGCCTTTGGAGCACTCGCCCCACCGCCTGAGTGCCAGCCAAGGCCAAGCCCGCCCCCTCCGCCCCGGCCCTTGGCTGCCAACAGGGTTCCCCTTGCTGACGCCCTACTCACCATGTCGTCTTTCTGCGACAGCGTCATGATGCCTCTGAGCACCAGGGAGAGCATGGCTGGCCTTTCTTCCTTCAGAAACCTAAAGGCTAGGTAGGTCGCAGCAAACTCCCCGTCTCCCAGATCTCTGCTGGCCAGCATCTGAAAGCAGGGCAGCAGTGAGCGACCGGCAGAGCTGGTGGGGCTCCTGGCAGCGTGCAGCTCCTGGTTCCTAGCGCAGCCCGGGCCAAGGGCACCGGGGGCTTTTTCCGGTAACTCACAGCCAAGCGAACGAGGCAGTAGTCCTCCAGGTGCGTGCAGAAGAGCCTGCTCTTGAGGTCCCAGAGCTGGCTGAGCAGCTCCTTCAAAATGTTCTTCACAGTCTGGGGCACGGAGAACATCAGCTCCCACAGTGCCAGGGCAGTGCTGCAAGTCGGAGCGCTCTGTCAGCAGGGCAGCCTCGGCCACAGCAGCGTGGCCGGGCTCAGCACTGCAGGACGCTTGGGATGCCCTGGGCAGCAGCAGAGGGCTGAGCTGGTGCTCCCCGTGGGGCGGGCAGGAGCGTGGGGTGGGCTCTGGGCTTGCTTGCTCAGCTTTGGCTGCCTCGGGCCTGGCTGACCCCCAGGGCTGGAAAGCGTGGTGGGATGGAGGGTCCTGCCCCTCGGGAGTGTCCTGCAGGATTCCTTGGCTCTGGCAGCCAGAGCGTCTCCAGGCCCCTCTTCCCACAGGGAACAAGCCCTCCTGGCTTTTGAGGACAGTACCTGTCTCCTCCTGGAGCAACCTTGAGCAGTGTCATCACCACCTCCTGAGGGCATTTGTCAGCCATGGGGACGATGAGAGACTCCACGCTCTGCCGGGCTGGGACTGTCTGGGTGCATCCCAGGGTTTTGTGGATGCAGCTCGTGATCTTTGGCACCTGGAGGGGACACAGGTGAGGATGGTGCAGCCACTGGCGAGCGGCCATTTCCTCAGCTGCCCTTGCCATCCTTCTCTGCCACCTTGAGGTGGCTTCAGGTGCCCCAGACACTGGGCTTTGGGAGGAAGAGAGGGATGGAGGGAGGAACAAGGCCTGACAGGGCTGAAGGGCAGGGCAATGCAGCCACAGGCCACTTACATCCACCAGCCACAGGTCAGGGTTTCCCTTGACCACATCCAGCACGTTTCTGGCCGCCTCCTTGTCAAAGGTGCTGGAGTCAGTCATTGCCTCGATGAACACCCAGACCACGTCTGTCCTCTCCGACGGCTGGAGGTATTCCCCAAAGGTCTATGGGAGGAGGGGAGGCAGCGAAGCCACGTCACACCGAGGGCCCTGATGCTGCTGCTTAGCCGGGCAGTGCCAGCAGCCCTGCGGTGGCGCCCGGCAGTGCTCCGGCGGTGCCCCCAGCAAAGCTGGCAGCAGGGGCGGCAGTCGCTGCTGGGGAGGATGAGAAGAGACGGCCCAGGGTGAGGGAGGAGGGTTGGGGTCATGGGCACGGGGTCTGGGCCCCGCCACCAGCCAGGGCTTGCTGGTGGCCAGGAGGACTGGGGCTGCTGCTGGGACACTGGAGCGCAGCCCTGGCATTGTCCCTGCTTGGGGACAGCAGGAACCCTCTCAGCAGGGACAGGGAGGCCACGCCAGCCCGCTGACGGTGGAGGCCTTTGCTCTCACAAGTCCCCTGCTGATGCCAGGACCAAGAGTGCCAGCAAACGGGGAGCTCGTTACCTCGGCAATGTGAGTGGCACTGGGCGAAGTGCGCAAGGAGGTGGTCTCGGCTTCCCAGTCCCTTTCGAGCTGTGTATCCTCCTCTGTCAATGTCGCACCTAAAGAGCGGGGCAAACGCAGAGGAGTCGGTAAGACACGGCAGCTTCCCCAATACTGGAAAGAGCTTTGAACTTGGAATGGCCGAGGAGGGAGGTTATGACCTGCAATCAGGGGAGGAGGTGGTGGAGAGCGGTGCCACGGAGAGGCTGACCCGCCTCCAGTGTGCGTGTGGGAATGCTCCTGGCCCTGGAAAGTCCAAGGCCCTAGAGCTCTGCATGCAGTGCCACGGTTCAGTCCCCCATGGCTTGAATAGAGGTGACGTGGGGGACGGCTCGCATGGCTGGAGTGCTGCGGGGCAGAGATACATGTCTCTTTGGGAGAGATGGGAAGATGCGGCGTGGGGCTGCCTCCCGTGCTCTTGAGGAGCAGCTCAGCTACACGGGACCATCAACAGCGTGAGGGTGAGGAGCAGAGGAGGCGCAGTGCTGGTGACATGGTGGTGCCTCCAGCAAGCAGCAGGACTGGGTGATGTTGGCGTGCAGGGGGATCCATCCCACCACAGCTTCTCTTACGGTGTTGCTGGTACTTGAATTGGAAGAGGAGACAAAGAGCGTCCAAAGCCAAGCGGCTGGTGTCCTCTTCCTTGAATGATAGGAGCAGCAGGAGATGTCCCAGCAGCTGTCCAAGGATTGGCATCTGCATCTCCACACAGGAGGCGTGTCTGTCCTCATTGGGATCAGCCTGGGCAAGGGAGGAGGAAGAGCAGAGGGCTTGAGGGCAGCTGGGGCCAAAGCCCTGAAGCCAAGTGTGTGCCCAGGGCTGGATCCAGGCAGGTCAGAGCTTTGCAGGGCCCTGCAGAACCCGTCTCGCAGAACAGCCCCACGCAGGGAGAGCTGCCAGACCTGGGCTCCCCGTGGGCTCCTTGGGCAGCCCTGGCCGACACAGGACTGGGGCAGAGATGGCTCCTGGCAGAGCGCAGTGTGCCTGGTCCTTACCTTCAGTGAGGAGTAGTTGGCCAGCAAGAAGCTGAGCACCCTCATCCTGCCCACAGCCCTCTCCCGCACAGATGCCCTCTCAGAGGTGGTGAAGGTCAAGAGCATCTGGGGAGAGAGAAGCTGCTGCTGAGCCCTGGGAGCAGCCAGTGCTCCAGCACAAGCAGCACTGCTCAAGTCCTGGGCGGGACTCTCCCAGGCCATTAAGGCTTCCTCTGGTCTGGAGCAAAGCCCGCACTGGTTTCCTGCCCTGGGGTCCCTGGCAGGCTTGCGACAAATGCCCCAGGCCAGCCCTCTAGCCAGGCAGGAAGGCAGATGCCACCCTGTGCGGCCACTGTGCTGCGGAAGAGCCTGCTGGGCAGCCCCTGCTTCCCCCAGGGAGGTGGGCACCACCCTGCAGTGCTCTCTCTGCATGGCGCGGGGTGGGACTGCCCTCTCAGCAGTGGACACCCCGTCCCCCAGGGTGAGGAACAGCCCTTGTGAAGCCCACCCTTTGCACATGCCAGACCTGGAAGATACTCTGCATCTTCTCGCTGACTCCGTTGGCAGGAGAGTTGAGCACCAGTGCAACTAGCATGGTGTCCATGGCTTTCATGGTCTGCAAGGAAGACAACGAGTTGTGGCCGTGTTTCCTGCCATCCCTCTCACCCCCAGGACACTGAGCTGAGCTCCCAGCACCAAGGGAGGACTCGTGGGCTGCTTTGCTGTGCCTGGGAGAGGCCCAGGGGCAAACAATGTGCTGTGGGCAGAGCAGCCTGCGGCACTGGACGTGGCCAGGCCCACAGGAACGGGACGACGGGACGAGAGTGGGAAAGTAAAGCCAAGACCGTGCCCTGCCTTGCATCTCTGGTCATAGCGCAGGACAGGGTGAGCAGGGAGCAGCCCAGAGGGCCCGGCGCTCGTGGAGCTCACCCAGCACTTACCGCGAAGTACAGGAAAGGTTTCAAGTCCCGGATTTCCTCTTTGGGAGGAAGCAAGAAGATGCTGGAGAAGCACGCTTGGAGGAGGCCTATCTCTTTGCCCTCCAGCACCGCCTCCACGGAGCTGCAAAGAGAGAGGGGCCAGTGGGACACTGGTGCGGGGAGCAGTGCCTGGAGGCCTCGTGCAGGTGGACACGGGGCTCTGGGGCAGGAGTCCCCAGGAGGGTTGGGCAGGTACCTCATTTCGGTCACGGCAAACATGGCGCTCCGCCACACCGCTGTGCACCGTTGGTCCCTGGGCTCTTCTTCCAGCAGCACCTGCAGAGCACAGCCAGGATGGGACCTGGCAGCTGCCAGCACCCAGTGCCACCAGCCCCTTGCCCTGCCCAACGCTGTCCTCACAGGGTGCCAGTGCTGGGGGCCTTGTCCCCTTCCCCGCAGCCACCGAGTATCCCCTCACCTTGATATTCTCTGCCAGTTTGTATCTCTGGCAGAAGAGATCTAGGCCCTGGGACAAGCCGTTGTACGTTGCGGCCCTGAAGAGCATAGCGATGCTTTTAAGGAACTCCAGCTTCTGTTCCTCATCCTGGCAGCCAGGGGACAGAGAGACAAACAGGGAGCATGAGATGGGGACACACGGTCAGTGGCACCGCAGCGCTGGGGGTGCAGTGCCGGTTGCAGCCCTGGGAGAAGCAGCTGTGCCCAGCCAGCGCCCTCCAGCAGCCCCACAGCAGAGCCCCTGTCAGCAGATGCCAGCTCAGCCGCCTTCCAAATGGCTGCGGTTACCTTTTCAGGGCTGCTGACAAAGGCCCTGATGACATCCACGTGTTCTGGTTCCAAGCGGTACACTGGTAACCAGCTGGCATCTAAGAAAGGAGGAGAGCAGGGAGGGCTGCAGAGAGGGTGCGCAGGCAGGAGGGAGCAGAGGAAGGAGCTCTGCCTCCCATCCAGCCCCATGCCCGCTGCCATGGCACAGTCTTCTCCTGCGTGTCAGTGCCCCTGCCAGCGTGTGGGGAAACGGGATCCTGGCATTGAGCAGGGAGCGCTCGCTGGCCACCGCGCTGCCCAGACAATCAGGGCCCCTCACTCACCCATCTCCAGTTGCTGGGCCAGGCACAACTCCTGGGGCTCCACTGGAGAGCTGCTCTCCTGGAGAGCCTTGTCCTCCTCCAGGGCCACCTTGGTGGTGCTGACTTGTTGCTTCGCCATCTTTTGGGTTTGAGGAAAGTGGTTGGGCTGGCGAAGGGGGAAGCTTTGGCGAAAGGCCACGAGTCTGCCGGGGGCAGAGGGAAAAGACGTGGGTTGTGCTCGAGGAGTCCTCGCCACGAGTCTGCCGGGGGCAGCGGGGAAAGACGTGGGTTGTGCTCGAGGAGTCCTCGCCACGAGTCTGCCGGGGCAGAGGGGAGTCTGCCGGGGGCAGCTAGAGTTAAGATATGGTTGGACTCGATGATCTCAAGGGTCGCTTCCAACCAAAAGGATTCTCTGATACTCTGATTCTCTGAAAGACGTGGGCTGCGCTCGGGGGCTACTCGCCGTCTCCGTGCTCGCGCCCTGTCCCGTCACCGTCCTGCCGGACAGTGTGGGCTGGGGCCCACAGCTGCGCTGAGCACACGCAGTGCAGTGGGTGTCACCAAGTGAGGTCACAACGGGCCCCACTGTGACCCTGCACCTGGGCAGGGAGGGGCAGGGTGTCCCATTGGGATGCACAGGCCAGCTCTGCCCTGGGCACCTGGGTGCTCTCGGGGTGTCTCCAGGCCCCCCTTTGCCCTCATGTCCCCCCGGGACCTCCCTGTTGCCCTCTGCTGTGTCCCAGGGTCTCGTGTTCAGCTGGCTGGCTGATCAGAACAGCAGCGAAGCTGCTCCTTCAGTGGCTTTGTAGAGATTTCTAGGGATTTCCAAGGGTGGGTAGCACAGAGGATGGACTTTGTTTAAGGTGTCTGCTGTCTCATTGCTTACAGAAGCTCTCAGTGGCTTGAGGATAAACTAACCACGTAACCACATGACAAAGTGTTGGAGCTGGCAGAGCACAAAAGCAGAAATCCAGGTGGCAGGGGTGAAAAAGGTGGAAAGGCTGAGGTACTAAATGCCTTCTTCACCTGAGATCTTTAATAGTCAGAAGAGTTGTGCTCCAGGTACCCATCCCCCTGAGCCAGAAGACAGGCATGGGGAGCAGTATGAAGGCCCAACAATCCAAGGGGAAATGATCAGTGACCTGCTATATCACTTGGGCACCTACAAGTCTATGGGGCCAGATGGGATACACCCAAGGGTGCTGAGGGAGCTGGCAAAGGTCATCACTGAGCCACTTTCCATTATCTATCTGCAATGCTGCCCAACTGGGGAGGTTGCAGTTGACTGGAAGTTGGCTAAGGTGACGCTCATCTACAAGACGGGCCGGAAAGAGGATCTGGGGACCTATAGACCTATCCGTCTGGCCTTGGTGCTGGGCAAGGTCATGGGGCAGATGACCTTGGGTAACATCACTCGCCACAAGAGAACCATATGATCAGACCCAGTCAACATGGATTTATGAAATGTAGGTCCTGTTTGACTAACCTGATCTCTACGACCAGATGACCCAAGTAGTAGATGAGGGAAAGGCTGTGGAGGTTGTGTACTTAGACTTCAGTAAGGCCTTGGGCACCGTATCTCACAGCATTCTCCTGGAGAAGCTGCAGCTCGTGGCCTGGACGGGTGGACTCTGCGACGGATATAGAACTGGCTGGGTGGCCAGGCCCAAAGAGTTGTGGTGAACGGAGCCAAATGCGGTTGGTGGCTGGTCAGGAGTGGCGTTCGCCAGGGCTCAGTACTTGGCTCACAACAAGCCCATGAATGCTCCAGGCTCAGGGAAGAGTGGCAGGACAGGAAAAGGACCTGGGGGTGTTGGTCACAGTGGCTGAACATGAGGCAGCGTGTGCCCAGGCAGCCAAAAAGGCCACCTGCATCCTGGCTTGTATCAGGAATAGTGTGGCCAGCAGGACCAGAGAAGCGATCGTGCCACTGTACTGGGCACTGGTGAGGCCTCACCTTGAATGCTGTGTTCAGTTTTGGGCCCCTCATCATCAGAAGGACATTGAGGGACTAGAGAGTGTGCAGAGGAGGCGACGAAGCTGCTGAGGGGCTGGAGCACAAGTGTGATGGGAGCGGTTGAGGGAGCTGGGGCTGTTCAGCCTGGAGAACAGGAGGCTCAGGGGAGGCTCAGGGGAGACCTTATTGCTGTTTGCAACGGCCTGAAAGGAGGTTGAAGCATGGAGGGTGTTGGTCTCTTCTCCCAAGTAGCAACTGATAGGACAAGAGGAAATGGCCTCAAGTTGCGCCAGGGGAGGTTTAGATTGACTGTTAGGAAAAAATTCTTCCTGGAAAGTGTGTTAAAGGCAAGAAGAACACCTGAAGAGCATGGGTTGGTCATGCCAATGTGGAATAGATTGTTTTTTCTTGTTTGTTTTGGGGCTGCAGAAGAAGGAACGCGTGCATTTCAGTGTTGGGGCATGGATCCAAACTGAGGATTCAAGCAAGTTTGGGACTGGGACAGCTTAGGTGATTGAGGACCATTGCCAGGTCTATGAAAGAAGCTGGATGGGTTTCTGGGAGCTCACAGGCATTGCCAAATCCTCAGGAAACCACAGCTTTGTAGTTAAAGCAACAGCACTTGGCACCAAACCCAATCCCAAAACGCGAATACCCTCGAAGCGACCACAGGCAGAGCCTTGAGAAACATTTGAGAGAAAGGGTCTCCTTTGCCAGGCCCTGGGGGTCAGGGCTTGGCTATTCTGATGATAAACAAACACAAACGGCTGACATGGCATCAGAACCACCTCCACAACGCCTTTACCACCTGTGACCAGTGTCTCCAGGCTTTTGCTTCGCCAGCCTCCAGGGACACGGACTGGTTGTTTCCTTCAGAGCTGTGTCAGGGATGGCCCTTCGTGGGATCCCAAACACCTTCAGAAACTTGCGTTTGTTTCTGCCTTTCACTTTGCTGGAGGTTTGTTCATTGTTTCAATATCTGCAGTTTAGGAACATGGCAGCAGAGGGCTCATTAACATCCAAAATGCCCTTGCAAGCCAAGGCTCTCTGCAGCATTTTCCTAAAGGCTTCAAGTCTGGTGTGGATGATTAGGGAGATTTCAGGAATAGCCAAACAGAGAGCATTTCAATAATAAACAGCAATAAAGCAGTATTCCTTCTACTTCCTTCCCACCTCTCCCTCCTCCCCATTTGCAGAAGAGGTGGTATCAGCAACCTTCAGTACTTTTGGATCTGGAGCATCTCCTGATGAAGGCACAATATGTCAGAGCATTGGGTGCCTGAAGCACCAGTTGAGTGAGGAGACAGGCCAGGACACCTCAAGAGGAGTCACGCTCCTCTGGACCAAGAGGTGGGTGTTCCTGGGAATCTCAGGTGCCACAGCACAGCGATACTTGTGTTCAGGGAGCTGGTCAAATGACCCATCTCCTTTTCTGTAATGTTGTCTGAGTTTGCTCAGGTAACCCCTGACCTGAACCCCATCCACTCGTGGGTGTTCTCCAGACTCCTGCCTTCAGGAACAGTGTCCCAGGAGACCTTGCTGGTGAAGATGGAGGCAAAGGAGCCATAAAGTACCTCAGTCCTGTCTGCTTCTAATCTTATAAAGTGCAGCAGCAGGCCCGCGTTCGCCCTATCTAGTCTTTTACTGTAAGGAAGTAATGTCAGCTCATCTTGCTGCCCCCACCCTCCCCTGCACATATGAAATCCAGAGGAGCTTTGGCATCATCCTTACATCTTTTTATGGTTTTAGAAGTTTCTTTCTTCAATTAGCCGCTTTACAGCATCAATGTTGGTTCAGCTGAATATTTACTCAAGATCTCAGGGGCTTTTTTTTTTTTAAAAAAAAAAACTCCACACTTTCTGATCAGCCTTGCACCAGACTGACAAATAAACAAATCTTCCCCATGCAACAAAGTTTGCCTAATAGTAAGGAAGGAGAAGATTATTTTGTGCTACTTTTCAATTGATACAGAGACACAAGAGAGAACAAGGAAAGCCCAATGGTTGTCGTGCCTGTGAAGGCTGATATTTACATCCCTGTCCTCCAGTCAGAGCTCAAATTGGCTGGGAAAGAATGCCTTTTAAAAACACTGTCATCACAAAGCAGGAGAGTGTACTGTTAGTTCATAGGTTAATAAATAGTTAATAAATGAAATCTCATTAAATTTCATTGGAAGCTCATTTTTCATTATAGTAAAGGAGGTTGAAGTTTCACCTTGATAGTTACGCTCCTTACATTTGGCAGAAACAAAAAGATTCATTTAATAGCAGAGGTAGCTTTGATTTAAACAAAGAAATTGTCTGAACAGGATTAGATTACACTGTTAGGCGGGCATTCGTTATGTGCAGCGCTGGGGTCGCACTGGCGATTCTCCACCATAAGTGCTCGCCACGACAGAACGCTCTCCTGTAGCTGGTATTTACAAAAGCGCTGCATACTCATTATAGTTCTTAGAAACTATTAACATTCAATACACCTATTCTAAGAAATGATTACAGAAACATGAGGTTAATTATTTCACGGTCTTTGCTGCTATCTGGTGTCATTGTACGAGCATTGCAAGCCTTGAATTCTATTTCTCTATTCTATAGCTTACTTTCGAGACATCTGTTAGTGTGCAGCTTCAGATTCAACCTGTGCATATGTCATGGAGGCACCCCAAAATAAGTTTAGGCGGACAACAAGGTCCAAAACAAACTTTATTGGGCTTTGGGTTCTTTGATATCGGCTGGTTTTATAAGACACCAGTCCGGTCAGTGATATGTGGGAAAGGCAGCATGCTGGGATACATAAAGACCGGGAGGCCCCTCAGGCCCGTAGGGTGAAATCGGTTTACTCGGCTCGCTCCCTGAAGTGCCTGTACACCAATGTGTTTATGATCTGGTGGTATTAACAGAGACATGGTGGGACAGCTCACATGGCTGGAATGTGGTCATGGATGGCTATGCCCTTTTCAGGAAAGACAGGCCGGCCAAGCGTGGTGGTGGAGTTGCTCTTTACGTGAGAGAGCAACTACAATGTATAGAGTACTGTCCAGGTGCGGTTGAGGAGCGAGTTGAGAGTCTGTGGGTGAGAATTAAGGGCCAGGCTGGCAGGGGTGACGCTGTTGTGGGAGTCTATTACAGGCCACCAGATCAGAGTGAGGAAGTTGATGAGGCCTTCTACAGGCAGCTGAGCGTGGCCTCACAGTCACAGGCCCTGGTTGTTATGGGGGATTTTAACTACCCTGATGTTTGCTGGAAGGACTACTCAGCCAGCCAGCCTCAGTCTAGGAGGTTCCTCCAGTGCATTGACGATAACTTTCTGATGCAAATGGTGGAGGAGCCGACTAGGAGAGGTGCGCTGCTGGGTCTCGTCCTCGCTAACAAGGAGGGTCTGGTTGAAGCAGTAAAGGTGGGGGGCTGCATTGGTTGCAGTGACCATGAGATGGTGGAGTTCAGAATCTCCTGTGGTGGGAGCAGAATACCGAGCAGAATTGTAACCCTGGACTTCAGCAGGGCCGACTTTGGCCTTTTCAAACAATTGCTGGAGGAAATCCCGTGGGCAAGGCTGCTTGAAGGTAAAGGGGCCCAAGATAGTTGGTTAACATTCAGGGACTGCTTCTACCAAGCTCAAGATCAGTGCATCCCGACGCGCAGGAAGTCAAGGAGGGGAGCCAGGAGACCTGCGTGGTTAAACAGGGAACTGCTGGGCAAACTCAAGTGGAAGAGGAGGGTTTACAAATCATGGAAGGAGGGGCTGGCCACTTGGGAAGAATATAAGGCTGTTGTCAGAGGATGTAGGGAGGCAACTAGGAAAGCTAAGGCCTCCTTAGAGTTAAACCTGGCGAGAGGGGTCAAGGACAACAGGAAGAGCTTCTTCAAATACATGGCAGATAAAACTAACACCAGAGGCAATGTAGGCCCACTGATGAACGGGGTGGGTGCCCTGGTGCCAGAAGATACAGAGAAGGCAGAATTACTGAATGCCTTCTTTGTCTCTGTCTACTCTGCCGGAGGCTGTCCTGAGGAGCCCCGTACCCCTGAGGCCCCAGAGGAAGGCAGGGCAATGGAGGAGTTTGCCTCAGTTGATGAGGACTGGGTTAGGGACCAGTTAAGCAATCTGGACATCCATAAATCCATGGGTCCAGATGGGATGCACCCGCGGGTGCTGAGGGAGCTGGCTGAAGTCATTGCTGGACCGCTCTCCATCATCTTTGCCAAGTCTTGGGAAACGAGAGAGGTGCCTGAGGACTGGAGGAAAGCAAATGTCACTCCGGTCTTCAAAAAGGGCAAGAAGGAAGAGCCGGGCAACTATAGACCGGTCAGCCTCACCTCCATCCCTGGGAAAGTGATGGAACACCTTATCCTTGGTGCCATCTTAAGACATATCAAGGATAAGACGGTCATCAGGGACAGTCAACATGGCTTCACCAAGGGGAAGTCATGTTTGATCAACCTCATAGCCTTTTATGAAGACGTAACAAGGTGGATTGACGATGGCAGAGCAGTGGATGTGGTCTACCTTGACTTCAGCAAAGCATTTGACACCGTCTCCCACAGCATCCTCACGGCAAAACTGAGGAAGTGTGGACTGGATGATCGGGTAGTGAGGTGGACTGCAAACTGGCTGAAGGAGAGAAGCCAGAGAGTCGTGATCAATGGGGCAGAGTCTGGTTGGAGGCCTGTATCTAGTGGAGTGCCTCAAGGGTCAGTTCTGGGACCAATACTGTTCAATATATTCATCAATGACTTGGATGAGGGAATTGAGTGTACTATCAGCAAGTTTGCTGATGACACCAAGCTGGGAGGAGTGGCTGACACGCCAGAGGGCTGTGCTGCCATCCAGCGAGATCTGGACAGGCTAGAGAGTTGGGCGGGGAAAAATTTAATGAAATATAACAAGGGAAAATGTAGAGTCTTGCATCTGGGCAGGAACAACCCCAGGTTCCAGTACAGGTTGGGGAATGACCTATTAGAGAGCAGTCTAGGGGAAAGGGACCTGCGGGTCCTGGTGGACAGCAGGATGACCATGAGCCAGCACTGTGCCCTTGTGGCCAGGAAGGCCAATGGCATCCTGGGGTGGATTAGAAGGGGGGTGGTTAGTAGGTCGAGAGAGGTTCTCCTTCCCCTCTACTCTGCCCTGGTGAGACCTCATCTGGAATATTGTGTCCAGTTCTGGGCCCCTCAGTTCAAGAACGACAGGGAACTGCTGGAGAGAGTCCAGCGCAGGGCCACAAAGATGATGAAGGGAGTGGAGCATCTCCCTTATGAGGAAAGGCTGAGGGAGCTGGGTCTCTTTAGCTTGGAGAAGAGGAGACTGAGGGGTGACCTCATCAATGTTTATAAATATGTAAAGGGTGGGTGTCATGAGGATGGAGCCAGGCTCTTCTCGGTGACAACCAACAGTAAGACAAGGGGTAATGGGTTCAAGCTGGAACACAAGAGGTTCCACTTAAATTTGAGAAGAAACTTCTTCTCAGTGAGGGTGACAGAACACTGGAACAGGCTGCCCAGGGAGGTTGTGGATTCTCCTTCTCTGGAGACATTCAAAACCCACCTGGACGCCTTCCTGTGTAACCTCACCTAGGTGTTCCTGCTCTGGCAGGGGGATTGGACTAGATGATCTTTCGAGGTCCCTTCCAATCCCTAACATTCTGTGATTCTGTGATTCTGTGATTCTGGCTGGAAAAGTACCGCCGATAAACCGATGGGAAACGGGGTTTATACAGTTAGTTAGCACTCCCATAACGTAAGATACAGGTTCGGATATTAGGTTAGGAGATTATTTGGGGTGCAGCGAAATAAGAACAGCGAGGACCCACAGTGTGCATATACACACTCACAAGATAATACTCAATAGTATCTGATCACCTCCCGTAAGTGATACACGCCAGAGATATTCAGTTTCCGTTTCCCCTGGCTTGCATGAAAATTTAGCTTGCAAGTCGCCGAGCTCAGGTCCTGTCCACGGGGTGCTACAAACGGCAGTTCGAGGATTTCCACCCCGTGGCCTTGTATGTGTCAGTTTTAATGAGAGGACATACATTCTTTGTCTCCATCTCCTCTTCATCAACACTATTTTCAGAATCTCCCCAGGAACCTCCATCCCAGGAACCTCCGTCCTAGTCCTCAGGATCTCTAATCAATTTCCAGGTTTGGGGGACACTATGGGGGGGACCTTGCTCCACTTGTCGTGAGCTCAACCTTTTGTTCTAACAAACGTATTCACTCTTTCAGTTGATCTATTTCCAGCTCCTTTTCATAATCACACCCCTTTGACTGTTCGCAAGGTTCGGGCTGCCTTTGGGCTTGCTTCAAACAAGCGTACAGAGCAGCGCCAAAAGCAGCACAGATGATAGCGCCAACAGCAACACAGGCGGCAGCACACGCAGCTACCGTCACTCCCGGACCACACCAACTCGCTTCCGTCTGGGTGCAAGTTGTCGCGGAAGGATTATCGCAGCTGTAATCCCGAAATAATTTCTCCATTTCTGATACCCTGCTTGCTGTGCCAATTAAAATGTCACGGAGGCACCCCCAAATAAGTTTAGGCAGACAACAAGGTCCAAACCAAAAGTTTATTCTGGCCAGAAAAGCACCGCTGATAAACCAATTAGAAACGGGGTTTATACAACTAGCTAGCACTCCGTTGACATAAGATATAGGTTCAGGTATCAGGTTAGGAGATTATTTGGGATGCAGCGAAAATAAGAATAATGGGGATCCCCAGCGTGCATACACGCACTCACAAACCAACAAAACCGGAGCCCTCTCTGCCCCGTTTGCCCACAAAAGAGAAACACTAGCCTATTGCGGCCAGGACTTCACACTTGTCTGTCTCAGATGAGGAATTTACACTCGTCTGTCCCAGGCGAGGACTTTACACCTGCCTATCTCAGGCAAGGAATTATTAAAGCATATATTCAGTAATTTATCGCTCACCTAAGTGCGGAGGTGAGGCGCTCCCAATCCAGGGGAGTTACCTTAGACGGCTTCTCGGTCTAAGGGGAGGGACTCTGGCAGTATGGCAGTCTCGTAGCTCTGAGAAGACCACACAAAGGGCATCTCCCGTGGGAACCCCATTTATAGTCTACTTAGATCTGACTGGGCATTCCAGAAGCTTCTCGGCTTCTCTACACCCCACCCCCCGAGTGTGGGCCTTCGAGAAGCTTCTCGGCTTCTCTGGGCTGTGGGCAGGCTTGGCCCCTCCTCTGCTAATGACCCTGCCCACCGACTCTGGGTCTCCACAAAGAGCCATTAGCTGCCCCATTGGAGGCCCCAGTTCTGAGAGAGGGGACGGGCAGCTACCAGTGCAGCTGCCACACCAGTGCTCAGGGTGTGGGGAGGGAAAGTGCAACTGCCACAGCTACGGTAGCATATCCCACTTCTGGTAGCAGAGTGCAAGGGCTTAAGGCAGCCCTGCCAAGTTGTAGGTTTGCGATATGGTAACAGACATCAGACCAACAGCTTCAGGGTTAAAGCATTTATCTCCAAATAACAGTGCAGGAAAAAAGACAGATCAATAGTATAATTATCTGCATTGTTGCAATAGCAAGTCAAGTAATTCATCAAGTCTGGGCTAGACCAGGCATCGGACAATGGCCGGCAGGCAGGCAGCAGGGTGGGACCTCTTCTCCAGAAAAGTGACCCAGACCAGGCAATGCCCTTGGGGAATGCACATGCCCTGGCTGGACTGTTCTTTTTACCACTGAGCCGCAGAAGCGCTGTTTGGGCTCTGCGCCCGCTCTGCGCCAGCTCTGTCCCTGGTGTACACGAGGCCCAGGAGGCCCAGGAATCCTGTACCAGGCAGCACAGCCCCACAGTCCTGTGTGAACGTGGGTCTGGAATTCTTGTGTGAGGCAATCCAAGCCTCACAGCTCCATTGTATGTACCATCACCAGACAGGCCATATTAGGCGATAGCAGCCATACAAGGAGCCAGCTAGTCTTGCAAAGGCAAATTTGACTGTCTACGTATGGAAGTCACTACGCAGAATGCAAGCGTGAACACACAGGGTACTGTGAACGTAGTGCTGACAGCGAGCAGACTGGATTTATAGCAGCCTTATAGTACAGTAAGTTAACGACTAAGGAGAAGTGAAATAAACCAGAACAGTAGTATAGCAGAAGAAGTAAATTGAAAGAAGAGGTATAGAAACACAGGAAGCAAGGAGTGTGTACTGATTGATACGTCAAGGCCAGAGGGATTGATACAGGATTGATACACCAATGACAGGGGGGTAACTTGTGATAGATGAAAAAAATGCTTTTGTGGTAGCAACTTTGGTGGGAATGCAAAATATATCACTTATGTAATGCATAACTCAGCAAATCAGTAAGGCTTGAGCAAGCATCCTAGCAAGTATAAATACAAGCCTGAATTTGTAATAAATGTCTCTCATTGCACCTTAAAGAGAGTCCGTGCCTCATTCGCTACAAAAGGCACCTGAATAGGGACTTTCAATGCGGCTGTAAAGGAAGCCGTTGTTCCGGTAGAAAAGCCCGATCGAACCAGGACCGGGAAATGGAGCCAGGGAAACAAAGCCGGGAAACAGAACCGGGAACCAGGAAAGTGTGCACTCATCACCGAGAAAAGGTGAGCGATTGGGAACCATGGGAGGGAAGTTATCCCTTGAACGAAGACAAAGCCTAGATGTCCTTCAACGTTTATTAAGAAAGCAAAATCAGGACGTACCAGGAGTCCGATTAGTGACTTTATTAGAACGGATGGCTAATCATGTGCCGGACTTTCCTCCAACTGGTACATTTCAGTTGGAGGCATGGCAGAAAGTCGGAAGAGAACTATTCGAACAGGCAGCATCTGGAGATAATGCTGCTTGTCAACATTTATCTACTTGGGGGAAAATAATGATTACTTTAAAAGCAGCTCCAAAGGAAGTAGCTGTGCAGGTCGCAACTAACTGTGAACCTTCTGCCCCTCCCTTGCCAGGGAAGGAGGGGGATCCTGTAACTGTATTGGGCAAAAATGCACTAACCTTGGATGCAGTAGTGGAGAAAGCACTGGCTGATAACGAAGCCCCCGCTTGTCCGCTACAGCGAACGCTTTTGACAAAAGATGGTTTGTGAGAGTCGCCCAACAACCCCCTCGATCCCGGCCCAGTGGACTTGGAGCGAGAGCCTGATTTATTCCCCCCGGATGTTACTTTGCAGCCGAAAGTGCACATTAATTCAACCATGGGGGATAAATGCAGAGAAGAGGCTTTGAAAGCAGGAGACAGGAAAGTGGTTACGGCATGCCCTGTGATCTATCATGAATGGCAAACTCCAGGCTTTCAACAGCTATCGTATGATGTTGTAAAGGAATTACAGACATTAGCTAAAGAAAATGGAGTTACTTCATCATTTGTTATAAATTTTTTGGAAGCGTTAAGCTCTTCCTACGTACTTACTCGCATGACTGGCATTCTTTGTTGAAAATGATTGTATCCACTCCTCAATGCACTGTATGGCTGATTTTTGGGAGAACTGTACTGTGGAGACTAGTGATAATGCATATCAGCAAAGAGCGATTGTTTGCAGTCATTTAGCTGGGGAAGGTGCTCATGCTTTGCCCGAGAATCAAGTTGCACATCCCAGGGACATGTATGGTGTAACAGGAAAACTAGCAATGAAAGCGGTTCAGAAGTTACTGGTGGTTGGGAGAGATGCTAGTACGTCTTTTTCAAAAATCTCGCAAGGATTACCGGAACCTTATGCACAATTTTTAGACTGCTTGCAAACTGTTTTGGAGCGGCAAATTGATAATGATGTGGCTAGTGAGTTAGTTCCTAGAACAATTGGCTTTTGAGAATGCTAATGCTGATTGGTGGCGTGTGTTACAGGGTGTTAGGAATAGGGAAAAGTGTACTATAACAGAGATGGTGAGAGCGTGTCAAAACATAGAGTCATCTGAACATTATACTGGCTCTCCAGCTGCCGCTTTAGCAGCACAGTCATAAGTGTTGGGAACAAAACTGAGACTGAGATGTTTTCATTGTGGGGCACTGGGTCATGTAAAGAAAGATTGCACAAAGTATGCACACCAGACTTCAAAGGCTGTACCTCCGAGAGATTGTCCAATATGTGCAAAAGGCAGGCACTGGGCAAGTGAGTGTTGTTTGAGGGTAATGTAAAGGGAGCTGCCAGCCAGTCAGTGACTATAATTACTACTGCAGTAGTGCTGATTCCCACAGGAGTGTGGGGGCCTTTAGGACCTAGCGTGCATGCTTTGTTAATAGGTCGATCATCCACTACCAAGTTGGGTTTGTTTGTCTTACCTGGAGTAATTGACTCTGATTATCAAGGTGAAATCAAAATGATGGCTTGGACACCTGTGCCACCTTGCTACATACTTCAAGGTCAGCGACTTGCTCAGTTAATATCCTTTTAAAGTGTACCCCTGCAGGGAAAGGGCACTGAGTTGATGGTAGCTTTGGTAGCACAGGTGAACCCCAGATTTTCTGGTCAAAACCTTTTCAGGCAGCACAAATTGTGCTTACTTGTTCCAGAGACGGTCGGAAGTTTCGGGGTCTCCGAGATACCGATGCTAATGTCTCTGTCATTCGCAGCTCTGAATGGCCAATTTAATGGCCTACTGTCACTCCTGCATCCACTATTATTGGTGCAAGTCCTGAGTGATCTGGCAGCTTGGTCATTGTCCTGCTGTGTGACAGCCCTGTGACCGCAGGCAGGGACAGGCAATGGGCACTTGTGTTAAAGGCAAGAAGAACACCTGAAGAGCATGGGTTGGTCATGCCAATGTGGAATAGATTGTTTTTTCTTGTTTGTTTTGGGGCTGCAGAAGAAGGAACGCGTGCATTTCAGTGTTGGGGCACGGATCCCAACTGAGGATTCAAGCAAGTTTGGGACTGGGACAGCTTAGGTGACTGAGGACCATTGCCAGGTCTACGAAAGAAGCTGGATGGGTTTTGGGGAGCTCGCAGGCATTGCCAAATCCTCAGAAAACCACAGCTTTGTAGTTAAAGCAACAGCACTTGGCACCAAGCCCAATCCCAAAATGCAAATACCCTCGAAGTGACCGCAGGCAGAGCCTTGAGAAACATTTGAGAGAAAGGGTCTCCTTTGCCAGGCCCTGGGGGTCAGGCCTTGGCCATTCTGATGATAAACAAACATGAAGGGCTGACATGGCATCAGAACCTGGCGTGTCCGCGTTGTTGCCCTTCCCCTTGGTTCCCACCCATGCACACTCAACCCGATCAGCGCCTGTGGGAACAGCAGGGTGTGCAGTTCCAGCTAGAGGGCCTTAGACAGATCATACAGAAGTGTGTTTTTTATGAGTGTAAGAAGCGATAGCCCAGGCCAGTGAGAACGATATCTCGGGTCGGAAAACGGCCCCTTGTGTGTGATGTGTGAATGTCCTTGGGCCTGGTCTGTGAATGAGTGGGAACGTAACTGAAACAAATATAACATGAGTGTGGTGTGTTTCTAATACCAATTATTGGAAAAACATCTTATGTAACATCTTAGTCCAGGCCCATACCTGGAAATCCTATACATCGTCAATGGCTAATAAAGAAGGCCTCAGACTGGCTCAGCTCTCTGCTCTGCCCGGCTCTGCGCTCCTTCCTGAACAAGATCTCTGCCTGTGCGTGCATCTTTTTCTGCGTCCCGGTGTGCGTCGTTCCTCATCGTCGCAATCGCCCTCATCAACTCCAGACAATCCAAACGCTCCCTAACATACACGGCTGCCCCACCTCCTCTCCTTCCTCGCCTGTCCCTTCTGAAGAGTTTCTAGCCATCCAATGCAGCGCTCCAGTTGTGAGAGTCGTCCCACTATGTTTCTGGGATGGCAACTATATCGTCGTTTTTCTGCCTCACAGTGGCTTCCAGCTCCTCCTGTTTGTTGCCCACGCTGCGTGCCTTTGGATAGATGCACTTTGGCCGGGCCATTGATCCCGCCACCTTTTTCTGGTGAGAAGCCCTAATTCCTTTGTGGACATCATCGAGTGCTTCCACGGTTTTGAACACATCAACAACCCTTGTGTTTCTCTTCCTGCATGGCTCTCCATCCCCAGCCTCCACTGGGATGGCAGAGCAAAGGGCCTCACCAGCGCTACCCTCAAATGCTGGCATGTGGCCCTTGGGTTTGCCTCTCCACACCTGGTTTCCTCCCCTCTCACTTCAAATCTAGTTTAAAGCCCTCTCAAGGACTCCTGCTAACTCCTGCGCAGGATCCTTTTCCCCTTTTGAGAGAGGTGCATCCCATTTGTCGCTAGCAGGCCTGGTGCCATGTAAGCCGACCCGTGATCAAAAACCCCCAAATTCTGCCGGTGACACCGGTCCTGCAGCCAGGTATTGATCTGCTGGGTCTTCCTGCATCTTTCCTCGTCGTACCCTGCAACTGTGGCGACAGAAGAGAACACGACTTGTGCTCCTGATCCCTTGACCATGCGTCCCAAGGCTCTGAAGTCTCTCTTGATTGTCTTTAGTTTTCCCTTTTCAGTTTCATCACTGCCTACCTGAAAAATCGTTAGGGGATAATAGTCTGAGGGCCTAACCAGGGCAGAGAGTTTCCTGTTTACATCTTTAACCCTGGCCCCAGGGAGGCAGCCGACACCCCAAGAAGTGGGTCTAGCCTGCATATAGGGCCTTCTGTTCCCTTTAGAAGGGAGTCTCCTACAACCACAACCAGCCTCTTTTTCTTTGTGGGGGCTGTTTTGATGGAGGGTGCAGGGTGACTGATCCTCTGCAGCACCTCCAACTCAGTGGAACCGCCTCCCTCGATGCTGTTGTTTGGTTCCACTTGCAAGGCCTGTTCTTCAGTCTCAAGACCCATTTGTGTGTCTGTGTTTGGCTGTTTCTGGGCTAACTGGTGCGCAGAAATTGGCTTCGCCGGAGGTAAATGTTCAAAGAGGACCCAGAAGAGTAAAACAGAAAAAGGAAAAATTTATTCGAATAAAGGAGGAGTCCCCAGGCGTCCCTGTGGGGTCTCTCAACAGCATGGGAAGACACAGCCCCCTATTTATCCCAATCCTAGCCGCAGGAGATCCCTTCTCCTTTCCCCATTGGCTGAGACCCTTGTGGGGTCCAAGATTTCCGATCCCCCTTTCGTAACCCCAGCAGCACCCCTTGTATGTCTGCCCACCGACACTCCTGGGAACTGATTGGTTAGAGCTCTAAGGCTGTTGCACTCCATTTTGTAAAGACATGGGAGAGCTGCTTCCATCAACTACAAAACAATCAAGAGTGTGAATCGTGACATCACATTTTGCAAAGACGTGATAGCCATTCCTCACCAGTTTGGTGTGGGTGGTGGTGTTTTCAGTTGTGATGATGTTGTCATCCCTTTTCTAATTCACTGTCTGCTCTTGTGTTCAGACTACGTGGCTTTGTAAATGAGGAGCCCCACTCTCCGTGTCTTTCAATGAAATACAGGAGCTCCTGAGACTGTTTTTCTTCCTGACCTCCTTCCTGCAAGAGCTTTTGGAGCTGCAGGGACAGTTCCTGTGATGGAGGAGGGGAAAAGAATCCATCACGGCAGCACTGCCAGGGAGCAGCAGCGCTCGGTCTCCCAGAGCTGTTTTCTTTCCTCTCCCACACTCCTTCTCGTCCCTCATGTTGGCGCAAGTCCTGAGTGCTCTGGCAGCTTGGTCATTGTTCTGCTGCGTGGCAGTCCTGTGACAGCAGGCAGGGACAGGCAATGGGCACTTGTGTGACAGAGCTGGCCTCAGAACAGCCTTCCGTGAAGAAAGGTGATCTCCTGAGGACAGTGCTGGAAGGTTTAGGTCTTCTTCCAAAGTTTCTCTCCAGGACATGCCCAAGAACATGACGAGCAGATCACAACACCAGTATGCACCAGTACAGAGCTAAACACCGTGAGTGGAGAAGCATGAGGGCACGCAGCAGTGTCCTCTCACAGCCAGGCCTCCTGCAAGACACCTGACGGAGCAGCAGAGCAGGGTCTGGGCTGTGCCCGTGTGCACTGGACAGCCCGCGGAAGCTGCCCCAGGACAATCGTCGTGGGCTGGCCGCGCACAAGCACCGTTTCCAGCCCTGGCCTCTCAGTGCAGCTTGGAGAGGCCCTTTGTCCCTCCGCAGAAGGATGGTGAATGAGTAGGTCAGCAGGCTGTGTTTGCATGGTACAGATGAGATGCAAGCACGCACATCATGTACAGGAGGTGGGATGAGATGAACCCCAGAGACCACAAATGTCATCAGCTATTCCTTGGGGTTCCTTGAAGGCCTGTGGGACAGACAGTGTCTCGAGGTCACGTCATGTTGGGAGGAAACCACCTGAATGCAGCACTGGGTTGTGCTTCCTTGGACTGAGGTCCCCGTGTCCATTCCTCATGACGTGGGACATGTGAGATGAGTGCAGGCGGGGTGACACACTGCAAGGCTGAGGTGGCTCCCATCCTTTGGGAGTGGCAAGAGGAGGTGAGAGAGACACTGTGACTCCTGCCTGTGTGTCTAAAAGGGACAGGCTCTGCCTCTGAGCATCCCTGGGTGCATAAGGAGTCCATGAGGCCAGCTCAGCTCTGGACAGCTGACAGAAGCTTGCTCTTTCCACGTGTGACTCCAGGAACAAACCCCATGGGCCCAGTGAGCTTCGTCTCCGCTGCCTTGGACAGGCCCATTGCCACAGTGCTTCTGTCTGCTCCCTCAGCCTTGCCTGTGATTCTGGCTTGTGCTCTCCAAAGTGCCAGAGCACTCAGAGATGTTCTGGGGTCCTTGGAAAAGGCAGATGTCAAAGCCAGCTTCAAGAAGGGCTCTTTATTAAAATCCAGCCACTCCCTCGGGAAGAGCTGCTCCTCCACATGGCTCAGCATCAGCGGCAGCACAGGGCTCGCAGGATCCATCTTGGCCTTGGCTGCTCCCTTGGAGAGCTCAGGATGATGATGACCGTCTGAGCTACCAGGGAGCGGATGGAGGGCTCGCTGTCTTCTGCCAAGGCCTGAAGGGCTGCAAGGGAAAGAAGCAGAGCCGAGATGACCTCCCACGTCTGCAGAGACCCCCAGGCATTCCCTCTGGAGCATGCTCCCTACTCACCGCTGCAGATCTCAGCCAGCTTCTTCTTGCCTGGATCCCTCAGATGCCGCGCAGCGAGCCCTGGGCACAGAGTTCCGTCAGCCCCTGCTCCCTCCCCTCATCAGGGCTGGCCCCAGGGAAGAGCAGGGGCCGAGATGGTGGGACTGAGCAAGGCGGCCGCCATGGCCACCTGCGTGGACAGGGCTGGGAGAGGGAGGCCAAGGCCCTGCACGGGGCAGCCGGGGCTCTGGCAGCCACAGGGCTGCTCCTTGCTGCCAGGGCAGTGGCAGGGACTGGGGCCAGGCTGCCAAGAGAGGGACCCTGGGGGCTGTGACCCACCGATGAACCTCACGGCCGCCTCTCGCAAGCTGGCCTGAGCATCCTTCAGGTACGGCAGGCTCTGAGTCAAGAATTCTTGAGCTCTGCTCCTGTCCTGCTCCAGCTGGAGAGAGCACAAGGGGATGAGCACGTCACTGTCCCTTCCCAGTTGGCTGGACCAGTCCCTGCTCCCACACCCAGCCGTTCCCCTTCCCTCCCGGCCATTCCCATGTCCCAGCCAGGAGCCCTGTGGGGCTGAGGCTGAAAGAGAGACACAGGCCGGGGGACCCCAGGGGTGCTGAGAGCCCTCCCTCGCGCTGGGTGCAGGGAGGGCAGCAGGGCAGAGAGAAGAGGCCTTTGTGGGCTCTGTTCTTGAGGGCAGGGAACAAGAATGCAGGTCCAGGCTGCAGCAAGGCAGGCGAGGCACATCTGCCTTGGGGGTTGTCCTCACCAAGCTCTCTCCAATCCGCCATGTCTGCTGTGTCCGCACCAGGTGCTTGAGCAGTTTCCACTTGAGGAGCTCTGTGGCAGCAAGGAGGGCTTCCCCAGCAGCCTGTGGAACAGCAGAAGCTGGGAATGGCACCACGGTCTGGGCCAGGAGACCTTGGGTCCCCCTGCTCTGGGCCTTGTTCCTGGGGCGATTCTGCCCTCAGGGAGCTGGGACATGCCCTGGCCCAAATGTCCAGGGGTCTCTTCGCTGCGTCACTGCTGAGCTTTGAAAGCTGTACCTTGGCCACGCTCTGCGTTTGGTCACTCAGGCGGAAGAAGAGAGGGAGCAGGCCAAGTCGCACCGTGTTCTTCATCTCTGCCTTTTCGTCCCCCACCGCCATCTTCATCAGGTCTCTGAAGAGGCTGATGGAGCTCTCTCTCAGCTGGCTCTGCTCCTGGGAGGGAGAAGCACAGTAGGACTGGAGCACCAGCAGCTCTCTGCCCACGCTGGGCAGAAGCTCCAGCATGGCTGATGTGAGGGGAGATGCTCCAGGGAGGCATTCTGCACACTGGAGTTGTGGCCCAGATCTGCGGTCCTGGGTCAGTGAAAGGCCACTCAAGAGACTTGTTCTGGGAGCGCCTGTGCCTCCAAGTGCCCACCAAGGCAGCCAGCATCCCCCACCAGCTTCAGCAGCCACGGTGGGGAAGAGCTCCGGGAGCAGCCGGCAGGGAGAAGCTGGGCTGGGCTGCAGAACACACAAGCCACCCCACAAGAGCCCAGGGCCAACCCGTGGGGCTCAGGCTTCCACATCAGCCTTACGTCGTTCAAGAGGGGCAGGAGGAATTCCGCCATCTGCACGGCGATGTGGCTGGCCTCCTTCCTCTTCAGCTGAGCCATGACAGTTCTGAAGACCAGCAGAGCCTTCATGGTGGCAGCCTTATAGCCAAAGAGCAGGACCCTCATCAGGTCTGGCAGGATGACCTTCATTTTTCTTGCCTGTGTGAAGAAAAGAGTTTCCCTTTTGGGACCAGGTCCGTGCCTGGAAAGCTCCCCAGGCAGCCAGCTGGCCCCACCATGGCAGAGAGAGCCTTTGGAGCACTCGCCCCACCGCCTGAGTGCCAGCCAAGGCCAAGCCCTCCCGCTCTGCCCCGGCCCTTGCCTGCCAACAGGGTTCCCCTTGCTGACGCCCTACTCACCATGTCGTCTCTCTGTGACAGCGTCATGATGCCTCTGAGCACCAGGGAGAGCATGGCTGGCCTTTCTTCCTTCAGAAACCTAAAGGCTAGGTAGGTCGCAGCAAACTCCCCGTCTCCCAGATCTCTGCTGGCCAGCATCTGAAAGCAGGGCAGCAGTGAGCGACCGGCAGAGCTGGTGGGGCTCCTGGCAGCGTGCAGCTCCTGGTTCCTAGCGCAGCCCGGGCCAAGGGCACCGGGGGCTTTTTCCGGTAACTCACAGCCAAGCGAACGAGGCAGTAGTCCTCCAGGTGTGTGCAGAAGAGCCTGCTCTTGAGGTCCCAGAGCTGGCTGAGCAGCTCCTTCAAAATGTTCTTCACAGTCTGGGGCACGGAGAACATCAGCTCCCACAGTGCCAGGGCAGTGCTGCAAGTCGGAGCGCTCTGTCAGCAGGGCAGCCTCGGCCACAGCAGCGTGGCCGGGCTCAGCACTGCAGGACGCTTGGAATGCCCTGGGCAGCAGCAGAGGGCTGAGCTGGTGCTCCCCGTGGGGCGGGCAGGAGCGTGGGGTGGGCCCTGCGCTTGCTTGCTCAGCTTTGGCTGCCTCGGGCCTGGCTGACCCCCAGGGCTGGAAAGCGTGGTGGGATGGAGGGTCCTGCCCCTCGGGAGTGTCCTGCAGGATTCCTTGGCTCTGGCAGCCAGAGCGTCTCCAGGCCCCTCTTCCCACAGGGAACAAGCCCTCCCGGCTTTTGAGGACAGTACCTGTCTCCTCCTGGAGCAACCTTGAGCAGTGTCATCACCACCTCCTGAGGGCATTTGTCAGCCATGGGGACGATGAGAGACTCCACGCTCTGCCGGGCTGGGACTGTCTGGGTGCATCCCAGGGTTTTGTGGATGCAGCTCGTGATCTTTGGCACCTGGAGGGGACACAGGTGAGGATGGTGCAGCCACTGGCGAGCGGCCATTTCCTCAGCTGCCCTTGCCATCCCTCTCTGCCACCTTGAGGTGGCTTCAGGTGCCCCAGACACTGGGCTTTGGGAGGAAGAGAGGGATGGAGGGAGGAACAAGGCCTGACAGGGCTGAAGGGCAGGGCAATGCAGCCACAGGCCACTTACATCCACCAGCCACAGGTCAGGGTTTCCCTTGACCACATCCAGCACGTTTCTGGCCGCCTCCTTGTCAAAGGTGCTGGAGTCGGTCATTGCCTCGATGAACACCCAGACCATGTCTGTCCTCTCCGACGGCTGGAGGTATTCCCCAAAGGTCTATGGGAGGAAGGGAGGCAACGAAGCCATATCACACCGAGGGCCCTGATGCTGCTGCTTAGCCGGGCAGTGCCAGCAGCCCTGCGGTGGCGCCCGGCAGTGCTGGCGGCGGTGTCCCCAGCAAAGCTGGCAGCAGGGGCGGCAGTCGCTGCTGGGGAGGATGAGAAGAGACGGCCCAGGGTGAGGGAGGAGGGTTGGGGTCATGGGCACGGGGTCTGGGCCCCGCCACCAGCCAGGGCTTGCGGGTGGCCAGGAGGACTGGGGCTGCTGCTGGGACACTGGAGCGCAGCCCTGGCGTTGTCCCTGCTTGGGGACAGCAGGAACCCTCTCAGCAGGGACAGGGAGGCCACGCCAGCCCGCTGACGGTGGAGGCCTTTGCTCTCACAAGTCCCCTGCTGATGCCAGGACCAAGAGTGCCAGCAAACGGGGAGCTCGTTACCTCGGCAATGTGAGTGGCACTGGGCGAAGTGCGCAAGGAGGTGGTCTCGGCTTCCCAGTCCCTTTCGAGCTGTGTATCCTCCTCTGTCAATGTCGCACCTAAAGAGCGGGGCAAACGCAGAGGAGTCGGTAAGACACGGCAGCTTCCCCAATACTGGAAAGAGCTTTGAACTTGGAATGGCCGAGGAGGGAGGTTATGACCTGCAATCAGGGGAGGAGGTGGTGGAGAGCGGTGCCACGGAAAGGCTGACCCGCCTCCAGTGTGCGTGTGGGAATGCTCGTGGCCCTGGAAATTCCAAGGCCCTAGAGCTCTGCATGCAGTGCCACGGTTCAGTCCCCCATGGCTTGAATAGAGGTGACGTGGGGGACGGCTCGCATGGCTGGAGTGCTGCGGGGCAGAGATACATGTCTCTTTGGGAGAGATGGGAAGATGCGGCGCGGGGCTGCCTCCCGTGCTCTTGAGGAGCAGCTCAGCTACACGGGACCATCAACAGCGTGGGAGAGAGCGTGGGGGGGAGGAGCAGAGGAGGGGCAGTGCTGGTGACATGGTGGTGCCTCCAGCAAGCAGCAGGACTGGGTGATGTTGGCGTGCAGGGGGATCCATCCCACCACAGCTTCTCTTACGGTGTTGCTGGTACTTGAATTGGAAGAGGAGACAAAGAGCGTCCAAAGCCAAGCGGCTGGTGTCCTCTTCCTTGAATGATAGGAGCAGCAGGAGATGTCCCAGCAGCTGTCCAAGGATTGGCATCTGCATCTCCACACAGGAGGCGTGTCTGTCCTCATTGGGATCAGCCTGGGCAAGGGAGGAGGAAGAGCAGAGGGCTTGAGGGCAGCTGGGGCCAAAGCCCTGAAGCCAAGTGTGTGCCCAGGGCTGGATCCAGGCAGGTCAGAGCTTTGCAGGGCCCTGCAGAACCCATCTCGCAGAACAGCCCCACGCAGGGAGAGCTGCCAGACCTGGGCTCCCCGTGGGCTCCTTGGGCAGCCCTGGCTGACACAGGACTGGGGCAGAGATGGCTCCTGGCAGAGCGCAGTGTGCCTGGTCCTTACCTTCAGTGAGGAGTAGTTGGCCAGCAAGAAGCTGAGCACCCTCATCCTGCCCACAGCCCTCTCCCGCACAGATGCCCTCTCAGAGGTGGTGAAGGTCAAGAGCATCTGGGGAGAGAGAAGCTGCTGCTGAGCCCTGGGAGCAGCCAGCGCTCCAGCACAAGCAGCACTGCCCAAGTCCTGGGCGGGACTCTCCCAGGCCATTAAGGCTTCCTCTGGTCTGGAGCAAAGCCCGCACTGGTTTCCTGCCCTGGGGTCCCTGGCAGGCTTGCGACAAATGCCCCAGGCCAGCCCTCTAGCCAGGCAGGAAGGCAGATGCCACCCTGTGCGGCCACTGTGCTGCGGAAGAGCCTGCTGGGCAGCCCCTGCTTCCCCCAGGGAGGTGGGCACCACCCTGCAGTGCTCTCTCTGCATGGCGCGGGGTGGGACTGCCCTCTCAGCAGTGGACACCCCGTCCCCCAGGGTGAGGAACAGCCCTTGTGAAGCCCACCCTTTGCACATGCCAGACCTGGAAGATACTCTGCATCTTCTCGCTGACTCCGTTGGCAGGAGAGTTGAGCACCAGTGCAACTAGCATGGTGTCCATGGCTTTCATGGTCTGCAAGGAAGACAACGAGTTGTGGCCGTGTTTCCTGCCATCCCTCTCACCCCCAGGACACTGAGCTGAGCTCCCAGCACCAAGGGAGGACACGTGGGCTGCTTTGCTGTGCCTGGGAGAGGCCCAGGGGCAAACAATGTGCTGTGGGCAGAGCAGCCTGCGGCACTGGACGTGGCCAGGCCCACAGGAACGGGACGACGGGACGAGAGTGGGAAAGTAAAGCCAAGACCGTGCCCTGCCTTGCATCTCTGGTCATAGCGCAGGACAGGGTGAGCAGGGAGCAGCCCAGAGGGCCCGGCGCTCGTGGAGCTCACCCAGCACTTACCGCGAAGTACAGGAAAGGTTTCAAGTCCCGGATTTCCTCTTTGGGAGGAAGCAAGAAGATGCTGGAGAAGCACGCTTGGAGGAGGCCTATCTCTTTGCCCTCCAGCACCGCCTCCACGGAGCTGCAAAGAGAGAGGGGCCAGTGGGACGCTGGTGCGGGGAGCAGTGCCTGCAGGCCTCGTGCAGGTGGACACGGGGCTCTGGGGCAGGAGTTCCCAGGAGGGTTGGGCAGGTACCTCATTTCGGTCACGGCAAACATGGCGCTCCGCCACACCGCTGTGCACCGTTGGTCCCTGGGCTCTTCTTCCAGCAGCACCTGCAGAGCACAGCCAGGATGGGACCTGGCAGCTGCCAGCACCCAGTGCCACCAGCCCCTTGCCCTGCCCAACGCTGTCCTCACAGGGTGCCAGTGCTGGGGGCCTTGTCCCCTTCCCCGCAGCCACCGAGTATCCCCTCACCTTGATATTCTCTGCCAGTTTGTATCTCTGGCAGAAGAGATCTAGGCCCTGGGACAAGCCGTTGTACGTTGCGGCCCTGAAGAGCATAGCGATGCTTTTAAGGAACTCCAGCTTCTGTTCCTCATCCTGGCAGCCAGGGGACAGAGAGACAAACAGGGAGCATGAGATGGGGACACACGGTCAGTGGCACCGCAGCGCTGGGGGTGCAGTGCCGGTTGCAGCCCTGGGAGAAGCAGCTGTGCCCAGCCAGCGCCCTCCAGCAGCCCCACAGCAGAGCCCCTGTCAGCAGATGCCAGCTCAGCCGCCTTCCAAATGGCTGCGGTTACCTTTTCAGGGTTGCTGACAAAGGCCCTGATGACATCCACGTGTTCTGGTTCCAAGTGGTACACTGGTAACCAGCTGGCATCTAAGAAAGGAGGAGAGCAGGGAGGGCTGCAGAGAGGGTGCGCAGGCAGGAGGGAGCAGAGGAAGGAGCTCTGCCTCCCATCCAGCCCCATGCCCGCTGCCATGGCACAGTCTTCTCCTGCGTGTCAGTGCCCCTGCCAGCGTGTGGGGAAACGGGATCCTGGCATTGAGCAGGGAGCGCTCGCTGGCCACCGCGCTGCCCAGACAATCAGGGCCCCTCACTCACCCATCTCCAGTTGCTGGGCCAGGCACAACTCCTGGGGCTCCACTGGAGAGCTGCTCTCCTGGAGAGCCCTGTCCTCCTCCAGGGCCACCTTGGTGGTGCTGACTTGTTGCTTCGCCATCTTTTGGGTTTGAGGAAAGTGGTTGGGCTGGCGAAGGGGGAAGCTTTGGCGAAAGGCCACGAGTCTGCCGGGGGCAGAGGGAAAAGACGTGGGTTGTGCTCGAGGAGTCCTCGCCACGAGTCTGCCGGGGGCAGCGGGGAAAGACGTGGGTTGTGCTCGAGGAGTCCTCGCCACGAGTCTGCCGGGGCAGAGGGGAGTCTGCCGGGGGCAGCTAGAGTTAAGATATGGTTGGACTCGATGATCTCAAGGGTCGCTTCCAACCAAAAGGATTCTCTGATACTCCAATTCTCTGAAAGACGTGGGCTGCGCTCGGGGGCTACTCGCCGTCTCCGTGCTCGCACCCTGTCCCGTCACCGTCCTGCCGGACAGTGTGGGCTGGGGCCCACAGCTGCGCTGAGCACATGCAGTGCAGTGGGTGTCACCAAGTGAGGTCACAACGGGCCCCACTGTGAGCCTGCACCTGGGCAGGGAGGGGCAGGGTGTCCCATTGGGATGCACAGGCCAGCTCTGCCCTGGGCACCTGGGTGCTCTCGGGGTGTCTCCAGGCTCCCCTTTGCCCTCATGTCCCCCCGGGACCTCCCTGTTGCCCTCTGCTGTGGCCCAGAGTTTCGTGTTCAGCTGGCTGGCTGATCAGAACAGCAGCGAAGCTGCTCCTTCAGTGGCTTTGTAGAGATTTCTAGGGATTTCCAAGGGTGGGTAGCACAGAGGATGGACTTTGTTTAAGGTGTCTGCTGTCTCATTGCTTACAGAAGCTCTCAGTGGCTTGAGGATAAACTAACCACGTAACCACATGACAAAGTGTTGGAGCTGGCAGAGCACAAAAGCAGAAATCCAGGTGGCAGGGGTGAAAAAGGTGGAAAGGCTGAGGTACTAAATGCCTCCTTCTGTGGAAATGCCCCTCACATTCTGCGATTCTGTGATTCCTCCACCTCAGTCTTTAATAGTCAGAAGAGTTGTGCTCCAGGTACCCACCCCCCTGAGCCAGAAGACAGGCATGGGGAGCAGTATGAAGGCCCAACAATCCAAGGGGAAATGATCAGTGACCTGCTATATCACTTGGGCACCTACAAGTCTATGGGGCCAGATGGGATACACCCAAGGGTGCTGAGGGAGCTGGCAAAGGTCATCACTGAGCCACTTTCCATTATCTATCTGCAATGCTGCCCAACTGGGGAGGTTGCAGTTGACTGGAGGTTGGCTAAGGTGACGCTCATCTACAAGACGGGCCAGAAAGAGGATCTGGGGACCTATAGACCTATCCGTCTGGCCTTGGTGCTGGGCAAGGTCATGGGGCAGATGATCTTGGGTAACATCACTCGCCACAAGAGAACCATATAATCAGGCCCAGTCAACATGGATTTATTTATTTATTTATTTATTGAGGGACTAGAGAGAGTGCAGAGGAGGCAACAAAGCTGCTGAGGGGCTGGAGCACAAGTGTGATGGGAGCGGTTGAGGGAGCTGGGGCTGTTCAGCCTGGAGAACAGGAGGCTCAGGGGAGGCTCAGGGGAGACCTTATTGCTGTTTGCAACGGCCTGAAAGGAGGTTGAAGCATGGAGGGTGTTGGTCTCTTCTCCCAAGTAGCAAGTGATAGGACAAGAGGAAATGGCCTCAAGTTGCGCCAGGGGAGGTTTAGATTGGCTGTTAGGAAAAAATTCTTCCTGGAAAGTGTGTTAAAGGCAAGAAGAACACCTGAAGAGCATGGGTTGGTCAGGCCAATGTGGAATAGATTGCTTTTTCTTGTTTGTTTTGGGGCTGCAGAAGAAGGAACGCGTGCATTTCAGTGTTGGGGCACGGATCCCAACTGAGGATTCAAGCAAGTTTGGGACTGGGACAGCTTAGGTGATTGAGGACCATTGCCAGGTCTACGAAAGAAGCTGGATGGGTTTTGGGGAGCTCACAGGCATTGCCAAATCCTCAGAAAACCACAGCTCTGTAGTGAAAGCAACAGCACTTGGCACCAAGCCCAATCCCAAAATGCAAATACCCTCAAAGTGACCACAGGCAGAGCCTTGAGAAACATTTGAGAGAAAGGGTCTCCTTTGCCAGGCCCTGGAGGTCAGGCCTTGGCCATTCTGATGAAAAACAAACATGAAGGGCTGACATGGCATCAGAACCTGGCGTGTCCGCGTTGTTGCCCTTCCCCTTGGTTCCCACCCATGCACACTCAACCCGATCAGCGCCTGTGGGAACAGCAGGGTGTGCAGTTCCAGCTAGAGGGCCTTAGACACATTATACAGAAGTGTGATTTTTATGAGTGTAAGAAGCGATAGCCCAGGCCAGTGAGAACGATATCTCGGGTCGGAAAATGGCCCCTTGTGTGTGATGTGTGAATGTCCTTGGGCCTGGTCTGTGAATGAGTGGGAACGTAACTGAAACAAATATAACATGAGTGTGGTGTGTTTCTAATACCAATTATTGGAAAAACATCTTATGTAACATCTTAGTCCAGGCCCATACCTGGAAATCCTATACATTGTCAATGGCTAATAAAGAGGACCTCAGACTGGCTCAGCTCTCTGCTCTGCCCGGCTCTGCGCTCCTTCCTGAACAAGATCTCTGCCTGTGCGTGCATCTTTTTCTGCATCCCGATGTGCGTCGTTCCTCATCGCCGCAATCGCCCTCATCAACTCCAGACAATCCAAACGCTCCCTGACATACACGGCTGCCCCACCTCCTCTCCTTCCTCGCCTGTCTCTTCTGAAGAGTTTCTAGCCATCCAATGCAGCGCTCCAGTTGTGAGAGTCGTCCCACCATGTTTCTGGGATGGCAACTATATCGTCGTTTTTCTGCCTCACAGTGGCTTCCAGCTCCTCCTGTTTGTTGCCCACGCTGCGTGCCTTTGGATAGATGCACTTTGGCCGGGCCATTGATCCCGCCACCTTTTTCTGGTGAGAAGCCCTAATTCCTTTGTGGACATCATCGAGTGCTTCCACGGTTTTGAACACATCAACAACCCTTGTGTTTCTCTTCCTGCATGGCTCTCCATCCCCAACCTCCACTGGGACGGCAGAGCAAAGGGCCTCACCAGCACTACCCTCAAATGCTGGCATGTGGCCCTTGGGTTTGCCTCTCCACACCTGGTTTCCTCCCCTCTCACTTCAAATCTAGTTTAAAGCCCTCTCAAGGATTCCTGCTAACTCCTGCGCAGGATCCTTTTCCCCTTTTGAGAGAGGTGCATCCCATTTGTCGCTAGCAGGCCTGGTGCCATGTAAGCCGACCCGTGATCAAAAACCCCCAAATTCTGCCGGTGACACCGGTCCTGCAGCCAGGTATTGATCTGCTGGGTCTTCCTGCATCTTTCCTCATCGTACCCTGCAACTGTGGCGACAGAAGAGAACACGACTTGTGCTCCTGATCCCTTGACCATGCGTCCCAAGGCCCTGAAGTCTCTCTTGATTGTTTTCCCTTTTCAGTTTCATCACTGCCTACCTGAAAAATCGTTAGGGGATAATAGTCTGAGGGCCTAACCAGGGCAGAGAGTTTCCTGTTTACATCTTTAACCCTGGCCCCAGGGAGGCAGCCGACACCCCAAGAAGTGGGTCTAACCTGCATATAGGGCCTTCTGTTCCCTTTAGAAGGGAGTCTCCTACAACCACAACCAGCCTCTTTTTCTTTGTGGGGGCTGTTTTGACGGAGGGTGCAGGGTGACTGATCCTCTGCAGCACCTCCAACTCAGTGGAACCGCCTCCCTCGATGCTGTTGTTTGGTTCCACTTGCAAGGCCTGTTCTTCAGTCTCAAGACCCATTTGTGTGTCTGTGTTTGGCTGTTTCTGGGCTAACTGGTGCACAGAAATTGGCTTCGCTGGAGGTAAATGTTCAAAGAGGACCCAGAAGAGTAAAACAGAAAAAGGAAAAATTTATTCAAATAAAGGAGGAGTCCCCAGGCGTCCCTGTGGGGTCTCTCAACAGCATGGGAAGACACAGCCCCCTATTTATCCCAATCCTAGCCGCAGGAGATCCCTTCTCCTTTCCCCATTGGCTGAGACCCTTGCGGGGTCCAAGCTTTCCGATCCCCCTTTCGTAACCCCAGCAGCACCCCTTGTATGTCTGCCCACCGACACTCCTGGGAACTGATTGGTTAGAGCTCTAAGGCTGTTGCACTCCATTTTGTAAAGACATGGGAGAGCTGCTCCCATCAACTACGAAACAATCAAGAGTGTGAATCATGACATCACATCTTTGCAAAGACGTGATAGCCGTTCCTCACCAGTTTGGTGTTGGTGGTGGTGCTTTCAGTTGTGATGATGTTGTCATCCCTTTTCTAATTCACTGTCTGCTCTTGTGTTCAGACTACGTGGCTCTGTAAATGAGGAGCCCCACTCTCTGTATCTTTCAATGAAATACAGGACCTTCTGAGACTGTTTTTCTTCCTGAGCTCCTTCCTGCAAGAGCTTTTGGAGCTGCAGGGACAGTTCCTGTGATGGGAGGAGGGGAAAAGAATCCATCACGGCAGCACTGCCAGGGAGCAGCAGCGCTCGGTCTCCCAGAGCTGTTTTCTTTCCTCTCCCACACTCTCCTTCTCGTCCCTCATGTTGGCGCAAGTCCTGAGTGCTCTGGCAGCTTGGTCATTGTTCTGCTGCGTGGCAGTCCTGTGACCGCGGGCAGGGACAGGCAATGGACACTTGTGTGACAGAGCTGGCCTCAGAACAGCCTTCCGTGAAGAAAGGTGATCTCCTGAGGACAGTGCTGGAAGGTTTAGGTCTTCTTCCAAAGTTTCTCTCCAGGACATGCCCAAGAACATGACGAGCAGATCACAACACCAGTATGCACCAGTACAGAGCTAAACACCGTGAGTGGAGAAGCACGAGGGCACGCAGCAGTGTCCTCTCACAGCCAGGCCTCCTGCAAGACACCTGACGGAGCAGCAGAGCAGGGTCTGGGCTGTGCCCGTGTGCACTGGACAGCCCGCGGAAGCTGCCCCAGGACAATCGTCGTGGGCTGGCCGCGCACAAGCACCGTTTCCAGCCCTGGCCTCTCAGTGCAGCTTGGAGAGGCCCTTTGTCCCTCCGCAGAAGGATGGTGAATGAGTAGGTCAGCAGGCTGTGTTTGCATGGTACAGATGAGATGCAAGCACGCACATCATGTACAGGAGGTGGGATGAGATGAACCCCAGAGACCACAAATGTCATCAGCTATTCCTTGGGGTTCCTTGAAGGCCTGTGGGACAGACAGTGTCTCGAGGTCACGTCATGTTGGGAGGAAACCACCTGAATGCAGCACTGGGTTGTGCTTCCTTGGACTGAGGTCCCCGTGTCCATTCCTCATGACGTGGGACATGTGAGATGAGTGCAGGCGGCGTGACACACTGCAAGGCTGAGGTGGCTCCCATCCTTTGGGAGTGGCAAGAGGAGGTGAGAGAGACACTGTGACTCCTGCCTGTGTGTCTAAAAGGGACAGGCTCTGCCTCTGAGCATCCCTGGGTGCATAAGGAGTCCATGAGGCCAGCTCAGCTCTGGACAGCTGACAGAAGCTTGCTCTTTCCACGTGTGACTCCAGGAACAAACCCCATGGGCCCAGTGAGCTTCGTCTCCGCTGCCTTGGACAGGCCCATTGCCACAGTGCTTCTGTCTGCTCCCTCAGCCTTGCCTGTGATTCTGGCTTGTGCTCTCCAAAGTGCCAGAGCACTCAGAGATGTTCTGGGGTCCTTGGAAAAGGCAGATGTCAAAGCCAGCTTCAAGAAGGGCTCTTTATTAAAATCCAGCCACTCCCTCGGGAAGAGCTGCTCCTCCACATGGCTCAGCATCAGCGGCAGCACAGGGCTCGCAGGATCCATCTTGGCCTTGGCTGCTCCCTTGGAGAGCTCAGGATGATGATGACCGTCTGAGCTACCAGGGAGCGGATGGAGGGCTCGCTGTCTTCTGCCAAGGCCTGAAGGGCTGCAAGGGAAAGAAGCAGAGCCGAGATGACCTCCCACGTCTGCAGAGACCCCCAGGCATTCCCTCTGGAGAATGCGCCCTACTCACCGCTGCAGATCTCAGCCAGCTTCTTCTTGCCTGGATCCCTCAGATGCCGCGCAGCGAGCCCTGGGCACAGAGTTCCATCAGCCCCTGCTCCCTCCCCTCATCAGGGCTGGCCCCAGGGAAGAGCAGGGGCCGAGATGGTGGGACTGAGCAAGGCGGCCGCCATGGCCACCTGCGTGGACAGGGCTGGGAGAGGGAGGCCAAGGCCCTGCACGGGGCAGCCGGGGCTCTGGCAGCCACAGGGCTGCTCCTTGCTGCCAGGGCAGTGGCAGGGACTGGGGCCAGGCTGCCAAGAGAGGGACCCTGGGGGCTGTGACCCACCGATGAACCTCACGGCCGCCTCTCGCAAGCTGGCCTGAGCATCCTTCAGGTACGGCAGGCTCTGAGTCAAGAATTCTTGAGCTCTGCTCCTGTCCTGCTCCAGCTGGAGAGAGCACAAGGGGATGAGCACGTCACTGTCCCTTCCCAGTTGGCTGGACCAGTCCCTGCTCCCACACCCAGCCGTTCCCCTTCCCTCCCGGCCATTCCCATGTCCCAGCCAGGAGCCCTGTGGGGCTGAGGCTGAAAGAGAGACACAGGCCGGGGGACCCCAGGGGTGCTGAGAGCCCTCCCTCGCGCTGGGTGCAGGGAGGGCAGCAGGGCAGAGAGAAGAGGCCTTTGTGGGCTCTGTTCTTGAGGGCAGGGAACAAGAATGCAGGTCCAGGCTGCAGCAAGGCAGGCGAGGCACATCTGCCTTGGGGGTTGTCCTCACCAAGCTCTCTCCAATCCGCCATGTCTGCTGTGTCCGCACCAGGTGCTTGAGCAGTTTCCACTTGAGGAGCTCTGCGGCAGCAAGGAGGGCTTCCCCAGCAGCCTGTGGAACAGCAGAAGCTGGGAATGGCACCACGGTCTGGGCCAGGAGACCTTGGGTCCCCCTGCTCTGGGCCTTGTTCCTGGGGCGATTCTGCCCTCAGGGAGCTGGGACATGCCCTGGCCCAAATGTCCAGGGGTCTCTTCGCTGCGTCACTGCTGAGCTTTGAAAGCTGTACCTTGGCCACGCTCTGCGTTTGGTCACTCAGGCGGAAGAAGAGAGGGAGCAGGCCAAGTCGCACCGTGTTCTTCATCTCTGCCTTTTCGTCCCCCACCGCCATCTTCATCAGGTCTCTGAAGAGGCTGATGGAGCTCTCTCTCAGCTGGCTCTGCTCCTGGGAGGGAGAAGCACAGTAGGACTGGAGCACCAGCAGCTCTCTGCCCACGCTGGGCAGAAGCTCCAGCATGGCTGATGTGAGGGGAGATGCTCCAGGGAGGCATTCTGCACACTGGAGTTGTGGCCCAGATCTGCGGTCCTGGGTCAGTGAAAGGCCACTCAAGAGACTTGTTCTGGGAGCGCCTGTGCCTCCAAGTGCCCACCAAGGCAGCCAGCATCCCCCACCAGCTTCAGCAGCCACGGTGGGGAAGAGCTCCGGGAGCAGCCGGCAGGGAGAAGCTGGGCTGGGCTGCAGAACACACAAGCCACCCCACAAGCGCCCAGGGCCCACCCGTGGGGCTCAGGCTTCCACATCAGCCTTACGTCGTTCAAGAGGGGCAGGAGGAATTCCGCCATCTGCACGGCGATGTGGCTGGCCTCCTTCCTCTTCAGCTGAGCCATGACAGTTCTGAAGACCAGCAGAGCCTTCATGGTGGCAGCCTTATAGCCAAAGAGCAGGACCCTCATCAGGTCTGGCAGGATGACCTTCATTTTTCTTGCCTGTGTGAAGAAAAGAGTTTCCCTTTTGGGACCAGGTCCGTGCCTGGAAAGCTCCCCAGGCAGCCAGCTGGCCCCACCATGGCAGAGAGAGCCTTTGGAGCACTCGCCCCACCACCTGAGTGCCAGCCAAGGCCAAGCCCTCCCGCTCTGCCCCGGCCCTTGCCTGCCAACAGGGTTCCCCTTGCTGACGCCCTACTCACCATGTCGTCTCTCTGTGACAGCGTCATGATGCCTCTGAGCACCAGGGAGAGCATGGCTGGCCTTTCTTCCTTCAGAAACCTAAAGGCTAGGTAGGTCGCAGCAAACTCCCCGTCTCCCAGATCTCTGCTGGCCAGCATCTGAAAGCAGGGCAGCAGTGAGCGACCGGCAGAGCTGGTGGGGCTCCTGGCAGCGTGCAGCTCCTGGTTCCTAGCGCAGCCCGGGCCAAGGGCACCGGGGGCTTTTTCCGGTAACTCACAGCCAAGCGAACGAGGCAGTAGTCCTCCAGGTGTGTGCAGAAGAGCCTGCTCTTGAGGTCCCAGAGCTGGCTGAGCAGCTCCTTCAAAATGTTCTTCACAGTCTGGGGCACGGAGAGCATCAGTTCCCACAGTGCCAGGGCAGTGCTGCAAGTCGGAGCGCTCTGTCAGCAGGGCAGCCTCGGCCACAGCAGCGTGGCCGGGCTCAGCACTGCAGGACGCTTGGGATGCCCTGGGCAGCAGCAGAGGGCTGAGCTGGTGCTCCCCGTGGGGCGGGCAGGAGCGTGGGGTGGGCTCTGGGCTTGCTTGCTCAGCTTTGGCTGCCTCGGGCCTGGCTGACCCCCAGGGCTGGAAAGCGTGGTGGGATGGAGGGTCCTGCCCCTCGGGAGTGTCCTGCAGGATTCCTTGGCTCTGGCAGCCAGAGCGTCTCCAGGCCCCTCTTCCCACAGGGAACAAGCCCTCCTGGCTTTTGAGGACAGTACCTGTCTCCTCCTGGAGCAACCTTGAGCAGTGTCATCACCACCTCCTGAGGGCATTTGTCAGCCATGGGGACGATGAGAGACTCCACGCTCTGCCGGGCTGGGACTGTCTGGGTGCATCCCAGGGTTTTGTGGATGCAGCTCGTGATCTTTGGCACCTGGAGGGGACACAGGTGAGGATGGTGCAGCCACTGGCGAGCGGCCATTTCCTCAGCTGCCCTTGCCATCCCTCTCTGCCACCTTGAGGTGGCTTCAGGTGCTCCAGACACTGGGCTTTGGGAGGAAGAGAGGGATGGAGGGAGGAACAAGGCCTGACAGGGCTGAAGGGCAGGGCAATGCAGCCACAGGCCACTTACATCCACCAGCCACAGGTCAGGGTTTCCCTTGACCACATCCAGCACGTTTCTGGCCGCCTCCTTGTCAAAGGTGCTGGAGTCGGTCATTGCCTCGATGAACACCCAGACCATGTCTGTCCTCTCCGACGGCTGGAGGTATTCCCCAAAGGTCTATGGGAGGAAGGGAGGCAACGAAGCCATATCACACTGAGGGCCCTGATGCTGCTGCTTAGCCGGGCAGTGCCAGCAGCCCTGCGGTGGCGCCCGGCAGTGCTGGCGGCGGTGTCCCCAGCAAAGCTGGCAGCAGGGGCGGCAGTCGCTGCTGGGGAGGATGAGAAGAGACGGCCCAGGGTGAGGGAGGAGGGTTGGGGTCATGGGCACGGGGTCTGGGCCCCGCCACCAGCCAGGGCTTGCTGGTGGCCAGGAGGACTGGGGCTGCTGCTGGGACACTGGAGCGCAGCCCTGGCGTTGTCCCTGCTTGGGGACAGCAGGAACCCTCTCAGCAGGGACAGGGAGGCCACGCCAGCCCGCTGACGGTGGAGGCCTTTGCTCTCACAAGTCCCCTGCTGATGCCAGGACCAAGAGTGCCAGCAAACGGGGAGCTCGTTACCTCGGCAATGTGAGTGGCACTGGGCGAAGTGCGCAAGGAGGTGGTCTCGGCTTCCCAGTCCCTTTCGAGCTGTGTATCCTCCTCTGTCAATGTCGCACCTAAAGAGCGGGGCAAACGCAGAGGAGTCGGTAAGACACGGCAGCTTCCCCAATACTGGAAAGAGCTTTGAACTTGGAATGGCCGAGGAGGGAGGTTATGACCTGCAATCAGGGGAGGAGGTGGTGGAGAGCGGTGCCACGGAAAGGCTGACCCGCCTCCAGTGTGCGTGTGGGAATGCTCGTGGCCCTGGAAATTCCAAGGCCCTAGAGCTCTGCATGCAGTGCCACGGTTCAGTCCCCCATGGCTTGAATAGAGGTGACGTGGGGGACGGCTCGCATGGCTGGAGTGCTGCGGGGCAGAGATACATGTCTCTTTGGGAGAGATGGGAAGATGCGGCGCGGGGCTGCCTCCCGTGCTCTTGAGGAGCAGCTCAGCTACACGGGACCATCAACAGCGTGGGAGAGAGCGTGGGGGTGAGGAGCAGAGGAGGGGCAGTGCTGGTGACATGGTGGTGCCTCCAGCAAGCAGCAGGACTGGGTGATGTTGGCGTGCAGGGGGATCCATCCCACCACAGCTTCTCTTACGGTGTTGCTGGTACTTGAATTGGAAGAGGAGACAAAGAGCGTCCAAAGCCAAGCGGCTGGTGTCCTCTTCCTTGAATGATAGGAGCAGCAGGAGATGTCCCAGCAGCTGTCCAAGGATTGGCATCTGCATCTCCACACAGGAGGCGTGTCTGTCCTCATTGGGATCAGCCTGGGCAAGGGAGGAGGAAGAGCAGAGGGCTTGAGGGCAGCTGGGGCCAAAGCCCTGAAGCCAAGTGTGTGCCCAGGGCTGGATCCAGGCAGGTCAGAGCTTTGCAGGGCCCTGCAGAACCCGTCTCGCAGAACAGCCCCACGCAGGGAGAGCTGCCAGACCTGGGCTCCCCGTGGGCTCCTTGGGCAGCCCTGGCCGACACAGGACTGGGGCAGAGATGGCTCCTGGCAGAGCGCAGTGTGCCTGGTCCTTACCTTCAGTGAGGAGTAGTTGGCCAGCAAGAAGCTGAGCACCCTCATCCTGCCCACAGCCCTCTCCCGCACAGATGCCCTCTCAGAGGTGGTGAAGGTCAAGAGCATCTGGGGAGAGAGAAGCTGCTGCTGAGCCCTGGGAGCAGCCAGTGCTCCAGCACAAGCAGCACTGCTCAAGTCCTGAGCGGGACTCTCCCAGGCCATTAAGGCTTCCTCTGGTCTGGAGCAAAGCCCGCACTGGTTTCCTGCCCTGGGGTCCCTGGCAGGCTTGTGACAAATGCCCCAGGCCAGCCCTCTAGCCAGGCAGGAAGGCAGATGCCACCCTGTGCGGCCACTGTGCTGCGGAAGAGCCTGCTGGGCAGCCCCTGCTTCCCCCAGGGAGGTGGGCACCACCCTGCAGTGCTCTCTCTGCATGGCGCGGGGTGGGACTGCCCTCTCAGCAGTGGACACCCCGTCCCCCAGGGTGAGGAACAGCCCTTGTGAAGCCCACCCTTTGCACATGCCAGACCTGGAAGATACTCTGCATCTTCTCGCTGACTCCGTTGGCAGGAGAGTTGAGCACCAGTGCAACTAGCATGGTGTCCATGGCTTTCATGGTCTGCAAGGAAGACAACGAGTTGTGGCCGTGTTTCCTGCCATCCCTCTCACCCCCAGGACACTGAGCTGAGCTCCCAGCACCAAGGGAGGACTCGTGGGCTGGTTTGCTGTGCCTGGGAGAGGCCCAGGGGCAAACAATGTGCTGTGGGCAGAGCAGCCTGCGGCACTGGACGTGGCCAGGCCCACAGGAACGGGACGACGGGACGAGAGTGGGAAAGTAAAGCCAAGACCGTGCCCTGCCTTGCATCTCTGGTCATAGCGCAGGACAGGGTGAGCAGGGAGCAGCCCAGAGGGCCCGGCGCTCGTGGAGCTCACCCAGCACTTACCGCGAAGTACAGGAAAGGTTTCAAGTCCCGGATTTCCTCTTTGGGAGGAAGCAAGAAGATGCTGGAGAAGCACGCTTGGAGGAGGCCTATCTCTTTGCCCTCCAGCACCGCCTCCACGGAGCTGCAAAGAGAGAGGGGCCAGTGGGACACTGGTGCGGGGAGCAGTGCCTGGAGGCCTCGTGCAGGTGGACACGGGGCTCTGGGGCAGGAGTCCCCAGGAGGGTTGGGCAGGTACCTCATTTCGGTCACGGCAAACATGGCGCTCCGCCACACCGCTGTGCACCGTTGGTCCCTGGGCTCTTCTTCCAGCAGCACCTGCAGAGCACAGCCAGGATGGGACCTGGCAGCTGCCAGCACCCAGTGCCACCAGCCCCTTGCCCTGCCCAACGCTGTCCTCACAGGGTGCCAGTGCTGGGGGCCTTGTCCCCTTCCCCGCAGCCACCGAGTATCCCCTCACCTTGATATTCTCTGCCAGTTTGTGTCTCTGGCAGAAGAGATCTAGGCCCTGGGACAAGCCGTTGTACGTTGCGGCCCTGAAGAGCATAGCGATGCTTTTAAGGAACTCCAGCTTCTGTTCCTCATCCTGGCAGCCAGGGGACAGAGAGACAAACAGGGAGCATGAGATGAGGACACACGGTCAGTGGCACCGCAGCGCTGGGGGTGCAGTGCCGGTTGCAGCCCTGGGAGAAGCAGCTGTGCCCAGCCAGCGCCCTCCAGCAGCCCCACAGCAGAGCCCCTGTCAGCAGATGCCAGCTCAGCCGCCTTCCAAATGGCTGCGGTTACCTTTTCAGGGTTGCTGACAAAGGCCCTGATGACATCCACGTGTTCTGGTTCCAAGTGGTACACTGGTAACCAGCTGGCATCTAAGAAAGGAGGAGAGCAGGGAGGGCTGCAGAGAGGGTGCGCAGGCAGGAGGGAGCAGAGGAAGGAGCTCTGCCTCCCATCCAGCCCCATGCCCGCTGCCATGGCACAGTCTTCTCCTGCGTGTCAGTGCCCCTGCCAGCGTGTGGGGAAACGGGATCCTGGCATTGAGCAGGGAGCGCTCGCTGGCCACCGCGCTGCCCAGACAATCAGGGCCCCTCACTCACCCATCTCCAGTTGCTGGGCCAGGCACAACTCCTGGGGCTCCACTGGAGAGCTGCTCTCCTGGAGAGCCCTGTCCTCCTCCAGGGCCACCTTGGTGGTGCTGACTTGTTGCTTCGCCATCTTTTGGGTTTGAGGAAAGTGGTTGGGCTGGCGAAGGGGGAAGCTTTGGCGAAAGGCCACGAGTCTGCCGGGGGCAGAGGGAAAAGACGTGGGTTGTGCTCGAGGAGTCCTCGCCACGAGTCTGCCGGGGGCAGCGGGGAAAGACGTGGGTTGTGCTCGAGGAGTCCTCGCCACGAGTCTGCCGGGGCAGAGGGGAGTCTGCCGGGGGCAGCTAGAGTTAAGATATGGTTGGACTCGATGATCTCAAGGGTCGCTTCCAACCAAAAGGATTCTCTGATACTCCGATTCTCTGAAAGACGTGGGCTGCGCTCGGGGGCTACTCGCCGTCTCCGTGCTCGCACCCTGTCCCGTCACCGTCCTGCCGGACAGTGTGGGCTGGGGCCCACAGCTGCGCTGAGCACATGCAGTGCAGTGGGTGTCACCAAGTGAGGTCACAACGGGCCCCACTGTGAGCCTGCACCTGGGCAGGGAGGGGCAGGGTGTCCCATTGGGATGCACAGGCCAGCTCTGCCCTGGGCACCTGGGTGCTCTCGGGGTGTCTCCAGGCTCCCCTTTGCCCTCATGTCCCCCCGGGACCTCCCTGTTGCCCTCTGCTGTGTCCCAGGGTTTCGTGTTCAGCTGGCTGGCTGATCAGAACAGCAGCGAAGCTGCTCCTTCAGTGGCTTTGTAGAGATTTCTAGGGATTTCCAAGGGTGGGTAGCACAGAGGATGGACTTTGTTTAAGGTGTCTGCTGTCTCATTGCTTACAGAAGCTCTCAGTGGCTTGAGGATAAACTAACCACGTAACCACATGACAAAGTGTTGGAGCTGGCAGAGCACAAAAGCAGAAATCCAGGTGGCAGGGGTGAAAAAGGTGGAAAGGCTGAGGTACTAAATGCCTCCTTCTGTGGAAATGCCCCTCACATTCTGCGATTCTGTGATTCCTCCACCTCAGTCTTTAATAGTCAGAAGAGTTGTGCTCCAGGTACCCACCCCCCTGAGCCAGAAGACAGGCATGGGGAGCAGTATGAAGGCCCAACAATCCAAGGGGAAATGATCAGTGACCTGCTATATCACTTGGGCACCTACAAGTCTATGGGGCCAGATGGGATACACACAAGGGTGCTGAGGGAGCTGGCAAAAGTCATCACTGAGCCACTTTCCATTATCTATCTGCAATGCTGCCCAACTGGGGAGGTTGCAGTTGACTGGAGGTTGGCTAAGGTGACGCTCATCTACAAGACAGGCCAGAAAGAGGATCTGGGGACCTATAGACCTATCCGTCTGGCCTTGGTGCTGGGCAAGGTCATGGGGCAGATGATCTTGGGTAACATCACTCGCCACAAGAGAACCATATAATCAGGCCCAGTCAACATGGATTTATTTATTTATTTATTTATTGAGGGACTAGAGAGAGTGCAGAGGAGGCAACAAAGCTGCTGAGGGGCTGGAGCACAAGTGTGATGGGAGCGGTTGAGGGAGCTGGGGCTGTTCAGCCTGGAGAACAGGAGGCTCAGGGGAGGCTCAGGGGAGACCTTATTGCTGTTTGCAACGGCCTGAAAGGAGGTTGAAGCATGGAGGGTGTTGGTCTCTTCTCCCAAGTAGCAAGTGATAGGACAAGAGGAAATGGCCTCAAGTTGCGCCAGGGGAGGTTTAGATTGGCTGTTAGGAAAAAATTCTTCCTGGAAAGTGTGTTAAAGGCAAGAAGAACACCTGAAGAGCATGGGTTGGTCAGGCCAATGTGGAATAGATTGCTTTTTCTTGTTTGTTTTGGGGCTGCAGAAGAAGGAACGCGTGCATTTCAGTGTTGGGGCACGGATCCCAACTGAGGATTCAAGCAAGTTTGGGACTGGGACAGCTTAGGTGATTGAGGACCATTGCCAGGTCTACGAAAGAAGCTGGATGGGTTTTGGGGAGCTCACAGGCATTGCCAAATCCTCAGAAAACCACAGCTCTGTAGTGAAAGCAACAGCACTTGGCACCAAGCCCAATCCCAAAATGCAAATACCCTCGAAGTGACCACAGGCAGAGCCTTGAGAAACATTTGAGAGAAAGGGTCTCCTTTGCCAGGCCCTGGAGGTCAGGCCTTGGCCATTCTGATGATAAACAAACATGAAGGGCTGACATGGCATCAGAACCTGGCGTGTCCACATTGTTGCCCTTCCCCTTGGTTCCCACCCATGCACACTCAACCCGATCAGCGCCTGTGGGAACAGCAGGGTGTGCAGTTCCAGCTAGAGGGCCTTAGACACATTATACAGAAGTGTGATTTTTATGAGTGTAAGAAGCGATAGCCCAGGCCAGTGAGAACGATATCTCGGGTCGGAAAATGGCCCCTTGTGTGTGATGTGTGAATGTCCTTGGGCCTGGTCTGTGAATGAGTGGGAACGTAACTGAAACAAATATAACATGAGTGTGGTGTGTTTCTAATACCAATTATTGGAAAAACATCTTATGTAACATCTTAGTCCAGGCCCATACCTGGAAATCCTATACATTGTCAATGGCTAATAAAGAGGACCTCAGACTGGCTCAGCTCTCTGCTCTGCCCGGCTCTGCGCTCCTTCCTGAACAAGATCTCTGCCTGTGCGTGCATCTTTTTCTGCATCCCGATGTGCGTCGTTCCTCATCGCCGCAATCGCCCTCATCAACTCCAGACAATCCAAACGCTCCCTGACATACACGGCTGCCCCACCTCCTCTCCTTCCTCGCCTGTCCCTTCTGAAGAGTTTCTAGCCATCCAATGCAGCGCTCCAGTTGTGAGAGTCGTCCCACCATGTTTCTGGGATGGCAACTATATCGTCGTTTTTCTGCCTCACAGTGGCTTCCAGCTCCTCCTGTTTGTTGCCCACGCTGCGTGCCTTTGGATAGATGCACTTTGGCCGGGCCATTGATCCCGCCACCTTTTTCTGGTGAGAAGCCCTAATTCCTTTGTGGACATCATCGAGTGCTTCCACGGTTTTGAACACATCAACAACCCTTGTGTTTCTCTTCCTGCATGGCTCTCCATCCCCAACCTCCACTGGGACGGCAGAGCAAAGGGCCTCACCAGCACTACCCTCAAATGCTGGCATGTGGCCCTTGGGTTTGCCTCTCCACACCTGGTTTCCTCCCCTCTCACTTCAAATCTAGTTTAAAGCCCTCTCAAGGACTCCTGCTAACTCCTGCGCAGGATCCTTTTCCCCTTTTGAGAGAGGTGCATCCCATTTGTCGCTAGCAGGCCTGGTGCCATGTAAGCCGACCCGTGATCAAAAACCCCCAAATTCTGCCGGTGACACCGGTCCTGCAGCCAGGTATTGATCTGCTGGGTCTTCCTGCATCTTTCCTCATCGTACCCTGCAACTGTGGCGACAGAAGAGAACACGACTTGTGCTCCTGATCCCTTGACCATGCGTCCCAAGGCCCTGAAGTCTCTCTTGATTGTTTTCCCTTTTCAGTTTCATCACTGCCTACCTGAAAAATCGTTAGGGGATAATAGTCTGAGGGCCTAACCAGGGCAGAGAGTTTCCTGTTTACATCTTTAACCCTGGCCCCAGGGAGGCAGCCGACACCCCAAGAAGTGGGTCTAACCTGCATATAGGGCCTTCTGTTCCCTTTAGAAGGGAGTCTCCTACAACCACAACCAGCCTCTTTTTCTTTGTGGGGGCTGTTTTGACGGAGGGTGCAGGGTGACTGATCCTCTGCAGCACCTCCAACTCAGTGGAACCGCCTCCCTCGATGCTGTTGTTTGGTTCCACTTGCAAGGCCTGTTCTTCAGTCTCAAGACCCATTTGTGTGTCTGTGTTTGGCTGTTTCTGGGCTAACTGGTGCACAGAAATTGGCTTCGCTGGAGGTAAATGTTCAAAGAGGACCCAGAAGAGTAAAACAGAAAAAGGAAAAATTTATTCAAATAAAGGAGGAGTCCCCAGGCGTCCCTGTGGGGTCTCTCAACAGCATGGGAAGACACAGCCCCCTATTTATCCCAATCCTAGCCGCAGGAGATCCCTTCTCCTTTCCCCATTGGCTGAGACCCTTGCGGGGTCCAAGCTTTCCGATCCCCCTTTCGTACCCCCAGCAGCACCCTTGTATGTCTGCCCACCGACACTCCTGGGAACTGATTGGTTAGAGCTCTAAGGCTGTTGCACTCCATTTTGTAAAGACATGGGAGAGCTGCTCCCATCAACTACGAAACAATCAAGAGTGTGAATCGTGACATCACATCTTTGCAAAGACGTGATAGCCGTTCCTCACCAGTTTGGTGTTGGTGGTGGTGCTTTCAGTTGTGATGATGTTGTCATCCCTTTTCTAATTCACTGTCTGCTCTTGTGTTCAGACTACGTGGCTCTGTAAATGAGGAGCCCCACTCTCTGTATCTTTCAATGAAATACAGGACCTTCTGAGACTGTTTTTCTTCCTGAGCTCCTTCCTGCAAGAGCTTTTGGAGCTGCAGGGACAGTTCCTGTGATGGGAGGAGGGGAAAAGAATCCATCACGGCAGCACTGCCAGGGAGCAGCAGCGCTCGGTCTCCCAGAGCTGTTTTCTTTCCTCTCCCACACTCCTTCTCGTCCCTCATGTTGGCGCAAGTCCTGAGTGCTCTGGCAGCTTGGTCATTGTTCTGCTGCGTGGCAGTCCTGTGACCGCGGGCAGGGACAGGCAATGGACACTTGTGTGACAGAGCTGGCCTCAGAACAGCCTTCCGTGAAGAAAGGTGATCTCCTGAGGACAGTGCTGGAAGGTTTAGGTCTTCTTCCAAAGTTTCTCTCCAGGACATGCCCAAGAACATGACGAGCAGATCACAACACCAGTATGCACCAGTACAGAGCTAAACACCGTGAGTGGAGAAGCACGAGGGCACGCAGCAGTGTCCTCTCACAGCCAGGCCTCCTGCAAGACACCTGACGGAGCAGCAGAGCAGGGTCTGGGCTGTGCCCGTGTGCACTGGACAGCCCGCGGAAGCTGCCCCAGGACAATCGTCGTGGGCTGGCCGCGCACAAGCACCGTTTCCAGCCCTGGCCTCTCAGTGCAGCTTGGAGAGGCCCTTTGTCCCTCCGCAGAAGGATGGTGAATGAGTAGGTCAGCAGGCTGTGTTTGCATGGTACAGATGAGATGCAAGCACGCACATCATGTACAGGAGGTGGGATGAGATGAACCCCAGAGACCACAAATGTCATCAGCTATTCCTTGGGGTTCCTTGAAGGCCTGTGGGACAGACAGTGTCTCGAGGTCACGTCATGTTGGGAGGAAACCACCTGAATGCAGCACTGGGTTGTGCTTCCTTGGACTGAGGTCCCCGTGTCCATTCCTCATGACGTGGGACATGTGAGATGAGTGCAGGCGGGGTGACACACTGCAAGGCTGAGGTGGCTCCCATCCTTTGGGAGTGGCAAGAGGAGGTGAGAGAGACACTGTGACTCCTGCCTGTGTGTCTAAAAGGGACAGGCTCTGCCTCTGAGCATCCCTGGGTGCATAAGGAGTCCATGAGGCCAGCTCAGCTCTGGACAGCTGACAGAAGCTTGCTCTTTCCACGTGTGACTCCAGGAACAAACCCCATGGGCCCAGTGAGCTTCGTCTCCGCTGCCTTGGACAGGCCCATTGCCACAGTGCTTCTGTCTGCTCCCTCAGCCTTGCCTGTGATTCTGGCTTGTGCTCTCCAAAGTGCCAGAGCACTCAGAGATGTTCTGGGGTCCTTGGAAAAGGCAGATGTCAAAGCCAGCTTCAAGAAGGGCTCTTTATTAAAATCCAGCCACTCTCTCGGGAAGAGCTGCTCCTCCACATGGCTCAGCATCAGCGGCAGCACAGGGCTCGCAGGTTCCATCTTGGCCTTGGCTGCTCCCTTGGAGAGCTCAGGATGATGATGACCGTCTGAGCTACCAGGGAGCGGATGGAGGGCTCGCTGTCTTCTGCCAAGGCCTGAAGGGCTGCAAGGGAAAGAAGCAGAGCCGAGATGACCTCCCACGTCTGCAGAGACCCCCAGGCATTCCCTCTGGAGAATGCTCCCTACTCACCGCTGCAGATCTCAGCCAGCTTCTTCTTGCCTGGATCCCTCAGATGCCGCGCAGCGAGCCCTGGGCACAGAGTTCCGTCAGCCCCTGCTCCCTCCCCTCATCAGGGCTGGCCCCAGGGAAGAGCAGGGGCCGAGATGGTGGGACTGAGCAAGGCGGCCGCCATGGCCACCTGCGTGGACAGGGCTGGGAGAGGGAGGCCAAGGCCCTGCACGGGGCAGCCGGGGCTCTGGCAGCCACAGGGCTGCTCCTTGCTGCCAGGGCAGTGGCAGGGACTGGGGCCAGGCTGCCAAGAGAGGGACCCTGGGGGCTGTGACCCACCGATGAACCTCACGGCCGCCTCTCGCAAGCTGGCCTGAGCATCCTTCAGGTACGGCAGGCTCTGAGTCAAGAATTCTTGAGCTCTGCTCCTGTCCTGCTCCAGCTGGAGAGAGCACAAGGGGATGAGCACGTCACTGTCCCTTCCCAGTTGGCTGGACCAGTCCCTGCTCCCACACCCAGCCGTTCCCCTTCCCTCCCGGCCATTCCCATGTCCCAGCCAGGAGCCCTGTGGGGCTGAGGCTGAAAGAGAGACACAGGCCGGGGGACCCCAGGGGTGCTGAGAGCCCTCCCTTGCGCTGGGTGCAGGGAGGGCAGCAGGGCAGAGAGAAGAGGCCTTTGTGGGCTCTGTTCTTGAGGGCAGGGAACAAGAATGCAGGTCCAGGCTGCAGCAAGGCAGGCGAGGCACATCTGCCTTGGGGGTTGTCCTCACCAAGCTCTCTCCAATCCGCCATGTCTGCTGTGTCCGCACCAGGTGCTTGAGCAGTTTCCACTTGAGGAGCTCTGCGGCAGCAAGGAGGGCTTCCCCAGCAGCCTGTGGAACAGCAGAAGCTGGGAATGGCACCACGGTCTGGGCCAGGAGACCTTGGGTCCCCCTGCTCTGGGCCTTGTTCCTGGGGCGATTCTGCCCTCAGGGAGCTGGGACATGCCCTGGCCCAAATGTCCAGGGGTCTCTTCGCTGCGTCACTGCTGAGCTTTGAAAGCTGTACCTTGGCCACGCTCTGCGTTTGGTCACTCAGGCGGAAGAAGAGAGGGAGCAGGCCAAGTCGCACCGTGTTCTTCATCTCTGCCTTTTCGTCCCCCACCGCCATCTTCATCAGGTCTCTGAAGAGGCTGATGGAGCTCTCTCTCAGCTGGCTCTGCTCCTGGGAGGGAGAAGCACAGTAGGACTGGAGCACCAGCAGCTCTCTGCCCACGCTGGGCAGAAGCTCCAGCATGGCTGATGTGAGGGGAGATGCTCCAGGGAGGCATTCTGCACACTGGAGTTGTGGCCCAGATCTGCGGTCCTGGGTCAGTGAAAGGCCACTCAAGAGACTTGTTCTGGGAGCGCCTGTGCCTCCAAGTGCCCACCAAGGCAGCCAGCATCCCCCACCAGCTTCAGCAGCCACGGTGGGGAAGAGCTCCGGGAGCAGCCGGCAGGGAGAAGCTGGGCTGGGCTGCAGAACACACAAGCCACCCCACAAGAGCCCAGGGCCCACCCGTGGGGCTCAGGCTTCCACATCAGCCTTACGTCGTTCAAGAGGGGCAGGAGGAATTCCGCCATCTGCACGGCGATGTGGCTGGCCTCCTTCCTCTTCAGCTGAGCCATGACAGTTCTGAAGACCAGCAGAGCCTTCATGGTGGCAGCCTTATAGCCAAAGAGCAGGACCCTCATCAGGTCTGGCAGGATGACCTTCATTTTTCTTGCCTGTGTGAAGAAAAGAGTTTCCCTTTTGGGACCAGGTCCGTGCCTGGAAAGCTCCCCAGGCAGCCAGCTGGCCCCACCATGGCAGAGAGAGCCTTTGGAGCACTCGCCCCACCACCTGAGTGCCAGCCAAGGCCAAGCCCTCCTGCTCTGCCCCGGCCCTTGGCTGCCAACAGGGTTCCCCTTGCTGACGCCCTACTCACCATGTCGTCTCTCTGTGACAGCGTCATGATGCCTCTGAGCACCAGGGAGAGCATGGCTGGCCTTTCTTCCTTCAGAAACCTAAAGGCTAGGTAGGTCGCAGCAAACTCCCCGTCTCCCAGATCTCTGCTGGCCAGCATCTGAAAGCAGGGCAGCAGTGAGCGACCGGCAGAGCTGGTGGGGCTCCTGGCAGTGTGCAGCTCCTGGTTCCTAGCGCAGCCCGGGCCAAGGGCACCGGGGGCTTTTTCCGGTAACTCACAGCCAAGCGAACGAGGCAGTAGTCCTCCAGGTGTGTGCAGAAGAGCCTGCTCTTGAGGTCCCAGAGCTGGCTGAGCAGCTCCTTCAAAATGTTCTTCACAGTCTGGGGCACGGAGAGCATCAGTTCCCACAGTGCCAGGGCAGTGCTGCAAGTCGGAGCGCTCTGTCAGCAGGGCAGCCTCGGCCACAGCAGCGTGGCCGGGCTCAGCACTGCAGGACGCTTGGGATGCCCTGGGCAGCAGCAGAGGGCTGAGCTGGTGCTCCCCGTGGGGCGGGCAGGAGCGTGGGGTGGGCCCTGCGCTTGCTTGCTCAGCTTTGGCTGCCTCGGGCCTGGCTGACCCCCAGGGCTGGAAAGCGTGGTGGGATGGAGGGTCCTGCCCCTCGGGAGTGTCCTGCAGGATTCCTTGGCTCTGGCAGCCAGAGCGTCTCCAGGCCCCTCTTCCCACAGGGAACAAGCCCTCCTGGCTTTTGAGGACAGTACCTGTCTCCTCCTGGAGCAACCTTGAGCAGTGTCATCACCACCTCCTGAGGGCATTTGTCAGCCATGGGGACGATGAGAGACTCCACGCTCTGCCGGGCTGGGACTGTCTGGGTGCATCCCAGGGTTTTGTGGATGCAGCTCGTGATCTTTGGCACCTGGAGGGGACACAGGTGAGGATGGTGCAGCCACTGGCGAGCGGCCATTTCCTCAGCTGCCCTTGCCATCCCTCTCTGCCACCTTGAGGTGGCTTCAGGTGCCCCAGACACTGGGCTTTGGGAGGAAGAGAGGGATGGAGGGAGGAACAAGGCCTGACAGGGCTGAAGGGCAGGGCAATGCAGCCACAGGCCACTTACATCCACCAGCCACAGGTCAGGGTTTCCCTTGACCACATCCAGCACGTTTCTGGCCGCCTCCTTGTCAAAGGTGCTGGAGTCGGTCATTGCCTCGATGAACACCCAGACCATGTCTGTCCTCTCCGACGGCTGGAGGTATTCCCCAAAGGTCTATGGGAGGAAGGGAGGCAACGAAGCCATATCACACCGAGGGCCCTGATGCTGCTGCTTAGCCGGGCAGTGCCAGCAGCCCTGCGGTGGCGCCCGGCAGTGCTGGCGGCGGTGTCCCCAGCAAAGCTGGCAGCAGGGGCGGCAGTCGCTGCTGGGGAGGATGAGAAGAGACGGCCCAGGGTGAGGGAGGAGGGTTGGGGTCATGGGCACGGGGTCTGGGCCCCGCCACCAGCCAGGGCTTGCTGGTGGCCAGGAGGACTGGGGCTGCTGCTGGGACGCTGGAGCGCAGCCCTGGCGTTGTCCCTGCTTGGGGACAGCAGGAACCCTCTCAGCAGGGACAGGGAGGCCACGCCAGCCCGCTGACGGTGGAGGCCTTTGCTCTCACAAGTCCCCTGCTGATGCCAGGACCAAGAGTGCCAGCAAACGGGGAGCTCGTTACCTCGGCAATGTGAGTGGCACTGGGCGAAGTGCGCAAGGAGGTGGTCTCGGCTTCCCAGTCCCTTTCGAGCTGTGTATCCTCCTCTGTCAATGTCGCACCTAAAGAGCGGGGCAAACGCAGAGGAGTCGGTAAGACACGGCAGCTTCCCCAATACTGGAAAGAGCTTTGAACTTGGAATGGCCGAGGAGGGAGGTTATGACCTGCAATCAGGGGAGGAGGTGGTGGAGAGCGGTGCCACGGAAAGGCTGACCCGCCTCCAGTGTGCGTGTGGGAATGCTCGTGGCCCTGGAAATTCCAAGGCCCTAGAGCTCTGCATGCAGTGCCACGGTTCAGTCCCCCATGGCTTGAATAGAGGTGACGTGGGGGACGGCTCGCATGGCTGGAGTGCTGCGGGGCAGAGATACATGTCTCTTTGGGAGAGATGGGAAGATGCGGCGCGGGGCTGCCTCCCGTGCTCTTGAGGAGCAGCTCAGCTACACGGGACCATCAACAGCGTGGGAGAGAGCGTGGGGGTGAGGAGCAGAGGAGGGGCAGTGCTGGTGACATGGTGGTGCCTCCAGCAAGCAGCAGGACTGGGTGATGTTGGCGTGCAGGGGGATCCATCCCACCACAGCTTCTCTTACGGTGTTGCTGGTACTTGAATTGGAAGAGGAGACAAAGAGCGTCCAAAGCCAAGCGGCTGGTGTCCTCTTCCTTGAATGATAGGAGCAGCAGGAGATGTCCCAGCAGCTGTCCAAGGATTGGCATCTGCATCTCCACACAGGAGGCGTGTCTGTCCTCATTGGGATCAGCCTGGGCAAGGGAGGAGGAAGAGCAGAGGGCTTGAGGGCAGCTGGGGCCAAAGCCCTGAAGCCAAGTGTGTGCCCAGGGCTGGATCCAGGCAGGTCAGAGCTTTGCAGGGCCCTGCAGAACCCGTCTCGCAGAACAGCCCCACGCAGGGAGAGCTGCCAGACCTGGGCTCCCCGTGGGCTCCTTGGGCAGCCCTGGCCGACACAGGACTGGGGCAGAGATGGCTCCTGGCAGAGCGCAGTGTGCCTGGTCCTTACCTTCAGTGAGGAGTAGTTGGCCAGCAAGAAGCTGAGCACCCTCATCCTGCCCACAGCCCTCTCCCGCACAGATGCCCTCTCAGAGGTGGTGAAGGTCAAGAGCATCTGGGGAGAGAGAAGCTGCTGCTGAGCCCTGGGAGCAGCCAGTGCTCCAGCACAAGCAGCACTGCTCAAGTCCTGAGCGGGACTCTCCCAGGCCATTAAGGCTTCCTCTGGTCTGGAGCAAAGCCCGCACTGGTTTCCTGCCCTGGGGTCCCTGGCAGGCTTGCGACAAATGCCCCAGGCCAGCCCTCTAGCCAGGCAGGAAGGCAGATGCCACCCTGTGCGGCCACTGTGCTGCGGAAGAGCCTGCTGGGCAGCCCCTGCTTCCCCCAGGGAGGTGGGCACCACCCTGCAGTGCTCTCTCTGCATGGCGCGGGGTGGGACTGCCCTCTCAGCAGTGGACACCCCGTCCCCCAGGGTGAGGAACAGCCCTTGTGAAGCCCACCCTTTGCACATGCCAGACCTGGAAGATACTCTGCATCTTCTCGCTGACTCCGTTGGCAGGAGAGTTGAGCACCAGTGCAACTAGCATGGTGTCCATGGCTTTCATGGTCTGCAAGGAAGACAACGAGTTGTGGCCGTGTTTCCTGCCATCCCTCTCACCCCCAGGACACTGAGCTGAGCTCCCAGCACCAAGGGAGGACTCGTGGGCTGCTTTGCTGCGCCTGGGAGAGGCCCAGGGGCAAACAATGTGCTGTGGGCAGAGCAGCCTGCGGCACTGGACGTGGCCAGGCCCACAGGAACGGGACGACGGGACGAGAGTGGGAAAGTAAAGCCAAGACCGTGCCCTGCCTTGCATCTCTGGTCATAGCGCAGGACAGGGTGAGCAGGGAGCAGCCCAGAGGGCCCGGCGCTCGTGGAGCTCACCCAGCACTTACCGCGAAGTACAGGAAAGGTTTCAAGTCCCGGATTTCCTCTTTGGGAGGAAGCAAGAAGATGCTGGAGAAGCACGCTTGGAGGAGGCCTATCTCTTTGCCCTCCAGCACTGCCTCCACGGAGCTGCAAAGAGAGAGGGGCCAGTGGGACACTGGTGCGGGGAGCAGTGCCTGGAGGCCTCGTGCAGGTGGACACGGGGCTCTGGGGCAGGAGTCCCCAGGAGGGTTGGGCAGGTACCTCATTTCGGTCACGGCAAACATGGCGCTCCGCCACACCGCTGTGCACCGTTGGTCCCTGGGCTCTTCTTCCAGCAGCACCTGCAGAGCACAGCCAGGATGGGACCTGGCAGCTGCCAGCACCCAGTGCCACCAGCCCCTTGCCCTGCCCAACGCTGTCCTCACAGGGTGCCAGTGCTGGGGGCCTTGTCCCCTTCCCCGCAGCCACCGAGTATCCCCTCACCTTGATATTCTCTGCCAGTTTGTGTCTCTGGCAGAAGAGATCTAGGCCCTGGGACAAGCCGTTGTACGTTGCGGCCCTGAAGAGCATAGCGATGCTTTTAAGGAACTCCAGCTTCTGTTCCTCATCCTGGCAGCCAGGGGACAGAGAGACAAACAGGGAGCATGAGATGGGGACACACGGTCAGTGGCACCGCAGCGCTGGGGGTGCAGTGCCGGTTGCAGCCCTGGGAGAAGCAGCTGTGCCCAGCCAGCGCCCTCCAGCAGCCCCACAGCAGAGCCCCTGTCAGCAGATGCCAGCTCAGCCGCCTTCCAAATGGCTGCGGTTACCTTTTCAGGGTTGCTGACAAAGGCCCTGATGACATCCACGTGTTCTGGTTCCAAGTGGTACACTGGTAACCAGCTGGCATCTAAGAAAGGAGGAGAGCAGGGAGGGCTGCAGAGAGGGTGCGCAGGCAGGAGGGAGCAGAGGAAGGAGCTCTGCCTCCCATCCAGCCCCATGCCCGCTGCCATGGCACAGTCTTCTCCTGCGTGTCAGTGCCCCTGCCAGCGTGTGGGGAAACGGGATCCTGGCATTGAGCAGGGAGCGCTCGCTGGCCACCGCGCTGCCCAGACAATCAGGGCCCCTCACTCACCCATCTCCAGTTGCTGGGCCAGGCACAACTCCTGGGGCTCCACTGGAGAGCTGCTCTCCTGGAGAGCCCTGTCCTCCTCCAGGGCCACCTTGGTGGTGCTGACTTGTTGCTTCGCCATCTTTTGGGTTTGAGGAAAGTGGTTGGGCTGGCGAAGGGGGAAGCTTTGGCGAAAGGCCACGAGTCTGCCGGGGGCAGAGGGAAAAGACGTGGGTTGTGCTCGAGGAGTCCTCGCCACGAGTCTGCCGGGGGCAGCGGGGAAAGACGTGGGTTGTGCTCGAGGAGTCCTCGCCACGAGTCTGCCGGGGCAGAGGGGAGTCTGCCGGGGGCAGCTAGAGTTAAGATATGGTTGGACTCGATGATCTCAAGGGTCGCTTCCAACCAAAAGGATTCTCTGATACTCCAATTCTCTGAAAGACGTGGGCTGCGCTCGGGGGCTACTCGCCGTCTCCGTGCTCGCACCCTGTCCCGTCACCGTCCTGCCGGACAGTGTGGGCTGGGGCCCACAGCTGCGCTGAGCACATGCAGTGCAGTGGGTGTCACCAAGTGAGGTCACAACGGGCCCCACTGTGAGCCTGCACCTGGGCAGGGAGGGGCAGGGTGTCCCATTGGGATGCACAGGCCAGCTCTGCCCTGGGCACCTGGGTGCTCTCGGGGTGTCTCCAGGCTCCCCTTTGCCCTCATGTCCCCCCGGGACCTCCCTGTTGCCCTCTGCTGTGGCCCAGAGTTTCGTGTTCAGCTGGCTGGCTGATCAGAACAGCAGCGAAGCTGCTCCTTCAGTGGCTTTGTAGAGATTTCTAGGGATTTCCAAGGGTGGGTAGCACAGAGGATGGACTTTGTTTAAGGTGTCTGCTGTCTCATTGCTTACAGAAGCTCTCAGTGGCTTGAGGATAAACTAACCACGTAACCACATGACAAAGTGTTGGAGCTGGCAGAGCACAAAAGCAGAAATCCAGGTGGCAGGGGTGAAAAAGGTGGAAAGGCTGAGGTACTAAATGCCTCCTTCTGTGGAAATGCCCCTCACATTCTGCGATTCTGTGATTCCTCCACCTCAGTCTTTAATAGTCAGAAGAGTTGTGCTCCAGGTACCCACCCCCCTGAGCCAGAAGACAGGCATGGGGAGCAGTATGAAGGCCCAACAATCCAAGGGGAAATGATCAGTGACCTGCTATATCACTTGGGCACCTACAAGTCTATGGGGCCAGATGGGATACACCCAAGGGTGCTGAGGGAGCTGGCAAAGGTCATCACTGAGCCACTTTCCATTATCTATCTGCAATGCTGCCCAACTGGGGAGGTTGCAGTTGACTGGAGGTTGGCTAAGGTGACGCTCATCTACAAGACGGGCCAGAAAGAGGATCTGGGGACCTATAGACCTATCCGTCTGGCCTTGGTGCTGGGCAAGGTCATGGGGCAGATGATCTTGGGTAACATCACTCGCCACAAGAGAACCATATAATCAGGCCCAGTCAACATGGATTGATTTATTTATTTATTTATTGAGGGACTAGAGAGAGTGCAGAGGAGGCAACAAAGCTGCTGAGGGGCTGGAGCACAAGTGTGATGGGAGCGGTTGAGGGAGCTGGGGCTGTTCAGCCTGGAGAACAGGAGGCTCAGGGGAGGCTCAGGGGAGACCTTATTGCTGTTTGCAACGGCCTGAAAGGAGGTTGAAGCATGGAGGGTGTTGGTCTCTTCTCCCAAGTAGCAAGTGATAGGACAAGAGGAAATGGCCTCAAGTTGCGCCAGGGGAGGTTTAGATTGGCTGTTAGGAAAAAATTCTTCCTGGAAAGTGTGTTAAAGGCAAGAAGAACACCTGAAGAGCATGGGTTGGTCAGGCCAATGTGGAATAGATTGCTTTTTCTTGTTTGTTTTGGGGCTGCAGAAGAAGGAACGCGTGCATTTCAGTGTTGGGGCACGGATCCCAACTGAGGATTCAAGCAAGTTTGGGACTGGGACAGCTTAGGTGATTGAGGACCATTGCCAGGTCTACGAAAGAAGCTGGATGGGTTTTGGGGAGCTCACAGGCATTGCCAAATCCTCAGAAAACCACAGCTCTGTAGTGAAAGCAACAGCACTTGGCACCAAGCCCAATCCCAAAATGCAAATACCCTCGAAGTGACCACAGGCAGAGCCTTGAGAAACATTTGAGAGAAAGGGTCTCCTTTGCCAGGCCCTGGAGGTCAGGCCTTGGCCATTCTGATGAAAAACAAACATGAAGGGCTGACATGGCATCAGAACCTGGCGTGTCCACATTGTTGCCCTTCCCCTTGGTTCCCACCCATGCACACTCAACCCGATCAGCGCCTGTGGGAACAGCAGGGTGTGCAGTTCCAGCTAGAGGGCCTTAGACACATTATACAGAAGTGTGATTTTTATGAGTGTAAGAAGCGATAGCCCAGGCCAGTGAGAACGATATCTCGGGTCGGAAAATGGCCCCTTGTGTGTGATGTGTGAATGTCCTTGGGCCTGGTCTGTGAATGAGTGGGAACGTAACTGAAACAAATATAACATGAGTGTGGTGTGTTTCTAATACCAATTATTGGAAAAACATCTTATGTAACATCTTAGTCCAGGCCCATACCTGGAAATCCTATACATTGTCAATGGCTAATAAAGAGGACCTCAGACTGGCTCAGCTCTCTGCTCTGCCCGGCTCTGCGCTCCTTCCTGAACAAGATCTCTGCCTGTGCGTGCATCTTTTTCTGCATCCCGATGTGCGTCGTTCCTCATCGCTGCAATCGCCCTCATCAACTCCAGACAATCCAAACGCTCCCTGACATACACGGCTGCCCCACCTCCTCTCCTTCCTCGCCTGTCTCTTCTGAAGAGTTTCTAGCCATCCAATGCAGCGCTCCAGTTGTGAGAGTCGTCCCACCATGTTTCTGGGATGGCAACTATATCGTTGTTTTTCTGCCTCACAGTGGCTTCCAGCTCCTCCTGTTTGTTGCCCACGCTGCGTGCCTTTGGATAGATGCACTTTGGCCGGGCCATTGATCCCGCCACCTTTTTCTGGTGAGAAGCCCTAATTCCTTTGTGGACATCATCGAGTGCTTCCACGGTTTTGAACACATCAACAACCCTTGTGTTTCTCTTCCTGCATGGCTCTCCATCCCCAACCTCCACTGGGACGGCAGAGCAAAGGGCCTCACCAGCACTACCCTCAAATGCTGGCATGTGGCCCTTGGGTTTGCCTCTCCACACCTGGTTTCCTCCCCTCTCACTTCAAATCTAGTTTAAAGCCCTCTCAAGGATTCCTGCTAACTCCTGCGCAGGATCCTTTTCCCCTTTTGAGAGAGGTGCATCCCATTTGTCGCTAGCAGGCCTGGTGCCATGTAAGCCGACCCGTGATCAAAAACCCCCAAATTCTGCCGGTGACACCGGTCCTGCAGCCAGGTATTGATCTGCTGGGTCTTCCTGCATCTTTCCTCATCGTACCCTGCAACTGTGGCGACAGAAGAGAACACGACTTGTGCTCCTGATCCCTTGACCATGCGTCCCAAGGCCCTGAAGTCTCTCTTGATTGTTTTCCCTTTTCAGTTTCATCACTGCCTACCTGAAAAATCGTTAGGGGATAATAGTCTGAGGGCCTAACCAGGGCAGAGAGTTTCCTGTTTACATCTTTAACCCTGGCCCCAGGGAGGCAGCCGACACCCCAAGAAGTGGGTCTAGCCTGCATATAGGGCCTTCTGTTCCCTTTAGAAGGGAGTCTCCTACAACCACAACCAGCCTCTTTTTCTATGTGGGGGCTGTTTTGACGGAGGGTGCAGGGTGACTGATCCTCTGCAGCACCTCCAACTCAGTGGAACCGCCTCCCTCGATGCTGTTGTTTGGTTCCACTTGCAAGGCCTGTTCTTCAGTCTCAAGACCCATTTGTGTGTCTGTGTTTGGCTGTTTCTGGGCTAACTGGTGCACAGAAATTGGCTTCGCTGGAGGTAAATGTTCAAAGAGGACCCAGAAGAGTAAAACAGAAAAAGGAAAAATTTATTCGAATAAAGGAGGAGTCCCCAGGCGTCCCTGTGGGGTCTCTCAACAGCATGGGAAGACACAGCCCCCTATTTATCCCAATCCTAGCCGCAGGAGATCCCTTCTCCTTTCCCCATTGGCTGAGACCCTTGCGGGGTCCAAGCTTTCCGATCCCCCTTTCGTAACCCCAGCAGCACCCCTTGTATGTCTGCCCACCGACACTCCTGGGAACTGATTGGTTAGAGCTCTAAGGCTGTTGCACTCCATTTTGTAAAGACATGGGAGAGCTGCTCCCATCAACTACGAAACAATCAAGAGTGTGAATCGTGACATCACATCTTTGCAAAGACGTGATAGCCGTTCCTCACCAGTTTGGTGTTGGTGGTGGTGCTTTCAGTTGTGATGATGTTGTCATCCCTTTTCTAATTCACTGTCTGCTCTTGTGTTCAGACTACGTGGCTCTGTAAATGAGGAGCCCCACTCTCTGTATCTTTCAATGAAATACAGGACCTTCTGAGACTGTTTTTCTTCCTGAGCTCCTTCCTGCAAGAGCTTTTGGAGCTGCAGGGACAGTTCCTGTGATGGGAGGAGGGGAAAAGAATCCATCACGGCAGCACTGCCAGGGAGCAGCAGCGCTCGGTCTCCCAGAGCTGTTTTCTTTCCTCTCCCACACTCTCCTTCTCATCCCTCATGTTGGCGCAAGTCCTGAGTGCTCTGGCAGCTTGGTCATTGTTCTGCTGTGTGGCAGTCCTGTGACCGCGGGCAGGGACAGGCAATGGGCACTTGTGTGACAGAGCTGGCCTCAGAACAGCCTTCCGTGAAGAAAGGTGATCTCCTGAGGACAGTGCTGGAAGGTTTAGGTCTTCTTCCAAAGTTTCTCTCCAGGACATGCCCAAGAACATGACGAGCAGATCACAACACCAGTATGCACCAGTACAGAGCTAAACACCGTGAGTGGAGAAGCACGAGGGCACGCAGCAGTGTCCTCTCACAGCCAGGCCTCCTGCAAGACACCTGACGGAGCAGCAGAGCAGGGTCTGGGCTGTGCCCGTGTGCACTGGACAGCCCGCGGAAGCTGCCCCAGGACAATCGTCGTGGGCTGGCCGCGCACAAGCACCGTTTCCAGCCCTGGCCTCTCAGTGCAGCTTGGAGAGGCCCTTTGTCCCTCCGCAGAAGGATGGTGAATGAGTAGGTCAGCAGGCTGTGTTTGCATGGTACAGATGAGATGCAAGCACGCACATCATGTACAGGAGGTGGGATGAGATGAACCCCAGAGACCACAAATGTCATCAGCTATTCCTTGGGGTTCCTTGAAGGCCTGTGGGACAGACAGTGTCTCGAGGTCACGTCATGTTGGGAGGAAACCACCTGAATGCAGCACTGGGTTGTGCTTCCTTGGACTGAGGTCCCCGTGTCCATTCCTCATGACGTGGGACATGTGAGATGAGTGCAGGCGGGGTGACACACTGCAAGGCTGAGGTGGCTCCCATCCTTTGGGAGTGGCAAGAGGAGGTGAGAGAGACACTGTGACTCCTGCCTGTGTGTCTAAAAGGGACAGGCTCTGCCTCTGAGCATCCCTGGGTGCATAAGGAGTCCATGAGGCCAGCTCAGCTCTGGACAGCTGACAGAAGCTTGCTCTTTCCACGTGTGACTCCAGGAACAAACCCCATGGGCCCAGTGAGCTTCGTCTCCGCTGCCTTGGACAGGCCCATTGCCACAGTGCTTCTGTCTGCTCCCTCAGCCTTGCCTGTGATTCTGGCTTGTGCTCTCCAAAGTGCCAGAGCACTCAGAGATGTTCTGGGGTCCTTGGAAAAGGCAGATGTCAAAGCCAGCTTCAAGAAGGGCTCTTTATTAAAATCCAGCCACTCCCTCGGGAAGAGCTGCTCCTCCACATGGCTCAGCATCAGCGGCAGCACAGGGCTCGCAGGATCCATCTTGGCCTTGGCTGCTCCCTTGGAGAGCTCAGGATGATGATGACCGTCTGAGCTACCAGGGAGCGGATGGAGGGCTCGCTGTCTTCTGCCAAGGCCTGAAGGGCTGCAAGGGAAAGAAGCAGAGCCGAGATGACCTCCCACGTCTGCAGAGACCCCCAGGCATTCCCTCTGGAGAATGCTCCCTACTCACCGCTGCAGATCTCAGCCAGCTTCTTCTTGCCTGGATCCCTCAGATGCCGCGCAGCGAGCCCTGGGCACAGAGTTCCGTCAGCCCCTGCTCCCTCCCCTCATCAGGGCTGGCCCCAGGGAAGAGCAGGGGCCGAGATGGTGGGACTGAGCAAGGCGGCCGCCATGGCCACCTGCGTGGACAGGGCTGGGAGAGGGAGGCCAAGGCCCTGCACGGGGCAGCCGGGGCTCTGGCAGCCACAGGGCTGCTCCTTGCTGCCAGGGCAGTGGCAGGGACTGGGGCCAGGCTGCCAAGAGAGGGACCCTGGGGGCTGTGACCCACCGATGAACCTCACGGCCGCCTCTCGCAAGCTGGCCTGAGCATCCTTCAGGTACGGCAGGCTCTGAGTCAAGAATTCTTGAGCTCTGCTCCTGTCCTGCTCCAGCTGGAGAGAGCACAAGGGGATGAGCACGTCACTGTCCCTTCCCAGTTGGCTGGACCAGTCCCTGCTCCCACACCCAGCCGTTCCCCTTCCCTCCCGGCCATTCCCATGTCCCAGCCAGGAGCCCTGTGGGGCTGAGGCTGAAAGAGAGACACAGGCCGGGGGACCCCAGGGGTGCTGAGAGCCCTCCCTCGCGCTGGGTGCAGGGAGGGCAGCAGGGCAGAGAGAAGAGGCCTTGTGGGCTCTGTTCTTGAGGGCAGGGAACAAGAATGCAGGTCCAGGCTGCAGCAAGGCAGGCGAGGCACATCTGCCTTGGGGGTTGTCCTCACCAAGCTCTCTCCAATCCGCCATGTCTGCTGTGTCCGCACCAGGTGCTTGAGCAGTTTCCACTTGAGGAGCTCTGTGGCAGCAAGGAGGGCTTCCCCAGCAGCCTGTGGAACAGCAGAAGCTGGGAATGGCACCACGGTCTGGGCCAGGAGACCTTGGGTCCCCCTGCTCTGGGCTTTGTTCCTGGGGCGATTCTGCCCTCAGGGAGCTGGGACATGCCCTGGCCCAAATGTCCAGGGGTCTCTTCGCTGCGTCACTGCTGAGCTTTGAAAGCTGTACCTTGGCCACGCTCTGCGTTTGGTCACTCAGGCGGAAGAAGAGAGGGAGCAGGCCAAGTCGCACCGTGTTCTTCATCTCTGCCTTTTCGTCCCCCACCGCCATCTTCATCAGGTCTCTGAAGAGGCTGATGGAGCTCTCTCTCAGCTGGCTCTGCTCCTGGGAGGGAGAAGCACAGTAGGACTGGAGCACCAGCAGCTCTCTGCCCACGCTGGGCAGAAGCTCCAGCATGGCTGATGTGAGGGGAGATGCTCCAGGGAGGCATTCTGCACACTGGAGTTGTGGCCCAGATCTGCGGTCCTGGGTCAGTGAAAGGCCACTCAAGAGACTTGTTCTGGGAGCGCCTGGCCTCCAAGTGCCCACCAAGGCAGCCAGCATCCCCCACCAGCTTCAGCAGCCACGGTGGGGAAGAGCTCCGGGAGCAGCCGGCAGGGAGAAGCTGGGCTGGGCTGCAGAACACACAAGCCACCCCACAAGCGCCCAGGGCCCACCCGTGGGGCTCAGGCTTCCACATCAGCCTTACGTCGTTCAAGAGGGGCAGGAGGAATTCCGCCATCTGCACGGCGATGTGGCTGGCCTCCTTCCTCTTCAGCTGAGCCATGACAGTTCTGAAGACCAGCAGAGCCTTCATGGTGGCAGCCTTATAGCCAAAGAGCAGGACCCTCATCAGGTCTGGCAGGATGACCTTCATTTTTCTTGCCTGTGTGAAGAAAAGAGTTTCCCTTTTGGGACCAGGTCCGTGCCTGGAAAGCTCCCCAGGCAGCCAGCTGGCCCCACCATGGCAGAGAGAGCCTTTGGAGCACTCGCCCCACCGCCTGAGTGCCAGCCAAGGCCAAGCCCTCCCGCTCTGCCCCGGCCCTTGGCTGCCAACAGGGTTCCCCTTGCTGACGCCCTACTCACCATGTCGTCTCTCTGTGACAGCGTCATGATGCCTCTGAGCACCAGGGAGAGCATGGCTGGCCTTTCTTCCTTCAGAAACCTAAAGGCTAGGTAGGTCGCAGCAAACTCCCCGTCTCCCAGATCTCTGCTGGCCAGCATCTGAAAGCAGGGCAGCAGTGAGCGACCGGCAGAGCTGGTGGGGCTCCTGGCAGCGTGCAGCTCCTGGTTCCTAGCGCAGCCCGGGCCAAGGGCACCGGGGGCTTTTTCCGGTAACTCACAGCCAAGCGAACGAGGCAGTAGTCCTCCAGGTGTGTGCAGAAGAGCCTGCTCTTGAGGTCCCAGAGCTGGCTGAGCAGCTCCTTCAAAATGTTCTTCACAGTCTGGGGCACGGAGAGCATCAGTTCCCACAGTGCCAGGGCAGTGCTGCAAGTCGGAGCGCTCTGTCAGCAGGGCAGCCTCGGCCACAGCAGCGTGGCCGGGCTCAGCACTGCAGGACGCTTGGGATGCCCTGGGCAGCAGCAGAGGGCTGAGCTGGTGCTCCCCGTGGGGCGGGCAGGAGCGTGGGGTGGGCCCTGGGCTTGCTTGCTCAGCTTTGGCTGCCTCGGGCCTGGCTGACCCCCAGGGCTGGAAAGCGTGGTGGGATGGAGGGTCCTGCCCCTCGGGAGTGTCCTGCAGGATTCCTTGGCTCTGGCAGCCAGAGCGTCTCCAGGCCCCTCTTCCCACAGGGAACAAGCCCTCCCGGCTTTTGAGGACAGTACCTGTCTCCTCCTGGAGCAACCTTGAGCAGTGTCATCACCACCTCCTGAGGGCATTTGTCAGCCATGGGGACGATGAGAGACTCCACGCTCTGCCGGGCTGGGACTGTCTGGGTGCATCCCAGGGTTTTGTGGATGCAGCTCGTGATCTTTGGCACCTGGAGGGGACACAGGTGAGGATGGTGCAGCCACTGGCGAGCGGCCATTTCCTCAGCTGCCCTTGCCATCCCTCTCTGCCACCTTGAGGTGGCTTCAGGTGCCCCAGACACTGGGCTTTGGGAGGAAGAGAGGGATGGAGGGAGGAACAAGGCCTGACAGGGCTGAAGGGCAGGGCAATGCAGCCACAGGCCACTTACATCCACCAGCCACAGGTCAGGGTTTCCCTTGACCACATCCAGCACGTTTCTGGCCGCCTCCTTGTCAAAGGTGCTGGAGTCGGTCATTGCCTCGATGAACACCCAGACCATGTCTGTCCTCTCCGACGGCTGGAGGTATTCCCCAAAGGTCTATGGGAGGAAGGGAGGCAGCGAAGCCATATCACACCGAGGGCCCTGATGCTGCTGCTTAGCCGGGCAGTGCCAGCAGCCCTGCGGTGGCGCCCGGCAGTGCTGGCGGCGGTGTCCCCAGCAAAGCTGGCAGCAGGGGCGGCAGTCGCTGCTGGGGAGGATGAGAAGAGACGGCCCAGGGTGAGGGAGGAGGGTTGGGGTCATGGGCACGGGGTCTGGGCCCCGCCACCAGCCAGGGCTTGCTGGTGGCCAGGAGGACTGGGGCTGCTGCTGGGACACTGGAGCGCAGCCCTGGCGTTGTCCCTGCTTGGGGACAGCAGGAACCCTCTCAGCAGGGACAGGGAGGCCACGCCAGCCCGCTGACGGTGGAGGCCTTTGCTCTCACAAGTCCCCTGCTGATGCCAGGACCAAGAGTGCCAGCAAACGGGGAGCTCGTTACCTCGGCAATGTGAGTGGCACTGGGCGAAGTGCGCAAGGAGGTGGTCTCGGCTTCCCAGTCCCTTTCGAGCTGTGTATCCTCCTCTGTCAATGTCGCACCTAAAGAGCGGGGCAAACGCAGAGGAGTCGGTAAGACACGGCAGCTTCCCCAATACTGGAAAGAGCTTTGAACTTGGAATGGCCGAGGAGGGAGGTTATGACCTGCAATCAGGGGAGGAGGTGGTGGAGAGCGGTGCCACGGAAAGGCTGACCCGCCTCCAGTGTGCGTGTGGGAATGCTCGTGGCCCTGGAAATTCCAAGGCCCTAGAGCTCTGCATGCAGTGCCACGGTTCAGTCCCCCATGGCTTGAATAGAGGTGACGTGGGGGACGGCTCGCATGGCTGGAGTGCTGCGGGGCAGAGATACATGTCTCTTTGGGAGAGATGGGAAGATGCGGCGCGGGGCTGCCTCCCGTGCTCTTGAGGAGCAGCTCAGCTACACGGGACCATCAACAGCGTGGGAGAGAGCGTGGGGGTGAGGAGCAGAGGAGGGGCAGTGCTGGTGACATGGTGGTGCCTCCAGCAAGCAGCAGGACTGGGTGATGTTGGCGTGCAGGGGGATCCATCCCACCACAGCTTCTCTTACGGTGTTGCTGGTACTTGAATTGGAAGAGGAGACAAAGAGCGTCCAAAGCCAAGCGGCTGGTGTCCTCTTCCTTGAATGATAGGAGCAGCAGGAGATGTCCCAGCAGCTGTCCAAGGATTGGCATCTGCATCTCCACACAGGAGGCGTGTCTGTCCTCATTGGGATCAGCCTGGGCAAGGGAGGAGGAAGAGCAGAGGGCTTGAGGGCAGCTGGGGCCAAAGCCCTGAAGCCAAGTGTGTGCCCAGGGCTGGATCCAGGCAGGTCAGAGCTTTGCAGGGCCCTGCAGAACCCGTCTCGCAGAACAGCCCCACGCAGGGAGAGCTGCCAGACCTGGGCTCCCCGTGGGCTCCTTGGGCAGCCCTGGCCGACACAGGACTGGGGCAGAGATGGCTCCTGGCAGAGCGCAGTGTGCCTGGTCCTTACCTTCAGTGAGGAGTAGTTGGCCAGCAAGAAGCTGAGCACCCTCATCCTGCCCACAGCCCTCTCCCGCACAGATGCCCTCTCAGAGGTGGTGAAGGTCAAGAGCATCTGGGGAGAGAGAAGCTGCTGCTGAGCCCTGGGAGCAGCCAGTGCTCCAGCACAAGCAGCACTGCTCAAGTCCTGAGCGGGACTCTCCCAGGCCATTAAGGCTTCCTCTGGTCTGGAGCAAAGCCCGCACTGGTTTCCTGCCCTGGGGTCCCTGGCAGGCTTGCGACAAATGCCCCAGGCCAGCCCTCTAGCCAGGCAGGAAGGCAGATGCCACCCTGTGCGGCCACTGTGCTGCGGAAGAGCCTGCTGGGCAGCCCCTGCTTCCCCCAGGGAGGTGGGCACCACCCTGCAGTGCTCTCTCTGCATGGCGCGGGGTGGGACTGCCCTCTCAGCAGTGGACACCCCGTCCCCCAGGGTGAGGAACAGCCCTTGTGAAGCCCACCCTTTGCACATGCCAGACCTGGAAGATACTCTGCATCTTCTCGCTGACTCCGTTGGCAGGAGAGTTGAGCACCAGTGCAACTAGCATGGTGTCCATGGCTTTCATGGTCTGCAAGGAAGACAACGAGTTGTGGCCGTGTTTCCTGCCATCCCTCTCACCCCCAGGACACTGAGCTGAGCTCCCAGCACCAAGGGAGGACTCGTGGGCTGGTTTGCTGTGCCTAGGAGAGGCCCAGGGGCAAACAATGTGCTGTGGGCAGAGCAGCCTGCGGCACTGGACGTGGCCAGGCCCACAGGAACGGGACGACGGGACGAGAGTGGGAAAGTAAAGCCAAGACCGTGCCCTGCCTTGCATCTCTCGTCATAGCGCAGGACAGGGTGAGCAGGGAGCAGCCCAGAGGGCCCGGCGCTCGTGGAGCTCACCCAGCACTTACCGCGAAGTACAGGAAAGGTTTCAAGTCCCGGATTTCCTCTTTGGGAGGAAGCAAGAAGATGCTGGAGAAGCACGCTTGGAGGAGGCCTATCTCTTTGCCCTCCAGCACTGCCTCCACGGAGCTGCAAAGAGAGTGGGGCCAGTGGGACACTGGTGCGGGGAGCAGTGCCTGGAGGCCTCGTGCAGGTGGACGCGGGGCTCTGGGGCAGGAGTCCCCAGGAGGGTTGGGCAGGTACCTCATTTCGGTCACGGCAAACATGGCGCTCCGCCACACCGCTGTGCACCGTTGGTCCCTGGGCTCTTCTTCCAGCAGCACCTGCAGAGCACAGCCAGGATGGGACCTGGCAGCTGCCAGCACCCAGTGCCACCAGCCCCTTGCCCTGCCCAACGCTGTCCTCACAGGGTGCCAGTGCTGGGGGCCTTGTCCCCTTCCCCGCAGCCACCGAGTATCCCCTCACCTTGATATTCTCTGCCAGTTTGTGTCTCTGGCAGAAGAGATCTAGGCCCTGGGACAAGCCGTTGTACGTTGCGGCCCTGAAGAGCATAGCGATGCTTTTAAGGAACTCCAGCTTCTGTTCCTCATCCTGGCAGCCAGGGGACAGAGAGACAAACAGGGAGCATGAGATGGGGACACACGGTCAGTGGCACCGCAGCGCTGGGGGTGCAGTGCCGGTTGCAGCCCTGGGAGAAGCAGCTGTGCCCAGCCAGCGCCCTCCAGCAGCCCCACAGCAGAGCCCCTGTCAGCAGATGCCAGCTCAGCCGCCTTCCAAATGGCTGCGGTTACCTTTTCAGGGTTGCTGACAAAGGCCCTGATGACATCCACGTGTTCTGGTTCCAAGCGGTACACTGGTAACCAGCTGGCATCTAAGAAAGGAGGAGAGCAGGGAGGGCTGCAGAGAGGGTGCGCAGGCAGGAGGGAGCAGAGGAAGGAGCTCTGCCTCCCATCCAGCCCCATGCCCGCTGCCATGGCACAGTCTTCTCCTGCGTGTCAGTGCCCCTGCCAGCGTGTGGGGAAACGGGATCCTGGCATTGAGCAGGGAGCGCTCGCTGGCCACCGCGCTGCCCAGACAATCAGGGCCCCTCACTCACCCATCTCCAGTTGCTGGGCCAGGCACAACTCCTGGGGCTCCACTGGAGAGCTGCTCTCCTGGAGAGCCCTGTCCTCCTCCAGGGCCACCTTGGTGGTGCTGACTTGTTGCTTTGCCATCTTTTGGGTTTGAGGAAAGTGGTTGGGCTGGCGAAGGGGGAGGCTTTGGCGAAAGGCCACGAGTCTGCCGGGGGCAGAGGGAAAAGACGTGGGTTGTGCTCGAGGAGTCCTCGCCACGAGTCTGCCGGGGGCAGCGGGGAAAGACGTGGGTTGTGCTCGAGGAGTCCTCGCCACGAGTCTGCCGGGGCAGAGGGGAGTCTGCCGGGGGCAGCTAGAGTTAAGATATGGTTGGACTCGATGATCTCAAGGGTCGCTTCCAACCAAAAGGATTCTCTGATACTCCGATTCTCTGAAAGACGTGGGCTGCGCTCAGGGGCTACTCGCCGTCTCCGTGCTCGCACCCTGTCCCGTCACCGTCCTGCCGGACAGTGTGGGCTGGGGCCCACAGCTGCGCTGAGCACATGCAGTGCAGTGGGTGTCACCAAGTGAGGTCACAATGGGCCCCACTGTGACCCTGCACCTGGGCAGGGAGGGGCAGGGTGTCCCATTGGGATGCACAGGCCAGCTCTGCCCTGGGCACCTGGGTGCTCTCGGGGTGTCTCCAGGCTCCCCTTTGCCCTCATGTCCCCCCGGGACCTCCCTGTTGCCCTCTGCTATGGCCCAGAGTTTCGTGTTCAGCTGGCTGGCTGATCAGAACAGCAGCGAAGCTGCTCCTTCAGTGGCTTTGTAGAGATTTCTAGGGATTTCCAAGGGTGGGTAGCACAGAGGATGGACTTTGTTTAAGGTGTCTGCTGTCTCATTGCTTACAGAAGCTCTCAGTGGCTTGAGGATAAACTAACCACGTAACCACATGACAAAGTGTTGGAGCTGGCAGAGCACAAAAGCAGAAATCCAGGTGGCAGGGGTGAAAAAGGTGGAAAGGCTGAGGTACTAAATGCCTCCTTCTGTGGAAATGCCCCTCACATTCTGCGATTCTGTGATTCCTCCACCTCAGTCTTTAATAGTCAGAAGAATTGTGCTCCAGGTACCCACCCCCCTGAGCCAGAAGACAGGCATGGGGAGCAGTATGAAGGCCCAACAATCCAAGGGTCAATGATCAGTGACCTGCTATACCACTTGGGCACCTACAAGTCTATGGGGCCAGATGGGATACACCCAAGGGTGCTGAGGGAGCTGGCAAAGGTCATCACTGAGCCACTTTCCATTATCTATCTGCAATGCTGCCCAACTGGGGAGGTTGCAGTTGACTGGAGGTTGGCTAAGGTGACGCTCATCTACAAGACGGGCCAGAAAGAGGATCTGGGGACCTATAGACCTATCCGTCTGGCCTTGGTGCTGGGCAAGGTCATGGGGCAGATGATCTTGGGTAACATCACTCGCCACAAGAGAACCATATAATCAGGCCCAGTCAACATGGATTGATTTATTTATTTATTTATTGAGGGACTAGAGAGAGTGCAGAGGAGGCAACAAAGCTGCTGAGGGGCTGGAGCACAAGTGTGATGGGAGCGGTTGAGGGAGCTGGGGCTGTTCAGCCTGGAGAACAGGAGGCTCAGGGGAGGCTCAGGGGAGACCTTATTGCTGTTTGCAACGGCCTGAAAGGAGGTTGAAGCATGGAGGGTGTTGGTCTCCTCTCCCAAGTAGCAAGTGATAGGACAAGAGGAAATGGCCTCAAGTTGCACCAGGGGAGGTTTAGATTGGCTGTTAGGAAAAAATTCTTCCTGGAAAGTGTGTTAAAGGCAAGAAGAACACCTGAAGAGCATGGGTTGGTCAGGCCAATGTGGAATAGATTGCTTTTTCTTGTTTGTTTTGGGGCTGCAGAAGAAGGAACGCGTGCATTTCAGTGTTGGGGCACGGATCCCAACTGAGGATTCAAGCAAGTTTGGGACTGGGACAGCTTAGGTGATTGAGGACCATTGCCAGGTCTACGAAAGAAGCTGGATGGGTTTTGGGGAGCTCACAGGCATTGCCAAATCCTCAGAAAACCACAGCTCTGTAGTGAAAGCAACAGCACTTGGCACCAAGCCCAATCCCAAAATGCAAATACCCTCGAAGTGACCACAGGCAGAGCCTTGAGAAACATTTGAGAGAAAGGGTCTCCTTTGCCAGGCCCTGGAGGTCAGGCCTTGGCCATTCTGATGAAAAACAAACATGAAGGGCTGACATGGCATCAGAACCTGGCGTGTCCACATTGTTGCCCTTCCCCTTGGTTCCCACCCATGCACACTCAACCCGATCAGCGCCTGTGGGAACAGCAGGGTGTGCAGTTCCAGCTAGAGGGCCTTAGACACATTATACAGAAGTGTGATTTTTATGAGTGTAAGAAGCGATAGCCCAGGACAGTGAGAACGATATCTCGGGCCGGAAAATGGCCCCTTGTGTGTGATGTGTGAATGTCCTTGGGCCTGGTCTGTGAATGAGTGGGAACGTAACTGAAACAAATATAACATGAGTGTGGTGTGTTTCTAATACCAATTATTGGAAAAACATCTTATGTAACATCTTAGTCCAGGCCCATACCTGGAAATCCTATACATTGTCAATGGCTAATAAAGAGGACCTCAGACTGGCTCAGCTCTCTGCTCTGCCCGGCTCTGCGCTCCTTCCTGAACAAGATCTCTGCCTGTGCGTGCATCTTTTTCTGCATCCCGATGTGCGTCGTTCCTCATCGCCGCAATCGCCCTCATCAACTCCAGACAATCCAAACGCTCCCTGACATACACGGCTGCCCCACCTCCTCTCCTTCCTCGCCTGTCTCTTCTGAAGAGTTTCTAGCCATCCAATGCAGCGCTCCAGTTGTGAGAGTCGTCCCACCATGTTTCTGGGATGGCAACTATATCGTCGTTTTTCTGCCTCACAGTGGCTTCCAGCTCCTCCTGTTTGTTGCCCACGCTGCGTGCCTTTGGATAGATGCACTTTGGCCGGGCCATTGATCCCGCCACCTTTTTCTGGTGAGAAGCCCTAATTCCTTTGTGGACATCATCGAGTGCTTCCACGGTTTTGAACACATCAACAACCCTTGTGTTTCTCTTCCTGCATGGCTCTCCATCCCCAACCTCCACTGGGACGGCAGAGCAAAGGGCCTCACCAGCACTACCCTCAAATGCTGGCATGTGGCCCTTGGGTTTGCCTCTCCACACCTGGTTTCCTCCCCTCTCACTTCAAATCTAGTTTAAAGCCCTCTCAAGGATTCCTGCTAACTCCTGCGCAGGATCCTTTTCCCCTTTTGAGAGAGGTGCATCCCATTTGTCGCTAGCAGGCCTGGTGCCATGTAAGCCGACCCGTGATCAAAAACCCCCAAATTCTGCCGGTGACACCGGTCCTGCAGCCAGGTATTGATCTGCTGGGTCTTCCTGCATCTTTCCTCATCGTACCCTGCAACTGTGGCGACAGAAGAGAACACGACTTGTGCTCCTGATCCCTTGACCATGCGTCCCAAGGCCCTGAAGTCTCTCTTGATTGTTTTCCCTTTTCAGTTTCATCACTGCCTACCTGAAAAATCGTTAGGGGATAATAGTCTGAGGGCCTAACCAGGGCAGAGAGTTTCCTGTTTAGATCTTTAACCCTGGCCCCAGGGAGGCAGCCGACACCCCAAGAAGTGGGTATAGCCTGCATATAGGGCCTTCTGTTCCCTTTAGAAGGGAGTCTCCTACAACCACAACCAGCCTCTTTTTCTTTGTGGGGGCTGTTTTGACGGAGGGTGCAGGGTGACTGATCCTCTGCAGCACCTCCAACTCAGTGGAACCGCCTCCCTCGATGCTGTTGTTTGGTTCCACTTGCAAGGCCTGTTCTTCAGTCTCAAGACCCATTTGTGTGTCTGTGTTTGGCTGTTTCTGGGCTAACTGGTGCACAGAAATTGGCTTCGCTGGAGGTAAATGTTCAAAGAGGACCCAGAAGAGTAAAACAGAAAAAGGAAAAATTTATTCGAATAAAGGAGGAGTCCCCAGGCGTCCCTGTGGGGTCTCTCAACAGTATGGGAAGACACAGCCCCCTATTTATCCCAATCCTAGCCGCAGGAGATCCCTTCTCCTTTCCCCATTGGCTGAGACCCTTGCGGGGTCCAAGCTTTCCGATCCCCCTTTCGTAACCCCAGCAGCACCCCTTGTATGTCTGCCCACCGACACTCCTGGGAACTGATTGGTTAGAGCTCTAAGGCTGTTGCACTCCATTTTGTAAAGACATGGGAGAGCTGCTCCCATCAACTACGAAACAATCAAGAGTGTGAATCGTGACATCACATCTTTGCAAAGACGTGATAGCCGTTCCTCACCAGTTTGGTGTTGGTGGTGGTGCTTTCAGTTGTGATGATGTTGTCATCCCTTTTCTAATTCACTGTCTGCTCTTGTGTTCAGACTACGTGGCTCTGTAAATGAGGAGCCCCACTCTCTGTATCTTTCAATGAAATACAGGACCTTCTGAGACTGTTTTTCTTCCTGAGCTCCTTCCTGCAAGAGCTTTTGGAGCTGCAGGGACAGTTCCTGTGATGGGAGGAGGGGAAAAGAATCCATCACGGCAGCACTGCCAGGGAGCAGCAGCGCTCGGTCTCCCAGAGCTGTTTTCTTTCCTCTCCCACACTCTCCTTCTCGTCCCTCATGTTGGCGCAAGTCCTGAGTGCTCTGGCAGCTTGGTCATTGTTCTGCTGCGTGGCAGTCCTGTGACAGCAGGCAGGGACAGGCAATGGGCACTTGTGTGACAGAGCTGGCCTCAGAACAGCCTTCCGTGAAGAAAGGTGATCTCCTGAGGACAGTGCTGGAAGGTTTAGGTTTTCTTCCAAAGTTTCTCTCCAGGACATGCCCAAGAACATGACGAGCAGATCACAACACCAGTATGCACCAGTACAGAGCTAAACACCGTGAGTGGAGAAGCACGAGGGCATGCAGCAGTGTCCTCTCACAGCCAGGCCTCCTGCAAGACACCTGACGGAGCAGCAGAGCAGGGTCTGGGCTGTGCCCGTGTGCACTGGACAGCCCGCGGAAGCTGCCCCAGGACAATCGTCGTGGGCTGGCCACGCACAAGCACCGTTTCCAGCCCTGGCCTCTCAGTGCAGCTTGGAGAGGCCCTTTGTCCCTCCGCAGAAGGATGGTGAATGAGTAGGTCAGCAGGCTGTGTTTGCATGGTACAGATGAGATGCAAGCACGCACATCATGTACAGGAGGTGGGATGAGATGAACCCCAGAGACCACAAATGTCATCAGCTATTCCTTGGGGTTCCTTGAAGGCCTGTGGGACAGACAGTGTCTCGAGGTCACGTCATGTTGGGAGGAAACCACCTGAATGCAGCACTGGGTTGTGCTTCCTTGGACTGAGGTCCCCGTGTCCATTCCTCATGACGTGGGACATGTGAGATGAGTGCAGGCGGGGTGACACACTGCAAGGCTGAGGTGGCTCCCATCCTTTGGGAGTGGCAAGAGGAGGTGAGAGAGACACTGTGACTCCTGCCTGTGTGTCTAAAAGGGACAGGCTCTGCCTCTGAGCATCCCTGGGTGCATAAGGAGTCCATGAGGCCAGCTCAGCTCTGGACAGCTGACAGAAGCTTGCTCTTTCCACGTGTGACTCCAGGAACAAACCCCATGGGCCCAGTGAGCTTCGTCTCCGCTGCCTTGGACAGGCCCATTGCCACAGTGCTTCTGTCTGCTCCCTCAGCCTTGCCTGTGATTCTGGCTTGTGCTCTCCAAAGTGCCAGAGCACTCAGAGATGTTCTGGGGTCCTTGGAAAAGGCAGATGTCAAAGCCAGCTTCAAGAAGGGCTCTTTATTAAAATCCAGCCACTCTCTCGGGAAGAGCTGCTCCTCCACATGGCTCAGCATCAGCGGCAGCACAGGGCTCGCAGGATCCATCTTGGCCTTGGCTGCTCCCTTGGAGAGCTCAGGATGATGATGACCGTCTGAGCTACCAGGGAGCGGATGGAGGGCTCGCTGTCTTCTGCCAAGGCCTGAAGGGCTGCAAGGGAAAGAAGCAGAGCCGAGATGACCTCCCACGTCTGCAGAGACCCCCAGGCATTCCCTCTGGAGAATGCTCCCTACTCACCGCTGCAGATCTCAGCCAGCTTCTTCTTGCCTGGATCCCTCAGATGCCGCGCAGCGAGCCCTGGGCACAGAGTTCCGTCAGCCCCTGCTCCCTCCCCTCATCAGGGCTGGCCCCAGGGAAGAGCAGGGGCCGAGATGGTGGGACTGAGCAAGGCGGCCGCCATGGCCACCTGCGTGGACAGGGCTGGGAGAGGGAGGCCAAGGCCCTGCACGGGGCAGCCGGGGCTCTGGCAGCCACAGGGCTGCTCCTTGCTGCCAGGGCAGTGGCAGGGACTGGGGCCAGGCTGCCAAGAGAGGGACCCTGGGGGCTGTGACCCACCGATGAACCTCACGGCCGCCTCTCGCAAGCTGGCCTGAGCATCCTTCAGGTACGGCAGGCTCTGAGTCAAGAATTCTTGAGCTCTGCTCCTGTCCTGCTCCAGCTGGAGAGAGCACAAGGGGATGAGCACGTCACTGTCCCTTCCCAGTTGGCTGGACCAGTCCCTGCTCCCACACCCAGCCGTTCCCCTTCCCTCCCGGCCATTCCCATGTCCCAGCCAGGAGCCCTGTGGGGCTGAGGCTGAAAGAGAGACACAGGCCGGGGGACCCCAGGGGTGCTGAGAGCCCTCCCTCGCGCTGGGTGCAGGGAGGGCAGCAGGGCAGAGAGAAGAGGCCTTGTGGGCTCTGTTCTTGAGGGCAGGGAACAAGAATGCAGGTCCAGGCTGCAGCAAGGCAGGCGAGGCACATCTGCCTTGGGGGTTGTCCTCACCAAGCTCTCTCCAATCCGCCATGTCTGCTGTGTCCGCACCAGGTGCTTGAGCAGTTTCCACTTGAGGAGCTCTGCGGCAGCAAGGAGGGCTTCCCCAGCAGCCTGTGGAACAGCAGAAGCTGGGAATGGCACCACGGTCTGGGCCAGGAGACCTTGGGTCCCCCTGCTCTGGGCCTTGTTCCTGGGGCGATTCTGCCCTCAGGGAGCTGGGACATGCCCTGGCCCAAATGTCCAGGGGTCTCTTCGCTGCGTCACTGCTGAGCTTTGAAAGCTGTACCTTGGCCACGCTCTGCGTTTGGTCACTCAGGCGGAAGAAGAGAGGGAGCAGGCCAAGTCGCACCGTGTTCTTCATCTCTGCCTTTTCGTCCCCCACCGCCATCTTCATCAGGTCTCTGAAGAGGCTGATGGAGCTCTCTCTCAGCTGGCTCTGCTCCTGGGAGGGAGAAGCACAGTAGGACTGGAGCACCAGCAGCTCTCTGCCCACGCTGGGCAGAAGCTCCAGCATGGCTGATGTGAGGGGAGATGCTCCAGGGAGGCATTCTGCACACTGGAGTTGTGGCCCAGATCTGCGGTCCTGGGTCAGTGAAAGGCCACTCAAGAGACTTGTTCTGGGAGCGCCTGGCCTCCAAGTGCCCACCAAGGCAGCCAGCATCCCCCACCAGCTTCAGCAGCCACGGTGGGGAAGAGCTCCGGGAGCAGCCGGCAGGGAGAAGCTGGGCTGGGCTGCAGAACACACAAGCCACCCCACAAGAGCCCAGGGCCCACCCGTGGGGCTCAGGCTTCCACATCAGCCTTACGTCGTTCAAGAGGGGCAGGAGGAATTCCGCCATCTGCACGGCGATGTGGCTGGCCTCCTTCCTCTTCAGCTGAGCCATGACAGTTCTGAAGACCAGCAGAGCCTTCATGGTGGCAGCCTTATAGCCAAAGAGCAGGACCCTCATCAGGTCTGGCAGGATGACCTTCATTTTTCTTGCCTGTGTGAAGAAAAGAGTTTCCCTTTTGGGACCAGGTCCGTGCCTGGAAAGCTCCCCAGGCAGCCAGCTGGCCCCACCATGGCAGAGAGAGCCTTTGGAGCACTCGCCCCACCGCCTGAGTGCCAGCCAAGGCCAAGCCCTCCCGCTCTGCCCCGGCCCTTGCCTGCCAACAGGGTTCCCCTTGCTGACGCCCTACTCACCATGTCGTCTCTCTGTGACAGCGTCATGATGCCTCTGAGCACCAGGGAGAGCATGGCTGGCCTTTCTTCCTTCAGAAACCTAAAGGCTAGGTAGGTCGCAGCAAACTCCCCGTCTCCCAGATCTCTGCTGGCCAGCATCTGAAAGCAGGGCAGCAGTGAGCGACCGGCAGAGCTGGTGGGGCTCCTGGCAGCGTGCAGCTCCTGGTTCCTAGCGCAGCCCGGGCCAAGGGCACCGGGGGCTTTTTCCGGTAACTCACAGCCAAGCGAACGAGGCAGTAGTCCTCCAGGTGTGTGCAGAAGAGCCTGCTCTTGAGGTCCCAGAGCTGGCTGAGCAGCTCCTTCAAAATGTTCTTCACAGTCTGGGGCACGGAGAGCATCAGTTCCCACAGTGCCAGGGCAGTGCTGCAAGTCGGAGCGCTCTGTCAGCAGGGCAGCCTCGGCCACAGCAGCGTGGCCGGGCTCAGCACTGCAGGACGCTTGGGATGCCCTGGGCAGCAGCAGAGGGCTGAGCTGGTGCTCCCCGTGGGGCGGGCAGGAGCGTGGGGTGGGCCCTGGGCTTGCTTGCTCAGCTTTGGCTGCCTCGGGCCTGGCTGACCCCCAGGGCTGGAAAGCGTGGTGGGATGGAGGGTCCTGCCCCTCGGGAGTGTCCTGCAGGATTCCTTGGCTCTGGCAGCCAGAGCGTCTCCAGGCCCCTCTTCCCACAGGGAACAAGCCCTCCCGGCTTTTGAGGACAGTACCTGTCTCCTCCTGGAGCAACCTTGAGCAGTGTCATCACCACCTCCTGAGGGCATTTGTCAGCCATGGGGACGATGAGAGACTCCACGCTCTGCCGGGCTGGGACTGTCTGGGTGCATCCCAGGGTTTTGTGGATGCAGCTGGTGATCTTTGGCACCTGGAGGGGACACAGGTGAGGATGGTGCAGCCACTGGCGAGCGGCCATTTCCTCAGCTGCCCTTGCCATCCCTCTCTGCCACCTTGAGGTGGCTTCAGGTGCCCCAGACACTGGGCTTTGGGAGGAAGAGAGGGATGGAGGGAGGAACAAGGCCTGACAGGGCTGAAGGGCAGGGCAATGCAGCCACAGGCCACTTACATCCACCAGCCACAGGTCAGGGTTTCCCTTGACCACATCCAGCACGTTTCTGGCCGCCTCCTTGTCAAAGGTGCTGGAGTCGGTCATTGCCTCGACGAACACCCAGACCATGTCTGTCCTCTCCGACGGCTGGAGGTATTCCCCAAAGGTCTATGGGAGGAAGGGAGGCAGCGAAGCCACGTCACACCGAGGGCCCTGATGCTGCTGCTTAGCCGGGCAGTGCCAGCAGCCCTGCGGTGGCGCCCGGCAGTGCTGGCGGCGGTGTCCCCAGCAAAGCTGGCAGCAGGGGCGGCAGTCGCTGCTGGGGAGGATGAGAAGAGACGGCCCAGGGTGAGGGAGGAGGGTTGGGGTCATGGGCACGGGGTCTGGGCCCCGCCACCAGCCAGGGCTTGCTGGTGGCCAGGAGGACTGGGGCTGCTGCTGGGACACTGGAGCGCAGCCCTGGCGTTGTCCCTGCTTGGGGACAGCAGGAACCCTCTCAGCAGGGACAGGGAGGCCACGCCAGCCCGCTGACGGTGGAGGCCTTTGCTCTCACAAGTCCCCTGCTGATGCCAGGACCAAGAGTGCCAGCAAACGGGGAGCTCGTTACCTCGGCAATGTGAGTGGCACTGGGCGAAGTGCGCAAGGAGGTGGTCTCGGCTTCCCAGTCCCTTTTGAGCTGTGTATCCTCCTCTGTCAATGTCGCACCTAAAGAGCGGGGCAAACGCAGAGGAGTCGGTAAGACACGGCAGCTTCCCCAATACTGGAAAGAGCTTTGAACTTGGAATGGCCGAGGAGGGAGGTTATGACCTGCAATCAGGGGAGGAGGTGGTGGAGAGCGGTGCCACGGAAAGGCTGACCCGCCTCCAGTGTGCGTGTGGGAATGCTCGTGGCCCTGGAAATTCCAAGGCCCTAGAGCTCTGCATGCAGTGCCACGGTTCAGTCCCCCATGGCTTGAATAGAGGTGACGTGGGGGACGGCTCGCATGGCTGGAGTGCTGCGGGGCAGAGATACATGTCTCTTTGGGAGAGATGGGAAGATGCGGCGCGGGGCTGCCTCCCGTGCTCTTGAGGAGCAGCTCAGCTACACGGGACCATCAACAGCGTGGGAGAGAGCGTGGGGGTGAGGAGCAGAGGAGGGGCAGTGCTGGTGACATGGTGGTGCCTCCAGCAAGCAGCAGGACTGGGTGATGTTGGCGTGCAGGGGGATCCATCCCACCACAGCTTCTCTTACGGTGTTGCTGGTACTTGAATTGGAAGAGGAGACAAAGAGCGTCCAAAGCCAAGCGGCTGGTGTCCTCTTCCTTGAATGATAGGAGCAGCAGGAGATGTCCCAGCAGCTGTCCAAGGATTGGCATCTGCATCTCCACACAGGAGGCGTGTCTGTCCTCATTGGGATCAGCCTGGGCAAGGGAGGAGGAAGAGCAGAGGGCTTGAGGGCAGCTGGGGCCAAAGCCCTGAAGCCAAGTGTGTGCCCAGGGCTGGATCCAGGCAGGTCAGAGCTTTGCAGGGCCCTGCAGAACCCGTCTCGCAGAACAGCCCCACGCAGGGAGAGCTGCCAGACCTGGGCTCCCCGTGGGCTCCTTGGGCAGCCCTGGCCGACACAGGACTGGGGCAGAGATGGCTCCTGGCAGAGCGCAGTGTGCCTGGTCCTTACCTTCAGTGAGGAGTAGTTGGCCAGCAAGAAGCTGAGCACCCTCATCCTGCCCACAGCCCTCTCCCGCACAGATGCCCTCTCAGAGGTGGTGAAGGTCAAGAGCATCTGGGGAGAGAGAAGCTGCTGCTGAGCCCTGGGAGCAGCCAGCGCTCCAGCACAAGCAGCACTGCTCAAGTCCTGGGCGGGACTCTCCCAGGCCATTAAGGCTTCCTCTGGTCTGGAGCAAAGCCCGCACTGGTTTCCTGCCCTGGGGTCCCTGGCAGGCTTGCGACAAATGCCCCAGGCCAGCCCTCTAGCCAGGCAGGAAGGCAGATGCCACCCTGTGCGGCCACTGTGCTGCGGAAGAGCCTGCTGGGCAGCCCCTGCTTCCCCCAGGGAGGTGGGCACCACCCTGCAGTGCTCTCTCTGCATGGCGCGGGGTGGGACTGCCCTCTCAGCAGTGGACACCCCGTCCCCCAGGGTGAGGAACAGCCCTTGTGAAGCCCACCCTTTGCACATGCCAGACCTGGAAGATACTCTGCATCTTCTCGCTGACTCTGTTGGCAGGAGAGTTGAGCACCGGTGCAACTAGCATGGTGTCCATGGCTTTCATGGTCTGCAAGGAAGACAACGAGTTGTGGCCGTGTTTCCTGCCATCCCTCTCACCCCCAGGACACTGAGCTGAGCTCCCAGCACCAAGGGAGGACTCGTGGGCTGCTTTGCTGTGCCTAGGAGAGGCCCAGGGGCAAACAATGTGCTGTGGGCAGAGCAGCCTGCGGCACTGGACGTGGCCAGGCCCACAGGAACGGGACGACGGGACGAGAGTGGGAAAGTAAAGCCAAGACCGTGCCCTGCCTTGCATCTCTGGTCATAGCGCAGGACAGGGTGAGCAGGGAGCAGCCCAGAGGGCCCGGCGCTCGTGGAGCTCACCCAGCACTTACCGCGAAGTACAGGAAAGGTTTCAAGTCCCGGATTTCCTCTTTGGGAGGAAGCAAGAAGATGCTGGAGAAGCACGCTTGGAGGAGGCCTATCTCTTTGCCCTCCAGCACTGCCTCCACGGAGCTGCAAAGAGAGTGGGGCCAGTGGGACACTGGTGCGGGGAGCAGTGCCTGGAGGCCTCGTGCAGGTGGACGCGGGGCTCTGGGGCAGGAGTCCCCAGGAGGGTTGGGCAGGTACCTCATTTCGGTCACGGCAAACATGGCGCTCCGCCACACCGCTGTGCACCGTTGGTCCCTGGGCTCTTCTTCCAGCAGCACCTGCAGAGCACAGCCAGGATGGGACCTGGCAGCTGCCAGCACCCAGTGCCACCAGCCCCTTGCCCTGCCCAACACTGTCCTCACAGGGTGCCAGTGCTGGGGGCCTTGTCCCCTTCCCCGCAGCCACCGAGTATCCCCTCACCTTGATATTCTCTGCCAGTTTGTGTCTCTGGCAGAAGAGATCTAGGCCCTGGGACAAGCCGTTGTACGTTGCGGCCCTGAAGAGCATAGCGATGCTTTTAAGGAACTCCAGCTTCTGTTCCTCATCCTGGCAGCCAGGGGACAGAGAGACAAACAGGGAGCATGAGATGGGGACACACGGTCAGTGGCACCGCAGCGCTGGGGGTGCAGTGCCGGTTGCAGCCCTGGGAGAAGCAGCTGTGCCCAGCCAGCGCCCTCCAGCAGCCCCACAGCAGAGCCCCTGTCAGCAGATGCCAGCTCAGCCGCCTTCCAAATGGCTGCGGTTACCTTTTCAGGGCTGCTGACAAAGGCCCTGATGACATCCACGTGTTCTGGTTCCAAGCGGTACACTGGTAACCAGCTGGCATCTAAGAAAGGAGGAGAGCAGGGAGGGCTGCAGAGAGGGTGCGCAGGCAGGAGGGAGCAGAGGAAGGAGCTCTGCCTCCCATCCAGCCCCATGCCCGCTGCCATGGCACAGTCTTCTCCTGCGTGTCAGTGCCCCTGCCAGCGTGTGGGGAAACGGGATCCTGGCATTGAGCAGGGAGCGCTCGCTGGCCACCGCGCTGCCCAGACAATCAGGGCCCCTCACTCACCCATCTCCAGTTGCTGGGCCAGGCACAACTCCTGGGGCTCCACTGGAGAGCTGCTCTCCTGGAGAGCCCTGTCCTCCTCCAGGGCCACCTTGGTGGTGCTGACTTGTTGCTTTGCCATCTTTTGGGTTTGAGGAAAGTGGTTGGGCTGGCGAAGGGGGAAGCTTTGGCGAAAGGCCACGAGTCTGCCGGGGGCAGAGGGAAAAGACGTGGGTTGTGCTCGAGGAGTCCTCGCCACGAGTCTGCCGGGGGCAGCGGGGAAAGACGTGGGTTGTGCTCGAGGAGTCCTCGCCACGAGTCTGCTGGGGCAGAGGGGAGTCTGCCGGGGGCAGCTAGAGTTAAGATATGGTTGGACTCGATGATCTCAAGGGTCGCTTCCAACCAAAAGGATTCTCTGATACTCCGATTCTCTGAAAGACGTGGGCTGCGCTCGGGGGCTACTCGCCGTCTCCGTGCTCGCACCCTGTCCCGTCACCGTCCTGCCGGACAGTGTGGGCTGGGGCCCACAGCTGCGCTGAGCACATGCAGTGCAGTGGGTGTCACCAAGTGAGGTCACAACGGGCCCCACTGTGACCCTGCACCTGGGCAGGGAGGGGCAGGGTGTCCCATTGGGATGCACAGGCCAGCTCTGCCCTGGGCACCTGGGTGCTCTCGGGGTGTCTCCAGGCTCCCCTTTGCCCTCATGTCCCCCCGGGACCTCCCTGTTGCCCTCTGCTGTGGCCCAGAGTTTCGTGTTCAGCTGGCTGGCTGATCAGAACAGCAGCGAAGCTGCTCCTTCAGTGGCTTTGTAGAGATTTCTAGGGATTTCCAAGGGTGGGTAGCACAGAGGATGGACTTTGTTTAAGATGTCTGCTGTCTCATTGCTTACAGAAGCTCTCAGTGGCTTGAGGATAAACTAACCACGTAACCACATGACAAAGTGTTGGAGCTGGCAGAGCACAAAAGCAGAAATCCAGGTGGCAGGGGTGAAAAAGGTGGAAAGGCTGACGTACTAAATGCCTCCTTCTGTGGAAATGCCCCTCACATTCTGCGATTCTGTGATTCCTCCACCTCAGTCTTTAATAGTCAGAAGAGTTGTGCTCCAGGTACCCACCCCCCTGAGCCAGAAGACAGGCATGGGGAGCAGTATGAAGGCCCAACAATCCAAGGGGAAATGATCAGTGACCTGCTATATCACTTGGGCACCTACAAGTCTATGGGGCCAGATGGGATACACCCAAGGGTGCTGAGGGAGCTGGCAAAGGTCATCACTGAGCCACTTTCCATTATCTATCTGCAATGCTGCCCAACTGGGGAGGTTGCAGTTGACTGGAGGTTGGCTAAGGTGACGCTCATCTACAAGACGGGCCAGAAAGAGGATCTGGGGACCTATAGACCTATCCGTCTGGCCTTGGTGCTGGGCAAGGTCATGGGGCAGATGATCTTGGGTAACATCACTCGCCACAAGAGAACCATATAATCAGGCCCAGTCAACATGGATTGATTTATTTATTTATTTATTGAGGGACTAGAGAGAGTGCAGAGGAGGCAACAAAGCTGCTGAGGGGCTGGAGCACAAGTGTGATGGGAGCGGTTGAGGGAGCTGGGGCTGTTCAGCCTGGAGAACAGGAGGCTCAGGGGAGGCTCAGGGGAGACCTTATTGCTGTTTGCAACGGCCTGAAAGGAGGTTGAAGCATGGAGGGTGTTGGTCTCTTCTCCCAAGTAGCAAGTGATAGGACAAGAGGAAATGGCCTCAAGTTGCGCCAGGGGAGGTTTAGATTGGCTGTTAGGAAAAAATTCTTCCTGGAAAGTGTGTTAAAGGCAAGAAGAACACCTGAAGAGCATGGGTTGGTCAGGCCAATGTGGAATAGATTGCTTTTTCTTGTTTGTTTTGGGGCTGCAGAAGAAGGAACGCGTGCATTTCAGTGTTGGGGCACGGATCCCAACTGAGGATTCAAGCAAGTTTGGGACTGGGACAGCTTAGGTGATTGAGGACCATTGCCAGGTCTACGAAAGAAGCTGGATGGGTTTTGGGGAGCTCACAGGCATTGCCAAATCCTCAGAAAACCACAGCTCTGTAGTTAAAGCAACAGCACTTGGCACCAAGCCCAATCCCAAAATGCAAATACCCTCGAAGTGACCACAGGCAGAGCCTTGAGAAACATTTGAGAGAAAGGGTCTCCTTTGCCAGGCCCTGGAGGTCAGGCCTTGGCCATTCTGATGATAAACAAACATGAAGGGCTGACATGGCATCAGAACCTGGCGTGTCCACATTGTTGCCCTTCCCCTTGGTTCCCACCCATGCACACTCAACCCGATCAGCGCCTGTGGGAACAGCAGGGTGTGCAGTTCCAGCTAGAGGGCCTTAGACACATTATACAGAAGTGTGATTTTTATGAGTGTAAGAAGCGATAGCCCAGGCCAGTGAGAACGATATCTCGGGTCGGAAAACGGCCCCTTGTGTGTGATGTGTGAATGTCCTTGGGCCTGGTCTGTGAATGAGTGGGAACGTAACTGAAACAAATATAACATGAGTGTGGTGTGTTTCTAATACCAATTATTGGAAAAACATCTTATGTAACATCTTAGTCCAGGCCCATACCTGGAAATCCTATACATTGTCAATGGCTAATAAAGAGGACCTCAGACTGGCTCAGCTCTCTGCTCTGCCCGGCTCTGCGCTCCTTCCTGAACAAGATCTCTGCCTGTGCGTGCATCTTTTTCTGCATCCCGATGTGCGTCGTTCCTCATCGCCGCAATCGCCCTCATCAACTCCAGACAATCCAAACGCTCCCTGACATACATGGCTGCCCCACCTCCTCTCCTTCCTCGCCTGTCTCTTCTGAAGAGTTTCTAGCCATCCAATGCAGCGCTCCAGTTGTGAGAGTCGTCCCACCATGTTTCTGGGATGGCAACTATATCGTCGTTTTTCTGCCTCACAGTGGCTTCCAGCTCCTCCTGTTTGTTGCCCACGCTGCGTGCCTTTGGATAGATGCACTTTGGCCGGGCCATTGATCCCGCCACCTTTTTCTGGTGAGAAGCCCTAATTCCTTTGTGGACATCATCGAGTGCTTCCACGGTTTTGAACACATCAACAACCCTTGTGTTTCTCTTCCTGCATGGCTCTCCATCCCCAACCTCCACTGGGACGGCAGAGCAAAGGGCCTCACCAGCACTACCCTCAAATGCTGGCATGTGGCCCTTGGGTTTGCCTCTCCACACCTGGTTTCCTCCCCTCTCACTTCAAATCTAGTTTAAAGCCCTCTCAAGGATTTCTGCTAACTCCTGCGCAGGATCCTTTTCCCCTTTTGAGAGAGGTGCATCCCATTTGTCGCTAGCAGGCCTGGTGCCATGTAAGCCGACCCGTGACCAAAAACCCCCAAATTCTGCCGGTGACACCGGTCCTGCAGCCAGGTATTGATCTGCTGGGTCTTCCTGCATCTTTCCTCATCGTACCCTGCAACTGTGGCGACAGAAGAGAACACGACTTGTGCTCCTGATCCCTTGACCATGCGTCCCAAGGCCCTGAAGTCTCTCTTGATTGTTTTCCCTTTTCAGTTTCATCACTGCCTACCTGAAAAATCGTTAGGGGATAATAGTCTGAGGGCCTAACCAGGGCAGAGAGTTTCCTGTTTACATCTTTAACCCTGGCCCCAGGGAGGCAGCCGACACCCCAAGAAGTGGGTCTAGCCTGCATATAGGGCCTTCTGTTCCCTTTAGAAGGGAGTCTCCTACAACCACAACCAGCCTCTTTTTCTTTGTGGGGGCTGTTTTGACGGAGGGTGCAGGGTGACTGATCCTCTGCAGCACCTCCAACTCAGTGGAACCGCCTCCCTCGATGCTGTTGTTTGGTTCCACTTGCAAGGCCTGTTCTTCAGTCTCAAGACCCATTTGTGTGTCTGTGTTTGGCTGTTTCTGGGCTAACTGGTGCACAGAAATTGGCTTCGCTGGAGGTAAATGTTCAAAGAGGACCCAGAAGAGTAAAACAGAAAAAGGAAAAATTTATTCGAATAAAGGAGGAGTCCCCAGGCGTCCCTGTGGGGTCTCTCAACAGCATGGGAAGACACAGCCCCCTATTTATCCCAATCCTAGCCGCAGGAGATCCCTTCTCCTTTCCCCATTGGCTGAGACCCTTGCGGGGTCCAAGCTTTCCGATCCCCCTTTCGTAACCCCAGCAGCACCCCTTGTATGTCTGCCCACCGACACTCCTGGGAACTGATTGGTTAGAGCTCTAAGGCTGTTGCACTCCATTTTGTAAAGACATGGGAGAGCTGCTCCCATCAACTACGAAACAATCAAGAGTGTGAATCGTGACATCACATCTTTGCAAAGACGTGATAGCCGTTCCTCACCAGTTTGGTGTTGGTGGTGGTGCTTTCAGTTGTGATGATGTTGTCATCCCTTTTCTAATTCACTGTCTGCTCTTGTGTTCAGACTACGTGGCTCTGTAAATGAGGAGCCCCACTCTCTGTATCTTTCAATGAAATACAGGACCTTCTGAGACTGTTTTTCTTCCTGAGCTCCTTCCTGCAAGAGCTTTTGGAGCTGCAGGGACAGTTCCTGTGATGGGAGGAGGGGAAAAGAATCCATCACGGCAGCACTGCCAGGGAGCAGCAGCGCTCGGTCTCCCAGAGCTGTTTTCTTTCCTCTCCCACACTCTCCTTCTCGTCCCTCATGTTGGCGCAAGTCCTGAGTGCTCTGGCAGCTTGGTCATTGTTCTGCTGCGTGGCAGTCCTGTGACAGCAGGCAGGGACAGGCAATGGGCACTTGTGTGACAGAGCTGGCCTCAGAACAGCCTTCCGTGAAGAAAGGTGATCTCCTGAGGACAGTGCTGGAAGGTTTAGGTCTTCTTCCAAAGTTTCTCTCCAGGACATGCCCAAGAACATGACGAGCAGATCACAACACCAGTATGCACCAGTACAGAGCTAAACACCGTGAGTGGAGAAGCACGAGGGCACGCAGCAGTGTCCTCTCACAGCCAGGCCTCCTGCAAGACACCTGACGGAGCAGCAGAGCAGGGTCTGGGCTGTGCCCGTGTGCACTGGACAGCCCGCGGAAGCTGCCCCAGGACAATCGTCGTGGGCTGGCCGCGCACAAGCACCGTTTCCAGCCCTGGCCTCTCAGTGCAGCTTGGAGAGGCCCTTTGTCCCTCCGCAGAAGGATGGTGAATGAGTAGGTCAGCAGGCTGTGTTTGCATGGTACAGATGAGATGCAAGCACGCACATCATGTACAGGAGGTGGGATGAGATGAACCCCAGAGACCACAAATGTCATCAGCTATTCCTTGGGGTTCCTTGAAGGCCTGTGGGACAGACAGTGTCTCGAGGTCACGTCATGTTGGGAGGAAACCACCTGAATGCAGCACTGGGTTGTGCTTCCTTGGACTGAGGTCCCCGTGTCCATTCCTCATGACGTGGGACATGTGAGATGAGTGCAGGCAGGGTGACACACTGCAAGGCTGAGGTGGCTCCCATCCTTTGGGAGTGGCAAGAGGAGGTGAGAGAGACACTGTGACTCCTGCCTGTGTGTCTAAAAGGGACAGGCTCTGCCTCTGAGCATCCCTGGGTGCATAAGGAGTCCATGAGGCCAGCTCAGCTCTGGACAGCTGACAGAAGCTTGCTCTTTCCACGTGTGACTCCAGGAACAAACCCCATGGGCCCAGTGAGCTTCGTCTCCGCTGCCTTGGACAGGCCCATTGCCACAGTGCTTCTGTCTGCTCCCTCAGCCTTGCCTGTGATTCTGGCTTGTGCTCTCCAAAGTGCCAGAGCACTCAGAGATGTTCTGGGGTCCTTGGAAAAGGCAGATGTCAAAGCCAGCTTCAAGAAGGGCTCTTTATTAAAATCCAGCCACTCCCTCGGGAAGAGCTGCTCCTCCACATGGCTCAGCATCAGCGGCAGCACAGGGCTCGCAGGATCCATCTTGGCCTTGGCTGCTCCCTTGGAGAGCTCAGGATGATGATGACCGTCTGAGCTACCAGGGAGCGGATGGAGGGCTCGCTGTCTTCTGCCAAGGCCTGAAGGGCTGCAAGGGAAAGAAGCAGAGCCGAGATGACCTCCCACGTCTGCAGAGACCCCCAGGCATTCCCTCTGGAGAATGCTCCCTACTCACCGCTGCAGATCTCAGCCAGCTTCTTCTTGCCTGGATCCCTCAGATGCCGCGCAGCGAGCCCTGGGCACAGAGTTCCGTCAGCCCCTGCTCCCTCCCCTCATCAGGGCTGGCCCCAGGGAAGAGCAGGGGCCGAGATGGTGGGACTGAGCAAGGCGGCCGCCATGGCCACCTGCGTGGACAGGGCTGGGAGAGGGAGGCCAAGGCCCTGCACGGGGCAGCCGGGGCTCTGGCAGCCACAGGGCTGCTCCTTGCTGCCAGGGCAGTGGCAGGGACTGGGGCCAGGCTGCCAAGAGAGGGACCCTGGGGGCTGTGACCCACCGATGAACCTCACGGCCGCCTCTCGCAAGCTGGCCTGAGCATCCTTCAGGTACGGCAGGCTCTGAGTCAAGAATTCTTGAGCTCTGCTCCTGTCCTGCTCCAGCTGGAGAGAGCACAAGGGGATGAGCACGTCACTGTCCCTTCCCAGTTGGCTGGACCAGTCCCTGCTCCCACACCCAGCCGTTCCCCTTCCCTCCCGGCCATTCCCATGTCCCAGCCAGGAGCCCTGTGGGGCTGAGGCTGAAAGAGAGACACAGGCCGGGGGACCCCAGGGGTGCTGAGAGCCCTCCCTCGCGCTGGGTGCAGGGAGGGCAGCAGGGCAGAGAGAAGAGGCCTTTGTGGGCTCTGTTCTTGAGGGCAGGGAACAAGAATGCAGGTCCAGGCTGCAGCAAGGCAGGCGAGGCACATCTGCCTTGGGGGTTGTCCTCACCAAGCTCTCTCCAATCCGCCATGTCTGCTGTGTCCGCACCAGGTGCTTGAGCAGTTTCCACTTGAGGAGCTCTGCGGCAGCAAGGAGGGCTTCCCCAGCAGCCTGTGGAACAGCAGAAGCTGGGAATGGCACCACGGTCTGGGCCAGGAGACCTTGGGTCCCCCTGCTCTGGGCCTTGTTCCTGGGGCGATTCTGCCCTCAGGGAGCTGGGACATGCCCTGGCCCAAATGTCCAGGGGTCTCTTCGCTGCGTCACTGCTGAGCTTTGAAAGCTGTACCTTGGCCACGCTCTGCGTTTGGTCACTCAGGCGGAAGAAGAGAGGGAGCAGGCCAAGTCGCACCGTGTTCTTCATCTCTGCCTTTTCGTCCCCCACCGCCATCTTCATCAGGTCTCTGAAGAGGCTGATGGAGCTCTCTCTCAGCTGGCTCTGCTCCTGGGAGGGAGAAGCACAGTAGGACTGGAGCACCAGCAGCTCTCTGCCCACGCTGGGCAGAAGCTCCAGCATGGCTGATGTGAGGGGAGATGCTCCAGGGAGGCATTCTGCACACTGGAGTTGTGGCCCAGATCTGCGGTCCTGGGTCAGTGAAAGGCCACTCAAGAGACTTGTTCTGGGAGCGCCTGGCCTCCAAGTGCCCACCAAGGCAGCCAGCATCCCCCACCAGCTTCAGCAGCCACGGTGGGGAAGAGCTCCGGGAGCAGCCGGCAGGGAGAAGCTGGGCTGGGCTGCAGAACACACAAGCCACCCCACAAGAGCCCAGGGCCCACCCGTGGGGCTCAGGCTTCCACATCAGCCTTACGTCGTTCAAGAGGGGCAGGAGGAATTCCGCCATCTGCACGGCGATGTGGCTGGCCTCCTTCCTCTTCAGCTGAGCCATGACAGTTCTGAAGACCAGCAGAGCCTTCATGGTGGCAGCCTTATAGCCAAAGAGCAGGACCCTCATCAGGTCTGGCAGGATGACCTTCATTTTTCTTGCCTGTGTGAAGAAAAGAGTTTCCCTTTTGGGACCAGGTCCGTGCCTGGAAAGCTCCCCAGGCAGCCAGCTGGCCCCACCATGGCAGAGAGAGCCTTTGGAGCACTCGCCCCACCGCCTGAGTGCCAGCCAAGGCCAAGCCCTCCCGCTCTGCCCCGGCCCTTGCCTGCCAACAGGGTTCCCCTTGCTGACGCCCTACTCACCATGTCGTCTCTCTGTGACAGCGTCATGATGCCTCTGAGCACCAGGGAGAGCATGGCTGGCCTTTCTTCCTTCAGAAACCTAAAGGCTAGGTAGGTCGCAGCAAACTCCCCGTCTCCCAGATCTCTGCTGGCCAGCATCTGAAAGCAGGGCAGCAGTGAGCGACCGGCAGAGCTGGTGGGGCTCCTGGCAGCGTGCAGCTCCTGGTTCCTAGCGCAGCCCGGGCCAAGGGCACCGGGGGCTTTTTCCGGTAACTCACAGCCAAGCGAACGAGGCAGTAGTCCTCCAGGTGTGTGCAGAAGAGCCTGCTCTTGAGGTCCCAGAGCTGGCTGAGCAGCTCCTTCAAAATGTTCTTCACAGTCTGGGGCACGGAGAGCATCAGTTCCCACAGTGCCAGGGCAGTGCTGCAAGTCGGAGCGCTCTGTCAGCAGGGCAGCCTCGGCCACAGCAGCGTGGCCGGGCTCAGCACTGCAGGACGCTTGGGATGCCCTGGGCAGCAGCAGAGGGCTGAGCTGGTGCTCCCCGTGGGGCGGGCAGGAGCGTGGGGTGGGCCCTGGGCTTGCTTGCTCAGCTTTGGCTGCCTCGGGCCTGGCTGACCCCCAGGGCTGGAAAGCGTGGTGGGATGGAGGGTCCTGCCCCTCGGGAGTGTCCTGCAGGATTCCTTGGCTCTGGCAGCCAGAGCGTCTCCAGGCCCCTCTTCCCACAGGGAACAAGCCCTCCCGGCTTTTGAGGACAGTACCTGTCTCCTCCTGGAGCAACCTTGAGCAGTGTCATCACCACCTCCTGAGGGCATTTGTCAGCCATGGGGACGATGAGAGACTCCACGCTCTGCCGGGCTGGGACTGTCTGGGTGCATCCCAGGGTTTTGTGGATGCAGCTCGTGATCTTTGGCACCTGGAGGGGACACAGGTGAGGATGGTGCAGCCACTGGCGAGCGGCCATTTCCTCAGCTGCCCTTGCCATCCCTCTCTGCCACCTTGAGGTGGCTTCAGGTGCCCCAGACACTGGGCTTTGGGAGGAAGAGAGGGATGGAGGGAGGAACAAGGCCTGACAGGGCTGAAGGGCAGGGCAATGCAGCCACAGGCCACTTACATCCACCAGCCACAGGTCAGGGTTTCCCTTGACCACATCCAGCACGTTTCTGGCCGCCTCCTTGTCAAAGGTGCTGGAGTCGGTCATTGCCTCGACGAACACCCAGACCATGTCTGTCCTCTCCGACGGCTGGAGGTATTCCCCAAAGGTCTATGGGAGGAAGGGAGGCAGCGAAGCCATATCACACCGAGGGCCCTGATGCTGCTGCTTAGCCGGGCAGTGCCAGCAGCCCTGCGGTGGCGCCCGGCAGTGCTGGCGGCGGTGTCCCCAGCAAAGCTGGCAGCAGGGGCGGCAGTCGCTGCTGGGGAGGATGAGAAGAGACGGCCCAGGGTGAGGGAGGAGGGTTGGGGTCATGGGCACGGGGTCTGGGCCCCGCCACCAGCCAGGGCTTGCTGGTGGCCAGGAGGACTGGGGCTGCTGCTGGGACACTGGAGCGCAGCCCTGGCGTTGTCCCTGCTTGGGGACAGCAGGAACCCTCTCAGTAGGGACAGGGAGGCCACGCCAGCCCGCTGACGGTGGAGGCCTTTGCTCTCACAAGTCCCCTGCTGATGCCAGGACCAAGAGTGCCAGCAAACGGGGAGCTCGTTACCTCGGCAATGTGAGTGGCACTGGGCGAAGTGCGCAAGGAGGTGGTCTCGGCTTCCCAGTCCCTTTTGAGCTGTGTATCCTCCTCTGTCAATGTCGCACCTAAAGAGCGGGGCAAACGCAGAGGAGTCGGTAAGACACGGCAGCTTCCCCAATACTGGAAAGAGCTTTGAACTCGGAATGGCCGAGGAGGGAGGTTATGACCTGCAATCAGGGGAGGAGGTGGTGGAGAGCGGTGCCACGGAAAGGCTGACCCGCCTCCAGTGTGCGTGTGGGAATGCTCGTGGCCCTGGAAATTCCAAGGCCCTAGAGCTCTGCATGCAGTGCCACGGTTCAGTCCCCCATGGCTTGAATAGAGGTGACGTGGGGGACGGCTCGCATGGCTGGAGTGCTGCGGGGCAGAGATACATGTCTCTTTGGGAGAGATGGGAAGATGCGGCGCGGGGCTGCCTCCCGTGCTCTTGAGGAGCAGCTCAGCTACACGGGACCATCAACAGCGTGGGAGAGAGCGTGGGGGTGAGGAGCAGAGGAGGGGCAGTGCTGGTGACATGGTGGTGCCTCCAGCAAGCAGCAGGACTGGGTGATGTTGGCGTGCAGGGGGATCCATCCCACCACAGCTTCTCTTACGGTGTTGCTGGTACTTGAATTGGAAGAGGAGACAAAGAGCGTCCAAAGCCAAGCGGCTGGTGTCCTCTTCCTTGAATGATAGGAGCAGCAGGAGATGTCCCAGCAGCTGTCCAAGGATTGGCATCTGCATCTCCACACAGGAGGCGTGTCTGTCCTCATTGGGATCAGCCTGGGCAAGGGAGGAGGAAGAGCAGAGGGCTTGAGGGCAGCTGGGGCCAAAGCCCTGAAGCCAAGTGTGTGCCCAGGGCTGGATCCAGGCAGGTCAGAGCTTTGCAGGGCCCTGCAGAACCCGTCTCGCAGAACAGCCCCACGCAGGGAGAGCTGCCAGACCTGGGCTCCCCGTGGGCTCCTTGGGCAGCCCTGGCCGACACAGGACTGGGGCAGAGATGGCTCCTGGCAGAGCGCAGTGTGCCTGGTCCTTACCTTCAGTGAGGAGTAGTTGGCCAGCAAGAAGCTGAGCACCCTCATCCTGCCCACAGCCCTCTCCCGCACAGATGCCCTCTCAGAGGTGGTGAAGGTCAAGAGCATCTGGGGAGAGAGAAGCTGCTGCTGAGCCCTGGGAGCAGCCAGCGCTCCAGCACAAGCAGCACTGCTCAAGTCCTGGGCGGGACTCTCCCAGGCCATTAAGGCTTCCTCTGGTCTGGAGCAAAGCCCGCACTGGTTTCCTGCCCTGGGGTCCCTGGCAGGCTTGCGACAAATGCCCCAGGCCAGCCCTCTAGCCAGGCAGGAAGGCAGATGCCACCCTGTGCGGCCACTGTGCTGCGGAAGAGCCTGCTGGGCAGCCCCTGCTTCCCCCAGGGAGGTGGGCACCACCCTGCAGTGCTCTCTCTGCATGGCGCGGGGTGGGACTGCCCTCTCAGCAGTGGACACCCCGTCCCCCAGGGTGAGGAACAGCCCTTGTGAAGCCCACCCTTTGCACATGCCAGACCTGGAAGATACTCTGCATCTTCTCGCTGACTCTGTTGGCAGGAGAGTTGAGCACCGGTGCAACTAGCATGGTGTCCATGGCTTTCATGGTCTGCAAGGAAGACAACGAGTTGTGGCCGTGTTTCCTGCCATCCCTCTCACCCCCAGGACACTGAGCTGAGCTCCCAGCACCAAGGGAGGACTCGTGGGCTGCTTTGCTGTGCCTAGGAGAGGCCCAGGGGCAAACAATGTGCTGTGGGCAGAGCAGCCTGCGGCACTGGACGTGGCCAGGCCCACAGGAACGGGACGACGGGACGAGAGTGGGAAAGTAAAGCCAAGACCGTGCCCTGCCTTGCATCTCTGGTCATAGCGCAGGACAGGGTGAGCAGGGAGCAGCCCAGAGGGCCCGGCGCTCGTGGAGCTCACCCAGCACTTACCGCGAAGTACAGGAAAGGTTTCAAGTCCCGGATTTCCTCTTTGGGAGGAAGCAAGAAGATGCTGGAGAAGCACGCTTGGAGGAGGCCTATCTCTTTGCCCTCCAGCACTGCCTCCACGGAGCTGCAAAGAGAGTGGGGCCAGTGGGACACTGGTGCGGGGAGCAGTGCCTGGAGGCCTCGTGCAGGTGGACGCGGGGCTCTGGGGCAGGAGTCCCCAGGAGGGTTGGGCAGGTACCTCATTTCGGTCACGGCAAACATGGCGCTCCGCCACACCGCTGTGCACCGTTGGTCCCTGGGCTCTTCTTCCAGCAGCACCTGCAGAGCACAGCCAGGATGGGACCTGGCAGCTGCCAGCACCCAGTGCCACCAGCCCCTTGCCCTGCCCAACACTGTCCTCACAGGGTGCCAGTGCTGGGGGCCTTGTCCCCTTCCCCGCAGCCACCGAGTATCCCCTCACCTTGATATTCTCTGCCAGTTTGTGTCTCTGGCAGAAGAGATCTAGGCCCTGGGACAAGCCGTTGTACGTTGCGGCCCTGAAGAGCATAGCGATGCTTTTAAGGAACTCCAGCTTCTGTTCCTCATCCTGGCAGCCAGGGGACAGAGAGACAAACAGGGAGCATGAGATGGGGACACACGGTCAGTGGCACCGCAGCGCTGGGGGTGCAGTGCCGGTTGCAGCCCTGGGAGAAGCAGCTGTGCCCAGCCAGCGCCCTCCAGCAGCCCCACAGCAGAGCCCCTGTCAGCAGATGCCAGCTCAGCCGCCTTCCAAATGGCTGCGGTTACCTTTTCAGGGCTGCTGACAAAGGCCCTGATGACATCCACGTGTTCTGGTTCCAAGCGGTACACTGGTAACCAGCTGGCATCTAAGAAAGGAGGAGAGCAGGGAGGGCTGCAGAGAGGGTGCGCAGGCAGGAGGGAGCAGAGGAAGGAGCTCTGCCTCCCATCCAGCCCCATGCCCGCTGCCATGGCACAGTCTTCTCCTGCGTGTCAGTGCCCCTGCCAGCGTGTGGGGAAACGGGATCCTGGCATTGAGCAGGGAGCGCTCGCTGGCCACCGCGCTGCCCAGACAATCAGGGCCCCTCACTCACCCATCTCCAGTTGCTGGGCCAGGCACAACTCCTGGGGCTCCACTGGAGAGCTGCTCTCCTGGAGAGCCCTGTCCTCCTCCAGGGCCACCTTGGTGGTGCTGACTTGTTGCTTTGCCATCTTTTGGGTTTGAGGAAAGTGGTTGGGCTGGCGAAGGGGGAAGCTTTGGCGAAAGGCCACGAGTCTGCCGGGGGCAGAGGGAAAAGACGTGGGTTGTGCTCGAGGAGTCCTCGCCACGAGTCTGCCGGGGGCAGCGGGGAAAGACGTGGGTTGTGCTCGAGGAGTCCTCGCCACGAGTCTGCTGGGGCAGAGGGGAGTCTGCCGGGGGCAGCTAGAGTTAAGATATGGTTGGACTCGATGATCTCAAGGGTCGCTTCCAACCAAAAGGATTCTCTGATACTCCGATTCTCTGAAAGACGTGGGCTGCGCTCGGGGGCTACTCGCCGTCTCCGTGCTCGCACCCTGTCCCGTCACCGTCCTGCCGGACAGTGTGGGCTGGGGCCCACAGCTGCGCTGAGCACATGCAGTGCAGTGGGTGTCACCAAGTGAGGTCACAACGGGCCCCACTGTGACCCTGCACCTGGGCAGGGAGGGGCAGGGTGTCCCATTGGGATGCACAGGCCAGCTCTGCCCTGGGCACCTGGGTGCTCTCGGGGTGTCTCCAGGCTCCCCTTTGCCCTCATGTCCCCCCGGGACCTCCCTGTTGCCCTCTGCTGTGGCCCAGAGTTTCGTGTTCAGCTGGCTGGCTGATCAGAACAGCAGCGAAGCTGCTCCTTCAGTGGCTTTGTAGAGATTTCTAGGGATTTCCAAGGGTGGGTAGCACAGAGGATGGACTTTGTTTAAGATGTCTGCTGTCTCATTGCTTACAGAAGCTCTCAGTGGCTTGAGGATAAACTAACCACGTAACCACATGACAAAGTGTTGGAGCTGGCAGAGCACAAAAGCAGAAATCCAGGTGGCAGGGGTGAAAAAGGTGGAAAGGCTGACGTACTAAATGCCTCCTTCTGTGGAAATGCCCCTCACATTCTGCGATTCTGTGATTCCTCCACCTCAGTCTTTAATAGTCAGAAGAGTTGTGCTCCAGGTACCCACCCCCCTGAGCCAGAAGACAGGCATGGGGAGCAGTATGAAGGCCCAACAATCCAAGGGGAAATGATCAGTGACCTGCTATATCACTTGGGCACCTACAAGTCTATGGGGCCAGATGGGATACGCCCAAGGGTGCTGAGGGAGCTGGCAAAGGTCATCACTGAGCCACTTTCCATTATCTATCTGCAATGCTGCCCAACTGGGGAGGTTGCAGTTGACTGGAGGTTGGCTAAGGTGACGCTCATCTACAAGACGGGCCAGAAAGAGGATCTGGGGACCTATAGACCTATCCGTCTGGCCTTGGTGCTGGGCAAGGTCATGGGGCAGATGATCTTGGGTAACATCACTCGCCACAAGAGAACCATATAATCAGGCCCAGTCAACATGGATTGATTTATTTATTTATTTATTGAGGGACTAGAGAGAGTGCAGAGGAGGCAACAAAGCTGCTGAGGGGCTGGAGCACAAGTGTGATGGGAGCGGTTGAGGGAGCTGGGGCTGTTCAGCCTGGAGAACAGGAGGCTCAGGGGAGGCTCAGGGGAGACCTTATTGCTGTTTGCAACGGCCTGAAAGGAGGTTGAAGCATGGAGGGTGTTGGTCTCTTCTCCCAAGTAGCAAGTGATAGGACAAGAGGAAATGGCCTCAAGTTGCGCCAGGGGAGGTTTAGATTGGCTGTTAGGAAAAAATTCTTCCTGGAAAGTGTGTTAAAGGCAAGAAGAACACCTGAAGAGCATGGGTTGGTCAGGCCAATGTGGAATAGATTGCTTTTTCTTGTTTGTTTTGGGGCTGCAGAAGAAGGAACGCGTGCATTTCAGTGTTGGGGCACGGATCCCAACTGAGGATTCAAGCAAGTTTGGGACTGGGACAGCTTAGGTGATTGAGGACCATTGCCAGGTCTACGAAAGAAGCTGGATGGGTTTTGGGGAGCTCACAGGCATTGCCAAATCCTCAGAAAACCACAGCTCTGTAGTGAAAGCAACAGCACTTGGCACCAAGCCCAATCCCAAAATGCAAATACCCTCGAAGTGACCACAGGCAGAGCCTTGAGAAACATTTGAGAGAAAGGGTCTCCTTTGCCAGGCCCTGGAGGTCAGGCCTTGGCCATTCTGATGATAAACAAACATGAAGGGCTGACATGGCATCAGAACCTGGCGTGTCCACATTGTTGCCCTTCCCCTTGGTTCCCACCCATGCACACTCAACCCGATCAGCGCCTGTGGGAACAGCAGGGTGTGCAGTTCCAGCTAGAGGGCCTTAGACACATTATACAGAAGTGTGATTTTTATGAGTGTAAGAAGCGATAGCCCAGGCCAGTGAGAACGATATCTCGGGTCGGAAAACGGCCCCTTGTGTGTGATGTGTGAATGTCCTTGGGCCTGGTCTGTGAATGAGTGGGAACGTAACTGAAACAAATATAACATGAGTGTGGTGTGTTTCTAATACCAATTATTGGAAAAACATCTTATGTAACATCTTAGTCCAGGCCCATACCTGGAAATCCTATACATTGTCAATGGCTAATAAAGAGGACCTCAGACTGGCTCAGCTCTCTGCTCTGCCCGGCTCTGCGCTCCTTCCTGAACAAGATCTCTGCCTGTGCGTGCATCTTTTTCTGCATCCCGATGTGCGTCGTTCCTCATCGCCGCAATCGCCCTCATCAACTCCAGACAATCCAAACGCTCCCTGACATACATGGCTGCCCCACCTCCTCTCCTTCCTCGCCTGTCTCTTCTGAAGAGTTTCTAGCCATCCAATGCAGCGCTCCAGTTGTGAGAGTCGTCCCACCATGTTTCTGGGATGGCAACTATATCGTCGTTTTTCTGCCTCACAGTGGCTTCCAGCTCCTCCTGTTTGTTGCCCACGCTGCGTGCCTTTGGATAGATGCACTTTGGCCGGGCCATTGATCCCGCCACCTTTTTCTGGTGAGAAGCCCTAATTCCTTTGTGGACATCATCGAGTGCTTCCACGGTTTTGAACACATCAACAACCCTTGTGTTTCTCTTCCTGCATGGCTCTCCATCCCCAACCTCCACTGGGACGGCAGAGCAAAGGGCCTCACCAGCACTACCCTCAAATGCTGGCATGTGGCCCTTGGGTTTGCCTCTCCACACCTGGTTTCCTCCCCTCTCACTTCAAATCTAGTTTAAAGCCCTCTCAAGGATTCCTGCTAACTCCTGCGCAGGATCCTTTTCCCCTTTTGAGAGAGGTGCATCCCATTTGTCGCTAGCAGGCCTGGTGCCATGTAAGCCGACCCGTGATCAAAAACCCCCAAATTCTGCCGGTGACACCGGTCCTGCAGCCAGGTATTGATCTGCTGGGTCTTCCTGCATCTTTCCTCATCGTACCCTGCAACTGTGGCAACAGAAGAGAACACGACTTGTGCTCCTGATCCCTTGACCATGCGTCCCAAGGCCCTGAAGTCTCTCTTGATTGTTTTCCCTTTTCAGTTTCATCACTGCCTACCTGAAAAATCGTTAGGGGATAATAGTCTGAGGGCCTAACCAGGGCAGAGAGTTTCCTGTTTACATCTTTAACCCTGGCCCCAGGGAGGCAGCCGACACCCCAAGAAGTGGGTCTAGCCTGCATATAGGGCCTTCTGTTCCCTTTAGAAGGGAGTCTCCTACAACCACAACCAGCCTCTTTTTCTTTGTGGGGGCTGTTTTGACGGAGGGTGCAGGGTGACTGATCCTCTGCAGCACCTCCAACTCAGTGGAACCGCCTCCCTCGATGCTGTTGTTTGGTTCCACTTGCAAGGCCTGTTCTTCAGTCTCAAGACCCATTTGTGTGTCTGTGTTTGGCTGTTTCTGGGCTAACTGGTGCACAGAAATTGGCTTTGCTGGAGGTAAATGTTCAAAGAGGACCCAGAAGAGTAAAACAGAAAAAGGAAAAATTTATTCGAATAAAGGAGGAGTCCCCAGGCGTCCCTGTGGGGTCTCTCAACAGCATGGGAAGACACAGCCCCCTATTTATCCCAATCCTAGCCGCAGGAGATCCCTTCTCCTTTCCCCATTGGCTGAGACCCTTGCGGGGTCCAAGCTTTCCGATCCCCCTTTCGTAACCCCAGCAGCACCCCTTGTATGTCTGCCCACCGACACTCCTGGGAACTGATTGGTTAGAGCTCTAAGGCTGTTGCACTCCATTTTGTAAAGACATGGGAGAGCTGCTCCCATCAACTACGAAACAATCAAGAGTGTGAATCGTGACATCACATCTTTGCAAAGACGTGATAGCCGTTCCTCACCAGTTTGGTGTTGGTGGTGGTGCTTTCAGTTGTGATGATGTTGTCATCCCTTTTCTAATTCACTGTCTGCTCTTGTGTTCAGACTACGTGGCTCTGTAAATGAGGAGCCCCACTCTCTGTATCTTTCAATGAAATACAGGACCTTCTGAGACTGTTTTTCTTCCTGAGCTCCTTCCTGCAAGAGCTTTTGGAACTGCAGGGACAGTTCCTGTGATGGGAGGAGGGGAAAAGAATCCATCACGGCAGCACTGCCAGGGAGCAGCAGCGCTCGGTCTCCCAGAGCTGTTTTCTTTCCTCTCCCACACTCCTTCTCGTCCCTCATGTTGGCGCAAGTCCTGAGTGCTCTGGCAGCTTGGTCATTGTTCTGCTGCGTGGCAGTCCTGTGACAGCAGGCAGGGACAGGCAATGGGCACTTGTGTGACAGAGCTGGCCTCAGAACAGCCTTCCGTGAAGAAAGGTGATCTCCTGAGGACAGTGCTGGAAGGTTTAGGTCTTCTTCCAAAGTTTCTCTCCAGGACATGCCCAAGAACATGACGAGCAGATCACAACACCAGTATGCACCAGTACAGAGCTAAACACCGTGAGTGGAGAAGCACGAGGGCACGCAGCAGTGTCCTCTCACAGCCAGGCCTCCTGCAAGACACCTGACGGAGCAGCAGAGCAGGGTCTGGGCTGTGCCCGTGTGCACTGGACAGCCCGCGGAAGCTGCCCCAGGACAATCGTCGTGGGCTGGCCGCGCACAAGCACCGTTTCCAGCCCTGGCCTCTCAGTGCAGCTTGGAGAGGCCCTTTGTCCCTCCGCAGAAGGATGGTGAATGAGTAGGTCAGCAGGCTGTGTTTGCATGGTACAGATGAGATGCAAGCACGCACATCATGTACAGGAGGTGGGATGAGATGAACCCCAGAGACCACAAATGTCATCAGCTATTCCTTGGGGTTCCTTGAAGGCCTGTGGGACAGACAGTGTCTCGAGGTCACGTCATGTTGGGAGGAAACCACCTGAATGCAGCACTGGGTTGTGCTTCCTTGGACTGAGGTCCCCGTGTCCATTCCTCATGACGTGGGACATGTGAGATGAGTGCAGGCAGGGTGACACACTGCAAGGCTGAGGTGGCTCCCATCCTTTGGGAGTGGCAAGAGGAGGTGAGAGAGACACTGTGACTCCTGCCTGTGTGTCTAAAAGGGACAGGCTCTGCCTCTGAGCATCCCTGGGTGCATAAGGAGTCCATGAGGCCAGCTCAGCTCTGGACAGCTGACAGAAGCTTGCTCTTTCCACGTGTGACTCCAGGAACAAACCCCATGGGCCCAGTGAGCTTCGTCTCCGCTGCCTTGGACAGGCCCATTGCCACAGTGCTTCTGTCTGCTCCCTCAGCCTTGCCTGTGATTCTGGCTTGTGCTCTCCAAAGTGCCAGAGCACTCAGAGATGTTCTGGGGTCCTTGGAAAAGGCAGATGTCAAAGCCAGCTTCAAGAAGGGCTCTTTATTAAAATCCAGCCACTCTCTCGGGAAGAGCTGCTCCTCCACATGGCTCAGCATCAGCGGCAGCACAGGGCTCGCAGGTTCCATCTTGGCCTTGGCTGCTCCCTTGGAGAGCTCAGGATGATGATGACTGTCTGAGCTACCAGGGAGCGGATGGAGGGCTCGCTGTCTTCTGCCAAGGCCTGAAGGGCTGCAAGGGAAAGAAGCAGAGCCGAGATGACCTCCCACGTCTGCAGAGACCCCCAGGCATTCCCTCTGGAGAATGCTCCCTACTCACCGCTGCAGATCTCAGCCAGCTTCTTCTTGCCTGGATCCCTCAGATGCCGCGCAGCGAGCCCTGGGCACAGAGTTCCGTCAGCCCCTGCTCCCTCCCCTCATCAGGGCTGGCCCCAGGGAAGAGCAGGGGCCGAGATGGTGGGACTGAGCAAGGCGGCCGCCATGGCCACCTGCGTGGACAGGGCTGGGAGAGGGAGGCCAAGGCCCTGCACGGGGCAGCCGGGGCTCTGGCAGCCACAGGGCTGCTCCTTGCTGCCAGGGCAGTGGCAGGGACTGGGGCCAGGCTGCCAAGAGAGGGACCCTGGGGGCTGTGACCCACCGATGAACCTCACGGCCGCCTCTCGCAAGCTGGCCTGAGCATCCTTCAGGTACGGCAGGCTCTGAGTCAAGAATTCTTGAGCTCTGCTCCTGTCCTGCTCCAGCTGGAGAGAGCACAAGGGGATGAGCACGTCACTGTCCCTTCCCAGTTGGCTGGACCAGTCCCTGCTCCCACACCCAGCCGTTCCCCTTCCCTCCCGGCCATTCCCATGTCCCAGCCAGGAGCCCTGTGGGGCTGAGGCTGAAAGAGAGACACAGGCCGGGGGACCCCAGGGGTGCTGAGAGCCCTCCCTCGCGCTGGGTGCAGGGAGGGCAGCAGGGCAGAGAGAAGAGGCCTTGTGGGCTCTGTTCTTGAGGGCAGGGAACAAGAATGCAGGTCCAGGCTGCAGCAAGGCAGGCGAGGCACATCTGCCTTGGGGGTTGTCCTCACCAAGCTCTCTCCAATCCGCCATGTCTGCTGTGTCCGCACCAGGTGCTTGAGCAGTTTCCACTTGAGGAGCTCTGCGGCAGCAAGGAGGGCTTCCCCAGCAGCCTGTGGAACAGCAGAAGCTGGGAATGGCACCACGGTCTGGGCCAGGAGACCTTGGGTCCCCCTGCTCTGGGCTTTGTTCCTGGGGCGATTCTGCCCTCAGGGAGCTGGGACATGCCCTGGCCCAAATGTCCAGGGGTCTCTTCGCTGCGTCACTGCTGAGCTTTGAAAGCTGTACCTTGGCCACGCTCTGCGTTTGGTCACTCAGGCGGAAGAAGAGAGGGAGCAGGCCAAGTCGCACCGTGTTCTTCATCTCTGCCTTTTCGTCCCCCACCGCCATCTTCATCAGGTCTCTGAAGAGGCTGATGGAGCTCTCTCTCAGCTGGCTCTGCTCCTGGGAGGGAGAAGCACAGTAGGACTGGAGCACCAGCAGCTCTCTGCCCACGCTGGGCAGAAGCTCCAGCATGGCTGATGTGAGGGGAGATGCTCCAGGGAGGCATTCTGCACACTGGAGTTGTGGCCCAGATCTGCGGTCCTGGGTCAGTGAAAGGCCACTCAAGAGACTTGTTCTGGGAGCGCCTGGCCTCCAAGTGCCCACCAAGGCAGCCAGCATCCCCCACCAGCTTCAGCAGCCACGGTGGGGAAGAGCTCCGGGAGCAGCCGGCAGGGAGAAGCTGGGCTGGGCTGCAGAACACACAAGCCACCCCACAAGAGCCCAGGGCCCACCCGTGGGGCTCAGGCTTCCACATCAGCCTTACGTCGTTCAAGAGGGGCAGGAGGAATTCCGCCATCTGCACGGCGATGTGGCTGGCCTCCTTCCTCTTCAGCTGAGCCATGACAGTTCTGAAGACCAGCAGAGCCTTCATGGTGGCAGCCTTATAGCCAAAGAGCAGGACCCTCATCAGGTCTGGCAGGATGACCTTCATTTTTCTTGCCTGTGTGAAGAAAAGAGTTTCCTTTTTGGGACCAGGTCCGTGCCTGGAAAGCTCCCCAGGCAGCCAGCTGGCCCCACCATGGCAGAGAGAGCCTTTGGAGCACTCGCCCCACCGCCTGAGTGCCAGCCAAGGCCAAGCCCTCCCGCTCTGCCCCGGCCCTTGCCTGCCAACAGGGTTCCCCTTGCTGACGCCCTACTCACCATGTCGTCTCTCTGTGACAGCGTCATGATGCCTCTGAGCACCAGGGAGAGCATGGCTGGCCTTTCTTCCTTCAGAAACCTAAAGGCTAGGTAGGTCGCAGCAAACTCCCCGTCTCCCAGATCTCTGCTGGCCAGCATCTGAAAGCAGGGCAGCAGTGAGCGACCGGCAGAGCTGGTGGGGCTCCTGGCAGCGTGCAGCTCCTGGTTCCTAGCGCAGCCCGGGCCAAGGGCACCGGGGGCTTTTTCCGGTAACTCACAGCCAAGCGAACGAGGCAGTAGTCCTCCAGGTGTGTGCAGAAGAGCCTGCTCTTGAGGTCCCAGAGCTGGCTGAGCAGCTCCTTCAAAATGTTCTTCACAGTCTGGGGCACGGAGAGCATCAGTTCCCACAGTGCCAGGGCAGTGCTGCAAGTCGGAGCGCTCTGTCAGCAGGGCAGCCTCGGCCACAGCAGCGTGGCCGGGCTCAGCACTGCAGGACGCTTGGGATGCCCTGGGCAGCAGCAGAGGGCTGAGCTGGTGCTCCCCGTGGGGCGGGCAGGAGCGTGGGGTGGGCCCTGGGCTTGCTTGCTCAGCTTTGGCTGCCTCGGGCCTGGCTGACCCCCAGGGCTGGAAAGCGTGGTGGGATGGAGGGTCCTGCCCCTCGGGAGTGTCCTGCAGGATTCCTTGGCTCTGGCAGCCAGAGCGTCTCCAGGCCCCTCTTCCCACAGGGAACAAGCCCTCCCGGCTTTTGAGGACAGTACCTGTCTCCTCCTGGAGCAACCTTGAGCAGTGTCATCACCACCTCCTGAGGGCATTTGTCAGCCATGGGGACGATGAGAGACTCCACGCTCTGCCGGGCTGGGACTGTCTGGGTGCATCCCAGGGTTTTGTGGATGCAGCTGGTGATCTTTGGCACCTGGAGGGGACACAGGTGAGGATGGTGCAGCCACTGGCGAGCGGCCATTTCCTCAGCTGCCCTTGCCATCCCTCTCTGCCACCTTGAGGTGGCTTCAGGTGCCCCAGACACTGGGCTTTGGGAGGAAGAGAGGGATGGAGGGAGGAACAAGGCCTGACAGGGCTGAAGGGCAGGGCAATGCAGCCACAGGCCACTTACATCCACCAGCCACAGGTCAGGGTTTCCCTTGACCACATCCAGCACGTTTCTGGCCGCCTCCTTGTCAAAGGTGCTGGAGTCGGTCATTGCCTCGACGAACACCCAGACCATGTCTGTCCTCTCCGACGGCTGGAGGTATTCCCCAAAGGTCTATGGGAGGAAGGGAGGCAGCGAAGCCATATCACACCGAGGGCCCTGATGCTGCTGCTTAGCCGGGCAGTGCCAGCAGCCCTGCGGTGGCGCCCGGCAGTGCTGGCGGCGGTGTCCCCAGCAAAGCTGGCAGCAGGGGCGGCAGTCGCTGCTGGGGAGGATGAGAAGAGACGGCCCAGGGTGAGGGAGGAGGGTTGGGGTCATGGGCACGGGGTCTGGGCCCCGCCACCAGCCAGGGCTTGCTGGTGGCCAGGAGGACTGGGGCTGCTGCTGGGACACTGGAGCGCAGCCCTGGCGTTGTCCCTGCTTGGGGACAGCAGGAACCCTCTCAGCAGGGACAGGGAGGCCACGCCAGCCCGCTGACGGTGGAGGCCTTTGCTCTCACAAGTCCCCTGCTGATGCCAGGACCAAGAGTGCCAGCAAACGGGGAGCTCGTTACCTCGGCAATGTGAGTGGCACTGGGCGAAGTGCGCAAGGAGGTGGTCTCGGCTTCCCAGTCCCTTTCGAGCTGTGTATCCTCCTCTGTCAATGTCGCACCTAAAGAGCGGGGCAAACGCAGAGGAGTCGGTAAGACACGGCAGCTTCCCCAATACTGGAAAGAGCTTTGAACTTGGAATGGCCGAGGAGGGAGGTTATGACCTGCAATCAGGGGAGGAGGTGGTGGAGAGCGGTGCCACGGAAAGGCTGACCCGCCTCCAGTGTGCGTGTGGGAATGCTCGTGGCCCTGGAAATTCCAAGGCCCTAGAGCTCTGCATGCAGTGCCACGGTTCAGTCCCCCATGGCTTGAATAGAGGTGACGTGGGGGACGGCTCGCATGGCTGGAGTGCTGCGGGGCAGAGATACATGTCTCTTTGGGAGAGATGGGAAGATGCGGCGCGGGGCTGCCTCCCGTGCTCTTGAGGAGCAGCTCAGCTACACGGGACCATCAACAGCGTGGGAGAGAGCGTGGGGGTGAGGAGCAGAGGAGGGGCAGTGCTGGTGACATGGTGGTGCCTCCAGCAAGCAGCAGGACTGGGTGATGTTGGCGTGCAGGGGGATCCATCCCACCACAGCTTCTCTTACGGTGTTGCTGGTACTTGAATTGGAAGAGGAGACAAAGAGCGTCCAAAGCCAAGCGGCTGGTGTCCTCTTCCTTGAATGATAGGAGCAGCAGGAGATGTCCCAGCAGCTGTCCAAGGATTGGCATCTGCATCTCCACACAGGAGGCGTGTCTGTCCTCATTGGGATCAGCCTGGGCAAGGGAGGAGGAAGAGCAGAGGGCTTGAGGGCAGCTGGGGCCAAAGCCCTGAAGCCAAGTGTGTGCCCAGGGCTGGATCCAGGCAGGTCAGAGCTTTGCAGGGCCCTGCAGAACCCGTCTCGCAGAACAGCCCCACGCAGGGAGAGCTGCCAGACCTGGGCTCCCCGTGGGCTCCTTGGGCAGCCCTGGCCGACACAGGACTGGGGCAGAGATGGCTCCTGGCAGAGCGCAGTGTGCCTGGTCCTTACCTTCAGTGAGGAGTAGTTGGCCAGCAAGAAGCTGAGCACCCTCATCCTGCCCACAGCCCTCTCCCGCACAGATGCCCTCTCAGAGGTGGTGAAGGTCAAGAGCATCTGGGGAGAGAGAAGCTGCTGCTGAGCCCTGGGAGCAGCCAGTGCTCCAGCACAAGCAGCACTGCTCAAGTCCTGGGCGGGACTCTCCCAGGCCATTAAGGCTTCCTCTGGTCTGGAGCAAAGCCCGCACTGGTTTCCTGCCCTGGGGTCCCTGGCAGGCTTGCGACAAATGCCCCAGGCCAGCCCTCTAGCCAGGCAGGAAGGCAGATGCCACCCTGTGCGGCCACTGTGCTGCGGAAGAGCCTGCTGGGCAGCCCCTGCTTCCCCCAGGGAGGTGGGCACCACCCTGCAGTGCTCTCTCTGCATGGCGCGGGGTGGGACTGCCCTCTCAGCAGTGGACACCCCGTCCCCCAGGGTGAGGAACAGCCCTTGTGAAGCCCACCCTTTGCACATGCCAGACCTGGAAGATACTCTGCATCTTCTCGCTGACTCCGTTGGCAGGAGAGTTGAGCACCAGTGCAACTAGCATGGTGTCCATGGCTTTCATGGTCTGCAAGGAAGACAACGAGTTGTGGCCGTGTTTCCTGCCATCCCTCTCACCCCCAGGACACTGAGCTGAGCTCCCAGCACCAAGGGAGGACTCGTGGGCTGCTTTGCTGTGCCTGGGAGAGGCCCAGGGGCAAACAATGTGCTGTGGGCAGAGCAGCCTGCGGCACTGGACGTGGCCAGGCCCACAGGAACGGGACGACGGGACGAGAGTGGGAAAGTAAAGCCAAGACCGTGCCCTGCCTTGCATCTCTGGTCATAGCGCAGGACAGGGTGAGCAGGGAGCAGCCCAGAGGGCCCGGCGCTCGTGGAGCTCACCCAGCACTTACCGCGAAGTACAGGAAAGGTTTCAAGTCCCGGATTTCCTCTTTGGGAGGAAGCAAGAAGATGCTGGAGAAGCACGCTTGGAGGAGGCCTATCTCTTTGCCCTCCAGCACTGCCTCCACGGAGCTGCAAAGAGAGAGGGGCCAGTGGGACACTGGTGCGGGGAGCAGTGCCTGGAGGCCTCGTGCAGGTGGACACGGGGCTCTGGGGCAGGAGTCCCCAGGAGGGTTGGGCAGGTACCTCATTTCGGTCACGGCAAACATGGCGCTCCGCCACACCGCTGTGCACCGTTGGTCCCTGGGCTCTTCTTCCAGCAGCACCTGCAGAGCACAGCCAGGATGGGACCTGGCAGCTGCCAGCACCCAGTGCCACCCGCCCCTTGCCCTGCCCAACACTGTCCTCACAGGGTGCCAGTGCTGGGGGCCTTGTCCCCTTCCCCGCAGCCACCGAGTATCCCCTCACCTTGATATTCTCTGCCAGTTTGTGTCTCTGGCAGAAGAGATCTAGGCCCTGGGACAAGCCGTTGTACGTTGCGGCCCTGAAGAGCATAGCGATGCTTTTAAGGAACTCCAGCTTCTGTTCCTCATCCTGGCAGCCAGGGGACAGAGAGACAAACAGGGAGCATGAGATGGGGACACACGGTCAGTGGCACCGCAGCGCTGGGGGTGCAGTGCCGGTTGCAGCCCTGGGAGAAGCAGCTGTGCCCAGCCAGCGCCCTCCAGCAGCCCCACAGCAGAGCCCCTGTCAGCAGATGCCAGCTCAGCCGCCTTCCAAATGGCTGCGGTTACCTTTTCAGGGTTGCTGACAAAGGCCCTGATGACATCCACGTGTTCTGGTTCCAAGTGGTACACTGGTAACCAGCTGGCATCTAAGAAAGGAGGAGAGCAGGGAGGGCTGCAGAGAGGGTGCGCAGGCAGGAGGGAGCAGAGGAAGGAGCTCTGCCTCCCATCCAGCCCCATGCCCGCTGCCATGGCACAGTCTTCTCCTGCGTGTCAGTGCCCCTGCCAGCGTGTGGGGAAACGGGATCCTGGCATTGAGCAGGGAGCGCTCGCTGGCCACCGCGCTGCCCAGACAATCAGGGCCCCTCACTCACCCATCTCCAGTTGCTGGGCCAGGCACAACTCCTGGGGCTCCACTGGAGAGCTGCTCTCCTGGAGAGCCCTGTCCTCCTCCAGGGCCACCTTGGTGGTGCTGACTTGTTGCTTTGCCATCTTTTGGGTTTGAGGAAAGTGGTTGGGCTGGCGAAGGGGGAAGCTTTGGCGAAAGGCCACGAGTCTGCCGGGGGCAGAGGGAAAAGACGTGGGTTGTGCTCGAGGAGTCCTCGCCACGAGTCTGCCGGGGGCAGCGGGGAAAGACGTGGGTTGTGCTCGAGGAGTCCTCGCCACGAGTCTGCTGGGGCAGAGGGGAGTCTGCCGGGGGCAGCTAGAGTTAAGATATGGTTGGACTCGATGATCTCAAGGGTCGCTTCCAACCAAAAGGATTCTCTGATACTCCGATTCTCTGAAAGACGTGGGCTGCGCTCGGGGGCTACTCGCCGTCTCCGTGCTCGCACCCTGTCCCGTCACCGTCCTGCCGGACAGTGTGGGCTGGGGCCCACAGCTGCGCTGAGCACATGCAGTGCAGTGGGTGTCACCAAGTGAGGTCACAACGGGCCCCACTGTGACCCTGCACCTGGGCAGGGAGGGGCAGGGTGTCCCATTGGGATGCACAGGCCTGCTCTGCCCTGGGCACCTGGGTGCTCTCGGGGTGTCTCCAGGCTCCCCTTTGCCCTCATGTCCCCCCGGGACCTCCCTGTTGCCCTCTGCTGTGGCCCAGAGTTTCGTGTTCAGCTGGCTGGCTGATCAGAACAGCAGCGAAGCTGCTCCTTCAGTGGCTTTGTAGAGATTTCTAGGGATTTCCAAGGGTGGGTAGCACAGAGGATGGACTTTGTTTAAGGTGTCTGCTGTCTCATTGCTTACAGAAGCTCTCAGTGGCTTGAGGATAAACTAACCACGTAACCACATGACAAAGTGTTGGAGCTGGCAGAGCACAAAAGCAGAAATCCAGGTGGCAGGGGTGAAAAAGGTGGAAAGGCTGAGGTACTAAATGCCTCCTTCTGTGGAAATGCCCCTCACATTCTGCGATTCTGTGATTCCTCCACCTCAGTCTTTAATAGTCAGAAGAGTTGTGCTCCAGGTACCCACCCCCCTGAGCCAGAAGACAGGCATGGGGAGCAGTATGAAGGCCCAACAATCCAAGGGGAAATGATCAGTGACCTGCTATACCACTTGGGCACCTACAAGTCTATGGGGCCAGATGGGATACGCCCAAGGGTGCTGAGGGAGCTGGCAAAGGTCATCACTGAGCCACTTTCCATTATCTATCTGCAATGCTGCCCAACTGGGGAGGTTGCAGTTGACTGGAGGTTGGCTAAGGTGACGCTCATCTACAAGACGGGCCAGAAAGAGGATCTGGGGACCTATAGACCTATCCGTCTGGCCTTGGTGCTGGGCAAGGTCATGGGGCAGATGATCTTGGGTAACATCACTCGCCACAAGAGAACCATATAATCAGGCCCAGTCAACATGGATTGATTTATTTATTTATTTATTGAGGGACTAGAGAGAGTGCAGAGGAGGCAACAAAGCTGCTGAGGGGCTGGAGCACAAGTGTGATGGGAGCGGTTGAGGGAGCTGGGGCTGTTCAGCCTGGAGAACAGGAGGCTCAGGGGAGGCTCAGGGGAGACCTTATTGCTGTTTGCAACGGCCTGAAAGGAGGTTGAAGCATGGAGGGTGTTGGTCTCTTCTCCCAAGTAGCAAGTGATAGGACAAGAGGAAATGGCCTCAAGTTGCGCCAGGGGAGGTTTAGATTGGCTGTTAGGAAAAAATTCTTCCTGGAAAGTGTGTTAAAGGCAAGAAGAACACCTGAAGAGCATGGGTTGGTCAGGCCAATGTGGAATAGATTGCTTTTTCTTGTTTGTTTTGGGGCTGCAGAAGAAGGAACGCGTGCATTTCAGTGTTGGGGCACGGATCCCAACTGAGGATTCAAGCAAGTTTGGGACTGGGACAGCTTAGGTGATTGAGGACCATTGCCAGGTCTACGAAAGAAGCTGGATGGGTTTTGGGGAGCTCACAGGCATTGCCAAATCCTCAGAAAACCACAGCTCTGTAGTGAAAGCAACAGCACTTGGCACCAAGCCCAATCCCAAAATGCAAATACCCTCGAAGTGACCACAGGCAGAGCCTTGAGAAACATTTGAGAGAAAGGGTCTCCTTTGCCAGGCCCTGGAGGTCAGGCCTTGGCCATTCTGATGATAAACAAACATGAAGGGCTGACATGGCATCAGAACCTGGCGTGTCCACATTGTTGCCCTTCCCCTTGGTTCCCACCCATGCACACTCAACCCGATCAGCGCCTGTGGGAACAGCAGGGTGTGCAGTTCCAGCTAGAGGGCCTTAGACACATTATACAGAAGTGTGATTTTTATGAGTGTAAGAAGCGATAGCCCAGGCCAGTGAGAACGATATCTCGGGTCGGAAAACGGCCCCTTGTGTGTGATGTGTGAATGTCCTTGGGCCTGGTCTGTGAATGAGTGGGAACGTAACTGAAACAAATATAACATGAGTGTGGTGTGTTTCTAATACCAATTATTGGAAAAACATCTTATGTAACATCTTAGTCCAGGCCCATACCTGGAAATCCTATACATTGTCAATGGCTAATAAAGAGGACCTCAGACTGGCTCAGCTCTCTGCTCTGCCCGGCTCTGCGCTCCTTCCTGAACAAGATCTCTGCCTGTGCGTGCATCTTTTTCTGCATCCCGATGTGCGTCGTTCCTCATCGCCGCAATCGCCCTCATCAACTCCAGACAATCCAAACGCTCCCTGACATACACGGCTGCCCCACCTCCTCTCCTTCCTCGCCTGTCTCTTCTGAAGAGTTTCTAGCCATCCAATGCAGCGCTCCAGTTGTGAGAGTCGTCCCACCATGTTTCTGGGATGGCAACTATATCGTCGTTTTTCTGCCTCACAGTGGCTTCCAGCTCCTCCTGTTTGTTGCCCACGCTGCGTGCCTTTGGATAGATGCACTTTGGCCGGGCCATTGATCCCGCCACCTTTTTCTGGTGAGAAGCCCTAATTCCTTTGTGGACATCATCGAGTGCTTCCACGGTTTTGAACACATCAACAACCCTTGTGTTTCTCTTCCTGCATGGCTCTCCATCCCCAACCTCCACTGGGACGGCAGAGCAAAGGGCCTCACCAGCACTACCCTCAAATGCTGGCATGTGGCCCTTGGGTTTGCCTCTCCACACCTGGTTTCCTCCCCTCTCACTTCAAATCTAGTTTAAAGCCCTCTCAAGGATTTCTGCTAACTCCTGCGCAGGATCCTTTTCCCCTTTTGAGAGAGGTGCATCCCATTTGTCGCTAGCAGGCCTGGTGCCATGTAAGCCGACCCGTGACCAAAAACCCCCAAATTCTGCCGGTGACACCGGTCCTGCAGCCAGGTATTGATCTGCTGGGTCTTCCTGCATCTTTCCTCATCGTACCCTGCAACTGTGGCGACAGAAGAGAACACGACTTGTGCTCCTGATCCCTTGACCATGCGTCCCAAGGCCCTGAAGTCTCTCTTGATTGTTTTCCCTTTTCAGTTTCATCACTGCCTACCTGAAAAATCGTTAGGGGATAATAGTCTGAGGGCCTAACCAGGGCAGAGAGTTTCCTGTTTACATCTTTAACCCTGGCCCCAGGGAGGCAGCCGACACCCCAAGAAGTGGGTCTAGCCTGCATATAGGGCCTTCTGTTCCCTTTAGAAGGGAGTCTCCTACAACCACAACCAGCCTCTTTTTCTTTGTGGGGGCTGTTTTGACGGAGGGTGCAGGGTGACTGATCCTCTGCAGCACCTCCAACTCAGTGGAACCGCCTCCCTCGATGCTGTTGTTTGGTTCCACTTGCAAGGCCTGTTCTTCAGTCTCAAGACCCATTTGTGTGTCTGTGTTTGGCTGTTTCTGGGCTAACTGGTGCACAGAAATTGGCTTCGCTGGAGGTAAATGTTCAAAGAGGACCCAGAAGAGTAAAACAGAAAAAGGAAAAATTTATTCGAATAAAGGAGGAGTCCCCAGGCGTCCCTGTGGGGTCTCTCAACAGCATGGGAAGACACAGCCCCCTATTTATCCCAATCCTAGCCGCAGGAGATCCCTTCTCCTTTCCCCATTGGCTGAGACCCTTGCGGGGTCCAAGCTTTCCGATCCCCCTTTCGTAACCCCAGCAGCACCCCTTGTATGTCTGCCCACCGACACTCCTGGGAACTGATTGGTTAGAGCTCTAAGGCTGTTGCACTCCATTTTGTAAAGACATGGGAGAGCTGCTCCCATCAACTACGAAACAATCAAGAGTGTGAATCGTGACATCACATCTTTGCAAAGACGTGATAGCCGTTCCTCACCAGTTTGGTGTTGGTGGTGGTGCTTTCAGTTGTGATGATGTTGTCATCCCTTTTCTAATTCACTGTCTGCTCTTGTGTTCAGACTACGTGGCTCTGTAAATGAGGAGCCCCACTCTCTGTATCTTTCAATGAAATACAGGACCTTCTGAGACTGTTTTTCTTCCTGAGCTCCTTCCTGCAAGAGCTTTTGGAGCTGCAGGGACAGTTCCTGTGATGGGAGGAGGGGAAAAGAATCCATCACGGCAGCACTGCCAGGGAGCAGCAGCGCTCGGTCTCCCAGAGCTGTTTTCTTTCCTCTCCCACACTCTCCTTCTCGTCCCTCATGTTGGCGCAAGTCCTGAGTGCTCTGGCAGCTTGGTCATTGTTCTGCTGCGTGGCAGTCCTGTGACCGCGGGCAGGGACAGGCAATGGACACTTGTGTGACAGAGCTGGCCTCAGAACAGCCTTCCGTGAAGAAAGGTGATCTCCTGAGGACAGTGCTGGAAGGTTTAGGTCTTCTTCCAAAGTTTCTCTCCAGGACATGCCCAAGAACATGACGAGCAGATCACAACACCAGTATGCACCAGTACAGAGCTAAACACCGTGAGTGGAGAAGCACGAGGGCACGCAGCAGTGTCCTCTCACAGCCAGGCCTCCTGCAAGACACCTGACGGAGCAGCAGAGCAGGGTCTGGGCTGTGCCCGTGTGCACTGGACAGCCCGCGGAAGCTGCCCCAGGACAATCGTCGTGGGCTGGCCGCGCACAAGCACCGTTTCCAGCCCTGGCCTCTCAGTGCAGCTTGGAGAGGCCCTTTGTCCCTCCGCAGAAGGATGGTGAATGAGTAGGTCAGCAGGCTGTGTTTGCATGGTACAGATGAGATGCAAGCACGCACATCATGTACAGGAGGTGGGATGAGATGAACCCCAGAGACCACAAATGTCATCAGCTATTCCTTGGGGTTCCTTGAAGGCCTGTGGGACAGACAGTGTCTCGAGGTCACGTCATGTTGGGAGGAAACCACCTGAATGCAGCACTGGGTTGTGCTTCCTTGGACTGAGGTCCCCGTGTCCATTCCTCATGACGTGGGACATGTGAGATGAGTGCAGGCAGGGTGACACACTGCAAGGCTGAGGTGGCTCCCATCCTTTGGGAGTGGCAAGAGGAGGTGAGAGAGACACTGTGACTCCTGCCTGTGTGTCTAAAAGGGACAGGCTCTGCCTCTGAGCATCCCTGGGTGCATAAGGAGTCCATGAGGCCAGCTCAGCTCTGGACAGCTGACAGAAGCTTGCTCTTTCCACGTGTGACTCCAGGAACAAACCCCATGGGCCCAGTGAGCTTCGTCTCCGCTGCCTTGGACAGGCCCATTGCCACAGTGCTTCTGTCTGCTCCCTCAGCCTTGCCTGTGATTCTGGCTTGTGCTCTCCAAAGTGCCAGAGCACTCAGAGATGTTCTGGGGTCCTTGGAAAAGGCAGATGTCAAAGCCAGCTTCAAGAAGGGCTCTTTATTAAAATCCAGCCACTCCCTCGGGAAGAGCTGCTCCTCCACATGGCTCAGCATCAGCGGCAGCACAGGGCTCGCAGGATCCATCTTGGCCTTGGCTGCTCCCTTGGAGAGCTCAGGATGATGATGACCGTCTGAGCTACCAGGGAGCGGATGGAGGGCTCGCTGTCTTCTGCCAAGGCCTGAAGGGCTGCAAGGGAAAGAAGCAGAGCCGAGATGACCTCCCACGTCTGCAGAGACCCCCAGGCATTCCCTCTGGAGAATGCTCCCTACTCACCGCTGCAGATCTCAGCCAGCTTCTTCTTGCCTGGATCCCTCAGATGCCGCGCAGCGAGCCCTGGGCACAGAGTTCCGTCAGCCCCTGCTCCCTCCCCTCATCAGGGCTGGCCCCAGGGAAGAGCAGGGGCCGAGATGGTGGGACTGAGCAAGGCGGCCGCCATGGCCACCTGCGTGGACAGGGCTGGGAGAGGGAGGCCAAGGCCCTGCACGGGGCAGCCGGGGCTCTGGCAGCCACAGGGCTGCTCCTTGCTGCCAGGGCAGTGGCAGGGACTGGGGCCAGGCTGCCAAGAGAGGGACCCTGGGGGCTGTGACCCACCGATGAACCTCACGGCCGCCTCTCGCAAGCTGGCCTGAGCATCCTTCAGGTACGGCAGGCTCTGAGTCAAGAATTCTTGAGCTCTGCTCCTGTCCTGCTCCAGCTGGAGAGAGCACAAGGGGATGAGCACGTCACTGTCCCTTCCCAGTTGGCTGGACCAGTCCCTGCTCCCACACCCAGCCGTTCCCCTTCCCTCCCGGCCATTCCCATGTCCCAGCCAGGAGCCCTGTGGGGCTGAGGCTGAAAGAGAGACACAGGCCGGGGGACCCCAGGGGTGCTGAGAGCCCTCCCTCGCGCTGGGTGCAGGGAGGGCAGCAGGGCAGAGAGAAGAGGCCTTTGTGGGCTCTGTTCTTGAGGGCAGGGAACAAGAATGCAGGTCCAGGCTGCAGCAAGGCAGGCGAGGCACATCTGCCTTGGGGGTTGTCCTCACCAAGCTCTCTCCAATCCGCCATGTCTGCTGTGTCCGCACCAGGTGCTTGAGCAGTTTCCACTTGAGGAGCTCTGCGGCAGCAAGGAGGGCTTCCCCAGCAGCCTGTGGAACAGCAGAAGCTGGGAATGGCACCACGGTCTGGGCCAGGAGACCTTGGGTCCCCCTGCTCTGGGCCTTGTTCCTGGGGCGATTCTGCCCTCAGGGAGCTGGGACATGCCCTGGCCCAAATGTCCAGGGGTCTCTTCGCTGCGTCACTGCTGAGCTTTGAAAGCTGTACCTTGGCCACGCTCTGCGTTTGGTCACTCAGGCGGAAGAAGAGAGGGAGCAGGCCAAGTCGCACCGTGTTCTTCATCTCTGCCTTTTCGTCCCCCACCGCCATCTTCATCAGGTCTCTGAAGAGGCTGATGGAGCTCTCTCTCAGCTGGCTCTGCTCCTGGGAGGGAGAAGCACAGTAGGACTGGAGCACCAGCAGCTCTCTGCCCACGCTGGGCAGAAGCTCCAGCATGGCTGATGTGAGGGGAGATGCTCCAGGGAGGCATTCTGCACACTGGAGTTGTGGCCCAGATCTGCGGTCCTGGGTCAGTGAAAGGCCACTCAAGAGACTTGTTCTGGGAGCGCCTGGCCTCCAAGTGCCCACCAAGGCAGCCAGCATCCCCCACCAGCTTCAGCAGCCACGGTGGGGAAGAGCTCCGGGAGCAGCCGGCAGGGAGAAGCTGGGCTGGGCTGCAGAACACACAAGCCACCCCACAAGAGCCCAGGGCCCACCCGTGGGGCTCAGGCTTCCACATCAGCCTTACGTCGTTCAAGAGGGGCAGGAGGAATTCCGCCATCTGCACGGCGATGTGGCTGGCCTCCTTCCTCTTCAGCTGAGCCATGACAGTTCTGAAGACCAGCAGAGCCTTCATGGTGGCAGCCTTATAGCCAAAGAGCAGGACCCTCATCAGGTCTGGCAGGATGACCTTCATTTTTCTTGCCTGTGTGAAGAAAAGAGTTTCCCTTTTGGGACCAGGTCCGTGCCTGGAAAGCTCCCCAGGCAGCCAGCTGGCCCCACCATGGCAGAGAGAGCCTTTGGAGCACTCGCCCCACCGCCTGAGTGCCAGCCAAGGCCAAGCCCTCCCGCTCTGCCCCGGCCCTTGCCTGCCAACAGGGTTCCCCTTGCTGACGCCCTACTCACCATGTCGTCTCTCTGTGACAGCGTCATGATGCCTCTGAGCACCAGGGAGAGCATGGCTGGCCTTTCTTCCTTCAGAAACCTAAAGGCTAGGTAGGTCGCAGCAAACTCCCCGTCTCCCAGATCTCTGCTGGCCAGCATCTGAAAGCAGGGCAGCAGTGAGCGACCGGCAGAGCTGGTGGGGCTCCTGGCAGCGTGCAGCTCCTGGTTCCTAGCGCAGCCCGGGCCAAGGGCACCGGGGGCTTTTTCCGGTAACTCACAGCCAAGCGAACGAGGCAGTAGTCCTCCAGGTGTGTGCAGAAGAGCCTGCTCTTGAGGTCCCAGAGCTGGCTGAGCAGCTCCTTCAAAATGTTCTTCACAGTCTGGGGCACGGAGAGCATCAGTTCCCACAGTGCCAGGGCAGTGCTGCAAGTCGGAGCGCTCTGTCAGCAGGGCAGCCTCGGCCACAGCAGCGTGGCCGGGCTCAGCACTGCAGGACGCTTGGGATGCCCTGGGCAGCAGCAGAGGGCTGAGCTGGTGCTCCCCGTGGGGCGGGCAGGAGCGTGGGGTGGGCCCTGGGCTTGCTTGCTCAGCTTTGGCTGCCTCGGGCCTGGCTGACCCCCAGGGCTGGAAAGCGTGGTGGGATGGAGGGTCCTGCCCCTCGGGAGTGTCCTGCAGGATTCCTTGGCTCTGGCAGCCAGAGCGTCTCCAGGCCCCTCTTCCCACAGGGAACAAGCCCTCCCGGCTTTTGAGGACAGTACCTGTCTCCTCCTGGAGCAACCTTGAGCAGTGTCATCACCACCTCCTGAGGGCATTTGTCAGCCATGGGGACGATGAGAGACTCCACGCTCTGCCGGGCTGGGACTGTCTGGGTGCATCCCAGGGTTTTGTGGATGCAGCTCGTGATCTTTGGCACCTGGAGGGGACACAGGTGAGGATGGTGCAGCCACTGGCGAGCGGCCATTTCCTCAGCTGCCCTTGCCATCCCTCTCTGCCACCTTGAGGTGGCTTCAGGTGCCCCAGACACTGGGCTTTGGGAGGAAGAGAGGGATGGAGGGAGGAACAAGGCCTGACAGGGCTGAAGGGCAGGGCAATGCAGCCACAGGCCACTTACATCCACCAGCCACAGGTCAGGGTTTCCCTTGACCACATCCAGCACGTTTCTGGCCGCCTCCTTGTCAAAGGTGCTGGAGTCAGTCATTGCCTCGATGAACACCCAGACCACGTCTGTCCTCTCCGACGGCTGGAGGTATTCCCCAAAGGTCTATGGGAGGAAGGGAGGCAGCGAAGCCATATCACACCGAGGGCCCTGATGCTGCTGCTTAGCCGGGCAGTGCCAGCAGCCCTGCGGTGGCGCCCGGCAGTGCTGGCGGCGGTGTCCCCAGCAAAGCTGGCAGCAGGGGCGGCAGTCGCTGCTGGGGAGGATGAGAAGAGACGGCCCAGGGTGAGGGAGGAGGGTTGGGGTCATGGGCACGGGGTCTGGGCCCCGCCACCAGCCAGGGCTTGCTGGTGGCCAGGAGGACTGGGGCTGCTGCTGGGACACTGGAGCGCAGCCCTGGCGTTGTCCCTGCTTGGGGACAGCAGGAACCCTCTCAGCAGGGACAGGGAGGCCACGCCAGCCCGCTGACGGTGGAGGCCTTTGCTCTCACAAGTCCCCTGCTGATGCCAGGACCAAGAGTGCCAGCAAACGGGGAGCTCGTTACCTCGGCAATGTGAGTGGCACTGGGCGAAGTGCGCAAGGAGGTGGTCTCGGCTTCCCAGTCCCTTTCGAGCTGTGTATCCTCCTCTGTCAATGTCGCACCTAAAGAGCGGGGCAAACGCAGAGGAGTCGGTAAGACACGGCAGCTTCCCCAATACTGGAAAGAGCTTTGAACTTGGAATGGCCGAGGAGGGAGGTTATGACCTGCAATCAGGGGAGGAGGTGGTGGAGAGCGGTGCCACGGAAAGGCTGACCCGCCTCCAGTGTGCGTGTGGGAATGCTCGTGGCCCTGGAAATTCCAAGGCCCTAGAGCTCTGCATGCAGTGCCACGGTTCAGTCCCCCATGGCTTGAATAGAGGTGACGTGGGGGACGGCTCGCATGGCTGGAGTGCTGCGGGGCAGAGATACATGTCTCTTTGGGAGAGATGGGAAGATGCGGCGCGGGGCTGCCTCCCGTGCTCTTGAGGAGCAGCTCAGCTACACGGGACCATCAACAGCGTGGGAGAGAGCGTGGGGGTGAGGAGCAGAGGAGGGGCAGTGCTGGTGACATGGTGGTGCCTCCAGCAAGCAGCAGGACTGGGTGATGTTGGCGTGCAGGGGGATCCATCCCACCACAGCTTCTCTTACGGTGTTGCTGGTACTTGAATTGGAAGAGGAGACAAAGAGCGTCCAAAGCCAAGCGGCTGGTGTCCTCTTCCTTGAATGATAGGAGCAGCAGGAGATGTCCCAGCAGCTGTCCAAGGATTGGCATCTGCATCTCCACACAGGAGGCGTGTCTGTCCTCATTGGGATCAGCCTGGGCAAGGGAGGAGGAAGAGCAGAGGGCTTGAGGGCAGCTGGGGCCAAAGCCCTGAAGCCAAGTGTGTGCCCAGGGCTGGATCCAGGCAGGTCAGAGCTTTGCAGGGCCCTGCAGAACCCGTCTCGCAGAACAGCCCCACGCAGGGAGAGCTGCCAGACCTGGGCTCCCCGTGGGCTCCTTGGGCAGCCCTGGCCGACACAGGACTGGGGCAGAGATGGCTCCTGGCAGAGCGCAGTGTGCCTGGTCCTTACCTTCAGTGAGGAGTAGTTGGCCAGCAAGAAGCTGAGCACCCTCATCCTGCCCACAGCCCTCTCCCGCACAGATGCCCTCTCAGAGGTGGTGAAGGTCAAGAGCATCTGGGGAGAGAGAAGCTGCTGCTGAGCCCTGGGAGCAGCCAGTGCTCCAGCACAAGCAGCACTGCTCAAGTCCTGGGCGGGACTCTCCCAGGCCATTAAGGCTTCCTCTGGTCTGGAGCAAAGCCCGCACTGGTTTCCTGCCCTGGGGTCCCTGGCAGGCTTGCGACAAATGCCCCAGGCCAGCCCTCTAGCCAGGCAGGAAGGCAGATGCCACCCTGTGCGGCCACTGTGCTGCGGAAGAGCCTGCTGGGCAGCCCCTGCTTCCCCCAGGGAGGTGGGCACCACCCTGCAGTGCTCTCTCTGCATGGCGCGGGGTGGGACTGCCCTCTCAGCAGTGGACACCCCGTCCCCCAGGGTGAGGAACAGCCCTTGTGAAGCCCACCCTTTGCACATGCCAGACCTGGAAGATACTCTGCATCTTCTCGCTGACTCCGTTGGCAGGAGAGTTGAGCACCAGTGCAACTAGCATGGTGTCCATGGCTTTCATGGTCTGCAAGGAAGACAACGAGTTGTGGCCGTGTTTCCTGCCATCCCTCTCACCCCCAGGACACTGAGCTGAGCTCCCAGCACCAAGGGAGGACTCGTGGGCTGCTTTGCTGTGCCTGGGAGAGGCCCAGGGGCAAACAATGTGCTGTGGGCAGAGCAGCCTGCGGCACTGGACGTGGCCAGGCCCACAGGAACGGGACGACGGGACGAGAGTGGGAAAGTAAAGCCAAGACCGTGCCCTGCCTTGCATCTCTGGTCATAGCGCAGGACAGGGTGAGCAGGGAGCAGCCCAGAGGGCCCGGCGCTCGTGGAGCTCACCCAGCACTTACCGCGAAGTACAGGAAAGGTTTCAAGTCCCGGATTTCCTCTTTGGGAGGAAGCAAGAAGATGCTGGAGAAGCACGCTTGGAGGAGGCCTATCTCTTTGCCCTCCAGCACCGCCTCCACGGAGCTGCAAAGAGAGAGGGGCCAGTGGGACACTGGTGCGGGGAGCAGTGCCTGGAGGCCTCGTGCAGGTGGACACGGGGCTCTGGGGCAGGAGTCCCCAGGAGGGTTGGGCAGGTACCTCATTTCGGTCACGGCAAACATGGCGCTCCGCCACACCGCTGTGCACCGTTGGTCCCTGGGCTCTTCTTCCAGCAGCACCTGCAGAGCACAGCCAGGATGGGACCTGGCAGCTGCCAGCACCCAGTGCCACCAGCCCCTTGCCCTGCCCAACGCTGTCCTCACAGGGTGCCAGTGCTGGGGGCCTTGTCCCCTTCCCCGCAGCCACCGAGTATCCCCTCACCTTGATATTCTCTGCCAGTTTGTGTCTCTGGCAGAAGAGATCTAGGCCCTGGGACAAGCCGTTGTACGTTGCGGCCCTGAAGAGCATAGCGATGCTTTTAAGGAACTCCAGCTTCTGTTCCTCATCCTGGCAGCCAGGGGACAGAGAGACAAACAGGGAGCATGAGATGGGGACACACGGTCAGTGGCACCGCAGCGCTGGGGGTGCAGTGCCGGTTGCAGCCCTGGGAGAAGCAGCTGTGCCCAGCCAGCGCCCTCCAGCAGCCCCACAGCAGAGCCCCTGTCAGCAGATGCCAGCTCAGCCGCCTTCCAAATGGCTGCGGTTACCTTTTCAGGGCTGCTGACAAAGGCCCTGATGACATCCACGTGTTCTGGTTCCAAGCGGTACACTGGTAACCAGCTGGCATCTAAGAAAGGAGGAGAGCAGGGAGGGCTGCAGAGAGGGTGCGCGGGCAGGAGGGAGCAGAGGAAGGAGCTCTGCCTCCCATCCAGCCCCATGCCCGCTGCCATGGCACAGTCTTCTCCTGCGTGTCAGTGCCCCTGCCAGCGTGTGGGGAAACGGGATCCTGGCATTGAGCAGGGAGCGCTCGCTGGCCACCGCGCTGCCCAGACAATCAGGGCCCCTCACTCACCCATCTCCAGTTGCTGGGCCAGGCACAACTCCTGGGGCTCCACTGGAGAGCTGCTCTCCTGGAGAGCCCTGTCCTCCTCCAGGGCCACCTTGGTGGTGCTGACTTGTTGCTTTGCCATCTTTTGGGTTTGAGGAAAGTGGTTGGGCTGGCGAAGGGGGAAGCTTTGGCGAAAGGCCACGAGTCTGCCGGGGGCAGAGGGAAAAGACGTGGGTTGTGCTCGAGGAGTCCTCGCCACGAGTCTGCCGGGGGCAGCGGGGAAAGACGTGGGTTGTGCTCGAGGAGTCCTCGCCACGAGTCTGCCGGGGCAGAGGGGAGTCTGCCGGGGGCAGCTAGAGTTAAGATATGGTTGGACTCGATGATCTCAAGGGTCGCTTCCAACCAAAAGGATTCTCTGATACTCCGATTCTCTGAAAGACGTGGGCTGCGCTCGGGGGCTACTCGCCGTCTCCGTGCTCGCACCCTGTCCCGTCACCGTCCTGCCAGACAGTGTGGGCTGGGGCCCACAGCTGCGCTGAGCACACGCAGTGCAGTGGGTGTCACCAAGTGAGGTCACAACGGGCCCCACTGTGACCCTGCACCTGGGCAGGGAGGGGCAGGGTGTCCCATTGGGATGTACAGGCCAGCTCTGCCCTGGGCACCTGGGTGCTCTCGGGGTGTCTCCAGGCCCCCCTTTGCCCTCATGTCCCCCCGGGACCTCCCTGTTGCCCTCTGCTGTGGCCCAGAGTTTCGTGTTCAGCTGGCTGGCTGATCAGAACAGCAGCGAAGCTGCTCCTTCAGTGGCTTTGTAGAGATTTCTAGGGATTTCCAAGGGTGGGTAGCACAGAGGATGGACTTTGTTTAAGGTGTCTGCTGTCTCATTGCTTACAGAAGCTCTCAGTGGCTTGAGGATAAACTAACCACGTAACCACATGACAAAGTGTTGGAGCTGGCAGAGCACAAAAGCAGAAATCCAGGTGGCAGGGGTGAAAAAGGTGGAAAGGCTGAGGTACTAAATGCCTCCTTCTGTGGAAATGCCCCTCACATTCTGCGATTCTGTGATTCCTCCACCTCAGTCTTTAATAGTCAGAAGAGTTGTGCTCCAGGTACCCACCCCCCTGAGCCAGAAGACAGGCATGGGGAGCAGTATGAAGGCCCAACAATCCAAGGGGAAATGATCAGTGACCTGCTATACCACTTGGGCACCTACAAGTCTATGGGGCCAGATGGGATACGCCCAAGGGTGCTGAGGGAGCTGGCAAAGGTCATCACTGAGCCACTTTCCATTATCTATCTGCAATGCTGCCCAACTGGGGAGGTTGCAGTTGACTGGAGGTTGGCTAAGGTGACGCTCATCTACAAGACGGGCCAGAAAGAGGATCTGGGGACCTATAGACCTATCCGTCTGGCCTTGGTGCTGGGCAAGGTCATGGGGCAGATGATCTTGGGTAACATCACTCGCCACAAGAGAACCATATAATCAGGCCCAGTCAACATGGATTGATTTATTTATTTATTTATTGAGGGACTAGAGAGAGTGCAGAGGAGGCAACAAAGCTGCTGAGGGGCTGGAGCACAAGTGTGATGGGAGCGGTTGAGGGAGCTGGGGCTGTTCAGCCTGGAGAACAGGAGGCTCAGGGGAGGCTCAGGGGAGACCTTATTGCTGTTTGCAACGGCCTGAAAGGAGGTTGAAGCATGGAGGGTGTTGGTCTCTTCTCCCAAGTAGCAAGTGATAGGACAAGAGGAAATGGCCTCAAGTTGCGCCAGGGGAGGTTTAGATTGGCTGTTAGGAAAAAATTCTTCCTGGAAAGTGTGTTAAAGGCAAGAAGAACACCTGAAGAGCATGGGTTGGTCAGGCCAATGTGGAATAGATTGCTTTTTCTTGTTTGTTTTGGGGCTGCAGAAGAAGGAACGCGTGCATTTCAGTGTTGGGGCACGGATCCCAACTGAGGATTCAAGCAAGTTTGGGACTGGGACAGCTTAGGTGATTGAGGACCATTGCCAGGTCTACGAAAGAAGCTGGATGGGTTTTGGGGAGCTCACAGGCATTGCCAAATCCTCAGAAAACCACAGCTCTGTAGTGAAAGCAACAGCACTTGGCACCAAGCCCAATCCCAAAATGCAAATACCCTCGAAGTGACCACAGGCAGAGCCTTGAGAAACATTTGAGAGAAAGGGTCTCCTTTGCCAGGCCCTGGAGGTCAGGCCTTGGCCATTCTGATGATAAACAAACATGAAGGGCTGACATGGCATCAGAACCTGGCGTGTCCACATTGTTGCCCTTCCCCTTGGTTCCCACCCATGCACACTCAACCCGATCAGCGCCTGTGGGAACAGCAGGGTGTGCAGTTCCAGCTAGAGGGCCTTAGACACATTATACAGAAGTGTGATTTTTATGAGTGTAAGAAGCGATAGCCCAGGCCAGTGAGAACGATATCTCGGGTCGGAAAACGGCCCCTTGTGTGTGATGTGTGAATGTCCTTGGGCCTGGTCTGTGAATGAGTGGGAACGTAACTGAAACAAATATAACATGAGTGTGGTGTGTTTCTAATACCAATTATTGGAAAAACATCTTATGTAACATCTTAGTCCAGGCCCATACCTGGAAATCCTATACATTGTCAATGGCTAATAAAGAGGACCTCAGACTGGCTCAGCTCTCTGCTCTGCCCGGCTCTGCGCTCCTTCCTGAACAAGATCTCTGCCTGTGCGTGCATCTTTTTCTGCATCCCGATGTGCGTCGTTCCTCATCGCCGCAATCGCCCTCATCAACTCCAGACAATCCAAACGCTCCCTGACATACACGGCTGCCCCACCTCCTCTCCTTCCTCGCCTGTCTCTTCTGAAGAGTTTCTAGCCATCCAATGCAGCGCTCCAGTTGTGAGAGTCGTCCCACCATGTTTCTGGGATGGCAACTATATCGTCGTTTTTCTGCCTCACAGTGGCTTCCAGCTCCTCCTGTTTGTTGCCCACGCTGCGTGCCTTTGGATAGATGCACTTTGGCCGGGCCATTGATCCCGCCACCTTTTTCTGGTGAGAAGCCCTAATTCCTTTGTGGACATCATCGAGTGCTTCCACGGTTTTGAACACATCAACAACCCTTGTGTTTCTCTTCCTGCATGGCTCTCCATCCCCAACCTCCACTGGGACGGCAGAGCAAAGGGCCTCACCAGCACTACCCTCAAATGCTGGCATGTGGCCCTTGGGTTTGCCTCTCCACACCTGGTTTCCTCCCCTCTCACTTCAAATCTAGTTTAAAGCCCTCTCAAGGATTTCTGCTAACTCCTGCGCAGGATCCTTTTCCCCTTTTGAGAGAGGTGCATCCCATTTGTCGCTAGCAGGCCTGGTGCCATGTAAGCCGACCCGTGACCAAAAACCCCCAAATTCTGCCGGTGACACCGGTCCTGCAGCCAGGTATTGATCTGCTGGGTCTTCCTGCATCTTTCCTCATCGTACCCTGCAACTGTGGCGACAGAAGAGAACACGACTTGTGCTCCTGATCCCTTGACCATGCGTCCCAAGGCCCTGAAGTCTCTCTTGATTGTTTTCCCTTTTCAGTTTCATCACTGCCTACCTGAAAAATCGTTAGGGGATAATAGTCTGAGGGCCTAACCAGGGCAGAGAGTTTCCTGTTTACATCTTTAACCCTGGCCCCAGGGAGGCAGCCGACACCCCAAGAAGTGGGTCTAGCCTGCATATAGGGCCTTCTGTTCCCTTTAGAAGGGAGTCTCCTACAACCACAACCAGCCTCTTTTTCTTTGTGGGGGCTGTTTTGACGGAGGGTGCAGGGTGACTGATCCTCTGCAGCACCTCCAACTCAGTGGAACCGCCTCCCTCGATGCTGTTGTTTGGTTCCACTTGCAAGGCCTGTTCTTCAGTCTCAAGACCCATTTGTGTGTCTGTGTTTGGCTGTTTCTGGGCTAACTGGTGCACAGAAATTGGCTTCGCTGGAGGTAAATGTTCAAAGAGGACCCAGAAGAGTAAAACAGAAAAAGGAAAAATTTATTCGAATAAAGGAGGAGTCCCCAGGCGTCCCTGTGGGGTCTCTCAACAGCATGGGAAGACACAGCCCCCTATTTATCCCAATCCTAGCCGCAGGAGATCCCTTCTCCTTTCCCCATTGGCTGAGACCCTTGCGGGGTCCAAGCTTTCCGATCCCCCTTTCGTAACCCCAGCAGCACCCCTTGTATGTCTGCCCACCGACACTCCTGGGAACTGATTGGTTAGAGCTCTAAGGCTGTTGCACTCCATTTTGTAAAGACATGGGAGAGCTGCTCCCATCAACTACGAAACAATCAAGAGTGTGAATCGTGACATCACATCTTTGCAAAGACGTGATAGCCGTTCCTCACCAGTTTGGTGTTGGTGGTGGTGCTTTCAGTTGTGATGATGTTGTCATCCCTTTTCTAATTCACTGTCTGCTCTTGTGTTCAGACTACGTGGCTCTGTAAATGAGGAGCCCCACTCTCTGTATCTTTCAATGAAATACAGGACCTTCTGAGACTGTTTTTCTTCCTGAGCTCCTTCCTGCAAGAGCTTTTGGAGCTGCAGGGACAGTTCCTGTGATGGGAGGAGGGGAAAAGAATCCATCACGGCAGCACTGCCAGGGAGCAGCAGCGCTCGGTCTCCCAGAGCTGTTTTCTTTCCTCTCCCACACTCTCCTTCTCGTCCCTCATGTTGGCGCAAGTCCTGAGTGCTCTGGCAGCTTGGTCATTGTTCTGCTGCGTGGCAGTCCTGTGACCGCGGGCAGGGACAGGCAATGGACACTTGTGTGACAGAGCTGGCCTCAGAACAGCCTTCCGTGAAGAAAGGTGATCTCCTGAGGACAGTGCTGGAAGGTTTAGGTCTTCTTCCAAAGTTTCTCTCCAGGACATGCCCAAGAACATGACGAGCAGATCACAACACCAGTATGCACCAGTACAGAGCTAAACACCGTGAGTGGAGAAGCACGAGGGCACGCAGCAGTGTCCTCTCACAGCCAGGCCTCCTGCAAGACACCTGACGGAGCAGCAGAGCAGGGTCTGGGCTGTGCCCGTGTGCACTGGACAGCCCGCGGAAGCTGCCCCAGGACAATCGTCGTGGGCTGGCCGCGCACAAGCACCGTTTCCAGCCCTGGCCTCTCAGTGCAGCTTGGAGAGGCCCTTTGTCCCTCCGCAGAAGGATGGTGAATGAGTAGGTCAGCAGGCTGTGTTTGCATGGTACAGATGAGATGCAAGCACGCACATCATGTACAGGAGGTGGGATGAGATGAACCCCAGAGACCACAAATGTCATCAGCTATTCCTTGGGGTTCCTTGAAGGCCTGTGGGACAGACAGTGTCTCGAGGTCACGTCATGTTGGGAGGAAACCACCTGAATGCAGCACTGGGTTGTGCTTCCTTGGACTGAGGTCCCCGTGTCCATTCCTCATGACGTGGGACATGTGAGATGAGTGCAGGCAGGGTGACACACTGCAAGGCTGAGGTGGCTCCCATCCTTTGGGAGTGGCAAGAGGAGGTGAGAGAGACACTGTGACTCCTGCCTGTGTGTCTAAAAGGGACAGGCTCTGCCTCTGAGCATCCCTGGGTGCATAAGGAGTCCATGAGGCCAGCTCAGCTCTGGACAGCTGACAGAAGCTTGCTCTTTCCACGTGTGACTCCAGGAACAAACCCCATGGGCCCAGTGAGCTTCGTCTCCGCTGCCTTGGACAGGCCCATTGCCACAGTGCTTCTGTCTGCTCCCTCAGCCTTGCCTGTGATTCTGGCTTGTGCTCTCCAAAGTGCCAGAGCACTCAGAGATGTTCTGGGGTCCTTGGAAAAGGCAGATGTCAAAGCCAGCTTCAAGAAGGGCTCTTTATTAAAATCCAGCCACTCCCTCGGGAAGAGCTGCTCCTCCACATGGCTCAGCATCAGCGGCAGCACAGGGCTCGCAGGATCCATCTTGGCCTTGGCTGCTCCCTTGGAGAGCTCAGGATGATGATGACCGTCTGAGCTACCAGGGAGCGGATGGAGGGCTCGCTGTCTTCTGCCAAGGCCTGAAGGGCTGCAAGGGAAAGAAGCAGAGCCGAGATGACCTCCCACGTCTGCAGAGACCCCCAGGCATTCCCTCTGGAGAATGCTCCCTACTCACCGCTGCAGATCTCAGCCAGCTTCTTCTTGCCTGGATCCCTCAGATGCCGCGCAGCGAGCCCTGGGCACAGAGTTCCGTCAGCCCCTGCTCCCTCCCCTCATCAGGGCTGGCCCCAGGGAAGAGCAGGGGCCGAGATGGTGGGACTGAGCAAGGCGGCCGCCATGGCCACCTGCGTGGACAGGGCTGGGAGAGGGAGGCCAAGGCCCTGCACGGGGCAGCCGGGGCTCTGGCAGCCACAGGGCTGCTCCTTGCTGCCAGGGCAGTGGCAGGGACTGGGGCCAGGCTGCCAAGAGAGGGACCCTGGGGGCTGTGACCCACCGATGAACCTCACGGCCGCCTCTCGCAAGCTGGCCTGAGCATCCTTCAGGTACGGCAGGCTCTGAGTCAAGAATTCTTGAGCTCTGCTCCTGTCCTGCTCCAGCTGGAGAGAGCACAAGGGGATGAGCACGTCACTGTCCCTTCCCAGTTGGCTGGACCAGTCCCTGCTCCCACACCCAGCCGTTCCCCTTCCCTCCCGGCCATTCCCATGTCCCAGCCAGGAGCCCTGTGGGGCTGAGGCTGAAAGAGAGACACAGGCCGGGGGACCCCAGGGGTGCTGAGAGCCCTCCCTCGCGCTGGGTGCAGGGAGGGCAGCAGGGCAGAGAGAAGAGGCCTTTGTGGGCTCTGTTCTTGAGGGCAGGGAACAAGAATGCAGGTCCAGGCTGCAGCAAGGCAGGCGAGGCACATCTGCCTTGGGGGTTGTCCTCACCAAGCTCTCTCCAATCCGCCATGTCTGCTGTGTCCGCACCAGGTGCTTGAGCAGTTTCCACTTGAGGAGCTCTGCGGCAGCAAGGAGGGCTTCCCCAGCAGCCTGTGGAACAGCAGAAGCTGGGAATGGCACCACGGTCTGGGCCAGGAGACCTTGGGTCCCCCTGCTCTGGGCCTTGTTCCTGGGGCGATTCTGCCCTCAGGGAGCTGGGACATGCCCTGGCCCAAATGTCCAGGGGTCTCTTCGCTGCGTCACTGCTGAGCTTTGAAAGCTGTACCTTGGCCACGCTCTGCGTTTGGTCACTCAGGCGGAAGAAGAGAGGGAGCAGGCCAAGTCGCACCGTGTTCTTCATCTCTGCCTTTTCGTCCCCCACCGCCATCTTCATCAGGTCTCTGAAGAGGCTGATGGAGCTCTCTCTCAGCTGGCTCTGCTCCTGGGAGGGAGAAGCACAGTAGGACTGGAGCACCAGCAGCTCTCTGCCCACGCTGGGCAGAAGCTCCAGCATGGCTGATGTGAGGGGAGATGCTCCAGGGAGGCATTCTGCACACTGGAGTTGTGGCCCAGATCTGCGGTCCTGGGTCAGTGAAAGGCCACTCAAGAGACTTGTTCTGGGAGCGCCTGGCCTCCAAGTGCCCACCAAGGCAGCCAGCATCCCCCACCAGCTTCAGCAGCCACGGTGGGGAAGAGCTCCGGGAGCAGCCGGCAGGGAGAAGCTGGGCTGGGCTGCAGAACACACAAGCCACCCCACAAGAGCCCAGGGCCCACCCGTGGGGCTCAGGCTTCCACATCAGCCTTACGTCGTTCAAGAGGGGCAGGAGGAATTCCGCCATCTGCACGGCGATGTGGCTGGCCTCCTTCCTCTTCAGCTGAGCCATGACAGTTCTGAAGACCAGCAGAGCCTTCATGGTGGCAGCCTTATAGCCAAAGAGCAGGACCCTCATCAGGTCTGGCAGGATGACCTTCATTTTTCTTGCCTGTGTGAAGAAAAGAGTTTCCCTTTTGGGACCAGGTCCGTGCCTGGAAAGCTCCCCAGGCAGCCAGCTGGCCCCACCATGGCAGAGAGAGCCTTTGGAGCACTCGCCCCACCGCCTGAGTGCCAGCCAAGGCCAAGCCCTCCCGCTCTGCCCCGGCCCTTGCCTGCCAACAGGGTTCCCCTTGCTGACGCCCTACTCACCATGTCGTCTCTCTGTGACAGCGTCATGATGCCTCTGAGCACCAGGGAGAGCATGGCTGGCCTTTCTTCCTTCAGAAACCTAAAGGCTAGGTAGGTCGCAGCAAACTCCCCGTCTCCCAGATCTCTGCTGGCCAGCATCTGAAAGCAGGGCAGCAGTGAGCGACCGGCAGAGCTGGTGGGGCTCCTGGCAGCGTGCAGCTCCTGGTTCCTAGCGCAGCCCGGGCCAAGGGCACCGGGGGCTTTTTCCGGTAACTCACAGCCAAGCGAACGAGGCAGTAGTCCTCCAGGTGTGTGCAGAAGAGCCTGCTCTTGAGGTCCCAGAGCTGGCTGAGCAGCTCCTTCAAAATGTTCTTCACAGTCTGGGGCACGGAGAGCATCAGTTCCCACAGTGCCAGGGCAGTGCTGCAAGTCGGAGCGCTCTGTCAGCAGGGCAGCCTCGGCCACAGCAGCGTGGCCGGGCTCAGCACTGCAGGATGCTTGGGATGCCCTGGGCAGCAGCAGAGGGCTGAGCTGGTGCTCCCCGTGGGGCGGGCAGGAGCGTGGGGTGGGCCCTGGGCTTGCTTGCTCAGCTTTGGCTGCCTCGGGCCTGGCTGACCCCCAGGGCTGGAAAGCGTGGTGGGATGGAGGGTCCTGCCCCTCGGGAGTGTCCTGCAGGATTCCTTGGCTCTGGCAGCCAGAGCGTCTCCAGGCCCCTCTTCCCACAGGGAACAAGCCCTCCCGGCTTTTGAGGACAGTACCTGTCTCCTCCTGGAGCAACCTTGAGCAGTGTCATCACCACCTCCTGAGGGCATTTGTCAGCCATGGGGACGATGAGAGACTCCACGCTCTGCCGGGCTGGGACTGTCTGGGTGCATCCCAGGGTTTTGTGGATGCAGCTCGTGATCTTTGGCACCTGGAGGGGACACAGGTGAGGATGGTGCAGCCACTGGCGAGCGGCCATTTCCTCAGCTGCCCTTGCCATCCTTCTCTGCCACCTTGAGGTGGCTTCAGGTGCCCCAGACACTGGGCTTTGGGAGGAAGAGAGGGATGGAGGGAGGAACAAGGCCTGACAGGGCTGAAGGGCAGGGCAATGCAGCCACAGGCCACTTACATCCACCAGCCACAGGTCAGGGTTTCCCTTGACCACATCCAGCACGTTTCTGGCCGCCTCCTTGTCAAAGGTGCTGGAGTCAGTCATTGCCTCGATGAACACCCAGACCATGTCTGTCCTCTCCGACGGCTGGAGGTATTCCCCAAAGGTCTATGGGAGGAAGGGAGGCAGCGAAGCCACGTCACACCGAGGGCCCTGATGCTGCTGCTTAGCCGGGCAGTGCCAGCAGCCCTGCGGTGGCGCCCGGCAGTGCTGGCGGCGGTGCCCCCAGCAAAGCTGGCAGCAGGGGCGGCAGTCGCTGCTGGGGAGGATGAGAAGAGACGGCCCAGGGTGAGGGAGGAGGGTTGGGGTCATGGGCACGGGGTCTGGGCCCCGCCACCAGCCAGGGCTTGCTGGTGGCCAGGAGGACTGGGGCTGCTGCTGGGACACTGGAGCGCAGCCCTGGCGTTGTCCCTGCTTGGGGACAGCAGGAACCCTCTCAGCAGGGACAGGGAGGCCACGCCAGCCCGCTGACGGTGGAGGCCTTTGCTCTCACAAGTCCCCTGCTGATGCCAGGACCAAGAGTGCCAGCAAACGGGGAGCTCGTTACCTCGGCAATGTGAGTGGCACTGGGCGAAGTGCGCAAGGAGGTGGTCTCGGCTTCCCAGTCCCTTTCGAGCTGTGTATCCTCCTCTGTCAATGTCGCACCTAAAGAGCGGGGCAAACGCAGAGGAGTCGGTAAGACACGGCAGCTTCCCCAATACTGGAAAGAGCTTTGAACTTGGAATGGCCGAGGAGGGAGGTTATGACCTGCAATCAGGGGAGGAGGTGGTGGAGAGCGGTGCCACGGAAAGGCTGACCCGCCTCCAGTGTGCGTGTGGGAATGCTCGTGGCCCTGGAAATTCCAAGGCCCTAGAGCTCTGCATGCAGTGCCACGGTTCAGTCCCCCATGGCTTGAATAGAGGTGACGTGGGGGACGGCTCGCATGGCTGGAGTGCTGCGGGGCAGAGATACATGTCTCTTTGGGAGAGATGGGAAGATGCGGCGCGGGGCTGCCTCCCGTGCTCTTGAGGAGCAGCTCAGCTACACGGGACCATCAACAGCGTGGGAGAGAGCGTGGGGGTGAGGAGCAGAGGAGGGGCAGTGCTGGTGACATGGTGGTGCCTCCAGCAAGCAGCAGGACTGGGTGATGTTGGCGTGCAGGGGGATCCATCCCACCACAGCTTCTCTTACGGTGTTGCTGGTACTTGAATTGGAAGAGGAGACAAAGAGCGTCCAAAGCCAAGCGGCTGGTGTCCTCTTCCTTGAATGATAGGAGCAGCAGGAGATGTCCCAGCAGCTGTCCAAGGATTGGCATCTGCATCTCCACACAGGAGGCGTGTCTGTCCTCATTGGGATCAGCCTGGGCAAGGGAGGAGGAAGAGCAGAGGGCTTGAGGGCAGCTGGGGCCAAAGCCCTGAAGCCAAGTGTGTGCCCAGGGCTGGATCCAGGCAGGTCAGAGCTTTGCAGGGCCCTGCAGAACCCGTCTCGCAGAACAGCCCCACGCAGGGAGAGCTGCCAGACCTGGGCTCCCCGTGGGCTCCTTGGGCAGCCCTGGCCGACACAGGACTGGGGCAGAGATGGCTCCTGGCAGAGCGCAGTGTGCCTGGTCCTTACCTTCAGTGAGGAGTAGTTGGCCAGCAAGAAGCTGAGCACCCTCATCCTGCCCACAGCCCTCTCCCGCACAGATGCCCTCTCAGAGGTGGTGAAGGTCAAGAGCATCTGGGGAGAGAGAAGCTGCTGCTGAGCCCTGGGAGCAGCCAGTGCTCCAGCACAAGCAGCACTGCTCAAGTCCTGGGCGGGACTCTCCCAGGCCATTAAGGCTTCCTCTGGTCTGGAGCAAAGCCCGCACTGGTTTCCTGCCCTGGGGTCCCTGGCAGGCTTGCGACAAATGCCCCAGGCCAGCCCTCTAGCCAGGCAGGAAGGCAGATGCCACCCTGTGCGGCCACTGTGCTGCGGAAGAGCCTGCTGGGCAGCCCCTGCTTCCCCCAGGGAGGTGGGCACCACCCTGCAGTGCTCTCTCTGCATGGCGCGGGGTGGGACTGCCCTCTCAGCAGTGGACACCCCGTCCCCCAGGGTGAGGAACAGCCCTTGTGAAGCCCACCCTTTGCACATGCCAGACCTGGAAGATACTCTGCATCTTCTCGCTGACTCCGTTGGCAGGAGAGTTGAGCACCAGTGCAACTAGCATGGTGTCCATGGCTTTCATGGTCTGCAAGGAAGACAACGAGTTGTGGCCGTGTTTCCTGCCATCCCTCTCACCCCCAGGACACTGAGCTGAGCTCCCAGCACCAAGGGAGGACTCGTGGGCTGCTTTGCTGTGCCTGGGAGAGGCCCAGGGGCAAACAATGTGCTGTGGGCAGAGCAGCCTGCGGCACTGGACGTGGCCAGGCCCACAGGAACGGGACGACGGGACGAGAGTGGGAAAGTAAAGCCAAGACCGTGCCCTGCCTTGCATCTCTGGTCATAGCGCAGGACAGGGTGAGCAGGGAGCAGCCCAGAGGGCCCGGCGCTCGTGGAGCTCACCCAGCACTTACCGCGAAGTACAGGAAAGGTTTCAAGTCCCGGATTTCCTCTTTGGGAGGAAGCAAGAAGATGCTGGAGAAGCACGCTTGGAGGAGGCCTATCTCTTTGCCCTCCAGCACCGCCTCCACGGAGCTGCAAAGAGAGAGGGGCCAGTGGGACACTGGTGCGGGGAGCAGTGCCTGGAGGCCTCGTGCAGGTGGACACGGGGCTCTGGGGCAGGAGTCCCCAGGAGGGTTGGGCAGGTACCTCATTTCGGTCACGGCAAACATGGCGCTCCGCCACACCGCTGTGCACCGTTGGTCCCTGGGCTCTTCTTCCAGCAGCACCTGCAGAGCACAGCCAGGATGGGACCTGGCAGCTGCCAGCACCCAGTGCCACCAGCCCCTTGCCCTGCCCAACGCTGTCCTCACAGGGTGCCAGTGCTGGGGGCCTTGTCCCCTTCCCCGCAGCCACCGAGTATCCCCTCACCTTGATATTCTCTGCCAGTTTGTGTCTCTGGCAGAAGAGATCTAGGCCCTGGGACAAGCCGTTGTACGTTGCGGCCCTGAAGAGCATAGCGATGCTTTTAAGGAACTCCAGCTTCTGTTCCTCATCCTGGCAGCCAGGGGACAGAGAGACAAACAGGGAGCATGAGATGGGGACACACGGTCAGTGGCACCGCAGCGCTGGGGGTGCAGTGCCGGTTGCAGCCCTGGGAGAAGCAGCTGTGCCCAGCCAGCGCCCTCCAGCAGCCCCACAGCAGAGCCCCTGTCAGCAGATGCCAGCTCAGCCGCCTTCCAAATGGCTGCGGTTACCTTTTCAGGGCTGCTGACAAAGGCCCTGATGACATCCACGTGTTCTGGTTCCAAGCGGTACACTGGTAACCAGCTGGCATCTAAGAAAGGAGGAGAGCAGGGAGGGCTGCAGAGAGGGTGCGCGGGCAGGAGGGAGCAGAGGAAGGAGCTCTGCCTCCCATCCAGCCCCATGCCCGCTGCCATGGCACAGTCTTCTCCTGCGTGTCAGTGCCCCTGCCAGCGTGTGGGGAAACGGGATCCTGGCATTGAGCAGGGAGCGCTCGCTGGCCACCGCGCTGCCCAGACAATCAGGGCCCCTCACTCACCCATCTCCAGTTGCTGGGCCAGGCACAACTCCTGGGGCTCCACTGGAGAGCTGCTCTCCTGGAGAGCCCTGTCCTCCTCCAGGGCCACCTTGGTGGTGCTGACTTGTTGCTTTGCCATCTTTTGGGTTTGAGGAAAGTGGTTGGGCTGGCGAAGGGGGAAGCTTTGGCGAAAGGCCACGAGTCTGCCGGGGGCAGAGGGAAAAGACGTGGGTTGTGCTCGAGGAGTCCTCGCCACGAGTCTGCCGGGGGCAGCGGGGAAAGACGTGGGTTGTGCTCGAGGAGTCCTCGCCACGAGTCTGCCGGGGCAGAGGGGAGTCTGCCGGGGGCAGCTAGAGTTAAGATATGGTTGGACTCGATGATCTCAAGGGTCGCTTCCAACCAAAAGGATTCTCTGATACTCCGATTCTCTGAAAGACGTGGGCTGCGCTCGGGGGCTACTCGCCGTCTCCGTGCTCGCACCCTGTCCCGTCACCGTCCTGCCAGACAGTGTGGGCTGGGGCCCACAGCTGCGCTGAGCACACGCAGTGCAGTGGGTGTCACCAAGTGAGGTCACAACGGGCCCCACTGTGACCCTGCACCTGGGCAGGGAGGGGCAGGGTGTCCCATTGGGATGTACAGGCCAGCTCTGCCCTGGGCACCTGGGTGCTCTCGGGGTGTCTCCAGGCCCCCCTTTGCCCTCATGTCCCCCCGGGACCTCCCTGTTGCCCTCTGCTGTGGCCCAGAGTTTCGTGTTCAGCTGGCTGGCTGATCAGAACAGCAGCGAAGCTGCTCCTTCAGTGGCTTTGTAGAGATTTCTAGGGATTTCCAAGGGTGGGTAGCACAGAGGATGGACTTTGTTTAAGGTGTCTGCTGTCTCATTGCTTACAGAAGCTCTCAGTGGCTTGAGGATAAACTAACCACGTAACCACATGACAAAGTGTTGGAGCTGGCAGAGCACAAAAGCAGAAATCCAGGTGGCAGGGGTGAAAAAGGTGGAAAGGCTGAGGTACTAAATGCCTCCTTCTGTGGAAATGCCCCTCACATTCTGCGATTCTGTGATTCCTCCACCTCAGTCTTTAATAGTCAGAAGAGTTGTGCTCCAGGTACCCACCCCCCTGAGCCAGAAGACAGGCATGGGGAGCAGTATGAAGGCCCAACAATCCAAGGGGAAATGATCAGTGACCTGCTATACCACTTGGGCACCTACAAGTCTATGGGGCCAGATGGGATACGCCCAAGGGTGCTGAGGGAGCTGGCAAAGGTCATCACTGAGCCACTTTCCATTATCTATCTGCAATGCTGCCCAACTGGGGAGGTTGCAGTTGACTGGAGGTTGGCTAAGGTGACGCTCATCTACAAGACGGGCCAGAAAGAGGATCTGGGGACCTATAGACCTATCCGTCTGGCCTTGGTGCTGGGCAAGGTCATGGGGCAGATGATCTTGGGTAACATCACTCGCCACAAGAGAACCATATAATCAGGCCCAGTCAACATGGATTGATTTATTTATTTATTTATTGAGGGACTAGAGAGAGTGCAGAGGAGGCAACAAAGCTGCTGAGGGGCTGGAGCACAAGTGTGATGGGAGCGGTTGAGGGAGCTGGGGCTGTTCAGCCTGGAGAACAGGAGGCTCAGGGGAGGCTCAGGGGAGACCTTATTGCTGTTTGCAACGGCCTGAAAGGAGGTTGAAGCATGGAGGGTGTTGGTCTCTTCTCCCAAGTAGCAAGTGATAGGACAAGAGGAAATGGCCTCAAGTTGCGCCAGGGGAGGTTTAGATTGGCTGTTAGGAAAAAATTCTTCCTGGAAAGTGTGTTAAAGGCAAGAAGAACACCTGAAGAGCATGGGTTGGTCAGGCCAATGTGGAATAGATTGCTTTTTCTTGTTTGTTTTGGGGCTGCAGAAGAAGGAACGCGTGCATTTCAGTGTTGGGGCACGGATCCCAACTGAGGATTCAAGCAAGTTTGGGACTGGGACAGCTTAGGTGATTGAGGACCATTGCCAGGTCTACGAAAGAAGCTGGATGGGTTTTGGGGAGCTCACAGGCATTGCCAAATCCTCAGAAAACCACAGCTCTGTAGTGAAAGCAACAGCACTTGGCACCAAGCCCAATCCCAAAATGCAAATACCCTCGAAGTGACCACAGGCAGAGCCTTGAGAAACATTTGAGAGAAAGGGTCTCCTTTGCCAGGCCCTGGAGGTCAGGCCTTGGCCATTCTGATGATAAACAAACATGAAGGGCTGACATGGCATCAGAACCTGGCGTGTCCACATTGTTGCCCTTCCCCTTGGTTCCCACCCATGCACACTCAACCCGATCAGCGCCTGTGGGAACAGCAGGGTGTGCAGTTCCAGCTAGAGGGCCTTAGACACATTATACAGAAGTGTGATTTTTATGAGTGTAAGAAGCGATAGCCCAGGCCAGTGAGAACGATATCTCGGGTCGGAAAACGGCCCCTTGTGTGTGATGTGTGAATGTCCTTGGGCCTGGTCTGTGAATGAGTGGGAACGTAACTGAAACAAATATAACATGAGTGTGGTGTGTTTCTAATACCAATTATTGGAAAAACATCTTATGTAACATCTTAGTCCAGGCCCATACCTGGAAATCCTATACATTGTCAATGGCTAATAAAGAGGACCTCAGACTGGCTCAGCTCTCTGCTCTGCCCGGCTCTGCGCTCCTTCCTGAACAAGATCTCTGCCTGTGCGTGCATCTTTTTCTGCATCCCGATGTGCGTCGTTCCTCATCGCCGCAATCGCCCTCATCAACTCCAGACAATCCAAACGCTCCCTGACATACACGGCTGCCCCACCTCCTCTCCTTCCTCGCCTGTCTCTTCTGAAGAGTTTCTAGCCATCCAATGCAGCGCTCCAGTTGTGAGAGTCGTCCCACCATGTTTCTGGGATGGCAACTATATCGTCGTTTTTCTGCCTCACAGTGGCTTCCAGCTCCTCCTGTTTGTTGCCCACGCTGCGTGCCTTTGGATAGATGCACTTTGGCCGGGCCATTGATCCCGCCACCTTTTTCTGGTGAGAAGCCCTAATTCCTTTGTGGACATCATCGAGTGCTTCCACGGTTTTGAACACATCAACAACCCTTGTGTTTCTCTTCCTGCATGGCTCTCCATCCCCAACCTCCACTGGGACGGCAGAGCAAAGGGCCTCACCAGCACTACCCTCAAATGCTGGCATGTGGCCCTTGGGTTTGCCTCTCCACACCTGGTTTCCTCCCCTCTCACTTCAAATCTAGTTTAAAGCCCTCTCAAGGATTTCTGCTAACTCCTGCGCAGGATCCTTTTCCCCTTTTGAGAGAGGTGCATCCCATTTGTCGCTAGCAGGCCTGGTGCCATGTAAGCCGACCCGTGACCAAAAACCCCCAAATTCTGCCGGTGACACCGGTCCTGCAGCCAGGTATTGATCTGCTGGGTCTTCCTGCATCTTTCCTCATCGTACCCTGCAACTGTGGCGACAGAAGAGAACACGACTTGTGCTCCTGATCCCTTGACCATGCGTCCCAAGGCCCTGAAGTCTCTCTTGATTGTTTTCCCTTTTCAGTTTCATCACTGCCTACCTGAAAAATCGTTAGGGGATAATAGTCTGAGGGCCTAACCAGGGCAGAGAGTTTCCTGTTTACATCTTTAACCCTGGCCCCAGGGAGGCAGCCGACACCCCAAGAAGTGGGTCTAGCCTGCATATAGGGCCTTCTGTTCCCTTTAGAAGGGAGTCTCCTACAACCACAACCAGCCTCTTTTTCTTTGTGGGGGCTGTTTTGACGGAGGGTGCAGGGTGACTGATCCTCTGCAGCACCTCCAACTCAGTGGAACCGCCTCCCTCGATGCTGTTGTTTGGTTCCACTTGCAAGGCCTGTTCTTCAGTCTCAAGACCCATTTGTGTGTCTGTGTTTGGCTGTTTCTGGGCTAACTGGTGCACAGAAATTGGCTTCGCTGGAGGTAAATGTTCAAAGAGGACCCAGAAGAGTAAAACAGAAAAAGGAAAAATTTATTCGAATAAAGGAGGAGTCCCCAGGCGTCCCTGTGGGGTCTCTCAACAGCATGGGAAGACACAGCCCCCTATTTATCCCAATCCTAGCCGCAGGAGATCCCTTCTCCTTTCCCCATTGGCTGAGACCCTTGTGGGGTCCAAGCTTTCCGATCCCCCTTTCGTAACCCCAGCAGCACCCCTTGTATGTCTGCCCACCGACACTCCTGGGAACTGATTGGTTAGAGCTCTAAGGCTGTTGCACTCCATTTTGTAAAGACATGGGAGAGCTGCTCCCATCAACTACGAAACAATCAAGAGTGTGAATCGTGACATCACATCTTTGCAAAGACGTGATAGCCGTTCCTCACCAGTTTGGTGTTGGTGGTGGTGCTTTCAGTTGTGATGATGTTGTCATCCCTTTTCTAATTCACTGTCTGCTCTTGTGTTCAGACTACGTGGCTCTGTAAATGAGGAGCCCCACTCTCTGTATCTTTCAATGAAATACAGGACCTTCTGAGACTGTTTTTCTTCCTGAGCTCCTTCCTGCAAGAGCTTTTGGAGCTGCAGGGACAGTTCCTGTGATGGGAGGAGGGGAAAAGAATCCATCACGGCAGCACTGCCAGGGAGCAGCAGCGCTCGGTCTCCCAGAGCTGTTTTCTTTCCTCTCCCACACTCTCCTTCTCGTCCCTCATGTTGGCGCAAGTCCTGAGTGCTCTGGCAGCTTGGTCATTGTTCTGCTGCGTGGCAGTCCTGTGACCGCGGGCAGGGACAGGCAATGGACACTTGTGTGACAGAGCTGGCCTCAGAACAGCCTTCCGTGAAGAAAGGTGATCTCCTGAGGACAGTGCTGGAAGGTTTAGGTCTTCTTCCAAAGTTTCTCTCCAGGACATGCCCAAGAACATGACGAGCAGATCACAACACCAGTATGCACCAGTACAGAGCTAAACACCGTGAGTGGAGAAGCACGAGGGCACGCAGCAGTGTCCTCTCACAGCCAGGCCTCCTGCAAGACACCTGACGGAGCAGCAGAGCAGGGTCTGGGCTGTGCCCGTGTGCACTGGACAGCCCGCGGAAGCTGCCCCAGGACAATCGTCGTGGGCTGGCCGCGCACAAGCACCGTTTCCAGCCCTGGCCTCTCAGTGCAGCTTGGAGAGGCCCTTTGTCCCTCCGCAGAAGGATGGTGAATGAGTAGGTCAGCAGGCTGTGTTTGCATGGTACAGATGAGATGCAAGCACGCACATCATGTACAGGAGGTGGGATGAGATGAACCCCAGAGACCACAAATGTCATCAGCTATTCCTTGGGGTTCCTTGAAGGCCTGTGGGACAGACAGTGTCTCGAGGTCACGTCATGTTGGGAGGAAACCACCTGAATGCAGCACTGGGTTGTGCTTCCTTGGACTGAGGTCCCCGTGTCCATTCCTCATGACGTGGGACATGTGAGATGAGTGCAGGCGGGGTGACACACTGCAAGGCTGAGGTGGCTCCCATCCTTTGGGAGTGGCAAGAGGAGGTGAGAGAGACACTGTGACTCCTGCCTGTGTGTCTAAAAGGGACAGGCTCTGCCTCTGAGCATCCCTGGGTGCATAAGGAGTCCATGAGGCCAGCTCAGCTCTGGACAGCTGACAGAAGCTTGCTCTTTCCACGTGTGACTCCAGGAACAAACCCCATGGGCCCAGTGAGCTTCGTCTCCGCTGCCTTGGACAGGCCCATTGCCACAGTGCTTCTGTCTGCTCCCTCAGCCTTGCCTGTGATTCTGGCTTGTGCTCTCCAAAGTGCCAGAGCACTCAGAGATGTTCTGGGGTCCTTGGAAAAGGCAGATGTCAAAGCCAGCTTCAAGAAGGGCTCTTTATTAAAATCCAGCCACTCCCTCGGGAAGAGCTGCTCCTCCACATGGCTCAGCATCAGCGGCAGCACAGGGCTCGCAGGATCCATCTTGGCCTTGGCTGCTCCCTTGGAGAGCTCAGGATGATGATGACCGTCTGAGCTACCAGGGAGCGGATGGAGGGCTCGCTGTCTTCTGCCAAGGCCTGAAGGGCTGCAAGGGAAAGAAGCAGAGCCGAGATGACCTCCCACGTCTGCAGAGACCCCCAGGCATTCCCTCTGGAGAATGCTCCCTACTCACCGCTGCAGATCTCAGCCAGCTTCTTCTTGCCTGGATCCCTCAGATGCCGCGCAGCGAGCCCTGGGCACAGAGTTCCGTCAGCCCCTGCTCCCTCCCCTCATCAGGGCTGGCCCCAGGGAAGAGCAGGGGCCGAGATGGTGGGACTGAGCAAGGCGGCCGCCATGGCCACCTGCGTGGACAGGGCTGGGAGAGGGAGGCCAAGGCCCTGCACGGGGCAGCCGGGGCTCTGGCAGCCACAGGGCTGCTCCTTGCTGCCAGGGCAGTGGCAGGGACTGGGGCCAGGCTGCCAAGAGAGGGACCCTGGGGGCTGTGACCCACCGATGAACCTCACGGCCGCCTCTCGCAAGCTGGCCTGAGCATCCTTCAGGTACGGCAGGCTCTGAGTCAAGAATTCTTGAGCTCTGCTCCTGTCCTGCTCCAGCTGGAGAGAGCACAAGGGGATGAGCACGTCACTGTCCCTTCCCAGTTGGCTGGACCAGTCCCTGCTCCCACACCCAGCCGTTCCCCTTCCCTCCCGGCCATTCCCATGTCCCAGCCAGGAGCCCTGTGGGGCTGAGGCTGAAAGAGAGACACAGGCCGGGGGACCCCAGGGGTGCTGAGAGCCCTCCCTCGCGCTGGGTGCAGGGAGGGCAGCAGGGCAGAGAGAAGAGGCCTTTGTGGGCTCTGTTCTTGAGGGCAGGGAACAAGAATGCAGGTCCAGGCTGCAGCAAGGCAGGCGAGGCACATCTGCCTTGGGGGTTGTCCTCACCAAGCTCTCTCCAATCCGCCATGTCTGCTGTGTCCGCACCAGGTGCTTGAGCAGTTTCCACTTGAGGAGCTCTGCGGCAGCAAGGAGGGCTTCCCCAGCAGCCTGTGGAACAGCAGAAGCTGGGAATGGCACCACGGTCTGGGCCAGGAGACCTTGGGTCCCCCTGCTCTGGGCCTTGTTCCTGGGGCGATTCTGCCCTCAGGGAGCTGGGACATGCCCTGGCCCAAATGTCCAGGGGTCTCTTCGCTGCGTCACTGCTGAGCTTTGAAAGCTGTACCTTGGCCACGCTCTGCGTTTGGTCACTCAGGCGGAAGAAGAGAGGGAGCAGGCCAAGTCGCACCGTGTTCTTCATCTCTGCCTTTTCGTCCCCCACCGCCATCTTCATCAGGTCTCTGAAGAGGCTGATGGAGCTCTCTCTCAGCTGGCTCTGCTCCTGGGAGGGAGAAGCACAGTAGGACTGGAGCACCAGCAGCTCTCTGCCCACGCTGGGCAGAAGCTCCAGCATGGCTGATGTGAGGGGAGATGCTCCAGGGAGGCATTCTGCACACTGGAGTTGTGGCCCAGATCTGCGGTCCTGGGTCAGTGAAAGGCCACTCAAGAGACTTGTTCTGGGAGCGCCTGGCCTCCAAGTGCCCACCAAGGCAGCCAGCATCCCCCACCAGCTTCAGCAGCCACGGTGGGGAAGAGCTCCGGGAGCAGCCGGCAGGGAGAAGCTGGGCTGGGCTCCAGAACACACAAGCCACCCCACAAGAGCCCAGGGCCCACCCGTGGGGCTCAGGCTTCCACATCAGCCTTACGTCGTTCAAGAGGGGCAGGAGGAATTCCGCCATCTGCACGGCGATGTGGCTGGCCTCCTTCCTCTTCAGCTGAGCCATGACAGTTCTGAAGACCAGCAGAGCCTTCATGGTGGCAGCCTTATAGCCAAAGAGCAGGACCCTCATCAGGTCTGGCAGGATGACCTTCATTTTTCTTGCCTGTGTGAAGAAAAGAGTTTCCCTTTTGGGACCAGGTCCGTGCCTGGAAAGCTCCCCAGGCAGCCAGCTGGCCCCACCATGGCAGAGAGAGCCTTTGGAGCACTCGCCCCACCGCCTGAGTGCCAGCCAAGGCCAAGCCCTCCCGCTCTGCCCCGGCCCTTGCCTGCCAACAGGGTTCCCCTTGCTGACGCCCTACTCACCATGTCGTCTCTCTGTGACAGCGTCATGATGCCTCTGAGCACCAGGGAGAGCATGGCTGGCCTTTCTTCCTTCAGAAACCTAAAGGCTAGGTAGGTCGCAGCAAACTCCCCGTCTCCCAGATCTCTGCTGGCCAGCATCTGAAAGCAGGGCAGCAGTGAGCGACCGGCAGAGCTGGTGGGGCTCCTGGCAGCGTGCAGCTCCTGGTTCCTAGCGCAGCCCGGGCCAAGGGCACCGGGGGCTTTTTCCGGTAACTCACAGCCAAGCGAACGAGGCAGTAGTCCTCCAGGTGTGTGCAGAAGAGCCTGCTCTTGAGGTCCCAGAGCTGGCTGAGCAGCTCCTTCAAAATGTTCTTCACAGTCTGGGGCACGGAGAGCATCAGTTCCCACAGTGCCAGGGCAGTGCTGCAAGTCGGAGCGCTCTGTCAGCAGGGCAGCCTCGGCCACAGCAGCGTGGCCGGGCTCAGCACTGCAGGATGCTTGGGATGCCCTGGGCAGCAGCAGAGGGCTGAGCTGGTGCTCCCCGTGGGGCGGGCAGGAGCGTGGGGTGGGCCCTGGGCTTGCTTGCTCAGCTTTGGCTGCCTCGGGCCTGGCTGACCCCCAGGGCTGGAAAGCGTGGTGGGATGGAGGGTCCTGCCCCTCGGGAGTGTCCTGCAGGATTCCTTGGCTCTGGCAGCCAGAGCGTCTCCAGGCCCCTCTTCCCACAGGGAACAAGCCCTCCCGGCTTTTGAGGACAGTACCTGTCTCCTCCTGGAGCAACCTTGAGCAGTGTCATCACCACCTCCTGAGGGCATTTGTCAGCCATGGGGACGATGAGAGACTCCACGCTCTGCCGGGCTGGGACTGTCTGGGTGCATCCCAGGGTTTTGTGGATGCAGCTCGTGATCTTTGGCACCTGGAGGGGACACAGGTGAGGATGGTGCAGCCACTGGCGAGCGGCCATTTCCTCAGCTGCCCTTGCCATCCCTCTCTGCCACCTTGAGGTGGCTTCAGGTGCCCCAGACACTGGGCTTTGGGAGGAAGAGAGGGATGGAGGGAGGAACAAGGCCTGACAGGGCTGAAGGGCAGGGCAATGCAGCCACAGGCCACTTACATCCACCAGCCACAGGTCAGGGTTTCCCTTGACCACATCCAGCACGTTTCTGGCCGCCTCCTTGTCAAAGGTGCTGGAGTCGGTCATTGCCTCGACGAACACCCAGACCATGTCTGTCCTCTCCGACGGCTGGAGGTATTCCCCAAAGGTCTATGGGAGGAAGGGAGGCAGCGAAGCCATATCACACCGAGGGCCCTGATGCTGCTGCTTAGCCGGGCAGTGCCAGCAGCCCTGCGGTGGCGCCCGGCAGTGCTGGCGGCGGTGTCCCCAGCAAAGCTGGCAGCAGGGGCGGCAGTCGCTGCTGGGGAGGATGAGAAGAGACGGCCCAGGGTGAGGGAGGAGGGTTGGGGTCATGGGCACGGGGTCTGGGCCCCGCCACCAGCCAGGGCTTGCTGGTGGCCAGGAGGACTGGGGCTGCTGCTGGGACACTGGAGCGCAGCCCTGGCGTTGTCCCTGCTTGGGGACAGCAGGAACCCTCTCAGCAGGGACAGGGAGGCCACGCCAGCCCGCTGACGGTGGAGGCCTTTGCTCTCACAAGTCCCCTGCTGATGCCAGGACCAAGAGTGCCAGCAAACGGGGAGCTCGTTACCTCGGCAATGTGAGTGGCACTGGGCGAAGTGCGCAAGGAGGTGGTCTCGGCTTCCCAGTCCCTTTCGAGCTGTGTATCCTCCTCTGTCAATGTCGCACCTAAAGAGCGGGGCAAACGCAGAGGAGTCGGTAAGACACGGCAGCTTCCCCAATACTGGAAAGAGCTTTGAACTTGGAATGGCCGAGGAGGGAGGTTATGACCTGCAATCAGGGGAGGAGGTGGTGGAGAGCGGTGCCACGGAAAGGCTGACCCGCCTCCAGTGTGCGTGTGGGAATGCTCGTGGCCCTGGAAATTCCAAGGCCCTAGAGCTCTGCATGCAGTGCCACGGTTCAGTCCCCCATGGCTTGAATAGAGGTGACGTGGGGGACGGCTCGCATGGCTGGAGTGCTGCGGGGCAGAGATACATGTCTCTTTGGGAGAGATGGGAAGATGCGGCGCGGGGCTGCCTCCCGTGCTCTTGAGGAGCAGCTCAGCTACACGGGACCATCAACAGCGTGGGAGAGAGCGTGGGGGTGAGGAGCAGAGGAGGGGCAGTGCTGGTGACATGGTGGTGCCTCCAGCAAGCAGCAGGACTGGGTGATGTTGGCGTGCAGGGGGATCCATCCCACCACAGCTTCTCTTACGGTGTTGCTGGTACTTGAATTGGAAGAGGAGACAAAGAGCGTCCAAAGCCAAGCGGCTGGTGTCCTCTTCCTTGAATGATAGGAGCAGCAGGAGATGTCCCAGCAGCTGTCCAAGGATTGGCATCTGCATCTCCACACAGGAGGCGTGTCTGTCCTCATTGGGATCAGCCTGGGCAAGGGAGGAGGAAGAGCAGAGGGCTTGAGGGCAGCTGGGGCCAAAGCCCTGAAGCCAAGTGTGTGCCCAGGGCTGGATCCAGGCAGGTCAGAGCTTTGCAGGGCCCTGCAGAACCCGTCTCGCAGAACAGCCCCACGCAGGGAGAGCTGCCAGACCTGGGCTCCCCGTGGGCTCCTTGGGCAGCCCTGGCCGACACAGGACTGGGGCAGAGATGGCTCCTGGCAGAGCGCAGTGTGCCTGGTCCTTACCTTCAGTGAGGAGTAGTTGGCCAGCAAGAAGCTGAGCACCCTCATCCTGCCCACAGCCCTCTCCCGCACAGATGCCCTCTCAGAGGTGGTGAAGGTCAAGAGCATCTGGGGAGAGAGAAGCTGCTGCTGAGCCCTGGGAGCAGCCAGTGCTCCAGCACAAGCAGCACTGCTCAAGTCCTGGGCGGGACTCTCCCAGGCCATTAAGGCTTCCTCTGGTCTGGAGCAAAGCCCGCACTGGTTTCCTGCCCTGGGGTCCCTGGCAGGCTTGCGACAAATGCCCCAGGCCAGCCCTCTAGCCAGGCAGGAAGGCAGATGCCACCCTGTGCGGCCACTGTGCTGCGGAAGAGCCTGCTGGGCAGCCCCTGCTTCCCCCAGGGAGGTGGGCACCACCCTGCAGTGCTCTCTCTGCATGGCGCGGGGTGGGACTGCCCTCTCAGCAGTGGACACCCCGTCCCCCAGGGTGAGGAACAGCCCTTGTGAAGCCCACCCTTTGCACATGCCAGACCTGGAAGATACTCTGCATCTTCTCGCTGACTCCGTTGGCAGGAGAGTTGAGCACCAGTGCAACTAGCATGGTGTCCATGGCTTTCATGGTCTGCAAGGAAGACAACGAGTTGTGGCCGTGTTTCCTGCCATCCCTCTCACCCCCAGGACACTGAGCTGAGCTCCCAGCACCAAGGGAGGACTCGTGGGCTGCTTTGCTGTGCCTGGGAGAGGCCCAGGGGCAAACAATGTGCTGTGGGCAGAGCAGCCTGCGGCACTGGACGTGGCCAGGCCCACAGGAACGGGACGACGGGACGAGAGTGGGAAAGTAAAGCCAAGACCGTGCCCTGCCTTGCATCTCTGGTCATAGCGCAGGACAGGGTGAGCAGGGAGCAGCCCAGAGGGCCCGGCGCTCGTGGAGCTCACCCAGCACTTACCGCGAAGTACAGGAAAGGTTTCAAGTCCCGGATTTCCTCTTTGGGAGGAAGCAAGAAGATGCTGGAGAAGCACGCTTGGAGGAGGCCTATCTCTTTGCCCTCCAGCACCGCCTCCACGGAGCTGCAAAGAGAGAGGGGCCAGTGGGACACTGGTGCGGGGAGCAGTGCCTGGAGGCCTCGTGCAGGTGGACACGGGGCTCTGGGGCAGGAGTCCCCAGGAGGGTTGGGCAGGTACCTCATTTCGGTCACGGCAAACATGGCGCTCCGCCACACCGCTGTGCACCGTTGGTCCCTGGGCTCTTCTTCCAGCAGCACCTGCAGAGCACAGCCAGGATGGGACCTGGCAGCTGCCAGCACCCAGTGCCACCAGCCCCTTGCCCTGCCCAACGCTGTCCTCACAGGGTGCCAGTGCTGGGGGCCTTGTCCCCTTCCCCGCAGCCACCGAGTATCCCCTCACCTTGATATTCTCTGCCAGTTTGTGTCTCTGGCAGAAGAGATCTAGGCCCTGGGACAAGCCGTTGTACGTTGCGGCCCTGAAGAGCATAGCGATGCTTTTAAGGAACTCCAGCTTCTGTTCCTCATCCTGGCAGCCAGGGGACAGAGAGACAAACAGGGAGCATGAGATGGGGACACACGGTCAGTGGCACCGCAGCGCTGGGGGTGCAGTGCCGGTTGCAGCCCTGGGAGAAGCAGCTGTGCCCAGCCAGCGCCCTCCAGCAGCCCCACAGCAGAGCCCCTGTCAGCAGATGCCAGCTCAGCCGCCTTCCAAATGGCTGCGGTTACCTTTTCAGGGCTGCTGACAAAGGCCCTGATGACATCCACGTGTTCTGGTTCCAAGCGGTACACTGGTAACCAGCTGGCATCTAAGAAAGGAGGAGAGCAGGGAGGGCTGCAGAGAGGGTGCGCGGGCAGGAGGGAGCAGAGGAAGGAGCTCTGCCTCCCATCCAGCCCCATGCCCGCTGCCATGGCACAGTCTTCTCCTGCGTGTCAGTGCCCCTGCCAGCGTGTGGGGAAACGGGATCCTGGCATTGAGCAGGGAGCGCTCGCTGGCCACCGCGCTGCCCAGACAATCAGGGCCCCTCACTCACCCATCTCCAGTTGCTGGGCCAGGCACAACTCCTGGGGCTCCACTGGAGAGCTGCTCTCCTGGAGAGCCCTGTCCTCCTCCAGGGCCACCTTGGTGGTGCTGACTTGTTGCTTTGCCATCTTTTGGGTTTGAGGAAAGTGGTTGGGCTGGCGAAGGGGGAAGCTTTGGCGAAAGGCCACGAGTCTGCCGGGGGCAGAGGGAAAAGACGTGGGTTGTGCTCGAGGAGTCCTCGCCACGAGTCTGCCGGGGGCAGCGGGGAAAGACGTGGGTTGTGCTCGAGGAGTCCTCGCCACGAGTCTGCCGGGGCAGAGGGGAGTCTGCCGGGGGCAGCTAGAGTTAAGATATGGTTGGACTCGATGATCTCAAGGGTCGCTTCCAACCAAAAGGATTCTCTGATACTCCGATTCTCTGAAAGACGTGGGCTGCGCTCGGGGGCTACTCGCCGTCTCCGTGCTCGCACCCTGTCCCGTCACCGTCCTGCCAGACAGTGTGGGCTGGGGCCCACAGCTGCGCTGAGCACACGCAGTGCAGTGGGTGTCACCAAGTGAGGTCACAACGGGCCCCACTGTGACCCTGCACCTGGGCAGGGAGGGGCAGGGTGTCCCATTGGGATGTACAGGCCAGCTCTGCCCTGGGCACCTGGGTGCTCTCGGGGTGTCTCCAGGCCCCCCTTTGCCCTCATGTCCCCCCGGGACCTCCCTGTTGCCCTCTGCTGTGGCCCAGAGTTTCGTGTTCAGCTGGCTGGCTGATCAGAACAGCAGCGAAGCTGCTCCTTCAGTGGCTTTGTAGAGATTTCTAGGGATTTCCAAGGGTGGGTAGCACAGAGGATGGACTTTGTTTAAGGTGTCTGCTGTCTCATTGCTTACAGAAGCTCTCAGTGGCTTGAGGATAAACTAACCACGTAACCACATGACAAAGTGTTGGAGCTGGCAGAGCACAAAAGCAGAAATCCAGGTGGCAGGGGTGAAAAAGGTGGAAAGGCTGAGGTACTAAATGCCTCCTTCTGTGGAAATGCCCCTCACATTCTGCGATTCTGTGATTCCTCCACCTCAGTCTTTAATAGTCAGAAGAGTTGTGCTCCAGGTACCCACCCCCCTGAGCCAGAAGACAGGCATGGGGAGCAGTATGAAGGCCCAACAATCCAAGGGGAAATGATCAGTGACCTGCTATACCACTTGGGCACCTACAAGTCTATGGGGCCAGATGGGATACGCCCAAGGGTGCTGAGGGAGCTGGCAAAGGTCATCACTGAGCCACTTTCCATTATCTATCTGCAATGCTGCCCAACTGGGGAGGTTGCAGTTGACTGGAGGTTGGCTAAGGTGACGCTCATCTACAAGACGGGCCAGAAAGAGGATCTGGGGACCTATAGACCTATCCGTCTGGCCTTGGTGCTGGGCAAGGTCATGGGGCAGATGATCTTGGGTAACATCACTCGCCACAAGAGAACCATATAATCAGGCCCAGTCAACATGGATTGATTTATTTATTTATTTATTGAGGGACTAGAGAGAGTGCAGAGGAGGCAACAAAGCTGCTGAGGGGCTGGAGCACAAGTGTGATGGGAGCGGTTGAGGGAGCTGGGGCTGTTCAGCCTGGAGAACAGGAGGCTCAGGGGAGGCTCAGGGGAGACCTTATTGCTGTTTGCAACGGCCTGAAAGGAGGTTGAAGCATGGAGGGTGTTGGTCTCTTCTCCCAAGTAGCAAGTGATAGGACAAGAGGAAATGGCCTCAAGTTGCGCCAGGGGAGGTTTAGATTGGCTGTTAGGAAAAAATTCTTCCTGGAAAGTGTGTTAAAGGCAAGAAGAACACCTGAAGAGCATGGGTTGGTCAGGCCAATGTGGAATAGATTGCTTTTTCTTGTTTGTTTTGGGGCTGCAGAAGAAGGAACGCGTGCATTTCAGTGTTGGGGCACGGATCCCAACTGAGGATTCAAGCAAGTTTGGGACTGGGACAGCTTAGGTGATTGAGGACCATTGCCAGGTCTACGAAAGAAGCTGGATGGGTTTTGGGGAGCTCACAGGCATTGCCAAATCCTCAGAAAACCACAGCTCTGTAGTGAAAGCAACAGCACTTGGCACCAAGCCCAATCCCAAAATGCAAATACCCTCGAAGTGACCACAGGCAGAGCCTTGAGAAACATTTGAGAGAAAGGGTCTCCTTTGCCAGGCCCTGGAGGTCAGGCCTTGGCCATTCTGATGATAAACAAACATGAAGGGCTGACATGGCATCAGAACCTGGCGTGTCCACATTGTTGCCCTTCCCCTTGGTTCCCACCCATGCACACTCAACCCGATCAGCGCCTGTGGGAACAGCAGGGTGTGCAGTTCCAGCTAGAGGGCCTTAGACACATTATACAGAAGTGTGATTTTTATGAGTGTAAGAAGCGATAGCCCAGGCCAGTGAGAACGATATCTCGGGTCGGAAAACGGCCCCTTGTGTGTGATGTGTGAATGTCCTTGGGCCTGGTCTGTGAATGAGTGGGAACGTAACTGAAACAAATATAACATGAGTGTGGTGTGTTTCTAATACCAATTATTGGAAAAACATCTTATGTAACATCTTAGTCCAGGCCCATACCTGGAAATCCTATACATTGTCAATGGCTAATAAAGAGGACCTCAGACTGGCTCAGCTCTCTGCTCTGCCCGGCTCTGCGCTCCTTCCTGAACAAGATCTCTGCCTGTGCGTGCATCTTTTTCTGCATCCCGATGTGCGTCGTTCCTCATCGCCGCAATCGCCCTCATCAACTCCAGACAATCCAAACGCTCCCTGACATACACGGCTGCCCCACCTCCTCTCCTTCCTCGCCTGTCTCTTCTGAAGAGTTTCTAGCCATCCAATGCAGCGCTCCAGTTGTGAGAGTCGTCCCACCATGTTTCTGGGATGGCAACTATATCGTCGTTTTTCTGCCTCACAGTGGCTTCCAGCTCCTCCTGTTTGTTGCCCACGCTGCGTGCCTTTGGATAGATGCACTTTGGCCGGGCCATTGATCCCGCCACCTTTTTCTGGTGAGAAGCCCTAATTCCTTTGTGGACATCATCGAGTGCTTCCACGGTTTTGAACACATCAACAACCCTTGTGTTTCTCTTCCTGCATGGCTCTCCATCCCCAACCTCCACTGGGACGGCAGAGCAAAGGGCCTCACCAGCACTACCCTCAAATGCTGGCATGTGGCCCTTGGGTTTGCCTCTCCACACCTGGTTTCCTCCCCTCTCACTTCAAATCTAGTTTAAAGCCCTCTCAAGGATTCCTGCTAACTCCTGCGCAGGATCCTTTTCCCCTTTTGAGAGAGGTGCATCCCATTTGTCGCTAGCAGGCCTGGTGCCATGTAAGCCGACCCGTGACCAAAAACCCCCAAATTCTGCCGGTGACACCGGTCCTGCAGCCAGGTATTGATCTGCTGGGTCTTCCTGCATCTTTCCTCATCGTACCCTGCAACTGTGGCGACAGAAGAGAACACGACTTGTGCTCCTGATCCCTTGACCATGCGTCCCAAGGCCCTGAAGTCTCTCTTGATTGTTTTCCCTTTTCAGTTTCATCACTGCCTACCTGAAAAATCGTTAGGGGATAATAGTCTGAGGGCCTAACCAGGGCAGAGAGTTTCCTGTTTACATCTTTAACCCTGGCCCCAGGGAGGCAGCCGACACCCCAAGAAGTGGGTCTAGCCTGCATATAGGGCCTTCTGTTCCCTTTAGAAGGGAGTCTCCTACAACCACAACCAGCCTCTTTTTCTTTGTGGGGGCTGTTTTGACGGAGGGTGCAGGGTGACTGATCCTCTGCAGCACCTCCAACTCAGTGGAACCGCCTCCCTCGATGCTGTTGTTTGGTTCCACTTGCAAGGCCTGTTCTTCAGTCTCAAGACCCATTTGTGTGTCTGTGTTTGGCTGTTTCTGGGCTAACTGGTGCACAGAAATTGGCTTCGCTGGAGGTAAATGTTCAAAGAGGACCCAGAAGAGTAAAACAGAAAAAGGAAAAATTTATTCGAATAAAGGAGGAGTCCCCAGGCGTCCCTGTGGGGTCTCTCAACAGCATGGGAAGACACAGCCCCCTATTTATCCCAATCCTAGCCGCAGGAGATCCCTTCTCCTTTCCCCATTGGCTGAGACCCTTGCGGGGTCCAAGCTTTCCGATCCCCCTTTCGTAACCCCAGCAGCACCCCTTGTATGTCTGCCCACCGACACTCCTGGGAACTGATTGGTTAGAGCTCTAAGGCTGTTGCACTCCATTTTGTAAAGACATGGGAGAGCTGCTCCCATCAACTACGAAACAATCAAGAGTGTGAATCGTGACATCACATCTTTGCAAAGACGTGATAGCCGTTCCTCACCAGTTTGGTGTTGGTGGTGGTGCTTTCAGTTGTGATGATGTTGTCATCCCTTTTCTAATTCACTGTCTGCTCTTGTGTTCAGACTACGTGGCTCTGTAAATGAGGAGCCCCACTCTCTGTATCTTTCAATGAAATACAGGACCTTCTGAGACTGTTTTTCTTCCTGAGCTCCTTCCTGCAAGAGCTTTTGGAGCTGCAGGGACAGTTCCTGTGATGGGAGGAGGGGAAAAGAATCCATCACGGCAGCACTGCCAGGGAGCAGCAGCGCTCGGTCTCCCAGAGCTGTTTTCTTTCCTCTCCCACACTCTCCTTCTCGTCCCTCATGTTGGCGCAAGTCCTGAGTGCTCTGGCAGCTTGGTCATTGTTCTGCTGCGTGGCAGTCCTGTGACCGCGGGCAGGGACAGGCAATGGACACTTGTGTGACAGAGCTGGCCTCAGAACAGCCTTCCGTGAAGAAAGGTGATCTCCTGAGGACAGTGCTGGAAGGTTTAGGTCTTCTTCCAAAGTTTCTCTCCAGGACATGCCCAAGAACATGACGAGCAGATCACAACACCAGTATGCACCAGTACAGAGCTAAACACCGTGAGTGGAGAAGCACGAGGGCACGCAGCAGTGTCCTCTCACAGCCAGGCCTCCTGCAAGACACCTGACGGAGCAGCAGAGCAGGGTCTGGGCTGTGCCCGTGTGCACTGGACAGCCCGCGGAAGCTGCCCCAGGACAATCGTCGTGGGCTGGCCGCGCACAAGCACCGTTTCCAGCCCTGGCCTCTCAGTGCAGCTTGGAGAGGCCCTTTGTCCCTCCGCAGAAGGATGGTGAATGAGTAGGTCAGCAGGCTGTGTTTGCATGGTACAGATGAGATGCAAGCACGCACATCATGTACAGGAGGTGGGATGAGATGAACCCCAGAGACCACAAATGTCATCAGCTATTCCTTGGGGTTCCTTGAAGGCCTGTGGGACAGACAGTGTCTCGAGGTCACGTCATGTTGGGAGGAAACCACCTGAATGCAGCACTGGGTTGTGCTTCCTTGGACTGAGGTCCCCGTGTCCATTCCTCATGACGTGGGACATGTGAGATGAGTGCAGGCAGGGTGACACACTGCAAGGCTGAGGTGGCTCCCATCCTTTGGGAGTGGCAAGAGGAGGTGAGAGAGACACTGTGACTCCTGCCTGTGTGTCTAAAAGGGACAGGCTCTGCCTCTGAGCATCCCTGGGTGCATAAGGAGTCCATGAGGCCAGCTCAGCTCTGGACAGCTGACAGAAGCTTGCTCTTTCCACGTGTGACTCCAGGAACAAACCCCATGGGCCCAGTGAGCTTCGTCTCCGCTGCCTTGGACAGGCCCATTGCCACAGTGCTTCTGTCTGCTCCCTCAGCCTTGCCTGTGATTCTGGCTTGTGCTCTCCAAAGTGCCAGAGCACTCAGAGATGTTCTGGGGTCCTTGGAAAAGGCAGATGTCAAAGCCAGCTTCAAGAAGGGCTCTTTATTAAAATCCAGCCACTCCCTCGGGAAGAGCTGCTCCTCCACATGGCTCAGCATCAGCGGCAGCACAGGGCTCGCAGGATCCATCTTGGCCTTGGCTGCTCCCTTGGAGAGCTCAGGATGATGATGACCGTCTGAGCTACCAGGGAGCGGATGGAGGGCTCGCTGTCTTCTGCCAAGGCCTGAAGGGCTGCAAGGGAAAGAAGCAGAGCCGAGATGACCTCCCACGTCTGCAGAGACCCCCAGGCATTCCCTCTGGAGAATGCTCCCTACTCACCGCTGCAGATCTCAGCCAGCTTCTTCTTGCCTGGATCCCTCAGATGCCGCGCAGCGAGCCCTGGGCACAGAGTTCCGTCAGCCCCTGCTCCCTCCCCTCATCAGGGCTGGCCCCAGGGAAGAGCAGGGGCCGAGATGGTGGGACTGAGCAAGGCGGCCGCCATGGCCACCTGCGTGGACAGGGCTGGGAGAGGGAGGCCAAGGCCCTGCACGGGGCAGCCGGGGCTCTGGCAGCCACAGGGCTGCTCCTTGCTGCCAGGGCAGTGGCAGGGACTGGGGCCAGGCTGCCAAGAGAGGGACCCTGGGGGCTGTGACCCACCGATGAACCTCACGGCCGCCTCTCGCAAGCTGGCCTGAGCATCCTTCAGGTACGGCAGGCTCTGAGTCAAGAATTCTTGAGCTCTGCTCCTGTCCTGCTCCAGCTGGAGAGAGCACAAGGGGATGAGCACGTCACTGTCCCTTCCCAGTTGGCTGGACCAGTCCCTGCTCCCACACCCAGCCGTTCCCCTTCCCTCCCGGCCATTCCCATGTCCCAGCCAGGAGCCCTGTGGGGCTGAGGCTGAAAGAGAGACACAGGCCGGGGGACCCCAGGGGTGCTGAGAGCCCTCCCTTGCGCTGGGTGCAGGGAGGGCAGCAGGGCAGAGAGAAGAGGCCTTTGTGGGCTCTGTTCTTGAGGGCAGGGAACAAGAATGCAGGTCCAGGCTGCAGCAAGGCAGGCGAGGCACATCTGCCTTGGGGGTTGTCCTCACCAAGCTCTCTCCAATCCGCCATGTCTGCTGTGTCCGCACCAGGTGCTTGAGCAGTTTCCACTTGAGGAGCTCTGCGGCAGCAAGGAGGGCTTCCCCAGCAGCCTGTGGAACAGCAGAAGCTGGGAATGGCACCACGGTCTGGGCCAGGAGACCTTGGGTCCCCCTGCTCTGGGCCTTGTTCCTGGGGCGATTCTGCCCTCAGGGAGCTGGGACATGCCCTGGCCCAAATGTCCAGGGGTCTCTTCGCTGCGTCACTGCTGAGCTTTGAAAGCTGTACCTTGGCCACGCTCTGCGTTTGGTCACTCAGGCGGAAGAAGAGAGGGAGCAGGCCAAGTCGCACCGTGTTCTTCATCTCTGCCTTTTCGTCCCCCACCGCCATCTTCATCAGGTCTCTGAAGAGGCTGATGGAGCTCTCTCTCAGCTGGCTCTGCTCCTGGGAGGGAGAAGCACAGTAGGACTGGAGCACCAGCAGCTCTCTGCCCACGCTGGGCAGAAGCTCCAGCATGGCTGATGTGAGGGGAGATGCTCCAGGGAGGCATTCTGCACACTGGAGTTGTGGCCCAGATCTGCGGTCCTGGGTCAGTGAAAGGCCACTCAAGAGACTTGTTCTGGGAGCGCCTGGCCTCCAAGTGCCCACCAAGGCAGCCAGCATCCCCCACCAGCTTCAGCAGCCACGGTGGGGAAGAGCTCCGGGAGCAGCCGGCAGGGAGAAGCTGGGCTGGGCTGCAGAACACACAAGCCACCCCACAAGAGCCCAGGGCCCACCCGTGGGGCTCAGGCTTCCACATCAGCCTTACGTCGTTCAAGAGGGGCAGGAGGAATTCCGCCATCTGCACGGCGATGTGGCTGGCCTCCTTCCTCTTCAGCTGAGCCATGACAGTTCTGAAGACCAGCAGAGCCTTCATGGTGGCAGCCTTATAGCCAAAGAGCAGGACCCTCATCAGGTCTGGCAGGATGACCTTCATTTTTCTTGCCTGTGTGAAGAAAAGAGTTTCCCTTTTGGGACCAGGTCCGTGCCTGGAAAGCTCCCCAGGCAGCCAGCTGGCCCCACCATGGCAGAGAGAGCCTTTGGAGCACTCGCCCCACCGCCTGAGTGCCAGCCAAGGCCAAGCCCTCCCGCTCTGCCCCGGCCCTTGCCTGCCAACAGGGTTCCCCTTGCTGACGCCCTACTCACCATGTCGTCTCTCTGTGACAGCGTCATGATGCCTCTGAGCACCAGGGAGAGCATGGCTGGCCTTTCTTCCTTCAGAAACCTAAAGGCTAGGTAGGTCGCAGCAAACTCCCCGTCTCCCAGATCTCTGCTGGCCAGCATCTGAAAGCAGGGCAGCAGTGAGCGACCGGCAGAGCTGGTGGGGCTCCTGGCAGCGTGCAGCTCCTGGTTCCTAGCGCAGCCCGGGCCAAGGGCACCGGGGGCTTTTTCCGGTAACTCACAGCCAAGCGAACGAGGCAGTAGTCCTCCAGGTGTGTGCAGAAGAGCCTGCTCTTGAGGTCCCAGAGCTGGCTGAGCAGCTCCTTCAAAATGTTCTTCACAGTCTGGGGCACGGAGAGCATCAGTTCCCACAGTGCCAGGGCAGTGCTGCAAGTCGGAGCGCTCTGTCAGCAGGGCAGCCTCGGCCACAGCAGCGTGGCCGGGCTCAGCACTGCAGGATGCTTGGGATGCCCTGGGCAGCAGCAGAGGGCTGAGCTGGTGCTCCCCGTGGGGCGGGCAGGAGCGTGGGGTGGGCCCTGGGCTTGCTTGCTCAGCTTTGGCTGCCTCGGGCCTGGCTGACCCCCAGGGCTGGAAAGCGTGGTGGGATGGAGGGTCCTGCCCCTCGGGAGTGTCCTGCAGGATTCCTTGGCTCTGGCAGCCAGAGCGTCTCCAGGCCCCTCTTCCCACAGGGAACAAGCCCTCCCGGCTTTTGAGGACAGTACCTGTCTCCTCCTGGAGCAACCTTGAGCAGTGTCATCACCACCTCCTGAGGGCATTTGTCAGCCATGGGGACGATGAGAGACTCCACGCTCTGCCGGGCTGGGACTGTCTGGGTGCATCCCAGGGTTTTGTGGATGCAGCTCGTGATCTTTGGCACCTGGAGGGGACACAGGTGAGGATGGTGCAGCCACTGGCGAGCGGCCATTTCCTCAGCTGCCCTTGCCATCCCTCTCTGCCACCTTGAGGTGGCTTCAGGTGCCCCAGACACTGGGCTTTGGGAGGAAGAGAGGGATGGAGGGAGGAACAAGGCCTGACAGGGCTGAAGGGCAGGGCAATGCAGCCACAGGCCACTTACATCCACCAGCCACAGGTCAGGGTTTCCCTTGACCACATCCAGCACGTTTCTGGCCGCCTCCTTGTCAAAGGTGCTGGAGTCGGTCATTGCCTCGACGAACACCCAGACCATGTCTGTCCTCTCCGACGGCTGGAGGTATTCCCCAAAGGTCTATGGGAGGAAGGGAGGCAGCGAAGCCATATCACACCGAGGGCCCTGATGCTGCTGCTTAGCCGGGCAGTGCCAGCAGCCCTGCGGTGGCGCCCGGCAGTGCTGGCGGCGGTGTCCCCAGCAAAGCTGGCAGCAGGGGCGGCAGTCGCTGCTGGGGAGGATGAGAAGAGACGGCCCAGGGTGAGGGAGGAGGGTTGGGGTCATGGGCACGGGGTCTGGGCCCCGCCACCAGCCAGGGCTTGCTGGTGGCCAGGAGGACTGGGGCTGCTGCTGGGACACTGGAGCGCAGCCCTGGCGTTGTCCCTGCTTGGGGACAGCAGGAACCCTCTCAGCAGGGACAGGGAGGCCACGCCAGCCCGCTGACGGTGGAGGCCTTTGCTCTCACAAGTCCCCTGCTGATGCCAGGACCAAGAGTGCCAGCAAACGGGGAGCTCGTTACCTCGGCAATGTGAGTGGCACTGGGCGAAGTGCGCAAGGAGGTGGTCTCGGCTTCCCAGTCCCTTTCGAGCTGTGTATCCTCCTCTGTCAATGTCGCACCTAAAGAGCGGGGCAAACGCAGAGGAGTCGGTAAGACACGGCAGCTTCCCCAATACTGGAAAGAGCTTTGAACTTGGAATGGCCGAGGAGGGAGGTTATGACCTGCAATCAGGGGAGGAGGTGGTGGAGAGCGGTGCCACGGAAAGGCTGACCCGCCTCCAGTGTGCGTGTGGGAATGCTCGTGGCCCTGGAAATTCCAAGGCCCTAGAGCTCTGCATGCAGTGCCACGGTTCAGTCCCCCATGGCTTGAATAGAGGTGACGTGGGGGACGGCTCGCATGGCTGGAGTGCTGCGGGGCAGAGATACATGTCTCTTTGGGAGAGATGGGAAGATGCGGCGCGGGGCTGCCTCCCGTGCTCTTGAGGAGCAGCTCAGCTACACGGGACCATCAACAGCGTGGGAGAGAGCGTGGGGGTGAGGAGCAGAGGAGGGGCAGTGCTGGTGACATGGTGGTGCCTCCAGCAAGCAGCAGGACTGGGTGATGTTGGCGTGCAGGGGGATCCATCCCACCACAGCTTCTCTTACGGTGTTGCTGGTACTTGAATTGGAAGAGGAGACAAAGAGCGTCCAAAGCCAAGCGGCTGGTGTCCTCTTCCTTGAATGATAGGAGCAGCAGGAGATGTCCCAGCAGCTGTCCAAGGATTGGCATCTGCATCTCCACACAGGAGGCGTGTCTGTCCTCATTGGGATCAGCCTGGGCAAGGGAGGAGGAAGAGCAGAGGGCTTGAGGGCAGCTGGGGCCAAAGCCCTGAAGCCAAGTGTGTGCCCAGGGCTGGATCCAGGCAGGTCAGAGCTTTGCAGGGCCCTGCAGAACCCGTCTCGCAGAACAGCCCCACGCAGGGAGAGCTGCCAGACCTGGGCTCCCCGTGGGCTCCTTGGGCAGCCCTGGCCGACACAGGACTGGGGCAGAGATGGCTCCTGGCAGAGCGCAGTGTGCCTGGTCCTTACCTTCAGTGAGGAGTAGTTGGCCAGCAAGAAGCTGAGCACCCTCATCCTGCCCACAGCCCTCTCCCGCACAGATGCCCTCTCAGAGGTGGTGAAGGTCAAGAGCATCTGGGGAGAGAGAAGCTGCTGCTGAGCCCTGGGAGCAGCCAGTGCTCCAGCACAAGCAGCACTGCTCAAGTCCTGGGCGGGACTCTCCCAGGCCATTAAGGCTTCCTCTGGTCTGGAGCAAAGCCCGCACTGGTTTCCTGCCCTGGGGTCCCTGGCAGGCTTGCGACAAATGCCCCAGGCCAGCCCTCTAGCCAGGCAGGAAGGCAGATGCCACCCTGTGCGGCCACTGTGCTGCGGAAGAGCCTGCTGGGCAGCCCCTGCTTCCCCCAGGGAGGTGGGCACCACCCTGCAGTGCTCTCTCTGCATGGCGCGGGGTGGGACTGCCCTCTCAGCAGTGGACACCCCGTCCCCCAGGGTGAGGAACAGCCCTTGTGAAGCCCACCCTTTGCACATGCCAGACCTGGAAGATACTCTGCATCTTCTCGCTGACTCCGTTGGCAGGAGAGTTGAGCACCAGTGCAACTAGCATGGTGTCCATGGCTTTCATGGTCTGCAAGGAAGACAACGAGTTGTGGCCGTGTTTCCTGCCATCCCTCTCACCCCCAGGACACTGAGCTGAGCTCCCAGCACCAAGGGAGGACTCGTGGGCTGCTTTGCTGTGCCTGGGAGAGGCCCAGGGGCAAACAATGTGCTGTGGGCAGAGCAGCCTGCGGCACTGGACGTGGCCAGGCCCACAGGAACGGGACGACGGGACGAGAGTGGGAAAGTAAAGCCAAGACCGTGCCCTGCCTTGCATCTCTGGTCATAGCGCAGGACAGGGTGAGCAGGGAGCAGCCCAGAGGGCCCGGCGCTCGTGGAGCTCACCCAGCACTTACCGCGAAGTACAGGAAAGGTTTCAAGTCCCGGATTTCCTCTTTGGGAGGAAGCAAGAAGATGCTGGAGAAGCACGCTTGGAGGAGGCCTATCTCTTTGCCCTCCAGCACCGCCTCCACGGAGCTGCAAAGAGAGAGGGGCCAGTGGGACACTGGTGCGGGGAGCAGTGCCTGGAGGCCTCGTGCAGGTGGACACGGGGCTCTGGGGCAGGAGTCCCCAGGAGGGTTGGGCAGGTACCTCATTTCGGTCACGGCAAACATGGCGCTCCGCCACACCGCTGTGCACCGTTGGTCCCTGGGCTCTTCTTCCAGCAGCACCTGCAGAGCACAGCCAGGATGGGACCTGGCAGCTGCCAGCACCCAGTGCCACCAGCCCCTTGCCCTGCCCAACGCTGTCCTCACAGGGTGCCAGTGCTGGGGGCCTTGTCCCCTTCCCCGCAGCCACCGAGTATCCCCTCACCTTGATATTCTCTGCCAGTTTGTGTCTCTGGCAGAAGAGATCTAGGCCCTGGGACAAGCCGTTGTACGTTGCGGCCCTGAAGAGCATAGCGATGCTTTTAAGGAACTCCAGCTTCTGTTCCTCATCCTGGCAGCCAGGGGACAGAGAGACAAACAGGGAGCATGAGATGGGGACACACGGTCAGTGGCACCGCAGCGCTGGGGGTGCAGTGCCGGTTGCAGCCCTGGGAGAAGCAGCTGTGCCCAGCCAGCGCCCTCCAGCAGCCCCACAGCAGAGCCCCTGTCAGCAGATGCCAGCTCAGCCGCCTTCCAAATGGCTGCGGTTACCTTTTCAGGGCTGCTGACAAAGGCCCTGATGACATCCACGTGTTCTGGTTCCAAGCGGTACACTGGTAACCAGCTGGCATCTAAGAAAGGAGGAGAGCAGGGAGGGCTGCAGAGAGGGTGCGCGGGCAGGAGGGAGCAGAGGAAGGAGCTCTGCCTCCCATCCAGCCCCATGCCCGCTGCCATGGCACAGTCTTCTCCTGCGTGTCAGTGCCCCTGCCAGCGTGTGGGGAAACGGGATCCTGGCATTGAGCAGGGAGCGCTCGCTGGCCACCGCGCTGCCCAGACAATCAGGGCCCCTCACTCACCCATCTCCAGTTGCTGGGCCAGGCACAACTCCTGGGGCTCCACTGGAGAGCTGCTCTCCTGGAGAGCCCTGTCCTCCTCCAGGGCCACCTTGGTGGTGCTGACTTGTTGCTTTGCCATCTTTTGGGTTTGAGGAAAGTGGTTGGGCTGGCGAAGGGGGAAGCTTTGGCGAAAGGCCACGAGTCTGCCGGGGGCAGAGGGAAAAGACGTGGGTTGTGCTCGAGGAGTCCTCGCCACGAGTCTGCCGGGGGCAGCGGGGAAAGACGTGGGTTGTGCTCGAGGAGTCCTCGCCACGAGTCTGCCGGGGCAGAGGGGAGTCTGCCGGGGGCAGCTAGAGTTAAGATATGGTTGGACTCGATGATCTCAAGGGTCGCTTCCAACCAAAAGGATTCTCTGATACTCCGATTCTCTGAAAGACGTGGGCTGCGCTCGGGGGCTACTCGCCGTCTCCGTGCTCGCACCCTGTCCCGTCACCGTCCTGCCAGACAGTGTGGGCTGGGGCCCACAGCTGCGCTGAGCACACGCAGTGCAGTGGGTGTCACCAAGTGAGGTCACAACGGGCCCCACTGTGACCCTGCACCTGGGCAGGGAGGGGCAGGGTGTCCCATTGGGATGTACAGGCCAGCTCTGCCCTGGGCACCTGGGTGCTCTCGGGGTGTCTCCAGGCCCCCCTTTGCCCTCATGTCCCCCCGGGACCTCCCTGTTGCCCTCTGCTGTGGCCCAGAGTTTCGTGTTCAGCTGGCTGGCTGATCAGAACAGCAGCGAAGCTGCTCCTTCAGTGGCTTTGTAGAGATTTCTAGGGATTTCCAAGGGTGGGTAGCACAGAGGATGGACTTTGTTTAAGGTGTCTGCTGTCTCATTGCTTACAGAAGCTCTCAGTGGCTTGAGGATAAACTAACCACGTAACCACATGACAAAGTGTTGGAGCTGGCAGAGCACAAAAGCAGAAATCCAGGTGGCAGGGGTGAAAAAGGTGGAAAGGCTGAGGTACTAAATGCCTCCTTCTGTGGAAATGCCCCTCACATTCTGCGATTCTGTGATTCCTCCACCTCAGTCTTTAATAGTCAGAAGAGTTGTGCTCCAGGTACCCACCCCCCTGAGCCAGAAGACAGGCATGGGGAGCAGTATGAAGGCCCAACAATCCAAGGGGAAATGATCAGTGACCTGCTATACCACTTGGGCACCTACAAGTCTATGGGGCCAGATGGGATACGCCCAAGGGTGCTGAGGGAGCTGGCAAAGGTCATCACTGAGCCACTTTCCATTATCTATCTGCAATGCTGCCCAACTGGGGAGGTTGCAGTTGACTGGAGGTTGGCTAAGGTGACGCTCATCTACAAGACGGGCCAGAAAGAGGATCTGGGGACCTATAGACCTATCCGTCTGGCCTTGGTGCTGGGCAAGGTCATGGGGCAGATGATCTTGGGTAACATCACTCGCCACAAGAGAACCATATAATCAGGCCCAGTCAACATGGATTGATTTATTTATTTATTTATTGAGGGACTAGAGAGAGTGCAGAGGAGGCAACAAAGCTGCTGAGGGGCTGGAGCACAAGTGTGATGGGAGCGGTTGAGGGAGCTGGGGCTGTTCAGCCTGGAGAACAGGAGGCTCAGGGGAGGCTCAGGGGAGACCTTATTGCTGTTTGCAACGGCCTGAAAGGAGGTTGAAGCATGGAGGGTGTTGGTCTCTTCTCCCAAGTAGCAAGTGATAGGACAAGAGGAAATGGCCTCAAGTTGCGCCAGGGGAGGTTTAGATTGGCTGTTAGGAAAAAATTCTTCCTGGAAAGTGTGTTAAAGGCAAGAAGAACACCTGAAGAGCATGGGTTGGTCAGGCCAATGTGGAATAGATTGCTTTTTCTTGTTTGTTTTGGGGCTGCAGAAGAAGGAACGCGTGCATTTCAGTGTTGGGGCACGGATCCCAACTGAGGATTCAAGCAAGTTTGGGACTGGGACAGCTTAGGTGATTGAGGACCATTGCCAGGTCTACGAAAGAAGCTGGATGGGTTTTGGGGAGCTCACAGGCATTGCCAAATCCTCAGAAAACCACAGCTCTGTAGTGAAAGCAACAGCACTTGGCACCAAGCCCAATCCCAAAATGCAAATACCCTCGAAGTGACCACAGGCAGAGCCTTGAGAAACATTTGAGAGAAAGGGTCTCCTTTGCCAGGCCCTGGAGGTCAGGCCTTGGCCATTCTGATGATAAACAAACATGAAGGGCTGACATGGCATCAGAACCTGGCGTGTCCACATTGTTGCCCTTCCCCTTGGTTCCCACCCATGCACACTCAACCCGATCAGCGCCTGTGGGAACAGCAGGGTGTGCAGTTCCAGCTAGAGGGCCTTAGACACATTATACAGAAGTGTGATTTTTATGAGTGTAAGAAGCGATAGCCCAGGCCAGTGAGAACGATATCTCGGGTCGGAAAACGGCCCCTTGTGTGTGATGTGTGAATGTCCTTGGGCCTGGTCTGTGAATGAGTGGGAACGTAACTGAAACAAATATAACATGAGTGTGGTGTGTTTCTAATACCAATTATTGGAAAAACATCTTATGTAACATCTTAGTCCAGGCCCATACCTGGAAATCCTATACATTGTCAATGGCTAATAAAGAGGACCTCAGACTGGCTCAGCTCTCTGCTCTGCCCGGCTCTGCGCTCCTTCCTGAACAAGATCTCTGCCTGTGCGTGCATCTTTTTCTGCATCCCGATGTGCGTCGTTCCTCATCGCCGCAATCGCCCTCATCAACTCCAGACAATCCAAACGCTCCCTGACATACACGGCTGCCCCACCTCCTCTCCTTCCTCGCCTGTCTCTTCTGAAGAGTTTCTAGCCATCCAATGCAGCGCTCCAGTTGTGAGAGTCGTCCCACCATGTTTCTGGGATGGCAACTATATCGTCGTTTTTCTGCCTCACAGTGGCTTCCAGCTCCTCCTGTTTGTTGCCCACGCTGCGTGCCTTTGGATAGATGCACTTTGGCCGGGCCATTGATCCCGCCACCTTTTTCTGGTGAGAAGCCCTAATTCCTTTGTGGACATCATCGAGTGCTTCCACGGTTTTGAACACATCAACAACCCTTGTGTTTCTCTTCCTGCATGGCTCTCCATCCCCAACCTCCACTGGGACGGCAGAGCAAAGGGCCTCACCAGCACTACCCTCAAATGCTGGCATGTGGCCCTTGGGTTTGCCTCTCCACACCTGGTTTCCTCCCCTCTCACTTCAAATCTAGTTTAAAGCCCTCTCAAGGATTCCTGCTAACTCCTGCGCAGGATCCTTTTCCCCTTTTGAGAGAGGTGCATCCCATTTGTCGCTAGCAGGCCTGGTGCCATGTAAGCCGACCCGTGACCAAAAACCCCCAAATTCTGCCGGTGACACCGGTCCTGCAGCCAGGTATTGATCTGCTGGGTCTTCCTGCATCTTTCCTCATCGTACCCTGCAACTGTGGCGACAGAAGAGAACACGACTTGTGCTCCTGATCCCTTGACCATGCGTCCCAAGGCCCTGAAGTCTCTCTTGATTGTTTTCCCTTTTCAGTTTCATCACTGCCTACCTGAAAAATCGTTAGGGGATAATAGTCTGAGGGCCTAACCAGGGCAGAGAGTTTCCTGTTTACATCTTTAACCCTGGCCCCAGGGAGGCAGCCGACACCCCAAGAAGTGGGTCTAGCCTGCATATAGGGCCTTCTGTTCCCTTTAGAAGGGAGTCTCCTACAACCACAACCAGCCTCTTTTTCTTTGTGGGGGCTGTTTTGACGGAGGGTGCAGGGTGACTGATCCTCTGCAGCACCTCCAACTCAGTGGAACCGCCTCCCTCGATGCTGTTGTTTGGTTCCACTTGCAAGGCCTGTTCTTCAGTCTCAAGACCCATTTGTGTGTCTGTGTTTGGCTGTTTCTGGGCTAACTGGTGCACAGAAATTGGCTTCGCTGGAGGTAAATGTTCAAAGAGGACCCAGAAGAGTAAAACAGAAAAAGGAAAAATTTATTCGAATAAAGGAGGAGTCCCCAGGCGTCCCTGTGGGGTCTCTCAACAGCATGGGAAGACACAGCCCCCTATTTATCCCAATCCTAGCCGCAGGAGATCCCTTCTCCTTTCCCCATTGGCTGAGACCCTTGCGGGGTCCAAGCTTTCCGATCCCCCTTTCGTAACCCCAGCAGCACCCCTTGTATGTCTGCCCACCGACACTCCTGGGAACTGATTGGTTAGAGCTCTAAGGCTGTTGCACTCCATTTTGTAAAGACATGGGAGAGCTGCTCCCATCAACTACGAAACAATCAAGAGTGTGAATCGTGACATCACATCTTTGCAAAGACGTGATAGCCGTTCCTCACCAGTTTGGTGTTGGTGGTGGTGCTTTCAGTTGTGATGATGTTGTCATCCCTTTTCTAATTCACTGTCTGCTCTTGTGTTCAGACTACGTGGCTCTGTAAATGAGGAGCCCCACTCTCTGTATCTTTCAATGAAATACAGGACCTTCTGAGACTGTTTTTCTTCCTGAGCTCCTTCCTGCAAGAGCTTTTGGAGCTGCAGGGACAGTTCCTGTGATGGGAGGAGGGGAAAAGAATCCATCACGGCAGCACTGCCAGGGAGCAGCAGCGCTCGGTCTCCCAGAGCTGTTTTCTTTCCTCTCCCACACTCTCCTTCTCGTCCCTCATGTTGGCGCAAGTCCTGAGTGCTCTGGCAGCTTGGTCATTGTTCTGCTGCGTGGCAGTCCTGTGACCGCGGGCAGGGACAGGCAATGGACACTTGTGTGACAGAGCTGGCCTCAGAACAGCCTTCCGTGAAGAAAGGTGATCTCCTGAGGACAGTGCTGGAAGGTTTAGGTCTTCTTCCAAAGTTTCTCTCCAGGACATGCCCAAGAACATGACGAGCAGATCACAACACCAGTATGCACCAGTACAGAGCTAAACACCGTGAGTGGAGAAGCACGAGGGCACGCAGCAGTGTCCTCTCACAGCCAGGCCTCCTGCAAGACACCTGACGGAGCAGCAGAGCAGGGTCTGGGCTGTGCCCGTGTGCACTGGACAGCCCGCGGAAGCTGCCCCAGGACAATCGTCGTGGGCTGGCCGCGCACAAGCACCGTTTCCAGCCCTGGCCTCTCAGTGCAGCTTGGAGAGGCCCTTTGTCCCTCCGCAGAAGGATGGTGAATGAGTAGGTCAGCAGGCTGTGTTTGCATGGTACAGATGAGATGCAAGCACGCACATCATGTACAGGAGGTGGGATGAGATGAACCCCAGAGACCACAAATGTCATCAGCTATTCCTTGGGGTTCCTTGAAGGCCTGTGGGACAGACAGTGTCTCGAGGTCACGTCATGTTGGGAGGAAACCACCTGAATGCAGCACTGGGTTGTGCTTCCTTGGACTGAGGTCCCCGTGTCCATTCCTCATGACGTGGGACATGTGAGATGAGTGCAGGCAGGGTGACACACTGCAAGGCTGAGGTGGCTCCCATCCTTTGGGAGTGGCAAGAGGAGGTGAGAGAGACACTGTGACTCCTGCCTGTGTGTCTAAAAGGGACAGGCTCTGCCTCTGAGCATCCCTGGGTGCATAAGGAGTCCATGAGGCCAGCTCAGCTCTGGACAGCTGACAGAAGCTTGCTCTTTCCACGTGTGACTCCAGGAACAAACCCCATGGGCCCAGTGAGCTTCGTCTCCGCTGCCTTGGACAGGCCCATTGCCACAGTGCTTCTGTCTGCTCCCTCAGCCTTGCCTGTGATTCTGGCTTGTGCTCTCCAAAGTGCCAGAGCACTCAGAGATGTTCTGGGGTCCTTGGAAAAGGCAGATGTCAAAGCCAGCTTCAAGAAGGGCTCTTTATTAAAATCCAGCCACTCCCTCGGGAAGAGCTGCTCCTCCACATGGCTCAGCATCAGCGGCAGCACAGGGCTCGCAGGATCCATCTTGGCCTTGGCTGCTCCCTTGGAGAGCTCAGGATGATGATGACCGTCTGAGCTACCAGGGAGCGGATGGAGGGCTCGCTGTCTTCTGCCAAGGCCTGAAGGGCTGCAAGGGAAAGAAGCAGAGCCGAGATGACCTCCCACGTCTGCAGAGACCCCCAGGCATTCCCTCTGGAGAATGCTCCCTACTCACCGCTGCAGATCTCAGCCAGCTTCTTCTTGCCTGGATCCCTCAGATGCCGCGCAGCGAGCCCTGGGCACAGAGTTCCGTCAGCCCCTGCTCCCTCCCCTCATCAGGGCTGGCCCCAGGGAAGAGCAGGGGCCGAGATGGTGGGACTGAGCAAGGCGGCCGCCATGGCCACCTGCGTGGACAGGGCTGGGAGAGGGAGGCCAAGGCCCTGCACGGGGCAGCCGGGGCTCTGGCAGCCACAGGGCTGCTCCTTGCTGCCAGGGCAGTGGCAGGGACTGGGGCCAGGCTGCCAAGAGAGGGACCCTGGGGGCTGTGACCCACCGATGAACCTCACGGCCGCCTCTCGCAAGCTGGCCTGAGCATCCTTCAGGTACGGCAGGCTCTGAGTCAAGAATTCTTGAGCTCTGCTCCTGTCCTGCTCCAGCTGGAGAGAGCACAAGGGGATGAGCACGTCACTGTCCCTTCCCAGTTGGCTGGACCAGTCCCTGCTCCCACACCCAGCCGTTCCCCTTCCCTCCCGGCCATTCCCATGTCCCAGCCAGGAGCCCTGTGGGGCTGAGGCTGAAAGAGAGACACAGGCCGGGGGACCCCAGGGGTGCTGAGAGCCCTCCCTCGCGCTGGGTGCAGGGAGGGCAGCAGGGCAGAGAGAAGAGGCCTTTGTGGGCTCTGTTCTTGAGGGCAGGGAACAAGAATGCAGGTCCAGGCTGCAGCAAGGCAGGCGAGGCACATCTGCCTTGGGGGTTGTCCTCACCAAGCTCTCTCCAATCCGCCATGTCTGCTGTGTCCGCACCAGGTGCTTGAGCAGTTTCCACTTGAGGAGCTCTGCGGCAGCAAGGAGGGCTTCCCCAGCAGCCTGTGGAACAGCAGAAGCTGGGAATGGCACCACGGTCTGGGCCAGGAGACCTTGGGTCCCCCTGCTCTGGGCCTTGTTCCTGGGGCGATTCTGCCCTCAGGGAGCTGGGACATGCCCTGGCCCAAATGTCCAGGGGTCTCTTCGCTGCGTCACTGCTGAGCTTTGAAAGCTGTACCTTGGCCACGCTCTGCGTTTGGTCACTCAGGCGGAAGAAGAGAGGGAGCAGGCCAAGTCGCACCGTGTTCTTCATCTCTGCCTTTTCGTCCCCCACCGCCATCTTCATCAGGTCTCTGAAGAGGCTGATGGAGCTCTCTCTCAGCTGGCTCTGCTCCTGGGAGGGAGAAGCACAGTAGGACTGGAGCACCAGCAGCTCTCTGCCCACGCTGGGCAGAAGCTCCAGCATGGCTGATGTGAGGGGAGATGCTCCAGGGAGGCATTCTGCACACTGGAGTTGTGGCCCAGATCTGCGGTCCTGGGTCAGTGAAAGGCCACTCAAGAGACTTGTTCTGGGAGCGCCTGGCCTCCAAGTGCCCACCAAGGCAGCCAGCATCCCCCACCAGCTTCAGCAGCCACGGTGGGGAAGAGCTCCGGGAGCAGCCGGCAGGGAGAAGCTGGGCTGGGCTGCAGAACACACAAGCCACCCCACAAGAGCCCAGGGCCCACCCGTGGGGCTCAGGCTTCCACATCAGCCTTACGTCGTTCAAGAGGGGCAGGAGGAATTCCGCCATCTGCACGGCGATGTGGCTGGCCTCCTTCCTCTTCAGCTGAGCCATGACAGTTCTGAAGACCAGCAGAGCCTTCATGGTGGCAGCCTTATAGCCAAAGAGCAGGACCCTCATCAGGTCTGGCAGGATGACCTTCATTTTTCTTGCCTGTGTGAAGAAAAGAGTTTCCCTTTTGGGACCAGGTCCGTGCCTGGAAAGCTCCCCAGGCAGCCAGCTGGCCCCACCATGGCAGAGAGAGCCTTTGGAGCACTCGCCCCACCGCCTGAGTGCCAGCCAAGGCCAAGCCCTCCCGCTCTGCCCCGGCCCTTGCCTGCCAACAGGGTTCCCCTTGCTGACGCCCTACTCACCATGTCGTCTCTCTGTGACAGCGTCATGATGCCTCTGAGCACCAGGGAGAGCATGGCTGGCCTTTCTTCCTTCAGAAACCTAAAGGCTAGGTAGGTCGCAGCAAACTCCCCGTCTCCCAGATCTCTGCTGGCCAGCATCTGAAAGCAGGGCAGCAGTGAGCGACCGGCAGAGCTGGTGGGGCTCCTGGCAGCGTGCAGCTCCTGGTTCCTAGCGCAGCCCGGGCCAAGGGCACCGGGGGCTTTTTCCGGTAACTCACAGCCAAGCGAACGAGGCAGTAGTCCTCCAGGTGTGTGCAGAAGAGCCTGCTCTTGAGGTCCCAGAGCTGGCTGAGCAGCTCCTTCAAAATGTTCTTCACAGTCTGGGGCACGGAGAGCATCAGTTCCCACAGTGCCAGGGCAGTGCTGCAAGTCGGAGCGCTCTGTCAGCAGGGCAGCCTCGGCCACAGCAGCGTGGCCGGGCTCAGCACTGCAGGATGCTTGGGATGCCCTGGGCAGCAGCAGAGGGCTGAGCTGGTGCTCCCCGTGGGGCGGGCAGGAGCGTGGGGTGGGCCCTGGGCTTGCTTGCTCAGCTTTGGCTGCCTCGGGCCTGGCTGACCCCCAGGGCTGGAAAGCGTGGTGGGATGGAGGGTCCTGCCCCTCGGGAGTGTCCTGCAGGATTCCTTGGCTCTGGCAGCCAGAGCGTCTCCAGGCCCCTCTTCCCACAGGGAACAAGCCCTCCCGGCTTTTGAGGACAGTACCTGTCTCCTCCTGGAGCAACCTTGAGCAGTGTCATCACCACCTCCTGAGGGCATTTGTCAGCCATGGGGACGATGAGAGACTCCACGCTCTGCCGGGCTGGGACTGTCTGGGTGCATCCCAGGGTTTTGTGGATGCAGCTCGTGATCTTTGGCACCTGGAGGGGACACAGGTGAGGATGGTGCAGCCACTGGCGAGCGGCCATTTCCTCAGCTGCCCTTGCCATCCCTCTCTGCCACCTTGAGGTGGCTTCAGGTGCCCCAGACACTGGGCTTTGGGAGGAAGAGAGGGATGGAGGGAGGAACAAGGCCTGACAGGGCTGAAGGGCAGGGCAATGCAGCCACAGGCCACTTACATCCACCAGCCACAGGTCAGGGTTTCCCTTGACCACATCCAGCACGTTTCTGGCCGCCTCCTTGTCAAAGGTGCTGGAGTCGGTCATTGCCTCGACGAACACCCAGACCATGTCTGTCCTCTCCGACGGCTGGAGGTATTCCCCAAAGGTCTATGGGAGGAAGGGAGGCAGCGAAGCCATATCACACCGAGGGCCCTGATGCTGCTGCTTAGCCGGGCAGTGCCAGCAGCCCTGCGGTGGCGCCCGGCAGTGCTGGCGGCGGTGTCCCCAGCAAAGCTGGCAGCAGGGGCGGCAGTCGCTGCTGGGGAGGATGAGAAGAGACGGCCCAGGGTGAGGGAGGAGGGTTGGGGTCATGGGCACGGGGTCTGGGCCCCGCCACCAGCCAGGGCTTGCTGGTGGCCAGGAGGACTGGGGCTGCTGCTGGGACACTGGAGCGCAGCCCTGGCGTTGTCCCTGCTTGGGGACAGCAGGAACCCTCTCAGCAGGGACAGGGAGGCCACGCCAGCCCGCTGACGGTGGAGGCCTTTGCTCTCACAAGTCCCCTGCTGATGCCAGGACCAAGAGTGCCAGCAAACGGGGAGCTCGTTACCTCGGCAATGTGAGTGGCACTGGGCGAAGTGCGCAAGGAGGTGGTCTCGGCTTCCCAGTCCCTTTCGAGCTGTGTATCCTCCTCTGTCAATGTCGCACCTAAAGAGCGGGGCAAACGCAGAGGAGTCGGTAAGACACGGCAGCTTCCCCAATACTGGAAAGAGCTTTGAACTTGGAATGGCCGAGGAGGGAGGTTATGACCTGCAATCAGGGGAGGAGGTGGTGGAGAGCGGTGCCACGGAAAGGCTGACCCGCCTCCAGTGTGCGTGTGGGAATGCTCGTGGCCCTGGAAATTCCAAGGCCCTAGAGCTCTGCATGCAGTGCCACGGTTCAGTCCCCCATGGCTTGAATAGAGGTGACGTGGGGGACGGCTCGCATGGCTGGAGTGCTGCGGGGCAGAGATACATGTCTCTTTGGGAGAGATGGGAAGATGCGGCGCGGGGCTGCCTCCCGTGCTCTTGAGGAGCAGCTCAGCTACACGGGACCATCAACAGCGTGGGAGAGAGCGTGGGGGTGAGGAGCAGAGGAGGGGCAGTGCTGGTGACATGGTGGTGCCTCCAGCAAGCAGCAGGACTGGGTGATGTTGGCGTGCAGGGGGATCCATCCCACCACAGCTTCTCTTACGGTGTTGCTGGTACTTGAATTGGAAGAGGAGACAAAGAGCGTCCAAAGCCAAGCGGCTGGTGTCCTCTTCCTTGAATGATAGGAGCAGCAGGAGATGTCCCAGCAGCTGTCCAAGGATTGGCATCTGCATCTCCACACAGGAGGCGTGTCTGTCCTCATTGGGATCAGCCTGGGCAAGGGAGGAGGAAGAGCAGAGGGCTTGAGGGCAGCTGGGGCCAAAGCCCTGAAGCCAAGTGTGTGCCCAGGGCTGGATCCAGGCAGGTCAGAGCTTTGCAGGGCCCTGCAGAACCCGTCTCGCAGAACAGCCCCACGCAGGGAGAGCTGCCAGACCTGGGCTCCCCGTGGGCTCCTTGGGCAGCCCTGGCCGACACAGGACTGGGGCAGAGATGGCTCCTGGCAGAGCGCAGTGTGCCTGGTCCTTACCTTCAGTGAGGAGTAGTTGGCCAGCAAGAAGCTGAGCACCCTCATCCTGCCCACAGCCCTCTCCCGCACAGATGCCCTCTCAGAGGTGGTGAAGGTCAAGAGCATCTGGGGAGAGAGAAGCTGCTGCTGAGCCCTGGGAGCAGCCAGTGCTCCAGCACAAGCAGCACTGCTCAAGTCCTGGGCGGGACTCTCCCAGGCCATTAAGGCTTCCTCTGGTCTGGAGCAAAGCCCGCACTGGTTTCCTGCCCTGGGGTCCCTGGCAGGCTTGCGACAAATGCCCCAGGCCAGCCCTCTAGCCAGGCAGGAAGGCAGATGCCACCCTGTGCGGCCACTGTGCTGCGGAAGAGCCTGCTGGGCAGCCCCTGCTTCCCCCAGGGAGGTGGGCACCACCCTGCAGTGCTCTCTCTGCATGGCGCGGGGTGGGACTGCCCTCTCAGCAGTGGACACCCCGTCCCCCAGGGTGAGGAACAGCCCTTGTGAAGCCCACCCTTTGCACATGCCAGACCTGGAAGATACTCTGCATCTTCTCGCTGACTCCGTTGGCAGGAGAGTTGAGCACCAGTGCAACTAGCATGGTGTCCATGGCTTTCATGGTCTGCAAGGAAGACAACGAGTTGTGGCCGTGTTTCCTGCCATCCCTCTCACCCCCAGGACACTGAGCTGAGCTCCCAGCACCAAGGGAGGACTCGTGGGCTGCTTTGCTGTGCCTGGGAGAGGCCCAGGGGCAAACAATGTGCTGTGGGCAGAGCAGCCTGCGGCACTGGACGTGGCCAGGCCCACAGGAACGGGACGACGGGACGAGAGTGGGAAAGTAAAGCCAAGACCGTGCCCTGCCTTGCATCTCTGGTCATAGCGCAGGACAGGGTGAGCAGGGAGCAGCCCAGAGGGCCCGGCGCTCGTGGAGCTCACCCAGCACTTACCGCGAAGTACAGGAAAGGTTTCAAGTCCCGGATTTCCTCTTTGGGAGGAAGCAAGAAGATGCTGGAGAAGCACGCTTGGAGGAGGCCTATCTCTTTGCCCTCCAGCACCGCCTCCACGGAGCTGCAAAGAGAGAGGGGCCAGTGGGACACTGGTGCGGGGAGCAGTGCCTGGAGGCCTCGTGCAGGTGGACACGGGGCTCTGGGGCAGGAGTCCCCAGGAGGGTTGGGCAGGTACCTCATTTCGGTCACGGCAAACATGGCGCTCCGCCACACCGCTGTGCACCGTTGGTCCCTGGGCTCTTCTTCCAGCAGCACCTGCAGAGCACAGCCAGGATGGGACCTGGCAGCTGCCAGCACCCAGTGCCACCAGCCCCTTGCCCTGCCCAACGCTGTCCTCACAGGGTGCCAGTGCTGGGGGCCTTGTCCCCTTCCCCGCAGCCACCGAGTATCCCCTCACCTTGATATTCTCTGCCAGTTTGTGTCTCTGGCAGAAGAGATCTAGGCCCTGGGACAAGCCGTTGTACGTTGCGGCCCTGAAGAGCATAGCGATGCTTTTAAGGAACTCCAGCTTCTGTTCCTCATCCTGGCAGCCAGGGGACAGAGAGACAAACAGGGAGCATGAGATGGGGACACACGGTCAGTGGCACCGCAGCGCTGGGGGTGCAGTGCCGGTTGCAGCCCTGGGAGAAGCAGCTGTGCCCAGCCAGCGCCCTCCAGCAGCCCCACAGCAGAGCCCCTGTCAGCAGATGCCAGCTCAGCCGCCTTCCAAATGGCTGCGGTTACCTTTTCAGGGCTGCTGACAAAGGCCCTGATGACATCCACGTGTTCTGGTTCCAAGCGGTACACTGGTAACCAGCTGGCATCTAAGAAAGGAGGAGAGCAGGGAGGGCTGCAGAGAGGGTGCGCGGGCAGGAGGGAGCAGAGGAAGGAGCTCTGCCTCCCATCCAGCCCCATGCCCGCTGCCATGGCACAGTCTTCTCCTGCGTGTCAGTGCCCCTGCCAGCGTGTGGGGAAACGGGATCCTGGCATTGAGCAGGGAGCGCTCGCTGGCCACCGCGCTGCCCAGACAATCAGGGCCCCTCACTCACCCATCTCCAGTTGCTGGGCCAGGCACAACTCCTGGGGCTCCACTGGAGAGCTGCTCTCCTGGAGAGCCCTGTCCTCCTCCAGGGCCACCTTGGTGGTGCTGACTTGTTGCTTTGCCATCTTTTGGGTTTGAGGAAAGTGGTTGGGCTGGCGAAGGGGGAAGCTTTGGCGAAAGGCCACGAGTCTGCCGGGGGCAGAGGGAAAAGACGTGGGTTGTGCTCGAGGAGTCCTCGCCACGAGTCTGCCGGGGGCAGCGGGGAAAGACGTGGGTTGTGCTCGAGGAGTCCTCGCCACGAGTCTGCCGGGGCAGAGGGGAGTCTGCCGGGGGCAGCTAGAGTTAAGATATGGTTGGACTCGATGATCTCAAGGGTCGCTTCCAACCAAAAGGATTCTCTGATACTCCGATTCTCTGAAAGACGTGGGCTGCGCTCGGGGGCTACTCGCCGTCTCCGTGCTCGCACCCTGTCCCGTCACCGTCCTGCCAGACAGTGTGGGCTGGGGCCCACAGCTGCGCTGAGCACACGCAGTGCAGTGGGTGTCACCAAGTGAGGTCACAACGGGCCCCACTGTGACCCTGCACCTGGGCAGGGAGGGGCAGGGTGTCCCATTGGGATGTACAGGCCAGCTCTGCCCTGGGCACCTGGGTGCTCTCGGGGTGTCTCCAGGCCCCCCTTTGCCCTCATGTCCCCCCGGGACCTCCCTGTTGCCCTCTGCTGTGGCCCAGAGTTTCGTGTTCAGCTGGCTGGCTGATCAGAACAGCAGCGAAGCTGCTCCTTCAGTGGCTTTGTAGAGATTTCTAGGGATTTCCAAGGGTGGGTAGCACAGAGGATGGACTTTGTTTAAGGTGTCTGCTGTCTCATTGCTTACAGAAGCTCTCAGTGGCTTGAGGATAAACTAACCACGTAACCACATGACAAAGTGTTGGAGCTGGCAGAGCACAAAAGCAGAAATCCAGGTGGCAGGGGTGAAAAAGGTGGAAAGGCTGAGGTACTAAATGCCTCCTTCTGTGGAAATGCCCCTCACATTCTGCGATTCTGTGATTCCTCCACCTCAGTCTTTAATAGTCAGAAGAGTTGTGCTCCAGGTACCCACCCCCCTGAGCCAGAAGACAGGCATGGGGAGCAGTATGAAGGCCCAACAATCCAAGGGGAAATGATCAGTGACCTGCTATACCACTTGGGCACCTACAAGTCTATGGGGCCAGATGGGATACGCCCAAGGGTGCTGAGGGAGCTGGCAAAGGTCATCACTGAGCCACTTTCCATTATCTATCTGCAATGCTGCCCAACTGGGGAGGTTGCAGTTGACTGGAGGTTGGCTAAGGTGACGCTCATCTACAAGACGGGCCAGAAAGAGGATCTGGGGACCTATAGACCTATCCGTCTGGCCTTGGTGCTGGGCAAGGTCATGGGGCAGATGATCTTGGGTAACATCACTCGCCACAAGAGAACCATATAATCAGGCCCAGTCAACATGGATTGATTTATTTATTTATTTATTGAGGGACTAGAGAGAGTGCAGAGGAGGCAACAAAGCTGCTGAGGGGCTGGAGCACAAGTGTGATGGGAGCGGTTGAGGGAGCTGGGGCTGTTCAGCCTGGAGAACAGGAGGCTCAGGGGAGGCTCAGGGGAGACCTTATTGCTGTTTGCAACGGCCTGAAAGGAGGTTGAAGCATGGAGGGTGTTGGTCTCTTCTCCCAAGTAGCAAGTGATAGGACAAGAGGAAATGGCCTCAAGTTGCGCCAGGGGAGGTTTAGATTGGCTGTTAGGAAAAAATTCTTCCTGGAAAGTGTGTTAAAGGCAAGAAGAACACCTGAAGAGCATGGGTTGGTCAGGCCAATGTGGAATAGATTGCTTTTTCTTGTTTGTTTTGGGGCTGCAGAAGAAGGAACGCGTGCATTTCAGTGTTGGGGCACGGATCCCAACTGAGGATTCAAGCAAGTTTGGGACTGGGACAGCTTAGGTGATTGAGGACCATTGCCAGGTCTACGAAAGAAGCTGGATGGGTTTTGGGGAGCTCACAGGCATTGCCAAATCCTCAGAAAACCACAGCTCTGTAGTGAAAGCAACAGCACTTGGCACCAAGCCCAATCCCAAAATGCAAATACCCTCGAAGTGACCACAGGCAGAGCCTTGAGAAACATTTGAGAGAAAGGGTCTCCTTTGCCAGGCCCTGGAGGTCAGGCCTTGGCCATTCTGATGATAAACAAACATGAAGGGCTGACATGGCATCAGAACCTGGCGTGTCCACATTGTTGCCCTTCCCCTTGGTTCCCACCCATGCACACTCAACCCGATCAGCGCCTGTGGGAACAGCAGGGTGTGCAGTTCCAGCTAGAGGGCCTTAGACACATTATACAGAAGTGTGATTTTTATGAGTGTAAGAAGCGATAGCCCAGGCCAGTGAGAACGATATCTCGGGTCGGAAAACGGCCCCTTGTGTGTGATGTGTGAATGTCCTTGGGCCTGGTCTGTGAATGAGTGGGAACGTAACTGAAACAAATATAACATGAGTGTGGTGTGTTTCTAATACCAATTATTGGAAAAACATCTTATGTAACATCTTAGTCCAGGCCCATACCTGGAAATCCTATACATTGTCAATGGCTAATAAAGAGGACCTCAGACTGGCTCAGCTCTCTGCTCTGCCCGGCTCTGCGCTCCTTCCTGAACAAGATCTCTGCCTGTGCGTGCATCTTTTTCTGCATCCCGATGTGCGTCGTTCCTCATCGCCGCAATCGCCCTCATCAACTCCAGACAATCCAAACGCTCCCTGACATACACGGCTGCCCCACCTCCTCTCCTTCCTCGCCTGTCTCTTCTGAAGAGTTTCTAGCCATCCAATGCAGCGCTCCAGTTGTGAGAGTCGTCCCACCATGTTTCTGGGATGGCAACTATATCGTCGTTTTTCTGCCTCACAGTGGCTTCCAGCTCCTCCTGTTTGTTGCCCACGCTGCGTGCCTTTGGATAGATGCACTTTGGCCGGGCCATTGATCCCGCCACCTTTTTCTGGTGAGAAGCCCTAATTCCTTTGTGGACATCATCGAGTGCTTCCACGGTTTTGAACACATCAACAACCCTTGTGTTTCTCTTCCTGCATGGCTCTCCATCCCCAACCTCCACTGGGACGGCAGAGCAAAGGGCCTCACCAGCACTACCCTCAAATGCTGGCATGTGGCCCTTGGGTTTGCCTCTCCACACCTGGTTTCCTCCCCTCTCACTTCAAATCTAGTTTAAAGCCCTCTCAAGGATTCCTGCTAACTCCTGCGCAGGATCCTTTTCCCCTTTTGAGAGAGGTGCATCCCATTTGTCGCTAGCAGGCCTGGTGCCATGTAAGCCGACCCGTGACCAAAAACCCCCAAATTCTGCCGGTGACACCGGTCCTGCAGCCAGGTATTGATCTGCTGGGTCTTCCTGCATCTTTCCTCATCGTACCCTGCAACTGTGGCGACAGAAGAGAACACGACTTGTGCTCCTGATCCCTTGACCATGCGTCCCAAGGCCCTGAAGTCTCTCTTGATTGTTTTCCCTTTTCAGTTTCATCACTGCCTACCTGAAAAATCGTTAGGGGATAATAGTCTGAGGGCCTAACCAGGGCAGAGAGTTTCCTGTTTACATCTTTAACCCTGGCCCCAGGGAGGCAGCCGACACCCCAAGAAGTGGGTCTAGCCTGCATATAGGGCCTTCTGTTCCCTTTAGAAGGGAGTCTCCTACAACCACAACCAGCCTCTTTTTCTTTGTGGGGGCTGTTTTGACGGAGGGTGCAGGGTGACTGATCCTCTGCAGCACCTCCAACTCAGTGGAACCGCCTCCCTCGATGCTGTTGTTTGGTTCCACTTGCAAGGCCTGTTCTTCAGTCTCAAGACCCATTTGTGTGTCTGTGTTTGGCTGTTTCTGGGCTAACTGGTGCACAGAAATTGGCTTCGCTGGAGGTAAATGTTCAAAGAGGACCCAGAAGAGTAAAACAGAAAAAGGAAAAATTTATTCGAATAAAGGAGGAGTCCCCAGGCGTCCCTGTGGGGTCTCTCAACAGCATGGGAAGACACAGCCCCCTATTTATCCCAATCCTAGCCGCAGGAGATCCCTTCTCCTTTCCCCATTGGCTGAGACCCTTGCGGGGTCCAAGCTTTCCGATCCCCCTTTCGTAACCCCAGCAGCACCCCTTGTATGTCTGCCCACCGACACTCCTGGGAACTGATTGGTTAGAGCTCTAAGGCTGTTGCACTCCATTTTGTAAAGACATGGGAGAGCTGCTCCCATCAACTACGAAACAATCAAGAGTGTGAATCGTGACATCACATCTTTGCAAAGACGTGATAGCCGTTCCTCACCAGTTTGGTGTTGGTGGTGGTGCTTTCAGTTGTGATGATGTTGTCATCCCTTTTCTAATTCACTGTCTGCTCTTGTGTTCAGACTACGTGGCTCTGTAAATGAGGAGCCCCACTCTCTGTATCTTTCAATGAAATACAGGACCTTCTGAGACTGTTTTTCTTCCTGAGCTCCTTCCTGCAAGAGCTTTTGGAGCTGCAGGGACAGTTCCTGTGATGGGAGGAGGGGAAAAGAATCCATCACGGCAGCACTGCCAGGGAGCAGCAGCGCTCGGTCTCCCAGAGCTGTTTTCTTTCCTCTCCCACACTCTCCTTCTCGTCCCTCATGTTGGCGCAAGTCCTGAGTGCTCTGGCAGCTTGGTCATTGTTCTGCTGCGTGGCAGTCCTGTGACCGCGGGCAGGGACAGGCAATGGACACTTGTGTGACAGAGCTGGCCTCAGAACAGCCTTCCGTGAAGAAAGGTGATCTCCTGAGGACAGTGCTGGAAGGTTTAGGTCTTCTTCCAAAGTTTCTCTCCAGGACATGCCCAAGAACATGACGAGCAGATCACAACACCAGTATGCACCAGTACAGAGCTAAACACCGTGAGTGGAGAAGCACGAGGGCACGCAGCAGTGTCCTCTCACAGCCAGGCCTCCTGCAAGACACCTGACGGAGCAGCAGAGCAGGGTCTGGGCTGTGCCCGTGTGCACTGGACAGCCCGCGGAAGCTGCCCCAGGACAATCGTCGTGGGCTGGCCGCGCACAAGCACCGTTTCCAGCCCTGGCCTCTCAGTGCAGCTTGGAGAGGCCCTTTGTCCCTCCGCAGAAGGATGGTGAATGAGTAGGTCAGCAGGCTGTGTTTGCATGGTACAGATGAGATGCAAGCACACACATCATGTACAGGAGGTGGGATGAGATGAACCCCAGAGACCACAAATGTCATCAGCTATTCCTTGGGGTTCCTTGAAGGCCTGTGGGACAGACAGTGTCTCGAGGTCACGTCATGTTGGGAGGAAACCACCTGAATGCAGCACTGGGTTGTGCTTCCTTGGACTGAGGTCCCCGTGTCCATTCCTCGTGACGTGGGACATGTGAGATGAGTGCAGGCAGGGTGACACACTGCAAGGCTGAGGTGGCTCCCATCCTTTGGGAGTGGCAAGAGGAGGTGAGAGAGACACTGTGACTCCTGCCTGTGTGTCTAAAAGGGACAGGCTCTGCCTCTGAGCATCCCTGGGTGCATAAGGAGTCCATGAGGCCAGCTCAGCTCTGGACAGCTGACAGAAGCTTGCTCTTTCCACGTGTGACTCCAGGAACAAACCCCATGGGCCCAGTGAGCTTCGTCTCCGCTGCCTTGGACAGGCCCATTGCCACAGTGCTTCTGTCTGCTCCCTCAGCCTTGCCTGTGATTCTGGCTTGTGCTCTCCAAAGTGCCAGAGCACTCAGAGATGTTCTGGGGTCCTTGGAAAAGGCAGATGTCAAAGCCAGCTTCAAGAAGGGCTCTTTATTAAAATCCAGCCACTCCCTCGGGAAGAGCTGCTCCTCCACATGGCTCAGCATCAGCGGCAGCACAGGGCTCGCAGGATCCATCTTGGCCTTGGCTGCTCCCTTGGAGAGCTCAGGATGATGATGACCGTCTGAGCTACCAGGGAGCGGATGGAGGGCTCGCTGTCTTCTGCCAAGGCCTGAAGGGCTGCAAGGGAAAGAAGCAGAGCCGAGATGACCTCCCACGTCTGCAGAGACCCCCAGGCATTCCCTCTGGAGAACGCTCCCTACTCACCGCTGCAGATCTCAGCCAGCTTCTTCTTGCCTGGATCCCTCAGATGCCGCGCAGCGAGCCCTGGGCACAGAGTTCCGTCAGCCCCTGCTCCCTCCCCTCATCAGGGCTGGCCCCAGGGAAGAGCAGGGGCCGAGATGGTGGGACTGAGCAAGGCGGCCGCCATGGCCACCTGCGTGGACAGGGCTGGGAGAGGGAGGCCAAGGCCCTGCACGGGGCAGCCGGGGCTCTGGCAGCCACAGGGCTGCTCCTTGCTGCCAGGGCAGTGGCAGGGACTGGGGCCAGGCTGCCAAGAGAGGGACCCTGGGGGCTGTGACCCACCGATGAACCTCACGGCCGCCTCTCGCAAGCTGGCCTGAGCATCCTTCAGGTACGGCAGGCTCTGAGTCAAGAATTCTTGAGCTCTGCTCCTGTCCTGCTCCAGCTGGAGAGAGCACAAGGGGATGAGCACGTCACTGTCCCTTCCCAGTTGGCTGGACCAGTCCCTGCTCCCACACCCAGCCGTTCCCCTTCCCTCCCGGCCATTCCCATGTCCCAGCCAGGAGCCCTGTGGGGCTGAGGCTGAAAGAGAGACACAGGCCGGGGGACCCCAGGGGTGCTGAGAGCCCTCCCTCGCGCTGGGTGCAGGGAGGGCAGCAGGGCAGAGAGAAGAGGCCTTTGTGGGCTCTGTTCTTGAGGGCAGGGAACAAGAATGCAGGTCCAGGCTGCAGCAAGGCAGGCGAGGCACATCTGCCTTGGGGGTTGTCCTCACCAAGCTCTCTCCAATCCGCCATGTCTGCTGTGTCCGCACCAGGTGCTTGAGCAGTTTCCACTTGAGGAGCTCTGCGGCAGCAAGGAGGGCTTCCCCAGCAGCCTGTGGAACAGCAGAAGCTGGGAATGGCACCACGGTCTGGGCCAGGAGACCTTGGGTCCCCCTGCTCTGGGCCTTGTTCCTGGGGCGATTCTGCCCTCAGGGAGCTGGGACATGCCCTGGCCCAAATGTCCAGGGGTCTCTTCGCTGCGTCACTGCTGAGCTTTGAAAGCTGTACCTTGGCCACGCTCTGCGTTTGGTCACTCAGGCGGAAGAAGAGAGGGAGCAGGCCAAGTCGCACCGTGTTCTTCATCTCTGCCTTTTCGTCCCCCACCGCCATCTTCATCAGGTCTCTGAAGAGGCTGATGGAGCTCTCTCTCAGCTGGCTCTGCTCCTGGGAGGGAGAAGCACAGTAGGACTGGAGCACCAGCAGCTCTCTGCCCACGCTGGGCAGAAGCTCCAGCATGGCTGATGTGAGGGGAGATGCTCCAGGGAGGCATTCTGCACACTGGAGTTGTGGCCCAGATCTGCGGTCCTGGGTCAGTGAAAGGCCACTCAAGAGACTTGTTCTGGGAGCGCCTGGCCTCCAAGTGCCCACCAAGGCAGCCAGCATCCCCCACCAGCTTCAGCAGCCACGGTGGGGAAGAGCTCCGGGAGCAGCCGGCAGGGAGAAGCTGGGCTGGGCTGCAGAACACACAAGCCACCCCACAAGAGCCCAGGGCCCACCCGTGGGGCTCAGGCTTCCACATCAGCCTTACGTCGTTCAAGAGGGGCAGGAGGAATTCCGCCATCTGCACGGCGATGTGGCTGGCCTCCTTCCTCTTCAGCTGAGCCATGACAGTTCTGAAGACCAGCAGAGCCTTCATGGTGGCAGCCTTATAGCCAAAGAGCAGGACCCTCATCAGGTCTGGCAGGATGACCTTCATTTTTCTTGCCTGTGTGAAGAAAAGAGTTTCCCTTTTGGGACCAGGTCCGTGCCTGGAAAGCTCCCCAGGCAGCCAGCTGGCCCCACCATGGCAGAGAGAGCCTTTGGAGCACTCGCCCCACCGCCTGAGTGCCAGCCAAGGCCAAGCCCTCCCGCTCTGCCCCGGCCCTTGCCTGCCAACAGGGTTCCCCTTGCTGACGCCCTACTCACCATGTCGTCTCTCTGTGACAGCGTCATGATGCCTCTGAGCACCAGGGAGAGCATGGCTGGCCTTTCTTCCTTCAGAAACCTAAAGGCTAGGTAGGTCGCAGCAAACTCCCCGTCTCCCAGATCTCTGCTGGCCAGCATCTGAAAGCAGGGCAGCAGTGAGCGACCGGCAGAGCTGGTGGGGCTCCTGGCAGCGTGCAGCTCCTGGTTCCTAGCGCAGCCCGGGCCAAGGGCACCGGGGGCTTTTTCCGGTAACTCACAGCCAAGCGAACGAGGCAGTAGTCCTCCAGGTGTGTGCAGAAGAGCCTGCTCTTGAGGTCCCAGAGCTGGCTGAGCAGCTCCTTCAAAATGTTCTTCACAGTCTGGGGCACGGAGAGCATCAGTTCCCACAGTGCCAGGGCAGTGCTGCAAGTCGGAGCGCTCTGTCAGCAGGGCAGCCTCGGCCACAGCAGCGTGGCCGGGCTCAGCACTGCAGGATGCTTGGGATGCCCTGGGCAGCAGCAGAGGGCTGAGCTGGTGCTCCCCGTGGGGCGGGCAGGAGCGTGGGGTGGGCCCTGGGCTTGCTTGCTCAGCTTTGGCTGCCTCGGGCCTGGCTGACCCCCAGGGCTGGAAAGCGTGGTGGGATGGAGGGTCCTGCCCCTCGGGAGTGTCCTGCAGGATTCCTTGGCTCTGGCAGCCAGAGCGTCTCCAGGCCCCTCTTCCCACAGGGAACAAGCCCTCCCGGCTTTTGAGGACAGTACCTGTCTCCTCCTGGAGCAACCTTGAGCAGTGTCATCACCACCTCCTGAGGGCATTTGTCAGCCATGGGGACGATGAGAGACTCCACGCTCTGCCGGGCTGGGACTGTCTGGGTGCATCCCAGGGTTTTGTGGATGCAGCTCGTGATCTTTGGCACCTGGAGGGGACACAGGTGAGGATGGTGCAGCCACTGGCGAGCGGCCATTTCCTCAGCTGCCCTTGCCATCCCTCTCTGCCACCTTGAGGTGGCTTCAGGTGCCCCAGACACTGGGCTTTGGGAGGAAGAGAGGGATGGAGGGAGGAACAAGGCCTGACAGGGCTGAAGGGCAGGGCAATGCAGCCACAGGCCACTTACATCCACCAGCCACAGGTCAGGGTTTCCCTTGACCACATCCAGCACGTTTCTGGCCGCCTCCTTGTCAAAGGTGCTGGAGTCGGTCATTGCCTCGACGAACACCCAGACCATGTCTGTCCTCTCCGACGGCTGGAGGTATTCCCCAAAGGTCTATGGGAGGAAGGGAGGCAGCGAAGCCATATCACACCGAGGGCCCTGATGCTGCTGCTTAGCCGGGCAGTGCCAGCAGCCCTGCGGTGGCGCCCGGCAGTGCTGGCGGCGGTGTCCCCAGCAAAGCTGGCAGCAGGGGCGGCAGTCGCTGCTGGGGAGGATGAGAAGAGACGGCCCAGGGTGAGGGAGGAGGGTTGGGGTCATGGGCACGGGGTCTGGGCCCCGCCACCAGCCAGGGCTTGCTGGTGGCCAGGAGGACTGGGGCTGCTGCTGGGACACTGGAGCGCAGCCCTGGCGTTGTCCCTGCTTGGGGACAGCAGGAACCCTCTCAGCAGGGACAGGGAGGCCACGCCAGCCCGCTGACGGTGGAGGCCTTTGCTCTCACAAGTCCCCTGCTGATGCCAGGACCAAGAGTGCCAGCAAACGGGGAGCTCGTTACCTCGGCAATGTGAGTGGCACTGGGCGAAGTGCGCAAGGAGGTGGTCTCGGCTTCCCAGTCCCTTTCGAGCTGTGTATCCTCCTCTGTCAATGTCGCACCTAAAGAGCGGGGCAAACGCAGAGGAGTCGGTAAGACACGGCAGCTTCCCCAATACTGGAAAGAGCTTTGAACTTGGAATGGCCGAGGAGGGAGGTTATGACCTGCAATCAGGGGAGGAGGTGGTGGAGAGCGGTGCCACGGAAAGGCTGACCCGCCTCCAGTGTGCGTGTGGGAATGCTCGTGGCCCTGGAAATTCCAAGGCCCTAGAGCTCTGCATGCAGTGCCACGGTTCAGTCCCCCATGGCTTGAATAGAGGTGACGTGGGGGACGGCTCGCATGGCTGGAGTGCTGCGGGGCAGAGATACATGTCTCTTTGGGAGAGATGGGAAGATGCGGCGCGGGGCTGCCTCCCGTGCTCTTGAGGAGCAGCTCAGCTACACGGGACCATCAACAGCGTGGGAGAGAGCGTGGGGGTGAGGAGCAGAGGAGGGGCAGTGCTGGTGACATGGTGGTGCCTCCAGCAAGCAGCAGGACTGGGTGATGTTGGCGTGCAGGGGGATCCATCCCACCACAGCTTCTCTTACGGTGTTGCTGGTACTTGAATTGGAAGAGGAGACAAAGAGCGTCCAAAGCCAAGCGGCTGGTGTCCTCTTCCTTGAATGATAGGAGCAGCAGGAGATGTCCCAGCAGCTGTCCAAGGATTGGCATCTGCATCTCCACACAGGAGGCGTGTCTGTCCTCATTGGGATCAGCCTGGGCAAGGGAGGAGGAAGAGCAGAGGGCTTGAGGGCAGCTGGGGCCAAAGCCCTGAAGCCAAGTGTGTGCCCAGGGCTGGATCCAGGCAGGTCAGAGCTTTGCAGGGCCCTGCAGAACCCGTCTCGCAGAACAGCCCCACGCAGGGAGAGCTGCCAGACCTGGGCTCCCCGTGGGCTCCTTGGGCAGCCCTGGCCGACACAGGACTGGGGCAGAGATGGCTCCTGGCAGAGCGCAGTGTGCCTGGTCCTTACCTTCAGTGAGGAGTAGTTGGCCAGCAAGAAGCTGAGCACCCTCATCCTGCCCACAGCCCTCTCCCGCACAGATGCCCTCTCAGAGGTGGTGAAGGTCAAGAGCATCTGGGGAGAGAGAAGCTGCTGCTGAGCCCTGGGAGCAGCCAGTGCTCCAGCACAAGCAGCACTGCTCAAGTCCTGGGCGGGACTCTCCCAGGCCATTAAGGCTTCCTCTGGTCTGGAGCAAAGCCCGCACTGGTTTCCTGCCCTGGGGTCCCTGGCAGGCTTGCGACAAATGCCCCAGGCCAGCCCTCTAGCCAGGCAGGAAGGCAGATGCCACCCTGTGCGGCCACTGTGCTGCGGAAGAGCCTGCTGGGCAGCCCCTGCTTCCCCCAGGGAGGTGGGCACCACCCTGCAGTGCTCTCTCTGCATGGCGCGGGGTGGGACTGCCCTCTCAGCAGTGGACACCCCGTCCCCCAGGGTGAGGAACAGCCCTTGTGAAGCCCACCCTTTGCACATGCCAGACCTGGAAGATACTCTGCATCTTCTCGCTGACTCCGTTGGCAGGAGAGTTGAGCACCAGTGCAACTAGCATGGTGTCCATGGCTTTCATGGTCTGCAAGGAAGACAACGAGTTGTGGCCGTGTTTCCTGCCATCCCTCTCACCCCCAGGACACTGAGCTGAGCTCCCAGCACCAAGGGAGGACTCGTGGGCTGCTTTGCTGTGCCTGGGAGAGGCCCAGGGGCAAACAATGTGCTGTGGGCAGAGCAGCCTGCGGCACTGGACGTGGCCAGGCCCACAGGAACGGGACGACGGGACGAGAGTGGGAAAGTAAAGCCAAGACCGTGCCCTGCCTTGCATCTCTGGTCATAGCGCAGGACAGGGTGAGCAGGGAGCAGCCCAGAGGGCCCGGCGCTCGTGGAGCTCACCCAGCACTTACCGCGAAGTACAGGAAAGGTTTCAAGTCCCGGATTTCCTCTTTGGGAGGAAGCAAGAAGATGCTGGAGAAGCACGCTTGGAGGAGGCCTATCTCTTTGCCCTCCAGCACCGCCTCCACGGAGCTGCAAAGAGAGAGGGGCCAGTGGGACACTGGTGCGGGGAGCAGTGCCTGGAGGCCTCGTGCAGGTGGACACGGGGCTCTGGGGCAGGAGTCCCCAGGAGGGTTGGGCAGGTACCTCATTTCGGTCACGGCAAACATGGCGCTCCGCCACACCGCTGTGCACCGTTGGTCCCTGGGCTCTTCTTCCAGCAGCACCTGCAGAGCACAGCCAGGATGGGACCTGGCAGCTGCCAGCACCCAGTGCCACCAGCCCCTTGCCCTGCCCAACGCTGTCCTCACAGGGTGCCAGTGCTGGGGGCCTTGTCCCCTTCCCCGCAGCCACCGAGTATCCCCTCACCTTGATATTCTCTGCCAGTTTGTGTCTCTGGCAGAAGAGATCTAGGCCCTGGGACAAGCCGTTGTACGTTGCGGCCCTGAAGAGCATAGCGATGCTTTTAAGGAACTCCAGCTTCTGTTCCTCATCCTGGCAGCCAGGGGACAGAGAGACAAACAGGGAGCATGAGATGGGGACACACGGTCAGTGGCACCGCAGCGCTGGGGGTGCAGTGCCGGTTGCAGCCCTGGGAGAAGCAGCTGTGCCCAGCCAGCGCCCTCCAGCAGCCCCACAGCAGAGCCCCTGTCAGCAGATGCCAGCTCAGCCGCCTTCCAAATGGCTGCGGTTACCTTTTCAGGGCTGCTGACAAAGGCCCTGATGACATCCACGTGTTCTGGTTCCAAGCGGTACACTGGTAACCAGCTGGCATCTAAGAAAGGAGGAGAGCAGGGAGGGCTGCAGAGAGGGTGCGCGGGCAGGAGGGAGCAGAGGAAGGAGCTCTGCCTCCCATCCAGCCCCATGCCCGCTGCCATGGCACAGTCTTCTCCTGCGTGTCAGTGCCCCTGCCAGCGTGTGGGGAAACGGGATCCTGGCATTGAGCAGGGAGCGCTCGCTGGCCACCGCGCTGCCCAGACAATCAGGGCCCCTCACTCACCCATCTCCAGTTGCTGGGCCAGGCACAACTCCTGGGGCTCCACTGGAGAGCTGCTCTCCTGGAGAGCCCTGTCCTCCTCCAGGGCCACCTTGGTGGTGCTGACTTGTTGCTTTGCCATCTTTTGGGTTTGAGGAAAGTGGTTGGGCTGGCGAAGGGGGAAGCTTTGGCGAAAGGCCACGAGTCTGCCGGGGGCAGAGGGAAAAGACGTGGGTTGTGCTCGAGGAGTCCTCGCCACGAGTCTGCCGGGGGCAGCGGGGAAAGACGTGGGTTGTGCTCGAGGAGTCCTCGCCACGAGTCTGCCGGGGCAGAGGGGAGTCTGCCGGGGGCAGCTAGAGTTAAGATATGGTTGGACTCGATGATCTCAAGGGTCGCTTCCAACCAAAAGGATTCTCTGATACTCCGATTCTCTGAAAGACGTGGGCTGCGCTCGGGGGCTACTCGCCGTCTCCGTGCTCGCACCCTGTCCCGTCACCGTCCTGCCAGACAGTGTGGGCTGGGGCCCACAGCTGCGCTGAGCACACGCAGTGCAGTGGGTGTCACCAAGTGAGGTCACAACGGGCCCCACTGTGACCCTGCACCTGGGCAGGGAGGGGCAGGGTGTCCCATTGGGATGTACAGGCCAGCTCTGCCCTGGGCACCTGGGTGCTCTCGGGGTGTCTCCAGGCCCCCCTTTGCCCTCATGTCCCCCCGGGACCTCCCTGTTGCCCTCTGCTGTGGCCCAGAGTTTCGTGTTCAGCTGGCTGGCTGATCAGAACAGCAGCGAAGCTGCTCCTTCAGTGGCTTTGTAGAGATTTCTAGGGATTTCCAAGGGTGGGTAGCACAGAGGATGGACTTTGTTTAAGGTGTCTGCTGTCTCATTGCTTACAGAAGCTCTCAGTGGCTTGAGGATAAACTAACCACGTAACCACATGACAAAGTGTTGGAGCTGGCAGAGCACAAAAGCAGAAATCCAGGTGGCAGGGGTGAAAAAGGTGGAAAGGCTGAGGTACTAAATGCCTCCTTCTGTGGAAATGCCCCTCACATTCTGCGATTCTGTGATTCCTCCACCTCAGTCTTTAATAGTCAGAAGAGTTGTGCTCCAGGTACCCACCCCCCTGAGCCAGAAGACAGGCATGGGGAGCAGTATGAAGGCCCAACAATCCAAGGGGAAATGATCAGTGACCTGCTATACCACTTGGGCACCTACAAGTCTATGGGGCCAGATGGGATACGCCCAAGGGTGCTGAGGGAGCTGGCAAAGGTCATCACTGAGCCACTTTCCATTATCTATCTGCAATGCTGCCCAACTGGGGAGGTTGCAGTTGACTGGAGGTTGGCTAAGGTGACGCTCATCTACAAGACGGGCCAGAAAGAGGATCTGGGGACCTATAGACCTATCCGTCTGGCCTTGGTGCTGGGCAAGGTCATGGGGCAGATGATCTTGGGTAACATCACTCGCCACAAGAGAACCATATAATCAGGCCCAGTCAACATGGATTGATTTATTTATTTATTTATTGAGGGACTAGAGAGAGTGCAGAGGAGGCAACAAAGCTGCTGAGGGGCTGGAGCACAAGTGTGATGGGAGCGGTTGAGGGAGCTGGGGCTGTTCAGCCTGGAGAACAGGAGGCTCAGGGGAGGCTCAGGGGAGACCTTATTGCTGTTTGCAACGGCCTGAAAGGAGGTTGAAGCATGGAGGGTGTTGGTCTCTTCTCCCAAGTAGCAAGTGATAGGACAAGAGGAAATGGCCTCAAGTTGCGCCAGGGGAGGTTTAGATTGGCTGTTAGGAAAAAATTCTTCCTGGAAAGTGTGTTAAAGGCAAGAAGAACACCTGAAGAGCATGGGTTGGTCAGGCCAATGTGGAATAGATTGCTTTTTCTTGTTTGTTTTGGGGCTGCAGAAGAAGGAACGCGTGCATTTCAGTGTTGGGGCACGGATCCCAACTGAGGATTCAAGCAAGTTTGGGACTGGGACAGCTTAGGTGATTGAGGACCATTGCCAGGTCTACGAAAGAAGCTGGATGGGTTTTGGGGAGCTCACAGGCATTGCCAAATCCTCAGAAAACCACAGCTCTGTAGTGAAAGCAACAGCACTTGGCACCAAGCCCAATCCCAAAATGCAAATACCCTCGAAGTGACCACAGGCAGAGCCTTGAGAAACATTTGAGAGAAAGGGTCTCCTTTGCCAGGCCCTGGAGGTCAGGCCTTGGCCATTCTGATGATAAACAAACATGAAGGGCTGACATGGCATCAGAACCTGGCGTGTCCACATTGTTGCCCTTCCCCTTGGTTCCCACCCATGCACACTCAACCCGATCAGCGCCTGTGGGAACAGCAGGGTGTGCAGTTCCAGCTAGAGGGCCTTAGACACATTATACAGAAGTGTGATTTTTATGAGTGTAAGAAGCGATAGCCCAGGCCAGTGAGAACGATATCTCGGGTCGGAAAACGGCCCCTTGTGTGTGATGTGTGAATGTCCTTGGGCCTGGTCTGTGAATGAGTGGGAACGTAACTGAAACAAATATAACATGAGTGTGGTGTGTTTCTAATACCAATTATTGGAAAAACATCTTATGTAACATCTTAGTCCAGGCCCATACCTGGAAATCCTATACATTGTCAATGGCTAATAAAGAGGACCTCAGACTGGCTCAGCTCTCTGCTCTGCCCGGCTCTGCGCTCCTTCCTGAACAAGATCTCTGCCTGTGCGTGCATCTTTTTCTGCATCCCGATGTGCGTCGTTCCTCATCGCCGCAATCGCCCTCATCAACTCCAGACAATCCAAACGCTCCCTGACATACACGGCTGCCCCACCTCCTCTCCTTCCTCGCCTGTCTCTTCTGAAGAGTTTCTAGCCATCCAATGCAGCGCTCCAGTTGTGAGAGTCGTCCCACCATGTTTCTGGGATGGCAACTATATCGTCGTTTTTCTGCCTCACAGTGGCTTCCAGCTCCTCCTGTTTGTTGCCCACGCTGCGTGCCTTTGGATAGATGCACTTTGGCCGGGCCATTGATCCCGCCACCTTTTTCTGGTGAGAAGCCCTGATTCCTTTGTGGACATCATCGAGTGCTTCCACGGTTTTGAACACATCAACAACCCTTGTGTTTCTCTTCCTGCATGGCTCTCCATCCCCAACCTCCACTGGGACGGCAGAGCAAAGGGCCTCACCAGCACTACCCTCAAATGCTGGCATGTGGCCCTTGGGTTTGCCTCTCCACACCTGGTTTCCTCCCCTCTCACTTCAAATCTAGTTTAAAGCCCTCTCAAGGATTCCTGCTAACTCCTGCGCAGGATCCTTTTCCCCTTTTGAGAGAGGTGCATCCCATTTGTCGCTAGCAGGCCTGGTGCCATGTAAGCCGACCCGTGATCAAAAACCCCCAAATTCTGCCGGTGACACCGGTCCTGCAGCCAGGTATTGATCTGCTGGGTCTTCCTGCATCTTTCCTCATCGTACCCTGCAACTGTGGCGACAGAAGAGAACACGACTTGTGCTCCTGATCCCTTGACCATGCGTCCCAAGGCCCTGAAGTCTCTCTTGATTGTTTTCCCTTTTCAGTTTCATCACTGCCTACCTGAAAAATCGTTAGGGGATAATAGTCTGAGGGCCTAACCAGGGCAGAGAGTTTCCTGTTTACATCTTTAACCCTGGCCCCAGGGAGGCAGCCGACACCCCAAGAAGTGGGTCTAGCCTGCATATAGGGCCTTCTGTTCCCTTTAGAAGGGAGTCTCCTACAACCACAACCAGCCTCTTTTTCTTTGTGGGGGCTGTTTTGACGGAGGGTGCAGGGTGACTGATCCTCTGCAGCACCTCCAACTCAGTGGAACCGCCTCCCTCGATGCTGTTGTTTGGTTCCACTTGCAAGGCCTGTTCTTCAGTCTCAAGACCCATTTGTGTGTCTGTGTTTGGCTGTTTCTGGGCTAACTGGTGCACAGAAATTGGCTTCGCTGGAGGTAAATGTTCAAAGAGGACCCAGAAGAGTAAAACAGAAAAAGGAAAAATTTATTCGAATAAAGGAGGAGTCCCCAGGCGTCCCTGTGGGGTCTCTCAACAGCATGGGAAGACACAGCCCCCTATTTATCCCAATCCTAGCCGCAGGAGATCCCTTCTCCTTTCCCCATTGGCTGAGACCCTTGCGGGGTCCAAGCTTTCCGATCCCCCTTTCGTACCCCCAGCAGCACCCCTTGTATGTCTGCCCACCGACACTCCTGGGAACTGATTGGTTAGAGCTCTAAGGCTGTTGCACTCCATTTTGTAAAGACATGGGAGAGCTGCTCCCATCAACTACGAAACAATCAAGAGTGTGAATCGTGACATCACATCTTTGCAAAGACGTGATAGCCGTTCCTCACCAGTTTGGTGTTGGTGGTGGTGCTTTCAGTTGTGATGATGTTGTCATCCCTTTTCTAATTCACTGTCTGCTCTTGTGTTCAGACTACGTGGCTCTGTAAATGAGGAGCCCCACTCTCTGTATCTTTCAATGAAATACAGGACCTTCTGAGACTGTTTTTCTTCCTGAGCTCCTTCCTGCAAGAGCTTTTGGAGCTGCAGGGACAGTTCCTGTGATGGGAGGAGGGGAAAAGAATCCATCACGGCAGCACTGCCAGGGAGCAGCAGCGCTCGGTCTCCCAGAGCTGTTTTCTTTCCTCTCCCACACTCCTTCTCGTCCCTCATGTTGGCGCAAGTCCTGAGTGCTCTGGCAGCTTGGTCATTGTTCTGCTGCGTGGCAGTCCTGTGACCGCGGGCAGGGACAGGCAATGGACACTTGTGTGACAGAGCTGGCCTCAGAACAGCCTTCCGTGAAGAAAGGTGATCTCCTGAGGACAGTGCTGGAAGGTTTAGGTCTTCTTCCAAAGTTTCTCTCCAGGACATGCCCAAGAACATGACGAGCAGATCACAACACCAGTATGCACCAGTACAGAGCTAAACACCGTGAGTGGAGAAGCACGAGGGCACGCAGCAGTGTCCTCTCACAGCCAGGCCTCCTGCAAGACACCTGACGGAGCAGCAGAGCAGGGTCTGGGCTGTGCCCGTGTGCACTGGACAGCCCGCGGAAGCTGCCCCAGGACAATCGTCGTGGGCTGGCCGCGCACAAGCACCGTTTCCAGCCCTGGCCTCTCAGTGCAGCTTGGAGAGGCCCTTTGTCCCTCCGCAGAAGGATGGTGAATGAGTAGGTCAGCAGGCTGTGTTTGCATGGTACAGATGAGATGCAAGCACGCACATCATGTACAGGAGGTGGGATGAGATGAACCCCAGAGACCACAAATGTCATCAGCTATTCCTTGGGGTTCCTTGAAGGCCTGTGGGACAGACAGTGTCTCGAGGTCACGTCATGTTGGGAGGAAACCACCTGAATGCAGCACTGGGTTGTGCTTCCTTGGACTGAGGTCCCCGTGTCCATTCCTCATGACGTGGGACATGTGAGATGAGTGCAGGCGGGGTGACACACTGCAAGGCTGAGGTGGCTCCCATCCTTTGGGAGTGGCAAGAGGAGGTGAGAGAGACACTGTGACTCCTGCCTGTGTGTCTAAAAGGGACAGGCTCTGCCTCTGAGCATCCCTGGGTGCATAAGGAGTCCATGAGGCCAGCTCAGCTCTGGACAGCTGACAGAAGCTTGCTCTTTCCACGTGTGACTCCAGGAACAAACCCCATGGGCCCAGTGAGCTTCGTCTCCGCTGCCTTGGACAGGCCCATTGCCACAGTGCTTCTGTCTGCTCCCTCAGCCTTGCCTGTGATTCTGGCTTGTGCTCTCCAAAGTGCCAGAGCACTCAGAGATGTTCTGGGGTCCTTGGAAAAGGCAGATGTCAAAGCCAGCTTCAAGAAGGGCTCTTTATTAAAATCCAGCCACTCCCTCGGGAAGAGCTGCTCCTCCACATGGCTCAGCATCAGCGGCAGCACAGGGCTCGCAGGATCCATCTTGGCCTTGGCTGCTCCCTTGGAGAGCTCAGGATGATGATGACCGTCTGAGCTACCAGGGAGCGGATGGAGGGCTCGCTGTCTTCTGCCAAGGCCTGAAGGGCTGCAAGGGAAAGAAGCAGAGCCGAGATGACCTCCCACGTCTGCAGAGACCCCCAGGCATTCCCTCTGGAGAATGCTCCCTACTCACCGCTGCAGATCTCAGCCAGCTTCTTCTTGCCTGGATCCCTCAGATGCCGCGCAGCGAGCCCTGGGCACAGAGTTCCGTCAGCCCCTGCTCCCTCCCCTCATCAGGGCTGGCCCCAGGGAAGAGCAGGGGCCGAGATGGTGGGACTGAGCAAGGCGGCCGCCATGGCCACCTGCGTGGACAGGGCTGGGAGAGGGAGGCCAAGGCCCTGCACGGGGCAGCCGGGGCTCTGGCAGCCACAGGGCTGCTCCTTGCTGCCAGGGCAGTGGCAGGGACTGGGGCCAGGCTGCCAAGAGAGGGACCCTGGGGGCTGTGACCCACCGATGAACCTCACGGCCGCCTCTCGCAAGCTGGCCTGAGCATCCTTCAGGTACGGCAGGCTCTGAGTCAAGAATTCTTGAGCTCTGCTCCTGTCCTGCTCCAGCTGGAGAGAGCACAAGGGGATGAGCACGTCACTGTCCCTTCCCAGTTGGCTGGACCAGTCCCTGCTCCCACACCCAGCCGTTCCCCTTCCCTCCCGGCCATTCCCATGTCCCAGCCAGGAGCCCTGTGGGGCTGAGGCTGAAAGAGAGACACAGGCCGGGGGACCCCAGGGGTGCTGAGAGCCCTCCCTCGCGCTGGGTGCAGGGAGGGCAGCAGGGCAGAGAGAAGAGGCCTTGTGGGCTCTGTTCTTGAGGGCAGGGAACAAGAATGCAGGTCCAGGCTGCAGCAAGGCAGGCGAGGCACATCTGCCTTGGGGGTTGTCCTCACCAAGCTCTCTCCAATCCGCCATGTCTGCTGTGTCCGCACCAGGTGCTTGAGCAGTTTCCACTTGAGGAGCTCTGCGGCAGCAAGGAGGGCTTCCCCAGCAGCCTGTGGAACAGCAGAAGCTGGGAATGGCACCACGGTCTGGGCCAGGAGACCTTGGGTCCCCCTGCTCTGGGCTTTGTTCCTGGGGCGATTCTGCCCTCAGGGAGCTGGGACATGCCCTGGCCCAAATGTCCAGGGGTCTCTTCGCTGCGTCACTGCTGAGCTTTGAAAGCTGTACCTTGGCCACGCTCTGCGTTTGGTCACTCAGGCGGAAGAAGAGAGGGAGCAGGCCAAGTCGCACCGTGTTCTTCATCTCTGCCTTTTCGTCCCCCACCGCCATCTTCATCAGGTCTCTGAAGAGGCTGATGGAGCTCTCTCTCAGCTGGCTCTGCTCCTGGGAGGGAGAAGCACAGTAGGACTGGAGCACCAGCAGCTCTCTGCCCACGCTGGGCAGAAGCTCCAGCACGGATGATGTGAGGGGAGATGCTCCAGGGAGGCATTCTGCACACTGGAGTTGTGGCCCAGATCTGCGGTCCTGGGTCAGTGAAAGGCCACTCAAGAGACTTGTTCTGGGAGCGCCTGTGCCTCCAAGTGCCCACCAAGGCAGCCAGCATCCCCCACCAGCTTCAGCAGCCACGGTGGGGAAGAGCTCCGGGAGCAGCTGGCAGGGAGAAGCTGGGCTGGGCTGCAGAACACACAAGCCACCCCACAAGAGCCCAGGGCCCACCCGTGGGGCTCAGGCTTCCACATCAGCCTTACGTCGTTCAAGAGGGGCAGGAGGAATTCCGCCATCTGCACGGCGATGTGGCTGGCCTCCTTCCTCTTCAGCTGAGCCATGACAGTTCTGAAGACCAGCAGAGCCTTCATGGTGGCAGCCTTATAGCCAAAGAGCAGGACCCTCATCAGGTCTGGCAGGATGACCTTCATTTTTCTTGCCTGTGTGAAGAAAAGAGTTTCCCTTTTGGGACCAGGTCCGTGCCTGGAAAGCTCCCCAGGCAGCCAGCTGGCCCCACCATGGCAGAGAGAGCCTTTGGAGCACTCGCCCCACCGCCTGAGTGCCAGCCAAGGCCAAGCCCGCCCCCTCCGCCCCGGCCCTTGGCTGCCAACAAGGTTCCCCTTGCTGACGCCCTACTCACCATGTCGTCTTTCTGCGACAGCGTCATGATGCCTCTGAGCACCAGGGAGAGCATGGCTGGCCTTTCTTCCTTCAGAAACCTAAAGGCTAGGTAGGTCGCAGCAAACTCCCCGTCTCCCAGATCTCTGCTGGCCAGCATCTGAAAGCAGGGCAGCAGTGAGCGACCGGCAGAGCTGGTGGGGCTCCTGGCAGCGTGCAGCTCCTGGTTCCTAGCGCAGCCCGGGCCAAGGGCACTGGGGGCTTTTTCCGGTAACTCACAGCCAAGCGAACGAGGCAGTAGTCCTCCAGGTGTGTGCAGAAGAGCCTGCTCTTGAGGTCCCAGAGCTGGCTGAGCAGCTCCTTCAAAATGTTCTTCACAGTCTGGGGCACGGAGAACATCAGCTCCCACAGTGCCAGGGCAGTGCTGCAAGTCGGAGCGCTCTGTCAGCAGGGCAGCCTCGGCCACAGCAGCGTGGCCGGGCTCAGCACTGCAGGATGCTTGGGATGCCCTGGGCAGCAGCAGAGGGCTGAGCTGGTGCTCCCCGTGGGGCGGGCAGGAGCGTGGGGTGGGCTCTGGGCTTGCTTGCTCAGCTTTGGCTGCCTCGGGCCTGGCTGACCCCCAGGGCTGGAAAGCGTGGTGGGATGGAGGGTTCTGCCCCTCGGGAGTGTCCTGCAGGATTCCTTGGCTCTGGCAGCCAGAGCGTCTCCAGGCCCCTCTTCCCACAGGGAACAAGCCCTCCTGGCTTTTGAGGACAGTACCTGTCTCCTCCTGGAGCAACCTTGAGCAGTGTCATCACCACCTCCTGAGGGCATTTGTCAGCCATGGGGACGATGAGAGACTCCACGCTCTGCCGGGCTGGGACTGTCTGGGTGCATCCCAGGGTTTTGTGGATGCAGCTGGTGATCTTTGGCACCTGGAGGGGACACAGGTGAGGATGGTGCAGCCACTGGCGAGCGGCCATTTCCTCAGCTGCCCTTGCCATCCCTCTCTGCCACCTTGAGGTGGCTTCAGGTGCCCCAGACACTGGGCTTTGGGAGGAAGAGAGGGATGGAGGGAGGAACAAGGCCTGACAGGGCTGAAGGGCAGGGCAATGCAGCCACAGGCCACTTACATCCACCAGCCACAGGTCAGGGTTTCCCTTGACCACATCCAGCATGTTTCTGGCCGCCTCCTTGTCAAAGGTGCTGGAGTCAGTCATTGCCTCGATGAACACCCAGACCACGTCTGTCCTCTCCGACGGCTGGAGGTATTCCCCAAAGGTCTATGGGAGGAAGGGAGGCAGCGAAGCCACGTCACACCGAGGGCCCTGATGCTGCTGCTTAGCCGGGCAGTGCCAGCAGCCCTGCGGTGGCGCCCGGCAGTGCTGGCGGCGGTGCCTCCAGCAAAGCTGGCAGCAGGGGCGGCAGTCGCTGCTGGGGAGGATGAGAAGAGACGGCCCAGGGTGAGGGAGGAGGGTTGGGGTCATGGGCACGGGGTCTGGGCCCCGCCACCAGCCAGGGCTTGCTGGTGGCCAGGAGGACTGGGGCTGCTGCTGGGACACTGGAGCGCAGCCCTGGCATTGTCCCTGCTTGGGGACAGCAGGAACCCTCTCAGCAGGGACAGGGAGGCCACGCCAGCCCGCTGACGGTGGAGGCCTTTGCTCTCACAAGTCCCCTGCTGATGCCAGGACCAAGAGTGCCAGCAAACGGGGAGCTCGTTACCTCGGCAATGTGAGTGGCACTGGGCGAAGTGCGCAAGGAGGTGGTCTCGGCTTCCCAGTCCCTTTCGAGCTGTGTATCCTCCTCTGTCAATGTCGCACCTAAAGAGCGGGGCAAACGCAGAGGAGTCGGTAAGACACGGCAGCTTCCCCAATACTGGAAAGAGCTTTGAACTTGGAATGGCCGAGGAGGGAGGTTATGACCTGCAATCAGGGGAGGAGGTGGTGGAGAGCGGTGCCACGGAGAGGCTGACCCGCCTCCAGTGTGCGTGTGGGAATGCTCCTGGCCCTGGAAAGTCCAAGGCCCTAGAGCTCTGCATGCAGTGCCACAGTTCAGTTCCCCATGGCTTGAATAGAGGTGACGTGGGGGACGGCTCGCATGGCTGGAGTGCTGCGGGGCAGAGATACATGTCTCTTTGGGAGAGATGGGAAGATGCGGCGTGGGGCTGCCTCCCGTGCTCTTGAGGAGCAGCTCAGCTCCACGGGACCATCAACAGCGTGGGGGTGAGGAGCAGAGGAGGCGCAGTGCTGGTGACATGGTGGTGCCTCCAGCAAGCAGCAGGACTGGGTGATGTTGGCGTGCAGGGGGATCCATCCCACCACAGCTTCTCTTACAGCGTTGCTGGTACTTGAATTGGAAGAGGAGACAAAGAGCGTCCAAAGCCAAGCGGCTGGTGTCCTCTTCCTTGAATGATAGGAGCAGCAGGAGATGTCCCAGCAGCTGTCCAAGGATTGGCATCTGCATCTCCGCACAGGAGGCGTGTCTGTCCTCATTGGGATCAGCCTGGGCAAGGGAGGAGGAAGAACAGAGGGCTTGAGGGCAGCTGGGGCCAAAGCCCTGAAGCCAAGTGTGTGCCCAGGGCTGGATCCAGGCAGGTCAGAGCTTTGCAGGGCCCTGCAGAACCCGTCTCGCAGAACAGCCCCACGCAGGGAGAGCTGCCAGACCTGGGCTCCCCGTGGGCTCCTTGGGCAGCCCTGGCCGACACAGGACTGGGGCAGAGATGGCTCCTGGCAGAGCGGAGTATGCCTGGTCCTTACCTTCAGTGAGGAATAGTTGGCCAGCAAGAAGCTGAGCACCCTCATCCTGCCCACAGCCCTCTCCCGCACAGATACCCTCTCAGAGGTGGTGAAGGTCAAGAGCATCTGGGGAGAGAGAAGCTGCTGCTGAGCCCTGGGAGCAGCCAGCACTCCAGCACAAGCAGCACTGCTCAAGTCCTGGGCGGGACTCTCCCAGGCCATTAAGGCTTCCTCTGGTCTGGAGCAAAGCCCGCACTGGTTTCCTGCCCCGGGGTCCCTGGCAGGCTTGCGACAAATGCCCCAGGCCAGCCCTCTAGCCAGGCAGGAAGGCAGATGCCACCCTGTGCGGCCACTGTGCTGCGGAAGAGCCTGCTGGGCAGCCCCTGCTTCCCCCAGGGAGGTGGGCACCACCCTGCAGTGCTCTCTCTGCATGGCGCGGGGTGGGACTGCCCTCTCAGCAGTGGACACCCCGTCCCCCAGGGTGAGGAACAGCCCTTGTGAAGCCCACCCTTTGCACATGCCAGACCTGGAAGATACTCTGCATCTTCTCGCTGACTCCGTTGGCAGGAGAGTTGAGCACCAGTGCAACTAGCATGGTGTCCATGGCTTTCATGGTCTGCAAGGAAGACAACGAGTTGTGGCCGTGTTTCCTGCCATCCCTCTCACCCCCAGGACACTGAGCTGAGCTCCCAGCACCAAGGGAGGACTCGTGGGCTGCTTTGCTGCGCCTGGGAGAGGGGCCAGCGGGCAAACAATGTGCTGTGGGCAGAGCAGCCTGCGGCACTGGACGTGGCCAGGCCCACAGGAATGGGACGACGGGACGAGAGTGGGAAAGTAAAGCCAAGACCGTGCCCTGCCTTGCATCTCTGGTCATAGCGCAGGACAGGGTGAGCAGGGAGCAGCCCAGAGGGCCCGGCGCTCGTGGAGCTCACCCAGCACTTACCGCGAAGTACAGGAAAGGTTTCAAGTCCCGGATTTCCTCTTTTGGAGGAAGCAAGAAGATGCTGGAGAAGCACGCTTGGAGGAGGCCTATCTCTTTGCCCTCCAGCACCACCTCCACGGAGCTGCAAAGAGAGAGGGGCCAGTGGGACACTGGTGCGGGGAGCAGTGCCTGGAGGCCTCGTGCAGGTGGACACGGGGCTCTGGGGCAGGAGTCCCCAGGAGAGCTGGGCAGGTACCTCATTTCGGTCACGGCAAACATGGCGCTCCGCCACACCGCTGTGCACCGTTGGTCCCTGGGCTCTTCTTCCAGCAGCACCTGCAGAGCACAGCCAGGATGGGACCTGGCAGCTGCCAGCACCCAGTGCCACCAGCCCCTTGCCCTGCCCAACGCTGTCCTCACAGGGTGCCAGTGCTGGGGGCCTTGTCCCCTTCCCCGCAGCCACCGAGTATCCCCTCACCTTGATATTCTCTGCCAGTTTGTATCTCTGGCAGAAGAGATCTAGGCCCTGGGACAAGCCGTTGTACGTTGCGGCCCTGAAGAGCATAGCGATGCTTTTAAGGAACTCCAGCTTCTGTTCCTCATCCTGGCAGCCAGGGGACAGAGAGACAAACAGGGAGCATGAGATGGGGACACACGGTCAGTGGCACCGCAGCGCTGGGGGTGCAGTGCCGGTTGCAGCCCTGGGAGAAGCAGCTGTGCCCAGCCAGCGCCCTCCAGCAGCCCCACAGCAGAGCCCCTGTCAGCAGATGCCAGCTCAGCCGCCTTCCAAATGGCTGCGGTTACCTTTTCAGGGCTGCTGACAAAGGCCCTGATGACATCCACGTGTTCTGGTTCCAAGCGGTACACTGGTAACCAGCTGGCATCTAAGAAAGGAGGAGAGCAGGGAGGGCTGCAGAGAGGGTGCGCGGGCAGGAGGGAGCAGAGGAAGGAGCTCTGCCTCCCATCCAGCCCCATGCCCGCTGCCATGGCACAGTCTTCTCCTGCGTGTCAGTGCCCCTGCCAGCGTGTGGGGAAACGGGATCCTGGCATTGAGCAGGGAGCGCTCGCTGGCCACCGCGCTGCCCAGACAATCAGGGCCCCTCACTCACCCATCTCCAGTTGCTGGGCCAGGCACAACTCCTGGGGCTCCACTGGAGAGCTGCTCTCCTGGAGAGCCCTGTCCTCCTCCAGGGCCACCTTGGTGGTGCTGACTTGTTGCTTCGCCATCTTTTGGGTTTGAGGAAAGTGGTTGGGCTGGCGAAGGGGGAAGCTTTGGCGAAAGGCCACGAGTCTGCCGGGGGCAGAGGGAAAAGACGTGGGTTGTGCTCGAGGAGTCCTCGCCACGAGTCTGCCGGGGGCAGCGGGGAAAGACGTGGGTTGTGCTCGAGGAGTCCTCGCCACGAGTCTGCCGGGGCAGAGGGGAGTCTGCCGGGGGCAGCTAGAGTTAAGATATGGTTGGACTCGATGATCTCAAGGGTCGCTTCCAACCAAAAGGATTCTCTGATACTCCGATTCTCTGAAAGACGTGGGCTGCGCTCGGGGGCTACTCGCCGTCTCCGTGCTCGCGCCCTGTCCCGTCACCGTCCTGCCGGACAGTGTGGGCTGGGGCCCACAGCTGCGCTGAGCACACGCAGTGCAGTGGGTGTCACCAAGTGAGGTCACAACGGGCCCCACTGTGACCCTGCACCTGGGCAGGGAGGGGCAGGGTGTCCCATTGGGATGCACAGGCCAGCTCAGCCCTGGGCACCTGGGTGCTCTCGGGGTGTCTCCAGGCCCCCCTTTGCCCTCATGTCCCCCCGGGACCTCCCTGTTGCCCTCTGCTGTGTCCCAGGGTTTCGTGTTCAGCTGGCTGGCTGATCAGAACAGCAGCGAAGCTGCTCCTTCAGTGGCTTTGTAGAGATTTCTAGGGATTTCCAAGGGTGGGTAGCACAGAGGATGGACTTTGTTTAAGGTGTCTGCTGTCTCATTGCTTACAGAAGCTCTCAGTGGCTTGAGGATAAACTAACCACGTAACCACATGACAAAGTGTTGGAGCTGGCAGAGCACAAAAGCAGAAATCCAGGTGGCAGGGGTGAAAAAGCTGGAAAGGCTGAGGTACTAAATGCCTTCTTCACCTGAGATCTTTAATAGTCAGAAGAGTTGTGCTCCAGGTACACATCCCCCTGAGCCAGAAGACAGGCATGGGGAGCAGTATGAAGGCCCAACAATCCAAGGGGAAATGATCAGCGACCTGCTATATCACTTGGGCACCTACAAGTCTATGGGGCCAGATGGGATACACCCAAGGGTGCTGAGGGAGCTGGCAAAGGTCATCACTGAGCCACTTTCCATTATCTATCTGCAATGCTGCCCAACTGAGGAGGTTGCAGTTGACTGGAGGTTGGCTAAGGTGACGCTCATCTACAAGATGGGCCGGAAAGAGGATCTGGGGACCTATAGACCTATCCGTCTGGCCTTGGTGCTGGGCAAGGTCATGGGGCAGATGATCTTGGGTAACATCACTCGCCAGAAGAGAACCATATGATCAGACCCAGTCAACATGGATTTATGAAATGTAGGTCCTGTTTGACTAACCTGATCTCTACGACCAGATGACCCAAGTAGTAGATGAGGGAAAGGCTGTGGAGGTTGTGTACTTAGACTTCAGTAAGGCCTTGGGCACCGTATCTCACAGCATTCTCCTGGAGAAGCTGCAGCTCGTGGCCTGGACGGGTGGACTCTGCGACGGATATAGAACTGGCTGGGTGGCCAGGCCCAAAGAGTTGTGGTGAACGGAGCCAAATGCGGTTGGTGGCTGGTCAGGAGTGGCGTTCGCCAGGGCTCAGTACTTGGCTCACAACAAGCCCATGAATGCTCCAGGCTCAGGGAAGAGTGGCAGGACAGGAAAAGGAGCTGGGGGTGTTGGTCACAGTGGCTGAACATGAGGCAGCGTGTGCCCAGGCAGCCAAAAAGGCCACCTGCATCCTGGCTTGTATCAGGAATAGTGTGGCCAGCAGCACCAGAGAAGCGATCGTGCCACTGTACTGGGCACTGGTGAGGCCTCACCCTGAATGCTGTGTTCAGTTTTGGGCCCCTCATCATCAGAAGGACATTGAGGGACTAGAGAGAGTGCAGAGGAGGCAACAAAGCTGCTGAGGGGCTGGAGCACAAGTGTGATGGGAGCGGTTGAGGGAGCTGGGGCTGTTCAGCCTGGAGAACAGGAGGCTCAGGGGAGGCTCAGGGGAGACCTTATTGCTGTTTGCAACGGCCTGAAAGGAGGTTGAAGCATGGAGGGTGTTGGTCTCTTCTCCCAAGTAGCAAGTGATAGGACAAGAGGAAATGGCCTCAAGTTGCGCCAGGGGAGGTTTAGATTGACTGTTAGGAAAAAATTCTTCCTGGAAAGTGTGTTAAAGGCAAGAAGAACACCTGAAGAGCATGGGTTGGTCATGCCAATGTGGAATAGATTGGTTTTTCATGTTTGTTTTGGGGCTGCAGAAGAAGGAACGCGTGCATTTCAGTGTTGGGGCACGGATCCAAACTGAGGATTCAAGCAAGTTTGGGACTGGGACAGCTTAGGTGATTGAGGACCATTGCCAGGTCTATGAAAGAAGCTGGATGGGTTTTGGGGAGCTCACAGGCATTGCCAAATCCTCAGGAAACCACAGCTTTGTAGTTAAAGCAACAGCACTTGGCACCAAACCCAATCCCAAAACGCGAATACCCTCGAAGCGACCACAGGCAGAGCCTTGAGAAACATTTGAGAGAAAGGGTCTCCTTTGCCAGGCCATGGGGGTCAGGGCTTGGCTATTCTGATGATAAACAAACACAAACGGCTGACATGGCATCAGAACCACCTCCACAACGCCTTTACCACCTGTGACCAGTGTCTCCAGGCTTTTGCTTCGCCAGCCTCCAGGGACACGGACTGGTTGTTTCCTTCAGAGCTGTGTCAGGGATGGCCCTTCGTGGGATCCCAAACACCTTCAGAAACTTGCGTTTGTTTCTGCCTTTCACTTTGCTGGAGGTTTGTTCATTGTTTCAATATCTGCAGTTTAGGAACACGGCAGCAGAGGGCTCATTAACATCCAAAATGCCCTTGCAAGCCAAGGCTCTCTGCAGCATTTTCCTGAAGGCTTCAAGTCTGGTGTGGATGATTAGGGAGATTTCAGGAATAGCCAAACAGAGAGCATTTCAATAATAAACAGCAATAAAGCAGTATTTCTTCTACTTCCTTCCCACCTCTCCCTCCTCCGCATTTCCAGAAGAGGTGGTATCAGCAACCTTCAGTACTTTTGGATCTGGAGCATCTCCTGATGAAGGCACAATATGTCAGAGCATTGGGTGCCTGAAGCACCAGTTGAGTGAGGAGACAGGCCAGGACACCTCAAGAGGAGTCACGCTCCTCTGGACCAAGAGGTGGGTGTTCCTGGGAATCTCAGGTGCCACAGCACAGCGACACTTGTGTTCAGGGAGCTGGTCAAATGACCCATCTCCTTTTCTGTAATGTTGTCTGAGTTTGCTCAGGTAACCCCTGAACTGAACCCCATCCACTCGTGGGTGTTCTCCAGACTCCTGCCTTCAGGAACAGTGTCCCAGGAGACCTTGCTGGTGAAGATGGAGGCAAAGGAGCCATAAAGTACCTCAGTCCTGTCTGCTTCTAATCTTATAAAGTGCAGCAGCAGGCCCGCGTTCGCCCTATCTAGTCTTTTACTGTAAGGAAGTAATGTCAGCTCATCTTGCTGCCCCCACCCTCCCCTGCACATATGAAATCCAGAGGAGCTTTGGCATCATCCTTACATCTTTTTATGGTTTTAGAAGTTTCTTTCTTCAATTAGCCAATTTACAGCATCGATGTTGGTTCAGCTGAATATTTACTCAAGATCTCAGGGGCTTTTTTTTTTTTAAAAAAAAAACTCCACACTTTCTGATCAGCCTTACACCAGACTGACAAATAAACAAATCTTCCCCATGCAACAAAGTTTGCCTAATAGTAAGGAACGAGAAGATTATTTTGTGCTACTTTTCAATTGATACAGAGACACAAGAGAGAACAAGGAAAGCCCAATGGTTGTCGTGCCTGTGAAGGCTGATATTTACATCCCTGTCCTCCAGTCAGAGCTCAAATTGGCTGGGAAAGAATGCCTTTTAAAAACACTGTCATCACAAAGCAGGAGAGTGTACTGTTAGTTCATAGGTTAATAAATAGTTAATAAATGAAATCTCATTAAATTTCATTGGAAGCCCATTTTTTATTATAGTAAAGGAGGCTGAAGTTTCACCTTGATAATTACGCTCCCTACATTTGGCAGAAACAAAAAGATTCATTTAATAGCAGAGGTAGCTTTGATTTAAACAAAGAAATTGTCTGAACAGGATTAGATTACACTGTTAGGCGGGCATTCGTTATGTGCAGCGCTGGGGTCGCACTGGCGATTCTCCACCATAAGTGCTCGCCACGACAGAACGCTCTCCTGTAGCTGGTATTTACAAAAGCGCTGCATACTCATTATAGTTCTTAGAAACTATTAACATTCAATACACCTATTCTAAGAAATGATTACAGAAACATGAGGTTAATTATTTCACGGTCTTTGCTGCTATCTGGTGTCATTGTACGAGCATTGCAAGCCTTGAATTCTATTTCTCTATTCTATAGCTTACTTTTGAGACATCTGTTAGTGTGCAGCTTCAGATTCAACCTGTGCATATGTCATGGAGGCACCCCAAAATAAGTTTAGGCGGACAACAAGGTCCAAAACAAACTTTATTGGGCTTTGGGTTCTTTGATATCGGCTGGTTTTATAAGACACCAGTCCGGTCAGTGATATGTGGGAAAGGTTTATCCCACGGGGTAAAAAGATGCTGGGACAGGAATTAGCAGGGCTCATTTGCAGGGCTTTAAACTAGATTCGAAGGGGGATGGGGTTGTAGCTGGGCTTGCATCAGTGGGGCAGCATGCTGGAATACATAAAGACCGGGAGGCCCCTCGGGCCCCTAGGGTGAAATCGGTTTACTCGGCTCGCTCCCTGAAGTGCCTGTACACCAATGTGTTTATGATCTGGTGGTATTAACAGAGACATGGTGGGACAGCTCACATGGCTGGAATGTGGTCATGGATGGCTATGCCCTTTTCAGGAAAGACAGGCCGGCCAAGCGTGGTGGTGGAGTTGCTCTTTACGTGAGAGAGCAACTACAATGTATAGAGTACTGTCCAGGTGCGGTTGAGGAGCAAGTTGAGAGTCTGTGGGTGAGAATTAAGGGCCAGGCTGGCAGGGGTGACACTGTTGTGGGAGTCTATTACAGGCCACCAGATCAGGGTGAGGAAGTTGATGAGGCCTTCTACAGGCAGCTGAGCGTGGCCTCACAGTCACAGGCCCTGGTTGTTATGGGGGATTTTAACTACCCTGATGTTTGCTGGAAGGACTACTCAGCCAGCCAGCCTCAGTCTAGGAGGTTCCTCCAGTGCATTGACGATAACTTTCTGATGCAAATGGTGGAGGAGCCGACTAGGAGAGGTGCGCTGCTGGAACTCGTCCTCGCTAACAAGGAGGGTCTGGTTGAAGCAGTAAAGGTGGGGGGCTGCCTTGGTTGCAGTGACCATGAGATGGTGGAGTTCAGAATCTCCTGTGGTGGGAGCACAATACCGAGCAGAATTGCAACCCTGGACTTCAGCAGGGCCGACTTTGGCCTTTTCAAACAATTGCTGGAGGAAATCCCATGGGCAAGGCTGCTTGAAGGTAAAGGGGCCCAAGATAGTTGGTTAACATTCAGGGACTGCTTCTACCAAGCTCAAGATCAGTGCATCCCGACACGCAGGAAGTCAAGGAGGGGAGCCAGGAGACCTGCGTGGTTAAACAGGGAACTGCTGGGCAAACTCAAGTGGAAGAGGAGGGTTTACAAATCATGGAAGGAGGGGCTGGCCACTTGGGAAGAATATAAGGCTGTTGTCAGAGGATGTAGGTAGGCAACTAGGAAAGCTAAGGCCTCCTTAGAGTTAAACCTGGCGAGAGGGGTCAAGGACAACAGGAAGAGCTTCTTCAAATACATGGCAGATAAAACTAACAGCAGAGGCAATGTAGGCCCACTGATGAACGGGGTGGGTGCCCTGGTGCCAGAAGATACAGAGAAGGCAGAATTACTGAATGCCTTCTTTGTCTCTGTCTACTCTGCCGGAGGCTGTCCTGAGGAGCCCCGTACCCCTGAGGCCCCAGAGGAAGGCAGGGCAATGGAGGAGTTTGCCTCAGTTGATGAGGACTGGGTTAGGGACCAGTTAAGCAATCTGGACATCCATAAATCCATGGGTCCAGATGGGATGCACCCGCGGGTGCTGAGGGAGCTGGCTGAAGTCATTGCTGGACCGCTCTCCATCATCTTTGCCAAGTCTTGGGAAACGGGAGAGGTGCCTGAGGACTGGAGGAAAGCAAATGTCACTCTGGTCTTCAAAAAGGGCAAGAAGGAGGACCCAGGCAACTATAGACCGGTCAGCCTCACCTCCATCCCTGGGAAAGTGATGGAACACCTTATCCTTGGTGCCATCTTAAGACATATCAAGGATAAGAGGGTCATCAGGGACAGTCAACATGGCTTCACCAAGGGGAAGTCGTGTTTGATCAACCTCATAGCCTTTTATGAAGACGTAACAAGGTGGATTGACGATGGCAGAGCAGTGGATGTGGTCTACCTTGACTTCAGCAAAGCATTTGACACCGTCTCCCACAGCATCCTCACGGCAAAACTGAGGAAGTGTGGACTGGATGATCGGGTAGTGAGGTGGACTGCAAACTGGCTGAAGGAGAGAAGCCAGAGGGTCGTGATCAATGGGGCAGAGTCTGGTTGGAGGCCTGTATCTAGTGGAGTGCCTCAAGGGTCAGTTCTGGGACCAATACTGTTCAATATATTCATCAATGACTTGGATGAGGGAATTGAGTGTACTATCAGCAAGTTTGCTGATGACACCAAGCTGGGAGGAGTGGCTGACACGCCAGAGGGCTGTGCTGCCATCCAGCGAGATCTGGACAGGCTAGAGAGTTGGGCGGGGAAAAATTTAATGAAATATAACAAGGGAAAATGTAGAGTCTTGCATCTGGGCAGGAACAACCCCAGGTTCCAGTACAGGTTGGGGAATGACCTATCAGAGAGCAGTATAGGGGAAAGGGACCTGGGGGTCCTGGTGGACAGCAGGATGACCATGAGCCAGCACTGTGCCCTTGTGGCCAAGAAGGCCAATGGCATCCTGGGGTGGATTAGAAGGGGGGTGGTTAGTAGGTCGAGAGAGGTTCTCCTTCCCCTCTACTCTGCCCTGGTGAGACCTCATCTGGAATATTGTGTCCAGTTCTGGGCCCCTCAGTTCAAGAAGGACAGGGAACTGCTGGAGAGAGTCCAGCGCAGGGCCACAAAGATGATGAAGGGAGTGGAGCATCTCCCTTATGAGGAAAGGCTGAGGGAGCTGGGTGTCTTTAGCTTGCAGAAGAGGAGACTGAGGGGTGACCTCATCAATGTTTATAAATATATAAAGGGTGGGTGTCACGAGGATGGAGCCAGGCTCTTCTCGGTGACAACCAACAGTAAGACAAGGGGTAATGGGTTCAAGCTGGAACACAAGAGGTTCCACTTAAATTTGAGAAGAAACTTCTTCTCAGTGAGGGTGACAGAACACTGGAACAGGCTGCCCAGGGAGGTTGTGGATTCTCCTTCTCTGGAGATGTTCAAAACCCGCCTGGACGCCTTCCTGTGTAACCTCACCTAGGTGTTCCTGCTCTGGCAGGGGGATTGGACTAGATGATCTTTCGAGGTCCCTTCCAATCCCTAACATTCTGTGATTCTGTGATTCTGTGATTCTGGCTGGAAAAGTACCGCCGATAAACCGATGGGAAACGGGGTTTATACAGTTAGTTAGCACTCCCATAACGTAAGATACAGGTTCGGATATTAGGTTAGGAGATTATTTGGGGTGCAGCGAAATAAGAACAGCGAGGACCCACAGTGTGCATATACGCACTCACAAGATAATACTCAATAGTATCTGATCACCTCCCGTAAGTGATACACGCCAGAGATATTCAGTTTCCGTTTCCCCTGGCTTGCATGAAAATTTAGCTTGCAAGTCGCCAAGCTCAGGTCCTGTCCACGGGGTGCTACGAACGGCAGTTCGAGGATTTCCACCCCGTGGCCTTGTATGTGTCAGTTTTAATGAGAGGACATACATTCTTTGTCTCCATCTCCTCTTCATCAACACTATTTTCAGAATCTCCCCAGGAACCTCCATCCCAGGAACCTCCGTCCCAGTCCTCAGGATCTCTAATCAATTTCCAGGTTTGGGGAACTCTATGGGGGGGACCTTGCTCCACTTGTCGTGAGCTCAACCTTTTGTTCTAACAAACGTATTCACTCTTTCAGTTGATCTATTTCCAGCTCCTTTTCATAATCACACCCCTTTGACTGTTTGCAAGGTTCGGGCTGCCTTTGGGCTTGCTTCAAACAAGCGTACAGAGCAGCGCCAAAAGCAGCACAGATGATAGCGCCAACAGCAACACAGGCGGCAGCACACGCAGCTACCGTCACTCCCGGACCACACCAACTCGCTTCCATCTGGGTGCAAGTTGTCGCGGAAGGATTATCGCAGCTGTAATCCCGAAATAATTTCTCCATTTCTGATACCCTGCTTGCTGCGCCAATTAATATGTCACGGAGGCACCCCCAAATAAGTTTAGGCAGACAACAAGGTCCAAACCAAAAGTTTATTCTGGCCAGAAAAGCACCGCTGATAAACCAATTAGAAACGGGGTTTATACAACTAGCTAGCACTCCGTTGACATAAGATATAGGTTCAGGTATCAGGTTAGGAGATTATTTGGGATGCAGCGAAAATAAGAATAATGGGGATCCCCAGCGTGCATACACGCACTCACAAACCAACAAAACCGGAGCCCTCTCTGCCCCGTTTGCCCACAAAAGAGAAACACTAGCCTATTGCGGCCAGGACTTCACACTTGTCTGTCTCAGATGAGGAATTTACACTCGTCTGTCCCAGGCGAGGACTTTACACCTGCCTATCTCAGGCAAGGAATTATTAAAGCATATATTCAGTAATTTATCGCTCACCTAAGTGCGGAGGTGAGGGGCTCCCAATCCAGGGGAGTTACCTTAGACGGCTTCTCGGTCTAAGGGGAGGGACTCTGGCAGTATGGCAGTCTCGTAGCTCTGAGAAGACCACACAAAGGGCATCTCCCGTGGGAACCCCATTTATAGTCTACTTAGATCTGACTGGGCATTCCAGAAGCTTCTCGGCTTCTCTACACCCCACCCCCCGAGTGTGGGCCTTCGAGAAGCTTCTCGGCTTCTCTGGGCTGTGGGCAGGCTTGGCCCCTCCTCTGCTAATGACCCTGCCCACCGACTCTGGGTCTCCACAGAGAGCCATTAGCTGCCCCATTGGAGGCCCCAGTTCTGAGAGAGGGGACGGGCAGCTACCAGTGCAGCTGCCACACCAGTGCTCAGGGCGTGGGGAGGGAAAGTGCAACTGCCACAGCTACGGTAGCATATCCCACTTCTGGTAGCAGAGTGCAAGGGCTTAAGGCAGCCCTGCCAAGTTGTAGGTTTGCGATATGGTAACAGACACCAGACCAACAGCTTCAGGGTTAAAGCATTTATCTCCAAATAACAGTGCAGGAAAAAAGACAGATCAATAGTATAATCATCTGCATTGTTGCAATAGCAAGTCAAGTAATTCATCAAGACTGGGCTAGACCAGGCATCTGACAATGGCCGGCAGGCAGGCAGCAGGGTGGGACCTCTTCTCCAGAAAAGTGACCCAGACCAGGCAATGCCCTTGGGGAATGCACATGCCCTGGCTGGACTGTTCTTTTTACCACTGAGCCGCAGAAGCGCTGTTTGGGCTCTGCGTCCGCTCTGCGCCAGCTCTGTCCCTGGTGTACACGAGGCCCAGGAGGCCCAGGAATCCTGTACCAGGCAGCACAGCCCCACAGTCCTGTGTGAACGTGGGTCTGGAATTCTTGTGTGAGGCAATCCAAGCCTCACAGCTCCATTGTATGTACCATCACCAGACAGGCCATATTAGGCGATAGCAGCCATACAAGGAGCCAGCTAGTCTTGCAAAGGCAAATTTGACTGTCTACGTATGGAAGTCACTACGCAGAATGCAAGCGTGAACACACAGGGTACTGTGAACGTAGTGCTGACAGCGAGCAGACTGGATTTATAGCAGCCTTATAGTACAGTAAGTTAACGACTAAGGAGAAGTGAAATAAACCAGAACAGTAGTATAGCAGAAGAAGTAAATTGAAAGAAGAGGTATAGAAACACAGGAAGCAAGGAGTGTGTACTGATTGATACGTCAAGGCCAAAGGGATTGATACAGGATTGATACACCAATGACAGGGGGGTAACTTGTGATAGATCAAAAAAATGCTTTTGTGGTAGCAACTTTGGTGGGAATGCAAAATATATCACTTATGTAATGCATAACTCAGCAAATCAGTAAGGCTTGAGCAAGCATCCTAGCAAGTATAAATACAAGCCTGAATTTGTAATAAATGTCTCTCATTGCACCTTAAAGAGAGTCCGTGCCTCATTCGCTACAAATGGCACCTGAACAGGGACTTTCAATGCGGCTGTAAAGGAAGCCGTTGTTCCGGTAGAAAAGCCCGATCGAACCAGGACCGGGAAATGGAGCCAGGGAAACAAAGCCGGGAAACAGAACCGGGAACCAGGAAAGTGTGCACTCATCACCGAGAAAAGGTGAGCGATTGGGAACCATGGGAGGGAAGTTATCCCTTGAACGAAGACAAAGCCTAGATGTCCTTCAACGTTTATTAAGAAAGCAAAATCAGGACGTACCAGGAGTCCGATTAGTGACTTTATTAGAACGGATGGCTAATCATGTGCCGGACTTTCCTCCAACTGGTACATTTCAGTTGGAGGCATGGCAGAAAGTCGGAAGAGAACTATTCGAACAGGCAGCATCTGGAGATAATGCTGCTTGTCAACATTTATCTACTTGGGGGAAAATAATGATTACTTTAAAAGCAGCTCCAAAGGAAGTAGCTGTGCAGGTCGCAACTAACTGTGAACCTTCTGCCCCTCCCTTGCCAGGGAAGGAGGGGGATCCTGTAACTGTATTGGGCAAAAATGCACTAACCTTGGATGCAGTAGTGGAGAAAGCACTGGCTGATAACGAAGCCCCGGCTTGTCCACTACAGCGAACGCTTTTGACAAAAGATGGTTTGTGAGAGTCGCCCAACAACCCCCTCGATCCTGGCCCAGTGGACTTGGAGCGAGAGCCTGATTTATTCCCCCCGGATGTTACTTTGCAGCCGAAAGTGCACATTAATTCAACCATGGGGGATAAATGCAGAGAAGAGGCTTTGAAAGCAGGAGACAGGAAAGTGGTTACGGCATGCCCTGTGATCTATCATGAATGGCAAACTCCAGGCTTTCAACAGCTATCGTATGATGTTGTAAAGGAATTACAGACATTAGCTAAAGAAAATGGAGTTACTTCATCATTTGTTATAAATTTTTTGGAAGCGTTAAGCTCTTCCTACGTACTTACTCGCATGACTGGCATTCTTTGTTGAAAATGATTGTATCCACTCCTCAATGCACTGTATGGCTGATTTTTGGGAGAACTGTACTGTGGAGACTAGTGATAATGCATATCAGCAAAGAGCGATTGTTTGCAGTCATTTAGCTGGGGAAGGTGCTCATGCTTTGCCCGAGAATCAAGTTGCACATCCCAGGGACATGTATGGTGTAACAGGAAAACTAGCAATGAAAGCGGTTCAGAAGTTACTGGTGGTTGGGAGAGATGCTAGTACGTCTTTTTCAAAAATCTCGCAAGGATCACTGGAACCTTATGCACAATTTTTAGACTGCTTGCAAACTGTTTTGGAGCGGCAAATTGATAATGATGTGGCTAGTGAGTTAGTTCCTAGAACAATTGGCTTTTGAGAATGCTAATGCTGATTGGTGGCGTGTGTTACAGGGTGTTAGGAATAGGGAAAAGTGTACTATAACAGAGAAGGTGAGAGCGTGTCAAAACATAGAGTCATCTGAACATTATACTGGCTCTCCAGCTGCCGCTTTAGCAGCACAGTCGTAAGTGTCGGGAACAAAACTGAGACTGAGATGTTTTCATTGTGGGGCACTGGGTCATGTAAAGAAAGATTGCACAAAGTATGCACACCAGACTTCAAAGGCTGTACCTCCGAGAGATTGTCCAATATGTGCAAAAGGCAGGCACTGGGCAAGTGAGTGTTGTTTGAGGGTAATGTAAAGGGAGCTGCCAGCCAGTCAGTGACTATAATTACTACTGCAGTAGTGCTGATTCCCACAGGAGTGTGGGGGCCTTTAGGACCTAGCGTGCATGCTTTGTTAATAGGTCGATCATCCACTACCGAGTTGGGTTTGTTTGTCATACCTGGAGTAATTGACTCTGATTATCAAGGTGAAATCAAAATGATGGCTTGGACACCTGTGCCATTCTTCCTGGAAAGTGTGTTAAAGGCAAGAAGAACACCTGAAGAGCATGGGTTGGTCATGCCAATGTGGAATAGATTGTTTTTTCTTGTTTGTTTTGGGGCTGCAGAAGAAGGAACGCGTGCATTTCAGTGTTGGGGCACGGATCCAAACTGAGGATTCAAGCAAGTTTGGGACTGGGACAGCTTAGGTGATTGAGGACCATTGCCAGGTCTACGAAAGAAGCTGGATGGGTTTTGGGGAGCTCGCAGGCATTGCCAAATCCTCAGAAAACCACAGCTTTGTAGTTAAAGCAACAGCACTTGGCACCAAACCCAATCCCAAAATGCAAATACCCTCGAAGCGACCACAGGCAGAGCCTTGAGAAACATTTGAGAGAAAGGGTCTCCTTTGCCAGGCCCTGGGGGTCAGGCCTTGGCCATTCTGATGAAAAACAAACATGAAGGGCTGACATGGCATCAGAACCTGGCGTGTCCACATTGTTGCCCTTCCCCTTGGTTCCCACCCATGCACACTCAACCCGATCAGCGCCTGTGGGAACAGCAGGGTGTGCAGTTCCAGCTAGAGGGCCTTAGACAGATCATACAGAAGTGTGTTTTTTATGAGTGTAAGAAGCGATAGCCCAGGCCAGTGAGAACGATATCTCGGGTCGGAAAACGGCCCCTTGTGTGTGATGTGTGAATGTCCTTGGGCCTGGTCTGTGAATGAGTGGGAACGTAACTGAAACAAATATAACATGAGTGTGGTGTGTTTCTAATACCAATTATTGGAAAAACATCTTATGTAACATCTTAGTCCAGGCCCATACCTGGAAATCCTATACATCGTCAATGGCTAATAAAGAGGGCCTCAGACTGGCTCAGCTCTCTGCTCTGCCCGGCTCTGCGCTCCTTCCTGAACAAGATCTCTGCCTGTGCGTGCATCTTTTTCTGCGTCCCGGTGTGCGTCGTTCCTCATCGCCGCAATCGCCCTCATCAACTCCAGACAATCCAAACGCTCCCTGACATACACGGCTGCCCCACCTCCTCTCCTTCCTCGCCTGTCCCTTCTGAAGAGTTTCTAGCCATCCAATGCAGAGCTCCAGTTGTGAGAGTCGTCCCACCATGTTTCTGGGATGGCAACTATATCGTCGTTTTTCTGCCTCACAGTGGCTTCCAGCTCCTCCTGTTTGTTGCCCATGCTGCGTGCCTTTGGATAGATGCACTTTGGCCGGGCCATTGATCCCGCCACCTTTTTCTGGTGAGAAGCCCTAATTCCTTTGTGGACATCATCGAGTGCTTCCACGGTTTTGAACACATCAACAACCCTTGTGTTTCTCTTCCTGCATGGCTCTCCATCCCCAGCCTCCACTGGGACGGCAGAGCAAAGGGCCTCACCAGCGCTACCCTCAAATGCTGGCATGTGGCCCTTGGGTTTGCCTCTCCACACCTGGTTTCCTCCCCTCTCACTTCAAATCTAGTTTAAAGCCCTCTCAAGGACTCCTGCTAACTCCTGCGCAGGATCCTTTTCCCCTTTTGAGAGAGGTGCATCCCATTTGTCGCTAGCAGGCCTGGTGCCATGTAAGCCGACCCGTGATCAAAAACCCCCAAATTCTGCCGGTGACACCGGTCCTGCAGCCAGGTATTGATCTGCTGGGTCTTCCTGCATCTTTCCTCGTCGTACCCTGCAACTGTGGCGACAGAAGAGAACACGACTTGTGCTCCTGATCCCTTGACCATGCGTCCCAAGGCTCTGAAGTCTCTCTTGATTGTCTTTAGTTTTCCCTTTTCAGTTTCATCACTGCCTACCTGAAAAATCGTTAGGGGATAATAGTCTGAGGGCCTAACCAGGGCAGAGAGTTTCCTGTTTACATCTTTAACCCTGGCCCCAGGGAGGCAGCCGACACCCCAAGAAGTGGGTCTAGCCTGCATATAGGGCCTTCTGTTCCCTTTAGAAGGGAGTCTCCTACAACCACAACCAGCCTCTTTTTCTTTGTGGGGGCTGTTTTGACAGAGGGTGCAGGGTGACTGATCCTCTGCAGCACCTCCAACTCAGTGGAACCGCCTCCCTCGATGCTGTTGTTTGGTTCCACTTGCAAGGCCTGTTCTTCAGTCTCAAGACCCATTTGTGTGTCTGTGTTTGGCTGTTTCTGGGCTAACTGGTGCGCAGAAATTGGCTTCGCTGGAGGTAAATGTTCAAAGAGGACCCAGAAGAGTAAAACAGAAAAAGGAAAAATTTATTCGAATAAAGGAGGAGTCCCCAGGCGTCCCTGTGGGGTCTCTCAACAGCATGGGAAGACACAGCCCCCTATTTATCCCAATCCTAGCCGCAGGAGATCCCTTCTCCTTTCCCCATTGGCTGAGACCCTTGCGGGGTCCAAGCTTTCCGATCCCCCTTTCGTAACCCCAGCAGCACCCTTGTATGTCTGCCCACCGACACTCCTGGGAACTGATTGGTTAGAGCTCTAAGGCTGTTGCACTCCATTTTGTAAAGACATGGGAGAGCTGCTCCCATCAACTACGAAACAATCAAGAGTGTGAATCGTGACATCACATCTTTGCAAAGACGTGGTAGCCGTTCCTCGCCAGTTTGGTGTTGGTGGTGGTGCTTTCAGTTGTGATGATGTTGTCATCCCTTTTCTAATTCACTGTCTGCTCTTGTGTTCAGACTACGTGGCTTTGTAAATGAAGAGCCCTGCTCTCTGTGTCTTTCATCGAAATACAGGACCTTCTGAGACTGTTTTTCTTCCTGAGCTCCTTCCTGCAAGAGCTTGTGGAGCTGCAGGGACAGTTCCTGTGATGGGAGGAGGGGAAAAGAATCCATCACGGCAGCACTGCCAGGGAGCAGCAGCGCTCGGTCTCCCAGAGCTGTTTTCTTTCCTCTCCCACACTCTCCTTCTCGTCCCTCATGTTGGCGCAAGTCCTGAGTGCTCTGGCAGCTTGGTCATTGTTCTGCTGCGTGGCAGTCCTGTGACAGCAGGCAGGGACAGGCAATGGGCACTTGTGTGACAGAGCTGGCCTCAGAACAGCCTTCCGTGAAGAAAGGTGATCTCCTGAGGACAGTGCTGGAAGGTTTAGGTCTTCTTCCAAAGTTTCTCTCCAGGACATGCCCAAGAACATGACGAGCAGATCACAACACCAGTATGCACCAGTACAGAGCTAAACACCCTGAGTGGAGAAGCACGAGGGCACGCAGCAGTGTCCTCTCACAGCCAGGCCTCCTGCAAGACACCTGACGGAGCAGCAGAGCAGGGTCTGGGCTGTGCCCGTGTGCACTGGACAGCCCGCGGAAGCTGCCCCAGGACAATCGTCGTGGGCTGGCCGCGCACAAGCACCGTTTCCAGCCCTGGCCTCTCAGTGCAGCTTGGAGAGGCCCTTTGTCCCTCCGCAGAAGGATGGTGAATGAGTAGGTCAGCAGGCTGTGTTTGCATGGTACAGATGAGATGCAATCATGCACATCATGTACAGGAGGTGGGATGAGATGAACCCCAGAGACCACAAATGTCATCAGCTATTCCTTGGGGTTCCCTGAAGGCCTGTGGGACAGACAGTGTCTCGAGGTCACGTCACGTTGGGAGGAAACCACCTGAATGCAGCACTGGGTTGTGCTTCCTTGGACTGAGGTCCCCGTGTCCATTCCTCGTGACGTGGGACATGTGAGATGAGTGCAGGCGGGGTGACACACTGCAAGGCTGAGGTGGCTCCCATCCTTTGGGAGTGGCAAGAGGAGGTGAGAGAGACACTGTGACTCCTGCCTGTGTGTGTAAAAGGGACAGGCTCTGCCTCTGATCATCCCTGGGTGCATAAGGAGTCCATGAGGCCAGCTCAGCTCTGGACAGCTGACAGAAGCTTGCTCTTTCCACGTGTGACTCCAGGAACAAACCCCATGGGCCCAGTGAGCTTCGTCTCCGCTGCCTTGGACAGGCCCATTGCCACAGTGCTTCTATCTGCTCCCTCAGCCTTGCCTGTGATTCTGGCTTGTGCTCTCCAAAGTGCCAGAGCACTCAGAGATGTTCTGGGGTCCTTGGAAAAGGCAGATGTCAAAGCCAGCTTCAAGAAGGGCTCTTTATTAAAATCCAGCCACTCTCTCGGGAAGAGCTGCTCCTCCACATGGCTCAGCATCAGCGGCAGCACAGGGCTCGCAGGATCCATCTTGGCCTTGGCTGCTCCCTTGGAGAGCTCAGGATGATGATGACCGTCTGAGCTACCAGGGAGCGGATGGAGGGCTCGCTGTCTCCTGCCAAGGTCTGAAGGGCTGCAAGGGAAAGAAGCAGAGCTGAGATGACCTCCCACGTCTGCAGAGATCCCCAGGCATTCCCTCTGGAGAATGCTCCCTACTCACCGCTGCAGATCTCAGCCAGCTTCTTCTTGCCTGGATCCCTCAGATGCCGCGCAGCGAGCCCTGGGCACAGAGTTCCGTCAGCCCCTGCTCCCTCCCCTCATCAGGGCTGGCCCCAGGGAAGAGCAGGGGCCGAGATGGTGGGACTGAGCAAGGCGGCCGCCATGGCCACCTGCGTGGACAGGGCTGGGAGAGGGAGGCCAAGGCCCTGCACGGGGCAGCCGGGGCTCTGGCAGCCACAGGGCTGCTCCTTGCTGCCAGGGCAGTGGCAGGGACTGGGGCCAGGCTGCCAAGAGAGGGACCCTGGGGGCTGTGACCCACCGATGAACCTCACGGCCGCCTCTCGCAAGCTGGCCTGAGCATCCTTCAGGTACGGCAGGCTCTGAGTCAAGAATTCTTGAGCTCTGCTCCTGTCCTGCTCCAGCTGGAGAGAGCACAAGGGGATGAGCACGTCACTGTCCCTTCCCAGTTGGCTGGACCAGTCCCTGCTCCCACACCCAGCCGTTCCCCTTCCCTCCCGGCCATTCCCATGTCCCAGCCAGGAGCCCTGTGGGGTTGAGGCTGAAAGAGAGACACAGGCCGGGGGACCCCAGGGGTGCTGAGAGCCCTCCCTCACGCTGGGTGCAGGGAGGGCAGCAGGGCAGAGAGAAGAGGCCTTGTGGGCTCTGTTCTTGAGGGCAGGGAACAAGAATGCAGGTCCAGGCTGCAGCAAGGCAGGCGAGGCACATCTGCCTTGGGGGTTGTCCTCACCAAGCTCTCTCCAATCCGCCATGTCTGCTGTGTCCGCACCAGGTGCTTGAGCAGTTTCCACTTGAGGAGCTCTGCGGCAGCAAGGAGGGCTTCCCCAGCAGCCTGTGGAACAGCAGAAGCTGGGAGATGGCACCACGGTCTGGGCCAGGAGACCTTGGGTCCCCCTGCTCTGGGCTTTGTTCCTGGGGCGATTCTGCCCTGCAGGAGCTGGGACATGCCCTGGCCCAAATTTCCAGGGGTCTCTTCACTGCGTCACTGCTGAGCTTTGAAAGCTGTACCTTGGCCACGCTCTGCGTTTGGTCACTCAGGCGGAAGAAGAGAGGGAGCAGGCCAAGTCGCACCGTGTTCTTCATCTCTGCCTTTTCGTCCCCCACCGCCATCTTCATCAGGTCTCTGAAGAGGCTGATGGAGCTCTCTCTCAGCTGGCTCTGCTCCTGGGAGGGAGAAGCACAGTAGGACTGGAGCACCAGCAGCTCTCTGCCCACGCTGGGCAGAAGCTCCAGCATGGCTGATGTGAGGGGAGATGCTCCAGGGAGGCATTCTGCACACTGGAGTTGTGGCCCAGATCTGCGGTCCTGGGTCAGTGAAAGGCCACTCAAGAGACTTGTTCTGGGAGCGCCTGTGCCTCCAAGTGCCCACCAAGGCAGCCAGCATCCCCCACCAGCTTCAGCAGCCACGGTGGGGAAGAGCTCCGGGAGCAGCTGGCAGGGAGAAGCTGGGCTGGGCTGCAGAACACACAGGCCACCCCACAAGAGCCCAGGGCCCACCCGTGGGGCTCAGGCTTCCACATCAGCCTTACGTCGTTCAAGAGGGGCAGGAGGAATTCCGCCATCTGCACGGCGATGTGGCTGGCCTCCTTCCTCTTCAGCTGAGCCATGACAGTTCTGAAGACCAGCAGAGCCTTCATGGTGGCAGCCTTATAGCCAAAGAGCAGGACCCTCATCAGGTCTGGCAGGATGACCTTCATTTTTCTTGCCTGTGTGAAGAAAAGAGTTTCCCTTTTGGGACCAGGTCCATGCCTGGAAAGCTCCCCAGGCAGCCAGCTGGCCCCACCATGGCAGAGAGAGCCTTTGGAGCACTCGCCCCACCGCCTGAGTGCCAGCCAAGGCCAAGCCCGCCCCCTCTGCCCCGGCCCTTGGCTGCCAACAGGGTTCCCCTTGCTGACGCCCTACTCACCATGTCGTCTTTCTGCGACAGCGTCATGATGCCTCTGAGCACCAGGGAGAGCATGGCTGGCCTTTCTTCCTTCAGAAACCTAAAGGCTAGGTAGGTCGCAGCAAACTCCCCATCTCCCAGATCTCTGCTGGCCAGCATCTGAAAGCAGGGCAGCAGTGAGCGACCGGCAGAGCTGGTGGGGCTCCTGGCAGCGTGCAGCTCCTGGTTCCTAGCGCAGCCCGGGCCAAGGGCACTGGGGGCTTTTTCCGGTAACTCACAGCCAAGCGAACGAGGCAGTAGTCCTCCAGGTGCGTGCAGAAGAGCCTGCTCTTGAGGTCCCAGAGCTGGCTGAGCAGCTCCTTCAAAATGTTCTTCACAGTCTGGGGCACGGAGAACATCAGCTCCCACAGTGCCAGGGCAGTGCTGCAAGTCGGAGCGCTCTGTCAGCAGGGCAGCCTCGGCCACAGCAGCGTGGCCGGGCTCAGCACTGCAGGACGCTTGGGATGCCCTGGGCAGCAGCAGAGGGCTGAGCTGGTGCTCCCCGTGGGGCGGGCAGGAGCGTGGGGTGGGCTCTGGGCTTGCTTGCTCAGCTTTGGCTGCCTCGGGCCTGGCTGACCCCCAGGGCTGGAAAGCGTGGTGGGATGGAGGGTCCTGCCCCTCGGGAGTGTCCTGCAGGATTCCTTGGCTCTGGCAGCCAGAGCGTCTCCAGGCCCCTCTTCCCACAGGGAACAAGCCCTCCTGGCTTTTGAGGACAGTACCTGTCTCCTCCTGGAGCAACCTTGAGCAGTGTCATCACCACCTCCTGAGGGCATTTGTCAGCCATGGGGACGATGAGAGACTCCACGCTCTGCCGGGCTGGGACTGTCTGGGTGCATCCCAGGGTTTTGTGGATGCAGCTCGTGATCTTTGGCACCTGGAGGGGACACAGGTGAGGATGGTGCAGCCACTGGCGAGCGGCCATTTCCTCAGCTGCCCTTGCCATCCTTCTCTGCCACCTTGAGGTGGCTTCAGGTGCCCCAGACACTGGGCTTTGGGAGGAAGAGAGGGATGGAGGGAGGAACAAGGCCTGACAGGGCTGAAGGGCAGGGCAATGCAGCCACAGGCCACTTACATCCACCAGCCACAGGTCAGGGTTTCCCTTGACCACATCCAGCACGTTTCTGGCCGCCTCCTTGTCAAAGGTGCTGGAGTCAGTCATTGCCTCGATGAACACCCAGACCACGTCTGTCCTCTCCGACGGCTGGAGGTATTCCCCAAAGGTCTATGGGAGGAAGGGAGGCAGCGAAGCCACGTCACACCGAGGGCCCTGATGCTGCTGCTTAGCCGGGCAGTGCCAGCAGCCCTGCGGTGGCGCCCGGCAGTGCTGGCGGCGGTGTCCCCAGCAAAGCTGGCAGCAGGGGCGGCAGTCGCTGCTGGGGAGGATGAGAAGAGACGGCCCAGGGTGAGGGAGGAGGGTTGGGGTCATGGGCACGGGGTCTGGGCCCCGCCACCAGCCAGGGCTTGCTGGTGGCCAGGAGGACTGGGGCTGCTGCTGGGACACTGGAGCGCAGCCCTGGCATTGTCCCTGCTTGGGGACAGCAGGAACCCTCTCAGCAGGGACAGGGAGGCCACGCCAGCCCGCTGACGGTGGAGGCCTTTGCTCTCACAAGTCCCCTGCTGATGCCAGGACCAAGAGTGCCAGCAAACGGGGAGCTCGTTACCTCGGCAATGTGAGTGGCACTGGGCGAAGTGCGCAAGGAGGTGGTCTCGGCTTCCCAGTCCCTTTCGAGCTGTGTATCCTCCTCTGTCAATGTCGCACCTAAAGAGCGGGGCAAACGCAGAGGAGTCGGTAAGACACGGCAGCTTCCCCAATACTGGAAAGAGCTTTGAACTTGGAATGGCCGAGGAGGGAGGTTATGACCTGCAATCAGGGGAGGAGGTGGTGGAGAGCGGTGCCACGGAGAGGCTGACCCGCCTCCAGTGTGCGTGTGGGAATGCTCCTGGCCCTGGAAAGTCCAAGGCCCTAGAGCTCTGCATGCAGTGCCACGGTTCAGTTCCCCATGGCTTGAATAGAGGTGACGTGGGGGACGGCTCGCATGGCTGGAGTGCTGCGGGGCAGAGATACATGTCTCTTTGGGAGAGATGGGAAGATGCGGCGTGGGGCTGCCTCCCGTGCTCTTGAGGAGCAGCTCAGCTCCACGGGACCATCAACAGCGTGAGGGTGAGGAGCAGAGGTGGCGCAGTGCTGGTGACATGGTGGTGCCTCCAGCAAGCAGCAGGACTGGGTGATGTTGGCGTGCAGGGGGATCCATCCCACCACAGCTTCTCTTACAGCGTTGCTGGTACTTGAATTGGAAGAGGAGACAAAGAGCGTCCAAAGCCAAGCGGCTGGTGTCCTCTTCCTTGAATGATAGGAGCAGCAGGAGATGTCCCAGCAGCTGTCCAAGGATTGGCATCTGCATCTCCGCACAGGAGGCGTGTCTGTCCTCATTGGGATCAGGCTGGGCAAGGGAGGAAGAAGAGCAGAGGGCTTGAGGGCAGCTGGGGCCAAAGCCCTGAAGCCAAGTGTGTGCCCAGGGCTGGATCCAGGCAGGTCAGAGCTTTGCAGGGCCCTGCAGAACCCGTCTCGCAGAACAGCCCCACGCAGGGAGAGCTGCCAGACCTGGGCTCCCCGTGGGCTCCTTGGGCAGCCCTGGCCGACACAGGACTGGGGCAGAGATGGCTCCTGGCAGAGCGGAGTATGCCTGGTCCTTACCTTCAGTGAGGAATAGTTGGCCAGCAAGAAGCTGAGCACCCTCATCCTGCCCACAGCCCTCTCCCGCACAGATGCCCTCTCAGAGGTGGTGAAGGTCAAGAGCATCTGGGGAGAGAGAAGCTGCTGCTGAGCCCTGGGAGCAGCCAGTGCTCCAGCACAAGCAGCACTGCTCTAGTCCTGGGCGGGACTCTCCCAGGCCATTAAGGCTTCCTCTGGTCTGGAGCAAAGCCCGCACTGGTTTCCTGCCCCGGGGTCCCTGGCAGGCTTGCGACAAATGCCCCAGGCCAGCCCTCTAGCCAGGCAGGAAGGCAGATGCCACCCTGTGCGGCCACTGTGCTGCGGAAGAGCCTGCTGGGCAGCCCCTGCTTCCCCCAGGGAGGTGGGCACCACCCTGCAGTGCTCTCTCTGCATGGCGCGGGGTGGGACTGCCCTCTCAGCAGTGGACACCCCGTCCCCCAGGGTGAGGAACAGCCCTTGTGAAGCCCACCCTTTGCACATGCCAGACCTGGAAGATACTCTGCATCTTCTCGCTGACTCCGTTGGCAGGAGAGTTGAGCACCAGTGCAACTAGCATGGTGTCCATGGCTTTCATGGTCTGCAAGGAAGACAACGAGTTGTGGCCGTGTTTCCTGCCATCCCTCTCACCCCCAGGACACTGAGCTGAGCTCCCAGCACCAAGGGAGGACTCGTGGGCTGCTTTGCTGCGCCTGGGAGAGGCCCAGGGGCAAACAATGTGCTGTGGGCAGAGCAGCCTGCGGCACTGGACGTGGCCAGGCCCACAGGAATGGGACGACGGGACGAGAGTGGGAAAGTAAAGCCAAGACCGTGCCCTGCCTTGCATCTCTGGTCATAGCGCAGGACAGGGTGAGCAGGGAGCAGCCCAGAGGGCCCGGCGCTCGTGGAGCTCACCCAGCACTTACCGCGAAGTACAGGAAAGGTTTCAAGTCCCGGATTTCCTCTTTTGGAGGAAGCAAGAAGATGCTGGAGAAGCACGCTTGGAGGAGGCCTATCTCTTTGCCCTCCAGCACCGCCTCCACGGAGCTGCAAAGAGAGTGGGGCCAGTGGGACACTGGTGCGGGGAGCAGTGCCTGCAGGCCTCGTGCAGGTGGACGCGGGGCTATGGGGCAGGAGTCCCCAGGAGAGCTGGGCAGGTACCTCATTTCGGTCACGGCAAACATGGCGCTCCGCCACACCGCTGTGCACCGTTGGTCCCTGGGCTCTTCTTCCAGCAGCACCTGCAGAGCACAGCCAGGATGGGACCTGGCAGCTGCCAGCACCCAGTGCCACCAGCCCCTTGCCCTGCCCAACGCTGTCCTCACAGGGTGCCAGTGCTGGGGGCCTTGTCCCCTTCCCCGCAGCCACCGAGTATCCCCTCACCTTGATATTCTCTGCCAGTTTGTATCTCTGGCAGAAGAGATCTAGGCCCTGGGACAAGCCGTTGTACGTTGCGGCCCTGAAGAGCATAGCGATGCTTTTAAGGAACTCCAGCTTCTGTTCCTCATCCTGGCAGCCAGGGGACAGAGAGACAAACAGGGAGCATGAGATGGGGACACACGGTCAGTGGCACCGCAGCGCTGGGGGTGCAGTGCCGGTTGCAGCCCTGGGAGAAGCAGCTGTGCCCAGCCAGCGCCCTCCAGCAGCCCCACAGCAGAGCCCCTGTCAGCAGATGCCAGCTCAGCCGCCTTCCAAATGGCTGCGGTTACCTTTTCAGGGCTGCTGACAAAGGCCCTGATGACATCCACGTGTTCTGGTTCCAAGCGGTACACTGGTAACCAGCTGGCATCTAAGAAAGGAGGAGAGCAGGGAGGGCTGCAGAGAGGGTGCGCGGGCAGGAGGGAGCAGAGGAAGGAGCTCTGCCTCCCATCCAGCCCCATGCCCGCTGCCATGGCACAGTCTTCTCCTGCGTGTCAGTGCCCCTGCCAGCGTGTGGGGAAACGGGATCCTGGCATTGAGCAGGGAGCGCTCGCTGGCCACCGCGCTGCCCAGACAATCAGGGCCCCTCACTCACCCATCTCCAGTTGCTGGGCCAGGCACAACTCCTGGGGCTCCACTGGAGAGCTGCTCTCCTGGAGAGCCCTGTCCTCCTCCAGGGCCACCTTGGTGGTGCTGACTTGTTGCTTCGCCATCTTTTGGGTTTGAGGAAAGTGGTTGGGCTGGCGAAGGGGGAAGCTTTGGCGAAAGGCCACGAGTCTGCCGGGGGCAGAGGGAAAAGACGTGGGTTGTGCTCGAGGAGTCCTCGCCACGAGTCTGCCGGGGGCAGCGGGGAAAGACGTGGGTTGTGCTCGAGGAGTCCTCGCCACGAGTCTGCCGGGGCAGAGGGGAGTCTGCCGGGGGCAGCTAGAGTTAAGATATGGTTGGACTCGATGATCTCAAGGGTCGCTTCCAACCAAAAGGATTCTCTGATACTCCGATTCTCTGAAAGACGTGGGCTGCGCTCGGGGGCTACTCGCCGTCTCCGTGCTCGCGCCCTGTCCCGTCACCGTCCTGCCGGACAGTGTGGGCTGGGGCCCACAGCTGCGCTGAGCACACGCAGTGCAGTGGGTGTCACCAAGTGAGGTCACAACGGGCCCCACTGTGACCCTGCACCTGGGCAGGGAGGGGCAGGGTGTCCCATTGGGATGCACAGGCCAGCTCAGCCCTGGGCACCTGGGTGCTCTCGGGGTGTCTCCAGGCCCCCCTTTGCCCTCATGTCCCCCCGGGACCTCCCTGTTGCCCTCTGCTGTGTCCCAGGGTTTCGTGTTCAGCTGGCTGGCTGATCAGAACAGCAGCGAAGCTGCTCCTTCAGTGGCTTTGTAGAGATTTCTAGGGATTTCCAAGGGTGGGTAGCACAGAGGATGGACTTTGTTTAAGGTGTCTGCTGTCTCATTGCTTACAGAAGCTCTCAGTGGCTTGAGGATAAACTAACCACGTAACCACATGACAAAGTGTTGGAGCTGGCAGAGCACAAAAGCAGAAATCCAGGTGGCAGGGGTGAAAAAGCTGGAAAGGCTGAGGTACTAAATGCCTTCTTCACCTGAGATCTTTAATAGTCAGAAGAGTTGTGCTCCAGGTACACATCCCCCTGAGCCAGAAGACAGGCATGGGGAGCAGTATGAAGGCCCAACAATCCAAGGGGAAATGATCAGCGACCTGCTATATCACTTGGGCACCTACAAGTCTATGGGGCCAGATGGGATACACCCAAGGGTGCTGAGGGAGCTGGCAAAGGTCATCACTGAGCCACTTTCCATTATCTATCTGCAATGCTGCCCAACTGAGGAGGTTGCAGTTGACTGGAGGTTGGCTAAGGTGACGCTCATCTACAAGACGGGCCGGAAAGAGGATCTGGGGACCTATAGACCTATCCGTCTGGCCTTGGTGCTGGGCAAGGTCATGGGGCAGATGACCTTGGGTAACATCACTCGCCAGAAGAGAACCATATAATCAGGCCCAGTCAACATGGATTTATGAAATGTAGGTCCTGTTTGACTAACCTGATCTCTACAACCAGATGACCCAAGTAGTAGATGAGGGAAAGGCTGTGGAGGTTGTGTACTTAGACTTCAGTAAGGCCTTGGGCACCGTATCTCACAGCATTCTCCTGGAGAAGCTGCAGCTCGTGGCCTGGACGGGTGGACTCTGCGACGGATATAGAACTGGCTGGGTGGCCGGGCCCAAAGGGTTGTGGTGAACGGAGCCAAATGCGGTTGGTGGCTGGTCAGGAGTGGCGTTCGCCAGGGCTCAGTACTTGGCTCACAACAAGCCCATGAATGCTCCAGGCTCAGGGAAGAGTGGCAGGACAGGAAAAGGACCTGGGGGTGTTGGTCACAGTGGCTGAACATGAGGCAGCGTGTGCCCAGGCAGCCAAAAAGGCCACCTGCATCCTGGCTTGTATCAGGAATAGTGTGGCCAGCAGGACCTGAGAAGCGATCGTGCCACTGTACTGGGCACTGGTGAGGCCTCACCTTGAATGCTGTGTTCAGTTTTGGGCCCCTCATCATCAGAAGGACATTGAGGGACTAGAGAGAGTGCAGAGAAGGCAACAAAGCTGCTGAGGGGCTGGAGCACAAGTGTGATGGGAGCGGTTGAGGGAGCTGGGGCTGTTCAGCCTGGAGAACAGGAGGCTCAGGGGAGGCTCAGGGGAGACCTTATTGCTGTTTGCAACGGCCTGAAAGGAGGTTGAAGCATGGAGGGTGTTGGTCTCTTCTCCCAAGTAGCAAGTGATAGGACAAGAGGAAATGGCCTCAAGTTGCGCCAGGGGAGGTTTAGATTGACTGTTAGGAAAAAATTCTTCCTGGAAAGTGTGTTAAAGGCAAGAAGAACACCTGAAGAGCATGGGTTGGTCATGCCAATGTGGAATAGATTGTTTTTTCTTGTTTGTTTTGGGGCTGCAGAAGAAGGAACGCGTGCATTTCAGTGTTGGGGCATGGATCCAAACTGAGGATTCAAGCAAGTTTGGGACTGGGACAGCTTAGGTGATTGAGGACCATTGCCAGGTCTATGAAAGAAGCTGGATGGGTTTTGGGGGGCTCACAGGCATTGCCAAATCCTCAGGAAACCACAGCTTTGTAGTTAAAGCAACAGCACTTGGCACCAAACCCAATCCCAAAACGCGAATACCCTCAAAGCGACCACAGGCAGAGCCTTGAGAAACATTTGAGAGAAAGGGTCTCCTTTGCCAGGCCATGGGGGTCAGGGCTTGGCTATTCTGATGATAAACAAACACAAACGGCTGACATGGCATCAGAACCACCTCCACAACGCCTTTACCACCTGTGACCAGTGTCTCCAGGCTTTTGCTTCGCCAGCCTCCAGGGACACGGACTGGTTGTTTCCTTCAGAGCTGTGTCAGGGATGGCCCTTCGTGGGATCCCAAACACCTTCAGAAACTTGCGTTTGTTTCTGCCTTTCACTTTGCTGGAGGTTTGTTCATTGTTTCAATATCTGCAGTTTAGGAACATGGCAGCAGAGGGCTCATTAACATCCAAAATGCCCTTGCAAGCCAAGGCTCTCTGCAGCATTTTCCTAAAGGCTTCAAGTCTGGTGTGGATGATTAGGGAGATTTCAGGAATAGCCAAACAGAGAGCATTTCAATAATAAACAGCAATAAAGCAGTATTCCTTCTACTTCCTTCCCACCTCTCCCTCCTCCGCATTTCCAGAAGAGGTGGTATCAGCAACCTTCAGTACTTTTGGATCTGGAGCATCTCCTGATGAAGGCACAATATGTCAGAGCATTGGGTGCCTGAAGCACCAGTTGAGTGAGGAGACAGGCCAGGACACCTCAAGAGGAGTCACGCTCCTCTGGACCAAGAGGTGGGTGTTCCTGGGAATCTCAGGTGCCACAGCACAGCGACACTTGTGTTCAGGGAGCTGGTCAAATGACCCATCTCCTTTTCTGTAATGTTGTCTGAGTGTGCTCAGGTAACCCCTGACCTGAACCCCATCCACTCGTGGGTGTTCTCCAGACTCCTGCCTTCAGGAACAGTGTCCCAGGAGACCTTGCTGGTGAAGATGGAGGCAAAGGAGCCATAAAGTACCTCAGTCCTGTCTGCTTCTAATCTTATAAAGTGCAGCAGCAGGCCCGCGTTCGCCCTATCTAGTCTTTTACTGTAAGGAAGTAATGTCAGCTCATCTTGCTGCCCCCACCCTCCCCTGCACATATGAAATCCAGAGGAGCTTTGGCATCATCCTTACATCTTTTTATGGTTTTAGAAGTTTCTTTCTTCAATTAGCCGATTTACAGCATCGATGTTTGTTCAGCTGAATATTTACTCAAGATCTCAGGGGCTTTTTTTTTTAAAAAAAAAAAACTCCACACTTTCTGATCAGCCTTGCACCAGACTGACAAATAAACAAATCTTCCCCATGCAACAAAGTTTGCCTAATAGTAAGGAACGAGAAGATTATTTTGTGCTACTTTTCAATTGATACAGAGACACAAGAGAGAACAAGGAAAGCCCAATGGTTGTCGTGCCTGTGAAGGCTGATATTTACATCCCTGTCCTCCAGTCAGAGCTCAAATTGGCTGGGAAAGAATGCCTTTTAAAAACACTGTCATCACAAAGCAGGAGAGTGTACTGTTAGTTCATAGGTTAATAAATAGTTAATAAATGAAATCTCATTAAATTTCATTGGAAGCCCATTTTTTATTATAGTAAAGGAGGCTGAAGTTTCACCTTGATAATTACGCTCCCTACATTTGGCAGAAACAAAAAGATTCATTTAATAGCAGAGGTAGCTTTGATTTAAACAAAGAAATTGTCTGAACAGGATTAGATTACACTGTTAGGCGGGCATTCGTTATGTGCAGCGCTGGGGTCGCACTGGCGATTCTCCACCATAAGTGCTCGCCACGACAGAACGCTCTCCTGTAGCTGGTATTTACAAAAGCGCTGCATACTCATTATAGTTCTTAGAAACTATTAACATTCAATACACCTATTCTAAGAAATGATTATAGAAACATGAGGTTAATTATTTCACGGTCTTTGCTGCTATCTGGTGTCATTGTACGAGCATTGCAAGCCTTGAATTCTATTTCTCTATTCTATAGCTTACTTTCGAGACATCTGTTAGTGTGCAGCTTCAGATTCAACCTGTGCATATGTCATGGAGGCACCCCAAAATAAGTTTAGGCGGACAACAAGGTCCAAAACAAACTTTATTGGGCTTTGGGTTCTTTGATATCGGCTGGTTTTATAAGACACCAGTCTGGTCAGTGATATGTGGGAAAGGTTTATCCCACAGGGGTAAAAAGATGCTGGGACAGGAATTAGCAGGGCTCATTTGCAGGGCTTTAAACTAGATTCGAAGGGGGATGGGGTTGTAGCTGGGCTTGCATCAGTGGGGCAGCATGCTGGAATACATAAAGACCGGGAGGCCCCTCAGGCCCCTAGGGTGAAATCGGTTTACTCGGCTCGCTCCCTGAAGTGCCTGTACACCAATGTGTTTATGATCTGGTGGTATTAACAGAGACATGGTGGGACAGCTCACATGGCTGGAATGTGGTCATGGATGGCTATGCCCTTTTCAGGAAAGACAGGCCGGCCAAGCGTGGTGGTGGAGTTGCTCTTTACGTGAGAGAGCAACTACAATGTATAGAGTACTGTCCAGGTGCGGTTGAGGAGCGAGTTGAGAGTCTGTGGGTGAGAATTAAGGGGCAGGCTGGCAGGGGTGACGCTGTTGTGGGAGTCTATTACAGGCCACCAGATCAGGGTGAGGAAGTTGATGAGGCCTTCTACAGGCAGCTGAGCGTGGCCTCACAGTCACAGGCTCTGGTTGTTATGGGAGATTTTAACTACCCTGATGTTTGCTGGAAGGACTACTCAGCCAGCCAGCCTCAGTCTAGGAGGTTCCTCCAGTGCATTGACGATAACTTTCTGATGCAAATGGTGGAGGAGCCGACTAGGAGAGGTGCGCTGCTGGGTCTCGTCCTCGCTAACAAGGAGGGTCTGGTTGAAGCAGTAAAGGTGGGGGGCTGCCTTGGTTGCAGTGACCATGAGATGGTGGAGTTCAGAATCTCCTGTGGTGGGAGCACAATACCGAGCAGAATTGCAACCCTGGACTTCAGCAGGGCCGACTTTGGCCTTTTCAAACAATTGCTGGAGGAAATCCCGTGGGCAAGGCTGCTTGAAGGTAAAGGGGCCCAAGATAGTTGGTTAACATTCAGGGACTGCTTCTACCAAGCTCAAGATCAGTGCATCCCGACACGCAGGAAGTCAAGGAGGGGAGCCAGGAGACCCGCGTGGTTAAACAGGGAACTGCTGGGCAAACTCAAGTGGAAGAGGAGGGTTTACAAATCATGGAAGGAGGGGATGGCCACTTGGGAAGAATATAAGGATGTTGTCAGAGGATGTAGGGAGGCAACTAGGAAAGCTAAGGCCTCCTTAGAGTTAAACCTGGCGAGAGGGGTCAAGGACAACAGGAAGAGCTTCTTCAAATACATGGCAGATAAAACTAACACCAGAGGCAATGTAGGCCCACTGATGAACGGGGTGGGTGCCCTGGTGACAGAAGATACAGAGAAGGCAGAATTACTGAATGCCTTCTTTGTCTCTGTCTACTCTGCCAGAGGCTGTCCTGAGGAGCCCCGTACCCCTGAGGCCCCAGAGGAAGGCAGGGCAATGGAGGAGTTTGCCTCAGTTGATGAGGACTGGGTTAGGGACCAGTTAAGCAATCTGGACATCCATAAATCCATGGGTCCAGATGGGATGCACCCGCGGGTGCTGAGGGAGCTGGCTGAAGTCATTGCTGGACCGCTCTCCATCATCTTTGCCAAGTCTTGGGAAACGGGAGAGGTGCCTGAGGACTGGAGGAAAGCAAATGTCACTCCGGTCTTCAAAAAGGGCAAGAAGGAGGACCCGGGCAACTATAGACCGGTCAGCCTCACCTCCATCCCTGGGAAAGTGATGGAACACCTTATCCTTGGTGCCATCTTAAGACATATCAAGGATAAGAGGGTCATCAGGGACAGTCAACATGGCTTCACCAAGGGGAAGTCGTGTTTGATCAACCTCATAGCCTTTTATGAAGACGTAACAAGGTGGATTGACGATGGCAGAGCAGTGGATGTGGTCTACCTTGACTTCAGCAAAGCATTTGACACCGTCTCCCACAGCATCCTCACGGCAAAACTGAGGAAGTGTGGACTGGATGATCGGGTAGTGAGGTGGACTGCAAACTGGCTGAAGGAGAGAAGCCAGAGAGTCGTGATCAATGGGGCAGAGTCTGGTTGGAGGCCTGTATCTAGTGGAGTGCCTCAAGGGTCAGTTCTGGGACCAATACTGTTCAATATATTCATCAATGACTTGGATGAGGGAATTGAGTGTACTATCAGCAAGTTTGCTGATGACACCAAGCTGTGAGGAGTGGCTGACACGCCAGAGGGCTGTGCTGCCATCCAGCGAGATCTGGACAGGCTAGAGAGTTGGGCGGGGAAAAATTTAATGAAATATAACAAGGGAAAATGTAGAGTCTTGCATCTGGGCAGGAACAACCCCAGGTTCCAGTACAGGTTGGGGAATGACCTATTAGAGAGCAGTGTAGGGGAAAGGGACCTGCGGGTCCTGGTGGACAGCAGGATGACCATGAGCCAGCACTGTGCCCTTGTGGCCAATAAGGCCAATGGCATCCTGGGGTGGATTAGAAGGGGGGTGGTTAGCAGGTCGAGAGAGGTTCTCCTTCCCCTCTACTCTGCCCTGGTGAGACCTCATCTGGAATATTGTGTCCAGTTCTGGGCCCCTCAGTTCAAGAAGGACAGGGAACTGCTGGAGAGAGTCCAGCGCAGGGCCACAAAGATGATGAAGGGAGTGGAGCATCTCCCTTATGAGGAAAGGCTGAGGGAGCTGGGTCTCTTTAGCTTGGAGAAGAGGAGACTGAGGGGTGACCTCATCAATGTTTATAAATATATAAAGGGTGGGTGTCACGAGGATGGAGCCAGGCTCTTCTCGGTGACAACCAACAGTAAGACAAGGGGTAATGGGTTCAAGCTGCAACACAAGAGGTTCCACTTAAATTTGAGAAGAAACTTCTTCTCAGTGAGGGTGACAGAGCACTGGAACAGGCTGCCCAGGGAGGTTGTGGATTCTCCTTCTCTGGAGACATTCAAAACCCGCCTGGCCGCCTTCCTGTGTAACCTCCTCTAGGTGTTCCTGCTCTGGCAGGGGGATTGGACTAGATGATCTTTCGAGGTCCCTTCCAATCCCTAACATTCTGTGATTCTGTGATTCTGTGATTCTGGCTGGAAAAGTACCGCCGATAAACCGATGGGAAACGGGGTTTATACAGTTAGTTAGCACTCCCATAACGTAAGATACAGGTTCGGATATTAGGTTAGGAGATTATTTGGGGTGCAGCGAAATAAGAACAGCGAGGACCCACAGTGTGCATATATGCACTCACAAGATAATACTCAATAGTATCTGATCACCTCCCGTAAGTGATACACGCCAGAGATATTCAGTTTCCGTTTCCCCTGGCTTGCATGAAAATTTAGCTTGCAAGTCGCCGAGCTCAGGTCCTGTCCACGGGGTGCTACGAACGGCAGTTCGAGGATTTCCACCCCGTGGCCTTTTATGTGTCAGTTTTAATGAGAGGACATACATTCTTTGTCTCCATCTCCTCTTCATCAACACTATTTTCAGAATCTCCCCAGGAACCTCCATCCCAGGAACCTCCGTCCCAGTCCTCAGGATCTCTAATCAATTTCCAGGTTTGGGGGACACTATGGGGGGGACCTTGCTCCACTTGTCGTGAGCTCAAGCTTTTGTTCTAACAAACGTATTCACTCTTTCAGTTGATCTATTTCCAGCTCCTTTTCATAATCACACCCCTTTGACTGTTTGCAAGGTTCGGGCTGCCTTTGGGCTTGCTTCAAACAAGCGTACAGAGCAGCGCCAAAGGCAGCACAGATGATAGCGCCAACAGCAACACAGGCGGCAGCACACGCAGCTACCGTCACTCCCGGACCACACCAACTCGCTTCCGTCTGGGTGCAAGTTGTCGCGGAAGGATTATCGCAGCTGTAATCCCGAAATAATTTCTCCATTTCTGATACCCTGCTTGCTGCGCCAATTAAAATGTCACGGAGGCACCCCCAAATAAGTTTAGGCAGACAACAAGGTCCAAACCAAAAGTTTATTCTGGCCAGAAAAGCACCGCTGATAAACCAATTAGAAACGGGGTTTATACAACTAGCTAGCACTCCGTTAACATAAGATATAGGTTCAGGTATCAGGTTAGGAGATTATTTGGGATGCAGCGAAAATAAGAATAATGGGGATCCCCAGCGTGCATACACGCACTCACAAACCAACAAAACCGGAGCCCTCTCTGCCCCGTTTGCCCACAAAAGAGAAACACTAGCCTATTGCGGCCAGAACTTCACACTTGTCTGTCTCAGATGAGGAATTTACACTCGTCTGTCCCAGGCGAGGACTTTACACCTGCCTATCTCAGGCAAGGAATTATTAAAGCATATATTCAGTAATTTATCGCTCACCTAAGTGCGGAGGTGAGGCGCTCCCAATCCAGGGGAGTTACCTTAGACGGCTTCTCGGTCTAAGGGGAGGGACTCTGGCAGTATGGCAGTCTCGTAGCTCTGAGAAGACCACACAAAGGGCATCTCCCGTGGGAACCCCATTTATAGTCTACTTAGATCTGACTGGGCATTCCAGAAGCTTCTCGGCTTCTCTACACCCCACCCCCCGAGTGTGGGCCTTCGAGAAGCTTCTCAGCTTCTCTGGGCTGTGGGCAGGCTTGGCCCCTCCTCTGCTAATGACCCTGCCCACCGACTCTGGGTCTCCACAAAGAGCCATTAGCTGCCCCATTGGAGGCCCCAGTTCTGAGAGAGGGGACGGGCAGCTACCAGTGCAGCTGCCACACCAGTGCTCAGGGCGTGGGGAGGGAAAGTGCAACTGCCACAGCTACGGTAGCATATCCCACTTCTGGTAGCAGAGTGCAAGGGCTTAAGGCAGCCCTGCCAAGTTGTAGGTTTGCGATATGGTAACAGACACCAGACCAACAGCTTCAGGGTTAAAGCATTTATCTCCAAATAACAGTGCAGGAAAAAAGACAGATCAATAGTATAATTATCTGCATTGTTGCAATAGCAAGTCAAGTAATTCATCAAGACTGGGCTAGACCAGGCATCTGACAATGGCCGGCAGGCAGGCAGCAGGGTGGGACCTCTTCTCCAGAAAAGTGACCCAGACCAGGCAATGCCCTTGGGGAATGCACATGCCCTGGCTGGACTGTTCTTTTTACCACTGAGCCGCAGAAGCGCTGTTTGGGCTCTGCGCCCGCTCTGCGCCAGCTCTGTCCCTGGTGTACACGAGGCCCAGGAGGCCCAGGAATCCTGTACCAGGCAGCACAGCCCCACAGTCCTGTGTGAACGTGGGTCTGGAATTCTTGTGTGAGGCAATCCAAGCCTCACAGCTCCATTGTATGTACCGTCACCAGACAGGCCATATTAGGCGATAGCAGCCATACAAGGAGCCAGCTAGTCTTGCAAAGGCAAATTTGACTGTCTACGTATGGAAGTCACTACGCAGAATGCAAGCGTGAACACACAGGGTACTGTGAACGTAGTGCTGACAGCGAGCAGACTGGATTTATAGCAGCCTTATAGTACAGTAAGTTAACAACTAAGGAGAAGTGAAATAAACCAGAACAGTAGTATAGCAGAAGAAGTAAATTGAAAGAAGAGGTATAGAAACACAGGAAGCAAGGAGTGTGTACTGATTGATACGTCAAGGCCAGAGGGATTGATACAGGATTGATACACCAATGACAGGGGGGTAACTTGTGATAGATGAAAAAAATGCTTTTGTGGTAGCAACTTTGGTGGGAATGCAAAATATATCACTTATGTAATGCATAACTCAGCAAATCAGTAAGGCTTGAGCAAGCATCCTAGCAAGTATAAATACAAGCCTGAATTTGTAATAAATGTCTCTCATTGCACCTTAAAGAGAGTCCGTGCCTCATTCGCTACAAAAGGCACCTGAATAGGGACTTTCAATGTGGCTGTAAAGGAAGCCGTTGTTCCGGTAGAAAAGCCCGATCGAACCAGGACTGGGAAATGGAGCCGGGGAAACAAAGCCGGGAAACAGAACCGGGAACCAGGAAAGTGTGCACTCATCACCGAGAAAAGGTGAGCGATTGGGAACCATGGGAGGGAAGTTATCCCTTGAACGAAGACAAAGCCTAGATGTCCTTCAACGTTTATTAAGAAAGCAAAATCAGGACGTACCAGGAGTCCGATTAGTGACTTTATTAGAACGGATGGCTAATCATGTGCCGGACTTTCCTCCAACTGGTACATTTCAGTTGGAGGCATGGCAGAAAGTCGGAAGAGAACTATTCGAACAGGCAGCATCTGGAGATAATGCTGCTTGTCAACATTTATCTACTTGGGGGAAAAGAATGATTACTTTAAAAGCAGCTCCAAAGGAAGTAGCTGTGCAGGTCGCAACTAACTGTGAACCTTCTGCCCCTCCCTTGCCAGGGAAGGAGGGGGATCCTGTAACTGTATTGGGCAAAAATGCACTAACCTTGGATGCAGTAGTGGAGAAAGCACTGGCTGATAACGAAGCCCCCGCTTGTCCACTACAGCGAACGCTTTTGACAAAAGATGGTTTGTGAGAGTCGCCCAACAACCCCCTCGATCCTGGCCCAGTGGACTTGGAGCGAGAGCCTGATTTATTCCCCCCGGATGTTACTTTGCAGCCGAAAGTGCACATTAATTCAACCATGGGGGATAAATGCAGAGAAGAGGCTTTGAAAGCAGGAGACAGGAAAGTGGTTACGGCATGCCCTGTGATCTATCATGAATGGCAAACTCCAGGCTTTCAACAGCTATCGTATGATGTTGTAAAGGAATTACAGACATTAGCTAAAGAAAATGGAGTTACTTCATCATTTGTTATAAATTTTTTGGAAGCGTTAAGCTCTTCCTACGTACTTACTCGCATGACTGGCATTCTTTGTTGAAAATGATCGTATCCACTCCTCAATGCACTGTATGGCTGATTTTTGGGAGAACTGTACTGTGGAGACTAGTGATAATGCATATCAGCAAAGAGCGATTGTTTGCAATCATTTAGCTGGGGAAGGTGCTCATGCTTTGCCCGAGAATCAAGTTGCACATCCCAGGGACATGTATGGTGTAACAGGAAAACTAGCAATGAAAGCGGTTCAGAAGTTACTGGTGGTTGGGAGAGATGCTAGTACGTCTTTTTCAAAAATCTCGCAAGGATCACCGGAACCTTATGCACAATTTTTAGACTGCTTGCAAACTGTTTTGGAGCGGCAAATTGATAATGATGTGGCTAGTGAGTTAGTTCCTAGAACAATTGGCTTTTGAGAATGCTAATGCTGATTGGTGGCGTGTGTTACAGGGTGTTAGGAATAGGGAAAAGTGTACTATAACAGAGATGGTGAGAGCGTGTCAAAACATAGAGTCATCTGAACATTATACTGGCTCTCCAGCTGCCGCTTTAGCAGCACAGTCGTAAGTGTCGGGAACAAAACTGAGACTGAGATGTTTTCATTGTGGGGCACTGGGTCATGTAAAGAAAGATTGCACAAAGTATGCACACCAGACTTCAAAGGCTGTACCTCCGAGAGATTGTCCAATATGTGCAAAAGGCAGGCACTGGGCAAGTGAGTGTTGTTTGAGGGTAAGGTAAAGGGAGCTGCCAGCCAGTCAGTGACTATAATTACTACTGCAGTAGTGCTGATTCCCACAGGAGTGTGGGGGCCTTTAGGACCTAGCGTGCATGCTTTGTTAATAGGTCGATCATCCACTACCAAGTTGGGTTTGTTTGTCTTACCTGGAGTAATTGACTCTGATTATCAAGGTGAAATCAAAATGATGGCTTGGACACCTGTGCCATTCTTCCTGGAAAGTGTGTTAAAGGCAAGAAGAACACCTGAAGAGCATGGGTTGGTCATGCCAATGTGGAATAGATTGTTTTTTCTTGTTTGTTTTGGGGCTGCAGAAGAAGGAACGCGTGCATTTCAGTGTTGGGGCACGGATCCAAACTGAGGATTCAAGCAAGTTTGGGACTGGGACAGCTTAGGTGATTGAGGACCATTGCCAGGTCTACGAAAGAAGCTGGATGGGTTTTGGGGAGCTCGCAGGCATTGCCAAATCCTCAGAAAACCACAGCTTTGTAGTTAAAGCAACAGCACTTGGCACCAAACCCAATCCCAAAACGCAAATACCCTCGAAGTGACCACAGGCAGAGCCTTGAGAAACATTTGAGAGAAAGGGTCTCCTTTGCCAGGCCCTGGGGGTCAGGCCTTGGCCATTCTGATGATAAACAAACATGAAGGGCTGACATGGCATCAGAACCTGGCGTGTCCGCGTTGTTGCCCTTCCCCTTGGTTCCCACCCATGCACACTCAACCCGATCAGCGCCTGTGGGAACAGCAGGGTGTGCAGTTCCAGCTAGAGGGCCTTAGACAGATCATACAGAAGTGTGTTTTTTATGAGTGTAAGAAGTGATAGCCCAGGCCAGTGAGAACGATATCTCGGGTCGGAAAACGGCCCCTTGTGTGTGATGTGTGAATGTCCTTGGGCCTGGTCTGTGAATGAGTGGGAACGTAACTGAAACAAATATAACATGAGTGTGGTGTGTTTCTAATACCAATTATTGGAAAAACATCTTATGTAACATCTTAGTCCAGGCCCATACCTGGAAATCCTATACATTGTCAATGGCTAATAAAGAGGGCCTCAGACTGGCTCAGCTCTCTGCTCTGCCCGGCTCTGCGCTCCTTCCTGAACAAGATCTCTGCCTGTGCGTGCATCTTTTTCTGCGTCCCGGTGTGCGTCGTTCCTCATCGCCGCAATCGCTCTCATCAACTCCAGACAATCCAAACGCTCTCTGACATACACGGCTGCCCCACCTCCTCTCCTTCCTCGCCTGTCCCTTCTGAAGAGTTTCTAGCCATCCAATGCAGCGCTCCAGTTGTGAGAGTCGTCCCACCATGTTTCTGGGATGGCAACTATATCGTCGTTTTTCTGCCTCACAGTGGCTTCCAGCTCCTCCTGTTTGTTGCCCATGCTGCGTGCCTTTGGATAGATGCACTTTGGCCGGGCCATTGATCCCGCCACCTTTTTCTGGTGAGAAGCCCTAATTCCTTTGTGGACATCATCGAGTGCTTCCACGGTTTTGAACACATCAACAACCCTTGTGTTTCTCTTCCTGCATGGCTCTCCATCCCCAACCTCCACTGGGATGGCAGAGCAAAGGACCTCACCAGCGCTACCCTCAAATGCTGGCATGTGGCCCTTGGGTTTGCCTCTCCACACCTGGTTTCCTCCCTTCTCACTTCAAATCTAGTTTAAAGCCCTCTCAAGGACTCCTGCTAACTCCTGCGCAGGATCCTTTTCCCCTTTTGAGAGAGGTGCATCCCATTTGTCGCTAGCAGGCCTGGTGCCATGTAAGCCGACCCATGATCAAAAACCCCCAAATTCTGCCGGTGACACCGGTCCTGCAGCCAGGTATTGATCTGCTGGGTCTTCCTGCATCTTTCCTCGTCGTACCCTGCAACTGTGGCGACAGAAGAGAACACGACTTGTGCTCCTGATCCCTTGACCATGCGTCCCAAGGCCCTGAAGTCTCTCTTGATTGTCTTTAGTTTTCCCTTTTCAGTTTCATCACTGCCTACCTGAAAAATCGTTAGGGGATAATAGTCTGAGGGCCTAACCAGGGCAGAGAGCTTCCTGTTTACATCTTTAACCCTGGCCCCAGGGAGGCAGCCGACACCCCAAGAAGTGGGTCTAGCCTGCATATAGGGCCTTCTGTTCCCTTTAGAAGGGAGTCTCCTACAACCACAACCAGCCTCTTTTTCTTTGTGGGGGCTGTTTTGATGGAGGGTGCAGGGTGACTGATCCTCTGCAGCACCTCCAACTCAGTGGAACCGCCTCCCTCGATGCTGTTGTTTGGTTCCACTTGCAAGGCCTGTTCTTCAGTCTCAAGACCCATTTGTGTGTCTGTGTTTGGCTGTTTCTGGGCTAACTGGTGCGCAGAAATTGGCTTCGCTGGAGGTAAATGTTCAAAGAGGACCCAGAAGAGTAAAACAGAAAAAGGAAAAATTTATTTGAATAAAGGAGGAGTCCCCAGGCGTCCCTGTGGGGTCTCTCAACAGCATGGGAAGACACAGCCCCCTATTTATCCCAATCCTAGCCGCAGGAGATCCCTTCTCCTTTCCCCATTGGCTGAGACCCTTGCGGGGTCCAAGCTTTCCGATCCCCCTTTCGTACCCCCAGCAGCACCCCTTGTATGTCTGCCCACCGACACTCCTGGGAACTGATTGGTTAGAGCTCTAAGGCTGTTGCACTCCATTTTGTAAAGACATGGGAGAGCTGCTCCCATCAACTACAAAACAATCAAGAGTGTGAATCGTGACATCACGTTTTGCAAAGACGTGATAGCCATTCCTCACCAGTTTGGTGTGGGTATTGGTGCTTTCAGTTGTGATGATGTTGTCATCCCTTTTCTAATTCACTGTCTGCTCTTGTGTTCAGACTACGTGGCTTTGTAAATGAGGAGCCCCACTCTCCGTGTCTTTCAATGAAATACAGGAGCTCCTGAGACTGTTTTTCTTCCTGACCTCCTTCCTGCAAGAGCTTTTGGAGCTGCAGGGACAGTTCCTGTGATGGGAGGAGGGGAAAAGAATCCATCACGGCAGCACTGCCAGGGAGCAGCAGCGCTCGGCCTCCCAGAGCTGTTATCTTTCCTCTCCCACACTCCTTCTCGTCCCTCATGTTGGCGCAAGTCCTGAGTGCTCTGGCAGCTTGGTCATTGTTCTGCTGCGTGGCAGTCCTGTGACAGCAGGCAGGGACAGGCAATGGGCACTTGTGTGACAGAGCTGGCCTCAGAACAGCCTTCCGTGAAGAAAGGTGATCTCCTGAGGACAGTGCTGGAAGGTTTAGGTCTTCTTCCAAAGTTTCTCTCCAGGACATGCCCAAGAACATGACGAGCAGATCAAAACACCAGTATGCACCAGTACAGAGCTAAACACCCTGAGTGGAGAAGCATGAGGGCACGCAGCAGTGTCCTCTCACAGCCAGGCCTCCTGCAAGACACCTGACGGAGCAGCAGAGCAGGGTCTGGGCTGTGCCCGTGTGCACTGGACAGCCCGCGGAAGCTGCCCCAGGACAATCGTCGTGGGCTGGCTGCGCACAAGCACCGTTTCCAGCCCTGGCCTCTCAGTGCAGCTTGGAGAGGCCCTTTGTCCCTCCACGGAAGGATGGTGAATGAGTAGGTCAGCAGGCTGTGTTTGCATGGTACAGATGAGATGCAATCATGCACATCATGTACAGGAGGTGGGATGAGATGAACCCCAGAGACCACAAATGTCATCAGCTATTCCTTGGGGTTCCCTGAAGGCCTGTGGGACAGACAGTGTCTCAAGGTCACGTCACGTTGGGAGGAAACCACCTGAATGCAGCACCGGGTTGTGCTTCCTTGGACTGAGGTCCCCGTGTCCATTCCTCGTGACGTGGGACATGTGAGATGAGTGCAGGCGGGGTGACACACTGCAAGGCTGAGGTGGCTCCCATCCTTTGGGAGTGGCAAGAGGAGGTGAGAGAGACACTGTGACTCCTGCCTGTGTGTCTAAAAGGGACAGGCTCTGCCTCTGAGCATCCCTGGGTGCATAAGGAGTCCATGAGGCCAGCTCAGCTCTGGACAGCTGACAGAAGCTTGCTCTTTCCACGTGTGACTCCAGGAACAAACCCCATGGGCCCAGTGAGCTTCGTCTCCGCTGCCTTGGACAGGCCCATTGCCACAGTGCTTCTATCTGCTCCCTCAGCCTTGCCTGTGATTCTGGCTTGTGCTCTCCAAAGTGCCAGAGCACTCAGAGATGTTCTGGGGTCCTTGGAAAAGGCAGATGTCAAAGCCAGCTTCAAGAAGGGCTCTTTATTAAAATCCAGCCACTCTCTCGGGAAGAGCTGCTCCTCCACATGGCTCAGCATCAGCGGCAGCACGGGGCTCGCAGGTTCCATCTTGGCCTTGGCTGCTCCCTTGGAGAGCTCAGGATGATGATGACCGTCTGAGCTACCAGGGAGCGGATGGAGGGCTCGCTGTCTCCTGCCAAGGTCTGAAGGGCTGCAAGGGAAAGAAGCAGAGCTGAGATGACCTCCCACGTCTGCAGAGATCCCCAGGCATTCCCTCTGGAGAATGCTCCCTACTCACCGCTGCAGATCTCAGCCAGCTTCTTCTTGCCTGGATCCCTCAGATGCCGCGCAGCGAGCCCTGGGCACAGAGTTCCGTCAGCCCCTGCTCCCTCCCCTCATCAGGGCTGGCCCCAGGGAAGAGCAGGGGCCGAGATGGTGGGACTGAGCAAGGCGGCCGCCATGGCCACCTGCGTGGACAGGACTGGGAGAGGGAGGCCAAGGCCCTGCACGGGGCAGCCGGGGCTCTGGCAGCCACAGGGCTGCTCCTTGCTGCCAGGGCAGTGGCAGGGACTGGGGCCAGGCTGCCAAGAGAGGGACCCTGGGGGCTGTGACCCACCGATGAACCTCACGGCCGCCTCTCGCAAGCTGGCCTGAGCATCCTTCAGGTACGGCAGGCTCTGAGTCAAGAATTCTTGAGCTCTGCTCCTGTCCTGCTCCAGCTGGAGAGAGCACAAGGGGATGAGCACGTCACTGTCCCTTCCCAGTTGGCTGGACCAGTCCCTGCTCCCACACCCAGCCGTTCCCCTTCCCTCCCGGCCATTCCCATGTCCCAGCCAGGAGCCCTGTGGGGTTGAGGCTGAAAGAGAGACACAGGCTGGGGGACCCCAGGGGTGCTGAGAGCCCTCCCTCGCGCTGGGTGCAGGGAGGGCAGCAGGGCAGAGAGAAGAGGCCTTGTGGGCTCTGTTCTTGAGGGCAGGCAACAAGAATGCAGGTCCAGGCTGCAGCAAGGCAGGCGAGGCACATCTGCCTTGGGGGTTGTCCTCACCAAGCTCTCTCCAATCCGCCATGTCTGCTGTGTCCGCACCAGGTGCTTGAGCAGTTTCCACTTGAGGAGCTCTGCGGCAGCAAGGAGGGCTTCCGCAGCAGCCTGTGGAACAGCAGAAGCTGGGAGATGGCACCACGGTCTGGGCCAGGAGACCTTGGGTCCCCCTGCTCTGGGCTTTGTTCCTGGGGCGATTCTGCCCTGCAGGAGCTGGGACATGCCCTGGCCCAAATTTCCAGGGGTCTCTTCACTGCGTCACTGCTGAGCTTTGAAAGCTGTACCTTGGCCACGCTCTGCGTTTGGTCACTCAGGCGGAAGAAGAGAGGGAGCAGGCCAAGTCGCACCGTGTTCTTCATCTCTGCCTTTTCGTCCCCCACCGCCATCTTCATCAGGTCTCTGAAGAGGCTGATGGAGCTCTCTCTCAGCTGGCTCTGCTCCTGGGAGGGAGAAGCACAGTAGGACTGGAGCACCAGCAGCTCTCTGCCCACGCTGGGCAGAAGCTCCAGCATGGCTGATGTGAGGGGAGATGCTCCAGGGAGGCATTCTGCACACTGGAGTTGTGGCCCAGATCTGCGGTCCTGGGTCAGTGAAAGGCCACTCAAGAGACTTGTTCTGGGAGCGCCTGTGCCTCCAAGTGCCCACCAAGGCAGCCAGCATCCCCCACCAGCTTCAGCAGCCACGGTGGGGAAGAGCTCCGGGAGCAGCCGGCAGGGAGAAGCTGGGCTGGGCTGCAGAACACACAAGCCACCCCACAAGAGCCCAGGGCCCACCCGTGGGGCTCAGGCTTCCACATCAGCCTTACGTCGTTCAAGAGGGGCAGGAGGAATTCCGCCATCTGCACGGCGATGTGGCTGGCCTCCTTCCTCTTCAGCTGAGCCATGACAGTTCTGAAGACCAGCAGAGCCTTCATGGTGGCAGCCTTATAGCCAAAGAGCAGGACCCTCATCAGGTCTGGCAGGATGACCTTCATTTTTCTTGCCTGTGTGAAGAAAAGAGTTTCCCTTTTGGGACCAGGTCCGTGCCTGGAAAGCTCCCCAGGCAGCCAGCTGGCCCCACCATGGCAGAGAGAGCCTTTGGAGCACTCGCCCCACCGCCTGAGTGCCAGCCAAGGCCAAGCCCTCCCGCTCTGCCCCGGCCCTTGGCTGCCAACAGGGTTCCCCTTGCTGACGCCCTACTCACCATGTCGTCTCTCTGTGACAGCGTCATGATGCCTCTGAGCACCAGGGAGAGCATGGCTGGCCTTTCTTCCTTCAGAAACCTAAAGGCTAGGTAGGTCGCAGCAAACTCCCCGTCTCCCAGATCTCTGCTGGCCAGCATCTGAAAGCAGGGCAGCAGTGAGCGACCGGCAGAGCTGGTGGGGCTCCTGGCAGCGTGCAGCTCCTGGTTCCTAGCGCAGCCCGGGCCAAGGGCACCAGGGGCTTTTTCCGGTAACTCACAGCCAAGCGAACGAGGCAGTAGTCCTCCAGGTGCGTGCAGAAGAGCCTGCTCTTGAGGTCCCAGAGCTGGCTGAGCAGCTCCTTCAAAATGTTCTTCACAGTCTGGGGCACGGAGAGCATCAGTTCCCACAGTGCCAGGGCAGTGCTGCAAGTCGGAGCGCTCTGTCAGCAGGGCAGCCTCGGCCACAGCAGCGTGGCCGGGCTCAGCACTGCAGGACGCTTGGGATGCCCTGGGCAGCAGCAGAGGGCTGAGCTGGTGCTCCCCGTGGGGCGGGCAGGAGCGTGGGGTGGGCTCTGGGCTTGCTTGCTCAGCTTTGGCTGCCTCGGGCCTGGCTGACCCCCAGGGCTGGAAAGCGTGGTGGGATGGAGGGTCCTGCCCCTCGGGAGCGTCCTGCAGGATTCCTTGGCTCTGGCAGCCAGAGCGTCTCCAGGCCCCTCTTCCCACAGGGAACAAGCCCTCCTGGCTTTTGAGGACAGTACCTGTCTCCTCCTGGAGCAACCTTGAGCAGTGTCATCACCACCTCCTGAGGGCATTTGTCAGCCATGGGGACGATGAGAGACTCCACGCTCTGCCGGGCTGGGACTGTCTGCATGCATCCCAGGGTTTTGTGGATGCAGCTCGTGATCTTTGGCACCTGGAGGGGACACAGGTGAGGATGGTGCAGCCACTGGCGAGCGGCCATTTCCTCAGCTGCCCTTGCCATCCCTCTCTGCCACCTTGAGGTGGCTTCAGGTGCCCCAGACACTGGGCTTTGGGAGGAAGAGAGGGATGGAGGGAGGAACAAGGCCTGACAGGGCTGAAGGGCAGGGCAATGCAGCCACAGGCCACTTACATCCACCAGCCACAGGTCAGGGTTTCCCTTGACCACATCCAGCACGTTTCTGGCCGCCTCCTTGTCAAAGGTGCTGGAGTCAGTCATTGCCTCGATGAACACCCAGACCACGTCTGTCCTCTCCGACGGCTGGAGGTATTCCCCAAAGGTCTATGGGAGGAAGGGAGGCAGCGAAGCCACGTCACACCGAGGGCCCTGATGCTGCTGCTTAGCCGGGCAGTGCCAGCAGCCCTGCGGTGGCGCCCGGCAGTGCTGGCGGCGGTGCCCCCAGCAAAGCTGGCAGCAGGGGCGGCAGTCGCTGCTGGGGAGGATGAGAAGAGACGGCCCAGGGTGAGGGAGGAGGGTTGGGGTCATGGGCACGGGGTCTGGGCCCCGCCACCAGCCAGGGCTTGCTGGTGGCCAGGAGGACTGGGGCTGCTGCTGGGACACTGGAGCGCAGCCCTGGCATTGTCCCTGCTTGGGGACAGCAGGAACCCTCTCAGCAGGGACAGGGAGGCCACGCCAGCCCGCTGACGGTGGAGGCCTTTGCTCTCACAAGTCCCCTGCTGATGCCAGGACCAAGAGTGCCAGCAAACGGGGAGCTCGTTACCTCGGCAATGTGAGTGGCACTGGGCGAAGTGCGCAAGGAGGTGGTCTCGGCTTCCCAGTCCCTTTCGAGCTGTGTATCCTCCTCTGTCAATGTCGCACCTAAAGAGCGGGGCAAACGCAGAGGAGTCGGTAAGACACGGCAGCTTCCCCAATACTGGAAAGAGCTTTGAACTTGGAATGGCCGAGGAGGGAGGTTATGACCTGCAATCAGGGGAGGAGGTGGTGGAGAGCGGTGCCACGGAGAGGCTGACCCGCCTCCAGTGTGCGTGTGGGAATGCTCCTGGCCCTGGAAAGTCCAAGGCCCTAGAGCTCTGCATGCAGTGCCACAGTTCAGTTCCCCATGGCTTGAATAGAGGTGACGTGGGGGACGGCTCGCATGGCTGGAGTGCTGCGGGGCAGAGATACATCTCTCTTTGGGAGAGATGGGAAGATGCGGCGTGGGGCTGCCTCCCGTGCTCTTGAGGAGCAGCTCAGCTACACGGGACCATCAACAGCGTGAGGGTGAGGAGCAGAGGAGGCGCAGTGCTGGTGACATGGTGGTGCCTCCAGCAAGCAGCAGGACTGGGTGATGTTGGCGTGCAGGGGGATCCATCCCACCACAGCTTCTCTTACAGCGTTGCTGGTACTTGAATTGGAAGAGGAGACAAAGAGCGTCCAAAGCCAAGCGGCTGGTGTCCTCTTCCTTGAATGATAGGAGCAGCAGGAGATGTCCCAGCAGCTGTCCAAGGATTGGCATCTGCATCTCCGCACAGGAGGCGTGTCTGTCCTCATTGGGATCAGCCTGGGCAAGGGAGGAAGAAGAGCAGAGGGCTTGAGGGCAGCTGGGGCCAAAGCCCTGAAGCCAAGTGTGTGCCCAGGGCTGGATCCAGGCAGGTCAGAGCTTTGCAGGGCCCTGCAGAACCCGTCTCGCAGAACAGCCCCACGCAGAGAGAGCTGCCAGACCTGGGCTCCCCGTGGGCTCCTTGGGCAGCCCTGGCCGACACAGGACTGGGGCAGAGATGGCTCCTGGCAGAGCGGAGTATGCCTGGTCCTTACCTTCAGTGAGGAATAGTTGGCCAGCAAGAAGCTGAGCACCCTCATCCTGCCCACAGCCCTCTCCCGCACAGATGCCCTCTCAGAGGTGGTGAAGGTCAAGAGCATCTGGGGAGAGAGAAGCTGCTGCTGAGCCCTGGGAGCAGCCAGCGCTCCAGCACAAGCAGCACTGCTCAAGTCCTGGGCGGGACTCTCCCAGGCCATTAAGGCTTCCTCTGGTCTGGAGCAAAGCCCGCACTGGTTTCCTGCCCCGGGGTCCCTGGCAGGCTTGCGACAAATGCCCCAGGCCAGCCCTCTAGCCAGGCAGGAAGGCAGATGCCACCCTGTGCGGCCACTGTGCTGCGGAAGAGCCTGCTGGGCAGCCCCTGCTTCCCCCAGGGAGGTGGGCACCACCCTGCAGTGCTCTCTCTGCATGGCGCGGGGTGGGACTGCCCTCTCAGCAGTGGACACCCCGTCCCCCAGGGTGAGGAACAGCCCTTGTGAAGCCCACCCTTTGCACATGCCAGACCTGGAAGATACTCTGCATCTTCTCGCCGACTCCGTTGGCAGGAGAGTTGAGCACCAGTGCAACTAGCATGGTGTCCATGGCTTTCATGGTCTGCAAGGAAGACAACGAGTTGTGGCCGTGTTTCCTGCCATCCCTCTCACCCCCAGGACACTGAGCTGAGCTCCCAGCACCAAGGGAGGACTCGTGGGCTGCTTTGCTGCGCCTGGGAGAGGCCCAGGGGCAAACAATGTGCTGTGGGCAGAGCAGCCTGCGGCACTGGACGTGGCCAGGCCCGCAGGAACGGGACGACGGGACGAGAGTGGGAAAGTAAAGCCAAGACCGTGGCCTGCCTTGCATCTCTGGTCATAGCGCAGGACAGGGTGACCAGGGAGCAGCCCAGAGGGCCCGGGGCTCGTGGAGCTCACCCAGCACTTACCGCGAAGTACAGGAAAGGTTTCAAGTCCCGGATTTCCTCTTTTGGAGGAAGCAAGAAGATGCTGGAGAAGCACGCTTGGAGGAGGCCTATCTCTTTGCCCTCCAGCACCGCCTCCACGGAGCTGCAAAGAGAGAGGGGCCAGTGGGACACTGGTGCGGGGAGCAGTGCCTGGAGGCCTCGTGCAGGTGGACGCGGGGCTCTGGGGCAGGAGTCCCCAGGAGAGTTGGGCAGGTACCTCATTTCGGTCACGGCAAACATGGCGCTCCGCCACACCGCTGTGCACCGTTGGTCCCTGGGCTCTTCTTCCAGCAGCACCTGCAGAGCACAGCCAGGATGGGACCTGGCAGCTGCCAGCACCCAGTGCCACCAGCCCCTTGCCCTGCCCAACGCTGTCCTCACAGGGTGCCAGTGCTGGGGGCCTTGTCCCCTTCCCCGCAGCCACCGAGTATCCCCTCACCTTGATATTCTCTGCCAGTTTGTATCTCTGGCAGAAGAGATCTAGGCCCTGGGACAAGCCGTTGTACGTTGCGGCCCTGAAGAGCATAGCGATGCTTTTAAGGAACTCCAGCTTCTGTTCCTCATCCTGGCAGCCAGGGGACAGAGAGACAAACAGGGAGCATGAGATGGGGACACACGGTCAGTGGCACCGCAGCGCTGGGGGTGCAGTGCCGGTTGCAGCCCTGGGAGAAGCAGCTGTGCCCAGCCAGCGCCCTCCAGCAGCCCCACAGCAGAGCCCCTGTCAGCAGATGCCAGCTCAGCCGCCTTCCAAATGGCTGCGGTTACCTTTTCAGGGCTGCTGACAAAGGCCCTGATGACATCCACGTGTTCTGGTTCCAAGCGGTACACTGGTAACCAGCTGGCATCTAAGAAAGGAGGAGAGCAGGGAGGGCTGCAGAGAGGGTGCGCGGGCAGGAGGGAGCAGAGGAAGGAGCTCTGCCTCCCATCCAGCCCCATGCCCGCTGCCATGGCACAGTCTTCTCCTGCGTGTCAGTGCCCCTGCCAGCGTGTGGGGAAACGGGATCCTGGCATTGAGCAGGGAGCGCTCGCTGGCCACCGCGCTGCCCAGACAATCAGGGCCCCTCACTCACCCATCTCCAGTTGCTGGGCCAGGCACAACTCCTGGGGCTCCACTGGAGAGCTGCTCTCCTGGAGAGCCCTGTCCTCCTCCAGGGCCACCTTGGTGGTGCTGACTTGTTGCTTCGCCATCTTTTGGGTTTGAGGAAAGTGGTTGGGCTGGCGAAGGGGGAAGCTTTGGCGAAAGGCCACGAGTCTGCCGGGGGCAGCGGGGAAAGACGTGGGTTGTGCTCGAGGAGTCCTCGCCACGAGTCTGCCGGGGCAGAGGGGAGTCTGCCGGGGGCAGCTAGAGTTAAGATATGGTTGGACTCGATGATCTCAAGGGTCGCTTCCAACCAAAAGGATTCTCTGATACTCCGATTCTCTGAAAGACGTGGGCTGCGCTCGGGGGCTACTCGCCGTCTCCGTGCTCGCGCCCTGTCCCGTCACCGTCCTGCCGGACAGTGTGGGCTGGGGCCCACAGCTGCGCTGAGCACACGCAGTGCAGTGGGTGTCACCAAGAGAGGTCACAACGGGCCCCACTGTGACCCTGCACCTGGGCAGGGAGGGGCAGGGTGTCCCATTGGGATGCACAGGCCAGCTCAGCCCTGGGCACCTGGGTGCTCTCGGGGTGTCTCCAGGCCCCCCTTTGCCCTCATGTCCCCCCGGGACCTCCCTGTTGCCCTCTGCTGTGTCCCAGGGTTTCGTGTTCAGCTGGCTGGCTGATCAGAACAGCAGCGAAGCTGCTCCTTCAGTGGCTTTGTAGAGATTTCTAGGGATTTCCAAGGGTGGGTAGCACAGAGGATGGACTTTGTTTGAAGTGTCTGCTGTCTCATTGCTTACAGAAGCTCTCAGTGGCTTGAGGATAAACTAACCACGTAACCACATGACAAAGTGTTGGAGCTGGCAGAGCACAAAAGCAGAAATCCAGGTGGCAGGGGTGAAAAAGGTGGAAAGGCTGACGTACTAAATGCCTCCTTCTGTGGAAATGCCCCTCACATTCTGCGATTCTGTGATTCCTCCACCTCAGTCTTTAATAGTCAGAAGAGTTGTGCTCCAGGTACCCACCCCCCTGAGCCAGAAGACAGGCATGGGGAGCAGTATGAAGGCCCAGCAATCCAAGGGTCAATGATCAGTGACCTGCTATATCACTTGGGCACCTACAAGTCTATGGGGCCAGATGGGATACACCCAAGGGTGCTGAGGGAGCTGGCAAAGGTCATCACTGAGCCACTTTCCATTACCTATCTGCAATGCTGCCCAACTGGGGAGGTTGCAGTTGACTGGAAGTTGGCTAAGGTGACGCTCATCTACAAGACAGGCCGGAAAGAGGATCTGGGGAGCTACAGACCTATCCGTCTGACCTTGGTGCTGGGCAAGGTCATGGGGCAGATGATCTTGGGTAACATCACTTGCCAGAAGAGAACCATATAATCAGGCCCAGTCAACATGGATTTATGAAATGTAGGTCCTGTTTGACTAACCTGATCTCTACGACAAGATGACCCAAGTAGTAGATGAGGGAAAGGCTGTGGAGGTTGTGTACTTAGACTTCAGTAGGGCCTTGGGCACCGTATCTCACAGCATTCTCCTGGAGAAGCTGCAGCTCGTGGCCTGGACGGGTGGACTCTGCGACGGATATAGAACTGGCTGGTGGCCGGGCCCAAAGAGTTGTGGTGAACGGAGCCAAATGCGGTTGGTGGCTGGTCAGGAGTGGCGTTCGCCAGGGCTCAGTACTTGGCTCACAACCAGCCCATGAATGCTCCAGGCTCAGGGAAGAGTGGCAGGACAGGAAAAGGACCTGGGGGTGTTGGTCACTGTGGCTGAACATGAGGCAGCATGTGCCCAGGCAGCCAAAAAGGCCACCTGCATCCTGGCTTGTATCAGGAATAGTGTGGCCAGCAGGACCAGAGAAGCGATCGTGCCACTGTACTGGGCACTGGTGAGGCCTCACCTTGAATGCTGTGTTCAGTTTTGGGCCCCTCATCATCAGAAGGACATTGAGGGACTAGAGAGTGTGCAGAGGAGGCAACAAAGCTGCTGAGGGGCTGGAGCACAAGTGTGATGGGAGCGGTTGAAGGATCTGGGGCTGTTCAGCCTGGAGAACAGGAGGCTCAGGGGAGGCTCAGGGGAGACCTTATTGCTGTTTGCAATGGCCTGAAAGGAGGTTGAAGCATGGAGGGTGTTGGTCTCTTCTCCCAAGTAGCAAGTGATAGGACAAGAGGAAATGGCCTCAAGTTGCGCCAGGGGAGGTTTAGATTGGCTGTTAGGAAAAAATTCTTCCTGGAAAGTGTGTTAAAGGCAAGAAGAACACCTGAAGAGCATGGGTTGGTCATGCCAATGTGGAATAGATTGTTTTTTCTTGTTTGTTTTGGGGCTGCAGAAGAAGGAACGCGTGCATTTCAGTGTTGGGGCATGGATCCAAACTGAGGATTCAAGCAAGTTTGGGACTGGGACAGCTTAGGTGATTGAGGACCATTGCCAGGTCTATGAAAGAAGCTGGATGGGTTTTGGGGAGCTCGCAGGCACTGCCAAATCCTCAGGAAACCACAGCTTTGTAGTTAAAGCAACAGCACTTGGCACCAAACCCAATCCCAAAACGCGAATACCCTCGAAGCGACCACAGGCAGAGCCTTGAGAAACATTTGAGAGAAAGGGTCTCCTTTGCCAGGCCATGGGGGTCAGGGCTTGGCTATTCTGATGATAAACAAACACAAACGGCTGACATGGCATCAGAACCACCTCCACAACGCCTTTACCACCTGTGACCAGTGTCTCCAGGCTTTTGCTTCGCCAGCCTCCAGGGACACGGACTGGTTGTTTCCTTCAGAGCTGTGTCAGGGATGGCCCTTCGTGGGATCCCAAACACCTTCAGAAACTTGCGTTTGTTTCTGCCTTTCACTTTGCTGGAGGTTTGTTCATTGTTTCAATATCTGCAGTTTAGGAACATGGCAGCAGAGGGCTCATTAACATCCAAAATGCCCTTGCAAGCCAAGGCTCTCTGCAGCATTTTCCTAAAGGCTTCAAGTCTGGTGTGGATGATTAGGGAGATTTCAGGAATAGCCAAACAGAGAGCATTTCAATAATAAACAGCAATAAAGCAGTATTTCTTCTACTTCCTTCCCACCTCTCCCTCCTCCGCATTTCCAGAAGAGGTGGTATCAGCAACCTTCAGTACTTTTGGATCTGGAGCATCTCCTGATGAAGGCACAATATGTCAGAGCATTGGGTGCCTGAAGCACCAGTTGAGTGAGGAGACAGGCCAGGACACCTCAAGAGGAGTCACGCTCCTCTGGACCAAGAGGTGGGTGTTCCTGGGAATCTCAGGTGCCACAGCACAGCGACACTTGTGTTCAGGGAGCTGGTCAAATGACCCATCTCCTTTTCTGTAATGTTGTCTGAGTTTGCTCAGGTAACCCCTGACCTGAACCCCATCCACTCGTGGGTGTTCTCCAGACTCCTGCCTTCAGGAACAGTGTCCCAGGAGACCTTGCTGGTGAAGATGGAGGCAAAGGAGCCATAAAGTACCTCAGTCCTGTCTGCTTCTAATCTTATAAAGTGCAGCAGCAGGCCCGCGTTCGCCCTATCTAGTCTTTTACTGTAAGGAAGTAATGTCAGCTCATCTTGCTGCCCCCACCCTCCCCTGCACATATGAAATCCAGAGGAGCTCTGGCATCATCCTTACATCTTTTTATGGTTTTAGAAGTTTCTTTCTTCAATTAGCCGATTTACAGCATCAATGTTGGTTCAGCTGAATATTTACTCAAGATCTCAGGGGCTTTTTTTTAAAAAAAAAAAACAAAACAAACTCCACACTTTCTGATCAGCCTTGCACCAGACTGACAAATAAACAAATCTTCCCCATGCAACAAAGTTTGCCTAATAGTAAGGAAGGAGAAGATTATTTTGTGCTACTTTTCAATTGATACAGAGACACAAGAGAGAACAAGGAAAGCCCAATGGTTGTCATGCCTGTGAAGGCTGATATTTACATCCCTGTCCTCCAGTCAGAGCTCAAATTGGCTGGGAAAGAATGCCTTTTAAAAACACTGTCATCACAAAGCAGGAGAGTGTACTGTTAGTTCATAGGTTAATAAATAGTTAATAAATGAAATCTCATTAAATTTCATTGGAAGCCCATTTTTTATTATAGTAAAGGAGGCTGAAGTTTCACCTTGATAATTACGCTCCCTACATTTGGCAGAAACAAAAATATTAATTTAATAGCAGAGGTAGCTTTGATTTAAACAAAGAAATTGTCTGAACAGGATTAGATTACACTGTTAGGCGGGCATTCGTTATGTGCAGCGCTGGGGTCGCACTGGCGATTCTCCACCATAAGTGCTCGCCACGACAGAACGCTCTCCTGTAGCTGGTATTTACAAAAGCGCTGCATACTCATTATAGTTCTTAGAAACTATTAACATTCAATACACCTATTCTAAGAAATGATTACAGAAACATGAGGTTAATTATTTCACGGTCTTTGCTGCTATCTGGTGTCATTGTATGAGCATTGCAAGCCTTGAATTCTATTTCTCTATTCTATAGCTTACTTTCGAGACATCTGTTAGTGTGCAGCTTCAGATTCAACCTGTGCATATGTCATGGAGGCACCCCAAGATAAGTTTAGGCGGACAACAAGGTCCAAAACAAACTTTATTGGGCTTTGGGTTCTTTGATATCGGCTGGTTTTATAAGACACCAGTCCGGTCAGTGATATGTGGGAAAGGTTTATCCCACGGGGTAAAAAGATGCTGGGACAGGAATTAGCAGGGCTCATTTGCAGGGCTTTAAACTAGATTCGAAGGGGGATGGGGTTGTAGCTGGGCTTGCATCAGTGGGGCAGCATGCTGGAATACATAAAGACCGGGAGGCCCCTCAGGCCCCTAGGGTGAAATCGGTTTACTCGGCTCGCTCCCTGAAGTGCCTGTACACCAATGCGCGCAGCATGGGGAATAAGCAGGAGGAGTTAGAAACCTGCGTTCAGTCAGGAGATTATGATCTGGTGGCATTAACAGAGACATGGTGGGACAGCTCACATGACTGGAATGTGGTCATGGATGGCTATGCCCTTTTCAGGAAAGACAGGCCGGCCAAGCGTGGTGGTGGAGTTGCTCTTTACGTGAGAGAGCAACTACAATGTATAGAGTACTGTCCAGGTGCGGTTGAGGAGCAAGTTGAGAGTCTGTGGGTGAGAATTAAGGGCCAGGCTGGCAGGGGTGACACTGTTGTGGGAGTCTATTACAGGCCACCAGATCAGAGTGAGGAAGTTGATGAGGCCTTCTACAGGCAGCTGAGCGTGGCCTCACAGTCACAGGCCCTGGTTGTTATGGGGGATTTTAACTACCCTGATGTTTGCTGGAAGGACTACTCAGCCAGCCAGCCTCAGTCTAGGAGGTTCCTCCAGTGCACTGACGATAAATTTCTGATGCAAATGGTGGAGGAGCCGACTAGGAGACGTGCGCTGCTGGGTCTCGTCCTTGCTAACAAGGAGGGTCTGGTTGAAGCAGTAAAGGTGGGGGGCTGCCTTGGTTGCAGTGACCATGAGATGGTGGAGTTCAGAATCTCCTGTGGTGGGAGCACAATGCCGAGCAGAATTGCAACCCTGGACTTCAGCAGGGCCGACTTTGGCCTTTTCAAACAATTGCTGGAGGAAATCCCATGGGCAAGGCTGCTTGAAGGTAAAGGGGCCCAAGATAGTTGGTTAACATTCAGGGACTGCTTCTACCAAGCTCAAGATCAGTGCATCCCGACGCGCAGGAAGTCAAGGAGGGGAGCCAGGAGACCCGCGTGGTTAAACAGGGAACTGCTGGGCAAACTCAAGTGGAAGAGGAGGGTTTACAAATCATGGAAGGAGGGGCTGGCCACTTGGGAAGAATATAAGGCTGTTGTCAGAGGATGTAGGGAGGCAACTAGGAAAGCTAAGGCCTCCTTAGAGTTAAACCTGGCGAGAGGGGTCAAGGACAACAGGAAGAGGTTCTTCAAATACATGGCAGATAAAACTAACAGCAGAGGCAATGTAGGCCCACTGATGAACGGGGTGGGTGCCCTGGTGACAGAAGATACAGAGAAGGCAGAATTACTGAATGCCTTCTTTGTCTCTGTCTACTCTGCCGGAGGCTGTCCTGAGGAGCCCCGTACCCCTGAGGCCCCAGAGGAAGGCAGGGCAATGGAGGAGTTTGCCTCAGTTGATGAGGACTGGGTTAGGGACCAGTTAAGCAATCTGGACATCCATAAATCCATGGGTCCAGATGGGATGCACCCGCGGGTGCTGAGGGAGCTGGCTGAAGTCATTGCTGGACCGCTCTCCATCATCTTTGCCAAGTCTTGGGAAACGGGAGAGGTGCCTGAGGACTGGAGGAAAGCAAATGTCACTCCGGTCTTCAAAAAGGGCAAGAAGGAGGACCCGGGCAACTATAGACCGGTCAGCCTCACCTCCATCCCTGGGAAAGTGATGGAACACCTTATCCTTGGTGCCATCTTAAGACATATCAAGGATAAGAGGGTCATCAGGGACAGTCAACATGGCTTCACCAAGGGGAAGTCGTGTTTGATCAACCTCATAGCCTTTTATGAAGACGTAACAAGGTGGATTGACGATGGCAGAGCAGTGGATGTGGTCTACCTTGACTTCAGCAAAGCATTTGACACCGTCTCCCACAGCATCCTCACGGCAAAACTGAGGAAGTGTGGACTGGATGATCGGGTAGTGAGGTGGACTGCGAACTGGCTGAAGGAGAGAAGCCAGAGGGTCGTGATCAATGGGGCAGAGTCTGGTTGGAGGCCTGTATCTAGTGGAGTGCCTCAAGGGTCAGTTCTGGGACCAATACTGTTCAATATATTCATCAATGACTTGGATGAGGGAATTGAGTGTACTATCAGCAAGTTTGCTGATGACACCAAGCTGGGAGGAGTGGCTGACACGCCAGAGGGCTGTGCTGCCATCCAGCGAGATCTGGACAGGCTAGAGAGTTGGGCGGGGAAAAATTTAATGAAATATAACAAGGGAAAATGTAGAGTCTTGCATCTGGGCAGGAACAACCCCAGGTTCCAGTACAGGTTGGGGAATGACCTATCAGAGAGCAGTCTAGGGGAAAGGGACCTGGGGGTCCTGGTGGACAGCAGGATGACCATGAGCCAGCACTGTGCCCTTGTGGCCAAGAAGGCCAATGGCATCCTGGGGTGGATTAGAAGGGGGGTGGTTAGTAGGTCGAGAGAGGTTCTCCTTCCCCTCTACTCTGCCCTGGTGAGACCTCATCTGGAATATTGTGTCCAGTTCTGGGCCCCTCAGTTCAAGAAGGACAGGGAACTGCTGGAGAGAGTCCAGCGCAGGGCCACAAAGATGATGAAGGGAGTGGAGCATCTCCCTTATGAGGAAAGGCTGAGGGAGCTGGGTGTCTTTAGCTTGCAGAAGAGGAGACTGAGGGGTGACCTCATCAATGTTTATAAATATATAAAGGGTGGGTGTCACGAGGATGGAGCCAGGCTCTTCTCGGTGACAACCAACAGTAAGACAAGGGGTAATGGGTTCAAGCTGGAACACAAGAGGTTCCACTTAAATTTGAGAAGAAACTTCTTCTCAGTGAGGGTGACAGAACACTGGAACAGGCTGCCCAGGGAGGTTGTGGATTCTCCTTCTCTGGAGACGTTCAAAACCCGCCTGGACGCCTTCCTGTGTAACCTCACCTAGGTGTTCCTGCTCTGGCAGGGGGATTGGACTAGATGATCTTTCGAGGTCCCTTCCAATCCCTAACATTCTGTGATTCTGTGATTCTGTGATTCTGGCTGGAAAAGTACCGCCGATAAACCGATGGGAAACGGGGTTTATACAGTTAGTTAGCACTCCCATAACGTAAGATACAGGTTCGGATATTAGGTTAGGAGATTATTTGGGGTGCAGCGAAATAAGAACAGCGAGGACCCACAGTGTGCATATACGCACTCACAAGATAATACTCAATAGTATCTGATCACCTCCCGTAAGTGATACACGCCAGAGATATTCAGTTTCCGTTTCCCCTGGCTTGCATGAAAATTTAGCTTGCAAGTCGCCAAGCTCAGGTCCTGTCCACGGGGTGCTACGAACGGCAGTTCGAGGATTTCCACCCCGTGGCCTTGTATGTGTCAGTTTTAATGAGAGGACATACATTCTTTGTCTCCATCTCCTCTTCATCAACACTATTTTCAGAATCTCCCCAGGAACCTCCATCCCAGGAACCTCCGTCCCAGTCCTCAGGATCTCTAATCAATTTCCAGGTTTGGGGAACTCTATGGGGGGGACCTTGCTCCACTTGTCGTGAGCTCAACCTTTTGTTCTAACAAACGTATTCACTCTTTCAGTTGATCTATTTCCAGCTCCTTTTCATAATCACACCCCTTTGACTGTTTGCAAGGTTCGGGCTGCCTTTGGGCTTGCTTCAAACAAGCGTACAGAGCAGCGCCAAAAGCAGCACAGATGATAGCGCCAACAGCAACACAGGCGGCAGCACACGCAGCTACCGTCACTCCCGGACCACACCAACTCGCTTCCATCTGGGTGCAAGTTGTCGCGGAAGGATTATCGCAGCTGTAATCCCGAAATAATTTCTCCATTTCTGATACCCTGCTTGCTGCGCCAATTAAAATGTCACGGAGGCACCCCCAAATAAGTTTAGGCAGACAACAAGGTCCAAACCAAAAGTTTATTCTGGCCAGAAAAGCACCGCTGATAAACCAATTAGAAACGGGGTTTATACAACTAGCTAGCACTCCGTTGCCATAAGATATAGGTTCAGGTATCAGGTTAGGAGATTATTTGGGATGCAGCGAAAATAAGAATAATGGGGATCCCCAGCGTGCATACACGCACTCACAAACCAACAAAACCGGAGCCCTCTCTGCCCCGTTTGCCCACAAAAGAGAAACACTAGCCTATTGCGGCCAGAACTTCACACTTGTCTGTCTCAGATGAGGAATTTACACTCGTCTGTCCCAGGCGAGGACTTTACACCTGCCTATCTCAGGCAAGGAATTATTAAAGCATATATTCAGTAATTTATCGCTCACCTAAGTGCGGAGGTGAGGCGCTCCCAATCCAGGGGAGTTACCTTAGACGGCTTCTCGGTCTAAGGGGAGGGACTCTGGCAGTATGGCAGTCTCGTAGCTCTGAGAAGACCACACAAAGGGCATCTCCCGTGGGAACCCCATTTATAGTCTACTTAGATCTGACTGGGCATTCCAGAAGCTTCTCGGCTTCTCTACACCCCACCCCCCGAGTGTGGGCCTTCGAGAAGCTTCTCGGCTTCTCTGGGCTGTGGGCAGGCTTGGCCCCTCCTCTGCTAATGACCCTGCCCACCGACTCTGGGTCTCCACAAAGAGCCATTAGCTGCCCCATTGGAGGCCCCAGTTCTGAGAGAGGGGACGGGCAGCTACCAGTGCAGCTGCCACACCAGTGCTCAGGGCGTGGGGAGGGAAAGTGCAACTGCCACAGCTACGGTAGCATATCCCACTTCTGGTAGCAGAGTGCAAGGGCTTAAGGCAGCCCTGCCAAGTTGTAGGTTTGCGATATGGTAACAGACACCAGACCAACAGCTTCAGGGTTAAAGCATTTATCTCCAAATAACAGTGCAGGAAAAAAGACGGATCAATAGTATAATCATCTGCATTGTTGCAATAGCAAGTCAAGTAATTCATCAAGACTGGGCTAGACCAGGCATCTGACAATGGCCGGCAGGCAGGCAGCAGGGTGGGACCTCTTCTCCAGAAAAGTGACCCAGACCAGGCAATGCCCTTGGGGAATGCACATGCCCTGGCTGGACTGTTCTTTTTACCACTGAGCCGCAGAAGCGCTGTTTGGGCTCTGCGCCCGCTCTGCGCCAGCTCTGTCCCTGGTGTACACGAGGCCCAGGAGGCCCAGGAATCCTGTACCAGGCAGCACAGCCCCACAGTCCTGTGTGAACGTGGGTCTGGAATTCTTGTGTGAGGCAATCCAAGCCTCACAGCTCCATTGTATGTACCGTCACCAGACAGGCCATATTAGGCGATAGCAGCCATACAAGGAGCCAGCTAGTCTTGGAAAGGCAAATTTGACTGTCTAAGTATGGAAGTCACTACGCAGAATGCAAGCGTGAACACACAGGGTACTCTGAACTGTGTGAATACTCTCAGCAGACACAAAAAAACCAAAGTAAAGGCTCAGAAAAAGCTCTCAGGTTAATCTAAGAATGACCACAAACGTAGTGCTGACAGCGAGCAGACTGGATTTATAGCAGCCTTATAGTACAGTAAGTTAACGACTAAGGAGAAGTGAAATAAACCAGAACAGTAGTATAGCAGAAGAAGTAAATTGAAAGAAGAGGTATAGAAACACAGGAAGCAAGGAGTGTGTACTGATTGATACGTCAAGGCCAGAGGGATTGATACAGGATTGATACATCAAGGACAGGGGGGTAACTTGTGATAGATCAAAAAAATGCTTTTGTGGTAGCAACTTTGGTGGGAATGCAAAATGTATCACTTATGTAATGCATAACTCAGCAAATCAGTAAGGCTTGAGCAAGCATCCTAGCAAGTATAAATACAAGCCTGAATTTGTAATAAATGTCTCTCATTGCACCTTAAAGAGAGTCCGTGCCTCATTCGCTACAAATGGCACCTGAACAGGGACTTTCAATGCGGCTGTAAAGGAAGCCGTTGTTCCGGTAGAAAAGCCCGATCGAACCAGGACCGGGAAATGGAGCCGGGGAAACAAAGCCGGGAAACAGAACCGGGAACCAGGAAAGTGTGCACTCATCACCGAGAAAAGGTGAGCGATTGGGAACCATGGGAGGGAAGTTATCCCTTGAACGAAGACAAAGCCTAGATGTCCTTCAACGTTTATTAAGAAAGCAAAATCAGGACATACCAGGAGTCCGATTAGTGACTTTATTAGAACGGATGGCTAATCATGTGCCGGACTTTCCTCCAACTGGTACATTTCAGTTGGAGGCATGGCAGAAAGTCGGAAGAGAACTATTCGAACAGGCAGCATCTGGAGATAATGCTGCTTGTCAACATTTATCTACTTGGGGGAAAATAATGATTACTTTAAAAGCAGCTCCAACGGAAGTAGCTGTGCAGGTCGCAACTAACTGTGAACCTTCTGCCCCTCCCTTGCCAGGGAAGGAGGGGGATCCTGTAACTGTATCGGGCAAAAATGCACTAACCTTGGATGCAGTAGTGGAGAAAGCACTGGCTGATAACGAAGCCCCCGCTTGTCCACTACAGCGAACGCTTTTGACAAAAGATGGTTTGTGAGAGTCGCCCAACAACCCCCTTGATCCTGGCCCAGTGGACTTGGAGCGAGAGCCTGATTTATTCCCCCCAGATGTTACTTTGCAGCCGAAAGTGCACATTAATTCAACCATGGGGGATAAATGCAGAGAAGAGGCTTTGAAAGCAGGAGACAGGAAAGTGGTTACGGCATGCCCTGTGATCTATCATGAATGGCAAACTCCAGGCTTTCAACAGCTATCGTATGATGTTGTAAAGGAATTACAGACATTAGCTAAAGAAAATGGAGTTACTTCATCATTTGTTATAAATTTTTTGGAAGCGTTAAGCTCTTCCTACGTACTTACTCGCATGACTGGCGTCCTTTGTTGAAAATGATCGTATCCACTCCTCGATACACTGTATGGCTGATTTTTGGGAGAACTGTACTGTGGAGACTAGTGATAATGCATATCAGCAAAGAGCGATTGTTTGCAGTCATTTAGCTGGGGAAGGTGCTCATGCTTTGCCCGAGAATCAAGTTGCACATCCCAGGGACATGTATGGTGTAACAGGAAAACTAGCAATGAAAGCGGTTCAGAAGTTACTGGTGGTTGGGAGAGATGCTAGTACGTCTTTTTCAAAAATCTCGCAAGGATCACCGGAACCTTATGCACAATTTTTAGACTGCTTGCAAACTGTTTTGGAGCGGCAAATTGATAATGATGTGGCTAGTGAGTTAGTTCCTAGAACAATTGGCTTTTGAGAATGCTAATGCTGATTGGTGGCGTGTGTTACAGGGTGTTAGGAATAGGGAAAAGTGTACTATAACAGAGATGGTGAGAGTGTGTCAAAACATAGAGTCATCTGAACATTATACTGGCTCTCCAGCTGCCGCTTTAGCAGCACAGTCGTAAGTGTCGGGAACAAAACTGAGACTGAGATGTTTTCATTGTGGGGCACTGGGTCATGTAAAGAAAGATTGCACAAAGTATGCACACCAGACTTCAAAGGCTGTACCTCCGAGAGATTGTCCAATATGTGCAAAAGGCAGGCACTGGGCAAGTGAGTGTTGTTTGAGGGTAATGTAAAGGGAGCTGCCAGCCAGTCAGTGACTATAATTACTACTGCAGCAGTGCTGATTCCCACAGGAGTGTGGGGGCCTTTAGGACCTAGCGTGCATGCTTTGTTAATAGGTCGATCATCCACTACCAAGTTGGGTTTGTTTGTCTTACCTGGAGTAATTGACTCTGATTATCAAGGTGAAATCAAAATGATGGCTTGGACACCTGTGCCATTCTTCCTGGAAAGTGTGTTAAAGGCAAGAAGAACACCTGAAGAGCATGGGTTGGTCATGCCAATGTGGAATAGATTGTTTTTTCTTGTTTGTTTTGGGGCTGCAGAAGAAGGAACGCGTGCATTTCAGTGTTGGGGCACGGATCCCAACTGAGGATTCAAGCAAGTTTGGGACTGGGCCAGCTTAGGTGATTGAGGACCATTGCCAGGTCTACGAAAGAAGCTGGATGGGTTTTGGGGAGCTCGCAGGCATTGCCAAATCCTCAGAAAACCACAGCTTTGTAGTTAAAGCAACAGCACTTGGCACCAAACCCAATCCCAAAATGCAAATACCCTCGAAGCGACCGCAGGCAGAGCCTTGAGAAACATTTGAGAGAAAGGGTCTCCTTTGCCAGGCCCTGGGGGTCAGGCCTTGGCCATTCTGATGATAAACAAACATGAAGGGCTGACATGGCATCAGAACCTGGCGTGTCCGCGTTGTTGCCCTTCCCCTTGGTTCCCACCCATGCACACTCAACCCGATCAGCGCCTGTGGGAACAGCAGGGTGTGCAGTTCCAGCTAGAGGGCCTTAGACAGATCATACAGAAGTGTGTTTTTTATGAGTGTAAGAAGCGATAGCCCAGGCCAGTGAGAATGATATCTCGGGTCGGAAAACGGCCCCTTGTGTGTGATGTGTGAATGTCCTTGGGCCTGGTCTGTGAATGAGTGGGAACGTAACTGAAACAAATATAACATGAGTGTGGTGTGTTTCTAATACCAATTATTGGAAAAACATCTTATGTAACATCTTAGTCCAGGCCCATACCTGGAAATCCTATACATCGTCAATGGCTAATAAAGAGGGCCTCAGACTGGCTCAGCTCTCTGCTCTGCCCGGCTCTGCGCTCCTTCCTGAACAAGATCTCTGCCTGTGCGTGCATCTTTTTCTGCGTCCCGGTGTGCATCGTTCCTCATCGCCGCAATCGCCCTCATCAACTCCAGACAATCCAAACGCTCCCTGACATACACGGCTGCCCCACCTCCTCTCCTTCCTCGCCTGTCCCTTCTGAAGAGTTTCTAGCCATCCAATGCAGAGCTCCAGTTGTGAGAGTCGTCCCACCATGTTTCTGGGATGGCAACTATATCGTCGTTTTTCTGCCTCACAGTGGCTTCCAGCTCCTCCTGTTTGTTGTCCACGCTGCGTGCCTTTGGATAGATGCACTTTGGCCGGGTCATTGATCCCGCCACCTTTTTCTGGTGAGAAGCCCTAATTCCTTTGTGGACATCATCGAGTGCTTCCACGGTTTTGAACACATCAACAACCCTTGTGTTTCTCTTCCTGCATGGCTCTCCATCCCCAGCCTCCACTGGGATGGCAGAGCAAAGGGCCTCACCAGCGCTACCCTCAAATGCTGGCATGTGGCCCTTGGGTTTGCCTCTCCACACCTGGTTTCCTCCCCTCTCACTTCAAATCTAGTTTAAAGCCCTCTCAAGGACTCCTGCTAACTCCTGCGCAGGATCCTTTTCCCCTTTTGAGAGAGGTGCATCCCATTTGTCGCTAGCAGGCCTGGTGCCATGTAAGCCGACCCATGATCAAAAACCCCCAAATTCTGCCGGTGACACCGGTCCTGCAGCCAGGTATTGATCTGCTGGGTCTTCCTGCATCTTTCCTCGTCGTACCCTGCAACTGTGGCGACAGAAGAGAACACGACTTGTGCTCCTGATCCCTTGACCATGCGTCCCAAGGCTCTGAAGTCTCTCTTGATTGTCTTTAGTTTTCCCTTTTCAGTTTCATCACTGCCTACCTGAAAAATCGTTAGGGGATAATAGTCTGAGGGCCTAACCAGGGCAGAGAGCTTCCTGTTTACATCTTTAACCCTGGCCCCAGGGAGGCAGCCGACACCCCAAGAAGTGGGTCTAGCCTGCATATAGGGCCTTCTGTTCCCTTTAGAAGGGAGTCTCCTACAACCACAACCAGCCTCTTTTTCTTTGTGGGGGCTGTTTTGATGGAGGGTGCAGGGTGACTGATCCACTGCAGCACCTCCAACTCAGTGGAACCGCCTCCCTTGATGCTGTGGTTTGGTTCCACTTGCAAGGCCTGTTCTTCAGTCTCAAGACCCATTTGTGTGTCTGTGTTTGGCTGTTTCTGGGCTAACTGGTGCACTGAAATTGGCTTCGCTGGAGGTAAATGTTCAAAGAGGACCCAGAAGAGTAAAACAGAAAAAGGAAAAATTTATTCGAATAAAGGAGGAGTCCCCAGGCGTCCCTGTGGGGTCTCTCAACAGCATGGGAAGACACAGCCCCCTATTTATCCCAATCCTAGCCGCAGGAGATCCCTTCTCCTTTCCCCACTGGCTGAGACCCTTGCGGGGTCCAAGCTTTCCGATCCCCCTTTCGTAACCCCAGCAGCACCCCTTGTATGTCTGCCCACCGACACTCCTGGGAACTGATTGGTTAGAGCTCTAAGGCTGTTGCACTCCATTTTGTAAAGACATGGGAGAGCTGCTCCCATCAACTACAAAACAATCAAGAGTGTGAATCGTGACATCACATCTTTGCAAAGACGTGGTAGCCGTTCCTCACCAGTTTGGTGTTGGTGGTGGTGCTTTCAGTTGTGATGATGTTGTCATCCCTTTTCTAATTCACTGTCTGCTCTTGTGTTCAGACTACGTGGCTTTGTAAATGAAGAGCCCTGCTCTCTGTGTCTTTCAACGAAATACAGGACCTTCTGAGACTGTTTTTCTTCCTGAGCTCCTTCCTGCAAGAGCTTTTGGAGCTGCAGGGACAGTTCCTGTGATGGGAGGAGGGGAAAAGAATCCATCACGGCAGCACTGCCAGGGAGCAGCAGCGCTCGGTCTCCCAGAGCTGTTATCTTTCCTCTCCCACACTCCTTCTCGTCCCTCATGTTGGCGCAAGTCCTGAGTGCTCTGGCAGCTTGGTCATTGTTCTGCTGCATGGCAGTCCTGTGACAGCAGGCAGGGACAGGCAATGGGCACTTGTGTGACAGAGCTGGCCTCAGAACAGCCTTCCGTGAAGAAAGGTGATCTCCTGAGGACAGTGCTGGAAGGTTTAGGTCTTCTTCCAAAGTTTCTCTCCAGGACATGCCCAAGAACATGACGAGCAGATCAAAACACCAGTATGCACCAGTACAGAGCTAAACACCCTGAGTGGAGAAGCATGAGGGCACGCAGCAGTGTCCTCTCACAGCCAGGCCTCCTGCAAGACACCTGACGGAGCAGCAGAGCAGGGTCTGGGCTGTGCCCGTGTGCACTGGACAGCCCGCGGAAGCTGCCCCAGGACAATCGTCGTGGGCTGGCCGCGCACAAGCACCGTTTCCAGCCCTGGCCTCTCAGTGCAGCTTGGAGAGGCCCTTTGTCCCTCCGCGGAAGGATGGTGAATGAGTAGGTCAGCAGGCTGTGTTTGCATGGTACAGATGAGATGCAATCATGCACATCATGTACAGGAGGTGGGATGAGATGAACCCCAGAGACCACAAATGTCATCAGCTATTCCTTGGGGTTCCCTGAAGGCCTGTGGGACAGACAGTGTCTCGAGGTCACGTCACGTTGGGAGGAAACCACCTGAATGCAGCACTGGGTTGTGCTTCCTTGGACTGAGGTCCCCGTGTCCATTCCTCGTGACGTGGGACATGTGAGATGAGTGCAGGCGGGGTGACACACTGCAAGGCTGAGGTGGCTCCCATCCTTTGGGAGTGGCAAGAGGAGGTGAGAGAGACACTGTGACTCCTGCCTGTGTGTGTAAAAGGGACAGGCTCTGCCTCTGATCATCCCTGGGTGCATAAGGAGTCCATGAGGCCAGCTCAGCTCTGGACAGCTGACAGAAGCTTGCTCTTTCCACGTGTGACTCCAGGAACAAACCCCATGGGCCCAGTGAGCTTCGTCTCCGCTGCCTTGGACAGGCCCATTGCCACAGTGCTTCTATCTGCTCCCTCAGCCTTGCCTGTGATTCTGGCTTGTGCTCTCCAAAGTGCCAGAGCACTCAGAGATGTTCTGGGGTCCTTGGAAAAGGCAGATGTCAAAGCCAGCTTCAAGAAGGGCTCTTTATTAAAATCCAGCCACTCTCTCGGGAAGAGCTGCTCCTCCACATGGCTCAGCATCAGCGGCAGCACAGGGCTCGCAGGATCCATCTTGGCCTTGGCTGCTCCCTTGGAGAGCTCAGGATGATGATGACCGTCTGAGCTACAAGGGAGCGGATGGAGGGCTCGCTGTCTCCTGCCAAGGTCTGAAGGGCTGCAAGGGAAAGAAGCAGAGCCGAGATGACCTCCCACGTCTGCAGAGATCCCCAGGCATTCCCTCTGGAGAATGCTCCCTACTCACCGCTGCAGATCTCAGCCAGCTTCTTCTTGCCTGGATCCCTCAGATGCCGCGCAGCAAGCCCTGGGCACAGAGTTCCGTCAGCCCCTGCTCCCTCCCCTCATCAGGGCTGGCCCCAGGGAAGAGCAGGGGCCGAGATGGTGGGACTGAGCAAGGCGGCCGCCATGGCCACCTGCGTGGACAGGGCTGGGAGAGGGAGGCCAAGGCCCTGCACGGGGCAGCCGGAGCTCTGGCAGCCACAGGGCTGCTCCTTGCTGCCAGGGCAGTGGCAGGGACTGGGGCCAGGCTGCCAAGAGAGGGACCCTGGGGGCTGTGACCCACCCATGAACCTCACGGCCGCCTCTCGCAAGCTGGCCTGAGCATCCTTCAGGTACGGCAGGCTCTGAGTCAAGAATTCTTGAGCTCTGCTCCTGTCCTGCTCCAGCTGGAGAGAGCACAAGGGGATGAGCACGTCACTGTCCCTTCCCAGTTGGCTGGACCAGTCCCTGCTCCCACACCCAGCCGTTCCCCTTCCCTCCCGGCCATTCCCATGTCCCAGCCAGGAGCCCTGTGGGGCTGAGGCTGAAAGAGAGACACAGGCCGGGGGACCCCAGGGGTGCTGAGAGCCCTCCCTCGCGCTGGGTGCAGGGAGGGCAGCAGGGCAGAGAGAAGAGGCCTTGTGGGCTCTGTTCTTGAGGGCAGGGAACAAGAATGCAGGTCCAGGCTGCAGCAAGGCAGGCGAGGCACATCTGCCTTGGGGGTTGTCCTCACCAAGCTCTCTCCAATCCGCCATGTCTGCTGTGTCCGCACCAGGTGCTTGAGCAGTTTCCACTTGAGGAGCTCTGCGGCAGCAAGGAGGGCTTCCCCAGCAGCCTGTGGAACAGCAGAAGCTGGGAGATGGCACCACGGTCTGGGCCAGGAGACCTTGGGTCCCCCTGCTCTGGGCTTTGTTCCTGGGGCGATTCTGCCCTGCAGGAGCTGGGACATGCCCTGGCCCAAATTTCCAGGGGTCTCTTCACTGCGTCACTGCTGAGCTTTGAAAGCTGTACCTTGGCCACGCTCTGCGTTTGGTCACTCAGGCGGAAGAAGAGAGGGAGCAGGCCAAGTCGCACCGTGTTCTTCATCTCTGCCTTTTCGTCCCCCACCGCCATCTTCATCAGGTCTCTGAAGAGGCTGATGGAGCTCTCTCTCAGCTGGCTCTGCTCCTGGGAGGGAGAAGCACAGTAGGACTGGAGCACCAGCAGCTCTCTGCCCACGCTGGGCAGAAGCTCCAGCACGGATGATGTGAGGGGAGATGCTCCAGGGAGGCATTCTGCACACTGGAGTTGTGGCCCAGATCTGCGGTCCTGGGTCAGTGAAAGGCCACTCAAGAGACTTGTTCTGGGAGCGCCTGTGCCTCCAAGTGCCCACCAAGGCAGCCAGCATCCCCCACCAGCTTCAGCAGCCGCGGTGGGGAAGAGCTCCGGGAGCAGCTGGCAGGGAGAAGCTGGGCTGGGCTGCAGAACACACAAGCCACCCCACAAGCGCCCAGGGCCCACCCGTGGGGCTCAGGCTTCCACATCAGCCTTACGTCGTTCAAGAGGGGCAGGAGGAATTCCGCCATCTGCACGGCGATGTGGCTGGCCTCCTTCCTCTTCAGCTGAGCCATGACAGTTCTGAAGACCAGCAGAGCCTTCATGGTGGCAGCCTTATAGCCAAAGAGCAGGACCCTCATCAGGTCTGGCAGGATGACCTTCATTTTTCTTGCCTGTGTGAAGAAAAGAGTTTCCCTTTTGGGACCAGGTCCATGCCTGGAAAGCTCCCCAGGCAGCCAGCTGGCCCCACCATGGCAGAGAGAGCCTTTGGAGCACTCGCCCCACCGCCTGAGTGCCAGCCAAGGCCAAGCCCGCCCCCTCCGCCCCGGCCCTTGCCTGCCAACAGGGTTCCCCTTGCTGACGCCCTACTCACCATGTCGTCTTTCTGCGACAGCGTCATGATGCCTCTGAGCACCAGGGAGAGCATGGCTGGCCTTTCTTCCTTCAGAAACCTAAAGGCTAGGTAGGTCGCAGCAAACTCCCCGTCTCCCAGATCTCTGCTGGCCAGCATCTGAAAGCAGGGCAGCAGTGAGCGACCGGCAGAGCTGGTGGGGCTCCTGGCAGCGTGCAGCTCCTGGTTCCTAGCGCAGCCCGGGCCAAGGGCACCGGGGGCTTTTTCCGGTAACTCACAGCCAAGCGAACGAGGCAGTAGTCCTCCAGGTGCGTGCAGAAGAGCCTGCTCTTGAGGTCCCAGAGCTGGCTGAGCAGCTCCTTCAAAATGTTCTTCACAGTCTGGGGCACGGAGAGCATCACTTCCCACAGTGCCAGGGCAGTGCTGCAAGTCGGAGCGCTCTGTCAGCAGGGCAGCCTCGGCCACAGCAGCGTGGCCGGGCTCAGCACTGCAGGATGCTTGGGATGCCCTGGGCAGCAGCAGAGGGCTGAGCTGGTGCTCCCCGTGGGGCGGGCAGGAGCGTGGGGTGGGCTCTGGGCTTGCTTGCTCAGCTTTGGCTGCCTCGGGCCTGGCTGACCCCCAGGGCTGGAAAGCGTGGTGGGATGGAGGGTCCTGCCCCTCGGGAGTGTCCTGCAGGATTCCTTGGCTCTGGCAGCCAGAGCGTCTCCAGGCCCCTCTTCCCACAGGGAACAAGCCCTCCTGGCTTTTGAGGACAGTACCTGTCTCCTCCTGGAGCAACCTTGAGCAGTGTCATCACCACCTCCTGAGGGCATTTGTCAGCCATGGGGACGATGAGAGACTCCACGCTCTGCCGGGCTGGGACTGTCTGGGTGCATCCCAGGGTTTTGTGGATGCAGCTCGTGATCTTTGGCACCTGGAGGGGACACAGGTGAGGATGGTGCAGCCACTGGCGAGCGGCCATTTCCTCAGCTGCCCTTGCCATCCTTCTCTGCCACCTTGAGGTGGCTTCAGGTGCCCCAGACACTGGGCTTTGGGAGGAAGAGAGGGATGGAGGGAGGAACAAGGCCTGACAGGGCTGAAGGGCAGGGCAATGCAGCCACAGGCCACTTACATCCACCAGCCACAGGTCAGGGTTTCCCTTGACCACATCCAGCACGTTTCTGGCCGCCTCCTTGTCAAAGGTGCTGGAGTCGGTCATTGCCTCGATGAACACCCAGACCACGTCTGTCCTCTCCGACGGCTGGAGGTATTCCCCAAAGGTCTATGGGAGGAAGGGAGGCAACGAAGCCATATCAGACCGAGGGCCCTGATGCTGCTGCTTAGCCGGGCAGTGCCAGCAGCCCTGCGGTGGCGCCCGGCAGTGCTGGCGGCGGTGCCCCCAGCAAAGCTGGCAGCAGGGGCGGCAGTCGCTGCTGGGGAGGATGAGAAGAGACGGCCCAGGGTGAGGGAGGAGGGTTGGGGTCATGGGCACGGGGTCTGGGCCCCGCCACCAGCCAGGGCTTGCTGGTGGCCAGGAGGACTGGGGCTGCTGCTGGGACACTGGAGCGCAGCCCTGGCATTGTCCCTGCTTGGGGACAGCAGGAACCCTCTCAGCAGGGACAGGGAGGCCACGCCAGCCCGCTGACGGTGGAGGCCTTTGCTCTCACAAGTCCCCTGCTGATGCCAGGACCAAGAGTGCCAGCAAACGGGGAGCTCGTTACCTCGGCAATGTGAGTGGCACTGGGCGAAGTGCGCAAGGAGGTGGTCTCGGCTTCCCAGTCCCTTTCGAGCTGTGTATCCTCCTCTGTCAATGTCGCACCTAAAGAGCGGGGCAAACGCAGAGGAGTCGGTAAGACACGGCAGCTTCCCCAATACTGGAAAGAGCTTTGAACTTGGAATGGCCGAGGAGGGAGGTTATGACCTGCAATCAGGGGAGGAGGTGGTGGAGAGCGGTGCCACGGAGAGGCTGACCCGCCTCCAGTGTGCGTGTGGGAATGCTCCTGGCCCTGGAAAGTCCAAGGCCCTAGAGCTCTGCATGCAGTGCCACAGTTCAGTTCCCCATGGCTTGAATAGAGGTGACGTGGGGGACGGCTCGCATGGCTGGAGTGCTGCGGGGCAGAGATACATCTCTCTTTGGGAGAGATGGGAAGATGCGGCGTGGGGCTGCCTCCCGTGCTCTTGAGGAGCAGCTCAGCTCCACGGGACCATCAACAGCGTGAGGGTGAGGAGCAGAGGAGGCGCAGTGCTGGTGACATGGTGGTGCCTCCAGCAAGCAGCAGGACTGGGTGATGTTGGCGTGCAGGGGGATCCATCCCACCACAGCTTCTCTTACAGCGTTGCTGGTACTTGAATTGAAAGAGGAGACAAAGAGCGTCCAAAGCCAAGCGGCTGGTGTCCTCTTCCTTGAATGATAGGAGCAGCAGGAGATGTCCCAGCAGCTGTCCAAGGATTGGCATCTGCATCTCCGCACAGGAGGCGTGTCTGTCCTCATTGGGATCAGCCTGGGCAAGGGAGGAAGAAGAGCAGAGGGCTTGAGGGCAGCTGGGGCCAAAGCCCTGAAGCCAAGTGTGTGCCCAGGGCTGGATCCAGGCAGGTCAGAGCTTTGCAGGGCCCTGCAGAACCCGTCTCGCAGAACAGCCCCACGCAGGGAGAGCTGCCAGACCTGGGCTCCCCGTGGGCTCCTTGGGCAGCCCTGGCCGACACAGGACTGGGGCAGAGATGGCTCCTGGCAGAGCGGAGTATGCCTGGTCCTTACCTTCAGTGAGGAGTAGTTGGCCAGCAAGAAGCTGAGCACCCTCATCCTGCCCACAGCCCTCTCCCGCACAGATGCCCTCTCAGAGGTGGTGAAGGTCAAGAGCATCTGGGGAGAGAGAAGCTGCTGCTGAGCCCTGGGAGCAGCCAGCGCTCCAGCACAAGCAGCACTGCTCAAGTCCTGGGCGGGACTCTCCCAGGCCATTAAGGCTTCCTCTGGTCTGGAGCAAAGCCCGCACTGGTTTCCTGCCCCGGGGTCCCTGGCAGGCTTGCGACAAATGCCCCAGGCCAGCCCTCTAGCCAGGCAGGAAGGCAGATGCCACCCTGTGTGGCCACTGTGCTGCGGAAGAGCCTGCTGGGCAGCCCCTGCTTCCCCCAGGGAGGTGGGCACCACCCTGCAGTGCTCTCTCTGCATGGCGCGGGGTGGGACTGACCTCTCAGCAGTGGACACCCCGTCCCCCAGGGTGAGGAACAGCCCTTGTGAAGCCCACCCTTTGCACATGCCAGACCTGGAAGATACTCTGCATCTTCTCGCCGACTCCGTTGGCAGGAGAGTTGAGCACCAGTGCAACTAGCATGGTGTCCATGGCTTTCATGGTCTGCAAGGAAGACAACAAGTTGTGGCCATGTTTCCTGCCATCCCTCTCACCCCCAGGACACTGAGCTGAGCTCCCAGCACCAAGGGAGGACTCGTGGGCTGCTTTGCTGCGCCTGGGAGAGGCCCAGGGGCAAACAATGTGCTGTGGGCAGAGCAGCCTGCGGCACTGGACGTGGCCAGGCCCGCAGGAACGGGACGACGGGACGAGAGTGGGAAAGTAAAGCCAAGACCGTGCCCTGCCTTGCATCTCTGGTCATAGCGCAGGACAGGGTGAGCAGGGAGCAGCCCAGAGGGCCCGGGGCTCGTGGAGCTCACCCAGCACTTACCGCGAAGTACAGGAAAGGTTTCAAGTCCCGGATTTCCTCTTTTGGAGGAAGCAAGAAGATGCTGGAGAAGCACGCTTGGAGGAGGCCTATCTCTTTGCCCTCCAGCACCGCCTCCACGGAGCTGCAAAGAGAGAGGGGCCAGTGGGACACTGGTGCGGGGAGCAGTGCCTGAAGGCCTCGTGCAGGTGGACGCGGGGCTCTGGGGCAGGAGTCCCCAGGAGAGTTGGGCAGGTACCTCATTTCGGTCACGGCAAACATGGCGCTCCGCCACACCGCTGTGCACCGTTGGTCCCTGGGCTCTTCTTCCAGCAGCACCTGCAGAGCACAGCCAGGATGGGACCTGGCAGCTGCCAGCACCCAGTGCCACCCGCCCCTTGCCCTGCCCAACGCTGTCCTCACAGGGTGCCAGTGCTGGGGGCCTTGTCCCCTTCCCCGCAGCCACCGAGTATCCCCTCACCTTGATATTCTCTGCCAGTTTGTATCTCTGGCAGAAGAGATCTAGGCCCTGGGACAAGCCGTTGTACGTTGCGGCCCTGAAGAGCATAGCGATGCTTTTAAGGAACTCCAGCTTCTGTTCCTCATCCTGGCAGCCAGGGGACAGAGAGACAAACAGGGAGCATGAGATGGGGACACACGGTCAGTGGCACCGCAGCGCTGGGGGTGCAGTGCCGGTTGCAGCCCTGGGAGAAGCAGCTGTGCCCAGCCAGCGCCCTCCAGCAGCCCCACAGCAGAGCCCCTGTCAGCAGATGCCAGCTCAGCCGCCTTCCAAATGGCTGCGGTTACCTTTTCAGGGCTGCTGACAAAGGCCCTGATGACATCCACGTGTTCTGGTTCCAAGCGGTACACTGGTAACCAGCTGGCATCTAAGAAAGGAGGAGAGCAGGGAGGGCTGCAGAGAGGGTGCGCGGGCAGGAGGGAGCAGAGGAAGGAGCTCTGCCTCCCATCCAGCCCCATGCCCGCTGCCATGGCACAGTCTTCTCCTGCGTGTCAGTGCCCCTGCCAGCGTGTGGGGAAACGGGATCCTGGCATTGAGCAGGGAGCGCTCGCTGGCCACCGCGCTGCCCAGACAATCAGGGCCCCTCACTCACCCATCTCCAGTTGCTGGGCCAGGCACAACTCCTGGGGCTCCACTGGAGAGCTGCTCTCCTGGAGAGCCCTGTCCTCCTCCAGGGCCACCTTGGTGGTGCTGACTTGTTGCTTCGCCATCTTTTGGGTTTGAGGAAAGTGGTTGGGCTGGCGAAGGGGGAAGCTTTGGCGAAAGGCCACGAGTCTGCCGGGGGCAGAGGGAAAAGACGTGGGTTGTGCTCGAGGAGTCCTCGCCACGAGTCTGCCGGGGGCAGCGGGGAAAGACGTGGGTTGTGCTCGAGGAGTCCTCGCCACGAGTCTGCTGGGGCAGAGAGGAGTCTGCCGGGGGCAGCTAGAGTTAAGATATGGTTGGACTCGATGATCTCAAGGGTCGCTTCCAACCAAAAGGATTCTCTGATACTCCGATTCTCTGAAAGACGTGGGCTGCGCTCGGGGGCTACTCGCCGTCTCCGTGCTCGCACCCTGTCCCGTCACCGTCCTGCCGGACAGTGTGGGCTGGGGCCCACAGCTGCGCTGAGCACACGCAGTGCAGTGGGTGTCACCAAGTGAGGTCACAACGGGCCCCACTGTGACCCTGCACCTGGGCAGGGAGGGGCAGGGTGTCCCATTGGGATGCACAGGCCAGCTCAGCCCTGGGCACCTGGGTGCTCTCGGGGTGTCTCCAGGCCCCCCTTTGCCCTCATGTCCCCCCGGGACCTCCCTGTTGCCCTCTGCTGTGTCCCAGGGTTTCGTGTTCAGCTGGCTGGCTGATCAGAACAGCAGCGAAGCTGCTCCTTCAGTGGCTTTGTAGAGATTTCTAGGGATTTCCAAGGGTGGGTAGCACAGAGGATGGACTTTGTTTAAGGTGTCTGCTGTCTCATTGCTTACAGAAGCTCTCAGTGGCTTGAGGATAAACTAACCACGTAACCACATGACAAAGTGTTGGAGCTGGCAGAGCACAAAAGCAGAAATCCAGGTGGCAGGGGTGAAAAAGGTGGAAAGGCTGAGGTACTAAATGCCTCCTTCTGTGGAAATGCCCCTCACATTCTGCGATTCTGTGATTCCTCCACCTCAGTCTTTAATAGTCAGAAGAATTGTGCTCCAGGTACCCATCCCCCTGAGCCAGAAGACAGGCATGGGGAGCAGTATGAAGGCCCAACAATCCAAGGGTCAATGATCAGTGACCTGCTATATCACTTGGGCACCTACAAATCTATGGGGCCAGATGGGATACGCCCAAGGGTGCTGAGGGAGTTGGCAAAGGTCATCACTGAGCCACTTTCCATTATCTATCTGCAATGCTGCCCAACTGGGGAGGTTGCAGTTGACTGGAAGTTGGCTAAGGTGACGCTCATCTACAAGACGGGCCGGAAAGAGGATCTGGGGAGCTACAGACCTATCCGTCTGACCTTGGTGCTGGGCAAGGTCATGGGGCAGATGACCTTGGGTAACATCACTCGCCAGAAGAGAACCATATAATCAGGCCCAGTCAACATGGATTTATGAAATGTAGGTCCTGTTTGACTAACCTGATCTCTACGACAAGATGACCCAAGTAGTAGATGAGGGAAAGGCTGTGGAGGTTGTGTACTTAGACTTCAGTAAGGCCTTGGGCACCGTATCTCACAGCATTCTCCTGGAGAAGCTGCAGCTCGTGGCCTGGATGGGTGGACTCTGCGACGGATATAGAACTGGCTGGGTGGCCGGGCCCAAAGGGTTGTGGTGAACGGAGCCAAATGCGGTTGGTGGCTGGTCAGGAGTGGCGTTCGCCAGGGCTCAGTACTTGGCTCACAACAAGCCCATGAATGCTCCAGGCTCAGGGAAGAGTGGCAGGACAGGAAAAGGACCTGGGGGTGTTGGTCACAGTGGCTGAACATGAGGCAGCGTGTGCCCAGGCAGCCAAAAAGGCCACCTGCATCCTGGCTTGTATCAGGAATAGTGTGGCCAGCAGGACCAGAGAAGCGATCGTGCCACTGTACTGGGCACTGGTGAGGCCTCACCTTGAATGCTGTGTTCAGTTTTGGGCCCCTCATCATCAGAAGGACATTGAGGGACTAGAGAGAGTGCAGAGGAGGCAACAAAGCTGCTGAGGGGCTGGAGCACAAGTGTGATGGGAGCGGTTGAGGGAGCTGGGGCTGTTCAGCCTGGAGAACAGGAGGCTCAGGGGAGGCTCAGGGGAGACCTTATTGCTGTTTGCAACGGCCTGAAAGGAGGTTGAAGCATGGAGGGTGTTGGTCTCTTCTCCCAAGTAGCAAGTGATAGGACAAGAGGAAATGGCCTCAAGTTGCGCCAGGGGAGGTTTAGATTGACTGTTAGGAAAAAATTCTTCCTGGAAAGTGTGTTAAAGGCAAGAAGAACACCTGAAGAGCATGGGTTGGTCATGCCAATGTGGAATAGATTGTTTTTTCTTGTTTGTTTTGGGGCTGCAGAAGAAGGAACGCGTGCATTTCAGTGTTGGGGCATGGATCCAAACTGAGGATTCAAGCAAGTTTGGGACTGGGACAGCTTAGGTGATTGAGGACCATTGCCAGGTCTATGAAAGAAGCTGGATGGGTTTTGGGGAGCTCACAGGCATTGCCAAATCCTCAGGAAACCACAGCTTTGTAGTTAAAGCAACAGCACTTGGCACCAAACCCAATCCCAAAACGCGAATACCCTCGAAGCGACCACAGGCAGAGCCTTGAGAAACATTTGAGAGAAAGGGTCTCCTTTGCCAGGCCATGGGGGTCAGGGCTTGGCTATTCTGATGATAAACAAACACATACGGCTGACATGGCATCAGAACCACCTCCACAACGCCTTTACCACCTGTGACCAGTGTCTCCAGGCTTTTGCTTCGCCAGCCTCCAGGGACACGGACTGGTTGTTTCCTTCAGAGCTGTGTCAGGGATGGCCTTTTGTGGGATCCCAAACACCTTCAGAAACTTGCGTTTGTTTCTGCCTTTCACTTTGCTGGAGGTTTGTTCATTGTTCCAATATCTGCAGTTTAGGAACATGGCAGCAGAGGGCTCATTAACATCCAAAATGCCCTTGCAAGCCAAGGCTCTCTGCAGCCTTTTCCTAAAGGCTTCAAGTCTGGTGTGGATGATTAGGGAGATTTCAGGAATAGCCAAACAGAGAGCATTTCAATAATAAACAGCAATAAAGCAGTATTCCTTCTACTTCCTTCCCACCTCTCCCTCCTCCCCATTTCCAGAAGAGGTGGTATCAGCAGCGTTCAGTACTTATGGATCTGGAGCATCTCCTGATGAAGGCACAATATGTCAGAGCATTGGGTGCCTGAAGCACCAGTTGAGTGAGGAGACAGGCCAGGACACCTCAAGAGGAGTCACGCTCCTCTGGACCAAGAGGTGGGTGTTCCTGGGAATCTCAGGTGCCACAGCACAGCGACACTTGTGTTCAGGGAGCTGGTCAAATGACCCATCTCCTTTTCTGTAATGTTGTCTGAGTGTGCTCAGGTAACCCCTGACCTGAACCCCATCCACTCGTGGGTGTTCTCCAGACTCCTGCCTTCAGGAACAGTGTCCCAGGAGACCTTGCTGGTGAAGATGGAGGCAAAGGAGCCATAAAGTACCTCAGTCCTGTCTGCTTCTAATCTTATAAAGTGCAGCAGCAGGCCCGCGTTCGCCCTATCTAGTCTTTTACTGTAAGGAAGTAATGTCAGCTCATCTTGCTGCCCCCACCCTCCCCTGCACATATGAAATCCAGAGGAGCTTTGGCATCATCCTTACATCTTTTTATGGTTTTAGAAGTTTCTTTCTTCAATTAGCCAATTTACAGCATCGATGTTGGTTCAGCTGAATATTTACTCAAGATCTCAGGGGCTTTTTTTTTTTTTAAAAAAAACTCCACACTTTCTGATCAGCCTTGCACCAGACTGACAAATAAACAAATCTTCCCCATGCAACAAAGTTTGCCTAATAGTAAGGAAGGAGAAGATTATTTTGTGCTACTTTTCAATTGATACAGAGACACAAGAGAGAACAAGGAAAGCCCAATGGTTGTCGTGCCTGTGAAGGCTGATATTTACATCCCTGTCCTCCAGTCAGAGCTCAAATTGGCTGGGAAAGAATGCCTTTTAAAAACACTGTCATCACAAAGCAGGAGAGTGTACTGTTAGTTCATAGGTTAATAAATAGTTAATAAATGAAATCTCATTAAATTTCATTGGAAGCCCATTTTTTATTATAGTAAAGGAGGCTGAAGTTTCACCTTGATAATTACGCTCCCTACATTTGGCAGAAACAAAAAGATTGATTTAATAGCAGAGGTAGCTTTGATTTAAACAAAGAAATTGTCTGAACAGGATTAGATTACACTGTTAGGCGGGCATTCGTTATGTGCAGCGCTGGGGTCGCACTGGCGATTCTCCACCATAAGTGCTCGCCACGACAGAACGCTCTCCTGTAGCTGGTATTTACAAAAGCGCTGCATACTCATTATAGTTCTTAGAAACTATTAACATTCAATACACCTATTCTAAGAAATGATTACAGAAACATGAGGTTAATTATTTCACGGTCTTTGCTGCTATCTGGTGTCATTGTACGAGCATTGCAAGCCTTGAATTCTATTTCTCTATTCTATAGCTTACTTTCGAGACATCTGTTAGTGTGCAGCTTCAGATTCAACCTGTGCATATGTCATGGAGGCACCCCAAAATAAGTTTAGGCGGACAACAAGGTCCAAAACAAACTTTATTGGGCTTTGGGTTCTTTGATATCGGCTGGTTTTATAAGACACCAGTCCGGTCAGTGATATGTGGGAAAGGTTTATCCCACAGGGGTAAAAAGATGCTGGGACAGGAATTAGCAGGGCTCATTTGCAGGGCTTTAAACTAGATTCGAAGGGGGATGAGGTTGTAGCTGGGCTTGCATCAGTGGGGCAGCATGCTGGAATACATAAAGACCGGGAGGCCCCTCAGGCCCCTAGGGTGAAATCGGTTTACTCGGCTCGCTCCCTGAAGTGCCTGTACACCAATGCGCGCAGCATGGGGAATAAGCAGGAGGAGTTAGAAACCTGCATTCGGTCAGGAGATTATGATCTGGTGGCATTAACAGAGACATGGTGGGACAGCTCACATGACTGGAATGTGGTCATGGATGGCTATGCCCTTTTCAGGAAAGACAGGCCGGCCAAGCGTGGTGGTGGAGTTGCTCTTTACGTGAGAGAGCAACTACAATGTATAGAGTACTGTCCAGGTGCGGTTGAGGAGCGAGTTGAGAGTCTGTGGGTGAGAATTAAGGGCCAGGCTGGCAGGGGTGACGCTGTTGTGGGAGTCTATTACAGGCCACCAGATCAGAGTGAGGAAGTTGATGAGGCCTTCTACAGGCAGCTGAGCGTGGCCTCACAGTCACAGGCCCTGGTTGTTATGGGGGATTTTAACTACCCTGATGTTTGCTGGAAGGACTACTCAGCCAGCCAGCCTCAGTCTAGGAGGTTCCTCCAGTGCATTGACGATAACTTTCTGATGCAAATGGTGGAGGAGCCGACTAGGAGAGGTGCGCTGCTGGATCTCATCCTCGCTAACAAGGAGGGTCTGGTTGAAGCAGTAAAGGTGGGGGGCTGCCTTGGTTGCAGTGACCATGAGATGGTGGAGTTCAGAATCTCCTGTGGTGGGAGCAGAATACCGAGCAGAATTGTAACCCTGGACTTCAGCAGGGCCGACTTTGGCCTTTTCAAACAATTGCTGGAGGAAATCCCGTGGGCAAGGCTGCTTGAAGGTAAAGGGGCCCAAGATAGTTGGTTAACATTCAGGGACTGCTACTACCAAGCTCAAGATCAGTGCATCCCGACGCGCAGGAAGTCAAGGAGGGGAGCCAGGAGACCTGTGTGGTTAAACAGGGAACGTCTGGGAAACTCAAGTGGAAGAGGAGGGTTTACAAATCATGGAAGGAGGGGCTGGCCACTTGGGAAGAATATAAGGCTGTTGTCAGAGGATGTAGGGAGGCAACTAGGAAAGCTAAGGCCTCCTTAGAGTTAAACCTGGCGAGAGGGGTCAAGGACAACAGGAAGAGCTTCTTCAAATACATGGCAGATAAAACTAACAGCAGAGGCAATGTAGGCCCACTGATGAACGGGGTGGGTGCCCTGGTGCCAGAAGATACAGAGAAGGCAGAATTACTGAATGCCTTCTTTGTCTCTGTCTACTCTGCCGGAGGCTGTCCTGAGGAGCCCCGTACCCCTGAGGCCCCAGAGGAAGGCAGGGCAATGGAGGAGTTTGCCTCAGTTGATGAGGACTGGGTTAGGGACCAGTTAAGCAATCTGGACATCCATAAATCCATGGGTCCAGATGGGATGCACCCGCGGGTGCTGAGGGAGCTGGCTGAAGTCATTGCTGGACCGCTCTCCATCATCTTTGCCAAGTCTTGGGAAACGGGAGAGGTGCCTGAGGACTGGAGGAAAGCAAATGTCACTCCGGTCTTCAAAAAGGGCAAGAAGGAGGACCCGGGCAACTATAGACCGGTCAGCCTCACCTCCATCCCTGGGAAAGTGATGGAACACCTTATCCTTGGTGCCATCTTAAGACATATCAAGGATAAGAGGGTCATCAGGGACAGTCAACATGGCTTCACCAAGGGGAAGTCGTGTTTGATCAACCTCATAGCCTTTTATGAAGACGTAACAAGGTGGATTGACGATGGCAGAGCAGTGGATGTGGTCTACCTTGACTTCAGCAAAGCATTTGACACCGTCTCCCACAGCATCCTCACGGCAAAACTGAGGAAGTGTGGACTGGATGATCGGGTAGTGAGGTGGACTGCAAACTGGCTGAAGGAGAGAAGCCAGAGAGTCGTGATCAATGGGGCAGAGTCTGGTTGGAGGCCTGTATCTAGTGGAGTGCCTCAAGGGTCAGTTCTGGGACCAATACTGTTCAATATATTCATCAATGACTTGGATGAGGGAATTGAGTGTACTATCAGCAAGTTTGCTGATGACACCAAGCTGGGAGGAGTGGCTGACACGCCAGAGGGCTGTGTTGCCATCCAGCGAGATCTGGACAGGCTAGAGAGTTGGGCGGGGAAAAATTTAATGAAATATAACAAGGGAAAATGTAGAGTCTTGCATCTGGGCAGGAACAACCCCAGGTTCCAGTACAGGTTGGGGAATGACCTATTAGAGAGCAGTGTAGGGGAAAGGGACCTGCGGGTCCTGGTGGACAGCAGGATGACCATGAGCCAGCACTGTGCCCTTGTGGCCAGGAAGGCCAATGGCATCCTGGGGTGGATTAGAAGGGGGGTGGTTAGTAGGTCGAGAGAGGTTCTCCTTCCCCTCTACTCTGCCCTGGTGAGACCTCATCTGGAATATTGTGTCCAGTTCTGGGCCCCTCAGTTCAAGAAGGACAGGGAACTGCTGGAGAGAGTCCAGCGCAGGGCCACAAAGATGATGAAGGGAGTGGAGCATCTCCCTTATGAGGAAAGGCTGAGGGAGCTGGGTGTCTTTAGCTTGGAGAAGAGGAGACTGAGGGGTGACCTCATCAATGTTTATAAATATATAAAGGGTGGGTGTCACGAGGATGGAGCCAGGCTCTTCTCGGTGACAACCAACAGTAAGACAAGGGGTAATGGGTTCAAGCTGGAACACAAGAGGTTCCACTTAAATTTGAGAAGAAACTTCTTCTCAGTGAGGGTGACAGAACACTGGAACAGGCTGCCCAGGGAGGTTGTGGATTCTCCTTCTCTGGAGACATTCAAAACCCGCCTGGACGCCTTCCTGTGTAACCTCACCTAGGTGTTCCTGCTCTGGCAGGGGGATTGGACTAGATGATCTTTCGAGGTCCCTTCCAGTCCCTAACATTCTGTGATTCTGTGATTCTGTGATTCTGGCTGGAAAAGTACCGCCGATAAACCGATGGGAAACGGGGTTTATACAGTTAGTTAGCACTCCCATAACGTAAGATACAGGTTCGGATATTAGGTTAGGAGATTATTTGGGGTGCAGCGAAATAAGAACAGCGAGGACCCACAGTGTGCATATACGCACTCACAAGATAATACTCAATAGTATCTGATCACCTCCCGTAAGTGATACACGCCAGAGATATTCAGTTTCCGTTTCCCCTGGCTTGCATGAAAATTTAGCTTGCAAGTCGCCAAGCTCAGGTCCTGTCCACGGGGTGCTACGAACGGCAGTTCGAGGATTTCCACCCCGTGGCCTTGTATGTGTCAGTTTTAATGAGAGGACATACATTCTTTGTCTCCATCTCCTCTTCATCAACACTATTTTCAGAATCTCCCCAGGAACCTCCATCCCAGGAACCTCCGTCCCAGTCCTCAGGATCTCTAATCAATTTCCAGGTTTGGGGGACACTATGGGGGGGACCTTGCTCCACTTGTCGTGAGCTCAACCTTTTGTTCTAACAAACGTATTCACTCTTTCAGTTGATCTATTTCCAGCTCCTTTTCATAATCACACCCCTTTGACTGTTCGCAAGGTTCGGGCTGCCTTTGGGCTTGCTTCAAACAAGCGTACAGAGCAGCGCCAAAAGCAGCACAGATGATAGCGCCAACAGCAACACAGGCGGCAGCACACGCAGCTACCGTCACTCCCGGACCACACCAACTCGCTTCCATCTGGGTGCAAGTTGTCGCGGAAGGATTATCGCAGCTGTAATCCCGAAATAATTTCTCCATTTCTGATACCCTGCTTGCTGCGCCAATTAAAATGTCACGGAGGCACCCCCAAATAAGTTTAGGCAGACAACAAGGTCCAAACCAAAAGTTTATTCTGGCCAGAAAAGCACCCTTGATAAACCAATTAGAAACGGGGTTTATACAACTAGCTAACACTCCGTTAACATAAGATATAGGTTCAGGTATCAGGTTAGGAGATTATTTGGGATGCAGCGAAAATAAGAATAATGGGGATCCCCAGCGTGCATACACGCACTCACAAACCAACAAAACCGGAGCCCTCTCTGTCCCGTTTGCCCACAAAAGAGAAACACTAGCCTATTGCGGCCAGGACTTCACACTTGTCTGTCTCAGATGAGGAATTTACACTCGTCTGTCCCAGGCGAGGACTTTACACCTGCCTATCTCAGGCAAGGAATTATTAAAGCATATATTCAGTAATTTATCGCTCACCTAAGTGCGGAGGTGAGGCGCTCCCAATCCAGGGGAGTTACCTTAGACGGCTTCTCGGTCTAAGGGGAGGGACTCTGGCAGTATGGCAGTCTCGTAGCTCTGAGAAGACCACACAAAGGGCATCTCCCGTGGGAACCCCATTTATAGTCTACTTAGATCTGACTGGGCATTCCAGAAGCTTCTTGGCTTCTCTACACCCCACCCCCCGAGTGTGGGCCTTCGAGAAGCTTCTCGGCTTCTCTGGGCTGTGGGCAGGCTTGGCCCCTCCTCTGCTAATGACCCTGCCCACCGACTCTGGGTCTCCACAAAGAGCCATTAGCTGCCCCATTGGAGGCCCCAGTTCTGAGAGAGGGGACGGGCAGCTACCAGTGCAGCTGCCACACCAGTGCTCAGGGCGTGGGGAGGGAAAGTGCAACTGCCACAGCTACGGTAGCATATCCCACTTCTGGTAGCAGAGTGCAAGGGCTTAAGGCAGCCCTGCCAAGTTGTAGGTTTGCGATATGGTAACAGACACCAGACCAACAGCTTCAGGGTTAAAGCATTTATCTCCAAATAACAGTGCAGGAAAAAAGACAGATCAATAGTATAATTATCTGCATTGTTGCAATAGCAAGTCAAGTAATTCATCAAGACTGGGCTAGACCAGGCATCTGACAATGGCCGGCAGGCAGGCAGCAGGGTGGGACCTCTTCTCCAGAAAAGTGACCCAGACCAGGCAATGCCCTTGGGGAATGCACATGGCCTGGCTGGACTGTTCTTTTTACCACTGAGCCGCAGAAGCGCTGTTTGGGCTCTGCGCCCGCTCTGCGCCAGCTCTGTCCCTGGTGTACACGAGGCCCAGGAGGCCCAGGAATCCTGTACCAGGCAGCACAGCCCCACAGTCCTGTGTGAACGTGGGTCTGGAATTCTTGTGTGAGGCAATCCAAGCCTCACAGCTCCATTGTATGTACCGTCACCAGACAGGCCATATTAGGCGATAGCAGCCATACAAGGAGCCAGCTAGTCTTGCAAAGGCAAATTTGACTGTCTACGTATGGAAGTCACTATGCAGAATGCAAGCGTGAACACACAGGGTACTGTGAACGTAGTGCTGACAGCGAGCAGACTGGATTTATAGCAGCCTTATAGTACAGTAAGTTAACAACTAAGGAGAAGTGAAATAAACCAGAACAGTAGTATAGCAGAAGAAGTAAATTGAAAGAAGAGGTATAGAAACACAGGAAGCAAGGAGTGTGTACTGATTGATACGTCAAGGCCAGAGGGATTGATACAGGATTGATACACCAATGACAGGGGGGTAACTTGTGATAGATCAAAAAAATGCTTTTGTGGTAGCAACTTTGGTGGGAATGCAAAATATATCACTTATGTAATGCATAACTCAGCAAATCAGTAAGGCTTGAGCAAGCATCCTAGCAAGTATAAATACAAGCCTGAATTTGTAATAAATGTCTCTCATTGCACCTTAAAGAGAGTCCGTGCCTCATTCGCTACAAATGGCACCTGAACAGGGACTTTCAATGCGGCTGTAAAGGAAGCCGTTGTTCCGGTAGAAAAGCCCGATCGAACCAGGACCGGGAAATGGAGCCAGGGAAACAAAGCCGGGAAACAGAACCGGGAACCAGGAAAGTGTGCACTCATCACCGAGAAAAGGTGAGCGATTGGGAACCATGGGAGGGAAGTTATCCCTTGAACGAAGACAAAGCCTAGATGTCCTTCAACGTTTATTAAGAAAGCAAAATCAGGACATACCAGGAGTCCGATTAGTGACTTTATTAGAACGGATGGCTAATCATGTGCCGGACTTTCCTCCAACTGGTACATTTCAGTTGGAGGCATGGCAGAAAGTCGGAAGAGAACTATTCGAACAGGCAGCATCTGGAGATAATGCTGCTTGTCAACATTTATCTACTTGGGGGAAAAGAATGATTACTTTAAAAGCAGCTCCAACGGAAGTAGCTGTGCAGGTCGCAACTAACTGTGAACCTTCTGCCCCTCCCTTGCCAGGGAAGGAGGGGGATCCTGTAACTGTATTGGGCAAAAATGCACTAACCTTGGATGCAGTAGTGGAGAAAGCACTGGCTGATAACGAAGCCCCCGCTTGTCCGCTACAGCGAACGCTTTTGACAAAAGATGGTTTGTGAGAGTCGCCCAACAACCCCCTCGATCCTGGCCCAGTGGACTTGGAGCGAGAGCCTGATTTATTCCCCCCGGATGTTACTTTGCAGCCGAAAGTGCACATTAATTCAACCATGGGGGATAAATGCAGAGAAGAGGCTTTGAAAGCAGGAGACAGGAAAGTGGTTACGGCATGCCCTGTGATCTATCATGAATGGCAAACTCCAGGCTTTCAACAGCTATCGTATGATGTTGTAAAGGAATTACAGACATTAGCTAAAGAAAATGGAGTTACTTCATCATTTGTTATAAATTTTTTGGAAGCGTTAAGCTCTTCCTACGTACTTACTCGCATGACTGGCATTCTTTGTTGAAAATGATTGTATCCACTCCTCAATGCACTGTATGGCTGATTTTTGGGAGAACTGTACTGTGGAGACTAGTGATAATGCATATCAGCAAAGAGCGATTGTTTGCAGTCATTTAGCTGGGGAAGGTGCTCATGCTTTGCCCGAGAATCAAGTTGCACATCCCAGGGACATGTATGGTGTAACAGGAAAACTAGCAATGAAAGCGGTTCAGAAGTTACTGGTGGTTGGGAGAGATGCTAGTACGTCTTTTTCAAAAATCTCGCAAGGATCACCGGAACCTTATGCACAATTTTTAGACTGCTTGCAAACTGTTTTGGAGCGGCAAATTGATAATGATGTGGCTAGTGAGTTAGTTCCTAGAACAATTGGCTTTTGAGAATGCTAATGCTGATTGGTGGCGTGTGTTACAGAGTGTTAGGAATAGGGAAAAGTGTACTATAACAGAGATGGTGAGAGCGTGTCAAAACATAGAGTCATCTGAACATTATACTGGCTCTCCAGCTGCCGCTTTAGCAGCACAGTCGTAAGTGTCGGGAACAAAACTGAGACTGAGATGTTTTCATTGTGGGGCACTGGGTCATGTAAAGAAAGATTGCACAAAGTATGCACACCAGACTTCAAAGGCTGTACCTCCGAGAGATTGTCCAATATGTGCAAAAGGCAGGCACTGGGCAAGTGAGTGTTGTTTGAGGGTAATGTAAAGGGAGCTGCCAGCCAGTCAGTGACTATAATTACTACTGCAGTAGTGCTGATTCCCACAGGAGTGTGGGGGCCTTTAGGACCTAGCGTGCATGCTTTGTTAATAGGTCGATCATCCACTACCAAGTTGGGTTTGTTTGTCTTACCTGGAGTAATTGACTCTGATTATCAAGGTGAAATCAAAATGATGGCTTGGACACCTGTGCCATTCTTCCTGGAAAGTGTGTTAAAGGCAAGAAGAACACCTGAATAGCATGGGTTGGTCATGCCAATGTGGAATAGATTGTTTGTTCTTGTTTGTTTTGGGGCTGCAGAAGAAGGAACGCATGCATTTCAGTGTTGGGGCACGGATCCAAACTGAGGATTCAAGCAAGTTTGGGACTGGGACAGCTTAGGTGATTGAGGACCATTGCCAGGTCTATGAAAGAAGCTGGATGGGTTTTGGAGAGCTCGCAGGCATGGCCAAATCCTCAGAAAACCACACCTTTGTAGTTAAAGCAACAGCACTTGGCACCAAACCCAATCCCAAAATGCAAATACCCTCGAAGCGACCACAGGCAGAGCCTTGAGAAACATTTGAGAGAAAGGGTCTCCTTTGCCAGGCCCTGGGGGTCAGGCCTTGGCCATTCTGATGATAAACAAACATGAAGGGCTGACATGGCATCAGAACCTGGCGTGTCCGCGTTGTTGCCCTTCCCCTTGGTTCCCACCCATGCACACTCAACCCGATCAGCACCTGTGGGAACAGCAGGGTGTGCAGTTCCAGCTAGAGGGCCCTAGACAGATCATACAGAAGTGTGTTTTTTATGAGTGTAAGAAGCGATAGCCCAGGCCAGTGAGAACGATATCTCGGGTCAGAAAACAGCCCCTTGTGTGTGATGTGTGAATGTCCTTGGGCCTGGTCTGTGAATGAGTGGGAACGTAACTGAAACAAATATAACATGAGTGTGGTGTGTTTCTAATACCAATTATTGGAAAAACATCTTATGTAACATCTTAGTCCAGGCCCATACCTGGAAATCCTATACATCGTCAATGGCTAATAAAGAAGGCCTCAGACTGGCTCAGCTCTCTGCTCTGCCCGGCTCTGCGCTCCTTCCTGAACAAGATCTCTGCCTGTGCGTGCATCTTTTTCTGTGTCCCGGTGTGCGTCGTTCGTCATCGCCGCAATCGCCCTCATCAACTCCAGACAATCCAAACGCTCCCTGACATACACGGCTGCCCCACCTCCTCTCCTTCCTCGCCTGTCCCTTCTGAAGAGTTTCTAGCCATCCAATGCAGAGCTCCAGTTGTGAGAGTCGTCCCACCATGTTTCTGGGATGGCAACTATATCGTCGTTTTTCTGCCTCACAGTGGCTTCCAGCTCCTCCTGTTTGTTGCCTACGCTGCGTGCCTTTGGATAGATGCACTTTGGCCGGGCCATTGATCCCGCCACCTTTTTCTGGTGAGAAGCCCTAATTCCTTTGTGGACATCATCGAGTGCTTCCACGGTTTTGAACACATCAACAACCCTTGTGTTTCTCTTCCTGCATGGCTCTCCATCCCCAGCCTCCACTGGGACGGCAGAGCAAAGGGCCTCACCAGCGCTACCCTCAAATGCTGGCATGTGGCCCTTGGGTTTGCCTCTCCACACCTGGTTTCCTCCCCTCTCACTTCAAATCTAGTTTAAAGCCCTCTCAAGGACTCCTGCTAACTCCTGCGCAGGATCCTTTTCCCCTTTTGAGAGAGGTGCATCCCATTTGTCGCTAGCAGGCCTGGTGCCATGTAAGCCGACCCGTGATCAAAAACCCCCAAATTCTGCCGGTGACACCGGTCCTGCAGCCAGGTATTGATCTGCTGGGTCTTCCTGCATCTTTCCTCGTCGTACCCTGCAACTGTGGCGACAGAAGAGAACACGACTTGTGCTCCTGATCCCTTGACCATGCGTCCCAAGGCCCTGAAGTCTCTCTTGATTGTTTTCCCTTTTCAGTTTCATCACTGCCTACCTGAAAAATCGTTAGGGGATAATAGTATGAGGGCCTAACCAGGGCAGAGAGCTTCCTGTTTACATCTTTAACCCTGGCCCCAGGGAGGCAGCCGACACCCCAAGAACTGGGTCTAGCCTGCATATAGGGCCTTCTGTTCCCTTTAGAAGGGAGTCTCCTACAACCACAACCAGCCTCTTTTTCTTTGTGGGGGCTGTTTTGATGGAGGGTGCAGGGTGACTGATCCTCTGCAGCACCTCCAACTCAGTGGAACCGCCTCCCTCGATGCTGTTGTTTGGTTCCACTTGCAAGGCCTGTTCTTCAGTCTCAAGACCCATTTGTGTGTCTGTGTTTGGCTGTTTCTGGGCTAACTGGTGCGCAGAAATTGGCTTCGCTGGAGGTAAATGTTCAAAGAGGACCCAGAAGAGTAAAACAGAAAAAGGAAAAATTTATTCGAATAAAGGAGGAGTCCCCAGGCGTCCCTGTGGGGTCTCTCAACAGCATGGGAAGACACAGCCCCCTATTTATCCCAATCCTAGCCGCAGGAGATCCCTTCTCCTTTCCCCATTGGCTGAGACCCTTGCGGGGTCCAAGCTTTCCGATCCCCCTTTCGTAACCCCAGCAGCACCCCTTGTATGTCTGCCCACCGACACTCCTGGGAACTGATTGGTTAGAGCTCTAAGGCTGTTGCACTCCATTTTGTAAAGACATGGGAGAGCTGCTCCCATCAACTACGAAACAATCAAGAGTGTGAATCGTGACATAACATCTTTGCAAAGACGTGGTAGCCGTTCCTCACCAGTTTGGTGTTGGTGGTGGTGCTTTCAGTTGTGATGATGTTGTCATCCCTTTTCTAATTCACTGTCTGCTCTTGTGTTCAGACTACGTGGCTTTGTAAATGAAGAGCCCTGCTCTCTGTGTCTTTCAACGAAATACAGGAGCTCCTGAGACTGTTTTTCTTCCTGAGCTGCTTCCTGCAAGAGCTTTTGGAGCTGCAGGGACAGTTCCTGTGATGGGAGGAGGGGAAAAGAATCCATCACGGCAGCACTGCCAGGGAGCAGCAGCGCTCGGTCTCCCAGAGCTGTTTTCTTTCCTCTCCCACACTCTCCTTCTCGTCCCTCATGTTGGCGCAAGTCCTGAGTGCTCTGGCAGCTTGGTCATTGTTCTGCTGCGTGGCAGTCCTGTGACAGCAGGCAGGGACAGGCAATGGGCACTTGTGTGACAGAGCTGGCCTCAGAACAGCCTTCCGTGAAGAAAGGTGATCTCCTGAGGACAGTGCTGGAAGGTTTAGGTCTTCTTCCAAAGTTTCTCTCCAGGACATGCCCAAGAACATGACGAGCAGATCACAACACCAGTATGCACCAGTACAGAGCTAAACACCCTGAGTGGAGAAGCATGAGGGCACGCAGCAGTGTCCTCTCACAGCCAGGCCTCCTGCAAGACACCTGACGGAGCAGCAGAGCAGGGTCTGGGCTGTGCCCGTGTGCACTGGACAGCCCGCGGAAGCTGCCCCAGGACAATCGTCGTGGGCTGGCCGCGCACAAGCACCGTTTCCAGCCCTGGCCTCTCAGTGCAGCTTGGAGAGGCCCTTTGTCCCTCCGCGGAAGGATGGTGATTGAGTAGGTCAGCAGGCTGTGTTTGCATGGTACAGATGAGATGCAATCATGCACATCATGTACAGGAGGTGGGATGAGATGAACCCCAGAGACCACAAATGTCATCAGCTATTCCTTGGGGTTCCCTGAAGGCCTGTGGGACAGACAGTGTCTCGAGGTCACGTCACGTTGGGAGGAAACCACCTGAATGCAGCACTGGGTTGTGCTTCCTTGGACTGAGGTCCCCGTGTCCATTCCTCGTGACATGGGACATGTGAGATGAGTGCAGGCGGGGTGACACACTGCAAGGCTGAGGTGGCTCCCATCCTTTGGGAGTGGCAAGAGGAGGTGAGAGAGACACTGTGACTCCTGCCTGTGTGTGTAAAAGGGACAGGCTCTGCCTCTGATCATCCCTGGGTGCATAAGGAGTCCATGAGGCCAGCTCAGCTCTGGACAGCTGACAGAAGCTTGCTCTTTCCACGTGTGACTCCAGGAACAAACCCCATGGGCCCAGTGAGCTTCGTCTCCGCTGCCTTGGACAGGCCCATTGCCACAGTGCTTCTATCTGCTCCCTCAGCCTTGCCTATGATTCTGGCTTGTGCTCTCCAAAGTGCCAGAGCACTCAGAGATGTTCTGGGGTCCTTGGAAAAGGCAGATGTCAAAGCCAGCTTCAAGAAGGGCTCTTTATTAAAATCCAGCCACTCTCTCGGGAAGAGCTGCTCCTCCACATGGCTCAGCATCAGCGGCAGCACAGGGCTCGCAGGTTCCATCTTGGCCTTGGCTGCTCCCTTGGAGAGCTCAGGATGATGATGACCGTCTGAGCTACAAGGGAGCGGATGGAGGGCTCGCTGTCTCCTGCCAAGGTCTGAAGGGCTGCAAGGGAAAGAAGCAGAGCTGAGATGACCTCCCACGTCTGCAGAGATCCCCAGGCTTTCCCTCTGGAGAATGCTCCCTACTCACCGCTGCAGATCTCAGCCAGCTTCTTCTTGCCTGGATCCCTCAGATGCCGCGCAGCGAGCCCTGGGCACAGAGTTCCGTCAGCCCCTGCTCCCTCCCCTCATCAGGGCTGGCCCCAGGGAAGAGCAGGGGCCGAGATGGTGGGACTGAGCAAGGCGGCCGCCATGGCCACCTGCGTGGACAGGGCTGGGAGAGGGAGGCCAAGGCCCTGCACGGGGCAGCCGGGGCTCTGGCAGCCACAGGGCTGCTCCTTGCTGCCAGGGCAGTGGCAGGGACTGGGGCCAGGCTGCCAAGAGAGGGACCCTGGGGGCTGTGACCCACCGATGAACCTCACGGCCGCCTCTCGCAAGCTGGCCTGAGCATCCTTCAGGTACGGCAGGCTCTGAGTCAAGAATTCTTGAGCTCTGCTCCTGTCCTGCTCCAGCTGGAGAGAGCACAAGGGGATGAGCACGTCACTGTCCCTTCCCAGTTGGCTGGACCAGTCCCTGCTCCCACACCCAGCCGTTCCCCTTCCCTCCCGGCCATTCCCATGTCCCAGCCAGGAGCCCTGTGGGGCTGAGGCTGAAAGAGAGACACAGGCCGGGGGACCCCAGGGGTGCTGAGAGCCCTCCCTCGCGCTGGGTGCAGGGAGGGCAGCAGGGCAGAGAGAAGAGGCCTTGTGGGCTCTGTTCTTGAGGGCAGGGAACAAGAATGCAGGTCCAGGCTGCAGCAAGGCAGGCGAGGCACATCTGCCTTGGGGGTTGTCCTCACCAAGCTCTCTCCAATCCGCCATGTCTGCTGTGTCCGCACCAGGTGCTTGAGCAGTTTCCACTTGAGGAGCTCTGCGGCAGCAAGGAGGGCTTCCCCAGCAGCCTGTGGAACAGCAGAAGCTGGGAGATGGCACCACGGTCTGGGCCAGGAGACCTTGGGTCCCCCTGCTCTGGGCTTTGTTCCTGGGGCGATTCTGCCCTGCAGGAGCTGGGACATGCCCTGGCCCAAATTTCCAGGGGTCTCTTCACTGCGTCACTGCTGAGCTTTGAAAGCTGTACCTTGGCCACGCTCTGCGTTTGGTCACTCAGGCGGAAGAAGAGAGGGAGCAGGCCAAGTCGCACCGTGTTCTTCATCTCTGCCTTTTCGTCCCCCACCGCCATCTTCATCAGGTCTCTGAAGAGGCTGATGGAGCTCTCTCTCAGCTGGCTCTGCTCCTGGGAGGGAGAAGCACAGTAGGACTGGAGCACCAGCAGCTCTCTGCCCACGCTGGGCAGAAGCTCCAGCACGGCTGATGTGAGGGGAGATGCTCCAGGGAGGCATTCTGCACACTGGAGTTGTGGCCCAGATCTGCGGTCCTGGGTCAGTGAAAGGCCACTCAAGAGACTTGTTCTGGGAGCGCCTGTGCCTCCAAGTGCCCACCAAGGCAGCCAGCATCCCCCACCAGCTTCAGCAGCTGCGGTGGGGAAGAGCTCCGGGAGCAGCTGGCAGGGAGAAGCTGGGCTGGGCTGCAGAACACACAAGCCACCCCACAAGAGCCCAGGGCCCACCCGTGGGGCTCAGGCTTCCACATCAGCCTTACGTCGTTCAAGAGGGGCAGGAGGAATTCCGCCATCTGCACGGCGATGTGGCTGGCCTCCTTCCTCTTCAGCTGAGCCATGACAGTTCTGAAGACCAGCAGAGCCTTCATGGTGGCAGCCTTATAGCCAAAGAGCAGGACCCTCATCAGGTCTGGCAGGATGACCTTCATTTTTCTTGCCTGTGTGAAGAAAAGAGTTTCCCTTTTGGGACCAGGTCCATGCCTGGAAAGCTCCCCAGGCAGCCAGCTGGCCCCACCATGGCAGAGAGAGCCTTTGGAGCACTCGCCCCACCGCCTGAGTGCCAGCCAAGGCCAAGCCCGCCCCCTCCGCCCCGGCCCTTGGCTGCCAACAGGGTTCCCCTTGCTGACGCCCTACTCACCATGTCGTCTTTCTGCGACAGCGTCATGATGCCTCTGAGCACCAGGGAGAGCATGGCTGGCCTTTCTTCCTTCAGAAACCTAAAGGCTAGGTAGGTCGCAGCAAACTCCCCGTCTCCCAGATCTCTGCTGGCCAGCATCTGAAAGCAGGGCAGCAGTGAGCGACCGGCAGAGCTGGTGGGGCTCCTGGCAGCGTGCAGCTCCTGGTTCCTAGCGCAGCCCGGGCCAAGGGCACCGGGGGCTTTTTCCGGTAACTCACAGCCAAGCGAACGAGGCAGTAGTCCTCCAGGTGCGTGCAGAAGAGCCTGCTCTTGAGGTCCCAGAGCTGGCTGAGCAGCTCCTTCAAAATGTTCTTCACAGTCTGGGGCACGGAGAGCATCACTTCCCACAGTGCCAGGGCAGTGCTGCAAGTCGGAGCGCTCTGTCAGCAGGGCAGCCTCGGCCACAGCAGCGTGGCCGGGCTCAGCACTGCAGGACGCTTGGGATGCCCTGGGCAGCAGCAGAGGGCTGAGCTGGTGCTCCCCGTGGGGCGGGCAGGAGCGTGGGGTGGGCTCTGGGCTTGCTTGCTCAGCTTTGGCTGCCTCGGGCCTGGCTGACCCCCAGGGCTGGAAAGCGTGGTGGGATGGAGGGTCCTGCCCCTCGGGAGTGTCCTGCAGGATTCCTTGGCTCTGGCAGCCAGAGCGTCTCCAGGCCCCTCTTCCCACAGGGAACAAGCCTTCCTGGCTTTTGAGGACAGTACCTGTCTCCTCCTGGAGCAACCTTGAGCAGTGTCATCACCACCTCCTGAGGGCATTTGTCAGCCATGGGGACGATGAGAGACTCCACGCTCTGCCGGGCTGGGACTGTCTGGGTGCATCCCAGGGTTTTGTGGATGCAGCTGGTGATCTTTGGCACCTGGAGGGGACACAGGTGAGGATGGTGCAGCCACTGGCGAGCGGCCATTTCCTCAGCTGCCCTTGCCATCCTTCTCTGCCACCTTGAGGTGGCTTCAGGTGCCCCAGACACTGGGCTTTGGGAGGAAGAGAGGGATGGAGGGAGGAACAAGGCCTGACAGGGCTGAAGGGCAGGGCAATGCAGCCACAGGCCACTTACATCCACCAGCCACAGGTCAGGGTTTCCCTTGACCACATCCAGCACGTTTCTGGCCGCCTCCTTGTCAAAGGTGCTGGAGTCAGTCATTGCCTCGATGAACACCCAGACCATGTCTGTCCTCTCCGACGGCTGGAGGTATTCCCCAAAGGTCTATGGGAGGAAGGGAGGCAGCGAAGCCACGTCACACCGAGGGCCCTGATGCTGCTGCTTAGCCGGGCAGTGCCAGCAGCCCTGCGGTGGCGCCCGGCAGTGCTGGCGGCGGTGCCCCCAGCAAAGCTGGCAGCAGGGGCGGCAGTCGCTGCTGGGGAGGATGAGAAGAGACGGCCCAGGGTGAGGGAGGAGGGTTGGGGTCATGGGCACGGGGTCTGGGCCCCGCCACCAGCCAGGGCTTGCTGGTGGCCAGGAGGACTGGGGCTGCTGCTGGGACACTGGAGCGCAGCCCTGGCGTTGTCCCTGCTTGGGGACAGCAGGAACCCTCTCAGCAGGGACAGGGAGGCCACGCCAGCCCGCTGACGGTGGAGGCCTTTGCTCTCACAAGTCCCCTGCTGATGCCAGGACCAAGAGTGCCAGCAAACGGGGAGCTCGTTACCTCGGCAATGTGAGTGGCACTGGGCGAAGTGCGCAAGGAGGTGGTCTCGGCTTCCCAGTCCCTTTCGAGCTGTGTATCCTCCTCTGTCAATGTCGCACCTAAAGAGCGGGGCAAACGCAGAGGAGTCGGTAAGACACGGCAGCTTCCCCAATACTGGAAAGAGCTTTGAACTTGGAATGGCCGAGGAGGGAGGTTATGACCTGCAATCAGGGGAGGAGGTGGTGGAGAGCGGTGCCACGGAGAGGCTGACCCGCCTCCAGTGTGCGTGTGGGAATGCTCTTGGCCCTGGAAAGTCCAAGGCCCTAGAGCTCTGCATGCAGTGCCACAGTTCAGTTCCCCATGGCTTGAATAGAGGTGACGTGGGGGACGGCTCGCATGGCTGGAGTGCTGCGGGGCAGAGATACATCTCTCTTTGGGAGAGATGGGAAGATGCGGCGTGGGGCTGCCTCCCGTGCTCTTGAGGAGCAGCTCAGCTACACGGGACCACCAACAGCGTGGGAGAGAGGGTGGGGGTGAGGAGCAGAGGAGGCTCAGTGCTGGTGACATGGTGGTGCCTCCAGCAAGCAGCAGGACTGGGTGATGTTGGCGTGCAGGGGGATCCATCCCACCACAGCTTCTCTTACAGCGTTGCTGGTACTTGAATTGGAAGAGGAGACAAAGAGCGTCCAAAGCCAAGCGGCTGGTGTCCTCTTCCTTGAATGACAGGAGCAGCAGGAGATGTCCCAGCAGCTGTCCAAGGATTGGCATCTGCATCTCCGCACAGGAGGCGTGTCTGTCCTCATTGGGATCAGCCTGGGCAAGGGAGGAAGAAGAGCAGAGGGCTTGAGGGCAGCTGGGGCCAAAGCCCTGAAGCCAAGTGTGTGCCCAGGGCTGGATCCAGGCAGGTCAGAGCTTTGCAGGGCCCTGCAGAACCCGTCTCGCAGAACAGCCCCACGCAGGGAGAGCTGCCAGACCTGGGCTCCCCGTGGGCTCCTTGGGCAGCCCTGGCCGACACAGGACTGGGGCAGAGATGGCTCCTGGCAGAGCGGAGTATGCCTGGTCCTTACCTTCAGTGAGGAATAGTTGGCCAGCAAGAAGCTGAGCACCCTCATCCTGCCCACAGCCCTCTCCCGCACAGATGCCCTCTCAGAGGTGGTGAAGGTCAAGAGCATCTGGGGAGAGAGAAGCTGCTGCTGAGCCCTGGGAGCAGCCAGCGCTCCAGCACAAGCAGCACTGCTCAAGTCCTGGGCGGGACTCTCCCAGGCCATTAAGGCTTCCTCTGGTCTGGAGCAAAGCCCGCACTGGTTTCCTGCCCCGGGGTCCCTGGCAGGCTTGCGACAAATGCCCCAGGCCAGCCCTCTAGCCAGGCAGGAAGGCAGATGCCACCCTGTGCGGCCACTGTGCTGCGGAAGAGCCTGCTGGGCAGCCCCTGCTTCCCCCAGGGAGGTGGGCACCACCCTGCAGTGCTCTCTCTGCATGGCGCCGGGTGGGACTGCCCTCTCAGCAGTGGACACCCCGTCCCCCAGGGTGAGGAACAGCCCTTGTGAAGCCCACCCTTTGCACATGCCAGACCTGGAAGATACTCTGCATCTTCTCGCTGACTCCGTTGGCAGGAGAGTTGAGCACCAGTGCAACTAGCATGGTGTCCATGGCTTTCATGGTCTGCAAGGAAGACAACAAGTTGTGGCCGTGTTTCCTGCCATCCCTCTCACCCCCAGGACACTGAGCTGAGCTCCCAGCACCAAGGGAGGACTCGTGGGCTGCTTTGCTGCGCCTGGGAGAGGCCCAGGGGCAAACAATGTGCTGTGGGCAGAGCAGCCTGCGGCACTGGACGTGGCCAGGCCCGCAGGAACGGGACGACGGGACGAGAGTGGGAAAGTAAAGCCAAGACCGTGCCCTGCCTTGCATCTCTGGTCATAGCGCAGGACAGGGTGAGCAGGGAGCAGCCCAGAGGGCCCGGCGCTCGTGGAGCTCACCCAGCACTTACCGCGAAGTACAGGAAAGGTTTCAAGTCCCGGATTTCCTCTTTTGGAGGAAGCAAGAAGATGCTGGAGAAGCACGCTTGGAGGAGGCCTATCTCTTTGCACTCCAGCACCGCCTCCACAGAGCTGCAAAGAGAGAGGGGCCAGTGGGACACTGGTGCGGGGAGCAGTGCCTGCAGGCCTCGTGCAGGTGGACGCGGGGCTCTGGGGCAGGAGTCCCCAGGAGGGTTGGGCAGGTACCTCATTTCGGTCACAGCAAACATGGCGCTCCGCCACACCGCTGTGCACCGTTGGTCCCTGGGCTCTTCTTCCAGCAGCACCTGCAGAGCACAGCCAGGATGGGACCTGGCAGCTGCCAGCACCCAGTGCCACCAGCCCCTTGCCCTGCCCAACGCTGTCCTCACAGGGTGCCAGTGCTGGGGGCCTTGTCCCCTTCCCCGCAGCCACCGAGTATCCCCTCACCTTGATATTCTCTGCCAGTTTGTATCTCTGGCAGAAGAGATCTAGGCCCCGGGACAAGCCGTTGTACGTTGCGGCCCTGAAGAGCATAGCGATGCTTTTAAGGAACTCCAGCTTCTGTTCCTCATCCTGGCAGCCAGGGGACAGAGAGACAAACAGGGAGCATGAGATGGGGACACACGGTCAGTGGCACCGCAGCGCTGGGGGTGCAGTGCCGGTTGCAGCCCTGGGAGAAGCAGCTGTGCCCAGCCAGCGCCCTCCAGCAGCCCCACAGCAGAGCCCCTGTCAGCAGATGCCAGCTCAGCCGCCTTCCAAATGGCTGCGGTTACCTTTTCAGGGCTGCTGACAAAGGCCCTGATGACATCCACGTGTTCTGGTTCCAAGCGGTACACTGGTAACCAGCTGGCATCTAAGAAAGGAGGAGAGCAGGGAGGGCTGCAGAGAGGGTGCGCGGGCAGGAGGGAGCAGAGGAAGGAGCTCTGCCTCCCATCCAGCCCCATGCCCGCTGCCATGGCACAGTCTTCTCCTGCGTGTCAGTGCCCCTGCCAGCGTGTGGGGAAACGGGATCCTGGCATTGAGCAGGGAGCGCTCGCTGGCCACCGCACTGCCCAGACAATCAGGGCCCCTCACTCACCCATCTCCAGTTGCTGGGCCAGGCACAACTCCTGGGGCTCCACTGGAGAGCTGCTCTCCTGGAGAGCCCTGTCCTCCTCCAGGGCCACCTTGGTGGTGCTGACTTGTTGCTTCGCCATCTTTTGGGTTTGAGGAAAGTGGTTGGGCTGGCGAAGGGGGAAGCTTTGGCGAAAGGCCACGAGTCTGCCGGGGGCAGCGGGGAAAGACGTGGGTTGTGCTCGAGGAGTCCTCGCCACGAGTCTGCCGGGGCAGAGGGGAGTCTGCCGGGGGCAGCTAGAGTTAAGATATGGTTGGACTCGATGATCTCAAGGGTCGCTTCCAACCAAAAGGATTCTCTGATACTCCGATTCTCTGAAAGACGTGGGCTGCGCTCGGGGGCTACTCGCCGTCTCCGTGCTCGCGCCCTGTCCCGTCACCGTCCTGCCGGACAGTGTGGGCTGGGGCCCACAGCTGCGCTGAGCACACGCAGTGCAGTGGGTGTCACCAAGTGAGGTCACAACGGGCCCCACTGTGACCCTGCACCTGGGCAGGGAGGGGCAGGGTGTCCCATTGGGATGCACAGGCCAGCTCTGCCCTGGGCACCTGGGTGCTCTCGGGGTGTCTCCAGGCCCCCCTTTGCCCTCATGTCCCCCCGCGACCTCCCTGTTGCCCTCTGCTGTGTCCCAGGGTTTCGTGTTCAGCTGGCTGGCTGATCAGAACAGCAGCGAAGCTGCTCCTTCAGTGGCTTTGTAGAGATTTCTAGGGATTTCCAAGGGTGGGTAGCACAGAGGATGGACTTTGTTTAAAGTGTCTGCTGTCTCATTGCTTACAGAAGCTCTCAGTGGCTTGAGGATAAACTAACCACGTAACCACATGACAAAGTGTTGGAGCTGGCAGAGCACAAAAGCAGAAATCCAGGTGGCAGGGGTGAAAAAGGTGGAAAGGCTGACGTACTAAATGCCTCCTTCTGTGGAAATGCCCCTCACATTCTGCGATTCTGTGATTCCTCCACCTCAGTCTTTAATAGTCAGAAGAGTTGTGCTCCAGGTACCCACCCCCCTGAGCCAGAAGACAGGCATGGGGAGCAGTATGAAGGCCCAGCAATCCAAGGGTCAATGATCAGTGACCTGCTATATCACTTGGGCACCTACAAGTCTATGGGGCCAGATGGGATACACCCAAGGGTGCTGAGGGAGCTGGCAAAGGTCATCACTGAGCCACTTTCCATTATCTATCTGCAATGCTGCCCAACTGGGGAGGTTGCAGTTGACTGGAAGTTGGCTAAGGTGACGCTCATCTACAAGACAGGCCGGAAAGAGGATCTGGGGAGCTACAGACCTATCCGTCTGACCTTGGTGCTCGGCAAGGTCATGGGGCAGATGATCTTGGGTAACATCACTTGCCAGAAGAGAACCATATGATCAGGCCCAGTCAACATGGATTTATGAAATGTAGGTCCTGTTTGACTAACCTGATCTCTACGACAAGATGACCCAAGTAGTAGATGAGGGAAAGGCTGTGGAGGTTGTGTACTTAGACTTCAGTAGGGCCTTGGGCACCGTATCTCACAGCATTCTCCTGGAGAAGCTGCAGCTCGTGGCCTGGACGGGTGGACTCTGCGACGGATATAGAACTGGCTGGGTGGCCGGGCCCAAAGAGTTGTGGTGAACGGAGCCAAATGCGGTTGGTGGCTGGTCAGGAGTGGCGTTCGCCAGGGCTCAGTACTTGGCTCACAACCAGCCCATGAATGCTCCAGGCTCAGGGAAGAGTGGCAGGACAGGAAAAGGACCTGGGGGTGTTGGTCACTGTGGCTGAACATGAGGCAGCATGTGCCCAGGCAGCCAAAAAGGCCACCTGCATCCTGGCTTGTATCAGGAATAGTGTGGCCAGCAGGACCAGAGAAGCGATCGTGCCACTGTACTGGGCACTGGTGAGGCCTCACCTTGAATGCTGTGTTCAGTTTTGGGCCCCTCATCATCAGAAGGACATTGAGGGACTAGAGAGTGTGCAGAGGAGGCAACAAAGCTGCTGAGGGGCTGGAGCACAAGTGTGATGGGAGCGGTTGAAGGATCTGGGGCTGTTCAGCCTGGAGAACAGGAGGCTCAGGGGAGGCTCAGGGGAGACCTTATTGCTGTTTGCAATGGCCTGAAAGGAGGTTGAAGCATGGAGGGTGTTGGTCTCTTCTCCCAAGTAGCAAGTGATAGGACAAGAGGAAATGGCCTCAAGTTGCGCCAGGGGAGGTTTAGATTGGCTGTTAGGAAAAAATTCTTCCTGGAAAGTGTGTTAAAGGCAAGAAGAACACCTGAAGAGCATGGGTTGGTCATGCCAATGTGGAATAGATTGTTTTTTCTTGTTTGTTTTGGGGCTGCAGAAGAAGGAACGCGTGCATTTCAGTGTTGGGGCATGGATCCAAACTGAGGATTCAAGCAAGTTTGGGACTGGGACAGCTTAGGTGATTGAGGACCATTGCCAGGTCTATGAAAGAAGCTGGATGGGTTTTGGGGAGCTCGCAGGCACTGCCAAATCCTCAGGAAACCACAGCTTTGTAGTTAAAGCAACAGCACTTGGCACCAAACCCAATCCCAAAACGCGAATACCCTCGAAGCGACCACAGGCAGAGCCTTGAGAAACATTTGAGAGAAAGGGTCTCCTTTGCCAGGCCATGGGGGTCAGGGCTTGGCTATTCTGATGATAAACAAACACAAACGGCTGACATGGCATCAGAACCACCTCCACAACGCCTTTACCACCTGTGACCAGTGTCTCCAGGCTTTTGCTTCGCCAGCCTCCAGGGACACAGACTGGTTGTTTCCTTCAGAGCTGTGTCAGGGATGGCCTTTTGTGGGATCCCAAACACCTTCAGAAACTTGCGTTTGTTTCTGCCTTTCACTTTGCTGGAGGTTTGTTCATTGTTTCAATATCTGCAGTTTAGGAACATGGCAGCAGAGGGCTCATTAACATCCAAAATGCCCTTGCAAGCCAAGGCTCTCTGCAGCATTTTCCTAAAGGCTTCAAGTCTGGTGTGGATGATTAGGGAGATTTCAGGAATAGCCAAACAGAGAGCATTTCAATAATAAACAGCAATAAAGCAGTATTTCTTCTACTTCCTTCCCACCTCTCCCTCCTCCGCATTTCCAGAAGAGGTGGTATCAGCAACCTTCAGTACTTTTGGATCTGGAGCATCTCCTGATCAAGGCACAATATGTCAGAGCATTGGGTGCCTGAAGCACCAGTTGAGTGAGGAGACAGGCCAGGACACCTCAAGAGGAGTCACGCTCCTCTGGACCAAGAGGTGGGTGTTCCTGGGAATCTCAGGTGCCACAGCACAGCGATACTTGTGTTCAGGGAGCTGGTCAAATGACCCATCTCCTTTTCTGTAATGTTGTCTGAGTTTGCTCAGGTAACCCCTGACCTGAACCCCATCCACTCGTGGGTGTTCTCCAGACTCCTGCCTTCAGGAACAGTGTCCCAGGAGACCTTGCTGGTGAAGATGGAGGCAAAGGAGCCATAAAGTACCTCAGTCCTGTCTGCTTCTAATCTTATAAAGTGCAGCAGCAGGCCCGCGTTCGCCCTATCTAGTCTTTTACTGTAAGGAAGTAATGTCAGCTCATCTTGCTGCCCCCACCCTCCCCTGCACATATGAAATCCAGAGGAGCTCTGGCATCATCCTTACATCTTTTTATGGTTTTAGAAGTTTCTTTCTTCAATTAGCCGATTTACAGCATCAATGTTGGTTCAGCTGAATATTTACTCAAGATCTCAGGGGCTTTTTTTTAAAAAAAAAAAACAAAACAAACTCCACACTTTCTGATCAGCCTTGCACCAGACTGACAAATAAACAAATCTTCCCCATGCAACAAAGTTTGCCTAATAGTAAGGAAGGAGAAGATTATTTTGTGCTACTTTTCAATTGATACAGAGACACAAGAGAGAACAAGGAAAGCCCAATGGTTGTCATGCCTGTGAAGGCTGATATTTACATCCCTGTCCTCCAGTCAGAGCTCAAATTGGCTGGGAAAGAATGCCTTTTAAAAACACTGTCATCACAAAGCAGGAGAGTGTACTGTTAGTTCATAGGTTAATAAATAGTTAATAAATGAAATCTCATTAAATTTCATTGGAAGCTCATTTTTCATTATAGTAAAGGAGGTTGAAGTTTCACCTTGATAGTTACGCTCCCTACATTTGACAGAAACAAAAAGATTCATTTAATAGCAGAGGTAGCTTTGATTTAAACAAAGAAATTGTCTGAACAGGATTAGATTACACTGTTAGGCGGGCATTCGTTATGTGCAGCACTGGGGTCGCACTGGCGATTCTCCACCATAAGTGCTCGCCACGACAGAACGCTCTCCTGTAGCTGGTATTTACAAAAGCGCTGCATACTCATTATAGTTCTTAGAAACTATTAACATTCAATACACCTATTCTAAGAAATGATTACAGAAACATGAGGTTAATTATCTCACGGTCTTTGCTGCTATCTGGTGTCATTGTATGAGCATTGCAAGCCTTGAATTCTATTTCTCTATTCTATAGCTTACTTTCGAGACATCTGTTAGTGTGCAGCTTCAGATTCAACCTGTGCATATGTCATGGAGGCACCCCAAGATAAGTTTAGGCGGACAACAAGGTCCAAAACAAACTTTATTGGGCTTTGGGTTCTTTGATATCAGCTGGTTTTATAAGACACCAGTCCGGTCAGTGATATGTGGGAAAGGTTTATCCCACAGGGGTAAAAAGATGCTGGGACAGGAATTAGCAGGGCTCATTTGCAGGGCTTTAAACTAGATTCGAAGGGGGATGGGGTTGTAGCTGGGCTTGCATCAGTGGGGCAGCATGCTGGAATACATAAAGACCGGGAGGCCCCTCAGGCCCCTAGGGTGAAATCGGTTTACTCGGCTCGCTCCCTGAAGTGCCTGTACACCAATGTGTTTATGATCTGGTGGTATTAACAGAGACATGGTGGGACAGCTCACATGGCTGGAATGTGGTCATGGATGGCTATGCCCTTTTCAGGAAAGACAGGCCGGCCAAGCGTGGTGGTGGAGTTGCTCTTTACGTGAGAGAGCAACTACAATGTATAGAGTACTGTCCAGGTGCGGTTGAGGAGCGAGTTGAGAGTCTGTGGGTGAGAATTAAGGGCCAGGCTGGCAGGGGTGACGCTGTTGTGGGAGTCTATTACAGGCCACCAGATCAGAGTGAGGAAGTTGATGAGGCCTTCTACGGGCAGCTGAGCGTGGCCTCACAGTCACAGGCCCTGGTTGTTATGGGGGATTTTAACTACCCTGATGTTTGCTGGAAGGACTACTCAGCCAGCCAGCCTCAGTCTAGGAGGTTCCTCCAGTGCATTGACGATAACTTTCTGATGCAAATGGTGGAGGAGCCGACTAGGAGACGTGCGCTGCTGGATCTCGTCCTCGCTAACAAGGAGGGGCTGGTTGAAGCAGTAAAGGTGGGGGGCTGCCTTGGTTGCAGTGACCATGAGATGGCGGAGTTCAGAATCTCCTGTGGTGGGAGCAGAATACCGAGCAGAATTGTAACCCTGGACTTCAGCAGGGCTGACTTTGGCCTTTTCAAACAATTGCTGGAGGAAATCCCGTGGGCAAGGCTGCTTGAAGGTAAAGGGGCCCAAGATAGTTGGTTAACATTCAGGGACTGCTTCTACCAAGCTCAAGATCAGTGCATCCCGACACGCAGGAAGTCAAGGAAGGGAGCCAGGAGACCTGTGTGGTTAAACAGGGAACTGCTGGGCAAACTCAAGTGGAAGAGGAGGGTTTACAAATCATGGAAGGAGGGGCTGGCCACTTGGGAAGAATATAAGGCTGTTGTCAGAGGATGTAGGGAGGCAACTAGGAAAGCTAAGGCCTCCTTAGAGTTAAACCTGGCGAGAGGGGTCAAGGACAACAGGAAGAGGTTCTTCAAATACATGGCAGATAAAACTAACAGCAGAGGCAATGTAGGCCCACTGATGAACGGGGTGGGTGCCCTGGTGACAGAAGATACAGAGAAGGCAGAATTACTGAATGCCTTCTTTGTCTCTGTCTACTCTGCCGGAGGCTGTCCTGAGGAGCCCCGTACCCCTGAGGCCCCAGAGGAAGGCAGGGCAATGGAGGAGTTTGCCTCAGTTGATGAGGACTGGGTTAGGGACCAGTTAAGCAATCTGGACATCCATAAATCCATGGGTCCAGATGGGATGCACCCGCGGGTGCTGAGGGAGCTGGCTGAAGTCATTGCTGGACCGCTCTCCATCATCTTTGCCGAGTCTTGGGAAACGGGAGAGGTGCCTGAGGACTGGAGGAAAGCAAATGTCACTCCGGTCTTCAAAAAGGGCAAGAAGGAGGACCCGGGCAACTATAGACCGGTCAGCCTCACCTCCATCCCTGGGAAAGTGATGGAACACCTTATCCTTGGTGCCATCTTAAGACATATCAAGGATAAGAGGGTCATCAGGGACAGTCAACATGGCTTCACCAAGGGGAAGTCGTGTTTGATCAACCTCATAGCCTTTTATGAAGACGTAACAAGGTGGATTGACGATGGCAGAGCAGTGGATGTGGTCTACCTTGACTTCAGCAAAGCATTTGACACCGTCTCCCACAGCATCCTCACGGCAAAACTGAGGAAGTGTGGACTGGATGATCGGGTAGTGAGGTGGACTGCAAACTGGCTGAAGGAGAGAAGCCAGAGAGTCGTGATCAATGGGGCAGAGTCTGGTTGGAAGCCTGTATCTAGTGGAGTGCCTCAAGGGTCAGTTCTGGGACCAATACTGTTCAATATATTCATCAATGACTTGGATGAGGGAATTGAGTGTACTATCAGCAAGTTTGCTGATGACACCAAGCTGGGAGGAGTGGCTGACACGCCAGAGGGCTGTGTTGCCATCCAGCGAGATCTGGACAGGCTAGAGAGTTGGGCGGGGAAAAATTTAATGAAATATAACAAGGGAAAATGTAGAGTCTTGCATCTGGGCAGGAACAACCCCAGGTTCCAGTACAGGTTGGGGAATGACCTATTAGAGAGCAGTGTAGGGGAAAGGGACCTGCGGGTCCTGGTGGACAGCAGGATGACCATGAGCCAGCACTGTGCCCTTGTGGCCAGGAAGGCCAATGGCATCCTGGGGTGGATTAGAAGGGGGGTGGTTAGTAGGTCGAGAGAGGTTCTCCTTCCCCTCTACTCTGCCCTGGTGAGACCTCATCTGGAATATTGTGTCCAGTTCTGGGCCCCTCAGTTCAAGAACGACAGGGAACTGCTGGAGAGAGTCCAGCGCAGGGCCACAAAGATGATGGAGTGGAGCATCTCCCTTATGAGGAAAGGCTGAGGGAGCTGGGTCTCTTTAGCTTGGAGAAGAGGAGACTGAGGGGTGACCTCATCAATGTTTATAAATATATAAAGGGTGGGTGTCACGAGGATGGAGCCAGGCTCTTCTCGGTGACAACCAACAGTAAGACAAGGGGTAATGGGTTCAAGCTGGAACACAAGAGGTTCCACTTAAATTTGAGAAGAAACTTCTTCTCAGTGAGGGTGACAGAACACTGGAACAGGCTGCCCAGGGAGGTTGTGGATTCTCCTTCTCTGGAGACATTCAAAACCCGCCTGGACGCCTTCCTGTGTAACCTCACCTAGGTGTTCCTGCTCTGGCAGGGGGATTGGACTAGATGATCTTTCGAGGTCCCTTCCAGTCCCTAACATTCTGTGATTCTGTGATTCTGTGATTCTGGCTGGAAAAGTACCGCCGATAAACCGATGGGAAACGGGGTTTATACAGTTAGTTAGCACTCCCATAACATAAGATACAGGTTCGGATATTAGGTTAGGAGATTATTTGGGGTGCAGCGAAATAAGAACAGCGAGGACCCACAGTGTGCATATACGCACTCATAAGATAATACTCAATAGTACCTGATCACCTCCCGTAAGTGATACACGCCAGAGATATTCAGTTTCCGTTTCCCCTGGCTTGCATGAAAATTTAGCTTGCAAGTCGCCGAGCTCAGGTCCTGTCCATGGGGTGCTACGAACGGCAGTTCGAGGATTTCCACCCCGTGGCCTTGTATGTGTCAGTTTTAATGAGAGGACATACATTCTTTGTCTCCATCTCCTCTTCATCAACACTATTTTCAGAATCTCCCCAGGAACCTCCATCCCAGGAACCTCCGTCCCAGTCCTCAGGATCTCTAATCAATTTCCAGGTTTGGGGGACACTATGGGGGGGACCTTGCTCCACTTGTCGTGAGCTCAACCTTTTGTTCTAACAAACGTATTCACTCTTTCAGTTGATCTATTTCCAGCTCCTTTTCATAATCACACCCCTTTGACTGTTCGCAAGGTTCGGGCTGCCTTTGGGCTTGCTTCAAACAAGCGTACAGAGCAGCGCCAAAAGCAGCACAGATGATAGCGCCAACAGCAACACAGGCGGCAGCACATGCAGCTACCGTCACTCCCGGACCACACCAACTCGCTTCCATCTGGGTGCAAGTTGTCGCGGAAGGATTATCGCAGCTGTAATCCCGAAATAATTTCTCCATTTCTGATACCCTGCTTGCTGCGCCAATTAAAATGTCACGGAGGCACCCCCAAATAAGTTTAGGCAGACAACAAGGTCCAAACCAAAAGTTTATTCTGGCCAGAAAAGCACCACTGATAAACCAATTAGAAACGGGGTTTATACAACTAGCTAGCACTCCGTTAACATAAGATATAGGTTCAGGTATCAGGTTAGGAGATTATTTGGGATGCAGCGAAAATAAGAATAATGGGGATCCCCAGCGTGCATACACGCACTCACAAACCAACAAAACCGGAGCCCTCTCTGCCCCGTTTGCCCACAAAAGAGAAACACTAGCCTATTGCGGCCAGGACTTCACACTTGTCTGTCTCAGATGAGGAATTTACACTCGTCTGTCCCAGGCGAGGACTTTACACCTGCCTATCTCAGGCAAGGAATTATTAAAGCATATATTCAGTAATTTATCGCTCACCTAAGTGCGGAGGTGAGGCGCTCCCAATCCAGGGGAGTTACCTTAGATGGCTTCTCGGTCTAAGGGGAGGGACTCTGGCAGTATGGCAGTCTCGTAGCTCTGAGAAGACCACATAAAGGGCATCTCCCGTGGGAACCCCATTTATAGTCTACTTAGATCTGACTGGGCATTCCAGAAGCTTCTCGGCTTCTCTACACCCCACCCCCCGAGTGTGGGCCTTCGAGAAGCTTCTCGGCTTCTCTGGGCTGTGGGCAGGCTTGGCCCCTCCTCTGCTAATGACCCTGCCCACCGACTCCGGGTCTCCACAAAGAGCCATTAGCTGCCCCATTGGAGGCCCCAGTTCTGAGAGAGGGGACGGGCAGCTACCAGTGCAGCTGCCACACCAGTGCTCAGGGCGTGGGGAGGGAAAGTGCAACTGCCACAGCTACGGTAGCATATCCCACTTCTGGTAGCAGAGTGCAAGGGCTTAAGGCAGCCCTGCCAAGTTGTAGGTTTGCGATATGGTAACAGACACCAGACCAACAGCTTCAGGGTTAAAGCATTTATCTCCAAATAACAGTGCAGGAAAAAAGACAGATCAATAGTATAATTATCTGCATTGTTGCAATAGCAAGTCAAGTAATTCATCAAGACTGGGCTAGACCAGGCATCTGACAATGGCCGGCAGGCAGGCAGCAGGGTGGGACCTCTTCTCCAGAAAAGTGACCCAGACCAGGCAATGCCCTTGGGGAATGCACATGCCCTGGCTGGACTGTTCTTTTTACCACTGAGCCGCAGAAGCGCTGTTTGGGCTCTGCGCCCGCTCTGCGCCAGCTCTGTCCCTGGTGTACACGAGGCCCAGGAGGCCCAGGAATCCTGTACCAGGCAGCACAGCCCCACAGTCCTGTGTGAACGTGGGTCTGGAATTCTTGTGTGAGGCAATCCAAGCCTCACAGCTCCATTGTATGTACCATCACCAGACAGGCCATATTAGGCGATAGCAGCCATACAAGGAGCCAGCTAGTCTTGCAAAGGCAAATTTGACTGTCTACGTATGGAAGTCACTACGCAGAATGCAAGCGTGAACACACAGGGTACTGTGAACGTAGTGCTGACAGCGAGCAGACTGGATTTATAGCAGCCTTATAGTACAGTAAGTTAACAACTAAGGAGAAGTGAAATAAACCAGAACAGTAGTATAGCAGAAGAAGTAAATTGAAAGAAGAGGTATAGAAACACAGGAAGCAAGGAGTGTGTACTGATTGATACGTCAAGGCCAAAGGGATTGATACAGGATTGATACACCAATGACAGGGGGGTAACTTGTGATAGATCAAAAAAATGCTTTTGTGGTAGCAACTTTGGTGGGAATGCAAAATATATCACTTATGTAATGCATAACTCAGCAAATCAGTAAGGCTTGAGCAAGCACCCTAGCAAGTATAAATACAAGCCTGAATTTGTAATAAATGTCTCTCATTGCACCTTAAAGAGAGTCCGTGCCTCATTCGCTACAAATGGCACCTGAACAGGGACTTTCAATGCGGCTGTAAAGGAAGCCGTTGTTCCGGTAGAAAAGCCCGATCGAACCAGGACCGGGAAATGGAGCCAGGGAAACAAAGCCGGGAAACAGAACCGGGAACCAGGAAAGTGTGCACTCATCACCGAGAAAAGGTGAGCGATTGGGAGCCATGGGAGGGAAGTTATCCCTTGAACGAAGACAAAGCCTAGATGTCCTTCAACGTTTATTAAGAAAGCAAAATCAGGACGTACCAGGAGTCCGATTAGTGACTTTATTAGAACGGATGGCTAATCATGTGCCGGACTTTCCTCCAACTGGTACATTTCAGTTGGAGGCATGGCAGAAAGTCGGAAGAGAACTATTCGAACAGGCAGCATCTGGAGATAATGCTGCTTGTCAACATTTATCTACTTGGGGGAAAATAATGATTACTTTAAAAGCAGCTCCAAAGGAAGTAGCTGTGCAGGTCGCAACTAACTGTGAACCTTCTGCCCCTCCCTTGCCAGGGAAGGAGGGGGATCCTGTAACTGTATCGGGCAAAAATGCACTAACCTTGGATGCAGTAGTGGAGAAAGCACTGGCTGATAACGAAGCCCCGGCTTGTCCACTACAGCGAACGCTTTTGACAAAAGATGGTTTGTGAGAGTCGCCCAACAACCCCCTCGATCCTGGCCCAGTGGACTTGGAGCGAGAGCCTGATTTATTCCCCCCGGATGTTACTTTGCAGCCGAAAGTGCACATTAATTCAACCATGGGGGATAAATGCAGAGAAGAGGCTTTGAAAGCAGGAGACAGGAAAGTGGTTACGGCATGCCCTGTGATCTATCATGAATGGCAAACTCCAGGCTTTCAACAGCTATCGTATGATGTTGTAAAGGAATTACAGACATTAGCTAAAGAAAATGGAGTTACTTCATCATTTGTTATAAATTTTTTGGAAGCGTTAAGCTCTTCCTACGTACTTACTCGCATGACTGGCATTCTTTGTTGAAAATGATTGTATCCACTCCTCAATGCACTGTATGGCTGATTTTTGGGAGAACTGTACTGTGGAGACTAGTGATAATGCATATCAGCAAAGAGCGATTGTTTGCAGTCATTTAGCTGGGGAAGGTGCTCATGCTTTGCCCGAGAATCAAGTTGCACATCCCAGGGACATGTATGGTGTAACAGGAAAACTAGCAATGAAAGCGGTTCAGAAGTTACTGGTGGTTGGGAGAGATGCTAGTACGTCTTTTTCAAAAATCTCGCAAGGATCACCGGAACCTTATGCACAATTTTTAGACTGCTTGCAAACTGTTTTGGAGCGGCAAATTGATAATGATGTGGCTAGTGAGTTAGTTCCTAGAACAATTGGCTTTTGAGAATGCTAATGCTGATTGGTGGCGTGTGTTACAGGGTGTTAGGAATAGGGAAAAGTGTACTATAACAGAGATGGTGAGAGCGTGTCAAAACATAGAGTCATCTGAACATTATACTGGCTCTCCAGCTGCCGCTTTAGCAGCACAGTCGTAAGTGTCGGGAACAAAACTGAGACTGAGATGTTTTCATTGTGGGGCACTGGGTCATGTAAAGAAAGATTGCACAAAGTATGCACACCAGACTTCAAAGGCTGTACCTCCGAGAGATTGTCCAATATGTGCAAAAGGCAGGCACTGGGCAAGTGAGTGTTGTTTGAGGGTAATGTAAAGGGAGCTGCCAGCCAGTCAGTGACTATAATTACTACTGCAGTAGTGCTGATTCCCACAGGAGTGTGGGGGCCTTTAGGACCTAGCGTGCATGCTTTGTTAATAGGTCGATCATCCACTACCAAGTTGGGTTTGTTTGTCTTACCTGGAGTAATTGACTCTGATTATCAAGGTGAAATCAAAATGATGGCTTGGACACCTGTGCCATTCTTCCTGGAAAGTGTGTTAAAGGCAAGAAGAACACCTGAAGAGCATGGGTTGGTCATGCCAATGTGGAATAGATTGTTTTTTCTTGTTTGTTTTGGGGCTGCAGAAGAAGGAACGCGTGCATTTCAGTGTTGGGGCACGGATCCAAACTGAGGATTCAAGCAAGTTTGGGACTGGGACAGCTTAGGTGATTGAGGACCATTGCCAGGTCTACGAAAGAAGCTGGATGGGTTTTGGGGAGCTCGCAGGCATTGCCAAATCCTCAGAAAACCACAGCTTTGTAGTTAAAGCAACAGCACTTGGCACCAAACCCAAACCCAAAATGCAAATACCCTCGAAGCGACCGCAGGCAGAGTCTTGAGAAACATTTGAGAGAAAGGGTCTCCTTTGCCAGGTCCTGGGGGTCAGGCCTTGGCCATTCTGATGATAAACAAACATGAAGGGCTGACATGGCATCAGAACCTGGCGTGTCCGCGTTGTTGCCCTTCCCCTTGGTTCCCACCCATGCACACTCAACCCGATCAGCGCCTGTGGGAACAGCAGGGTGTGCAGTTCCAGCTAGAGGGCCTTAGACAGATCATACAGAAGTGTGTTTTTTATGAGTGTAAGAAGCGATAGCCCAGGCCAGTGAGAACGATATCTCGGGTCGGAAAACGGCCCCTTGTGTGTGATGTGTGAATGTCCTTGGGCCTGGTCTGTGAATGAGTGGGAACGTAACTGAAACAAATATAACATGAGTGTGGTGTGTTTCTAATACCAATTATTGGAAAAACATCTTATGTAACATCTTAGTCCAGGCCCATACCTGGAAATCCTATACATCGTCAATGGCTAATAAAGAAGGCCTCAGACTGGCTCAGCTCTCTGCTCTGCCCGGCTCTGCGCTCCTTCCTGAACAAGATCTCTGCCTGTGCGTGCATCTTTTTCTGCATCCCGATGTGCGTCGTTCCTCATCGCCGCAATCGCCCTCATCAACTCCAAACAATCCAAACGCTCCCTGACATACACGGCTGCCCCACCTCCTCTCCTTCCTCGCCTGTCCCTTCTGAAGAGTTTCTAGCCATCCAATGCAGAGCTCCAGTTGTGAGAGTCGTCTCACCATGTTTCTGGGATGGCAACTATATCGTCGTTTTTCTGCCTCACAGTGGCTTCCAGCTCCTCCTGTTTGTTGCCCACGCTGCGTGCCTTTGGATAGATGCACTTTGGCCAGGCCATGGATCCCGCCACCTTTTTCTGGTGAGAAGCCCTAATTCCTTTGTGGACATCATCGAGTGCTTCCACGGTTTTGAACACATCAACAACCCTTGTGTTTCTCTTCCTGCATGGCTCTCCATCCCCAACCTCCACTGGGACGGCAGAGCAAAGGACCTCACCGGCGCTACCCTCAAATGCTGGCATGTGGCCCTTGGGTTTGCCTCTCCACACCTGGTTTCCTCCCCTCTCACTTCAAATCTAGTTTAAAGCCCTCTCAAGGACTCCTGCTAACTCCTGCGCAGGATCCTTTTCCCCTTTTGAGAGAGGTGCATCCCATTTGTCGCTAGCAGGCCTGGTGCCATGTAAGCCGACCCGTGATCAAAAACCCCCAAATTCTGCCGGTGACACCGGTCCTGCAGCCAGGTATTGATCTGCTGGGTCTTCCTGCATCTTTCCTCGTCGTACCCTGCAACTGTGGCGACAGAAGAGAACACGACTTGTGCTCCTGATCCCTTGACCATGCGTCCCAAGGCCCTGAAGTCTCTCTTGATTGTCTTTATTTTTCCCTTTTCAGTTTCATCACTGCCTACCTGAAAAATCGTTAGGGGATAATAGTCTGAGGGCCTAACCAGGGCAGAGAGTTTCCTGTTTACATCTTTAACCCTGGCCCCAGGGAGGCAGCCGACACCCCAAGAAGTGGGTCTAGCCTGCATATAGGGCCTTCTGTTCCCTTTAGAAGGGAGTCTCCTACAACCACAACCAGCCTCTTTTTCTTTGTGGGGGCTGTTTTGATGGAGGGTGCAGGGTGACTGATCCTCTGCAGCACCTCCAACTCAGTGGAACCGCCTCCCTCGATGTTGTGGTTTGGTTCCACTTGCAAGGCCTGTTCTTCAGTCTCAAGACCCATTTGTGTGTCTGTGTTTGGCTGTTTCTGGGCTAACTGGTGCGCAGAAATTGGCTTTGCTGGAGGTAAATGTTCAAAGAGGACCCAGAAGAGTAAAACAGAAAAAGGAAAAATTTATTCGAATAAAGGAGGAGTCCCCAGGCGTCCCTGTGGGGTCTCTCAACAGCATGGGAAGACACAGCCCCCTATTTATCCCAATCCTAGCCGCAGGAGATCCCTTCTCCTTTCCCCATTGGCTGAGACCCTTGTGGGGTCCAAGCTTTCCGATCCCCCTTTCGTAACCCCAGCAGCACCCCTTGTATGTCTGCCCACCGACACTCCTGGGAACTGATTGGTTAGAGCTCTAAGGCTGTTGCACTCCATTTTGTAAAGACATGGGAGAGCTGCTCCCATCAACTACGAAACAATCAAGAGTGTGAATCGTGACATCACATCTTTGCAAAGACGTGATAGCCGTTCCTCACCAGTTTGGTGTTGGTGGTGGTGCTTTCAGTTGTGATGATGTTGTCATCCCTTTTCTAATTCACTGTCTGCTCTTGTGTTCAGACTACGTGGCTCTGTAAATGAGGAGCCCCACTCTCTGTATCTTTCAATGAAATACAGGACCTTCTGAGACTGTTTTTCTTCCTGAGCTCCTTCCTGCAAGAGCTTTTGGAGCTGCAGGGACAGTTCCTGTGATGGGAGGAGGGGAAAAGAATCCATCACGGCAGCACTGCCAGGGAGCAGCAGCGCTCGGTCTCCCAGAGCTGTTTTCTTTCCTCTCCCACACTCTCCTTCTCGTCCCTCATGTTGGCGCAAGTCCTGAGTGCTCTGGCAGCTTGGTCATTGTTCTGCTGCGTGGCAGTCCTGTGACCGCGGGCAGGGACAGGCAATGGACACTTGTGTGACAGAGCTGGCCTCAGAACAGCCTTCCGTGAAGAAAGGTGATCTCCTGAGGACAGTGCTGGAAGGTTTAGGTCTTCTTCCAAAGTTTCTCTCCAGGACATGCCCAAGAACATGACGAGCAGATCACAACACCAGTATGCACCAGTACAGAGCTAAACACCGTGAGTGGAGAAGCACGAGGGCACGCAGCAGTGTCCTCTCACAGCCAGGCCTCCTGCAAGACACCTGACGGAGCAGCACAGCAGGGTCTGGGCTGTGCCCGTGTGCACTGGACAGCCCGCGGAAGCTGCCCCAGGACAATCGTCGTGGGCTGGCCGCGCACAAGCACCGTTTCCAGCCCTGGCCTCTCAGTGCAGCTTGGAGAGGCCCTTTGTCCCTCCGCAGAAGGATGGTGAATGAGTAGGTCAGCAGGCTGTGTTTGCATGGTACAGATGAGATGCAAGCATGCACATCATGTACAGGAGGTGGGATGAGATGAACCCCAGAGACCACAAATGTCATCAGCTATTCCTTGGGGTTCCTTGAAGGCCTGTGGGACAGACAGTATCTCGAGGTCACGTCATGTTGGGAGGAAACCACCTGAATGCAGCACTGGGTTGTGCTTCCTTGGACTGAGGTCCCCGTGTCCATTCCTCATGACGTGGGACATGTGAGATGAGTGCAGGCGGGGTGACACACTGCAAGGCTGAGGTGGCTCCCATCCTTTGGGAGTGGCAAGAGGAGGTGAGAGAGACACTGTGACTCCTGCCTGTGTGTCTAAAAGGGACAGGCTCTGCCTCTGAGCATCCCTGGGTGCATAAGGAGTCCATGAGGCCAGCTCAGCTCTGGACAGCTGACAGAAGCTTGCTCTTTCCACGTGTGACTCCAGGAACAAACCCCATGGGCCCAGTGAGCTTCGTCTCCGCTGCCTTGGACAGGCCCATTGCCACAGTGCTTCTATCTGCTCCCTCAGCCTTGCCTGTGATTCTGGCTTGTGCTCTCCAAAGTGCCAGAGCACTCAGAGATGTTCTGGGGTCCTTGGAAAAGGCAGATGTCAAAGCCAGCTTCAAGAAGGGCTCTTTATTAAAATCCAGCCACTCTCTCGGGAAGAGCTGCTCCTCCACATGGCTCAGCATCAGCGGCAGCACAGGGCTCGCAGGATCCATCTTGGCCTTGGCTGCTCCCTTGGAGAGCTCAGGATGATGATGACCGTCTGAGCTACCAGGGAGCGGATGGAGGGCTCGCTGTCTTCTGCCAAGGCCTGAAGGGCTGCAAGGGAAAGAAGCAGAGCCGAGATGACCTCCCACGTCTGCAGAGACCCCCAGGCATTCCCTCTGGAGAATGCTCCCTACTCACCGCTGCAGATCTCAGCCAGCTTCTTCTTGCCTGGATCCCTCAGATGCCGCGCAGCGAGCCCTGGGCATAGAGTTCCGTCAGCCCCTGCTCCCTCCCCTCATCAGGGCTGGCCCCAGGGAAGAGCAGGGGCCGAGATGGTGGGACTGAGCAAGGCGGCCGCCATGGCCACCTGCGTGGACAGGGCTGGGAGAGGGAGGCCAAGGCCCTGCACGGGGCAGCCGGGGCTCTGGCAGCCACAGGGCTGCTCCTTGCTGCCAGGGCAGTGGCAGGGACTGGGGCCAGGCTGCCAAGAGAGGGACCCTGGGGGCTGTGACCCACCGATGAACCTCACGGCCGCCTCTCGCAAGCTGGCCTGAGCATCCTTCAGGTACGGCAGGCTCTGAGTCAAGAATTCTTGAGCTCTGCTCCTGTCCTGCTCCAGCTGGAGAGAGCACAAGGGGATGAGCACGTCACTGTCCCTTCCCAGTTGGCTGGACCAGTCCCTGCTCCCACACCCAGCCGTTCCCCTTCCCTCCCGGCCATTCCCATGTCCCAGCCAGGAGCCCTGTGGGGCTGAGGCTGAAAGAGAGACACAGGCCGGGGGACCCCAGGGGTGCTGAGAGCCCTCCCTCGCGCTGGGTGCAGGGAGGGCAGCAGGGCAGAGAGAAGAGGCCTTGTGGGCTCTGTTCTTGAGGGCAGGGAACAAGAATGCAGGTCCAGGCTGCAGCAAGGCAGGCGAGGCACATCTGCCTTGGGGGCTGTCCTCACCAAGCTCTCTCCAATCCGCCATGTCTGCTGTGTCCGCACCAGGTGCTTGAGCAGTTTCCACTTGAGGAGCTCTGCGGCAGCAAGGAGGGCTTCCCCAGCAGCCTGTGGAACAGCAGAAGCTGGGAATGGCACCACGGTCTGGGCCAGGAGACCTTGGGTCCCCCTGCTCTGGGCTTTGTTCCTGGGGCGATTCTGCCCTCAGGGAGCTGGGACATGCCCTGGCCCAAATGTCCAGGGGTCTCTTCGCTGCGTCACTGCTGAGCTTTGAAAGCTGTACCTTGGCCACGCTCTGCGTTTGGTCACTCAGGCGGAAGAAGAGAGGGAGCAGGCCAAGTCGCACCGTGTTCTTCATCTCTGCCTTTTCGTCCCCCACCGCCATCTTCATCAGGTCTCTGAAGAGGCTGATGGAGCTCTCTCTCAGCTGGCTCTGCTCCTGGGAGGGAGAAGCACAGTAGGACTGGAGCACCAGCAGCTCTCTGCCCACGCTGGGCAGAAGCTCCAGCATGGCTGATGTGAGGGGAGATGCTCCAGGGAGGCATTCTGCACACTGGAGTTGTGGCCCAGATCTGCGGTCCTGGGTCAGTGAAAGGCCACTCAAGAGACTTGTTCTGGGAGCGCCTGTGCCTCCAAGTGCCCACCAAGGCAGCCAGCATCCCCCACCAGCTTCAGCAGCCACGGTGGGGAAGAGCTCCGGGAGCAGCCGGCAGGGAGAAGCTGGGCTGGGCTGCAGAACACACAAGCCACCCCACAAGAGCCCAGGGCCCACCCGTGGGGCTCAGGCTTCCACATCAGCCTTACGTCGTTCAAGAGGGGCAGGAGGAATTCCGCCATCTGCACGGCGATGTGGCTGGCCTCCTTCCTCTTCAGCTGAGCCATGACAGTTCTGAAGACCAGCAGAGCCTTCATGGTGGCAGCCTTATAGCCAAAGAGCAGGACCCTCATCAGGTCTGGCAGGATGACCTTCATTTTTCTTGCCTGTGTGAAGAAAAGAGTTTCCCTTTTGGGACCAGGTCCGTGCCTGGAAAGCTCCCCAGGCAGCCAGCTGGCCCCACCATGGCAGAGAGAGCCTTTGGAGCACTCGCCCCACCGCCTGAGTGCCAGCCAAGGCCAAGCCCTCCCGCTCTGCCCCGGCCCTTGGCTGCCAACAGGGTTCCCCTTGCTGACGCCCTACTCACCATGTCGTCTCTCTGTGACAGCGTCATGATGCCTCTGAGCACCAGGGAGAGCATGGCTGGCCTTTCTTCCTTCAGAAACCTAAAGGCTAGGTAGGTCGCAGCAAACTCCCCGTCTCCCAGATCTCTGCTGGCCAGCATCTGAAAGCAGGGCAGCAGTGAGCGACCGGCAGAGCTGGTGGGGCTCCTGGCAGCGTGCAGCTCCTGGTTCCTAGCGCAGCCCGGGCCAAGGGCACCGGGGGCTTTTTCCGGTAACTCACAGCCAAGCGAACGAGGCAGTAGTCCTCCAGGTGTGTGCAGAAGAGCCTGCTCTTGAGGTCCCAGAGCTGGCTGAGCAGCTCCTTCAAAATGTTCTTCACAGTCTGGGGCACGGAGAGCATCAGTTCCCACAGTGCCAGGGCAGTGCTGCAAGTCGGAGCGCTCTGTCAGCAGGGCAGCCTCGGCCACAGCAGCGTGGCCGGGCTCAGCACTGCAGGACGCTTGGGATGCCCTGGGCAGCAGCAGAGGGCTGAGCTGGTGCTCCCCGTGGGGCGGGCAGGAGCGTGGGGTGGGCCCTGGGCTTGCTTGCTCAGCTTTGGCTGCCTCGGGCCTGGCTGACCCCCAGGGCTGGAAAGCGTGGTGGGATGGAGGGTCCTGCCCCTCGGGAGTGTCCTGCAGGATTCCTTGGCTCTGGCAGCCAGAGCGTCTCCAGGCCCCTCTTCCCACAGGGAACAAGCCCTCCCGGCTTTTGAGGACAGTACCTGTCTCCTCCTGGAGCAACCTTGAGCAGTGTCATCACCACCTCCTGAGGGCATTTGTCAGCCATGGGGACGATGAGAGACTCCACGCTCTGCCGGGCTGGGACTGTCTGGGTGCATCCCAGGGTTTTGTGGATGCAGCTCGTGATCTTTGGCACCTGGAGGGGACACAGGTGAGGATGGTGCAGCCACTGGCGAGCGGCCATTTCCTCAGCTGCCCTTGCCATCCCTCTCTGCCACCTTGAGGTGGCTTCAGGTGCCCCAGACACTGGGCTTTGGGAGGAAGAGAGGGATGGAGGGAGGAACAAGGCCTGACAGGGCTGAAGGGCAGGGCAATGCAGCCACAGGCCACTTACATCCACCAGCCACAGGTCAGGGTTTCCCTTGACCACATCCAGCACGTTTCTGGCCGCCTCCTTGTCAAAGGTGCTGGAGTCAGTCATTGCCTTGATGAACACCCAGACCACGTCTGTCCTCTCCGACGGCTGGAGGTATTCCCCAAAGGTCTATGGGAGGAAGGGAGGCAGCGAAGCCACGTCACACCGAGGGCCCTGATGCTGCTGCTTAGCCGGGCAGTGCCAGCAGCCCTGCGGTGGCGCCCGGCAGTGCTGGCGGCGGTGTCCCCAGCAAAGCTGGCAGCAGGGGCGGCAGTCGCTGCTGGGGAGGATGAGAAGAGACGGCCCAGGGTGAGGGAGGAGGGTTGGGGTCATGGGCACGGGGTCTGGGCCCCGCCACCAGCCAGGGCTTGCTGGTGGCCAGGAGGACTGGGGCTGCTGCTGGGACACTGGAGCGCAGCCCTGGCATTGTCCCTGCTTGGGGACAGCAGGAACCCTCTCAGCAGGGACAGGGAGGCCACGCCAGCCCGCTGACGGTGGAGGCCTTTGCTCTCACAAGTCCCCTGCTGATGCCAGGACCAAGAGTGCCAGCAAACGGGGAGCTCGTTACCTCGGCAATGTGAGTGGCACTGGGCGAAGTGCGCAAGGGGGTGGTCTCGGCTTCCCAGTCCCTTTCGAGCTGTGTATCCTCCTCTGTCAATGTCGCACCTAAAGAGCGGGGCAAACGCAGAGGAGTCGGTAAGACACGGCAGCTTCCCCAATACTGGAAAGAGCTTGGAACTTGGAATGGCCGAGGAGGGAGGTTATGACCTGCAATCAGGGGAGGAGGTGGTGGAGAGCGGTGCCACGGAAAGGCTGACCCGCCTCCAGTGTGCGTGTGGGAATGCTCGTGGCCCTGGAAATTCCAAGGCCCTAGAGCTCTGCATGCAGTGCCACGGTTCAGTCCCCCATGGCTTGAATAGAGGTGACGTGGGGGACGGCTCGCATGGCTGGAGTGCTGCGGGGCAGAGATACATGTCTCTTTGGGAGAGATGGGAAGATGCGGCGCGGGGCTGCCTCCCGTGCTCTTGAGGAGCAGCTCAGCTACACGGGACCATCAACAGCGTGGGAGAGAGCGTGGGGGTGAGGAGCAGAGGAGGGGCAGTGCTGGTGACATGGTGGTGCCTCCAGCAAGCAGCAGGACTGGGTGATGTTGGCGTGCAGGGGGATCCATCCCACCACAGCTTCTCTTACGGTGTTGCTGGTACTTGAATTGGAAGAGGAGACAAAGAGCGTCCAAAGCCAAGCGGCTGGTGTCCTCTTCCTTGAATGATAGGAGCAGCAGGAGATGTCCCAGCAGCTGTCCAAGGATTGGCATCTGCATCTCCGCACAGGAGGCGTGTCTGTCCTCATTGGGATCAGCCTGGGCAAGGGAGGAGGAAGAGCAGAGGGCTTGAGGGCAGCTGGGGCCAAAGCCCTGAAGCCAAGTGTGTGCCCAGGGCTGGATCCAGGCAGGTCAGAGCTTTGCAGGGCCCTGCAGAACCCGTCTCGCAGAACAGCCCCACGCAGGGAGAGCTGCCAGACCTGGGCTCCCTGTGGGCTCCTTGGGCAGCCCTGGCCGACACAGGACTGGGGCAGAGATGGCTCCTGGCAGAGCGCAGTGTGCCTGGTCCTTACCTTCAGTGAGGAGTAGTTGGCCAGCAAGAAGCTGAGCACCCTCATCCTGCCCACAGCCCTCTCCCGCACAGATGCCCTCTCAGAGGTGGTGAAGGTCAAGAGCATCTGGGGAGAGAGAAGCTGCTGCTGAGCCCTGGGAGCAGCCAGCGCTCCAGCACAAGCAGCACTGCTCAAGTCCTGGGCGGGACTCTCCCAGGCCATTAAGGCTTCCTCTGGTCTGGAGCAAAGCCCGCACTGGTTTCCTGCCCTGGGGTCCCTGGCAGGCTTGCGACAAATGCCCCAGGCCAGCCCTCTAGCCAGGCAGGAAGGCAGATGCCACCCTGTGCGGCCACTGTGCTGCGGAAGAGCCTGCTGGGCAGCCCCTGCTTCCCCCAGGGAGGTGGGCACCACCCTGCAGTGCTCTCTCTGCATGGCGCGGGGGGGGACTGCCCTCTCAGCAGTGGACACCCCGTCCCCCAGGGTGAGGAACAGCCCTTGTGAAGCCCACCCTTTGCACATGCCAGACCTGGAAGATACTCTGCATCTTCTCGCTGACTCCGTTGGCAGGAGAGTTGAGCACCAGTGCAACTAGCATGGTGTCCATGGCTTTCATGGTCTGCAAGGAAGACAACGAGTTGTGGCCGTGTTTCCTGCCATCCCTCTCACCCCCAGGACACTGAGCTGAGCTCCCAGCACCAAGGGAGGACTCGTGGGCTGCTTTGCTGTGCCTGGGAGAGGCCCAGGGGCAAACAATGTGCTGTGGGCAGAGCAGCCTGCGGCACTGGACGTGGCCAGGCCCACAGGAACGGGACGACGGGACGAGAGTGGGAAAGTAAAGCCAAGACCGTGCCCTGCCTTGCATCTCTGGTCATAGCGCAGGACAGGGTGAGCAGGGAGCAGCCCAGAGGGCCCGGCGCTCGTGGAGCTCACCCAGCACTTACCGCGAAGTACAGGAAAGGTTTCAAGTCCCGGATTTCCTCTTTGGGAGGAAGCAAGAAGATGCTGGAGAAGCACGCTTGGAGGAGGCCTATCTCTTTGCCCTCCAGCACCGCCTCCACGGAGCTGCAAAGAGAGAGGGGCCAGTGGGACACTGGTGCGGGGAGCAGTGCCTGGAGGCCTCGTGCAGGTGGACGCGGGGCTCTGGGGCAGGAGTCCCCAGGAGGGTTGGGCAGGTACCTCATTTCGGTCACGGCAAACATGGCGCTCCGCCACACCGCTGTGCACCGTTGGTCCCTGGGCTCTTCTTCCAGCAGCACCTGCAGAGCACAGCCAGGATGGGACCTGGCAGCTGCCAGCACCCAGTGCCACCAGCCCCTTGCCCTGCCCAACGCTGTCCTCACAGGGTGCCAGTGCTGGGGGCCTTGTCCCCTTCCCCGCAGCCACCGAGTATCCCCTCACCTTGATATTCTCTGCCAGTTTGTATCTCTGGCAGAAGAGATCTAGGCCCTGGGACAAGCCGTTGTACGTTGCGGCCCTGAAGAGCATAGCGATGCTTTTAAGGAACTCCAGCTTCTGTTCCTCATCCTGGCAGCCAGGGGACAGAGAGACAAACAGGGAGCATGAGATGGGGACACACGGTCAGTGGCACCGCAGCGCTGGGGGTGCAGTGCCGGTTGCAGCCCTGGGAGAAGCAGCTGTGCCCAGCCAGCGCCCTCCAGCAGCCCCACAGCAGAGCCCCTGTCAGCAGATGCCAGCTCAGCCGCCTTCCAAATGGCTGCGGTTACCTTTTCAGGGCTGCTGACAAAGGCCCTGATGACATCCACGTGTTCTGGTTCCAAGCGGTACACTGGTAACCAGCTGGCATCTAAGAAAGGAGGAGAGCAGGGAGGGCTGCAGAGAGGGTGCGCAGGCAGGAGGGAGCAGAGGAAGGAGCTCTGCCTCCCATCCAGCCCCATGCCCGCTGCCATGGCACAGTCTTCTCCTGCGTGTCAGTGCCCCTGCCAGCGTGTGGGGAAACGGGATCCTGGCATTGAGCAGGGAGCGCTCGCTGGCCACCGCGCTGCCCAGACAATCAGGGCCCCTCACTCACCCATCTCCAGTTGCTGGGCCAGGCACAACTCCTGGGGCTCCACTGGAGAGCTGCTCTCCTGGAGAGCCCTGTCCTCCTCCAGGGCCACCTTGGTGGTGCTGACTTGTTGCTTTGCCATCTTTTGGGTTTGAGGAAAGTGGTTGGGCTGGCGAAGGGGGAAGCTTTGGCGAAAGGCCACGAGTCTGCCGGGGGCAGAGGGAAAAGACGTGGGTTGTGCTCGAGGAGTCCTCGCCACGAGTCTGCCGGGGGCAGCGGGGAAAGACGTGGGTTGTGCTCGAGGAGTCCTCGCCACGAGTCTGCTGGGGCAGAGAGGAGTCTGCCGGGGGCAGCTAGAGTTAAGATATGGTTGGACTCGATGATCTCAAGGGTCGCTTCCAACCAAAAGGATTCTCTGATACTCCGATTCTCTGAAAGACGTGGGCTGCGCTCGGGGGCTACTCGCCGTCTCCGTGCTCGCACCCTGTCCCGTCACCGTCCTGCCGGACAGTGTGGGCTGGGGCCCACAGCTGCGCTGAGCACATGCAGTGCAGTGGGTGTCACCAAGTGAGGTCACAACGGGCCCCACTGTGACCCTGCACCTGGGCAGGGAGGGGCAGGGTGTCCCATTGGGATGCACAGGCCAGCTCTGCCCTGGGCACCTGGGTGCTCTCGGGGTGTCTCCAGGCTCCCCTTTGCCCTCATGTCCCCCCGGGACCTCCCTGTTGCCCTCTGCTATGGCCCAGAGTTTCGTGTTCAGCTGGCTGGCTGATCAGAACAGCAGCGAAGCTGCTCCTTCAGTGGCTTTGTAGAGATTTCTAGGGATTTCCAAGGGTGGGTAGCACAGAGGATGGACTTTGTTTAAGGTGTCTGCTGTCTCATTGCTTACAGAAGCTCTCAGTGGCTTGAGGATAAACTAACCACGTAACCACATGACAAAGTGTTGGAGCTGGCAGAGCACAAAAGCAGAAATCCAGGTGGCAGGGGTGAAAAAGGTGGAAAGGCTGAGGTACTAAATGCCTCCTTCTGTGGAAATGCCCCTCACATTCTGCGATTCTGTGATTCCTCCACCTCAGTCTTTAATAGTCAGAAGAGTTGTGCTCCAGGTACCCACCCCCCTGAGCCAGAAGACAGGCATGGGGAGCAGTATGAAGGCCCAACAATCCAAGGGGAAATGATCAGTGACCTGCTATACCACTTGGGCACCTACAAGTCTATGGGGCCAGATGGGATACACCCAAGGGTGCTGAGGGAGCTGGCAAAGGTCATCACTGAGCCACTTTCCATTATCTATCTGCAATGCTGCCCAACTGGGGAGGTTGCAGTTGACTGGAGGTTGGCTAAGGTGACGCTCATCTACAAGACGGGCCAGAAAGAGGATCTGGGGACCTACAGATCTATCCGTCTGACCTTGGTGCTGGGCAAGGTCATGGGGCAGATGATCTTGGGTAACATCACTCGCCACAAGAGAACCATATAATCAGGCCCAGTCAACATGGATTTATTTATTTATTTATTTATTGAGGGACTAGAGAGAGTGCAGAGGAGGCAACAAAGCTGCTGAGGGGCTGGAGCACAAGTGTGATGGGAGCGGTTGAGGGAGCTGGGGCTGTTCAGCCTGGAGAACAGGAGGCTCAGGGGAGGCTCAGGGGAGACCTTATTGCTGTTTGCAACGGCCTGAAAGGAGGTTGAAGCATGGAGGGTGTTGGTCTCTTCTCCCAAGTAGCAAGTGATAGGACAAGAGGAAATGGCCTCAAGTTGCGCCAGGGGAGGTTTAGATTGGCTGTTAGGAAAAAATTCTTCCTGGAAAGTGTGTTAAAGGCAAGAAGAACACCTGAAGAGCATGGGTTGGTCAGGCCAATGTGGAATAGATTGCTTTTTCTTGTTTGTTTTGGGGCTGCAGAAGAAGGAACGCGTGCATTTCAGTGTTGGGGCACGGATCCCAACTGAGGATTCAAGCAAGTTTGGGACTGGGACAGCTTAGGTGATTGAGGACCATTGCCAGGTCTACGAAAGAAGCTGGATGGGTTTTGGGGAGCTCACAGGCATTGCCAAATCCTCAGAAAACCACAGCTCTGTAGTTAAAGCAACAGCACTTGGCACCAAGCCCAATCCCAAAATGCAAATACCCTCGAAGTGACCACAGGCAGAGCCTTGAGAAACATTTGAGAGAAAGGGTCTCCTTTGCCAGGCCCTGGAGGTCAGGCCTTGGCCATTCTGATGATAAACAAACATGAAGGGCTGACATGGCATCAGAACCTGGCGTGTCCGCGTTGTTGCCCTTCCCCTTGGTTCCCACCCATGCACACTCAACCCGATCAGCGCCTGTGGGAACAGCAGGGTGTGCAGTTCCAGCTAGAGGGCCTTAGACACATTATACAGAAGTGTGATTTTTATGAGTGTAAGAAGCGATAGCCCAGGCCAGTGAGAACGATATCTCGGGTCGGAAAACGGCCCCTTGTGTGTGATGTGTGAATGTCCTTGGGCCTGGTCTGTGAATGAGTGGGAACGTAACTGAAACAAATATAACATGAGTGTGGTGTGTTTCTAATACCAATTATTGGAAAAACATCTTATGTAACATCTTAGTCCAGGCCCATACCTGGAAATCCTATACATTGTCAATGGCTAATAAAGAGGACCTCAGACTGGCTCAGCTCTCTGCTCTGCCCGGCTCTGCGCTCCTTCCTGAACAAGATCTCTGCCTGTGCGTGCATCTTTTTCTGCATCCCGATGTGCGTCGTTCCTCATCGCCACAATCGCCCTCATCAACTCCAGACAATCCAAACGCTCCCTGACATACACGGCTGCCCCACCTCCTCTCCTTCCTCGCCTGTCTCTTCTGAAGAGTTTCTAGCCATCCAATGCAGCGCTCCAGTTGTGAGAGTCGTCCCACCATGTTTCTGGGATGGCAACTATATCGTCGTTTTTCTGCCTCACAGTGGCTTCCAGCTCCTCCTGTTTGTTGCCCACGCTGCGTGCCTTTGGATAGATGCACTTTGGCCGGGCCATTGATCCCGCCACCTTTTTCTGGTGAGAAGCCCTAATTCCTTTGTGGACATCATCGAGTGCTTCCACGGTTTTGAACACATCAACAACCCTTGTGTTTCTCTTCCTGCATGGCTCTCCATCCCCAACCTCCACTGGGACGGCAGAGCAAAGGGCCTCACCAGCACTACCCTCAAATGCTGGCATGTGGCCCTTGGGTTTGCCTCTCCACACCTGGTTTCCTCCCCTCTCACTTCAAATCTAGTTTAAAGCCCTCTCAAGGATTCCTGCTAACTCCTGCGCAGGATCCTTTTCCCCTTTTGAGAGAGGTGCATCCCATTTGTCGCTAGCAGGCCTGGTGCCATGTAAGCCGACCCGTGATCAAAAACCCCCAAATTCTGCCGGTGACACCGGTCCTGCAGCCAGGTATTGATCTGCTGGGTCTTCCTGCATCTTTCCTCGTCGTACCCTGCAACTGTGGCGACAGAAGAGAACACGACTTGTGCTCCTGATCCCTTGACCATGCGTCCCAAGGCCCTGAAGTCTCTCTTGATTGTTTTCCCTTTTCAGTTTCATCACTGCCTACCTGAAAAATCGTTAGGGGATAATAGTCTGAGGGCCTAACCAGGGCAGAGAGTTTCCTGTTTACATCTTTAACCCTGGCCCCAGGGAGGCAGCCGACACCCCAAGAAGTGGGTCTAGCCTGCATATAGGGCCTTCTGTTCCCTTTAGAAGGGAGTCTCCTACAACCACAACCAGCCTCTTTTTCTTTGTGGGGGCTGTTTTGACGGAGGGTGCAGGGTGACTGATCCTCTGCAGCACCTCCAACTCAGTGGAACCGCCTCCCTCGATGCTGTTGTTTGGTTCCACTTGCAAGGCCTGTTCTTCAGTCTCAAGACCCATTTGTGTGTCTGTGTTTGGCTGTTTCTGGGCTAACTGGTGCGCAGAAATTGGCTTCGCTGGAGGTAAATGTTCAAAGAGGACCCAGAAGAGTAAAACAGAAAAAGGAAAAATTTATTCGAATAAAGGAGGAGTCCCCAGGCGTCCCTGTGGGGTCTCTCAACAGCATGGGAAGACACAGCCCCCTATTTATCCCAATCCTAGCCGCAGGAGATCCCTTCTCTTTTCCCCATTGGCTGAGACCCTTGCGGGGTCCAAGCTTTCCGATCCCCCTTTCGTAACCCCAGCAGCACCCCTTGTATGTCTGCCCACCGACACTCCTGGGAACTGATTGGTTAGAGCTCTAAGGCTGTTGCACTCCATTTTGTAAAGACGTGGGAGAGCTGCTCCCATCAACTACGAAACAATCAAGAGTGTGAATCGTGACATCACATCTTTGCAAAGACGTGATAGCCGTTCCTCACCAGTTTGGTGTTGGTGGTGGTGCTTTCAGTTGTGATGATGTTGTCATCCCTTTTCTAATTCACTGTCTGCTCTTGTGTTCAGACTACGTGGCTCTGTAAATGAGGAGCCCCACTCTCTGTATCTTTCAATGAAATACAGGACCTTCTGAGACTGTTTTTCTTCCTGAGCTCCTTCCTGCAAGAGCTTTTGGAGCTGCAGGGACAGTTCCTGTGATGGGAGGAGGGGAAAAGAATCCATCACGGCAGCACTGCCAGGGAGCAGCAGCGCTCGGTCTCCCAGAGCTGTTTTCTTTCCTCTCCCACACTCTCCTTCTCGTCCCTCATGTTGGCGCAAGTCCTGAGTGCTCTGGCAGCTTGGTCATTGTTCTGCTGCGTGGCAGTCCTGTGACCGCGGGCAGGGACAGGCAATGGACACTTGTGTGACAGAGCTGGCCTCAGAACAGCCTTCCGTGAAGAAAGGTGATCTCCTGAGGACAGTGCTGGAAGGTTTAGGTCTTCTTCCAAAGTTTCTCTCCAGGACATGCCCAAGAACATGACGAGCAGATCACAACACCAGTATGCACCAGTACAGAGCTAAACACCGTGAGTGGAGAAGCACGAGGGCACGCAGCAGTGTCCTCTCACAGCCAGGCCTCCTGCAAGACACCTGACGGAGCAGCAGAGCAGGGTCTGGGCTGTGCCCGTGTGCGCTGGACAGCCCGCGGAAGCTGCCCCAGGACAATCGTCGTGGGCTGGCCGCGCACAAGCACCGTTTCCAGCCCTGGCCTCTCAGTGCAGCTTGGAGAGGCCCTTTGTCCCTCCGCAGAAGGATGGTGAATGAGTAGGTCAGCAGGCTGTGTTTGCATGGTACAGATGAGATGCAAGCACGCACATCATGTACAGGAGGTGGGATGAGAAGTACCCCAGAGACCACAAATGTCATCAGCTATTCCTTGGGGTTCCTTGAAGGCCTGTGGGACAGACAGTGTCTCGAGGTCACGTCACGTTGGGAGGAAACCACCTGAATGCAGCACTGGGTTGTGCTTCCTTGGACTGAGGTCCCCGTGTCCATTCCTCGTGACGTGGGACATGTGAGATGAGTGCAGGCGGGGTGACACACTGCAAGGCTGAGGTGGCTCCCATCCTTTGGGAGTGGCAAGAGGAGGTGAGAGAGACACTGTGACTCCTGCCTGTGTGTGTAAAAGGGACAGGCTCTGCCTCTGAGCATCCCTGGGTGCATAAGGAGTCCATGAGGCCAGCTCAGCTCTGGACAGCTGACAGAAGCTTGCTCTTTCCACGTGTGACTCCAGGAACAAACCCCATGGGCCCAGTGAGCTTCGTCTCCGCTGCCTTGGACAGGCCCATTGCCACAGTGCTTCTATCTGCTCCCTCAGCCTTGCCTGTGATTCTGGCTTGTGCTCTCCAAAGTGCCAGAGCACTCAGAGATGTTCTGGGGTCCTTGGAAAAGGCAGATGTCAAAGCCAGCTTCAAGAAGGGCTCTTTATTAAAATCCAGCCACTCTCTCGGGAAGAGCTGCTCCTCCACATGGCTCAGCATCAGCGGCAGCACAGGGCTCGCAGGTTCCATCTTGGCCTTGGCTGCTCCCTTGGAGAGCTCAGGATGATGATGACCATCTGAGCTACAAGGGAGCGGATGGAGGGCTCGCTGTCTCCTGCCAAGGTCTGAAGGGCTGCAAGGGAAAGAAGCAGAGCTGAGATGACCTCCCACGTCTGCAGAGATCCCCAGGCATTCCCTCTGGAGAATGCTCCCTACTCACCGCTGCAGATCTCAGCCAGCTTCTTCTTGCCTGGATCCCTCAGATGCCGCGCAGCGAGCCCTGGGCACAGAGTTCCGTCAGCCCCTGCTCCCTCCCCTCATCAGGGCTGGCCCCAGGGAAGAGCAGGGGCCGAGATGGTGGGACTGAGCAAGGCGGCCGCCATGGCCACCTGCGTGGACAGGGCTGGGAGAGGGAGGCCAAGGCCCTGCACGGGGCAGCCGGGGCTCTGGCAGCCACAGGGCTGCTCCTTGCTGCCAGGGCAGTGGCAGGGACTGGGGCCAGGCTGCCAAGAGAGGGACCCTGGGGGCTGTGACCCACCGATGAACCTCACGGCCGCCTCTCGCAAGCTGGCCTGAGCATCCTTCAGGTACGGCAGGCTCTGAGTCAAGAATTCTTGAGCTCTGCTCCTGTCCTGCTCCAGCTGGAGAGAGCACAAGGGGATGAGCACGTCACTGTCCCTTCCCAGTTGGCTGGACCAGTCCCTGCTCCCACACCCAGCCGTTCCCCTTCCCTCCCGGCCATTCCCATGTCTCAGCCAGGAGCCCTGTGGGGTTGAGGCTGAAAGAGAGACACAGGCCGGGGGACCCCAGGGGTGCTGAGAGCCCTCCCTCGCGCTGGGTGCAGGGAGGGCAGCAGGGCAGAGAGAAGAGGCCTTGTGGGCTCTGTTCTTGAGGGCAGGGAACAAGAATGCAGGTCCAGGCTGCAGCAAGGCAGGCGAGGCACATCTGCCTTGGGGGTTGTCCTCACCAAGCTCTCTCCAATCCGCCATGTCTGCTGTGTCCGCACCAGGTGCTTGAGCAGTTTCCACTTGAGGAGCTCTGCGGCAGCAAGGAGGGCTTCCCCAGCAGCCTGTGGAACAGCAGAAGCTGGGAGATGGCACCACGGTCTGGGCCAGGAGACCTTGGGTCCCCCTGCTCTGGGCTTTGTTCCTGGGGCGATTCTGCCCTGCAGGAGCTGGGACATGCCCTGGCCCAAATTTCCAGGGGTCTCTTCACTGCGTCACTGCTGAGCTTTGAAAGCTGTACCTTGGCCACGCTCTGCGTTTGGTCACTCAGGCGGAAGAAGAGAGGGAGCAGGCCAAGTCGCACCGTGTTCTTCATCTCTGCCTTTTCGTCCCCCACCGCCATCTTCATCAGGTCTCTGAAGAGGCTGATGGAGCTCTCTCTCAGCTGGCTCTGCTCCTGGGAGGGAGAAGCACAGTAGGACTGGATCACCAGCAGCTCTCTGCCCACGCTGGGCAGAAGCTCCAGCACGGATGATGTGAGGGGAGATGCTCCAGGGAGGCATTCTGCACACTGGAGTTGTGGCCCAGATCTGCAGTCCTGGGTCAGTGAAAGGCCACTCAAGAGACTTGTTCTGGGAGCGCCTGTGCCTCCAAGTGCCCACCAAGGCAGCCAGCATCCCCCACCAGCTTCAGCAGCCGCGGTGGGGAAGAGCTCCGGGAGCAGCTGGCAGGGAGAAGCTGGGCTGGGCTGCAGAACACACAAGCCACCCCACAAGCGCCCAGGGCCCACCCGTGGGGCTCAGGCTTCCACATCAGCCTTACGTCGTTCAAGAGGGGCAGGAGGAATTCCACCATCTGCACGGCGATGTGGCTGGCCTCCTTCCTCTTCAGCTGAGCCATGACAGTTCTGAAGACCAGCAGAGCCTTCATGGTGGCAGCCTTATAGCCAAAGAGCAGGACCCTCATCAGGTCTGGCAGGATGACCTTCATTTTTCTTGCCTGTGTGAAGAAAAGAGTTTCCCTTTTGGGACCAGGTCCGTGCCTGGAAAGCTCCCCAGGCAGCCAGCTGGCCCCACCATGGCAGAGAGAGCCTTTGGAGCACTCGCCCCACCGCCTGAGTGCCAGCCAAGGCCAAGCCCGCCCCCTCCGCCCCGGCCCTTGGCTGCCAACAGGGTTCCCCTTGCTGACGCCCTACTCACCATGTCGTCTTTCTGCGACAGCGTCATGATGCCTCTGAGCACCAGGGAGAGCATGGCTGGCCTTTCTTCCTTCAGAAACCTAAAGGCTAGGTAGGTCGCAGCAAACTCCCCGTCTCCCAGATCTCTGCTGGCCAGCATCTGAAAGCAGGGCAGCAGTGAGCGACCGGCAGAGCTGGTGGGGCTCCTGGCAGCGTGCAGCTCCTGGTTCCTAGCGCAGCCCGGGCCAAGGGCACCGGGGGCTTTTTCCGGTAACTCACAGCCAAGCGAACGAGGCAGTAGTCCTCCAGGTGCGTGCAGAAGAGCCTGCTCTTGAGGTCCCAGAGCTGGCTGAGCAGCTCCTTCAAAATGTTCTTCACAGTCTGGGGCACGGAGAACATCAGCTCCCACAGTGCCAGGGCAGTGCTGCAAGTCGGAGCGCTCTGTCAGCAGGGCAGCCTCGGCCACAGCAGCGTGGCCGGGCTCAGCACTGCAGGACGCTTGGGATGCCCTGGGCAGCAGCAGAGGGCTGAGCTGGTGCTCCCCGTGGGGCGGGCAGGAGCGTGGGGTGGGCTCTGGGCTTGCTTGCTCAGCTTTGGCTGCCTCGGGCCTGGCTGACCCCCAGGGCTGGAAAGCGTGGTGGGATGGAGGGTCCTGCCCCTCGGGAGTGTCCTGCAGGATTCCTTGGCTCTGGCAGCCAGAGCGTCTCCAGGCCCCTCTTCCCACAGGGAACAAGCCCTCCTGGCTTTTGAGGACAGTACCTGTCTCCTCCTGGAGCAACCTTGAGCAGTGTCATCACCACCTCCTGAGGGCATTTGTCAGCCATGGGGACGATGAGAGACTCCACGCTCTGCCGGGCTGGGACTGTCTGGGTGCATCCCAGGGTTTTGTGGATGCAGCTCGTGATCTTTGGCACCTGGAGGGGACACAGGTGAGGATGGTGCAGCCACTGGCGAGCGGCCATTTCCTCAGCTGCCCTTGCCATCCTTCTCTGCCACCTTGAGGTGGCTTCAGGTGCCCCAGACACTGGGCTTTGGGAGGAAGAGAGGGATGGAGGGAGGAACAAGGCCTGACAGGGCTGAAGGGCAGGGCAATGCAGCCACAGGCCACTTACATCCACCAGCCACAGGTCAGGGTTTCCCTTGACCACATCCAGCACGTTTCTGGCCGCCTCCTTGTCAAAGGTGCTGGAGTCAGTCATTGCCTCGATGAACACCCAGACCACGTCTGTCCTCTCCGACGGCTGGAGGTATTCCCCAAAGGTCTATGGGAGGAAGGGAGGCAGCGAAGCCACGTCACACCGAGGGCCCTGATGCTGCTGCTTAGCCGGGCAGTGCCAGCAGCCCTGCGGTGGCGCCCGGCAGTGCTGGCGGCGGTGCCCCCAGCAAAGCTGGCAGCAGGGGCGGCAGTCGCTGCTGGGGAGGATGAGAAGAGACGGCCCAGGGTGAGGGAGGAGGGTTGGGGTCATGGGCACGGGGTCTGGGCCCCGCCACCAGCCAGGGCTTGCTGGTGGCCAGGAGGACTGGGGCTGCTGCTGGGACACTGGAGCGCAGCCCTGGCATTGTCCTTGCTTGGGGACAGCAGGAACCCTCTCAGCAGGGACAGGGAGGCCACGCCAGCCCGCTGACGGTGGAGGCCTTTGCTCTCACAAGTCCCCTGCTGATGCCAGGACCAAGAGTGCCAGCAAACGGGGAGCTCGTTACCTCGGCAATGTGAGTGGCACTGGGCGAAGTGCGCAAGGAGGTGGTCTCGGCTTCCCAGTCCCTTTCGAGCTGTGTATCCTCCTCTGTCAATGTCGCACCTAAAGAGCGGGGCAAACGCAGAGGAGTCGGTAAGACACGGCAGCTTCCCCAATACTGGAAAGAGCTTTGAACTTGGAATGGCCGAGGAGGGAGGTTATGACCTGCAATCAGGGGAGGAGGTGGTGGAGAGCGGTGCCACGGAGAGGCTGACCCGCCTCCAGTGTGCGTGTGGGAATGCTCCTGGCCCTGGAAATTCCAAGGCCCTAGAGCTCTGCATGCAGTGCCACGGTTCAGTCCCCCATGGCTTGAATAGAGGTGACGTGGGGGACGGCTCGCATGGCTGGAGTGCTGCGGGGCAGAGATACATCTCTCTTTGGGAGAGATGGGAAGATGCGGCGTGGGGCTGCCTCCCGTGCTCTTGAGGAGCAGCTCAGCTACACGGGACCATCAGCAGCGTGAGGGTGAGGAGCAGAGGAGGCGCAGTGCTGGTGACATGGTGGTGCCTCCAGCAAGCAGCAGGACTGGGTGATGTTGGCGTGCAGGGGGATCCATCCCACCACAGCTTCTCTTACAGCGTTGCTGGTACTTGAATTGGAAGAGGAGACAAAGAGCGTCCAAAGCCAAGCGGCTGGTGTCCTCTTCCTTGAATGATAGGAGCAGCAGGAGATGTCCCAGCAGCTGTCCAAGGATTGGCATCTGCATCTCCGCACAGGAGGCGTGTCTGTCCTCATTGGGATCAGCCTGGGCAAGGGAGGAAGAAGAGCAGAGGGCTTGAGGGCAGCTGGGGCCAAAGCCCTGAAGCCAAGTGTGTGCCCAGGGCTGGATCCAGGCAGGTCAGAGCTTTGCAGGGCCCTGCAGAACCCGTCTCGCAGAACAGCCCCACGCAGGGAGAGCTGCCAGACCTGGGCTCCCCGTGGGCTCCTTGGGCAGCCGTGGCCGACACAGGACTGGGGCAGAGATGGCTCCTGGCAGAGCGGAGTATGCCTGGTCCTTACCTTCAGTGAGGAATAGTTGGCCAGCAAGAAGCTGAGCACCCTCATCCTGCCCACAGCCCTCTCCCGCACAGATGCCCTCTCAGAGGTGGTGAAGGTCAAGAGCATCTGGGGAGAGAGAAGCTGCTGCTGAGCCCTGGGAGCAGCCAGCGCTCCAGCACAAGCAGCACTGCTCAAGTCCTGGGCGGGACTCTCCCAGGCCATTAAGGCTTCCTCTGGTCTGGAGCAAAGCCCGCACTGGTTTCCTGCCCCGGGGTCCCTGGCAGGCTTGCGACAAATGCCCCAGGCCAGCCCTCTAGCCAGGCAGGAAAGCAGATGCCACCCTGTGCGGCCACTGTGCTGCGGAAGAGCCTGCTGGGCAGCCCCTGCTTCCCCCAGGGAGGTGGGCACCACCCTGCAGTGCTCTCTCTGCATGGCGCGGGGTGGGACTGCCCTCTCAGCAGTGGACACCCCGTCCCCCAGGGTGAGGAACAGCCCTTGTGAAGCCCACCCTTTGCACATGCCAGACCTGGAAGATACTCTGCATCTTCTCGCTGACTCCGTTGGCAGGAGAGTTGAGCACCAGTGCAACTAGCATGGTGTCCATGGCTTTCATGGTCTGCAAGGAAGACAACAAGTTGTGGCCGTGTTTCCTGCCATCCCTCTCACCCCCAGGACACTGAGCTGAGCTCCCAGCACCAAGGGAGGACTCGTGGGCTGCTTTGCTGCGCCTGGGAGAGGCCCAGGGGCAAACAATGTGCTGTGGGCAGAGCAGCCTGCGGCACTGGACGTGGCCAGGCCCACAGGAATGGGACGACGGGACGAGAGTGGGAAAGTAAAGCCAAGACTGTGCCCTGCCTTGCATCTCTCGTCATAGCGCAGGACAGGGTGAGCAGGGAGCAGCCCAGAGGGCCCGGGGCTCGTGGAGCTCACCCAGCACTTACCGCGAAGTACAGGAAAGGTTTCAAGTCCTGGATTTCCTCTTTTGGAGGAAGCAAGAAGATGCTGGAGAAGCACGCTTGGAGGAGGCCTATCTCTTTGCCCTCCAGCACCGCCTCCACGGAGCTGCAAAGAGAGAGGGGCCAGTGGGACACTGGTGCGGGGAGCAGTGCCTGGAGGCCTCGTGCAGGTGGACGCGGGGCTCTGGGGCAGGAGTCCCCAGGAGGGTTGGGCAGGTACCTCATTTCGGTCACGGCAAACATGGCGCTCCGCCACACCGCTGTGCACCGTTGGTCCCTGGGCTCTTCTTCCAGCAGCACCTGCAGAGCACAGCCAGGATGGGACCTGGCAGCTGCCAGCACCCAGTGCCACCAGCCCCTTGCCCTGCCCAACGCTGTCCTCACAGGGTGCCAGTGCTGGGGGCCTTGTCCCCTTCCCCGCAGCCACCGAGTATCCCCTCACCTTGATATTCTCTGCCAGTTTGTATCTCTGGCAGAAGAGATCTAGGCCCTGGGACAAGCCGTTGTACGTTGCGGCCCTGAAGAGCATAGCGATGCTTTTAAGGAACTCCAGCTTCTGTTCCTCATCCTGGCAGCCAGGGGACAGAGAGACAAACAGGGAGCATGAGATGGGGACACACGGTCAGTGGCACCGCAGCGCTGGGGGTGCAGTGCCGGTTGCAGCCCTGGGAGAAGCAGCTGTGCCCAGCCAGTGCCCTCCAGCAGCCCCACAGCAGAGCCCCTGTCAGCAGATGCCAGCTCAGCCGCCTTCCAAATGGCTGCGGTTACCTTTTCAGGGCTGCTGACAAAGGCCCTGATGACATCCACGTGTTCTGGTTCCAAGCGGTACACTGGTAACCAGCTGGCATCTAAGAAAGGAGGAGAGCAGGGAGGGCTGCAGAGAGGGTGCGCGGGCAGGAGGGAGCAGAGGAAGGAGCTCTGCCTCCCATCCAGCCCCATGCCCGCTGCCATGGCACAGTCTTCTCCTGCGTGTCAGTGCCCCTGCCAGCGTGTGGGGAAACGGGATCCTGGCATTGAGCAGGGAGCGCTCGCTGGCCACCGCGCTGCCCAGACAATCAGGGCCCCTCACTCACCCATCTCCAGTTGCTGGGCCAGGCACAACTCCTGGGGCTCCACTGGAGAGCTGCTCTCCTGGAGAGCCCTGTCCTCCTCCAGGGCCACCTTGGTGGTGCTGACTTGTTGCTTCGCCATCTTTTGGGTTTGAGGAAAGTGGTTGGGCTGGCGAAGGGGGAAGCTTTGGCGAAAGGCCACGAGTCTGCCGGGGGCAGAGGGAAAAGACGTGGGTTGTGCTCGAGGAGTCCTCGCCACGAGTCTGCCGGGGGCAGCGGGGAAAGACGTGGGTTGTGCTCGAGGAGTCCTCGCCACGAGTCTGCCGGGGCAGAGGGGAGTCTGCCGGGGGCAGCTAGAGTTAAGATATGGTTGGACTCGATGATCTCAAGGGTCGCTTCCAACCAAAAGGATTCTCTGATACTCCGATTCTCTGAAAGACGTGGGCTGCGCTCGGGGGCTACTCGCCGTCTCCGTGCTCGCGCCCTGTCCCGTCACCGTCCTGCCGGACAGTGTGGGCTGGGGCCCACAGCTGCGCTGAGCACACGCAGTGCAGTGGGTGTCACCAAGTGAGGTCACAACGGGCCCCACTGTGACCCTGCACCTGGGCAGGGAGGGGCAGGGTGTCCCATTGGGATGCACAGGCCAGCTCAGCCCTGGGCACCTGGGTGCTCTCGGGGTGTCTCCAGGCCCCCCTTTGCCCTCATGTCCCCCCGGGACCTCCCTGTTGCCCTCTGCTGTGTCCCAGGGTTTCGTGTTCAGCTGGCTGGCTGATCAGAACAGCAGCGAAGCTGCTCCTTCAGTGGCTTTGTAGAGATTTCTAGGGATTTCCAAGGGTGGGTAGCACAGAGGATGGACTTTGTTTAAGGTGTCTGCTGTCTCATTGCTTACAGAAGCTCTCAGTGGCTTGAGGATAAACTAACCACGTAACCACATGACAAAGTGTTGGAGCTGGCAGAGCACAAAAGCAGAAATCCAGGTGGCAGGGGTGAAAAAGGTGGAAAGGCTGAGGTACTAAATGCCTCCTTCTGTGGAAATGCCCCTCACATTCTGCGATTCTGTGATTCCTCCACCTCAGTCTTTAATAGTCAGAAGAGTTGTGCTCCAGGTACCCACCCCCCTGAGCCAGAAGACAGGCATGGGGAGCAGTATGAAGGCCCAGCAATCCAAGGGTCAATGATCAGTGACCTGCTATACCACTTGGGCACCTACAAGTCTATGGGGCCAGATGGGATACACCCAAGGGTGCTGAGGGAGCTGGCAAAGGTCATCACTGAGCCACTTTCCATTATCTATCTGCAATGCTGCCCAACTGGGGAGGTTGCAGTTGACTGGAAGTTGGCTAAGGTGACGCTCATCTACAAGACGGGCCGGAAAGAGGATCTGGGGAGCTACAGACCTATCCGTCTGACCTTGGTGCTGGGCAAGGTCATGGGGCAGATGACCTTGGGTAACATCACTCGCCAGAAGAGAACCATATAATCAGGCCCAGTCAACATGGATTTATGAAATGTAGGTCCTGTTTGACTAACCTGATCTCTACGACAAGATGACCCAAGTAGTAGATGAGGGAAAGGCTGTGGAGGTTGTGTACTTAGACTTCAGTAAGGCCTTGGGCACCGTATCTCACAGCATTCTCCTGGAGAAGCTGCAGCTCGTGGCCTGGACGGGTGGACTCTGCGACGGATATAGAACTGGCTGGGTGGCCGGGCCCAAAGAGTTGTGGTGAACGGAGCCAAATGCGGTTGGTGGCTGGTCAGGAGTGGCGTTCGCCAGGGCTCAGTACTTGGCTCACAACCAGCCCATGAATGCTCCAGGCTCAGGGAAGAGTGGCAGGACAGGAAAAGGACCTGGGGGTGTTGGTCACTGTGGCTGAACATGAGGCAGCATGTGCCCAGGCAGCCAAAAAGGCCACCTGCATCCTGGCTTGTATCAGGAATAGTGTGGCCAGCAGGACCAGAGAAGCGATCGTGCCACTGTACTGGGCACTGGTGAGGCTCCACCTTGAATCCTGTGTTCAGTTTTGGGCCCCTCATCATCAGAAGGACATTGAGGGACTAGAGAGAGTGCAGAGGAGGCAACAAAGCTGCTGAGGGGCTGGAGCACAAGTGTGATGGGAGCGGTTGAGGGAGCTGGGGCTGTTCAGCCTGGAGAACAGGAGGCTCAGGGGAGGCTCAGGGGAGACCTTATTGCTGTTTGCAATGGCCTGAAAGGAGGTTGAAGCATGGAGGGTGTTGGTCTCTTCTCCCAAGTAGCAAGTGATAGGACAAGAGGAAATGGCCTCAAGTTGCACCAGGGGAGGTTTAGATTGACCGTTAGGAAAAAATTCTTCCTGGAAAGTGTGTTAAAGGCAAGAAGAACACCTGAAGAGCATGGGTTGGTCATGCCAATGTGGAATAGATTGGTTTTTCTTGTTTGTTTTGGGGCTGCAGAAGAAGGAACGCGTGCATTTCAGTGTTGGGGCATGGATCCAAACTGAGGATTCAAGCAAGTTTGGGACTGGGACAGCTTAGGTGATTGAGGACCATTGCCAGGTCTATGAAAGAAGCTGGATGGGTTTTGGGGAGCTCACAGGCATTGCCAAATCCTCAGGAAACCACAGCTTTGTAGTTAAAGCAACAGCACTTGGCACCAAACCCAATCCCAAAACGCAAATACCCTCGAAGCGACCACAGGCAGAGCCTTGAGAAACATTTGAGAGAAAGGGTCTCCTTTGCCAGGCCATGGGGGTCAGGGCTTGGCTATTCTGATGATAAACAAACACAAACGGCTGACATGGCATCAGAACCACCTCCACAATGCCTTTACCACCTGTGACCAGTGTCTCCAGGCTTTTGCTTCGCCAGCCTCCAGGGACACGACTGGTTGTTTCCTTCAGAGCTGTGTCAGGGATGGCCCTTCGTGGGATCCCAAACACCTTCAGAAACTTGCGTTTGTTTCTGCCTTTCACTTTGCTGGAGGTTTGTTCATTGTTTCAATATCTGCAGTTTAGGAACATGGCAGCAGAGGGCTCATTAACATCCAAAATGCCCTTGCAAGCCAAGGCTCTCTGCAGCCTTTTCCTAAAGGCTTCAAGTCTGGTGTGGATGATTAGGGAGATTTCAGGAATAGCCAAACAGAGAGCATTTCAATAATAAACAGTAATAAAGCAGTATTTCTTCTACTTCCTTCCCACCTCTCCCTCCTCCGCATTTCCAGAAGAGGTGGTATCAGCAGCGTTCAGTACTTATGGATCTGGAGCATCTCCTGATGAAGGCACAATATGTCAGAGCATTGGGTGCCTGAAGCACCAGTTGAGTGAGGAGACAGGCCAGGACACCTCAAGAGGAGTCACGCTCCTCTGGACCAAGAGGTGGGTGTTCCTGGGAATCTCAGGTGCCACAGCACAGCGACACTTGTGTTCAGGGAGCTGGTCAAATGACCCATCTCCTTTTCTGTAATGTTGTCTGAGTGTGCTCAGGTAACCCCTGACCTGAACCCCATCCACTCGTGGGTGTTCTCCAGACTCCTGCCTTCAGGAACAGTGTCCCAGGAGACCTTGCTGATGAAGATGGAGGCAAAGGAGCCATAAAGTACCTCAGTCCTGTCAGCTTCTAATCTTATAAAGTGCAGCACCAGGCCCGCGTTCGCCCTATCTAGTCTTTTACTGTAAGGAAGTAATGTCAGCTCATCTTGCTGCCCCCACCCTCCCCTGCACATATGAAATCCAGAGGAGCTTTGGCATCATCCTTACATCTTTTTATGGTTTTAGAAGTTTCTTTCTTCAATTAGCCAATTTACAGCATCGATGTTGGTTCAGCTGAATATTTACTCAAGATCTCAGGGGCTTTTTTTTTTTTAAAAAAAAAACTCCACACTTTCTGATCAGCCTTGCACCAGACTGACAAATAAACAAATCTTCCCCATGCAACAAAGTTTGCCTAATAGTAAGGAACGAGAAGATTATTTTGTGCTACTTTTCAATTGATACAGAGACACAAGAGAGAACAAGGAAAGCCCAATGGTTGTCGTGCCTGTGAAGGCTGATATTTACATCCCTGTCCTCCAGTCAGAGCTCAAATTGGCTGGGAAAGAATGCCTTTTAAAAACACTGTCATCACAAAGCAGGAGAGTGTACTGTTAGTTCATAGGTTAATAAATAGTTAATAAATGAAATCTCATTAAATTTCATTGCAAGCCCATTTTTTATTATAGTAAAGGAGGCTGAAGTTTCACCTTGATAATTACGCTCCCTACATTTGGCAGAAACAAAAAGATTGATTTAATAGCAGAGGTAGCTTTGATTTAAACAAAGAAATTGTCTGAACAGGATTAGATTACACTGTTAGGCGGGCATTCGTTATGTGCAGCGCTGGGGTCGCACTGGCGATTCTCCACCATAAGTGCTCGCCACGACAGAACGCTCTCCTGTAGCTGGTATTTACAAAAGCGCTGCATACTCATTATAGTTCTTAGAAACTATTAACATTCAATACACCTATTCTAAGAAATGATTACAGAAACATGAGGTTAATTATTTCACGGTCTTTGCTGCTATCTGGTGTCATTGTACGAGCATTGCAAGCCTTGAATTCTATTTCTCTATTCTATAGCTTACTTTCGAGACATCTGTTAGTGTGCAGCTTCAGATTCAACCTGTGCATATGTCATGGAGGCACCCCAAAATAAGTTTAGGCGGACAACAAGGTCCAAAACAAACTTTATTGGGCTTTGGGTTCTTTGATATCGGCTGGTTTTATAAGACACCAGTCTGGTCAGTGATATGTGGGAAAGGTTTATCCCACAGGGGTAAAAAGATGCTGGGACAGGAATTAGCAGGGCTCATTTGCAGGGCTTTAAACTAGATTCGAAGGGGGATGGGGTTGTAGCTGGGCTTGCATCAGTGGGGCAGCATGCTGGAATACATAAAGACCGGGAGGCCCCTCAGGCCCGTAGGGTGAAATCGGTTTACTCGGCTCGCTCCCTGAAGTGCCTGTACACCAATGTGTTTATGATCTGGTGGTATTAACAGAGACATGGTGGGACAGCTCACATGGCTGGAATGTGGTCATGGATGGCTATGCCCTTTTCAGGAAAGACAGGCCGGCCAAGCGTGGTGGTGGAGTTGCTCTTTACGTGAGAGAGCAACTACAATGTATAGAGTACTGTCCAGGTGCGGTTGAGGAGCGAGTTGAGAGTCTGTGGGTGAGAATTAAGGGGCAGGCTGGCAGGGGTGACGCTGTTGTGGGAGTCTATTACAGGCCACCAGATCAGAGTGAGGAAGTTGATGAGGCCTTCTACAGGCAGCTGAGCGTGGCCTCACAGTCACAGGCCCTGGTTGTTATGGGGGATTTTAACTACCCTGATGTTTGCTGGAAGGACTACTCAGCCAGCCAGCCTCAGTCTAGGAGGTTCCTCCAGTGCATTGACGATAACTTTCTGATGCAAATGGTGGAGGAGCCGACTAGGAGAGGTGCGCTGCTGGGTCTCGTCCTCACTAACAAGGAGGGTCTGGTTGAAGCAGTAAAGGTGGGGGGCTGCCTTGGTTGCAGTGACCATGAGATGGTGGAGTTCAGAATCTCCTGTGGTGGGAGCAGAATACCGAGCAGAATTGTAACCCTGGACTTCAGCAGGGCCGACTTTGGCCTTTTCAAACAATTGCTGGAGGAAATCCCGTGGGCAAGGCTGCTTGAAGGTAAAGGGGCCCAAGATAGTTGGTTAACATTCAGAGACTGCTTCTACCAAGCTCAAGATCAGTGCATCCCGACGCGCAGGAAGTCAAGGAGGGGAGCCAGGAGACCTGCGTGGTTAAACAGGGAACGTCTGGGCAAACTCAAGTGGAAGAGGAGGGTTTACAAATCATGGAAGGAGGGGCTGGCCACTTGGGAAGAATATAAGGCTGTTGTCAGAGGATGTAGGGAGGCAACTAGGAAAGCTAAGGCCTCCTTAGAGTTAAACCTGGCGAGAGGGGTCAAGGACAACAGGAAGAGCTTCTTCAAATACATGGCAGATAAAACTAACAGCAGAGGCAATGTAGGCCCACTGATGAACGGGGTGGGTGCCCTGGTGACAGAAGATACAGAGAAGGCAGAATTACTGAATGCCTTCTTTGTCTCTGTCTACTCTGCCGGAGGCTGTCCTGAGGAGCCCCGTACCCCTGAGGCCCCAGAGGAAGGCAGGGCAATGGAGGAGTTTGCCTCAGTTGATGAGGACTGGGTTAGGGACCAGTTAAGCAATCTGGACATCCATAAATCCATGGGTCCAGATGGGATGCACCCGCGGGTGCTGAGGGAGCTGGCTGAAGTCATTGCTGGACCGCTCTCCATCATCTTTGCCAAGTCTTGGGAAACGAGAGAGGTGCCTGAGGACTGGAGGAAAGCAAATGTCACTCCGGTCTTCAAAAAGGGCAAGAAGGAAGACCCGGGCAACTATAGACCGGTCAGCCTCACCTCCATCCCTGGGAAAGTGATGGAACACCTTATCCTTGGTGCCATCTTAAGACATATCAAGGAGAAGAGGGTCATCAGGGACAGTCAACATGGCTTCACCAAGGGGAAGTCATGTTTGATCAACCTCATAGCCTTTTATGAAGACGTAACAAGGTGGATTGACGATGGCAGAGCAGTGGATGTGGTCTACCTTGACTTCAGCAAAGCATTTGACACCGTCTCCCACAGCATCCTCACGGCAAAACTGAGGAAGTGTGGACTGGATGATCGGGTAGTGAGGTGGACTGCAAACTGGCTGAAGGAGAGAAGCCAGAGAGTCGTGATCAATGGGGCAGAGTCTGGTTGGAGGCCTGTATCTAGTGGAGTGCCTCAAGGGTCAGTTCTGGGACCAATACTGTTCAATATATTCATCAATGACTTGGATGAGGGAATTGAGTGTACTATCAGCAAGTTTGCTGATGACACCAAGCTGGGAGGAGTGGCTGACACGCCAGAGGGCTGTGCTGCCATCCAGCGAGATCTGGACAGGCTAGAGAGTTGGGCGGGGAAAAATTTAATGAAATATAACAAGGGAAAATGTAGAGTCTTGCATCTGGGCAGGAACAACCCCAGGTTCCAGTACAGGTTGGGGAATGACCTATTAGAGAGCAGTGTAGGGGAAAGGGACCTGCGGGTCCTGGTGGACAGCAGGATGACCATGAGCCAGCACTGTGCCCTTGTGGCCAGGAAGGCCAATGTCATCCTGGGGTGGATTAGAAGGGGGGTGGTTAGTAGGTCGAGAGAGGTTCTCCTTCCCCTCTACTCTGCCCTGGTGAGACCTCATCTGGAATATTGTGTCCAGTTCTGGGCCCCTCAGTTCAAGAACGACAGGGAACTGCTGGAGAGAGTCCAGCGCAGGGCCACAAAGATGATGAAGGGAGTGGAGCATCTCCCTTATGAGGAAAGGCTGAGGGAGCTGGGTCTCTTTAGCTTGGAGAAGAGGAGACTGAGGGGTGACCTCATCAGTGTTTATAAATATATAAAGGGTGGGTGTCACGAGGATGGAGCCAGGCTCTTCTCGGTGACAACCAACAGTAAGACAAGGGGTAATGGGTTCAAGCTGGAACACAAGAGGTTCCACTTAAATTTGAGAAGAAACTTCTTCTCAGTGAGGGTGACAGAACACTGGAACAGGCTGCCCAGGGAGGTTGTGGATTCTCCTTCTCTGGAGACATTCAAAACCCGCCTGGACGCCTTCCTGTGTAACCTCACCTAGGTGTTCCTGCTCTGGCAGGGGGATTGGACTAGATGATCTTTCGAGGTCCCTTCCAATCCCTAACATTCTGTGATTCTGTGATTCTGTGATTCTGGCTGGAAAAGTACCGCCGATAAACCGATGGGAAACGGGGTTTATACAGTTAGTTAGCACTCCCATAACGTAAGATACAGGTTCGGATATTAGGTTAGGAGATTATTTGGGGTGCAGCGAAATAAGAACAGCGAGGACCCACAGTGTGCATATACACACTCACAAGATAATACTCAATAGTATCTGATCACCTCCCGTAAGTGATACACGCCAGAGATATTCAGTTTCCGTTTCCCCTGGCTTGCAGGAAAATTTAGCTTGCAAGTCGCCGAGCTCAGGTCCTGTCCACGGGGTGCTACAAACGGCAGTTCGAGGATTTCCACCCCGTGGCCTTGTATGTGTCAGTTTTAATGAGAGGACATACATTCTTTGTCTCCATCTCCTCTTCATCAACACTATTTTCAGAATCTCCCCAGGAACCTCCATCCCAGGAACCTCCGTCCCAGTCCTCAGGATCTCTAATCAATTTCCAGGTTTGGGGGACACTATGGGGGGGACCTTGCTCCACTTGTCGTGAGCTCAAGCTTTTGTTCTAACAAACGTATTCACTCTTTCAGTTGATCTATTTCCAGCTCCTTTTCATAATCACACCCCTTTGACTGTTCGCAAGGTTCGGGCTGCCTTTGGGCTTGCTTCAAACAAGCGTACAGAGCAGCGCCAAAAGCAGCACAGATGATAGCGCCAACAGCAACACAGGCGGCAGCACACGCAGCTACCGTCACTCCCGGACCACACCAACTCGCTTCCGTCTGGGTGCAAGTTGTCGCGGAAGGATTATCGCAGCTGTAATCCCGAAATAATTTCTCCATTTCTGATACCCTGCTTGCTGCGCCAATTAAAATGTCACGGAGGCACCCCCAAATAAGTTTAGGCAGACAACAAGGTCCAAACCAAAAGTTTATTCTGGCCAGAAAAGCACCGCTGATAAACCAATTAGAAACGGGGTTTATACAACTAGCTAGCACTCCGTTAACATAAGATATAGGTTCAGGTATCAGGTTAGGAGATTATTTGGGATGCAGCGAAAATAAGAATAATGGGGATCCCCAGCGTGCATACACGCACTCACAAACCAACAAAACCGGAGCCCTCTCTGCCCCGTTTGCCCACAAAAGAGAAACACTAGCCTATTGCGGCCAGGACTTCACACTTGTCTGTCTCAGATGAGGAATTTACACTCGTCTGTCCCAGGCGAGGACTTTACACCTGCCTATCTCAGGCAAGGAATTATTAAAGCATATATTCAGTAATTTATCGCTCACCTAAGTGCGGAGGTGAGGCGCTCCCAATCCAGGGGAGTTACCTTAGACGGCTTCTCGGTCTAAGGGGAGGGACTCTGGCAGTATGGCAGTCTCGTAGCTCTGAGAAGACCACACAAAGGGCATCTCCCGTGGGAACCCCATTTATAGTCTACTTAGATCTGACTGGGCATTCCAGAAGCTTCTCGGCTTCTCTACACCCCACCCCCCGAGTGTGGGCCTTCGAGAAGCTTCTCGGCTTCTCTGGGCTGTGGGCAGGCTTGGCCCCTCCTCTGCTAATGACCCTGCCCACCGACTCCGGGTCTCCACAAAGAGCCATTAGCTGCCCCATTGGAGGCCCCAGTTCTGAGAGAGGGGACGGGCAGCTACCAGTGCAGCTGCCACACCAGTGCTCAGGGCGTGGGGAGGGAAAGTGCAACTGCCACAGCTACGGTAGCATATCCCACTTCTGGTAGCAGAGTGCAAGGGCTTAAGGCAGCCCTGCCAAGTTGTAGGTTTGCGATATGGTAACAGACACCAGACCAACAGCTTCAGGGTTAAAGCATTTATCTCCAAATAACAGTGCAGGAAAAAAGACAGATCAATAGTATAATTATCTGCATTGTTGCAATAGCAAGTCAAGTAATTCATCAAGACTGGGCTAGACCAGGCATCTGACAATGGCCGGCAGGCAGGCAGCAGGGTGGGACCTCTTCTCCAGAAAAGTGACCCAGACCAGGCAATGCCCTTGGGGAATGCACATGCCCTGGCTGGACTGTTCTTTTTACCACTGAGCCGCAGAAGCGCTGTTTGGGCTCTGCGCCCGCTCTGCGCCAGCTCTGTCCCTGGTGTACACGAGGCCCAGGAGGCCCAGGAATCCTGTACCAGGCAGCACAGCCCCACAGTCCTGTGTGAACGTGGGTCTGGAATTCTTGTGTGAGGCAATCCAAGCCTCACAGCTCCATTGTATGTACCGTCACCAGACAGGCCATATTAGGCGATAGCAGCCATACAAGGAGCCAGCTAGTCTTGCAAAGGCAAATTTGACTGTCTACGTATGGAAGTCACTACGCAGAATGCAAGCGTGAACACACAGGGTACTGTGAACGTAGTGCTGACAGCAAGCAGACTGGATTTATAGCAGCCTTATAGTACAGTAAGTTAACAACTAAGGAGAAGTGAAATAAACCAGAACAGTAGTATAGCAGAAGAAGTAAATTGAAAGAAGAGGTATAGAAACACAGGAAGCAAGGAGTGTGTACTGATTGATACGTCAAGGCCAGAGGGATTGATACAGGATTGATACACCAATGACAGGGGGGTAACTTGTGATAGATGAAAAAAATGCTTTTGTGGTAGCAACTTTGGTGGGAATGCAAAATATATCACTTATGTAATGCATAACTCAGCAAATCAGTAAGGCTTGAGCAAGCATCCTAGCAAGTATAAATACAAGCCTGAATTTGTAATAAATGTCTCTCATTGCACCTTAAAGAGAGTCCGTGCCTCATTCGCTACAAATGGCACCTGAACAGGGACTTTCAATGCGGCTGTAAAGGAAGCCGTTGTTCCGGTAGAAAAGCCCGATCGAACCAGGACCGGGAAATGGAGCCAGGGAAACAAAGCCGGGAAACAGAACCGGGAACCAGGAAAGTGTGCACTCATCACCGAGAAAAGGTGAGCGATTGGGAACCATGGGAGGGAAGTTATCCCTTGAACGAAGACAAAGCCTAGATGTCCTTCAACGTTTATTAAGAAAGCAAAATCAGGACGTACCAGGAGTCCGATTAGTGACTTTATTAGAACGGATGGCTAATCATGTGCCGGACTTTCCTCCAACTGGTACATTTCAGTTGGAGGCATGGCAGAAAGTCGGAAGAGAACTATTCGAACAGGCAGCATCTGGAGATAATGCTGCTTGTCAACATTTATCTACTTGGGGGAAAATAATGATTACTTTAAAAGCAGCTCCAAAGGAAGTAGCTGTGCAGGTCGCAACTAACTGTGAACCTTCTGCCCCTCCCTTGCCAGGGAAGGAGGGGGATCCTGTAACTGTATTGGGCAAAAATGCACTAACCTTGGATGCAGTAGTGGAGAAAGCACTGGCTGATAACGAAGCCCCCGCTTGTCCGCTACAGCGAACGCTTTTGACAAAAGATGGTTTGTGAGAGTCGCCCAACAACCCCCTCGATCCTGGCCCAGTGGACTTGGAGCGAGAGCCTGATTTATTCCCCCCGGATGTTACTTTGCAGCCGAAAGTGCACATTAATTCAACCATGGGGGATAAATGCAGAGAAGAGGCTTCGAAAGCAGGAGACAGGAAAGTGGTTACGGCATGCCCTGTGATCTATCATGAATGGCAAACTCCAGGCTTTCAACAGCTATCGTATGATGTTGTAAAGGAATTACAGACATTAGCTAAAGAAAATGGAGTTACTTCATCATTTGTTATAAATTTTTTGGAAGCGTTAAGCTCTTCCTACGTACTTACTCGCATGACTGGCATTCTTTGTTGAAAATGATTGTATCCACTCCTCAATGCACTGTATGGCTGATTTTTGGGAGAACTGTACTGTGGAGACTAGTGATAATGCATATCAGCAAAGAGCGATTGTTTGCAGTCATTTAGCTGGGGAAGGTGCTCATGCTTTGCCCGAGAATCAAGTTGCACATCCCAGGGACATGTATGGTGTAACAGGAAAACTAGCAATGAAAGCGGTTCAGAAGTTACTGGTGGTTGGGAGAGATGCTAGTACGTCTTTTTCAAAAATCTCGCAAGGATCACCGGAACCTTATGCACAATTTTTAGACTGCTTGCAAACTGTTTTGGAGCGGCAAATTGATAATGATGTGGCTAGTGAGTTAGTTCCTAGAACAATTGGCTTTTGAGAATGCTAATGCTGATTGGTGGCGTGTGTTACAGGGTGTTAGGAATAGGGAAAAGTGTACTATAACAGAGATGGTGAGAGCGTGTCAAAACATAGAGTCATCTGAACGTTATACTGGCTCTCCAGCTGCCGCTTTAGCAGCACAGTCGTAAGTGTCGGGAACAAAACTGAGACTGAGATGTTTTCATTGTGGGGCACTGGGTCATGTAAAGAAAGATTGCACAAAGTATGCACACCAGACTTCAAAGGCTGTACCTCCGAGAGATTGTCCAATATGTGCAAAAGGCAGGCACTGGGCAAGTGAGTGTTGTTTGAGGGTAATGTAAAGGGAGCTGCCAGCCAGTCAGTGACTATAATTACTACTGCAGCAGTGCTGATTCCCACAGGAGTGTGGGGGCCTTTAGGACCTAGCGTGCATGCTTTGTTAATAGGTCGATCATCCACTACCAAGTTGGGTTTGTTTGTCTTACCTGGAGTAATTGACTCTGATTATCAAGGTGAAATCAAAATGATGGCTTGGACACCTGTGCCATTCTTCCTGGAAAGTGTGTTAAAGGCAAGAAGAACACCTGAAGAGCATGGGTTGGTCATGCCAATGTGGAATAGATTGTTTTTTCTTGTTTGTTTTGGGGCTGCAGAAGAAGGAACACATGCATTTCAGTGTTGGGGCACGGATCCAAACTGAGGATTCAAGCAAGTTTGGGACTGGGACAGCTTAGGTGATTGAGGACCATTGCCAGGTCTACGAAAGAAGCTGGATGGGTTTTGGGGAGCTCGCAGGCATTGCCAAATCCTCAGAAAACCACAGCTTTGTAGTTAAAGCAACAGCACTTGGCACCAAACCCAATCCCAAAATGCAAATACCCTCGAAGCGACCGCAGGCAGAGCCTTGAGAAACATTTGAGAGAAAGGGTCTCCTTTGCCAGGCCCTGGGGGTCAGGCCTTGGCCATTCTGATGATAAACAAACATGAAGGGCTGACATGGCATCAGAACCTGGCGTGTCCGCGTTGTTGCCCTTCCCCTTGGTTCCCACCCATGCACACTCAACCCGATCAGCGCCTGTGGGAACAGCAGGGTGTGCAGTTCCAGCTAGAGGGCCTTAGACAGATCATACAGAAGTGTGTTTTTTATGAGTGTAAGAAGCGATAGCCCAGGCCAGTGAGAATGATATCTCGGGTCGGAAAACGGCCCCTTGTGTGTGATGTGTGAATGTCCTTGGGCCTGGTCTGTGAATGAGTGGGAACGTAACTGAAACAAATATAACATGAGTGTGGTGTGTTTCTAATACCAATTATTGGAAAAACATCTTATGTAACATCTTAGTCCAGGCCCATACCTGGAAATCCTATACATCGTCAATGGCTAATAAAGAGGGCCTCAGACTGGCTCAGCTCTCTGCTCTGCCCGGCTCTGCGCTCCTTCCTGAACAAGATCTCTGCCTGTGCGTGCATCTTTTTCTGCGTCCCGGTGTGCGTCGTTCCTCATCGCCGCAATCGCCCTCATCAACTCCAGACAATCCAAACGCTCCCTGACATACACGGCTGCCCCACCTCCTCTCCTTCCTCGCCTGTCCCTTCTGAAGAGTTTCTAGCCATCCAATGCAGAGCTCCAGTTGTGAGAGTCGTCCCACCATGTTTCTGGGATGGCAACTATATCGTCGTTTTTCTGCCTCACAGTGGCTTCCAGCTCCTCCTGTTTGTTGTCCACGCTGCGTGCCTTTGGATAGATGCACTTTGGCCGGGTCATTGATCCCGCCACCTTTTTCTGGTGAGAAGCCCTAATTCCTTTGTGGACATCATCGAGTGCTTCCACGGTTTTGAACACATCAACAACCCTTGTGTTTCTCTTCCTGCATGGCTCTCCATCCCCAGCCTCCACTGGCATGGCAGAGCAAAGGGCCTCACCAGCGCTACCCTCAAATGCTGGCATGTGGCCCTTGGGTTTGCCTCTCCACACCTGGTTTCCTCCCCTCTCACTTCAAATCTAGTTTAAAGCCCTCTCAAGGACTCCTGCTAACTCCTGCGCAGGATCCTTTTCCCCTTTTGAGAGAGGTGCATCCCATTTGTCGCTAGCAGGCCTGGTGCCATGTAAGCCGACCCATGATCAAAAACCCCCAAATTCTGCCGGTGACACCGGTCCTGCAGCCAGGTATTGATCTGCTGGGTCTTCCTGCATCTTTCCTCGTCGTACCCTGCAACTGTGGCGACAGAAGAGAACACGACTTGTGCTCCTGATCCCTTGACCATGCGTCCCAAGGCTCTGAAGTCTCTCTTGATTGTCTTTAGTTTTCCCTTTTCAGTTTCATCACTGCCTACCTGAAAAATCGTTAGGGGATAATAGTCTGAGGGCCTAACCAGGGCAGAGAGCTTCCTGTTTACATCTTTAACCCTGGCCCCAGGGAGGCAGCCGACACCCCAAGAAGTGGGTCTAGCCTGCATATAGGGCCTTCTGTTCCCTTTAGAAGGGAGTCTCCTACAACCACAACCAGCCTCTTTTTCTTTGTGGGGGCTGTTTTGATGGAGGGTGCAGGGTGACTGATCCACTGCAGCACCTCCAACTCAGTGGAACCGCCTCCCTCGATGCTGTGGTTTGGTTCCACTTGCAAGGCCTGTTCTTCAGTCTCAAGACCCATTTGTGTGTCTGTGTTTGGCTGTTTCTGGGCTAACTGGTGCACAGAAATTGGCTTCGCTGGAGGTAAATGTTCAAAGAGGACCCAGAAGAGTAAAACAGAAAAAGGAAAAATTTATTCGAATAAAGGAGGAGTCCCCAGGCGTCCCTGTGGGGTCTCTCAACAGCATGGGAAGACACAGCCCCCTATTTATCCCAATCCTAGCCGCAGGAGATCCCTTCTCCTTTCCCCATTGGCTGAGACCCTTGCGGGGTCCAAGCTTTCCGATCCCCCTTTCGTAACCCCAGCAGCACCCCTTGTATGTCTGCCCACCGACACTCCTGGGAACTGATTGGTTAGAGCTCTAAGGCTGTTGCACTCCATTTTGTAAAGACATGGGAGAGCTGCTCCCATCAACTACGAAACAATCAAGAGTGTGAATCGTGACATAACATCTTTGCAAAGACGTGGTAGCCGTTCCTCACCAGTTTGGTGTTGGTGGTGGTGCTTTCAGTTGTGATGATGTTGTCATCCCTTTTCTAATTCACTGTCTGCTCTTGTGTTCAGACTACGTGGCTTTGTAAATGAAGAGCCCTGCTCTCTGTGTCTTTCAACGAAATACAGGACCTTCTGAGACTGTTTTTCTTCCTGAGCTCCTTCCTGCAAGAGCTTTTGGAGCTGCAGGGACAGTTCCTGTGATGGGAGGAGGGGAAAAGAATCCATCACGGCAGCACTGCCAGGGAGCAGCAGCGCTCGGTCTCCCAGAGCTGTTATCTTTCCTCTCCCACACTCCTTCTCGTCCCTCATGTTGGCGCAAGTCCTGAGTGCTCTGGCAGCTTGGTCATTGTTCTGCTGCATGGCAGTCCTGTGACAGCAGGCAGGGACAGGCAATGGGCACTTGTGTGACAGAGCTGGCCTCAGAACAGCCTTCCGTGAAGAAAGGTGATCTCCTGAGGACAGTGCTGGAAGGTTTAGGTCTTCTTCCAAAGTTTCTCTCCAGGACATGCCCAAGAACATGACGAGCAGATCAAAACACCAGTATGCACCAGTACAGAGCTAAACACCGTGAGTGGAGAAGCATGAGGGCACGCAGCAGTGTCCTCTCACAGCCAGGCCTCCTGCAAGACACCTGACGGAGCAGCAGAGCAGGGTCTGGGCTGTGCCCGTGTGCACTGGACAGCCCGCGGAAGCTGCCCCAGGACAATCGTCGTGGGCTGGCCGCGCACAAGCACCGTTTCCAGCCCTGGCCTCTCAGTGCAGCTTGGAGAGGCCCTTTGTCCCTCCGCGGAAGGATGGTGAATGAGTAGGTCAGCAGGCTGTGTTTGCATGGTACAGATGAGATGCAATCATGCACATCATGTACAGGAGGTGGGATGAGATGAACCCCAGAGACCACAAATGTCATCAGCTATTCCTTGGGGTTCCCTGAAGGCCTGTGGGACAGACAGTGTCTCGAGGTCACGTCACGTTGGGAGGAAACCACCTGAATGCAGCACTGGGTTGTGCTTCCTTGGACTGAGGTCCCCGTGTCCATTCCTCGTGACGTGGGACATGTGAGATGAGTGCAGGCGGGGTGACACACTGCAAGGCTGAGGTGGCTCCCATCCTTTGGGAGTGGCAAGAGGAGGTGAGAGAGACACTGTGACTCCTGCCTGTGTGTGTAAAAGGGACAGGCTCTGCCTCTGAGCATCCCTGGGTGCATAAGGAGTCCATGAGGCCAGCTCAGCTCTGGACAGCTGACAGAAGCTTGCTCTTTCCACGTGTGACTCCAGGAACAAACCCCATGGGCCCAGTGAGCTTCGTCTCCGCTGCCTTGGACAGGCCCATTGCCACAGTGCTTCTATCTGCTCCCTCAGCCTTGCCTGTGATTCTGGCTTGTGCTCTCCAAAGTGCCAGAGCACTCAGAGATGTTCTGGGGTCCTTGGAAAAGGCAGATGTCAAAGCCAGCTTCAAGAAGGGCTCTTTATTAAAATCCAGCCACTCTCTCGGGAAGAGCTGCTCCTCCACATGGCTCAGCATCAGCGGCAGCACAGGGCTCGCAGGATCCATCTTGGCCTTGGCTGCTCCCTTGGAGAGCTCAGGATGATGATGACCGTCTGAGCTACAAGGGAGCGGATGGAGGGCTCGCTGTCTCCTGCCAAGGTCTGAAGGGCTGCAAGGGAAAGAAGCAGAGCCGAGATGACCTCCCACGTCTGCAGAGATCCCCAGGCATTCCCTCTGGAGAATGCTCCCTACTCACCGCTGCAGATCTCAGCCAGCTTCTTCTTGCCTGGATCCCTCAGATGCCGCGCAGCAAGCCCTGGGCACAGAGTTCCGTCAGCCCCTGCTCCCTCCCCTCATCAGGGCTGGCCCCAGGGAAGAGCAGGGGCCGAGATGGTGGGACTGAGCAAGGCGGCCGCCATGGCCACCTGCGTGGACAGGGCTGGGAGAGGGAGGCCAAGGCCCTGCACGGGGCAGCCGGAGCTCTGGCAGCCACAGGGCTGCTCCTTGCTGCCAGGGCAGTGGCAGGGACTGGGGCCAGGCTGCCAAGAGAGGGACCCTGGGGGCTGTGACCCACCGATGAACCTCACGGCCGCCTCTCGCAAGCTGGCCTGAGCATCCTTCAGGTACGGCAGGCTCTGAGTCAAGAATTCTTGAGCTCTGCTCCTGTCCTGCTCCAGCTGGAGAGAGCACAAGGGGATGAGCACGTCACTGTCCCTTCCCAGTTGGCTGGACCAGTCCCTGCTCCCACACCCAGCCGTTCCCCTTCCCTCCCGGCCATTCCCATGTCCCAGCCAGGAGCCCTGTGGGGCTGAGGCTGAAAGAGAGACACAGGCCGGGGGACCCCAGGGGTGCTGAGAGCCCTCCCTCGCGCTGGGTGCAGGGAGGGCAGCAGGGCAGAGAGAAGAGGCCTTGTGGGCTCTGTTCTTGAGGGCAGGGAACAAGAATGCAGGTCCAGGCTGCAGCAAGGCAGGCGAGGCACATCTGCCTTGGGGGTTGTCCTCACCAAGCTCTCTCCAATCCGCCATGTCTGCTGTGTCCGCACCAGGTGCTTGAGCAGTTTCCACTTGAGGAGCTCTGCGGCAGCAAGGAGGGCTTCCCCAGCAGCCTGTGGAACAGCAGAAGCTGGGAGATGGCACCACGGTCTGGGCCAGGAGACCTTGGGTCCCCCTGCTCTGGGCTTTGTTCCTGGGGCGATTCTGCCCTGCAGGAGCTGGGACATGCCCTGGCCCAAATTTCCAGGGGTCTCTTCACTGCGTCACTGCTGAGCTTTGAAAGCTGTACCTTGGCCACGCTCTGCGTTTGGTCACTCAGGCGGAAGAAGAGAGGGAGCAGGCCAAGTCGCACCGTGTTCTTCATCTCTGCCTTTTCGTCCCCCACCGCCATCTTCATCAGGTCTCTGAAGAGGCTGATGGAGCTCTCTCTCAGCTGGCTCTGCTCCTGGGAGGGAGAAGCACAGTAGGACTGGAGCACCAGCAGCTCTCTGCCCACGCTGGGCAGAAGCTCCAGCACGGATGATGTGAGGGGAGATGCTCCAGGGAGGCATTCTGCACACTGGAGTTGTGGCCCAGATCTGCGGTCCTGGGTCAGTGAAAGGCCACTCAAGAGACTTGTTCTGGGAGCGCCTGTGCCTCCAAGTGCCCACCAAGGCAGCCAGCATCCCCCACCAGCTTCAGCAGCCGCGGTGGGGAAGAGCTCCGGGAGCAGCTGGCAGGGAGAAGCTGGGCTGGGCTGCAGAACACACAAGCCACCCCACAAGCGCCCAGGGCCCACCCGTGGGGCTCAGGCTTCCACATCAGCCTTACGTCGTTCAAGAGGGGCAGGAGGAATTCCGCCATCTGCACGGCGATGTGGCTGGCCTCCTTCCTCTTCAGCTGAGCCATGACAGTTCTGAAGACCAGCAGAGCCTTCATGGTGGCAGCCTTATAGCCAAAGAGCAGGACCCTCATCAGGTCTGGCAGGATGACCTTCATTTTTCTTGCCTGTGTGAAGAAAAGAGTTTCCCTTTTGGGACCAGGTCCGTGCCTGGAAAGCTCCCCAGGCAGCCAGCTGGCCCCACCATGGCAGAGAGAGCCTTTGGAGCACTCGCCCCACCGCCTGAGTGCCAGCCAAGGCCAAGCCCGCCCCCTCTGCCCCGGCCCTTGGCTGCCAACAGGGTTCCCCTTGCTGACGCCCTACTCACCATGTCGTCTTTCTGCGACAGCGTCATGATGCCTCTGAGCACCAGGGAGAGCATGGCTGGCCTTTCTTCCTTCAGAAACCTAAAGGCTAGGTAGGTCGCAGCAAACTCCCCGTCTCCCAGATCTCTGCTGGCCAGCATCTGAAAGCAGGGCAGCAGTGAGCGACGGGCAGAGCTGGTGGGGCTCCTGGCAGCGTGCAGCTCCTGGTTCCTAGCGCAGCCCGGGCCAAGGGCACCGGGGGCTTTTTCCGGTAACTCACAGCCAAGCGAACGAGGCAGTAGTCCTCCAGGTGCGTGCAGAAGAGCCTGCTCTTGAGGTCCCAGAGCTGGCTGAGCAGCTCCTTCAAAATGTTCTTCACAGTCTGGGGCACGGAGAACATCAGCTCCCACAGTGCCAGGGCAGTGCTGCAAGTCGGAGCGCTCTGTCAGCAGGGCAGCCTCGGCCACAGCAGCGTGGCCGGGCTCAGCATTGCAGGACGCTTGGGATGCCCTGGGCAGCAGCAGAGGGCTGAGCTGGTGCTCCCCGTGGGGCGGGCAGGAGCGTGGGGTGGGCTCTGGGCTTGCTTGCTCAGCTTTGGCTGCCTCGGGCCTGGCTGACCCCCAGGGCTGGAAAGCGTGGTGGGATGGAGGGTCCTGCCCCTCGGGAGTGTCCTGCAGGATTCCTTGGCTCTGGCAGCCAGAGCGTCTCCAGGCCCCTCTTCCCACAGGGAACAAGCCCTCCTGGCTTTTGAGGACAGTACCTGTCTCCTCCTGGAGCAACCTTGAGCAGTGTCATCACCACCTCCTGAGGGCATTTGTCAGCCATGGGGACGATGAGAGACTCCACGCTTTGCCGGGCTGGGACTGTCTGGGTGCATCCCAGGGTTTTGTGGATGCAGCTCGTGATCTTTGGCACCTGGAGGGGACACAGGTGAGGATGGTGCAGCCACTGGCGAGCGGCCATTTCCTCAGCTGCCCTTGCCATCCTTCTCTGCCACCTTGAGGTGGCTTCAGGTGCCCCAGACACTGGGCTTTGGGAGGAAGAGAGGGATGGAGGGAGGAACAAGGCCTGACAGGGCTGAAGGGCAGGGCAATGCAGCCACAGGCCACTTACATCCACCAGCCACAGGTCAGGGTTTCCCTTGACCACATCCAGCACGTTTCTGGCCGCCTCCTTGTCAAAGGTGCTGGAGTCAGTCATTGCCTCGATGAACACCCAGACCACGTCTGTCCTCTCCGACGGCTGGAGGTATTCCCCAAAGGTCTATGGGAGGAAGGGAGGCAGCGAAGCCACGTCACACCGAGGGCCCTGATGCTGCTGCTTAGCCGGGCAGTGCCAGCAGCCCTGCGGTGGCGCCCGGCAGTGCTGGCGGCGGTGCCCCCAGCAAAGCTGGCAGCAGGGGCGGCAGTCGCTGCTGGGGAGGATGAGAAGAGACGGCCCAGGGTGAGGGAGGAGGGTTGGGGTCATGGGCACGGGGTCTGGGCCCCGCCACCAGCCAGGGCTTGCTGGTGGCCAGGAGGACTGGGGCTGCTGCTGGGACACTGGAGCGCAGCCCTGGCATTGTCCCTGCTTGGGGACAGCAGGAACCCTCTCAGCAGGGACAGGGAGGCCACGCCAGCCCGCTGACGGTGGAGGCCTTTGCTCTCACAAGTCCCCTGCTGATGCCAGGACCAAGAGTGCCAGCAAACGGGGAGCTCGTTACCTCGGCAATGTGAGTGGCACTGGGCGAAGTGCGCAAGGAGGTGGTCTCGGCTTCCCAGTCCCTTTCGAGCTGTGTATCCTCCTCTGTCAATGTCGCACCTAAAGAGCGGGGCAAACGCAGAGGAGTCGGTAAGACACGGCAGCTTCCCCAATACTGGAAAGAGCTTTGAACTTGGAATGGCCGAGGAGGGAGGTTATGACCTGCAATCAGGGGAGGAGGTGGTGGAGAGCGGTGCCACGGAGAGGCTGACCCGCCTCCAGTGTGCGTGTGGGAATGCTCCTGGCCCTGGAAAGTCCAAGGCCCTAGAGCTCTGCATGCAGTGCCACAGTTCAGTTCCCCATGGCTTGAATAGAGGTGACGTGGGGGATGGCTCGCATGGCTGGAGTGCTGCGGGGCAGAGATACATCTCTCTTTGGGAGAGATGGGAAGATGCGGCGTGGGGCTGCCTCCCGTGCTCTTGAGGAGCAGCTCAGCTACACGGGACCATCAGCAGCGTGAGGGTGAGGAGCAGAGGAGGCGCAGTGCTGGTGACATGGTGGTGCCTCCAGCAAGCAGCAGGACTGGGTGATGTTGGCGTGCAGGGGGATCCATCCCACCACAGCTTCTCTTACAGCGTTGCTGGTACTTGAATTGGAAGAGGAGACAAAGAGCGTCCAAAGCCAAGCGGCTGGTGTCCTCTTCCTTGAATGATAGGAGCAGCAGGAGATGTCCCAGCAGCTGTCCAAGGATTGGCATCTGCATCTCCGCACAGGAGGCGTGTCTGTCCTCATTGGGATCAGCCTGGGCAAGGGAGGAAGAAGAGCAGAGGGCTTGAGGGCAGCTGGGGCCAAAGCCCTGAAGCCAAGTGTGTGCCCAGGGCTGGATCCAGGCAGGTCAGAGCTTTGCAGGGCTCTGCAGAACCCGTCTCGCAGAACAGCCCCACGCAGGGAGAGCTGCCAGACCTGGGCTCCCCGTGGGCTCCTTGGGCAGCCCTGGCCGACACAGGACTGGGGCAGAGATGGCTCCTGGCAGAGCGGAGTATGCCTGGTCCTTACCTTCAGTGAGGAATAGTTGGCCAGCAAGAAGCTGAGCACCCTCATCCTGCCCACAGCCCTCTCCCGCACAGATGCCCTCTCAGAGGTGGTGAAGGTCAAGAGCACCTGGGGAGAGAGAAGCTGCTGCTGAGCCCTGGGAGCAGCCAGCGCTCCAGCACAAGCAGCACTGCTCAAGTCCTGGGCGGGACTCTCCCAGGCCATTAAGGCTTCCTCTGGTCTGGAGCAAAGCCCGCACTGGTTTCCTGCCCCGGGGTCCCTGGCAGGCTTGCGACAAATGCCCCAGGCCAGCCCTCTAGCCAGGCAGGAAGGCAGATGCCACCCTGTGCGGCCACTGTGCTGCGGAAGAGCCTGCTGGGCAGCCCCTGCTTCCCCCAGGGAGGTGGGCACCACCCTGCAGTGCTCTCTCTGCATGGCGCGGGGTGGGACTGCCCTCTCAGCAGTGGACACCCCGTCCCCCAGGGTGAGGAACAGCCCTTGTGAAGCCCACCCTTTGCACATGCCAGACCTGGAAGATACTCTGCATCTTCTCGCTGACTCCGTTGGCAGGAGAGTTGAGCACCAGTGCAACTAGCATGGTGTCCATGGCTTTCATGGTCTGCAAGGAAGACAACAAGTTGTGGCCGTGTTTTCTGCCATCCCTCTCACCCCCAGGACACTGAGCTGAGCTCCCAGCACCAAGGGAGGACTCGTGGGCTGCTTTGCTGCGCCTGGGAGAGGCCCAGGGGCAAACAATGTGCTGTGGGCAGAGCAGCCTGCGGCACTGGACGTGGCCAGGCCCACAGGAATGGGACAACGGGACGAGAGTGGGAAAGTAAAGCCAAGACCGTGCCCTGCCTTGCATCTCTGGTCATAGCGCAGGACAGGGTGACCAGGGAGCAGCCCAGAGGGCCCGGGGCTCGTGGAGCTCACCCAGCACTTACTGCAAAGTACAGGAAAGGTTTCAAGTCCCGGATTTCCTCTTTTGGAGGAAGCAAGAAGATGCTGGAGAAGCACGCTTGGAGGAGGCCTATCTCTTTGCCCTCCAGCACCGCCTCCACGGAGCTGCAAAGAGAGAGGGGCCAGTGGGACACTGGTGCGGGGAGCAGTGCCTGGAGGCCTCGTGCAGGTGGACGCGGGGCTCTGGGGCAGGAGTCCCCAGGAGGGTTGGGCAGGTACCTCATTTCGGTCACGGCAAACATGGCGCTCCGCCACACCGCTGTGCACCGTTGGTCCCTGGGCTCTTCTTCCAGCAGCACCTGCAGAGCACAGCCAGGATGGGACCTGGCAGCTGCCAGCACCCAGTGCCACCAGCCCCTTGCCCTGCCCAACGCTGTCCTCACAGGGTGCCAGTGCTGGGGGCCTTGTCCCCTTCCCCGCAGCCACCGAGTATCCCCTCACCTTGATATTCTCTGCCAGTTTGTATCTCTGGCAGAAGAGATCTAGGCCCTGGGACAAGCCGTTGTACGTTGCGGCCCTGAAGAGCATAGCGATGCTTTTAAGGAACTCCAGCTTCTGTTCCTCATCCTGGCAGCCAGGGGACAGAGAGACAAACAGGGAGCATGAGATGGGGACACACGGTCAGTGGCACCGCAGCGCTGGGGGTGCAGTGCCGGTTGCAGCCCTGGGAGAAGCAGCTGTGCCCAGCCAGCGCCCTCCAGCAGCCCCACAGCAGAGCCCCTGTCAGCAGATGCCAGCTCAGCCGTCTTCCAAATGGCTGCGGTTACCTTTTCAGGGCTGCTGACAAAGGCCCTGATGACATCCACGTGTTCTGGTTCCAAGCGGTACACTGGTAACCAGCTGGCATCTAAGAAAGGAGGAGAGCAGGGAGGGCTGCAGAGAGGGTGCGCGGGCAGGAGGGAGCAGAGGAAGGAGCTCTGCCTCCCATCCAGCCCCATGCCCGCTGCCATGGCACAGTCTTCTCCTGCGTGTCAGTGCCCCTGCCAGCGTGTGGGGAAACGGGATCCTGGCATTGAGCAGGGAGCGCTCGCTGGCCACCGCGCTGCCCAGACAATCAGGGCCCCTCACTCACCCATCTCCAGTTGCTGGGCCAGGCACAACTCCTGGGGCTCCACTGGAGAGCTGCTCTCCTGGAGAGCCCTGTCCTCCTCCAGGGCCACCTTGGTGGTGCTGACTTGTTGCTTCGCCATCTTTTGGGTTTGAGGAAAGTGGTTGGGCTGGCGAAGGGGGAAGCTTTGGCGAAAGGCCATGAGTCTGCCGGGGGCAGCGGGGAAAGACGTGGGTTGTGCTCGAGGAGTCCTCGCCACGAGTCTGCCGGGGCAGAGGGGAGTCTGCCGGGGGCAGCTAGAGTTAAGATATGGTTGGACTCAATGATCTCAAGGGTCGCTTCCAACCAAAAGGATTCTCTGATACTCCGATTCTCTGAAAGACGTGGGCTGTGCTCGGGGGCTACTCGCTGTCTCCGTGCTCGCGCCCTGTCCCGTCACCGTCCTGCCGGACAGTGTGGGCTGGGGCCCACAGCTGCGCTGAGCACACGCAGTGCAGTGGGTGTCACCAAGTGAGGTCACAACGGGCCCCACTGTGACCCTGCACCTGGGCAGGGAGGGGCAGGGTGTCCCATTGGGATGCACAGGCCAGCTCAGCCCTGGGCACCTGGGTGCTCTCGGGGTGTCTCCAGGCCCCCCTTTGCCCTCATGTCCCCCCGGGACCTCCCTGTTGCCCTCTGCTGTGTCCCAGGGTTTCGTGTTCAGCTGGCTGGCTGATCAGAACAGCAGCGAAGCTGCTCCTTCAGTGGCTTTGTAGAGATTTCTAGGGATTTCCAAGGGTGGGTAGCACAGAGGATGGACTTTGTTTAAGGTGTCTGCTGTCTCATTGCTTACAGAAGCTCTCAGTGGCTTGAGGATAAACTAACCACGTAACCACATGACAAAGTGTTGGAGCTGGCAGAGCACAAAAGCAGAAATCCAGGTGGCAGGGGTGAAAAAGGTGGAAAGGCTGAGGTACTAAATGCCTCCTTCTGTGGAAATGCCCCTCACATTCTGCGATTCTGTGATTCCTCCACCTCAGTCTTTAATAGTCAGAAGAATTGTGCTCCAGGTACCCACCCCCCTGAGCCAGAAGACCGGCATGGGGAGCAGTATGAAGGCCCAACAATCCAAGGGTCAATGATCAGTGACCTGCTATATCACTTGGGCACCTACAAGTCTATGGGGCCAGATGGGATACGCCCAAGGGTGCTGAGGGAGCTGGCAAAGGTCATCACTGAGCCACTTTCCATTATCTATCTGCAATGCTGCCCAACTGGGGAGGTTGCAGTTGACTGGAAGTTGGCTAAGGTGACGCTCATCTACAAGACGGGCCGGAAAGAGGATCTGGGGAGCTACAGACCTATCCGTCTGACCTTGGTGCTCGGCGAGGTCATGGGGCAGATGACCTTGGGTAACATCACTCGCCAGAAGAGAACCATATGATCAGACCCAGTCAACATGGATTTATGAAATGTAGGTCCTGTTTGACTAACCTGATCTCTACGACAAGATGACCCAAGTAGTAGATGAGGGAAAGGCTGTGGAGGTTGTGTACTTAGACTTCAGTAAGGCCTTGGGCACCGTATCTCACAGCATTCTCCTGGAGAAGCTGCAGCTCGTGGCCTGGACGGGTGGACTCTGCGACGGATATAGAACTGGCTGGGTGGCCGGGCCCAAAGAGTTGTGGTGAACGGAGCCAAATGCGGTTGGTGGCTGGTCAGGAGTGGCGTTCGCCAGGGCTCAGTACTTGGCTCACAACCAGCCCATGAATGCTCCAGGCTCAGGGAAGAGTGGCAGGACAGGAAAAGGACCTGGGGGTGTTGGTCACAGTGGCTGAACATGAGGCAGCGTGTGCCCAGGCAGCCAAAAAGGCCACCTGCATCCTGGCTTGTATCAGGAATAGTGTGGCCAGCAGGACCAGAGAAGCGATCGTGCCACTGTACTGGGCACTGGTGAGGCCTCACCTTGAATGCTGTGTTCAGTTTTGGGCCCCTCATCATCAGAAGGACATTGAGGGACTAGAGAGTGTGCAGAGGAGGCAACAAAGCTGCTGAGGGGCTGGAGCACAAGTGTGATGGGAGCGGTTGAGGGAGCTGGGGCTGTTCAGCCTGGAGAACAGGAGGCTCAGGGGAGGCTCAGGGGAGACCTTATTGCTGTTTGCAACGGCCTGAAAGGAGGTTGAAGCATGGAGGGTGTTGGTCTCTTCTCCCAAGTAGCAAGTGATAGGACAAGAGGAAATGGCCTCAAGTTGCGCCAGGGGAGGTTTAGATTGACTGTTAGGAAAAAATTCTTCCTGGAAAGTGTGTTAAAGGCAAGAAGAACACCTGAAGAGCATGGGTTGGTCATGCCAATGTGGAATAGATTGTTTTTTCTTGTTTGTTTTGGGGCTGCAGAAGAAGGAACGCGTGCATTTCAGTGTTGGGGCATGGATCCAAACTGAGGATTCAAGCAAGTTTGGGACTGGGACAGCTTAGGTGATTGAGGACCATTGCCAGGTCTATGAAAGAAGCTGGATGGGTTTCTGGGAGCTCGCAGGCATTGCCAAATCCTCAGGAAACCACAGCTTTGTAGTTAAAGCAACAGCACTTGGCACCAAACCCAATCCCAAAACGCGAATACCCTCGAAGCGACCACAGGCAGAGCCTTGAGAAACATTTGAGAGAAAGGGTCTCCTTTGCCAGGCCCTGGGGGTCAGGGCTTGGCTATTCTGATGATAAACAAACACAAACGGCTGACATGGCATCAGAACCACCTCCACAATGCCTTTACCACCTGTGACCAGTGTCTCCAGGCTTTTGCTTCGCCAGCCTCCAGGGACACGGACTGGTTGTTTCCTTCAGAGCTGTGTCAGGGATGGCCCTTCGTGGGATCCCAAACACCTTCAGAAACTTGCGTTTGTTTCTGCCTTTCACTTTGCTGGAGGTTTGTTCATTGTTTCAATATCTGCAGTTTAGGAACATGGCAGCAGAGGGCTCATTAACATCCAAAATGCCCTTGCAAGCCAAGGCTCTCTGCAGCCTTTTCCTAAAGGCTTCAAGTCTGGTGTGGATGATTAGGGAGATTTCAGGAATAGCCAAACAGAGAGCATTTCAATAATAAACAGCAATAAAGCAGTATTTCTTCTACTTCCTTCCCACCTCTCCCTCCTCCGCATTTCCAGAAGAGGTGGTATCAGCAACCTTCAGTACTTTTGGATCTGGAGCATCTCCTGATGAAGGCACAATATGTCAGAGCATTGGGTGCCTGAAGCACCAGTTGAGTGAGGAGACAGGCCAGGACACCTCAAGAGGAGTCACGCTCCTCTGGACCAAGAGGTGGGTGTTCCTGGGAATCTCAGGTGCCACAGCACAGCGATACTTGTGTTCAGGGAGCTGGTCAAATGACCCATCTCCTTTTCTGTAATGTTGTCTGAGTGTGCTCAGGTAACCCCTGACCTGAACCCCATCCACTCGTGGGTGTTCTCCAGACTCCTGCCTTCAGGAACAGTGTCCCAGGAGACCTTGCTGGTGAAGATGGAGGCAAAGGAGCCATAAAGTACCTCAGTCCTGTCTGCTTCTAATCTTATAAAGTGCAGCAGCAGGCCCGCGTTCGCCCTATCTAGTCTTTTACTGTAAGGAAGTAATGTCAGCTCATCTTGCTGCCCCCACCCTCCCCTGCACATATGAAATCCAGAGGAGCTTTGGCATCATCCTTACATCTTTTTATGGTTTTAGAAGTTTCTTTCTTCAATTAGTCGATTTACAGCATCGATGTTGGTTCAGCTGAATATTTACTCAAGATCTCAGGGGCTTTTTTTTTTTTTAAAAAAAAACTCCACACTTTCTGATCAGCCTTACACCAGACTGACAAATAAACAAATCTTCCCCATGCAACAAAGTTTGCCTAATAGTAAGGAACGAGAAGATTATTTTGTGCTACTTTTCAATTGATACAGAGACACAAGAGAGAACAAGGAAAGCCCAATGGTTGTCGTGCCTGTGAAGGCTGATATTTACATCCCTGTCCTCCAGTCAGAGCTCAAATTGGCTGGGAAAGAATGCCTTTTAAAAACACTGTCATCACAAAGCAGGAGAGTGTACTGTTAGTTCATAGGTTAATAAATAGTTAATAAATGAAATCTCATTAAATTTCATTGGAAGCCCATTTTTTATTATAGTAAAGGAGGCTGAAGTTTCACCTTGATAATTACGCTCCCTACATTTGGCAGAAACAAAAAGATTCATTTAATAGCAGAGGTAGCTTTGATTTAAACAAAGAAATTGTCTGAACAGGATTAGATTACACTGTTAGGCGGGCATTCGTTATGTGCAGCGCTGGGGTCGCACTGGCGATTCTCCACCATAAGTGCTCGCCACGACAGAACGCTCTCCTGTAGCTGGTATTTACAAAAGCGCTGCATACTCATTATAGTTCTTAGAAACTATTAACATTCAATACACCTATTCTAAGAAATGATTACAGAAACATGAGGTTAATTATTTCACGGTCTTTGCTGCTATCTGGTGTCATTGTACGAGCATTGCAAGCCTTGAATTCTATTTCTCTATTCTATAGCTTACTTTTGAGACATCTGTTAGTGTGCAGCTTCAGATTCAACCTGTGCATATGTCATGGAGGCACCCCAAAATAAGTTTAGGCGGACAACAAGGTCCAAAACAAACTTTATTGGGCTTTGGGTTCTTTGATATTGGCTGGTTTTATAAGACACCAGTCCGGTCAGTGATATGTGGGAAAGGTTTATCCCACAGGGGTAAAAAGATGCTGGGACAGGAATTAGCAGGGCTCATTTGCAGGGCTTTAAACTAGATTCGAAGGGGGATGGGGTTGTAGCTGGGCTTGCATCAGTGGGGCAGCATGCTGGGATACATAAAGACCGGGAGGCCCCTCAGGCCCGTAGGGTGAAATCGGTTTACTCGGCTCGCTCCCTGAAGTGCCTGTACACCAATGCGCGCAGCATGAGGAATAAGCAGGAGGAGTTAGAAACCTGCGTTCAGTCAGGAGATTATGATCTGGTGGTATTAACAGAGACACGGTGGGACAGCTCACATGGCTGGAATGTGGTCATGGATGGCTATGCCCTTTTCAGGAAAGACAGGCCGGCCAAGCGTGGTGGTGGAGTTGCTCTTTACGTGAGAGAGCAACTACAATGTATAGAGTACTGTCCAGGGGTGGATGAGGAGCGAGTTGAGAGTCTGTGGGTAAGAATTAAGGGCCAGGCTGGCAGGGGTGACACTGTTGTGGGAGTCTATTACAGGCCACCAGATCAGAGTGAGGAAGTTGATGAGGCCTTCTACAGGCAGCTGAGCGTGGCCTCACAGTCACAGGCCCTGGTTGTTATGGGGGATTTTAACTACCCTGATGTTTGCTGGAAGGACTACTCAGCCAGCCAGCCTCAGTCTAGGAGGTTCCTCCAGTGCATTGACGATAACTTTCTGATGCAAATGGTGGAGGAGCCGACTAGGAGAGGTGCGCTGCTGGGTCTCGTCCTCACTAACAAGGAGGGTCTGGTTGAAGCAGTAAAGGTGGGGGGCTGCCTTGGTTGCAGTGACCATGAGATGGTGGAGTTCAGAATCTCCTGTGGTGGGAGCACAATACCGAGCAGAATTGCAACCCTGGACTTCAGCAGGGCCGACTTTGGCCTTTTCAAACAATTGCTGGAGGAAATCCCGTGGGCAAGGCTGCTTGAAGGTAAAGGGGCCCAAGATAGTTGGTTAACATTCAGGGACTGCTTCTACCAAGCTCAAGATCAGTGCATCCCGACGCGCAGGAAGTCAAGGAGGGGAGCCAGGAGACCTGTGTGGTTAAACAGGGAACTGCTGGGCAAACTCAAGTGGAAGAGGAGGGTTTACAAATCATGGAAGGAGGGGCTGGCCACTTGGGAAGAATATCAGGCTGTTGTCAGAGGATGTAGGGAGGCAACTAGGAAAGCTAAGGCCTCCTTAGAGTTAAACCTGGCGAGAGGGGTCAAGGACAACAGGAAGAGCTTCTTCAAATACATGGCAGATAAAACTAACAGCAGAGGCAATGTAGGCCCACTGATGAACGGGGTGGGTGCCCTGGTGACAGAAGATACAGAGAAGGCAGAATTACTGAATGCCTTCTTTGTCTCTGTCTACTCTGCCGGAGGCTGTCCTGAGGAGCCCCGTACCCCTGAGGCCCCAGAGGAAGGCAGGGCAATGGAGGAGTTTGCCTCAGTTAATGAGGACTGGGTTAGGGACCAGTTAAGCAATCTGGACATCCATAAATCCATGGGTCCAGATGGGATGCACCCGCGGGTGCTGAGGGAGCTGGCTGAAGTCATTGCTGGACCGCTCTCCATCATCTTTGCCAAGTCTTGGGAAACGGGAGAGGTGCCTGAGGACTGGAGGAAAGCAAATGTCACTCCGGTCTTCAAAAAGGGCAAGAAGGAGGACCCGGGCAACTATAGACCGGTCAGCCTCACCTCCATCCCTGGGAAAGTGATGGAACACCTTATCCTTGGTGCCATCTTAAGACATATCAAGGATAAGAGGGTCATCAGGGACAGTCAACATGGCTTCACCAAGGGGAAGTCGTGTTTGATCAACCTCATAGCCTTTTATGAAGACGTAACAAGGTGGATTGACGATGGCAGAGCAGTGGATGTGGTCTACCTTGACTTCAGCAAAGCATTTGACACCGTCTCCCACAGCATCCTCACGGCAAAACTGAGGAAGTGTGGACTGGATGATCGGGTAGTGAGGTGGACTGCAAACTGGCTGAAGGAGAGAAGCCAGAGGGTCGTGATCAATGGGGCAGAGTCTGGTTGGAGGCCTGTATCTAGTGGAGTGCCTCAAGGGTCAGTTCTGGGACCAATACTGTTCAATATATTCATCAATGACTTGGATGAGGGAATTGAGTGTACTATCAGCAAGTTTGCTGATGACACCAAGCTGGGAGGAGTGGCTGACACGCCAGAGGGCTGTGTTGCCATCCAGCGAGATCTGGACAGGCTAGAGAGTTGGGCGGGGAAAAATTTAATGAAATATAACAAGGGAAAATGTAGAGTCTTGCATCTCGGCAGGAACAACCCCAGGTTCCAGTACAGGTTGGGGAATGACCTATTAGAGAGCAGTCTAGGGGAAAGGGACCTGCGGGTCCTGGTGGACAGCAGGATGACCATGAGCCAGCACTGTGCCCTTGTGGCCAGGAAGGCCAATGTCATCCTGGGGTGTATTAGAAGGGGGGTGGTTAGTAGGTCGAGAGAGGTTCTCCTTCCCCTCTACTCTGCCCTGGTGAGACCTCATCTGGAATATTGTGTCCAGTTCTGGGCCCCTCAGTTCAAGAAGGACAGGGAACTGCTGGAGAGAGTCCAGCGCAGGGCCACAAAGATGATGGAGTGGAGCATCTCCCTTATGAGGAAAGGCTGAGGGAGCTGGGTCTCTTTAGCTTGGAGAAGAGGAGACTGAGGGGTGACCTCATCAATGTTTATAAATATATAAAGGGTGGGTGTCACGAGGGTGGAGCCAGGCTCTTCTCGGTGACAACCAACAGTAAGACAAGGGGTAATGGGTTCAAGCTGGAACACAAGAGGTTCCACTTAAATTTGAGAAGAAACTTCTTCTCAGTGAGGGTGACAGAACACTGGAACAGGCTGCCCAGGGAGGTTGTGGATTCTCCTTCTCTGGAGACATTCAAAACCCGCCTGGACGCCTTCCTGTGTAACCTCACCTAGGTGTTCCTGCTCTGGCAGGGGGATTGGACTAGATGATCTTTCGAGGTCCCTTCCAATCCCTAACATTCTGTGATTCTGTGATTCTGGCTGGAAAAGTACCGCCGATAAACCGATGGGAAACGGGGTTTATACAGTTAGTTAGCACTCCCATAACGTAAGATACAGGTTCGGATATTAGGTTAGGAGATTATTTGGGGTGCAGCGAAATAAGAACAGCGAGGACCCACAGTGTGCATATACGCACTCACAAGATAATACTCAATAGTACCTGATCACCTCCCGTAAGTGATACACGCCAGAGATATTCAGTTTCCGTTTCCCCTGGCTTGCAGGAAAATTTAGCTTGCAAGTCGCCGAGCTCAGGTCCTGTCCACGGGGTGCTACGAACGGCAGTTCGAGGATTTCCACCCCGTGGCCTTGTATGTGTCAGTTTTAATGAGAGGACATACATTCTTTGTCTCCATCTCCTCTTCATCAACACTATTTTCAGAATCTCCCCAGGAACCTCCATCCCAGGAACCTCCGTCCCAGTCCTCAGGATCTCTAATCAATTTCCAGGTTTGGGGGACACTATGGGGGGGACCTTGCTCCACTTGTCGTGAGCTCAACCTTTTGTTCTAACAAACGTATTCACTCTTTCAGTTGATCTATTTCCAGCTCCTTTTCATAATCACACCCCTTTGACTGTTCGCAAGGTTCGGGCTGCCTTTGGGCTTGCTTCAAACAAGCGTACAGAGCAGCGCCAAAAGCAGCACAGATGATAGCGCCAACAGCAACACAGGCGGCAGCACACGCAGCTACCGTCACTCCCGGACCACACCAACTCGCTTCCGTCTGGGTGCAAGTTGTCGCGGAAGGATTATCGCAGCTGTAATCCCGAAATAATTTCTCCATTTCTGATACCTTGCTTGCTGCGCCAATTAAAATGTCACGGAGGCACCCCCAAATAAGTTTAGGCAGACAACAAGGTCCAAACCAAAAGTTTATTCTGGCCAGAAAAGCACCGCTGATAAACCAATTAGAAACGGGGTTTATACAACTAGCTAGCACTCCGTTAACATAAGATATAGGTTCAGGTATCAGGTTAGGAGATTATTTGGGATGCAGCGAAAATAAGAATAATGGGGATCCCCAGCGTGCATACACGCACTCACAAACCAACAAAACCGGAGCCCTCTCTGCCCCGTTTGCCCACAAAAGAGAAACACTAGCCTATTGTGGCCAGGACTTCACACTTGTCTGTCTCAGATGAGGAATTTACACTCGTCTGTCCCAGGCGAGGACTTTACACCTGCCTATCTCAGGCAAGGAATTATTAAAGCATATATTCAGTAATTTATCGCTCACCTAAGTGCAGAGGTGAGGCGCTCCCAATCCAGGGGAGTTACCTTAGACGGCTTCTCGGTCTAAGGGGAGGGACTCTGGCAGTATGGCAGTCTCGTAGCTCTGAGAAGACCACACAAAGGGCATCTCCCGTGGGAACCCCATTTATAGTCTACTTAGATCTGACTGGGCATTCCAGAAGCTTCTCGGCTTCTCTACACCCCACCCCCCGAGTGTGGGCCTTCGAGAAGCTTCTCGGCTTCTCTGGGCTGTGGGCAGGCTTGGCCCCTCCTCTGCTAATGACCCTGCCCACCGACTCTGGGTCTCCACAAAGAGCCATTAGCTGCCCCATTGGAGGCCCCAGTTCTGAGAGAGGGGACGGGCAGCTACCAGTGCAGCTGCCACACCAGTGCTCAGGGCGTGGGGAGGGAAAGTGCAACTGCCACAGCTACGGTAGCATATCCCACTTCTGGTAGCAGAGTGCAAGGGCTTAAGGCAGCCCTGCCAAGTTGTAGGTTTGCGATATGGTAACAGACACCAGACCAACAGCTTCAGGGTTAAAGCATTTATCTCCAAATAACAGTGCAGGAAAAAAGACAGATCAATAGTATAATTATCTGCATTGTTGCAATAGCAAGTCAAGTAATTCATCAAGACTGGGCTAGACCAGGCATCTGACAATGGCCGGCAGGCAGGCAGCAGGGTGGGACCTCTTCTCCAGAAAAGTGACCCAGACCAGGCAATGCCCTTGGGGAATGCACATGCCCTGGCTGGACTGTTCTTTTTACCACTGAGCCGCAGAAGCGCTGTTTGGGCTCTGCGCCCGCTCTGCGCCAGCTCTGTCCCTGGTGTACACGAGGCCCAGGAGGCCCAGGAATCCTGTACCAGGCAGCACAGCCCCACAGTCCTGTGTGAACGTGGGTCTGGAATTCTTGTGTGAGGCAATCCAAGCCTCACAGCTCCATTGTATGTACCATCACCAGACAGGCCATATTAGGCGATAGCAGCCATACAAGGAGCCAGCTAGTCTTGCAAAGGCAAATTTGACTGTCTACGTATGGAAGTCACTACGCAGAATGCAAGCGTGAACACACAGGGTACTGTGAACGTAGTGCTGACAGCGAGCAGACTGGATTTATAGCAGCCTTATAGTACAGTAAGTTAACAACTAAGGAGAAGTGAAATAAACCAGAACAGCAGTATAGCAGGAGAAGTAAATTGAAAGAAGAGGTATAGAAACACAGGAAGCAAGGAGTGTGTACTGATTGATACGTCAAGGCCAGAGGGATTGATACACCAATGACAGGGGGGTAACTTGTGATAGATGAAAAAAATGCTTTTGTGATAGCAACTTTGGTGGGAATGCAAAATATATCACTTATGTAATGCATAACTCAGCAAATCAGTAAGGCTTGAGCAAGCATCCTAGCAAGTATAAATACAAGCCTGAATTTGTAATAAATGTCTCTCATTGCACCTTAAAGAGAGTCCGTGCCTCATTCGCTACAAATGGCACCTGAATAGGGACTTTCAATGCAGCTGTAAAGGAAGCAGTTGTTCCGGTAGAAAAGCCCGATCGAACCAGGACCGGGAAAAGGAGCCAGGGAAACAAAGCCGGGAAACAGAACCGGGAACCAGGAAAGTCTGCACTCATCACCGAGAAAAGGTGAGCGATTGGGAACCATGGGAGGGAAGTTATCCCTTGAACGAAGACAAAGCCTAGATGTCCTTCAACGTTTATTAAGAAAGCAAAATCAGGACGTACCAGGAGTCCGATTAGTGGCTTTATTAGAACGGATGGCTAATCATGTGCCGGACTTTCCTCCAACTGGTACATTTCAGTTGGAGGCATGGCAGAAAGTCGGAAGAGAACTATTCGAACAGGCAGCATCTGGAGATAATGCTGCTTGTCAACATTTATCTACTTGGGGGAAAATAATGATTACTTTAAAAGCAGCTCCAAAGGAAGTAGCTGTGCAGGTCGCAACTAACTGTGAACCTTCTGCCCCTCCCTTGCCAGGGAAGGAGGGGGATCCTGTAACTGTATTGGGCAAAAATGCACTAACCTTGGATGCAGTAGTGGAGAAAGCACTGGCTGATAACGAAGCCCCCGCTTGTCCGCTACAGCGAACGCTTTTGACAAAAGATGGTTTGTGAGAGTCGCCCAACAACCCCCTCGATCCTGGCCCAGTGGACTTGGAGCGAGAGCCTGATTTATTCCCCCCGGATGTTACTTTGCAGCCGAAAGTGCACATTAATTCAACCATGGGGGATAAATGCAGAGAAGAGGCTTTGAAAGCAGGAGACAGGAAAGTGGTTACGGCATGCCCTGTGATCTATCATGAATGGCAAACTCCAGGCTTTCAACAGCTATCGTATGATGTTGTAAAGGAATTACAGACATTAGCTAAAGAAAATGGAGTTACTTCATCATTTGTTATAAATTTTTTGGAAGCGTTAAGCTCTTCCTACGTACTTACTCGCATGACTGGCATTCTTTGTTGAAAATGATCGTATCCACTCCTCAATGCACTGTATGGCTGATTTTTGGGAGAACTGTACTGTGGAGACTAGTGATAATGCATATCAGCAAAGAGCGATTGTTTGCAGTCATTTAGCTGGGGAAGGTGCTCATGCTTTGCCCGAGAATCAAGTTGCACATCCCAGGGACATGTATGGTGTAACAGGAAAACTAGCAATGAAAGCGGTTCAGAAGTTACTGGTGGTTGGGAGAGATGCTAGTACGTCTTTTTCAAAAATCTCGCAAGGATCACCGGAACCTTATGCACAATTTTTAGACTGCTTGCAAACTGTTTTGGAGCGGCAAATTGATAATGATGTGGCTAGTGAGTTAGTTCCTAGAACAATTGGCTTTTGAGAATGCTAATGCTGATTGGTGGCGTGTGTTACAGGGTGTTAGGAATAGGGAAAAGTGTACTATAACAGAGATGGTGAGAGCGTGTCAAAACATAGAGTCATCTGAACATTATACTGGCTCTCCAGCTGCCGCTTTAGCAGCACAGTCGTAAGTGTCGGGAACAAAACTGAGACTGAGATGTTTTCATTGTGGGGCACTGGCTCATGTAAAGAAAGATTGCACAAAGTATGCACACCAGACTTCAAAGGCTGTACCTCCGAGAGATTGTCCAATATGTGCAAAAGGCAGGCACTGGGCAAGTGAGTGTTGTTTGAGGGTAATGTAAAGGGAGCTGCCAGCCAGTCAGTGACTATAATTACTACTGCAGTAGTGCTGATTCCCACAGGAGTGTGGGGGCCTTTAGGACCTAGCGTGCATGCTTTGTTAATAGGTCAATCATCCACTACCAAGTTGGGTTTGTTTGTCTTACCTGGAGTAATTGACTCTGATTATCAAGGTGAAATCAAAATGATGGCTTGGACACCTGTGCCATTCTTCCTGGAAAGTGTGTTAAAGGCAAGAAGAACACCTGAAGAGCATGGGTTGGTCATGCCAATGTGGAATAGATTGTTTTTTCTTGTTTGTTTTGGGGCTGCAGAAGAAGGAACACATGCATTTCAGTGTTGGGGCACGGATCCAAACTGAGGATTCAAGCAAGTTTGGGACTGGGACAGCTTAGGTGATTGAGGACCATTGCCAGGTCTACGAAAGAAGCTGGATGGGTTTTGGGGAGCTCGCAGGCATTGCCAAATCCTCAGAAAACCACAGCTTTGTAGTTAAAGCAACAGCACTTGGCACCAAACCCAATCCCAAAATGCAAATACCCTCGAAGCGACCGCAGGCAGAGCCTTGAGAAACATTTGAGAGAAAGGATCTCCTTTGCCAGGCCCTGGGGGTCAGGCCTTGGCCATTCTGATGATAAACAAACATGAAGGGCTGACATGGCATCAGAACCTGGCGTGTCCGCGTTGTTGCCCTTCCCCTTGGTTCCCACCCATGCACACTCAACCCGATCAGCGCCTGTGGAAACAGCAGGGTGTGCAGTTCCAGCTAGAGGGCCTTAGACAGATCATACAGAAGTGTGTTTTTTATGAGTGTAAGAAGCGATAGCCCAGGCCAGTGAGAATGATATCTCGGGTCGGAAAACGGCCCCTTGTGTGTGATGTGTGAATGTCCTTGGGCCTGGTCTGTGAATGAGTGGGAACGTAACTGAAACAAATATAACATGAGTGTGGTGTGTTTCTAATACCAATTATTGGAAAAACATCTTATGTAACATCTTAGTCCAGGCCCATACCTGGAAATCCTATACATTGTCAATGGCTAATAAAGAAGGCCTCAGACTGGCTCAGCTCTCTGCTCTGCCCGGCTCTGCGCTCCTTCCTGAACAAGATCTCTGCCTGTGTGTGCATCTTTTTCTGCGTCCCGGTGTGCGTCGTTCCTCATCGCCGCAATCGCCCTCATCAACTCCAGACAATCCAAACGCTCCCTGACATACACGGCTGCCCCACCTCCTCTCCTTCCTCGCCTGTCCCTTCTGAAGAGTTTCTAGCCATCCAATGCAGAGCTCCAGTTGTGAGAGTCGTCCCACCATGTTTCTGGGATGGCAACTATATCGTCGTTTTTCTGCCTCACAGTGGCTTCCAGCTCCTCCTGTTTGTTGCCCACGCTGCGTGCCTTTGGATAGATGCACTTTGGCCGGGTCATTGATCCTGCCACCTTTTTCTGGTGAGAAGCCCTAATTCCTTTGTGGACATCATCGAGTGCTTCCACGGTTTTGAACACATCAACAACCCTTGTGTTTCTCTTCCTGCATGGCTCTCCATCCCCAGCCTCCACTGGGATGGCAGAGCAAAGGGCCTCACCAGCGCTACCCTCAAATGCTGGCATGTGGCCCTTGGGTTTGCCTCTCCACACCTGGTTTCCTCCCCTCTCACTTCAAATCTAGTTTAAAGCCCTCTCAAGGACTCCTGCTAACTCCTGCGCAGGATCCTTTTCCCCTTTTGAGAGAGGTGCATCCCATTTGTCGCTAGCAGGCCTGGTGCCATGTAAGCCGACCCGTGATCAAAAACCCCCAAATTCTGCCGGTGACACCGGTCCTGCAGCCAGGTATTGATCTGCTGGGTCTTCCTGCATCTTTCCTCGTCGTACCCTGCAACTGTGGCGACAGAAGAGAACACGACTTGTGCTCCTGATCCCTTGACCATGCGTCCCAAGGCTCTGAAGTCTCTCTTGATTGTCTTTAGTTTTCCCTTTTCAGTTTCATCACTGCCTACCTGAAAAATCGTTAGGGGATAATAGTCTGAGGGCCTAACCAGGGCAGAGAGCTTCCTGTTTACATCTTTAACCCTGGCCCCAGGGAGGCAGCCGACACCCCAAGAACTGGGTCTAGCCTGCATATAGGGCCTTCTGTTCCCTTTAGAAGGGAGTCTCCTACAACCACAACCAGCCTCTTTTTCTTTGTGGGGGCTGTTTTGATGGAGGGTGCAGGGTGACTGATCCTCTGCAGCACCTCCAACTCAGTGGAACCGCCTCCCTCGATGCTGTTGTTTGGTTCCACTTGCAAGGCCTGTTCTTCAGTCTCAAGACCCATTTGTGTGTCTGTGTTTGGCTGTTTCTGGGCTAACTGGTGCACAGAAATTGGCTTCGCTGGAGGTAAATGTTCAAAGAGGACCCAGAAGAGTAAAACAGAAAAAGGAAAAATTTATTCGAATAAAGGAGGAGTCCCCAGGCATCCCTGTGGGGTCTCTCAACAGCATGGGAAGACACAGCCCCCTATTTATCCCAATCCTAGCCGCAGGAGATCCCTTCTCCTTTCCCCATTGGCTGAGACCCTTGCGGGGTCCAAGCTTTCCGATCCCCCTTTCGTAACCCCAGCAGCACCCCTTGTATGTCTGCCCACCGACACTCCTGGGAACTGATTGGTTAGAGCTCTAAGGCTGTTGCACTCCATTTTGTAAAGACATGGGAGAGCTGCTCCCATCAACTACGAAACAATCAAGAGTGTGAATCGTGACATAACATCTTTGCAAAGACGTGATAGCCGTTCCTCACCAGTTTGGTGTTGGTGGTGGTGCTTTCTGTTGTGATGATGTTGTCATCCCTTTTCTAATTCACTGTCTGCTCTTGTGTTCAGACTACGTGGCTTTGTAAATGAGGAGCCCCACTCTCTGTGTCTTTCAACGAAATACAGGACCTTCTGAGACTGTTTTTCTTCCTGAGCTCCTTCCTGCAAGAGCTTTTGGAGCTGCAGGGACAGTTCCTGTGATGGAGGAGGGGAAAAGAATCCATCACGGCAGCACTGCCAGGGAGCAGCAGCGCTCGGTCTCCCAGAGCTGTTTTCTTTCCTCTCCCACACTCTCCTTCTCGTCCCTCATGTTGGCGCAAGTCCTGAGTGCTCTGGCAGCTTGGTCATTGTTCTGCTGCGTGGCAGTCCTGTGACAGCAGGCAGGGACAGGCAATGGGCACTTGTGTGACAGAGCTGGCCTCAGAACAGCCTTCCGTGAAGAAAGGTGATCTCCTGAGGACAGTGCTGGAAGGTTTAGGTCTTCTTCCAAAGTTTCTCTCCAGGACATGCCCAAGAACATGACGAGCAGATCAAAACACCAGTATGCACCAGTACAGAGCTAAACACCCTGAGTGGAGAAGCATGAGGGCACGCAGCAGTGTCCTCTCACAGCCAGGCCTCCTGCAAGACACCGGACGGAGCAGCAGAGCAGGGTCTGGGCTGTGCCCGTGTGCACTGGACAGCCCGCGGAAGCTGCCCCAGGACAATCGTCGTGGGCTGGCCGCGCACAAGCACCGTTTCCAGCCCTGGCCTCTCAGTGCAGCTTGGAGAGGCCCTTTGTCCCTCCGCGGAAGGATGGTGAATGAGTAGGTCAGCAGGCTGTGTTTGCATGGTACAGATGAGATGCAATCATGCACATCATGTACAGGAGGTGGGATGAGATGAACCCCAGAGACCACAAATGTCATCAGCTATTCCTTGGGGTTCCCTGAAGGCCTGTGGGACAGACAGTGTCTCGAGGTCACGTCACGTTGGGAGGAAACCACCTGAATGCAGCACTGGGTTGTGCTTCCTTGGACTGAGGTCCCCGTGTCCATTCCTCGTGACATGGGACATGTGAGATGAGTGCAGGCGGGGTGACACACTGCAAGGCTGAGGTGGCTCCCATCCTTTGGGAGTGGCAAGAGGAGGTGAGAGAGACACTGTGACTCCTGCCTGTGTGTGTAAAAGGGACAGGCTCTGCCTCTGATCATCCCTGGGTGCATAAGGAGTCCATGAGGCCAGCTCAGCTCTGGACAGCTGACAGAAGCTTGCTCTTTCCACGTGTGACTCCAGGAACAAACCCCATGGGCCCAGTGAGCTTCGTCTCCGCTGCCTTGGACAGGCCCATTGCCACAGTGCTTCTATCTGCTCCCTCAGCCTTGCCTGTGATTCTGGCTTGTGCTCTCCAAAGTGCCAGAGCACTCAGAGATGTTCTGGGGTCCTTGGAAAAGGCAGATGTCAAAGCCAGCTTCAAGAAGGGCTCTTTATTAAAATCCAGCCACTCTCTCGGGAAGAGCTGCTCCTCCACATGGCTCAGCATCAGCGGCAGCACAGGGCTCGCAGGTTCCATCTTGGCCTTGGCTGCTCCCTTGGAGAGCTCAGGATGATGATGACCGTCTGAGCTACCAGGGAGCGGATGGAGGGCTCGCTGTCTCCTGCCAAGGTCTGAAGGGCTGCAAGGGAAAGAAGCAGAGCTGAGATGACCTCCCACGTCTGCAGAGATCCCCAGGCATTCCCTCTGGAGAATGCTCCCTACTCACCGCTGCAGATCTCAGCCAGCTTCTTCTTGCCTGGATCCCTCAGATGCCGCGCAGCGAGCCCTGGGCACAGAGTTCCGTCAGCCCCTGCTCCCTCCCCTCATCAGGGCTGGCCCCAGGGAAGAGCAGGGGCCGAGATGGTGGGACTGAGCAAGGCGGCCGCCATGGCCACCTGCGTGGACAGGGCTGGGAGAGGGAGGCCAAGGCCCTGCACGGGGCAGCCGGAGCTCTGGCAGCCACAGGGCTGCTCCTTGCTGCCAGGGCAGTGGCAGGGACTGGGGCCAGGCTGCCAAGAGAGGGACCCTGGGGGCTGTGACCCACCGATGAACCTCACGGCCGCCTCTCGCAAGCTGGCCTGAGCATCCTTCAGGTACGGCAGGCTCTGAGTCAAGAATTCTTGAGCTCTGCTCCTGTCCTGCTCCAGCTGGAGAGAGCACAAGGGGATGAGCACGTCACTGTCCCTTCCCAGTTGGCTGGACCAGTCCCTGCTCCCACACCCAGCCGTTCCCCTTCCCTCCCGGCCATTCCCATGTCCCAGCCAGGAGCCCTGTGGGGTTGAGGCTGAAAAGAGAGACACAGGCCAGGGGACCCCAGGGGTGCTGAGAGCCCTCCCTCGCGCTGGGTGCAGGGAGGGCAGCAGGGCAGAGAGAAGAGGCCTTGTGGGCTCTGTTCTTGAGGGCAGGGAACAAGAATGCAGGTCCAGGCTGCAGCAAGGCAGGCGAGGCACATCTGCCTTGGGGGTTGTCCTCACCAAGCTCTCTCCAATCCGCCATGTCTGCTGTGTCCGCACCAGGTGCTTGAGCAGTTTCCACTTGAGGAGCTCTGCGGCAGCAAGGAGGGCTTCCCCAGCAGCCTGTGGAACAGCAGAAGCTGGGAGATGGCACCACGGTCTGGGCCAGGAGACCTTGGGTCCCCCTGCTCTGGGCTTTGTTCCTGGGGCGATTCTGCCCTGCAGGAGCTGGGACATGCCCTGGCCCAAATTTCCAGGGGTCTCTTCACTGCGTCACTGCTGAGCTTTGAAAGCTGTACCTTGGCCACGCTCTGCGTTTGGTCACTCAGGCGGAAGAAGAGAGGGAGCAGGCCAAGTCGCACCGTGTTCTTCATCTCTGCCTTTTCGTCCCCCACCGCCATCTTCATCAGGTCTCTGAAGAGGCTGATGGAGCTCTCTCTCAGCTGGCTCTGCTCCTGGGAGGGAGAAGCACAGTAGGACTGGAGCACCAGCAGCTCTCTGCCCACGCTGGGCAGAAGCTCCAGCACGGATGATGTGAGGGGAGATGCTCCAGGGAGGCATTCTGCACACTGGAGTTGTGGCCCAGATCTGCGGTCCTGGGTCAGTGAAAGGCCACTCAAGAGACTTGTTCTGGGAGCGCCTGTGCCTCCAAGTGCCCACCAAGGCAGCCAGCATCCCCCACCAGCTTCAGCAGCCACGGTGGGGAAGAGCTCCGGGAGCAGCTGGCAGGGAGAAGCTGGGCTGGGCTGCAGAACACACAAGCCACCCCACAAGAGCCCAGGGCCCACCCGTGGGGCTCAGGCTTCCACATCAGCATTACGTCATTTAAGAGGGGCAGGAGGAATTCCGCCATCTGCACGGCGATGTGGCTGGCCTCCTTCCTCTTCAGCTGAGCCATGACAGTTCTGAAGACCAGCAGAGCCTTCATGGTGGCAGCCTTATAGCCAAAGAGCAGGACCCTCATCAGGTCTGGCAGGATGACCTTCATTTTTCTTGCCTGTGTGAAGAAAAGAGTTTCCCTTTTGGGACCAGGTCCATGCCTGGAAAGCTCCCCAGGCAGCCAGCTGGCCCCACCATGGCAGAGAGAGCCTTTGGAGCACTCGCCCCACCGCCTGAGTGCCAGCCAAGGCCAAGCCCGCCCCCTCCGCCCCGGCCCTTGGCTGCCAACAGGGTTCCCCTTGCTGACGCCCTACTCACCATGTCGTCTCTCTGCGACAGCGTCATGATGCCTCTGAGCACCAGGGAGAGCATGGCTGGCCTTTCTTCCTTCAGAAACCTAAAGGCTAGGTAGGTCGCAGCAAACTCCCCGTCTCCCAGATCTCTGCTGGCCAGCATCTGAAAGCAGGGCAGCAGTGAGCGACCGGCAGAGCTGGTGGGGCTCCTGGCAGCATGCAGCTCCTGGTTCCTAGCGCAGCCCGGGCCAAGGGCACCGGGGGCTTTTTCCGGTAACTCACAGCCAAGCGAACGAGGCAGTAGTCCTCCAGGTGCGTGCAGAAGAGCCTGCTCTTGAGGTCCCAGAGCTGGCTGAGCAGCTCCTTCAAAATGTTCTTCACAGTCTGGGGCACGGAGAACATCAGCTCCCACAGTGCCAGGGCAGTGCTGCAAGTCGGAGCGCTCTGTCAGCAGGGCAGCCTCGGCCACAGCAGCGTGGCCGGGCTCAGCACTGCAGGACGCTTGGGATGCCCTGGGCAGCAGCAGAGGGCTGAGCTGGTGCTCCCCGTGAGGCGGGCAGGAGCGTGGGGTGGGCTCTGGGCTTGCTTGCTCAGCTTTGGCTGCCTCGGGCCTGGCTGACCCCCAGGGCTGGAAAGCGTGGTGGGATGGAGGGTCCTGCCCCTCGGGAGTGTCCTGCAGGATTCCTTGGCTCTGGCAGCCAGAGCGTCTCCAGGCCCCTCTTCCCACAGGGAACAAGCCCTCCTGGCTTTTGAGGACAGTACCTGTCTCCTCCTGGAGCAACCTTGAGCAGTGTCATCACCACCTCCTGAGGGCATTTGTCAGCCATGGGGACGATGAGAGACTCCACGCTCTGCCGGGCTGGGACTGTCTGGGTGCATCCCAGGGTTTTGTGGATGCAGCTCGTGATCTTTGGCACCTGGAGGGGACACAGGTGAGGATGGTGCAGCCACTGGCGAGCGGCCATTTCCTCAGCTGCCCTTGCCATCCTTCTCTGCCACCTTGAGGTGGCTTCAGGTGCCCCAGACACTGGGCTTTGGGAGGAAGAGAGGGATGGAGGGAGGAACAAGGCCTGACAGGGCTGAAGGGCAGGGCAATGCAGCCACAGGCCACTTACATCCACCAGCCACAGGTCAGGGTTTCCCTTGACCACATCCAGCACGTTTCTGGCCGCCTCCTTGTCAAAGGTGCTGGAGTCAGTCATTGCCTCGATGAACACCCAGACCACGTCTGTCCTCTCCGACGGCTGGAGGTATTCCCCAAAGGTCTATGGGAGGAAGGGAGGCAGCGAAGCCACGTCACACCGAGGGCCCTGATGCTGCTGCTTAGCCGGGCAGTGCCAGCAGCCCTGCGGTGGCGCCCGGCAGTGCTGGCGGCGGTGCCCCCAGCAAAGCTGGCAGCAGGGGCGGCAGTCGCTGCTGGGGAGGATGAGAAGAGACGGCCCAGGGTGAGGGAGGAGGGTTGGGGTCATGGGCACGGGGTCTGGGCCCCGCCACCAGCCAGGGCTTGCTGGTGGCCAGGAGGACTGGGGCTGCTGCTGGGACACTGGAGCGCAGCCCTGGCATTGTCCCTGCTTGGGGACAGCAGGAACCCTCTCAGCAGGGACAGGGAGGCCACGCCAGCCCGCTGACGGTGGAGGCCTTTGCTCTCACAAGTCCCCTGCTGATGCCAGGACCAAGAGTGCCAGCAAACGGGGAGCTCGTTACCTCGGCAATGTGAGTGGCACTGGGCGAAGTGCGCAAGGAGGTGGTCTCGGCTTCCCAGTCCCTTTCGAGCTGTGTATCCTCCTCTGTCAATGTCGCACCTAAAGAGCGGGGCAAACGCAGAGGAGTCGGTAAGACACGGCAGCTTCCCCAATACTGGAAAGAGCTTTGAACTTGGAATGGCCGAGGAGGGAGGTTATGACCTGCAATCAGGGGAGGAGGTGGTGGAGAGCGGTGCCACGGAGAGGCTGACCCGCCTCCAGTGTGCGTGTGGGAATGCTCCTGGCCCTGGAAAGTCCAAGGCCCTAGAGCTCTGCATGCAGTGCCACAGTTCAGTTCCCCATGGCTTGAATAGAGGTGACGTGGGGGACGGCTCGCATGGCTGGAGTGCTGTGGGGCAGAGATACATCTCTCTTTGGGAGAGATGGGAAGATGCGGCGTGGGGCTGCCTCCCGTGCTCTTGAGGAGCAGCTCAGCTACACGGGACCATCAACAGCGTGAGGGTGAGGAGCAGAGGAGGCGCAGTGCTGGTGACATGGTGGTGCCTCCAGCAAGCAGCAGGACTGGGTGATGTTGGCGTGCAGGGGGATCCATCCCACCACAGCTTCTCTTACAGCGTTGCTGGTACTTGAATTGGAAGAGGAGACAAAGAGCGTCCAAAGCCAAGCGGCTGGTGTCCTCTTCCTTGAATGATAGGAGCAGCAGGAGATGTCCCAGCAGCTGTCCAAGGATTGGCATCTGCATCTCCGCACAGGAGGCGTGTCTGTCCTCATTGGGATCAGCCTGGGCAAGGGAGGAAGAAGAGCAGAGGGCTTGAGGGCAGCTGGGGCCAAAGCCCTGAAGCCAAGTGTGTGCCCAGGGCTGGATCCAGGCAGGTCAGAGCTTTGCAGGGCCCTGCAGAACCTGTCTCGCAGAACAGCCCCACGCAGGGAGGGCTGCCAGACCTGGGCTCCCAGTGGGCTCCTTGGGCAGCCCTGGCCGACACAGGACTGGGGCAGAGATGGCTCCTGGCAGAGCCGAGTATGCCTGGTCCTTACCTTCAGTGAGGAATAGTTGGCCAGCAAGAAGCTGAGCACCCTCATCCTGCCCACAGCCCTCTCCCGCACAGATACCCTCTCAGAGGTGGTGAAGGTCAAGAGCATCTGGGGAGAGAGAAGCTGCTGCTGAGCCCTGGGAGCAGCCAGCGCTCCAGCACAAGCAGCACTGCTCAAGTCCTGGGCGGGACTCTCCCAGGCCATTAAGGCTTTCTCTGGTCTGGAGCAAAGCCCGCACTGGTTTCCTGCCCCGGGGTCCCTGGCAGGCTTGCGACAAATGCCCCAGGCCAGCCCTCTAGCCAGGCAGGAAGGCAGATGCCACCCTGTGCGGCCACTGTGCTGCGGAAGAGCCTGCTGGGCAGCCCCTGCTTCCCCCAGGGAGGTGGGCACCACCCTGCAGTGCGCTCTCTGCATGGCGCGGGGTGGGACTGCCCTCTCAGCAGTGGACACCCCGTCCCCCAAGGTGAGGAACAGCCCTTGTGAAGCCCACCCTTTGCACATGCCAGACCTGGAAGATACTCTGCATCTTCTTGCTGACTCCGTTGGCAGGAGAGTTGAGCACCAGTGCAACTAGCATGGTGTCCATGGCTTTCATGGTCTGCAAGGAAGACAACGAGTTGTGGCCGTGTTTCCTGCCATCCCTCTCACCCCCAGGACACTGAGCTGAGCTCCCAGCACCAAGGGAGGACTCGTGGGCTGCTTTGCTGCGCCTGGGAGAGGCCCAGGGGCAAACAATGTGCTGTGGGCAGAGCAGCCTGCGGCACTGGACGTGGCCAGGCCCACAGGAACGGGACGACGGGACGAGAGTGGGAAAGTAAAGCCAAGACCGTGCCCTGCCTTGCATCTCTGGTCATAGCGCAGGACAGGGTGAGCAGGGAGCAGCCCAGAGGGCCCGGGGCTCGTGGAGCTCACCCAGCACTTACCGCGAAGTACAGGAAAGGTTTCAAGTCCCGGATTTCCTCTTTTGGAGGAAGCAAGAAGATGCTGGAGAAGCACGCTTGGAGGAGGCCTATCTCTTTGCCCTCCAGCACCGCCTCCACGGAGCTGCAAAGAGAGAGGGGCCAGTGGGACACTGGTGCGGGGAGCAGTGCCTGGAGGCCTCGTGCAGGTGGACGCGGGGCTCTGGGGCAGGAGTCCCCAGGAGGGTTGGGCAGGTACCTCATTTCGGTCACGGCAAGCATGGCGCTCCGCCACACCGCTGTGCACCGTTGGTCCCTGGGCTCTTCTTCCAGCAGCACCTGCAGAGCACAGCCAGGATGGGACCTGGCAGCTGCCAGCACCCAGTGCCACCAGCCCCTTGCCCTGCCCAACGCTGTCCTCACAGGGTGCCAGTGCTGGGGGCCTTGTCCCCTTCCCCGCAGCCACCGAGTATCCCCTCACCTTGATATTCTCTGCCAGTTTGTATCTCTGGCAGAAGAGATCTAGGCCCTGGGACAAGCCGTTGTACGTTGCGGCCCTGAAGAGCATAGCGATGCTTTTAAGGAACTCCAGCTTCTGTTCCTCATCCTGGCAGCCAGGGGACAGAGAGACAAACAGGGAGCATGAGATGGGGACACACGGTCAGTGGCACCGCAGCGCTGGGGGTGCAGTGCCGGTTGCAGCCCTGGGAGAAGCAGCTGTGCCCAGCCAGCGCCCTCCAGCAGCCCCACAGCAGAGCCCCTGTCAGCAGATGCCAGCTCAGCCGCCTTCCAAATGGCTGCGGTTACCTTTTCAGGGCTGCTGACAAAGGCCCTGATGACATCCACGTGTTCTGGTTCCAAGCGGTACACTGGTAACCAGCTGGCATCTAAGAAAGGAGGAGAGCAGGGAGGGCTGCAGAGAGGGTGCGCGGGCAGGAGGGAGCAGAGGAAGGAGCTCTGCCTCCCATCCAGCCCCATGCCCGCTGCCATGGCACAGTCTTCTCCTGCGTGTCAGTGCCCCTGCCAGCGTGTGGGGAAACGGGATCCTGGCATTGAGCAGGGAGCGCTCGCTGGCCACCGCGCTGCCCAGACAATCAGGGCCCCTCACTCACCCATCTCCAGTTGCTGGGCCAGGCACAACTCCTGGGGCTCCACTGGAGAGCTGCTCTCCTGGAGAGCCCTGTCCTCCTCCAGGGCCACCTTGGTGGTGCTGACTTGTTGCTTCGCCATCTTTTGGGTTTGAGGAAAGTGGTTGGGCTGGCGAAGGGGGAAGCTTTGGCGAAAGGCCACGAGTCTGCCGGGGGCAGAGGGAAAAGACGTGGGTTGTGCTCGAGGAGTCCTCGCCACGAGTCTGCCGGGGGCAGCGGGGAAAGACGTGGGTTGTGCTCGAGGAGTCCTCGCCACGAGTCTGCCGGGGCAGAGGGGAGTCTGCCGGGGGCAGCTAGAGTTAAGATATGGTTGGACTCGATGATCTCAAGGGTCGCTTCCAACCAAAAGGATTCTCTGATACTCCGATTCTCTGAAAGACGTGGGCTGCGCTTGGGGGCTACTCGCCGTCTCCGTGCTCGCGCCCTGTCCCGTCACCGTCCTGCCGGACAGTGTGGGCTGGGGCCCACAGCTGCGCTGAGCACATGCAGTGCAGTGGGTGTCACCAAGTGAGGTCACAACGGGCCCCACTGTGACCCTGCACCTGGGCAGGGAGGGGCAGGGTGTCCCATTGGGATGCACAGGCCAGCTCTGCCCTGGGCACCTGGCTGCTCTCGGGGTGTCTCCAGGCTCCCCTTTGCCCTCATGTCCCCCCGGGACCTCCCTGTTGCCCTCTGCTGTGGCCCAGAGTTTCGTGTTCAGCTGTCTGGCTGATCAGAACAGCAGCGAAGCTGCTCCTTCAGTGGCTTTGTAGAGATTTCTAGGGATTTCCAAGGGTGGGTAGCACAGAGGATGGACTTTGTTTAAGGTGTCTGCTGTCTCATTGCTTACAGAAGCTCTCAGTGGCTTGAGGATAAACTAACCACGTAACCACATGACAAAGTGTTGGAGCTGGCAGAGCACAAAAGCAGAAATCCAGGTGGCAGGGGTGAAAAAGGTGGAAAGGCTGAGGTACTAAATGCCTCCTTCTGTGGAAATGCCCCTCACATTCTGCGATTCTGTGATTCCTCCACCTCAGTCTTTAATAGTCAGAAGAGTTGTGCTCCAGGTACCCACCCCCCTGAGCCAGAAGACAGGCATGGGGAGCAGTATGAAGGCCCAGCAATCCAAGGGTCAATGATCAGTGACCTGCTATACCACTTGGGCACCTACAAGTCTATGGGGCCAGATGGGATACACCCAAGGGTGCTGAGGGAGCTGGCAAAGGTCATCACTGAGCCACTTTCCATTATCTATCTGCAATGCTGCCCAACTGGGGAGGTTGCAGTTGACTGGAAGTTGGCTAAGGTGACGCTCATCTACAAGACGGGCCGGAAAGAGGATCTGGGGAGCTACAGACCTATCCGTCTGACCTTGGTGCTGGGCAAGGTCATGGGGCAGATGACCTTGGGTAACATCACTCGCCAGAAGAGAACCATATAATCAGGCCCAGTCAACATGGATTTATGAAATGTAGGTCCTGTTTGACTAACCTGATCTCTACGACAAGATGACCCAAGTAGTAGATGAGGGAAAGGCTGTGGAGGTTGTGTACTTAGACTTCAGTAAGGCCTTGGGCACCGTATCTCACAGCATTCTCCTGGAGAAGCTGCAGCTCGTGGCCTGGACGGGTGGACTCTGCGACGGATATAGAACTGGCTGGGTGGCCGGGCCCAAAGAGTTGTGGTGAACGGAGCCAAATGCGGTTGGTGGCTGGTCAGGAGTGGCGTTCGCCAGGGCTCAGTACTTGGCTCACAACCAGCCCATGAATGCTCCAGGCTCAGGGAAGAGTGGCAGGACAGGAAAAGGACCTGGGGGTGTTGGTCACAGTGGCTGAACATGAGGCAGCGTGTGCCCAGGCAGCCAAAAAGGCCACCTGCATCCTGGCTTGTATCAGGAATAGTGTGGCCAGCAGGACCAGAGAAGCGATCGTGCCACTGTACTGGGCACTGGTGAGGCTCCACCTTGAATGCTGTGTTCAGTTTTGGGCCCCTCATCATCAGAAGGACATTGAGGGACTAGAGAGAGTGCAGAGGAGGCGACGAAGCTGCTGAGGGGCTGGAGCACAAGTGTGATGGGAGCGGTTGAAGGATCTGGGGCTGTTCAGCCTGGAGAACAGGAGGCTCAGGGGAGGCTCAGGGGAGACCTTATTGCTGTTTGCAATGGCCTGAAAGGAGGTTGAAGCATGGAGGGTGTTGGTCTCTTCTCCCAAGTAGCAAGTGATAGGACAAGAGGAAATGGCCTCAAGTTGCACCAGGGGAGGTTTAGATTGACTGTTAGGAAAAAATTCTTCCTGGAAAGTGTGTTAAAGGCAAGAAGAACACCTGAAGAGCATGGGTTGGTCATGCCAATGTGGAATAGATTGTTTTTTCTTGTTTGTTTTGGGGCTGCAGAAGAAGGAACGCATGCATTTCAGTGTTGGGGCATGGATCCAAACTGAGGATTCAAGCAAGTTTGGGACTGGGACAGCTTAGGTGATTGAGGACCATTGCCAGGTCTATGAAAGAAGCTGGATGGGTTTCTGGGAGCTCACAGGCATTGCCAAATCCTCAGGAAACCACAGCTTTGTAGTTAAAGCAACAGCACTTGGCACCAAACCCAATCCCAAAACGCGAATACCCTCGAAGCGACCACAGGCAGAGCCTTGAGAAACATTTGAGAGAAAGGGTCTCCTTTGCCAGGCCATGGGGGTCAGGGCTTGGCTATTCTGATGATAAACAAACACAAACGGCTGACATGGCATCAGAACCACCTCCACAACGCCTTTACCACCTGTGACCAGTGTCTCCAGGCTTTTGCTTCGCCAGCCTCCAGGGACACGGACTGGTTGTTTCCTTCAGAGCTGTGTCAGGGATGGCCTTTTGTGGGATCCCAAACACCTTCAGAAACTTGCGTTTGCTTCTGCCTTTCACTTTGCTGGAGGTTTGTTCATTGTTTCAATATCTGCAGTTTAGGAACATGGCAGCAGAGGGCTCATTAACATCCAAAATGCCCTTGCAAGCCAAGGCTCTCTGCAGCATTTTCCTAAAGGCTTCAAGTCTGGTGTGGATGATTAGGGAGATTTCAGGAATAGCCAAACAGAGAGCATTTCAATAATAAACAGCAATAAAGCAGTATTTCTTCTACTTCCTTCCCACCTCTCCCTCCTCCGCATTTCCAGAAGAGGTGGTATCAGCAACCTTCAGTACTTTTGGATCTGGAGCATCTCCTGATGAAGGCACAATATGTCAGAGCATTGGGTGCCTGAAGCACCAGTTGAGTGAGGAGACAGGCCAGGACACCTCAAGAGGAGTCACGCTCCTCTGGACCAAGAGGTGGGTGTTCCTGGGAATCTCAGGTGCCACAGCACAGCGACACTTGTGTTCAGGGAGCTGGTCAAATGACCCATCTCCTTTTCTGTAATGTTGTCTGAGTGTGCTCAGGTAACCCCTGACCTGAACCCCATCCACTCGTGGGTGTTCTCCAGACTCCTGCCTTCAGGAACAGTGTCCCAGGAGACCTTGCTGGTGAAGATGGAGGCAAAGGAGCCATAAAGTACCTCAGTCCTGTCTGCTTCTAATCTTATAAAGTGCAGCAGCAGGCCCGCGTTCGCCCTATCTAGTCTTTTACTGTAAGGAAGTAATGTCAGCTCATCTTGCTGCCCCCACCCTCCCCTGCACATATGAAATCCAGAGGAGCTTTGGCATCATCCTTACATCTTTTTATGGTTTTAGAAGTTTCTTTCTTCAATTAGCCGATTTACAGCATCAATGTTGGTTCAGCTGAATATTTACTCAAGATCTCAGGGGCTTTTTTTTTTTAAAAAAAAAAAACTCCACACTTTCTGATCAGCCTTGCACCAGACTGACAAATAAACAAATCTTCCCCATGCAACAAAGTTTGCCTAATAGTAAGGAAGGAGAAGATTATTTTGTGCTACTTTTCAATTGATACAGAGACACAAGAGAGAACAAGGAAAGCCCAATGGTTGTCGTGCCTGTGAAGGCTGATATTTACATCCCTGTCCTCCAGTCAGAGCTCAAATTGGCTGGGAAAGAATGCCTTTTAAAAACACTGTCATCACAAAGCAGGAGAGTGTACTGTTAGTTCATAGGTTAATAAATAGTTAATAAATGAAATCTCATTAAATTTCATTGGAAGCCCATTTTTTATTATAGTAAAGGAGGCTGAAGTTTCACCTTGATAATTACGCTCCCTACATTTGGCAGAAACAAAAAGATTCATTTAATAGCAGAGGTAGCTTTGATTTAAACAAAGAAATTGTCTGAACAGGATTAGATTACACTGTTAGGCGGGCATTCGTTATGTGCAGCGCTGGGGTCGCACTGGCGATTCTCCACCATAAGTGCTCGCCACGACAGAACGCTCTCCTGTAGCTGGTATTTACAAAAGCGCTGCATACTCATTATAGTTCTTAGAAACTATTAACATTCAATACACCTATTCTAAGAAATGATTACAGAAACATGAGGTTAATTATTTCACGGTCTTTGCTGCTATCTGGTGTCATTGTATGAGCATTGCAAGCCTTGAATTCTATTTCTCTATTCTATAGCTTACTTTCGAGACATCTGTTAGTGTGCAGCTTCAGATTCAACCTGTGCATATGTCATGGAGGCACCCCAAAATAAGTTTAGGCGGACAACAAGGTCCAAAACAAACTTTATTGGGCTTTGGGTTCTTTGATATCGGCTGGTTTTATAAGACACCAGTCTGGTCAGTGATATGTGGGAAAGGTTTATCCCACGGGGTAAAAAGATGCTGGGACAGGAATTAGCAGGGCTCATTTGCAGGGCTTTAAACTAGATTCGAAGGGGGATGGGGTTGTAGCTGGGCTTGCATCAGTGGGACAGCATGCTGGAATACATAAAGACCGGGAGGCCCCTCAGGCCCGTAGGGTGAAATCGGTTTACTCGGCTCGCTCCCTGAAGTGCCTGTACACCAATGCGCGCAGCATGGGGAATAAGCAGGAGGAGTTAGAAACCTGCGTTCAGTCAGGAGATTATGATCTGGTGGCATTAACAGAGACACGGTGGGACAGCTCACATGGCTGGAATGTGGTCATGGATGGCTATGCCCTTTTCAGGAAAGACAGGCCGGCCAAGCGTGGTGGTGGAGTTGCTCTTTACGTGAGAGAGCAACTACAATGTATAGAGTACTGTCCAGGTGCGGTTGAGGAGCAAGTTGAGAGTCTGTGGGTGAGAATTAAGGGCCAGGCTGGCAGGGGTGACACTGTTGTGGGAGTCTATTACAGGCCACCAGATCAGAGTGAGGAAGTTGATGAGGCCTTCTACAGGCAGCTGAGCGTGGCCTCACAGTCACAGGCCCTGGTTGTTATGGGGGATTTTAACTACCCTGATGTTTGCTGGAAGGACTACTCAGCCAGCCAGCCTCAGTCTAGGAGGTTCCTCCAGTGCATTGACGATAACTTTCTGATGCAAATGGTGGAGGAGCCGACTAGGAGAGGTGCGCTGCTGGGTCTCGTCCTCGCTAACAAGGAGGGTCTGGTTGAAGCAGTAAAGGTGGGGGGCTGCCTTGGTTGCAGTGACCATGAGATGGTGGAGTTCAGAATCTCCTGTGGTGGGAGCACAATACCGAGCAGAATTGCAACCCTGGACTTCAGCAGGGCCGACTTTGGCCTTTTCAAACAACTGCTGGAGGAAATCCCGTGGGCAAGGCTGCTTGAAGGTAAAGGGGCCCAAGATAGTTGGTTAACATTCAGGGACTGCTTCTACCAAGCTCAAGATCAGTGCATCCCGACGCGCAGGAAGTCAAGGAGGGGAGCCAGGAGACCTGTGTGGTTAAACAGGGAACTGCTGGGCAAACTCAAGTGGAAGAGGAGGGTTTACAAATCATGGAAGGAGGGGCTGGCCACTTGGGAAGAATATCAGGCTATTGTCAGAGGATGTAGGGAGGCAACTAGGAAAGCTAAGGCCTCCTTAGAGTTAAACCTGGCGAGAGGGGTCAAGGACAACAGGAAGAGCTTCTTCAAATACATGGCAGATAAAACTAACAGCAGAGGCAATGTAGGCCCACTGATGAACGGGGTGGGTGCCCTGGTGCCAGAAGATACAGAGAAGGCAGAATTACTGAATGCCTTCTTTGTCTCTGTCTACTCTGCCGGAGGCTGTCCTGAGGAGCCCCGTACCCCTGAGGCCCCAGAGGAAGGCAGGGCAGTGGAGGAGTTTGCCTCAGTTGATGAGGACTGGGTTAGGGACCAGTTAAGCAATCTGGACATCCATAAATCCATGGGTCCAGATGGGATGCACCCGCGGGTGCTGAGGGAGCTGGCTGAAGTCATTGCTGGACCGCTCTCCATCATCTTTGCCAAGTCTTGGGAAACGGGAGAGGTGCCTGAGGACTGGAGGAAAGCAAATGTCACTCCGGTCTTCAAAAAGGGCAAGAAGGAGGACCCGGGCAACTATAGACCGGTCAGCCTCACCTCCATCCCTGGGAAAGTGATGGAACACCTTATCCTTGGTGCCATCTTAAGACATATCAAGGATAAGAGGGTCATCAGGGACAGTCAACATGGCTTCACCAAGGGGAAGTCGTGTTTGATCAACCTCATAGCCTTTTATGAAGACGTAACAAGGTGGATTGACGATGGCAGAGCAGTGGATGTGGTCTACCTTGACTTCAGCAAAGCATTTGACACCGTCTCCCACAGCATCCTCACGGCAAAACTGAGGAAGTGTGGACTGGATGATCGGGTAGTGAGGTGGACTGCAAACTGGCTGAAGGAGAGAAGCCAGAGAGTCGTGATCAATGGGGCAGAGTCTGGTTGGAGGCCTGTATCTAGTGGAGTGCCTCAAGGGTCAGTTCTGGGACCAATACTGTTCAATATATTCATCAATGACTTGGATGAGGGAATTGAGTGTACTATCAGCAAGTTTGCTGATGACACCAAGCTGGGAGGAGTGGCTGACACGCCAGAGGGCTGTGCTGCCATCCAGCGAGATCTGGACAGGCTAGAGAGTTGGGCGGGGAAAAATTTAATGAAATATAACAAGGGAAAATGTAGAGTCTTGCATCTGGGCAGGAACAACCCCAGGTTCCAGTACAGGTTGGGGAATGACCTATTAGAGAGCAGTCTAGGGGAAAGGGACCTGCGGGTCCTGGTGGACAGCAGGATGACCATGAGCCAGCACTGTGCCCTTGTGGCCAGGAAGGCCAATGGCATCCTGGGGTGGATTAGAAGGGGGGTGGTTAGTAGGTCGAGAGAGGTTCTCCTTCCCCTCTACTCTGCCCTGGTGAGACCTCATCTGGAATATTGTGTCCAGTTCTGGGCCCCTCAGTTCAAGAACGACAGGGAACTGCTGGAGAGAGTCCAGCGCAGGGCCACAAAGATGATGAAGGGAGTGGAGCATCTCCCTTATGAGGAAAGGCTGAGGGAGCTGGGTCTCTTTAGCTTGGAGAAGAGGAGACTGAGGGGTGACCTCATCAATGTTTATAAATATATAAAGGGTGGGTGTCACGAGGATGGAGCCAGGCTCTTCTCGGTGACAACCAACAGTAAGACAAGGGGTAATGGGTTCAAGCTGGAACACAAGAGGTTCCACTTAAATTTGAGAAGAAACTTCTTCTCAGTGAGGGTGACAGAACACTGGAACAGGCTGCCCAGGGAGGTTGTGGATTCTCCTTCTCTGGAGACATTCAAAACCCGCCTGGACGCCTTCCTGTGTAACCTCACCTAGGTGTTCCTGCTCTGGCAGGGGGATTGGACTAGATGATCTTTCGAGGTCCCTTCCAATCCCTAACATTCTGTGATTCTGGCTGGAAAAGTACCGCCGATAAACCGATGGGAAACGGGGTTTATACAGTTAGTTAGCACTCCCATAACGTAAGATACAGGTTCGGATATTAGGTTAGGAGATTATTTGGGGTGCAGCGAAATAAGAACAGCGAGGACCCACAGTGTGCATATACGCACTCACAAGATAATAGTATCTGATCACCGCCCGTAAGTGATACACGCCAGAGATATTCAGTTTCCGTTTCGCCTGGCTTGCATGAAAATTTAGCTTGCAAGTCGCCGAGCTCAGGTCCTGTCCACAGGGTGCTACGAACGGCAGTTCGAGGATTTCCACCCCGTGGCCTTGTATGTGTCAGTTTTAATGAGAGGACATACATTCTTTGTCTCCATCTCCTCTTCATCAACACTATTTTCAGAATCTCCCCAGGAACCTCCATCCCAGGAACCTCCGTCCTAGTCCTCAGGATCTCTAATCAATTTCCAGGTTTGGGGGACACTATGGGGGGGACCTTGCTCCACTTGTCGTGAGCTCAACCTTTTGTTCTAACAAACGTATTCACTCTTTCAGTTGATCTATTTCCAGCTCCTTTTCATAATCACACCCCTTTGACTGTTCGCAAGGTTCGGACTGCCTTTGGGCTTGCTTCAAACAAGCGTACAGAGCAGCGCCAAAAGCAGCACAGATGATAGCGCCAACAGCAACACAGGCGGCAGCACACGCAGCTACCGTCACTCCCGGACCACACCAACTCGCTTCCGTCTGGGTGCAAGTTGTCGCGGAAGGATTATCGCAGCTGTAATCCCGAAATAATTTCTCCATTTCTGATACCCTGCTTGCTGCGCCAATTAAAATGTCACGGAGGCACCCCCAAATAAGTTTAGGCAGACAACAAGGTCCAAACCAAAAGTTTATTCTGGCCAGAAAAGCACCGCTGATAAACCAATTAGAAACGGGGTTTATACAACTAGCTAGCACTCCGTTAACATAAGATATAGGTTCAGGTATCAGGTTAGGAGATTATTTGGGATGCAGCGAAAATAAGAATAATGGGGATCCCCAGCGTGCATACACGCACTCACAAACCACAAAACCAGAGCCCTCTCTGCCCCGTTTGCCCACAAAAGAGAAACACTAGCCTATTGCGGCCAGGACTTCACACTTGTCTGTCTCAGATGAGGAATTTACACTCGTCTGTCCCAGGCGAGGACTTTACACCTGCCTATCTCAGGCAAGGAATTATTAAAGCATATATTCAGTAATTTATCGCTCACCTAAGTGCGGAGGTGAGGCGCTCCCAATCCAGGGGAGTTACCTTAGACGGCTTCTCGGTCTAAGGGGAGGGACTCTGGCAGTATGGCAGTCTCGTAGCTCTGAGAAGACCACACAAAGGGCATCTCCCGTGGGAACCCCATTTATAGTCTACTTAGATCTGACTGGGCATTCCAGAAGCTTCTCGGCTTCTCTACACCCCACCCCCCGAGTGTGGGCCTTCGAGAAGCTTCTCGGCTTCTCTGGGCTGTGGGCAGGCTTGGCCCCTCCTCTGCTAATGACCCTGCCCACCGACTCCGGGTCTCCACAAAGAGCCATTAGCTGCCCCATTGGAGGCCCCAGTTCTGAGAGAGGGGACGGGCAGCTACCAGTGCAGCTGCCACACCAGTGCTCAGGGCGTGGGGAGGGAAAGTGCAACTGCCACAGCTACGGTAGCATATCCCACTTCTGGTAGCAGAGTGCAAGGGCTTAAGGCAGCCCTGCCAAGTTGTAGGTTTGCGATATGGTAACAGACACCAGACCAACAGCTTCAGGGTTAAAGCATTTATCTCCAAATAACAGTGCAGGAAAAAAGACGGATCAATAGTATAATCATCTGCATTGTTGCAATAGCAAGTCAAGTAATGTACCATCACCAGACAGGCCATATTAGGCGATAGCAGCCATACAAGGAGCCAGCTAGTCTTGCAAAGGCAAATTTGACTGTCTACGTATGGAAGTCACTACGCAGAATGCAAGCGTGAACACACAGGGTACTGTGAACGTAGTGCTGACAGCGAGCAGACTGGATTTATAGCAGCCTTATAGTACAGTAAGTTAACAACTAAGGAGAAGTGAAATAAACCAGAACAGTAGTATAGCAGCAGAAGTAAATTGAAAGAAGAGGTATAGAAACACAGGAAGCAAGGAATGTGTACTGATTGATACGTCAAGGCCAGAGGGATTGATACAGGATTGATACACCAATGACAGGGGGGTAACTTGTGGTAGATCAAAAAAATGCTTTTGTGGTAGCAACTTTGGTGGGAATGCAAAATATATCACTTATGTAATGCATAACTCAGCAAATCAGTAAGGCTTGAGCAAGCATCCTAGCAAGTATAAATACAAGCCTGAATTTGTAATAAATGTCTCTCATTGCACCTTAAAGAGAGTCCGTGCCTCATTCGCTACAAAAGGCACCTGAATAGGGACTTTCAATGCGGCTGTAAAGGAAGCCGTTGTTCCGGTAGAAAAGCCCGATCGAACCAGGACCGGGAAATGGAGCCGGGGAAACAAAGCCGGGAAACAGAACCGGGAACCAGGAAAGTGTGCACTCATCACCGAGAAAAGGTGAGCGATTGGGAACCATGGGAGGGAAGTTATCCCTTGAACGAAGACAAAGCCTAGATGTCCTTCAACGTTTATTAAGAAAGCAAAATCAGGACGTACCAGGAGTCCGATTAGTGACTTTATTAGAACGGATGGCTAATCATGTGCCGGACTTTCCTCCAACTGGTACATTTCAGTTGGAGGCATGGCAGAAAGTCGGAAGAGAACTATTCGAACAGGCAGCATCTGGAGATAATGCTGCTTGTCAACATTTATCTACTTGGGGGAAAATAATGATTACTTTAAAAGCAGCTCCAAAGGAAGTAGCTGTGCAGGTCGCAACTAACTGTGAACCTTCTGCCCCTCCCTTGCCAGGGAAGGAGGGGGATCCTGTAACTGTATTGGGCAAAAATGCACTAACCTTGGATGCAGTAGTGGAGAAAGCACTGGCTGATAACGAAGCCCCCGCTTGTCCGCTACAGCGAACGCTTTTGACAAAAGATGGTTTGTGAGAGTCGCCCAACAACCCCCTCGATCCTGGCCCAGTGGACTTGGAGCGAGAGCCTGATTTATTCCCCCCGGATGTTACTTTGCAGCCGAAAGTGCACATTAATTCAACCATGGGGGATAAATGCAGAGAAGAGGCTTCGAAAGCAGGAGACAGGAAAGTGGTTACGGCATGCCCTGTGATCTATCATGAATGGCAAACTCCAGGCTTTCAACAGCTATCGTATGATGTTGTAAAGGAATTACAGACATTAGCTAAAGAAAATGGAGTTACTTCATCATTTGTTATAAATTTTTTGGAAGCGTTAAGCTCTTCCTACGTACTTACTCGCATGACTGGCATTCTTTGTTGAAAATGATTGTATCCACTCCTCAATGCACTGTATGGCTGATTTTTGGGAGAACTGTACTGTGGAGACTAGTGATAATGCATATCAGCAAAGAGCGATTGTTTGCAGTCATTTAGCTGGGGAAGGTGCTCATGCTTTGCCCGAGAATCAAGTTGCACATCCCAGGGACATGTATGGTGTAACAGGAAAACTAGCAATGAAAGCGGTTCAGAAGTTACTGGTGGTTGGGAGAGATGCTAGTACGTCTTTTTCAAAAATCTCGCAAGGATCACCGGAACCTTATGCACAATTTTTAGACTGCTTGCAAACTGTTTTGGAGCGGCAAATTGATAATGATGTGGCTAGTGAGTTAGTTCCTAGAACAATTGGCTTTTGAGAATGCTAATGCTGATTGGTGGCGTGTGTTACAGGGTGTTAGGAATAGGGAAAAGTGTACTATAACAGAGATGGTGAGAGTGTGTCAAAACATAGAGTCATCTGAACATTATACTGGCTCTCCAGCTGCCGCTTTAGCAGCACAGTCGTAAGTGTCGGGAACAAAACTGAGACTGAGATGTTTTCATTGTGGGGCACTGGGTCATGTAAAGAAAGATTGCACAAAGTATGCACACCAGACTTCAAAGGCTGTACCTCCGAGAGATTGTCCAATATGTGCAAAAGGCAGGCACTGGGCAAGTGAGTGTTGTTTGAGGGTAATGTAAAGGGAGCTGCCAGCCAGTCAGTGACTATAATTACTACTGCAGCAGTGCTGATTCCCACAGGAGTGTGGGGGCCTTTAGGACCTAGCGTGCATGCTTTGTTAATAGGTCGATCATCCACTACCAAGTTGGGTTTGTTTGTCTTACCTGGAGTAATTGACTCTGATTATCAAGGTGAAATCAAAATGATGGCTTGGACACCTGTGCCATTCTTCCTGGAAAGTGTGTTAAAGGCAAGAAGAACACCTGAAGAGCATGGGTTGGTCATGCCAATGTGGAATAGATTGTTTTTTCTTGTTTGTTTTGGGGCTGCAGAAGAAGGAACGTGTGCATTTCAGTGTTGGGGCACGGATCCAAACTGAGGATTCAAGCAAGTTTGGGACTGGGACAGCTTAGGTGATTGAGGACCATTGCCAGGTCTACGAAAGAAGCTGGATGGGTTTTGGGGAGCTCGCAGGCATTGCCAAATCCTCAGAAAACCACAGCTTTGTAGTTAAAGCAACAGCACTTGGCACCAAACCCAATCCCAAAATGCAAATACCCTCGAAGCGACCGCAGGCAGAGCCTTGAGAAACATTTGAGAGAAAGGGTCTCCTTTGCCAGGCCCTGGGGGTCAGGCCTTGGCCATTCTGATGATAAACAAACATGAAGGGCTGACATGGCATCAGAACCTGGCGTGTCCGCGTTGTTGCCCTTCCCCTTGGTTCCCACCCATGCACACTCAACCCGATCAGCGCCTGTGGGAACAGCAGGGTGTGCAGTTCCAGCTAGAGGGCCTTAGACAGATCATACAGAAGTGTGTTTTTTATGAGTGTAAGAAGCGATAGCCCAGGCCAGTGAGAATGATATCTCGGGTCGGAAAACGGCCCCTTGTGTGTGATGTGTGAATGTCCTTGGGCCTGGTCTGTGAATGAGTGGGAACGTAACTGAAACAAATATAACATGAGTGTGGTGTGTTTCTAATACCAATTATTGGAAAAACATCTTATGTAACATCTTAGTCCAGGCCCATACCTGGAAATCCTATACATCGTCAATGGCTAATAAAGAGGGCCTCAGACTGGCTCAGCTCTCTGCTCTGCCCGGCTCTGCGCTCCTTCCTGAACAAGATCTCTGCCTGTGCGTGCATCTTTTTCTGCGTCCCGGTGTGCGTCGTTCCTCATCGCCGCAATCGCCCTCATCAACTCCAGACAATCCAAACGCTCCCTGACATACACGGCTGCCCCACCTCCTCTCCTTCCTCGCCTGTCCCTTCTGAAGAGTTTCTAGCCATCCAATGCAGAGCTCCAGTTGTGAGAGTCGTCCCACCATGTTTCTGGGATGGCAACTATATCGTCGTTTTTCTGCCTCACAGTGGCTTCCAGCTCCTCCTGTTTGTTGCCCACGCTGCGTGCCTTTGGATAGATGCACTTTGGCCGGGCCATTGATCCCGCCACCTTTTTCTGGTGAGAAGCCCTAATTCCTTTGTGGACATCATCGAGTGCTTCCACGGTTTTGAACACATCAACAACCCTTGTGTTTCTCTTCCTGCATGGCTCTCCATCCCCAACCTCCACTGGGACGGCAGAGCAAAGGGCCTCACCAGCGCTACCCTCAAATGCTGGCATGTGGCCCTTGGGTTTGCCTCTCCACACCTGGTTTCCTCCCCTCTCACTTCAAATCTAGTTTAAAGCCCTCTCAAGGATTCCTGCTAACTCCTGCGCAGGATCCTTTTCCCCTTTTGAGAGAGGTGCATCCCATTTGTCGCTAGCAGGCCTGGTGCCATGTAAGCCGACCCGTGATCAAAAACCCCCAAATTCTGCCGGTGACACCGGTCCTGCAGCCAGGTATTGATCTGCTGGGTCTTCCTGCATCTTTCCTCGTCGTACCCTGCAACTGTGGCGACAGAAGAGAACACGACTTGTGCTCCTGATCCCTTGACCATGCGTCCCAAGGCCCTGAAGTCTCTCTTGATTGTCTTTAGTTTTCCCTTTTCAGTTTCATCACTGCCTACCTGAAAAATCGTTAGGGGATAATAGTCTGAGGGCCTAACCAGGGCAGAGAGTTTCCTGTTTACATCTTTAACCCTGGCCCCAGGCAGGCAGCCGACACCCCAAGAACTGGGTCTAGCCTGCATATAGGGCCTTCTGTTCCCTTTAGAAGGGAGTCTCCTACAACCACAACCAGCCTCTTTTTCTTTGTGGGGGCTGTTTTGATGGAGGGTGCAGGGTGACTGATCCTCTGCAGCACCTCCAACTCAGTGGAACCGCCTCCCTCGATGCTGTTGTTTGGTTCCACTTGCAAGGCCTGTTCTTCAGTCTCAAGACCCATTTGTGTGTCTGTGTTTGGCTGTTTCTGGGCTAACTGGTGCGCAGAAATTGGCTTCGCTGGAGGTAAATGTTCAAAGAGGACCCAGAAGAGTAAAACAGAAAAAGGAAAAATTTATTCGAATAAAGGAGGAGTCCCCAGGCGTCCCTGTGGGGTCTCTCAACAGCATGGGAAGACACAGCCCCCTATTTATCCCAATCCTAGCCGCAGGAGATCCCTTCTCCTTTCCCCATTGGCTGAGACCCTTGCGGGGCCCAAGCTTTCCGATCCCCCTTTCGTAACCCCAGCAGCACCCCTTGTATGTCTGCCCACCGACACTCCTGGGAACTGATTGGTTAGAGCTCTAAGGCTGTTGCACTCCATTTTGTAAAGACATGGGAGAGCTGCTCCCATCAACTACGAAACAATCAAGAGTGTGAATCGTGACATAACATCTTTGCAAAGACGTGGTAGCCGTTCCTCACCAGTTTGGTGTTGGTGGTGGTGCTTTCAGTTGTGATGATGTTGTCATCCCTTTTCTAATTCACTGTCTGCTCTTGTGTTCAGACTACGTGGCTTTGTAAATGAAGAGCCCTGCTCTCTGTGTCTTTCAACGAAATACAGGACCTTCTGAGACTGTTTTTCTTCCTGAGCTGCTTCCTGCAAGAGCTTTTGGAGCTGCAGGGACAGTTCCTGTGATGGGAGGAGGGGAAAAGAATCCATCACGGCAGCACTGCCAGGGAGCAGCAGCGCTCGGTCTCCCAGAGCTGTTTTCTTTCCTCTCCCACACTCCTTCTCGTCCCTCATGTTGGCGCAAGTCCTGAGTGCTCTGGCAGCTTGGTCATTGTTCTGCTGCGTGGCAGTCCTGTGACAGCAGGCAGGGACAGGCAATGGGCACTTGTGTGACAGAGCTGGCCTCAGAACAGCCTTCCGTGAAGAAAGGTGATCTCCTGAGGACAGTGCTGGAAGGTTTAGGTCTTCTTCCAAAGTTTCTCTCCAGGACATGCCCAAGAACATGACGAGCAGAGCTAAACACCGTGAGTGGAGAAGCATGAGGGCACGCAGCAGTGTCCTCTCACAGCCAGGCCTCCTGCAAGACACCTGACGGAGCAGCAGAGCAGGGTCTGGGCTGTGCCCGTGTGCACTGGACAGCCCGCGGAAGCTGCCCCAGGACAATCGTCGTGGGCTGGCCGCGCACAAGCACCGTTTCCAGCCCTGGCCTCTCAGTGCAGCTTGGAGAGGCCCTTTGTCCCTCCGCGGAAGGATGGTGAATGAGTAGGTCAGCAGGCTGTGTTTGCATGGTACAGATGAGATGCAATCATGCACATCATGTACAGGAGGTGGGATGAGATGAATCAGCTATTCCTTGGGGTTCCCTGAAGGCCTGTGGGACAGACAGTGTCTCGAGGTCACGTCACGTTGGGAGGAAACCACCTGAATGCAGCACTGGGTTGTGCTTCCTTGGACTGAGGTCCCCGTGTCCATTCCTCGTGACGTGGGACATGTGAGATGAGTGCAGGCGGGGTGACACACTGCAAGGCTGAGGTGGCTCCCATCCTTTGGGAGTGGCAAGAGGAGGTGAGAGAGACACTGTGACTCCTGCCTGTGTGTGTAAAAGGGACAGGCTCTGCCTCTGATCATCCCTGGGTGCATAAGGAGTCCATGAGGCCAGCTCAGCTCTGGACAGCTGACAGAAGCTTGCTCTTTCCACGTGTGACTCCAGGAACAAACCCCATGGGCCCAGTGAGCTTCGTCTCCGCTGCCTTGGACAGGCCCATTGCCACAGTGCTTCTATCTGCTCCCTCAGCCTTGCCTGTGATTCTGGCTTGTGCTCTCCAAAGTGCCAGAGCACTCAGAGATGTTCTGGGGTCCTTGGAAAAGGCAGATGTCAAAGCCAGCTTCAAGAAGGGCTCTTTATTAAAATCCAGCCACTCTCTCGGGAAGAGCTGCTCCTCCACATGGCTCCGCATCAGCGGCAGCACAGGGCTCGCAGGTTCCATCTTGGCCTTGGCTGCTCCCTTGGAGAGCTCAGGATGATGATGACCGTCTGAGCTACAAGGGAGCGGATGGAGGGCTCGCTGTCTCCTGCCAAGGTCTGAAGGGCTGCAAGGGAAAGAAGCAGAGCTGAGATGACCTCCCACGTCTGCAGAGATCCCCAGGCATTCCCTCTGGAGAATGCTCCCTACTCACCGCTGCAGATCTCAGCCAGCTTCTTCTTGCCTGGATCCCTCAGATGCCGCGCAGCGAGCCCTGGGCACAGAGTTCCGTCAGCCCCTGCTCCCTCCCCTCATCAGGGCTGGCCCCAGGGAAGAGCAGGGGCCGAGATGGTGGGACTGAGCAAGGCGGCCGCCATGGCCACCTGCGTGGACAGGGCTGGGAGAGGGAGGCCAAGGCCCTGCACGGGGCAGCCGGGGCTCTGGCAGCCACAGGGCTGCTCCTTGCTGCCAGGGCAGTGGCAGGGACTGGGGCCAGGCTGCCAAGAGAGGGACCCTGGGGGCTGTGACCCACCGATGAACCTCACGGCCGCCTCTCGCAAGCTGGCCTGAGCATCCTTCAGGTACGGCAGGCTCTGAGTCAAGAATTCTTGAGCTCTGCTCCTGTCCTGCTCCAGCTGGAGAGAGCACAAGGGGATGAGCACGTCACTGTCCCTTCCCAGTTGGCTGGACCAGTCCCTGCTCCCACACCCAGCCGTTCCCCTTCCCTCCCGGCCATTCCCATGTCTCAGCCAGGAGCCCTGTGGGGTTGAGGCTGAAAGAGAGACACAGGCCGGGGGACCCCAGGGGTGCTGAGAGCCCTCCCTCACGCTGGGTGCAGGGAGGGCAGCAGGGCAGAGAGAAGAGGCCTTGTGGGCTCTGTTCTTGAGGGCAGGGAACAAGAATGCAGGTCCAGGCTGCAGCAAGGCAGGCGAGGCACATCTGCCTTGGGGGTTGTCCTCACCAAGCTCTCTCCAATCCGCCATGTCTGCTGTGTCCGCACCAGGTGCTTGAGCAGTTTCCACTTGAGGAGCTCTGCGGCAGCAAGGAGGGCTTCCCCAGCAGCCTGTGGAACAGCAGAAGCTGGGAGATGGCACCACGGTCTGGGCCAGGAGACCTTGGGTCCCCCTGCTCTGGGCTTTGTTCCTGGGGCGATTCTGCCCTGCAGGAGCTGGGACATGCCCTGGCCCAAATTTCCAGGGGTCTCTTCACTGCGTCACTGCTGAGCTTTGAAAGCTGTACCTTGGCCACGCTCTGCGTTTGGTCACTCAGGCGGAAGAAGAGAGGGAGCAGGCCAAGTCGCACCGTGTTCTTCATCTCTGCCTTTTCGTCCCCCACCGCCATCTTCATCAGGTCTCTGAAGAGGCTGATGGAGCTCTCTCTCAGCTGGCTCTGCTCCTGGGAGGGAGAAGCACAGTAGGACTGGAGCACCGGCAGCTCTCTGCCCACGCTGGGCAGAAGCTCCAGCACGGATGATGTGAGGGGAGATGCTCCAGGGAGGCATTCTGCACACTGGAGTTGTGGCCCAGATCTGCGGTCCTGGGTCAGTGAAAGGCCACTCAAGAGACTTGTTCTGGGAGCGCCTGTGCCTCCAAGTGCCCACCAAGGCAGCCAGCATCCCCCACCAGCTTCAGCAGCCACGGTGGGGAAGAGCTCCGGGAGCAGCTGGCAGGGAGAAGCTGGGCTGGGCTGCAGAACACACAAGCCACCCCACAAGAGCCCAGGGCCCACCCGTGGGGCTCAGGCTTCCACATCAGCCTTACGTCGTTCAAGAGGGGCAGGAGGAATTCCGCCATCTGCACGGCGATGTGGCTGGCCTCCTTCCTCTTCAGCTGAGCCATGACAGTTCTGAAGACCAGCAGAGCCTTCATGGTGGCAGCCTTATAGCCAAAGAGCAGGACCCTCATCAGGTCTGGCAGGATGACCTTCATTTTTCTTGCCTGTGTGAAGAAAAGAGTTTCCCTTTTGGGACCAGGTCCATGCTTGGAAAGCTCCCCAGGCAGCCAGCTGGCCCCACCATGGCAGAGAGAGCCTTTGGAGCACTCGCCCCACCGCCTGAGTGCCAGCCAAGGCCAAGCCCGCCCCCTCCGCCCCGGCCCTTGGCTGCCAACAGGGTTCCCCTTGCTGACGCCCTACTCACCATGTCGTCTTTCTGCGACAGCGTCATGATGCCTCTGAGCACCAGGGAGAGCATGGCTGGCCTTTCTTCCTTCAGAAACCTAAAGGCTAGGTAGGTCGCAGCAAACTCCCCGTCTCCCAGATCTCTGCTGGCCAGCATCTGAAAGCAGGGCAGCAGTGAGCGACCGGCAGAGCTGGTGGGGCTCCTGGCAGCGTGCAGCTCCTGGTTCCTAGCGCAGCCCGGGCCAAGGGCACCGGGGGCTTTTTCCGGTAACTCACAGCCAAGCGAACGAGGCAGTAGTCCTCCAGGTGCGTGCAGAAGAGCCTGCTCTTGAGGTCCCAGAGCTGGCTGAGCAGCTCCTTCAAAATGTTCTTCACAGTCTGGGGCACGGAGAGCATCAGCTCCCACAGTGCCAGGGCAGTGCTGCAAGTCGGAGCGCTCTGTCAGCAGGGCAGCCTCGGCCACAGCAGCGTGGCCGGGCTCAGCACTGCAGGACGCTTGGGATGCCCAGGGCAGCAGCAGAGGGCTGAGCTGGTGCTCCCCGTGGGGCGGGCAGGAGCGTGGGGTGGGCTCTGGGCTTGCTTGCTCAGCTTTGGCTGCCTCGGGCCTGGCTGACCCCCAGGGCTGGAAAGCGTGGTGGGATGGAGGGTCCTGCCCCTCGGGAGTGTCCTGCAGGATTCCTTGGCTCTGGCAGCCAGAGCGTCTCCAGGCCCCTCTTCCCACAGGGAACAAGCCCTCCTGGCTTTTGAGGACAGTACCTGTCTCCTCCTGGAGCAACCTTGAGCAGTGTCATCACCACCTCCTGAGGGCATTTGTCAGCCATGGGGACGATGAGAGACTCCACGCTCTGCCGGGCTGGGACTGTCTGGGTGCATCCCAGGGTTTTGTGGATGCAGCTCGTGATCTTTGGCACCTGGAGGGGACACAGGTGAGGATGGTGCAGCCACTGGCGAGCGGCCATTTCCTCAGCTGCCCTTGCCATCCTTCTCTGCCACCTTGAGGTGGCTTCAGGTGCCCCAGACACTGGGCTTTGGGAGGAAGAGAGGGATGGAGGGAGGAACAAGGCCTGACAGGGCTGAAGGGCAGGGCAATGCAGCCACAGGCCACTTACATCCACCAGCCACAGGTCAGGGTTTCCCTTGACCACATCCAGCACGTTTCTGGCCGCCTCCTTGTCAAAGGTGCTGGAGTCAGTCATTGCCTCGATGAACACCCAGACCACGTCTGTCCTCTCCGACGGCTGGAGGTATTCCCCAAAGGTCTATGGGAGGAAGGGAGGCAGCGAAGCCACGTCACACCGAGGGCCCTGATGCTGCTGCTTAGCCGGGCAGTGCCAGCAGCCCTGCGGTGGCGCCCGGCAGTGCTGGCGGCGGTGCCCCCAGCAAAGCTGGCAGCAGGGGCGGCAGTCGCTGCTGGGGAGGATGAGAAGAGACGGCCCAGGGTGAGGGAGGAGGGTTGGGGTCATGGGCACGGGGTCTGGGCCCCGCCACCAGCCAGGGCTTGCTGGTGGCCAGGAGGACTGGGGCTGCTGCTGGGACACTGGAGCGCAGCCCTGGCATTGTCCCTGCTTGGGGACAGCAGGAACCCTCTCAGCAGGGACAGGGAGGCCACGCCAGCCCGCTGACGGTGGAGGCCTTTGCTCTCACAAGTCCCCTGCTGATGCCAGGACCAAGAGTGCCAGCAAACGGGGAGCTCGTTACCTCGGCAATGTGAGTGGCACTGGGCGAAGTGCGCAAGGAGGTGGTCTCGGCTTCCCAGTCCCTTTCGAGCTGTGTATCCTCCTCTGTCAATGTCGCACCTAAAGAGCGGGGCAAACGCAGAGGAGTCGGTAAGACACGGCAGCTTCCCCAATACTGGAAAGAGCTTTGAACTTGGAATGGCCGAGGAGGGAGGTTATGACCTGCAATCAGGGGAGGAGGTGGTGGAGAGCGGTGCCACGGAGAGGCTGACCCGCCTCCAGTGTGCGTGTGGGAATGCTCCTGGCCCTGGAAAGTCCAAGGCCCTAGAGCTCTGCATGCAGTGCCACAGTTCAGTTCCCCATGGCTTGAATAGAGGTGACGTGGGGGACGGCTCGCATGGCTGGAGTGCTGCGGGGCAGAGATACATCTCTCTTTGGGAGAGATGGGAAGATGCGGCGTGGGGCTGCCTCCCGTGCTCTTGAGGAGCAGCTCAGCTACACGGGACCATCAACAGCGTGAGGGTGAGGAGCAGAGGAGGCGCAGTGCTGGTGACATGGTGGTGCCTCCAGCAAGCAGCAGGACTGGGTGATGTTGGCGTGCAGGGGGATCCATCCCACCACAGCTTCTCTTACAGCGTTGCTGGTACTTGAATTGGAAGAGGAGACAAAGAGCGTCCAAAGCCAAGCGGCTGGTGTCCTCTTCCTTGAATGATAGGAGCAGCAGGAGATGTCCCAGCAGCTGTCCAAGGATTGGCATCTGCATCTCCGCACAGGAGGCGTGTCTGTCCTCATTGGGATCAGCCTGGGCAAGGGAGGAAGAAGAGCAGAGGGCTTGAGGGCAGCTGGGGCCAAAGCCCTGAAGCCAAGTGTGTGCCCAGGGCTGGATCCAGGCAGGTCAGAGCTTTGCAGGGCCCTGCAGAACCCGTCTCGCAGAACAGCCCCACGCAGGGAGAGCTGCCAGACCTGGGCTCCCCGTGGGCTCCTTGGGCAGCCCTGGCCGACACAGGACTGGGGCAGAGATGGCTCCTGGCAGAGCCGAGTATGCCTGGTCCTTACCTTCAGTGAGGAATAGTTGGCCAGCAAGAAGCTGAGCACCCTCATCCTGCCCACAGCCCTCTCCCGCACAGATGCCCTCTCAGAGGTGGTGAAGGTCAAGAGCATCTGGGGAGAGAGAAGCTGCTGCTGAGCCCTGGGAGCAGCCAGCGCTCCAGCACAAGCAGCACTGCTCAAGTCCTGGGCGGGACTCTCCCAGGCCATTAAGGCTTCCTCTGGTCTGGAGCAAAGCCCGCACTGGTTTCCTGCCCCGGGGTCCCTGGCAGGCTTGCGACAAATGCCCCAGGCCAGCCCTCTAGCCAGGCAGGAAGGCAGATGCCACCCTGTGCGGCCACTGTGCTGCGGAAGAGCCTGCTGGGCAGCCCCTGCTTCCCCCAGGGAGGTGGGCACCACCCTGCAGTGCTCTCTCTGCATGGCGCGGGGTGGGACTGCCCTCTCAGCAGTGGACACCCCGTCCCCCAGGGTGAGGAACAGCCCTTGTGAAGCCCACCCTTTGCACATGCCAGACCTGGAAGATACTCTGCATCTTCTCGCTGACTCCGTTGGCAGGAGAGTTGAGCACCAGTGCAACTAGCATGGTGTCCATGGCTTTCATGGTCTGCAAGGAAGACAACGAGTTGTGGCTGTGTTTCCTGCCATCCCTCTCACCCCCAGGACACTGAGCTGAGCTCCCAGCACCAAGGGAGGACTCGTGGGCTGCTTTGCTGTGCCTGGGAGAGGCCCAGGGGCAAACAATGTGCTGTGGGCAGAGCAGCCTGCGGCACTGGACGTGGCCAGGCCCACAGGAACGGGACGACGGGACGAGAGTGGGAAAGTAAAGCCAAGACCGTGCCCTGCCTTGCATCTCTGGTCATAGCGCAGGACAGGGTGAGCAGGGAGCAGCCCAGAGGGCCCGGGGCTCGTGGAGCTCACCCAGCACTTACCGCGAAGTACAGGAAAGGTTTCAAGTCCCGGATTTCCTCTTTTGGAGGAAGCAAGAAGATGCTGGAGAAGCACGCTTGGAGGAGGCCTATCTCTTTGCCCTCCAGCACCGCCTCCACGGAGCTGCAAAGAGAGAGGGGCCAGTGGGACACTGGTGCGGGGAGCAGTGCCTGGAGGCCTCGTGCAGGTGGACGCGGGGCTCTGGGGCAGGAGTCCCCAGGAGGGTTGGGCAGGTACCTCATTTCGGTCACGGCAAACATGGCGCTCCGCCACACCGCTGTGCACCGTTGGTCCCTGGGCTCTTCTTCCAGCAGCACCTGCAGAGCACAGCCAGGATGGGACCTGGCAGCTGCCAGCACCCAGTGCCACCAGCCCCTTGCCCTGCCCAACGCTGTCCTCACAGGGTGCCAGTGCTGGGGGCCTTGTCCCCTTCCCCGCAGCCACCGAGTATCCCCTCACCTTGATATTCTCTGCCAGTTTGTATCTCTGGCAGAAGAGATCTAGGCCCTGGGACAAGCCGTTGTACGTTGCGGCCCTGAAGAGCATAGCGATGCTTTTAAGGAACTCCAGCTTCTGTTCCTCATCCTGGCAGCCAGGGGACAGAGAGACAAACAGGGAGCATGAGATGGGGACACACGGTCAGTGGCACCGCAGCGCTGGGGGTGCAGTGCCGGTTGCAGCCCTGGGAGAAGCAGCTGTGCCCAGCCAGTGCCCTCCAGCAGCCCCACAGCAGAGCCCCTGTCAGCAGATGCCAGCTCAGCCGCCTTCCAAATGGCTGCGGTTACCTTTTCAGGGCTGCTGACAAAGGCCCTGATGACATCCACGTGTTCTGGTTCCAAGCGGTACACTGGTAACCAGCTGGCATCTAAGAAAGGAGGAGAGCAGGGAGGGCTGCAGAGAGGGTGCGCGGGCAGGAGGGAGCAGAGGAAGGAGCTCTGCCTCCCATCCAGCCCCATGCCCGCTGCCATGGCACAGTCTTCTCCTGCGTGTCAGTGCCCCTGCCAGCGTGTGGGGAAACGGGATCCTGGCATTGAGCAGGGAGCGCTCGCTGGCCACCGCGCTGCCCAGACAATCAGGGCCCCTCACTCACCCATCTCCAGTTGCTGGGCCAGGCACAACTCCTGGGGCTCCACTGGAGAGCTGCTCTCCTGGAGAGCCCTGTCCTCCTCCAGGGCCACCTTGGTGGTGCTGACTTGTTGCTTCGCCATCTTTTGGGTTTGAGGAAAGTGGTTGGGCTGGCGAAGGGGGAAGCTTTGGCGAAAGGCCACGAGTCTGCCGGGGGCAGAGGGAAAAGACGTGGGTTGTGCTCGAGGAGTCCTCGCCACGAGTCTGCCGGGGGCAGCGGGGAAAGACGTGGGTTGTGCTCGAGGAGTCCTCGCCACGAGTCTGCCGGGGCAGAGGGGAGTCTGCCGGGGGCAGCTAGAGTTAAGATATGGTTGGACTCGATGATCTCAAGGGTCGCTTCCAACCAAAAGGATTCTCTGATACTCCGATTCTCTGAAAGACGTGGGCTGCGCTCGGGGGCTACTCGCCGTCTCCGTGCTCGCGCCCTGTCCCGTCACCGTCCTGCCGGACAGTGTGGGCTGGGGCCCACAGCTGCGCTGAGCACATGCAGTGCAGTGGGTGTCACCAAGTGAGGTCACAACGGGCCCCACTGTGACCCTGCACCTGGGCAGGGAGGGGCAGGGTGTCCCATTGGGATGTACAGGCCAGCTCTGCCCTGGGCACCTGGGTGCTCTCGGGGTGTCTCCAGGCTCCCCTTTGCCCTCATGTCCCCCCGGGACCTCCCTGTTGCCCTCTGCTGTGGCCCAGAGTTTCGTGTTCAGCTGTCTGGCTGATCAGAACAGCAGCGAAGCTGCTCCTTCAGTGGCTTTGTAGAGATTTCTAGGGATTTCCAAGGGTGGGTAGCACAGAGGATGGACTTTGTTTAAGGTGTCTGCTGTCTCATTGCTTACAGAAGCTCTCAGTGGCTTGAGGATAAACTAACCACGTAACCACATGACAAAGTGTTGGAGCTGGCAGAGCACAAAAGCAGAAATCCAGGTGGCAGGGGTGAAAAAGGTGGAAAGGCTGAGGTACTAAATGCCTCCTTCTGTGGAAATGCCCCTCACATTCTGCGATTCTGTGATTCCTCCACCTCAGTCTTTAATAGTCAGAAGAGTTGTGCTCCAGGTACCCACCCCCCTGAGCCAGAAGACAGGCATGGGGAGCAGTATGAAGGCCCAGCAATCCAAGGGTCAATGATCAGTGACCTGCTATACCACTTGGGCACCTACAAGTCTATGGGGCCAGATGGGATACACCCAAGGGTGCTGAGGGAGCTGGCAAAGGTCATCACTGAGCCACTTTCCATTATCTATCTGCAATGCTGCCCAACTGGGGAGGTTGCAGTTGACTGGAAGTTGGCTAAGGTGACGCTCATCTACAAGACGGGCCGGAAAGAGGATCTGGGGAGCTACAGACCTATCCGTCTGACCTTGGTGCTGGGCAAGGTCATGGGGCAGATGACCTTGGGTAACATCACTCGCCAGAAGAGAACCATATAATCAGGCCCAGTCAACATGGATTTATGAAATGTAGGTCCTGTTTGACTAACCTGATCTCTACGACAAGATGACCCAAGTAGTAGATGAGGGAAAGGCTGTGGAGGTTGTGTACTTAGACTTCAGTAAGGCCTTGGGCACCGTATCTCACAGCATTCTCCTGGAGAAGCTGCAGCTCGTGGCCTGGACGGGTGGACTCTGCGACGGATATAGAACTGGCTGGGTGGCCGGGCCCAAAGAGTTGTGGTGAACGGAGCCAAATGCGGTTGGTGGCTGGTCAGGAGTGGCGTTCGCCAGGGCTCAGTACTTGGCTCACAACCAGCCCATGAATGCTCCAGGCTCAGGGAAGAGTGGCAGGACAGGAAAAGGACCTGGGGGTGTTGGTCACAGTGGCTGAACATGAGGCAGCGTGTGCCCAGGCAGCCAAAAAGGCCACCTGCATCCTGGCTTGTATCAGGAATAGTGTGGCCAGCAGGACCAGAGAAGCGATCGTGCCACTGTACTGGGCACTGGTGAGGCTCCACCTTGAATCCTGTGTTCAGTTTTGGGCCCCTCATCATCAGAAGGACATTGAGGGACTAGAGAGAGTGCAGAGGAGGCGACGAAGCTGCTGAGGGGCTGGAGCACAAGTGTGATGGGAGCGGTTGAAGGATCTGGGGCTGTTCAGCCTGGAGAACAGGAGGCTCAGGGGAGGCTCAGGGGAGACCTTATTGCTGTTTGCAATGGCCTGAAAGGAGGTTGAAGCATGGAGGGTGTTGGTCTCTTCTCCCAAGTAGCAAGTGATAGGACAAGAGGAAATGGCCTCAAGTTGCACCAGGGGAGGTTTAGATTGACTGTTAGGAAAAAATTCTTCCTGGAAAGTGTGTTAAAGGCAAGAAGAACACCTGAAGAGCATGGGTTGGTCATGCCAATGTGGAATAGATTGGTTTTTCTTGTTTGTTTTGGGGCTGCAGAAGAAGGAACGCGTGCATTTCAGTGTTGGGGCATGGATCCAAACTGAGGATTCAAGCAAGTTTGGGACTGGGACAGCTTAGGTGATTGAGGACCATTGCCAGGTCTATGAAAGAAGCTGGATGGGTTTTGGGGAGCTCACAGGCATTGCCAAATCCTCAGGAAACCACAGCTTTGTAGTTAAAGCAACAGCACTTGGCACCAAACCCAATCCCAAAACGCGAATACCCTCGAAGCGACCACAGGCAGAGCCTTGAGAAACATTTGAGAGAAAGGGTCTCCTTTGCCAGGCCATGGGGGTCAGGGCTTGGCTATTCTGATGATAAACAAACACAAACGGCTGACATGGCATCAGAACCACCTCCACAACGCCTTTACCACCTGTGACCAGTGTCTCCAGGCTTTTGCTTCGCCAGCCTCCAGGGACACGGACTGGTTGTTTCCTTCAGAGCTGTGTCAGGGATGGCCCTTCGTGGGATCCCAAACACCTTCAGAAACTTGCGTTTGTTTCTGCCTTTCACTTTGCTGGAGGTTTGTTCATTGTTTCAATATCTGCAGTTTAGGAACATGGCAGCAGAGGGCTCATTAACATCCAAAATGCCCTTGCAAGCCAAGGCTCTCTGCAGCCTTTTCCTAAAGGCTTCAAGTCTGGTGTGGATGATTAGGGAGATTTCAGGAATAGCCAAACAGAGAGCATTTCAATAATAAACAGTAATAAAGCAGTATTTCTTCTACTTCCTTCCCACCTCTCCCTCCTCCGCATTTCCAGAAGAGGTGGTATCAGCAGCGTTCAGTACTTATGGATCTGGAGCATCTCCTGATGAAGGCACAATATGTCAGAGCATTGGGTGCCTGAAGCACCAGTTGAGTGAGGAGACAGGCCAGGACACCTCAAGAGGAGTCACGCTCCTCTGGACCAAGAGGTGGGTGTTCCTGGGAATCTCAGGTGCCACAGCACAGCGACACTTGTGTTCAGGGAGCTGGTCAAATGACCCATCTCCTTTTCTGTAATGTTGTCTGAGTGTGCTCAGGTAACCCCTGACCTGAACCCCATCCACTCGTGGGTGTTCTCCAGACTCCTGCCTTCAGGAACAGTGTCCCAGGAGACCTTGCTGGTGAAGATGGAGGCAAAGGAGCCATAAAGTACCTCAGTCCTGTCAGCTTCTAATCTTATAAAGTGCAGCACCAGGCCCGCGTTCGCCCTATCTAGTCTTTTACTGTAAGGAAGTAATGTCAGCTCATCTTGCTGCCCCCACCCTCCCCTGCACATATGAAATCCAGAGGAGCTTTGGCATCATCCTTACATCTTTTTATGGTTTTAGAAGTTTCTTTCTTCAATTAGGCAATTTACAGCATCGATGTTGGTTCAGCTGAATATTTACTCAAGATCTCAGGGGCTTTTTTTTTTTTAAAAAAAAAACTCCACACTTTCTGATCAGCCTTGCACCAGACTGACAAATAAACAAATCTTCCCCATGCAACAAAGTTTGCCTAATAGTAAGGAACGAGAAGATTATTTTGTGCTACTTTTCAATTGATACAGAGACACAAGAGAGAACAAGGAAAGCCCAATGGTTGTCGTGCCTGTGAAGGCTGATATTTACATCCCTGTCCTCCAGTCAGAGCTCAAATTGTCTGGGAAAGAATGCCTTTTAAAAACACTGTCATCACAAAGCAGGAGAGTGTACTGTTAGTTCATAGGTTAATAAATAGTTAATAAATGAAATCTCATTAAATTTCATTGCAAGCCCATTTTTTATTATAGTAAAGGAGGCTGAAGTTTCACCTTGATAATTACGCTCCCTACATTTGGCAGAAACAAAAAGATTGATTTAATAGCAGAGGTAGCTTTGATTTAAACAAAGAAATTGTCTGAACAGGATTAGATTACACTGTTAGGCGGGCATTCGTTATGTGCAGCGCTGGGGTCGCACTGGCGATTCTCCACCATAAGTGCTCGCCACGACAGAACGCTCTCCTGTAGCTGGTATTTACAAAAGCGCTGCATACTCATTATAGTTCTTAGAAACTATTAACATTCAATACACCTATTCTAAGAAATGATTACAGAAACATGAGGTTAATTATTTCACGGTCTTTGCTGCTATCTGGTGTCATTGTACGAGCATTGCAAGCCTTGAATTCTATTTCTCTATTCTATAGCTTACTTTCGAGACATCTGTTAGTGTGCAGCTTCAGATTCAACCTGTGCATATGTCATGGAGGCACCCCAAAATAAGTTTAGGCGGACAACAAGGTCCAAAACAAACTTTATTGGGCTTTGGGTTCTTTGATATCGGCTGGTTTTATAAGACACCAGTCTGGTCAGTGATATGTGGGAAAGGTTTATCCCACAGGGGTAAAAAGATGCTGGGACAGGAATTAGCAGGGCTCATTTGCAGGGCTTTAAACTAGATTCGAAGGGGGATGGGGTTGTAGCTGGGCTTGCATCAGTGGGGCAGCATGCTGGGATACATAAAGACCGGGAGGCCCCTCAGGCCCGTAGGGTGAAATCGGTTTACTCGGCTCGCTCCCTGAAGTGCCTGTACACCAATGTGTTTATGATCTGGTGGTATTAACAGAGACATGGTGGGACAGCTCACATGGCTGGAATGTGGTCATGGATGGCTATGCCCTTTTCAGGAAAGACAGGCCGGCCAAGCGTGGTGGTGGAGTTGCTCTTTACGTGAGAGAGCAACTACAATGTATAGAGTACTGTCCAGGTGCGGTTGAGGAGCGAGTTGAGAGTCTGTGGGTGAGAATTAAGGGGCAGGCTGGCAGGGGTGACGCTGTTGTGGGAGTCTATTACAGGCCACCAGATCAGAGTGAGGAAGTTGATGAGGCCTTCTACAGGCAGCTGAGCGTGGCCTCACAGTCACAGGCCCTGGTTGTTATGGGGGATTTTAACTACCCTGATGTTTGCTGGAAGGACTACTCAGCCAGCCAGCCTCAGTCTAGGAGGTTCCTCCAGTGCATTGACGATAACTTTCTGATGCAAATGGTGGAGGAGCCGACTAGGAGACGTGCGCTGCTGGATCTCGTCCTCGCTAACAAGGAGGGTCTGGTTGAAGCAGTAAAGGTGGGGGGCTGCCTTGGTTGCAGTGACCATGAGATGGTGGAGTTCAGAATCTCCTGTGGTGGGAGCACAATACCGAGCAGAATTGTAACCCTGGACTTCAGCAGGGCCGACTTTGGCCTTTTCAAACAATTGCTGGAGGAAATCCCGTGGGCAAGGCTGCTTGAAGGTAAAGGGGCCCAAGATAGTTGGTTAACATTCAGGGACTGCTTCTACCAAGCTCAAGATCAGTGCATCCCGACGTGCAGGAAGTCAAGGAGGGGAGCCAGGAGACCTGCGTGGTTAAACAGGGAACGTCTGGGCAAACTCAAGTGGAAGAGGAGGGTTTACAAATCATGGAAGGAGGGGCTGGCCACTTGGGAAGAATATAAGGCTGTTGTCAGAGGATGTAGGGAGGCAACTAGGAAAGCTAAGGCCTCCTTAGAGTTAAACCTGGCAAGAGGGGTCAAGGACAACAGGAAGAGCTTCTTCAAATACATGGCAGATAAAACTAACACCAGAGGCAATGTAGGCCCACTGATGAACGGGGTGGGTGCCCTGGTGCCAGAAGATACAGAGAAGGCAGAATTACTGAATGCCTTCTTTGTCTCTGTCTACTCTGCCGGAGGCTGTCCTGAGGAGCCCCGTACCCCTGAGGCCCCAGAGGAAGGCAGGGCAATGGAGGAGTTTGCCTCAGTTGATGAGGACTGGGTTAGGGACCAGTTAAGCAATCTGGACATCCATAAATCCATGGGTCCAGATGGGATGCACCCGCGGGTGGTGAGGGAGCTGGCTGAAGTCATTGCTGGACCGCTCTCCATCATCTTTGCCAAGTCTTGGGAAACGAGAGAGGTGCCTGAGGACTGGAGGAAAGCAAATGTCACTCCGGTCTTCAAAAAGGGCAAGAAGGAAGACCCGGGCAACTATAGACCGGTCAGCCTCACCTCCATCCCTGGGAAAGTGATGGAACACCTTATCCTTGGTGCCATCTTAAGACATATCAAGGATAAGAGGGTCATCAGGGACAGTCAACATGGCTTCACCAAGGGGAAGTCGTGTTTGATCAACCTCATAGCCTTTTATGAAGACGTAACAAGGTGGATTGACGATGGCAGAGCAGTGGATGTGGTCTACCTTGACTTCAGCAAAGCATTTGACACCATCTCCCACAGCATCCTCACGGCAAAACTGAGGAAGTGTGGACTGGATGATCGGGTAGTGAGGTGGACTGCAAACTGGCTGAAGGAGAGAAGCCAGAGAGTCGTGATCAATGGGGCGGAGTCTGGTTGGAGGCCTGTATCTAGTGGAGTGCCTCAAGGGTCAGTTCTGAGACCAATACTGTTCAATATATTCATCAATGACTTGGATGAGGGAATTGAGTGTACTATCAGCAAGTTTGCTGATGACACCAAGCTGGGAGGAGTGGCTGACACGCCAGAGGGCTGTGCTGCCATCCAGCGAGATCTGGACAGGCTAGAGAGTTGGGCGGGGAAAAATTTAATGAAATATAACAAGGGAAAATGTAGAGTCTTGCATCTGGGCAGGAACAACCCCAGGTTCCAGTACAGGTTGGGGAATGACCTATTAGAGAGCAGTCTAGGGGAAAGGGACCTGCGGGTCCTGGTGGACAGCAGGATGACCATGAGCCAGCACTGTGCCCTTGTGGCCAGGAAGGCCAATGGCATCCTGGGGTGGATTAGAAGGGGGGTGGTTAGTAGGTCGAGAGAGGTTCTCCTTCCCCTCTACTCTGCCCTGGTGAGACCTCGTCTGGAATATTGTGTCCAGTTCTGGGCCCCTCAGTTCAAGAACGACAGGGAACTGCTGGAGAGAGTCCAGCGCAGGGCCACAAAGATGATGAAGGGAGTGGAGAATCTCCCTTATGAGGAAAGGCTGAGGGAGCTGGGTCTCTTTAGCTTGGAGAAGAGGAGACTGAGGGGTGACCTCATCAATGTTTATAAATATGTAAAGGGTGGGTGTCATGAGGATGGAGCCAGGCTCTTCTCGGTGACAACCAACAGTAAGACAAGGGGTAATGGGTTCAAGCTGGAACACAAGAGGTTCCACTTAAATTTGAGAAGAAACTTCTTCTCAGTGAGGGTGACAGAACACTGGAACAGGCTGCCCAGGGAGGTTGTGGATTCTCCTTCTCTGGAGACATTCAAAACCCGCCTGGACGCCTTCCTGTGTAACCTCACCTAGGTGTTCCTGCTCTGGCAGGGGGATTGGACTAGATGATCTTTCGAGGTCCCTTCCAATCCCTAACATTCTGTGATTCTGTGATTCTGTGATTCTGGCTGGAAAAGTACCGCCGATAAACCGATGGGAAACGGGGTTTATACAGTTAGTTAGCACTCCCATAACGTAAGATACAGGTTCGGATATTAGGTTAGGAGATTATTTGGGGTGCAGCGAAATAAGAACAGCGAGGACCCACAGTGTGCATATACACACTCACAAGATAATACTCAATAGTATCTGATCACCTCCCGTAAGTGATACACGCCAGAGATATTCAGTTTCCGTTTCCCCTGGCTTGCAGGAAAATTTAGCTTGCAAGTCGCCGAGCTCAGGTCCTGTCCACGGGGTGCTACAAACGGCAGTTCGAGGATTTCCACCCCGTGGCCTTGTATGTGTCAGTTTTAATGAGAGGACATACATTCTTTGTCTCCATCTCCTCTTCATCAACACTATTTTCAGAATCTCCCCAGGAACCTCCATCCCAGGAACCTCCGTCCCAGTCCTCAGGATCTCTAATCAATTTCCAGGTTTGGGGGACACTATGGGGGGGACCTTGCTCCACTTGTCGTGAGCTCAAGCTTTTGTTCTAACAAACGTATTCACTCTTTCAGTTGATCTATTTCCAGCTCCTTTTCATAATCACACCCCTTTGACTGTTCGCAAGGTTTGGGCTGCCTTTGGGCTTGCTTCAAACAAGCGTACAGAGCAGCGCCAAAAGCAGCACAGATGATAGCGCCAACAGCAACACAGGCGGCAGCACACGCAGCTACCGTCACTCCCGGACCACACCAACTCGCTTCCGTCTGGGTGCAAGTTGTCGCGGAAGGATTATCGCAGCTGTAATCCCGAAATAATTTCTCCATTTCTGATACCCTGCTTGCTGCGCCAATTAAAATGTCACGGAGGCACCCCCAAATAAGTTTAGGCAGACAACAAGGTCCAAACCAAAAGTTTATTCTGGCCAGAAAAGCACCGCTGATAAACCAATTAGAAACGGGGTTTATACAACTAGCTAGCACTCCGTTAACATAAGATATAGGTTCAGGTATCAGGTTAGGAGATTATTTGGGATGCAGCGAAAATAAGAATAATGGGGATCCCCAGCGTGCATACACGCACTCACAAACCAACAAAACCAGAGCCCTCTCTGCCCCGTTTGCCCACAAAAGAGAAACACTAGCCTATTGCGGCCAGGACTTCACACTTGTCTGTCTCAGATGAGGAATTTACACTCGTCTGTCCCAGGCGAGGACTTTACACCTGCCTATCTCAGGCAAGGAATTATTAAAGCATATATTCAGTAATTTATCGCTCACCTAAGTGCGGAGGTGAGGCGCTCCCAATCCAGGGGAGTTACCTTAGACGGCTTCTCGGTCTAAGGGGAGGGACTCTGGCAGTATGGCAGTCTCATAGCTCTGAGAAGACCACACAAAGGGCATCTCCCGTGGGAACCCCATTTATAGTCTACTTAGATCTGACTGGGCATTCCAGAAGCTTCTCGGCTTCTCTACACCCCACCCCCCGAGTGTGGGCCTTCGAGAAGCTTCTCGGCTTCTCTGGGCTGTGGGCAGGCTTGGCCCCTCCTCTGCTAACGACCCTGCCCACCGACTCCGGGTCTCCACAAAGAGCCATTAGCTGCCCCATTGGAGGCCCCAGTTCTGAGAGAGGGGACGGGCAGCTACCAGTGCAGCTGCCACACCAGTGCTCAGGGCGTGGGGAGGGAAAGTGCAACTGCCACAGCTACGGTAGCATATCCCACTTCTGGTAGCAGAGTGCAAGGGCTTAAGGCAGTCCTGCCAAGTTGTAGGTTTGCGATATGGTAACAGACACCAGACCAACAGCTTCAGGGTTAAAGCATTTATCTCCAAATAACAGTGCAGGAAAAAAGACAGATCAATAGTATAATTATCTGCATTGTTGCAATAGCAAGTCAAGTAATGTACCATCACCAGACAGGCCATATTAGGCGATAGCAGCCATACAAGGAGCCAGCTAGTCTTGCAAAGGCAAATTTGACTGTCTACGTATGGAAGTCACTGCGCAGAATGCAAGCGTGAACACACAGGGTACTGTGAACGTAGTGCTGACAGCAAGCAGACTGGATTTATAGCAGCCTTATAGTACAGTAAGTTAACAACTAAGGAGAAGTGAAATAAACCAGAACAGTAGTATAGCAGAAGAAGTAAATTGAAAGAAGAGGTATAGAAACACAGGAAGCAAGGAGTGTGTACTGATTGATACGTCAAGGCCAGAGGGATTGATACAGGATTGATACACCAATGACAGGGGGGTAACTTGTGATAGATGAAAAAAATGCTTTTGTGGTAGCAACTTTGGTGGGAATGCAAAATATATCACTTATGTAATGCATAACTCAGCAAATCAGTAAGGCTTGAGCAAGCATCCTAGCAAGTATAAATACAAGCCTGAATTTGTAATAAATGTCTCTCATTGCACCTTAAAGAGAGTCCGTGCCTCATTCGCTACAAATGGCACCTGAATAGGGACTTTCAATGTGGCTGTAAAGGAAGCCGTTGTTCCGGTAGAAAAGCCCGATCGAACCAGGACCGGGAAATGGAGCCGGGGAAACAAAGCCGGGAAACAGAACCGGGAACCAGGAAAGTGTGCACTCATCACCGAGAAAAGGTGAGCGATTGGGAACCATGGGAGGGAAGTTATCCCTTGAACGAAGACAAAGCCTAGATGTCCTTCAACGTTTATTAAGAAAGCAAAATCAGGACGTACCAGGAGTCCGATTAGTGACTTTATTAGAACGGATGGCTAATCATGTGCCGGACTTTCCTCCAACTGGTACATTTCAGTTGGAGGCATGGCAGAAAGTCGGAAGAGAACTATTCGAACAGGCAGCATCTGGAGATAATGCTGCTTGTCAACATTTATCTACTTGGGGGAAAAGAATGATTACTTTAAAAGCAGCTCCAAAGGAAGTAGCTGTGCAGGTCGCAACTAACTGTGAACCTTCTGCCCCTCCCTTGCCAGGGAAGGAGGGGGATCCTGTAACTGTATTGGGCAAAAATGCACTAACCTTGGATGCAGTAGTGGAGAAAGCACTGGCTGATAACGAAGCCCCTGCTTGTCCGCTACAGCGAACGCTTTTGACAAAAGATGGTTTGTGAGAGTCGCCCAACAACCCCCTCGATCCTGGCCCAGTGGACTTGGAGCGAGAGCCTGATTTATTCCCCCCGGATGTTACTTTGCAGCCGAAAGTGCACATTAATTCAACCATGGGGGATAAATGCAGAGAAGAGGCTTTGAAAGCAGGAGACAGGAAAGTGGTTACGGCATGCCCTGTGATCTATCATGAATGGCAAACTCCAGGCTTTCAACAGCTATCGTATGATGTTGTAAAGGAATTACAGACATTAGCTAAAGAAAATGGAGTTACTTCATCATTTGTTATAAATTTTTTGGAAGCGTTAAGCTCTTCCTACGTACTTACTCGCATGACTGGCATTCTTTGTTGAAAATGATTGTATCCACTCCTCAATGCACTGTATGGCTGATTTTTGGGAGAACTGTACTGTGGAGACTAGTGATAATGCATATCAGCAAAGAGCGATTGTTTGCAGTCATTTAGCTGGGGAAGGTGCTCATGCTTTGCCCGAGAATCAAGTTGCACATCCCAGGGACATGTATGGTGTAACAGGAAAACTAGCAATGAAAGCGGTTCAGAAGTTACTGGTGGTTGGGAGAGATGCTAGTACGTCTTTTTCAAAAATCTCGCAAGGATCACCGGAACCTTATGCACAATTTTTAGACTGCTTGCAAACTGTTTTGGAGCGGCAAATTGATAATGATGTGGCTAGTGAGTTAGTTCCTAGAACAATTGGCTTTTGAGAATGCTAATGCTGATTGGTGGCGTGTGTTACAGGGTGTTAGGAATAGGGAAAAGTGTACTATAACAGAGATGGTGAGAGCGTGTCAAAACATAGAGTCATCTGAACATTATACTGGCTCTCCAGCTGCCGCTTTAGCAGCACAGTCGTAAGTGTCGGGAACAAAACTGAGACTGAGATGTTTTCATTGTGGGGCACTGGGTCATGTAAAGAAAGATTGCACAAAGTATGCACACCAGACTTCAAAGGCTGTACCTCCGAGAGATTGTCCAATATGTGCAAAAGGCAGGCACTGGGCAAGTGAGTGTTGTTTGAGGGTAATGTAAAGGGAGCTGCCAGCCAGTCAGTGACTATAATTACTACTGCAGTAGTGCTGATTCCCACAGGAGTGTGGGGGCCTTTAGGACCTAGCGTGCATGCTTTGTTAATAGGTCGATCATCCACTACCAAGTTGGGTTTGTTTGTCTTACCTGGAGTAATTGACTCTGATTATCAAGGTGAAATCAAAATGATGGCTTGGACACCTGTGCCATTCTTCCTGGAAAGTGTGTTAAAGGCAAGAAGAACACCTGAAGAGCATGGGTTGGTCATGCCAATGTGGAATAGATTGTTTTTTCTTGTTTGTTTTGGGGCTGCAGAAGAAGGAACGCGTGCATTTCAGTGTTGGGGCACGGATCCAAACTGAGGATTCAAGCAAGTTTGGGACTGGGACAGCTTAGGTGATTGAGGACCATTGCCAGGTCTACGAAAGAAGCTGGATGGGTTTTGGGGAGCTTGCAGGCATTGCCAAATCCTCAGAAAACCACAGCTTTGTAGTTAAAGCAACAGCACTTGGCACCAAACCCAATCCCAAAATGCAAATACCCTCGAAGCGACCGCAGGCAGAGCCTTGAGAAACATTTGAGAGAAAGGGTCTCCTTTGCCAGGCCCTGGGGGTCAGGCCTTGGCCATTCTGATGAAAAACAAACATGAAGGGCTGACATGGCATGAGAACCTGGCGTGTCCGCGTTGTTGCCCTTCCCCTTGGTTCCCACCCATGCACACTGAACCCGATCAGCGCCTGTGGGAACAGCAGGGTGTGCAGTTCCAGCTAGAGGGCCTTAGACAGATCATACAGAAGTGTGTTTTTTATGAGTGTAAGAAGCGATAGCCCAGGCCAGTGAGAACGATATCTCGGGTCGGAAAACGGCCCCTTGTGTGTGATGTGTGAATGTCCTTGGGCCTGGTCTGTGAATGAGTGGGAACGTAACTGAAACAAATATAACATGAGTGTGGTGTGTTTCTAATACCAATTATTGGAAAAACATCTTATGTAACATCTTAGTCCAGGCCCATACCTGGAAATCCTATACATCGTCAATGGCTAATAAAGAGGGCCTCAGACTGGCTCAGCTCTCTGCTCTGCCCGGCTCTGCGCTCCTTCCTGAACAAGATCTCTGCCTGTGCGTGCATCTTTTTCTGCGTCCCGGTGTGCGTCGTTCCTCATCGCCGCAATCGCCCTCATCAACTCCAGACAATCCAAACGCTCCCTGACATACACGGCTGCCCCACCTCCTCTCCTTCCTCGCCTGTCCCTTCTGAAGAGTTTCTAGCCATCCAATGCAGAGCTCCAGTTGTGAGAGTCGTCCCACCATGTTTCTGGGATGGCAACTATATCGTCGTTTTTCTGCCTCACAGTGGCTTCCAGCTCCTCCTGTTTGTTGCCCATGCTGCGTGCCTTTGGATAGATGCACTTTGGCCGGGCCATTGATCCCGCCACCTTTTTCTGGTGAGAAGCCCTAATTCCTTTGTGGACATCATCGAGTGCTTCCACGGTTTTGAACACATCAACAACCCTTGTGTTTCTCTTCCTGCATGGCTCTCCATCCCCAGCCTCCACTGGGATGGCAGAGCAAAGGGCCTCACCAGCGCTACCCTCAAATGCTGGCATGTGGCCCTTGGGTTTGCCTCTCCACACCTGGTTTCCTCCCCTCTCACTTCAAATCTAGTTTAAAGCCCTCTCAAGGATTCCTGCTAACTCCTGCGCAGGATCCTTTTCCCCTTTTGAGAGAGGTGCATCCCATTTGTCGCTAGCAGGCCTGGTGCCATGTAAGCCGACCCGTGATCAAAAACCCCCAAATTCTGCCGGTGACACCGGTCCTGCAGCCAGGTATTGATCTGCTGGGTCTTCCTGCATCTTTCCTCATCGTACCCTGCAACTGTGGCGACAGAAGAGAACACGACTTGTGCTCCTGATCCCTTGACCATGCGTCCCAAGGCCCTGAAGTCTCTCTTGATTGTTTTCCCTTTTCAGTTTCATCACTGCCTACCTGAAAAATCGTTAGGGGATAATAGTCTGAGGGCCTAACCAGGGCAGAGAGTTTCCTGTTTACATCTTTAACCCTGGCCCCAGGGAGGCAGCCGACACCCCAAGAAGTGGGTCTAGCCTGCATATAGGGCCTTCTGTTCCCTTTAGAAGGGAGTCTCCTACAACCACAACCAGCCTCTTTTTCTTTGTGGGCGCTGTTTTGATGGAGGGTGCAGGGTGACTGATCCTCTGCAGCACCTCCAACTCAGTGGAACCGCCTCCCTCGATGCTGTTGTTTGGTTCCACTTGCAAGGCCTGTTCTTCAGTCTCAAGACCCATTTGTGTGTCTGTGTTTGGCTGTTTCTGGGCTAACTGGTGCACAGAAATTGGCTTCGCTGGAGGTAAATGTTCAAAGAGGACCCAGAAGAGTAAAACAGAAAAAGGAAAAATTTATTTGAATAAAGGAGGAGTCCCCAGGCGTCCCTGTGGGGTCTCTCAACAGCATGGGAAGACACAGCCCCCTATTTATCCCAATCCTAGCCGCAGGAGATCCCTTCTCCTTTCCCCATTGGCTGAGACCCTTGCGGGGTCCAAGCTTTCCGATCCCCCTTTCGTAACCCCAGCAGCACCCCTTGTATGTCTGCCCACCGACACTCCTGGGAACTGATTGGTTAGAGCTCTAAGGCTGTTGCACTCCATTTTGTAAAGACATGGGAGAGCTGCTCCCATCAACTACGAAACAATCAAGAGTGTGAATCGTGACATCACATCTTTGCAAAGACGTGATAGCCGTTCCTCGCCAGTTTGGTGTTGGTGGTGGTGCTTTCAGTTGTTATGATGTTGTCATCCCTTTTCTAATTCACTGTCTGCTCTTGTGTTCAGACTACGTGGCTCTGTAAATGAGGAGCCCCACTCTCTGTATCTTTCAATGAAATACAGGACCTTCTGAGACTGTTTTTCTTCCTGAGCTCCTTCCTGCAAGAGCTTTTGGAGCTGCAGGGACAGTTCCTGTGATGGGAGGAGGGGAAAAGAATCCATCACGGCAGCACTGCCAGGGAGCAGCAGCGCTCGGTCTCCCAGAGCTGTTTTCTTTCCTCTCCCACACTCTCCTTCTCGTCCCTCATGTTGGCGCAAGTCCTGAGTGCTCTGGCAGCTTGGTCATTGTTCTGCTGCGTGGCAGTCCTGTGACAGCAGGCAGGGACAGGCAATGGGCACTTGTGTGACAGAGCTGGCCTCAGAACAGCCTTCCGTGAAGAAAGGTGATCTCCTGAGGACAGTGCTGGAAGGTTTAGGTCTTCTTCCAAAGTTTCTCTCCAGGACATGCCCAAGAACATGACGAGCAGATCACAACACCAGTATGCACCAGTACAGAGCTAAACACCGTGAATGGAGAAGCATGAGGGCACGCAGCAGTGTCCTCTCACAGCCAGGCCTCCTGCAAGACACCTGACGGAGCAGCAGAGCAGGGTCTGGGCTGTGCCCGTGTGCACTGGACAGCCCGCGGAAGCTGCCCCAGGACAATCGTCGTGGGCTGGCCGCGCACAAGCACCGTTTCCAGCCCTGGCCTCTCAGTGCAGCTTGGAGAGGCCCTTTGTCACTCCGCGGAAGGATGGTGAATGAGTAGGTCAGCAGGCTGTGTTTGCATGGTACAGATGAGATGCAATCATGCACATCATGTACAGGAGGTGGGATGAGATGAACCCCAGAGACCACAAATGTCATCAGCTATTCCTTGGGGTTCCCTGAAGGCCTGTGGGACAGACAGTGTCTCAAGGTCACGTCACGTTGGGAGGAAACCACCTGAATGCAGCACTGGGTTGTGCTTCCTTGGACTGAGGTCCCCGTGTCCATTCCTCGTGACGTGGGACATGTGAGATGAGTGCAGGCGGGGTGACACACTGCAAGGCTGAGGTGGCTCCCATCCTTTGGGAGTGGCAAGAGGAGGTGAGAGAGACACTGTGACTCCTGCCTGTGTGTCTAAAAGGGACAGGCTCTGCCTCTGAGCATCCCTGGGTGCATAAGGAGTCCATGAGGCCAGCTCAGCTCTGGACAGCTGACAGAAGCTTGCTCTTTCCACGTGTGACTCCAGGAACAAACCCCATGGGCCCAGCGAGCTTCGTCTCCGCTGCCTTGCACAGGCCCATTGCCACAGTGCTTCTATCTGCTCCCTCAGCCTTGCCTGTGATTCTGGCTTGTGCTCTCCAAAGTGCCAGAGCACTCAGAGATGTTCTGGGGTCCTTGGAAAAGGCAGATGTCAAAGCCAGCTTCAAGAAGGGCTCTTTATTAAAATCCAGCCACTCTCTCGGGAAGAGCTGCTCCTCCACATGGCTCCGCATCAGCGGCAGCACAGGGCTCGCAGGTTCCATCTTGGCCTTGGCTGCTCCCTTGGAGAGCTCAGGATGATGATGACCGTCTGAGCTACAAGGGAGCGGATGGAGGGCTCGCTGTCTCCTGCCAAGGTCTGAAGGGCTGCAAGGGAAAGAAGCAGAGCTGAGATGACCTCCCACGTCTGCAGAGATCCCCAGGCATTCCCTCTGGAGAATGCTCCCTACTCACCGCTGCAGATCTCAGCCAGCTTCTTCTTGCCTGGATCCCTCAGATGCCGCGCAGCGAGCCCTGGGCACAGAGTTCCGTCAGCCCCTGCTCCCTCCCCTCATCAGGGCTGGCCCCAGGGAAGAGCAGGGGCCGAGATGGTGGGACTGAGCAAGGCGGCCGCCATGGCCACCTGCGTGGACAGGGCTGGGAGAGGGAGGCCAAGGCCCTGCACGGGGCAGCCGGGGCTCTGGCAGCCACAGGGCTGCTCCTTGCTGCCAGGGCAGTGGCAGGGACTGGGGCCAGGCTGCCAAGAGAGGGACCCTGGGGGCTGTGACCCACCGATGAACCTCACGGCCGCCTCTCGCAAGCTGGCCTGAGCATCCTTCAGGTACGGCAGGCTCTGAGTCAAGAATTCTTGAGCTCTGCTCCTGTCCTGCTCCAGCTGGAGAGAGCACAAGGGGATGAGCACGTCACTGTCCCTTCCCAGTTGGCTGGACCAGTCCCTGCTCCCACACCCAGCCGTTCCCCTTCCCTCCCGGCCATTCCCATGTCTCAGCCAGGAGCCCTGTGGGGTTGAGGCTGAAAGAGAGACACAGGCCGGGGGACCCCAGGGGTGCTGAGAGCCCTCCCTCACGCTGGGTGCAGGGAGGGCAGCAGGGCAGAGAGAAGAGGCCTTGTGGGCTCTGTTCTTGAGGGCAGGGAACAAGAATGCAGGTCCAGGCTGCAGCAAGGCAGGCGAGGCACATCTGCCTTGGGGGTTGTCCTCACCAAGCTCTCTCCAATCCGCCATGTCTGCTGTGTCCGCACCAGGTGCTTGAGCAGTTTCCACTTGAGGAGCTCTGCGGCAGCAAGGAGGGCTTCCCCAGCAGCCTGTGGAACAGCAGAAGCTGGGAGATGGCACCACGGTCTGGGCCAGGAGACCTTGGGTCCCCCTGCTCTGGGCTTTGTTCCTGGGGCGATTCTGCCCTGCAGGAGCTGGGACATGCCCTGGCCCAAATTTCCAGGGGTCTCTTCACTGCGTCACTGCTGAGCTTTGAAAGCTGTACCTTGGCCACGCTCTGCGTTTGGTCACTCAGGCGGAAGAAGAGAGGGAGCAGGCCAAGTCGCACCGTGTTCTTCATCTCTGCCTTTTCGTCCCCCACCGCCATCTTCATCAGGTCTCTGAAGAGGCTGATGGAGCTCTCTCTCAGCTGGCTCTGCTCCTGGGAGGGAGAAGCACAGTAGGACTGGAGCACCGGCAGCTCTCTGCCCACGCTGGGCAGAAGCTCCAGCACGGATGATGTGAGGGGAGATGCTCCAGGGAGGCATTCTGCACACTGGAGTTGTGGCCCAGATCTGCGGTCCTGGGTCAGTGAAAGGCCACTCAAGAGACTTGTTCTGGGAGCGCCTGTGCCTCCAAGTGCCCACCAAGGCAGCCAGCATCCCCCACCAGCTTCAGCAGCCACGGTGGGGAAGAGCTCCGGGAGCAGCTGGCAGGGAGAAGCTGGGCTGGGCTGCAGAACACACAAGCCACCCCACAAGAGCCCAGGGCCCACCCGTGGGGCTCAGGCTTCCACATCAGCCTTACGTCGTTCAAGAGGGGCAGGAGGAATTCCGCCATCTGCACGGCGATGTGGCTGGCCTCCTTCCTCTTCAGCTGAGCCATGACAGTTCTGAAGACCAGCAGAGCCTTCATGGTGGCAGCCTTATAGCCAAAGAGCAGGACCCTCATCAGGTCTGGCAGGATGACCTTCATTTTTCTTGCCTGTGTGAAGAAAAGAGTTTCCCTTTTGGGACCAGGTCCATGCCTGGAAAGCTCCCCAGGCAGCCAGCTGGCCCCACCATGGCAGAGAGAGCCTTTGGAGCACTCGCCCCACCGCCTGAGTGCCAGCCAAGGCCAAGCCCGCCCCCTCCGCCCCGGCCCTTGGCTGCCAACAGGGTTCCCCTTGCTGACGCCCTACTCACCATGTCGTCTTTCTGCGACAGCGTCATGATGCCTCTGAGCACCAGGGAGAGCATGGCTGGCCTTTCTTCCTTCAGAAACCTAAAGGCTAGGTAGGTCGCAGCAAACTCCCCGTCTCCCAGATCTCTGCTGGCCAGCATCTGAAAGCAGGGCAGCAGTGAGCGACCGGCAGAGCTGGTGGGGCTCCTGGCAGCGTGCAGCTCCTGGTTCCTAGCGCAGCCCGGGCCAAGGGCACCGGGGGCTTTTTCCGGTAACTCACAGCCAAGCGAACGAGGCAGTAGTCCTCCAGGTGCGTGCAGAAGAGCCTGCTCTTGAGGTCCCAGAGCTGGCTGAGCAGCTCCTTCAAAATGTTCTTCACAGTCTGGGGCACGGAGAGCATCAGCTCCCACAGTGCCAGGGCAGTGCTGCAAGTCGGAGCGCTCTGTCAGCAGGGCAGCCTCGGCCACAGCAGCGTGGCCGGGCTCAGCACTGCAGGACGCTTGGGATGCCCAGGGCAGCAGCAGAGGGCTGAGCTGGTGCTCCCCGTGGGGCGGGCAGGAGCGTGGGGTGGGCTCTGGGCTTGCTTGCTCAGCTTTGGCTGCCTCGGGCCTGGCTGACCCCCAGGGCTGGAAAGCGTGGTGGGATGGAGGGTCCTGCCCCTCGGGAGTGTCCTGCAGGATTCCTTGGCTCTGGCAGCCAGAGCGTCTCCAGGCCCCTCTTCCCACAGGGAACAAGCCCTCCTGGCTTTTGAGGACAGTACCTGTCTCCTCCTGGAGCAACCTTGAGCAGTGTCATCACCACCTCCTGAGGGCATTTGTCAGCCATGGGGACGATGAGAGACTCCACGCTCTGCCGGGCTGGGACTGTCTGGGTGCATCCCAGGGTTTTGTGGATGCAGCTCGTGATCTTTGGCACCTGGAGGGGACACAGGTGAGGATGGTGCAGCCACTGGCGAGCGGCCATTTCCTCAGCTGCCCTTGCCATCCTTCTCTGCCACCTTGAGGTGGCTTCAGGTGCCCCAGACACTGGGCTTTGGGAGGAAGAGAGGGATGGAGGGAGGAACAAGGCCTGACAGGGCTGAAGGGCAGGGCAATGCAGCCACAGGCCACTTACATCCACCAGCCACAGGTCAGGGTTTCCCTTGACCACATCCAGCACGTTTCTGGCCGCCTCCTTGTCAAAGGTGCTGGAGTCAGTCATTGCCTCGATGAACACCCAGACCACGTCTGTCCTCTCCGACGGCTGGAGGTATTCCCCAAAGGTCTATGGGAGGAAGGGAGGCAGCGAAGCCACGTCACACCGAGGGCCCTGATGCTGCTGCTTAGCCGGGCAGTGCCAGCAGCCCTGCGGTGGCGCCCGGCAGTGCTGGCGGCGGTGCCCCCAGCAAAGCTGGCAGCAGGGGCGGCAGTCGCTGCTGGGGAGGATGAGAAGAGACGGCCCAGGGTGAGGGAGGAGGGTTGGGGTCATGGGCACGGGGTCTGGGCCCCGCCACCAGCCAGGGCTTGCTGGTGGCCAGGAGGACTGGGGCTGCTGCTGGGACACTGGAGCGCAGCCCTGGCATTGTCCCTGCTTGGGGACAGCAGGAACCCTCTCAGCAGGGACAGGGAGGCCACGCCAGCCCGCTGACGGTGGAGGCCTTTGCTCTCACAAGTCCCCTGCTGATGCCAGGACCAAGAGTGCCAGCAAACGGGGAGCTCGTTACCTCGGCAATGTGAGTGGCACTGGGCGAAGTGCGCAAGGAGGTGGTCTCGGCTTCCCAGTCCCTTTCGAGCTGTGTATCCTCCTCTGTCAATGTCGCACCTAAAGAGCGGGGCAAACGCAGAGGAGTCGGTAAGACACGGCAGCTTCCCCAATACTGGAAAGAGCTTTGAACTTGGAATGGCCGAGGAGGGAGGTTATGACCTGCAATCAGGGGAGGAGGTGGTGGAGAGCGGTGCCACGGAGAGGCTGACCCACCTCCAGTGTGCGTGTGGGAATGCTCCTGGCCCTGGAAAGTCCAAGGCCCTAGAGCTCTGCATGCAGTGCCACAGTTCAGTTCCCCATGGCTTGAATAGAGGTGACGTGGGGGACGGCTCGCATGGCTGGAGTGCTGCGGGGCAGAGATACATCTCTCTTTGGGAGAGATGGGAAGATGCGGCGTGGGGCTGCCTCCCGTGCTCTTGAGGAGCAGCTCAGCTCCACGGGACCATCAACAGCGTGAGGGTGAGGAGCAGAGGAGGCGCAGTGCTGGTGACATGGTGGTGCCTCCAGCAAGCAGCAGGACTGGGTGATGTTGGCGTGCAGGGGGATCCATCCCACCACAGCTTCTCTTACAGCGTTGCTGGTACTTGAATTGGAAGAGGAGACAAAGAGCGTCCAAAGCCAAGCGGCTGGTGTCCTCTTCCTTGAATGATAGGAGCAGCAGGAGATGTCCCAGCAGCTGTCCAAGGATTGGCATCTGCATCTCCGCACAGGAGGCGTGTCTGTCCTCATTGGGATCAGCCTGGGCAAGGGAGGAAGAAGAGCAGAGGGCTTGAGGGCAGCTGGGGCCAAAGCCCTGAAGCCAAGTGTGTGCCCAGGGCTGGATCCAGGCAGGTCAGAGCTTTGCAGGGCCCTGCAGAACCCGTCTCGCAGAACAGCCCCACGCAGGGAGAGCTGCCAGACCTGGGCTCCCCGTGGGCTCCTTGGGCAGCCCTGGCCGACACAGGACTGGGGCAGAGATGGCTCCTGGCAGAGCGGAGTATGCCTGGTCCTTACCTTCAGTGAGGAATAGTTGGCCAGCAAGAAGCTGAGCACCCTCATCCTGCCCACAGCCCTCTCCCGCACAGATGCCCTCTCAGAGGTGGTGAAGGTCAAGAGCATCTGGGGAGAGAGAAGCTGCTGCTGAGCCCTGGGAGCAGCCAGCGCTCCAGCACAAGCAGCACTGCTCAAGTCCTGGGCGGGACTCTCCCAGGCCATTAAGGCTTCCTCTGGTCTGGAGCAAAGCCCGCACTGGTTTCCTGCCCCGGGGTCCCTGGCAGGCTTGCGACAAATGCCCCAGGCCAGCCCTCTAGCCAGGCAGGAAGGCAGATGCCACCCTGTGCGGCCACTGTGCTGCGGAAGAGCCTGCTGGGCAGCCCCTGCTTCCCCCAGGGAGGTGGGCACCACCCTGCAGTGCTCTCTCTGCATGGCGCGGGGTGGGACTGCCCTCTCAGCAGTGGACACCCCGTCCCCCAGGGTGAGGAACAGCCCTTGTGAAGCCCACCCTTTGCACATGCCAGACCTGGAAGATACTCTGCATCTTCTCGCTGACTCCGTTGGCAGGAGAGTTGAGCACCAGTGCAACTAGCATGGTGTCCATGGCTTTCATGGTCTGCAAGGAAGACAACGAGTTGTGGCTGTGTTTCCTGCCATCCCTCTCACCCCCAGGACACTGAGCTGAGCTCCCAGCACCAAGGGAGGACTCGTGGGCTGCTTTGCTGTGCCTGGGAGAGGCCCAGGGGCAAACAATGTGCTGTGGGCAGAGCAGCCTGCGGCACTGGACGTGGCCAGGCCCACAGGAATGGGACGACGGGACGAGAGTGGGAAAGTAAAGCCAAGACCGTGCCCTGCCTTGCATCTCTGGTCATAGCGCAGGACAGGGTGAGCAGGGAGCAGCCCAGAGGGCCCGGGGCTCGTGGAGCTCACCCAGCACTTACCGCGAAGTACAGGAAAGGTTTCAAGTCCCGGATTTCCTCTTTTGGAGGAAGCAAGAAGATGCTGGAGAAGCACGCTTGGAGGAGGCCTATCTCTTTGCCCTCCAGCACCGCCTCCACGGAGCTGCAAAGAGAGAGGGGCCAGTGGGACACTGGTGCGGGGAGCAGTGCCTGGAGGCCTCGTGCAGGTGGACGCGGGGCTCTGGGGCAGGAGTCCCCAGGAGGGTTGGGCAGGTACCTCATTTCGGTCACGGCAAACATGGCGCTCCGCCACACCGCTGTGCACCGTTGGTCCCTGGGCTCTTCTTCCAGCAGCACCTGCAGAGCACAGCCAGGATGGGACCTGGCAGCTGCCAGCACCCAGTGCCACCAGCCCCTTGCCCTGCCCAACGCTGTCCTCACAGGGTGCCAGTGCTGGGGGCCTTGTCCCCTTCCCCGCAGCCACCGAGTATCCCCTCACCTTGATATTCTCTGCCAGTTTGTATCTCTGGCAGAAGAGATCTAGGCCCTGGGACAAGCCGTTGTACGTTGCGGCCCTGAAGAGCATAGCGATGCTTTTAAGGAACTCCAGCTTCTGTTCCTCATCCTGGCAGCCAGGGGACAGAGAGACAAACAGGGAGCATGAGATGGGGACACACGGTCAGTGGCACCGCAGCGCTGGGGGTGCAGTGCCGGTTGCAGCCCTGGGAGAAGCAGCTGTGCCCAGCCAGCGCCCTCCAGCAGCCCCACAGCAGAGCCCCTGTCAGCAGATGCCAGCTCAGCCGCCTTCCAAATGGCTGCGGTTACCTTTTCAGGGCTGCTGACAAAGGCCCTGATGACATCCACGTGTTCTGGTTCCAAGCGGTACACTGGTAACCAGCTGGCATCTAAGAAAGGAGGAGAGCAGGGAGGGCTGCAGAGAGGGTGCGCGGGCAGGAGGGAGCAGAGGAAGGAGCTCTGCCTCCCATCCAGCCCCATGCCCGCTGCCATGGCACAGTCTTCTCCTGCGTGTCAGTGCCCCTGCCAGCGTGTGGGGAAACGGGATCCTGGCATTGAGCAGGGAGCGCTCGCTGGCCACCGCGCTGCCCAGACAATCAGGGCCCCTCACTCACCCATCTCCAGTTGCTGGGCCAGGCACAACTCCTGGGGCTCCACTGGAGAGCTGCTCTCCTGGAGAGCCCTGTCCTCCTCCAGGGCCACCTTGGTGGTGCTGACTTGTTGCTTCGCCATCTTTTGGGTTTGAGGAAAGTGGTTGGGCTGGCGAAGGGGGAAGCTTTGGCGAAAGGCCACGAGTCTGCCGGGGGCAGCGGGGAAAGACGTGGGTTGTGCTCGAGGAGTCCTCGCCACGAGTCTGCCGGGGGCAGCGGGGAAAGACGTGGGTTGTGCTCGAGGAGTCCTCGCCACGAGTCTGCCGGGGCAGAGGGGAGTCTGCCGGGGGCAGCTAGAGTTAAGATATGGTTGGACTCGATGATCTCAAGGGTCGCTTCCAACCAAAAGGATTCTCTGATACTCCGATTCTCTGAAAGACGTGGGCTGCGCTCGGGGGCTACTCGCCGTCTCCGTGCTCGCGCCCTGTCCCGTCACCGTCCTGCCGGACAGTGTGGGCTGGGGCCCACAGCTGCGCTGAGCACACGCAGTGCAGTGGGTGTCACCAAGTGAGGTCACAACGGGCCCCACTGTGACCCTGCACCTGGGCAGGGAGGGGCAGGGTGTCCCATTGGGATGCACAGGCCAGCTCAGCCCTGGGCACCTGGGTGCTCTCGGGGTGTCTCCAGGCCCCGCTTTGCCCTCATGTCCCCCCGGGACCTTCCTGTTGCCCTCTGCTGTGTCCCAGGGTTTCGTGTTCAGCTGTCTGGCTGATCAGAACAGCAGCGAAGCTGCTCCTTCAGTGGCTTTGTAGAGATTTCTAGGGATTTCCAAGGGTGGGTAGCACAGAGGATGGACTTTGTTTAAGGTGTCTGCTGTCTCATTGCTTACAGAAGCTCTCAGTGGCTTGAGGATAAACTAACCACGTAACCACATGACAAAGTGTTGGAGCTGGCAGAGCACAAAAGCAGAAATCCAGGTGGCAGGGGTGAAAAAGGTGGAAAGGCTGAGGTACTAAATGCCTCCTTCTGTGGAAATGCCCCTCACATTCTGCGATTCTGTGATTCCTCCACCTCAGTCTTTAATAGTCAGAAGAATTGTGCTCCAGGTACCCACCCCCCTGAGCCAGAAGACAGGCATGGGGAGCAGTATGAAGGCCCAGCAATCCAAGGGTCAATGATCAGTGACCTGCTATACCACTTGGGCACCTACAAGTCTATGGGGCCAGATGGGATACACCCAAGGGTGCTGAGGGAGCTGGCAAAGGTCATCACTGAGCCACTTTCCATTATCTATCTGCAATGCTGCCCAACTGGGGAGGTTGCAGTTGACTGGAAGTTGGCTAAGGTGACGCTCATCTACAAGACGGGCCGGAAAGAGGATCTGGGGAGCTACAGACCTATCCGTCTGACCTTGGTGCTGGGCAAGGTCATGGGGCAGATGACCTTGGGTAACATCACTCGCCAGAAGAGAACCATATAATCAGGCCCAGTCAACATGGATTTATGAAATGTAGGTCCTGTTTGACTAACCTGATCTCTACGACAAGATGACCCAAGTAGTAGATGAGGGAAAGGCTGTGGAGGTTGTGTACTTAGACTTCAGTAAGGCCTTGGGCACCGTATCTCACAGCATTCTCCTGGAGAAGCTGCAGCTCGTGGCCTGGACGGGTGGACTCTGCGACGGATATAGAACTGGCTGGGTGGCCGGGCCCAAAGAGTTGTGGTGAACGGAGCCAAATGCGGTTGGTGGCTGGTCAGGAGTGGCATTCGCCAGGGCTCAGTACTTGGCTCACAACCAGCCCATGAATGCTCCAGGCTCAGGGAAGAGTGGCAGGACAGGAAAAGGACCTGGGGGTGTTGGTCACTGTGGCTGAACATGAGGCAGCATGTGCCCAGGCAGCCAAAAAGGCCACCTGCATCCTGGCTTGTATCAGGAATAGTGTGGCCAGCAGGACCAGAGAAGCGATCGTGCCACTGTACTGGGCACTGGTGAGGCTCCACCTTGAATCCTGTGTTCAGTTTTGGGCCCCTCATCATCAGAAGGACATTGAGGGACTAGAGAGAGTGCAGAGGAGGCGACGAAGCTGCTGAGGGGCTGGAGCACAAGTGTGATGGGAGCGGTTGAAGGATCTGGGGCTGTTCAGCCTGGAGAACAGGAGGCTCAGGGGAGGCTCAGGGGAGACCTTATTGCTGTTTGCAATGGCCTGAAAGGAGGTTGAAGCATGGAGGGTGTTGGTCTCTTCTCCCAAGTAGCAAGTGATAGGACAAGAGGAAATGGCCTCAAGTTGCACCAGGGGAGGTTTAGATTGACTGTTAGGAAAAAATTCTTCCTGGAAAGTGTGTTAAAGGCAAGAAGAACACCTGAAGAGCATGGGTTGGTCATGCCAATGTGGAATAGATTGGTTTTTCTTGTTTGTTTTGGGGCTGCAGAAGAAGGAACGCGTGCATTTCAGTGTTGGGGCATGGATCCAAACTGAGGATTCAAGCAAGTTTGGGACTGGGACAGCTTAGGTGATTGAGGACCATTGCCAGGTCTATGAAAGAAGCTGGATGGGTTTTGGGGAGCTCACAGGCATTGCCAAATCCTCAGGAAACCACAGCTTTGTAGTTAAAGCAACAGCACTTGGCACCAAACCCAATCCCAAAACGCGAATACCCTCGAAGCGACCACAGGCAGAGCCTTGAGAAACATTTGAGAGAAAGGGTCTCCTTTGCCAGGCCATGGGGGTCAGGGCTTGGCTATTCTGATGATAAACAAACACAAACGGCTGACATGGCATCAGAACCACCTCCACAACGCCTTTACCACCTGTGACCAGTGTCTCCAGGCTTTTGCTTCGCCAGCCTCCAGGGACACGGACTGGTTGTTTCCTTCAGAGCTGTGTCAGGGATGGCCCTTCGTGGGATCCCAAACACCTTCAGAAACTTGCGTTTGTTTCTGCCTTTCACTTTGCTGGAGGTTTGTTCATTGTTTCAATATCTGCAGTTTAGGAACATGGCAGCAGAGGGCTCATTAACATCCAAAATGCCCTTGCAAGCCAAGGCTCTCTGCAGCCTTTTCCTAAAGGCTTCAAGTCTGGTGTGGATGATTAGGGAGATTTCAGGAATAGCCAAACAGAGAGCATTTCAATAATAAACAGTAATAAAGCAGTATTTCTTCTACTTCCTTCCCACCTCTCCCTCCTCCGCATTTCCAGAAGAGGTGGTATCAGCAGCGTTCAGTACTTATGGATCTGGAGCATCTCCTGATGAAGGCACAATATGTCAGAGCATTGGGTGCCTGAAGCACCAGTTGAGTGAGGAGACAGGCCAGGACACCTCAAGAGGAGTCACGCTCCTCTGGACCAAGAGGTGGGTGTTCCTGGGAATCTCAGGTGCCACAGCACAGCGACACTTGTGTTCAGGGAGCTGGTCAAATGACCCATCTCCTTTTCTGTAATGTTGTCTGAGTGTGCTCAGGTAACCCCTGACCTGAACCCCATCCACTCGTGGGTGTTCTCCAGACTCCTGCCTTCAGGAACAGTGTCCCAGGAGACCTTGCTGGTGAAGATGGAGGCAAAGGAGCCATAAAGTACCTCAGTCCTGTCTGCTTCTAATCTTATAAAGTGCAGCACCAGGCCCGCGTTCGCCCTATCTAGTCTTTTACTGTAAGGAAGTAATGTCAGCTCATCTTGCTGCCCCCACCCTCCCCTGCACATATGAAATCCAGAGGAGCTTTGGCATCATCCTTACATCTTTTTATGGTTTTAGAAGTTTCTTTCTTCAATTAGCCAATTTACAGCATCGATGTTGGTTCAGCTGAATATTTACTCAAGATCTCAGGGGCTTTTTTTTTTTTAAAAAAAAAACTCCACACTTTCTGATCAGCCTTACACCAGACTGACAAATAAACAAATCTTCCCCATGCAACAAAGTTTGCCTAATAGTAAGGAACGAGAAGATTATTTTGTGCTACTTTTCAATTGATACAGAGACACAAGAGAGAACAAGGAAAGCCCAATGGTTGTCGTGCCTGTGAAGGCTGATATTTACATCCCTGTCCTCCAGTCAGAGCTCAAATTGTCTGGGAAAGAATGCCTTTTAAAAACACTGTCATCACAAAGCAGGAGAGTGTACTGTTAGTTCATAGGTTAATAAATAGTTAATAAATGAAATCTCATTAAATTTCATTGCAAGCCCATTTTTTATTATAGTAAAGGAGGCTGAAGTTTCACCTTGATAATTACGCTCCCTACATTTGGCAGAAACAAAAAGATTGATTTAATAGCAGAGGTAGCTTTGATTTAAACAAAGAAATTGTCTGAACAGGATTAGATTACACTGTTAGGCGGGCATTCGTTATGTGCAGCGCTGGGGTCGCACTGGCGATTCTCCACCATAAGTGCTCGCCACGACAGAACGCTCTCCTGTAGCTGGTATTTACAAAAGCGCTGCATACTCATTATAGTTCTTAGAAACTATTAACATTCAATACACCTATTCTAAGAAATGATTACAGAAACATGAGGTTAATTATTTCATGGTCTTTGCTGCTATCTGGTGTCATTGTACGAGCATTGCAAGCTTTGAATTCTATTTCTCTATTCTATAGCTTACTTTCGAGACATCTGTTAGTGTGCAGCTTCAGATTCAACCTGTGCATATGTCATGGAGGCACCCCAAAATAAGTTTAGGCGGACAACAAGGTCCAAAACAAACTTTATTGGGCTTTGGGTTCTTTGATATCGGCTGGTTTTATAAGACACCAGTCCGGTCAGTGATATGTGGGAAAGGTTTATCCCACAGGGGTAAAAAGATGCTGGGACAGGAATTAGCAGGGCTCATTTGCAGGGCTTTAAACTAGATTCGAAGGGGGATGGGGTTGTAGCTGGGCTTGCATCAGTGGGGCAGCATGCTGGGATACATAAAGACCGGGAGGCCCCTCAGGCCCCTAGGGTGAAATCGGTTTACTCGGCTCGCTCCCTGAAGTGCCTGTACACCAATGTGTTTATGATCTGGTGGTATTAACAGAGACATGGTGGGACAGCTCACATGGCTGGAATGTGGTCATGGATGGCTATGCCCTTTTCAGGAAAGACAGGCCGGCCAAGCGTGGTGGTGGAGTTGCTCTTTACGTGAGAGAGCAACTACAATGTATAGAGTACTGTCCAGGTGCGGTTGAGGAGCGAGTTGAGAGTCTGTGGGTGAGAATTAAGGGCCAGGCTGGCAGGGGTGACACTGTTGTGGGAGTCTATTACAGGCCACCAGATCAGAGTGAGGAAGTTGATGAGGCCTTCTACAGGCAGCTGAGCGTGGCCTCACAGTCACAGGCCCTGGTTGTTATGGGGGATTTTAACTACCCTGATGTTTGCTGGAAGGACTACTCAGCCAGCCAGCCTCAGTCTAGGAGGTTCCTCCAGTGCATTGACGATAACTTTCTGATGCAAATGGTGGAGGAGCTGACTAGGAGAGGTGCGCTGCTGGGTCTCGTCCTCGCTAACAAGGAGGGTCTGGTTGAAGCAGTAAAGGTGGGGGGCTGCCTTGGTTGCAGTGACCATGAGATGGTGGAGTTCAGAATCTCCTGTGGTGGGAGCAGAATACCGAGCAGAATTGTAACCCTGGACTTCAGCAGGGCCGACTTTGGCCTTTTCAAACAATTGCTGGAGGAAATCCCGTGGGCAAGGCTGCTTGAAGGTAAAGGGGCCCAAGATAGTTGGTTAACATTCAGGGACTGCTTCTACCAAGCTCAAGATCAGTGCATCCCGACGTGCAGGAAGTCAAGGAGGGGAGCCAGGAGACCTGCGTGGTTAAACAGGGAACGTCTGGGCAAACTCAAGTGGAAGAGGAGGGTTTACAAATCATGGAAGGAGGGGCTGGCCACTTGGGAAGAATATAAGGCTGTTGTCAGAGGATGTAGGGAGGCAACTAGGAAAGCTAAGGCCTCCTTAGAGTTAAACCTGGCGAGAGGGGTCAAGGACAACAGGAAGAGCTTCTTCAAATACATGGCAGATAAAACTAACAGCAGAGGCAATGTAGGCCCACTGATGAACGGGGTGGGTGCCCTGGTGCCAGAAGATACAGAGAAGGCAGAATTACTGAATGCCTTCTTTGTCTCTGTCTACTCTGCCGGAGGCTGTCCTGAGGAGCCCCGTACCCCTGAGGCCCCAGAGGAAGGCAGGGCAATGGAGGAGTTTGCCTCAGTTGATGAGGACTGGGTTAGGGACCAGTTAAGCAATCTGGACATCCATAAATCCATGGGTCCAGATGGGATGCACCCGCGGGTGCTGAGGGAGCTGGCTGAAGTCATTGCTGGACCGCTCTCCATCATCTTTGCCAAGTCTTGGGAAACGAGAGAGGTGCCTGAGGACTGGAGGAAAGCAAATGTCACTCCGGTCTTCAAAAAGGGCAAGAAGGAAGACCCGGGTAACTATAGACCGGTCAGCCTCACCTCCATCCCCGGGAAAGTGATGGAACACCTTATCCTTGGTGCCATCTTAAGACATATCAAGGAGAAGAGGGTCATCAGGGACAGTCAACATGGCTTCACCAAGGGGAAGTCATGTTTGATCAACCTCATAGCCTTTTATGAAGACGTAACAAGGTGGATTGACGATGGCAGAGCAGTGGATGTGGTCTACCTTGACTTCAGCAAAGCATTTGACACCATCTCCCACAGCATCCTCACGGCAAAACTGAGGAAGTGTGGACTGGATGATCGGGTAGTGAGGTGGACTGCAAACTGGCTGAAGGAGAGAAGCCAGAGAGTCGTGATCAATGGGGCGGAGTCTGGTTGGAGGCCTGTATCTAGTGGAGTGCCTCAAGGGTCAGTTCTGGGACCAATACTGTTCAATATATTCATCAATGACTTGGATGAGGGAATTGAGTGTACTATCAGCAAGTTTGCTGATGACACCAAGCTGGGAGGAGTGGCTGACACGCCAGAGGGCTGTGCTGCCATCCAGCGAGATCTGGACAGGCTAGAGAGTTGGGCGGGGAAAAATTTAATGAAATATAACAAGGGAAAATGTAGAGTCTTGCATCTGGGCAGGAACAACCCCAGGTTCCAGTACAGGTTGGGGAATGACCTATTAGAGAGCAGTCTAGGGGAAAGGGACCTGCGGGTCCTGGTGGACAGCAGGATGACCATGAGCCAGCACTGTGCCCTTGTGGCCAGGAAGGCCAATGGCATCCTGGGTGGATTAGAAGGGGGGTGGTTAGTAGGTCCAGAGAGGTTCTCCTTCCCCTCTACTCTGCCCTGGTGAGACCTCATCTGGAATATTGTGTCCAGTTCTGGGCCCCTCAGTTCAAGAACGACAGGGAACTGCTGGAGAGAGTCCAGCGCAGGGCCACAAAGATGATGAAGGGAGTGGAGCATCTCCCTTATGAGGAAAGGCTGAGGGAGCTGGGTCTCTTTAGCTTGGAGAAGAGGAGACTGAGGGGTGACCTCATCAATGTTTATAAATATGTAAAGGGTGGGTGTCATGAGGATGGAGCCAGGCTCTTCTCGGTGACAACCAACAGTAAGACAAGGGGTAATGGGTTCAAGCTGGAACACAAGAGGTTCCACTTAAATTTGAGAAGAAACTTCTTCTCAGTGAGGGTGACAGAACACTGGAACAGGCTGCCCAGGGAGGTTGTGGATTCTCCTTCTCTGGAGACAATCAAAACCCGCCTGGACGCCTTCCTGTGTAACCTCACCAGGTGTTCCTGCTCTGGCAGGGGGATTGGACTGGATGATCTTTCGAGGTCCCTTCCAATCCCTAACATTCTGTGATTCTGTGATTCTGTGATTCTGTCTGGAAAAGTACCGCCGATAAACCGATGGGAAACGGGGTTTATACAGTTAGTTAGCACTCCCATAACGTAAGATACAGGTTCGGATATTAGGTTAGGAGATTATTTGGGGTGCAGCGAAATAAGAACAGCGAGGACCCACAGTGTGCATATACACACTCACAAGATAATACTCAATAGTATCTGATCACCTCCCGTAAGTGATACACGCCAGAGATATTCAGTTTCCGTTTCCCCTGGCTTGCATGAAAATTTAGCTTGCAAGTCGCCGAGCTCAGGTCCTGTCCACGGGGTGCTACAAACGGCAGTTCGAGGATTTCCACCCCGTGGCCTTGTATGTGTCAGTTTTAATGAGAGGACATACATTCTTTGTCTCCATCTCCTCTTCATCAACACTATTTTCAGAATCTCCCCAGGAACCTCCATCCCAGGAACCTCCGTCCTAGTCCTCAGGATCTCTAATCAATTTCCAGGTTTGGGGGACACTATGGGGGGGACCTTGCTCCACTTGTCGTGAGCTCAACCTTTTGTTCTAACAAACGTATTCACTCTTTCAGTTGATCTATTTCCAGCTCCTTTTCATAATCACACCCCTTTGACTGTTCGCAAGGTTCGGGCTGCCTTTGGGCTTGCTTCAAACAAGCGTACAGAGCAGCGCCAAAAGCAGCACAGATGATAGCGCCAACAGCAACACAGGCGGCAGCACACGCAGCTACCGTCACTCCCGGACCACACCAACTCGCTTCCGTCTGGGTGCAAGTTGTCGCGGAAGGATTATCACAGCTGTAATCCCGAAATAATTTCTCCATTTCTGATACCCTGCTTGCTGCGCCAATTAAAATGTCACGGAGGCACCCCCAAATAAGTTTAGGCAGACAACAAGGTCCAAACCAAAAGTTTATTCTGGCCAGAAAAGCACCGCTGATAAACCAATTAGAAACGGGGTTTATACAACTAGCTAGCACTCCGTTAACATAAGATATAGGTTCAGGTATCAGGTTAGGAGATTATTTGGGATGCAGCGAAAATAAGAATAATGGGGATCCCCAGCGTGCATACACGCACTCACAAACCAACAAAACCGGAGCCCTCTCTGCCCCGTTTGCCCACAAAAGAGAAACACTAGCCTATTGCGGCCAGGACTTCACACTTGTCTGTCTCAGATGAGGAATTTACACTCGTCTGTCCCAGGCGAGGACTTTACACCTGCCTATCTCAGGCAAGGAATTATTAAAGCATATATTCAGTAATTTATCGCTCACCTAAGTGCGGAGGTGAGGCGCTCCCAATCCAGGGGAGTTACCTTAGACGGCTTCTCGGTCTAAGGGGAGGGACTCTGGCAGTATGGCAGTCTCGTAGCTCTGAGAAGACCACACAAAGGGCATCTCCCGTGGGAACCCCATTTATAGTCTACTTAGATCTGACTGGGCATTCCAGAAGCTTCTCGGCTTCTCTACACCCCACCCCCCGAGTGTGGGCCTTCGAGAAGCTTCTCGGCTTCTCTGGGCTGTGGGCAGGCTTGGCCCCTCCTCTGCTAATGACCCTGCCCACCGACTCTGGGTCTCCACAAAGAGCCATTAGCTGCCCCATTGGAGGCCCCAGTTCTGAGAGAGGGGACGGGCAGCTACCAGTGCAGCTGCCACACCAGTGCTCAGGGCGTGGGGAGGGAAAGTGCAACTGCCACAGCTACGGTAGCATATCCCACTTCTGGTAGCAGAGTGCAAGGGCTTAAGGCAGCCCTGCCAAGTTGTAGGTTTGCGATATGGTAACAGACACCAGACCAACAGCTTCAGGGTTAAAGCATTTATCTCCAAATAACAGTGCAGGAAAAAAGACAGATCAATAGTATAATTATCTGCATTGTTGCAATAGCAAGTCAAGTAATGTACCATCACCAGACAGGCCATATTAGGCGATAGCAGCCATACAAGGAGCCAGCTAGTCTTGCAAAGGCAAATTTGACTGTCTACGTATGGAAGTCACTACGCAGAATGCAAGCGTGAACACACAGGGTACTGTGAACGTAGTGCTGACAGCAAGCAGACTGGATTTATAGCAGCCTTATAGTACAGTAAGTTAACAACTAAGGAGAAGTGAAATAAACCAGAACAGTAGTATAGCAGAAGAAGTAAATTGAAAGAAGAGGTATAGAAACACAGGAAGCAAGGAGTGTGTACTGATTGATACGTCAAGGCCAGAGGGATTGATACAGGATTGATACACCAATGACAGGGGGGTAACTTGTGATAGATGAAAAAAATGCTTTTGTGGTAGCAACTTTGGTGGGAATGCAAAATATATCACTTATGTAATGCATAACTCAGCAAATCAGTAAGGCTTGAGCAAGCACCCTAGCAAGTATAAATACAAGCCTGAATTTGTAATAAATGTCTCTCATTGCACCTTAAAGAGAGTCCGTGCCTCATTCGCTACAAATGGCACCTGAACAGGGACTTTCAATGCGGCTGTAAAGGAAGCCGTTGTTCCGGTAGAAAAGCCCGATCGAACCAGGACCGGGAAATGGAGCCGGGGAAACAAAGCCGGGAAACAGAACCGGGAACCAGGAAAGTGTGCACTCATCACCGAGAAAAGGTGAGCGATTGGGAACCATGGGAGGGAAGTTATCCCTTGAACGAAGACAAAGCCTAGATGTCCTTCAACGTTTATTAAGAAAGCAAAATCAGGACGTACCAGGAGTCCGATTAGTGACTTTATTAGAACGGATGGCTAATCATGTGCCGGACTTTCCTACAACTGGTACATTTCAGTTGGAGGCATGGCAGAAAGTCGGAAGAGAACTATTCGAACAGGCAGCATCTGGAGATAATGCTGCTTGTCAACATTTATCTACTTGGGGGAAAATAATGATTACTTTAAAAGCAGCTCCAAAGGAAGTAGCTGTGCAGGTCACAACTAACTGTGAACCTTCTGCTCCTCCCTTGCCAGGGAAGGAGGGGGATCCTGTAACTGTATTGGGCAAAAATGCACTAACCTTGGATGCAGTAGTGGAGAAAGCACTGGCTGATAACGAAGCCCCGGCTTGTCCACTACAGCGAACGCTTTTGACAAAAGATGGTTTGTGAGAGTCGCCCAACAACCCCCTCGATCCTGGCCCAGTGGACTTGGAGCGAGAGCCTGATTTATTCCCCCCGGATGTTACTTTGCAGCCGAAAGTGCACATTAATTCAACCATGGGGGATAAATGCAGAGAAGAGGCTTTGAAAGCAGGAGACAGGAAAGTGGTTACGGCATGCCCTGTGATCTATCATGAATGGCAAACTCCAGGCTTTCAACAGCTATCGTATGATGTTGTAAAGGAATTACAGACATTAGCTAAAGAAAATGGAGTTACTTCATCATTTGTTATAAATTTTTTGGAAGCGTTAAGCTCTTCCTACGTACTTACTCGCATGACTGGCATTCTTTGTTGAAAATGATTGTATCCACTCCTCAATGCACTGTATGGCTGATTTTTGGGAGAACTGTACTGTGGAGACTAGTGATAATGCATATCAGCAAAGAGCGATTGTTTGCAGTCATTTAGCTGGGGAAGGTGCTCATGCTTTGCCCGAGAATCAAGTTGCACATCCCAGGGACATGTATGGTGTAACAGGAAAACTAGCAATGAAAGCGGTTCAGAAGTTACTGGTGGTTGGGAGAGATGCTAGCACGTCTTTTTCAAAAATCTCGCAAGGATCACCGGAACCTTATGCACAATTTTTAGACTGCTTGCAAACTGTTTTGGAGTGGCAAATTGATAATGATGTGGCTAGTGAGTTAGTTCCTAGAACAATTGGCTTTTGAGAATGCTAATGCTGATTGGTGGCGTGTGTTACAGGGTGTTAGGAATAGGGAAAAGTGTACTATAACAGAGATGGTGAGAGCGTGTCAAAACATAGAGTCATCTGAACATTATACTGGCTCTCCAGCTGCCGCTTTAGCAGCACAGTCGTAAGTGTCGGGAACAAAACTGAGACTGAGATGTTTTCATTGTGGGGCACTGGGTCATGTAAAGAAAGATTGCACAAAGTATGCACACCAGACTTCAAAGGCTGTACCTCCGAGAGATTGTCCAATATGTGCAAAAGGCAGGCACTGGGCAAGTGAGTGTTGTTTGAGGGTAATGTAAAGGGAGCTGCCAGCCAGTCAGTGACTATAATTACTACTGCAGTAGTGCTGATTCCCACAGGAGTGTGGGGGCCTTTAGGACCTAGCGTGCATGCTTTGTTAATAGGTCGATCATCCACTACCAAGTTGGGTTTGTTTGTCTTACCTGGAGTAATTGACTCTGATTATCAAGGTGAAATCAAAATGATGGCTTGGACACCTGTGCCATTCTTCCTGGAAAGTGTGTTAAAGGCAAGAAGAACACCTGAAGAGCATGGGTTGGTCATGCCAATGTGGAATAGATTGTTTTTTCTTGTTTGTTTTGGGGCTGCAGAAGAAGGAACACATGCATTTCAGTGTTGGGGCACGGATCCAAACTGAGGATTCAAGCAAGTTTGGGACTGGGACAGCTTAGGTGATTGAGGACCATTGCCAGGTCTACGAAAGAAGCTGGATGGGTTTTGGGGAGCTCGCAGGCATTGCCAAATCCTCAGGAAACCACAGCTTTGTAGTTAAAGCAACAGCACTTGGCACCAAACCCAATCCCAAAATGCAAATACCCTCGAAGCGACCGCAGGCAGAGCCTTGAGAAACATTTGAGAGAAAGGGTCTCCTTTGCCAGGCCCTGGGGGTCAGGCCTTGGCCATTCTGATGATAAACAAACATGAAGGGCTGACATGGCATCAGAACCTGGCGTGTCCGCGTTGTTGCCCTTCCCCTTGGTTCCCACCCATGCACACTCAACCCGATCAGCGCCTGTGGGAACAGCAGGGTGTGCAGTTCCAGCTAGAGGGCCTTAGACAGATCATACAGAAGTGTGTTTTTTATGAGTGTAAGAAGCGATAGCCCAGGCCAGTGAGAATGATATCTCGGGTCGGAAAACGGCCCCTTGTGTGTGATGTGTGAATGTCCTTGGGCCTGGTCTGTGAATGAGTAGGAACGTAACTGAAACAAATATAACATGAGTGTGGTGTGTTTCTAATACCAATTATTGGAAAAACATCTTATGTAACATCTTAGTCCAGGCCCATACCTGGAAATCCTATACATCGTCAATGGCTAATAAAGAAGGCCTCAGACTGGCTCAGCTCTCTGCTCTGCCCGGCTCTGCGCTCCTTCCTGAACAAGATCTCTGCCTGTGCGTGCATCTTTTTCTGCGTCCCGGTGTGCGTCGTTCCTCATCGCCGCAATCGCCCTCATCAACTCCAGACAATCCAAACGCTCCCTGACATACACGGCTGCCCCACCTCCTCTCCTTCCTCGCCTGTCCCTTCTGAAGAGTTTCTAGCCATCCAATGCAGAGCTCCAGTTGTGAGAGTCGTCCCACCATGTTTCTGGGATGGCAACTATATCGTCGTTTTTCTGCCTCACAGTGGCTTCCAGCTCCTCCTGTTTGTTGCCCATGCTGCGTGCCTTTGGATAGATGCACTTTGGCCGGGTCATTGATCCCGCCACCTTTTTCTGGTGAGAAGCCCTAATTCCTTTGTGGACATCATCGAGTGCTTCCACGGTTTTGAACACATCAACAACCCTTGTGTTTCTCTTCCTGCATGGCTCTCCATCCCCAGCCTCCACTGGGACGGCAGAGCAAAGGGCCTCACCAGCGCTACCCTCAAATGCTGGCATGTGGCCCTTGGGTTTGCCTCTCCACACCTGGTTTCCTCCCCTCTCACTTCAAATCTAGTTTAAAGCCCTCTCAAGGACTCCTGCTAACTCCTGCGCAGGATCCTTTTCCCCTTTTGAGAGAGGTGCATCCCATTTGTCGCTAGCAGGCCTGGTGCCATGTAAGCCGACCCGTGATCAAAAACCCCCAAATTCTGCCGGTGACACCGGTCCTGCAGCCAGGTATTGATCTGCTGGGTCTTCCTGCATCTTTCCTCGTCGTACCCTGCAACTGTGGCGACAGAAGAGAACACGACTTGTGCTCCTGATCCCTTGACCATGCGTCCCAAGGCTCTGAAGTCTCTCTTGATTGTCTTTAGTTTTCCCTTTTCAGTTTCATCACTGCCTACCTGAAAAATCGTTAGGGGATAATAGTCTGAGGGCCTAACCAGGGCAGAGAGCTTCCTGTTTACATCTTTAACCCTGGCCCCAGGGAGGCAGCCGACACCCCAAGAAGTGGGTCTAGCCTGCATATAGGGCCTTCTGTTCCCTTTAGAAGGGAGTCTCCTACAACCACAACCAGCCTCTTTTTCTTTGTGGGGGCTGTTTTGATGGAGGGTGCAGGGTGACTGATCCTCTGCAGCACCTCCAACTCAGTGGAACCGCCTCCCTCGATGCTGTTGTTTGGTTCCACTTGCAAGGCCTGTTCTTCAGTCTCAAGACCCATTTGTGTGTCTGTGTTTGGCTGTTTCTGGGCTAACTGGTGCACAGAAATTGGCTTCGCTGGAGGTAAATGTTCAAAGAGGACCCAGAAGAGTAAAACAGAAAAAGGAAAAATTTATTCGAATAAAGGAGGAGTCCCCAGGCGTCCCTGTGGGGTCTCTCAACAGCATGGGAAGACACAGCCCCCTATTTATCCCAATCCTAGCTGCAGGAGATCCCTTCTCCTTTCCCCATTGGCTGAGACCCTTGCGGGGTCCAAGCTTTCCGATCCCCCTTTCGTAACCCCAGCAGCACCCCTTGTATGTCTGCCCACCGACACTCCTGGGAACTGATTGGTTAGAGCTCTAAGGCTGTTGCACTCCATTTTGTAAAGACATGGGAGAGCTGCTCCCATCAACTACGAAACAATCAAGAGTGTGAATCGTGACATAACATCTTTGCAAAGACGTGGTAGCCGTTCCTCACCAGTTTGGTGTTGGTGGTGGTGCTTTCAGTTGTGATGATGTTGTCATCCCTTTTCTAATTCACTGTCTGCTCTTGTGTTCAGACTACGTGGCTTTGTAAATGAAGAGCCCTGCTCTCTGTGTCTTTCAACGAAATACAGGACCTTCTGAGACTGTTTTTCTTCCTGAGCTGCTTCCTGCAAGAGCTTTTGGAGCTGCAGGGACAGTTCCTGTGATGGGAGGAGGGGAAAAGAATCCATCACGGCAGCACTGCCAGGGAGCAGCAGCGCTCGGTCTCCCAGAGCTGTTTTCTTTCCTCTCCCACACTCCTTCTCGTCCCTCATGTTGGCGCAAGTCCTGAGTGCTCTGGCAGCTTGGTCATTGTTCTGCTGCGTGGCAGTCCTGTGACAGCAGGCAGGGACAGGCAATGGGCACTTGTGTGACAGAGCTGGCCTCAGAACAGCCTTCCGTGAAGAAAGGTGATCTCCTGAGGACAGTGCTGGAAGGTTTAGGTCTTCTTCCAAAGTTTCTCTCCAGGACATGCCCAAGAACATGACGAGCAGATCACAACACCAGTATGCACCAGTACAGAGCTAAACACCCTGAGTGGAGAAGCATGAGGGCACGCAGCAGTGTCCTCTCACAGCCAGGCCTCCTGCAAGACACCTGACGGAGCAGCAGAGCAGGGTCTGGGCTGTGCCCGTGTGCACTGGACAGCCCGCGGAAGCTGCCCCAGGACAATCGTCGTGGGCTGGCCGCGCACAAGCACCGTTTCCAGCCCTGGCCTCTCAGTGCAGCTTGGAGAGGCCCTTTGTCCCTCCGCGGAAGGATGGTGAATGAGTAGGTCAGCAGGCTGTGTTTGCATGGTACAGATGAGATGCAATCATGCACATCATGTACAGGAGGTGGGATGAGATGAACCCCAGAGACCACAAATGTCATCAGCTATTCCTTGGGGTTCCCTGAAGGCCTGTGGGACAGACAGTGTCTCGAGGTCACGTCACGTTGGGAGGAAACCACCTGAATGCAGCACTGGGTTGTGCTTCCTTGGACTGAGGTCCCCGTGTCCATTCCTCGTGACGTGGGACATGTGAGATGAGTGCAGGCGGGGTGACACACTGCAAGGCTGAGGTGGCTCCCATCCTTTGGGAGTGGCAAGAGGAGGTGAGAGAGACACTGTGACTCCTGCCTGTGTGTGTAAAAGGGACAGGCTCTGCCTCTGATCATCCCTGGGTGCATAAGGAGTCCATGAGGCCAGCTCAGCTCTGGACAGCTGACAGAAGCTTGCTCTTTCCACGTGTGACTCCAGGAACAAACCCCATGGGCCCAGTGAGCTTCGTCTCCGCTGCCTTGGACAGGCCCATTGCCACAGTGCTTCTATCTGCTCCCTCAGCCTTGCCTGTGATTCTGGCTTGTGCTCTCCAAAGTGCCAGAGCACTCAGAGATGTTCTGGGGTCCTTGGAAAAGGCAGATGTCAAAGCCAGCTTCAAGAAGGGCTCTTTATTAAAATCCAGCCACTCTCTCGGGAAGAGCTGCTCCTCCACATGGCTCAGCATCAGCGGCAGCACAGGGCTCGCAGGATCCATCTTGGCCTTGGCTGCTCCCTTGGAGAGCTCAGGATGATGATGACCGTCTGAGCTACCAGGGAGCGGATGGAGGGCTCGCTGTCTCCTGCCAAGGTCTGAAGGGCTGCAAGGGAAAGAAGCAGAGCCGAGATGACCTCCCACGTCTGCAGAGATCCCCAGGCATTCCCTCTGGAGAATGCTCCCTACTCACCGCTGCAGATCTCAGCCAGCTTCTTCTTGCCTGGATCCCTCAGATGCCGCGCAGCGAGCCCTGGGCACAGAGTTCCGTCAGCCCCTGCTCCCTCCCCTCATCAGGGCTGGCCCCAGGGAAGAGCAGGGGCCGAGATGGTGGGACTGAGCAAGGCGTCCGCCATGGCCACCTGCGTGGACAGGGCTGGGAGAGGGAGGCCAAGGCCCTGCACGGGGCAGCCGGGGCTCTGGCAGCCACAGGGCTGCTCCTTGCTGCCAGGGCAGTGGCAGGGACTGGGGCCAGGCTGCCAAGAGAGGGACCCTGGGGGCTGTGACCCACCGATGAACCTCACGGCCGCCTCTCGCAAGCTGGCCTGAGCATCCTTCAGGTACGGCAGGCTCTGAGTCAAGAATTCTTGAGCTCTGCTCCTGTCCTGCTCCAGCTGGAGAGAGCACAAGGGGATGAGCACGTCACTGTCCCTTCCCAGTTGGCTGGACCAGTCCCTGCTCCCACACCCAGCCGTTCCCCTTCCCTCCCGGCCATTCCCATGTCCCAGCCAGGAGCCCTGTGGGGCTGAGGCTGAAAGAGAGACACAGGCCGGGGGACCCCAGGGGTGCTGAGAGCCCTCCCTCGCGCTGGGTGCAGGGAGGGCAGCAGGGCAGAGAGAAGAGGCCTTGTGGGCTCTGTTCTTGAGGGCAGGGAACAAGAATGCAGGTCCAGGCTGCAGCAAGGCAGGCGAGGCACATCTGCCTTGGGGGTTGTCCTCACCAAGCTCTCTCCAATCCGCCATGTCTGCTGTGTCCGCACCAGGTGCTTGAGCAGTTTCCACTTGAGGAGCTCTGCGGCAGCAAGGAGGGCTTCCCCAGCAGCCTGTGGAACAGCAGAAGCTGGGAGATGGCACCACGGTCTGGGCCAGGAGACCTTGGGTCCCCCTGCTCTGGGCTTTGTTCCTGGGGCGATTCTGCCCTGCAGGAGCTGGGACATGCCCTGGCCCAAATTTCCAGGGGTCTCTTCACTGCGTCACTGCTGAGCTTTGAAAGCTGTACCTTGGCCACGCTCTGCGTTTGGTCACTCAGGCGGAAGAAGAGAGGGAGCAGGCCAAGTCGCACCGTGTTCTTCATCTCTGCCTTTTCGTCCCCCACCGCCATCTTCATCAGGTCTCTGAAGAGGCTGATGGAGCTCTCTCTCAGCTGGCTCTGCTCCTGGGAGGGAGAAGCACAGTAGGACTGGAGCACCAGCAGCTCTCTGCCCACGCTGGGCAGAAGCTCCAGCACGGATGATGTGAGGGGAGATGCTCCAGGGAGGCATTCTGCACACTGGAGTTGTGGCCCAGATCTGCGGTCCTGGGTCAGTGAAAGGCCACTCAAGAGACTTGTTCTGGGAGCGCCTGTGCCTCCAAGTGCCCACCAAGGCAGCCAGCATCCCCCACCAGCTTCAGCAGCCGCGGTGGGGAAGAGCTCCGGGAGCAGCTGGCAGGGAGAAGCTGGGCTGGGCTGCAGAACACACAAGCCACCCCACAAGAGCCCAGGGCCCACCCGTGGGGCTCAGGCTTCCACATCAGCCTTACGTCGTTCAAGAGGGGCAGGAGGAATTCCGCCATCTGCACGGCGATGTGGCTGGCCTCCTTCCTCTTCAGCTGAGCCATGACAGTTCTGAAGACCAGCAGAGCCTTCATGGTGGCAGCCTTATAGCCAAAGAGCAGGACCCTCATCAGGTCTGGCAGGATGACCTTCATTTTTCTTGCCTGTGTGAAGAAAAGAGTTTCCCTTTTGGGACCAGGTCCGTGCCTGGAAAGCTCCCCAGGCAGCCAGCTGGCCCCACCATGGCAGAGAGAGCCTTTGGAGCACTCGCCCCACCGCCTGAGTGCCAGCCAAGGCCAAGCCCGCCCCCTCTGCCCCGGCCCTTGGCTGCCAACAAGGTTCCCCTTGCTGACGCCCTACTCACCATGTCGTCTTTCTGCGACAGCGTCATGATGCCTCTGAGCACCAGGGAGAGCATGGCTGGCCTTTCTTCCTTCAGAAACCTAAAGGCTAGGTAGGTCGCAGCAAACTCCCCGTCTCCCAGATCTCTGCTGGCCAGCATCTGAAAGCAGGGCAGCAGTGAGCGACCGGCAGAGCTGGTGGGGCTCCTGGCAGCGTGCAGCTCCTGGTTCCTAGCGCAGCCCGGGCCAAGGGCACCGGGGGCTTTTTCCGGTAACTCACAGCCAAGCGAACGAGGCAGTAGTCCTCCAGGTGCGTGCAGAAGAGCCTGCTCTTGAGGTCCCAGAGCTGGCTGAGCAGCTCCTTCAAAATGTTCTTCACAGTCTGGGGCACGGAGAGCATCAGCTCCCACAGTGCCAGGGCAGTGCTGCAAGTCGGAGCGCTCTGTCAGCAGGGCAGCCTCGGCCACAGCAGCGTGGCCGGGCTCAGCACTGCAGGACGCTTGGGATGCCCTGGGCAGCAGCAGAGGGCTGAGCTGGTGCTCCCCGTGGGGCGGGCAGGAGCGTGGGGTGGGCTCTGGGCTTGCTTGCTCAGCTTTGGCTGCCTCGGGCCTGGCTGACCCCCAGGGCTGGAAAGCGTGGTGGGATGGAGGGTCCTGCCCCTCGGGAGTGTCCTGCAGGATTCCTTGGCTCTGGCAGCCAGAGCGTCTCCAGGCCCCTCTTCCCACAGGGAACAAGCCCTCCTGGCTTTTGAGGACAGTACCTGTCTCCTCCTGGAGCAACCTTGAGCAGTGTCATCACCACCTCCTGAGGGCATTTGTCAGCCATGGGGACGATGAGAGACTCCACGCTCTGCCGGGCTGGGACTGTCTGGGTGCATCCCAGGGTTTTGTGGATGCAGCTCGTGATCTTTGGCACCTGGAGGGGACACAGGTGAGGATGGTGCAGCCACTGGCGAGCGGCCATTTCCTCAGCTGCCCTTGCCATCCTTCTCTGCCACCTTGAGGTGGCTTCAGGTGCCCCAGACACTGGGCTTTGGGAGGAAGAGAGGGATGGAGGGAGGAACAAGGCCTGACAGGGCTGAAGGGCAGGGCAATGCAGCCACAGGCCACTTACATCCACCAGCCACAGGTCAGGGTTTCCCTTGACCACATCCAGCACGTTTCTGGCCGCCTCCTTGTCAAAGGTGCTGGAGTCAGTCATTGCCTCGATGAACACCCAGACCACGTCTGTCCTCTCCGACGGCTGGAGGTATTCCCCAAAGGTCTATGGGAGGAAGGGAGGCAGCGAAGCCACGTCACACCGAGGGCCCTGATGCTGCTGCTTAGCCGGGCAGTGCCAGCAGCCCTGCGGTGGCGCCCGGCAGTGCTGGCGGCGGTGCCCCCAGCAAAGCTGGCAGCAGGGGCGGCAGTCGCTGCTGGGGAGGATGAGAAGAGACGGCCCAGGGTGAGGGAGGAGGGTTGGGGTCATGGGCACGGGGTCTGGGCCCCGCCACCAGCCAGGGCTTGCTGGTGGCCAGGAGGACTGGGGCTGCTGCTGGGACACTGGAGCGCAGCCCTGGCATTGTCCCTGCTTGGGGACAGCAGGAACCCTCTCAGCAGGGACAGGGAGGCCACGCCAGCCCGCTGACGGTGGAGGCCTTTGCTCTCACAAGTCCCCTGCTGATGCCAGGACCAAGAGTGCCAGCAAACGGGGAGCTCGTTACCTCGGCAATGTGAGTGGCACTGGGCGAAGTGCGCAAGGAGGTGGTCTCGGCTTCCCAGTCCCTTTCGAGCTGTGTATCCTCCTCTGTCAATGTCGCACCTAAAGAGCGGGGCAAACGCAGAGGAGTCGGTAAGACACGGCAGCTTCCCCAATACTGGAAAGAGCTTTGAACTTGGAATGGCCGAGGAGGGAGGTTATGACCTGCAATCAGGGGAGGAGGTGGTGGAGAGCGGTGCCACGGAGAGGCTGACCCGCCTCCAGTGTGCGTGTGGGAATGCTCCTGGCCCTGGAAAGTCCAAGGCCCTAGAGCTCTGCGTGCAGTGCCACAGTTCAGTTCCCCATGGCTTGAATAGAGGTGACGTGGGGGACGGCTCGCATGGCTGGAGTGCTGCGGGGCAGAGATACATGTCTCTTTGGGAGAGATGGGAAGATGCGGCGTGGGGCTGCCTCCCGTGCTCTTGAGGAGCAGCTCAGCTCCACGGGACCATCAACAGCGTGAGGGTGAGGAGCAGAGGAGGCGCAGTGCTGGTGACATGGTGGTGCCTCCAGCAAGCAGCAGGACTGGGTGATGTTGGCGTGCAGGGGGATCCATCCCACCACAGCTTCTCTTACAGCGTTGCTGGTACTTGAATTGGAAGAGGAGACAAAGAGCGTCCAAAGCCAAGCGGCTGGTGCCCTCTTCCTTGAATGATAGGAGCAGCAGGAGATGTCCCAGCAGCTGTCCAAGGATTGGCATCTGCATCTCCGCACAGGAGGCGTGTCTGTCCTCATTGGGATCAGGCTGGGCAAGGGAGGAAGAAGAGCAGAGGGCTTGAGGGCAGCTGGGGCCAAAGCCCTGAAGCCAAGTGTGTGCCCAGGGCTGGATCCAGGCAGGTCAGAGCTTTGCAGGGCCCTGCAGAACCCGTCTCGCAGAACAGCCCCACGCAGGGAGAGCTGCCAGACCTGGGCTCCCCGTGGGCTCCTTGGGCAGCCCTGGCCGACACAGGACTGGGGCAGAGATGGCTCCTGGCAGAGCGGAGTATGCCTGGTCCTTACCTTCAGTGAGGAATAGTTGGCCAGCAAGAAGCTGAGCACCCTCATCCTGCCCACAGCCCTCTCCCGCACAGATGCCCTCTCAGAGGTGGTGAAGGTCAAGAGCACCTGGGGAGAGAGAAGCTGCTGCTGAGCCCTGGGAGCAGCCAGCGCTCCAGCACAAGCAGCACTGCTCAAGTCCTGGGCGGGACTCTCCCAGGCCATTAAGGCTTCCTCTGGTCTGGAGCAAAGCCCGCACTAGTTTCCTGCCCCAGGGTCCCTGGCAGGCTTGCGACAAATGCCCCAGGCCAGCCCTCTAGCCAGGCAGGAAGGCAGATGCCACCCTGTGCGGCCACTGTGCTGCGGAAGAGCCTGCTGGGCAGCCCCTGCTTCCCCCAGGGAGGTGGGCACCACCCTGCAGTGCTCTCTCTGCATGGCGCCGGGTGGGACTGCCCTCTCAGCAGTGGACACCCCGTCCCCCAGGGTGAGGAACAGCCCTTGTGAAGCCCACCCTTTGCACATGCCAGACCTGGAAGATACTCTGCATCTTCTCGCTGACTCCGTTGGCAGGAGAGTTGAGCACCAGTGCAACTAGCATGGTGTCCATGGCTTTCATGGTCTGCAAGGAAGACAACAAGTTGTGGCCGTGTTTCCTGCCATCCCTCTCACCCCCAGGACACTGAGCTGAGCTCCCAGCACCAAGGGAGGACTCGTGGGCTGCTTTGCTGCGCCTGGGAGAGGCCCAGGGGCAAACAATGTGCTGTGGGCAGAGCAGCCTGCGGCACTGGACGTGGCCAGGCCCACAGGAATGGGACGACGGGACGAGAGTGGGAAAGTAAAGCCAAGACCGTGCCCTGCCTTGCATCTCTGGTCATAGCGCAGGACAGGGTGACCAGGGAGCAGCCCAGAGGGCCCGGGGCTCGTGGAGCTCACCCAGCACTTACCGCGAAGTACAGGAAAGGTTTCAAGTCCCGGATTTCCTCTTTTGGAGGAAGCAAGAAGATGCTGGAGAAGCACGCTTGGAGGAGGCCTATCTCTTTGCCCTCCAGCACCGCCTCCACGGAGCTGCAAAGAGAGAGGGGCCAGTGGGACACTGGTGCGGGGAGCAGTGCCTGCAGGCCTCGTGCAGGTGGACGCGGGGCTCTGGGGCAGGAGTCCCCAGGAGAGTTGGGCAGGTACCTCATTTCGGTCACGGCAAACATGGCGCTCCGCCACACCGCTGTGCACCGTTGGTCCCTGGGCTCTTCTTCCAGCAGCACCTGCAGAGCACAGCCAGGATGGGACCTGGCAGCTGCCAGCACCCAGTGCCACCAGCCCCTTGCCCTGCCCAACGCTGTCCTCACAGGGTGCCAGTGCTGGGGGCCTTGTCCCCTTCCCCGCAGCCACCGAGTATCCCCTCACCTTGATATTCTCTGCCAGTTTGTATCTCTGGCAGAAGAGATCTAGGCCCTGGGACAAGCCGTTGTACGTTGCGGCCCTGAAGAGCATAGCGATGCTTTTAAGGAACTCCAGCTTCTGTTCCTCATCCTGGCAGCCAGGGGACAGAGAGACAAACAGGGAGCATGAGATGGGGACACACGGTCAGTGGCACCGCAGCGCTGGGGGTGCAGTGCCGGTTGCAGCCCTGGGAGAAGCAGCTGTGCCCAGCCAGCGCCCTCCAGCAGCCCCACAGCAGAGCCCCTGTCAGCAGATGCCAGCTCAGCCGCCTTCCAAATGGCTGCGGTTACCTTTTCAGGGCTGCTGACAAAGGCCCTGATGACATCCACGTGTTCTGGTTCCAAGCGGTACACTGGTAACCAGCTGGCATCTAAGAAAGGAGGAGAGCAGGGAGGGCTGCAGAGAGGGTGCGCGGGCAGGAGGGAGCAGAGGAAGGAGCTCTGCCTCCCATCCAGCCCCATGCCCGCTGCCATGGCACAGTCTTCTCCTGCGTGTCAGTGCCCCTGCCAGCGTGTGGGGAAACGGGATCCTGGCATTGAGCATCACTGAGCCACTTTCCATTATCTATCTGCAATGCTGCCCAACTGAGGAGGTTGCAGTTGACTGGAAGTTGGCTAAGGTGACGCTCATCTACAAGACGGGCCGGAAAGAGGATCTGGGGACCTATAGACCTATCCGTCTGGCCTTGTTGCTGGGCAAGGTCATGGGGCAGATGATCTTGGGTAACATCACTCGCCACAAGAGAACCATATGATCAGACCCAGTCAACATGGATTTATGAAATGTAGGTCCTGTTTGACTAACCTGATCTCTACGACCAGATGACCCAAGTAGTAGATGAGGGAAAGGCTGTGGAGGTTGTGTACTTAGACTTCAGTAAGGCCTTGGGCACCGTATCTCACAGCATTCTCCTGGAGAAGCTGCAGCTCGTGGCCTGGACGGGTGGACTCTGCGACGGATATAGAACTGGCTGGGTGGCCGGGCCCAAAGAGTTGTGGTGAACGGAGCCAAATGCGGTTGGTGGCTGGTCAGGAGTGGCGTTCGCCAGGGCTCAGTACTTGGCTCACAACAAGCCCATGAATGCTCCAGGCTCAGGGAAGAGTGGCAGGACAGGAAAAGGACCTGGGGGTGTTGGTCACAGTGGCTGAACATGAGGCAGCGTGTGCCCAGGCAGCCAAAAAGGCCAGCTGCATCCTGGCTTGTATCAGGAATAGTGTGGCCAGCAGGACCAGAGAAGCGATCGTGCCACTGTACTGGGCACTGGTGAGGCCTCACCTTGAATGCTGTGTTCAGTTTTGGGCCCCTCATCATCAGAAGGACATTGAGGGACTAGAGAGAGTGCAGAGGAGGCAACAAAGCTGCTGAGGGGCTGGAGCACAAGTGTGATGGGAGCGGTTGAGGGAGCTGGGGCTGTTCAGCCTGGAGAACAGGAGGCTCAGGGGAGGCTCAGGGGAGACCTTATTGCTGTTTGCAACGGCCTGAAAGGAGGTTGAAGCATGGAGGGTGTTGGTCTCTTCTCCCAAGTAGCAAGTGATAGGACAAGAGGAAATGGCCTCAAGTTGCGCCAGGGGAGGTTTAGATTGACTGTTAGGAAAAAATTCTTCCTGGAAAGTGTGTTAAAGGCAAGAAGAACACCTGAAGAGCATGGGTTGGTCATGCCAATGTGGAATAGATTGTTTTTTCTTGTTTGTTTTGGGGCTGCAGAAGAAGGAACGCGTGCATTTCAGTGTTGGGGCATGGATCCAAACTGAGGATTCAAGCAAGTTTGGGACTGGGACAGCTTAGGTGATTGAGGACCATTGCCAGGTCTATGAAAGAAGCTGGATGGGTTTTGGGGAGCTCACAGGCATTGCCAAATCCTCAGGAAACCACAGCTTTGTAGTTAAAGCAACAGCACTTGGCACCAAACCCAATCCCAAAACGCGAATACCCTCGAAGCGACCACAGGCAGAGCCTTGAGAAACATTTGAGAGAAAGGGTCTCCTTTGCCAGGCCATGGGGGTCAGGGCTTGGCTATTCTGATGATAAACAAACACAAACGGCTGACATGGCATCAGAACTACCTCCACAACGCCTTTACCACCTGTGACCAGTGTCTCCAGGCTTTTGCTTCGCCAGCCTCCAGGGACACGGACTGGTTGTTTCCTTCAGAGCTGTGTCAGGGATGGCCCTTCGTGGGATCCCAAACACCTTCAGAAACTTGCGTTTGTTTCTGCCTTTCACTTTGCTGGAGGTTTGTTCATTGTTTCAATATCTGCAGTTTAGGAACATGGCAGCAGAGGGCTCATTAACATCCAAAATGCCCTTGCAAGCCAAGGCTCTCTGCAGCATTTTCCTAAAGGCTTCAAGTCTGGTGTGGATGATTAGGGAGATTTCAGGAATAGCCAAACAGAGAGCATTTCAATAATAAACAGCAATAAAGCAGTATTTCTTCTACTTCCTTCCCACCTCTCCCTCCTCCGCATTTCCAGAAGAGGTGGTATCAGCAACCTTCAGTACTTTTGGATCTGGAGCATCTCCTGATGAAGGCACAATATGTCAGAGCATTGGGTGCCTGAAGCACCAGTTGAGTGAGGAGACAGGCCAGGACACCTCAAGAGGAGTCACGCTCCTCTGGACCAAGAGGTGGGTGTTCCTGGGAATCTCAGGTGCCACAGCACAGCGACACTTGTGTTCAGGGAGCTGGTCAAATGACCCATCTCCTTTTCTGTAATGTTGTCTGAGTTTGCTCAGGTAACCCCTGACCTGAACCCCATCCACTTGTGGGTGTTCTCCAGACTCCTGCCTTCAGGAACAGTGTCCCAGGAGACCTTGCTGGTGAAGATGGAGGCAAAGGAGCCATAAAGTACCTCAGTCCTGTCTGCTTCTAATCTTATAAAGTGCAGCAGCAGGCCTGCGTTCGCCCTATCTAGTCTTTTACTGTAAGGAAGTAATGTCAGCTCATCTTGCTGCCCCCACCCTCCCCTGCACATATGAAATCCAGAGGAGCTTTGGCATCATCCTTACATCTTTTTATGGTTTTAGAAGTTTCTTTCTTCAATTAGCCAATTTACAGCATCGATGTTTGTTCAGCTGAATATTTACTCAAGATCTCAGGGGCTTTTTTTTTTTTAAAAAAAAAACTCCACACTTTCTGATCAGCCTTGCACCAGACTGACAAATAAACAAATCTTCCCCATGCAACAAAGTTTGCCTAATAGTAAGGAACGAGAAGATTATTTTGTGCTACTTTTCAATTGATACAGAGACACAAGAGAGAACAAGGAAAGCCCAATGGTTGTCATGCCTGTGAAGGCTGATATTTACATCCCTGTCCTCCAGTCAGAGCTCAAATTGGCTGGGAAAGAATGCCTTTTAAAAACACTGCCATCACAAAGCAGGAGAGTGTACTGTTAGTTCGTAGGTTAATAAATAGTTAATAAATGAAATCTCATTAAATTTCATTGGAAGCCCATTTTTTATTATAGTAAAGGAGGCTGAAGTTTCACCTTGATAATTACGCTCCCTACATTTGGCAGAAACAAAAAGATTCATTTAATAGCAGAGGTAGCTTTGATTTAAACAAAGAAATTGTCTGAACAGGATTAGATTACACTGTTAGGCGGGCATTCGTTATGTGCAGCGCTGGGGTCGCACTGGCGATTCTCCACCATAAGTGCTCGCCACGACAGAACGCTCTCCTGTAGCTGGTATTTACAAAAGCGCTGCATACTCATTATAGTTCTTAGAAACTATTAACATTCAATACACCTATTCTAAGAAATGATTACAGAAACATGAGGTTAATTATTTCACGGTCTTTGCTGCTATCTGGTGTCATTGTATGAGCATTGCAAGCCTTGAATTCTATTTCTCTATTCTATAGCTTACTTTCGAGACATCTGTTAGTGTGCAGCTTCAGATTCAACCTGTGCATATGTCATGGAGGCACCCCAAAATAAGTTTAGGCGGACAACAAGGTCCAAAACAAACTTTATTGGGCTTTGGGTTCTTTGATATTGGCTGGTTTTATAAGACACCAGTCCGGTCAGTGATATGTGGGAAAGGTTTATCCCACAGGGGTAAAAAGATGCTGGGACAGGAATTAGCAGGGCTCATTTGCAGGGCTTTAAACTAGATTCGAAGGGGGATGGGGTTGTAGCTGGGCTTGCATCAGTGGGGCAGCATGCTGGAATACATAAAGACCGGGAGGCCCCTCAGGCCCGTAGGGTGAAATCGGTTTACTCGGCTCGCTCCCTGAAGTGCCTGTACACCAATGCGCGCAGCATGGGGAATAAGCAGGAGGAGTTAGAAACCTGGGTTCAGTCAGGAGATTATGATCTGGTGGCATTAACAGAGACATGGTGGGACAGCTCACATGACTGGAATGTGGTCATGGATGGCTATGCCCTTTTCAGGAAAGACAGGCCGGCCAAGCGTGGTGGTGGAGTTGCTCTTTACGTGAGAGAGCAACTACAATGTATAGAGTACTGTCCAGGTGCGGTTGAGGAGCGAGTTGAGAGTCTGTGGGTGAGAATTAAGGGGCAGGCTGGCAGGGGTGACACTGTTGTGGGAGTCTATTACAGGCCACCAGATCAGAGTGAGGAAGTTGATGAGGCCTTCTACAGGCAGCTGAGCGTGGCCTCACAGTCACAGGCCCTGGTTGTTATGGGGGATTTTAACTACCCTGATGTTTGCTGGAAGGACTACTCAGCCAGCCAGCCTCAGTCTAGGAGGTTCCTCCAGTGCATTGACGATAACTTTCTGATGCAAATGGTGGAGGAGCCGACTAGGAGAGGTGCGCTGCTGGGTCTCGTCCTCGCTAACAAGGAGGGTCTGGTTGAAGCAGTAAAGGTGGGGGGCTGCCTTGGTTGCAGTGACCATGAGATGGTGGAGTTCAGAATCTCCTGTGGTGGGAGCACAATACCGAGCAGAATTGCAACCCTGGACTTCAGCAGGGCCGACTTTGGCCTTTTCAAACAATTGCTGGAGGAAATCCCGTGGGCAAGGCTGCTTGAAGGTAAAGGGGCCCAAGATAGTTGGTTAACATTCAGAGACTGCTTCTACCAAGCTCAAGATCAGTGCATCCCGACACGCAGGAAGTCAAGGAGGGGAGCCAGGAGACCCGCGTGGTTAAACAGGGAACTGCTGGGCAAACTCAAGTGGAAGAGGAGGGTTTACAAATCATGGAAGGAGGGGATGGCCACTTGGGAAGAATATAAGGCTGTTGTCAGAGGATGTAGGGAGGCAACTAGGAAAGCTAAGGCCTCCTTAGAGTTAAACCTGGCGAGAGGGGTCAAGGACAACAGGAAGAGCTTCTTCAAATACATGGCAGATAAAACTAACAGCAGAGGCAATGTAGGCCCACTGATGAACGGGGTGGGTGCCCTGGTGCCAGAAGATACAGAGAAGGCAGAATTACTGAATGCCTTCTTTGTCTCTGTCTACTCTGCCGGAGGCTGTCCTGAGGAGCCCCGTACCCCTGAGGCCCCAGAGGAAGGCAGGGCAATGGAGGAGTTTGCCTCAGTTGATGAGGACTGGGTTAGGGACCAGTTAAGCAATCTGGACATCCATAAATCCATGGGTCCAGATGGGATGCACCCGCGGGTGCTGAGGGAGCTGGCTGAAGTCATTGCTGGACCGCTCTCCATCATCTTTGCCAAGTCTTGGGAAACGCGGGAGGTGCCTGAGGACTGGAGGAAAGCAAATGTCACTCCGGTCTTCAAAAAGGGCAAGAAGGAGGACCCGGGCAACTATAGACCGGTCAGCCTCACCTCCATCCCTGGGAAAGTGATGGAACACCTTATCCTTGGTGCCATCTTAAGACATATCAAGGATAAGAGGGTCATCAGGGACAGTCAACATGGCTTCACCAAGGGGAAGTCGTGTTTGACCAACCCCATAGCCTTTTATGAAGACGTAACAAGGTGGATTGACGATGGCAGAGCAGTGGATGTGGTCTACCTTGACTTCAGCAAAGCATTTGACACCGTCTCCCACAGCATCCTCACGGCAAAACTGAGGAAGTGTGGACTGGATGATCGGGTAGTGAGGTGGACTGCAAACTGGCTGAAGGAGAGAAGCCAGAGAGTCGTGATCAATGGGGCAGAGTCTGGTTGGAGGCCTGTATCTAGTGGAGTGCCTCAAGGGTCAGTTCTGGGACCAATACTGTTCAATATATTCATCAATGACTTGGATGAGGGAATTGAGTGTACTATGAGCAAGTTTGCTGATGACACCAAGCTGGGAGGAGTGGCTGACACGCCAGAGGGCTGTGCTGCCATCCAGCGAGATCTGGACAGGCTAGAGAGTTGGGCGGGGAAAAATTTAATGAAATATAACAAGGGAAAATGTAGAGTCTTGCATCTGGGCAGGAACAACCCCAGGTTCCAGTACAGGTTGGGGAATGACCTATTAGAGAGCAGTCTAGGGGAAAGGGACCTACGGGTCCTGGTGGACAGCAGGATAACCATGAGCCAGCACTGTGCCCTTGTGGCCAGGAAGGCCAATGGCATCCTGGGGTGGATTAGAAGAGGAGTGGTTAGTAGGTCGAGAGAGGTTCTCCTTCCCCTCTACTCTGCCCTGGTGAGACCTCATCTGGAATATTGTGTCCAGTTCTGGGCCCCTCAGTTCAAGAAGGACAGGGAACTGCTGGAGAGAGTCCAGCGCAGGGCCACAAAGATGGTGAAGGGAGTGGAGCATCTCCCTTATGAGGAAAGGCTGAGGGAGCTGGGTGTCTTTAGCTTGGAGAAGAGGAGACTGAGGGGTGACCTCATCAATGTTTATAAATATATAAAGGGTGGGTGTCACGAGGATGGAGCCAGGCTCTTCTCGGTGACAACCAACAGTAAGACAAGGGGTAATGGGTTCAAGCTGCAACACAAGAGGTTCCACTTAAATTTGAGAAGAAACTTCTTCTCAGTGAGGGTGACAGAACACTGGAACAGGCTGCCCAGGGAGGTTGTGGATTCTCCTTCTCTGGAGACATTCAAAACCCGCCTGGACGCCTTCCTGTGTAACCTCACCTAGGTGTTCCTGCTCTGGCAGGGGGATTGGACTAGATGATCTTTCGAGGTCCCTTCCAATCCCTAACATTCTGTGATTCTGTGATTCTGTGATTCTGTCTGGAAAAGTACCGCCGATAAACCGATGGGAAACGGGGTTTATACAATTAGTTAGCACTCCCATAACGTAAGATACAGGTTCGGATATTAGGTTAGGAGATTATTTGGGGTGCAGCGAAATAAGAACAGCGAGGACCCACAGTGTGCATATACGCACTCACAAGATAATACTCAATAGTATCTGATCACCTCCCGTAAGTGATACACGCCAGAGATATTCAGTTTCCGTTTCCCCTGGCTTGCATGAAAATTTAGCTTGCAAGTCGCCGAGCTCAGGTCCTGTCCACGGGGTGCTACGAACGGCAGTTCGAGGATTTCCACCCCGTGGCCTTGTATGTGTCAGTTTTAATGAGAGGACATACATTCTTTGTCTCCATCTCCTCTTCATCAACACTATTTTCAGAATCTCCCCAGGAACCTCCATCCCAGGAACCTCCGTCCCAGTCCTCAGGATCTCTAATCAATTTCCAGGTTTGGGGGACACTATGGGGGGGACCTTGCTCCACTTGTCGTGAGCTCAACCTTTTGTTCTAACAAACGTATTCACTCTTTCAGTTGATCTATTTCCAGCTCCTTTTCATAATCACACCCCTTTGACTGTTCGCAAGGTTCGGGCTGCCTTTGGGCTTGCTTCAAACAAGCGTACAGAGCAGCGCCAAAAGCAGCACAGATGATAGCGCCAACAGCAACACAGGCGGCAGCACACGCAGCTACCGTCACTCCCGGACCACACCAACTCGCTTCCGTCTGGGTGCAAGTTGTCGCGGAAGGATTATCGCAGCTGTAATCCCGAAATAATTTCTCCATTTCTGATACCCTGCTTGCTGCGCCAATTAAAATGTCACGGAGGCACCCCCAAATAAGTTTAGGCAGACAACAAGGTCCAAACCAAAAGTTTATTCTGGCCAGAAAAGCACCGCTGATAAACCAATTAGAAACGGGGTTTATACAACTAGCTAGCACTCCGTTAACATAAGATATAGGTTCAGGTATCAGGTTAGGAGATTATTTGGGATGCAGCGAAAATAAGAATAATGGGGATCCCCAGCGTGCATACACGCACTCACAAACCAACAAAACCGGAGCCCTCTCTGCCCCGTTTGCCCACAAAAGAGAAACACTAGCCTATTGCGGCCAGGACTTCACACTTGTCTGTCTCAGATGAGGAATTTACACTCGTCTGTCCCAGGCGAGGACTTTACACCTGCCTATCTCAGGCAAGGAATTATTAAAGCATATATTCAGTAATTTATCGCTCACCTAAGTGCGGAGGTGAGGCGCTCCCAATCCAGGGGAGTTACCTTAGACGGCTTCTCGGTCTAAGGGGAGGGACTCTGGCAGTATGGCAGTCTCGTAGCTCTGAGAAGACCACACAAAGGGCATCTCCCGTGGGAACCCCATTTATAGTCTACTTAGATCTGACTGGGCATTCCAGAAGCTTCTCGGCTTCTCTACATCCCACCCCCTGAGTGTGGGCCTTCGAGAAGCTTCTCGGCTTCTCTGGGCTGTGGGCAGGCTTGGCCCCTCCTCTGCTAATGACCCTGCCCACCGACTCTGGGTCTCCACAAAGAGCCATTAGCTGCCCCATTGGAGGCCCCAGTTCTGAGAGAGGGGACGGGCAGCTACCAGTGCAGCTGCCACACCAGTGCTCAGGGCGTGGGGAGGGAAAGTGCAACTGCCACAGCTACGGTAGCATATCCCACTTCTGGTAGCAGAGTGCAAGGGCTTAAGGCAGCCCTGCCAAGTTGTAGGTTTGCGATATGGTAACAGACACCAGACCAACAGCTTCAGGGTTAAAGCATTTATCTCCAAATAACAGTGCAGGAAAAAAGACAGATCAATAGTATAATTATCTGCATTGTTGCAATAGCAAGTCAAGTAATGTACCATCACCAGACAGGCCATATTAGGCGATAGCAGCCATACAAGGAGCCAGCTAGTCTTGCAAAGGCAAATTTGACTGTCTACGTATGGAAGTCACTACGCAGAATGCAAGCGTGAACACACAGGGTACTGTGAACGTAGTGCTGACAGCGAGCAGACTGGATTTATAGCAGACTTATAGTACAGTAAGTTAACAACTAAGGAGAAGTGAAATAAACCAGAACAGTAGTATAGCAGAAGAAGTAAATTGAAAGAAGAGGTATAGAAACACAGGAAGCAAGGAGTGTGTACTGATTGATACGTCAAGGCCAGAGGGATTGATACAGGATTGATACACCAATGACAGGGGGGTAACTTGTGATAGATCAAAAAAATGCTTTTGTGGTAGCAACTTTGGTGGGAATGCAAAATATATCACTTATGTAATGCATAACTCAGCAAATCAGTAAGGCTTGAGCAAGCATCCTAGCAAGTATAAATACAAGCCTGAATTTGTAATAAATGTCTCTCATTGCACCTTAAAGAGAGTCCGTGCCTCATTCGCTACAAATGGCACCTGAATAGGGACTTTCAATGCGGCTGTAAAGGAAGCCGTTGTTCCGGTAGAAAAGCCCGATCGAACCAGGACCGGGAAAAGGAGCCGGGGAAACAAAGCCGGGAAACAGAACCGGGAACCAGGAAAGTGTGCACTCATCACCGAGAAAAGGTGAGCGATTGGGAACCATGGGAGGGAAGTTATCCCTTGAACGAAGACAAAGCCTAGATGTCCTTCAACGTTTATTAAGAAAGCAAAATCAGGACGTACCAGGAGTCCGATTAGTGACTTTATTAGAACGGATGGCTAATCATGTGCCGGACTTTCCTCCAACTGGTACATTTCAGTTGGAGGCATGGCAGAAAGACGGAAGAGAACTATTCGAACAGGCAGCATCTGGAGATAATGCTGCTTGTCAACATTTATCTACTTGGGGGAAAATAATGATTACTTTAAAAGCAGCTCCAAAGGAAGTAGCTGTGCAGGTCACAACTAACTGTGAACCTTCTGCCCCTCCCTTGCCAGGGAAGGAGGGGGATCCTGTAACTGTATTGGGCAAAAATGCACTAACCTTGGATGCAGTAGTGGAGAAAGCACTGGCTGATAACGAAGCCCCGGCTTGTCCACTACAGCGAACGCTTTTGACAAAAGATGGTTTGTGAGAGTCGCCCAACAACCCCCTCGATCCTGGCCCAGTGGACTTGGAGCGAGAGCCTGATTTATTCCCCCCGGATGTTACTTTGCAGCCGAAAGTGCACATTAATTCAACCATGGGGGATAAATGCAGAGAAGAGGCTTTGAAAGCAGGAGACAGGAAAGTGGTTACGGCATGCCCTGTGATCTATCATGAATGGCAAACTCCAGGCTTTCAACAGCTATCGTATGATGTTGTAAAGGAATTACAGACATTAGCTAAAGAAAATGGAGTTACTTCATCATTTGTTATAAATTTTTTGGAAGCGTTAAGCTCTTCCTACGTACTTACTCGCATGACTGGCATTCTTTGTTGAAAATGATTGTATCCACTCCTCAATGCACTGTATGGCTGATTTTTGGGAGAACTGTACTGTGGAGACTAGTGATAATGCATATCAGCAAAGAGCGATTGTTTGCAGTCATTTAGCTGGGGAAGGTGCTCATGCTTTGCCCGAGAATCAAGTTGCACATCCCAGGGACATGTATGGTGTAACAGGAAAACTAGCAATGAAAGCGGTTCAGAAGTTACTGGTGGTTGGGAGAGATGCTAGTACGTCTTTTTCAAAAATCTCGCAAGGATCACCGGAACCTTATGCACAATTTTTAGACTGCTTGCAAACTGTTTTGGAGCGGCAAATTGATAATGATGTGGCTAGTGAGTTAGTTCCTAGAACAATTGGCTTTTGAGAATGCTAATGCTGATTGGTGGCGTGTGTTACAGGGTGTTAGGAATAGGGAAAAGTGTACTATAACAGAGATGGTGAGAGTGTGTCAAAACATAGAGTCATCTGAACATTATACTGGCTCTCCAGCTGCCGCTTTAGCAGCACAGTCGTAAGTGTCGGGAACAAAACTGAGACTGAGATGTTTTCATTGTGGGGCACTGGGTCATGTAAAGAAAGATTGCACAAAGTATGCACACCAGACTTCAAAGGCTGTACCTCCGAGAGATTGTCCAATATGTGCAAAAGGCAGGCACTGGGCAAGTGAGTGTTGTTTGAGGGTAATGTAAAGGGAGCTGCCAGCCAGTCAGTGACTATAATTACTACTGCAGTAGTGCTGATTCCCACAGGAGTGTGGGGGCCTTTAGGACCTAGCGTGCATGCTTTGTTAATAGGTCGATCATCCACTACCAAGTTGGGTTTGTTTGTCTTACCTGGAGTAATTGACTCTGATTATCAAGGTGAAATCAAAATGATGGCTTGGACACCTGTGCCATTCTTCCTGGAAAGTGTGTTAAAGGCAAGAAGAACACCTGAAGAGCATGGGTTGGTCATGCCAATGTGGAATAGATTGTTTTTTCTTGTTTGTTTTGGGGCTGCAGAAGAAGGAACGTGTGCATTTCAGTGTTGGGGCACGGATCCAAACTGAGGATTCAAGCAAGTTTGGGACTGGGACAGCTTAGGTGATTGAGGACCATTGCCAGGTCTACGAAAGAAGCTGGATGGGTTTTGGGGAGCTCGCAGGCATTGCCAAATCCTCAGAAAACCACAGCTTTGTAGTTAAAGCAACAGCACTTGGCACCAAACCCAATCCCAAAATGCAAATACCCTCGAAGCGACCGCAGGCAGAGCCTTGAGAAACATTTGAGAGAAAGGGTCTCCTTTGCCAGGCCCTGGGGGTCAGGCCTTGGCCATTCTGATGATAAACAAACATGAAGGGCTGACATGCCATCAGAACCTGGCGTGTCCGCGTTGTTGCCCTTCCCCTTGGTTCCCACCCATGCACACTCAACCCGATCAGCGCCTGTGGGAACAGCAGGGTGTGCAGTTCCAGCTAGAGGGCCTGAGACAGATCATACAGAAGTGTGTTTTTTATGAGTGTAAGAAGCGATAGCCCAGGCCAGTGAGAATGATATCTCGGGTCGGAAAACGGCCCCTTGTGTGTGATGTGTGAATGTCCTTGGGCCTGGTCTGTGAATGAGTGGGAACGTAACTGAAACAAATATAACATGAGTGTGGTGTGTTTCTAATACCAATTATTGGAAAAACATCTTATGTAACATCTTAGTCCAGGCCCATACCTGGAAATCCTATACATCGTCAATGGCTAATAAAGAGGGCCTCAGACTGGCTCAGCTCTCTGCTCTGCCCGGCTCTGCGCTCCTTCCTGAACAAGATCTCTGCCTGTGCGTGCATCTTTTTCTGCGTCCCGGTGTGCGTCGTTCCTCATCGCCGCAATCGCCCTCATCAACTCCAGACAATCCAAACGCTCCCTGACATACACGGCTGCCCCACCTCCTCTCCTTCGTCGCCTGTCCCTTCTGAAGAGTTTCTAGCCATCCAATGCAGAGCTCCAGTTGTGAGAGTCGTCCCACCATGTTTCTGGGATGGCAACTATATCGTCGTTTTTCTGCCTCACAGTGGCTTCCAGCTCCTCCTGTTTGTTGCCCACGCTGCGTGCCTTTGGATAGATGCACTTTGGCCGGGTCATTGATCCCTCCACCTTTTTCTGGTGAGAAGCCCTAATTCCTTTGTGGACATCATCGAGTGCTTCCACGGTTTTGAACACATCAACAACCCTTGTGTTTCTCTTCCTGCATGGCTCTCCATCCCCAGCCTCCACTGGGATGGCAGAGCAAAGGGCCTCACCAGCGCTACCCTCAAATGCTGGCATGTGGCCCTTGGGTTTGCCTCTCCACACCTGGTTTCCTCCCCTCTCACTTCATATCTAGTTTAAAGCCCTCTCAAGGACTCCTGCTAACTCCTGCGCAGGATCCTTTTCCCCTTTTGAGAGAGGTGCATCCCATTTGTCGCTAGCAGGCCTGGTGCCATGTAAGCCGACCCATGATCAAAAACCCCCAAATTCTGCCGGTGACACCGGTCCTGCAGCCAGGCATTGATCTGCTGGGTCTTCCTGCATCTTTCCTCGTCGTACCCTGCAACTGTGGCGACAGAAGAGAACACGACTTGTGCTCCTGATCCCTTGACCATGCGTCCCAAGGCTCTGAAGTCTCTCTTGATTGTCTTTAGTTTTCCCTTTTCAGTTTCATCACTGCCTACCTGAAAAATCGTTAGGGGATAATAGTCTGAGGGCCTAACCAGGGCAGAGAGCTTCCTGTTTACATCTTTAACCCTGGCCCCAGGGAGGCAGCCGACACCCCAAGAACTGGGTCTAGCCTGCATATAGGGCCTTCTGTTCCCTTTAGAAGGGAGTCTCCTACAACCACAACCAGCCTCTTTTTCTTTGTGGGGGCTGTTTTGATGGAGGGTGCAGGGTGACTGATCCTCTGCAGCACCTCCAACTCAGTGGAACCGCCTCCCTCGATGCTGTGGTTTGGTTCCACTTGCAAGGCCTGTTCTTCAGTCTCAAGACCCATTTGTGTGTCTGTGTTTGGCTGTTTCTGGGCTAACTGGTGCGCAGAAATTGGCTTCGCTGGAGGTAAATGTTCAAAGAGGACCCAGAAGAGTAAAACAGAAAAAGGAAAAATTTATTCGAATAAAGGAGGAGTCCCCAGGCGTCCCTGTGGGGTCTCTCAACAGCATGGGAAGACACAGCCCCCTATTTATCCCAATCCTAGCCGCAGGAGATCCCTTCTCCTTTCCCCATTGGCTGAGACCCTTGCGGGGTCCAAGCTTTCCGATCCCCCTTTCGTAACCCCAGCAGCACCCCTTGTATGTCTGCCCACCGACACTCCTGGGAACTGATTGGTTAGAGCTCTAAGGCTGTTGCACTCCATTTTGTAAAGACATGGGAGAGCTGCTCCCATCAACTACGAAACAATCAAGAGTGTGAATCGTGACATAACATCTTTGCAAAGACGTGGTAGCCGTTCCTCACCAGTTTGGTGTTGGTGGTGGTGCTTTCAGTTGTGATGATGTTGTCATCCCTTTTCTAATTCACTGTCTGCTCTTGTGTTCAGACTACGTGGCTTTGTAAATGAAGAGCCCTGCTCTCTGTGTCTTTCAACGAAATACAGGACCTTCTGAGACTGTTTTTCTTCCTGAGCTCCTTCCTGCAAGAGCTTTTGGAGCTGCAGGGACAGTTCCTGTGATGGGAGGAGGGGAAAAGAATCCATCACGGCAGCACTGCCAGGGAGCAGCAGCGCTCGGTCTCCCAGAGCTGTTATCTTTCCTCTCCCACACTCTCCTTCTCGTCCCTCATGTTGGCGCAAGTCCTGAGTGCTCTGGCAGCTTGGTCATTGTTCTGCTGCGTGGCAGTCCTGTGACAGCAGGCAGGGACAGGCAATGGGCACTTGTGTGACAGAGCTGGCCTCAGAACAGCCTTCCATGAAGAAAGGTGATCTCCTGAGGACAGTGCTGGAAGGTTTAGGTCTTCTTCCAAAGTTTCTCTCCAGGACATGCCCAAGAACATGACGAGCAGATCAAAACACCAGTATGCACCAGTACAGAGCTAAACACCGTGAGTGGAGAAGCACGAGGGCACGCAGCAGTGTCCTCTCACAGCCAGGCCTCCTGCAAGACACCTGACGGAGCAGCAGAGCAGGGTCTGGGCTGTGCCCGTGTGCACTGGACAGCCCGCGGAAGCTGCCCCAGGACAATCGTCGTGGGCTGGCCGCGCACAAGCACCGTTTCCAGCCCTGGCCTCTCAGTGCAGCTTGGAGAGGCCCTTTGTCCCTCCGCGGAAGGATGGTGAATGAGTAGGTCAGCAGGCTGTGTTTGCATGGTACAGATGAGATGCAATCATGCACATCATGTACAGGAGGTGGGATGAGATGAACCCCAGAGACCACAAATGTCATCAGCTATTCCTTGGGGTTCCCTGAAGGCCTGTGGGACAGACAGTGTCTCGAGGTCACGTCACGTTGGGAGGAAACCACCTGAATGCAGCACTGGGTTGTGCTTCCTTGGACTGAGGTCCCCGTGTCCATTCCTCGTGACGTGGGACATGTGAGATGAGTGCAGGCGGGGTGACACACTGCAAGGCTGAGGTGGCTCCCATCCTTTGGGAGTGGCAAGAGGAGGTGAGAGAGACACTGTGACTCCTGCCTGTGTGTGTAAAAGGGACAGGCTCTGCCTCTGATCATCCCTGGGTGCATAAGGAGTCCATGAGGCCAGCTCAGCTCTGGACAGCTGACAGAAGCTTGCTCTTTCCACGTGTGACTCCAGGAACAAACCCCATGGGCCCAGTGAGCTTCGTCTCCGCTGCCTTGGACAGGCCCATTGCCACAGTGCTTCTATCTGCTCCCTCAGCCTTGCCTGTGATTCTGGCTTGTGCTCTCCAAAGTGCCAGAGCACTCAGAGATGTTCTGGGGTCCTTGGAAAAGGCAGATGTCAAAGCCAGCTTCAAGAAGGGCTCTTTATTAAAATCCAGCCACTCTCTCGGGAAGAGCTGCTCCTCCACATGGCTCCGCATCAGCGGCAGCACAGGGCTCGCAGGTTCCATCTTGGCCTTGGCTGCTCCCTTGGAGAGCTCAGGATGATGATGACCGTCTGAGCTACAAGGGAGCGGATGGAGGGCTCGCTGTCTCCTGCCAAGGTCTGAAGGGCTGCAAGGGAAAGAAGCAGAGCCGAGATGACCTCCCACGTCTGCAGAGATCCCCAGGCATTCCCTCTGGAGAATGCTCCCTACTCACCGCTGCAGATCTCAGCCAGCTTCTTCTTGCCTGGATCCCTCAGATGCCGCGCAGCGAGCCCTGGGCACAGAGTTCCGTCAGCCCCTGCTCCCTCCCCTCATCAGGGCTGGCCCCAGGGAAGAGCAGGGGCCGAGATGGTGGGACTGAGCAAGGCGGCCGCCATGGCCACCTGCGTGGACAGGGCTGGGAGAGGGAGGCCAAGGCCCTGCACGGGGCAGCCGGGGCTCTGGCAGCCACAGGGCTGCTCCTTGCTGCCAGGGCAGTGGCAGGGACTGGGGCCAGGCTGCCAAGAGAGGGACCCTGGGGGCTGTGACCCACCGATGAACCTCACGGCCGCCTCTCGCAAGCTGGCCTGAGCATCCTTCAGGTACGGCAGGCTCTGAGTCAAGAATTCTTGAGCTCTGCTCCTGTCCTGCTCCAGCTGGAGAGAGCACAAGGGGATGAGCACGTCACTGTCCCTTCCCAGTTGGCTGGACCAGTCCCTGCTCCCACACCCAGCCGTTCCCCTTCCCTCCCGGCCATTCCCATGTCCCAGCCAGGAGCCCTGTGGGGCTGAGGCTGAAAGAGAGACACAGGCCGGGGGACCCCAGGGGTGCTGAGAGCCCTCCCTCGCGCTGGGTGCAGGGAGGGCAGCAGGGCAGAGAGAAGAGGCCTTGTGGGCTCTGTTCTTGAGGGCAGGGAACAAGAATGCAGGTCCAGGCTGCAGCAAGGCAGGCGAGGCACATCTGCCTTGGGGGTTGTCCTCACCAAGCTCTCTCCAATCCGCCATGTCTGCTGTGTCTGCACCAGGTGCTTGAGCAGTTTCCACTTGAGGAGCTCTGCGGCAGCAAGGAGGGCTTCCCCAGCAGCCTGTGGAACAGCAGAAGCTGGGAGATGGCACCACGGTCTGGGCCAGGAGACCTTGGGTCCCCCTGCTCTGGGCTTTGTTCCTGGGGCGATTCTGCCCTCAGGGAGCTGGGACATGCCCTGGCCCAAATGTCCAGGGGTCTCTTCACTGCGTCACTGCTGAGCTTTGAAAGCTGTACCTTGGCCACGCTCTGCGTTTGGTCACTCAGGCGGAAGAAGAGAGGGAGCAGGCCAAGTCGCACCGTGTTCTTCATCTCTGCCTTTTCGTCCCCCACCGCCATCTTCATCAGGTCTCTGAAGAGGCTGATGGAGCTCTCTCTCAGCTGGCTCTGCTCCTGGGAGGGAGAAGCACAGTAGGACTGGAGCACCAGCAGCTCTCTGCCCACGCTGGGCAGAAGCTCCAGCACGGATGATGTGAGGGGAGATGCTCCAGGGAGGCATTCTGCACACTGGAGTTGTGGCCCAGATCTGCGGTCCTGGGTCAGTGAAAGGCCACTCAAGAGACTTGTTCTGGGAGCGCCTGTGCCTCCAAGTGCCCACCAAGGCAGCCAGCATCCCCCACCAGCTTCAGCAGCCGCGGTGGGGAAGAGCTCCGGGAGCAGCTGGCAGGGAGAAGCTGGGCTGGGCTGCAGAACACACAAGCCACCCCACAAGCGCCCAGGGCCCACCCGTGGGGCTCAGGCTTCCACATCAGCCTTACGTCGTTCAAGAGGGGCAGGAGGAATTCCGCCATCTGCACGGCGATGTGGCTGGCCTCCTTCCTCTTCAGCTGAGCCATGACAGTTCTGAAGACCAGCAGAGCCTTCATGGTGGCAGCCTTATAGCCAAAGAGCAGGACCCTCATCAGGTCTGGCAGGATGACCTTCATTTTTCTTGCCTGTGTGAAGAAAAGAGTTTCCCTTTTGGGACCAGGTCCGTGCCTGGAAAGCTCCCCAGGCAGCCAGCTGGCCCCACCATGGCAGAGAGAGCCTTTGGAGCACTCGCCCCACCGCCTGAGTGCCAGCCAAGGCCAAGCCCGCCCCCTCTGCCCCGGCCCTTGGCTGCCAACAGGGTTCCCCTTGCTGACGCCCTACTCACCATGTCGTCTTTCTGCGACAGCGTCATGATGCCTCTGAGCACCAGGGAGAGCATGGCTGGCCTTTCTTCCTTCAGAAACCTAAAGGCTAGGTAGGTCGCAGCAAACTCCCCGTCTCCCAGATCTCTGCTGGCCAGCATCTGAAAGCAGGGCAGCAGTGAGCGACCGGCAGAGCTGGTGGGGCTCCTGGCAGCGTGCAGCTCCTGGTTCCTAGCGCAGCCCGGGCCAAGGGCACCGGGGGCTTTTTCCGGTAACTCACAGCCAAGCGAACGAGGCAGTAGTCCTCCAGGTGCATGCAGAAGAGCCTGCTCTTGAGGTCCCAGAGCTGGCTGAGCAGCTCCTTCAAAATGTTCTTCACAGTCTGGGGCACGGAGAACATCAGCTCCCACAGTGCCAGGGCAGTGCTGCAAGTCGGAGCGCTCTGTCAGCAGGGCAGCCTCGGCCACAGCAGCGTGGCCGGGCTCAGCACTGCAGGACGCTTGGGATGCCCTGGGCAGCAGCAGAGGGCTGAGCTGGTGCTCCCCGTGGGGCGGGCAGGAGCGTGGGGTGGGCTCTGGGCTTGCTTGCTCAGCTTTGGCTGCCTCGGGCCTGGCTGACCCCCAGGGCTGGAAAGCGTGGTGGGATGGAGGGTCCTGCCCCTCGGGAGTGTCCTGCAGGATTCCTTGGCTCTGGCAGCCAGAGCGTCTCCAGGCCCCTCTTCCCACAGGGAACAAGCCCTCCTGGCTTTTGAGGACAGTACCTGTCTCCTCCTGGAGCAACCTTGAGCAGTGTCATCACCACCTCCTGAGGGCATTTGTCAGCCATGGGGACGATGAGAGACTCCACGCTCTGCCGGGCTGGGACTGTCTGGGTGCATCCCAGGGTTTTGTGGATGCAGCTCGTGATCTTTGGCACCTGGAGGGGACACAGGTGAGGATGGTGCAGCCACTGGCGAGCGGCCATTTCCTCAGCTGCCCTTGCCATCCCTCTCTGCCACCTTGAGGTGGCTTCAGGTGCCCCAGACACTGGGCTTTGGGAGGAAGAGAGGGATGGAGGGAGGAACAAGGCCTGACAGGGCTGAAGGGCAGGGCAATGCAGCCACAGGCCACTTACATCCACCAGCCACAGGTCAGGGTTTCCCTTGACCACATCCAGCACGTTTCTGGCCGCCTCCTTGTCAAAGGTGCTGGAGTCAGTCATTGCCTCGATGAACACCCAGACCATGTCTGTCCTCTCCGACGGCTGGAGGTATTCCCCAAAGGTCTATGGGAGGAAGGGAGGCAGCGAAGCCACGTCACACCGAGGGCCCTGATGCTGCTGCTTAGCTGGGCAGTGCCAGCAGCCCTGCGGTGGCGCCCGGCAGTGCTGGCGGCGGTGCCCCCAGCAAAGCTGGCAGCAGGGGCGGCAGTCGCTGCTGGGGAGGATGAGAAGAGACGGCCCAGGGTGAGGGAGGAGGGTTGGGGTCATGGGCACGGGGTCTGGGCCCCGCCACCAGCCAGGGCTTGCTGGTGGCCAGGAGGACTGGGGCTGCTGCTGGGACACTGGAGCGCAGCCCTGGCATTGTCCCTGCTTGGGGACAGCAGGAACCCTCTCAGCAGGGACAGGGAGGCCACGCCAGCCCGCTGACGGTGGAGGCCTTTGCTCTCACAAGTCCCCTGCTGATGCCAGGACCAAGAGTGCCAGCAAACGGGGAGCTCGTTACCTCGGCAATGTGAGTGGCACTGGGCGAAGTGCGCAAGGAGGTGGTCTCGGCTTCCCAGTCCCTTTCGAGCTGTGTATCCTCCTCTGTCAATGTCGCACCTAAAGAGCGGGGCAAACGCAGAGGAGTCGGTAAGACACGGCAGCTTCCCCAATACTGGAAAGAGCTTTGAACTTGGAATGGCCGAGGAGGGAGGTTATGACCTGCAATCAGGGGAGGAGGTGGTGGAGAGCGGTGCCACGGAGAGGCTGACCCGCCTCCAGTGTGCGTGTGGGAATGCTCCTGGCCCTGGAAAGTCCAAGGCCCTAGAGCTCTGCATGCAGTGCCACAGTTCAGTTCCCCATGGCTTGAATAGAGGTGACGTGGGGGACGGCTCGCATGGCTGGAGTGCTGCGGGGCAGAGATACATCTCTCTTTGGGAGAGATGGGAAGATGCGGCGTGGGGCTGCCTCCCGTGCTCTTGAGGAGCAGCTCAGCTACACGGGACCATCAACAGCGTGAGGGTGAGGAGCAGAGGAGGCGCAGTGCTGGTGACATGGTGGTGCCTCCAGCAAGCAGCAGGACTGGGTGATGTTGGCGTGCAGGGGGATCCATCCCACCACAGCTTCTCTTACAGCGTTGCTGGTACTTGAATTGGAAGAGGAGACAAAGAGCGTCCAAAGCCAAGCGGCTGGTGTCCTCTTCCTTGAATGATAGGAGCAGCAGGAGATGTCCCAGCAGCTGTCCAAGGATTGGCATCTGCATCTCCGCACAGGAGGCGTGTCTGTCCTCATTGGGATCAGCCTGGGCAAGGGAGGAAGAAGAGCAGAGGGCTTGAGGGCAGCTGGGGCCAAAGCCCTGAAGCCAAGTGTGTGCCCAGGGCTGGATCCAGGCAGGTCAGAGCTTTGCAGGGCTCTGCAGAACCCGTCTCGCAGAACAGCCCCATGCAGGGAGAGCAGCCAGACCTGGGCTCCCCGTGGACTCCTTGGGCAGCCCTGGCCGACACAGGACTGGGGCAGAGATGGCTCCTGGCAGAGCGCAGTGTGCCTGGTCCTTACCTTCAGTGAGGAGTAGTTGGCCAGCAAGAAGCTGAGCACCCTCATCCTGCCCACAGCCCTCTCCCGCACAGATACCCTCTCAGAGGTGGTGAAGGTCAAGAGCATCTGGGGAGAGAGAAGCTGCTGCTGAGCCCTGGGAGCAGCCAGCGCTCCAGCACAAGCAGCACTGCTCAAGTCCTGGGCGGGACTCTCCCAGGCCATTAAGGCTTCCTCTGGTCTGGAGCAAAGCCCGCACTGGTTTCCTGCCCCGGGGTCCCTGGCAGGCTTGCGACAAATGCCCCAGGCCAGCCCTCTAGCCAGGCAGGAAGGCAGATGCCACCCTGTGCGGCCACTGTGCTGCGGAAGAGCCTGCTGGGCAGCCCCTGCTTCCCCCAGGGAGGTGGGCACCACCCTGCAGTGCTCTCTCTGCATGGCGCGGGGTGGGACTGCCCTCTCAGCAGTGGACACCCCGTCCCCCAGGGTGAGGAACAGCCCTTGTGAAGCCCACCCTTTGCACATGCCAGACCTGGAAGATACTCTGCATCTTCTCGCTGACTCCGTTGGCAGGAGAGTTGAGCACCAGTGCAACTAGCATGGTGTCCATGGCTTTCATGGTCTGCAAGGAAGACAACGAGTTGTGGCCGTGTTTCCTGCCATCCCTCTCACCCCCAGGACACTGAGCTGAGCTCCCAGCACCAAGGGAGGACTCGTGGGCTGCTTTGCTGTGCCTGGGAGAGGCCCAGGGGCAAACAATGTGCTGTGGGCAGAGCAGCCTGCGGCACTGGACGTGGCCAGGCCCACAGGAACGGGACGACGGGACGAGAGTGGGAAAGTAAAGCCAAGACCGTGCCCTGCCTTGCATCTCTGGTCATAGCGCAGGACAGGGTGAGCAGGGAGCAGCCCAGAGGGCCCGGGGCTCGTGGAGCTCACCCAGCACTTACCGCGAAGTACAGGAAAGGTTTCAAGTCCCGGATTTCCTCTTTGGGAGGAAGCAAGAAGATGCTGGAGAAGCACGCTTGGAGGAGGCCTATCTCTTTGCCCTCCAGCACCGCCTCCACGGAGCTGCAAAGAGAGAGGGGCCAGTGGGACACTGGTGCGGGGAGCAGTGCCTGCAGGCCTCGTGCAGGTGGACGCGGGGCTCTGGGGCAGGAGTCCCCAGGAGAGTTGGGCAGTACCTCATTTCGGTCACGGCAAACATGGCGCTCCGCCACACCGCTGTGCACCTTTGGTCCCTGGGCTCTTCTTCCAGCAGCACCTGCAGAGCACAGCCAGGATGGGACCTGGCAGCTGCCAGCACCCAGTGCCACCAGCCCCTTGCCCTGCCCAACGCTGTCCTCACAGGGTGCCAGTGCTGGGGGCCTTGTCCCCTTCCCCGCAGCCACCGAGTATCCCCTCACCTTGATATTCTCTGCCAGTTTGTATCTCTGGCAGAAGAGATCTAGGCCCTGGGACAAGCCGTTGTACGTTGCGGCCCTGAAGAGCATAGCGATGCTTTTAAGGAACTCCAGCTTCTGTTCCTCATCCTGGCAGCCAGGGGACAGAGAGACAAACAGGGAGCAGGAGATGGGGACACACGGTCAGTGGCACCGCAGCGCTGGGGGTGCAGTGCCGGTTGCAGCCCTGGGAGAAGCAGCTGTGCCCAGCCAGCGCCCTCCAGCAGCCCCACAGCAGAGCCCCTGTCAGCAGATGCCAGCTCAGCCGCCTTCCAAATGGCTGCGGTTACCTTTTCAGGGCTGCTGACAAAGGCCCTGATGACATCCACGTGTTCTGGTTCCAAGCGGTACACTGGTAACCAGCTGGCATCTAAGAAAGGAGGAGAGCAGGGAGGGCTGCAGAGAGGGTGTGCGGGCAGGAGGGAGCAGAGGAAGGAGCTCTGCCTCCCATCCAGCCCCATGCCCGCTGCCATGGCACAGTCTTCTCCTGCGTGTCAGTGCCCCTGCCAGCGTGTGGGGAAACGGGATCCTGGCATTGAGCAGGGAGCGCTCGCTGGCCACCGCGCTGCCCAGACAATCAGGGCCCCTCACTCACCCATCTCCAGTTGCTGGGCCAGGCACAACTCCTGGGGCTCCACTGGAGAGCTGCTCTCCTGGAGAGCCCTGTCCTCCTCCAGGGCCACCTTGGTGGTGCTGACTTGTTGCTTCGCCATCTTTTGGGTTTGAGGAAAGTGGTTGGGCTGGCGAAGGGGGAAGCTTTGGCGAAAGGCCACGAGTCTGCCGGGGGCAGCGGGGAAAGACGTGGGTTGTGCTCGAGGAGTCCTCGCCACGAGTCTGCCGGGGGCAGCGGGGAAAGACGTGGGTTGTGCTCGAGGAGTCCTCGCCACGAGTCTGCCGGGGCAGAGGGGAGTCTGCCGGGGGCAGCTAGAGTTAAGATATGGTTGGACTCGATGATCTCAAGGGTCGCTTCCAACCAAAAGGATTCTCTGATACTCCGATTCTCTGAAAGACGTGGGCTGCGCTCGGGGGCTACTCGCCGTCTCCGTGCTCGCACCCTGTCCCGTCACCGTCCTGCCGGACAGTGTGGGCTGGGGCCCACAGCTGCGCTGAGCACACGCAGTGCAGTGGGTGTCACCAAGTGAGGTCACAACGGGCCCCACTGTGACCCTGCACCTGGGCAGGGAGGGGCAGGGTGTCCCATTGGGATGCACAGGCCAGCTCAGCCCTGGGCACCTGGGTGCTCTCGGGGTGTCTCCAGGCTCCCCTTTGCCCTCATGTCCCCCCGGGACCTCCCTGTTGCCCTCTGCTGTGTCTCAGGGTTTCGTGTTCAGCTGGCTGGCTGATCAGAACAGCAGCGAAGCTGCTCCTTCAGTGGCTTTGTAGAGATTTCTAGGGATTTCCAAGGGTGGGTAGCACAGAGGATAGACTTTGTTTAAGGTGTCTGCTGTCTCATTGCTTACAGAAGCTCTCAGTGGCTTGAGGATAAACTAACCACGTAACCACATGACAAAGTGTTGGAGCTGGCAGAGCACAAAAGCAGAAATCCAGGTGGCAGGGGTGAAAAAGGTGGAAAGGCTGACGTACTAAATGCCTCCTTCTGTGGAAATGCCCCTCACATTCTGCGATTCTGTGATTCCTCCACCTCAGTCTTTAATAGTCAGAAGAATTGTGCTCCAGGTACCCACCCCCCTGAGCCAGAAGACAGGCATGGGGAGCAGTATGAAGGCCCAACAATCCAAGGGGAAATGATCAGTGACCTGCTATATCACTTGGGCACCTACAAGTCTATGGGGCCAGATGGGATACACCCAAGGGTGCTGAGGGAGCTGGCAAAGGTCATCACTGAGCCACTTTCCATTATCTATCTGCAATGCTGCCCAACTGGGGAGGTTGCAGTTGACTGGAAGTTGGCTAAGGTGACGCTCATCTACAAGACGGGCCGGAAAGAGGATCTGGGGAGCTACAGACCTATCCGTCTGACCTTGGTGCTGGGCAAGGTCATGGGGCAGATGACCTTGGGTAACATCACTTGCCAGAAGAGAACGATATAATCAGGCCCAGTCAACACGGATTTATGAAATGTAGGTCCTGTTTGACTAACCTGATCTCTACGACAAGATGACCCACGTAGTAGATGAGGGAAAGGCTGTGGAGGTTGTGTACTTAGACTTCAGTAAGGCCTTGGGCACCGTATCTCACAGCATTCTCCTGGAGAAGCTGCAGCTCGTGGCCTGGACGGGTGGACTCTGCGACGGATATAGAACTGGCTGGGTGGCCGGGCCCAAAGAGTTGTGGTGAACGGAGCCAAATGCGGTTGGTGGCTGGTCAGGAGTGGTGTTCGCCAGGGCTCAGTACTTGGCTCACAACAAGCCCATGAATGCTCCAGGCTCAGGGAAGAATGGAAGGACAGGAAAAGGACCTGGGGGTGTTGGTCACAGTGGCTGAACATGAGGCAGCATGTGCCCAGGCAGCCAAAAAGGCCACCTGCATCCTGGCTTGTATCAGGAATAGTGTGGCCAGCAGGACCAGAGAAGCGATCGTGCCACTGTACTGGGCACTGGTGAGGCTCCACCTTGAATCCCGTGTTCAGTTTTGGGCCCCTCATCATCAGAAGGACATTGAGGGACTAGAGAGTGTGCAGAAGAGGCAACAAAGCTGCTGAGGGGCTGGAGCACAAGTGTGATGGGAGCGGTTGAGGGAGCTGGGGCTGTTCAGCCTGGAGAACAGGAGGCTCAGGGGAGGCTCAGGGGAGACCTTATTGCTGTTTGCAACGGCCTGAAAGGAGGTTGAAGCATGGAGGGTGTTGGTCTCTTCTCCCAAGTAGCAAGTGATAGGACAAGAGGAAATGGCCTCAAGTTGCGCCAGGGGAGGTTTAGATTGACTGTTAGGAAAAAATTCTTCCTGGAAAGTGTGTTAAAGGCAAGAAGAACACCTGAAGAGCATGGGTTGGTCATGCCAATGTGGAATAGATTGTTTTTTCTTGTTTGTTTTGGGGCTGCAGAAGAAGGAACGCGTGCATTTCAGTGTTGGGGCATGGATCCAAACTGAGGATTCAAGCAAGTTTGGAACTGGGACAGCTTAGGTGATTGAGGACCATTGCCAGGTCTATGAAAGAAGCTGGATGGGTTTTGGGGAGCTCACAGGCATTGCCAAATCCTCAGGGAACCACAGCTTTGTAGTTAAAGCAACAGCACTTGGCACCAAACCCAATCCCAAAACGCGAATACCCTCGAAGTGACCACAGGCAGAGCCTTGAGAAACGTTTGAGAGAAAGGGTCTCCTTTGCCAGGCCCTGGGGGTCAGGGCTTGGCTATTCTGATGATAAACAAACACAAACGGCTGACATGGCATCAGAACCACCTCCACAACGCCTTTACCACCTGTGACCAGTGTCTCCAGGCTTTTGCTTCGCCAGCCTCCAGGGACACGGACTGGTTGTTTCCTTCAGAGCTGTGTCAGGGATGGCCCTTCGTGGGATCCCAAATACCTTCAGAAACTTCCGTTTGTTTCTGCCTTTCACTTTGCTGGAGGTTTGTTCATTGTTTCAATATCTGCAGTTTAGGAACATGGCAGCAGAGGGCTCATTAACATCCAAAATGCCCTTGCAAGCCAAGGCTCTCTGCAGCCTTTTCCTAAAGGCTTCAAGTCTGGTGTGGATGATTAGGGAGATTTCAGGAATAGCCAAACAGAGAGCATTTCAATAATAAACAGCAATAAAGCAGTATTTCTTCTACTTCCTTCCCACCTCTCCCTCCTCCGCATTTCCAGAAGAGGTGGTATCAGCAACCTTCAGTACTTTTGGATCTGGAGCATCTCCTGATGAAGGCACAATATGTCAGAGCATTGGGTGCCTGAAGCACCAGTTGAGTGAGGAGACAGGCCAGGACACCTCAAGAGGAGTCACGCTCCTCTGGACCAAGAGGTGGGTGTTCCTGGGAATCTCAGGTGCCACAGCACAGCGACACTTGTGTTCAGGGAGCTGGTCAAATGACCCATCTCCTTTTCTGTAATGTTGTCTGAGTGTGCTCAGGTAACCCCTGACCTGAACCCCATCCACTCGTGGGTGTTCTCCAGACTCCTGCCTTCAGGAACAGTGTCCCAGGAGACCTTGCTGGTGAAGATGGAGGCAAAGGAGCCATAAAGTACCTCAGTCCTGTCTGCTTCTAATCTTATAAAGTGCAGCAGCAGGCCCGCGTTCGCCCTATCTAGTCTTTTACTGTAAGGAAGTAATGTCAGCTCATCTTGCTGCCCCCACCCTCCCCTGCACATATGAAATCCAGAGGAGCTTTGGCATCATCCTTACATCTTTTTATGGTTTTAGAAGTTTCTTTCTTCAATTAGCCGATTTACAGCATGAATGTTAGCTCAGCTGGATATTTACTCAAGATCTCAGGGGCTTTTTTTTAAAAAAAAAAAACAAAACAAACTCCACACTTTCTGATCAGCCTTGCACCAGACTGACAAATAAACAAATCTTCCCCATGCAACAAAGTTTGCCTAATAGTAAGGAAGGAGAAGATTATTTTGTGCTACTTTTCAATTGATACAGAGACACAAGAGAGAACAAGGAAAGCCCAATGGTTGTCATGCCTGTGAAGGCTGATATTTACATCCCTGTCCTCCAGTCAGAGCTCAAATTGTCTGGGAAAGAATGCCTTTTAAAAACACTGTCATCACAAAGCAGGAGAGTGTACTGTTAGTTCATAGGTTAATAAATAGTTAATAAATGAAATCTCATTAAATTTCATTGGAAGCCCATTTTTTATTATAGTAAAGGAGGCTGAAGTTTCACCTTGATAATTACGCTCCCTACATTTGGCAGAAACAAAAAGATTCATTTAATAGCAGAGGTAGCTTTGATTTAAACAAAGAAATTGTCTGAACAGGATTAGATTACACTGTTAGGCGGGCATTCGTTATGTGCAGCGCTGGGGTCGCACTGGCGATTCTCCACCATAAGTGCTCGCCACGACAGAACGCTCTCCTGTAGCTGGTATTTACAAAAGCGCTGCATACTTATTATAGTTCTTAGAAACTATTAACATTCAATACACCTATTCTAAGAAATGATTACAGAAACATGAGGTTAATTATTTCACGGTCTTTGCTGCTATCTGGTGTCATTGTACGAGCATTGCAAGCCTTGAATTCTATTTCTCTATTCTATAGCTTACTTTTGAGACATCTGTTAGTGTGCAGCTTCAGATTCAACCTGTGCATATGTCATGGAGGCACCCCAAAATAAGTTTAGGCGGACAACAAGGTCCAAAACAAACTTTATTGGGCTTTGGGTTCTTTGATATCGGCTGGTTTTATAAGACACCAGTCCGGTCAGTGATATGTGGGAAAGGTTTATCCCACAGGGGTAAAAAGATGCTGGGACAGGAATTAGCAGGGCTCATTTGCAGGGCTTTAAACTAGATTCGAAGGGGGATGGGGTTGTAGCTGGGCTTGCATCAGTGGGGCAGCATGCTGGAATACATAAAGACCGGGAGGCCCCTCAGGCCCGTAGGGTGAAATCGGTTTACTCGGCTCGCTCCCTGAAGTGCCTGTACACCAATGTGTTTATGATCTGGTGGTATTAACAGAGACATGGTGGGACAGCTCACATGGCTGGAATGTGGTCATGGATGGCTATGCCCTTTTCAGGAAAGACAGGCCGGCCAAGCGTGGTGGTGGAGTTGCTCTTTACGTGAGAGAGCAACTACAATGTATAGAGTACTGTCCAGGTGCGGTTGAGGAGCGAGTTGAGAGTCTGTGGGTGAGAATTAAGGGCCAGGCTGGCAGGGGTGACGCTGTTGTGGGAGTCTATTACAGGCCACCAGATCAGAGTGAGGAAGTTGATGAGGCCTTCTACAGGCAGCTGAGCGTGGCCTCACAGTCACAGGCCCTGGTTGTTATGGGGGATTTTAACTACCCTGATGTTTGCTGGAAGGACTACTCAGCCAGCCAGCCTCAGTCTAGGAGGTTCCTCCAGTGCATTGACGATAACTTTCTGATGCAAATGGTGGAGGAGCCGACTAGGAGACGTGCGCTGCTGGATCTCGTCCTCGCTAACAAGGAGGGGCTGGTTGAAGCAGTAAAGGTGGGGGGCTGCCTTGGTTGCAGTGACCATGAGATGGTGGAGTTCAGAATCTCCTGTGGTGGGAGCAGAATACCGAGCAGAATTGCAACCCTGGACTTCAGCAGGGCCGACTTTGGCCTTTTCAAACAATTGCTGGAGGAAATCCCGTGGGCAAGGCTGCTTGAAGGTAAAGGGGCCCAAGATAGTTGGTTAACATTCAGGGACTGCTTCTACCAAGCTCAAGATCAGTGCATCCCGACGTGCAGGAAGTCAAGGAGGGGAGCCAGGAGACCTGCGTGGTTAAACAGGGAACTGCTGGGCAAACTCAAGTGGAAGAGGAGGGTTTACAAATCATGGAAGGAGGGGCTGGCCACTTGGGAAGAATATAAGGCTGTTGTCAGAGGATGTAGGGAGGCAACTAGGAAAGCTAAGGCCTCCTTAGAGTTAAACCTGGCAAGAGGGGTCAAGGACAACAGGAAGAGCTTCTTCAAATACATGGCAGATAAAACTAACAGCAGAGGCAATGTAGGCCCACTGATGAACGGGGTGGGTGCCCTGGTGCCAGAAGATACAGAGAAGGCAGAATTACTGAATGCCTTCTTTGTCTCTGTCTACTCTGCCGGAGGCTGTCCTGAGGAGCCCCGTACCCCTGAGGCCCCAGAGGAAGGCAGGGCAATGGAGGAGTTTGCCTCAGTTGATGAGGACTGGGTTAGGGACCAGTTAAGCAATCTGGACATCCATAAATCCATGGGTCCAGATGGGATGCACCCGCGGGTGCTGAGGGAGCTGGCTGAAGTCATTGCTGGACCGCTCTCCATCATCTTTGCCAAGTCTTGGGAAACGAGAGAGGTGCCTGAGGACTGGAGGAAAGCAAATGTCACTCCGGTCTTCAAAAAGGGCAAGAAGGAGGACCCAGGCAACTATAGACCGGTCAGCCTCACCTCCATCCCTGGGAAAGTGATGGAACACCTTATCCTTGGTGCCATCTTAAGACATATCAAGGAGAAGAGGGTCATCAGGGACAGTCAACATGGCTTCTCCAAGGGGAAGTCATGTTTGATCAACCTCATAGCCTTTTATGAAGACGTAACAAGGTGGATTGACGATGGCAGAGCAGTGGATGTGGTCTACCTTGACTTCAGCAAAGCATTTGACACCGTCTCCCACAGCATCCTCACGGCAAAACTGAGGAAGTGTGGACTGGATGATCGGGTAGTGAGGTGGACTGCAAACTGGCTGAAGGAGAGAAGCCAGAGAGTCGTGATCAATGGGGCAGAGTCTGGTTGGAGGCCTGTATCTAGTGGAGTGCCTCAAGGGTCAGTTCTGGGACCAATACTGTTCAATATATTCATCAATGACTTGGATGAGGGAATTGAGTGTACTATCAGCAAGTTTGCTGATGACACCAAGCTGGGAGGAGTGGCTGACAAGCCAGAGGGCTGTGCTGCCATCCAGCGAGATCTGGACAGGCTAGAGAGTTGGGCGGGGAAAAATTTAATGAAATATAACAAGGGAAAATGTAGAGTCTTGCATCTGGGCAGGAACAACCCCAGGTTCCAGTACAGGTTGGGGAATGACCTATTAGAGAGCAGTGTAGGGGAAAGGGACCTGCGGGTCCTGGTGGACAGCAGGATGACCATGAGCCAGCACTGTGCCCTTGTGGCCAGGAAGGCCAATGGCATCCTGGGGTGGATTAGAAGGGGGGTGGTTAGTAGGTCGAGAGAGGTTCTCCTTCCCCTCTACTCTGCCCTGGTGAGACCTCATCTGGAATATTGTGTCCAGTTCTGGGCCCCTCAGTTCAAGAACGACAGGGAACTGCTGGAGAGAGTCCAGCGCAGGGCCACAAAGATGATGAAGGGAGTGGAGCATCTCCCTTATGAGGAAAGGCTGAGGGAGCTGGGTCTCTTTAGCTTGGAGAAGAGGAGACTGAGGGGTGACCTCATCAATGTTTATAAATATGTAAAGGGTGGGTGTCATGAGGATGGAGCCAGGCTCTTCTCGGTGACAACCAACAGTAAGACAAGGGGTAATGGGTTCAAGCTGGAACACAAGAGGTTCCACTTAAATTTGAGAAGAAACTTCTTCTCAGTGAGGGTGACAGAACACTGGAACAGGCTGCCCAGGGAGGTTGTGGATTCTCCTTCTCTGGAGACATTCAAAACCCGCCTGGACGCCTTCCTGTGTAACCTCACCTAGGTGTTCCTGCTCTGGCAGGGGGATTGGACTAGATGATCTTTCGAGGTCCCTTCCAATCCCTAACATTCTGTGATTCTGTGATTCTGTGATTCTGGCTGGAAAAGTACCGCCGATAAACCGATGGGAAACGGGGTTTATACAGTTAGTTAGCACTCCCATAACGTAAGATACAGGTTCGGATATTAGGTTAGGAGATTATTTGGGGTGCAGCGAAATAAGAACAGCGAGGACCCACAGTGTGCATATACACACTCACAAGATAATACTCAATAGTATCTGATCACCTCCCGTAAGTGATACACGCCAGAGATATTCAGTTTCCGTTTCCCCTGGCTTGCATGAAAATTTAGCTTGCAAGTCGCCGAGCTCAGGTCCTGTCCACGGGGTGCTACAAACGGCAGTTCGAGGATTTCCACCCCGTGGCCTTGTATGTGTCAGTTTTAATGAGAGGACATACATTCTTTGTCTCCATCTCCTCTTCATCAACACTATTTTCAGAATCTCCCCAGGAACCTCCATCCCAGGAACCTCCGTCCTAGTCCTCAGGATCTCTAATCAATTTCCAGGTTTGGGGGACACTATGGGGGGGACCTTGCTCCACTTGTCGTGAGCTCAACCTTTTGTTCTAACAAACGTATTCACTCTTTCAGTTGATCTATTTCCAGCTCCTTTTCATAATCACACCCCTTTGACTGTTCGCAAGGTTCGGGCTGCCTTTGGGCTTGCTTCAAACAAGCGTACAGAGCAGCGCCAAAAGCAGCACAGATGATAGCGCCAACAGCAACACAGGCGGCAGCACACGCAGCTACCGTCACTCCCGGACCACACCAACTCGCTTCCGTCTGGGTGCAAGTTGTCGCGGAAGGATTATCGCAGCTGTAATCCCGAAATAATTTCTCCATTTCTGATACCCTGCTTGCTGCGCCAATTAAAATGTCACGGAGGCACCCCCAAATAAGTTTAGGCAGACAACAAGGTCCAAACCAAAAGTTTATTCTGGCCAGAAAAGCACCGCTGATAAACCAATTAGAAACGGGGTTTATACAACTAGCTAGCACTCCGTTAACATAAGATATAGGTTCAGGTATCAGGTTAGGAGATTATTTGGGATGCAGCGAAAATAAGAATAATGGGGATCCCCAGCGTGCATACACGCACTCACAAACCAACAAAACCGGAGCCCTCTCTGCCCCGTTTGCCCACAAAAGAGAAACACTAGCCTATTGCGGCCAGGACTTCACACTTGTCTGTCTCAGATGAGGAATTTACACTCGTCTGTCCCAGGCGAGGACTTTACACCTGCCTATCTCAGGCAAGGAATTATTAAAGCATATATTCAGTAATTTATCGCTCACCTAAGTGCGGAGGTGAGGCGCTCCCAATCCAGGGGAGTTACCTTAGACGGCTTCTCGGTCTAAGGGGAGGGACTCTGGCAGTATGGCAGTCTCGTAGCTCTGAGAAGACCACACAAAGGGCATCTCCCGTGGGAACCCCATTTATAGTCTACTTAGATCTGACTGGGCATTCCAGAAGCTTCTCGGCTTCTCTACATCCCACCCCCTGAGTGTGGGCCTTCGAGAAGCTTCTCGGCTTCTCTGGGCTGTGGGCAGGCTTGGCCCCTCCTCTGCTAATGACCCTGCCCACCGACTCTGGGTCTCCACAAAGAGCCATTAGCTGCCCCATTGGAGGCCCCAGTTCTGAGAGAGGGGACGGGCAGCTACCAGTGCAGCTGCCACACCAGTGCTCAGGGCGTGGGGAGGGAAAGTGCAACTGCCACAGCTACGGTAGCATATCCCACTTCTGGTAGCAGAGTGCAAGGGCTTAAGGCAGCCCTGCCAAGTTGTAGGTTTGCGATATGGTAACAGACACCAGACCAACAGCTTCAGGGTTAAAGCATTTATCTCCAAATAACAGTGCAGGAAAAAAGACGGATCAATAGTATAATCATCTGCATTGTTGCAATAGCAAGTCAAGTAATTCATCAAGACTGGGCTAGACCAGGCATCTGACAATGGCCGGCAGGCAGGCAGCAGGGTGGGACCTCTTCTCCAGAAAAGTGACCCAGACCAGGCAATGCCCTTGGGGAATGCACATGCCCTGGCTGGACTGTTCTTTTTACCACTGAGCCGCAGAAGCGCTGTTTGGGCTCTGCGCCCGCTCTGCGCCAGCTCTGTCCCTGGTGTACACGAGGCCCAGGAGGCCCAGGAATCCTGTACCAGGCAGCACAGCCCCACAGTCCTGTGTGAACGTGGGTCTGGAATTCTTGTGTGAGGCAATCCAAGCCTCACAGCTCCATTGTATGTACCGTCACCAGACAGGCCATATTAGGCGATAGCAGCCATACAAGGAGCCAGCTAGTCTTGGAAAGGCAAATTTGACTGTCTAAGTATGGAAGTCACTACGCAGAATGCAAGCGTGAACACACAGGGTACTCTGAACTGTGTGAATACTCTCAGCAGACACAAAAAAACCAAAGTAAAGGCTCAGAAAAAGCTCTCAGGTTAATCTAAGAATGACCACAAACGTAGTGCTGACAGCGAGCAGACTGGATTTATAGCAGCCTTATAGTACAGTAAGTTAACAACTAAGGAGAAGTGAAATAAACCAGAACAGTAGTATAGCAGAAGAAGTAAATTGAAAGAAGAGGTATAGAAACACAGGAAGCAAGGAGTGTGTACTGATTGATACGTCAAGGCCAGAGGGATTGATACAGGATTGATACACCAATGACAGGGGGGTAACTTGTGATAGATCAAAAAAATGCTTTTGTGGTAGCAACTTTGGTGGGAATGCAAAATGTATCACTTATGTAATGCATAACTCAGCAAATCAGTAAGGCTTGAGCAAGCATCCTAGCAAGTATAAATACAAGCCTGAATTTGTAATAAATGTCTCTCATTGCACCTTAAAGAGAGTCCGTGCCTCATTCGCTACAAATGGCACCTGAACAGGGTCTTTCAATGCGGCTGTAAAGGAAGCCGTTGTTCCGGTAGAAAAGCCCGATCGAACCAGGACCGGGAAATGGAGCCGGGGAAACAAAGCCGGGAAACAGAACCGGGAACCAGGAAAGTGTGCACTCATCACCGAGAAAAGGTGAGCGATTGGGAACCATGGGAGGGAAGTTATCCCTTGGACGAAGACAAAGCCTAGATGTCCTTCAACGTTTATTAAGAAAGCAAAATCAGGACGTACCAGGAGTCCGATTAGTGACTTTATTAGAACGGATGGCTAATCATGTGCCGGACTTTCCTCCAACTGGTACATTTCAGTTGGAGGCATGGCAGAAAGTCGGAAGAGAACTATTCGAACAGGCAGCATCTGGAGATAATGCTGCTTGTCAACATTTATCTACTTGGGGGAAAAGAATGATTACTTTAAAAGCAGCTCCAACGGAAGTAGCTGTGCAGGTCGCAACTAACTGTGAACCTTCTGCCCCTCCCTTGCCAGGGAAGGAGGGGGATCCTGTAACTGTATTGGGCAAAAATGCACTAACCTTGGATGCAGTAGTGGAGAAAGCACTGGCTGATAACGAAGCCCCCGCTTGTCCGCTACAGCGAACGCTTTTGACAAAAGATGGTTTGTGAGAGTCGCCCAACAACCCCCTCGATCCTGGCCCAGTGGACTTGGAGCGAGAGCCTGATTTATTCCCCCCGGATGTTACTTTGCAGCCGAAAGTGCACATTAATTCAACCATGGGGGATAAATGCAGAGAAGAGGCTTTGAAAGCAGGAGACAGGAAAGTGGTTATGGCATGCCCTGTGATCTATCATGAATGGCAAACTCCAGGCTTTCAACAGCTATCGTATGATGTTGTAAAGGAATTACAGACATTAGCTAAAGAAAATGGAGTTACTTCATCATTTGTTATAAATTTTTTGGAAGCGTTAAGCTCTTCCTACGTACTTACTCGCATGACTGGCGTCCTTTGTTGAAAATGATTGTATCCACTCCTCAATGCACTGTATGGCTGATTTTTGGGAGAACTGTACTGTGGAGACTAGTGATAATGCATATCAGCAAAGAGCGATTGTTTGCAGTCATTTAGCTGGGGAAGGTGCTCATGCTTTGCCCGAGAATCAAGTTGCACATCCCAGGGACATGTATGGTGTAACAGGAAAACTAGCAATGAAAGCGGTTCAGAAGTTACTGGTGGTTGGGAGAGATGCTAGTACGTCTTTTTCAAAAATCTCGCAAGGATCACCGGAACCTTATGCACAATTTTTAGACTGCTTGCAAACTGTTTTGGAGCGGCAAATTGATAATGATGTGGCTAGTGAGTTAGTTCCTAGAACAATTGGCTTTTGAGAATGCTAATGCTGATTGGTGGCGTGTGTTACAGGGTGTTAGGAATAGGGAAAAGTGTACTATAACAGAGATGGTGAGAGCGTGTCAAAACATAGAGTCATCTGAACATTATACTGGCTCTCCAGCTGCCGCTTTAGCAGCACAGTCGTAAGTGTCGGGAACAAAACTGAGACTGAGATGTTTTCATTGTGGGGCACTGGGTCATGTAAAGAAAGATTGCACAAAGTATGCACACCAGACTTCAAAGGCTGTACCTCCGAGAGATTGTCCAATATGTGCAAAAGGCAGGCACTGGGCAAGTGAGTGTTGTTTGAGGGTAACGTAAAGGGAGCTGCCAGCCAGTCAGTGACTATAATTACTACTGCAGTAGTGCTGATTCCCACAGGAGTGTGGGGGCCTTTAGGACCTAGCGTGCATGCTTTGTTAATAGGTCGATCATCCACTACCAAGTTGGGTTTGTTTGTCTTACCTGGAGTAATTGACTCTGATTATCAAGGTGAAATCAAAATGATGGCTTGGACACCTGTGCCACCTTGCTACATACTTCAAGGTCAGCGACTTGCTCAGTTAATATCCTTTTAAAGTGTACCCCTGCAGGGAAAGGGCACTGAGTTGATGGTAGCTTTGGTAGCACAGGTGAACCCCAGATTTTCTGGTCAAAACCTTTTCAGGCAGCACAAATTTTGCTTACTTGTTCCAGAGACGGTCGGAAGTTTCGGGGTCTCCGAGATACCGATGCTAATGTCTCTGTCATTCGCAGCTCTGAATGGCCAATTTAATGGCCTACTGTCACTCCTGCATCCACTATTATTGGTGCAAGTCCTGAGTGCTCTGGCAGCTTGGTCATTGTCCTGCTGTGTGACAGCCCTGTGACCGCAGGCAGGGACAGGCAATGGGCACTTGTGTTAAAGGCAAGAAGAACACCTGAAGAGCATGGGTTGGTCATGCCAATGTGGAATAGATTGTTTTTTCTTGTTTGTTTTGGGGCTGCAGAAGAAGGAACGCGTGCATTTCAGTGTTGGGGCACGGATCCAAACTGAGGATTCAAGCAAGTTTGGGACTGGGACAGCTTAGGTGATTGAGGACCATTGCCAGGTCTACGAAAGAAGCTGGATGGGTTTTGGGGAGCTTGCAGGCATTGCCAAATCCTCAGAAAACCACAGCTTTGTAGTTAAAGCAACAGCACTTGGCACCAAGCCCAATCCCAAAATGCAAATACCCTCGAAGTGACCACAGGCAGAGCCTTGAGAAACATTTGAGAGAAAGGGTCTCCTTTGCCAGGCCCTGGGGGTCAGGCCTTGGCCATTCTGATGATAAACAAACATGAAGGGCTGACATGGCATCAGAACCTGGCGTGTCCGCGTTGTTGCCCTTCCCCTTGGTTCCCACCCATGCACACTCAACCCGATCAGCGCCTGTGGGAACAGCAGGGTGTGCAGTTCCAGCTAGAGGGCCTTAGACAGATCATACGGAAGTGTGTTTTTTATGAGTGTAAGAAGCGATAGCCCAGGCCAGTGAGAACGATATCTCGGGTCGGAAAACGGCCCCTTGTGTGTGATGTGTGAATGTCCTTGGGCCTGGTCTGTGAATGAGTGGGAACGTAACTGAAACAAATATAACATGAGTGTGGTGTGTTTCTAATACCAATTATTGGAAAAACATCTTATGTAACATCTTAGTCCAGGCCCATATCTGGAAATCCTATACATTGTCAATGGCTAATAAAGAGGGCCTCAGACTGGCTCAGCTCTCTGCTCTGCCCGGCTCTGCGCTCCTTCCTGAACAAGATCTCTGCCTGTGCGTGCATCTTTTTCTGCATCCCGATGTGCGTCGTTCCTCATCGCCGCAATCGCCCTCATCAACTCCAGACAATCCAAACGCTCCCTGACATACACGGCTGCCCCACCTCCTCTCCTTCCTCGCCTGTCTCTTCTGAAGAGTTTCTAGCCATCCAATGCAGCGCTCCAGTTGTGAGAGTCGTCCCACCATGTTTCTGGGATGGCAACTATATCGTCGTTTTTCTGCCTCACAGTGGCTTCCAGCTCCTCCTGTTTGTTGCCCACGCTGCGTGCCTTTGGATAGATGCACTTTGGCCGGGCCATTGATCCCGCCACCTTTTTCTGGTGAGAAGCCCTAATTCCTTTGTGGACATCATCGAGTGCTTCCACGGTTTTGAACACATCAACAACCCTTGTGTTTCTCTTCCTGCATGGCTCTCCATCCCCAACCTCCACTGGGACGGCAGAGCAAAGGGCCTCACCAGCACTACCCTCAAATGCTGGCATGTGGCCCTTGGGTTTGCCTCTCCACACCTGGTTTCCTCCCCTCTCACTTCAAATTTAGTTTAAAGCCCTCTCAAGGATTCCTGCTAACTCCTGCGCAGGATCCTTTTCCCCTTTTGAGAGAGGTGCATCCCATTTGTCGCTAGCAGGCCTGGTGCCATGTAAGCCGACCCGTGATCAAAAACCCCCAAATTCTGCCGGTGACACCGGTCCTGCAGCCAGGTATTGATCTGCTGGGTCTTCCTGCATCTTTCCTCGTCGTACCCTGCAACTGTGGCGACAGAAGAGAACACGACTTGTGCTCCTGATCCCTTGACCATGCGTCCCAAGGCCCTGAAGTCTCTCTTGATTGTTTTCCCTTTTCAGTTTCATCACTGCCTACCTGAAAAATCGTTAGGGGATAATAGTCTGAGGGCCTAACCAGGGCAGAGAGTTTCCTGTTTACATCTTTAACCCTGGCCCCAGGGAGGCAGCCGACACCCCAAGAAGTGGGTCTAGCCTGCATATAGGGCCTTCTGTTCCCTTTAGAAGGGAGTCTCCTACAACCACAACCAGCCTCTTTTTCTTTGTGGGGGCTGTTTTGACGGAGGGTGCAGGGTGACTGATCCTCTGCAGCACCTCCAACTCAGTGGAACTGCCTCCCTCGATGCTGTTGTTTGGTTCCACTTGCAAGGCCTGTTCTTCAGTCTCAAGACCCATTTGTGTGTCTGTGTTTGGCTGTTTCTGGGCTAACTGGTGCACAGAAATTGGCTTCGCTGGAGGTAAATGTTCAAAGAGGACCCAGAAGAGTAAAACAGAAAAAGGAAAAATTTATTCGAATAAAGGAGGAGTCCCCAGGCGTCCCTGTGGGGTCTCTCAACAGCATGGGAAGACACAGCCCCCTATTTATCCCAATCCTAGCCGCAGGAGATCCCTTCTCCTTTCCCCATTGGCTGAGACCCTTGCGGGGTCCAAGCTTTCCGATCCCCCTTTCGTAACCCCAGCAGCACCCCTTGTGTGTCTGCCCACCGACACTCCTGGGAACTGATTGGTTAGAGCTCTAAGGCTGTTGCACTCCATTTTGTAAAGACATGGGAGAGCTGCTCCCATCAACTACGAAACAATCAAGAGTGTGAATCGTGACATAACATCTTTGCAAAGACGTGGTAGCCGTTCCTCACCAGTTTGGTGTTGGTGGTGGTGCTTTCAGTTGTGATGATGTTGTCATCCCTTTTCTAATTCACTGTCTGCTCTTGTGTTCAGACTACGTGGCTTTGTAAATGAAGAGCCCTGCTCTCTGTGTCTTTCAACGAAATACAGGACCTTCTGAGACTGTTTTTCTTCCTGAGCTCCTTCCTGCAAGAGCTTTTGGAGCTGCAGGGACAGTTCCTGTGATGGGAGGAGGGGAAAAGAATCCATCACGGCAGCACTGCCAGGGAGCAGCAGCGCTCGGTCTCCCAGAGCTGTTTTCTTTCCTCTCCCACACTCCTTCTCGTCCCTCATGTTGGCGCAAGTCCTGAGTGTTCTGGCAGCTTGGTCATTGTTCTGCTGCGTGGCAGTCCTGTGACAGCAGGCAGGGACAGGCAATGGGCACTTGTGTGACAGAGCTGGCCTCAGAACAGCCTTCCGTGAAGAAAGGTGATCTCCTGAGGACAGTGCTGGAAGGTTTAGGTCTTCTTCCAAAGTTTCTCTCCAGGACATGCCCAAGAACATGACGAGCAGATCAAAACACCAGTATGCACCAGTACAGAGCTAAACACCGTGAGTGGAGAAGCATGAGGGCACGCAGCAGTGTCCTCTCACAGCCAGGCCTCCTGCAAGACACCTGACGGAGCAGCAGAGCAGGGTCTGGGCTGTGCCCGTGTGCACTGGACAGCCCGCGGAAGCTGCCCCAGGACAATAGTCGTGGGCTGGCCGCGCACAAGCACCGTTTCCAGCCCTGGCCTCTCAGTGCAGCTTGGAGAGGCCCTTTGTCCCTCCGCGGAAGGATGGTGAATGAGTAGGTCAGCAGGCTGTGTTTGCATGGTACAGATGAGATGCAATCATGCACATCATGTACAGGAGGTGGGATGAGATGAATCCCAGAGACCACAAATGTCATCAGCTATTCCTTGGGGTTCCCTGAAGGCCTGTGGGACAGACAGTGTCTCGAGGTCACGTCACGTTGGGAGGAAACCACCTGAATGCAGCACTGGGTTGTGCTTCCTTGGACTGAGGTCCCCGTGTCCATTCCTCGTGACATGGGACATGTGAGATGAGTGCAGGCGGGGTGACACACTGCAAGGCTGAGGTGGCTCCCATCCTTTGGGAGTGGCAAGAGGAGGTGAGAGAGACACTGTGACTCCTGCCTGTGTGTGTAAAAGGGACAGGCTCTGCCTCTGAGCATCCCTGGGTGCATAAGGAGTCCATGAGGCCAGCTCAGCTCTGGACAGCTGACAGAAGCTTGCTCTTTCCACGTGTGACTCCAGGAACAAACCCCATGGGCCCAGTGAGCTTCGTCTCCGCTGCCTTGGACAGGCCCATTGCCACAGTGCTTCTGTCTGCTCCCTCAGCCTTGCCTGTGATTCTGGCTTGTGCTCTCCAAAGTGCCAGAGCACTCAGAGATGTTCTGGGGTCCTTGGAAAAGGCAGATGTCAAAGCCAGCTTCAAGAAGGGCTCTTTATTAAAATCCAGCCACTCCCTCGGGAAGAGCTGCTCCTCCACATGGCTCAGCATCAGCGGCAGCACAGGGCTCGCAGGATCCATCTTGGCCTTGGCTGCTCCCTTGGAGAGCTCAGGATGATGATGACCGTCTGAGCTACCAGGGAGCGGATGGAGGGCTCGCTGTCTCCTGCCAAGGTCTGAAGGGCTGCAAGGGAAAGAAGCAGAGCTGAGATGACCTCCCACGTCTGCAGAGATCCCCAGGCATTCCCTCTGGAGAATGCTCCCTACTCACCGCTGCAGATCTCAGCCAGCTTCTTCTTGCCTGGATCCCTCAGATGCCGCGCAGCGAGCCCTGGGCACAGAGTTCCGTCAGCCCCTGCTCCCTCCCCTCATCAGGGCTGGCCCCAGGGAAGAGCAGGGGCCGAGATGGTGGGACTGAGCAAGGCGGCCGCCATGGCCACCTGCGTGGACAGGGCTGGGAGAGGGAGGCCAAGGCCCTGCACGGGGCAGCCGGGGCTCTGGCAGCCACAGGGCTGCTCCTTGCTGCCAGGGCAGTGGCAGGGACTGGGGCCAGGCTGCCAAGAGAGGGACCCTGGGGGCTGTGACCCACCGATGAACCTCACGGCCGCCTCTCGCAAGCTGGCCTGAGCATCCTTCAGGTACGGCAGGCTCTGAGTCAAGAATTCTTGAGCTCTGCTCCTGTCCTGCTCCAGCTGGAGAGAGCACAAGGGGATGAGCACGTCACTGTCCCTTCCCAGTTGGCTGGACCAGTCCCTGCTCCCACACCCAGCCGTTCCCCTTCCCTCCCGGCCATTCCCATGTCCCAGCCAGGAGCCCTGTGGGGCTGAGGCTGAAAGAGAGACACAGGCCGGGGGACCCCAGGGGTGCTGAGAGCCCTCCCTCGCGCTGGGTGCAGGGAGGGCAGCAGGGCAGAGAGAAGAGGCCTTTGTGGGCTCTGTTCTTGAGGGCAGGGAACAAGAATGCAGGTCCAGGCTGCAGCAAGGCAGGCGAGGCACATCTGCCTTGGGGGTTGTCCTCACCAAGCTCTCTCCAATCCGCCATGTCTGCTGTGTCCGCACCAGGTGCTTGAGCAGTTTCCACTTGAGGAGCTCTGCGGCAGCAAGGAGGGCTTCCCCAGCAGCCTGTGGAACAGCAGAAGCTGGGAATGGCACCACGGTCTGGGCCAGGAGACCTTGGGTCCCCCTGCTCTGGGCCTTGTTCCTGGGGCGATTCTGCCCTCAGGGAGCTGGGACATGCCCTGGCCCAAATGTCCAGGGGTCTCTTCGCTGCGTCACTGCTGAGCTTTGAAAGCTGTACCTTGGCCACGCTCTGCGTTTGGTCACTCAGGCGGAAGAAGAGAGGGAGCAGGCCAAGTCGCACCGTGTTCTTCATCTCTGCCTTTTCGTCCCCCACCGCCATCTTCATCAGGTCTCTGAAGAGGCTGATGGAGCTCTCTCTCAGCTGGCTCTGCTCCTGGGAGGGAGAAGCACAGTAGGACTGGAGCACCAGCAGCTCTCTGCCCACGCTGGGCAGAAGCTCCAGCATGGCTGATGTGAGGGGAGATGCTCCAGGGAGGCATTCTGCACACTGGAGTTGTGGCCCAGATCTGCGGTCCTGGGTCAGTGAAAGGCCACTCAAGAGACTTGTTCTGGGAGCGCCTGGCCTCCAAGTGCCCACCAAGGCAGCCAGCATCCCCCACCAGCTTCAGCAGCCACGGTGGGGAAGAGCTCCGGGAGCAGCCGGCAGGGAGAAGCTGGGCTGGGCTGCAGAACACACAAGCCACCCCACAAGAGCCCAGGGCCCACCCGTGGGGCTCAGGCTTCCACATCAGCCTTACGTCGTTCAAGAGGGGCAGGAGGAATTCCGCCATCTGCACGGCGATGTGGCTGGCCTCCTTCCTCTTCAGCTGAGCCATGACAGTTCTGAAGACCAGCAGAGCCTTCATGGTGGCAGCCTTATAGCCAAAGAGCAGGACCCTCATCAGGTCTGGCAGGATGACCTTCATTTTTCTTGCCTGTGTGAAGAAAAGAGTTTCCCTTTTGGGACCAGGTCCGTGCCTGGAAAGCTCCCCAGGCAGCCAGCTGGCCCCACCATGGCAGAGAGAGCCTTTGGAGCACTCGCCCCACCGCCTGAGTGCCAGCCAAGGCCAAGCCCGCCCCCTCCGCCCCGGCCCTTGGCTGCCAACAGGGTTCCCCTTGCTGACGCCCTACTCACCATGTCGTCTCTCTGTGACAGCGTCATGATGCCTCTGAGCACCAGGGAGAGCATGGCTGGCTTTTCTTCCTTCAGAAACCTAAAGGCTAGGTAGGTCGCAGCAAACTCCCCGTCTCCCAGATCTCTGCTGGCCAGCATCTGAAAGCAGGGCAGCAGTGAGCGACCGGCAGAGCTGGTGGGGCTCCTGGCAGTGTGCAGCTCCTGGTTCCTAGCGCAGCCCGGGCCAAGGGCACCGGGGGCTTTTTCCGGTAACTCACAGCCAAGCGAACGAGGCAGTAGTCCTCCAGGTGTGTGCAGAAGAGCCTGCTCTTGAGGTCCCAGAGCTGGCTGAGCAGCTCCTTCAAAATGTTCTTCACAGTCTGGGGCACGGAGAGCATCAGTTCCCACAGTGCCAGGGCAGTGCTGCAAGTCGGAGCGCTCTGTCAGCAGGGCAGCCTCGGCCACAGCAGCGTGGCCGGGCTCAGCACTGCAGGACGCTTGGGATGCCCTGGGCAGCAGCAGAGGGCTGAGCTGGTGCTCCCCGTGGGGCGGGCAGGAGCGTGGGGTGGGCCCTGGGCTTGCTTGCTCAGCTTTGGCTGCCTCGGGCCTGGCTGACCCCCAGGGCTGGAAAGCGTGGTGGGATGGAGGGTCCTGCCCCTCGGGAGTGTCCTGCAGGATTCCTTGGCTCTGGCAGCCAGAGCGTCTCCAGGCCCCTCTTCCCACAGGGAACAAGCCCTCCCGGCTTTTGAGGACAGTACCTGTCTCCTCCTGGAGCAACCTTGAGCAGTGTCATCACCACCTCCTGAGGGCATTTGTCAGCCATGGGGACGATGAGAGACTCCACGCTCTGCCGGGCTGGGACTGTCTGGATGCATCCCAGGGTTTTGTGGATGCAGCTCGTGATCTTTGGCACCTGGAGGGGACACAGGTGAGGATGGTGCAGCCACTGGCGAGCGGCCATTTCCTCAGCTGCCCTTGCCATCCTTCTCTGCCACCTTGAGGTGGCTTCAGGTGCCCCAGACACTGGGCTTTGGGAGGAAGAGAGGGATGGAGGGAGGAACAAGGCCTGACAGGGCTGAAGGGCAGGGCAATGCAGCCACAGGCCACTTACATCCACCAGCCACAGGTCAGGGTTTCCCTTGACCACATCCAGCACGTTTCTGGCCGCCTCCTTGTCAAAGGTGCTGGAGTCGGTCATTGCCTCGATGAACACCCAGACCATGTCTGTCCTCTCCGACGGCTGGAGGTATTCCCCAAAGGTCTATGGGAGGAAGGGAGGCAACGAAGCCATATCACACCGAGGGCCCTGATGCTGCTGCTTAGCCGGGCAGTGCCAGCAGCCCTGCGGTGGCGCCCGGCAGTGCTGGCGGCGGTGTCCCCAGCAAAGCTGGCAGCAGGGGCGGCAGTCGCTGCTGGGGAGGATGAGAAGAGACGGCCCAGGGTGAGGGAGGAGGGTTGGGGTCATGGGCACGGGGTCTGGGCCCCGCCACCAGCCAGGGCTTGCTGGTGGCCAGGAGGACTGGGGCTGCTGCTGGGACACTGGAGCGCAGCCCTGGCGTTGTCCCTGCTTGGGGACAGCAGGAACCCTCTCAGCAGGGACAGGGAGGCCACGCCAGCCCGCTGACGGTGGAGGCCTTTGCTCTCACAAGTCCCCTGCTGATGCCAGGACCAAGAGTGCCAGCAAACGGGGAGCTCGTTACCTCGGCAATGTGAGTGGCACTGGGCGAAGTGCGCAAGGAGGTGGTCTCGGCTTCCCAGTCCCTTTCGAGCTGTGTATCCTCCTCTGTCAATGTCGCACCTAAAGAGCGGGGCAAACGCAGAGGAGTCGGTAAGACACGGCAGCTTCCCCAATACTGGAAAGAGCTTTGAACTTGGAATGGCCGAGGAGGGAGGTTATGACCTGCAATCAGGGGAGGAGGTGGTGGAGAGCGGTGCCACGGAAAGGCTGACCCGCCTCCAGTGTGCGTGTGGGAATGCTCGTGGCCCTGGAAATTCCAAGGCCCTAGAGCTCTGCATGCAGTGCCACGGTTCAGTCCCCCATGGCTTGAATAGAGGTGACGTGGGGGACGGCTCGCATGGCTGGAGTGCTGCGGGGCAGAGATACATGTCTCTTTGGGAGAGATGGGAAGATGCGGCGCGGGGCTGCCTCCCGTGCTCTTGAGGAGCAGCTCAGCTACACGGGACCATCAACAGCGTGGGAGAGAGCGTGGGGGTGAGGAGCAGAGGAGGGGCAGTGCTGGTGACATGGTGGTGCCTCCAGCAAGCAGCAGGACTGGGTGATGTTGGCGTGCAGGGGGATCCATCCCACCACAGCTTCTCTTACGGTGTTGCTGGTACTTGAATTGGAAGAGGAGACAAAGAGCGTCCAAAGCCAAGCGGCTGGTGTCCTCTTCCTTGAATGATAGGAGCAGCAGGAGATGTCCCAGCAGCTGTCCAAGGATTGGCATCTGCATCTCCACACAGGAGGCGTGTCTGTCCTCATTGGGATCAGCCTGGGCAAGGGAGGAGGAAGAGCAGAGGGCTTGAGGGCAGCTGGGGCCAAAGCCCTGAAGCCAAGTGTGTGCCCAGGGCTGGATCCAGGCAGGTCAGAGCTTTGCAGGGCCCTGCAGAACCCGTCTCGCAGAACAGCCCCACGCAGGGAGAGCTGCCAGACCTGGGCTCCCCGTGGGCTCCTTGGGCAGCCCTGGCCGACACAGGACTGGGGCAGAGATGGCTCCTGGCAGAGCGCAGTGTGCCTGGTCCTTACCTTCAGTGAGGAGTAGTTGGCCAGCAAGAAGCTGAGCACCCTCATCCTGCCCACAGCCCTCTCCCGCACAGATGCCCTCTCAGAGGTGGTGAAGGTCAAGAGCACCTGGGGAGAGAGAAGCTGCTGCTGAGCCCTGGGAGCAGCCAGTGCTCCAGCACAAGCAGCACTGCTCAAGTCCTGGGCGGGACTCTCCCAGGCCATTAAGGCTTCCTCTGGTCTGGAGCAAAGCCCGCACTGGTTTCCTGCCCTGGGGTCCCTGGCAGGCTTGCGACAAATGCCCCAGGCCAGCCCTCTAGCCAGGCAGGAAGGCAGATGCCACCCTGTGCGGCCACTGTGCTGCGGAAGAGCCTGCTGGGCAGCCCCTGCTTCCCCCAGGGAGGTGGGCACCACCCTGCAGTGCTCTCTCTGCATGGCGCGGGGTGGGACTGCCCTCTCAGCAGTGGACACCCCGTCCCCCAGGGTGAGGAACAGCCCTTGTGAAGCCCACCCTTTGCACATGCCAGACCTGGAAGATACTCTGCATCTTCTCGCTGACTCCGTTGGCAGGAGAGTTGAGCACCAGTGCAACTAGCATGGTGTCCATGGCTTTCATGGTCTGCAAGGAAGACAACGAGTTGTGGCCGTGTTTCCTGCCATCCCTCTCACCCCCAGGACACTGAGCTGAGCTCCCAGCACCAAGGGAGGACTCGTGGGCTGCTTTGCTGTGCCTGGGAGAGGCCCAGGGGCAAACAATGTGCTGTGGGCAGAGCAGCCTGCGGCACTGGACGTGGCCAGGCCCACAGGAACGGGACGACGGGACGAGAGTGGGAAAGTAAAGCCAAGACCGTGCCCTGCCTTGCATCTCTGGTCATAGCGCAGGACAGGGTGAGCAGGGAGCAGCCCAGAGGGCCCGGCGCTCGTGGAGCTCACCCAGCACTTACCGCGAAGTACAGGAAAGGTTTCAAGTCCCGGATTTCCTCTTTGGGAGGAAGCAAGAAGATGCTGGAGAAGCACGCTTGGAGGAGGCCTATCTCTTTGCCCTCCAGCACTGCCTCCACGGAGCTGCAAAGAGAGAGGGGCCAGTGGGACACTGGTGCGGGGAGCAGTGCCTGGAGGCCTCGTGCAGGTGGACACGGGGCTCTGGGGCAGGAGTCCCCAGGAGGGTTGGGCAGGTACCTCATTTCGGTCACGGCAAACATGGCGCTCCGCCACACCGCTGTGCACCGTTGGTCCCTGGGCTCTTCTTCCAGCAGCACCTGCAGAGCACAGCCAGGATGGGACCTGGCAGCTGCCAGCACCCAGTGCCACCAGCCCCTTGCCCTGCCCAACGCTGTCCTCACAGGGTGCCAGTGCTGGGGGCCTTGTCCCCTTCCCCGCAGCCACCGAGTATCCCCTCACCTTGATATTCTCTGCCAGTTTGTGTCTCTGGCAGAAGAGATCTAGGCCCTGGGACAAGCCGTTGTACGTTGCGGCCCTGAAGAGCATAGCGATGCTTTTAAGGAACTCCAGCTTCTGTTCCTCATCCTGGCAGCCAGGGGACAGAGAGACAAACAGGGAGCATGAGATGGGGACACACGGTCAGTGGCACCGCAGCGCTGGGGGTGCAGTGCCGGTTGCAGCCCTGGGAGAAGCAGCTGTGCCCAGCCAGCGCCCTCCAGCAGCCCCACAGCAGAGCCCCTGTCAGCAGATGCCAGCTCAGCCGCCTTCTAAATGGCTGCGGTTACCTTTTCAGGGCTGCTGACAAAGGCCCTGATGACATCCACGTGTTCTGGTTCCAAGTGGTACACTGGTAACCAGCTGGCATCTAAGAAAGGAGGAGAGCAGGGAGGGCTGCAGAGAGGGTGCGCAGGCAGGAGGGAGCAGAGGAAGGAGCTCTGCCTCCCATCCAGCCCCATGCCCGCTGCCATGGCACAGTCTTCTCCTGCGTGTCAGTGCCCCTGCCAGCGTGTGGGGAAACGGGATCCTGGCATTGAGCAGGGAGCGCTCGCTGGCCACCGCGCTGCCCAGACAATCAGGGCCCCTCACTCACCCATCTCCAGTTGCTGGGCCAGGCACAACTCCTGGGGCTCCACTGGAGAGCTGCTCTCCTGGAGAGCCCTGTCCTCCTCCAGGGCCACCTTGGTGGTGCTGACTTGTTGCTTTGCCATCTTTTGGGTTTGAGGAAAGTGGTTGGGCTGGTGAAGGGGGAAGCTTTGGCGAAAGGCCACGAGTCTGCCGGGGGCAGAGGGAAAAGACGTGGGTTGTGCTCGAGGAGTCCTCGCCACGAGTCTGCCGGGGCAGAGGGGAGTCTGCCGGGGGCAGCTAGAGTTAAGATATGGTTGGACTCGATGATCTCAAGGGTCGCTTCCAACCAAAAGGATTCTCTGATACTCCGATTCTCTGAAAGACGTGGGCTGCGCTCGGGGGCTACTCGCCGTCTCCGTGCTCGCACCCTGTCCCGTCACCGTCCTGCCGGACAGTGTGGGCTGGGGCCCACAGCTGCGCTGAGCACATGCAGTGCAGTGGGTGTCACCAAGTGAGGTCACAACGGGCCCCACTGTGACCCTGCACCTGGGCAGGGAGGGGCAGGGTGTCCCATTGGGATGCACAGGCCAGCTCTGCCCTGGGCACCTGGGTGCTCTCGGGGTGTCTCCAGGTCCCCCTTTGCCCTCATGTCCCCCCGGGACCTCCCTGTTGCCCTCTGCTGTGGCCCAGAGTTTCGTGTTCAGCTGGCTGGCTGATCAGAACAGCAGCGAAGCTGCTCCTTCAGTGGCTTTGTAGAGATTTCTAGGGATTTCCAAGGGTGGGTAGCACAGAGGATGGACTTTGTTTAAGGTGTCTGCTGTCTCATTGCTTACAGAAGCTCTCAGTGGCTTGAGGATAAACTAACCACGTAACCACATGACAAAGTGTTGGAGCTGGCAGAGCACAAAAGCAGAAATCCAGGTGGCAGGGGTGAAAAAGGTGGAAAGGCTGAGGTACTAAATGCCTCCTTCTGTGGAAATGCCCCTCACATTCTGCGATTCTGTGATTCCTCCACCTCAGTCTTTAATAGTCAGAAGAGTTGTGCTCCAGGTACCCACCCCCCTGAGCCAGAAGACAGGCATGGGGAGCAGTATGAAGGCCCAACAATCCAAGGGGAAATGATCAGTGACCTGCTATATCACTTGGGCACCTACAAGTCTATGGGGCCAGATGGGATACGCCCAAGGGTGCTGAGGGAGCTGGCAAAGGTCATCACTGAGCCACTTTCCATTATCTATCTGCAATGCTGCCCAACTGGGGAGGTTGCAGTTGACTGGAGGTTGGCTAAGGTGACGCTCATCTACAAGACGGGCCAGAAAGAGGATCTGGGGACCTATAGACCTATCCGTCTGGCCTTGGTGCTGGGCAAGGTCATGGGGCAGATGATCTTGGGTAACATCACTCGCCACAAGAGAACCATATAATCAGGCCCAGTCAACATGGATTTATTTATTTATTTATTTATTGAGGGACTAGAGAGAGTGCAGAGGAGGCAACAAAGCTGCTGAGGGGCTGGAGCACAAGTGTGATGGGAGCGGTTGAGGGAGCTGGGGCTGTTCAGCCTGGAGAACAGGAGGCTCAGGGGAGGCTCAGGGGAGACCTTATTGCTGTTTGCAACGGCCTGAAAGGAGGTTGAAGCATGGAGGGTGTTGGTCTCTTCTCCCAAGTAGCAAGTGATAGGACAAGAGGAAATGGCCTCAAGTTGCGCCAGGGGAGGTTTAGATTGGCTGTTAGGAAAAAATTCTTCCTGGAAAGTGTGTTAAAGGCAAGAAGAACACCTGAAGAGCATGGGTTGGTCAGGCCAATGTGGAATAGATTGCTTTTTCTTGTTTGTTTTGGGGCTGCAGAAGAAGGAACGCGTGCATTTCAGCGTTGGGGCACGGATCCCAACTGAGGATTCAAGCAAGTTTGGGACTGGGACAGCTTAGGTGATTGAGGACCATTGCCAGGTCTACGAAAGAAGCTGGATGGGTTTTGGGGAGCTCACAGGCATTGCCAAATCCTCAGAAAACCACAGCTCTGTAGTTAAAGCAACAGCACTTGGCACCAAGCCCAATCCCAAAATGCAAATACCCTCGAAGTGACCACAGGCAGAGCCTTGAGAAACATTTGAGAGAAAGGGTCTCCTTTGCCAGGCCCTGGAGGTCAGGCCTTGGCCATTCTGATGAAAAACAAACATGAAGGGCTGACATGGCATCAGAACCTGGCGTGTCTACATTGTTGCCCTTCCCCTTGGTTCCCACCCATGCACACTCAACCCGATCAGCGCCTGTGGGAACAGCAGGGTGTGCAGTTCCAGCTAGAGGGCCTTAGACACATTATACAGAAGTGTGATTTTTATGAGTGTAAGAAGCGATAGCCCAGGCCAGTGAGAACGATATCTCGGGTCGGAAAATGGCCCCTTGTGTGTGATGTGTGAATGTCCTTGGGCCTGGTCTGTGAATGAGTGGGAACGTAACTGAAACAAATATAACATGAGTGTGGTGTGTTTCTAATACCAATTATTGGAAAAACATCTTATGTAACATCTTAGTCCAGGCCCATATCTGGAAATCCTATACATTGTCAATGGCTAATAAAGAGGACCTCAGACTGGCTCAGCTCTCTGCTCTGCCCGGCTCTGCGCTCCTTCCTGAACAAGATCTCTGCCTGTGCGTGCATCTTTTTCTGCATCCCGATGTGCGTCGTTCCTCATCGCCGCAATCGCCCTCATCAACTCCAGACAATCCAAACGCTCCCTGACATACACGGCTGCCCCACCTCCTCTCCTTCCTCGCCTGTCTCTTCTGAAGAGTTTCTAGCCATCCAATGCAGCGCTCCAGTTGTGAGAGTCGTCCCACCATGTTTCTGGGATGGCAACTATATCGTCGTTTTTCTGCCTCACAGTGGCTTCCAGCTCCTCCTGTTTGTTGCCCACGCTGCGTGCCTTTGGATAGATGCACTTTGGCCGGGTCATTGATCCCGCCACCTTTTTCTGGTGAGAAGCCCTAATTCCTTTGTGGACATCATCGAGTGCTTCCACGGTTTTGAACACATCAACAACCCTTGTGTTTCTCTTCCTGCATGGCTCTCCATCCCCAACCTCCACTGGGACGGCAGAGCAAAGGGCCTCACCAGCACTACCCTCAAATGCTGGCATGTGGCCTTTGGGTTTGCCTCTCCACACCTGGTTTCCTCCCCTCTCACTTCAAATCTAGTTTAAAGCCCTCTCAAGGATTCCTGCTAACTCCTGCGCAGGATCCTTTTCCCCTTTTGAGAGAGGTGCATCCCATTTGTCGCTAGCAGGCCTGGTGCCATGTAAGCCGACCCGTGATCAAAAACCCCCAAATTCTGCCGGTGACACCGGTCCTGCAGCCAGGTATTGATCTGCTGGGTCTTCCTGCATCTTTCCTCGTCGTACCCTGCAACTGTGGCGACAGAAGAGAACACGACTTGTGCTCCTGATCCCTTGACCATGCGTCCCAAGGCCCTGAAGTCTCTCTTGATTGTTTTCCCTTTTCAGTTTCATCACTGCCTACCTGAAAAATCGTTAGGGGATAATAGTCTGAGGGCCTAACCAGGGCAGAGAGTTTCCTGTTTACATCTTTAACCCTGGCCCCAGGGAGGCAGCCGACACCCCAAGAAGTGGGTCTAACCTGCATATAGGGCCTTCTGTTCCCTTTAGAAGGGAGTCTCCTACAACCACAACCAGCCTCTTTTTCTTTGTGGGGGCTGTTTTGACGGAGGGTGCAGGGTGACTGATCCTCTGCAGCACCTCCAACTCAGTGGAACCGCCTCCCTCGATGCTGTTGTTTGGTTCCACTTGCAAGGCCTGTTCTTCATTCTCAAGACCCATTTGTGTGTCTGTGTTTGGCTGTTTCTGGGCTAACTGGTGCGCAGAAATTGGCTTCGCTGGAGGTAAATGTTCAAAGAGGACCCAGAAGAGTAAAACAGAAAAAGGAAAAATTTATTCGAATAAAGGAGGAGTCCCCAGGCGTCCCTGTGGGGTCTCTCAACAGCATGGGAAGACACAGCCCCCTATTTATCCCAATCCTAGCCGCAGGAGATCCCTTCTCCTTTCCCCATTGGCTGAGACCCTTGCGGGGTCCAAGCTTTCCGATCCCCCTTTCGTAACCCCAGCAGCACCCCTTGTATGTCTGCCCACCGACACTCCTGGGAACTGATTGGTTAGAGCTCTAAGGCTGTTGCACTCCATTTTGTAAAGACATGGGAGAGCTGCTCCCATCAACTACGAAACAATCAAGAGTGTGAATCGTGACATCACATCTTTGCAAAGACGTGATAGCCGTTCCTCACCAGTTTGGTGTTGGTGGTGGTGCTTTCAGTTGTGATGATGTTGTCATCCCTTTTCTAATTCACTGTCTGCTCTTGTGTTCAGACTACGTGGCTCTGTAAATGAGGAGCCCCACTCTCTGTATCTTTCAATGAAATACAGGACCTTCTGAGACTGTTTTTCTTCCTGAGCTCCTTCCTGCAAGAGCTTTTGGAGCTGCAGGGACAGTTCCTGTGATGGGAGGAGGGGAAAAGAATCCATCACGGCAGCACTGCCAGGGAGCAGCAGCGCTCGGTCTCCCAGAGCTGTTTTCTTTCCTCTCCCACACTCTCCTTCTCGTCCCTCATGTTGGCGCAAGTCCTGAGTGCTCTGGCAGCTTGGTCATTGTTCTGCTGCGTGGCAGTCCTGTGACCGCGGGCAGGGACAGGCAATGGACACTTGTGTGACAGAGCTGGCCTCAGAACAGCCTTCCGTGAAGAAAGGTGATCTCCTGAGGACAGTGCTGGAAGGTTTAGGTCTTCTTCCAAAGTTTCTCTCCAGGACATGCCCAAGAACATGACGAGCAGATCACAACACCAGTATGCACCAGTACAGAGCTAAACACCGTGAGTGGAGAAGCACGAGGGCACGCAGCAGTGTCCTCTCACAGCCAGGCCTCCTGCAAGACACCTGACGGAGCAGCAGAGCAGGGTCTGGGCTGTGCCCGTGTGCACTGGACAGCCCGCGGAAGCTGCCCCAGGACAATCGTCGTGGGCTGGCCGCGCACAAGCACCGTTTCCAGCCCTGGCCTCTCAGTGCAGCTTGGAGAGGCCCTTTGTCCCTCCGCAGAAGGATGGTGAATGAGTAGGTCAGCAGGCTGTGTTTGCATGGTACAGATGAGATGCAAGCACGCACATCATGTACAGGAGGTGGGATGAGATGAACCCCAGAGACCACAAATGTCATCAGCTATTCCTTGGGGTTCCTTGAAGGCCTGTGGGACAGACAGTGTCTCGAGGTCACGTCATGTTGGGAGGAAACCACCTGAATGCAGCACTGGGTTGTGCTTCCTTGGACTGAGGTCCCCGTGTCCATTCCTCATGACGTGGGACATATGAGATGAGTGCAGGCAGGGTGACACACTGCAAGGCTGAGGTGGCTCCCATCCTTTGGGAGTGGCAAGAGGAGGTGAGAGAGACACTGTGACTCCTGCCTGTGTGTCTAAAAGGGACAGGCTCTGCCTCTGAGCATCCCTGGGTGCATAAGGAGTCCATGAGGCCAGCTCAGCTCTGGACAGCTGACAGAAGCTTGCTCTTTCCACGTGTGACTCCAGGAACAAACCCCATGGGCCCAGTGAGCTTCGTCTCCGCTGCCTTGGACAGGCCCATTGCCACAGTGCTTCTGTCTGCTCCCTCAGCCTTGCCTGTGATTCTGGCTTGTGCTCTCCAAAGTGCCAGAGCACTCAGAGATGTTCTGGGGTCCTTGGAAAAGGCAGATGTCAAAGCCAGCTTCAAGAAGGGCTCTTTATTAAAATCCAGCCACTCTCTCGGGAAGAGCTGCTCCTCCACATGGCTCAGCATCAGCGGCAGCACAGGGCTCGCAGGTTCCATCTTGGCCTTGGCTGCTCCCTTGGAGAGCTCAGGATGATGATGACCGTCTGAGCTACCAGGGAGCGGATGGAGGGCTCGCTGTCTTCTGCCAAGGCCTGAAGGGCTGCAAGGGAAAGAAGCAGAGCCGAGATGACCTCCCACGTCTGCAGAGACCCCCAGGCATTCCCTCTGGAGAATGCTCCCTACTCACCGCTGCAGATCTCAGCCAGCTTCTTCTTGCCTGGATCCCTCAGATGCCGCGCAGCGAGCCCTGGGCACAGAGTTCCGTCAGCCCCTGCTCCCTCCCCTCATCAGGGCTGGCCCCAGGGAAGAGCAGGGGCCGAGATGGTGGGACTGAGCAAGGCGGCCGCCATGGCCACCTGCGTGGACAGGGCTGGGAGAGGGAGGCCAAGGCCCTGCACGGGGCAGCCGGGGCTCTGGCAGCCACAGGGCTGCTCCTTGCTGCCAGGGCAGTGGCAGGGACTGGGGCCAGGCTGCCAAGAGAGGGACCCTGGGGGCTGTGACCCACCGATGAACCTCACGGCCGCCTCTCGCAAGCTGGCCTGAGCATCCTTCAGGTACGGCAGGCTCTGAGTCAAGAATTCTTGAGCTCTGCTCCTGTCCTGCTCCAGCTGGAGAGAGCACAAGGGGATGAGCACGTCACTGTCCCTTCCCAGTTGGCTGGACCAGTCCCTGCTCCCACACCCAGCCGTTCCCCTTCCCTCCCGGCCATTCCCATGTCCCAGCCAGGAGCCCTGTGGGGCTGAGGCTGAAAGAGAGACACAGGCCGGGGGACCCCAGGGGTGCTGAGAGCCCTCCCTCGCGCTGGGTGCAGGGAGGGCAGCAGGGCAGAGAGAAGAGGCCTTTGTGGGCTCTGTTCTTGAGGGCAGGGAACAAGAATGCAGGTCCAGGCTGCAGCAAGGCAGGCGAGGCACATCTGCCTTGGGGGTTGTCCTCACCAAGCTCTCTCCAATCCGCCATGTCTGCTGTGTCCGCACCAGGTGCTTGAGCAGTTTCCACTTGAGGAGCTCTGCGGCAGCAAGGAGGGCTTCCCCAGCAGCCTGTGGAACAGCAGAAGCTGGGAATGGCACCACGGTCTGGGCCAGGAGACCTTGGGTCCCCCTGCTCTGGGCCTTGTTCCTGGGGCGATTCTGCCCTCAGGGAGCTGGGACATGCCCTGGCCCAAATGTCCAGGGGTCTCTTCGCTGCGTCACTGCTGAGCTTTGAAAGCTGTACCTTGGCCACGCTCTGCGTTTGGTCACTCAGGCGGAAGAAGAGAGGGAGCAGGCCAAGTCGCACCGTGTTCTTCATCTCTGCCTTTTCGTCCCCCACCGCCATCTTCATCAGGTCTCTGAAGAGGCTGATGGAGCTCTCTCTCAGCTGGCTCTGCTCCTGGGAGGGAGAAGCACAGTAGGACTGGAGCACCAGCAGCTCTCTGCCCACGCTGGGCAGAAGCTCCAGCATGGCTGATGTGAGGGGAGATGCTCCAGGGAGGCATTCTGCACACTGGAGTTGTGGCCCAGATCTGCGGTCCTGGGTCAGTGAAAGGCCACTCAAGAGACTTGTTCTGGGAGCGCCTGGCCTCCAAGTGCCCACCAAGGCAGCCAGCATCCCCCACCAGCTTCAGCAGCCACGGTGGGGAAGAGCTCCGGGAGCAGCCGGCAGGGAGAAGCTGGGCTGGGCTGCAGAACACACAAGCCACCCCACAAGAGCCCAGGGCCCACCCGTGGGGCTCAGGCTTCCACATCAGCCTTACGTCGTTCAAGAGGGGCAGGAGGAATTCCGCCATCTGCACGGCGATGTGGCTGGCCTCCTTCCTCTTCAGCTGAGCCATGACAGTTCTGAAGACCAGCAGAGCCTTCATGGTGGCAGCCTTATAGCCAAAGAGCAGGACCCTCATCAGGTCTGGCAGGATGACCTTCATTTTTCTTGCCTGTGTGAAGAAAAGAGTTTCCCTTTTGGGACCAGGTCCGTGCCTGGAAAGCTCCCCAGGCAGCCAGCTGGCCCCACCATGGCAGAGAGAGCCTTTGGAGCACTCGCCCCACCGCCTGAGTGCCAGCCAAGGCCAAGCCCTCCCGCTCTGCCCCGGCCCTTGGCTGCCAACAGGGTTCCCCTTGCTGACGCCCTACTCACCATGTCGTCTCTCTGTGACAGCGTCATGATGCCTCTGAGCACCAGGGAGAGCATGGCTGGCCTTTCTTCCTTCAGAAACCTAAAGGCTAGGTAGGTCGCAGCAAACTCCCCGTCTCCCAGATCTCTGCTGGCCAGCATCTGAAAGCAGGGCAGCAGTGAGCGACCGGCAGAGCTGGTGGGGCTCCTGGCAGCGTGCAGCTCCTGGTTCCTAGCGCAGCCCGGGCCAAGGGCACCGGGGGCTTTTTCCGGTAACTCACAGCCAAGCGAACGAGGCAGTAGTCCTCCAGGTGTGTGCAGAAGAGCCTGCTCTTGAGGTCCCAGAGCTGGCTGAGCAGCTCCTTCAAAATGTTCTTCACAGTCTGGGGCACGGAGAGCATCAGTTCCCACAGTGCCAGGGCAGTGCTGCAAGTCGGAGCGCTCTGTCAGCAGGGCAGCCTCGGCCACAGCAGCGTGGCCGGGCTCAGCACTGCAGGACGCTTGGGATGCCCTGGGCAGCAGCAGAGGGCTGAGCTGGTGCTCCCCGTGGGGCGGGCAGGAGCGTGGGGTGGGCCCTGGGCTTGCTTGCTCAGCTTTGGCTGCCTCGGGCCTGGCTGACCCCCAGGGCTGGAAAGCGTGGTGGGATGGAGGGTCCTGCCCCTCGGGAGTGTCCTGCAGGATTCCTTGGCTCTGGCAGCCAGAGCGTCTCCAGGCCCCTCTTCCCACAGGGAACAAGCCCTCCCGGCTTTTGAGGACAGTACCTGTCTCCTCCTGGAGCAACCTTGAGCAGTGTCATCACCACCTCCTGAGGGCATTTGTCAGCCATGGGGACGATGAGAGACTCCACGCTCTGCCGGGCTGGGACTGTCTGGGTGCATCCCAGGGTTTTGTGGATGCAGCTCGTGATCTTTGGCACCTGGAGGGGACACAGGTGAGGATGGTGCAGCCACTGGCGAGCGGCCATTTCCTCAGCTGCCCTTGCCATCCCTCTCTGCCACCTTGAGGTGGCTTCAGGTGCCCCAGACACTGGGCTTTGGGAGGAAGAGAGGGATGGAGGGAGGAACAAGGCCTGACAGGGCTGAAGGGCAGGGCAATGCAGCCACAGGCCACTTACATCCACCAGCCACAGGTCAGGGTTTCCCTTGACCACATCCAGCACGTTTCTGGCCGCCTCCTTGTCAAAGGTGCTGGAGTCGGTCATTGCCTCGATGAACACCCAGACCATGTCTGTCCTCTCCGACGGCTGGAGGTATTCCCCAAAGGTCTATGGGAGGAAGGGAGGCAACGAAGCCATATCACACCGAGGGCCCTGATGCTGCTGCTTAGCCGGGCAGTGCCAGCAGCCCTGCGGTGGCGCCCGGCAGTGCTGGCGGCGGTGTCCCCAGCAAAGCTGGCAGCAGGGGCGGCAGTCGCTGCTGGGGAGGATGAGAAGAGACGGCCCAGGGTGAGGGAGGAGGGTTGGGGTCATGGGCACGGGGTCTGGGCCCCGCCACCAGCCAGGGCTTGCTGGTGGCCAGGAGGACTGGGGCTGCTGCTGGGACACTGGAGCGCAGCCCTGGCGTTGTCCCTGCTTGGGGACAGCAGGAACCCTCTCAGCAGGGACAGGGAGGCCACGCCAGCCCGCTGACGGTGGAGGCCTTTGCTCTCACAAGTCCCCTGCTGATGCCAGGACCAAGAGTGCCAGCAAACGGGGAGCTCGTTACCTCGGCAATGTGAGTGGCACTGGGCGAAGTGCGCAAGGAGGTGGTCTCGGCTTCCCAGTCCCTTTCGAGCTGTGTATCCTCCTCTGTCAATGTCGCACCTAAAGAGCGGGGCAAACGCAGAGGAGTCGGTAAGACACGGCAGCTTCCCCAATACTGGAAAGAGCTTTGAACTTGGAATGGCCGAGGAGGGAGGTTATGACCTGCAATCAGGGGAGGAGGTGGTGGAGAGCGGTGCCACGGAAAGGCTGACCCGCCTCCAGTGTGCGTGTGGGAATGCTCGTGGCCCTGGAAATTCCAAGGCCCTAGAGCTCTGCATGCAGTGCCACGGTTCAGTCCCCCATGGCTTGAATAGAGGTGACGTGGGGGACGGCTCGCATGGCTGGAGTGCTGCGGGGCAGAGATACATGTCTCTTTGGGAGAGATGGGAAGATGCGGCGCGGGGCTGCCTCCCGTGCTCTTGAGGAGCAGCTCAGCTACACGGGACCATCAACAGCGTGGGAGAGAGCGTGGGGGTGAGGAGCAGAGGAGGGGCAGTGCTGGTGACATGGTGGTGCCTCCAGCAAGCAGCAGGACTGGGTGATGTTGGCGTGCAGGGGGATCCATCCCACCACAGCTTCTCTTACGGTGTTGCTGGTACTTGAATTGGAAGAGGAGACAAAGAGCGTCCAAAGCCAAGCGGCTGGTGTCCTCTTCCTTGAATGATAGGAGCAGCAGGAGATGTCCCAGCAGCTGTCCAAGGATTGGCATCTGCATCTCCACACAGGAGGCGTGTCTGTCCTCATTGGGATCAGCCTGGGCAAGGGAGGAGGAAGAGCAGAGGGCTTGAGGGCAGCTGGGGCCAAAGCCCTGAAGCCAAGTGTGTGCCCAGGGCTGGATCCAGGCAGGTCAGAGCTTTGCAGGGCCCTGCAGAACCCGTCTCGCAGAACAGCCCCACGCAGGGAGAGCTGCCAGACCTGGGCTCCCCGTGGGCTCCTTGGGCAGCCCTGGCCGACACAGGACTGGGGCAGAGATGGCTCCTGGCAGAGCGCAGTGTGCCTGGTCCTTACCTTCAGTGAGGAGTAGTTGGCCAGCAAGAAGCTGAGCACCCTCATCCTGCCCACAGCCCTCTCCCGCACAGATGCCCTCTCAGAGGTGGTGAAGGTCAAGAGCATCTGGGGAGAGAGAAGCTGCTGCTGAGCCCTGGGAGCAGCCAGTGCTCCAGCACAAGCAGCACTGCTCAAGTCCTGGGCGGGACTCTCCCAGGCCATTAAGGCTTCCTCTGGTCTGGAGCAAAGCCCGCACTGGTTTCCTGCCCTGGGGTCCCTGGCAGGCTTGCGACAAATGCCCCAGGCCAGCCCTCTAGCCAGGCAGGAAGGCAGATGCCACCCTGTGCGGCCACTGTGCTGCGGAAGAGCCTGCTGGGCAGCCCCTGCTTCCCCCAGGGAGGTGGGCACCACCCTGCAGTGCTCTCTCTGCATGGCGCGGGGTGGGACTGCCCTCTCAGCAGTGGACACCCCGTCCCCCAGGGTGAGGAACAGCCCTTGTGAAGCCCACCCTTTGCACATGCCAGACCTGGAAGATACTCTGCATCTTCTCGCTGACTCCGTTGGCAGGAGAGTTGAGCACCAGTGCAACTAGCATGGTGTCCATGGCTTTCATGGTCTGCAAGGAAGACAACGAGTTGTGGCCGTGTTTCCTGCCATCCCTCTCACCCCCAGGACACTGAGCTGAGCTCCCAGCACCAAGGGAGGACTCGTGGGCTGCTTTGCTGTGCCTGGGAGAGGCCCAGGGGCAAACAATGTGCTGTGGGCAGAGCAGCCTGCGGCACTGGATGTGGCCAGGCCCACAGGAACGGGACGACGGGACGAGAGTGGGAAAGTAAAGCCAAGACCGTGCCCTGCCTTGCATCTCTGGTCATAGCGCAGGACAGGGTGAGCAGGGAGCAGCCCAGAGGGCCCGGCGCTCGTGGAGCTCACCCAGCACTTACCGCGAAGTACAGGAAAGGTTTCAAGTCCCGGATTTCCTCTTTGGGAGGAAGCAAGAAGATGCTGGAGAAGCACGCTTGGAGGAGGCCTATCTCTTTGCCCTCCAGCACCGCCTCCACGGAGCTGCAAAGAGAGAGGGGCCAGTGGGACACTGGTGCGGGGAGCAGTGCCTGGAGGCCTCGTGCAGGTGGACACGGGGCTCTGGGGCAGGAGTCCCCAGGAGGGTTGGGCAGGTACCTCATTTCGGTCACGGCAAACATGGCGCTCCGCCACACCGCTGTGCACCGTTGGTCCCTGGGCTCTTCTTCCAGCAGCACCTGCAGAGCACAGCCAGGATGGGACCTGGCAGCTGCCAGCACCCAGTGCCACCCGCCCCTTGCCCTGCCCAACGCTGTCCTCACAGGGTGCCAGTGCTGGGGGCCTTGTCCCCTTCCCCGCAGCCACCGAGTATCCCCTCACCTTGATATTCTCTGCCAGTTTGTATCTCTGGCAGAAGAGATCTAGGCCCTGGGACAAGCCGTTGTACGTTGCGGCCCTGAAGAGCATAGCGATGCTTTTAAGGAACTCCAGCTTCTGTTCCTCATCCTGGCAGCCAGGGGACAGAGAGACAAACAGGGAGCATGAGATGGGGACACACGGTCAGTGGCACCGCAGCGCTGGGGGTGCAGTGCCGGTTGCAGCCCTGGGAGAAGCAGCTGTGCCCAGCCAGCGCCCTCCAGCAGCCCCACAGCAGAGCCCCTGTCAGCAGATGCCAGCTCAGCCGCCTTCCAAATGGCTGCGGTTACCTTTTCAGGGCTGCTGACAAAGGCCCTGATGACATCCACGTGTTCTGGTTCCAAGTGGTACACTGGTAACCAGCTGTCATCTAAGAAAGGAGGAGAGCAGGGAGGGCTGCAGAGAGGGTGCGCAGGCAGGAGGGAGCAGAGGAAGGAGCTCTGCCTCCCATCCAGCCCCATGCCCGCTGCCATGGCACAGTCTTCTCCTGCGTGTCAGTGCCCCTGCCAGCGTGTGGGGAAACGGGATCCTGGCATTGAGCAGGGAGCGCTCGCTGGCCACCGCGCTGCCCAGACAATCAGGGCCCCTCACTCACCCATCTCCAGTTGCTGGGCCAGGCACAACTCCTGGGGCTCCACTGGAGAGCTGCTCTCCTGGAGAGCCCTGTCCTCCTCCAGGGCCACCTTGGTGGTGCTGACTTGTTGCTTTGCCATCTTTTGGGTTTGAGGAAAGTGGTTGGGCTGGCGAAGGGGGAAGCTTTGGCGAAAGGCCACGAGTCTGCCGGGGGCAGAGGGAAAAGACGTGGGTTGTGCTCGAGGAGTCCTCGCCACGAGTCTGCCGGGGGCAGCGGGGAAAGACGTGGGTTGTGCTCGAGGAGTCCTCGCCACGAGTCTGCCGGGGCAGAGGGGAGTCTGCCGGGGGCAGCTAGAGTTAAGATATGGTTGGACTCGATGATCTCAAGGGTCGCTTCCAACCAAAAGGATTCTCTGATACTCCGATTCTCTGAAAGACGTGGGCTGCGCTCGGGGGCTACTCGCCGTCTCCGTGCTCGCACCCTGTCCCGTCACCGTCCTGCCGGACAGTGTGGGCTGGGGCCCACAGCTGCGCTGAGCACATGCAGTGCAGTGGGTGTCACCAAGTGAGGTCACAACGGGCCCCACTGTGACCCTGCACCTGGGCAGGGAGGGGCAGGGTGTCCCATTGGGATGCACAGGCCAGCTCTGCCCTGGGCACCTGGGTGCTCTCGGGGTGTCTCCAGGCCCCCCTTTGCCCTCATGTCCCCCCGGGACCTCCCTGTTGCCCTCTGCTGTGGCCCAGAGTTTCGTGTTCAGCTGGCTGGCTGATCAGAACAGCAGCGAAGCTGCTCCTTCAGTGGCTTTGTAGAGATTTCTAGGGATTTCCAAGGGTGGGTAGCACAGAGGATGGACTTTGTTTAAGGTGTCTGCTGTCTCATTGCTTACAGAAGCTCTCAGTGGCTTGAGGATAAACTAACCACGTAACCACATGACAAAGTGTTGGAGCTGGCAGAGCACAAAAGCAGAAATCCAGGTGGCAGGGGTGAAAAAGGTGGAAAGGCTGAGGTACTAAATGCCTCCTTCTGTGGAAATGCCCCTCACATTCTGCGATTCTGTGATTCCTCCACCTCAGTCTTTAATAGTCAGAAGAGTTGTGCTCCAGGTACCCACCCCCCTGAGCCAGAAGACAGGCATGGGGAGCAGTATGAAGGCCCAGCAATCCAAGGGGAAATGATCAGTGACCTGCTATACCACTTGGGCACCTACAAGTCTATGGGGCCAGATGGGATACACCCAAGGGTGCTGAGGGAGCTGGCAAAGGTCATCACTGAGCCACTTTCCATTATCTATCTGCAATGCTGCCCAACTGGGGAGGTTGCAGTTGACTGGAGGTTGGCTAAGGTGACGCTCATCTACAAGACGGGCCGGAAAGAGGATCTGGGGACCTACAGATCTATCCGTCTGACCTTGGTGCTGGGCAAGGTCATGGGGCAGATGATCTTGGGTAACATCACTCGCCACAAGAGAACCATATAATCAGGCCCAGTCAACATGGATTTATTTATTTATTTATTTATTGAGGGACTAGAGAGAGTGCAGAGGAGGCAACAAAGCTGCTGAGGGGCTGGAGCACAAGTGTGATGGGAGCGGTTGAGGGAGCTGGGGCTGTTCAGCCTGGAGAACAGGAGGCTCAGGGGAGGCTCAGGGGAGACCTTATTGCTGTTTGCAACGGCCTGAAAGGAGGTTGAAGCATGGAGGGTGTTGGTCTCTTCTCCCAAGTAGCAAGTGATAGGACAAGAGGAAATGGCCTCAAGTTGCGCCAGGGGAGGTTTAGATTGGCTGTTAGGAAAAAATTCTTCCTGGAAAGTGTGTTAAAGGCAAGAAGAACACCTGAAGAGCATGGGTTGGTCAGGCCAATGTGGAATAGATTGCTTTTTCTTGTTTGTTTTGGGGCTGCAGAAGAAGGAACGCGTGCATTTCAGTGTTGGGGCACGGATCCCAACTGAGGATTCAAGCAAGTTTGGGACTGGGACAGCTTAGGTGATTGAGGACCATTGCCAGGTCTACGAAAGAAGCTGGATGGGTTTTGGGGAGCTCACAGGCATTGCCAAATCCTCAGAAAACCACAGCTCTGTAGTGAAAGCAACAGCACTTGGCACCAAGCCCAATCCCAAAATGCAAATACCCTCGAAGTGACCACAGGCAGAGCCTTGAGAAACATTTGAGAGAAAGGGTCTCCTTTGCCAGGCCCTGGAGGTCAGGCCTTGGCCATTCTGATGAAAAACAAACATGAAGGGCTGACATGGCATCAGAACCTGGCGTGTCCACATTGTTGCCCTTCCCCTTGGTTCCCACCCATGCACACTCAACCCGATCAGCGCCTGTGGGAACAGCAGGGTGTGCAGTTCCAGCTAGAGGGCCTTAGACACATTATACAGAAGTGTGATTTTTATGAGTGTAAGAAGCGATAGCCCAGGCCAGTGAGAACGATATCTCGGGTCGGAAAACGGCCCCTTGTGTGTGATGTGTGAATGTCCTTGGGCCTGGTCTGTGAATGAGTGGGAACGTAACTGAAACAAATATAACATGAGTGTGGTGTGTTTCTAATACCAATTATTGGAAAAACATCTTATGTAACATCTTAGTCCAGGCCCATACCTGGAAATCCTATACATCGTCAATGGCTAATAAAGAGGACCTCAGACTGGCTCAGCTCTCTGCTCTGCCCGGCTCTGCGCTCCTTCCTGAACAAGATCTCTGCCTGTGCGTGCATCTTTTTCTGCATCCCGATGTGCGTGGTTCCTCATCGCCGCAATCGCCCTCATCAACTCCAGACAATCCAAACGCTCCCTGACATACACGGCTGCCCCACCTCCTCTCCTTCCTCGCCTGTCTCTTCTGAAGAGTTTCTAGCCATCCAATGCAGTGCTCCAGTTGTGAGAGTCGTCCCACCATGTTTCTGGGATGGCAACTATATCGTCGTTTTTCTGCCTCACAGTGGCTTCCAGCTCCTCCTGTTTGTTGCCCACGCTGCGTGCCTTTGGATAGATGCACTTTGGCCGGGCCATTGATCCCGCCACCTTTTTCTGGTGAGAAGCCCTAATTCCTTTGTGGACATCATCGAGTGCTTCCACGGTTTTGAACACATCAACAACCCTTGTGTTTCTCTTCCTGCATGGCTCTCCATCCCCAACCTCCACTGGGACGGCAGAGCAAAGGGCCTCACCAGCACTACCCTCAAATGCTGGCATGTGGCCCTTGGGTTTGCCTCTCCACACCTGGTTTCCTCCCCTCTCACTTCAAATCTAGTTTAAAGCCCTCTCAAGGATTCCTGCTAACTCCTGCGCAGGATCCTTTTCCCCTTTTGAGAGAGGTGCATCCCATTTGTCGCTAGCAGGCCTGGTGCCATGTAAGCCGACCCGTGATCAAAAACCCCCAAATTCTGCCGGTGACACCGGTCCTGCAGCCAGGTATTGATCTGCTGGGTCTTCCTGCATCTTTCCTCATCGTACCCTGCAACTGTGGCGACAGAAGAGAACACGACTTGTGCTCCTGATCCCTTGACCATGCGTCCCAAGGCCCTGAAGTCTCTCTTGATTGTTTTCCCTTTTCAGTTTCATCACTGCCTACCTGAAAAATCGTTAGGGGATAATAGTCTGAGGGCCTAACCAGGGCAGAGAGTTTCCTGTTTACATCTTTAACCCTGGCCCCAGGGAGGCAGCCGACACCCCAAGAAGTGGGTCTAGCCTGCATATAGGGCCTTCTGTTCCCTTTAGAAGGGAGTCTCCTACAACCACAACCAGCCTCTTTTTCTTTGTGGGGGCTGTTTTGATGGAGGGTGCAGGGTGACTGATCCTCTGCAGCACCTCCAACTCAGTGGAACCGCCTCCCTCGATGCTGTTGTTTGGTTCCACTTGCAAGGCCTGTTCTTCAGTCTCAAGACCCATTTGTGTGTCTGTGTTTGGCTGTTTCTGGGCTAACTGGTGCGCAGAAATTGGCTTCGCTGGAGGTAAATGTTCAAAGAGGACCCAGAAGAGTAAAACAGAAAAAGGAAAAATTTATTCGAATAAAGGAGGAGTCCCCAGGCGTCCCTGTGGGGTCTCTCAACAGCATGGGAAGACACAGCCCCCTATTTATCCCAATCCTAGCCGCAGGAGATCCCTTCTCCTTTCCCCATTGGCTGAGACCCTTGCGGGGTCCAAGCTTTCCGATCCCCCTTTCGTAACCCCAGCAGCACCCCTTGTATGTCTGCCCACCGACACTCCTGGGAACTGATTGGTTAGAGCTCTAAGGCTGTTGCACTCCATTTTGTAAAGACATGGGAGAGCTGCTCCCATCAACTACGAAACAATCAAGAGTGTGAATCGTGACATCACATCTTTGCAAAGACGTGATAGCCGTTCCTCACCAGTTTGGTGTTGGTGGTGGTGCTTTCAGTTGTGATGATGTTGTCATCCCTTTTCTAATTCACTGTCTGCTCTTGTGTTCAGACTACGTGGCTCTGTAAATGAGGAGCCCCACTCTCTGTATCTTTCAATGAAATACAGGACCTTCTGAGACTGTTTTTCTTCCTGAGCTCCTTCCTGCAAGAGCTTTTGGAGCTGCAGGGACAGTTCCTGTGATGGGAGGAGGGGAAAAGAATCCATCACGGCAGCACTGCCAGGGAGCAGCAGCGCTCGGTCTCCCAGAGCTGTTTTCTTTCCTCTCCCACACTCTCCTTCTCGTCCCTCATGTTGGCGCAAGTCCTGAGTGCTCTGGCAGCTTGGTCATTGTTCTGCTGCGTGGCAGTCCTGTGACCGCGGGCAGGGACAGGCAATGGACACTTGTGTGACAGAGCTGGCCTCAGAACAGCCTTCCGTGAAGAAAGGTGATCTCCTGAGGACAGTGCTGGAAGGTTTAGGTCTTCTTCCAAAGTTTCTCTCCAGGACATGCCCAAGAACATGACGAGCAGATCACAACACCAGTATGCACCAGTACAGAGCTAAACACCGTGAGTGGAGAAGCACGAGGGCACGCAGCAGTGTCCTCTCACAGCCAGGCCTCCTGCAAGACACCTGACGGAGCAGCAGAGCAGGGTCTGGGCTGTGCCCGTGTGCACTGGACAGCCCGCGGAAGCTGCCCCAGGACAATCGTCGTGGGCTGGCCGCGCACAAGCACCGTTTCCAGCCCTGGCCTCTCAGTGCAGCTTGGAGAGGCCCTTTGTCCCTCCGCAGAAGGATGGTGAATGAGTAGGTCAGCAGGCTGTGTTTGCATGGTACAGATGAGATGCAAGCACGCACATCATGTACAGGAGGTGGGATGAGATGAACCCCAGAGACCACAAATGTCATCAGCTATTCCTTGGGGTTCCTTGAAGGCCTGTGGGACAGACAGTGTGTCGAGGTCACGTCATGTTGGGAGGAAACCACCTGAATGCAGCACTGCGTTGTGCTTCCTTGGACTGAGGTCCCCGTGTCCATTCCTCATGACGTGGGACATGTGAGATGAGTGCAGGCGGGGTGACACACTGCAAGGCTGAGGTGGCTCCCATCCTTTGGGAGTGGCAAGAGGAGGTGAGAGAGACACTGTGACTCCTGCCTGTGTGTGTAAAAGGGACAGGCTCTGCCTCTGAGCATCCCTGGGTGCATAAGGAGTCCATGAGGCCAGCTCAGCTCTGGACAGCTGACAGAAGCTTGCTCTTTCCACGTGTGACTCCAGGAACAAACCCCATGGGCCCAGTGAGCTTCGTCTCCGCTGCCTTGGACAGGCCCATTGCCACAGTGCTTCTGTCTGCTCCCTCAGCCTTGCCTGTGATTCTGGCTTGTGCTCTCCAAAGTGCCAGAGCACTCAGAGATGTTCTGGGGTCCTTGGAAAAGGCAGATGTCAAAGCCAGATTCAAGAAGGGCTCTTTATTAAAATCCAGCCACTCTCTCGGGAAGAGCTGCTCCTCCACATGGCTCAGCATCAGCGGCAGCACAGGGCTCGCAGGATCCATCTTGGCCTTGGCTGCTCCCTTGGAGAGCTCAGGATGATGATGACCGTCTGAGCTACCAGGGAGCGGATGGAGGGCTCGCTGTCTTCTGCCAAGGCCTGAAGGGCTGCAAGGGAAAGAAGCAGAGCCGAGATGACCTCCCACGTCTGCAGAGACCCCCAGGCATTCCCTCTGGAGAATGCTCCCTACTCACCGCTGCAGATCTCAGCCAGCTTCTTCTTGCCTGGATCCCTCAGATGCCGCGCAGCGAGCCCTGGGCACAGAGTTCCGTCAGCCCCTGCTCCCTCCCCTCATCAGGGCTGGCCCCAGGGAAGAGCAGGGGCCGAGATGGTGGGACTGAGCAAGGCGGCCGCCATGGCCACCTGCGTGGACAGGGCTGGGAGAGGGAGGCCAAGGCCCTGCACGGGGCAGCCGGGGCTCTGGCAGCCACAGGGCTGCTCCTTGCTGCCAGGGCAGTGGCAGGGACTGGGGCCAGGCTGCCAAGAGAGGGACCCTGGGGGCTGTGACCCACCGATGAACCTCACGGCCGCCTCTCGCAAGCTGGCCTGAGCATCCTTCAGGTACGGCAGGCTCTGAGTCAAGAATTCTTGAGCTCTGCTCCTGTCCTGCTCCAGCTGGAGAGAGCACAAGGGGATGAGCACGTCACTGTCCCTTCCCAGTTGGCTGGACCAGTCCCTGCTCCCACACCCAGCCGTTCCCCTTCCCTCCCGGCCATTCCCATGTCCCAGCCAGGAGCCCTGTGGGGCTGAGGCTGAAAGAGAGACACAGGCCGGGGGACCCCAGGGGTGCTGAGAGCCCTCCCTCGCGCTGGGTGCAGGGAGGGCAGCAGGGCAGAGAGAAGAGGCCTTGTGGGCTCTGTTCTTGAGGGCAGGGAACAAGAATGCAGGTCCAGGCTGCAGCAAGGCAGGCGAGGCACATCTGCCTTGGGGGTTGTCCTCACCAAGCTCTCTCCAATCCGCCATGTCTGCTGTGTCCGCACCAGGTGCTTGAGCAGTTTCCACTTGAGGAGCTCTGCGGCAGCAAGGAGGGCTTCCCCAGCAGCCTGTGGAACAGCAGAAGCTGGGAATGGCACCACGGTCTGGGCCAGGAGACCTTGGGTCCCCCTGCTCTGGGCTTTGTTCCTGGGGCGATTCTGCCCTCAGGGAGCTGGGACATGCCCTGGCCCAAATGTCCAGGGGTCTCTTCGCTGCGTCACTGCTGAGCTTTGAAAGCTGTACCTTGGCCACGCTCTGCGTTTGGTCACTCAGGCGGAAGAAGAGAGGGAGCAGGCCAAGTCGCACCGTGTTCTTCATCTCTGCCTTTTCGTCCCCCACCGCCATCTTCATCAGGTCTCTGAAGAGGCTGATGGAGCTCTCTCTCAGCTGGCTCTGCTCCTGGGAGGGAGAAGCACAGTAGGACTGGAGCACCAGCAGCTCTCTGCCCACGCTGGGCAGAAGCTCCAGCATGGCTGATGTGAGGGGAGATGCTCCAGGGAGGCATTCTGCACACTGGAGTTGTGGCCCAGATCTGCGGTCCTGGGTCAGTGAAAGGCCACTCAAGAGACTTGTTCTGGGAGCGCCTGGCCTCCAAGTGCCCACCAAGGCAGCCAGCATCCCCCACCAGCTTCAGCAGCCACGGTGGGGAAGAGCTCCGGGAGCAGCCGGCAGGGAGAAGCTGGGCTGGGCTGCAGAACACACAAGCCACCCCACAAGAGCCCAGGGCCCACCCGTGGGGCTCAGGCTTCCACATCAGCCTTACGTCGTTCAAGAGGGGCAGGAGGAATTCCGCCATCTGCACGGCGATGTGGCTGGCCTCCTTCCTCTTCAGCTGAGCCATGACAGTTCTGAAGACCAGCAGAGCCTTCATGGTGGCAGCCTTATAGCCAAAGAGCAGGACCCTCATCAGGTCTGGCAGGATGACCTTCATTTTTCTTGCCTGTGTGAAGAAAAGAGTTTCCCTTTTGGGACCAGGTCCGTGCCTGGAAAGCTCCCCAGGCAGCCAGCTGGCCCCACCATGGCAGAGAGAGCCTTTGGAGCACTCGCCCCACCGCCTGAGTGCCAGCCAAGGCCAAGCCCTCCCGCTCTGCCCCGGCCCTTGCCTGCCAACAGGGTTCCCCTTGCTGACGCCCTACTCACCATGTCGTCTCTCTGTGACAGCGTCATGATGCCTCTGAGCACCAGGGAGAGCATGGCTGGCCTTTCTTCCTTCAGAAACCTAAAGGCTAGGTAGGTCGCAGCAAACTCCCCGTCTCCCAGATCTCTGCTGGCCAGCATCTGAAAGCAGGGCAGCAGTGAGCGACCGGCAGAGCTGGTGGGGCTCCTGGCAGCGTGCAGCTCCTGGTTCCTAGCGCAGCCCGGGCCAAGGGCACCGGGGGCTTTTTCCGGTAACTCACAGCCAAGCGAACGAGGCAGTAGTCCTCCAGGTGTGTGCAGAAGAGCCTGCTCTTGAGGTCCCAGAGCTGGCTGAGCAGCTCCTTCAAAATGTTCTTCACAGTCTGGGGCACGGAGAGCATCAGTTCCCACAGTGCCAGGGCAGTGCTGCAAGTCGGAGCGCTCTGTCAGCAGGGCAGCCTCGGCCACAGCAGCGTGGCCGGGCTCAGCACTGCAGGACGCTTGGGATGCCCTGGGCAGCAGCAGAGGGCTGAGCTGGTGCTCCCCGTGGGGCGGGCAGGAGCGTGGGGTGGGCCCTGGGCTTGCTTGCTCAGCTTTGGCTGCCTCGGGCCTGGCTGACCCCCAGGGCTGGAAAGCGTGGTGGGATGGAGGGTCCTGCCCCTCGGGAGTGTCCTGCAGGATTCCTTGGCTCTGGCAGCCAGAGCGTCTCCAGGCCCCTCTTCCCACAGGGAACAAGCCCTCCCGGCTTTTGAGGACAGTACCTGTCTCCTCCTGGAGCAACCTTGAGCAGTGTCATCACCACCTCCTGAGGGCATTTGTCAGCCATGGGGACGATGAGAGACTCCACGCTCTGCCGGGCTGGGACTGTCTGGGTGCATCCCAGGGTTTTGTGGATGCAGCTCGTGATCTTTGGCACCTGGAGGGGACACAGGTGAGGATGGTGCAGCCACTGGCGAGCGGCCATTTCCTCAGCTGCCCTTGCCATCCCTCTCTGCCACCTTGAGGTGGCTTCAGGTGCCCCAGACACTGGGCTTTGGGAGGAAGAGAGGGATGGAGGGAGGAACAAGGCCTGACAGGGCTGAAGGGCAGGGCAATGCAGCCACAGGCCACTTACATCCACCAGCCACAGGTCAGGGTTTCCCTTGACCACATCCAGCACGTTTCTGGCCGCCTCCTTGTCAAAGGTGCTGGAGTCGGTCATTGCCTCGATGAACACCCAGACCATGTCTGTCCTCTCCGACGGCTGGAGGTATTCCCCAAAGGTCTATGGGAGGAAGGGAGGCAACGAAGCCATATCACACCGAGGGCCCTGATGCTGCTGCTTAGCCGGGCAGTGCCAGCAGCCCTGCGGTGGCGCCCGGCAGTGCTGGCGGCGGTGTCCCCAGCAAAGCTGGCAGCAGGGGCGGCAGTCGCTGCTGGGGAGGATGAGAAGAGACGGCCCAGGAGGGTTGGGGTCATGGGCACGGGGTCTGGGCCCCGCCACCAGCCAGGGCTTGCTGGTGGCCAGGAGGACTGGGGCTGCTGCTGGGACACTGGAGCGCAGCCCTGGCGTTGTCCCTGCTTGGGGACAGCAGGAACCCTCTCAGCAGGGACAGGGAGGCCACGCCAGCCCGCTGACGGTGGAGGCCTTTGCTCTCACAAGTCCCCTGCTGATGCCAGGACCAAGAGTGCCAGCAAACGGGGAGCTCGTTACCTCGGCAATGTGAGTGGCACTGGGCGAAGTGCGCAAGGAGGTGGTCTCGGCTTCCCAGTCCCTTTCGAGCTGTGTATCCTCCTCTGTCAATGTCGCACCTAAAGAGCGGGGCAAACGCAGAGGAGTCGGTAAGACACGGCAGCTTCCCCAATACTGGAAAGAGCTTGGAACTTGGAATGGCCGAGGAGGGAGGTTATGACCTGCAATCAGGGGAGGAGGTGGTGGAGAGCGGTGCCACGGAAAGGCTGACCCGCCTCCAGTGTGCGTGTGGGAATGCTCGTGGCCCTGGAAATTCCAAGGCCCTAGAGCTCTGCATGCAGTGCCACGGTTCAGTCCCCCATGGCTTGAATAGAGGTGACGTGGGGGACGGCTCGCATGGCTGGAGTGCTGCGGGGCAGAGATACATGTCTCTTTGGGAGAGATGGGAAGATGCGGCGCGGGGCTGCCTCCCGTGCTCTTGAGGAGCAGCTCAGCTACACGGGACCATCAACAGCGTGGGAGAGAGCGTGGGGGTGAGGAGCAGAGGAGGGGCAGTGCTGGTGACATGGTGGTGCCTCCAGCAAGCAGCAGGACTGGGTGATGTTGGCGTGCAGGGGGATCCATCCCACCACAGCTTCTCTTACGGTGTTGCTGGTACTTGAATTGGAAGAGGAGACAAAGAGCGTCCAAAGCCAAGCGGCTGGTGTCCTCTTCCTTGAATGATAGGAGCAGCAGGAGATGTCCCAGCAGCTGTCCAAGGATTGGCATCTGCATCTCCACACAGGAGGCGTGTCTGTCCTCATTGGGATCAGCCTGGGCAAGGGAGGAGGAAGAGCAGAGGGCTTGAGGGCAGCTGGGGCCAAAGCCCTGAAGCCAAGTGTGTGCCCAGGGCTGGATCCAGGCAGGTCAGAGCTTTGCAGGGCCCTGCAGAACCCGTCTCGCAGAACAGCCCCACGCAGGGAGAGCTGCCAGACCTGGGCTCCCCGTGGGCTCCTTGGGCAGCCCTGGCCGACACAGGACTGGGGCAGAGATGGCTCCTGGCAGAGCGCAGTGTGCCTGGTCCTTACCTTCAGTGAGGAGTAGTTGGCCAGCAAGAAGCTGAGCACCCTCATCCTGCCCACAGCCCTCTCCCGCACAGATGCCCTCTCAGAGGTGGTGAAGGTCAAGAGCATCTGGGGAGAGAGAAGCTGCTGCTGAGCCCTGGGAGCAGCCAGTGCTCCAGCACAAGCAGCACTGCTCAAGTCCTGGGCGGGACTCTCCCAGGCCATTAAGGCTTCCTCTGGTCTGGAGCAAAGCCCGCACTGGTTTCCTGCCCTGGGGTCCCTGGCAGGCTTGCGACAAATGCCCCAGGCCAGCCCTCTAGCCAGGCAGGAAGGCAGATGCCACCCTGTGCGGCCACTGTGCTGCGGAAGAGCCTGCTGGGCAGCCCCTGCTTCACCCAGGGAGGTGGGCACCACCCTGCAGTGCTCTCTCTGCATGGCGCGGGGTGGGACTGCCCTCTCAGCAGTGGACACCCCGTCCCCCAGGGTGAGGAACAGCCCTTGTGAAGCCCACCCTTTGCACATGCCAGACCTGGAAGATACTCTGCATCTTCTCGCTGACTCCGTTGGCAGGAGAGTTGAGCACCAGTGCAACTAGCATGGTGTCCATGGCTTTCATGGTCTGCAAGGAAGACAACGAGTTGTGGCCGTGTTTCCTGCCATCCCTCTCACCCCCAGGACACTGAGCTGAGCTCCCAGCACCAAGGGAGGACTCGTGGGCTGCTTTGCTGTGCCTGGGAGAGGCCCAGGGGCAAACAATGTGCTGTGGGCAGAGCAGCCTGCGGCACTGGACGTGGCCAGGCCCACAGGAACGGGACGACGGGACGAGAGTGGGAAAGTAAAGCCAAGACCGTGCCCTGCCTTGCATCTCTGGTCATAGCGCAGGACAGGGTGAGCAGGGAGCAGCCCAGAGGGCCCGGCGCTCGTGGAGCTCACCCAGCACTTACCGCGAAGTACAGGAAAGGTTTCAAGTCCCGGATTTCCTCTTTGGGAGGAAGCAAGAAGATGCTGGAGAAGCACGCTTGGAGGAGGCCTATCTCTTTGCCCTCCAGCACCGCCTCCACGGAGCTGCAAAGAGAGAGGGGCCAGTGGGACACTGGTGCGGGGAGCAGTGCCTGGAGGCCTCGTGCAGGTGGACACGGGGCTCTGGGGCAGGAGTCCCCAGGAGGGTTGGGCAGGTACCTCATTTCGGTCACGGCAAACATGGCGCTCCGCCACACCGCTGTGCACCGTTGGTCCCTGGGCTCTTCTTCCAGCAGCACCTGCAGAGCACAGCCAGGATGGGACCTGGCAGCTGCCAGCACCCAGTGCCACCCGCCCCTTGCCCTGCCCAACGCTGTCCTCACAGGGTGCCAGTGCTGGGGGCCTTGTCCCCTTCCCCGCAGCCACCGAGTATCCCCTCACCTTGATATTCTCTGCCAGTTTGTATCTCTGGCAGAAGAGATCTAGGCCCTGGGACAAGCCGTTGTACGTTGCGGCCCTGAAGAGCATAGCGATGCTTTTAAGGAACTCCAGCTTCTGTTCCTCATCCTGGCAGCCAGGGGACAGAGAGACAAACAGGGAGCATGAGATGGGGACACACGGTCAGTGGCACCGCAGCGCTGGGGGTGCAGTGCCGGTTGCAGCCCTGGGAGAAGCAGCTGTGCCCAGCCAGCGCCCTCCAGCAGCCCCACAGCAGAGCCCCTGTCAGCAGATGCCAGCTCAGCCGCCTTCCAAATGGCTGCGGTTACCTTTTCAGGGCTGCTGACAAAGGCCCTGATGACATCCACGTGTTCTGGTTCCAAGTGGTACACTGGTAACCAGCTGGCATCTAAGAAAGGAGGAGAGCAGGGAGGGCTGCAGAGAGGGTGCGCAGGCAGGAGGGAGCAGAGGAAGGAGCTCTGCCTCCCATCCAGCCCCATGCCCGCTGCCATGGCACAGTCTTCTCCTGCGTGTCAGTGCCCCTGCCAGCGTGTGGGGAAACGGGATCCTGGCATTGAGCAGGGAGCGCTCGCTGGCCACCGCGCTGCCCAGACAATCAGGGCCCCTCACTCACCCATCTCCAGTTGCTGGGCCAGGCACAACTCCTGGGGCTCCACTGGAGAGCTGCTCTCCTGGAGAGCCCTGTCCTCCTCCAGGGCCACCTTGGTGGTGCTGACTTGTTGCTTTGCCATCTTTTGGGTTTGAGGAAAGTGGTTGGGCTGGCGAAGGGGGAAGCTTTGGCGAAAGGCCACGAGTCTGCCGGGGGCAGAGGGAAAAGACGTGGGTTGTGCTCGAGGAGTCCTCGCCACGAGTCTGCCGGGGGCAGCGGGGAAAGACGTGGGTTGTGCTCGAGGAGTCCTCGCCACGAGTCTGCCGGGGCAGAGGGGAGTCTGCCGGGGGCAGCTAGAGTTAAGATATGGTTGGACTCGATGATCTCAAGGGTCGCTTCCAACCAAAAGGATTCTCTGATACTCCGATTCTCTGAAAGACGTGGGCTGCGCTCGGGGGCTACTCGCCGTCTCCGTGCTCGCACCCTGTCCCGTCACCGTCCTGCCGGACAGTGTGGGCTGGGGCCCACAGCTGCGCTGAGCACATGCAGTGCAGTGGGTGTCACCAAGTGAGGTCACAACGGGCCCCACTGTGACCCTGCACCTGGGCAGGGAGGGGCAGGGTGTCCCATTGGGATGCACAGGCCAGCTCTGCCCTGGGCACCTGGGTGCTCTCGGGGTGTCTCCAGGCCCCCCTTTGCCCTCATGTCCCCCCGGGACCTCCCTGTTGCCCTCTGCTGTGGCCCAGAGTTTCGTGTTCAGCTGGCTGGCTGATCAGAACAGCAGCGAAGCTGCTCCTTCAGTGGCTTTGTAGAGATTTCTAGGGATTTCCAAGGGTGGGTAGCACAGAGGATGGACTTTGTTTAAGGTGTCTGCTGTCTCATTGCTTACAGAAGCTCTCAGTGGCTTGAGGATAAACTAACCACGTAACCACATGACAAAGTGTTGGAGCTGGCAGAGCACAAAAGCAGAAATCCAGGTGGCAGGGGTGAAAAAGGTGGAAAGGCTGAGGTACTAAATGCCTCCTTCTGTGGAAATGCCCCTCACATTCTGCGATTCTGTGATTCCTCCACCTCAGTCTTTAATAGTCAGAAGAGTTGTGCTCCAGGTACCCACCCCCCTGAGCCAGAAGACAGGCATGGGGAGCAGTATGAAGGCCCAGCAATCCAAGGGGAAATGATCAGTGACCTGCTATACCACTTGGGCACCTACAAGTCTATGGGGCCAGATGGGATACACCCAAGTGTGCTGAGGGAGCTGGCAAAGGTCATCACTGAGCCACTTTCCATTATCTATCTGCAATGCTGCCCAACTGGGGAGGTTGCAGTTGACTGGAGGTTGGCTAAGGTGACGCTCATCTACAAGACGGGCCGGAAAGAGGATCTGGGGACCTACAGATCTATCCGTCTGACCTTGGTGCTGGGCAAGGTCATGGGGCAGATGATCTTGGGTAACATCACTCGCCACAAGAGAACCATATAATCAGGCCCAGTCAACATGGATTTATTTATTTATTTATTTATTGAGGGACTAGAGAGAGTGCAGAGGAGGCAACAAAGCTGCTGAGGGGCTGGAGCACAAGTGTGATGGGAGCGGTTGAGGGAGCTGGGGCTGTTCAGCCTGGAGAACAGGAGGCTCAGGGGAGGCTCAGGGGAGACCTTATTGCTGTTTGCAACGGCCTGAAAGGAGGTTGAAGCATGGAGGGTGTTGGTCTCTTCTCCCAAGTAGCAAGTGATAGGACAAGAGGAAATGGCCTCAAGTTGCGCCAGGGGAGGTTTAGATTGGCTGTTAGGAAAAAATTCTTCCTGGAAAGTGTGTTAAAGGCAAGAAGAACACCTGAAGAGCATGGGTTGGTCAGGCCAATGTGGAATAGATTGCTTTTTGTTGTTTGTTTTGGGGCTGCAGAAGAAGGAACGCGTGCATTTCAGTGTTGGGGCACGGATCCCAACTGAGGATTCAAGCAAGTTTGGGACTGGGACAGCTTAGGTGATTGAGGACCATTGCCAGGTCTACGAAAGAAGCTGGATGGGTTTTGGGGAGCTCACAGGCATTGCCAAATCCTCAGAAAACCACAGCTCTGTAGTGAAAGCAACAGCACTTGGCACCAAGCCCAATCCCAAAATGCAAATACCCTCGAAGTGACCACAGGCAGAGCCTTGAGAAACATTTGAGAGAAAGGGTCTCCTTTGCCAGGCCCTGGAGGTCAGGCCTTGGCCATTCTGATGAAAAACAAACATGAAGGGCTGACATGGCATCAGAACCTGGCGTGTCCACATTGTTGCCCTTCCCCTTGGTTCCCACCCATGCACACTCAACCCGATCAGCGCCTGTGGGAACAGCAGGGTGTGCAGTTCCAGCTAGAGGGCCTTAGACACATTATACAGAAGTGTGATTTTTATGAGTGTAAGAAGCGATAGCCCAGGCCAGTGAGAACGATATCTCGGGTCGGAAAACGGCCCCTTGTGTGTGATGTGTGAATGTCCTTGGGCCTGGTCTGTGAATGAGTGGGAACGTAACTGAAACAAATATAACATGAGTGTGGTGTGTTTCTAATACCAATTATTGGAAAAACATCTTATGTAACATCTTAGTCCAGGCCCATACCTGGAAATCCTATACATTGTCAATGGCTAATAAAGAGGACCTCAGACTGGCTCAGCTCTCTGCTCTGCCCGGCTCTGCGCTCCTTCCTGAACAAGATCTCTGCCTGTGCGTGCATCTTTTTCTGCGTCCCGGTGTGCGTCTTTCCTCATCGCCGCAATCGCCCTCATCAACTCCAGACAATCCAAACGCTCCCTGACATACACGGCTGCCCCACCTCCTCTCCTTCCTCGCCTGTCTCTTCTGAAGAGTTTCTAGCCATCCAATGCAGCGCTCCAGTTGTGAGAGTCGTCCCACCATGTTTCTGGGATGGCAACTATATCGTCGTTTTTCTGCCTCACAGTGGCTTCCAGCTCCTCCTGTTTGTTGCCCACGCTGCGTGCCTTTGGATAGATGCACTTTGGCCGGGCCATTGATCCCGCCACCTTTTTCTGGTGAGAAGCCCTAATTCCTTTGTGGACATCATCGAGTGCTTCCACGGTTTTGAACACATCAACAACCCTTGTGTTTCTCTTCCTGCATGGCTCTCCATCCCCAACCTCCACTGGGACGGCAGAGCAAAGGGCCTCACCAGCACTACCCTCAAATGCTGGCATGTGGCCCTTGGGTTTGCCTCTCCACACCTGGTTTCCTCCCCTCTCACTTCAAATCTAGTTTAAAGCCCTCTCAAGGATTCCTGCTAACTCCTGCGCAGGATCCTTTTCCCCTTTTGAGAGAGGTGCATCCCATTTGTCGCTAGCAGGCCTGGTGCCATGTAAGCCGACCCGTGATCAAAAACCCCCAAATTCTGCCGGTGACACCGGTCCTGCAGCCAGGTATTGATCTGCTGGGTCTTCCTGCATCTTTCCTCATCGTACCCTGCAACTGTGGCGACAGAAGAGAACACGACTTGTGCTCCTGATCCCTTGACCATGCGTCCCAAGGCCCTGAAGTCTCTCTTGATTGTTTTCCCTTTTCAGTTTCATCACTGCCTACCTGAAAAATCGTTAGGGGATAATAGTCTGAGGGCCTAACCAGGGCAGAGAGTTTCCTGTTTACATCTTTAACCCTGGCCCCAGGGAGGCAGCCGACACCCCAAGAAGTGGGTCTAGCCTGCATATAGGGCCTTCTGTTCCCTTTAGAAGGGAGTCTCCTACAACCACAACCAGCCTCTTTTTCTTTGTGGGGGCTGTTTTGATGGAGGGTGCAGGGTGACTGATCCTCTGCAGCACCTCCAACTCAGTGGAACCGCCTCCCTCGATGCTGTTGTTTGGTTCCACTTGCAAGGCCTGTTCTTCAGTCTCAAGACCCATTTGTGTGTCTGTGTTTGGCTGTTTCTGGGCTAACTGGTGCACAGAAATTGGCTTCGCTGGAGGTAAATGTTCAAAGAGGACCCAGAAGAGTAAAACAGAAAAAGGAAAAATTTATTCGAATAAAGGAGGAGTCCCCAGGCGTCCCTGTGGGGTCTCTCAACAGCATGGGAAGACACAGCCCCCTATTTATCCCAATCCTAGCCGCAGGAGATCCCTTCTCCTTTCCCCATTGGCTGAGACCCTTGCGGGGTCCAAGCTTTCCGATCCCCCTTTCGTAACCCCAGCAGCACCCCTTGTATGTCTGCCCACCGACACTCCTGGGAACTGATTGGTTAGAGCTCTAAGGCTGTTGCACTCCATTTTGTAAAGACATGGGAGAGCTGCTCCCATCAACTACGAAACAATCAAGAGTGTGAATCGTGACATCACATCTTTGCAAAGACGTGATAGCCGTTCCTCACCAGTTTGGTGTTGGTGGTGGTGCTTTCAGTTGTGATGATGTTGTCATCCCTTTTCTAATTCACTGTCTGCTCTTGTGTTCAGACTACGTGGCTCTGTAAATGAGGAGCCCCACTCTCTGTATCTTTCAATGAAATACAGGACCTTCTGAGACTGTTTTTCTTCCTGAGCTCCTTCCTGCAAGAGCTTTTGGAGCTGCAGGGACAGTTCCTGTGATGGGAGGACGGGAAAAGAATCCATCACGGCAGCACTGCCAGGGAGCAGCAGCGCTCGGTCTCCCAGAGCTGTTTTCTTTCCTCTCCCACACTCTCCTTCTCGTCCCTCATGTTGGCGCAAGTCCTGAGTGCTCTGGCAGCTTGGTCATTGTTCTGCTGCGTGGCAGTCCTGTGACCGCGGGCAGGGACAGGCAATGGACACTTGTGTGACAGAGCTGGCCTCAGAACAGCCTTCCGTGAAGAAAGGTGATCTCCTGAGGACAGTGCTGGAAGGTTTAGGTCTTCTTCCAAAGTTTCTCTCCAGGACATGCCCAAGAACATGACGAGCAGATCACAACACCAGTATGCACCAGTACAGAGCTAAACACCGTGAGTGGAGAAGCACGAGGGCACGCAGCAGTGTCCTCTCACAGCCAGGCCTCCTGCAAGACACCTGACGGAGCAGCAGAGCAGGGTCTGGGCTGTGCCCGTGTGCACTGGACAGCCCGCGGAAGCTGCCCCAGGACAATCGTCGTGGGCTGGCCGCGCACAAGCACCGTTTCCAGCCCTGGCCTCTCAGTGCAGCTTGGAGAGGCCCTTTGTCCCTCCGCAGAAGGATGGTGAATGAGTAGGTCAGCAGGCTGTGTTTGCATGGTACAGATGAGATGCAAGCACGCACATCATGTACAGGAGGTGGGATGAGATGAACCCCAGAGACCACAAATGTCATCAGCTATTCCTTGGGGTTCCTTGAAGGCCTGTGGGACAGACAGTGTGTCGAGGTCACGTCATGTTGGGAGGAAACCACCTGAATGCAGCACTGCGTTGTGCTTCCTTGGACTGAGGTCCCCGTGTCCATTCCTCATGACGTGGGACATGTGAGATGAGTGCAGGCGGGGTGACACACTGCAAGGCTGAGGTGGCTCCCATCCTTTGGGAGTGGCAAGAGGAGGTGAGAGAGACACTGTGACTCCTGCCTGTGTGTCTAAAAGGGACAGGCTCTGCCTCTGAGCATCCCTGGGTGCATAAGGAGTCCATGAGGCCAGCTCAGCTCTGGACAGCTGACAGAAGCTTGCTCTTTCCACGTGTGACTCCAGGAACAAACCCCATGGGCCCAGTGAGCTTCGTCTCCGCTGCCTTGGACAGGCCCATTGCCACAGTGCTTCTGTCTGCTCCCTCAGCCTTGCCTGTGATTCTGGCTTGTGCTCTCCAAAGTGCCAGAGCACTCAGAGATGTTCTGGGGTCCTTGGAAAAGGCAGATGTCAAAGCCAGCTTCAAGAAGGGCTCTTTATTAAAATCCAGCCACTCTCTCGGGAAGAGCTGCTCCTCCACATGGCTCAGCATCAGCGGCAGCACAGGGCTCGCAGGATCCATCTTGGCCTTGGCTGCTCCCTTGGAGAGCTCAGGATGATGATGACCGTCTGAGCTACCAGGGAGCGGATGGAGGGCTCGCTGTCTTCTGCCAAGGCCTGAAGGGCTGCAAGGGAAAGAAGCAGAGCCGAGATGACCTCCCACGTCTGCAGAGACCCCCAGGCATTCCCTCTGGAGAATGCTCCCTACTCACCGCTGCAGATCTCAGCCAGCTTCTTCTTGCCTGGATCCCTCAGATGCCGCGCAGCGAGCCCTGGGCACAGAGTTCCGTCAGCCCCTGCTCCCTCCCCTCATCAGGGCTGGCCCCAGGGAAGAGCAGGGGCCGAGATGGTGGGACTGAGCAAGGCGGCCGCCATGGCCACCTGCGTGGACAGGGCTGGGAGAGGGAGGCCAAGGCCCTGCACGGGGCAGCCGGGGCTCTGGCAGCCACAGGGCTGCTCCTTGCTGCCAGGGCAGTGGCAGGGACTGGGGCCAGGCTGCCAAGAGAGGGACCCTGGGGGCTGTGACCCACCGATGAACCTCACGGCCGCCTCTCGCAAGCTGGCCTGAGCATCCTTCAGGTACGGCAGGCTCTGAGTCAAGAATTCTTGAGCTCTGCTCCTGTCCTGCTCCAGCTGGAGAGAGCACAAGGGGATGAGCACGTCACTGTCCCTTCCCAGTTGGCTGGACCAGTCCCTGCTCCCACACCCAGCCGTTCCGCTTCCCTCCCGGCCATTCCCATGTCCCAGCCAGGAGCCCTGTGGGGCTGAGGCTGAAAGAGAGACACAGGCCGGGGGACCCCAGGGGTGCTGAGAGCCCTCCCTCGCGCTGGGTGCAGGGAGGGCAGCAGGGCAGAGAGAAGAGGCCTTGTGGGCTCTGTTCTTGAGGGCAGGGAACAAGAATGCAGGTCCAGGCTGCAGCAAGGCAGGCGAGGCACATCTGCCTTGGGGGTTGTCCTCACCAAGCTCTCTCCAATCCGCCATGTCTGCTGTGTCCGCACCAGGTGCTTGAGCAGTTTCCACTTGAGGAGCTCTGCGGCAGCAAGGAGGGCTTCCCCAGCAGCCTGTGGAACAGCAGAAGCTGGGAATGGCACCACGGTCTGGGCCAGGAGACCTTGGGTCCCCCTGCTCTGGGCTTTGTTCCTGGGGCGATTCTGCCCTCAGGGAGCTGGGACATGCCCTGGCCCAAATGTCCAGGGGTCTCTTCGCTGCGTCACTGCTGAGCTTTGAAAGCTGTACCTTGGCCACGCTCTGCGTTTGGTCACTCAGGCGGAAGAAGAGAGGGAGCAGGCCAAGTCGCACCGTGTTCTTCATCTCTGCCTTTTCGTCCCCCACCGCCATCTTCATCAGGTCTCTGAAGAGGCTGATGGAGCTCTCTCTCAGCTGGCTCTGCTCCTGGGAGGGAGAAGCACAGTAGGACTGGAGCACCAGCAGCTCTCTGCCCACGCTGGGCAGAAGCTCCAGCATGGCTGATGTGAGGGGAGATGCTCCAGGGAGGCATTCTGCACACTGGAGTTGTGGCCCAGATCTGCGGTCCTGGGTCAGTGAAAGGCCACTCAAGAGACTTGTTCTGGGAGCGCCTGGCCTCCAAGTGCCCACCAAGGCAGCCAGCATCCCCCACCAGCTTCAGCAGCCACGGTGGGGAAGAGCTCCGGGAGCAGCCGGCAGGGAGAAGCTGGGCTGGGCTGCAGAACACACAAGCCACCCCACAAGAGCCCAGGGCCCACCCGTGGGGCTCAGGCTTCCACATCAGCCTTACGTCGTTCAAGAGGGGCAGGAGGAATTCCGCCATCTGCACGGCGATGTGGCTGGCCTCCTTCCTCTTCAGCTGAGCCATGACAGTTCTGAAGACCAGCAGAGCCTTCATGGTGGCAGCCTTATAGCCAAAGAGCAGGACCCTCATCAGGTCTGGCAGGATGACCTTCATTTTTCTTGCCTGTGTGAAGAAAAGAGTTTCCCTTTTGGGACCAGGTCCGTGCCTGGAAAGCTCCCCAGGCAGCCAGCTGGCCCCACCATGGCAGAGAGAGCCTTTGGAGCACTCGCCCCACCGCCTGAGTGCCAGCCAAGGCCAAGCCCTCCCGCTCTGCCCCGGCCCTTGCCTGCCAACAGGGTTCCCCTTGCTGATGCCCTACTCACCATGTCGTCTCTCTGTGACAGCGTCATGATGCCTCTGAGCACCAGGGAGAGCATGGCTGGCCTTTCTTCCTTCAGAAACCTAAAGGCTAGGTAGGTCGCAGCAAACTCCCCGTCTCCCAGATCTCTGCTGGCCAGCATCTGAAAGCAGGGCAGCAGTGAGCGACCGGCAGAGCTGGTGGGGCTCCTGGCAGTGTGCAGCTCCTGGTTCCTAGCGCAGCCCGGGCCAAGGGCACCGGGGGCTTTTTCCGGTAACTCACAGCCAAGCGAACGAGGCAGTAGTCCTCCAGGTGTGTGCAGAAGAGCCTGCTCTTGAGGTCCCAGAGCTGGCTGAGCAGCTCCTTCAAAATGTTCTTCACAGTCTGGGGCACGGAGAGCATCAGTTCCCACAGTGCCAGGGCAGTGCTGCAAGTCGGAGCGCTCTGTCAGCAGGGCAGCCTCGGCCACAGCAGCGTGGCCGGGCTCAGCACTGCAGGAAGCTTGGGATGCCCTGGGCAGCAGCAGAGGGCTGAGCTGGTGCTCCCCGTGGGGCGGGCAGGAGCGTGGGGTGGGCCCTGGGCTTGCTTGCTCAGCTTTGGCTGCCTCGGGCCTGGCTGACCCCCAGGGCTGGAAAGCGTGGTGGGATGGAGGGTCCTGCCCCTCGGGAGTGTCCTGCAGGATTCCTTGGCTCTGGCAGCCAGAGCGTCTCCAGGCCCCTCTTCCCACAGGGAACAAGCCCTCCCGGCTTTTGAGGACAGTACCTGTCTCCTCCTGGAGCAACCTTGAGCAGTGTCATCACCACCTCCTGAGGGCATTTGTCAGCCATGGGGACGATGAGAGACTCCACGCTCTGCCGGGCTGGGACTGTCTGGGTGCATCCCAGGGTTTTGTGGATGCAGCTCGTGATCTTTGGCACCTGGAGGGGACACAGGTGAGGATGGTGCAGCCACTGGCGAGCGGCCATTTCCTCAGCTGCCCTTGCCATCCCTCTCTGCCACCTTGAGGTGGCTTCAGGTGCCCCAGACACTGGGCTTTGGGAGGAAGAGAGGGATGGAGGGAGGAACAAGGCCTGACAGGGCTGAAGGGCAAGGCAATGCAGCCACAGGCCACTTACATCCACCAGCCACAGGTCAGGGTTTCCCTTGACCACATCCAGCACGTTTCTGGCCGCCTCCTTGTCAAAGGTGCTGGAGTCGGTCATTGCCTCGATGAACACCCAGACCATGTCTGTCCTCTCCGACGGCTGGAGGTATTCCCCAAAGGTCTATGGGAGGAAGGGAGGCAGCGAAGCCACGTCACACCGAGGGCCCTGATGCTGCTGCTTAGCCGGGCAGTGCCAGCAGCCCTGCGGTGGCGCCCAGCAGTGCTGGCGGCGGTGTCCCCAGCAAAGCTGGCAGCAGGGGCGGCAGTCGCTGCTGGGGAGGATGAGAAGAGACGGCCCAGGGTGAGGGAGGAGGGTTGGGGTCATGGGCACGGGGTCTGGGCCCCGCCACCAGCCAGGGCTTGCTGGTGGCCAGGAGGACTGGGGCTGCTGCTGGGACACTGGAGCGCAGCCCTGGCGTTGTCCCTGCTTGGGGACAGCAGGAACCCTCTCAGCAGGGACAGGGAGGCCACGCCAGCCCGCTGACGGTGGAGGCCTTTGCTCTCACAAGTCCCCTGCTGATGCCAGGACCAAGAGTGCCAGCAAACGGGGAGCTCGTTACCTCGGCAATGTGAGTGGCACTGGGCGAAGTGCGCAAGGAGGTGGTCTCGGCTTCCCAGTCCCTTTCGAGCTGTGTATCCTCCTCTGTCAATGTCGCACCTAAAGAGCGGGGCAAACGCAGAGGAGTCGGTAAGACACGGCAGCTTCCCCAATACTGGAAAGAGCTTTGAACTTGGAATGGCCGAGGAGGGAGGTTATGACCTGCAATCAGGGGAGGAGGTGGTGGAGAGCGGTGCCACGGAAAGGCTGACCCGCCTCCAGTGTGCGTGTGGGAATGCTCGTGGCCCTGGAAATTCCAAGGCCCTAGAGCTCTGCATGCAGTGCCACGGTTCAGTCCCCCATGGCTTGAATAGAGGTGACGTGGGGGACGGCTCGCATGGCTGGAGTGCTGCGGGGCAGAGATACATGTCTCTTTGGGAGAGATGGGAAGATGCGGCGCGGGGCTGCCTCCCGTGCTCTTGAGGAGCAGCTCAGCTACACGGGACCATCAACAGCGTGGGAGAGAGCGTGGGGGTGAGGAGCAGAGGAGGGGCAGTGCTGGTGACATGGTGGTGCCTCCAGCAAGCAGCAGGACTGGGTGATGTTGGCGTGCAGGGGGATCCATCCCACCACAGCTTCTCTTACGGTGTTGCTGGTACTTGAATTGGAAGAGGAGACAAAGAGCGTCCAAAGCCAAGCGGCTGGTGTCCTCTTCCTTGAATGATAGGAGCAGCAGGAGATGTCCCAGCAGCTGTCCAAGGATTGGCATCTGCATCTCCACACAGGAGGCGTGTCTGTCCTCATTGGGATCAGCCTGGGCAAGGGAGGAGGAAGAGCAGAGGGCTTGAGGGCAGCTGGGGCCAAAGCCCTGAAGCCAAGTGTGTGCCCAGGGCTGGATCCAGGCAGGTCAGAGCTTTGCAGGGCCCTGCAGAACCCGTCTCGCAGAACAGCCCCACGCAGGGAGAGCTGCCAGACCTGGGCTCCCCGTGGGCTCCTTGGGCAGCCCTGGCCGACACAGGACTGGGGCAGAGATGGCTCCTGGCAGAGCGCAGTGTGCCTGGTCCTTACCTTCAGTGAGGAGTAGTTGGCCAGCAAGAAGCTGAGCACCCTCATCCTGCCCACAGCCCTCTCCCGCACAGATGCCCTCTCAGAGGTGGTGAAGGTCAAGAGCATCTGGGGAGAGAGAAGCTGCTGCTGAGCCCTGGGAGCAGCCAGTGCTCCAGCACAAGCAGCACTGCTCAAGTCCTGAGCGGGACTCTCCCAGGCCGTTAAGGCTTCCTCTGGTCTGGAGCAAAGCCCGCACTGGTTTCCTGCCCTGGGGTCCCTGGCAGGCTTGCGACAAATGCCCCAGGCCAGCCCTCTAGCCAGGCAGGAAGGCAGATGCCACCCTGTGCGGCCACTGTGCTGCGGAAGAGCCTGCTGGGCAGCCCCTGCTTCCCCCAGGGAGGTGGGCACCACCCTGCAGTGCTCTCTCTGCATGGCGCGGGGTGGGACTGCCCTCTCAGCAGTGGACACCCCGTCCCCCAGGGTGAGGAACAGCCCTTGTGAAGCCCACCCTTTGCACATGCCAGACCTGGAAGATACTCTGCATCTTCTCGCTGACTCCGTTGGCAGGAGAGTTGAGCACCAGTGCAACTAGCATGGCGTCCATGGCTTTCATGGTCTGCAAGGAAGACAACGAGTTGTGGCCGTGTTTCCTGCCATCCCTCTCACCCCCAGGACACTGAGCTGAGCTCCCAGCACCAAGGGAGGACTCGTGGGCTGCTTTGCTGTGCCTGGGAGAGGCCCAGGGGCAAACAATGTGCTGTGGGCAGAGCAGCCTGCGGCACTGGACGTGGCCAGGCCCACAGGAACGGGACGACGGGACGAGAGTGGGAAAGTAAAGCCAAGACCGTGCCCTGCCTTGCATCTCTGGTCATAGCGCAGGACAGGGTGAGCAGGGAGCAGCCCAGAGGGCCCGGCGCTCGTGGAGCTCACCCAGCACTTACCGCGAAGTACAGGAAAGGTTTCAAGTCCCGGATTTCCTCTTTGGGAGGAAGCAAGAAGATGCTGGAGAAGCACGCTTGGAGGAGGCCTATCTCTTTGCCCTCCAGCACCGCCTCCACGGAGCTGCAAAGAGAGTGGGGCCAGTGGGACACTGGTGCGGGGAGCAGTGCCTGGAGGCCTCGTGCAGGTGGACGCGGGGCTCTGGGGCAGGAGTCCCCAGGAGGGTTGGGCAGGTACCTCATTTCGGTCACGGCAAACATGGCGCTCCGCCACACCGCTGTGCACCGTTGGTCCCTGGGCTCTTCTTCCAGCAGCACCTGCAGAGCACAGCCAGGATGGGACCTGGCAGCTGCCAGCACCCAGTGCCACCAGCCCCTTGCCCTGCCCAACGCTGTCCTCACAGGGTGCCAGTGCTGGGGGCCTTGTCCCCTTCCCCGCAGCCACCGAGTATCCCCTCACCTTGATATTCTCTGCCAGTTTGTGTCTCTGGCAGAAGAGATCTAGGCCCTGGGACAAGCCGTTGTACGTTGCGGCCCTGAAGAGCATAGCGATGCTTTTAAGGAACTCCAGCTTCTGTTCCTCATCCTGGCAGCCAGGGGACAGAGAGACAAACAGGGAGCATGAGATGGGGACACACGGTCAGTGGCACCGCAGCGCTGGGGGTGCAGTGCCGGTTGCAGCCCTGGGAGAAGCAGCTGTGCCCAGCCAGCGCCCTCCAGCAGCCCCACAGCAGAGCCCCTGTCAGCAGATGCCAGCTCAGCCGCCTTCCAAATGGCTGCGGTTACCTTTTCAGGGTTGCTGACAAAGGCCCTGATGACATCCACGTGTTCTGGTTCCAAGCGGTACACTGGTAACCAGCTGGCATCTAAGAAAGGAGGAGAGCAGGGAGGGCTGCAGAGAGGGTGCGCAGGCAGGAGGGAGCAGAGGAAGGAGCTCTGCCTCCCATCCAGCCCCATGCCCGCTGCCATGGCACAGTCTTCTCCTGCGTGTCAGTGCCCCTGCCAGCGTGTGGGGAAACGGGATCCTGGCATTGAGCAGGGAGCGCTCGCTGGCCACCGCGCTGCCCAGACAATCAGGGCCCCTCACTCACCCATCTCCAGTTGCTGGGCCAGGCACAACTCCTGGGGCTCCACTGGAGAGCTGCTCTCCTGGAGAGCCCTGTCCTCCTCCAGGGCCACCTTGGTGGTGCTGACTTGTTGCTTTGCCATCTTTTGGGTTTGAGGAAAGTGGTTGGGCTGGCGAAGGGGGAGGCTTTGGCGAAAGGCCACGAGTCTGCCGGGGGCAGAGGGAAAAGACGTGGGTTGTGCTCGAGGAGTCCTCGCCACGAGTCTGCCGGGGGCAGCGGGGAAAGACGTGGGTTGTGCTCGAGGAGTCCTCGCCACGAGTCTGCCGGGGCAGAGGGGAGTCTGCCGGGGGCAGCTAGAGTTAAGATATGGTTGGACTCGATGATCTCAAGGGTCGCTTCCAACCAAAAGGATTCTCTGATACTCCGATTCTCTGAAAGACGTGGGCTGCGCTCGGGGGCTACTCGCCGTCTCCGTGCTCGCACCCTGTCCCGTCACCGTCCTGCCGGACAGTGTGGGCTGGGGCCCACAGCTGCGCTGAGCACATGCAGTGCAGTGGGTGTCACCAAGTGAGGTCACAACGGGCCCCACTGTGACCCTGCACCTGGGCAGGGAGGGGCAGGGTGTCCCATTGGGATGCACAGGCCAGCTCTGCCCTGGGCACCTGGGTGCTCTCGGGGTGTCTCCAGGCCCCCCTTTGCCCTCATGTCCCCCCGGGACCTCCCTGTTGCCCTCTGCTGTGGCCCAGAGTTTCGTGTTCAGCTGGCTGGCTGATCAGAACAGCAGCGAAGCTGCTCCTTCAGTGGCTTTGTAGAGATTTCTAGGGATTTCCAAGGGTGGGTAGCACAGAGGATGGACTTTGTTTAAGGTGTCTGCTGTCTCATTGCTTACAGAAGCTCTCAGTGGCTTGAGGATAAACTAACCACGTAACCACATGACAAAGTGTTGGAGCTGGCAGAGCACAAAAGCAGAAATCCAGGTGGCAGGGGTGAAAAAGGTGGAAAGGCTGACGTACTAAATGCCTCCTTCTGTGGAAATGCCCCTCACATTCTGCGATTCTGTGATTCCTCCACCTCAGTCTTTAATAGTCAGAAGAGTTGTGCTCCAGGTACCCACCCCCCTGAGCCAGAAGACAGGCATGGGGAGCAGTATGAAGGCCCAACAATCCAAGGGGAAATGATCAGTGACCTGCTATACCACTTGGGCACCTACAAGTCTATGGGGCCAGATGGGATACACCCAAGGGTGCTGAGGGAGCTGGCAAAGGTCATCACTGAGCCACTTTCCATTATCTATCTGCAATGCTGCCCAACTGGGGAGGTTGCAGTTGACTGGAGGTTGGCTAAGGTGACGCTCATCTACAAGACGGGCCAGAAAGAGGATCTGGGGACCTATAGACCTATCCGTCTGGCCTTGGTGCTGGGCAAGGTCATGGGGCAGATGATCTTGGGTAACATCACTCGCCACAAGAGAACCATATAATCAGGCCCAGTCAACATGGATTTATTTATTTATTTATTTATTGAGGGACTAGAGAGAGTGCAGAGGAGGCAACAAAGCTGCTGAGGGGCTGGAGCACAAGTGTGATGGGAGCGGTTGAGGGAGCTGGGGCTGTTCAGCCTGGAGAACAGGAGGCTCAGGGGAGGCTCAGGGGAGACCTTATTGCTGTTTGCAACGGCCTGAAAGGAGGTTGAAGCATGGAGGGTGTTGGTCTCTTCTCCCAAGTAGCAAGTGATAGGACAAGAGGAAATGGCCTCAAGTTGCGCCAGGGGAGGTTTAGATTGGCTGTTAGGAAAAAATTCTTCCTGGAAAGTGTGTTAAAGGCAAGAAGAACACCTGAAGAGCATGGGTTGGTCATGCCAATGTGGAATAGATTGCTTTTTCTTGTTTGTTTTGGGGCTGCAGAAGAAGGAACGCGTGCATTTCAGTGTTGGGGCACGGATCCCAACTGAGGATTCAAGCAAGTTTGGGACTGGGACAGCTTAGGTGATTGAGGACCATTGCCAGGTCTACGAAAGAAGCTGGATGGGTTTTGGGGAGCTCACAGGCATTGCCAAATCCTCAGAAAACCACAGCTCTGTAGTGAAAGCAACAGCACTTGGCACCAAGCCCAATCCCAAAATGCAAATACCCTCGAAGTGACCACAGGCAGAGCCTTGAGAAACATTTGAGAGAAAGGGTCTCCTTTGCCAGGCCCTGGAGGTCAGGCCTTGGCCATTCTGATGAAAAACAAACATGAAGGGCTGACATGGCATCAGAACCTGGCGTGTCCACATTGTTGCCCTTCCCCTTGGTTCCCACCCATGCACACTCAACCCGATCAGCGCCTGTGGGAACAGCAGGGTGTGCAGTTCCAGCTAGAGGGCCTTAGACACATTATACAGAAGTGTGATTTTTATGAGTGTAAGAAGCGATAGCCCAGGCCAGTGAGAACGATATCTCGGGTCGGAAAATGGCCCCTTGTGTGTGATGTGTGAATGTCCTTGGGCCTGGTCTGTGAATGAGTGGGAACGTAACTGAAACAAATATAACATGAGTGTGGTGTGTTTCTAATACCAATTATTGGAAAAACATCTTATGTAACATCTTAGTCCAGGCCCATACCTGGAAATCCTATACATTGTCAATGGCTAATAAAGAGGACCTCAGACTGGCTCAGCTCTCTGCTCTGCCCGGCTCTGCGCTCCTTCCTGAACAAGATCTCTGCCTGTGCGTGCATCTTTTTCTGCATCCCGATGTGCGTCGTTCCTCATCGCCGCAATCGCCCTCATCAACTCCAGACAATCTAAATGCTCCCTGACATACACGGCTGCCCCACCTCCTCTCCTTCCTCGCCTGTCTCTTCTGAAGAGTTTCTAGCCATCCAATGCAGCGCTCCAGTTGTGAGAGTCGTCCCACCATGTTTCTGGGATGGCAACTATATCGTCGTTTTTCTGCCTCACAGTGGCTTCCAGCTCCTCCTGTTTGTTGCCCACGCTGCGTGCCTTTGGATAGATGCACTTTGGCCGGGCCATTGATCCCGCCACCTTTTTCTGGTGAGAAGCCCTAATTCCTTTGTGGACATCATCGAGTGCTTCCACGGTTTTGAACACATCAACAACCCTTGTGTTTCTCTTCCTGCATGGCTCTCCATCCCCAACCTCCACTGGGACGGCAGAGCAAAGGGCCTCACCAGCACTACCCTCAAATGCTGGCATGTGGCCCTTGGGTTTGCCTCTCCACACCTGGTTTCCTCCCCTCTCACTTCAAATCTAGTTTAAAGCCCTCTCAAGGATTCCTGCTAACTCCTGCGCAGGATCCTTTTCCCCTTTTGAGAGAGGTGCATCCCATTTGTCGCTAGCAGGCCTGGTGCCATGTAAGCCGACCCGTGATCAAAAACCCCCAAATTCTGCCGGTGACACCGGTCCTGCAGCCAGGTATTGATCTGCTGGGTCTTCCTGCATCTTTCCTCGTCGTACCCTGCAACTGTGGCGACAGAAGAGAACACGACTTGTGCTCCTGATCCCTTGACCATGCGTCCCAAGGCCCTGAAGTCTCTCTTGATTGTTTTCCCTTTTCAGTTTCATCACTGCCTACCTGAAAAATCGTTAGGGGATAATAGTCTGAGGGCCTAACCAGGGCAGAGAGTTTCCTGTTTACATCTTTAACCCTGGCCCCAGGCAGGCAGCCGACACCCCAAGAAGTGGGTCTAGCCTGCATATAGGGCCTTCTGTTCCCTTTAGAAGGGAGTCTCCTACAACCACAACCAGCCTCTTTTTCTTTGTGGGGGCTGTTTTGACGGAGGGTGCAGGGTGACTGATCCTCTGCAGCACCTCCAACTCAGTGGAACCGCCTCCCTCGATGCTGTTGTTTGGTTCCACTTGCAAGGCCTGTTCTTCAGTCTCAAGACCCATTTGTGTGTCTGTGTTTGGCTGTTTCTGGGCTAACTGGTGCGCAGAAATTGGCTTCGCTGGAGGTAAATGTTCAAAGAGGACCCAGAAGAGTAAAACAGAAAAAGGAAAAATTTATTCGAATAAAGGAGGAGTCCCCAGGCGTCCCTGTGGGGTCTCTCAACAGCATGGGAAGACACAGCCCCCTATTTATCCCAATCCTAGCCGCAGGAGATCCCTTCTCCTTTCCCCATTGGCTGAGACCCTTGCGGGGTCCAAGCTTTCCGATCCCCCTTTCGTAACCCCAGCAGCACCCCTTGTATGTCTGCCCACCGACACTCCTGGGAACTGATTGGTTAGAGCTCTAAGGCTGTTGCACTCCATTTTGTAAAGACATGGGAGAGCTGCTCCCATCAACTACGAAACAATCAAGAGTGTGAATCGTGACATCACATCTTTGCAAAGACGTGATAGCCGTTCCTCACCAGTTTGGTGTTGGTGGTGGTGCTTTCAGTTGTGATGATGTTGTCATCCCTTTTCTAATTCACTGTCTGCTCTTGTGTTCAGACTACGTGGCTCTGTAAATGAGGAGCCCCACTCTCTGTATCTTTCAATGAAATACAGGACCTTCTGAGACTGTTTTTCTTCCTGAGCTCCTTCCTGCAAGAGCTTTTGGAGCTGCAGGGACAGTTCCTGTGATGGGAGGAGGGGAAAAGAATCCATCACGGCAGCACTGCCAGGGAGCAGCAGCGCTCGGTCTCCCAGAGCTGTTTTCTTTCCTCTCCCACACTCCTTCTCGTCCCTCATGTTGGCGCAAGTCCTGAGTGCTCTGGCAGCTTGGTCATTGTTCTGCTGCGTGGCAGTCCTGTGACCGCGGGCAGGGACAGGCAATGGACACTTGTGTGACAGAGCTGGCCTCAGAACAGCCTTCCGTGAAGAAAGGTGATCTCCTGAGGACAGTGCTGGAAGGTTTAGGTCTTCTTCCAAAGTTTCTCTCCAGGACATGCCCAAGAACATGACGAGCAGATCACAACACCAGTATGCACCAGTACAGAGCTAAACACCGTGAGTGGAGAAGCACAAGGGCACGCAGCAGTGTCCTCTCACAGCCAGGCCTCCTGCAAGACACCTGACGGAGCAGCAGAGCAGGGTCTGGGCTGTGCCCGTGTGCACTGGACAGCCCGCGGAAGCTGCCCCAGGACAATCGTCGTGGGCTGGCCGCGCACAAGCACCGTTTCCAGCCCTGGCCTCTCAGTGCAGCTTGGAGAGGCCCTTTGTCCCTCCGCAGAAGGATGGTGAATGAGTAGGTCAGCAGGCTGTGTTTGCATGGTACAGATGAGATGCAAGCACGCACATCATGTACAGGAGGTGGGATGAGATGAACCCCAGAGACCACAAATGTCATCAGCTATTCCTTGGGGTTCCTTGAAGGCCTGTGGGACAGACAGTGTCTCGAGGTCACGTCATGTTGGGAGGAAACCACCTGAATGCAGCACTGCGTTGTGCTTCCTTGGACTGAGGTCCCCGTGTCCATTCCTCATGATGTGGGACATGTGAGATGAGTGCAGGCAGGGTGACACACTGCAAGGCTGAGGTGGCTCCCATCCTTTGGGAGTGGCAAGAGGAGGTGAGAGAGACACTGTGACTCCTGCCTGTGTGTCTAAAAGGGACAGGCTCTGCCTCTGAGCATCCCTGGGTGCATAAGGAGTCCATGAGGCCAGCTCAGCTCTGGACAGCTGACAGAAGCTTGCTCTTTCCACGTGTGACTCCAGGAACAAACCCCATGGGCCCAGTGAGCTTCGTCTCCGCTGCCTTGGACAGGCCCATTGCCACAGTGCTTCTGTCTGCTCCCTCAGCCTTGCCTGTGATTCTGGCTTGTGCTCTCCAAAGTGCCAGAGCACTCAGAGATGTTCTGGGGTCCTTGGAAAAGGCAGATGTCAAAGCCAGCTTCAAGAAGGGCTCTTTATTAAAATCCAGCCACTCCCTCGGGAAGAGCTGCTCCTCCACATGGCTCAGCATCAGCGGCAGCACAGGGCTCGCAGGATCCATCTTGGCCTTGGCTGCTCCCTTGGAGAGCTCAGGATGATGATGACCGTCTGAGCTACCAGGGAGCGGATGGAGGGCTCGCTGTCTTCTGCCAAGGCCTGAAGGGCTGCAAGGGAAAGAAGCAGAGCCGAGATGACCTCCCACGTCTGCAGAGACCCCCAGGCATTCCCTCTGGAGAATGCTCCCTACTCACCGCTGCAGATCTCAGCCAGCTTCTTCTTGCCTGGATCCCTCAGATGCCGCGCAGCGAGCCCTGGGCACAGAGTTCCGTCAGCCCCTGCTCCCTCCCCTCATCAGGGCTGGCCCCAGGGAAGAGCAGGGGCCGAGATGGTGGGACTGAGCAAGGCGGCCGCCATGGCCACCTGCGTGGACAGGGCTGGGAGAGGGAGGCCAAGGCCCTGCACGGGGCAGCCGGGGCTCTGGCAGCCACAGGGCTGCTCCTTGCTGCCAGGGCAGTGGCAGGGACTGGGGCCAGGCTGCCAAGAGAGGGACCCTGGGGGCTGTGACCCATCGATGAACCTCACGGCCGCCTCTCGCAAGCTGGCCTGAGCATCCTTCAGGTACGGCAGGCTCTGAGCCAAGAATTCTTGAGCTCTGCTCCTGTCCTGCTCCAGCTGGAGAGAGCACAAGGGGATGAGCACGTCACTGTCCCTTCCCAGTTGGCTGGACCAGTCCCTGCTCCCACACCCAGCCGTTCCCCTTCCCTCCCGGCCATTCCCATGTCCCAGCCAGGAGCCCTGTGGGGCTGAGGCTGAAAGAGAGACACAGGCCGGGAGACCCCAGGGGTGCTGAGAGCCCTCCCTCGCGCTGGGTGCAGGGAGGGCAGCAGGGCAGAGAGAAGAGGCCTTGTGGGCTCTGTTCTTGAGGGCAGGGAACAAGAATGCAGGTCCAGGCTGCAGCAAGGCAGGCGAGGCACATCTGCCTTGGGGGTTGTCCTCACCAAGCTCTCTCCAATCCGCCATGTCTGCTGTGTCCGCACCAGGTGCTTGAGCAGTTTCCACTTGAGGAGCTCTGCGGCAGCAAGGAGGGCTTCCCCAGCAGCCTGTGGAACAGCAGAAGCTGGGAATGGCACCACGGTCTGGGCCAGGAGACCTTGGGTCCCCCTGCTCTGGGCTTTGTTCCTGGGGCGATTCTGCCCTCAGGGAGCTGGGACATGCCCTGGCCCAAATGTCCAGGGGTCTCTTCGCTGCGTCACTGCTGAGCTTTGAAAGCTGTACCTTGGCCACGCTCTGCGTTTGGTCACTCAGGCGGAAGAAGAGAGGGAGCAGGCCAAGTCGCACCGTGTTCTTCATCTCTGCCTTTTCGTCCCCCACCGCCATCTTCATCAGGTCTCTGAAGAGGCTGATGGAGCTCTCTCTCAGCTGGCTCTGCTCCTGGGAGGGAGAAGCACAGTAGGACTGGAGCACCAGCAGCTCTCTGCCCACGCTGGGCAGAAGCTCCAGCATGGCTGATGTGAGGGGAGATGCTCCAGGGAGGCATTCTGCACACTGGAGTTGTGGCCCAGATCTGCGGTCCTGGGTCAGTGAAAGGCCACTCAAGAGACTTGTTCTGGGAGCGCCTGTGCCTCCAAGTGCCCACCAAGGCAGCCAGCATCCCCCACCAGCTTCAGCAGCCGCGGTGGGGAAGAGCTCCGGGAGCAGCTGGCAGGGAGAAGCTGGGCTGGGCTGCAGAACACACAAGCCACCCCACAAGCGCCCAGGGCCCACCCGTGGGGCTCAGGCTTCCACATCAGCCTTACGTCGTTCAAGAGGGGCAGGAGGAATTCCGCCATCTGCACGGCGATGTGGCTGGCCTCCTTCCTCTTCAGCTGAGCCATGACAGTTCTGAAGACCAGCAGAGCCTTCATGGTGGCAGCCTTATAGCCAAAGAGCAGGACCCTCATCAGGTCTGGCAGGATGACCTTCATTTTTCTTGCCTGTGTGAAGAAAAGAGTTTCCCTTTTGGGACCAGGTCCGTGCCTGGAAAGCTCCCCAGGCAGCCAGCTGGCCCCACCATGGCAGAGAGAGCCTTTGGAGCACTCGCCCCACCGCCTGAGTGCCAGCCAAGGCCAAGCCCTCCCGCTCTGCCCCGGCCCTTGCCTGCCAACAGGGTTCCCCTTGCTGACGCCCTACTCACCATGTCGTCTCTCTGTGACAGTGTCATGATGCCTCTGAGCACCAGGGAGAGCATGGCTGGCCTTTCTTCCTTCAGAAACCTAAAGGCTAGGTAGGTCGCAGCAAACTCCCCGTCTCCCAGATCTCTGCTGGCCAGCATCTGAAAGCAGGGCAGCAGTGAGCGACCGGCAGAGCTGGTGGGGCTCCTGGCAGCGTGCAGCTCCTGGTTCCTAGCGCAGCCCGGGCCAAGGGCACTTGGAGTCGGTCATTGCCTCGATGAACACCCAGACCATGTCTGTCCTCTCCGACGGCTGGAGGTATTCCCCAAAGGTCTATGGGAGGAAGGGAGGCAACGAAGCCATATCACACCGAGGGCCCTGATGCTGCTGCTTAGCCGGGCAGTGCCAGCAGCCCTGCGGTGGCGCCCGGCAGTGCTGGCGGCGGTGTCCCCAGCAAAGCTGGCAGCAGGGGCGTCAGTCGCTGCTGGGGAGGATGAGAAGAGACGGCCCAGGGTGAGGGAGGAGGGTTGGGGTCATGGGCACGGGGTCTGGGCCCCGCCACCAGCCAGGGCTTGCTGGTGGCCAGGAGGACTGGGGCTGCTGCTGGGACACTGGAGCGCAGCCCTGGCGTTGTCCCTGCTTGGGGACAGCAGGAACCCTCTCAGCAGGGACAGGGAGGCCACGCCAGCCCGCTGACGGTGGAGGCCTTTGCTCTCACAAGTCCCCTGCTGATGCCAGGACCAAGAGTGCCAGCAAACGGGGAGCTCGTTACCTCGGCAATGTGAGTGGCACTGGGCGAAGTGCGCAAGGAGGTGGTCTCGGCTTCCCAGTCCCTTTCGAGCTGTGTATCCTCCTCTGTCAATGTCGCACCTAAAGAGCGGGGCAAACACAGAGGAGTCGGTAAGACACGGCAGCTTCCCCAATACTGGAAAGAGCTTTGAACTTGGAATGGCCGAGGAGGGAGGTTATGACCTGCAATCAGGGGAGGAGGTGGCGGAGAGCGGTGCCACGGAAAGGCTGACCCGCCTCCAGTGTGCGTGTGGGAATGCTCGTGGCCCTGGAAATTCCAAGGCCCTAGAGCTCTGCATGCAGTGCCACGGTTCAGTCCCCCATGGCTTGAATAGAGGTGACGTGGGGGACGGCTCGCATGGCTGGAGTGCTGCGGGGCAGAGATACATGTCTCTTTGGGAGAGATGGGAAGATGCGGCGCGGGGCTGCCTCCCGTGCTCTTGAGGAGCAGCTCAGCTACACGGGACCATCAACAGCGTGGGAGAGAGCGTGGGGGTGAGGAGCAGAGGAGGGGCAGTGCTGGTGACATGGTGGTGCCTCCAGCAAGCAGCAGGACTGGGTGATGTTGGCGTGCAGGGGGATCCATCCCACCACAGCTTCTCTTACGGTGTTGCTGGTACTTGAATTGGAAGAGGAGACAAAGAGCGTCCAAAGCCAAGCGGCTGGTGTCCTCTTCCTTGAATGATAGGAGCAGCAGGAGATGTCCCAGCAGCTGTCCAAGGATTGGCATCTGCATCTCCACACAGGAGGCGTGTCTGTCCTCATTGGGATCAGCCTGGGCAAGGGAGGAGGAAGAGCAGAGGGCTTGAGGGCAGCTGGGGCCAAAGCCCTGAAGCCAAGTGTGTGCCCAGGGCTGGATCCAGGCAGGTCAGAGCTTTGCAGGGCCCTGCAGAACCCGTCTCGCAGAACAGCCCCACGCAGGGAGAGCTGCCAGACCTGGGCTCCCCGTGGGCTCCTTGGGCAGCCCTGGCCGACACAGGACTGGGGCAGAGATGGCTCCTGGCAGAGCGCAGTGTGCCTGGTCCTTACCTTCAGTGAGGAGTAGTTGGCCAGCAAGAAGCTGAGCACCCTCATCCTGCCCACAGCCCTCTCCCGCACAGATGCCCTCTCAGAGGTGGTGAAGGTCAAGAGCATCTGGGGAGAGAGAAGCTGCTGCTGAGCCCTGGGAGCAGCCAGTGCTCCAGCACAAGCAGCACTGCTCAAGTCCTGAGCGGGACTCTCCCAGGCCATTAAGGCTTCCTCTGGTCTGGAGCAAAGCCCGCACTGGTTTCCTGCCCTGGGGTCCCTGGCAGGCTTGCGACAAATGCCCCAGGCCAGCCCTCTAGCCAGGCAGGAAGGCAGATGCCACCCTGTGCGGCCACTGTGCTGCGGAAGAGCCTGCTGGGCAGCCCCTGCTTCCCCCAGGGAGGTGGGCACCACCCTGCAGTGCTCTCTCTGCATGGCGCGGGGTGGGACTGCCCTCTCAGCAGTGGACACCCCGTCCCCCAGGGTGAGGAACAGCCCTTGTGAAGCCCACCCTTTGCACATGCCAGACCTGGAAGATACTCTGCATCTTCTCGCTGACTCCGTTGGCAGGAGAGTTGAGCACCAGTGCAACTAGCATGGTGTCCATGGCTTTCATGGTCTGCAAGGAAGACAACGAGTTGTGGCCGTGTTTCCTGCCATCCCTCTCACCCCCAGGACACTGAGCTGAGCTCCCAGCACCAAGGGAGGACTCGTGGGCTGCTTTGCTGTGCCTGGGAGAGGCCCAGGGGCAAACAATGTGCTGTGGGCAGAGCAGCCTGCGGCACTGGACGTGGCCAGGCCCACAGGAACGGGACGACGGGACGAGAGTGGGAAAGTAAAGCCAAGACCGTGCCCTGCCTTGCATCTCTGGTCATAGCGCAGGACAGGGTGACCAGGGAGCAGCCCAGAGGGCCCGGGGCTCGTGGAGCTCACCCAGCACTTACCGCGAAGTACAGGAAAGGTTTCAAGTCCCGGATTTCCTCTTTGGGAGGAAGCAAGAAGATGCTGGAGAAGCACGCTTGGAGGAGGCCTATCTCTTTGCCCTCCAGCACCGCCTCCACGGAGCTGCAAAGAGAGAGGGGCCAGTGGGACACTGGTGCGGGGAGCAGTGCCTGGAGGCCTCGTGCAGGTGGACGCGGGGCTCTGGGGCAGGAGTCCCCAGGAGGGTTGGGCAGGTACCTCATTTCGGTCACGGCAAACATGGCGCTCCGCCACACCGCTGTGCACCGTTGGTCCCTGGGCTCTTCTTCCAGCAGCACCTGCAGAGCACAGCCAGGATGGGACCTGGCAGCTGCCAGCACCCAGTGCCACCAGCCCCTTGCCCTGCCCAACACTGTCCTCACAGGGTGCCAGTGCTGGGGGCCTTGTCCCCTTCCCCGCAGCCACCGAGTATCCCCTCACCTTGATATTCTCTGCCAGTTTGTGTCTCTGGCAGAAGAGATCTAGGCCCTGGGACAAGCCGTTGTACGTTGCGGCCCTGAAGAGCATAGCGATGCTTTTAAGGAACTCCAGCTTCTGTTCCTCATCCTGGCAGCCAGGGGACAGAGAGACAAACAGGGAGCATGAGATGGGGACACACGGTCAGTGGCACCGCAGCGCTGGGGGTGCAGTGCCGGTTGCAGCCCTGGGAGAAGCAGCTGTGCCCAGCCAGCGCCCTCCAGCAGCCCCACAGCAGAGCCCCTGTCAGCAGATGCCAGCTCAGCCGCCTTCCAAATGGCTGCGGTTACCTTTTCAGGGCTGCTGACAAAGGCCCTGATGACATCCACGTGTTCTGGTTCCAAGCGGTACACTGGTAACCAGCTGGCATCTAAGAAAGGAGGAGAGCAGGGAGGGCTGCAGAGAGGGTGCGCGGGCAGGAGGGAGCAGAGGAAGGAGCTCTGCCTCCCATCCAGCCCCATGCCCGCTGCCATGGCACAGTCTTCTCCTGCGTGTCAGTGCCCCTGCCAGCGTGTGGGGAAACGGGATCCTGGCATTGAGCAGGGAGCGCTCGCTGGCCACCGCGCTGCCCAGACAATCAGGGCCCCTCACTCACCCATCTCCAGTTGCTGGGCCAGGCACAACTCCTGGGGCTCCACTGGAGAGCTGCTCTCCTGGAGAGCCCTGTCCTCCTCCAGGGCCACCTTGGTGGTGCTGACTTGTTGCTTCGCCATCTTTTGGGTTTGAGGAAAGTGGTTGGGCTGGCGAAGGGGGAAGCTTTGGCGAAAGGCCACGAGTCTGCCGGGGGCAGAGGGAAAAGACGTGGGTTGTGCTCGAGGAGTCCTCGCCACGAGTCTGCTGGGGCAGAGGGGAGTCTGCCGGGGGCAGCTAGAGTTAAGATATGGTTGGACTCGATGATCTCAAGGGTCGCTTCCAACCAAAAGGATTCTCTGATACTCTGATTCTCTGAAAGACGTGGGCTGCACTCGGGGGCTATTCGCCGTCTCCGTGCTCGCACCCTGTCCCGTCACCGTCCTGCCGGACAGTGTGGGCTGGGGCCCACAGCTGCGCTGAGCACATGCAGTGCAGTGGGTGTCACCAAGTGAGGTCACAACGGGCCCCACTGTGACCCTGCACCTGGGCAGGGAGGGGCAGGGTGTCCCATTGGGATGCACAGGCCAGCTCAGCCCTGGGCACCTGGGTGCTCTCGGGGTGTCTCCAGGCCCCCTTTGCCCTCATGTCCCCCCGGGACCTCCCTGTTGCCCTCTGCTGTGTCCCAGAATTTCGTGTTCAGCTGGCTGGCTGATCAGAACAGCAGCGAAGCTGCTCCTTCAGTGGCTTTGTAGAGATTTCTAGGGATTTCCAAGGGTGGGTAGCACAGAGGATGGACTTTGTTTAAGGTGTCTGCTGTCTCATTGCTTACAGAAGCTCTCAGTGGCTTGAGGATAAACTAACCACGTAACCACATGACAAAGTGTTGGAGCTGGCAGAGCACAAAAGCAGAAATCCAGGTGGCAGGGGTGAAAAAGGTGGAAAGGCTGAGGTACTAAATGCCTCCTTCTGTGGAAATGCCCCTCACATTCTGCGATTCTGTGATTCCTCCACCTCAGTCTTTAATAGTCAGAAGAGTTGTGCTCCAGGTACCCACCCCCCTGAGCCAGAAGACAGGCATGGGGAGCAGTATGAAGGCCCAACAATCCAAGGGGAAATGATCAGTGACCTGCTATATCACTTGGGCACCTACAAGTCTATGGGGCCAGATGGGATACACCCAAGGGTGCTGAGGGAGCTGGCAAAGGTCATCACTGAGCCACTTTCCATTATCTATCTGCAATGCTGCCCAACTGGGGAGGTTGCAGTTGCCTGGAAGTTGGCTAAGGTGACGCTCATCTACAAGACGGGCTGGAAAGAGGATCTGGGGAGCTACAGACCTATCCGTCTGGCCTTGGTGCTGGGCAAGGTCATGGGGCAGATGATCTTGGGTAACATCACTCGCCACAAGAGAACCATATAATCAGGCCCAGTCAACATGGATTTATGAAATGTAGGTCCTGTTTGACTAACCTGATCTCTACAACCAGATGACCCAAGTAGTAGATGAGGGAAAGGCTGTGGAGGTGGTGTACTTAGACTTCAGTAAGGCCTTGGGCACCGTATCTCACAGCATTCTCCTGGAGAAGCTGCAGCTCGTGGCCTGGACGGGTGGACTCTGCGACGGATATAGAACTGGCTGGGTGGCCAGGCCCAAAGAGTTGTGGTGAACGGAGCCAAATGCGGTTGGCGGCTGGTCAGGAGTGGCGTTCGCCAGGGCTCAGTACTTGGCTCACAACAAGCCCATGAACGCTCCAGGCTCAGGGAAGAGTGGCAGGACAGGAAAAGGACCTGGGGGTGTTGGTCACAGTGGCTGAACATGAGGCAGCGTGTGCCCAGGCAGCGAAAAAGGCCACCTGCATCCTGGCTTGTATCAGGAATAGTGTGGCCAGCAGGACCTGAGAAGCGATCGTGCCACTGTACTGGGCACTGGTGAGGCTCCACCTTGAATCCCGTGTTCAGTTTTGGGCCCCTCATCATCAGAAGGACATTGAGGGACTAGAGAGTGTGCAGAGGAGGCGACGAAGCTGCTGAGGGGCTGGAGCACAAGTGTGATGGGAGCGGTTGAGGGAGCTGGGGCTGTTCAGCCTGGAGAACAGGAGGCTCAGGGGAGGCTCAGGGGAGACCTTATTGCTGTTTGCAATGGCCTGAAAGGAGGTTGAAGCATGGAGGGTGTTGGTCTCTTCTCCCAAGTAGCAAGTGATAGGACAAGAGGAAATGGCCTCAAGTTGCGCCAGGGGAGGTTTAGATTGGCTGTTAGGAAAAAATTCTTCCTGGAAAGTGTGTTAAAGGCAAGAAGAACACCTGAAGAGCATGGGTTGGTCATGCCAATGTGGAATAGATTGTTTTTTCTTGTTTGTTTTGGGGCTGCAGAAGAAGGAATGCATGCATTTCAGTGTTGGGGCACGGATCCCAACTGAGGATTCAAGCAAGTTTGGGACTGGGACAGCTTAGGTGATTGAGGACCATTGCCAGGTCTACGAAAGAAGCTGGATGGGTTTTGGGGAGCTCGCAGGCATTGCCAAATCGTCAGAAAACCACAGCTCTGTAGTGAAAGCAACAGCACTTGGCACCAAGCCCAATCCCAAAATGCAAATACCCTCGAAGTGACCACAGGCAGAGCCTTGAGAAACATTTGAGAGAAAGGGTCTCCTTTGCCAGGCCCTGGGGGTCAGGCCTTGGCCATTCTGATGATAAACAAACATGAAGGGCTGACATGGCATCAGAACCTGGCGTGTCCGCGTTGTTGCCCTTCCCCTTGGTTCCCACCCATGCACACTCAACCCGATCAGCACCTGTGGGAACAGCAGGGTATGCAGTTCCAGCTAGAGGGCCTTAGACAGATCATACGGAAGTGTGTTTTTTATGAGTGTAAGAAGCGATAGCCCAGGCCAGTGAGAACGATATCTCGGGTCGGAAAACGGCCCCTTGTGTGTGATGTGTGAATGTCCTTGGGCCTGGTCTGTGAATGAGTGGGAACGTAACTGAAACAAATATAACATGAGTGTGGTGTGTTTCTAATACCAATTATTGGAAGAACATCTTATGTAACATCTTAGTCCAGGCCCATACCTGGAAATCCTATACATTGTCAATGGCTAATAAAGAGGACCTCAGACTGGCTCAGCTCTCTGCTCTGCCCGGCTCTGCGCTCCTTCCTGAACAAGATCTCTGCCTGTGCGTGCATCTTTTTCTGCGTCCCGGTGTGCGTCTTTCCTCATCGCCGCAATCGCCCTCATCAACTCCAGACAATCCAAACGCTCCCTGACATACACGGCTGCCCCACCTCCTCTCCTTCCTCGCCTGTCCCTTCTGAAGAATTTCTAGCCATCCAATGCAGCGCTCCAGTTGTGAGAGTCGTCCCACCATGTTTCTGGGATGGCAACTATATCGTCGTTTTTCTGCCTCACAGTGGCTTCCAGCTCCTCCTGTTTGTTGCCCACGCTGCGTGCCTTTGGATAGATGCACTTTGGCCGGGCCATTGATCCCGCCACCTTTTTCTGGTGAGAAGCCCTAATTCCTTTGTGGACATCATCGAGTGCTTCCACGGTTTTGAACACATCAACAACCCTTGTGTTTCTCTTCCTGCATGGCTCTCCATCCCCAACCTCCACTGGGACGGCAGAGCAAAGGACCTCACCAGCGCTACCCTCAAATGCTGGCATGTGGCCCTTGGGTTTGCCTCTCCACACCTGGTTTCCTCCCCTCTCACTTCAAATCTAGTTTAAAGCCCTCTCAAGGACTCCTGCTAACTCCTGCGCAGGATCCTTTTCCCCTTTTGAGAGAGGTGCATCCCATTTGTCGCTAGCAGGCCTGGTGCCATGTAAGCCAACCCGTGATCAAAAACCCCCAAATTCTGCTGGTGACACCGGTCCTGCAGCCAGGTATTGATCTGCTGGGTCTTCCTGCATCTTTCCTCGTCGTACCCTGCAACTGTGGCGACAGAAGAGAACACGACTTGTGCTCCTGATCCCTTGACCATGCGTCCCAAGGCCCTGAAGTCTCTCTTGATTGTTTTCCCTTTTCAGTTTCATCACTGCCTACCTGAAAAATCGTTAGGGGATAATAGTCTGAGGGCCTAACCAGGGCAGAGAGTTTCCTGTTTACATCTTTAACCCTGGCCCCAGGCAGGCAGCCGACACCCCAAGAAGTGGGTCTAGCCTGCATATAGGGCCTTCTGTTCCCTTTAGAAGGGAGTCTCCTACAACCACAACCAGCCTCTTTTTCTTTGTGGGGGCTGTTTTGACGGAGGGTGCAGGGTGACTGATCCTCTGCAGCACCTCCAACTCAGTGGAACCGCCTCCCTCGATGCTGTTGTTTGGTTCCACTTGCAAGGCCTGTTCTTCAGTCTCAAGACCCATTTGTGTGTCTGTGTTTGGCTGTTTCTGGGCTAAGTGGTGCGCAGAAATTGGCTTCGCTGGAGGTAAATGTTCAAAGAGGACCCAGAAGAGTAAAACAGAAAAAGGAAAAATTTATTCGAATAAAGGAGGAGTCCCCAGGCGTCCCTGTGGGGTCTCTCAACAGCATGGGAAGACACAGCCCCCTATTTATCCCAATCCTAGCCGCAGGAGATCCCTTCTCCTTTCCCCATTGGCTGAGACCCTTGCGGGGTCCAAGCTTTCCGATCCCCCTTTCGTAACCCCAGCAGCACCCCTTGTATGTCTGCCCACCGACACTCCTGGGAACTGATTGGTTAGAGCTCTAAGGCTGTTGCACTCCATTTTGTAAAGACATGGGAGAGCTGCTCCCATCAACTACGAAACAATCAAGAGTGTGAATCGTGACATCACATCTTTGCAAAGACGTGATAGCCGTTCCTCACCAGTTTGGTGTTGGTGGTGGTGCTTTCAGTTGTGATGATGTTGTCATCCCTTTTCTAATTCACTGTCTGCTCTTGTGTTCAGACTACGTGGCTCTGTAAATGAGGAGCCCCACTCTCTGTATCTTTCAATGAAATACAGGACCTTCTGAGACTGTTTTTCTTCCTGAGCTCCTTCCTGCAAGAGCTTTTGGAGCTGCAGGGACAGTTCCTGTGATGGGAGGAGGGGAAAAGAATCCATCACGGCAGCACTGCCAGGGAGCAGCAGCGCTCGGTCTCCCAGAGCTGTTTTCTTTCCTCTCCCACACTCCTTCTCGTCCCTCATGTTGGCGCAAGTCCTGAGTGCTCTGGCAGCTTGGTCATTGTTCTGCTGCGTGGCAGTCCTGTGACCGCGGGCAGGGACAGGCAATGGACACTTGTGTGACAGAGCTGGCCTCAGAACAGCCTTCCGTGAAGAAAGGTGATCTCCTGAGGACAGTGCTGGAAGGTTTAGGTCTTCTTCCAAAGTTTCTCTCCAGGACATGCCCAAGAACATGACGAGCAGATCACAACACCAGTATGCACCAGTACAGAGCTAAACACCGTGAGTGGAGAAGCACGAGGGCACGCAGCAGTGTCCTCTCACAGCCAGGCCTCCTGCAAGACACCTGACGGAGCAGCAGAGCAGGGTCTGGGCTGTGCCCGTGTGCACTGGACAGCCCGCGGAAGCTGCCCCAGGACAATCGTCGTGGGCTGGCCGCGCACAAGCACCGTTTCCAGCCCTGGCCTCTCAGTGCAGCTTGGAGAGGCCCTTTGTCCCTCCGCAGAAGGATGGTGAATGAGTAGGTCAGCAGGCTGTGTTTGCATGGTACAGATGAGATGCAAGCACGCACATCATGTACAGGAGGTGGGATGAGATGAACCCCAGAGACCACAAATGTCATCAGCTATTCCTTGGGGTTCCTTGAAGGCCTGTGGGACAGACAGTGTCTCGAGGTCACGTCATGTTGGGAGGAAACCACCTGAATGCAGCACTGCGTTGTGCTTCCTTGGACTGAGGTCCCCGTGTCCATTCCTCATGACGTGGGACATGTGAGATGAGTGCAGGCAGGGTGACACACTGCAAGGCTGAGGTGGCTCCCATCCTTTGGGAGTGGCAAGAGGAGGTGAGAGAGACACTGTGACTCCTGCCTGTGTGTCTAAAAGGGACAGGCTCTGCCTCTGAGCATCCCTGGGTGCATAAGGAGTCCATGAGGCCAGCTCAGCTCTGGACAGCTGACAGAAGCTTGCTCTTTCCACGTGTGACTCCAGGAACAAACCCCATGGGCCCAGTGAGCTTCGTCTCCGCTGCCTTGGACAGGCCCATTGCCACAGTGCTTCTGTCTGCTCCCTCAGCCTTGCCTGTGATTCTGGCTTGTGCTCTCCAAAGTGCCAGAGCACTCAGAGATGTTCTGGGGTCCTTGGAAAAGGCAGATGTCAAAGCCAGCTTCAAGAAGGGCTCTTTATTAAAATCCAGCCACTCCCTCGGGAAGAGCTGCTCCTCCACATGGCTCAGCATCAGCGGCAGCACAGGGCTCGCAGGATCCATCTTGGCCTTGGCTGCTCCCTTGGAGAGCTCAGGATGATGATGACCGTCTGAGCTACCAGGGAGCGGATGGAGGGCTCGCTGTCTTCTGCCAAGGCCTGAAGGGCTGCAAGGGAAAGAAGCAGAGCCGAGATGACCTCCCACGTCTGCAGAGACCCCCAGGCATTCCCTCTGGAGAATGCTCCCTACTCACCGCTGCAGATCTCAGCCAGCTTCTTCTTGCCTGGATCCCTCAGATGCCGCGCAGCGAGCCCTGGGCACAGAGTTCCGTCAGCCCCTGCTCCCTCCCCTCATCAGGGCTGGCCCCAGGGAAGAGCAGGGGCCGAGATGGTGGGACTGAGCAAGGCGGCCGCCATGGCCACCTGCGTGGACAGGGCTGGGAGAGGGAGGCCAAGGCCCTGCACGGGGCAGCCGGGGCTCTGGCAGCCACAGGGCTGCTCCTTGCTGCCAGGGCAGTGGCAGGGACTGGGGCCAGGCTGCCAAGAGAGGGACCCTGGGGGCTGTGACCCACCGATGAACCTCACGGCCGCCTCTCGCAAGCTGGCCTGAGCATCCTTCAGGTACGGCAGGCTCTGAGCCAAGAATTCTTGAGCTCTGCTCCTGTCCTGCTCCAGCTGGAGAGAGCACAAGGGGATGAGCACGTCACTGTCCCTTCCCAGTTGGCTGGACCAGTCCCTGCTCCCACACCCAGCCGTTCCCCTTCCCTCCCGGCCATTCCCATGTCCCAGCCAGGAGCCCTGTGGGGCTGAGGCTGAAAGAGAGACACAGGCCGGGGGACCCCAGGGGTGCTGAGAGCCCTCCCTCGCGCTGGGTGCAGGGAGGGCAGCAGGGCAGAGAGAAGAGGCCTTGTGGGCTCTGTTCTTGAGGGCAGGGAACAAGAATGCAGGTCCAGGCTGCAGCAAGGCAGGCGAGGCACATCTGCCTTGGGGGTTGTCCTCACCAAGCTCTCTCCAATCCGCCATGTCTGCTGTGTCCACACCAGGTGCTTGAGCAGTTTCCACTTGAGGAGCTCTGCGGCAGCAAGGAGGGCTTCCCCAGCAGCCTGTGGAACAGCAGAAGCTGGGAATGGCACCACGGTCTGGGCCAGGAGACCTTGGGTCCCCCTGCTCTGGGCTTTGTTCCTGGGGCGATTCTGCCCTCAGGGAGCTGGGACATGCCCTGGCCCAAATGTCCAGGGGTCTCTTCGCTGCGTCACTGCTGAGCTTTGAAAGCTGTACCTTGGCCACGCTCTGCGTTTGGTCACTCAGGCGGAAGAAGAGAGGGAGCAGGCCAAGTCGCACCGTGTTCTTCATCTCTGCCTTTTCGTCCCCCACCGCCATCTTCATCAGGTCTCTGAAGAGGCTGATGGAGCTCTCTCTCAGCTGGCTCTGCTCCTGGGAGGGAGAAGCACAGTAGGACTGGAGCACCAGCAGCTCTCTGCCCACGCTGGGCAGAAGCTCCAGCATGGCTGATGTGAGGGGAGATGCTCCAGGGAGGCATTCTGCACACTGGAGTTGTGGCCCAGATCTGCGGTCCTGGGTCAGTGAAAGGCCACTCAAGAGACTTGTTCTGGGAGCGCCTGTGCCTCCAAGTGCCCACCAAGGCAGCCAGCATCCCCCACCAGCTTCAGCAGCCGCGGTGGGGAAGAGCTCCGGGAGCAGCTGGCAGGGAGAAGCTGGGCTGGGCTGCAGAACACACAAGCCACCCCACAAGCGCCCAGGGCCCACCCGTGGGGCTCAGGCTTCCACATCAGCCTTACGTCGTTCAAGAGGGGCAGGAGGAATTCCGCCATCTGCACGGCGATGTGGCTGGCCTCCTTCCTCTTCAGCTGAGCCATGACAGTTCTGAAGACCAGCAGAGCCTTCATGGTGGCAGCCTTATAGCCAAAGAGCAGGACCCTCATCAGGTCTGGCAGGATGACCTTCATTTTTCTTGCCTGTGTGAAGAAAAGTGTTTCCCTTTTGGGACCAGGTCCGTGCCTGGAAAGCTCCCCAGGCAGCCAGCTGGCCCCACCATGGCAGAGAGAGCCTTTGGAGCACTCGCCCCACCGCCTGAGTGCCAGCCAAGGCCAAGCCCTCCCGCTCTGCCCCGGCCCTTGGCTGCCAACAGGGTTCCCCTTGCTGACGCCCTACTCACCATGTCGTCTCTCTGTGACAGTGTCATGATGCCTCTGAGCACCAGGGAGAGCATGGCTGGCCTTTCTTCCTTCAGAAACCTAAAGGCTAGGTAGGTCGCAGCAAACTCCCCGTCTCCCAGATCTCTGCTGGCCAGCATCTGAAAGCAGGGCAGCAGTGAGCGACCGGCAGAGCTGGTGGGGCTCCTGGCAGCGTGCAGCTCCTGGTTCCTAGCGCAGCCCGGGCCAAGGGCACCGGGGGCTTTTTCCGGTAACTCACAGCCAAGCGAACGAGGCAGTAGTCCTCCAGGTGTGTGCAGAAGAGCCTGCTCTTGAGGTCCCAGAGCTGGCTGAGCAGCTCCTTCAAAATGTTCTTCACAGTCTGGGGCACGGAGAGCATCAGTTCCCACAGTGCCAGGGCAGTGCTGCAAGTCGGAGCGCTCTGTCAGCAGGGCAGCCTCGGCCACAGCAGCGTGGCCGGGCTCAGCACTGCAGGACGCTTGGGATGCCCTGGGCAGCAGCAGAGGGCTGAGCTGGTGCTCCCCGTGGGGCGGGCAGGAGCGTGGGGTGGGCTCTGGGCTTGCTTGCTCAGCTTTGGCTGCCTCGGGCCTGGCTGACCCCCAGGGCTGGAAAGCGTGGTGGGATGGAGGGTCCTGCCCCTCGGGAGTGTCCTGCAGGATTCCTTGGCTCTGGCAGCCAGAGCGTCTCCAGGCCCCTCTTCCCACAGGGAACAAGCCCTCCCGGCTTTTGAGGACAGTACCTGTCTCCTCCTGGAGCAACCTTGAGCAGTGTCATCACCACCTCCTGAGGGCATTTGTCAGCCATGGGGACGATGAGAGACTCCACGCTCTGCCGGGCTGGGACTGTCTGGGTGCATCCCAGGGTTTTGTGGATGCAGCTCGTGATCTTTGGCACCTGGAGGGGACACAGGTGAGGATGGTGCAGCCACTGGCGAGCGGCCATTTCCTCAGCTGCCCTTGCCATCCCTCTCTGCCACCTTGAGGTGGCTTCAGGTGCCCCAGACACTGGGCTTTGGGAGGAAGAGAGGGATGGAGGGAGGAACAAGGCCTGACAGGGCTGAAGGGCAGGGCAATGCAGCCACAGGCCACTTACATCCACCAGCCACAGGTCAGGGTTTCCCTTGACCACATCCAGCACGTTTCTGGCCGCCTCCTTGTCAAAGGTGCTGGAGTCGGTCATTGCCTCGATGAACACCCAGACCATGTCTGTCCTCTCCGACGGCTGGAGGTATTCCCCAAAGGTCTATGGGAGGAAGGGAGGCAACAAAGCCATATCACACCGAGGGCCCTGATGCTGCTGCTTAGCCGGGCAGTGCCAGCAGCCCTGCGGTGGCGCCCGGCAGTGCTGGCGGCGGTGTCCCCAGCAAAGCTGGCAGCAGGGGCGGCAGTCGCTGCTGGGGAGGATGAGAAGAGACGGCCCAGGGTGAGGGAGGAGGGTTGGGGTCATGGGCACGGGGTCTGGGCCCCGCCACCAGCCAGGGCTTGCTGGTGGCCAGGAGGACTGGGGCTGCTGCTGGGACACTGGAGCGCAGCCCTGGCGTTGTCCCTGCTTGGGGACAGCAGGAACCCTCTCAGCAGGGACAGGGAGGCCACGCCAGCCCGCTGACGGTGGAGGCCTTTGCTCTCACAAGTCCCCTGCTGATGCCAGGACCAAGAGTGCCAGCAAACGGGGAGCTCGTTACCTCGGCAATGTGAGTGGCACTGGGCGAAGTGCGCAAGGAGGTGGTCTCGGCTTCCCAGTCCCTTTCGAGCTGTGTATCCTCCTCTGTCAATGTCGCACCTAAAGAGCGGGGCAAACGCAGAGGAGTCGGTAAGACACGGCAGCTTCCCCAATACTGGAAAGAGCTTGGAACTTGGAATGGCCGAGGAGGGAGGTTATGACCTGCAATCAGGGGAGGAGGTGGTGGAGAGCGGTGCCACGGAAAGGCTGACCCGCCTCCAGTGTGCGTGTGGGAATGCTCGTGGCCCTGGAAATTCCAAGGCCCTAGAGCTCTGCATGCAGTGCCACGGTTCAGTCCCCCATGGCTTGAATAGAGGTGACGTGGGGGACGGCTCGCATGGCTGGAGTGCTGCGGGGCAGAGATACATGTCTCTTTGGGAGAGATGGGAAGATGCGGCGCGGGGCTGCCTCCCGTGCTCTTGAGGAGCAGCTCAGCTACACGGGACCATCAACAGCGTGGGAGAGAGCGTGGGGGTGAGGAGCAGAGGAGGGGCAGTGCTGGTGACATGGTGGTGCCTCCAGCAAGCAGCAGGACTGGGTGATGTTGGCGTGCAGGGGGATCCATCCCACCACAGCTTCTCTTACGGTGTTGCTGGTACTTGAATTGGAAGAGGAGACAAAGAGCGTCCAAAGCCAAGCGGCTGGTGTCCTCTTCCTTGAATGATAGGAGCAGCAGGAGATGTCCCAGCAGCTGTCCAAGGATTGGCATCTGCATCTCCACACAGGAGGCGTGTCTGTCCTCATTGGGATCAGCCTGGGCAAGGGAGGAGGAAGAGCAGAGGGCTTGAGGGCAGCTGGGGCCAAAGCCCTGAAGCCAAGTGTGTGCCCAGGGCTGGATCCAGGCAGGTCAGAGCTTTGCAGGGCCCTGCAGAACCCGTCTCGCAGAACAGCCCCACGCAGGGAGAGCTGCCAGACCTGGGCTCCCCGTGGGCTCCTTGGGCAGCCCTGGCTGACACAGGACTGGGGCAGAGATGGCTCCTGGCAGAGCGCAGTGTGCCTGGTCCTTACCTTCAGTGAGGAGTAGTTGGCCAGCAAGAAGCTGAGCACCCTCATCCTGCCCACAGCCCTCTCCCGCACAGATGCCCTCTCAGAGGTGGTGAAGGTCAAGAGCATCTGGGGAGAGAGAAGCTGCTGCTGAGCCCTGGGAGCAGCCAGTGCTCCAGCACAAGCAGCACTGCTCAAGTCCTGAGCGGGACTCTCCCAGGCCATTAAGGCTTCCTCTGGTCTGGAGCAAAGCCCGCACTGGTTTCCTGCCCTGGGGTCCCTGGCAGGCTTGCGACAAATGCCCCAGGCCAGCCCTCTAGCCAGGCAGGAAGGCAGATGCCACCCTGTGCGGCCACTGTGCTGCGGAAGAGCCTGCTGGGCAGCCCCTGCTTCCCCCAGGGAGGTGGGCACCACCCTGCAGTGCTCTCTCTGCATGGCGCGGGGTGGGACTGCCCTCTCAGCAGTGGACACCCCGTCCCCCAGGGTGAGGAACAGCCCTTGTGAAGCCCACCCTTTGCACATGCCAGACCTGGAAGATACTCTGCATCTTCTCGCTGACTCCGTTGGCAGGAGAGTTGAGCACCAGTGCAACTAGCATGGTGTCCATGGCTTTCATGGTCTGCAAGGAAGACAACGAGTTGTGGCCGTGTTTCCTGCCATCCCTCTCACCCCCAGGACACTGAGCTGAGCTCCCAGCACCAAGGGAGGACTCGTGGGCTGCTTTGCTGTGCCTGGGAGAGGCCCAGGGGCAAACAATGTGCTGTGGGCAGAGCAGCCTGCGGCACTGGACGTGGCCAGGCCCACAGGAACGGGACGACGGGACGAGAGTGGGAAAGTAAAGCCAAGACCGTGCCCTGCCTTGCATCTCTGGTCATAGCGCAGGACAGGGTGAGCAGGGAGCAGCCCAGAGGGCCCGGCGCTCGTGGAGCTCACCCAGCACTTACCGCGAAGTACAGGAAAGGTTTCAAGTCCCGGATTTCCTCTTTGGGAGGAAGCAAGAAGATGCTGGAGAAGCACGCTTGGAGGAGGCCTATCTCTTTGCCCTCCAGCACCGCCTCCACGGAGCTGCAAAGAGAGAGGGGCCAGTGGGACACTGGTGCGGGGAGCAGTGCCTGGAGGCCTCGTGCAGGTGGACGCGGGGCTCTGGGGCAGGAGTCCCCAGGAGGGTTGGGCAGGTACCTCATTTCGGTCACGGCAAACATGGCACTCCGCCACACCGCTGTGCACCGTTGGTCCCTGGGCTCTTCTTCCAGCAGCACCTGCAGAGCACAGCCAGGATGGGACCTGGCAGCTGCCAGCACCCAGTGCCACCAGCCCCTTGCCCTGCCCAACACTGTCCTCACAGGGTGCCAGTGCTGGGGGCCTTGTCCCCTTCCCCGCAGCCACCGAGTATCCCCTCACCTTGATATTCTCTGCCAGTTTGTGTCTCTGGCAGAAGAGATCTAGGCCCTGGGACAAGCCGTTGTACGTTGCGGCCCTGAAGAGCATAGCGATGCTTTTAAGGAACTCCAGCTTCTGTTCCTCATCCTGGCAGCCAGGGGACAGAGAGACAAACAGGGAGCATGAGATGGGGACACACGGTCAGTGGCACCGCAGCGCTGGGGGTGCAGTGCCGGTTGCAGCCCTGGGAGAAGCAGCTGTGCCCAGCCAGCGCCCTCCAGCAGCCCCACAGCAGAGCCCCTGTCAGCAGATGCCAGCTCAGCCGCCTTCCAAATGGCTGCGGTTACCTTTTCAGGGCTGCTGACAAAGGCCCTGATGACATCCACGTGTTCTGGTTCCAAGCGGTACACTGGTAACCAGCTGGCATCTAAGAAAGGAGGAGAGCAGGGAGGGCTGCAGAGAGGGTGCGCGGGCATGAGGGAGCAGAGGAAGGAGCTCTGCCTCCCATCCAGCCCCATGCCCGCTGCCATGGCACAGTCTTCTCCTGCGTGTCAGTGCCCCTGCCAGCGTGTGGGGAAACGGGATCCTGGCATTGAGCAGGGAGCGCTCGCTGGCCACCGCGCTGCCCAGACAATCAGGGCCCCTCACTCACCCATCTCCAGTTGCTGGGCCAGGCACAACTCCTGGGGCTCCACTGGAGAGCTGCTCTCCTGGAGAGCCCTGTCCTCCTCCAGGGCCACCTTGGTGGTGCTGACTTGTTGCTTCGCCATCTTTTGGGTTTGAGGAAAGTGGTTGGGCTGGCGAAGGGGGAAGCTTTGGCGAAAGGCCACGAGTCTGCCGGGGGCAGAGGGAAAAGACGTGGGTTGTGCTCGAGGAGTCCTCGCCACGAGTCTGCCGGGGGCAGCGGGGAAAGACGTGGGTTGTGCTCGAGGAGTCCTCGCCACGAGTCTGCCGGGGCAGAGGGGAGTCTGCCGGGGGCAGCTGGAGTTAAGATATGGTTGGACTCGATGATCTCAAGGGTCGCTTCCAACCAAAAGGATTCTCTGATACTCCGATTCTCTGAAAGACGTGGGCTGCGCTCGGGGGCTACTCGCCGTCTCCGTGCTCGCACCCTGTCCCGTCACCGTCCTGCCGGACAGTGTGGGCTGGGGCCCACAGCTGCGCTGAGCACATGCAGTGCAGTGGGTGTCACCAAGTGAGGTCACAACGGGCCCCACTGTGACCCTGCACCTGGGCAGGGAGTGGCAGGGTGTCCCATTGGGATGCACAGGCCAGCTCTGCCCTGGGCACCTGGCTGCTCTCGGGGTGTCTCCAGGCCCCCCTTTGCCCTCATGTCCCCCCGGGACCTCCCTGTTGCCCTCTGCTGTGTCCTAGAGTTTTGTGTTCAGCTGGCTGGCTGATCAGAACAGCAGCGAAGCTGCTCCTTCAGTGGCTTTGTAGAGATTTCTAGGGATTTCCAAGGGTGGGTAGCACAGAGGATGGACTTTGTTTAAGGTGTCTGCTGTCTCATTGCTTACGGAAGCTCTCAGTGGCTTGAGGATAAACTAACCACGTAACCACATGACAAAGTGTTGGAGCTGGCAGAGCACAAAAGCAGAAATCCAGGTGGCAGGGGTGAAAAAGGTGGAAAGGCTGAGGTACTAAATGCCTCCTTCTGTGGAAATGCCCCTCACATTCTGCGATTCTGTGATTCCTCCACCTCAGTCTTTAATAGTCAGAAGAGTTGTGCTCCAGGTACCCACCCCCCTGAGCCAGAAGACAGGCATGGGGAGCAGTATGAAGGCCCAACAATCCAAGGGGAAATGATCAGTGACCTGCTATACCACTTGGGCACCTACAAGTCTATGGGGCCAGATGGGATACACCCAAGGGTGCTGAGGGAGCTGGCAAAGGTCATCACTGAGCCACTTTCCATTATCTATCTGCAATGCTGCCCAACTGGGGAGGTTGCAGTTGACTGGAAGTTGGCTAAGGTGACGCTCATCTACAAGACGGGCCGGAAAGAGGATCTGGGGACCTATAGACCTATCCGTCTGGCCTTGGTGCTGGGCAAGGTCATGGGGCAGATGATCTTGGGTAACATCACTCGCCACAAGAGAACCATATAATCAGGCCCAGTCAACATGGATTTATGAAATGTAGGTCCTGTTTGACTAACCTGATCTCTACGACCAGATGACCCAAGTAGTAGATGAGGGAAAGGCTGTGGAGGTTGTGTACTTAGACTTCCGTAAGGCCTTGGGCACCGTATCTCACAGCATTCTCCTGGAGAAGCTGCAGCTCGTGGCCTGGACGGGTGGACTCTGCGACGGATATAGAGCTGGCTGGGTGGCCAGGCCCAAAGAGTTGTGGTGAACGGAGCCAAATGCGGTTGGCGGCTGGTCAGGAGTGGCGTTCGCCAGGGCTCAGTACTTGGCTCACAACAAGCCCATGAATGCTCCAGGCTCAGGGAAGAGTGGCAGGACAGGAAAAGGACCTGGGGGTGTTGGTCACAGTGGCTGAACATGAGGCAGCGTGTGCCCAGGCAGCCAAAAAGGCCACCTGCATCCTGGCTTGTATCAGGAATAGTGTGGCCAGCAGGACCTGAGAAGCGATCGTGCCACTGTACTGGGCACTGGTGAGGCTCCACCTTGAATCCCGTGTTCAGTTTTGGGCCCCTCATCATCAGAAGGACATTGAGGGACTAGAGAGTGTGCAGAGGAGGCAACGAAGCTGCTGAGGGGCTGGAGCACAAGTGTGATGGGAGCGGTTGAGGGAGCTGGGGCTGTTCAGCCTGGAGAACAGGAGGCTCAGGGGAGGCTCAGGGGAGACCTTATTGCTGTTTGCAACGGCCTGAAAGGAGGTTGAAGCATGGAGGGTGTTGGTCTCTTCTCCCAAGTAGCAAGTGATAGGACAAGAGGAAATGGCCTCAAGTTGCGCCAGGGGAGGTTTAGATTGGCTGTTAGGAAAAAATTCTTCCTGGAAAGTGTGTTAAAGGCAAGAAGAACACCTGAAGAGCATGGGTTGGTCAGGCCAATGTGGAATAGATTGCTTTTTCTTGTTTGTTTTGGGGCTGCAGAAGAAGGAACGCGTGCATTTCAGTGTTGGGGCATGGATCCCAACTGAGGATTCAAGCAAGTTTGGGACTGGGACAGCTTAGGTGATTGAGGACCATTGCCAGGTCTACGAAAGAAGCTGGATGGGTTTTGGGGAGCTCGCAGGCATTGCCAAATCGTCAGAAAACCACAGCTCTGTAGTGAAAGCAACAGCACTTGGCACCAAACCCAATCCCAAAATGCAAATACCCTCGAAGTGACCACAGGCAGAGCCTTGAGAAACATTTGAGAGAAAGGGTCTCCTTTGCCAGGCCCTGGGGGTCAGGCCTTGGCCATTCTGATGATAAACAAACATGAAGGGCTGACATGGCATCAGAACCTGGCGTGTCCACATTGTTGCCCTTCCCCTTGGTTCCCACCCATGCACACTCAACCCGATCAGCGCCTGTGGGAACAGCAGGGTGTGCAGTTCCAGCTAGAGGGCCTTAGACACATTATACAGAAGTGTGATTTTTATGAGTGTAAGAAGCGATAGCCCAGGCCAGTGAGAACGATATCTCGGGTCGGAAAACGGCCCCTTGTGTGTGATGTGTGAATGTCCTTGGGCCTGGTCTGTGAATGAGTGGGAACGTAACTGAAACAAATATAACATGAGTGTGGTGTGTTTCTAATACCAATTATTGGAAAAACATCTTATGTAACATCTTAGTCCAGGCCCATACCTGGAAATCCTATACATTGTCAATGGCTAATAAAGAGGACCTCAGACTGGCTCAGCTCTCTGCTCTGCCCGGCTCTGCGCTCCTTCCTGAACAAGATCTCTGCCTGTGCGTGCATCTTTTTCTGCGTCCCGGTGTGCGTCTTTCCTCATCGCCGCAATCGCCCTCATCAACTCCAGACAATCCAAACGCTCCCTGACATACACGGCTGCCCCACCTCCTCTCCTTCCTCGCCTGTCTCTTCTGAAGAGTTTCTAGCCATCCAATGCAGCGCTCCAGTTGTGAGAGTCGTCCCACCATGTTTCTGGGATGGCAACTATATCGTCGTTTTTCTGCCTCACAGTGACTTCCAGCTCCTCCTGTTTGTTGCCCACGCTGCGTGCCTTTGGATAGATGCACTTTGGCCGGGCCATTGATCCCGCCACCTTTTTCTGGTGAGAAGCCCTAATTCCTTTGTGGACATCATCGAGTGCTTCCACGGTTTTGAACACATCAACAACCCTTGTGTTTCTCTTCCTGCATGGCTCTCCATCCCCAACCTCCACTGGGACGGCAGAGCAAAGGACCTCACCAGCGCTACCCTCAAATGCTGGCATGTGGCCCTTGGGTTTGCCTCTCCACACCTGGTTTCCTCCCCTCTCACTTCAAATCTAGTTTAAAGCCCTCTCAAGGACTCCTGCTAACTCCTGCGCAGGATCCTTTTCCCCTTTTGAGAGAGGTGCATCCCATTTGTCGCTAGCAGGCCTGGTGCCATGTAAGCCAACCCGTGATCAAAAACCCCCAAATTCTGCTGGTGACACCGGTCCTGCAGCCAGGTATTGATCTGCTGGGTCTTCCTGCATCTTTCCTCGTCGTACCCTGCAACTGTGGCGACAGAAGAGAACACGACTTGTGCTCCTGATCCCTTGACCATGCGTCCCAAGGCCCTGAAGTCTCTCTTGATTGTCTTTAGTTTTCCCTTTTCAGTTTCATCACTGCCTACCTGAAAAATCGTTAGGGGATAATAGTCTGAGGGCCTAACCAGGGCAGAGAGTTTCCTGTTTACATCTTTAACCCTGGCCCCAGGGAGGCAGCCGACACCCCAAGAAGTGGGTCTAGCCTGCATATAGGGCCTTCTGTTCCCTTTAGAAGGGAGTCTCCTACAACCACAACCAGCCTCTTTTTCTTTGTGGGGGCTGTTTTGACGGAGGGTGCAGGGTGACTGATCCTCTGCAGCACCTCCAACTCAGTGGAACCGCCTCCCTCGATGCTGTTGTTTGGTTCCACTTGCAAGGCCTGTTCTTCAGTCTCAAGACCCATTTGTGTGTCTGTGTTTGGCTGTTTCTGGGCTAACTGGTGCGCAGAAATTGGCTTCGCTGGAGGTAAATGTTCAAAGAGGACCCAGAAGAGTAAAACAGAAAAAGGAAAAATTTATTCGAATAAAGGAGGAGTCCCCAGGCGTCCCTGTGGGGTCTCTCAACAGCATGGGAAGACACAGCCCCCTATTTATCCCAATCCTAGCCGCAGGAGATCCCTTCTCTTTTCCCCATTGGCTGAGACCCTTGCGGGGTCCAAGCTTTCCGATCCCCCTTTCGTACCCCCAGCAGCACCCCTTGTATGTCTGCCCACCGACACTCCTGGGAACTGATTGGTTAGAGCTCTAAGGCTGTTGCACTCCATTTTGTAAAGACATGGGAGAGCTGCTCCCATCAACTACGAAACAATCAAGAGTGTGAATCGTGACATCACATCTTTGCAAAGACGTGATAGCCGTTCCTCACCAGTTTGGTGTTGGTGGTGGTGCTTTTAGTTGTGATGATGTTGTCATCCCTTTTCTAATTCACTGTCTGCTCTTGTGTTCAGACTACGTGGCTCTGTAAATGAGGAGCCCCACTCTCTGTATCTTTCAATGAAATACAGGACCTTCTGAGACTGTTTTTCTTCCTGAGCTCCTTCCTGCAAGAGCTTTTGGAGCTGCAGGGACAGTTCCTGTGATGGGAGGAGGGGAAAAGAATCCATCACGGCAGCACTGCCAGGGAGCAGCAGCGCTCGGTCTCCCAGAGCTGTTTTCTTTCCTCTCCCACACTCCTTCTCGTCCCTCATGTTGGCGCAAGTCCTGAGTGCTCTGGCAGCTTGGTCATTGTTCTGCTGCGTGGCAGTCCTGTGACCGCGGGCAGGGACAGGCAATGGACACTTGTGTGACAGAGCTGGCCTCAGAACAGCCTTCCGTGAAGAAAGGTGATCTCCTGAGGACAGTGCTGGAAGGTTTAGGTCTTCTTCCAAAGTTTCTCTCCAGGACATGCCCAAGAACATGACGAGCAGATCACAACACCAGTATGCACCAGTACAGAGCTAAACACCGTGAGTGGAGAAGCACGAGGGCACGCAGCAGTGTCCTCTCACAGCCAGGCCTCCTGCAAGACACCTGACGGAGCAGCAGAGCAGGGTCTGGGCTGTGCCCGTGTGCACTGGACAGCCCGCGGAAGCTGCCCCAGGACAATCGCCGTGGGCTGGCCGCGCACAAGCACCGTTTCCAGCCCTGGCCTCTCAGTGCAGCTTGGAGAGGCCCTTTGTCCCTCCGCAGAAGGATGGTGAATGAGTAGGTCAGCAGGCTGTGTTTGCATGGTACAGATGAGATGCAATCACGCACATCATGTACAGGAGGTGGGATGAGATGAACCCCAGAGACCACAAATGTCATCAGCTATTCCTTGGGGTTCCTTGAAGGCCTGTGGGACAGACAGTGTCTCAAGGTCACGTCACGTTGGGAGGAAACCACCTGAATGCAGCACTGGGTTGTGCTTCCTTGGACTGAGGTCCCCGTGTCCATTCCTCATGACGTGGGACATGTGAGATGAGTGCAGGCGGGGTGACACACTGCAAGGCTGAGGTGGCTCCCATCCTTTGGGAGTGGCAAGAGGAGGTGAGAGAGACACTGTGACTCCTGCCTGTGTGTGTAAAAGGGACAGGCTCTGCCTCTGAGCATCCCTGGGTGCATAAGGAGTCCACGAGGCCAGCTCAGCTGTGGACAGCTGACAGAAGCTTGCTCTTTCCACGTGTGACTCCAGGAACAAACGCCATGGGCCCAGTGAGCTTCGTCTTCACTGCCTTGGACAGGCCCATTGCCACAGTGCTTCTGTCTGCTCCCTCAGCCTTGCCTGTGATTCTGGCTTGTGCTCTCCAAAGTGCCAGAGCACTCAGAGATGTTCTGGGGTCCTTGGAAAAGGCAGATGTCAAAGCCAGCTTCAAGAAGGGCTCTTTATTAAAATCCAGCCACTCTCTCGGGAAGAGCTGCTCCTCCACATGGCTCAGCATCAGCGGCAGCACAGGGCTCGCAGGATCCATCTTGGCCTTGGCTGCTCCCTTGGAGAGCTCAGGATGATGATGACCGTCTGAGCTACCAGGGAGCGGATGGAGGGCTCGCTGTCTTCTGCCAAGGCCTGAAGGGCTGCAAGGGAAAGAAGCAGAGCCGAGATGACCTCCCACGTCTGCAGAGACCCCCAGGCATTCCCTCTGGAGAATGCTCCCTACTCACCGCTGCAGATCTCAGCCAGCTTCTTCTTGCCTGGATCCCTCAGATGCCGTGCAGCGAGCCCTGGGCACAGAGTTCCGTCAGCCCCTGCTCCCTCCCCTCATCAGGGCTGTCCCCAGGGAAGAGCAGGGGCCGAGATGGTGGGACTGAGCAAGGCGGCCGCCATGGCCACCTGCGTGGACAGGGCTGGGAGAGGGAGGCCAAGGCCCTGCACGGGGCAGCCGGGGCTCTGGCAGCCACAGGGCTGCTCCTTGCTGCCAGGGCAGTGGCAGGGACTGGGGCCAGGCTGCCAAGAGAGGGACCCTGGGGGCTGTGACCCACCGATGAACCTCACGGCCGCCTCTCGCAAGCTGGCCTGAGCATCCTTCAGGTACGGCAGGCTCTGAGTCAAGAATTCTTGAGCTCTGCTCCTGTCCTGCTCCAGCTGGAGAGAGCACAAGGGGATGAGCACGTCACTGTCCCTTCCCAGTTGGCTGGACCAGTCCCTGCTCCCACACCCAGCCGTTCCGCTTCCCTCCCGGCCATTCCCATGTCCCAGCCAGGAGCCCTGTGGGGCTGAGGCTGAAAGAGAGACACAGGCCGGGGGACCCCAGGGGTGCTGAGAGCCCTCCCTCGCGCTGGGTGCAGGGAGGGCAGCAGGGCAGAGAGAAGAGGCCTTGTGGGCTCTGTTCTTGAGGGCAGGGAACAAGAATGCAGGTCCAGGCTGCAGCAAGGCAGGCGAGGCACATCTGCCTTGGGGGTTGTCCTCACCAAGCTCTCTCCAATCCGCCATGTCTGCTGTGTCCGCACCAGATGCTTGAGCAGTTTCCACTTGAGGAGCTCTGCGGCAGCAAGGAGGGCTTCCCCAGCAGCCTGTGGAACAGCAGAAGCTGGGAATGGCACCACGGTCTGGGCCAGGAGACCTTGGGTCCCCCTGCTCTGGGCTTTGTTCCTGGGGCGATTCTGCCCTCAGGGAGCTGGGACATGCCCTGGCCCAAATGTCCAGGGGTCTCTTCGCTGCGTCACTGCTGAGCTTTGAAAGCTGTACCTTGGCCACGCTCTGCGTTTGGTCACTCAGGCGGAAGAAGAGAGGGAGCAGGCCAAGTCGCACCGTGTTCTTCATCTCTGCCTTTTCGTCCCCCACCGCCATCTTCATCAGGTCTCTGAAGAGGCTGATGGAGCTCTCTCTCAGCTGGCTCTGCTCCTGGGAGGGAGAAGCACAGTAGGACTGGAGCACCAGCAGCTCTCTGCCCACGGCAGGCAGAAGCTCCAGCATGGCTGATGTGAGGGGAGATGCTCCAGGGAGGCATTCTGCACACTGGAGTTGTGGCCCAGATCTGCGGTCCTGGGTCAGTGAAAGGCCACTCAAGAGACTTGTTCTGGGAGCGCCTGTGCCTCCAAGTGCCCACCAAGGCAGCCAGCATCCCCCACCAGCTTCAGCAGCCACGGTGGGGAAGAGCTCCGGGAGCAGCCGGCAGGGAGAAGCTGGGCTGGGCTGCAGAACACACAAGCCACCCCACAAGCGCCCAGGGCCCACCCGTGGGGCTCAGGCTTCCACATCAGCCTTACGTCATTCAAGAGGGGCAGAAGGAATTCTGCCATCTGCACGGCGATGTGGCTGGCCTCCTTCCTCTTCAGCTGAGCCATGACAGTTCTGAAGACCAGCAGAGCCTTCATGGTGGCAGCCTTATAGCCAAAGAGCAGGACCCTCATCAGGTCTGGCAGGATGACCTTCATTTTTCTTGCCTGTGTGAAGAAAAGAGTTTCCCTTTTGGGACCAGGTCCGTGCCTGGAAAGCTCCCCAGGCAGCCAGCTGGCTCCACCATGGCAGAGAGAGCCTTTGGAGCACTCGCCCCACCGCCTGAGTGCCAGCCAAGGCCAAGCCCTCCCGCTCTGCCCCGGCCCTTGGCTGCCAACAGGGTTCCCCTTGCTGACGCCCTACTCACCATGTCGTCTCTCTGCGACAGCGTCATGATGCCTCTGAGCACCAGGGAGAGCATGGCTGGCCTTTCTTCCTTCAGAAACCTAAAGGCTAGGTAGGTCGCAGCAAACTCCCCGTCTCCCAGATCTCTGCTGGCCAGCATCTGAAAGCAGGGCAGCAGTGAGCGACCGGCAGAGCTGGTGGGGCTCCTGGCAGCGTGCAGCTCCTGGTTCCTAGCGCAGCCCGGGCCAAGGGCACCGGGGGCTTTTTCCGGTAACTCACAGCCAAGCGAACGAGGCAGTAGTCCTCCAGGTGCGTGCAGAAGAGCCTGCTCTTGAGGTCCCAGAGCTGGCTGAGCAGCTCCTTCAAAATGTTCTTCACAGTCTGGGGCACGGAGAGCATCAGTTCCCACAGTGCCAGGGCAGTGCTGCAAGTCGGAGCGCTCTGTCAGCAGGGCAGCCTCGGCCACAGCAGCGTGGCCGGGCTCAGCACTGCAGGACGCTTGGGATGCCCTGGGCAGCAGCAGAGGGCTGAGCTGGTGCTCCCCGTGGGGCGGGCAGGAGCGTGGGGTGGGCCCTGGGCTTGCTTGCTCAGCTTTGGCTGCCTCGGGCCTGGCTGACCCCCAGGGCTGGAAAGCGTGGTGGGATGGAGGGTCCTGCCCCTCGGGAGTGTCCTGCAGGATTCCTTGGCTCTGGCAGCCAGAGCGTCTCCAGGCCCCTCTTCCCACAGGGAACAAGCCCTCCCGGCTTTTGAGGACAGTACCTGTCTCCTCCTGGAGCAACCTTGAGCAGTGTCATCACCACCTCCTGAGGGCATTTGTCAGCCATGGGGACGATGAGAGACTCCACGCTCTGCCGGGCTGGGACTGTCTGGGTGCATCCCAGGGTTTTGTGGATGCAGCTCGTGATCTTTGGCACCTGGAGGGGACACAGGTGAGGATGGTGCAGCCACTGGCGGGCGGCCATTTCCTCAGCTGCCCTTGCCATCCCTCTCTGCCACCTTGAGGTGGCTTCAGGTGCCCCAGACACTGGGCTTTGGGAGGAAGAGAGGGATGGAGGGAGGAACAAGGCCTGACAGGGCTGAAGGGCAGGGCAATGCAGCCACAGGCCACTTACATCCACCAGCCACAGGTCAGGGTTTCCCTTGACCACATCCAGCACGTTTCTGGCCACCTCCTTGTCAAAGGTGCTGGAGTCGGTCATTGCCTCGATGAACACCCAGACCATGTCTGTCCTCTCCGACGGCTGGAGGTATTCCCCAAAGGTCTATGGGAGGAAGGGAGGCAACGAAGCCATATCACACCGAGGGCCCTGATGCTGCTGCTTAGCCGGGCAGTGCCAGCAGCCCTGCGGTGGCGCCCGGCAGTGCTGGCGGCGGTGTCCCCAGCAAAGCTGGCAGCAGGGGCGTCAGTCGCTGCTGGGGAGGATGAGAAGAGACGGCCCAGGGTGAGGGAGGAGGGTTGGGGTCATGGGCACGGGGTCTGGGCCCCGCCACCAGCCAGGGCTTGCTGGTGGCCAGGAGGACTGGGGCTGCTGCTGGGACACTGGAGCGCAGCCCTGGCGTTGTCCCTGCTTGGGGACAGCAGGAACCCTCTCAGCAGGGACACGGAGGCCACGCCAGCCCGCTGACGGTGGAGGCCTTTGCTCTCACAAGTCCCCTGCTGATGCCAGGACCAAGCGTGCCAGCAAACGGGGAGCTCGTTACCTCGGCAATGTGAGTGGCACTGGGCGAAGTGCGCAAGGAGGTGGTCTCGGCTTCCCAGTCCCTTTCGAGCTGTGTATCCTCCTCTGTCAATGTCGCACCTAAAGAGCGGGGCAAACGCAGAGGAGTCGGTAAGACACGGCAGCTTCCCCAATACTGGAAAGAGCTTTGAACTTGGAATGGCCGAGGAGGGAGGTTATGACCTGCAATCAGGGGAGGAGGTGGTGGAGAGCGGTGCCACGGAAAGGCTGACCCGCCTCCAGTGTGCGTGTGGGAATGCTCCTGGCCCTGGAAAGTCCAAGGCCCTAGAGCTCTGCATGCAGTGCCACGGTTCAGTCCCCCATGGCTTGAATAGAGGTGACGTGGGGGACGGCTCGCATGGCTGGAGTGCTGCGGGGCAGAGATACATCTCTCTTTGGGAGAGATGGGAAGATGCGGCGTGGGGCTGCCTCCCGTGCTCTTGAGGAGCAGCTCAGCTACACGGGACCACCAACAGCGTGGGAGAGAGCGTGGGGGTGAGGAGCAGAGGAGGGGCAGTGCTGGTGACATGGTGGTGCCTCCAGCAAGCAGCAGGACTGGGTGATATTGGCGTGCAGGGGGATCCATCCCACCACAGCTTCTCTTACAGTGTTGCTGGTACTTGAATTGGAAGAGGAGACAAAGAACGTCCAAAGCCAAGCGGCTGGTGTCCTCTTCCTTGAATGATAGGAGCAGCAGGAGATGTCCCAGCAGCTGTCCAAGGATTGGCATCTGCATCTCCACACAGGAGGCGTGTCTGTCCTCATTGGGATCAGCCTGGGCAAGGGAGGAGGAAGAGCAGAGGGCTTGAGGGCAGCTGGGGCCAAAGCCCTGAAGCCAAGTGTGTGCCCAGGGCTGGATCCAGGCAGGTCAGAGCTTTGCAGGGCCCTGCAGAACCCGTCTCGCAGAACAGCCCCACGCAGGGAGGGCTGCCAGACCTGGGCTCCCCGTGGGCTCCTTGGGCAGCCCTGGCCGACACAGGACTGTGGCAGAGATGGCTCCTGGCAGAGCGCAGTGTGCCTGGTCCTTACCTTCAGTGAGGAGTAGTTGGCCAGCAAGAAGCTGAGCACCCTCATCCTGCCCACAGCCCTCTCCCGCACAGATGCCCTCTCAGAGGTGGTGAAGGTCAAGAGCACCTGGGGAGAGAGAAGCTGCTGCTGAGCCCTGGGAGCAGCCAGTGCTCCAGCACAAGCAGCACTGCTCAAGTCCTGGGTGGGACTCTCCCAGGCCATTAAGGCTTCCTCTGGTCTGGAGCAAAGCCCGCACTGGTTTCCTGCCCTGGGGTCCCTGGCAGGCTTGCGACAAATGCCCCAGGCCAGCCCTCTAGCCAGGCAGGAAGGCAGATGCCACCCTGTGCGGCCACTGTGCTGCGGAAGAGCCTGCTGGGCAGCCCCTGCTTCCCCCAGGGAGGTGGGCACCACCCTGCAGTGCTCTCTCTGCATGGCGCGGGGTGGGACTGCCCTCTCAGCAGTGGACACCCCGTCCCCCAGGGTGAGGAACAGCCCTTGTGAAGCCCACCCTTTGCACATGCCAGACCTGGAAGATACTCTGCATCTTCTCGCTGACTCCGTTGGCAGGAGAGTTGAGCACCAGTGCAACTAGCATGGTGTCCATGGCTTTCATGGTCTGCAAGGAAGACAACGAGTTGTGGCCGTGTTTCCTGCCATCCCTCTCACCCCCAGGACACTGAGCTGAGCTCCCAGCACCAAGGGAGGACTCGTGGGCTGCTTTGCTGTGCCTGGGAGAGGCCCAGGGGCAAACAATGTGCTGTGGGCAGAGCAGCCTGCGGCACTGGACGTGGCCAGGCCCACAGGAACGGGACGACGGGACGAGAGTGGGAAAGTAAAGCCAAGACCGTGCCCTGCCTTGCATCTCTGGTCATAGCGCAGGACAGGGTGAGCAGGGAGCAGCCCAGAGGGCCCGGCGCTCGTGGAGCTCACCCAGCACTTACCGCGAAGTACAGGAAAGGTTTCAAGTCCCGGATTTCCTCTTTGGGAGGAAGCAAGAAGATGCTGGAGAAGCACGCTTGGAGGAGGCCTATCTCTTTGCCCTCCAGCACCGCCTCCACGGAGCTGCAAAGAGAGAGGGGCCAGTGGGACACTGGTGCGGGGAGCAGTGCCTGGAGGCCTCGTGCAGGTGGACGCGGGGCTCTGGGGCAGGAGTCCCCAGGAGGGCTGGGCAGGTACCTCATTTCGGTCACGGCAAACATGGCGCTCCGCCACACCGCTGTGCACCGTTGGTCCCTGGGCTCTTCTTCCAGCAGCACCTGCAGAGCACAGCCAGGATGGGACCTGGCAGCTGCCAGCACCCAGTGCCACCAGCCCCTTGCCCTGCCCAACGCTGTCCTCACAGGGTGCCAGTGCTGGGGGCCTTGTCCCCTTCCCCGCAGCCACCGAGTATCCCCTCACCTTGATATTCTCTGCCAGTTTGTATCTCTGGCAGAAGAGATCTAGGCCCTGGGACAAGCCGTTGTACGTTGCGGCCCTGAAGAGCATAGCGATGCTTTTAAGGAACTCCAGCTTCTGTTCCTCATCCTGGCAGCCAGGGGACAGAGAGACAAACAGGGAGCATGAGATGGGGACACACGGTCAGTGGCACCGCAGCGCTGGGGGTGCAGTGCCGGTTGCAGCCCTGGAAGAAGCAGCTGTGCCCAGCCAGCACCCTCTAGTAGCCCCACAGCAGAGCCCCTGTCAGCAGATGCCAGCTCAGCCGCCTTCCAAATGGCTGCGGTTACCTTTTCAGGGTTGCTGACAAAGGCCCTGATGACATCGACGTGTTCTGGTTCCAAGCGGTACACTGGTAACCAGCTGGCATCTAAGAAAGGAGGAGAACAGGGAGGGCTGCAGAGAGGGTGCGCAGGCAGGAGGGAGCAGAGGAAGGAGCTCTGCCTCCCATCCGGCCCCATGCCCGCTGCCATGGCACAGTCTTCTCCTGCGTGTCAGTGCCCCTGCCAGCGTGTGGGGAAACGGGATCCTGGCATTGAGCAGGGAGCGCTCGCTGGCCACCGCGCTGCCCAGACAATCAGGGCCCCTCACTCACCCATCTCCAGTTGCTGGGCCAGGCACAACTCCTGGGGCTCCACTGGAGAGCTGCTCTCCTGGAGAGCCCTGTCCTCCTCCAGGGCCACCTTGGTGGTGCTGACTTGTTGCTTCGCCATCTTTTGGGTTTGAGGAAAGTGGTTGGGCTGGCGAAGGGGGAAGCTTTGGCGAAAGGCCACGAGTCTGCCGGGGGCAGAGGGAAAAGACGTGGGTTGTGCTCGAGGAGTCCTCGCCACGAGTCTGCCGGGGCAGAGGGGAGTCTGCCGGGGGCAGCTAGAGTTAAGATATGGTTGGACTCGATGATCTCAAGGGTCGCTTCCAACCAAAAGGATTCTCTGATACTCTGATTCTCTGAAAGACGTGGGCTGCGCTCGGGGGCTATTCGCCGTCTCCGTGCTCGCACCCTGTCCCGTCACCGTCCTGCCGGACAGTGTGGGCTGGGGCCCACAGCTGCGCTGAGCACATGCAGTGCAGTGGGTGTCACCAAGTGAGGTCACAACGGGCCCCACTGTGACCCTGCACCTGGGCAGGGAGGGGCAGGGTGTCCCATTGGGATGCACAGGCCAGCTCTGCCCTGGGCACCTGGGTGCTCTCGGGGTGTCTCCAGGCTCCCCTTTGCCCTCATGTCCCCCCGGGACCTCCCTGTTGCCCTCTGCTGTGGCCCAGAGTTTCGTGTTCAGCTGGCTGGCTGATCAGAACTGCAGCGAAGCTGCTCCTTCAGTGGCTTTGTAGAGATTTCTAGGGATTTCCAAGGGTGGGTAGCACAGAGGATGGACTTTGTTTAAGGTGTCTGCTGTCTCATTGCTTACGGAAGCTCTCAGTGGCTTGAGGATAAACTAACCACGTAACCACATGACAAAGTGTTGGAGCTGGCAGAGCACAAAAGCAGAAATCCAGGTGGCAGGGGTGAAAAAGGTGGAAAGGCTGAGGTACTAAATGCCTCCTTCTGTGGAAATGCCCCTCACATTCTGCGATTCTGTGATTCCTCCACCTCAGTCTTTAATAGTCAGAAGAGTTGTGCTCCAGGTACCCACCCCCCTGAGCCAGAAGACAGGCATGGGGAGCAGTATGAAGGCCCAACAATCCACAGTGACCTGCTATACCACTTGGGCACCTACAAGTCTATGGGGCCAGATGGGATACACCCAAGGGTGCTGAGGGAGCTGGCAAAGGTCATCACTGAGCCACTTTCCATTATCTATCTGCAATGCTGCCCAACTGGGGAGGTTGCAGTTGCCTGGAAGTTGGCTAAGGTGACGCTCATCTACAAGACGGGCCGGAAAGAGGATCTGGGGACCTATAGACCTATCCGTCTGGCCTTGGTGCTGGGCAAGGTCATGGGGCAGATGATCTTGGGTAACATCACTCGCCACAAGAGAACCATATAATCAGGCCCAGTCAACATGGATTTATGAAATGTAGGTCCTGTTTGACTAACCTGATCTCTACGACCAGATGACCCAAGTAGTAGATGAGGGAAAGGCTGTGGAGGTGGTGTACTTAGACTTCCGTAAGGCCTTGGGCACCGTATCTCACAGCATTCTCCTGGAGAAGCTGCAGCTCGTGGCCTGGACGGGTGGACTCTGCGACGGATATAGAGCTGGCTGGGTGGCCAGGCCCAAAGAGTTGTGGTGAACGGAGCCAAATGCGGTTGGCGGCTGGTCAGGAGTGGCGTTCGCCAGGGCTCAGTACTTGGCTCACAACAAGCCCATGAATGCTCCAGGCTCAGGGAAGAGTGGCAGGACAGGAAAAGGACCTGGGGGTGTTGGTCACAGTGGCTGAACATGAGGCAGCGTGTGCCCAGGCAGCGAAAAAGGCCACCTGCATCCTGGCTTGTATCAGGAATAGTGTGGCCAGCAGGACCTGAGAAGCGATCGTGCCACTGTACTGGGCACTGGTGAGGCTCCACCTTGAATCCTGTGTTCAGTTTTGGGCCCCTCATCATCAGAAGGACATTGAGGGACTAGAGAGTGTGCAGAGGAGGCGACGAAGCTGCTGAGGGGCTGGAGCACAAGTGTGATGGGAGCGGTTGAGGGAGCTGGGGCTGTTCAGCCTGGAGAACAGGAGGCTCAGGGGAGGCTCAGGGGAGACCTTATTGCTGTTTGCAACGGCCTGAAAGGAGGTTGAAGCATGGAGGGTGTTGGTCTCTTCTCCCAAGTAGCAAGTGATAGGACAAGAGGAAATGGCCTCAAGTTGCGCCAGGGGAGGTTTAGATTGGCTGTTAGGAAAAAATTCTTCCTGGAAAGTGTGTTAAAGGCAAGAAGAACACCTGAAGAGCATGGGTTGGTCATGCCAATGTGGAATAGATTGTTTTTTCTTGTTTGTTTTGGGGCTGCAGAAGAAGGAACGCGTGCATTTCAGTGTTGGGGCACGGATCCCAACTGAGGATTCAAGCAAGTTTGGGACTGGGACAGCTTAGGTGATTGAGGACCATTGCCAGGTCTACGAAAGAAGCTGGATGGGTTTTGGGGAGCTCGCAGGCATTGCCAAATCGTCAGAAAACCACAGCTCTGTAGTGAAAGCAACAGCACTTGGCACCAAACCCAATCCCAAAATGCAAATACCCTCGAAGTGACCACAGGCAGAGCCTTGAGAAACATTTGAGAGAAAGGGTCTCCTTTGCCAGGCCCTGGGGGTCAGGCCTTGGCCATTCTGATGATAAACAAACATGAAGGGCTGACATGGCATCAGAACCTGGCGTGTCCGCGTTGTTGCCCTTCCCCTTGGTTCCCACCCATGCACACTCAACCCGATCAACACCTGTGGGAACAGCAGGGTGTGCAGTTCCAGCTAGAGGGCCTTAGACAGATCATACGGAAGTGTGTTTTTTATGAGTGTAAGAAGCGATAGCCCAGGCCAGTGAGAACGATATCTCGGGTCGGAAAACGGCCCCTTGTGTGTGATGTGTGAATGTCCTTGGGCCTGGTCTGTGAATGAGTGGGAACGTAACTGAAACAAATATAACATGAGTGTGGTGTGTTTCTAATACCAATTATTGGAAAAACATCTTATGTAACATCTTAGTCCAGGCCCATACCTGGAAATCCTATACATTGTCAATGGCTAATAAAGAGGACCTCAGACTGGCTCAGCTCTCTGCTCTGCCCGGCTCTGCGCTCCTTCCTGAACAAGATCTCTGCCTGTGCGTGCATCTTTTTCTGCATCCCGGTGTGCGTCTTTCCTCATCGCCGCAATCGCCCTCATCAACTCCAGACAATCCAAACGCTCCCTGACATACACGGCTGCCCCACCTCCTCTCCTTCCTCGCCTGTCCCTTCTGAAGAGTTTCTAGCCATCCAATGCAGCGCTCCAGTTGTGAGAGTCGTCCCACCATGTTTCTGGGATGGCAACTATATCGTCGTTTTTCTGCCTCACAGTGGCTTCCAGCTCCTCCTGTTTGTTGCCCACGCTGCGTGCCTTTGGATAGATGCACTTTGGCCGGGCCATGGATCCCGCCACCTTTTTCTGGTGAGAAGCCCTAATTCCTTTGTGGACATCATCGAGTGCTTCCACGGTTTTGAACACATCAACAACCCTTGTGTTTCTCTTCCTGCATGGCTCTCCATCCCCAACCTCCACTGGGACGGCAGAGCAAAGGGCCTCACCAGCGCTACCCTCAAATGCTGGCATGTGGCCCTTGGGTTTGCCTCTCCACACCTGGTTTCCTCCCCTCTCACTTCAAATCTAGTTTAAAGCCCTCTCAAGGATTCCTGCTAACTCCTGCGCAGGATCCTTTTCCCCTTTTGAGAGAGGTGCATCCCATTTGTCGCTAGCAGGCCTGGTGCCATGTAAGCCGACCCGTGATCAAAAACCCCCAAATTCTGCCGGTGACACCGGTCCTGCAGCCAGGTATTGATCTGCTGGGTCTTCCTGCATCTTTCCTCGTCGTACCCTGCAACTGTGGCGACAGAAGAGAACACGACTTGTGCTCCTGATCCCTTGACCATGCGTCCCAAGGCCCTGAAGTCTCTCTTGATTGTTTTCCCTTTTCAGTTTCATCACTGCCTACCTGAAAAATTGTTAGGGGATAATAGTCTGAGGGCCTAACCAGGGCAGAGAGTTTCCTGTTTACATCTTTAACCCTGGCCCCAGGGAGGCAGCCGACACCCCAAGAAGTGGGTCTAGCCTGCATATAGGGCCTTCTGTTCCCTTTAGAAGGGAGTCTCCTACAACCACAACCAGCCTCTTTTTCTTTGTGGGGGCTGTTTTGACGGAGGGTGCAGGGTGACTGATCCTCTGCAGCACCTCCAACTCAGTGGAACCGCCTCCCTCGATGCTGTTGTTTGGTTCCACTTGCAAGGCCTGTTCTTCAGTCTCAAGACCCATTTGTGTGTCTGTGTTTGGCTGTTTCTGGGCTAACTGGTGCACAGAAATTGGCTTCGCTGGAGGTAAATGTTCAAAGAGGACCCAGAAGAGTAAAACAGAAAAAGGAAAAATTTATTCGAATAAAGGAGGAGTCCCCAGGCGTCCCTGTGGGGTCTCTCAACAGCATGGGAAGACACAGCCCCCTATTTATCCCAATCCTAGCCGCAGGAGATCCCTTCTCTTTTCCCCATTGGCTGAGACCCTTGCGGGGTCCAAGCTTTCCGATCCCCCTTTCGTAACCCCAGCAGCACCCCTTGTATGTCTGCCCACCGACACTCCTGGGAACTGATTGGTTAGAGCTCTAAGGCTGTTGCACTCCATTTTGTAAAGACGTGGGAGAGCTGCTCCCATCAACTACGAAACAATCAAGAGTGTGAATCGTGACATCACATCTTTGCAAAGACGTGATAGCCGTTCCTCACCAGTTTGGTGTTGGTGGTGGTGCTTTCAGTTGTGATGATGTTGTCATCCCTTTTCTAATTCACTGTCTGCTCTTGTGTTCAGACTACGTGGCTCTGTAAATGAGGAGCCCCACTCTCTGTATCTTTCAATGAAATACAGGACCTTCTGAGACTGTTTTTCTTCCTGAGCTCCTTCCTGCAAGAGCTTTTGGAGCTGCAGGGACAGTTCCTGTGATGGGAGGAGGGGAAAAGAATCCATCATGGCAGCACTGCCAGGGAGCAGCAGCGCTCGGTCTCCCAGAGCTGTTTTCTTTCCTCTCCCACACTCTCCTTCTCGTCCCTCATGTTGGCGCAAGTCCTGAGTGCTCTGGCAGCTTGGTCATTGTTCTGCTGCGTGGCAGTCCTGTGACTGCAGGCAGGGACAGGCAATGGACACTTGTGTGACAGAGCTGGCCTCAGAACAGCCTTCCGTGAAGAAAGGTGATCTCCTGAGGACAGTGCTGGAAGGTTTAGGTCTTCTTCCAAAGTTTCTCTCCAGGACATGCCCAAGAACATGACGAGCAGATCACAACACCAGTATGCACCAGTACAGAGCTAAACACCGTGAGTGGAGAAGCACGAGGGCACGCAGCAGTGTCCTCTCACAGCCAGGCCTCCTGCAAGACACCTGACGGAGCAGCAGAGCAGGGTCTGGGCTGTGCCCGTGTGCACTGGACAGCCCGCGGAAGCTGCCCCAGGACAATCGTCGTGGGCTGGCCGCGCACAAGCACCGTTTCCAGCCCTGGCCTCTCAGTGCAGCTTGGAGAGGCCCTTTGTCCCTCCGCAGAAGGATGGTGAATGAGTAGGTCAGCAGGCTGTGTTTGCATGGTACAGATGAGATGCAAGCACGCACATCATGTACAGGAGGTGGGATGAGATGAACCCCAGAGACCACAAATGTCATCAGCTATTCCTTGGGGTTCCTTGAAGGCCTGTGGGACAGACAGTATCTCGAGGTCACGTCACGTTGGGAGGAAACCACCTGAATGCAGCACTGGGTTGTGCTTCCTTGGACTGAGGTCCCCGTGTCCATTCCTCATGACGTGGGACATGTGAGATGAGTGCAGGCGGGGTGACACACTGCAAGGCTGAGGTGGCTCCCATCCTTTGGGAGTGGCAAGAGGAGGTGAGAGAGACACTGTGACTCCTGCCTGTGTGTCTAAAAGGGACAGGCTCTGCCTCTGAGCATCCCTGGGTGCATAAGGAGTCCACGAGGCCAGCTCAGCTCTGGACAGCTGAGAGAACCTTGCTCTTTCCACGTGTGACTCCAGGAACAAACCCCATGGGCCCAGTGAGCTTCGTCTCCGCTGCCTTGGACAGGCCCATTGCCACAGTGCTTCTGTCTGCTCCCTCAGCCTTGCCTGTGATTCTGGCTTGTGCTCTCCAAAGTGCGAGAGCACTCAGAGATGTTCTGGGGTCCTTGGAAAAGGCAGATGTCAAAGCCAGCTTCAAGAAGGGCTCTTTATTAAAATCCAGCCACTCTCTCGGGAAGAGCTGCTCCTCCACATGGCTCAGCATCAGCGGCAGCACAGGGCTCGCAGGATCCATCTTGGCCTTGGCTGCTCCCTTGGAGAGCTCAGGATGATGATGACCGTCTGAGCTACCAGGGAGCGGATGGAGGGCTCGCTGTCTTCTGCCAAGGCCTGAAGGGCTGCAAGGGAAAGAAGCAGAGCCGAGATGACCTCCCACGTCTGCAGAGACCCCCAGGCATTCCCTCTGGAGAATGCTCCCTACTCACCGCTGCAGATCTCAGCCAGCTTCTTCTTGCCTGGATCCCTCAGATGCCGCGCAGCGAGCCCTGGGCATAGAGTTCCGTCAGCCCCTGCTCCCTCCCCTCATCAGGGCTGGCCCCAGGGAAGAGCAGGGGCCGAGATGGTGGGACTGAGCAAGGCGGCCGCCATGGCCACCTGCGTGGACAGGGCTGGGAGAGGGAGGCCAAGGCCCTGCACGGGGCAGCCGGGGCTCTGGCAGCCACAGGGCTGCTCCTTGCTGCCAGGGCAGTGGCAGGGACTGGGGCCAGGCTGCCAAGAGAGGGACCCTGGGGGCTGTGACCCACCGATGAACCTCACGGCCGCCTCTCGCAAGCTGGCCTGAGCATCCTTCAGGTACGGCAGGCTCTGAGTCAAGAATTCTTGAGCTCTGCTCCTGTCCTGCTCCAGCTGGAGAGAGCACAAGGGGATGAGCACGTCACTGTCCCTTCCCAGTTGGCTGGACCAGTCCCTGCTCCCACACCCAGCCGTTCCCCTTCCCTCCCGGCCATTCCCATGTCCCAGCCAGGAGCCCTGTGGGGCTGAGGCTGAAAGAGAGACACAGGCCGGGGGACCCCAGGGGTGCTGAGAGCCCTCCCTCGCGCTGGGTGCAGGGAGGGCAGCAGGGCAGAGAGAAGAGGCCTTGTGGGCTCTGTTCTTGAGGGCAGGGAACAAGAATGCAGGTCCAGGCTGCAGCAAGGCAGGCGAGGCACATCTGCCTTGGGGGTTGTCCTCACCAAGCTCTCTCCAATCCGCCATGTCTGCTGTGTCCGCACCAGGTGCTTGAGCAGTTTCCACTTGAGGAGCTCTGCGGCAGCAAGGAGGGCTTCCCCAGCAGCCTGTGGAACAGCAGAAGCTGGGAATGGCACCACGGTCTGGGCCAGGAGACCTTGGGTCCCCCTGCTCTGGGCTTTGTTCCTGGGGCGATTCTGCCCTCAGGGAGCTGGGACATGCCCTGGCCCAAATGTCCAGGGGTCTCTTCGCTGCGTCACTGCTGAGCTTTGAAAGCTGTACCTTGGCCACGCTCTGCGTTTGGTCACTCAGGCGGAAGAAGAGAGGGAGCAGGCCAAGTCGCACCGTGTTCTTCATCTCTGCCTTTTCGTCCCCCACCGCCATCTTCATCAGGTCTCTGAAGAGGCTGATGGAGCTCTCTCTCAGCTGGCTCTGCTCCTGGGAGGGAGAAGCACAGTAGGACTGGAGCACCAGCAGCTCTCTGCCCACGCTGGGCAGAAGCTCCAGCATGGCTGATGTGAGGGGAGATGCTCCAGGGAGGCATTCTGCACACTGGAGTTGTGGCCCAGATCTGCGGTCCTGGGTCAGTGAAAGGCCACTCAAGAGACTTGTTCTGGGAGCGCCTGGCCTCCAAGTGCCCACCAAGGCAGCCAGCATCCCCCACCAGCTTCAGCAGCCACGGTGGGGAAGAGCTCCAGGAGCAGCCGGCAGGGAGAAGCTGGGCTGGGCTGCAGAACACACAAGCCACCCCACAAGAGCCCAGGGCCCACCCGTGGGGCTCAGGCTTCCACATCAGCCTTACGTCGTTCAAGAGGGGCAGGAGGAATTCCGCCATCTGCACGGCGATGTGGCTGGCCTCCTTCCTCTTCAGCTGAGCCATGACAGTTCTGAAGACCAGCAGAGCCTTCATGGTGGCAGCCTTATAGCCAAAGAGCAGGACCCTCATCAGGTCTGGCAGGATGACCTTCATTTTTCTTGCCTGTGTGAAGAAAAGAGTTTCCCTTTTGGGACCAGGTCCGTGCCTGGAAAGCTCCCCAGGCAGCCAGCTGGCCCCACCATGGCAGAGAGAGCCTTTGGAGCACTCGCCCCACCGCCTGAGTGCCAGCCAAGGCCAAGCCCTCCCGCTCTGCCCCGGCCCTTGCCTGCCAACAGGGTTCCCCTTGCTGACGCCCTACTCACCATGTCGTCTCTCTGTGACAGCGTCATGATGCCTCTGAGCACCAGGGAGAGCATGGCTGGCCTTTCTTCCTTCAGAAACCTAAAGGCTAGGTAGGTCGCAGCAAACTCCCCGTCTCCCAGATCTCTGCTGGCCAGCATCTGAAAGCAGGGCAGCAGTGAGCGACCGGCAGAGCTGGTGGGGCTCCTGGCAGCGTGCAGCTCCTGGTTCCTAGCGCAGCCCGGGCCAAGGGCACCGGGGGCTTTTTCCGGTAACTCACAGCCAAGCGAACGAGGCAGTAGTCCTCCAGGTGTGTGCAGAAGAGCCTGCTCTTGAGGTCCCAGAGCTGGCTGAGCAGCTCCTTCAAAATGTTCTTCACAGTCTGGGGCACGGAGAGCATCAGTTCCCACAGTGCCAGGGCAGTGCTGCAAGTCGGAGCGCTCTGTCAGCAGGGCAGCCTCGGCCACAGCAGCGTGGCCGGGCTCAGCACTGCAGGACGCTTGGGATGCCCTGGGCAGCAGCAGAGGGCTGAGCTGGTGCTCCCCGTGGGGCGGGCAGGAGCGTGGGGTGGGCCCTGGGCTTGCTTGCTCAGCTTTGGCTGCCTCGGGCCTGGCTGACCCCCAGGGCTGGAAAGCGTGGTGGGATGGAGGGTCCTGCCCCTCGGGAGTGTCCTGCAGGATTCCTTGGCTCTGGCAGCCAGAGCGTCTCCAGGCCCCTCTTCCCACAGGGAACAAGCCCTCCCGGCTTTTGAGGACAGTACCTGTCTCCTCCTGGAGCAACCTTGAGCAGTGTCATCACCACCTCCTGAGGGCATTTGTCAGCCATGGGGACGATGAGAGACTCCACGCTCTGCCGGGCTGGGACTGTCTGGGTGCATCCCAGGGTTTTGTGGATGCAGCTCGTGATCTTTGGCACCTGGAGGGGACACAGGTGAGGATGGTGCAGCCACTGGCGAGCGGCCATTTCCTCAGCTGCCCTTGCCATCCCTCTCTGCCATCTTGAGGTGGCTTCAGGTGCCCCAGACACTGGGCTTTGGGAGGAAGAGAGGGATGGAGGGAGGAACAAGGCCTGACAGGGCTGAAGGGCAGGGCAATGCAGCCACAGGCCACTTACATCCACCAGCCACAGGTCAGGGTTTCCCTTGACCACATCCAGCACGTTTCTGGCCGCCTCCTTGTCAAAGGTGCTGGAGTCGGTCATTGCCTCGATGAACACCCAGACCATGTCTGTCCTCTCCGACGGCTGGAGGTATTCCCCAAAGGTCTATGGGAGGAAGGGAGGCAGCGAAGCCACGTCACACCGAGGGCCCTGATGCTGCTGCTTAGCCGGGCAGTGCCAGCAGCCCTGCGGTGGCACCCGGCAGTGCTGGCGGCGGTGCCCCCAGCAAAGCTGGCAGCAGGGGCGGCAGTCGCTGCTGGGGAGGATGAGAAGAGACGGCCCAGGGTGAGGGAGGAGGGTTGGGGTCATGGGCACGGGGTCTGGGCCCCGCCACCAGCCAGGGCTTGCTGGTGGCCAGGAGGACTGGGGCTGCTGCTGGGACACTGGAGCGCAGCCCTGGCATTGTCCCTGCTTGGGGACAGCAGGAACCCTCTCAGCAGGGACAGGGAGGCCACGCCAGCCCGCTGACGGTGGAGGCCTTTGCTCTCACAAGTCCCCTGCTGATGCCAGGACCAAGAGTGCCAGCAAACGGGGAGCTCGTTACCTCGGCAATGTGAGTAGCACTGGGCGAAGTGCGCAAGGAGGTGGTCTCGGCTTCCCAGTCCCTTTCGAGCTGTGTATCCTCCTCTGTCAATGTCGCACCTAAAGAGCGGGGCAAACGCAGAGGAGTCGGTAAGACACGGCAGCTTCCCCAATACTGGAAAGAGCTTTGAACTTGGAATGGCCGAGGAGGGAGGTTATGACCTGCAATCAGGGGAGGAGGTGGTGGAGAGCGGTGCCACGGAAAGGCTGACCCGCCTCCAGTGTGCGTGTGGGAATGCTCCTGGCCCTGGAAAGTCCAAGGCCCTAGAGCTCTGCATGCAGTGCCACGGTTCAGTCCCCCATGGCTTGAATAGAGGTGACGTGGGGGACGGCTCGCATGGCTGGAGTGCTGCGGGGCAGAGATACATCTCTCTTTGGGAGAGATGGGAAGATGCGGCGTGGGGCTGCCTCCCGTGCTCTTGAGGAGCAGCTCAGCTACACGGGACCATCAACAGCGTGGGAGAGAGCGTGGGGGTGAGGAGCAGAGGAGGCGCAGTGCTCGTGACATGGTGGTGCCTCCAGCAAGCAGCAGGACTGGGTGATGTTGGCGTGCAGGGGGATCCATCCCACCACAGCTTCTCTTACAGTGTTGCTGGTACTTGAATTGGAAGAGGAGACAAAGAGCGTCCAAAGCCAAGCGGCTGGTGTCCTCTTCCTTGAATGATAGGAGCAGCAGGAGATGTCCCAGCAGCTGTCCAAGGATTGGCATCTGCATCTCCACACAGGAGGCGTGTCTGTCCTCATTGGGATCAGCCTGGGCAAGGGAGGAAGAAGAGCAGAGGGCTTGAGGGCAGCTGGGGCCAAAGCCCTGAAGCCAAGTGTGTGCCCAGGGCTGGATCCAGGCAGGTCAGAGCTTTGCAGGGCCCTGCAGAACCCGTCTCGCAGAACAGCCCCACGCAGGGAGGGCTGCCAGACCTGGGCTCCCCGTGGGCTCCTTGGGCAGCCCTGGCCGACACAGGACTGGGGCAGAGATGGCTCCTGGCAGAGCGCAGTGTGCCTGGTCCTTACCTTCAGTGAGGAGTAGTTGGCCAGCAAGAAGCTGAGCACCCTCATCCTGCCCACGGCCCTCTCCCGCACAGATGCCCTCTCAGAGGTGGTGAAGGTCAAGAGCACCTGGGGAGAGAGAAGCTGCTGCTGAGCCCTGGGAGCAGCCAGCGCTCCAGCACAAGCAGCACTGCTCAAGTCCTGGGCGGGACTCTCCCAGGCCATTAAGGCTTCCTCTGGTCTGGAGCAAAGCCCGCACTGGTTTCCTGCCCTGGGGTCCCTGGCAGGCTTGCGACAAATGCCCCAGGCCAGCCCTCTAGCCAGGCAGGAAGGCAGATGCCACCCTGTGCGGCCACTGTGCTGCGGAAGAGCCTGCTGGGCAGCCCCTGCTTCCCCCAGGGAGGTGGGCACCACCCTGCAGTGCTCTCTCTGCATGGCGCGGGGTGGGACTGCCCTCTCAGCAGTGGACACCCCGTCCCCCAGGGTGAGGAACAGCCCTTGTGAAGCCCACCCTTTGCACATGCCAGACCTGGAAGATACTCTGCATCTTCTCGCTGACTCCGTTGGCAGGAGAGTTGAGCACCAGTGCAACTAGCATGGTGTCCATGGCTTTCATGGTCTGCAAGGAAGACAACGAGTTGTGGCCGTGTTTCCTGCCATCCCTCTCACCCCCAGGACACTGAGCTGAGCTCCCAGCACCAAGGGAGGACTCGTGGGCTGCTTTGCTGTGCCTGGGAGAGGCCCAGGGGCAAACAATGTGCTGTGGGCAGAGCAGCCTGCGGCACTGGACGTGGCCAGGCCCACAGGAACGGGACGACGGGACGAGAGTGGGAAAGTAAAGCCAAGACCGTGCCCTGCCTTGCATCTCTGGTCATAGCGCAGGACAGGGTGAGCAGGGAGCAGCCCAGAGGGCCCGGGGCTCGTGGAGCTCACCCAGCACTTACCGCGAAGTACAGGAAAGGTTTCAAGTCCCGGATTTCCTCTTTGGGAGGAAGCAAGAAGATGCTGGAGAAGCACGCTTGGAGGAGGCCTATCTCTTTGCCCTCCAGCACCGCCTCCACGGAGCTGCAAAGAGAGAGGGGCCAGTGGGACACTGGTGGGGAGCGCAGTGCCTGGAGGCCTCGTGCAGGTGGACGCGGGGCTCTGGGGCAGGAGTCCCCAGGAGGGTTGGGCAGGTACCTCATTTCGGTCACGGCAAACATGGCGCTCCGCCACACCGCTGTGCACCGTTGGTCCCTGGGCTCTTCTTCCAGCAGCACCTGCAGAGCACAGCCAGGATGGGACCTGGCAGCTGCCAGCACCCAGTGCCACCCGCCCCTTGCCCTGCCCAATACTGTCCTCACAGGGTGCCAGTGCTGGGGGCCTTGTCCCCTTCCCCGCAGCCACCGAGTATCCCCTCACCTTGATATTCTCTGCCAGTTTGTGTCTCTGGCAGAAGAGATCTAGGCCCTGGGACAAGCCGTTGTACGTTGCGGCCCTGAAGAGCATAGCGATGCTTTTAAGGAACTCCAGCTTCTGTTCCTCATCCTGGCAGCCAGGGGACAGAGAGACAAACAGGGAGCATGAGATGGGGACACACGGTCAGTGGCACCGCAGCGCTGGGGGTGCAGTGCCGGTTGCAGCCCTGGGAGAAGCAGCTGTGCCCAGCCAGCGCCCTCCAGCAGCCCCACAGCAGAGCCCCTGTCAGCAGATGCCAGCTCAGCCGCCTTCCAAATGGCTGCGGTTACCTTTTCAGGGCTGCTGACAAAGGCCCTGATGACATCCACGTGTTCTGGTTCCAAGCGGTACACTGGTAACCAGCTGGCATCTAAGAAAGGAGGAGAGCAGGGAGGGCTGCAGAGAGGGTGCGCAGGCAGGAGGGAGCAGAGGAAGGAGCTCTGCCTCCCATCCAGCCCCATGCCCGCTGCCATGGCACAGTCTTCTCCTGCGTGTCAGTGCCCCTGCCAGCGTGTGGGGAAACGGGATCCTGGCATTGAGCAGGGAGCGCTCGCTGGCCACCGCGCTGCCCAGACAATCAGGGCCCCTCACTCACCCATCTCCAGTTGCTGGGCCAGGCACAACTCCTGGGGCTCCACTGGAGAGCTGCTCTCCTGGAGAGCCCTGTCCTCCTCCAGGGCCACCTTGGTGGTGCTGACTTGTTGCTTTGCCATCTTTTGGGTTTGAGGAAAGTGGTTGGGCTGGCGAAGGGGGAAGCTTTGGCGAAAGGCCACGAGTCTGCCGGGGGCAGCGGGGAAAGACGTGGGTTGTGCTCGAGGAGTCCTCGCCACGAGTCTGCCGGGGCAGAGGGGAGTCTGCCGGGGGCAGCTAGAGTTAAGATATGGTTGGACTCGATGATCTCAAGGGTCGCTTCCAACCAAAAGGATTCTCTGATACTCCGATTCTCTGAAAGACGTGGGCTGCGCTCGGGGGCTACTCGCCGTCTCCGTGCTCGCACCCTGTCCCGTCACCGTCCTGCCGGACAGTGTGGGCTGGGGCCCACAGCTGCGCTGAGCACATGCAGTGCAGTGGGTGTCACCAAGTGAGGTCACAACGGGCCCCACTGTGACCCTGCACCTGGGCAGGGAGGGGCAGGGTGTCCCATTGGGATGCACAGGCCAGCTCTGCCCTGGGCACCTGGGTGCTCTCGGGGTGTCTCCAGGCCCCCCTTTGCCCTCATGTCCCCCCGGGACCTCCCTGTTGCCCTCTGCTGTGGCCCAGAGTTTCGTGTTCAGCTGGCTGGCTGATCAGAACTGCAGCGAAGCTGCTCCTTCAGTGGCTTTGTAGAGATTTCTAGGGATTTCCAAGGGTGGGTAGCACAGAGGATGGACTTTGTTTAAGGTGTCTGCTGTCTCATTGCTTACAGAAGCTCTCAGTGGCTTGAGGATAAACTAACCACGTAACCACATGACAAAGTGTTGGAGCTGGCAGAGCACAAAAGCAGAAATCCAGGTGGCAGGGGTGAAAAAGATGGAAAGGCTGAGGTACTAAATGCCTCCTTCTGTGGAAATGCCCCTCACATTCTGCGATTCTGTGATTCCTCCACCTCAGTCTTTAATAGTCAGAAGAGTTGTGCTCCAGGTACCCACCCCCCTGAGCCAGAAGACAGGCATGGGGAGCAGTATGAAGGCCCAACAATCCAAGGGGAAATGATCAGTGACCTGATATACCACTTGAGCACCTACAAGTCTATGGGGCCAGATGGGATACACCCAAGGGTACTGAGGGAGCTGGCAAAGGTCATCACTGAGCCACTTTCCATTATCTATCTGCAATGCTGCCCAACTGGGGAGGTTGCAGTTGACTGGAGGTTGGCTAAGGTGACGCTCATCTACAAGACGGGCCAGAAAGAGGATCTGGGGACCTATAGACCTATCCGTCTGGCCTTGGTGCTGGGCAAGGTCATGGGGCAGATGATCTTGGGTAACATCACTCGCCACAAGAGAACCATATAATCAGGCCCAGTCAACATGGATTTATTTATTTATTTATTTATTGAGGGACTAGAGAGAGTGCAGAGGAGGCAACAAAGCTGCTGAGGGGCTGGAGCACAAGTGTGATGGGAGCGGTTGAGGGAGCTGGGGCTGTTCAGCCTGGAGAACAGGAGGCTCAGGGGAGGCTCAGGGGAGACCTTATTGCTGTTTGCAACGGCCTGAAAGGAGGTTGAAGCATGGAGGGTGTTGGTCTCTTCTCCCAAGTAGCAAGTGATAGGACAAGAGGAAATGGCCTCAAGTTGCGCCAGGGGAGGTTTAGATTGGCTGTTAGTAAAAAATTCTTCCTGGAAAGTGTGTTAAAGGCAAGAAGAACACCTGAAGAGCATGGGTTGGTCAGGCCAATGTGGAATAGATTGCTTTTTCTTGTTTGTTTTGGGGCTGCAGAAGAAGGAACGCGTGCATTTCAGTGTTGGGGCACGGATCCCAACTGAGGATTCAAGCAAGTTTGGGACTGGGACAGCTTAGGTGATTGAGGACCATTGCCAGGTCTACGAAAGAAGCTGGATGGGTTTTGGGGAGCTCACAGGCATTGCCAAATCCTCAGAAAACCACAGCTCTGTAGTGAAAGCAACAGCACTTGGCACCAAGCCCAATCCCAAAATGCAAATACCCTCGAAGTGACCACAGGCAGAGCCTTGAGAAACATTTGAGAGAAAGGGTCTCCTTTGCCAGGCCCTGGAGGTCAGGCCTTGGCCATTCTGATGAAAAACAAACATGAAGGGCTGACATGGCATCAGAACCTGGCATGTCCACATTGTTGCCCTTCCCCTTGGTTCCCACCCATGCACACTCAACCCGATCAGCGCCTGTGGGAACAGCAGGGTGTGCAGTTCCAGCTAGAGGGCCTTAGACACATTATACAGAAGTGTGATTTTTATGAGTGTAAGAAGCGATAGCCCAGGCCAGTGAGAACGATATCTCGGGTCGGAAAATGGCCCCTTGTGTGTGATGTGTGAATGTCCTTGGGCCTGGTCTGTGAATGAGTGGGAACGTAACTGAAACAAATATAACATGAGTGTGGTGTGTTTCTAATACCAATTATTGGAAAAACATCTTATGTAACATCTTAGTCCAGGCCCATACCTGGAAATCCTATACATTGTCAATGGCTAATAAAGAGGACCTCAGACTGGCTCAGCTCTCTGCTCTGCCCGGCTCTGCGCTCCTTCCTGAACAAGATCTCTGCCTGTGCGTGCATCTTTTTCTGCATCCCGATGTGCGTCGTTCCTCATCGCCGCAATCGCCCTCATCAACTCCAGACAATCCAAACGCTCCCTGACATACACGGCTGCCCCACCTCCTCTCCTTCCTCGCCTGTCTCTTCTGAAGAGTTTCTAGCCATCCAATGCAGCGCTCCAGTTGTGAGAGTCGTCCCACCATGTTTCTGGGATGGCAACTATATCGTCGTTTTTCTGCCTCACAGTGGCTTCCAGCTCCTCCTGTTTGTTGCCCACGCTGCGTGCCTTTGGATAGATGCACTTTGGCCGGGCCATTGATCCCGCCACCTTTTTCTGGTGAGAAGCCCTAATTCCTTTGTGGACATCATCGAGTGCTTCCACGGTTTTGAACACATCAACAACCCTTGTGTTTCTCTTCCTGCATGGCTCTCCATCCCCAACCTCCACTGGGACGGCAGAGCAAAGGGCCTCACCAGCACTACCCTCAAATGCTGGCATGTGGCCCTTGGGTTTGCCTCTCCACACCTGGTTTCCTCCCCTCTCACTTCAAATCTAGTTTAAAGCCCTCTCAAGGATTCCTGCTAACTCCTGCGCAGGATCCTTTTCCCCTTTTGAGAGAGGTGCATCCCATTTGTCGCTAGCAGGCCTGGTGCCATGTAAGCCGACCCGTGATCAAAAACCCCCAAATTCTGCCGGTGACACCGGTCCTGCAGCCAGGTATTGATCTGCTGGGTCTTCCTGCATCTTTCCTCGTCGTACCCTGCAACTGTGGCGACAGAAGAGAACACGACTTGTGCTCCTGATCCCTTGACCATGCGTCCCAAGGCCCTGAAGTCTCTCTTGATTGTTTTCCCTTTTCAGTTTCATCACTGCCTACCTGAAAAATCGTTAGGGGATAATAGTCTGAGGGCCTAACCAGGGCAGAGAGTTTCCTGTTTACATCTTTAACCCTGGCCCCAGGGAGGCAGCCGACACCCCAAGAAGTGGGTCTAGCCTGCATATAGGGCCTTCTGTTCCCTTTAGAAGGGAGTCTCCTACAACCACAACCAGCCTCTTTTTCTTTGTGGGGGCTGTTTTGACGGAGGGTGCAGGGTGACTGATCCTCTGCAGCACCTCCAACTCAGTGGAACCGCCTCCCTCGATGCTGTTGTTTGGTTCCACTTGCAAGGCCTGTTCTTCAGTCTCAAGACCCATTTGTGTGTCTGTGTTTGGCTGTTTCTGGGCTAACTGGTGCACAGAAATTGGCTTCGCTGGAGGTAAATGTTCAAAGAGGACCCAGAAGAGTAAAACAGAAAAAGGAAAAATTTATTCGAATAAAGGAGGAGTCCCCAGGCGTCCCTGTGGGGTCTCTCAACAGCATGGGAAGACACAGCCCCCTATTTATCCCAATCCTAGCCGCAGGAGATCCCTTCTCCTTTCCCCATTGGCTGAGACCCTTGCGGGGTCCAAGCTTTCCGATCCCCCTTTCGTAACCCCAGCAGCACCCCTTGTATGTCTGCCCACCGACACTCCTGGGAACTGATTGGTTAGAGCTCTAAGGCTGTTGCACTCCATTTTGTAAAGACGTGGGAGAGCTGCTCCCATCAACTACGAAACAATCAAGAGTGTGAATCGTGACATCACATCTTTGCAAAGACGTGATAGCCGTTCCTCACCAGTTTGGTGTTGGTGGTGGTGCTTTCAGTTGTGATGATGTTGTCATCCCTTTTCTAATTCACTGTCTGCTCTTGTGTTCAGACTATGTGGCTCTGTAAATGAGGAGCCCCACTCTCTGTATCTTTCAATGAAATACAGGACCTTCTGAGACTGTTTTTCTTCCTGAGCTCCTTCCTGCAAGAGCTTTTGGAGCTGCAGGGACAGTTCCTGTGATGGGAGGAGGGGAAAAGAATCCATCACGGCAGCACTGCCAGGGAGCAGCAGCGCTCGGTCTCCCAGAGCTGTTTTCTTTCCTCTCCCACACTCTCCTTCTCGTCCCTCATGTTGGCGCAAGTCCTGAGTGCTCTGGCAGCTTGGTCATTGTTCTGCTGTGTGGCAGTCCTGTGACCGCGGGCAGGGACAGGCAATGGACACTTGTGTGACAGAGCTGGCCTCAGAACAGCCTTCCGTGAAGAAAGGTGATCTCCTGAGGACAGTGCTGGAAGGTTTAGGTCTTCTTCCAAAGTTTCTCTCCAGGACATGCCCAAGAACATGACGAGCAGATCACAACACCAGTATGCACCAGTACAGAGCTAAACACCGTGAGTGGAGAAGCACGAGGGCACGCAGCAGTGTCCTCTCACAGCCAGGCCTCCTGCAAGACACCTGACGGAGCAGCAGAGCAGGGTCTGGGCTGTGCCCGTGTGCACTGGACAGCCCGCGGAAGCTGCCCCAGGACAATCGTCGCGGGCTGGCCGCGCACAAGCACCGTTTCCAGCCCTGGCCTCTCAGTGCAGCTTGGAGAGGCCCTTTGTCCCTCCGCAGAAGGATGGTGAATGAGTAGGTCAGCAGGCTGTGTTTGCATGGTACAGATGAGATGCAAGCACGCACATCATGTACAGGAGGTGGGATGAGATGAACCCCAGAGACCACAAATGTCATCAGCTATTCCTTGGGGTTCCTTGAAGGCCTGTGGGACAGACAGTGTCTCGAGGTCACGTCATGTTGGGAGGAAACCACCTGAATGCAGCACTGGGTTGTGCTTCCTTGGACTGAGGTCCCCGTGTCCATTCCTCATGACGTGGGACATGTGAGATGAGTGCAGGCGGGGTGACACACTGCAAGGCTGAGGTGGCTCCCATCCTTTGGGAGTGGCAAGAGGAGGTGAGAGAGACACTGTGACTCCTGCCTGTGTGTCTAAAAGGGACAGGCTCTGCCTCTGAGCATCCCTGGGTGCATAAGGAGTCCATGAGGCCAGCTCAGCTCTGGACAGCTGACAGAAGCTTGCTCTTTCCACGTGTGACTCCAGGAACAAACCCCATGGGCCCAGTGAGCTTCGTCTCCGCTGCCTTGGACAGGCCCATTGCCACAGTGCTTCTATCTGCTCCCTCAGCCTTGCCTGTGATTCTGGCTTGTGCTCTCCAAAGTGCCAGAGCACTCAGAGATGTTCTGGGGTCCTTGGAAAAGGCAGATGTCAAAGCCAGCTTCAAGAAGGGCTCTTTATTAAAATCCAGCCACTCTCTCGGGAAGAGCTGCTCCTCCACATGGCTCAGCATCAGCGGCAGCACAGGGCTCGCAGGATCCATCTTGGCCTTGGCTGCTCCCTTGGAGAGCTCAGGATGATGATGACCGTCTGAGCTACCAGGGAGCGGATGGAGGGCTCGCTGTCTTCTGCCAAGGCCTGAAGGGCTGCAAGGGAAAGAAGCAGAGCCGAGATGACCTCCCACGTCTGCAGAGACCCCCAGGCATTCCCTCTGGAGAATGCTCCCTACTCACCGCTGCAGATCTCAGCCAGCTTCTTCTTGCCTGGATCCCTCAGATGCCGCGCAGCGAGCCCTGGGCACAGAGTTCCGTCAGCCCCTGCTCCCTCCCCTCATCAGGGCTGGCCCCAGGGAAGAGCAGGGGCCGAGATGGTGGGACTGAGCAAGGCGGCCGCCATGGCCACCTGCGTGGACAGGGCTGGGAGAGGGAGGCCAAGGCCCTGCACGGGGCAGCCGGGGCTCTGGCAGCCACAGGGCTGCTCCTTGCTGCCAGGGCAGTGGCAGGGACTGGGGCCAGGCTGCCAAGAGAGGGACCCTGGGGGCTGTGACCCACCGATGAACCTCACGGCCGCCTCTCGCAAGCTGGCCTGAGCATCCTTCAGGTACGGCAGGCTCTGAGTCAAGAATTCTTGAGCTCTGCTCCTGTCCTGCTCCAGCTGGAGAGAGCACAAGGGGATGAGCACGTCACTGTCCCTTCCCAGTTGGCTGGACCAGTCCCTGCTCCCACACCCAGCCGTTCCCCTTCCCTCCCGGCCATTCCCATGTCCCAGCCAGGAGCCCTGTGGGGCTGAGGCTGAAAGAGAGACACAGGCCGGGGGACCCCAGGGGTGCTGAGAGCCCTCCCTCGCGCTGGGTGCAGGGAGGGCAGCAGGGCAGAGAGAAGAGGCCTTGTGGGCTCTGTTCTTGAGGGCAGGGAACAAGAATGCAGGTCCAGGCTGCAGCAAGGCAGGCGAGGCACATCTGCCTTGGGGGTTGTCCTCACCAAGCTCTCTCCAATCCGCCATGTCTGCTGTGTCCGCACCAGGTGCTTGAGCAGTTTCCACTTGAGGAGCTCTGCGGCAGCAAGGAGGGCTTCCCCAGCAGCCTGTGGAACAGCAGAAGCTGGGAATGGCACCACGGTCTGGGCCAGGAGACCTTGGGTCCCCCTGCTCTGGGCTTTGTTCCTGGGGCGATTCTGCCCTCAGGGAGCTGGGACATGCCCTGGCCCAAATGTCCAGGGGTCTCTTCGCTGCGTCACTGCTGAGCTTTGAAAGCTGTACCTTGGCCACGCTCTGCGTTTGGTCACTCAGGCGGAAGAAGAGAGGGAGCAGGCCAAGTCGCACCGTGTTCTTCATCTCTGCCTTTTCGTCCCCCACCGCCATCTTCATCAGGTCTCTGAAGAGGCTGATGGAGCTCTCTCTCAGCTGGCTCTGCTCCTGGGAGGGAGAAGCACAGTAGGACTGGAGCACCAGCAGCTCTCTGCCCACGCTGGGCAGAAGCTCCAGCATGGCTGATGTGAGGGGAGATGCTCCAGGGAGGCATTCTGCACACTGGAGTTGTGGCCCAGATCTGCGGTCCTGGGTCAGTGAAAGGCCACTCAAGAGACTTGTTCTGGGAGCGCCTGGCCTCCAAGTGCCCACCAAGGCAGCCAGCATCCCCCACCAGCTTCAGCAGCCGCGGTGGGGAAGAGCTCCGGGAGCAGCTGGCAGGGAGAAGCTGGGCTGGGCTGCAGAACACACAAGCCACCCCACAAGAGCCCAGGGCCCACCCGTGGGGCTCAGGCTTCCACATCAGCCTTACGTCGTTCAAGAGGGGCAGGAGGAATTCCGCCATCTGCACGGCGATGTGGCTGGCCTCCTTCCTCTTCAGCTGAGCCATGACAGTTCTGAAGACCAGCAGAGCCTTCATGGTGGCAGCCTTATAGCCAAAGAGCAGGACCCTCATCAGGTCTGGCAGGATGACCTTCATTTTTCTTGCCTGTGTGAAGAAAAGAGTTTCCCTTTTGGGACCAGGTCCGTGCCTGGAAAGCTCCCCAGGCAGCCAGCTGGCCCCACCATGGCAGAGAGAGCCTTTGGAGCACTCGCCCCACCGCCTGAGTGCCAGCCAAGGCCAAGCCCTCCCACTCTGCCCCGGCCCTTGGCTGCCAACAGGGTTCCCCTTGCTGACGCCCTACTCACCATGTCGTCTCTCTGTGACAGCGTCATGATGCCTCTGAGCACCAGGGAGAGCATGGCTGGCCTTTCTTCCTTCAGAAACCTAAAGGCTAGGTAGGTCGCAGCAAACTCCCCGTCTCCCAGATCTCTGCTGGCCAGCATCTGAAAGCAGGGCAGCAGTGAGCGACCGGCAGAGCTGGTGGGGCTCCTGGCAGTGTGCAGCTCCTGGTTCCTAGCGCAGCCCGGGCCGAGGGCACCAGGGGCTTTTTCCGGTAACTCACAGCCAAGCGAACGAGGCAGTAGTCCTCCAGGTGTGTGCAGAAGAGCCTGCTCTTGAGGTCCCAGAGCTGGCTGAGCAGCTCCTTCAAAATGTTCTTCACAGTCTGGGGCATGGAGAGCATCAGTTCCCACAGTGCCAGGGCAGTGCTGCAAGTCGGAGCGCTCTGTCAGCAGGGCAGCCTCGGCCACAGCAGCGTGGCCGGGCTCAGCACTGCAGGACGCTTGGGATGCCCTGGGCAGCAGCAGAGGGCTGAGCTGGTGCTCCCCGTGGGGCGGGCAGGAGCGTGGGGTGGGCCCTGGGCTTGCTTGCTCAGCTTTGGCTGCCTCGGGCCTGGCTGACCCCCAGGGCTGGAAAGCGTGGTGGGATGGAGGGTCCTGCCCCTCGGGAGTGTCCTGCAGGATTCCTTGGCTCTGGCAGCCAGAGCGTCTCCAGGCCCCTCTTCCCACAGGGAACAAGCCCTCCCGGCTTTTGAGGACAGTACCTGTCTCCTCCTGGAGCAACCTTGAGCAGTGTCATCACCACCTCCTGAGGGCATTTGTCAGCCATGGGGACGATGAGAGACTCCACGCTCTGCCGGGCTGGGACTGTCTGGGTGCATCCCAGGGTTTTGTGGATGCAGCTCGTGATCTTTGGCACCTGGAGGGGACACAGGTGAGGATGGTGCAGCCACTGGCGAGCGGCCATTTCCTCAGCTGCCCTTGCCATCCCTCTCTGCCACCTTGAGGTGGCTTCAGGTGCCCCAGACACTGGGCTTTGGGAGGAAGAGAGGGATGGAGGGAGGAACAAGGCCTGACAGGGCTGAAGGGCAGGGCAATGCAGCCACAGGCCACTTACATCCACCAGCCACAGGTCAGGGTTTCCCTTGACCACATCCAGCACGTTTCTGGCCGCCTCCTTGTCAAAGGTGCTGGAGTCGGTCATTGCCTCGATGAACACCCAGACCATGTCTGTCCTCTCCGACGGCTGGAGGTATTCCCCAAAGGTCTATGGGAGGAAGGGAGGCAGCGAAGCCACGTCACACCGAGGGCCCTGATGCTGCTGCTTAGCCGGGCAGTGCCAGCAGCCCTGCGGTGGCGCCCGGCAGTGCTGGCGGCGGTGTCCCCAGCAAAGCTGGCAGCAGGGGCGGCAGTCGCTGCTGGGGAGGATGAGAAGAGACGGCCCAGGGTGAGGGAGGAGGGTTGGGGTCATGGGCACGGGGTCTGGGCCCCGCCACCAGCCAGGGCTTGCTGGTGGCCAGGAGGACTGGGGCTGCTGCTGGGACACTGGAGCGCAGCCCTGGCGTTGTCCCTGCTTGGGGACAGCAGGAACCCTCTCAGCAGGGACAGGGAGGCCACGCCAGCCCGCTGACGGTGGAGGCCTTTGCTCTCACAAGTCCCCTGCTGATGCCAGGACCAAGAGTGCCAGCAAACGGGGAGCTCGTTACCTCGGCAATGTGAGTGGCACTGGGCGAAGTGCGCAAGGAGGTGGTCTCGGCTTCCCAGTCCCTTTCGAGCTGTGTATCCTCCTCTGTCAATGTCGCACCTAAAGAGCGGGGCAAACGCAGAGGAGTCGGTAAGACACGGCAGCTTCCCCAATACTGGAAAGAGCTTGGAACTTGGAATGGCCGAGGAGGGAGGTTATGACCTGCAATCAGGGGAGGAGGTGGTGGAGAGCGGTGCCACGGAAAGGCTGACCCGCCTCCAGTGTGCGTGTGGGAATGCTCCTGGCCCTGGAAAGTCCAAGGCCCTAGAGCTCTGCATGCAGTGCCACGGTTCAGTCCCCCATGGCTTGAATAGAGGTGACGTGGGGGACGGCTCGCATGGCTGGAGTGCTGCGGGGCAGAGATACATGTCTCTTTGGGAGAGATGGGAAGATGCGGCGCGGGGCTGCCTCCCGTGCTCTTGAGGAGCAGCTCAGCTACACGGGACCATCAACAGCGTGGGAGAGAGCGTGGGGGTGAGGAGCAGAGGAGGGGCAGTGCTGGTGACATGGTGGTGCCTCCAGCAAGCAGCAGGACTGGGTGATGTTGGCGTGCAGGGGGATCCATCCCACCACAGCTTCTCTTACGGTGTTGCTGGTACTTGAATTGGAAGAGGAGACAAAGAGCGTCCAAAGCCAAGCGGCTGGTGTCCTCTTCCTTGAATGATAGGAGCAGCAGGAGATGTCCCAGCAGCTGTCCAAGGATTGGCATCTGCATCTCCACACAGGAGGCGTGTCTGTCCTCATTGGGATCAGCCTGGGCAAGGGAGGAGGAAGAGCAGAGGGCTTGAGGGCAGCTGGGGCCAAAGCCCTGAAGCCAAGTGTGTGCCCAGGGCTGGATCCAGGCAGGTCAGAGCTTTGCAGGGCCCTGCAGAACCCGTCTCGCAGAACAGCCCCACGCAGGGAGAGCTGCCAGACCTGGGCTCCCCGTGGGCTCCTTGGGCAGCCCTGGCTGACACAGGACTGGGGCAGAGATGGCTCCTGGCAGAGCGCAGTGTGCCTGGTCCTTACCTTCAGTGAGGAGTAGTTGGCCAGCAAGAAGCTGAGCACCCTCATCCTGCCCACAGCCCTCTCCCGCACAGATGCCCTCTCAGAGGTGGTGAAGGTCAAGAGCATCTGGGGAGAGAGAAGCTGCTGCTGAGCCCTGGGAGCAGCCAGTGCTCCAGCACAAGCAGCACTGCTCAAGTCCTGGGCGGGACTCTCCCAGGCCATTAAGGCTTCCTCTGGTCTGGAGCAAAGCCCGCACTGGTTTCCTGCCCTGGGGTCCCTGGCAGGCTTGCGACAAATGCCCCAGGCCAGCCCTCTAGCCAGGCAGGAAGGCAGATGCCACCCTGTGCGGCCACTGTGCTGCGGAAGAGCCTGCTGGGCAGCCCCTGCTTCCCCCAGGGAGGTGGGCACCACCCTGCAGTGCTCTCTCTGCATGGCGCGGGGTGGGACTGCCCTCTCAGCAGTGGACACCCCGTCCCCCAGGGTGAGGAACAGCCCTTGTGAAGCCCACCCTTTGCACATGCCAGACCTGGAAGATACTCTGCATCTTCTCGCTGACTCCGTTGGCAGGAGAGTTGAGCACCAGTGCAACTAGCATGGTGTCCATGGCTTTCATGGTCTGCAAGGAAGACAACGAGTTGTGGCCGTGTTTCCTGCCATCCCTCTCACCCCCAGGACACTGAGCTGAGCTCCCAGCACCAAGGGAGGACTCGTGGGCTGCTTTGCTGTGCCTGGGAGAGGCCCAGGGGCAAACAATGTGCTGTGGGCAGAGCAGCCTGCGGCACTGGACGTGGCCAGGCCCACAGGAACGGGACGACGGGACGAGAGTGGGAAAGTAAAGCCAAGACCGTGCCCTGCCTTGCATCTCTGGTCATAGCGCAGGACAGGGTGAGCAGGGAGCAGCCCAGAGGGCCCGGCGCTCGTGGAGCTCACCCAGCACTTACCGCGAAGTACAGGAAAGGTTTCAAGTCCCGGATTTCCTCTTTGGGAGGAAGCAAGAAGATGCTGGAGAAGCACGCTTGGAGGAGGCCTATCTCTTTGCCCTCCAGCACCGCCTCCACGGAGCTGCAAAGAGAGAGGGGCCAGTGGGACACTGGTGCGGGGAGCAGTGCCTGGAGGCCTCGTGCAGGTGGACACGGGGCTCTGGGGCAGGAGTCCCCAGGAGGGTTGGGCAGGTACCTCATTTCGGTCACGGCAAACATGGCGCTCCGCCACACCGCTGTGCACCGTTGGTCCCTGGGCTCTTCTTCCAGCAGCACCTGCAGAGCACAGCCAGGATGGGACCTGGCAGCTGCCAGCACCCAGTGCCACCAGCCCCTTGCCCTGCCCAACACTGTCCTCACAGGGTGCCAGTGCTGGGGGCCTTGTCCCCTTCCCCGCAGCCACCGAGTATCCCCTCACCTTGATATTCTCTGCCAGTTTGTGTCTCTGGCAGAAGAGATCTAGGCCCTGGGACAAGCCGTTGTACGTTGCGGCCCTGAAGAGCATAGCGATGCTTTTAAGGAACTCCAGCTTCTGTTCCTCATCCTGGCAGCCAGGGGACAGAGAGACAAACAGGGAGCATGAGATGGGGACACACGGTCAGTGGCACCGCAGCGCTGGGGGTGCAGTGCCGGTTGCAGCCCTGGGAGAAGCAGCTGTGCCCAGCCAGCGCCCTCCAGCAGCCCCACAGCAGAGCCCCTGTCAGCAGATGCCAGCTCAGCCGCCTTCCAAATGGCTGCGGTTACCTTTTCAGGGTTGCTGACAAAGGCCCTGATGACATCCACGTGTTCTGGTTCCAAGCGGTACACTGGTAACCAGCTGGCATCTAAGAAAGGAGGAGAGCAGGGAGGGCTGCAGAGAGGGTGCGCAGGCAGGAGGGAGCAGAGGAAGGAGCTCTGCCTCCCATCCAGCCCCATGCCCGCTGCCATGGCACAGTCTTCTGCGTGTCAGTGCCCCTGCCAGCGTGTGGGGAAACGGGATCCTGGCATTGAGCAGGGAGCGCTCTCTGGCCACCGCGCTGCCCAGACAATCAGGGCCCCTCACTCACCCATCTCCAGTTGCTGGGCCAGGCACAACTCCTGGGGCTCCACTGGAGAGCTGCTCTCCTGGAGAGCCCTGTCCTCCTCCAGGGCCACCTTGGTGGTGCTGACTTGTTGCTTTGCCATCTTTTGGGTTTGAGGAAAGTGGCTGGGCTGGCGAAGGGGGAAGCTTTGGCGAAAGGCCACGAGTCTGCCGGGGGCAGAGGGAAAAGACGTGGGTTGTGCTCGAGGAGTCCTCGCCACGAGTCTGCCGGGGGCAGCGGGGAAAGACGTGGGTTGTGCTCGAGGAGTCCTCGCCACGAGTCTGCCGGGGCAGAGGGGAGTCTGCCGGGGGCAGCTAGAGTTAAGATATGGTTGGACTCGATGATCTCAAGGGTCGCTTCCAACCAAAAGGATTCTCTGATACTCCGATTCTCTGAAAGACGTGGGCTGCGCTCGGGGGCTACTCGCCGTCTCCGTGCTCGCACCCTGTCCCGTCACCGTCCTGCCGGACAGTGTGGGCTGGGGCCCACAGCTGCGCTGAGCACATGCAGTGCAGTGGGTGTCACCAAGTGAGGTCACAACGGGCCCCACTGTGACCCTGCACCTGGGCAGGGAGGGGCAGGGTGTCCCATTGGGATGCACAGGCCAGCTCTGCCCTGGGCACCTGGGTGCTCTCGGGGTGTCTCCAGGCCCCCCTTTGCCCTCATGTCCCCCCGGGACCTCCCTGTTGCCCTCTGCTGTGGCCCAGAGTTTCGTGTTCAGCTGGCTGGCTGATCAGAACTGCAGCGAAGCTGCTCCTTCAGTGGCTTTGTAGAGATTTCTAGGGATTTCCAAGGGTGGGTAGCACAGAGGATGGACTTTGTTTAAGGTGTCTGCTGTCTCATTGCTTACAGAAGCTCTCAGTGGCTTGAGGATAAACTAACCACGTAACCACATGACAAAGTGTTGGAGCTGGCAGAGCACAAAAGCAGAAATCCAGGTGGCAGGGGTGAAAAAGGTGGAAAGGCTGACGTACTAAATGCCTCCTTCTGTGGAAATGCCCCTCACATTCTGCGATTCTGTGATTCCTCCACCTCAGTCTTTAATAGTCAGAAGAGTTGTGCTCCAGGTACCCACCCCCCTGAGCCAGAAGACAGGCATGGGGAGCAGTATGAAGGCCCAACAATCCAAGGGGAAATGATCAGTGACCTGCTATACCACTTGGGCACCTACAAGTCTATGGGGCCAGATGGGATACACCCAAGGGTGCTGAGGGAGCTGGCAAAGGTCATCACTGAGCCACTTTCCATTATCTATCTGCAATGCTGCCCAACTGGGGAGGTTGCAGTTGACTGGAGGTTGGCTAAGGTGACGCTCATCTACAAGACGGGCCAGAAAGAGGATCTGGGGACCTATAGACCTATCCGTCTGGCCTTGGTGCTGGGCAAGGTCATGGGGCAGATGATCTTGGGTAACATCACTCGCCACAAGAGAACCATATAATCAGGCCCAGTCAACATGGATTTATTTATTTATTTATTTATTGAGGGACTAGAGAGAGTGCAGAGGAGGCAACAAAGCTGCTGAGGGGCTGGAGCACAAGTGTGATGGGAGCGGTTGAGGGAGCTGGGGCTGTTCAGCCTGGAGAACAGGAGGCTCAGGGGAGGCTCAGGGGAGACCTTATTGCTATTTGCAACGGCCTGAAAGGAGGTTGAAGCATGGAGGGTGTTGGTCTCTTCTCCCAAGTAGCAAGTGATAGGACAAGAGGAAATGGCCTCAAGTTGCGCCAGGGGAGGTTTAGATTGGCTGTTAGGAAAAAATTCTTCCTGGAAAGTGTGTTAAAGGCAAGAAGAACACCTGAAGAGCATGGGTTGGTCAGGCCAATGTGGAATAGATTGCTTTTTCTTGTTTGTTTTGGGGCTGCAGAAGAAGGAACGCGTGCATTTCAGTGTTGGGGCACGGATCCCAACTGAGGATTCAAGCAAGTTTGGGACTGGGACAGCTTAGGTGATTGAGGACCATTGCCAGGTCTACGAAAGAAGCTGGATGGGTTTTGGGGAGCTCACAGGCATTGCCAAATCCTCAGAAAACCACAGCTCTGTAGTGAAAGCAACAGCACTTGGCACCAAGCCCAATCCCAAAATGCAAATACCCTCGAAGTGACCACAGGCAGAGCCTTGAGAAACATTTGAGAGAAAGGGTCTCCTTTGCCAGGCCCTGGAGGTCAGGCCTTGGCCATTCTGATGAAAAACAAACATGAAGGGCTGACATGGCATCAGAACCTGGCGTGTCCACATTGTTGCCCTTCCCCTTGGTTCCCACCCATGCACACTCAACCCGATCAGCGCCTGTGGGAACAGCAGGGTGTGCAGTTCCAGCTAGAGGGCCTTAGACACATTATACAGAAATGTGATTTTTATGAGTGTAAGAAGCGATAGCCCAGGCCAGTGAGAACGATATCTCGGGTCGGAAAATGGCCCCTTGTGTGTGATGTGTGAATGTCCTTGGGCCTGGTCTGTGAATGAGTGGGAACGTAACTGAAACAAATATAACATGAGTGTGGTGTGTTTCTAATACCAATTATTGGAAAAACATCTTATGTAACATCTTAGTCCAGGCCCATACCTGGAAATCCTATACATTGTCAATGGCTAATAAAGAGGACCTCAGACTGGCTCAGCTCTCTGCTCTGCCCGGCTCTGCGCTCCTTCCTGAACAAGATCTCTGCCTGTGCGTGCATCTTTTTCTGCATCCCGATGTGCGTCGTTCCTCATCGCCGCAATCGCCCTCATCAACTCCAGACAATCCAAATGCTCCCTGACATACACGGCTGCCCCACCTCCTCTCCTTCCTCGCCTGTCTCTTCTGAAGAGTTTCTAGCCATCCAATGCAGCGCTCCAGTTGTGAGAGTCGTCCCACCATGTTTCTGGGATGGCAACTATATCGTCGTTTTTCTGCCTCACAGTGGCTTCCAGCTCCTCCTGTTTGTTGCCCACGCTGCGTGCCTTTGGATAGATGCACTTTGGCCGGGCCATGGATCCCGCCACCTTTTTCTGGTGAGAAGCCCTAATTCCTTTGTGGACATCATCGAGTGCTTCCACGGTTTTGAACACATCAACAACCCTTGTGTTTCTCTTCCTGCATGGCTCTCCATCCCCAACCTCCACTGGGACGGCAGAGCAAAGGGCCTCACCAGCACTACCCTCAAATGCTGGCATGTGGCCCTTGGGTTTGCCTCTCCACACCTGGTTTCCTCCCCTCTCACTTCAAATCTAGTTTAAAGCCCTCTCAAGGATTCCTGCTAACTCCTGCGCAAGATCCTTTTCCCCTTTTGAGAGAGGTGCATCCCATTTGTCGCTAGCAGGCCTGGTGCCATGTAAGCCGACCCGTGATCAAAAACCCCCAAATTCTGCCGGTGACACCGGTCCTGCAGCCAGGTATTGATCTGCTGGGTCTTCCTGCATCTTTCCTCGTCGTACCCTGCAACTGTGGCGACAGAAGAGAACACGACTTGTGCTCCTGATCCCTTGACCATGCGTCCCAAGGCCCTGAAGTCTCTCTTGATTGTTTTCCCTTTTCAGTTTCATCACTGCCTACCTGAAAAATCGTTAGGGGATAATAGTCTGAGGGCCTAACCAGGGCAGAGAGTTTCCTGTTTACATCTTTAACCCTGGCCCCAGGGAGGCAGCCGACACCCCAAGAAGTGGGTCTAGCCTGCATATAGGGCCTTCTGTTCCCTTTAGAAGGGAGTCTCCTACAACCACAACCAGCCTCTTTTTCTTTGTGGGGGCTGTTTTGACGGAGGGTGCAGGGTGACTGATCCTCTGCAGCACCTCCAACTCAGTGGAACCGCCTCCCTCGATGCTGTTGTTTGGTTCCACTTGCAAGGCCTGTTCTTCAGTCTCAAGACCCATTTGTGTGTCTGTGTTTGGCTGTTTCTGGGCTAACTGGTGCACAGAAATTGGCTTCGCTGGAGGTAAATGTTCAAAGAGGACCCAGAAGAGTAAAACAGAAAAAGGAAAAATTTATTCGAATAAAGGAGGAGTCCCCAGGCGTCCCTGTGGGGTCTCTCAACAGCATGGGAAGACACAGCCCCCTATTTATCCCAATCCTAGCCGCAGGAGATCCCTTCTCCTTTCCCCATTGGCTGAGACCCTTGCGGGGTCCAAGCTTTCCGATCCCCCTTTTGTAACCCCAGCAGCACCCCTTGTATGTCTGCCCACCGACACTCCTGGGAACTGATTGGTTAGAGCTCTAAGGCTGTTGCACTCCATTTTGTAAAGACGTGGGAGAGCTGCTCCCATCAACTACGAAACAATCAAGAGTGTGAATCGTGACATCACATCTTTGCAAAGACGTGATAGCCGTTCCTCACCAGTTTGGTGTTGGTGGTGGTGCTTTCAGTTGTGATGATGTTGTCATCCCTTTTCTAATTCACTGTCTGCTCTTGTGTTCAGACTATGTGGCTCTGTAAATGAGGAGCCCCACTCTCTGTATCTTTCAATGAAATACAGGACCTTCTGAGACTGTTTTTCTTCCTGAGCTCCTTCCTGCAAGAGCTTTTGGAGCTGCAGGGACAGTTCCTGTGATGGGAGGAGGGGAAAAGAATCCATCACGGCAGCACTGCCAGGGAGCAGCAGCGCTCGGTCTCCCAGAGCTGTTTTCTTTCCTCTCCCACACTCTCCTTCTCGTCCCTCATGTTGGCGCAAGTCCTGAGTGCTCTGGCAGCTTGGTCATTGTTCTGCTGCGTGGCAGTCCTGTGACAGCAGGCAGGGACAGGCAATGGACACTTGTGTGACAGAGCTGGCCTCAGAACAGCCTTCCGTGAAGAAAGGTGATCTCCTGAGGACAGTGCTGGAAGGTTTAGGTCTTCTTCCAAAGTTTCTCTCCAGGACATGCCCAAGAACATGACGAGCAGATCACAACACCAGTATGCACCAGTACAGAGCTAAACACCGTGAGTGGAGAAGCATGAGGGCACGCAGCAGTGTCCTCTCACAGCCAGGCCTCCTGCAAGACACCTGACGGAGCAGCAGAGCAGGGTCTGGGCTGTGCCCGTGTGCACTGGACAGCCCGCGGAAGCTGCCCCAGGACAATCGTCGTGGGCTGGCCGCGCACAAGCACCGTTTCCAGCCCTGGCCTCTCAGTGCAGCTTGGAGAGGCCCTTTGTCCCTCCGCAGAAGGATGGTGAATGAGTAGGTCAGCAGGCTGTGTTTGCATGGTACAGATGAGATGCAAGCACGCACATCATGTACAGGAGGTGGGATGAGATGAACCCCAGAGACCACAAATGTCATCAGCTATTCCTTGGGGTTCCTTGAAGGCCTGTGGGACAGACAGTGTCTCAAGGTCACGTCATGTTGGGAGGAAACCACCTGAATGCAGCACTGGGTTGTGCTTCCTTGGACTGAGGTCCCCGTGTCCATTCCTCATGACGTGGGACATGTGAGATGAGTGCAGGCGGGGTGACACACTGCAAGGCTGAGGTGGCTCCCATCCTTTGGGAGTGGCAAGAGGAGGTGAGAGAGACACTGTGACTCCTGCCTGTGTGTCTAAAAGGGACAGGCTCTGCCTCTGAGCATCCCTGGGTGCATAAGGAGTCCATGAGGCCAGCTCAGCTCTGGACAGCTGACAGAAGCTTGCTCTTTCCACGTGTGACTCCAGGAACAAACCCCATGGGCCCAGTGAGCTTCGTCTCCGCTGCCTTGGACAGGCCCATTGCCACAGTGCTTCTATCTGCTCCCTCAGCCTTGCCTGTGATTCTGGCTTGTGCTCTCCAAAGTGCCAGAGCACTCAGAGATGTTCTGGGGTCCTTGGAAAAGGCAGATGTCAAAGCCAGCTTCAAGAAGGGCTCTTTATTAAAATCCAGCCACTCTCTTGGGAAGAGCTGCTCCTCCACATGGCTCAGCATCAGCGGCAGCACAGGGCTCGCAGGATCCATCTTGGCCTTGGCTGCTCCCTTGGAGAGCTCAGGATGATGATGACCGTCTGAGCTACCAGGGAGCGGATGGAGGGCTCGCTCTCTTCTGCCAAGGCCTGAAGGGCTGCAAGGGAAAGAAGCAGAGCCGAGATGACCTCCCACGTCTGCAGAGACCCCCAGGCATTCCCTCTGGAGAATGCTCCCTACTCACCGCTGCAGATCTCAGCCAGCTTCTTCTTGCCTGGATCCCTCAGATGCCGCGCAGCGAGCCCTGGGCACAGAGTTCCGTCAGCCCCTGCTCCCTCCCCTCATCAGGGCTGGCCCCAGGGAAGAGCAGGGGCCGAGATGGTGGGACTGAGCAAGGCGGCCGCCATGGCCACCTGCGTGGACAGGGCTGGGAGAGGGAGGCCAAGGCCCTGCACGGGGCAGCCGGGGCTCTGGCAGCCACAGGGCTGCTCCTTGCTGCCAGGGCAGTGGCAGGGACTGGGGCCAGGCTGCCAAGAGAGGGACCCTGGGGGCTGTGACCCACCGATGAACCTCACGGCTGCCTCTCGCAAGCTGGCCTGAGCATCCTTCAGGTACGGCAGGCTCTGAGTCAAGAATTCTTGAGCTCTGCTCCTGTCCTGCTCCAGCTGGAGAGAGCACAAGGGGATGAGCACGTCACTGTCCCTTCCCAGTTGGCTGGACCAGTCCCTGCTCCCACACCCAGCCGTTCCCCTTCCCTCCCGGCCATTCCCATGTCCCAGCCAGGAGCCCTGTGGGGCTGAGGCTGAAAGAGAGACACAGGCCGGGGGACCCCAGGGGTGCTGAGAGCCCTCCCTCGCGCTGGGTGCAGGGAGGGCAGCAGGGCAGAGAGAAGAGGCCTTGTGGGCTCTGTTCTTGAGGGCAGGGAACAAGAATGCAGGTCCAGGCTGCAGCAAGGCAGGCGAGGCACATCTGCCTTGGGGGTTGTCCTCACCAAGCTCTCTCCAATCCGCCATGTCTGCTGTGTCCGCACCAGGTGCTTGAGCAGTTTCCACTTGAGGAGCTCTGCGGCAGCAAGGAGGGCTTCCCCAGCAGCCTGTGGAACAGCAGAAGCTGGGAATGGCACCACGGTCTGGGCCAGGAGACCTTGGGTCCCCCTGCTCTGGGCTTTGTTCCTGGGGCGATTCTGCCCTCAGGGAGCTGGGACATGCCCTGGCCCAAATGTCCAGGGGTCTCTTCGCTGCGTCACTGCTGAGCTTTGAAAGCTGTACCTTGGCCACGCTCTGCGTTTGGTCACTCAGGCGGAAGAAGAGAGGGAGCAGGCCAAGTCGCACCGTGTTCTTCATCTCTGCCTTTTCGTCCCCCACCGCCATCTTCATCAGGTCTCTGAAGAGGCTGATGGAGCTCTCTCTCAGCTGGCTCTGCTCCTGGGAGGGAGAAGCACAGTAGGACTGGAGCACCAGCAGCTCTCTGCCCACGCTGGGCAGAAGCTCCAGCATGGCTGATGTGAGGGGAGATGCTCCAGGGAGGCATTCTGCACACTGGAGTTGTGGCCCAGATCTGCGGTCCTGGGTCAGTGAAAGGCCACTCAAGAGACTTGTTCTGGGAGCGCCTGGCCTCCAAGTGCCCACCAAGGCAGCCAGCATCCCCCACCAGCTTCAGCAGCCACGGTGGGGAAGAGCTCCGGGAGCAGCTGGCAGGGAGAAGCTGGGCTGGGCTGCAGAACACACAAGCCACCCCACAAGAGCCCAGGGCCCACCCGTGGGGCTCAGGCTTCCACATCAGCCTTACGTCGTTCAAGAGGGGCAGGAGGAATTCCGCCATCTGCACGGCGATGTGGCTGGCCTCCTTCCTCTTCAGCTGAGCCATGACAGTTCTGAAGACCAGCAGAGCCTTCATGGTGGCAGCCTTATAGCCAAAGAGCAGGACCCTCATCAGGTCTGGCAGGATGACCTTCATTTTTCTTGCCTGTGTGAAGAAAAGAGTTTCCCTTTTGGGACCAGGTCCGTGCCTGGAAAGCTCCCCAGGCAGCCAGCTGGCCCCACCATGGCAGAGAGAGCCTTTGGAGCACTCGCCCCACCGCCTGAGTGCCAGCCAAGGCCAAGCCCTCCCACTCTGCCCCGGCCCTTGGCTGCCAACAGGGTTCCCCTTGCTGACGCCCTACTCACCATGTCGTCTCTCTGTGACAGCGTCATGATGCCTCTGAGCACCAGGGAGAGCATGGCTGGCCTTTCTTCCTTCAGAAACCTAAAGGCTAGGTAGGTCGCAGCAAACTCCCCGTCTCCCAGATCTCTGCTGGCCAGCATCTGAAAGCAGGGCAGCAGTGAGCGACCGGCAGAGCTGGTGGGGCTCCTGGCAGCGTGCAGCTCCTGGTTCCTAGCGCAGCCCGGGCCAAGGGCACCGGGGGCTTTTTCCGGTAACTCACAGCCAAGCGAACGAGGCAGTAGTCCTCCAGGTGTGTGCAGAAGAGCCTGCTCTTGAGGTCCCAGAGCTGGCTGAGCAGCTCCTTCAAAATGTTCTTCACAGTCTGGGGCACGGAGAGCATCAGTTCCCACAGTGCCAGGGCAGTGCTGCAAGTCGGAGCGCTCTGTCAGCAGGGCAGCCTCGGCCACAGCAGCGTGGCCGGGCTCAGCACTGCAGGACGCTTGGGATGCCCTGGGCAGCAGCAGAGGGCTGAGCTGGTGCTCCCTGTGGGGCGGGCAGGAGCGTGGGGTGGGCCCTGGGCTTGCTTGCTCAGCTTTGGCTGCCTCGGGCCTGGCTGACCCCCAGGGCTGGAAAGCGTGGTGGGATGGAGGGTCCTGCCCCTCGGGAGTGTCCTGCAGGATTCCTTGGCTCTGGCAGCCAGAGCGTCTCCAGGCCCCTCTTCCCACAGGGAACAAGCCCTCCCGGCTTTTGAGGACAGTACCTGTCTCCTCCTGGAGCAACCTTGAGCAGTGTCATCACCACCTCCTGAGGGCATTTGTCAGCCATGGGGACGATGAGAGACTCCACGCTCTGCCGGGCTGGGACTGTCTGGGTGCATCCCAGGGTTTTGTGGATGCAGCTCGTGATCTTTGGCACCTGGAGGGGACACAGGTGAGGATGGTGCAGCCACTGGCGAGCGGCCATTTCCTCAGCTGCCCTTGCCATCCCTCTCTGCCACCTTGAGGTGGCTTCAGGTGCCCCAGACACTGGGCTTTGGGAGGAAGAGAGGGATGGAGGGAGGAACAAGGCCTGACAGGGCTGAAGGGCAGGGCAATGCAGCCACAGGCCACTTACATCCACCAGCCACAGGTCAGGGTTTCCCTTGACCACATCCAGCACGTTTCTGGCCGCCTCCTTGTCAAAGGTGCTGGAGTCGGTCATTGCCTCGATGAACACCCAGACCATGTCTGTCCTCTCCGACGGCTGGAGGTATTCCCCAAAGGTCTATGGGAGGAAGGGAGGCAACGAAGCCATATCACACCGAGGGCCCTGATGCTGCTGCTTAGCCGGGCAGTGCCAGCAGCCCTGCGGTGGCGCCCGGCAGTGCTGGCGGCGGTGTCCCCAGCAAAGCTGGCAGCAGGGGCGGCAGTCGCTGCTGGGGAGGATGAGAAGAGACGGCCCAGGGTGAGGGAGGAGGGTTGGGGTCATGGGCACGGGGTCTGGGCCCCGCCACCAGCCAGGGCTTGCTGGTGGCCAGGAGGACTGGGGCTGCTGCTGGGACACTGGAGCGCAGCCCTGGCGTTGTCCCTGCTTGGGGACAGCAGGAACCCTCTCAGCAGGGACAGGGAGGCCACGCCAGCCCGCTGACGGTGGAGGCCTTTGCTCTCACAAGTCCCCTGCTGATGCCAGGACCAAGAGTGCCAGCAAACGGGGAGCTCGTTACCTCGGCAATGTGAGTGGCACTGGGCAAAGTGCGCAAGGAGGTGGTCTCGGCTTCCCAGTCCCTTTCGAGCTGTGTATCCTCCTCTGTCAATGTCGCACCTAAAGAGCGGGGCAAACGCAGAGGAGTCGGTAAGACACGGCAGCTTCCCCAATACTGGAAAGAGCTTTGAACTTGGAATGGCCGAGGAGGGAGGTTATGACCTGCAATCAGGGGAGGAGGTGGTGGAGAGCGGTGCCACGGAAAGGCTGACCCGCCTCCAGTGTGCGTGTGGGAATGCTCGTGGCCCTGGAAATTCCAAGGTCCTAGAGCTCTGCATGCAGTGCCACGGTTCAGTCCCCCATGGCTTGAATAGAGGTGACGTGGGGGACGGCTCGCATGGCTGGAGTGCTGCGGGGCAGAGATACATGTCTCTTTGGGAGAGATGGGAAGATGCGGCGCGGGGCTGCCTCCCGTGCTCTTGAGGAGCAGCTCAGCTACACGGGACCATCAACAGCGTGGGAGAGAGCGTGGGGGTGAGGAGCAGAGGAGGGGCAGTGCTGGTGACATGGTGGTGCCTCCAGCAAGCAGCAGGACTGGGTGATGTTGGCGTGCAGGGGGATCCATCCCACCACAGCTTCTCTTACGGTGTTGCTGGTACTTGAATTGGAAGAGGAGACAAAGAGCGTCCAAAGCCAAGCGGCTGGTGTCCTCTTCCTTGAATGATAGGAGCAGCAGGAGATGTCCCAGCAGCTGTCCAAGGATTGGCATCTGCATCTCCACACAGGAGGCGTGTCTGTCCTCATTGGGATCAGCCTGGGCAAGGGAGGAGGAAGAGCAGAGGGCTTGAGGGCAGCTGGGGCCAAAGCCCTGAAGCCAAGTGTGTGCCCAGGGCTGGATCCAGGCAGGTCAGAGCTTTGCAGGGCCCTGCAGAACCCGTCTCGCAGAACAGCCCCACGCAGGGAGAGCTGCCAGACCTGGGCTCCCCGTGGGCTCCTTGGGCAGCCCTGGCTGACACAGGACTGGGGCAGAGATGGCTCCTGGCAGAGCGCAGTGTGCCTGGTCCTTACCTTCAGTGAGGAGTAGTTGGCCAGCAAGAAGCTGAGCACCCTCATCCTGCCCACAGCCCTCTCCCGCACAGATGCCCTCTCAGAGGTGGTGAAGGTCAAGAGCATCTGGGGAGAGAGAAGCTGCTGCTGAGCCCTGGGAGCAGCCAGTGCTCCAGCACAAGCAGCACTGCTCAAGTCCTGGGCGGGACTCTCCCAGGCCATTAAGGCTTCCTCTGGTCTGGAGCAAAGCCCGCACTGGTTTCCTGCCCCGGGGTCCCTGGCAGGCTTGCGACAAATGCCCCAGGCCAGCCCTCTAGCCAGGCAGGAAGGCAGATGCCACCCTGTGCGGCCACTGTGCTGCGGAAGAGCCTGCTGGGCAGCCCCTGCTTCCCCCAGGGAGGTGGGCACCACCCTGCAGTGCTCTCTCTGCATGGCGCGGGGTGGGACTGCCCTCTCAGCAGTGGACACCCCGTCCCCCAGGGTGAGGAACAGCCCTTGTGAAGCCCACCCTTTGCACATGCCAGACCTGGAAGATACTCTGCATCTTCTCGCTGACTCCGTTGGCAGGAGAGTTGAGCACCAGTGCAACTAGCATGGTGTCCATGGCTTTCATGGTCTGCAAGGAAGACAACGAGTTGTGGCCGTGTTTCCTGCCATCCCTCTCACCCCCAGGACACTGAGCTGAGCTCCCAGCACCAAGGGAGGACTCGTGGGCTGCTTTGCTGTGCCTGGGAGAGGCCCAGGGGCAAACAATGTGCTGTGGGCAGAGCAGCCTGCGGCACTGGACGTGGCCAGGCCCACAGGAATGGGACGACGGGACGAGAGTGGGAAAGTAAAGCCAAGACCGTGCCCTGCCTTGCATCTCTGGTCATAGCGCAGGACAGGGTGAGCAGGGAGCAGCCCAGAGGGCCCGGCGCTCGTGGAGCTCACCCAGCACTTACCGCGAAGTACAGGAAAGGTTTCAAGTCCCGGATTTCCTCTTTGGGAGGAAGCAAGAAGATGCTGGAGAAGCACGCTTGGAGGAGGCCTATCTCTTTGCCCTCCAGCACCGCCTCCACGGAGCTGCAAAGAGAGAGGGGCCAGTGGGACACTGGTGCGGGGAGCAGTGCCTGGAGGCCTCGTGCAGGTGGACGCGGGGCTCTGGGGCAGGAGTCCCCAGGAGGGTTGGGCAGGTACCTCATTTCGGTCACGGCAAACATGGCGCTCCGCCACACCGCTGTGCACCGTTGGTCCCTGGGCTCTTCTTCCAGCAGCACCTGCAGAGCACAGCCAGGATGGGACCTGGCAGCTGCCAGCACCCAGTGCCACCAGCCCCTTGCCCTGCCCAACACTGTCCTCACAGGGTGCCAGTGCTGGGGGCCTTGTCCCCTTCCCCGCAGCCACCGAGTATCCCCTCACCTTGATATTCTCTGCCAGTTTGTGTCTCTGTCAGAAGAGATCTAGGCCCTGGGACAAGCCGTTGTACGTTGCGGCCCTGAAGAGCATAGCGATGCTTTTAAGGAACTCCAGCTTCTGTTCCTCATCCTGGCAGCCAGGGGACAGAGAGACAAACAGGGAGCATGAGATGGGGACACACGGTCAGTGGCACCGCAGCGCTGGGGGTGCAGTGCCGGTTGCAGCCCTGGGAGAAGCAGCTGTGCCCAGCCAGCGCCCTCCAGCAGCCCCACAGCAGAGCCCCTGTCAGCAGATGCCAGCTCAGCCGCCTTCCAAATGGCTGCGGTTACCTTTTCAGGGCTGCTGACAAAGGCCCTGATGACATCCACGTGTTCTGGTTCCAAGCGGTACACTGGTAACCAGCTGGCATCTAAGAAAGGAGGAGAGCAGGGAGGGCTGCAGAGAGGGTGCGCGGGCAGGAGGGAGCAGAGGAAGGAGCTCTGCCTCCCATCCAGCCCCATGCCCGCTGCCATGGCACAGTCTTCTCCTGCGTGTCAGTGCCCCTGCCAGCGTGTGGGGAAACGGGATCCTGGCATTGAGCAGGGAGCGCTCGCTGGCCACCGCGCTGCCCAGACAATCAGGGCCCCTCACTCACCCATCTCCAGTTGCTGGGCCAGGCACAACTCCTGGGGCTCCACTGGAGAGCTGCTCTCCTGGAGAGCCCTGTCCTCCTCCAGGGCCACCTTGGTGGTGCTGACTTGTTGCTTCGCCATCTTTTGGGTTTGAGGAAAGTGGTTGGGCTGGCGAAGGGGGAAGCTTTGGCGAAAGGCCACGAGTCTGCCGGGGGCAGAGGGAAAAGACGTGGGTTGTGCTCGAGGAGTCCTCGCCACGAGTCTGCCGGGGGCAGCGGGGAAAGACGTGGGTTGTGCTTGAGGAGTCCTTGCCACGAGTCTGCCGGGGCAGAGGGGAGTCTGCCGGGGGCAGCTAGAGTTAAGATATGGTTGGACTCGATGATCTCAAGGGTCGCTTCCAACCAAAAGGATTCTCTGATACTCCGATTCTCTGAAAGACGTGGGCTGCGCTCGGGGGCTACTCGCCGTCTCCGTGCTCGCGCCCTGTCCCGTCACCGTCCTGCCGGACAGTGTGGGCTGGGGCCCACAGCTGCGCTGAGCACATGCAGTGCAGTGGGTGTCACCAAGTGAGGTCACAACGGGCCCCACTGTGACCCTGCACCTGGGCAGGGAGGGGCAGGGTGTCCCATTGGGATGCACAGGCCAGCTCAGCCCTGGGCACCTGGGTGCTCTCGGGGTGTCTCCAGGCTCCCCTTTGCCCTCATGTCCCCCCGGGACCTCTCTGTTGCCCTCTGCTGTGGCCCAGAGTTTCGTGTTCAGCTGGCTGGCTGATCAGAACAGCAGCGAAGCTGCTCCTTCAGTGGCTTTGTAGAGATTTCTAGGGATTTCCAAGGGTGGGTAGCACAGAGGATGGACTTTGTTTAAGGTGTCTGCTGTCTCATTGCTTACAGAAGCTCTCAGTGGCTTGAGGATAAACTAACCACGTAACCACATGACAAAGTGTTGGAGCTGGCAGAGCACAAAAGCAGAAATCCAGGTGGCAGGGGTGAAAAAGGTGGAAAGGCTGAGGTACTAAATGCCTTCTTCACCTGAGATCTTTAATAGTCAGAAGAGTTGTGCTCCAGGTACCCATCCCCCTGAGCCAGAAGACAGGCATGGGGAGCAGTATGAAGGCCCAACAATCCAAGGGTCAATGATCAGCGACCTGCTATACCACTTGGGCACCTACAAGTCTATGGGGCCAGATGGGATACACCCAAGGGTGCTGAGGGAGCTGGCAAAGGTCATCACTGAGCCACTTTCCATTATCTATCTGCAATGCTGCCCAACTGAGGAGGTTGCAGTTGACTGGAAGTTGGCTAAGGTGACGCTCATCTACAAGACGGGCCGGAAAGAGGATCTGGGGACCTATAGACCTATCCGTCTGGCCTTGGTGCTGGGCAAGGTCATGGGGCAGATGATCTTGGGTAACATCACTCGCCACAAGAGAACCATATGATCAGACCCAGTCAACATGGATTTATGAAATGTAGGTCCTGTTTGACTAACCTGATCTCTACGACCAGATGACCCAAGTAGTAGATGAGGGAAAGGCTGTGGAGGTTGTGTACTTAGACTTCAGTAAGGCCTTGGGCACCGTATCTCACAGCATTCTCCTGGAGAAGCTGCAGCTCGTGGCCTGGACGGGTGGACTCTGCGACGGATATAGAACTGGCTGGGTGGCCAGGCCCAAAGAGTTGTGGTGAACGGAGCCAAATGCGGTTGGTGGCTGGTCAGGAGTGGCGTTCGCCAGGGCTCAGTACTTGGCTCACAACAAGCCCATGAATGCTCCAGGCTCAGGGAAGAGTGGCAGGACAGGAAAAGGACCTGGGGGTGTTGGTCACAGTGGCTGAACATGAGGCAGCGTGTGCCCAGGCAGCCAAAAAGGCCACCTGCATCCTGGCTTGTATCAGGAATAGTGTGGCCAGCAGGACCAGAGAAGCGATCGTGCCACTGTACTGGGCACTGGTGAGGCCTCACCTTGAATGCTGTGTTCAGTTTTGGGCCCCTCATCATCAGAAGGACATTGAGGGACTAGAGAGTGTGCAGAGGAGGCGACGAAGCTGCTGAGGGGCTGGAGCACAAGTGTGATGGGAGCGGTTGAGGGAGCTGGGGCTGTTCAGCCTGGAGAACAGGAGGCTCAGGGGAGGCTCAGGGGAGACCTTATTGCTGTTTGCAACGGCCTGAAAGGAGGTTGAAGCATGGAGGGTGTTGGTCTCTTCTCCCAAGTAGCAAGTGATAGGACAAGAGGAAATGGCCTCAAGTTGCGCCAGGGGAGGTTTAGATTGACTGTTAGGAAAAAATTCTTCCTGGAAAGTGCGTTAAAGGCAAGAAGAACACCTGAAGAGCATGGGTTGGTCATGCCAATGTGGAATAGATTGTTTTTTCTTGTTTGTTTTGGGGCTGCAGAAGAAGGAACGCGTGCATTTCAGTGTTGGGGCATGGATCCAAACTGAGGATTCAAGCAAGTTTGGGACTGGGACAGCTTAGGTGATTGAGGACCATTGCCAGGTCTATGAAAGAAGCTGGATGGGTTTCTGGGAGCTCACAGGCATTGCCAAATCCTCAGGAAACCACAGCTTTGTAGTTAAAGCAACAGCACTTGGCACCAAACCCAATCCCAAAACGCGAATACCCTTGAAGCGACCACAGGCAGAGCCTTGAGAAATATTTGAGAGAAAGGGTCTCCTTTGCCAGGCCCTGGGGGTCAGGCCTTGGCCATTCTGATGATAAACAAACATGAAGGGCTGACATGGCATCAGAACCTGGCGTGTCCGCGTTGTTGCCCTTCCCCTTGGTTCCCACCCATGCACACTCAACCCGATCAGCACCTGTGGGAACAGCAGGGTGTGCAGTTCCAGCTAGAGGGCCCTAGACAGATCATACAGAAGTGTGATTTTTATGAGTGTAAGAAGCGATAGCCCAGGCCAGTGAGAACGATATCTCGGGTCGGAAAACAGCCCCTTGTGTGTGATGTGTGAATGTCCTTGGGCCTGGTCTGTGAATGAGTGGGAACGTAACTGAAACAAATATAACATGAGTGTGGTGTGTTTCTAATACCAATTATTGGAAAAACATCTTATGTAACATCTTAGTCCAGGCCCATACCTGGAAATCCTATACATCGTCAATGGCTAATAAAGAAGGCCTCAGACTGGCTCAGCTCTCTGCTCTGCCCGGCTCTGCGCTCCTTCCTGAACAAGATCTCTGCCTGTGCGTGCATCTTTTTCTGTGTCCCGGTGTGCGTCGTTCGTCATCGCCGCAATCGCCCTCATCAACTCCAGACAATCCAAACGCTCCCTGACATACACGGCTGCCCCACCTCCTCTCCTTCCTCGCCTGTCCCTTCTGAAGAGTTTCTAGCCATCCAATGCAGAGCTCCAGTTGTGAGAGTCGTCCCACCATGTTTCTGGGATGGCAACTATATCGTCGTTTTTCTGCCTCACAGTGGCTTCCAGCTCCTCCTGTTTGTTGCCCATGCTGCGTGCCTTTGGATAGATGCACTTTGGCCGGGCCATGGATCCCGCCACCTTTTTCTGGTGAGAAGCCCTAATTCCTTTGTGGACATCATCGAGTGCTTCCACGGTTTTGAACACATCAACAACCCTTGTGTTTCTCTTCCTGCATGGCTCTCCATCCCCAACCTCCACTGGGATGGCAGAGCAAAGGGCCTCACCAGCGCTACCCTCAAATGCTGGCATGTGGCCCTTGGGTTTGCCTCTCCACACCTGGTTTCCTCCCCTCTCACTTCAAATCTAGTTTAAAGCCCTCTCAAGGACTCCTGCTAACTCCTGCGCAGGATCCTTTTCCCCTTTTGAGAGAGGTGCATCCCATTTGTCGCTAGCAGGCCTGGTGCCATGTAAGCCGACCCGTGATCAAAAACCCCCAAATTCTGCCGGTGACACCGGTCCTGCAGCCAGGTATTGATCTGCTGGGTCTTCCTGCATCTTTCCTCGTCGTACCCTGCAACTGTGGCGACAGAAGAGAACACGACTTGTGCTCCTGATCCCTTGACCATGCGTCCCAAGGCCCTGAAGTCTCTCTTGATTGTCTTTAGTTTTCCCTTTTCAGTTTCATCACTGCCTACCTGAAAAATCGTTAGGGGATAATAGTATGAGGGCCTAACCAGGGCAGAGAGTTTCCTGTTTACATCTTTAACCCTGGCCCCAGGGAGGCAGCCGACACCCCAAGAAGTGGGTCTAGCCTGCATATAGGGCCTTCTGTTCCCTTTAGAAGGGAGTCTCCTACAACCACAACCAGCCTCTTTTTCTTTGTGGGGGCTGTTTTGATGGAGGGTGCAGGGTGACTGATCCTCTGCAGCACCTCCAACTCAGTGGAACCGCCTCCCTCGATGCTGTTGTTTGGTTCCACTTGCAAGGCCTGTTCTTCAGTCTCAAGACCCATTTGTGTGTCTGTGTTTGGCTGTTTCTGGGCTAACTGGTGCGCAGAAGTTGGCTTCGCTGGAGGTAAATGTTCAAAGAGGACCCAGAAGAGTAAAACAGAAAAAGGAAAAATTTATTCGAATAAAGGAGGAGTCCCCAGGCGTCCCTGTGGGGTCTCTCAACAGCATGGGAAGATACAGCCCCCTATTTATCCCAATCCTAGCCGCAGGAGATCCCTTCTCCTTTCCCCATTGGCTGAGACCCTTGCGGGGTCCAAGCTTTCCGATCCCCCTTTCGTACCCCCAGCAGCACCCCTTGTATGTCTGCCCACCGACACTCCTGGGAACTGATTGGTTAGAGCTCTAAGGCTGTTGCACTCCATTTTGTAAAGACATGGGAGAGCTGCTCCCATCAACTACGAAACAATCAAGAGTGTGAATCGTGACATAACATCTTTGCAAAGACGTGGTAGCCGTTCCTCACCAGTTTGGTGTTGGTGGTGGTGCTTTCAGTTGTGATGATGTTGTCATCCCTTTTCTAATTCACTGTCTGCTCTTGTGTTCAGACTACGTGGCTTTGTAAATGAAGAGCCCTGCTCTCTGTGTCTTTCAACGAAATACAGGAGCTCCTGAGACTGTTTTTCTTCCTGAGCTGCTTCCTGCAAGAGCTTTTGGAGCTGCAGGGACAGTTCCTGTGATGGGAGGAGGGGAAAAGAATCCATCATGGCAGCACTGCCAGGGAGCAGCAGCGCTCGGTCTCCCAGAGCTGTTTTCTTTCCTCTCCCACACTCCTTCTCGTCCCTCATGTTGGCGCAAGTCCTGAGTGCTCTGGCAGCTTGGTCATTGTTCTGCTGCGTGGCAGTCCTGTGACAGCAGGCAGGGACAGGCAATGGGCACTTGTGTGACAGAGCTGGCCTCAGAACAGCCTTCCGTGAAGAAAGGTGATCTCCTGAGGACAGTGCTGGAAGGTTTAGGTCTTCTTCCAAAGTTTCTCTCCAGGACATGCCCAAGAACATGACGAGCAGATCAAAACACCAGTATGCACCAGTACAGAGCTAAACACCGTGAGTGGAGAAGCATGAGGGCACGCAGCAGTGTCCTCTCACAGCCAGGCCTCCTGCAAGACACCTGACGGAGCAGCAGAGCAGGGTCTAGGCTGTGCCCGTGTGCACTGGACAGCCCGCGGAAGCTGCCCCAGGACAATCGTCGTGGGCTGGCCGCGCACAAGCACCGTTTCCAGCCCTGGCCTCTCAGTGCAGCTTGGAGAGGCCCTTTGTCCCTCCGCGGAAGGATGGTGAATGAGTAGGTCAGCAGGCTGTGTTTGCATGGTACAGATGAGATGCAATCATGCACATCATGTACAGGAGGTGGGATGAGATGAACCCCAGAGACCACAAATGTCATCAGCTATTCCTTGGGGTTCCCTGAAGGCCTGTGGGACAGACAGTGTCTCGAGGTCACGTCACGTTGGGAGGAAACCACCTGAATGCAGCACTGGGTTGTGCTTCCTTGGACTGAGGTCCCCGTGTCCATTCCTCGTGACATGGGACATGTGAGATGAGTGCAGGCGGGGTGACACACTGCAAGGCTGAGGTGGCTCCCATCCTTTGGGAGTGGCAAGAGGAGGTGAGAGAGACACTGTGACTCCTGCCTGTGTGTGTAAAAGGGACAGGCTCTGCCTCTGATCATCCCTGGGTGCATAAGGAGTCCATGAGGCCAGCTCAGCTCTGGACAGCTGACAGAAGCTTGCTCTTTCCACGTGTGACTCCAGGAACAAACCCCATGGGCCCAGTGAGCTTCGTCTCCGCTGCCTTGGACAGGCCCATTGCCACAGTGCTTCTATCTGCTCCCTCAGCCTTGCCTATGATTCTGGCTTGTGCTCTCCAAAGTGCCAGAGCACTCAGAGATGTTCTGGGGTCCTTGGAAAAGGCAGATGTCAAAGCCAGCTTCAAGAAGGGCTCTTTATTAAAATCCAGCCACTCTCTCGGGAAGAGCTGCTCCTCCACATGGCTCAGCATCAGCGGCAGCACAGGGCTCGCAGGTTCCATCTTGGCCTTGGCTGCTCCCTTGGAGAGCTCAGGATGATGATGACCGTCTGAGCTACAAGGGAGCGGATGGAGGGCTCGCTGTCTCCTGCCAAGGTCTGAAGGGCTGCAAGGGAAAGAAGCAGAGCTGAGATGACCTCCCACGTCTGCAGAGATCCCCAGGCATTCCCTCTGGAGAATGCTCCCTACTCACCGCTGCAGATCTCAGCCAGCTTCTTCTTGCCTGGATCCCTCAGATGCCGCGCAGCGAGCCCTGGGCACAGAGTTCCGTCAGCCCCTGCTCCCTCCCCTCATCAGGGCTGGCCCCAGGGAAGAGCAGGGGCCGAGATGGTGGGACTGAGCAAGGCGGCCGCCATGGCCACCTGCGTGGACAGGGCTGGGAGAGGGAGGCCAAGGCCCTGCACGGGGCAGCCGGGGCTCTGGCAGCCACAGGGCTGCTCCTTGCTGCCAGGGCAGTGGCAGGGACTGGGGCCAGGCTGCCAAGAGAGGGACCCTGGGGGCTGTGACCCACCGATGAACCTCACGGCCGCCTCTCGCAAGCTGGCCTGAGCATCCTTCAGGTACGGCAGGCTCTGAGTCAAGAATTCTTGAGCTCTGCTCCTGTCCTGCTCCAGCTGGAGAGAGCACAAGGGGATGAGCACGTCACTGTCCCTTCCCAGTTGGCTGGACCAGTCCCTGCTCCCACACCCAGCCGTTCCCCTTCCCTCCCGGCCATTCCCATGTCCCAGCCAGGAGCCCTGTGGGGCTGAGGCTGAAAGAGAGACACAGGCCAGGGGACCCCAGGGGTGCTGAGAGCCCTCCCTCGCGCTGGGTGCAGGGAGGGCAGCAGGGCAGAGAGAAGAGGCCTTGTGGGCTCTGTTCTTGAGGGCAAGGAACAAGAATGCAGGTCCAGGCTGCAGCAAGGCAGGCGAGGCACATCTGCCTTGGGGGTTGTCCTCACCAAGCTCTCTCCAATCCGCCATGTCTGCTGTGTCCGCACCAGGTGCTTGAGCAGTTTCCACTTGAGGAGCTCTGCGGCAGCAAGGAGGGCTTCCCCAGCAGCCTGTGGAACAGCAGAAGCTGGGAGATGGCACCACGGTCTGGGCCAGGAGACCTTGGGTCCCCCTGCTCTGGGCCTTGTTCCTGGGGCGATTCTGCCCTCAGGGAGCTGGGACATGCCCTGGCCCAAATTTCCAGGGGTCTCTTTGCTGCGTCACTGCTGAGCTTTGAAAGCTGTACCTTGGCCACGCTCTGCGTTTGGTCACTCAGGCGGAAGAAGAGAGGGAGCAGGCCAAGTCGCACTGTGTTCTTCATCTCTGCCTTTTCGTCCCCCACCGCCATCTTCATCAGGTCTCTGAAGAGGCTGATGGAGCTCTCTCTCAGCTGGCTCTGCTCCTGGGAGGGAGAAGCACAGTAGGACTGGAGCACCAGCAGCTCTCTGCCCACGCTGGGCAGAAGCTCCAGCATGGCTGATGTGAGGGGAGATGCTCCAGGGAGGCATTCTGCACACTGGAGTTGTGGCCCAGATCTGCGGTCCTGGGTCAGTGAAAGGCCACTCAAGAGACTTGTTCTGGGAGCGCCTGTGCCTCCAAGTGCCCACCAAGGCAGCCAGCATCCCCCACCAGCTTCAGCAGCCACGGTGGGGAAGAGCTCCAGGAGCAGCCGGCAGGGAGAAGCTGGGCTGGGCTGCAGAACACACAAGCCACCCCACAAGCGCCCAGGGCCCACCCGTGGGGCTCAGGCTTCCACATCAGCCTTACATCGTTCAAGAGGGGCAGGAGGAATTCCGCCATCTGCACGGCGATGTGGCTGGCCTCCCTCCTCTTCAGCTGAGCCATGACAGTTCTGAAGACCAGCAGAGCCTTCATGGTGGCAGCCTTATAGCCAAAGAGCAGGACCCTCATCAGGTCTGGTAGGATGACCTTCATTTTTCTTGCCTGTGTGAAGAAAAGTGTTTCCCTTTTGGGACCAGGTCCATGCCTGGAAAGCTCCCCAGGCAGCCAGCTGGCCCCACCATGGCAGAGAGAGCCTTTGGAGCACTCGCCCCACCGCCTGAGTGCCAGCCAAGGCCAAGCCCGCCCCCTCCGCCCCGGCCCTTGGCTGCCAACAGGGTTCCCCTTGCTGACGCCCTACTCACCATGTCGTCTCTCTGCGACAGCGTCATGATGCCTCTGAGCACCAGGGAGAGCATGGCTGGCCTTTCTTCCTTCAGAAACCTAAAGGCTAGGTAGGTCGCAGCAAACTCCCCGTCTCCCAGATCTCTGCTGGCCAGCATCTGAAAGCAGGGCAGCAGTGAGCGACCGGCAGAGCTGGTGGGGCTCCTGGCAGCGTGCAGCTCCTGGTTCCTAGCGCAGCCCGGGCCAAGGGCACCGGGGGCTTTTTCCGGTAACTCACAGCCAAGCGAACGAGGCAGTAGTCCTCCAGGTGCGTGCAGAAGAGCCTGCTCTTGAGGTCCCAGAGCTGGCTGAGCAGCTCCTTCAAAATGTTCTTCACAGTCTGGGGCACGGAGAACATCAGCTCCCACAGTGCCAGGGCAGTGCTGCAAGTCGGAGCGCTCTGTCAGCAGGGCAGCCTCGGCCACAGCAGCGTGGCCGGGCTCAGCACTGCAGGATGCTTGGGATGCCCTGGGCAGCAGCAGAGGGCTGAGCTGGTGCTCCCCGTGGGGCGGGCAGGAGCGTGGGGTGGGCTCTGGGCTTGCTTGCTCAGCTTTGGCTGCCTCGGGCCTGGCTGACCCCCAGGGCTGGAAAGCGTGGTGGGATGGAGGGTCCTGCCCCTCGGGAGTGTCCTGCAGGATTCCTTGGCTCTGGCAGCCAGAGCGTCTCCAGGCCCCTCTTCCCACAGGGAACAAGCCCTCCTGGCTTTTGAGGACAGTACCTGTCTCCTCCTGGAGCAACCTTGAGCAGTGTCATCACCACCTCCTGAGGGCATTTGTCAGCCATGGGGACGATGAGAGACTCCAAGCTCTGCCGGGCTGGGACTGTCTGGGTGCATCCCAGGGTTTTGTGGATGCAGCTCGTGATCTTTGGCACCTGGAGGGGACACAGGTGAGGATGGTGCAGCCACTGGTGAGTGGCCATTTCCTCAGCTGCCCTTGCCATCCTTCTCTGCCACCTTGAGGTGGCTTCAGGTGCCCCAGACACTGGGCTTTGGGAGGAAGAGAGGGATGGAGGGAGGAACAAGGCCTGACAGGGCTGAAGGGCAGGGCAATGCAGCCACAGGCCACTTACATCCACCAGCCACAGGTCAGGGTTTCCCTTGACCACATCCAGCACGTTTCTGGCCGCCTCCTTGTCAAAGGTGCTGGAGTCAGTCATTGCCTCGATGAACACCCAGACCACGTCTGTCCTCTCCGACGGCTGGAGGTATTCCCCAAAGGTCTATGGGAGGAAGGGAGGCAGCGAAGCCACGTCACACCGAGGGCCCTGATGCTGCTGCTTAGCCGGGCAGTGCCAGCAGCCCTGCGGTGGCGCCCGGCAGTGCTGGCGGCGGTGCCCCCAGCAAAGCTGGCAGCAGGGGCGGCAGTCGCTGCTGGGGAGGATGAGAAGAGACGGCCCAGGGTGAGGGAGGAGGGTTGGGGTCATGGGCACGGGGTCTGGGCCCCGCCACCAGCCAGGGCTTGCTGGTGGCCAGGAGGACTGGGGCTGCTGCTGGGACACTGGAGCGCAGCCCTGGCATTGTCCCTGCTTGGGGACAGCAGGAACCCTCTCAGCAGGGACAGGGAGGCCACGCCAGCCCGCTGACGGTGGAGGCCTTTGCTCTCACAAGTCCCCTGCTGATGCCAGGACCAAGAGTGCCAGCAAACGGGGAGCTCGTTACCTCGGCAATGTGAGTGGCACTGGGCGAAGTGCGCAAGGAGGTGGTCTCGGCTTCCCAGTCCCTTTCGAGCTGTGTATCCTCCTCTGTCAATGTCGCACCTAAAGAGCGGGGCAAACGCAGAGGAGTCGGTAAGACACGGCAGCTTCCCCAATACTGGAAAGAGCTTTGAACTTGGAATGGCCGAGGAGGGAGGTTATGACCTGCAATCAGGGGAGGAGGTGGTGGAGAGCGGTGCCACGGAGAGGCTGACCCGCCTCCAGTGTGCGTGTGGGAATGCTCCTGGCCCTGGAAAGTCCAAGGCCCTAGAGCTCTGCATGCAGTGCCACAGTTCAGTTCCCCATGGCTTGAATAGAGGTGACGTGGGGGACGGCTCGCATGGCTGGAGTGCTGCGGGGCAGGGATACATCTCTCTTTGGGAGAGATGGGAAGATGCGGCGTGGGGCTGCCTCCCGTGCTCTTGAGGAGCAGCTCAGCTCCACGGGACCATCAACAGCGTGAGGGTGAGGAGCAGAGGAGGCTCAGTGCTGGTGACATGGTGGTGCCTCCAGCAAGCAGCAGGACTGGGTGATGTTGGCGTGCAGGGGGATCCATCCCACCACAGCTTCTCTTACAGCGTTGCTGGTACTTGAATTGGAAGAGGAGACAAAGAGCGTCCAAAGCCAAGCGGCTGGTGTCCTCTTCCTTGAATGATAGGAGCAGCAGGAGATGTCCCAGCAGCTGTCCAAGGATTGGCATCTGCATCTCCGCACAGGAGGCGTGTCTGTCCTCATTGGGATCAGCCTGGGCAAGGGAGGAAGAAGAGCAGAGGGCTTGAGGGCAGCTGGGGCCAAAGCCCTGAAGCCAAGTGTGTGCCCAGGGCTGGATCCAGGCAGGTCAGAGCTTTGCAGGGCCCTGCAGAACCCGTCTCGCAGAACAGCCCCACGCAGGGAGAGCTGCCAGACCTGGGCTCCCCGTGGGCTCCTTGGGCAGCCCTGGCCGACACAGGACTGGGGCAGAGATGGCTCCTGGCAGAGCGGAGTATGCCTGGTCCTTACCTTCAGTGAGGAATAGTTGGCCAGCAAGAAGCTGAGCACCCTCATCCTGCCCACAGCCCTCTCCCGCACAGATGCCCTCTCAGAGGTGGTGAAGGTCAAGAGCACCTGGGGAGAGAGAAGCTGCTGCTGAACCCTGGGAGCAGCCAGCGCTCCAGCACAAGCAGCACTGCTCAAGTCCTGGGCGGGACTCTCCCAGGCCATTAAGGCTTCCTCTGGTCTGGAGCAAAGCCCGCACTGGTTTCCTGCCCTGGGGTCCCTGGCAGGCTTGCGACAAATGCCCCAGGCCAGCCCTCTAGCCAGGCAGGAAGGCAGATGCCACCCTGTGCGGCCACTGTGCTGCGGAAGAGCCTGCTGGGCAGCCCCTGCTTCCCCCAGGGAGGTGGGCACCACCCTGCAGTGCTCTCTCTGCATGGCGCGGGGTGGGACTGCCCTCTCAGCAGTGGACACCCCGTCCCCCAGGGTGAGGAACAGCCCTTGTGAAGCCCACCCTTTGCACATGCCAGACCTGGAAGATACTCTGCATCTTCTCGCTGACTCCGTTGGCAGGAGAGTTGAGCACCAGTGCAACTAGCATGGTGTCCATGGCTTTCATGGTCTGCAAGGAAGACAACGAGTTGTGGCCGTGTTTCCTGCCATCCCTCTCACCCCCAGGACACTGAGCTGAGCTCCCAGCACCAAGGGAGGACTCGTGGGCTGCTTTGCTGTGCCTGGGAGAGGCCCAGGGGCAAACAATGTGCTGTGGGCAGAGCAGCCTGCGGCACTGGACGTGGCCAGGCCCACAGGAATGGGACGATGGGACGAGAGTGGGAAAGTAAAGCCAAGACCGTGCCCTGCCTTGCATCTCTGGTCATAGCGCAGGACAGGGTGAGCAGGGAGCAGCCCAGAGGGCCCGGCACTCGTGGAGCTCACCCAGCACTTACCGCGAAGTACAGGAAAGGTTTCAAGTCCCGGATTTCCTCTTTGGGAGGAAGCAAGAAGATGCTGGAGAAGCACGCTTGGAGGAGGCCTATCTCTTTGCCCTCCAGCACCGCCTCCACGGAGCTGCAAAGAGAGAGGGGCCAGTGGGACACTGGTGCGGGGAGCAGTGCCTGGAGGCCTCGTGCAGGTGGACGCGGGGCTCTGGGGCAGGAGTCCCCAGGAGAGTTGGGCAGGTACCTCATTTCGGTCACGGCAAACATGGCGCTCCGCCACACCGCTGTGCACCGTTGGTCCCTGGGCTCTTCTTCCAGCAGCACCTGCAGAGCACAGCCAGGATGGGACCTGGCAGCTGCCAGCACCCAGTGCCACCAGCCCCTTGCCCTGCCCAACGCTGTCCTCACAGGGTGCCAGTGCTGGGGGCCTTGTCCCCTTCCCCGCAGCCACCGAGTATCCCCTCACCTTGATATTCTCTGCCAGTTTGTATCTCTGGCAGAAGAGATCTAGGCCCTGGGACAAGCCGTTGTACGTTGCGGCCCTGAAGAGCATAGCGATGCTTTTAAGGAACTCCAGCTTCTGTTCCTCATCCTGGCAGCCAGGGGACAGAGAGACAAACAGGGAGCATGAGATGGGGACACACGGTCAGTGGCACCGCAGCGCTGGGGGTGCAGTGCCGGTTGCAGCCCTGGGAGAAGCAGCTGTGCCCAGCCAGCGCCCTCCAGCAGCCCCACAGCAGAGCCCCTGTCAGCAGATGCCAGCTCAGCCGCCTTCCAAATGGCTGCGGTTACCTTTTCAGGGCTGCTGACAAAGGCCCTGATGACATCCACGTGTTCTGGTTCCAAGCGGTACACTGGTAACCAGCTGGCATCTAAGAAAGGAGGAGAGCAGGGAGGGCTGCAGAGAGGGTGCGCGGGCAGGAGGGAGCAGAGGAAGGAGCTCTGCCTCCCATCCAGCCCCATGCCCGCTGCCATGGCACAGTCTTCTCCTGCGTGTCAGTGCCCCTGCCAGCGTGTGGGGAAACGGGATCCTGGCATTGAGCAGGGAGCGCTCGCTGGCCACCGCGCTGCCCAGACAATCAGGGCCCCTCACTCACCCATCTCCAGTTGCTGGGCCAGGCACAACTCCTGGGGCTCCACTGGAGAGCTGCTCTCCTGGAGAGCCCTGTCCTCCTCCAGGGCCACCTTGGTGGTGCTGACTTGTTGCTTCGCCATCTTTTGGGTTTGAGGAAAGTGGTTGGGCTGGCGAAGGGGGAAGCTTTGGCGAAAGGCCACGAGTCTGCCGGGGGCAGAGGGAAAAGACGTGGGTTGTGCTCGAGGAGTCCTCGCCACGAGTCTGCCGGGGGCAGCGGGGAAAGACGTGGGTTGTGCTCGAGGAGTCCTCGCCACGAGTCTGCCGGGGCAGAGGGGAGTCTGCCGGGGGCAGCTAGAGTTAAGATATGGTTGGACTCGATGATCTCAAGGGTCGCTTCCAACCAAAAGGATTCTCTGATACTCCGATTCTCTGAAAGACGTGGGCTGCGCTCGGGGGCTACTCGCCGTCTCCGTGCTCGCGCCCTGTCCCGTCACCGTCCTGCCGGACAGTGTGGGCTGGGGCCCACAGCTGCGCTGAGCACACGCAGTGCAGTGGGTGTCACCAAGTGAGGTCACAACGGGCCCCACTGTGACCCTGCACCTGGGCAGGGAGGGGCAGGGTGTCCCATTGGGATGCACAGGCCAGCTCAGCCCTGGGCACCTGGGTGCTCTCGGGGTGTCTCCAGGCCCCCCTTTGCCCTCATGTCTCGTTGGGACCTCCCTGTTGCCCTCTGCTGTGTCCCAGGGTTTCGTGTTCAGCTGGCTGGCTGATCAGAACAGCAGCGAAGCTGCTCCTTCAGTGGCTTTGTAGAGATTTCTAGGGATTTCCAAGGGTGGGTAGCACAGAGGATGGACTTTGTTTAAGGTGTCTGCTGTCTCATTGCTTACAGAAGCTCTCAGTGGCTTGAGGATAAACTAACCACGTAACCACATGACAAAGTGTTGGAGCTGGCAGAGCACAAAAGCAGAAATCCAGGTGGCAGGGGTGAAAAAGGTGGAAAGGCTGAGGTACTAAATGCCTCCTTCTGTGGAAATGCCCCTCACATTCTGCGATTCTGTGATTCCTCCACCTCAGTCTTTAATAGTCAGAAGAATTGTGCTCCAGGTACCCACCCCCCTGAGCCAGAAGACAGGCATGGGGAGCAGTATGAAGGCCCAGCAATCCAAGGGTCAATGATCAGTGACCTGCTATATCACTTGGGCACCTACAAGTCTATGGGGCCAGATGGGATACACCCAAGGGTGCTGAGGGAGCTGGCAAAGGTCATCACTGAGCCACTTTCCATTATCTATCTGCAATGCTGCCCAACTGGGGAGGTTGCAGTTGACTGGAAGTTGGCTAAGGTGACGCTCATCTACAAGACGGGCCGGAAAGAGGATCTGGGGAGCTACAGACCTATCCGTCTGACCTTGGTGCTGGGCAAGGTCATGGGGCAGATGACCTTGGGTAACATCACTTGCCAGAAGAGAACCATATAATCAGGCCCAGTCAACATGGATTTATGAAATGTAGGTCCTGTTTGACTAACCTGATCTCTACGACAAGATGACCCAAGTAGTAGATGAGGGAAAGGCTGTGGAGGTTGTGTACTTAGACTTCAGTAAGGCCTTGGGCACCGTATCTCACAGCATTCTCCTGGAGAAGCTGCAGCTCGTGGCCTGGACGGGTGGACTCTGCGACGGATATAGAACTGGCTGGGTGGCTGGGCCCAAAGAGTTGTGGTGAACGGAGCCAAATGCGGTTGGTGGCTGGTCAGGAGTGGCGTTCGCCAGGGCTCAGTACTTGGCTCACAACCAGCCCATGAATGCTCCAGGCTCAGGGAAGAGTGGCAGGACAGGAAAAGGACCTGGGGGTGTTGGTTACTGTGGCTGAACGTGAGGCAGCGTGTGCCCAGGCAGCCAAAAAGGCCACCTGCATCCTGGCTTGTATCAGGAATAGTGTGGCCAGCAGGACCAGAGAAGCGATCGTGCCACTGTACTGGGCACTGGTGAGGCTCCACCTTGAATCCTGTGTTCAGTTTTGGGCCCCTCATCATCAGAAGGACATTGAGGGACTAGAGAGTGTGCAGAGGAGGCGACGAAGCTGCTGAGGGGCTGGAGCACAAGTGTGATGGGAGCGGTTGAGGGATCTGGGGCTGTTCAGCCTGGAGAACAGGAGGCTCAGGGGAGGCTCAGGGGAGACCTTATTGCTGTTTGCAACGGCCTGAAAGGAGGTTGAAGCATGGAGGGTGTTGGTCTCTTCTCCCAAGTAGCAAGTGATAGGACAAGAGGAAATGGCCTCAAGTTGCACCAGGAGAGGTTTAGATTGACTGTTAGGAAAAAATTCTTCCTGGAAAGGGTATCAGGCATTGGAACAGGATGCCCAGGGCAGTGGTGGAGTCACCATCCCTGGAGTGGTTTAAAAGGCATTTAGACGAGGTTCTTGGGACATGGGTTAGTGCTGGACTTGGGTTATGGTTGAACTCGATGATCCTGAGGGTCTCTTCCAACCAAAATGATTCTCTGATTCTATTTTTGGTTTGTATTCCCCCAGAAATTCTGAAAATGCCCAAGGGATCAGTTCATGGGAAGGAGTAAGTAATGCGAACGTTTCTTTGGTTGACATCTCTCTATGTTCTTAGAATCATAGAATGTCCAGATTTGGAAGGCACCCACAAGGATCATTGAGTCCAGCTCCTGTCCCTGCACACGACAACCCCAAAATTCACACCATCTGTCAAAGGAAGCAATGTGAAAAAAAAAAATGAATGCTTCCTAAAAAGGGAATCTTGCCTACTCTGAAAAATAAATGAAATTATTTCAATCAAATAATGCCTGTGAGGAGACCTTTTTGAAAAACATTAGCCAGCTACTCAGATACAGACACATCTTTTTGCCTCTACCAAAAAAAAACCCCAAAAACCAAAAAGCAAACCCACCAGTAAACTAACAAAAAAACAGCTCCTCTCTCCCCATCCAGAAGTAGACCTCTAAGTGGTTCAGATGAAGGGTGGTCTGGCAAAAGCCACCCTTTTCCTCCCCAGGTTCATGGACACTCTCATGTGCCTCTCATGGCAGAAGCTGGACCCCCTTCTCGGGACAGACTCCTTCCAGGAGAGACACAGCCACAGAGGCAACTCATCAGGTCTTTACGGCATTTCACTCGGCATTGGATTTTATGTATTTGGTGCTTTCCTGTGACTACTCTTTCTGCACAGATGGTCATAAAAAGACAAGCATTTAGTAAGACATGGTCATAAAGGTGCTGTTATGGACAAGAAAGCTCACCATGAATGCTGGAGAGAGCGAGGAAGTTTACAGTAAGCACCAGGAAGACCCAAGAAGCTCAAGGCCTCTTCTGAAGAGTGGGAGGCCCTGAGCAGCAGTGATTGGCCATGGGTGGGTGTGGGAGAGAGGGTTGGGGCGTGTCAGGGAGAAGCAATGGAATGGCTCGCGGCTTTAGTGAATCCTTACAGTCATGTCTGAGCCGAGAAGTGGAAAGCAGTTGATGTCTGCAAGTGGAGGAGGAATAGGAGGAAGATTTTCCTGGGAATCCAGAAGGAAGAAAGGTCTCTCTTGGGCTAATCATAGATGGTAGTCATATTTTCATCTTGTGGGCATGGCTGTACCTGGGAGATGCAAAATGGCTGCTGCTGGGGGTGGCTGTGCTCAGTCATGCCCAATGAGGTGATTCTGCTCTGCTCCTCTTTACGCTCCCCACACTGGGATGGATCTCAGGAAACATCCATGAGCCTGGAGGAAGCACGAACCTCCTGGAGTGTTGGCCCATTACTGGAGGACAAGAGTGAAAAGTTTGTGAGAAACATGGGAGTGCAGGAAGGGAGTGGTCTATGCATAGCAGTAAGTGTGTTAAAGGCAAGAAGAACACCTGAAGAGCATGGGTTGGTCATGCCAATGTGGAATAGATTGTTTTTTCTTGTTTGTTTTGGGGCTGTAGAAGAAGGAACGCGTGCATTTCAGTGTTGGGGCACGGATCCAAACTGAGGATTGAAGCAAGTTTGGGACTGGGACAGCTTAGGTGATTGAGGACCATTGCCAGGTCTACGAAAGAAGCTGGATGGGTTTTGGGGAGCTCGCAGGCATTGCCAAATCCTCAGAAAACCACAGCTTTGTAGTTAAAGCAACAGCACTTGGCACCAAACCCAATCCCAAAATGCAAATACCCTCGAAGCGACCACAGGCAGAGCCTTGAGAAACATTTGAGAGAAAGGGTCTCCTTTGCCAGGCCCTGGGGGTCAGGCCTTGGCCATTCTGATGATAAACAAACACAAACGGCTGACATGGCATCAGAACCACCTCCACAACGCCTTTACCACCTGTGACCAGTGTCTCCAGGCTTTTGCTTCGCCAGCCTCCAGGGACAGGGACTGGTTGTTTCCTTCAGAGCTGTGTCAGGGATGGCCCTTCGTGGGATCCCAAACACCTTCAGAAACTTGCGTTTGTTTCTGCCTTTCACTTTGCTGGAGGTTTGTTCATTGTTTCAATATCTGCAGTTTAGGAACATGGCAGCAGAGGGCTCATTAACATCCAAAATGCCCTTGCAAGCCAAGGCTCTCTGCAGCATTTTCCTAAAGGCTTCAAGTCTGGTGTGGATGATTAGGGAGATTTCAGGAATAGCCAAACAGAGAGCATTTCAATAATAAACAGCAATAAAGCAGTATTCCTTCTACTTCCTTCCCACCTCTCCCTCCTCCGCATTTCCAGAAGAGGTGGTATCAGCAACCTTCAGTACTTTTGGATCTGGAGCATCTCCTGATGAAGGCACAATATGTCAGAGCATTGGGTGCCTGAAGCACCAGTTGAGTGAGGAGACAGGCCAGGACACCTCAAGAGGAGTCACGCTCCTCTGGACCAAGAGGTGGGTGTTCCTGGGAATCTCAGGTGCCACAGCACAGCGATACTTGTGTTCAGGGAGCTGGTCAAATGACCCATCTCCTTTTCTGTAATGTTGTCTGAGTGTGCTCAGGTAACCCCTGACCTGAACCCCATCCACTCGTGGGTGTTCTCCAGACTCCTGCCTTCAGGAACAGTGTCCCAGGAGACCTTGCTGGTGAAGATGGAGGCAAAGGAGCCATAAAGTACCTCAGTCCTGTCTGCTTCTAATCTTATAAAGTGCAGCAGCAGGCCCGCGTTCGCCCTATCTAGTCTTTTACTGTAAGGAAGTAATGTCAGCTCATCTTGCTGCCCCCACCCTCCCCTGCACATATGAAATCCAGAGGAGCTTTGGCATCATCCTTACATCTTTTTATGGTTTTAGAAGTTTCTTTCTTCAATTAGCCGATTTACAGCATCAATGTTGGTTCAGCTGAATATTTACTCAAGATCTCAGGGGCTTTTTTTTTTTAAAAAAAAAAACTCCACACTTTCTGATCAGCCTTGCACCAGACTGACAAATAAACAAATCTTCCCCATGCAACAAAGTTTGCCTAATAGTAAGGAACGAGAAGATTATTTTGTGCTACTTTTCAATTGATACAGAGACACAAGAGAGAACAAGGAAAGCCCAATGGTTGTCGTGCCTGTGAAGGCTGATATTTACATCCCTGTCCTCCAGTCAGAGCTCAAATTGGCTGGGAAAGAATGCCTTTTAAAAACACTGTCATCACAAAGCAGGAGAGTGTACTGTTAGTTCATAGGTTAATAAATAGTTAATAAATGAAATCTCATTAAATTTCATTGGAAGCCCATTTTTTATTATAGTAAAGGAGGCTGAAGTTTCGCCTTGATAATTACGCTCCCTACATTTGGCAGAAACAAAAAGATTAATTTAATAGCAGAGGTAGCTTTGATTTAAACAAAGAAATTGTCTGAACAGGATTAGATTACACTGTTAGGCGGGCATTCGTTATGTGCAGCGCTGGGGTCGCACTGGCGATTCTCCACCATAAGTGCTCGCCACGACAGAACGCTCTCCTGTAGCTGGTATTTACAAAAGTGCTGCATACTCATTATAGTTCTTAGAAACTATTAACATTCAATACACCTATTCTAAGAAATGATTACAGAAACATGAGGTTAATTATTTCACGGTCTTTGCTGCTATCTGGTGTCATTGTACGAGCATTGCAAGCCTTGAATTCTATTTCTCTATTCTATAGCTTACTTTCGAGACATCTGTTAGTGTGCAGCTTCAGATTCAACCTGTGCATATGTCATGGAGGCACCCCAAGATAAGTTTAGGCGGACAACAAGGTCCAAAACAAACTTTATTGGGCTTTGGGTTCTTTGATATCGGCTGGTTTTATAAGACACCAGTCCGGTCAGTGATATGTGGGAAAGGTTTATCCCACAGGGGTAAAAAGATGCTGGGACAGGAATTAGCAGGGCTCATTTGCAGGGCTTTAAACTAGATTCGAAGGGGGATGGGGTTGTAGCTGGGCTTGCATCAGTGGGGCAGCATGCTGGAATACATAAAGACCGGGAGGCCCCTCAGGCCCGTAGGGTGAAATCGGTTTACTCGGCTCGCTCCCTGAAGTGCCTGTACACCAATGCGCGCAGCATGGGGAATAAGCAGGAGGAGTTAGAAACCTGCGTTCGGTCAGGAGATTATGATCTGGTGGCATTAACAGAGACATGGTGGGACAGCTCACATGACTGGAATGTGGTCATGGATGGCTATGCCCTTTTCAGGAAAGACAGGCCGGCCAAGCATGGTGGTGGAGTTGCTCTTTACGTGAGAGAGCAACTACAATGTATAGAGTACTGTCCAGGTGCGGTTGAGGAGCAAGTTGAGAGTCTGTGGGTGAGAATTAAGGGGCAGGCTGGCAGGGGTGACGCTGTTGTGGGAGTCTATTACAGGCCACCAGATCAGAGTGAGGAAGTTGATGAGGCCTTCTACAGGCAGCTGAGCGTGGCCTCACAGTCACAGGCCCTGGTTGTTATGGGGGATTTTAACTACCCTGATGTTTGCTGGAAGGACTACTCAGCCAGCCAGCCTCAGTCTAGGAGGTTCCTCCAGTGCATTGACGATAACTTTCTGATGCAAATGGTGGAGGAGCCGACTAGGAGACGTGCGCTGCTGGATCTCGTCCTCGCTAACAAGGAGGGTCTGGTTGAAGCAGTAAAGGTGGGGGGCTGCCTTGGTTGCAGTGACCATGAGATGGTGGAGTTCAGAATCTCCTGTGGTGGGAGCAGAATACCGAGCAGAATTGTAACCCTGGACTTCAGCAGGGCCGACTTTGGCCTTTTCAAACAATTGCTGGAGGAAATCCCGTGGGCAAGGCTGCTTGAAGGTAAAGGGGCCCAAGATAGTTGGTTAACTTTCAGGGACTGCTTCTACCAAGCTCAAGATCAGTGCATCCCGACGCGCAGGAAGTCAAGGAAGGGAGCCAGGAGACCTGCGTGGTTAAACAGGGAACTGCTGGGCAAACTCAAGTGGAAGAGGAGGGTTTACAAATCATGGAAGGAGGGGCTGGCCACTTGGGAAGAATATAAGGCTGTTGTCAGAGGATGTAGGGAGGCAACTAGGAAAGCTAAGGCCTCCTTAGAGTTAAACCTGGCAAGAGGGGTCAAGGACAACAGGAAGAGCTTCTTCAAATACATGGCAGATAAAACTAACAGCAGAGGCAATGTAGGCCCACTGATGAACGGGGTGGGTGCCCTGGTGACAGAAGATACAGAGAAGGCAGAATTACTGAATGCCTTCTTTGTCTCTGTCTACTCTGCCGGAGGCTGTCCTGAGGAGCCCCGTACCCCTGAGGCCCCAGAGGAAGGCAGGGCAATGGAGGAGTTTGCCTCAGTTGATGAGGACTGGGTTAGGGACCAGTTAAGCAATCTGGACATCCATAAATCCATGGGTCCAGATGGGATGCACCCGCGGGTGCTGAGGGAGCTGGCTGAAGTCATTGCTGGACCGCTCTCCATCATCTTTGCCAAGTCTTGGGAAACGGGAGAGGTGCCTGAGGACTGGAGGAAAGCAAATGTCACTCTGGTCTTCAAAAAGGGCAAGAAGGAGGACCCGGGCAACTATAGACCGGTCAGCCTCACCTCCATCCCTGGGAAAGTGATGGAACACCTTATCCTTGGTGCCATCTTAAGACATATCAAGGATAAGACGGTCATCAGGGACAGTCAACATGGCTTCACCAAGGGGAAGTCGTGTTTGATCAACCTCATAGCCTTTTATGAAGACGTAACAAGGTGGATTGACGATGGCAGAGCAGTGGATGTGGTCTACCTTGACTTCAGCAAAGCATTTGACACCGTCTCCCACAGCATCCTCACGGCAAAACTGAGGAAGTGTGGACTGGATGATCGGGTAGTGAGGTGGACTGCAAACTGGCTGAAGGAGAGAAGCCAGAGGGTCGTGATCAATGGGGCAGAGTCTGGTTGGAGGCCTGTATCTAGTGGAGTGCCTCAAGGGTCAGTTCTGGGACCAATACTGTTCAATATATTCATCAATGACTTGGATGAGGGAATTGAGTGTACTATCAGCAAGTTTGCTGATGACACCAAGCTGGGAGGAGTGGCTGACACGCCAGAGGGCTGTGCTGCCATCCAGCGAGATCTGGACAGGCTAGAGAGTTGGGCGGGGAAAAATTTAATGAAATATAACAAGGGAAAATGTAGAGTCTTGCATCTGGGCAGGAACAACCCCAGGTTCCAGTACAGGTTGGGGAATGACCTATCAGAGAGCAGTGTAGGGGAAAGGGACCTGGGGGTCCTGGTGGACAGCAGGATGACCATGAGCCAGCACTGTGCCCTTGTGGCCAAGAAGGCCAATGGCATCCTGGGGTGGATTAGAAGGGGGGTGGTTAGTAGGTCGAGAGAGGTTCTCCTTCCCCTCTACTCTGCCCTGGTGAGACCGCATCTGGAATATTGTGTCCAGTTCTGGGCCCCTCAGTTCAAGAAGGACAGGGAACTGCTGGAGAGAGTCCAGCGCAGGGCCACAAAGATGATGAAGGGAGTGGAGCATCTCCCTTATGAGGAAAGGCTGAGGGAGCTGGGTGTCTTTAGCTTGCAGAAGAGGAGACTGAGGGGTGACCTCATCAATGTTTATAAATATATAAAGGGTGGGTGTCACGAGGATGGAGCCAGGCTCTTCTCGGTGACAACCAACAGTAAGACAAGGGGTAATGGGTTCAAGCTGGAACACAAGAGGTTCCACTTAAATTTGAGAAGAAACTTCTTCTCAGTGAGGGTGACAGAACACTGGAACAGGCTGCCCAGGGAGGTTGTGGATTCTCCTTCTCTGGAGACATTCAAAACCCGCCTGGACGCCTTCCTGTGTAACCTCACCTAGGTGTTCCTGCTCTGGCAGGGGGATTGGACTAGATGATCTTTCGAGGTCCCTTCCAATCCCTAACATTCTGTGATTCTGTGATTCTGTGATTCTGGCTGGAAAAGTACCGCCGATAAACCGATGGGAAACGGGGTTTATACAGTTAGTTAGCACTCCCATAACGTAAGATACAGGTTCGGATATTAGGTTAGGAGATTATTTGGGGTGCAGCGAAATAAGAACAGCGAGGACCCACAGTGTGCATATACGCACTCACAAGATAATACTCAATAGTATCTGATCACCTCCCGTAAGTGATACACGCCAGAGATATTCAGTTTCCGTTTCCCCTGGCTTGCATGAAAATTTAGCTTGCAAGTCGCCGAGCTCAGGTCCTGTCCACGGGGTGCTACGAACGGCAGTTCGAGGATTTCCACCCCGTGGCCTTGTATGTGTCAGTTTTAATGAGAGGACATACATTCTTTGTCTCCATCTCCTCTTCATCAACACTATTTTCAGAATCTCCCCAGGAACCTCCATCCCAGGAACCTCCGTCCCAGTCCTCAGGATCTCTAATCAATTTCCAGGTTTGGGGGACACTATGGGGGGGACCTTGCTCCACTTGTCGTGAGCTCAACCTTTTGTTCTAAGAAACGTATTCACTCTTTCAGTTGATCTATTTCCAGCTCCTTTTCATAATCACACCCCTTTGACTGTTCGCAAGGTTCGGGCTGCCTTTGGGCTTGCTTCAAACAAGCGTACAGAGCAGCGCCAAAGGCAGCACAGATGATAGCGCCAACAGCAACACAGGCGGCAGCACACGCAGCTACCGTCACTCCCGGACCACACCAACTCGCTTCCGTCTGGGTGCAAGTTGTCGCGGAAGGATTATCGCAGCTGTAATCCCGAAATAATTTCTCCATTTCTGATACCCTGCTTGCTGCGCCAATTAATATGTCACGGAGGCACCCCCAAATAAGTTTAGGCAGACAACAAGGTCCAAACCAAAAGTTTATTCTGGCCAGAAAAGCACCGCTGATAAACCAATTAGAAACGGGGTTTATACAACTAGCTAGCACTCCGTTGACATAAGATATAGGTTCAGGTATCAGGTTAAGAGATTATTTGGGATGCAGCGAAAATAAGAATAATGGGGATCCCCAGCGTGCATACACGCACTCACAAACCAACAAAACCGGAGCCCTCTCTGCCCCGTTTGCCCACAAAAGAGAAACACTAGCCTATTGCGGCCAGAACTTCACACTTGTCTGTCTCAGATGAGGAATTTACACTCGTCTGTCCCAGGCGAGGACTTTACACCTGCCTATCTCAGGCAAGGAATTATTAAAGCATATATTCAGTAATTTATCGCTCACCTAAGTGCGGAGGTGAGGCGCTCCCAATCCAGGGGAGTTACCTTAGACGGCTTCTCGGTCTAAGGGGAGGGACTCTGGCAGTATGGCAGTCTCATAGCTCTGAGAAGACCACACAAAGGGCATCTCCCGTGGGAACCCCATTTATAGTCTACTTAGATCTGACTGGGCATTCCAGAAGCTTCTCGGCTTCTCTACACCCCACCCCCCGAGTGTGGGCCTTCGAGAAGCTTCTCGGCTTCTCTGTGCTGTGGGCACGCTTGGCCCCTCCTCTGCTAATGACCCTGCCCACCGACTCTGGGTCTCCACAAAGAGCCATTAGCTGCCCCATTGGAGGCCCCAGTTCTGAGAGAGGGGACGGGCAGCTACCAGTGCAGCTGCCACACCAGTGCTCAGGGCGTGGGGAGGGAAAGTGCAACTGCCACAGCTACGGTAGCATATCCCACTTCTGGTAGCAGAGTGCAAGGGCTTAAGGCAGCCCTGCCAAGTTGTAGGTTTGCGATATGGTAACAGACACCAGACCAACAGCTTCAGGGTTAAAGCATTTATCTCCAAATAACAGTGCAGGAAAAAAGACGGATCAATAGTATAATCATCTGCATTGTTGCAATAGCAAGTCAAGTAATTCATCAAGACTGGGCTAGACCAGGCATCTGACAATGGCCGGCAGGCAGGCAGCAGGGTGGGACCTCTTCTCCAGAAAAGTGACCCAGACCAGGCAATGCCCTTGGGGAATGCACATGCCCTGGCTGGACTGTTCTTTTTACCACTGAGCCGCAGAAGCGCTGTTTGGGCTCTGCGCCCGCTCTGCGCCAGCTCTGTCCCTGGTGTACACGAGGCCCAGGAGGCCCAGGAATCCTGTACCAGGCAGCACAGCCCCACAGTCCTGTGTGAACGTGGGTCTGGAATTCTTGTGTGAGGCAATCCAAGCCTCACAGCTCCATTGTATGTACCATCACCAGACAGGCCATATTAGGCGATAGCAGCCATACAAGGAGCCAGCTAGTCTTGCAAAGGCAAATTTGACTGTCTACGTATGGAAGTCACTACGCAGAATGCAAGCGTGAACACACAGGGTACTGTGAACGTAGTGCTGACAGCGAGCAGACTGGATTTATAGCAGCCTTATAGTACAGTAAGTTAACGACTAAGGAGAAGTGAAATAAACCAGAACAGTAGTATAGCAGAAGAAGTAAATTGAAAGAAGAGGTATAGAAACACAGGAAGCAAGGAGTGTGTACTGATTGATACGTCAAGGCCAGAGGGATTGATACAGGATTGATACACCAATGACAGGGGGGTAACTTGTGATAGATGAAAAAAATGCTTTTGTGGTAGCAACTTTGGTGGGAATGCAAAATATATCACTTATGTAATGCATAACTCAGCAAATCAGTAAGGCTTGAGCAAGCATCCTAGCAAGTATAAATACAAGCCTGAATTTGTAATAAATGTCTCTCATTGCACCTTAAAGAGAGTCCGTGCCTCATTCGCTACAAATGGCACCTGAACAGGGACTTTCAATGCGGCTGTAAAGGAAGCAGTTGTTCCGGTAGAAAAGCCCGATCGAACCAGGACCGGGAAATGGAGCCGGGGAAACAAAGCCGGGAAACAGAACCGGGAACCAGGAAAGTGTGCACTCATCACCGAGAAAAGGTGAGCGATTGGGAACCATGGGAGGGAAGTTATCCCTTGAACGAAGACAAAGCCTAGATGTCCTTCAACGTTTATTAAGAAAGCAAAATCAGGACGTACCAGGAGTCCGATTAGTGACTTTATTAGAACGGATGGCTAATCATGTGCCGGACTTTCCTCCAACTGGTACATTTCAGTTGGAGGCATGGCAGAAAGTCGGAAGAGAACTATTCGAACAGGCAGCATCTGGAGATAATGCTGCTTGTCAACATTTATCTACTTGGGGGAAAATAATGATTACTTTAAAAGCAGCTCCAAAGGAAGTAGCTGTGCAGGTCGCAACTAACTGTGAACCTTCTGCCCCTCCCTTGCCAGGGAAGGAGGGGGATCCTGTAACTGTATTGGGCAAAAATGCACTAACCTTGGATGCAGTAGTGGAGAAAGCACTGGCTGATAACGAAGCCCCCGCTTGTCCGCTACAGCGAACGCTTTTGACAAAAGATGGTTTGTGAGAGTCGCCCAACAACCCCCTCGATCCTGGCCCAGTGGACTTGGAGCGAGAGCCTGATTTATTCCCCCCGGATGTTACTTTGCAGCCGAAAGTGCACATTAATTCAACCATGGGGGATAAATGCAGAGAAGAGGCTTTGAAAGCAGGAGACAGGAAAGTGGTTACGGCATGCCCTGTGATCTATCATGAATGGCAAACTCCAGGCTTTCAACAGCTATCGTATGATGTTGTAAAGGAATTACAGACATTAGCTAAAGAAAATGGAGTTACTTCATCATTTGTTATAAATTTTTTGGAAGCGTTAAGCTCTTCCTACGTACTTACTCGCATGACTGGCATTCTTTGTTGAAAATGATCGTATCCACTCCTCGATACACTGTATGGCTGATTTTTGAGAGAACTGTACTGTGGAGACTAGTGATAATGCATATCAGCAAAGAGCGATTGTTTGCAGTCATTTAGCTGGGGAAGGTGCTCATGCTTTGCCCGAGAATCAACTTGCACATCCCAGGGACATGTATGGTGTAACAGGAAAACTAGCAATGAAAGCGGTTCAGAAGTTACTGGTGGTTGGGAGAGATGCTAGTACGTCTTTTTCAAAAATCTCGCAAGGATCACCGGAACCTTATGCACAATATTTAGACTGCTTGCAAACTGTTTTGGAGTGGCAAATTGATAATGATGTGGCTAGTGAGTTAGTTCCTAGAACAATTGGCTTTTGAGAATGCTAATGCTGATTAGTGCCGTGTGTTACAGGGTGTTAGGAATAGGGAAAAGTGTACTATAACAGAGATGGTGAGAGTGTGTCAAAACATAGAGTCATCTGAACATTATACTGGCTCTCCAGCTGCCGCTTTAGCAGCACAGTCGTAAGTGTCGGGAACAAAACTGAGACTGAGATGTTTTCATTGTGGGGCACTGGGTCATGTAAAGAAAGATTGCACAAAGTATGCACACCAGACTTCAAAGGCTGTACCTCCGAGAGATTGTCCAATATGTGCAAAAGGCAGGCACTGGGCAAGTGAGTGTTGTTTGAGGGTAATGTAAAGGGAGCTGCCAGCCAGTCAGTGACTATAATTACTACTGCAGTAGTGCTGATTCCCACAGGAGTGTGGGGGCCTTTAGGACCTAGCGTGCATGCTTTGTTAATAGGTCGATCATCCACTACCAAGTTGGGTTTGTTTGTCTTACCTGGAGTAATTGACTCTGATTATCAAGGTGAAATCAAAATGATGGCTTGGACACCTGTGCCATTCTTCCTGGAAAGTGTGTTAAAGGCAAGAAGAACACCTGAAGAGCATGGGTTGGTCATGCCAATGTGGAATAGATTGTTTTTTCTTGTTTGTTTTGGGGCTGCAGAAGAAGGAACACATGCATTTCAGTGTTGGGGCACGGATCCAAACTGAGGATTCAAGCAAGTTTGGGACTGGGACAGCTTAGGTGATTGAGGACCATTGCCAGGTCTACGAAAGAAGCTGGATGGGTTTTGGGGAGCTCGCAGGCATTGCCAAATCCTCAGAAAACCACAGCTTTGTAGTTAAAGCAACAGCACTTGGCACCAAACCCAATCCCAAAATGCAAATACCCTCGAAGCGACCGCAGGCAGAGCCTTGAGAAACATTTGACAGAAAGGGTCTCCTTTGCCAGGCCCTGGGGGTCAGGCCTTGGCCATTCTGATGATAAACAAACATGAAGGGCTGACATGGCATCAGAACCTGGCGTGTCCGCGTTGTTGCCCTTCCCCTTGGTTCCCACCCATGCACACTCAACCCGATCAGCGCCTGTGGAAACAGCAGGGTGTGCAGTTCCAGCTAGAGGGCCTTAGACAGATCATACAGAAGTGTGTTTTTTATGAGTGTAAGAAGCGATAGCCCAGGCCAGTGAGAATGATATCTCGGGTCGGAAAACGGCCCCTTGTGTGTGATGTGTGAATGTCCTTGGGCCTGGTCTGTGAATGAGTGGGAACGTAACTGAAACAAATATAACATGAGTGTGGTGTGTTTCTAATACCAATTATTGGAAAAACATCTTATGTAACATCTTAGTCCAGGCCCATACCTGGAAATCCTATACATCGTCAATGGCTAATAAAGAAGGCCTCAGACTGGCTCAGCTCTCTGCTCTGCCCGGCTCTGCGCTCCTTCCTGAACAAGATCTCTGCCTGTGCGTGCATCTTTTTCTGTGTCCCGGTGTGCGTCGTTCCTCATCGCCGCAATCGCCCTCATCAACTCCAGACAATCCAAACGCTCCCTGACACACACGGCTGCCCCACCTCCTCTCCTTCCTCACCTGTCCCTTCTGAAGAGTTTCTAGCCATCCAATTCAGAGCTCCAGTTGTGAGAGTCGTCCCACCATGTTTCTGGGATGGCAACTATATCGTCGTTTTTCTGCCTCACAGTGGCTTCCAGCTCCTCCTGTTTGTTGCCCACGCTGCGTGCCTTTGGATAGATGCACTTTGGCCGGGTCATTGATCCTGCCACCTTTTTCTGGTGAGAAGCCCTAATTCCTTTGTGGACATCATCGAGTGCTTCCACGGTTTTGAACACATCAACAACCCTTGTGTTTCTCTTCCTGCATGGCTCTCCATCCCCAACCTCCACTGGAATGGCAGAGCAAAGGGCCTCACCAGCACTACCCTCAAATGCTGGCATGTGGCCCTTGGGTTTGCCTCTCCACACCTGGTTTCCTCCCCTCTCACTTCAAATCTAGTTTAAAGCCCTCTCAAGGATTCCTGCTAACTCCTGCGCAGGATCCTTTTCCCCTTTTGAGAGAGGTGCATCCCATTTGTCGCTAGCAGGCCTGGTGCCATGTAAGCCGACCCGTGATCAAAAACCCCCAAATTCTGCCGGTGACACCGGTCCTGCAGCCAGGTATTGATCTGCTGGGTCTTCCTGCATCTTTCCTCGTCGTACCCTGCAACTGTGGCGACAGAAGAGAACACGACTTGTGCTCCTGATCCCTTGACCATGCGTCCCAAGGCTCTGAAGTCTCTCTTGATTGTCTTTAGTTTTCCCTTTTCAGTTTCATCACTGCCTACCTGAAAAATCGTTAGGGGATAATAGTCTGAGGGCCTAACCAGGGCAGAGAGTCTCCTGTTTACATCTTTAACCCTGGCCCCAGGGAGGCAGCCGACACCCCAAGAAGTGGGTCTAGCCTGCATATAGGGCCTTCTGTTCCCTTTAGAAGGGAGTCTCCTACAACCACAACCAGCCTCTTTTTCTTTGTGGGGGCTGTTTTGATGGAGGGTGCAGGGTGACTGATCCTCTGCAGCACCTCCAACTCAGTGGAACCGCCTCCCTCGATGCTGTTGTTTGGTTCCACTTGCAAGGCCTGTTCTTCAGTCTCAAGACCCATTTGTGTGTCTGTGTTTGGCTGTTTCTGGGCTAACTGGTGCACAGAAATTGGCTTCGCTGGAGGTAAATGTTCAAAGAGGACCCAGAAGAGTAAAACAGAAAAAGGAAAAATTTATTCGAATAAAGGAGGAGTCCCCAGGCGTCCCTGTGGGGTCTCTCAACAGCATGGGAAGACACAGCCCCCTATTTATCCCAATCCTAGCCGCAGGAGATCCCTTCTCCTTTCCCCATTGGCTGAGACCCTTGCGGGGTCCAAGCTTTCCGATCCCCCTTTCGTACCCCCAGCAGCACCCCTTGTATGTCTGCCCACCGACACTCCTGGGAACTGATTGGTTAGAGCTCTAAGGCTGTTGCACTCCATTTTGTAAAGACATGGGAGAGCTGCTCCCATCAACTACGAAACAATCAAGAGTGTGAATCGTGACATAACATCTTTGCAAAGACGTGGTAGCCGTTCCTCACCAGTTTGGTGTGGGTGGTGGTGCTTTCAGTTGTGATGATGTTGTCATCCCTTTTCTAATTCACTGTCTGCTCTTGTGTTCAGACTACGTGGCTTTGTAAATGAAGAGCCCTGCTCTCTGTGTCTTTCAACGAAATACAGGACCTTCTGAGACTGTTTTTCTTCCTGAGCTCCTTCCTGCAAGAGCTTTTGGAGCTGCAGGGACAGTTCCTGTGATGGGAGGAGGGGAAAAGAATCCATCACGGCAGCACTGCCAGGGAGCAGCAGCGCTCGGTCTCCCAGAGCTGTTTTCTTTCCTCTCCCACACTCCTTCTCGTCCCTCATGTTGGCGCAAGTCCTGAGTGCTCTGGCAGCTTGGTCATTGTTCTGCTGCGTGGCAGTCCTGTGACAGCAGGCAGGGACAGGCAATGGGCACTTGTGTGACAGAGCTGGCCTCAGAACAGCCTTCCGTGAAGAAAGGTGATCTCCTGAGGACAGTGCTGGAAGGTTTAGGTCTTCTTCCAAAGTTTCTCTCCAGGACATGCCCAAGAACATGACGAGCAGATCAAAACACCAGTATGCACCAGTACAGAGCTAAACACCGTGAGTGGAGAAGCATGAGGGCACGCAGCAGTGTCCTCTCACAGCCAGGCCTCCTGCAAGACACCTGACGGAGCAGCAGAGCAGGGTCTAGGCTGTGCCCGTGTGCACTGGACAGCCCGCGGAAGCTGCCCCAGGACAATCGTCGTGGGCTGGCCGCGCACAAGCACCGTTTCCAGCCCTGGCCTCTCAGTGCAGCTTGGAGAGGCCCTTTGTCCCTCCGCGGAAGGATGGTGAATGAGTAGGTCAGCAGGCTGTGTTTGCATGGTACAGATGAGATGCAATCATGCACATCATGTACAGGAGGTGGGATGAGATGAACCCCAGAGACCACAAATGTCATCAGCTATTCCTTGGGGTTCCCTGAAAGCCTGTGGGACAGACAGTGTCTCGAGGTCACGTCACGTTGGGAGGAAACCACCTGAATGCAGCACTGGGTTGTGCTTCCTTGGACTGAGGTCCCCGTGTCCATTCCTCGTGACGTGGGACATGTGAGATGAGTGCAGGCGGGGTGACACACTGCAAGGCTGAGGTGGCTCCCATCCTTTGGGAGTGGCAAGAGGAGGTGAGAGAGACACTGTGACTCCTGCCTGTGTGTGTAAAAGGGACAGGCTCTGCCTCTGATCATCCCTGGGTGCATAAGGAGTCCATGAGGCCAGCTCAGCTCTGGACAGCTGACAGAAGCTTGCTCTTTCCACGTGTGACTCCAGGAACAAACCCCATGGGCCCAGTGAGCTTCGTCTCTGCTGCCTTGGACAGGCCCATTGCCACAGTGCTTCTATCTGCTCCCTCAGCCTTGCCTGTGATTCTGGCTTGTGCTCTCCAAAGTGCCAGAGCACTCAGAGATGTTCTGGGGTCCTTGGAAAAGGCAGATGTCAAAGCCAGCTTCAAGAAGGGCTCTTTATTAAAATCCAGCCACTCTCTCGGGAAGAGCTGCTCCTCCACATGGCTCAGCATCAGCGGCAGCACAGGGCTCGCAGGATCCATCTTGGCCTTGGCTGCTCCCTTGGAGAGCTCAGGATGATGATGACCGTCTGAGCTACAAGGGAGCGGATGGAGGGCTCGCTGTCTCCTGCCAAGGTCTGAAGGGCTGCAAGGTAAAGAAGCAGAGCCGAGATGACCTCCCACGTCTGCAGAGATCCCCAGGCATTCCCTCTGGAGAATGCTCCCTACTCACCGCTGCAGATCTCAGCCAGCTTCTTCTTGCCTGGATCCCTCAGATGCCGCGCAGCGAGCCCTGGGCACAGAGTTCCGTCAGCCCCTGCTCCCTCCCCTCATCAGGGCTGGCCCCAGGGAAGAGCAGGGGCCGAGATGGTGGGACTGAGCAAGGCGGCCGCCATGGCCACCTGCGTGGACAGGGCTGGGAGAGGGAGGCCAAGGCCCTGCACGGGGCAGCCGGGGCTCTGGCAGCCACAGGGCTGCTCCTTGCTGCCAGGGCAGTGGCAGGGACTGGGGCCAGGCTGCCAAGAGAGGGACCCTGGGGGCTGTGACCCACCGATGAACCTCACGGCCGCCTCTCGCAAGCTGGCCTGAGCATCCTTCAGGTACGGCAGGCTCTGAGTCAAGAATTCTTGAGCTCTGCTCCTGTCCTGCTCCAGCTGGAGAGAGCACAAGGGGATGAGCACGTCACTGTCCCTTCCCAGTTGGCTGGACCAGTCCCTGCTCCCACACCCAGCCGTTCCCCTTCCCTCCCGGCCATTCCCATGTCCCAGCCAGGAGCCCTGTGGGGCTGAGGCTGAAAGAGAGACACAGGCCGGGGGACCCCAGGGGTGCTGAGAGCCCTCCCTCGCGCTGGGTGCAGGGAGGGCAGCAGGGCAGAGAGAAGAGGCCTTGTGGGCTCTGTTCTTGAGGGTAGGGAACAAGAATGCAGGTCCAGGCTGCAGCAAGGCAGGCGAGGCACATCTGCCTTGGGGGTTGTCCTCACCAAGCTCTCTCCAATCCGCCATATCTGCTGTGTCCGCACCAGGTGCTTGAGCAGTTTCCACTTGAGGAGCTCTGCGGCAGCAAGGAGGGCTTCCCCAGCAGCCTGTGGAACAGCAGAAGCTGGGAGATGGCACCACGGTCTGGGCCAGGAGACCTTGGGTCCCCCTGCTCTGGGCTTTGTTCCTGGGGCGATTCTGCCCTGCAGGAGCTGGGACATGCCCTGGCCCAAATGTCCAGGGGTCTCTTCACTGCGTCACTGCTGAGCTTTGAAAGCTGTACCTTGGCCACGCTCTGCGTTTGGTCACTCAGGCGGAAGAAGAGAGGGAGCAGGCCAAGTCGCACCGTGTTCTTCATCTCTGCCTTTTCGTCCCCCACCGCCATCTTCATCAGGTCTCTGAAGAGGCTGATGGAGCTCTCTCTCAGCTGGCTCTGCTCCTGGGAGGGAGAAGCACAGTAGGACTGGAGCACCAGCAGCTCTCTGCCCACGCTGGGCAGAAGCTCCAGCACGGATGATGTGAGGGGAGATGCTCCAGGGAGGCATTCTGCACACTGGAGTTGTGGCCCAGATCTGCGGTCCTGGGTGAGTGAAAGGCCACTCAAGAGACTTGTTCTGGGAGCGCCTGTGCCTCCAAGTGCCCACCAAGGCAGCCAGCATCCCCCACCAGCTTCAGCAGCCACGGTGGGGAAGAGCTCCGGGAGCAGCTGGCAGGGAGAAGCTGGGCTGGGCTGCAGAACACACAAGCCACCCCACAAGAGCCCAGGGCCCACCCGTGGGGCTCAGGCTTCCACATCAGCCTTACGTCGTTCAAGAGGGGCAGGAGGAATTCCGCCATCTGCACGGCGATGTGGCTGGCCTCCTTCCTCTTCAGCTGAGCCATGACAGTTCTGAAGACCAGCAGAGCCTTCATGGTGGCAGCCTTATAGCCAAAGAGCAGGACCCTCATCAGGTCTGGCAGGATGACCTTCATTTTTCTTGCCTGTGTGAAGAAAAGAGTTTCCCTTTTGGGACCAGGTCCATGCCTGGAAAGCTCCCCAGGCAGCCAGCTGGCCCCACCATGGCAGAGAGAGCCTTTGGAGCACTCGCCCCACCGCCTGAGTGCCAGCCAAGGCCAAGCCCGCCCCCTCCGCCCCGGCCCTTGGCTGCCAACAGGGTTCCCCTTGCTGACGCCCTACTCACCATGTCGTCTTTCTGCGACAGCGTCATGATGCCTCTGAGCACCAGGGAGAGCATGGCTGGCCTTTCTTCCTTCAGAAACCTAAAGGCTAGGTAGGTCGCAGCAAACTCCCCGTCTCCCAGATCTCTGCTGGCCAGCATCTGAAAGCAGGGCAGCAGTGAGCGACCGGCAGAGCTGGTGGGGCTTCTGGCAGCGTGCAGCTCCTGGTTCCTAGCGCAGCCCGGGCCAAGGGCACCGGGGGCTTTTTCCGGTAACTCACAGCCAAGCGAACGAGGCAGTAGTCCTCCAGGTGCGTGCAGAAGAGCCTGCTCTTGAGGTCCCAGAGCTGGCTGAGCAGCTCCTTCAAAATGTTCTTCACAGTCTGGGGCACGGAGAACATCAGTTCCCACAGTGCCAGGGCAGTGCTGCAAGTCGGAGCGCTCTGTCAGCAGGGCAGCCTCGGCCACAGCAGCGTGGCCGGGCTCAGCACTGCAGGACGCTTGGGATGCCCTGGGCAGCAGCAGAGGGCTGAGCTGGTGCTCCCCGTGGGGCGGGCAGGAGCGTGGGGTGGGCTCTGGGCTTGCTTGCTCAGCTTTGGCTGCCTCGGGCCTGGCTGACCCCCAGGGCTGGAAAGCGTGGTGGGATGGAGGGTCCTGCCCCTCGGGAGTGTCCTGCAGGATTCCTTGGCTCTGGCAGCCAGAGCGTCTCCAGGCCCCTCTTCCCACAGGGAACAAGCCCTCCCGGCTTTTGAGGACAGTACCTGTCTCCTCCTGGAGCAACCTTGAGCAGTGTCATCACCACCTCCTGAGGGCATTTGTCAGCCATGGGGACGATGAGAGACTCCACGCTCTGCCGGGCTGGGACTGTCTGGGTGCATCCCAGGGTTTTGTGGATGCAGCTCGTGATCTTTGGCACCTGGAGGGGACACAGGTGAGGATGGTGCAGCCACTGGTGAGCGGCCATTTCCTCAGCTGCCCTTGCCATCCTTCTCTGCCACCTTGAGGTGGCTTCAGGTGCCCCAGACACTGGGCTTTGGGAGGAAGAGAGGGATGGAGGGAGGAACAAGGCCTGACAGGGCTGAAGGGCAGGGCAATGCAGCCACAGGCCACTTACATCCACCAGCCACAGGTCAGGGTTTCCCTTGACCACATCCAGCACGTTTCTGGCCGCCTCCTTGTCAAAGGTGCTGGAGTCAGTCATTGCCTCGATGAACACCCAGACCACGTCTGTCCTCTCCGACGGCTGGAGGTATTCCCCAAAGGTCTATGGGAGGAAGGGAGGCAGCGAAGCCACGTCACACCGAGGGCCCTGATGCTGCTGCTTAGCCGGGCAGTGCCAGCAGCCCTGCGGTGGCGCCCGGCAGTGCTGGCGGCGGTGCCCCCAGCAAAGCTGGCAGCAGGGGCGGCAGTCGCTGCTGGGGAGGATGAGAAGAGACGGCCCAGGGTGAGGGAGGAGGGTTGGGGTCATGGGCACGGGGTCTGGGCCCCGCCACCAGCCAGGGCTTGCTGGTGGCCAGGAGGACTGGGGCTGCTGCTGGGACACTGGAGCGCAGCCCTGGCGTTGTCCCTGCTTGGGGACAGCAGGAACCCTCTCAGCAGGGACAGGGAGGCCACGCCAGCCCGCTGACGGTGGAGGCCTTTGCTCTCACAAGTCCCCTGCTGATGCCAGGACCAAGAGTGCCAGCAAACGGGGAGCTCGTTACCTCGGCAATGTGAGTGGCACTGGGCGAAGTGCGCAAGGAGGTGGTCTCGGCTTCCCAGTCCCTTTCGAGCTGTGTATCCTCCTCTGTCAATGTCGCACCTAAAGAGCGGGGCAAACGCAGAGGAGTCGGTAAGACACGGCAGCTTCCCCAATACTGGAAAGAGCTTTGAACTTGGAATGGCCGAGGAGGGAGGTTATGACCTGCAATCAGGGGAGGAGGTGGTGGAGAGCGGTGCCACGGAAAGGCTGACCCGCCTCCAGTGTGCGTGTGGGAATGCTCCTGGCCCTGGAAATTCCAAGGCCCTAGAGCTCTGCATGCAGTGCCACGGTTCAGTCCCCCATGGCTTGAATAGAGGTGACGTGGGGGACGGCTCGCATGGCTGGAGTGCTGCGGGGCAGAGATACATCTCTCTTTGGGAGAGATGGGAAGATGCGGCGTGGGGCTGCCTCCCGTGCTCTTGAGGAGCAGCTCAGCTACACGGGACCATCAACAGCGTGAGGGTGAGGAGCAGAGGAGGCGCAGTGCTGGTGACATGGTGGTGCCTCCAGCAAGCAGCAGGACTGGGTGATGTTGGCGTGCAGGGGGATCCATCCCACCACAGCTTCTCTTACAGCGTTGCTGGTACTTGAATTGGAAGAGGAGACAAAGAGCGTCCAAAGCCAAGCGGCTGGTGTCCTCTTCCTTGAATGATAGGAGCAGCAGGAGATGTCCCAGCAGCTGTCCAAGGATTGGCATCTGCATCTCCGCACAGGAGGCGTGTCTGTCCTCATTGGGATCAGCCTGGGCAAGGGAGGAAGAAGAGCAGAGGGCTTGAGGGCAGCTGGGGCCAAAGCCCTGAAGCCAAGTGTGTGCCCAGGGCTGGATCCAGGCAGGTCAGAGCTTTGCAGGGCCCTGCAGAACCCGTCTCGCAGAACAGCCCCACGCAGGGAGAGCTGCCAGACCTGGGCTCCCCGTGGGCTCCTTGGGCAGCCCTGGCCGACACAGGACTGGGGCAGAGATGGCTCCTGGCAGAGCGCAGTGTGCCTGGTCCTTACCTTCAGTGAGGAATAGTTGGCCAGCAAGAAGCTGAGCACCCTCATCCTGCCCACAGCCCTCTCCCGCACAGATGCCCTCTCAGAGGTGGTGAAGGTCAAGAGCATCTGGGGAGAGAGAAGCTGCTGCTGAGCCCTGGGAGCAGCCAGCGCTCCAGCACAAGCAGCACTGCTCAAGTCCTGGGCGGGACTCTCCCAGGCCATTAAGGCTTCCTCTGGTCTGGAGCAAAGCCCGCACTGGTTTCCTGCCCTGGGGTCCCTGGCAGGCTTGCGACAAATGCCCCAGGCCAGCCCTCTAGCCAGGCAGGAAGGCAGATGCCACCCTGTGCGGCCACTGTGCTGCGGAAGAGCCTGCTGGGCAGCCCCTGCTTCCCCCAGGGAGGTGGGCACCACCCTGCAGTGCTCTCTCTGCATGGCGCGGGGTGGGACTGCCCTCTCAGCAGTGGACACCCCGTCCCCCAGGGTGAGGAACAGCCCTTGTGAAGCCCACCCTTTGCACATGCCAGACCTGGAAGATACTCTGCATCTTCTCGCTGACTCCGTTGGCAGGAGAGTTGAGCACCAGTGCAACTAGCATGGTGTCCATGGCTTTCATGGTCTGCAAGGAAGACAACAAGTTGTGGCCGTGTTTCCTGCCATCCCTCTCACCCCCAGGACACTGAGCTGAGCTCCCAGCACCAAGGGAGGACTCGTGGGCTGCTTTGCTGCGCCTGGGAGAGGCCCAGGGGCAAACAATGTGCTGTGGGCAGAGCAGCCTGCGGCACTGGACGTGGCCAGGCCCACAGGAATGGGACGACGGGACGAGAGTGGGAAAGTAAAGCCAAGACCATGCCCTGCCTTGCATCTCTGGTCATAGCGCAGGACAGGGTGACCAGGGAGCAGCCCAGAGGGCCCAGGGCTCGTGGAGCTCACCCAGCACTTACCGCGAAGTACAGGAAAGGTTTCAAGTCCCGGATTTCCTCTTTGGGAGGAAGCAAGAAGATGCTGGAGAAGCACGCTTGGAGGAGGCCTATCTCTTTGCCCTCCAGCACCGCCTCCACGGAGCTGCAAAGAGAGTGGGGCCAGTGGGACACTGGTGCGGGGAGCAGTGCCTGGAGGCCTCGTGCAGGTGGACGCGGGGCTCTGGGGCAGGAGTCCCCAGGAGAGCTGGGCAGGTACCTCATTTCGGTCACGGCAAACATGGCGCTCCGCCACACCGCTGTGCACCGTTGGTCCCTGGGCTCTTCTTGCAGCAGCACCTGCAGAGCACAGCCAGGATGGGACCTGGCAGCTGCCAGCACCCAGTGCCACCAGCCCCTTGCCCTGCCCAACGCTGTCCTCACAGGGTGCCAGTGCTGGGGGCCTTGTCCCCTTCCCCGCAGCCACCGAGTATCCCCTCACCTTGATATTCTCTGCCAGTTTGTATCTCTGGCAGAAGAGATCTAGGCCCTGGGACAAGCCGTTGTACGTTGCGGCCCTGAAGAGCATAGCGATGCTTTTAAGGAACTCCAGCTTCTGTTCCTCATCCTGGCAGCCAGGGGACAGAGAGACAAACAGGGAGCATGAGATGGGGACACACGGTCAGTGGCACCGCAGCGCTGGGGGTGCAGTGCCGGTTGCAGCCCTGGGAGAAGCAGCTGTGCCCAGCCAGTGCCCTCCAGCAGCCCCACAGCAGAGCCCCTGTCAGCAGATGCCAGCTCAGCCGCCTTCCAAATGGCTGCGGTTACCTTTTCAGGGCTGCTGACAAAGGCCCTGATGACATCCACGTGTTCTGGTTCCAAGTGGTACACTGGTAACCAGCTGGCATCTAAGAAAGGAGGAGAGCAGGGAGGGCTGCAGAGAGGGTGCGCGGGCAGGAGGGAGCAGAGGAAGGAGCTCTGCCTCCCATCCAGCCCCATGCCCGCTGCCATGGCACAGTCTTCTCCTGCGTGTCAGTGCCCCTGCCAGCGTGTGGGGAAACGGGATCCTGGCATTGAGCAGGGAGCGCTCGCTGGCCACCGCGCTGCCCAGACAATCAGGGCCCCTCACTCACCCATCTCCAGTTGCTGGGCCAGGCACAACTCCTGGGGCTCCACTGGAGAGCTGCTCTCCTGGAGAGCCCTGTCCTCCTCCAGGGCCACCTTGGTGGTGCTGACTTGTTGCTTCGCCATCTTTTGGGTTTGAGGAAAGTGGTTGGGCTGGCGAAGGGGGAAGCTTTGGCGAAAGGCCACGAGTCTGCCGGGGGCAGAGGGAAAAGACGTGGGTTGTGCTCGAGGAGTCCTCGCCACGAGTCTGCCGGGGGCAGCGGGGAAAGACGTGGGTTGTGCTCGAGGAGTCCTCGCCACGAGTCTGCCGGGGCAGAGGGGAGTCTGCCGGGGGCAGCTAGAGTTAAGATATGGTTGGACTCGATGATCTCAAGGGTCGCTTCCAACCAAAAGGATTCTCTGATACTCCGATTCTCTGAAAGACGTGGGCTGCGCTCGGGGGCTACTCGCCGTCTCCGTGCTCGCGCCCTGTCCCGTCACCGTCCTGCCGGACAGTGTGGGCTGGGGCCCACAGCTGCGCTGAGCACACGCAGTGCAGTGGGTGTCACCAAGTGAGGTCACAACGGGCCCCACTGTGACCCTGCACCTGGGCAGGGAGGGGCAGGGTGTCCCATTGGGATGCACAGGCCAGCTCAGCCCTGGGCACCTGGGTGCTCTCGGGGTGTCTCCAGGCCCCCCTTTGCCCTCATGTCTCGTTGGGACCTCCCTGTTGCCCTCTGCTGTGTCCCAGGGTTTCGTGTTCAGCTGGCTGGCTGATCAGAACAGCAGCGAAGCTGCTCCTTCAGTGGCTTTGTAGAGATTTCTAGGGATTTCCAAGGGTGGGTAGCACAGAGGATGGACTTTGTTTAAGGTGTCTGCTGTCTCATTGCTTACAGAAGCTCTCAGTGGCTTGAGGATAAACTAACCACGTAACCACATGACAAAGTGTTGGAGCTGGCAGAGCACAAAAGCAGAAATCCAGGTGGCAGGGGTGAAAAAGCTGGAAAGGCTGAGGTACTAAATGCCTTCTTCACCTGAGATCTTTAATAGTCAGAAGAGTTGTGCTCCAGGTACCCATCCCCCTGAGCCAGAAGACAGGCATGGGGAGCAGTATGAAGGCCCAACAATCCAAGGGGAAATGATCAGCGACCTGCTATATCACTTGGGCACCTACAAGTCTATGGGGCCAGATGGGATACACCCAAGGGTGCTGAGGGAGCTGGCAAAGGTCATCACTGAGCCACTTTCCATTATCTATCTGCAATGCTGCCCAACTGAGGAGGTTGCAGTTGACTGGAGGTTGGCTAAGGTGACGCTCATCTACAAGACGGGCCGGAAAGAGGATCTGGGGACCTATAGACCTATCCGTCTGGCCTTGGTGCTGGGCAAGGTCATGGGGCAGATGATCTTGGGTAACATCACTCGCCACAAGAGAACCATATGATCAGGCCCAGTCAACATGGATTTATGAAATGTAGGTCCTGTTTGACTAACCTGATCTCTACGACCAGATGACCCAAGTAGTAGATGAGGGAAAGGCTGTGGAGGTTGTGTACTTAGACTTCAGTAAGGCCTTGGGCACCGTATCTCACAGCATTCTCCTGGAGAAGCTGCAGCTCGTGGCCTGGACGGGTGGACTCTGCGACGGATATAGAACTGGCTGGGTGGCCGGGCCCAAAGAGTTGTGGTGAACGGAGCCAAATGCGGTTGGTGGCTGGTCAGGAGTGGCGTTCGCCAGGGCTCAGTACTTGGCTCACAACAAGCCCATGAATGCTCCAGGCTCAGGGAAGAGTGGCAGGACAGGAAAAGGACCTGGGGGTGTTGGTCACAGTGGCTGAACATGAGGCAGCGTGTGCCCAGGCAGCCAAAAAGGCCACCTGCATCCTGGCTTGTATCAGGAATAGTGTGGCCAGCAGGACCAGAGAAGCGATCGTGCCACTGTACTGGGCACTGGTGAGGCCTCACCTTGAATGCTGTGTTCAGTTTTGGGCCCCTCATCATCAGAAGGACATTGAGGGACTAGAGAGAGTGCAGAGGAGGCAACAAAGCTGCTGAGGGGCTGGAGCACAAGTGTGATGGGAGCGGTTGAGGGAGCTGGGGCTGTTCAGCCTGGAGAACAGGAGGCTCAGGGGAGGCTCAGGGGAGACCTTATTGCTGTTTGCAACGGCCTGAAAGGAGGTTGAAGCATGGAGGGTGTTGGTCTCTTCTCCCAAGTAGCAAGTGATAGGACAAGAGGAAATGGCCTCAAGTTGCGCCAGGGGAGGTTTAGATTGACTGTTAGGAAAAAATTCTTCCTGGAAAGTGTGTTAAAGGCAAGAAGAACACCTGAAGAGCATGGGTTGGTCATGCCAATGTGGAATAGATTGTTTTTTCTTGTTTGTTTTGGGGCTGCAGAAGAAGGAACGCGTGCATTTCAGTGTTGGGGCATGGATCCAAACTGAGGATTCAAGCAAGTTTGGGACTGGGACAGCTTAGGTGATTGAGGACCATTGCCAGGTCTATGAAAGGAGCTGGATGGGTTTTGGGGAGCTCACAGGCATTGCCAAATCCTCAGGAAACCACAGCTTTGTAGTTAAAGCAACAGCACTTGGCACCAAACCCAATCCCAAAACGCGAATACCCTCGAAGCGACCACAGGCAGAGCCTTGAGAAACATTTGAGAGAAAGGGTCTCCTTTGCCAGGCCCTGGGGGTCAGGGCTTGGCTATTCTGATGATAAACAAACACAAACGGCTGACATGGCATCAGAACCACCTCCACAACGCCTTTACCACCTGTGACCAGTGTCTCCAGGCTTTTGCTTCGCCAGCCTCCAGGGACACGGACTGGTTGTTTCCTTCAGAGCTGTGTCAGGGATGGCCCTTCGTGGGATCCCAAACACCTTCAGAAACTTGCGTTTGTTTCTGCCTTTCACTTTGCTGGAGGTTTGTTCATTGTTTCAATATCTGCAGTTTAGGAACATGGCAGCAGAGGGCTCATTAACATCCAAAATGCCCTTGCAAGCCAAGCCTCTCTGCAGCATTTTCCTAAAGGCTTCAAGTCTGGTGTGGATGATTAGGGAGATTTCAGGAATAGCCAAACAGAGAGCATTTCAATAATAAACAGCAATAAAGCAGTTATTCCTTCTACTTCCTTCCCACCTCTCCCTCCTCCGCATTTCCAGAAGAGGTGGTATCAGCAACCTTCAGTACTTTTGGATCTGGAGCATCTCCTGATGAAGGCACAATATGTCAGAGCATTGGGTGCCTGAAGCACCAGTTGAGTGAGGAGACAGGCCAGGACACCTCAAGAGGAGTCACGCTCCTCTGGACCAAGAGGTGGGTGTTCCTGGGAATCTCAGGTGCCACAGCACAGCGATACTTGTGTTCAGGGAGCTGGTCAAATGACCCATCTCCTTTTCTGTAATGTTGTCTGAGTTTGCTCAGGTAACCCCTGACCTGAACCCCATCCACTCGTGGGTGTTCTCCAGACTCCTGCCTTCAGGAACAGTGTCCCAGGAGACCTTGCTGGTGAAGATGGAGGCAAAGGAGCCATAAAGTACCTCAGTCCTGTCTGCTTCTAATCTTATAAAGTGCAGCAGCAGGCCCGCGTTCGCCCTATCTAGTCTTTTACTGTAAGGAAGTAATGTCAGCTCATCTTGCTGCCCCCACCCTCCCCTGCACATATGAAATCCAGAGGAGCTTTGGCATCATCCTTACATCTTTTTATGGTTTTAGAAGTTTCTTTCTTCAATTAGCCGATTTACAGCATCAATGTTGGTTCAGCTGAATATTTACTCAAGATCTCAGGGGCTTTTTTTTTTAAAAAAAAAAAAACTCCACACTTTCTGATCAGCCTTGCACCAGACTGACAAATAAACAAATCTTCCCCATGCAACAAAGTTTGCCTAATAGTAAGGAAGGAGAAGATTATTTTGTGCTACTTTTCAATTGATACAGAGACACAAGAGAGAACAAGGAAAGCCCAATGGTTGTCGTGCCTGTGAAGGCTGATATTTACATCCCTGTCCTCCAGTCAGAGCTCAAATTGGCTGGGAAAGAATGCCTTTTAAAAACACTGTCATCACAAAGCAGGAGAGTGTACTGTTAGTTCATAGGTTAATAAATAGTTAATAAATGAAATCTCATTAAATTTCATTGGAAGCCCATTTTTTATTATAGTAAAGGAGGCTGAAGTTTCACCTTGATAATTACGCTCCCTACATTTGGCAGAAACAAAAAGATTCATTTAATAGCAGAGGTAGCTTTGATTTAAACAAAGAAATTGTCTGAACAGGATTAGATTACACTGTTAGGCGGGCATTCGTTATGTGCAGCGCTGGGGTCGCACTGGCGATTCTCCACCATAAGTGCTCGCCACGACAGAACGCTCTCCTGTAGCTGGTATTTACAAAAGCGCTGCATACTCATTATAGTTCTTAGAAACTATTAACATTCAATACACCTATTCTAAGAAATGATTACAGAAACATGAGGTTAATTATTTCACGGTCTTTGCTGCTATCTGGTGTCATTGTATGAGCATTGCAAGCCTTGAATTCTATTTCTCTATTCTATAGCTTACTTTCGAGACATCTGTTAGTGTGCAGCTTCAGATTCAACCTGTGCATATGTCATGGAGGCACCCCAAAATAAGTTTAGGCGGACAACAAGGTCCAAAACAAACTTTATTGGGCTTTGGGTTCTTTGATATCGGCTGGTTTTATAAGACACCAGTCCGGTCAGTGATATGTGGGAAAGGTTTATCCCACAGGGGTAAAAAGATGCTGGGACAGGAATTAGCAGGGCTCATTTGCAGGGCTTTAAACTAGATTCGAAGGGGGATGGGGTTGTAGCTGGGCTTGCATCAGTGGGGCAGCATGCTGGAATACATAAAGACCGGGAGGCCCCTCAGGCCCCTAGGGTGAAATCGGTTTACTCGGCTCGCTCCCTGAAGTGCCTGTACACCAATGCGCGCAGCATGGGGAATAAGCAGGAGGAGTTAGAAACCTGCGTTCAGTCAGGAGATTATGATCTGGTGGCATTAACAGAGACATGGTGGGACAGCTCACATGACTGGAATGTGGTCATGGATGGCTATGCCCTTTTCAGGAAAGACAGGCCGGCCAAGCGTGGTGGTGGAGTTGCTCTTTACGTGAGAGAGCAACTACAATGTATAGAGTACTGTCCAGGTGCGGTTGAGGAGCAAGTTGAGAGTCTGTGGGTGAGAATTAAGGGGCAGGCTGGCAGGGGTGACACTGTTGTGGGAGTCTATTACAGGCCACCAGATCAGAGTGAGGAAGTTGATGAGGCCTTCTACGGGCAGCTGAGCGTGGCCTCACAGTCACAGGCCCTGGTTGTTATGGGGGATTTTAACTACCCTGATGTTTGCTGGAAGGACTACTCAGCCAGCCAGCCTCAGTCTAGGAGGTTCCTCCAGTGCATTGACGATAACTTTCTGATGCAAATGGTGGAGGAGCCGACTAGGAGAGGTGCGCTGCTGGATCTCGTCCTCGCTAACAAGGAGGGTCTGGTTGAAGCAGTAAAGGTGGGGGGCTGCCTTGGTTGCAGTGACCATGAGATGGTGGAGTTCAGAATCTCCTGTGGTGGGAGCAGAATACCGAGCAGAATTGTAACCCTGGACTTCAGCAGGGCTGACTTTGGCCTTTTCAAACAATTGCTGGAGGAAATCCCGTGGGCAAGGCTGCTTGAAGGTAAAGGGGCCCAAGATAGTTGGTTAACATTCAGGGACTGCTTCTACCAAGCTCAAGATCAGTGCATCCCGACGCGCAGGAAGTCAAGGAGAGGAGCCAGGAGACCCGCGTGGTTAAACAGGGAACTGCTGGGCAAACTCAAGTGGAAGAGGAGGGTTTACAAATCATGGAAGGAGGGGCTGGCCACTTGGGAAGAATATAAGGCTGTTGTCAGAGGATGTAGGGAGGCAACTAGGAAAGCTAAGGCCTCCTTAGAGTTAAACCTGGCGAGAGGGGTCAAGGACACAGGAAGAGCTTCTTCAAATACATGGCAGATAAAACTAACACCAGAGGCAATGTAGGCCCACTGATGAACGGGGTGGGTGCCCTGGTGACAGAAGATACAGAGAAGGCAGAATTACTGAATGCCTTCTTTGTCTCTGTCTACTCTGCCGGAGGCTGTCCTGAGGAGCCCCGTACCCCTGAGGCCCCAGAGGAAGGCAGGGCAATGGAGGAGTTTGCCTCAGTTGATGAGGACTGGGTTAGGGACCAGTTAAGCAATCTGGACATCCATAAATCCATGGGTCCAGATGGGATGCACCCGCGGGTGCTGAGGGAGCTGGCTGAAGTCATTGCTGGACCGCTCTCCATCATCTTTGCCAAGTCTTGGGAAACGGGAGAGGTGCCTGAGGACTGGAGGAAAGCAAATGTCACTCCGGTCTTCAAAAAGGGCAAGAAGGAGGACCCGGGCAACTATAGACCGGTCAGCCTCACCTCCATCCCTGGGAAAGTGATGGAACACCTTATCCTTGGTGCCATCTTAAGACATATCAAGGATAAGACGGTCATCAGGGACAGTCAACATGGCTTCACCAAGGGGAAGTCGTGTTTGATCAACCTCATAGCCTTTTATGAAGACGTAACAAGGTGGATTGACGATGGCAGAGCAGTGGATGTGGTCTACCTTGACTTCAGCAAAGCATTTGACACCGTCTCCCACAGCATCCTCACGGCAAAACTGAGGAAGTGTGGACTGGATGATCGGGTAGTGAGGTGGACTGCAAACTGGCTGAAGGAGAGAAGCCAGAGAGTCGTGATCAATGGGGCAGAGTCTGGTTGGAGGCCTGTATCTAGTGGAGTGCCTCAAGGGTCAGTTCTGGGACCAATACTGTTCAATATATTCATCAATGACTTGGATGAGGGAATTGAGTGTACTATCAGCAAGTTTGCTGATGACACCAAGCTGGGAGGAGTGGCTGACACGCCAGAGGGCTGTGCTGCCATCCAGCGAGATCTGGACAGGCTAGAGAGTTGGGCGGGGAAAAATTTAATGAAATATAACAAGGGAAAATGTAGAGTCTTGCATCTGGGCAGGAACAACCCCAGGTTCCAGTACAGGTTGGGGAATGACCTATTAGAGAGCAGTCTAGGGGAAAGGGACCTGGGGGTCCTGGTGGACAGCAGGATGACCATGAGCCAGCACTGTGCCCTTGTGGCCAAGAAGGCCAATGGCATCCTGGGGTGGATTAGAAGGGGGGTGGTTAGTAGGTCGAGAGAGGTTCTCCTTCCCCTCTACTCTGCCCTGGTGAGACCTCATCTGGAATATTGTGTCCAGTTCTGGGCCCCTCAGTTCAAGAAGGACAGGGAACTGCTGGAGAGAGTCCAGCGCAGGGCCACAAAGATGATGAAGGGAGTGGAGCATCTCCCTTATGAGGAAAGGCTGAGGGAGCTGGGTGTCTTTAGCTTGGAGAAGAGGAGACTGAGGGGTGACCTCATCAATGTTTATAAATATATAAAGGGTGGGTGTCACTGTCGCGATTGAGAGACGGAGACGCAGCTTGATGCAAGCAAGATGTCCGATTTATTGAGCTAACACACATACATTTATATGCTCTAAGTTAAGCGTGTCTTAAGTTGATTGGCTAATCACTCTAGCACATGCGCAAGACTAGCAAGACTATTTAAACAAAGTTTGTTGATTAGGCGATGTTCACACGGCTATCAGTCGCCACCTGTGGTCACGGGTTGTCCTTTGTCCTTGGGCGTAGGCGTTTGCTGATAACCACAAATTCCTTGTTCCTGGGCCTTGTCTGGGCATGTTTATTGCAACACTCGATTTTGCAACAAGCTAGCATACAGGCCTCAGGCCCAGGCAACAGCTCTCGCTAACCCACATGTCACGAGGATGGAGCCAGGCTCTTCTCGGTGACAACCAACAGTAAGACAAGGGGTAATGGGTTCAAGCTGCAACACAAGAGGTTCCACTTAAATTTGAGAAGAAACTTCTTCTCAGTGAGGGTGACAGAACACTGGAACAGGCTGCCCAGGGAGGTTGTGGATTCTCCTTCTCTGGAGACATTCAAAACCCGCCTGGACGCCTTCCTGTGTAACCTCACCTAGGTGTTCCTGCTCTGGCAGAGGGATTGGACTAGATGATCTTTTGAGGTCCCTTCCAATCCCCAACATTCTGTGATTCTGTGATTCTGTGATTCTGGCTGGAAAAGTACCGCCGATAAACCGATGGGAAACGGGGTTTATACAGTTAGTTAGCACTCCCATAACGTAAGATACAGGTTCGGATATTAGGTTAGGAGATTATTTGGGGTGCAGCGAAATAAGAACAGTGAGGACCCACAGTGTGCATATACGCACTCACAAGATAATACTCAATAGTATCTGATCACCTCCCGTAAGTGATACACGCCAGAGATATTCAGTTTCCGTTTCCCCTGGCTTGCATGAAAATTTAGCTTGCAAGTCGCCGAGCTCAGGTCCTGTCCACGGGGTGCTACGAATGGCAGTTCGAGGATTTCCACCCCGTGGCCTTGTATGTGTCAGTTTTAATGAGAGGACATACATTCTTTGTCTCCATCTCCTCTTCATCAACACTATTTTCAGAATCTCCCCAGGAACCTCCATCCCAGGAACCTCCGTCCCAGTCCTCAGGATCTCTAATCAATTTCCAGGTTTGGGGGACACTATGGGGGGGACCTTGCTCCACTTGTCGTGAGCTCAACCTTTTGTTCTAACAAACGTATTCACTCTTTCAGTTGATCTATTTCCAGCTCCTTTTCATAATCACACCCCTTTGACTGTTCGCAAGGTTCGGGCTGCCTTTGGGCTTGCTTCAAACAAGCGTACAGAGCAGTGCCAAAAGCAGCACAGATGATAGCGCCAACAGCAACACAGGCAGCAGCACACGCAGCTACCGTCACTCCCGGACCACACCAACTCGCTTCTGTCTGGGTGCAAGTTGTCGCGGAAGGATTATCGCAGCTGTAATCCCGAAATAATTTCTCCATTTCTGATACCCTGCTCGCTGCACCAATTAAAATGTCACGGAGGCACCCCCAAATAAGTTTAGGCAGACAACAAGGTCCAAACCAAAAGTTTATTCTGGCCAGAAAAGCACCGCTGATAAACCAATTAGAAACGGGGTTTATACAACTAGCTAGCACTCCGTTGACATAAGATATAGGTTCAGGTATCAGGTTAGGAGATTATTTGGGATGCAGCGAAAATAAGAATAATGAGGATCCCCAGCGTGCATACACGCACTCACAAACCAACAAAACCGGAGCCCTCTCTGCCCCGTTTGCCCACAAAAGAGAAACACTAGTCTATTGCGGCCAGGACTTCACACTTGTCTGTCTCAGATGAGGAATTTACACTCGTCTGTCCCAGGCGAGGACTTTACACCTGCCTATCTCAGGCAAGGAATTATTAAAGCATATATTCAGTAATTTATCGCTCACCTAAGTGCGGAGGTGAGGCGCTCCCAATCCAGGGGAGTTACCTTAGACGGCTTCTCGGTCTAAGGGGAGGGACTCTGGCAGTATGGCAGTCTCGTAGCTCTGAGAATACCACACAAAGGGCATCTCCCGTGGGAACCCCATTTATAGTCTACTTAGATCTGACTGGGCATTCCAGAAGCTTCTCGGCTTCTCTACACCCCACCCCCTGAGTGTGGGCCTTCGAGAAGCCTCTCGGCTTCTCTGGGCTGTGGGCACGCTTGGCCCCTCCTCTGCTAATGACCCTGCCCACCGACTCTGGGTCTCCACAAAGAGCCATTAGCTGCCCCATTGGAGGCCCCAGTTCTGAGAGAGGGGACGGGCAGCTACCAGTGCAGCTGCCACACCAGTGCTCAGGGCGTGGGGAGGGAAAGTGCAACTGCCACAGCTACGGTAGCATATCCCACTTCTGGTAGCAGAGTGCAAGGGCTTAAGGCAGCCCTGCCAAGTTGTAGGTTTGCGATATGGTAACAGACACCAGACCAACAGCTTCAGGGTTAAAGCATTTATCTCCAAATAACAGTGCAGGAAAAAAGACGGATCAATAGTATAATCATCTGCATTGTTGCAATAGCAAGTCAAGTAATTCATCAAGACTGGGCTAGACCAGGCATCTGACAATGGCCGGCAGGCAGGCAGCAGGGTGGGACCTCTTCTCCAGAAAAGTGACCCAGACCAGGCAATGCCCTTGGGGAATGCACATGCCCTGGCTGGACTGTTCTTTTTACCACTGAGCCGCAGAAGCGCTGTTTGGGCTCTGCGCCCGCTCTGCGCCAGCTCTGTCCCTGGTGTACACGAGGCCCAGGAGGCCCAGGAATCCTGTACCAGGCAGCACAGCCCCACAGTCCTGTGTGAACATGGGTCTGGAATTCTTGTGTGAGGCAATCCAAGCCTCACAGCTCCATTGTATGTACCGTCACCAGACAGGCCATATTAGGCGATAGCAGCCATACAAGGAGCCAGCTAGTCTTGCAAAGGCAAATTTGACTGTCTAAGTATGGAAGTCACTACGCAGAATGCAAGCGTGAACACACAGGGTACTCTGAACTGTGTGAATACTCTCAGCAGACACAAAAAAACCAAAGTAAAGGCTCAGAAAAAGCTCTCAGGTTAATCTAAGAATGACCACAAACGTAGTGCTGACAGCGAGCAGACTGGATTTATAGCAGCCTTATAGTACAGTAAGTTAACGACTAAGGAGAAGTGAAATAAACCAGAACAGTAGTATAGCAGAAGAAGTAAATTGAAAGAAGAGGTATAGAAACACAGGAAGCAAGGAGTGTGTACTGATTGATACGTCAAGGCCAGAGGGATTGATACAGGATTGATACATCAAGGACAGGGGGGTAACTTGTGATAGATCAAAAAAATGCTTTTGTGGTAGCAACTTTGGTGGGAATGCAAAATGTATCACTTATGTAATGCATAACTCAGCAAATCAGTAAGGCTTGAGCAAGCATCCTAGCAAGTATAAATACAAGCCTGAATTTGTAATAAATGTCTCTCATTGCACCTTAAAGAGAGTCCGTGCCTCATTCGCTACAAATGGCACCTGAACAGGGACTTTCAATGCGGCTGTAAAGGAAGCAGTTGTTCCGGTAGAAAAGCCCGATCGAACCAGGACCGGGAAAAGGAGCCGGGGAAACAAAGCCGGGAAACAGAACCGGGAACCAGGAAAGTGTGCACTCATCACCGAGAAAAGGTGAGCGATTGGGAACCATGGGAGGGAAGTTATCCCTTGAACGAAGACAAAGCCTAGATGTCCTTCAACGTTTATTAAGAAAGCAAAATCAGGACGTACCAGGAGTCCGATTAGTGACTTTATTAGAACGGATGGCTAATCATGTGCCGGACTTTCCTCCAACTGGTACATTTCAGTTGGAGGCATGGCAGAAAGTCGGAAGAGAACTATTCGAACAGGCAGCATCTGGAGATAATGCTGCTTGTCAACATTTATCTACTTGGGGGAAAATAATGATTACTTTAAAAGCAGCTCCAAAGGAAGTAGCTGTGCAGGTCGCAACTAACTGTGAACCTTCTGCCCCTCCCTTGCCAGGGAAGGAGGGGGATCCTGTAACTGTATTGGGCAAAAATGCACTAACCTTGGATGCAGTAGTGGAGAAAGCACTGGCTGATAACGAAGCCCCCGCTTGTCCACTACAGCGAACGCTTTTGACAAAAGATGGTTTGTGAGAGTCGCCCAACAACCCCCTTGATCCTGGCCCAGTGGACTTGGAGCGAGAGCCTGATTTATTCCCCCCAGATGTTACTTTGCAGCCGAAAGTGCACATTAATTCAACCATGGGGGATAAATGCAGAGAAGAGGCTTTGAAAGCAGGAGACAGGAAAGTGGTTACGTCATGCCCTGTGATCTATCATGAATGGCAAACTCCAGGCTTTCAACAGCTATCGTATGATGTTGTAAAGGAATTACAGACATTAGCTAAAGAAAATGGAGTTACTTCATCATTTGTTATAAATTTTTTGGAAGCGTTAAGCTCTTCCTACGTACTTACTCGCATGACTGGCGTCCTTTCTTGAAAATGATTGTATCCACTCCTCAATGCACTGTATGGCTGATTTTTGGGAGAACTGTACTGTGGAGACTAGTGATAATGCATATCAGCAAAGAGCGATTGTTTGCAGTCATTTAGCTGGGGAAGGTGCTCATGCTTTGCCCGAGAATCAAGTTGCACATCCCAGGGACATGTATGGTGTAACAGGAAAACTAGCAATGAAAGCGGTTCAGAAGTTACTGGTGGTTGGGAGAGATGCTAGTACGTCTTTTTCAAAAATCTCACAAGGATCACCGGAACCTTATGCACAATTTTTAGACTGCTTGCAAACTGTTTTGGAGCGGCAAATTGATAATGATGTGGCTAGTGAGTTAGTTCCTAGAACAATTGGCTTTTGAGAATGCTAATGCTGATTGGTGGCGTGTGTTACAGGGTGTTAGGAATAGGGAAAAGTGTACTATAACAGAGATGGTGAGAGCGTGTCAAAACATAGAGTCATCTGAACATTATACTGGCTCTCCAGCTGCCGCTTTAGCAGCACAGTCGTAAGTGTCGGGAACAAAACTGAGACTGAGATGTTTTCATTGTGGGGCACTGGGTCATGTAAAGAAAGATTGCACAAAGTATGCACACCAGACTTCAAAGGCTGTACCTCCGAGAGATTGTCCAATATGTGCAAAAGGCAGGCACTGGGCAAGTGAGTGTTGTTTGAGGGTAACGTAAAGGGAGCTGCCAGCCAGTCAGTGACTATAATTACTACTGCAGTAGTGCTGATTCCCACAGGAGTGTGGGGGCCTTTAGGACCTAGCGTGCATGCTTTGTTAATAGGTCGATCATCCACTACCAAGTTGGGTTTGTTTGTCTTACCTGGAGTAATTGACTCTGATTATCAAGGTGAAATCAAAATGATGGCTTGGACACCTGTGCCACCTTGCTACATACTTCAAGGTCAGCGACTTGCTCAGTTAATATCCTTTTAAAGTGTACCCCTGCAGGGAAAGGGCACTGAGTTGATGGTAGCTTTGGTAGCACAGGTGAACCCCAGATTTTCTGGTCAAAACCTTTTCAGGCAGCACAAATTGTGCTTACTTGTTCCAGAGACGGTCGGAAGTTTCGGGGTCTCCGAGATACCGATGCTAATGTCTCTGTCATTCGCAGCTCTGAATGGCCAATTTAATGGCCTACTGTCACTCCTGCATCCACTATTATTGGTGCAAGTCCTGAGTGCTCTGGCAGCTTGGTCATTGTCCTGCTGTGTGACAGCCCTGTGACCGCAGGCAGGGACAGGCAATGGGCACTTGTGTTAAAGGCAAGAAGAACACCTGAAGAGCATGGGTTGGTCATGCCAATGTGGAATAGATTGTTTTTTCTTGTTTGTTTTGGGGCTGCAGAAGAAGGAACGCGTGCATTTCAGTGTTGGGGCACGGATCCCAACTGAGGATTCAAGCAAGTTTGGGACTGGGACAGCTTAGGTGACTGAGGACCATTGCCAGGTCTATGAAAGAAGCTGGATGGGTTTTGGGGAGCTCGCAGGCATTGCCAAATCCTCAGAAAACCACAGCTTTGTAGTTAAAGCAACAGCACTTGGCACCAAGCCCAATCCCAAAATGCAAATACCCTCGAAGTGACCACAGGCAGAGCCTTGAGAAACATTTGAGAGAAAGGGTCTCCTTTGCCAGGCCCTGGGGGTCAGGCCTTGGCCATTCTGATGATAAACAAACATGAAGGGCTGACATGCCATCAGAACCTGGCGTGTCCGCATTGTTGCCCTTCCCCTTGGTTCCCACCCATGCACACTCAACCCGATCAGCGCCTGTGGGAACAGCAGGGTGTGCAGTTCCAGCTAGAGGGCCTTAGACAGATCATACGGAAGTGTGTTTTTTATGAGTGTAAGAAGCGATAGCCCAGGCCAGTGAGAACGATATCTCGGGTCGGAAAACGGCCCCTTGTGTGTGATGTGTGAATGTCCTTGGGCCTGGTCTGTGAATGAGTGGGAACGTAACTGAAACAAATATAACATGAGTGTGGTGTGTTTCTAATACCAATTATTGGAAAAACATCTTATGTAACATCTTAGTCCAGGCCCATATCTGGAAATCCTATACATTGTCAATGGCTAATAAAGAGGGCCTCAGACTGGCTCAGCTCTCTGCTCTGCCCGGCTCTGCGCTCCTTCCTGAACAAGATCTCTGCCTGTGCGTGCATCTTTTTCTGCGTCCTGGTGTGCGTCGTTCCTCATCGCCGCAATCGCCCTCATCAACTCCAGACAATCCAAACGCTCCCTGACATACACGGCTGCCCCACCTCCTCTCCTTCCTCGCCTGTCTCTTCTGAAGAGTTTCTAGCCATCCAATGCAGCGCTCCAGTTGTGAGAGTCGTCCCACCATGTTTCTGGGATGGCAACTATATCGTCGTTTTTCTCACAGTGGCTTCCAGCTCCTCCTGTTTGTTGCCCACGCTGCGTGCCTTTGGATAGATGCACTTTGGCCGGGCCATTGATCCCGCCACCTTTTTCTGGTGAGAAGCCCTAATTCCTTTGTGGACATCATCGAGTGCTTCCACGGTTTTGAACACATCAACAACCCTTGTGTTTCTCTTCCTGCATGGCTCTCCATCCCCAACCTCCACTGGGACGGCAGAGCAAAGGACCTCACCAGCGCTACCCTCAAATGCTGGCATGTGGCCCTTGGGTTTGCCTCTCCACACCTGGTTTCCTCCCCTCTCACTTCAAATCTAGTTTAAAGCCCTCTCAAGGATTCCTGCTAACTCCTGCGCAGGATCCTTTTCCCCTTTTGAGAGAGGTGCATCCCATTTGTCGCTAGCAGGCCTGGTGCCATGTAAGCCGACCCGTGATCAAAAACCCCCAGATTCTGCCGGTGACACCGGTCCTGCAGCCAGGTATTGATCTGCTGGGTCTTCCTGCATCTTTCCTCGTCGTACCCTGCAACTGTGGCGACAGAAGAGAACACGACTTGTGCTCCTGATCCCTTGACCATGCGTCCCAAGGCCCTGAAGTCTCTCTTGATTGTCTTTAGTTTTCCCTTTTCAGTTTCATCACTGCCTACCTGAAAAATCGTTAGGGGATAATAGTCTGAGGGCCTAACCAGGGCAGAGAGTTTCCTGTTTACATCTTTAACCCTGGCCCCAGGGAGGCAGCCGACACCCCAAGAAGTGGGTCTAGCCTGCATATAGGGCCTTCTGTTCCCTTTAGAAGGGAGTCTCCTACAACCACAACCAGCCTCTTTTTCTTTGTGGGGGCTGTTTTGATGGAGGGTGCAGGGTGACTGATCCTCTGCAGCACCTCCAACTCAGTGGAACCGCCTCCCTCGATGTTGTGGTTTGGTTCCACTTGCAAGGCCTGTTCTTCAGTCTCAAGACCCATTTGTGTGTCTGTGTTTGGCTGTTTCTGGGCTAACTGGTGCGCAGAAATTGGCTTCGCTGGAGGTAAATGTTCAAAGAGGACCCAGAAGAGTAAAACAGAAAAAGGAAAAATTTATTCGAATAAAGGAGGAGTCCCCAGGCGTCCCTGTGGGGTCTCTCAACAGCATGGGAAGACACAGCCCCCTATTTATCCCAATCCTAGCCGCAGGAGATCCCTTCTCCTTTCCCCATTGGCTGAGACCCTTGCGGGGTCCAAGCTTTCCGATCCCCCTTTCGTAACCCCAGCAGCACCCCTTGTATGTCTGCCCACCGACACTCCTGGGAACTGATTGGTTAGAGCTCTAAGGCTGTTGCACTCCATTTTGTAAAGACATGGGAGAGCTGCTCCCATCAACTACGAAACAATCAAGAGTGTGAATCGTGACATCACATCTTTGCAAAGACGTGATAGCCGTTCCTCACCAGTTTGGTGTTGGTGGTGGTGCTTTCAGTTGTGATGATGTTGTCATCCCTTTTCTAATTCACTGTCTGCTCTTGTGTTCAGACTACGTGGCTTTGTAAATGGGGAGCCCCACTCTCCGTGTCTTTCAATGAAATACAGGAGCTCCTGAGACTGTTTTTCTTCCTGACCTACTTCCTGCAAGAGCTTTTGGAGCTGCAGGGACAGTTCCTGTGATGGAGGAGGGGAAAAGAATCCATCACGGCAGCACTGCCAGGGAGCAGCAGCGCTCGGCCTCCCAGAGCTGTTTTCTTTCCTCTCCCACACTCCTTCTCGTCCCTCATGTTGGCGCAAGTCCTGAGTGCTCTGGCAGCTTGGTCATTGTTCTGCTGCGTGGCAGTCCTGTGACCGCGGGCAGGGACAGGCAATGGACACTTGTGTGACAGAGCTGGCCTCAGAACAGCCTTCCGTGAAGAAAGGTGATCTCCTGAGGACAGTGCTGGAAGGTTTAGGTCTTCTTCCAAAGTTTCTCTCCAGGACATGCCCAAGAACATGACGAGCAGATCAAAACACCAGTATGCACCAGTACAGAGCTAAACACCGTGAGTGGAGAAGCACAAGGGCACGCAGCAGTGTCCTCTCACAGCCAGGCCTCCTGCAAGACACCTGACGGAGCAGCAGAGCAGGGTCTGGGCTGTGCCCGTGTGCAGTGGACAGCCCGCGGAAGCTGCCCCAGGACAATCGTCGTGGGCTGGCCGCGCACAAGCACCGTTTCCAGCCCTGGCCTCTCAGTGCAGCTTGGAGAGGCCCTTTGTCCCTCCGCGGAAGGATGGTGAATGAGTAGGTCAGCAGGCTGTGTTTGCATGGTACAGATGAGATGCAATCATGCACATCATGTACAGGAGGTGGGATGAGATGAACCCCAGAGACCACAAATGTCATCAGCTATTCCTTGGGGTTCCCTGAAGGCCTGTGGGACAGACAGTGTCTCAAGGTCACGTCACGTTGGGAGGAAACCACCTGAATGCAGCACTGGGTTGTGCTTCCTTGGACTGAGGTCCCCGTGTCCATTCCTCATGATGTGGGACATGTGAGATGAGTGCAGGCGGGGTGACACACTGCAAGGCTGAGGTGGCTCCCATCCTTTGGGAGTGGCAAGAGGAGGTGAAAGAGACACTGTGACTCCTGCCTGTGCGTGTAAAAGGGACAGGCTCTGCCTCTGATCATCCCTGGGTGCATAAGGAGTCCATGAGGCCAGCTCAGCTCTGGACAGCTGACAGAAGCTTGCTATTTCCACGTGTGACTCCAGGAACAAACCCCATGGGCCCAGCGAGCTTCGTCTCCGCTGCCTTGGACAGGCCCATTGCCACAGTGCTTCTGTCTGCTCCCTCAGCCTTGCCTGTGATTCTGGCTTGTGCTCTCCAAAGTGCGAGAGCACTCAGAGATGTTCTGGGGTCCTTGGAAAAGGCGGATGTCAAAGCCAGCTTCAAGAAGGGCTCTTTATTAAAATCCAGCCACTCCCTCGGGAAGAGCTGCTCCTCCACATGGCTCAGCATCAGCGGCAGCACAGGGCTCGCAGGATCCATCTTGGCCTTGGCTGCTCCCTTGGAGAGCTCAGGATGATGATGACCGTCTGAGCTACCAGGGAGCGGATGGAGGGCTCGCTGTCTTCTGCCAAGGCCTGAAGGGCTGCAAGGGAAAGAAGCAGAGCCGAGATGACCTCCCACGTCTGCAGAGATCCCCAGGCATTCCCTCTGGAGAATGCTCCCTACTCACCGCTGCAGATCTCAGCCAGCTTCTTCTTGCCTGGATCCCTCAGATGCCGCGCAGCGAGCCCTGGGCACAGAGTTCCGTCAGCCCCTGCTCCCTCCCCTCATCAGGGCTGGCCCCAGGGAAGAGCAGGGGCCGAGATGGTGGGACTGAGCAAGGCGGCCGCCATGGCCACCTGCGTGGACAGGGCTGGGAGAGGGAGGCCAAGGCCCTGCACGGGGCAGCCGGGGCTCTGGCAGCCACAGGGCTGCTCCTTGCTGCCAGGGCAGTGGCAGGGACTGGGGCCAGGCTGCCAAGAGAGGGACCCTGGGGGCTGTGACCCACCGATGAACCTCACGGCCGCCTCTCGCAAGCTGGCCTGAGCATCCTTCAGGTACGGCAGGCTCTGAGTCAAGAATTCTTGAGCTCTGCTCCTGTCCTGCTCCAGCTGGAGAGAGCACAAGGGGATGAGCACGTCACTGTCCCTTCCCAGTTGGCTGGACCAGTCCCTGCACCCACACCCAGCCGTTCCCCTTCCCTCCCGGCCATTCCCATGTCCCAGCCAGGAGCCCTGTGGGGCTGAGGCTGAAAGAGAGACACAGGCCGGGGGACCCCAGGGGTGCTGAGAGCCCTCCCTCGCGCTGGGTGCAGGGAGGGCAGCAGGGCAGAGAGAAGAGGCCTTGTGGGCTCTGTTCTTGAGGGCAGGGAACAAGAATGCAGGTCCAGGCTGCAGCAAGGCAGGCGAGGCACATCTGCCTTGGGGGTTGTCCTCACCAAGCTCTCTCCAATCCGCCATGTCTGCTGTGTCCGCACCAGGTGCTTGAGCAGTTTCCACTTGAGGAGCTCTGCGGCAGCAAGGAGGGCTTCCCCAGCAGCCTGTGGAACAGCAGAAGCTGGGAATGGCACCACGGTCTGGGCCAGGAGACCTTGGGTCCCCCTGCTCTGGGCTTTGTTCCTGGGGCGATTCTGCCCTCAGGGAGCTGGGACATGCCCTGGCCCAAATGTCCAGGGGTCTCTTCGCTGCGTCACTGCTGAGCTTTGAAAGCTGTACCTTGGCCACGCTCTGCGTTTGGTCACTCAGGCGGAAGAAGAGAGGGAGCAGGCCAAGTCGCACCGTGTTCTTCATCTCTGCCTTTTCGTCCCCCACCGCCATCTTCATCAGGTCTCTGAAGAGGCTGATGGAGCTCTCTCTCAGCTGGCTCTGCTCCTGGGAGGGAGAAGCACAGTAGGACTGGAGCACCAGCAGCTCTCTGCCCACGCTGGGCAGAAGCTCCAGCATGGCTGATGTGAGGGGAGATGCTCCAGGGAGGCATTCTGCACACTGGAGTTGTGGCCCAGATCTGCGGTCCTGGGTCAGTGAAAGGCCACTCAAGAGACTTGTTCTGGGAGCGCCTGGCCTCCAAGTGCCCACCAAGGCAGCCAGCATCCCCCACCAGCTTCAGCAGCCACGGTGGGGAAGAGCTCCGGGAGCAGCCGGCAGGGAGAAGCTGGGCTGGGCTGCAGAACACACAAGCCACCCCACAAGAGCCCAGGGCCCACCCGTGGGGCTCAGGCTTCCACATCAGCCTTACGTCGTTCAAGAGGGGCAGGAGGAATTCCGCCATCTGCACGGCGATGTGGCTGGCCTCCTTCCTCTTCAGCTGAGCCATGACAGTTCTGAAGACCAGCAGAGCCTTCATGGTGGCAGCCTTATAGCCAAAGAGCAGGACCCTCATCAGGTCTGGCAGGATGACCTTCATTTTTCTTGCCTGTGTGAAGAAAAGAGTTTCCCTTTTGGGACCAGGTCCGTGCCTGGAAAGCTCCCCAGGCAGCCAGCTGGCCCCACCATGGCAGAGAGAGCCTTTGGAGCACTCGCCCCACCGCCTGAGTGCCAGCCAAGGCCAAGCCCTCCCGCTCTGCCCCGGCCCTTGCCTGCCAACAGGGTTCCCCTTGCTGACGCCCTACTCACCATGTCGTCTCTCTGTGACAGCGTCATGATGCCTCTGAGCACCAGGGAGAGCATGGCTGGCCTTTCTTCCTTCAGAAACCTAAAGGCTAGGTAGGTCGCAGCAAACTCCCCGTCTCCCAGATCTCTGCTGGCCAGCATCTGAAAGCAGGGCAGCAGTGAGCGACCGGCAGAGCTGGTGGGGCTCCTGGCAGTGTGCAGCTCCTGGTTCCTAGCGCAGCCCGGGCCAAGGGCACCGGGGGCTTTTTCCGGTAACTCACAGCCAAGCGAACGAGGCAGTAGTCCTCCAGGTGTGTGCAGAAGAGCCTGCTCTTGAGGTCCCAGAGCTGGCTGAGCAGCTCCTTCAAAATGTTCTTCACAGTCTGGGGCACGGAGAGCATCAGTTCCCACAGTGCCAGGGCAGTGCTGCAAGTCGGAGCGCTCTGTCAGCAGGGCAGCCTCGGCCACAGCAGCGTGGCCGGGCTCAGCACTGCAGGACGCTTGGGATGCCCTGGGCAGCAGCAGAGGGCTGAGCTGGTGCTCCCCGTGGGGCGGGCAGGAGCGTGGGGTGGGCCCTGGGCTTGCTTGCTCAGCTTTGGCTGCCTCGGGCCTGGCTGACCCCCAGGGCTGGAAAGCGTGGTGGGATGGAGGGTCCTGCCCCTCGGGAGTGTCCTGCAGGATTCCTTGGCTCTGGCAGCCAGAGCGTCTCCAGGCCCCTCTTCCCACAGGGAACAAGCCCTCCCGGCTTTTGAGGACAGTACCTGTCTCCTCCTGGAGCAACCTTGAGCAGTGTCATCACCACCTCCTGAGGGCATTTGTCAGCCATGGGGACGATGAGAGACTCCACGCTCTGCCGGGCTGGGACTGTCTGGGTGCATCCCAGGGTTTTGTGGATGCAGCTCGTGATCTTTGGCACCTGGAGGGGACACAGGTGAGGATGGTGCAGCCACTGGCGAGCGGCCATTTCCTCAGCTGCCCTTGCCATCCCTCTCTGCCACCTTGAGGTGGCTTCAGGTGCCCCAGACACTGGGCTTTGGGAGGAAGAGAGGGATGGAGGGAGGAACAAGGCCTGACAGGGCTGAAGGGCAGGGCAATGCAGCCACAGGCCACTTACATCCACCAGCCACAGGTCAGGGTTTCCCTTGACCACATCCAGCACGTTTCTGGCCGCCTCCTTGTCAAAGGTGCTGGAGTCGGTCATTGCCTCGATGAACACCCAGACCATGTCTGTCCTCTCCGACGGCTGGAGGTATTCCCCAAAGGTCTATGGGAGGAAGGGAGGCAACGAAGCCATATCACACCGAGGGCCCTGATGCTGCTGCTTAGCCGGGCAGTGCCAGCAGCCCTGCGGTGGCGCCCGGCAGTGCTGGCGGCGGTGTCCCCAGCAAAGCTGGCAGCAGGGGCGGCAGTCGCTGCTGGGGAGGATGAGAAGAGACGGCCCAGGGTGAGGGAGGAGGGTTGGGGTCATGGGCACGGGGTCTGGGCCCCGCCACCAGCCAGGGCTTGCTGGTGGCCAGGAGGACTGGGGCTGCTGCTGGGACACTGGAGCGCAGCCCTGGCGTTGTCCCTGCTTGGGGACAGCAGGAACCCTCTCAGCAGGGACAGGGAGGCCACGCCAGCCCGCTGACGGTGGAGGCCTTTGCTCTCACAAGTCCCCTGCTGATGCCAGGACCAAGAGTGCCAGCAAACGGGGAGCTCGTTACCTCGGCAATGTGAGTGGCACTGGGCGAAGTGCGCAAGGAGGTGGTCTCGGCTTCCCAGTCCCTTTCGAGCTGTGTATCCTCCTCTGTCAATGTCGCACCTAAAGAGCGGGGCAAACGCAGAGGAGTCGGTAAGACACGGCAGCTTCCCCAATACTGGAAAGAGCTTTGAACTTGGAATGGCCGAGGAGGGAGGTTATGACCTGCAATCAGGGGAGGAGGTGGTGGAGAGCGGTGCCACGGAAAGGCTGACCCGCCTCCAGTGTGCGTGTGGGAATGCTCGTGGCCCTGGAAATTCCAAGGCCCTAGAGCTCTGCCACGGTTCAGTCCCCCATGGCTTGAATAGAGGTGACGTGGGGGACGGCTCGCATGGCTGGAGTGCTGCGGGGCAGAGATACATGTCTCTTTGGGAGAGATGGGAAGATGCGGCGCGGGGCTGCCTCCCGTGCTCTTGAGGAGCAGCTCAGCTACACGGGACCATCAACAGCGTGGGAGAGAGCGTGGGGGTGAGGAGCAGAGGAGGGGCAGTGCTGGTGACATGGTGGTGCCTCCAGCAAGCAGCAGGACTGGGTGATGTTGGCGTGCAGGGGGATCCATCCCACCACAGCTTCTCTTACGGTGTTGCTGGTACTTGAATTGGAAGAGGAGACAAAGAGCGTCCAAAGCCAAGCGGCTGGTGTCCTCTTCCTTGAATGATAGGAGCAGCAGGAGATGTCCCAGCAGCTGTCCAAGGATTGGCATCTGCATCTCCACACAGGAGGCATGTCTGTCCTCATTGGGATCAGCCTGTGCAAGGGAGGAGGAAGAGCAGAGGGCTTGAGGGCAGCTGGGGCCAAAGCCCTGAAGCCAAGTGTGTGCCCAGGGCTGGATCCAGGCAGGTCAGAGCTTTGCAGGGCCCTGCAGAACCCGTCTCGCAGAACAGCCCCACGCAGGGAGAGCTGCCAGACCTGGGCTCCCCGTGGGCTCCTTGGGCAGCCCTGGCTGACACAGGACTGGGGCAGAGATGGCTCCTGGCAGAGCGCAGTGTGCCTGGTCCTTACCTTCAGTGAGGAGTAGTTGGCCAGCAAGAAGCTGAGCACCCTCATCCTGCCCACAGCCCTCTCCCGCACAGATGCCCTCTCAGAGGTGGTGAAGGTCAAGAGCATCTGGGGAGAGAGAAGCTGCTGCTGAGCCCTGGGAGCAGCCAGTGCTCCAGCACAAGCAGCACTGCTCAAGTCCTGGGCAGGACTCTCCCAGGCCATTAAGGCTTCCTCTGGTCTGGAGCAAAGCCCGCACTGGTTTCCTGCCCTGGGGTCCCTGGCAGGCTTGCGACAAATGCCCCAGGCCAGCCCTCTAGCCAGGCAGGAAGGCAGATGCCACCCTGTGCGGCCACTGTGCTGCGGAAGAGCCTGCTGGGCAGCCCCTGCTTCCCCCAGGGAGGTGGGCACCACCCTGCAGTGCTCTCTCTGCATGGCGCGGGGTGGGACTGCCCTCTCAGCAGTGGACACCCCGTCCCCCAGGGTGAGGAACAGCCCTTGTGAAGCCCACCCTTTGCACATGCCAGACCTGGAAGATACTCTGCATCTTCTCGCTGACTCCATTGGCAGGAGAGTTGAGCACCAGTGCAACTAGCATGGTGTCCATGGCTTTCATGGTCTGCAAGGAAGACAACGAGTTGTGGCCGTGTTTCCTGCCATCCCTCTCACCCCCAGGACACTGAGCTGAGCTCCCAGCACCAAGGGAGGACTCGTGGGCTGCTTTGCTGCGCCTGGGAGAGGCCCAGGGGCAAACAATGTGCTGTGGGCAGAGCAGCCTGCGGCACTGGACGTGGCCAGGCCCACAGGAACGGGACGACGGGACGAGAGTGGGAAAGTAAAGCCAAGACCGTGCCCTGCCTTGCATCTCTGGTCATAGCGCAGGACAGGGTGAGCAGGGAGCAGCCCAGAGGGCCCGGCGCTCGTGGAGCTCACCCAGCACTTACCGCGAAGTACAGGAAAGGTTTCAAGTCCCGGATTTCCTCTTTGGGAGGAAGCAAGAAGATGCTGGAGAAGCACGCTTGGAGGAGGCCTATCTCTTTGCCCTCCAGCACCGCCTCCACGGAGCTGCAAAGAGAGAGGGGCCAGTGGGACACTGGTGCGGGGAGCAGTGCCTGGAGGCCTCGTGCAGGTGGACACGGGGCTCTGGGGCAGGAGTCCCCAGGAGGGTTGGGCAGGTACCTCATTTCGGTCACGGCAAACATGGCGCTCCGCCACACCGCTGTGCACCGTTGGTCCCTGGGCTCTTCTTCCAGCAGCACCTGCAGAGCACAGCCAGGATGGGACCTGGCAGCTGCCAGCACCCAGTGCCACCAGCCCCTTGCCCTGCCCAACACTGTCCTCACAGGGTGCCAGTGCTGGGGGCCTTGTCCCTTTCCCCGCAGCCACCGAGTATCCCCTCACCTTGATATTCTCTGCCAGTTTGTGTCTCTGGCAGAAGAGATCTAGGCCCTGGGACAAGCCGTTGTACGTTGCGGCCCTGAAGAGCATAGCGATGCTTTTAAGGAACTCCAGCTTCTGTTCCTCATCCTGGCAGCCAGGGGACAGAGAGACAAACAGAGAGCATGAGATGGGGACACACGGTCAGTGGCACCGCAGCGCTGGGGGTGCAGTGCCGGTTGCAGCCCTGGGAGAAGCAGCTGTGCCCAGCCAGCGCCCTCCAGCAGCCCCACAGCAGAGCCCCTGTCAGCAGATGCCAGCTCAGCCGCCTTCCAAATGGCTGCGGTTACCTTTTCAGGGTTGCTGACAAAGGCCCTGATGACATCCACGTGTTCTGGTTCCAAGTGGTACACTGGTAACCAGCTGGCATCTAAGAAAGGAGGAGAGCAGGGAGGGCTGCAGAGAGGGTGCGCAGGCAGGAGGGAGCAGAGGAAGGAGCTCTGCCTCCCATCCAGCCCCATGCCCGCTGCCATGGCACAGTCTTCTCCTGCGTGTCAGTGCCCCTGCCAGCGTGTGGGGAAACGGGATCCTGGCATTGAGCAGGGAGCGCTCGCTGGCCACCGCGCTGCCCAGACAATCAGGGCCCCTCACTCACCCATCTCCAGTTGCTGGGCCAGGCACAACTCCTGGGGCTCCACTGGAGAGCTGCTCTCCTGGAGAGCCCTGTCCTCCTCCAGGGCCACCTTGGTGGTGCTGACTTGTTGCTTTGCCATCTTTTGGGTTTGAGGAAAGTGGTTGGGCTGGCGAAGGGGGAAGCTTTGGCGAAAGGCCACGAGTCTGCCGGGGGCAGAGGGAAAAGACGTGGGTTGTGCTCGAGGAGTCCTCGCCACGAGTCTGCCGGGGGCAGCGGGGAAAGACGTGGGTTGTGCTCGAGGAGTCCTCGCCACGAGTCTGCCGGGGCAGAGGGGAGTCTGCCGGGGGCAGCTAGAGTTAAGATATGGTTGGACTCGATGATCTCAAGGGTCGCTTCCAACCAAAAGGATTCTCTGATACTCCGATTCTCTGAAAGACGTGGGCTGCGCTCGGGGGCTACTCGCCGTCTCCGTGCTCGCACCCTGTCCCGTCACCGTCCTGCCGGACAGTGTGGGCTGGGGCCCACAGCTGCGCTGAGCACATGCAGTGCAGTGGGTGTCACCAAGTGAGGTCACAACGGGCCCCACTGTGACCCTGCACCTGGGCAGGGAGGGGCAGGGTGTCCCATTGGGATGCACAGGCCAGCTCTGCCCTGGGCACCTGGGTGCTCTTGGGGTGTCTCCAGGCCCCCCTTTGCCCTCATGTCCCCCCGGGACCTCCCTGTTGCCCTCTGCTGTGGCCCAGAGTTTCGTGTTCAGCTGGCTGGCTGATCAGAACAGCAGCGAAGCTGCTCCTTCAGTGGCTTTGTAGAGATTTCTAGGGATTTCCAAGGGTGGGTAGCACAGAGGATGGACTTTGTTTAAGGTGTCTGCTGTCTCATTGCTTACAGAAGCTCTCAGTGGCTTGAGGATAAACTAACCACGTAACCACATGACAAAGTGTTGGAGCTGGCAGAGCACAAAAGCAGAAATCCAGGTGGCAGGGGTGAAAAAGGTGGAAAGGCTGAGGTACTAAATGCCTCCTTCTGTGGAAATGCCCCTCACATTCTGCGATTCTGTGATTCCTCCACCTCAGTCTTTAATAGTCAGAAGAGTTGTGCTCCAGGTACCCACCCCCCTGAGCCAGAAGACAGGCATGGGGAGCAGTATGAAGGCCCAACAATCCAAGGGGAAATGATCAGTGACCTGCTATACCACTTGGGCACCTACAAGTCTATGGGGCCAGATGGGATACACCCAAGGGTGCTGAGGGAGCTGGCAAAGGTCATCACTGAGCCACTTTCCATTATCTATCTGCAATGCTGCCCAACTGGGGAGGTTGCAGTTGACTGGAGGTTGGCTAAGGTGACGCTCATCTACAAGACGGGCCGGAAAGAGGATCTGGGGACCTACAGATCTATCCGTCTGACCTTGGTGCTGGGCAAGGTCATGGGGCAGATGATCTTGGGTAACATCACTCGCCACAAGAGAACCATATAATCAGGCCCAGTCAACATGGATTTATTTATTTATTTATTTATTGAGGGACTAGAGAGAGTGCAGAGGAGGCAACAAAGCTGCTGAGGGGCTGGAGCACAAGTGTGATGGGAGCGGTTGAGGGAGCTGGGGCTGTTCAGCCTGGAGAACAGGAGGCTCAGGGGAGGCTCAGGGGAGACCTTATTGCTGTTTGCAACGGCCTGAAAGGAGGTTGAAGCATGGAGGGTGTTGGTCTCTTCTCCCAAGTAGCAAGTGATAGGACAAGAGGAAATGGCCTCAAGTTGCGCCAGGGGAGGTTTAGATTGGCTGTTAGGAAAAAATTCTTCCTGGAAAGTGTGTTAAAGGCAAGAAGAACACCTGAAGAGCATGGGTTGGTCAGGCCAATGTGGAATAGATTGCTTTTTCTTGTTTGTTTTGGGGCTGCAGAAGAAGGAACGCGTGCATTTCAGTGTTGGGGCACGGATCCCAACTGAGGATTCAAGCAAGTTTGGGACTGGGACAGCTTAGGTGATTGAGGACCATTGCCAGGTCTACGAAAGAAGCTGGATGGGTTTTGGGGAGCTCACAGGCATTGCCAAATCCTCAGAAAACCACAGCTCTGTAGTGAAAGCAACAGCACTTGGCACCAAGCCCAATCCCAAAATGCAAATACCCTCGAAGTGACCACAGGCAGAGCCTTGAGAAACATTTGAGAGAAAGGGTCTCCTTTGCCAGGCCCTGGAGGTCAGGCCTTGGCCATTCTGATGATAAACAAACATGAAGGGCTGACATGGCATCAGAACCTGGCGTGTCCACATTGTTGCCCTTCCCCTTGGTTCCCACCCATGCACACTCAACCCGATCAGCGCCTGTGGGAACAGCAGGGTGTGCAGTTCCAGCTAGAGGGCCTTAGACACATTATACAGAAGTGTGATTTTTATGAGTGTAAGAAGCGATAGCCCAGGCCAGTGAGAACGATATCTCGGGTCGGAAAACGGCCCCTTGTGTGTGATGTGTGAATGTCCTTGGGCCTGGTCTGTGAATGAGTGGGAACGTAACTGAAACAAATATAACATGAGTGTGGTGTGTTTCTAATACCAATTATTGGAAAAACATCTTATGTAACATCTTAGTCCAGGCCCATACCTGGAAATCCTATACATTGTCAATGGCTAATAAAGAGGACCTCAGACTGGCTCAGCTCTCTGCTCTGCCCGGCTCTGCGCTCCTTCCTGAACAAGATCTCTGCCTGTGCGTGCATCTTTTTCTGCATCCCGATGTGCATCGTTCCTCATCGCCGCAATCGCCCTCATCAACTCCAGACAATCCAAACGCTCCCTGACATACACGGCTGCCCCACCTCCTCTCCTTCCTCGCCTGTCCCTTCTGAAGAGTTTCTAGCCATCCAATGCAGCGCTCCAGTTGTGAGAGTCGTCCCACCATGTTTCTGGGATGGCAACTATATCGTCGTTTTTCTGCCTCACAGTGGCTTCCAGCTCCTCCTGTTTGTTGCCCACGCTGCGTGCCTTTGGATAGATGCACTTTGGCCGGGCCATTGATCCCGCCACCTTTTTCTGGTGAGAAGCCCTAATTCCTTTGTGGACATCATCGAGTGCTTCCACGGTTTTGAACACATCAACAACCCTTGTGTTTCTCTTCCTGCATGGCTCTCCATCCCCAACCTCCACTGGGACGGCAGAGCAAAGGGCCTCACCAGCACTACCCTCAAATGCTGGCATGTGGCCCTTGGGTTTGCCTCTCCACACCTGGTTTCCTCCCCTCTCACTTCAAATCTAGTTTAAAGCCCTCTCAAGGATTCCTGCTAACTCCTGCGCAGGATCCTTTTCCCCTTTTGAGAGAGGTGCATCCCATTTGTCGCTAGCAGGCCTGGTGCCATGTAAGCCGACCCGTGATCAAAAACCCCCAAATTCTGCCGGTGACACCGGTCCTGCAGCCAGGTATTGATCTGCTGGGTCTTCCTGCATCTTTCCTCATCGTACCCTGCAACTGTGGCGACAGAAGAGAACACGACTTGTGCTCCTGATCCCTTGACCATGCGTCCCAAGGCCCTGAAGTCTCTCTTGATTGTTTTCCCTTTTCAGTTTCATCACTGCCTACCTGAAAAATCGTTAGGGGATAATAGTCTGAGGGCCTAACCAGGGCAGAGAGTTTCCTGTTTACATCTTTAACCCTGGCCCCAGGGAGGCAGCCGACACCCCAAGAAGTGGGTCTAGCCTGCATATAGGGCCTTCTGTTCCCTTTAGAAGGGAGTCTCCTACAACCACAACCAGCCTCTTTTTCTTTGTGGGGGCTGTTTTGACGGAGGGTGTAGGGTGACTGATCCTCTGCAGCACCTCCAACTCAGTGGAACCGCCTCCCTCGATGCTGTTGTTTGGTTCCACTTGCAAGGCCTGTTCTTCAGTCTCAAGACCCATTTGTGTGTCTGTGTTTGGCTGTTTCTGGGCTAACTGGTGCACAGAAATTGGCTTCGCTGGAGGTAAATGTTCAAAGAGGACCCAGAAGAGTAAAACAGAAAAAGGAAAAATTTATTCGAATAAAGGAGGAGTCCCCAGGCGTCCCTGTGGGGTCTCTCAACAGCATGGGAAGACACAGCCCCCTATTTATCCCAATCCTAGCCGCAGGAGATCCCTTCTCCTTTCCCCATTGGCTGAGACCCTTGCGGGGTCCAAGCTTTCCGATCCCCCTTTCGTAACCCCAGCAGCACCCCTTGTATGTCTGCCCACCGACACTCCTGGGAACTGATTGGTTAGAGCTCTAAGGCTGTTGCACTCCATTTTGTAAAGACATGGGAGAGCTGCTCCCATCAACTACGAAACAATCAAGAGTGTGAATCGTGACATCACATCTTTGCAAAGACGTGATAGCCGTTCCTCACCAGTTTGGTGTTGGTGGTGGTGCTTTCAGTTGTGATGATGTTGTCATCCCTTTTCTAATTCACTGTCTGCTCTTGTGTTCAGACTACGTGGCTCTGTAAATGAGGAGCCCCACTCTCTGTATCTTTCAATGAAATACAGGACCTTCTGAGACTGTTTTTCTTCCTGAGCTCCTTCCTGCAAGAGCTTTTGGAGCTGCAGGGACAGTTCCTGTGATGGGAGGAGGGGAAAAGAATCCATCACGGCAGCACTGCCAGGGAGCAGCAGCGCTCGGTCTCCCAGAGCTGTTTTCTTTCCTCTCCCACACTCTCCTTCTCGTCCCTCATGTTGGCGCAAGTCCTGAGTGCTCTGGCAGCTTGGTCATTGTTCTGCTGTGTGGCAGTCCTGTGACCGCGGGCAGGGACAGGCAATGGACACTTGTGTGACAGAGCTGGCCTCAGAACAGCCTTCCGTGAAGAAAGGTGATCTCCTGAGGACAGTGCTGGAAGGTTTAGGTCTTCTTCCAAAGTTTCTCTCCAGGACATGCCCAAGAACATGACGAGCAGATCACAACACCAGTATGCACCAGTACAGAGCTAAACACCGTGAGTGGAGAAGCACGAGGGCACGCAGCAGTGTCCTCTCACAGCCAGGCCTCCTGCAATACACCTGACGGAGCAGCAGAGCAGGGTCTGGGCTGTGCCCGTGTGCACTGGACAGCCCGCGGAAGCTGCCCCAGGACAATCGTCGTGGGCTGGCCGCGCACAAGCACCGTTTCCAGCCCTGGCCTCTCAGTGCAGCTTGGAGAGGCCCTTTGTCCCTCCGCAGAAGGATGGTGAATGAGTAGGTCAGCAGGCTGTGTTTGCATGGTACAGATGAGATGCAAGCATGCACATCATGTACAGGAGGTGGGATGAGATGAACCCCAGAGACCACAAATGTCATCAGCTATTCCTTGGGGTTCCTTGAAGGCCTGTGGGACAGACAGTGTCTCGAGGTCACGTCATGTTGGGAGGAAACCACCTGAATGCAGCACTGGGTTGTGCTTCCTTGGACTGAGGTCCCCGTGTCCATTCCTCATGACGTGGGACATGTGAGATGAGTGCAGGCGGGGTGACACACTGCAAGGCTGAGGTGGCTCCCATCCTTTGGGAGTGGCAAGAGGAGGTGAGAGAGACACTGTGACTCCTGCCTGTGTGTCTAAAAGGGACAGGCTCTGCCTCTGAGCATCCCTGGGTGCATAAGGAGTCCATGAGGCCAGCTCAGCTCTGGACAGCTGACAGAAGCTTGCTCTTTCCACGTGTGACTCCAGGAACAAACCCCATGGGCCCAGTGAGCTTCGTCTCCGCTGCCTTGGACAGGCCCATTGCCACAGTGCTTCTGTCTGCTCCCTCAGCCTTGCCTGTGATTCTGGCTTGTGCTCTCCAAAGTGCCAGAGCACTCAGAGATGTTCTGGGGTCCTTGGAAAAGGCAGATGTCAAAGCCAGCTTCAAGAAGGGCTCTTTATTAAAATCCAGCCACTCCCTCGGGAAGAGCTGCTCCTCCACATGGCTCAGCATCAGCGGCAGCACAGGGCTCGCAGGATCCATCTTGGCCTTGGCTGCTCCCTTGGAGAGCTCAGGATGATGATGACCGTCTGAGCTACCAGGGAGCGGATGGAGGGCTCGCTGTCTTCTGCCAAGGCCTGAAGGGCTGCAAGGGAAAGAAGCAGAGCCGAGATGACCTCCCACGTCTGCAGAGACCCCCAGGCATTCCCTCTGGAGAATGCTCCCTACTCACCGCTGCAGATCTCAGCCAGCTTCTTCTTGCCTGGATCCCTCAGATGCCGCGCAGCGAGCCCTGGGCACAGAGTTCCGTCAGCCCCTGCTCCCTCCCCTCATCAGGGCTGGCCCCAGGGAAGAGCAGGGGCCGAGATGGTGGGACTGAGCAAGGCGGCCGCCATGGCCACCTGCGTGGACAGGGCTGGGAGAGGGAGGCCAAGGCCCTGCACGGGGCAGCCGGGGCTCTGGCAGCCACAGGGCTGCTCCTTGCTGCCAGGGCAGTGGCAGGGACTGGGGCCAGGCTGCCAAGAGAGGGACCCTGGGGGCTGTGACCCACCGATGAACCTCACGGCCGCCTCTCGCAAGCTGGCCTGAGCATCCTTCAGGTACGGCAGGCTCTGAGTCAAGAATTCTTGAGCTCTGCTCCTGTCCTGCTCCAGCTGGAGAGAGCACAAGGGGATGAGCACGTCACTGTCCCTTCCCAGTTGGCTGGACCAGTCCCTGCACCCACACCCAGCCGTTCCCCTTCCCTCCCGGCCATTCCCATGTCCCAGCCAGGAGCCCTGTGGGGCTGAGGCTGAAAGAGAGACACAGGCCGGGGGACCCCAGGGGTGCTGAGAGCCCTCCCTCGCGCTGGGTGCAGGGAGGGCAGCAGGGCAGAGAGAAGAGGCCTTGTGGGCTCTGTTCTTGAGGGCAGGGAACAAGAATGCAGGTCCAGGCTGCAGCAAGGCAGGCGAGGCACATCTGCCTTGGGGGTTGTCCTCACCAAGCTCTCTCCAATCCGCCATGTCTGCTGTGTCCGCACCAGGTGCTTGAGCAGTTTCCACTTGAGGAGCTCTGCGGCAGCAAGGAGGGCTTCCCCAGCAGCCTGTGGAACAGCAGAAGCTGGGAATGGCACCACGGTCTGGGCCAGGAGACCTTGGGTCCCCCTGCTCTGGGCTTTGTTCCTGGGGCGATTCTGCCCTCAGGGAGCTGGGACATGCCCTGGCCCAAATGTCCAGGGGTCTCTTCGCTGCGTCACTGCTGAGCTTTGAAAGCTGTACCTTGGCCACGCTCTGCGTTTGGTCACTCAGGCGGAAGAAGAGAGGGAGCAGGCCAAGTCGCACCGTGTTCTTCATCTCTGCCTTTTCGTCCCCCACCGCCATCTTCATCAGGTCTCTGAAGAGGCTGATGGAGCTCTCTCTCAGCTGGCTCTGCTCCTGGGAGGGAGAAGCACAGTAGGACTGGAGCACCAGCAGCTCTCTGCCCACGCTGGGCAGAAGCTCCAGCATGGCTGATGTGAGGGGAGATGCTCCAGGGAGGCATTCTGCACACTGGAGTTGTGGCCCAGATCTGCGGTCCTGGGTCAGTGAAAGGCCACTCAAGAGACTTGTTCTGGGAGCGCCTGGCCTCCAAGTGCCCACCAAGGCAGCCAGCATCCCCCACCAGCTTCAGCAGCCACGGTGGGGAAGAGCTCCGGGAGCAGCCGGCAGGGAGAAGCTGGGCTGGGCTGCAGAACACACAAGCCACCCCACAAGAGCCCAGGGCCCACCCGTGGGGCTCAGGCTTCCACATCAGCCTTACGTCGTTCAAGAGGGGCAGGAGGAATTCCGCCATCTGCACGGCGATGTGGCTGGCCTCCTTCCTCTTCAGCTGAGCCATGACAGTTCTGAAGACCAGCAGAGCCTTCATGGTGGCAGCCTTATAGCCAAAGAGCAGGACCCTCATCAGGTCTGGCAGGATGACCTTCATTTTTCTTGCCTGTGTGAAGAAAAGAGTTTCCCTTTTGGGACCAGGTCCGTGCCTGGAAAGCTCCCCAGGCAGCCAGCTGGCCCCACCATGGCAGAGAGAGCCTTTGGAGCACTCGCCCCACCGCCTGAGTGCCAGCCAAGGCCAAGCCCTCCCGCTCTGCCCCGGCCCTTGCCTGCCAACAGGGTTCCCCTTGCTGACGCCCTACTCACCATGTCGTCTCTCTGTGACAGCGTCATGATGCCTCTGAGCACCAGGGAGAGCATGGCTGGCCTTTCTTCCTTCAGAAACCTAAAGGCTAGGTAGGTCGCAGCAAACTCCCCGTCTCCCAGATCTCTGCTGGCCAGCATCTGAAAGCAGGGCAGCAGTGAGCGACCGGCAGAGCTGGTGGGGCTCCTGGCAGTGTGCAGCTCCTGGTTCCTAGCGCAGCCCGGGCCAAGGGCACCGGGGGCTTTTTCCGGTAACTCACAGCCAAGCGAACGAGGCAGTAGTCCTCCAGGTGTGTGCAGAAGAGCCTGCTCTTGAGGTCCCAGAGCTGGCTGAGCAGCTCCTTCAAAATGTTCTTCACAGTCTGGGGCACGGAGAGCATCAGTTCCCACAGTGCCAGGGCAGTGCTGCAAGTCGGAGCGCTCTGTCAGCAGGGCAGCCTCGGCCACAGCAGCGTGGCCGGGCTCAGCACTGCAGGACGCTTGGGATGCCCTGGGCAGCAGCAGAGGGCTGAGCTGGTGCTCCCCGTGGGGCGGGCAGGAGCGTGGGGTGGGCCCTGGGCTTGCTTGCTCAGCTTTGGCTGCCTCGGGCCTGGCTGACCCCCAGGGCTGGAAAGCGTGGTGGGATGGAGGGTCCTGCCCCTCGGGAGTGTCCTGCAGGATTCCTTGGCTCTGGCAGCCAGAGCGTCTCCAGGCCCCTCTTCCCACAGGGAACAAGCCCTCCCGGCTTTTGAGGACAGTACCTGTCTCCTCCTGGAGCAACCTTGAGCAGTGTCATCACCACCTCCTGAGGGCATTTGTCAGCCATGGGGACGATGAGAGACTCCACGCTCTGCCGGGCTGGGACTGTCTGGGTGCATCCCAGGGTTTTGTGGATGCAGCTCGTGATCTTTGGCACCTGGAGGGGACACAGGTGAGGATGGTGCAGCCACTGGCGAGCGGCCATTTCCTCAGCTGCCCTTGCCATCCCTCTCTGCCACCTTGAGGTGGCTTCAGGTGCCCCAGACACTGGGCTTTGGGAGGAAGAGAGGGATGGAGGGAGGAACAAGGCCTGACAGGGCTGAAGGGCAGGGCAATGCAGCCACAGGCCACTTACATCCACCAGCCACAGGTCAGGGTTTCCCTTGACCACATCCAGCACGTTTCTGGCCGCCTCCTTGTCAAAGGTGCTGGAGTCGGTCATTGCCTCGATGAACACCCAGACCATGTCTGTCCTCTCCGACGGCTGGAGGTATTCCCCAAAGGTCTATGGGAGGAAGGGAGGCAACGAAGCCATATCACACCGAGGGCCCTGATGCTGCTGCTTAGCCGGGCAGTGCCAGCAGCCCTGCGGTGGCGCCCGGCAGTGCTGGCGGCGGTGTCCCCAGCAAAGCTGGCAGCAGGGGCGGCAGTCGCTGCTGGGGAGGATGAGAAGAGACGGCCCAGGGTGAGGGAGGAGGGTTGGGGTCATGGGCACGGGGTCTGGGCCCCGCCACCAGCCAGGGCTTGCTGGTGGCCAGGAGGACTGGGGCTGCTGCTGGGACACTGGAGCGCAGCCCTGGCGTTGTCCCTGCTTGGGGACAGCAGGAACCCTCTCAGCAGGGACAGGGAGGCCACGCCAGCCCGCTGACGGTGGAGGCCTTTGCTCTCACAAGTCCCCTGCTGATGCCAGGACCAAGAGTGCCAGCAAACGGGGAGCTCGTTACCTCGGCAATGTGAGTGGCACTGGGCGAAGTGCGCAAGGAGGTGGTCTCGGCTTCCCAGTCCCTTTCGAGCTGTGTATCCTCCTCTGTCAATGTCGCACCTAAAGAGCGGGGCAAACGCAGAGGAGTCGGTAAGACACGGCAGCTTCCCCAATACTGGAAAGAGCTTTGAACTTGGAATGGCCGAGGAGGGAGGTTATGACCTGCAATCAGGGGAGGAGGTGGTGGAGAGCGGTGCCACGGAAAGGCTGACCCGCCTCCAGTGTGCGTGTGGGAATGCTCGTGGCCCTGGAAATTCCAAGGCCCTAGAGCTCTGCATGCAGTGCCACGGTTCAGTCCCCCATGGCTTGAATAGAGGTGACGTGGGGGACGGCTCGCATGGCTGGAGTGCTGCGGGGCAGAGATACATGTCTCTTTGGGAGAGATGGGAAGATGCGGCGCGGGGCTGCCTCCCGTGCTCTTGAGGAGCAGCTCAGCTACACGGGACCATCAACAGCGTGGGAGAGAGCGTGGGGGTGAGGAGCAGAGGAGGGGCAGTGCTGGTGACATGGTGGTGCCTCCAGCAAGCAGCAGGACTGGGTGATGTTGGCGTGCAGGGGGATCCATCCCACCACAGCTTCTCTTACAGCGTTGCTGGTACTTGAATTGGAAGAGGAGACAAAGAGCGTCCAAAGCCAAGCGGCTGGTGTCCTCTTCCTTGAATGATAGGAGCAGCAGGAGATGTCCCAGCAGCTGTCCAAGGATTGGCATCTGCATCTCCACACAGGAGGCGTGTCTGTCCTCATTGGGATCAGCCTGGGCAAGGGAGGAGGAAGAGCAGAGGGCTTGAGGGCAGCTGGGGCCAAAGCCCTGAAGCCAAGTGTGTGCCCAGGGCTGGATCCAGGCAGGTCAGAGCTTTGCAGGGCCCTGCAGAACCCGTCTCGCAGAACAGCCCCACGCAGGGAGAGCTGCCAGACCTGGGCTCCCCGTGGGCTCCTTGGGCAGCCCTGGCTGACACAGGACTGGGGCAGAGATGGCTCCTGGCAGAGCGCAGTGTGCCTGGTCCTTACCTTCAGTGAGGAGTAGTTGGCCAGCAAGAAGCTGAGCACCCTCATCCTGCCCACAGCCCTCTCCCGCACAGATGCCCTCTCAGAGGTGGTGAAGGTCAAGAGCATCTGGGGAGAGAGAAGCTGCTGCTGAGCCCTGGGAGCAGCCAGTGCTCCAGCACAAGCAGCACTGCTCAAGTCCTGGGCAGGACTCTCCCAGGCCATTAAGGCTTCCTCTGGTCTGGAGCAAAGCCCGCACTGGTTTCCTGCCCTGGGGTCCCTGGCAGGCTTGCGACAAATGCCCCAGGCCAGCCCTCTAGCCAGGCAGGAAGGCAGATGCCACCCTGTGCGGCCACTGTGCTGCGGAAGAGCCTGCTGGGCAGCCCCTGCTTCCCCCAGGGAGGTGGGCACCACCCTGCAGTGCTCTCTCTGCATGGCGCGGGGTGGGACTGCCCTCTCAGCAGTGGACACCCCGTCCCCCAGGGTGAGGAACAGCCCTTGTGAAGCCCACCCTTTGCACATGCCAGACCTGGAAGATACTCTGCATCTTCTCGCTGACTCCATTGGCAGGAGAGTTGAGCACCAGTGCAACTAGCATGGTGTCCATGGCTTTCATGGTCTGCAAGGAAGACAACGAGTTGTGGCCGTGTTTCCTGCCATCCCTCTCACCCCCAGGACACTGAGCTGAGCTCCCAGCACCAAGGGAGGACTCGTGGGCTGCTTTGCTGCGCCTGGGAGAGGCCCAGGGGCAAACAATGTGCTGTGGGCAGAGCAGCCTGCGGCACTGGACGTGGCCAGGCCCACAGGAACGGGACGACGGGACGAGAGTGGGAAAGTAAAGCCAAGACCGTGCCCTGCCTTGCATCTCTGGTCATAGCGCAGGACAGGGTGAGCAGGGAGCAGCCCAGAGGGCCCGGCGCTCGTGGAGCTCACCCAGCACTTACCGCGAAGTACAGGAAAGGTTTCAAGTCCCGGATTTCCTCTTTGGGAGGAAGCAAGAAGATGCTGGAGAAGCACGCTTGGAGGAGGCCTATCTCTTTGCCCTCCAGCACCGCCTCCACGGAGCTGCAAAGAGAGAGGGGCCAGTGGGACACTGGTGCGGGGAGCAGTGCCTGGAGGCCTCGTGCAGGTGGACACGGGGCTCTGGGGCAGGAGTCCCCAGGAGGGTTGGGCAGGTACCTCATTTCGGTCACGGCAAACATGGCGCTCCGCCACACCGCTGTGCACCGTTGGTCCCTGGGCTCTTCTTCCAGCAGCACCTGCAGAGCACAGCCAGGATGGGACCTGGCAGCTGCCAGCACCCAGTGCCACCAGCCCCTTGCCCTGCCCAACACTGTCCTCACAGGGTGCCAGTGCTGGGGGCCTTGTCCCTTTCCCCGCAGCCACCGAGTATCCCCTCACCTTGATATTCTCTGCCAGTTTGTGTCTCTGGCAGAAGAGATCTAGGCCCTGGGACAAGCCGTTGTACGTTGCGGCCCTGAAGAGCATAGCGATGCTTTTAAGGAACTCCAGCTTCTGTTCCTCATCCTGGCAGCCAGGGGACAGAGAGACAAACAGAGAGCATGAGATGGGGACACACGGTCAGTGGCACCGCAGCGCTGGGGGTGCAGTGCCGGTTGCAGCCCTGGGAGAAGCAGCTGTGCCCAGCCAGCGCCCTCCAGCAGCCCCACAGCAGAGCCCCTGTCAGCAGATGCCAGCTCAGCCGCCTTCCAAATGGCTGCGGTTACCTTTTCAGGGTTGCTGACAAAGGCCCTGATGACATCCACGTGTTCTGGTTCCAAGTGGTACACTGGTAACCAGCTGGCATCTAAGAAAGGAGGAGAGCAGGGAGGGCTGCAGAGAGGGTGCGCAGGCAGGAGGGAGCAGAGGAAGGAGCTCTGCCTCCCATCCAGCCCCATGCCCGCTGCCATGGCACAGTCTTCTCCTGCGTGTCAGTGCCCCTGCCAGCGTGTGGGGAAACGGGATCCTGGCATTGAGCAGGGAGCGCTCGCTGGCCACCGCGCTGCCCAGACAATCAGGGCCCCTCACTCACCCATCTCCAGTTGCTGGGCCAGGCACAACTCCTGGGGCTCCACTGGAGAGCTGCTCTCCTGGAGAGCCCTGTCCTCCTCCAGGGCCACCTTGGTGGTGCTGACTTGTTGCTTTGCCATCTTTTGGGTTTGAGGAAAGTGGTTGGGCTGGCGAAGGGGGAAGCTTTGGCGAAAGGCCACGAGTCTGCCGGGGGCAGAGGGAAAAGACGTGGGTTGTGCTCGAGGAGTCCTCGCCACGAGTCTGCCGGGGGCAGCGGGGAAAGACGTGGGTTGTGCTCGAGGAGTCCTCGCCACGAGTCTGCCGGGGCAGAGGGGAGTCTGCCGGGGGCAGCTAGAGTTAAGATATGGTTGGACTCGATGATCTCAAGGGTCGCTTCCAACCAAAAGGATTCTCTGATACTCCGATTCTCTGAAAGACGTGGGCTGCGCTCGGGGGCTACTCGCCGTCTCCGTGCTCGCACCCTGTCCCGTCACCGTCCTGCCGGACAGTGTGGGCTGGGGCCCACAGCTGCGCTGAGCACATGCAGTGCAGTGGGTGTCACCAAGTGAGGTCACAACGGGCCCCACTGTGACCCTGCACCTGGGCAGGGAGGGGCAGGGTGTCCCATTGGGATGCACAGGCCAGCTCTGCCCTGGGCACCTGGGTGCTCTTGGGGTGTCTCCAGGCCCCCCTTTGCCCTCATGTCCCCCCGGGACCTCCCTGTTGCCCTCTGCTGTGGCCCAGAGTTTCGTGTTCAGCTGGCTGGCTGATCAGAACAGCAGCGAAGCTGCTCCTTCAGTGGCTTTGTAGAGATTTCTAGGGATTTCCAAGGGTGGGTAGCACAGAGGATGGACTTTGTTTAAGGTGTCTGCTGTCTCATTGCTTACAGAAGCTCTCAGTGGCTTGAGGATAAACTAACCACGTAACCACATGACAAAGTGTTGGAGCTGGCAGAGCACAAAAGCAGAAATCCAGGTGGCAGGGGTGAAAAAGGTGGAAAGGCTGAGGTACTAAATGCCTCCTTCTGTGGAAATGCCCCTCACATTCTGCGATTCTGTGATTCCTCCACCTCAGTCTTTAATAGTCAGAAGAGTTGTGCTCCAGGTACCCACCCCCCTGAGCCAGAAGACAGGCATGGGGAGCAGTATGAAGGCCCAACAATCCAAGGGGAAATGATCAGTGACCTGCTATACCACTTGGGCACCTACAAGTCTATGGGGCCAGATGGGATACACCCAAGGGTGCTGAGGGAGCTGGCAAAGGTCATCACTGAGCCACTTTCCATTATCTATCTGCAATGCTGCCCAACTGGGGAGGTTGCAGTTGACTGGAGGTTGGCTAAGGTGACGCTCATCTACAAGACGGGCCGGAAAGAGGATCTGGGGACCTACAGATCTATCCGTCTGACCTTGGTGCTGGGCAAGGTCATGGGGCAGATGATCTTGGGTAACATCACTCGCCACAAGAGAACCATATAATCAGGCCCAGTCAACATGGATTTATTTATTTATTTATTTATTGAGGGACTAGAGAGAGTGCAGAGGAGGCAACAAAGCTGCTGAGGGGCTGGAGCACAAGTGTGATGGGAGCGGTTGAGGGAGCTGGGGCTGTTCAGCCTGGAGAACAGGAGGCTCAGGGGAGGCTCAGGGGAGACCTTATTGCTGTTTGCAACGGCCTGAAAGGAGGTTGAAGCATGGAGGGTGTTGGTCTCTTCTCCCAAGTAGCAAGTGATAGGACAAGAGGAAATGGCCTCAAGTTGCGCCAGGGGAGGTTTAGATTGGCTGTTAGGAAAAAATTCTTCCTGGAAAGTGTGTTAAAGGCAAGAAGAACACCTGAAGAGCATGGGTTGGTCAGGCCAATGTGGAATAGATTGCTTTTTCTTGTTTGTTTTGGGGCTGCAGAAGAAGGAACGCGTGCATTTCAGTGTTGGGGCACGGATCCCAACTGAGGATTCAAGCAAGTTTGGGACTGGGACAGCTTAGGTGATTGAGGACCATTGCCAGGTCTACGAAAGAAGCTGGATGGGTTTTGGGGAGCTCACAGGCATTGCCAAATCCTCAGAAAACCACAGCTCTGTAGTGAAAGCAACAGCACTTGGCACCAAGCCCAATCCCAAAATGCAAATACCCTCGAAGTGACCACAGGCAGAGCCTTGAGAAACATTTGAGAGAAAGGGTCTCCTTTGCCAGGCCCTGGAGGTCAGGCCTTGGCCATTCTGATGATAAACAAACATGAAGGGCTGACATGGCATCAGAACCTGGCGTGTCCACATTGTTGCCCTTCCCCTTGGTTCCCACCCATGCACACTCAACCCGATCAGCGCCTGTGGGAACAGCAGGGTGTGCAGTTCCAGCTAGAGGGCCTTAGACACATTATACAGAAGTGTGATTTTTATGAGTGTAAGAAGCGATAGCCCAGGCCAGTGAGAACGATATCTCGGGTCGGAAAACGGCCCCTTGTGTGTGATGTGTGAATGTCCTTGGGCCTGGTCTGTGAATGAGTGGGAACGTAACTGAAACAAATATAACATGAGTGTGGTGTGTTTCTAATACCAATTATTGGAAAAACATCTTATGTAACATCTTAGTCCAGGCCCATACCTGGAAATCCTATACATTGTCAATGGCTAATAAAGAGGACCTCAGACTGGCTCAGCTCTCTGCTCTGCCCGGCTCTGCGCTCCTTCCTGAACAAGATCTCTGCCTGTGCGTGCATCTTTTTCTGCATCCCGATGTGCATCGTTCCTCATCGCCGCAATCGCCCTCATCAACTCCAGACAATCCAAACGCTCCCTGACATACACGGCTGCCCCACCTCCTCTCCTTCCTCGCCTGTCCCTTCTGAAGAGTTTCTAGCCATCCAATGCAGCGCTCCAGTTGTGAGAGTCGTCCCACCATGTTTCTGGGATGGCAACTATATCGTCGTTTTTCTGCCTCACAGTGGCTTCCAGCTCCTCCTGTTTGTTGCCCACGCTGCGTGCCTTTGGATAGATGCACTTTGGCCGGGCCATTGATCCCGCCACCTTTTTCTGGTGAGAAGCCCTAATTCCTTTGTGGACATCATCGAGTGCTTCCACGGTTTTGAACACATCAACAACCCTTGTGTTTCTCTTCCTGCATGGCTCTCCATCCCCAACCTCCACTGGGACGGCAGAGCAAAGGGCCTCACCAGCACTACCCTCAAATGCTGGCATGTGGCCCTTGGGTTTGCCTCTCCACACCTGGTTTCCTCCCCTCTCACTTCAAATCTAGTTTAAAGCCCTCTCAAGGATTCCTGCTAACTCCTGCGCAGGATCCTTTTCCCCTTTTGAGAGAGGTGCATCCCATTTGTCGCTAGCAGGCCTGGTGCCATGTAAGCCGACCCGTGATCAAAAACCCCCAAATTCTGCCGGTGACACCGGTCCTGCAGCCAGGTATTGATCTGCTGGGTCTTCCTGCATCTTTCCTCATCGTACCCTGCAACTGTGGCGACAGAAGAGAACACGACTTGTGCTCCTGATCCCTTGACCATGCGTCCCAAGGCCCTGAAGTCTCTCTTGATTGTTTTCCCTTTTCAGTTTCATCACTGCCTACCTGAAAAATCGTTAGGGGATAATAGTCTGAGGGCCTAACCAGGGCAGAGAGTTTCCTGTTTACATCTTTAACCCTGGCCCCAGGGAGGCAGCCGACACCCCAAGAAGTGGGTCTAGCCTGCATATAGGGCCTTCTGTTCCCTTTAGAAGGGAGTCTCCTACAACCACAACCAGCCTCTTTTTCTTTGTGGGGGCTGTTTTGACGGAGGGTGTAGGGTGACTGATCCTCTGCAGCACCTCCAACTCAGTGGAACCGCCTCCCTCGATGCTGTTGTTTGGTTCCACTTGCAAGGCCTGTTCTTCAGTCTCAAGACCCATTTGTGTGTCTGTGTTTGGCTGTTTCTGGGCTAACTGGTGCACAGAAATTGGCTTCGCTGGAGGTAAATGTTCAAAGAGGACCCAGAAGAGTAAAACAGAAAAAGGAAAAATTTATTCGAATAAAGGAGGAGTCCCCAGGCGTCCCTGTGGGGTCTCTCAACAGCATGGGAAGACACAGCCCCCTATTTATCCCAATCCTAGCCGCAGGAGATCCCTTCTCCTTTCCCCATTGGCTGAGACCCTTGCGGGGTCCAAGCTTTCCGATCCCCCTTTCGTAACCCCAGCAGCACCCCTTGTATGTCTGCCCACCGACACTCCTGGGAACTGATTGGTTAGAGCTCTAAGGCTGTTGCACTCCATTTTGTAAAGACATGGGAGAGCTGCTCCCATCAACTACGAAACAATCAAGAGTGTGAATCGTGACATCACATCTTTGCAAAGACGTGATAGCCGTTCCTCACCAGTTTGGTGTTGGTGGTGGTGCTTTCAGTTGTGATGATGTTGTCATCCCTTTTCTAATTCACTGTCTGCTCTTGTGTTCAGACTACGTGGCTCTGTAAATGAGGAGCCCCACTCTCTGTATCTTTCAATGAAATACAGGACCTTCTGAGACTGTTTTTCTTCCTGAGCTCCTTCCTGCAAGAGCTTTTGGAGCTGCAGGGACAGTTCCTGTGATGGGAGGAGGGGAAAAGAATCCATCACGGCAGCACTGCCAGGGAGCAGCAGCGCTCGGTCTCCCAGAGCTGTTTTCTTTCCTCTCCCACACTCTCCTTCTCGTCCCTCATGTTGGCGCAAGTCCTGAGTGCTCTGGCAGCTTGGTCATTGTTCTGCTGTGTGGCAGTCCTGTGACCGCGGGCAGGGACAGGCAATGGACACTTGTGTGACAGAGCTGGCCTCAGAACAGCCTTCCGTGAAGAAAGGTGATCTCCTGAGGACAGTGCTGGAAGGTTTAGGTCTTCTTCCAAAGTTTCTCTCCAGGACATGCCCAAGAACATGACGAGCAGATCACAACACCAGTATGCACCAGTACAGAGCTAAACACCGTGAGTGGAGAAGCACGAGGGCACGCAGCAGTGTCCTCTCACAGCCAGGCCTCCTGCAATACACCTGACGGAGCAGCAGAGCAGGGTCTGGGCTGTGCCCGTGTGCACTGGACAGCCCGCGGAAGCTGCCCCAGGACAATCGTCGTGGGCTGGCCGCGCACAAGCACCGTTTCCAGCCCTGGCCTCTCAGTGCAGCTTGGAGAGGCCCTTTGTCCCTCCGCAGAAGGATGGTGAATGAGTAGGTCAGCAGGCTGTGTTTGCATGGTACAGATGAGATGCAAGCATGCACATCATGTACAGGAGGTGGGATGAGATGAACCCCAGAGACCACAAATGTCATCAGCTATTCCTTGGGGTTCCTTGAAGGCCTGTGGGACAGACAGTGTCTCGAGGTCACGTCATGTTGGGAGGAAACCACCTGAATGCAGCACTGGGTTGTGCTTCCTTGGACTGAGGTCCCCGTGTCCATTCCTCATGACGTGGGACATGTGAGATGAGTGCAGGCGGGGTGACACACTGCAAGGCTGAGGTGGCTCCCATCCTTTGGGAGTGGCAAGAGGAGGTGAGAGAGACACTGTGACTCCTGCCTGTGTGTCTAAAAGGGACAGGCTCTGCCTCTGAGCATCCCTGGGTGCATAAGGAGTCCATGAGGCCAGCTCAGCTCTGGACAGCTGACAGAAGCTTGCTCTTTCCACGTGTGACTCCAGGAACAAACCCCATGGGCCCAGTGAGCTTCGTCTCCGCTGCCTTGGACAGGCCCATTGCCACAGTGCTTCTGTCTGCTCCCTCAGCCTTGCCTGTGATTCTGGCTTGTGCTCTCCAAAGTGCCAGAGCACTCAGAGATGTTCTGGGGTCCTTGGAAAAGGCAGATGTCAAAGCCAGCTTCAAGAAGGGCTCTTTATTAAAATCCAGCCACTCCCTCGGGAAGAGCTGCTCCTCCACATGGCTCAGCATCAGCGGCAGCACAGGGCTCGCAGGATCCATCTTGGCCTTGGCTGCTCCCTTGGAGAGCTCAGGATGATGATGACCGTCTGAGCTACCAGGGAGCGGATGGAGGGCTCGCTGTCTTCTGCCAAGGCCTGAAGGGCTGCAAGGGAAAGAAGCAGAGCCGAGATGACCTCCCACGTCTGCAGAGACCCCCAGGCATTCCCTCTGGAGAATGCTCCCTACTCACCGCTGCAGATCTCAGCCAGCTTCTTCTTGCCTGGATCCCTCAGATGCCGCGCAGCGAGCCCTGGGCACAGAGTTCCGTCAGCCCCTGCTCCCTCCCCTCATCAGGGCTGGCCCCAGGGAAGAGCAGGGGCCGAGATGGTGGGACTGAGCAAGGCGGCCGCCATGGCCACCTGCGTGGACAGGGCTGGGAGAGGGAGGCCAAGGCCCTGCACGGGGCAGCCGGGGCTCTGGCAGCCACAGGGCTGCTCCTTGCTGCCAGGGCAGTGGCAGGGACTGGGGCCAGGCTGCCAAGAGAGGGACCCTGGGGGCTGTGACCCACCGATGAACCTCACGGCCGCCTCTCGCAAGCTGGCCTGAGCATCCTTCAGGTACGGCAGGCTCTGAGTCAAGAATTCTTGAGCTCTGCTCCTGTCCTGCTCCAGCTGGAGAGAGCACAAGGGGATGAGCACGTCACTGTCCCTTCCCAGTTGGCTGGACCAGTCCCTGCACCCACACCCAGCCGTTCCCCTTCCCTCCCGGCCATTCCCATGTCCCAGCCAGGAGCCCTGTGGGGCTGAGGCTGAAAGAGAGACACAGGCCGGGGGACCCCAGGGGTGCTGAGAGCCCTCCCTCGCGCTGGGTGCAGGGAGGGCAGCAGGGCAGAGAGAAGAGGCCTTGTGGGCTCTGTTCTTGAGGGCAGGGAACAAGAATGCAGGTCCAGGCTGCAGCAAGGCAGGCGAGGCACATCTGCCTTGGGGGTTGTCCTCACCAAGCTCTCTCCAATCCGCCATGTCTGCTGTGTCCGCACCAGGTGCTTGAGCAGTTTCCACTTGAGGAGCTCTGCGGCAGCAAGGAGGGCTTCCCCAGCAGCCTGTGGAACAGCAGAAGCTGGGAATGGCACCACGGTCTGGGCCAGGAGACCTTGGGTCCCCCTGCTCTGGGCTTTGTTCCTGGGGCGATTCTGCCCTCAGGGAGCTGGGACATGCCCTGGCCCAAATGTCCAGGGGTCTCTTCGCTGCGTCACTGCTGAGCTTTGAAAGCTGTACCTTGGCCACGCTCTGCGTTTGGTCACTCAGGCGGAAGAAGAGAGGGAGCAGGCCAAGTCGCACCGTGTTCTTCATCTCTGCCTTTTCGTCCCCCACCGCCATCTTCATCAGGTCTCTGAAGAGGCTGATGGAGCTCTCTCTCAGCTGGCTCTGCTCCTGGGAGGGAGAAGCACAGTAGGACTGGAGCACCAGCAGCTCTCTGCCCACGCTGGGCAGAAGCTCCAGCATGGCTGATGTGAGGGGAGATGCTCCAGGGAGGCATTCTGCACACTGGAGTTGTGGCCCAGATCTGCGGTCCTGGGTCAGTGAAAGGCCACTCAAGAGACTTGTTCTGGGAGCGCCTGGCCTCCAAGTGCCCACCAAGGCAGCCAGCATCCCCCACCAGCTTCAGCAGCCACGGTGGGGAAGAGCTCCGGGAGCAGCCGGCAGGGAGAAGCTGGGCTGGGCTGCAGAACACACAAGCCACCCCACAAGAGCCCAGGGCCCACCCGTGGGGCTCAGGCTTCCACATCAGCCTTACGTCGTTCAAGAGGGGCAGGAGGAATTCCGCCATCTGCACGGCGATGTGGCTGGCCTCCTTCCTCTTCAGCTGAGCCATGACAGTTCTGAAGACCAGCAGAGCCTTCATGGTGGCAGCCTTATAGCCAAAGAGCAGGACCCTCATCAGGTCTGGCAGGATGACCTTCATTTTTCTTGCCTGTGTGAAGAAAAGAGTTTCCCTTTTGGGACCAGGTCCGTGCCTGGAAAGCTCCCCAGGCAGCCAGCTGGCCCCACCATGGCAGAGAGAGCCTTTGGAGCACTCGCCCCACCGCCTGAGTGCCAGCCAAGGCCAAGCCCTCCCGCTCTGCCCCGGCCCTTGCCTGCCAACAGGGTTCCCCTTGCTGACGCCCTACTCACCATGTCGTCTCTCTGTGACAGCGTCATGATGCCTCTGAGCACCAGGGAGAGCATGGCTGGCCTTTCTTCCTTCAGAAACCTAAAGGCTAGGTAGGTCGCAGCAAACTCCCCGTCTCCCAGATCTCTGCTGGCCAGCATCTGAAAGCAGGGCAGCAGTGAGCGACCGGCAGAGCTGGTGGGGCTCCTGGCAGTGTGCAGCTCCTGGTTCCTAGCGCAGCCCGGGCCAAGGGCACCGGGGGCTTTTTCCGGTAACTCACAGCCAAGCGAACGAGGCAGTAGTCCTCCAGGTGTGTGCAGAAGAGCCTGCTCTTGAGGTCCCAGAGCTGGCTGAGCAGCTCCTTCAAAATGTTCTTCACAGTCTGGGGCACGGAGAGCATCAGTTCCCACAGTGCCAGGGCAGTGCTGCAAGTCGGAGCGCTCTGTCAGCAGGGCAGCCTCGGCCACAGCAGCGTGGCCGGGCTCAGCACTGCAGGACGCTTGGGATGCCCTGGGCAGCAGCAGAGGGCTGAGCTGGTGCTCCCCGTGGGGCGGGCAGGAGCGTGGGGTGGGCCCTGGGCTTGCTTGCTCAGCTTTGGCTGCCTCGGGCCTGGCTGACCCCCAGGGCTGGAAAGCGTGGTGGGATGGAGGGTCCTGCCCCTCGGGAGTGTCCTGCAGGATTCCTTGGCTCTGGCAGCCAGAGCGTCTCCAGGCCCCTCTTCCCACAGGGAACAAGCCCTCCCGGCTTTTGAGGACAGTACCTGTCTCCTCCTGGAGCAACCTTGAGCAGTGTCATCACCACCTCCTGAGGGCATTTGTCAGCCATGGGGACGATGAGAGACTCCACGCTCTGCCGGGCTGGGACTGTCTGGGTGCATCCCAGGGTTTTGTGGATGCAGCTCGTGATCTTTGGCACCTGGAGGGGACACAGGTGAGGATGGTGCAGCCACTGGCGAGCGGCCATTTCCTCAGCTGCCCTTGCCATCCCTCTCTGCCACCTTGAGGTGGCTTCAGGTGCCCCAGACACTGGGCTTTGGGAGGAAGAGAGGGATGGAGGGAGGAACAAGGCCTGACAGGGCTGAAGGGCAGGGCAATGCAGCCACAGGCCACTTACATCCACCAGCCACAGGTCAGGGTTTCCCTTGACCACATCCAGCACGTTTCTGGCCGCCTCCTTGTCAAAGGTGCTGGAGTCGGTCATTGCCTCGATGAACACCCAGACCATGTCTGTCCTCTCCGACGGCTGGAGGTATTCCCCAAAGGTCTATGGGAGGAAGGGAGGCAACGAAGCCATATCACACCGAGGGCCCTGATGCTGCTGCTTAGCCGGGCAGTGCCAGCAGCCCTGCGGTGGCGCCCGGCAGTGCTGGCGGCGGTGTCCCCAGCAAAGCTGGCAGCAGGGGCGGCAGTCGCTGCTGGGGAGGATGAGAAGAGACGGCCCAGGGTGAGGGAGGAGGGTTGGGGTCATGGGCACGGGGTCTGGGCCCCGCCACCAGCCAGGGCTTGCTGGTGGCCAGGAGGACTGGGGCTGCTGCTGGGACACTGGAGCGCAGCCCTGGCGTTGTCCCTGCTTGGGGACAGCAGGAACCCTCTCAGCAGGGACAGGGAGGCCACGCCAGCCCGCTGACGGTGGAGGCCTTTGCTCTCACAAGTCCCCTGCTGATGCCAGGACCAAGAGTGCCAGCAAACGGGGAGCTCGTTACCTCGGCAATGTGAGTGGCACTGGGCGAAGTGCGCAAGGAGGTGGTCTCGGCTTCCCAGTCCCTTTCGAGCTGTGTATCCTCCTCTGTCAATGTCGCACCTAAAGAGCGGGGCAAACGCAGAGGAGTCGGTAAGACACGGCAGCTTCCCCAATACTGGAAAGAGCTTTGAACTTGGAATGGCCGAGGAGGGAGGTTATGACCTGCAATCAGGGGAGGAGGTGGTGGAGAGCGGTGCCACGGAAAGGCTGACCCGCCTCCAGTGTGCGTGTGGGAATGCTCGTGGCCCTGGAAATTCCAAGGCCCTAGAGCTCTGCATGCAGTGCCACGGTTCAGTCCCCCATGGCTTGAATAGAGGTGACGTGGGGGACGGCTCGCATGGCTGGAGTGCTGCGGGGCAGAGATACATGTCTCTTTGGGAGAGATGGGAAGATGCGGCGCGGGGCTGCCTCCCGTGCTCTTGAGGAGCAGCTCAGCTACACGGGACCATCAACAGCGTGGGAGAGAGCGTGGGGGTGAGGAGCAGAGGAGGGGCAGTGCTGGTGACATGGTGGTGCCTCCAGCAAGCAGCAGGACTGGGTGATGTTGGCGTGCAGGGGGATCCATCCCACCACAGCTTCTCTTACAGCGTTGCTGGTACTTGAATTGGAAGAGGAGACAAAGAGCGTCCAAAGCCAAGCGGCTGGTGTCCTCTTCCTTGAATGATAGGAGCAGCAGGAGATGTCCCAGCAGCTGTCCAAGGATTGGCATCTGCATCTCCACACAGGAGGCGTGTCTGTCCTCATTGGGATCAGCCTGGGCAAGGGAGGAGGAAGAGCAGAGGGCTTGAGGGCAGCTGGGGCCAAAGCCCTGAAGCCAAGTGTGTGCCCAGGGCTGGATCCAGGCAGGTCAGAGCTTTGCAGGGCCCTGCAGAACCCGTCTCGCAGAACAGCCCCACGCAGGGAGAGCTGCCAGACCTGGGCTCCCCGTGGGCTCCTTGGGCAGCCCTGGCCGACACAGGACTGGGGCAGAGATGGCTCCTGGCAGAGCGCAGTGTGCCTGGTCCTTACCTTCAGTGAGGAGTAGTTGGCCAGCAAGAAGCTGAGCACCCTCATCCTGCCCACAGCCCTCTCCCGCACAGATGCCCTCTCAGAGGTGGTGAAGGTCAAGAGCATCTGGGGAGAGAGAAGCTGCTGCTGAGCCCTGGGAGCAGCCAGTGCTCCAGCACAAGCAGCACTGCTCAAGTCCTGGGCGGGACTCTCCCAGGCCATTAAGGCTTCCTCTGGTCTGGAGCAAAGCCCGCACTGGTTTCCTGCCCTGGGGTCCCTGGCAGGCTTGCGACAAATGCCCCAGGCCAGCCCTCTAGCCAGGCAGGAAGGCAGATGCCACCCTGTGCGGCCACTGTGCTGCGGAAGAGCCTGCTGGGCAGCCCCTGCTTCCCCCAGGGAGGTGGGCACCACCCTGCAGTGCTCTCTCTGCATGGCGCGGGGTGGGACTGCCCTCTCAGCAGTGGACACCCCGTCCCCCAGGGTGAGGAACAGCCCTTGTGAAGCCCACCCTTTGCACATGCCAGACCTGGAAGATACTCTGCATCTTCTCGCTGACTCCGTTGGCAGGAGAGTTGAGCACCAGTGCAACTAGCATGGTGTCCATGGCTTTCATGGTCTGCAAGGAAGACAACGAGTTGTGGCCGTGTTTCCTGCCATCCCTCTCACCCCCAGGACACTGAGCTGAGCTCCCAGCACCAAGGGAGGACTCGTGGGCTGCTTTGCTGTGCCTAGGAGAGGCCCAGGGGCAAACAATGTGCTGTGGGCAGAGCAGCCTGCGGCACTGGACGTGGCCAGGCCCACAGGAACGGGACGACGGGACGAGAGTGGGAAAGTAAAGCCAAGACCGTGCCCTGCCTTGCATCTCTGGTCATAGCGCAGGACAGGGTGAGCAGGGAGCAGCCCAGAGGGCCCGGCGCTCGTGGAGCTCACCCAGCACTTACCGCGAAGTACAGGAAAGGTTTCAAGTCCCGGATTTCCTCTTTGGGAGGAAGCAAGAAGATGCTGGAGAAGCACGCTTGGAGGAGGCCTATCTCTTTGCCCTCCAGCACCGCCTCCACGGAGCTGCAAAGAGAGAGGGGCCAGTGGGACACTGGTGCGGGGAGCAGTGCCTGGAGGCCTCGTGCAGGTGGACACGGGGCTCTGGGGCAGGAGTCCCCAGGAGGGTTGGGCAGGTACCTCATTTCGGTCACGGCAAACATGGCGCTCCGCCACACCGCTGTGCACCGTTGGTCCCTGGGCTCTTCTTGCAGCAGCACCTGCAGAGCACAGCCAGGATGGGACCTGGCAGCTGCCAGCACCCAGTGCCACCAGCCCCTTGCCCTGCCCAACGCTGTCCTCACAGGGTGCCAGTGCTGGGGGCCTTGTCCCCTTCCCCGCAGCCACCGAGTATCCCCTCACCTTGATATTCTCTGCCAGTTTGTGTCTCTGGCAGAAGAGATCTAGGCCCTGGGACAAGCCGTTGTACGTTGCGGCCCTGAAGAGCATAGCGATGCTTTTAAGGAACTCCAGCTTCTGTTCCTCATCCTGGCAGCCAGGGGACAGAGAGACAAACAGGGAGCATGAGATGGGGACACACGGTCAGTGGCACCGCAGCGCTGGGGGTGCAGTGCCGGTTGCAGCCCTGGGAGAAGCAGCTGTGCCCAGCCAGCGCCCTCCAGCAGCCCCACAGCAGAGCCCCTGTCAGCAGATGCCAGCTCAGCCGCCTTCCAAATGGCTGCGGTTACCTTTTCAGGGCTGCTGACAAAGGCCCTGATGACATCCACGTGTTCTGGTTCCAAGCGGTACACTGGTAACCAGCTGGCATCTAAGAAAGGAGGAGAGCAGGGAGGGCTGCAGAGAGGGTGCGCAGGCAGGAGGGAGCAGAGGAAGGAGCTCTGCCTCCCATCCAGCCCCATGCCCGCTGCCATGGCACAGTCTTCTCCTGCGTGTCAGTGCCCCTGCCAGCGTGTGGGGAAACGGGATCCTGGCATTGAGCAGGGAGCGCTCGCTGGCCACCGCGCTGCCCAGACAATCAGGGCCCCTCACTCACCCATCTCCAGTTGCTGGGCCAGGCACAACTCCTGGGGCTCCACTGGAGAGTTGCTCTCCTGGAGAGCCCTGTCCTCCTCCAGGGCCACCTTGGTGGTGCTGACTTGTTGCTTTGCCATCTTTTGGGTTTGAGGAAAGTGGTTGGGCTGGCGAAGGGGGAGGCTTTGGCGAAAGGCCACGAGTCTGCCGGGGGCAGAGGGAAAAGACGTGGGTTGTGCTCGAGGAGTCCTCGCCACGAGTCTGCCGGGGGCAGCGGGGAAAGACGTGGGTTGTGCTCGAGGAGTCCTCGCCACGAGTCTGCCGGGGCAGAGGGGAGTCTGCCGGGGGCAGCTAGAGTTAAGATATGGTTGGACTCGATGATCTCAAGGGTCGCTTCCAACCAAAAGGATTCTCTGATACTCCGATTCTCTGAAAGACGTGGGCTGCGCTCGGGGGCTACTCGCCGTCTCCGTGCTCGCACCCTGTCCCGTCACCGTCCTGCCGGACAGTGTGGGCTGGGGCCCACAGCTGCGCTGAGCACATGCAGTGCAGTGGGTGTCACCAAGTGAGGTCACAACGGGCCCCACTGTGACCCTGCACCTGGGCAGGGAGGGGCAGGGTGTCCCATTGGGATGCACAGGCCAGCTCTGCCCTGGGCACCTGGGTGCTCTCGGGGTGTCTCCAGGCTCCCCTTTGCCCTCATGTCCCCCCGGGACCTCCCTGTTGCCCTCTGCTGTGTCCCAGGGTTTCGTGTTCAGCTGGCTGGCTGATCAGAACAGCAGCGAAGCTGCTCCTTCAGTGGCTTTGTAGAGATTTCTAGGGATTTCCAAGGGTGGGTAGCACAGAGGATGGACTTTGTTTAAGGTGTCTGCTGTCTCATTGCTTACAGAAGCTCTCAGTGGCTTGAGGATAAACTAACCACGTAACCACATGACAAAGTGTTGGAGCTGGCAGAGCACAAAAGCAGAAATCCAGGTGGCAGGGGTGAAAAAGGTGGAAAGGCTGAGGTACTAAATGCCTCCTTCTGTGGAAATGCCCCTCACATTCTGCGATTCTGTGATTCCTCCACCTCAGTCTTTAATAGTCAGAAGAGTTGTGCTCCAGGTACCCACCCCCCTGAGCCAGAAGACAGGCATGGGGAGCAGTATGAAGGCCCAACAATCCAAGGGGAAATGATCAGTGACCTGCTATACCACTTGGGCACCTACAAGTCTATGGGGCCAGATGGGATACACCCAAGGGTGCTGAGGGAGCTGGCAAAGGTCATCACTGAGCCACTTTCCATTATCTATCTGCAATGCTGCCCAACTGGGGAGGTTGCAGTTGACTGGAGGTTGGCTAAGGTGACGCTCATCTACAAGACGGGCCAGAAAGAGGATCTGGGGACCTATAGACCTATCCGTCTGGCCTTGGTGCTGGGCAAGGTCATGGGGCAGATGATCTTGGGTAACATCACTCGCCACAAGAGAACCATATAATCAGGCCCAGTCAACATGGATTTATTTATTTATTTATTTATTGAGGGACTAGAGAGAGTGCAGAGGAGGCAACAAAGCTGCTGAGGGGCTGGAGCACAAGTGTGATGGGAGCGGTTGAGGGAGCTGGGGCTGTTCAGCCTGGAGAACAGGAGGCTCAGGGGAGGCTCAGGGGAGACCTTATTGCTGTTTGCAACGGCCTGAAAGGAGGTTGAAGCATGGAGGGTGTTGGTCTCTTCTCCCAAGTAGCAAGTGATAGGACAAGAGGAAATGGCCTCAAGTTGCGCCAGGGGAGGTTTAGATTGGCTGTTAGGAAAAAATTCTTCCTGGAAAGTGTGTTAAAGGCAAGAAGAACACCTGAAGAGCATGGGTTGGTCAGGCCAATGTGGAATAGATTGCTTTTTCTTGTTTGTTTTGGGGCTGCAGAAGAAGGAACGCGTGCATTTCAGTGTTGGGGCACGGATCCCAACTGAGGATTCAAGCAAGTTTGGGACTGGGACAGCTTAGGTGATTGAGGACCATTGCCAGGTCTACGAAAGAAGCTGGATGGGTTTTGGGGAGCTCGCAGGCATTGCCAAATCCTCAGAAAACCACAGCTCTGTAGTGAAAGCAACAGCACTTGGCACCAAGCCCAATCCCAAAATGCAAATACCCTCGAAGTGACCACAGGCAGAGCCTTGAGAAACATTTGAGAGAAAGGGTCTCCTTTGCCAGGCCCTGGAGGTCAGGCCTTGGCCATTCTGATGAAAAACAAACATGAAGGGCTGACATGGCATCAGAACCTGGCGTGTCCACATTGTTGCCCTTCCCCTTGGTTCCCACCCATGCACACTCAACCCGATCAGCGCCTGTGGGAACAGCAGGGTGTGCAGTTCCAGCTAGAGGGCCTTAGACACATTATACGGAAGTGTGATTTTTATGAGTGTAAGAAGCGATAGCCCAGGCCAGTGAGAACGATATCTCGGGTCGGAAAACGGCCCCTTGTGTGTGATGTGTGAATGTCCTTGGGCCTGGTCTGTGAATGAGTGGGAACGTAACTGAAACAAATATAACATGAGTGTGGTGTGTTTCTAATACCAATTATTGGAAAAACATCTTATGTAACATCTTAGTCCAGGCCCATACCTGGAAATCCTATACATTGTCAATGGCTAATAAAGAGGACCTCAGACTGGCTCAGCTCTCTGCTCTGCCTGGCTCTGCGCTCCTTCCTGAACAAGATCTCTGCCTGTGCGTGCATCTTTTTCTGCATCCCGATGTGCGTCGTTCCTCATCGCCGCAATCGCCCTCATCAACTCCAGACAATCCAAACGCTCCCTGACATACACGGCTGCCCCACCTCCTCTCCTTCCTCGCCTGTCTCTTCTGAAGAGTTTCTAGCCATCCAATGCAGCGCTCCAGTTGTGAGAGTCGTCCCACCATGTTTCTGGGATGGCAACTATATCGTCGTTTTTCTGCCTCACAGTGGCTTCCAGCTCCTCCTGTTTGTTGCCCACGCTGCGTGCCTTTGGATAGATGCACTTTGGCCGGGCCATTGATCCCGCCACCTTTTTCTGGTGAGAAGCCCTAATTCCTTTGTGGACATCATCGAGTGCTTCCACGGTTTTGAACACATCAACAACCCTTGTGTTTCTCTTCCTGCATGGCTCTCCATCCCCAACCTCCACTGGGACGGCAGAGCAAAGGGCCTCACCAGCACTACCCTCAAATGCTGGCATGTGGCCCTTGGGTTTGCCTCTCCACACCTGGTTTCCTCCCCTCTCACTTCAAATCTAGTTTAAAGCCCTCTCAAGGATTCCTGCTAACTCCTGCGCAGGATCCTTTTCCCCTTTTGAGAGAGGTGCATCCCATTTGTCGCTAGCAGGCCTGGTGCCATGTAAGCCGACCCGTGATCAAAAACCCCCAAATTCTGCCGGTGACACCGGTCCTGCAGCCAGGTATTGATCTGCTGGGTCTTCCTGCATCTTTCCTCATCGTACCCTGCAACTGTGGCGACAGAAGAGAACACGACTTGTGCTCCTGATCCCTTGACCATGCGTCCCAAGGCCCTGAAGTCTCTCTTGATTGTTTTCCCTTTTCAGTTTCATCACTGCCTACCTGAAAAATCGTTAGGGGATAATAGTCTGAGGGCCTAACCAGGGCAGAGAGTTTCCTGTTTACATCTTTAACCCTGGCCCCAGGGAGGCAGCCGACACCCCAAGAAGTGGGTCTAGCCTGCATATAGGGCCTTCTGTTCCCTTTAGAAGGGAGTCTCCTACAACCACAACCAGCCTCTTTTTCTTTGTGGGGGCTGTTTTGACGGAGGGTGCAGGGTGACTGATCCTCTGCAGCACCTCCAACTCAGTGGAACCGCCTCCCTCGATGCTGTTGTTTGGTTCCACTTGCAAGGCCTGTTCTTCAGTCTCAAGACCCATTTGTGTGTCTGTGTTTGGCTGTTTCTGGGCTAACTGGTGCACAGAAATTGGCTTCGCTGGAGGTAAATGTTCAAAGAGGACCCAGAAGAGTAAAACAGAAAAAGGAAAAATTTATTCGAATAAAGGAGGAGTCCCCAGGCGTCCCTGTGGGGTCTCTCAACAGCATGGGAAGACACAGCCCCCTATTTATCCCAATCCTAGCCGCAGGAGATCCCTTCTCCTTTCCCCATTGGCTGAGACCCTTGCGGGGTCCAAGCTTTCCGATCCCCCTTTCGTAACCCCAGCAGCACCCCTTGTATGTCTGCCCACCGACACTCCTGGGAACTGATTGGTTAGAGCTCTAAGGCTGTTGCACTCCATTTTGTAAAGACATGGGAGAGCTGCTCCCATCAACTACGAAACAATCAAGAGTGTGAATCGTGACATCACATCTTTGCAAAGACGTGATAGCCGTTCCTCACCAGTTTGGTGTTGGTGGTGGTGCTTTCAGTTGTGATGATGTTGTCATCCCTTTTCTAATTCACTGTCTGCTCTTGTGTTCAGACTACGTGGCTCTGTAAATGAGGAGCCCCACTCTCTGTATCTTTCAATGAAATACAGGACCTTCTGAGACTGTTTTTCTTCCTGAGCTCCTTCCTGCAAGAGCTTTTGGAGCTGCAGGGACAGTTCCTGTGATGGGAGGAGGGGAAAAGAATCCATCACGGCAGCACTGCCAGGGAGCAGCAGCGCTCGGTCTCCCAGAGCTGTTTTCTTTCCTCTCCCACACTCTCCTTCTCGTCCCTCATGTTGGCGCAAGTCCTGAGTGCTCTGGCAGCTTGGTCATTGTTCTGCTGCGTGGCAGTCCTGTGACCGCGGGCAGGGACAGGCAATGGACACTTGTGTGACAGAGCTGGCCTCAGAACAGCCTTCCGTGAAGAAAGGTGATCTCCTGAGGACAGTGCTGGAAGGTTTAGGTCTTCTTCCAAAGTTTCTCTCCAGGACATGCCCAAGAACATGACGAGCAGATCACAACACCAGTATGCACCAGTACAGAGCTAAACACCGTGAGTGGAGAAGCACGAGGGCACGCAGCAGTGTCCTCTCACAGCCAGGCCTCCTGCAAGACACCTGACGGAGCAGCAGAGCAGGGTCTGGGCTGTGCCCGTGTGCACTGGACAGCCCGCGGAAGCTGCCCCAGGACAATCGTCGTGGGCTGGCCGCGCACAAGCACCGTTTCCAGCCCTGGCCTCTCAGTGCAGCTTGGAGAGGCCCTTTGTCCCTCCGCAGAAGGATGGTGAATGAGTAGGTCAGCAGGCTGTGTTTGCATGGTACAGATGAGATGCAAGCACGCACATCATGTACAGGAGGTGGGATGAGATGAACCCCAGAGACCACAAATGTCATCAGCTATTCCTTGGGGTTCCTTGAAGGCCTGTGGGACAGACAGTGTCTCGAGGTCACGTCATGTTGGGAGGAAACCACCTGAATGCAGCACTGGGTTGTGCTTCCTTGGACTGAGGTCCCCGTGTCCATTCCTCATGACGTGGGACATGTGAGATGAGTGCAGGCGGGGTGACACACTGCAAGGCTGAGGTGGCTCCCATCCTTTGGGAGTGGCAAGAGGAGGTGAGAGAGACACTGTGACTCCTGCCTGTGTGTCTAAAAGGGACAGGCTCTGCCTCTGAGCATCCCTGGGTGCATAAGGAGTCCATGAGGCCAGCTCAGCTCTGGACAGCTGACAGAAGCTTGCTCTTTCCACGTGTGACTCCAGGAACAAACCCCATGGGCCCAGTGAGCTTCGTCTCCGCTGCCTTGGACAGGCCCATTGCCACAGTGCTTCTGTCTGCTCCCTCAGCCTTGCCTGTGATTCTGGCTTGTGCTCTCCAAAGTGCCAGAGCACTCAGAGATGTTCTGGGGTCCTTGGAAAAGGCAGATGTCAAAGCCAGCTTCAAGAAGGGCTCTTTATTAAAATCCAGCCACTCCCTCGGGAAGAGCTGCTCCTCCACATGGCTCAGCATCAGCGGCAGCACAGGGCTCGCAGGATCCATCTTGGCCTTGGCTGCTCCCTTGGAGAGCTCAGGATGATGATGACCGTCTGAGCTACCAGGGAGCGGATGGAGGGCTCGCTGTCTTCTGCCAAGGCCTGAAGGGCTGCAAGGGAAAGAAGCAGAGCCGAGATGACCTCCCACGTCTGCAGAGACCCCCAGGCATTCCCTCTGGAGAATGCTCCCTACTCACCGCTGCAGATCTCAGCCAGCTTCTTCTTGCCTGGATCCCTCAGATGCCGCGCAGCGAGCCCTGGGCACAGAGTTCCGTCAGCCCCTGCTCCCTCCCCTCATCAGGGCTGGCCCCAGGGAAGAGCAGGGGCCGAGATGGTGGGACTGAGCAAGGCGGCCGCCATGGCCACCTGCGTGGACAGGGCTGGGAGAGGGAGGCCAAGGCCCTGCACGGGGCAGCCGGGGCTCTGGCAGCCACAGGGCTGCTCCTTGCTGCCAGGGCAGTGGCAGGGACTGGGGCCAGGCTGCCAAGAGAGGGACCCTGGGGGCTGTGACCCACCGATGAACCTCACGGCCGCCTCTCGCAAGCTGGCCTGAGCATCCTTCAGGTACGGCAGGCTCTGAGTCAAGAATTCTTGAGCTCTGCTCCTGTCCTGCTCCAGCTGGAGAGAGCACAAGGGGATGAGCACGTCACTGTCCCTTCCCAGTTGGCTGGACCAGTCCCTGCTCCCACACCCAGCCGTTCCCCTTCCCTCCCGGCCATTCCCATGTCCCAGCCAGGAGCCCTGTGGGGCTGAGGCTGAAAGAGAGACACAGGCCGGGGGACCCCAGGGGTGCTGAGAGCCCTCCCTCGCGCTGGGTGCAGGGAGGGCAGCAGGGCAGAGAGAAGAGGCCTTGTGGGCTCTGTTCTTGAGGGCAGGGAACAAGAATGCAGGTCCAAGCTGCAGCAAGGCAGGCGAGGCACATCTGCCTTGGGGGTTGTCCTCACCAAGCTCTCTCCAATCCGCCATGTCTGCTGTGTCCGCACCAGGTGCTTGAGCAGTTTCCACTTGAGGAGCTCTGCGGCAGCAAGGAGGGCTTCCCCAGCAGCCTGTGGAACAGCAGAAGCTGGGAATGGCACCACGGTCTGGGCCAGGAGACCTTGGGTCCCCCTGCTCTGGGCCTTGTTCCTGGGGCGATTCTGCCCTCAGGGAGCTGGGACATGCCCTGGCCCAAATGTCCAGGGGTCTCTTCGCTGCGTCACTGCTGAGCTTTGAAAGCTGTACCTTGGCCACGCTCTGCGTTTGGTCACTCAGGCGGAAGAAGAGAGGGAGCAGGCCAAGTCGCACCGTGTTCTTCATCTCTGCCTTTTCGTCCCCCACCGCCATCTTCATCAGGTCTCTGAAGAGGCTGATGGAGCTCTCTCTCAGCTGGCTCTGCTCCTGGGAGGGAGAAGCACAGTAGGACTGGAGCACCAGCAGCTCTCTGCCCACGCTGGGCAGAAGCTCCAGCATGGCTGATGTGAGGGGAGATGCTCCAGGGAGGCATTCTGCACACTGGAGTTGTGGCCCAGATCTGCGGTCCTGGGTCAGTGAAAGGCCACTCAAGAGACTTGTTCTGGGAGCACCTGGCCTCCAAGTGCCCACCAAGGCAGCCAGCATCCCCCACCAGCTTCAGCAGCCACGGTGGGGAAGAGCTCCGGGAGCAGCCGGCAGGGAGAAGCTGGGCTGGGCTGCAGAACACACAAGCCACCCCACAAGAGCCCAGGGCCCACCCGTGGGGCTCAGGCTTCCACATCAGCCTTACGTCGTTCAAGAGGGGCAGGAGGAATTCCGCCATCTGCACGGCGATGTGGCTGGCCTCCTTCCTCTTCAGCTGAGCCATGACAGTTCTGAAGACCAGCAGAGCCTTCATGGTGGCAGCCTTATAGCCAAAGAGCAGGACCCTCATCAGGTCTGGCAGGATGACCTTCATTTTTCTTGCCTGTGTGAAGAAAAGAGTTTCCCTTTTGGGACCAGGTCCGTGCCTGGAAAGCTCCCCAGGCAGCCAGCTGGCCCCACCATGGCAGAGAGAGCCTTTGGAGCACTCGCCCCACCGCCTGAGTGCCAGCCAAGGCCAAGCCCTCCCGCTCTGCCCCGGCCCTTGCCTGCCAACAGGGTTCCCCTTGCTGACGCCCTACTCACCATGTCGTCTCTCTGTGACAGCGTCATGATGCCTCTGAGCACCAGGGAGAGCATGGCTGGCCTTTCTTCCTTCAGAAACCTAAAGGCTAGGTAGGTCGCAGCAAACTCCCCGTCTCCCAGATCTCTGCTGGCCAGCATCTGAAAGCAGGGCAGCAGTGAGCGACCGGCAGAGCTGGTGGGGCTCCTGGCAGCGTGCAGCTCCTGGTTCCTAGCGCAGCCCGGGCCAAGGGCACCGGGGGCTTTTTCCGGTAACTCACAGCCAAGCGAACGAGGCAGTAGTCCTCCAGGTGTGTGCAGAAGAGCCTGCTCTTGAGGTCCCAGAGCTGGCTGAGCAGCTCCTTCAAAATGTTCTTCACAGTCTGGGGCACGGAGAGCATCAGTTCCCACAGTGCCAGGGCAGTGCTGCAAGTCGGAGCGCTCTGTCAGCAGGGCAGCCTCGGCCACAGCAGCGTGGCCGGGCTCAGCACTGCAGGACGCTTGGGATGCCCTGGGCAGCAGCAGAGGGCTGAGCTGGTGCTCCCCGTGGGGCGGGCAGGAGCGTGGGGTGGGCCCTGGGCTTGCTTGCTCAGCTTTGGCTGCCTCGGGCCTGGCTGACCCCCAGGGCTGGAAAGTGTGGTGGGATGGAGGGTCCTGCCCCTCGGGAGTGTCCTGCAGGATTCCTTGGCTCTGGCAGCCAGAGCGTCTCCAGGCCCCTCTTCCCACAGGGAACAAGCCCTCCCGGCTTTTGAGGACAGTACCTGTCTCCTCCTGGAGCAACCTTGAGCAGTGTCATCACCACCTCCTGAGGGCATTTGTCAGCCATGGGGACGATGAGAGACTCCACGCTCTGCCGGGCTGGGACTGTCTGGGTGCATCCCAGGGTTTTGTGGATGCAGCTCGTGATCTTTGGCACCTGGAGGGGACACAGGTGAGGATGGTGCAGCCACTGGCGAGCGGCCATTTCCTCAGCTGCCCTTGCCATCCCTCTCTGCCACCTTGAGGTGGCTTCAGGTGCCCCAGACACTGGGCTTTGGGAGGAAGAGAGGGATGGAGGGAGGAACAAGGCCTGACAGGGCTGAAGGGCAGGGCAATGCAGCCACAGGCCACTTACATCCACCAGCCACAGGTCAGGGTTTCCCTTGACCACATCCAGCACGTTTCTGGCCGCCTCCTTGTCAAAGGTGCTGGAGTCGGTCATTGCCTCGATGAACACCCAGACCATGTCTGTCCTCTCCGACGGCTGGAGGTATTCCCCAAAGGTCTATGGGAGGAAGGGAGGCAACGAAGCCATATCACACCGAGGGCCCTGATGCTGCTGCTTAGCCGGGCAGTGCCAGCAGCCCTGCGGTGGCGCCCGGCAGTGCTGGCGGCGGTGTCCCCAGCAAAGCTGGCAGCAGGGGCGGCAGTCGCTGCTGGGGAGGATGAGAAGAGACGGCCCAGGGTGAGGGAGGAGGGTTGGGGTCATGGGCACGGGGTCTGGGCCCCGCCACCAGCCAGGGCTTGCTGGTGGCCAGGAGGACTGGGGCTGCTGCTGGGACACTGGAGCGCAGCCCTGGCGTTGTCCCTGCTTGGGGACAGCAGGAACCCTCTCAGCAGGGACAGGGAGGCCACGCCAGCCCGCTGACGGTGGAGGCCTTTGCTCTCACAAGTCCCCTGCTGATGCCAGGACCAAGAGTGCCAGCAAACGGGGAGCTCGTTACCTCGGCAATGTGAGTGGCACTGGGCGAAGTGCGCAAGGAGGTGGTCTCGGCTTCCCAGTCCCTTTCGAGCTGTGTATCCTCCTCTGTCAATGTCGCACCTAAAGAGCGGGGCAAACGCAGAGGAGTCGGTAAGACACGGCAGCTTCCCCAATACTGGAAAGAGCTTTGAACTTGGAATGGCCGAGGAGGGAGGTTATGACCTGCAATCAGGGGAGGAGGTGGTGGAGAGCGGTGCCACGGAAAGGCTGACCCGCCTCCAGTGTGCGTGTGGGAATGCTCGTGGCCCTGGAAATTCCAAGGCCCTAGAGCTCTGCATGCAGTGCCACGGTTCAGTCCCCCATGGCTTGAATAGAGGTGACGTGGGGGACGGCTCGCATGGCTGGAGTGCTGCGGGGCAGAGATACATGTCTCTTTGGGAGAGATGGGAAGATGCGGCGCGGGGCTGCCTCCCGTGCTCTTGAGGAGCAGCTCAGCTACACGGGACCATCAACAGCGTGGGAGAGAGCGTGGGGGTGAGGAGCAGAGGAGGGGCAGTGCTGGTGACATGGTGGTGCCTCCAGCAAGCAGCAGGACTGGGTGATGTTGGCGTGCAGGGGGATCCATCCCACCACAGCTTCTCTTACAGCGTTGCTGGTACTTGAATTGGAAGAGGAGACAAAGAGCGTCCAAAGCCAAGCGGCTGGTGTCCTCTTCCTTGAATGATAGGAGCAGCAGGAGATGTCCCAGCAGCTGTCCAAGGATTGGCATCTGCATCTCCACACAGGAGGCGTGTCTGTCCTCATTGGGATCAGCCTGGGCAAGGGAGGAGGAAGAGCAGAGGGCTTGAGGGCAGCTGGGGCCAAAGCCCTGAAGCCAAGTGTGTGCCCAGGGCTGGATCCAGGCAGGTCAGAGCTTTGCAGGGCCCTGCAGAACCCGTCTCGCAGAACAGCCCCACGCAGGGAGAGCTGCCAGACCTGGGCTCCCCGTGGGCTCCTTGGGCAGCCCTGGCCGACACAGGACTGGGGCAGAGATGGCTCCTGGCAGAGCGCAGTGTGCCTGGTCCTTACCTTCAGTGAGGAGTAGTTGGCCAGCAAGAAGCTGAGCACCCTCATCCTGCCCACAGCCCTCTCCCGCACAGATGCCCTCTCAGAGGTGGTGAAGGTCAAGAGCATCTGGGGAGAGAGAAGCTGCTGCTGAGCCCTGGGAGCAGCCAGTGCTCCAGCACAAGCAGCACTGCTCAAGTCCTGGGCGGGACTCTCCCAGGCCATTAAGGCTTCCTCTGGTCTGGAGCAAAGCCCGCACTGGTTTCCTGCCCTGGGGTCCCTGGCAGGCTTGCGACAAATGCCCCAGGCCAGCCCTCTAGCCAGGCAGGAAGGCAGATGCCACCCTGTGCGGCCACTGTGCTGCGGAAGAGCCTGCTGGGCAGCCCCTGCTTCCCCCAGGGAGGTGGGCACCACCCTGCAGTGCTCTCTCTGCATGGCGCGGGGTGGGACTGCCCTCTCAGCAGTGGACACCCCGTCCCCCAGGGTGAGGAACAGCCCTTGTGAAGCCCACCCTTTGCACATGCCAGACCTGGAAGATACTCTGCATCTTCTCGCTGACTCCGTTGGCAGGAGAGTTGAGCACCAGTGCAACTAGCATGGTGTCCATGGCTTTCATGGTCTGCAAGGAAGACAACGAGTTGTGGCCGTGTTTCCTGCCATCCCTCTCACCCCCAGGACACTGAGCTGAGCTCCCAGCACCAAGGGAGGACTCGTGGGCTGCTTTGCTGTGCCTAGGAGAGGCCCAGGGGCAAACAATGTGCTGTGGGCAGAGCAGCCTGCGGCACTGGACGTGGCCAGGCCCACAGGAACGGGACGACGGGACGAGAGTGGGAAAGTAAAGCCAAGACCGTGCCCTGCCTTGCATCTCTGGTCATAGCGCAGGACAGGGTGAGCAGGGAGCAGCCCAGAGGGCCCGGCGCTCGTGGAGCTCACCCAGCACTTACCGCGAAGTACAGGAAAGGTTTCAAGTCCCGGATTTCCTCTTTGGGAGGAAGCAAGAAGATGCTGGAGAAGCACGCTTGGAGGAGGCCTATCTCTTTGCCCTCCAGCACTGCCTCCACGGAGCTGCAAAGAGAGTGGGGCCAGTGGGACACTGGTGCGGGGAGCAGTGCCTGGAGGCCTCGTGCAGGTGGACACGGGGCTCTGGGGCAGGAGTCCCCAGGAGGGTTGGGCAGGTACCTCATTTCGGTCACGGCAAACATGGCGCTCCGCCACACCGCTGTGCACCGTTGGTCCCTGGGCTCTTCTTGCAGCAGCACCTGCAGAGCACAGCCAGGATGGGACCTGGCAGCTGCCAGCACCCAGTGCCACCAGCCCCTTGCCCTGCCCAACGCTGTCCTCACAGGGTGCCAGTGCTGGGGGCCTTGTCCCCTTCCCCGCAGCCACCGAGTATCCCCTCACCTTGATATTCTCTGCCAGTTTGTGTCTCTGGCAGAAGAGATCTAGGCCCTGGGACAAGCCGTTGTACGTTGCGGCCCTGAAGAGCATAGCGATGCTTTTAAGGAACTCCAGCTTCTGTTCCTCATCCTGGCAGCCAGGGGACAGAGAGACAAACAGGGAGCATGAGATGGGGACACACGGTCAGTGGCACCGCAGCGCTGGGAGTGCAGTGCCGGTTGCAGCCCTGGGAGAAGCAGCTGTGCCCAGCCAGCGCCCTCCAGCAGCCCCACAGCAGAGCCCCTGTCAGCAGATGCCAGCTCAGCCGCCTTCCAAATGGCTGCGGTTACCTTTTCAGGGCTGCTGACAAAGGCCCTGATGACATCCACGTGTTCTGGTTCCAAGCGGTACACTGGTAACCAGCTGGCATCTAAGAAAGGAGGAGAGCAGGGAGGGCTGCAGAGAGGGTGCGCAGGCAGGAGGGAGCAGAGGAAGGAGCTCTGCCTCCCATCCAGCCCCATGCCCGCTGCCATGGCACAGTCTTCTCCTGCGTGTCAGTGCCCCTGCCAGCGTGTGGGGAAACGGGATCCTGGCATTGAGCAGGGAGCGCTCGCTGGCCACCGCGCTGCCCAGACAATCAGGGCCCCTCACTCACCCATCTCCAGTTGCTGGGCCAGGCACAACTCCTGGGGCTCCACTGGAGAGTTGCTCTCCTGGAGAGCCCTGTCCTCCTCCAGGGCCACCTTGGTGGTGCTGACTTGTTGCTTTGCCATCTTTTGGGTTTGAGGAAAGTGGTTGGGCTGGCGAAGGGGGAGGCTTTGGCGAAAGGCCACGAGTCTGCCGGGGGCAGAGGGAAAAGACGTGGGTTGTGCTCGAGGAGTCCTCGCCACGAGTCTGCCGGGGGCAGCGGGGAAAGACGTGGGTTGTGCTCGAGGAGTCCTCGCCACGAGTCTGCCGGGGCAGAGGGGAGTCTGCCGGGGGCAGCTAGAGTTAAGATATGGTTGGACTCGATGATCTCAAGGGTCGCTTCCAACCAAAAGGATTCTCTGATACTCCGATTCTCTGAAAGACGTGGGCTGCGCTCGGGGGCTACTCGCCGTCTCCGTGCTCGCACCCTGTCCCGTCACCGTCCTGCCGGACAGTGTGGGCTGGGGCCCACAGCTGCGCTGAGCACATGCAGTGCAGTGGGTGTCACCAAGTGAGGTCACAACGGGCCCCACTGTGACCCTGCACCTGGGCAGGGAGGGGCAGGGTGTCCCATTGGGATGCACAGGCCAGCTCTGCCCTGGGCACCTGGGTGCTCTCGGGGTGTCTCCAGGCTCCCCTTTGCCCTCATGTCCCCCCGGGACCTCCCTGTTGCCCTCTGCTGTGTCCCAGGGTTTCGTGTTCAGCTGGCTGGCTGATCAGAACAGCAGCGAAGCTGCTCCTTCAGTGGCTTTGTAGAGATTTCTAGGGATTTCCAAGGGTGGGTAGCACAGAGGATGGACTTTGTTTAAGGTGTCTGCTGTCTCATTGCTTACAGAAGCTCTCAGTGGCTTGAGGATAAACTAACCACGTAACCACATGACAAAGTGTTGGAGCTGGCAGAGCACAAAAGCAGAAATCCAGGTGGCAGGGGTGAAAAAGGTGGAAAGGCTGAGGTACTAAATGCCTCCTTCTGTGGAAATGCCCCTCACATTCTGCGATTCTGTGATTCCTCCACCTCAGTCTTTAATAGTCAGAAGAGTTGTGCTCCAGGTACCCACCCCCCTGAGCCAGAAGACAGGCATGGGGAGCAGTATGAAGGCCCAACAATCCAAGGGGAAATGATCAGTGACCTGCTATACCACTTGGGCACCTACAAGTCTATGGGGCCAGATGGGATACACCCAAGGGTGCTGAGGGAGCTGGCAAAGGTCATCACTGAGCCACTTTCCATTATCTATCTGCAATGCTGCCCAACTGGGGAGGTTGCAGTTGACTGGAGGTTGGCTAAGGTGACGCTCATCTACAAGACGGGCCAGAAAGAGGATCTGGGGACCTATAGACCTATCCGTCTGGCCTTGGTGCTGGGCAAGGTCATGGGGCAGATGATCTTGGGTAACATCACTCGCCACAAGAGAACCATATAATCAGGCCCAGTCAACATGGATTTATTTATTTATTTATTTATTGAGGGACTAGAGAGAGTGCAGAGGAGGCAACAAAGCTGCTGAGGGGCTGGAGCACAAGTGTGATGGGAGCGGTTGAGGGAGCTGGGGCTGTTCAGCCTGGAGAACAGGAGGCTCAGGGGAGGCTCAGGGGAGACCTTATTGCTGTTTGCAACGGCCTGAAAGGAGGTTGAAGCATGGAGGGTGTTGGTCTCTTCTCCCAAGTAGCAAGTGATAGGACAAGAGGAAATGGCCTCAAGTTGCGCCAGGGGAGGTTTAGATTGGCTGTTAGGAAAAAATTCTTCCTGGAAAGTGTGTTAAAGGCAAGAAGAACACCTGAAGAGCATGGGTTGGTCATGCCAATGTGGAATAGATTGCTTTTTCTTGTTTGTTTTGGGGCTGCAGAAGAAGGAACGCGTGCATTTCAGTGTTGGGGCACGGATCCCAACTGAGGATTCAAGCAAGTTTGGGACTGGGACAGCTTAGGTGATTGAGGACCATTGCCAGGTCTACGAAAGAAGCTGGATGGGTTTTGGGGAGCTCACAGGCATTGCCAAATCCTCAGAAAACCACAGCTCTGTAGTGAAAGCAACAGCACTTGGCACCAAGCCCAATCCCAAAATGCAAATACCCTCGAAGTGACCACAGGCAGAGCCTTGAGAAACATTTGAGAGAAAGGGTCTCCTTTGCCAGGCCCTGGAGGTCAGGCCTTGGCCATTCTGATGAAAAACAAACATGAAGGGCTGACATGGCATCAGAACCTGGCGTGTCCACATTGTTGCCCTTCCCCTTGGTTCCCACCCATGCACACTCAACCCGATCAGCGCCTGTGGGAACAGCAGGGTGTGCAGTTCCAGCTAGAGGGCCTTAGACACATTATACAGAAGTGTGATTTTTATGAGTGTAAGAAGCGATAGCCCAGGCCAGTGAGAACGATATCTCGGGTCGGAAAACGGCCCCTTGTGTGTGATGTGTGAATGTCCTTGGGCCTGGTCTGTGAATGAGTGGGAACGTAACTGAAACAAATATAACATGAGTGTGGTGTGTTTCTAATACCAATTATTGGAAAAACATCTTATGTAACATCTTAGTCCAGGCCCATACCTGGAAATCCTATACATTGTCAATGGCTAATAAAGAGGACCTCAGACTGGCTCAGCTCTCTGCTCTGCCCGGCTCTGCGCTCCTTCCTGAACAAGATCTCTGCCTGTGCGTGCATCTTTTTCTGCATCCCGATGTGCGTCGTTCCTCATCGCCGCAATCGCCCTCATCAACTCCAGACAATCCAAACGCTCCCTGACATACACGGCTGCCCCACCTCCTCTCCTTCCTCGCCTGTCTCTTCTGAAGAGTTTCTAGCCATCCAATGCAGCGCTCCAGTTGTGAGAGTCGTCCCACCATGTTTCTGGGATGGCAACTATATCGTCGTTTTTCTGCCTCACAGTGGCTTCCAGCTCCTCCTGTTTGTTGCCCACGCTGCGTGCCTTTGGATAGATGCACTTTGGCCGGGCCATTGATCCCGCCACCTTTTTCTGGTGAGAAGCCCTAATTCCTTTGTGGACATCATCGAGTGCTTCCACGGTTTTGAACACATCAACAACCCTTGTGTTTCTCTTCCTGCATGGCTCTCCATCCCCAACCTCCACTGGGACGGCAGAGCAAAGGGCCTCACCAGCACTACCCTCAAATGCTGGCATGTGGCCCTTGGGTTTGCCTCTCCACACCTGGTTTCCTCCCCTCTCACTTCAAATCTAGTTTAAAGCCCTCTCAAGGATTCCTGCTAACTCCTGCGCAGGATCCTTTTCCCCTTTTGAGAGAGGTGCATCCCATTTGTCGCTAGCAGGCCTGGTGCCATGTAAGCCGACCCGTGATCAAAAACCCCCAAATTCTGCCGGTGACACCGGTCCTGCAGCCAGGTATTGATCTGCTGGGTCTTCCTGCATCTTTCCTCGTCGTACCCTGCAACTGTGGCGACAGAAGAGAACACGACTTGTGCTCCTGATCCCTTGACCATGCGTCCCAAGGCCCTGAAGTCTCTCTTGATTGTTTTCCCTTTTCAGTTTCATCACTGCCTACCTGAAAAATCGTTAGGGGATAATAGTCTGAGGGCCTAACCAGGGCAGAGAGTTTCCTGTTTACATCTTTAACCCTGGCCCCAGGCAGGCAGCCGACACCCCAAGAAGTGGGTCTAGCCTGCATATAGGGCCTTCTGTTCCCTTTAGAAGAGAGTCTCCTACAACCACAACCAGCCTCTTTTTCTTTGTGGGGGCTGTTTTGACGGAGGGTGCAGGGTGACTGATCCTCTGCAGCACCTCCAACTCAGTGGAACCGCCTCCCTCGATGCTGTTGTTTGGTTCCACTTGCAAGGCCTGTTCTTCAGTCTCAAGACCCATTTGTGTGTCTGTGTTTGGCTGTTTCTGGGCTAACTGGTGCACAGAAATTGGCTTCGCTGGAGGTAAATGTTCAAAGAGGACCCAGAAGAGTAAAACAGAAAAAGGAAAAATTTATTCGAATAAAGGAGGAGTCCCCAGGCGTCCCTGTGGGGTCTCTCAACAGCATGGGAAGACACAGCCCCCTATTTATCCCAATCCTAGCCGCAGGAGATCCCTTCTCCTTTCCCCATTGGCTGAGACCCTTGCGGGGTCCAAGCTTTCCGATCCCCCTTTCGTAACCCCAGCAGCACCCCTTGTATGTCTGCCCACCGACACTCCTGGGAACTGATTGGTTAGAGCTCTAAGGCTGTTGCACTCCATTTTGTAAAGACATGGGAGAGCTGCTCCCATCAACTACGAAACAATCAAGAGTGTGAATCGTGACATCACATCTTTGCAAAGACGTGATAGCCGTTCCTCACCAGTTTGGTGTTGGTGGTGGTGCTTTCAGTTGTGATGATGTTGTCATCCCTTTTCTAATTCACTGTCTGCTCTTGTGTTCAGACTACGTGGCTCTGTAAATGAGGAGCCCCACTCTCTGTATCTTTCAATGAAATACAGGACCTTCTGAGACTGTTTTTCTTCCTGAGCTCCTTCCTGCAAGAGCTTTTGGAGCTGCAGGGACAGTTCCTGTGATGGGAGGAGGGGAAAAGAATCCATCACGGCAGCACTGCCAGGGAGCAGCAGCGCTCGGTCTCCCAGAGCTGTTTTCTTTCCTCTCCCACACTCTCCTTCTCGTCCCTCATGTTGGCGCAAGTCCTGAGTGCTCTGGCAGCTTGGTCATTGTTCTGCTGCGTGGCAGTCCTGTGACAGCAGGCAGGGACAGGCAATGGGCACTTGTGTGACAGAGCTGGCCTCAGAACAGCCTTCCGTGAAGAAAGGTGATCTCCTGAGGACAGTGCTGGAAGGTTTAGGTCTTCTTCCAAAGTTTCTCTCCAGGACATGCCCAAGAACATGACGAGCAGATCACAACACCAGTATGCACCAGTACAGAGCTAAACACCGTGAGTGGAGAAGCACGAGGGCACGCAGCAGTGTCCTCTCACAGCCAGGCCTCCTGCAAGACACCTGACGGAGCAGCAGAGCAGGGTCTGGGCTGTGCCCGTGTGCACTGGACAGCCCGCGGAAGCTGCCCCAGGACAATCGTCGTGGGCTGGCCGCGCACAAGCACCGTTTCCAGCCCTGGCCTCTCAGTGCAGCTTGGAGAGGCCCTTTGTCCCTCCACAGAAGGATGGTGAATGAGTAGGTCAGCAGGCTGTGTTTGCATGGTACAGATGAGATGCAAGCACGCACATCATGTACAGGAGGTGGGATGAGATGAACCCCAGAGACCACAAATGTCATCAGCTATTCCTTGGGGTTCCTTGAAGGCCTGTGGGACAGACAGTGTCTCGAGGTCACGTCATGTTGGGAGGAAACCACCTGAATGCAGCACTGGGTTGTGCTTCCTTGGACTGAGGTCCCCGTGTCCATTCCTCATGACGTGGGACATGTGAGATGAGTGCAGGCAGGGTGACACACTGCAAGGCTGAGGTGGCTCCCATCCTTTGGGAGTGGCAAGAGGAGGTGAGAGAGACACTGTGACTCCTGCCTGTGTGTGTAAAAGGGACAGGCTCTGCCTCTGAGCATCCCTGGGTGCATAAGGAGTCCATGAGGCCAGCTCAGCTCTGGACAGCTGACAGAAGCTTGCTCTTTCCACGTGTGACTCCAGGAACAAACCCCATGGGCCCAGTGAGCTTCGTCTCCGCTGCCTTGGACAGGCCCATTGCCACAGTGCTTCTGTCTGCTCCCTCAGCCTTGCCTGTGATTCTGGCTTGTGCTCTCCAAAGTGCCAGAGCACTCAGAGATGTTCTGGGGTCCTTGGAAAAGGCAGATGTCAAAGCCAGCTTCAAGAAGGGCTCTTTATTAAAATCCAGCCACTCCCTCGGGAAGAGCTGCTCCTCCACATGGCTCAGCATCAGCGGCAGCACAGGGCTCGCAGGATCCATCTTGGCCTTGGCTGCTCCCTTGGAGAGCTCAGGATGATGATGACTGTCTGAGCTACCAGGGAGCGGATGGAGGGCTCGCTGTCTTCTGCCAAGGCCTGAAGGGCTGCAAGGGAAAGAAGCAGAGCCGAGATGACCTCCCACGTCTGCAGAGACCCCCAGGCATTCCCTCTGGAGAATGCTCCCTACTCACCGCTGCAGATCTCAGCCAGCTTCTTCTTGCCTGGATCCCTCAGATGCCGCGCAGCGAGCCCTGGGCACAGAGTTCCGTCAGCCCCTGCTCCCTCCCCTCATCAGGGCTGGCCCCAGGGAAGAGCAGGGGCCGAGATGGTGGGACTGAGCAAGGCGGCCGCCATGGCCACCTGCGTGGACAGGGCTGGGAGAGGGAGGCCAAGGCCCTGCACGGGGCAGCCGGGGCTCTGGCAGCCACAGGGCTGCTCCTTGCTGCCAGGGCAGTGGCAGGGACTGGGGCCAGGCTGCCAAGAGAGGGACCCTGGGGGCTGTGACCCACCGATGAACCTCACGGCCGCCTCTCGCAAGCTGGCCTGAGCATCCTTCAGGTACGGCAGGCTCTGAGTCAAGAATTCTTGAGCTCTGCTCCTGTCCTGCTCCAGCTGGAGAGAGCACAAGGGGATGAGCACGTCACTGTCCCTTCCCAGTTGGCTGGACCAGTCCCTGCACCCACACCCAGCCGTTCCCCTTCCCTCCCGGCCATTCCCATGTCCCAGCCAGGAGCCCTGTGGGGCTGAGGCTGAAAGAGAGACACAGGCCGGGGGACCCCAGGGGTGCTGAGAGCCCTCCCTCGCGCTGGGTGCAGGGAGGGCAGCAGGGCAGAGAGAAGAGGCCTTGTGGGCTCTGTTCTTGAGGGCAGGGAACAAGAATGCAGGTCCAGGCTGCAGCAAGGCAGGCGAGGCACATCTGCCTTGGGGGTTGTCCTCACCAAGCTCTCTCCAATCCGCCATGTCTGCTGTGTCCGCACCAGGTGCTTGAGCAGTTTCCACTTGAGGAGCTCTGCGGCAGCAAGGAGGGCTTCCCCAGCAGCCTGTGGAACAGCAGAAGCTGGGAATGGCACCACGGTCTGGGCCAGGAGACCTTGGGTCCCCCTGCTCTGGGCTTTGTTCCTGGGGCGATTCTGCCCTCAGGGAGCTGGGACATGCCCTGGCCCAAATGTCCAGGGGTCTCTTCGCTGCGTCACTGCTGAGCTTTGAAAGCTGTACCTTGGCCACGCTCTGCGTTTGGTCACTCAGGCGGAAGAAGAGAGGGAGCAGGCCAAGTCGCACCGTGTTCTTCATCTCTGCCTTTTCGTCCCCCACCGCCATCTTCATCAGGTCTCTGAAGAGGCTGATGGAGCTCTCTCTCAGCTGGCTCTGCTCCTGGGAGGGAGAAGCACAGTAGGACTGGAGCACCAGCAGCTCTCTGCCCACGCTGGGCAGAAGCTCCAGCATGGCTGATGTGAGGGGAGATGCTCCAGGGAGGCATTCTGCACACTGGAGTTGTGGCCCAGATCTGCGGTCCTGGGTCAGTGAAAGGCCACTCAAGAGACTTGTTCTGGGAGCGCCTGGCCTCCAAGTGCCCACCAAGGCAGCCAGCATCCCCCACCAGCTTCAGCAGCCACGGTGGGGAAGAGCTCCGGGAGCAGCCGGCAGGGAGAAGCTGGGCTGGGCTGCAGAACACACAAGCCACCCCACAAGAGCCCAGGGCCCACCCGTGGGGCTCAGGCTTCCACATCAGCCTTACGTCGTTCAAGAGGGGCAGGAGGAATTCCGCCATCTGCACGGCGATGTGGCTGGCCTCCTTCCTCTTCAGCTGAGCCATGACAGTTCTGAAGACCAGCAGAGCCTTCATGGTGGCAGCCTTATAGCCAAAGAGCAGGACCCTCATCAGGTCTGGCAGGATGACCTTCATTTTTCTTGCCTGTGTGAAGAAAAGAGTTTCCCTTTTGGGACCAGGTCCGTGCCTGGAAAGCTCCCCAGGCAGCCAGCTGGCCCCACCATGGCAGAGAGAGCCTTTGGAGCACTCGCCCCACCGCCTGAGTGCCAGCCAAGGCCAAGCCCTCCCGCTCTGCCCCGGCCCTTGCCTGCCAACAGGGTTCCCCTTGCTGACGCCCTACTCACCATGTCGTCTCTCTGTGACAGCGTCATGATGCCTCTGAGCACCAGGGAGAGCATGGCTGGCCTTTCTTCCTTCAGAAACCTAAAGGCTAGGTAGGTCGCAGCAAACTCCCCGTCTCCCAGATCTCTGCTGGCCAGCATCTGAAAGCAGGGCAGCAGTGAGCGACCGGCAGAGCTGGTGGGGCTCCTGGCAGCGTGCAGCTCCTGGTTCCTAGCGCAGCCCGGGCCAAGGGCACCGGGGGCTTTTTCCGGTAACTCACAGCCAAGCGAACGAGGCAGTAGTCCTCCAGGTGTGTGCAGAAGAGCCTGCTCTTGAGGTCCCAGAGCTGGCTGAGCAGCTCCTTCAAAATGTTCTTCACAGTCTGGGGCACGGAGAGCATCAGTTCCCACAGTGCCAGGGCAGTGCTGCAAGTCGGAGCGCTCTGTCAGCAGGGCAGCCTCGGCCACAGCAGCGTGGCCGGGCTCAGCACTGCAGGACGCTTGGGATGCCCTGGGCAGCAGCAGAGGGCTGAGCTGGTGCTCCCCGTGGGGCGGGCAGGAGCGTGGGGTGGGCCCTGGGCTTGCTTGCTCAGCTTTGGCTGCCTCGGGCCTGGCTGACCCCCAGGGCTGGAAAGCGTGGTGGGATGGAGGGTCCTGCCCCTCGGGAGTGTCCTGCAGGATTCCTTGGCTCTGGCAGCCAGAGCGTCTCCAGGCCCCTCTTCCCACAGGGAACAAGCCCTCCCGGCTTTTGAGGACAGTACCTGTCTCCTCCTGGAGCAACCTTGAGCAGTGTCATCACCACCTCCTGAGGGCATTTGTCAGCCATGGGGACGATGAGAGACTCCACGCTCTGCCGGGCTGGGACTGTCTGGGTGCATCCCAGGGTTTTGTGGATGCAGCTCGTGATCTTTGGCACCTGGAGGGGACACAGGTGAGGATGGTGCAGCCACTGGCGAGCGGCCATTTCCTCAGCTGCCCTTGCCATCCCTCTCTGCCACCTTGAGGTGGCTTCAGGTGCCCCAGACACTGGGCTTTGGGAGGAAGAGAGGGATGGAGGGAGGAACAAGGCCTGACAGGGCTGAAGGGCAGGGCAATGCAGCCACAGGCCACTTACATCCACCAGCCACAGGTCAGGGTTTCCCTTGACCACATCCAGCACGTTTCTGGCCGCCTCCTTGTCAAAGGTGCTGGAGTCGGTCATTGCCTCGATGAACACCCAGACCATGTCTGTCCTCTCCGACGGCTGGAGGTATTCCCCAAAGGTCTATGGGAGGAAGGGAGGCAACGAAGCCATATCACACCGAGGGCCCTGATGCTGCTGCTTAGCCGGGCAGTGCCAGCAGCCCTGCGGTGGCGCCCGGCAGTGCTGGCGGCGGTGTCCCCAGCAAAGCTGGCAGCAGGGGCGGCAGTCGCTGCTGGGGAGGATGAGAAGAGACGGCCCAGGGTGAGGGAGGAGGGTTGGGGTCATGGGCACGGGGTCTGGGCCCCGCCACCAGCCAGGGCTTGCTGGTGGCCAGGAGGACTGGGGCTGCTGCTGGGACACTGGAGCGCAGCCCTGGCGTTGTCCCTGCTTGGGGACAGCAGGAACCCTCTCAGCAGGGACAGGGAGGCCACGCCAGCCCGCTGACGGTGGAGGCCTTTGCTCTCACAAGTCCCCTGCTGATGCCAGGACCAAGAGTGCCAGCAAACGGGGAGCTCGTTACCTCGGCAATGTGAGTGGCACTGGGCGAAGTGCGCAAGGAGGTGGTCTCGGCTTCCCAGTCCCTTTCGAGCTGTGTATCCTCCTCTGTCAATGTCGCACCTAAAGAGCGGGGCAAACGCAGAGGAGTCGGTAAGACACGGCAGCTTCCCCAATACTGGAAAGAGCTTTGAACTTGGAATGGCCGAGGAGGGAGGTTATGACCTGCAATCAGGGGAGGAGGTGGTGGAGAGCGGTGCCACGGAAAGGCTGACCCGCCTCCAGTGTGCGTGTGGGAATGCTCGTGGCCCTGGAAATTCCAAGGCCCTAGAGCTCTGCATGCAGTGCCACGGTTCAGTCCCCCATGGCTTGAATAGAGGTGACGTGGGGGACGGCTCGCATGGCTGGAGTGCTGCGGGGCAGAGATACATGTCTCTTTGGGAGAGATGGGAAGATGCGGCGCGGGGCTGCCTCCCGTGCTCTTGAGGAGCAGCTCAGCTACACGGGACCATCAACAGCGTGGGAGAGAGCGTGGGGGTGAGGAGCAGAGGAGGGGCAGTGCTGGTGACATGGTGGTGCCTCCAGCAAGCAGCAGGACTGGGTGATGTTGGCATGCAGGGGGATCCATCCCACCACAGCTTCTCTTACGGTGTTGCTGGTACTTGAATTGGAAGAGGAGACAAAGAGCGTCCAAAGCCAAGCGGCTGGTGTCCTCTTCCTTGAATGATAGGAGCAGCAGGAGATGTCCCAGCAGCTGTCCAAGGATTGGCATCTGCATCTCCACACAGGAGGCGTGTCTGTCCTCATTGGGATCAGCCTGGGCAAGGGAGGAGGAAGAGCAGAGGGCTTGAGGGCAGCTGGGGCCAAAGCCCTGAAGCCAAGTGTGTGCCCAGGGCTGGATCCAGGCAGGTCAGAGCTTTGCAGGGCCCTGCAGAACCCGTCTCGCAGAACAGCCCCACGCAGGGAGAGCTGCCAGACCTGGGCTCCCCGTGGGCTCCTTGGGCAGCCCTGGCCGACACAGGACTGGGGCAGAGATGGCTCCTGGCAGAGCGCAGTGTGCCTGGTCCTTACCTTCAGTGAGGAGTAGTTGGCCAGCAAGAAGCTGAGCACCCTCATCCTGCCCACAGCCCTCTCCCGCACAGATGCCCTCTCAGAGGTGGTGAAGGTCAAGAGCATCTGGGGAGAGAGAAGCTGCTGCTGAGCCCTGGGAGCAGCCAGTGCTCCAGCACAAGCAGCACTGCTCAAGTCCTGGGCGGGACTCTCCCAGGCCATTAAGGCTTCCTCTGGTCTGGAGCAAAGCCCGCACTGGTTTCCTGCCCTGGGGTCCTTGGCAGGCTTGCGACAAATGCCCCAGGCCAGCCCTCTAGCCAGGCAGGAAGGCAGATGCCACCCTGTGCGGCCACTGTGCTGCGGAAGAGCCTGCTGGGCAGCCCCTGCTTCCCCCAGGGAGGTGGGCACCACCCTGCAGTGCTCTCTCTGCATGGCGCGGGGTGGGACTGCCCTCTCAGCAGTGGACACCCCGTCCCCCAGGGTGAGGAACAGCCCTTGTGAAGCCCACCCTTTGCACATGCCAGACCTGGAAGATACTCTGCATCTTCTCGCTGACTCCGTTGGCAGGAGAGTTGAGCACCAGTGCAACTAGCATGGTGTCCATGGCTTTCATGGTCTGCAAGGAAGACAACGAGTTGTGGCCGTGTTTCCTGCCATCCCTCTCACCCCCAGGACACTGAGCTGAGCTCCCAGCACCAAGGGAGGACTCGTGGGCTGCTTTGCTGTGCCTAGGAGAGGCCCAGGGGCAAACAATGTGCTGTGGGCAGAGCAGCCTGCGGCACTGGACGTGGCCAGGCCCACAGGAACGGGACGACGGGACGAGAGTGGGAAAGTAAAGCCAAGACCGTGCCCTGCCTTGCATCTCTGGTCATAGCGCAGGACAGGGTGAGCAGGGAGCAGCCCAGAGGGCCCGGCGCTCGTGGAGCTCACCCAGCACTTACCGCGAAGTACAGGAAAGGTTTCAAGTCCCGGATTTCCTCTTTGGGAGGAAGCAAGAAGATGCTGGAGAAGCACGCTTGGAGGAGGCCTATCTCTTTGCCCTCCAGCACCGCCTCCACGGAGCTGCAAAGAGAGTGGGGCCAGTGGGACACTGGTGCGGGGAGCAGTGCCTGGAGGCCTCGTGCAGGTGGACACGGGGCTCTGGGGCAGGAGTCCCCAGGAGGGTTGGGCAGGTACCTCATTTCGGTCACGGCAAACATGGCGCTCCGCCACACCGCTGTGCACCGTTGGTCCCTGGGCTCTTCTTCCAGCAGCACCTGCAGAGCACAGCCAGGATGGGACCTGGCAGCTGCCAGCACCCAGTGCCACCAGCCCCTTGCCCTGCCCAACGCTGTCCTCACAGGGTGCCAGTGCTGGGGGCCTTGTCCCCTTCCCCGCAGCCACCGAGTATCCCCTCACCTTGATATTCTCTGCCAGTTTGTGTCTCTGGCAGAAGAGATCTAGGCCCTGGGACAAGCCGTTGTACGTTGCGGCCCTGAAGAGCATAGCGATGCTTTTAAGGAACTCCAGCTTCTGTTCCTCATCCTGGCAGCCAGGGGACAGAGAGACAAACAGGGAGCATGAGATGGGGACACACGGTCAGTGGCACCGCAGCGCTGGGGGTGCAGTGCCGGTTGCAGCCCTGGGAGAAGCAGCTGTGCCCAGCCAGCGCCCTCCAGCAGCCCCACAGCAGAGCCCCTGTCAGCAGATGCCAGCTCAGCCGCCTTCCAAATGGCTGCGGTTACCTTTTCAGGGTTGCTGACAAAGGCCCTGATGACATCCACGTGTTCTGGTTCCAAGCGGTACACTGGTAACCAGCTGGCATCTAAGAAAGGAGGAGAGCAGGGAGGGCTGCAGAGAGGGTGCGCAGGCAGGAGGGAGCAGAGGAAGGAGCTCTGCCTCCCATCCAGCCCCATGCCCGCTGCCATGGCACAGTCTTCTCCTGCGTGTCAGTGCCCCTGCCAGCGTGTGGGGAAACGGGATCCTGGCATTCAGCAGGGAGCGCTCGCTGGCCACCGCGCTGCCCAGACAATCAGGGCCCCTCACTCACCCATCTCCAGTTGCTGGGCCAGGCACAACTCCTGGGGCTCCACTGGAGAGCTGCTCTCCTGGAGAGCCCTGTCCTCCTCCAGGGCCACCTTGGTGGTGCTGACTTGTTGCTTTGCCATCTTTTGGGTTTGAGGAAAGTGGTTGGGCTGGCGAAGGGGGAAGCTTTGGCGAAAGGCCACGAGTCTGCCGGGGGCAGAGGGAAAAGACGTGGGTTGTGCTCGAGGAGTCCTCGCCACGAGTCTGCCGGGGGCAGCGGGGAAAGACGTGGGTTGTGCTCGAGGAGTCCTCGCCACGAGTCTGCCGGGGCAGAGGGGAGTCTGCCGGGGGCAGCTAGAGTTAAGATATGGTTGGACTCGATGATCTCAAGGGTCGCTTCCAACCAAAAGGATTCTCTGATACTCCGATTCTCTGAAAGACGTGGGCTGCGCTCGGGGGCTACTCGCCGTCTCCGTGCTCGCACCCTGTCCCGTCACCGTCCTGCCGGACAGTGTGGGCTGGGGCCCACAGCTGCGCTGAGCACATGCAGTGCAGTGGGTGTCACCAAGTGAGGTCACAACGGGCCCCACTGTGACCCTGCACCTGGGCAGGGAGGGGCAGGGTGTCCCATTGGGATGCACAGGCCAGCTCTGCCCTGGGCACCTGGGTGCTCTTGGGGTGTCTCCAGGCCCCCCTTTGCCCTCATGTCCCCCCGGGACCTCCCTGTTGCCCTCTGCTGTGGCCCAGAGTTTCGTGTTCAGCTGGCTGGCTGATCAGAACAGCAGCGAAGCTGCTCCTTCAGTGGCTTTGTAGAGATTTCTAGGGATTTCCAAGGGTGGGTAGCACAGAGGATGGACTTTGTTTAAGGTGTCTGCTGTCTCATTGCTTACAGAAGCTCTCAGTGGCTTGAGGATAAACTAACCACGTAACCACATGACAAAGTGTTGGAGCTGGCAGAGCACAAAAGCAGAAATCCAGGTGGCAGGGGTGAAAAAGGTGGAAAGGCTGAGGTACTAAATGCCTCCTTCTGTGGAAATGCCCCTCACATTCTGCGATTCTGTGATTCCTCCACCTCAGTCTTTAATAGTCAGAAGAGTTGTGCTCCAGGTACCCACCCCCCTGAGCCAGAAGACAGGCATGGGGAGCAGTATGAAGGCCCAACAATCCAAGGGGAAATGATCAGTGACCTGCTATATCACTTGGGCACCTACAAGTCTATGGGGCCAGATGGGATACGCCCAAGGGTGCTGAGGGAGCTGGCAAAGGTCATCACTGAGCCACTTTCCATTATCTATCTGCAATGCTGCCCAACTGGGGAGGTTGCAGTTGACTGGAGGTTGGCTAAGGTGACGCTCATCTACAAGACGGGCCAGAAAGAGGATCTGGGGACCTATAGACCTATCCGTCTGACCTTGGTGCTGGGCAAGGTCATGGGGCAGATGATCTTGGGTAACATCACTCGCCACAAGAGAACCATATAATCAGGCCCAGTCAACATGGATTTATTTATTTATTTATTTATTGAGGGACTAGAGAGAGTGCAGAGGAGGCAACAAAGCTGCTGAGGGGCTGGAGCACAAGTGTGATGGGAGCGGTTGAGGGAGCTGGGGCTGTTCAGCCTGGAGAACAGGAGGCTCAGGGGAGGCTCAGGGGAGACCTTATTGCTGTTTGCAACGGCCTGAAAGGAGGTTGAAGCATGGAGGGTGTTGGTCTCTTCTCCCAAGTAGCAAGTGATAGGACAAGAGGAAATGGCCTCAAGTTGCGCCAGGGGAGGTTTAGATTGGCTGTTAGGAAAAAATTCTTCCTGGAAAGTGTGTTAAAGGCAAGAAGAACACCTGAAGAGCATGGGTTGGTCAGGCCAATGTGGAATAGATTGCTTTTTCTTGTTTGTTTTGGGGCTGCAGAAGAAGGAACGCGTGCATTTCAGTGTTGGGGCACGGATCCCAACTGAGGATTCAAGCAAGTTTGGGACTGGGACAGCTTAGGTGATTGAGGACCATTGCCAGGTCTACGAAAGAAGCTGGATGGGTTTTGGGGAGCTCGCAGGCATTGCCAAATCCTCAGAAAACCACAGCTCTGTAGTGAAAGCAACAGCACTTGGCACCAAGCCCAATCCCAAAATGCAAATACCCTCGAAGTGACCACAGGCAGAGCCTTGAGAAACATTTGAGAGAAAGGGTCTCCTTTGCCAGGCCCTGGAGGTCAGGCCTTGGCCATTCTGATGATAAACAAACATGAAGGGCTGACATGGCATCAGAACCTGGCGTGTCCACATTGTTGCCCTTCCCCTTGGTTCCCACCCATGCACACTCAACCCGATCAGCGCCTGTGGGAACAGCAGGGTGTGCAGTTCCAGCTAGAGGGCCTTAGACACATTATACAGAAGTGTGATTTTTATGAGTGTAAGAAGCGATAGCCCAGGCCAGTGAGAACGATATCTCGGGTCGGAAAACGGCCCCTTGTGTGTGATGTGTGAATGTCCTTGGGCCTGGTCTGTGAATGAGTGGGAACGTAACTGAAACAAATATAACATGAGTGTGGTGTGTTTCTAATACCAATTATTGGAAAAACATCTTATGTAACATCTTAGTCCAGGCCCATACCTGGAAATCCTATACATTGTCAATGGCTAATAAAGAGGACCTCAGACTGGCTCAGCTCTCTGCTCTGCCCGGCTCTGCGCTCCTTCCTGAACAAGATCTCTGCCTGTGCGTGCATCTTTTTCTGCATCCCGATGTGCGTCGTTCCTCATCGCCGCAATCGCCCTCATCAACTCCAGACAATCCAAACGCTCCCTGACATACACGGCTGCCCCACCTCCTCTCCTTCCTCGCCTGTCTCTTCTGAAGAGTTTCTAGCCATCCAATGCAGCGCTCCAGTTGTGAGAGTCGTCCCACCATGTTTCTGGGATGGCAACTATATCGTCGTTTTTCTGCCTCACAGTGGCTTCCAGCTCCTCCTGTTTGTTGCCCACGCTGCGTGCCTTTGGATAGATGCACTTTGGCCGGGCCATTGATCCCGCCACCTTTTTCTGGTGAGAAGCCCTAATTCCTTTGTGGACATCATCGAGTGCTTCCACGGTTTTGAACACATCAACAACCCTTGTGTTTCTCTTCCTGCATGGCTCTCCATCCCCAACCTCCACTGGGACGGCAGAGCAAAGGGCCTCACCAGCACTACCCTCAAATGCTGGCATGTGGCCCTTGGGTTTGCCTCTCCACACCTGGTTTCCTCCCCTCTCACTTCAAATCTAGTTTAAAGCCCTCTCAAGGATTCCTGCTAACTCCTGCGCAGGATCCTTTTCCCCTTTTGAGAGAGGTGCATCCCATTTGTCGCTAGCAGGCCTGGTGCCATGTAAGCCGACCCGTGATCAAAAACCCCCAAATTCTGCCGGTGACACCGGTCCTGCAGCCAGGTATTGATCTGCTGGGTCTTCCTGCATCTTTCCTCGTCGTACCCTGCAACTGTGGCGACAGAAGAGAACACGACTTGTGCTCCTGATCCCTTGACCATGCGTCCCAAGGCCCTGAAGTCTCTCTTGATTGTTTTCCCTTTTCAGTTTCATCACTGCCTACCTGAAAAATCGTTAGGGGATAATAGTCTGAGGGCCTAACCAGGGCAGAGAGTTTCCTGTTTACATCTTTAACCCTGGCCCCAGGGAGGCAGCCGACACCCCAAGAAGTGGGTCTAGCCTGCATATAGGGCCTTCTGTTCCCTTTAGAAGGGAGTCTCCTACAACCACAACCAGCCTCTTTTTCTTTGTGGGGGCTGTTTTGATGGAGGGTGCAGGGTGACTGATCCTCTGCAGCACCTCCAACTCAGTGGAACCGCCTCCCTCGATGCTGTTGTTTGGTTCCACTTGCAAGGCCTGTTCTTCAGTCTCAAGACCCATTTGTGTGTCTGTGTTTGGCTGTTTCTGGGCTAACTGGTGCACAGAAATTGGCTTCGCTGGAGGTAAATGTTCAAAGAGGACCCAGAAGAGTAAAACAGAAAAAGGAAAAATTTATTCGAATAAAGGAGGAGTCCCCAGGCGTCCCTGTGGGGTCTCTCAACAGCATGGGAAGACACAGCCCCCTATTTATCCCAATCCTAGCCGCAGGAGATCCCTTCTCCTTTCCCCATTGGCTGAGACCCTTGCGGGGTCCAAGCTTTCCGATCCCCCTTTCGTAACCCCAGCAGCACCCCTTGTATGTCTGCCCACCGACACTCCTGGGAACTGATTGGTTAGAGCTCTAAGGCTGTTGCACTCCATTTTGTAAAGACATGGGAGAGCTGCTCCCATCAACTACGAAACAATCAAGAGTGTGAATCGTGACATCACATCTTTGCAAAGACGTGATAGCCGTTCCTCACCAGTTTGGTGTTGGTGGTGGTGCTTTCAGTTGTGATGATGTTGTCATCCCTTTTCTAATTCACTGTCTGCTCTTGTGTTCAGACTACGTGGCTCTGTAAATGAGGAGCCCCACTCTCTGTATCTTTCAATGAAATACAGGACCTTCTGAGACTGTTTTTCTTCCTGAGCTCCTTCCTGCAAGAGCTTTTGGAGCTGCAGGGACAGTTCCTGTGATGGGAGGAGGGGAAAAGAATCCATCACGGCAGCACTGCCAGGGAGCAGCAGCGCTCGGTCTCCCAGAGCTGTTTTCTTTCCTCTCCCACACTCTCCTTCTCGTCCCTCATGTTGGCGCAAGTCCTGAGTGCTCTGGCAGCTTGGTCATTGTTCTGCTGCGTGGCAGTCCTGTGACCGCGGGCAGGGACAGGCAATGGACACTTGTGTGACAGAGCTGGCCTCAGAACAGCCTTCCGTGAAGAAAGGTGATCTCCTGAGGACAGTGCTGGAAGGTTTAGGTCTTCTTCCAAAGTTTCTCTCCAGGACATGCCCAAGAACATGACGAGCAGATCACAACACCAGTATGCACCAGTACAGAGCTAAACACCGTGAGTGGAGAAGCACGAGGGCACGCAGCAGTGTCCTCTCACAGCCAGGCCTCCTGCAAGACACCTGACGGAGCAGCAGAGCAGGGTCTGGGCTGTGCCCGTGTGCACTGGACAGCCCGCGGAAGCTGCCCCAGGACAATCGTCGTGGGCTGGCCGCGCACAAGCACCGTTTCCAGCCCTGGCCTCTCAGTGCAGCTTGGAGAGGCCCTTTGTCCCTCCGCAGAAGGATGGTGAATGAGTAGGTCAGCAGGCTGTGTTTGCATGGTACAGATGAGATGCAAGCACGCACATCATGTACAGGAGGTGGGATGAGATGAACCCCAGAGACCACAAATGTCATCAGCTATTCCTTGGGGTTCCTTGAAGGCCTGTGGGACAGACAGTGTCTCGAGGTCACGTCATGTTGGGAGGAAACCACCTGAATGCAGCACTGGGTTGTGCTTCCTTGGACTGAGGTCCCCGTGTCCATTCCTCATGACGTGGGACATGTGAGATGAGTGCAGGCGGGGTGACACACTGCAAGGCTGAGGTGGCTCCCATCCTTTGGGAGTGGCAAGAGGAGGTGAGAGAGACACTGTGACTCCTGCCTGTGTGTCTAAAAGGGACAGGCTCTGCCTCTGAGCATCCCTGGGTGCATAAGGAGTCCATGAGGCCAGCTCAGCTCTGGACAGCTGACAGAAGCTTGCTCTTTCCACGTGTGACTCCAGGAACAAACCCCATGGGCCCAGTGAGCTTCGTCTCCGCTGCCTTGGACAGGCCCATTGCCACAGTGCTTCTGTCTGCTCCCTCAGCCTTGCCTGTGATTCTGGCTTGTGCTCTCCAAAGTGCCAGAGCACTCAGAGATGTTCTGGGGTCCTTGGAAAAGGCAGATGTCAAAGCCAGCTTCAAGAAGGGCTCTTTATTAAAATCCAGCCACTCCCTCGGGAAGAGCTGCTCCTCCACATGGCTCAGCATCAGCGGCAGCACAGGGCTCGCAGGATCCATCTTGGCCTTGGCTGCTCCCTTGGAGAGCTCAGGATGATGATGACCGTCTGAGCTACCAGGGAGCGGATGGAGGGCTCGCTGTCTTCTGCCAAGGCCTGAAGGGCTGCAAGGGAAAGAAGCAGAGCCGAGATGACCTCCCACGTCTGCAGAGACCCCCAGGCATTCCCTCTGGAGAATGCTCCCTACTCACCGCTGCAGATCTCAGCCAGCTTCTTCTTGCCTGGATCCCTCAGATGCCGCGCAGCGAGCCCTGGGCACAGAGTTCCGTCAGCCCCTGCTCCCTCCCCTCATCAGGGCTGGCCCCAGGGAAGAGCAGGGGCCGAGATGGTGGGACTGAGCAAGGCGGCCGCCATGGCCACCTGCGTGGACAGGGCTGGGAGAGGGAGGCCAAGGCCCTGCACGGGGCAGCCGGGGCTCTGGCAGCCACAGGGCTGCTCCTTGCTGCCAGGGCAGTGGCAGGGACTGGGGCCAGGCTGCCAAGAGAGGGACCCTGGGGGCTGTGACCCACCGATGAACCTCACGGCCGCCTCTCGCAAGCTGGCCTGAGCATCCTTCAGGTACGGCAGGCTCTGAGTCAAGAATTCTTGAGCTCTGCTCCTGTCCTGCTCCAGCTGGAGAGAGCACAAGGGGATGAGCACGTCACTGTCCCTTCCCAGTTGGCTGGACCAGTCCCTGCTCCCACACCCAGCCGTTCCCCTTCCCTCCCGGCCATTCCCATGTCCCAGCCAGGAGCCCTGTGGGGCTGAGGCTGAAAGAGAGACACAGGCCGGGGGACCCCAGGGGTGCTGAGAGCCCTCCCTCGCGCTGGGTGCAGGGAGGGCAGCAGGGCAGAGAGAAGAGGCCTTGTGGGCTCTGTTCTTGAGGGCAGGGAACAAGAATGCAGGTCCAAGCTGCAGCAAGGCAGGCGAGGCACATCTGCCTTGGGGGTTGTCCTCACCAAGCTCTCTCCAATCCGCCATGTCTGCTGTGTCCGCACCAGGTGCTTGAGCAGTTTCCACTTGAGGAGCTCTGCGGCAGCAAGGAGGGCTTCCCCAGCAGCCTGTGGAACAGCAGAAGCTGGGAATGGCACCACGGTCTGGGCCAGGAGACCTTGGGTCCCCCTGCTCTGGGCCTTGTTCCTGGGGCGATTCTGCCCTCAGGGAGCTGGGACATGCCCTGGCCCAAATGTCCAGGGGTCTCTTCGCTGCGTCACTGCTGAGCTTTGAAAGCTGTACCTTGGCCACGCTCTGCGTTTGGTCACTCAGGCGGAAGAAGAGAGGGAGCAGGCCAAGTCGCACCGTGTTCTTCATCTCTGCCTTTTCGTCCCCCACCGCCATCTTCATCAGGTCTCTGAAGAGGCTGATGGAGCTCTCTCTCAGCTGGCTCTGCTCCTGGGAGGGAGAAGCACAGTAGGACTGGAGCACCAGCAGCTCTCTGCCCACGCTGGGCAGAAGCTCCAGCATGGCTGATGTGAGGGGAGATGCTCCAGGGAGGCATTCTGCACACTGGAGTTGTGGCCCAGATCTGCGGTCCTGGGTCAGTGAAAGGCCACTCAAGAGACTTGTTCTGGGAGCACCTGGCCTCCAAGTGCCCACCAAGGCAGCCAGCATCCCCCACCAGCTTCAGCAGCCACGGTGGGGAAGAGCTCCGGGAGCAGCCGGCAGGGAGAAGCTGGGCTGGGCTGCAGAACACACAAGCCACCCCACAAGAGCCCAGGGCCCACCCGTGGGGCTCAGGCTTCCACATCAGCCTTACGTCGTTCAAGAGGGGCAGGAGGAATTCCGCCATCTGCACGGCGATGTGGCTGGCCTCCTTCCTCTTCAGCTGAGCCATGACAGTTCTGAAGACCAGCAGAGCCTTCATGGTGGCAGCCTTATAGCCAAAGAGCAGGACCCTCATCAGGTCTGGCAGGATGACCTTCATTTTTCTTGCCTGTGTGAAGAAAAGAGTTTCCCTTTTGGGACCAGGTCCGTGCCTGGAAAGCTCCCCAGGCAGCCAGCTGGCCCCACCATGGCAGAGAGAGCCTTTGGAGCACTCGCCCCACCGCCTGAGTGCCAGCCAAGGCCAAGCCCTCCCGCTCTGCCCCGGCCCTTGCCTGCCAACAGGGTTCCCCTTGCTGACGCCCTACTCACCATGTCGTCTCTCTGTGACAGCGTCATGATGCCTCTGAGCACCAGGGAGAGCATGGCTGGCCTTTCTTCCTTCAGAAACCTAAAGGCTAGGTAGGTCGCAGCAAACTCCCCGTCTCCCAGATCTCTGCTGGCCAGCATCTGAAAGCAGGGCAGCAGTGAGCGACCGGCAGAGCTGGTGGGGCTCCTGGCAGCGTGCAGCTCCTGGTTCCTAGCGCAGCCCGGGCCAAGGGCACCGGGGGCTTTTTCCGGTAACTCACAGCCAAGCGAACGAGGCAGTAGTCCTCCAGGTGTGTGCAGAAGAGCCTGCTCTTGAGGTCCCAGAGCTGGCTGAGCAGCTCCTTCAAAATGTTCTTCACAGTCTGGGGCACGGAGAGCATCAGTTCCCACAGTGCCAGGGCAGTGCTGCAAGTCGGAGCGCTCTGTCAGCAGGGCAGCCTCGGCCACAGCAGCGTGGCCGGGCTCAGCACTGCAGGACGCTTGGGATGCCCTGGGCAGCAGCAGAGGGCTGAGCTGGTGCTCCCCGTGGGGCGGGCAGGAGCGTGGGGTGGGCCCTGGGCTTGCTTGCTCAGCTTTGGCTGCCTCGGGCCTGGCTGACCCCCAGGGCTGGAAAGTGTGGTGGGATGGAGGGTCCTGCCCCTCGGGAGTGTCCTGCAGGATTCCTTGGCTCTGGCAGCCAGAGCGTCTCCAGGCCCCTCTTCCCACAGGGAACAAGCCCTCCCGGCTTTTGAGGACAGTACCTGTCTCCTCCTGGAGCAACCTTGAGCAGTGTCATCACCACCTCCTGAGGGCATTTGTCAGCCATGGGGACGATGAGAGACTCCACGCTCTGCCGGGCTGGGACTGTCTGGGTGCATCCCAGGGTTTTGTGGATGCAGCTCGTGATCTTTGGCACCTGGAGGGGACACAGGTGAGGATGGTGCAGCCACTGGCGAGCGGCCATTTCCTCAGCTGCCCTTGCCATCCCTCTCTGCCACCTTGAGGTGGCTTCAGGTGCCCCAGACACTGGGCTTTGGGAGGAAGAGAGGGATGGAGGGAGGAACAAGGCCTGACAGGGCTGAAGGGCAGGGCAATGCAGCCACAGGCCACTTACATCCACCAGCCACAGGTCAGGGTTTCCCTTGACCACATCCAGCACGTTTCTGGCCGCCTCCTTGTCAAAGGTGCTGGAGTCGGTCATTGCCTCGATGAACACCCAGACCATGTCTGTCCTCTCCGACGGCTGGAGGTATTCCCCAAAGGTCTATGGGAGGAAGGGAGGCAACGAAGCCATATCACACCGAGGGCCCTGATGCTGCTGCTTAGCCGGGCAGTGCCAGCAGCCCTGCGGTGGCGCCCGGCAGTGCTGGCGGCGGTGTCCCCAGCAAAGCTGGCAGCAGGGGCGGCAGTCGCTGCTGGGGAGGATGAGAAGAGACGGCCCAGGGTGAGGGAGGAGGGTTGGGGTCATGGGCACGGGGTCTGGGCCCCGCCACCAGCCAGGGCTTGCTGGTGGCCAGGAGGACTGGGGCTGCTGCTGGGACACTGGAGCGCAGCCCTGGCGTTGTCCCTGCTTGAGGACAGCAGGAACCCTCTCAGCAGGGACAGGGAGGCCACGCCAGCCCGCTGACGGTGGAGGCCTTTGCTCTCACAAGTCCCCTGCTGATGCCAGGACCAAGAGTGCCAGCAAACGGGGAGCTCGTTACCTCGGCAATGTGAGTGGCACTGGGCGAAGTGCGCAAGGAGGTGGTCTCGGCTTCCCAGTCCCTTTCGAGCTGTGTATCCTCCTCTGTCAATGTCGCACCTAAAGAGCGGGGCAAACGCAGAGGAGTCGGTAAGACACGGCAGCTTCCCCAATACTGGAAAGAGCTTTGAACTTGGAATGGCCGAGGAGGGAGGTTATGACCTGCAATCAGGGGAGGAGGTGGTGGAGAGCGGTGCCACGGAAAGGCTGACCCGCCTCCAGTGTGCGTGTGGGAATGCTCGTGGCCCTGGAAATTCCAAGGCCCTAGAGCTCTGCATGCAGTGCCACGGTTCAGTCCCCCATGGCTTGAATAGAGGTGACGTGGGGGACGGCTCGCATGGCTGGAGTGCTGCGGGGCAGAGATACATGTCTCTTTGGGAGAGATGGGAAGATGCGGCGCGGGGCTGCCTCCCGTGCTCTTGAGGAGCAGCTCAGCTACACGGGACCATCAACAGCGTGGGAGAGAGCGTGGGGGTGAGGAGCAGAGGAGGGGCAGTGCTGGTGACATGGTGGTGCCTCCAGCAAGCAGCAGGACTGGGTGATGTTGGCGTGCAGGGGGATCCATCCCACCACAGCTTCTCTTACAGCGTTGCTGGTACTTGAATTGGAAGAGGAGACAAAGAGCGTCCAAAGCCAAGCGGCTGGTGTCCTCTTCCTTGAATGATAGGAGCAGCAGGAGATGTCCCAGCAGCTGTCCAAGGATTGGCATCTGCATCTCCACACAGGAGGCGTGTCTGTCCTCATTGGGATCAGCCTGGGCAAGGGAGGAGGAAGAGCAGAGGGCTTGAGGGCAGCTGGGGCCAAAGCCCTGAAGCCAAGTGTGTGCCCAGGGCTGGATCCAGGCAGGTCAGAGCTTTGCAGGGCCCTGCAGAACCCGTCTCGCAGAACAGCCCCACGCAGGGAGAGCTGCCAGACCTGGGCTCCCCGTGGGCTCCTTGGGCAGCCCTGGCCGACACAGGACTGGGGCAGAGATGGCTCCTGGCAGAGCGCAGTGTGCCTGGTCCTTACCTTCAGTGAGGAGTAGTTGGCCAGCAAGAAGCTGAGCACCCTCATCCTGCCCACAGCCCTCTCCCGCACAGATGCCCTCTCAGAGGTGGTGAAGGTCAAGAGCATCTGGGGAGAGAGAAGCTGCTGCTGAGCCCTGGGAGCAGCCAGTGCTCCAGCACAAGCAGCACTGCTCAAGTCCTGGGCGGGACTCTCCCAGGCCATTAAGGCTTCCTCTGGTCTGGAGCAAAGCCCGCACTGGTTTCCTGCCCTGGGGTCCCTGGCAGGCTTGCGACAAATGCCCCAGGCCAGCCCTCTAGCCAGGCAGGAAGGCAGATGCCACCCTGTGCGGCCACTGTGCTGCGGAAGAGCCTGCTGGGCAGCCCCTGCTTCCCCCAGGGAGGTGGGCACCACCCTGCAGTGCTCTCTCTGCATGGCGCGGGGTGGGACTGCCCTCTCAGCAGTGGACACCCCGTCCCCCAGGGTGAGGAACAGCCCTTGTGAAGCCCACCCTTTGCACATGCCAGACCTGGAAGATACTCTGCATCTTCTCGCTGACTCCGTTGGCAGGAGAGTTGAGCACCAGTGCAACTAGCATGGTGTCCATGGCTTTCATGGTCTGCAAGGAAGACAACGAGTTGTGGCCGTGTTTCCTGCCATCCCTCTCACCCCCAGGACACTGAGCTGAGCTCCCAGCACCAAGGGAGGACTCGTGGGCTGCTTTGCTGTGCCTAGGAGAGGCCCAGGGGCAAACAATGTGCTGTGGGCAGAGCAGCCTGCGGCACTGGACGTGGCCAGGCCCACAGGAACGGGACGACGGGACGAGAGTGGGAAAGTAAAGCCAAGACCGTGCCCTGCCTTGCATCTCTGGTCATAGCGCAGGACAGGGTGAGCAGGGAGCAGCCCAGAGGGCCCGGCGCTCGTGGAGCTCACCCAGCACTTACCGCGAAGTACAGGAAAGGTTTCAAGTCCCGGATTTCCTCTTTGGGAGGAAGCAAGAAGATGCTGGAGAAGCACGCTTGGAGGAGGCCTATCTCTTTGCCCTCCAGCACTGCCTCCACGGAGCTGCAAAGAGAGTGGGGCCAGTGGGACACTGGTGCGGGGAGCAGTGCCTGGAGGCCTCGTGCAGGTGGACACGGGGCTCTGGGGCAGGAGTCCCCAGGAGGGTTGGGCAGGTACCTCATTTCGGTCACGGCAAACATGGCGCTCCGCCACACCGCTGTGCACCGTTGGTCCCTGGGCTCTTCTTGCAGCAGCACCTGCAGAGCACAGCCAGGATGGGACCTGGCAGCTGCCAGCACCCAGTGCCACCAGCCCCTTGCCCTGCCCAACGCTGTCCTCACAGGGTGCCAGTGCTGGGGGCCTTGTCCCCTTCCCCGCAGCCACCGAGTATCCCCTCACCTTGATATTCTCTGCCAGTTTGTGTCTCTGGCAGAAGAGATCTAGGCCCTGGGACAAGCCGTTGTACGTTGCGGCCCTGAAGAGCATAGCGATGCTTTTAAGGAACTCCAGCTTCTGTTCCTCATCCTGGCAGCCAGGGGACAGAGAGACAAACAGGGAGCATGAGATGGGGACACACGGTCAGTGGCACCGCAGCGCTGGGAGTGCAGTGCCGGTTGCAGCCCTGGGAGAAGCAGCTGTGCCCAGCCAGCGCCCTCCAGCAGCCCCACAGCAGAGCCCCTGTCAGCAGATGCCAGCTCAGCCGCCTTCCAAATGGCTGCGGTTACCTTTTCAGGGCTGCTGACAAAGGCCCTGATGACATCCACGTGTTCTGGTTCCAAGCGGTACACTGGTAACCAGCTGGCATCTAAGAAAGGAGGAGAGCAGGGAGGGCTGCAGAGAGGGTGCGCAGGCAGGAGGGAGCAGAGGAAGGAGCTCTGCCTCCCATCCAGCCCCATGCCCGCTGCCATGGCACAGTCTTCTCCTGCGTGTCAGTGCCCCTGCCAGCGTGTGGGGAAACGGGATCCTGGCATTGAGCAGGGAGCGCTCGCTGGCCACCGCGCTGCCCAGACAATCAGGGCCCCTCACTCACCCATCTCCAGTTGCTGGGCCAGGCACAACTCCTGGGGCTCCACTGGAGAGTTGCTCTCCTGGAGAGCCCTGTCCTCCTCCAGGGCCACCTTGGTGGTGCTGACTTGTTGCTTTGCCATCTTTTGGGTTTGAGGAAAGTGGTTGGGCTGGCGAAGGGGGAGGCTTTGGCGAAAGGCCACGAGTCTGCCGGGGGCAGAGGGAAAAGACGTGGGTTGTGCTCGAGGAGTCCTCGCCACGAGTCTGCCGGGGGCAGCGGGGAAAGACGTGGGTTGTGCTCGAGGAGTCCTCGCCACGAGTCTGCCGGGGCAGAGGGGAGTCTGCCGGGGGCAGCTAGAGTTAAGATATGGTTGGACTCGATGATCTCAAGGGTCGCTTCCAACCAAAAGGATTCTCTGATACTCCGATTCTCTGAAAGACGTGGGCTGCGCTCGGGGGCTACTCGCCGTCTCCGTGCTCGCACCCTGTCCCGTCACCGTCCTGCCGGACAGTGTGGGCTGGGGCCCACAGCTGCGCTGAGCACATGCAGTGCAGTGGGTGTCACCAAGTGAGGTCACAACGGGCCCCACTGTGACCCTGCACCTGGGCAGGGAGGGGCAGGGTGTCCCATTGGGATGCACAGGCCAGCTCTGCCCTGGGCACCTGGGTGCTCTCGGGGTGTCTCCAGGCTCCCCTTTGCCCTCATGTCCCCCCGGGACCTCCCTGTTGCCCTCTGCTGTGTCCCAGGGTTTCGTGTTCAGCTGGCTGGCTGATCAGAACAGCAGCGAAGCTGCTCCTTCAGTGGCTTTGTAGAGATTTCTAGGGATTTCCAAGGGTGGGTAGCACAGAGGATGGACTTTGTTTAAGGTGTCTGCTGTCTCATTGCTTACAGAAGCTCTCAGTGGCTTGAGGATAAACTAACCACGTAACCACATGACAAAGTGTTGGAGCTGGCAGAGCACAAAAGCAGAAATCCAGGTGGCAGGGGTGAAAAAGGTGGAAAGGCTGAGGTACTAAATGCCTCCTTCTGTGGAAATGCCCCTCACATTCTGCGATTCTGTGATTCCTCCACCTCAGTCTTTAATAGTCAGAAGAGTTGTGCTCCAGGTACCCACCCCCCTGAGCCAGAAGACAGGCATGGGGAGCAGTATGAAGGCCCAACAATCCAAGGGGAAATGATCAGTGACCTGCTATACCACTTGGGCACCTACAAGTCTATGGGGCCAGATGGGATACACCCAAGGGTGCTGAGGGAGCTGGCAAAGGTCATCACTGAGCCACTTTCCATTATCTATCTGCAATGCTGCCCAACTGGGGAGGTTGCAGTTGACTGGAGGTTGGCTAAGGTGACGCTCATCTACAAGACGGGCCAGAAAGAGGATCTGGGGACCTATAGACCTATCCGTCTGGCCTTGGTGCTGGGCAAGGTCATGGGGCAGATGATCTTGGGTAACATCACTCGCCACAAGAGAACCATATAATCAGGCCCAGTCAACATGGATTTATTTATTTATTTATTTATTGAGGGACTAGAGAGAGTGCAGAGGAGGCAACAAAGCTGCTGAGGGGCTGGAGCACAAGTGTGATGGGAGCGGTTGAGGGAGCTGGGGCTGTTCAGCCTGGAGAACAGGAGGCTCAGGGGAGGCTCAGGGGAGACCTTATTGCTGTTTGCAACGGCCTGAAAGGAGGTTGAAGCATGGAGGGTGTTGGTCTCTTCTCCCAAGTAGCAAGTGATAGGACAAGAGGAAATGGCCTCAAGTTGCGCCAGGGGAGGTTTAGATTGGCTGTTAGGAAAAAATTCTTCCTGGAAAGTGTGTTAAAGGCAAGAAGAACACCTGAAGAGCATGGGTTGGTCATGCCAATGTGGAATAGATTGCTTTTTCTTGTTTGTTTTGGGGCTGCAGAAGAAGGAACGCGTGCATTTCAGTGTTGGGGCACGGATCCCAACTGAGGATTCAAGCAAGTTTGGGACTGGGACAGCTTAGGTGATTGAGGACCATTGCCAGGTCTACGAAAGAAGCTGGATGGGTTTTGGGGAGCTCACAGGCATTGCCAAATCCTCAGAAAACCACAGCTCTGTAGTGAAAGCAACAGCACTTGGCACCAAGCCCAATCCCAAAATGCAAATACCCTCGAAGTGACCACAGGCAGAGCCTTGAGAAACATTTGAGAGAAAGGGTCTCCTTTGCCAGGCCCTGGAGGTCAGGCCTTGGCCATTCTGATGAAAAACAAACATGAAGGGCTGACATGGCATCAGAACCTGGCGTGTCCACATTGTTGCCCTTCCCCTTGGTTCCCACCCATGCACACTCAACCCGATCAGCGCCTGTGGGAACAGCAGGGTGTGCAGTTCCAGCTAGAGGGCCTTAGACACATTATACAGAAGTGTGATTTTTATGAGTGTAAGAAGCGATAGCCCAGGCCAGTGAGAACGATATCTCGGGTCGGAAAACGGCCCCTTGTGTGTGATGTGTGAATGTCCTTGGGCCTGGTCTGTGAATGAGTGGGAACGTAACTGAAACAAATATAACATGAGTGTGGTGTGTTTCTAATACCAATTATTGGAAAAACATCTTATGTAACATCTTAGTCCAGGCCCATACCTGGAAATCCTATACATTGTCAATGGCTAATAAAGAGGACCTCAGACTGGCTCAGCTCTCTGCTCTGCCCGGCTCTGCGCTCCTTCCTGAACAAGATCTCTGCCTGTGCGTGCATCTTTTTCTGCATCCCGATGTGCGTCGTTCCTCATCGCCGCAATCGCCCTCATCAACTCCAGACAATCCAAACGCTCCCTGACATACACGGCTGCCCCACCTCCTCTCCTTCCTCGCCTGTCTCTTCTGAAGAGTTTCTAGCCATCCAATGCAGCGCTCCAGTTGTGAGAGTCGTCCCACCATGTTTCTGGGATGGCAACTATATCGTCGTTTTTCTGCCTCACAGTGGCTTCCAGCTCCTCCTGTTTGTTGCCCACGCTGCGTGCCTTTGGATAGATGCACTTTGGCCGGGCCATTGATCCCGCCACCTTTTTCTGGTGAGAAGCCCTAATTCCTTTGTGGACATCATCGAGTGCTTCCACGGTTTTGAACACATCAACAACCCTTGTGTTTCTCTTCCTGCATGGCTCTCCATCCCCAACCTCCACTGGGACGGCAGAGCAAAGGGCCTCACCAGCACTACCCTCAAATGCTGGCATGTGGCCCTTGGGTTTGCCTCTCCACACCTGGTTTCCTCCCCTCTCACTTCAAATCTAGTTTAAAGCCCTCTCAAGGATTCCTGCTAACTCCTGCGCAGGATCCTTTTCCCCTTTTGAGAGAGGTGCATCCCATTTGTCGCTAGCAGGCCTGGTGCCATGTAAGCCGACCCGTGATCAAAAACCCCCAAATTCTGCCGGTGACACCGGTCCTGCAGCCAGGTATTGATCTGCTGGGTCTTCCTGCATCTTTCCTCGTCGTACCCTGCAACTGTGGCGACAGAAGAGAACACGACTTGTGCTCCTGATCCCTTGACCATGCGTCCCAAGGCCCTGAAGTCTCTCTTGATTGTTTTCCCTTTTCAGTTTCATCACTGCCTACCTGAAAAATCGTTAGGGGATAATAGTCTGAGGGCCTAACCAGGGCAGAGAGTTTCCTGTTTACATCTTTAACCCTGGCCCCAGGCAGGCAGCCGACACCCCAAGAAGTGGGTCTAGCCTGCATATAGGGCCTTCTGTTCCCTTTAGAAGAGAGTCTCCTACAACCACAACCAGCCTCTTTTTCTTTGTGGGGGCTGTTTTGACGGAGGGTGCAGGGTGACTGATCCTCTGCAGCACCTCCAACTCAGTGGAACCGCCTCCCTCGATGCTGTTGTTTGGTTCCACTTGCAAGGCCTGTTCTTCAGTCTCAAGACCCATTTGTGTGTCTGTGTTTGGCTGTTTCTGGGCTAACTGGTGCACAGAAATTGGCTTCGCTGGAGGTAAATGTTCAAAGAGGACCCAGAAGAGTAAAACAGAAAAAGGAAAAATTTATTCGAATAAAGGAGGAGTCCCCAGGCGTCCCTGTGGGGTCTCTCAACAGCATGGGAAGACACAGCCCCCTATTTATCCCAATCCTAGCCGCAGGAGATCCCTTCTCCTTTCCCCATTGGCTGAGACCCTTGCGGGGTCCAAGCTTTCCGATCCCCCTTTCGTAACCCCAGCAGCACCCCTTGTATGTCTGCCCACCGACACTCCTGGGAACTGATTGGTTAGAGCTCTAAGGCTGTTGCACTCCATTTTGTAAAGACATGGGAGAGCTGCTCCCATCAACTACGAAACAATCAAGAGTGTGAATCGTGACATCACATCTTTGCAAAGACGTGATAGCCGTTCCTCACCAGTTTGGTGTTGGTGGTGGTGCTTTCAGTTGTGATGATGTTGTCATCCCTTTTCTAATTCACTGTCTGCTCTTGTGTTCAGACTACGTGGCTCTGTAAATGAGGAGCCCCACTCTCTGTATCTTTCAATGAAATACAGGACCTTCTGAGACTGTTTTTCTTCCTGAGCTCCTTCCTGCAAGAGCTTTTGGAGCTGCAGGGACAGTTCCTGTGATGGGAGGAGGGGAAAAGAATCCATCACGGCAGCACTGCCAGGGAGCAGCAGCGCTCGGTCTCCCAGAGCTGTTTTCTTTCCTCTCCCACACTCTCCTTCTCGTCCCTCATGTTGGCGCAAGTCCTGAGTGCTCTGGCAGCTTGGTCATTGTTCTGCTGCGTGGCAGTCCTGTGACAGCAGGCAGGGACAGGCAATGGGCACTTGTGTGACAGAGCTGGCCTCAGAACAGCCTTCCGTGAAGAAAGGTGATCTCCTGAGGACAGTGCTGGAAGGTTTAGGTCTTCTTCCAAAGTTTCTCTCCAGGACATGCCCAAGAACATGACGAGCAGATCACAACACCAGTATGCACCAGTACAGAGCTAAACACCGTGAGTGGAGAAGCACGAGGGCACGCAGCAGTGTCCTCTCACAGCCAGGCCTCCTGCAAGACACCTGACGGAGCAGCAGAGCAGGGTCTGGGCTGTGCCCGTGTGCACTGGACAGCCCGCGGAAGCTGCCCCAGGACAATCGTCGTGGGCTGGCCGCGCACAAGCACCGTTTCCAGCCCTGGCCTCTCAGTGCAGCTTGGAGAGGCCCTTTGTCCCTCCACAGAAGGATGGTGAATGAGTAGGTCAGCAGGCTGTGTTTGCATGGTACAGATGAGATGCAAGCACGCACATCATGTACAGGAGGTGGGATGAGATGAACCCCAGAGACCACAAATGTCATCAGCTATTCCTTGGGGTTCCTTGAAGGCCTGTGGGACAGACAGTGTCTCGAGGTCACGTCATGTTGGGAGGAAACCACCTGAATGCAGCACTGGGTTGTGCTTCCTTGGACTGAGGTCCCCGTGTCCATTCCTCATGACGTGGGACATGTGAGATGAGTGCAGGCAGGGTGACACACTGCAAGGCTGAGGTGGCTCCCATCCTTTGGGAGTGGCAAGAGGAGGTGAGAGAGACACTGTGACTCCTGCCTGTGTGTGTAAAAGGGACAGGCTCTGCCTCTGAGCATCCCTGGGTGCATAAGGAGTCCATGAGGCCAGCTCAGCTCTGGACAGCTGACAGAAGCTTGCTCTTTCCACGTGTGACTCCAGGAACAAACCCCATGGGCCCAGTGAGCTTCGTCTCCGCTGCCTTGGACAGGCCCATTGCCACAGTGCTTCTGTCTGCTCCCTCAGCCTTGCCTGTGATTCTGGCTTGTGCTCTCCAAAGTGCCAGAGCACTCAGAGATGTTCTGGGGTCCTTGGAAAAGGCAGATGTCAAAGCCAGCTTCAAGAAGGGCTCTTTATTAAAATCCAGCCACTCCCTCGGGAAGAGCTGCTCCTCCACATGGCTCAGCATCAGCGGCAGCACAGGGCTCGCAGGATCCATCTTGGCCTTGGCTGCTCCCTTGGAGAGCTCAGGATGATGATGACTGTCTGAGCTACCAGGGAGCGGATGGAGGGCTCGCTGTCTTCTGCCAAGGCCTGAAGGGCTGCAAGGGAAAGAAGCAGAGCCGAGATGACCTCCCACGTCTGCAGAGACCCCCAGGCATTCCCTCTGGAGAATGCTCCCTACTCACCGCTGCAGATCTCAGCCAGCTTCTTCTTGCCTGGATCCCTCAGATGCCGCGCAGCGAGCCCTGGGCACAGAGTTCCGTCAGCCCCTGCTCCCTCCCCTCATCAGGGCTGGCCCCAGGGAAGAGCAGGGGCCGAGATGGTGGGACTGAGCAAGGCGGCCGCCATGGCCACCTGCGTGGACAGGGCTGGGAGAGGGAGGCCAAGGCCCTGCACGGGGCAGCCGGGGCTCTGGCAGCCACAGGGCTGCTCCTTGCTGCCAGGGCAGTGGCAGGGACTGGGGCCAGGCTGCCAAGAGAGGGACCCTGGGGGCTGTGACCCACCGATGAACCTCACGGCCGCCTCTCGCAAGCTGGCCTGAGCATCCTTCAGGTACGGCAGGCTCTGAGTCAAGAATTCTTGAGCTCTGCTCCTGTCCTGCTCCAGCTGGAGAGAGCACAAGGGGATGAGCACGTCACTGTCCCTTCCCAGTTGGCTGGACCAGTCCCTGCACCCACACCCAGCCGTTCCCCTTCCCTCCCGGCCATTCCCATGTCCCAGCCAGGAGCCCTGTGGGGCTGAGGCTGAAAGAGAGACACAGGCCGGGGGACCCCAGGGGTGCTGAGAGCCCTCCCTCGCGCTGGGTGCAGGGAGGGCAGCAGGGCAGAGAGAAGAGGCCTTGTGGGCTCTGTTCTTGAGGGCAGGGAACAAGAATGCAGGTCCAGGCTGCAGCAAGGCAGGCGAGGCACATCTGCCTTGGGGGTTGTCCTCACCAAGCTCTCTCCAATCCGCCATGTCTGCTGTGTCCGCACCAGGTGCTTGAGCAGTTTCCACTTGAGGAGCTCTGCGGCAGCAAGGAGGGCTTCCCCAGCAGCCTGTGGAACAGCAGAAGCTGGGAATGGCACCACGGTCTGGGCCAGGAGACCTTGGGTCCCCCTGCTCTGGGCTTTGTTCCTGGGGCGATTCTGCCCTCAGGGAGCTGGGACATGCCCTGGCCCAAATGTCCAGGGGTCTCTTCGCTGCGTCACTGCTGAGCTTTGAAAGCTGTACCTTGGCCACGCTCTGCGTTTGGTCACTCAGGCGGAAGAAGAGAGGGAGCAGGCCAAGTCGCACCGTGTTCTTCATCTCTGCCTTTTCGTCCCCCACCGCCATCTTCATCAGGTCTCTGAAGAGGCTGATGGAGCTCTCTCTCAGCTGGCTCTGCTCCTGGGAGGGAGAAGCACAGTAGGACTGGAGCACCAGCAGCTCTCTGCCCACGCTGGGCAGAAGCTCCAGCATGGCTGATGTGAGGGGAGATGCTCCAGGGAGGCATTCTGCACACTGGAGTTGTGGCCCAGATCTGCGGTCCTGGGTCAGTGAAAGGCCACTCAAGAGACTTGTTCTGGGAGCGCCTGGCCTCCAAGTGCCCACCAAGGCAGCCAGCATCCCCCACCAGCTTCAGCAGCCACGGTGGGGAAGAGCTCCGGGAGCAGCCGGCAGGGAGAAGCTGGGCTGGGCTGCAGAACACACAAGCCACCCCACAAGAGCCCAGGGCCCACCCGTGGGGCTCAGGCTTCCACATCAGCCTTACGTCGTTCAAGAGGGGCAGGAGGAATTCCGCCATCTGCACGGCGATGTGGCTGGCCTCCTTCCTCTTCAGCTGAGCCATGACAGTTCTGAAGACCAGCAGAGCCTTCATGGTGGCAGCCTTATAGCCAAAGAGCAGGACCCTCATCAGGTCTGGCAGGATGACCTTCATTTTTCTTGCCTGTGTGAAGAAAAGAGTTTCCCTTTTGGGACCAGGTCCGTGCCTGGAAAGCTCCCCAGGCAGCCAGCTGGCCCCACCATGGCAGAGAGAGCCTTTGGAGCACTCGCCCCACCGCCTGAGTGCCAGCCAAGGCCAAGCCCTCCCGCTCTGCCCCGGCCCTTGCCTGCCAACAGGGTTCCCCTTGCTGACGCCCTACTCACCATGTCGTCTCTCTGTGACAGCGTCATGATGCCTCTGAGCACCAGGGAGAGCATGGCTGGCCTTTCTTCCTTCAGAAACCTAAAGGCTAGGTAGGTCGCAGCAAACTCCCCGTCTCCCAGATCTCTGCTGGCCAGCATCTGAAAGCAGGGCAGCAGTGAGCGACCGGCAGAGCTGGTGGGGCTCCTGGCAGCGTGCAGCTCCTGGTTCCTAGCGCAGCCCGGGCCAAGGGCACCGGGGGCTTTTTCCGGTAACTCACAGCCAAGCGAACGAGGCAGTAGTCCTCCAGGTGTGTGCAGAAGAGCCTGCTCTTGAGGTCCCAGAGCTGGCTGAGCAGCTCCTTCAAAATGTTCTTCACAGTCTGGGGCACGGAGAGCATCAGTTCCCACAGTGCCAGGGCAGTGCTGCAAGTCGGAGCGCTCTGTCAGCAGGGCAGCCTCGGCCACAGCAGCGTGGCCGGGCTCAGCACTGCAGGACGCTTGGGATGCCCTGGGCAGCAGCAGAGGGCTGAGCTGGTGCTCCCCGTGGGGCGGGCAGGAGCGTGGGGTGGGCCCTGGGCTTGCTTGCTCAGCTTTGGCTGCCTCGGGCCTGGCTGACCCCCAGGGCTGGAAAGCGTGGTGGGATGGAGGGTCCTGCCCCTCGGGAGTGTCCTGCAGGATTCCTTGGCTCTGGCAGCCAGAGCGTCTCCAGGCCCCTCTTCCCACAGGGAACAAGCCCTCCCGGCTTTTGAGGACAGTACCTGTCTCCTCCTGGAGCAACCTTGAGCAGTGTCATCACCACCTCCTGAGGGCATTTGTCAGCCATGGGGACGATGAGAGACTCCACGCTCTGCCGGGCTGGGACTGTCTGGGTGCATCCCAGGGTTTTGTGGATGCAGCTCGTGATCTTTGGCACCTGGAGGGGACACAGGTGAGGATGGTGCAGCCACTGGCGAGCGGCCATTTCCTCAGCTGCCCTTGCCATCCCTCTCTGCCACCTTGAGGTGGCTTCAGGTGCCCCAGACACTGGGCTTTGGGAGGAAGAGAGGGATGGAGGGAGGAACAAGGCCTGACAGGGCTGAAGGGCAGGGCAATGCAGCCACAGGCCACTTACATCCACCAGCCACAGGTCAGGGTTTCCCTTGACCACATCCAGCACGTTTCTGGCCGCCTCCTTGTCAAAGGTGCTGGAGTCGGTCATTGCCTCGATGAACACCCAGACCATGTCTGTCCTCTCCGACGGCTGGAGGTATTCCCCAAAGGTCTATGGGAGGAAGGGAGGCAACGAAGCCATATCACACCGAGGGCCCTGATGCTGCTGCTTAGCCGGGCAGTGCCAGCAGCCCTGCGGTGGCGCCCGGCAGTGCTGGCGGCGGTGTCCCCAGCAAAGCTGGCAGCAGGGGCGGCAGTCGCTGCTGGGGAGGATGAGAAGAGACGGCCCAGGGTGAGGGAGGAGGGTTGGGGTCATGGGCACGGGGTCTGGGCCCCGCCACCAGCCAGGGCTTGCTGGTGGCCAGGAGGACTGGGGCTGCTGCTGGGACACTGGAGCGCAGCCCTGGCGTTGTCCCTGCTTGGGGACAGCAGGAACCCTCTCAGCAGGGACAGGGAGGCCACGCCAGCCCGCTGACGGTGGAGGCCTTTGCTCTCACAAGTCCCCTGCTGATGCCAGGACCAAGAGTGTCAGCAAACGGGGAGCTCGTTACCTCGGCAATGTGAGTGGCACTGGGCGAAGTGCGCAAGGAGGTGGTCTCGGCTTCCCAGTCCCTTTCGAGCTGTGTATCCTCCTCTGTCAATGTCGCACCTAAAGAGCGGGGCAAACGCAGAGGAGTCGGTAAGACACGGCAGCTTCCCCAATACTGGAAAGAGCTTTGAACTTGGAATGGCCGAGGAGGGAGGTTATGACCTGCAATCAGGGGAGGAGGTGGTGGAGAGCGGTGCCACGGAAAGGCTGACCCGCCTCCAGTGTGCGTGTGGGAATGCTCGTGGCCCTGGAAATTCCAAGGCCCTAGAGCTCTGCATGCAGTGCCACGGTTCAGTCCCCCATGGCTTGAATAGAGGTGACGTGGGGGACGGCTCGCATGGCTGGAGTGCTGCGGGGCAGAGATACATGTCTCTTTGGGAGAGATGGGAAGATGCGGCGCGGGGCTGCCTCCCGTGCTCTTGAGGAGCAGCTCAGCTACACGGGACCATCAACAGCGTGGGAGAGAGCGTGGGGGTGAGGAGCAGAGGAGGGGCAGTGCTGGTGACATGGTGGTGCCTCCAGCAAGCAGCAGGACTGGGTGATGTTGGCATGCAGGGGGATCCATCCCACCACAGCTTCTCTTACGGTGTTGCTGGTACTTGAATTGGAAGAGGAGACAAAGAGCGTCCAAAGCCAAGCGGCTGGTGTCCTCTTCCTTGAATGATAGGAGCAGCAGGAGATGTCCCAGCAGCTGTCCAAGGATTGGCATCTGCATCTCCACACAGGAGGCGTGTCTGTCCTCATTGGGATCAGCCTGGGCAAGGGAGGAGGAAGAGCAGAGGGCTTGAGGGCAGCTGGGGCCAAAGCCCTGAAGCCAAGTGTGTGCCCAGGGCTGGATCCAGGCAGGTCAGAGCTTTGCAGGGCCCTGCAGAACCCGTCTCGCAGAACAGCCCCACGCAGGGAGAGCTGCCAGACCTGGGCTCCCCGTGGGCTCCTTGGGCAGCCCTGGCCGACACAGGACTGGGGCAGAGATGGCTCCTGGCAGAGCGCAGTGTGCCTGGTCCTTACCTTCAGTGAGGAGTAGTTGGCCAGCAAGAAGCTGAGCACCCTCATCCTGCCCACAGCCCTCTCCCGCACAGATGCCCTCTCAGAGGTGGTGAAGGTCAAGAGCATCTGGGGAGAGAGAAGCTGCTGCTGAGCCCTGGGAGCAGCCAGTGCTCCAGCACAAGCAGCACTGCTCAAGTCCTGGGCGGGACTCTCCCAGGCCATTAAGGCTTCCTCTGGTCTGGAGCAAAGCCCGCACTGGTTTCCTGCCCTGGGGTCCTTGGCAGGCTTGCGACAAATGCCCCAGGCCAGCCCTCTAGCCAGGCAGGAAGGCAGATGCCACCCTGTGCGGCCACTGTGCTGCGGAAGAGCCTGCTGGGCAGCCCCTGCTTCCCCCAGGGAGGTGGGCACCACCCTGCAGTGCTCTCTCTGCATGGCGCGGGGTGGGACTGCCCTCTCAGCAGTGGACACCCCGTCCCCCAGGGTGAGGAACAGCCCTTGTGAAGCCCACCCTTTGCACATGCCAGACCTGGAAGATACTCTGCATCTTCTCGCTGACTCCGTTGGCAGGAGAGTTGAGCACCAGTGCAACTAGCATGGTGTCCATGGCTTTCATGGTCTGCAAGGAAGACAACGAGTTGTGGCCGTGTTTCCTGCCATCCCTCTCACCCCCAGGACACTGAGCTGAGCTCCCAGCACCAAGGGAGGACTCGTGGGCTGCTTTGCTGTGCCTAGGAGAGGCCCAGGGGCAAACAATGTGCTGTGGGCAGAGCAGCCTGCGGCACTGGACGTGGCCAGGCCCACAGGAACGGGACGACGGGACGAGAGTGGGAAAGTAAAGCCAAGACCGTGCCCTGCCTTGCATCTCTGGTCATAGCGCAGGACAGGGTGAGCAGGGAGCAGCCCAGAGGGCCCGGCGCTCGTGGAGCTCACCCAGCACTTACCGCGAAGTACAGGAAAGGTTTCAAGTCCCGGATTTCCTCTTTGGGAGGAAGCAAGAAGATGCTGGAGAAGCACGCTTGGAGGAGGCCTATCTCTTTGCCCTCCAGCACCGCCTCCACGGAGCTGCAAAGAGAGTGGGGCCAGTGGGACACTGGTGCGGGGAGCAGTGCCTGGAGGCCTCGTGCAGGTGGACACGGGGCTCTGGGGCAGGAGTCCCCAGGAGGGTTGGGCAGGTACCTCATTTCGGTCACGGCAAACATGGCGCTCCGCCACACCGCTGTGCACCGTTGGTCCCTGGGCTCTTCTTCCAGCAGCACCTGCAGAGCACAGCCAGGATGGGACCTGGCAGCTGCCAGCACCCAGTGCCACCAGCCCCTTGCCCTGCCCAACGCTGTCCTCACAGGGTGCCAGTGCTGGGGGCCTTGTCCCCTTCCCCGCAGCCACCGAGTATCCCCTCACCTTGATATTCTCTGCCAGTTTGTGTCTCTGGCAGAAGAGATCTAGGCCCTGGGACAAGCCGTTGTACGTTGCGGCCCTGAAGAGCATAGCGATGCTTTTAAGGAACTCCAGCTTCTGTTCCTCATCCTGGCAGCCAGGGGACAGAGAGACAAACAGGGAGCATGAGATGGGGACACACGGTCAGTGGCACCGCAGCGCTGGGGGTGCAGTGCCGGTTGCAGCCCTGGGAGAAGCAGCTGTGCCCAGCCAGCGCCCTCCAGCAGCCCCACAGCAGAGCCCCTGTCAGCAGATGCCAGCTCAGCCGCCTTCCAAATGGCTGCGGTTACCTTTTCAGGGTTGCTGACAAAGGCCCTGATGACATCCACGTGTTCTGGTTCCAAGCGGTACACTGGTAACCAGCTGGCATCTAAGAAAGGAGGAGAGCAGGGAGGGCTGCAGAGAGGGTGCGCAGGCAGGAGGGAGCAGAGGAAGGAGCTCTGCCTCCCATCCAGCCCCATGCCCGCTGCCATGGCACAGTCTTCTCCTGCGTGTCAGTGCCCCTGCCAGCGTGTGGGGAAACGGGATCCTGGCATTCAGCAGGGAGCGCTCGCTGGCCACCGCGCTGCCCAGACAATCAGGGCCCCTCACTCACCCATCTCCAGTTGCTGGGCCAGGCACAACTCCTGGGGCTCCACTGGAGAGCTGCTCTCCTGGAGAGCCCTGTCCTCCTCCAGGGCCACCTTGGTGGTGCTGACTTGTTGCATCGCCATCTTTTGGGTTTGAGGAAAGTGGTTGGGCTGGCGAAGGGGGAAGCTTTGGCGAAAGGCCACGAGTCTGCCGGGGGCAGAGGGAAAAGACGTGGGTTGTGCTCGAGGAGTCCTCGCCACGAGTCTGCCGGGGGCAGCGGGGAAAGACGTGGGTTGTGCTCGAGGAGTCCTCGCCACGAGTCTGCCGGGGCAGAGGGGAGTCTGCCGGGGGCAGCTAGAGTTAAGATATGGTTGGACTCGATGATCTCAAGGGTCGCTTCCAACCAAAAGGATTCTCTGATACTCCGATTCTCTGAAAGACGTGGGCTGCGCTCGGGGGCTACTCGCCGTCTCCGTGCTCGCACCCTGTCCCGTCACCGTCCTGCCGGACAGTGTGGGCTGGGGCCCACAGCTGCGCTGAGCACATGCAGTGCAGTGGGTGTCACCAAGTGAGGTCACAACGGGCCCCACTGTGACCCTGCACCTGGGCAGGGAGGGGCAGGGTGTCCCATTGGGATGCACAGGCCAGCTCTGCCCTGGGCACCTGGGTGCTCTTGGGGTGTCTCCAGGCCCCCCTTTGCCCTCATGTCCCCCCGGGACCTCCCTGTTGCCCTCTGCTGTGGCCCAGAGTTTCGTGTTCAGCTGGCTGGCTGATCAGAACAGCAGCGAAGCTGCTCCTTCAGTGGCTTTGTAGAGATTTCTAGGGATTTCCAAGGGTGGGTAGCACAGAGGATGGACTTTGTTTAAGGTGTCTGCTGTCTCATTGCTTACAGAAGCTCTCAGTGGCTTGAGGATAAACTAACCACGTAACCACATGACAAAGTGTTGGAGCTGGCAGAGCACAAAAGCAGAAATCCAGGTGGCAGGGGTGAAAAAGGTGGAAAGGCTGAGGTACTAAATGCCTCCTTCTGTGGAAATGCCCCTCACATTCTGCGATTCTGTGATTCCTCCACCTCAGTCTTTAATAGTCAGAAGAGTTGTGCTCCAGGTACCCACCCCCCTGAGCCAGAAGACAGGCATGGGGAGCAGTATGAAGGCCCAACAATCCAAGGGGAAATGATCAGTGACCTGCTATATCACTTGGGCACCTACAAGTCTATGGGGCCAGATGGGATACGCCCAAGGGTGCTGAGGGAGCTGGCAAAGGTCATCACTGAGCCACTTTCCATTATCTATCTGCAATGCTGCCCAACTGGGGAGGTTGCAGTTGACTGGAGGTTGGCTAAGGTGACGCTCATCTACAAGACGGGCCAGAAAGAGGATCTGGGGACCTATAGACCTATCCGTCTGACCTTGGTGCTGGGCAAGGTCATGGGGCAGATGATCTTGGGTAACATCACTCGCCACAAGAGAACCATATAATCAGGCCCAGTCAACATGGATTTATTTATTTATTTATTTATTGAGGGACTAGAGAGAGTGCAGAGGAGGCAACAAAGCTGCTGAGGGGCTGGAGCACAAGTGTGATGGGAGCGGTTGAGGGAGCTGGGGCTGTTCAGCCTGGAGAACAGGAGGCTCAGGGGAGGCTCAGGGGAGACCTTATTGCTGTTTGCAACGGCCTGAAAGGAGGTTGAAGCATGGAGGGTGTTGGTCTCTTCTCCCAAGTAGCAAGTGATAGGACAAGAGGAAATGGCCTCAAGTTGCGCCAGGGGAGGTTTAGATTGGCTGTTAGGAAAAAATTCTTCCTGGAAAGTGTGTTAAAGGCAAGAAGAACACCTGAAGAGCATGGGTTGGTCAGGCCAATGTGGAATAGATTGCTTTTTCTTGTTTGTTTTGGGGCTGCAGAAGAAGGAACGCGTGCATTTCAGTGTTGGGGCACGGATCCCAACTGAGGATTCAAGCAAGTTTGGGACTGGGACAGCTTAGGTGATTGAGGACCATTGCCAGGTCTACGAAAGAAGCTGGATGGGTTTTGGGGAGCTCGCAGGCATTGCCAAATCCTCAGAAAACCACAGCTCTGTAGTGAAAGCAACAGCACTTGGCACCAAGCCCAATCCCAAAATGCAAATACCCTCGAAGTGACCACAGGCAGAGCCTTGAGAAACATTTGAGAGAAAGGGTCTCCTTTGCCAGGCCCTGGAGGTCAGGCCTTGGCCATTCTGATGATAAACAAACATGAAGGGCTGACATGGCATCAGAACCTGGCGTGTCCACATTGTTGCCCTTCCCCTTGGTTCCCACCCATGCACACTCAACCCGATCAGCGCCTGTGGGAACAGCAGGGTGTGCAGTTCCAGCTAGAGGGCCTTAGACACATTATACAGAAGTGTGATTTTTATGAGTGTAAGAAGCGATAGCCCAGGCCAGTGAGAACGATATCTCGGGTCGGAAAACGGCCCCTTGTGTGTGATGTGTGAATGTCCTTGGGCCTGGTCTGTGAATGAGTGGGAACGTAACTGAAACAAATATAACATGAGTGTGGTGTGTTTCTAATACCAATTATTGGAAAAACATCTTATGTAACATCTTAGTCCAGGCCCATACCTGGAAATCCTATACATTGTCAATGGCTAATAAAGAGGACCTCAGACTGGCTCAGCTCTCTGCTCTGCCCGGCTCTGCGCTCCTTCCTGAACAAGATCTCTGCCTGTGCGTGCATCTTTTTCTGCATCCCGATGTGCGTCGTTCCTCATCGCCGCAATCGCCCTCATCAACTCCAGACAATCCAAACGCTCCCTGACATACACGGCTGCCCCACCTCCTCTCCTTCCTCGCCTGTCTCTTCTGAAGAGTTTCTAGCCATCCAATGCAGCGCTCCAGTTGTGAGAGTCGTCCCACCATGTTTCTGGGATGGCAACTATATCGTCGTTTTTCTGCCTCACAGTGGCTTCCAGCTCCTCCTGTTTGTTGCCCACGCTGCGTGCCTTTGGATAGATGCACTTTGGCCGGGCCATTGATCCCGCCACCTTTTTCTGGTGAGAAGCCCTAATTCCTTTGTGGACATCATCGAGTGCTTCCACGGTTTTGAACACATCAACAACCCTTGTGTTTCTCTTCCTGCATGGCTCTCCATCCCCAACCTCCACTGGGACGGCAGAGCAAAGGGCCTCACCAGCACTACCCTCAAATGCTGGCATGTGGCCCTTGGGTTTGCCTCTCCACACCTGGTTTCCTCCCCTCTCACTTCAAATCTAGTTTAAAGCCCTCTCAAGGATTCCTGCTAACTCCTGCGCAGGATCCTTTTCCCCTTTTGAGAGAGGTGCATCCCATTTGTCGCTAGCAGGCCTGGTGCCATGTAAGCCGACCCGTGATCAAAAACCCCCAAATTCTGCCGGTGACACCGGTCCTGCAGCCAGGTATTGATCTGCTGGGTCTTCCTGCATCTTTCCTCGTCGTACCCTGCAACTGTGGCGACAGAAGAGAACACGACTTGTGCTCCTGATCCCTTGACCATGCGTCCCAAGGCCCTGAAGTCTCTCTTGATTGTTTTCCCTTTTCAGTTTCATCACTGCCTACCTGAAAAATCGTTAGGGGATAATAGTCTGAGGGCCTAACCAGGGCAGAGAGTTTCCTGTTTACATCTTTAACCCTGGCCCCAGGGAGGCAGCCGACACCCCAAGAAGTGGGTCTAGCCTGCATATAGGGCCTTCTGTTCCCTTTAGAAGGGAGTCTCCTACAACCACAACCAGCCTCTTTTTCTTTGTGGGGGCTGTTTTGATGGAGGGTGCAGGGTGACTGATCCTCTGCAGCACCTCCAACTCAGTGGAACCGCCTCCCTCGATGCTGTTGTTTGGTTCCACTTGCAAGGCCTGTTCTTCAGTCTCAAGACCCATTTGTGTGTCTGTGTTTGGCTGTTTCTGGGCTAACTGGTGCACAGAAATTGGCTTCGCTGGAGGTAAATGTTCAAAGAGGACCCAGAAGAGTAAAACAGAAAAAGGAAAAATTTATTCGAATAAAGGAGGAGTCCCCAGGCGTCCCTGTGGGGTCTCTCAACAGCATGGGAAGACACAGCCCCCTATTTATCCCAATCCTAGCCGCAGGAGATCCCTTCTCCTTTCCCCATTGGCTGAGACCCTTGCGGGGTCCAAGCTTTCCGATCCCCCTTTCGTAACCCCAGCAGCACCCCTTGTATGTCTGCCCACCGACACTCCTGGGAACTGATTGGTTAGAGCTCTAAGGCTGTTGCACTCCATTTTGTAAAGACATGGGAGAGCTGCTCCCATCAACTACGAAACAATCAAGAGTGTGAATCGTGACATCACATCTTTGCAAAGACGTGATAGCCGTTCCTCACCAGTTTGGTGTTGGTGGTGGTGCTTTCAGTTGTGATGATGTTGTCATCCCTTTTCTAATTCACTGTCTGCTCTTGTGTTCAGACTACGTGGCTCTGTAAATGAGGAGCCCCACTCTCTGTATCTTTCAATGAAATACAGGACCTTCTGAGACTGTTTTTCTTCCTGAGCTCCTTCCTGCAAGAGCTTTTGGAGCTGCAGGGACAGTTCCTGTGATGGGAGGAGGGGAAAAGAATCCATCACGGCAGCACTGCCAGGGAGCAGCAGCGCTCGGTCTCCCAGAGCTGTTTTCTTTCCTCTCCCACACTCTCCTTCTCGTCCCTCATGTTGGCGCAAGTCCTGAGTGCTCTGGCAGCTTGGTCATTGTTCTGCTGCGTGGCAGTCCTGTGACCGCGGGCAGGGACAGGCAATGGACACTTGTGTGACAGAGCTGGCCTCAGAACAGCCTTCCGTGAAGAAAGGTGATCTCCTGAGGACAGTGCTGGAAGGTTTAGGTCTTCTTCCAAAGTTTCTCTCCAGGACATGCCCAAGAACATGACGAGCAGATCACAACACCAGTATGCACCAGTACAGAGCTAAACACCGTGAGTGGAGAAGCACGAGGGCACGCAGCAGTGTCCTCTCACAGCCAGGCCTCCTGCAAGACACCTGACGGAGCAGCAGAGCAGGGTCTGGGCTGTGCCCGTGTGCACTGGACAGCCCGCGGAAGCTGCCCCAGGACAATCGTCGTGGGCTGGCCGCGCACAAGCACCGTTTCCAGCCCTGGCCTCTCAGTGCAGCTTGGAGAGGCCCTTTGTCCCTCCGCAGAAGGATGGTGAATGAGTAGGTCAGCAGGCTGTGTTTGCATGGTACAGATGAGATGCAAGCACGCACATCATGTACAGGAGGTGGGATGAGATGAACCCCAGAGACCACAAATGTCATCAGCTATTCCTTGGGGTTCCTTGAAGGCCTGTGGGACAGACAGTGTCTCGAGGTCACGTCATGTTGGGAGAAAACCACCTGAATGCAGCACTGGGTTGTGCTTCCTTGGACTGAGGTCCCCGTGTCCATTCCTCATGACGTGGGACATGTGAGATGAGTGCAGGCGGCGTGACACACTGCAAGGCTGAGGTGGCTCCCATCCTTTGGGAGTGGCAAGAGGAGGTGAGAGAGACACTGTGACTCCTGCCTGTGTGTCTAAAAGGGACAGGCTCTGCCTCTGAGCATCCCTGGGTGCATAAGGAGTCCATGAGGCCAGCTCAGCTCTGGACAGCTGACAGAAGCTTGCTCTTTCCACGTGTGACTCCAGGAACAAACCCCATGGGCCCAGTGAGCTTCGTCTCCGCTGCCTTGGACAGGCCCATTGCCACAGTGCTTCTGTCTGCTCCCTCAGCCTTGCCTGTGATTCTGGCTTGTGCTCTCCAAAGTGCCAGAGCACTCAGAGATGTTCTGGGGTCCTTGGAAAAGGCAGATGTCAAAGCCAGCTTCAAGAAGGGCTCTTTATTAAAATCCAGCCACTCCCTCGGGAAGAGCTGCTCCTCCACATGGCTCAGCATCAGCGGCAGCACAGGGCTCGCAGGATCCATCTTGGCCTTGGCTGCTCCCTTGGAGAGCTCAGGATGATGATGACCGTCTGAGCTACCAGGGAGCGGATGGAGGGCTCGCTGTCTTCTGCCAAGGCCTGAAGGGCTGCAAGGGAAAGAAGCAGAGCCGAGATGACCTCCCACGTCTGCAGAGACCCCCAGGCATTCCCTCTGGAGAATGCTCCCTACTCACCGCTGCAGATCTCAGCCAGCTTCTTCTTGCCTGGATCCCTCAGATGCCGCGCAGCGAGCCCTGGGCACAGAGTTCCGTCAGCCCCTGCTCCCTCCCCTCATCAGGGCTGGCCCCAGGGAAGAGCAGGGGCCGAGATGGTGGGACTGAGCAAGGCGGCCGCCATGGCCACCTGCGTGGACAGGGCTGGGAGAGGGAGGCCAAGGCCCTGCACGGGGCAGCCGGGGCTCTGGCAGCCACAGGGCTGCTCCTTGCTGCCAGGGCAGTGGCAGGGACTGGGGCCAGGCTGCCAAGAGAGGGACCCTGGGGGCTGTGACCCACCGATGAACCTCACGGCCGCCTCTCGCAAGCTGGCCTGAGCATCCTTCAGGTACGGCAGGCTCTGAGTCAAGAATTCTTGAGCTCTGCTCCTGTCCTGCTCCAGCTGGAGAGAGCACAAGGGGATGAGCACGTCACTGTCCCTTCCCAGTTGGCTGGACCAGTCCCTGCTCCCACACCCAGCCGTTCCCCTTCCCTCCCGGCCATTCCCATGTCCCAGCCAGGAGCCCTGTGGGGCTGAGGCTGAAAGAGAGACACAGGCCGGGGGACCCCAGGGGTGCTGAGAGCCCTCCCTCGCACTGGGTGCAGGGAGGGCAGCAGGGCAGAGAGAAGAGGCCTTTGTGGGCTCTGTTCTTGAGGACAGGGAACAAGAATGCAGGTCCAGGCTGCAGCAAGGCAGGCGAGGCACATCTGCCTTGGGGGTTGTCCTCACCAAGCTCTCTCCAATCCGCCATGTCTGCTGTGTCCGCACCAGGTACTTGAGCAGTTTCCACTTGAGGAGCTCTGCGGCAGCAAGGAGGGCTTCCCCAGCAGCCTGTGGAACAGCAGAAGCTGGGAATGGCACCACGGTCTGGGCCAGGAGACCTTGGGTCCCCCTGCTCTGGGCTTTGTTCCTGGGGCGATTCTGCCCTCAGGGAGCTGGGACATGCCCTGGCCCAAATGTCCAGGGGTCTCTTCGCTGCGTCACTGCTGAGCTTTGAAAGCTGTACCTTGGCCACGCTCTGCGTTTGGTCACTCAGGCGGAAGAAGAGAGGGAGCAGGCCAAGTCGCACCGTGTTCTTCATCTCTGCCTTTTCGTCCCCCACCGCCATCTTCATCAGGTCTCTGAAGAGGCTGATGGAGCTCTCTCTCAGCTGGCTCTGCTCCTGGGAGGGAGAAGCACAGTAGGACTGGAGCACCAGCAGCTCTCTGCCCACGCTGGGCAGAAGCTCCAGCATGGCTGATGTGAGGGGAGATGCTCCAGGGAGGCATTCTGCACACTGGAGTTGTGGCCCAGATCTGCGGTCCTGGGTCAGTGAAAGGCCACTCAAGAGACTTGTTCTGGGAGCGCCTGGCCTCCAAGTGCCCACCAAGGCAGCCAGCATCCCCCACCAGCTTCAGCAGCCACGGTGGGGAAGAGCTCCGGGAGCAGCCGGCAGGGAGAAGCTGGGCTGGGCTGCAGAACACACAAGCCACCCCACAAGAGCCCAGGGCCCACCCGTGGGGCTCAGGCTTCCACATCAGCCTTACGTCGTTCAAGAGGGGCAGGAGGAATTCCGCCATCTGCACGGCGATGTGGCTGGCCTCCTTCCTCTTCAGCTGAGCCATGACAGTTCTGAAGACCAGCAGAGCCTTCATGGTGGCAGCCTTATAGCCAAAGAGCAGGACCCTCATCAGGTCTGGCAGGATGACCTTCATTTTTCTTGCCTGTGTGAAGAAAAGAGTTTCCCTTTTGGGACCAGGTCCGTGCCTGGAAAGCTCCCCAGGCAGTCAGCTGGCCCCACCATGGCAGAGAGAGCCTTTGGAGCACTCGCCCCACCGCCTGAGTGCCAGCCAAGGCCAAGCCCTCCCGCTCTGCCCCGGCCCTTGCCTGCCAACAGGGTTCCCTTTGCTGACGCCCTACTCACCATGTCGTCTCTCTGTGACAGCGTCATGATGCCTCTGAGCACCAGGGAGAGCATGGCTGGCCTTTCTTCCTTCAGAAACCTAAAGGCTAGGTAGGTCGCAGCAAACTCCCCGTCTCCCAGATCTCTGCTGGCCAGCATCTGAAAGCAGGGCAGCAGTGAGCGACCGGCAGAGCTGGTGGGGCTCCTGGCAGCGTGCAGCTCCTGGTTCCTAGCGCAGCCCGGGCCAAGGGCACCGGGGGCTTTTTCCAGTAACTCACAGCCAAGCGAACGAGGCAGTAGTCCTCCAGGTGTGTGCAGAAGAGCCTGCTCTTGAGGTCCCAGAGCTGGCTGAGCAGCTCCTTCAAAATGTTCTTCACAGTCTGGGGCACGGAGAGCATCAGTTCCCACAGTGCCAGGGCAGTGCTGCAAGTCGGAGCGCTCTGTCAGCAGGGCAGCCTCGGCCACAGCAGCGTGGCCGGGCTCAGCACTGCAGGACGCTTGGGATGCCCTGGGCAGCAGCAGAGGGCTGAGCTGGTGCTCCCCGTGGGGCGGGCAGGAGCGTGGGGTGGGCCCTGGGCTTGCTTGCTCAGCTTTGGCTGCCTCGGGCCTGGCTGACCCCCAGGGCTGGAAAGCGTGGTGGGATGGAGGGTCCTGCCCCTCGGGAGTGTCCTGCAGGATTCCTTGGCTCTGGCAGCCAGAGCGTCTCCAGGCCCCTCTTCCCACAGGGAACAAGCCCTCCCGGCTTTTGAGGACAGTACCTGTCTCCTCCTGGAGCAACCTTGAGCAGTGTCATCACCACCTCCTGAGGGCATTTGTCAGCCATGGGGACGATGAGAGACTCCACGCTCTGCCGGGCTGGGACTGTCTGGGTGCATCCCAGGGTTTTGTGGATGCAGCTCGTGATCTTTGGCACCTGGAGGGGACACAGGTGAGGATGGTGCAGCCACTGGCGAGCGGCCATTTCCTCAGCTGCCCTTGCCATCCCTCTCTGCCACCTTGAGGTGGCTTCAGGTGCCCCAGACACTGGGCTTTGGGAGGAAGAGAGGGATGGAGGGAGGAACAAGGCCTGACAGGGCTGAAGGGCAGGGCAATGCAGCCACAGGCCACTTACATCCACCAGCCACAGGTCAGGGTTTCCCTTGACCACATCCAGCACGTTTCTGGCCGCCTCCTTGTCAAAGGTGCTGGAGTCGGTCATTGCCTCGATGAACACCCAGACCATGTCTGTCCTCTCCGACGGCTGGAGGTATTCCCCAAAGGTCTATGGGAGGAAGGGAGGCAGCGAAGCCATATCACACCGAGGGCCCTGATGCTGCTGCTTAGCCGGGCAGTGCCAGCAGCCCTGCGGTGGCGCCCGGCAGTGCTGGCGGCGGTGTCCCCAGCAAAGCTGGCAGCAGGGGCGGCAGTCGCTGCTGGGGAGGATGAGAAGAGACGGCCCAGGGTGAGGGAGGAGGGTTGGGGTCATGGGCACGGGGTCTGGGCCCCGCCACCAGCCAGGGCTTGCTGGTGGCCAGGAGGACTGGGGCTGCTGCTGGGACACTGGAGCGCAGCCCTGGCATTGTCCCTGCTTGGGGACAGCAGGAACCCTCTCAGCAGGGACAGGGAGGCCACGCCAGCCCGCTGACGGTGGAGGCCTTTGCTCTCACAAGTCCCCTGCTGATGCCAGGACCAAGAGTGCCAGCAAACGGGGAGCTCGTTACCTCGGCAATGTGAGTGGCACTGGGCGAAGTGCGCAAGGAGGTGGTCTCGGCTTCCCAGTCCCTTTCGAGCTGTGTATCCTCCTCTGTCAATGTCGCACCTAAAGAGCGGGGCAAACGCAGAGGAGTCGGTAAGACACGGCAGCTTCCCCAATACTGGAAAGAGCTTGGAACTTGGAATGGCCGAGGAGGGAGGTTATGACCTGCAATCAGGGGAGGAGGTGGTGGAGAGCGGTGCCACGGAAAGGCTGACCCGCCTCCAGTGTGCGTGTGGGAATGCTCGTGGCCCTGGAAATTCCAAGGCCCTAGAGCTCTGCATGCAGTGCCACGGTTCAGTCCCCCATGGCTTGAATAGAGGTGACGTGGGGGACGGCTCGCATGGCTGGAGTGCTGCGGGGCAGAGATACATGTCTCTTTGGGAGAGATGGGAAGATGCGGCGCGGGGCTGCCTCCCGTGCTCTTGAGGAGCAGCTCAGCTACACGGGACCATCAACAGCGTGGGAGAGAGCGTGGGGGTGAGGAGCAGAGGAGGGGCAGTGCTGGTGACATGGTGGTGCCTCCAGCAAGCAGCAGGACTGGGTGATGTTGGCGTGCAGGGGGATCCATCCCACCACAGCTTCTCTTACGGTGTTGCTGGTACTTGAATTGGAAGAGGAGACAAAGAGCGTCCAAAGCCAAGCGGCTGGTGTCCTCTTCCTTGAATGATAGGAGCAGCAGGAGATGTCCCAGCAGCTGTCCAAGGATTGGCATCTGCATCTCCACACAGGAGGCGTGTCTGTCCTCATTGGGATCAGCCTGGGCAAGGGAGGAGGAAGAGCAGAGGGCTTGAGGGCAGCTGGGGCCAAAGCCCTGAAGCCAAGTGTGTGCCCAGGGCTGGATCCAGGCAGGTCAGAGCTTTGCAGGGCCCTGCAGAACCCGTCTCGCAGAACAGCCCCACGCAGGGAGAGCTGCCAGACCTGGGCTCCCCGTGGGCTCCTTGGGCAGCCCTGGCCGACACAGGACTGGGGCAGAGATGGCTCCTGGCAGAGCGCAGTGTGCCTGGTCCTTACCTTCAGTGAGGAGTAGTTGGCCAGCAAGAAGCTGAGCACCCTCATCCTGCCCACAGCCCTCTCCCGCACAGATGCCCTCTCAGAGGTGGTGAAGGTCAAGAGCATCTGGGGAGAGAGAAGCTGCTGCTGAGCCCTGGGAGCAGCCAGTGCTCCAGCACAAGCAGCACTGCTCAAGTCCTGGGCGGGACTCTCCCAGGCCATTAAGGCTTCCTCTGGTCTGGAGCAAAGCCCGCACTGGTTTCCTGCCCTGGGGTCCCTGGCAGGCTTGCGACAAATGCCCCAGGCCAGCCCTCTAGCCAGGCAGGAAGGCAGATGCCACCCTGTGCGGCCACTGTGCTGCGGAAGAGCCTGCTGGGCAGCCCCTGCTTCCCCCAGGGAGGTGGGCACTACCCTGCAGTGCTCTCTCTGCATGGCGCGGGGTGGGACTGCCCTCTCAGCAGTGGACACCCCGTCCCCCAGGGTGAGGAACAGCCCTTGTGAAGCCCACCCTTTGCACATGCCAGACCTGGAAGATACTCTGCATCTTCTCGCTGACTCCGTTGGCAGGAGAGTTGAGCACCAGTGCAACTAGCATGGTGTCCATGGCTTTCATGGTCTGCAAGGAAGACAACGAGTTGTGGCCGTGTTTCCTGCCATCCCTCTCACCCCCAGGACACTGAGCTGAGCTCCCAGCACCAAGGGAGGACTCGTGGGCTGCTTTGCTGTGCCTGGGAGAGGCCCAGGGGCAAACAATGTGCTGTGGGCAGAGCAGCCTGCGGCACTGGACGTGGCCAGGCCCACAGGAACGGGACGACGGGACGAGAGTGGGAAAGTAAAGCCAAGACCGTGCCCTGCCTTGCATCTCTGGTCATAGCGCAGGACAGGGTGAGCAGGGAGCAGCCCAGAGGGCCCGGCGCTCGTGGAGCTCACCCAGCACTTACCGCGAAGTACAGGAAAGGTTTCAAGTCCCGGATTTCCTCTTTGGGAGGAAGCAAGAAGATGCTGGAGAAGCACGCTTGGAGGAGGCCTATCTCTTTGCCCTCCAGCACTGCCTCCACGGAGCTGCAAAGAGAGTGGGGCCAGTGGGACACTGGTGCGGGGAGCAGTGCCTGGAGGCCTCGTGCAGGTGGACGCGGGGCTCTGGGGCAGGAGTCCCCAGGAGGGTTGGGCAGGTACCTCATTTCGGTCACGGCAAACATGGCGCTCCGCCACACCGCTGTGCACCGTTGGTCCCTGGGCTCTTCTTCCAGCAGCACCTGCAGAGCACAGCCAGGATGGGACCTGGCAGCTGCCAGCACCCAGTGCCACCAGCCCCTTGCCCTGCCCAACGCTGTCCTCACAGGGTGCCAGTGCTGGGGGCCTTGTCCCCTTCCCCGCAGCCACCGAGTATCCCCTCACCTTGATATTCTCTGCCAGTTTGTGTCTCTGGCAGAAGAGATCTAGGCCCTGGGACAAGCCGTTGTACGTTGCGGCCCTGAAGAGCATAGCGATGCTTTTAAGGAACTCCAGCTTCTGTTCCTCATCCTGGCAGCCAGGGGACAGAGAGACAAACAGGGAGCATGAGATGGGGACACACGGTCAGTGGCACCGCAGCGCTGGGGGTGCAGTGCCGGTTGCAGCCCTGGGAGAAGCAGCTGTGCCCAGCCAGCGCCCTCCAGCAGCCCCACAGCAGAGCCCCTGTCAGCAGATGCCAGCTCAGCCGCCTTCCAAATGGCTGCGGTTACCTTTTCAGGGCTGCTGACAAAGGCCCTGATGACATCCACGTGTTCTGGTTCCAAGCGGTACACTGGTAACCAGCTGGCATCTAAGAAAGGAGGAGAGCAGGGAGGGCTGCAGAGAGGGTGCGCAGGCAGGAGGGAGCAGAGGAAGGAGCTCTGCCTCCCATCCAGCCCCATGCCCGCTGCCATGGCACAGTCTTCTCCTGCGTGTCAGTGCCCCTGCCAGCGTGTGGGGAAACGGGATCCTGGCATTGAGCAGGGAGCGCTCGCTGGCCACCGCGCTGCCCAGACAATCAGGGCCCCTCACTCACCCATCTCCAGTTGCTGGGCCAGGCACAACTCCTGGGGCTCCACTGGAGAGCTGCTCTCCTGGAGAGCCCTGTCCTCCTCCAGGGCCACCTTGGTGGTGCTGACTTGTTGCTTTGCCATCTTTTGGGTTTGAGGAAAGTGGTTGGGCTGGCGAAGGGGGAGGCTTTGGCGAAAGGCCACGAGTCTGCCAGGGGCAGAGGGAAAAGATGTGGGTTGTGCTCGAGGAGTCCTCGCCACGAGTCTGCCGGGGGCAGCGGGGAAAGACGTGGGTTGTGCTCGAGGAGTCCTCGCCACGAGTCTGCCGGGGCAGAGGGGAGTCTGCCGGGGGCAGCTAGAGTTAAGATATGGTTGGACTCGATGATCTCAAGGGTCGCTTCCAACCCAAAGGATTCTCTGATACTCCGATTCTCTGAAAGACGTGGGCTGCGCTCGGGGGCTACTCGCCGTCTCCGTGCTCGCACCCTGTCCCGTCACCGTCCTGCCGGACAGTGTGGGCTGGGGCCCACAGCTGCGCTGAGCACATGCAGTGCAGTGGGTGTCACCAAGTGAGGTCACAACGGGCCCCACTGTGACCCTGCACCTGGGCAGGGAGGGGCAGGGTGTCCCATTGGGATGTACAGGCCAGCTCTGCCCTGGGCACCTGGGTGCTCTCGGGGTGTCTCCAGGCTCCCCTTTGCCCTCATGTCCCCCCGGGACCTCCCTGTTGCCCTCTGCTATGGCCCAGAGTTTCGTGTTCAGCTGGCTGGCTGATCAGAACAGCAGCGAAGCTGCTCCTTCAGTGGCTTTGTAGAGATTTCTAGGGATTTCCAAGGGTGGGTAGCACAGAGGATGGACTTTGTTTAAGGTGTCTGCTGTCTCATTGCTTACAGAAGCTCTCAGTGGCTTGAGGATAAACTAACCACGTAACCACATGACAAAGTGTTGGAGCTGGCAGAGCACAAAAGCAGAAATCCAGGTGGCAGGGGTGAAAAAGGTGGAAAGGCTGAGGTACTAAATGCCTCCTTCTGTGGAAATGCCCCTCACATTCTGCGATTCTGTGATTCCTCCACCTCAGTCTTTAATAGTCAGAAGAGTTGTGCTCCAGGTACCCACCCCCCTGAGCCAGAAGACAGGCATGGGGAGCAGTATGAAGGCCCAACAATCCAAGGGGAAATGATCAGTGACCTGCTATACCACTTGGGCACCTACAAGTCTATGGGGCCAGATGGGATACACCCAAGGGTGCTGAGGGAGCTGGCAAAGGTCATCACTGAGCCACTTTCCATTATCTATCTGCAATGCTGCCCAACTGGGGAGGTTGCAGTTGACTGGAGGTTGGCTAAGGTGACGCTCATCTACAAGACGGGCCAGAAAGAGGATCTGGGGACCTATAGACCTATCCGTCTGGCCTTGGTGCTGGGCAAGGTCATGGGGCAGATGATCTTGGGTAACATCACTCGCCACAAGAGAACCATATAATCAGGCCCAGTCAACATGGATTTATTTATTTATTTATTTATTGAGGGACTAGAGAGAGTGCAGAGGAGGCAACAAAGCTGCTGAGGGGCTGGAGCACAAGTGTGATGGGAGCGGTTGAGGGAGCTGGGGCTGTTCAGCCTGGAGAACAGGAGGCTGAGGGGAGGCTCAGGGGAGACCTTATTGCTGTTTGCAACGGCCTGAAAGGAGGTTGAAGCATGGAGGGTGTTGGTCTCTTCTCCCAAGTAGCAAGTGATAGGACAAGAGGAAATGGCCTCAAGTTGCGCCAGGGGAGGTTTAGATTGGCTGTTAGGAAAAAATTCTTCCTGGAAAGTGTGTTAAAGGCAAGAAGAACACCTGAAGAGCATGGGTTGGTCAGGCCAATGTGGAATAGATTGCTTTTTCTTGTTTGTTTTGGGGCTGCAGAAGAAGGAACGCGTGCATTTCAGTGTTGGGGCACGGATCCCAACTGAGGATTCAAGCAAGTTTGGGACTGGGACAGCTTAGGTGATTGAGGACCATTGCCAGGTCTACGAAAGAAGCTGGATGGGTTTTGGGGAGCTCACAGGCATTGCCAAATCCTCAGAAAACCACAGCTCTGTAGTGAAAGCAACAGCACTTGGCACCAAGCCCAATCCCAAAATGCAAATACCCTCGAAGTGACCACAGGCAGAGCCTTGAGAAACATTTGAGAGAAAGGGTCTCCTTTGCCAGGCCCTGGAGGTCAGGCCTTGGCCATTCTGATGATAAACAAACATGAAGGGCTGACATGGCATCAGAACCTGGCGTGTCCACATTGTTGCCCTTCCCCTTGGTTCCCACCCATGCACACTCAACCCGATCAGCGCCTGTGGGAACAGCAGGGTGTGCAGTTCCAGCTAGAGGGCCTTAGACACATTATACAGAAGTGTGATTTTTATGAGTGTAAGAAGCGATAGCCCAGGCCAGTGAGAACGATATCTCGGGTCGGAAAACGGCCCCTTGTGTGTGATGTGTGAATGTCCTTGGGCCTGGTCTGTGAATGAGTGGGAACGTAACTGAAACAAATATAACATGAGTGTGGTGTGTTTCTAATACCAATTATTGGAAAAACATCTTATGTAACATCTTAGTCCAGGCCCATACCTGGAAATCCTATACATTGTCAATGGCTAATAAAGAGGACCTCAGACTGGCTCAGCTCTCTGCTCTGCCCGGCTCTGCGCTCCTTCCTGAACAAGATCTCTGCCTGTGCGTGCATCTTTTTCTGCATCCCGATGTGCGTCGTTCCTCATCGCCGCAATCGCCCTCATCAACTCCAGACAATCCAAACGCTCCCTGACATACACGGCTGCCCCACCTCCTCTCCTTCCTCGCCTGTCTCTTCTGAAGAGTTTCTAGCCATCCAATGCAGCGCTCCAGTTGTGAGAGTCGTCCCACCATGTTTCTGGGATGGCAACTATATCGTCGTTTTTCTGCCTCACAGTGGCTTCCAGCTCCTCCTGTTTGTTGCCCACGCTGCGTGCCTTTGGATAGATGCACTTTGGCCGGGCCATTGATCCCGCCACCTTTTTCTGGTGAGAAGCCCTAATTCCTTTGTGGACATCATCGAGTGCTTCCACGGTTTTGAACACATCAACAACCCTTGTGTTTCTCTTCCTGCATGGCTCTCCATCCCCAACCTCCACTGGGACGGCAGAGCAAAGGGCCTCACCAGCACTACCCTCAAATGCTGGCATGTGGCCCTTGGGTTTGCCTCTCCACACCTGGTTTCCTCCCCTCTCACTTCAAATCTAGTTTAAAGCCCTCTCAAGGATTCCTGCTAACTCCTGCGCAGGATCCTTTTCCCCTTTTGAGAGAGGTGCATCCCATTTGTCGCTAGCAGGCCTGGTGCCATGTAAGCCGACCCGTGATCAAAAACCCCCAAATTCTGCCGGTGACACCGGTCCTGCAGCCAGGTATTGATCTGCTGGGTCTTCCTGCATCTTTCCTCATCGTACCCTGCAACTGTGGCGACAGAAGAGAACACGACTTGTGCTCCTGATCCCTTGACCATGCGTCCCAAGGCCCTGAAGTCTCTCTTGATTGTTTTCCCTTTTCAGTTTCATCACTGCCTACCTGAAAAATCGTTAGGGGATAATAGTCTGAGGGCCTAACCAGGGCAGAGAGTTTCCTGTTTACATCTTTAACCCTGGCCCCAGGCAGGCAGCCGACACCCCAAGAAGTGGGTCTAGCCTGCATATAGGGCCTTCTGTTCCCTTTAGAAGGGAGTCTCCTACAACCACAACCAGCCTCTTTTTCTTTGTGGGGGCTGTTTTGACGGAGGGTGCAGGGTGACTGATCCTCTGCAGCACCTCCAACTCAGTGGAACCGCCTCCCTCGATGCTGTTGTTTGGTTCCACTTGCAAGGCCTGTTCTTCAGTCTCAAGACCCATTTGTGTGTCTGTGTTTGGCTGTTTCTGGGCTAACTGGTGCACAGAAATTGGCTTCGCTGGAGGTAAATGTTCAAAGAGGACCCAGAAGAGTAAAACAGAAAAAGGAAAAATTTATTCGAATAAAGGAGGAGTCCCCAGGCGTCCCTGTGGGGTCTCTCAACAGCATGGGAAGACACAGCCCCCTATTTATCCCAATCCTAGCCGCAGGAGATCCCTTCTCCTTTCCCCATTGGCTGAGACCCTTGCGGGGTCCAAGCTTTCCGATCCCCCTTTCGTAACCCCAGCAGCACCCCTTGTATGTCTGCCCACCGACACTCCTGGGAACTGATTGGTTAGAGCTCTAAGGCTGTTGCACTCCATTTTGTAAAGACATGGGAGAGCTGCTCCCATCAACTACGAAACAATCAAGAGTGTGAATCGTGACATCACATCTTTGCAAAGACGTGATAGCCGTTCCTCACCAGTTTGGTGTTGGTGGTGGTGCTTTCAGTTGTGATGATGTTGTCATCCCTTTTCTAATTCACTGTCTGCTCTTGTGTTCAGACTACGTGGCTCTGTAAATGAGGAGCCCCACTCTCTGTATCTTTCAATGAAATACAGGACCTTCTGAGACTGTTTTTCTTCCTGAGCTCCTTCCTGCAAGAGCTTTTGGAGCTGCAGGGACAGTTCCTGTGATGGGAGGAGGGGAAAAGAATCCATCACGGCAGCACTGCCAGGGAGCAGCAGCGCTCGGTCTCCCAGAGCTGTTTTCTTTCCTCTCCCACACTCTCCTTCTCGTCCCTCATGTTGGCGCAAGTCCTGAGTGCTCTGGCAGCTTGGTCATTGTTCTGCTGCGTGGCAGTCCTGTGACCGCGGGCAGGGACAGGCAATGGACACTTGTGTGACAGAGCTGGCCTCAGAACAGCCTTCCGTGAAGAAAGGTGATCTCCTGAGGACAGTGCTGGAAGGTTTAGGTCTTCTTCCAAAGTTTCTCTCCAGGACATGCCCAAGAACATGACGAGCAGATCACAACACCAGTATGCACCAGTACAGAGCTAAACACCGTGAGTGGAGAAGCACGAGGGCACGCAGCAGTGTCCTCTCACAGCCAGGCCTCCTGCAAGACACCTGACGGAGCAGCAGAGCAGGGTCTGGGCTGTGCCCGTGTGCACTGGACAGCCCGCGGAAGCTGCCCCAGGACAATCGTCGTGGGCTGGCCGCGCACAAGCACCGTTTCCAGCCCTGGCCTCTCAGTGCAGCTTGGAGAGGCCCTTTGTCCCTCCGCAGAAGGATGGTGAATGAGTAGGTCAGCAGGCTGTGTTTGCATGGTACAGATGAGATGCAAGCACGCACATCATGTACAGGAGGTGGGATGAGATGAACCCCAGAGACCACAAATGTCATCAGCTATTCCTTGGGGTTCCTTGAAGGCCTGTGGGACAGACAGTGTCTCGAGGTCACGTCATGTTGGGAGGAAACCACCTGAATGCAGCACTGGGTTGTGCTTCCTTGGACTGAGGTCCCCGTGTCCATTCCTCATGACGTGGGACATGTGAGATGAGTGCAGGCAGGGTGACACACTGCAAGGCTGAGGTGGCTCCCATCCTTTGGGAGTGGCAAGAGGAGGTGAGAGAGACACTGTGACTCCTGCCTGTGTGTCTAAAAGGGACAGGCTCTGCCTCTGAGCATCCCTGGGTGCATAAGGAGTCCATGAGGCCAGCTCAGCTCTGGACAGCTGACAGAAGCTTGCTCTTTCCACGTGTGACTCCAGGAACAAACCCCATGGGCCCAGTGAGCTTCGTCTCCGCTGCCTTGGACAGGCCCATTGCCACAGTGCTTCTGTCTGCTCCCTCAGCCTTGCCTGTGATTCTGGCTTGTGCTCTCCAAAGTGCCAGAGCACTCAGAGATGTTCTGGGGTCCTTGGAAAAGGCAGATGTCAAAGCCAGCTTCAAGAAGGGCTCTTTATTAAAATCCAGCCACTCTCTCGGGAAGAGCTGCTCCTCCACATGGCTCAGCATCAGCGGCAGCACAGGGCTCGCAGGTTCCATCTTGGCCTTGGCTGCTCCCTTGGAGAGCTCAGGATGATGATGACTGTCTGAGCTACCAGGGAGCGGATGGAGGGCTCGCTGTCTTCTGCCAAGGCCTGAAGGGCTGCAAGGGAAAGAAGCAGAGCCGAGATGACCTCCCACGTCTGCAGAGACCCCCAGGCATTCCCTCTGGAGAATGCTCCCTACTCACCGCTGCAGATCTCAGCCAGCTTCTTCTTGCCTGGATCCCTCAGATGCCGCGCAGCGAGCCCTGGGCACAGAGTTCCGTCAGCCCCTGCTCCCTCCCCTCATCAGGGCTGGCCCCAGGGAAGAGCAGGGGCCGAGATGGTGGGACTGAGCAAGGCGGCCGCCATGGCCACCTGCGTGGACAGGGCTGGGAGAGGGAGGCCAAGGCCCTGCACGGGGCAGCCGGGGCTCTGGCAGCCACAGGGCTGCTCCTTGCTGCCAGGGCAGTGGCAGGGACTGGGGCCAGGCTGCCAAGAGAGGGACCCTGGGGGCTGTGACCCACCGATGAACCTCACGGCCGCCTCTCGCAAGCTGGCCTGAGCATCCTTCAGGTACGGCAGGCTCTGAGTCAAGAATTCTTGAGCTCTGCTCCTGTCCTGCTCCAGCTGGAGAGAGCACAAGGGGATGAGCACGTCACTGTCCCTTCCCAGTTGGCTGGACCAGTCCCTGCTCCCACACCCAGCCGTTCCCCTTCCCTCCCGGCCATTCCCATGTCCCAGCCAGGAGCCCTGTGGGGCTGAGGCTGAAAGAGAGACACAGGCCGGGGGACCCCAGGGGTGCTGAGAGCCCTCCCTCGCGCTGGGTGCAGGGAGGGCAGCAGGGCAGAGAGAAGAGGCCTTTGTGGGCTCTGTTCTTGAGGGCAGGGAACAAGAATGCAGGTCCAGGCTGCAGCAAGGCAGGCGAGGCACATCTGCCTTGGGGGTTGTCCTCACCAAGCTCTCTCCAATCCGCCACGTCTGCTGTGTCCGCACCAGGTGCTTGAGCAGTTTCCACTTGAGGAGCTCTGCGGCAGCAAGGAGGGCTTCCCCAGCAGCCTGTGGAACAGCAGAAGCTGGGAATGGCACCACGGTCTGGGCCAGGAGACCTTGGGTCCCCCTGCTCTGGGCCTTGTTCCTGGGGTGATTCTGCCCTCAGGGAGCTGGGACATGCCCTGGCCCAAATGTCCAGGGGTCTCTTCGCTGCGTCACTGCTGAGCTTTGAAAGCTGTACCTTGGCCACGCTCTGCGTTTGGTCACTCAGGCGGAAGAAGAGAGGGAGCAGGCCAAGTCGCACCGTGTTCTTCATCTCTGCCTTTTCGTCCCCCACCGCCATCTTCATCAGGTCTCTGAAGAGGCTGATGGAGCTCTCTCTCAGCTGGCTCTGCTCCTGGGAGGGAGAAGCACAGTAGGACTGGAGCACCAGCAGCTCTCTGCCCACGCTGGGCAGAAGCTCCAGCATGGCTGATGTGAGGGGAGATGCTCCAGGGAGGCATTCTGCACACCGGAGTTGTGGCCCAGATCTGCAGTCCTGGGTCAGTGAAAGGCCACTCAAGAGACTTGTTCTGGGAGCGCCTGGCCTCCAAGTGCCCACCAAGGCAGCCAGCATCCCCCACCAGCTTCAGCAGCCACGGTGGGGAAGAGCTCCGGGAGCAGCCGGCAGGGAGAAGCTGGGCTGGGCTGCAGAACACACAAGCCACCCCACAAGAGCCCAGGGCCCACCCGTGGGGCTCAGGCTTCCACATCAGCCTTACGTCGTTCAAGAGGGGCAGGAGGAATTCCGCCATCTGCACGGCGATGTGGCTGGCCTCCTTCCTCTTCAGCTGAGCCATGACAGTTCTGAAGACCAGCAGAGCCTTCATGGTGGCAGCCTTATAGCCAAAGAGCAGGACCCTCATCAGGTCTGGCAGGATGACCTTCATTTTTCTTGCCTGTGTGAAGAAAAGAGTTTCCCTTTTGGGACCAGGTCCGTGCCTGGAAAGCTCCCCAGGCAGCCAGCTGGCCCCACCATGGCAGAGAGAGCCTTTGGAGCACTCGCCCCACCGCCTGAGTGCCAGCCAAGGCCAAGCCCTCCCGCTCTGCCCCGGCCCTTGCCTGCCAACAGGGTTCCCCTTGCTGACGCCCTACTCACCATGTCGTCTCTCTGTGACAGCGTCATGATGCCTCTGAGCACCAGGGAGAGCATGGCTGGCCTTTCTTCCTTCAGAAACCTAAAGGCTAGGTAGGTCGCAGCAAACTCCCCGTCTCCCAGATCTCTGCTGGCCAGCATCTGAAAGCAGGGCAGCAGTGAGCGACCGGCAGAGCTGGTGGGGCTCCTGGCAGCGTGCAGCTCCTGGTTCCTAGCGCAGCCCGGGCCAAGGGCACCGGGGGCTTTTTCCGGTAACTCACAGCCAAGCGAACGAGGCAGTAGTCCTCCAGGTGTGTGCAGAAGAGCCTGCTCTTGAGGTCCCAGAGCTGGCTGAGCAGCTCCTTCAAAATGTTCTTCACAGTCTGGGGCACGGAGAGCATCAGTTCCCACAGTGCCAGGGCAGTGCTGCAAGTCGGAGCGCTCTGTCAGCAGGGCAGCCTCGGCCACAGCAGCGTGGCCGGGCTCAGCACTGCAGGACGCTTGGGATGCCCTGGGCAGCAGCAGAGGGCTGAGCTGGTGCTCCCCGTGGGGCGGGCAGGAGCGTGGGGTGGGCCCTGGGCTTGCTTGCTCAGCTTTGGCTGCCTCGGGCCTGGCTGACCCCCAGGGCTGGAAAGCGTGGTGGGATGGAGGGTCCTGCCCCTCGGGAGTGTCCTGCAGGATTCCTTGGCTCTGGCAGCCAGAGCGTCTCCAGGCCCCTCTTCCCACAGGGAACAAGCCCTCCCGGCTTTTGAGGACAGTACCTGTCTCCTCCTGGAGCAACCTTGAGCAGTGTCATCACCACCTCCTGAGGGCATTTGTCAGCCATGGGGACGATGAGAGACTCCACGCTCTGCCGGGCTGGGACTGTCTGGGTGCATCCCAGGGTTTTGTGGATGCAGCTCGTGATCTTTGGCACCTGGAGGGGACACAGGTGAGGATGGTGCAGCCACTGGCGAGCGGCCATTTCCTCAGCTGCCCTTGCCATCCCTCTCTGCCACCTTGAGGTGGCTTCAGGTGCCCCAGACACTGGGCTTTGGGAGGAAGAGAGGGATGGAGGGAGGAACAAGGCCTGACAGGGCTGAAGGGCAGGGCAATGCAGCCACAGGCCACTTACATCCACCAGCCACAGGTCAGGGTTTCCCTTGACCACATCCAGCACGTTTCTGGCCGCCTCCTTGTCAAAGGTGCTGGAGTCGGTCATTGCCTCGATGAACACCCAGACCACGTCTGTCCTCTCCGACGGCTGGAGGTATTCCCCAAAGGTCTATGGGAGGAAGGGAGGCAGCGAAGCCATATCACACCGAGGGCCCTGATGCTGCTGCTTAGCCGGGCAGTGCCAGCAGCCCTGCGGTGGCGCCCGGCAGTGCTGGCGGCGGTGTCCCCAGCAAAGCTGGCAGCAGGGGCGGCAGTCGCTGCTGGGGAGGATGAGAAGAGACGGCCCAGGGTGAGGGAGGAGGGTTGGGGTCATGGGCACGGGGTCTGGGCCCCGCCACCAGCCAGGGCTTGCTGGTGGCCAGGAGGACTGGGGCTGCTGCTGGGACACTGGAGCGCAGCCCTGGCATTGTCCCTGCTTGGGGACAGCAGGAACCCTCTCAGCAGGGACAGGGAGGCCACGCCAGCCCGCTGACGGTGGAGGCCTTTGCTCTCACAAGTCCCCTGCTGATGCCAGGACCAAGAGTGCCAGCAAACGGGGAGCTCGTTACCTCGGCAATGTGAGTGGCACTGGGCGAAGTGCGCAAGGAGGTGGTCTCGGCTTCCCAGTCCCTTTCGAGCTGTGTATCCTCCTCTGTCAATGTCGCACCTAAAGAGCGGGGCAAACGCAGAGGAGTCGGTAAGACACGGCAGCTTCCCCAATACTGGAAAGAGCTTTGAACTTGGAATGGCCGAGGAGGGAGGTTATGACCTGCAATCAGGGGAGGAGGTGGTGGAGAGCGGTGCCACGGAAAGGCTGACCCGCCTCCAGTGTGCGTGTGGGAATGCTTGTGGCCCTGGAAATTCCAAGGCCCTAGAGCTCTGCATGCAGTGCCACGGTTCAGTCCCCCATGGCTTGAATAGAGGTGACGTGGGGGACGGCTCGCATGGCTGGAGTGCTGCGGGGCAGAGATACATGTCTCTTTGGGAGAGATGGGAAGATGCGGCGCGGGGCTGCCTCCCGTGCTCTTGAGGAGCAGCTCAGCTACACGGGACCATCAACAGCGTGGGAGAGAGCGTGGGGGTGAGGAGCAGAGGAGGGGCAGTGCTGGTGACATGGTGGTGCCTCCAGCAAGCAGCAGGACTGGGTGATGTTGGCGTGCAGGGGGATCCATCCCACCACAGCTTCTCTTACGGTGTTGCTGGTACTTGAATTGGAAGAGGAGACAAAGAGCGTCCAAAGCCAAGCGGCTGGTGTCCTCTTCCTTGAATGATAGGAGCAGCAGGAGATGTCCCAGCAGCTGTCCAAGGATTGGCATCTGCATCTCCACACAGGAGGCGTGTCTGTCCTCATTGGGATCAGCCTGGGCAAGGGAGGAGGAAGAGCAGAGGGCTTGAGGGCAGCTGGGGCCAAAGCCCTGAAGCCAAGTGTGTGCCCAGGGCTGGATCCAGGCAGGTCAGAGCTTTGCAGGGCCCTGCAGAACCCGTCTCGCAGAACAGCCCCACGCAGGGAGAGCTGCCAGACCTGGGCTCCCCGTGGGCTCCTTGGGCAGCCCTGGCCAACACAGGACTGGGGCAGAGATGGCTCCTGGCAGAGCGCAGTGTGCCTGGTCCTTACCTTCAGTGAGGAGTAGTTGGCCAGCAAGAAGCTGAGCACCCTCATCCTGCCCACAGCCCTCTCCCGCACAGATGCCCTCTCAGAGGTGGTGAAGGTCAAGAGCATCTGGGGAGAGAGAAGCTGCTGCTGAGCCCTGGGAGCAGCCAGTGCTCCAGCACAAGCAGCACTGCTCAAGTCCTGGGCGGGACTCTCCCAGGCCATTAAGGCTTCCTCTGGTCTGGAGCAAAGCCCGCACTGGTTTCCTGCCCTGGGGTCCCTGGCAGGCTTGCGACAAATGCCCCAGGCCAGCCCTCTAGCCAGGCAGGAAGGCAGATGCCACCCTGTGCGGCCACTGTGCTGCGGAAGAGCCTGCTGGGCAGCCCCTGCTTCCCCCAGGGAGGTGGGCACCACCCTGCAGTGCTCTCTCTGCATGGCGCGGGGTGGGACTGCCCTCTCAGCAGTGGACACCCCGTCCCCCAGGGTGAGGAACAGCCCTTGTGAAGCCCACCCTTTGCACATGCCAGACCTGGAAGATACTCTGCATCTTCTCGCTGACTCCGTTGGCAGGAGAGTTGAGCACCAGTGCAACTAGCATGGTGTCCATGGCTTTCATGGTCTGCAAGGAAGACAACGAGTTGTGGCCGTGTTTCCTGCCATCCCTCTCACCCCCAGGACACTGAGCTGAGCTCCCAGCACCAAGGGAGGACTCGTGGGCTGCTTTGCTGTGCCTGGGAGAGGCCCAGGGGCAAACAATGTGCTGTGGGCAGAGCAGCCTGCGGCACTGGACGTGGCCAGGCCCACAGGAACGGGACGACGGGACGAGAGTGGGAAAGTAAAGCCAAGACCGTGCCCTGCCTTGCATCTCTGGTCATAGCGCAGGACAGGGTGAGCAGGGAGCAGCCCAGAGGGCCCGGCGCTCGTGGAGCTCACCCAGCACTTACCGCGAAGTACAGGAAAGGTTTCAAGTCCCGGATTTCCTCTTTGGGAGGAAGCAAGAAGATGCTGGAGAAGCACGCTTGGAGGAGGCCTATCTCTTTGCCCTCCAGCACCGCCTCCACGGAGCTGCAAAGAGAGAGGGGCCAGTGGGACACTGGTGCGGGGAGCAGTGCCTGGAGGCCTCGTGCAGGTGGACACGGGGCTCTGGGGCAGGAGTCCCCAGGAGGGTTGGGCAGGTACCTCATTTCGGTCACGGCAAACATGGCGCTCCGCCACACCGCTGTGCACCGTTGGTCCCTGGGCTCTTCTTCCAGCAGCACCTGCAGAGCACAGCCAGGATGGGACCTGGCAGCTGCCAGCACCCAGTGCCACCAGCCCCTTGCCCTGCCCAACACTGTCCTCACAGGGTGCCAGTGCTGGGGGCCTTGTCCCCTTCCCCGCAGCCACCGAGTATCCCCTCACCTTGATATTCTCTGCCAGTTTGTGTCTCTGGCAGAAGAGATCTAGGCCCTGGGACAAGCCGTTGTACGTTGCGGCCCTGAAGAGCATAGCGATGCTTTTAAGGAACTCCAGCTTCTGTTCCTCATCCTGGCAGCCAGGGGACAGAGAGACAAACAGGGAGCATGAGATGGGGACACACGGTCAGTGGCACCGCAGCGCTGGGGGTGCAGTGCCGGTTGCAGCCCTGGGAGAAGCAGCTGTGCCCAGCCAGCGCCCTCCAGCAGCCCCACAGCAGAGCCCCTGTCAGCAGATGCCAGCTCAGCCGCCTTCCAAATGGCTGCGGTTACCTTTTCAGGGCTGCTGACAAAGGCCCTGATGACATCCACGTGTTCTGGTTCCAAGCGGTACACTGGTAACCAGCTGGCATCTAAGAAAGGAGGAGAGCAGGGAGGGCTGCAGAGAGGGTGCGCAGGCAGGAGGGAGCAGAGGAAGGAGCTCTGCCTCCCATCCAGCCCCATGCCCGCTGCCATGGCACAGTCTTCTCCTGCGTGTCAGTGCCCCTGCCAGCGTGTGGGGAAACGGGATCCTGGCATTGAGCAGGGAGCGCTCGCTGGCCACCGCGCTGCCCAGACAATCAGGGCCCCTCACTCACCCATCTCCAGTTGCTGGGCCAGGCACAACTCCTGGGGCTCCACTGGAGAGCTGCTCTCCTGGAGAGCCCTGTCCTCCTCCAGGGCCACCTTGGTGGTGCTGACTTGTTGCTTTGCCATCTTTTGGGTTTGAGGAAAGTGGTTGGGCTGGCGAAGGGGGAAGCTTTGGTGAAAGGCCACGAGTCTGCCGGGGGCAGAGGGAAAAGACGTGGGTTGTGCTCGAGGAGTCCTCGCCACGAGTCTGCCGGGGGCAGCGGGGAAAGACGTGGGTTGTGCTCGAGGAGTCCTCGCCACGAGTCTGCTGGGGCAGAGGGGAGTCTGCCGGGGGCAGCTAGAGTTAAGATATGGTTGGACTCGATGATCTCAAGGGTCGCTTCCAACCAAAAGGATTCTCTGATACTCCGATTCTCTGAAAGACGTGGGCTGCGCTCGGGGGCTACTCGCCGTCTCCGTGCTCGCACCCTGTCCCGTCACCGTCCTGCCGGACAGTGTGGGCTGGGGCCCACAGCTGCGCTGAGCACATGCAGTGCAGTGGGTGTCACCAAGTGAGGTCACAACGGGCCCCACTGTGACCCTGCACCTGGGCAGGGAGGGGCAGGGTGTCCCATTGGGATGCACAGGCCAGCTCTGCCCTGGGCACCTGGGTGCTCTCGGGGTGTCTCCAGGCCCCCCTTTGCCCTCATGTCCCCCCGGGACCTCCCTGTTGCCCTCTGCTGTGGCCCAGAGTTTCGTGTTCAGCTGGCTGGCTGATCAGAACAGCAGCGAAGCTGCTCCTTCAGTGGCTTTGTAGAGATTTCTAGGGATTTCCAAGGGTGGGTAGCACAGAGGATGGACTTTGTTTAAGGTGTCTGCTGTCTCATTGCTTACAGAAGCTCTCAGTGGCTTGAGGATAAACTAACCACGTAACCACATGACAAAGTGTTGGAGCTGGCAGAGCACAAAAGCAGAAATCCAGGTGGCAGGGGTGAAAAAGGTGGAAAGGCTGAGGTACTAAATGCCTCCTTCTGTGGAAATGCCCCTCACATTCTGCGATTCTGTGATTCCTCCACCTCAGTCTTTAATAGTCAGAAGAGTTGTGCTCCAGGTACCCACCCCCCTGAGCCAGAAGACAGGCATGGGGAGCAGTATGAAGGCCCAACAATCCAAGGGGAAATGATCAGTGACCTGCTATATCACTTGGGCACCTACAAGTCTATGGGGCCAGATGGGATACGCCCAAGGGTGCTGAGGGAGCTGGCAAAGGTCATCACTGAGCCACTTTCCATTATCTATCTGCAATGCTGCCCAACTGGGGAGGTTGCAGTTGACTGGAGGTTGGCTAAGGTGACGCTCATCTACAAGACGGGCCGGAAAGAGGATCTGGGGACCTATAGACCTATCCGTCTGGCCTTGGTGCTGGGCAAGGTCATGGGGCAGATGATCTTGGGTAACATCACTCGCCACAAGAGAACCATATAATCAGGCCCAGTCAACATGGATTTATTTATTTATTTATTTATTGAGGGACTAGAGAGAGTGCAGAGGAGGCAACAAAGCTGCTGAGGGGCTGGAGCACAAGTGTGATGGGAGCGGTTGAGGGAGCTGGGGCTGTTCAGCCTGGAGAACAGGAGGCTCAGGGGAGGCTCAGGGGAGACCTTATTGCTGTTTGCAACGGCCTGAAAGGAGGTTGAAGCATGGAGGGTGTTGGTCTCTTCTCCCAAGTAGCAAGTGATAGGACAAGAGGAAATGGCCTCAAGTTGCGCCAGGGGAGGTTTAGATTGGCTGTTAGGAAAAAATTCTTCCTGGAAAGTGTGTTAAAGGCAAGAAGAACACCTGAAGAGCATGGGTTGGTCAGGCCAATGTGGAATAGATTGCTTTTTCTTGTTTGTTTTGGGGCTGCAGAAGAAGGAACGCGTGCATTTCAGTGTTGGGGCACGGATCCCAACTGAGGATTCAAGCAAGTTTGGGACTGGGACAGCTTAGGTGATTGAGGACCATTGCCAGGTCTACGAAAGAAGCTGGATGGGTTTTGGGGAGCTCACAGGCATTGCCAAATCCTCAGAAAACCACAGCTCTGTAGTGAAAGCAACAGCACTTGGCACCAAGCCCAATCCCAAAATGCAAATACCCTCGAAGTGACCACAGGCAGAGCCTTGAGAAACATTTGAGAGAAAGGGTCTCCTTTGCCAGGCCCTGGAGGTCAGGCCTTGGCCATTCTGATGAAAAACAAACATGAAGGGCTGACATGGCATCAGAACCTGGCGTGTCCACATTGTTGCCCTTCCCCTTGGTTCCCACCCATGCACACTCAACCCGATCAGCGCCTGTGGGAACAGCAGGGTGTGCAGTTCCAGCTAGAGGGCCTTAGACACATTATACAGAAGTGTGATTTTTATGAGTGTAAGAAGCGATAGCCCAGGCCAGTGAGAACGATATCTCGGGTCGGAAAACGGCCCCTTGTGTGTGATGTGTGAATGTCCTTGGGCCTGGTCTGTGAATGAGTGGGAACGTAACTGAAACAAATATAACATGAGTGTGGTGTGTTTCTAATACCAATTATTGGAAAAACATCTTATGTAACATCTTAGTCCAGGCCCATACCTGGAAATCCTATACATTGTCAATGGCTAATAAAGAGGACCTCAGACTGGCTCAGCTCTCTGCTCTGCCCGGCTCTGCGCTCCTTCCTGAACAAGATCTCTGCCTGTGCGTGCATCTTTTTCTGCATCCCGATGTGCGTCGTTCCTCATCGCCGCAATCGCCCTCATCAACTCCAGACAATCCAAACGCTCCCTGACATACACGGCTGCCCCACCTCCTCTCCTTCCTCGCCTGTCTCTTCTGAAGAGTTTCTAGCCATCCAATGCAGCGCTCCAGTTGTGAGAGTCGTCCCACCATGTTTCTGGGATGGCAACTATATCGTCGTTTTTCTGCCTCACAGTGGCTTCCAGCTCCTCCTGTTTGTTGCCCACGCTGCGTGCCTTTGGATAGATGCACTTTGGCCGGGCCATTGATCCCGCCACCTTTTTCTGGTGAGAAGCCCTAATTCCTTTGTGGACATCATCGAGTGCTTCCACGGTTTTGAACACATCAACAACCCTTGTGTTTCTCTTCCTGCATGGCTCTCCATCCCCAACCTCCACTGGGACGGCAGAGCAAAGGGCCTCACCAGCACTACCCTCAAATGCTGGCATGTGGCCCTTGGGTTTGCCTCTCCACACCTGGTTTCCTCCCCTCTCACTTCAAATCTAGTTTAAAGCCCTCTCAAGGATTTCTGCTAACTCCTGCGCAGGATCCTTTTCCCCTTTTGAGAGAGGTGCATCCCATTTGTCGCTAGCAGGCCTGGTGCCATGTAAGCCGACCCGTGATCAAAAACCCCCAAATTCTGCCGGTGACACCGGTCCTGCAGCCAGGTATTGATCTGCTGGGTCTTCCTGCATCTTTCCTCATCGTACCCTGCAACTGTGGCGACAGAAGAGAACACGACTTGTGCTCCTGATCCCTTGACCATGCGTCCCAAGGCCCTGAAGTCTCTCTTGATTGTTTTCCCTTTTCAGTTTCATCACTGCCTACCTGAAAAATCGTTAGGGGATAATAGTCTGAGGGCCTAACCAGGGCAGAGAGTTTCCTGTTTACATCTTTAACCCTGGCCCCAGGGAGGCAGCCGACACCCCAAGAAGTGGGTCTAGCCTGCATATAGGGCCTTCTGTTCCCTTTAGAAGGGAGTCTCCTACAACCACAACCAGCCTCTTTTTCTTTGTGGGGGCTGTTTTGACGGAGGGTGCAGGGTGACTGATCCTCTGCAGCACCTCCAACTCAGTGGAACCGCCTCCCTCGATGCTGTTGTTTGGTTCCACTTGCAAGGCCTGTTCTTCAGTCTCAAGACCCATTTGTGTGTCTGTGTTTGGCTGTTTCTGGGCTAACTGGTGCACAGAAATTGGCTTCGCTGGAGGTAAATGTTCAAAGAGGACCCAGAAGAGTAAAACAGAAAAAGGAAAAATTTATTCGAATAAAGGAGGAGTCCCCAGGCGTCCCTGTGGGGTCTCTCAACAGCATGGGAAGACACAGCCCCCTATTTATCCCAATCCTAGCCGCAGGAGATCCCTTCTCCTTTCCCCATTGGCTGAGACCCTTGCGGGGTCCAAGCTTTCCGATCCCCCTTTCGTAACCCCAGCAGCACCCCTTGTATGTCTGCCCACCGACACTCCTGGGAACTGATTGGTTAGAGCTCTAAGGCTGTTGCACTCCATTTTGTAAAGACATGGGAGAGCTGCTCCCATCAACTACGAAACAATCAAGAGTGTGAATCGTGACATCACATCTTTGCAAAGACGTGATAGCCGTTCCTCACCAGTTTGGTGTTGGTGGTGGTGCTTTCAGTTGTGATGATGTTGTCATCCCTTTTCTAATTCACTGTCTGCTCTTGTGTTCAGACTACGTGGCTCTGTAAATGAGGAGCCCCACTCTCTGTATCTTTCAATGAAATACAGGACCTTCTGAGACTGTTTTTCTTCCTGAGCTCCTTCCTGCAAGAGCTTTTGGAGCTGCAGGGACAGTTCCTGTGATGGGAGGAGGGGAAAAGAATCCATCACGGCAGCACTGCCAGGGAGCAGCAGCGCTCGGTCTCCCAGAGCTGTTTTCTTTCCTCTCCCACACTCTCCTTCTCGTCCCTCATGTTGGCGCAAGTCCTGAGTGCTCTGGCAGCTTGGTCATTGTTCTGCTGCGTGGCAGTCCTGTGACCGCGGGCAGGGACAGGCAATGGGCACTTGTGTGACAGAGCTGGCCTCAGAACAGCCTTCCGTGAAGAAAGGTGATCTCCTGAGGACAGTGCTGGAAGGTTTAGGTCTTCTTCCAAAGTTTCTCTCCAGGACATGCCCAAGAACATGACGAGCAGATCACAACACCAGTATGCACCAGTACAGAGCTAAACACCGTGAGTGGAGAAGCACGAGGGCACGCAGCAGTGTCCTCTCACAGCCAGGCCTCCTGCAAGACACCTGACGGAGCAGCAGAGCAGGGTCTGGGCTGTGCCCGTGTGCACTGGACAGCCCGCGGAAGCTGCCCCAGGACAATCGTCGTGGGCTGGCCGCGCACAAGCACCGTTTCCAGCCCTGGCCTCTCAGTGCAGCTTGGAGAGGCCCTTTGTCCCTCCGCAGAAGGATGGTGAATGAGTAGGTCAGCAGGCTGTGTTTGCATGGTACAGATGAGATGCAAGCACGCACATCATGTACAGGAGGTGGGATGAGATGAACCCCAGAGACCACAAATGTCATCAGCTATTCCTTGGGGTTCCTTGAAGGCCTGTGGGACAGACAGTGTCTCGAGGTCACGTCATGTTGGGAGGAAACCACCTGAATGCAGCACTGGGTTGTGCTTCCTTGGACTGAGGTCCCCGTGTCCATTCCTCATGACGTGGGACATGTGAGATGAGTGCAGGCGGGGTGACACACTGCAAGGCTGAGGTGGCTCCCATCCTTTGGGAGTGGCAAGAGGAGGTGAGAGAGACACTGTGACTCCTGCCTGTGTGTCTAAAAGGGACAGGCTCTGCCTCTGAGCATCCCTGGGTGCATAAGGAGTCCATGAGGCCAGCTCAGCTCTGGACAGCTGACAGAAGCTTGCTCTTTCCACGTGTGACTCCAGGAACAAACCCCATGGGCCCAGTGAGCTTCGTCTCCGCTGCCTTGGACAGGCCCATTGCCACAGTGCTTCTGTCTGCTCCCTCAGCCTTGCCTGTGATTCTGGCTTGTGCTCTCCAAAGTGCCAGAGCACTCAGAGATGTTCTGGGGTCCTTGGAAAAGGCAGATGTCAAAGCCAGCTTCAAGAAGGGCTCTTTATTAAAATCCAGCCACTCCCTCGGGAAGAGCTGCTCCTCCACATGGCTCAGCATCAGCGGCAGCACAGGGCTCGCAGGATCCATCTTGGCCTTGGCTGCTCCCTTGGAGAGCTCAGGATGATGATGACCGTCTGAGCTACCAGGGAGCGGATGGAGGGCTCGCTGTCTTCTGCCAAGGCCTGAAGGGCTGCAAGGGAAAGAAGCAGAGCCGAGATGACCTCCCACGTCTGCAGAGACCCCCAGGCATTCCCTCTGGAGAATGCTCCCTACTCACCGCTGCAGATCTCAGCCAGCTTCTTCTTGCCTGGATCCCTCAGATGCCGCGCAGCGAGCCCTGGGCACAGAGTTCCGTCAGCCCCTGCTCCCTCCCCTCATCAGGGCTGGCCCCAGGGAAGAGCAGGGGCCGAGATGGTGGGACTGAGCAAGGCGGCCGCCATGGCCACCTGCGTGGACAGGGCTGGGAGAGGGAGGCCAAGGCCCTGCACGGGGCAGCCGGGGCTCTGGCAGCCACAGGGCTGCTCCTTGCTGCCAGGGCAGTGGCAGGGACTGGGGCCAGGCTGCCAAGAGAGGGACCCTGGGGGCTGTGACCCACCGATGAACCTCACGGCCGCCTCTCGCAAGCTGGCCTGAGCATCCTTCAGGTACGGCAGGCTCTGAGTCAAGAATTCTTGAGCTCTGCTCCTGTCCTGCTCCAGCTGGAGAGAGCACAAGGGGATGAGCACGTCACTGTCCCTTCCCAGTTGGCTGGACCAGTCCCTGCTCCCACACCCAGCCGTTCCCCTTCCCTCCCGGCCATTCCCATGTCCCAGCCAGGAGCCCTGTGGGGCTGAGGCTGAAAGAGAGACACAGGCCGGGGGACCCCAGGGGTGCTGAGAGCCCTCCCTCGCGCTGGGTGCAGGGAGGGCAGCAGGGCAGAGAGAAGAGGCCTTTGTGGGCTCTGTTCTTGAGGGCAGGGAACAAGAATGCAGGTCCAGGCTGCAGCAAGGCAGGCGAGGCACATCTGCCTTGGGGGTTGTCCTCACCAAGCTCTCTCCAATCCGCCATATCTGCTGTGTCCGCACCAGGTGCTTGAGCAGTTTCCACTTGAGGAGCTCTGCGGCAGCAAGGAGGGCTTCCCCAGCAGCCTGTGGAACAGCAGAAGCTGGGAATGGCACCACGGTCTGGGCCAGGAGACCTTGGGTCCCCCTGCTCTGGGCCTTGTTCCTGGGGTGATTCTGCCCTCAGGGAGCTGGGACATGCCCTGGCCCAAATGTCCAGGGGTCTCTTCGCTGCGTCACTGCTGAGCTTTGAAAGCTGTACCTTGGCCACGCTCTGCGCTTGGTCACTCAGGCGGAAGAAGAGAGGGAGCAGGCCAAGTCGCACCGTGTTCTTCATCTCTGCCTTTTCGTCCCCCACCGCCATCTTCATCAGGTCTCTGAAGAGGCTGATGGAGCTCTCTCTCAGCTGGCTCTGCTCCTGGGAGGGAGAAGCACAGTAGGACTGGAGCACCAGCAGCTCTCTGCCCACGCTGGGCAGAAGCTCCAGCATGGCTGATGTGAGGGGAGATGCTCCAGGGAGGCATTCTGCACACTGGAGTTGTGGCCCAGATCTGCGGTCCTGGGTCAGTGAAAGGCCACTCAAGAGACTTGTTCTGGGAGCGCCTGGCCTCCAAGTGCCCACCAAGGCAGCCAGCATCCCCCACCAGCTTCAGCAGCCACGGTGGGGAAGAGCTCCGGGAGCAGCCGGCAGGGAGAAGCTGGGCTGGGCTGCAGAACACACAAGCCACCCCACAAGAGCCCAGGGCCCACCCGTGGGGCTCAGGCTTCCACATCAGCCTTACGTCGTTCAAGAGGGGCAGGAGGAATTCCGCCATCTGCACGGCGATGTGGCTGGCCTCCTTCCTCTTCAGCTGAGCCATGACAGTTCTGAAGACCAGCAGAGCCTTCATGGTGGCAGCCTTATAGCCAAAGAGCAGGACCCTCATCAGGTCTGGCAGGATGACCTTCATTTTTCTTGCCTGTGTGAAGAAAAGAGTTTCCCTTTTGGGACCAGGTCCGTGCCTGGAAAGCTCCCCAGGCAGCCAGCTGGCCCCACCATGGCAGAGAGAGCCTTTGGAGCACTCGCCCCACCGCCTGAGTGCCAGCCAAGGCCAAGCCCTCCCGCTCTGCCCCGGCCCTTGCCTGCCAACAGGGTTCCCCTTGCTGACGCCCTACTCACCATGTCGTCTCTCTGTGACAGCGTCATGATGCCTCTGAGCACCAGGGAGAGCATGGCTGGCCTTTCTTCCTTCAGAAACCTAAAGGCTAGGTAGGTCGCAGCAAACTCCCCGTCTCCCAGATCTCTGCTGGCCAGCATCTGAAAGCAGGGCAGCAGTGAGCGACCGGCAGAGCTGGTGGGGCTCCTGGCAGTGTGCAGCTCCTGGTTCCTAGCGCAGCCCGGGCCGAGGGCACCGGGGGCTTTTTCCGGTAACTCACAGCCAAGCGAACGAGGCAGTAGTCCTCCAGGTGTGTGCAGAAGAGCCTGCTCTTGAGGTCCCAGAGCTGGCTGAGCAGCTCCTTCAAAATGTTCTTCACAGTCTGGGGCACGGAGAGCATCAGTTCCCACAGTGCCAGGGCAGTGCTGCAAGTCGGAGCGCTCTGTCAGCAGGGCAGCCTCGGCCACAGCAGCGTGGCCGGGCTCAGCACTGCAGGACGCTTGGGATGCCCTGGGCAGCAGCAGAGGGCTGAGCTGGTGCTCCCCGTGGGGCGGGCAGGAGCGTGGGGTGGGCCCTGGGCTTGCTTGCTCAGCTTTGGCTGCCTCGGGCCTGGCTGACCCCCAGGGCTGGAAAGCGTGGTGGGATGGAGGGTCCTGCCCCTCGGGAGTGTCCTGCAGGATTCCTTGGCTCTGGCAGCCAGAGCGTCTCCAGGCCCCTCTTCCCACAGGGAACAAGCCCTCCCGGCTTTTGAGGACAGTACCTGTCTCCTCCTGGAGCAACCTTGAGCAGTGTCATCACCACCTCCTGAGGGCATTTGTCAGCCATGGGGACGATGAGAGACTCCACGCTCTGCCGGGCTGGGACTGTCTGGGTGCATCCCAGGGTTTTGTGGATGCAGCTCGTGATCTTTGGCACCTGGAGGGGACACAGGTGAGGATGGTGCAGCCACTGGCGAGCGGCCATTTCCTCAGCTGCCCTTGCCATCCCTCTCTGCCACCTTGAGGTGGCTTCAGGTGCCCCAGACACTGGGCTTTGGGAGGAAGAGAGGGATGGAGGGAGGAACAAGGCCTGACAGGGCTGAAGGGCAGGGCAATGCAGCCACAGGCCACTTACATCCACCAGCCACAGGTCAGGGTTTCCCTTGACCACATCCAGCACGTTTCTGGCCGCCTCCTTGTCAAAGGTGCTGGAGTCGGTCATTGCCTCGATGAACACCCAGACCACGTCTGTCCTCTCCGACGGCTGGAGGTATTCCCCAAAGGTCTATGGGAGGAAGGGAGGCAACGAAGCCATATCACACCGAGGGCCCTGATGCTGCTGCTTAGCCGGGCAGTGCCAGCAGCCCTGCGGTGGCGCCCGGCAGTGCTGGCGGCGGTGTCCCCAGCAAAGCTGGCAGCAGGGGCGGCAGTCGCTGCTGGGGAGGATGAGAAGAGACGGCCCAGGGTGAGGGAGGAGGGTTGGGGTCATGGGCACGGGGTCTGGGCCCCGCCACCAGCCAGGGCTTGCTGGTGGCCAGGAGGACTGGGGCTGCTGCTGGGACACTGGAGCGCAGCCCTGGCGTTGTCCCTGCTTGGGGACAGCAGGAACCCTCTCAGCAGGGACAGGGAGGCCACGCCAGCCCGCTGACGGTGGAGGCCTTTGCTCTCACAAGTCCCCTGCTGATGCCAGGACCAAGAGTGCCAGCAAACGGGGAGCTCGTTACCTCGGCAATGTGAGTGGCACTGGGCGAAGTGCGCAAGGAGGTGGTCTCGGCTTCCCAGTCCCTTTCGAGCTGTGTATCCTCCTCTGTCAATGTCGCACCTAAAGAGCGGGGCAAACGCAGAGGAGTCGGTAAGACACGGCAGCTTCCCCAATACTGGAAAGAGCTTTGAACTTGGAATGGCCGAGGAGGGAGGTTATGACCTGCAATCATGGGAGGAGGTGGTGGAGAGCGGTGCCACGGAAAGGCTGACCCGCCTCCAGTGTGCGTGTGGGAATGCTCGTGGCCCTGGAAATTCCAAGGCCCTAGAGCTCTGCATGCAGTGCCACGGTTCAGTCCCCCATGGCTTGAATAGAGGTGACGTGGGGGACGGCTCGCATGGCTGGAGTGCTGCGGGGCAGAGATACATGTCTCTTTGGGAGAGATGGGAAGATGCGGCGCGGGGCTGCCTCCCGTGCTCTTGAGGAGCAGCTCAGCTACACGGGACCATCAACAGCGTGGGAGAGAGCGTGGGGGTGAGGAGCAGAGGAGGGGCAGTGCTGGTGACATGGTGGTGCCTCCAGCAAGCAGCAGGACTGGGTGATGTTGGCATGCAGGGGGATCCATCCCACCACAGCTTCTCTTACGGTGTTGCTGGTACTTGAATTGGAAGAGGAGACAAAGAGCGTCCAAAGCCAAGCGGCTGGTGTCCTCTTCCTTGAATGATAGGAGCAGCAGGAGATGTCCCAGCAGCTGTCCAAGGATTGGCATCTGCATCTCCACACAGGAGGCGTGTCTGTCCTCATTGGGATCAGCCTGGGCAAGGGAGGAGGAAGAGCAGAGGGCTTGAGGGCAGCTGGGGCCAAAGCCCTGAAGCCAAGTGTGTGCCCAGGGCTGGATCCAGGCAGGTCAGAGCTTTGCAGGGCCCTGCAGAACCCATCTCGCAGAACAGCCCCACGCAGGGAGAGCTGCCAGACCTGGGCTCCCCGTGGGCTCCTTGGGCAGCCCTGGCTGACACAGGACTGGGGCAGAGATGGCTCCTGGCAGAGCGCAGTGTGCCTGGTCCTTACCTTCAGTGAGGAGTAGTTGGCCAGCAAGAAGCTGAGCACCCTCATCCTGCCCACAGCCCTCTCCCGCACAGATGCCCTCTCAGAGGTGGTGAAGGTCAAGAGCATCTGGGGAGAGAGAAGCTGCTGCTGAGCCCTGGGAGCAGCCAGTGCTCCAGCACAAGCAGCACTGCTCAAGTCCTGGGCGGGACTCTCCCAGGCCATTAAGGCTTCCTCTGGTCTGGAGCAAAGCCCGCACTGGTTTCCTGCCCTGGGGTCCCTGGCAGGCTTGCGACAAATGCCCCAGGCCAGCCCTCTAGCCAGGCAGGAAGGCAGATGCCACCCTGTGCGGCCACTGTGCTGCGGAAGAGCCTGCTGGGCAGCCCCTGCTTCCCCCAGGGAGGTGGGCACCACCCTGCAGTGCTCTCTCTGCATGGCGCGGGGTGGGACTGCCCTCTCAGCAGTGGACACCCCGTCCCCCAGGGTGAGGAACAGCCCTTGTGAAGCCCACCCTTTGCACATGCCAGACCTGGAAGATACTCTGCATCTTCTCGCTGACTCCGTTGGCAGGAGAGTTGAGCACCAGTGCAACTAGCATGGTGTCCATGGCTTTCATGGTCTGCAAGGAAGACAACGAGTTGTGGCCGTGTTTCCTGCCATCCCTCTCACCCCCAGGACACTGAGCTGAGCTCCCAGCACCAAGGGAGGACTCGTGGGCTGCTTTGCTGTGCCTGGGAGAGGCCCAGGGGCAAACAATGTGCTGTGGGCAGAGCAGCCTGCGGCACTGGACGTGGCCAGGCCCACAGGAACGGGACGACGGGACGAGAGTGGGAAAGTAAAGCCAAGACCGTGCCCTGCCTTGCATCTCTGGTCATAGCGCAGGACAGGGTGAGCAGGGAGCAGCCCAGAGGGCCCGGCGCTCGTGGAGCTCACCCAGCACTTACCGCGAAGTACAGGAAAGGTTTCAAGTCCCGGATTTCCTCTTTGGGAGGAAGCAAGAAGATGCTGGAGAAGCACGCTTGGAGGAGGCCTATCTCTTTGCCCTCCAGCACCGCCTCCACGGAGCTGCAAAGAGAGAGGGGCCAGTGGGACACTGGTGCGGGGAGCAGTGCCTGGAGGCCTCGTGCAGGTGGACACGGGGCTCTGGGGCAGGAGTCCCCAGGAGGGTTGGGCAGGTACCTCATTTCGGTCACGGCAAACATGGCGCTCCGCCACACCGCTGTGCACCGTTGGTCCCTGGGCTCTTCTTCCAGCAGCACCTGCAGAGCACAGCCAGGATGGGACCTGGCAGCTGCCAGCACCCAGTGCCACCAGCCCCTTGCCCTGCCCAACACTGTCCTCACAGGGTGCCAGTGCTGGGGGCCTTGTCCCCTTCCCCGCAGCCACCGAGTATCCCCTCACCTTGATATTCTCTGCCAGTTTGTGTCTCTGGCAGAAGAGATCTAGGCCCTGGGACAAGCCGTTGTACGTTGCGGCCCTGAAGAGCATAGCGATGCTTTTAAGGAACTCCAGCTTCTGTTCCTCATCCTGGCAGCCAGGGGACAGAGAGACAAACAGGGAGCATGAGATGGGGACACACGGTCAGTGGCACCGCAGCGCTGGGGGTGCAGTGCCGGTTGCAGCCCTGGGAGAAGCAGCTGTGCCCAGCCAGCGCCCTCCAGCAGCCCCACAGCAGAGCCCCTGTCAGCAGATGCCAGCTCAGCCGCCTTCCAAATGGCTGCGGTTACCTTTTCAGGGTTGCTGACAAAGGCCCTGATGACATCCACGTGTTCTGGTTCCAAGCGGTACACTGGTAACCAGCTGGCATCTAAGAAAGGAGGAGAGCAGGGAGGGCTGCAGAGAGGGTGCGCAGGCAGGAGGGAGCAGAGGAAGGAGCTCTGCCTCCCATCCAGCCCCATGCCCGCTGCCATGGCACAGTCTTCTCCTGCGTGTCAGTGCCCCTGCCAGCGTGTGGGGAAACGGGATCCTGGCATTGAGCAGGGAGCGCTCGCTGGCCACCGCGCTGCCCAGACAATCAGGGCCCCTCACTCACCCATCTCCAGTTGCTGGGCCAGGCACAACTCCTGGGGCTCCACTGGAGAGCTGCTCTCCTGGAGAGCCCTGTCCTCCTCCAGGGCCACCTTGGTGGTGCTGACTTGTTGCTTCGCCATCTTTTGGGTTTGAGGAAAGTGGTTGGGCTGGCGAAGGGGGAAGCTTTGGCGAAAGGCCACGAGTCTGCCGGGGGCAGAGGGAAAAGACGTGGGTTGTGCTCGAGGAGTCCTCGCCACGAGTCTGCCGGGGGCAGCGGGGAAAGACGTGGGTTGTGCTCGAGGAGTCCTCGCCACGAGTCTGCCGGGGCAGAGGGGAGTCTGCCGGGGGCAGCTAGAGTTAAGATATGGTTGGACTCGATGATCTCAAGGGTCGCTTCCAACCAAAAGGATTCTCTGATACTCCGATTCTCTGAAAGACGTGGGCTGCGCTCAGGGGCTACTCGCCGTCTCCGTGCTCGCACCCTGTCCCGTCACCGTCCTGCCGGACAGTGTGGGCTGGGGCCCACAGCTGCGCTGAGCACATGCAGTGCAGTGGGTGTCACCAAGTGAGGTCACAACGGGCCCCACTGTGACCCTGCACCTGGGCAGGGAGGGGCAGGGTGTCCCATTGGGATGTACAGGCCAGCTCTGCCCTGGGCACCTGGGTGCTCTCGGGGTGTCTCCAGGCCCCCCTTTGCCCTCATGTCCCCCCGGGACCTCCCTGTTGCCCTCTGCTGTGGCCCAGAGTTTCGTGTTCAGCTGGCTGGCTGATCAGAACAGCAGCGAAGCTGCTCCTTCAGTGGCTTTGTAGAGATTTCTAGGGATTTCCAAGGGTGGGTAGCACAGAGGATGGACTTTGTTTAAGGTGTCTGCTGTCTCATTGCTTACAGAAGCTCTCAGTGGCTTGAGGATAAACTAACCACGTAACCACATGACAAAGTGTTGGAGCTGGCAGAGCACAAAAGCAGAAATCCAGGTGGCAGGGGTGAAAAAGGTGGAAAGGCTGACGTACTAAATGCCTCCTTCTGTGGAAATGCCCCTCACATTCTGCGATTCTGTGATTCCTCCACCTCAGTCTTTAATAGTCAGAAGAGTTGTGCTCCAGGTACCCACCCCCCTGAGCCAGAAGACAGGCATGGGGAGCAGTATGAAGGCCCAACAATCCAAGGGGAAATGATCAGTGACCTGCTATACCACTTGGGCACCTACAAGTCTATGGGGCCAGATGGGATACACCCAAGGGTGCTGAGGGAGCTGGCAAAGGTCATCACTGAGCCACTTTCCATTATCTATCTGCAATGCTGCCCAACTGGGGAGGTTGCAGTTGACTGGAGGTTGGCTAAGGTGACGCTCATCTACAAGACGGGCCGGAAAGAGGATCTGGGGACCTACAGATCTATCCATCTGACCTTGGTGCTGGGCAAGGTCATGGGGCAGATGATCTTGGGTAACATCACTCGCCACAAGAGAACCATATAATCAGGCCCAGTCAACATGGATTTATTTATTTATTTATTTATTGAGGGACTAGAGAGAGTGCAGAGGAGGCAACAAAGCTGCTGAGGGGCTGGAGCACAAGTGTGATGGGAGCGGTTGAGGGAGCTGGGGCTGTTCAGCCTGGAGAACAGGAGGCTCAGGGGAGGCTCAGGGGAGACCTTATTGCTGTTTGCAACGGCCTGAAAGGAGGTTGAAGCATGGAGGGTGTTGGTCTCTTCTCCCAAGTAGCAAGTGATAGGACAAGAGGAAATGGCCTCAAGTTGCGCCAGGGGAGGTTTAGATTGGCTGTTAGGAAAAAATTCTTCCTGGAAAGTGTGTTAAAGGCAAGAAGAACACCTGAAGAGCATGGGTTGGTCAGGCCAATGTGGAATAGATTGCTTTTTCTTGTTTGTTTTGGGGCTGCAGAAGAAGGAACGCGTGCATTTCAGTGTTGGGGCACGGATCCCAACTGAGGATTCAAGCAAGTTTGGGACTGGGACAGCTTAGGTGATTGAGGACCATTGCCAGGTCTACGAAAGAAGCTGGATGGGTTTTGGGGAGCTCACAGGCATTGCCAAATCCTCAGAAAACCACAGCTCTGTAGTGAAAGCAACAGCACTTGGCACCAAGCCCAATCCCAAAATGCAAATACCCTCGAAGTGACCACAGGCAGAGCCTTGAGAAACATTTGAGAGAAAGGGTCTCCTTTGCCAGGCCCTGGAGGTCAGGCCTTGGCCATTCTGATGAAAAACAAACATGAAGGGCTGACATGGCATCAGAACCTGGCGTGTCCACATTGTTGCCCTTCCCCTTGGTTCCCACCCATGCACACTCAACCCGATCAGCGCCTGTGGGAACAGCAGGGTGTGCAGTTCCAGCTAGAGGGCCTTAGACACATTATACAGAAGTGTGATTTTTATGAGTGTAAGAAGCGATAGCCCAGGCCAGTGAGAACGATATCTCGGGTCGGAAAACGGCCCCTTGTGTGTGATGTGTGAATGTCCTTGGGCCTGGTCTGTGAATGAGTGGGAACGTAACTGAAACAAATATAACATGAGTGTGGTGTGTTTCTAATACCAATTATTGGAAAAACATCTTATGTAACATCTTAGTCCAGGCCCATACCTGGAAATCCTATACATTGTCAATGGCTAATAAAGAGGACCTCAGACTGGCTCAGCTCTCTGCTCTGCCCGGCTCTGCGCTCCTTCCTGAACAAGATCTCTGCCTGTGCGTGCATCTTTTTCTGCATCCCGATGTGCGTCGTTCCTCATCGCCGCAATCGCCCTCATCAACTCCAGACAATCCAAACGCTCCCTGACATACACGGCTGCCCCACCTCCTCTCCTTCCTCGCCTGTCTCTTCTGAAGAGTTTCTAGCCATCCAATGCAGCGCTCCAGTTGTGAGAGTCGTCCCACCATGTTTCTGGGATGGCAACTATATCGTCGTTTTTCTGCCTCACAGTGGCTTCCAGCTCCTCCTGTTTGTTGCCCACGCTGCGTGCCTTTGGATAGATGCACTTTGGCCGGGCCATTGATCCCGCCACCTTTTTCTGGTGAGAAGCCCTAATTCCTTTGTGGACATCATCGAGTGCTTCCACGGTTTTGAACACATCAACAACCCTTGTGTTTCTCTTCCTGCATGGCTCTCCACCCCCAACCTCCACTGGGACGGCAGAGCAAAGGGCCTCACCAGCACTACCCTCAAATGCTGGCATGTGGCCCTTGGGTTTGCCTCTCCACACCTGGTTTCCTCCCCTCTCACTTCAAATCTAGTTTAAAGCCCTCTCAAGGATTCCTGCTAACTCCTGCGCAGGATCCTTTTCCCCTTTTGAGAGAGGTGCATCCCATTTGTCGCTAGCAGGCCTGGTGCCATGTAAGCCGACCCGTGATCAAAAACCCCCAAATTCTGCCGGTGACACCGGTCCTGCAGCCAGGTATTGATCTGCTGGGTCTTCCTGCATCTTTCCTCATCGTACCCTGCAACTGTGGCGACAGAAGAGAACACGACTTGTGCTCCTGATCCCTTGACCATGCGTCCCAAGGCCCTGAAGTCTCTCTTGATTGTTTTCCCTTTTCAGTTTCATCACTGCCTACCTGAAAAATCGTTAGGGGATAATAGTCTGAGGGCCTAACCAGGGCAGAGAGTTTCCTGTTTACATCTTTAACCCTGGCCCCAGGCAGGCAGCCGACACCCCAAGAAGTGGGTCTAGCCTGCATATAGGGCCTTCTGTTCCCTTTAGAAGGGAGTCTCCTACAACCACAACCAGCCTCTTTTTCTTTGTGGGGGCTGTTTTGACGGAGGGTGCAGGGTGACTGATCCTCTGCAGCACCTCCAACTCAGTGGAACCGCCTCCCTCGATGCTGTTGTTTGGTTCCACTTGCAAGGCCTGTTCTTCAGTCTCAAGACCCATTTGTGTGTCTGTGTTTGGCTGTTTCTGGGCTAACTGGTGCACAGAAATTGGCTTCGCTGGAGGTAAATGTTCAAAGAGGACCCAGAAGAGTAAAACAGAAAAAGGAAAAATTTATTCGAATAAAGGAGGAGTCCCCAGGCGTCCCTGTGGGGTCTCTCAACAGCATGGGAAGACACAGCCCCCTATTTATCCCAATCCTAGCCGCAGGAGATCCCTTCTCCTTTCCCCATTGGCTGAGACCCTTGCGGGGTCCAAGCTTTCCGATCCCCCTTTCGTAACCCCAGCAGCACCCCTTGTATGTCTGCCCACCGACACTCCTGGGAACTGATTGGTTAGAGCTCTAAGGCTGTTGCACTCCATTTTGTAAAGACATGGGAGAGCTGCTCCCATCAACTACGAAACAATCAAGAGTGTGAATCGTGACATCACATCTTTGCAAAGACGTGATAGCCGTTCCTCACCAGTTTGGTGTTGGTGGTGGTGCTTTCAGTTGTGATGATGTTGTCATCCCTTTTCTAATTCACTGTCTGCTCTTGTGTTCAGACTACGTGGCTCTGTAAATGAGGAGCCCCACTCTCTGTATCTTTCAATGAAATACAGGACCTTCTGAGACTGTTTTTCTTCCTGAGCTCCTTCCTGCAAGAGCTTTTGGAGCTGCAGGGACAGTTCCTGTGATGGGAGGAGGGGAAAAGAATCCATCACGGCAGCACTGCCAGGGAGCAGCAGCGCTCGGTCTCCCAGAGCTGTTTTCTTTCCTCTCCCACACTCCTTCTCGTCCCTCATGTTGGCGCAAGTCCTGAGTGCTCTGGCAGCTTGGTCATTGTTCTGCTGCGTGGCAGTCCTGTGACAGCAGGCAGGGACAGGCAATGGGCACTTGTGTGACAGAGCTGGCCTCAGAACAGCCTTCCGTGAAGAAAGGTGATCTCCTGAGGACAGTGCTGGAAGGTTTAGGTCTTCTTCCAAAGTTTCTCTCCAGGACATGCCCAAGAACATGACGAGCAGATCACAACACCAGTATGCACCAGTACAGAGCTAAACACCGTGAGTGGAGAAGCACGAGGGCACGCAGCAGTGTCCTCTCACAGCCAGGCCTCCTGCAAGACACCTGACGGAGCAGCAGAGCAGGGTCTGGGCTGTGCCCGTGTGCACTGGACAGCCCGCGGAAGCTGCCCCAGGACAATCGTCGTGGGCTGGCCGCGCACAAGCACCGTTTCCAGCCCTGGCCTCTCAGTGCAGCTTGGAGAGGCCCTTTGTCCCTCCGCAGAAGGATGGTGAATGAGTAGGTCAGCAGGCTGTGTTTGCATGGTACAGATGAGATGCAAGCACGCACATCATGTACAGGAGGTGGGATGAGATGAACCCCAGAGACCACAAATGTCATCAGCTATTCCTTGGGGTTCCTTGAAGGCCTGTGGGACAGACAGTGTCTCGAGGTCACGTCATGTTGGGAGGAAACCACCTGAATGCAGCACTGGGTTGTGCTTCCTTGGACTGAGGTCCCCGTGTCCATTCCTCATGACGTGGGACATGTGAGATGAGTGCAGGCGGCGTGACACACTGCAAGGCTGAGGTGGCTCCCATCCTTTGGGAGTGGCAAGAGGAGGTGAGAGAGACACTGTGACTCCTGCCTGTGTGTCTAAAAGGGACAGGCTCTGCCTCTGAGCATCCCTGGGTGCATAAGGAGTCCATGAGGCCAGCTCAGCTCTGGACAGCTGACAGAAGCTTGCTCTTTCCACGTGTGACTCCAGGAACAAACCCCATGGGCCCAGTGAGCTTCGTCTCCGCTGCCTTGGACAGGCCCATTGCCACAGTGCTTCTGTCTGCTCCCTCAGCCTTGCCTGTGATTCTGGCTTGTGCTCTCCAAAGTGCCAGAGCACTCAGAGATGTTCTGGGGTCCTTGGAAAAGGCAGATGTCAAAGCCAGCTTCAAGAAGGGCTCTTTATTAAAATCCAGCCACTCCCTCAGGAAGAGCTGCTCCTCCACATGGCTCAGCATCAGCGGCAGCACAGGGCTCGCAGGATCCATCTTGGCCTTGGCTGCTCCCTTGGAGAGCTCAGGATGATGATGACCGTCTGAGCTACCAGGGAGCGGATGGAGGGCTCGCTGTCTTCTGCCAAGGCCTGAAGGGCTGCAAGGGAAAGAAGCAGAGCCGAGATGACCTCCCACGTCTGCAGAGACCCCCAGGCATTCCCTCTGGAGAATGCTCCCTACTCACCGCTGCAGATCTCAGCCAGCTTCTTCTTGCCTGGATCCCTCAGATGCCGCGCAGCGAGCCCTGGGCACAGAGTTCCGTCAGCCCCTGCTCCCTCCCCTCATCAGGGCTGGCCCCAGGGAAGAGCAGGGGCCGAGATGGTGGGACTGAGCAAGGCGGCCGCCATGGCCACCTGCGTGGACAGGGCTGGGAGAGGGAGGCCAAGGCCCTGCACGGGGCAGCCGGGGCTCTGGCAGCCACAGGGCTGCTCCTTGCTGCCAGGGCAGTGGCAGGGACTGGGGCCAGGCTGCCAAGAGAGGGACCCTGGGGGCTGTGACCCACCGATGAACCTCACGGCCGCCTCTCGCAAGCTGGCCTGAGCATCCTTCAGGTACGGCAGGCTCTGAGTCAAGAATTCTTGAGCTCTGCTCCTGTCCTGCTCCAGCTGGAGAGAGCACAAGGGGATGAGCACGTCACTGTCCCTTCCCAGTTGGCTGGACCAGTCCCTGCTCCCACACCCAGCCGTTCCCCTTCCCTCCCGGCCATTCCCACGTCCCAGCCAGGAGCCCTGTGGGGCTGAGGCTGAAAGAGAGACACAGGCCGGGGGACCCCAGGGGTGCTGAGAGCCCTCCCTCGCGCTGGGTGCAGGGAGGGCAGCAGGGCAGAGAGAAGAGGCCTTGTGGGCTCTGTTCTTGAGGGCAGGGAACAAGAATGCAGGTCCAGGCTGCAGCAAGGCAGGCGAGGCACATCTGCCTTGGGGGTTGTCCTCACCAAGCTCTCTCCAATCCGCCATGTCTGCTGTGTCCGCACCAGGTGCTTGAGCAGTTTCCACTTGAGGAGCTCTGCGGCAGCAAGGAGGGCTTCCCCAGCAGCCTGTGGAACAGCAGAAGCTGGGAATGGCACCACGGTCTGGGCCAGGAGACCTTGGGTCCCCCTGCTCTGGGCTTTGTTCCTGGGGCGATTCTGCCCTCAGGGAGCTGGGACATGCCCTGGCCCAAATGTCCAGGGGTCTCTTCGCTGCGTCACTGCTGAGCTTTGAAAGCTGTACCTTGGCCACGCTCTGCGTTTGGTCACTCAGGCGGAAGAAGAGAGGGAGCAGGCCAAGTCGCACCGTGTTCTTCATCTCTGCCTTTTCGTCCCCCACCGCCATCTTCATCAGGTCTCTGAAGAGGCTGATGGAGCTCTCTCTCAGCTGGCTCTGCTCCTGGGAGGGAGAAGCACAGTAGGACTGGAGCACCAGCAGCTCTCTGCCCACGCTGGGCAGAAGCTCCAGCATGGCTGATGTGAGGGGAGATGCTCCAGGGAGGCATTCTGCACACTGGAGTTGTGGCCCAGATCTGCGGTCCTGGGTCAGTGAAAGGCCACTCAAGAGACTTGTTCTGGGAGCGCCTGGCCTCCAAGTGCCCACCAAGGCAGCCAGCATCCCCCACCAGCTTCAGCAGCCACGGTGGGGAAGAGCTCCGGGAGCAGCCGGCAGGGAGAAGCTGGGCTGGGCTGCAGAACACACAAGCCACCCCACAAGAGCCCAGGGCCCACCCGTGGGGCTCAGGCTTCCACATCAGCCTTACGTCGTTCAAGAGGGGCAGGAGGAATTCCGCCATCTGCACGGCGATGTGGCTGGCCTCCTTCCTCTTCAGCTGAGCCATGACAGTTCTGAAGACCAGCAGAGCCTTCATGGTGGCAGCCTTATAGCCAAAGAGCAGGACCCTCATCAGGTCTGGCAGGATGACCTTCATTTTTCTTGCCTGTGTGAAGAAAAGAGTTTCCCTTTTGGGACCAGGTCCGTGCCTGGAAAGCTCCCCAGGCAGCCAGCTGGCCCCACCATGGCAGAGAGAGCCTTTGGAGCACTCGCCCCACCGCCTGAGTGCCAGCCAAGGCCAAGCCCTCCCGCTCTGCCCCGGCCCTTGCCTGCCAACAGGGTTCCCCTTGCTGACGCCCTACTCACCATGTCGTCTCTCTGTGACAGCGTCATGATGCCTCTGAGCACCAGGGAGAGCATGGCTGGCCTTTCTTCCTTCAGAAACCTAAAGGCTAGGTAGGTCGCAGCAAACTCCCCGTCTCCCAGATCTCTGCTGGCCAGCATCTGAAAGCAGGGCAGCAGTGAGCGACCGGCAGAGCTGGTGGGGCTCCTGGCAGTGTGCAGCTCCTGGTTCCTAGCGCAGCCCGGGCCAAGGGCACCGGGGGCTTTTTCCGGTAACTCACAGCCAAGCGAACGAGGCAGTAGTCCTCCAGGTGTGTGCAGAAGAGCCTGCTCTTGAGGTCCCAGAGCTGGCTGAGCAGCTCCTTCAAAATGTTCTTCACAGTCTGGGGCACGGAGAGCATCAGTTCCCACAGTGCCAGGGCAGTGCTGCAAGTCGGAGCGCTCTGTCAGCAGGGCAGCCTCGGCCACAGCAGCGTGGCCGGGCTCAGCACTGCAGGACGCTTGGGATGCCCTGGGCAGCAGCAGAGGGCTGAGCTGGTGCTCCCCGTGGGGCGGGCAGGAGCGTGGGGTGGGCCCTGGGCTTGCTTGCTCAGCTTTGGCTGCCTCGGGCCTGGCTGACCCCCAGGGCTGGAAAGCGTGGTGGGATGGAGGGTCCTGCCCCTCGGGAGTGTCCTGCAGGATTCCTTGGCTCTGGCAGCCAGAGCGTCTCCAGGCCCCTCTTCCCACAGGGAACAAGCCCTCCCGGCTTTTGAGGACAGTACCTGTCTCCTCCTGGAGCAACCTTGAGCAGTGTCATCACCACCTCCTGAGGGCATTTGTCAGCCATGGGGACGATGAGAGACTCCACGCTCTGCCGGGCTGGGACTGTCTGGGTGCATCCCAGGGTTTTGTGGATGCAGCTCGTGATCTTTGGCACCTGGAGGGGACACAGGTGAGGATGGTGCAGCCACTGGCGAGCGGCCATTTCCTCAGCTGCCCTTGCCATCCCTCTCTGCCACCTTGAGGTGGCTTCAGGTGCCCCAGACACTGGGCTTTGGGAGGAAGAGAGGGATGGAGGGAGGAACAAGGCCTGACAGGGCTGAAGGGCAGGGCAATGCAGCCACAGGCCACTTACATCCACCAGCCACAGGTCAGGGTTTCCCTTGACCACATCCAGCACGTTTCTGGCCGCCTCCTTGTCAAAGGTGCTGGAGTCGGTCATTGCCTCGATGAACACCCAGACCATGTCTGTCCTCTCCGACGGCTGGAGGTATTCCCCAAAGGTCTATGGGAGGAAGGGAGGCAACGAAGCCATATCACACCGAGGGCCCTGATGCTGCTGCTTAGCCGGGCAGTGCCAGCAGCCCTGCGGTGGCGCCCGGCAGTGCTGGCGGCGGTGTCCCCAGCAAAGCTGGCAGCAGGGGCGGCAGTCGCTGCTGGGGAGGATGAGAAGAGACGGCCCAGGGTGAGGGAGGAGGGTTGGGGTCATGGGCACGGGGTCTGGGCCCCGCCACCAGCCAGGGCTTGCGGGTGGCCAGGAGGACTGGGGCTGCTGCTGGGACACTGGAGCGCAGCCCTGGCGTTGTCCCTGCTTGGGGACAGCAGGAACCCTCTCAGCAGGGACAGGGAGGCCACGCCAGCCCGCTGACGGTGGAGGCCTTTGCTCTCACAAGTCCCCTGCTGATGCCAGGACCAAGAGTGCCAGCAAACGGGGAGCTCGTTACCTCGGCAATGTGAGTGGCACTGGGCGAAGTGCGCAAGGAGGTGGTCTCGGCTTCCCAGTCCCTTTCGAGCTGTGTATCCTCCTCTGTCAATGTCGCACCTAAAGAGCGGGGCAAACGCAGAGGAGTCGGTAAGACACGGCAGCTTCCCCAATACTGGAAAGAGCTTTGAACTTGGAATGGCCGAGGAGGGAGGTTATGACCTGCAATCAGGGGAGGAGGTGGTGGAGAGCGGTGCCACGGAAAGGCTGACCCGCCTCCAGTGTGCGTGTGGGAATGCTCGTGGCCCTGGAAATTCCAAGGCCCTAGAGCTCTGCCACGGTTCAGTCCCCCATGGCTTGAATAGAGGTGACGTGGGGGACGGCTCGCATGGCTGGAGTGCTGCGGGGCAGAGATACATGTCTCTTTGGGAGAGATGGGAAGATGCGGCGCGGGGCTGCCTCCCGTGCTCTTGAGGAGCAGCTCAGCTACACGGGACCATCAACAGCGTGGGAGAGAGCGTGGGGGTGAGGAGCAGAGGAGGGGCAGTGCTGGTGACATGGTGGTGCCTCCAGCAAGCAGCAGGACTGGGTGATGTTGGCGTGCAGGGGGATCCATCCCACCACAGCTTCTCTTACGGTGTTGCTGGTACTTGAATTGGAAGAGGAGACAAAGAGCGTCCAAAGCCAAGCGGCTGGTGTCCTCTTCCTTGAATGATAGGAGCAGCAGGAGATGTCCCAGCAGCTGTCCAAGGATTGGCATCTGCATCTCCACACAGGAGGCGTGTCTGTCCTCATTGGGATCAGCCTGGGCAAGGGAGGAGGAAGAGCAGAGGGCTTGAGGGCAGCTGGGGCCAAAGCCCTGAAGCCAAGTGTGTGCCCAGGGCTGGATCCAGGCAGGTCAGAGCTTTGCAGGGCCCTGCAGAACCCATCTCGCAGAACAGCCCCACGCAGGGAGAGCTGCCAGACCTGGGCTCCCCGTGGGCTCCTTGGGCAGCCCTGGCTGACACAGGACTGGGGCAGAGATGGCTCCTGGCAGAGCGCAGTGTGCCTGGTCCTTACCTTCAGTGAGGAGTAGTTGGCCAGCAAGAAGCTGAGCACCCTCATCCTGCCCACAGCCCTCTCCCGCACAGATGCCCTCTCAGAGGTGGTGAAGGTCAAGAGCATCTGGGGAGAGAGAAGCTGCTGCTGAGCCCTGGGAGCAGCCAGTGCTCCAGCACAAGCAGCACTGCTCAAGTCCTGGGCGGGACTCTCCCAGGCCATTAAGGCTTCCTCTGGTCTGGAGCAAAGCCCGCACTGGTTTCCTGCCCTGGGGTCCCTGGCAGGCTTGCGACAAATGCCCCAGGCCAGCCCTCTAGCCAGGCAGGAAGGCAGATGCCACCCTGTGCGGCCACTGTGCTGCGGAAGAGCCTGCTGGGCAGCCCCTGCTTCCCCCAGGGAGGTGGGCACTACCCTGCAGTGCTCTCTCTGCATGGCGCGGGGTGGGACTGCCCTCTCAGCAGTGGACACCCCGTCCCCCAGGGTGAGGAACAGCCCTTGTGAAGCCCACCCTTTGCACATGCCAGACCTGGAAGATACTCTGCATCTTCTCGCTGACTCCGTTGGCAGGAGAGTTGAGCACCAGTGCAACTAGCATGGTGTCCATGGCTTTCATGGTCTGCAAGGAAGACAACGAGTTGTGGCCGTGTTTCCTGCCATCCCTCTCACCCCCAGGACACTGAGCTGAGCTCCCAGCACCAAGGGAGGACTCGTGGGCTGCTTTGCTGTGCCTGGGAGAGGCCCAGGGGCAAACAATGTGCTTTGGGCAGAGCAGCCTGCGGCACTGGACGTGGCCAGGCCCACAGGAACGGGACGACGGGACGAGAGTGGGAAAGTAAAGCCAAGACCGTGGCCTGCCTTGCATCTCTGGTCATAGCGCAGGACAGGGTGAGCAGGGAGCAGCCCAGAGGGCCCGGCGCTCGTGGAGCTCACCCAGCACTTACCGCGAAGTACAGGAAAGGTTTCAAGTCCCGGATTTCCTCTTTGGGAGGAAGCAAGAAGATGCTGGAGAAGCACGCTTGGAGGAGGCCTATCTCTTTGCCCTCCAGCACCGCCTCCACGGAGCTGCAAAGAGAGAGGGGCCAGTGGGACACTGGTGCGGGGAGCAGTGCCTGGAGGCCTCGTGCAGGTGGACACGGGGCTCTGGGGCAGGAGTCTCCAGGAGGGTTGGGCAGGTACCTCATTTCGGTCACGGCAAACATGGCGCTCCGCCACACCGCTGTGCACCGTTGGTCCCTGGGCTCTTCTTCCAGCAGCACCTGCAGAGCACAGCCAGGATGGGACCTGGCAGCTGCCAGCACCCAGTGCCACCAGCCCCTTGCCCTGCCCAACACTGTCCTCACAGGGTGCCAGTGCTGGGGGCCTTGTCCCCTTCCCCGCAGCCACCGAATATCCCCTCACCTTGATATTCTCTGCCAGTTTGTATCTCTGGCAGAAGAGATCTAGGCCCTGGGACAAGCCGTTGTACGTTGCGGCCCTGAAGAGCATAGCGATGCTTTTAAGGAACTCCAGCTTCTGTTCCTCATCCTGGCAGCCAGGGGACAGAGAGACAAACAGGGAGCATGAGATGGGGACACACAGTCAGTGGCACCGCAGCGCTGGGGGTGCAGTGCCGGTTGCAGCCCTGGGAGAAGCAGCTGTGCCCAGCCAGCGCCCTCCAGCAGCCCCACAGCAGAGCCCCTGTCAGCAGATGCCAGCTCAGCCGCCTTCCAAATGGCTGCGGTTACCTTTTCAGGGCTGCTGACAAAGGCCCTGATGACATCCACGTGTTCTGGTTCCAAGCGGTACACTGGTAACCAGCTGGCATCTAAGAAAGGAGGAGAGCAGGGAGGGCTGCAGAGAGGGTGCGCGGGCAGGAGGGAGCAGAGGAAGGAGCTCTGCCTCCCATCCAGCCCCATGCCCGCTGCCATGGCACAGTCTTCTCCTGCGTGTCAGTGCCCCTGCCAGCGTGTGGGGAAACGGGATCCTGGCATTGAGCAGGGAGCGCTCGCTGGCCACCGCGCTGCCCAGACAATCAGGGCCCCTCACTCACCCATCTCCAGTTGCTGGGCCAGGCACAACTCCTGGGGCTCCACTGGAGAGCTGCTCTCCTGGAGAGCCCTGTCCTCCTCCAGGGCCACCTTGGTGGTGCTGACTTGTTGCTTCGCCATCTTTTGGGTTTGAGGAAAGTGGTTGGGCTGGCGAAGGGGGAAGCTTTGGCGAAAGGCCACGAGTCTGCCGGGGGCAGAGGGAAAAGACGTGGGTTGTGCTCGAGGAGTCCTCGCCACGAGTCTGCCGGGGGCAGCGGGGAAAGACGTGGGTTGTGCTCGAGGAGTCCTCGCCACGAGTCTGCCGGGGCAGAGGGGAGTCTGCCGGGGGCAGCTAGAGTTAAGATATGGTTGGACTCGATGATCTCAAGGGTCGCTTCCAACCAAAAGGATTCTCTGATACTCCGATTCTCTGAAAGACGTGGGCTGCGCTCGGGGGCTACTCGCCGTCTCCGTGCTCGCACCCTGTCCCGTCACCGTCCTGCCGGACAGTGTGGGCTGGGGCCCACAGCTGCGCTGAGCACATGCAGTGCAGTGGGTGTCACCAAGTGAGGTCACAACGGGCCCCACTGTGACCCTGCACCTGGGCAGGGAGGGGCAGGGTGTCCCATTGGGATGTACAGGCCAGCTCTGCCCTGGGCACCTGGGTGCTCTCGGGGTGTCTCCAGGCCCCCCTTTGCCCTCATGTCCCCCCGGGACCTCCCTGTTGCCCTCTGCTGTGGCCCAGAGTTTCGTGTTCAGCTGGCTGGCTGATCAGAACAGCAGCGAAGCTGCTCCTTCAGTGGCTTTGTAGAGATTTCTAGGGATTTCCAAGGGTGGGTAGCACAGAGGATGGACTTTGTTTAAGGTGTCTGCTGTCTCATTGCTTACAGAAGCTCTCAGTGGCTTGAGGATAAACTAACCACGTAACCACATGACAAAGTGTTGGAGCTGGCAGAGCACAAAAGCAGAAATCCAGGTGGCAGGGGTGAAAAAGGTGGAAAGGCTGACGTACTAAATGCCTCCTTCTGTGGAAATGCCCCTCACATTCTGCGATTCTGTGATTCCTCCACCTCAGTCTTTAATAGTCAGAAGAGTTGTGCTCCAGGTACCCACCCCCCTGAGCCAGAAGACAGGCATGGGGAGCAGTATGAAGGCCCAACAATCCAAGGGGAAATGATCAGTGACCTGCTATACCACTTGGGCACCTACAAGTCTATGGGGCCAGATGGGATACACCCAAGGGTGCTGAGGGAGCTGGCAAAGGTCATCACTGAGCCACTTTCCATTATCTATCTGCAATGCTGCCCAACTGGGGAGGTTGCAGTTGACTGGAGGTTGGCTAAGGTGACGCTCATCTACAAGACGGGCCAGAAAGAGGATCTGGGGACCTACAGATCTATCCGTCTGACCTTGGTGCTGGGCAAGGTCATGGGGCAGATGATCTTGGGTAACATCACTCGCCACAAGAGAACCATATAATCAGGCCCAGTCAACATGGATTTATTTATTTATTTATTTATTGAGGGACTAGAGAGAGTGCAGAGGAGGCAACAAAGCTGCTGAGGGGCTGGAGCACAAGTGTGATGGGAGCGGTTGAGGGAGCTGGGGCTGTTCAGCCTGGAGAACAGGAGGCTCAGGGGTGGCTCAGGGGAGACCTTATTGCTGTTTGCAACGGCCTGAAAGGAGGTTGAAGCATGGAGGGTGTTGGTCTCTTCTCCCAAGTAGCAAGTGATAGGACAAGAGGAAATGGCCTCAAGTTGCGCCAGGGGAGGTTTAGATTGGCTGTTAGGAAAAAATTCTTCCTGGAAAGTGTGTTAAAGGCAAGAAGAACACCTGAAGAGCATGGGTTGGTCAGGCCAATGTGGAATAGATTGCTTTTTCTTGTTTGTTTTGGGGCTGCAGAAGAAGGAACGCGTGCATTTCAGTGTTGGGGCACGGATCCCAACTGAGGATTCAAGCAAGTTTGGGACTGGGACAGCTTAGGTGATTGAGGACCATTGCCAGGTCTACGAAAGAAGCTGGATGGGTTTTGGGGAGCTCACAGGCATTGCCAAATCCTCAGAAAACCACAGCTCTGTAGTGAAAGCAACAGCACTTGGCACCAAGCCCAATCCCAAAATGCAAATACCCTCAAAGTGACCACAGGCAGAGCCTTGAGAAACATTTGAGAGAAAGGGTCTCCTTTGCCAGGCCCTGGAGGTCAGGCCTTGGCCATTCTGATGATAAACAAACATGAAGGGCTGACATGGCATCAGAACCTGGCGTGTCCACATTGTTGCCCTTCCCCTTGGTTCCCACCCATGCACACTCAACCCGATCAGCGCCTGTGGGAACAGCAGGGTGTGCAGTTCCAGCTAGAGGGCCTTAGACACATTATACAGAAGTGTGATTTTTATGAGTGTAAGAAGCGATAGCCCAGGCCAGTGAGAACGATATCTCGGGTCGGAAAACGGCCCCTTGTGTGTGATGTGTGAATGTCCTTGGGCCTGGTCTGTGAATGAGTGGGAACGTAACTGAAACAAATATAACATGAGTGTGGTGTGTTTCTAATACCAATTATTGGAAAAACATCTTATGTAACATCTTAGTCCAGGCCCATACCTGGAAATCCTATACATTGTCAATGGCTAATAAAGAGGACCTCAGACTGGCTCAGCTCTCTGCTCTGCCCGGCTCTGCGCTCCTTCCTGAACAAGATCTCTGCCTGTGCGTGCATCTTTTTCTGCATCCCGATGTGCGTCGTTCCTCATCGCCGCAATCGCCCTCATCAACTCCAGACAATCCAAACGCTCCCTGACATACACGGCTGCCCCACCTCCTCTCCTTCCTCGCCTGTCTCTTCTGAAGAGTTTCTAGCCATCCAATGCAGCGCTCCAGTTGTGAGAGTCGTCCCACCATGTTTCTGGGATGGCAACTATATCGTCGTTTTTCTGCCTCACAGTGGCTTCCAGCTCCTCCTGTTTGTTGCCCACGCTGCGTGCCTTTGGATAGATGCACTTTGGCCGGGCCATTGATCCCGCCACCTTTTTCTGGTGAGAAGCCCTAATTCCTTTGTGGACATCATCGAGTGCTTCCACGGTTTTGAACACATCAACAACCCTTGTGTTTCTCTTCCTGCATGGCTCTCCATCCCCAACCTCCACTGGGACGGCAGAGCAAAGGGCCTCACCAGCACTACCCTCAAATGCTGGCATGTGGCCCTTGGGTTTGCCTCTCCACACCTGGTTTCCTCCCCTCTCACTTCAAATCTAGTTTAAAGCCCTCTCAAGGATTTCTGCTAACTCCTGCGCAGGATCCTTTTCCCCTTTTGAGAGAGGTGCATCCCATTTGTCGCTAGCAGGCCTGGTGCCATGTAAGCCGACCCGTGATCAAAAACCCCCAAATTCTGCCGGTGACACCGGTCCTGCAGCCAGGTATTGATCTGCTGGGTCTTCCTGCATCTTTCCTCATCGTACCCTGCAACTGTGGCGACAGAAGAGAACACGACTTGTGCTCCTGATCCCTTGACCATGCGTCCCAAGGCCCTGAAGTCTCTCTTGATTGTTTTCCCTTTTCAGTTTCATCACTGCCTACCTGAAAAATCGTTAGGGGATAATAGTCTGAGGGCCTAACCAGGGCAGAGAGTTTCCTGTTTACATCTTTAACCCTGGCCCCAGGCAGGCAGCCGACACCCCAAGAAGTGGGTCTAGCCTGCATATAGGGCCTTCTGTTCCCTTTAGAAGGGAGTCTCCTACAACCACAACCAGCCTCTTTTTCTTTGTGGGGGCTGTTTTGACGGAGGGTGCAGGGTGACTGATCCTCTGCAGCACCTCCAACTCAGTGGAACCGCCTCCCTCGATGCTGTTGTTTGGTTCCACTTGCAAGGCCTGTTCTTCAGTCTCAAGACCCATTTGTGTGTCTGTGTTTGGCTGTTTCTGGGCTAACTGGTGCACAGAAATTGGCTTCGCTGGAGGTAAATGTTCAAAGAGGACCCAGAAGAGTAAAACAGAAAAAGGAAAAATTTATTCGAATAAAGGAGGAGTCCCCAGGCGTCCCTGTGGGGTCTCTCAACAGCATGGGAAGACACAGCCCCCTATTTATCCCAATCCTAGCCGCAGGAGATCCCTTCTCCTTTCCCCATTGGCTGAGACCCTTGCGGGGTCCAAGCTTTCCGATCCCCCTTTCGTAACCCCAGCAGCACCCCTTGTATGTCTGCCCACCGACACTCCTGGGAACTGATTGGTTAGAGCTCTAAGGCTGTTGCACTCCATTTTGTAAAGACATGGGAGAGCTGCTCCCATCAACTACGAAACAATCAAGAGTGTGAATCGTGACATCACATCTTTGCAAAGACGTGATAGCCGTTCCTCACCAGTTTGGTGTTGGTGGTGGTGCTTTCAGTTGTGATGATGTTGTCATCCCTTTTCTAATTCACTGTCTGCTCTTGTGTTCAGACTACGTGGCTCTGTAAATGAGGAGCCCCACTCTCTGTATCTTTCAATGAAATACAGGACCTTCTGAGACTGTTTTTCTTCCTGAGCTCCTTCCTGCAAGAGCTTTTGGAGCTGCAGGGACAGTTCCTGTGATGGGAGGAGGGGAAAAGAATCCATCACGGCAGCACTGCCAGGGAGCAGCAGCGCTCGGTCTCCCAGAGCTGTTTTCTTTCCTCTCCCACACTCTCCTTCTCGTCCCTCATGTTGGCGCAAGTCCTGAGTGCTCTGGCAGCTTGGTCATTGTTCTGCTGCGTGGCAGTCCTGTGACCGCGGGCAGGGACAGGCAATGGGCACTTGTGTGACAGAGCTGGCCTCAGAACAGCCTTCCGTGAAGAAAGGTGATCTCCTGAGGACAGTGCTGGAAGGTTTAGGTCTTCTTCCAAAGTTTCTCTCCAGGACATGCCCAAGAACATGACGAGCAGATCACAACACCAGTATGCACCAGTACAGAGCTAAACACCGTGAGTGGAGAAGCACGAGGGCACGCAGCAGTGTCCTCTCACAGCCAGGCCTCCTGCAAGACACCTGACGGAGCAGCAGAGCAGGGTCTGGGCTGTGCCCGTGTGCACTGGACAGCCCACGGAAGCTGCCCCAGGACAATCGTCGTGGGCTGGCCGCGCACAAGCACCGTTTCCAGCCCTGGCCTCTCAGTGCAGCTTGGAGAGGCCCTTTGTCCCTCCGCAGAAGGATGGTGAATGAGTAGGTCAGCAGGCTGTGTTTGCATGGTACAGATGAGATGCAAGCACGCACATCATGTACAGGAGGTGGGATGAGATGAACCCCAGAGACCACAAATGTCATCAGCTATTCCTTGGGGTTCCTTGAAGGCCTGTGGGACAGACAGTGTCTCGAGGTCACGTCATGTTGGGAGGAAACCACCTGAATGCAGCACTGGGTTGTGCTTCCTTGGACTGAGGTCCCCGTGTCCATTCCTCATGACGTGGGACATGTGAGATGAGTGCAGGCGGGGTGACACACTGCAAGGCTGAGGTGGCTCCCATCCTTTGGGAGTGGCAAGAGGAGGTGAGAGAGACACTGTGACTCCTGCCTGTGTGTCTAAAAGGGACAGGCTCTGCCTCTGAGCATCCCTGGGTGCATAAGGAGTCCATGAGGCCAGCTCAGCTCTGGACAGCTGACAGAAGCTTGCTCTTTCCACTCCAGGAACAAACCCCATGGGCCCAGTGAGCTTCGTCTCCGCTGCCTTGGACAGGCCCATTGCCACAGTGCTTCTGTCTGCTCCCTCAGCCTTGCCTGTGATTCTGGCTTGTGCTCTCCAAAGTGCCAGAGCACTCAGAGATGTTCTGGGGTCCTTGGAAAAGGCAGATGTCAAAGCCAGCTTCAAGAAGGGCTCTTTATTAAAATCCAGCCACTCCCTCGGGAAGAGCTGCTCCTCCACATGGCTCAGCATCAGCGGCAGCACAGGGCTCGCAGGATCCATCTTGGCCTTGGCTGCTCCCTTGGAGAGCTCAGGATGATGATGACCGTCTGAGCTACAAGGGAGCGGATGGAGGGCTCGCTGTCTTCTGCCAAGGCCTGAAGGGCTGCAAGGGAAAGAAGCAGAGCCGAGATGACCTCCCACGTCTGCAGAGACCCCCAGGCATTCCCTCTGGAGAATGCTCCCTACTCACCGCTGCAGATCTCAGCCAGCTTCTTCTTGCCTGGATCCCTCAGATGCCGCGCAGCGAGCCCTGGGCACAGAGTTCCGTCAGCCCCTGCTCCCTCCCCTCATCAGGGCTGGCCCCAGGGAAGAGCAGGGGCCGAGATGGTGGGACTGAGCAAGGCGGCCGCCATGGCCACCTGCGTGGACAGGGCTGGGAGAGGGAGGCCAAGGCCCTGCACGGGGCAGCCGGGGCTCTGGCAGCCACAGGGCTGCTCCTTGCTGCCAGGGCAGTGGCAGGGACTGGGGCCAGGCTGCCAAGAGAGGGACCCTGGGGGCTGTGACCCACCGATGAACCTCACGGCCGCCTCTCGCAAGCTGGCCTGAGCATCCTTCAGGTACGGCAGGCTCTGAGTCAAGAATTCTTGAGCTCTGCTCCTGTCCTGCTCCAGCTGGAGAGAGCACAAGGGGATGAGCACGTCACTGTCCCTTCCCAGTTGGCTGGACCAGTCCCTGCTCCCACACCCAGCCGTTCCCCTTCCCTCCCGGCCATTCCCATGTCCCAGCCAGGAGCCCTGTGGGGCTGAGGCTGAAAGAGAGACACAGGCCGGGGGACCCCAGGGGTGCTGAGAGCCCTCCCTCGCGCTGGGTGCAGGGAGGGCAGCAGGGCAGAGAGAAGAGGCCTTGTGGGCTCTGTTCTTGAGGGCAGGGAACAAGAATGCAGGTCCAGGCTGCAGCAAGGCAGGCGAGGCACATCTGCCTTGGGGGTTGTCCTCACCAAGCTCTCTCCAATCCGCCATGTCTGCTGTGTCCGCACCAGGTGCTTGAGCAGTTTCCACTTGAGGAGCTCTGCGGCAGCAAGGAGGGCTTCCCCAGCAGCCTGTGGAACAGCAGAAGCTGGGAATGGCACCACGGTCTGGGCCAGGAGACCTTGGGTCCCCCTGCTCTGGGCTTTGTTCCTGGGGCGATTCTGCCCTCAGGGAGCTGGGACATGCCCTGGCCCAAATGTCCAGGGGTCTCTTCGCTGCGTCACTGCTGAGCTTTGAAAGCTGTACCTTGGCCACGCTCTGCGTTTGGTCACTCAGGCGGAAGAAGAGAGGGAGCAGGCCAAGTCGCACCGTGTTCTTCATCTCTGCCTTTTCGTCCCCCACCGCCATCTTCATCAGGTCTCTGAAGAGGCTGATGGAGCTCTCTCTCAGCTGGCTCTGCTCCTGGGAGGGAGAAGCACAGTAGGACTGGAGCACCAGCAGCTCTCTGCCCACGCTGGGCAGAAGCTCCAGCATGGCTGATGTGAGGGGAGATGCTCCAGGGAGGCATTCTGCACACTGGAGTTGTGGCCCAGATCTGCGGTCCTGGGTCAGTGAAAGGCCACTCAAGAGACTTGTTCTGGGAGCGCCTGGCCTCCAAGTGCCCACCAAGGCAGCCAGCATCCCCCACCAGCTTCAGCAGCCACGGTGGGGAAGAGCTCCGGGAGCAGCCGGCAGGGAGAAGCTGGGCTGGGCTGCAGAACACACAAGCCACCCCACAAGAGCCCAGGGCCCACCCGTGGGGCTCAGGCTTCCACATCAGCCTTACGTCGTTCAAGAGGGGCAGGAGGAATTCCGCCATCTGCACGGCGATGTGGCTGGCCTCCTTCCTCTTCAGCTGAGCCATGACAGTTCTGAAGACCAGCAGAGCCTTCATGGTGGCAGCCTTATAGCCAAAGAGCAGGACCCTCATCAGGTCTGGCAGGATGACCTTCATTTTTCTTGCCTGTGTGAAGAAAAGAGTTTCCCTTTTGGGACCAGGTCCGTGCCTGGAAAGCTCCCCAGGCAGCCAGCTGGCCCCACCATGGCAGAGAGAGCCTTTGGAGCACTCGCCCCACCGCCTGAGTGCCAGCCAAGGCCAAGCCCTCCCGCTCTGCCCCGGCCCTTGCCTGCCAACAGGGTTCCCCTTGCTGACGCCCTACTCACCATGTCGTCTCTCTGTGACAGCGTCATGATGCCTCTGAGCACCAGGGAGAGCATGGCTGGCCTTTCTTCCTTCAGAAACCTAAAGGCTAGGTAGGTCGCAGCAAACTCCCCGTCTCCCAGATCTCTGCTGGCCAGCATCTGAAAGCAGGGCAGCAGTGAGCGACCGGCAGAGCTGGTGGGGCTCCTGGCAGCGTGCAGCTCCTGGTTCCTAGCGCAGCCCGGGCCAAGGGCACCAGGGGCTTTTTCCGGTAACTCACAGCCAAGCGAACGAGGCAGTAGTCCTCCAGGTGTGTGCAGAAGAGCCTGCTCTTGAGGTCCCAGAGCTGGCTGAGCAGCTCCTTCAAAATGTTCTTCACAGTCTGGGGCACGGAGAGCATCAGTTCCCACAGTGCCAGGGCAGTGCTGCAAGTCGGAGCGCTCTGTCAGCAGGGCAGCCTCGGCCACAGCAGCGTGGCCGGGCTCAGCACTGCAGGACGCTTGGGATGCCCTGGGCAGCAGCAGAGGGCTGAGCTGGTGCTCCCCGTGGGGCGGGCAGGAGCGTGGGGTGGGCCCTGGGCTTGCTTGCTCAGCTTTGGCTGCCTCGGGCCTGGCTGACCCCCAGGGCTGGAAAGCGTGGTGGGATGGAGGGTCCTGCCCCTCGGGAGTGTCCTGCAGGATTCCTTGGCTCTGGCAGCCAGAGCGTCTCCAGGCCCCTCTTCCCACAGGGAACAAGCCCTCCCGGCTTTTGAGGACAGTACCTGTCTCCTCCTGGAGCAACCTTGAGCAGTGTCATCACCACCTCCTGAGGGCATTTGTCAGCCATGGGGACGATGAGAGACTCCATGCTCTGCCGGGCTGGGACTGTCTGGGTGCATCCCAGGGTTTTGTGGATGCAGCTCGTGATCTTTGGCACCTGGAGGGGACACAGGTGAGGATGGTGCAGCCACTGGCGAGCGGCCATTTCCTCAGCTGCCCTTGCCATCCCTCTCTGCCACCTTGAGGTGGCTTCAGGTGCCCCAGACACTGGGCTTTGGGAGGAAGAGAGGGATGGAGGGAGGAACAAGGCCTGACAGGGCTGAAGGGCAGGGCAATGCAGCCACAGGCCACTTACATCCACCAGCCACAGGTCAGGGTTTCCCTTGACCACATCCAGCACGTTTCTGGCCGCCTCCTTGTCAAAGGTGCTGGAGTCGGTCATTGCCTCGATGAACACCCAGACCATGTCTGTCCTCTCCGACGGCTGGAGGTATTCCCCAAAGGTCTATGGGAGGAAGGGAGGCAACGAAGCCATATCACACCGAGGGCCCTGATGCTGCTGCTTAGCCGGGCAGTGCCAGCAGCCCTGCGGTGGCGCCCGGCAGTGCTGGCGGCGGTGTCCCCAGCAAAGCTGGCAGCAGGGGCGGCAGTCGCTGCTGGGGAGGATGAGAAGAGACGGCCCAGGGTGAGGGAGGAGGGTTGGGGTCATGGGCACGGGGTCTGGGCCCCGCCACCAGCCAGGGCTTGCTGGTGGCCAGGAGGACTGGGGCTGCTGCTGGGACACTGGAGCGCAGCCCTGGCGTTGTCCCTGCTTGGGGACAGCAGGAACCCTCTCAGCAGGGACAGGGAGGCCACGCCAGCCCGCTGACGGTGGAGGCCTTTGCTCTCACAAGTCCCCTGCTGATGCCAGGACCAAGAGTGCCAGCAAACGGGGAGCTCGTTACCTCGGCAATGTGAGTGGCACTGGGCGAAGTGCGCAAGGAGGTGGTCTCGGCTTCCCAGTCCCTTTCGAGCTGTGTATCCTCCTCTGTCAATGTCGCACCTAAAGAGCGGGGCAAACGCAGAGGAGTTGGTAAGACACGGCAGCTTCCCCAATACTGGAAAGAGCTTTGAACTTGGAATGGCCGAGGAGGGAGGTTATGACCTGCAATCAGGGGAGGAGGTGGTGGAGAGCGGTGCCACGGAAAGGCTGACCCGCCTCCAGTGTGCGTGTGGGAATGCTCATGGCCCTGGAAATTCCAAGGCCCTAGAGCTCTGCATGCAGTGCCACGGTTCAGTCCCCCATGGCTTGAATAGAGGTGACGTGGGGGACGGCTCGCATGGCTGGAGTGCTGCGGGGCAGAGATACATGTCTCTTTGGGAGAGATGGGAAGATGCGGCGCGGGGCTGCCTCCCGTGCTCTTGAGGAGCAGCTCAGCTACACGGGACCATCAACAGCGTGGGAGAGAGCGTGGGGGTGAGGAGCAGAGGAGGGGCAGTGCTGGTGACATGGTGGTGCCTCCAGCAAGCAGCAGGACTGGATGATGTTGGCATGCAGGGGGATCCATCCCACCACAGCTTCTCTTACGGTGTTGCTGGTACTTGAATTGGAAGAGGAGACAAAGAGCGTCCAAAGCCAAGCGGCTGGTGTCCTCTTCCTTGAATGATAGGAGCAGCAGGAGATGTCCCAGCAGCTGTCCAAGGATTGGCATCTGCATCTCCACACAGGAGGCGTGTCTGTCCTCATTGGGATCAGCCTGGGCAAGGGAGGAGGAAGAGCAGAGGGCTTGAGGGCAGCTGGGGCCAAAGCCCTGAAGCCAAGTGTGTGCCCAGGGCTGGATCCAGGCAGGTCAGAGCTTTGCAGGGCCCTGCAGAACCCGTCTCGCAGAACAGCCCCACGCAGGGAGAGCTGCCAGACCTGGGCTCCCCGTGGGCTCCTTGGGCAGCCCTGGCCGACACAGGACTGGGGCAGAGATGGCTCCTGGCAGAGCGCAGTGTGCCTGGTCCTTACCTTCAGTGAGGAGTAGTTGGCCAGCAAGAAGCTGAGCACCCTCATCCTGCCCACAGCCCTCTCCCACACAGATGCCCTCTCAGAGGTGGTGAAGGTCAAGAGCATCTGGGGAGAGAGAAGCTGCTGCTGAGCCCTGGGAGCAGCCAGTGCTCCAGCACAAGCAGCACTGCTCAAGTCCTGAGCGGGACTCTCCCAGGCCATTAAGGCTTCCTCTGGTCTGGAGCAAAGCCCGCACTGGTTTCCTGCCCTGGGGTCCCTGGCAGGCTTGCGACAAATGCCCCAGGCCAGCCCTCTAGCCAGGCAGGAAGGCAGATGCCACCCTGTGCGGCCACTGTGCTGCGGAAGAGCCTGCTGGGCAGCCCCTGCTTCCCCCAGGGAGGTGGGCACCACCCTGCAGTGCTCTCTCTGCATGGCGCGGGGTGGGACTGCCCTCTCAGCAGTGGACACCCCGTCCCCCAGGGTGAGGAACAGCCCTTGTGAAGCCCACCCTTTGCACATGCCAGACCTGGAAGATACTCTGCATCTTCTCGCTGACTCCGTTGGCAGGAGAGTTGAGCACCAGTGCAACTAGCATGGTGTCCATGGCTTTCATGGTCTGCAAGGAAGACAACGAGTTGTGGCCGTGTTTCCTGCCATCCCTCTCACCCCCAGGACACTGAGCTGAGCTCCCAGCACCAAGGGAGGACTCGTGGGCTGCTTTGCTGTGCCTGGGAGAGGCCCAGGGGCAAACAATGTGCTGTGGGCAGAGCAGCCTGCGGCACTGGACGTGGCCAGGCCCACAGGAACGGGACGACGGGACGAGAGTGGGAAAGTAAAGCCAAGACCGTGCCCTGCCTTGCATCTCTGGTCATAGCGCAGGACAGGGTGAGCAGGGAGCAGCCCAGAGGGCCCGGCGCTCGTGGAGCTCACCCAGCACTTACCGCGAAGTACAGGAAAGGTTTCAAGTCCCGGATTTCCTCTTTGGGAGGAAGCAAGAAGATGCTGGAGAAGCACGCTTGGAGGAGGCCTATCTCTTTGCCCTCCAGCACCGCCTCCACGGAGCTGCAAAGAGAGAGGGGCCAGTGGGACACTGGTGCGGGGAGCAGTGACTGGAGGCCTCGTGCAGGTGGACACGGGGCTCTGGGGCAGGAGTCCCCAGGAGGGTTGGGCAGGTACCTCATTTCGGTCACGGCAAACATGGCGCTCCGCCACACCGCTGTGCACCGTTGGTCCCTGGGCTCTTCTTCCAGCAGCACCTGCAGAGCACAGCCAGGATGGGACCTGGCAGCTGCCAGCACCCAGTGCCACCAGCCCCTTGCCCTGCCCAACACTGTCCTCACAGGGTGCCAGTGCTGGGGGCCTTGTCCCCTTCCCCGCAGCCACCGAGTATCCCCTCACCTTGATATTCTCTGCCAGTTTGTGTCTCTGGCAGAAGAGATCTAGGCCCTGGGACAAGCCGTTGTACGTTGCGGCCCTGAAGAGCATAGCGATGCTTTTAAGGAACTCCAGCTTCTGTTCCTCATCCTGGCAGCCAGGGGACAGAGAGACAAACAGGGAGCATGAGATGGGGACACACGGTCAGTGGCACCGCAGCGCTGGGGGTGCAGTGCCGGTTGCAGCCCTGGAAGAAGCAGCTGTGCCCAGCCAGCGCCCTCCAGCAGCCCCACAGCAGAGCCCCTGTCAGCAGATGCCAGCTCAGCCGCCTTCCAAATGGCTGCGGTTACCTTTTCAGGGTTGCTGACAAAGGCCCTGATGACATCCACGTGTTCTGGTTCCAAGCGGTACACTGGTAACCAGCTGGCATCTAAGAAAGGAGGAGAGCAGGGAGGGCTGCAGAGAGGGTGCGCAGGCAGGAGGGAGCAGAGGAAGGAGCTCTGCCTCCCATCCAGCCCCATGCCCGCTGCCATGGCACAGTCTTCTCCTGCGTGTCAGTGCCCCTGCCAGCGTGTGGGGAAACGGGATCCTGGCATTGAGCAGGGAGCGCTCGCTGGCCACCGCGCTGCCCAGACAATCAGGGCCCCTCACTCACCCATCTCCAGTTGCTGGGCCAGGCACAACTCCTGGGGCTCCACTGGAGAGCTGCTCTCCTGGAGAGCCCTGTCCTCCTCCAGGGCCACCTTGGTGGTGCTGACTTGTTGCTTCGCCATCTTTTGGGTTTGAGGAAAGTGGTTGGGCTGGCGAAGGGGGAAGCTTTGGCGAAAGGCCACGAGTCTGCCGGGGGCAGAGGGAAAAGACGTGGGTTGTGCTCGAGGAGTCCTCGCCACGAGTCTGCCGGGGCAGAGGGGAGTCTGCCGGGGGCAGCTAGAGTTAAGATATGGTTGGACTCGATGATCTCAAGGGTCGCTTCCAACCAAAAGGATTCTCTGATACTCCGATTCTCTGAAAGACGTGGGCTGCGCTCGGGGGCTACTCGCCGTCTCCTTGCTCGCACCCTGTCCCGTCACCGTCCTGCCGGACAGTGTGGGCTGGGGCCCACAGCTGCGCTGAGCACATGCAGTGCAGTGGGTGTCACCAAGTGAGGTCACAACGGGCCCCACTGTGACCCTGCACCTGGGCAGGGAGGGGCAGGGTGTCCCATTGGGATGTACAGGCCAGCTCTGCCCTGGGCACCTGGGTGCTCTCGGGGTGTCTCCAGGCCCCCCTTTGCCCTCATGTCCCCCCGGGACCTCCCTGTTGCCCTCTGCTGTGGCCCAGAGTTTCGTGTTCAGCTGGCTGGCTGATCAGAACAGCAGCGAAGCTGCTCCTTCAGTGGCTTTGTAGAGATTTCTAGGGATTTCCAAGGGTGGGTAGCACAGAGGATGGACTTTGTTTAAGGTGTCTGCTGTCTCATTGCTTACAGAAGCTCTCAGTGGCTTGAGGATAAACTAACCACGTAACCACATGACAAAGTGTTGGAGCTGGCAGAGCACAAAAGCAGAAATCCAGGTGGCAGGGGTGAAAAAGGTGGAAAGGCTGAGGTACTAAATGCCTCCTTCTGTGGAAATGCCCCTCACATTCTGCGATTCTGTGATTCCTCCACCTCAGTCTTTAATAGTCAGAAGAGTTGTGCTCCAGGTACCCACCCCCCTGAGCCAGAAGACAGGCATGGGGAGCAGTATGAAGGCCCAACAATCCAAGGGGAAATGATCAGTGACCTGCTATACCACTTGGGCACCTACAAGTCTATGGGGCCAGATGGGATACACCCAAGGGTGCTGAGGGAGCTGGCAAAGGTCATCACTGAGCCACTTTCCATTATCTATCTGCAATGCTGCCCAATTGGGGAGGTTGCAGTTGACTGGAGGTTGGCTAAGGTGACGCTCATCTACAAGACGGGCCGGAAAGAGGATCTGGGGACCTATAGACCTATCCGTCTGACCTTGGTGCTGGGCAAGGTCATGGGGCAGATGATCTTGGGTAACATCACTCGCCACAAGAGAACCATATAATCAGGCCCAGTCAACATGGATTTATTTATTTATTTATTTATTGAGGGACTAGAGAGAGTGCAGAGGAGGCAACAAAGCTGCTGAGGGGCTGGAGCACAAGTGTGATGGGAGCGGTTGAGGGAGCTGGGGCTGTTCAGCCTGGAGAACAGGAGGCTCAGGGGAGGCTCAGGGGAGACCTTATTGCTGTTTGCAACGGCCTGAAAGGAGGTTGAAGCATGGAGGGTGTTGGTCTCTTCTCCCAAGTAGCAAGTGATAGGACAAGAGGAAATGGCCTCAAGTTGCGCCAGGGGAGGTTTAGATTGGCTGTTAGGAAAAAATTCTTCCTGGAAAGTGTGTTAAAGGCAAGAAGAACACCTGAAGAGCATGGGTTGGTCAGGCCAATGTGGAATAGATTGCTTTTTCTTGTTTGTTTTGGGGCTGCAGAAGAAGGAACGCGTGCATTTCAGTGTTGGGGCACGGATCCCAACTGAGGATTCAAGCAAGTTTGGGACTGGGACAGCTTAGGTGATTGAGGACCATTGCCAGGTCTACGAAAGAAGCTGGATGGGTTTTGGGGAGCTCACAGGCATTGCCAAATCCTCAGAAAACCACAGCTCTGTAGTGAAAGCAACAGCACTTGGCACCAAGCCCAATCCCAAAATGCAAATACCCTCGAAGTGACCACAGGCAGAGCCTTGAGAAACATTTGAGAGAAAGGGTCTCCTTTGCCAGGCCCTGGAGGTCAGGCCTTGGCCATTCTGATGATAAACAAACATGAAGGGCTGACATGGCATCAGAACCTGGCGTGTCCACATTGTTGCCCTTCCCCTTGGTTCCCACCCATGCACACTCAACCCGATCAGCGCCTGTGGGAACAGCAGGGTGTGCAGTTCCAGCTAGAGGGCCTTAGACACATTATACAGAAGTGTGATTTTTATGAGTGTAAGAAGCGATAGCCCAGGCCAGTGAGAACGATATCTCGGGTCGGAAAATGGCCCCTTGTGTGTGATGTGTGAATGTCCTTGGGCCTGGTCTGTGAATGAGTGGGAACGTAACTGAAACAAATATAACATGAGTGTGGTGTGTTTCTAATACCAATTATTGGAAAAACATCTTATGTAACATCTTAGTCCAGGCCCATACCTGGAAATCCTATACATTGTCAATGGCTAATAAAGAGGACCTCAGACTGGCTCAGCTCTCTGCTCTGCCCGGCTCTGCGCTCCTTCCTGAACAAGATCTCTGCCTGTGCGTGCATCTTTTTCTGCATCCCGATGTGCGTCGTTCCTCATCGCCGCAATCGCCCTCATCAACTCCAGACAATCCAAACGCTCCCTGACATACACGGCTGCCCCACCTCCTCTCCTTCCTCGCCTGTCTCTTCTGAAGAGTTTCTAGCCATCCAATGCAGCGCTCCAGTTGTGAGAGTCGTCCCACCATGTTTCTGGGATGGCAACTATATCGTCGTTTTTCTGCCTCACAGTGGCTTCCAGCTCCTCCTGTTTGTTGCCCACGCTGCGTGCCTTTGGATAGATGCACTTTGGCCGGGCCATTGATCCCGCCACCTTTTTCTGGTGAGAAGCCGTAATTCCTTTGTGGACATCATTGAGTGCTTCCACGGTTTTGAACACATCAACAACCCTTGTGTTTCTCTTTCTGCATGGCTCTCCATCCCCAACCTCCACTGGGACGGCAGAGCAAAGGGCCTCACCAGCACTACCCTCAAATGCTGGCATGTGGCCCTTGGGTTTGCCTCTCCACACCTGGTTTCCTCCCCTCTCACTTCAAATCTAGTTTAAAGCCCTCTCAAGGATTCCTGCTAACTCCTGCGCAGGATCCTTTTCCCCTTTTGAGAGAGGTGCATCCCATTTGTCGCTAGCAGGCCTGGTGCCATGTAAGCCGACCCGTGATCAAAAACCCCCAAATTCTGCCGGTGACACCGGTCCTGCAGCCAGGTATTGATCTGCTGGGTCTTCCTGCATCTTTCCTCGTCGTACCCTGCAACTGTGGCGACAGAAGAGAACACGACTTGTGCTCCTGATCCCTTGACCATGCGTCCCAAGGCCCTGAAGTCTCTCTTGATTGTTTTCCCTTTTCAGTTTCATCACTGCCTACCTGAAAAATCGTTAGGGGATAATAGTCTGAGGGCCTAACCAGGGCAGAGAGTTTCCTGTTTACATCTTTAACCCTGGCCCCAGGGAGGCAGCCGACACCCCAAGAAGTGGGTCTAGCCTGCATATAGGGCCTTCTGTTCCCTTTAGAAGGGAGTCTCCTACAACCACAACCAGCCTCTTTTTCTTTGTGGGGGCTGTTTTGACGGAGGGTGCAGGGTGACTGATCCTCTGCAGCACCTCCAACTCAGTGGAACCGCCTCCCTCGATGCTGTTGTTTGGTTCCACTTGCAAGGCCTGTTCTTCAGTCTCAAGACCCATTTGTGTGTCTGTGTTTGGCTGTTTCTGGGCTAACTGGTGCACAGAAATTGGCTTCGCTGGAGGTAAATGTTCAAAGAGGACCCAGAAGAGTAAAACAGAAAAAGGAAAAATTTATTCGAATAAAGGAGGAGTCCCCAGGCGTCCCTGTGGGGTCTCTCAACAGCATGGGAAGACACAGCCCCCTATTTATCCCAATCCTAGCCGCAGGAGATCCCTTCTCCTTTCCCCATTGGCTGAGACCCTTGCGGGGTCCAAGCTTTCCGATCCCCCTTTCGTAACCCCAGCAGCACCCCTTGTATGTCTGCCCACCGACACTCCTGGGAACTGATTGGTTAGAGCTCTAAGGCTGTTGCACTCCATTTTGTAAAGACATGGGAGAGCTGCTCCCATCAACTACGAAACAATCAAGAGTGTGAATCGTGACATCACATCTTTGCAAAGACGTGATAGCCGTTCCTCACCAGTTTGGTGTTGGTGGTGGTGCTTTCAGTTGTGATGATGTTGTCATCCCTTTTCTAATTCACTGTCTGCTCTTGTGTTCAGACTACGTGGCTCTGTAAATGAGGAGCCCCACTCTCTGTATCTTTCAATGAAATACAGGACCTTCTGAGACTGTTTTTCTTCCTGAGCTCCTTCCTGCAAGAGCTTTTGGAGCTGCAGGGACAGTTCCTGTGATGGGAGGAGGGGAAAAGAATCCATCACGGCAGCACTGCCAGGGAGCAGCAGCGCTCGGTCTCCCAGAGCTGTTTTCTTTCCTCTCCCACACTCTCCTTCTCGTCCCTCATGTTGGCGCAAGTCCTGAGTGCTCTGGCAGCTTGGTCATTGTTCTGCTGCGTGGCAGTCCTGTGACCGCGGGCAGGGACAGGCAATGGACACTTGTGTGACAGAGCTGGCCTCAGAACAGCCTTCCGTGAAGAAAGGTGATCTCCTGAGGACAGTGCTGGAAGGTTTAGGTCTTCTTCCAAAGTTTCTCTCCAGGACATGCCCAAGAACATGACGAGCAGATCACAACACCAGTATGCACCAGTACAGAGCTAAACACCGTGAGTGGAGAAGCACGAGGGCACGCAGCAGTGTCCTCTCACAGCCAGGCCTCCTGCAAGACACCTGACGGAGCAGCAGAGCAGGGTCTGGGCTGTGCCCGTGTGCACTGGACAGCCCGCGGAAGCTGCCCCAGGACAATCGTCGTGGGCTGGCCGCGCACAAGCACCGTTTCCAGCCCTGGCCTCTCAGTGCAGCTTGGAGAGGCCCTTTGTCCCTCCGCAGAAGGATGGTGAATGAGTAGGTCAGCAGGCTGTGTTTGCATGGTACAGATGAGATGCAAGCACGCACATCATGTACAGGAGGTGGGATGAGATGAACCCCAGAGACCACAAATGTCATCAGCTATTCCTTGGGGTTCCTTGAAGGCCTGTGGGACAGACAGTGTCTCGAGGTCACGTCATGTTGGGAGGAAACCACCTGAATGCAGCACTGGGTTGTGCTTCCTTGGACTGAGGTCCCCGTGTCCATTCCTCATGACGTGGGACATGTGAGATGAGTGCAGGCGGCGTGACACACTGCAAGGCTGAGGTGGCTCCCATCCTTTGGGAGTGGCAAGAGGAGGTGAGAGAGACACTGTGACTCCTGCCTGTGTGTCTAAAAGGGACAGGCTCTGCCTCTGAGCATCCCTGGGTGCATAAGGAGTCCATGAGGCCAGCTCAGCTCTGGACAGCTGACAGAAGCTTGCTCTTTCCACGTGTGACTCCAGGAACAAACCCCATGGGCCCAGTGAGCTTCGTCTCCGCTGCCTTGGACAGGCCCATTGCCACAGTGCTTCTGTCTGCTCCCTCAGCCTTGCCTGTGATTCTGGCTTGTGCTCTCCAAAGTGCCAGAGCACTCAGAGATGTTCTGGGGTCCTTGGAAAAGGCAGATGTCAAAGCCAGCTTCAAGAAGGGCTCTTTATTAAAATCCAGCCACTCCCTCGGGAAGAGCTGCTCCTCCACATGGCTCAGCATCAGCGGCAGCACAGGGCTCGCAGGATCCATCTTGGCCTTGGCTGCTCCCTTGGAGAGCTCAGGATGATGATGACCGTCTGAGCTACCAGGGAGCGGATGGAGGGCTCGCTGTCTTCTGCCAAGGCCTGAAGGGCTGCAAGGGAAAGAAGCAGAGCCGAGATGACCTCCCACGTCTGCAGAGACCCCCAGGCATTCCCTCTGGAGAATGCTCCCTACTCACCGCTGCAGATCTCAGCCAGCTTCTTCTTGCCTGGATCCCTCAGATGCCGCGCAGCGAGCCCTGGGCACAGAGTTCCGTCAGCCCCTGCTCCCTCCCCTCATCAGGGCTGGCCCCAGGGAAGAGCAGGGGCCGAGATGGTGGGACTGAGCAAGGCGGCCGCCATGGCCACCTGCGTGGACAGGGCTGGGAGAGGGAGGCCAAGGCCCTGCACGGGGCAGCCGGGGCTCTGGCAGCCACAGGGCTGCTCCTTGCTGCCAGGGCAGTGGCAGGGACTGGGGCCAGGCTGCCAAGAGAGGGACCCTGGGGGCTGTGACCCACCGATGAACCTCACGGCCGCCTCTCGCAAGCTGGCCTGAGCATCCTTCAGGTACGGCAGGCTCTGAGTCAAGAATTCTTGAGCTCTGCTCCTGTCCTGCTCCAGCTGGAGAGAGCACAAGGGGATGAGCACGTCACTGTCCCTTCCCAGTTGGCTGGACCAGTCCCTGCTCCCACACCCAGCCGTTCCCCTTCCCTCCCGGCCATTCCCATGTCCCAGCCAGGAGCCCTGTGGGGCTGAGGCTGAAAGAGAGACACAGGCCGGGGGACCCCAGGGGTGCTGAGAGCCCTCCCTCGCGCTGGGTGCAGGGAGGGCAGCAGGGCAGAGAGAAGAGGCCTTGTGGGCTCTGTTCTTGAGGGCAGGGAACAAGAATGCAGGTCCAGGCTGCAGCAAGGCAGGCGAGGCACATCTGCCTTGGGGGTTGTCCTCACCAAGCTCTCTCCAATCCGCCATGTCTGCTGTGTCCGCACCAGGTGCTTGAGCAGTTTCCACTTGAGGAGCTCTGCGGCAGCAAGGAGGGCTTCCCCAGCAGCCTGTGGAACAGCAGAAGCTGGGAATGGCACCACGGTCTGGGCCAGGAGACCTTGGGTCCCCCTGCTCTGGGCTTTGTTCCTGGGGTGATTCTGCCCTCAGGGAGCTGGGACATGCCCTGGCCCAAATGTCCAGGGGTCTCTTCGCTGCGTCACTGCTGAGCTTTGAAAGCTGTACCTTGGCCACGCTCTGCGTTTGGTCACTCAGGCGGAAGAAGAGAGGGAGCAGGCCAAGTCGCACCGTGTTCTTCATCTCTGCCTTTTCGTCCCCCACCGCCATCTTCATCAGGTCTCTGAAGAGGCTGATGGAGCTCTCTCTCAGCTGGCTCTGCTCCTGGGAGGGAGAAGCACAGTAGGACTGGAGCACCAGCAGCTCTCTGCCCACGCTGGGCAGAAGCTCCAGCATGGCTGATGTGAGGGGAGATGCTCCAGGGAGGCATTCTGCACACTGGAGTTGTGGCCCAGATCTGCGGTCCTGGGTCAGTGAAAGGCCACTCAAGAGACTTGTTCTGGGAGCGCCTGGCCTCCAAGTGCCCACCAAGGCAGCCAGCATCCCCCACCAGCTTCAGCAGCCACGGTGGGGAAGAGCTCCGGGAGCAGCCGGCAGGGAGAAGCTGGGCTGGGCTGCAGAACACACAAGCCACCCCACAAGAGCCCAGGGCCCACCCGTGGGGCTCAGGCTTCCACATCAGCCTTACGTCGTTCAAGAGGGGCAGGAGGAATTCCGCCATCTGCACGGCGATGTGGCTGGCCTCCTTCCTCTTCAGCTGAGCCATGACAGTTCTGAAGACCAGCAGAGCCTTCATGGTGGCAGCCTTATAGCCAAAGAGCAGGACCCTCATCAGGTCTGGCAGGATGACCTTCATTTTTCTTGCCTGTGTGAAGAAAAGAGTTTCCCTTTTGGGACCAGGTCCGTGCCTGGAAAGCTCCCCAGGCAGCCAGCTGGCCCCACCATGGCAGAGAGAGCCTTTGGAGCACTCGCCCCACCGCCTGAGTGCCAGCCAAGGCCAAGCCCTCCCGCTCTGCCCCGGCCCTTGCCTGCCAACAGGGTTCCCCTTGCTGACGCCCTACTCACCATGTCGTCTCTCTGTGACAGCGTCATGATGCCTCTGAGCACCAGGGAGAGCATGGCTGGCCTTTCTTCCTTCAGAAACCTAAAGGCTAGGTAGGTCGCAGCAAACTCCCCGTCTCCCAGATCTCTGCTGGCCAGCATCTGAAAGCAGGGCAGCAGTGAGCGACCGGCAGAGCTGGTGGGGCTCCTGGCAGCGTGCAGCTCCTGGTTCCTAGCGCAGCCCGGGCCAAGGGCACCGGGGGCTTTTTCCGGTAACTCACAGCCAAGCGAACGAGGCAGTAGTCCTCCAGGTGTGTGCAGAAGAGCCTGCTCTTGAGGTCCCAGAGCTGGCTGAGCAGCTCCTTCAAAATGTTCTTCACAGTCTGGGGCACGGAGAGCATCAGTTCCCACAGTGCCAGGGCAGTGCTGCAAGTCGGAGCGCTCTGTCAGCAGGGCAGCCTCGGCCACAGCAGCGTGGCCGGGCTCAGCACTGCAGGACGCTTGGGATGCCCTGGGCAGCAGCAGAGGGCTGAGCTGGTGCTCCCCGTGGGGCGGGCAGGAGCGTGGGGTGGGCTCTGGGCTTGCTTGCTCAGCTTTGGCTGCCTCGGGCCTGGCTGACCCCCAGGGCTGGAAAGCGTGGTGGGATGGAGGGTCCTGCCCCTCGGGAGTGTCCTGCAGGATTCCTTGGCTCTGGCAGCCAGAGCGTCTCCAGGCCCCTCTTCCCACAGGGAACAAGCCCTCCCGGCTTTTGAGGACAGTACCTGTCTCCTCCTGGAGCAACCTTGAGCAGTGTCATCACCACCTCCTGAGGGCATTTGTCAGCCATGGGGACGATGAGAGACTCCACGCTCTGCCGGGCTGGGACTGTCTGGGTGCATCCCAGGGTTTTGTGGATGCAGCTCGTGATCTTTGGCACCTGGAGGGGACACAGGTGAGGATGGTGCAGCCACTGGCGAGCGGCCATTTCCTCAGCTGCCCTTGCCATCCCTCTCTGCCACCTTGAGGTGGCTTCAGGTGCCCCAGACACTGGGCTTTGGGAGGAAGAGAGGGATGGAGGGAGGAACAAGGCCTGACAGGGCTGAAGGGCAGGGCAATGCAGCCACAGGCCACTTACATCCACCAGCCACAGGTCAGGGTTTCCCTTGACCACATCCAGCACGTTTCTGGCCGCCTCCTTGTCAAAGGTGCTGGAGTCGGTCATTGCCTCGATGAACACCCAGACCATGTCTGTCCTCTCCGACGGCTGGAGGTATTCCCCAAAGGTCTATGGGAGGAAGGGAGGCAACGAAGCCATATCACACCGAGGGCCCTGATGCTGCTGCTTAGCCGGGCAGTGCCAGCAGCCCTGTGGTGGCGCCCGGCAGTGCTGGCGGCGGTGTCCCCAGCAAAGCTGGCAGCAGGGGCGGCAGTCGCTGCTGGGGAGGATGAGAAGAGACGGCCCAGGGTGAGGGAGGAGGGTTGGGGTCATGGGCACGGGGTCTGGGCCCCGCCACCAGCCAGGGCTTGCTGGTGGCCAGGAGGACTGGGGCTGCTGCTGGGACACTGGAGCGCAGCCCTGGCGTTGTCCCTGCTTGGGGACAGCAGGAACCCTCTCAGCAGGGACAGGGAGGCCACGCCAGCCCGCTGACGGTGGAGGCCTTTGCTCTCACAAGTCCCCTGCTGATGCCAGGACCAAGAGTGCCAGCAAACGGGGAGCTCGTTACCTCGGCAATGTGAGTGGCACTGGGCGAAGTGCGCAAGGAGGTGGTCTCGGCTTCCCAGTCCCTTTCGAGCTGTGTATCCTCCTCTGTCAATGTCGCACCTAAAGAGCGGGGCAAACGCAGAGGAGTCGGTAAGACACGGCAGCTTCCCCAATACTGGAAAGAGCTTTGAACTTGGAATGGCCGAGGAGGGAGGTTATGACCTGCAATCAGGGGAGGAGGTGGTGGAGAGCGGTGCCACGGAAAGGCTGACCCGCCTCCAGTGTGCGTGTGGGAATGCTCGTGGCCCTGGAAATTCCAAGGCCCTAGAGCTCTGCATGCAGTGCCACGGTTCAGTCCCCCATGGCTTGAATAGAGGTGACGTGGGGGACGGCTCGCATGGCTGGAGTGCTGCGGGGCAGAGATACATGTCTCTTTGGGAGAGATGGGAAGATGCGGCGCGGGGCTGCCTCCCGTGCTCTTGAGGAGCAGCTCAGCTACACGGGACCATCAACAGCGTGGGAGAGAGCGTGGGGGTGAGGAGCAGAGGAGGGGCAGTGCTGGTGACATGGTGGTGCCTCCAGCAAGCAGCAGGACTGGGTGATGTTGGCGTGCAGGGGGATCCATCCCACCACAGCTTCTCTTACGGTGTTGCTGGTACTTGAATTGGAAGAGGAGACAAAGAGCGTCCAAAGCCAAGCGGCTGGTGTCCTCTTCCTTGAATGATAGGAGCAGCAGGAGATGTCCCAGCAGCTGTCCAAGGATTGGCATCTGCATCTCCACACAGGAGGCGTGTCTGTCCTCATTGGGATCAGCCTGGGCAAGGGAGGAGGAAGAGCAGAGGGCTTGAGGGCAGCTGGGGCCAAAGCCCTGAAGCCAAGTGTGTGCCCAGGGCTGGATCCAGGCAGGTCAGAGCTTTGCAGGGCCCTGCAGAACCCGTCTCGCAGAACAGCCCCACGCAGGGAGAGCTGCCAGACCTGGGCTCCCCGTGGGCTCCTTGGGCAGCCCTGGCCGACACAGGACTGGGGCAGAGATGGCTCCTGGCAGAGCGCAGTGTGCCTGGTCCTTACCTTCAGTGAGGAGTAGTTGGCCAGCAAGAAGCTGAGCACCCTCATCCTGCCCACAGCCCTCTCCCGCACAGATGCCCTCTCAGAGGTGGTGAAGGTCAAGAGCATCTGGGGAGAGAGAAGCTGCTGCTGAGCCCTGGGAGCAGCCAGTGCTCCAGCACAAGCAGCACTGCTCAAGTCCTGGGCGGGACTCTCCCAGGCCATTAAGGCTTCCTCTGGTCTGGAGCAAAGCCCGCACTGGTTTCCTGCCCTGGGGTCCCTGGCAGGCTTGCGACAAATGCCCCAGGCCAGCCCTCTAGCCAGGCAGGAAGGCAGATGCCACCCTGTGCGGCCACTGTGCTGCGGAAGAGCCTGCTGGGCAGCCCCTGCTTCCCCCAGGGAGGTGGGCACCACCCTGCAGTGCTCTCTCTGCATGGCGCGGGGTGGGACTGCCCTCTCAGCAGTGGACACCCCGTCCCCCAGGGTGAGGAACAGCCCTTGTGAAGCCCACCCTTTGCACATGCCAGACCTGGAAGATACTCTGCATCTTCTCGCTGACTCCGTTGGCAGGAGAGTTGAGCACCAGTGCAACTAGCATGGTGTCCATGGCTTTCATGGTCTGCAAGGAAGACAACGAGTTGTGGCCGTGTTTCCTGCCATCCCTCTCACCCCCAGGACACTGAGCTGAGCTCCCAGCACCAAGGGAGGACTCGTGGGCTGCTTTGCTGTGCCTAGGAGAGGCCCAGGGGCAAACAATGTGCTGTGGGCAGAGCAGCCTGCGGCACTGGACGTGGCCAGGCCCACAGGAACGGGACGACGGGACGAGAGTGGGAAAGTAAAGCCAAGACCGTGCCCTGCCTTGCATCTCTGGTCATAGCGCAGGACAGGGTGAGCAGGGAGCAGCCCAGAGGGCCCGGCGCTCGTGGAGCTCACCCAGCACTTACCGCGAAGTACAGGAAAGGTTTCAAGTCCCGGATTTCCTCTTTGGGAGGAAGCAAGAAGATGCTGGAGAAGCACGCTTGGAGGAGGCCTATCTCTTTGCCCTCCAGCACTGCCTCCACGGAGCTGCAAAGAGAGTGGGGCCAGTGGGACACTGGTGCGGGGAGCAGTGCCTGGAGGCCTCGTGCAGGTGGACGCGGGGCTCTGAGGCAGGAGTCCCCAGGAGGGTTGGGCAGGTACCTCATTTCGGTCACGGCAAACATGGCGCTCCGCCACACTGCTGTGCACCGTTGGTCCCTGGGCTCTTCTTCCAGCAGCACCTGCAGAGCACAGCCAGGATGGGACCTGGCAGCTGCCAGCACCCAGTGCCACCAGCCCCTTGCCCTGCCCAACGCTGTCCTCACAGGGTGCCAGTGCTGGGGGCCTTGTCCCCTTCCCCGCAGCCACCGAGTATCCCCTCACCTTGATATTCTCTGCCAGTTTGTGTCTCTGGCAGAAGAGATCTAGGCCCTGGGACAAGCCGTTGTACGTTGCGGCCCTGAAGAGCATAGCGATGCTTTTAAGGAACTCCAGCTTCTGTTCCTCATCCTGGCAGCCAGGGGACAGAGAGACAAACAGGGAGCATGAGATGGGGACACACGGTCAGTGGCACCGCAGCGCTGGGGGTGCAGTGCCGGTTGCAGCCCTGGGAGAAGCAGCTGTGCCCAGCCAGCGCCCTCCAGCAGCCCCACAGCAGAGCCCCTGTCAGAGGATGCCAGCTCAGCCGCCTTCCAAATGGCTGCGGTTACCTTTTCAGGGTTGCTGACAAAGGCCCTGATGACATCCACGTGTTCTGGTTCCAAGCGGTACACTGGTAACCAGCTGGCATCTAAGAAAGGAGGAGAGCAGGGAGGGCTGCAGAGAGGGTGCGCAGGCAGGAGGGAGCAGAGGAAGGAGCTCTGCCTCCCATCCAGCCCCATGCCCGCTGCCATGGCACAGTCTTCTCCTGCGTGTCAGTGCCCCTGCCAGCGTGTGGGGAAACGGGATCCTGGCATTGAGCAGGGAGCGCTCGCTGGCCACCGCGCTGCCCAGACAATCAGGGCCCCTCACTCACCCATCTCCAGTTGCTGGGCCAGGCACAACTCCTGGGGCTCCACTGGAGAGCTGCTCTCCTGGAGAGCCCTGTCCTCCTCCAGGGCCACCTTGGTGGTGCTGACTTGTTGCTTCGCCATCTTTTGGGTTTGAGGAAAGTGGTTGGGCTGGCGAAGGGGGAAGCTTTGGCGAAAGGCCACGAGTCTGCCGGGGGCAGAGGGAAAAGACGTGGGTTGTGCTCGAGGAGTCCTCGCCACGAGTCTGCCGGGGGCAGCGGGGAAAGACGTGGGTTGTGCTCGAGGAGTCCTCGCCACGAGTCTGCTGGGGCAGAGGGGAGTCTGCCGGGGGCAGCTAGAGTTAAGATATGGTTGGACTCGATGATCTCAAGGGTCGCTTCCAACCAAAAGGATTCTCTGATACTCCGATTCTCTGAAAGACGTGGGCTGCGCTCGGGGGCTACTCGCCGTCTCCGTGCTCGCACCCTGTCCCGTCACCGTCCTGCCGGACAGTGTGGGCTGGGGCCCACAGCTGCGCTGAGCACATGCAGTGCAGTGGGTGTCACCAAGTGAGGTCACAACGGGCCCCACTGTGACCCTGCACCTGGGCAGGGAGGGGCAGGGTGTCCCATTGGGATGCACAGGCCAGCTCTGCCCTGGGCACCTGGGTGCTCTCGGGGTGTCTCCAGGCTCCCCTTTGCCCTCATGTCCCCCCGGGACCTCCCTGTTGCCCTCTGCTGTGGCCCAGAGTTTCGTGTTCAGCTGGCTGGCTGATCAGAACAGCAGCGAAGCTGCTCCTTCAGTGGCTTTGTAGAGATTTCTAGGGATTTCCAAGGGTGGGTAGCACAGAGGATGGACTTTGTTTAAGGTGTCTGCTGTCTCATTGCTTACAGAAGCTCTCAGTGGCTTGAGGATAAACTAACCACGTAACCACATGACAAAGTGTTGGAGCTGGCAGAGCACAAAAGCAGAAATCCAGGTGGCAGGGGTGAAAAAGGTGGAAAGGCTGAGGTACTAAATGCCTCCTTCTGTGGAAATGCCCCTCACATTCTGCGATTCTGTGATTCCTCCACCTCAGTCTTTAATAGTCAGAAGAGTTGTGCTCCAGGTACCCACCCCCCTGAGCCAGAAGACAGGCATGGGGAGCAGTATGAAGGCCCAACAATCCAAGGGGAAATGATCAGTGACCTGCTATACCACTTGGGCACCTACAAGTCTATGGGGCCAGATGGGATACACCCAAGGGTGCTGAGGGAGCTGGCAAAGGTCATCACTGAGCCACTTTCCATTATCTATCTGCAATGCTGCCCAACTGGGGAGGTTGCAGTTGACTGGAGGTTGGCTAAGGTGACGCTCATCTACAAGACGGGCCGGAAAGAGGATCTGGGGACCTATAGACCTATCCGTCTGGCCTTGGTGCTGGGCAAGGTCATGGGGCAGATGATCTTGGGTAACATCACTCGCCACAAGAGAACCATATAATCAGGCCCAGTCAACATGGATTTATTTATTTATTTATTTATTGAGGGACTAGAGAGAGTGCAGAGGAGGCAACAAAGCTGCTGAGGGGCTGGAGCACAAGTGTGATGGGAGCGGTTGAGGGAGCTGGGGCTGTTCAGCCTGGAGAACAGGAGGCTCAGGGGAGGCTCAGGGGAGACCTTATTGCTGTTTGCAACGGCCTGAAAGGAGGTTGAAGCATGGAGGGTGTTGGTCTCTTCTCCCAAGTAGCAAGTGATAGGACAAGAGGAAATGGCCTCAAGTTGCGCCAGGGGAGGTTTAGATTGGCTGTTAGGAAAAAATTCTTCCTGGAAAGTGTGTTAAAGGCAAGAAGAACACCTGAAGAGCATGGGTTGGTCAGGCCAATGTGGAATAGATTGCTTTTTCTTGTTTGTTTTGGGGCTGCAGAAGAAGGAACGCGTGCATTTCAGTGTTGGGGCACGGATCCCAACTGAGGATTCAAGCAAGTTTGGGACTGGGACAGCTTAGGTGATTGAGGACCATTGCCAGGTCTACGAAAGAAGCTGGATGGGTTTTGGGGAGCTCACAGGCATTGCCAAATCCTCAGAAAACCACAGCTCTGTAGTGAAAGCAACAGCACTTGGCACCAAGCCCAATCCCAAAATGCAAATACCCTCGAAGTGACCACAGGCAGAGCCTTGAGAAACATTTGAGAGAAAGGGTCTCCTTTGCCAGGCCCTGGAGGTCAGGCTTGGCCATTCTGATGATAAACAAACATGAAGGGCTGACATGGCATCAGAACCTGGTGTGTCCACATTGTTGCCCTTCCCCTTGGTTCCCACCCATGCACACTCAACCCGATCAGCGCCTGTGGGAACAGCAGGGTGTGCAGTTCCAGCTAGAGGGCCTTAGACACATTATACAGAAGTGTGATTTTTATGAGTGTAAGAAGCGATAGCCCAGGCCAGTGAGAACGATATCTCGGGTCGGAAAACGGCCCCTTGTGTGTGATGTGTGAATGTCCTTGGGCCTGGTCTGTGAATGAGTGGGAACGTAACTGAAACAAATATAACATGAGTGTGGTGTGTTTCTAATACCAATTATTGGAAAAACATCTTATGTAACATCTTAGTCCAGGCCCATACCTGGAAATCCTATACATTGTCAATGGCTAATAAAGAGGACCTCAGACTGGCTCAGCTCTCTGCTCTGCCCGGCTCTGCGCTCCTTCCTGAACAAGATCTCTGCCTGTGCGTGCATCTTTTTCTGCATCCCGATGTGCGTCGTTCCTCATCGCCGCAATCGCCCTCATCAACTCCAGACAATCCAAACGCTCCCTGACATACACGGCTGCCCCACCTCCTCTCCTTCCTCGCCTGTCTCTTCTGAAGAGTTTCTAGCCATCCAATGCAGCGCTCCAGTTGTGAGAGTCGTCCCACCATGTTTCTGGGATGGCAACTATATCGTCGTTTTTCTGCCTCACAGTGGCTTCCAGCTCCTCCTGTTTGTTGCCCACGCTGCGTGCCTTTGGATAGATGCACTTTGGCCGGGCCATTGATCCCGCCACCTTTTTCTGGTGAGAAGCCCTAATTCCTTTGTGGACATCATCGAGTGCTTCCACGGTTTTGAACACATCAACAACCCTTGTGTTTCTCTTCCTGCATGGCTCTCCATCCCCAACCTCCACTGGGACGGCAGAGCAAAGGGCCTCACCAGCACTACCCTCAAATGCTGGCATGTGGCCCTTGGGTTTGCCTCTCCACACCTGGTTTCCTCCCCTCTCACTTCAAATCTAGTTTAAAGCCCTCTCAAGGATTCCTGCTAACTCCTGCGCAGGATCCTTTTCCCCTTTTGAGAGAGGTGCATCCCATTTGTCGCTAGCAGGCCTGGTGCCATGTAAGCCGACCCGTGATCAAAAACCCCCAAATTCTGCCGGTGACACCGGTCCTGCAGCCAGGTATTGATCTGCTGGGTCTTCCTGCATCTTTCCTCATCGTACCCTGCAACTGTGGCGACAGAAGAGAACACGACTTGTGCTCCTGATCCCTTGACCATGCGTCCCAAGGCCCTGAAGTCTCTCTTGATTGTTTTCCCTTTTCAGTTTCATCACTGCCTACCTGAAAAATCGTTAGGGGATAATAGTCTGAGGGCCTAACCAGGGCAGAGAGTTTCCTGTTTACATCTTTAACCCTGGCCCCAGGGAGGCAGCCGACACCCCAAGAAGTGGGTCTAGCCTGCATATAGGGCCTTCTGTTCCCTTTAGAAGGGAGTCTCCTACAACCACAACCAGCCTCTTTTTCTTTGTGGGGGCTGTTTTGACGGAGGGTGCAGGGTGACTGATCCTCTGCAGCACCTCCAACTCAGTGGAACCGCCTCCCTCGATGCTGTTGTTTGGTTCCACTTGCAAGGCCTGTTCTTCAGTCTCAAGACCCATTTGTGTGTCTGTGTTTGGCTGTTTCTGGGCTAACTGGTGCACAGAAATTGGCTTCGCTGGAGGTAAATGTTCAAAGAGGACCCAGAAGAGTAAAACAGAAAAAGGAAAAATTTATTCGAATAAAGGAGGAGTCCCCAGGCGTCCCTGTGGGGTCTCTCAACAGCATGGGAAGACACAGCCCCCTATTTATCCCAATCCTAGCCGCAGGAGATCCCTTCTCCTTTCCCCATTGGCTGAGACCCTTGCGGGGTCCAAGCTTTCCGATCCCCCTTTCGTAACCCCAGCAGCACCCCTTGTATGTCTGCCCACCGACACTCCTGGGAACTGATTGGTTAGAGCTCTAAGGCTGTTGCACTCCATTTTGTAAAGACATGGGAGAGCTGCTCCCATCAACTACGAAACAATCAAGAGTGTGAATCGTGACATCACATCTTTGCAAAGACGTGATAGCCGTTCCTCACCAGTTTGGTGTTGGTGGTGGTGCTTTCAGTTGTGATGATGTTGTCATCCCTTTTCTAATTCACTGTCTGCTCTTGTGTTCAGACTACGTGGCTCTGTAAATGAGGAGCCCCACTCTCTGTATCTTTCAATGAAATACAGGACCTTCTGAGACTGTTTTTCTTCCTGAGCTCCTTCCTGCAAGAGCTTTTGGAGCTGCAGGGACAGTTCCTGTGATGGGAGGAGGGGAAAAGAATCCATCACGGCAGCACTGCCAGGGAGCAGCAGCGCTCGGTCTCCCAGAGCTGTTTTCTTTCCTCTCCCACACTCTCCTTCTCGTCCCTCATGTTGGCGCAAGTCCTGAGTGCTCTGGCAGCTTGGTCATTGTTCTGCTGCGTGGCAGTCCTGTGACCACGGGCAGGGACAGGCAATGGGCACTTGTGTGACAGAGCTGGCCTCAGAACAGCCTTCCGTGAAGAAAGGTGATCTCCTGAGGACAGTGCTGGAAGGTTTAGGTCTTCTTCCAAAGTTTCTCTCCAGGACATGCCCAAGAACATGACGAGCAGATCACAACACCAGTATGCACCAGTACAGAGCTAAACACCGTGAGTGGAGAAGCACGAGGGCACGCAGCAGTGTCCTCTCACAGCCAGGCCTCCTGCAAGACACCTGACGGAGCAGCAGAGCAGGGTCTGGGCTGTGCCCGTGTGCACTGGACAGCCCGCGGAAGCTGCCCCAGGACAATCGTCGCGGGCTGGCCGCGCACAAGCACCGTTTCCAGCCCTGGCCTCTCAGTGCAGCTTGGAGAGGCCCTTTGTCCCTCCGCAGAAGGATGGTGAATGAGTAGGTCAGCAGGCTGTGTTTGCATGGTACAGATGAGATGCAAGCACGCACATCATGTACAGGAGGTGGGATGAGATGAACCCCAGAGACCACAAATGTCATCAGCTATTCCTTGGGGTTCCTTGAAGGCCTGTGGGACAGACAGTGTCTCGAGGTCACGTCATGTTGGGAGGAAACCACCTGAATGCAGCACTGGGTTGTGCTTCCTTGGACTGAGGTCCCCGTGTCCATTCCTCATGACGTGGGACATGTGAGATGAGTGCAGGCGGCGTGACACACTGCAAGGCTGAGGTGGCTCCCATCCTTTGGGAGTGGCAAGAGGAGGTGAGAGAGACACTGTGACTCCTGCCTGTGTGTCTAAAAGGGACAGGCTCTGCCTCTGAGCATCCCTGGGTGCATAAGGAGTCCATGAGGCCAGCTCAGCTCTGGACAGCTGACAGAAGCTTGCTCTTTCCACGTGTGACTCCAGGAACAAACCCCATGGGCCCAGTGAGCTTCGTCTCCGCTGCCTTGGACAGGCCCATTGCCACAGTGCTTCTGTCTGCTCCCTCAGCCTTGCCTGTGATTCTGGCTTGTGCTCTCCAAAGTGCCAGAGCACTCAGAGATGTTCTGGGGTCCTTGGAAAAGGCAGATGTCAAAGCCAGCTTCAAGAAGGGCTCTTTATTAAAATCCAGCCACTCCCTCAGGAAGAGCTGCTCCTCCACATGGCTCAGCATCAGCGGCAGCACAGGGCTCGCAGGATCCATCTTGGCCTTGGCTGCTCCCTTGGAGAGCTCAGGATGATGATGACCGTCTGAGCTACCAGGGAGCGGATGGAGGGCTCGCTGTCTTCTGCCAAGGCCTGAAGGGCTGCAAGGGAAAGAAGCAGAGCCGAGATGACCTCCCACGTCTGCAGAGACCCCCAGGCATTCCCTCTGGAGAATGCTCCCTACTCACCGCTGCAGATCTCAGCCAGCTTCTTCTTGCCTGGATCCCTCAGATGCCGCGCAGCGAGCCCTGGGCACAGAGTTCCGTCAGCCCCTGCTCCCTCCCCTCATCAGGGCTGGCCCCAGGGAAGAGCAGGGGCCGAGATGGTGGGACTGAGCAAGGCGGCCGCCATGGCCACCTGCGTGGACAGGGCTGGGAGAGGGAGGCCAAGGCCCTGCACGGGGCAGCCGGGGCTCTGGCAGCCACAGGGCTGCTCCTTGCTGCCAGGGCAGTGGCAGGGACTGGGGCCAGGCTGCCAAGAGAGGGACCCTGGGGGCTGTGACCCACCGATGAACCTCACGGCCGCCTCTCGCAAGCTGGCCTGAGCATCCTTCAGGTACGGCAGGCTCTGAGTCAAGAATTCTTGAGCTCTGCTCCTGTCCTGCTCCAGCTGGAGAGAGCACAAGGGGATGAGCACGTCACTGTCCCTTCCCAGTTGGCTGGACCAGTCCCTGCTCCCACACCCAGCCGTTCCCCTTCCCTCCCGGCCATTCCCATGTCCCAGCCAGGAGCCCTGTGGGGCTGAGGCTGAAAGAGAGACACAGGCCGGGGGACCCCAGGGGTGCTGAGAGCCCTCCCTCGCGCTGGGTGCAGGGAGGGCAGCAGGGCAGAGAGAAGAGGCCTTGTGGGCTCTGTTCTTGAGGGCAGGGAACAAGAATGCAGGTCCAGGCTGCAGCAAGGCAGGCGAGGCACATCTGCCTTGGGGGTTGTCCTCACCAAGCTCTCTCCAATCCGCCATGTCTGCTGTGTCCGCACCAGGTGCTTGAGCAGTTTCCACTTGAGGAGCTCTGCGGCAGCAAGGAGGGCTTCCCCAGCAGCCTGTGGAACAGCAGAAGCTGGGAATGGCACCACGGTCTGGGCCAGGAGACCTTGGGTCCCCCTGCTCTGGGCTTTGTTCCTGGGGCGATTCTGCCCTCAGGGAGCTGGGACATGCCCTGGCCCAAATGTCCAGGGGTCTCTTCGCTGCGTCACTGCTGAGCTTTGAAAGCTGTACCTTGGCCACGCTCTGCGTTTGGTCACTCAGGCGGAAGAAGAGAGGGAGCAGGCCAAGTCGCACCGTGTTCTTCATCTCTGCCTTTTCGTCCCCCACCGCCATCTTCATCAGGTCTCTGAAGAGGCTGATGGAGCTCTCTCTCAGCTGGCTCTGCTCCTGGGAGGGAGAAGCACAGTAGGACTGGAGCACCAGCAGCTCTCTGCCCACGCTGGGCAGAAGCTCCAGCATGGCTGATGTGAGGGGAGATGCTCCAGGGAGGCATTCTGCACACTGGAGTTGTGGCCCAGATCTGCGGTCCTGGGTCAGTGAAAGGCCACTCAAGAGACTTGTTCTGGGAGCGCCTGGCCTCCAAGTGCCCACCAAGGCAGCCAGCATCCCCCACCAGCTTCAGCAGCCACGGTGGGGAAGAGCTCCGGGAGCAGCCGGCAGGGAGAAGCTGGGCTGGGCTGCAGAACACACAAGCCACCCCACAAGAGCCCAGGGCCCACCCGTGGGGCTCAGGCTTCCACATCAGCCTTACGTCGTTCAAGAGGGGCAGGAGGAATTCCGCCATCTGCACGGCGATGTGGCTGGCCTCCTTCCTCTTCAGCTGAGCCATGACAGTTCTGAAGACCAGCAGAGCCTTCATGGTGGCAGCCTTATAGCCAAAGAGCAGGACCCTCATCAGGTCTGGCAGGATGACCTTCATTTTTCTTGCCTGTGTGAAGAAAAGAGTTTCCCTTTTGGGACCAGGTCCGTGCCTGGAAAGCTCCCCAGGCAGCCAGCTGGCCCCACCATGGCAGAGAGAGCCTTTGGAGCACTCGCCCCACCGCCTGAGTGCCAGCCAAGGCCAAGCCCTCCCGCTCTGCCCCGGCCCTTGCCTGCCAACAGGGTTCCCCTTGCTGACGCCCTACTCACCATGTCGTCTCTCTGTGACAGCGTCATGATGCCTCTGAGCACCAGGGAGAGCATGGCTGGCCTTTCTTCCTTCAGAAACCTAAAGGCTAGGTAGGTCGCAGCAAACTCCCCGTCTCCCAGATCTCTGCTGGCCAGCATCTGAAAGCAGGGCAGCAGTGAGCGACCGGCAGAGCTGGTGGGGCTCCTGGCAGTGTGCAGCTCCTGGTTCCTAGCGCAGCCCGGGCCAAGGGCACCGGGGGCTTTTTCCGGTAACTCACAGCCAAGCGAACGAGGCAGTAGTCCTCCAGGTGTGTGCAGAAGAGCCTGCTCTTGAGGTCCCAGAGCTGGCTGAGCAGCTCCTTCAAAATGTTCTTCACAGTCTGGGGCACGGAGAGCATCAGTTCCCACAGTGCCAGGGCAGTGCTGCAAGTCGGAGCGCTCTGTCAGCAGGGCAGCCTCGGCCACAGCAGCGTGGCCGGGCTCAGCACTGCAGGACGCTTGGGATGCCCTGGGCAGCAGCAGAGGGCTGAGCTGGTGCTCCCCGTGGGGCGGGCAGGAGCGTGGGGTGGGCCCTGGGCTTGCTTGCTCAGCTTTGGCTGCCTCGGGCCTGGCTGACCCCCAGGGCTGGAAAGCGTGGTGGGATGGAGGGTCCTGCCCCTCGGGAGTGTCCTGCAGGATTCCTTGGCTCTGGCAGCCAGAGCGTCTCCAGGCCCCTCTTCCCACAGGGAACAAGCCCTCCCGGCTTTTGAGGACAGTACCTGTCTCCTCCTGGAGCAACCTTGAGCAGTGTCATCACCACCTCCTGAGGGCATTTGTCAGCCATGGGGACGATGAGAGACTCCACGCTCTGCCGGGCTGGGACTGTCTGGGTGCATCCCAGGGTTTTGTGGATGCAGCTCGTGATCTTTGGCACCTGGAGGGGACACAGGTGAGGATGGTGCAGCCACTGGCGAGCGGCCATTTCCTCAGCTGCCCTTGCCATCCCTCTCTGCCACCTTGAGGTGGCTTCAGGTGCCCCAGACACTGGGCTTTGGGAGGAAGAGAGGGATGGAGGGAGGAACAAGGCCTGACAGGGCTGAAGGGCAGGGCAATGCAGCCACAGGCCACTTACATCCACCAGCCACAGGTCAGGGTTTCCCTTGACCACATCCAGCACGTTTCTGGCCGCCTCCTTGTCAAAGGTGCTGGAGTCGGTCATTGCCTCGATGAACACCCAGACCATGTCTGTCCTCTCCGACGGCTGGAGGTATTCCCCAAAGGTCTATGGGAGGAAGGGAGGCAACGAAGCCATATCACACCGAGGGCCCTGATGCTGCTGCTTAGCCGGGCAGTGCCAGCAGCCCTGCGGTGGCGCCCGGCAGTGCTGGCGGCGGTGTCCCCAGCAAAGCTGGCAGCAGGGGCGGCAGTCGCTGCTGGGGAGGATGAGAAGAGACGGCCCAGGGTGAGGGAGGAGGGTTGGGGTCATGGGCACGGGGTCTGGGCCCCGCCACCAGCCAGGGCTTGCGGGTGGCCAGGAGGACTGGGGCTGCTGCTGGGACACTGGAGCGCAGCCCTGGCGTTGTCCCTGCTTGGGGACAGCAGGAACCCTCTCAGCAGGGACAGGGAGGCCACGCCAGCCCGCTGACGGTGGAGGCCTTTGCTCTCACAAGTCCCCTGCTGATGCCAGGACCAAGAGTGCCAGCAAACGGGGAGCTCGTTACCTCGGCAATGTGAGTGGCACTGGGCGAAGTGCGCAAGGAGGTGGTCTCGGCTTCCCAGTCCCTTTCGAGCTGTGTATCCTCCTCTGTCAATGTCGCACCTAAAGAGCGGGGCAAACGCAGAGGAGTCGGTAAGACACGGCAGCTTCCCCAATACTGGAAAGAGCTTTGAACTTGGAATGGCCGAGGAGGGAGGTTATGACCTGCAATCAGGGGAGGAGGTGGTGGAGAGCGGTGCCACGGAAAGGCTGACCCGCCTCCAGTGTGCGTGTGGGAATGCTCGTGGCCCTGGAAATTCCAAGGCCCTAGAGCTCTGCATGCAGTGCCACGGTTCAGTCCCCCATGGCTTGAATAGAGGTGACGTGGGGGACGGCTCGCATGGCTGGAGTGCTGCGGGGCAGAGATACATGTCTCTTTGGGAGAGATGGGAAGATGCGGCGCGGGGCTGCCTCCCGTGCTCTTGAGGAGCAGCTCAGCTACACGGGACCATCAACAGCGTGGGAGAGAGCGTGGGGGTGAGGAGCAGAGGAGGGGCAGTGCTGGTGACATGGTGGTGCCTCCAGCAAGCAGCAGGACTGGGTGATGTTGGCGTGCAGGGGGATCCATCCCACCACAGCTTCTCTTACAGCGTTGCTGGTACTTGAATTGGAAGAGGAGACAAAGAGCGTCCAAAGCCAAGCGGCTGGTGTCCTCTTCCTTGAATGATAGGAGCAGCAGGAGATGTCCCAGCAGCTGTCCAAGGATTGGCATCTGCATCTCCACACAGGAGGCGTGTCTGTCCTCATTGGGATCAGCCTGGGCAAGGGAGGAGGAAGAGCAGAGGGCTTGAGGGCAGCTGGGGCCAAAGCCCTGAAGCCAAGTGTGTGCCCAGGGCTGGATCCAGGCAGGTCAGAGCTTTGCAGGGCCCTGCAGAACCCGTCTCGCAGAACAGCCCCACGCAGGGAGAGCTGCCAGACCTGGGCTCCCCGTGGGCTCCTTGGGCAGCCCTGGCCGACACAGGACTGGGGCAGAGATGGCTCCTGGCAGAGCGCAGTGTGCCTGGTCCTTACCTTCAGTGAGGAGTAGTTGGCCAGCAAGAAGCTGAGCACCCTCATCCTGCCCACAGCCCTCTCCCGCACAGATGCCCTCTCAGAGGTGGTGAAGGTCAAGAGCATCTGGGGAGAGAGAAGCTGCTGCTGAGCCCTGGGAGCAGCCAGTGCTCCAGCACAAGCAGCACTGCTCAAGTCCTGGGCGGGACTCTCCCAGGCCATTAAGGCTTCCTCTGGTCTGGAGCAAAGCCCGCACTGGTTTCCTGCCCTGGGGTCCCTGGCAGGCTTGCGACAAATGCCCCAGGCCAGCCCTCTAGCCAGGCAGGAAGGCAGATGCCACCCTGTGCGGCCACTGTGCTGCGGAAGAGCCTGCTGGGCAGCCCCTGCTTCCCCCAGGGAGGTGGGCACCACCCTGCAGTGCTCTCTCTGCATGGCGCGGGGTGGGACTGCCCTCTCAGCAGTGGACACCCCGTCCCCCAGGGTGAGGAACAGCCCTTGTGAAGCCCACCCTTTGCACATGCCAGACCTGGAAGATACTCTGCATCTTCTCGCTGACTCCGTTGGCAGGAGAGTTGAGCACCAGTGCAACTAGCATGGTGTCCATGGCTTTCATGGTCTGCAAGGAAGACAACGAGTTGTGGCCGTGTTTCCTGCCATCCCTCTCACCCCCAGGACACTGAGCTGAGCTCCCAGCACCAAGGGAGGACTCGTGGGCTGCTTTGCTGTGCCTGGGAGAGGCCCAGGGGCAAACAATGTGCTGTGGGCAGAGCAGCCTGCGGCACTGGACGTGGCCAGGCCCACAGGAACGGGACGACGGGACGAGAGTGGGAAAGTAAAGCCAAGACCGTGCCCTGCCTTGCATCTCTGGTCATAGCGCAGGACAGGGTGAGCAGGGAGCAGCCCAGAGGGCCCGGGGCTCGTGGAGCTCACCCAGCACTTACCGCGAAGTACAGGAAAGGTTTCAAGTCCCGGATTTCCTCTTTGGGAGGAAGCAAGAAGATGCTGGAGAAGCACGCTTGGAGGAGGCCTATCTCTTTGCCCTCCAGCACCGCCTCCACGGAGCTGCAAAGAGAGTGGGGCCAGTGGGACACTGGTGCGGGGAGCAGTGCCTGGAGGCCTCGTGCAGGTGGACACGGGGCTCTGGGGCAGGAGTCCCCAGGAGGGTTGGGCAGGTACCTCATTTCGGTCACGGCAAACATGGCGCTCCGCCACACCGCTGTGCACCGTTGGTCCCTGGGCTCTTCTTCCAGCAGCACCTGCAGAGCACAGCCAGGATGGGACCTGGCAGCTGCCAGCACCCAGTGCCACCCGCCCCTTGCCCTGCCCAACGCTGTCCTCACAGGGTGCCAGTGCTGGGGGCCTTGTCCCCTTCCCCGCAGCCACCGAATATCCCCTCACCTTGATATTCTCTGCCAGTTTGTATCTCTGGCAGAAGAGATCTAGGCCCTGGGACAAGCCGTTGTACGTTGCGGCCCTGAAGAGCATAGCGATGCTTTTAAGGAACTCCAGCTTCTGTTCCTCATCCTGGCAGCCAGGGGACAGAGAGACAAACAGGGAGCATGAGATGGGGACACACGGTCAGTGGCACCGCAGCGCTGGGGGTGCAGTGCCGGTTGCAGCCCTGGGAGAAGCAGCTGTGCCCAGCCAGCGCCCTCCAGCAGCCCCACAGCAGAGCCCCTGTCAGCAGATGCCAGCTCAGCCGCCTTCCAAATGGCTGCGGTTACCTTTTCAGGGTTGCTGACAAAGGCCCTGATGACATCCACGTGTTCTGGTTCCAAGTGGTACACTGGTAACCAGCTGGCATCTAAGAAAGGAGGAGAGCAGGGAGGGCTGCAGAGAGGGTGCGCAGGCAGGAGGGAGCAGAGGAAGGAGCTCTGCCTCCCATCCAGCCCCATGCCCGCTGCCATGGCACAGTCTTCTCCTGCGTGTCAGTGCCCCTGCCAGCGTGTGGGGAAACGGGATCCTGGCATTGAGCAGGGAGCGCTCGCTGGCCACCGCGCTGCCCAGACAATCAGGGCCCCTCACTCACCCATCTCCAGTTGCTGGGCCAGGCACAACTCCTGGGGCTCCACTGGAGAGCTGCTCTCCTGGAGAGCCCTGTCCTCCTCCAGGGCCACCTTGGTGGTGCTGACTTGTTGCTTCGCCATCTTTTGGGTTTGAGGAAAGTGGTTGGGCTGGCGAAGGGGGAAGCTTTGGCGAAAGGCAACGAGTCTGCCGGGGGCAGCGGGGAAAGACGTGGGTTGTGCTCGAGGAGTCCTCGCCACGAGTCTGCCGGGGCAGAGGGGAGTCTGCCGGGGGCAGCTAGAGTTAAGATATGGTTGGACTCGATGATCTCAAGGGTCGCTTCCAACCAAAAGGATTCTCTGATACTCCGATTCTCTGAAAGACGTGGGCTGCGCTCGGGGGCTACTCGCCGTCTCCGTGCTCGCACCCTGTCCCGTCACCGTCCTGCCGGACAGTGTGGGCTGGGGCCCACAGCTGCGCTGAGCACATGCAGTGCAGTGGGTGTCACCAAGTGAGGTCACAACGGGCCCCACTGTGACCCTGCACCTGGGCAGGGAGGGGCAGGGTGTCCCATTGGGATGCACAGGCCAGCTCAGCCCTGGGCACCTGGGTGCTCTCGGGGTGTCTCCAGGCCCCCCTTTGCCCTCATGTCCCCCCGGGACCTCCCTGTTGCCCTCTGCTGTGGCCCAGAGTTTCGTGTTCAGCTGGCTGGCTGATCAGAACAGCAGCGAAGCTGCTCCTTCAGTGGCTTTGTAGAGATTTCTAGGGATTTCCAAGGGTGGGTAGCACAGAGGATGGACTTTGTTTAAGGTGTCTGCTGTCTCATTGCTTACAGAAGCTCTCAGTGGCTTGAGGATAAACTAACCACGTAACCACATGACAAAGTGTTGGAGCTGGCAGAGCACAAAAGCAGAAATCCAGGTGGCAGGGGTGAAAAAGGTGGAAAGGCTGAGGTACTAAATGCCTCCTTCTGTGGAAATGCCCCTCACATTCTGCGATTCTGTGATTCCTCCACCTCAGTCTTTAATAGTCAGAAGAGTTGTGCTCCAGGTACCCACCCCCCTGAGCCAGAAGACAGGCATGGGGAGCAGTATGAAGGCCCAACAATCCAAGGGGAAATGATCAGTGACCTGCTATACCACTTGGGCACCTACAAGTCTATGGGGCCAGATGGGATACACCCAAGGGTGCTGAGGGAGCTGGCAAAGGTCATCACTGAGCCACTTTCCATTATCTATCTGCAATGCTGCCCAACTGGGGAGGTTGCAGTTGACTGGAGGTTGGCTAAGGTGACGCTCATCTACAAGACGGGCCGGAAAGAGGATCTGGGGACCTATAGACCTATCCGTCTGGCCTTGGTGCTGGGCAAGGTCATGGGGCAGATGATCTTGGGTAACATCACTCGCCACAAGAGAACCATATAATCAGGCCCAGTCAACATGGATTTATTTATTTATTTATTTATTGAGGGACTAGAGAGAGTGCAGAGGAGGCAACAAAGCTGCTGAGGGGCTGGAGCACAAGTGTGATGGGAGCGGTTGAGGGAGCTGGGGCTGTTCAGCCTGGAGAACAGGAGGCTCAGGGGAGGCTCAGGGGAGACCTTATTGCTGTTTGCAACGGCCTGAAAGGAGGTTGAAGCATGGAGGGTGTTGGTCTCTTCTCCCAAGTAGCAAGTGATAGGACAAGAGGAAATGGCCTCAAGTTGCGCCAGGGGAGGTTTAGATTGGCTGTTAGGAAAAAATTCTTCCTGGAAAGTGTGTTAAAGGCAAGAAGAACACCTGAAGAGCATGGGTTGGTCAGGCCAATGTGGAATAGATTGCTTTTTCTTGTTTGTTTTGAGGCTGCAGAAGAAGGAACGCGTGCATTTCAGTGTTGGGGCACGGATCCCAACTGAGGATTCAAGCAAGTTTGGGACTGGGACAGCTTAGGTGATTGAGGACCATTGCCAGGTCTACGAAAGAAGCTGGATGGGTTTTGGGGAGCTCACAGGCATTGCCAAATCCTCAGAAAACCACAGCTCTGTAGTGAAAGCAACAGCACTTGGCACCAAGCCCAATCCCAAAATGCAAATACCCTCGAAGTGACCACAGGCAGAGCCTTGAGAAACATTTGAGAGAAAGGGTCTCCTTTGCCAGGCCCTGGAGGTCAGGCCTTGGCCATTCTGATGATAAACAAACATGAAGGGCTGACATGGCATCAGAACCTGGCGTGTCCACATTGTTGCCCTTCCCCTTGGTTCCCACCCATGCACACTCAACCCGATCAGCGCCTGTGGGAACAGCAGGGTGTGCAGTTCCAGCTAGAGGGCCTTAGACACATTATACAGAAGTGTGATTTTTATGAGTGTAAGAAGCGATAGCCCAGGCCAGTGAGAACGATATCTCGGGTCGGAAAATGGCCCCTTGTGTGTGATGTGTGAATGTCCTTGGGCCTGGTCTGTGAATGAGTGGGAACGTAACTGAAACAAATATAACATGAGTGTGGTGTGTTTCTAATACCAATTATTGGAAAAACATCTTATGTAACATCTTAGTCCAGGCCCATACCTGGAAATCCTATACATTGTCAATGGCTAATAAAGAGGACCTCAGACTGGCTCAGCTCTCTGCTCTGCCCGGCTCTGCGCTCCTTCCTGAACAAGATCTCTGCCTGTGCGTGCATCTTTTTCTGCATCCCGATGTGCGTCGTTCCTCATCGCCGCAATCGCCCTCATCAACTCCAGACAATCCAAACGCTCCCTGACATACACGGCTGCCCCACCTCCTCTCCTTCCTCGCCTGTCTCTTCTGAAGAGTTTCTAGCCATCCAATGCAGCGCTCCAGTTGTGAGAGTCGTCCCACCATGTTTCTGGGATGGCAACTATATCGTCGTTTTTCTGCCTCACAGTGGCTTCCAGCTCCTCCTGTTTGTTGCCCACGCTGCGTGCCTTTGGATAGATGCACTTTGGCCGGGCCATTGATCCCGCCACCTTTTTCTGGTGAGAAGCCCTAATTCCTTTGTGGACATCATCGAGTGCTTCCACGGTTTTGAACACATCAACAACCCTTGTGTTTCTCTTCCTGCATGGCTCTCCATCCCCAACCTCCACTGGGACGGCAGAGCAAAGGGCCTCACCAGCACTACCCTCAAATGCTGGCATGTGGCCCTTGGGTTTGCCTCTCCACACCTGGTTTCCTCCCCTCTCACTTCAAATCTAGTTTAAAGCCCTCTCAAGGATTCCTGCTAACTCCTGCGCAGGATCCTTTTCCCCTTTTGAGAGAGGTGCATCCCATTTGTCGCTAGCAGGCCTGGTGCCATGTAAGCCGACCCGTGATCAAAAACCCCCAAATTCTGCCGGTGACACCGGTCCTGCAGCCAGGTATTGATCTGCTGGGTCTTCCTGCATCTTTCCTCGTCGTACCCTGCAACTGTGGCGACAGAAGAGAACACGACTTGTGCTCCTGATCCCTTGACCATGCGTCCCAAGGCCCTGAAGTCTCTCTTGATTGTTTTCCCTTTTCAGTTTCATCACTGCCTACCTGAAAAATCGTTAGGGGATAATAGTCTGAGGGCCTAACCAGGGCAGAGAGTTTCCTGTTTACATCTTTAACCCTGGCCCCAGGGAGGCAGCCGACACCCCAAGAAGTGGGTCTAGCCTGCATATAGGGCCTTCTGTTCCCTTTAGAAGGGAGTCTCCTACAACCACAACCAGCCTCTTTTTCTTTGTGGGGGCTGTTTTGACGGAGGGTGCAGGGTGACTGATCCTCTGCAGCACCTCCAACTCAGTGGAACCGCCTCCCTCGATGCTGTTGTTTGGTTCCACTTGCAAGGCCTGTTCTTCAGTCTCAAGACCCATTTGTGTGTCTGTGTTTGGCTGTTTCTGGGCTAACTGGTGTACAGAAATTGGCTTCGCTGGAGGTAAATGTTCAAAGAGGACCCAGAAGAGTAAAACAGAAAAAGGAAAAATTTATTCGAATAAAGGAGGAGTCCCCAGGCGTCCCTGTGGGGTCTCTCAACAGCATGGGAAGACACAGCCCCCTATTTATCCCAATCCTAGCCGCAGGAGATCCCTTCTCCTTTCCCCATTGGCTGAGACCCTTGCGGGGTCCAAGCTTTCCGATCCCCCTTTCGTAACCCCAGCAGCACCCCTTGTATGTCTGCCCACCGACACTCCTGGGAACTGATTGGTTAGAGCTCTAAGGCTGTTGCACTCCATTTTGTAAAGACATGGGAGAGCTGCTCCCATCAACTACGAAACAATCAAGAGTGTGAATCGTGACATCACATCTTTGCAAAGACGTGATAGCCGTTCCTCACCAGTTTGGTGTTGGTGGTGGTGCTTTCAGTTGTGATGATGTTGTCATCCCTTTTCTAATTCACTGTCTGCTCTTGTGTTCAGACTACGTGGCTCTGTAAATGAGGAGCCCCACTCTCTGTATCTTTCAATGAAATACAGGACCTTCTGAGACTGTTTTTCTTCCTGAGCTCCTTCCTGCAAGAGCTTTTGGAGCTGCAGGGACAGTTCCTGTGATGGGAGGAGGGGAAAAGAATCCATCACGGCAGCACTGCCAGGGAGCAGCAGCGCTCGGTCTCCCAGAGCTGTTTTCTTTCCTCTCCCACACTCTCCTTCTCGTCCCTCATGTTGGCGCAAGTCCTGAGTGCTCTGGCAGCTTGGTCATTGTTCTGCTGCGTGGCAGTCCTGTGACCACGGGCAGGGACAGGCAATGGGCACTTGTGTGACAGAGCTGGCCTCAGAACAGCCTTCCGTGAAGAAAGGTGATCTCCTGAGGACAGTGCTGGAAGGTTTAGGTCTTCTTCCAAAGTTTCTCTCCAGGACATGCCCAAGAACATGACGAGCAGATCACAACACCAGTATGCACCAGTACAGAGCTAAACACCGTGAGTGGAGAAGCACGAGGGCACGCAGCAGTGTCCTCTCACAGCCAGGCCTCCTGCAAGACACCTGACGGAGCAGCAGAGCAGGGTCTGGGCTGTGCCCGTGTGCACTGGACAGCCCGCGGAAGCTGCCCCAGGACAATCGTCGTGGGCTGGCCGCGCACAAGCACCGTTTCCAGCCCTGGCCTCTCAGTGCAGCTTGGAGAGGCCCTTTGTCCCTCCGCAGAAGGATGGTGAATGAGTAGGTCAGCAGGCTGTGTTTGCATGGTACAGATGAGATGCAAGCACGCACATCATGTACAGGAGGTGGGATGAGATGAACCCCAGAGACCACAAATGTCATCAGCTATTCCTTGGGGTTCCTTGAAGGCCTGTGGGACAGACAGTGTCTCGAGGTCACGTCATGTTGGGAGGAAACCACCTGAATGCAGCACTGGGTTGTGCTTCCTTGGACTGAGGTCCCCGTGTCCATTCCTCATGACGTGGGACATGTGAGATGAGTGCAGGCGGGGTGACACACTGCAAGGCTGAGGTGGCTCCCATCCTTTGGGAGTGGCAAGAGGAGGTGAGAGAGACACTGTGACTCCTGCCTGTGTGTCTAAAAGGGACAGGCTCTGCCTCTGAGCATCCCTGGGTGCATAAGGAGTCCATGAGGCCAGCTCAGCTCTGGACAGCTGACAGAAGCTTGCTCTTTCCACGTGTGACTCCAGGAACAAACCCCATGGGCCCAGTGAGCTTCGTCTCCGCTGCCTTGGACAGGCCCATTGCCACAGTGCTTCTGTCTGCTCCCTCAGCCTTGCCTGTGATTCTGGCTTGTGCTCTCCAAAGTGCCAGAGCACTCAGAGATGTTCTGGGGTCCTTGGAAAAGGCAGATGTCAAAGCCAGCTTCAAGAAGGGCTCTTTATTAAAATCCAGCCACTCCCTCAGGAAGAGCTGCTCCTCCACATGGCTCAGCATCAGCGGCAGCACAGGGCTCGCAGGATCCATCTTGGCCTTGGCTGCTCCCTTGGAGAGCTCAGGATGATGATGACCGTCTGAGCTACCAGGGAGCGGATGGAGGGCTCGCTGTCTTCTGCCAAGGCCTGAAGGGCTGCAAGGGAAAGAAGCAGAGCCGAGATGACCTCCCACGTCTGCAGAGACCCCCAGGCATTCCCTCTGGAGAATGCTCCCTACTCACCGCTGCAGATCTCAGCCAGCTTCTTCTTGCCTGGATCCCTCAGATGCCGCGCAGCGAGCCCTGGGCACAGAGTTCCGTCAGCCCCTGCTCCCTCCCCTCATCAGGGCTGGCCCCAGGGAAGAGCAGGGGCCGAGATGGTGGGACTGAGCAAGGCGGCCGCCATGGCCACCTGCGTGGACAGGGCTGGGAGAGGGAGGCCAAGGCCCTGCACGGGGCAGCCGGGGCTCTGGCAGCCACAGGGCTGCTCCTTGCTGCCAGGGCAGTGGCAGGGACTGGGGCCAGGCTGCCAAGAGAGGGACCCTGGGGGCTGTGACCCACCGATGAACCTCACGGCCGCCTCTCGCAAGCTGGCCTGAGCATCCTTCAGGTACGGCAGGCTCTGAGTCAAGAATTCTTGAGCTCTGCTCCTGTCCTGCTCCAGCTGGAGAGAGCACAAGGGGATGAGCACGTCACTGTCCCTTCCCAGTTGGCTGGACCAGTCCCTGCTCCCACACCCAGCCGTTCCCCTTCCCTCCCGGCCATTCCCATGTCCCAGCCAGGAGCCCTGTGGGGCTGAGGCTGAAAGAGAGACACAGGCCGGGGGACCACAGGGGTGCTGAGAGCCCTCCCTCGCGCTGGGTGCAGGGAGGGCAGCAGGGCAGAGAGAAGAGGCCTTGTGGGCTCTGTTCTTGAGGGCAGGGAACAAGAATGCAGGTCCAGGCTGCAGCAAGGCAGGCGAGGCACATCTGCCTTGGGGGTTGTCCTCACCAAGCTCTCTCCAATCCGCCATGTCTGCTGTGTCCGCACCAGGTGCTTGAGCAGTTTCCACTTGAGGAGCTCTGCGGCAGCAAGGAGGGCTTCCCCAGCAGCCTGTGGAACAGCAGAAGCTGGGAATGGCACCACGGTCTGGGCCAGGAGACCTTGGGTCCCCCTGCTCTGGGCTTTGTTCCTGGGGCGATTCTGCCCTCAGGGAGCTGGGACATGCCCTGGCCCAAATGTCCAGGGGTCTCTTCGCTGCGTCACTGCTGAGCTTTGAAAGCTGTACCTTGGCCACGCTCTGCGTTTGGTCACTCAGGCGGAAGAAGAGAGGGAGCAGGCCAAGTCGCACCGTGTTCTTCATCTCTGCCTTTTCGTCCCCCACCGCCATCTTCATCAGGTCTCTGAAGAGGCTGATGGAGCTCTCTCTCAGCTGGCTCTGCTCCTGGGAGGGAGAAGCACAGTAGGACTGGAGCACCAGCAGCTCTCTGCCCACGCTGGGCAGAAGCTCCAGCATGGCTGATGTGAGGGGAGATGCTCCAGGGAGGCATTCTGCACACTGGAGTTGTGGCCCAGATCTGCGGTCCTGGGTCAGTGAAAGGCCACTCAAGAGACTTGTTCTGGGAGCGCCTGGCCTCCAAGTGCCCACCAAGGCAGCCAGCATCCCCCACCAGCTTCAGCAGCCACGGTGGGGAAGAGCTCCGGGAGCAGCCGGCAGGGAGAAGCTGGGCTGGGCTGCAGAACACACAAGCCACCCCACAAGAGCCCAGGGCCCACCCGTGGGGCTCAGGCTTCCACATCAGCCTTACGTCGTTCAAGAGGGGCAGGAGGAATTCCGCCATCTGCACGGCGATGTGGCTGGCCTCCTTCCTCTTCAGCTGAGCCATGACAGTTCTGAAGACCAGCAGAGCCTTCATGGTGGCAGCCTTATAGCCAAAGAGCAGGACCCTCATCAGGTCTGGCAGGATGACCTTCATTTTTCTTGCCTGTGTGAAGAAAAGAGTTTCCCTTTTGGGACCAGGTCCGTGCCTGGAAAGCTCCCCAGGCAGCCAGCTGGCCCCACCATGGCAGAGAGAGCCTTTGGAGCACTCGCCCCACCGCCTGAGTGCCAGCCAAGGCCAAGCCCGCCCCCTCCGCCCCGGCCCTTGCCTGCCAACAGGGTTCCCCTTGCTGACGCCCTACTCACCATGTCGTCTTTCTGCGACAGCGTCATGATGCCTCTGAGCACCAGGGAGAGCATGGCTGGCCTTTCTTCCTTCAGAAACCTAAAGGCTAGGTAGGTCGCAGCAAACTCCCCGTCTCCCAGATCTCTGCTGGCCAGCATCTGAAAGCAGGGCAGCAGTGAGCGACCGGCAGAGCTGGTGGGGCTCCTGGCAGCGTGCAGCTCCTGGTTCCTAGCGCAGCCCGGGCCAAGGGCACCGGGGGCTTTTTCCGGTAACTCACAGCCAAGCGAACGAGGCAGTAGTCCTCCAGGTGTGTGCAGAAGAGCCTGCTCTTGAGGTCCCAGAGCTGGCTGAGCAGCTCCTTCAAAATGTTCTTCACAGTCTGGGGCACGGAGAGCATCAGTTCCCACAGTGCCAGGGCAGTGCTGCAAGTCGGAGCGCTCTGTCAGCAGGGCAGCCTCGGCCACAGCAGCGTGGCCGGGCTCAGCACTGCAGGACGCTTGGGATGCCCTGGGCAGCAGCAGAGGGCTGAGCTGGTGCTCCCTGTGGGGCGGGCAGGAGCGTGGGGTGGGCCCTGGGCTTGCTTGCTCAGCTTTGGCTGCCTCGGGCCTGGCTGACCCCCAGGGCTGGAAAGCGTGGTGGGATGGAGGGTCCTGCCCCTCGGGAGTGTCCTGCAGGATTCCTTGGCTCTGGCAGCCAGAGCGTCTCCAGGCCCCTCTTCCCACAGGGAACAAGCCCTCCCGGCTTTTGAGGACAGTACCTGTCTCCTCCTGGAGCAACCTTGAGCAGTGTCATCACCACCTCCTGAGGGCATTTGTCAGCCATGGGGACGATGAGAGACTCCACGCTCTGCCGGGCTGGGACTGTCTGGGTGCATCCCAGGGTTTTGTGGATGCAGCTCGTGATCTTTGGCACCTGGAGGGGACACAGGTGAGGATGGTGCAGCCACTGGCGAGCGGCCATTTCCTCAGCTGCCCTTGCCATCCCTCTCTGCCACCTTGAGGTGGCTTCAGGTGCCCCAGACACTGGGCTTTGGGAGGAAGAGAGGGATGGAGGGAGGAACAAGGCCTGACAGGGCTGAAGGGCAGGGCAATGCAGCCACAGGCCACTTACATCCACCAGCCACAGGTCAGGGTTTCCCTTGACCACATCCAGCACGTTTCTGGCCGCCTCCTTGTCAAAGGTGCTGGAGTCGGTCATTGCCTCGATGAACACCCAGACCATGTCTGTCCTCTCCGACGGCTGGAGGTATTCCCCAAAGGTCTATGGGAGGAAGGGAGGCAACGAAGCCATATCACACCGAGGGCCCTGATGCTGCTGCTTAGCCGGGCAGTGCCAGCAGCCCTGCGGTGGCGCCCGGCAGTGCTGGCGGCGGTGTCCCCAGCAAAGCTGGCAGCAGGGGCGGCAGTCGCTGCTGGGGAGGATGAGAAGAGACGGCCCAGGGTGAGGGAGGAGGGTTGGGGTCATGGGCACGGGGTCTGGGCCCCGCCACCAGCCAGGGCTTGCTGGTGGCCAGGAGGACTGGGGCTGCTGCTGGGACACTGGAGCGCAGCCCTGGCGTTGTCCCTGCTTGGGGACAGCAGGAACCCTCTCAGCAGGGACAGGGAGGCCACGCCAGCCCGCTGACGGTGGAGGCCTTTGCTCTCACAAGTCCCCTGCTGATGCCAGGACCAAGAGTGCCAGCAAACGGGGAGCTCGTTACCTCGGCAATGTGAGTGGCACTGGGCGAAGTGCGCAAGGAGGTGGTCTCGGCTTCCCAGTCCCTTTCGAGCTGTGTATCCTCCTCTGTCAATGTCGCACCTAAAGAGCGGGGCAAACGCAGAGGAGTCGGTAAGACACGGCAGCTTCCCCAATACTGGAAAGAGCTTTGAACTTGGAATGGCCGAGGAGGGAGGTTATGACCTGCAATCAGGGGAGGAGGTGGTGGAGAGCGGTGCCACGGAAAGGCTGACCCGCCTCCAGTGTGCGTGTGGGAATGCTCGTGGCCCTGGAAATTCCAAGGCCCTAGAGCTCTGCATGCAGTGCCACGGTTCAGTCCCCCATGGCTTGAATAGAGGTGACGTGGGGGACGGCTCGCATGGCTGGAGTGCTGCGGGGCAGAGATACATGTCTCTTTGGGAGAGATGGGAAGATGCGGCGCGGGGCTGCCTCCCGTGCTCTTGAGGAGCAGCTCAGCTACACGGGACCATCAACAGCGTGGGAGAGAGCGTGGGGGTGAGGAGCAGAGGAGGGGCAGTGCTGGTGACATGGTGGTGCCTCCAGCAAGCAGCAGGACTGGGTGATGTTGGCGTGCAGGGGGATCCATCCCACCACAGCTTCTCTTACAGCGTTGCTGGTACTTGAATTGGAAGAGGAGACAAAGAGCGTCCAAAGCCAAGCGGCTGGTGTCCTCTTCCTTGAATGATAGGAGCAGCAGGAGATGTCCCAGCAGCTGTCCAAGGATTGGCATCTGCATCTCCACACAGGAGGCGTGTCTGTCCTCATTGGGATCAGCCTGGGCAAGGGAGGAGGAAGAGCAGAGGGCTTGAGGGCAGCTGGGGCCAAAGCCCTGAAGCCAAGTGTGTGCCCAGGGCTGGATCCAGGCAGGTCAGAGCTTTGCAGGGCCCTGCAGAACCCGTCTCGCAGAACAGCCCCACGCAGGGAGAGCTGCCAGACCTGGGCTCCCCGTGGGCTCCTTGGGCAGCCCTGGCCGACACAGGACTGGGGCAGAGATGGCTCCTGGCAGAGCGCAGTGTGCCTGGTCCTTACCTTCAGTGAGGAGTAGTTGGCCAGCAAGAAGCTGAGCACCCTCATCCTGCCCACAGCCCTCTCCCGCACAGATGCCCTCTCAGAGGTGGTGAAGGTCAAGAGCATCTGGGGAGAGAGAAGCTGCTGCTGAGCCCTGGGAGCAGCCAGTGCTCCAGCACAAGCAGCACTGCTCAAGTCCTGGGCGGGACTCTCCCAGGCCATTAAGGCTTCCTCTGGTCTGGAGCAAAGCCCGCACTGGTTTCCTGCCCTGGGGTCCCTGGCAGGCTTGCGACAAATGCCCCAGGCCAGCCCTCTAGCCAGGCAGGAAGGCAGATGCCACCCTGTGCGGCCACTGTGCTGCGGAAGAGCCTGCTGGGCAGCCCCTGCTTCCCCCAGGGAGGTGGGCACCACCCTGCAGTGCTCTCTCTGCATGGCGCGGGGTGGGACTGCCCTCTCAGCAGTGGACACCCCGTCCCCCAGGGTGAGGAACAGCCCTTGTGAAGCCCACCCTTTGCACATGCCAGACCTGGAAGATACTCTGCATCTTCTCGCTGACTCCGTTGGCAGGAGAGTTGAGCACCAGTGCAACTAGCATGGTGTCCATGGCTTTCATGGTCTGCAAGGAAGACAACGAGTTGTGGCCGTGTTTCCTGCCATCCCTCTCACCCCCAGGACACTGAGCTGAGCTCCCAGCACCAAGGGAGGACTCGTGGGCTGCTTTGCTGTGCCTGGGAGAGGCCCAGGGGCAAACAATGTGCTGTGGGCAGAGCAGCCTGCGGCACTGGACGTGGCCAGGCCCACAGGAACGGGACGACGGGACGAGAGTGGGAAAGTAAAGCCAAGACCGTGCCCTGCCTTGCATCTCTGGTCATAGCGCAGGACAGGGTGAGCAGGGAGCAGCCCAGAGGGCCCGGGGCTCGTGGAGCTCACCCAGCACTTACCGCGAAGTACAGGAAAGGTTTCAAGTCCCGGATTTCCTCTTTGGGAGGAAGCAAGAAGATGCTGGAGAAGCACGCTTGGAGGAGGCCTATCTCTTTGCCCTCCAGCACCGCCTCCACGGAGCTGCAAAGAGAGTGGGGCCAGTGGGACACTGGTGCGGGGAGCAGTGCCTGGAGGCCTCGTGCAGGTGGACACGGGGCTCTGGGGCAGGAGTCCCCAGGAGGGTTGGGCAGGTACCTCATTTCGGTCACGGCAAACATGGCGCTCCGCCACACCGCTGTGCACCGTTGGTCCCTGGGCTCTTCTTCCAGCAGCACCTGCAGAGCACAGCCAGGATGGGACCTGGCAGCTGCCAGCACCCAGTGCCACCCGCCCCTTGCCCTGCCCAACGCTGTCCTCACAGGGTGCCAGTGCTGGGGGCCTTGTCCCCTTCCCCGCAGCCACCGAATATCCCCTCACCTTGATATTCTCTGCCAGTTTGTATCTCTGGCAGAAGAGATCTAGGCCCTGGGACAAGCCGTTGTACGTTGCGGCCCTGAAGAGCATAGCGATGCTTTTAAGGAACTCCAGCTTCTGTTCCTCATCCTGGCAGCCAGGGGACAGAGAGACAAACAGGGAGCATGAGATGGGGACACACGGTCAGTGGCACCGCAGCGCTGGGGGTGCAGTGCCGGTTGCAGCCCTGGGAGAAGCAGCTGTGCCCAGCCAGCGCCCTCCAGCAGCCCCACAGCAGAGCCCCTGTCAGCAGATGCCAGCTCAGCCGCCTTCCAAATGGCTGCGGTTACCTTTTCAGGGTTGCTGACAAAGGCCCTGATGACATCCACGTGTTCTGGTTCCAAGTGGTACACTGGTAACCAGCTGGCATCTAAGAAAGGAGGAGAGCAGGGAGGGCTGCAGAGAGGGTGCGCAGGCAGGAGGGAGCAGAGGAAGGAGCTCTGCCTCCCATCCAGCCCCATGCCCGCTGCCATGGCACAGTCTTCTCCTGCGTGTCAGTGCCCCTGCCAGCGTGTGGGGAAACGGGATCCTGGCATTGAGCAGGGAGCGCTCGCTGGCCACCGCGCTGCCCAGACAATCAGGGCCCCTCACTCACCCATCTCCAGTTGCTGGGCCAGGCACAACTCCTGGGGCTCCACTGGAGAGCTGCTCTCCTGGAGAGCCCTGTCCTCCTCCAGGGCCACCTTGGTGGTGCTGACTTGTTGCTTCGCCATCTTTTGGGTTTGAGGAAAGTGGTTGGGCTGGCGAAGGGGGAAGCTTTGGCGAAAGGCAACGAGTCTGCCGGGGGCAGCGGGGAAAGACGTGGGTTGTGCTCGAGGAGTCCTCGCCACGAGTCTGCCGGGGCAGAGGGGAGTCTGCCGGGGGCAGCTAGAGTTAAGATATGGTTGGACTCGATGATCTCAAGGGTCGCTTCCAACCAAAAGGATTCTCTGATACTCCGATTCTCTGAAAGACGTGGGCTGCGCTCGGGGGCTACTCGCCGTCTCCGTGCTCGCACCCTGTCCCGTCACCGTCCTGCCGGACAGTGTGGGCTGGGGCCCACAGCTGCGCTGAGCACATGCAGTGCAGTGGGTGTCACCAAGTGAGGTCACAACGGGCCCCACTGTGACCCTGCACCTGGGCAGGGAGGGGCAGGGTGTCCCATTGGGATGCACAGGCCAGCTCAGCCCTGGGCACCTGGGTGCTCTCGGGGTGTCTCCAGGCCCCCCTTTGCCCTCATGTCCCCCCGGGACCTCCCTGTTGCCCTCTGCTGTGGCCCAGAGTTTCGTGTTCAGCTGGCTGGCTGATCAGAACAGCAGCGAAGCTGCTCCTTCAGTGGCTTTGTAGAGATTTCTAGGGATTTCCAAGGGTGGGTAGCACAGAGGATGGACTTTGTTTAAGGTGTCTGCTGTCTCATTGCTTACAGAAGCTCTCAGTGGCTTGAGGATAAACTAACCACGTAACCACATGACAAAGTGTTGGAGCTGGCAGAGCACAAAAGCAGAAATCCAGGTGGCAGGGGTGAAAAAGGTGGAAAGGCTGAGGTACTAAATGCCTCCTTCTGTGGAAATGCCCCTCACATTCTGCGATTCTGTGATTCCTCCACCTCAGTCTTTAATAGTCAGAAGAGTTGTGCTCCAGGTACCCACCCCCCTGAGCCAGAAGACAGGCATGGGGAGCAGTATGAAGGCCCAACAATCCAAGGGGAAATGATCAGTGACCTGCTATACCACTTGGGCACCTACAAGTCTATGGGGCCAGATGGGATACACCCAAGGGTGCTGAGGGAGCTGGCAAAGGTCATCACTGAGCCACTTTCCATTATCTATCTGCAATGCTGCCCAACTGGGGAGGTTGCAGTTGACTGGAGGTTGGCTAAGGTGACGCTCATCTACAAGACGGGCCGGAAAGAGGATCTGGGGACCTATAGACCTATCCGTCTGGCCTTGGTGCTGGGCAAGGTCATGGGGCAGATGATCTTGGGTAACATCACTCGCCACAAGAGAACCATATAATCAGGCCCAGTCAACATGGATTTATTTATTTATTTATTTATTGAGGGACTAGAGAGAGTGCAGAGGAGGCAACAAAGCTGCTGAGGGGCTGGAGCACAAGTGTGATGGGAGCGGTTGAGGGAGCTGGGGCTGTTCAGCCTGGAGAACAGGAGGCTCAGGGGAGGCTCAGGGGAGACCTTATTGCTGTTTGCAACGGCCTGAAAGGAGGTTGAAGCATGGAGGGTGTTGGTCTCTTCTCCCAAGTAGCAAGTGATAGGACAAGAGGAAATGGCCTCAAGTTGCGCCAGGGGAGGTTTAGATTGGCTGTTAGGAAAAAATTCTTCCTGGAAAGTGTGTTAAAGGCAAGAAGAACACCTGAAGAGCATGGGTTGGTCAGGCCAATGTGGAATAGATTGCTTTTTCTTGTTTGTTTTGAGGCTGCAGAAGAAGGAACGCGTGCATTTCAGTGTTGGGGCACGGATCCCAACTGAGGATTCAAGCAAGTTTGGGACTGGGACAGCTTAGGTGATTGAGGACCATTGCCAGGTCTACGAAAGAAGCTGGATGGGTTTTGGGGAGCTCACAGGCATTGCCAAATCCTCAGAAAACCACAGCTCTGTAGTGAAAGCAACAGCACTTGGCACCAAGCCCAATCCCAAAATGCAAATACCCTCGAAGTGACCACAGGCAGAGCCTTGAGAAACATTTGAGAGAAAGGGTCTCCTTTGCCAGGCCCTGGAGGTCAGGCCTTGGCCATTCTGATGATAAACAAACATGAAGGGCTGACATGGCATCAGAACCTGGCGTGTCCACATTGTTGCCCTTCCCCTTGGTTCCCACCCATGCACACTCAACCCGATCAGCGCCTGTGGGAACAGCAGGGTGTGCAGTTCCAGCTAGAGGGCCTTAGACACATTATACAGAAGTGTGATTTTTATGAGTGTAAGAAGCGATAGCCCAGGCCAGTGAGAACGATATCTCGGGTCGGAAAATGGCCCCTTGTGTGTGATGTGTGAATGTCCTTGGGCCTGGTCTGTGAATGAGTGGGAACGTAACTGAAACAAATATAACATGAGTGTGGTGTGTTTCTAATACCAATTATTGGAAAAACATCTTATGTAACATCTTAGTCCAGGCCCATACCTGGAAATCCTATACATTGTCAATGGCTAATAAAGAGGACCTCAGACTGGCTCAGCTCTCTGCTCTGCCCGGCTCTGCGCTCCTTCCTGAACAAGATCTCTGCCTGTGCGTGCATCTTTTTCTGCATCCCGATGTGCGTCGTTCCTCATCGCCGCAATCGCCCTCATCAACTCCAGACAATCCAAACGCTCCCTGACATACACGGCTGCCCCACCTCCTCTCCTTCCTCGCCTGTCTCTTCTGAAGAGTTTCTAGCCATCCAATGCAGCGCTCCAGTTGTGAGAGTCGTCCCACCATGTTTCTGGGATGGCAACTATATCGTCGTTTTTCTGCCTCACAGTGGCTTCCAGCTCCTCCTGTTTGTTGCCCACGCTGCGTGCCTTTGGATAGATGCACTTTGGCCGGGCCATTGATCCCGCCACCTTTTTCTGGTGAGAAGCCCTAATTCCTTTGTGGACATCATCGAGTGCTTCCACGGTTTTGAACACATCAACAACCCTTGTGTTTCTCTTCCTGCATGGCTCTCCATCCCCAACCTCCACTGGGACGGCAGAGCAAAGGGCCTCACCAGCACTACCCTCAAATGCTGGCATGTGGCCCTTGGGTTTGCCTCTCCACACCTGGTTTCCTCCCCTCTCACTTCAAATCTAGTTTAAAGCCCTCTCAAGGATTCCTGCTAACTCCTGCGCAGGATCCTTTTCCCCTTTTGAGAGAGGTGCATCCCATTTGTCGCTAGCAGGCCTGGTGCCATGTAAGCCGACCCGTGATCAAAAACCCCCAAATTCTGCCGGTGACACCGGTCCTGCAGCCAGGTATTGATCTGCTGGGTCTTCCTGCATCTTTCCTCGTCGTACCCTGCAACTGTGGCGACAGAAGAGAACACGACTTGTGCTCCTGATCCCTTGACCATGCGTCCCAAGGCCCTGAAGTCTCTCTTGATTGTTTTCCCTTTTCAGTTTCATCACTGCCTACCTGAAAAATCGTTAGGGGATAATAGTCTGAGGGCCTAACCAGGGCAGAGAGTTTCCTGTTTACATCTTTAACCCTGGCCCCAGGGAGGCAGCCGACACCCCAAGAAGTGGGTCTAGCCTGCATATAGGGCCTTCTGTTCCCTTTAGAAGGGAGTCTCCTACAACCACAACCAGCCTCTTTTTCTTTGTGGGGGCTGTTTTGACGGAGGGTGCAGGGTGACTGATCCTCTGCAGCACCTCCAACTCAGTGGAACCGCCTCCCTCGATGCTGTTGTTTGGTTCCACTTGCAAGGCCTGTTCTTCAGTCTCAAGACCCATTTGTGTGTCTGTGTTTGGCTGTTTCTGGGCTAACTGGTGTACAGAAATTGGCTTCGCTGGAGGTAAATGTTCAAAGAGGACCCAGAAGAGTAAAACAGAAAAAGGAAAAATTTATTCGAATAAAGGAGGAGTCCCCAGGCGTCCCTGTGGGGTCTCTCAACAGCATGGGAAGACACAGCCCCCTATTTATCCCAATCCTAGCCGCAGGAGATCCCTTCTCCTTTCCCCATTGGCTGAGACCCTTGCGGGGTCCAAGCTTTCCGATCCCCCTTTCGTAACCCCAGCAGCACCCCTTGTATGTCTGCCCACCGACACTCCTGGGAACTGATTGGTTAGAGCTCTAAGGCTGTTGCACTCCATTTTGTAAAGACATGGGAGAGCTGCTCCCATCAACTACGAAACAATCAAGAGTGTGAATCGTGACATCACATCTTTGCAAAGACGTGATAGCCGTTCCTCACCAGTTTGGTGTTGGTGGTGGTGCTTTCAGTTGTGATGATGTTGTCATCCCTTTTCTAATTCACTGTCTGCTCTTGTGTTCAGACTACGTGGCTCTGTAAATGAGGAGCCCCACTCTCTGTATCTTTCAATGAAATACAGGACCTTCTGAGACTGTTTTTCTTCCTGAGCTCCTTCCTGCAAGAGCTTTTGGAGCTGCAGGGACAGTTCCTGTGATGGGAGGAGGGGAAAAGAATCCATCACGGCAGCACTGCCAGGGAGCAGCAGCGCTCGGTCTCCCAGAGCTGTTTTCTTTCCTCTCCCACACTCTCCTTCTCGTCCCTCATGTTGGCGCAAGTCCTGAGTGCTCTGGCAGCTTGGTCATTGTTCTGCTGCGTGGCAGTCCTGTGACCGCGGGCAGGGACAGGCAATGGGCACTTGTGTGACAGAGCTGGCCTCAGAACAGCCTTCCGTGAAGAAAGGTGATCTCCTGAGGACAGTGCTGGAAGGTTTAGGTCTTCTTCCAAAGTTTCTCTCCAGGACATGCCCAAGAACATGACGAGCAGATCACAACACCAGTATGCACCAGTACAGAGCTAAACACCGTGAGTGGAGAAGCACGAGGGCACGCAGCAGTGTCCTCTCACAGCCAGGCCTCCTGCAAGACACCTGACGGAGCAGCAGAGCAGGGTCTGGGCTGTGCCCGTGTGCACTGGACAGCCCGCGGAAGCTGCCCCAGGACAATCGTCGTGGGCTGGCCGCGCACAAGCACCGTTTCCAGCCCTGGCCTCTCAGTGCAGCTTGGAGAGGCCCTTTGTCCCTCCGCAGAAGGATGGTGAATGAGTAGGTCAGCAGGCTGTGTTTGCATGGTACAGATGAGATGCAAGCACGCACATCATGTACAGGAGGTGGGATGAGATGAACCCCAGAGACCACAAATGTCATCAGCTATTCCTTGGGGTTCCTTGAAGGCCTGTGGGACAGACAGTGTCTCGAGGTCACGTCATGTTGGGAGGAAACCACCTGAATGCAGCACTGGGTTGTGCTTCCTTGGACTGAGGTCCCCGTGTCCATTCCTCATGACGTGGGACATGTGAGATGAGTGCAGGCGGGGTGACACACTGCAAGGCTGAGGTGGCTCCCATCCTTTGGGAGTGGCAAGAGGAGGTGAGAGAGACACTGTGACTCCTGCCTGTGTGTCTAAAAGGGACAGGCTCTGCCTCTGAGCATCCCTGGGTGCATAAGGAGTCCATGAGGCCAGCTCAGCTCTGGACAGCTGACAGAAGCTTGCTCTTTCCACGTGTGACTCCAGGAACAAACCCCATGGGCCCAGTGAGCTTCGTCTCCGCTGCCTTGGACAGGCCCATTGCCACAGTGCTTCTGTCTGCTCCCTCAGCCTTGCCTGTGATTCTGGCTTGTGCTCTCCAAAGTGCCAGAGCACTCAGAGATGTTCTGGGGTCCTTGGAAAAGGCAGATGTCAAAGCCAGCTTCAAGAAGGGCTCTTTATTAAAATCCAGCCACTCCCTCAGGAAGAGCTGCTCCTCCACATGGCTCAGCATCAGCGGCAGCACAGGGCTCGCAGGATCCATCTTGGCCTTGGCTGCTCCCTTGGAGAGCTCAGGATGATGATGACCGTCTGAGCTACCAGGGAGCGGATGGAGGGCTCGCTGTCTTCTGCCAAGGCCTGAAGGGCTGCAAGGGAAAGAAGCAGAGCCGAGATGACCTCCCACGTCTGCAGAGACCCCCAGGCATTCCCTCTGGAGAATGCTCCCTACTCACCGCTGCAGATCTCAGCCAGCTTCTTCTTGCCTGGATCCCTCAGATGCCGCGCAGCGAGCCCTGGGCACAGAGTTCCGTCAGCCCCTGCTCCCTCCCCTCATCAGGGCTGGCCCCAGGGAAGAGCAGGGGCCGAGATGGTGGGACTGAGCAAGGCGGCCGCCATGGCCACCTGCGTGGACAGGGCTGGGAGAGGGAGGCCAAGGCCCTGCACGGGGCAGCCGGGGCTCTGGCAGCCACAGGGCTGCTCCTTGCTGCCAGGGCAGTGGCAGGGACTGGGGCCAGGCTGCCAAGAGAGGGACCCTGGGGGCTGTGACCCACCGATGAACCTCACGGCCGCCTCTCGCAAGCTGGCCTGAGCATCCTTCAGGTACGGCAGGCTCTGAGTCAAGAATTCTTGAGCTCTGCTCCTGTCCTGCTCCAGCTGGAGAGAGCACAAGGGGATGAGCACGTCACTGTCCCTTCCCAGTTGGCTGGACCAGTCCCTGCTCCCACACCCAGCCGTTCCCCTTCCCTCCCGGCCATTCCCATGTCCCAGCCAGGAGCCCTGTGGGGCTGAGGCTGAAAGAGAGACACAGGCCGGGGGACCCCAGGGGTGCTGAGAGCCCTCCCTCGCGCTGGGTGCAGGGAGGGCAGCAGGGCAGAGAGAAGAGGCCTTGTGGGCTCTGTTCTTGAGGGCAGGGAACAAGAATGCAGGTCCAGGCTGCAGCAAGGCAGGCGAGGCACATCTGCCTTGGGGGTTGTCCTCACCAAGCTCTCTCCAATCCGCCATGTCTGCTGTGTCCGCACCAGGTGCTTGAGCAGTTTCCACTTGAGGAGCTCTGCGGCAGCAAGGAGGGCTTCCCCAGCAGCCTGTGGAACAGCAGAAGCTGGGAATGGCACCACGGTCTGGGCCAGGAGACCTTGGGTCCCCCTGCTCTGGGCTTTGTTCCTGGGGCGATTCTGCCCTCAGGGAGCTGGGACATGCCCTGGCCCAAATGTCCAGGGGTCTCTTCGCTGCGTCACTGCTGAGCTTTGAAAGCTGTACCTTGGCCACGCTCTGCGTTTGGTCACTCAGGCGGAAGAAGAGAGGGAGCAGGCCAAGTCGCACCGTGTTCTTCATCTCTGCCTTTTCGTCCCCCACCGCCATCTTCATCAGGTCTCTGAAGAGGCTGATGGAGCTCTCTCTCAGCTGGCTCTGCTCCTGGGAGGGAGAAGCACAGTAGGACTGGAGCACCAGCAGCTCTCTGCCCACGCTGGGCAGAAGCTCCAGCATGGCTGATGTGAGGGGAGATGCTCCAGGGAGGCATTCTGCACACTGGAGTTGTGGCCCAGATCTGCGGTCCTGGGTCAGTGAAAGGCCACTCAAGAGACTTGTTCTGGGAGCGCCTGGCCTCCAAGTGCCCACCAAGGCAGCCAGCATCCCCCACCAGCTTCAGCAGCCACGGTGGGGAAGAGCTCCGGGAGCAGCCGGCAGGGAGAAGCTGGGCTGGGCTGCAGAACACACAAGCCACCCCACAAGAGCCCAGGGCCCACCCGTGGGGCTCAGGCTTCCACATCAGCCTTACGTCGTTCAAGAGGGGCAGGAGGAATTCCGCCATCTGCACGGCGATGTGGCTGGCCTCCTTCCTCTTCAGCTGAGCCATGACAGTTCTGAAGACCAGCAGAGCCTTCATGGTGGCAGCCTTATAGCCAAAGAGCAGGACCCTCATCAGGTCTGGCAGGATGACCTTCATTTTTCTTGCCTGTGTGAAGAAAAGAGTTTCCCTTTTGGGACCAGGTCCGTGCCTGGAAAGCTCCCCAGGCAGCCAGCTGGCCCCACCATGGCAGAGAGAGCCTTTGGAGCACTCGCCCCACCGCCTGAGTGCCAGCCAAGGCCAAGCCCGCCCCCTCCGCCCCGGCCCTTGCCTGCCAACAGGGTTCCCCTTGCTGACGCCCTACTCACCATGTCGTCTTTCTGCGACAGCGTCATGATGCCTCTGAGCACCAGGGAGAGCATGGCTGGCCTTTCTTCCTTCAGAAACCTAAAGGCTAGGTAGGTCGCAGCAAACTCCCCGTCTCCCAGATCTCTGCTGGCCAGCATCTGAAAGCAGGGCAGCAGTGAGCGACCGGCAGAGCTGGTGGGGCTCCTGGCAGTGTGCAGCTCCTGGTTCCTAGCGCAGCCCGGGCCAAGGGCACCGGGGGCTTTTTCCGGTAACTCACAGCCAAGCGAACGAGGCAGTAGTCCTCCAGGTGTGTGCAGAAGAGCCTGCTCTTGAGGTCCCAGAGCTGGCTGAGCAGCTCCTTCAAAATGTTCTTCACAGTCTGGGGCACGGAGAGCATCAGTTCCCACAGTGCCAGGGCAGTGCTGCAAGTCGGAGCGCTCTGTCAGCAGGGCAGCCTCGGCCACAGCAGCGTGGCCGGGCTCAGCACTGCAGGACGCTTGGGATGCCCTGGGCAGCAGCAGAGGGCTGAGCTGGTGCTCCCCGTGGGGCGGGCAGGAGCGTGGGGTGGGCCCTGGGCTTGCTTGCTCAGCTTTGGCTGCCTCGGGCCTGGCTGACCCCCAGGGCTGGAAAGCGTGGTGGGATGGAGGGTCCTGCCCCTCGGGAGTGTCCTGCAGGATTCCTTGGCTCTGGCAGCCAGAGCGTCTCCAGGCCCCTCTTCCCACAGGGAACAAGCCCTCCCGGCTTTTGAGGACAGTACCTGTCTCCTCCTGGAGCAACCTTGAGCAGTGTCATCACCACCTCCTGAGGGCATTTGTCAGCCATGGGGACGATGAGAGACTCCACGCTCTGCCGGGCTGGGACTGTCTGGGTGCATCCCAGGGTTTTGTGGATGCAGCTCGTGATCTTTGGCACCTGGAGGGGACACAGGTGAGGATGGTGCAGCCACTGGCGAGCGGCCATTTCCTCAGCTGCCCTTGCCATCCCTCTCTGCCACCTTGAGGTGGCTTCAGGTGCCCCAGACACTGGGCTTTGGGAGGAAGAGAGGGATGGAGGGAGGAACAAGGCCTGACAGGGCTGAAGGGCAGGGCAATGCAGCCACAGGCCACTTACATCCACCAGCCACAGGTCAGGGTTTCCCTTGACCACATCCAGCACGTTTCTGGCCGCCTCCTTGTCAAAGGTGCTGGAGTCGGTCATTGCCTCGATGAACACCCAGACCATGTCTGTCCTCTCCGACGGCTGGAGGTATTCCCCAAAGGTCTATGGGAGGAAGGGAGGCAACGAAGCCATATCACACCGAGGGCCCTGATGCTGCTGCTTAGCCGGGCAGTGCCAGCAGCCCTGCGGTGGCGCCCGGCAGTGCTGGCGGCGGTGTCCCCAGCAAAGCTGGCAGCAGGGGCGGCAGTCGCTGCTGGGGAGGATGAGAAGAGACGGCCCAGGGTGAGGGAGGAGGGTTGGGGTCATGGGCACGGGGTCTGGGCCCCGCCACCAGCCAGGGCTTGCTGGTGGCCAGGAGGACTGGGGCTGCTGCTGGGACACTGGAGCGCAGCCCTGGCGTTGTCCCTGCTTGGGGACAGCAGGAACCCTCTCAGCAGGGACAGGGAGGCCACGCCAGCCCGCTGACGGTGGAGGCCTTTGCTCTCACAAGTCCCCTGCTGATGCCAGGACCAAGAGTGCCAGCAAACGGGGAGCTCGTTACCTCGGCAATGTGAGTGGCACTGGGCGAAGTGCGCAAGGAGGTGGTCTCGGCTTCCCAGTCCCTTTCGAGCTGTGTATCCTCCTCTGTCAATGTCGCACCTAAAGAGCGGGGCAAACGCAGAGGAGTCGGTAAGACACGGCAGCTTCCCCAATACTGGAAAGAGCTTTGAACTTGGAATGGCCGAGGAGGGAGGTTATGACCTGCAATCAGGGGAGGAGGTGGTGGAGAGCGGTGCCACGGAAAGGCTGACCCGCCTCCAGTGTGCGTGTGGGAATGCTCGTGGCCCTGGAAATTCCAAGGCCCTAGAGCTCTGCATGCAGTGCCACGGTTCAGTCCCCCATGGCTTGAATAGAGGTGACGTGGGGGACGGCTCGCATGGCTGGAGTGCTGCGGGGCAGAGATACATGTCTCTTTGGGAGAGATGGGAAGATGCGGCGCGGGGCTGCCTCCCGTGCTCTTGAGGAGCAGCTCAGCTACACGGGACCATCAACAGCGTGGGAGAGAGCGTGGGGGTGAGGAGCAGAGGAGGGGCAGTGCTGGTGACATGGTGGTGCCTCCAGCAAGCAGCAGGACTGGGTGATGTTGGCGTGCAGGGGGATCCATCCCACCACAGCTTCTCTTACAGCGTTGCTGGTACTTGAATTGGAAGAGGAGACAAAGAGCGTCCAAAGCCAAGCGGCTGGTGTCCTCTTCCTTGAATGATAGGAGCAGCAGGAGATGTCCCAGCAGCTGTCCAAGGATTGGCATCTGCATCTCCACACAGGAGGCGTGTCTGTCCTCATTGGGATCAGCCTGGGCAAGGGAGGAGGAAGAGCAGAGGGCTTGAGGGCAGCTGGGGCCAAAGCCCTGAAGCCAAGTGTGTGCCCAGGGCTGGATCCAGGCAGGTCAGAGCTTTGCAGGGCCCTGCAGAACCCGTCTCGCAGAACAGCCCCACGCAGGGAGAGCTGCCAGACCTGGGCTCCCCGTGGGCTCCTTGGGCAGCCCTGGCCGACACAGGACTGGGGCAGAGATGGCTCCTGGCAGAGCGCAGTGTGCCTGGTCCTTACCTTCAGTGAGGAGTAGTTGGCCAGCAAGAAGCTGAGCACCCTCATCCTGCCCACAGCCCTCTCCCGCACAGATGCCCTCTCAGAGGTGGTGAAGGTCAAGAGCATCTGGGGAGAGAGAAGCTGCTGCTGAGCCCTGGGAGCAGCCAGTGCTCCAGCACAAGCAGCACTGCTCAAGTCCTGGGCGGGACTCTCCCAGGCCATTAAGGCTTCCTCTGGTCTGGAGCAAAGCCCGCACTGGTTTCCTGCCCTGGGGTCCCTGGCAGGCTTGCGACAAATGCCCCAGGCCAGCCCTCTAGCCAGGCAGGAAGGCAGATGCCACCCTGTGCGGCCACTGTGCTGCGGAAGAGCCTGCTGGGCAGCCCCTGCTTCCCCCAGGGAGGTGGGCACCACCCTGCAGTGCTCTCTCTGCATGGCGCGGGGTGGGACTGCCCTCTCAGCAGTGGACACCCCGTCCCCCAGGGTGAGGAACAGCCCTTGTGAAGCCCACCCTTTGCACATGCCAGACCTGGAAGATACTCTGCATCTTCTCGCTGACTCCGTTGGCAGGAGAGTTGAGCACCAGTGCAACTAGCATGGTGTCCATGGCTTTCATGGTCTGCAAGGAAGACAACGAGTTGTGGCCGTGTTTCCTGCCATCCCTCTCACCCCCAGGACACTGAGCTGAGCTCCCAGCACCAAGGGAGGACTCGTGGGCTGCTTTGCTGTGCCTGGGAGAGGCCCAGGGGCAAACAATGTGCTGTGGGCAGAGCAGCCTGCGGCACTGGACGTGGCCAGGCCCACAGGAACGGGACGACGGGACGAGAGTGGGAAAGTAAAGCCAAGACCGTGCCCTGCCTTGCATCTCTGGTCATAGCGCAGGACAGGGTGAGCAGGGAGCAGCCCAGAGGGCCCGGCGCTCGTGGAGCTCACCCAGCACTTACCGCGAAGTACAGGAAAGGTTTCAAGTCCCGGATTTCCTCTTTGGGAGGAAGCAAGAAGATGCTGGAGAAGCACGCTTGGAGGAGGCCTATCTCTTTGCCCTCCAGCACCGCCTCCACGGAGCTGCAAAGAGAGTGGGGCCAGTGGGACACTGGTGCGGGGAGCAGTGCCTGGAGGCCTCGTGCAGGTGGACACGGGGCTCTGGGGCAGGAGTCCCCAGGAGGGTTGGGCAGGTACCTCATTTCGGTCACGGCAAACATGGCGCTCCGCCACACCGCTGTGCACCGTTGGTCCCTGGGCTCTTCTTCCAGCAGCACCTGCAGAGCACAGCCAGGATGGGACCTGGCAGCTGCCAGCACCCAGTGCCACCCGCCCCTTGCCCTGCCCAACGCTGTCCTCACAGGGTGCCAGTGCTGGGGGCCTTGTCCCCTTCCCCGCAGCCACCGAATATCCCCTCACCTTGATATTCTCTGCCAGTTTGTATCTCTGGCAGAAGAGATCTAGGCCCTGGGACAAGCCGTTGTACGTTGCGGCCCTGAAGAGCATAGCGATGCTTTTAAGGAACTCCAGCTTCTGTTCCTCATCCTGGCAGCCAGGGGACAGAGAGACAAACAGGGAGCATGAGATGGGGACACACGGTCAGTGGCACCGCAGCGCTGGGGGTGCAGTGCCGGTTGCAGCCCTGGGAGAAGCAGCTGTGCCCAGCCAGCGCCCTCCAGCAGCCCCACAGCAGAGCCCCTGTCAGCAGATGCCAGCTCAGCCGCCTTCCAAATGGCTGCGGTTACCTTTTCAGGGTTGCTGACAAAGGCCCTGATGACATCCACGTGTTCTGGTTCCAAGTGGTACACTGGTAACCAGCTGGCATCTAAGAAAGGAGGAGAGCAGGGAGGGCTGCAGAGAGGGTGCGCAGGCAGGAGGGAGCAGAGGAAGGAGCTCTGCCTCCCATCCAGCCCCATGCCCGCTGCCATGGCACAGTCTTCTCCTGCGTGTCAGTGCCCCTGCCAGCGTGTGGGGAAACGGGATCCTGGCATTGAGCAGGGAGCGCTCGCTGGCCACCGCGCTGCCCAGACAATCAGGGCCCCTCACTCACCCATCTCCAGTTGCTGGGCCAGGCACAACTCCTGGGGCTCCACTGGAGAGCTGCTCTCCTGGAGAGCCCTGTCCTCCTCCAGGGCCACCTTGGTGGTGCTGACTTGTTGCTTCGCCATCTTTTGGGTTTGAGGAAAGTGGTTGGGCTGGCGAAGGGGGAAGCTTTGGCAAAAGGCAACGAGTCTGCCGGGGGCAGCGGGGAAAGACGTGGGTTGTGCTCGAGGAGTCCTCGCCACGAGTCTGCCGGGGCAGAGGGGAGTCTGCCGGGGGCAGCTAGAGTTAAGATATGGTTGGACTCGATGATCTCAAGGGTCGCTTCCAACCAAAAGGATTCTCTGATACTCCGATTCTCTGAAAGACGTGGGCTGCGCTCGGGGGCTACTCGCCGTCTCCTTGCTCGCACCCTGTCCCGTCACCGTCCTGCCGGACAGTGTGGGCTGGGGCCCACAGCTGCGCTGAGCACATGCAGTGCAGTGGGTGTCACCAAGTGAGGTCACAACGGGCCCCACTGTGACCCTGCACCTGGGCAGGGAGGGGCAGGGTGTCCCATTGGGATGTACAGGCCAGCTCTGCCCTGGGCACCTGGGTGCTCTCGGGGTGTCTCCAGGCCCCCCTTTGCCCTCATGTCCCCCCGGGACCTCCCTGTTGCCCTCTGCTGTGGCCCAGAGTTTCGTGTTCAGCTGGCTGGCTGATCAGAACAGCAGCGAAGCTGCTCCTTCAGTGGCTTTGTAGAGATTTCTAGGGATTTCCAAGGGTGGGTAGCACAGAGGATGGACTTTGTTTAAGGTGTCTGCTGTCTCATTGCTTACAGAAGCTCTCAGTGGCTTGAGGATAAACTAACCACGTAACCACATGACAAAGTGTTGGAGCTGGCAGAGCACAAAAGCAGAAATCCAGGTGGCAGGGGTGAAAAAGGTGGAAAGGCTGAGGTACTAAATGCCTCCTTCTGTGGAAATGCCCCTCACATTCTGCGATTCTGTGATTCCTCCACCTCAGTCTTTAATAGTCAGAAGAGTTGTGCTCCAGGTACCCACCCCCCTGAGCCAGAAGACAGGCATGGGGAGCAGTATGAAGGCCCAACAATCCAAGGGGAAATGATCAGTGACCTGCTATACCACTTGGGCACCTACAAGTCTATGGGGCCAGATGGGATACACCCAAGGGTGCTGAGGGAGCTGGCAAAGGTCATCACTGAGCCACTTTCCATTATCTATCTGCAATGCTGCCCAACTGGGGAGGTTGCAGTTGACTGGAGGTTGGCTAAGGTGACGCTCATCTACAAGACGGGCCGGAAAGAGGATCTGGGGACCTACAGATCTATCCGTCTGACCTTGGTGCTGGGCAAGGTCATGGGGCAGATGATCTTGGGTAACATCACTCGCCACAAGAGAACCATATAATCAGGCCCAGTCAACATGGATTTATTTATTTATTTATTTATTGAGGGACTAGAGAGAGTGCAGAGGAGGCAACAAAGCTGCTGAGGGGCTGGAGCACAAGTGTGATGGGAGCGGTTGAGGGAGCTGGGGCTGTTCAGCCTGGAGAACAGGAGGCTCAGGGGAGGCTCAGGGGAGACCTTATTGCTGTTTGCAACGGCCTGAAAGGAGGTTGAAGCATGGAGGGTGTTGGTCTCTTCTCCCAAGTAGCAAGTGATAGGACAAGAGGAAATGGCCTCAAGTTGCGCCAGGGGAGGTTTAGATTGGCTGTTAGGAAAAAATTCTTCCTGGAAAGTGTGTTAAAGGCAAGAAGAACACCTGAAGAGCATGGGTTGGTCAGGCCAATGTGGAATAGATTGCTTTTTCTTGTTTGTTTTGGGGCTGCAGAAGAAGGAACGCGTGCATTTCAGTGTTGGGGCACGGATCCCAACTGAGGATTCAAGCAAGTTTGGGACTGGGACAGCTTAGGTGATTGAGGACCATTGCCAGGTCTACGAAAGAAGCTGGATGGGTTTTGGGGAGCTCACAGGCATTGCCAAATCCTCAGAAAACCACAGCTCTGTAGTGAAAGCAACAGCACTTGGCACCAAGCCCAATCCCAAAATGCAAATACCCTCGAAGTGACCACAGGCAGAGCCTTGAGAAACATTTGAGAGAAAGGGTCTCCTTTGCCAGGCCCTGGAGGTCAGGCCTTGGCCATTCTGATGATAAACAAACATGAAGGGCTGACATGGCATCAGAACCTGGCGTGTCCACATTGTTGCCCTTCCCCTTGGTTCCCACCCATGCACACTCAACCCGATCAGCGCCTGTGGGAACAGCAGGGTGTGCAGTTCCAGCTAGAGGGCCTTAGACACATTATACAGAAGTGTGATTTTTATGAGTGTAAGAAGCGATAGCCCAGGCCAGTGAGAACGATATCTCGGGTCGGAAAATGGCCCCTTGTGTGTGATGTGTGAATGTCCTTGGGCCTGGTCTGTGAATGAGTGGGAACGTAACTGAAACAAATATAACATGAGTGTGGTGTGTTTCTAATACCAATTATTGGAAAAACATCTTATGTAACATCTTAGTCCAGGCCCATACCTGGAAATCCTATACATTGTCAATGGCTAATAAAGAGGACCTCAGACTGGCTCAGCTCTCTGCTCTGCCCGGCTCTGCGCTCCTTCCTGAACAAGATCTCTGCCTGTGCGTGCATCTTTTTCTGCATCCCGATGTGCGTCGTTCCTCATCGCCGCAATCGCCCTCATCAACTCCAGACAATCCAAACGCTCCCTGACATACACGGCTGCCCCACCTCCTCTCCTTCCTCGCCTGTCTCTTCTGAAGAGTTTCTAGCCATCCAATGCAGCGCTCCAGTTGTGAGAGTCGTCCCACCATGTTTCTGGGATGGCAACTATATCGTCGTTTTTCTGCCTCACAGTGGCTTCCAGCTCCTCCTGTTTGTTGCCCACGCTGCGTGCCTTTGGATAGATGCACTTTGGCCGGGCCATTGATCCCGCCACCTTTTTCTGGTGAGAAGCCCTAATTCCTTTGTGGACATCATCGAGTGCTTCCACGGTTTTGAACACATCAACAACCCTTGTGTTTCTCTTCCTGCATGGCTCTCCATCCCCAACCTCCACTGGGACGGCAGAGCAAAGGGCCTCACCAGCACTACCCTCAAATGCTGGCATGTGGCCCTTGGGTTTGCCTCTCCACACCTGATTTCCTCCCCTCTCACTTCAAATCTAGTTTAAAGCCCTCTCAAGGATTGCGCAGGAGTTAGCAGGATCCTTTTCCCCTTTTGAGAGAGGTGCATCCCATTTGTCGCTAGCAGGCCTGGTGCCATGTAAGCCGACCCGTGATCAAAAACCCCCAAATTCTGCCGGTGACACCGGTCCTGCAGCCAGGTATTGATCTGCTGGGTCTTCCTGCATCTTTCCTCGTCGTACCCTGCAACTGTGGCGACAGAAGAGAACACGACTTGTGCTCCTGATCCCTTGACCATGCGTCCCAAGGCCCTGAAGTCTCTCTTGATTGTTTTCCCTTTTCAGTTTCATCACTGCCTACCTGAAAAATCGTTAGGGGATAATAGTCTGAGGGCCTAACCAGGGCAGAGAGTTTCCTGTTTACATCTTTAACCCTGGCCCCAGGGAGGCAGCCGACACCCCAAGAAGTGGGTCTAGCCTGCATATAGGGCCTTCTGTTCCCTTTAGAAGGGAGTCTCCTACAACCACAACCAGCCTCTTTTTCTTTGTGGGGGCTGTTTTGACGGAGGGTGCAGGGTGACTGATCCTCTGCAGCACCTCCAACTCAGTGGAACCGCCTCCCTCGATGCTGTTGTTTGGTTCCACTTGCAAGGCCTGTTCTTCAGTCTCAAGACCCATTTGTGTGTCTGTGTTTGGCTGTTTCTGGGCTAACTGGTGCACAGAAATTGGCTTCGCTGGAGGTAAATGTTCAAAGAGGACCCAGAAGAGTAAAACAGAAAAAGGAAAAATTTATTCGAATAAAGGAGGAGTCCCCAGGCGTCCCTGTGGGGTCTCTCAACAGCATGGGAAGACACAGCCCCCTATTTATCCCAATCCTAGCCGCAGGAGATCCCTTCTCCTTTCCCCATTGGCTGAGACCCTTGCGGGGTCCAAGCTTTCCGATCCCCCTTTCGTAACCCCAGCAGCACCCCTTGTATGTCTGCCCACCGACACTCCTGGGAACTGATTGGTTAGAGCTCTAAGGCTGTTGCACTCCATTTTGTAAAGACATGGGAGAGCTGCTCCCATCAACTACGAAACAATCAAGAGTGTGAATCGTGACATCACATCTTTGCAAAGACGTGATAGCCGTTCCTCACCAGTTTGGTGTTGGTGGTGGTGCTTTCAGTTGTGATGATGTTGTCATCCCTTTTCTAATTCACTGTCTGCTCTTGTGTTCAGACTACGTGGCTCTGTAAATGAGGAGCCCCACTCTCTGTATCTTTCAATGAAATACAGGACCTTCTGAGACTGTTTTTCTTCCTGAGCTCCTTCCTGCAAGAGCTTTTGGAGCTGCAGGGACAGTTCCTGTGATGGGAGGAGGGGAAAAGAATCCATCACGGCAGCACTGCCAGGGAGCAGCAGCGCTCGGTCTCCCAGAGCTGTTTTCTTTCCTCTCCCACACTCTCCTTCTCGTCCCTCATGTTGGCGCAAGTCCTGAGTGCTCTGGCAGCTTGGTCATTGTTCTGCTGCGTGGCAGTCCTGTGACCGCGGGCAGGGACAGGCAATGGACACTTGTGTGACAGAGCTGGCCTCAGAACAGCCTTCCGTGAAGAAAGGTGATCTCCTGAGGACAGTGCTGGAAGGTTTAGGTCTTCTTCCAAAGTTTCTCTCCAGGACATGCCCAAGAACATGACGAGCAGATCACAACACCAGTATGCACCAGTACAGAGCTAAACACCGTGAGTGGAGAAGCACGAGGGCACGCAGCAGTGTCCTCTCACAGCCAGGCCTCCTGCAAGACACCTGACGGAGCAGCAGAGCAGGGTCTGGGCTGTGCCCGTGTGCACTGGACAGCCCGCGGAAGCTGCCCCAGGACAATCGTCGTGGGCTGGCCGCGCACAAGCACCGTTTCCAGCCCTGGCCTCTCAGTGCAGCTTGGAGAGGCCCTTTGTCCCTCCGCAGAAGGATGGTGAATGAGTAGGTCAGCAGGCTGTGTTTGCATGGTACAGATGAGATGCAAGCACGCACATCATGTACAGGAGGTGGGATGAGATGAACCCCAGAGACCACAAATGTCATCAGCTATTCCTTGGGATTCCTTGAAGGCCTGTGGGACAGACAGTGTCTCGAGGTCACGTCATGTTGGGAGGAAACCACCTGAATGCAGCACTGGGTTGTGCTTCCTTGGACTGAGGTCCCCGTGTCCATTCCTCATGACGTGGGACATGTGAGATGAGTGCAGGCGGCGTGACACACTGCAAGGCTGAGGTGGCTCCCATCCTTTGGGAGTGGCAAGAGGAGGTGAGAGAGACACTGTGACTCCTGCCTGTGTGTCTAAAAGGGACAGGCTCTGCCTCTGAGCATCCCTGGGTGCATAAGGAGTCCATGAGGCCAGCTCAGCTCTGGACAGCTGACAGAAGCTTGCTCTTTCCACGTGTGACTCCAGGAACAAACCCCATGGGCCCAGTGAGCTTCGTCTCCGCTGCCTTGGACAGGCCCATTGCCACAGTGCTTCTGTCTGCTCCCTCAGCCTTGCCTGTGATTCTGGCTTGTGCTCTCCAAAGTGCCAGAGCACTCAGAGATGTTCTGGGGTCCTTGGAAAAGGCAGATGTCAAAGCCAGCTTCAAGAAGGGCTCTTTATTAAAATCCAGCCACTCCCTCGGGAAGAGCTGCTCCTCCACATGGCTCAGCATCAGCGGCAGCACAGGGCTCGCAGGATCCATCTTGGCCTTGGCTGCTCCCTTGGAGAGCTCAGGATGATGATGACCGTCTGAGCTACCAGGGAGCGGATGGAGGGCTCGCTGTCTTCTGCCAAGGCCTGAAGGGCTGCAAGGGAAAGAAGCAGAGCCGAGATGACCTCCCACGTCTGCAGAGACCCCCAGGCATTCCCTCTGGAGAATGCTCCCTACTCACCGCTGCAGATCTCAGCCAGCTTCTTCTTGCCTGGATCCCTCAGATGCCGCGCAGCGAGCCCTGGGCACAGAGTTCCGTCAGCCCCTGCTCCCTCCCCTCATCAGGGCTGGCCCCAGGGAAGAGCAGGGGCCGAGATGGTGGGACTGAGCAAGGCGGCCGCCATGGCCACCTGCGTGGACAGGGCTGGGAGAGGGAGGCCAAGGCCCTGCACGGGGCAGCCGGGGCTCTGGCAGCCACAGGGCTGCTCCTTGCTGCCAGGGCAGTGGCAGGGACTGGGGCCAGGCTGCCAAGAGAGGGACCCTGGGGGCTGTGACCCACCGATGAACCTCACGGCCGCCTCTCGCAAGCTGGCCTGAGCATCCTTCAGGTACGGCAGGCTCTGAGTCAAGAATTCTTGAGCTCTGCTCCTGTCCTGCTCCAGCTGGAGAGAGCACAAGGGGATGAGCACGTCACTGTCCCTTCCCAGTTGGCTGGACCAGTCCCTGCTCCCACACCCAGCCGTTCCCCTTCCCTCCCGGCCATTCCCATGTCCCAGCCAGGAGCCCTGTGGGGCTGAGGCTGAAAGAGAGACACAGGCCGGGGGACCCCAGGGGTGCTGAGAGCCCTCCCTCGCGCTGGGTGCAGGGAGGGCAGCAGGGCAGAGAGAAGAGGCCTTGTGGGCTCTGTTCTTGAGGGCAGGGAACAAGAATGCAGGTCCAGGCTGCAGCAAGGCAGGCGAGGCACATCTGCCTTGGGGGTTGTCCTCACCAAGCTCTCTCCAATCCGCCATGTCTGCTGTGTCTGCACCAGGTGCTTGAGCAGTTTCCACTTGAGGAGCTCTGCGGCAGCAAGGAGGGCTTCCCCAGCAGCCTGTGGAACAGCAGAAGCTGGGAATGGCACCACGGTCTGGGCCAGGAGACCTTGGGTCCCCCTGCTCTGGGCCTTGTTCCTGGGGCGATTCTGCCCTCAGGGAGCTGGGACATGCCCTGGCCCAAATGTCCAGGGGTCTCTTCGCTGCGTCACTGCTGAGCTTTGAAAGCTGTACCTTGGCCACGCTCTGCGTTTGGTCACTCAGGCGGAAGAAGAGAGGGAGCAGGCCAAGTCGCACCATGTTCTTCATCTCTGCCTTTTCGTCCCCCACCGCCATCTTCATCAGGTCTCTGAAGAGGCTGATGGAGCTCTCTCTCAGCTGGCTCTGCTCCTGGGAGGGAGAAGCACAGTAGGACAGGAGCACCAGCAGCTCTCTGCCCACGCTGGGCAGAAGCTCCAGCATGGCTGATGTGAGGGGAGATGCTCCAGGGAGGCATTCTGCACACTGGAGTTGTGGCCCAGATTTGCAGTCCTGGGTCAGTGAAAGGCCACTCAAGAGACTTGTTCTGGGAGCGTCTGGCCTCCAAGTGCCCACCAAGGCAGCCAGCATCCCCCACCAGCTTCAGCAGCCACGGTGGGGAAGAGCTCCGGGAGCAGCCGGCAGGGAGAAGCTGGGCTGGGCTGCAGAACACACAAGCCACCCCACAAGAGCCCAGGGCCCACCCGTGGGGCTCAGGCTTCCACATCAGACTTACGTCGTTCAAGAGGGGCAGGAGGAATTCCGCCATCTGCACGGCGATGTGGCTGGCCTCCTTCCTCTTCAGCTGAGCCATGACAGTTCTGAAGACCAGCAGAGCCTTCATGGTGGCAGCCTTATAGCCAAAGAGCAGGACCCTCATCAGGTCTGGCAGGATGACCTTCATTTTTCTTGCCTGTGTGAAGAAAAGAGTTTCCCTTTTGGGACCAGGTCCGTGCCTGGAAAGCTCCCCAGGCAGCCAGCTGGCCCCACCATGGCAGAGAGAGCCTTTGGAGCACTCGCCCCACCGCCTGAGTGCCAGCCAAGGCCAAGCCCGCCCCCTCCGCCCCGGCCCTTGCCTGCCAACAGGGTTCCCCTTGCTGACGCCCTACTCACCATGTCGTCTTTCTGCGACAGCGTCATGATGCCTCTGAGCACCAGGGAGAGCATGGCTGGCCTTTCTTCCTTCAGAAACCTAAAGGCTAGGTAGGTCGCAGCAAACTCCCCGTCTCCCAGATCTCTGCTGGCCAGCATCTGAAAGCAGGGCAGCAGTGAGCGACCGGCAGAGCTGGTGGGGCTCCTGGCAGTGTGCAGCTCCTGGTTCCTAGCGCAGCCCGGGCCAAGGGCACCGGGGGCTTTTTCCGGTAACTCACAGCCAAGCGAACGAGGCAGTAGTCCTCCAGGTGTGTGCAGAAGAGCCTGCTCTTGAGGTCCCAGAGCTGGCTGAGCAGCTCCTTCAAAATGTTCTTCACAGTCTGGGGCACGGAGAGCATCAGTTCCCACAGTGCCAGGGCAGTGCTGCAAGTCGGAGCGCTCTGTCAGCAGGGCAGCCTCGGCCACAGCAGCGTGGCCGGGCTCAGCACTGCAGGACGCTTGGGATGCCCTGGGCAGCAGCAGAGGGCTGAGCTGGTGCTCCCCGTGGGGCGGGCAGGAGCGTGGGGTGGGCCCTGGGCTTGCTTGCTCAGCTTTGGCTGCCTCGGGCCTGGCTGACCCCCAGGGCTGGAAAGCGTGGTGGGATGGAGGGTCCTGCCCCTCGGGAGTGTCCTGCAGGATTCCTTGGCTCTGGCAGCCAGAGCGTCTCCAGGCCCCTCTTCCCACAGGGAACAAGCCCTCCCGGCTTTTGAGGACAGTACCTGTCTCCTCCTGGAGCAACCTTGAGCAGTGTCATCACCACCTCCTGAGGGCATTTGTCAGCCATGGGGACGATGAGAGACTCCACGCTCTGCCGGGCTGGGACTGTCTGGGTGCATCCCAGGGTTTTGTGGATGCAGCTCGTGATCTTTGGCACCTGGAGGGGACACAGGTGAGGATGGTGCAGCCACTGGCGAGCGGCCATTTCCTCAGCTGCCCTTGCCATCCCTCTCTGCCACCTTGAGGTGGCTTCAGGTGCCCCAGACACTGGGCTTTGGGAGGAAGAGAGGGATGGAGGGAGGAACAAGGCCTGACAGGGCTGAAGGGCAGGGCAATGCAGCCACAGGCCACTTACATCCACCAGCCACAGGTCAGGGTTTCCCTTGACCACATCCAGCACGTTTCTGGCCGCCTCCTTGTCAAAGGTGCTGGAGTCGGTCATTGCCTCGATGAACACCCAGACCATGTCTGTCCTCTCCGACGGCTGGAGGTATTCCCCAAAGGTCTATGGGAGGAAGGGAGGCAACGAAGCCACGTCACACCGAGGGCCCTGATGCTGCTGCTTAGCCGGGCAGTGCCAGCAGCCCTGCGGTGGCGCCCGGCAGTGCTGGCGGCGGTGTCCCCAGCAAAGCTGGCAGCAGGGGCGGCAGTCGCTGCTGGGGAGGATGAGAAGAGACGGCCCAGGGTGAGGGAGGAGGGTTGGGGTCATGGGCACGGGGTCTGGGCCCCGCCACCAGCCAGGGCTTGCTGGTGGCCAGGAGGACTGGGGCTGCTGCTGGGACACTGGAGCGCAGCCCTGGCGTTGTCCCTGCTTGGGGACAGCAGGAACCCTCTCAGCAGGGACAGGGAGGCCACGCCAGCCCGCTGACGGTGGAGGCCTTTGCTCTCACAAGTCCCCTGCTGATGCCAGGACCAAGAGTGCCAGCAAACGGGGAGCTCGTTACCTCGGCAATGTGAGTGGCACTGGGCGAAGTGCGCAAGGAGGTGGTCTCGGCTTCCCAGTCCCTTTCGAGCTGTGTATCCTCCTCTGTCAATGTCGCACCTAAAGAGCGGGGCAAACGCAGAGGAGTCGGTAAGACACGGCAGCTTCCCCAATACTGGAAAGAGCTTGGAACTTGGAATGGCCGAGGAGGGAGGTTATGACCTGCAATCAGGGGAGGAGGTGGTGGAGAGCGGTGCCACGGAAAGGCTGACCCGCCTCCAGTGTGCGTGTGGGAATGCTCGTGGCCCTGGAAATTCCAAGGCCCTAGAGCTCTGCATGCAGTGCCACGGTTCAGTCCCCCATGGCTTGAATAGAGGTGACGTGGGGGACGGCTCGCATGGCTGGAGTGCTGCGGGGCAGAGATACATGTCTCTTTGGGAGAGATGGGAAGATGCGGCGCGGGGCTGCCTCCCGTGCTCTTGAGGAGCAGCTCAGCTACACGGGACCATCAACAGCGTGGGAGAGAGCGTGGGGGTGAGGAGCAGAGGAGGGGCAGTGCTGGTGACATGGTGGTGCCTCCAGCAAGCAGCAGGACTGGGTGATGTTGGCGTGCAGGGGGATCCATCCCACCACAGCTTCTCTTACAGCGTTGCTGGTACTTGAATTGGAAGAGGAGACAAAGAGCGTCCAAAGCCAAGCGGCTGGTGTCCTCTTCCTTGAATGATAGGAGCAGCAGGAGATGTCCCAGCAGCTGTCCAAGGATTGGCATCTGCATCTCCACACAGGAGGCGTGTCTGTCCTCATTGGGATCAGCCTGGGCAAGGGAGGAGGAAGAGCAGAGGGCTTGAGGGCAGCTGGGGCCAAAGCCCTGAAGCCAAGTGTGTGCCCAGGGCTGGATCCAGGCAGGTCAGAGCTTTGCAGGGCCCTGCAGAACCCGTCTCGCAGAACAGCCCCACGCAGGGAGAGCTGCCAGACCTGGGCTCCCCGTGGGCTCCTTGGGCAGCCCTGGCCGACACAGGACTGGGGCAGAGATGGCTCCTGGCAGAGCGCAGTGTGCCTGGTCCTTACCTTCAGTGAGGAGTAGTTGGCCAGCAAGAAGCTGAGCACCCTCATCCTGCCCACAGCCCTCTCCCGCACAGATGCCCTCTCAGAGGTGGTGAAGGTCAAGAGCATCTGGGGAGAGAGAAGCTGCTGCTGAGCCCTGGGAGCAGCCAGTGCTCCAGCACAAGCAGCACTGCTCAAGTCCTGAGCGGGACTCTCCCAGGCCATTAAGGCTTCCTCTGGTCTGGAGCAAAGCCCGCACTGGTTTCCTGCCCTGGGGTCCCTGGCAGGCTTGCGACAAATGCCCCAGGCCAGCCCTCTAGCCAGGCAGGAAGGCAGATGCCACCCTGTGCGGCCACTGTGCTGCGGAAGAGCCTGCTGGGCAGCCCCTGCTTCCCCCAGGGAGGTGGGCACTACCCTGCAGTGCTCTCTCTGCATGGCGCGGGGTGGGACTGCCCTCTCAGCAGTGGACACCCCGTCCCCCAGGGTGAGGAACAGCCCTTGTGAAGCCCACCCTTTGCACATGCCAGACCTGGAAGATACTCTGCATCTTCTCGCTGACTCCGTTGGCAGGAGAGTTGAGCACCAGTGCAACTAGCATGGTGTCCATGGCTTTCATGGTCTGCAAGGAAGACAACGAGTTGTGGCCGTGTTTCCTGCCATCCCTCTCACCCCCAGGACACTGAGCTGAGCTCCCAGCACCAAGGGAGGACTCGTGGGCTGCTTTGCTGTGCCTGGGAGAGGCCCAGGGGCAAACAATGTGCTGTGGGCAGAGCAGCCTGCGGCACTGGACGTGGCCAGGCCCACAGGAACGGGACGACGGGACGAGAGTGGGAAAGTAAAGCCAAGACCGTGCCCTGCCTTGCATCTCTGGTCATAGCGCAGGACAGGGTGAGCAGGGAGCAGCCCAGAGGGCCCGGCGCTCGTGGAGCTCACCCAGCACTTACCGCGAAGTACAGGAAAGGTTTCAAGTCCCGGATTTCCTCTTTGGGAGGAAGCAAGAAGATGCTGGAGAAGCACGCTTGGAGGAGGCCTATCTCTTTGCCCTCCAGCACCGCCTCCACGGAGCTGCAAAGAGAGTGGGGCCAGTGGGACACTGGTGCGGGCAGCAGTGCCTGGAGGCCTCGTGCAGGTGGACACGGGGCTCTGGGGCAGGAGTCCCCAGGAGGGTTGGGCAGGTACCTCATTTCGGTCACGGCAAACATGGCGCTCCGCCACACCGCTGTGCACCGTTGGTCCCTGGGCTCTTCTTCCAGCAGCACCTGCAGAGCACAGCCAGGATGGGACCTGGCAGCTGCCAGCACCCAGTGCCACCAGCCCCTTGCCCTGCCCAACACTGTCCTCACAGGGTGCCAGTGCTGGGGGCCTTGTCCCCTTCCCCGCAGCCACCGAATATCCCCTCACCTTGATATTCTCTGCCAGTTTGTATCTCTGGCAGAAGAGATCTAGGCCCTGGGACAAGCCGTTGTACGTTGCGGCCCTGAAGAGCATAGCGATGCTTTTAAGGAACTCCAGCTTCTGTTCCTCATCCTGGCAGCCAGGGGACAGAGAGACAAACAGGGAGCATGAGATGGGGACACACGGTCAGTGGCACCGCAGCGCTGGGGGTGCAGTGCCGGTTGCAGCCCTGGGAGAAGCAGCTGTGCCCAGCCAGCGCCCTCCAGCAGCCCCACAGCAGAGCCCCTGTCAGCAGATGCCAGCTCAGCCGCCTTCCAAATGGCTGCGGTTACCTTTTCAGGGTTGCTGACAAAGGCCCTGATGACATCCACGTGTTCTGGTTCCAAGCGGTACACTGGTAACCAGCTGGCATCTAAGAAAGGAGGAGAGCAGGGAGGGCTGCAGAGAGGGTGCGCAGGCAGGAGGGAGCAGAGGAAGGAGCTCTGCCTCCCATCCAGCCCCATGCCCGCTGCCATGGCACAGTCTTCTCCTGCGTGTCAGTGCCCCTGCCAGCGTGTGGGGAAACGGGATCCTGGCATTGAGCAGGGAGCGCTCGCTGGCCACCGCGCTGCCCAGACAATCAGGGCCCCTCACTCACCCATCTCCAGTTGCTGGGCCAGGCACAACTCCTGGGGCTCCACTGGAGAGCTGCTCTCCTGGAGAGCCCTGTCCTCCTCCAGGGCCACCGTGGTGCTGACTTGTTGCTTCGCCATCTTTTGGGTTTGAGGAAAGTGGTTGGGCTGGCGAAGGGGGAAGCTTTGGCGAAAGGCCACGAGTCTGCCGGGGGCAGAGGGAAAAGACGTGGGTTGTGCTCGAGGAGTCCTCGCCACGAGTCTGCCGGGGGCAGCGGGGAAAGACGTGGGTTGTGCTCGAGGAGTCCTCGCCACGAGTCTGCCGGGGCAGAGGGGAGTCTGCCGGGGGCAGCTAGAGTTAAGATATGGTTGGACTCGATGATCTCAAGGGTCGCTTCCAACCAAAAGGATTCTCTGATACTCCGATTCTCTGAAAGACGTGGGCTGCGCTCGGGGGCTACTCGCCGTCTCCGTGCTCGCGCCCTGTCCCGTCACCGTCCTGCCGGACAGTGTGGGCTGGGGCCCACAGCTGCGCTGAGCACATGCAGTGCAGTGGGTGTCACCAAGTGAGGTCACAACGGGCCCCACTGTGACCCTGCACCTGGGCAGGGAGGGGCAGGGTGTCCCATTGGGATGTACAGGCCAGCTCTGCCCTGGGCACCTGGGTGCTCTCGGGGTGTCTCCAGGCCCCCCTTTGCCCTCATGTCCCCCCGGGACCTCCCTGTTGCCCTCTGCTGTGGCCCAGAGTTTCGTGTTCAGCTGGCTGGCTGATCAGAACAGCAGCGAAGCTGCTCCTTCAGTGGCTTTGTAGAGATTTCTAGGGATTTCCAAGGGTGGGTAGCACAGAGGATGGACTTTGTTTAAGGTGTCTGCTGTCTCATTGCTTACAGAAGCTCTCAGTGGCTTGAGGATAAACTAACCACGTAACCACATGACAAAGTGTTGGAGCTGGCAGAGCACAAAAGCAGAAATCCAGGTGGCAGGGGTGAAAAAGGTGGAAAGGCTGAGGTACTAAATGCCTCCTTCTGTGGAAATGCCCCTCACATTCTGCGATTCTGTGATTCCTCCACCTCAGTCTTTAATAGTCAGAAGAGTTGTGCTCCAGGTACCCACCCCCCTGAGCCAGAAGACAGGCATGGGGAGCAGTATGAAGGCCCAACAATCCAAGGGGAAATGATCAGTGACCTGCTATACCACTTGGGCACCTACAAGTCTATGGGGCCAGATGGGATACACCCAAGGGTGCTGAGGGAGCTGGCAAAGGTCATCACTGAGCCACTTTCCATTATCTATCTGCAATGCTGTCCAACTGGGGAGGTTGCAGTTGACTGGAGGTTGGCTAAGGTGACGCTCATCTACAAGACGGGCCGGAAAGAGGATCTGGGGACCTACAGATCTATCCGTCTGACCTTGGTGCTGGGCAAGGTCATGGGGCAGATGATCTTGGGTAACATCACTCGCCACAAGAGAACCATATAATCAGGCCCAGTCAACATGGATTTATTTATTTATTTATTTATTGAGGGACTAGAGAGAGTGCAGAGGAGGCAACAAAGCTGCTGAGGGGCTGGAGCACAAGTGTGATGGGAGCGGTTGAGGGAGCTGGGGCTGTTCAGCCTGGAGAACAGGAGGCTCAGGGGAGGCTCAGGGGAGACCTTATTGCTGTTTGCAACGGCCTGAAAGGAGGTTGAAGCATGGAGGGTGTTGGTCTCTTCTCCCAAGTAGCAAGTGATAGGACAAGAGGAAATGGCCTCAAGTTGCGCCAGGGGAGGTTTAGATTGGCTGTTAGGAAAAAATTCTTCCTGGAAAGTGTGTTAAAGGCAAGAAGAACACCTGAAGAGCATGGGTTGGTCAGGCCAATGTGGAATAGATTGCTTTTTCTTGTTTGTTTTGGGGCTGCAGAAGAAGGAACGCGTGCATTTCAGTGTTGGGGCACGGATCCCAACTGAGGATTCAAGCAAGTTTGGGACTGGGACAGCTTAGGTGATTGAGGACCATTGCCAGGTCTACGAAAGAAGCTGGATGGGTTTTGGGGAGCTCACAGGCATTGCCAAATCCTCAGAAAACCACAGCTCTGTAGTGAAAGCAACAGCACTTGGCACCAAGCCCAATCCCAAAATGCAAATACCCTCGAAGTGACCACAGGCAGAGCCTTGAGAAACATTTGAGAGAAAGGGTCTCCTTTGCCAGGCCCTGGAGGTCAGGCCTTGGCCATTCTGATGATAAACAAACATGAAGGGCTGACATGGCATCAGAACCTGGCGTGTCCACATTGTTGCCCTTCCCCTTGGTTCCCACCCATGCACACTCAACCCGATCAGCGCCTGTGGGAACAGCAGGGTGTGCAGTTCCAGCTAGAGGGCCTTAGACACATTATACAGAAGTGTGATTTTTATGAGTGTAAGAAGCGATAGCCCAGGCCAGTGAGAACGATATCTCGGGTCGGAAAATGGCCCCTTGTGTGTGATGTGTGAATGTCCTTGGGCCTGGTCTGTGAATGAGTGGGAACGTAACTGAAACAAATATAACATGAGTGTGGTGTGTTTCTAATACCAATTATTGGAAAAACATCTTATGTAACATCTTAGTCCAGGCCCATACCTGGAAATCCTATACATTGTCAATGGCTAATAAAGAGGACCTCAGACTGGCTCAGCTCTCTGCTCTGCCCGGCTCTGCGCTCCTTCCTGAACAAGATCTCTGCCTGTGCGTGCATCTTTTTCTGCATCCCGATGTGCGTCGTTCCTCATCGCCGCAATCGCCCTCATCAACTCCAGACAATCCAAACGCTCCCTGACATACACGGCTGCCCCACCTCCTCTCCTTCCTCGCCTGTCTCTTCTGAAGAGTTTCTAGCCATCCAATGCAGCGCTCCAGTTGTGAGAGTCGTCCCACCATGTTTCTGGGATGGCAACTATATCGTCGTTTTTCTGCCTCACAGTGGCTTCCAGCTCCTCCTGTTTGTTGCCCACGCTGCGTGCCTTTGGATAGATGCACTTTGGCCGGGCCATTGATCCCGCCACCTTTTTCTGGTGAGAAGCCCTAATTCCTTTGTGGACATCATCAAGTGCTTCCACGGTTTTGAACACATCAACAACCCTTGTGTTTCTCTTCCTGCATGGCTCTCCATCCCCAACCTCCACTGGGACGGCAGAGCATAGGGCCTCACCAGCACTACCCTCAAATGCTGGCATGTGGCCCTTGGGTTTGCCTCTCCACACCTGATTTCCTCCCCTCTCACTTCAAATCTAGTTTAAAGCCCTCTCAAGGATTGCGCAGGAGTTAGCAGGATCCTTTTCCCCTTTTGAGAGAGGTGCATCCCATTTGTCGCTAGCAGGCCTGGTGCCATGTAAGCCGACCCGTGATCAAAAACCCCCAAATTCTGCCGGTGACACCGGTCCTGCAGCCAGGTATTGATCTGCTGGGTCTTCCTGCATCTTTCCTCGTCGTACCCTGCAACTGTGGCGACAGAAGAGAACACGACTTGTGCTCCTGATCCCTTGACCATGCGTCCCAAGGCCCTGAAGTCTCTCTTGATTGTTTTCCCTTTTCAGTTTCATCACTGCCTACCTGAAAAATCGTTAGGGGATAATAGTCTGAGGGCCTAACCAGGGCAGAGAGTTTCCTGTTTACATCTTTAACCCTGGCCCCAGGGAGGCAGCCGACACCCCAAGAAGTGGGTCTAGCCTGCATATAGGGCCTTCTGTTCCCTTTAGAAGGGAGTCTCCTACAACCACAACCAGCCTCTTTTTCTTTGTGGGGGCTGTTTTGACGGAGGGTGCAGGGTGACTGATCCTCTGCAGCACCTCCAACTCAGTGGAACCGCCTCCCTCGATGCTGTTGTTTGGTTCCACTTGCAAGGCCTGTTCTTCAGTCTCAAGACCCATTTGTGTGTCTGTGTTTGGCTGTTTCTGGGCTAACTGGTGCACAGAAATTGGCTTCGCTGGAGGTAAATGTTCAAAGAGGACCCAGAAGAGTAAAACAGAAAAAGGAAAAATTTATTCGAATAAAGGAGGAGTCCCCAGGCGTCCCTGTGGGGTCTCTCAACAGCATGGGAAGACACAGCCCCCTATTTATCCCAATCCTAGCCGCAGGAGATCCCTTCTCCTTTCCCCATTGGCTGAGACCCTTGCGGGGTCCAAGCTTTCCGATCCCCCTTTCGTAACCCCAGCAGCACCCCTTGTATGTCTGCCCACCGACACTCCTGGGAACTGATTGGTTAGAGCTCTAAGGCTGTTGCACTCCATTTTGTAAAGACATGGGAGAGCTGCTCCCATCAACTACGAAACAATCAAGAGTGTGAATCGTGACATCACATCTTTGCAAAGACGTGATAGCCGTTCCTCACCAGTTTGGTGTTGGTGGTGGTGCTTTCAGTTGTGATGATGTTGTCATCCCTTTTCTAATTCACTGTCTGCTCTTGTGTTCAGACTACGTGGCTCTGTAAATGAGGAGCCCCACTCTCTGTATCTTTCAATGAAATACAGGACCTTCTGAGACTGTTTTTCTTCCTGAGCTCCTTCCTGCAAGAGCTTTTGGAGCTGCAGGGACAGTTCCTGTGATGGGAGGAGGGGAAAAGAATCCATCACGGCAGCACTGCCAGGGAGCAGCAGCGCTCGGTCTCCCAGAGCTGTTTTCTTTCCTCTCCCACACTCTCCTTCTCGTCCCTCATGTTGGCGCAAGTCCTGAGTGCTCTGGCAGCTTGGTCATTGTTCTGCTGCGTGGCAGTCCTGTGACCACGGGCAGGGACAGGCAATGGACACTTGTGTGACAGAGCTGGCCTCAGAACAGCCTTCCGTGAAGAAAGGTGATCTCCTGAGGACAGTGCTGGAAGGTTTAGGTCTTCTTCCAAAGTTTCTCTCCAGGACATGCCCAAGAACATGACGAGCAGATCACAACACCAGTATGCACCAGTACAGAGCTAAACACCGTGAGTGGAGAAGCACGAGGGCACGCAGCAGTGTCCTCTCACAGCCAGGCCTCCTGCAAGACACCTGACGGAGCAGCAGAGCAGGGTCTGGGCTGTGCCCGTGTGCACTGGACAGCCCGCGGAAGCTGCCCCAGGACAATCGTCGTGGGCTGGCCGCGCACAAGCACCGTTTCCAGCCCTGGCCTCTCAGTGCAGCTTGGAGAGGCCCTTTGTCCCTCCGCAGAAGGATGGTGAATGAGTAGGTCAGCAGGCTGTGTTTGCATGGTACAGATGAGATGCAAGCACGCACATCATGTACAGGAGGTGGGATGAGATGAACCCCAGAGACCACAAATGTCATCAGCTATTCCTTGGGATTCCTTGAAGGCCTGTGGGACAGACAGTGTCTCGAGGTCACGTCATGTTGGGAGGAAACCACCTGAATGCAGCACTGGGTTGTGCTTCCTTGGACTGAGGTCCCCGTGTCCATTCCTCATGACGTGGGACATGTGAGATGAGTGCAGGCGGCGTGACACACTGCAAGGCTGAGGTGGCTCCCATCCTTTGGGAGTGGCAAGAGGAGGTGAGAGAGACACTGTGACTCCTGCCTGTGTGTCTAAAAGGGACAGGCTCTGCCTCTGAGCATCCCTGGGTGCATAAGGAGTCCATGAGGCCAGCTCAGCTCTGGACAGCTGACAGAAGCTTGCTCTTTCCACGTGTGACTCCAGGAACAAACCCCATGGGCCCAGTGAGCTTCGTCTCCGCTGCCTTGGACAGGCCCATTGCCACAGTGCTTCTGTCTGCTCCCTCAGCCTTGCCTGTGATTCTGGCTTGTGCTCTCCAAAGTGCCAGAGCACTCAGAGATGTTCTGGGGTCCTTGGAAAAGGCAGATGTCAAAGCCAGCTTCAAGAAGGGCTCTTTATTAAAATCCAGCCACTCCCTCGGGAAGAGCTGCTCCTCCACATGGCTCAGCATCAGCGGCAGCACAGGGCTCGCAGGATCCATCTTGGCCTTGGCTGCTCCCTTGGAGAGCTCAGGATGATGATGACCGTCTGAGCTACCAGGGAGCGGATGGAGGGCTCGCTGTCTTCTGCCAAGGCCTGAAGGGCTGCAAGGGAAAGAAGCAGAGCCGAGATGACCTCCCACGTCTGCAGAGACCCCCAGGCATTCCCTCTGGAGAATGCTCCCTACTCACCGCTGCAGATCTCAGCCAGCTTCTTCTTGCCTGGATCCCTCAGATGCCGCGCAGCGAGCCCTGGGCACAGAGTTCCGTCAGCCCCTGCTCCCTCCCCTCATCAGGGCTGGCCCCAGGGAAGAGCAGGGGCCGAGATGGTGGGACTGAGCAAGGCGGCCGCCATGGCCACCTGCGTGGACAGGGCTGGGAGAGGGAGGCCAAGGCCCTGCACGGGGCAGCCGGGGCTCTGGCAGCCACAGGGCTGCTCCTTGCTGCCAGGGCAGTGGCAGGGACTGGGGCCAGGCTGCCAAGAGAGGGACCCTGGGGGCTGTGACCCACCGATGAACCTCACGGCCGCCTCTCGCAAGCTGGCCTGAGCATCCTTCAGGTACGGCAGGCTCTGAGTCAAGAATTCTTGAGCTCTGCTCCTGTCCTGCTCCAGCTGGAGAGAGCACAAGGGGATGAGCACGTCACTGTCCCTTCCCAGTTGGCTGGACCAGTCCCTGCTCCCACACCCAGCCGTTCCCCTTCCCTCCCGGCCATTCCCATGTCCCAGCCAGGAGCCCTGTGGGGCTGAGGCTGAAAGAGAGACACAGGCCGGGGGACCCCAGGGGTGCTGAGAGCCCTCCCTCGCGCTGGGTGCAGGGAGGGCAGCAGGGCAGAGAGAAGAGGCCTTGTGGGCTCTGTTCTTGAGGGCAGGGAACAAGAATGCAGGTCCAGGCTGCAGCAAGGCAGGCGAGGCACATCTGCCTTGGGGGTTGTCCTCACCAAGCTCTCTCCAATCCGCCATGTCTGCTGTGTCTGCACCAGGTGCTTGAGCAGTTTCCACTTGAGGAGCTCTGCGGCAGCAAGGAGGGCTTCCCCAGCAGCCTGTGGAACAGCAGAAGCTGGGAATGGCACCACGGTCTGGGCCAGGAGACCTTGGGTCCCCCTGCTCTGGGCCTTGTTCCTGGGGCGATTCTGCCCTCAGGGAGCTGGGACATGCCCTGGCCCAAATGTCCAGGGGTCTCTTCGCTGCGTCACTGCTGAGCTTTGAAAGCTGTACCTTGGCCACGCTCTGCGTTTGGTCACTCAGGCGGAAGAAGAGAGGGAGCAGGCCAAGTCGCACCATGTTCTTCATCTCTGCCTTTTCGTCCCCCACCGCCATCTTCATCAGGTCTCTGAAGAGGCTGATGGAGCTCTCTCTCAGCTGGCTCTGCTCCTGGGAGGGAGAAGCACAGTAGGACAGGAGCACCAGCAGCTCTCTGCCCACGCTGGGCAGAAGCTCCAGCATGGCTGATGTGAGGGGAGATGCTCCAGGGAGGCATTCTGCACACTGGAGTTGTGGCCCAGATTTGCAGTCCTGGGTCAGTGAAAGGCCACTCAAGAGACTTGTTCTGGGAGCGTCTGGCCTCCAAGTGCCCACCAAGGCAGCCAGCATCCCCCACCAGCTTCAGCAGCCACGGTGGGGAAGAGCTCCGGGAGCAGCCGGCAGGGAGAAGCTGGGCTGGGCTGCAGAACACACAAGCCACCCCACAAGAGCCCAGGGCCCACCCGTGGGGCTCAGGCTTCCACATCAGACTTACGTCGTTCAAGAGGGGCAGGAGGAATTCCGCCATCTGCACGGCGATGTGGCTGGCCTCCTTCCTCTTCAGCTGAGCCATGACAGTTCTGAAGACCAGCAGAGCCTTCATGGTGGCAGCCTTATAGCCAAAGAGCAGGACCCTCATCAGGTCTGGCAGGATGACCTTCATTTTTCTTGCCTGTGTGAAGAAAAGAGTTTCCCTTTTGGGACCAGGTCCGTGCCTGGAAAGCTCCCCAGGCAGCCAGCTGGCCCCACCATGGCAGAGAGAGCCTTTGGAGCACTCGCCCCACCGCCTGAGTGCCAGCCAAGGCCAAGCCCGCCCCCTCCGCCCCGGCCCTTGCCTGCCAACAGGGTTCCCCTTGCTGACGCCCTACTCACCATGTCGTCTTTCTGCGACAGCGTCATGATGCCTCTGAGCACCAGGGAGAGCATGGCTGGCCTTTCTTCCTTCAGAAACCTAAAGGCTAGGTAGGTCGCAGCAAACTCCCCGTCTCCCAGATCTCTGCTGGCCAGCATCTGAAAGCAGGGCAGCAGTGAGCGACCGGCAGAGCTGGTGGGGCTCCTGGCAGTGTGCAGCTCCTGGTTCCTAGCGCAGCCCGGGCCAAGGGCACCGGGGGCTTTTTCCGGTAACTCACAGCCAAGCGAACGAGGCAGTAGTCCTCCAGGTGTGTGCAGAAGAGCCTGCTCTTGAGGTCCCAGAGCTGGCTGAGCAGCTCCTTCAAAATGTTCTTCACAGTCTGGGGCACGGAGAGCATCAGTTCCCACAGTGCCAGGGCAGTGCTGCAAGTCGGAGCGCTCTGTCAGCAGGGCAGCCTCGGCCACAGCAGCGTGGCCGGGCTCAGCACTGCAGGACGCTTGGGATGCCCTGGGCAGCAGCAGAGGGCTGAGCTGGTGCTCCCCGTGGGGCGGGCAGGAGCGTGGGGTGGGCCCTGGGCTTGCTTGCTCAGCTTTGGCTGCCTCGGGCCTGGCTGACCCCCAGGGCTGGAAAGCGTGGTGGGATGGAGGGTCCTGCCCCTCGGGAGTGTCCTGCAGGATTCCTTGGCTCTGGCAGCCAGAGCGTCTCCAGGCCCCTCTTCCCACAGGGAACAAGCCCTCCCGGCTTTTGAGGACAGTACCTGTCTCCTCCTGGAGCAACCTTGAGCAGTGTCATCACCACCTCCTGAGGGCATTTGTCAGCCATGGGGACGATGAGAGACTCCACGCTCTGCCGGGCTGGGACTGTCTGGGTGCATCCCAGGGTTTTGTGGATGCAGCTCGTGATCTTTGGCACCTGGAGGGGACACAGGTGAGGATGGTGCAGCCACTGGCGAGCGGCCATTTCCTCAGCTGCCCTTGCCATCCCTCTCTGCCACCTTGAGGTGGCTTCAGGTGCCCCAGACACTGGGCTTTGGGAGGAAGAGAGGGATGGAGGGAGGAACAAGGCCTGACAGGGCTGAAGGGCAGGGCAATGCAGCCACAGGCCACTTACATCCACCAGCCACAGGTCAGGGTTTCCCTTGACCACATCCAGCACGTTTCTGGCCGCCTCCTTGTCAAAGGTGCTGGAGTCGGTCATTGCCTCGATGAACACCCAGACCATGTCTGTCCTCTCCGACGGCTGGAGGTATTCCCCAAAGGTCTATGGGAGGAAGGGAGGCAACGAAGCCATATCACACCGAGGGCCCTGATGCTGCTGCTTAGCCGGGCAGTGCCAGCAGCCCTGCGGTGGCGCCCGGCAGTGCTGGCGGCGGTGTCCCCAGCAAAGCTGGCAGCAGGGGCGGCAGTCGCTGCTGGGGAGGATGAGAAGAGACGGCCCAGGGTGAGGGAGGAGGGTTGGGGTCATGGGCACGGGGTCTGGGCCCCGCCACCAGCCAGGGCTTGCTGGTGGCCAGGAGGACTGGGGCTGCTGCTGGGACACTGGAGCGCAGCCCTGGCGTTGTCCCTGCTTGGGGACAGCAGGAACCCTCTCAGCAGGGACAGGGAGGCCACGCCAGCCCGCTGACGGTGGAGGCCTTTGCTCTCACAAGTCCCCTGCTGATGCCAGGACCAAGAGTGCCAGCAAACGGGGAGCTCGTTACCTCGGCAATGTGAGTGGCACTGGGCGAAGTGCGCAAGGAGGTGGTCTCGGCTTCCCAGTCCCTTTCGAGCTGTGTATCCTCCTCTGTCAATGTCGCACCTAAAGAGCGGGGCAAACGCAGAGGAGTCGGTAAGACACGGCAGCTTCCCCAATACTGGAAAGAGCTTTGAACTTGGAATGGCCGAGGAGGGAGGTTATGACCTGCAATCAGGGGAGGAGGTGGTGGAGAGCGGTGCCACGGAAAGGCTGACCCGCCTCCAGTGTGCGTGTGGGAATGCTCGTGGCCCTGGAAATTCCAAGGCCCTAGAGCTCTGCATGCAGTGCCACGGTTCAGTCCCCCATGGCTTGAATAGAGGTGACGTGGGGGACGGCTCGCATGGCTGGAGTGCTGCGGGGCAGAGATACATGTCTCTTTGGGAGAGATGGGAAGATGCGGCGCGGGGCTGCCTCCCGTGCTCTTGAGGAGCAGCTCAGCTACACGGGACCATCAACAGCGTGGGAGAGAGCGTGGGGGTGAGGAGCAGAGGAGGGGCAGTGCTGGTGACATGGTGGTGCCTCCAGCAAGCAGCAGGACTGGGTGATGTTGGCGTGCAGGGGGATCCATCCCACCACAGCTTCTCTTACGGTGTTGCTGGTACTTGAATTGGAAGAGGAGACAAAGAGCGTCCAAAGCCAAGCGGCTGGTGTCCTCTTCCTTGAATGATAGGAGCAGCAGGAGATGTCCCAGCAGCTGTCCAAGGATTGGCATCTGCATCTCCACACAGGAGGCGTGTCTGTCCTCATTGGGATCAGCCTGGGCAAGGGAGGAGGAAGAGCAGAGGGCTTGAGGGCAGCTGGGGCCAAAGCCCTGAAGCCAAGTGTGTGCCCAGGGCTGGATCCAGGCAGGTCAGAGCTTTGCAGGGCCCTGCAGAACCCGTCTCGCAGAACAGCCCCACGCAGGGAGAGCTGCCAGACCTGGGCTCCCCGTGGGCTCCTTGGGCAGCCCTGGCCGACACAGGACTGGGGCAGAGATGGCTCCTGGCAGAGCGCAGTGTGCCTGGTCCTTACCTTCAGTGAGGAGTAGTTGGCCAGCAAGAAGCTGAGCACCCTCATCCTGCCCACAGCCCTCTCCCGCACAGATGCCCTCTCAGAGGTGGTGAAGGTCAAGAGCATCTGGGGAGAGAGAAGCTGCTGCTGAGCCCTGGGAGCAGCCAGTGCTCCAGCACAAGCAGCACTGCTCAAGTCCTGAGCGGGACTCTCCCAGGCCATTAAGGCTTCCTCTGGTCTGGAGCAAAGCCCGCACTGGTTTCCTGCCCTGGGGTCCCTGGCAGGCTTGCGACAAATGCCCCAGGCCAGCCCTCTAGCCAGGCAGGAAGGCAGATGCCACCCTGTGCGGCCACTGTGCTGCGGAAGAGCCTGCTGGGCAGCCCCTGCTTCCCCCAGGGAGGTGGGCACCACCCTGCAGTGCTCTCTCTGCATGGCGCGGGGTGGGACTGCCCTCTCAGCAGTGGACACCCCGTCCCCCAGGGTGAGGAACAGCCCTTGTGAAGCCCACCCTTTGCACATGCCAGACCTGGAAGATACTCTGCATCTTCTCGCTGACTCCGTTGGCAGGAGAGTTGAGCACCAGTGCAACTAGCATGGTGTCCATGGCTTTCATGGTCTGCAAGGAAGACAACGAGTTGTGGCCATGTTTCCTGCCATCCCTCTCACCCCCAGGACACTGAGCTGAGCTCCCAGCACCAAGGGAGGACTCGTGGGCTGCTTTGCTGTGCCTGGGAGAGGCCCAGGGGCAAACAATGTGCTGTGGGCAGAGCAGCCTGCGGCACTGGACGTGGCCAGGCCCACAGGAACGGGACGACGGGACGAGAGTGGGAAAGTAAAGCCAAGACCGTGCCCTGCCTTGCATCTCTGGTCATAGCGCAGGACAGGGTGAGCAGGGAGCAGCCCAGAGGGCCCGGCGCTCGTGGAGCTCACCCAGCACTTACCGCGAAGTACAGGAAAGGTTTCAAGTCCCGGATTTCCTCTTTGGGAGGAAGCAAGAAGATGCTGGAGAAGCACGCTTGGAGGAGGCCTATCTCTTTGCCCTCCAGCACCGCCTCCACGGAGCTGCAAAGAGAGAGGGGCCAGTGGGACACTGGTGCGGGGAGCAGTGCCTGGAGGCCTCGTGCAGGTGGACACGGGGCTCTGGGGCAGGAGTCCCCAGGAGGGTTGGGCAGGTACCTCATTTCGGTCACGGCAAACATGGCGCTCCGCCACACCGCTGTGCACCGTTGGTCCCTGGGCTCTTCTTCCAGCAGCACCTGCAGAGCACAGCCAGGATGGGACCTGGCAGCTGCCAGCACCCAGTGCCACCAGCCCCTTGCCCTGCCCAACACTGTCCTCACAGGGTGCCAGTGCTGGGGGCCTTGTCCCCTTCCCCGCAGCCACCGAGTATCCCCTCACCTTGATATTCTCTGCCAGTTTGTGTCTCTGGCAGAAGAGATCTAGGCCCTGGGACAAGCCGTTGTACGTTGCGGCCCTGAAGAGCATAGCGATGCTTTTAAGGAACTCCAGCTTCTGTTCCTCATCCTGGCAGCCAGGGGACAGAGAGACAAACAGGGAGCATGAGATGGGGACACACGGTCAGTGGCACCGCAGCGCTGGGGGTGCAGTGCCGGTTGCAGCCCTGGGAGAAGCAGCTGTGCCCAGCCAGCGCCCTCCAGCAGCCCCACAGCAGAGCCCCTGTCAGCAGATGCCAGCTCAGCCGCCTTCCAAATGGCTGCGGTTACCTTTTCAGGGTTGCTGACAAAGGCCCTGATGACATCCACGTGTTCTGGTTCCAAGCGGTACACTGGTAACCAGCTGGCATCTAAGAAAGGAGGAGAGCAGGGAGGGCTGCAGAGAGGGTGCGCAGGCAGGAGGGAGCAGAGGAAGGAGCTCTGCCTCCCATCCAGCCCCATGCCCGCTGCCATGGCACAGTCTTCTCCTGCGTGTCAGTGCCCCTGCCAGCGTGTGGGGAAACGGGATCCTGGCATTGAGCAGGGAGCGCTCGCTGGCCACCGCGCTGCCCAGACAATCAGGGCCCCTCACTCACCCATCTCCAGTTGCTGGGCCAGGCACAACTCCTGGGGCTCCACTGGAGAGCTGCTCTCCTGGAGAGCCCTGTCCTCCTCCAGGGCCACCTTGGTGGTGCTGACTTGTTGCTTTGCCATCTTTTGGGTTTGAGGAAAGTGGTTGGGCTGGCGAAGGGGGAAGCTTTGGCGAAAGGCCACGAGTCTGCCGGGGGCAGAGGGAAAAGACGTGGGTTGTGCTCGAGGAGTCCTCGCCACGAGTCTGCCGGGGGCAGCGGGGAAAGATGTGGGTTGTGCTCGAGGAGTCCTCGCCACGAGTCTGCTGGGGCAGAGGGGAGTCTGCCGGGGGCAGCTAGAGTTAAGATATGGTTGGACTCGATGATCTCAAGGGTCGCTTCCAACCAAAAGGATTCTCTGATACTCCGATTCTCTGAAAGACGTGGGCTGTGCTCGGGGGCTACTCGCCGTCTCCGTGCTCGCACCCTGTCCCGTCACCGTCCTGCCGGACAGTGTGGGCTGGGGCCCACAGCTGCGCTGAGCACATGCAGTGCAGTGGGTGTCACCAAGTGAGGTCACAACGGGCCCCACTGTGACCCTGCACCTGGGCAGGGAGGGGCAGGGTGTCCCATTGGGATGCACAGGCCAGCTCAGCCCTGGGCACCTGGGTGCTCTCGGGGTGTCTCCAGGCCCCCCTTTGCCCTCATGTCCCCCCGGGACCTCCCTGTTGCCCTCTGCTGTGTCCCAGGGTTTCGTGTTCAGCTGGCTGGCTGATCAGAACAGCAGCGAAGCTGCTCCTTCAGTGGCTTTGTAGAGATTTCTAGGGATTTCCAAGGGTGGGTAGCACAGAGGATGGACTTTGTTTAAGGTGTCTGCTGTCTCATTGCTTACAGAAGCTCTCAGTGGCTTGAGGATAAACTAACCACGTAACCACATGACAAAGTGTTGGAGCTGGCAGAGCACAAAAGCAGAAATCCAGGTGGCAGGGGTGAAAAAGGTGGAAAGGCTGAGGTACTAAATGCCTCCTTCTGTGGAAATGCCCCTCATATTCTGCGATTCTGTGATTCCTCCACCTCAGTCTTTAATAGTCAGAAGAGTTGTGCTCCAGGTACCCACCCCCCTGAGCCAGAAGACAGGCATGGGGAGCAGTATGAAGGCCCAACAATCCAAGGGGAAATGATCAGTGACCTGCTATACCACTTGGGCACCTACAAGTCTATGGGGCCAGATGGGATACGCCCAAGGGTGCTGAGGGAGCTGGCAAAGGTCATCACTGAGCCACTTTCCATTATCTATCTGCAATGCTGCCCAACTGGGGAGGTTGCAGTTGACTGGAGGTTGGCTAAGGTGACGCTCATCTACAAGACGGGCCAGAAAGAGGATCTGGGGACCTATAGACCTATCCGTCTGGCCTTGGTGCTGGGCAAGGTCATGGGGCAGATGATCTTGGGTAACATCACTCGCCACAAGAGAACCATATAATCAGGCCCAGTCAACATGGATTTATTTATTTATTTATTTATTGAGGGACTAGAGAGAGTGCAGAGGAGGCAACAAAGCTGCTGAGGGGCTGGAGCACAAGTGTGATGGGAGCGGTTGAGGGAGCTGGGGCTGTTCAGCCTGGAGAACAGGAGGCTCAGGGGAGGCTCAGGGGAGACCTTATTGCTGTTTGCAACGGCCTGAAAGGAGGTTGAAGCATGGAGGGTGTTGGTCTCTTCTCCCAAGTAGCAAGTGATAGGACAAGAAGAAATGGCCTCAAGTTGCGCCAGGGGAGGTTTAGATTGGCTGTTAGGAAAAAATTCTTCCTGGAAAGTGTGTTAAAGGCAAGAAGAACACCTGAAGAGCATGGGTTGGTCAGGCCAATGTGGAATAGATTGCTTTTTCTTGTTTGTTTTGAGGCTGCAGAAGAAGGAACGCGTGCATTTCAGTGTTGGGGCACGGATCCCAACTGAGGATTCAAGCAAGTTTGGGACTGGGACAGCTTAGGTGATTGAGGACCATTGCCAGGTCTACGAAAGAAGCTGGATGGGTTTTGGGGAGCTCACAGGCATTGCCAAATCCTCAGAAAACCACAGCTCTGTAGTGAAAGCAACAGCACTTGGCACCAAGCCCAATCCCAAAATGCAAATACCCTCGAAGTGACCACAGGCAGAGCCTTGAGAAACATTTGAGAGAAAGGGTCTCCTTTGCCAGGCCCTGGAGGTCAGGCCTTGGCCATTCTGATGAAAAACAAACATGAAGGGCTGACATGGCATCAGAACCTGGCGTGTCCACATTGTTGCCCTTCCCCTTGGTTCCCACCCATGCACACTCAACCCGATCAGCGCCTGTGGGAACAGCAGGGTGTGCAGTTCCAGCTAGAGGGCCTTAGACACATTATACAGAAGTGTGATTTTTATGAGTGTAAGAAGCGATAGCCCAGGCCAGTGAGAACGATATCTCGGGTCGGAAAATGGCCCCTTGTGTGTGATGTGTGAATGTCCTTGGGCCTGGTCTGTGAATGAGTGGGAACGTAACTGAAACAAATATAACATGAGTGTGGTGTGTTTCTAATACCAATTATTGGAAAAACATCTTATGTAACATCTTAGTCCAGGCCCATACCTGGAAATCCTATACATTGTCAATGGCTAATAAAGAGGACCTCAGACTGGCTCAGCTCTCTGCTCTGCCCGGCTCTGCGCTCCTTCCTGAACAAGATCTCTGCCTGTGCGTGCATCTTTTTCTGCATCCTGATGTGCGTCGTTCCTCATCGCCGCAATCGCCCTCATCAACTCCAGACAATCCAAACGCTCCCTGACATACACGGCTGCCCCACCTCCTCTCCTTCCTCGCCTGTCTCTTCTGAAGAGTTTCTAGCCATCCAATGCAGCGCTCCAGTTGTGAGAGTCGTCCCACCATGTTTCTGGGATGGCAACTATATCGTCGTTTTTCTGCCTCACAGTGGCTTCCAGCTCCTCCTGTTTGTTGCCCACGCTGCGTGCCTTTGGATAGATGCACTTTGGCCGGGCCATTGATCCCGCCACCTTTTTCTGGTGAGAAGCCCTAATTCCTTTGTGGACATCATCGAGTGCTTCCACGGTTTTGAACACATCAACAACCCTTGTGTTTCTCTTCCTGCATGGCTCTCCATCCCCAACCTCCACTGGGACGGCAGAGCATAGGGCCTCACCAGCACTACCCTCAAATGCTGGCATGTGGCCCTTGGGTTTGCCTCTCCACACCTGGTTTCCTCCTCTCTCACTTCAAATCTAGTTTAAAGCCCTCTCAAGGATTCCTGCTAACTCCTGCGCAGGATCCTTTTCCCCTTTTGAGAGAGGTGCATCCCATTTGTCGCTAGCAGGCCTGGTGCCATGTAAGCCGACCCGTGATCAAAAACCCCCAAATTCTGCCGGTGACACCGGTCCTGCAGCCAGGTATTGATCTGCTGGGTCTTCCTGCATCTTTCCTCATCGTACCCTGCAACTGTGGCGACAGAAGAGAACACGACTTGTGCTCCTGATCCCTTGACCATGCGTCCCAAGGCCCTGAAGTCTCTCTTGATTGTTTTCCCTTTTCAGTTTCATCACTGCCTACCTGAAAAATCGTTAGGGGATAATAGTCTGAGGGCCTAACCAGGGCAGAGAGTTTCCTGTTTACATCTTTAACCCTGGCCCCAGGGAGGCAGCCGACACCCCAAGAAGTGGGTCTAGCCTGCATATAGGGCCTTCTGTTCCCTTTAGAAGGGAGTCTCCTACAACCACAACCAGCCTCTTTTTCTTTGTGGGGGCTGTTTTGACGGAGGGTGCAGGGTGACTGATCCTCTGCAGCACCTCCAACTCAGTGGAACCGCCTCCCTCGATGCTGTTGTTTGGTTCCACTTGCAAGGCCTGTTCTTCAGTCTCAAGACCCATTTGTGTGTCTGTGTTTGGCTGTTTCTGGGCTAACTGGTGCACAGAAATTGGCTTCGCTGGAGGTAAATGTTCAAAGAGGACCCAGAAGAGTAAAACAGAAAAAGGAAAAATTTATTCGAATAAAGGAGGAGTCCCCAGGCGTCCCTGTGGGGTCTCTCAACAGCATGGGAAGACACAGCCCCCTATTTATCCCAATCCTAGCCGCAGGAGATCCCTTCTCCTTTCCCCATTGGCTGAGACCCTTGCGGGGTCCAAGCTTTCCGATCCCCCTTTCGTAACCCCAGCAGCACCCCTTGTATGTCTGCCCACCGACACTCCTGGGAACTGATTGGTTAGAGCTCTAAGGCTGTTGCACTCCATTTTGTAAAGACATGGGAGAGCTGCTCCCATCAACTACGAAACAATCAAGAGTGTGAATCGTGACATCACATCTTTGCAAAGACGTGATAGCCGTTCCTCACCAGTTTGGTGTTGGTGGTGGTGCTTTCAGTTGTGATGATGTTGTCATCCCTTTTCTAATTCACTGTCTGCTCTTGTGTTCAGACTACGTGGCTCTGTAAATGAGGAGCCCCACTCTCTGTATCTTTCAATGAAATACAGGACCTTCTGAGACTGTTTTTCTTCCTGAGCTCCTTCCTGCAAGAGCTTTTGGAGCTGCAGGGACAGTTCCTGTGATGGGAGGAGGGGAAAAGAATCCATCACGGCAGCACTGCCAGGGAGCAGCAGCGCTCGGTCTCCCAGAGCTGTTTTCTTTCCTCTCCCACACTCCTTCTCGTCCCTCATGTTGGCGCAAGTCCTGAGTGCTCTGGCAGCTTGGTCATTGTTCTGCTGCGTGGCAGTCCTGTGACCGCGGGCAGGGACAGGCAATGGACACTTGTGTGACAGAGCTGGCCTCAGAACAGCCTTCCGTGAAGAAAGGTGATCTCCTGAGGACAGTGCTGGAAGGTTTAGGTCTTCTTCCAAAGTTTCTCTCCAGGACATGCCCAAGAACATGACGAGCAGATCACAACACCAGTATGCACCAGTACAGAGCTAAACACCGTGAGTGGAGAAGCACGAGGGCACGCAGCAGTGTCCTCTCACAGCCAGGCCTCCTGCAAGACACCTGACGGAGCAGCAGAGCAGGGTCTGGGCTGTGCCCATGTGCACTGGACAGCCCGCGGAAGCTGCCCCAGGACAATCGTCGTGGGCTGGCCGCGCACAAGCACCGTTTCCAGCCCTGGCCTCTCAGTGCAGCTTGGAGAGGCCCTTTGTCCCTCCGCAGAAGGATGGTGAATGAGTAGGTCAGCAGGCTGTGTTTGCATGGTACAGATGAGATGCAAGCACGCACATCATGTACAGGAGGTGGGATGAGATGAACCCCAGAGACCACAAATGTCATCAGCTATTCCTTGGGGTTCCTTGAAGGCCTGTGGGACAGACAGTGTCTCGAGGTCACGTCATGTTGGGAGGAAACCACCTGAATGCAGCACTGGGTTGTGCTTCCTTGGACTGAGGTCCCCGTGTCCATTCCTCATGACGTGGGACATGTGAGATGAGTGCAGGCGGCGTGACACACTGCAAGGCTGAGGTGGCTCCCATCCTTTGGGAGTGGCAAGAGGAGGTGAGAGAGACACTGTGACTCCTGCCTGTGTGTCTAAAAGGGACAGGCTCTGCCTCTGAGCATCCCTGGGTGCATAAGGAGTCCATGAGGCCAGCTCAGCTCTGGACAGCTGACAGAAGCTTGCTCTTTCCACGTGTGACTCCAGGAACAAACCCCATGGGCCCAGTGAGCTTCGTCTCCGCTGCCTTGGACAGGCCCATTGCCACAGTGCTTCTGTCTGCTCCCTCAGCCTTGCCTGTGATTCTGGCTTGTGCTCTCCAAAGTGCCAGAGCACTCAGAGATGTTCTGGGGTCCTTGGAAAAGGCAGATGTCAAAGCCAGCTTCAAGAAGGGCTCTTTATTAAAATCCAGCCACTCCCTCGGGAAGAGCTGCTCCTCCACATGGCTCAGCATCAGCGGCAGCACAGGGCTCGCAGGATCCATCTTGGCCTTGGCTGCTCCCTTGGAGAGCTCAGGATGATGATGACCGTCTGAGCTACCAGGGAGCGGATGGAGGGCTCGCTGTCTTCTGCCAAGGCCTGAAGGGCTGCAAGGGAAAGAAGCAGAGCCGAGATGACCTCCCACGTCTGCAGAGACCCCCAGGCATTCCCTCTGGAGAATGCTCCCTACTCACCGCTGCAGATCTCAGCCAGCTTCTTCTTGCCTGGATCCCTCAGATGCCGCGCAGCGAGCCCTGGGCACAGAGTTCCGTCAGCCCCTGCTCCCTCCCCTCATCAGGGCTGGCCCCAGGGAAGAGCAGGGGCCGAGATGGTGGGACTGAGCAAGGCGGCCGCCATGGCCACCTGCGTGGACAGGGCTGGGAGAGGGAGGCCAAGGCCCTGCACGGGGCAGCCGGGGCTCTGGCAGCCACAGGGCTGCTCCTTGCTGCCAGGGCAGTGGCAGGGACTGGGGCCAGGCTGCCAAGAGAGGGACCCTGGGGGCTGTGACCCACCGATGAACCTCACGGCCGCCTCTCGCAAGCTGGCCTGAGCATCCTTCAGGTACGGCAGGCTCTGAGTCAAGAATTCTTGAGCTCTGCTCCTGTCCTGCTCCAGCTGGAGAGAGCACAAGGGGATGAGCACGTCACTGTCCCTTCCCAGTTGGCTGGACCAGTCCCTGCTCCCACACCCAGCCGTTCCCCTTCCCTCCCGGCCATTTCCATGTCCCAGCCAGGAGCCCTGTGGGGCTGAGGCTGAAAGAGAGACACAGGCCGGGGGACCCCAGGGGTGCTGAGAGCCCTCCCTCGCGCTGGGTGCAGGGAGGGCAGCAGGGCAGAGAGAAGAGGCCTTGTGGGCTCTGTTCTTGAGGGCAGGGAACAAGAATGCAGGTCCAGGCTGCAGCAAGGCAGGCGAGGCACATCTGCCTTGGGGGTTGTCCTCACCAAGCTCTCTCCAATCCGCCATGTCTGCTGTGTCCGCACCAGGTGCTTGAGCAGTTTCCACTTGAGGAGCTCTGCGGCAGCAAGGAGGGCTTCCCCAGCAGCCTGTGGAACAGCAGAAGCTGGGAATGGCACCACGGTCTGGGCCAGGAGACCTTGGGTCCCCCTGCTCTGGGCCTTGTTCCTGGGGCGATTCTGCCCTCAGGGAGCTGGGACATGCCCTGGCCCAAATGTCCAGGGGTCTCTTCGCTGCGTCACTGCTGAGCTTTGAAAGCTGTACCTTGGCCACGCTCTGCGTTTGGTCACTCAGGCGGAAGAAGAGAGGGAGCAGGCCAAGTCGCACCATGTTCTTCATCTCTGCCTTTTCGTCCCCCACCGCCATCTTCATCAGGTCTCTGAAGAGGCTGATGGAGCTCTCTCTCAGCTGGCTCTGCTCCTGGGAGGGAGAAGCACAGTAGGACTGGAGCACCAGCAGCTCTCTGCCCACGCTGGGCAGAAGCTCCAGCATGGCTGATGTGAGGGGAGATGCTCCAGGGAGGCATTCTGCACACTGGAGTTGTGGCCCAGATCTGCAGTCCTGGGTCAGTGAAAGGCCACTCAAGAGACTTGTTCTGGGAGCGTCTGGCCTCCAAGTGCCCACCAAGGCAGCCAGCATCCCCCACCAGCTTCAGCAGCCACGGTGGGGAAGAGCTCCGGGAGCAGCCGGCAGGGAGAAGCTGGGCTGGGCTGCAGAACACACAAGCCACCCCACAAGAGCCCAGGGCCCACCCGTGGGGCTCAGGCTTCCACATCAGCCTTACGTCGTTCAAGAGGGGCAGGAGGAATTCCGCCATCTGCACGGCGATGTGGCTGGCCTCCTTCCTCTTCAGCTGAGCCATGACAGTTCTGAAGACCAGCAGAGCCTTCATGGTGGCAGCCTTATAGCCAAAGAGCAGGACCCTCATCAGGTCTGGCAGGATGACCTTCATTTTTCTTGCCTGTGTGAAGAAAAGAGTTTCCCTTTTGGGACCAGGTCCGTGCCTGGAAAGCTCCCCAGGCAGCCAGCTGGCCCCACCATGGCAGAGAGAGCCTTTGGAGCACTCGCCCCACCGCCTGAGTGCCAGCCAAGGCCAAGCCCTCCCGCTCTGCCCCGGCCCTTGCCTGCCAACAGGGTTCCCCTTGCTGACGTCCTACTCACCATGTCGTCTCTCTGTGACAGCGTCATGATGCCTCTGAGCACCAGGGAGAGCATGGCTGGCCTTTCTTCCTTCAGAAACCTAAAGGCTAGGTAGGTCGCAGCAAACTCCCCGTCTCCCAGATCTCTGCTGGCCAGCATCTGAAAGCAGGGCAGCAGTGAGCGACCGGCAGAGCTGGTGGGGCTCCTGGCAGTGTGCAGCTCCTGGTTCCTAGCGCAGCCCGGGCCAAGGGCACCGGGGGCTTTTTCCGGTAACTCACAGCCAAGCGAACGAGGCAGTAGTCCTCCAGGTGTGTGCAGAAGAGCCTGCTCTTGAGGTCCCAGAGCTGGCTGAGCAGCTCCTTCAAAATGTTCTTCACAGTCTGGGGCACGGAGAGCATCAGTTCCCACAGTGCCAGGGCAGTGCTGCAAGTCGGAGCGCTCTGTCAGCAGGGCAGCCTCGGCCACAGCAGCGTGGCCGGGCTCAGCACTGCAGGACGCTTGGGATGCCCTGGGCAGCAGCAGAGGGCTGAGCTGGTGCTCCCCGTGGGGCGGGCAGGAGCGTGGGGTGGGCCCTGGGCTTGCTTGCTCAGCTTTGGCTGCCTCGGGCCTGGCTGACCCCCAGGGCTGGAAAGCGTGGTGGGATGGAGGGTCCTGCCCCTCGGGAGTGTCCTGCAGGATTCCTTGGCTCTGGCAGCCAGAGCGTCTCCAGGCCCCTCTTCCCACAGGGAACAAGCCCTCCCGGCTTTTGAGGACAGTACCTGTCTCCTCCTGGAGCAACCTTGAGCAGTGTCATCACCACCTCCTGAGGGCATTTGTCAGCCATGGGGACGATGAGAGACTCCACGCTCTGCCGGGCTGGGACTGTCTGGGTGCATCCCAGGGTTTTGTGGATGCAGCTCGTGATCTTTGGCACCTGGAGGGGACACAGGTGAGGATGGTGCAGCCACTGGCGAGCGGCCATTTCCTCAGCTGCCCTTGCCATCCCTCTCTGCCACCTTGAGGTGGCTTCAGGTGCCCCAGACACTGGGCTTTGGGAGGAAGAGAGGGATGGAGGGAGGAACAAGGCCTGACAGGGCTGAAGGGCAGGGCAATGCAGCCACAGGCCACTTACATCCACCAGCCACAGGTCAGGGTTTCCCTTGACCACATCCAGCACGTTTCTGGCCGCCTCCTTGTCAAAGGTGCTGGAGTCGGTCATTGCCTCGATGAACACCCAGACCATGTCTGTCCTCTCCGACGGCTGGAGGTATTCCCCAAAGGTCTATGGGAGGAAGGGAGGCAACGAAGCCATATCACACCGAGGGCCCTGATGCTGCTGCTTAGCCGGGCAGTGCCAGCAGCCCTGCGGTGGCGCCCGGCAGTGCTGGCGGCGGTGCCCCCAGCAAAGCTGGCAGCAGGGGCGGCAGTCACTGCTGGGGAGGATGAGAAGAGACGGCCCAGGGTGAGGGAGGAGGGTTGGGGTCATGGGCACGGGGTCTGGGCCCCGCCACCAGCCAGGGCTTGCTGGTGGCCAGGAGGACTGGGGCTGCTGCTGGGACACTGGAGCGCAGCCCTGGCGTTGTCCCTGCTTGGGGACAGCAGGAACCCTCTCAGCAGGGACAGGGAGGCCACGCCAGCCCGCTGACGGTGGAGGCCTTTGCTCTCACAAGTCCCCTGCTGATGCCAGGACCAAGAGTGCCAGCAAACGGGGAGCTCGTTACCTCGGCAATGTGAGTGGCACTGGGCGAAGTGCGCAAGGAGGTGGTCTCGGCTTCCCAGTCCCTTTCGAGCTGTGTATCCTCCTCTGTCAATGTCGCACCTAAAGAGCGGGGCAAACGCAGAGGAGTCGGTAAGACACGGCAGCTTCCCCAATACTGGAAAGAGCTTTGAACTTGGAATGGCCGAGGAGGGAGGTTATGACCTGCAATCAGGGGAGGAGGTGGTGGAGAGCGGTGCCACGGAAAGGCTGACCCGCCTCCAGTGTGCGTGTGGGAATGCTCGTGGCCCTGGAAATTCCAAGGCCCTAGAGCTCTGCATGCAGTGCCACGGTTCAGTCCCCCATGGCTTGAATAGAGGTGACGTGGGGGACGGCTCGCATGGCTGGAGTGCTGCGGGGCAGAGATACATGTCTCTTTGGGAGAGATGGGAAGATGCGGCGCGGGGCTGCCTCCCGTGCTCTTGAGGAGCAGCTCAGCTACACGGGACCATCAACAGCGTGGGAGAGAGCGTGGGGGTGAGGAGCAGAGGAGGGGCAGTGCTGGTGACATGGTGGTGCCTCCAGCAAGCAGCAGGACTGGGTGATGTTGGCGTGCAGGGGGATCCATCCCACCACAGCTTCTCTTACGGTGTTGCTGGTACTTGAATTGGAAGAGGAGACAAAGAGCGTCCAAAGCCAAGCGGCTGGTGTCCTCTTCCTTGAATGATAGGAGCAGCAGGAGATGTCCCAGCAGCTGTCCAAGGATTGGCATCTGCATCTCCACACAGGAGGCGTGTCTGTCCTCATTGGGATCAGCCTGGGCAAGGGAGGAGGAAGAGCAGAGGGCTTGAGGGCAGCTGGGGCCAAAGCCCTGAAGCCAAGTGTGTGCCCAGGGCTGGATCCAGGCAGGTCAGAGCTTTGCAGGGCCCTGCAGAACCCGTCTCGCAGAACAGCCCCACGCAGGGAGAGCTGCCAGACCTGGGCTCCCCGTGGGCTCCTTGGGCAGCCCTGGCCGACACAGGACTGGGGCAGAGATGGCTCCTGGCAGAGCGCAGTGTGCCTGGTCCTTACCTTCAGTGAGGAGTAGTTGGCCAGCAAGAAGCTGAGCACCCTCATCCTGCCCACAGCCCTCTCCCGCACAGATGCCCTCTCAGAGGTGGTGAAGGTCAAGAGCATCTGGGGAGAGAGAAGCTGCTGCTGAGCCCTGGGAGCAGCCAGTGCTCCAGCACAAGCAGCACTGCTCAAGTCCTGAGCGGGACTCTCCCAGGCCATTAAGGCTTCCTCTGGTCTGGAGCAAAGCCCGCACTGGTTTCCTGCCCTGGGGTCCCTGGCAGGCTTGCGACAAATGCCCCAGGCCAGCCCTCTAGCCAGGCAGGAAGGCAGATGCCACCCTGTGCGGCCACTGTGCTGCGGAAGAGCCTGCTGGGCAGCCCCTGCTTCCCCCAGGGAGGTGGGCACCACCCTGCAGTGCTCTCTCTGCATGGCGCGGGGTGGGACTGCCCTCTCAGCAGTGGACACCCCGTCCCCCAGGGTGAGGAACAGCCCTTGTGAAGCCCACCCTTTGCACATGCCAGACCTGGAAGATACTCTGCATCTTCTCGCTGACTCCGTTGGCAGGAGAGTTGAGCACCAGTGCAACTAGCATGGTGTCCATGGCTTTCATGGTCTGCAAGGAAGACAACGAGTTGTGGCCGTGTTTCCTGCCATCCCTCTCACCCCCAGGACACTGAGCTGAGCTCCCAGCACCAAGGGAGGACTCGTGGGCTGCTTTGCTGTGCCTGGGAGAGGCCCAGGGGCAAACAATGTGCTGTGGGCAGAGCAGCCTGCGGCACTGGACGTGGCCAGGCCCACAGGAACGGGACGACGGGACGAGAGTGGGAAAGTAAAGCCAAGACCGTGCCCTGCCTTGCATCTCTGGTCATAGCGCAGGACAGGGTGAGCAGGGAGCAGCCCAGAGGGCCCGGCGCTCGTGGAGCTCACCCAGCACTTACCGCGAAGTACAGGAAAGGTTTCAAGTCCCGGATTTCCTCTTTGGGAGGAAGCAAGAAGATGCTGGAGAAGCACGCTTGGAGGAGGCCTATCTCTTTGCCCTCCAGCACCGCCTCCACGGAGCTGCAAAGAGAGAGGGGCCAGTGGGACACTGGTGCGGGGAGCAGTGCCTGGAGGCCTCGTGCAGGTGGACACGGGGCTCTGGGGCAGGAGTCCCCAGGAGGGTTGGGCAGGTACCTCATTTCGGTCACGGCAAACATGGCGCTCCGCCACACCGCTGTGCACCGTTGGTCCCTGGGCTCTTCTTCCAGCAGCACCTGCAGAGCACAGCCAGGATGGGACCTGGCAGCTGCCAGCACCCAGTGCCACCAGCCCCTTGCCCTGCCCAACACTGTCCTCACAGGGTGCCAGTGCTGGGGGCCTTGTCCCCTTCCCCGCAGCCACCGAGTATCCCCTCACCTTGATATTCTCTGCCAGTTTGTGTCTCTGGCAGAAGAGATCTAGGCCCTGGGACAAGCCGTTGTACGTTGCGGCCCTGAAGAGCATAGCGATGCTTTTAAGGAACTCCAGCTTCTGTTCCTCATCCTGGCAGCCAGGGGACAGAGAGACAAACAGGGAGCATGAGATGGGGACACACGGTCAGTGGCACCGCAGCGCTGGGGGTGCAGTGCCGGTTGCAGCCCTGGGAGAAGCAGCTGTGCCCAGCCAGCGCCCTCCAGCAGCCCCACAGCAGAGCCCCTGTCAGCAGATGCCAGCTCAGCCGCCTTCCAAATGGCTGCGGTTACCTTTTCAGGGTTGCTGACAAAGGCCCTGATGACATCCACGTGTTCTGGTTCCAAGCGGTACACTGGTAACCAGCTGGCATCTAAGAAAGGAGGAGAGCAGGGAGGGCTGCAGAGAGGGTGCGCAGGCAGGAGGGAGCAGAGGAAGGAGCTCTGCCTCCCATCCAGCCCCATGCCCGCTGCCATGGCACAGTCTTCTCCTGCGTGTCAGTGCCCCTGCCAGCGTGTGGGGAAACGGGATCCTGGCATTGAGCAGGGAGCGCTCGCTGGCCACCGCGCTGCCCAGACAATCAGGGCCCCTCACTCACCCATCTCCAGTTGCTGGGCCAGGCACAACTCCTGGGGCTCCACTGGAGAGCTGCTCTCCTGGAGAGCCCTGTCCTCCTCCAGGGCCACCTTGGTGGTGCTGACTTGTTGCTTTGCCATCTTTTGGGTTTGAGGAAAGTGGTTGGGCTGGCGAAGGGGGAAGCTTTGGCGAAAGGCCACGAGTCTGCCGGGGGCAGAGGGAAAAGACGTGGGTTGTGCTCGAGGAGTCCTCGCCACGAGTCTGCCGGGGGCAGCGGGGAAAGATGTGGGTTGTGCTCGAGGAGTCCTCGCCACGAGTCTGCTGGGGCAGAGGGGAGTCTGCCGGGGGCAGCTAGAGTTAAGATATGGTTGGACTCGATGATCTCAAGGGTCGCTTCCAACCAAAAGGATTCTCTGATACTCCGATTCTCTGAAAGACGTGGGCTGTGCTCGGGGGCTACTCGCCGTCTCCGTGCTCGCACCCTGTCCCGTCACCGTCCTGCCGGACAGTGTGGGCTGGGGCCCACAGCTGCGCTGAGCACATGCAGTGCAGTGGGTGTCACCAAGTGAGGTCACAACGGGCCCCACTGTGACCCTGCACCTGGGCAGGGAGGGGCAGGGTGTCCCATTGGGATGCACAGGCCAGCTCAGCCCTGGGCACCTGGGTGCTCTCGGGGTGTCTCCAGGCCCCCCTTTGCCCTCATGTCCCCCCGGGACCTCCCTGTTGCCCTCTGCTGTGTCCCAGGGTTTCGTGTTCAGCTGGCTGGCTGATCAGAACAGCAGCGAAGCTGCTCCTTCAGTGGCTTTGTAGAGATTTCTAGGGATTTCCAAGGGTGGGTAGCACAGAGGATGGACTTTGTTTAAGGTGTCTGCTGTCTCATTGCTTACAGAAGCTCTCAGTGGCTTGAGGATAAACTAACCACGTAACCACATGACAAAGTGTTGGAGCTGGCAGAGCACAAAAGCAGAAATCCAGGTGGCAGGGGTGAAAAAGGTGGAAAGGCTGAGGTACTAAATGCCTCCTTCTGTGGAAATGCCCCTCATATTCTGCGATTCTGTGATTCCTCCACCTCAGTCTTTAATAGTCAGAAGAGTTGTGCTCCAGGTACCCACCCCCCTGAGCCAGAAGACAGGCATGGGGAGCAGTATGAAGGCCCAACAATCCAAGGGGAAATGATCAGTGACCTGCTATACCACTTGGGCACCTACAAGTCTATGGGGCCAGATGGGATACGCCCAAGGGTGCTGAGGGAGCTGGCAAAGGTCATCACTGAGCCACTTTCCATTATCTATCTGCAATGCTGCCCAACTGGGGAGGTTGCAGTTGACTGGAGGTTGGCTAAGGTGACGCTCATCTACAAGACGGGCCAGAAAGAGGATCTGGGGACCTATAGACCTATCCGTCTGGCCTTGGTGCTGGGCAAGGTCATGGGGCAGATGATCTTGGGTAACATCACTCGCCACAAGAGAACCATATAATCAGGCCCAGTCAACATGGATTTATTTATTTATTTATTTATTGAGGGACTAGAGAGAGTGCAGAGGAGGCAACAAAGCTGCTGAGGGGCTGGAGCACAAGTGTGATGGGAGCGGTTGAGGGAGCTGGGGCTGTTCAGCCTGGAGAACAGGAGGCTCAGGGGAGGCTCAGGGGAGACCTTATTGCTGTTTGCAACGGCCTGAAAGGAGGTTGAAGCATGGAGGGTGTTGGTCTCTTCTCCCAAGTAGCAAGTGATAGGACAAGAAGAAATGGCCTCAAGTTGCGCCAGGGGAGGTTTAGATTGGCTGTTAGGAAAAAATTCTTCCTGGAAAGTGTGTTAAAGGCAAGAAGAACACCTGAAGAGCATGGGTTGGTCAGGCCAATGTGGAATAGATTGCTTTTTCTTGTTTGTTTTGAGGCTGCAGAAGAAGGAACGCGTGCATTTCAGTGTTGGGGCACGGATCCCAACTGAGGATTCAAGCAAGTTTGGGACTGGGACAGCTTAGGTGATTGAGGACCATTGCCAGGTCTACGAAAGAAGCTGGATGGGTTTTGGGGAGCTCACAGGCATTGCCAAATCCTCAGAAAACCACAGCTCTGTAGTGAAAGCAACAGCACTTGGCACCAAGCCCAATCCCAAAATGCAAATACCCTCGAAGTGACCACAGGCAGAGCCTTGAGAAACATTTGAGAGAAAGGGTCTCCTTTGCCAGGCCCTGGAGGTCAGGCCTTGGCCATTCTGATGAAAAACAAACATGAAGGGCTGACATGGCATCAGAACCTGGCGTGTCCACATTGTTGCCCTTCCCCTTGGTTCCCACCCATGCACACTCAACCCGATCAGCGCCTGTGGGAACAGCAGGGTGTGCAGTTCCAGCTAGAGGGCCTTAGACACATTATACAGAAGTGTGATTTTTATGAGTGTAAGAAGCGATAGCCCAGGCCAGTGAGAACGATATCTCGGGTCGGAAAATGGCCCCTTGTGTGTGATGTGTGAATGTCCTTGGGCCTGGTCTGTGAATGAGTGGGAACGTAACTGAAACAAATATAACATGAGTGTGGTGTGTTTCTAATACCAATTATTGGAAAAACATCTTATGTAACATCTTAGTCCAGGCCCATACCTGGAAATCCTATACATTGTCAATGGCTAATAAAGAGGACCTCAGACTGGCTCAGCTCTCTGCTCTGCCCGGCTCTGCGCTCCTTCCTGAACAAGATCTCTGCCTGTGCGTGCATCTTTTTCTGCATCCTGATGTGCGTCGTTCCTCATCGCCGCAATCGCCCTCATCAACTCCAAACAATCCAAACGCTCCCTGACATACACGGCTGCCCCACCTCCTCTCCTTCCTCGCCTGTCTCTTCTGAAGAGTTTCTAGCCATCCAATGCAGCGCTCCAGTTGTGAGAGTCGTCCCACCATGTTTCTGGGATGGCAACTATATCGTCGTTTTTCTGCCTCACAGTGGCTTCCAGCTCCTCCTGTTTGTTGCCCACGCTGCGTGCCTTTGGATAGATGCACTTTGGCCGGGCCATTGATCCCGCCACCTTTTTCTGGTGAGAAGCCCTAATTCCTTTGTGGACATCATCGAGTGCTTCCACGGTTTTGAACACATCAACAACCCTTGTGTTTCTCTTCCTGCATGGCTCTCCATCCCCAACCTCCACTGGGACGGCAGAGCATAGGGCCTCACCAGCACTACCCTCAAATGCTGGCATGTGGCCCTTGGGTTTGCCTCTCCACACCTGGTTTCCTCCTCTCTCACTTCAAATCTAGTTTAAAGCCCTCTCAAGGATTCCTGCTAACTCCTGCGCAGGATCCTTTTCCCCTTTTGAGAGAGGTGCATCCCATTTGTCGCTAGCAGGCCTGGTGCCATGTAAGCCGACCCGTGATCAAAAACCCCCAAATTCTGCCGGTGACACCGGTCCTGCAGCCAGGTATTGATCTGCTGGGTCTTCCTGCATCTTTCCTCATCGTACCCTGCAACTGTGGCGACAGAAGAGAACACGACTTGTGCTCCTGATCCCTTGACCATGCGTCCCAAGGCCCTGAAGTCTCTCTTGATTGTTTTCCCTTTTCAGTTTCATCACTGCCTACCTGAAAAATCGTTAGGGGATAATAGTCTGAGGGCCTAACCAGGGCAGAGAGTTTCCTGTTTACATCTTTAACCCTGGCCCCAGGGAGGCAGCCGACACCCCAAGAAGTGGGTCTAGCCTGCATATAGGGCCTTCTGTTCCCTTTAGAAGGGAGTCTCCTACAACCACAACCAGCCTCTTTTTCTTTGTGGGGGCTGTTTTGACGGAGGGTGCAGGGTGACTGATCCTCTGCAGCACCTCCAACTCAGTGGAACCGCCTCCCTCGATGCTGTTGTTTGGTTCCACTTGCAAGGCCTGTTCTTCAGTCTCAAGACCCATTTGTGTGTCTGTGTTTGGCTGTTTCTGGGCTAACTGGTGCACAGAAATTGGCTTCGCTGGAGGTAAATGTTCAAAGAGGACCCAGAAGAGTAAAACAGAAAAAGGAAAAATTTATTCGAATAAAGGAGGAGTCCCCAGGCGTCCCTGTGGGGTCTCTCAACAGCATGGGAAGACACAGCCCCCTATTTATCCCAATCCTAGCCGCAGGAGATCCCTTCTCCTTTCCCCATTGGCTGAGACCCTTGCGGGGTCCAAGCTTTCCGATCCCCCTTTCGTAACCCCAGCAGCACCCCTTGTATGTCTGCCCACCGACACTCCTGGGAACTGATTGGTTAGAGCTCTAAGGCTGTTGCACTCCATTTTGTAAAGACATGGGAGAGCTGCTCCCATCAACTACGAAACAATCAAGAGTGTGAATCGTGACATCACATCTTTGCAAAGACGTGATAGCCGTTCCTCACCAGTTTGGTGTTGGTGGTGGTGCTTTCAGTTGTGATGATGTTGTCATCCCTTTTCTAATTCACTGTCTGCTCTTGTGTTCAGACTACGTGGCTCTGTAAATGAGGAGCCCCACTCTCTGTATCTTTCAATGAAATACAGGACCTTCTGAGACTGTTTTTCTTCCTGAGCTCCTTCCTGCAAGAGCTTTTGGAGCTGCAGGGACAGTTCCTGTGATGGGAGGAGGGGAAAAGAATCCATCACGGCAGCACTGCCAGGGAGCAGCAGCGCTCGGTCTCCCAGAGCTGTTTTCTTTCCTCTCCCACACTCCTTCTCGTCCCTCATGTTGGCGCAAGTCCTGAGTGCTCTGGCAGCTTGGTCATTGTTCTGCTGCGTGGCAGTCCTGTGACCGCGGGCAGGGACAGGCAATGGACACTTGTGTGACAGAGCTGGCCTCAGAACAGCCTTCCGTGAAGAAAGGTGATCTCCTGAGGACAGTGCTGGAAGGTTTAGGTCTTCTTCCAAAGTTTCTCTCCAGGACATGCCCAAGAACATGACGAGCAGATCACAACACCAGTATGCACCAGTACAGAGCTAAACACCGTGAGTGGAGAAGCACGAGGGCACGCAGCAGTGTCCTCTCACAGCCAGGCCTCCTGCAAGACACCTGACGGAGCAGCAGAGCAGGGTCTGGGCTGTGCCCATGTGCACTGGACAGCCCGCGGAAGCTGCCCCAGGACAATCGTCGTGGGCTGGCCGCGCACAAGCACCGTTTCCAGCCCTGGCCTCTCAGTGCAGCTTGGAGAGGCCCTTTGTCCCTCCGCAGAAGGATGGTGAATGAGTAGGTCAGCAGGCTGTGTTTGCATGGTACAGATGAGATGCAAGCACGCACATCATGTACAGGAGGTGGGATGAGATGAACCCCAGAGACCACAAATGTCATCAGCTATTCCTTGGGGTTCCTTGAAGGCCTGTGGGACAGACAGTGTCTCGAGGTCACGTCATGTTGGGAGGAAACCACCTGAATGCAGCACTGGGTTGTGCTTCCTTGGACTGAGGTCCCCGTGTCCATTCCTCATGACGTGGGACATGTGAGATGAGTGCAGGCGGCGTGACACACTGCAAGGCTGAGGTGGCTCCCATCCTTTGGGAGTGGCAAGAGGAGGTGAGAGAGACACTGTGACTCCTGCCTGTGTGTCTAAAAGGGACAGGCTCTGCCTCTGAGCATCCCTGGGTGCATAAGGAGTCCATGAGGCCAGCTCAGCTCTGGACAGCTGACAGAAGCTTGCTCTTTCCACGTGTGACTCCAGGAACAAACCCCATGGGCCCAGTGAGCTTCGTCTCCGCTGCCTTGGACAGGCCCATTGCCACAGTGCTTCTGTCTGCTCCCTCAGCCTTGCCTGTGATTCTGGCTTGTGCTCTCCAAAGTGCCAGAGCACTCAGAGATGTTCTGGGGTCCTTGGAAAAGGCAGATGTCAAAGCCAGCTTCAAGAAGGGCTCTTTATTAAAATCCAGCCACTCCCTCGGGAAGAGCTGCTCCTCCACATGGCTCAGCATCAGCGGCAGCACAGGGCTCGCAGGATCCATCTTGGCCTTGGCTGCTCCCTTGGAGAGCTCAGGATGATGATGACCGTCTGAGCTACCAGGGAGCGGATGGAGGGCTCGCTGTCTTCTGCCAAGGCCTGAAGGGCTGCAAGGGAAAGAAGCAGAGCCGAGATGACCTCCCACGTCTGCAGAGACCCCCAGGCATTCCCTCTGGAGAATGCTCCCTACTCACCGCTGCAGATCTCAGCCAGCTTCTTCTTGCCTGGATCCCTCAGATGCCGCGCAGCGAGCCCTGGGCACAGAGTTCCGTCAGCCCCTGCTCCCTCCCCTCATCAGGGCTGGCCCCAGGGAAGAGCAGGGGCCGAGATGGTGGGACTGAGCAAGGCGGCCGCCATGGCCACCTGCGTGGACAGGGCTGGGAGAGGGAGGCCAAGGCCCTGCACGGGGCAGCCGGGGCTCTGGCAGCCACAGGGCTGCTCCTTGCTGCCAGGGCAGTGGCAGGGACTGGGGCCAGGCTGCCAAGAGAGGGACCCTGGGGGCTGTGACCCACCGATGAACCTCACGGCCGCCTCTCGCAAGCTGGCCTGAGCATCCTTCAGGTACGGCAGGCTCTGAGTCAAGAATTCTTGAGCTCTGCTCCTGTCCTGCTCCAGCTGGAGAGAGCACAAGGGGATGAGCACGTCACTGTCCCTTCCCAGTTGGCTGGACCAGTCCCTGCTCCCACACCCAGCCGTTCCCCTTCCCTCCCGGCCATTTCCATGTCCCAGCCAGGAGCCCTGTGGGGCTGAGGCTGAAAGAGAGACACAGGCCGGGGGACCCCAGGGGTGCTGAGAGCCCTCCCTCGCGCTGGGTGCAGGGAGGGCAGCAGGGCAGAGAGAAGAGGCCTTGTGGGCTCTGTTCTTGAGGGCAGGGAACAAGAATGCAGGTCCAGGCTGCAGCAAGGCAGGCGAGGCACATCTGCCTTGGGGGTTGTCCTCACCAAGCTCTCTCCAATCCGCCATGTCTGCTGTGTCCGCACCAGGTGCTTGAGCAGTTTCCACTTGAGGAGCTCTGCGGCAGCAAGGAGGGCTTCCCCAGCAGCCTGTGGAACAGCAGAAGCTGGGAATGGCACCACGGTCTGGGCCAGGAGACCTTGGGTCCCCCTGCTCTGGGCCTTGTTCCTGGGGCGATTCTGCCCTCAGGGAGCTGGGACATGCCCTGGCCCAAATGTCCAGGGGTCTCTTCGCTGCGTCACTGCTGAGCTTTGAAAGCTGTACCTTGGCCACGCTCTGCGTTTGGTCACTCAGGCGGAAGAAGAGAGGGAGCAGGCCAAGTCGCACCATGTTCTTCATCTCTGCCTTTTCGTCCCCCACCGCCATCTTCATCAGGTCTCTGAAGAGGCTGATGGAGCTCTCTCTCAGCTGGCTCTGCTCCTGGGAGGGAGAAGCACAGTAGGACTGGAGCACCAGCAGCTCTCTGCCCACGCTGGGCAGAAGCTCCAGCATGGCTGATGTGAGGGGAGATGCTCCAGGGAGGCATTCTGCACACTGGAGTTGTGGCCCAGATCTGCAGTCCTGGGTCAGTGAAAGGCCACTCAAGAGACTTGTTCTGGGAGCGTCTGGCCTCCAAGTGCCCACCAAGGCAGCCAGCATCCCCCACCAGCTTCAGCAGCCACGGTGGGGAAGAGCTCCGGGAGCAGCCGGCAGGGAGAAGCTGGGCTGGGCTGCAGAACACACAAGCCACCCCACAAGAGCCCAGGGCCCACCCGTGGGGCTCAGGCTTCCACATCAGCCTTACGTCGTTCAAGAGGGGCAGGAGGAATTCCGCCATCTGCACGGCGATGTGGCTGGCCTCCTTCCTCTTCAGCTGAGCCATGACAGTTCTGAAGACCAGCAGAGCCTTCATGGTGGCAGCCTTATAGCCAAAGAGCAGGACCCTCATCAGGTCTGGCAGGATGACCTTCATTTTTCTTGCCTGTGTGAAGAAAAGAGTTTCCCTTTTGGGACCAGGTCCGTGCCTGGAAAGCTCCCCAGGCAGCCAGCTGGCCCCACCATGGCAGAGAGAGCCTTTGGAGCACTCGCCCCACCGCCTGAGTGCCAGCCAAGGCCAAGCCCTCCCGCTCTGCCCCGGCCCTTGCCTGCCAACAGGGTTCCCCTTGCTGACGTCCTACTCACCATGTCGTCTCTCTGTGACAGCGTCATGATGCCTCTGAGCACCAGGGAGAGCATGGCTGGCCTTTCTTCCTTCAGAAACCTAAAGGCTAGGTAGGTCGCAGCAAACTCCCCGTCTCCCAGATCTCTGCTGGCCAGCATCTGAAAGCAGGGCAGCAGTGAGCGACCGGCAGAGCTGGTGGGGCTCCTGGCAGTGTGCAGCTCCTGGTTCCTAGCGCAGCCCGGGCCAAGGGCACCGGGGGCTTTTTCCGGTAACTCACAGCCAAGCGAACGAGGCAGTAGTCCTCCAGGTGTGTGCAGAAGAGCCTGCTCTTGAGGTCCCAGAGCTGGCTGAGCAGCTCCTTCAAAATGTTCTTCACAGTCTGGGGCACGGAGAGCATCAGTTCCCACAGTGCCAGGGCAGTGCTGCAAGTCGGAGCGCTCTGTCAGCAGGGCAGCCTCGGCCACAGCAGCGTGGCCGGGCTCAGCACTGCAGGACGCTTGGGATGCCCTGGGCAGCAGCAGAGGGCTGAGCTGGTGCTCCCCGTGGGGCGGGCAGGAGCGTGGGGTGGGCCCTGGGCTTGCTTGCTCAGCTTTGGCTGCCTCGGGCCTGGCTGACCCCCAGGGCTGGAAAGCGTGGTGGGATGGAGGGTCCTGCCCCTCGGGAGTGTCCTGCAGGATTCCTTGGCTCTGGCAGCCAGAGCGTCTCCAGGCCCCTCTTCCCACAGGGAACAAGCCCTCCCGGCTTTTGAGGACAGTACCTGTCTCCTCCTGGAGCAACCTTGAGCAGTGTCATCACCACCTCCTGAGGGCATTTGTCAGCCATGGGGACGATGAGAGACTCCACGCTCTGCCGGGCTGGGACTGTCTGGGTGCATCCCAGGGTTTTGTGGATGCAGCTCGTGATCTTTGGCACCTGGAGGGGACACAGGTGAGGATGGTGCAGCCACTGGCGAGCGGCCATTTCCTCAGCTGCCCTTGCCATCCCTCTCTGCCACCTTGAGGTGGCTTCAGGTGCCCCAGACACTGGGCTTTGGGAGGAAGAGAGGGATGGAGGGAGGAACAAGGCCTGACAGGGCTGAAGGGCAGGGCAATGCAGCCACAGGCCACTTACATCCACCAGCCACAGGTCAGGGTTTCCCTTGACCACATCCAGCACGTTTCTGGCCGCCTCCTTGTCAAAGGTGCTGGAGTCGGTCATTGCCTCGATGAACACCCAGACCATGTCTGTCCTCTCCGACGGCTGGAGGTATTCCCCAAAGGTCTATGGGAGGAAGGGAGGCAACGAAGCCATATCACACCGAGGGCCCTGATGCTGCTGCTTAGCCGGGCAGTGCCAGCAGCCCTGCGGTGGCGCCCGGCAGTGCTGGCGGCGGTGCCCCCAGCAAAGCTGGCAGCAGGGGCGGCAGTCACTGCTGGGGAGGATGAGAAGAGACGGCCCAGGGTGAGGGAGGAGGGTTGGGGTCATGGGCACGGGGTCTGGGCCCCGCCACCAGCCAGGGCTTGCTGGTGGCCAGGAGGACTGGGGCTGCTGCTGGGACACTGGAGCGCAGCCCTGGCGTTGTCCCTGCTTGGGGACAGCAGGAACCCTCTCAGCAGGGACAGGGAGGCCACGCCAGCCCGCTGACGGTGGAGGCCTTTGCTCTCACAAGTCCCCTGCTGATGCCAGGACCAAGAGTGCCAGCAAACGGGGAGCTCGTTACCTCGGCAATGTGAGTGGCACTGGGCGAAGTGCGCAAGGAGGTGGTCTCGGCTTCCCAGTCCCTTTCGAGCTGTGTATCCTCCTCTGTCAATGTCGCACCTAAAGAGCGGGGCAAACGCAGAGGAGTCGGTAAGACACGGCAGCTTCCCCAATACTGGAAAGAGCTTTGAACTTGGAATGGCCGAGGAGGGAGGTTATGACCTGCAATCAGGGGAGGAGGTGGTGGAGAGCGGTGCCACGGAAAGGCTGACCCGCCTCCAGTGTGCGTGTGGGAATGCTCGTGGCCCTGGAAATTCCAAGGCCCTAGAGCTCTGCATGCAGTGCCACGGTTCAGTCCCCCATGGCTTGAATAGAGGTGACGTGGGGGACGGCTCGCATGGCTGGAGTGCTGCGGGGCAGAGATACATGTCTCTTTGGGAGAGATGGGAAGATGCGGCGCGGGGCTGCCTCCCGTGCTCTTGAGGAGCAGCTCAGCTACACGGGACCATCAACAGCGTGGGAGAGAGCGTGGGGGTGAGGAGCAGAGGAGGGGCAGTGCTGGTGACATGGTGGTGCCTCCAGCAAGCAGCAGGACTGGGTGATGTTGGCGTGCAGGGGGATCCATCCCACCACAGCTTCTCTTACGGTGTTGCTGGTACTTGAATTGGAAGAGGAGACAAAGAGCGTCCAAAGCCAAGCGGCTGGTGTCCTCTTCCTTGAATGATAGGAGCAGCAGGAGATGTCCCAGCAGCTGTCCAAGGATTGGCATCTGCATCTCCACACAGGAGGCGTGTCTGTCCTCATTGGGATCAGCCTGGGCAAGGGAGGAGGAAGAGCAGAGGGCTTGAGGGCAGCTGGGGCCAAAGCCCTGAAGCCAAGTGTGTGCCCAGGGCTGGATCCAGGCAGGTCAGAGCTTTGCAGGGCCCTGCAGAACCCGTCTCGCAGAACAGCCCCACGCAGGGAGAGCTGCCAGACCTGGGCTCCCCGTGGGCTCCTTGGGCAGCCCTGGCCGACACAGGACTGGGGCAGAGATGGCTCCTGGCAGAGCGCAGTGTGCCTGGTCCTTACCTTCAGTGAGGAGTAGTTGGCCAGCAAGAAGCTGAGCACCCTCATCCTGCCCACAGCCCTCTCCCGCACAGATGCCCTCTCAGAGGTGGTGAAGGTCAAGAGCATCTGGGGAGAGAGAAGCTGCTGCTGAGCCCTGGGAGCAGCCAGTGCTCCAGCACAAGCAGCACTGCTCAAGTCCTGAGCGGGACTCTCCCAGGCCATTAAGGCTTCCTCTGGTCTGGAGCAAAGCCCGCACTGGTTTCCTGCCCTGGGGTCCCTGGCAGGCTTGCGACAAATGCCCCAGGCCAGCCCTCTAGCCAGGCAGGAAGGCAGATGCCACCCTGTGCGGCCACTGTGCTGCGGAAGAGCCTGCTGGGCAGCCCCTGCTTCCCCCAGGGAGGTGGGCACCACCCTGCAGTGCTCTCTCTGCATGGCGCGGGGTGGGACTGCCCTCTCAGCAGTGGACACCCCGTCCCCCAGGGTGAGGAACAGCCCTTGTGAAGCCCACCCTTTGCACATGCCAGACCTGGAAGATACTCTGCATCTTCTCGCTGACTCCGTTGGCAGGAGAGTTGAGCACCAGTGCAACTAGCATGGTGTCCATGGCTTTCATGGTCTGCAAGGAAGACAACGAGTTGTGGCCGTGTTTCCTGCCATCCCTCTCACCCCCAGGACACTGAGCTGAGCTCCCAGCACCAAGGGAGGACTCGTGGGCTGCTTTGCTGTGCCTGGGAGAGGCCCAGGGGCAAACAATGTGCTGTGGGCAGAGCAGCCTGCGGCACTGGACGTGGCCAGGCCCACAGGAACGGGACGACGGGACGAGAGTGGGAAAGTAAAGCCAAGACCGTGCCCTGCCTTGCATCTCTGGTCATAGCGCAGGACAGGGTGAGCAGGGAGCAGCCCAGAGGGCCCGGCGCTCGTGGAGCTCACCCAGCACTTACCGCGAAGTACAGGAAAGGTTTCAAGTCCCGGATTTCCTCTTTGGGAGGAAGCAAGAAGATGCTGGAGAAGCACGCTTGGAGGAGGCCTATCTCTTTGCCCTCCAGCACCGCCTCCACGGAGCTGCAAAGAGAGAGGGGCCAGTGGGACACTGGTGCGGGGAGCAGTGCCTGGAGGCCTCGTGCAGGTGGACACGGGGCTCTGGGGCAGGAGTCCCCAGGAGGGTTGGGCAGGTACCTCATTTCGGTCACGGCAAACATGGCGCTCCGCCACACCGCTGTGCACCGTTGGTCCCTGGGCTCTTCTTCCAGCAGCACCTGCAGAGCACAGCCAGGATGGGACCTGGCAGCTGCCAGCACCCAGTGCCACCAGCCCCTTGCCCTGCCCAACACTGTCCTCACAGGGTGCCAGTGCTGGGGGCCTTGTCCCCTTCCCCGCAGCCACCGAGTATCCCCTCACCTTGATATTCTCTGCCAGTTTGTGTCTCTGGCAGAAGAGATCTAGGCCCTGGGACAAGCCGTTGTACGTTGCGGCCCTGAAGAGCATAGCGATGCTTTTAAGGAACTCCAGCTTCTGTTCCTCATCCTGGCAGCCAGGGGACAGAGAGACAAACAGGGAGCATGAGATGGGGACACACGGTCAGTGGCACCGCAGCGCTGGGGGTGCAGTGCCGGTTGCAGCCCTGGGAGAAGCAGCTGTGCCCAGCCAGCGCCCTCCAGCAGCCCCACAGCAGAGCCCCTGTCAGCAGATGCCAGCTCAGCCGCCTTCCAAATGGCTGCGGTTACCTTTTCAGGGCTGCTGACAAAGGCCCTGATGACATCCACGTGTTCTGGTTCCAAGCGGTACACTGGTAACCAGCTGGCATCTAAGAAAGGAGGAGAGCAGGGAGGGCTGCAGAGAGGGTGCGCAGGCAGGAGGGAGCAGAGGAAGGAGCTCTGCCTCCCATCCAGCCCCATGCCCGCTGCCATGGCACAGTCTTCTCCTGCGTGTCAGTGCCCCTGCCAGCGTGTGGGGAAACGGGATCCTGGCATTGAGCAGGGAGCGCTCGCTGGCCACCGCGCTGCCCAGACAATCAGGGCCCCTCACTCACCCATCTCCAGTTGCTGGGCCAGGCACAACTCCTGGGGCTCCACTGGAGAGCTGCTCTCCTGGAGAGCCCTGTCCTCCTCCAGGGCCACCTTGGTGGTGCTGACTTGTTGCTTTGCCATCTTTTGGGTTTGAGGAAAGTGGTTGGGCTGGCGAAGGGGGAAGCTTTGGCGAAAGGCCACGAGTCTGCCGGGGGCAGAGGGAAAAGACGTGGGTTGTGCTCGAGGAGTCCTCGCCACGAGTCTGCCGGGGGCAGCGGGGAAAGATGTGGGTTGTGCTCGAGGAGTCCTCGCCACGAGTCTGCTGGGGCAGAGGGGAGTCTGCCGGGGGCAGCTAGAGTTAAGATATGGTTGGACTCGATGATCTCAAGGGTCGCTTCCAACCAAAAGGATTCTCTGATACTCCGATTCTCTGAAAGACGTGGGCTGTGCTCGGGGGCTACTCGCCGTCTCCGTGCTCGCACCCTGTCCCGTCACCGTCCTGCCGGACAGTGTGGGCTGGGGCCCACAGCTGCGCTGAGCACATGCAGTGCAGTGGGTGTCACCAAGTGAGGTCACAACGGGCCCCACTGTGACCCTGCACCTGGGCAGGGAGGGGCAGGGTGTCCCATTGGGATGCACAGGCCAGCTCAGCCCTGGGCACCTGGGTGCTCTCGGGGTGTCTCCAGGCCCCCCTTTGCCCTCATGTCCCCCCGGGACCTCCCTGTTGCCCTCTGCTGTGTCCCAGGGTTTCGTGTTCAGCTGGCTGGCTGATCAGAACAGCAGCGAAGCTGCTCCTTCAGTGGCTTTGTAGAGATTTCTAGGGATTTCCAAGGGTGGGTAGCACAGAGGATGGACTTTGTTTAAGGTGTCTGCTGTCTCATTGCTTACAGAAGCTCTCAGTGGCTTGAGGATAAACTAACCACGTAACCACATGACAAAGTGTTGGAGCTGGCAGAGCACAAAAGCAGAAATCCAGGTGGCAGGGGTGAAAAAGGTGGAAAGGCTGAGGTACTAAATGCCTCCTTCTGTGGAAATGCCCCTCATATTCTGCGATTCTGTGATTCCTCCACCTCAGTCTTTAATAGTCAGAAGAGTTGTGCTCCAGGTACCCACCCCCCTGAGCCAGAAGACAGGCATGGGGAGCAGTATGAAGGCCCAACAATCCAAGGGGAAATGATCAGTGACCTGCTATACCACTTGGGCACCTACAAGTCTATGGGGCCAGATGGGATACGCCCAAGGGTGCTGAGGGAGCTGGCAAAGGTCATCACTGAGCCACTTTCCATTATCTATCTGCAATGCTGCCCAACTGGGGAGGTTGCAGTTGACTGGAGGTTGGCTAAGGTGACGCTCATCTACAAGACGGGCCAGAAAGAGGATCTGGGGACCTATAGACCTATCCGTCTGGCCTTGGTGCTGGGCAAGGTCATGGGGCAGATGATCTTGGGTAACATCACTCGCCACAAGAGAACCATATAATCAGGCCCAGTCAACATGGATTTATTTATTTATTTATTTATTGAGGGACTAGAGAGAGTGCAGAGGAGGCAACAAAGCTGCTGAGGGGCTGGAGCACAAGTGTGATGGGAGCGGTTGAGGGAGCTGGGGCTGTTCAGCCTGGAGAACAGGAGGCTCAGGGGAGGCTCAGGGGAGACCTTATTGCTGTTTGCAACGGCCTGAAAGGAGGTTGAAGCATGGAGGGTGTTGGTCTCTTCTCCCAAGTAGCAAGTGATAGGACAAGAAGAAATGGCCTCAAGTTGCGCCAGGGGAGGTTTAGATTGGCTGTTAGGAAAAAATTCTTCCTGGAAAGTGTGTTAAAGGCAAGAAGAACACCTGAAGAGCATGGGTTGGTCAGGCCAATGTGGAATAGATTGCTTTTTCTTGTTTGTTTTGAGGCTGCAGAAGAAGGAACGCGTGCATTTCAGTGTTGGGGCACGGATCCCAACTGAGGATTCAAGCAAGTTTGGGACTGGGACAGCTTAGGTGATTGAGGACCATTGCCAGGTCTACGAAAGAAGCTGGATGGGTTTTGGGGAGCTCACAGGCATTGCCAAATCCTCAGAAAACCACAGCTCTGTAGTGAAAGCAACAGCACTTGGCACCAAGCCCAATCCCAAAATGCAAATACCCTCGAAGTGACCACAGGCAGAGCCTTGAGAAACATTTGAGAGAAAGGGTCTCCTTTGCCAGGCCCTGGAGGTCAGGCCTTGGCCATTCTGATGAAAAACAAACATGAAGGGCTGACATGGCATCAGAACCTGGCGTGTCCACATTGTTGCCCTTCCCCTTGGTTCCCACCCATGCACACTCAACCCGATCAGCGCCTGTGGGAACAGCAGGGTGTGCAGTTCCAGCTAGAGGGCCTTAGACACATTATACAGAAGTGTGATTTTTATGAGTGTAAGAAGCGATAGCCCAGGCCAGTGAGAACGATATCTCGGGTCGGAAAATGGCCCCTTGTGTGTGATGTGTGAATGTCCTTGGGCCTGGTCTGTGAATGAGTGGGAACGTAACTGAAACAAATATAACATGAGTGTGGTGTGTTTCTAATACCAATTATTGGAAAAACATCTTATGTAACATCTTAGTCCAGGCCCATACCTGGAAATCCTATACATTGTCAATGGCTAATAAAGAGGACCTCAGACTGGCTCAGCTCTCTGCTCTGCCCGGCTCTGCGCTCCTTCCTGAACAAGATCTCTGCCTGTGCGTGCATCTTTTTCTGCATCCTGATGTGCGTCGTTCCTCATCGCCGCAATCGCCCTCATCAACTCCAAACAATCCAAACGCTCCCTGACATACACGGCTGCCCCACCTCCTCTCCTTCCTCGCCTGTCTCTTCTGAAGAGTTTCTAGCCATCCAATGCAGCGCTCCAGTTGTGAGAGTCGTCCCACCATGTTTCTGGGATGGCAACTATATCGTCGTTTTTCTGCCTCACAGTGGCTTCCAGCTCCTCCTGTTTGTTGCCCACGCTGCGTGCCTTTGGATAGATGCACTTTGGCCGGGCCATTGATCCCGCCACCTTTTTCTGGTGAGAAGCCCTAATTCCTTTGTGGACATCATCGAGTGCTTCCACGGTTTTGAACACATCAACAACCCTTGTGTTTCTCTTCCTGCATGGCTCTCCATCCCCAACCTCCACTGGGACGGCAGAGCATAGGGCCTCACCAGCACTACCCTCAAATGCTGGCATGTGGCCCTTGGGTTTGCCTCTCCACACCTGGTTTCCTCCTCTCTCACTTCAAATCTAGTTTAAAGCCCTCTCAAGGATTCCTGCTAACTCCTGCGCAGGATCCTTTTCCCCTTTTGAGAGAGGTGCATCCCATTTGTCGCTAGCAGGCCTGGTGCCATGTAAGCCGACCCGTGATCAAAAACCCCCAAATTCTGCCGGTGACACCGGTCCTGCAGCCAGGTATTGATCTGCTGGGTCTTCCTGCATCTTTCCTCATCGTACCCTGCAACTGTGGCGACAGAAGAGAACACGACTTGTGCTCCTGATCCCTTGACCATGCGTCCCAAGGCCCTGAAGTCTCTCTTGATTGTTTTCCCTTTTCAGTTTCATCACTGCCTACCTGAAAAATCGTTAGGGGATAATAGTCTGAGGGCCTAACCAGGGCAGAGAGTTTCCTGTTTACATCTTTAACCCTGGCCCCAGGGAGGCAGCCGACACCCCAAGAAGTGGGTCTAGCCTGCATATAGGGCCTTCTGTTCCCTTTAGAAGGGAGTCTCCTACAACCACAACCAGCCTCTTTTTCTTTGTGGGGGCTGTTTTGACGGAGGGTGCAGGGTGACTGATCCTCTGCAGCACCTCCAACTCAGTGGAACCGCCTCCCTCGATGCTGTTGTTTGGTTCCACTTGCAAGGCCTGTTCTTCAGTCTCAAGACCCATTTGTGTGTCTGTGTTTGGCTGTTTCTGGGCTAACTGGTGCACAGAAATTGGCTTCGCTGGAGGTAAATGTTCAAAGAGGACCCAGAAGAGTAAAACAGAAAAAGGAAAAATTTATTCGAATAAAGGAGGAGTCCCCAGGCGTCCCTGTGGGGTCTCTCAACAGCATGGGAAGACACAGCCCCCTATTTATCCCAATCCTAGCCGCAGGAGATCCCTTCTCCTTTCCCCATTGGCTGAGACCCTTGCGGGGTCCAAGCTTTCCGATCCCCCTTTCGTAACCCCAGCAGCACCCCTTGTATGTCTGCCCACCGACACTCCTGGGAACTGATTGGTTAGAGCTCTAAGGCTGTTGCACTCCATTTTGTAAAGACATGGGAGAGCTGCTCCCATCAACTACGAAACAATCAAGAGTGTGAATCGTGACATCACATCTTTGCAAAGACGTGATAGCCGTTCCTCACCAGTTTGGTGTTGGTGGTGGTGCTTTCAGTTGTGATGATGTTGTCATCCCTTTTCTAATTCACTGTCTGCTCTTGTGTTCAGACTACGTGGCTCTGTAAATGAGGAGCCCCACTCTCTGTATCTTTCAATGAAATACAGGACCTTCTGAGACTGTTTTTCTTCCTGAGCTCCTTCCTGCAAGAGCTTTTGGAGCTGCAGGGACAGTTCCTGTGATGGGAGGAGGGGAAAAGAATCCATCACGGCAGCACTGCCAGGGAGCAGCAGCGCTCGGTCTCCCAGAGCTGTTTTCTTTCCTCTCCCACACTCCTTCTCGTCCCTCATGTTGGCGCAAGTCCTGAGTGCTCTGGCAGCTTGGTCATTGTTCTGCTGCGTGGCAGTCCTGTGACCGCGGGCAGGGACAGGCAATGGACACTTGTGTGACAGAGCTGGCCTCAGAACAGCCTTCCGTGAAGAAAGGTGATCTCCTGAGGACAGTGCTGGAAGGTTTAGGTCTTCTTCCAAAGTTTCTCTCCAGGACATGCCCAAGAACATGACGAGCAGATCACAACACCAGTATGCACCAGTACAGAGCTAAACACCGTGAGTGGAGAAGCACGAGGGCACGCAGCAGTGTCCTCTCACAGCCAGGCCTCCTGCAAGACACCTGACGGAGCAGCAGAGCAGGGTCTGGGCTGTGCCCATGTGCACTGGACAGCCCGCGGAAGCTGCCCCAGGACAATCGTCGTGGGCTGGCCGCGCACAAGCACCGTTTCCAGCCCTGGCCTCTCAGTGCAGCTTGGAGAGGCCCTTTGTCCCTCCGCAGAAGGATGGTGAATGAGTAGGTCAGCAGGCTGTGTTTGCATGGTACAGATGAGATGCAAGCACGCACATCATGTACAGGAGGTGGGATGAGATGAACCCCAGAGACCACAAATGTCATCAGCTATTCCTTGGGGTTCCTTGAAGGCCTGTGGGACAGACAGTGTCTCGAGGTCACGTCATGTTGGGAGGAAACCACCTGAATGCAGCACTGGGTTGTGCTTCCTTGGACTGAGGTCCCCGTGTCCATTCCTCATGACGTGGGACATGTGAGATGAGTGCAGGCGGCGTGACACACTGCAAGGCTGAGGTGGCTCCCATCCTTTGGGAGTGGCAAGAGGAGGTGAGAGAGACACTGTGACTCCTGCCTGTGTGTCTAAAAGGGACAGGCTCTGCCTCTGAGCATCCCTGGGTGCATAAGGAGTCCATGAGGCCAGCTCAGCTCTGGACAGCTGACAGAAGCTTGCTCTTTCCACGTGTGACTCCAGGAACAAACCCCATGGGCCCAGTGAGCTTCGTCTCCGCTGCCTTGGACAGGCCCATTGCCACAGTGCTTCTGTCTGCTCCCTCAGCCTTGCCTGTGATTCTGGCTTGTGCTCTCCAAAGTGCCAGAGCACTCAGAGATGTTCTGGGGTCCTTGGAAAAGGCAGATGTCAAAGCCAGCTTCAAGAAGGGCTCTTTATTAAAATCCAGCCACTCCCTCGGGAAGAGCTGCTCCTCCACATGGCTCAGCATCAGCGGCAGCACAGGGCTCGCAGGATCCATCTTGGCCTTGGCTGCTCCCTTGGAGAGCTCAGGATGATGATGACCGTCTGAGCTACCAGGGAGCGGATGGAGGGCTCGCTGTCTTCTGCCAAGGCCTGAAGGGCTGCAAGGGAAAGAAGCAGAGCCGAGATGACCTCCCACGTCTGCAGAGACCCCCAGGCATTCCCTCTGGAGAATGCTCCCTACTCACCGCTGCAGATCTCAGCCAGCTTCTTCTTGCCTGGATCCCTCAGATGCCGCGCAGCGAGCCCTGGGCACAGAGTTCCGTCAGCCCCTGCTCCCTCCCCTCATCAGGGCTGGCCCCAGGGAAGAGCAGGGGCCGAGATGGTGGGACTGAGCAAGGCGGCCGCCATGGCCACCTGCGTGGACAGGGCTGGGAGAGGGAGGCCAAGGCCCTGCACGGGGCAGCCGGGGCTCTGGCAGCCACAGGGCTGCTCCTTGCTGCCAGGGCAGTGGCAGGGACTGGGGCCAGGCTGCCAAGAGAGGGACCCTGGGGGCTGTGACCCACCGATGAACCTCACGGCCGCCTCTCGCAAGCTGGCCTGAGCATCCTTCAGGTACGGCAGGCTCTGAGTCAAGAATTCTTGAGCTCTGCTCCTGTCCTGCTCCAGCTGGAGAGAGCACAAGGGGATGAGCACGTCACTGTCCCTTCCCAGTTGGCTGGACCAGTCCCTGCTCCCACACCCAGCCGTTCCCCTTCCCTCCCGGCCATTTCCATGTCCCAGCCAGGAGCCCTGTGGGGCTGAGGCTGAAAGAGAGACACAGGCCGGGGGACCCCAGGGGTGCTGAGAGCCCTCCCTCGCGCTGGGTGCAGGGAGGGCAGCAGGGCAGAGAGAAGAGGCCTTGTGGGCTCTGTTCTTGAGGGCAGGGAACAAGAATGCAGGTCCAGGCTGCAGCAAGGCAGGCGAGGCACATCTGCCTTGGGGGTTGTCCTCACCAAGCTCTCTCCAATCCGCCATGTCTGCTGTGTCCGCACCAGGTGCTTGAGCAGTTTCCACTTGAGGAGCTCTGCGGCAGCAAGGAGGGCTTCCCCAGCAGCCTGTGGAACAGCAGAAGCTGGGAATGGCACCACGGTCTGGGCCAGGAGACCTTGGGTCCCCCTGCTCTGGGCCTTGTTCCTGGGGCGATTCTGCCCTCAGGGAGCTGGGACATGCCCTGGCCCAAATGTCCAGGGGTCTCTTCGCTGCGTCACTGCTGAGCTTTGAAAGCTGTACCTTGGCCACGCTCTGCGTTTGGTCACTCAGGCGGAAGAAGAGAGGGAGCAGGCCAAGTCGCACCATGTTCTTCATCTCTGCCTTTTCGTCCCCCACCGCCATCTTCATCAGGTCTCTGAAGAGGCTGATGGAGCTCTCTCTCAGCTGGCTCTGCTCCTGGGAGGGAGAAGCACAGTAGGACTGGAGCACCAGCAGCTCTCTGCCCACGCTGGGCAGAAGCTCCAGCATGGCTGATGTGAGGGGAGATGCTCCAGGGAGGCATTCTGCACACTGGAGTTGTGGCCCAGATCTGCAGTCCTGGGTCAGTGAAAGGCCACTCAAGAGACTTGTTCTGGGAGCGTCTGGCCTCCAAGTGCCCACCAAGGCAGCCAGCATCCCCCACCAGCTTCAGCAGCCACGGTGGGGAAGAGCTCCGGGAGCAGCCGGCAGGGAGAAGCTGGGCTGGGCTGCAGAACACACAAGCCACCCCACAAGAGCCCAGGGCCCACCCGTGGGGCTCAGGCTTCCACATCAGCCTTACGTCGTTCAAGAGGGGCAGGAGGAATTCCGCCATCTGCACGGCGATGTGGCTGGCCTCCTTCCTCTTCAGCTGAGCCATGACAGTTCTGAAGACCAGCAGAGCCTTCATGGTGGCAGCCTTATAGCCAAAGAGCAGGACCCTCATCAGGTCTGGCAGGATGACCTTCATTTTTCTTGCCTGTGTGAAGAAAAGAGTTTCCCTTTTGGGACCAGGTCCGTGCCTGGAAAGCTCCCCAGGCAGCCAGCTGGCCCCACCATGGCAGAGAGAGCCTTTGGAGCACTCGCCCCACCGCCTGAGTGCCAGCCAAGGCCAAGCCCTCCCGCTCTGCCCCGGCCCTTGCCTGCCAACAGGGTTCCCCTTGCTGACGTCCTACTCACCATGTCGTCTCTCTGTGACAGCGTCATGATGCCTCTGAGCACCAGGGAGAGCATGGCTGGCCTTTCTTCCTTCAGAAACCTAAAGGCTAGGTAGGTCGCAGCAAACTCCCCGTCTCCCAGATCTCTGCTGGCCAGCATCTGAAAGCAGGGCAGCAGTGAGCGACCGGCAGAGCTGGTGGGGCTCCTGGCAGTGTGCAGCTCCTGGTTCCTAGCGCAGCCCGGGCCAAGGGCACCGGGGGCTTTTTCCGGTAACTCACAGCCAAGCGAACGAGGCAGTAGTCCTCCAGGTGTGTGCAGAAGAGCCTGCTCTTGAGGTCCCAGAGCTGGCTGAGCAGCTCCTTCAAAATGTTCTTCACAGTCTGGGGCACGGAGAGCATCAGTTCCCACAGTGCCAGGGCAGTGCTGCAAGTCGGAGCGCTCTGTCAGCAGGGCAGCCTCGGCCACAGCAGCGTGGCCGGGCTCAGCACTGCAGGACGCTTGGGATGCCCTGGGCAGCAGCAGAGGGCTGAGCTGGTGCTCCCCGTGGGGCGGGCAGGAGCGTGGGGTGGGCCCTGGGCTTGCTTGCTCAGCTTTGGCTGCCTCGGGCCTGGCTGACCCCCAGGGCTGGAAAGCGTGGTGGGATGGAGGGTCCTGCCCCTCGGGAGTGTCCTGCAGGATTCCTTGGCTCTGGCAGCCAGAGCGTCTCCAGGCCCCTCTTCCCACAGGGAACAAGCCCTCCCGGCTTTTGAGGACAGTACCTGTCTCCTCCTGGAGCAACCTTGAGCAGTGTCATCACCACCTCCTGAGGGCATTTGTCAGCCATGGGGACGATGAGAGACTCCACGCTCTGCCGGGCTGGGACTGTCTGGGTGCATCCCAGGGTTTTGTGGATGCAGCTCGTGATCTTTGGCACCTGGAGGGGACACAGGTGAGGATGGTGCAGCCACTGGCGAGCGGCCATTTCCTCAGCTGCCCTTGCCATCCCTCTCTGCCACCTTGAGGTGGCTTCAGGTGCCCCAGACACTGGGCTTTGGGAGGAAGAGAGGGATGGAGGGAGGAACAAGGCCTGACAGGGCTGAAGGGCAGGGCAATGCAGCCACAGGCCACTTACATCCACCAGCCACAGGTCAGGGTTTCCCTTGACCACATCCAGCACGTTTCTGGCCGCCTCCTTGTCAAAGGTGCTGGAGTCGGTCATTGCCTCGATGAACACCCAGACCATGTCTGTCCTCTCCGACGGCTGGAGGTATTCCCCAAAGGTCTATGGGAGGAAGGGAGGCAACGAAGCCATATCACACCGAGGGCCCTGATGCTGCTGCTTAGCCGGGCAGTGCCAGCAGCCCTGCGGTGGCGCCCGGCAGTGCTGGCGGCGGTGTCCCCAGCAAAGCTGGCAGCAGGGGCGGCAGTCGCTGCTGGGGAGGATGAGAAGAGACGGCCCAGGGTGAGGGAGGAGGGTTGGGGTCATGGGCACGGGGTCTGGGCCCCGCCACCAGCCAGGGCTTGCTGGTGGCCAGGAGGACTGGGGCTGCTGCTGGGACACTGGAGCGCAGCCCTGGCGTTGTCCCTGCTTGGGGACAGCAGGAACCCTCTCAGCAGGGACAGGGAGGCCACGCCAGCCCGCTGACGGTGGAGGCCTTTGCTCTCACAAGTCCCCTGCTGATGCCAGGACCAAGAGTGCCAGCAAACGGGGAGCTCGTTACCTCGGCAATGTGAGTGGCACTGGGCGAAGTGCGCAAGGAGGTGGTCTCGGCTTCCCAGTCCCTTTCGAGCTGTGTATCCTCCTCTGTCAATGTCGCACCTAAAGAGCGGGGCAAACGCAGAGGAGTCGGTAAGACACGGCAGCTTCCCCAATACTGGAAAGAGCTTTGAACTTGGAATGGCCGAGGAGGGAGGTTATGACCTGCAATCAGGGGAGGAGGTGGTGGAGAGCGGTGCCACGGAAAGGCTGACCCGCCTCCAGTGTGCGTGTGGGAATGCTCGTGGCCCTGGAAATTCCAAGGCCCTAGAGCTCTGCATGCAGTGCCACGGTTCAGTCCCCCATGGCTTGAATAGAGGTGACGTGGGGGACGGCTCGCATGGCTGGAGTGCTGCGGGGCAGAGATACATGTCTCTTTGGGAGAGATGGGAAGATGCGGCGCGGGGCTGCCTCCCGTGCTCTTGAGGAGCAGCTCAGCTACACGGGACCATCAACAGCGTGGGAGAGAGCGTGGGGGTGAGGAGCAGAGGAGGGGCAGTGCTGGTGACATGGTGGTGCCTCCAGCAAGCAGCAGGACTGGGTGATGTTGGCGTGCAGGGGGATCCATCCCACCACAGCTTCTCTTACGGTGTTGCTGGTACTTGAATTGGAAGAGGAGACAAAGAGCGTCCAAAGCCAAGCGGCTGGTGTCCTCTTCCTTGAATGATAGGAGCAGCAGGAGATGTCCCAGCAGCTGTCCAAGGATTGGCATCTGCATCTCCACACAGGAGGCGTGTCTGTCCTCATTGGGATCAGCCTGGGCAAGGGAGGAGGAAGAGCAGAGGGCTTGAGGGCAGCTGGGGCCAAAGCCCTGAAGCCAAGTGTGTGCCCAGGGCTGGATCCAGGCAGGTCAGAGCTTTGCAGGGCCCTGCAGAACCCGTCTCGCAGAACAGCCCCACGCAGGGAGAGCTGCCAGACCTGGGCTCCCCGTGGGCTCCTTGGGCAGCCCTGGCCGACACAGGACTGGGGCAGAGATGGCTCCTGGCAGAGCGCAGTGTGCCTGGTCCTTACCTTCAGTGAGGAGTAGTTGGCCAGCAAGAAGCTGAGCACCCTCATCCTGCCCACAGCCCTCTCCCGCACAGATGCCCTCTCAGAGGTGGTGAAGGTCAAGAGCATCTGGGGAGAGAGAAGCTGCTGCTGAGCCCTGGGAGCAGCCAGTGCTCCAGCACAAGCAGCACTGCTCAAGTCCTGAGCGGGACTCTCCCAGGCCATTAAGGCTTCCTCTGGTCTGGAGCAAAGCCCGCACTGGTTTCCTGCCCTGGGGTCCCTGGCAGGCTTGCGACAAATGCCCCAGGCCAGCCCTCTAGCCAGGCAGGAAGGCAGATGCCACCCTGTGCGGCCACTGTGCTGCGGAAGAGCCTGCTGGGCAGCCCCTGCTTCCCCCAGGGAGGTGGGCACCACCCTGCAGTGCTCTCTCTGCATGGCGCGGGGTGGGACTGCCCTCTCAGCAGTGGACACCCCGTCCCCCAGGGTGAGGAACAGCCCTTGTGAAGCCCACCCTTTGCACATGCCAGACCTGGAAGATACTCTGCATCTTCTCGCTGACTCCGTTGGCAGGAGAGTTGAGCACCAGTGCAACTAGCATGGTGTCCATGGCTTTCATGGTCTGCAAGGAAGACAACGAGTTGTGGCCGTGTTTCCTGCCATCCCTCTCACCCCCAGGACACTGAGCTGAGCTCCCAGCACCAAGGGAGGACTCGTGGGCTGCTTTGCTGTGCCTGGGAGAGGCCCAGGGGCAAACAATGTGCTGTGGGCAGAGCAGCCTGCGGCACTGGACGTGGCCAGGCCCACAGGAACGGGACGACGGGACGAGAGTGGGAAAGTAAAGCCAAGACCGTGCCCTGCCTTGCATCTCTGGTCATAGCGCAGGACAGGGTGAGCAGGGAGCAGCCCAGAGGGCCCGGCGCTCGTGGAGCTCACCCAGCACTTACCGCGAAGTACAGGAAAGGTTTCAAGTCCCGGATTTCCTCTTTGGGAGGAAGCAAGAAGATGCTGGAGAAGCACGCTTGGAGGAGGCCTATCTCTTTGCCCTCCAGCACCGCCTCCACGGAGCTGCAAAGAGAGAGGGGCCAGTGGGACACTGGTGCGGGGAGCAGTGCCTGGAGGCCTCGTGCAGGTGGACACGGGGCTCTGGGGCAGGAGTCCCCAGGAGGGTTGGGCAGGTACCTCATTTCGGTCACGGCAAACATGGCGCTCCGCCACACCGCTGTGCACCGTTGGTCCCTGGGCTCTTCTTCCAGCAGCACCTGCAGAGCACAGCCAGGATGGGACCTGGCAGCTGCCAGCACCCAGTGCCACCAGCCCCTTGCCCTGCCCAACACTGTCCTCACAGGGTGCCAGTGCTGGGGGCCTTGTCCCCTTCCCCGCAGCCACCGAGTATCCCCTCACCTTGATATTCTCTGCCAGTTTGTGTCTCTGGCAGAAGAGATCTAGGCCCTGGGACAAGCCGTTGTACGTTGCGGCCCTGAAGAGCATAGCGATGCTTTTAAGGAACTCCAGCTTCTGTTCCTCATCCTGGCAGCCAGGGGACAGAGAGACAAACAGGGAGCATGAGATGGGGACACACGGTCAGTGGCACCGCAGCGCTGGGGGTGCAGTGCCGGTTGCAGCCCTGGGAGAAGCAGCTGTGCCCAGCCAGCGCCCTCCAGCAGCCCCACAGCAGAGCCCCTGTCAGCAGATGCCAGCTCAGCCGCCTTCCAAATGGCTGCGGTTACCTTTTCAGGGTTGCTGACAAAGGCCCTGATGACATCCACGTGTTCTGGTTCCAAGCGGTACACTGGTAACCAGCTGGCATCTAAGAAAGGAGGAGAGCAGGGAGGGCTGCAGAGAGGGTGCGCAGGCAGGAGGGAGCAGAGGAAGGAGCTCTGCCTCCCATCCAGCCCCATGCCCGCTGCCATGGCACAGTCTTCTCCTGCGTGTCAGTGCCCCTGCCAGCGTGTGGGGAAACGGGATCCTGGCATTGAGCAGGGAGCGCTCGCTGGCCACCGCGCTGCCCAGACAATCAGGGCCCCTCACTCACCCATCTCCAGTTGCTGGGCCAGGCACAACTCCTGGGGCTCCACTGGAGAGCTGCTCTCCTGGAGAGCCCTGTCCTCCTCCAGGGCCACCTTGGTGGTGCTGACTTGTTGCTTTGCCATCTTTTGGGTTTGAGGAAAGTGGTTGGGCTGGCGAAGGGGGAAGCTTTGGCGAAAGGCCACGAGTCTGCCGGGGGCAGAGGGAAAAGACGTGGGTTGTGCTCGAGGAGTCCTCGCCACGAGTCTGCCGGGGGCAGCGGGGAAAGATGTGGGTTGTGCTCGAGGAGTCCTCGCCACGAGTCTGCTGGGGCAGAGGGGAGTCTGCCGGGGGCAGCTAGAGTTAAGATATGGTTGGACTCGATGATCTCAAGGGTCGCTTCCAACCAAAAGGATTCTCTGATACTCCGATTCTCTGAAAGACGTGGGCTGTGCTCGGGGGCTACTCGCCGTCTCCGTGCTCGCACCCTGTCCCGTCACCGTCCTGCCGGACAGTGTGGGCTGGGGCCCACAGCTGCGCTGAGCACATGCAGTGCAGTGGGTGTCACCAAGTGAGGTCACAACGGGCCCCACTGTGACCCTGCACCTGGGCAGGGAGGGGCAGGGTGTCCCATTGGGATGCACAGGCCAGCTCAGCCCTGGGCACCTGGGTGCTCTCGGGGTGTCTCCAGGCCCCCCTTTGCCCTCATGTCCCCCCGGGACCTCCCTGTTGCCCTCTGCTGTGTCCCAGGGTTTCGTGTTCAGCTGGCTGGCTGATCAGAACAGCAGCGAAGCTGCTCCTTCAGTGGCTTTGTAGAGATTTCTAGGGATTTCCAAGGGTGGGTAGCACAGAGGATGGACTTTGTTTAAGGTGTCTGCTGTCTCATTGCTTACAGAAGCTCTCAGTGGCTTGAGGATAAACTAACCACGTAACCACATGACAAAGTGTTGGAGCTGGCAGAGCACAAAAGCAGAAATCCAGGTGGCAGGGGTGAAAAAGGTGGAAAGGCTGAGGTACTAAATGCCTCCTTCTGTGGAAATGCCCCTCATATTCTGCGATTCTGTGATTCCTCCACCTCAGTCTTTAATAGTCAGAAGAGTTGTGCTCCAGGTACCCACCCCCCTGAGCCAGAAGACAGGCATGGGGAGCAGTATGAAGGCCCAACAATCCAAGGGGAAATGATCAGTGACCTGCTATACCACTTGGGCACCTACAAGTCTATGGGGCCAGATGGGATACGCCCAAGGGTGCTGAGGGAGCTGGCAAAGGTCATCACTGAGCCACTTTCCATTATCTATCTGCAATGCTGCCCAACTGGGGAGGTTGCAGTTGACTGGAGGTTGGCTAAGGTGACGCTCATCTACAAGACGGGCCAGAAAGAGGATCTGGGGACCTATAGACCTATCCGTCTGGCCTTGGTGCTGGGCAAGGTCATGGGGCAGATGATCTTGGGTAACATCACTCGCCACAAGAGAACCATATAATCAGGCCCAGTCAACATGGATTTATTTATTTATTTATTTATTGAGGGACTAGAGAGAGTGCAGAGGAGGCAACAAAGCTGCTGAGGGGCTGGAGCACAAGTGTGATGGGAGCGGTTGAGGGAGCTGGGGCTGTTCAGCCTGGAGAACAGGAGGCTCAGGGGAGGCTCAGGGGAGACCTTATTGCTGTTTGCAACGGCCTGAAAGGAGGTTGAAGCATGGAGGGTGTTGGTCTCTTCTCCCAAGTAGCAAGTGATAGGACAAGAAGAAATGGCCTCAAGTTGCGCCAGGGGAGGTTTAGATTGGCTGTTAGGAAAAAATTCTTCCTGGAAAGTGTGTTAAAGGCAAGAAGAACACCTGAAGAGCATGGGTTGGTCAGGCCAATGTGGAATAGATTGCTTTTTCTTGTTTGTTTTGAGGCTGCAGAAGAAGGAACGCGTGCATTTCAGTGTTGGGGCACGGATCCCAACTGAGGATTCAAGCAAGTTTGGGACTGGGACAGCTTAGGTGATTGAGGACCATTGCCAGGTCTACGAAAGAAGCTGGATGGGTTTTGGGGAGCTCACAGGCATTGCCAAATCCTCAGAAAACCACAGCTCTGTAGTGAAAGCAACAGCACTTGGCACCAAGCCCAATCCCAAAATGCAAATACCCTCGAAGTGACCACAGGCAGAGCCTTGAGAAACATTTGAGAGAAAGGGTCTCCTTTGCCAGGCCCTGGAGGTCAGGCCTTGGCCATTCTGATGAAAAACAAACATGAAGGGCTGACATGGCATCAGAACCTGGCGTGTCCACATTGTTGCCCTTCCCCTTGGTTCCCACCCATGCACACTCAACCCGATCAGCGCCTGTGGGAACAGCAGGGTGTGCAGTTCCAGCTAGAGGGCCTTAGACACATTATACAGAAGTGTGATTTTTATGAGTGTAAGAAGCGATAGCCCAGGCCAGTGAGAACGATATCTCGGGTCGGAAAATGGCCCCTTGTGTGTGATGTGTGAATGTCCTTGGGCCTGGTCTGTGAATGAGTGGGAACGTAACTGAAACAAATATAACATGAGTGTGGTGTGTTTCTAATACCAATTATTGGAAAAACATCTTATGTAACATCTTAGTCCAGGCCCATACCTGGAAATCCTATACATTGTCAATGGCTAATAAAGAGGACCTCAGACTGGCTCAGCTCTCTGCTCTGCCCGGCTCTGCGCTCCTTCCTGAACAAGATCTCTGCCTGTGCGTGCATCTTTTTCTGCATCCTGATGTGCGTCGTTCCTCATCGCCGCAATCGCCCTCATCAACTCCAGACAATCCAAACGCTCCCTGACATACACGGCTGCCCCACCTCCTCTCCTTCCTCGCCTGTCTCTTCTGAAGAGTTTCTAGCCATCCAATGCAGCGCTCCAGTTGTGAGAGTCGTCCCACCATGTTTCTGGGATGGCAACTATATCGTCGTTTTTCTGCCTCACAGTGGCTTCCAGCTCCTCCTGTTTGTTGCCCACGCTGCGTGCCTTTGGATAGATGCACTTTGGCCGGGCCATTGATCCCGCCACCTTTTTCTGGTGAGAAGCCCTAATTCCTTTGTGGACATCATCGAGTGCTTCCACGGTTTTGAACACATCAACAACCCTTGTGTTTCTCTTCCTGCATGGCTCTCCATCCCCAACCTCCACTGGGACGGCAGAGCATAGGGCCTCACCAGCACTACCCTCAAATGCTGGCATGTGGCCCTTGGGTTTGCCTCTCCACACCTGGTTTCCTCCTCTCTCACTTCAAATCTAGTTTAAAGCCCTCTCAAGGATTCCTGCTAACTCCTGCGCAGGATCCTTTTCCCCTTTTGAGAGAGGTGCATCCCATTTGTCGCTAGCAGGCCTGGTGCCATGTAAGCCGACCCGTGATCAAAAACCCCCAAATTCTGCCGGTGACACCGGTCCTGCAGCCAGGTATTGATCTGCTGGGTCTTCCTGCATCTTTCCTCATCGTACCCTGCAACTGTGGCGACAGAAGAGAACACGACTTGTGCTCCTGATCCCTTGACCATGCGTCCCAAGGCCCTGAAGTCTCTCTTGATTGTTTTCCCTTTTCAGTTTCATCACTGCCTACCTGAAAAATCGTTAGGGGATAATAGTCTGAGGGCCTAACCAGGGCAGAGAGTTTCCTGTTTACATCTTTAACCCTGGCCCCAGGGAGGCAGCCGACACCCCAAGAAGTGGGTCTAGCCTGCATATAGGGCCTTCTGTTCCCTTTAGAAGGGAGTCTCCTACAACCACAACCAGCCTCTTTTTCTTTGTGGGGGCTGTTTTGACGGAGGGTGCAGGGTGACTGATCCTCTGCAGCACCTCCAACTCAGTGGAACCGCCTCCCTCGATGCTGTTGTTTGGTTCCACTTGCAAGGCCTGTTCTTCAGTCTCAAGACCCATTTGTGTGTCTGTGTTTGGCTGTTTCTGGGCTAACTGGTGCACAGAAATTGGCTTCGCTGGAGGTAAATGTTCAAAGAGGACCCAGAAGAGTAAAACAGAAAAAGGAAAAATTTATTCGAATAAAGGAGGAGTCCCCAGGCGTCCCTGTGGGGTCTCTCAACAGCATGGGAAGACACAGCCCCCTATTTATCCCAATCCTAGCCGCAGGAGATCCCTTCTCCTTTCCCCATTGGCTGAGACCCTTGCGGGGTCCAAGCTTTCCGATCCCCCTTTCGTAACCCCAGCAGCACCCCTTGTATGTCTGCCCACCGACACTCCTGGGAACTGATTGGTTAGAGCTCTAAGGCTGTTGCACTCCATTTTGTAAAGACATGGGAGAGCTGCTCCCATCAACTACGAAACAATCAAGAGTGTGAATCGTGACATCACATCTTTGCAAAGACGTGATAGCCGTTCCTCACCAGTTTGGTGTTGGTGGTGGTGCTTTCAGTTGTGATGATGTTGTCATCCCTTTTCTAATTCACTGTCTGCTCTTGTGTTCAGACTACGTGGCTCTGTAAATGAGGAGCCCCACTCTCTGTATCTTTCAATGAAATACAGGACCTTCTGAGACTGTTTTTCTTCCTGAGCTCCTTCCTGCAAGAGCTTTTGGAGCTGCAGGGACAGTTCCTGTGATGGGAGGAGGGGAAAAGAATCCATCACGGCAGCACTGCCAGGGAGCAGCAGCGCTCGGTCTCCCAGAGCTGTTTTCTTTCCTCTCCCACACTCCTTCTCGTCCCTCATGTTGGCGCAAGTCCTGAGTGCTCTGGCAGCTTGGTCATTGTTCTGCTGCGTGGCAGTCCTGTGACCGCGGGCAGGGACAGGCAATGGACACTTGTGTGACAGAGCTGGCCTCAGAACAGCCTTCCGTGAAGAAAGGTGATCTCCTGAGGACAGTGCTGGAAGGTTTAGGTCTTCTTCCAAAGTTTCTCTCCAGGACATGCCCAAGAACATGACGAGCAGATCACAACACCAGTATGCACCAGTACAGAGCTAAACACCGTGAGTGGAGAAGCACGAGGGCACGCAGCAGTGTCCTCTCACAGCCAGGCCTCCTGCAAGACACCTGACGGAGCAGCAGAGCAGGGTCTGGGCTGTGCCCATGTGCACTGGACAGCCCGCGGAAGCTGCCCCAGGACAATCGTCGTGGGCTGGCCGCGCACAAGCACCGTTTCCAGCCCTGGCCTCTCAGTGCAGCTTGGAGAGGCCCTTTGTCCCTCCGCAGAAGGATGGTGAATGAGTAGGTCAGCAGGCTGTGTTTGCATGGTACAGATGAGATGCAAGCACGCACATCATGTACAGGAGGTGGGATGAGATGAACCCCAGAGACCACAAATGTCATCAGCTATTCCTTGGGGTTCCTTGAAGGCCTGTGGGACAGACAGTGTCTCGAGGTCACGTCATGTTGGGAGGAAACCACCTGAATGCAGCACTGGGTTGTGCTTCCTTGGACTGAGGTCCCCGTGTCCATTCCTCATGACGTGGGACATGTGAGATGAGTGCAGGCGGCGTGACACACTGCAAGGCTGAGGTGGCTCCCATCCTTTGGGAGTGGCAAGAGGAGGTGAGAGAGACACTGTGACTCCTGCCTGTGTGTCTAAAAGGGACAGGCTCTGCCTCTGAGCATCCCTGGGTGCATAAGGAGTCCATGAGGCCAGCTCAGCTCTGGACAGCTGACAGAAGCTTGCTCTTTCCACGTGTGACTCCAGGAACAAACCCCATGGGCCCAGTGAGCTTCGTCTCCGCTGCCTTGGACAGGCCCATTGCCACAGTGCTTCTGTCTGCTCCCTCAGCCTTGCCTGTGATTCTGGCTTGTGCTCTCCAAAGTGCCAGAGCACTCAGAGATGTTCTGGGGTCCTTGGAAAAGGCAGATGTCAAAGCCAGCTTCAAGAAGGGCTCTTTATTAAAATCCAGCCACTCCCTCGGGAAGAGCTGCTCCTCCACATGGCTCAGCATCAGCGGCAGCACAGGGCTCGCAGGATCCATCTTGGCCTTGGCTGCTCCCTTGGAGAGCTCAGGATGATGATGACCGTCTGAGCTACCAGGGAGCGGATGGAGGGCTCGCTGTCTTCTGCCAAGGCCTGAAGGGCTGCAAGGGAAAGAAGCAGAGCCGAGATGACCTCCCACGTCTGCAGAGACCCCCAGGCATTCCCTCTGGAGAATGCTCCCTACTCACCGCTGCAGATCTCAGCCAGCTTCTTCTTGCCTGGATCCCTCAGATGCCGCGCAGCGAGCCCTGGGCACAGAGTTCCGTCAGCCCCTGCTCCCTCCCCTCATCAGGGCTGGCCCCAGGGAAGAGCAGGGGCCGAGATGGTGGGACTGAGCAAGGCGGCCGCCATGGCCACCTGCGTGGACAGGGCTGGGAGAGGGAGGCCAAGGCCCTGCACGGGGCAGCCGGGGCTCTGGCAGCCACAGGGCTGCTCCTTGCTGCCAGGGCAGTGGCAGGGACTGGGGCCAGGCTGCCAAGAGAGGGACCCTGGGGGCTGTGACCCACCGATGAACCTCACGGCCGCCTCTCGCAAGCTGGCCTGAGCATCCTTCAGGTACGGCAGGCTCTGAGTCAAGAATTCTTGAGCTCTGCTCCTGTCCTGCTCCAGCTGGAGAGAGCACAAGGGGATGAGCACGTCACTGTCCCTTCCCAGTTGGCTGGACCAGTCCCTGCTCCCACACCCAGCCGTTCCCCTTCCCTCCCGGCCATTTCCATGTCCCAGCCAGGAGCCCTGTGGGGCTGAGGCTGAAAGAGAGACACAGGCCGGGGGACCCCAGGGGTGCTGAGAGCCCTCCCTCGCGCTGGGTGCAGGGAGGGCAGCAGGGCAGAGAGAAGAGGCCTTGTGGGCTCTGTTCTTGAGGGCAGGGAACAAGAATGCAGGTCCAGGCTGCAGCAAGGCAGGCGAGGCACATCTGCCTTGGGGGTTGTCCTCACCAAGCTCTCTCCAATCCGCCATGTCTGCTGTGTCCGCACCAGGTGCTTGAGCAGTTTCCACTTGAGGAGCTCTGCGGCAGCAAGGAGGGCTTCCCCAGCAGCCTGTGGAACAGCAGAAGCTGGGAATGGCACCACGGTCTGGGCCAGGAGACCTTGGGTCCCCCTGCTCTGGGCCTTGTTCCTGGGGCGATTCTGCCCTCAGGGAGCTGGGACATGCCCTGGCCCAAATGTCCAGGGGTCTCTTCGCTGCGTCACTGCTGAGCTTTGAAAGCTGTACCTTGGCCACGCTCTGCGTTTGGTCACTCAGGCGGAAGAAGAGAGGGAGCAGGCCAAGTCGCACCATGTTCTTCATCTCTGCCTTTTCGTCCCCCACCGCCATCTTCATCAGGTCTCTGAAGAGGCTGATGGAGCTCTCTCTCAGCTGGCTCTGCTCCTGGGAGGGAGAAGCACAGTAGGACTGGAGCACCAGCAGCTCTCTGCCCACGCTGGGCAGAAGCTCCAGCATGGCTGATGTGAGGGGAGATGCTCCAGGGAGGCATTCTGCACACTGGAGTTGTGGCCCAGATCTGCAGTCCTGGGTCAGTGAAAGGCCACTCAAGAGACTTGTTCTGGGAGCGTCTGGCCTCCAAGTGCCCACCAAGGCAGCCAGCATCCCCCACCAGCTTCAGCAGCCACGGTGGGGAAGAGCTCCGGGAGCAGCCGGCAGGGAGAAGCTGGGCTGGGCTGCAGAACACACAAGCCACCCCACAAGAGCCCAGGGCCCACCCGTGGGGCTCAGGCTTCCACATCAGCCTTACGTCGTTCAAGAGGGGCAGGAGGAATTCCGCCATCTGCACGGCGATGTGGCTGGCCTCCTTCCTCTTCAGCTGAGCCATGACAGTTCTGAAGACCAGCAGAGCCTTCATGGTGGCAGCCTTATAGCCAAAGAGCAGGACCCTCATCAGGTCTGGCAGGATGACCTTCATTTTTCTTGCCTGTGTGAAGAAAAGAGTTTCCCTTTTGGGACCAGGTCCGTGCCTGGAAAGCTCCCCAGGCAGCCAGCTGGCCCCACCATGGCAGAGAGAGCCTTTGGAGCACTCGCCCCACCGCCTGAGTGCCAGCCAAGGCCAAGCCCTCCCGCTCTGCCCCAGCCCTTGCCTGCCAACAGGGTTCCCCTTGCTGACGTCCTACTCACCATGTCGTCTCTCTGTGACAGCGTCATGATGCCTCTGAGCACCAGGGAGAGCATGGCTGGCCTTTCTTCCTTCAGAAACCTAAAGGCTAGGTAGGTCGCAGCAAACTCCCCGTCTCCCAGATCTCTGCTGGCCAGCATCTGAAAGCAGGGCAGCAGTGAGCGACCGGCAGAGCTGGTGGGGCTCCTGGCAGTGTGCAGCTCCTGGTTCCTAGCGCAGCCCGGGCCAAGGGCACCGGGGGCTTTTTCCGGTAACTCACAGCCAAGCGAACGAGGCAGTAGTCCTCCAGGTGTGTGCAGAAGAGCCTGCTCTTGAGGTCCCAGAGCTGGCTGAGCAGCTCCTTCAAAATGTTCTTCACAGTCTGGGGCACGGAGAGCATCAGTTCCCACAGTGCCAGGGCAGTGCTGCAAGTCGGAGCGCTCTGTCAGCAGGGCAGCCTCGGCCACAGCAGCGTGGCCGGGCTCAGCACTGCAGGACGCTTGGGATGCCCTGGGCAGCAGCAGAGGGCTGAGCTGGTGCTCCCCGTGGGGCGGGCAGGAGCGTGGGGTGGGCCCTGGGCTTGCTTGCTCAGCTTTGGCTGCCTCGGGCCTGGCTGACCCCCAGGGCTGGAAAGCGTGGTGGGATGGAGGGTCCTGCCCCTCGGGAGTGTCCTGCAGGATTCCTTGGCTCTGGCAGCCAGAGCGTCTCCAGGCCCCTCTTCCCACAGGGAACAAGCCCTCCCGGCTTTTGAGGACAGTACCTGTCTCCTCCTGGAGCAACCTTGAGCAGTGTCATCACCACCTCCTGAGGGCATTTGTCAGCCATGGGGACGATGAGAGACTCCACGCTCTGCCGGGCTGGGACTGTCTGGGTGCATCCCAGGGTTTTGTGGATGCAGCTCGTGATCTTTGGCACCTGGAGGGGACACAGGTGAGGATGGTGCAGCCACTGGCGAGCGGCCATTTCCTCAGCTGCCCTTGCCATCCCTCTCTGCCACCTTGAGGTGGCTTCAGGTGCCCCAGACACTGGGCTTTGGGAGGAAGAGAGGGATGGAGGGAGGAACAAGGCCTGACAGGGCTGAAGGGCAGGGCAATGCAGCCACAGGCCACTTACATCCACCAGCCACAGGTCAGGGTTTCCCTTGACCACATCCAGCACGTTTCTGGCCGCCTCCTTGTCAAAGGTGCTGGAGTCGGTCATTGCCTCGATGAACACCCAGACCATGTCTGTCCTCTCCGACGGCTGGAGGTATTCCCCAAAGGTCTATGGGAGGAAGGGAGGCAACGAAGCCATATCACACCGAGGGCCCTGATGCTGCTGCTTAGCCGGGCAGTGCCAGCAGCCCTGCGGTGGCGCCCGGCAGTGCTGGCGGCGGTGTCCCCAGCAAAGCTGGCAGCAGGGGCGGCAGTCGCTGCTGGGGAGGATGAGAAGAGACGGCCCAGGGTGAGGGAGGAGGGTTGGGGTCATGGGCACGGGGTCTGGGCCCCGCCACCAGCCAGGGCTTGCTGGTGGCCAGGAGGACTGGGGCTGCTGCTGGGACACTGGAGCGCAGCCCTGGCGTTGTCCCTGCTTGGGGACAGCAGGAACCCTCTCAGCAGGGACAGGGAGGCCACGCCAGCCCGCTGACGGTGGAGGCCTTTGCTCTCACAAGTCCCCTGCTGATGCCAGGACCAAGAGTGCCAGCAAACGGGGAGCTCGTTACCTCGGCAATGTGAGTGGCACTGGGCGAAGTGCGCAAGGAGGTGGTCTCGGCTTCCCAGTCCCTTTCGAGCTGTGTATCCTCCTCTGTCAATGTCGCACCTAAAGAGCGGGGCAAACGCAGAGGAGTCGGTAAGACACGGCAGCTTCCCCAATACTGGAAAGAGCTTTGAACTTGGAATGGCCGAGGAGGGAGGTTATGACCTGCAATCAGGGGAGGAGGTGGTGGAGAGCGGTGCCACGGAAAGGCTGACCCGCCTCCAGTGTGCGTGTGGGAATGCTCGTGGCCCTGGAAATTCCAAGGCCCTAGAGCTCTGCATGCAGTGCCACGGTTCAGTCCCCCATGGCTTGAATAGAGGTGACGTGGGGGACGGCTCGCATGGCTGGAGTGCTGCGGGGCAGAGATACATGTCTCTTTGGGAGAGATGGGAAGATGCGGCGCGGGGCTGCCTCCCGTGCTCTTGAGGAGCAGCTCAGCTACACGGGACCATCAACAGCGTGGGAGAGAGCGTGGGGGTGAGGAGCAGAGGAGGGGCAGTGCTGGTGACATGGTGGTGCCTCCAGCAAGCAGCAGGACTGGGTGATGTTGGCGTGCAGGGGGATCCATCCCACCACAGCTTCTCTTACGGTGTTGCTGGTACTTGAATTGGAAGAGGAGACAAAGAGCGTCCAAAGCCAAGCGGCTGGTGTCCTCTTCCTTGAATGATAGGAGCAGCAGGAGATGTCCCAGCAGCTGTCCAAGGATTGGCATCTGCATCTCCACACAGGAGGCGTGTCTGTCCTCATTGGGATCAGCCTGGGCAAGGGAGGAGGAAGAGCAGAGGGCTTGAGGGCAGCTGGGGCCAAAGCCCTGAAGCCAAGTGTGTGCCCAGGGCTGGATCCAGGCAGGTCAGAGCTTTGCAGGGCCCTGCAGAACCCGTCTCGCAGAACAGCCCCACGCAGGGAGAGCTGCCAGACCTGGGCTCCCCGTGGGCTCCTTGGGCAGCCCTGGCCGACACAGGACTGGGGCAGAGATGGCTCCTGGCAGAGCGCAGTGTGCCTGGTCCTTACCTTCAGTGAGGAGTAGTTGGCCAGCAAGAAGCTGAGCACCCTCATCCTGCCCACAGCCCTCTCCCGCACAGATGCCCTCTCAGAGGTGGTGAAGGTCAAGAGCATCTGGGGAGAGAGAAGCTGCTGCTGAGCCCTGGGAGCAGCCAGTGCTCCAGCACAAGCAGCACTGCTCAAGTCCTGAGCGGGACTCTCCCAGGCCATTAAGGCTTCCTCTGGTCTGGAGCAAAGCCCGCACTGGTTTCCTGCCCTGGGGTCCCTGGCAGGCTTGCGACAAATGCCCCAGGCCAGCCCTCTAGCCAGGCAGGAAGGCAGATGCCACCCTGTGCGGCCACTGTGCTGCGGAAGAGCCTGCTGGGCAGCCCCTGCTTCCCCCAGGGAGGTGGGCACCACCCTGCAGTGCTCTCTCTGCATGGCGCGGGGTGGGACTGCCCTCTCAGCAGTGGACACCCCGTCCCCCAGGGTGAGGAACAGCCCTTGTGAAGCCCACCCTTTGCACATGCCAGACCTGGAAGATACTCTGCATCTTCTCGCTGACTCCGTTGGCAGGAGAGTTGAGCACCAGTGCAACTAGCATGGTGTCCATGGCTTTCATGGTCTGCAAGGAAGACAACGAGTTGTGGCCGTGTTTCCTGCCATCCCTCTCACCCCCAGGACACTGAGCTGAGCTCCCAGCACCAAGGGAGGACTCGTGGGCTGCTTTGCTGTGCCTGGGAGAGGCCCAGGGGCAAACAATGTGCTGTGGGCAGAGCAGCCTGCGGCACTGGACGTGGCCAGGCCCACAGGAACGGGACGACGGGACGAGAGTGGGAAAGTAAAGCCAAGACCGTGCCCTGCCTTGCATCTCTGGTCATAGCGCAGGACAGGGTGAGCAGGGAGCAGCCCAGAGGGCCCGGCGCTCGTGGAGCTCACCCAGCACTTACCGCGAAGTACAGGAAAGGTTTCAAGTCCCGGATTTCCTCTTTGGGAGGAAGCAAGAAGATGCTGGAGAAGCACGCTTGGAGGAGGCCTATCTCTTTGCCCTCCAGCACCGCCTCCACGGAGCTGCAAAGAGAGAGGGGCCAGTGGGACACTGGTGCGGGGAGCAGTGCCTGGAGGCCTCGTGCAGGTGGACACGGGGCTCTGGGGCAGGAGTCCCCAGGAGGGTTGGGCAGGTACCTCATTTCGGTCACGGCAAACATGGCGCTCCGCCACACCGCTGTGCACCGTTGGTCCCTGGGCTCTTCTTCCAGCAGCACCTGCAGAGCACAGCCAGGATGGGACCTGGCAGCTGCCAGCACCCAGTGCCACCAGCCCCTTGCCCTGCCCAACACTGTCCTCACAGGGTGCCAGTGCTGGGGGCCTTGTCCCCTTCCCCGCAGCCACCGAGTATCCCCTCACCTTGATATTCTCTGCCAGTTTGTGTCTCTGGCAGAAGAGATCTAGGCCCTGGGACAAGCCGTTGTACGTTGCGGCCCTGAAGAGCATAGCGATGCTTTTAAGGAACTCCAGCTTCTGTTCCTCATCCTGGCAGCCAGGGGACAGAGAGACAAACAGGGAGCATGAGATGGGGACACACGGTCAGTGGCACCGCAGCGCTGGGGGTGCAGTGCCGGTTGCAGCCCTGGGAGAAGCAGCTGTGCCCAGCCAGCGCCCTCCAGCAGCCCCACAGCAGAGCCCCTGTCAGCAGATGCCAGCTCAGCCGCCTTCCAAATGGCTGCGGTTACCTTTTCAGGGTTGCTGACAAAGGCCCTGATGACATCCACGTGTTCTGGTTCCAAGCGGTACACTGGTAACCAGCTGGCATCTAAGAAAGGAGGAGAGCAGGGAGGGCTGCAGAGAGGGTGCGCAGGCAGGAGGGAGCAGAGGAAGGAGCTCTGCCTCCCATCCAGCCCCATGCCCGCTGCCATGGCACAGTCTTCTCCTGCGTGTCAGTGCCCCTGCCAGCGTGTGGGGAAACGGGATCCTGGCATTGAGCAGGGAGCGCTCGCTGGCCACCGCGCTGCCCAGACAATCAGGGCCCCTCACTCACCCATCTCCAGTTGCTGGGCCAGGCACAACTCCTGGGGCTCCACTGGAGAGCTGCTCTCCTGGAGAGCCCTGTCCTCCTCCAGGGCCACCTTGGTGGTGCTGACTTGTTGCTTTGCCATCTTTTGGGTTTGAGGAAAGTGGTTGGGCTGGCGAAGGGGGAAGCTTTGGCGAAAGGCCACGAGTCTGCCGGGGGCAGAGGGAAAAGACGTGGGTTGTGCTCGAGGAGTCCTCGCCACGAGTCTGCCGGGGGCAGCGGGGAAAGATGTGGGTTGTGCTCGAGGAGTCCTCGCCACGAGTCTGCTGGGGCAGAGGGGAGTCTGCCGGGGGCAGCTAGAGTTAAGATATGGTTGGACTCGATGATCTCAAGGGTCGCTTCCAACCAAAAGGATTCTCTGATACTCCGATTCTCTGAAAGACGTGGGCTGTGCTCGGGGGCTACTCGCCGTCTCCGTGCTCGCACCCTGTCCCGTCACCGTCCTGCCGGACAGTGTGGGCTGGGGCCCACAGCTGCGCTGAGCACATGCAGTGCAGTGGGTGTCACCAAGTGAGGTCACAACGGGCCCCACTGTGACCCTGCACCTGGGCAGGGAGGGGCAGGGTGTCCCATTGGGATGCACAGGCCAGCTCAGCCCTGGGCACCTGGGTGCTCTCGGGGTGTCTCCAGGCCCCCCTTTGCCCTCATGTCCCCCCGGGACCTCCCTGTTGCCCTCTGCTGTGTCCCAGGGTTTCGTGTTCAGCTGGCTGGCTGATCAGAACAGCAGCGAAGCTGCTCCTTCAGTGGCTTTGTAGAGATTTCTAGGGATTTCCAAGGGTGGGTAGCACAGAGGATGGACTTTGTTTAAGGTGTCTGCTGTCTCATTGCTTACAGAAGCTCTCAGTGGCTTGAGGATAAACTAACCACGTAACCACATGACAAAGTGTTGGAGCTGGCAGAGCACAAAAGCAGAAATCCAGGTGGCAGGGGTGAAAAAGGTGGAAAGGCTGAGGTACTAAATGCCTTCTTCACCTGAGATCTTTAATAGTCAGAAGAGTTGTGCTCCAGGTACCCATCCCCCTGAGCCAGAAGACAGGCATGGGGAGCAGTGTGAAGGCCCAACAATCCAAGGGGAAATGATCAGCGACCTGCTATATCACTTGGGCACCTACAAGTCTATGGGGCCAGATGGGATACACCCAAGGGTGCTGAGGGAGCTGGCAAAGGTCATCACTGAGCCACTTTCCATTATCTATCTGCAATGCTGCCCAACTGAGGAGGTTGCAGTTGACTGGAAGTTGGCTAAGGTGACGCTCATCTACAAGACGGGCTGGAAAGAGGATCTGGGGACCTATAGACCTATCCGTCTGGCCTTGGTGCTGGGCAAGGTCATGGGGCAGATGATCTTGGGTAACATCACTCGCCACAAGAGAACCATATGATCAGACCCAGTCAACATGGATTTATGAAATGTAGGTCCTGTTTGACTAACCTGATCTCTACGACCAGATGACCCAAGTAGTAGATGAGGGAAAGGCTGTGGAGGTTGTGTACTTAGACTTCAGTAAGGCCTTGGGCACCGTATCTCACAGCATTCTCCTGGAGAAGCTGCAGCTCGTGGCCTGGACGGGTGGACTCTGCGACGGATATAGAACTGGCTGGGTGGCCGGGCCCAAAGAGTTGTGGTGAACGGAGCCAAATGCGGTTGGTGGCTGGTCAGGAGTGGCGTTCGCCAGGGCTCAGTACTTGGCTCACAACAAGCCCATGAATGCTCCAGGCTCAGGGAAGAGTGGCAGGACAGGAAAAGGACCTGGGGGTGTTGGTCACAGTGGCTGAACATGAGGCAGCGTGTGCCCAGGCAGCCAAAAAGGCCACCTGCATCCTGGCTTGTATCAGGAATAGTGTGGCCAGCAGGACCAGAGAAGCGATCGTGCCACTGTACTGGGCACTGGTGAGGCCTCACCTTGAATGCTGTGTTCAGTTTTGGGCCCCTCATCATCAGAAGGACATTGAGGGACTAGAGAGAGTGCAGAGGAGGCAACAAAGCTGCTGAGGGGCTGGAGCACAAGTGTGATGGGAGCGGTTGAGGGAGCTGGGGCTGTTCAGCCTGGAGAACAGGAGGCTCAGGGGAGACCTTATTGCTGTTTGCAACGGCCTGAAAGGAGGTTGAAGCATGGAGGGTGTTGGTCTCTTCTCCCAAGTAGCAAGTGATAGGACAAGAGGAAATGGCCTCAAGTTGCGCCAGGGGAGGTTTAGATTGACTGTTAGGAAAAAATTCTTCCTGGAAAGTGTGTTAAAGGCAAGAAGAACACCTGAAGAGCATGGGTTGGTCATGCCAATGTGGAATAGATTGTTTTTTCTTGTTTGTTTTGGGGCTGCAGAAGAAGGAACGCGTGCATTTCAGTGTTGGGGCATGGATCCAAACTGAGGATTCAAGCAAGTTTGGGACTGGGACAGCTTAGGTGATTGAGGACCATTGCCAGGTCTATGAAAGAAGCTGGATGGGTTTTGGGGAGCTCACAGGCATTGCCAAATCCTCAGGAAACCACAGCTTTGTAGTTAAAGTAACAGCACTTGGCACCAAACCCAATCCCAAAACGCGAATACCCTCGAAGCGACCACAGGCAGAGCCTTGAGAAACATTTGAGAGAAAGGGTCTCCTTTGCCAGGCCCTGGGGGTCAGGGCTTGGCTATTCTGATGATAAACAAACACAAACGGCTGACATGGCATCAGAACCACCTCCACAACGCCTTTACCACCTGTGACCAGTGTCTCCAGGCTTTTGCTTCGCCAGCCTCCAGGGACACGGACTGGTTGTTTCCTTCAGAGCTGTGTCAGGGATGGCCCTTCGTGGGATCCCAAACACCTTCAGAAACTTGCGTTTGTTTCTGCCTTTCACTTTGCTGGAGGTTTGTTCATTGTTTCAATATCTGCAGTTTAGGAACATGGCAGCAGAGGGCTCATTAACATCCAAAATGCCCTTGCAAGCCAAGGCTCTCTGCAGCATTTTCCTAAAGGCTTCAAGTCTGGTGTGGATGATTAGGGAGATTTCAGGAATAGCCAAACAGAGAGCATTTCAATAATAAACAGCAATAAAGCAGTATTCCTTCTACTTCCTTCCCACCTCTCCCTCCTCCGCATTTCCAGAAGAGGTGGTATCAGCAACCTTCAGTACTTTTGGATCTGGAGCATCTCCTGATGAAGGCACAATATGTCAGAGCATTGGGTGCCTGAAGCACCAGTTGAGTGAGGAGACAGGCCAGGACACCTCAAGAGGAGTCACGCTCCTCTGGACCAAGAGGTGGGTGTTCCTGGGAATCTCAGGTGCCACAGCACAGCGACACTTGTGTTCAGGGAGCTGGTCAAATGACCCATCTCCTTTTCTGTAATGTTGTCTGAGTTTGCTCAGGTAACCCCTGACCTGAACCCCATCCACTCGTGGGTGTTCTCCAGACTCCTGCCTTCAGGAACAGTGTCCCAGGAGACCTTGCTGGTGAAGATGGAGGCAAAGGAGCCATAAAGTACCTCAGTCCTGTCTGCTTCTAATCTTATAAAGTGCAGCAGCAGGCCCGCGTTCGCCCTATCTAGTCTTTTACTGTAAGGAAGTAATGTCAGCTCATCTTGCTGCCCCCACCCTCCCCTGCACATATGAAATCCAGAGGAGCTTTGGCATCATCCTTACATCTTTTTATGGTTTTAGAAGTTTCTTTCTTCAATTAGCCGATTTACAGCATCAATGTTGGTTCAGCTGAATATTTACTCAAGATCTCAGGGGCTTTTTTTTTTTTAAAAAAAAAAAACTCCACACTTTCTGATCAGCCTTGCACCAGACTGACAAATAAACAAATCTTCCCCATGCAACAAAGTTTGCCTAATAGTAAGGAACGAGAAGATTATTTTGTGCTACTTTTCAATTGATACAGAGACACAAGAGAGAACAAGGAAAGCCCAATGGTTGTCGTGCCTGTGAAGGCTGATATTTACATCCCTGTCCTCCAGTCAGAGCTCAAATTGGCTGGGAAAGAATGCCTTTTAAAAACACTGTCATCACAAAGCAGGAGAGTGTACTGTTAGTTCATAGGTTAATAAATAGTTAATAAATGAAATCTCATTAAATTTCATTGGAAGCTCATTTTTTATTATAGTAAAGGAGGTTGAAGTTTCACCTTGATAGTTACGCTCCCTACATTTGGCAGAAACAAAAAGATTAATTTAATAGCAGAGGTAGCTTTGATTTAAACAAAGAAATTGACTGAACAGGATTAGATTACACTGTTAGGCGGGCATTCGTTATGTGCAGCGCTGGGGTCGCACTGGCGATTCTCCACCATAAGTGCTCGCCACGACAGAACGCTCTCCTGTAGCTGGTATTTACAAAAGCGCTGCATAGTCATTATAGTTCTTAGAAACTATTAACATTCAATACACCTATTCTAAGAAATGATTACAGAAACATGAGGTTAATTATTTCACGGTCTTTGCTGCTATCTGGTGTCATTGTACGAGCATTGCAAGCCTTGAATTCTATTTCTCTATTCTATAGCTTACTTTTGAGACATCTGTTAGTGTGCAGCTTCGGATTCAACCTGTCCATATATTTCCTTTAGCTCATTTTAGGCTATAATAGTTTTAACTAAAGATTTGTGTAAAAGCCGGCTTGGAGTAAAGGCATTTTTTACTGCAGTTGTACTTATTAGAATTACTAAGATCAATGTTGAGAGAACTTTAAAGCGATAGGTCCTACTGGTTCTGATGTCCATTTCTTATCTGACGCTTTCTTCACTCTTGAACAGTGAATCCAGGCAGGTTGCTCTTTAATCTTGATTGCATTAAATGTCATCAGCAACACTTCTCTTCTAAAGGCTGACCTGAAAAAGCTTTAATATAAGCCCAATCTGCTGGCCTAAAGGGATGAATTGGTAGATCGAACCCTCTGGCCTTAGTTTCAAGCACTCGCTTTGCTGCTTTATTTAACAGTTTACCTATAGCTATCATATCTTCATAAATACGCTTCTCCTAACTGATTCAGATCTTCACCTTGGTATTTAGCATGACAGAGCTTACCATAGAGAATTTCGAAGGGACTTAAATTCTCTTTGGTTCGAGGCTTAACTCTGATTCTAAGCAACACAAAGGAAGGTGCTTGATTCCATTTTAGATTTGTCTCTTGACAAATTTTACTCAATTGCCATTTAATCAAATTATTCATTTTCTCTACCTGTCCACTGGCTTGTGGCCTATACGGTGTATGCAATTGCCAATCAATTCCCAGAGCTTTGCTAACCTGTTGTACTACCTGTGCAACAAAATATGGACCTCTATCAGAGGACACCACGGCAGGTATCCCAATTCGAGGAATTATTTCATTTTAGTCACTTCTCTCATTTTCTTAATTCTGCAATGGAAAGCTTCTGGCCAACCCAAGAAGGTATCTGTTAACACCAACAAATACCAATACCCGCCTTTTCTAGGGAGCTGAGAGAAATCTATTTGGCAGTGTTGTCCTGGTATGTTTGCTTTCTCAGTTGTTCCTATCTGTACCGGACTTACAGTATTTGGATTATTCTTCAAACATACCTCACATTGCTGAGTTACTTGTTTTACTATGGTATACAAATTCACTCCTACAATTCTTTTAATCAAATCCTGGTAATCAGCTGCCCAATGGGTTTTGTTGTGTTCTAATACAATTCCCCATAACACACTGCGAGGTATTACTACTCTTCCATCAGCAGTTTTGAATCTGACCCTTCTTCTATTTTTGCCTGTAAATCTTCTATTAATTTCTTGTCATCCTTTGTATAGTTTACTGATGTTGGTTCAGGAAGACAGGCATCTGGGATCACTTCTGTATTTGTCTCTGTCCCTTCAGCAGCCTGTTCAGCGGTGTAATCTGCTAGTTTGTTCCCAGTGTCTTGGTCAGAGTTACCCTTTTGGTGCCCTCGACAACACATGATGGCTAGCTTTTCTGGTAACCTCACAGCTTCCAATACCTGAAGTATCTCTTTGGTGCGTTTAATCTGTTTTCCTTGCACTGCTAATAGTCTCTGTTCTTTCCAAATAGCTGCATGAGCATGTGCTACTCCAAATGCCTACTTTGAATCAGTCCATGTGTTAATCTTCTTCCCTTTGGATAGTTCTAATGCTCGTGTGAGTGCAATTACCTCAGCTTTCTGGGGAGAGGTTCCTGGAGATAAAGATTTGACTTCAATTACCTTGTGGGTAGTTGTCACAGCATACCCAGCTTTACGTACACTTTGCTTTACAAAGCTGCTCCCATCGGTAAACCAGGAGTCTTCAGCATCCCCTAATGGTTGTTCCCTTAAATCTGGTCTACTTGAGTAGATGGCCCTCATGGTCTCCAGACAGTCATGGACCACAGATTCCAAAACAGACCCACTAAGGAAAGAGGTTAGATCAACAATAGTACTAGTAACAATATTTACATCATCTTGTTCTACTAATACTGCTTGGTATTTCAGAAACCTTGAAGGGGATAACCAATGGTTACCTTTTTTTACAGTACCACAGTGAATGTATGAGATACCAACACAGTCACCTTTTGACCCACAGTAAACTTGTGTGCTTCCTGTATGTTGAGGACAACGGTTGCCACAGCTCTCAGGGACCCCGGCCAACCTTTGCTTACATCATCTAATTGCTTAGAGAAGTAAGCTACAGGCCATCTATAGGGCCCCAACCACTGGGCCAGGACTCCTAAGGCAATTCCTTGCCTCTCATGGGAGAACAACCAGAATGGTTTTGTGACATCAGGGAGGCCTAAAGCAGGAGCTTTCATAAGTTCTTTCTTCAGTTGTGCAAATGCCCTTCTGGCTTCCCCTGTCCAATTCAATTTAGAAGGGTTATTTTTCAACAGGTCATACAAGGGTTTTACCAAAAGTCCATAGTTATATATCCATAGCTGGCACCAATCTGTCATTCCAAGGAAAGTTCTGAGTTCCTTAACTGTTGTAGGCTCAGGTGGTTTTTTCTCGTTCTGTCCCAAATTCACGCTGTCCCCCAGATATCTCAAATCTGGAGTAAGTGACTTGACATTGTATTAGCTGAGCTTTCTCTTGAGAGACTCGATACTCACTTAATCCTAGAAAATTCAACAAATTTACAGTCCGTTGCATGCAATCTTCTTTAGTTTCTGTGGCTATAAGGAGATCATTAACACACTGTGACAAAGTCCCATTTCCTTGAGGAGCTTCCTAGGTTTCAAGTTCTCATGCTAACTGGTTTCCAAAAATAGTAGGGCTGTTCTTAAATCCTTAGGGTAACGCTGTTAAGGTTAAGTGAGTCTTTCCCAGTGCTGGGATTTTCCCATTCAAAAGCAAAAAGCTTCTGACTTTCTTTAGCCAAGGCTAAATAAAAGAAGGCATCTTTCAAATCCAACACAGTAAACTATCCTCTAATTTTAGGGGAAATACTTGGTTTGAGTTGATACAGGATGATCTTGTTTGATTTTGAATCAGGAACTGATACCATTAGATAAGGATTTTGTAACTGTAGTGGGAGCTACTGGCCAACAAGAGAAAGCTTTATTTTTATAGCCAATCAAATCTAAGCTAGGAAAACAAACTGGAATCCATAGGTTCTTATATATGCCTGGGTCTCCAAAACATTACTAGGACAAGATCTATTGGAATAACTGGAAGCAATAATAACATTCAAACAGGGTAAAGTGGCATTCAAGGTAAAGGAAGATCAATTAATTGAGATTTTGAGTTTGACAATGATTCAAACCGATAGGCAAAGCCAAATGCCTCAGGAAATATTGGATCAAGTATTTCCAGGGGTATAGGCTTCAGGAGTTCCTAGTAAATCAAAGAATGCAGAACCAGCGAAAATTAATTTGAAACCAGGGGCTGGACCAGGAAGGATCAAACAATATCCCCTAAAATTAGAGGATAAACAAGGCATAAAAGAAATAATTAGTAATTTCTAGCAATTTAGACTATTAGTGGAATGTGAGTCAGAATTGCACACTCCAATCCTACCTGTAAAGAAACCAGGTGGTAAAAGCTATAGGTTAGTGCAGGATTTGAGGGCAATAAACAAAATCACTGAGGATTTACACCCAGTAGTAGCCAATCCTTACACTGGGAGAAAGACCCACTTAACCCTCTTAATCCTCTCCCGACCCTGCCCACCCCCCAGCTTCTCCCCCTGATCCCCCAAACTGTCCTCTGAGCTCCTGAGCAAATGGGGAGACTGGGAAGGAGCCGGGGGATGAACTTTGGGAGTGGAAATGGAAAAGAAGAAGCGGGTGGGGGAGTCTCACCCTCCCCATGTCTCCCCCATACCACCCCACCCCCCCAGGCTGGTAGGTGCTGCAGAACCACCAGTTCTTGGGCTCCATCTCAGCCCAAAACATCCAGACGCGGCCCTGGCCCCACATCCAGGAGCTCGAGGGGTGATTGGGACCCCCTTCCTTCCCGGTGCTGCTGTAAGTTTCCAGAGATCCTGGGATCCACAGTAGGTCAGGTAGATTGTCCCATCCAGGGTCGCCAGAAAATGATACTGAAAAGTCAGCAAAAAGGCAATTGACATCCCCCTCGGGGGGGCGAATAACTGATTTCCTGCACTATGAGGGCTCATGTTGACCAGCGACGTCTGCAAGATGATGAACTGCAGCGACGAGGGGAGGACACGGGGGAACATGGAGGGGAGTGAGAAAGGAAACACAGGGGACAGAAGAGCAAGGAGAGGACGCAGGGGGACAGGGGGAGAATGCGTGCCTGCTAGTACCAGAGACTCCAGGTACTCAAGGTTTTACTTTAATAAAACTTGAAACTCATGGAAGGCTGCCGTGGATTGTCTACACTACTTTTAAACACAAATACTGTTCCTTTATGAGTTCTGCTGCTCCCATACTCTCACTTTCCCATCTCAATCATCCAGACTTCTGGCACACACACAGAGACACCCACAGCTTTCTGATCCCATAGTAAAGCATTACACACACACACAGATACTATTTTCTATGGGCATTGTTCAGACAATGTTTTAGCATTTTATACTATTTTTAACCCCTAAAACTCATGGGAATTTTTGACAAAGTAAATTTGCTCTCCTCCTATGCCTGTTAGTTTTCCTGCTCAAAGATCTGTAAGACACCTTCCTCATTAGCAATGAGTATGTGCATATACATAAACAGCCTTCAGGTCAATTCTGGTTTTGTTCTGTTTATAAAGAAAAGCAAAAGATCCAAAAAAATCTAAGATTACCATTAACTTTTTGCTTCACTTCTAAGGTACGACCTTGCCAAGTGCATTGTCAACACAAGATGCTCCCAGATATCACCTTCTTACATGACTGAAGTTGTCACACAAAATAAAACTACATTCCCCTGTGCCAGTTCTACAGCAGTAGCTGCACTGACAAACAGTTGATGTTGTTACTGGACATCTTTAGCTGCCAGATACCAAAACCCTGTAAGGTGTTCCTGTAAGGGATGGGGATCAGCTCGGGTTCTACTGTACAGAACTGCTGTTATTTGCATGCCCTAGCAGTGAAACACAGCAGTAAATCAATGACTCTGCATGGTTATCCTCATTGACTTGACCTGTTTGGATTTACAGACTGGCATATATTCATCCTGTTAACTGCACCAGAGTGTAAAAACAGGAGGCACAACTCAATCCCTCCACCTGAGAAGGGATTATTTTAAATATCTTGGGAAGAAACAGGGTAGGGACAGGGCAGGAGAAAGCCCAAACATGGGATCTTGGCTTCGTAATTATTTGTTTTTATTTCTAAAACCAAACTTCAACCATGATGAGAGAAAGCCCTCCATGCCATTCCAAAACACAAATGCTTCCGTCTTGCCCAACATTCACTCTTTAACTTAATATACAACATATTGGTTTATTACTCATATTGCTTCCCAAATGCTCAGCAGTGCTAAATTTCATGATTTCTTTAGGCGTAGCTATATTTGTATTTCCAGAATTAAGAGGTTTGGCTTCCATTTTCAACTCTGATATTAAAGTTTAAGAGGAAATTCAAAAACAAGACAATTACTAAGGACTGTGGCATCTGGCATTGAATAAGGTATTTTTTCAATGCACTGTGGATAGACTTTTATCAAACAAATGGGAAACAGAAAAACTAAAATGAGAGGAATAGCACAAGCATCCATTTTAAAAGTGTTTAAAAATTCGTAACATTTTCTTTAGTGTAGCCATTCTACCACAGCTAAGTAACCAGAATGAGGATGAAAATGCAAGTTGTACAGCGTCATGAAATGCCTTATCTTGTAATGTCTGTGTCTCAGCAAGCTGTTCTCACACCTTTGGCTGTACTCAGCCAGATTTTCAATGAAGCTATGTCAGGCCACAGTGTTCACAAAGATTTCATCACAGCTGCCTATGTGTGTCTATATAATAACATGTTTATATAAAAGTAAAGAAGGTGCAAGTTATTGACACCCTCTGAAACATAAGGCATCAAAACGCGGTCCCTTTGCACTCACCTCCTGGATGAAAGCATTTTTAAGTGTTGCAGGGTAGTTCTGTGTGTTTGTATTTGTAGTAAAGTCATTAAGATCTTACACTGTGGTTTGCAAGAGGCCATGAAGAAATGGTTTTTGCAACACATCCACCAACACTAAAACCAAAGCGTGTGCTAGCCGGGAGAGCCCTGCTCCTGCCTGAGTAGATTTCGTGTGTGCTGGAGCATGTTAACTTACACAAGGTGTGAGTAGAGAGCACTGGCGGGAAGAGGCTTCAAGTGGCTGGCATCGTGCCACTGAACAAAACTAAGTTTTATTGACCTGTTGCGGCCCACAGCAGACTGTTGTATTAGGGGATGTATTGTGCTGGTTTGACTGAAAATGAGTTAATTTTCTTCATGCAGTTAGAAACCTCTATTTTTCATAGCTACCCTGTTTCCCTGAAAAGAAGACAGGGTCTTATATCAATTTTTGCTCCTAAATATGTGTTAGGGCTTATTTTCAGGGGATGACTTATTTTTCCCTGAACAACAATCTAAATTTGTTCTTGAAAAAAAAATCAACATTTTTTCAAATATAGTCATGTCATCACATTCTGGAACATCATCATAACTCTCCAAACCCTGAATTCCATCGTGAATTTCTTCTGACTCTACTTCCTTGAGAGTCATTGGCTGCAATTTTTCATGTCTAGCAATAGCGCTTGCCTTAAATGAGCACCTCTTGTCCATGTTTCTGCTCGTAGCAGCCATCAGTTGTCTGTCAGGTGTTTGCTTTTCTTAGTGAAGGGTCTATCTCTCCTGTTGCATTCTATTGACAATTATTTTTACTTTTTAACATGTATAACTGACTGGACACTATGTAAATTGACTTTTGTAATTAACTGTAACTAGGGCTTATTTTTGGAGTAGGGCCTATATTTTGAGCATCCTCAAAAATCCTGAAAAAAAATCATGCTAGGGCTTATTTTCAGGGTAGGTCTTATTTTCAGGGAAACAGGGAAGCATGGTCATTATTTGGACTTAGTTGGATAACACGAGAAAGCACCCTGGGACAGAGTTAATGTTTTTAATTGCTCTGGTCTGACAGCCAAGGACATTCTGAGCACTCTGCCCACAGGTGTGAGGCAGTGAGGAAGGGGGGCATGGATGGGGCAGAGCTTGACTGACATCCAGGCGGATCAATGAGAGTTTTCCATCAGTTCTCATATAATTTAAGCACCAATCCATGAGGACCAGCTCCTGGCCTCCTCAGAAGTTTAACTGTGAGGTGTGTTTCAGCTAAAGCAGTTTGGAACGAACAAACTGACACTGTCACTTTGTTTTGCAACTCCTGCTACTAACTAAATATTTTGGATGAAGTACTTAGTTAGACAAATCTCTTTTGAGTAGTTAGTGATAAAAGCAGGAAAATTGTTCCTGATTTTGTATTATTATCATTATTACTACTACTACTATGCATTGCATTTTGCTAAACCAGTTAATATCTATCTGGATGACTTAATTTTCTGAGCTGACTCATGTTATTTTCTGCTAACAGAAGAGATGGAGCAAAAAGTAAAGAAAATAAAGGGTTGTGGGAGATTTGAGGGATTTTCTTGAAAAGAATGGACATTATATGGAACTGAACTGAACAGGCCTGTGCGGTCTATGTGAACAAGAGCGAAACAGCCTACGTGCCTTACGTGACTTCGAGCAGCCTTGAGTGAGAACAAGAGAAAGTGTGTCCAGTTAAGAAATCAAGAGTCAGCAAGTCAGCAATTTTGTAGTGAAGTAATGCTGAATGTTAGAGCTCGTGCTAATTGTTAAGATCCAATCCCTTGTTAGTTTGTGGCACGTGAACAGTAGCTATTAACCAATGACATGCAGCCTGTAAGCGCGTGGACAGAGCAAAAAGATATTTAAGGAGTATTGTAACAAGTAATAAACGGCTTCAGCTGAATTCATATTGGATCATGTGGAGTCCTTTGAAAACGTCCTCGCAAAGGGTCACATAAAATGAAACTTTTTAGATTTCCCACACTCCCAAATAATCTTATTCCTATTTATTTATTTTAATGTAAACAATTAAAAAGTACTGTAAAAGTTTCTTAGTGTCCTAATACATAGCACCTTAGTGCTATGTGGAGGACTCTCAGAAGCTTTCAATGATCATCCAAATACAAACAGAGCCAGTCAAATACCTATGAAAGAGTTTATTGTCTTTCACTTCTTTCAGATCAAGCTGTCAGCAGTCTCCAAACCACTCAACAGGCTTGTTTGTTTTCCTACAAATATCACTACAATTAGAGTATTTTTGGACAGATGAGTGATTGTAAAATTATTATGGAAAGACAAACCTCTCAATCATAATAGAGAAGGCCTTGTTCACCCGTCACACTTTATTAGGTATTTATTCACCAGTTAGGGCCTTACTTGAAAGCAGTTAAGCACATCCTCAGTCAGAACCCCAATGATATAGACTTCATCAATCCACTCAGGCATGTGTTTAAGTGATTTACCAACTCGATAAACCAAGTCAGGATTCCTCCACCCTGTAACAAATTGTATCTTGTCTTATCTGATCTACTGCTATTTGGATCTAAGTGTTTTGTCTGCTGTAAAAACAAACAAAAAACAAGAAAACATCAAAAGCGAACAAAAAACTGAAAGGTAATAAAGCACTATCAATATGATTGTGTAGGTTAAAGGAGGGACATATTTTAAATACGAATGCTTTGCTGCAAGAGAAAGCTGAGTAGCAACGTGATAATTTTTTTTGTTTTCAACAGTTTGTTGAGTGGAATTACTTAGGCATTTTTTCCCCATCTTTTCTATGCTAGCAGCAGTCTTAAGGGATTTCAGGGTTGCCATGAAGTGTTAATTAATCCTGCATGTCCCACTTAGCACCAGTGCAAACAATGACTTTGACCAATACAACTGTAAAGAACTGGATATTTTCATTTTGGGGGATAAGTACATTCAGAGAAGAAAGTACCGCACAACTGAACAGCTTCAAACGGAGGACTAAATAATTTCCCTTGATTGTGGAAGAAAGAGTTGAGTCCTGCTGGCCATGCCTTTCTTTGCCTAAAGAGATCTGTAACCGCTGGACTAATGTCTGGGACCAGGATTTGGAGATCCATTTGCTCTAAGGGTGTTGACTGTGTTAAATACAACCCCTCACTCCTCTAACAAGATAGGGAGGGGAAAGGCTTGGGTTTTGTCCAGATTTGTTTAGGAATTAACACTGAACTAATCCATACCTACAAGACGCAAAACCTTCCAGACATGCCCTGCTCTGTCCCAAATCTGTAATATTAATGGGAATATTACACAGAGAAATTTAAGCCTTGGAATTCCTTTTTCTTTTGATCTGGTGACAAGTCTGTGTCTGCAGTGACTGAAGGCTTTGATTCAGCTGGGTATTGAAGCATAAAAAATGAATACTTTTTTTTTTTTTTTTCCTCTGGACATACGCCTGGGCTTGAACTTAAGTGTATGTCTCAAGGATATGATGCCTCAATAACAGACAGTTATTGTAAAAGATCTGATATTTTCATTTTTTGCATATTGTCTTCCCTTACCCTCTCACCCCGTTACTCTAATATTAAATAATATGAAATATTAGAAATAATGAAGTCCAGAGTCACCTGTGCTAATACTTGGACGACAATAGTTTAAATTTTATTTTTTAATGTCCTCGTAGTAATTTTCTAAACCTATCACAAAGAACTATGCCTAAGGCATGTTTCAGCTGAGCAGCAAATCTTTCTCATCATCAGTGCTACTGAAAGGACAAGAAGGGCAAATCTGCAAAGCACTGAGTAATTACAGTCACAAAGGGGAGGCTATTTTCACAGTTAACTTAACAGCCACCATAAACTTTTAGATGTTAAGGTACAGAGCAATCTAAACAAAAAAAAAACTTCGAGACACACTGATTTTCCCTCATCATCTCTCCCAGTAGATGGGTGAAATAACTAGATTGCAGCTGTAGCCTCGATTAAGCTGCTATGGCATCGCAGCCACCTCTGCACTGCCCAGCTGTCCCACAGAGCCGATTTTTTTCAAGCCCTTCATTTCTTCCTGTGTGGGAAGCCATGATCTGTAAGAGCAGGTTAATTAGTGGAACAAAAACTAAGTTGGTGCCTTCAACGGCAAACCATTCATTGGTTTGGCGTCACCAGTGGAACACAATGAAAAAAAAAGATGTGGTGGCAGTGGAGATATCCTGGGATATTAATTCTTACCCTTTGGTAATCTACTTTTTAGCCTGGTTCTCTAAGTGCAAAATAAACAGTTTATGTTTACTACTACCCAATTTCTGAACTGCAGATTGAATATTCAATGGCATTTCATATATGGAGAGACTTCGAAGATTCTACATATTCCCTTATAATAAAGGACAAAAGAAATAGAGAGACCCTATTCTTTCAATAAAAGACAAGATAACAGTCTGTGCTCTGGTTTTGGTACATGAAAGCAAATAAAAATAAATAAAATATGATGAACATCCCCTCTCTGCCAAAATGATGCTGAGGCTTTGGTAGACAGAGAGAATCCAACAAGGAAATCCTTCAGCAAAGCCAGGTTTGGCACTGTTCCTCGTGTCATGGTAGGGTGTTCTGCTTTCTCAAACAGCTGCTGCATCCCAGGAACTACTGCCAAACTGGCAATGCACCTGCAATACAATACTTGTACAAACACAGCAATTCACTTAGCATTATTAGTACCCTAATACACTTCTAGTTGTTTTATAAATAGGGTATTGCATTTTATGGAGAAAATTATGAAACTTTTTCTTGGCAAAATTTCTAGATTTGCAAACCCTAAAGTTTCCAGCAGGATCTGAGAAATTCCTTGTGCTTCAACTTTTTCATAATCACTTAACTGTCCCACTCTCTCGAGCAGCTAAATCTCTGATTTATGCCTCTCCATCACAAGAACAAAAATAAGAAAAAAGTTCAGTGGAATTAGTTTCGTTGGGTTTGGGTTTTATTTCCATTTCGTTTTGTTTTGTTTGTGGGGTTTTGGTTGTTTGGTTGGTTTTTTACCACGTGCTTGCTCTTTTTTGCAACTTCAGTGCTAGGCCGCAATATCTTGTGCTAGGAATTGTGTGAATGGAGGAATAAAAACCAACAACATTTCTAAACCAGAAAATGACAAATGAAAGCAGCAACAACTAAATTTCCTTTCTGCTAATTGCAAAGAAAGGGAATACAATAAAATAATTTTGGATTGACTCAGCATGAGACAGACATAATAGTCTTGTACTTAACTCATTAACTATCTTCCTTCTCTCCTTAAAGGTATATTAAGTCGTAAGCTAGCAATGCTATTTCAGAGTGAAGACAGATGATATTTCCTTTCAACACTTTTGCAGGGAAATGTGGGAAAATACTGGTTTGTAGTTCGCCCCTCTGCCCCCGAGTTGACTGAATGTCAGCAAATGTTAACTACTTCCTTAATTCTCCCAGTTTTTCGACAAATGTTCTTTCTGTTTAAAGTCTGAGTTATTTCTAATCCATACTGTCATAAAGAGTCAAGCACTATTAAGATTATACTGGATACAGCCTTGCCAGGGGCCTCTGTATGTATATTTGATTCAGTCATTAAATCTGGGCCTGTATCTCCTCATGATGTTTCACTATTTTGACATTAATTTCTACAGTCCTTGTGAAATGCTCACATTGAACTTAGTAATACCCCATAAATCTCAAGGAAGAGATACCATTAATGAGGCCTTCGTTCTTGGAAAGAATAGGTAGGCCTCAAGGAAAAGTCCTATCTCCACAGCAATCATTTCTTCCTCCCTGCCAGTAGTTGCAAAAAACAGCTGTTTAAGGCAGAATGAGGTGCATACCATGTCCACCACAGTTGCTGAGCCAACTCTTTTTTCAGCCTCAGACCTCACTTATCTGCTGATCACTTCTTCCCTTAAATCATTACTAATTGAAATCAGACAGTGCAGTGCAGCCTATTACACTGTCACTTGGAGCTAAATATGCAAAGTCTGTGTGCATGCTAAATTCAATGTAGTACTGTCCACATGACAAGCTACTTTCAGGGGGGGGATTTTTGTTATTTTTTATAATATCTCAAACCATTTCCTGTCTTTATGACCTACAAAACCATATGTGTCTATTTTTTTGTGATTCAAGTGATTCACAAGTGCTACCACTTTCAGAGCAGGGTGAATAGAAAACTTTAAAACTAAAGTAACTGACAAACTATGAAAGTGCAAAAGTGAAGGATACCGATTTGAAATACCTCAGGTCAAGAAAAACTCTGTGGTTATTTTTCCGCCTGTAGCTTTAACTCAGTGTTTTGAGAGCAAGAGTCACCATAATTATTTGCATTCCTAATACGTTATCACAAAATACGCAGTTTCTTCTGAAGATGAGTTGAGAAAGCTGTTTTGTAAACATGACAGAGGAGCCTGCTGCAAATTTGTGAAAGTGGGGAAAGTTCTAAGCATATTTCTGGGAGCTTTTGCCATCTTCCTCTGCACTCCATTTTTCTGAATTCCTTGTTCTAGTCTGGAGCAGCTCTAGTTTCATGTAAATGCAAAAGCTCTGGGATCTTCTTTTCTTTATGTGGACATTTAACCTTCATCTTGGTTGTATTCAAGCAGCAAACACTCCCTGGATTACCCTTTAAAGAGGGTAGGTGCTCATACCTTTTCCTACAGATGAGGAAACGAAGCACAGAGCAAGGAAGGGCTACATCTGGAGAGCACTGAAGTGAATCTAAAACCCAAGAGAACAGTTTCACAGGATCTGTGGTCTGGCTTACAGCTGAGTTATTGCTGAACTGTCCCCCCTCACAGCCTTTTTCACTACCAGGTTCCTTTACTTAAGCTGGAGCCAAGTGCTCCTGTGAGTATGCTCAGCTGATTCAGCTCATGGATCAACCTGGAAATAAGGAAATTTTGATAGACAAGATGAGAACATGTTCTTAATGACCTTGATGAGCATCACTGAGATGGAATTTTTACCATCTATTTGAAAGCTTTGGTAGAAGTGGACATTTTAGCAACCCTAATTACATCCTTATGGTAGAATAATGTTGCATGACCAGTTTTAAGTGCCACGAATTCCAAGATGTGCTCTCAACTAGTGGACACAGCACATCCAAATCACAGGAAGTGCATATTGTCATGTTAGCATGATCACTCTGCAAAGCAAGCTCACCATTTTTCTAGCTAAAATTACCTTTAATAAATAAAGTGTTACAATATCAAGCTCAGTATGATTATGTAAAACAAACAGAAAAATATACATACTGGAGTCTGATATGGAGCTTTCCCCCCTGCCATTCATACAGCTAGTTTCCTATTACACTTTCTTTCAGTTTAGTGTGGAATTGGGCACGGCAGGAAGAAAAAAGTTCAGGCCCCATGCTAATCATCTCTAATAACCATGTCTTTAGTATGGTGGATGCTTGAAAAACAACACGACTCACACAGCTAGAACTGTGTAACTGATCACTAACCAATGCAGTACAGATAAATCAGCCCCACATCCCTCCTGAAAGGACTTTGGCACCAACTATGATAGTGTCAATTCGAACATCTTGGATGCCCTGGAGCAAAATGATGAACAGAGCCAAGTCAGTCACAGTGCCAGGATATCAATTTTCTTTGAGGCTTGACCGACGGCTACTGCACCAATAGCTGTGTGTAGTTGTGGCTGGAGGAACTGCTTGCTTACAGTGACAGAGTAAGTCTGTGGAGGAGCTAGGAATTGAAACCCTGTTGTCTATACCTCAGCTACAGCCCTAGGCATCTGGGGGTTCCACTTTTTTGCTACAACCCCATGCACGGGTTGTGGAGATCTTGCAGCTATGTTGTTGTGAAATACCCTCTTGACTATATATATATATATATATATATACACACACATATATAGGAAAAAAAAAAGGTGAAAGTGTGCGCAAGCTTGTGCAATGCATTAGAAAATGTCACCCCTTGAAGACCACTGGCCTTAGCCACCTGTGCCCTGTCTGCCAGCAAGGGCCACTACTCCTGAGGGATGGGGAGCATGGAGCAGGACAGGGGCCTCACTCGGCAAAGCCATAGTCCAGATAGTGAGGTGGTATGGTGGTCACAAGGCAGGCCTGAGGTGAAGCCAGGAAGCCAGCCTGCTGCTCAGGGTCGGGACCAATACACCAACTGACGAGCAGATCCCCTGGTGATGGGCACAGGTCAGAGGTCCTCGGGTCTGGGTCTGTCTCACCACATCCTTGTCCAAGCAAAGGCATGGCTGTGGCTGAGCCATGGCAGCAGGCACCAAAGTTCCAGGGAGGAACTTCAATTGGTGCACAGGGGTGGGAATGAGTGATGAAGGCCCCGGTCAAGATTGGTTGGGGCCATTAAGGCTCACTGATGCCTTCATGCCCTTGATGCTTTTAAGGCAGTGTGGTCACAATCTTGGTATTTAGAAACAGAAAGTTTATGTCCTCATGCTGGAGTATATCCTTCCAGTCCTTCTGGGAGGTGCCAGGGCCAGACTTTGTGAGGAAGACCTTTGTGAAGGTTCACTAGGGTTGATGTAGGTCATGGTCTCCAACATGTGTCTGGATGATTTCAAACACAAAGCTGTGGGCTTCTGTTCCCCCAGTGGTTTATTGTGCTGGTGGACGCTATGCAAGGACATCTATGGCCACAAAGGCTTCTCAGTTAAGTGGATCAGGTACTCTCATCCCTGAGGCATGTGTGGAGCCGCTGCAGCTCCATCTTCGCACAGAACACTGGAACAGGCTGCCCAGGGGGGTTGTGGATTCTCCTTCTCTGGAGACATTCAAAACCCGCCTGGACGCCTTCCTGTGTAACCTCACCTAAGTTTTCCTGCTCTGGCAGGGGGATTGGACTAGATGATCTTTTGAGGTCCCTTCCAATCCCTAACATTCTGTGATTCTGTGATTCTGTGATTCGCCGGGTACAGTGTGCTGCGCAGCCAGCTGGATCCTGTTTCGTCTGTGTATTTGATCTATATATGAAATTAACCTTCCAAGAAGAAGGCTTGCATTACCAGTAACAGTTATCAGGAGACAGAATAGCTCAAGGGGTGTTTCACACCTCCGGGTCACTAGATCAAAACAAGCTCACTGCAGGTCAGGTGTGATGGAAACCCATCTCAGAGGGTTTTTGGTAGGCTCTGCCAGCCAGCCAATGAGCAGACAGCTCTGGGGGCTGATCTACCGTACCATCCATGGGATAGCTTCTTGAGGTCAAGGTTGTAAAAGTACGATGTCAAAGCAGGGAAGGAAAGCCTATGCTGCTGTTCTCTTGTCAGTGTTTGTTCTCCAGGTGGATGTAAGGTTGCATTCCCTGCTGAAAAAAAAGAGTTTTATCCTTCAGATGTACTTATTTCCCATTTTGAGTTGATTTTGCTCAAGATTCTTTACATATTCCCCTCAAAGGTGAATGGATTGCTGCCTTTTTGAGTTTTATAGTATCCAAACCCAGCTTTCCTGTACAAGTGACAATGACAAATTCAACTCTTGAACTTCATAATACTAACCTGTTTACATTATCCAAAGATACTTTTCATTCAACAAAATTACTTGAACCACCATTTCTTCAAGAGTAAATTATTTATTGTTAATGCAATTCACAGGAAGAAAAAGCGCGTAGTTGTGGAAACAAAAAAATTAATTATGGCATTCTTGAGACCAGTGGCATTTTAGTTCCCTCCTTTAAGTATGTACTAAGGCATTTAAAGCTTAGTATCAGGCTTTATTCCTAATTTGTTTGGTCATTCAGAAAATACTGCATTCCTGAAGACAGACAATATTTTGTCATAATAATAAGTCATCTAAATTTTGAAAGCTTCTCAATGGGAACAACAATTTAAAAATATAGGATAAAAAACACTTGGAGTTTTGCAAGATGAGTACACATCAGATGAGGTAAGCGTGTTAGTCCTGTATTCAGGAAAGGAGAAATAAAAGTATCGTAAAATCGCGAACACCATAGTGTGGTTAAGTGGCTGGCCTAGAAGCTGAAGCCACTTCATTGAGATTCAAGCATGATAGTAAAGAATGAAAATGATCATGCATACTCTTAGTTCTTAGTATTATTACTCCTTTGTTGAATAACAATAGCTATGTTTTTTTTCATGTTTTGATGCCTGTGTGCTCGTATTTTCTGCTGCTATTAGAAATACTCCCCTACCCTGCACTGCACTCCCTGCCGTATGCTCTGGCCCTTGAGGGGAATCCGGAACAGGGCAGGATTTTGGACTCCACTGGCCTAGGCTCTATCCCATTTGCCCCCGCTCAAGGCGGGCAGGCAAGCAGGGCAGCAGGCAGGGGGCAGCGGGGGCAGAGGGAGGCGGGCGGGGGGCAGGCGGGGCAGCGGGGGGCAGGCGGGGGCAGGTGGGGGGCAGCGGGGGGCAGCGGGGGGCAGGCGGGGGCAGCAGGGGGGCAGTGGGGGGCAGCAGGCAGGGGGCAGGCGGTGGGCAGGCGGGGCAGGCGGGGGCCAGTGGGGGCAGCGGGGGGCAGGCGGGCGCAGGTGGGGCAGCGGGGGCAGGTGGGGGGCAGCGGGGGGCAGGCGGGGCAGGCGGGGGCAGGTGGGGGGCAGCGGGGGGCAGGCGGGGGCAGCAGGGGGCAGTGGGGGGCAGCAGGCAGGGGGCAGGCGGTGGGCAGGCGGGGCAGCGGGGGGCAGGCGGGGGCAGCGGGGGGCAGGTGGGGGTCAGCGGGGGGAGCGGGGGGCAGGCGGGGGCAGGTGGGGGGCAGCGGGGGGCAGGTGGGGGGCAGCGGGGGCAGGCGGGGGGCAGGCGGGGGGCAGCGGGGGGCAGGCGGGGCAGCGGGGGCAGGCGGGGGGCAAGCGGGGGGCAGGCGGGGGGCAGCGGGGGGCAGGCGGGGGGCAGTGGGGGCAGGCGGGGCAGCGGGGGCAGGCGGGGGCAGGCGGGGCAGCGGGGGGCAGCGGGGGCAGCGGGGGGCAAGCGGGGGGCAGCGGGGGCAGGCGGGGGGCAGTGGGGGCAGGCGGGGCAGCGGGGGGCAGCGGGGGGCAGCGGGGGCAGCGGGGGGCAGGCGGGGGGCAGTGGGGGCAGGCGGGGCAGCGGGGGCAGGCGGGGGGCAAGCGGGGGGCAGCGGGGGGCAGGCGGGGGCAGCGGGGGCAGCGGGGGGCAGGCGGGGGGCAGTGGGGGCAGGCGGGGCAGCGGGGGCAGCGGGGGGCGGCAGGGGGCAGCGGGGGCAGCGGGGGCAGGCGGGGGGCAGCGGGGGGCAGCGGGGGGCAGCGGGGGCAGGCGGGGGGCAGCGGGGGGCAGGCGGGGGCAGGCGGGGCAGCGGGGGGCAGCGGGGGGCAGCGGGGGCAGCGGGGGGCAGGCGGGGCAGCGGGGGCAGGCGGGGGGCAAGCGGGGGGCAGGCGGGGGCAGGCGGGGGCAGCGGGGGGCAGCGGGGGCAGCGGGGGCAGCGGGGGGCAGGCGGGGGCAGGCGGGGGCAGCGGGGGGCAGCGGGGGGCAGCGGGGGCAGCGGGGGGCAGGCGGGGCAGCGGGGGCAGGCGGGGGGCAAGCGGGGGGCAGGCGGGGGCAGCGGGGGCAGCGGGGGGCAGGCGGGGGCAGGCGGGGGCAGGCGGGGGCAGCGGGGGCAGCGGGGGGCAGGCGGGGGCAGCGGGGGCAGCGGGGGGCAGGCGGGGGCAGCGGGGGGCAGCGGGGGCAGCGGGGGGCAGTGGGGGGCAGGCGGGGGCAGCGGGGGCAGCGGGGGGCAGGCGGGGGCAGCGGGGGCAGCGGGGGGCAGGCGGGGGCAGGCGGGGGCAGCGGGGGGCAGGCGGGGGCAGCGGGGGGCAGGCGGGGGCAGCGGGGGCAGCGGGGGGCAGGCGGGGGGCAGTGGGGGCAGGCGGGGCAGCGGGGGCAGCGGGGGGCGGCAGGGGGCAGCGCGGGCAGCGGGGGGCAGGCGGAGGCAGCGGGGGGCAGCGGGGGCAGGCGGGGGGCAGCGGGGGGCAGCGGGGGGCAGCGGGGGCAGGCGGGGGGCAGCGGGGGGCAGGCGGGGGCAGGCGGGGCAGCGGGGGGCAGCGGGGGGCAGCGGGGGCAGCGGGGGGCAGGCGGGGCAGCGGGGGCAGGCGGGGCAGCGGGGGGCAGCGGGGGGCAGCGGGGGCAGCGGGGGGCAGGCGGGGGCAGGCGGGGGCAGCGGGGGCAGCGGGGGGCAGGCGGGGGCAGCGGGGGCAGCGGGGGGCAGGCGGGGGCAGGCGGGGGCAGCGGGGGGCAGGCGGGGGCAGCGGGGGGCAGCGGGGGCAGCGGGGGGCAGTGGGGGGCAGGCGGGGGCAGCGGGGGCAGCGGGGGGCAGGCGGGGGCAGCGGGGGCAGCGGGGGGCAGGCGGGGGGCAGTGGGGGCAGGCGGGGGGCAGCGGGGGGCAGGCGGGGGCAGTGGGGGGCAGGCGGGGGCAGTGGGGGGCAGCGGGGGCAGGCGGGGGCAGCGGGGGGCAGGCGGGGGGCAGTGGGGGGCAGGCGGGGGCAGCGGGGGGCAGCGGGGGCAGCGGGGGGCAGCGGGGGGCAGGCGGGGGCAGTGGGGGGCAGCGGGGGCAGCGGGGGCAGCGGGGGCAGGCGGGGGGCAAGCGGGGGGCAGGTGGGGGGCAGCGGGGGGCAGGTGGGGGGCAGCGGGGGGCAGGCGGGGGCAGGCGGGGGGCAGCGGGGGGCAGCGGGGGGCAGCGGGGGCAGCGGGGGGCAGTGGGGGCAGGCGGGGCAGCGGGGGCAGGCGGGGGCAGGCGGGGCAGCGGGGGCAGGCGGGGGGCAAGCGGGGGGCAGGCGGGGGGCAGTGGGGGGCAGGCGGGGGGCAGTGGGGGCAGGCGGGGCAGCGGGGGGCAGCGGGGGGCAGCGGGGGCAGCGGGGGGCAGGCGGGGCAGCGGGGGCAGCGGGGGGCAGGCGGGGGGCAGTGGGGGCAGGCGGGGCAGCGGGGGCAGCGGGGGGCGGCAGGGGGCAGCGGGGGCAGCGGGGGGCAGGCGGAGGCAGCGGGGGGCAGCGGGGGGCAGCGGGGGCAGGCGGGGGGCAGCGGGGGGCAGGCGGGGGCAGGCGGGGCAGCGGGGGGCAGCGGGGGGCAGCGGGGGCAGCGGGGGGCAGGCGGGGCAGCGGGGGCAGGCGGGGGGCAAGCGGGGGGCAGGCGGGGGCAGGCGGGGGCAGCGGGGGGCAGGCGGGGGCAGGCGGGGGCAGCGGGGGCAGCGGGGGGCAGGCGGGGGCAGGCGGGGGCAGCGGGGGGCAGGCGGGGGCAGCGGGGGGCAGGCGGGGGCAGGCGGGGGCAGCGGGGGGCAGGCGGGGGGCAGCGGGGGGCAGGCGGGGGCAGTGGGGGGCAGGCGGGGGCAGTGGGGGGCAGCGGGGGGCAGGCGGGGGGCAGCGGGGGGCAGGCGGGGGGCAGCGGGGGGCAGGCGGGGGCAGTGGGGGGCAGGCGGGGGCAGTGGGGGGCAGCGGGGGCAGGCGGGGGGCAGCGGGGGGCAGGCGGGGGCAGTGGGGGGCAGGCGGGGGCAGCGGGGGGCAGGCGGGGGCAGCGGGGGGCAGCGGGGGGCAGGCGGGGGCAGTGGGGGGCAGCGGGGGCAGGCGGGGGGCAGCGGGGGGCAGGCGGGGGCAGTGGGGGGCAGCGGGGGCAGCGGGGGCAGCGGGGGGCAGGCGGGGGCAGTGGGGGGCAGCGGGGGCAGGCGGGGGGCAAGCGGGGGGCAGGTGGGGGGCAGCGGGGGGCAGGTGGGGGGCAGCGGGGGGCAGGCGGGGGCAGGCGGGGGGCAGCGGGGGGCAGCGGGGGGCAGCGGGGGCAGCGGGGGCAGCGGGGGGCAGGCGGGGCAGCGGGGGCAGGCGGGGGGCAAGCGGGGGGCAGGCGGGGGGCAGCGGGGGGCAGGCGGGGGGCAGTGGGGGCAGGCGGGGCAGCGGGGGCAGGCGGGGGGCAAGCGGGGGCAGGCGGGGGCAGGCGGGGGCAGCGGGGGCAGCGGGGGGCAGGCGGGGGCAGGCGGGGGCAGGCGGGGGCAGCGGGGGCAGCGGGGGCAGCGGGGGGCAGCGGGGGGCAAGCGGGGGGCAGGCGGGGGCAGGCGGGGGCAGCGGGGGCAGCGGGGGGCAGGCGGGGGCAGCGGGGGCAGCGGGGGGCAGGCGGGGGCAGGCGGGGGCAGCGGGGGGCAGGCGGGGGCAGCGGGGGGCAGCGGGGGCAGCGGGGGGCAGTGGGGGGCAGGCGGGGGCAGCGGGGGCAGCGGGGGGCAGGCGGGGGCAGCGGGGGCAGCGGGGGGCAGGCGGGGGGCAGGCGGGGGGCAGTGGGGGCAGGCGGGGGGCAGCGGGGGGCAGGCGGGGGCAGTGGGGGGCAGCGGGGGGCAGGCGGGGGGCAGCGGGGGGCAGGCGGGGGCAGTGGGGGGCAGGCGGGGGCAGTGGGGGGCAGGCGGGGGGCAGTGGGGGCAGGCGGGGGTCCAGCGGGGGGCAGGCGGGGGCAGCGGGGGGCAGCGGGGGCAGCGGGGGGCAGCGGGGGGCAGGCGGGGGCAGTGGGGGGCAGCGGGGGCAGGCGGGGGGCAGCGGGGGGCAGCGGGGGCAGGCGGGGGCAGCGGGGGCAGCGGGGGCAGGCGGGGGCAGCGGGGGCAGCGGGGGGCAGGCGGGGGCAGTGGGGGGCAGCGGGGGCAGCGGGGGCAGCGGGGGGCAGGCGGGGGCAGCGGGGGGCAGGCGGGGGCAGCGGGGGGCAGCGGGGGCAGGCGGGGGGCAGCGGGGGCAGGCGGGGGCAGCGGGGGGCAGGCGGGGGCAGCGGGGGCAGCGGGGGGCAGGCGGGGGCAGCGGGGGGCAGCGGGGGCAGCGGGGGCAGCGGGGGGCAGGCGGGGGCAGCGGGGGGCAGGCGGGGGCAGCGGGGGCAGCGGGGGGCAGGCGGGGGCAGTGGGGGGCAGCGGGGGCAGCGGGGGCAGGCGGGGGCAGCGGGGGCAGCGGGGGGCAGGCGGGGGCAGTGGGGGGCAGCGGGGGCAGCGGGGGCAGCGGGGGGCAGGCGGGGGCAGCGGGGGGCAGGCGGGGGCAGCGGGGGGCAGCGGGGGCAGGCGGGGGGCAGCGGGGGCAGGCGGGGGCAGCGGGGGGCAGGCGGGGGCAGCGGGGGCAGCGGGGGCAGGCGGGGGCAGTGGGGGGCAGCGGGGGGCAGTGGGGGGCAGCGGGGGCAGGCGGGGGGCAGCGGGGGGCAGGCGGGGGCAGCGGGGGCAGCGGGGGCAGCGGGGGGCAGCGGGGGGCAGGCGGGGGGCAGTGGGGGGCAGGCGGGGGCAGCCGGGGCAGCGGGGGCAGGCGGGGGCAGGCGGGGGGCAGGTGGGGGGCAGCGGGGGCAGGCGGGGGGCAGCGGGGGCAGCGGGGGGCAGGCGGGGGCAGGCGGGGGCAGCGGGGGCAGCGGGGGGCAGGCGGGGGCAGGCGGGGGCAGCGGGGGGCAGGCGGGGGCAGCGGGGGCAGCGGGGGGCAGGCGGGGGCAGGCGGGGGCAGCGGGGGGCAGGCGGGGGCAGCGGGGGGCAGCGGGGGCAGCGGGGGGCAGTGGGGGGCAGGCGGGGGCAGCGGGGGCAGCGGGGGGCAGGCGGGGGCAGCGGGGGCAGCGGGGGGCAGGCGGGGGCAGCGGGGGCAGCGGGGGGCAGGCGGGGGCAGTGGGGGGCAGCGGGGGGCAGGCGGGGGGCAGCGGGGGGCAGGCGGGGGCAGTGGGGGGCAGGCGGGGGCAGTGGGGGGCAGCGGGGGCAGGCGGGGGCAGCGGGGGGCAGGCGGGGGGCAGTGGGGGGCAGGCGGGGGCAGCGGGGGGCAGCGGGGGCAGCGGGGGGCAGCGGGGGGCAGGCGGGGGCAGTGGGGGGCAGCGGGGGCAGCGGGGGCAGCGGGGGGCAGCGGGGGCAGCGGGGGGCAGGCGGGGGGCAGGCGGGGGCAGCGGGGGGCAGGCGGGGGCAGCGGGGGGCAGCGGGGGGCAGCGGGGGCAGCGGGGGGCAGGCGGGGGCAGCGGGGGGCAGGCGGGGGCAGTGGGGGGCAGCGGGGGCAGCGGGGGCAGCGGGGGGCAGGCGGGGGGCAGGTGGGGGGCAGCGGGGGGCAGGTGGGGGGCAGCGGGGGGCAGGCGGGGGCAGGCGGGGGGCAGCGGGGGGCAGCGGGGGGCAGCGGGGGCAGCGGGGGGCAGTGGGGGCAGGCGGGGCAGCGGGGGCAGGCGGGGCAGCGGGGGCAGGCGGGGGGCAAGCGGGGGGCAGGCGGGGGGCAGCGGGGGGCAGGCGGGGGGCAGTGGGGGCAGGCGGGGCAGCGGGGGCAGGCGGGGGCAGGCGGGGCAGCGGGGGGCAGCGGGGGGCAGCGGGGGCAGCGGGGGGCAGGCGGGGGGCAGGCGGGGGGCAGTGGGGGCAGGCGGGGGGCAAGCGGGGGGCAGGCGGGGGGCAGCGGGGGGCAGGCGGGGGGCAGTGGGGGCAGGCGGGGCAGCGGGGGCAGGCGGGGGCAGTGGGGGCAGGCAGGGCAGCGGGGGCAGGCGGGGGGCAAGCGGGGGGCAGGCGGGGGGCAGCGGGGGGCAGGCGGGGGGCAGTGGGGGCAGGCGGGGCAGCGGGGGCAGGCGGGGGGCAAGCGGGGGGCAGCGGGGGGCAGCGGGGGGCAGGCGGGGGCAGCGGGGGCAGCGGGGGGCAGGCGGGGGGCAGTGGGGGCAGGCGGGGCAGCGGGGGCAGCGGGGGGCGGCAGGGGGCAGCGGGGGCAGCGGGGGGCAGGCGGAGGCAGCGGGGGGCAGGCGGGGGCAGGCGGGGGGCAGCGGGGGGCAGCGGGGGGCAGCGGGGGCAGGCGGGGGCAGGCGGGGGCAGCGGGGGCAGCGGGGGGCAGGCGGGGGCAGGCGGGGGCAGGCGGGGGCAGCGGGGGCAGCGGGGGCAGCGGGGGGCAGCGGGGGGCAGCGGGGGCAGGCGGGGGCAGGCGGGGGCAGCGGGGGCAGCGGGGGGCAGGCGGGGGCAGGCGGGGGCAGGCGGGGGGCAGCGGGGGGCAAGCGGGGGGCAGGCGGGGGCAGCGGGGGGCAGGCGGGGGCAGGCGGGGGCAGCGGGGGGCAGGCGGGGGCAGCGGGGGGCAGCGGGGGCAGCGGGGGGCAGTGGGGGGCAGGCGGGGGCAGCGGGGGCAGCGGGGGGCAGGCGGGGGGCAGCGGGGGGCAGGCGGGGGCAGTGGGGGGCAGGCGGGGGCAGTGGGGGGCAGCGGGGGCAGCGGGGGGCAGGCGGGGGGCAGTGGGGGCAGGCGGGGGTCCAGCGGGGGGCAGGCGGGGGCAGCGGGGGGCAGCGGGGGCAGCGGGGGGCAGCGGGGGGCAGGCGGGGGCAGTGGGGGGCAGCGGGGGCAGGCGGGGGGCAGCGGGGGGCAGGCGGGGGCAGTGGGGGGCAGCGGGGGCAGGCGGGGGGCAGCGGGGGCAGGCGGGGGGCAGCGGGGGGCAGCGGGGGCAGGCGGGGGCAGCGGGGGCAGCGGGGGGCAGGCGGGGGCAGCGGGGGCAGCGGGGGCAGGCGGGGGCAGCGGGGGCAGGCGGGGGCAGCGGGGGCAGCGGGGGGCAGGCGGGGGCAGCGGGGGGCAGGCGGGGGCAGCGGGGGGCAGGCGGGGGCAGCGGGGGCAGCGGGGGCAGCGGGGGCAGGCGGAGGCAGCGGGGGCAGCGGGGGGCAGCGGGGGGCAGGCGGGGGCAGGCGGGGGGCAGGTGGGGGGCAGCGGGGGCAGGCGGGGGGCAGCGGGGGCAGCGGGGGGCAGGCGGGGGCAGGCGGGGGGCAGCGGGGGCAGCGGGGGCAGTGGGGGGCAGGCAGGGCAGCGGGGGCAGGCGGGGGGCAGGTGGGGGCAGGCGGGGCAGCGGGGGCAGCGGGGGGCAGGCGGGGCAGCGGGGGCAGGCGGGGCAGCGGGGGCAGCGGGGGGCAGGCGGGGCCCGGCGAAGGGGCGCCCCCACCAATCGGCGCTGGCTGCAGGGGGGGCGGGGCGGGGTGCGGCCGCCATTGCCGCGCGGCCTGGCCACGCCCCCGCGCGGGCGGGCCCCGGGATGCTGCGGGCGCGGGTCGCTGCCGCCGCGCTGCTGCCGCTGCGGTGCGGGGCCCCGGCAGCCGCCATGTCCTCCCTGCTGGTCAGCCAGCCGCGCTACGCCTGGCTGCGGGAGCTGGGCCTGCAGGAGGAGAACCCGGGCGTGTACAACGGGCGCTGGGGAGGCGGCGGCCAGGTGCGGGCGGCGGAGCGGTGCGAGGAGGGGAGCGGGCCCGCGGGAGCCGGGTCCTGAGGGGCGGCGGGCGGTGTCGCGCCGCGGCTGGACCTCGGCGGGGCCCTTGGGCGTTGCGTCCCCTCCGTGGGGCAGAGGGACGATCGCGGCCCCGCCGCTCATTCCCCCCCGCTCTTGCCGTAGGTGGTGACGACGTTCTGCCCCGCCAACAACCAGCCCATCGCCAGCGTCCGGCAGGTGAGCAGGCCCGGCCCGGGCGGGGGCCCCGGGGGCAGGGAAGGGCCGGAGGCCGCAGTGGGGGTTTTGGGGTGTTGGTTTGAGAGCTGCTCCTGCTTCCCGCGGGGTTCGCGGGGGGCACGAGGCCGCCAGGGTGGGAGGCGGCGGGAGTCGGAACCCAGAGGCGGTTGTTGGAGCTCAGCCCAGCTCGGGCCCGGCGCTGGAGGCGGGCCTGTGGCCGTGCGGGGGGAAATACGGCTGTGCCTCGTCTCCCGCCCCCCGCCCGCTCTGGCAGGCGGTGTTGGGTGGAGCCTTTGCTGCCCGTGCTCGGGCGTTGCAGAGCGGGTGGGTCGCGGCTGTTCGGTGGAGCCGACTGGCCTGGGGGGGCGGTATGAGGGAGAGCAACGTGGCGTTCACGTAGTAAAGTTGTGCAAGTTTTTAGTGTGAGAATAGTGCTATGGCGCTAACTGCCTGCTTCTAAATGTACTTATTTCCCATTTGATTGGCCTATTATGTGAGGCTGATGGAGTACGAGAGTCCTCACAGCTTCTGTTTAGTATAGTTAGTAGTATCTAAGATAAAAGGCTTGACCATGCCAGATTAACAGTTGGACTCCATGATCTTAAAAGTCTTTTCCAACCAAAACAATTCTGTGAATCTGTATGAATATATGATGAGTGCTTCCCTTATAACTATTCTTTATGAAGTGCTCTTCGTGATATGAAGGAAAAATTCTGCTCACTTTTTTTTCCTTTGTTTGTTTAGGCAGCACATATACTTTTTCTCAACAGTAACTTCAAGCAACCTGACGTGCCATATTGGGACCAAACTATATGAATGTCCTGTGAAAGTGGTATTCTGTAGTGCAGCGCTGTCCCCTAGAAATGTCTTGCTTTGGATGCAGAAGCTTTTCTGTGGTGTTTGTTGTGGGATTTTGGTATTCCTAACTTTTGCATGCTGCTTCGTCTAGGCTAACTTGGAGGATTATGAAGAAACAGTAAAGAAGGCTAAAGAGGCATGGAAGGTCTGGGCTGATGTAAGTTAACAGAGAATTATCTTTTACAGCATACCTCTGGCAGGTAAAGGCCATTCAATTTCCCTGTCAGGTGCAGTTGTAAAAACATGTTCATATTGTGTATGTTGCATTAAAGCAAAAATCTGTAATGAGGACCTTGTGAAACAAACCCACACAAGTTGCACACATTACCATTGAGGTACAAAGATGAGGGCATTGACTTGTGGAAAATGTTTGTTTTGAAAAGCTGGGCAAATTTGCACAGGTTTGTGCCTGTAAGCCATTGCCAACAGGTCTGCTGAAGTTCAGAAACCTTGTAGTGAGCAAATTCTCCCTGTGGGTATGTTTAACTTCCTGTTACAGCATGCTTTCTCCTGTGAGAACTCTGCAGAATATTTGGATACCTAACTTGTGGTGATAATCTTGTTCTCATGGGATGAGGAAGACTGCTGGTTTTGAGTTTGGTTTTTTTTTGTTCGCCAGCTGTCCTTGTGTTTCGTGAAACTACTACATTATTCCAAAACTTTAGTGTTACATTTCTGTGTCAGGCAATAGCTCAGCTATTTTTCCTTAGCAAGCTGTAGTTCTCAGTACGCCGGTACAAACTGTGTCCAGCCAGCACACATTCTCTTGCTGTCCATGCCAGGCTTGGTTTTTATAGCTCCCTGCTGTTTCTTTGATACAAGCTGGAACCTGAATTTCATGAGGGGTTGGGCATTCTGTATTTTATCCAGCAAAGTCCTTTACCTTGCCTGAAGAGAATAAAGTTTAGGACAAACGCAATAGCTTCCTCAGGATATGTCAGTATATGTTCTTTTTTTACAATTTGTGAATACAATGTTGATGAGTGTATGCCAGCTCCTAATGTGTTTGGAAATAATTTGAAAGCAATTCAACAGATAACAAAGAACCAACTGATCCAATGCTTTTGAGCCTCATCTCAAGGCTGTTTGTTTTTATTTTGTGAATTTTGTTGCTCGTAATGAGCTTATCTGAAAGATTTGGCCTGTAAAGAGATGTGCTTGCATTGTTTATGTATTCCTCACCTCTCTCTTTCCAGAGAACTGCTGTTCATCAGCAGTTTCTGATCCTGTAAATACCATTGCATGTGTATGGTTTATTATTGACCCTGGCTATTGATCGTTATCTAGCATACTGATACCACATTAAAAACCTCATTAATACTTGGTATATGGATTTAATTTTTCCATGATTGAGGCTTCTGTGTGTCTCAGCATCTGCTAACAAATGTCAGCAGCTGTCGTCATACAGAAAAAAAACCACAATTGAAAATGTGATGTTAAGTACACTTCAAAAGCTCAGAAACCGGTAAGCGTGCTTTTATAAAAAACACTTGTTTCCTGAGGTGCAGCCGGTTGTTTGGGGGCATTGTGAGTGGTGTAGCTCAACAGAAGCAGCATAAATAATAATCTGAATGATTCTGGCGATGTTCAGTGGAACTGAAGTTTTGAACAGACATAAATCTGTGTAGTGTTACCAGTCCCACTGAGGAAGGAAACAGTTTCTGGTAAACTGGTGTGCATGATAAAAATGAACGAGTAATGGTGTCTTGGGAAGATAGGGGGAAAAGCACAGCAATCAGTGATTTCTTACTGTAGGAGTAGAAAACTAGCTGTATATATGCAGCACAAGTCACAGATTTTCAATCTCAAATAGATTCTTTTGTTTTCTTTTGTTTTGACTAGATCCCTGCACCTAAGCGTGGAGAAATAGTGCGACAGATTGGTGATGCCCTGAGACAAAAAATCAAAGTTCTAGGAAGTTTGGTAAGGTGTTTTAAGAAGCAGCTTAACTTGGTGGTGGGGGAAGGAATATGTCAAGACCATTTTTAGCGTACTACTCAGGAATACTAACCTCAATAATTGTTTAAATGTTGTTAGCTTGCCTAAAGAAATTTTAGGTTAAAACAAAAGGGAGCAGAGGGAAATAAAAGCATGTAAGATTGCATTCTGGCATCCTAAACTATAAAGTAGGAAACCAAAGCATAATTCATTCTGAGTCTGTGCTCTGGCCAGGAGGAGCATTACGACTGTCGCCCTGCTGTTTTCCCACTTGTCTGTCAGGGCACTGTCTGATTCTAAAAGTGTCCTGAAAAAGACCTTCCTCTAATACAGAGCTTTTAACCTTGAGCTCTTTCTGGTGATCTGTAGGATTTTGCAAACTGACATGTGAAGGAGTAAGGCTTTGGAAGGTGAGATGATCTTACTGAGATCTTGCATTGCTGTGCAGGACATAAAGGTTGAAGGACTGCTCCTTTAAAACACTTGCTAGTTGCTAGGGAAGAAAAGGAGACAAGTGGGGAACTTGCCACTTTCCTTTTACAGGGCTTGCCTGCATGTGCTGCTGTTCAGAAAGAGCTGTCAGTGAATAACTCCATGTGTAGTCAGGCCCATATTGTTAACCTACAAAACTTTGTTCTGCTGTTTCCCTTGATGTTGTCTCCACAGCAGAGTTTCTGTGGTAGAATTAAGAGTGCTAACATACTTTTGTATTCAAAAACGGTACAGCTTCCCTGGTGAGTGTGGACAGACAGAACTTTGCTGTATGTTCCTTGGACAAAACTTGTTGCTTATTACCAGAGCATTTTTCTAGTTTTCCCAAACAGCTAAGAAGTTAGTTCAGCTCTTCCAGGGTTGGGGGTGAGCTCTAGGGTGAAAGCTGTGTGGTAGGTTTTAGGACTTTTCCTGATTTTAGAATATGTGAAAGGGAAAGATATGGCAACTCACCTTTCCGTATGCTGTTGGAAATTTCCAGCCTCACCTCACTATGTCTTTGTCAAGTATCCAGCTGTATTTCTACTGCACTTACAGACTCACCGCTCTGTTTTTGAGTAGATATGTCTCATGTCCCTCCATTTCTGGACACAGACAGGTGCTGTTCCTTCTATCTCAAGACGACCACAAGCATCATATAAATGCCTAGAAATACAATTAGTCACCTTTATTTTGACCTTTGCAAGGGGAGTAAAATCTTGTGGCAATCCTTCAAACCTGATTCCTCACTTAACAGCTTTTTCAAAGTACAATCATCTGTCTAAAGTGGTGGGTGATATCTCTGTGAAAGTCACACCTAGGTATTACAGCATGACTGTAAAATCAAGTGGGGGCAAACGAATGACTTCTTACTTTCTAAGTTAGCGAATTTTCTCACTTTTGGAGGAAAATGTCTTCAAATACTAGCTTATTCTTGTTGATAGTCTATATGTCTGCACACATCTAACATGCTTTTAACAGAAGGACATAGTTTAGGATTGACTTAGCTAGAAAAAAAAAAATGAAAAAGCGATCCTAAACATCCTGGGTTACTAAACTAATGAAGATGTGTAGACATTTTCAGTGGTGTCTGAAAATGGAGTCTCTCAAATTCACTTTAAAGTGTTGTGAAATGAGTGTTTTGCTTATGAAAAATATAAATAACCATTTTCTTTTGCTGGAGAAGAGTCATCCCTCTTTTCCAATTTATTCCACACCTGGTCCACAATGTATGCAAACCTCCTGATGGAAATTCAGAGTATCATTGATCTAAACCTATGAACCTGATTCCTGTTGGATACTCCTTTCAGCAGATTATTTTTAGTTTCCTCCGTTCATTAATTTCTTGTTCTAATTTCCTGCTATCATATGGGAATTTGGGTCCTGTCTAGTTGTCTGTTGCATTCTTTCTTTAAGCTGAGAATAACTGAGGAAGAAGTGAATCTCTTCTGATGAAAAAATGTGTATTAAATCTTACTTGATGTACAGATATACCTGACATTAGTGGGATACAAAATGTGTTTGGGATGCAAGGGAATTTTTAAAAAAAAACCAATTTTGTCTTCCTCTTAATGTTTTCAGGTCTCTTTGGAAATGGGAAAGATTTTTGTGGAAGGTGTTGGGGAAGTGCAGGAGTATGTTGATGTGTGCGACTATGCTCTTGGTTTGTCTCGAATGATTGGTGGACCTGTCTTGCCTTCGGAAAGTAAGTATGTGTGTATACATGTTGTTTTCTGTTGTGGTGGGGTTTTTTTGTTGTGGTTTTTGTTGTTTTTGTTTGGGGTTTTTTGTTTTGTTTGGGGCTTTTTTTGTTTGGTTTGTTTCTTTGGGGGAGGTGTTTGGTTTGGATTTTGGTTTTTTGGGGTTTTTTTACAAATTAAGAGATGGAGATGTAGTTTAAATATATCAGTGGTGTAATGCAGCAAAATCTCTGTTCTGCGAGTTATTTAGGGAGCATGTTGTCTAGGAATAGATGTGCTGGTGGGCAGTAGTGCCACCTAAAAAAGTATCTAGCCTGTGGCGTATAGCAAAAGAGGAAATAGATTTTTCTCTCCACTCTTTGAAGCATTGGATTCTCTTGGATGTATTTGTTAATGAAGGTGCTAGAGGAAAGTTGGTAAAAAGTTCAGCGGCTGCTAAGAAATGACCTTTTTGTCAGTTATTGGTTAGCAAACAAATACCATTCTGTTAACTGAATTGTTAAAATAGCAAAACTTCATGTTGTCCTGTTATTATTTTTTTCCACAACCTAGCTAACCTTGTTCCAGTGAGCTGCAGAGGACATGTCATACAGCTCCCCACAAGCTAATGCTGTGATGGACAGAGGAGTGATGCAGCACCCCTTGCTCACACGGTTTCCTTTTTAAAGAAAAATTAAATGATGCAAATTCCATTACACTGTGTCTTTGCTTTCAGGACCTGGCCATGCCCTTATAGAGCAGTGGAATCCCCTCGGGTTAGTAGGAATCATCACTGCCTTTAACTTCCCGGTAGCAGTTTATGGGTGGAACAGCGCAATTGCAATGATCTGTGGAAATGCTTGCATCTGGTAAGATATAGCTCTCCAATGTGCTAACAGTGTTTTAAAATTAGAGAGCTGTTATCCTGGGCATGAAATGGTTATCAAATGTCTGGTGTTTCTGTCTCATGTAGGCTTAATTTCTATTTACTTTTAGGTTCACTGTAGTCAAAGAGCTTAGTTTTACGTTATGGTAACCTGTTTTATGAGACAGTGAGACTCAGGCCTGTCCAGAACTTAGCCAAATGGCCTGTTAATAAAGAAGCAGGTGGAGGTCTTGTGGCAGTAGTAGAGAACAGTTAATACTTTCAGAATTGCTACACCTAAAATTGAGAATCTAAATACGTAGCTTTACTTCCTCTTCCAGCCCCTGCTTCACTTTCATCTACCTGCTTCACTATAATGTCTAGCATAGTTCTTGTTCATGTGGACTTTGGCAGAAGTTCTGAATGGTCAGCTGTGGAGAGAAACACTTGAGTTCCTGTCTTGACATGCATCTGAAAACCAGGCTAACCAAAGTGTGCTGTATTTCAAATAACATAAAGATTGCATGCTTGAATTATTTCTAATTCTCAAAGAACTGAAAATAAAATAACTTCATTATTTCTATTTTTTTTCTTTTTAGGAAGGGTGCTCCTACAACATCACTCATTAGTGTTGCTGTTACAAAGTGAGTTCTGGTTTCTTTGCTTTCTGGTTTGCTTTTTAAACAACTTCTTTTCTGTTTGAGGTAGTGCTTAGTGATGAGAAGAACTGCTTCCCCTTGTAACCTTAGAAGTCACGGTATACATAGGATGTTACCTATACTGTTAGACAGTTTTTTCTGGGACCAGGACTGTGCTTCTGCTGTAGTAGGGCTAGCTATGCAGTTTGGTTCCTTGCAGAAGATGAATTGCTTGTGAAATTCAGTTTTCCTTGATCACTTAGTTGTGTTTCTTAATAATCCCCTTTTTGGGACTCTCAGCCCAACATCAGCAGCCAGTTTCTTTGGAAGTTCTTCTAGCTGGCCATGTAGACCTGTGTCCTGAAGATGCTTTCACACAGTCTTTATTCAAACCTACTAACTCTTCAGCGTGAGCTTCTAGGCTTCAAGAGTTAATAAAAAAAGAGAAGAACTCCAAAGAATAAATGTCACAGTGATAATTACTCTAGGTTTGTTGCTACTTTGCTTACTATATCAGCATTTTAAAGACATATCTATTGTTTGCTAAAAATAACATTTATTTTGAAATGCTACCTAGAAATAGGCCCCTTTAAAATAACTGATTATTAAATCTTGTAGCTTTAACATTAACTTTGGAGAACAGTGGCCACAAACTACTTATGAGTATTTCATGTAGCTCCATAAAGTTATATAAATGTCTGTTTCTAATGGTGGAAGGCTGTATGGCCAAGGTTTTTACACACTGATCTAATGCTTGTCTGTGCCAATTGTGTGAACACATAATGAATATATTTTAGAGTCTTCTGCGTGACCTATGGCTGTAACTCCAAAGTCTTTAAGAGAGAAATGTGTTATGTGTTGTACAAACTGCATGTCAGTTAACTGCCAGACTGCTGCTTTTTAAAAATCTGTACCTTCTTCATGTGCACAGTCAGACAGTTTTAATGGTTCATTCCATGTTACAGGCACCTGTCAGAAACCTCTGAAATTTTTACGTCTTTGATTCTAGGATAATTTCCAAAGTCTTGGAGGATAACAAAGTACCTGGAGCAATCTGTTCTCTAGTTTGTGGTGGAGCAGATATTGGGTAGGTAACATTTATTGTGTTTTGTGAAGATGTGTAGAGGATAAAGAATATTCTTTGAGGTATTTCTCATTAAGTTTTTCTGATCTCCAGGAGTTCTCAGCACATGCACGTACCTGTTGCCATCATTATTATCAGTTGGTCTGAAACTCTGGCCCTGCTGTAAACATAATGCGTATTTCTACTTGCTGTTGTGAAATCATATATTTAATGAAGAGACATGGCTAAGTTTATATTCTACTTCTACATATGCTTACACCCAAAGAATACAGCTAATGTTAAATTCAACTCATCATGTTCTTAAGAGTTTTCAATTTTTAGCCCATTGGCCTTTAGGACCACTTGTGGGGGAGAATACTTCCCCATTTTCCATGCTCAATAGGACTCTGCACTTGCTCATAGTGCTTGGAAGCTGTACAAATCAAATAATTTTGTTTGAGTATTACAATATGGAAGTTCCCAGGACAAATGTATATCCAGATTATTCTTTTGAGCATTTCAAGAGAATACAAAACAGATGGTAAGCAGTAAAAAAAGCCACAGGTATGCATGTTTTCTTAGGAAACGTAACAATTTGAGCCAATGTCTCTACTCTCTCTAGATTGAATTTCAAAATTAGTACAGGTGGTGCTCCTATGGTCTGAAAAGGGGGAGGGAAACAGCCTTGTTCCTCTTTGCTGACTAAGAAGCAGCTTTCCTGCCATCTGCTCAGTCACCTGATGTTTTCAAAGAAGTGGCTTTAACTTTGAAAGATCTCCCTGGTTGAAGTTGGTTTATCTGGAAGGCGCAGGCAGCTTTTTCAGCAGTCTTCTCTTCCATTGGACATGGTGGTATGTCTCTGGTTGTGCAGGACAGCAATGGCAAGAGATGAGAGAATGGACCTGTTGTCTTTCACTGGCAGCACAAAAGTGGGCAAGCAAGTGGCGCTTATGGTTCAGGAGAGATTTGGTGAGTGTGTGGGGTCTCCTCTATTTCTTTCCATGGTTGAGAAAGGTAAGAGAGCCCCATAGGATTTTAAAATAGCAGCTTGTTTCACTTACCTTTTGTGTTACCTTTTGTTTTTTTAAAATTGGTGGAGTGTGTTGAAACTGCTCAGAGCTAGATACTGCATTTTTCAGTTAGTTCCATCATAACTCAGCATTTTTTCCAGGGCTTCCACAAATTCATGGCCCTACAGGTAATTTGGGGAGGTCCATGGATATGATTGTGTGGACATTGTCAAGATGAACAGTCAAGGCCTATGGTCTTTCGGCAATATGTTCATGGATAAATGCCCCCTCACCTTTTACTTATAAATACAGGAGAAAAGTTAGGATTTTTTGAGGTGCTGTTTTTGTTGCAAATATTTAAAAGAGTACAGGCATGAGTCCCTGCACAGCCGCTGGTTTCTAACTTTGTACTTTTAAGCAGAAAACCTTGTGAATGGGATTTTCTCATTTTACACATTTGAAGTTCATAGGAGTGTAAAAAAAAAAAAACCAAACAACCAAGCAAACAAAAAACAGATTTCAAATGTTCACCCAGAAGTAAGTGATATTTTTTTCTCTCAGATTTGAAATACAGCAGTTAGCAGAGAAATAAATAAACCTATTTAAATTTTATGTGTGCATTTTAATCTCCTCCTCTTCTTTGTCTGTATCATACTATTTATGCTGCAACTTTTCCTGTTTTCGTATTTTTCTTTCTAGTGCTACTTTTGTGTATTTTTTTAGTTTCTTTCTGCCATAACTGCTTTCCGAGTATCTTTCTTCACAATATGTGATAGATGTAGTATTCGGTGTAATTTTCTGCTTTGCTTAGAGCTTTTAGTTGACTGTAATGCCTAAAACCTTTTGTCTATTGAAAAAAATATGTTTAATGAAACTTAGCTCTATTTAGAGGTGAGCTAACTGAATGAGGTACAGTGAATACATGTGTGCATGACAACTTGTTTTTTGCGTTTTTATTAGGTCGAAGTCTGCTGGAACTGGGAGGAAATAATGCCATTATTGGTAATGTGCACTACAGAAATTTAGTCCCATAGGTGATATTTGAAAGTTAGTATACAAATGTTTGTAGCAAATTGTCCCTTTTTTCTTCCCTCCCCACTCTTGGGGGGTTTAAGGAATGTCATGGGGGTTTTTTTCCTGTCTTCAGTGTTGTGGAGAGGTAGTGTTTTAAATAAAAAATGAAAGTTCAAGCTCTCATATGTATTTACCATTGAAGTGAAGAAGGGACTGGGAGAAGCAGGAAGCTTCAGTATTGGGACGTGGGCAATGCTAAATAAATTTATTTTAGGATAGTTCTTATGTTGTGAACACCACATTTTTATCATTTTAGAATACAGGTACACATTATATAAAGTCTAACACACTTAAAGATACTTGAAATCAAAGCGCGCAGGTATTTGTTTCAGTAGAACATTTTACAGGATTAAGTAGCTTAGGGTATGATGCAGTTCCCAGAAAAACATAGCGTAAACCCTGTGAAGCTGAGCAAAGTGATGCAAAGAAAATACAAGCTAGATAAATGCTTAAATTGCTGTCCTGTTGTGTTAAAGCTTTCTGTTTCACCTTTCTCATATCAGGAACAAATGTAATTGCATATCTAGAATATTAAGCTCTTTTGAAAACCACGTTTGAGCAGGTCTTTCTTTTTTTCCTGTGCTGCTTCGCAGCCAGTACCACAAACTTAATACTTAGAAAATGGTTTCCTTTTTCTTATGAAAGTCCTGCATTTTCTGGAATTGGTTTTGAATGATGGCATAAACATTGTTTGGTTGGACTTTGTCCCAAGTTTAATAATAATTTTGGATACTTAAGAGAATTCTGTGGGACTGGCTAAGCTGAGGGATCCTTTGAGGCTTATATGTACTAGCTTTGCTTTAAACATCCCAGTGTTTTCTAGCCAGATGAATTTGTTCAGCTCAGTTATATTTTACATTATTGTGTACTTGTGTGTTTCAGCTACTTTTTTGCATGCTGTATGGATACACTTTGCTGTTGTTTCTTTATGCTTCTAGACATCTCAGTGATAGGACAAGGTGATGAAATGGCAAGAAAATGCTTGTAGTTTCTTGAATTAAAATGAAACTCAGGTTCTTTGCAAGCTTTATTGCAAAACGCTGTCTTCAGTTGTTCAGACCTGTTTATGTTCAATTGCAGGTGTTTAATTCCAGGTGTAAAAGTAATAGAAGTTTGGAGGTGTTTCTGTATATCTTAGCATTCTATGCTAGTGCTGCTATTCCTAATGCTTCTTGACCAACCTGTCAGTTTATTATATTGTTTGATGTCTTAAGTCTTGTGAACTACCTGTTCACTTCAGTAACATGCTGATGTTTTTATTTTTGTTAAGTGTTTGAAGATGCAGATCTGAACCTCGTCATCCCATCTGCTCTATTTGCTGCTGTGGGAACAGCGGGTCAGAGGTGCACAACTGTTAGAAGGCTGGTGAGTAAATGTATGTTGTCTGGTTTGGGCAGCTCCAAGTTGAAAATTAATTCCAAATTAGCTCAGAAAATGCGTAACAATTCCTAATATTATGTGGAGCAAAAAATAATCTTTAAAACACATTTTTGCTTTGTCAAAAATCGGTATGATGGGAAAATAAGATGGTAGTTTGTCATTCCACTGTACTTCTAGCTCTAAAGAGTTGTTTTGTATGTGTTTCTAAATGTACCTGGTGCTATAACTCAGGAAAATAAAACTTATCATAATTCCGGTATTTCTCTCTGTTTTCATTGCCAGTGCTGCTTTGCTTGTGCCTGCTACAAATTTTGGTGCAGGATTTAGATTTCAGGAAAGCAAGAGTGTGTGTTGCTTACCTTATTATTAATTTTAACCCATAATTTTCAATAAGTTTAAAGGTGTTAAAATGTCAGCCTGTGTCTGTGTATTCTTTTCAGGGTTAGGTTGATGGGGTAAATAGCTATCAAAATTGATGTGGGTTAACTTTCGGTGCATAAGAAGAACAGCGATTCCTCAAATTATAGCAATAAAAAGCACTTGAGTATTTATCCTGAAACGCTTAATTGAAGCATTTACAGAACACATCGATACCATTCATCTGAGATGGTATCAGTGAAACCTGAACAGGTTTTTGTTTCTTGGCTTCTTTTAAATCTTCATGTTGAAGATTTTAGATCTTCGTTCCATGGTGTTGGTGCTGTTTTGAGGTCTTGCTTGTGTGTTTATTTTAGGATTTGCTGAATATGAGCAACACAAGTGTAGTTGTACTTCAGGAAGTTACATAGGCTGAGCTGTCTTACAGCCTTCTTACCATATTTTATTTAGTTCCTCCATGAAAGCATCTATGACGAGGTGGTGGCAAAGCTTGCTAAGGCCTATGCCCAGGTCCGCATTGGTGATCCATGGGATTGTAAGTAGCTATTTGCCAACTCACGGGTTTAGGAGACAAGTTTCTGTTTGTTTCTTTATGTTTAAATTTAAAAGAGTTTAGATCAAAGCTGTGCAGTTTTAGCAGTTTACCAGGGAGTGGGGATAGGTGCTTTAATTTAGAATACAAACTCTGAAAGGAAGATGAAGAATGCAGCTCATCTTGGACAGGTGAAATAATTACTCCCAAAATGTCATGATAAGGATATTTTGAAATGTGTACAGTTTTGCTGAAAGTGTGTCTTTGGATCATTGGTTTTTAGCTGACACTCTGTATGGGCCTCTTCATACCAGAGAAGCTGTGAAAATGTTCCTTGATGCAGTAGAACAAGCAAAACAACAGGGTGGCTCTGTCGTCTGCGGTGGAAAGGTGACTTACTTGTATTGTCCCTGCTACATTTAGTGCTCTAGGAAAAAAAATACAGTGACATGGTGGCTTCAGCCAAGATTGTACCTCAGTTTGTCCCGTCAGCCGTTAAAGAATGTTAAGCTAGTCAGTCTGAGAATGTTTGAATTGTGATCCAGTCTTCAGGGTAAAGATGGGTCTATTTAGAAGCTACATTCTGCTCCAATAAATGGCTAAGAGCTTTTGGCTGTTCTTTGCACTACTCCCTAGTTGCAGGTGATGGTAAAAATACAAACAGAAACGTAAACCAGTGTCAAACACATAACAAAGAATTGCTGTTTTGTCCCTGGATTCACAATATCAAACTTCAGGAAATACTGAAGATTCAAGAGAGCCACTTGCATATCTTCATCATATGGGATGTTTAATTCTCATGGACTTATCACTCTAGCAGTTCTTGTCTTTCACTGGCACCCTCTCTATTCCTAATATCTTTGAAGTTCTAATCAAAGTTACCTGCTTAGATGACCTGACCTTCTATTTCTGATTGCTAGGCACAACTATAACAGTCAGACCAAGAAGGATTCCTGTCCTACACTTGTATTAAGCAGGATGCTGGTTTGAGCTTCCTCACTTATTTCTGCTTTTATGTGTTTTGAAGGTTATAAATCGCCCTGGAAACTATGTTGAACCAACCATTGTGACTGGCCTTCCTCATGATGCACCCATTGTCCACACTGAAACATTTGCCCCCATACTGTATGTGCTGAAATTTAAGGTAAAATAACAGTGAGGAGTTAGTCAGGTGTCAAGGATGCCAACAGAAGAGGCAGGAGAGAGATTTCAGATGTACCTCATGTTCATGTAATTGTCCCGGCACTTGAAGAAGTGGCAACTGTTGTTCTGCACTGTGGGATATCCACTGTAATAGCTTATCTCACTGTGTAGCTACACTTATGCATTTTCTGTGAAGAGCACTGGAGTTAAGATGAGATTCTGTACAGGAATCGATTTTTATTGCTCATGTATGTTTTGAGCAGCGGTGGAGGTATTCTGTCCCAGATTTGGTGCATGTGTATTTGTCAAGTAGCATTCAGTGTATTTGCATTATGTCTGTGGTGCGTTTGATTTTTTTCTCACAGTACTTCTTTGTAACTGCTGTGCTTTGAATGGTCATTTTATGTTCATTTTAGGAGGAAGAGGAGGTTTTTGCCTGGAATAATGAAGTAAAACAAGGTCTTTCCAGCAGTATCTTTACCAAAGATTTGGGAAGGATTTTCCGCTGGCTTGGGTATAATTTATTTTTCTACCTTCCTGAAGCATATGATCACAGTCTTTCATGTATTTTGTAAACCTATGCACAATGCTAGCTGAGCATTTTGTAGCCCTTATTTTAGGAAAGGAGCTTTTCCTGATCCTGAGGAGTAATTGTGTCTTACCTTTGTAGGCCAAAGGGATCTGACTGTGGAATTGTGAATGTCAACATCCCAACTAGTGGGGCTGAGATTGGAGGTGCTTTTGGTATGTTACTTATGCTTTTTTCTTTATCCTTTAAACGTTGAAATCCTCTAGTATCAGGTCTAGAGACTTGGTATTTTTCCTCAAGCTTCATTTTTTTCTAATGACTCTGGAAGAGAATAAGCATTACCAATGTAAAACTAGTATAAAATAGGTCTCCTCATCTTATTTTTCAAGGTTTAAATAAGTCCATTTAAATGTTTAAATCTGAAAATTTGATTAAGTTAATTTTGAATTATACTGCTTTAGCAGAAAGCAGAAGTTGACTAGACGTATCACAGAATCACAGAATGTTAGGGATTGGAAGGGACCTTGAAAGATCGTTGGATTTCAGCTCTTAAAAATCTATGTGTTTGGTTTTTAAATATTCCATGTGTAACTTCCCTCCCCCCATCAAGGGAACGCAACTCAGAAGTATGTTCTGAATGTGTTTAGAGATGTGGCTGAGTGGAAAACTGTTTAAAAGCCAGTTTAAATCATGAGCATTTTTGTTGTGTATGCTTACACATGTATATATGACACGAGGGTACTGTGGACTTCACGACACGACCAATATGATCATCATGAGCCGATTTATTGCTGGTTACACTGAAGTATTTATACATTCTTAACACCACTACATACAACATCCATGTTACAACTTAAACAATTATTGTCTATTACACAGACAATGACTGTCTATTACACAGAGAAAGAAGAGCATTGATCAGTTATTATCTATCATGCGAAAGCAGAATCTTATCCTTTTGGCAAAAGCAAGCGGTAATGGTCTTATCCATTTGGCAGGAGCAAATGGTTCAGGATGCGACTAGCAGTTACACAGTTGCGGTTACACAGAACTGGGTGCTTTCCTCCCTGCACCTGCATCTGGGAGTTACTCTCTCCTCCTACTCTTCCTACATGCCTGGCTTACAATACACAAATGACTATCTTTGAAACAATGGGTTGCTCACATCCAGATGACCAAAGTCCTGTAAAAACTCATCAACATATATAAAAATTGCAGCATAGAGTATTTTTGTGAGAAATTCTTTAAATACATTTTTGCCTTTCTCTTTTTTTGTGCATACCGAAGGAAGTGGGGGGAGGCAAGAAGAAATGTTCACCTTGCCATTTAAATAGTACAAGAACAAGCACATTCTTGTACTCTTGTCTCATATTAAAACAAAATGTCTTCAAAACAAGGTCCCCTGGTGCCAGCATGATGAGATTTTCAACTCACAGATGTTTTTTGAATCAAGCATGAGGGGAGAGCTAGCTTTGCGAGTTGTATGTGGTGGTGTTCTGGTAATTTATTTCAGATATAGAACAAGGGCAGGGGAATAGTTTTCCCCATGAGCTTTTATAAAAATTATCACCTCCTGGAGTTAGTCCAGATTCCCATGCTCAAAAAAAATTTCAAGTTTTCATTTATAACATCTTTCTTACAGGTGGTGAAAAGCACACTGGTGGGGGAAGAGAATCTGGAAGTGATTCATGGAAACTTTATATGAGACGGTCTACTTGGTAAGACAGACTTTTGAAATTCCAAATAAATGTAAATTACAGATAAACTTGGAAATGTTCACAGTTTATAAATCCTTGGCTGTGGGAGGTTATCTTTGCTAAATGCAAGACAACCATGAGTAAGTGTAATTGCCTTTTCTGCATGCAAGAATTTACATCTGTGTTACTAGTAGATGATTTGAAGGGTCTAGATAAAGACCTTTCTATACTCACTGTTCCTCAAGAGAAAAAAAAAAAATCTGGCTTTTTTTTCCCCTCTTGCCTGATTTTAACCTTCCCAAAATTTGGATTACTGAAACTTGGGAGTAAATACATGAAGTGGCAACCACAGTGAGGAGGGAACTATTACCAGTGGTGGGTGATATAGTTCCATTTTGGATATCTAGCCGTAAATCTCCTGACAGCCTGTAGTGTAGCCCACTCTCTGCTACCTTCCTGTAGCCTTTACCTGTGCTAACTTTGGTTTCCATGCACAGGCTTATGAACATAAGAAATCCCACCTTGATTGTTCTGTATGGACATTCTCCTAGTGAGAGACTGAGATGATACTTTACTTTCTCTTTGATCTGTCAAGGAAGAGATAATGGGCAATGTGGTCTTTCCCCACATATAATTACTGTATTGAAAACTGAAGTAAAGTCAGTTCATAGCTTTAAACAGGCAAACTGCTTACGGAAGTCTTGTATGTGTGTGACAGAAATCAGAAGCCTTGTACATAGGAAATGTATGGCATAATCTGCCTCAGTGGTCCAGCCTGCTCTCTAAATACTTGTTTCTCTTCCAGTACAATCAACTACAGCAAGGATTTACCTTTGGCTCAAGGAATTAAATTTCAGTAACAGCCTTATGAACAGATGTGCCATGAACTCTCGTAGCATTTCAGAACCAAGCACCTTCTTTCGTGGTGAAGAAAATCAATTACCTGAAATTTATCTGCAGCAAGGATACTAATTATGTCAAACAATGAGCTACTCTAAAATTGCTTCACTTTCGATCTATAAAGTTACTACTTCACTCTTTAAATAAGAAGTACGTGGTCTTTGGGAAGAAGACAGGGTGACTGAAACTAACAAAATTGGATTCAGGTGGCCTGCATAATCTTCTGTTGCCTTATCACTATAATTCAGTATCAAAACTGTCTGTATCCCCTGCCTCCCCGCCATTTGCTGATATTTCCAGCTAGTAGGTCTACACTTCAAACCGTGTGCTGGATTTCCTACAGAAAATTGGTGCTGTGGGAGGTGGGCAGTACAGGGCTATTTTTCAGTATATAAATAAACATAAATTTTGTGAGATACCTTGGGCTTCTAGGTTTGTTCCTTTTTTTTTTCGTTCATTGTTTTGGAGCAAGAATATTAAGCCGACTATCCAATTTCACATGCTGAGCTGCTAGCTGGGGGAAGTATCACTGGGCTGAAGGGACCGCTTTCATTTTCCTGGCTCTCGTTCAGAAAGGAGACTTTCACCCTGCACGTTGGGAGATAAGGGGTAAGAGCAGGGGCTGCTGAAGTCTCCTGGAATATCCTTCTAACGCTAGAAGGAATCACAGCCAATTGAGGTTGTCACAGCCCTTGTGACACTGTGCAGCCAAAGCAGCTGAAGAACTGAATATGCAGCCAGGAGAGAATAGTCTACCAGAGAGACTTTGCAGGTCGAAGGCAAATTGTTTATATGCTTTTCACCTTACGTGGAGGTTTCTCATGGCAACTGAAGATCACAGCCATCAGTAGCTCCTTTAGGAGCCTTGCTTGGAATTCAGGATGAGAAAAGACAGGGTGCTACTAGGCTGATTTTAGCTTTCCACTGAGTAGCTTTTGAGCTTTTTAATCTACTGGTTTTGGAGGAGATTTTTTTTCCTTTCAATCTTATGTACCAAATTTTCACAATCATCTCTGAACGTGGCAGAGCTGTTCATTCTGGGTTCAGATTCTTGGACTCTGATTTAGCTTTTGATTTCTTCTGTTGCTAAGATGTTATAATGGCAATGTCATCCAAATTGTGTTAAAGGTCCAACATACTGCGATGCTAGCTGGTGGTCTTTCACTGTTAACATTTAGCTTTAAAATACATTCTGTTTTTAAGTTTACATCTGTGTTATAGAAGGTATTTCAGGTTTGACTTTCTATAGAACAAACAGTAGGCAGCCCAAGTTTTTTCCTACTGAGTTTCTTACAGCCAGATGAACTATCTCCTGTAGTTCTTTGTGCTTGGCCATTTAACTAGGAAGCAGATTGCATGAAAGAATGGTGCCTATTTTCACACAGAAAGAACCGAAATCACCTAAGCAGAGAGGGCAAAGAATCCAATTTCAAAATGTAATTGTTCTGAAAATAGCCCAAGCTATAGAAACAGTATTCTTTAACACTGTTCTGTTGCACTGAATATCACTATGAAACTCTCAACAACAAAAGTTAAAGAGCTCCTGTCTTCCGTCTTCTTGCTGCTTATTAGCTGGGTTTTTTTATAGCCTCATTACATAATATCTGTTGTTCTAGAAAATAAAAGCCTTTTTACTCTTCTTGGATAACATAATTTCACAAGTCCACTGGTTTAATTTACAGGAATAAGATTAGCTCTGCTGTCTGGCTTTAGATACGTGAACTCAGGCCATGGAACAGAACAAAAATGGGATGGTGAGTGATGTTTGACTGGTCTTCAAATCATCTGAAAATGAGTGTGAATGGAAAAAATGTAGGAATGTAATCAAAAGAGTGACTAGTAAACGCTAAACTTTTTTTTCAAGGGTCAACTTCACCTTTTGATTTTACTTCAGTACAAACTTCTGAGTAATCTTGGCAGAGGATTCAGCTTGAAATACTTGTGTAACTACCTCTGTGTATTATGAGTAAGCACATTAGACCCACTTTATGTAGGGAAATAACAGGCTCTATATGTAAGTAGATCACAAATTCATCCTGACTTTTGCTGAGTATATGAATTACTGTTCCAAAGATCTTGTTATCTGCATTGTCATTGGACTGCTAGTGTGGCATTACAGCAGGTGATCATTGTAGTTTAGCCCCAGCTGGCAGCTGGGACCGTGTGCTGCTCACTCACCCCTCTCATACCCTCCTCCTGGGGGGATGGGAAGGGGAATCAGGAAAGAAAAGGTAAAACTCATGTGTTGGGATAAAAACAGTTTAACAGAACAGCAAAGGAAGAGATAAGCGATCAGAATAATGACAATGAAAGAATACAAAAAGTGAGGGATGCACAATGCAATTTCTCACCATGTGGAAACGCTCATGCCCAGCCCACTCTGTGCAGTGACCAGGAACACCAAGAAGAGTGGGCACCTGGACCATACTTCATGCTCAAAGACAACTACACCACACCACTGGTCTCAGAGATAAAAGGCCCAGATAGCGGTGATTCCCCACGCAGTGAGTCCCTCGCCTGGCCAGCTCCCCCAGCTTTATGCTGAGCATGATTTGGTACAGAATATCCTTTGGGGAATACCCCTTTGGCCAGCCGGGGTCTGCTGTCCTGGCTGCAGCCCCTCCTAGCTTCCTGTGAAAATTAACTGTACCCCAGCTAAACCAGCACGGTAATCACAACACTTAATCTGCTTCCCAGATAGCTGGGAGTTCCTTAGGTAACTTTTGCAATTTGCTTCTCTCTACCCTTACATCTATTTAGTTACCTGTTGTTGAAGAATCTTACCTGAACTGACTAGCTGAAAGACTTCCAGTGAAGTGGCTCTGGACAGAGTGTCTTTTAAAGACAGCTGCAGATTGTAACAGGTTTTGGCAGCGATTTACATGCCCGTAAGCAGTTATGATTGTGATAAAGTAGTAAAATTAAACAGGTTTAAAGATACTGTAAGCACCATGTTTCTCAATTTCTGCTTTAATTTGGAAAGTCTACTTGGGAGACTGTAAACTGCATTAGCTGTCATTGGGTTATCTCACCCATGGAGAGCAATTTGAGAATTCATAAAGTGTATCTTGGAGGTATTGGTATGTGCAATGTGGTGGAACTTGCAATTTTAATACAAATTCTGTCAGTGGCTTCCACTGTTGCATAAACTTAATTACTGACACCAGTGAATAACAAGTGTTAAATGACACGTGATCAATAATTCATTTGTTAGCACAGTATTGCTTACTGTGAAATGACCTTGATGGGAACAGTATTGCAAGTAACCTCCTTTCTTTTTGCCTTATTATTTTAACTGAAGAAAAATGCAAATTCTGTTAATGTCATTTTTACTTATAAACAAACAGGGCAATTGCTTTTTTAATGAATGGTGAAAAATGAAACCTGTAGGCTGTGAGTTGTAGGCTGCCTCTCTTACATTCTGTTGCGTCCTATCACAGCTTCTAACAGCAGATCAAAAAGCAGACTGTTGGTACAGGAGCTGATTTCAGGAAACAAGTAATACTACTTGCCAATAGTAGGTCTCAACTTGGGTTTTTGCGAATAGCTGCCCTGCAGTGCTGAATTTAAAACAACTGGGCAAGTGCTCACTGTTATCTTTCAATATTAACAGACCAACCCATTCATACTATATCATGTTGTTTTCTCGTGGTATTTCTGGCATTCGGTTCCATGTGTTGCTGCCGGAGGGGTTCAAAATCACATAGCTGCCAGAACTATTAATTTGTGGCAGTTGTGTTTCTCTATGAGGTACTATATGTATAGCTGCTGCATTCAAGACTCATTAGCCTGTATTAATCCATTCAAGTCTGCATTATTTTCAACAGGAACTGTGTAAAATAGTGAAGTGTAAATTACAGGAGACTTCTTTGCCTGGATCGTCGTCTGAATCTTTTGGCACATTGATGCTGCACTGATGTATTGGGCATGTATTGCACAAGTGTATACTAATTTTCCTATGTGGAACTGGGCAGAAAGATAACTTAAGATGACTTAATCACACAGTATTAAATTCTTGAGTAAAAACAGTGGCTTGGCAGGGTCATTTTTAATGTATTCAGTATTCTGAAATGTGTATTCCTTGATGGGCAAAACATACTGTCATTCCACATGCCTAGTGTTTGAAAGTAATGGATTAATCGCATTCAGTTGTTTGCAAACTTCTGCTGCTACTGGAGCGCTTCTTGCAGTGAAAATCATCTTGTCTAGACTTGCATCTGAGCACAGTTGCCTGCGGGTACCTAGTACAAAGGTACATACTTGTTCACCACCTCTCTTTCTCCTGCTAAATTATTAGCATTGGGTTTCCATACAGCTCGTTGCTCTCCTCCAGATAATTGGGGAATGCATGTTGGGACAGGGACTGGCACAGGAAGGCGCAGTGGAGGTTTATCAGCCGTGGTGCTCCTGCCGGTGTCGCTGTCGCTCAGGCGAAAGGCAGCCCAGCAGCAATCCCTCCTGCAAGCCAGCTGTTGTGGGGGAGTAATTTAGGGTTCTGCTTACTGCAGAACAGTGTTTAGATTTCTCAAACAGTAGCGTGACTTAAAAGAGTTTGGTGGCCAGTTCACTCTGTTGTTTACTGCATGGGGGAAAACATGCCAAGCCGAATGCTGCTGACCTGCTTTCCAGGTGCCTGTACCTGTTCGCGAAAGCAAACTTTCAGGCGTCTTCTCTCCCTGATAACTGTTTGCTCCGGAGTCTGTATTTTAAAGCTCCGAAGGCAAACGTTCAGGGGACACCTGTACCCGTTGTGGTGCAAACTTTCAGGCATTCCCTCCCTGATAACTTTGCTCTGGAGCCTGTATTTTAGAACTCCAGAGACAAACTTTCAGCAAGGCCTGATAACCGTATGCAGAGCAGGCTTTCAGGAAAGAAAATTCTCAGAAAAAAAAATATTAATGTAGGAGAATAGCAGAAGGTCTGGCTCAAGCTGAGTACCTGTGCAGAGATCCAACCGGACCATAGAAAAACATAGACTTTTTTATCTTTACAGACCATTCATACCATGAGTCAGCCCAATAGCAATGTTTCACTTTGGGGTCTTCCTGCTTCTCACTGGATTCTTTTCACTGATCTCGTATGTGACTTTGTTTTGTTTAGCTGTAGATATTGTTAATAGTCCATAGCCTCGTAGGTGACGTTTTAACTCAATAAATCCTCTTCTTCTCAGCGAAGTACAAAACAATCTTGCGAGTGTTCAGTGTAGTTTGTAGTTGCTTTTGGTAAATATGAGCAGAACTTCACAGCTTAAGAGTTCAGCAAATCCAGCTTATTATGTAAAATGAAGCAGAAAGTATATTAAAAATCACACAACTTTATATGTCTAGATGATTCATTATATTCAGTATACATTTACTTCAGCTAGATAATTGATATGAAACTTAAACTGGGCTAATCCACTGACCTGTGAATAAAAAAACCATTGTCACGCAGCCAGCTTATTTAGCAGAGAGCGCCCAAAGTAGGTTCACCCAGGCTGTCATATTAATAGAAGAAAATAGTGAACTCGTAGTCAAATCGCTTACAGTGCAAAAGGTCTGCACGAGGCTCCCTGTGCCCACAACTTATCGGTGTTCGGTTGCCGTTCTGCTTCCTTGTGGGTTTCCCAAAAGGAGCTCTTGGCCCGGCTATGGCTGAGGCCTTCACCTCCTCTGGACCCTGAACCAAACCGCTGCTGTTTGGCAGCACAGCTGTGTAAAACACAAACCTCTTCACCTGGGTGTCTTTTGTATTCCGGCACATCTGGGAACACTATTTCTGAGCCAGTAATTAAATATATTTTATTCTGCAAAAGCCTCAGTTGGTTAGTGCAGTTTTTATATAAAACATTAACTGCAAAAGACAAAGGATAAAAATAATAATGTTTCAGCTGGTACTCAAGGGAAGAACAAAATGTTTAATACATATTTTACTGTTCTCCAGCATTACAGCTCTGTTTTCCTGCAACCTGGTTTCAAGGTGGGGCTAAAGGGAACAAATGGTGCAAGCTAGATATCTCAGTGTCAGAGGAAGGCACATCCCTCCATTACATCAAAGTCTGGGAAGATGGAAATAGTGGTAATTGTTTCATGCTTCCCTGGCACTATCCTTAGATGCAGTAGTGAAATTAGCGTCACCCATTCCCTTATTCAGGGGAGTGTTATGAAGGTGATGAAATGACAGCATGCAAGTTTAAGAATGAGAGACTGAGGAAGAACAGAGGATAAATACCATCCCTCTTGCTACAAAGGCTTTTATTTAATCCCTAAACTATTACTGAGTGCTTATGGTCTCCTGTCTTTCGTGGATTTTAAGAGGCTGCTCATTCATTGGCCTGTGATTTAGACTGACATACAATTATTTAAACCTCTCGGTCTGATGTGGCAGCTGCATTTGAGAAGTATCTAAAAAGTGCAGCACATACCTCTTATTTGGGTTATATTTCTTTTAATTACATTTTTTACAACAATTGTTGTTATTTTTTATATTTTTAACACATTTATCATCAGAAGTATGCAGGATACTCATATAACCCCAGAATATAAACCTCTTTCCAGCTCCTATGTGGCTGTATTCACTTACAACTGTACAGGCTCACAATTATGTGTCTGAGAAACGAGGGATATCTTTTTGCCCTGTAAAAAGCAAAGACACTCCTCTTTCTCTGATTTTGACCCAGACAGTATGAGACTTATGCTCTTCATTTAAGGCAGAACAAATAGCAGAGTGAGGTAATGGTGATGTTTCATTATACAGTGCAAGCCGAACTATCCTACCTAAGCTTTGCTATGGTATTAAATCCTTGTAGGTTGAAAAAACAATGTGAGGATCTTAGCTGAAGGCGAGTGTATGTAGGATGGAGTGACAGAAAAGGAGACTGAAACTTATGGCGATAAGAAAAACGTCGGGGATAGAGCACAAGGTAGGAAATCTAAAAATGGTGAGGCAAGCATCGCTGTTCCAAAGCCAGCTTAACCAATGCTGGCTGCTGTGACCATGTCTTGCCTGCTCATTTCCTTTCCATATGTTTTGGTTAGCTGTGTTACTGATTTTTTTTTCTTTTTCCCCTGCCAATTTAATGTTGAAGTGACTCCCTGCAAAGTCTGGCAAGCACCATAACCGTGCCAGGGAACCTGTAGGAAGGCAGCAGCTGGCCACTGGCTGCAGAAAAATAAAGGGCCTTGAAACTGAGGAGGCGTCATTCAAAACCACCAGCAAAGGATGTGGTGGAGCCAGGGTGAAAGACACAGGCAGCACTGCGGAGGAGCTTTTAGGTGCTGGATATTACACTGGAAACACTGGGGAAGATGAGGTCGGAGTATGGCACATGGAAGGTGGGGCAGAGTGCATAAAATAGGGTAGACTGAAAGAGTGTGTTTTTGAATATTGTATAAAGGAGCAAAAGGATGAGATAATTACTGGATCAGGAGAACAGGAAATGGTGCTAGATGTAGTTTAACCTAACACATAAGGCTGCAATTAGGGCAGATAAAACATAGACAGACATATACACTACGGAAAAATATCATCCTAAACCTTCAAATCTATTAAGAGTTCATTGATTGGAGCATGAATCTAGCAGTAGGACAGGCTGTCAAAACGACCTATTATGGTTCAGGACAAAGCTACCACAACACAAAGGAAAGCATCTGAAAAGACAAGAAACATTCTTGTTTTGGTGGTTGTGTTTCTCTTAATGCTTTCTTTACTGTGAAAATTGTCCCAATGTCATTTAGCATGTTTTGTGTAAAAAAAAATAAAAACCCCACACAAATCTCTTTGTTCTGTGTTTTTTTTAAAATCACTCTGATGTATTAATCCATTCATTTCAAATCTCTATTTTTGCTAGATTTATATTAACGAATATTTGTCTAAGTACTCTGTCTTGCATGCTGATCGTATCATTTACTCTTCTTGCTGTTCACTGCCGTCTTCTTTCTAAACAATAAATACTGAAAGTTCACAGAAAAGCTAACCCTTACTGGTGTTTAGCTGTGTTATTCTGTCTTGTGTTGTTCCTACAGGAAACAGAAATATGAAGCATACTTTGCACAACTATTTTTAATGAGTTCTTCAAATCACTAATTTCCTGCTGGGATGGCCCAGGACACCATGCAATAATAGTTTGGAGACTAAAGTAGAAGAGCTGTTACATGCTCACTCAAACATTCTTGGGGTGTATTGTAACAAGTTTTTACTTGTTGGAAAAACTGTCAGAAAAAAAAAGTCTGTTCTATAATTTAGGAATTAACATCTTTGTTTTCCAGTGCAATTTGAATGCACCTGTGTTTGCAGTACATTCTTGTGCATTGTAAAAGAAAGAATGGATCAATTCAGACCAGTATAAATACCCACACTCTGTAAATCAAACTAGCTTAGAGATCTCTCAACCCGAGAGTTCAGGAAAAAAAAAAGGTCAGATTCAGAAAGGCAGAAAAAAGCTTTTGAAAGGAACATGGTATAGAATACTGCACAGTTGTTACTAAATGTGTCCAACACAAAAAGAACCACATTTTTCACCAAAGGCAGAAACATAAATGAAATTTCTAATATTAGCTTATAGATCTTATTATAAATATTAAAACAGACCCAGGATTTGCTGGCTCTGCTTCTTATAGCTGAGTAGAGTTGATTCATGAAAAAGTGAATGGGAAAACCAGTAAGCAGAGAAAGTAAGAGATGAGGGAGTTTGTTTCTGTTTGATGTTAGTGCCTGGAGCCTGATTTCGCTATTCAAAACAACGGGGAAAAAAAATCCAGTGAAGTATGTCAGCATATAACCTTGCAGGAGACAAATAAATATTGCACTTAACTTACAGTCCATCTTATCCTGAGGCACACTTGCTATGACAGACATTCTTCTAACTTTAATATTAAAGGCTGTCACAACTTCAAAAAAAATCTGACTTCCATAGGTTGGACATAGTAATACAGGTATGATTGCATTATGTGACTCCATTTGCTTCCTGTGGGAAAACAAACAAACCAACCAACCAACAAAAAAGCCCACAGAACAAATACATTATTCTTTCATAATCCTCTATTGTCATTTATAGAAGAGGAGTTTTCTCTGATGCTGACAGCTGAGGAGGGCAAACAGAATTCCACAGAAGCCTAAGTTATTGCTGCTGACACATTTGGTCCACCTCACTTTCTGTGTCCACGGCTCATTGGGGAAGCTTGGAGGTACAGGTCAGATGTACAGAGAAATTGCTTCAGAATCTTCTTGCAGTTTCCAAGATTGTTTCACTTTGCACAGAATAAAATTACAGAAAACAATCGAGGGGAAAGGTGATAATGTCAGCAAAACTCCTAAAATATTATTGCAGGCATTGCTTAACAGGCCTGTCTTTGATATAGGTTACTATTTAGCAGATAAGCTTCTGGATCTGGGTTACATCTGGTAGCACAAGAAGGCAGAGGATGGGCTATAAGCAGAAGGAGGGAGCAATTAAGTATGGGAGCTCTCAACAGCCAGCTCTGAACATCCTCGTTTCTTTAGTCCTAAACCTAATCAAAGTTTCCTGCTTTCATTCATTCAGTTAGACCCCGAACCACAAATGGTTTTCATGGGAGGGGTTACTGTGATGGTCAAAGCATGATTTCAGAACCAGAAATGTAAGAAGGGAACAGAAGTGTGGTAGGCGTGCTCCCACAATCAAGAAGCTTAAGCCTTTCAGCTCAACAACCATCTTCCTTACAGCCATCACTGTTGATCAGATTCTTCAGAAGTCATTTCCCAATCAGCCAACGCAGATTTTTTTTCCCTGTGTTCTGTTAGTGGCATTGCTTAGAACTGTTTTCAGGGAAAACATAGAAGGACATCTCTTCATGCTAGTATCATAAGCCAGTGTCATAAAGCATTTATTTGTCACACGATTCATCTGTGAAAGAAGGTTCATGGTTCATTACATACGTTGTGGGAACAGCTGTTGGTACAAGCTGACTTTCCTCCCATCTTGCCCCTGCTCTGGAATGCAGCCATGTGTGCATATTTCCACGATAAAAAGCTGGAAGGATTTAGAGCTGTATTTTACCCTGTGTGCCAGGTCCAGCATATAAGGTTATAATTCAGTTATTCATTAGCTTTTCTTCTTGGAAGGAGCCCTTATCTATCTGTAGACAGTGAGAACAGCTATTTTAATTTTGTACTTGACAGCACATTGCAATGATTTTCCTTTAATCTCCTGCTAAGCACCGCTAAAATGCCTACCTCGTGGAAAATTACCTTATCAATACCATTAAGTGAGAACAACAGTTGAAAAGGCCTTTATTGTACAGTCCAAACCACCTGCATTGCCAAAGACTAATGAGTCCTTGTTATGAAGCTTGGTATAGAATGCCACACCTCCAGAATAGGATGCACTTACTACATGATCATGCATCATGACATGAGCTTGCTGTTATGTAAAACCTGGGAAAAGATATCTTTTCAACTTCAAGTACATAATGAACCTTTAAGGAGTATACAAATGAACTTAGTACAGAAGTTGGCAAGGCAGGAAGGTCACATACGCAATAAAATACGTGGGCACAGGCTCCACACACAATAGACAAAAGAAAAAAAAAAATGGGAGAGGAAAAAAGATATCTAGACTGAATTCAGAGAGGCTGGCAGTTAGTGAGCCTAGCCAGTATGAAATGTATATGGAGGGCAATAATTTCTAGGACACTCTTTTCGAGGAGCTAATTTCCAAGTTTTTTGGCACAGACGTCTACTTAGTAAACAGACATCCAACTCAGGGTGGTTCCCCCATTCACCAACAGCTGGAAAGGTGCTTGGACCTTCCGGGAGAGGGAAGATTTTTGGTGCAAATACTGCCCATTGTGGGGATTCATGAAAAGCATTTGTAACTTCAATAGGGGATAGCTGGAATATTCTTTTACTCTTCGTATTAGAAACATGAGCTCGGGGAAGGCTTTGCCAACACATGATTTCCTTGAACTCAGGGTCTTCTTGCTAGGATGTGGCAGCCTGAACACTTGTTTGTGAATTATGATAGAGATAATACCAGGTGTAGAAGAAAGACAAAAGCTGCTGATTTATTATACCAGTCCTGCTAGTATCCTCTCAGAGGACTTTTCTAATCAGTTCCTTCTTGGGATCATCTCCTTTGAGGGTCCTACCAGCTGTGGGTGTAGACGAGGGCTCCTAACCATGCTGCTGTAAGGATGTACACTTAGTCACACAAATAATTTTAAATTTAGTCTAAGCTGAATAGGCACAGTATCGCTGGACAGTTTGACTAAATGGAAACTTGAGTGTCAGTAGAAGACATCAGGAGGAAAAACAGAAGGTCTAAAAACCAACTATGTATGTAGCAGTGAAATGCCTATATTTTGGACTGGAATAGTAACAGGCATCATAACATTGGGTGAAGCTCAAGGAATAAACTTGTCATAAGTGCTGCTTAGTGCATGTAGATTGTTTTATTGTATGCATTTGACTGTTTTTGTTGTTAAAATCTAGGAAGGCTACTGATAAACAGGAAATAAGAGAACTTTAAATGAAATTTACTGGCCTATATGTTGTTGTGACTGTTCGCTGAACAATAGACTATCATGAAGCTCTATGACCACAAAATTGTATTACACTGATTTTGCAACCTAAGAAAGCAAAAGACCCCATCCCTTCTGTAAAGTCTCATTACATGTAATCATGTTTAACAGGAAGCTCCATGGCGTTCAAACCATAAACCTGGAAGTGTCAAATGAGATTAGTCAGTTTTCCCACTTGAGCAAATTTGCATGTCAGGCTCGGATAGTCTCGCCAGGCAAACTGAAAGCAAGTGCTGGCAAAATCCTTTCGAACAACATTATTCCTCTGCTGTTTAAAAAAGCACACGCACAGGCACTGAGCACAAAAGAAACGGTTTGCTCAGTTTTCTGTTTCAATAGCCAGCTTTTTCATGATTCTTACTGCATGTCACACCTGCTTTGTAAATGCAGAATCTCCTATGTTCTTGGGAGTAACACCTCAGCTGCTGCTGAACCAGCTGAGGAATAGCCCGCAAAGGCCTGGTTAGCAGCAACCCAGACATTTATTTAACGTTCGTCAGCTGACTATGAGCTAGAAACTTATTTATGCTTATAAATATCTCAAGGGTGGGTGTCAAGAGATTGGGACCAGGCTCCTTTCAGTGGTGCCCACTGATAGGATGAGGGGCAACGGGCACAGACTCAAGCATAGGGGGTTCCATCTGAATATGAGGAGAAACATCTTTACTTTGAGGGTGCCAGAGCACTGGAACAGGCTGCCCAGAGAGGTTGTGGAGTCTCCTTCTCTGGAGACATTCAAAACCCACCAGGACTCATTCCTCTGCGATCTGCTCTGGGTGAACCTGCTTTACCAGGTGGGTTGGACTAGATGATCTCCAGAGGTCCCTTCCAACCCCAGCCATTCTGTGACTCTGTGATATGGAAGAAGGGAGAAATGGAAAGGACTCTTGGTCTTGCCAACAGCCTTAAGATAGATGAGTTCCCAAACATCACAAAATCATACCTATAATATACTTCCTTGTTTGCCCACCCCTCCACACCCCCCACCTTGAAACTATTTGGTACACATTCATACCAGCAAGGTGGAAAACAACACTTTAAATGAGTCTCGCCACACCAGGATGAAAGGCCTCCACTTGCTGCATATTGGCCCAATGTATTGGCCAAATGGCCCAATGGCAATTGGGCCCATTGGCCCAATGGATAAGTTTGGTCACGTGTATGACTCTTACTCACAACCACCAAAGTGATTTGGGAGCTTCCTCAAAATTCATTTTCTGAGAAAGAAAATAAAGCACTTTTTTTTTTTTTTTTTTTAAACTCTCTCAGAATAAGCACTCACACGAACTGTAGATGGTTAGGCTAAGACTGTTAAGTAAAAACAATTGAGTCACCAACTCACCAGCTACAACTAGAAAAAAGCATTAGTGATGTGCCCCTGTTGCCTTCCATACATCTGCAGTTTCAAAGCATCTTGCCAGAAACTGAACTACTAGATCCTTCACAGCTGGCAGAACCCAGTTGTTTTTCCAGCCTCTGTGCTGTAAGGGACAACAGACAGACAAAATTTAAATTTGAAAAACAGAACCAACAAGAAATAAGAAAAACTGGCTTTTAAAATCAGATTTCCAGGCAGCCTGTGCAGCACATTATAGGAAAAGTTACTAACACTGTGTGCTAAGCGTTTGCTGCAGATCGCCAGCTTCCTTAAAGTTGCACATCTTTCCCACTTTGTTCTGCAAACTAGCACGTCACCTTTGCCAGACAGCAAAATGCTTCCTTGTGGCCTTTGTTCACACTACCCACTGCAGATTCTGGGAGGAAAAGCCCCCTCGCTCTTTGCCTGGCTCCCACCCTTGCAGGAAGAAGGTTTTTCTTGCTCGTCACTGCTGCTGTTACTTCCCTCCCCTTAAATCGCCAGACTGTATTGCAGGATAGAAAACTGCTGCGCTCACACGTCTGAACTTCGCCCTCACAAGGTCTTGTGTGCCCTGCATCTCCCAGTTTGGATGTACCACAGAACCAGATGCTGCCCCATTGTACAGACTTCTGGACAGCACAGCATCCTCGAGACACCCTCCTCCTCCTCCTCTCAGAAAACGAGGAGCGAGGGTACCAGGTGAAGAGCAGAGAAGAGGTGGCCACACTGAATTGCATCAGGGACCTGATGTGACCACAGAGTCACATGTGCCACGTGCCACTTCTTTCTTTGGAGGGTAATTTACTTCTCCTCTGCCTGAAAGACGCTGTTGCACCTCTGTCCAGACTCACCTCCCTCAGCATGCTGCTGCACCGGGCTACAGGCCATGCATCCACTTCTGATTACTCATTTACTCTGGTAATTACTCTGTTCACTTATCGCTAGTGATAAGGGTTTAGCCAGCCTGCTCTACGTAAGGCATGTGCTCAATATTATTGCTCTCCCCTTGTTTTCCTACAGCAAAGCATGTCCTTGCTGATGTAATGGAGTAACAGGCTAACTCAGTTGAGCTGCTGGGTATGATCAGGTTTCCTTGAAGTTCCTTTGATAAAGGTGACTTGTGGCATCAATTTTTAAACCATAAACAGAACTACAGACTTACGTTACTGCTACAGAATCAAAGTGAGTGAAGTAGAGAACAAGGGAGAGGATGAGGCCAAAGTCCAAAATGTTGCATAACTGTGGAAAGAGTACAGAAAATGATGGAAAAATAAGAAAAAATAACTTATTTCAATAGTTTTCTTGTGAAACCAAGTATTAAAATAATCTCACAATAGCTGAGGAAGAAAAGGCAGAGGCTGCAACAGGTAGCTTGGAAACTTGAGCCAGGAAGGCACATTAGAGAGCACATCGGGCTCTCTCAGCTGCCTGAACATTACAACACTCATCCATCATCCTTTGAGGACTGATCACCAGAGAAAAAACTAATATTTCCTCAAAATTCTGGGGTCCAAATTTGCTCCTCCTGTTGCAATCAAGGAAGACCCCAAGTACAGCTAAGTAAAAGGAAGCACGTCAGGAATATGCAGTTCCTAAACCTTTGTGTTGGGTACCAGGTTTTGTGCAAACTTTGTACTGTGACGTGTAAGCCTCCTCAGATCATGAACTAAATCATTGACTAAAACTGATGGATGGAATTGGGTTCATCCAAATTATAGTACTGAGTTGCTTGTTTCAAAAAGGTTTATTTAAACAAAGTAGGTACATTTCACAGAAATGGTTATAAAATGCATAGCATATTATAAACAATACTGTTACTTTACAGATACTAGTTGTTATTATGTTAAATATTGCTTTTTTAAAACTAACCAGAAATGAGAAAGCTAAAATCCCCATATAGCCCATCTTAGGCACTGTGAAAGCAATAGTATGATATAACAAAGGAGTCCACTTTTTCATTCATTCTACTGATTGATTGCTGCATTATTAATTCGCAAGTTCCCATTATATGGAAATATCTGGTCTCTGGAGTCACATACCAAGACAAGACTTCCATCAACTTGAACACAAATTGTGCCTCCTCAGCCAACCAAAACTCCATGCAACTCCAAGGAAAGGTGACTGAGGGCCTTCACATCAATTAACTTAATGGACAGAGACCATATGAGTGGATAAAAAACCTAGCAGTTCTAAGTTGTGCAGACATGTTGCCCTTACTGCTATTCATAAGCAACTTGATTGTAAGTTGGTGAGTCCATTCATATTTCAAGCTTGGCTTCAGTGGAAATTGAATGCCCAGTAGAAACAGATCTTACCCTCAGTGGTGATGCAATGCCACAAAAAGTGGAATTGAGCCTTTTTACAGCACCTGAGAACTGAGCACAACTCAAACATTCAGAACTTCGCATAACTAAATCCAGAAGTGTCTGTTTTCTGATCTTTGGGATGCTAGGGCACGACGAAGTAAAAATGAAGAGCACAGCACCAATCCATATCCATAGCTGAGACAGATATCAGCTCATTCTCACAACACGAGTCATGACTGAAGTTCTTCCCATTTACACTTCAGCGACAACATGAAGAAAACAAATGCTGAGGTAAAAGGAGTTGCACCAGTTTTGCACTGCTGTAAAAGCAAGTCTAGAATCAAGCAAGCTATAAAATCCATTAATTCACACAAAACAGAGAAGGAAAAATCCCCTTATTTTCAAAACATATAGATACATATAGATCAAAAGAGATGTTTTCAAACATATAGACACATGCTCAAGAATAAACTGACTTTCTGCATTTTGACATGAGCTTTACAGTAGTTTAAGCTTGGCCTGGACTAAAGAAGCTTGAACTCTGGCCAGCAGAGCTCCTTTGGAACTGCTTCTCAAGAGAGAAGAACGAGGTCTGAAGAAGTGCAAGAACATCGACGTTTCATTCACCATCTTCAAGTAATTTTTGTAAGTTGTTCTGTATCTTAGAAAAAGAGAGAAAAATAATTGAGAGGCAGCGTTATACTGCATTTAAAACAAAAAAATCAAGACATACTCTTCAACATACTCTTTGTGTGCATAGTAATTCTGTCACAACTATTCACACCAATGACATTCATATTAAATGCTTTCTGCACTAGAGTCAAAGGAAACATCTGGATACAATCAGCCAGCAGCATATCTAGCTTCTGTATTATGAGTTACTCCTGCAGTTTCCTCCTGTAGATGCTCTCCTGTATTGGGTATGAGAAAATAAGACACAAAAAAAACCCTAGAGCTAGAAAGAAAGAGACAAGGAACCCAATTATTTTGAACTTGATCAAAATCGAGTAAAAGCCTCAAAGTTGCAGCTCCTAGGTTTAGGTGGATAATTCGAATATTTTTATCAGCTTCAGCTGACATATGCGCAGCAAAATAAGGTCTTCTAACCATTAGCAGACGTCACACTTGCCAGATTTAGCGTACTGATTGTGGGTTATCTTCCCTTAGTTGCACTGAAGGCAAAGCCAGCCAGTCACATCCTCAAGGATGACTTGCACAGACCTATTTTACATAGCCTATTTATCCACCTTTCTTCTCCTTGTCCTTAAAAATAGAGAGAGAGGAATATAGTGGGTCACGTCCCCTGGCACACGTGTTCGCTGCATCTTAGTAACTAGCAGTCACTGGCTACAGAAGTCATAGCTACTTTCAGGCTTTAGCTTGAAGAGTCATTGTACTTTCTGTTCAAGGATACGACTTCTTAAGCTTATCCCGTTATTTCTAGTCCAGATGCACAGGTTTTCCAAGAGATGCATTTTGAGTAAACAAAAACAGTAAGAAGCACCTAATTTTGTAAGATTCAGTTAACAAAGGAATTTCCTTTTAACAAGCTACATTAAAGTAAGGGAATCAGTAACATTAGGCCATGTTTTCCCTCCCTCAACTTAATGCTTTATCCTCTGATAGACATGGTGCATTTTAACAACCTGTTAAATACACTTAAATGCCAAAGCAAAATTCTGCTAAGCCATGGTAATTCCTTGGCTCCAAGTGTAAAGCAGAGCTTGCAAAAATCACAAGGTCACACTGAAAGAGTCATTGCAACATACTCTTGCACTGAACATTTTTAAACTGAAGAGTAGTTTTTAGTTTTCAACCTAGATAATTTCTGTGCTCTAGTTTACCATGCTGCAGTCACACTGGAAGCAAGGGGAGAGATGACAAGTTACACTGGAACTTTTATGCCTCCTTAGCAGCTGAAGCCAGCTGCAGCCAATTGCCAGCACTTTAAACCAAGGCATATGAAACAGTTAAGCAACTGCAGTAACTTTGCTCAGAGAACATAAAGCTCTTAGATTTCTACCGGGTTAGCAGTACAAGAGTAGGGTCAAACATCCTGTTCTAAACACTTCTCATCTAGATTAGAGAGGACTGGGATGTGGTGATGTGCGGCTGCAGGTGATGCTCATTTAGCTTGCATGCACAGCATAGATTGTGTCTTGAGTGATTGGCAAATACAATGTAAGACTTTAAGGGTCCAATCCTGTAGACAGTAACTGAAAAAAAGCACACAACTTAAGACTCTAATTCAGGACAGAGGGCCATTTCTCCAGGAACAGCTGAATGATCTGACCATCCAGCTGCCTTTTGCTGTGTCTCCAAGCAGAGACTATATAAGGGAGTGGGAAAGTGCCTCCTGCTGCTGCAAAGGGCAGCCTGGCTGGCTTCCCACTGAAAGGAAGTGAGGTCTCCCATGAACCATCTTGCCAGCCTGTTTCAGACAGCTGGAAAGCAGTAACCTCTTAAATTACCTAATTTGGCTAAAGATTCTATCGGGTAATCACCTGGTGAGCATTTTCCCCTTGTATTCATTATTATTATTATCCAGAGAACACAGACGCATTATGCTAGCATTACTCTAGACTTTCACAGTCAAGGGGGTGGAGATGTAGGGGAAGAAACCTCTTTTTGGCAGTCTTTGTAAAACCTATGCCACATAGGCAAACAGTGGTATTATATAATCCTAGCTTTATGCTATTTGAGAAACTTGGTCTGGGGAAAAAAAAAGGTGTTGAAAGACCTTGGCATACACTCAGTTTTAGAAACAGAGGCAAAAATATTGCACGTGACTTAAACACATCGGAATTCAAGTAACTTTTGTTTTTACTTCACTAATACTTTTTTCCATGCTTGGCCAGTATATGTGTTCCCAACACATAACATTACATACATCTGTACTGGGTGCAGGTGTCAAGGTTTGGGGGGGGCAGAGATGGGACAGGGGGCTGCAGGGGCAGCTGTTGTGTCCCTGTGCAGGACACAGCCATTCCAACAGACCCCAACGGACCCACCACAGGGCACAGCCAAGCGGTGAAGCCTCTGGGAGGGTGTATCCAAGAACAGTGAAAAACACCAAACAGAGAGGAGGAGAGTAAGAGGGTGAGAAACAACAGAAGGAACATCAAGGTCTGAGAAGGAGGAGGGGGAAAAGGTGCTCTGTGGCAGAGAAGATGTTCACACTGCAGACCATGGAGAACCCATGTCAGAGCAGGTGGGTATTTCCTGAAGAACCAGAGCCCTTAAATGAGCACATGTTGCAGCAAGGGGTAAATGGGAGAAGAAAGGATCAGAGGGAAAGTTGTCACGTACTGACTGTAAGCTCCATCCAGCTGCACTTGAGGGACAGAGAGTGGGGCGAGGAGTCAGAAACAGAGTGAAGTTGAGCCTGGGACAGGGGCAGGAAATGTTTTGATGTATTGTTTGTCCTTGTTTCTCACTAACCAAGCCTATTTTAACTGCCGCTATATTCAAGTGATTTTCCCCAAGCCAAGCCTGTTTTGCCTGCAACGGTAACTGGTAAGCAACCTCCCTACCTTTATCTTGACCCACAAGCTTTCTCATCCTGTTTTCTTCCTCTGCCCTGGTAGGAAGGGGGAGTGAGAGAGCAGCTGTGTGGGCATCTGACTGCTGGCCAAGGTTAGCCTACCACAACACCTAAAGTGGAAATAAGGTCTGCACACTCACTCTTGTTTTGCACAGGTTTCCAATTCAAGTCAGCAAGTGCAATTAGTTTTGCAATTAGAGAACGGTAAAAAGTAAAGTTCAGGTATAGGGAATTACACAACTGGTGCAGCAGCATTTGTGTTACTAAAGTGAATCAGGCAGATTCCAGATGTTTCATATGAAGAAGTTGACTACATATTAAAGGCAGCACTGTTTTTCTTAATCAAAAAATCAAAACTCAAAAGCCCCAGAAAAGTTCATCAAATAGTAATAATGGTTAAGTTCAGAATCCTTAGCCTTGATGGGAAAAAAAAAAAAAAAAAAAAAGAGATCTTACACACAGTAATCACCCCTGAAGTATCTAGTTTACTAGTATTTCTGGTTGTAAGCCTCAGCTCAAGGCAAAATATTTGCACATACCAATGCTCGCACTTGGGCTAATTTATAGTCCAAAAAGCAGTCCTTTGTCTAGGAAAACATGCCAGCTTCTGGTATCAAATCTGGGGGTAACTTGGCACTTTTCAAAATAACAGACTACAGCAATTCAGCAAGAACCTGATTAGTGTATCAGCATTTGCATTATATCATAAGAAGTTACCTTTTCCAATTTTATAAGATTAGCAGTTAACTCATCACAAAGGGCATCAGCATTAATTTGCAGACGAGATCCCAAGCCTTGGTGCACTGGATGTCTGTCAAACAGAATGAAGAAGTGTGACAGAAACAAAATAGGGGAAAACAGATCTGAGAGATACATGTAGATGGGAATACAGTGGTGACACTGTGAACTGTACTTGTTTACAGAAACAAAGGCCTAAGTCGTTTCTGCAGTCTTGGCTACATTCTTTATGTGGTCTTATTCTCCAGAACTTTGGATGGAAAACTTTACAGCTATTTCCACTGGAAGCAAGTTGAAAAGTTGCATTAATTCCTTATTCTGTGGCTTGGAGGACATAAAAAATCCAAAATCTTTGGCACTGGAGAATTGTACAATAGATCATCATGCATGTTGTACCATTTGGGATCAGAGCAACAGAAAATAGGACTTTCTTGTGTAAGAGTGCTTCAGAAGAGAAACACAGAGTCCTGCTAATAAAAACATGTCAAAAGTGGGAAAATAGCTTTTGACATCGCCTACTATTAGAGCTAGGTTTGCCCCTTTCCTTGCACTACTGGTAAAATAAAAATGCAAGCCTATTAGAGATAAAGAACCATTTTCTTCCTATTCCTTTTTTATCAACAACCTAGCTCAGTCTTCTGACACAAGCACAGAAGTCCTGCTGCCTTCCACAGAAGACAGCTGAGAGCAGCTGGATCCTATGCAGCACAGTCATTGTTCAGTATAACCTCAAGCACATTGTCAGAATGACCTGCTTGTCATGGAGAGGTCATCAAAGAAAGCTGAATTAACAAGCACACTTATTCAAGAGCTTGCTACAGGTCCGAAACACTTTTCAGGCAGTTTCACCCAGCCTGGGTACAGCTCTGTCTTGAATTTTATTTGCCCTGTTTTTCAGATGGTGCTTCTCCAGCTGTCAACAGTCCCACGCATACTGCATGTGGCTGCTCATTGTGCACTGACATTTATAAACAACTTTTGAAGCCATGTTTTTCAGAGCAGCTCAAAAAGAAATAACTTATAAGGAGAGAAGAGTTAATGCAAAATGTAATGCTAAATAAACTGATCAGTATTCTCAGCAGTATCTAGTTAACTGCCTTCTGTCCTAAGAGAGGAGCAGGAAGCTGATACAACCTCCAGTGGCATATTGCTGTGATGTATGCCCCTGCAATGCCTCTCCATTTGTTGTTTGCATATTTCCTATCCATGCAGCACGGAGATTAAAAAAAAAAATGCAGGGGCAGATGACATCCATGAATCTAGCTACAGAATGGGCTGTCTACGGAACGATGGCCCCTTTCCCTATATCCTCTTCAAATACACAAAGGACCTTCCCTTGGTGTGTCTCGATTTTTTTTTTTTTTTGCTTTGTTTTGTTTTGGTTTGCAGTGTGTTTTAAAAATTTGTTTTAGCAAGACAGGGTATCAGTTTCTAAAGAGAATATAGGCAGCCCAAAGCTTTAGAAAACATTATAAAAGCAAGTCAGACGTATTTGCCCAAAGATTATAAAGAACCTTCTTTCATCTTAGGCTAATCAAATGACATTAAGGCTGAAGACAGAAGTTATACCTTTTCTACAAAATCATTGCTCTGGAAAGGAATTGCTCAGTTCAGCAGTTTACGCTGAAGATACAGCTATTTGAAACATTCTCAAGGCAGTAGTACACCATAATATATCACATTTGTACTAAAAGTCTTAAACAGAAAGCGGTGAGATGAGGCTAGTACAGATACAAGAACTACAGGACATGAAAGTATCACAAAGGCACTATAGTATCTCAGTGGTTTCTGAAGAAAATAGGTGAGCATGATGGATACTGGAAAAAGATTTTAAACCCCCAAAATTTTACAAAGTGTATCTTACTCCTTAATATGTGAATCAAAGGATGTGATGGAAACAAGACGTTCCTCCAGGACATTGATTTTATATCTCATGTAGAAGGTAGAAAATATTAATATGCAAACACTGCAAGAAAGAAAAATAAGGTATGTCAGTTAATGGAAACTTTAGAGATACCTGACAAATTTAATGTTAAAAGCCTTGTTACTTGTACATGTTGAACAGTAAAGGTATCATTCTTAGAAACACCTCAGGAATACCCATCAGTGGTGTTAAGATAGTTATAAAAATCTCAGCCTTGAGTATAGCTTTGCTGAGTCACATGTAAAACAAACTTGCAAGTAGTTAAACTCTAAACATTCCTGAACCAAAAGGCTCTTTGCTTTTAAAAGTAAAAGGCCTGTTAAGTAAGCCTGCCCCAGCGTTTCTACTTCTGAAAAGCATAAAGGCCACAATTATTACTCTATGTAAGCATAAGAAAATCTTACTATTTTGAAAATCTTGGTATTAATTGCTAACTTACAGAATTGCGTAAAATATAAGTACATGGTTCAGAGATAAGAGCTTCTGGGACTTCACTTTGTGGAAGAACCTGAAGGTTTCAGAATGGCCTGCAAGGAAAAACATCAAATGTTACTTTTATCAAAGCAGACCATGGCACACAAATGGTGTTTCGAAGCATGCAAAAGATAATATGAACAGAGGGATAAACAAGAAAGAGATCTTCCAAATTACATGAACTGACGTAACTATGCAAACTTATGTCAACTAACTCCAGCTGAAGATCTGCTCCTTACCATTTAGAGGACTGTTTTGGGGTTTTCCATTGGGTCCACGTTTACTGTGTGCATCTGAACGGAGAGACTTTGCATCAGTCTTGGAAACTTTCAAGTGCGTCTGTGTCTCAACAACATGATAATCTGTCAAAAGCATGATTTTTAATAAAGCTGAACTATGAAGTCAAAGGAAGCTCTTGGTAGCTTAAGATAGTCAAGGAGCAGGGGAAGAGGAGGATTTTAAAAGGTGAATTTCTGGACAGAAAGCAGCAGTTGGTATAGTAGCCTTAAAACAGTTTGCACAGTAACTCCACATCATCACAAAATATAAAGAAGCACCTGGACTGGAAGAGGATGATCTATTCTGCACTTACATTTCCAGATCATTTGAAAGATGGCAACCTGTGCAAACTTTGAAGGTTATCATTCAGTTTCCAGTCAGAAGATTATACGGACACAAAATACATCTCTCAAAAGGGCTGAACATGCTGATGATTCTAAACGACTTTAATAGCAACATCAAATGGAGATATGGCATTGATACATTAAAAAAGAGACTGTAGCTCCATTTCCTGACTGTTCTTTAAATGCAGATGATGTCTTGAAAGGGGTGGGACAGAAAAATCCAGTCACATTCAGTTTCGTTCATGTTTTACTTGCACACCTTGGACTGCTTTAATAATGCACAAGAAACAGAACCACAAGCGACAGATGTGTTTTACCCTACCCCTCAATTCCTTTTTCTAGGGTGATTCTTTAACTGGATATTGGTTTTTTAATTGTGGAAAAGGAAAATGGGTAGGTTTGAAGTAGTTATTACCTGTAAGGAAGCAAGAGAGTAAGTTACATCGTTATTCAGAAGCATTCATGTGGCAAGTGATGACACAATAATTTAGTCACTGCTTCATGAACACCACCAATTAAAAATACACATACAGAAAACACCAAAGACCAATGAAAGCAAATAGCCCCAAATCATACCACCCAACAAAAGACAAGTAGGAAAAAAGAAAAGATAATTAAAACTAACGTGACAGAAAACTGTTATAAAGAAATGACAGTATTTCATTTAAAAGTAATGGTAAAAGTTTCTTATAATACAAATTATTTTATAGTCAAGATGGAACCAGGAGTAATAACAGCATAACAACACATTGGTATATTAATATATATTAATTGTACAGCAGAATAATACCCTAGGTTCTGATAATAACATTCAGCATGATCTACATAAAACAAGTTCTGCTGTTTCTATACAGCATTCCTGCTAATTAGGTGAAGAACTTCAGGCACATGAGACTACAAACAGTAGTGTTAAGAAAAAAATAACTTTGGACAGTATCTTCAAATGTGTCAATAACTGCACAGAGTAAAATGAGGGTTTAAAAAACAAAACCACAAAAACATGTGAAAAAACTTTTTTTGATGACCAAAAGCCACCACGGTACAGAACATTATTTGTATAGATCAGAAGAAGTTACACTGTGTCTGAACTATTTTAGAATATGTTGTTTGGGTTTTTTTTAAGGAGGAATACCTCCTACATTGTACCTCTGCTAGCATAACTGATAGGTGATGTGGGGAGCAGATAGTACAGAGATAAGCAGCTGGAGGCACTAGTTACAAATCAGATCTGCTGCTGACCAAGTAATTGCCTGAGTCTGGAATGCAAAGGATTATAATAACAGAAACACAGCTATGGTGGCTTTGAGGAACACCTTAAAAACCATGGAATTCTCCAGGACTGTGGAGAATGTAGATTCCACATCAGCAGGGTATTAGAGAACCAAAACTGTGAGCTAAGCTGTTCTCATTTTCTTGGAGCCTCACGATCCCACGCACCTTGGAAGCATTCCAGCTCTGGGGTCTGTGAGCCTGTGCTGCTGGACTCTTCCATCTCTTGTCTCTGCTGCTGCACTATTCCATCTAGGTTAGAATAGTCTTCATTGAAATCCTGATGGGGAGAAAGAATAACAAGAAGCTCAGGCCTGTTCTAAATCTAATCAATCTTATTTCCTCTGACCTCCCTCTAGAAATTGAACCAACAATTACAGATTTAAAACTGTTCAACCAGGAACAATCCCTGTTATCAAGATGTTGAGATCAAATTAGCAAAATAAGGCCTGTATGATCACCAGAATTGAAGTGTCATCCCCTGCCTTCATTTAAGTGAAGAGATTAAGTCTATTAAGACTATCAAGTTAGACAAATTTACAAGTCCAGGACAGGCATTACTAGAATTAGGCTCTGGTCATCACATGTGGCTACACGGCTCTTTCAGATGTCTGAACTGCCTCACAAAGGCAATTAGAAACACTTCAAAAAACTGTTTATGGCAGAGGAAGAGGCAACTTAAAGTCAGTACAGAGCTCTGTGAAACCTGACTGCTAACAAGAGATATGCAGAGCATGCAAACCTTGGAGTATATCCAAAGCACACACGTATATACATACTGCATGTGATAAGACCAACTTACACCTATGCCAATCTTTCCCATTGCTTCCTAATGTTGAGAAACTCATGAAAGTTTTAGAAATAGATGTCACTATTTCCTTCAGTTTCCTTTCTTCAGACATTGTAAGCAGTACTTGCAATGAAAGGTGCCATGCAACGAAAGAACAAATATCTAAGCCATTTACCAAGGGCAGAGTTGTAGGACGATCAGCCCTGAAGCTGTTTTCTAGAGAAGAGGGATTTGGACTGTTGCCTGTGCTTGTATCCTGAAAGAAGCAGCAGTGTTAACAAGGAACACACTCGGAAACTGCCTAGCATTTAACAGCAGGAAAGTACTAATAATGAACACAAAGCTACCTACCATCTTTGCTCCCATTAGTACTTACCTCAAGATGTCTACAGATAGATTTTAATAGCTTGTAAGTGGTATCTCTGGAGAGTAAGGAGACAAACATGTACTGAAAAACAGAAGTTTCAAAACTGTTTCAGAAAAGACATACAGTACAAACTTCCTTTTATCAAAATGAAATCGATAGGTGGTTTTGCAGATCGAGTAACTACTTTCAAGAACTTTCATATAGTGGTAAAAACCTCCATCCTTTCTAACCCTGCAGTTAATCACAAGGAATACAGAACATGTACATTAAAAGTTACCATGTTCTGCTGCAGGAACCAAAGCAGACTTTGCACACTATGTTTTACCTACTCCTTTAAAAAAAACCAAACAAACAAATGAAAAAATACTACAAAAAAACAGAACTCACTTTTTTTTGTACAGTCTCCTGCATCCACAAAATATTTGTGCAATGAAAATGTGCTGGTTCTAAAGCTGCTTGTAGGATAACCATATTTTCTACTGATCGATATAATTACTATTCCAGAGCATTACTGTAAGCATCTGTATTTTGTGCATCTAAGGTATTGCTGGTCAGGTAAGAGACCCAAGTAAAAGAAAGAGTACTCTCAGAGCTGCCAACAGGGCAGGTAGCCCCCTGTGCAGGCACTTCCTGACCCAGCTGTTCCAGTTCCCCCACAGCCACCACACAGCAGTCTTGGAGAACTGGGAATGATAGGTTGCAAAGAGCAGATGGCAACCAGAGATTCTCTCTCTTATTTTCTCACCGAGTTCTACATAGCTTTGTTTACTGCAGATCCAAAGAGAAAATACAGGGAGTTAGTAGGAAGAATAAAAATGGTCCTTGCCTTGTCACAAGAAAGGAGACAGAAGATGACAAAATCATCCCTTAAGAAACCAGATCCTCCAGGGTCCCAAGTTTAAATGCCCATATGCAACCAATTCCTATAGCTGTTTAAATAGCCACTTGGCACCTTCAAGGATCCCTCATGTTACTGCCAATAAGTAGGGAGAAAAAAAAAAAGGCAGAAAAAAAAGAAAAGCAGATGAAGTGCAACAGCTTTGCCCTCTACCAGTACTCACCCTATCTGTGACCGTTGCTATGATCAAAGCATTTGGCACAAGAAGAGCGGTTTTTGTTTTCTTCAGAAGGGTCACTGAGAGCACAGGTATACTAATCTGAAACAAGATCAATGTAGTGTTAAGAGTCCCAATACACGCATACAAATCTGCATGCTCTCTCACAAGGAGCCAACCTACCAGCTGTGATAAGCCAGACCTTCTACACTCTTCATTTAAAGATTTCTTCACTATGTCTCTGATTACTAATATCATACGGAACAGATATGGTTTCAGATTATTACTATTTCTTAACTATTTTTACTTCTATTTTAATGAAATGCCAATCCAGGTTTTTGCTTGTGTCTTCCTTTCCTCATTTGTTCTGGCTCTGGCAAAGCTACAGGCTTAGTTCACTGTATATCTGCAGAAGAAACCGGTCTTAAAGCTAGGCTTCTTTGTTTAGAAACAAAACATTTCAGAACATATCAGACAAGAGAGGCTTGTTGAAGAATGAACATAAAAGCATTCTCAACACTTACAGATCCTTCAGTCTGCAACAAGCAGCTGAGTAAACAACTCATCCAGCAATGTTGAAAGATCCAATACCTACACACCTACTGACTTAAAACTAATTCTGGTGTGTGCCATCCAGACAGTCTACGCTTACATTGAAAAGTTCTCAATTTTCCTTCTTGCTTTGTGTTTACATCCAACCCCATTAGCTTAATGCCTGTTAAGTTTCAGAGTACTTCACATATTCTGTATGGCCTCTTGTGGTAAATCCCATATTACAAAGGACTGAATACCTGGCTTGACTTCCAGTTGAAAAGCCTAGAGCTTAGCAAGTTAGGCAAATATAATAATTCTGGATACACATGATTAGAAGGCAGCTCCTGTTAAAAATTCCTTTGGCACACACTGTCACAACTACCTGAGAAATTTGGAAGCAAGATTAAAAATGTCTGAAGATTGTTCGACAAGTGATCACAGCGCATGTCAGTGCAGAAGGAGAATGAATTTACTCTGTGCACAGTTTCATAAAACCTTGTTAGCTTTTGTTCAGAACAGCAACACGAAGTCATGAAATGAAAAATTCTGCCAGGTAACAAAAATGTACTTCTGTACATTAGTCTGGGTGCAAGATTGCCAGCCACTGTTCAAAAATGGGTAGTCAAGTATCTGCTTGTCATCTATGAGCTAGAAACCTACTCTTTAGTTGGTTAAAAAAGTGTGCTAGCAGACAAAACCAACACCACCACGAAACAAACAAAAAAATCCAACCCCCCCTTCCCAAACAAAAAACACGCAACCCAATACATATAATTTTAATTATTCTTAGTTCCAGGCCTGGGTCTAAGAATCTGTAAATCTGGGCACCATCTGTTCTACTGGTTTTTTAACGTCAGCTTTATTCGTCCTGCTTCAGAAGCCATGGCTTTAGAAAATGGGTAATTAAACAGGTCTTCCACTATACCTTTTCTTCTTAAACTGGATATTGTATAATTCCACAAAGTTTTTGCAACACTTTAATGCAGCTTTATCTGGGAATGGGGAGAAGGGAGCCAATAAGATGTGTGTTTTATAGGAAAACCACGGAATCCTCAGGTAGTCAGAACAGATTCTGCATCAGTTCTTTAAAAAAACCCAAAAAAATCCAAACCAAAACCAAACCAGAAGATTTTTCAGCAGAAATTCTGCTAATAGTAATGATAAAAAAAGCAACTTAGAAGTTTTCTAATTGGTTCAGTTCACCTCAAAGAACCTTAAATCACAGATGTTAATGGCATTCTACTGCATGCTATTTTGACGGATAACATTACTGTAATCAAGTCTAAAGTGTACTTCAGCAGGATTAAGCACTTGCTAACCGCACTATTAACACAGCATTAGATTAAAATGGTAAAATCACTGCAAAGTACTTTATGTCTATCTGGAGTAATAATTGTTTCAGGAAACAAGGTTTACCTGAAGGCAGCTTGGAAAGCAACTAAAATGTAAAGACTCAAGGCCCATATATACAGGCAAAACAGAACTATCTGGAAAGACAGGGATATCTTTCAAGGCCTATTTAATCCCACTGAAGCAATCTTTGCTGTTTTTTTGTTGTTTTTTGGTTTTTTTTGTGTGTCTGGTTTTTTTTTTTTGTGAATTTGCATAGTGTTTACACTGAAGCATTTAAACCTCCTGACTTGAATGGCTACTCCTTCCACCAAAGCTTTCAATTGAAAAAAAAATTCTGCAGGTAGAAGATTCATTTTGAAAAATTTATTACAGCATGTAGACCTGCTGTTTTTCACAATAAAACACTTTATGACTAAGCTTAAATTGTTTTACAAGTTCGAAGCAATGGAGGTTTTATGTCTTGGAAACTTTGTTGGTGTATCTCACTGCTAGGAAGGTTCCCCTTCCTGTTAAACTTGATTTCCTGCTCCCCCTCCCATTACATTGTTGTTCATTATATCCCTGATTTTCCTGCTTTTCAGTTCATGGTATCATAAAACTTTTGCCTGCTGCATGTGACTGAACAAAGCTTTAAGTGTGTGTTGCAGGGGTAGAAGAAGACAGCTGGAAGTAAATGATCAGGCCTATCCCCTTCATTCTTCAGTTTCCCTGCAATATTTTCTGAAAACAATGACCCAAACCGAATAATCTGAACTATCACTCTAGCCACATTTACAAATACTGCCCACTCTACCCTACCTTCTAATGTTTTCCCTTTTCATCATATTCATAAATACGCATATATTCCTGCATTTAAAACCTTGTTGACAGGGAGAATTTCCTAGTACTACATTATTACCAGTCTGCATCTTTTTTTCCCAGGTCTTTCTAGTCTACTTGGTAGAGTTTTGCTGGATTTTTGTAGACATTTAGCTTAGCTTGGATTTAGAAAACTGTCCCACAGTTTGAAGTAGTCACATTTGTTCGTGATGAACAGGAGACTGGTAGTACAGCAGCTTCAATTTTTATGAAGCTAATTGCCAAAATAGCTGTTACTAATTATGAATGACAGTATCCAACAATTTGTTATCTTTGGTTTCCTTGTTTGTGTCATCATGGCTTTCACTGGTATACATACCATTCACTTTAACATACTACTATGACTAATAGAATCCACTAACTATGAATCAAAAATAACTCAAGTTTCTTGGGCCAAGCAGTAAAACACAATAACCCATACAGCCACTATGAACAATATGTTGTTAATAATTTTAAGCATTCTTTAAACCTATTCCAGCTTCTTAAAAGCCATTTCAAAGATAGACAGTGTTCCATCAAAATGGCTGACAGGACAGAAATAAGATACTGTCAACTCCTAAACTGGTTTCAGCACCCAATTCACTGACAAAGGGCCTCGATTTAACCAGGAACTTCTTCAAGGAAGAACTTGAGAAAGAAGCCAAAGAAATCCCCGCAGTAAATCAAGCTGTTTCCCAATAAAAGCTCAAAACCAAAGCTGAGTTGATGTAAACAACGAAAACCACTCCAAAAGCTTGGAATCAACAGAACCAACAGAACACAAATATTTTTGGCAAGGCTTTATTTTTATCTGTATGTGTATCATTCACCACATGGGGCTGAAGACTTAGGTGAGTCGTATCTGCACAAAGAAAGAGTAAATGATGATCTTGTGATTTAGGATCTTCCCAACTGTTCATGTCCCATTTCTGCTCTTAATACTAGGCTTACAAGCAAAAACCTACCAAACTGTTTTTAATTTCCCTGTTCTCCATTTACGCAGGACACAAGGAGCGCTAGAAGAATCCCTCAAAGACCTTTGCCATTCAACTCAGAAGCCAGTTTTAGTTCTTCCTCTTTAACTCTCTTAATACGTTTGATCTTCCCCTCCGGTTCCCCAACTACGGTCTTGTGGTCCCTGTAGTGTTCAGCCTTCTTTCCTCCTCCTCCTTTCCATACTTAACTCGAGAGAATAATTTTTGTACAGTTTGTGCTACATGGGCTTGACAATGTCCTCACCACTGCATGACAGATCCTTTTATCTATTTTTTTTCAGACAGGAAGTCCTGAAGAGAGAAACTCAGTCTTTAATAATAATAATAGTGCTCTAGTTCTAGAGTGACTTTCGGGCATTGTTTCTGAATATTGATTGTATTCAATAATACTTGGAAATATAAGAATTAATAGTATTCTAGCCTTGCATAATAATGTGAACTTCTGGTGATGAATAAATTGTTAAGGAATGGCATTACTGTTCTGTACATAAAGATTTTACTAACCTTAGTGTCTTTACCAAAAACCTTGGAATGGAAACAAATCCAGTTTTCAGAAAGGAATAACTTTCCTTGATAGAGAATTTCTTTCTGCAGAGCACAGGTAAAACCTGTAACAGATAGATACTCTGTAAAGGTAACCAGAACCCAAGCCAACTGTTATCAGTTTGTCTTTTTTTTGCTCTTTTTTTTCAAAAGCATAATGTTTTGGTTTATACCTTTTGATAAACATCGTCAAACTCTGAAATGTTCAATAAGTTTAACTAATACTGATGAGCTCAGAAGATTTCAGACGCCTACATTTAGACTCAAAATATCTGAAGGGCAAAGACTGAAATGCATAACAACATGAAACTGGCTCCCAGAAGCCAAGAATCCTTTCTGAGAGAGTACCACCTAGCTTCCTATAAACTTTTTTACCAGGTTTCAGGTAACTATGTTACATAAACATAAAGAGCTTAATTAAAGGTTTTAGCTTTAAACTTTAAGTTCTGTAGCAGTTGTCTGAACTAGGTGACCAACACAGGTACAACACATGTAAAGCAATACTGCTTCTACTTCACAGCCATTGAGCAAACCATTTCTTACTCAATACCTCCTTGTATTCCTTTCAAGAAACATTTGTTATATATACCTAAGTAGAATTCACTTGTTATAACTACCACAGAGAACAGCAGAGTCTTTAAACATTTGAAGTTGTTCTCCTACCAGTATTTTTAAATCTTAAAGCATCATCAACAGCAAAATCTCAAGCTAGTTACTTGACCAATGCTGTCTCAGTTAAGTAGTGCCTTCAGTAAGGAAGCTTCAGTACCAAAAAAATGTTTAGGTTACTCTGCTAAGAAGTGCAAAGTGGGCTACAATTCCCAAAGATGTCCAATATCTGAAGACTTCAGTCTTGCAAGATTATAATGAAAACCACCCACTGCATGCAGATGAAGGCCTTATAGCTCCAGGTAGCTGGAGTTCAAGGTTTTTAAAATCTAGCTAGTCCCTCTTGCATAACATCATGGTTAGCAGGTAGCAACGTTATCTTAGACCAACAGCCAGCAATGACAGCAGGGTTAATACTTACTTTGTTTTAGTGGCTCATCAATGGGAACATCTAGAAACAGCTTATGAAAGTGTGCATTTGCCTTCAGCTAAAAAACAAAAGCCCCACACCCAGAGACACATACCTCATTAGATATTCTTACAATCAAGTGACCCATTCCACTTGCTGTCCTCCCAAAACCTTCTCATTTTGCCCATCTGCTTTACAATAAATCCTCATTTTTGCTATGTGGCTAGTAAGTCTGTATCTTGCTTTATCCAGACTCTGACACACTGATGAAAAAGGAATTCATGTCCTTATACAACCATGAACTATAATATTGCTAAGCAAGGGGGTTCTCATGGTAGTTATGTATTTACTTGTACTATATTTAAACAAACAAGTCCATTCTCTGCCCTACCTGATTTGAGGCATGTTTTTTCCTTTCAATCTTGGAGTCACTCTTGATATCCATTGTCAGGAGTGGAGTATCTGTGCTGCTCTTTGTCCTGAAGATTAAAAAAGGCATCTCATATAAGCCTGGCCTCAATTCATTAGTCTTGGTAACTTATCAACAGGAGTGCTTTTCCATGGAACATCTTAATGCTTTAATTATTCTTAAACCATGCGGGCCCTCACTGAGTAGCTTCTTTTAATTTAGAAGGAATATTCTAAATTACTAGTTGTAAGGAAGTGAAAAAAAGTTGAAGACATTTTTACACCTTAATGAGTTATCACAGTCCTTAGTTCCATGTTCATTTGTTTCTGGGTAACATGTGAAATACTAGCATTAAATATGTTACTTACTAGTGCAAGATAAAATAAAACTTAGTGGCTGAGAGTGCAAGGTAGTATTCTGAAAGCTATGAACTCGTACTACAAAATGGGAGATTATTTGGAAAGTGCAACAGAGAAGATAAATAGGTGCACATGTCAGAGGATGGCTAAGAACTGTGTAGTGTAATGAAATCATTAAGATAGCCAGTAATCCTAGAGAAGATGAAGGGGAATTGTGAGTGTCAGTGATACAGAAAGATGTACCTGTACAGCTCTAGCCATTCATATTGGAAAAAGAAAATTAAGCAAAAGGCCAACAAATCTGGAGTAGAACAAGTGCAGAGGAAAGCCCCTGTGGATGGCTGGGAAAATAAATTTTATTTGTTTTACACAGGAGAAATTAATGGCATGGACTGTTAAAAAAAAAAAAACAACCAACACCAAAAAAAAACCACCCACAACCAACGAACAAACAAAACACTAAACCAAAACCAGAGGTGGGATAACAGTGTTTCATAAATCAGGAAGAGAAGAACATTATTCCTGAAAGCTATTTAGCACTTAACATAAGCATATAAACAGGCTGTAAAAACAAGGCAGCTGTGTTTTGAGTCCTTCAGATGCATACTGAAGAAGGAAAAAACACAGCACAGGACTCCTACATTGAATCACCTGACAAACATGTTGTGCTAAAGATTCGATGGAGAAATAAAGGTGCTACAAAAGTTTCAATTTCTGCACAATAAGTATTCTTTACTTTCCTAAACTTGAGATTCAGGATTTCCAATAAAAACTGTAAGGGTGAGAGGAAGAGAACCTCCAAGTGTAATGGAGATATATCTGGATTCAGGAAAGAGATTGTATAGCAGGAGTAGCTTAGATGGCAGGGGGAGTGATTGCATATCTCAGGTGGTCCCTCACAGAAGAAAACTACAAAACACATGTGTACATGTATTTGTGTGCCTATGTAAAGTACAGGTCAAACTGAAATGAACAGTGATCCTTAGAAAAAAGTTTTGCCAACAGCTCACCAACACACAGTTAATTACATTGTATGCGAGAGGTAAGACTGGAAGGAGCATTTGCACACACACACAAAAAATCAATAATTTATTTCTTCAAATACATTCCCCTCAAAGATGCTTCAGGAAATTAAGTGATGTTTTCTAAATATCTGCCCTATGACCAAAACCACAGTGTCAGGTTGACTTCTGCATTGGCTGCTCAGTTGACTAAGTAAAAGGGATGTAAAATTTGTATTCAAGCTCTCTGAATGGCATTTTAGTATTATTTACTTTTCTTTTAGAAGAGTTTCAAATGCATTCCATTTCCCCAACAATGGAAGAATGACTGTTTTTGTAGAGACACTACAATAATCTGATGCAACATACAGCAGAGAGTCCAAAATGAAAACTTTCGTCATAGCTTTACCATGGACAATGAATAATCCAGCAAGAAAGCTCAGTTTGACTGCCTGTCAAATCAAGTGCGAAAGGGATGTAACTAGCAGTGGCAACAAACAGGGCCATGTATTTTTTTCCTAGAACAGGGAAGCTAAGCCAGTCCGAAGTGAAAATTCCTGCCACTGTGACTGCTTGTGGTGGGTAACAGAGTAGCCCCTGGAGTGGCTCTGATTCCTGTTTACCTGCATAGTGTGAAAGCTGACCCACAACGGGGATGTCTGATAAATCTTGCTACTCAGCATAGTTTCTTGAATGGGTTGTAACAATTCTGTTTATCAGACTAGAAGCAAACTGACAGCATTTCTTACATTACCTAGCAACATCACGTTTTTTCCGGTCATCAAAATATTCCATTTCACTGGCAGAGGTCTGCAGCAACACAGTAGGCGATTTTCCTGCCTTTCTTTTTTCATCTGTTCCATTTTCTCCATCTGATCTGCGAAGACCAAAAAAAAAAAAAAAGGTATTATAGAAATGTATATTGCAAGATTCACACCAATGTCAAACTCCACTGCCACACATTGACAATACAGCACATACTGAAGAACAAAATTATGATATATCTTTTATATTAAGGTAATGAAAAGTCTTCATCTACTGACTTGACATTATTATAAATCTGAGCAGCATTCTGAGCTCCAGTACTGGAATTTCAGCAATGAAGAGAGGAAGACTGAAATACTGCCATGGGTATTTCAGCACTCATAAAATTTGTAGCTCTAGCTTCTGCTCCAAAGAGAATGTTTCGTTTAGGAAGAATGCATTCCGTGTTAAGTACTCAGACCTGATGACTAATGGAAATTAATTTGATTGGCAAGTTGAGAGACAAACATCCTGCATGACAGTACCTAGTGGTTAGTAGATTGCAGCTCAATGTTGCAAGAGGAAGCTGGGTCCTATTTTGCTTCTAACTCACCTCTTCTGTGAGAGTCCACCTGAAGGATTCTCAAAATCAAGGGTCCTCTCAAAGTATCAAAAGTGCTGTTTTTATTTTACAAAAGCAGCACTGTCACCACAGTGCACTGCCCTTCCACATCACATGCAACTGCCTCAGAAATACACACTAAGGAACTAGAGTATGAGGACTAAGAGATGTGCCATCAGACCCTTTCCCTGGCTTCCCTTTCCATAACTTTCTAACAAAATGTTAACTCAGAACATTATAGGAAAAAAAGCTGCCATTAATAGCAGGGTTTGAAGAATGATAATACTTTAAAATAAAAGAAGAAACCCAATCTATGTTGCCCATTAATTTCATGACTGACCTGAATGATCCCGTTTAAAGAAGCCTTCCTTCAGAATTTCTGCAATTTTACAGCAACAACATGGCGACTGCCATCATGTGAGGGGATCCCAAAAAGAAACAGTTTATTTTCCTACTAAGACAAAAGTTTTACTGACAGAGGTTCCCAGAGTAATTTAATCTCATTTTTATTTTTGGAAGGGCATAAAAAGATCCATTGATTTGATTACACTTCAGTGAATAAGATCAGAAGACACACCTCACAACATCTTAATTGAGATCTAAGGAGGTGGTATCCCACCTCACAGCTAAACTAGAGCTTATGTTACAGGACAAAAGCCATGGAGTTTTGCTTTACTGGTGCTGGGACTTCTTCTCAAGGGGTCTTATGTTTACATACAGCAACAATTGCCCTATGTAATCCTTCCTCAACTCTTCACACCCTCCACCACAGGGGCACTGAATTGACACCTCCTAAGACACTTCTTGTGTACTTGAAAGGGTTACAGCACTAATAAAGTCAATGAGGAAAAAAACAATTGTTTTGCCATTGCTTCATTCTTGGATCAACCCTGCCTGACAACAAGGCATCAGCTTTTATTTTCAGCCAATAAAAACTATAATTAAATGGGCAATTCAAGAGATTTAAGATTAACCAAATCTCTTGCCTGAAAAACCCAAATAAGCAGTTTTATGTTCGAGATTTTAAGCAAGGAGAACTGCCAACCCAAGGTGCTCCCCACAGCATACAAGAACTTGTAAATCCTTCAGTCTTGCTATCTGTTATTGCTCGGCCCTCCAAATTCCTGGGCTTCCAGGGAGGCCAGAGAATACCAGGCATGAGTTGGATGAGGAACAGGGTGAGGCAAAATTGTCAGGTTCAATCACATCTGTATTTCAAAAGAGCAGCACAGCAAGGAACCTCCCAAGTGAATAAGACCACATGGCACAGCAGTATTTTTAAGATGGAGTTGCTTGAGCCTGGAGTCTGACTTGTGTCCGTCATTGCCTTGGGCAGCCTTCTGTTCTTACATGGCAATGCTAGTATACAAAGCAGCCTGTATCACACCCACACCTCCATACCACAAATTTGTTTCAAAAATACCTATAACGCAGGTTTTAGCGTTCACTCACACCTGCGAGCATGGTTAGATATTTTGTTGCTCCTATGCAAAGCATTTATGCTTTGCTTACTTAACACTCATATTCCCTTCTCCCTCAGCCATAAATGAATCTCTATTTCACAGTTAAACCTATGAGCCTGTTCTGTCCTGTCCATCTTCTCTATTAACTACTACTGTTCCTGAACCCCTACCATCTGAACTCCTTCCTTCTAGTTGCTTTCAGATGGCAGAAAGCTAGGGCACCTCAACAGGCTGACCCTAACAACTGTTGTGTGTGGAAACACTGAATTATCTCATGCCACTCTGGTCACCTCTCCAGGATCATCTTCTGCAGCGGAGAACAGGGAGAATGTACCGAAACACAGCACGAGTTTCCCCCAAAAACACCTCAGGCATGGTAAGATTCACCCATGTAACACATGCCACTGCCAGCAGCAGCAGGTGTATTCCTACTAGCTGATATCGTCCTGCTGTGTCTATCCTTTACCCTACCTCTCATATGCCCCATTCACATACTGAAAAACTACATAAGGATTTGTCCTTACACTTCTGATAACTACAGCTCCACGCAGCAGCTAAGTTCCTAGTCTTTAAAGTTCAGAAAAATCTTAGCTGACTTTCTGGAGAAGCAAAGATCATAGGTGTGACCTAAAAAAAGTACAATTTTGTTCATCAAGTCACAAGCAAATTCAAGCACTCCTTACATCTTCATATGCGAGCCAGGATTCATAAATACTTTGTACAAAGAACACAAAAGTCAGTAATCCATGAAAAAAAAAATCACACCAAGTACACTTCAGAAAAAGTGATCCTCCCTACAAGTGCTAGCAATAGCTGTGTGTAAGTGAACTGTATTTGCAAATACCACAGCAAAGCAGGTAAAATTTGCAAAATTAGCATTTTCTTGATATGACAATAAACATTTTTCAAATTGAACATATATCATGTAATTGGTACTACAACCAAACTTATTTAACAGCTAAAAGAAAAAGGCTGTCTTTAGCTTCCAAATAAAGAACAGTTGTCATGGGGAGTATTTTCAAAGCCAAAGCTTGTGCTTACTACGGGATCATATCTTATATCTAAGCAAGTTAAAATAAACATTAATTGCAGGAACTCTAACTAAACTTATTGCAATAAATATTTCTTTTCCTTTTTTATATACACACCAATGACTGAGCTAAGTAATTTAAGATTAAATCACAGAAAAGGGAATGTGCTATCGGATACATTAACCAAGGCAGTGGACTAAATTTCATTCTGCTGACGTGTTTAGAAGTACACTATTTGTCAATGCATTTTAAAGTCTGAGGAGTTTCATCTCTTCTGATTTGAATGGTTTCTGTGAAACAAAAACTTTGACAGACAGGTGTGTCAAGATTCTCACACTGCAGGAAGTTTTCTGAACTTCAAAATATTTTCCTGTTTGGCACTAATCTTCTGCAGCACCTGAAAAATTTAGACTTCCTGTGAAAATTATGCTGTGTCACACTAATGAGGATTTTTCAAGAGAAAAAAAAAAGTTTTCTCTGTTCCCTTCAGAACTAGTTTGAATAAGAAGCACTGAACAAAAATAACATGAGTGACATACTAACAGGCCACAGTTTGGAAAGTGAGCCTTAAAGAACAACTGTTGTCTTTGGCGACCCCAGTATAGTCTTTAACAGGCACAAACACTTCTCAGGCATATGTAAGAGATATCAAAAACTCAATAACTGCAAAGTGGTTACTCTCTTTAATTCCCCACAAACACACAAGCCTTTCTACAAAGCTTGCTCAGATCCACCCAAAAGGAGATCCACACTACATGGTCCACGTGACAACCTGTCTAAAAAGTTCAGAAGCCACAATAAGTTGCAACAAGCCAGTATCCAAGTCTGCATACTACAAATCAGTTACATGGGAGGAAAAAGGCACCTTGAATAACCATGGATGTTAGCTACAAGTTCAATTGTTTGCAAAACTGCAGCCAAACCAGTATTTCCCTAGGGTTTAACGTGAGTCACGTTGCTGCAACATGCCTTGTGGATGGAGCACACATATTGGATCATCATTTTACCTTGGAAGCCCTGTAATCCTGTTTCTCCTCTTTTACACAAAAAAAAGATTAATTTTGCAACAGCAGTAAGATTGCTGTATTATTGCAAATGATCAACCAAAAGAGCGTGGAGTAATTTGTCCCCTACTGTTTACAACCATGATTGGTACAACGTATATGAAAAGATCTGTCACAAATACAATGACATTCTGTATCTTTTGGTTCTGTTGAGTAGCTATTGGATTTACTGGGTGTCTGTTGGCAAACCTAAAGGATTTGACAAAGTAATCAAAGTAGTGTGAAAGGCCCAAATACTGGGAGATGGTGTTACTTAAGGTATTCTGACTCCCAAAGGCTGAGGTTCAAAAGATTTCTAGATCCCAAATCAAGATGACAGACTTTGCCAGGCTTAAAAACAGAGGAGAGGGATGAAGAGATTTACCCAGGTAGCGTCAAGAAGATATACTGGCAACATGCAGTAAGCAGAGATGACTGCAAGGGAGTAAGAAGAAATGTGCCAGTGTTTGAAAGGACAGCCTGCTAAGCTTGCTGCAGGCCAGAGGCCATCTCCTCACCACAGATTCTCCTTGACCTGCCATGGAGCAATCATCTCAACCTTCCTTTTGCTAGGCGTAAAGTCTTAAACCTTTTTTCAGCATGTATGTCCCATTGTTCCACTAAACAACTTTTCTATGCCACACTAGTCTGAATAAACATTTTTTGGATGTGCAATCAAAATCTGGAGTGCTTTAACTGATGAGCTTGCTTTCATAACTTAACCAGCTGAATTATTTCACCCCTAGACTGTAAACTCTGCTGCTGCCCTCTTCATAGCAGGTTACAGTGGTCCCTGTACTGGATCAACTAACAACAGTGCTCAAGTCAAGGATTTAGGTGTTGTCTGTTTCTACAAAGTCTGGTCACTCAGAGACAAAATGCCTCTGGTAGCTCTATAGCCACACTCCAGTGTTACGTGGCAAAATGCACTGCTCATGAGACAAAATACATCTCCTAAAAAAAAAAAATTCCTGAGAATAATGCTGTGACCAAGTATCACTTTTACTGTGCAAATGGAAAGCCAAATATTGACTATCATTAAGACTCTCAAACTATCAAAACAGGCAGAAAACGAGCTACAGCTACCCTAATCACAAAGGAGCAGAGAGCTGCTTAATGACTGCTATAACAGATGTAAAGGATAGCCATAATACATGCATTTGGTATTTGTATAATTCCATATACTTAGTACACAGCCTGTACTTAAGTCTGGAAAGTGGAGAAAGTAAAGCAGCTGATTCCGAAGTACAGCATTTCTTATGAGTTTTGTATGACAGATATACAGCTAGCAGATGTATTTATACCAAATATGGAGAGCTGCAAAGTATTAACGAAGGAGCAGAGATGCAAAATCCTGCACAAGGGAAAAGGTCAATTTGTTAATATGAACAGGTATGAACCAGACTGAGATTTAACTACCTCAAGTTGTTCAGGGAGCAGGCTAATGCTCTTCTCATGAGATCTCAGATAAACATGGCATAATGGAGTCAAAGTTATAAAGCTGTACATTAATTAAATACCATATGCATATGGATGGCCATACATGCATATACACCACATATTTCCCTATGGATTTCTAGGATGAAACAGGTCTGCAGGCACAGGTGGAATTTCAGTGTCAGCTAGCACTGAAAGAGGAACCAATTCAACTGCTAAAGACTTTTCAAAAATTGTGAATCTTTTATATATCAAGATAATTAATTTCAGAAATACACTGTGTTCTATTTCACAGCTATCTTTTGGAACACAATTATTCATGTGCGAGTAGTTTCGTATGTCTGTGTTGCTAAATATTTAAAGGATGAACGAAATTTTGAAGTTTATATTGAATGGAAACCCCTCCAACACTGTTAGGGATTGAGGAAGCCAGTTTTTTTCCCCCAACTGAAGAGACATTTCACTTAACAACCAGATCAAGTTTCACACTACCTCACCACTTGAACATCAGCAAGATCACTGTGACACTGCAGACGTCACTAGCAAGTATGTAAATTCTCTGCTCTAAATACCATCTATTATTAACTGGCTGTATTCCCTGTCTAATCAAAACCAGGCTGCTATCAAGTTACACAGAAAAAAAAAAAGAACACAGAAGAATTCCCTGTGCTCTGAAACATGAGACACTATGACAAGATATTTTATTAACTTAACACTAGAATAGGAACATAAGCCATTTAGCTCTCTTGTCTTTTCAGTTTCCGTTTCAGATATCCACTTCGAAAAGCGAAAGCCCTCTCATATGTATCTTTATTCAACCCCACAATATTACCATTCATGTAGTCTCAGCAGGGTGACCAGCAACTATTTATCTCAACCTAAGCATGGTCAAATCTAGCACATGACACAAATCTTGACAGACACATTTCTGAAAAAAATGCGAAGCAAAAGATATTACGGGAGACACTGATTCACATCTACTTTGTACTGGAGCATGTGTTCTTTTCATTCTCCAACTCACTGGCAGCCTTTAAGGGGAAAGGCTTCTCTATCTCCTAGTTCTAGCCTACCTTCTAACCCAGAACAAGACAAAAAACAGGATCATAATTCCTACTGAATAGGAAGCATGCAGCCTTAGATCGCATTTTACCTTTAGCTTCTAGAAGTAACAGGAAAAAGGGAAAAGAAAGAATTCCTGATCCACAACTTGTTCCGGGTGCAGAGAAGATGGCAAAGACAGGTCTACCAATTGTTCTATACCAAATAAATTAATATAAATTTAATAAATAAATTAAATAAAAAAGATAAATACTGCATCTATACACAATCCATGTGTTCAGCATGACCTCACAGGCATCTGTCACTTAGATCTGCTCCATAACTCAGGTAGAAACAACACAAATCCCTCTTTGGAACAACACAAGCATCTTTACAAATGACGCCTGATCACCAGGGTATAAGCGTAAAGGTTTGTGCTCATTAGTTGAAGCTACATCTCCGGTTTTTTGGAAGAAGAACTCCAGACAAACATGCCTCCACACGATACAAGACTTGGCTGCCAGTATTCCAGCACTGTGTTTTTGAAAAATATTGAGTAGTTACATCAGAGCTGAATTATAATATTTAAAAAACAAACAACAACAACAAAAACCCCCAGACACCAGCAATTATATTAACAACTGCTATTAAGAATGCAGAACAGTTATAGATGAGAGCAGAGGTTTGGGAGCAGTCCTGCCAACACCCTTATTCCTTTCTCCACTGCTTAAGAAAAACAAAAAATGAAATTGCCACGAACCACTTGATCAGAAGCTTCTGTTTTATGGCACTTTTAGAAATTATTATTCAATATCCTGCATAGAAATAATGACTTGGTATGTGGCAAAGTGTTTTAATCAATGCATGAGGGAAAAATAATTTTGGTTCTTCAGACAGGATATACACAATGAGAGAGATGGTTTGGTTTGATCATACAGCACATACAGCACTTTCTTTAAGAACTGGAATTGACAACAGATAATCCACAATTACTAACAAGATTTCCTTGTTTAAAAGGCAGCACTAACTGAGCACAGAAAATTTAAAGTACATATTTTAAGAGATGCCCAAGTACAGTGTTTTTTCTAGGCTCCCCAACAAGAACACTGCACATGAAGGCCTAATGCAAAACACTACCTGAAGTGAAAACATGCATCTAATTGTGGTCATCCATGCTGTTTCATCACACCTTCCATGACGGATAGAAGCAGATCAAAGTGGAATCACTGTTGGAGGCTCACAGTTCACCAAGGATCTGATAATGCCGAATTCCCGTAATTATCTTTGCAATGTACGTTTTTTCTTTTAACAGACCTGTCTAGTGTTCATGGAAAAGACTAGAACAATGCAGATAACCTAATACAAAAGCTATTATTTCACAGTAGGAAATATTAGCTTCCAACAATGAGTCTAACTGACACCAATCACAAGAGTGCCTTTGACTGCAACACTTAATATGAAGAACTGTTTTCCTTCCGAAGGCTGGGAAAAAGATGTTCTTAATAAAATCAGATGTGACAAGTGGTGGCCAGATCCCTGCTAGGGCCAGCTTGACTTTCTATTTTCTGTGTCACCAGGACACAGTGTCTGAATGCTCTGTAAGACGCCTTCTTCAGTATGAGCCTTTCCACTGTCCACAGGCTGCCCTCCACTGCAACACTCACTCCTATGCTGGCCATAGCATATTTACGCGTTCTGTAAAATTTCACAAAACCAAATGGGCATAGACATAATTTTGTTATTTACTGGACTTTTGTACTATAATGTTCCTTGTTGTGCAAAAAAGGCTGACCAAACCTACATGGCTCTTCTTGAACTAACGTAGCGTAAATGGTAGCTACAAAACTACCAGCAAGGGTCTTTCACCTGGATGGTCTACCTTTCGTAAACAGCCTAAACTAAGATTCCCAGAGCTCTAAACCACTGATGGGCCTACAGGAATGGATCTTCGTAGAGGACATACCTAGGTACCGTTCTTTTTTTTGAGGGGAGATGTCAGGAACTGTTGCTTCATCATAAGGTAACTAGAAAGCTCCCCTCCTCTATCTACAGAGAGGAAGGCTTCAGCAGTCTACCTCTATAGCCTCTACCCTGCTGAGTTCCCCTGCTGCCTGTCTGCAACCTCTACATTATTTCCTGCCACTACTTCTGGAAGCTTATCAACCTCCCTCACCTTAGTGTGCTGTTTTTCAAGGATGGAGGCAGAAGCCAGGCAGAAGTTTAGTTAAAGAAGGTGAATACTTCAGTACAGCACTGAAGCTCAGTTACCAGGGAACTGAGAAGAAGCAACTGTGTTCTCCTTGTACGTACCCTACAACCCCTGGTTCCCCCTTTTATTAAAATGTCCCGCCTCCCAGTACTTAATTCCGTCACTATGACAATCACCCCAGCATGAGACAGCACACTATGCCATTTTAGAGAGACAAGGGCCCTGTACAGTGGGCTAGCAGGGAACGGTTGCCCGTGTCCTCCTGGAATCTCCCACTGACCCCTGCATTATTGAAAAATGGATGTTTTAAATATTTGTTTACAGCTTTCTGGCAGGAAAACATAATCTCTCTCTGTAATTCTGGGTAGCTCACAGATCTTCTAGATCAAGCAAGAAGTTTCCTTTCAAGGAAAAGTGGAAATACAGGGAAAGAAAACTTGTTCTGACGTATTCCTATTATCTGCAGAGAAACTATTTGCTCTGTGATGACGGTATTTGAAGAGACTTTTGGTGATAGGCCTGGCTGGATCCAGATGGCTACCCATGAATTTTGGTTAAAATATGTACTACAAAAGAGATCTGTAAAGATTGCTAGACCAAACACAAGGTCTCTCTGGCGTAACAGCAACACAAGTCTAAAAAAGTTAACTGGAAAGGATATATATGGACTTGGCAACAGCTATGTACAGAGCATGAAGATTGTTCCTCCCAGCAGTGGTGTCATTAAATAAACACATAATTTCTAACCACATGACTGCAACATTTATGGAGATGGTGGTAAGAATACAATACTCTGATACTATGTTTATGCATCACCTGTCAAATACCAGCAACAAATCCTGCTGCCCAAAGCTTATCTGTAGTATTATGTTGCCTAACAAGCATTTCTCACAAATTGCACATAAGCAGTAAAGCCAACACGTTTTGGAGTATTTCAGGTTTGCCATTGAGACACTTTGGCACAAAGAAAAGGCTCTTCAGATTCATGGTGTGCATTTACACATGGCACTATTATTTTTAAAAATCTGCTTTTAAAACTTCAGTATATATATATACAGTGAACAAAGTAAGAATGACTGGAAAAAAGGAAAAAAAATAGGAGTCATTAAAAAACCATCACCATGAGCAAATACAGGTCATCCAGATTGGAAATCTCTTTTCTGTCACACATCAAATTTAAATGTTTCGCTTTGCAAGCCTATCCTTCTTTTCAGATCACGCATTACAACTTTCGCTATAAGAACAGGGAGGGACTACTGGGGAAGGATTAAAAACCATTATACTTAGTACGTGTTAATATCTTCATCCACTGAAAGCACCTAACATGAATAAAGTATACACATACCTATGTCTCTTTTCCTCAGAAGTCTGGCTGCTGGAAAGGAGTTAACCTAGATCAAAGCTGAAATGAAACTTTGAATCAGTAATAAATAACCTTCCCTTTCTGCTCTGCATTTTGTATTTCTCTCAAATAAGAAAGTTTGGGAAAAAAAGCTAGTGAGTCGTCATTATGCACAGGTCAGTAAATTGTCTTTTAACTTAGACTGATAAACAATTATTAGGAAACATCTCTTATGCAGCATAACACATCAGACAAACGAACCATAAAAATCACTTTCTCTCTTTTCCCAGAAGTACATAATTTGCCTTTAAGTATTTTCCACTGCTTTTAGTAGCATATTTTCCCCAGTATCTGCAATTGTATTTTTGCTGAAAAAAAACCTAAACAAAAAAACCTTTCCATATCTTTCAGAGTCTTAAGTCCCAGCCTCCTCACTTCTTTAAGTTACACTCAGTTACAGGACATTACCTTATGCTGCGCCTGTCAGGGGACAGAATGTGCCACTTAATATTAGCAGTATCTTACCATACGGTAACTCGGCACATTGTCCTAATACAGTCAGATAGTACTGGTAGTAGGCCAAACAGTACTAGGCTGTGGAAACCAGAAAATGCTATATTGACTTCTACAGAAGCAAGTGTACGTGAAGGCAGAAGGATGCCGCCATTGAATATGAACTGCTCGTTATTACACCTCTGCCATTTCTCCTTAACAAACCACAGTGTTTTCAACAATACAACTGTTCCAGCAGCTGTTCCTCTAGTGGCGCCGGAAGCTTCTGAGGCAGGTCCAGTGCCACCGCAAACATAACACACCCCACTTTCACATCAGAAAAATAAATGTCCTCTAAATATAATGCAAGGCTAATTCCTCTTTGGTCCAAGGCCCCACAAGGATGCAATGGTCAGGGAACACCACTCGTAAGATGTTTTCTTTCCAATAACTTTTTATTTGCTTGGGAGGAACTCCACATAATGACAAACTTTTGGCACATCACTATTTTGGCTTCACATAGTAACAGTGCCCATCATCCACACACTGTTATCTCTGGGGTTGTACAATCCACAGAGATGTACTGGAAACTTTGCAAAGATGTCACTAAACATGTCAGATAATTTAATCTTCCTAGATCTAATGTTGAAATAATTTTTAAAAACTCAATCCCACAACAACAAAAAAATACAAAAAACCTCTACAGATTCAATCTTCCAGAAGCACCTATCCTCCAAAGACACCTTTATGGTAGCAGCAGAAACATATTGAGCTATAAAGTCCATTTCTAAAATGACCAACATTTTAAGCATAACTCCAGGAAGTACAGATTACAGTACAAACATAAATCTCTCTCTCTTGAGCTTCAAAAACACAAAAAGATTCCCTGAACCTCTATAACTCTGCAAGGATTTTTTTCAAATAGAGGTCAGCACGAGCTCTGTTGGGTGCATACTGTTCCCTGGAAGTACACGAATGGAATGAAACTCCACCACAACCACGCACACTTATTTATGGAATTTTCTAGAAACAAATCTTCATCAATTCAACTTTTAGCCGGTTTACTTCTAAGGGAATCAAAACCAAGATCCTGTTCTTGTTCTTCAGCTAAACAATTTCACATTAGTCAAACCACAGTTACTTGGTTTCTGAGGCTAACTCACAATCAATTGAACATGGCAATGTTCTCAGAAGGATCCAGCAACCAGTAAAATGTGATGGGAAAATAAATTCCAGCTTTGTTTCCAGCCAGCAAATGCTTAAACAACTTCCTAGCTCAAGACAAAGCATTTCAACTTTTTTGCCTACCCCAGCCTTTGCACTTTCCTGCTGCTGAGGCTAGTATTGCTGAATGTTGTAGCTTGCAGCATAACGAACTGGCTAGTTTTCCCTTCCATGACACCCACCTTCTACTGAACAGCAAAAATCGACAGCTAAAAAATGGAGAGTCATAGCAAATGAGACTTCTCTATTTATCACACTGGTTAAGACTGACCTCACTTCTACAACTGTAGCTGATTCAGCACTTTAAAATTACTATAAACACCTGGGAACAAAACAGAGGGGTCAGTCAGTCTGCACATGTGCAATGTCTCTGACATCAAGCCTTCTATATAGGAGCCTGGGCTCCTAGTTCTGTTCTCAAGAGAAAAATCAGATACAAATCTTGCATACCTGAAGAACTTTATTAAATTCACTGGCATAATTCTGTGTGAGGGATCAGGACCTAAGGCTTGAAGTCAGAAGGCTCTAGAGAAGGTCAGGGAATCATGTCTCATTTGGAATGTGAAGTCACTGATGTGACTACACCATACCGGATAAAGGACAATTATACTTTGATTCCCAGTGCTCTCTAACAAGCAAGTTATTTCTGGCAACAGATTTCACTGTGATACATACTTTGAGAATATACATCTGCTCAGAGACAAGGGATACACCAGTTGGGAAAAGAAAAAAAACAAAAACAAAAACAAAACCCCAGACCTTCTTAGACTTTCTTTCCAGAGAAAGAGCTAGTTTCCGGTAATTTGTTCTCCTTTTTCCTGAAGGTTGTTGAAAATTAAATCTTTGTGAAGAAAAGTGCTCTGGGGACGGTAATCTTTCCAGGTTAGGAGAAAGTCGCTTTTTCTTTTCTTTTGAGGAAAAAGCCCCAGACTTTTTAGTTTCTTCTTTCACAGATGCTTAACTTCTCAAACAGCATCCTTGGAACTGTCAAGTCCCACATTAATTGGAAGCCGGGTATGGAACCAGACAGCTGCTTGATTCCATCAAGATTTTCACGTGATGGTCAGTACCATGCCATACAAGCACCTAAACCACTTGAGACCTCCACAAGAAGCCAAAGACCACTGCAGGAGATGCAGCCTTTAACCCCTGACATTCCCAGCCACCATCAGAGGATGGGGAGGAAGGTCAGTGGCCTCAGGGGAGTGCACAGGGAGTCCTGTCCATGGAAGAGGAAGCCCTCTGACCTCCCTACCTTCCATCAGTTAGCCTTAGCAGCCTTTACCAGCCAGCAAGGGAAGTATTTCTGATCTCTTCATCTGCTTGTTTTTTACAGTACCTCTCAGGTTAAAAAGCAGAACGAAGCCAGGTACGGGTATGGCCGCGCTGGGCGAGAAGCGTGGTGGGGAACCACGCCGAGGCAGGCAAGTGCCCACCGCCTTGCCGGGGTAGCCTGTCCCACCTCTGCAGCAGAAGCCGGGCCGAACTTCCATTTTACTGTTGTAAAAGTTCGTGAACTTCTGACAACGTTCTGGGTTTCCCTGGCACCCAGAGGAGATCACAGCTTCCCAGTGGAGCCCATGCACACTACTATAAGTGATAAAGCACGGCTGCTGGATTTCTGCGCCACGGCAGAGAAGGATTTCCATGCTGTTGCATGAAATCAGAAGCAATATTTATACGCCTTGCTCCTAAAAGTACGACATCAGAGTTTAACGCTGTGCTCGGGCCGCCTCTTGAGGAGGGCGGATCCCGGCTGAGCGGAGATATTCGTGCTTAATTTCAGCCTGGACGCAGAGACCCCTCGCCAGCTCTTCCCCACGAACTCCAAACCGAAGCCAACGCCCAGCGCAGGCGCCGCCGCGCTGCACACGCACCGCCCCGGGGAGCTCCCCCGCGCCGGGACTCCCCGCGTCGCTCCGCGGCCGCCCCTCACCTGCGGGGCAGCCCGGGCAGGACCCGCGGCCTCCGCAGCGCTGCGCCGGGTCCCCGCGGGCTGCCGGCCGCCCCTCCCGCTCCGGGCAGTACTCACAGCCGCACGGCGCCCTTGTTTTCCCGCCTGCCGGCGGCCCGCGCAGCCTTCGGCTCCTCCGCGTCGCAGCGCGGCTCGCTCGTGAGCACCATCGGCGCTACACCGCACGCCGCCGCCGCCGCACGGCACTCAACCGGCGAGCCGGGCCGGGCCCGGCCGCCCCGCCCCGGGGCGGGCGCCGCCGTCCTGGGCCGGTTGGAGCCGGCGCGCGGGCCCGCGGCGGGAAGCTGCTGACAACCGGTTCCGCCCGTGCCCGCGGGAGCTGGCCGGCGCCCCGGGCCGCGGCGGGCGGGCCGGTCCCGCTGGCGGCCGCCGAGTGACAGACGCGACCCCCGCGTGTCCGATCCGTTACGCGCCTTAAATTATTCAGTCGGGCCGTTGTGGCGTGAGCCGGTGCCTCCCGCCGGCTCGAACAAAAGACGCCCTTAATGTTTCCTACGGGCGGGCAGGAGATGCGATTTCACACACACACGACCTGAGGAGGAAACGTGGCCGTGACCGGGAGCCGGAGGGGAAGGCAGCCGGGCCGGGCCTGGCGCAGCCTGGCACGGAGTTAGCGGGCCGGCGGTAACGCGCAGAAAGAAAGTGGGCTTCCGCCGGTCTGTGCGAGCGTTTCTTGGTGTCGGTGTGAAGCGGGGCAGCAGTCCGAATAGCGGTGGTGGCCTCCAGACAGCTGAACTAACGTGAACGTCTGTGGTGATTAGCTGGCGTTTCCACCGGTGGCTGCCACAGGTGGTTTTTTTTGTTTGTTTCCTTTCTCTTCAGCAGCACCCCAGGCTGGTTTGTGCGCCCTGGAAATGACCTGTTGTGGTGTAAGAGACAGGGTGACCGCAGCCTTCCCCCGGCCTCTGCCAAGGCAGCTCTCCGGGAAGTTGCATACCCTCAGAAATGTTACATGGCAGAATTGGGCACAAGTCATCCGGCGTGGCAGACACAAATGGTCGACATGTGGGTGAAAAATGTTTTCATCACCTGGTTAATGCCTAAGTTGGGGTTCAGTTTGGTAAAAACGTTTTCACATAGCAAAGATGGAGTCTGAGGCTGTAGCGATACAATCTAGGGAAGGCCAAATTTGAGATTAGAGTGCAAAGTAACATCTCTAGAAAAAGGTCCATTTTCATGGTTTAACGTGTTGGTATAGATTAACAGAATTACTAATAGAATATATTGTGTTCTTCCTAGCCGCTGGACTGTTCAGAGGAGGTAGAGGGAGAATACATACAGGAGTGCACATCAGGGTGGGAGAGAGATACCAATGTACATTTCAGATAAAGGTGTGTGAAGCAAATCAGTCAACCTTCCAGTGGCATTGTTAGGATTGCTTGACAATTATACAGTATTTTGAAGGTGCAAAAACTTATGTCTTAGGCATTGTTGTGATATATGCAGGAAATTGGTAAAAAGAGATGTTAATGATGAAAAGGCTCAGGACTGCCATAGCTGCTTGGGCACAGAGGTCCTGCAGAAAATGTGAGATTGCTGTATGGTCTTAGCTAGACCAGATGGATTTAATTAGCTTCAGTCCAAGAAAATTTAAAGACTGTGTGCCAAGCTGCTTGGAAAAAAAGACATTTTAAATGGCTGTATTTCTGGGAGACAGCATTACCTAATGTTTATGTATTATTTAACATGAAAACCAAGGCACATGTGGAAAAGAAATGAGATGTAATTTACAAGAAAGATTCTTCAGACCTCTTAGGTCCTGTGCCTGTGAAACTTTGCTGCCTTATCCTTCTGCTGTGAAGCACCTGGCTTGGTTTGGCAACACATTGCAGAGCCTCTCCCACCTCCTTATGCCAGATGCAACCTGTGGCTATATAGCAGCGTCTCATTTATCCAAGGAATAAGAGAACAGGCCCCATTTCAGCTGTCTGGCCTGTGAATAGAGCTGGAACTGAAAGAGTCAGGGAAGGCTGAGTTGGCATCTGTGTCTGTTTGGACCCAGGACCCTTTGCTAGGATGTAGCAGCCTATGTGAGGTTTTGGGTTCCCTGGGAATTGGTCTCATATCAGTGTGCACTACCAAGGCATGCACAGTATGTCCGGAATCAGTAGGAAAAGTGACTGCCTACCCTTTGTCTCATTTTTGGAGGCCTTTCATTGCACTAGAAAGGCATCAGTTGCTATTTTAGTCCTAATTTTGAGGCTGAAGGCAGATTTGTGGTTGAATAACTCTGATGTAGCTCCCACTCCTGCAGAACAATGCTGGTTTACAGTAGGTGAGAATCTGACTTTTAGATATTTGAACAAATAAAATCAACTGACTTTTGAGTGCTTAGATTTTCAGTCTCTGGCAGATTTAGCTACAGGAGAGAAATGCTACCACTGACTGCTTTTTCACTCACCTCCAGAGTTTATTGCCTCTACCACAGTAGTGCAAGAACTGGGAAGGAACTGCTTGGTCCCAGGAGCTCGGTCTCTGTTTTAGTTTAGTCTGGCTCCATTCTCAAGGTATGCAAAGCTCTCTGTTTCAATTAATCAAGATACAAACTGTAGAAGAAACTTAACAAATTGATGCCCGCAGCCTAGACACTAAAAATGAAAATACTTACTAAATACTTCATTCCATATCATGCTATCTTAAATCCTGACAGGGACTTGGTTCTGGCAAATTTTCAATACATGCCTCTTTAGTACATTTTGTTATAATCTGTTAGTGACAGTGGAAGTAATAAGCAATGACTACAGTTTTTGTGAGGATTTGAGAAAGAAACTCTGTGGGCAAGATTTGTCAGACTGTGCGTAGTGCAGCAACTCCAGAGCAAGAGGACACACTCCCGACTGATAAAAGTCCTGAATGCTAGGATTCTCAGTAGTATGTATCAGGAGTGCATTATATTAAACAATCAAATGTGCAGCTGCTCGTGTGGGTGCAATATACTTGAAAACCTTATCTTTTCTTTTGGTATGATGTGGCAAGTCCTAAATATGTAAACAAAAAAAACCCAGAAAGGATCTTTTACTGTACAGTTATAATCGCTCGCAAATACAGATACAATAAAGCAAGTATTTGAAGACCAAGCTGTCACCAACAGAGACCCATTGTTGTGTTGTTTTTGAATTTCACTATTGGTTTTTGTTTGTGGTTTGGTTTTTTCGTTTATTTTGTTTTCAGACTGTTTCTTCAATTTATAAGAATAATTGTGAATCCTGTCTTGAATGACATGAGCAAAGGAAGAGTAAAGGAGCCCAATGAGACATGCTGGAAAGGCCTAGAGGTTCTTGAATAGGATATTGCTGATGAAAGATAAAAAAGACAATCTAGCTGGAAATAAACAAGGCTAGGTTGTCTTAATCAGCAGTATTTTTGTGCCTTGGGGTTTTATTTCAGTACAGTCATTAAGGCTGTTCATAAAGTATTTCTTGGCTTATACGTAAATGTGCGGAAACTTCCTGGGGAAGGAGCAAAGCAGAAGATCAGTATAGTGATTTCTGGCATTCTGTATAGTTTGAGCACATTTTTTCTCAGTAGAGAATCTTCTGTACTTCTTTGCAGGTGCAAAAACTTGCAAAGAGGTACAGCCTGAACAACCTGGATACAGGTACTTTTGAATTATAGGTCGTTATATGTCTTGTCTCCAGTTTTCTATATGATATTCTGCATTGGTAGGATTCTGTGAAAGCTACTCAAATGCCTTGGAAGGCATTCAGTGATTAAAGACCCACTAAATACATCCTTATATTACTCCATTGGCATACAATAGGAAAGCAGACTTATGCTAGATACCATAGAAATAGAATTTGTGATAGTAGGAGACACAAACTAATAGACATTTGGAAAAATGTTGAAACAGTGAAAAATTTTGATTTCTAGAATACACGTAAGTCAGCCACCAGCCAGACTGAAATGGTTTACTGCCTGGGAGGTGCAGACTAGGAGAGACAAAAAATCCCCAAACCCTGCACTAACAGAGTGGTGCCCAGAGAGGCTGTAGAGTCTTGTCTTTCGAGGTTACAAGACCCAGCTAGACAAAGACCTGATCTGGTCTGGGATCAGTGGTAGTCCTGCCTTAAGCAGGAATGTTCAGAAACATCTGCAAGTCAGTCAACATACCTGAAGTATGCTCAAAATTAAGGGAGTAAATCAAGGTCCTAAATAGTATGCAGAATATAACTAGGGCCAGAACACTGTGAGTGGTGCAATTCTGTAAGGAGTGGAAAGCAGTTTTGGCCAATGGATCCCCATTGCTTGCCTGGATTAAGAGTCTAGTAATTTACTTGGTTTTAAAAACAGGAGATTGCCTTATAGAGGTGTATGTCAGGTGATTGGTTTCTTCTGAGCTGTTCGCTAGAAGTCCTATCTGCCTATCTGTTCCTGTTTTTTGTTTAAACGAGCCTGGATTATTGTATTTGTTTAACTCCTCTTTGGACAGGGAAGTGCACAGGCCATAGTAAGTAAGCTGGGCTGAAAGCTACGTAGAGCCTGTGTCACCACAAATGGTGAGGCCTGCTGAGACTGTTACGGCTGAATACTGAAGCAGTTGGATGAAATACACAACACTACAGTTATGTGCTATAGCAACCAGCAGGAAAAAGGAGAGAAATTCTCACACAAAAATTCTGCGGTATTAGTAATGTGGTGTCAGCCTCCCTCATGGTGAATGTGTAACACATTGTATGTGTATGTACTTCCATTTGATACCAATGACCTTCACAGAACTTACTCTGTAGAGTCATAGAAGACACACTGCATGCTGTGCATCTTACCAATGTGTCTTACTGTGTGTCATACTGATCAAAAGAACAGTATGGGAAGGAGGGTTAATGACAAAACACAGTAGAACTAGTGAAATAAAGGAACATTCATCTCTCTCCAAATTGTTCATACAACATTCTTATATTCTGAAAAAGCAACCTGTGACATGTAATAATTCAGTTCTGCTACCTATGAGGTGGCGCTGAGCCAGCTGGCACTTTGCTGAAAAACACAAATCAGTGTCTCCTCTTGGTTCATGAAAAAAAAAGCAGTCATGCCATACTTCCCAAGCAATATATTGCTGTGGATGCCTCATTGATGGCATTAGTAGAATGCTGTGATGATCTTGTCTTTTGTAATAGAAGTACCAAATCCCATGGCAGTGAAATCCATTTTTCTGCATTTATAACCATCATTTAATATATTGTCCACCTAGGCAGGAAAAGATAAATTAGTGTATTGCTTGTTCTATCCTGGTGGATCAGCTTAGCTTGATTTGTCATCATCTGCTTATAAATGTCCAAAGGAAGTCTTGGGTGGCATCCAAGGGTGTCATCTTTGTGTACAGATTACGTGGACAAAAATTTTAAATGAAGTGCACCAATATGTTTAGGACATCAAACACATTACATGCATCTCATAAATAATGTGCATACATGTGTCCTGGTTTTGTTAAAAACAAGACCAGTTCTCTTTTAGTGAATTTTCCTTTCAGCTAAGTTCTTTTAAGTACCTTCTAAGTAACTGCATGTTTTTCAGACCCTGTACTCCGAAACTGATAAGAGTGACCAATGGAATGCACAAGAAGCTCATGTTTAGATTTATTGCTACACCAACCAAGAAGACTGATAAGATTTTACACGTCCTGTAAGTGAGAGGGGCGTATTTTCAAGGAGGGGCTGACAGAACAGGTGACTAAAACCGACTGAGTATTCCATCCCATCCACGTCATACACCCTATAAAAGGGGGAGATCACAAGGGTCTCGCTCTCTTCGACCATGGCCGGCATCTGAAGAGGACCCTGCCAGTTGTGCCTGCAAATCTGAGGCCTGGCTCCAGACCCTGCATCCCTGAATCCAGTTTCTGGTTTGCTGTGAAGTCTCACCCAGGACCTCCGGGTGCCTGCCCTGCAGCCACTGGAGTGATGCCAGCTGAGCATCGGGCAAAGCTGCTACCCCGGGAATTTCAAGATTGGTTTTGTATATTTTGTATATTTTCTCTATTAATTAGTAGCATTAGTAAAGCCTTTAAAACCTTTCCAACTTGAAGCCTCTCTTCCTTATCCTTCTTATCACCTTTTCCTATCTAAGGAGAAGGTGGAGGGGGGATTAGCAGAGAGCATCTGCCATGGTTTATTGTTGCCTTGCAATTAAACTTTGACAACATGTATGTAATTATTTGAGCTGTGTGTCATATGGATACCTCTTTGAAGCAGATATGCAAGCATGCATGCAAACATTTATGTTATATCTAAATATGGTGACCATTTTTTTGAAGAGAAACCTTTAGTCATCTGGCAGTCTCTGAAGAGTAGCAGTATAGTATGTTAAGTATATAATAAAGTGAAAGCACAGCTTCTTTGAGGATAAGCTGAAACTTCCACAAGAAAAAATAGTGCCCAGACTTGCCAGGAGATTAGGAAAGGATTATTCTTACTCTGAGGAGAGGAAGGTAAAAGTGAGGGACAGAAGATAATGTGAAAGAATGAATCATGCTATCAGTTCTCTCACAGTCTTTGCATCACATGGGTTGTGAATAATAAGCTATTCTACTGAGCTGGGTAGACTTACTCTTTTGTCTCATTTAGAAACAGGTACTACATTACTCTGTGGAGAAAAAAACAAAAAACAAAACACAAACAACAATGTAGATATGTTTTGCATAGCAAGGTCACACAGAGTGAATGCCAAATCCCAGGTGCAAGCCTTTGAGCAGCAAAGTGGTTGCCAGTGTTTTGGGTGCTCATAATTGAGCTATAAAGACAATATACCTTTTAGAAGATCATAGAATCATTTAGGTTGGAAGAGACCCTCAAGATCATCGATTCCAACCGTAACCTAACTCTGGCACTAAACCATGTCCCTAAGAACTTCATCTGTATGCCTTTTAAACACCTTCAGGGATGGTGACTCAACTACTTCCCTGGGCAGCCTGTTCCAATGCCTGACAACCCTTTCCGTGAAGAATTTTTTCCTAATATCCAATCTAAACATCCCCTGGTGCAACTTGAGTCTGTTTCCTCTTGTCTTATCACTTGCTACCTGAGAGAAGAGACCAACACCCTCCATGCTACAACCTCCTTTCAGGTAGGTGTAGACAGCAATAAGGTCTCCCCTCCAGCCTCTCTTTCTCCAGGCTAAACAAACCCAGTTCCCTCAACTGCTCCTCAAAAGACTTGTGCTGCAGACCCTTCACCAGCTTCGTTGCCCTTCTCTGAATGTTTTCCAGTACCTCAATGTCTGTCTTGTAGTGAGAGGCCCAAAACCAAACACAGTATTCAAGGTGTGGCCTCACCAGTGCTGAGTACAGGGGGATGATCGCTTCCCTAGTCCTGCTGGCCACACTATTCCTGATACAAATCACGATGCTGTTGGCTGTCTGGCCACCTGGGCACACTGCTGGCTCATGTTCAGCCACTGTTGACCAACATACCCAGGTCCTTTTCCACCAGGTAGCTTTCTAGCCACTCTTCCCCAAGCCTGTAGTGCTGCCTGGGGTTGTTGTGACCCAAGTGCAGGGCCCGGCACTTGACCTTGTTGAACCTCATACACTTGGCCTCAGCCCAATGATCCAGCCAGTCCAGATCCCTCTGTAGAACCTTCCTACCTTCTAGCAGATCAACACTCTCACCCAACTTGGTCTCATCTGCAAACTTACTGGGGGTGCACTCAATCGCCTCATCCAGATCATTGATAAAGAGATTAAACAGAACTGGCCCCAGTACTGAGCCCTGGGGAACACCACTCATAACCAGCCGCCAACTGGATTTGGCTCCATTCACCACAACTTTTTGGACCTGGCCACCCAGCCAGTTCTTCATCCATCGCAGAGTACACCCAGCCGAGCCATAAGCTACAGCTTCTCCAGGAGAATGCTGTGGGATACTGTGTCGAAGGCTTTACTGAAATCTAAGTACGCAACATCCACAGCCTTTCCCTTGTCTACTTGGTGAGTCACCTGTTCACAGAAGGAGATCAGGCTGGTCAAGCAGGACCTGCCTTTCATAAACCCATGCTGAGTGGGCCTGATCACCTGGTTGTCCTGTATGTGCTGCATGATGGCACTCAGGATGAGTTCCATGACCTTTCCTGGTACCGAGGTTAGACTGACAGGTCTGTAATTCCCTGCATCCTCCTTCTGGCCCTTCTTGTAGATGGATGCACATTTGCCAACTTCCAGTCAACTGGGACCTCCCTGGTTAGCCGGGGCTGCTGATAAATAATTGAAAGTGGCTCGGTAAGCACCTCTGCCAGCTCCCTCAGCACCCTTGGTGGACCCTTGGTGGAGTCCACCTGGCCCCATAAACTTGTGTGTCTCTAAGTGGTGTAGCAGGGCACTCACCATTTCCCCTTGGATTATTGGGGCTTTTGCTCCCCATCCATGTCTTCTGGCTCAGGGGACTGGGTACCTGGAGCACAACTGGTATTACTGTTAAAGACTGAGGTGAAGAAGGCATTTAGTACCTCAGCCTTTCCCTCATCCTCTGTAAGTATGTTTCCCCCTGCATCCACGAGAGGACAGAGATTCTCCTTAGCCCTCCTTTTGTTGCTAATGTAGTTATAGAAACTTTTGTTCCCTTTTAAAGTAGTAGCCATGCTCAGTTCTAGTTGGGCTTTGGCCCTTCTAATCTTCTCCCTGGATAACTACACAGCATCCTTGTAATCCTCCTGAGTTGCCAGCCCCTTCTTCCGATGGTTATAAATTCTCCTTGTATTCCTGAATTCCAGCTGAAGCTCTCTACTCAGCCAGGCTGATCTTCTTTGCCACCAGCTCGTGTTTTGGCACATGGGGACAGCCTGCTCCTGCACCTCTAAGATTTCCTTCTTGAAAAGAGACCAGCCTTCCTGGACTCCTTTGTCTTTCAGAAATGCCTCCCAAGGGATTCTGCCAACCAGCCTCCTAAACAGGTTGAAGTCTGCCCTTCAGAAGTCTGAGGCAGCAGTTCTGTGGCTCACCCTCCTTACTTCTCCAAGAATAGAAAACTTGATCATTTCATGATTGCCATGGCCAAGGCCACCTCCAACTGACACATTACCCACGAGTCCTCTGTTCACAAACAACAGGTCCAGTGGGGCCTGCAAGTTTCCTTAAAAAGGCTCACATTCCCACCCAAAAATCTTCAGGGAAAAAACTTGAATGTAGGTATCCTTTTTTGTGCCCAAACAAAAATCCATCTGTAATAAAACAATCAGTTTATGCTACAAGTTGTTACACAGTTTTTCTGTTATTCTGCTATATGAGAAAGATAGGTAAATATTAATACCAGATCACAGACGAAAACACAAGTATTTAAGTGATTTATACATGGCAATGCACTATATGAACTTCCAAGCCACGATTATAGTTGAGGACCCTTTTGTGTTGCACTTCCATGACTTTACATTTAGAAAACATACCTCTCCATACTGTATTTTTTTCTGTATTGTTAAAAATTATATACAAACTTTACCTAATAACGTTACTGTCGAATGATGAATCTTCGCTCTTTTTTTTTAACAAGCATTTGATATACAACCTGCATTTGATTATTGCTAAGGCTGATTTTAACATTCATAGCAGTATGACATTCAAAGAGCTAGTGGCCAGTAGTCCTGATCTAAATTGTGTAAAAATTTCATTCTTTTGTGTTCAATATTTTTTTTTCAGGGTCAGTCTGAAGAGTGGTCAAAACCATAAGGCTAGAGAGTTCTCTAAAGTTTAGTAGAACTGGATGGAGGGTTACACACACATTATAGAGATGGGCTCCAAAGGGAAGGCTGAGATCCCTATTGTTTTTGCCAATATTTTTATCTGGACTACTGGAAAATGTTTTGTTCTAATGTCAGAACAACTCTGTATGTTCATGTTGATAAAATGCTGCATACACATGCAGCCAATACTTTTATCAATACAAATCTGTGATCTATTATACATGGCTGACACCTCAGCTATAGCTCCAGAGTCTTGATTTGCTTCTGAAATCAGTTTCACTCTGTGTCAGGAATAACATGTTGCCATGGTGATAAACTGTAAGCTCCTCTGCCTGAAATGTTAATAACCTCCTGGATTCTGTAAACAAATTTGTGCTTACCCACATGGTGCCAATTACAGTGAGGTGAAAGCAGAGGTATATAAAAACTTAGGCATACAGTCAGTTTTTGTCCTCAGGCATGAATAATTAGAATAAACAAGAGCAATCATTAATTCAGTAAAGTTTCTGTGTGGATGTATCTTCATATATGGGAAATATGCCCTAAATAAATAGGACTGTATTGAAAATAGTACCTAAAAACGCGGAGCCTGGCATTTCTTTTTCCCGAAAGCATTTTCCCTGGTTTTTCATGTGTCTGGTTTTGGGTGAGTGTATCATGACTATGACAAACATGTGAAAAGCAAGTTTGGTGAGAGCTCAGTCCAGCTGCTAGCTCGTTGTGTGCAGTCATGCATTCTTCCTGTTAGATTGTCTAGTATTTGCAGCCTGCTATTCCACTTTTGCCATTGATAGAGGTATAGTTTTGCAGCAGGTCTTTATAGTCATATTATCCATCTTACTGAAACAGCAGTTGAGTAAACTGGATTTCCAGGCGGCCCACACCTGCCACTTGCTACTTGGCAGGCAGGTTGATTATTGAGAAATCTGAGGCAAAGGACACTGTTCTTTATATGGGCTGATCATGTTGCTGTCAGAACTTATATGATAGCTTTTTGTGTACTGGTTATCTAGTGATAAAGAAGTTGGTAAACCTGTCTGTCCAGTGTTCCAGTCTGGACAGAGAAAAGAGGGCAAACTTTCTGTTGCCCAAATTAGAAGTGGTTAAACATCACCTACTTGTGTTGAACCCTGCATATGCCACTGTATGTACTCATGTCCCATACCTAATCAATAAATAAGATCAAGAGAGGCATACAAAACCACAAGTGGATGTTGTTTTAAAAAACAGGTTCTAAGTTATTAGTTCTAGGTAAGAGCCTTTGAGAACTCTAATTAAAACTTAAATTGTCTGATTCCTTATTTGCTGTTCGAACTGTTGGACTTTATCTCTTTGATGTTTGAGTTGGAAGAAGGAATGTTGTGCAGATATAATATCAAAAAGCTCTAATAACATTTTAAAAGAGAAACAATGAGGCCAGAAAATTTATTTATATTTGTGACCCAATTAATGATATGAGCCATTACCCCATATAACAAATTAGTGCACAGCTACAAAGAAATATAATTCAGTCACAGAAAGAATATACAGAGGTGCTCCTTCCAAATCACTCTTTAGAGTGGCTGGGTGCTGAGCAGATATTAAGGACAGTGCTTGGTAAAGAATTTTCAAGTTGATTAAGAACCAATAAATGTCCAAAGCTACTTTGAATAGCTTTTTAAACCTATTTTATTCATAATGGCTTGACATAAATACTATGGATGTTTGTCTCTCTCCTGCAGTAGATGGGAAGGGGTAGGTGATAAGTGCAAGTAAACCTCTGACACTGCCTTCCCTCATTTATCTATGCTGTTTAAAATGCACATGATTTATCCAGACCTCTTCGCTAAAATGAATTCCACCTCAATGTGAGTCCACAATCCAAAGTATGAAGACAGATTTTCCCTTAAAGACTGTTTGTGATTGTTTTATCAGCAAACCCTTTAGCAGTATTTATTCACTGAATGCTTGCATGAATGCTCCTTGTGATTCTGGTGGCATTTCTCTTGAAAAATAACTTAATAAGCATTGTAAAGTTTCATATAGCCCAAAACACGCATGAAAATATTTTGTTAAATTCCCTGTTTTAACCAAATTTACATTTGTCTTGTACAGAGATTCACTCAAATAGCATAGATAGTATTTGATGACCTTGCAGAGGTCGTTTTAAGACTTAAATGTATTAATGTACAGTACTATACTCATTCAGAGCCCTACTTCAGTGTAACAGGTAAGGTAGTCCAACACTCTCCTCTCCTCCCTTAAAAATTTCTTCTTTACAGTAGCATTGCCTTTCCCAGGGCAATCAGTATAATGAGTGAAATTATCATCTCTGCATGCATTGCCTTCTCATATTAACCTCCCTCTTCAGGGTATTTTCACTGGTATATTTGCCCCTGTGCCCTTGTCCCAGTGCCCTCCTGTGTTGCTGCCCTGAACCCCCCAGCATCAAGTACATACAGAACATACAAATACACCAGGATTTACCTTATAAATACTGATCCGAAGCTCTCTGTAGGGCTAACTGGGGTGTCATTACTTGGCTTTTGGAAGCTGCTCTGACTTTCATAATGAAAAACCGAGTCCTCCAAGGAACTGCCTTTTCTCATCATTTTAACTGCAGAGTTAGGCAAGTTCAGTTCTAGACCGACCCTTCACATGCACAGCCTTTCACTTCTATAGGAAGTGCAGTGTTCATGTGACTCCAGCTCAGGTAGTTTTTAAAGCCTGTTAATGAGTAACATATTGATGAGACATCATAAGGTGGTTTTATTTTTTATCTGCAGCACTTCATAGCTTTACTTGGAATCAAAAATCATTAAATCTATGTTCACTGTGTCTTTGGAATATCATCGTTAATAGCAATAACTTGTTTTGATGAATTAAGAAAAAGATGGAATGCAAAACGAGAACTCCAAATGATGTTTCATTGAGAGGTCTGTACCAAAAACTGTAACATGGTCTGTCATAAATTCTACTTTGCGAATTATCAACCTGTCTCTAACTACCCATGTTCAAATAACATAATTGTATCTCTTTCAGGATTGACTATATCCACCTGTCCTGACATGTCAAAATTATTATATTGCACTTCTCCAGTGAAAAACTGGTGCACTTTGTTCATGTAGTTGCTATAAAGTCAAGTCATTACAGTTCAGCTTAAATACAGATAATCTTTTAATTCTTGATGCACGAAAACCAAAGTGAACAAAACCAGTTTGCCTAACAATTTTTTTCCATAGGAATTGGCAAACATTAACTGCAAGCTTGCCCAGTTTTCTGTTTGTTGAAGATGACAATAATGATTAGGTTAGTCAAGAAAATGCTAAGTGATGTTTCTTTGGATTGCAAGTCCTCTTATAATACCAGTTAGCACCCCAAGGCCTCCGGAAATACTGCTAAACTTCATTTGGGACCTGCATGGTAATAAGGGTTTGTCTATGAGACTGAACAAACATATGGAAGGTAGTGTTCTCTTTCTATTCTCAGCATGTAAAATAGATTGTGAAGGAATATAAATGCATTTGGACTGTTCCCATGTTTTACTTGTGAGCTCAGAGACATCTAGTCAAACTGTGATGTGTTTGTTTCTCCATGGTTTTTTGGTTGGTTGGTTTTTGTTTGCTTTTTTTTTTTTTTTTGGGTCTCTGGTTTCTTTGCCTGACTAAACAACTCATCTTTGCTTTTTCAAATACAAAATTTATTTTATGATCCGTATTAAGCAAACTGTAATGAAATCTGTAAATGTCAGGAAAAACAACAGAAACAGTAACTATTAAAATACAGTATTAGCATAATAGCTGAGAAGCAAAGGTAGAGATGAAACAGCAATTTCTGTGAAAAGAATATTCTGAATAAACGTGAGAAGTCTTGAAAGTTAAAAGACAGAAAAGGAATGATATACACACTCCTTATCATCTTAGGTATTCCTTGTGAAATGGAAGAAATTGAACACTTGTACTTATGAGCAATATGTAAGCTGCTTGGAAATTGAGTTGGGCTAGGCTTTTTTCTTACTCTGATTCTGCTTGACCCTGTGTGATCCTAGACTACAAACACAGGGCTGGCTATCTAGGCAAAGTCTCTGTACTTTGTTCCTCCTCCATAAAACAGGCTATATAACCTTTAAAAATACAGTAAACAAAAGCTGTTTTCCTCCTCTAGTCACAAGGAGAATTGGCCATGGTTCTGTTGTGTTGTTCATGTCTGTCCACTTAGGATAGGAGGTCTTTATTCTTGTTAAAGAAACAAACATCCCTAAAACTGATTAGAAAATTTAAGTGACATAGTGAGCTTGTAAATCATTAATATGAAATATTTATCTTTGAAAACAATCTATTTGTATAGTAAGATGTAAAAAAACCCCTTCATTAAAAGTCAGAATGTCAACTGTGTTCCTCAGGTGTGTTAAAGATTAAGTACAGAGAGAGGGTAATTTAATTTTTCCCGTAATGGGTAATTGCAGGAACATTTTTACCAAGGAGCAACCATGACACGATTTCCTTCCTGCAAGTTTAGGCATCTTTGCTGTTGTCCACAAAGCGGTGAAGTTCACTTACAGAGCACCATGCCCCCCTCCAAACTACTGTGTGTCACCACACGCTACCACACGGTACGTCTGTGCTTTCCAGCTCGCAATTATATGACCACATTGTGTGTGCTTGTACTGAAGGGCTTCTAAGCGTGCCCATGCTAGTGCTATACTAACCAGGTTAGGTACTTAGCTAGTGAGTTAAATGCTCCTGTGGCTACACAGCTGGTATTACTGAGCTAGTTTAGAACCAGCTCAGGCCTGACTGCATAGAACCATTTTGGTTGGAAAAGACTTTTAAGATCATCAAGTCCAACCTTAAACCTGGCACTGCCAAGTCCACCACATGAAATTTGCTGCAGTGACACTGGTGTTATGCATGGTCATGTGTAGCAAAATGGGCTCGTGTAAGGGTGCCCTGAGACTCTTGCTGCTGCTTGTTAAGAGGACTCACCTTTCTTGGCTGTTGCAGCAGTAACTGCCTGGATTGATGGAAAGAAGAGGAGCAGGCCTACAGGATGCGTCTCTGGTGGGAGCAGAGAGTTACAGTGGTGATACAGATGTCGTTATATGCCCAAGGGATCAGACAAACCGAGTTTACTATTGATTTCTAGTGCCTCTGCACAACTGTGATCTCGAGATGTTCTGGAGATTGTTTTGGGGCTGAAAAAGAAGGAGGTGCTAGTTTGCAGTTAGGAGCCCAAAAGGGCTGACCTGATGGTGTCTGTGTAAAATAGTAATGTAAGACCTGAATTCATGTCATTCTTGTTGGAAGGGGATCTAAGTTGTATGACTGGCCTTGGGATTGCCCTATTTTGATACAAGCCTATGCCAACCTTGTAGTTTATAATCACTACGCAAATTTTTACAGTAGTCAATCACTCCCTGTCTTCCCAATTTCAGGTATCCATACAATTTTCCAGGGGAGATTTAGATACCTATAGAAATTTTGCCTACAGAGGCACATGGTAGCAGTACTTACTGAGCTCCTTGCTTCAGATCTCTTAGCAGTAGTTAACAGACACCAATATCTTTTTCTGGTGCAGTGGATCAGGTGTGGGGAGAAGCTGATACTCCTGATGGTGTGTTTATCTGCTGTACACAGACTTCTCCCCAGAGAATTGTTCTTCATCTTCTGAAGAAACTGGTAGCTCTGTGGCTTGTAAGCTTGAATACTTTTTTTTTTTTTACTGTCTCTTGCTATCCCATATAATTAAAATATCTTTTCCTCTGTATTTGTTGTTTCTCTTCCTGTAATCTACTTTACTTCAACTCCATATGCATTTTAGGCCAAGTGTATCCTTATTTTTCTCAGATATCAAACTATGCCCTTTAATTCTGACCTTTGTCACTGACACTCTGTTATCGCTTACCTGCTGGACTATATCTTGTGGAGGCTAGCACTTTTGCAGTTGTTTCTGTTAGGCAGACAGAGGGAAAAAAAAAGTTGTTGGTGTCCTTGAACCTCATACAATTTTATTCTCAGTCTGCAACGACCAACTGAAAGGATAGAAATTGCTCTGAAAAGTTTACAGTTCTCTTTTCTTCTTTTATCCCCATGGTTACTGTGAATTTGTTTTCAAAGTGAGTTACTCTGGGAAAAGAATTGGTAGTTTATTTTTGCTTTCTCAATTCCTGAATTCTGAGGAAAAAGATACTGGGAAATATATTAGGAATGAAGTTGCGTTGCACGTATTTTAAGTCCATGTGTCTTTACTAGAATGATCCCATGTTATTGATAGGAAGAAAAAAGTGATGAATTCTGGGTATTCAGAGTGAGAACTTTCATTTATGCTAGGAAAGCCTTTGTGCCTTGTGATAGGTAACTGCTAAGAAACTGCATAAAGATTGCAGGTTGAAGTGATGATAATGGGAGGCTTTATTAAAAAAAAAGGTAAAGAGATGGCTGGAAACAAGAGAATATAAGCATGCAAAGCAAATAGGCTACTAACATCTGATTTTTTCAGGGTGCTACTTACTTGAGTGAATGGCCCATTCTTTGCCTTGTGGATGTTTGCAGGATATGCTTTAAAAAGGTAAAAATATCAGCTTTGTAAATGGCTACATTTCTCATTCTTGAAGTGGTATCTAGAGGCCAGCAGTACTATCAGTCCAAGCATTAAAAAAATGTGAATTGATTTTGTTTCTGTTATCTGAGTAGTGTAAGAAGATAACTTCTGGTAAGTTTGTCAAGGTCATGTTTTCAAACTTTCTGTGGTAACAGTGAGGATTACAGCCAGGCCTGGAGTAAAATGTTTTTAAGAATGAGAAGTGACAAGCTGATGGTTGCTGACATGAAAGGAAGACATAAATTCAGTAAGCAGCATTGCGAAATGTTGAAAATTTGTGTTTACCCACAGTAATGTCATCTCTCTGAGGTAAGCTTATGCTAGTTGTCTTCTATCTAGACCTCTGCTTTACCAACCACTTTGCTTGGTAAATGAGGTACTGGTCTGCACAGTGTAAAATACCATTGCCGAGTGTGCACTGCTCTCAAGGGCTGCATGGTTAAAGGCATCAGTGAATAAAATAGGAAATTCCAGCAAAGTTCAGCTAGTGTAGCAGCATCCACGAGGAAGATCCACGAGATAGTAATAATGTTGGCAAGATAGCAGCTGGTAATAGCGTTGTCAGTAAAACAACAAGGTGGTAATAGGAATAAAACTCTGACGAGACCAGCTGGAATATGTCAGTGTAACCTATGCTTAAAACAGAGTGTTTGAGACATTATGCAAAAACCCCACTGAGGTGAATAGAATCTTCATCAGATGTGATCAGATTACTGTCAGACAGCCCTGTGCTGTAACAGTGAACTTAATTTGTAGGGAGGAAGTGTGGAAAAAACCTCACTTGATAGAAACTTGCCTATAGTGATCAATAAAGATAATCTGAACAAATCAGGGATTTGATTACTTTGATTTTTCTCAGGAAAAGTAAACAGATCCAGCAAGTTTAAGGACTTCAACCCTGTTTTTCCGTACTTTTTAAGAAAAGTGGCAACTTACTGCTTTGATGTAGTTCTGATCAGAATATGGGCCTAGATATTACATCCCCTTCCTACCTCTTGCCATATATTTTTATTGCATTTAACACAAACAATAGGAGGAGGTGTTGGAGAGACAAGTTTAATCATGTGATTGCATAGTAGAGTGCTTCCTGAAAGTGAAATAAAAATACTTTTTTTTTCTAAAAAAAAAAAAGGTTTCCTTTTGAATATCTTTTCAGAGAGAAATTTCAGTCCCTGCATATGCATCCATCTGTTTCAATCTGCTGTCTTTCTCTGCGCAACTGCTGAAAGCAAGACTTTTTTTGCCAGGTATGGCAATTAGAAGTAACCTTGTCCGTGCAATAAGGGAGTTAAGGTTTAGGTGCAGCTCTTTTCCCTTGAAGGTTTTATTATATTTAGCTACGTACATGATTTAAATCACATAAGCATTGCATTTTTCCTTCTTGAAGGGTGAAGAAGAGCATAGAAATTACATTGTTCAGAAACAAACTGTTTTCAGAAGCAAACTTCCTGTTTTGCAAACTGGATATTTATTGGGTTGGTTTTGCTTTCGTTTCTCTCTTGATTTGCTTAACTTCTTTCATTTCAAGACACTCTTAGATGTCGTGCGTGAGTTGCTGTATCTACCTGTCCTGCCTAGAGCATTAGTTGCTGCATTTGCCAAGTGGACCGAGTCCATGGGTCCCTCCTGCCTGCAAGAGCACAGCTGCAAAAACACGGGTTTGGGGACCAGTCTGTCCGTCCAGAGGTGGCTTCTCTTCTAGCATGAGAGGAGCCAGTGAAATACCTGAACAGAGAGTGTGCTGCGCCCGCGGGGAAGGCAGGACGGGGCTCCACCGCTCGTGAGCAAATGGGCGACGTGTTCGGCACGTGTGTGTAGCTTTCTTTTTCTTATTTTCTTTTCCTTTTTCTTTTCCTTTTTTAAAAGTATTTTTGTCTGAAGCTAGTAGGCATGCACTCTGCAGCCTAATAGGAAGATTTATTTAAAAATGCACCTCAGTGAAAACTGGTTGCTGTGCCAGGATTTCCCATTTAAGAGGGTTTGCGCTGCAAACTACTCAGAAGGAAATGGCAATTATGCAGTGATAGGTTATACCAATAGTGCCTCATTAGTCTAAAATACCTCTGTGCATGTTCTAATGAGGAGCTTAAAACATTGTACAAACAGCACCTAATGAAGTTAATGCCACCCTTGAGAGCTGAACAACAGTACACCTGTTTTTACAATTTCGTTGAATGAAACTTGAAGATGTGAGGGGTTTTGGGGAAGGTTAAAGAAACTCAGCTGATTTTGATCTAGTCTCTGTTACCAATTAATGCTGAGTGTTTGAAAAGCCTATTCAAGCCAACTATGTCATTCAGAAAGTGAGGCAGAGGGAGCCTTCAAAGCTTCAGCTCCTCAGTTTGACCAGCAAGATAGGAATGTGTCTTTGGGGTCTGTAATACTTCAAATGAATTTCATAAAGCTAGTGTGGCTCAATTTGCAGTAAGTACCATCGTGTAAAGGAGTTGAACCATGGTAGTTTTGGTCTGTTCATCTCTGCATGCAGTCCTCGGATGGTAGTGACTGGGCTTAGGTTTTTAGCAACCTCCTTTATATACCTGTTTCAATATTCTTATGGCAGTTTTTCCTGTCCCTTGAATGAGACTGAACAAAATATAAAACAGATTAATGAAACAAGGTTGGCAACTTGCAGGACAGACGTTTGTAGTAATCATTAGTATATGCAGAAATGTTTGAAAATATAAGGAAGTGCTTTTAAAATCTGTACTAGATCTGGCATTATGCAACAGGCATTTTTTAGTTTCCAGTGGTTACATAGGCTATAATTTAAAATTAGAGGAATTAGAATTTCTGTCCAGACCATTACTGTATTATTCTGTATTGAAAAATACCTTCTATAGTGACCAAAAAATATAACAAGCTGCCTAGTAAGCTAGGACTAAGAAGCCCAAATAATTTGTTGTCCAGAAAAATATTTCATGTTTAAACTGAAGTACAGATTTGTAGGTCAGTTCACTATACCCAGCTATCAATTTGTTATTGATAATATACTAGTACCATAAGTGAAAAAAAGTCTGTTTATGCTTAAAGAGGAGACATAGACCAGTGTTCCAGAAAAACTGGAAACAATACTATTAGGCTTTTTAACATCCAGCATTTTGAAATTAGAATAAATATTACCTATTAATTTACTTTCTGAGTTATCTAATCTGGCAGTAAATTATTTGTGTTATGGAAAGACAGAAAATATCATAAACAGGTTTTTTTCTTTTTCCTCACTTGCTAGTTTTGTTGGTAACCTTCAACATTTTTGTCAGTTTTATATCTAAAAGATTAAATTAAACCTCTGCAGTCATACTTAGAATGAAGTTTGGTTTATAATTGGAATCATTGCTTAGTTTAAGAAGTTTGGTTTTACCTTAACCATTCTGATGTAATCTGAATCCTATGTCCTTAACAATTCTGTTAAAACTCATTGTTTTGTACTAGATTCTTGAGGTGTGATGGTAACCTTCCATGAATAATAGCAGTTTTCATCAGCAGATTGCTGTTTATTGTTATCCAGGCAAGCACTAGGTTTGTTCTTCACCTATCATATGTTCAATCTAACTTTTTGAGCTTTCCTTAGAAGCTAGGAAAGGTAGATTGTAATGTGATTCTTCACTGACCATCTGCATTTACTGTCGTGACTACTTCTCTAACTTTATTCAGGCCTTCAGCAATAAGACACCTATTTTCTAAATTCTGTTGAAACTGCTAACGATTAAATCTCCACTGTTTTTTTATTGTGAATATTTTCTGATGCAGTCTGCTGTGCTTTATTGGCTTAGTACTTTCCACACTTTTCTGCCTCCCTGCTTCAGTAGTTTCCCTGTGACTCAACTGGTTATCACTCCCCTCGTAACACTTATTTTTGTGTGTGTGTAACTTTTTTTTTTTTCCTTTTCCCCTCAGGAGAAAATTACCTCCTTTTGTGGTTCAGCTGCCATTTTTACACCAAAATTTTATGAAAATACTATCTTTCCTGCCCCTCCCTTCCCCCCTTCACCTATATGCCCTCAAGGGGTATGGATGGGCAGAGGCTATTACTTTGAATTGAAGACAAAATGGAATAGGCCATCTATAAAAAATAGTCTTTCTCTTCTGTGCAGTGAACTTGTGACATTTAGCACTGTATAATCTGGAAAAAGTTCATGAAACAAAAGGTCAGGTTCTGTTCCCTACAACCTAAATTATTTCTTCCCCTACAATCTCAATTTTTTTTTCCCTACAATGCAAATTATATTTTCCGTGTAAATTATTTTCAAACATGTTGAATGGGGGTTTTTTTGAATTAATAAAGTAAGAAGACTCTCCCATGGTATAATTTAGTATTTGGTTGAATAATATACATTATCGCTAGAGCAGTCTAGGCCTTGAATTATTTTAGCGAACAACAGTTAAAAATGAGAAAATACTTCTCCATGCTAGTAACACCAAGGTGAAGTTTAATTTTCTGATTTAATGTTTCCTCAAGAAAAGGATGTGGTGGAGCCAGTACCACTCACACAGGTGATAAGGACAAAACTGATAAAATATTCTTTTGAAGCCTTTTTTTTTTTTTTTTTTTTTTTTTTTAAGCCACGCTTCCCCCCCGCCCCTCCTTGAATATTTTCCTATTCGTATGTTTTTTGGCTTAAAAAAAAAAAAAAAAAAAAAAAAAAAAAAAAAAAAAAAATCCAAATCTCCTAAATATCCGGAGGAACAGCACCATCTAGTGTGTGCCGGCCGGCGGTGGCCGGTGCCGGGGGTTCCGCTCCCTGCTGCCGGGGCTCGGGGACCCGGCACCGTCGGCTCCTGCTGCTGCAGCAGCTGCCACCTCCCGTCTGCCCGGGATGGTGGCTCATACAAGCGATAAACGGCCGTCGGTTTTGAAAACGGTGCTGCAAAAAACCTAGCGCATGGGTTTTCCTCAGCTTGGAGTGAGTTCAGGATATATATGGGGTCCTTCTTCTTAATAGAAGAGTGTGGCCAGCAGGTCGAGGGAGGTCGTCCTCCCACTCTACCCTGCCCTGGTGAGGTGACATCTGGAGAACTGTATCCATTTTCGGGCTCCCCAGTTTAAGAAGGACAAGGAGTTACTGGAGGGACTCCAGTGGTGGGCTTCAAGATGATGAGGGGTCTGGAGCATCTTTCTGATGAGGAGAGACTGAGAGAGCTGGGTCTGTTCAGCCTGGAGAAGAGAAGCTGAGAGGGGATCTCATCAGTGTTTATCTCAAGGGTGGGTGTCAAGAGGATGGACCAGATTCTTTTCAGTGGTGCCCAACAACAGGATGAGAGGCAATGGGCACAGACTGAAGCACAGAAGGTTCCATCTGAATATGAGGAGAAACTTCTTTACCTGGAGGGTGCCAGAGCACTGGAACAGGCTGCCCAGAGAGGTTGTGGAGTCTCCATCTCTGGAGACATTCAAAACCTGCCTGGATGCATTTCTGAGCGATCTGCTCTGGGTGAACCTGCTTTAGCAGGTGGGTTGGATTAGATGATCTCCAGAGGTCCCTTCCAACCCCAATCATTCTGTGATTTAATAATTCATTTAGTTGTTCTAAAACCTATTCTGATAACATTTCCATTAAAGAGCACCCTTTACATATTCCCTATTTGACAACACTCTTATCTCTGCAGTGCACTTATTAATAGTTAACACAGCTTTTCAGCAGTGGTCTTCCTTCCAAAGAAAACTTCTGCAACTGTGATCCATTAGTCCTCCTGACTCACATAAACTGATGCCTAAATATAGCTTATTTTTGCAAGAACAGAAGTTAAAGCTACTTCAAGGGGTTGAGCCAAGAATGATGGAACAAATGAGAAAGTTGAGATCTGAAAGCAGCCAGAGATCAAAACAGGTGCTTGGTAGTTTACTTGTGAGTTATTTGCAAGTTTTAAAGCAAAAATCACAGAAAATAAGAAATTTACAAATTGAAGGAAGTAATATATATTTTTTCTCTGTAGAAAAAGTATATTTGTTACACTGCCTTTTATTCAACATTGTCTACATTCTATGACAATGTTGTATTTTCTACATATGAGGGTAGAACACGTGTCCACCTGGTATAAGTGAGCATTAGTGAGATCCTCCTACATCAGTTGTAGCTCATTTGTGATGTGGATGTTTGTGGTTTGTTAATTAAACTGGAACACAAGAGGTTCCACTTAAATTTGAGAAGAAACTTCTCAGTCAGGGTGACAGAACACTGGAACAGGCTGCCCAGGCAGGTTGTGGAGTCTCCTTCTCTGGACACATTCAAAACCCACCTGGACGCCTTCCTGTGTAACCTCACCTAGGTGTTCCTGCTCTGGCAGGGGGATTGGACTAGTTGATCTTTGAGGTCCCTTCCAGTCCCTAACATTCCGTGATTCTGTAATTATAGGGGAAGCTATAAAACTTAGGATGAATAAATCATGCATGGTATAGTGGTTGTAGTGAGTAGTAACTAACTTCCGTGAATTAATTTCTTGAGCCTTCAAGAAAAGAGGAAAGCAGAGAAAGCAAACACTTGGGAAAGTGTAGAGTTCTGAGAAGGCTAGTTAGCTGCAGAACTGCTGTGTCTGTGCTCTGCTTTAGCTTCTTCAGTTTGCATGGTTTAGGTGTCTTGTGTCCTTTTTTTTAACTCCTCCCTAGTCCTCTGGGAGTGTATTTCTCATCATCCAATTCATATGCCAGAGCTTTAAAATATTAGGTGTTTGGTATATGAAATTATGTATCCGAAATTAATTATGGAGAGTGACACATATTGGATCCTAATCCAATTTGATTGTGAAATGTGAGAGTTGAATATGTCCTGTATATGAAGGGAAAAAAATGTAATCAAAGGATGTTTGGCTCTGGCATCTGGATTTAGAAAGAATTGTTTTTGTGTATGCTAGAGAATTTATGCTCAGTCACAAACCCTTCATGATAACTGTGTAATCCATAGCTTGTCTGCTTTCTGGAATACACTTGTTAAAATGACGAACACTAATCCAGACTGTGTATCGTATGGCATAAGCTTGCAGACGCAGATAATGCAGTAATCTGGCGGTGGATCAAAGTTGGTGTGAAGGCTGTTGTCAAGCTTTCATTTGGAGGGGGGGCATTGATTACAGTGCTTCATTTGCTAGGATGGTGCACAGAAACGTGAACAGGACGTAGAGCCTGCTTTTTGGAGCTGAGAGATCTCTGGGAGCAATTCAGTGATCTGACTTGTGTTGCTTTTTCTCCTGTAGCAATATACCTAATAGTCTGAGGCTCTTCACCTCTTACATGTAGAATGTCCATGTTAGATGTCTTCATATGCACAGATGTGTTTATTCTGGTTGTTACTTCCTTCCTTTCTAGCCCAGTTTAGCGCAAAAAGATGGAGTATGGTAGTAGTAGAACATGTTGACAGACTGATTCTCTGCCTGTAAACCTGCATAACAATCTCACAACAATATTCCACTGGAAACACTGAGTTTGTGTAGCTGAGTGCAGGTCCACTTGAAGCCAGAGAAAGAGAAGAGATGGTACAGTCCTAAAGCTGATGTAGAAGTACCTACAATACTGATTGATATTAGCAAGAGGTGCTGCTCATTGAGTACTTGAAATTACACATGGACCTGAGTATGCATCTTGAATTCTGAAAATTTGATGGAAACTTTGCACTAGAATTATTTATGGGGAAAAAAAAATGTTGGTGTGATTTCCTTGTTTGGCTTTTGTGTATTTAAAAGAGCCCCTCATTCCCTGGCGGGGAAAAAAAAAAAAAAAAAAAAAAAAAATCCCAAACTTGCTTTTAGCATCTTTGGAACAAAAAGTCTCTGAACAACATTTTATAAATTACACTGTCTCAAAGGGGACAGATAGAAGAGGGATCAGAAATATCACCTTCAGCATAAAATATGCTGAAGTATTCTAGCTTACCTTTACTTCATCTACATCTGTTTATGAACCCCTGGCTTTTGAAGACTTCGTTGTGTGACTTCATCTCCTGATCTGGAGATGGAATTTTTCTGCCCAGTTTCTCCTCTAGGTAGGGAGTAGCTCTGCCTCTTGCATACAAACAGCCACACAGTCCATAGTCAGGGTTCTGGATTGCTAGAATTACTGCTGCCTGTATTTGCATTGTATTTAATTCAAACATTTTATACCTTTGCTTATGAGAGCAAGCCACGTGGTCTTGAGAAACAGTACTGCACAACCTAAAATAATTTAATGTGCTTGAACTCTGTGTCATCATAAGCACTAAATTTCATGGTTCAGTTACACAGATATTGGACCAAGCATAATTTTAGTGGACATTAAGTATGTCTTGGCATGGTTCCTTTGACCTCAACCACAGCAAGAGTGTTTAGGCTACCGAAAACTTTGCTGTACATTTTTCCTAATCTGGCTATTGGTATATTTTTTGCCCTCTGTTAGGTTGTATCCTTATTCATTTATGTTTCCTTCTCTGAGTTTTTCACAGGATTTGTTGAAAAGAATAATGTATTGGCAATATTTAGAAATATATGTAAAAAATTGATGCAAGCAACTGCTGTATTCCTCAGGAGAAATGTACATGTTTGTCAGTGAATTATAGCAGCAATCTGAAAAAGAGCATTTTTCAGTCTGTAACCTATTGATATATAACATCTGTGGAGGGAGAAGAAGCTCTCAAATCAATCTGAACAACTTCGGTGGGCTTTTTAACTATCTGATGAAAAGACATTATATATATTATATATGACACTCATCTGATTTGTTTTGTGATTTAACTTGATCTTAAGTGTTATATTAGAGATATGAAGAATGTATTCAGTTTGTCACGTACTTAAAGGCCTATCTGGAATTCCTGGCTTGCATGCTGGCTAAGCTCTAATAGCAAATTAATTTTCTGTCTGGATTATATTGAAAAAGCATATATTTAATAGTTTACCTCCTGAAAGCATGCAGAGCAGTTACTTTGAGAGCTTGTTGTTACAAATGCTTGAGGAAAGAAAGATTTTTCAGTAAGTAAAAAAATCTGGCTTTTTTTTAAAGCAAGTAAACTTATACAGTTCTAAATATTTTAGTTCTTTGGGATTTTGTGTGTTTGTGTGTGCCTGTTTGTGCTACCCAAAACTACACAGGAACACTTTGAAAGCAGCTTTTCAGATTGTAGGAGCTTGCAATCCTACCACAACTGAAGAACAGAATATTTGGTATCCTTTTGATTATTTTCCTGAGGAAAGTAGTTATTCAGATATTTCAGAGTTGAAAATAACTTCTAATCCCCTGTGTCTTTTGCTCTTATGGTAACAACTGGATGTGCTTGTGCACACTAGGAAAGACTCAAGATGTTTTGATGTCATGATATACTTGACTTTATTGTTTGAAGCAGGAAGGCAGAAACTTGTCAGCACACTTCGTGCAACAATCACCATTGCCAAAAAAGAATTATTAATTTTGATAATGCTGCCCCTGTTACTTATTGAATGGACTTCACTCTAATAAATACAAAACTCTTCCTTCATCAGGCAGTCAATCAAAATGCAGGCATTTGTATGTGCTGTTGGAAAATTTGCCTTTCAGCTCATCCTAAACCACAGAAGTTAAATCCAAAGTGTGCAGGTAATGATATGTAACCTCAAAGGCCTGTTAGAAAGCTAGATAAAGCTGTGAGCTGAACATGCCTGTGTTTACTTATCTTCAGAGGAGCTTCAGCTGGTGCGTTATATTAATGATTACTTGCTTTCATTCCAGGGTTCAGGCTACCCAGTCTTTAAAAGGTTAAAGAGCTTATTTGTGAAATGTGCAAGGAATGCAGCCAGGAAAGCAAAGTTGTGCTGGCCTGCATGTACTGAGGGTCTGAAGGTACCAATGTTGCCTTGAGTCCTGGGTTGCCTTTGGTTTTTTTGGGGGGGCACAACATCAAATCATGTCTACCCTGTGAGGCACCAGCTTTTATTCCTGATATCTCATTCAGTTTCTGTATAGTTGTTTTGGTTCTTTTTTGAGGGGAGGCGGGAAAGTTGTGCTCTTGCTCTACTTAACTAACCAAATTGTCTTTGCAATTTCACATGTAGAGTTTCAAATGCCATTCTTAACTGAGCTAATGACTACATCTTTAAAATGTAGATATATCTGAAGATACAGCTAATACTGAAAAAGGAATGTTAAAGAACTTGAAAGATTGTTTATTCTTTTAATTGTCCACACAAATTTAGGCTTTGTAGAATTTGAACACATTTTTATTTAATCAAATAGTTCAATATCTTGCATGATAGAGAAGGGGTTTTCATTTTGTCAGAAATTAAGGTGTGAACAATTGAGGCTTGCCAGCCAAGTACTCTTCACATTCTTGAATATTTATGTTGTTTGGACATGATTTCTGCAAAATAATAGAAGAAAGAAGGAGAAGACAAGTATAGCTGCATACTCTAAACTGTGAGGACCATTTGTAAATTTCCAAATTGACTTTATTCAGGTGCCTAAATGCTGATTACAATTTTAAGTATGTCCTTATCATTTCAGGTATGTTCTCAGGATGGAGGCCTTTCCTTGTAAACATGCAGGTCAAACAACTCTTGCAAAAAAAAAAAAAATTGCTAGGAGAACTATTTTCTTGCTTTAATATTCCCATAGTGCTAGAGAGCAATAAGAGATCACATTTTACAAGACAAGTAATGCCAAAAATTTGGGCATCCTCACAAATAGAACTGAGGTGTCACTGTGCCCATCATCCCCAATCCAGTGGGGCTGCAGAGAGGGAAAAACTCCTGTTTTAAAACACAGTTGGCAAAAAATTGTGCAGAGAGTGGCCTGAAATGTCTGGACGTATGTCCCACTGATGTATGTATAAGAAGACCTCTGAATAGAAAATATGGGCTGTCACCTCATGAGGTTTTAATGGGCAGACCCACATGACTGTCTTACCAGCACACCCTACAGCCAAATGTAAAACTAACAGATAATGCTCTTCTGAAATGTTGTCAGGTATTAATGAAATGTTTAAGGACTTTCTGCAGACCACTGAAAGATACTTTACCATTACCCACCACTGAAGTCTGTCACTCATTGAAATCAGGAGACTGACTGAGTCTACATTTAGGTCTATGAGTGAGAACATGTGTAAAAGGGTCACACCATCTTCAAACAGAATGCAGTGTGTCACCTGTCGCAGTAGAGCTGGATGAAATTCGTTTGATCAAATGTCAACAGAAGTACAATCTACAACCCTGCTGTTAGACTTTGACCCTGATCATCTTTGTAGCCTGCCACTGGACTCCCTCCAGTAATTCCTTGTCCTCCTTAAACTGTGGAGCCCAGAACTGGACACAGTACACCAGATTCAACCTCACCATTTCTAAGCTTGTAGCAACGACCATAGGACCAATACAGTCCATCCCATTTCTTTGGAGAAGAGCTGTGGTGAAGCCGATGATTTTGCATCCCTCGCCTTTCCAAAGAAGCTCTGGAAAGTTGTCCAAAGCCACTGGTTTCAGTCCATTCAGTGGCCTGATGATGTCATCTATGTTGTGATCGATGAAGAAGCCTTCTAAAAGGAAGTGCTGGCACAGAGAAGACCTCACAGAGTTTTTGAAACTGACAGCATGAAAAATTTCCATTGTCAGCTCAACCTCTATGGATTTATTGAAGTGCAATGTGACTCTGAAACATCTGGCTCTAATGAATTTCTGGCAGAAGAAAGAGCAGCACCTTCTGCTCACAGTGAAGTACATCACTTCCTCTGCACATGAACTGGCTCTCAGAGTGATTCCGTTTTGCACGTGCAGTCTCTGCCCCAGAAGCACTAGTTGTATGTTTAACAGCTGTTGGTTAGCTTGTGGAAATACCATAACTTGGTCTTAATTACCAAAGTTCATAGAATCATAGAATAGTTTGGGTTGGAAGAGACCTTCAAAGGTCATCCAGTCCAACTCCCCTGCAATGAGCAGGGACATCTTCAGCTAGATCAGGTTGCTCAGAGCCCCATCCAGCCTGGCCTTGAATGTTTCCAGGGATGGGGGGTCTACCACCTCTCTGGGCAACCTCTTCCAGTGTCTCACCACTCTCATTGTAAAATATTTCTTCCTCATATCTAGCCTGAATCTCCTCTCCTTTAGTTTGAAACCATAACCCCTTGCCCTATCACAACAGACCCTACTAAAAAGTCAGTCCCCATCCTTTTCATAGGCTCCTTTTGAGTACTGAAAGGCCACAATAAGGTCTCCCTGGAACCTTCCCTTCTCCAGGCTGAACAACCCCAACTCTCTCAGCCTGTCCTCACAGCAGAGCGGTTCCATCCCTCTGATCATCTTTGGCTGCAAAGATGGCCCTCTGGAGCCTCTCCAACAGGTCCATGTCTTTCCTGTGCCAAGGGCTCCAGAGCTGGATGCAGGACTCCAGGTGGGGTCTCACCAGAGCAGAGGGGGAGAACCACCTGTACATATGAGTATAAATGGAGCCCACTGGAGAACCCCTTTGAGTTGGTCTTCCTTGGAGCAGCTGGTCTGCAGTCAGACTCTCCTCCCTAGACTGGGATGCCATCTAAAGAAATTTCGTTGAGGGTTGAGACACCTTGCCTTATTGGTAGCGATCTTCTGGGTACCCTTAAGAGTCCTCATTTTTTATGAGTTGGAAGATGAGCATTTTGAATCATCATTCTGGAGTTTGGGATCCCTGCAGTCTGAATTGGCTGTGTAGTAATTGAACTCCTAACCACTATCTGAATCTGTGTTTTATAACATTGTCAGAGTGCTGAAAGATTTTTGAATAAACCCCACTTATAACTGGCTCTCTACTAAACAGTTCTGATTAGAATAAAATCTGTTTGGAACTTATCACCTACCTAAATTGATTTTTGGGATGCTTTCATGACATTTAAATTGGTGTAGTCAGCAGGATACCAAAAAATGGAGAAATTATTATGGAGGCAGAGCTGTAATATTTCCCCTCCCTGTGCATGGACAGAAGTTGAATGGTTCAGTCCTAGCTTGACCTCAAACACATGTGCTATCCTGTGTGGCATTCTGTGTGCCCTCCTGTGCGTCTGCTTAAAACAAGCATGGGACCTGCAAAAATACTATAAGCAATTGGAAATGACTGTGTAAAGGTAGAATTGCAAAGAAAGCAGACACGTGAGTTGGGACAGAGGATCGAGATCGCTCTGGTGCAAGCAGTCCCCCCTCTGCATTGCCAAAAGTCCAAAGTTGATTGCTGGTGCGGATTCCAAGGATCGTGATGGAGAAGTCTGGAGAGACCCTGATGGAAACAGTTCTAACAAAATGGAGGAATTGGAGGGAAAAGGCATGCGACATCTTATTAAAACAGAGAGGCACGCAGGTCCACAGGGCGGGAAATCCCAAGCTATTGTCTCTGCAGCCTCAGGGACGGGTCCTCAACTTAGTGAATTGCAAACAAAGTTTTTGCACAGAGTGGGGGAAATGGATACTGAAGTGCTGTTAAGTGACGATGAGACAGGAGTGTGGTGGGGACCCGTCGAGTTTCTAAAAAAAAAGGATTGTTGGAGTTGGCGGCTGGAATACGAAATCCACCTGTCTGCGTGCTCACATGGGCAGGAACGCCGCATGATACAGTCATTCATGGGTGCAAGAAGTGGGGGGCTATCCCGATGGACCAGGAGGGTTTGGCAGCCCAGCTGCAAGCCCTGCACCAGATGGGCCAGCCAGACCCTTCTTGTTTTACCAGACAGTGCGAGTATTGTGTGAGTAGTTCAGTGTTTTACTCATTCCTGGGAGTTTTCAAAGTGATAATGGAACATGCTTTATGGCCGTGGTAGTTTGAGATTGAACTTGTGGGGAAGATATTAAGTGGGCGTTCCATACACCGTATTATCCCCCTGCCAGTGTGATCACTGAACAGACTAATGGTCTGATTAAAAAGTGTACTGATGTCTTGCAACCCAACTGGGACATATGGCTAGCACAAGCCATCCTCATTGTCAATGACCACTGGGAGAATTATGGAAGCCGCAAGGGACCACCAATGTACCAAACAATGGAAAGGACTAGCCTCCACTAAAAACACACATGGCCTAACCTGTTAAGGCGAAGCTACCCTCTATCAGGATGGTGATCATGACTCTGGCAAAACCCAGAGGCTTATATGGCTGGAAAGCTCTGGATGGGAGTGGGAAAACCCATCCTATTAGCATCTGATGGATAATCCCTAACTTCTCACCCTGAAGCCTGGTTTCCAAGCCCAAGGTGAGTTTTGCATTTTCTTACAGGATGAAGGAGAAATGGATCACCCTGTCACACCTTCTAGCAGTGGTGACAGTGGCCAACACAGGCACTTTGAAGTATGACAGAAGCCCTGATGCTGCAACTGAGGCTGGAAATATTAATGGCCAAATCTAGAGATGACATGATCTTCTGAAGTCATGGGTAGCTATTGTGTTCAGCCACAAAGCGTGGATTGAGTCTCTGTTGCTTTGGAATGGGGGACTGACCTTGACTGTGTTTGAGTATGAGCTGTGGGGCAGCGTTCGCGATTGGTGCTTGGGAGATCACTGGCTGGGAGCAGTCTGGACATCATTTTTCCACGTTGGTGAGTGATTACATTGTGTATCCCTCGCTTTGTATATTCTTTCATTATTATTATTATTATATTGTTATTGTTTATCTTTTCCCTTTTGCTGCTCTGTTAAACTGGTTTTGTCCCAACCCACGAGTTTTACCTTTTGTTTCTCTATTTCTCCTCACAATCCCATCAGAGTGAGGGGAGGGCTGAGCTAGCAGCATGTGGTTCTAGTTGCTGGCTTGATCTAAACCACAACAGATAGTATTTCCAAATCAGTACTGTAACAGCATATTCTTGCTTAAGTAAACTGAACATAAAACTTTAATTTTTTGCTAGTCTGTTGGAAGGGAGTCCAAAGATATCACAGGAAACTGAAGATTAAAAAGTGGGTTCCAAATCTGGAGGACTACAGCTTGTTGCAAAAATACACAGGAGTCATATTCACCTGTTTTTTTGATGCACCAGTTAATGAGTCTTGCCTGAAATTCAAGCTCCTTTAAAATTGCAGGTGCCACAAAAACTGAGGCAGCTGTTAATTTTGTCCAGAAAAACGCCTGTCTGCATTCACGGTATGCTTGGTAGTCACTTAACTGAGTAGCACAATAATCAGTTACCGAGTACTGAAAAACGAAAGCCATCGAATAGTTCTAAGTCCTCTGTCTTGCTTTCCTGTGAGGCATTGCCCTCTTCAGGAGTGGCCGGTGTCCCCTCTTGAGTGGTTGCAGGCAGATTCCTCGTCTGCTTCCTGCAGGAGAGCTGCAGATCATGGACACGTGAGGCGGTGCTAAAGTCTGCTTTTTGTAGCTTACAAGTGTTTGGAATCAAAACTCTGTGAAAACCATCTTATTGCTGAATAATTACTGTGTACCATATGTGGTGGTGTACCAACACACTTCTGGATGGAGTGATTAAAAGGACAAGATAAGCTGAGAAGAATTAAACCATGCTTGACTGTACAAATAGGCAGTGAGTGATAATGCAGGTTTTCAGGAAGCAGTTGCTGTGGTGACATGGCATATCTGAGTGGCTTCCTACATGTAATGACATTCAGTTACATCAAAGGATCTGTTCTGTAGAGTCAACTCTTGATGTAAACAGAGGAACTTGAAGAATTCAGTTTTCTTTGCAAAAATTAAACTTAGAGGAGAGATGAGTTTATTGAGCAGAGGGAGCTGTAGCAAGATTTAAGTGGTTAAGCTTTGCAAGTTTTATTCAATAAAAGATTGGAATTAACTGAATTAAAACTGGAAAAACAACAGATGTTTGACAAAGCAGCTAGAACTTGCCAGATAGAGGATTTGGTCCGTTTCTGAAGGTAGATGGTGCTTGAAAAAATAGAGACGACCTGAGAATTTGGAATATTACAGTGAAAGAAACAGCATACGAACGTGTGGAGATCCAAGCTGTTGTCCAGAAAAAAACATACGAGCCCTTACAATTAGAGAGACACACCTTTACTTATAGGGTGGGAAAAGTTTACATCATTATTTGTATTTGCAAACCTCAGCAGAGTTTGCCCAGTATGAATGAAGATCCATGAACTACAATACAACTGTCTTGAGGTTTCTTTTTAGTGTAACAGGCATTCCTCCAGCAAAATGTAAAGTAATGTATAATGTATTGAGCTGGGGTTTTTTGGTTTGTTGTTTGTTTGTTTGTTTGTTTGTTTTTCAAATATCAACTTTACACTGTTTAGTGTCCTGACAGAACAGTAGAACAGTAGTCTTAAAAATACTGAGGGAAGCCACTAAAACAAAAGGAAGGGGTTTTTTTTGGTTCCAGAGAACAATTTTATGACCTCGGAGACAAGCAGGACTTGACTTCCATGGGCAAACAGGGAATTGGGACAGATGTTACACAAAAAGACACTGGGCAAGAGAACACCTGCTACAAGATAAATCTGTAAAAGCCTCTGACTTCTTTCAGAGAGAGTACTTGTAACACAGAGCCTGAGAATATCTTCCCACGCTGAAATAAAACTCAGTCAGGGCAGTGACAGAAATAAAAGTACGAAGGCTAAAAGGATCTAGATGGCTTCAGTTCTCAAATAAAATTAAAAAAAACACCAACAAACCCCTCTTCCCCAAAAGCAAAGAAAAACCAACAAACAAACAATCAACAACCAACAACTATAACAAAAAAACCCCCACCAATCAATTAATTGTATTCTTCAGCAGAGAATATTGCAAGGGATTGGGAGAAGTCCGTAGACTCCTTGTTATTGTCAAATTTCTGTTATCTGCCAAGGAGGAGTGACTGGGAGCAGAGAGCCTAATGATGAATATTTGCTTAACTGAAAGCTTAATTGGGGTTCCAGGATGTACTGCAGGGGGAGAGGAGAAAGGAGAGGAAGAATTACACAACACATTTCTGTTGCAAAACATTTTCACCAAACCAGCTTGTTTTGTTTAGAAACTAAATTAAATCGCCTCAAGATGCAACTTGATTTGACTTGCATGTGAGAATATAATCTGCAAGGTCTAAAGATTCCCTTGCCATCATCTCACATTGAAATATTTCCCTCTGGGTGCAGTAACGCTATTCTCTGTGATTATGCCCTTATTAGCCGTCAAGTCAAAGGCATGTTACAAAGCATCTCAAATTGTTTGAGTATTATTGATGAATTTTGTAGGTTTGGTTATATGCATTTGAAATTGTTGTGGGCTGGGAGAGAAATGCAGGGGAACTCTTCATAGTTTCTCATGTGGAACATAGAGGCTTATGCTATCAATTTTGAGGGTAGTTGGGCTCTTACCAAGCTCTCTAAAGAGTTGATTTGAGAATACTACAGCTTCCAGCAACACATATGATATCTTAATGTATAAGTAAACTAAGTCTCTCGCAAGGTGCTCTTCCTACTGTATTTTGAACAGCCCATATACTTGCACTGTACCCTGAACAGTAACGATGTTGATGAGAAAATAATAAACATTTGGGGTATAAGGTCCAAACTTTCACAGGCTTGTGGAGGTTGACTAACACATAACAGGAACACTTAATGACTGATGTAGGGAAGAGAGGTCTTAAAACTACAGCAGATGAAACTTATCCTTGAGAATTTAATTCCCCTTGCACAAAGTCTTACTGGAACCTTAGTCAGTCACTTAAATAAAATTCCTACAAACAAACCAGACAAACACTAAACAAACTAAAAGGCTGAACCCCGAGCCAAAACGCCCACTAATTGCATGCTGCTTCTTTCCCAGGTTTTGCAGTTCACAGATATGCTGAGATCTCGCAGCTAAAATTTAGTGAATGGAAAATCTGTCCAGAAAACTTGAAGAATCACGCTGTAATGATTTGAAAAAGTTATCATCCTAATGTTAACTTTGACTTCTATGCTTTGATTTAACACTGGTAAAAGGAAAGGAATCATAATGCCCATTTACTTCATGGAGTGTTTGGAAAGGAACACTAAGACAATGTGGTGGGTGACAAACACTTCACTTTCACACAGAAATCAGTAGACTATTCAGGATAAAGTGTGAAGAATATACTAAATTGTGAGGCTGCACACCGAGTAATAAGAACAACAATGAAAATGCTGAGTATCCTTTATTCAGTGAACATCAGCATCCTGGACACTGAGTCACACAGATGATTGTCTTGTAGAAAGAAATTTGATCACGTAATGAAGGCTACAGTGATGCACAAAGGAGACAAAACTTGTCTGCCTGAACCTCTTTGCTTATATCACAACTGATGTAAAGAGAAGACCTGAACAAGTATATGGAACTGGAAGGATAGTTTCTTTTTTTTCAAGTCCTGAGTCCTCCCTGGCAATGTCACAAGAGTTAGGAAAGAAGAGATTATGACATGGAGACGGGATGAAGGTGTTTTTCTTTGCCTAAACTGCCCATAAGAACATCATCTTGGCCCACAGTCTTCAAAGCTTTTACATAAATTATAGAAAAGTTTCTAGGCAGCATGTCTTTCTGCATTATTTCTCTAAATGAGGAAAAGCAGCAGTAAAGATAGTGAAAGAAAGTGGAGACACAGTGATCCCAAGGAGGGGATCTGGGATTCTAAGAGGAGTTCATGTTTCCTGTGAAGCACTGCTGTTTCCAGGTCCTATGTCACATATTAAGGATATTAGCTACTCTAATGCTACAGCTTTTTGAAGATCTTGTTCTTTACTTGTTTCGCTTCCTTCTGAGAGCCTTTGGTACAGTTCTGTGAATGAGAATCATATAAGCAAGATAATGCTGATGCCTACTGGACAATTTATTCTGCACTCTGGGAAGATCCAAGTATTTTGCAAGACAGCATGAGTCTTGAGACATTCTCAATTTAAGAGCAAAATGTGTTGCTGCTTATAGAGCTCCTTTTAAAAAAAATATTATAATTTAGGCTGAATGACTTAGACAGAAGACTGGAGCTGAAATTTCCACCTAGATCACAGTGTAATTATGCCATCTACTGCTGCATTTCTGGTATCACATTTGAATTGTCTGCCCAAGTGACAAATACCACCATGGGCGATATATAGAGGTAATCTTAGCAGAGATAATGGCTTGGCATGAGAGAGAGCTGTATGCTTCAAGTGATGTGTAGCTTTAGATGAGACACTGAACATCAATCATTTGTCTTCTGTTTCTTTAATCCCATCTTCCAGTGACAAAGTTCACAAACACTGACACAGAACTACATCATTACTTTCTTATTTTTCATGATTCAGTTCCTGAAGACAGAGGTAATAACAGATTTGCAAAGAATATGCGCTATAAATTGGCAGCCTAATGAGATTTAAAGGGCAATACAACACAAAATCTGGATGCAAAAGTCACTGACAATCAAAAGAAAAGAGAAAAGAGGCCGGCCTGAAGTAAGTGACAGCCTTACTGTTGTGGTGGGTTTGACCTTTGCTGGACACCAGGTGCCCACCAAGCTGCTCTCTCTCTCCCCTCCTCAGCAGAACAGGGGAGAGAAAATGCAACAAAAGGATCATAGGTCAAGATAAGGACAGGGAAATCACTCAGCAGTTACTGTCATGGGTCAAACAGACTTGACTTGGAGAAATGAATTCATTGCCAATCAAACCAGAGTAGGTAATGAGAAATAAACACCTTCCCTCTCCTGCCCGGACTCAACTTCACTCCTAATTTTCTCTGCCTCATCTCCCCGAGTCACTCAGGGGGATGGGAAATGGGGGTTGTGGTCAGTCTCTGCTGCTCCTTCCTCCTCAGGGGGAGGACTCCTCACACTCTTCTGCTGCTCCAGGGTGGGGTCTCTCCCATGGGAGGCAGTTCTCCACGAACTTCTCCAACATAGGTACTTCCCATGAACTGCACTCCTTCAGGAACAGACTGCTCCAGCACGGGTCCCCCATGGGTTCACAAGTCCTGCCAGAAAACCTGCTTCAGCGGAGGCTTTCCATGGGGCCACAGCCTCCTTCAGGCATTCACCTGCTTTGGCGTGGGGTCCTCCCCAAGCATCAGGTGGGTGTCTGCTCCACTTTGGCCTTCTGTGCACTGCAGGAGACAGTGGCCTGACCAAGGTCTACACCATGGGTTGCAGGGGAATCTCTGCTCCAGCACCTGGAGCACCTCCTGCCCTCCTTCTTCACTGACCTTGGTGTCTTCATTGTTTTTCCTCTCACATACACTCACTCCTTTCTCTGACTGCATTTGCACAGTTTTTTTCCCCCCTTTGTAATTATGTTATCCCAGAGGTGCTGCCACTGTTGCTGATGGACTTGGCCTTGATTGGCATTGGCTCTGTCAGACACAGGAGAAGCTTCTAGCAGCTTCTTACAGAAACCATTCCTATAGTCTACCCGCTACCAAAACCTAGAGAATCAGTGTGATGCCGCTTCTACCTATTTGTCATAGAGGTTTGTCTAGTCTGCTCTCAAATGGAAATGACTGTAGGCACTGTCTTCCATTTCAAGAAGTCCTGGATGATCAGACTTTTTTTTTGTTGGCATGTAAGATAAAGATTTCAAGCTTTGAGATTACTATTATCCTGTTGACAGTGGACCTTAAGAGTTTATTCTAATGTATGTATTTTTTTTTTTGCTTCTTCATCTCTGTAGACTAGAGTAACTTGAATTCTTTCAGCCTTTTGTGTTTTGCAAACCTCTGATTATTCTTATTGCCTTTTCCAGGTAGTTCACAGCTTGCTTGAATTACTGCCCAGAACTGGGCAAGACTCTCCAGCTGAGGGCAACTCTGTCACTTAAATGAGTGAAGAGATTCTCATAGGTGATAAAACCTAATCCATTATGCATTTCCCCTTGGATCACAAAATGCAGCAGTTAACTCCTAGATCTCTTTCTGCAGTGCAGCTGTGTGTGCAGTCATCTGTTACCCTATGACTGTGCAGCTGATTACCTCTAAACGTAGAGCTTTTAATTTGCTTTTGTTTGAGTACTGCCTAGCTTTTCCCATAGTCAGTAAGAATTCAGTTAATTAAGATTTTGAATTCTAATCCAGCCCTCCGACTTTGTCCCTTCCAGATCAATATTGCCTGTAAATTTACTAAGCATACCTGTTATTTTGTTTGTCTAAGCCAGTAAAGAAACACTGAATAGTTCTAGGCTTGGGATAAACCTCATTCCATACCCTCTTGCACCTTGTCACTAATGTGCTGATAATACTTTTGCTACTTAGCTGGTCCTATGTGCTTTGTTCTCCTAACTTGCTTTGTTATTTATTACAAGAACACAATCTGAAACAGTGTTATAATTGATGCTTGAGGTCATGGTATTAACACTTGCTATTTCTATGCCCTGTTAGGGGAAACGAGGAAGTTAGAATAGCTTAATCCTACCCCGTGGGGCACTTTCTCATTCACCTTTTACCTTTGTGGTGCTTATACTTTCTTGTTCTCCTGTTTTCTAGGAGGTGGAGATAAGCTGACAAGGTTCTGAGTCCTAAGTTCTCCCCTTTCTTCTTCCTTGTTTTGAAGGTAAACACCACGTGTTTTTTCTGTCTTCAGTTTTCTGAGCTTGTCCAGACCCTTTACGAAATCTGAAAGATAACTGCTAGCCATTGCGGAGTTGCTTGCTTTGGCCTTTTGCAAGCACTGGTTTTAGGACAGTAGAACAGGGCGATGAACCACTGATGGCTGACCAGGAGGCAGGTTCCCCTCCTGGCCCCGCAGCCCCAGGGTGCCCACAGATGGGCTCCACTCTTCATGGAGGCACTGGCCTCAGTGTATTCAGAGGTGAATTTCAACAGCATTTCCAGCTCACAAACATCCAACATGCTCTTTAACGTGTCATGGCTGGAGTTCTTACTTCTCTGTCACTGGTGCTGGTCACATTAAGCATTGATCACATTCTGAGTGAAGAAGGGGGCAAACTACTATTGAATACATCAGTCACCAAGAACTGTGAAGCAGCACTTCCTCTCCAGTGTGTATCAAACCAACTTTTTTGTCATTGTCTTCTTATTAAATTACTTACCAAATAAGTTTAATTTCTCCTTGGCTATTAAAAAATTGTCTTTCTAGATTTTCCTCTCGTGTTTGTTTTAGTTACTAATGGCATTAAAGAACAATCTAACCTAATTTCTACTTTGAGCTTTCTTCTTGAAATCGCTAAAAAACTGAATTAGCCAAATTGGTGTCTTCTAAGCCTTCCTTATCTTTTCATTGCACTGTGGTAACTTGCACTTGTGCCCTTTAAATGTTACCAGCTGTACTTATTTCCTTCTCTTCATTTAGACATCCATCCCGTGAGACTCAGCAACCATGTCTGTAAGGTTACAGAAGTCTGCTTTCCTGAAGGCTATTGATTTTTTTCTGCGCCTTCCTTCCTTTGAACCAGAAATGTTATTTTTATTGTTATCCTCACCTAAGTTGCTTTCCACCTTTATTCTCTCAATTCCAAACAGAGCTGCTGTCTCGTGTTTAAAGAATAGTCCCATGTTTGGGAAGAATTAGCCTATATCCTACTCTGCTCTGTTGTTAAACATTGGAATTGCCTATTATCACCAAGTCCTGGTGCCTGGTTGATCCTGCTAGCACCCACAGAAATCAACATGCAGTCTGACCTTGCCAGGTGAATTTATATTAGATTTGTGCTATGTCACCTTTGTTATTGTCCTCTTCTGTTATTTAGCAGTTTTCAGTTACTTCGTGCCTTCTGTAATTTCGATGTAACAGCAGGTATGCACATTTACGATATTACAAGGCAACACTTCTTATTGGTTTGCTTTCTGAAAAAAAAAAGGTTTATTGTTCTAGATTTCACATAAAATTCATATGAATTACTCTCCAGCAGGTATCAAATACTGATTGAAATAATTAATAGTGTTCTATGCTGTTGTGTTGATTCCCCACAGTTCCTGCGACATAATACTATGGGTAGAATTGTCCTTTTATTCTTTTAGGGCCCAGTGGCAGCATTTGTTAGTAACAGTGACTGCATGAGTGCAAAAGAATGTAGCACTGGAAAGAGAGATATATATGACTGAATTATTTCCTTGTTTTTGTTTGCAAATAGTCTTTAAAGTGGTCCACCTTGTAATGACTATGCAAGTGGGAACGGTGGTATTAGGAAGGGCAGAAAAATACATATCCATATTTCTTACAAATTCCACTTGAAAAATGCAAAAGAAATAATGGGATGTTCAGCTTTCTCACAGCTTCAGGATTTTGACTTAAGCTACTGGTATCTGCGAAGTATGATTTACAGAGTTTGGAAATCCCAGTGCATTGCCAGAATAAAAATGAAGTAAACCTGTCCCTATGCCTGCGAAAGTCACAGTGAAGATACAGGGATGAAAAAAGTATTAAAACATGAGGGTTACAGGAATGCCTCTGATCCTGCTATCTAAACCACTTGATGTAAATCAAAGGCAGGATTACCTTTTAACATAGTCAAGATGTACAGAGATATATAGTTTTGTGTATATAGATATATACGTATCTATCTTGACTGTGTTAAAATATAGTATTGCCTTTGATTTATATCAGTTTGTCCTATATACTAAGGGTCTGGATTCAAAAGTATCTAAAAAACCCCACAGGTGTTAGAATTCAGAAAGAATGCTTATTTCGTAGAAGCACATCCTTCTAATAACTCTTTCCTATTCTGAAAATATTTTAATTTCTTGTAAAACCTTAGGAGTATCTTTACATGGAAATGCTGTAAGCTAAAATGTATTGGATTCTGTAAAGTGAAGGAGTGGATATTCACTTGCATAGCAATGGAAGCATGGTGGGAAGGAAATAATTGATGAATGGACATTGGAGCTTTCCGTGTGTATTATACATGGATATGCTTGTGCATTATGTTTATGTGTGTCAAGTGGTGCTTCTGTGGATTCTGAAACCTGTAATCTCAAAACCCCGTAAAATACAGGAAGAAATCTGTGACTTGCAAGAACAGAGAGGTATGTTTACATGTCAATATGTTAAATCCATATTAATTTGAAACAAAGCTCTTCTAAAGACCTATCTGTAGAAAACCACCAGGGCACACATGGAGACAAAAAAAACAAAAGTATGGGGAAAAAAAGTTGCTTTAAGTGTTGATTTATGTTTTTCTTTAGATAGGTATTGGCTTTTTCCCTGTCTTCTGAGGTACTGTTTTGTTGTTGTTTCTACTGACTATTAATGAAAGTAGAAAAAACCTGGAACAGGCTCAGTTGAACGTATCAGTAAACTGTTAGTAGCTTTAGCAGATGGAGGAATTATATTTTTGCATTCATCTAGATCAAAGAAAACTCTAGTACATTTTTGAGCAAGCATGCAGTGTACATGGAAACTCACTGCATGTGTAGGCATAAGGGATTTCTTTCTAATTGATGCTAGAAACTTTATTTTTAAATGAGCCTATGAGTTGAATGAGCTTAGAGGGTTTATTTTAGTTCTTGTTTGTTTCCCCACTTGTTCATTTTGCTCTGTTTTAACAAGCAAGTAGTAGTTGCAATCTTTATGCTGGTGCAGTTGGTGTAGCAAGAGCTTGCTTTCTTTTAACACACTATGTGACTGTTAGTACCTCAGTCTGTTCACTCCTAATCACTTGCTTCAAATTAAATAGAGACAGCACAAAGTATGTACTGCTTTGTACACAAGCATGTGTGGGTACAAAACCTACACTCTCACTTCTAAAATGCAGCCAGTTTTTCTCTTTGTACAGAAGTAACTTATTGAACTTCTGCATATGTCTCTACCACTTCATTTATTTGCCCGTTGCTTCCTGTAAATAAATATGAGGATATGAATACATATATTGAGTTTTTGTCATTGGTCAGACACTTCATTTCAAAATAGCTGGGGATACAAGTATTTTCCCTTCCTCTTCTTCAAATATATCTTGAGTGGGTTTACACATTCGTGTATATATGTTTGGCTGCAGGTCTCAATAAGAATTGAATTCCCGAGTATATAAACCACTTCAGGCAGCTGAACACAATTAGCTACTGGTTCTGTTAATGCTGTCTTGCAGACAGCCCATTGCTGTTGAATATTTTCAACAAATAATGTTCTTGTTGCCCTTACGTGCAAGTTTAAATTGGTGTATCTAGCTGATCCAGTGATTGTCTTAAAATTCAGTCTCATGCTAAGGAGATATGCTCTAGGAAAACTAACTGAATGCCTGCTATCTAGCAGTCACATTTTATAAAAAGACTGATGTAGCACAAAGAGCAAGTCACTGACAAGAGACAATAAATACAGTAAGGTGATAGGTTTATGGTTGAGGACCATAGCACTTTTCTTTTGTCTGGGCAATGGTTTCTTATACCATTAGTCTAGTGCTAAAAGGTTAGGAAATGAGAAATGTTTTGCTTGATCTTTTAATCAAATTGTACTCCAATTTAGCGGGAATTAATACAGTTACTCCCTGAGTGGAAAACAATTTACGAGTCCACAAGCTGGTGGAACTGTGATTCAAATCTTAAACCACTTAAGGAGAAGGTTGTTGTCCTTTGTTTAAGCTTCATGTGTTGGAGCTTTAAGTGCCAACTTGTCACTCACATAGAAATAAATCTTTTCAGCTGCCCTAAAGATCTGAAAATTAAAGTTTTGGTGGTTCTGTATCAACAGGGTTCACAGGAGCATGAACATCTCTGGCTTCACAGGACATTTCAGAACTGGTCACTGTTAAGTTGCTTTGGGCTCTAATTCCTGAGAGTGTCTTGTACTGAAAGGAAAGAGATTTCCATTTCTGAAGAATTCAGGTGAAACTTTACTCCAGTTTAGACTGTGCTTGAAACTTGAGAAGTGAAATGGCCAACCTTCCTAAGTTTATGGGCCATGTGTCAAAACTGTCCCATGGACTAGTGACCACAGGCACACCAGGGAGCTCAAATCTGTTTTTTCCTTCAGCTCTGGGGTCATCTCACAAATGGGAGACAGCAATTGCTTGCTTCTTTCCTGGTGTGCCCTCCTGCTCTGTATACCGCCAAAGTGTCAGGCTTGGGTGTGTTGGCAGTTCCAGCCCTGGCAGCCCGGTTTGCCTCCTTCTGAGGCTGAGTTGGCCCAGCTGCGCTTGCTGTTTAGTTCCGTTAAGTAGCCCTTGCCCTGCTTCACAAGTATCCTAGTGATATGAAGGAGGGAGAGGAAAGAAGGAAATTTGTGGTGGTATAGACGAACGAGGCATAAGAAATAAAACTGAAGTTACCCATTATTTAAGTAATGAAGTTTGTGGAAGCTAATGTGGAAAAAGTAAGTAAAAACTAGGTCTAGTCATATTTTTCTTTATTTTGTTCTTTATTATAGTGGGTTGTATTAAGGCTCTCTTTTTTTGACCCACTTTTGTGAACAGTCTAGTCCATAACTCAACTTTCTTTTTGAGTCCTGATAAAACCATACACTGGTCTGTGTCAAGAAAGGGTTAGCATGAAGTTCAAGGAGTAGGTTAGATGTTAGCAACTGTAGTGTACGATTGTACTCTTGTGAGCTTATCGATGCTGTGCACTGTGCTTCCTATATGGCAATGTGGGGTTATCATACTTGTGCTTGATTTCTCCTCCTGCTGCTGAAGGAGAGTATAATAGGCATTCAGTACATCCAAATACCCTTCTTCTTCCTTCTGAAAGTTACCACTAAAAAGCAGAAGGCCTGAGATGGTGGCATTTGTAAGGTCCATAGCTGCTAAAAGTGACCCTATGTGACTTCTCAGCTCGGAAGCTGGAAGCTTTGATCTGTCAAAAAGTCTGAAATACACAAATGCAAACAAATGGAAGTACAACGATCTGAATGTCAGCACTCTTGATTTCTTATGTAGTGGGTTATTTTCTAGTATAAAGGGTATTTTGATGGTGTTCAGGGAAATGGAGGACAAAAGCCAAGTGGATAGAGTTGTTACCCCATCAAGATATGGGGATATAATGAACTTTAACAGTTATTTACCACCATAGAACTTTCTGTTTCACTTTAATGAAGTAATTGCTAACCTATTTGGTTGTTGTTTGTGGATGTCACAGGAAAAATAGTAACAGAAAACGGATCATAGTTTTTCCTGTTTTCTGGATGGGCTCTTGAGCCGATTACTTTTTAATTGATATTGCTTTTTTTTTAATGTCTCAGTCTGCCTTCTGATGTTGACAGTCAAATAGTGACAGGATCAAATCCTGAGAAGTTAAACAAATATTCTGTAAAATCTCATAAATCTTAGGCCTTTAACTACGGGATGAGTGCTGTCCACTTACTGACTTTTTACTTGTCTGATCTGTCTCCAATATTATTAAAAAGCAACTTGGCTGAATACCTGCATATCAGATAATCTTTCACAGAGTCCTCATCAGATCATGCCTAGAGATGAAACCACTCTGCTTCTTGCTGGCATGGTAGAGCTGAAAATGCAGTAAATGTACTGTGGTAGCTAATTAAAGTTGTCTGAGCTTGGAAGAAAGTACTCTTTTAATTGAAATAATCATATTGAATTTTTACACAGCCAGTCTCAATAAAACTTCCTTTTTGCCTCCTGAGGAAAAATGGAGTAAGTAAAGTCTTTGTGTTTGTTTCTCTAAAGTATATGGAGCGTTTTTGCAGTGTAAAAAAACACAGTGAAATTCTAGCAGTAGGAAAGTGAGATACTATATATGTGCTCAACCTTCATTGTGCAGTTGTTCCTTGCGATAAAAGTGGTCAGATCACAGGAAAATTTGGATGAGCAGTAAGGGAGAAAGCTTGGCCGTGCAAATTAGCTGGTATATTATCCTAAACTTATTTGAGCACTGCGGACTGTAGACAATTTGTACTTCACCTAAAACAGCCTAATGACCTATAATGACTAGGATTTGTATCCTACAATCTGAATTTACTTAACAAGATAATTAAATATCTAAAATCAGTTCATTTAGGGGTTAGAATGGATTATCTCTCCACATTTGCAGATTTCTGCCCTTGTATTTGTATGCATGGCTGTACAGTCTCAAATTTTTTGTTATAGCTTTTCTTTCAAATCTCATATCTTACCTTTTGCCGCAGTAGTTAGGGCCGTGAAGAGCTTTTAGTTGTCCTAGGAACTGAGGGAAAAGAAATTATGAAATGCTGAATAAGGTAAAATGGGTTTAGTCCTCATTGTGGTGTGGAGAATCACTCAGAAAAGTTAATTAAGCTCAGAGAAATAGATAGCAAGATAATTATGATTAGGCCTGATTTTACATGTCAGGAATTCTGTGATATTTTTGAAGAGACTAAAGGGACATCATGTAGAGAAACTCCAGGCTTTCAGTCAGACTCTTGAAAGATCTTTGCAGCTGATGTTAAACAGTAAGACAGATTAACGTGATAGTGCATATGTTTTCTTTTATATTTCTTTAAAAGTAAAATTGTGCCATAAATGTAAACAAGAACTAAATACACACTTTATTGTTACTGGCAGTGAAGTATATAAGCAAATCCGTTGCTGAAAAATAATCAACTTTAACACAAAAACCCTGGATGCATTAATTACTTCCTCTGCCAGACTTAAGTCCGCCATGTTGTACTGCGGTTTATTATGTTCTAGAAAACTACTGAGAAGGGCCTTTTGTTTAAATCAGGCATACAGTGTTCATTTTCCTACCACTGGGGACCTCAGACATACTCTCTAGTATTCCATGCACTGGTAATGTAGCCTCCTAGTACTGTCAGAAAAAGAAAATCCATACAGAAGTTGACACAAAACCTAATTGCACTCTTATCCACTTCAAATTTTTATTACTAGGTACACTAGAAATCTTACAAATGAAAATGAGGAATAAATTACATAGAACTGTAGATTCTTGTTATTTTTTCTTTAAATGCTTCTACTAATTCTGTGCATAGCAAATCATTATCACTTCTTATTAAGCTCAAATCAACTGTTAAGGTACCAGTGCTTTATTCTGTATGCCTGGGCTCATACACCAGAACAGTCAAAACTTTCTGTATTCCGGGTAATTGATCCTGGGACATATTTTACAGTTTCTTTAACATTTTCGATCCACTAGCATTTGAAGATATTGATTCTGTGTTTTCTTGTGTAAATGGTGGCCTTGGTTATTTTTG